>NC_080589.1:6543585-16201085 GCF_029962835.1 Magnolia sinica
ACGCAGCCGCTGCCTGCCTTCCGTCCGCTGCCACCGCCTCCACCGTAGCCCTATTCTCCTTGCTATTAGTTGGGGTTGGTAACAAATGCGAGTGGAACAAATGTAGCAGATGATAGTAGGGACAGGAAGCATTGTTCTCGATTTTCTTGATCTGAATATCCTTATTCGTAGGCATGAATGCATCGAAGAAATAAAGGGCCATCTTCTCAAGTAAATGTGGTACGTTCACTGGACAAGCCATTTTGAAAATATGCTGCAGAAGGAAGAAAGGAATTTGATTTTCAAGGAGGAGCATATCATACCCTATAAGGGACTCCATCTCGATCGTACCAATTATCGGGTCTTCGAATTTTTCTGAACAGAGAAAGCGCTCCATTGCAGGAAGATGACGGAGCTCCTCCGGTATATTCTCGATCGGATCAGTGAACCTGAGAAAGAACTCGACAATGAAGCAAGCATCAAGCACCATCGTTTTCACAAACTCGTTGCCCATAAGTGGGCGCACTTTCTCGGAGTAGCAACTTCGCGCTTTATCCTCCAATTCCTCAATCGCCTTGATGTAGTTCTCCAACGGATGGTCGAAATTGCCGGAGAGGAACGGATGGTCGGGATTGCGGGAGAGGAACGAATGTAGATACATCCATTTATGCTCTTCCATGCCTTGTAGCCTCTCCTTGCCGTGATGGTATGGGCCGATCGACACCATCTGAGGCTCACAAGCAACCTCGTTTACTTGCCGGATTCTTTGTGGGACTATGTAGATGGTGGGCGTATCTCCGCTTAAGAACATGGAAAAGGATGAGTTGACCGTTTTTAACATGGAATGGGCCAGTGCTTGCCCACCTGGAGTTAGGCATCTCCGTCTCGGAGGGGCGTTGCTCGATGTGTTCGCTTCTTCCTCTTCTATTTCATGCGGATCATCCATCATGAACGATGCGGTTATAGGCCTTCGTATCGTTAGTGAATGATAAGATTCCCGATACACTGATACCTTGCTGCCAGTGGACATCGATAAATTTAGGACTTTGGACCCCACCTTTTATCCAGCTGTCTTTATGAAAGAAGACAAACTCTGTGAGAACGAATTTCAGGACAAAAATACCCCTCCTTTCACTGCCGTCCACTTTTCCTCTCCCTTTCTGCTGTTTCCTTTTCATCTTCTTTTCCACTACTGCTTTTACTGCCGATTGCTTTCACCCCCTTTCCTCCCCTTTCCACCGCTGCTTCCGCCGCTTTCACCCCTTTCCACCACTAATCACCACAGGTGTATTTTAAACTCTGTTGGCCCCACATTGAATGTATGTAGTATATTCATGCTGTCCATCCGTTTATCTATCTAATTTAAGGGGTTGAGCCCCAAATTGAAGCATATGAAAAGATCAAAGTGGATCATACCACGGGAAACAGTGTGGATAATGATTTCCACCATTGAAACCACAGAAGGCCCAACAGTGATGTTTGTTTGTTATCAAACCTGTTCATAAGATTATACAGACATAGATTAATAGAAAACACAATTATAAGCTTGATCCAAAACTTCCGTGGCCCCTAAGAAATTATCAGCGGTAGAAGTTCAATTCAAAATTATCATGTGGTGTGGTCCATTTGAACATTGGATATGTTTAGAATTTTGGGCTCAAGTCATAAAATTATTAGTTAAGTTTGCCCTACTGATTTTCTAGTTTACCCCTCTCAATTTCATATTTGCACCGCTAATTTTCTAGTTTGCCCCGCTGAATTTCAAACTTGCCCCGCTGAATTTCATATTTGCCTCGCTGAATTTCATATTTCCCCCGCTCAATTTCAGTTTGCCCCGCTGAATTTCTAGTTTTTCCCGATGAGATTCATGCTTGCCTCGTTGAATTTCATGTTTCTCCTGCTGAAATTCATGCTTGCCCCGTTGAATTTCATGCTTCTCCCGCTAAAATTCATGTTTGCTCCGCTCAATTTCGTGTTTGCCCCGCTCAATTTCAAGTTCGCCCCGCTCAATTTCATGTTTGCCCCAATGAATTTTTTGTTTGTCCCACTCAATTTCAAGTTTGCCCCACTCAATTTCTAGTTTGGCCCACTAAATTTTCTGTTTCCCCCGCTGAATTTCATGTTTGCCCCGTTCAATGTCTAGGTTCCCTCCCACATATGGGGTTTTGGTGTATACATAATCTGATGAACATGATGTATTACAAATAAAACATTATTGTGGGGCGTAGCAAGAGTAATCGGATTGCGTACTGAGTTAGTCAGTACGCTCCCATTGTACTAAGTAAACTCAGATGGGCCCACATTGAATGTAAGTAGTATATCCACGACGTCCATCCATTCTTCCATCTAATTTTAGCGGTTTAGCCCCAAACTGAAGCATATCAAAAGATCAAGTGGATCATACCATAGGAAATAGTGGGCATAATGATTTCCACCGTTGAAACCATAGTGGGCCCAACAGTGATGTTTGTTTGTTATCAAACCTATTCATAAGATCATATAGACATGGATTAATAGAAAACACAATTATAAGCTTGATTTAAAACTTCCGTGGCCCCTAAGAAATGATCGACATGAGATGTTCAATTCAAAATTTTCATGTGGTGTAGTCCATTTAAACATTGGATACGTTTAGTTTTTTGGGCTCAATCCATGAAATTATCTGTTAAGTTTGCACCGCTGATTTTCTAGTTTGCCCCGTTGAATTTCATGTTTCCCCCGCTCAATTTCATGTTTGCCTCGCTGATTTCTTAGTTTGCCTTGCTGATTTTGTAGTTTGCCCCGCTCAAATTCAAGTTTCTCTCGCTGATTTTCTAGTTTGCCCCGCTGAATGCATGTTGCCCCCGCTCAATTTCATGTTTGCCTCGCCGATTTCCTAGTTTGCCCCGCTGATTTTGTAGTTTGCCCCGTTCAAATTGAAGTTTGCCCCGCTGAATTTCTAGTTTGCCCCGCTCAAATTCAAGTTTCCCTCGCTGAAATTGAAGTTTGCCCCGTTGAATTTCTAGTTTGCCCCGCTGAATTTCTAGTTCGCCCTGCTCAATTTCATATTTCCCACGCTGATTTTCTAAGTTGCCCCGCTGATTTTTTAGTTTGCCCTGCTGAATTCATAGTTTGCCCCGCTGAATTTCATGTTTCCTCCACTGAATTTCATGTTTGCCCTGCTCATTTTTCAGTTTTTCCTGCTGAATTTTCTGTTTCCTCTGCTGAATTTCATGTTTACCCCGTTTAATATCTAGGTTCCCTCCCTCAATGTCTAGGTTCCCTCTTACATATGGGGTTTTGGTGTATGCATAATTCGATGAACATGATGTATTACAAATAAAACATCATTGTGGGGTTAGCAAGCGTAATTGGATTGCGTACTAAGTTAGTCAGTATGCTCTCATTGTACTAAGTAAACTCAGATGTATTACAAATAAAACATCATGTATGTAGTATATCCACACTGTCCATCCGTTCTTCCATCTACTTTTAGTGGTTTAGCCCCAAATTGAAGCATATCAAAAGATCAAGTGGATCATACCACGGGAAACAGTGGGCATAATGATTTCCACCATTGAAACCATAGTGGGCCCAACAGTGATGTTTGTTTGTTATCACATCTATATAAATTGAACAACCTAATCACTATTTGTGAACAAAAAAAAAAAGAGTCTATATTCTTTAACACACATAAAAATATCATGATCAAGTATATCTTTCAAATGATGCAAAATCTTTTTCCGTACTTGTAGATGGATCTAACTTAGAAATTTCATGTGCTAGTTAAGTAATTCCACAATATACAAGATGTTTATGCTAGTATGAGTCAAGTATTTAAAACTTCTAATCGACAACTTGAAGCCTTTTAGGATCTATTAGATTGTTTTTCTTGTCCTTGCTCAATTTCAACTTAATTTCTATGATTATGCACACTAATTTAGAAATTTTCATCTTAAAGATTTTTAGAGTTTCATGAATATACATGTTCTCAAATGTAAAAATTACATCATCTATTTAATTTATCCTGATTCAAGATAATATCCCATAATACCTCATGAATCATAACACTTTCATTGTCTGTGAAGATTAGATTACCAATGTATAAGGATGTCAATAATATATCACCATGGTTATTGTGTTAACATAGATAACATGCTTATTAGGATAACTTGTTTGTTTGTTATCAAACCTATTCATAAGATCATACAGACATGGATTAATAGAAAACATAATTGCAAGTTTGATCCAAAACTTCTATGGCCCCTAAGAAATGATGAACATGAGAAGTTCAATTCAAAATTTTCTTGTGTTGTTATATACATTTTATGTTATTATACATTGTATTATACGGAGTTGAATATACACCAACTAATACTCATATTATTAACATAATTGAGAAGCATGTAAGTTTCTAAATTGCAACTTGCATGTGATTTTCAATTGTAAGTCACTTACAGGGAAGTGAATGACTTCTCAGTTTTTTTTTTTTTTTTTTTTTTTTTTGATAGGTGTGTGCTTAGCAAAACTCTATATTATATGATGCATTCTGATATCTTGAACGTTGGATGATATTTCTGATCTTGTATGTGCATGGGTGGATGTGCGTCCGGTGAATGATGTTGAGTCTACTTCGTCCTCTACAGTTGGGCCTAGTGTATTAATAATCTTGATTGCTAGAAATGGGCTCACTATATCAATAGTCTTGGCAAGCACTAGCATCACAATCTCAGTGTGACTCAACTTATTGCAGGAGCTATTTGCTGATATAGCTTTAGAGGTTGATGTTCGAGCTAAGGGTAAGGAGCCAATGCATTATTTGCTTTTCTTTGGACTTGAAAGGTTCTCAATTTCATGTTCGCCCCGCTCAATTTCCAGTTTGCCTCGCTGAATTCCTAGTTTGCCCTGCTCAAATTCCAGTTTGCCCCGCTAAATGTCCAATTTGCCCTGCTCAATTTCATGCTTGCCCCGCTCAATTTCACATTTGCCCCGCTCTTGTTAGCCGAGATCTTGTCTTAATTCTTGTGAAAATCCTTCCAAAGAAAAAATATTCCTAAATAATACACTTGAGAAAAGAACAATTGGGCATTTTTTAGCTAAGACATATAAGGAAACTTAATATTTTACTAATATAGTGAGAAACTCATGTACTTGTTAATGAAATAACATGTTCATGTCCACCAATTAATTGACATGAAAAAATCAAGGCCCAAAATGAATGATATTGAGAAAGACTTGTGCTAACATATGTTAATTAATAAACTAATAGGGAATGGTTACGAACCTCTGGATTTCTTGACACCCAGTATATGTCCCCATCAAAATCACTATTCGACATCTCATCTGCAATGATCGCGGCCCTTTGGTTGGAAAGAAAATAGCATGTTTAGATTTCCAACAACATTTATCAAATCCCCGATGTAAGTCGCAGTGACAACATGGATATCTCCAAAGTGTAGTCCAGGAGCCTTGTATACTAATATATTTCCTGAGATTTGCCCATTCTCTCGGTATTTTAGTGAGAAATAAAGCATGAAAATGTTAACTAGGTAACAAACGTAAACATATCACCTTAGTCTAAAACAATCAGAGGAATCACATAAACAGAGTAATATAGCAACAAAATTACAAACAGATAAACACAAACTTCAATAGCTTTTAGCATTTTAGTAGGATCTGCAGTTCCCATAAAATAGTAACACTCACTAGCATGAAGCCTTCCTCTCTTGAGACTTTTCAATTCTTCTCTTATTAGCATTGACAAGTGAGCTTTCAAATACGGTTCATCAAGAAGAATTTATCATAGAGGGTGTCAAAAATATTTTCTTAAAGAACAAATTGCCCAAAGAACACTTTTTACTTTTTAGGTAATTCAGTTGGAACAAGTGGATGACAACATGTTCAATTTCCTGTTTGCCCCGCTCAAACAAGTGGATGACAACATGTTGAAGCAATATGGAAAAAGTACAATGATTAGTAAATCAGTTGTTTTTGTCATTCATTTGAATTTCAGATATTCCAATTGTTCAACTATACAGTTCCTTGTTTGATATTTATTTGTCAACACATCAACGAATAATATCTTCAATAGGATGTATCAGCGATACAAGTAGGCACTAATTTTGAGTAGGGAGGTGGACCCAAATTTACAAATGTCATGTGAGACTCAACCATGGATAGATTTTCAACTAGCATCAAGTTCAGCTTTGGTGTTGTAGAAAGTCACATGATCCACTACTTCCCACCTCTTGTGATGAGTGCAATCATACAATTGATGAACTGATCTTCTATTAAGCTATGTACTTCGTATGTTCTGCAAATGTTTAATGTGGTTAACTGCTCAATGTGTGTTTAATGTAGTACATTGCTCAATCTGTGCAACGTTCTTCAATTTTATTTTCTGGTTGTTGGTCTCTCTTGCAGGAATACTTGGTTCCTCAAGAATACGTACAGACAATTAGACAGTACCTGCTAAATTGATGCCCGGTTTCTTCTTACAAACATGAGAAGTTCAATTCAAAATTTTCATGTGGTGTGGTCCATTTGAACATTGGATACGTTTAGATTTTTAGGCTTAAGCCATGAAATTATCTGTTAAGTTTGCCTCGCTGAATTTCCAGTTTGCCTCGCTGAATTTCATGTTTTCCTCGCTCAATTTCATGTTTGCCTCGCTGATTTCCTAGTTTGCTCCGCTGATTTTATAGTTTATCCCACTCAATTTCATGTTTGCCCCAGTTAATTTCATGTTTGCCCCGTTGATTTTCTAGTTTGCCTCGCTGATTTTCTAGTTTCCCCCACTCAATTTCATGTTTGCCCCGCTCAATTTCATGTTTGCCCCGCTGATTTTCTAGTTTACCCTGCTGAATTCCTAGTTTGCCCCACTGAATTTCATGTTTCCCCTGCTTATTTTTCAGTTTTTTCCGCTGAATTTTCAGTTTCCCCCACTGAATTTCATGTTTGCCCCGCTCAATCTGCAGTTTTTTCATGTTTGCCCTGCTGATTTTCTAATTTGCCTTGCTGAATTCCATGTTCCAATAATTCTACAAAGTTGACTCAGGGTGCCCTGTGGTTAGTCAAAGGGTACCATGCAACACCAAATAAAGTAGATTTACAATCTTTCAAGATTTCTCTGCTAGTCCAATGGCTTCTATGTTAACATTTGTTCATTCATTTGGCTCATCTTGAGGTCACCATTCACTTCCAATTTCTACAAATTCTCATAAATATTGAGGCCCCTCTCATAAATACTGCAAAGGTATCATTTTTATTTGTTTATTGAAAAGACACTTTCTGAACATGGTTCATTGTTTTTCCATATCAAGTTAATTGTTTTACCTGATACAGTAGCACGTGGGTGATTAACACATTATGCTGTGTTGCACATAGTAAGTATTACTTAGTTTAGGTAGCTTTTTGTGTTGCTCTAGGCATTAAGGGTTAACAGTAGGATCATCTCCCACAATTGATCTCAGTTTTGTACATTCTCCTCTGTTTTCCTTTGGCTCTTAATGAATTAGTGTCTTTCAAAATAAAAAGAAAAAATCTCTAGTGAAAAAAAAAAAAGGTTTAGGTAACATTGTTGCATACAAGTTTTCCTGTTAAGCTTATGCAAGTTTTTCCATTAAGCATTTGTATTGTCCAATTTTCTGTGGCATGGGTTATTTTACTATTTTTTGCCACTTACCATGTTGATATGCTAGTTGTAGACTTGCAGGCACCATTTATGTACCTCTGATCTGAGTATATTATGCAGTGTTTTCTTGTATTTTGCTTCAGCTATTCCTTTAATTTCAGAAATTTTGCAGAGGCATGAAATTGTGAATGGTGTTGTTGAAGTAGAAGGTGTCACAAATGAACCTGCAGAGGGAACACCTACAGAGGATAAAGCTATAGAAGGTATTTAACAAACCTTGAGTGCTCCAATTTATTGGAAATACTTTGTTTAGGATGCTTATTGTGTGTTGTTTTTTCAGAGAAAGGAGTACCAGATTTTTGGCTCACTGCAATGAAAACCTACGAAGTGGTTGGTGAGGAGGTAAATGACTTAAAAAATGATGTTTCACCAACTCGTGTTTTCTTTTTCTTTTTCTTTCTCTTTCTTTCTAGTATGGTTCTTATGCTTTCCTTGTTTCTCATTTCAGATTTCTGAGCGCAATGAAGGGGCTCTCAAGTATCTCAAAGATATCAAGTGGTTCAGAATTAATGATCCCAAGGGCTTCAAGCTCAAATTCTTCTTTGATCCTAACCCATACTTCAAGAACACTGTTCTAACAAAGACATCCCATGATTGACGATGATGAACCTATTCTTGAGAAGGCCATAGAGAACTGTTATTGCTCATAACTTTCCATGACTAAGAAATTCTACTAGTTGGTCTTCTTCTTCCTATTGTATTTAATTTAGTTCAATTTTATTTCTTACATGATGTGGAATTTGGTTGGGGTACTTATAGGACGAAGATTGAATGGTATCCTGGAAAGAGCCTAACACAGAAGGTTTTGAAAAAAAAGCTAAAGAAGGGATCAAAGAATGTCAAGCCCATCACAAAAACCGAACAATGTGATAGTTTCTTCAACTTCTTCAATCCACCACAAGTCTCGGATGATGATGATAATATTGATGAAGAGACACTAAGTTCAATGTCACTGCACGGAAGAGCAATTTGACTGCCATTCCTTAGTTGCTGATCATCTCCTGTGATTTCTTTTTAACAGGCTAAGCAGCTTCAGAATCAAATGGAGCAAGATTATGATGTTGGGTACATGTTCTTTCCCTTGCATTATTCATATGTTTCTTGCCTACTTCATTCATTGCAAAAGCCTCTTCCTTTCTAACTAATGATGGTGAATGCCTTTTGAATGATCAAAATGTACTTTTAGAGCCACGGGCCTTTGATCATTTTGGAGGGTGTAGGGTCTTCTCATCATTTACTTGGTGGAAACTGATGTCGATGGGTGTTTTTCCTTGTACAGGTCAACTATTAGGGATAAAATCATTCCCCATGCGGTTTCATGGTTTTTCCTTGTACTATTGCTTTGTTTCTTTTTTTTTTTTTTTGCTTTATTTATTTATTTTTGCATCAAGTGTGAAGAAGAAAGTTGATAAAGTAATAGTACTTGTGGGGAAAAGAGAGGAGAAAATGACCGTAGACCTATGGCTACGGATTATAACCGTAGCCATAGATTGTCGATAATATCGACCATAGTTCGATAATATCAAAGATGAATGCCAAATTGTCCAGCAACAAAACTCAAAAATGGATGAATTTTTGATAATATCGAGATATGTTCGATAGTATCGAGCATAAGTCATCGATAATATCGAGACATGATCGATAGTATCGATAACTAATATTGAGTAATGACCGTAGACCTATAACTACGAATTATAACCGTAGCAATAGGTAGCGTAGCCGATCTGGCATCAAGCGCAACAGGAAAAAAAATTATAACCTTTTACAGACTACAACTATGTCTATGGCTATAATCCGTAGCTATAGCTTCGATACATATCGAAAACATTGTGATATGTATCGAAAATTGCAGGATTTTTTAGGTGTTGAGGGTCAAATATTGCATATCAGACCCATTTATTGCATGGATTTACAAGCATGACACCGTTTAATAGCCTAATTTAATTGAATTTGTGATGCAGGGCGTCTTCATGAGCTTGGACTGGGAAAGGACACTAAAAAGCATAGATTTACCGATCTGATGACACTAAAGCATGGGACGGACTCCAGAAGACCAAGAGCGACGAAATTATACACCAGGGGTCCGCAGAAATCGAGGAATCGAAGCTCAAGTGGCCTGAAAAGTGTCTAAAATGCAAGATCATAGGGTTCCCACCATCTGATCAGTTCGAAACTTCACACGTGGCTTGAGGACCATAAATAAACCGTACACGTAAAATTTCAGCCCTTGGATCACTATGAAAGTGGCCCAACGGACAGATCAGCCCCTTAAATCCTTAAGTGGGGCCCACCTGATATCTGGATATTCTCCAGTTTTGGTCTCAACCGTTTAAATGAGCTGACAAAACGGATAGACGGAGCGGATTTCTCGAAAACATCATAATGGACCCCGCTGGAGTATGAATGTGCATAGTGCACAAGTGCACTAGCCGTGCACCGAAACGAAGAGTCGGTCAAACCAACCCTTGACCGACTTCTTCTTCCAAAAATCAAAACGCAACAGCGTCTTGACGTCGGTCGCCGGTTCTTGGTTGTGGGCCCCACCCATCACTTATATATTAGATCTGGACCGTCCATGGTGTCCGAATGTGAGCTTTAACCCATGCCAAGGTTTCCTTTTCGTCCCATGTGCACACAAACACGTCTTCAACCGACCAATGCAGGACGGACGGTGGAGTGAAATATCTCGTGGGCTTCATCAGCGGCGGATTAAAACCAGCCATTTCCAATTGGTATTTTGAGGAGATTGCAATGAACGTGGTGGATTTCCAAGTTGACACTGATTATGGGCCCACCAGCTTTCACAGCGTTGACGTGAAAGCTCTGTTTCGCAACAGAGCTTGCGGACGGAATTTGTGGGCCACTATGGTCCATGTTCCAGATAATCGGGATCGTCCATCAAGGGTAAAAGGGCCCTATAAACATGGCCTAGGTGTCGGAATCGCGGAATGAAGAGCAGGTGGCTATTGATATTCCAAAACGCAGATGGACGGCGGAATAAAAGATCCTGTGGGCCACATCAAAAGAAGGTCAAAAATACACCTTCCCAACTGAAATTTCGAGAGAAATTCAATGGACGGATCGGATCTCTCCTATAACATCAATCGTGGGCCCCACTGACGCCGGAAATCCAAAATTTCGCACTTCTTACGCAATACGCGCATCCGGACGCTGTCCGGTTTTGGCGATCGTTTTGTGCACGAGATCACGGTCGGATCTCTGATCCAGACCGTCCACACGTTGCATCAGGTGGCCAAGACCATGGCCATGCAGTCAGAACCAAAGATGGGACGTCCACTGTCCAGAAATTCAAGCCAAACGCAAGCTGATTTGCGTTGTTCTTCTGCATGCGCACGGTGATGCGTAAAGACTCTCCACCGACTCCAGCCACCGGTGGCAACACTTATAAAAGGGAGAAACGGGGAGAGGAAGGGCAGCCGTGGAGGCACCTTGGCTGCTGCTGAACGCTGGAGCGGGAGGGGACGTGACCAGCAATGCTTAGAGGCCAGGGAATGGGATCAGCGTGAAGAAGAAAAGAAGAATGGTGGGTTGCTGCTGCACGGCTTGGGAGAAAGACAGGGACGTGGAGAGTTGCTGCTGTGCACGAGAGGAGTGCGGCTAGACGGTGGTTGTTCTCCAGGAAGTGCGGAAAGGCTGGCAGCGTTTTGAGGATTGGAGGACAGACAGAAGAAAAGAAGACAGGGAGAGAAGATGAGAGAGAAAAGATAAGGAATTTTTCTTCATTTTATTCTCTTTTTCATTTTCTTTTCCTTTCTATTTGTTTTGGGTTTAGGCCAATCATGAGTGGCTAAACCTCTCAGCTAGGGCTAAGGGGTGAAGCTTGTAGCCTGATGGGAGAGATGTTGCTGGTGCCCTTTGATTAAGATTGAAGAGATTATTTTTGACTTAATTTTATGGGAATATCTTTAGTTTTTAATGGCATGTTGTGACTGAAATTACAATGGGCTTGCAATGGCTTTGAATATTCCTCTCCCCTTTTAATGTTTATGACGTCAGGAAGCCCTGTTGTTCACCATCGTCTCATGGGCATGGTAGGATGACAGTACCTTCCTGATCTTCATACATTGTTAATTGGTTGGTAATTAGTTTAATTCTATTGTTTACTCTGTCTCCTGGGCATGGTTTGGTGATGGAATCCATTCTAATTCATACACCTTTCATCTCTTGAAACCTATATCAATGGCAGTTCAGTAAATTTCCATAATTTGTGATACTGGCATAAGATCTCCCTGATCTCAACAAGTGGATCCTCTGAATCCCTAGTTTCCTTTCTCTGAATTCCTTAAAGTTTTAGATAATTATTCCATAATTATTTCTTAAATTCTACTTTGTTTAGATCGCATCTTAATCTATTTCTAGTTCTACTTGGTTTCAGATAACGTACAGGTATCAGTCCCTGTGGATTCGACCTCGGTCTTACCGAGTTTATTACTACATCACAACCCTGCACTTGGGGTGTGAACAAGTTTTTGGCGCCGTTGCCGGGGACTGACGGTTACATTTTTCTGAAATTAATTAGTTTTAGAATTAGGTTAGGATTAGGATTTTACTAACTTTAGGTTAAAGGTTTTTATTTTATTTTATTTTTAGAAACTATTATTTTATTTTCAGATACTAACCTGTTTTCCTGTTTTGTAGGATCCTGAAATAACTTCTAAACTGGTAATCCCTTTCTAATTCCTTTACTTTTTCTATTTTTAGAATTAGGGTTTGAATTTTAGAATTTTTTTTTAATTCTAGTATTTTCCTATTTTTTTTATTTTTTATTTTTTAGAAAATAGTTTATTTTTAGAAACTTCTCTCTTTTGTTTTTAGAAACTAGGTTAATTATTGCCCTTTTTAGAAATTCTTTCTAATTGTAGAAACTAACTCATCTTTCATTTATTTTCTAGGCTTCGATTTTCTATTTTAGAAACTTTCTAATTCTAGGTCTTCTTTTTAGAAACTAACTTTCTATTGTTTTCTTTTACAGGATCTTAACATAGAAACTTCTCATTTGGTACCTTCTTTCTAAATTCTCCTCATCTTACTTTCCATACTTCTGTAGGATTTTTTCTTTCTTTTAGGATTAGACTCAGAGTTAGAGTTTTACCATGGAAGCGTGGGTACATGCATATGCCGAGATGGATAAAAGATATTGGGGAATGCCTGAGGGTTGTGGAATTCAACGTATACCTCAAGATTTTTCTCCATCAAGAACAGACATTGAGAACCGACTAAAAAGTTATGTTCCATCTATTAATAGGGCCGTATATGATCGTAATTATGGAAACGAGGATTATTATCAACCATCATATTCTCCCATGTATGATCGGTATAATTACCAGGGGGAACATCAAAATTTGGAAGATGAACCAACTATATGTTATAATGACTACCCTCTTGGATACCCTACCATTGATATCCAACCAGAAACAATCCAAGAGGATTTAGCTCAACGTAGCCTGGCCTATCTCAAGGAAATGAAAAAATCGTTGGAAGCACTTAATTCGCGCCTTGATAAAATAGAGGAGGCTCGGTTATCGCAACCACAATTCATTCCAGAAATACAATGCGAGAAAAGTGATTCTAACTCGCTTTGGGAGAACTCTGGAATTACAAATGAGGAGTTGGATTCTATCAATGGGCATATGGTTCAATTTCCCGATGAGTTGATCTCAATGACTGTTCAAAGGAATGGTCAAGATGCGTGGGTATCTTTCAAATACAGTGATGATGACACACTTTCCTCACATGACACACGGGATCTCAATAATGACGTAGAGGTTAGTTTTTTCAAAACTCAACCGAACTTAGGTGTAGAATGTGAGGAGAGCGACCCCATCCCAAGTGTGTACTGTATGGAATTAGACAATGATGCTTATTGGGATGATGATCATGAATATACAGCCCAAAGTCCCCTAGAATCAATCTCAAGCTTGGTCCAGGTCAATGATCAAGATGTACATGAAGTGGTCGGTCATAATGAGCCACTCCCCTCACCTGACATGTCTGATTTTAAGGTGGAGGATGAGCCCCTTACAATCGACCCTTCTAACTCTTGTGAAACATGTTTGGACCACTCCTCTGAATTAAATGATGATGTGATTCGGGAGAAGGACGAGTTGCTCGCTACAACCTTGAAAATTGAAACCACTAAGTTGAGGCCACCATCTGAGCTGTACATGTTTGACAATTCAACACCTCGATTGAGTAGTTTCAATGAACAAAGTGATCACATCGATGCTTCCCCTATTGATTTACAATCCATCTGTGTAGGGCTGGAGCAAGAGAGCACACCTCCATTTATCTTTAAAGACAATGGATTCCTTGGGCAGATCATCACAAGTTTTAATGTGAAAAATGAATCCCCCTCAGCTGAATGTCCCAACTCTTTTGATGATTGTTTGGCACACTTTGCAGATTCAAATGATCCCATGATAAGAGACATAGTGAATGCCTTGCAAGACAACATCTCGGTAGTCATCACTAACCGAGAGAACCTTTACTCTGAAGCCCCTTCTTCCACAGACCCTGAATGTTTACCATTAGGGGAGGAGGAGCTGAAAATTGAACTAAAGTTTGCTACTTTAGAATGTGTTGAGACTACACCACTTCCTGAAAATTTTTCTGAATTTGATCTATCTGTAGTCTCTGATTCACCATGGGATACTAACTTTGTAATTTTTTCTGACACAGGTGAATCATATATACTTTGGATACCTCAAGCGAATCAACAGCAAAATTTTAATGAGGTACATAAGTTTCTCTGGAAAGTTAAGCTCCAGGGCATCCAAGCCTATTGCAAAAAGGGCTTTTGGATGATCCTGTTGAGAAATTTACTGAAAAACTTATCAAGATACTGGCCGGAAGAAGAACCTTGCAGCTTGACTCAGTAGTTTTTCCCTGTTTTCTTAGGACTAGGGTAGTTGCTTTATTTGTCTGGCTGAAGACGGTAAACTTAGCGCTCCTGGGAGGCAACCCAGTTCTTCATTTCATTTCTTTTTTATCATTAGTTAGTTCAATGTTTGTGGGTAACATTGCTGCAAACCCTCACGAGACTACAACTCGTCCACTAGGGGTAACCTAGGGGTTTAAAGGCTTGTTGCATACGCTAAATGCAATCGAGAGTACCTGCGAAAGTGGTATGGGTAGGATTGTATTTTTGTTATTTTATTTGTTGGTTTCTCTCTTGTGCTGACCGCTCTTACGTAGAAATCTTTGAAAAGCCTCTTGATTCTTTCATTCAGGTACTATCTTTCCATCACTCTTATTTTTCCGTTGTCTCATGTGCATTGCATGTCTATTTCTTTTTACATTGAGGACAATGTAGATTTTTGGTTGGGGGTGGGAGATTAGGTTTCTTAATCAGTGTTTTCTTGGTCTTGAGCAAAAGTTGTGAAATTTTTTTTTTTTATTTTTTATTTTTCAGGATTTCTAATGAATTCGAAGTGATTTTGACAGTCATCTAGGGCACTTAGAATTTCAATATGCGTGGTGTTGGTACTTTATGACTCTTGGATTCAGTTATCTATTGAATTTCACAGCTAAGTTTGAATTGTTAATCCATTATTAAAAGTTGTAAACATTGATTGAGTCATGAATTCGCAGGACACATCTCGCATGCATATTAAGGTTTAAGTTCGATATTGAAGGATCAACTTGGTAATCACTAAACATGAAAGGAACCAACTTGGAAAATTGAATGGATTGGGCGAACAGTCTTTACCATAGGTTTGCTCCCTATAGATGAGGATTCGATTCCCCATGAATGATATGTGAAAAAGTTGGGTGTATAGTCTTTACCTTAGGTTTGCTCCCTGTAGGTGAGGATTTGATCCCTCTTCTTGACGTTACTTCTAATGAAAAAAAAAAAATAATAATAAAAAAAATTAAAAGAATAAAAGGATAAGGTGTAAACCAAGTTGGGTTATCATGATTTCTCTTATTTGTTACCAATGATATCCTTAAATATCAAAGTGAATCTTAATGTTGACAAGTCGAGATTGGACTATACATCCATGGAATTCAATATTTAGAATTATACTAATTGATGGACTAATATTTTGAACTTGATTATGAAGTTTACCGTAAGCTTGATTTCAGGAAAAAGTAATGCCAACATTCATGAATCTTAGAATTCGAGTATCTGAACTATTTTTCATAAATCCCTTGAGTTGTAGAAATTATCCTGTAATTCTCAATTTATTTTTCGCATACTTTGCTCGGGACTAGCAAAATGCTGGATGGGGGTTGTGTTGAGGGTCAAATATTGCATATCAGACCCATTTATTGCATGGATTTACAAGCATGACACCGTTTAATAGCCTAATTTAATTGAATTTGTGATGCAGGGCGTCTTCATGAGCTTGGACTGGGAAAGGACACTAAAAAGCATAGATTTACCGATCTGATGACACTAAAGCATGGGACGGACTCCAGAAGACCAAGAGCGACGAAATTATACACCAGGGGTCCGCAGAAATCGAGGAATCGAAGCTCAAGTGGCCTGAAAAGTGTCCAAAATGCAAGATCATAGGGTTCCCACCATCTGATCAGTTCGAAACTTCACACGTGGCTTGAGGACCATAAATAAACCGTACACGTAAAATTTCAGCCCTTGGATCACTATGAAAGTGGCCCAACGGACAGATCAGCCCCTTAAATCCTTAAGTGGGGCCCACCTGATATCTGGATATTCTCCAGTTTTGGTCTCAACCGTTTAAATGAGCTGACAAAACGGATAGACGGAGCGGATTTCTCGAAAACATCATAATGGACCCCGCTGGAGTATGAATGTGCATAGTGCACAAGTGCACTAGCCGTGCACCGAAACGAAGAGTCGGTCAAACCAACCCTTGACCGACTTCTTCTTCCAAAATCAAAACGCAACAGCGTCTTGACGTCGGTCGCCGGTTCTTGGTTGTGGGCCCCACCCATCACTTATATATTAGATCTGGACCGTCCATGGTGTCCGAATGTGAGCTTTAACCCATGCCAAGGTTTCCTTTTCGTCCCATGTGCACACAAACACGTCTTCAACCGACCAATGCAGGACGGACGGTGGAGTGAAATATCTCGTGGGCTTCATCAGCGGCGAATTAAAACCAGCCATTTCCAATTGGTATTTTGAGGAGATTGCAATGAACGTGGTGGATTTCCAAGTTGACACTGATTATGGGCCCACCAGCTTTCACAGCGTTGACGTGAAAGCTCTGTTTCGCAACAGAGCTTGCGGACGGAATTTGTGGGCCACTATGGTCCATGTTCCAGATAATCGGGATCGTCCATCAAGGGTAAAAGGGCCCTATAAACATGGCCTAGGTGTCGGAATCGCGGAATGAAGAGCAGGTGGCTATTGATATTCCAAAACGCAGGATGGACGGCGGAATAAAAGATCCTGTGGGCCACATCAAAAGAAGGTCAAAAATACACCTTCCCAACTGAAATTTCGAGAGAAATTCAATGGACGGATCGGATCTCTCCTATAACATCAATCGTGGGCCCCACTGACGCCGGAAATCCAAAATTTCGCACTTCTTACGCAATACGCGCATCCGGACGCTGTCCGGTTTTGGCGATCGTTTTGTGCACGAGATCACGGTCGGATCTCTGATCCAGACCGTCCACACGTTGCATCAGGTGGCCAAGACCATGGCCATGCAGTCAGAACCAAAGATGGGACGTCCACTGTCCAGAAATTCAAGCCAAACGCAAGCTGATTTGCGTTGTTCTTCTGCATGCGCACGGTGATGCGTAAAGACTCTCCACCGACTCCAGCCACCGGTGGCAACACTTATAAAAGGGAGAAACGGGGAGAGGAAGGGCAGCCGTGGAGGCACCTTGGCTGCTGCTGAACGCTGGAGCGGGAGGGGACGTGACCAGCAATGCTTAGAGGCCAGGGAATGGGATCAGCGTGAAGAAGAAAAGAAGAATGGTGGGTTGCTGCTGCACGGCTTGGGAGAAAGACAGGGACGTGGAGAGTTGCTGCTGTGCACGAGAGGAGTGCGGCTAGACGGTGGTTGTTCTCCAGGAAGTGCGGAAAGGCTGGCAGCGTTTTGAGGATTGGAGGACAGACAGAAGAAAAGAAGACAGGGAGAGAAGATGAGAGAGAAAAGATAAGGAATTTTTCTTCATTTTATTCTCTTTTTCATTTTCTTTTCCTTTCTATTTGTTTTGGGTTTAGGCCAATCATGAGTGGCTAAACCTCTCAGCTAGGGCTAAGGGGTGAAGCTTGTAGCCTGATGGGAGAGATGTTGCTGGTGCCCTTTGATTAAGATTGAAGAGATTATTTTTGACTTAATTTTATGGGAATATCTTTAGTTTTTAATGGCATGTTGTGACTGAAATTACAATGGGCTTGCAATGGCTTTGAATATTCCTCTCCCCTTTTAATGTTTATGACGTCAGGAAGCCCTGTTGTTCACCATCGTCTCATGGGCATGGTAGGATGACAGTACCTTCCTGATCTTCATACATTGTTAATTGGTTGGTAATTAGTTTAATTCTATTGTTTACTCTGTCTCCTGTGCATGGTTTGGTGATGGAATCCATTCTAATTCATACACCTTTCATCTCTTGAAACCTATATCAATGGCAGTTCAGTAAATTTCCATAATTTGTGATACTGGCATAAGATCTCCCTGATCTCAACAAGTGGATCCTCTGAATCCCTAGTTTCCTTTCTCTGAATTCCTTAAAGTTTTAGATAATTATTCCATAATTATTTCTTAAATTCTACTTTGTTTAGATCGCATCTTAATCTATTTCTAGTTCTACTTGGTTTCAGATAACGTACAGGTATCAGTCCCTGTGGATTCGACCTCGGTCTTACCGAGTTTATTACTACATCACAACCCTGCACTTGGGGTGTGAACATTAGGCAAACTCGCTGGACAGTTCTAGACTTTTTCGATAATATCGAAAAACTTTCGATGTATCGAAGCTACAGTTATAGCTACGGTTATAATTCGTAGCTATAGGGTCCCACTGACCCTTACTCACTAGCTTCTTTTTCTTTTCTTTTCTTTTTTTTTTCTTTTTTCGTTGTAATCCCCAGGGCATTTTGTGGGTACCATTATGAGGTATGTGTTATATCCAAATCGTCCATCTATTTGACAAGCTCGTATTAAGGCTTGAGACGAAAAATAAGATAGATCTAGCTATCAAGTGGACCACACTGCAAAAGGCAGTGGAGGATTGACCGTCTGCTATTGAAACCCTTTTAGGGGTCATATAAGTTTTGGATCATTATTAAATTTGTTTTTCCTCTTCATCCAGGTCTTTGTGACCTTATGAATATATTGGATGAAAATAGTTCGATTATATTATGAAATAGTAGAGGTCTAATCTGAAAACTTTTAACTGAACTTTCAGAACATTTGCTGGTATATTTCTTCTTGGTACAGTCAAGTAGCGATACACCCATTCTAGCACAAAAAGATGAGCCTTCAAAAAGACCTCCTCCACCTTGGAAGCTTCATTTCAGAAGCATTTCCCATTTCTTTCTCCCCAAATAGCCCACAGGGAAGCTATAAGATTCAATCTCCATAATAATGAAGTGATCCATCCTAGCCCCACTCCATGCCAAATCAAGAACATGTACCCCACCGATTTGGGCATAACCCAAGGGACAAGACATTTTAAAAATTCTGAAGTGGCTATTCCATACTTGTCTAGTGAAAAGGTGATCAAGACTTAGGACATAAATTATGATGTAATTTGTTCAATAATGGGGTGCATTTTTCACAATACCCCTGGTTTCCTTTAGTATGAGAACTATTTTAACAAACCAGGGATCCAACTTCATCCCTGTGATGTTTGGGTGATTCAGAGTTTCTAGTTATGAAGTCTTAAAATTCATTGATGTTTCACTCCTAAAGTAGACAATAAATCTTGATTGTCTTCCATTATTGAACAGCAGTTGAGAATTTTCTTTTCTTTTCTTTTCTTTTGGGTGTCTTGGTGTTATTATTGAGAGAAAGTTTAAATGGTACCTCAAATTTCTGCAAATTTTCAATTTGGCTTCCTCAAAATTATGATTTTCCACAATTTTCTCAACAACATTGAGATTTTCCTTGTTGCTTATACGGGTCTCTTCTTTTTAGTCTTAGGAGAATGTTTCTAAGGTGTTTGATGGTGTCTAATAGCTCATGCTTTCAGTAGAGATTAATGAGCAAAAGAATGAGAACAGAATTGGCTTGAGCTTAATAGAAATTGCCTGATATGATTCCTTGAAAACTGATTATTCTCACTCTATCTAAACATAGTGAAGATTTTGATAGCTGCTCCTATGAATCTTGTTTGAATCAATGCCTATAGTAGCATATAGGGACCTACTAATTACTACTACGGATAAGCGCTCCATAATTTTGATCATTTCTGATAAGTTGAATGTTTCAAGTTTTGCTACTGTTTTTACTCTAATGCAGACTTAAAGAAGTTGTCCCATGTTTCTTCTTCGTCTTCTTCTGTTTGCTTTTATTTTTTCTTAGGGGGGGGGTCAGAGTGACAAAGAAAGATCTGTCAAATGTGGAACCAATTAAGCCAACTTAAACAAAGAGCAAAAATCAAGTTTCTCAAGCCTTTGTTAGAACTACTAACAATGCTCAAAGTTCATTTATTCTGCCTTATGACTAATGATAAATAGAGACCAAACACATTGGGTGTAAAACTCTCCAACTATTTAAATATGTTTAAATATATTGCTACAAACATACAGTGATAAGTTTCCAAAATAGTTGGGAAACTTTCAAACTATCTTTTATACTAAACATGATCCTTGGATAGACATCAATCTTGCTAGTCATTCCTTCATGTTTTCAAATTTTGAATTGCTTGTTGCTATAGAGATGTTGCTTGAAATTCAGACACGTGGCGACTATCCCCAACACCATGTGTCAATAACTGAGTTTCCCTGATCCAAATAAAAATTTGGGCTTAAGAGTAGGCCAAAGGCCCAGTTTGGGTTGAAGGGACTCAAAAATGCCTTAGGGAAGATATCTACAACTTGATTCTCAGAGGAGACAAACCAGGCCACCAAATAGCCAAGAGAAACTTTGAGCCGGGGTAAACTAGAAATTGAGCAGGGTAAACATGATATTGAACAGCAGGGCAAACATGAAATTCAGTGGGGCAAACATGAATTTGAGCGGGGCAAACATGAAATTGAGTGGGGCGGGGTAAACATGAATTTGAGCAGGGCAAACATGAAATTGAGTAGGGCAAACATGAAATTCAACGGGGTAAACTAGAAATTGAGCGGGGCAAACTAAAAATTGAGCGGGGCCAACGAGAAATTCAGCAGGGCAAACATGAAATTGAGCAGGGTAAACATGAAATTCAGTGGGGGAAACATAAAATTGAGCGGGGCAAACTAGAAATTCAGCGGGGCAAACCAAAAATTGAGCGGGGCAAACATGTACATTAAACAAATACCTTTTATCTCTCTCTTTTTTTTTTTTTTTTTGGTTTTTATGTTACTTAGAAGGTGTTTGATAAAACACCTGTAAAATCATTGTAGTTCGGATATTTATGAAAATGCCTCATGGTAAGGGTTGCATCACTCTGGGTGAGGCTGGGGTGCACCTAATATACTCTTGAAAATTGGGTGGATTTTCACTTATAGGACAAGACGTAGCAAATCGTTTGCATTCTCTCTACTTGTGCAATCGTTTGCATTCAGCAGGGCAAACTGCCATTATTAGCAAGGAATGAATGTTTAATTGACCTATAAGTGAGGGAATAGAAACTTTACAGATATCATTTTCCGATAGTCAATGGAAAAACCAATTTTATGAACTAAACATCTCTCTTACATTGAAAAGTTATTAAATGTGAGACAAACAAATTGTTTCCTTTTAGTGTTCAAATTGAAGGGAAAATGTGAAATAACATGGAGCTATAAGAAATCAAAGCAATAATAAAGAAACCTGAATTAACAAAGAGGAGAGGGAGACCCTCAGGGCCATATGTAAGGTCTCGACCTCGGCACAAGTTATCGCAGCCACTTCCGACTCCGCAGCTTGGGCCTGGATCTACTTCATTTTTTGAAGCATGCCTTAAAATGAGCCATCAATTTCATTTTAGCGGGGCAAACATGAGCCATCAATTTGAAGCACGCCCCGCTCAATTTCATTTTTGCCCCGCTCAATTTCTAGTTTGCCCCGCTCAATTTCATATTTGCCCCGCTCAATTTTTAGTTTGCCCCGCTCAGTTTTCAGTTTGCCCGCTCGATTTCATGTTTGCCCCACTTAATTTTCAGCTTGCCCCGGTCAATTTCATGTTTGCCCCGCTGAAATTCATGTTTGCCCCGCTCAATTTCTAGTTTACCCCGCTCATTTTCTAGTTTGCCCCGCTCAATTTTTGTTTGACCGTGAAATGAAGGGAATTGACCGTGAAATGCACGGAATTGACCGTGAAGTGAAGGGAGTTGACCGTGAAATGCATGGAATTGACCATGAAGTAAAGGGGAATCGCCGATATTGACCGTGAAATGCATGGAATTGATCGCAAAGTAAATGAAATAAATGAAATTGATCGCAAAGTGAATGAAATGGATTTTCGACCATCGACCTGATAGAATCTTGAAAAATAACTAGGTTGGTTGGCTAAAGTAGCTTCTCCTACCCCAAAATCATATAAGGTATGTTAAGTAACTAATTTTGGTTTGGAAGATATTCTTGTTAAATGAATAAAGAAAAAAAATGAAAAAAAGAGAGAAATTTTTTTCATATATTTATATATACATATTTATATAAATATGTATTAGAGAATATTGTAGGTAGAATAAAGTTCTCCATGTAAATTTTTAAAAAAATAAAAATAAAAATTTATAGAGTGCCATAGACTACAGTTATGTCTACGATTTTAATCCGTAGCTATAGGTAAAAATACCTTCGATATATATCGAAGGTCTTTCGATATTATCGAAAATGTCCATGACTGTCCAGCGAGTTAGCATAAAAAATGCTGTAATTTCCGATACACTATAGCTGCGGATTATAACCGCAACCATAAACGTAGTGTTTTTTTTTTTTTTTTTGCTGTGTTGCTTTTGTGGGTCCCATCATGAGGTCTGTATTATATCCAAACCGTCCATCTATTTGGAGAGATCATATTAAGGCTTGAGACAAAAAATAAGACAGATCTAACTATCAAGTGGACCACACGGTAAAAGGCAGTGGGGAATTGAACGTCTACCATTGAAACCCTTTTAGGGGTTACAGAAGTTTTGGATCATTATGAAATTAGTTTTTCCTCTTCTTACAGGTCTTTGTGACCCTATGAAGGAACTTAGACGGGGAGGATTTCTCGCAAACATCACAGTGGGCCCCCTAAAAGTTTTTAATGGTCGACACTCATTCAACACTGTTTCCTGTAATGTGGTACATTTGAGATGTGGATATACCTCATTTTTGGTCTCTTATCATAAAATGATCTGGAAAAATATATGGACGGCATGGATTAAAATCATACATCATGGTAGGCCCACAGACCACCGAACATCCGCCATTGGCTGGTGGCAGGTGGAGTACCTAATCCGTTTCCGTGAAAGGAGGGGTATTTTCGTCCTCAAATTATCTGTCCGTACGAGCAGGTCTAAGTTGCAACACAAAGTTTGTATTCTTTCATAAAAACAGCTGCATAAAAGGTGGGGTCCACAGTCCTAAATTTCTCGTGGACATTCCTCGTCACCTCACATCTTATTTTAAAGGCGTTTGGATTTCCTTTGACCCGGATTCCGTACTGCACCTGCCAGTAGCAGGGACTCTGTGGAGCCCACCGTGATGTATGTGTTTTATCCATGCCGTACGTCCATTTTTTCCATATCATCTTAAGATATGAATATGAACCCAAAAACGTAGAAGATTCAAGGCTCAAGTGAAAAACACAGTGGGGATTGAACGCCCACATTTAAAAACTTCCTGGGAGCCGCACAAGTTTTGATCTGGCTGATATTGGATTTTTCCCTTCTTCCAGGTCCATGTGACCTTATCAACAAGCTGCTGGATGTCATATAAAGATCACGGTGCATCCCAAGAGCGTTTAAACGCTGGCACCATTACACCACTTTGCAAATAAACATCACGGTGAGTCCCAAGAACATTTAAACGGTGGCATCATTATCATCACTGCTTCTTGTGGTGTGGTCCACTTGAGCATTGGATCTGCCTCATTTTTGGGCTTCTGCTATAAAATGATCTGACAAGATGAATGGCTCGGATAAAATCCAAACATCATGATGGGCCTCACAAAGCACCTACCAAGACCAAGTCCTGCCCCTCCCAAGATGCAATCTGCATCAGATTTTCTCCCACCTGGATGGACTCGGTCCAAACAAGGGCTCTATTCTAATGCAACCCCACCAAAAGCAGCAGTGACAAAGACGCCCAACATTGGGGCTTTCTTGGGCCCACCGTCATGTTTATTCGCCATCCAACTGTTCATGAAGGTCACATGGACGTGGATAAAGGGAAACCATACAATGTATGATCACCTTATCCAAACTTCTACCAGTCCCAGGAGAATTTTAAGGGTGGCCGTTCAATCCATGCTATTTGGTCCACTTGACCCTTGGATCTGTACCATTGCTTGTGGTTAGGGCTGTACACGAACCGAGTTAGCTCAGTTAGCTCGCTAGACTCAACTCGAAAAAGCTCGTTTCAACTCGGTTTGAAACTGAGTTCGAGCCAAGGCGAGCTGATTTTTTGAGCTTGAAAAAATTTCGAACCGAGTTCGAGCTTGCCCGAGCTCGACTCGACTCGGATCGAACCCAGCTCGAATCGAACTCAGATAGAACCAGTTCGGTGACTCGGTTACTTTGATGTTGATGTTGCTCACCAAGTGTTTGATGAAATGACTCAACAAAGTATGGCTGGTGGCAAAGAAGGTATGTATATGAAACAAATACCTTTTTTTCTTGATTTTTATGTTGCTTAGAAGGTATTTGATGAAATACCTATAAAACCACTGCTGTTGTTTTACATTCAATGAAATTTTGAAAGTGCAATCCATATGTTTGTGAAAATGCTACATAAGAGAACTTAACTCAATCTTGACTCGAACTGGCCTGAGCTGCTGACCAAGCCGAGCCGAGCTGGCCAGTCAGGCTCGAGGACCGAGCCGAGCCAAGTTCAAGCTAGGGTCAGCAAGTGGCTGAGCCGAGTCGAGTTGTGCCCAGCTTGGCTTGGTTTAACTATTGTACACCTCTGCTCCTCCTTTTCCGGACATGCCACTTGGGTAAGACACCACTTGAATCACGGTTCATCCTTTCATCCTGATTTTTTGGTCATGGACATAAATTAGAATTATCCATATAATGGTTGGATTGGATCTTAAATACACATCATGATGGAGCTCACAAAAATAAAGGGTGAGTGTCCCCATGAGAGCTGTTTCACATCACGGTTGCCATCTCGAGGAGGGAGGAGATTAGGTGAGACCCAGGCCTCACCCAAGACTGTGTGGCCCATACCGTGGTGCCCTCCTTGATGTGCATATTCTGTATTCGCACCCTTTATTGATTTTTTCAAATTTATTATCCCGAAAATGAATGAATATAATTTTCAGGTGGACCATACCATTGGAAACAACTGTGATTGAATATTAATTGGCCACAAAAGTTTTGGATCAAGCTGATATTTGTTGCTTCCCTTCATATAGGATTACATGACCTTATCATCAGATTGGATTGAAAATAAACACTACAAAAACATTAATGTGCACCCTAAAAAGTTTGCAATGGTAGGGTGTTCAATTATCACTGTTTCCTAGAGTATGGGCCTCAATCCAAATGGTTAAGATCATTGGTTGTGGGAGATTATTTTGGACCATAGCTCAACTGTGACGATTAGCCCATGCAAAAATTAGCACTATCTACTCATCAGGTGCGCCACACCATAGAAAACAATGTTTAGCCATCTATAAATACCAAAATATAAAGAGTTTTCAACTCGATGGTGGTGGATATGGCTGATTTTTCCACAAGGTGTTAGATGTTGGAATCTGTTGGGTGGACACTGGACAGTAGCTTACAGTATTAGTGGTTGGACTTGAGACCCTCCAACTTAAATGTTCCTAATACATCTGTTAATCATGTGGGTCACACATGCACAGAAACACACATTTGGAAGAACGAAACAAACAACTACCCTCAGGATGGAATGGCATATAGATTGGCCTGATTTTTGGGCCCATAACTAAATGTCATCAACACAAAACATGAGGTGCATTTTCAACCGTTCATGGCAGGTAACTTCCAACCTATAACGTGCGTGGAACATTTGGAAGTTATTAACTGGGCAGATTTATCATCCAAGCATTTCTCATACACGTTAGCAACGTCCCCAAAACTCTTTAAATGACACATGGGATGACCCATCATCAGATTTAAACCATCCATTCATTCATACAAAGGGCCTAAGCATCTGATCAATAACATAGAAAATTGATGGTCAAGATTAAGCAGAGATGTAAAATAGGTCCAAACATCATCTTGAAACATCTATTTGATAGTTCTCACTTTGTATTGCTTATGATTCCAAAGTGCTTGGTTTGGTTTAATGATTCTAACCATGCGATTTATAATCTTGATTTATGGCTAATAAAAAATGGACAGTTGTAACAAACTGGCCACATTCAAAGGGTTAGGATCATATGATCAGTGTGATTCTTGCACCATGGCTTGCTCCTGATGGTACTATTGAACAAACCGTGTCCCGACGGATGCTTAAGCATCCCACATGTCATTCACATTAGAGTTTTATTAACAGGATGGACCGTTGGATTCGTGGGTCCGCTCCCTCTTTCCTGGCCCTGAATTCCCAAAATGGCCCCACTAATGATAAAATAAATAAATAAATTTCTCTTCTATCCATTACAACATTAGATGAATTTGACCTCATGTAGCAGTAGGTGATTTTCGGCCATTTTTAGTGTTTGAAAACTCTACATTGAAGACACTGATTGCATTTCGATGAAGTCGGGCCAACTACAAAATCAGTTCCTAAAATTATCGAAATGACCATGATGTAGATCTTACCAAAGGCGATTCTCGATGACAACAGAAACAATGCCTTTCAGCATCTCCTGCAAAGAGACATGATCATGCTCCTGAGCATCTTTAGGCGTCATAACCATTCTTAAGAAGATGAGCATGTACTTCAAATGAGGATTGCTAGTAGCATTGGCACCGCATCATGACATGTGGTGTGCATCTACAACATCCGAATAATTCATCTAGCCTAGCAGGCCACATCATGGATGGACCATAGTCCTAAATCCATTCCGGTTAGATGATCCTAACCATTTGATCATAGTGGTTTTGAGAGAAGGATAAGTTGAAAATAGACAAATGGTTCCCATTCATTCTACTACTTAGGATCATCTGATCAGTGTGACTTTTTGGTTATGGCCCACCATGAGGTACCCCACCAGATGAGCTTCAGGATGTCATATGTGTATGTCTGTGCTACACGTCCTCGTGGAGCACAAGTGATGCTAGTGTTTCTCACTATAGAGATGTTACCAGAGAGTGGTCCTTGAGACCGAGAGAGAGCACCAACGGCCTAGATGAACCACAGCTACTGCAAAACCAAAACAAAGCATGTAAATTAGCAGAACCCAGCTAGTTTGAGGTATCTAAATGAGCAAACATGCCATCTTTGGAAATAAAGGCAGATTCTCTAGGCTCATCTTTTTCTAGGAAGGATCGTGTGGGTGGTATGGTAACTTTTGCCGTCTACCGAAATTTCAATCCTCCAATTCAGCCTTCTCCACCATGGATCAATACTCGACCAACTCGGATGTGACTTGTCCAAGTCAACTCAACTCGGTTGAGTCAGCTCCAGTTCAGCACCAGGAGTCGAACTGAAAATAGAGGTGACTCGGCCCAACTCTTCTGAATCACCCCTTGACACGGATGAATCACAACTTCACTCGGAACTGAATGAGTCAGTCTGAGTCCTGGAGTCTTAAAACCTTGCTCTCCACCATATGGAATTTATGTCAATAAAATCAAGTGCAAAAGTGTACCTTATGTGCTCGATCAGTTGGCGTGCGCATGCTACCAGCATCGGCTGCAAGCACCATGATTTTACAAGTATCAAGATTTTTTGTCCCCAAAAACAAGAAAATACAACAGCAGATATGTGGTCGCAGTACCTCATCTCGTTTACCAAATATAACTGACACATTGAAAGTTGGATTGACTGACATGCCTTCTTCCTTCCTAGCACATGAAAATGGTAAGTTCACAGTCAAATGAGTTTAATGGAATTGTTTGAAGAGTTGACAAGGACTCCAGAGGACGAGGAATTATAGACTTTGATGAGACATGATTCTGAACATCAAGGACTGTGATTTTTATCATTATGAACTCCTTGATCTGATAGGACCTGCAATGGATGAAGGAAGACTAGGAATTCTTCCGGATTGTGAGTTCCCAACCCTTCAATCACAGGCTTGCTCATAGACGGTTAAGGCGAAGATGAAACAACAGCCCAAACTCAATGACAAAAAAGAAAAAAGAAAAAAAGAACTATAGCAGTTATGGAGTCGGATACTTGTAACATGGTCATACTTGTAAGTAGTTACCAATCTTTGTTGTGATTGTCTCCTGAGAATTTGCATTTTAAGGATCTGCCGAACCGGATCCTTGTTATACTTGACACCCATATGCATACTCGGCTAACATAGGAAAATAGTCCAACAATCAAAGGCTTAATAATTTTCCAGCCTGAGATATTTTTACGAATCATCTATCCGCTGCAGGGCCTATCAGATCAAAGGTTTGAATCACTGCACCATGGTCCCAAACGTACAAAATCATTTATTCATAGGCCCGGTTTGGAATGGGATTGAATTCTGTAGAAAATGTTAGCCTTTCTGTAAAAATGTTGGGAACCAAAAAAAAAAAGAAAAAAAGAGGAAGGGTAAAATGTTCAATGTCAAAAGAAAATAAGAGGTACTACAAAAAAATCATAACCCAATGGACATTAGTCAAAAAGAATTCTGAGGTGTGGGAACTCCCAGTTTCTCGAGATATTGGAAGGAGATGGTGGAAAGTGAAGAATGAAAGAGCATCGCAGCCATCAAGTGGAAGATGAACTGAGCCAGAGTATCTCAGCCATCAAGTGGAAGATGCACCGGGTCAGATATCAGTGAGATTCACCACTTTGTATTACTAACGATTCCGAAGTGCTGGGTTTAATGATTCTAACCATGTGATTTATGGCTCGTAAAAAATGGACAGTTGTAACAAACTGGCCCCATTCGAAGTGTTAGGATCATATGATCAGTGTTATTCTTACCCCATGGCTTGCTCCCAATGGTACTATTGAACAAACCATCCCGTCTGATGCTTAGGCATGTCACTCACACACATACAAAATCCATATTTTATAATCTATGCACATTAGGGTTCTATTACCGGAATGGGCTAGTGGATTTGTGGGTCACCTCCCTCTTACCTGGCCGTCAATTCCCAAATGGCCCCACCAATGATCAAATAAATAAATTTCTCTTCTATCTATTACAAAATTAGATGAATTTGACCTCATGTAGTAGCCAGTGATTTTCGGCCATTTAGTGTTTGAAATCCAGCCCACCTGGTAATGGAGACGTATTGAGCTATGAATAAGGGGGAGATGAACTTGATCCTCTTTGGTCAAGTGGGATCGGGTAACTAAAATGATGTGGAAGCTCGGGCTCCTATTGAAGATTGGAGGATCTTTGCTGACTTTTTATATATATATATATACTTTGGTAAAAGGACTCCTACAATATATTCAGGTTCAATTGATTCTGGACCATGGAGATCATCTTCGTGAAAAACAAGATTGGCAACTTCCTGTCAAGAATAGATGCTTTGCATTGCTATGTATTACAAAAAGGCCAGTGACAGAGCGGACTCCCTTGCAGAAGAGGGGAGAGTCAAAATGGTTGCTTTATATGGCAAATCTTTTTGTTGCCCATGATGCATGTATTTTCCTTTCTATAAGGGAAAAAAACATCATTCATAAAAACTAGGGGTATGCGATGTGCAATGTACGTGGAGGGATGGTAGGGAAGAAAAGGTAAAGGAGAGAGGCAGAGGGAAAGGCTGCAGCTACACGCTATAGACTGGGGAAGGACGGTTTTCAACAGTGGGTGACCCAACCCCACCTTTTCCAGAGCAACGCCTACTCAAGTTTTAGATCTACCTCACTTTCAGGCCGACAACCTAAAATGAGGTAGCACAATAGATGGATGGGGTGGATTTCATATAACTACCATGGTGGGAACAATACAACCTTTGTTGCACGGCTCCCTAATAGTGCCGTCGGGGTGAGCTACACATAAAGAAGAAGAGAGTAGGCTACTCGCATGGAAGGATATGTTGTAGGTAAAATCAAGGCCATTTAAAGGCATAGAGAGGGTGAAATCTAAAATATACGATGGATATAAAACATATTTTTCAGTTCCCAAAATAGTTCCAACTTTGTTCAAAATGTCTTCCTATAGCCTTTCAATATTCAAAGTTCTCTACCTTAGTAAAACTATTTGCGATGGTCCAAAAGCTAGCTGAATTATATATAGCGTAGATAACTAACCCGCTCCTAATCTCCAATTAAATTGGTCAAGGTAAACTCAAAATCTCTCCAGCATTAAGCACACATGTCATTCCATAGGCACCTCTAATGCATTGCAAAGCATTCCAACCGGGCACATATAATGGGCATCAGGTGGGCCTAACCTCATAGACAGGCTCACTGAAAACAGCTGGGTCCATTCATTAAACTAGATGTATGAAAACAATTAAATGTCTGAACACTGAATAAAGTTGCAACTACTCCACATTCAACATAGATGTGTAGCCATCCTAATGAGTGCACTGAGTTGACTATCATTAGGGGTGTACACGAACCGAGCTAGCTCGACTCGACTCGAAAAAGCTCGATTCGACTCAGTTTGAAGTTGAGTTCGAGCCAGGTCGAGTTGATTTTTTGAACTCGAAAATGAGTTCGAGCCAAGTTCGAGCAGGCCCTAGCTCGACTCAACTCGACTCAGATCAAATCCAACTCGAACCCAGCTCAAATCAAACTCGGATCGAACCAGTTTAGTGACTCGGTTACTTTGCCATTGATGTTGCTCACCTTGATAAAATGACTCAACGAAATGTGGCTGGTGGCAAGGAAGGTATGTACATGAAACAAATACCCTTTTTCTCTTTGTTTTTCTTGGTTTTTATGTTGCTCAGAAGGTGTTTGATATGCTGATGGAGTCCATGATGAGAGATGCCCACCTTTGATTTTTATAGGACCGTCTGTAATTATTTTAAGAAATCTACTCCAACCATTAGATGAGACACCAAAATTTAGGCATTGGGCCAAAAAAAAAAGGTCCATATGAAATTCACATCAGCCATATTGAGAAAAATAATTTAGAGGATAAGCATTACCTTGTATACTATTTTTAATTGTGCGGTCCACTTGAATCATGGATCAAGCTAATTTTTGAGCCCTTCTATGATATTGGAACATGCTTGATAGTTGGCGTGGTTTTCACATGAGCATTAAAATGGCACGGCGAGAGCCACCTATTGCTTTATCCTCATTGAGAAACTCATGCGAAACTTATTTTAAAAGGGGACTATAAATTGTAGTACTAATACATGTCATCATTATGATTTTATCATAATTGTTTAAACATGTAATTTAATAGTAAAATACAATGTAATAAGAGTTAAGTAAAAGAATTTATAATTAATTATTACAATTTTATATAATATTGCTGTGAAATTTTCTCATTCGAATGTGATTAGAAAAATTTGGGTGATTTTTATTTATTTATTTTATAGTTGGAAATATATTTCTCAACCATGATATCTACAACTGTCCACTCTAAAAATAAAGCCCATATTATGGACTCTGCTTGTAAAATGTGGCTAAAAATTTTTGGGTGAATTTTATTTATTTATTTATATACAGTTAGCAAACAGTTAAAAATTGTAAATGCAGCATGTGTTAAGCCAGGATAGTCATACTAAATTATGAAAACCTCAAAGTCATAATATCAAAATCAGATTGGTTGAAGAATCCTAACCATTAATTAGTGGACACATTTTTTATTTTTTTTTAAGAACCATAGGATATTTCTCATTTAAACCTCCATTAAGTACACATCAAACCCATGGTGAGATGGCATAATCTTTCATCTAAAATGGGACCGATGTTTAATTTAAACTTCTTCTATTCCCGTATGCAATTTTATAAGTAATCTCCCAGATACTGTGTATCATCCATCACCTTATGCTAGAGTATAAAAGTTTTTCTCAACGGTTCCTCTGCAAGAGTCCCGGTAGATAAGGTTTTCTTTCTTCTTTTTTTTTTTCTTGTTTCTTTTTTTATTTTAAACGAACGCACACTCACACCACCACCTATGGATACTCGATCCCTTGACCGCGTGTTGTCCCTTGACCGGGTGTTGAAACTCCCTAGAGTCTACCACCCAAGCAGGATCCCCGGTATATAAGTTTGTTTCACAAGTAATTCGGCAGCATAAATAAGTCGTGGAATTCATTCACTTGCTTCTACAAGATTGCCAGTGTGGGGCCCACCTAATGAGTTTAAGGGACGGTTGAAAAGGAATGACCCATGGTTCAAACTCCAAATGGAATGCACGCACGTGTGGCCTGACAGATGAGTGGGAGAGCCGATTGAGTAAACTCTGTGGGCCCATCATATATGTATATGTCTTATCCATGCTGTAAATCTGTTTTATCTGATCATTATAGGCATGTATAAAAAATCGAATCATATCCAAAGTTCAGGTGGACCACACCAAATGGAACAGCAGGAAGAATGATGTTTCCTGTGGTATGGTCCACCTGAGCTTTGGATATGCTTCAATTTTAGGTTTATCCCCTAAAATGATGAGATAAAACAGATGGACAGAGTAGATGGGACACATAAATTCCCTGTGGGCCCCACAGAGACACAATCCGCTCTCGATGAGTGGACCAGCTCGATTCCGAAACTGGGGCATCTCCACGTTGGGTCCCACCTGATGAGCAGATGTAGCACACGTGTGCACTCACACGAGTGCAACTCTGATTTCTCTCCTCTCTGCATGCATTTTCATGAATAAACGAACTCCAAAAACAACAGCTTTTTCTCGAATTCTCGTTTTTCATCGCAGCATATGGCGATTCTGAGAAAAGCCCATCTTCTTCTCGGCCTCATCGCTCTCCTTTTCCTCTCCATCGCATCTGCAGACGTTTTTTAAAATAAACCCATGAGGATTATTTTATTTTTTTAAAAAATAAAATATCAGGCTGATCAAATCCCTGAGTGGGCCAGATCAGTATGCATAGACAGTGTTGGCCATCCATGGATTACAACAGTGTGGCCTACCTGATTCATGGAAAGACCTGACTTTTATCTCAGGTGACCTTCATGTTGGGCCCTATTGTTAACATGATACTGATGTCTTACACAAGCGGCATATCCGTACAAGGAGGATACTGTACCACAAGCAGTGGTACATATCGAAGGGTCAAGTCGACCAAATAGCACGGATTGAACGCCCACCCATCAAATTTATCTGGGACTGGCGGAAGTTTGGATAAGCTGATCATATTTGTGTGCTTTTCCTTTATCTATGTCAATGTGACTTTCATGAATAGTTGGATTGGCAAATAAACATTATGGTGGGCCCAAGAAAGCCCCAATGCTGGGCGTCTTTATCACTAATGCTTTCAGCGGGGTTGCATTAGCCCTTGCTTGGACCAAGTCCAACCAGGAGGGAGAAAATCGGATGCGGATTGCATCCTCGGAGGGGCAGGAATTGGTCTTAGCAGGGGCTCAGTGAGTAGGGTTGTACATCGAGCTCAGTCGTGTCGAGGTGGGCTAAGCTTGGCTTGACTCTGCCATGCTCTTCTTGAGCTCGACTTTGAGCTTACCATTGGAACTTGGCTTGTTTGCCAAAACTTTCGAGTCAAGCTCGAGGCGAGCTGGTGGATCGAGAGGAGGTGAGCTTACCTCGAGTCGAGTCAAGCTTGCTTCCAACCCGACCTAAGCTGTACCTGACCCAACCCACACCCGATTCAACCCAGCCACCCAACCGAACTGACCCAACCCGCACCCAACTCAACTGTTTTGCATTATGTGAAAATTTGAACATGCTCTTTACATGTTGCAGAAAATGTCGCATAGGCTCAAACTCGGCTCGAACTGTTGACCGAATCGAGCCGAGCTATCCAGTTAGACTTGAGGACCGAGCAGAGCCAAGTTCGAGCTTGGGTTAGCTGCTGGTCAAGCCAAGCCGAGTTGGGCCAAGCTCGACTTAATTTGACTCATGTGCAGCTATACGACTGACCATTTGCTATAATCTTGTATACGGGCAAAGCTTTCAATGGATCCCAGATCCACTAAGGTCAGTAAATCCCTGACTTGGGGGCTCATCATGATGTAGCTGCCTTATATCATGCCATCCATCCTATTTGGAGAAGAAATTCATTCTTAATCACACACACAACAATATCAGAATTAAAAGAAAGTGAAAAAATACAAACTACAAGTATATCCACATATTCACACCAATTCATTATGCTTAAAGGCAAAAAATAAAGAAGCGGCTCTCAATATAATAACGACTATTTGTCTTACTACATGATATATATCTTAACTCAAATGAACTATGGTTCATATAAAATTCTACGTGAAATTACGAAATTTTCCTTTGGATGAGCTGAGCTCTACCTGCAAAAGTGATGGATGGATGAACAATACACCTCTGATGGTCAAGTTCCACGGACCCTAACAACGTCCTACTTGAAGACTAATCATAGGCAATCTCCCGATGAGAATGGTGAATTTATAAAAGCCCATGCCAATGTAAAATTTGTGTGTTCACTATGTGAGGATTTTTTTATTTTTTATTTTTTAATGTAAAATTTGTGTGTTCTCTATGTGATTTATTTGTGTTTGATTTCGCATTATTTGACTGAATTTATATTTGCTTCCCAACGTCCTAACAATGATTTCCAAATCCTTTGGTCGGACTTTATTTTCCTAGCCTTTAATGGGAGAATATAACATCAAGGTATATTTGCTGCTCCGGAAACTTGAACTAAGACCTTTGCCTCTAATACTAAATCAAACAACCACTTAATGTAAAAGCTGGTAACCATGTCAAATGATCACCACTTTCTCTAGAAGCTCAAGGCTTCGGGAGAAGGCCTATCAATGCATATGAAGGGACTTTAACAATTGGTAGTCTACGGGGTCGCTTCTAACAACATGGCTGAGATTCACGCCGTTTATGATGGCTTGAAATTTTGTATTTCCTCCGGCCTGGACAGAGTTCTCCTCGAATCAAATTCTAGGTGGGTGGTGGATTGCATATCTGGGAAGTCCACTTGTGCCTAGAAATGGACTTATTGGCTGGCCAGGATCAACAGGCTCCTTCTTAGGGGATCCTTTCGGATCTCTCTCATCCCTAGAGAAGCCAACGGCCCTACAGACGGTCTAGCCAAAGAGGTCAACAGAACGCAGGCTGCTTTTTTGTTCCATGATGTCTCCTCCCTCCCTTGATTGATCAAGGGTCGCATTTTGTTAGATAAAGCTGGCCTTGGCTCATTGAGTGTGTCCAGGGGAGACAAATGTGTATAGGAAATGATAGGTGGGTCTGCTATTTTGTTGCATTGCCACCCGAATGTCTAGGTTGTTCTTTAAAAAAAAAAAAACAAAATTGGTAGTCATGATAGGGGACTCATCTGAGTCATATGCAACTGATCTGAGTAAATTTGAACCTGATAGGGATCAGTACAGTTGACTGACCCTGAACAAGTGGGGATGAGTTACCAGATTTAAAAGAAAATGAAGATAGATTTATATTCTACAATAATGTTTTTCACACACAAGTAGCGAAACACAAATAAGAAAAATCAAAATAACCTAAACCATTAAAACATGATGATCAAGAACTAGGACAGTAAGGAAAGTCGGTGAAGAACGTTTGGGTGATGGTGAGCAGGAGGAACAAAGCCGCGATTAAAGAAATAATAGACCATGGATTGGTGAAATAATCGCGCTTCAAGCTTGCCCACCACATGTTTCATTTGTTCTCGCAATGTTTTTGCACTTGGCCTTTTACATCCGAAAGACAGCTTCCCTCGAAATTATGGAATATCCCAATGCAGAGCTGGTTGAATAGATAGGCCACTTCATCATCGCTTCCCAGCAAATTATCAATGATCCCATTGCGATGGAGCAGCGCCACATCCTTGGACGTATTGACAAGGAAATCCATGAACATAAGGTAAATCGTGAAGCACAGATTGTTGCTTTTGGGATTATGATATTCTCAGTGAATGTCGAGACATTCTTAAGGTGTTCCAGAGCAAAGATAAGGTTTTGAGAAATAATTTTGGAATTATTTAGATTGGCAAGTCATTCTTTTTCTTTTTTTAAAATGTAAATTTCATGTTTTCTCAGTGTTTTGGTTGCGTTTGATTTCACCTTATTTAATTAAATTTGTATTTGCTTCTGCACACCCTATCATTAATTTCCTGATCCTTTGGCTAGACTTTATTTTCCTGGCATCCGGTGGGAGAATATAACATCTGAGGCATATTTGCTGCTATTGAAACTTGAACTAAGATCTTTCACTTTAATACTAAATCAAACAACCACTTAATGTAAAAGCCAGTACCATGTCGAATCACCACTTTCTCTAACAGACTATTTGATTTTTAAGTAAATGTGTAAAAGAGGTAATTATGACTAGCTTCACCTTTTAAAATGGGGAAAGAATTATGTCTCCAAAATCGGTCCAAAAAATTATGTTTTTGTTGATTTAAACTTGTGGGCCTTATCGTGATGTATGTGACTTATGTACACCATCCAACCTTTTTAACAGCACATTTTAGGGAATAAGTCCAAAAATGATGCAAATTCCAAGGTTGAGTGGGCTACACCTTAAGAAACAATGATTATAAAGATGTCAACGGTTGAAAGCTATTTTCTCCCTAAGGCACATATTGATGTTTATTTGTCACCCTACTTGCTCATAAGACACGGGGTCGTCATGGATAAAAGGAAAAAAAGAAAACAAAAATATCAGTTTGATCCAAAACTTCCAGGCAGAGCTGGTCCACTTGAGTTTTATATCTGCCTCATTTTTGGCTCATGCCCTGTAATGAGCTAGCTAAAGGGATGGACAGTGTAAATAAGACACGTATATCATGGTGGCCCCCACAAATGTAACATTTTTTGTCCAAGTGATTTGAGAGTGTATAACTGAAGGCTGCTATCAACGTTAACTTGAAAATATAGCTGAAAATTCAAAGGTAAATAATTATTAAAATTCAAACAGCCCCTAAAATCCTAGGGGGTCGTTTGGCACCTTGGATTGGAGGGGATTTGAGGGCTTTTAAATCCTTTGGTTGTTTGGCAGCATAGAATAACCGGGGGTTTTCAAATCCAGGGTGTTTCAAATCTACTCGTTGAGGGTGTTTGCAATCCATGGTGAGAGCTTGGAGTGCACCTAAAATCATTTCAATAGTTGCATGTGTAACATGTGTGTTAGTACACTATCATTCTATTGGGCACATGGCCTACTAATGATGATCAACACCATCCAAACACTATCCATGTAAATCAGCACCGTCTAAACATTGTCCATGTAAATCAATGATTACAAATTGTTGGTTAGTTGCTCAGACATGATCTAGTGCTTGTGGCCCATCCTAAACTTGGAATTTCATCATTTTTAAGCAAAACATATATTTCAGTGGGCTTACCACAACTATTGTATCAAAAATTACATATCTCACTAATTAGAGATATTAAAGTTAATTTAGCACTCCACGGCCAAACATGTTGGGAGGGTTTCAAATCCAAGGAGTTTCCAATCCAAGGGTTTCCAAATCCACACTCCCAAACAGGCCCAAGGCTTCAGAAGATGGCGTATCAATGTATAGAAAAGAACATTAACAATTGCCGACATGATCGATAGGCACGCCTCTCATCCGATGGAGTCATATGCAACTGATCCGGGTCAATTTAAACTTGATAGGGATCAGTACAGTTGACTGAACCTAAACGAGTAGGGATGAGTTACCAGATTTCAGGGCCTGTTTGATTTTTAAGTGCAGGTGTATGTAAATACCTGGAAATGGATAATTATTGCCGTTTCATCTGTTTTAATATTCATGGAAATTTCTGTCTGGGAAACAGGTTCAAAAGAAGTAGTTTAAATTTTTGGACCCCACGTTGATATATATGACATATATGTTCCGTCCATCCATTTTACCACAACATTTTGAGATATGAGATAAAAAAATGAGGTAGATCCAACACTCAACTGGCCCATACCAAAAGAAACAGTGGCCCAGGCAGTTTTTAACGGAAAGTGTTTGATTCACATTTGTTTGTAGCATGGTCCACTTGAGCTTTGGATATACCTTATTTTTTCGTTCATATCATAAATTCATCTGACATAATATATGAATGGTGTGGATATATATATAGCGACCCACAGATATTTTACATTATTCTCCATTTTTACAAAAAAATAAAAATAAAATAAAATAAATAAATGGAAAGAAGAAGAAGAAGAAGAAAGGCCCAAATCAAATATGGGAAAGAGTGCGGCAATTACATAAGGAAATAATTATTACCATTTACAGGGGCATTTCCTAGGGAATTGGAAAATGAAGATTTATATTCTACAGTAATATTTTTCACACACAAGTAGCGAAACACAAATGAGAAAAATCAAAATAATCTAAACCATTAAAACATGATGATCAAGAACTAGGACCGCCGTCGGTACTAATGAAGGATGGAGAAGACCGTTTGGGTGATGGTGAGCCCGAGGAGGATGAAAGCCGCAATCAAAGAAATGATAGTCCATGGATTGCTGAAATAATCGCGCATCAAGCTCGCCCGCCACATGTTCCGTTTGTTCTCGCAATGTTTTTGCACTCTGTCTTTTACATCGGAAAGATAGCTTCCCTCAAAATTATGGAATATCCCAATGCAGAGCCGGTTGAATAGATGGGCCACTTCATCATCGCTTCCCAGCAAATTATCAATGATCCCATTGCGATGGAGCAGCGCCACATCCTTGGACGTATTGACAAGGAAATCCATGAACATAAGGTAAGTCGTGAAGCAGATTGTTGCTTCTGGGTGGCATTGTTCGAATGCTACGAGGTTCCGAAAGAGAGTATCGCTGTGGTCATGTATCAACAAGAGCGGGATTTCCAACACCCCGTGGCTAAATTTCACCTTCAAGATGCTATTCGATTCCTCATTCTTCTTGAACTTGACCCCCGCAAGTTGGAGGTCAGTCGCACAAGGGATCATCTGCAGCAGTTTTTTTCTTTTTTCTTTTTTTTTTTTTGAACATGGGAGGAACATGAGTAGATTCTTCAACTTGTTGAGGACGTATTTGATGGTATTCGATTTCTCATTCTTCTTGAACTTGACCCCCACAAGTTGGAGGTCAGTCGCGAAAGGGATCATCTGCAGCGGTTTAGTAATAGGCAACGGGGCCTTATTTGAACATGGGAGGAACATGAGTAGATTCTTCAACTTGTTGAGGACGTATTTGATGATAGGATTGCACAAAAGGTTGTGCTCCTCCTTGCCATGATCAGTTGGGGTTGGTATCAAATGCGAGTGGAACAAATGGAGCAGATGATAGTAGGAATCTTTGATCTCGATTTTCTTATTCCTAGGCATGAATTCATCGAAGAAATAAAGGGCCATCTTCTCTAGTAAATGTGGTACGTTCACTGGACAAGCCATTTTGAAAATATTCTGCAGAAGGAAGAAAGGGATTTGATTTTCAAGGAGGAGCATATCATACCCTATCAGGGAATCCATCCCAATCGTACGAAATATCGGGTCTTCGAAGCCATTTGAATGGAAAAAGAACTTATCCATTGCAGAAATGAGACCGAGATCCTCGTTTTGCTTGAGCTCCTCCCATAGTTGCCTGCACAACTCCAGTTTATACATGAATGGAAGGAACCTGAGAAAGAACTCGACAATGAAGCAAGCATCGAGCACCACCATTTTCAGAAACTCTTTTCCCATAAGTGGGCCCACTTTCTCGGAGTAGCAACTTCGCGCTTTATCCTTCAATTCCTCAATCGCCTCGAGGTAATCCTCCAACAGATGGTCGGGATTGCGGGAGAGGAACGAATCTAGATACAACAATTTGTTCTCTTCCATGCCTTGTAGCCTCTCCTTCCCGTGATGGTATGGGCCGATCGACACCATCTTAGGCTCGTAAGCAACCTCATTTACTTGCCGGATTGTTTGTCGGACTATGTAGATGGTGGGTGGATCTCCACGTCTGAGCTTGGAAACGGATGCTTTGACCGATTCCATGATGGAATCGGCGAGTGCTTGCCTATCAGGGGTTAGGCAACTCGGTCTCGGGGAGGCGTTGGTCGATGTGTTCGCTCCCTCTTCTATTTCAGGCATCTTGAACGATGCAGCTATAGGCTCTGCGATTCGCGATACACTGATTTTAGTCCTTCGCTGCCGTTGGACATTTCTCATCACCTCACAGCTTATTTTAAAGGCGTTTGGATTTCCTTCCACCCGGATTCCGTACTGCACCTGCCAGTAGCAGGGACTCTATGGAGCCTACCGTGATGAATGTGTTTTATCCATGTCATCCGTTCATTTTTTTTATTTTTTTATATCATTTTATGATATGAATATGAACTAAAAAACGTAGAAGATTCAAGGCTCAAGTGAAAAAGACGGTGGGCATTTTGATGAAGCTGCTATTGGAATTTTCCTTCTTCCAGGTCCATATGACCTTAACAACGGGCTGATGGATGTCATATAAACGTCACGGTCAATCCCAAGAGCGTTTAAACGCTGGCACCATTATCACCGCTTCGCAAATAAACATCACGGTGGGTCCCAAGAACATTTAAACGGTGGCATCATTATCATCACTGCTTCTTGTGGTGTGGTCCACTTGAACATTGGATCTGCCTCCTTTTTCGGCTTGTGCTATAAAATGACCTGTCAAATTGAATGAATGGCACGGATAAAATACATACACCACGATGGGCCCCACAAAACCCCTGTCAAGACCAAGTCCTGCCCCTCACAAGATGCAATCCGCATCCGACTTTCTCCCTCCGGATGGACTCGGTCCAAGCAATGGCTCTATACTAATGAAACCCCACCAAAAGCAGCAGCGGTAAAGACGCGGTGCTTTACTGGGCCGACCATCATGTTTATTCGCCATCCAACTGTTCATGAAGGTCACATGGACGTGGATAAAGGGAAACCATACAATGTATGATCACCTTATCCAAACTCCTGCCAATCCAATGTATGATCACCTTGTCCAAACTTTAGGCTAATCAGAGATTTGATCAGCCTGAATTTAAAAAAAAAAAATTATCCTCACGGTGGGCCCTGTCATTTTCATGGAAAGAATATCATAATCAAGTGGTTGTTGTTACCGGGAAAGATACCATGGTTACCACAAGTTCGGGTACTTTTGCCTCCGTGGGATTTTTTTTGACAAAAGTACGTAGAGCTGTACACGAACCGAGTTAGCTCGGCTAACTCGTTCCACTCGATTCAAAACTGAGTTCAAGCTGAGTTAAGCTGATTTTTGGAATAACTCATGGTTCTCTATCCTCGTCAATGGAGAACCCACTGGCTTCTTCAAGTCCACCCAAGGCCTCCACCAAGGTGATCCTCTCTCTTTGGACCTTTTCATCATAGCTGCAGAAGTGTTAGGCAGGGGAAACCATACAATGTATGATCACCTTATCCAAACTTATGCTAGTCCTAGGAAAATTTTAAGGGTGGGCGTTCAATTTGTGCTATTTGGTCCACTTGACCCTTGGATCTGTACCACTGCTTGTAGTTAGGGCTATACACAAACCGAGTTAGCTCAGTTAACTCGCTCGACTCAACTCGAAAAAGATCGATTCGACTCGGTTTGAAACCGAGTTTGAGCAGAGACGAGCTGATTTTTTGAGCTTGAAAAAATTTCAAATCGAGTTCGAGCTTGCTTGAGTTCAACTCGACTCGGATCGAACCTAGCTTGAATCGAACTCAGATCAAACCAATTCGGTGACTTGGTTACTTTGATATTGATGTTGCTCACCAAGTGTTTGATGAAATGAATGAACGAAGTATGGCCGGTGGCAAGGAAGGTATGTATATAAAACAAATACCCTTTTTTTTCTTGATTTTTATGTTGCTTAGAAGGTGTTTGATGAAATACCTATAAAACCACTGTTGTTGTTTTACATTCAGTGAGATTTTGTAAGTGCAGTCCATGTGTTTGTGATAATGCTACATAGGTGAACTTGGCTCGATCTTGACTTGAACTTGACTCGAACCGGCCTGAGCTGCTGACCAAGCCGAGCCGAGCCGAGTTGGCCAGTCAAGTTCAAAGGCCGAGCCAAGTCGAGTTCGAGCTAGGGTCAGCAAGTGGCTGAGCCGAGTCTAAGCTTTGCCCAACTCGACTCGGTTCAACTATTGTACACCTCTACTTGTAGTATGGTATCCTCTTTTTCCGGACATGCCACTTGTGTAAGACACCACTTGAATGCCGGTTCATCCTGATTTTTTGGTCATGGACATAAATTAGAATTATCTATATAATGGTTGGATTGGATCTTAAATACACATCACGATGGAGCTCACAAAAATAAAGGGTGAGTGTCCCCATGAGAGCTGTTTCACATTACGGTTGCCATCTCGAGGAGGGAGGAGATTAGGTGAGACCATGCCCTCACCCAAGACAATGTGGCCCATACCGTGGTGCCCTCCTTGATATGCATATTCTGTATTCGCACCCTTTATTGATTTTTTCAAATTTATTATCCTAAAAATGAATGAATATAATTATCAAGAGGACCATACCATTGGAAAGAACTATGATTGAATATTAATTGGCCACAAGAGTTTTGGATCAAGCTGATATTTGTTGCTTCCCTTCATCTAGGGCTACATGACCTTATCATCAAATTGGATTGAAAATAAACACTACAGAAACATTAATGTGCACCATAAAAAGTTTGCAATTGTGGGGTGTTCAATTACCACTGTTTCCTAGAATATGGGCCTCAATCCAAATGGTTAAGATCATTGGTTGTGGGAGAAAATTTTGGACCATAGCTCAACTGTGAGGATTAGCCCATGCAAAAATCAGCACTATCTACTCATCAGGTGGGCCACACCATAGAAAACAATGTCTGGCCATTTATAAATACCAAAATATAAAGAGTTTTCAACTCAATGGGTGGATATTGCTGATTTTTGCACAGGGTGTTAGATGTTGGAATCTGTTGGGTGGACACTGGAAAGTAGCTTACAGTATTAGTGGTTGGACTTGAGACCCTCCAACTAAAATGTTCCTAATGCATCTGTTAATCAGGTGGGTCACACATGCACAGAAACACACATTTGGAAGAACGAAACAAACAATCTACCCTCAAGATGGATTGGCATATAGATTGGCCTGATTTTTGGGCGCATAACTAAATGTCATCAACACAAAACATGAGGTGCATTTTCAACCGTTCATGGCAGGTAACTTCCAACCTATAATGTGCGTGGAACATTTGGAAGTTATTCACTGGGCAGACTTATCATCCAAGCATTTCTCATACGGGTTCGAAACGTCCCCAAAAACTCTTAAATGACACAGGGGATGACCCATCATCAGATTTAAACCATCTATTCATTCATACAAAGGGCCTAAGCATATGATCAATAGCATGGAAAATTAATGGTCAAGATTGAGCAGAGATAAAATAGGTCCAAACATCATCTTGAAACATCTATTTGATAGTTCTCACTTTGTATTAGTGATGATTCCAAAGTGCTTGGTTGAATGATTCTAACCATGCGATTTATAACCTTGATTTCTAGCCACCTGTCATTGCCAAAGATTTGGTTTGTCTAGAATCTAGAGCAATAAATTGTGAGGTTGATGTGACGATGGCTGCAACGGCGACTGCGAGCGACGACTGCGAACGATGGGCGGGGAGGGACAACGATGCTAATAAGGAAATGATGACTATGTTCCTAACGGAACGCAGGAAAAAGATCACGGAGAATGAGCAAGAGACAAATAAGGGGAAGAAGATGGAAGAATGGATCCAGGTAGGGAGGAAACATCGGGATCAATGGAAGAGGAGCAACAGATATGACTCCTTCCCAACTCTCTATGTCAAAGGATACCCTGAAGGTTGGTTCCCCTTAAATCTTGAAAGGGTCTTTGGAAAAGCAGGAGTGGTCATGGATATGACAATGCCCAGAGATAAAGGCAACGGATGGTACCGAGGATTCGCCCTCATCAGGATGGGCTCGGAGGACGAACTATCCAAAGTTGAATCAATGTTGCATGGAAAGAGTTTTGGGGGGAAGAAATTGCTTATGTAAAGAGCGAAATTTGGGCCTAATAGAAACCATACAAAGGGCGTGCCTTCACTAAAATCGGATCATCGATCCACACCGGAATCAAACGTTGCATCTCCTACAAGGACCTCATATCGGGATGCACTGGTGCATCCAAAACATGTTATGCGACAGACTGTGAATCCGGTAGAGTCAAACCCAGAGACAGAGACAAATCCCCCCGAGGAAAGAAAGGAGCCTCCTGGATTATGGTTAGGCTATAACGAAATATGGGTGAAGGGTGTACCGAGAGTGAACCTCGAACCTCTAATTATGGCCGGGGCGATCCACAGGGATGGCCCTGTCAGGAGTGTTCTGAGTTGGAATGAGTTCTCTGACTTTGGCATGGAGGACTCCTGGATTCTCATTTGGGGAGTCCTGCTGGAACTTTGGAATGACGGATTCTTCATATCCGTCGCAAAGCTCCTCGACGCTCTCGTTGAGCTCGACCTCAAGACAAAACAGGCGGAGGAAATGGTAGTTATCAGAGTATGCATTCGGAAAAGAAAGGGGTTTCCCTTCCCTCCTCACATTCAAATCCTAGTCGATGATAGGATAATCTTTCTACCAAAGAGAGGAGAAGAACTCCCCGCTGCCTCCGTGGGGAGATTTCTGGAGATCGAAGGAGGCTACTCAGGCGATGGCCTCGACCTCAGCGACTGGAAAGATGCATGACGGAGTACTTTCAGTGTTGAGGACAAAAGATACGTTCGGAGACTCGGACTTAATACCTCGGGTCACCAAAGGATGTGTCAGATCCGAGGCATGGTTCACTAAACCGAGACAGAAGTTGAGTCGGTTCGGACGACACATCAGCGATCCGGGCATGCATCGGGCCGATCTTCTTGCCAGATCAGCCAGCGCAAGATAAAGCCTCATCCCGGATATCTTGGGAGAAGATTCCCGACCCCGAAGCTCACGGGATCGGATGAAGGCTGGAGATGGGCACGATCCTATCTCCGCGATACCAGGAGAGAATCCCGCGCACGATATCAGGAGGAGAATCCTCGTACGATTAAATGCTCCAGCAGCTATAAAAGAGGAACCTCCATCGTCTTGGGAGGTAGGCAAAAAATTCTATCTCAAAACCCCTCAATACACTTAGACCCAGAATCCAGGCCTGACTTTGGCATCGGAGGGTCCCCAGCTTAAGCCAGGGTCTCCTTTGTCCTCTTTCTGTGCAGGTATACGAAGGTCTAAGAGGATGAACCAGATATTCGCATCAACAGTTTGGCGCCGTCTGTGGGAACCGTACAAAAAAGTCATCGCATATTTCTATATTGAGTTCCATGGTGATGACTAGAAGGACGGTCCCAGAAGAAGATTTGAATGAGATTGCGATTAAAGGGCCAGCGGGTCCAGTCGCGGTCCCCGCAGCCCAGAACCCACCTAACAACCGCCAACGAGGAGCGACCAGAACAAGCAACAATCAGCGGGGTCGCGACGATGGGTGGTTGGACAAAGAGGTTCAAGAAATCCGGTCTGATATGAATATGATGAAGCAGATGCTGGAACGAATGTATCAGCAGCAAATGCAGCCACTCCCGCGTCCTCAAGGGGAGACAGCGCACGTACCGACTGTGGCGGTTGATCCTCAACCTTCCGCGCCGCAATCTTTCCGGCCGAGCCAACCCCAAGGCGAATCAGAACCATCTCCAGCACAGTCGGCCAACGCTTCCCTGCCCCCGACCGATCTTCGACACGAGATAGAGCGAAGAAGGCGCAACCGCCCTTCCATGGAAGGCACAACGGAGAGCAGTGAACCTTGAAAAGCCGATATTCAAAATTTTAAAAGAGAAGTGCGGGAAGAAATGGCGAAAGAGATGGCAGACATGAAGCATGGCCGGAATATGTATTCGGCCAGATCCGAAGCAAAGGCGTCCCCCTTTGTGGACTCGGTAATGAAAGCTCGGTTGCCCGAGAGGTTTCGATTACCTCAAATCACTCCTTTCACCGGCAAGACCGACCCGACGGAGTATATCGAATGCTTCAGAACTTATATGGAGCTCCACGATGCCTCGGATGCAGTAATGTGTCGGGCCTTTTCTCTTACATTGACCGATGTAGCTCGACTGTGGTTCAAACAGTTGAAACCAAAGTCCATCAGCTCATTCGTTGAGCTGAGCGACGCCTTCCTCACCAACTTCATCGGCGGAAAAAAGAAATTGAAGCCCCCTGCACATCTGAACAACATAGTTCAAAAGCAGGGAGAGCTATTGAAAGATTATATCAAGCGTTTCAATTTCGAATCCCTTTAAGTTCGAAAACATTCAGAAGAAACGGCTCTCAATGCGCTCATGCAAGGAGTTAGAGATAAGCCATTCCTGGCATCTCTAGACAAAACTCCGCCTGATACTCTGGCAGAATTTATGGCACGGTCAGATAAGTATGCAAAAGCCGAAGAAACGCGAATTCTGCGTGAAACCAAAACTTTAGTCAAAGAGTCGACCAAAAAGGAAGCCGACTCGGCCGGAGGAAGGAAACGCAAGGATGATCAAGCGCATGATGAGCGAAGGTCAGGCAAACGGCCAGATCGAAGATTTTCCATATATACCCCCCTGAACAAGACTCAGGAACAGGTATTGATGGAAATCAAAAGCGAAGGCTTTGTCAACTGGCCCAGTAAGCTCAGGAGTAATCCTAATCGGCGGGACAAGGATAAATACTGCCATTATCACCGTGATCACGGGCATAACACAAGTGATTGCCGACACCTAAAGGAAGAGATCGAACGACTCATAAGGGACGGCCGACTCAAAGAGCATGTGGTTAAAGCTGGGGTAGCTGAGGGACGTCCGACCGAGAGTCAGCCTATTGAAGAAATCCGGACAATTATCGGCGGCCCGCGAGGTGGGGGCGACTCAAACAATGCTCGAAGGAATCACGCGAGGAAGCTCAGTCAGCCTGAGTCCGAGCTTATGATTATAGATCGGCCACCAAAGGAGAAGAAAAGGGAAAGATATTGCATCTCGTTCACAGAGGAAGATGCCCGAGGTATCTATCACCCCCACGATGACGCATTGATTGTCACCCTGACTATCGCTAACCGAAAAGTGTTCCGGATACTCGTCGATACGGGGTCATATGCAGACGTGTTATTTACACAGGCGTTCGACAAAATGGGGATCGAACGATCCATGCTACGCCCAGTTCGGACCCCGTTGATCGGTTTTTTCGAAGGACAGGTACTGCCCGAAGGGATTGTCTCATTACCACTCACTGCTGGTAGTGCCCCACATCAGACGACGATGATGGTTGAATTCTTGGTCGTCGATCAACCCTCAGTATACAACGCAATACTCGGCCGACCTTCATTGAGTCTCCTCCAGGCCGTGGTATCCACGTACCATCTTTCACTGAAATTCCCGACTGAATCAGGAGTAGGAATTGTCAAAGGAGACCAGCAAGATGCGAGGCGTTGTTACATGATAGCTGTAAAGGGAACCGCCGACAAAAGTCCGATCCACATATCAACGATCGAATCATTGGACCCCCGGGGCGAGAATCATGAACGAGGGCAACCGGCCGAAGATCTTATCTCAGTCCCCTTGGTCGAAACAGATGTATCCAAGACGGTACGAATTGGCTCGTCCTTACAGTCCCCCTTGAAAGAAAAGCTGATAGCCCTGCTCCGTAGGTACGCCGACGTATTTGCCTGGTGTCATGAAGATATGCCCGGGATCGACCCCTCTGTGATGACTCACCGACTCAACATCGATCCGTCGTATCGACCGATCCGACAGAAGCGACGACCGCTCGGCCCTGAACGATACGCCATCATTGAAGAAGAAGTCAACAAACTCCTCCAGGCTAATTTTATAGAAGAAATACACTATCCAGAATGGGTCGCGAATGTCGTGCTTGTAAAGAAATCCAACGGGAAGTGGCGAGTCTGTATTGACTATACTGACTTAAATAAAGCCTGCCCGAAGGATAGTTTTTCGCTTCCGAGGATAGACCAGCTGGTAGATAGTCCCGCCGGACATGAGCTCCTTAGCTTCATGGATGCTTATTCAGGGTATAATCAAATTGCAATGCATAAAACAAATAAATCAAAAACTACCTTTGTCACCGACAAAGGCCTTTATTGTTACCAAGTGATACCATTTGGTCTGAAGAATGCCGGCGCAACTTATCAAAGATTAGTTAACAAAATCTTTGCTCGGCTTATAGGCCGAACCATGGAAGTATACATTGACGACATGCTCGTCAAAAGTATACACGCGGCAGATCATGTGAATGATTTGGAAGAAATGTTTCTCATCCTACGGAAGTTTCGGATGAAGCTGAATCCGAGTAAATGTGCTTTTGGGGTGGGCTCTGGGAAATTTCTCGGTTTCTTGGTTAGTCAGCGAGGAATAGAGGCAAACCCTGAGAAGATAAAGGCTTTGATTGATATGGAATCCCCTAAAACCATTAAGGACATCCAAAGGTTGACTGGACGAGTCGCAGCACTTAATCGGTTCCTGTCCAGAGTCACGGATAAATGTCTCCCTTTCTTCAAACAGTTGAAAGGAAGACAAACAATGAGTTGGACGGAAGAATGTGAAGCGGCATTCCAATAATTAAAATCATGTCTCGGTTCTCCACCTCTCTTATCAAAACCCGAATCAGGGGAGTCCCTGCTCCTTTACCTAGCAGTATCCGAGGCAGCGGTTAGCTCGGCTTTGATAAGAGAATCCGAAGGAAAGCAACTGCTTGGAAAGCGTTATTGCCAGCAGAAACGAGATACCCAAGCTTGGAAAAAGTGGCCTTGGCTTTAATAACTTCCTCTCGCCGACTCAGGCCGTATTTCCATGCCCATACCATCATCGTAATGACCGATCTTCCGCTTTGCCAGGTATTGCAAAAACCAGAAGCTTCCGGCCGACTCACGAAGTGGGCTATCGAACTGAGTGAGTTTGACATTCAATACAGACCGAAGGTAGCAGTCAAAGGGCAAGCTGTAGCTGATTTTATTGCCGAAGGAACACCACCAACCGAACTCCCGGTCAACGATATGCCAAAAAATGTTGCAGTTCCAACAACGACCACTCCCCCGACCCTTACCTGCCCTATTCCCTGGAAACTGTTTGTCGACGGTTCTTCCAACTCGAAGGCAAGTGGGGCCGGGGTTGTGCTGGAGACCCCCGATCATACCTATATACAGTATGCCTTACGACTTGGATTCCAAGCGTCGAACAATACGGCAGAATATGAAGCATTGTTACTCGGCCTCCGACTCGCCGCTAGCATGGAAGTCACGCACCTAAGTGTTTTCAGCGATTCTCAGTTGGTTGTTAATCAAGTTACCGGTGTATACCAGACACGGAAAGACCAGTTAAGAGCATACATGAAGAAAGCGAAAGAACTTATCAATGGATTTCAATTCTGTCGTGTCACTCGGATCCCTCGAACAGAAAACGGCAAAGCCGATTTATTAGCAAAGCTCGCCTCCGCCGATGAAGATGATATACCCAGGTCCGTCCCTGTCGAATACATCGATAAGCCGAGTATAAATGAACCAATTAGCGAGGCCATCAATACAATCGACTCGGAACCATCTGGACCGATCCAATCCGCCAATACCTTGACAAGGGAAAGCTGCCTGAAGATCGTGCCGAGGCTCGACGAGTTAAGATCCGGGCCTCCCGTTACACCATACTCAACGGAACCCTTTATAAGAAAGGGTACTACGCCCCGTTGCTGCGGTGCCTCAAATCCAGTGAGGCGAACTATGTATTACGTGAAATCCATGAAGGAATCTGCGGAAACCACTCTGGAGGACGATCTCTCGCCCACAAGGTCCTACGACAGGGATATTACTGGCCCACTATCCAACACGACGCTCGCAAGCTCGTCCAAAAATGCGACAAATGTCAACGGTTCGCGACAATTCCGAGGCAAGCCCCCAAGGCACTGACGCCGATGACTGGTCCCTGGCCCTTCTCACAGTGGGGTGTCGACATCATAGGTCCACTCCCTATGGGAAAAGGTCAGACCAAGTTTGCTGTGGTAGCAGTGGATTATTTTACGAAATGGGCCGAGGCAGAGCCATTAGCTAAAATAACCGAGCAGAAGATCACCGAGTTTGTGTGGAAAAATATTATCTGCCGATTCGGAGTACCCCATACCATTATTACAGACAATGGAAGGCAATTTGATAATAGAAGCTTTCACGAGATGTGCGACAACCTCGGAATCAGAAACGTCTATTCTTCGCCTCATCATCCTCAAACTAACGGACAAGTAGAGGCGGTTAACAAGATTATCAAGCAACATCTTCGGACCAAGCTTGACCGGGCCAAAGGAGCATGGGCCGAAGAGCTCCCGAAAATTCTCTGGGCTTACCGAACTACAGCTCGAACCACCACAGGAGAAACTCCCTTTTCACTCGCGTATGGCTCGGAAGCCATCACTCCCGTTGAAATCGGATTACCTTCAGCTCGAGTCACTTTGTTCAGTACGGAAGAAAATGAAGAACTCCTTGCACTCGGGCTCGACCTTCTGGACGAAAAAAGGGAAGTGGCGCGGCTGCGCACGGAGGCACGGCAACGACAAGCGGCTCGGTTCTACAATACCCGAGTTAAGAGCAGGAGGTTTCGAATGGGAGATATGGTTCTCCGAAAAGTTTTTTTCAATACCAAGGAATTTGGGTCGGGTACGTTGGGACCCAATTGGGAAGGGCCCTATATCGTCTCGAGCACCATCCGACCAGGAACTTATCGGCTAGAAGATCTAAACGGACAACCATTGCCTCATCCTTGGAACGCTGAGCACCTCAAGATTTACTATCCTTAGCTCGGTACCCAACGTTTAAAGACTCTGAACTAAGAAAGATTAAAGCCAAGTCAAATGAATAAAACTAAACGTTTTCTTTCATTCATCAAACCACATGCGAGTACAACATGTCAAAAAAAAAAAACACAAAGGGCCCTGGTTACTGCCCTTCGGTAGGAACGGTACCCGAAGCATTCCCGCGTGTACCGGCCTCATCCCCAGCAGTGACTTCAGCAGCGGCGTCCGGACTCTCGGATTCTGAGGCTCCTCCACCCTCGATTTCCGAGAGATCAAGGTCAGGAAAAGATTTCTTTATGTCTTTGACACATTCCAGAAATCCGCTTTGGAACAAGCGATCCCTCTCGTCCTCGAACTCCGCTGACTCAAGGAAAGCTTGGACGGCTTGGTCCCTAGCCTTCTCAGCCTCCCGAATCTTCTCGTTGGCCTGCTGAATATGCCCCGCCGCCTCAAGCTTAGCCCGAGCCAAGTCATCTGCACAAGAAGCATGGGCGGCGAGAACTCGTCGGTTCTCTTCTTCAGCTCTGGAAAGGAGAGCCGACACCCGAGCAACCTCGGCTTGCACTTCATCAAGGGCTCTCTTGGAGAAAGCCGCCTCTGCTTTTGCGTCTTCGGCAGCTTTCTGGGCAAGGGCCGCCTCGCCTATCAGAACGCCGACCCGAGTTTCGGCTTCCTCGTGTCGCCCTTCGGCCTCCGACAGAAGAGCCTGCAACCGATGAGTCGAAGATAACTCTTTGCTGGCCTTAATCAAGTAGGGAGCGAGTTCAAAAAGTACCCTTGCTGCATGGCCAACGGTTTGCGATGAAGGAGCGTTGTAGAGACTGATGAACTCTTTTTCGCCCCCATGGGCTAAGGCCCAGGGAACCATCCCCGACACCACCTTCTGCAGGACGGACGGCCCTTCTTGGTTCGTTTCCTCCCCTCTGGAGGATACAGTCCTCGTCTCTTCTTCCCCTCTGGAAGACGCAGCCCTAGTCTCTTCCTCCTGTGTCGGAACATCCGTCGCAACGTGTCCCGAGTCGGGTGCCGCCTGAGGTTCCGAGGCTGCGGCCACCGTCGCTTCCACCCTTTCTTCCGGGTCAGAAATTACGACGACAGAAGGGGCGGAAGAACTCGCAGACTCCTTCTCCTTCCGTACCACTCTTTGCCTCTTCGGCGGCCGAGGCTCCGATAGAAGAACTGATCGCGGAGGAGCCTTCAACTTCGTAACCGCCCTAAAAGGAGGACGAGCTCCAGTCATTTCCGAGGGGGCCGGTTCGGGAGCAATCCTGAGATTGGGTCGAGCTTCGGGCAAATCTAAAAATAATTTTAAAAAAAAAATGAAGTAAGTCAGGGAAAATTCAGAAGATGCATGAAGATACATTTTCAATTACCTGTGACGGCCGAGTCTAGACCTGCGAGATGAAGATGCTCCGGCTGTAAAAGCACCTTCCAGGACCTATCTGCTGGATCCAACGTCCTCAACTCTTTGATCTGAGCTGAAGCACTGGAGCCGAGCTTTGGCCGCTTCTTCGGAATATCTGCCAGACACAAGCCCGTCAGACTCGAAATATTACAAAAATAAAGAAGGGCAAAAGAGAAGACCCAAGTCACCTGCTCTCTAGAACGCCCGAGGAATACGAGCCTCGCAGGACCCGGACTCAGCCGTCTCCCAGCGACCACAGGCCCAAAACCAACGTTCTCTCCAATGTTTGTTGGAAGTGGGAGGGTCAGTTATTAGGGAGCCGCCTCCGCCCCGCCAAGCAGCGAAGACATAAAAGCCAGGGTAGTTCGGGTTCACGCGCACTTGGTACAAGTGGAGAAACTCGTCGACTGTTAGCAGTGGCTGTTCCATCTCAGCCCACAACACCGCACACCCGAATAAGTTCCTCCACCCATTCGGAACTATTTGCCCCGGGGCAATCTGAATACGAGATAAAACTCCCCGGACAATGGCCTGAAGGGGCAGACGCAAGCCGCATTGCATTGAGACTTGGTAGATCGCGACCGCCCCAGCAGGAGGATGATCCGGCAAGTCATTCGGACGAGGGAGATAAGTGATAACCGATTCGGGGATGTGATACCCGATTCGGATTCTGTCTAAAGCCGCCTCAGTTAAAACTGAAGGAACCGGGCCGCTTAGATCATCCCCCGATCCTTCTCCTTCAGACTCGACGTGTGCCGACTCATCAACAGGAACCGACCCAGAGGTTCCCTCGGCAATCAATATTTCCTCTTCTTCCTCCTCTTCTTCCTCCATGCCCCTTGGAAAATTAGGCCTTCCCGGGCAGGTTAATAAAGACGACCCACCACGAGAAGGATCAACGGAAGCAGGGCGCTCTGCCGGAACTTCAGTAACCCTCTCAGAAAGAAAAGCAGCGTTCGCATCAACTGCTATCTCTGTCAGTAAGGAAGGCGATTCCGCAACATTCCAAAAACGTTGCGCTTCGCCTTCATCTCCGGAAACTCCCTCCTGGGGACTTCGAGGACCTCTAGCCGCCATTATCACTAAATAAAGAGGAAGGAGAGACTCACCGGAGGAAGAAAGGAAAACGGAAATGGCGAAAGGAGGCGCTGGCAGTTAAGAGAGAAGAAAGGAAGAAGACGCAAGACCGAAAAGGCTCCAAAGGAAATGCAAAGCGGGAATGGCAATAGAAGTTCGAAATGCGGGACCCCCACCATTTTATAAAATTGCCATATGGCGGAAGCAATTAATGGGGAAATGATTCGACGCCTGCATCGATTTCCTCACTTGACACGTGGCGCACGTCGACTGACGACAATAATGCCCTTGCTACGTGTCCAACCCTCATTGGCGGGGTCTGCGATTTGACGGCTGTCGGGGCATGCGATGTCAGAAACTGAACCGTCTCTCGTCAAAGGCGACATAGAATGCATTAAATGACTACTTACTTTCTCGGACTAAGTTATGAACCGACTCAAAACTCGCTACTCCTAAGTGTCATATGAAACACACGGAGTAAGGGGGCTTACTGTTGGGGACAAAAGATACGTTCGGAGACTCGGACTTAATACCTCGGGTCACCAAAGGATGTGTCAGATCCGAGGCATGGTTCACTAAACCGAGACAGAAGTTGAGTCGGTTCGGACGACACATCAGCTATCCGGGCATGCATCGGGCCGATCTTCTTGCCAGATCAGCCAGCGCAAGATAAAGCCTCATCCCGGATATCTTGGGAGAAGATCCCCGACCCCGAAGCTCACGGGATCGAATGAAGGCTGGAGATGGGCACGATCCTATCTCCGCAATACCAGGAGAGAATCCCGCGCACGATATCAGGAGGAGAATCCTCGTATGATTAAATGCTCCAGCAGCTATAAAAGAGGAACCTCCATCGTCTTGGGAGGTAGGCAAAAAATTCTATCTTAAAACCCCTCAATACACTTAAACCCAGAATCCAGGCCTGACTTTGGCATCGGAGGGTCCCCAGCTTAAGCCAGGGTCTCCTTTGTCCTCTTTCTGTGCAGGTATATGAAGGTCTAAGAGGACGAACCAAATATTCGCATCAACATTCAGATTTCCCGCGTGGACCACCGAACCCTCAGCTTTCTGCTGGATCCCAAGCGCGCGAAGAACGGACTGTCTGCCATTTCTTGCATCAGACACAACCGCCCGAAGCACGCATCCGGCTCCCGAGTATCGAGATAGAGCAGACAAGTGGCGGTGCGAGATCGCCTCGCATGTTGGATCGTCATAATAGCCCTCCACGTGGACGGCGCGAGTCTAATTGCAGGCGAGGATACTTAACCCTGAGACGCACGAAATCCCTCCGACTACTTGTACGACGGGAGCTCCTCTGCTGCCTACGCGTGGCCAAAGGACGGAGCTCGCCTATCCATTTCCTCCGCCTGATGATGCACGTGGCGACCATATGGATGACTGCTCGGACGATCTACGGTCCAGGAGGGTTTTGACGCCCTCCCACATTTCGAGTCTGGCTGCCTCTTTCCCCCAGATGGATACGCGTGTGGCGAGCTTATTGTCCCCTCATCCCAACCCGAACCCAATCCTCCTCTCTTAACCCCCGCGAATGTGGATATCGGGCCCAGCCTGGGTCTCATATCCCTCTGGGTACTAAGGCCCTAAACCTCAATATCCCAACTCTGCCAGATCCTAGAGAAATTAGAATCCAAAACCTCTTGCCCACCATGACCCCTCATCCTCCCAGCCACCCTCAATCTCCTCACGATCCCTTTCAGACTAACCAAACCCCTCATTATCCCCCTTACCCAATTCATTCTATGGGAATCCCAGACTATGCAGATAATCTAGCGACGCGTCTCCCCGTGGATGATACAGACATAGTCTTCAATCGTGCTTCGGATCTATTAGATAATCCCTCCTCTCCGAGTTCGACGATTTCCTCTCCCTTCTCCTCTCTTGGTAACAGATCAGATCATGGTCTTCTCACTTTATTTCAGGAATTTCCAGACATCGAGGTCATCAGATCATGGTCTTCTCACTTTATTTCAGGAATATCCAGACATCGAGGTCATCAGATGTGGAGCCGCTCCAGATTTGAGATTTTAGTAAATGGCTCACCAAAAATATTCTTTTAAGTGACTAAGGCATTGTGTCAAGGGGATCCACTTTCGCCATATCTTTTCGTTGTATTCATGGAAAGCTTTGAGTAGGATAATTAAAAGAGGATCAGAGTTGGATTTAGCGCAAGGTTTCCAAGTGGAAAATTCACAGTTAAAAAGGGCAACTTGGACCAGAGTGAAAGCCGCCATGGCGTGGAAAGGGCTACATAGACAACTAGAGTGCAACCACCAATTAAAAAGGGCTACCTGTTAACCAAAGTTCAGCCACCATGCCTTTTGAAAAGAGGCCAAAGCGAGTGCTGTCACAGAGTGGGCTGCTGCAGACATCAGCAGCAGAGAGTGGTGGAATGTAACATTCCCAACTGTTTAAATAGCCTAGCTTAACATGTTCCAATATCAGGGATATTGGTTAGGTTCTTAACCATGTACCATTCATTACTAGACAACCATCCCTTTGTTTACCTCTAAGAAACTAAAACAGAAACCAGTTCTAGTTAAAAATGCAACATATAATGCAAAAACCAATTCTGAGTTAAAAACCCCTCATCATAATGCCACACCCGTAGGGTGAGGTCGTCTCATCTGGGCTTTGTATCAAGCGCCACCTACCTGAATGGATACTTGGCCAAAATCTCCGGACTCTCAACTATCAGGTATCCAATGTACAAAAAAGTAATTTATGTCCCTATAAAACTTGCAAGGCTTTTGAGACTGTCCATTGTTTTTGTACACTTGGCCTACCTGATGGTTGATTGGCCACCTCAATCTTCATCAATGTACCTCATCTTCTGGCCACCTCCTACCACATCTCTTCTTCACAGCTTCTGTCCTATCTTCCTCCTGTGATCTTCTATCTTTTGAGACTGCTACATCAGATGCGGCATAAATTTTTTTTTACATCGTGTAGCACTTGTCATCTGCAATCTTTTGCTGCACCGAAACATTCACAGTCAGACGTGAAGCTCTTGTACCAGGCGGATCACCCAAATGATTTTTTTTTTTTCAAACATGTAATTTTTCCTTTTTGAATTTTGGAAAATATAGTTTTGATTTATTTATTTTGGAGGTCAATGATTGGTTTTTTTTTATTCCCCTTTTGAGGTTTCTTTGGGCAGATTTCCTGAGATTAATGGTTTGTAATTTATGTAGGAGGTATGATAATTGTTTAACCTGTACAGTTGAGGCCCACCTTTCAGTGTTCCAGATATGTTTTACTGGCGGGCCTCAGCTAGATATCTGGTGCATGTGGAATGTAGCGTTTTTTTTTTTTTTTTTTGGAGATTACTTCAATATCATTTTGTAGGCCATCAAAAGGATGGCCACGTGGAGGATCGTGAAGGGCCCACCAGATGAACAGTCTGGATTAGTGAGAGGTTTGCTGCTTACAAGTTCTTGCACCACACACGATCTTGTATTCATCATGGTCCCTCCAAACTGGACCGCTACAACTTGGTTTGGTGATCTGGACTGGTCATCTCATTGGCAATTATTGTTGATTGGCCACTATCAAAAATAAAAATAAAAAACACAGAATCAGACCGATCCTGGTTTTTCATGGCATATCAGTTGAAGTGACCACCTGGATGAACGGTTAGATCTATATTAAGGACAGCATATCCCAGAGGAACCTTGCCCAGAGACTTTAGATGTGTAAAACAGCTTGAACCTGATGTATGCATTTCCCATCAGAATAATGGACCTGATGGGACCCACAGTGTAGATCTATGGCCAAGAAATCAGAACCGTCGGAACCTTTTTCATACAGCCTATTCCATTGGTTTTTACGGTGTCCAGGCCTGATATTTGCATGTGATCCTATTTATTTTCCCAGTCGATATCTGTAGGGTCCCACTAGTTTCATAATAAATCGGAAACGTATATACTGGAAGAGGAGGCTCCTTGACTAACACTAATCAGAAGATCCTGACCCTTCAATTGTGAGCCTACAAGATTGTAATTGGTGCATGGGCCATCCACGTTTGAGGACCATCATATCAATCGTTTTGGATCGCTAACGACCAAAAAACTGAAAACCAAGCAATTGTAGCAACTTTGGGATGTGAATAAATTGTACAAGGTCTATTATTTCAATGGTTTTAATATGTGGACCACAGGCCTCACATGTACATAGGAATCGTGTTACGTTTTCCCCATCTTGAATGTATGTGGTTTAACATACGTTTTTCCATCTAATATAAGGGATTGAGTCCAAAATTGAAGCATATCCAAAGATCACGTGGACCATACCACGGGAAACAGTGGGGATAATGATTTCCACCGTTGAAACCTTTTTAGGCCCTACAGTGATATTTATTTGTCATCCAACTTGTTCATAAGATCATATAGACATAAATGAAGAGAAAACACAAATATAAGCTTGATCCAAAACATCCGTGGCCCTCAAGATTTTTTCAATGGTAGAGATTCAATTCAACTATTTCCCATGGTGTGGTCCATTTGAACATTTCATATACTTCATTTTTTAGCTCAAGCCCTAAAATTATCTGGCAAAATAGATGGACTGAGCGGATAAAATACATAAATTATGGTGGACGTCACAGAGTTTACTCACTACGCAATCCGCTTCCTTGCAAGTAGAAGGGGCTCCGTGGGGCCACTGTGATGTATGTGTTTTATACATGCCGTACATATGTCCATTTTTTTAGGTATCATTTCAGGATATGAATTAAAAAACAAAGAAGATTCAAGCCCAAGTGCACCACACAATGGGGATTGAACGCCCACCTTTAACCGTATTAATGTTTATTTGTCATCCACCATATTCATAAGATCACACGGATCAACATGGATGAAGGGAAAACACAAATATCAGTTTGATACATTTTTTTTTTTTGCCCCAATAATATTTCTACTGTAGATGTTCAAGTATCAGCGGATATGCTTAATTTTTGGGATCAAGAACTAAAATTGTCTTTTTAAATAGATGGACGGAGTGGATGAAATACATAAATTATAGTGGGCCACACAGAGATTACTGTACGCAATCAGCTTCTAAAAAAATAAGCCGCTTTGTACAACGATGGTCCCTACACGGGGCTAGAACAACGTGCTATTGCCAAAAAAAAAATCCCATTAGGACAAAAGTACCCCAACTTCCAGTAACCATACTATCTTTTCCGGTAACAAACCACTTGATTATGACATCTGTGCCATGAAAATGATAGGTCCCACCATGAGGATTATTTTTTTAAAATAAAAGTAAAAACTTCAGGCTGATCAACTCCCTGAGTGGATTATTTTTTAAAAATAAAAATAAAAATAAAACTTCAGGCTGATCAATTCCCTGAGTGGGTCAGATCAGTATGCATAGACAGTGATGGCCATCCATGGATTACAACCATGCCTACCTGATTCATGGAAAGACCTGACTTTTGTCTCAGGTGACCATCATGGTGAGCCCTATTATTGACATGATACTGATGTCTTACACAAGTGGCAAGTCCGTACAAGGAGGATATTGCACCACAAGCACTGGTACAAATCCAAGGGTCAAGTCAACCAAATAGCACGGTTTGAACGCCCACCCTTAAAAAATTTTTGGGACCGTCAGTGTTGGGGGCCTTGCACAAAACCTTAGGATCTAGCCTCCCGAAACAAATCAGAATTATGGAATAATAATGCAATAAACTAAATCAAAACATAAACCACATCACACCAGAGATTTTTACGTGGAAAACCCTCAAAGAGCTCAAAATCACGGGACCTTGTCCAGATCAACAATCCACTATAAAGCAGAACGTTACAACCGATCAGAAGCACACACTGCTTGGATCAAACCTTCTTCACTCATGCAGGAGTGGATAAACAATAAGAGAAACAAAGAAGACGGAGAGATCTCACCGATTACGAGGACGTGGAAGCACTGAGATATGGTAGATCACCTTTACGAGCATAGCCTCCTTTCCACAAGCTTCCTCTCTTTCTTTCTCTCTCTTTCTCACACCTTTGATAACCCTAAGCCCTTTAACAAACCCTTACAAAGTTTTAGGAAACCTTAGAATGCACTCCAATCCCGCATACACCCCTTTATATAAGAATAGAAAGAGGTAGAATTCAAATAGGAAATGAAATCTGCAGAATCTATGTTTCCGCAATCGCATCTGCGAAACTCTTCGATGATATCGAAGGTCTCTCGATGACAACCTTTGATATCATCGACGGTCCTTCGATGATATCGAAACGGGATCAAAACTGTCCAGCGATCAGGGGTGAAAAATCTAACAATTATCGATGTTATCGAACCACTCTCGATGATAGCCTCGATATCATCTAAAGTCAGGACCAAAAAACTGTCCAACAACTAGCGGTGAAAAATCCAGCAATTATCGATGATATCAAAACTAGTTCGATTTCATCGAACCTAGCAATGAGGAGAAAATCCCCATCAGCCATAAGTTTGGATAAGCTAATCATATTTGTGTGCTTTTCCTTTATCTACATCCATGTGACTTTCATGAATAGTTGGATTGGCAAATAAATATCATGGTGGGCCCAAGAAAGCCCCAATGCTGGGTGTCTTTATCACTACTGCTTTCGGCGGGGTTACATTAGCCCTTGCTTGGACCAAGTCCAACCAAGAGGGAGAAAATCGGATGCGGATTGCATCCTTAGAGGGGCTGGAATTGGTCCTTGCAGGGGCTCAGCGAGTAGGGCTGTACATCGAGCTTAATCAAGTCGAGGTGGGCCAAGCTTGGCTTGACTTTGTCGTGCTCTCCTCAAGCTTGGCTTTGAGCTTACCATTGGAACTTGGCTTGTTTGCTAAAATTTTCGAGTCAAGCTCGAGGCGAGCTGGTGGATCGAGACGAGGTGAGCTTACCTCGATTCGAGTCAAGCCTGCTTTCAACCCGGCCTAACCTGTACCCGGCCCAACCCACACCTAATTCAACCCAGCCACCCAACCCAACTGACCCAACCCGCACCCAACCCAACTATATTTACATTATGTGAAAATTTGAACATGCCCTTTACGTGTTAGAGAAAATGTTGCAAAGGCTCAAACTCGACTCGAACTGTTGACCGAACCAAGTTGAGCTAGCCAGTTAGACTTGAGGACCGATCGAGCAGAGCCGAGTTCGAGTTGGGGTTAGCTACTGGTCGAGCGAAGCCGAGTTGGGCCAAGCTCGACTCGATTCAACTTGTGTACAGCTAAACGACTGACCATTGGCTATAATCTTGTATATCGGCAAAGCTTACGATGGATCCCGAATCCACTAAGGTCAGTAGACCCCTGACTAGGGGGCTCACCATGATGTAGCTGCCTTATATCATGCCATCTATTCTATTTGGAGAAGAAATTCATTCTTAACCACACACATAATAATATCAGAATTAAAAGAAAGTGAAAAAAGACAAACTACAATACAACGATTTACATGGTTACCTTTTAGTATATCCACATATTCACACTAATTCACTATGCTCAAAAGCAAAAAAATGAAGAAGCGGCTCTCGATATAATGACGACTATTTGTCTCACTACATAATATATATATCTTAACTCAAATGAACTAGGGTTCATATAAAATTCCATATGAAATTACGAAATTTTCCTTTAGATGAGCTGAGCTCGACCTACAAAAGTGATGGATGGATGAACAATACACCTCTGATGGCCAAGTTCCACAGATTCTAACAAGGTCCTACTTGAAGACTAATCATAGGTAATCTCTTGATGAGAATGGTGACTTTATAAAAGCCCATGCCAATGTATAGAACTCAATGTGAATTTTGTTGGAAATTATACAGATTAATGTACTTCTGTATAATATGGAAACCGAAAAGTGCAAAATTAATCAGAAATCAGGACAGGCAGAAACACATCTGAAACGCTGTCCTTAAAGCATTATTTGCCCCTACTCAAGTGAATTGAGTATGCTGGTAGGTTACAGGCAAATAGCTTCTAGGATACGACGAGCCTGGTGTGGGTCTGCGTTTAGCAAACACGAAGGCCCACCAAATGGAACTCAATTACACGCTTTCTGGCAGTATTACAATATAAAGGAAAAATCCCAAAAGAATAAGAAAGAAGAGAAAAACTTCTGCACTGGTCAGTTCAAATCTTCAGCTACTGGTTCAGTTGAACCGTTCTAGACCATACCGCTGGTCTGTTCTTCAAGCTAAGGTTTAAGCCTTGCTATGTTGCTGGAAAACACTAGAATATTTAAGTGGAGAGGGGTTAGCTTTCTCAGTTCATATGGGTTTGCTGGAGTGAGTTGAGATGGATTGGAAACCCATCCAGGTCCTCCTTTTATAGGCTAGGATGGCTAGGGGGTTATGGTCCAGAGACTTAAATTCTATTAAGCCATTTCTAGCTGTTGGAAAACTAGCCGTTTTATGGCTGTTTTTTGACTGTTATGCATGGACCATCAAGTTGCTGCATGCTTACTGTTGTGAGACAACAACTAGCCGTTTTCTAGCTGTTGGGCTAGCCATGCAGCAGTTACAGCTGGACCCTACACTAATGGCTCAGCTATTATAGTTTTTGCTGCAACAGCTCTTTTCAGTCCCTCTATTTATACTGAGAGATTTCTCTCTCAGTCCTTTAGTCTTTCTACTAACCAGCCACCCGCCATAGCCACTTAGTCGCACCACGACTCGCACACGTCTCGCTCTGCCACTAGCACCTCTACAGCCACACTGCCTTACAGTTTTTGCTGCAACAGCTCTTTTCAGTCCCTCTATTTATACTGAGAGATTTCTCTCTCAGTCCTTTAGTCTTTCTACTAACCAGCCACCCGCCATAGCCACTTAGTCGCACCACGACTCGCACACGTCTCGCTCCGCCACTAGCACCTCTACAGCCACACTGCCTCACATGCCCACGCCCTCGCACCGAGCCCGAGCCCGTGCCCGTGACCGAGACTGACACCGAGACCGTGCCCGTGCTCGTGCCCAAGCCTGAGCGCGAGCGCGTACGCACTGGAACACGCAAGGTCCATAGTCCACGGACTAGGTAAGTAAATATTATAATACTCCACTTCCTTCATATAAACTACAGGTTTTTCTCTTCCCTTTTCCACGTGGGACTATTCCAAAAACCCGTAGAAAAGTGTTTTTCAAAAAACAACTTTTTATATTATATTATATTTTATTATTAAAATATTTTTATTAAAATCAATATTTTTGCAACAAATTTTCCCCTGGTCTTCAAACTTAAAGACCAATGGAAACTAAGCATGACTCCAGTTTCTCTTTGATAATCACCTTGGTCAAAACATCCATTTTTCAAGATCATTTTAAGACACGATATAAAAGATGAAGTAAATCAAAATCTTAGGTGGACCACAGCACAAGAAATTGTGATGGTTGAAAACCCACCATATTAAAACTTATTAGGGGTCAGCAGAATGTTTAGTTGCCATCCGCCGTTGATAACATATCAAAGACCTGGATGAGAGGACCACACAAACATCAGCTTGATCCAAAGCTTATGTGGCATGCACACAAAAGTTTTTAATGGTCAATCACCACGGTTTTTTGTGGTGTGCTCAGCCTGAAATTTGGATCTACTTCATTTTGGGATCGTGCTATATATAAAATGATCTGTCAAGACAAATGGACATCATGGATGTAAGGCACGTACATCATGGTGGGCCTCAAAGTCAAGGATCCACCCACCATGGTGGATCCGGAAATCCACCCGCACCCCTTACAACTTTGCTAGAGGCCACACCAGTTATAATTTTGGCTGTCATACACACAAGGCAGGGGAGCCATGCATGGGGCCCAAAGGTACATTTAATATGTTCGTGTCCTTCATCGTCACCCCACACCTCACACGTGGCATGCTTTGATGGCGTCGGTCTTGATATTCATTGACACAGTGGGCCATCAGGTGAATGAAATCCACGTTTAAAATTGCACCAACCGATGCGTTATGATTTTCAAATTAGTCTTTTCGAGCTTATGGCCTGTTCAAGTGGGGCCCACCACATAAATAGTTTTGATTTCCCCAGAGATGGTTCTAGACACATGGGCCATTGTCACGTGTGTAATGGAGATGCAGGAACTACTGTACCATGGTGACAGGACTGTTAATGGGCCAGGCCTTTGCGCAGGACCTAATTTTAAACGAGTCAGGCCAGGTCCATGTGACCTTATCAACAGGCTGCTAGATGTCATATAAATATCATGGTGCATCCCAAGAGCGTTTAAACGCTGGCACCATTATCACCACTTATAAACATCACTGTGGGTCCCCAGAACATTTAAACGGTGGCATCATTATCATCACTGCTTCTCATGGTGTGGTCCACTTGAGCATTGGATCTGCCTTCTTTTTGGGCTTGTGCTATAAAATGATATGTCAAATTGGATGAATGGCACGGATAAAATACATACATCACGGTGGGCCTCACAGAGCACCTACCAAGACCAAGTCATGTCCCTCCCAAGATGCAATCCGCATCCGATTTTCTCGACTCGGTCCAAGAAGGGCTGCATGCCAGCTAATGCAAAACCCACCAAAAGCAGCAGTGACAAAGACGCCCAACACTGGGGCTTTCTTGGGCATCCGTCATGTTTATTCGCCATCCAAATGTTCATGAAGTTCACATGGACGTGGATAAAGGGAAACCATACAATGTATGATCACCTTATCCAAACCTCTGCCAGTCCCAGGAAAATTTTAAGGGTGGGCGTTCAATCCGTGCTATTTGGTCCACTTGACCCTTGGATCTGTACAACTGCATGTTGTACAGCATCCTCCTTTTCCGGACATGCCACTTGTATAAGACATCAGCACCATGTTAATAATAGGGCCCACCATGAAGGTCACCTTAGACAAAAGTTATGTCATTTCCATGAATCAGGTAGGCCATACCGTTGTAATCTATGGATGGCCAACACTGTCTATGCAGAAATATCTGACCCACCCAGGGATTTGATCAGCCTGATTTTTAAAAAAATTAAAAAAATTAAAAAAATTATCCTCACGGTGGGCCCTATCATTTTCATGGAAAGGATATCATTATCAAGTGGTTCGTTACCGGGAAGGACAGTATGGTTACCACGAGTTGGGGTACTTCTGCCTCTGTGGGATTTTTTGACAAGAGTACGTGGAGCTGTACACGAACCGAGTTAGTTTGGCTAATTCGCACGATTTGACTCGATTTAAAACTGAGTTTGAGCTGAGTTAAGCTGATATTTGGAGCTTGAAAAAATTTCAAGCCGAGTTTGAACTTGCCTGAGCTCGAAGTGACTCGGATCGAACCTCAACTCGAATCAAACTCGGATCAAATCAGTTTGGTGACTTATGAACTATGTTTTTGTGATCTTATGAACAAATTGGATGACAAATAAACATCACTGTTGGCCATAAGAATGCTTCAACTCTGGATATCATTATTTCTATTGTTTCTTGTGGTATGGTCCACTTGAGGTTTGGATATGCTTAAATTTTGGGCTCAATGCTTAAAATGATCTGGAAAAATTGATGGATGGTGTGGATAAACCACATACATTCATTATGGTTCTAAAAGAGTTGACTTGGTATGATAAAAGCATACAAAGTAACTCCGTATGCAATTTGATTTCATTTTTTGTGGGTTAGTTGAGAGAGAGCGAATTGGGTGTTACCCTAGAATTGGACATGTGGTTGTGGCCTGGACCAGGGGCCCACCTCGATGTATGTATTGAGATCATTTTAGGGCAAGATCCAAAAAATGAAGTAGATTAAAGTTTCCTCCATATGGATCGACATAACATGAAACATTGGCTATTGACTATTAAAAGCATATTGTAGCTTAATAAAGTTTCACATGAGCTTAATTAGACGTTTCACATGAAGGAGATGTTTCTTTCACGGGACGAAATGACTGAAAAACCCTTGTTTATTTTTCAGTAGAAATGATAAACGGGAAAAAGGGTACATGTAATTAGTTTTTTTTTTAAATTTTTTTAATTTTTTTAATATATAACAAAATTTTCAAGGTTTAATGAAAAAAATGTTTTCATCGTTTTAATGCATTTGCCGTGTTGACTTTTGGACAGATTTAGCGGATGGCTGTAATTTTGCCTTTCTATTTCCCAATATCAATAAAATCCTAATTAACCTTAAGACCTGTCAAGTCATTCAATAAATAATTGGATGCAGATTTCATGGTGACCACTTACATCTGTGGTGCAGGATACCGTGGGGCCCACCATGATGTATGTGTTTCATCAACGCCATCTGCTAGCTCATTTTAGGCAGTTAGCTCAAAATTAAGGCATGTCCAAAGATCAAGTGGACCACAGCATAGGAAACGGTGGGGGTTGAACACCTACAGTTAAAAACTTCATCCAAGCCGCAAAAGTTTTGGATCTGACTAATACTTGTGTTTTCCCTTCATTCATGTCCATGTGACCTCATGAATAGATACGCTTTAGTGATGGTCATCGTTATTCACACGGTTCTTGTGGTGTGGTCCATTTGAGCTTTAGATATGCTTCAATTTTGTGTTCATGGACTAAAATGAGCTGGCAAAGTAAATGGATGGTGCAGATGAACGTCGTGTATAAACCACAGACCTCACTGTTGTCCCCACAGAGTCGTACCTGTGATGGAATGCCAATAATAAGTTTGTGTGTGTGGAGCCCCCACGGAGTGTCTTTCATCCAAACTAACGTACCATGACAAAGAAAATATACCAAAATCAACCTGACATCATATACAGGTGCACACCGTGTAAACTTGGCAGTTTTGGGAGCAATTATATATTACTTCATTGGTGTGATCAAGTTGAGACATTCGTCAGGCTTACCTTCTCCACAAACGGTGCAAATAATGGTTTTCACTTAATGGAGGAGTAGATTTTATATAAACAATATGATGGGTTTTATAATACTTGCGTGAATGTGAGGAAGGTGTTTTTCCATAGGATCAAATGACCAAGAAGTACTTGTTTATTTCTGATCTTCAAGTGTGGTAAACTTGAAAAGGTTACATTTTAAAAAAGATATATAAAGTTTAATGAAAGAAGACTCTTTTCATAAATTTAATGCATTTGTTGTGTCGGCAGTTCGGTGTACATGTAATTAGGTGATGTACTGGTGGAAGTACCTTTCCTTCTTTTTTTTAATTACTAGATGACAAGGTCATTGTCTTGTCAGGTCATTTAATAAGTACTGAATAAATACTGCACATGTGCTGGGTAACTCCGAAAATACTCACATACGAATCAAGCAAAGTATATAGTGGGTTTTCACTTGGAGTAGATTTTATATAAACAATATGATGGGTTCTATAATACTTGGGTGCATGTGAGGGAGGTGTTTTCTCACAGGGTCAATGACCAAGAAGTACTTGTTTATTTCAGATCTTTACGTGTGGTAAACTTGAAAAGTGATGCAGGGATGAATATGATGAGGATAACTACTCCGAATCCACGAAGCTTCTCTGGACTCCTCACAGAGACTTCTCGAATCCATGAGGAAAGAAAACAGAAAATAGAAATAAATTCTAATAAATTCGAAATTGATTAATTGATGAATAAAAATAAGTTCACAACCCTTTAAATAGGGGTACCAAGCAATGAGAAAGAAATCAGAATCAAACTACAACTCAAACTCCTAGAATCCGCGACTTATTATAAATAATAAACTTACTATTTATAGACGGTCGTGATGTCTACTAGTGCGCAAGGTTTTTGGCCAAAAATAGTAAGTGTCCTATTTGGCTTCACCAAACTGTTCTCCTAATTATTCTAAGCTCTTTTCACGTTGGGCGCAACTCCTAAAGCCCGACGGATGAAGAGTTATAATCAAACTAAAACTTACTATTTATAGTAAAAACGAAATTAAAACAGGGAAACGACCGTCGATCCAGGGGTTTTTTGCAATTCCGGCCTGCGCAACCCAGCATAGCGGGGTTGGTTGGATAAAATAGCTCGTTCTACCCCAAAATCATATATTTTACGTCAGATAACTCATTCAGGATTGCGAGATACGTCCGATCTAAGGTCCGACGGTCCGGATCACTTCTGTCATCGACCCGACCTTTTCTGATCCATCTTGGCCATGAAAATGTCCACAACCGGCTCTACATCGAAAAGGTTACGAGTAATTGTGGATTTCAAAAAAGATATATAAGGTTTAATGCAAGAAGGGTCTTTTCACGATTTTAATGCATTTGTTGTATTGGCACTTCGGTGTAGATGTAATTAGGTGATGTACAAGTGGACATAACTTCCTTCTATTTTTTTTTTACTTGATAACGACTAAGGTTGTTGTCTTGTCAAGTCATTCAATAAGTACTGAATAAAGATTGCACGGTGTGTTGGACAGATCAAGCAAAGTATATGATGGGTTTTCACTTAATGGAGTAGATTTTATATAAACAATATGATGGGTTCTATAATACTCGGGTGCATGTGAGAGAGGTGTTTTTTCACAATGTCAAATGACCAAGAAGTACTTGTTTGTTTCAGATCTTCAAGTGTGGTAAACTTGAAAAGGTTACTAGTAATTGTGGATTTTAAAAAAGATATATAAGGTTTAATGGAAGAGGGTTCTTTTCATAATTTTAATGCATTTGTGTAATTAGGTGATGTACAGGTGGACATAACTTTCCTGCCTTTAAAATAAAAAATAAAAAATCTTAATGACGACTGAGGTTGTTCTCTTGTCAGGTCATTCAATAAGTACTGAATAAAGATTGCATGGTGTGTTGGGTAACCCCGAAAATAGTCACAGACGGATCAAGCAAAGTAAATGAGCCTTTAAAATAAAAAATAAAAAATCTTAATGACGACTGAGGTTGTTCTCTTGTCAGGTCATTCAATAAGTACTGAATAAAGATTGCATGGTGTGTTGGGTAACCCTGAAAATAGTCACAGACGGATCAAGCAAAGTAAATGATGCGTTTTCACTTAATGGTGGGGTAGATTTTATATAAACGATATGATGGGTTCTATAATACTTGTGTGCATGTATGTAAGGGAGGCATTTTTTTCATAAGGTCAAATGATCAAGAAGTACTTGTTTATTTTTGATCTTTAAGTGTGGTAAACTTGAAAAGGTTACTGGTAATTGTGGATTTTAAAAAAGATATATAAGGTTTAATGAAAGAAGGTTCTTTTGATAATTTTAATGCATTTTTTGTGTTAGCACTTCGATGTAAATGTAATTAGATGAAGTAAAAGTGGATGTAACTTTCCTTCCTTTTTTTAAAAAAAAATTACTTGATGACGACTAAGGTTGTTGTCTTGTCAGGTCATTTAATAAGTACTAAATAAAGATTGCATGGTGTGGGTAACTCCAAAAATAGTCACAGACGAATCAAGCAAAGTATACACAATTGCACAACTAAGTCCAAACAAGAACAATCTGAATTTTACGTACAAATCAAACAAAGTACACATGATTAAGTCTGAATAAGAACAATATGAATTTTACGTGAAAAAATCCTTGCGATAAAAAATCATGGCACAAAGCAATGAGTAATGCACTATGAAAGCAGAAATTACAAGAAATAGACTCTTACCGATTCAAACAAGTCTTGAATCTCTTTCGCAAGCCCTAGCTATGTCGTTGAACCCCTAGAAACAATTAAAAAGCCTTAATACACCTCTTCCTTGCCCTAACTTACAACAAACGACCCTTAGGCTTCTTCTAAGAGGTTTAGCCCCCGGTGCACAGCCTTCCTAATAGGAGTGGAAATATTAAGGCTCACTTGAATAGGTGTCGGTTTCTGAAGTACAGAGAGAAGTTTAAGAAGTCTCCAAATGATGCACTATGTAATATTTATACTCCATACGGGTCTTGATTCCCTCCAAAAGTTTGTTGTAAGTTATGAACATGTGTCAACATCCCATTGGATGAGAAGAATTGCATGTAGGATCGTGAAAACTAGGTAGAATGACTTTTGTTGTAGAAGAGGCTAAGCATCCGGTGCTTGTGCGTCAGCGCCTATGCTTGGGTAGGCTGGCTTTGGGTGCTTTGTGCTTGACGTATAAGTTTTTTTTTTTTTTCAATTTAAAGGATCCCCTCAACAGGATGGGCAAAGAGCATATGATGGGAAAAGAGCATATGAGATAATCTAAATAGGCACTACGACCCCATGGGATTCATCTGGGCTCAAAGTGACAAACTTCAAGTCAACAACAATCTATTTGACATGCATATAGGTAAAAGAGATCTAGATTTCTAATTCGACTCGAAATATGACACTATGCCGAAATAGTAAAAAATAATATCATACCAAAATTTATAAACAACATTTAGATGAGTAAAATAAAGAATTTGGACTACAACCGGATTCTTAAAACACTAAAAATATGAAAAAAAAATAATAATAAATAAAATTGAAACTTACTGAAAATAGTAAGTTTCTACTTAAAACCCTAATTTAGCCCTAAAACGATTGAATTTTCCGAAGCCATTTGGGAAACGACAAACCTTAGGTTGTTGTCTAGGGCATAGGGCTTGTCAATAGCCTTCTAACAATATATTATATACATGGAACCCATAACTAGATGCAAAGTTAAGGCTATAAAAAACTATCATGTGCACTTAGCCCATTTTTACCAAAGCAAAACCTAATGCATGGGCATTTTCACATCGGACTCGAGTTGGGTGGCCTGTGGAATGCAGAGGCATACTCGGGGTGGGCAGCCCGTGTGAGGCGGACCCCACTCGTGTGAGGCAGAACACATGTGATGTGGGGCCCATGAGGGGGGCCTTGGCCAATGTCCTAACCCATGCGATGTGGGTCCCAAGAACACTTAAACGGTGGCATCATTATCATCACTACTTGTGGTGTGGTCCACTTGAGCATTGGATGAATGACACGGATAAAATATATACACCACGATGGGCCTCGCAAAGCACCTACCAAGACCAAGTCCTGCCCCTCCCAAGATGTGCCCCTCCCAAGATGCAATCCGAATCCGATTTTCTCCCTCCCGGATGGACTTAGTCAAAACAAGGGATCTATGCTAATGCAACCCCACCAAAAGTATTAGTGACAAAGACGCCCAACGTTGGGGCTTTCATGGGCCCACCATCATGTTTATTTGCCATCCAACTATTCATGACGGTCACACAAACGTGGATAAAGGGAAACCATACAATGTATGATCACCTTATCCAAACTTCTGCCCGTCCCAAGAAAATTTTAAGGGTGGGCGTTCAATCCGCTGGCCTCAACTCGAAAAAGCTCAATTCAACTCGGTTTGAAACTGAGTTTGAGTCAAGTCGAGCTGATTTTTTGAGCTCGAAAAAAATTTCAAACTGAGTTCGAGCTTGCCTAAGCTCGACTCGACTCGGATCAAACCTAGCTCATATCAAACTCAGATCAAACCAGTTTGGTGAATAGGTTAACTTTGATATTGATGTTGCTCACCAAGTATTTGATGAAATAACTCAACAAAGTACGGCCGGTGGCAAGGAAGGTATGTATATGAAACAAATACCCCTTTTTTCTTGATTTTTATGTTACTTAGAAAGTGTTCGATGAAATACCTATAAAACTACTGTTGTTGTTTTACATTCGGTGAGATTTTGAAAGTTCAGTATATGTGTTTGTAAAAATTCTACACAGGCGAAATTGGCTCGATCTTGACTCGAACTAGCCTGAGCTGCTGACCGAGCCGAGATGAGCTGGCCAGTCAGGCTCAAGGAGTGAGCCGAGCTGAGTTCAAGCTGGGGTCAACAAGTGGCTGAGCCAAGTCGAGCTGTGCCCAGCTCAACTCAGTTGAACTATTGTACACCTCTACTTGTGGTACAGTATCCTCTTTTTCCGGACATGCCACTTGTGTAAGACACCACTTGAATCCCGGTTCTTCCTGATTTTTGGTCATGGACATAAATTAAAATTATCTATAAAATGGTTGGATTGGATCTTTAATACACATCATGATGGAGCCCACAAAATAAAGGGTGAGTGTCCCCATGAGAGCTGTTTCACATCACGGTTGCCATCTCGAGGAAGGAGGAGATTAGGTGAGACCCTGGCCTCACCCAAGACAGTGTGGCCCATACCGTGGTGCCCTCCTTGATGTGCATATTCTGTATTCGCACCCTTTATTGATTTTTTCAAATTTATTATCCCAAAAATGAATGAATATAATTATCAGGTGGACCATACCATTGGAAACAACTGTGATTGAATATTAATTGGCCACAAAAGTTTTGGATCAAGCTGATATTTGTTGCTTCCCTTCATCTAGGGTTACATGACCTTTCATCAGATTGGATTGAAAATAAACACTACAGAAACATTAATGTGCACCCTAAAAAGTTTGCAATGGTGGGGTGTTCAATTACCACTGTTTCCTAGAATATGGGCCTCAATCCAAATGGTTAAGATCATTGGTTATGGGAGAATATTTTGGACCATAGCTCAACTGTGAGGATTAGCCCATGCAAAAATCAGCACTATCTACTCATCAGGTGGGCCACACCATAGAAAACAATGTTTAGCCATTTATAAATACCAAAATATAAAGAGTTTTCAACTCAATGGGTGGATATGGCTGATTTTTGCACAAGGTGTTAGATGTTGGAATCTGTTGGGTGGACACCACTGGACAGTAGCTTACAGTATTAGTGGTTGGACTTGAGACCCTCCAACTAAAATGTTCCTAATGCATCTGTTACTCAGGTGGGTCACACATGCACAGAAACACACATTCGGAAGAACGAAACAAACAATCTACCCTCAAGATGGAATGGTATATAGATTGGCCTGATTTTTGGGCCCATAACTAAATGTCATCAACACAAAACATGAGGTGCATTTTCAACCGTTCATAGCCGGTAACTTCCAACCTATAATGTGCGTGGAACATTTGGAAGTTATTAACTGGGCAGACTTATCATCCAAGCATTTCTCATACACGTTAGCAACGTCCCCAAAACTCTTGAATGACACATGGGATGACCCATCATCAGATTTAAACCATCCATTCATCATACAAAGGGCCTAAGCATCTGATCAATAGCATGGAAAATTGATGGTCAAGATTAAGCAGAGATGTAAAATAGGTCCAAACATCATCTTGAAACATCTATTTGATAGTTCTCACTTTGTATTGCTAATGATTCCAAAGTGCTTGGTTTGGTTTAATGATTCTAACCATGCGATTTATAATCTTGATTTATGGCTAATAAAAAATGGACAGTTGTAACAAACTGGCCACATTCAAAGGGTTAGGATCATATGATCAGTGTGATTCTTGCACCATGGATTGCTCCTGATGGTACTATTGAACAAACCGTGTCCCGACGGATGCTTAAGCATCCCACATGTCATTCACATTAGAGTTTTATTAACAGGATGGACCGTTGGATTCGTGGGTCCGCTCCCTCTTTCCTGGCCCTGAATTCCCAAAATGGCCCACTATTGATAAAATAAATAAATAAATTTCTCTTCTATCCATTACAACATTAGATGAATTTGACCTCATGTAGCAGTAGGTGATTTTCGGCCATTTTTAGTGTTTGAAAACTCTACATTGAAGACACTGATTGCATTTCGATGAAGTCGGGCCAACTACAAAATCAGTTCCTAAAATTATCGAAATGACCATGATGTAGATCTTACCAAAGGCGATTCTCGATGACAATAGAAACAATGCCTTTCAGCATCTCCTGCAAAGAGACATGATCATGCTCCTGAGCATCTTTAGGCATCATAACCATTCTTATGAAGATGAGCATGTACTTCAAATGAGGATTGCTAGTAGCATTGGCACCGCATCATGACATGTGGTGTGCATCTACAACATCCGAATAATTCATCTAGCCTAGCAGGCCACATCATGGATGGATCATAGTCCTAAATCCATTCCGGTTAGATGATCCTAACCATTTGATCATAGTGGTTTTGAGAGAAGGATAAGTTGAAAATAGACAAATGGTTCCCATTCATTCTACTATTTAGGATCATCTGATCAGTGTGACTTTTTGGTTATGGCCCACCATGAGGTACCCCACCAGATGAGCTTCAGGATGTCATACGTGTATGTCTGTGCTACACGTCCTCGTGGAGCACAAGTGATGCTAGTGTTTCTCACTATAGAGATGTTACCAGAGAGTGGTCCTTGAGACCGAGAGAGAGCACCAACGGCCTAGATGAACCACAGCTACTGCAAAACCAAAACAAAGCATGTAAATTAGCAGAACCCAGCTAGTTTGAGGTATCTAAATGAGCAAACATGCCATCTTTGGAAATAAAGGCAGATTCTCTAGGCTCATCTTTTTCTAGGAAGGATCGTGTGGGTGGTATGGTAACTTTTGCCGTCTACCGAAATTTCAATCCTCCAATTCAGCCTTCTCCACCATGGATCAATACTCGACCAAGTCGGATGTGACTTGTCCAAGTCAACTCAACTCGGTTGAGTCAGCTCCAGTTCGGCACAGGAGTCGAACTGAAAATAGAGGTGACTCGGCCCAACTCTTCTGAATCACCCCTTGACACGGATGAATCACAACTTCACTCGGAACTGAATGAGTCGGTCTGAGTCCTGGAGTCTTAAAACCTTGCTCTCCACCATATGGAATTTATGTCAATAAAATCAAGTGCAAAAGTGTACCTTATGTGCTCGATCAGTTGGCGTGCGCATGCTACCAGCATCGGCTGCAAGCACCATGATTTTACAAGTATCAAGATTTTTTGTCCCCAAAAACAAGAAAATACAACAGCAGATATGTGGTCGCAGTACCTCATCTCGTTTACCAAATATAACTGACACATTGAAAGTTGGATTGACTGACATGCCTTCTTCCTTCCTAGCACATGAAAATGGTAAGTTCACATTCAAATGAGTTTAATGGAATTGTTTGAAGAGTTGACAAGGACTCTAGAGGACGAGGAATTATAGATTTTGATGAGACATGATTCTGAACATCAAGGACTGTGATTTTTATCATTATGAACTCCTTGATCTGATAGGACCTGCAATGGATGAAGGATGACTAGGAATTCTTCCGGATTGTGAGTTCCCAACCCTTCAATCACTGGCTTGCTCATAGACGGTTAAGGCGAAGATGAAACAACAGCCCAAACTCAATGACAAAAAAGAAAAAAGAAAAAAAGAACTATAGCAGTTATGGAGTCGGATACTTGTAACATGGTCATACTTGTAAGTAGTTACCAATCTTTGTTGTGATTGTCTCCTGAGAATTTGCATTTTAAGGATCTGCCGAACCGGATCCTTGTTATACTTGACACCCATATGCATACTCGGCTAACATAGGAAAATAGTCCAACAATCAAAGGCTTAATAATTTTCCAGCCTGAGATATTTTTAGGAATCATCTATCCGCTGCAGGGCCTATCAGATCAAAGGTTTGAATCACTGCACCATGGTCCCAAACGCACAAAATCATTTATTCATTGGCCCGGTTTGGAATGGGATTGAATTCTGTAGAAAATGTTAGCCTTTCTGTAAAAATGTTGGGAACCAAAAAAAAAGAAAAAAAGAGGAAGGGTAAAATGTTCAATGTCAAAAGAAAATAAGAGGTACTACAAAAAAATCATAACCCAATGGACATTAGTCAAAAAGAATTCTGAGGTGTGGGAACTCCCAGTTTCTCGAGATATTGGAAGGAGATGGTGGAAAGTGAAGAATGAAAGAGCATCGTAGCCATCAAGTGGAAGATGACCTGAGCCAGAGTATCTCAGCCATCAAGTGGAAGATGCACCCGGTCAGATATCAGTGAGATTCACCACTTTGTATTACTAACGATTCCGAAGTGCTGGGTTTAATGATTCTAACCATGTGATTTATGGCTCGTAAAAAATGGACAGTTGTAACAAACTGGCCCCATTCGAAGTGTTAGGATCATATGATCAGTGTGATTCTTGCCCCATGGCTTGCTCCCAATGGTACTATTGAACAAACCATCCCCTCTGATGCTTAGGCATGTCACTCACACACATACAAAATCCATATTTTATAATCTATGCACATTAGGGTTTTATTACCGGAATGGGCTAGTGGATTTGTGGGTCACCTCCCTCTTACCTGGCCGTCAATTCCCAAATGGCCCCACCAATGATCAAATAAATAAATTTCTCTTCTATCTATTACAACATTAGATGAATTTGACCTCATGTAGTAGCCAGTGATTTTCGGCCATTTAGTGTTTGAAATCCAGGCCCACCTCGTAATAGAGACGTATTGAGCTATGAATAAGGGGGAGATGAACTTGATCCTCTTTGGTCAAGTGGGATCGGGTAACTAAAATGATGTGGAAGCTCGGGCTCCTATTGAAGATTGGAGGATCTTTGCTGACTTTTTTTTATATACTTTGGTAAGAGGACTCCTACAACATATTCAGGTTCAATTGATTCTGAACCATGGAGATCATCTTTGTGAAAAACAAGATTGGCAACTTCCTGTCAAGAATAGATGCTTTGCATTGCTATGTATTACAAAAAGGCTAGTGACATAGCGGACTCCCTTGCAGAAGAGGGGAGAGTCAAAATGGTCGCTTTACATGGCAAATCTTTTTCTGTTGCCCATGATGCATGTATTTTCCTTTTTATAAGGGAAAAAAACATCATTCATAAAAACTAGGGGTATGCAATGTGCAATGTACATGGAGGGATAGTAGGGAAGAAAAGGTAAAGGAGAGAGGCAGAGGGAAAGGCTGCAGCTACACGCTACAGACGAGGGAAGGGAGGTTTTCAACAGTGGGTGACCCAACCCCACCTTTTCCAGAGCAACGCCTGCTCACGTTTTAGATCTACCTCACTTTTAGGACAAAATCCTAAAATGAGGTAGCACAATAGATGGATGGGGTGGATTTCATATAGCCACCATGGTGGGCACAATACAACCTTTGTTGCACAGCTACCTAATAGTACCGTCGGGGTGAGCTACACGTAAAGAAGAAGAGAGTAGGCTACTCGCATGGAAGGATATGTTGTAGGTAAAATCTAGGCCATTTAAAGGCATAGAGAGGGTGAAATCTAAAATATACAATGGACATCAAACATATTTTTCAGTTCCCAAAATAGTTCCAACTTTGTTTAAAATGTCTTCCTATAGCCTTTCAATATTCAAAGTTCTCTACCTTAGTAAAACTATTTGCGATGGGTCCAAAAGCTAGCTAAAATATACAATGGACATCAAACATATTTTTCAGTTCCCAAAATAGTTCCAACTTTGTTTAAAATGTCTTCCTATAGCCTTTCAATATTCAAAGTTCTCTACCTTAGTAAAACTATTTGCGATGGGTCCAAAAGCTAGCTGAATTATCTATAGCGTAGATAACTAACCCGCTCCTAATCTCCAATTAAATTGGTCAAGGTAAACTCAAAATCTCTCCAGCATTAAGCACACACGTCATTCCATAGGCACCTCCAATACATTGCAAAGCATTCCAACCGGGCACATATAATGGGCATCAGGTGGGCCCAGCCTCATAGACGGGCTCACTGAAAACAGCTGGGTCCATTCATCAAACTAGATATATGAAAACAATTAAATGTCTGAACACTGAATAAAGTTGCAACTACTCCACATTCAACATAGATGTGTGGCCATCCTAATGAGTGCACTAAGCTGACTATCATTAGGGGTGTACACAAACCGAGCTCGACTCAACTCGAAAAAGCTCGATTCGACTCGGTTCGAAGCTGAGTTCGAGCCAAGTCGAGCTGATTTTTTGAGCTCGAAAATGAGTTCGAGCCGAGTTTGAGCAGGCCCTAGCTCGACTCGACTCGGATCAAATCCAGTTCGAACCCAGCTCAAATCGAACTCGGATCGAACCAGTTCGGTGACTCGGTTACTTTGCAATTGAAGTTGCTCACCAACTGTTTGATAAAATGACTCAACGAAATGTGGCTAGTGGCAAGGAAGGTATGTACATGAAACAAATACCCTTTTTCTCTTTGTTTTTCTTGGTTTTTATGTTGCTTAGAAGGTGTTTGATAAAATACCTGTAAAACCATTGCCTCTGTTTGTAAAACAGTGGGATTTTGAAGTCGCAGTTCAGGTGTTTGTGGAAATGCCTCAATGGTGAACTCGGCTCGAACTCGGCCCGATCTTGGCTAGAACTCGGCCCGAGCTGCTGACCAAACTGAGCCAAGCTGGCCAGTCAGGCTCAAGGACCGAGCTGAGCCGAGTTCAAGCTGAGGTCAGCCAGTGGCCGAGCTAAGGCCAGCTCGACTCGGTTCGACTCGATGTATACCCCTAACTATCATACTAGGTCATCAACACAATGCAACCCATCTGACATACAGCTCCGATGTCCACCACATTTGCCAGGTTGATATGTGGTGACACATCTAGCAAAAAAAAAAAGAAGAAGAAAAGAAGCTGAACTGATGAAAGAAAAACAATAGAAGCCAACTTCGTACTTCTTTGTCTGTTGAATATATAAGTTGAACTGAAAAAACTGGAGTTGCAAGTAGACATAAAAAATGTTGACGTGCACATTTCAGAAAGGAGGGGGGGAGGAGATGACCTTGCATTCAGTATTGTCCCATACTTCCTATCTGGGTCGCCATAACCTGGACAGTCATTGAAATATAAGGAACATCTCTGTCTATGCTTCCAACCTTAACAAATAGCAATGCAAAACTTACTAGAAAGTGATCATTGTAGCTGCAGAGCACTACGTCTGTTTTATTTCCCGGCAAAGCGACAGGCAAAGATCACAAATGGAACAAAGTAACATGAAAGACAAACCACATCTCCAAAATCCATGTCAATTTCAAGTTCTTCTTGCTGATTGAAACAAAGGCGTTTCCTAGTCTTCTTGATTTCATGATAAGTATTATAAAACACATGGGATTTTTCTTCAGGTCTGTACTCATGTAGTTGACAAAATAAAAACCCAATCCATCAATCACATTTCCATCTACCACGTGCATCTCCTGTTTCTTAGAGAGGATTTATATCATGCTCGAAAAAAAAAAGAAAAAATGTTATTGCCGTTTTTTTTTTATTTGGTCTAACCCACGAGGGGTATAGGACAGGCCTAACTTTTGCAGCAATATGAGCATGGGCTGTGCCCAATCCCCCATATGATACTCCTAGCCATTAGATTGATGGCTTTCTAATGGAAATATACAGGCAATAGCCCACATTTAATGGAGAAACTGGTGGATTATTAGGATCATATTAAGGGAAGATCTTTGGGGTATCTCCCATACACAATGTGGCCCATTATATGAAAGGTTTGGATCACTAAACAGATTTGATATTTCCGCTCTGCGAAGATGGGTTTCTCCTAGATTTGCTAACAAACACATACACCTAAGCATCTGCACAAATTAGATATGTAGTTGAAGAAATCTAAACCCAACACATCAATCAATCTCCATCAACCGCATAGAGGAATACAGTATTTAAACCTACTGTCTTTGAGTTGCATGCACCCATTTTCCTCTTTTGGAATTGAAATAGCAAATAAGCTGAACTATTTCAATCCCAAAAATGGAAAAATGAGTGCATGCAAATCAGAAGGGATGGGTGTAGATGTCAGTTCCTTTTCTTAAAATGGTTCTCACAAATCCATATGAGAATTTGTACAAAAAAATAAGCCATGGATACACATCAAATAGGTCTACGGTGCTGTTCATCTTTAGGAATCCAAATGAGAACATGCAGATATGACCCATGGACACATCAAATATATTCATCTTTAGAAATTGATGTAAGTAGAGTAGTAGATAACCCAAGGAAATCATGAGATGCTTCAAAGTTGTTTCGGGCCTTAAAGTGAATATCCATAAAAGTAAAGTTTTTGCCATCAGGTTGGCTCCTGAGGAAATTGAAAGACTAGCTGGGGTGTTTTGGTGCAAGGTTGGAAGTCTTCCATTTTTGTATTTGGGGTCTTTCTTTGTGTATAGAGAAGCCAACTAAGCATTTAAGGGAAAAGGTGGTGGAGAAAATTGAGAGGAAACTCTCAAGATGGAAGGGTAGGTATTTGTCACCTGGAGGAAGGATAACGCTCATCAAAGCAGCCATGTCGAATATGCCATTGTATTTCATGTCTATCTTCCAATGTCTGACCCTTGTACTTAGCAGATTAAACAAGATTCAGAAAATAAACACGAATTTCATCTTATGAAATGGGGCATATGTGCATGCATCCCAATAAGGTGGCACCGGCATTAGGGACTTGAAAGCAATGAATCTTGCATTACTAGAGAAATGGTTGTGGAGATATGGGGTGAGGAAGAATCTTTGGAAACATTGCTTGCAAATATGGGTGGAAGTAAGAGGCTAGATTAGTAAATCTTCCTCTATGTACAAAGAGCATTGGAGGATTGGATTGCATTTTTTGAATCATCGATCACTTCAAGAAGGAAATAGTGTTTATGGTGCGTAATGGATCTTGTGTTCAATAATGGGAGGATCCTCAGTGTGGTGACTCTCCTCTTTGTTTGGCTTTCCCAGGTTGGCTAGTGTTGTTGCCAAGAGGGAGATGGATATCTCCCAATTTTTCAAGATCATGGGAGATCGAGTGGTTTGGTCTCATCCTTGTCATGAAATCTTAATTGAGGATGAGATGGAGGACGAGATGAGACTTGTTGAGAGGTTGCAAAGCAAGGGTTCATTTCCGGCAGATACAGACAGTGACATGGAGGTTAGAGAGGTTGGGATTTTTCCTATCAAGTGTTTCTACGCTTTGCTGTGCTCTTCATCTGGCAAGGCTTCTGGTGATCTGACTAAGTTCATTCCTAAAGTCACAACATTTGTGTGGTTAGTGGGCAAAATAAAGTGCTTACAGATGATAATTATGAAAGGGATACAAGGTCATTCCTAATGCATGTATCATGTGATAATTCTGTCCCTCCTAAGATTGCTTCTTTTGGATGGTTGGTTGGTAAGAAGAAGATTCTCACGATTGATAATCTGAGAAAATGGGGGTTGATTATAGTTAATGTCTGTCTTTGTTGCATGTTGGATGAAGAATCGGTTGACCATCTTCTCGTTCACTGTCCTTTTATCAACCGTATTTGATCACAATTCTTAACTCGGTTCAGAATCAACTGGTGCCTCCCTGGTTTGGCGGGTCAACAACTAAAAGTGTGGCATGGGGTCAGTTTAGGCAAGTAGAGGACTCGGTTATGGAGAATGGCTATTCTCGCAGTTTGGTGGTCCGTTTGGGAAGAAAGAAATGGGAGATGCTTTAAGGATGTCTCAAATTCTGCTGAGTCTGTAGCTAGTAAGGCTAAATGTCTAATGATAGAATGGGCTGCTCATGTAGACTGCCTTAAGGGCTGTGATTTCCTTTTTCTTGGAGTTTAGTTGGGTCTACTTTCTCAACGGCCATTCTATCCTTTTTTCTCTTCTTTTTTTTTTTCCTTTAATACAATTATTGTGATCTTTCAAAAAAATAAATTGCATGTATCATGTGTCTCTGGGATGCCGACTTAGTGCCACTTATTTATGCATTGTAAGCAGTGTGGGAAAGCTCCTGGAATTAATTCCGCAGCACTGTTGAAGTTTTTAGAAAGGTCAAAGGAGATGTGGTCTCTTGAGCTTGGTCTTAAGCAGTTTATCGGCTGCCCTATAGAGTCTTTTTCTTAGTTTTGTGTTATATCTTTGTAATTTTTGGGGCATTAATCCCTCATCTTCGCCTTTTTCTCTTCTTTAAATTAAATTCATGAAATCTCAAAAAAAAAAAAAAGGAGTTTGGGTGCAAATAAAGAAGGCAGTAAGTACTGCCTCTCCTCGTTTTTCTCTACCTTTATTTTTTAAATTTTGCATGATTATGTGAAATTTTGAGATAAATACAATAAAATTGAAAACGAAAATATAAAAGAACAAAATACCTTAATATCCACGGAGAGATTTTTGTGACAGACTGGAGAATCAGTTGGTTGATCCATTTCAACCTGCGTATTTTAAAGAAGATCAGAAAATAATAAAAACCAATAAAAGAGAAGGAAAGGAAATGCTCAGAATTTCCGATAAGGCGACGACGCGGAAGAACCAGAATACTGTATATCCATCTCTCCACATCACATTTGTAGGTTTTGCACACATGGCTGGACCTGCATAAAATTGATATCTTTTAGAATTTAATTATATGAGTTGCATGGTTAGGCATCGGAGCAGCCCTTCTATAGGCCTTCTTCATCATTGGAGCGTCTTTGGGTCAGTCAGGGCACCATAATGATATCTTATCCCCTGTCCTCCCGAAAGGGCAATTACATTTCCCTCTTCTAGAGAATCTTCTACTTTCATGGCATCATCAACGGTCTCATCCCCATCATACTAGATTATAATCAGAAGAAAGTTGCATTTATCAATGACAGGAAGCACATTGCATTTTTGTGCTTCATGTCCACCAGACCCTCGTAACACTCTCCATTCTAACCCCCGGCGGCATCATCCATGATGATGGATCCCACACCACCAATGTCAAGTGCTCTAGCATTTACACCAAGGCTGTCAACATCTCAAATTTGTTCTTGAACTAGACGATGATCCTAACCACCCTGCTATATGAGCCAGATCAGTGTTTTAAATAGCTACGCTATGTAATGTGTAGCTTACACTACGGAGCGTAGCATAGCCTTAACACTATGTAGCTCATGAAAATTGATAATTTGCATATGCTACACACTACATGGACTACGTTACACGCTACGTAGCTCACATGATGTTTCCAATGATTTGTTACATTTTTCTATTTCCAATAAAAATTAGTTGGCCTTTTAATGCTTTTAGTAAAATAATATAAATAATAATATTAAATTAGTTTCAATGCTCTTTCTTTACATTTATATTTAGTCATTACCCTTTCCTATTACGTTAGATTGCATTTTTTTGTACCAAATATCATGAAATTTTGTTAAATTTCATTATTAATCAGTCTAATTTGGTACAAAATATCATAACATTGGTGCAACCAAGCACCTTGACTAAAAATCTAGAAATAGAGTGTAGCTTTACGCTATGTAGCTTACGCCTCATGTTTCAAAGGGGTGAACGCTACACCACATGCTATTCACTATTTAAAATACTGGGCTAGATTACTTCTACAACTATAGGTTCAGTAATGTGAATCAATTGCTGTTTAATCAAAGGACCAGGCGATCGAACAATGTTTCAATCGGGCATCTAGATGTTGGGATTGGTCAAGATCAGGAACATTTTTTGTTTCGGTTTTAAGAGTAGGCAACGAGGGGTTTCCCAGGGATTGGTACTGTGGCCATGCTTGTGACCGCAATTTGGGGTGTTCATTTGGCGGGCTAGTTGAATCATTCACATGAAGATCCTCCAGAATTGGTAATTTCTGAGAACTCGGGAATGGTCATATGATCCGATGCTTAAGGAATAATCCTAACCATAGAAATTTATATCTATGCCGTTGGATATAGAACATGGATGCATATGGTTGACCATATGATCACTGTTCGAAGCATTTCCTCATCTTTTATTTGTTTCATTATTTCTTTTCCCTTGTAAGAAACGTGGGTTAAAATGAATCACCCGCTCCTTTTCCCATCCGCCCACACAAAAATCTCACCTTGGACATTGAGGGGGGTTTTTTTTTACCTTTTATATTTATTTCGATTTTATTTATTTTTTTCTCTAAATTTCACAAACTATAATCATCCAAACTTCAACAGGTGGGTCAGAAAATAGACAGTAAAGAACAAATACAGCAACAGTTCACATTCAATTGAAAAAAGGCTGCAAAATCTATAGTTCTAAGATATTCCAACATGGGTAATTTTCAGTGCATTGGACATCTGAGGCCCATCAATTCAACGGTTTGGGGTTTGAATCGTCGAACCATGATCTCACTTGCACCAATTAAAAACCCAGACAGACATTGAAACCATCATCCCTGATCATTGTAAACAGTATCATATCTCAAACGTTAGAGAGAGAGAGAGAGTGGAGTCTTTTGGGAAAGGTGTGGAATGGGGTGTTGGGTTTTTAAGGGAAGGGGTTTTTGCAGAGATGGGTTTGTGAGAAACAGCTGCTGCTGCAGCAACGACGACATGGAAGAGCTCTGCACTCGATCTCAAGCTCCTATTCGTGGAGAGAGAGAGAGAGAGAGGAGAAAACCATACATACCTATTTTAAGTGCAGACGCCGTAGAGAGAAAATCCCAGGCTACTTTTCATCGAGTCAAGTAGTTTTCCAACGGGCCGGGTTAGGGCCGGGCCAAGTTCTGTCAAAGGCTCAAGGTCGGCCTGCATTGTTCAACAAAAGCCCGACTTTAACCCGGTTATGAACCATCAAAATAGTCCAGCGCGAGCCCAAGCCCAAGAGTTCCTTAGACGTGAAAGAGGCGGATCTATTCAAGGCTCGCTGCTACAATGGCCACAACGCCATGTGAGTTGGTCTGATTATTCGGTATTAATAAGGCCAGAATGGTATCAGATTCAAGGCAAATCCTAGTAAAATCCGACAATTTGAGTAGAGTCTATGATTGGAGGAAATATCTGTGAAGTCCAACTTAACCACATGATGGGTCAATCCATTTTAGTCCAAATATCGGCCCCATTAAATCAGGACTAATCTATTGGAAATAGTTTATAGGATTACTCACCCTCCAAACTATTTCCCTAAGTACAGCTCACTTGAATCATGCATGTAATTACATTTTTAGGTCATAGTATCTAATTGTTAGAGTGGATTCATGTAATCATCACAATGGGCTCTTAAAAAATCAAGGGTGGTCGTTTGTCCCAATTATTTCATTTGGTATAGTATGTATAATCATATGTTAAATTGATTTTTCGCTGTAGGCCAAATGTTGAATCAAACATCTAATAATGGGAGCAAATTCCACATGCATGATTTTTGAAACATTTGGAAGGGCTACCTTTGATTTTTTTTTTGTTAGGGGCTCACCCTTGTGTATATTTAAATGATGTGTAATCTTAAGCCAAAGTCTAAAAAATTAAGTTAACTTGTGATTCATGTGAACTATGTTGATGGAGTCCAAGGTGAGAGATGCCCACCTTTGATTTCTATAGGACCGACTGTAATTATTATAAGAAATCCACTCCAACCATTTGATGAGACACCAAAATTTAGGCATTGGGCCAAAAAAAAGTCCATGCGAAATTCACATCAGCCATATTGAGAAAAATAGTTTAGAGGATAAGCATTACCTTGTATACTATTTCTAATTGTGTGGTCCACTTGAATCATGGATCAAGCTAATTTTTGAGCCCTTCTATGATGTTAGAACATGCTTGATAGTTGGCATGGTTTTCACATAAACATTAAAATGGCATAACGAGACCCACCTATTGCTTTATCGTCATTGAGAAACTCATGCAAAACTTATTTTAAAAAGGGGACTATAAATTGTAGTACTAATATATGTTGAAGAATCATCATTATGATTTTATCATAATTGTTTAAACATGTAATGTAATAGTCAAATACAATGTAATAAGAGTTAAGTAAAAGAATTTATAGTTAATTATTACAATTTTATATAATATTGCAGTGAAAATTTCTCATACGAATGTGATTAGAAAATTTTGGGTAATTTTTATTTATTTATTTTATAGTTGGAAATATTTTTCTCAACCATGATATCTGCAACTGTCCACTCTAAAAATAAAGCCCATATTATGGACTCTGCTTGTAAAATGTGACTAAAAATTTTTGGGTGAATTTTATTTATTCATTTATATACAGTTAGCAAACGGCTGAAAATTGTAAATGTAGCATGTGTTAAGCCAGGATAGACATTCTAATTTCTAAATTATGAAAACCTCAAAGTCATAATATCAAAATCAGATTGGTTGAAGAATCCTAACCATTAATTAGTGGACACATTTTTTATTTTTATTTTAAGAACCATAAAAATACTCTCCCATACACTGTGCATCATCCATCACTCTCTGCCAGAGTATAAAAGTTTTTCTCAACGGTTCCTCTGCGAGGGTCCCAGTAGATAAGTTTTTTTTTTTAAATTTTATTTTTAACACACACACTCCCACCGTAATGAGCTTTCACCACCTATGGATATACGAACCCTCCACTGGGTGTTGAAACTCCCGAGAGTTTACCACCCGAGCAAGAGCAAGGATCCCCGGGTGGATAAGTTTATTTCACAAGTAATTCGGCAGCATTAATAAGTCGTGGGATTCATTCACTTGCTTCTACAGGATTGCCAGAGTGGGGCCCACCTATGAGTTTAAGCGACGGTTGAAAAGGAATGACCCATGGTTCAAACTCCAAATGGAATGCACGCACGTGTGGCCAGACAGATGAGTGGGAGAGCCAATTGAGTAAACTCTGTGGGGCCATCATGTATGTATATGTCTTATCCATGCCGTAAATCTGTTTTATCTGATCATTTTTGTGCATGTGGGAAAAATCGAATCATATCCAAAGCTCAGGTGGACCACACCAAATGGAACAGTAGGAAGAATGATGTTTCCTGTGGTGTGGTCCACCTGAGCTTTAGATATGTTTCAATTTTGAGTTCATAACTAAAATGATGAGATAAAACAGATGGACAGAGTAGATGGGACACATAAATTCCCTGTGGGCCCCACTGAGACACAATCCGCTCTCGATGAGTGGACCAGCTCGATTCCGAAACTGGGGCATCTCCACGTTGGGTCCCACCTGATGAGCAGATGTAGCACACGTGTGCACTCACACGAGTGCAACTCTGATTTCTCTCCTCTCTGCATGCATTTTCATGAATAAACGAACTCCAAAGACAACAGCTTTTTCTCCAATTCTCGTTTTTCATCGCAGCATATGGCGATTCTGAGAAAAACCCATCTTCTTCTCGGTCTCATCGCACTCCTATTCCTCTCCATCGCATCTGTAGACGTTTTTTAAAATAAACCCATGAGGATTATTTTTTTTTAAAAAAATAAAAAATCAGGCTGATCAATTCCCTGAGTGGGTCAGATCAGTATGCATAGACAGTGTTGGCCATCCATGGATTATAACAGTGTGGCCTACCTGATTCATGGAAATACCTGACTTTTGTATCAGGTGACCTTCATGGTGAGCCCTATTATTAACATGATACTGATGTCTTACACAAGTGGCATGTCCGTACAAGGAGGATACTGTACCATCAGCAGTGGTACAGATCCAAGGGTCTAGTGGACCAAATAGCACGGATTGAACGCCCACCCTTAAATTTTTTCTAGGACTGCTAGAAGTTTAGATTAGCTGATCATATTTGTGTGTTTTTTCCTTTATCTACATCCATGTGACTTTCATGAATAGTTGGATTGGCAAATAAACATCATGGTGGGCCCAAGAAAGCCCCAATGTTGGGCATCTTTATCACTACTGCTTTAGGCGGGGTTGCATTAGCCCTTGGTTGGACCAAGTCCAACTAGGAGGGAGAAAATCGGATGCAGATTGCATCCTTGGAGGGGCAGGAATTGGTCTTGGCAGGGGCTCAGCGAGTAGGGCTGTACATCGAGCTCAGTCGAGTCGAGGTGGGCCAAGCTTGGCTTGACTCTGCGGTGCTCTCCTCAAGCTCGGCTTTGAGCTTACCATTGGAACTCCGCTTGTTTGCCAAAACTTTCGAGTCAAGCTTGAGGGGAGCTAGTGGATCGAGACGAGGTGAGCTTACCTCGAGTCGAGTCAAGCCTGCTTCCAACCCGACCTAAGCTATACCCGACCCAACCCACACCCGATTCAACCCAGCCACCCAACCCAACTAACCCAATCCGCACCCAACCCAATTGTTTTGCATTATGTGAAAATTTGAGCATGCCCTTTACGTGTTGGAGAAAATGTCGCATAGGCTCAAACTCGGCTCGAACTATTGACCGAACTGAGCTGAACTAGTCAGTTAGACTTGAGGACTGAGCAGAGCCGAGTTTGAGCTGGGGTTAGCTATTAGTCGAGCCAAGCTGAGTTGGGCCAAGCTCGACTCGGTTCAACTTGTGTACAGCTAAACGACTGACCATTGGCTATAATCTTGTATATGGGCAAAGCTTTCAATGGATCCTGGATCCACTAAGGTCAGTAAACCCCTGACTAGGGGGCTCACCATGATGTAGCTGCCTTATATCATGCCATCCATTCTGTTGGGAGAAGAAATTCATTCTCAACCACACAACAATATCAGAATTAAAAGAAAGTGAAAAAGACAACCTACAATACAACGATTTACATGGTTACTTTTTAGTACATCCACATATTCACACCAATTCACTATGCTCAAAGGTAAAAAAATGAAGAAGCGGCTCTTGATATAATGACAACTATTTGTCTCACTATAGAATATATATATCTTAACTCAAATGAATTGGGGTTCATATAAAATTCCACATGAAATTACGAAATTTCCCTTTGGATGAGCTGAGCTCTACCCGCAAAAGTGATGCATGGTCCTACTTAAAGACTAATCATAGGCAAGATGAGAATGGTGAATTTATAAAAGCCCATGCCAATGTATAGAACTCAATGTGAATTTCCCTCTTGAAGACCAATGGAAACTAAGCATGACTTCAGTTTCTCTTTAATAATCACCTTAGTTAAAATAACCATTTTTCAAGATCATTTTAAGACATGATATAAAAGATGAAGTAAATCAAAATCTTAGGTGGACCACACCATAAGAAATTGTGATGGTTGAAAACCCACCTGAAAAAAACTTATTAGGGGTCAACAGAATGTTTATTTGCCATCCGCCCGTTGATAACATATCAAAGACCTGGATGAGAGGACCACACAAACATCAGCTTGATCCAAAACTCATGTGGCACACAAAAGTTTTTAATGGTCAATCACCACGGTTTTGGTGTGGTGTGCTCCGCCTGAAATTTGGATCTACTTCATTTTGGGATCTTGCTATATATAAGATGATCTGTCAAGACAAATGGACATCATGGGGATAAGGCACATACATCATGGTGGGCCTCAAAGTCAAGGATCCACCCACCATGGTGGATCCGGGAATCCACCCGCACCCCTTACAACTTTGCTAGAGGCCACAGCAGTTATAATGTTAGCTCTCATACACACAAGGCAGGGGAGCCATGCATGGGGGCCAAAGGTACATTTAGTACGTTCGTGTCCTTCATCATCACCACACATGTGGCATGCTTTGATGGCATCGGTACTGATATTCATTGACCCAGTGGGCCATCAGGAGAATGAAAACCATGTTTAAAATTGCACCAAACGATGGGTTATGATTTTCAAATTAGTCTTTTCACGCTTATGGTCTGTTCAAGTGGGGCCCACCACATAAATAGTTCTGATTTCCCTGGGGATAGTTCTAGACACATGGCCCATTTGTCACGTGTGTGGTGGAGATACAGGAACTACTGTACCATGGTGACAGGACTCTTAATGGGCTGGGCCTTTGCACAGGACCTAATTTTAAACGGGTCAGGCCAAGCCACCAGTTGATGTCCGAGCCTTGCCCACTTACATCCTGGGCCTAGCAATCTGATGGAGCTAACCTGGGACACATGGTGTTGCGGTATGCATAGATAAAGTAGTGATGCTTGGTTATTTATCACGTGTGCATCTGGTGGGCCACCGGATCAACTGCTTTGATCACCCAAAGGCCAGCTCAATTTGTTCCTAAGCTCCGGACACATGCCTAATTCATCCTAAAGCGAGCTAATCAGAGGTGACGTCCAGCCATCTGGCTCACTTCCAACCCTCACCAAAATAACACCTACCAGTCATAGTGCGCTCCAGTAGTGGTACTCTATAGTGGCCCCGCGTTTAGTTTTTAGTCTGTTTAATTTTGGGTTTGTTGTCATATGTCTTCAATCTGATTGAGATAAAGGGACTATCGATCTCATTGACAGACACTTAATTCTATCGAAAAAATTCAAGAAAATTTGAGGTGCTTGTTGTATAGTTTTGGAGTTGCTACTCGATGCAATCTAAGGTGTCTTCAATGTCATTGGTTGGTATTCGATGGCTATCGATGCCATTGAAGGTTCCATCGACAACGCACACAGAACTGCATAAGTGCGTGATTTGTTTCTAATGCAGGTCGTGATAGTATATATATCGGCTATAATCGGGATTAGGGTATTCTAAGTGAATGTTAATATGTTTGTAAGGTGTTCCGAAACAAAGCTAATTAAGGTTTTGGAAAATAATTTTGGAGTTATTTAGATCAGTGAGTCCATCCCATCTCTTATAATATCATTTTCATAGTAAATTGTTTAACGCTTTGTGTCGTGGTTTTTTTCCGTGAGGATTTTTTTTTAATGTAAAATTTGTGTGTTCTCTATGTGATTTACTTGTGTTTGATTTCGCATTATTTGATTGAATTTATATTTGCTTCCCAACATCCCAACATTGGTTTCCTATTCCTTAGGCCGGACTTTATTTTCCTAGCCTTTAATGGGAGAATATAACATCAAGGTATATTTGCTGCTCCTGAAACTTGAATTAAGACCTTTGCCTCTAATACGAAATCAAACAACCACTTAATGTAAAAGTCGGTAACTATGTCAAATCACCACTTTCTCTAGAAGCTTAAGGCTTCAGGAGATGGCGTATCATTGTATATGAAGGGACTTTAACAATTGGTGGTCATGATAGGCGACTCGTCTGAGTCATATGCAACTGATCTGAGTCAATTTGAAACTGATAGGGATCAGTACAGTTAAATGAACCTGAACGACTGGGGATGAGTTACCATAATTAGAAGAAAATGAAGAGAGATTTATATTATGCAGTACTGTTTTTCACACACAAGTAGAGAAACACAAATGAGAAAAATCAAAATAATCTAAACCATTAAAACATGATGATCAAGAACTAGGACCGCGGTCGGAAATAACGAAAGACGTTGAAGAACGTTTGGGTGATGGTGAGCAGGAGGAGGATGGAAGCCGCCATCAAGGAAATGAAAGACCATGGATTGGTGAAATAATCGCGCTTCAAGCTCGCCCGCCACATGTTCCATTTGTTCTCGCAATGTTTTTGGACATTGTCTTTTACATCTGAAAGATAGCTTGCATTGAAATTATGGAATATCCCAATGCAGATCCGGTTGAATAGAAGGGCCACATTATCATCGCTTCCCAGAAAATGATCTATGATCCCATTCCGATGGAGCAGCGCCACATCCTTGGACGTGTTGACAAGGTAATCCATGAACACAAGGTAAGTCGTGAAAACGTGGAATTTTGCTTCTAGGCAGCATTGTTCGAATGCTACGAGGTTCCGAAAGAGAATATCGGTGTGGTAATGTATCAGGAAGGGCGGGATTTCCAACACCCCGTGGCTAAATTTCACGTTCAAGATGTTATCCGATTTCTCATTCATCTTGAACTTGACCCCCGCAAGTTGGAGGTCAGTCGCACAAGGGATCATCCACCGGCGTTTAGTAATTGGCAACGGTGCCTTATTTGAACATTGGAGTAGATTCTTCAACTTGTTGAGGACGGATTTGATTTTAGGAATGCACGAAAAGTTGGGCTTGAGCTTGATTTTAGGAATGCACGAATGGTTGGGCTCTATTAGTTGGGGTTAGTAACAAATGCGAGTCGAACAAATGGAGCAGATGATAGTAGGAATTATCTTTGATATCGATTTCCTTATTCGTAGGCATGAATGGATCGAAGAAATAAAGGGCCATCTTCTCAAGTAAATGTGTTACGTTCGCTGGACAAGCCATTTTGAAAATATGCTGCAGAACGAAGAAAGGAATTTGATTTTCAAGGAGTAGCATATCATACCGTATAAGGTTCACCATCCCAATCGCATAACGTATCGGGTCTTCGAAGCCATTTGAATGGAAAAAGAACTTCTCCATTGCAGAAATAAGACTGAGATCCTCCTCGTTTTGCTTGAGCTCTTCCGATTGTTGCCTGAGCAACCTCTGTTTATACTCGATCGGATGGAACCTGAGAAAGAACTCGACAATGAAGCAAGCATCGAGCACCATCATTTTCACAAACTCGTTGCCCATAAGTGGGCCCACTTTCTCGGAGTAGCAACTTTGCGCTTTATCCTTCAATTCCTCAATCGCCTCCAGGTAGACCTCCAACCGATGGTCGGGATTGCGGGAGAGGAACGAATGTAGATACAATAATTTGTTCTCTTCCATGCCTTGTAGCCTCTCCTTGCCGTTATGGAATGGGCCGATCGACACCATCCGAGGCTCATAAGCAACCTCTTTTACTCGCCGGATTATTTGTGGGACTATGTAGATGGTGGGTGGATCTCCACGTCTGAGCTTGGAAACGGATGCTTTGACCGATTCCATGATGGAATCGGCTAGTGCTTGCCTATCTGGGTTTAGGCAACTGGGTCTCGGGGAGGCGTTGGTCGATGTGTTCGCTCCCTCTTCTATTTCTATTTCATGTATATCATCATCCATCTTCAATGATGCGGCTATAGGCCTTACGATTCCCGGATACACTGATTTTAATCCTTGCTGCCAGTGGACATTTCTCATCACCTCACATCTTTGACCCGGATTCCGTACTGCAACTGCCAGTAGCAGGGATTGTGGAGCCCACCGTGATGTATGTGTTTTATCCATGCCATCCGTCCATTTTTTTACCATGTCATTTTAGGATATGAATATGAACCCAAAAACGTGGAAGATTCAAGGTTCAAGTGAAAAACACAGTGGGGAGTGGACGCCCACATTTAAAAACTTCCTGGGAGCCTCGTAAGTTTTGATATATTGGAATTTTCCTTCTTCCAGGTCCATGTGACCTTATCAACAGGCTGCTGAACGTCATATAAACATCACGGTGCATCCCAAGAGCGTTTAAACGCTGGCACCATTATCACCACTTTGCAAATAAACATTATGGTGGGTCCCGAGAACATTTAAACGGTGGCATCATTATCATCACTGCTTCTTGTGGTGTGGTCCACTTGAGCATTGGACCTGCCTCCTTTTTGGGCTTGGGCTATAAAATGATCTGTCAAATTGGATGAATGGCACGGATAAAATACATACATCACGATGGGCCTCACAGAGCACCTACCAAGACCAAGTCCTACCCCTCACAAGATGCAATCCGGGTCCGATTTTCTCCCTCAGCTGGATGGACTTGGTCCAGGCAATGGCTCTATGCTAATGCAACCCCACCAAAACCAGCAGTGATAAAGACGCCCAACATCGGGGCTTTACCAGGCCCACCGTCATGTTTATTCGCCATCCAACTGTTCAGGTCACATGGACGTGGATAAAGGGAAACCATACAATGTATGATCTGTTGGAAATTATACAGATTAATGTATTTCTGTATAATGTGGAAACTGAAAAATGCAAAATAATCAGAAATTAGGATAGAGTGATCACGCTGTCCTTAAAGCGTTATTTGCCCCTACTCAAGTGAATTGAGTATCCGGTAGGTTACGTGCAAATAACCTCAGGATACGACGAACTGGTATGGGTTTGCGTTCAGCAAACACGAAGGCCCACCAAATGGAACTCAATTACACGCTTTCTGACAGTATTACAATATAAAGGAAAAAATCCCAAAAGAATAAGAAAGAAGAGAAAAAACTTCTGCACTGGTCAGTTCAAATCTTCAGCTACTGGTTCAGTTAAACCGTTCTAGACCACACCGCTGGTCTGTTCTTCAAGCTAAGGTTTAAGCCTTGCTATGTTCCTAGAAACACTAGAATATATGAGTGGAGAGGAGCTGGCTGTCTCAGTTCGTATGGGTTTGCTGGAGTGAGTTGAGATGGATTGGAAACCCATCCAGGTCCTCCTTTTATAGGCTATGGTGTAAGACTTGTGTCACCGAGCCCGTGACCGAGTCCGAGTCCGAGATCGAGGCTGAGACCGTGCCCGTGCCCGAGCCCGAGCCCAAGCTCGAGCACGTGTGCAGGTGTTCTAGTGCTACACACTGGAACATGCAAGCTCCATAGTCCATGGACTAGGTAAGCAAATATTATAGTACTCCAACACTTTCATTTAAACCACAGGTTTTTCTCTTCTCTTTTCCATGTGGGACTATTCCCAAAACCCGTAGAAAAGTGTTTTTCAAAACAACTTTTTATATTATATTATATTTTATTATTAAAATATTTTATTAAAATTAATATTTTTGCAACATGATCGCCTTATCCAAACTTCAGGCTGATCAAGGATTTGATCAGCCTGATTTAAAATAAATAAATAAATAAATTATCCTCACGGTGGGCCCTATCATTTTCATGGAAAGGATATCATAATCAAATGGTTTGTTACCGGGAAAGATAGTATGGTTATCATAAGTTGGGGTACTTTTGCCTCCATGGGATTTTTTTGACAAGAGTACGTAGAGCTGTACACGAACTGAGTTAGCTCGGCTAACTCGCTTAACTCGACTCGAAAAAGCTTGATTCGACTCGATTCAAAACTGAATTCGAGCCGAGTTAAGCTGATTTTTGGAACAACTCATGGTTCTCTATCCTCATCAATGGAGAACCCACCGGCTTCTTCAAGTCCGCCCAGGGCCTCCGCCAAGGCGATCCTCTCTCTCCGGACCTTTTCATTATAGCTGCAGAAGTGTTAGGCAGGGGAAACCATACAGTGTATGATCACCTTATCCAAACTTTTGCCAATCCTAGGAAAATTTTAAGGGTGGGCGTTCAATCCGTGCTATTTGGTTGACTTGACCCTTGGATCTGTACCATTGCTTGTGGTTAGGACTGTACACGAACCAAGCTAGCTACTCAACTCAACTAGAAAAAGCTCGATTCAACTCGGTTTGAAACTGAGTTCGAGCTGAGTCGAGCAAACTTTTTGAGCTCGAAAAATTTTTGAATCGAGTTCGAGCTTGCCCGAGCTCAACTTGACTCGGATCGAACCCAGCTTGAATCGAACTCAGATTGAACCAGTTCGGTGACTTGGTTACTTTGATATTGATGTTGCTCACTAAGTGTTTGATGAAATGACTCAACGAAGTATAGATGGTAGCAAGGAAGGTATGTATATGAAACAAATGCCCTTTTTTTCTTGATTTTTATGTTGCTTAGAAGGTATTTGATGAAATACCTATAAAACCACTGCTGTTGTTTTACCTTCGGTGAGATTTTGAAAGTGCAATTCATGTGTTTGTAAAAATATTACACAGGCGAACTTGGCTTGATCTTGACTCGAACTCGGCTCGAACCAGCCCGAGCTGCTGGGCGAGCCAAGCCGAGCCGGCCAATCTGGCTCGAAGACCGAGCCAAGTCGAGTTCGAGCTGGGGTCAGCAAGTGGCTGAGCCAAGTCTGAGCTGTAAATCGACTCAGTTCAACTATTGTACACCTCTACTTGTGGTACAGTATCCTCTTTTTCCGAACATGCCACTTGTGTAAGACATCACTTGAATCACGGTTCATCCTGATTTTTTTGGTCATGGACATAAATTATTATTATCTATATAATGGTTGGATTGGATCTTAAATACACATCTTGATGGAGCTCACAAAAATAAAGGGTGAGTGTCTCCATGAGAGTTGTTTCACATCACGGTTGCCATCTTGAGGAGGGAGGAGATTAGGTGAGACCCTAGCCTCACCCAAGACAGTGTGGCCCATACCGTGGTGCCCTCCTTGATGTGCATATTCTGTATTTGCACCCTTTATTGATTTTTTCAAATGTATTATCCCAAAAATGAATGAATACAATTATCAAGTAGACCATACCATTGGAAAACAACTGTGATTGAATATTAATTGGCCACACAAGTTTTGGATCAAGCTGATATTTGTTGCTTCCCTTCATCTAGGGTTACATGACCTTATCATCAGATTGGATTTAAAATAAACACTACAGAAATATTAATGTGCACCCTAAAAAGTTTGCAATGGTGGGGTGTTCAATTACCACTGTTTCCTAGAATATGGGCCTCAATCCAAATGGTTAAGATCATTGGTTGTGGGAGAATATTTTGGACCATAGCTCAACTGTGAGGATTAGCCCATGAAAAATCAGCACTATCTACTCATCAGGTGGGCCACACCATAGAAAACAATGTTTAGCCATTTATAAATACCAAAATATAAAGAGTCTTGAACTCAATGGGTGGATATGGCTGATTTTTGCACAGGGTGTTAGATGTTGGAATCTGTTGGGTGGACGCTGGACAGTAGGTTACAGAATTAGTGGTTGGACTTGAGACCGTCCAACTAAAATGTTCCCAATGCATCTGTTAATCAAGTGGGTCTCACACATGCACAGAAACACACATTTGGGAGAACGAAACAAACAATCTACCCTCAAGATGGAATGGCATATACATTGACCTGATTTTTGGGCCCATAACTAAATGTCAATAACACAAAACATGAGGTGCATTTTCAACCGTTCATAGCAGGTAACTTCCAACCTATAATGTGCGTGGGACATTTGGAAGTTATTAACTGGGCAGACTTATCATCCAAGCATTTCTCATACATGTTAGAAACGTCCCCAAAACTCTTAAATGACACATGGGATGACCCATCATCAGATTTAAACCATCCATTCATTCATACAAAGGGCCTAAGCATCTGATCAATAGCACGGAAAATTGATGGTCAAAATTAAGCAGAGATAAAATAGGTCCAAACATCATCTTGAAACATCTATTTGATAGTTCTCTCTTTGTATTAGTTATGATTCCAAAGTGCTTGGTTGAATGATTCTAACCATGCAATTTATAGTCTTGATTTATGGCTAATAAAAAATGGACAGTTGTAACAAACTGGCAACATTCAAAGGGTTAGGATCATATGATCAGTGTGATTCTTGCGCCACGGCTTGCTCCCGATGGTACTATTGAACAAACCGTGTCCCGACGGATGCTTAGGAATCCCACATGTCATTCATATTAGAGTTTTATTAACAGGATGGGCCGTTGGTCAGTGCTTGCGGGGTTAGGCAACTCGGTCTTGGGGAGGCGTTGGTCGATGTGTTCGCTCCCTCTTCCATTTCATGCATCTTGAACGATGCAGCTATGGGCCTTACGATTCGCAATACACTGATTTTAGTCCTTCACTGCCGTTGGACATTTCTCATCACCTCACATCTTATTTTAAAAGTTTCTGGATTTCCTTTGACCCGTATTCCGTACTGCAGATAGAGGCCTACCATAACATTTATTTTCCATCCAATCTATTCATAAGGTAACAAAGACCTGAATTAAGAGAGAAAACAAATTTCATATTAATCCAAAACTTCTATGATCCCAAAAAGGGTTTCAATGGTAGACGTTCAATCCCCCACTGGTTTTTACAGTGTGGTCCACTTGATGGTTAGATCTGTCTTATTTTTCATATCAAGCTGCAATACGAGGTCACCAAATGGATGGACAGTTTGGCTATAACACATACCTCATGATCACACCCACAAAACTTGCTGACATCAATGCAACTATGGCTGGTGTGTGGTACACCAGCCAATCCTCTTCCGTCTATGCGGATTGCGTCCCTACCCCCGCCCGTCTCTAGCCCCGAACGGGCAGTTCTGTGGGCGGGCCCACCGTGATGTATCTATACATCCAAGCCGTCAATCCTCCCGTATCATTTTAAGGTATGATTACAAATAATGAGGAAGATCCAACGCTTAAGCGGACCACACCTAAGAATAAGCGGGAGCGGATTGGATACTGAACACTTCAGGAGCCAAAAGGTTACTTAAGTGACGTGGAAAAATGTCATTGGTTGGATACCAATGGGCTAGGCTGTTTCTTACTATGAATGCTCCTTCACAGCCATTCCGTTAGCCTTCGTGAAAGGCTTCCCCATGAAATCAGCATCCAGTTTAGTTAACTGGAAATGGATTGGCTACTCTCCCTGACGCCATACGCGTGGCTGGTGGTCCGTGCTCTTTGGGCCCCTCTATGATGTATGTGTTTCATTCATTCCGTTCATCCAGTTTTTAAGATCATTTTAGGGCTTTATCCTGAAAATAAGAGGGATATAATCTTGGGTGGACCACACCACAGGAGAACAATGGTGATTGGATATCCATCATTTAAATCCTCCTAAGGCCCAATGTACTATTTATCAGACATCCAATCTGTTGATTAGGTTATTAATACCCAGATGAATGGAAAAAACAAATATCAGCTTCATCCAATACTTCTATCACCCCCAAAAAGTTTTTAATGGTTGATGTTCCTCCAACACTATTTCCTGTAATGTGGTCCACTTGAGACTTGGATAAACCTCATTTTTTGTGTAATATTGTAAAATGATCTATAAAAATAGATGGACAGCATGGATGAAACACATGCATCATGGTGGGGCCATAGAGCACCGAACACCAGCCATTGGGTGGTGGCAGGGCGAGTAGCCAATCCCTTTCCAACTAACTGACCACGGACAATAAATTCTGACCATGGCAAGGCTTCCACGTGGAAGCTATAGGATGCCAGTTTCTGTTAAACAATGAGACATGGTGCACGTGCCATACCTGTTTCTTGAATTAAACCGCAGATTGTGGGACCATTTTACACAAGGAAAATTGATTACTTTTGTTTTTCAACTGTCTTTTGAATTCACACTAATGATTTAGTCAGAATCCTTTATTTAGTGTCCGATTTGAGTTATGGCCCATCTATTGTGGGATCCACCAATTGGATGGATTTTGATGAGCTACTTATATGACTTGTGATAACAATTTCTACATGCAAGAGTATGGATCATCATACTCTGCTAGTTTATCCGTTTGTGGCCGAAACGGAGGATAACGGAGCTGGAACTACGGTGAAAGAGCATTCGTTGTGAGAAACAGTATGTTAGCATTCAACCAATAACATTTTACCACGTCCCTTCAGTAGCCTTTTAGCTATTGAAGCGATCGGTATCAAATCCGCTCGGTTGCATTAAATGCACGGAGCATTAAAGGTGGTTGCATTAAATGTAAGAGTAATACGTAGTGTGGTCCATTTAGCCGTTGGATGTTCTTTATTTTTGTTTTTATGCCTTAAAATAATTTGAGAAAAGGGACAGATGGTCTGGATGTACATATACATCACGGTGGGCCTGCTCACAGAGCTGCCCATTTGAGGCTAGGATGGGCGGGGGAGGAAGCAATCTTCACGGGCGATTAGATACTGACAGGTTGAGTAGCAGAGTCGGCTACTGAAGTGACGTCACCAAGTTCTATGAGCCGCACTATGATGTATGTGTTGTATCCACGCCGTCCATCCATTTTGAGATATCATTTTAGGGCAATAGCCAAAGAATGAGGTAGATTAAAAGCGGTAGTGGACTCCACCACAGAAAACAGTGGGGAGAGTGATTTCCACCTTTGAAACTATACTTAGGTCCACCATAATATTTATTTGAAATCCAATTTGTTCAAAAGTTAAATAAGACATGAAATAAGGGAAAACATAAATATCAGTTTGATCTAAAACTTTTGTGCTGTTTAGAAGTTTTTAATGGCGAGCGTCACTGTCTCCACTATTTTCTGTGCGAGGTCCATTGGAGCTTTAGATTTAACTCATTATTTGGATGTTGCCCTAAAGTGATCTCTCCAAATGGATGAAAGGTATGGATACAAAACATACATCATGGGGGGGCCCACGGAACTTGGGAGTCCAAACTCCCGAGATCTCGGGAAGGTTAGTCCAAACTCCAGAGACCTCGGAAAGGTTATTTTAGTAAGTTAGGTTATTTTTAGTAACTTACGCAGCCCTATATATGTAGAGATGAATGGTCTTATTAGGCCCACCATAATGTATATATTTTATCCATGCCATCCATTCATTTTGAAAGATCATTTTAAGGGATGAGCCCCAAAAATAACACATATCAAATGCTTATGTGGACCACACCATAGAAAGCAGTGAAATTGAAAGCCAACCATTGAAAACCTTTTAGGGCGTAAATATTTTGGATGTAATTCATTTTTTGGCTCATGACGTTAAATAAAATTCTAAATCCAATGGACGGATTGGATTCGACACATAAATCACGACGGGACCCACGATCCTTATAACATGAAAACATCGACCCTTATTACGTTACAATTACAAACTGCACACGTCATGTAACAACATCGACCCATGATAACTACGATCCACATAACATGACAACTACAACCCATATAACATGATAACTACGACCTGTGACAACCACAACTCGGATGACAACCACGACCTATATAACTAAAATCCATATAATATGACAACCACGACCCGCGTAACATGACAATCACGACCCATATAATATGATAACTACGACCCGTGACAACCACAACCCGGATGACAACCACGACCCATATGACATGACGATCACGACCCATATCAACTACGACTCATGTAACATAACAATCACGACCCATGTAACATGATAACTACGACCCAGATGACAACCACGACCCATATAACATGATAACCATGACCCATTTGGGTTGTGGTTTGCATGGGTCGTAGTTGCCATGTTATATGGGTCGTGGTTGTCATCCTGCATGGATCGTGGTTTGCGACGTGTTCATTTCATTTTCTACCAAATCATTGGTGCCATAGCTTAAGGTCCAGGATAGGGTGATCCGATCCATCCACCTTGTCGGCCAGCTTGCCGTGAACCAAAAAGTCGCACATAACATGATAACCACATAACATGATAACCACGACCCATATAACATGATAACATGACCCACATAACATGATAACCACGACCCATATAACATGATAACTACGACCTGTGACAACCACAACTCGAATGACAACCACGGCCTATATAACTACCCATATAATATGACAACCACGACCCACGTAACATGACAATCACGACCCATATAATATGATAACTACGACCCGTGACAACCACAACCCGGATGACAACCACGACCCATATGACATGACGATCACGACCTATATCAACCACGACTCATGTAACATGACAATCACGACCCATGTAACATGATAACTACGACCCGGATGACAACCACGACCCATATAACATGATAACCATGACCCATTTGGGTTGTGGTTTGCATGGGTCGTAGTTGCCATGTTATATGGGTCATGGTTATCATCTTGCATGGATCGTGGTTTGCGACGTGTTCATTTCATTTTCTACTAAATCATTGGTGCCATAGCTTAAGGCCCAGGATAGGGTGATCCGATCCATCCACCTTGTCGGCCAGCTTGCCGTGGGCCCAAAAAGTCGTGACTTAGACAGTATCTACTTTTAACCAGCATCACAATGAGTTTGAAAAGTTTCTACAGTCACAATTATTTTCTATTTTCTGGCTCACACGAACAACGGATTAGGCTGATATTTGGCCCTAGCTCTAAAATGACACAGCAAAAAGGATGGCCAGCATGAATTATTCACATATATTGCATGGTTCGTGGTTTGAAACGTGTTCACTTTCTCTTCTATCAAACTATTGGTACCATAACTTAAGGCCCACAATGGGGTGATCTGATCCATTCACCTTGTCAGCCAGCTCGCCATGGGCCCAAAAAGTCCTGACATGGGTAGTGTACACTTCTAACAAACATCATAGTGAGCCCGAAAAGTTTCAATTGTCACAATTATTTTTTATTATGTGGGCCACACGAGCACTGGATCGAACTGATATTTGGGCCCTAGCTCTAAAATGACATGACAAAAGGATGGGCGGCATGGATGAAACACATACATGGTAGTGTGGCCCACAGACCACCAAGCACCAGCCATTGGCTGGTGGCGGGGAGAGTAGCCAATCTGTCACTTTCTCGAGAGTTGAATGGAAGGTAGCTTCTTCTTCACTCCATGACCATATGACTTCTGAACCAATTACAGGGGCATTTTCGTCCGAAACAATATCCAAAAGATGTCAAAAGGCCTGAAACATTGCAGCTCCTGAGGTAATTTGACCAAAGTTCGAGGTCAGTACAATCAAATTTAAAACGGACAGGCGGCATGGATCAGACACATCCATCACAGTGGTCCCTACAGATTTTAAAATTTTCCACCACGGCATTACAGTGCGAACGTGACAGAGGTGGCGGCCGCCGGGTCGTAATTCGTGGGCAGTGTTAATATAGAATGACCTGAGAAGTCGTTGGTTTGGAATTTTTAAACCAAAGAATAAAAAGAGAAAATCATTATTAAGAATACATGCAGAAGAGATGCCGGCAAACGCGACCTGTGCTGGCCACACAGATAATTTAAAAATTGCTTAGGTCTTGCGGGTAGTCAGCATGAGTTTTATACTGGCATATTTTTGTATATATATTTACTTCGTCTATGCGACTTACACGTGATTACAGGTTAGATGAGAGATACATCCCATGGTGGTCCCACACAAAAACTATTATTGGCATCCCATCACCATTCTTCATGTGATGTGTGGTGGACTATAGACTTGGGTGCTTTACAGCCTGACTGCTTGAATAGAGTATTACAATCATATATGAAAAGACGTCTAAGTTCAACCAATTGGGCCACCCAATGAACATCCTCATACCTGTCACGTGCACCTGACATTCAAACCATCCAATATATTGGCCTCACCGTAAGGGTCATGACCTTGGCAAACTCCCGCAATGCACTTATTGTGTGGACCATACTTAGAATTTTGTTAATTATCAATGGCTGTAGCTTATGTTTTAAGGTGTGGCTTACCTGATGAGTGTATTAATGCTTTAATTTTGGTACAAGGTGTGATTAATGGTTGGATTTCAAATGCACATGATATTGTTGGCACTCAATTTGTTTTCCATTAGGTGTGGTGTATGCGGGCATGCCAAAATCAATATGGCAGCTTGATTCAAACTAATCAACTTTAACCCCAGGTGCTGAAAAAAGTAAATATATCTAACTTACACGAACCAAGTTAGCTCAATTAGCTCGCTTGACTCAACTCGAAAAAGCACGATTCAACTCGGTTTGAAATTGAGTTGCAGCCGAGTCAAGCTGATTTTTTGAGCTCGAAAAAAATTCGAACCGAGTTCGAGCTTGCCCGAGCTCGACTCGACTCGGATCACACCTAGCTCGAATCGAACTCAGATCGAACCAGTTCAGTGACTCGGTTACTTTGATATTGATGTTGGTATTAGTTACTTTGATATTGATGTTGGTATTTGATGAAATGACTCAACGAAGTATGGCCAGTGGCAAGGAAGGTATGTATATGAAACAAATACCCCTTTTTTCTTGATTTTTATGTTGCTGAGAAGGTGTTTAATGAAATACCTATAAAACTATTGCAATTGTTTTACATTCGGTGAGATTTTGAAGGTGCAGTCTATGTGTTTGTGAAAATGCTACACATGCGAACTTGGCTCGATTTAGACTCGAACTGGCCCAAGCTGCTGACCGAGCGAAGCTGAGCTAGCCAATCAGGCTCGAGGAGCAAGCCAAGCCGGGTTCAAGCTGGGTCAGCAAGTGGCTGAGCCGAGTCGAGTTGTGCCTAGCTCGACTCAGTTCAACTATTGTACACCTCTACTTGTGGTACAGTATCCTCTTTTTCCAGACATGCCACTTGTGTAAGACGCCACTTGAATCACGGTTCATCCTGGATTTTTTGGTCATGGACATAAATTAAAATTATCTATATAATGGTTGGATTGGATCTTAAGTACACATCATGGAGCTCACAAAAATAAAGGGTGAGTGTCTCCATGAGAGCTGTTTCACATCACGGTTGCCATCTCGAGGAGGGAGGAGATTAGGTGAGACCCTGGCCTCACCCAAGACAGTGTGGCCCATACCGTGGTGCCCTCCTTGATGTGCATATTCTGTATTCGCACCCTTTATTGATTTTTTTCAAATGTATTATCCCAAAAATGAATGAATACAATTATCAGGTGGACCATACCATTGGAAACAACTGTGATTGAATATTAATTGGCCACAAAAGTGTTCACTCCCCAAGTATAGGGTTGTGATGTAGTAATAAACTCGGTAAGACCGAGGTCGAATCCACAGGGACTGATACCTGTACGTTATCTGAAACCAAGTAGAAATAGAACTAGACTAAGATATGATCTAAACCAAATAGAATTTCAGAAATAATTGTGGAATAATTATCTAAAACTTTAAACAATCCAAGGAAGAAAACTAGGGATTCAGAGGATCCACTTGTAGAGATCAGGGAGATCTTATGCCTGCTTAAGAAATCATGGAAATTGACTAGACTTCCTTTGATATAGTTTTCAAGGGGTGAAAGGTATATGAATTAGAATGGATTCCATCACCAAACCATGCCCAAGAGACAAAGTCAACAACAGAATTAAACTAATTACCAACCAATCAGCTGATTATGAAGGTTATGAAGGGTACCGACATCCAACCATGCCCAGGAGACGATGGCGAACAACAGGGCTTCCTGATATCATAATCAAAATAAAGAACAAGAAATACTCAAAGCCATTGCAAACCCATTGTAATTTTAGTCACAACAGGCCATTAAAAACTAACAATACTTCCATAATAAAATTAAATAAAAAAAATCCCCTTAATCTAAACAAAAGGCACACGCATACAATCTCCCATCATTCTACAAGCTTCACCTCTTAGCCCTAGCTAAGAGGTTTTAGCCTGACATGGATGGACTAAACAAAACAAATGATAATAGAGAAAAGAAAGAAAAGAACGAGAAGGGAAAAAAACAGCTTAAAAAACTTCACATCCTCCTTTCCTGTCTTCTCTATTTCTTCTCTGTTTCTTCTCTCAAACCCAACCTCTTGCTCACGTCCACCTGCCTCCAGCCACACAGCTTCCCTCCTTTTCTTCCTCGTTTTCCTCCTCCTCCTCAACCCAAACCGAGACCTCTCCTTTTATCTTTCTTCTCACCTCCCTGCTGTGGAGTCCTGGCAGGACTCGGCTGCAGAAGCTGGAGACTCCTGTATGTAGAGCAGGAGGTCCGTGCGAAAGGCCGGAGTCCGCGGACGAGTTGGTTGCGGAGACGTCTTCACGCACAGCTGCCAAACTCGGAGTCTTCTCCTCTTCTTCTTCTTTGCTTTCCTTCCAAAAGGACAACGTCTTCTGGGAGCTTTCTGGCCCACCTACATGATGAACGGTTCAGATCAGCTGTCCGAACGCGCCCAAGGGCGTACAATCCGCCGTAAAAACCGGACGGCTTCCGGTTGCGAAAACAGGGTAGCGTCATTGACGCTGTGACGATGGTGGGCCCCATTTCACTATCTTTTTGAAAAATCCGAGCCGTCCACTGCGTTCTACTCGAAAAATCAGGTGGGAAGCATGACTTTTGGATTAAATTCCATGTGACCCATGTTATCTTTCAAGTCACCGTTAATCATCCGTTTTAACAGCTGAAATCCACTCTCCATTATCTTCCGAGATTACGCCACCTAGGCGATGTTCACGCCCACCCTCTTGATACAATGGACGGTTCGGATCATCACTCCAGGTGTCGAGTGGGCCCCACTGAGGAGGACCGGCGGACGACAGCGAAAACGCTGTTGCGTTTTTGAAGAGGACGCGGGTCAGCGGTGGCTGACCCTTTTGTAGGAATTCGGTGCACCACAGGAGTGCACCGTCTATGCACTCGCATGCTCCTTGTGGGGTCCATCATGATGTATATATGAAAGCCGCTCCGTCCATCCATTCTGTCACATCATTTAGACCGTGGAGACCGGAGATGAAGCAGATCCAAACAGCAGGTGGGCCCAGAATCATGATTTCGAGGGATGATCTATCCATTAGGCCACTTCCACCAGGATACAACGGTTGAAATTCTGCATGTACGGTTAATTTATGTTCTTCAGGCCGTGTATGAAATTTCGGGACAAACGGATGGTGAGAAACCTATGATCTTGCATTCTGGCTGACCTTCGGGCCACTTGAGCTTCAATTTCTCAATTAGGATTTTCAACATCAGTTTGATTCGTAATAAGCATAACCAAAGGCATAACCCACAAACAACAACCAAAAACATTCATCACATTTCCACTATAATCAAAAACTTAACAGGTACAGTGAGCATAAGGGAAATACAATGAAGATAGACCAAAACTCCAAAAGAAGATCAGCCACGCGTCCAAGCCTCAGCGCTGCTGCGATCCAACGTCACCTGCACGCAACGGTCGTGCATAAGCTTATAGAAAGCTTAGAGGGTGGTGAAAGTGTATGCTCAAGGTGATAATGTAGTCATGCAGTATCAGAGTAATGCGAAAAATGCTAATGAATGCTAAGAATCCCATTAGCCGTACCAAGGCCATGCGGTGCAAAGAATGATGTCGGCCATACCAAGGCCATGCAATGCAAAATGCAAGTCAAGCATACAAATCCTCATCTAAGTCCACATGTCAATACGGCTCAAATCTGGAATATCACCGGGGTCTAGTACACTCCAAGCCAGATTGCCGCCCCATCGCGCGCAATAAGGTGAGTGGTAAAGACCTCACTATCCGCCTGCCAATATCGGGCTCGGCTCGTCAATAGCGGACCCATTCCTCGAGCTGGTCAAACTCAGCCTAGCATTGCCCCCTACTCTCGGGCGGGTAAGGCCGCACCCCCTTCCAACCGACCACGACACAGTGGAAAGCGCAACCGTCTGGTAATCGGCAATCAGCGCTCATGCATCCACTCGGTCTAGACGTTGGAGCAACCTCCTGGTACCATAAGGGTTTAGGGACTTTCACCCAGGGATATCTATCGCACCCCATGTAGAACAGTATTTCCGGTATCCAATCCTGCCAACCACGATACGTCTGTGGAGGCTACGACCCTGATGTCGTTAGGGCGTACAGTAACCATATCACTCAATGCGAATGCATGAATCACACTATCCAGTCATGCAGCAATTCTATGTGTATCGTGCGCTCATGTAGGGCAACACCCCCTGTAAGGGAGCCCCTAAACAATCTGCCCGAAGGCTATGTTATGATCAGTCATTTCTCATATCAAGCATACGTATGATGCATGAATCATGGAATTAAACATATTATATGGGGTGGATGACGTGCATACCGAAAGTGGCCTAGACGGCCTACACATACCACGCATGAGCCTAACAATGGGCCCTAGGGAAAGTCATAATGTGGACATTTAACCACATTATACTTGCAATGTGGACGTCAAACCACCATTGCTCCCAAGGCATAGCTCTGTCATAAGCATCATTACATAAATTATGTTAGGATCGTACATTGCAATGGACCTCAGGCACGTCCCATTGGGCCTTAAATACGTCAAATGGGCCGTATCATAGGGGTCTTGTACTCATCAAGTGGGCCACATCACTGGGCCGCACTAATGGGCCTTATGTACATTGCAATGAACTATAAACCGTGGGTTTTAGAACGTATCAAATGGGCCTAATCTTATGGGCCTTACATGTGTCAAATGGGCCTCGACAGTTGGGCCCCATATATGCATCAATGGGCCTACTCACATGGGCCTTATATGTATCAAACGGGCCCCGCCAATTGGGCACCATACGTGCATCAAATGGGCCTCAACCCATTAGCCCCATTACATCTTAATGGGCCCCGACCCATTGGGCCCCCAATACATTTAAATGGGCCCGGACCCATGGGCCTTGCATATACATTAAAGTGGGCCTCAAACCTAGCCCATAAGTGAACTAAAAATGGGCCTACCCCCACCTTTATATTATATATGATATAATATATCATATATATACATTACATATAATATTATATTATATATATAGATATATATATATATATATATAAAAATATATAAATATACCCACACACGCACCACACACACACACCACCCACCCATTTATAGTATGTACAATTATACACATGCATCATCAGGGGCTCCATGTGGGGCCCACCATAAGGTTTAGATGCCATCCAAACCATGATAAGGTCACATGGGCCCTTTGAAGGGTGAGAACAAATCTCACCCTGATCCCAAATGTGGGCCCAACAAGGGTTTCAAAGGTAAATGTTCAATCCCACTATTTGGTGTGGGCCACCCGAGTCTTGGATCGGCGATTTTGGGTGGGCCCACGTCAGATAGTGGCCCACCCGATGAACGGGTTAGATGGCACATAAACGCTTGGGGCCCCGGAACCGGGGCGAATGGGTGGTGCCCCGCCGGCCGGCGCGGCGGGCGGTCGCCGCCAACAACAGCAGTAGTGCGCTTCATTTTATTTTTTTTTTTGTTTTTAAAATCACATTATGGTGGGGTCCACATCCAATGAATCCCCACCGTCCGGTTCTTCCATGGCTCACCACGAGCCAAGTCCAATATCGGACATATTCCAGTGTAATCAGGGCAGGTTTCAATGGTGAAAACCACCATTTTGTTATGGTATGGCCCGCCAGGACTGATTGATCCCACCTTTCGGCTCAACGCCTAAAATCATCTTAGGAAAGGAATGACGGCATGGATTTAATACATACATCAAGGTGGGGCCTACATGAGTGGGCCCCCAAAGCTTGGAAACACCAGCATCCAGGGACGCTAGACGGTCTGCCATACAAGTGGCCTGCTCAGGGGGCCACCACCGATGAATGGTGTGGGTATACACATATAAGGTGGGCCCCACTTAAATAAAATACTTACTACATGGTGGGGTCCATTCGAGCGGGCCACACAACCTTACCATCATACAATAAAATAAAATAAATAAAAAGACATAAAATAAAAAGGGAGAGATAGAGAGTGAGACCGTGTGATGGAGGGACCCCGGCACTATGGGCCCTCCCTTGCACTAAATCATACATCAAGTGGGTCCCATTTTATGTGGCCCATTAAAAATTAAATCCAACGGTGGAGATCCCTTCTCCACCAAATTAAACGGTCTAGATGACCCTAAACATACAAGAAAATAAACATCATGATGGGGTCCATGGAGAATGGCCCCATCATGGAATGATCATGATGATCAAGTGGGCCATCGGCCACATCTTAGGGTCCAATGTGAGATCCAAACCATTGATCGGTTGGCCTCACTTGGCCCATCTTATAAATATGAAAATCTACCCTATTAAGGCACCCACCACTTGATCTTCTTGCTCCCTTGGCTTCCTTAGTTCCTTGAGCTCCTCTTTGATGGAGGAAGATGAAAAATGGATGGTTGAGATGAGAGATGAAGGGGTGGGAAAGGTGGACCTCACAAATGAAGTTTTCTCACCATGGGGAACTCATGGTGCTCTCTCTTGGATTTGGATTTTTTTTTGAAAAAAAAGAATAAGAGAGATAGTTGTAAAGGGAGGGAGAGAGAGAGAAAGAGATGGGTGATGGAGTGATGGGGGATGGTTTGGGTTGAAAATGGTAAAAAGAGGTATGGTTGTTGTTGAAATTTAGAAAAGAGGAGTGGTGAGGTGGAAAGAATGGTGGACTTTTGAAAAAGGTGGGGATGGGTTGATGTACTTGAGGTATGGGATGCTTTAATGGTTGATTGATGGGACTAATTGTATATATTCCCTCGAAATACGCAAAGCGCGGTGTATCTTCTGAATAAACTCAGATCGGCATCTTCTTACCTGGGTATCGGTTCGGTGTGATATAACTTTCGGACCAAGCCGAGTCGGTGGGACCTGGCTTATGATCGTGCGCAAACACCGAATACGGTGCGAAGGTTGCCGGAATTTGACCTGGAAGGACCGCGGAAGCTAACGGAACAGTACGGATTAGGACACGGGTCTTACAGCTCTCCCCTCCTAATAGAAATTTCATCCTCGAAATTTACACAATCATCGCAACTAGGCAAAACTCAAGAGGGAGAAGAAACATAACATCACTATATAAAATCAAAGATAACATACAACATACAACACAATCAATCATCAAAAAGATGGGGATAACGCTCTCGAATCTCAGCCTCATGCTCCCAAGAAGCCTCCTCAACAGAATGGTGACCCCACTGAACCTTCACCAACGGAATGACCATAGTCCGGAGGACCTGGTCCTTCCGATCAAGGATACGGACTGGCTGCTCAATATAGGAAGCGTCCTCACGAACCTCTAACGGCTGCCAATCGATAACAGGAACGATGTCTGACCCACACTTCCTCAACATGGAGACATGAAAAACGTTGTGGACGCCAGACAACTGAGATGGCAAGGCAAGCCGATAGGCCACGGCGCCAACGCGCCCAGTGATCTCAAAAGGTCCTATAAATCTCGGGGCAAGCTTGCCCTTCGCTCCAAATCGAACTATGCCCTTCATGGGCGAGACCTTGAGATACACATGGTCCCCTACATCAAACTCCAAGGGACGACGCCGACGATCAGCAAAACTCTTCTGCCGGCCCTGCGCATCCTCTGCCCGATGATATCAATAGCCTCTGTCTCCCGCACAAGCTCGGGACCTAAGAGACGCGCTCCAACCTCGGTCCAACAACCGGTGATTGCATGGTGCCATATAGGCCTCAAAAGGGCCATATGGTCGCCCGATACTTATTGTAAAAACTCCCAATCGCAGATGCTCATCCCTACCCCGAAATCAATCGCGCGGGCCCAAGCATATCCTCAAGGATCGGTTGACCCTCTGGTCGCCATCGGCTGGGATGGTACGCGGCCGAGCCGCAAATCGAACCCATCGCTCTCAAGCTCCCCAAAATCGGCGTGAACCTCGGGTCTCGGTCAAACGATCGAGACTGAAACATGGTGTATGTGAACTCAATCATTCGCAAGAGGGTCCAAAGGCCAAGTCGCACGTTCGCAATAAAATGTGCCGACTTCGTCCGATGGACGACAACCCGGATGGCGTCATGACCCGCGCCGAGTCCTCGGCAAGCCCATAATGAAATGTCGACACGTGCTCCCATTTCCACATCGGGACACTCAAGGGCTGCAATAGAGGGGGTCTCCGATGATCGGCCTTGACACGCCGGCACGTGTCACACTCGCCACAAAGGCGATTTGGCGCTTCATCCCCGCCCAAAATACTGTCGCCTCATGTCGTACATCTTTGTCGAGCCGGGATGGATAGAAAACCGCGATCGATGTGCCTCGGCATAAGATCTCGGCGTAGCTCGAATATCCGGGACACATAATCGGCCTTCGAAGGGAAGTCCACCGTCAAAACCAATCTGCCAGACTCTCGAGTTGCCCGCTGTAACGACTCGTCTGCCTGCCGAGCCTCGATCACCCTTGCGACAAGAGAGGGTTGAATCGCAAGGCTCGATAGCTACAATAGAAGACTGCAAGCCAAACTCAAAGTCGTACTGCTATATCCTCGAGCATCCGCCACTCCCGAATCATCATATGCGCCACCATCTGACGGCTGAAGGCATCCGCCACCACGTTTGCCTTCCCTGGGGATACCGGAGATCGAAATCATAGTCCTTCGGGAGCTCCATCCAGCGACCCATCAAGTCAATCTGGGTGAATATATAGCGAAGGCTCTTATGATCGAAAAGAGCTCGAACCTAACCCCATAGAGATAGTGTCTCCACACCTTTCCGACAACAACAGCCAACTCTAAATCATGCGTGGGGTAGTTCGGCTCATGGACCTTGGTGACGAGCGCGAAGGCTACAGGCTGCCGTCCGCATCGGAAACACCCAAACCAATATGCGAGGCATCGGAGAATAAAATCCGTCACTCCCCGAGGGAAGAGTGAGGACAGGAGCGGACGTCGACGGTCCTTTAACTCCATAAATGCTCGCTCGCGCGTCACTCCAAATAAACTCTGCGCCCTTCCGAGTTAACCTAGTCAACGGGAAAACGAGAGAAGCCCTCAATGAAACGCCGATAATATCCCGCTAAACCAAGGAAACTCGGATCTCGAACGCGTTCGCCACTGACGCACCGCCTCAACCTTCGAGGGGTCCAGTGCGACACCCTCCCTCGTCACCACGTGCCAGGAACTTCACCTCCTCCCGCCAAAACTCGCACTTCTCCGCCAGATGGTGTGCGCGGAGGGTCTGAAATGTAACCAAATGCCGCTCATGCTCCTCACGAGTCCTCGAATAAATCAGGAAAATGTCGTCGATGAAGACTACAACAAACCGATCGAGATACGGACAAGACCTCGTCATCAACGCATGAACACGCGGCGCATTGGTCCCAAGGACATGACCAAAACTCGAAATGACCATAACGCGTCCGAAAGGCTTTTGGAATGTCCTCCTCTCGGACCAAAATCTGATGAGGAACGTATGTCAATCTTGAAAAGAACTGTGCACCCAACAACAAATCATCAATCCTTGGGAGCGGATACTTGTTCTTGATCGTGACCTTGTTGAGCTCGCGGTAATCACGAGAGCTCAACGAGCCATCCTTCTTCTTCACGAAGAGTACCCGCGCGACTGCTCGGACGGATAAAGCCTAACTCGCGCAACTCGTCCAATTGCCCTGTTCCCGCAACTCCAATGGTGCCATACGATATGGGGCCATTGAAATAGGCGCAGTACATCTGAAACTCGGTGAGTCGACGAGGCGGTATTCCCAGATCTCCCGAAACACATCGGGAAAATCGCAAACCACAGTCAACTGGTCGAAGAATGGGTCCTCAGGCACAAGACATCAAACAAGACAACGGCTCTCCTCGGCTCGGAATCGAACCGGCAAGCCGTATACAAAAGTGTCCTCGCGACAATCCAATATGGCGTGATACTCGGCAAGCCAATCCATGCCCGGATGACATCGAATCGGACATCGGCAACGCAAACAGACGGCAAAAAGATATCCCCAACCAAACGGGGCAAGACAAGCAAAATCGGCCCAACACCGGCTTCCCAAGGGAGTCGAATCAAACCCTCAGAGCGACTCCAAGGTAACCCAATCGGCAAAAACTCTCGGCCACAAAGAATGCGATGCACCGAATCAAACAACACACGTGCAATGCATGCAGATACGGAAGTATACCCTCAACGACTCCTATATGAGGATCTGGCCGCATGAATCGAGCTGAGCCGGGGGAGGTGCTGCCCCTCGAGCATCGCCGCCGAGGTCGCCGAGGCGGCCAAATGGCCCTCGCCGCGGCCTCGAGGCGTGGCCGATCTCCGAGGTGGCTCTTGGAGGGCGCCCCCCTGTGGGGGCCTTGCGCCGTGGGGGTCTCGCCCGCGGGGGTGGAGGCCGCTGTGGACTCTTGCCCGGGGCTGGGACGAGGACACTCCCACATACGGTGTCCCGTCGCCGCACCTAAAACAAGTGCCGAACTGTCTGAGGTGGTCCGAGGTCTGGGGTCCTGGGCTCGAAAGGGGGCGACTGTGCGCCTCGCGGTGGTCGACCGCTGGTATCACCGGAAGGAGCTGCTCTTCCGGCCCCTCCTCCGCCGCGATCGGAGAACCGTCCCACTCCCAAAAATTGGGCCTTCCCACCCCTTCCTAGGAGTTAGGAGCTCATGCCCAATAACACGGCCTCGAAGACCGTAACGAAGCCATCCTCATCAGCGCGGCTCTCCGCTCCTCATCATCCACTAAATATGGTGCAAATCTAGACAGAGCAGCATAATGAGCCACTGTCATATCGCCCCGCACCAAGGCCTCAAACTCCAATGCTCGCCTGACGCCGGATGTGATCGGGAAAATACCGTGGTCCAACCGATCCACAAAATCCTCCCAAGTCCAAACAAAATCGGGCTGAGCCATCCTCGATACTGATGACCACCAATGAAGGGCCTTACCTAGAGGACTCGCCGCTCGGTCGCGCATCCCATCGTCTCAAATACCTTCTCCGGCGCGCCATCTCTCGGCCACGGTCGGGTCGCTCACCCTGGAAATGCGGGGGATCGAGGCGTCGGAACTCTCGAAGGAGGGCACTTTTTAAAAACGATCGGGGTCCGCCCCTCGGCCGCCCCGCGAATCGGGAAATCGGGAAGCACTCACGTACGGAGGCTCCGCAGGCTCTGGTGGAGGAGCCGCACCCATAGGCTGGGCAGCATGAATCCCTGGAAGAGGAGCGGGCTGGGCGGTAGGGATCTCGGGTGGTGGGGCAGAATCGTAGGTGGTAGCGCGAGAGCTCAAGTGGTGGAGCGGAGTCGATCGGGTCACTCTCCGCGCGCCATGTCCTACAGGAAAGAGCGAAGGTGCCTATCAACTTTAAAACTCTCGAAGGCACACTCGTTAAGGATCGGTAATAAAGGATCGCTAGGCTACTCGAACTTAGGACTTAAATCATTCATACAGACATGTAATGTTGTTTTGAGTTATCCCAAGTTATGCTCGATACCAACTTCCGTCACGCCCCAAACTCGAAAACCGGGCTCACAAAATTCCCGATCGCCGAACCGGTGCGGGCCCGTAGAACCCCATTTTCGACTCCCAGCTCATACCAGGTTCCGATCCCGGGATGCTACAAGGAGGATTTTCAACATCGCTTGATTCGTAATAAGCATAACCAAAGGCATAACCCACAAACAACAACCAAAAACATTCATCACATTTCCACTATAATCAAAAACTTAACAGTACAATGAGCATAAGGGAAATACAATGAAGATAGACCAAAACTCCAAAAGAAGATCACCACGCCCAAGCCTCGCCGCGATCCAACGTCACCGCACGCAACGGCGGCATGTTTTAGAAAGCTTGAGGGTGGTGAAAGTGTATGCTCAAGGTGATAATGTAGTCATGCAAGAGTAATGCGAAAAATGCTAATGAATGCTAAGAATCCCATTAGCCGTCCCAAGCCATAGGGTGCAAAGAATGATGTCGGCCATACCAAGGCCATGCAATGCAAAATGCAAGTCAAGCATACAAATCCTCATCTAAGTCCACATGTCAATACGGCTCAAATGAGGAATATCGGGTCTAGTACACTCCAAGCCGATTGCCGCCCATCGCGCGCAATAAGGTGAGTGGTAAAGACCTCACTATCCGCCCGCCAATATCGGGCTCGGCCGCAATAGCGGACCCATTCCTCGAGGTGGTCAAACTCACCCTAGCTTGCCCCTACTCTCGGTAAGGCCGCACCCCTTCCAACCGACCACGACAGGGAGGGAGATGCCGCCTCAAGTAATTGGCACTCGCCGCTCATGCATCCACTCGGTCAGCGTTGGAGCAACCTCCTGGTACCATAAGGGTTTAGGGACTTTCACCCGGGATATCTATCGCACCCCATGTAAAAAGATTTTATCCAATCCCGCCAACCACGATACGCCTGAAGCCTACGACCCGATGTCGTTAGGACGTACAGTAACCATATCACTCAATGCGAATGCATGAATCACACTATCCACTCGCAGCAATTCTATGTGTATCGTGCGCTCATGTAGGCAACACCCCTGTAAGGGAGCCCCTAAACAATCCGCCCAAAAGCATATGAAGGCACATCATTTCTCATATCAAGCATACGTATGATGCATGAATCATGGAATTAAACATATTATATGGGGTGGATGACGTGCATACCGAAAGTGGCCTAGACGGCCTACACATACCACGCATGAGCCTAACAATGGGCCCTAGGGAAAGTCATAATGTGGACATTTAACCACATTATACTTGCAATGTGGACGTCAAACCACCATTGCTCCCAAGGCATAGCCCTGATAAGCATCATTACATAAATTATGTTAGGATCGTACATTGCAATGGACCTCAGGCACGTCCCATTGGGCCTTAAATACGTCAAATGGGCCGTATCATAGGGGTCTTGTACTCATCAAGTGGGCCACATCACTGGGCCGCACTAATGGGCCTTATGTACATTGCAATGAACTATAAACCGTGGGTTTTAGAACGTATCAAATGGGCCTAATCTTATGGGCCTTACATGTGTCAAATGGGCCTCGACAGTTGGGCATCAATGGGCCTACTCACATGGGCCTTATATGTATCAAACGGGCCCCGCCAATTGGGCACCATACGTGCATCAAATGGGCCTCAACCCATTAGCCCCATTACATCTTAATGGGCCCCGACCCATTGGGCCCCCAATACATTTAAATGGGCCCGGACCCATGGGCCTTGCATATACATTAAAGTGGGCCTCAAACCTAGCCCATAAGTGAACTAAAAATGGGCCTACCCCCACCTTTATATTATATATGATATAATATATCATATATATACATTACATATAATATTATATATAATATAATATTATATATATATATATATATATATATATATATATATATATATATATATATATAAAAAATATTTAACGCATAGCGTGCACCACACACGAGCACCCACCCACACAGTGGGCTCCACGTACACTGTCCAGCGGACAGTGAAACACATGCATCATTGTGGGCTCCATGTGGGGCCCACCATAAGGTTTAGATGCCATCCAAACCATTGATAAGGTCACATGGGCCCAGTTGAAGGGTGAGAACAAATCTCACCCTGATCCCAAACTTCTGTGGGCCCAGGAAGGGTTTCAAAGGTAAATGTTCAATCCCACTATTTCACACGGTGTGGGCCACCTGAGTCTTGGATCCCGATTTTTGGGGTGGGCCCACGGATAGTGGCCCACCCGATGAACGGTTAAGATCATGGACCATATTTCGCATGTGTCCAATCCGCGTGGCACGGCGCGCCCGCCCGCCGGGGCGGGCGCCGGGCCGCCGCCCACAGGGATAGCTGCTTCTTCATTTTATTTTATTTTTTTGTTTTTCGAAAATGAGTTTTACCGGTGGGGTCCACATCCAATGAATCCCCACCGTCCAATTTTCTTCCATGGCTCACCACGAGCAGGTTCAAGTCCAATATCGGACATATTCCAGTGTACAACCCCGGGGAGGTTTCAATGGTGAAAACCACCATTTTGTTATGGTATGGCCCGCCCGAAGGTCCGATTGGTCCCATCTGGCTCAACGCCTAAAATCATCTTAGGAAAGGAATGAGCGGTGGATTTAATACATACATCAAGGTGGGGCCTACAATGGGCCACCCAAAGCCTGAAAAGCTAATTTTGTTTTTCCCAACAAGAGACGCTGGACGGTCTGCCATACAAGGTGACCTGCTCAGGTGGGCCACCACTGATGAATGGTGTGGGTAGTACACATATAAGGTGGGCCCCACTTAAATAAAATACCTACTACATGGTGGGGTCCATTCGAGCGGGCCACACAACCTTACCATCATACAATAAAATAAAATAAATAAAAAGACATAAAATAAAAAGGGAGAGATAGAGAGTGAGACCGTGTGATGGAGGGACCCCGGCACTATGGGCCCTCCCTTGCACTAAATCATACATCAAGTGGGTCCCATTTTATGTGGCCCATTAAAAATTAAATCCAACGGTGGAGATCCCTTCTCCACCAAATTAAACGGTCTAGATGACCCTAAACATACAAGAAAATAAACATCATGATGGGGTCCATGGAGAATGGCCCCATCATGGAATGATCATGATGATCCAAGTGGGCCATCGGCCACATCTTAGGGTCCAATGTGAGATCCAAACCATTGATCGGTTGGCCTCACTTGGCCCATCTTATAAATATGAAAATCTACCCTATCAAGGCACCCACCACTTGATCTTCTTGCTCCCTTGGCTTCCTTAGTTCCTTGAGCTCCTCTTTGATGGAGGAAGATGAAAAATGGATGGTTGAGATGAGAGATGAAGGGGTGGGAAAGGTGGACCTCACAAATGAAGTTTTCTCACCATGGGAGGACCATACGTATGGGACTTGCTATTTTTTTGAAAAAAAAGAATAAGAGAGATAGTTGTAAAGGGAGGGAGAGAGAGAGAAAGAGATGGGTGATGGAGTGATGGGGGATGGTTTGGGTTGAAAATGGTAAAAAGAGGTATGGTTGTTGTTGAAATTTAGAAAAGAGGAGTGGTGAGGTGGAAAGAATGGTGGACTTTTGAAAAAGGTGGGGATGGGTTGATGTACTTGAGGTATGGGATGCTTTAATGGTTGATTGATGGGACTAATTGTAGAGATTCCCTCGAAATCCGCAACGCGCGGTGTTTCTTCGGAATAAACGCTGATCGGCATCTTCTTACCTGGGTATCGTTTCGGTGCGCAAGTCACGGCGTTGGAACCGCGGCGATGACGCGGTCGCTATGATATAACTTTCAGACCAAGCCGACGTCGGTGCGCAGGACCTGGCTTATGATCGTGCGCAAACACCGAATACGGTGCGAAGGTTGCCGAAATTTGACCTGGAAGGACCGCGGAAGCTAACGGAACAGTACGGATTAGGACACGGGTCTTACATGTACGGTTAATTTATGTTCTTCAGGCCATGTATGAAATTTCGGGACAAACGGGTGGTGAGAAACCTATGATCTTGTATTCTGGCTGACTTTCGGGCCACTTGAGCTTCAGTTTCTCGATTTTTTCCGGATCTCGGCTGTGTAAAATCGTCGATCCCAATCCCCAGGAGTCCGTCCCCTGCTTTTGTGACATCGAATCCATGCTTTTAGTACCCTTTTTCAGTCCTGGCTTCTAAATACACCTCGCATCACAAACACGATTAAAATAGGGCGTTAAACAGTATCATGTTCACAAAATCCAGGTAATAAATGGGGTCTGATATGCAATATTTGACCCTCAACACAACCCCCAACCAGCATTTTGCTAGTCCCGAGCAAAGTATGCGAAAAATAAGTTGAGAGTTACAGAACAATTTCTATAAGAAAATAAAAACTCGAATGATTTTTGAAAAACAATTCAGATCCTAGAATTCTATGATTCATGAATGTTGGCATTACTTTCTCCTGAAATCAAGCTCACAGTAAACTTCATAGTCAAGTTCAAATATTAATCCCTTAATTAGAACAATTCCAAACACTGAATTCCATGGATGTATAGTCTAATCTCGACTTATCAACATTAAGATTCACCTCTCTATTTAAGGATATTATTGGTAAAAATAAGAGAAATCACGATAACCCAACTTGGCTTACACCTATCTTTGTATTCTTTTAATTTAAATTTTTTTTTTTTTTTAAATTTTTTCATTAGAAGTAACGCCAAGAAGAGGGATCAGATCCTCACCTATAGGGAGCAAACCTAAGGTAAAAACTGTACACCCAACTTTTTCACATATCATTCATGGGGAATTGAATCCTCACCTATAGGGAGCAAACCTATGGTAAAGACTGTTTACCCAATCCATTCGATTTCTGAAGTTAGTTCCTTTCATGTTTAGTGATTACCAAGTTAATCCTTTAATATCGAACTGAAACCTTAATATGGAAGCGAGATGTTTCCTGCGCATTCATGACTCAATCAATGTTTACAAATTCTAATAATGGATTAACAATTCAAACTTAGCTGTGAAATTTAATAGATAACTGAATTCAAGAGTCATGAAGTACCAACATCATGCATCTATGGCCTGTCAAAATTACTTCGACTTCATCAGAAATCCTAAAAAATTAAAAATTTTCACAACTTTTGCTCAAGACCAAGAAAACGCTGATTAGGAAACCTAATCTCCCACCCCCAACTAAAAATCTACATTGTCCTCAATGTAAAAGAAATAAGCATGCAATGCACATGGGACAAAGTAAGTAAATGAGAAGTGATGGGAAGATAATACCTGAAAGAATCAAGAGGCTTTCCAAAGATATTGACGTAAGAGCGAGTCAGTACAAGAGGGGAACCAACAAAACTAAAATAAAAATAACAAAAATGAAATCCTACTTACACCACTTTCGCAGGTACTCTCGATTGCATTTAGCGTATGCAACAAGCCTTTAAACCCCTAGGTTACCCCTAGTGGACGAGTTGTAGTCTCGTGAGGATTTGCAGCAATGTTACCCACAAACATTGAACTAACTAATGATAAAAAAGAAATGAAATGAAGAGCTGCCAGGAGGCTAAGTTTACCGTCTTCACCAAAAATAAAGCAACTACCCTAGTCCTAAGAAAACGAAACTTACCTATACCTCCATCAAACTAGGAGATTAATCCTGGTAAACAGTTCACAGGCATGGACATGTCCTCGAATCAAATTTCTCGACAAATGGTTTCAATCGATGTCCATTGACTTTAAACTCCTTGCCATTGTGGGATCTCTTATCTCAACGGCCCCATGAGTAACAACAATGTAAGGGCCGATCCAACGAGATCGAAGCTTACCCGGAAAGAGATGTAATCGAGAATTGTACAAAAGGACCTTCTGACCAGGCGTGAATGATTTTCAGAAAATATGTTGGTCATGAAATGCTTTCATCTTGTCCTTGTAAATTCTCGAATTATCGTACGCATCATTCCGGATTTCTTCAAGTTCATTGCGAGCGAGCTAGCGTTGTCCAGATTGAAATTTAAAATTTTGATCGCCCAATAGGCTCTATGTTTCAACTCCACAAGCAAGTGACAAGCCTTCCCATAGACAAGTCTAAAGGGAGACATTCCAATAGGAGTTTTAAATGCAATACGGTATGCCCATAAGGCATCGGTCAATCGGATTGACCAATCCTTACGATCAGGGTTAACCGTTTTTTCCAAAATGTGTTTGATCTCCCTATTGGAAATCTCAGCTTGTCCACTTGTCTGAGGATGGTATGGGGTGCTCACCTTATGAGAGATACCGTATTTCTTCATTAAGCTCTCAAATGGTTTATTACAGAAGTGTGAGCCCCCATCACTAATGATGGCTCGAGGCGTTCCGAATCGAGAAAGGATGTTTTCTTTTAGGAATTTAATGACCGTTTGATGGTCATTCTTTCGACACAGAAGAATTACCCATTTAGTGACATAATCCACGCCGAGAAATATATAAATTCCCAAACGATTGAGGGAATGTCCCATGAAATCGATGCCCCAAAGAATCAAATGCTTCAATGATAAGAATGGGATTCAAAGGCATCATATTTCGAGGACAATGCTCCCAATTTCTAACAACGCTCACAAGCTTTGCAAAACTCATGAGTGTCCCTAAACATAGTGGGCCAAGAAAAGCCACTCCAGAATCTTGGCCGTGGTCTTTTTAGCAGAAAAGTGACCACCACAGCCTGAGAGTGACAAAAGATGACGCTCTGATGCTCATCGCCTGGTACACATCTCCTTAGATTTTGGTCTCGGCAATATTTAAATAAATAAGGATCATCCAAAAAAGTTGCCACCCTGAAAAATTTCTTCTTACTTTACCGTGTGTGGCACCAGCAAGATAATTAGCAATATCCGAACCAAGGTGAATGGGAGACTCAACAATTGTTCATCGGGAACATGTCATTGATATGGTCGCCTCAAGGGAATCAGGTATTAAGGCGAGAAAGGTGATCGTCCACTACGTTCTCTACTCCCTTTTTATCTTTAATTTTCAAATCAAATTCTTTGAGTAGAAGGATCCATCTTATCAAGCGGGGCTAAGAATCATTCTGAGAAAGAAGATACTTAAGTGCCGCATGATCTGTATATATAATGATCTTGGATCCGATCGGTAGGACCTAAATTTGTCCAAGGCGAACACTACGGCTAAGAGTTCCTTTTCCGTAGTCGAGTAGTTCACTTGGACAGATTTAAGTCCTACTTGCGTAGTGAATGACGTAGGGCTTCTTGTCTTTCTCCGGCCTAGGACCGCCCCAAGAGCATAATCAAAGCGGCGCACATAAGCTCAAAAGGAAGGTTCCATTCGGGTGGCTGCGATAGGTGCAGTGGTTAATGTGCTTTTAAGCTTGGTGAAAGCTTCTGGCATTGCTCAGTCCACTCGGAACATCCTTTTTAAGAAGATTACATAATGGACGAGAGAGGAGACTAAAGTCCTTTATGAATCGCGTAAAATCCTGCGTGTCCTAAGAAGGATCGCACGTTCTTGATGTTCTTTGGTGGAGGTAGGTTAGAGATAAGATCGATTTTTGCCTTATCTACATCGATTCCTTTGGACGAGATGATATGTCCAAGGACAATTCCTTTCTGAACCATGAAATGGCACTTCTACCAATTAATTACCAGGTTCTTTTCTTCACATCTTTTCAGCACACATTTAAGACTTTCCAAGCACTTGCTAAAAGATGGACCGTAAACAGAGAAATCATCCATGAAGACCTCTAGATATTGTCCTACCATATCAGAAAAGATACTAAGCATACATCGCTGAAAGGTGGCAGGGGCATTACATAGTCCGAATGGCATCCTTCGGTAAGCAAAGGTGCCGTAGGGACATGTAAATGTGGTCTTTTCCTGGTCTTCAGGGGCTATCTCTAACTCGTTGTATCCTCAATACCCGACAAGAAAACTGTAATAGGAATGACCAGCTAACCTTTCAAGGATCTGATCAATGAATGGTAAAGGGAAGTGGTCTTTCCTCGTGACGGTATTCAACTTCCTGTAGTCAATGCACATTCTCCAACCAGTAGTGACTCTAGTTGGCACGAGTTCATTATTAGCATTGGCTACGATGGTGATTCCGGACTTTTTAGGGACCACTTGAGTTGGACTCACCCATTGACTATCAGATATAGGGTATATAATACCCATATCCAATAGTTTAAGAACCTCGGCCTTAACCACTTCCTTCATGTTGGGATTTAGTCTACGTTGTGGTTGCCGAGCGGTTTTTGCATTATCCTCAAGGTATATGTGATGAGTACAAATCGAGGGATCGATTCCTTTGAGGTCCGCTATCGTCCATCCCAGGGCTCTTTTATGCTCAATGAGAGTAGATATAAGCATACTCTCCTGTTCTTTCTCCAGGTGGGCAGAGATCACCACCGGGTATGTCTCATCTTGACCCAAATATGCATATTTCAAATCAGAGGGCAAAGGTTTTAGGTCAAGCTTCGGCGGCTTGAGGTTAGACGGTAGAGGCACTACATCAGTTTGTGGTAATTCTTCAAATTGTGGCCTCCATCGGTTAACTTCAAGTACCGGTGCAGTATCAAGCAAGGCGCACGTCTCCCTAATCATGTCATCATCAAAATCATGGGAGTGGGCCAGGCATGTCTCTAGATGGTCGGAGGATAAGGTCAGAGGTGTCGTATCTTCCACGAAAAAGTCAATCATGTTAATGTCGTGGAAATCGTCATCATCCTCTGAGTTGCTGCTGTTATTGAAAAAAATATTTGACTCCAGTGTCAAATTTCCAAAAGATATAGTCATGATACCATTCCTGCAATTGATAATTGCATTTGACGTGGCAAGGAATGGGCGACCAAGAATGACAGGAATCTGAGTGCTCATGTTATTGATGGGTTCAGTGTCCAGGATGATAAAGTCTACAGGGTAGTAAAATCTATCAACTTGGACCAACACATCCTCAATTATCCCTCTTGGTACACGAACAGAGCGATCAGCAAGTTGTAGTGTGGTTAGGGTGGGTTTTAATTCACCCAAACCTAACTGTTTGTATACCGAGTAGGGAATCAAATTGACGCTCGCTCCTAAGTCAAGAAGTGCGTGATCAATTCGATGGTTCCCGATCACACATGATATGGTTGGGCTACCGGGATCCTTGAATTTCTGCGGCACGTCTTGCTTCAGGATGGCACTCACTTTCTCAGTCAAGAAGATTTTCTTTTGAATAATTTTCCGTCGCTTGGTCGTGCATAAGTATTTTAGGAATTTGGCATATGAAGGTATCTGTTTAACGACATCAAGCAGAGGAATGTTGACTTTCACCTGTTTCAACACCTCTAGGATATCCTGAGAGTTAGAGAGAGGTTTTGGTGAAACCAACCGTTGGGGGAATGGAGCAACTGGCTTCTCTAGAAGTTCCGGTTCTACTTTTTGTGGGGCATCACTGGATCCATCATTGTTGTCCTCTTCTAGTTCTTGAGGCTTTTCGAGCCTAACCGGAAGAGTTTTATCGATGATCTTACCACTCCTAAGAGTGGTGATGGATTTAGCATGCCCCATCTGATTTGAAGAGCTAGGATCATTACTCTCGTACTGCGGTTTAGGATTGGGGAAAGGTTGTGCAGGAAGCATCCCCTTTTCTATAACCGTCATACGAGAATCTATCTTTTGCATAAAATCTGTAATTCCTCGCATTGCTTGAGCCAGCTCTTGTATGGGATTTTGAACAGGTTCCTCTTGAGGTTTCACTTGATTTGGATTTTGATTAAAGAAACCTGGAGGAGTCGCCGTTTGTCCATTCCTCCAACTAAAGTTTGGATGATTTTTCCAGCCAGGATTGTATGTGTTGGAGTTAGGTCCAGTAAAAGGTCTTTGATAGTTATTTACGGCATTGGCTTGTTCATTCAACACTCCTCGAAAGGCAGGTATTGTAGGACAGTTTTCAGTTGTGTGAATGTTGCAATCACAGATGCCGCAAACAATTTCATTGACCTTATCCTTCTTTCCTTCCATGGCCTCAACTTTCCTTATGAGCGTAGTCACTTTACACTTGAGATCATCCTCTTCTTTCAAGAGATATAATCCACCTTTCTCCTTTAATTGAGTCGGCCTAGACGTGGTGTTCGACTTTGGGTAATAGTCCCAAGATTGTGTTTTTTCAGCCAAACTATCGAGGTAGTCCCATACCTCGTCGATATCTTTATTAATGAACTCTCCATTACACATTGTCTCGACCATTTGGCGCATGGAAGATGTCAGTCCATCATAGAAAAAATTTGTAATGCGCCACGTTTCAAATCCGTGTTGTGGGCATGAACTAACCAAATCTTTGAACATTTCCCAACATTGAAAGAATGTTTCATCTTCCTTTTGGGCAAAGTTCATGATCGCTTTTCTGAGGGTAATCGTTTTATGATGTGGGAAGAATTTTTTTATGAATTCCCTCTGCATATCGTTCCATGTGCCAATGGATCTAGGACGCAGTGAATGTAACCACGTCTTAGCTTTCTCTTTTAAGGAAAAAGGAAAAAGTTTCAGCCTAATTGTATCCTCAGATACATTAGGAAAACATAATGTAGATATTATCTCATCGAACTCTTTCAAATGTAAATATGGACTTTCAGATTCAAGTCCATGGAATTTGGGAAGGAGTTGGATAACTCCTGGCTTGATGTCCATTTGTCCTGTGTTTTCAGGAAAAATCATGCATGAGGGCGTACTCACTCCCGCCGGTTGTAGATAATCTCGTAAAGTACGAGGGGGGGTGCCTGTTGCACCTCATTCTCATCTTGGTTATCCTCCACCCTAGGTGGGAGTAGAGGAGGTTGGTCCTCAGCCATAACTTCAGTTAACTCAGGGGATTTCGAGCGGTGTCTAATCCTGCGATGGATAGTCAACCCCTCAACCACTCCTTCTTCAATCAAGAGACGTCGAGTGTCGTCACGGGCCCACTTGGGCATGAAAAACACTCGCAGCCCTCGATTAAAAACCTAATCCTAAGAAAGGAAAAGAAAATCTAGAAAGAAAGAGAGAGTTGGAAAGAAATTACCAAATTGGAGTCCTAAGTTAAAAACCTGCAAAATAAAACAAAAATAAGTTAGATTCTTAAAAAGAGAAGAATGATACTTTAAAAGAAAAATAACAGTAACTTAATTTCTAAAAGAAGGTATTCTTTAAAGAAAAGCGGAAATTTCTAAAGTAAACTAGGAAAGTCCTATACTAGAAAGCAAATTACTAAAAGAGAACTGGAAAATAGAAAGTAGGGAAGGAGTGTACCGAATTAGAGATTTCTATCTTAAAGGCCTACAAAATAAGAAGGTTAGTTTCTAAACAAAAATCCTAAAAATAAATGAGGAAACAAATTAGATTTAAAAAAAGTTAAAAATAGAAAGTGAAAAACAAAAGAGAAAAGTTTCGAAAATTAGAGGATTTTTCTAGAAAGGGAAATAACTACCCTAGTTTCTAAAAATAAACTGCTTCCTAAAAATAGAAAAAAAATCCTAGAATTAAAAATTTCAAAATTTAAACCCTAATTCTAAAAGGTAGAAAGAGAGAGAGATTAGGAAGGAATTACCAATTTAGAACTTATGTAAGGATCCTACAAAATCAGGAAAATAGGTTAGGTTCTAAAAATAAAATAATAGTTCCTAAAAATAAAATAAAATAAAATAAAAACCTTTAACCTAAAGTTAGTAAAATCCTAATCCTAACCCAATTCTAAAACCAATTGATTTCAGAAAATCGTAACCGTCAGTCCCCGGCAACGGCGCCAAAAACTTGTTCACTCCCCAAGTATAGGGTTGTGATGTAGTAATAAACTCGGTAAGACCGAGGTCGAATCCATAGAGACTGATACCTGTACGTTATCTGAAACCAAGTAGAAATAGAACTAGACTAAGATATGATCTAAACCAAATAGAATTTCAGAAATAATTGTGGAATAATTATCTAAAACTTTACACAATCCAAGGAAGAAAACTAGGGATTCAGAGGATCCACTTGTAGAGATCAGGGAGATCTTATGCCTGCTTAAGAAATCATGGAAATTGACTAGACTTCCTTTGATATAGTTTTCAAGGGGTGAAAGGTATATGAATTAGAATGGATTCCATCACCAAACCATGCCCAAGAGACAAAGTCAACAACAGAATTAAACTAATTACCAACCAATCAGCTGATTATGAAGGTTATGAAGGGTACCGACATCCAACCATGCCCAGGAGACGATGGCGAACAACAGGGCTTCCTGATATCATAATCAAAATAAAGAACAAGAAATACTCAAAGCCATTGCAAACCCATTGTAATTTTAGTCACAACAGGCCATTAAAAACTAACAATACTTCCATAATAAAATTAAATAAAAAAAATTCCCTTAATCTAAACAAAAGGCACACGCATACAATCTCCCATCATTCTACAAGCTTCACCTCTTAGCCCTAGCTAAGAGGTTTTAGCCTGACATGGATGGACTAAACAAAACAAATGATAATAGAGAAAAGAAAGAAAAGAACGAGAAGGGAAAAAAACAGCTTAAAAAACTTCACATCCTCCTTTCCTGTCTTCTCTATTTCTTCTCTATTTCTTCTCTCAAACCCAACCTCTTGCTCACGTCCACCTGCCTCCAGCCACACAGCTTCCCTCCTTCTTTTCTTCCTCGTTTTCCTCCTCCTCAACCCAAACCGAGACCTCTCCTTTTATCTTTCTTCTCACCTCCCTGGTGTGGAGTCCTGGCAGGACTCGGCTGCAGAAGCTGGAGACTCCTGTATGTAGAGCAGGAGGTCCGTGCGAAAGGCCGGAGTCCGCGGACGAGTTGGTTGCGGAGACGTCTTCACGCACAGCAGCCAAACTCGGAGTCTTCTCCTCTTCTTCTTCTTTGCTTTCCTTCCAAAAGGACAACGTCCTCTGGGAGCTTTCTGGCCCACCTACATGATGAACGGTTCAGATCAGCTGTCCGACCGCGCCCAAGGGCGTACAATCCGCCGTAAAAACCGGACGGCTTCCGGTTGCGAAAACAGGGTAGCGTCATTGACGCTGTGACGATGGTGGGCCCCATTTCACTGTCTTTTTGAAAAATCCGAGCCGTCCACTGCGTTCTACTCGAAAAATCAGGTGGGAAGCACTACTTTTGGATTAAATTCCATGTGACCCACGTTATCTTTCAAGTCACCGTTAATCATCCGTTTTAACAGCTGAAATCCACTCTCCATTATCTTCTGAGATTACGCCACCTAGGCGATGTTCACGCCCACCCTCTTGATACAATGGACGGTTCGGATCATCACTCCAGGTGTCGAGTGGGCCCCACTGAGGAGGACCGGCGGATGACAGTGAAAACGCTGTTGCGTTTTTGAAGAGGACGCGGGTCAGCGGTGGCTGACCCTTTTGTAGGAATTCGGTGCACCACAAGAGTGCACCGTCTATGCACTCGCATGCTCCTTGTGGGGTCCATCATGATGTATATATGAAATCCGCTCCGTCCATCCATTCTGTCACATCATTTAGACCGTGGAGACCGGAGATGAAGCAGATCCAAACAGCAGGTGGGCCCAGAATCATGATTCTGAGGGATGATCTATCCATTAGGCCACTTCCACCAGGATACAACGGCTGAAATTCTGCATGTACGGTTAATTTATGTTCTTCAGGCCGTGTATGAAATTTCGGGACAAACGGGTGGTGAGAAACCTATGATCTTGTATTCTAGATGACTTTCGGGCCACTTGAGCTTCAGTTTCTCGATTTTTTCCGGATCTCGGCTGTGTAAAATCGTCGATCCCAATCCCCAGGAGTCCGTCCCCTGCTTTTGTGACATCGGAGTGCCGAATCCACGCTTTTAATACCTAATTTCAGTTTAAGCTCCTGATTGCATCCTGCAACAAAACATAATTAAAACCGGGCGTTAAACAGAGTCATGCTCATAAATCCAGGTAATAAATGGGGTCTGATATGCAATATTTGACCCTCAATAAAAAGTTTTGGATCAAGCTGATATTTGTTGCTTCCCTTCATCTAGGGCTACATGACCTTATCATCAGATTGGATTGAAAATAAACACTACAGAAACATTAATGTGCACCCTAAAAAGTTTGCAATGGCAGGGGGTCAATTACCACTGTTTTCTAGAATATGGGCCTCAATCCAAATGGTTAAGATCATTGGTTGTGGGAGAATATTTTGGACCATAGCTCAACTGTGAGGATTAGCCCATGCACAAATCAGCACCATCTACTCATCAGGTGGGCGACACCATAGAAAACAATGTTTAGCCATTTATAAATACCAAAATATAAAGAGTTTTCAACTCGATGGGTGGATATGGCTGATTTTTGCACAAGGTGTTCGATGTTGGAATCTGTTGGGTGGACAGTGGACAGTAGCTTACAGTATTAGTGGTTGGACTTGAGACCCTCCAACTTAAATGTTCCTAATGCATCTGTTAATCAAGTGGGTCACACATGCACAGAAACACACATTTGGAAGAACGACACAAACAATCTACCCTCAAGATGGAATGGCATATAGATTGGCCTGATTTTTGGGCCCATAACTAAATGTCATCAACACAAAACATGAGGTGCATTTTCAACCGTTCATAGCAGGTAACTTCCAACCTATAATGTGCGTGGGACATTTGGAAGTTATTAACTGGGCAGACTTATCATCCAAGCATTTCTCATACATGTTAGCAACGTCCCCAAAACTCTTAAATGACACATGGGATGACACATGAAAATTTTACAGTCGGGCTAACTACAAAATCAGTTCCTAAAATTATCGAAATGACGGCGATGTAGATCTTACCAAAGGCGATTCTCGATGACAACAGAAACAATGTCTTTCAGCGTCTCCTGCAAAGAGACATGATCATGCTCCTGAGCATCTTTAAGCATCATAACCATTCTTAAGAAGATGAGCATGTACTTCAAATGAGGATTGCTAGTAGCATTTGCACCGCATCATGACATGTGGTGTGCATCTACAACATCCGAATAATTCATCTAGCCTAGCAGGCCCCATCATGGATGGACCATAGTCCTAAATTCATTCCGGTTAGATGATCCTAACCATTTGATAATAGTAGTTTTGAGAGAAGGATCAGTTGAAAATAGACTAATGGTTCCCATTCATTCTACTACTTAGGATCATCTGATCAGTGTGCCTTTTTGGTTATGGCCCAACATGAGGTACCCCACCAGATGAGCTTCAGGATGTCATATGTGTATGTTTGTGCCACATGTCCTCGTGGAGCACAAGTGATGCTAGTGTTTCTCACCATTGAGATGTTACCAGAGAGTGGTCCTTGAGACCGAGAGAGAGCACCAACGGCCTAGATGAACCACAGCTACTGCAACACCAAAACAAAGCATGTAAATTAGCAGAACCCAGCTAGTTTGAGGTATCTAAATGAGCAAACATGCCATCTTTGGAAATAAAGGCAGATTCTCTAGGCTCATCTTTTTCTAGGAAGGATCGTGTGGGTGGTATGGTAACTTTTGCCGTCTACCGAAATTTCAATCCTCCAATTCAGCCTTCTCCACCATGGATCAATACTCGACCGAGTCGGATGTGACTTGTCCAAGTCAACTCGACTCGGTTGAGTCAGCTCCAGTTCAGCACCAGGAGTCGAACTGAAAATAGAGGTGACTCGGCCCAGCTCTTCTGAATCACCCCTTGACACAGATGAATCACAACTTCACTCAGAACTGAATGAGTCAATCTGAGTCCTGGAGTCTTAAAACCTTGCTCTCCACCATATGGAATTTATTTAAATAAAATCAAGTGCAAAAGTTTACCTTATGTGCTCGATCAGTTGGCGTGCGCATGCTACCAGCATCGGCTGCAAGCACCATGATTTTACAAGTAACAAGATTTTTTGTGCCCAAAAACAAGAAAATACAACAGCAGATATGTGGTCGCAGTACCTCATCTCGTTTACCAAATATAACTGACACATTGAAAGTTGGATTGACTGACATGCCTTCTTCCTTCCTAGCACATGAAAATGGTAAGTTCACGTTCAAATGAGTTTAATGGAATTGTTTGAAGAGTTGACAAGGACTCTAGAGGATGAGGAATTATAGATTTTGATGAGACATGATTCTGAACATCAAGGACTGTGATTTTTATCATTACGAACTCCTTGATCTGATAGGACCTGCAATGGATGAAGGATGACCAGGAATTCTTCCGGATTGTGAGTTCCCAACCCTTCAATCACAGGCTTGCTCATAGACGGTTAAGGCAACAGCCCAAACTCAATGACAAAAAAGAAAAAAAGTAAAAAAGAACTATAGCAGTTATGGAGTCGGATACTTGTAACATGGTCATACTTGTAAGTAGTTACCAATCTTTGTTGTGATTGTCTCCTGAGAATTTGCATTTTAAGGATCTGCCAAACCGGATCCTTGTTAGACTTGACACCCATATGCATACTCGGCTGACATAGGAAAATAGTCCAACGATCAAAGGCTTAATAATTTTCCAGCCTGCCTGAGATATTTTTAGGAATCATCTATCCACTGCAGGGCCTATCAGATCAACGGTTTGAATCACTGCACCATGGTCCCAAACGTATAAAATCATTTATTCATAGGCCCGGTCTGGAATGGGATTGAATTCCGTAGAAAATGTTAGCCTTTCTGTAAAAATGTTGGGAACCAAAAAAAAAAGGAAAAAAAGAGGAAGGGTAAAATGTTCAACGTCAAAAGAAAATAAGAGGTACTACAAAAAAATCATAACCCAATGGACATTAGTCAAAAAGAATTATGAGGTGTGGGAACTCCCAGTTTCTCGAGATATTGGAAGGAGATGGTGGAAAGTGAAGAATGAAAGAGCATCGTGGCCATCAAGTGGAAGATGAACTGAGCCAGAGCATCTCAGCCATCAAGTGGAAGATGCACCCGGTCAGATATCAGTGAGATTTACCACTTTGTATTACTAACGATTCCGAAGTGCTGGGTTTAATGATTCTAACCATGTGATTTATGGCTTGTAAAAAATGGACAGTTGTAACAAACTGGCCCCATTCGATGTGTTAGGATCATATGCTCAGTGTGATTCTTGCCCCATGGCTTGCTCCCAATGGTACTATTGAAGAAACCGTCCCGTCTGATGCTTAGGCATGTCACTCACACACATACAAAATCCATATTTTATAATCTATGCACATTAGGGTTTTATTACCGGAATGGGCTAGTGGATTTGTGGGTCACCTCCCTCTTACCTGGCCGTCAATTCCCAAATGGCCCCACCAATGATCAAATAAATAAATTTCTCTTCTATGTATTACAACATTAGATGAATTTGACCTCATGTAGTAGCCGGTGATTTTCAGCCATTTAGTGTTTGAAATCCAGGCCCACCTGGTAATGGAGACGTATTGAGCTATGAATAAGGGGGAGATGAACTTGATCCTCTTTGGTCAAGTGGGATCGGGTAACTAAAATGATGTGGGAGCTCGGGCTCCTATTGAAGATTGGAGGATCTTTGCTGACTTTTTTTTATATACTTTGGTAAAAGGACTCCTACAATATATTCAGGTTCAATTGATTCTGAACCATGGAATCATCTTCGTGAAAAACAAGATTGGCAACTTCCTGTCAAGAATAGATGCTTTGCATTGCTATGTATTACAAAAAGGCTAGTGACGTAGTGGACTCCCTTGCAAAAGAGGGGAGAGTCAAAATGGTCGCTTTATATGGCAAATCTTTTTGTTGCCCATGATGCATGTATTTTCCTTTTTATAAGGGAAAAAAAAACATCATTCATAAAAACTAGGGGTATGCGATGTGCAATGTACATGGAGGGATAGTGGGGAAGAAAAGGTAAAGGAGAGAGGCAGAGGGAAAGGCTGCAGCTACACACTATAGACGGGGGAAGGGAGGTTTTCAACAGTGGGTGACCTAACCCCTCCTTTTCCAGAGCAACGCCCGCTCGAGTTTTGGATCTACCTCACTTTCAGGCCAACATCCTAAAATGAGGTAGCACAATAGATGGATGGGGTGGATTTCATATAGCCACCATGGTGGGCATAATACAACCTTTGTTACACAGCTCCCTAATGGTACCATCGGGGTGAGCTACACGTAAAGAAGAAGAGAGTAGGCTACTCGCATGGAAGGATATGTTGTAGGTAAAATCTAGGCCATTTAAAGGCACAGAGAGGGTGAAATCTAAAATATACGATGGACATCAAACATATTTTTCAGTTCCCAAAATAGTTCCAACTTCGTTTAAAATGTCTTCCTATAGCCTATCAATATTCAAAGTTCTCAACCTTAGCAAAACTATTTGCGATGGTCCAAAAGCTAGCTGAATTATATATAGCGTAGATAACTAACCCGCTCCTAATCTCCAATTAAATTGGTCAAGGTAAACTCAAAATCTCTCCAGTATTAAGCGCACACATGTCATTCCATAGGCACCTCTAATACATTGCGAAGCATTCCAACCGGGCACATATAATGGGCATCAGGTGGGCCCAACCTCATAGTCGGGCTCACTGAAAACAGCTGGGTCCATTCATCAAACTAGATATATGAAAACAATTAAATGTTTGAACACTGAATAAAGTTGCAACTACTCCACATTCAACATAGATGTGTGGCCATCCTAATGAGTGCACTGAGCTGACTATCATTAGGGGTGTACACGAGCCGAGCTAGCTTGGTCAGCTTGCTCGACTCGACTCGACTCGAAAAAGCTCGGTTCGAAGCTGAGTTCGAGCCAAGTCAAGCTGATTTTTTGAGCTCGAAAATGAGTTCGAGCAGGCCCTAGCTCGACTCGACTCAGATCGAATCCAGCTCGAACCTAGCTCGAATTGAACTCGGATCGAACCAGTTTGTTGACTCGGTTACTTTGCCATTGATGTTGCTCACCAACTGTTTGATAAAATGACTCAATGAAATGTGGCTGGTGGCAAGGAAGGTATGTACATGAAACAAATACCCTTTTTCTCTTTGTTTTTGTTGGTTTTTATGTTGCTTAGAAGGTGTTTGATAAAATACCTGTAAAACCATTGATTCTGTTTGTAAAACAGTGGGATTTTGAAGTTGCAGTTCAGGTGTTTGTGGAAATGCCTCAACGGCGAACTCGGCTCGAACTTGGCCCGAGCTGGCCTGAGCTGCTGATCAAACTGAGTCGAGCTGGCCAGTCAGGCTCAAGCACCGAGCCTGGCCGAGCTGAGGCCAGCTTGACTCGGTTTGACTCAATGTACACCCCTAACTATCATACTAGGTCATCAACACAATGCAACCCATCTGACACACAGCTCCGATGTCCACCACATTTGCCAGGTTGATATGTGCTGACACATCTAGCGGCACATGTGAGATTAGAGGGGAAAAAAAGAAGAAGAAGAAAAGAAGCTGAACTGATGAAAGAAAAAAAATAGAAGCTAACTTCATACTTCTTTGACTGTCGAATATACTTCATAGACATAAAAAATGTTGACGTGCACATTTGAGAAAAAGGGGGGGGTGGGGGGGTGGGGGGTGGTGTGGAGAGAGAGAGAGAGAGAGAGAGAGAGAGAGAGAGAGAGAGAGATGACCTTGGATTTAGTATTGTTCCCATACTTCCTATCTGGGTCGCCATAACCTGGACAGTCATTGAAATATAAGGAACACCTCTATCTATGCTTCCAACCTTAATAAATAGCAATGCAAACCTTACTAGAAAGTGATCTTCGTAGCTGCAGAGCAATACGTCTGTTTTATTTCCCTGCAAAGCGACAGGCAAAGATCACAAATGGAACAAAGTAACATGAAAGACAAACCACATCTCCAAAATCCATGTCAATTTCAAGTTCTTCTTGCTGATTGAAACAAAAGCGTTTCCTAGTCTTCTTGATTTCATGATAAGTATTATAAAACACATGGGATTTTTCTTCAGGTCTGTACTCATGTAGTTGACAAAATAAAAACCCAATCCAATCACATTTCCATCTACCACGTGCATCTCCTGTTTCTTAAGAGAGGATTTATATCATGCTCGAAAAAAAAAAAATTATTGTTGTTTTTTTTTTAATTTGATCTAACCCACAAGGGGTATAGGACAGGCCCAACTTTTGCAGCAATATGAGCATGGGCTGTGCCCAATCCCCCATATGATACTCCTAGCCATTAGATTGATGGCTTTCTAATGGAAATATACAGGCAATAGCCCACATTTAATGGAGAAACTGTTGGATTATTAGGATCATATTAAGGGAAGATCTTTGGGGTATCTCCCATACACAATGTAGCCCATTATATGAAGGGTTTGGATCACTAAACAGATTTGATATTTCTGCTCTGCGAAGATGGGTTTCTCCTAGATTTGCCAACAAACACATACACCTAAGCATCTGCACAAATTAGATATGTAGTTGAAGAAATCTAAACCCAACACATCAATCAATCTCCATCAACCGCATAGAGGAATGCAGTATTTAAACCTAATGTCTTTGAGTTGCATGCACCCATTTTCCTCTTTCGGAATTGAAATAGCAAATAAGCTGAACTATTTCGATCCCAAAAATGGAAAAATGAGTGCGTGCAAATCAGAAGGGATGGGTGTAGATGTCAGTTCCTTTTCTAAAAATGGTTCTCACAAATCCATATGAGAATTTGTACAAAAAAAAAAAGCCATGGATACACATCAAATAGGTCTACGGTGCTGTTCATCTTTAGGAATCCATATGAGAACATGCAGATATGACCCATGGACACATCAAATATATTCATCTTTAGAAATTGATGTAAGTAGAGTAGCAGATAACCCAAGGAAATCATGAGATGCTTCAAAGTTGTTTCGGGCCTTAAAGTGAATATCCATAAAAGTAAAGTTTTTGCCATCAGGTTGGCTCCTGAGGAAATTGAAAGACTAGCTGGGGTGTTTGGGTGCAAGGCTGGAAGTCTTCCATTTTTGTATTTGGGGTCTTTCTTTGTGTATAGAGAAGCCAACTAAGCATTTAAGGGAAAAGGTGGTGGAGAAAATTGAGAGGAAACTCTCAAGATGGAGGGGTAGGTATTTGTCACTTGGATGAAGGATAACGCTCATCAAAGCAGCCATGTCGAATATGCCATTGTATTTCATGTCTATCTTCCAATGTCTGACCCTTGTACTTAGCAGATTAAACAAGATTCGGAAAATAGACACGAATTTCTTTTTTGAAATGGGGCATATGTGCATGCATCCCAATAAGGTGGCACCGGCATTAGGGACTTGAAAGCAATGAATCTTGCATTACTAGAGAAATGGTTGTGGAGATCTGGGGTGAGGAAGAATCTTTGGAAACATTGCTTGCAAATATGGGTGGAAGTAAGAGGCTAGATTAGTAAATCTTCCTCTATGTACAAAGAGCATTGGAGGATTGGATTGCATTTTTTGAATCATCGATCACTTCAAGAAGGAAATAGTGTTTATGGTGCGTAATGGATCTTGTGTTCAATAATGGGAGGATCCTCGGTGTGGTGACTCTCCTCTTTGTTTGGCTTCCCCAGGTTGGCTAGTGTTGTTGCCAAGAGGGAGATGGATATCTCCCAATTTTTCAAGATCATGGGAGATTGAGTGGTTTGGTCTCATCCTTGTCATGGAATCTTAATTGAGGATGAGATGGAGGACGAGATGAGACTTATTGAGAGGTTGCAAAGCAAGGGTTCATTTGCGGCAGATACAGACAGTGACATGGAGATTAGAGAGGTTGGGATTTTTCCTATCAAGTGTTTCTACGCTTCGCTGTGCTCTTCATCTGGCAAGGCTTCTGGTGATCTGACTAAGTTCATTCCTAAAGTCACGACATTTGTGTGGTTAGTGGCGAAATAAAGTGCTTACAGATGATAATTATGAAAGGGATACAAGGTCATTCCTAATGCATGTATCATGTGATAATTCTGTCCCTCCTAAGATTGCTTCTTTTGGATGGTTGGTTGGTAAGAAGAAGATTCTCACGATTGATAATCTGAGAAAATGGGGGTTGATTATAGTTAATGTCTGTCTTTGTTGCATGTTGGATGAAGAATCGGTTGACCATCTTCTCGTTCACTGTCCTTTTATCAACCGTATTTGATCACAATTCTTAACTCGGTTCAGAATCAACTGGTGCCTCCCTGGTTTGGCGGGTCAACAACTAAAAGTGTGGCATGGGGTCAGTTTAGGCAAGTAGAGGACTCGGTTATGGAGAATGGCTATTCTCGCAGTTTGGTGGTCCGTTTGGGAAGAAAGAAATGGGAGATGCTTTAAGGATGTCTCAAATTCTGCTGAGTCTGTAGCTAAGGCTAAACGTCTAATGATAGAATGGGCTGCTCATGTAGACTGCCTTAAAGGCTGTGATTTCCTTTTTCTTGGAGTTTAGTTGGGTTTGCTTTCTCAGCGGCCTTTCTATCCTTTTTCTCTTCTTTTTTTCTTTTTTTTTCCTTTAATACAATTATTGTGATCTTTCAAAAAAATAAATTGCATGTATCATGTGTCTCTGGGATGCCGACTTAGTGCCACTTATTTATGCATTGTAAGCAGTGTGGGAAAGCTCCTGGAATTAATTCAGCAGCACTGTTGAAGTTTTAAGAAAGGTCAAAGGAGATGTGGTCTCTTAAGCTTGGTCTTAAGCAGTTTACCGGCTGCCCTATAGAGTCTTTTTCTTAGTTTTGTGTTATATCTTTGTAATTTTTGGGGCATTAATCCCTCATCTTCGCCTTTTTCTCTTCTTTAAATTAAATTCATGAAATCTCAAAAAAAAAAAAAAAGGAGTTTGGGTGCAAATAAAGAAGGCAGTAAGTACTGGCTCTCCTCGTATTTCTCTACCTTAATTTTTTAAATTTTGCATGATTATGTGAAATTTTGAGATAAATACAATAAAATTGGAAACGAATATATAAAAGAACAAAATACCTTAATATCCACGGAGAGATTTTTGTGACAGACTGGAAAATCAGTTGGTTGATCCATTTCAACCTGCGTATTATAAAGAAGATCAGAAAATAATAAAAACCAATAAAAGAGAAGGAAAGGAAAGGCTCAGAATTTCCGATAAGGCGACGATGCGGAAGAACCAGAATACTGTATATCCATCTCTCCACATCACATTTTTAGGTTTTGCACACATGGCAAGACCTGCATAGAATTGATATCTTTTAGAATTTAATTATATGAGTTGCATGGTTAGGCATCGGAGCAGCCCTTCTATAGGCCATCTTTATCATTGGAGCGTCTTTGGGTTAGTCAGGGCACCATAATGATATCTTATCCCCTGTCCTCCCGAAAGGGCAATTACATTTCCCTCTTCTAGAGAATCTTCTAAATTCATGGCATCATCAACGGTCTCATCCCCATCATACTAAATTATAATCAGAAGAAAGTTGCATTCATCAATGACAGGAAGCACATTGCATTTTTGTGCTTCATGTCCACCAGACCCTCGAAACACTCTCCATTCTAACCCCCGGCGGCATCATCCATGATGATGGATCCCACACCACCAATGTCAAGTGCTCTAGCATTTACACCAAGGCTGTCGACATCTCAAATTTGTTCGTGAACTAGACGATGATCCTAACCACCCTGCTATATGAGCCAGATCAGTGTTTTAAATAGCTACACTATGTAGTGTGTAGCTTACACTACGGAGCATAGCATAGCCTTAACACTATGTAGCTCATGAAAATTGATAATTTGCATATGCTACACACTACATAGACTATGCTACACGCTACGCAGCTCACATGATGTTTCCAATGATTTGTTACATTTTTCTATTTCCAATAAAAATTAGTTGGCCTTTTAATGCTTTTAGTAAAATAATATAAATAATAATATTAAATTAGTTTCAATGCTCTTTCTTTACATTTATATTTAGTCATTGCCCTTTCCTATTACATTAGATTGCATTTTTTTTGTACCAAATATCATGAAATTTTGTTAAATTTCATTATCAATCAGTCTAATTTGGTACAAAATATCATAACATTGGTGCAACCAAGCACCTTGATTAAAAATCTAGAAATAGAGTGTAACTTTACGCTATGTAGCTTACGCCTCATGCTTCAAACGGGTGAACGCTACGCCACATGCTATTCACTATTTAAAATACTGGGCTAGATTACTTCTACACCTATAAGTTCAGTAATGTGAATCAATTGCTGTTTAATCAAAGGACCAGGCGATCGAACAATGTTTCAATCGGGCATCTAGATGTTGGGATTGGTCACGATCAGGTACATTTTTTGTTTCGGTTTTAAGAGTAGGCGACGAGGGGTTTCCCAGGGATTGGTACTGTGGCCCTGCTTGTGACCCCAATTTGGGGTGTTCATTTGGCGGGCTAGTTGAATCATTCACATGAAGATCCTCCAGAATTGGTAATTTCTGAGAACTCGGGAATGGTCATATGATCCGATGCTTAAGGAATAATCCTAACCGTAGAAATTTATATCTATGCCGTTGGATATAGAACATGGATGCATATGGTTGACCATATGATCACTGTTCGAAGCATTTCCTCATCTTTTATTTGTTTCATTATTTCTTTTCCCCTGTAAGATACATGGGTTAAAATGAATCACCCGCTACTTTTCCCATCCGCCCACACAAAAATCTCACCTTGGACATTGAGGGGTTTTTTTTTTTTTCCTTTTATATTTATTTCGATTTTATTTATTTTTTTCTCTAAATTTCACAAACTATAATCATCCAAACTTCAACAGGTGGGTCAGAAAATAGACAGTAAAGAACAAATACAGCAACAGTTCAAATTCAATTGAAAAAAGGCTGCAAAATCTATAGTTCTAAGATATTCCAACATGGGTAATTTTCAGTGCATTGGACATCTGAGGCCCATCAATTCAACGGTTTGGGGTTTGAATTGTCGAACCATGATCTCACTTGCACCAATTAAAAACCCAGACAGTTAGACATTGAAACCATCATCCCTGATCATTGTAAACAGTATCATATCTCAAACGTTAGAGAGAGAGAGAGAGAGAGAGGAGTCTTTTGGGAAAGGTGTGGAATGGGGTGTTGGGTTTTTAAGAGAAGGGGTTTTTGCAGAGATGGGTTTGTGAGAAACAGCTGCTGCTGCAGCAACGACGACATGGAAGAGCTCTGCACTCGATCTCAAGCTCCTATTCGTGGCGAGAGAGAGAGAGAGGAGAAGAAGAAAAGAATACCATACATACCTCTTTTAAGTGCAGACGCCGTGGAGAGAAAATCTCAGGCTACATTTCATCGAGTCAAGTAGTTTTTCAACGGGCCGGGTTAGGGCCGGGCCAAGTTATGTCAAAGGCCCAAGGTCTGCCCGCATTGTTCAACATAAGTCCGACCTTAACCCGGTTATGAACCATCAAAATAGTCCGGCTCGAGCCCAAGCCCAAGAGTTCCTTAGACGGGAAAGAGGCGGATCTATTCAAGGCTCGCTGCTACAATGGCCACAACGCCATGTGAGTTGGTCTGATTATTCGGTATTAATAAGGCCAGAATGTTATCAGATTCAAGGCAAATCCTAGCAAAATCAGACAATTTGAGTAGAGGCTATGATTGGAGGAAATATCTGTGAAGTCCAACTTAACCACATGATGGGTCAATCCATTTTAGTCCAAATATCGGCCCCATTAAATTAGGACTAATCTATTGGAAATAGTTTATAAGATTACTCACCCTCCAAACTATTTCCCTTAGTACAGCTCACTTGAATCATGCATGTAATTACATTTTTAGGCCATAGTATCTAATTGTTAGAGTGGATTCATGTAATCATCACAATGGGCTCTTTAAAAATCAAGGGTGGTCGACTATCCCAATTATTTCATTTGGTATAGTATGTATAATCATATGTTAAATTGATTTTTGGCTGTCGGCCAAATGTTGAATCAAACATCTAATAATGGGAGCAAATTCCACATGCATGATTTTTGAAACATTTGGAAGGGCTACCCTTGATTTTTTATTTTTTATTTTTTATTTTTTTTAGGGGCTCACCCTTGTGTATATTTAAATGATGTGTAATCTTAAGGCAAAGTCTAAAAATTTAAGTTAACTTGTGATTCATGTGGACTATCCTAATGGAGTCTAAGGTGAGAGATGTCCACCTTTGATTTCTATAGGACCGACTGTAATTATTATAAGAAATCCACTCCAACCATTAGATGAGACACCAAAATTTAGGCATGCAGCCAAAAAAAGGTCCATATGAAATTCACATCAACCATATTGAGAAAAATAGTTTAGAAGATAAGCATTATCTTGTATACTATTTCTAATTGTGTAGTCCACTTAGATCATGGATTAAGCTAATTTTTGAGCCCTTCTAAGATATTGGAACATGCTTGACAGTTGGCATGGTTTTCACATAAACATTAAAATGGCATGACGAGAGCCACCTGTTGCTTTATCCTCATTGAGAGACTCGTGCCAAACTTATTTTAAAAAGGGAACTATAAATTGTAGTACAAATCCATGTCAAAGAGTCATCATTATGATTTTATCATAATTGTTTAAACATGTAATCTAATAGTCAAATACAATGTAATAAGAGTTAAGTAAAAGATTTTATAATTAATTATTACAATTTTATATAATATTGAAGTGAAATTTTCTCATACGAATGTGATTAGAAAATTTTGGGTGATTTTTATTTATTTATTTTATAGTTGCAAATATTTTTATCAACCATGATATCTACAACTGTCCACTCTAAAAATAAAGCCCATATTATAGACTCTGCTTGTAAAATGTGACTAAAAAATTTTGGGTGAATTTTATTTATTTATTTATATACAGTTAGCAAACAGTTGAAAATTGTAAATTTAGCATGTGTTAAGCCAAGATAGTCATTCTAAATTACGAAAACCTCAAAGTCATAATATCAAAATCAGATTGGTTGAAGAATCCGAACCATTAATTAGTGGACACATTTTTTATTTTTTATTTAAGAACCATGGGATATTTCTCATTTAAACCTCCAATAAGTACACATCAATCCAATGGTGAGATAAGTGTTTTTTTTTTTTTTTAAAACACACACACTCTCACACCGTACACCTATGGATACTCAAACCCTTGATCGGGTGTTGAAACTCCCGAGAGTCTACCGCCCGGGTATTATTTCACAAGTAATTCGGCAGCATTAATAAGTGGTGGAATTCATTCACTTGCTTTTACAAGATTGCCAGTGTGGGGCCCACCTAATGAGTTTAAGGGACGGTTGAAAAGGAATGACCCATGGTTCAAACTCCCAACCGAATGCACGCACGCACGTGTGGCCTGACAGATGAGTGGGAGAGCCGATTGAGTAAACTCTGTGGGGCCATCATGTATGTATATGTCTTATCCATGCCGTAAATCTGTTTTATCTGATCATTTTACGGCATGTATAAAAAATCGAATCATATCCAATGCTCAGGTGGACCACACCAAATGGAACAGTAGGAAGAATGATGTTTCCTGTGGTGTGGTCCACCTGAGCTTTGGATATGCTTCAATTTTAGGTTTTTACACTAAAATGATGAGATAAAACAGATGGACAGAGTAGATGGGACACATAAGTTCCCTGTGGGCCCCACAGAGACACAATCCGCTCTCGATGAGTGGACCAGCTCGATTCCGAAACTGGGGCATCTCCACGTTGGGTCCCACCTGATGAGCAGATGTAGCACACGTGTGCACTCACACGAGTGCAACTCTGATTTCTCTCCTCTCTGCATGCATTTTCATGAATAAACGAACTCCAATGACAACAGCTTTTTCTCCAATTCTCGTTTTTCATCGCAGCATATGGCGATTCCGAGAAAAACCCATCTTCTTCTCGGTCTCATCGCACTCCTTTTCCTCTCCATCGCATCTGCAGACGTTTTTTAAAATAAACCCATGAGGATTATTTTAAAAAAAATAAAAAATAAAAATCAGGCTGATCAATTCCCTGAGTGGGTCAGATCAGTATGCATAGACAGTGTTGGCCATCCATGGATTATAACAGTGTGGCCTACCTGATGCATGGAAATACCTGACTTTTGTATCAGGTGACCTTCATGGTGAGCCCTATTATTAACATGATACTGATGTCTTACACAAGTGGCATGTCCGTCCAAGGAGGATACTGTACCACAATCAGTGGTACAGATCCAAGGGTCTAGTGGACCAAATAGCACGGATTGAACGCCCAACCTTAAATTTTTTCTAGGACTGCTAGAAGTTTGGATAAGCTGATCATATTTGTGTGTTTTTTCCTTTATCTACATCCATGTGACTTTCATGAATAGTTGGATTGGCAAATAAACATCAGGGTGGGCCCAAGAAAGCCCCAATGTTGGGCATCTTTATCACTACTGCTTTAGGCGGGGTTGCATTAGTCCAACCCGGAGGGAGAAAATCGGATGCAGATTGCATCCTTGGAGGGGCAGGAATTGGTCTTGGCAGGGGCTCAGCGAGTAGGGCTGTACATCGAGCTTAGTCGAGTCGAGGTGGGCCAAGCTTGGCTTGACTCTGCCGTGCTCTCCTCGAGCTCGGCTTTGAGCTTACCATTGGAACTTGGCTTGTTTGCCAAAACTTTCGAGTCAAGCTCGAGGCGAGCTGGTGGATCGAGACGAGGTGAGCTTACTTCGAGTCGAGTCAAGCCTACTTCCAACCCGACCCAACCCACACCTAATTCAACCAAGCCACCCAACCCAACTGACCCAACCCGCACCCAACCCAACTGTTTTGCATTATATGAAAATTTGAACATGCCCTTTACGTGTTGGAGAAAATGTCGCGTAGGCTCAAACTCAGCTTGAACTGTTGACCAAACCGAGCCGAGCTAACCAGTTAGACTTGAGGACTAAGCAGAGCCGAGTTCAAGCTAGGGTTAGCTACTGGTCGAGCCAAGTCGAGCTAGGCCAAGCTCGACTTGGTTCGACTCACGTACAGCTATACAACTAACCATTGGCGATAATATTGCATATGGACAAGGCTTTCAATGGATCCTGGATCCACTAAGGTTAGTAAATCCCTGACTGGGGGGCACACCATGATGTAGCTACCTTATATCATGTCATCCATCATGTTGGGAGAAGAAATCCATTCTCAACCACACACACAATAATATCAGAATTAAAAGAAAGTAAAAAAAGACAAACTACAATACAACGATTTGTATGGTTACCTTTCAGTATATCTATATATTAACACCAATTCACTATGCTCAAAGGCAAAAAATGAAGAAACGATTCTCAATATAATAACAACTACTACAAAATATATATTTTTTAACCCAAATGAACTAGGGTTCATATAAAATTCCACGTGAAATTATAAAATTTCCCTTTGGGTGAGCTGAGCTCAACCCGCAAAAGTGATGGATGGATGAACAAAACACCTCTGATGGCCAAGTTCCACGGATCCTAACAACATCCTACTTGAAGACTAATCATAGGCAATCTCCTGATGAGTATGGTGAATTTACAAAAGCCCATGCCAATGTATAGAACTCAATGTGAATTTCCCTCTAGTCTTCAAACTTGAAGGCCAATAGAAACTAAGCATGACTTCAGTTTCTCTTTGATAATCACCTTGGTCAATATATCCATTTTTCAAGATCATTTTAAGACACGATATAAAAGATGAAGTAAATCAAAATCTTAGGTGGGCCACACCACAAGAAATTGTGATGATTGAAAACCCACCTTGAAAAAAACTTATTAGGGGTCAGCAGAATGTTTATTTGTCATCCGCCCGTTCATAACATATCAAAGACCTGGATGAGAGGACCACACAAACATCAGCTTGATCCAAAACTTATGTGGCACACAAAAGTTTTTAATGGTCAATCACCACGGTTTTGGTGTGGTGTGCTCCGCCTAAAATTTGGATCTACTTCATTTTGGGATCGTGCTATATATAAAATGATCTGTCAAGACAAATGGACATCATGGATGTAAGGCATACATCATGGTGGGCCTCAAAGTCAAGGATCCACCCACCATGGTGGATCCAGGAATCCACCCGCACCCCTTACAACTTTGCTAGACGCCACAGCAGTTATAATTTTAGCTCTCAGACACACAAGGCAGGGGAGCCATACATGGGGGGCCAAAGGTACATTTAGTACGTTCGTGTCCTTCATCATCACCACACATGTGGCATGCTTTGATGGCATCGGTACTGATATTCATTGACCCAGTGGGCCATCAGGAGAATGAAACCCACCTTTAAAATTGCGCCAACCGATGGGTTATGATTTTCCAATTAGTCTTTTCACACTTATAGTCTGTTCAAGTGGGGCCCACCACATAAATAGTTCTGATTTCCCTGGAGATGGTTCTAGACACATGGGCCATTTGTCACGTGTGTGGTGGAGATGCAGGAACTACTGTACCATGGTGACACTATTAATGGGCCAGGCCTTTGCACAAGACCTAATTTTAAACAGGTCAGGCCAAGCCACCAGTTGATATCCAAGCCTGGCCCACTTACAGCCTAGGCCCAGCAATCCAATGGAGCTAACTTCTGACACATGGTGTTGCGGTATGCATAGATAAAGTAGCAATGCTTTGTTATTTATCACGTATGCATCTGGTGGGCCACCGGATCAACGGCTTTGATCACCCAAAGGCCAGCCCAATTTGTTCTTAAGCTCCCGACACATGCCCAATTCATCCTAAAGCGAGCTAATCAGAGGGTGACGTCCAGCCATCTAGCTCACGTCCAACCGTCACCAAAATAACACCTACCAGTCATAGTGCGCTCCAGTAGTGGTACTCTATAGTGGCCCTGCGTGTAGTTTTTAGTCTGTTTAATTTTGGGTTTGTTGTCATATGTCTTCAATCTGATTGAAATAAAGAGTCTATCGATGTCATTGACAGACACTTATTTCTATCGAAAAAATTCAAGAAAATCTGAGTTGCTTGTTGTATAGTTTTGGAGTTGCTACTTGGTGCAATTGAAGGTGTTTTCAATGTTATTGGCTGGTATTCAATGGCTATCGGTGCCATCGAAGGTTCCATCGACGACATGCGCAGAACTGCATAAGTGCGTGATTTGTTTCTAATTCAGGTCATGATAGTATATATATATAGGCTATAATCAGGATTAGGGTATTCTAAGTGAATGTTAATACGTTTTTAAGGTATTCCGGAACAAAGCTAATTAAGGTTTTGGAAAATAATTTTGAAGTCATTTAGTTCAGTGAGTCCATCCCATCTCTTATAATATCATTTTCATAGTAAATTGTTTAACGTTTTGTGTTGTGATTTTTTCCCTCTAGAAGCTTAAGGAGATGGCGTATCAATGTATAAGAAGGGAATTTAACAATTGGCAGTCATTATATATAGGTGACTCGTCTGAGTCATATGCAACTGATCTGAGTCAATTTGAACCTGATAGGGATCAGTACAGTTAAATGAACCTGAACAACTGGGGATGAGAAAATGAAGATGGATTTATATTATACAGTAATGTTTTTCATACACAAGTAGAGAAACACAAATTAGAAAAATCAAAATAATCTAAACCATTAAAACATGATGATCAAGAACTAGGGACCGCGGTCAGAAATAAGGAAAGACGGTGAAGAATGTTTGGGTGATGGTGAGCAGGAGGAGGATGGACGCCGCAATCAAAGAAATGAAAGACCATGGATTGGTGAAATAATCGCGCTTCAAGCTCGCCCGCCACATGTTGCATTTGTTCTCGCAATGTTTTTGCACATTGTCATGTACATCCGAAAGATAGCTTCCCTTGAAATTATGGAATATCCCAATGCGGAGCCGGTTGAATAGGAGGGCCACATCATCATCGCTTCCCAGAAAATTATCCATGATCCCATTCTGATGGAGCAGTGCCACATCCTTGGACGTCACTACAAGAAAGAGGGTTTTTAGCGACGAAACACATTTTCGTCGCCAAAGGTAACTTTTAGTGAAGAAAAAGCTTTTCGTCGATTTTTAACGACGAAAATTTTCGCAGCTAAAAATTATGGATGAGACTTTTAGCGGCGAAAATTTTCGTCACTAAAGGCCGCAACCACCTTTTCTATAGATTACTTTTAGCTACGAAAATTTTCGTAGCTAAAAATCATCGGTGAGACTTTTAGCAGCGAAACTTTTCGTCGCTAAAGGCCGCAAACAAAAAACGAGTGGATTACTTTTAGCTACGAAGATTTTCGTAGCTAAAAAATGTGGATGAGACGTTTAGCAACGAAAATTTTCACCTAAACGGTGCTACTTTTAGCTACGAAAATGTTCGTAGCTACAAATCGTGGATGAGACTTTTGGCGATGAAAAGTTTCGTCGCGAAAGGGCAATTTACTTTTAGCTACGAAAAATGTCGTAGCTAAATATCGTATATGAGATTTTTAGCCGCGAAAATTTTCGTCGCCAAAGGCTACAGACAATTTCTCCCCCTATTCGAATCGATTACTTTTTGCTACGAAATTTTTCGTAGCTAAAATTTGTGAATGAGAATTTTAGCAACGAAACTTTTCGTTGCCAAAGGCTACAAACAATTTTTCAAAAAATTACTTTTAGCTACGAACTGTTTCGTAGCTAAAAAACCTAGATATTACTTTGATCGACGAAAAGTTTCGTCGCTAAAGGCCGTAACAATTTTACAAACAAGGATAAGACTTTTAGCGAGGAAAATATTCGTCGCTAAATACTTTTACCTACGAAATATTATATAACAGGTGTTATATAATATATTTCATCATATTCACATTCACATCCATCTAAACCCAAACTATGTAAATTCATCCAAACATAAACTACATTCATCCAAATATAAACTGCATCCATCCAAACACAAACAATCTTATGGAAAAAAAAACAAATGAAAAGAGAAAGAACATATAAGAGGTGATCCAGACAAATGAAAAGAAATTAGGTTTAGGTTATAGGTTATAGGTTATAGCTTTAGGGAATTGAGAATAGGTTAAGGTTTAGGTTTAAGAAATCAGGTTCTGGTTCAGGTTTGGTATCGGGTTTAGGTTTGGGTTTTCAAGTTTATGTTTAGGTTTAGGTTAAGGAGTTGAGATTAGGATTAAGTGTAGGTTTAGGTTTAAGGATTTGAGATTACATTTAGGTTTTAGGTTTAAGTTATATATTTAGGTTTAGGTTATAAGTATAGGTTATAGGTTTAAGTTTAAGTTACGTTATAGGTTAAGGTTTAGGGAATTGAGAATAGGCTAAGGTTTAGGTTTAAATTAGGTTATAGGTTAAAGTTTAGGGAATTGAGAATAGGTTAAGGTTTAGGTTTAGGAAAATCGGGTTCGGGTTCGGGTTCAAGTTTAGGTTTGGGGTTTCAAGTTTAGGTTTAGGTTAAGGAGTTGAGATTAGGATTAGGTGTAGGTGTAGGTTTAGGAATTTGAGAATACATTTAGGTTATAGGTTTAGGTTATAAGTGTCAGTTATAAGTTTAGGTTATAAGTGTCGGTTATAGGTTATACCTTTAGGGATTTGAGAATAGGTTAAGGTCTAGGTTTAGGAAATCGAGTTTGGGTTCAGGATCGGGTTTAGGTTTGGGTTTTCAAGTTTAGTTTTAGGTTTAGGTTAGGGAGTTGAGATTAGGATTAGGTATAAGTTTAGGTTTGGGGATTTAAGAATACATTTAGGTTTTAGGTTTAGGTTTAGGTTTTAGGTTTTAAGTTTAGGTTAAGGTTATAGGTTTAGGTTATAGGTTATAGGTTATAGGTTATAGGTTATAGCTTGAGGGAATTGAGAATAGATTAAGGTTTAGGTTTAGTTTTGGGAAATCGGGTTCGGGATTGGGTTTAGGTTTGGGTTTTCAAGTCTAGGTTTATGTTTAGGTTAGGGAGTTGAGATTAAGATTAGGTGTAGGTTTAGGTTTAGGGATTTGAGAATACATTTAGGTTTTAAGTTTAGGTTTTGGGATTTGAGAATAGGTTTAGGTTAAGGTTGTAAGTATAAGTTATAGGTTAAGATTAAGGTTTAGGTTTTGGCTATAAGTATAAGTTTTGGGATTAGAGAATAGGTTTCAGTTAAGTTTATAAGTCTAGGTTTAGGTTATAGGTTATAGGTTAAAGTTTAGGTTTAGGAAATCCGGTTCGGGTTCGGGATCGGGATCGGGTTTAGGTTTGGGTTATAGGTATAGGTTTTGGGATTTGAGAATAAGTTTATGTTAAGGTTATGAGTCTAGGTTTAAGTTATAGGTTAAGGTTTAGGTTTAGAATATAAGTATAGGTATAGGTTATAGGTTAAGGTTAAGGTTTAGGAAATCGGGTTTGGGTTCGGGATCGTGTTTAGGTTTGGGTTATAGGCATAGATTTTGAAATTTGAGAATAGGTTTAGGTTAAGGTTGTAAGTATAGGTTACAGGTTAAGGTTAAGGATTAGGTTTCGGCTATAAGTATCGGTTTTGGGATTTGAGAATAGGTTTAGGTTAAGGTTATAAGTCTAGGTTTAGGTTATAGGTTAAGGTATAGGTTTAGGTTATAGGTATAGGTTTAGGTTATACGTTAAGGTATAGGTTTAGGAAATCGGGTTCGGGATCACGTTTAGGTTTGGGTTATAGGCATAGGTTTTGGGATTTGAGAATAGGTTTAGGTTAAGGTTGTAAATATAGGTTATAAGTTAAGGTTAAGGTTTAGGTTTCGGCTATAAGTATAGGTTTTTGGATTTGAGAATAGGTTTAGGTTAAGGTTATAAGTCTAAGTTTAGGTTATAGGTTAAGGTTTAGGTTTAAGTTATAGGTATAGGTTGAGGTTATAGGTATAGGTTTAGGTTTAGGTTATAGGTATAGGTTTAGGTTATACATTAAGGTTTAGGTTTAGAATACATGGTTCGGGTTCGGGACCGGGTTTAGGTTTGGGTTATAGATATAGGTATTGGGATTTGAGAATAGGTTTAGGTTAAGGTTATGAGTCTAGGTTTAGGTTATAGTTTATGGTTTAGGTTTAGGCTATAGGTATAAGTTTCGGTTATAGGTTAAGGTTTAGTTTTAGGAAATCGGGTTCGGGTTCGAGATCGGGTTTAGGTTTGGGTTATAAGTATAGGTTATAGATTATGAGAATAGGTTTAGTTAAGGTTATGAGTCTAGGTTTAGGTTATAGGTTTTGTTTTAGGTTTAGGTTATAGGTTTAGGGAATGGTTTAGGAAATCGGGTTCGGGTTTGGGATTGGGTTTAGGTTTGGGTTATAGGTATAGGTTTTGGGATTTGAGAATAGGTTTAGGTTAAGGCTGTAAGCATAGGTTATAGGTTAAGGTTAAGGTTTAGGTTTAGGTTTCGGCTATAAGTATAGATTTTAGGATTTGAGAATAGGTTTAGGTTAAGGTTATAAGTCTAGGTTTAAGTTACAGGTTAAGGTTTAGGTTTAGGTTATAGTTATAAGTTTAGGTTAAGGTTATATGTTAAGGTTAAGGTTATAGGTTTAGGTTTAGGTTTAGGTTAAGTTTATAGGTTTAGGTTTAGGTTAGGTTATAGGTTATAGGTTTAGGTTTAGGTTATAGGTTATAGGTTTTGGGATTTGAGAATAGGTTTAGGTTAGGTTATAGGTTATAGCTTTAGGGAATTAAGAATAGGTCAAGGTTTAGGTTTAGGAAATTGGGTTCGGGTTCGGGACCGGGTTTAGGTTTGGATTTTCAAGTTTAGGTTTAGGTTTAGGCTAGGGAGTTGAGATTAAGATTGTAGGTTTAGGTTTAGGCATTTGAGAATATATTAAGGTTTAGGTTATAGGTTTTGGGATTTGAGAATAGGTTTAGGTTATAGGTTTAGGTTTAGGTTTAGGGATTGGAGAATAGGTTTGGATTATAGTTATAGGTTTAGGTTTAGGTTAAGGTTATATGTTAAGGTTAAGGTTATAGGTTTAGGTTTAGGTTAGGTTATAGGTTATAGCTTTAGGGAATTGAGAATAGGTCAAGGTTTTGGTTTAGGAAATCGGGTTCGGATTCGGGACCGGGTTTAGGTTTGGGTTTTCAAGTTTAGGTTTAGGCATTTGAGAATACATTAAGGTTTAAGTTTAGGTTTTGGGATTTGAGAATAGGTTTAGGTTATAGGTTTAGGTTTAGGGATAGGGATTTGGGTATAGGTTTAGGTTATAGGTTTAAGTTTAGGTTAAGGTTCTACGTTTAGGTTTAGGTGAAGTTTATAGGTTTATGTTAGGTTAGGTTATAGTTATAGGTTTTGGGATTTGAGGATAGGTTTAGGTTATAAGTATAGGTTTAGGTTAGGTTATAGGTTATAGCTTTAAAGAATTGAGAATAGGTCAAGATTTAGGTTTAGGAAATCGGGTTCGGGTTCGGGACCGGGTTTAGGTTTGGGTTTTCAAGTTTAGGTTTAGGTTTAGGCTAAGGAGTTGAGATTAGGAATAGGTATAGGTTTATGTTTAGGCATTTGAGAATACATTAAGGTTTAGGTTTAGGTTTTGGGATTTGATAATAGGTTTAGGTTTAGGGATAGGGACTTGAGAATAAGTTTAGGTTATAGGTTAATGTATAAGTTAAGCTTATAGGTTTATGTTTAGGTGAAGTTTATAGGTTTAGGTTAGGTTAGGTTATAGGTTTTTGGTTAAGGTTTAGGTTATAGTTATAGGTTTTGGGATTTGAGGATAGGTTTAGGTTAGGTTATAGGTTATAGCTTTGGGGAATTGAGAATAGGTCAAGGTTTAGGTTTAGGAAATCGGGTACGGGTTCAGGTTTAGGCTAGGGAGTTGAGATTAGGATTAGGTGTAGGTTTAGGTTTAGGCATTTGAGAATACATTAAGGTTTAGGTTTAGGTTTTGGGATCTGAGAATAGGTTTAGGTTATAGGTTTAGGTTTAGGGATAGGGACTTGAGAATAGGTTTAGGTTTAGGTTAAGGTTATAGGTATAGGTTTAGGTGAAGTTTATAGGTTTAGGTTAGGTTACGTTATAGGTTTTTGGTTAAGGTTTAGGTTATAGTTATAGGTTTTGGGATTTGAGAATAGGTTTAGGTTAGGTTATAGGTTATAGCTTTAGGGAATTGAGAATATGTCAAGGTTTAGGTTTAGGAAATTGGGTTCGGGTTCGGGACCGGGTTTAGGTTTGGGTTTTCAAGTTTAGGTTTAGGTTTAGGCTAGGGAGTTGAGATTAGGATTAGGTGTAGGTTTAGGTTTAGGCATTTGAGAATACATTAAGATTTAGGTTTAGGTTTAGGGATTTGAGAATAGGTTTAGGTTATAGGTTTAGGTTTAGGGATAGGGATTTGGGTATAGGTTTAGGTTATAGGTTTAGGTTTAGGTTAAGGTTATTGGTTTAGGTTTAGGTGAAGTTTATAGGTTTAGGTTAGGTTAGGTTATAGGTTTTTGGTTAAGGTTTAGGTTATAGGTATAGGTTTTGGGATTTGAGGATAGGTTTAGGTTATAAGTATAGGTTTAGGTTAGGTTATAGGTTATAGCTTTAAGGAATTGAGAATATGTCAAGGTTTAGGTTTAGGAAATCAGGTTCGGGTTCGGGACCGGGTTTAGGTTTGGGTTTTCAAGTTTAAGTTTAGGTTTAGGATAGGGAGTTGAGATTAGGATTAGGTGTAGGTTTAGGTTTAGGTATTTGAGAATACATTAAAGGAAAAGGTTTAGGTTTTGGTATTTGATAATAGGTTTATGTTATAGGTTTAGGTTTAGGGATAGGGACTTGAGAATAGGTTTAGGTTATAGGTTTAGGTTTAGGTTAAGCTTATAGGTTTATGTTTGGGTGAAGGTTATAGGTTTAGGTTAGGTTAGGTTATAGGTTTTTGGTTAAGGTTTAGGCTATAGTTATAGGTTTTGGGATTTGAGGATAGGTTTAGGTTAGGTTATAGGTTATAGCTTTGTTCTGTTCTCATCTGCATTCCATAGATCTTCTTTTTCATTCATTTATTCTATCTGCATTGTGGTTTTGATGAACATATTTTATTGTAAGGAATCCGCATGTATACATCTCCACATGCATTTGATGGAGAAAGGACAAAAGAACAACTTTTTTATATCCTTCTGTTTCATGGTGTGTGATAAATAATACCTTGCTCTCTCTTTGTTTGATTTTGAAATGTGACTAACATGGAACTTCCCTATTGTGTGTGGATTTTGTACATGCTCTGTTTAGGTATGAATTTGATGGTCATTAATCATTTGGACAAACTCTTTGTTACAAATGATGCTGCAACTATTGTGAATGAACTTGAGGTACAACATCCTGCTGCCAAGATTCTCGTGTAAGCAGGCAAAGCTCAACAGGAAGAAATTGGTGATGGAGCTAATCTGACGATATCTTTTGCTGGGGAGCTTCTCCAAAATGCGGAGGAGCTTATTAGGATGGGATTGCATCCAAGTGAAATCATTAGTGGCTACACAAAAGCGATCAATAAGGTCCTTCATTTCTTTGCTGAATGACCTGTCAAACTGTATTCCGAACCTTTTGCTCATTAGGCATTGTGCATATGCTGATTTCTGCTCTGTTGATGCCTAGACGGTTGATATTTTAGATGAGTTGGTTGAAAAGGGCTCGGAAACAATGGATGTGCGGAACAAGGATGAAGTTGTTTACCGAATGAAAGCTGTTGTGGCCAGCAAGCAGTTTGTACAAGAAGATATTTTGTACTCTCTTCTTGCGGATGTGTGTACATGAATGTTGGTGTTTATTTATTAATATTATTTTTGGTCCCTTGGTTATGAGAAAACTTCAAAAGCTGGACTTCTTTTATATTACAGGCATGCATCCAGGTCTGCCCCAAGAACCCAGTGAACTTTAATGTAGATAATGTTCGTGTCGTAAAGCTTCTTGGAGGAGGTCTGCATAACTGTTCAATTGTTCGTGGCATGGTCCTGAAAACTGATGCTGTTGGAATATAAAACAAATGGAAAATGCAAAGGTGTGCCTTTGGAAAACCACCTATTGTTTCTTATACCAATATAATATTCTTATACTATATTTGCTTCCTCACTTATTTTCTGGTTGTAAATATCATAGAGTAGAAATACATTCCACCAAGTGTGTTGTATTTTTTCTGTCAAGGATCTTTTGTGTTCTTAAATCTCTCTTTCTCTCTCTCTCTGTGGTTTTTTTGGTGATGCCTTGTATTGGATGCCTTTGTCTGATTTGGATTTGGTTGTTTGATGGTTACTTGCCATTTAGTATTGAGTGGTTTTTTGGAAGGCTTAATGTTGCTGAAAATGAAAAAAAATATTTTTCTACTCTCTAGGAGTATTTTCATGCCATTTGGCGTTGGGTAATTTTGCGCATTGGAAGGCTTACTGTTGTTTCCTTCTTAGCCAATTTGGTTGAATTGATTTATGTGAGCTTGCTATTGATCAAAAGAAATAATATACATGAGCTTACGTGTCCCTGTGTGTGGTCAAAGGGGCATGGGATCCAATGTTGACAGAACAAGGGTCATTGTTAGTACTGAAACTGCCCCTCTTTTTTTTGCTGTTGAGATTTTATCATGGTTCCATGATATCTGTTTATTCTAGAGGAATTTCAATCTTTGCTGAAATTATCTGCAAATTGTTGTGGTCTTGTATCATGGATAGAATTTGTTTCCACAAAAGAAGATTTTGGATCTGAACTAGCTATAAGTACTATAAGCAGATTTTGACATTTTGCTTGTAATCTAGTAAAATGGACCATTACTCACTTGCATTTGTGTATTGTATGTTAATATCTCATTACTCTCCCCTGCATTTATGTATTGTATTTTAACGCATGTTTAGATGTATTCCAGAATGAGAATGAAATTGAGTATGTATCAGCTAGTGCACATTCACTGGATTTGAGCTGTTTGGTGCATCTAGAAAAATATTAATAGTTGGATGTGCTAATGCTCATCTGCAAAATGTGCCACAAAAAACATTTCTGTTACAGGTTCATTATCTATCATTGTGCTTTCTCCATGCAAAGACCTCAGCTTTAACAGCTTCATTATCTATTATTCTTCCAAAGATGTCACAATCCATGCATTAAAATCTGTAAATATATATGAATGCACTGTTATGTCTTGGAATTCTTGTATATGGTTTGGTTGATTGTTCATTTCTAGCCACAAGGCCATTTTTGTTGTATTGAGGTGGATATGAACTTATATCATCTTACAGGTTGCAATCGACTGTATGGTGGAGAGTTGCAATGAACTTGCCTGGGTTCTTTCTGACTAACCAAAGAAGTCAAACAATTAACGCCTAATAGAACACCTACATGAGAAATTTCTAAGCACCATCATTGACAATAGGTATGAAAATTTTCCCACCCTTTATATAGATGTGAAAAGTCAACATTAGCTCTCAAACAGTTGAGGTTTGTACACTACATCAGTTCTCTTCTATTTGTTTTCTTTTCTGATTTCTTTCCTCGAAAGTTTTTGCTTTGTCCAACTTTTTCATACATAGTTTGATCTGCAGACAGTTGGATTCGCTTCTTTCAAAGTGGGGATTATGTTCTTCTAGCGAACATGTTTGCAAGTGCTAGCCAATGGAACAAAGTGACAAGAGTGAGAGAGGCAATGAGAAACAGAGGAGTTCAGAAACCAGAGCCAGGTAACAGCCTCATCGAGCTACATCCAACAATTTAGCTTGAATCAGAATTTTCAAGGACTGTTGTGGATGCATTTCTCTCTTATGTAGCAGATTTTCTATGTTGTTAGACTCCCCTCTTCTCTTTCTGTACTTTTCTCTCCCAACTTTTTTTTTTTTTCATTTTCCTTCTCTACCTGATTTGAAAATAGAAAGGGAATTCATATTTATCAATAGAGCTATTGCATCTATTTGTTTTTTTTTTTTTTTTTTGGCACCATTTAAAAATTGGCAGTGACTCATCCACCTTACATATCAGATTGATTTACAGCTATTCACACCATCCAGATTGTGGATCTCATTGTTGATGGAGCATTTCTAAAATCAGACATTTCTAAATCACACTGATCAAGCAATCCTAACCATCCAATTAAAGGATATCATATGGATAGATGGTTAAAAATAAAAGTAAATGGTCCAAATTTGGAAGGACAAATCTGATGGTTAATGTTATCTTCTCAGTGAAGATTTTTTATGATGCACTTGTGCTCCATCCATAGATTTGGATGGTCTGGATTGCCATACAAGCATGCCATGTGTATTTCTAAAGTCTCACCACCATTTTATAAATGGTGCAAAACTAACACTTGACTCCCCTTGCTTAAGACCGGACAGATGACTTTTTTTTTTTTTTTTTTCTTTTTAAATTTATGGGCAGTGAAAATTGTAATATGGAGAAATTCCAAGTATCGCATGGTAGCTTATACTGAAATGAAAAATGAGATAGTGCCCATATCTGATGATCAGGATTCCTTTGTTGTGAAAAATGAGATAGTGCCCATATCCATGAAATGTTCTATTAAGGGTAGGCTGAACAGTAGGACAATTTTTTGTGTTTACCAATGATTGCTAGGTTGAACAAATTCTTGTTCAATGACCTTTATGGATATTGATCCCAAAAACATTTTAGTGCACTATTTCTAGTCTTCGTCACCTACAACAAGTATAGGGACAACTCCCATATAAGGAGATTTATTGTCATTTGAGAAGAATGGAGTGGAATTGAAGAAAGCGATATCTGCGCACACATATTGTTTGCGAAGTGAGGGGTTGTAGCAACAATAACCTCTATGTTCGAGAGTATATGAGAAAAACATATTTGATGGCTCTAGGATCCAATTTATCATGGCCTGACTCCAACAAGTGAACAAAACATATACATTTAAAGACTCTGGGAGGCAAAGAGAATGGTGGAGCATCTGGAAGTAAGATGTCATGAGGTGACTTAGCCATTAAGATTGTTGAGGAAATTCGATTTATCTAGAAGCATGCTGTAATTAATGCACCACTCTAGAAACTTTTGGGAACATTCATGTCAAGTAATAAGGCTTGAGTTACTTCTAGCAAGTGACGATTTTCCCATTTTGGTACACTGTTTTGTTGTGGGTTATGTGCACATGAAGTTTGATGCGCTATACCTATTTTGGAAAAATACAAATGAAAGGAATCTGACATATATTCCCTGGCATTATTGGAAGGAAATATAGGCACCTTTGAATTAAATTGATTTTGTACCACCATGTAAAAGGTCTTAAAATTAAAAAATAATTCAATTGTTCTTTTATGAAATAAATCTAAGTCATACATGAAAAATCTTCAATGAATGTAACTAAGTATTTATGCCCCGTCCTACTAGGAATTGTAACTAGTCCCCAAACATCTGAATATGTACTAGAGAAAAGGGAACTAGATTACGTTTTTTACTATGTAAGAGTAACCATCTCTCTAGATGTATGTGGTGGTTCCGCTGTAGAAGTGGAACCAGCTGGATGAGACCTACTATCTCCAATATGAGATGCTTGATTCGCCATGCTTGCTTTCTATGAAGATCCCATGACTTCTCAGCTGAATGATTCATAACACTGCAGAGGTCCCACTTCACCACGAGCTTCTTGATTTCCTCTACCACCATGACTACCACATTTGCCTCGTCCAAAGAAAGATATAAGAGCAAAGCTATCATTGGTTCCGCAAGTAAACCCTAGAGATACACATTGGAGATGTGCATAGATCTCATTCAGGGATGACACCACCTAAAATCTGCACAGGAGCTGGCTTCTATTCAGGTTTTAACATGGATAAAAAATTAGTTAACTGAAACTTTTCACATTGCTGACATTGTTTGTCTAAATCCATAGGCATTCAATTCTTCCCACATCCATTTTAGTTTTGAGTAATATTCACCTAGGGTTTTATCTCTCGCATACATACAAGAGATGTTTTTGTCAGATAAATACATCTCCTGTAATGCATCCTATATTTCTTTTGCAGTGTCCAAAAACATTATGTTTGAACTTATTGATGATTCCATGCTATTCTAAAACTAGGTCACAAATTAAGCATTATCTTGGATTCATTGATTCTCATCCAGTGTCTCCGTGGTCAAATAATTTAATATGCCTTTGATTGTTTCAAACACTTGAATTGATTTAGACCATTGGAGATAATTTGTTCCATTCAATTTAATAGAGGTTATTTGGCCCCCTAAAATCAGATGGATTTATGAATCCAGTTCTCAAATCACTGGATTCAAAAAAAAAAAAAAAAGGTTCTCAAATCACTTTTCACCTCCATTAAAAACAAGGGAAAGAGGAGTACTATACGCTTTGCACAAACATGGGCTGACCTAGCACGACTCACAAACACTTTCCTTGCACACTTCCCATGGAGTGAACACAATGCTTTGGAGATATCAACCCACACGTCTTCATGCCACACAAGGGGTGATGTTCACATAAATCTCAAACATATGATGCACGAGACATTACATGAAACCTTATGTTTTTTATGATATATATATATATATTTTTTTTAATTATTCTTTTGCACAAGACATGAGAAAAAAGAAGGATAGGAGGGAAGAAAAGGAATTAAGAGAAGATGGATCAAGATCAAGGCTGCTTTAATAGCATGTAAGAGGGAGGGTGGGAGGGTATGGGTTTGGACCAATTTGAAATGACCAATTTGAAACTATCATAGTATTTGCATTGTGTGATCATTACTCCAAGTTCAACTAGAAAGGAATGTAATTGCAATTTGTACTCCATTATGAATAACACTAACCATCGATACAGTTCAATCATTGCCACCTAATTAAACTGAACAATTGCAATCCAACTCAGGTGTGTTTCAAAATGCAGCGTAGAAGATGCATTTAGATCAATGGATTATTTCTAGCCTGGTGAACCTGTGATTAGCTCTGTTTTGAGCTTGTAGATTATCTTTGCATTTAGTCGATGAAACTCAATCAGGCCTTGAAAGATTTGAATTTTATTTTGTATTGTGACTTGAATAAAAGATATGATGTCATTGAGAAAACCCAAAAGCCATAACTCAGTTTTTCATTTTTTCTTTTTGCAGTGGCTATTAGTACATGCCTTATCAACTTTTGGCTTGCCACGTCACGATGGAGGTGAGTTTCTTGGCTGTTAACTGGTAGCTCTTTGTTGGAAAGTATTCTTCTTCATCATGGTTATCAAATAATTCCTGTTATAACAAAAGTGGCTGATGTGCCAGTCCATGTTGGCATTGAGTTGTAGTTTGACCACCAAGTGTGTCAGGTTTTTGGGTATCACTCTGTGATTAGAGTTCATAGAGAACCCACAGACATGTTATGGAGTCACAAATCATATGCCTGTTTCCAGTGACTGGTAGAAATGATGTCACATGATTTTTAGTTCAATTGGCAGGTGTATTACAGTGCAGAAACATTCAGTGTGCCAGTGGAGATGATAGAAGGGAAGTGTGAAGCTAGAAAGAAGCATGATCTTCCATCTCTGGATGACCCTGCAATCTTTGAACATATCTTCTTCAGTGAATACATGTATGATCCTTCCAAATGTTGGGTGGTGTAGATAAAAGAGAAAGATGGCGATGATGTTAAGATGCAAGGACAAGGAAACAAGTGTACATGGCTATGGAACTTGACTAGAAAGTAGGTGGTAAGGAAGTTGTCTAAATAGGAAGAAGACGATGATTTTTTGTATATTTGTTTATTATGTTAAACTTATATGTATTTATGCGTAAATGAGTGTGATGCGGATAAGATTGTTTGTGTTTGGATGAATGTACTTTTATGTTTGGATGGATTTTCTTGTTTGGGTTTAGATGGATGTGAATGTCAATATGATGAAATATATTATATTACAGGTGTATATCAGGATGAATATGATGAAATATATTGTTAACAGGTGTATATTAGGAATTTTGTGCGGAATTTTGAGCTAGAATAATTTTTTAAAAAGAGACTTTTAGCGACGAAAATTTTCGTAGCTAACAGTTTTGTAATTTATTTTTTAGCTGCGAAAATTTTCGCTGCTAAAAGTCTTGTACAATTTTTGTAGCGACGAACATTTTCGTTGCTAAAAGTAGAACAATATTTTTAGTAGCGAAAATTTTTGCTGCTAAAAGTTCTGTACAGTTTTTTTAGCGACGAAAACTTTCGCTGATAAAAGTGAAACGATTTTTTAGGAGCGAAAATTTTCGCTGCTAAAAGTCTTGTACAGTTTTTTCGTGACGAAAATTTTCGTCGTTAAAAAATGGAACGATTTTTTTAGTAGCGAAAATTTTCGCAGCTAAAAGTCTTGTACAGTTTTTTTAGCGACGAAAATTTTCGTCGCTAAAAGTTTTGCAATTTATTTTTAGCATCGAAAATTTTTGCTGCTAAAAGTCTTGTACAGTTTTTTTAGCGACGAAAATTTTCGTTGCTAAAACTTTTTAGCTACGAAAATTTTACTTTTAGCTACGAAAACTTTCGTCGCTAAAAGTGACATTTCTTGTGTAAGTCGTGAAAACGTGGAATTTTGATTCTAGGCAGCATTGTTCGAATGCTATGAGGTTCCGAAAGAGAGTATCGCTCTGGTCATGTATAACGAAGGGCGTGATTTCCAACACCCCGTTGCTAAATTTCACGTTCAAGATGTTATTCGATTTCTCGTTCTTCTTGAACTTGACCCCCGCATGTTGGAGGTCAGTCGCGCAAGGGATCATCTCGCGCGGTTCATAAATAGTCAACGAAAGGTTGGGCACCTCCTTCCTAATAGTTGGGGTTGGTAACAAATGCAAGTGGAATAAATGGAGCAGATGATGGTAGGAATCTTTGATCTCGATTTTCTTATTCCTAGCCATGAATCCATCGAAGAGATAATGGGCCATCTTCGCAAGTAAATGTGGTACGTTCGCTGGACAAGCCATTATGAAAATACGCTGCAGAACGAAGAAAGGAATTTGATTTTCAAAGAGGAGCGTATCAGACACTGTATATTCCACCGTCCCAGTCATATCAAATATCGGGTCTTCGAAGCCATCTGAATGGAAAAAGAACTCCGGTACTTCAGGAAGAGGACTGAGATCTCTTTGTTGCCTGAACAACTCCTCTATTTGCTCTCTCGGAAAGAGCCTTAGAAAGAGCTCGATAATGAAGCAAGCATCAAGCACCATCATTTTTACAAACTCGTTGGGGCCGATATTGTCGGAGTAGCAACTTCTCGCTTTATCCTCCAATTCCTCCATCGCCTTGAGGTAGTCCTCCAACCGATGGTTGGGATTACGGGAGAGGAATGAATGTAGGTACAACAATTTGTGCTCTTCCATAGCTTGTAGCCTCTTCTTGCCGTGATGGTATGGGCCGATCGACACCATCTTAGGCTCATAAGCAACCTCCTTTACTTCCCGGATTCTTTGTGGGACTATGTAGATGGTGGGTCGATCTCCACGTCTGAGCTTGGAAACGGATGCTTTGACCGATTCTATGATGGAATCGGCTAGTGCTTGCCTGCCTGGAGTTATGCAACTCGGTCTCGGGGAGGCGTTGGTCGATGTGTTCGCTCCCTCTTCTATTTCATGTATATCATCATCCATCATCAACGATGCGGCTGATTTCATCATGGAATTGGTTGGTGATTCTCTATCATCCATCAACGAAACGATGTGGCTGTATGGACACAAAATAACTCAATATAGGGTGACACGGGCCTGTATCGGTAGTCAATGATACGATACCCGTTACACTGATTTTAGTCTGCGTCTGTATATATATCTCGATTTTAAGGCGTTTGGAATTCGTAAGTATCAGATTTTTTATTTTTTATTTTTTATTTTTCTTCTTTGCTTCGCTTGTAGGTTGGTGATGGATCGGGAACCGGATTCTTTGAGGCCCTGAGGTGGGGTCCACCGTAATGCTTTTGGAAATTCCACGTTGTAAATTTGTTTTTCTATCTCATCAATTTTAGGACGGAATACATAAAAATGAGACGGGTCTAAAATTCAAGGTCCGGTGTAAGCAGTTGGAATCAAGTTATGGTCCACTGGTGGATATTTTCTAACTTATTTAAGTGCATGGACCATCCAACACGTTTAATAGATTGGACCAACACGAGGAACAATTTTTGTATTAAGTCAACCCCATCCACTCATCGAATGGACCATACTAGTATTTTGCTATTTAGCAAGTGTTATGCACTATTTTCTATCATGCATGTAGCTCATTTCATGAACGAATAAGAGTAATATTTGCAGCAGTTCATCATCATGGTGGGACCAGCCTATTAGGAGGATTGACAGGATTGAATGTCAGGATGAGTTAACAGGTTGGAATTTATCCACCAGGTGGACTATAGATTTTGGTCCAAAATAATATGAAAAAACTGTTGAATGACATGTATATACAGTGCATATAAATTGTTTACCCACACCGTCCATACTAAAGGAAACAGTGGTCATTGAACACCCACCATTGAAAGCTTTCTAGCTTCTACCATAATGTTTATTGACCATCCAATTTATTGTTAAGGTTGTAAAGATCGAGATGAAAGGAAAAAATAAATATCAGCTTGATCTAAAACTTTTGTTGCTGACAAAATATTTTCAATTGTTATTAACCACTTTTGCTTGTGGTGTGGCCCACCTGAAATTTGTATCTGCTTCAGTTTCAGTAAAATGGCCTAAAATAATTTTAAAAAGCAGATAAGCAGCGTGGCTATACAATGCATGTATCAAGGTGGGCTCTTACGGTGGATCCTTGTCGTGGGTAGAGATGTACAAAGTCAAGTTACCTCGGTCATCTCGCTCGACTCAAATTGAAAAAGCTTGACTTGCCTCGACTTGAAATTGGATTCAAACCAAGTTGAGTTGGTTTTTGGAGCTCGAAAAAATTTTGAGCTAAGTTCAAGCTTGCCTTGCTTGAGCTTGACTTGACTTGGATCGAACCTCAACTCGAATCGACTTAGATCGAATTAGCTCAGTAACTTGGGTATTTTGATATTGATGTTGCTAACTGAGTGTTTGATAAAATGACTCAACAAAGTGTTGTTTCAGGGTGCATATATTCTCCAAGGGATCAGGTGGTGGCAAAGAAGGAATCGTTACAAGACAAATCACTATTAAAAAAGAATAAATTATGTTATAAAACTCTCCTCATATCTTGATTTTGATTTTGCTCGCCAAGTATTTGATGAAATACCTGTAAAAAGTTATTACTGTTTTGTATTTTGTAAAAATCTAAGATGCATTTTGTGTTGGAGAAAATGTAACACATGCTTAAACTCGGCTTGAACTGGATCGAGCTGCTGATTGAATCGAGTCAAACTAGCTAGATAGGCTCGAGGACCAAGTTGAGATGAGTTCAAGCTGGGTTAGCTACTGGCTGAGTCGAGCTGAGCTAAGTTGTTCCAAGCTCGACTCAGTTCGACTCTTGTAAACTTCTAGCTGTGGGGGCATGAAGCACATCCAAATCTCCATTTGAAAGCTAGAATATTTAAAAGTAAAGGATTGCGTGTTACCCGGATGTTATTGCTGATGTGTTTGCATATCATTGGTTTATAGATTTTTATTAGTTTATAGATGCTTGTTAAATGGGTTAGGTATATATCCTGACCTGTGAAAGTTAATGAACCTATTCTAACAACTTCTACGTGTGAATGAAACGGCAACACCACGTTCGACCTATCATTATTTTCCGAGTAATCCTGTGACACCTGATCCGTTCCTAAAATTTTTCATATTTGGATATTTCAAGCCCCAACATCTCATCTTTTTCAATCGAACGGGGACCGGTTTTCTTGAAAGTAGCGTTGTAAGTAGTGTAGTGCACTTTGAAAGTATTCGCATCTCATGTGGAACATCGGAGCCATTCATCAAGCGTTTTCCATACTTGGATACTATGCTTGAAAGATGATCATATCAATGTCTTCATTTTAGGCCACATTTTAAACATGGAATTTGGACCGTTGGTCAATGCCAATTGTGAGACATCAACTGGTGAGTGCATTAGATCTATCACACGTGTCCTTTTATTTTCTTCTTCTTTAAGGTGACTCCTTTCTTTGTGGCCTTTTCTATGTGGGGACTTATCCGATGGGATTTTATTAATTTTATTAACCTTTTGTGATTTAATTAAAAGATTTTTTTATAAATTACTACCTCACTGATTTGGTATTTACAGACAGGTACCTCTTTCAAAAAGGTTTTCAAGAAGCTACCTTACGAATCCGATGTATTGTCATTCCATTATCTTCCGTTGGCTTTCGTGGCAGACTAGTTGGGTCTGCCGTGTGCGCAGATGATCGGTTGCTTGAGTGGGCACCACATAATGCTCCTGTGAAATCCCCAACCATCAAGTGCTTTATCCCATGTTAGACCCGGTACCCAAAAATCAGCCTCATCCATGGACCACATGATTATAAACAATGTACAAGGTAGCACTCACCTGCCAACAGTTGGAGTGTATTTATTTTTTATAATCATCATGGTGTCCTGTACAAATCAAGGGTAGATGTCTCTCTCTAAAAATTTTTTCTTTGGTGTGGCCCACCCAAAGCACAACTGATCATCATAATATATTGTCATTGTGTCCAAAGTGGGATTATACATCTAATAGTACTTGGAGTGGATCTCACATAAACATCACGGTGGGCCGTTTGGAACTCAAGTTATGGTTCAACTAGTTGATAGTTTCTAACTTATTTAAGTGCATGGACCATCCAACACGTTCAATAGATTGGACCAACCAAGAGGAACACTTGTTGTAGCAAGTCAGCCCTATCGATCTGCTCATCAAGTGGACCATACTAATATTTTGCCATTTTTTAGGAGTTATATATGCACTATTTTCTATCATGTAGCTCAGTTAACGAATGTATAAGGCTAATATTTTGCAGTAGTTGATCATCACGGTGGGGCCAACCTATTATATATGGCCAAAAGTCCAACTAATTGGACCATAATTTCCTATCACCTGGTGGATAAATGGGGTACCCACCTTTGATTTTAACGGACATCACGGTGACATGTGTGTAAGGTCCACTCTTACCATTAAATATATAATCCCACTTTTGGTCTAAAAGTAAAAATTAAAGCTAATTTATGATTTAGGTAGGGCATACCCAAGGAAATAGTTAGGAGAGAAGCATCTATACCTTGATTTTTTCAAGAACGACTGTTATGATTATATGAAATCCAATCCAACCTCTAGATGACATACCATAATTTAGACTTGTGGCTTAGAACTTAGGCCCAATCCTAGCTCAAGTAGGCTACACCAAGGGAAACAATTTAAAAGGTGAGTATTGCCTTATATACTGTTTCTAATCATGTGGTCCACCAAGCAACAGTGGAACTGGTATATGGTTTGACACACCTAATGGTTGGAGTGAATTTCACATAAACATCATGGCGAGCCCGGAAGCGGATTGAGTACTGAGTAACTTAGTACGCTAAGCGTACCAAGTAAACTCCGTGGGGTCCACCGTGATTTATGTATTTTATCCACTCTGTCCATCCATTTTAACAGATAATTTTAGTACTTGACCCTAAAAATTAAGTATATCAAAACCTCAACTGGACCACACCATAGGAAACAGCGTGAATTGAACATCTACTGTTGAAAATTTTTTGGGGGCCACATAAGTTTTGGATCAAGCTTGTATTTGTGTTTTCCCTTCATCCATATCTTTGTGATCTTATGAACAGGTTGGATGAGAAATAAACATCACTGTGGGCCCTAGAAACGTTTCAACGGTGGAAGTCATTATTCGAACTGTTTCCAATGGTATGGTCCACTTGATCTTTGCGCATGCTTAAATTTTGGTCTCAACCCATAAAATAAGATGGAAAAACAGATGGACGGCGTGGATAGACGAGTTACGATCACGGTGGGCCCAACAAAGTTTACTCAGTACAATAAGAGCCTACTGAGTAACTCAGCACGCAATCCGATTTCCTCACGGTAGACGGAAGGGGTGTTAAGAAATCTAACAGCAGATGGTGTACTAATAATACTTCTGTTATTAGGTAGCTTTTTGAAAACCTTTTTAAAAAAGGTAGTGAATGTAATTTTGATAGTTGTTTATATGAAAAACTTTTGAAAAAGATACTAATATAATTTTGATATTAATTAAGTAGTTGTTTGTAAAATTATCTTTAATAGAACTATCATTTTCTTGGTGGGAAGTTATAAGATACAAAGGCAGTATACGATGCTTGATATGTAGGCAATCCGTTGCTGCATTATGTGGCATAACTTAACTATATGATGTAGAGTGGGTCGCGGACAGTTACATGGACCAGATGGATCAGAAAAGGCCTGGTCGACGACAGAAGTGATCCAGACCATTGGACCTTAAACCGGGCGTATCTCGCAATCCGGAATGAGTTAGCCAACCAACCCGGATAACTCGGGTTGCCCAAGCCGGATTTGTGAAATACCGCCAGATCGACGGTCATTTTCCTATTTTAATTTCGTTTTTACTATAAATAGTAAGTTTTAGTTTGATTATAACTCTTCATCCATTGAGCTTTAGGAGTTGTATCCAACGTGAAAAGAGCTTAGAAAAATTAGGAGAATGGTTTGGTGAAGCCAAATAGGATACTTACTAATTTTGGCCGAAAACCTTGCACACTAGTTGACATCACGACCGTCTATAAATAGTAAGTTTACTGTTTATAGTAAGTCGCAAATTTTAGGAGTTTTAGTTTAGTTTGATTCTGATTTCTTTCTCATTGCTTGGTACCCCTATTTAAGGGGCCGTGAACTCATTTTTACTCATTGATTAATCAATTTCGAATTTATTAGAATTTATTTCTATTTTCTGCTTTCTTTTCTCGTGGATTCGAGAAGTCTCTTTGAGGAGTCCAGAAAAATTCCGTGGATTCGGAATAGTTATCCACCTTAGGAAGACGGTGCTCGACCTCACGTCCTTCCCTACGTCAATTTGGTATCAAAGCGGGGTTTTTCCTCGGATAGATAACTTCTAACGATGGGTTAGGCAATAATCCCATGGCCGGTGCTTCAGAGAATTTACCTTTAATGGCGGCAACTTTCGAAGCAGCGCAACAAGAGAATCGGTAAGCCATGTAAGGGCTGTAGGCTTCCATCGACCGCATAGCGGATATCTTGGTAGAAATCCTAGGGCAACTCCGCGTTCTTGGTAGAAATCCTAGGGCAACTCTGCGTTCTTGGTAGTAACCCTCCACCGCCAATTGTTGAAACTTGTAATCGCCTTGATCGCAGGATAGTATCGGTAGTGCATTCAAGGGTCATTTCAGATGAAAGGGGATCCAGTGAGGAGGAGATTGATGACATAATTGTTGAGGGGTCAAATATTGTATATCAAACCCCAATTATTGCCTGAATTTACGAACATGACACTGTTTAACGGCCGATTTAATCGTGTTTGTGCTGTAAGGTGTATTTACGAGTTTGGACTGAAATAGGATGGTAAAAGCATGGAATTGACACTCAGAATTCACTAAGGCAAGGGATGGACCCCAGGAGACCAAGATCGACGGATTTACATGCTAGAGATCCAAGAAAATTGAGAAACTGAAGCTCAAGTGGCCCGAAAATCAATTAAAATGGGAGATCACAGAGTTTTCACCATCTGTTCTGCTAGAAACTTCATACATGGACTGAGGAACATAAATTAACCGTAAAAGTTAAATTTCAGCCATTGGATCCCTGTGAAAGTGGCCCAACAGTCAAATCAGCCCACAATGCACCAATCTGGGGCCCACCCGATATCTAGATATGCTTCAATCTCGTTGTCAACACTTTAAACTGGCTGGGGAAAGGGATGGACGGAGAAGATTTTTCAAAAGTATCTCAGTAAACCACACATATAAGGTGGGAGTGCACCGTGCGGTGCACTCCCGAGTCACACTGGACCAACCAAGATCGGTCAACGGGAGCTGAACGATCCAATATCGCGTAAACAGCGTCCGTACTGTGCGGACGCTGATTTCAGTTGGTAGATCCAATCCGTCCATTCGTCCCGAGGGTTAGTCACAACCCACACTAGGTGTTCTTTCTCCACCATGCAAGCAGAGGTGTGATTTTTAGTTTTAATGGTTTGTTGTAGCTCAAATTACATAGATATGCAATGCTTGAGATATTCTCTTTTCAGGTATTGAGATTGTCAACCTGGGAACCTTGTTGTTCACCATTGTCTCATGGGCATGGTTGGGTGATGGAACCTTTCCTAACTTTCACAATTCTCTCATAATTGACTGTGAAATTGGTAAATTGCTGTTGTTCACCATAGTCTCCTGGGCATGGTTAGGTGACGGAATCACTTCCAAATCTTCATCACTCTTATCTATTGATGATTAGATCCATGAGAAATTCAGAGACCTGACAAATCTCTTCTTATCAACTGGATAAGATAGGACTCTGATTCTAGTTGTGTCCTTGAATCATTCCTAGGTAACTTCCCAATTACTACAACAGGATCCTTGACACCCTAGTTACCACCTTTAAATTTATTAGTTTTTAATTAATCTATTCACCAGTATTCCCTTAAAATTCCTCTGATTTAGATTTCGTCTTAGTCTAGTTCTAGTTCTACTTAGTTTCAAATTACGTACAGGTTTCAGTCCCTTGGGATTCGACCTCGGTCTCATCGAGTTTACTACATTACAACCCTATACTTGGAGAGTGAACAATAATCTTCCAACACCCCAAACAAGGTGGCAATCGAGTAGATCGAATAGATTGAGAATTCAATATGTGGGTTGATATTCCTAACTTCAATAACTAACAACACATTGAGGATTTCCTCGGTTGATTTTCTGAAGTTAAGTGATTTTTCAACTATATGGACATCCCTGAAGCAAAGAAGGTCAAGCTTGTGGCCTACAAGTTGAAAGACGGAGCTTCAGCTTGGTGGGAACAACTACAACTCACACGAACCAGGCAGATGAAAGCATCAATCCGCATATGGCAGTGAATGAAGCAGCTACTACGTGTCTGATTTTTCCATAGCGATTACGATCAGGTATTATTCTAACAATACCAAAATTGTCGACAGAATAGTCGGTCGGTGAGAGAATACGCAGAAGAATTTTACCGCCTGGTGGGGCGTAACAATTTGGTCGAGACTGAATCGCAGCAAATCACCTGATTCAACGGTGGATTACGCATGGTGATCTAGGATCGGGTCCAGATGCAGTCCGTCTGGATAATGATTGGTATCGGTCCAATCCTTTTATTCTTCAACTTGTTATACGTTCCGGTCGAAAATCTTTCTTTGTGCAGATGGACCATTACTTGGTCGCCCACCTCGAATATTTTTTGTCGCCGATAATTGTCTACTTGCTCCTTATACTTTTCGTTCGAGACATGTAGCTTAGTCTGTACTTCCGCATGAATGCCCATGATCCTGTATGTAATATATTTTGTTGCAATGCTCATGCCTGGGAGCTTAGGCAGAGGAACCAAGTCTAGTATGTGGCGAGTTACTCAATCTCACGTCCTTCCCCATGTCACTATACCGACCAAATTGTGAAATCCGTGGTCTCCGAGTAAAGTTTGCAAAATGAAATTGTTTCAGTGATATTAAAATTTGGTTTGCGAGCACTTGTTTGTTGAAATATAACCATATATTATTCATTTTTACCAGTCTAATCAATTGTCCACTAATATAATAATTAAATGATCAAATAAGTGTAGTTTTTTTTGGTTCATGGTTACCTAACATAGGAACCATGATTTAGAAGGTCTAGTTGATTTATTTGAATCCCACGTACGCATTTTTAAAGAAATTTCTAAGTGCTTGTGTATCCTCACACTCCCCCGGCATATTAAATTTCCAAGTTCTTTGTATATACACACTGTTTATCCGTTTTTACAGCTTATTCTATGTCGTCGTCCCTAAAATCAAACAGATTCAAATCTCAAGTGGACCACACCACAGAAAACAACAGTGACTGAATGCTTCACCATTAAAAATTCCAGAGGGCCTATCATAAAATTTTCATAATGTTTATTTTCCATCCAACCTCTTGATAATTTCAAGAATATGAGGTAAAAATACAAATATCAGCTTCAACAAAAAATTTTGGATCTTACAAAAAGCTTTTAATGATTGCATTTTGTATGCAATATTGGTTAGGCTCCTATGGTAGTCCGTCACCATTTTTTAAAATGGTGGTGAATTTTCCTAGTATGCGTGTCTAAACGGACATCCGACCATCTAAACAGAGCATGGCACTGTCGGTGGAAAACATTTCTAAGATTAGATGCAATACTAACCATCCAATATACCTCGTTTCAACAGTTGAGGTCTTGGTATTGATCCCTAGTGGGGGTGGCTAACATGGAGTGTGTGTACTGACATGGGTGTGTACTAACAAGCTAACCCAAATAATAATAATAATAATAATAATAATAATAAATTAAATTAAAAAATAAAAAAATAAAAATTGATCTATCAGATATATATAGTTAAATGCGAAAAAAACAAGAGGGAAGATCAGGTTGTCACTATCATCTTCACTTAGTTACGCCAGCCTTTTGGATGGTCTGGCTTGCCTTACAACTATCCCATGCCAGGTCAAGAGTCACCGCTGTTTTAAAAAATGGTGGTGAACAATCACTGGAGAGTGATGTAAAAGGCCAAGTGCATGTAACACCTACCTGCATTTGAAGTTTCTGGCATCCACATCACTAATCTGGTGCGCAGATTAGCCAAATCGCTACTGAAGTGACGTCACCAAGCTGTGGACCCCACCATGATGCGTGTGTTGTATCCATGCTGTCCAACCATTTGTAGAGATCGTTTTATGGCATGAGAAAAAGAATGAGATAAATCTAAAGTTCAAGTGGGATCAGTCACCCCCACCGTTGAAACATTTGTAGGGCCCACCATGATGTATTTTTTAGATCCAACCTATTCATAAGTTAACATAGAGATAGCTGAAGTGAAAACAAAAATATAACCTTGATCGGAAACTTCTGTGGCCCCTAAGAAGTTTTGAACGGTGGATGTCACTATCCCCACTGTTTAGTGTGAGTGGACCAAAATAGTCATTTAGTAACGGTTTAAAACCGTTCCTAAATGAGAAGTCGCAGAAAAACAGGAACGGCTCAGAACCGTTTTGGGTACCGTTTCAATTTTTAGAAACGAAATTTTAGGTTCTGGTGCCAACAATCACATTTCCAGCGCAATTTTAGAATGCCTATTAATGTTGCCAGTGGTCAGATTTTGGACCGAATTTCAAGAACAATTTTCAACCCCTTTATTCATTGTATGAGAGAGAGTGGGGTATGTAATCTACTTGTATTATATGCCAGATAATTTACACAAATAAAAGAAAAAAACAATAGAATGATTCACACACAATCTTTTCCTTCTTTTCTGCTACACATTTCAATTTCAATTTCAATTTCCAATTTCAATTCAACATTTTATTTCCAAGCTTCTATAATCCAATGATTCCTTGCTTTTTTCTAGAATGATCACTGCCGTCAGATATGACATCTGCTGCAAATCCTTCTTTTCTAGTCTGGCCTTCAGATATGAAACTATCCCCCTATTGTTTTACCAACCTTGCCTTCCTTTTCTAGTCTAGCCTTCTTTGCAGCTGTTGTCCCATAGATGGGCTTCATATCTACCAGTCCACCTATACCTGAAATAAATAAAACCAAATAGCATTATTATAAGCAAAATAGAAAGCAACGAAAATAAAATAGAAATGGGAGCAACCCACAGGAAAATAAAAAATGTATCATTGGAAGCATCACATAAAAGAACAAGACACCCAAGAGAAAAATATCAACAACAAGAATAACATTAAAAAGAACGGAAAAAAAAAAAAAAAAACTAAGAGAGATAAACCCACAAGCACTCCACATGAATTTAAGGGGGAACAACAAAAGCAAAAACAAAACAGTGTGACAGAAGGAACCCAATACAAATTATTTTTTTAAGGCAAAAAATAAATAAATAAAAGAAGGAAAGCAAGAGACTAAAAGCCCCAAAAATAGTTACAATAACAAACCACCGTATATGAACTAAAATAACCAAAAAACAAAAACGATAAACAAGAGGAGAGAGAGGGCTCCTATTGACCTTGTAACACCTCTATACTGTGATGTTCTCCGCCCAAATGTATCCCCATGTATCTCAACAGTTAGATCTATCATCCGTTCATGCTTCTCAGACTTGCCTTGGCACTTCATGCACCTAATCTGCAATAACCATTCAAATTTCCAGCAGCTATTCAGTACTTGGTACAAAATTTTGTTGCAGAAACCACGATGACTCAAACTAAAAAAGAATACAAAGATCTGATGAAAATGCTTTCGATCTCGAGGACCATAGACATACCTTAGATCGAAGGTAACCCCCGAAAATCAGTTGTATAAGAGTAGTTTCCCCTGCCAAAGGGTCCGTTGCAATAATCAGTGAATACTAATAAGTGAATACTAAGTGAACTTGAAATAACTTGCAATGCTCTCCATTTAACACTATCATCCTGCACAAAAGATTTCATTTAAGCTTGACGTAATGTGATTCATACAAGTATCAAGCTATCGAGTTTACAGTAAAGTTTCAAGCAGCACCGTAGCTCTCTGAGGAATTTCTCATTCAAAATACCAACTCAACTTTTCAGCCGCCTCTTGAGGATCTAAGAAAGCCTACACGCACACACTTTTCAGGACATATTTCAGCCAAACTTGATTCAGATGGAAATTTACAAGACTTCACTGGGTTTATTTTGCTGCATGACCAACATAATGAAGCAGCATACGATGTGACAGTTAACATCTCTCCATCACAATCTGTTTGTGACCTAATACAGTAGCACCTGGAAACAATTGGCAACCCAGTAGAAACTAACACTCGAGAGAAATAAGACATTATAGTCAAATCATATGCTTGGCAACAAAGATACATTTCACAGGCTCCTTACAGCCAATGAAATATCGGTGCACCTTTTAAAAACTCATATAGGCCTTAATAAATTAATTAATTAATTAATTAAGTGCATAGATTCTTGTTATGTCATTAGCATCGGTGTGTCAAATCTCTCTTCTGCATCTTTCACATTTCTAAAGGTCTTATCTTTTTGAAGGGTATTTCCAAATGTATCATCAGGAAAGAAAAGGAATTAAACAAAGCAGATATACCTTAAAAGCAGAGCCATTTCCTTAAGACTCAGGGTATTGGCTTTCTTTTTCATCTCAGCAAGCTCAGGAATGTCATGCATGTGCTTCTTTGAATATACACAGACAATATTTCTGGCACAAAACAGTATGCAGTAATAAACATTGTGAGAGTTCAATAAATATAGTCAAATCACAAGATACGTATTTCTCCACTGCAAATCACTAAGCTTCATGAGCACCTTCCCATGCTGAAGGGCTTGCAAACAGGATCTGTCACAATCCTATTTCCAGCAACATAGGTCTGTGGTACAAAGCACAATATTTAGTCAATAAGAACAATCATGATTGTCTTTTCATTCAGTGGCCTAGAATAAAACAAACAACAAAGTAGCATACCATCTTCTCAGCAACATGAGGGTGTGATGTCTCAAGCAACAAGGCAATTATCATTGGTTTAGCTTCTGTCTGATGGTTGGAGATCAACACAACATTATGACCCTATGAATCAAAGTGCAGAAGTATTGATCATATTTGAAAGAGCCGGGGAAAAGAAAATATTTGGTGGAAAAACTGAAATATATTTGTACTTCATTTCAATTGAGAATCCATAGACATTTCAGTGTAGTCTTTCATGAAAATAACAAGAATATTCCGTAAATGTTGATTCAAAAGAAGAAAAGAAGAAAATGTTTATACAGTTCTTAGAGTTAGCAAGGATGCATGATGTCCTATAGGTTTGAGTTAGTGAGGATAATCTTTCTTCTACGTTTTGTTCCATAAATATTCCTGTTGACTCTTGGTCATTCCCACATTTATTGATTAAAGAAACAGAGAATAAAAGTAGACCCCCAAAGTTCCACTGTTCTCAATTTCTTTCATTGGATTAGCGTATTCCTGATTTTACAATGGCAGAAAAGATCTATTTCCTACAAAGGAGAACAAAGTAACCCACCAGTGGAAAGTTCTTTAATTCATGTTGAAGAACCATTTAAGAATAGGGATGGATGGCAATTTACACCCCATGATTAAATAACTTACCAGCCAACTCAGAATGTTTGAACAAAACCCAATTCCAAGAAAATGTTCCCTGATAAAAGCATGCTGATGCACATGAGTCACCTTCTTATTCACAACTGCACAAATATTGCCACCTGGTAAGAAAAATCAGACAAAAAAGAAGCAAAGATGGTTCTCTCCAGCTCCTTAGCTGTCCAGCAATTCAGCTTCAAAGGAGTTTTCAGAATCCAAAAGCATTACCCTTGTCTTGATCATATTTATCTTTCTTAATATAATCCTCCCAATGTTTCCATTGACGTATCTACATCGTGATAAAGAGGAAAAAAATGCTCTTTAGTAATCATATACCACTACCGATGATAGACAAAAAGATAAAACAGTTCAAGTTAGAATGCTAGGACAACAAGGGCTCTGACATGACATGACAAAAAGATAAAATTCAGAATTTCAATCAAACTAGCAGGGCTTTAGCACTAGCACTAGAACATGTAGAGAAGGGCTTTAGCACTAGCACTAGAACATGTAGAGAAGGGCTTTAGCGCTAGCACTAGCACATGTAGAGAAGGGCATTAATCAGAAATCTCCAGTGGAGTTGTTACTGCTACTGTTACTGTTACTGCTCAAACTTCAAGTGTAGGCTACAAGAACATGAGATTTACAGTGGATAGAATTGAATTGTGCTGGTATTGGTAATGTGTTGCAAAAAAAATTGTATGGTGTTCAAATGATAATTTGAACCCTGACTAAAACTGACTATTTTCAATATCAACAATGCTTTCAGTACAAACCTCTTGTAATGAGAAAAGAAGTCCAAATCTGAGTATTTGCATCAGTGTAACATAAACTTAAGGAATAACCTAACACCTAAAATGACAGAGTGTTAGCTTACCTGTGCAAAGTGCTCGAAAATTCTCTACAGCAATGACAAAGACAAATAGAGATTAGGTGACATCCAAAAGCCATATGAGAAAGCACTGGAAGTGGAACAATCAACAAAATGGCAATGGGTTGCAACTTGCAAGGAAAACAAAATTGCAGAACAAAAGTAAATGAATTGAAAAACTTGAAGACCGTGTCTTCCAAAAACTAGTGTACCTGCTGTTTTAAGCACAACTTTACCAAAATCTAAGCTGCCCATCAACTAGACCATTGTGTAGATCTTCTGGCCAAATTTCAGGCTGGTCGATTCATGGTGGTTCATAGTGTACAAAATAGTGGATTGCTAAGAAAAAAAAAAATCCTTTTTTCTCTCTCTAGCTACGCATTAGTTTTATGACATGCATTTGCCATTTTTTTATTGTGCAAAAAGAATGCACTGCATTTCAAAAAAACTATTTCATTTTAACCATTCTGCAGCTTGCTAGAAATTGGATTGTTAGGATGTGTGTGGTAACCTACAAATAAATGGTTTTGAACATCAAGAGATTCATGCGTGGTGGAGAGAAAAAATCAGAAGTAGGCAATAATGGGAATATGAACTAATATAGATGGGCAACGGCACTAACTCAAATGACGACGGAAATCGTTTCAGAATTCAACTTATTTCAGCTACCTACAAAACCATGCCAGCCAAATTACATAGCATGTTCGTTTGTTATTCCCGAATTACACCCTATGCCTCATAATATCCCATATGTCATTTTCATCAAAATCTAAACCATTCAATCAGTTGGATCCATTTGGAGAACACGTAATAGAAAAAGAATGAGACTAAGTTCTCTGCGATTATCTACCACATCAAACCAGCTTTTGCAAGTGCTGGCTGTTTGAAGTTTCTTCAGTTTGTTTATTATTTATCCTCACACAACTGTGTAATAATATTTACAAAATAATTAAATTAATTATTAGGTATGGGTTGAGTCAAGTAAAGACTCACATGAGTTGAGTCAACAAGACCCGGCTGAACATCGAATCTAAGTTCTTTTTGAACATGTTAGAGTTTCTCTGATGGCAACTCACTATTAGGATTTTATAATGAGGATGGTGTTAGTAGCTTCCATTGGCCTTCCATGTATACTCAACAGTCCCATGAGTTATGTGATTTGACCTATTCTCAAAAATCCAAGTTGACTTGGATTTTGTCATATCTTGGATTTTTATTTTTATTTTTTTATTTTTTGTCACTAGGCAGTTAGCATGTGCATAAGCATGTATGGCTCACCCAATTTACCCTCAGATCAGCAAGCATGTGGACCACCACAAGTGTTTGGCAAATGCATTGAAGTGCTTCATGCAAGAGTGTATTTGAGTGACATGGAGAGAATTTCTGCTAAATTTGAAACTCACTCTTTTTATGTAGTTTAGAAAAGCGGTGGGTATATGACCTGTTTGGCAGGTCCATGTGCATGCATACTTGTATGTGCCATGGTCTGAAAATCATGCCGGTGTGGTTGTTGGGTGCCACAGGTGTACAATAAAGTGGATGGTTAGAAGAAAACAACCAGCGGTCCACATTAAATGCATAGCATCGATGATTCTAATAACTAGACCGTCCTGTTTTTTCTAACCATGATGCATACAAGGTAGGACCGATCTGCATGAATTCATGCATTTACAATCTGAAAAACTTCAGTTAATGACAGAAACATAAAAAGAAAATGTTGGCAACCAGAGCAAGCATCATTTCAAGTAATTTCTATCAAATTGCAGCTTACCTGTCCATAAGTAATGATTGTTCCATTTATTGCATTAATGGCATCTGTTGATAGAAAGCAACAAAAAAATGAAACACAGAGCATGAACACAAAAATGAGGCAGATCCAAGTCTCAAGTGGATGACACCATAGCAACCACAGTGGGGATTGAAGGCTCGCTTTTGAAAACTTCTCGAGGGCCATAGAAGTGTTGGATAAGCTGATATTTGTATTTTCCTATGAACAGGTTGGATGGGAAATAAACATTGGGTGGACTATATAAACATTTTATATGTTTGACTTGTTTTTCAGTAGATGATGAAAACAAAATTGTGTATAAAATGACAAGAGGCATGACTACTCATTAAATATCAATTAATCAACTAGTTAGAGCATCATTCCAAAAACGGCTGCTGTTTTTTTCTGAACCATCTAAAGTTGGTTTCACTATCTAAACGATAGAATAAAGCACTACTAGCATGCAGAATGCAAGGTGGTGGAAAGATTAAGCAAACAAGAAAACTCACCAACAACATTGGAACCTTGGCAACCCAATCTTGAGAGCTTCCACTTCCATACTCAGCTCCAGCCAGGACAATGGTGTCATGGCTATAAGCCTTGTACCATGCTTTTAGTTTATAACATATCAAACTGTAGGGGAATGCCTCTTGATATTGCTCTACATTCATAGACCATAAGTAACAGATAGAGGTCCTAATAGGACTAAATTTTAAAGAGAACCAATCACCTATAGGCAGTTGTATGCTACAACCTTTTCTTGCCTAAGAAGGAAACAACAGTAAGCCTTCCAATGCGCAAAATTATCCAATGCCAAATGGCATGAAAATAATCCTAGAGAGTAGAAAAATATTTTTTTCATTTTCAGCAACATTAAGCCTTCCAAAAAACCACTCAATACTAAATGGCAAGTAAATGTGCTCCATCAAACATCCAAATCCAAATCAGACAAAGGCATCCAATACAAGGCATCACCAAAAAAACCACAGAGAGAGAGAGAGAGAGAAAGAGAGATTTAAGAACACAAAGATCCTTGACAGAAAAAATACAACGCACTGGGTGGAATGTATTTCTACTCTATGATATTTACAACCAGAAAATATGTGAGGAAGCAAATATAGTATAAGAATATTGTATTGGTATAAGAACCAATAGTTAGTTTTCCAAAGGCACACCTTTGCATTTTCCATTTGTTTTATACTTCCAACAGCATCAGTTTTCAGGACCATGCCACAAACAATTGAACAGTTATGCAGACCTCCTCCAAGAAGCTTTACGACACGAGCATTATCTACATTAAAGTTCAGTGGGTTCTTGGGGCAGACCTGGATGCATGCCTGTAATATAAAAGAAGTCCAGCTTTTTAATTTTTCTCATAACCAAGGGACCAAAAATAATATTAATAAATAAACACCAACATCCATGTACACACATCCGCAATAAGAGGGCACAAAATATCTTCTTGTACGAACTGCTTACTGGCCACAATAGCTTTCATTCAGGAAACAACTTCATCCTTGTTCCGCACATCCATTGTTTCCGAGCCCTTTTCAACCAACTCATCTAAAATATCGACCGTCTAGGCATCAACAGAGCAGAAATCAGCATATGCACAATGCCTAATGAGCAAAAGGTTCAGAATACAGTTTGACAGGTCATTCAGCAAAGAAATGAAGGACCTTATTGATCGCTTTTGGGTAGCCACTAATGATTTCACTTGGATGCAATCCCATCCTAATAAGCTCCTCCGCATTTTGGAGAAGCACCTCAGCAAAAGATATCGTCAGATTAGCTACATCACCAATTTCTTCCTGTTGAGCTTTGCCTGCTTACACGAGAATCTTGGCAGCAGGATGCTGTACCTCAAGTTCATTCACAATAGTTGCAGCATCATTTGTATCAAAGATTGTCCAAATGATTAATGACCATCTTATTCATACCTAAACATGCCCAAAAAAGGGGGGAAATTTTTAATCAACCTCGCATATTTTGAAGCCAGACCGAGGATCATTATAATGAGTAAGCATCTAATAGGGCTAGATAAAAACCTTATGAGCTACTAATTTTGAATATTTTCAGGGCAACATTACCGAATAATTAACAGAAATCCTGGTCATTATTAACGATTCCGAAAATAACACAAAAATGGGAAATGAATAAGAAAGTCTACTAAAAAGCATCGAAAATTTTGAATATTTTCAGGGCGAAGAAACTTCAATAGGCAGAGCCGTTACCGTTTGGTCTGAGCGAAGTTCGGGTGATGGTGGAGAGCTGCTTGCAAGCATCAATGTTCTTAAGGACCCCTTGGTCGACGCCAGAGGGATGCTTGTGGCCTTCTTTCAGCATCGCTTGTACTCCGTACGGCTGCATCTGGAACCCCATTCTTGCTGCTGAGAGTTCTAGAATCCGACTCCGAAACGAGAGAGAGAGATGAGGAGAGTGTTGCAGAGATCGAAACCTTAAAATTGGAGTTGCTCTGAAAGAGAATGGATCAAAACCCTTCAAAAAAAAAACCCTAACCCTTCAAATAACCTTTTTCGCTTCCGAGAAGCTCTGCTCCGCAAATACTATATACCTACCGAGCAAAAATGTAAAGTAAGGCTGGTTGGAGAGAGAGAGAATGGGTAATTAGGGCTCTGTTTTTCTTGTAACGATAGGGAGAGAGATCGAGAGGGAGCGAGAGAGAGATAGAGGGAGGGAGATAAAGAGGGAGCAAGCGGGAGAGAGATCGAGAGGTAAGGGATTGAGGGAGTGAGGGAGCGGGAGAGAGGTAGAAATCGAGAATGGGGTTGCGTTGGCGCGACTGGAGATAAAAGAGGAAGTTATGTAGCGGAATGCTCACCTGCGAACCAGTTCGCACGGACTACATACGAACTTTTTTGAGAACTCATTATATATGATTATTATTGTAAATCTGAACGGTCCACATGAAGCAGAACCTCTTGAAACCTTCCTGGTACCAATTTTTACTTTGAACCAAGACTTCGGTGGGCCATGAAAAATGAAAACAGTTTCTTCCCTTGATTTGAATTTTTCTTTGTTATGGCCCACCAGAATCTTAGATCAAGGTGAAACTTATTCCCTGAAGGTTTCATGGGATTCCGCATCTTATGGACCGTTCGGATTCGACACCCATGACACTTGTGAAAAGGTGCGTACGTGCGTTGGTGCATAGGGGATACAGTTTTTTTTTTTTTTTGTTTTTTCATTCTGACACGGCTTTGAGCCGTTTTAAAACCAAAACCATGATGACACGGTTCTAAGACGTTTCAGAACCAAAACCCCTGCCGTTCCTGAACGGGGTTTTTTTTGGTGTAGCGTATGGAATCCACTTGAACTTTAGATCTATTTTATTATTTTTCTCGTGCCTAAAGCGATCACTCCAAAAGGATGGACAGTATGGATACAACACATGCATCATGGTGGGGTATACAGAGCTTAGTGACGTCACTTCAGTAGCGATTTGGCTACTTACCTTGTCAGTATCTAATCCGCGCCCACTAATCTGGTTTGTCTATTCCAGTTCACTGCTTAAGTTAAAAATAATAATACTGTTCCGATGATCCAGACCGCTCAAGAGCATTAAAGTAGGAAAAGGCCGAAATATTTTCGCAATTCGTACCCGCCACGTGTCAGTTCCAACATTTAAATGGAGCAGGCGCGAAAAGAAATGATACCTTTTTAAAAGAGATTGATTGAGGTGATTTTCACGGCACGTGCCAAAACGATAACACGTGCATGGTATAAGGCTATTCATCAGATGGAGCCCACCTTGATCACACAAGCGCCAGAAAATCATGTGGTCCACTCAGCAGGTGGACCATATGTATATCACCATATACGTTTCGCTGACCCGATGGTGGGATTCGATTGGTCTTAATTATATTTTTTGTCTATGACATGTTAACAGCGGGCCCTGGCTGATGAACGGACCGGATCTCATGCAAGTGCCACGTAGCATGTGTGCCACCGATTCACTCTTCAAATTCAATTCCCTTGCCAGAATGGCCTTCTAATCTCTTGTAAAAGCTGAGCTGGTCTTTTGCCAGCTGCGATACTTGCTCTAGATTGAGGTTGCTTTCTGGGAAACGGATTGGCTACTCCCCCTGCCACAGCCCCGTGGCTGGTGGTCTGTTATCTGTGTGCCCCACCATGATGTATGTGTTTCATCCATTCTGTTAATCCATTTTTACAGATCATTTCATGGCTTGATCCCAAAAATGAGAGAGATAAATTTTAGGTGGACCACACCACAGGAAAACAATAGTGATTGGATATCCACCATTTAAATCCTTCTAAGGCCCACTGAGCTATTTATTTGACATCCAATATGTTGATTAGGTCATATAGATCCAGATGAAGGGAGAAAACAAAGATCAGCTTGATCCAAAACTTTTATGGCCCGAAAAGTTTTTAATGTCTCGTTTAATGGGGTTCTCTTGAGATTTGGGCACATGCATATCAAAGGTAGTCCACAAGGATCATGCATGCAAAAGATCACAATGATATATAATCATTTGGGCAATGTGGATTAGAAAAGCAATCATATGCATAGTAAACATGGGAGGCAAGGAATACACATGCAAAAGATTAGATGTGCTGATGACGCTAATTCTCAAGCTGCTCGAAGAATTAAGGGAAAAGGCACAACTGAGGGTCGTTGCCTACCAACGAAGGGTTGTTCGTTATCACAACACAATGGTTAAAGTATAGAGATTCCAAGCAGGAGACTTGGTACTTTGAGAAATCTTTTAGAGCACCAAGGAGCTTGGCTCAGGAGCTATAAGACCGAGTTGGGAAGGATCTTACAAGGTCACCGGTATAATCCACATACTATCTGGAAGACATGCAAGGGTGACCCTTAGTACCCCATCCATAGAACGTCGAGCACCTAAAGATATACTATTAATAAGAAGAAATCTAAGGAGTCCTACGAAGATATCTTGACGAGCTGAACCGATTCTACTTGTAAAACTTCCCTTCTCAAATTTAAGAAAAAGCTTGTTTATGTTCAATCATCATCCTATTAAGTTTATATGCTCGACTATCAATCTGCCAAGTTTATGCGCCCAACCATTAATCTACTAAGTTTATTTACTAGGATCATTAAGTGTACATGCCCAGTCATTAATAGAAGAAAATAGGTAGAAACACACTACACATTGAAATAGGAGACAAAAAGTTAAGCAAAAATTCTTTTTCATTAAGAAGAAAACACTGTTATAAAAGCTACTAAAATACATGAATACAAAGATAACTGAAGACTATGGGGGCCCTTCGGCATCAACAACGACGTCTTCAGGGGCTTCGACGACATTCTCATCTAGACACCCCAAGTCAAGCTCGGGATATTGATGCTGAAGGTCTTCTCGGCAATGCTAAAAGCCAGCACTAAACGTCTCCTCCAATTTAACCACTGCGGCCGCCTCTGTAACATCCCGGATTTTTGGTATTTTGAATTTCTAAAAACTCTTGAAATTTTTTTATTATAATTAACTCACATTATCACTGACTGACCTTTAATGCTCGAGGTGAGTATATTTGCCCTGCTCAATTTCATATTTGTCCCGCTCAATTTCTCGTTGGCCCCGCTCAATTTCATGTTTGCCCCCACTCAATTTCTAGTTTGCCCCCGCTGAATTACTAGTTTGCCTCGCTCAATTTTATATTTGCCCCACTAAATTTCTATTTTGCCCCGCTCAATTTCATGTTTGTCATGCTCAATTTCATGTTTGCCCTGCGGAATTTCTAGTTTGCCCCGCTCAATTTCATGTTTGCCTTGCTGAATTTCTAGTTTGCCCCACTTAATTTCATTTTTGCCCCGCTCAATTTCCAGTTTGACCACGAAGTGATTGAAATTGACCACGAAGTAAATGAAATGGATTTTTGACCATCAACCCGATGGAATCTTGGAAAATAATTAGGTTGGTTGGCTAAATTAACTTCTCCTACCCCAAAATCATATGTGGTACGTTAAGTAAATTATTTTAGTTTTGGAGATATGCTTGTTGAATAAATAGACAAAGAAATGAATTAAAAGATCCGATTTTCTGGACTCAGTCCGAGCAAGGGCTCTATGCTAATGCGACCCCACCAAAAGCAGCAGTGACAAAGACACCCAACATTGGGGCTTTCTTGGGCCCACTGTCGTGTTTATTCTCCATCCAACTGTTCATGAAGGTCACATGGACGTGGATAAAGGAAAACCATACAATGTATGATCACCTTATCCAAACTTCTACCAGTCCCAGGAAAATTTTAAGGGTGGGCGTTCAATCTGTGCTATTTGGTCCACTCAACCCTTGGATCTGTACCACTGCTTGTGGTACAGTATCCTCCTTTTCCGGACATGCCACTTGTATAAGACATCAGTACCATGTTAATAATAGGGCCCACCATGAAGGTCGCCTTAGACAAAAGTTAGGTGATTCCATGAATCAGGTAGGCCACACTGTTGTAATCCATGGATGGCCAACACTGTCTATGCATATAGATCTGACCTACCCAGGGATTTGATCAGCCTGATTTTTAAAAAAAAATTATCCTCATGGTGGGCCCTACCATTTTCATGGAAAGGATATCTTAATCCAGTGGTTTGTTACAGGGAAAGATAGTATGGTTACCACAAGTTGGGGTACTTTTGCCTCTGTGGGATTTTTTTGGCAAGAGTAAATTGCTCGACTCGACTCAAAAAAGCTCGATTAGACTCAGTTCAAAATTGAGTTTGAGCCGAGTCAAGCTGATTTTTGGAGCTCGAAGCTTGTCCGAGCTCGAATCGATTTGGATCGAACCTCAACTCAAATCAAGCTCGGATCGAATCAGTTTAGTGACTCGGTTATTTTGATATTGACATTGCTCACCAAGTGTTTGATGAAATGACTCAATGAAGTGTTGTTTCGAGTGCATACATTCTTCACGGATCGGCTAGTGGTGAGGAATGTATAGATACGAAACAAATCACTACAAAAAAAGTTTATTGTTGAGTATCAAATATTGTATATTTTTTCCTATTTATATCTTGGTTTTATGAACATGACAATGTTTAATTATATATTTTATACATGTTTCCGTTGCAAGGAGAATTTGAGAGCTTAGATTGAAAAGAGTGCTTATAAAAGCATGGATTTAACACTCAAGAATCTCCCACACTATTGTGATCTTTGAAAAAAGATGGGCAGAGTGGATTTATCACAGATATCTCTATGGACCCCAAACAATCCTCCATGTCCAGGTCACAGGAAATCCACTCCCCATATCCCCCCAATGGATTACCCTCTACCCAACACAACTTTTAAAGTATGGAACTTCTCTGGCCCCACCATAGTTTGTGTTAGATTCACACTTGCCAATTTTTTTTATAGACTATTAAAGCATGAGCTTTAAAAAAAAAGAGGCACATCCAATGCTCAAGTGAAGCAAGCCATAGAATGGATAAATGTAATTTAGTTTTGAAATTTTATTATGTGATTGTAAATGTGATGGAATTGGTATCGAAACAGACATGCGAATATGTGGAAGTATGAATGTTAATGTAGTGAAAACTTAGAATACATTGAATTACGCCTCTTAACAACTGTATGATGAGTAGAATTATATACACTTGGTGTACGAGTCATGGACTATAACTCATGTATAAGGGTGTACACCCTATATCCAAATTGTGAGGCATGACAATTACAATACAAGATGATGAAGTACAATGACCAAGTGATTGAAACCTATCACGAAAATAAGTCATCAACGAAGAGTCCGATCAAAATAATAATAATAATAATATATTCCAATCTGATGTTCTTTTTTTACAAAATACAGCAGCTGCAATATTTTTTTTCATACCAATCTTTGTAGCGGGGACGGTGGTGGTGGATAATATAATCATCCATAATATTAATATATGATTAGTAGCACCTATATATAGCATCAGATATATCTGCCACTATAATTTATATTCACGGCACACCGTAGGGATTGCTGATCTATTTTAATGATATAAACCGACAGATATTTCCCTCATAATAGTCACAAAAACAGCTGGGGATAAGCTATCCACCATTAAATATATATAGTGAGGGCAACAACAACGGTGGATACTTGCTTCACTATGGATCCACCGCTATTAATTACAGTCGTAGATTTTCACATATAAGGAAAAATCTGGCATATGGGACATTGTTCTTGTAGTGAGGTTGATGACGTTGTTAGTAGTTTTTATAACAGGCATTCAATCACCCTTGTTTCCCCTGGTGCTGCCCATTCAAGATTTGTAGTTGCTTAAGTTTTGGGACCGTGAGAACTGACAGTCACCGAGCGTATCCAATCCTTCCTCGCCAACACTTCATCAAGTCATTTCATCAAACACTTGGCGAGCAATGTTCATATCAAAATAACCAAGTCACTGAGCTTATTCGACCCGAGTCGAGTCCAGCTCGGGAAAGCTCGAACTCAGCTTGAAATTTTTTTGAGCTCCAAAAGCCAGCTTGACTCGGTTCAAATCCAATTTTGAGCCAAGGCAAGTCCAGCTTTTCCGAGTCAAATTGAGCGAGGTGATCGAGCTAACTCGACTCATGTACTACTCTAGTTACAGGCATACCTTTGTGGGGTCTAGGGGTGTCAATGGGCCGGGTTGGCCCGTCAAGCTTTCGGGCTTGGCCCGTGTCAGGTCGAGTTTGGGCTGAAGTATCCGGCCTAAGGGCCGGGCTCGGGTTTAATTTTAAGCCCGTTTTTAAATGAGGGTAGGGCAATAGGTCCAAAAGCGCACGAGCCCGACGTGACCCGTTTGGCTTTCAAATTTTTAAATCCTTTCAAAGGATATCAGATTTCGCATCAAGAGGGGAAAGTTGTTTTAATAAAAGTATTGCTAGATCGGGTACCGGCTCGAGTGGGCTCCACCATGGTACTGTTTATGTAAAACCCACCCTGACCAAAGGGTGTATCGTCCCATTTTATGCATAGGACCCAAAAATCAGCCACTTCTGTGTTTCAGGTGGGCCACACAATTAAAAACAACGTACAGGCAACACGCACCATCCAAAGTGTATCTCTTCATATGGCTCACTTGAATAATGTATTAGACTGATATTGTTTAGGCCTGAGGCTTATGTTTTCGTATGGTATCTAGTGGCTGGAGTAGATTTTATATAATCATTAGTGGGCCTGTAAATATCAAGGGTGAACATCTCTCACAAAATTGTTTCCCTTAGTGTGGCTCACTTGAATACCGGTTCATCCTGACTTTTTTGGTCATATGGACATAAATTATTATTATCTATATAATGGTTGGATTGGATCTTAAATAGACATCATGATGGAGCTCACAAAAATAAAGGGTGAGTGTCTCCATGAGAGCTGTTTCACATCACGGTTGCCATCTCGAGGAGGGAGGAGATTAGGTGAGACCCTGGCCTCACCCAAGACAGTGTGGCCCATACCGTGGTGCCCTCCTTGATATGCATATTCTGTATTCGCACCCTTTATTGATTTTTTCAAATGTATTATTCTAAAAATGAATGAATACAATTATCAGGTGGACCATACCATTGGAAACAACTGTGATTGAATATTAATTGGCCACAAAAGTTTTGAATCAAGCTGATATTTGTTGCTTCCCTTCATTTAGGGCTACATGACCTTATCATCGGATTGTATTGAAAATAAACACTACAGAAACATTAATGTGCACCCTAAAAAGTTTGCAATGGTAGGGGTGTTCAATTACCACTGTTTCCTAGAGTATGGGCCTCAATCCAAATGGTTAAGATCATTGGTTGTGGGAGATTATTTTGGACCATAGCTCAACTGTGAGGATTAGCCCATGCAAAAATCAGCACTATCTACTCATCAGGTGGGCCACACCATAGAAAACAATGTTTAGCCATTTATAAATACCAAAATATAAAGAGTTTTCAACTCGATGGGTGGATATGGCTGATTTTTGCACAAGGTGTTTGATGTTGGAATCTGTTGGGTGGACACTGGACAGTAGCTTACAGTATTAGTGGCTGGACTTGAGACCCTCCAACTTAAATGTTCCTAATGCATCTGTTAATCAGGTGGGTCACACATGCACAGAAACACACATTTGGTAGAACGAAACAAACAATCTACCCTCAAGATGGAATGGCATATAGATTGACCTGATTTTTGGGCCAATAACTAAATGTCATCAACACAAAACATGAGGTGCTTTTTCAACCGTTCATAGCAGGTAACTTCCAACCTATAATGTGCGTGGAACATTTGGAAGTTATTCACTGGGCAGACTTATCATCCAAGCATTTCTCATACACGTTAGCAACGTCCCCAAAACTCTTAAATGACACATGGGATGACCCATCATCAGATTTAAACCATCCATTCATTCATACAAAGGGCCTAAGCATCTGATCAATAGCATGGAAAATTGATGGTCAAGATTAAGCAGAGATGTAAAATAGGTCCAAACATCATCGTGAAACATCTATTTGATAGTTCTCACTTTGTATTACTTATGATTCCAAAGTGCTTGGTTATTTCTATTCAAAATGGGGTGCCCTAATTCTGTTCAAGTTGGACCTGCCCTAATTCTTTTCTATTAAACTATTTATGGGCCACTTATCAAAGAGGTTAGGATTTTCCTTCTTAAACTTTTAGGCATCTTCCGTTCCTGCTGGGTGTCCCTACTTTACATGTTTGCGCTTTGGGCTTTGGGGCATGCGTGTAATATTGGTACAGGGGTTGATACTGAGTGAGACTGTGGTAGCATGTGACTAGTTTCCATGTAAGCCTCTGCCCAGCTCCGCTAGTGTGAGAGAAGTAGTTTGATTTTCGTGCACTGCACGTCAAGGTTCAATAAAAAGTAAAAAACGCCGTATACGTTTAGATTGGAAGTTTTTTCATACCCATGTGGGCCCCACCTTGATGTGTATGTTTTATCTAAGCCGTTCATAAATTTTTACATATTATTTTAACCATTGAGTACAAAAAGTAATTATATTAAAGATTAAAGTAGACCACATCACATGAAACAATTTAAATAAATTTATACATCTGAATTCTACTCAACCTGATCCGATTTGGTTTTTCTAACCGAGTCGGACACTGTTCGAGTCACAAAAATCATGCAACGAATCTGTCCGAATTATGTGACCCAGATCCGGGCACAGATCAGATCGGATTCGGGTCAAGCCTGTAGAATTTCGGATCAGGTCGAGTTGAACCTAATCCGATCCGATCAGGACCGATGCCCACCTCTAGATGTTGGAATCTGTTGGGTGGACACTGGACAGTAGCTTACAGTATTAGTGGCTGGACTTGAGACCCTCCAACTTAAATGTTCCTAATGCATCTGTTAATCAGGTGGGTCACACATGCACAGAAACACACATTTGGAAGAACGAAACAAACAATCTACCCTCAAGATGGAATGGCATATAGATTGACCTGATTTTTGGGCCTATAACTAAATGCCATCAACACAAAACATGAGGTGCATTTTCAACCGTTCATAGCAGGTAACTTCCAACCTATAATGTGCGTGGAACATTTGCAAGTTATTCACTGGGCAGACTTATCATCCAAGCATTTCTCATACACGTTAGCAACGTCCCCAAAACTCTTACATGACACTTGGGATGACCCATCATCAGATTTAAACCATCCATTCATTCATACAAAAGGCCTAAGCATCTGATCAATAGCATGGAAAATTGATGGTCAAGATTAAGCAGAGATGTAAAATAGGTCCAAACATCATCTTGAAACATCTATTTGATAGTTCTCACTTTGTATTACTTATGATTCCAAAGTGCTTGGTTTAATGATTCTAACCATGCGATTTATAATCTTGATTTATGGCTAATAAAAAATGGACAGTTGTAACAAACTGGCCACATTCAAAGGGTTAGGATCATATGATCAGTGTGATTCTTGCACCATGGCTTGATCCTGATGGTACTATTGAACAAACCAGTCCCGACGGATGCTTAGGCATCCCACGTGTCATTCACATTAGAGTTTTATTAACAGGATGGGCCATTGGATTCGTGGGTCTGCTCCCTCTTTCCTGGCCCTGAATTCCCAAAATGGCCCCACTAATGATAAAATAAATAAATAAAATTTCTCTTCTATCCCTTACAACATTAGATGAATTTGACCTCATGTAGCAGTAGGTGATTTTCGGCCATTTTTAGTGTTTGAAAACTCTACATTGAAGACATTGATTGCATTTCAATGAAAATTTTACAGTCGGGCCAACTACAAAATCAGTTCCTAAAATTATCAAAATGACCATGATGTAGATCTTACCAAAGGTGATTCTCGATGACAACAGAAACAATGCCTTGGAAAGGACAACCTGGACCAGAGTGAAAGCTGCCAAGGCATGGAAAGGGCTACCTAGACAACTAGAGTGCAACCACTAGTTAGAAAGGGCTACCTGTTAACCAAAGTTCAGCCACCATGCCTTTTGAAAAGAGGCCAGAGTGAGTGCTGCCATAAAGTGGGCTGCTGCAGGCATCAACTGCAGAGCGTGGTGGAATGTAACATTCGCAAAGGTTTAAAGAGCCTAGCGTAACATGTTCCATCAGGGATATTGGTTAGGTTCTTAACCATGTACCATTCAATACTAGACAACCATCCCTTTGTTTACCTCTAAGAAACTACAACAGAAACCAGTTCTAGTTAAAAATCCATCATCACAATGCAAAAACCAATTCTGAGTTAAAAACCCCTCATCATAATGCAACACCCGTAGGGTAAGGTCGTCTCATTTGGGCTTTGTATCAAGCGCCACCCACTTGAATGGATACTCGGCCAAAATCTCCGCACTCTCAACTATCAGGAATCCAATGTACAAAAAAGTAATTTATGTCCCTATAAAACTTGCAAGGCTTTTGAGACTGTCCATTGTTTTTGTACATTTGGCCCACCTGATGGTTGACTAGCCACCTCAATCTTCATCAATAACCTCATCTTCTGGCCACCTCCTACCACATCTCTTCTTCACAGCTTCTCTCCTTCCTTCTCCTGTAATCTTCCATCTTTTGAGACTGCTACATCAGATGCGGCGTAAAAAAAAAGTTACATTGTGTAGCACTTGTCATCTGCAATCTTTTGCTGCACCGAAACATTCACAGCCAGACTTGAAGCTCTTGTACCTGGCGGATCACCCAATTGATTTTTATTTTTTTAAAACATGTAATTTTTCTTTTTTGAATTTTGGAAAACATAGTTTTGATTTATTTTTTTTTGGAGGTAAATGATTGGCTTTTTTTTTTCTTTTCTTTTTTCCCTTTTGAGGTTTCTTTGGGCAGATTTCCTGAGATTAATGGTTTGTAATTTACGTAGGAGGTATGATACAGTGTTTAACCTGTACAGTTGAGGCCCACCTTTCAGTGTTCCAGATATGTTTTTCTGGTGGGCCTCATGCTAGATATCTGGTGCATGTGGAATGTAGCCTTTTTTTTTTTTTTTTTGAAGATTACTTCAATCATCATTTTGTAGGCCATCAAAAGGATGGTCATGTGGAGGATCGTGAAGGGCCCACCAGATGAACAGTCTGGATTGGTAAGAGGTTTGCTGCTTACAAGTTCTTGCACCACACACGATCTTGTATTTATCATGGTCCCTCCATAACTGTACAGCTACAACTTGGTTTGGTGATCTGGACTGGTCATCTCATTGGCAATTATTGTTGATCGGCCACTATCAAAAATAAAAATAAAAAACACAGAATCAGACCGATCCTGGTTGTTCATGGCATATCAGTTGAAGTGACCACCATGATGAACGGTTAGATCTATATTAAGGACAGCATGTCCCAGAGGAACCTTGCTCAGAGACTTTAGATGTGGAAAACAGCTTGAACCTGATATATGCGTTTTCCATCAGAATAATGGATCAGATGGGACCCACAGTGTAGATCTATGGCCAAGAAATCAGAACCGCCGGAACCTTATTTTCATACAGCCTATTCCCTCGGTTTTTACGGTGTCCAGGCCTGATATTTGCATGTGATCCTACTTATTTTCCCAGTCGATATCTGTGGGGTCCCACTAGTTTCATAATAAATCGGAAACGTATATACTGGAGGAGGCTCCTTGACTAACACTAATCAGATGATCCTGACCCTTCAATTGTGAGCCTACAAGATTGCAATTGGTGCATGGGCCATCCACGTTTGAGGACCATCATATCAATCGTTTTGGATCTCTAACGACCCAAAAACTGAAAACTAAGCAATTGTAGCAACTTTGGGATGTGAATAAATTGTACAAGGTCCATTATTTCAATGGTTTTAATATGTGGACCACAGGCCTCACATGTACATAGGAATCGTGTTACGTTTTCCCCATCTTGAATGTATGTGGTTTAACATCAGTTTTTCCATCTAATTTAAGGGGTTGAGTCCAAAATTAAAGCATATCCAAAGATCACGTGGATCATACCACAAGAAACAGTGGGGATAATGATTTCCACCGTTGAAACCTTTTTAGGCCCCACAGCGATATTTATTTGTCATCCAACTTATTCATAAGATCACATAGACATGGATGAATGGAAACACAAATATAAGCTTGATCCAAAACATCCGTGGCACTCAAGTTTTTTTCAATGGTAGACATTCAATTCAACTGTTTCCCATGGTGTGGTCCATTTGAACATTTCGTATGCTTCATTTTTTAGCTCAAGCTTTAAAATTATTTGGCAAAATGGATGGACCAGGATAAAATACATCAATTATGGTGGACCTCACAGAGTTTACTCACTACGCAATCCGCTTCCTTGCAAGTAGAAGGGGCTCCCTGGGGCCCACCATGATGTATGTGTTTAATACATGCAGTATGTCCATTTTTTATTTTATTTTTTAGGTATCATTTTGGGATATGAATTAAAAAACGACGAAGATTCAAGCTCAAGTGCACCACACAATGGGGATTGAACGCCCACCTTTAACCGCATTAATGTTTATTTGTCATCCATATTCATAAGATCACACGATCAACGTTGACGAAGGGAAAACACAAATATCAGTTTGATACATTTTGTTTTTTGGCCCCAATAATATTTCTACTATAGATGTTCAATTTATACTGTTTCCCATGGTGTGCTCTACTTAAGTTTAGGATATGGTTAATTTTTGGGATCAAGAACTAAAATTATCTTTTTAAATGGATGGACAGTGTGGATAAAATACATAAATTATGGCGGGCCGCACAGAGATTACTCATAAAATAAGCCGCTTTGTACTATGATGGTCCCCCACACCGGGTTAGAACAACGCACGCTTGCCAAAAAAAAAAATCCCGAACAGACAAAAGTACTCCAACTAGCAGAAACCATACTATCTTCCCGGTAACGAACAACTTGATCATGACATCCTTGCCATGAAAATGGTAAGTCCCACCATGAGGATAATTTTCCTTTTTAAAAAATAAAATCAGGCTGATCAGTTCCCTGAGTGGGTCAGATGTGTATGCATAGACAGTGTTGACCATCCATGGATTACAGTGTGGCCTACCTGATTCATGGAAATACCTGAGTTTTGTCTCAGGTGACCTTCATGGTGGTCCCTATTATTAACATGATACTGATGTCTTACACAAGTGGCATGTCCGTAAAAGGAGGATACTGTACCACAAGCAGTGGTACAGATCCAAGGGTCAAGTCAACCAAATAGCACGGATGCGCAATAATTGCAAGCTGGTGGACCAGAAGAAAGGAACTATAGCTGTTTTAACGACGCCTCTTAGTCTGTTTCAGTGGTCGGTCCTGGAGCTAAAAGGCTAGTGATTGAATGGGCCTTTAATGTAAAGGATCTTAGGCCTTCTGACTTTTTTTTTTTTTTAAGGATTTCTTTTAGTTGCTTTCCCCTCTTTTCTTTATTTGTTGCTTTCCTTTTGTTTCCTTCGACTTTGTTGGTTCTCCTTCTTTTCTTTTGACGAATTTCCTAGTTGCTTTTTAAAAATAAATTTTTTTTTTAAAGAAACGTCGACCAAATAGCACCGATTGAACGCCCACCCTTAAATTTTTTCTAGGACTGCCAGAAGTCGGATAAGCTAATCATATTTGTGTGTTTTTTCCTTATCTACGTCATGTGACTTTCATGAATAGTTGGATTGGCAAATAAACATCATGGTGGGCCCAAGAAAGCCCCAATGTTGGGCATCTTTATCACTGCTGCTTTAGGCGGGGTTGCATTAGCCCTTGCTTGGACCAAGTTCAAACAGGAGGGAGAAAATCGGTTGCGGATTGCATCTTTGGAGGGGTAGGAATTGGTCTTGGTAGGGGCTCAGCAAGTAGGGTTGTACATCGAGCTCAGTCGAGTCGAGGTGGGCCAAGCTGGACTTGACTTTGCCATGCTCTACTCGAGCTTACCATTGGAACTTGGCTTCTTTGTCAAACCTTTCGAGTCAAGCTCAAGGCGAGCTAGTGGATCAAGACGAGGTGAGCTTACCTCCAGTCGAGTCAAGCTTGCTTCCAACCCGACGTAAGCTGTACTCGACCCAACCCACACTCGATTCAACCTAGCCATCCAACCCAACTGTTTTGCATTATGTGAAAATTTGAACATGCCCTTTACGTCTTGGAGAAAATGTCACATAGGCTCGAACTCGGCTCAAACTGTTGACCGAACCAAGCCAAGCTAGCCAGTCAGACTTGAGGACCCAGCAGAGCCGAGTTTGAGCTGGGGTTAGCTACTGGTCAAGCCAAGTCGAGTTGGGCCAAGCTCGACTCGGTTTGACTCGTGTACAGCTATACGATTGACCATTGGCAATAAGCTTGTATATGGGCAAGGCTTTCGATGGATCCTGGATCCACTAAGGCCAGTAAATCCCTGATTGGGGGGCTCACCGTAACGTACCTGTCTTATATCATGTCATCCATCCTGTTTGGAGAAGAAATCCATTCTCGACCACACACACAACAATATCATAATTAAAAGAGAGTGAAAAAAGATAAACTACAATACAACGATTTACATGGCTATCTTTCAGTATATCCACATATTCACACCAATTCCCTACACTCAAAGGCAAAAAATGAAGAAACAGCTCTCAATATAATGACGACTATTTGTCTCACTACAAAATATATATATCTTAACTCAAATGAACTAGGGTTCATATAAAATTCCACGTGAAATTACGAAATTTCCCTTGGGATGAGCTGAGCTCGATTTGCAAAAGTGATGGATGGATGAACAATACACCTCTGATGGCCAAGTTCCACAGATCCTAACAACGTCCTACTTGTAGACTAATCATAGGCAATCTCCTAATGAGAATGTTGAATTTATAAAAGCCCATGCCAATATATAGAACTCAATGTGAATTTCCTTCTGGTCTTTAAACCTGAAGACCAATAGAAATTAAGCATGACTTTAGTTTCTCTTTGGTAATCACATTGGTCAAAATATCCATTTTTCAAGGTCATTTTAAGACATGATACAAAAGATGAAGTAAATCAAAATCTTAGGTGGACCACACCACAAGAAATTGGGACGGTTGAAAACCCACCTTAAAAAAACTTATTAGGGGTCATCGGAATGTTTATTTGCCATCCGCCCATTGATAACATATCAAAGACCTAGATGAGAGGACCACACAAACATCAGCTTGATCCAAAACTTATGTAGCACACGAAAGTTTTTAATGGTCAATCACCACAGTTTTGGTGTAGTGTGCTCCGCCTAAAGTTTGGATCTACTTCATTTTGGGATCGTGCGGTATATAAAATGATCTGTCAAGACAAATGAACATCATGGATGTAAGGCACATACATTTGTTTCTAATGCAGGTTGTGATAGTATATATATCGGCTATAATCGGGATTAGGGTATTCTAAGTAAATGTTAATATGTTTCTAAGGTGTTCCAGAACAAAGCTAATTAAGGTTTTGGAAAATAATTTTGGAGTTATTTAGATCAGTGAGTCCATCCCATCTCTTATAATATCATTTTCATAGTAAATTGTTTAACACTTTGTGTCATGGTTTCTTTCCGTGAGGATTTTTTTAATGTAAAATTTGTGTGTTCTCTATGTGATTTATTTGTGTTTGATTTCGCTTTATTTGATTCAATTTATATTTGCTTCCCAACATCCCAACATTAGTTTCCTATTCCTTTGGCCGGACTTTATTTTCCTAGCCTTCAATGGGAGAATATAACATCAAGATATATTTGCTGCTCCTGAAACTTGAACTAAGACCTTTGTCTCTAATACTAAATCAAACAACCACTTAATGTAAAAGTCGATCGGTAACTATGTCAAATTACCACTTTCTCTAGAAGCTTAAGGCTTCAGGAGATAGCGTATCAATGTATATGAAGGGGCTTTAACAATTGGTAGTCATGGTAGGCGACTCATCTGAGTCATATGCAACTGATCTGAGTCAATTTGAACCTGATAGGGATCAGTAACAGTTGACTGAACCTGAACGACTGGGGATGAGTTACCATAATTAAAAGAAAATGAAGATAGATTTATATTATACAGTAATGTTTTTCACACACAAGTAGAGAAACACAAATGAGAAAAATCAAAATAATCTAAACCATTAAAACATGATGACCAAGAACTAGGACTGCGGTCGGAGATAAGGAAAGACGGTGAAGAACGTTTGGGTGATGGTGAGCAGGAGGAGGATGGAAGCCGCGATCAAAGAAATGAAAGACCATGGATTGGTGAAATAATCGCGCTTCAACTTCGCCCACCACATGTTCCATTTGTTCTCGCAATGTTTTTGCACATCGTCTTTTAGAGCCGAAAGATAGCTTCCCTCAAAAGAATAGGCTGACCCACTGCAGAGCCGGTTGAATAGATTGGCCGCTTCATCATCGCTTTCCAACAAATGAAATATGATCCCATTGCGATGGAGCAGCGCCACATCCTTGGACGTATTGACAAGGAAATTCATGAAAACAAAGAAAGTCGTGAAAAAGTGGAAATTTACATGTCGGCGGCATTGTTCGAATGCTACGAGGTTCCGAAAGAGAGTTTCGCTGTCGCCATGTATCAGGAAGGGCGTCATTTCCAACACCCCGTGGCTAAATTTCACGTTCAAGATGTTTTTCGATTTCTCATTCTTCTTGAACTTGACCCCCGCAAGTTGGAGGTCAGTCGCGCAAGGGAACTTCATTATCCTTAATGAAGATGGATTGTAATTGATAATGGGCAACTGGGGCTTATTTGAAGATGGGAAGAACCTGAGTATATTCTTGAACTTTTTGAGGACGGATTCGACGGTATGATTGCACGAAAGGTTGGGCTTCTTGTTGGGGACGGATTCGATGGTAGAACTGCTCTCCTCGCTATGAGTCGGGGTCGGTATCAAATGCGAGTGGAACAAATGGAGCAGATGAAAGTAGCGACACTCGATCTGAGTTTCCTTATTCGTATGCATGAGTTTATCGAAGATATCAAGGGCCATCTCGGCAAGTTTATCCGGTAAGTTCACTGGACAAGCCATCATAAAAATACTCTGCAGAACGAAGAAAGGAATTTGATTTTCGAGGAGGAGCATATCATACACTATAATGGACGGTACCAATGCAGTCGTAAAGACTGTCGGGTCTTCTAAGTCTTCTTCTAACTGAAAAAATAAATATATTTCTTTCCTGAGCAACTCCTCTTCCCGGTCTTTGAATCCTAACCGTATTTTTTTTTCCCGTTCGAGCTCCTCTTATGGCCTGAGCTCCGCTTTTTGCTCCAACTGTTTTTTTTCCTCGTCCCACTCCCCCATTTTGTTCCGATAACTGAACCTGAGAAAGAACTCGACAATGAAGCAAGCATCAAGCACCATCATTTTCACAAACTCGTTGCTCACCTGCAGGTGCAGGTCGATATTGTGGTAGTAGCAACTTCTCGTTTATCCCCCAATTCCTCGATGGCCTTGACGTAGTCCTTCAACTGATGGTTGGGATTGCGGGAGAGGAAAGATTGTAGGTACCGCCATTTGTTCTCTTCCATTCCTTGTAGCCTCTTCTTGCCGTGATGATATGGGCCGATCGACAGGATCTGGGGCTCATATGCACTCTCGTTTACTTGCCGGATTCTTCGTGGGACTTTGTAAATGGTAGCCGGATCTCCACGTCTGGGTTTGGAAACGACATCTTTGAGCGAGCGAGTGCTTGCCTACCTGGGGGTAGGATTCTCCGTCTTGGGGAGGCGTTGGTTGACGTGTTCGCTTCCACTTCTATTTCATACGTATCGTCCATGAATGATGCGCCCATTGTATCTCGTATCGGTAGTGAATGATACGATTCCTGATGCACTGTTTTTTTTTTTTCCTTGCTGCCGGTGGACATCTCTCATGGCTTCACATCTGATTTTAAGGGTCTCGGGGTTCCTTCGACGCGGATTCCGTACTGCACCTGCCGATCCCAGCAGTGCGGCCCACCGTGATGTATGGGTTTTATCCATTCTTTAAAATAGCATTAAAATTTGAATTTTCAAATTTTCGGTAATTTTCCTCCAATTTTGAAAAGTTGTAGTACTTTTGAGTTGTGAGTTTTATCCCACATCGGATTTGACATAGTAAATTATCTTGTATATAAGATAGTCTTTTTGCTTGAGCTTGAACCCCTTTCAGAGGGCATGTGAATTTGGTCCTGTGGGAGGGCTATGCCAATAGCTCTAATCTATGTCATTGACCACACGCGCTCGCGCCGAGCAGAGTCCGAGTCCGTGTGCACGTGCACGTGTGCGACGCGACGGGACGGGACGGACTGGGCTAGAAGTGGGCGTGGTGTGAGTATACTCGCTTGGGTGATGTATATGAATACTCGCGAGACTTTATTTGCGAACCGGAGAGATGTGATCGTTCGATTGGTTGCCCCTGTTGGGTTTAAACCCAACGGACCTAACCTTTTATAAAGGGTGCTTATGCACCACTTCGGAGTCTATATAAAGACAACCGATTCCAGTTTCAAATATACGAAAAATTCTTCTCTTATAAAACGCTCTCTGATATTCGGTTTTAAGCATTTTTCTACTGAGTTCATCGCTGAGTCAACTCAGCACTTTCGGATTAAACTGCAAGTGGTTCGAGCCCGTGTACAGTGAGTGCACCACTGGGACCGGGTCATAGTCGTTGTATCCTGGAGGTCGATTGCTTTGAAAACTGTTGCACTTGGGACGTTGTCCAAGGGGAGCAAATTCGATTTCAAGCCGAGTGACTCAGTCACGCCTCGACTCATTCAATAAGTTCTTCTTTCTCAAAATTTATTTTCCTTTTTTGGTTCTCGATTTTTAATAGTCTATTTAATTCAACTAAATATTCTAACAATCTTGAAATCGAATTTGTTGAATTACATAGACTATGGCTACAGTAACAGTAAATGCTTCTACTGAGTTAGCCAAAATCGAACCGTTCGCTGGACAATCATTTAAACGGTGGAAACAGAAACTGATGTTCGCTCTGACCACCCTGAAAGTTTCATACATTTTATCTGAATCATTTACTATAGATCCAGCAAATCAAACTGAAGTAACAGATGAAAATAATTGTAAAAATTATATTCTAAACTCTTTATCCAACGAACTATATGACGTGTATGCTTCTTACGTGTCTGCTAAAGACATATGGACTGCTTTGGAAAAGAAATACATATTAGAAGATGCAGGCGCTAAGAAACATGCAATTGCTAATTTCCTTCATTATGAAATGACAGACGATAAACCTGTCACAAATCGGATTCACGATTTTCAAAGTTTAGTTCACGAACTATCGATAGAAGGGATTAAGTTGAATGGAGTGTTTCTGCTAGGAGCGCTAATAGAAAAGCTGCCGCCCTCCTGGAAAGAATATAAGAATATAATGAAACATAAAAAGAACGGTGTTTCTTTGGAAACCACTATCGTACATATACGAATAGAGGAGGCCAATAGAATCAGAGACCAAAAAGAAAATAACAATGATATAGATTCATATGCGAATCTTGTGGAATCAAGTCGCAAATAATAAGAAAAAGGGCAATTGTCATAACTGGCAAACCTGGACATTATGCAAATGAATACAGCTCAAAAAGAAGAATGCAAACAATCAATTCAAGACAAAAGGGAAACTGCTACAACGGTGGAAAGCCTGGGCACATGTCAAAACTTGCAAGCTTAAGAAAAACAAATATAAGCCGCAGCTAATCTTACAAAAACAGTAATGAGTCCGACATGATAGTAGGTGGTATCGAAGTCTTCCTTCTAAACAACTTGGAGTGGGTGCTAGAACTGGTGCAACTAGGCACGTGTGTAAGGATCGTAGCATGTTTACCTCCTACCAAGTATCAGGAGAAATGAACAAGTGTTCATGGGTAATACTAGAACATCTTAATTGTAGGGAAAGGGAAAGTACTTCTAAACTACTGGAAAGACTCTAATGTTGAATGATGTCTTACATGTGCCGACATTAGAAGAAACTTGGTCTCCGGTTCACTCCTCAATAAGGTGGTGTTAAGTTAGTATTTGATTCGGATAAACTTGGAATGACTAAGAATGGAACCTTTGTTGGTAAGGAGTAAGAGATGGTTTATTCATTATAAATGTATCCAATGATAATAATAATAAGACATTCTTGTTTATATCGTTGAACCTTTTTATCCATGGCATAGTAGATTAGGTCATGTGAATATAACATCTTTGAAGAAAATAAAAAGATTAGATTTATTACCTAATATATCTAATGAAGAATTTGACAAATATGAAACATGTGTCGAATCAAAATTCATTAGAAAACCCTTTAAACAAATAGAAAGATCATCCGTTCTATTAGAGTTAATACACAATGACTTAGGTGATTTTAGAAATCACATGTCTAGAGGTGAAAAAGATATTATATAACTTTTGTAAATGATTACTCTATGTTCACTAGAGTCTATCTGTTAAGGAACAAAGATGAAGCTTTAGATGCCTTTTCTAAATACAAAATTGAAGTTGAAAATCAGTTAAATATAAAAATTAAAAGACTTAGAACAGATAGAGGAGGTGAATATGAATCTTCTCAATTTAGAGAATTATGTGAAAAGAATGGAATAGTTCACGAAACTACAGCTCCTTATACACCAGAACAGAATGGAATAGCAGAACGTAAGAATAGAACTCTAGAAGAAATGATGAATGCTATGTTAAATAGTTTAGGCTTACCCTCAAATATGTGGGGAGAAGCAATTCTATCTGCTTGTTATATTCTAAATAGGATTCCTTCTAAATCTTCTGAACAAACACCATATGAACTTTGGAAGAATCATGTTCCTAGTTACAAATATATTAAAGTGTGGGGGTGTCTTGCTAAAGTAGGATTACCTGAAACTAAGAAAAGAAAGTTAGGTCCTAAAACGACCGACTGTGTATTTATAGGTTACGCACAAAATAGTGCGGCCTATAGGTTTCTAGTTTTAAAAACTAAGGATAATATTCTATATCTTAATACAATTATAGAAGCTAGGGATGCAGAGTTCTTTGAAAACGTATTCCCTATGAAATCTAAATCTTTAGGAAGAGAGGAAGTTAATGAATCAAATATCGTATCTATAAGTAAAAATGCTTATGAGCAAATAGTAGAAGAGATACAACTAAGAAAAAGTACTAGAGTTAGAAAAGAAACTAACCTAAGAAATAGTTTTTTCACCTTCTTAGTAGAAGATGATCAAACAACCTATACAAAAGCAATTAACTCTCCAGATGCAACCTTTTGGAAGGAAGCAATAAATGATGAGTTGGAATCTATAATATCTAATAACACTTGAGAACTTGTAAATCTACCACCTGAAAACAAACCAATAAGTTGTAAATGGGTGTTTAGAAAGAAACTAAAACCAAATGAAATTATTGATAAGTTTAAGGCTAGGTTGGCAGCGAAAGGATTCAAATAAAAGGAAGGAATAGATTTGTTTGATACATATTCCCCTATAACTAGAATTACAACTATCAGGGTCTTAATAGCGATAGCCTCCATATATAAACTGGTAGTACACCAGATGGACGTTAAGACGGCTTTTCTAAATAGAGACTTAGAAGAAGAAATATATATGGAACAACCTAAGGGTTATAAGATTTCAGGTAAAGAAAATAAAGTATGTAGACTAATTAAATCATTATATGGTTTAAAACAAACTCTTAAACAATGGCATGAAAAATTTGATGGTGTTTTAAAATCAAATGGTTATCATATAAATGATGTAGATAGATGTGTATATAGTAAAATTTCTGGAAATGATTATGTTATTATATGCCTTTATGTTGATGACATGCTTATTTTTGGAACTAATATTAAATTAGTTAATACAACTAAGAAATTCTTGTCATCTAAGTTTGACATGAAAGACTTAGGAGAGGCTAGTGTAATCTTGGGTATTGAAGTAACCAGGAAAAATGATGTTATTATATTATCTCAATCTCATTACATTGAGAAGATATTGAGAAAGTTTAACCATTTTGACTGTTTACCTGTCAGTACTCCTTATGATTATAGTGTGACTCTCATGAAGAATACAGAAAATAGTGTGTCTCAATTGGAGTATTCCAGAATAATTGGTAGCCTTATGTATCTAACAAACTGCATTATATCAGACATTGCTTTTGCAGTAGGTAGGCTAAGTAGATATACACATAACCCTGGAAAAGAGCATTGGAATGCCTTGTCTAGGATTTTAAGATACCTAAAAGGCAGTATGACCTATAGTTTACATTATAATGATTTTTCTTCTGTATTAAAAGGATACAGTGATGCTAACTGGATTAGTGATTAAGATGAGACAAAATCCACTAGTGGATATGTCTTCACTTTCGGTGAAGGAGCAGTCTCTTGAAAGTCTATCAAGAAGACATGTATCACTCAGTCGACTATGAAATCCGAGTTTATTGCCTTAGAAAAGGCTGGATCAGAAGCCGAGTGGCTTAGAAATCTCTTAGCTGATATACCACTGTAGTCAAAGCCTGTATCAGTCGTGTCTATTCATTGTGACTGTCAAGCAGCTATAGCAAAAGAAAAGAGTAACATGTATAATGGAAAGAGTAGGCATATTAGACTCAAACACAACATAGTGAAACACATGTTGCATGATGGAATCATATCTATTGACTTTGTGAGGTCAGAAAAGAATTTAGCAAATCCTTTGACTAAAGGACTATCTAAAAGGTTAGTCAATGATACATTGAAGGGAATGAGGCTGAGCCTAATATATAAGCTGCCAGTGTCGGCAACCCAGTTTATACAAGTGAAGATCCCATGAGATAGGTTCAATAGGTAAACAACAAGACATGAGGTAGACGATTGCATTGAGTTGTATGAGCCCCTTCTATGATGTACAGTACGAGCAGCAATGTAGATTCTTAATGGATCCATACTCATATATTTAGTGGTGTATACAGTTGTTGCATACACTTGATGGAATTCACCTATATGGGTGTGGAGGTGGAGGCCGCTTCCTATGAGAATCTAGGCGAATTCTCTAGAGCACTCATGAAATTCAGGTAATGGTGTATGGCCGAAACGCACCGAACCGCAGAATCACTTGCAGAGGAAGAGTTCTGTGAGTGGCATGTACTTGCGATCTACATTAAAAGGATTCAGGTTCAAGACTATGGTGTCACCTAATTTCTGTAGATCTGTCTTGCTTACTCTAATGTCGGTTCAAGTCTATGGTGACACCGGCACCATTACACAACTATTACGCTTTAATCCGAAAGGATTTTATTTTAAAACATGTGGGGGATTGTTATATTTTGTTTTAAAATAGTATTAAAATTTGAATTTTTAAATTTTTGGTAATTCCCTCCATTTTTGAAAAGTTGTAGTACTTTTGAGTTGTGGGTTTTATCCCACATCGAATTTGACATAGTAAACTATCTTGTATATAAGATAGTCTTTTTGCCTAGGGCTTGAGCTCCTTTCAGGGGGCATGTGAATTTGGTCCTGTGGGGAGGCTATGCCAATAGCTCTAATCTATGCCATTGACCACACGCGAGCCGAGCCGAGCCGAGCCGAGTCCGCGTGCGCGACGCGACGCGACACGACGGCTGGGCTGGGCGTGGGTGCGTGTGCGGGTGCGGTGTGTGTATACTCACGTGGGTGTGTGTATGAGTACTCGCAAGACGTATGTGCGGGAGTGTACTCGCATTTGCGCTTTTCGTTTTAAACCGAGAGATGCGTCCCTTCCGGTTGGTTGCACTGTTGGGTTTAAACCCAACGACCTAACTTTTTATAAAGGGTGCTTATGCAACACACTTCTGAGTCTATATAAAGACAACCGATTCTAGTTTCAAATATACGGAAAATTCTTCTCTTATAAAACACTCTCGGATATTCGGTTTTAAGCATTTTTCTCGAGTTCATCGAGTCAACTCGAGCACTTTCTGATTAAACTGCAAGTGGTTCGAGCCCATGTACAGTGAGTGCACCGGTGACCCAGTCATAGTCGTTGTATCCTGAGGTCGATTGCTCTGAAACCTGTTGCACTTGGGACGCCGTCCAATGGGAGCAAATTCGATTTCAAGCCGAGTGACTCGGTCACGCCTCGACACATTCAATAAGTTCTTCTTTCTCAAAATTTATTTTCCCTTTTTGGTTCTCGATTTTTAATAGTCTATTTAATTCAACTAAATATTCCAACATTTATGTGGTGTTGTCCATTTAAACATTTAGCCTGTCTCATTCATGAGTTCATCACTTACAACCAATTTTCAAAATGGATGGACAGCCTTCGTAAAACATATACATCACGGTGGGCCTCAAGCATTTAAAAACTTCTTGGGAGCCGCATTAGTTTTGATGAAGCTGATATTGGAATTTTCCTACTTCCAGGTCCATGTGACCTTATCAACAGGCTACTGGATGTCATATAAACATCACGTTGAATCCCAAGAGCGTTTAAACGCTGGCACCATTATCACCGCTTAGCAAATAAACATCACCGAGGGTCCCAAGAACATTTAAACGGTGGCATCATTATCATCACTACTTCTGGTAGTGTGGTCCACTTGAGCATTGAATCTGCCACCTTTTTTGGCTTGTGCCATAAAATGATCTGTCAAATTGAATGAATGGCACGGATAAAATACATACATCACGATGGGCCTCACAAAGCCCCTACCAAGTCCTGCCCCTCACAAGATGCAATCCGCATCCGATTTTCTCCCTCTGGATGGACTCCGTCCAGGCAATGGCTCTATGCTAATGCAACCCCACCAAAACCAGCAGTGATAAAGATGCCCAACATCGGGGCTTTACCGGGCCCACCGTCCTGTTTATTCGCCATCCAACTGTTCAGGTCACATGGACGTGGATAAAGGGAAACCATACAATGTATTATCACCTTATCCAAACTCCTGCCAATCCCATGTATGATCACCTTATCCAAACTTCAGGCTGATCAGGGATTTGATCAGCCTGATTTTTTAAAAGAAAAAATTGTCCTCACGGTGGGCCCTATCATTTTCATGGAAAGGATATCATAATCAAGTGGTTTGTTACCAGGAAAGATAGTATGGTTATCACAAGTTGGGGTACTTTTGCCTCCGTGGGATTTTTTTGACAAGAGTCGTGGAGCTGTACACGAACCGAGTTAGCTTGGCTAACTCACACGACTCGACTCGAAAAAGCTTTTTCAACTTGATTCAAAACTGAGTTCGAGCCGAGTTAAGTTGATTTTTGGAACAACTCATGGTTCTTTATCCTCATCAATGGAGAACCCACCGCCTTCTTCAAGTCCGCCTAGGGCCTCTGCCAAGGCGATCCTCTCTCTCCGAACCTTTTCATCATAGCTGCAGAAGTATTAGGCAAGGGAAACCATACAGTGTATGATCACCTTATCCAAACTTCTACCAATCCTAGGAAAATTTTAAGGTGGGCGTTCAATCCGTGCTATTTGGTCGACTTGACCCTGGGATCTGTACCATTGCTTGTGGTCAGGGCTGCACACGAACCGAGTTAGCTCAATTAGCTTACTCAACTCAACTCAACTCGAAAAAGCTCGATTTGACTCAGTTTGAAACTGAGTTCGAGCTGAGTCGAGCAGGTTTTTTGAGCTCGAAAAAATTTCGAACCGAGTTTGAGCTTGCCCGAGCTCAACTTGACTCGGATCGAACCCAGCTCAAATCGAACTAGTTCGGTGACTTGGTTACTTTGATATTGATGTTGCTCACCAAGTGTTTGATGAAATGACTCAATGAAGTATGGTTGGTGGCAAGGAAGGTATGTATATGAAACAAATACCCTTTTTTTCTTGATTTTTATGTCTTAAAAGGTGTTTGATGAAATACCTATAAAACCACAGTTGTTGTTTTGCATTCAGTGAAATTTTAAAGGTGCGCAGTCCATGTGTTTGTGAAAATGCTAGACGAACTTGGCTCAATCTTGACTCGAACTTGGCTCGAACCGGCCCGAGCTACTGACCGAGCCGAGCCGAGCCGGCCAGAGAGGCTCGAAGACCTAGCCAAGTCAAGTTCGAGCTGGGGTCAACATGTGGCTGAGCCGAGTCTAAGCTGTGCCCAACTCGACTCGTGCCTAACTCGACTCGGTTCAACTATTGTACACCTCTACTTGTGGTACAGTATCATCTTTTTCCGGACATGCCACTTGTGTAAGACACCACTTGAATCCCAGTTCATCCTGATTTTTTGGTCATGGACATAAATTAAAATTATCTAAATAATGGTTGGATTGGATCTTAAATACACGTCATGATGCAGGGCACAAAAATAAAGGGTGAGTGTCCCCATGAGAGCGGTTTCACATCACGGTTGCCATCTCGAGGAGGGAGGAGATTCGGTGAGACCCTGGCCTCACCCAGGACAGTGTGGCCCATACCGTGGTGCCCTCCTTGATGTGCATATTCTGTATTCGCACCCTTTATTGATTCTTTCAAATGTATTATCCGAAAAATGAATGAATACAATTATCAGGTGGACCAAACCATTGGAAACAACTGTGATTGAATATTAATTGGCCACAAAAGTTTTGGATCAAGCGGATATTTGTTGCTTCCCTTCATCTAGGGTTACATGACCTTATTATCAGATTGGATTGAAAATAAACACTACAGAAACATTAAAGTGCATCCTAAAAAGTTTGCAATGGTGGGGTGTTCAATTACCACTGTTTCCTAGAGCATGGGCCTCAATCCAAATGGTTAAGATCATTAGTTGTGGGAGATTATTTTGGACCATAGCTCAACTGTGAGGAGTAGCCCATGCAAAAATCAGCACTATCTACTCATCAGGTGGGCCACACCATAGAAAACAATGTTTAGCCATTTATAAATACCAAAATATAAAGAGTTTTCAACTCAATGGGTGGATATGGCTGATTTTTGCACAAGGTGTTCGATGTTGGAATCTGTTGGGTGGACACTGGACAGTAGCTTACAGTATTAGTGGTTGGACTTGAGACCCTCCAACTAAAATTAATGTTCCTAATGCATCTGTTAATCAGGTGGGTCACACATGCACAGAAACACACGTTTGGAAGAACGAAACAAACAATCTACCCTCAAGATGGAATGGCATATAGATTGGCCTGATTTTTGGGCCCATAACTAAATGTCATCAACACAAAACATGAGGTGCATTTTCAACCGTTCATAGCAGGTAACTTCCAACCTATAATGTGCGTGGGACATTTGGAAGTTATTCACTGGCAGACTTATCATCCAAGCATTTCTCATACACGTTAGCAAGGTCCCCAAAACTCTTAAATGACACATGGGATGACCTATCATCAGATTTAAACAATCCATTCATTCATACAAAGGGCCTAAGCATCTGATCAATAGCGTGGAAAATTGATGGTCAAGATTAAGTAGTGCTCCTGATGGTACTACTGAACAAACCGTGTCCTAACGGATGCTTAGGCATCCCACATGTCATTCACATTAGAGTTTTATTACCAGGATGGGCCGTTGGATTCGTGGGTCCGCTCCCTCTTTCCTGGCCCTGAATTCCCAAAATGGCCCCACTAATGATAAAATAAATAAATAAATTTCTCTTCTATCCATTACAACATTAGATGAATTTGACCTCATGTAGCAGTAGGTGATTTTCGGCCATTTTTAGTGTTTGAAAACTCTACATTGAAGCCACTGATTGCATTTTGATGAAAATTTTACAGTCGGGCCAACTATCCTAAAATTATCGAAATGACCATGATGTAGATCTTACCAAAGGCGATTCTCGATGACAACAGAAACAATGTCTTTCAGCGTCTCCTGCAAAGAGACATGATCATGCTCCTGAGCATCTTTAGGCATCATAACCATTCTTAAGAAGATGAGCATGTACTTCAAATGAGGATTGCTAGTAGCATTTGCACCGCATCATGACATGTGGTGTGTGCATCTACAACATCCGAATAATTCATCTAGCCTAGCAGGCCCCATCATGGATGGACCATAATCCTAAATCCATTCCGGTTAGATGATCCTAACCATTTGATCATAGTGGTTTAGAGAGAAGGATCAGTTGAAAATAGACAAATGGTTCCCATTCATTCTACTACTTAGGATCATCTGATCAGTGTGACTTTTTAGTTATGGCCCACCATGAGCTTCAGGATGTCATATGTGTATGTTTGTGCTAAACGTCCTCGTGGAGCACAAGTGATGCTAGTGTTTCTCACTATAGAGATCTTACCAGAGAGTGGTCCTTGAGACCGAGAGAGAGCACCAACGGCCTAGATGAACCACAGCTACTGCAACACCAAAACAAAGCATGTAAATTAGCAGAACGCAGCTAGTTTGAGGTATCTAAATGAGCAAACACGCCATCTTTGGAAATAAAGGCAGATTCTCTAGGCTCATCTTTTTCTAGGAAGGATCGTGTGGGTGGTATGGTAACTTTTGCTGTCTACCGAAATTTCAATCCTCCAATTCAGCCTTCTCCACCATGGATCAATACTCAACCAAGTCGGATGTGACTTGTCCAAGTCAACTCGACTCGGTTGAGTCAGCTCCAGTTCAGCACCAGGAGTCGAACTGAAAATAGAGGTGACTCGGCCCAACTCTTCTGAATCACCCCTTGACACAGATGAATCACAACTTCACTCGGAACTGAATGAGTCAGTCTGAGTCCTGGAGTCTTAAAACCTTGCTCTCCACCATATGGAATTTATGTAAATAAAATCAAGTGCAAAAGTGTACCTTATGTGCTCGATCAGTTGGCGTGCGCATGCTACCAGCATCGGCTGCAAGCACCATGATTTTACAAGTATCAAGATTTTTTGTCCCCAGAAACAAGAAAACACAACAGCAGATATGTGGTCGCAGTACCTCATCTCGTTTACCAAATATAACTGACACATTGAAAGTTGGATTGACTGACATGCCTTCTTCCTTCCTAGCACATGAAAATGGTAAGTTCACATTCAAATGAGTTTAATGGAATTGTTTGAAGAGGTGACAAGGACTCTAGAGGACGAGGAATTATAGATTCTGATGAGACATGATTCTGAACATCAAGGGCTGTGATTTTTATCATTACGAACTCCTTGATCTGATAGGACCTGCAATGGATGAAGGATGACTAGGAATTCTTCCGGATTGTGAGTTCCCAACCCTTCAATCACAGGCTTGCTCATAGACGGTTAAGGCGAAGACGAAACAACAGCCCAAACTCAATGACAAAAAAGAAAAAAGAAAAAAAAAAGAACCATAGCAGTTATGGAGTCGGATACTTGTAACATGGTCATACTTGTAAGTAGTTACCAATCTTTGTTGTGATTGTCTCCTGAGAATTTGCATTTTAAGGATCTGCCGAACCGGATCCTTGTTATACTTGACACCCATATGCATACTCGGCTAACATAGGAAAATGGTCCAACAATCAAAGGCTTAATAATTTTCCAGCCTGAGATATTTTTACGAATCATCTATCCGCCGCAGGGCCTATCAGATCAAAGGTTTGAATCACTGCACCATGGTCCCAAACGTACAAAATCATTTATTCATAGGCCCGGTTTGGAATGGAATTGAATTCTGTAGAAAATGTTAGCCGTTCTGTAAAAATGTTGGGAACCAAAAAAAAAGAAAAAAAGAGGAAGGGTAAAATGTTCAATGTCAAAAGAAAATAAGAGGTACTACAAAAAAATCATAACCCAATGGACATTAGTCAAAAAGAATTCTGAGGTGTGGGAACTCCCAGTTTCTCGAGATATTGGAAGGAGATGGTGGAAAGTGAAGAATGAAAGAGCATCGCAGCCATCAAGTGGAAGATGAACTGAGCCAGAGTATCTCAGCCATCAAGTGGAAGATGCACCCAGTCAGATATCAGTGAGATTTACCACTTTGTATTACTAACGATTCCGAAGTGCTGGGTTTAATGATTCTAACCATGTGATTTATGGCTCGTAAAAAATGGACAGTTGTAACAAACTGGCCCCATTCGAAGTGTTAGGATCATATGATCAGTGTGATTCTTGCCCCATGGCTTGCTCCCAATGGTACTATTGAACAAACCATCCCGTCTGATGCTTAGGCATGTCACACACACATACAAAATCCATATTTTATAATCTATGCACATTAGGGTTTTATTACCAGAATGGGCTAGTGGATTTGTGGGTCACCTCCCTCTTACCTGGCTGTCAATTCCCAAATGGCCCCACCAATGATCAAATAAATAAATTTCTCTTCTATCTATTACAACATTAGATGAATTTGACCTCATGTAGTAGCCAGTGATTCCCAGCCATTTAGTGTTTGAAATCCAGGCCCACCTGGTAATGGAGACGTATTGAGCTATGAATAAGGGGGAGATGAACTTGATCCTCTTTGGTCAAGTGGGATCGGGTAACTAAAATGATGTGGAAGCTCGGGCTCCTATTGAAGATTGGAGGATCTTTGCCGACTTTTTTTTTATATACTTTGGTAAAAGGACTCCTACAATATATTCAGGTTCAATTGATTCTGAACCATGGAGATCATCTTCGTGAAAAACAAGATTGGCAACTTCCTGTCAAGAATAGATGCTTTGCATTGCTATGTATTACAAAAAGGCTAGTGACATAGCGGACTCCCTTGCAGAAGAGGGGAGAGTCAAAATGGTCGCTTTATATGGCAAATCTTTTTGTTGCCCATGATGCATGTATTTTCCTTTTTATAAGGAAAAAAAACATCATTCATAAAAACTAGGGGTATGCGATGTGCAATTTACATGGAGGGATAGTAGGGAAGAAAAGGTAAAGGAGAGAGGCAGAGGGAAAGGCTGCAGCTACATGCTACAGACGGGGGAAGGGAGGTTTTCAACAGTGGGTGACCCAACCCCACCTTTTCCAGAGCAATGCCCGCTCAAGTTTTAGATCTACCTCACTTTCAGGACAACATCCTAAAATGAGGTAGCACAATAGATGGATGGGGTGGATTTCATATAGCCACCATGGTGGGCACAATACAACCTTTGTTGCACAGCTCCCTAATAGTACCGTCAAGGTGAGTGACACGTAAAGAAGAAGAGAGTAGGCTACTCGCATGGAAGGATATGTTGTAGGTAAAATCTAGGCCATTTAAAGGCATAGAGAGGGTGAAATCTAAAATATACGATGGACATCAAACATATTTTTCAGTTCCCAAAATAGTTCCAACTTTGTTTAAAATGTCTTCCTATAGCCTTTCAATATTCAAAGTTCTCTACCTTAGTAAAACTATTTGCGATGGTCCAAAAGCTAGCTGAATTATATATAGTGTAGATAACTAACCCGCTCCTAATCTCCAATTAAATTGTTCAAGGTAAACTCAAAATCTCTCCAGCATTAAGCACACACGTCATTCCATAGGCACCTCCAATACATTGTAAAGCATTCCAACCGGGCACATATAATGGGCATCAGGTGGGCCCAACCTCATAGACGGGCTCACTGAAAACAGCTGGGTCCATTCATCAAACTAGATATATGAAAACAATTAAATGTCTGAACACTGAATAAAGTTGCAACCACTCCACATTCAACATAGATGTGTGGCCATCCTAATGAGTGCACTGAGCTGACTATCATTAGGGGTGTACACGAACCGAGCTCGACTCGACTCAAAAAAGCTCGATTCGACTCGGTTCGAAGCTGAGTTTGAGCCAAATCGAGTTGATTTTTTGAGCTCGAAAATGAGTTCGAGCAGGCCCTAGCTTGACTCGACTCGGATCGAATCCAGCTCAAACCCAGCTCAAATCGAACTCGGATCGAACCAGTTCGGTGACTCGGTTACCTTGCCATTGAAGTTGCTCACCAACTGTTTGATAAAATGACTCAACGAAATGTGGCTGGTGGCAAGGAAGGTATGTACATGAAACAAATACCCTTTTTCTCTTTGTTTTTCTTGGTTTTTATGTTGCTTAGAAGGTGTTTGATAAAATACCTGTAAAACCATTGCTTCTGTTTGTAAAACAGTGGGATTTTGAAGTTGCAGTTCAGGTGTTTGTGGAAATGCCTCAATGGCAAACTTGGCTCGATCTTGGCTAGAACTTGGCCCGAGCTGGCCTGAGCTGCTGATCAAACCGAGCCGAGCCAAGTTCAAGCTGAGGTCAGCCAGTGGCCAAGCTCAGGCCAGCTCGACTCGGTTCGACTCGATGTACACCCCTAACTATCATACTAGGTCATCAACACAATGCAACCCATCTGACACACAGCTCCGATGTCCACCACATTTGCCAGGTTGATATGTGCTGACACATCTAGCAGCACATGTGAGATTAGAGGGGGAAAAAAAAAGAAGAAAAGAAGCTGAACTGATGAAAGAAAAAAAAATAGAAGCCAACTTTGTACTTCTTTGACTGTTGAATATATAAGTTGAACTGAAAAAACTGGAGTTGCAAGTAGACATAAAAAATGTTGACGTGCACATTTCAGAAGGGGGGGGGGGGGCGGGCGCAGAGAGAGAGATGACCTTGCATTTAGTATTGTTCCCATACTTCCTATCTGGGTCGCCATAACCTGGACAGTCATTGAAATATAAGGAACATCTCTATCTATGCTTCCAACCTTAACAAATAGCAATGCAAAACTTACTAGAAAGTGATCATCGTAGCTGCAGAGCACTACGTCTGTTTTATTTCCCTGCAAAGTGACAGGCAAAGATCACAAATGGAACAAAGTAACATGAAAGACAAACCACATCTCCAAAATCCATGTCAATTTCAAGTTCTTCTTGCTGATTGAAACAAAGGCGTTTCCTAGTCTTCTTGATTTCATGATAAGTATTATAAAACACATGGGATTTTTCTTCAGGTCTGTACTCATGTAGTTGACAAAATAAAAACCCAATCCATCAATCACATTTCCATCTACCACGTGCATCTCCTGTTTCTTAGAGAGGATTTATATCATGCTTTAAAAAAAAGAAATAATGTTATTGTTGTTTTTTTTTTTTTTTGGTCTAACCCACAAGGGGTATAGGACAGGCCTAACTTTTGCAGCAATATGAGCATGGGCTGTGCCCAATCCCCCATATGATACTCCTAGCCATTAGATTGATGGCTTTCTAATGGAAATATACAGGCGATAGCCCACATTTAATGGAGAAACTGTTGGATTATTAGGATCATATTAAGGGAAGATCTTTGGGGTATCTCCCATACACAATGTGGCCCATTATATGAAGGGTTTGGATCACTAAACAGATTTGATATTTCCGCTCTGCGAAGATGGGTTTCTCCTAGATTTGCTAACAAACACATACACCTAAGCATCTGCACAAATTAGATTTGTAGTTGAAGAAATCTAAACCCAACACATCAATCAATCTCCATCAACCGCATAGAGGAATACAGTATTTAAACCTACTGTCTTTGAGTTGCATGCACCCATTTTCCTCTTTTGGAATTGAAATAGCAAATAAGCTGAACTATTTCAATCCCAAAAATGGAAAAATGAGTGCGTGCAAATCAGAAGGGATGGGTGTAGATGTCAGTTCCTTTTCTAAAAATGGTTCTCACAAATCCATATGAGAATTTGTACAAAAAAAAAAAAATCCATGGATACACATCAAATAGGCCTACAGTGCTGTTCATCTTTAGGAATCCATATGAGAACATGCAGATATGACCCATGGACACATCAAATATATTCATCTTTAGAAATTGATGTAAGTAGAGTAGCAGATAACCCAAGGAAATCATGAGATGCTTCAAAGTTGTTTCGGGCCTTAAAGTGAATATCCATAAAAGTAAAGTTTTTGCCATCAGGTTGGCTCCTGAGGAAATTGAAAGACTAGCTGGGGTGTTTTGGTGCAAGGCTGGAAGTCTTCCATTTTTGTATTTGGGGTCTTTCTTTGTGTATAGAGAAGCCAACTAAGCATTTAAGGGAAAAGGTGGTGGAGAAAATTGAGAGGAAACTCTCAAGATGGAAGGGTAGGTATTTGTCACTTGGAGGAAGGATAACGCTCATCAAAGCAGCCATGTCGAATATGCCATTGTATTTCATGTCTATCTTCCAATGTCTGACCCTTGTACTTAGCAGATTAAACAAGATTCGGAAAATAACCACGAATTTCATCTTATGAAATGGGGCATATGTGCATGCATCCCAATAAGGTGGCACCGGCATTAGGGACTTGAAAGCAATGAATCTTGCATTACTAGAGAAATGGTTGTGGAGATCTGGGGTGAGGAAGAATCTTTGGAAACATTGCTTGCAAATATGGGTGGAAGTAAGAGGCTAGATTAGTAAATCTTCCTCTATGTACAAAGAGCATTGGAGGATTGGATTGCATTTTTTGAATCATCGATCACTTCAAGAAGGAAATAGTGTTTATGGTGCGTAATGGATCTTGTGTTCAATAATGGGAGGATCCTCAGTGTGGTGACTCTCCTCTTTGTTTGGCTTTCCCAGGTTGGCTAGTGTTGTTGCCAAGAGGGAGATGGATATCTCCCAATTTTTCAAGATCATGGGAGATCGGGTGGTTTGGTCTCATCCTTGTCATGGAATCTTAATTGAGGATGAGATGGAGGACGAGATGAGACTTATTGAGAGGTTGCAAAGCAAGGGTTCATTTGCGGCAGATACAGACACTGACATGGAGGTTAGAGAGGTTGGGATTTTTCCTATCAAGTGTTTCTACACTTTGCTGTGCTCTTCATCTGGCAAGGCTTCTGGTGATCTGACTAAGTTCATTCCTAAAGTCACAACATTTGTGTGGTTAGTGGGCAAAATAAAGTGCTTACAGATGATAATTATGAAAGGGATACAAGGTCATTCCTAATGCATTTATCATGTGATAATTCTGTCCCTCCTCAGATTGCTTCTTTTGGATGGTTGGTTGGTAAGAAGAAGATTCCCATGGTTGATAATCTGAGAAAAAGGGGGTTGATTATAGTTAATGTCTGTCTTTGTTGCATGTTGGATGAAGAATTGGTTGGCCATCTTCTCGTTCACTGTCCTTTTATCAACCGTGTTTGATCACAATTCTTAACTCGGTTCAGAATCAACTGGTGCCACCCTGGTTCGGCGGGTCAACAACTAAAAGTGTGGATGGGATCAGTTTAGGCAAGTAGAGTACTCGGTTATGGAGAATGGCTCTTCTCGCAGTTTGGTGGTCCATTTGGGAAGAAAGAAATGGGAGATGCTTTTAGGATGTCTCAAATTCTGCTGAGTCTGTAGCTAGTAAGGCTAAACGTCTAATGATAGAATGGGCTGCTCATGTAGACTGCCTTAAGGGCTGCGATTTCCTTTTTCTTGGAGTTTAGTTGGGTCTGCTTTCTCAGCAGCCTTTCTATCCTTTTTCTATATTTTTTTTTTCCTTTAATACAATTATTGTGATCTTTCAAAAAAAAATAAAAAAATGCATGTATCATGTGCCTCTGGGATGCCGACTTAGTGTCACTTATTTATGCATTGTCAGCAGTGTGGGAAAGCTCCTGGAATTAATTCAGCAGCACTGTTGCAGTTTTTAGAAAGGTCAAAGGAGATGTGGTCTCTTGAGCTTGGTCTTAAGCAGTTTACCGGCTGCCCTATAGTCTTTTTCTTAGTTTTGTGTTATATCTTTGTAATTTTTGGGGCGTTAATCCCTCATCTTTGCCTTTTTCTCTTCTTTAAATTAAATTCATGAAATCTCAAAAAAAAAAAAAAAAAAAAAAAGGAGTTTGGGTGTTAATAAAGAAGGCAGTAAGTACTGGCTCTCCTCGTATTTCTCTACCTTTATTTTTAAAATTTTGCATGATTATGTGAAATTTTGAGATAAATACAATAAAATTGAAAAGGAAAATATAAAAGAACAAAATACCTTAATATCCACGGAGAGATTTTTGTGACGGACTGGAAAATCAGTTGGTTGATCCATTTCAACCTGCGTATTTTAAAGAAGATCAGAAAATAATAAAAACCAATAAAAGAGAAGGAAAGGAAAGGCTTAGAATTTCCGATAAGGCGACGATGCGGAAGAACCAGATTACTGTATATCCATCTCTCCACATCACATTTTTAGGTTTTGCACACATGGCAGGACCTGCATAGAATTGATATCTTTTAGAATTTAAATATATGAGTTGCATGGTTAGGCATCGGAGCAGCCCTTCTATAGGCCATCTTTATCATTGGAGCGTCTTTGGGTTAGTCAGGGCACCATAATGATATCTTATCCCCTGTCCTCCTGAAAGGGCAATTACATTTCCCTCTTCTAGAGAATCTTCAACTTTCATGGCATCATCAACGGTCGCATCCCCATCATACTAGATTATAATCAGAAGAAAGTTGCATTCATCAATGACAGGAAGCACATTGCATTTTTGTGCTTCATGTCCACCAGACCCTCGTAACACTCTCCATTCTAACCCCCGGCGGCATCATCCATGATGATGGATCCCACACCACCAATGTCAAGTGCTCTAGCATTTACACCAAGGCTGTTGACATCTCAAATTTGTTCTTGAACTAGACAATGATCCTAACCACCCTGCTATATGAGCGAGATCAGTGTTTTAAATAGCTACGCTATGTAGTGTGTAGCTTACACTATGGAGCGTAGCATAGCCTTAACACTATGTAGCTCATGAAAATTGATAATTTGCATATGCTACACACTACATAGACTATGTTACACGCTACGTAGCTCACATGATGTTTCCAATGATTTGTTACATTTTTCTATTTCCAATAAAAATTAGTTGGCCTTTTAATGGTTTTAGTAAAATAATATAAATAATAATATTAAATTAGTTTCAATGCTCTTTCTTTACATTTATATTTAGTCATTGCCCTTTCCTATTACGTTAGATTGCATTTTTTTGTACCAAATATCATGAAATTTTGTTAAATTTCATTATTAATCAGTCTAATTTGGTACAAAATATCATAACATTGGTGCAACCAAGCACCTTGATTAAAAATCTAGAAATAGAGTGTAGCTTTACGCTATGTAGCTTACGCCTCATGCTTCAAAGGGGTGAACGCTACGCCACATGCTATTCACTATTTAAAATACTGGGCTAGATTACTTCTACAACTATAAGTTCAGTAATGTGAATCAATTGCTGTTTAATCAAAGGACCAGGCGATCGAACAATGTTTCAATCGGGCATCTAGATGTTGGGATTGGTCAAGATCAGGTACATTTTTTGTTTCGGTTTTAAGAGTAGGCAGCGAGGGGTTTCCCAGGGATTGGTACTGTGGCCATGCTTGTGACCGCAATTTGGGGTGTTCATTTGGCGGGCTAGTTGAATCATTCACATGAAGATCCTCCAGAATTGGTAATTTCTGAGAACTCGGGAATGGTCATATGATCCGATGCTTAAGGAATAATCCTAACCATAGAAATTTATATCTATGCCGTTGGATATAGAACATGAATGCATATGGTTGACCATATGATCACTGTTCGAAGCATTTCCTCATCTTTTATTTGTTTCATTATTTCTTTTCCTCTGTAAGATACGTGGGTTAAAATGAATCACCCGCTCCTTTTCCCATCCGCCCTCACAAAAATCTCACCTTGGACATTGAGGGGTTTTTTTTTTTCCTTTTATATTTATTTCCATTTTATTTATTTTTTTCTCCAAATTTCACATACTATACTCATCCAAACTTCAACAGGTGGGTCAGAAAATAGACAGTAAAGAACAAATACAGCAACAGTTCACATTCAATTGAAAAAAGGCTGCAAAATCTATAGCTCTAAGATACCCCAACATGGGGATTTTTCAGTGCATTGGACATCTGAGGCCCATCAATTCAACGGTTTGGGGTTTGGATCGTCGAAACGTGATCTCACTTGCACCAATTAAAAACCCAGACAGTTAGACATTGAAACCATCATCCCTGATCATTGTAAACAGTATCATATCTCAAACGTTAGAGAGAGAGAGAGAGAGTGGGAGTCTTTTGGGAAAGGAGTGGAATGGGGTGTTGGGTTTTGAAGAGAAGGGGTTTTTGCAGATATGGGTTTGTGAGAAACAGCTGCTACTGCAGCAACGACGACATGGAAGAGCTCTGGACTCGATCTCAAGCTCCTATTCTTGGCGAGAGAGAGAGAAGGGAGAAGAAGAAAAGAAAACCCTACGTACCTCTTTTACGTGCAGACGCCGTAGAGAGAAAATCTCAGGCTACATTTCATCGGGTCAAGTAGTTTTCCAACGGGCCGTGTTAGGGCCGGGCCAAGTTCTGTCAAAGGCTCAAAGTCCGCCTGCCTTGCTCAACAGAAGCCCGACTTCAACCCGGTTATGAACTATCAAAATCGTCCGGCCCGAGCCCGAGCCCAAGAGTTCCTTAGACCGGAAAGGGGCGGATCTAATCAAGGCTCGCTGCTATAACGGCCACAACCCCATGTCAGTTGGTCTGATTATTCCGTATTAATAAGGCCAGAATGGTATCAGATTCAAGGCAGATCCTAGCAAAATTAGACAATTTAAGTAGAGGCTATGATTGGAGGAAATACTTGTAAAGTCCACCTTTTTTCTAAAAAATATTAAAAAGATTTACACATTTCACCACCTATGGATACACAAACCCTTGACCAGGTGTTAAAACTCCTGAGAATCTACCACACGGAGTAAGAGTAAGTAAACCTTAACCACATGATGGGTCACTCCATTTTAGGCCCAGATTCCAAATATAGGCCCTATTCATGATTTATGTGGACTAATCTTTTGGAAATAGTTTATAGTATTACTCACCCTCCAAACTATTTCCCTTAGTACAGCTCACTTGAATCATGCATATAATTACATTTTTAAGGCACAGTATCTAATTGTTAGAGTGGATTCATGTAATCATCACAATGGGCTCTTTAAAAATCAAGGGTGGTCGTGTGTCCCAATTATTTCATTGGGTAGGTATAATCATATGTCAACTTGATCTTTGCATGTCGGCCTAATGTTGGATTAGACATCTAATAATGGGAGCAAATTTCACATAAACATCACATTGAACTTGTAAAAGAATAGAGGAAATCCCTATGTTTTGAAACATGTGGAAGGGCTACCTTTAATTTTTTTTTTTTTTAGGGGTTCACCCTCGTGTATATTTAAATGATGTGTAATCTTAAGCCAAAGTCCGAAAAATTAGGTGAACTTGTGCGGACTATGCTGAAGGAGTCCATGGTGAGAGACACCCAACTTCAGTTTTTATAGGAACAACTATAATTATTATAATAAATCCGCTCTAACCATTAGATGAAACACCAACATTTAGGCATCAGACCAAAAAATAAGACCCGTATGAAATTTATGTCAGCCATATTGAGAAGAATAATTTAGAAGATAAGTATTACCTTGTACACTATTTCTAATTGTGTGGTCCACTTGAATTATAGATCAATCTAATTTTTGAGCCCTTCTATGATACTGGGTGACATGCTTGATAGTTGGTGTAGTATTCACGTAAACATTAAAATGGCTCAGCTAGAGCCACCTATTGCTTTATCCTCCTTGAGAAACTCATGCGAGACTTATTTTAAAAAGGGGACTATAAATTATAAGTACAAATACGTGTTAAAGAATCATCATTATGATTTTATCATAATTGTTTAAATATATAAATTGGTAGTCAAATGCAATGTAATAAGAGTTAAGTAAAAGAATTTATAATTAAGTATTCAAAATTTATATAATATTGCAGTGAAAATTTCTTATACATATACCTAAAGCTCCAAAAATGGAGCCCGACCCCTCACTTTGCTCTTCGAATGTGATTAGAAAATTTTGGGTGATTTTTATTTATTTATGTTATGGTTGGAAATATTTTTCTCGACTATGATATCTACGAGTGTCCGCTCTAAAAATAAAGCCCATATTATGGACTCCACTTGTAAGATGTGACTAAAATTTTTTGGGTGAATTTTATTTATTTATTTATTTATATACGGATAGCAAACAGTTGAAAATTGTAAATGTAACATGTGTTAAGTCAAGATAGACAATTTAAATTGTGGAAACCTCAACGTCATGGTATCAAAATCAGATTGGTTGAAGAATTCTAACCATTAATTAGTGGACACATTTTTTATTTTTTTTAAAGAACCATAGGATATTTCTCATTTAAACCTCCAGTAAGTACACATCAATCCCATGGTGAGATAGCATAATCTTTCATATAAAATGGGACCCATGTTTAATTTAAACTTCTTCTATTCCCGTATGCAATTATCTAAGTAATCTCCCAGAGACTGTGTATCATCCATCGCCCTCTGCCGAGTATAAAAGTTTTTCGCAACGGTTCCTCTGCGAGTCCCGGTAGATAAGTTTATTTCACAAGTAATTCGGCAGCGTTAATATATTAGTCGTAGAATTCATTCACTTGCTTATACAAGATTGCCAGTGTGGGGCCCACCTAATGAATTTAAGGGACATTTGAAAAGATATGACCCATTGTTCAAACTCAAATGGAATGCACGCACGTGTGACCTGCAAGATGAATGGGAGAGCGGATTGAGTAAACTGCCGGGCCATCATATATGTATATGTCTTATCCACGCCGTAAATCTGTTTTACCGGATCATTTTAGTGCATGTATAAAAAATTGTATCGTATCCAAAGATCAGGTAGACCACACCACAAGGAACGGTAGGAAGAAAGATGTTTCTTGTGGTGTGGTCCACCTGAGCTTTGGATATGCTTCGAATTTGGGCTCAGACCCTAGAATGATGAGATAAAAAAGATGGACAGAGTAGATTGGACACATAAATTCCCAGTGGGCCCCACAGAGACACAACCCGCTGTCACGTTGGGTCCCAACTGATGAGTAGATGTAGCACACGTGTGCACTCACACGAGTGTAACTCTGATTTCTCTCCTCTCTGCATGCATTTTCATGAATCAACGAACTCCAAAGACAACATCTTTCTCTCGAATTCTCGGTTTTCATCGTAGCAATGGCGATTCTGAGAAAAACCCATCTTCTTCTCGGCCTCATCGCACTCCTATTCCTCTCCATCGCATCTGCAGACGTTTTCTTCGAAGAACGATTCGATGGTACGCAGGACCACCGGAATTCCTGATCCTACCCTTCTATTCGCATTTTTTCTATCAATTTCTAAGTGCATTTTCGTCCTTTTTAAGGTTGCAGGATTTTTTCAACATCCGATCTGTTGTTTGTTTCCTTTAAACAGTAGAAGAGGGCTGGTTAAGTAGTTCTCGGGAGCACCCAAAACGATATTCCTCAGAATATTTACAGTTCACATGGCGTGTCTCGTGATCAGAGCCGATCAAGAGGCCAATCCCATCATGGATGTTCCATGGACCAAAAATAAATCCAATCCAATGGTTAAGATTGCTTGGCGGAAAATTAAAAAGCGGCTGACGGTTCACATTCTAAGGGGAAATTTTGATTTGATCAAACGGTTTTTCTTCATCTCAAAACGTTGGATTTTAGCCCCTCGCCATCTATTATCCGGTCTGCTTCTGGAAAGGTTAAGATCGCCTGTACACTGGAACGTGTACGGTGGAGATCTTATTCATTCAAAGAATGTACGGTGGAGATTCCGAGGACTACAATTTCGAGTTGTCTAGATGATCACCTCCCTTTCTCACCTTTCCTCTGAAATAGACCTTAGTATTTCTTCATCAAATAAATTATTTTTGAATTTTTCTGTTTTTTTTTTGGGTAATTTTTCTGTTTGTAGTTTGTTGATTTTACTGTAAATTTCTGAGAGAACGGTTCCTTTGCAACTATTGAATAAGCTTATTCTACAATATTGTGTGTGGGGCCACTTTGATGTAGGGACACATCCATGCTGTTGATAAGGCGCGTCCATTCAATTCCACATTGTATACCAAAATTCAGGCCGATCCAAACACACAGGTGGGTCACACCAAAGGGTACAGTTGGAATGGGGACACCCACCATTAAAACCTTCTAGATTGTGTATGGGGCCTACTGTGTTTTTTAATATGTCATCCAATCCATTCATAGATTCACGCCACTAAGATGAATGGACACCCCAAAAATTCAGCCCATTTCAAAACTTTGGTGGACCACACCTTGTGGCTTGAGAGGTTTCAGGCATGGAAACATGGTGTGGCCCACCTGATTTTTTGGGCTATGAGAAGATGAGCTGGCACACATGATGGACGGAGTGGATGCCATGCATCCATCATGGTGGGGCCCACACTCATCGTTATAGAATAAGCTTATTCTTTGTTGAGGAAATGGTTTCAAATTTTTTAGTATTTCTTGAATTTGAATGGATATTATACTCTTATGTTTTCTTGAATTTTTAAGGAATGCTGATAAGCATTCTGCATAGAAGTTCAATGTAGTTCTCTCTTCATGCTACTCATGGCAAACGTTTCTAGCGTTTGGGAATGTTGATCAGATAGCCAGCTGTTGGATCAGCTACTGGCTTGAGATTGCAGTGATTGGACGACACTGACCATCCAATTGATGTGGGTTTTTCTGGTTGAATATGGACTGTTCCTTCCACGGCCACCGATTGCGTGGGCTACCATTCTCATTCCCTTGCCTTATAGCACAGGGCCTATCTACACTGTGGCCCACCAAAAACAACAGTCCTGATTGCAAGACATGCTTCCACATGTTCCATGAACAGGGCATTGCATAGAACTTCTATCCAGTGACCTGTATATTAGCTTTTATAGTTGATTTCTTCGGGTTCAGTTCAACATCCAATACAAATCTCAGCATAGCTGAGTGTTTTTACGGTATGTTCCAGCTTTCCATCTTGTATAAGTGGGGCCCATGGTTATGTGATCTACGCTGAAACTGTTGATACAATGGGCATTGTGTAATTGGAAGATCCTATTGCAGGTAGACAATATTTGGCCTTTTTTTAAAAAAAAAAATGGTTGAACAATCTGCATTTGCTGTATTTTCTGTCTTCAGAGCCATATGGTGGCATGTGTACACTGCCTCAGTATTATGTTGCTCTTGGGGAAATGATGCATCTGGTAACATACATGATCAATCGATCATGCATCTGGGAGACACAAGCTAATTGATGAAAGTGTACCATTGATGGTATGTTGGGCCCAGATCAGAATCATCCAATGGTCCCGATCAAAGATATGTTAGATCCAACCGTCCAGACTTCAACTATCCAGTCTTGCGAGATGCAGATATCTTGAGTATTTAATGAATTATGGATGATGGCAATGAAGGTGAAGAGGACGAATTTTGGATAATGTCAATGACCGCGAAGAGAACATAGAAGCCTATTCTCTCTCTCTCTCTCTCTCTCTCTCTCTCTCTCTCTCTCTCTCTCTCTCTCTCTCTCTCTCTCTCTTGTAATTTCCCTCCCGCTTTGATACTACTTTGACATAGGACAAATAACCACTTGCTCTAAAAGCTCAAACTGATAGAGCATGGCAAATCAATCCCTTCATCTCATAGTCCAGGCCCCACATCCCATGGGTTAGGTCCTCGATCGAACCCCCCTCGTGGGTCCCACATCACATGGGTTCTGCAGCACACGATCCACCTACCTCACACAGGCCACCCGCCTCGAGTGTGCCCCTGCATCCCACAGGCCATCCCACTTGAGCCCAGTGTGAAAATGTCCCTGCATTAGTATGTTTAGAAAAAAAAAACAATTTTGAAGTAAATGCCACAGCTTTCCATTTTTTTGCTTTTGTTGACGCGTTTTATTGGTAGTTGGACATAGTGGGAAGGCATTGTCTTGAAACTTCTAGCATAGAGTAACCTGGTAAGAAGTGGGCATTTGCTAGTGTTTTTTTTTTTTCTTCTCAATATTGTAAAATTATATACTTTTTTATATAATTTTTTTCATCATCCAACCATTTTTTTATATCATTTTTATAAACTGTGTCCACATTCATTCCTTAAACCCTATTGCCTAGGACTTGTATGTGATAACATCCGTCTTTGGAAGTCAAAATAAATAGCATACTGGTTTAACATTCACCTTTGTTTTATGCGACTAGGATTTGATTGGATAATGGTCATATCAAAACCTTTCTTGTCCAGAACTCAAGCATTCACGTCTGCATTGATAAACTTATCTCATTATGGGCCCATTTGGATTAGTGGAATCCAAAAAGTAGATTTGGAAAGGAAAATGTCACATTTGAGGAAAAACGTGGGCAAGGAAATCCATGGAAAAGAATCCTAAAAAGGTTGGTTGTTTTAGTTTCTGTGATTACTAGAGAAATGTGGAATGACTAATGTATAAAAAAAGGTGAAATCTGTCTCTGAAAAATAGTGGAAATGAGGATTTTCATTTTTTTAAATTTTCAGCAAATATGGATTTTTCCCTATCATATTCTTTATGAATGTGTCATTGTGTTCCTGAGTGATATTAATTAATATTTGTTCATGGGTGGAATTGAAGATGGATGGGAAATGCGGTGGGTGAAATCTGATTGGAAGAGACTCGCGAACAAAGCTGGGGATTGGAATCACACTGCTGGTAAATGGAATGGGGACCCTAACGACAAAGGTACCCCACCTGTGAGGATTCTTCTACAGAGTTCAACACATATCAAAGATTCTTGCACACTAGTTTTCTTGTTCTTCAGAAGATCGAAGGCCTAATTTTATCGTTTATCATGATGGACCTTTGAAATGGGTAATTTGATGCATGGTGCTGACATCTATCATTTCATTCAATATAGGTATCCAAACCACTCAGCACTACAGGTACTATGCGATTTCAGCGGAGTTCCCTGAGTTCAGTAACAAGGGTAAGACCTTGGTTTTTCAGTTCTCAGTTAAACATGAGCAAGAGCTTGATTGTGGCGGTGGCTACATGAAATTGCTGAGTGGTGAAGTTAATCAGAAGAAGTTTGGTGGTGAGACCCCCTATAGGTAATTAGTACTTGCTCCAACTACTACCTGATTTTTTGGCCCTTCATTTTTCTTTTCCTCTGAGGTGACCTGACTGAGTCTACATGCATAAATGGGAATCGCAGTATCATGTTTGGGCCAGATATCTGTGCACCCACAACCAGAAAAGTCCATGCCATTTTTTCACGCGATGGAAAGAACCACTTGATAAAGAAGGATGTTCCTTGTGAAATAGATCAACTGACTCATGTTTACACTTTCATCATCCGGCCAGATGCAACATACAGCATCCTTATTGATAATAATGAGAAAATATCTGGGAGTCTGTTCACGGATTGGGACATCCTCCCGCCAAAGAAAATCGAGGATCCTGAAGCCAAGAAGGTAATCTTCTTTGTGAAGGTTCTCCGCCTCATATTCACATTCTTCATTGTGCTTGATTTTAATGGTGGATTATATGCTAATCTACAGCCAGAAGATTGGGATGATAATGAGTACATTCCTGATCCTGAACAAAAGAAACCGCCGGTATTCTTCCACACCTAAAGAAAACTTCCCATTGTTTTTGTCATTTCCGAATTGTGGTTACCGCATTTCCTGCTTCACCATCAATCTGAAATCACTTAAAGGTAAATGGTGGATGTTCACGTCTAAATGACTCATCCTCTTCACATGTGTCAGTGATGTACAGCTATCTAGACCATCCAAAGTGCAGGTCCCATTGTAGGATAGAGCATATCTCTAAAACTACAGTGATCGAGCAATCCTATCCAATTAATGGCTATCAAATGGATGCTTACAAGAAAGATACCGAGTGGTCCAAATTTGAGGGTACAATCAGATGGTTAATATCACATTCTCATTGCAATTTATTGGTTATGCTCCATCAATCAGATGGTTAATATCACATTCTCATTGCAATTTATTGGTTATGCTCCATCTATAGTTGGGCACTTTGAACAGTCTGGATGGCCTTACAACTATGCCATGTGGTGAGTTTGAAGAGTCAGCACCATTTTTTAAAATAGTGCAAAACTAACATAGAAGTCTGGCCAAACAAATGTATTTACTCAAATCTCTTGGGTTGAAAGGAAATTGTTGCTCACCATACCTATCAAGGGGAACTCTTCCTCTTTATTGTATTCTGAACATTTACATTTAAATGGCATGGTTTTGGGTGTGTTTGGTTGCACCAAATATCATGAAATTTCATGATATTTGGTGCAGCCAAGCACGTCCTTAAATAAGGGAATGAAATACTTTTATAGGCTCTTAAAATTCTCAGAAGGTGTGAAAGTACCTGATAATTCAGACAAGTGATACTTTTGTTGATTGCGTGTCTTAACAAAGAATTGCTTGATGTAGCTGTTGTGAATCCGAACATTACCAGGTCCCAATATCTACCTGATCAAAATTTTCTTTCCTTCATCTCAATCAGACATCTAGTATTTTCTGGCTTGCTTAGCTAATCTCCAGTTTCAACTGATCTGACTGTCATGGCTATTCTTCTTTCAAACATGATTCTAAGTAAAATTGCATATAAGACTGTTTTGTGTATGCATGAATTTAGCTCCTCCTCTTTCAAACTTCTGTAAAACATGCCTTTACAACCAGACTGACCAGTTATTTTCATTTGGAAAGGGGTATGATGAGATGCTTAAGGAGATAATTGATGTTGGTGCCGAAAAGGTAGCTGATTTGAAATTTTTATGACCCAGAAACTTTCTTTTCACAGAACAAAGTACCGTTGAAGAAAATTAGTTTCTGCGCAACATGCACAATTGCTTCACAAACTTGTATCTGTTACTTGAATATATTTCATGCAGCCGGAAGATTGGGACGATGAAGAAGATGGTAAATGGCAAGCACCGAACATCCCAAATCCTCAATACAGAGGACCATGGAAACCAAAGGTTTGGGAATTCACAATCCAAAATCAGACATTATTGTTGAGTTTCAGGAGTTACAGTTTTGGTAATTGATTTCCATCTATTTGCAGAATATTAAGAACCCCAATTATATGGGAAAATGGCCGGCACCCATGATCGATAATCCAGGTTCTAGCTTATTTTGTTTCCACCGTATAGCCTCTCTTTTTTTTTCATTTCTTTTTTCTTTTCTTTTTTTAAGTATCTAACTTCATTGTACTACGCAGATTACAAGTACGATCCAGATATATATGTTTACCACAATTTGAAATATGTAGGCATCGAACTGTGGCAGGTAAATCTGTTAACATGCACTTATAGGATCGTTCTATGTTTTTAAGTACTAATCAAGCAATACATTCATGCCAGGTAATATCAGGAACCCTGTTTGACAACGTTTTAATTTGTGATGACCCGGAATATGCAAAGAAGCTAGCAGAAGAAACATGGGGGAAAAACAAGGATGTATGTGACTTTCCACCGTTTCAAGTTCCGATACTTCCAAAATTTTAACAACTAATTTTTATCTCAAATCATGGGTTTCACAGGCTGAGAAGGCAGCTTTTGATGAAGCAGAAAAGAAGAGAGAAGAGGAGGTATGGTGCCACCCGATACTTCATTAGCAATTATTTTATTTGGTTGAAGATAAGGCAGAGAGAGAGCTTACTATGTTGTGTGTGTGTGTGTGTGTGTGTGTGTGTGTGTAGAGAGAGAGAGAGAGAGAGATGAACCACATGTGTGTTTTGACGGTACTTGTATTTGTCATCAGGAAATGTCCATATGGTGTTTTTATTCTTCTTCCTAAAATTGTGTGATCTTTTCTTAACTTGCTTTCATTCTTTGGCAGGAAGCTAAGGATGGTGCCCTCTACTCGGATGTAAGCTCCTTTAGTACAAATCTCAGAGTTTAGGAGATTTGACATAGTGATCTAAATGAACTTGGTTCTCATAGCTGTTATGTGTCTAGCAGGATGAGGAATATGATGGTACTTCTGTAGAAGAAGATGTTTTTGTTAAAGAAGATGTTTTTGTAAAAGATGTGGATGCAAAAGCAGATGCAGATGTGGAGGCAAAAGCAGATGTAGACGTGCTGGCGGAGACAGATGATGATGATGATGATGATATAAATGTATGTTTCCTTTTCTTTTACTCGTTCCTTCTAGTTATGAGGATTAATCAAGTCCTGATGTGTCATGATCTGCCCGCTCCATACAAGTGGCCCCTTGGTTCAGTGGTCCAGATTGTTGATTTTGTGGGACTCACTTTTGCTAGGGAATGCTAAAAAAAATCTTCCAAATTGAAAGATCCTAACATTCCAATCAGTGGCTGGCAGACTGATGGTGAAGAAAAGACCAAAGAATGGATAGATAGGAGCTTCTAATCTGGAAGACATGTAGTGAGGCCCCACCAAAATAATAGTCTGCAGTACTGAACCATTGTTCAAAACTTCTAAGGAATGGAAGGATAGTGAAGCTATGTCCTTTTGCATCAGGACCATGCATTATGGACGGACTTTCGTGGGTGGTTTTTGCTCACTCATTTACAGTTTTTTCATGTGCAGGATGAACTATAGAGAGAGCCCCATGTGAATCACCAGCTGCAATTTAATTTAGAGGTAGGTTCTGATGTTTAGGCAATTCCATTCTTTCTTTTTTTAAAGGGATGTTTCTGACATAAAAAAGTTAGCGATGTGCAATTCATCATCTCATTTGAGCCTTAAACTGAAAGGAAATGCTGATGACATTAGTTCAGGCAAGTAACTAGAAATAACTAATTTTACAAACATGGCAAGGTTTTCTTGACATTTTGAGAAATTACCACTCACTGCCTTTCAGTATCTTCAACATGGTTGATTCGATGGGTATGGGATGATCTGGATCATGTTTTTGTCTACATTTGGATCTGTAAGTGTTATAAGATCACCATGAAAGATAAAACCAGGACTACATGAAGGATTCCCAATTCCCAAAAGCCCACTAATTTGACTATGCATGACAGAGGGGAAGCAACAGATGCTAAACCCACAAAAATTCCAAATCTCTCTCCTTTTTTTTTTTGGTTGCAAATAAGCATAATGGGCTATTACAATGAAAGAGACTTTTTTATAGACCTTCAGCAGTTAAATAAAAGGGTTTTTGCAAGTAACTACCTATATAGTAAGGCATTTGCAAATACCAACTTAAAAATAATATGTTTGCCAATAACCACATTACTAATTCGTGGTTATCACAAACACCCAACTCTGGTTAGTTTTTTCTAACTGCGTTAACATTTTTGGCATATTATGAGAAACAATGATGAAACTACTTTCTAAAAAAATAATTGATGAAAGTACCCCTACTCTAAAACCTCTCTCTGCAACTTTAAAAAAAAAAAAGGAAGAAAAAAAGAAAGAAAAAAAAAAAAAAAAAACGCAATTAACATTATTTTGTGTTGTGCTCCATATGGAGGAGAAATAAAGGGTTTATGTCCTTCTCATGGATGCAAATTTTGTCGTATGTTCCTTATGGGCATTTTCATCATTTTCTAACAGTTGCTAATGGAAGTTATGAAAAACTAGTGAAATGTGGGTATTAGCGATAACAGCAAATTAACAATGTGGTTACTTGCAAACCATATGTTTTTATGTGGGTATTTGCAAATGCCCTATTATCAACATGGAAATCTGCCATAACCCCTAAAAAACGTAAATATCATAAGAAATGACCAAAATGCCCTTGATCTCGTCACAACCAAGGTATTTAAAAACAGTTATACAACGGTAACAGTGGGAACTGCTACGCTTTATGAAAAAGGGTCTGTAATAGCCATTATGGGGCCGATACAGCTAAAAATATGGCCATAACGGCAATTAAGGTCCTCATGGTAATGGAAAATATGGCAGTTGTTATGGCCATTGTCACCGTTATATAATACCTTGGTCACAACCACGAAGGATTGCTATAAATTGGCCATAACTCAAACGGTGTCGCAATTGCTTGATCTTTGAGCTCATTTGAAAGCTAATGTTTGGAAGCTAACTCAATAGGCTATCAAACCATGTCTAACTTTGTGTCATTTTGACAAGGATTTTTTTTTTTTTTTAAATGCCAAAAAGTGGCCCATTAAAAAAAAGTGACAAGAAATTCTAAACACCCAACGTTACACACCTGGATTTAGGGGGGAAAAGTATGTTCACCTGTTCAATATATGCTTTTGCCGCATACTCTTCAAGAAAAGGGTTTCCAGGTATAATCCAAACAGAAAATGTAAATGTCCATGGGCCCCTTGTGATGCAGGACCCATGAATCAAATAACATGTGAGATAAGTAGTAGAATTAATATAATTAACAAAAAAACACAACCATTGCCATAATCATCACGATCACGGGTACTCGCCTAGGGAAATCGGTGCGGCCCTCCTCCTCCTCTGATACGTATGCAAGAGTGTACATGACGTGATGTTCTCATCACCTTGTCCATACATCCAAACACAAAATCTGAAACATATTGTTGTCTGTCCAGGACAACCCTATCCATGGAAATAGACTTACCCTTGTAAACCCCTGAATGAGAAATACTGAGCTGCCTACTCTCCCCATTTAGCATACGTGCAAGATCTGCACCATTTGACAGATGGGCCTTATTGTGTATGTGCCATGGTCCAAATGGTCAGGTCTATCAGGTCATCCGTGGGCCATGTGTGGAGAAAAAAATGGAGGTGTAAAGAATGACCCACCATGCACACTCAACGCACATGTTTGCATATTAAATAACCAAACAGGCCTGATTTTTAGAGTACAGTAAATGCATGTTGGGCTTACCTGATGATTGACCGCACGATCTTGAACACAGATGCCATCTGTGGGGGAAGTAGCCATGGGAGATTCAAGTTCATCCATGACAGTAGGTAGCACAGTTTAGGCATATATAACTGAAAATAAACCACAACTGGCTATCCAAGTTTCAATCCAAACTGGCAACTCATGCAGACTGAAACATAGCCTCTTAGACTTACCAACCTGATGATTGGAATGGCTTGAACTTTGGGCCATGGAACACGCACGGCGGGACGAGTTGCCATATGAACACGCCATATTTCACACATACACATAGGAGAATAATAGTCCATAATCTACTCTATAGAGTATTCATCACACTTAGTGAGTTTGTTCATATCAGTCTGTCTCCAACAACTACAACATTCATGTGTTGCACATACAACAAACAACATCACTCTCTGGTGTGTTTGTTATCCTACAGCATTGCAATAGTTTGCAATGCCACATTCAGTTACGATTGATGCTGCGGATTGCTTCCAACAACCTATCAGGCTTGAGCGGTTTCACTAAGTGAAAGTCCATTCCAGCTTGGACGGCCTTGTTCACTTCCTCAGCCACTACATGAGCTGTTAGTGCAATGATAGGAATATGAAGATCATAGTATCGCTCCTCCGCCCGTATCTGTCTTGTTGCTTCATATCCATCCATTATTGGCATCTGCAAAGCAATGAATTCATGTACATTAGAAAACCAAAGAATGTGACAGCATTTGAATAATAACTTAAGTTAGGAGGAAACTTACAGAGTATGCCTCAACATTTCTTGTTTCTGAAAGAATTTCTTGAATTAAAGAGAAAATATATTTTTTATGGGCCATTACATGAAGTCAAGATGAAAACATAATGGGTAAGCACTAGCATAAGTAATTGATTTTCTCAAGAATGAAACATCATGAACCAAATTTCTATGTTTGAAGAATTATGTGATCTTTGACATGAGATATCCAAGGTGTTAGTGGGTTTTTAGTTTGTACAAGTTCAACTGAAAAAATTCCAAGGTTGGTGACTAGCACATCAAAATGTGGTAGATTTTTTGTGCATGGTCTATTCATGGTGGGTCCCAACGGACCAATGGTACGGACCGCTGAATCATGACGGAAAACTTGAGTATATCGTATTCCTGTCTATATAGTCTATATATCTATTGATTAACTAGAAGAGTTGAGGCTGTGTTTGGATGTGCTATGGAATTAAATTGTAATAGTTCAGCTCAGTAAGAGGAAATAACCAAGTTGCAATTAATTTTCTTAAGCTGGTAGATTTTCTGTGCATGGTCTATTCATGGTGGGTCCCAACAGACCAATGGTATGGACTGCTGTCGTTTTCCTATCTCTATAGTTTATATATCTATTGATTAACTAGAAGAGTTGAGGCCGTGTTTGGATGCGCTATGGAATTGAATTGTAGTAGTTCAGTTCAGTAAGAGGAAATAACCAAGTTGTGATTAGTTTTCTTAACCATTCATTGAGAGAATCCAAACTACGACATGGAAGGAAATAAACTGCAATTTGAATGCACTTTCACATCGTGAATACTAGGAAACGTCATTATAATTTGGTCATTTCCTTTTCATCTGATCTTCTTTTTTTGATTCAGTTCATTTTAACATCCAAATGCCATCATGGAGTGCACAGTCCAAAACATGAAGATTCCCTAAGATCAAAACCGCTTTGAAGTTCTCGCATACAGCATTGAGGAACAACAAGAAATTTTGCAAGAGGTGTACAAAGTTAAAGAAAATCTATTGGGTGTGTTTGGTTGCACCAAATATCATGATATTTCATGATTCATTAATCTAAGGTGCAAAATATCATGAAATTTCACAATATTTAGTGCAACCAAACACACCCTTAGCAACCTCATGGAGAACCTTGTCACAGGACTTTTAGTGGGTGTAGATGGAATTTGTGTGTGCAAGACATGCTTGAGAGGACCCAAAATGAGAATAGAAGAAATTGGAAAGTTTTAATGAAAATCATTATTCTTCTAATTAGTTCAAGAAAGAAAAGAAAGGATCTGACTTGCTGCACAACAGTCAATAATCAGACATGGCCTACAATTGTACAGTAGAAAAGATATAGGTGATGCTTAGCACTGATCAAGAAAAGGTCCACTATTCGAATGGGTAGGATGGACCCACATGATTATTTTTCTTGATTATGGACTCTTATGAAATGTGTCCAATTTAAGTGCTCAGGTTAGATTTGAACATTTAGATTTACTAATCATCCTAGCAAATAAGTACCAAAACAAAGTAATCTTACCTCACAATCCATGAGTATGATATCATATGCGAATGTTTTTGAAAGTCCATCCCTAATTCCATGTAGAGCCTTGATAACCAGATGTAGAGCCTCTTCACCATTCTCACAGCATTCAACAGTTGCACCTTGACGACGGAGAATAGCCACACCAACCCTCGTTAATGTCACATTATCTTCTGCAAGCAAGATATTCATGCCACTCAAGGGCTTATCACCAGTTAGACTACCTTCCGCTCCTATTCCTTGGCGCGTCGGATGTGTAGATTGCAAAGTTATTGAATTAGATGGAATTTGATCGGGCTTCATTGATGGGCTACCTCTTTGATCGGACCGCATCGATGGGCTACCTCTAGTAAAGCGTGGTGACTCTTGCAATGATTTTTCTGTCCGAATCTCAGATGGGTGATCCTCACTACTTCCTCCAGACTCTTGCAGAAGTCTTAAAAGTTCATGTATACGGGCCCTATGGAAAGGTTTCTGCAATATGAGATCGCATGGAGCTTGTCTGTTTTTCAGGCGGCTTAAGTCTTTCCTAGGAGTGTTTGGATTGGACACCCAAACAACCTTATATCGAGAACCATGGGTGTTCTTAAAAAACTTGGCCAAGATCGAACATGCCTCAAAGAAAGGCCCGGAACTCATGTCGATCACAATCAATATGCAGTTTGGCGCACTTCTAAGGCTCGTCTTTCTGTAAGGATCCCTACTGCCCATATTGGGAGATGAAACACAATCAACCCCAGCGCTTGCAGGCCCCTCCCTTTCTCCTGAAGAGTTGTAGGATGCTGAATTGCTCGAGTGGCTTCTGATGGAGGCCGAGGCGAATTTGTACTCTAACTTTTCAAGGGCAAGATATAATTCATCCAATCGACTAACAGGCCACACTTTGATCCCATGATGCTCCATCCACTTCTGTGAAATTCCTCTAGCTTCATCTCCTTTAATCATAAGTACTGCATGGATGCTATCCTGACTGAGACTTTTCCCTAATGTTGCGGCTCGAACACTCATTGGGCTCTGAATATTAATCGCGCTGGGCTGGGCACTTATACTGAGTTCATGTGGTTGGTGTGACTCACTCCGTATTTGATCCCTGAGCAACTTGATTTCTTCTCCTTCTGCATTAGTATAACGTGTGATCTCGCATGCCTGAACAAAAATGTTGAACTTGAAGCAAGTGCCCCTTTCACCACGCTCTTTATCCACAATGCCGATCTCTCCACCCATTAGACGTACCTGGAACATAATTTCAAATGAATATAGTCCGACCAAAATAAGCAAGAACATGCTATACAATAACTTAAAACAAAACAGAATTCAAACACTTTTAAGGGGTCATTTCAATGCCTGTAATTTTTTAGTTGCAAGTCACTTTTAGGTGAAAGTCACTTACATGGTTCCTGTTTGGATGTAAGCTATAAGTCACTTGAGAGAGGGGGGTAGCGCAACTCTCTCTATATAGAGCTGGTGCTTCTCATCCCTACAGTTGGGATTTTAAAAAAATATAACCATTGCATCTGAAGTCACTTGCAAGTGAAAGCACATGTCGTTGCCATGGTTTCAAATGTAACTTTCCACCTATAAGTGACTTATAGATTGTAAGTTGTTTACAAGTGAAATTCCCCCCCAAACACTACCTGTAAGTGACTTACAACTAATCCAACTTGCAGGCATCCAAACGACCCCTTGGTGTGTTTGGATGCACTATCTACTCGAACTGCAATTACTAGTTTAGTGAAGTGGATGCACTATCTACTCAAACTGCAATTACTAGTTTAGTGAAGTGGGAAATCAAACAAATAGTATTTTCGATTAGCTTTCCGATCAAGGACATAGGCTCCAAATCTCAATTTTGTTCCTTTCAGTTCGACTTGGCTACAATTTGGGGCTTGTTGTCTCAATAAGAATACTAGGAAATCGCAATTCAATTCAGTTATGTGATCCATGCCTTTAAGTTGATCCTTCATCGTCTTCATCTTCTTTAAATGAAATTTCTATCACTCTTCCAGAAAAAAAGAAAAAGAAAAGCGCATGATTGTTCTGTTAAGAACAAGCTATCAACTAGCAGAGCATATGACAATGAAGATGTACTATACAATGCTAGATCAAAGTAAGATCCATTTTCTGTTCAACCCAACAATTGAACATGTGGGGTTTCCACCTTTGGGTAGCATCATCTGGTGGGTCCCATCATTTGATGAGCTATGCCCCAAAATCTTGCCTCTTAAATGATCTCATCCATCTGATTGAAATGGACAATTACAACCAGTGGTCCATATTTAATAAGGCATGTTCTGTTAGAATCATCTGATGTGGGTGATTTATTGGATATCTCAAATCCAAAATTTGGCTACCATATCATTGATTTGGATAACCAAAAGGCTGGCCCCACATTTACTAAGAAACTGCTTGATTGAACATTGTATATGCCGGCTAAAACATACACCCAACTTCTAAATATGCCTTTTACAATGGAGTTTTGCCTGGTATTACTTACCAAGGATTGAACAATGCCAAGTCCCAATCCAGTTCCTTCATGAACACCAGAAGCCGGTTCTTTAACTTGAACAAAGTTCTCAAACACAGAGTTCCACTTCTCCTTTGGGATTCCCTTACCTGTATCATCCACCTCAAACACAAACTCGATAGAATTCGGATTTTTTTGAACTTGATGAAGCGATCCCAAGTCATTATAAGCATTGCTGTTCTTGTAAATCAAGTGAGATACACGTTGCCATAAGTTGAGAAAACGGCCACCTTGATCATAAGTAAGAATGGAGTTTTCCAAATTTGGTTTCTTGGCCCAAGCGCGGACCACGACGTGTCCTTCTGTTGTGAATTTCACTGCATTACTGAGTAAGTTACACAAGACCTGTTTAAATCTTCCGCAATCACCTTTAACAAGAGAAGCTTTCAGCACAGAGGCATCACAAGGATCCAGCATCACATCTACACCTTTCTTTGAAGCAATAACATAAAAGATATCTACCACTTCCTCAAGAACCTGTGCCATATCAAATTCTCCTTCTTCTAGTTGCATCTTTCCTGCTTCTATCTTACTTGTATCAAGAACAGAATTCAATATGCCTGAAACATGCCCAAAGCATGAAATGGTAGAATAAAATTCAAAGAGAAACATAAATTCAAGAAAACTTATGGATTTCTTCTAAGGAGACTTGCAAGATACATGCCAATGTCATACAAGCCATTCATCTGGTCTGCTCCACCATGTGTGTTGATGGCTCTGGAATCAAGCCAGTTCAATGATCATGTGGGGAACATTTGTATACTGAATGTGAAATATCAATCAATTATTTCATAAATATGACCAAATTATCAGACAGGCCTCATTTCCAGGTTATGGAAATACATGGTGGCCCTCCTGATGAGTGACATCGATTTCATACACACATGCTACGGATGCATCAACAGATGCACTAAAAAAGAAATTGCAGATTACTATATATTTCAATCCGACTTACCCAAGAGGTTAAGTGCGCAAGTGTTCATCTGAATCAAGTTTGTCTCCATTTCTGATCGTGGTGAAACTTCCATACGACAAAGTTCTACAAGGCCAATGATGGCAGCCAAAGAAGTTCGAACGTCATGACTAGCTCTAGCGAAAGCGATGCTTTTATTCATACTCTTTCTCTCTGCTTGTTGAGTTGCTTCCATTTGCTTGATAAGTGTGGAAGATAGGAATACCTCCCTTTTCGCCGCTCTAAAAATCATGATAATGAAGAAGAAACTTACAAGAAGCACAATGATAAGCATCAATACCAACAATACCAATGCTATTTTGCTCTGCCTATGAACAGCATCCGCAAATTCCTTGTGTGGGAATGCCAATATAGATATCTGTAAATACATAAAACCCAGTCAAGATAAAAATAGAAATTCAAGTTACAACTAATTCACTCAGGATCATACGCAGCACACGGGTTAAGGCTGTGTTTGGATGCACAAGTGAATTGAATTGCAAACAGTCAACTGAAAAGAAGAGTAAATGAACAAACAGTAATGGCCTTTCCTAGTATCAGTGACGATGAATAGCCCTCAAAATGCAATTACATTCCTTACAAGCTAATTTGAAAAGAATGTAATTTCAATCTAGTTCTCAGTCCCTGGATGTTAATGTTACTGTTATTGCAAGTAGGTTTCTTGTACTTCATTATAGTAAAAAATTGGAATTCCATCTAGTGCATCCCATCGCACCTAACTGACAATTTCCATTCCTAGTTTTCTTTACCTATTTGGATTGAGAGAAAACCAAGGAAAACTAAGTAAAACAAATCATTTTTCTTTAATGTGACATTTTCTTTATCAAAGAAACAAAACAAGAGAGGGAAATCGATTTCTTTTTCTCAGAATGGGAGAAAAGCCTTCTTTTTTTTCAAAAAGTCAATTGGTGCTGAAAGATGTTTCCCTCTTACATGGCATTTTAAATGATAAAATTGGAGGGGAAAAAAATGATTTTCTTTTGAAAATTGCAACCAAACACTAGAAAATGAAAAGAAAAAAAGCATTTTTCTTCCCATTTTCTCTAGCAAAACAAACAGGTGAGTGGTATTTCCTTTCCTCCATGCTTATATAAATCTTACACTCGCATCATCAGCTATGTTTAATTTTCCTCTTTCCTGTTTCACTGAATTGAAACCCACCATTAATAAAAATGGGAAAAGAAACGAAGTGACATACCGATTGAACTCCAGCTATCTCCAGGGGAGTGCAATAAAATTCATATCTTGTACCCAAAAAGTTCACCTTGGAAGCAATTAACGAACTATCATGGCCTCCCGAAGATGCATCAAGCGAACATGAAAGGTTAAAATGTGATTTTACCGCAATGCCATTATCTGATTTTTTCGCCTGCATCAAGACTGTACCATTGTCAAAAGCAATGCTAGGCGTTGTTGGCCCAGTCTGCACAAGCAACTGCCCATCTTTAGTAGCTAGATACACATTTCCACCATGAAGGTCTATTCCCGATATGAAGTTCGTGAGAACTTTCACAGGAACTCCAAGCGAAATAACTCCTCGTTGGCCTCTAAAATCTTTCACAGGAGCCATGCAAAGGAACAAAGGCTCTTGAGCTTTTCCCCATCCCAATCCCCACATGGAATACCCATTTTCATTGTTCAAAGCATTGAAAAACCAACTTGATTTTGTAAGAATGACTGGAGTGGAATCAATTGCTTCCCCAAATAGCAATCCTGTATCTTCGTTTGTCGGTTGACGGTACCAACGGTATGCAATGGAGTCATTTGTAGTAGCATAGGATGAATTGGCAAACAATGCAAACGTCTGATTCCCTTCAATGTAGTATGAAAAGAACATACCATCCTCTCCGATATATGAAACCTGTGATAGGTTTGGTACTGTCGAAAATACTAGAAATAGATAAAGGGCCACCTGCAACATAAACAATCAAGACGGTTCTTTCACTTGTCATTTCGATATGCAACAAGACCCAAATGAAGCTTAGATTGCTACAGACCTTATTCTCAACAGTGGGAAATGATGACAGGTTCGCATTGAGAGATGAATTCAGAACTCTCGCTAAGTTAAGCGTGGTAGCATTGATTGGTAATAGTGATCTTGCACTGTCTCTGATGTTTGAGAGCAACTGAGTATAAGCATCTTTGGAAAGCACAGATACGACATGAATGGCACGTTCGACTTGTCCTGCTGTAAAACACCACGCCAAGATCACCAAAGGGGGAAGTACCACCACAACTAGTCCCTACATTCATTTCCAATTCAAATACACAAGATGGTGTCAAATATCTTTCCATACAACCAAAAAAAATGCAATTTTTATTTTTTTTATTTAAATGTTTGGATGCACTATTTAATTAAATAAAATGAATTAGTCCATTTAATGGAAACGACTATACCATAGTTCATAACGAAATTTTAGCTACATTCATCTCAAGTCCAACTTGAAATTAGCAAGATTACAATGTAGAGCCTGCTCCCTCAATATGAATATCTAAGGATGGTAATTACAATTTGGTCATTTCTACTCTATCAGATTGATTATTTCAATCAACCTCAAATTATACAATTGTTTGGGTTTTGTTAATTCGATGCAAGATTCAATTTCAAACAAATATCATATAAGAGATGAAAGTGAATTTGAATAACCTTGCATCTTTGTCATCTAATGAGAACAAGAAAGTCTGATAATTTTAAATTAAAAATGGACAGTTTAACATAAACGGCTTCCAACGATAATATAAACATGGCCTAAAAGATGGCATTGCTATGTATGAACATGTCTGAATAGAGTTCCAATTGTCTTGGTGATGCTATTTTATGCCCCTTTCATTTCAATATTCTGAAGAAGAAAAAAGAAAACTGAGTTAAAGAGCATCACCAGAGCAAAGGAGATCGAAACGAGTAGACTACTCTTCGACGACATTGGATTCTTGGAGTTCTTTGATTATGATCGACGAGCCGCTCCAATCTATGCTCGAAATTCTGCATGTTTGAATGAAAGTGAGAGTGAGAGAGAGAGATGATGGAATGAGTTAACAATTTTAGAAAGAGAAATTGAGTATCTAAATAATGTCTATTGCTAATGAGATTCACATGATTATAGATGTGGACCGTTGAATAGATGGGCCCCTCTTGATGGACTGCATGGATTTCTTCATAACTTTAATCATGGAGTTTTGTAACTGTGAACAGCATGATTTCAATACTCACCCAAAAGAAACATCTTCTACCAAAATTCATATTATAACTAAGTGCAAAAACCACATATCTCATTCTATCCTAACCGTTGGATTAGTTAATCCCAGACCCAGATTGCCTACACACCGAAACATGGTATATGTATACCATCCTCATCATCCAATCAATTCACACATCCATCAATCCAGACCGTTCAGTATATCATCCATATCTTGGATAGGCTAAAGCTCAAAAATCACACCCATCGAATGATCATACCCGTCCTGAACGGTCATGATTGGTGCACATTTTGCTTCAATGGGAGAACAGAGATGGCTCATACACTGGGTTATTGTGTACAGCTCTTCCCCCCCATGCAATGGTGTAGGAGGTGAACATGGAAGGTTGGTCTCACGTAGAAAGTGAAATGACTAAAGTGCCCTTATTTTTACATTGGCTAGACTATGGTGATAGTTCTCCACAACTTTTCAATCCAATCGACACGTGGCAACATGTATAGAATCCAAATTGTCTAAATTACGGAGCCCACTGTAGATGAAGTGTAAGATGAAATTCCAACGGTTGAATGATCTTAACCACCTGATTTCTGTTGTTGGACTTGGACTGTTGATCATTTTTATTTTTAACCATCCATTTGATAGCCACTGATTAGATAGCTAAAATCGTTCTCTAGTTGTGATTTTCAGGTGGTACACCATCCACAGAAGACCTCACTACTTGGACGGTCTGGATTGAAGTACATATGTGACACTTTAGTTGGTATAATAAATAAAATAAAATAAATGGTGGATTTTAGGGCAATTGTTATATATCTCCTTAATAATAACAGTATCGTTTAAAGATTTCGGATTGAGTTTCCATAACGAATTTTTGGCAATTTGAAATAAGATAATGACTTCGATGCACTTCGGGAGCACTGAGAATTGGTACACACAAGTTATTAACGTGATGCAACTAAGTATCCGTCCATATCGATACCTTTTGGATAGGTATGCTATGATGATCCAAGCCGTCCAAAACTCCCAAAATCTCCCAGATTACTCCCAACCATCCAATCTTTGGCCTTTTCAATATTGAACGTGGATCTTTGATGGATTTTCTTTCTGGCCATGATGGAACGGTTCCATCCATGATGTTGGATCGTGACCGTGGTCCCCAAAGCGTGTGTACCAAAACTCAAAACTTCCATTGATTGGAACGATCTTAACCATCCATATATGGACTTCTTCCCCCTCGTGATGTAAACATGTAGCACTGCACAGAGCATTTGCAGGCTATGGAGGCAGTGGGTCCTGTTAGTGACGCTAGCCGTCGGTGTTATGTGGACTCCACCATGATGTATATGTTTTATCCATGCCGTCCATCCATTTTGGAAGATAATTTTAGGATTGATCTCAAAAATTAGGTATATTTAAATCTCAGTTGGACCACACCATGGGAAAACAGTAGTGATTGAATGTTCACCATTAAAAACATCCTAGGGCCCACTGTAATGGTTATTTGACATCTAACCTGTTGATTAGGTCATACATACTTGGATGAAGGGGAAAAAATATATCAGCTTGATCCAAAAATTTTGTGGCCCCCAAGAAGTTTTTAATGGTGGGCGTTCAATCAACACTGTGTGGTCCACTTGAGATTTGGATCAACCTAATTTTTGGGCTCATACCTTAAAATGATATGGAAGAATGGGTGAACGGCATGGATGAAACACAGACATCATGGTGGGCCCACAGAGCACCGACCATTAGCCATTGGCTAGTAGCAGGGTCAGTAGCCAATCCGTTTCGGTTCTGTTAGCCTCACCCAAATCAGGACCCGTTTAGTAAATGAGCCAAGAATTCTGCCCGAACCGAACCGGACCCGACAGCATTTTGCCTAACCCAACTCACCCAAAAACTATCAAGTCCAAACCCGACTGACCCTACCCGACCCATTTAATAGTAATCGGATCGGGCTCTACCAACCTGACCCGATTGGCATGACCTCCGTAATGTGTGCCCCCTCATAACTCAGGTGGGCCACACCATATAAAACCATGCCATTTAGACCAGTGCTGTAAAATCCGAACCATCCATCAAACTAGAAATTTTGATGGTTTGCTACTTTTTTTTCCAGTCCAAATATGGGTCCATCAAATCAACTGAAAATAAAAGTTCAAAATAATAATAATAATAAAGTAAAATATTTGAGTAAGGACGCGTTTGGTTGCACCACATATCATGAAATTTCATGATATTTAACTTAGAAATCATGAAATATCATGATATTTCATTATATTTAGTGCAACCAAACGCAGCTAAGAGAAATTATCCAAGTGCTCCTAGTTGCACTGGGACTCTTGGACAATCCAATTGATAGATCTGGACTTTCCTTCTAAGCATCTGGTCAACAGCCTATAAATGAACGGTCAGGATTTTTTTATTTTTATTTTTTATAAAAATAGTCCAATAAAAAATTTGATTAATCTATTTATCAGATTCCATCATGGGATAGCGTTTTAAGAATCACTTTTTAAGCAATCCTAGCTATCCAATGTCTTGATGCAACTAGGAGCAATGTAACTCACAGTGACATATGAGAGTGAGAGTACTGAATCATTTTTTCTGTAAGGTAGTATTAAAAGAATGTTATAAAAATAGAAAAAAAATGAATTTTTAAATATATCAGAAATGCTTGCATACAATCAGTTGGACCACTAGACTACCGTCCAACCAACGAATAGTTTCCATCCTATAATATATGTGCAACAACTAACCCATCCAAAAGGTGAGGATCACTTTTTATATAAATTAGTTTGATCGGCTCATCAAGTGGGCCCTTACAACTGGTTATCCGATCCTCTCCATCGTTGGATGATTTACTTACTGTCCCACTGGATAAGTTCCAAACTGTCATGTGGGTACGACATCCAACCCAACAGATGGGTTGGGCCTCCCATGAGGGGAGGCCAATGCAAAAAGTCATCCTTACCCACTCATCAAGTGGGCCCAACTCATCAGTTCGTTTGGATATCGAATACACATGACAGTTTGGAACTTACCTATTGGTGGGACGGTAACTTATGTCCATCATGGAAGGAGAGGATTGGAGAAGTGGTTATTAGAGATGAGATATTTATTACTCGAGTAAAGTAAGACACTTGATACACATGCATTTAGGACCAGTGCATGCCACATATATATACTACTTAATTTCAAATCGCCGAATTGGAGAACCCTACTAGAATCGATCATCATCTAAAAAATTATATTGTGTGAGGTAATTCCTATTGGACATGGCAAGTGGCGCTGTACATGAGCAGAGTAAGCTCGGTTACTCGCTCGACTCGACTCGGAATTACTCGACTTGACTCGACTGGAAATGAGTTTGAGCCGAGCACGAGCTGATTTTTGATACTCGAATTGATTTCGAGTAGAGAACGATCTGGGCAATACTTGACTCGGTACTTGACTTGATACTCGACTCAATACTCAACTCGGTACTCGATTCATACTCGACCAGGGGTATATATATACCCAAAATGAAAATACCCTAACTCCAGTCGCTTTCAGCCCGCCCGATCTAAAAAACCCTACGCCCCTTCGGCCCCTTCCTTCCCTCTCAGCTCCCATTCAAAACCAAAATACCCATTCTCTCTCTCTCTCTCTCTCTCTCTCTCTCTCTCTCTCTCTCTCTCTCTCTCTCTCTCTCTCTGTCCGCCTATCTCAACTCCCAATCACCGAAAAACCCTCTCTCTCGTTGTCCCAATCACCGCAACTATAACGCCCTGCACGTATGGTGCCAGTCGTTCGACTCGTTCCTGCAGCAACTCGCCCGGTAATGTGGTGTTGATTTGTTTTTTTTTTTGTAAAAATTGTTAATATATATCAGAAATTGATTTATTATATTGCTAATATATGTCAGAAATTGTTAATATAGGTTGACCTGTGGTGTTGATTTATTATTATTATTATTTTTATATAAATTGTTAATATACATCAGAAATTGATATCATATATTGCTAATATATGTCAGAAATTGTTAATATACGTTGACATGTGGTGTTGATTTATTACTATTTTTTTGTAGAAATTGTTAATTCGGCTCAAATTCAAACTTTGACTCAAACTCGGCTTGCACTCGGACGAGTAGAGCACGAGCTAGGCATCCATGCTTGAAGCCCGAGCTGAGCCGAATACGAGCTGGGACTCGGGTAGTGCGAGCCGAGCATGAGCTGGGCAACACTCGGCTCGACTCGACTCGTGTACAGCTCTATGGGCAAGTGGGGCTCGCTTGTGAGCAATCACACTAGTGGATGGATACTAAGAGATTTTTTCTCTGATTTTTTCTCTGTGGTTTGAAGTCGAATTTGAACTTCAAATTTAAACATATATTGGATAATGTAATCAGATGAGACCAAATAATCTCTAGCTTCATCCAAACTCTTTGAGGCTTTCCTATAAAGGAATGATTTCTCTCGTGATATGAAAATCATGAGAGCTTAGAGAGAAAATAGAAAGATAACTATCGTTTTCCTTATATGTTCACCTGGCCCGTTCATTAAATTATCCAAATCATAGATTGTAATACGAGACCATCCTTACTATAGAATCAGAGGGGTGATCAAACCCATCTGCTCATGTAGTGGTTAGGCGGACCACTGGACCTGTGCCATCTACTATCAACTTTTATAAAGGTCCCATATCATGTAGATCGTTGGATCTTGTGGCCCTGTTCTTCTGGGCTAACTTTCAGTGGTATCAAAGAGACTTAATGGCGGGTCTCCGATTTAGTGTATTAATCATGGAAGGTCAGTGACCCTTACATTACATTTTATATATATATATATATATATATATATATATATATATATATATATATATATATATATATATATATATATATATATATATATATATATATATTGTACGTTGATCATCACTATTAAATTCATTTAAATTAAAAAGAGGAACAATAAAAAAATTACATTTATGTCATTTATTTTTAAATTTTTTACTGCAAAGATATGTGGATTAATAAAAAAGAGAATACTATTAGAATATTTAAATTATGTATCTGATTGAGAGACCTAATAATTTGAATGACAGAGATATTGGAGAGTTTATAATCTGAATAATCATCCAAAAAGGGTTTAATGAAGCCCTAAAATTATAATGTTGTGCAAGAAAGAGGAATAAGATCGGCATAAGATTACAGTTTTTGAAATAAGGAAAGGAGTTTGTGGATAACAAGGGTTGGCCACACTCATGTGTCCGGCACTCGTGAATGCTGTTTGTTATAGAAGGCATCCAAGCTTGTTGACATTGTGACAATTCTAACTACTGCCGCTGCCGCTGGCAGCAACACCAGCAGTTGGCGTTGCTATCATGGCCCTCTCTCTCTCTCTCGCTCTCTCATTCCTAGCTAGCCACCGTAGTAGGCGATCTACACAATATGGGACCTTCACAAAAGCCAATGATAGACAGTGCAAGTTCAACAGTTTGCCTAACCACTATAGGAGCAGATGGGTCTAATCACCCTTCTGTTTATGTGGTAAGGATGGTCCTGGATAATGATCTACAGTTTGGATTGTTTAAAGGACATGCTAAATGGACATAAAAAGGATACGATAGTTACATCTTTATTCTCTCTAGGTTCTAGTGATTATGTTTATTTCCTCTCTAGGTTCTAGTGATTTTCACCCAAAAAAAAACTCCTCTTTTATAGGCAGAGAGTTTATATGAGCCTGAAGGTTATTTGATCTCCTTGTCCAATTTACATTCAAAGTTGAAGTTTAAATTCAACTTCAAACCATCAAAAAAAAAACATGGATTAAAAAATTAGAGCAAAAATCTTGGGACCCATTCACTAGTGATTACCCCACTGGGCCCCACAAGCCCATGTCCAACATGTCTCACTCAATCACATTGTGGGATATGTACAAAGAAGATTGTCCATCTAACTCGTCTCATAACAATCAAACCAAACATCACTATCAAAAGAATCTGAGACGTGGGACTAGTTAGAACACCATTATTTTCTCACATGTGTTTAAATACTAAGTAATCTCATAACTAGCACTCAATAACTCACACTTTGCAATGTTTATCCTAGTCCGTATGACCACACCGAATGTAGTTAACTCCTAATCTGGAGTACTTGCCTAACATATGCACTTATCCAACTTATCAAGTTATTCTGAAAACTTGATTTTTCATAAACATTAATTTGAATCTTTTTAAAGTAACACACACACGCACGCACGCACACACACACTTTTAAATCTTCCCCACGCAGACGTGTAATTTAGAATTGATCAAGCCACTTTCTTAGCATAAACGAGTTGACCAATCAAGGGCATTTTGTCATCATATACTAAACTAACAACACTCAATCTCATCCTCCTGTATACAAAAGGAGAGTAGTTAAGAACACAAATAGTCATATATGGGATTGGCTACTCACACATTAAAATGATTAGATCAAATCAAAGTAATCTGTAAGTAAAAGTCTCTGCACGTGGTTATGATACATGGTATAAAGTAAACAATACTAGGTATATGTTGGGTCTACAATATGCATGTCTAACATGAGGTGTGACACATCTAATATCCTCAAAACATGAATTTTAATTTATGCCATAACATTGATTGCATGAAGAGCAATAGAGCGATTATGTTATTTGACTTGATCAGTCTCGTCTTCAATCTTTTAAGACTGAAGGCGGATATGACTCACTCATATCCTCATCCTCTATTATTCATAATAAAGGTCGGTTCACACCTCAATGTATGAACATCATCACAAATATACTTCTTTTGTACATTTAGGGTTAGTCAACCCGTATGAGTGGGTGACCAACCTGCCGACAAAGGTAGAAATCCTACATGATCCCAAGGTAAATGTTGATGATCTACACACCTAGCTAATATCAATGCTCAATACTATATAAAATAAATGTATTATTCATTAATGAAGATTAAAAGTACATGATATAAGCATATCACTCGAGCTCTTGTCAATCTCATTTGCCTGACATAAACCTGGAATAGATTTCTAGCTGTAGGCATTGTCATGGGATCAACCAATATCTCCTTAGTAAGAATGTAGCTGAGGGTGATCTTCTTATCTTTCACTTGATTACGGACATAACGATACTTGATCTCAATGTGTTTGGTCTTCTGGTGATGTTTGATGTCCTCCGTCAACTCAATAGTAGAGTTGTTGTCTATCCTTAATGACATAGGCTCACCAATGCCTGATATAACACCTAGACCTAGTAAGAGTCTGCGAACCCATACACACTCCTGAATTGTAACACAATATGCAACCAGTGGCCACAACAATGGTTGCTACCACAACCAGTGGCAGCCCCTGCCTCGATTTCATTCTTATTCTTTTTTCCTTCATTGTGGAAACTAGTAAGAACCATCTTTCATGGCTACCCTATGATAAGTATAGGTTTCTTAAAAATCCAAGAGTGAAAAAGAAGGAAAAATAGGTTTTGAGCTCACTGTTAATGGGCCTGGATTTTAAGTTGGGCTATGAGCTTAACCTGGTTTTTCATAATGGGCCTAGAGGAGTGGGTTTTAAGCCCATTTAAAAGCCTAATCATATCATTTTTAGACCTAATAATTGAGAGAAAAATTATGAAAAAGAAGGAAGTATAGACTTGTTTTTGGGCTGGATATTAGTTAAACGGGCTTACTCTCTTTTGGGCCATTTTCAATAAACAAATTAAGTTTGTTTTGGATCATATGTAGAGTACCTGATGGGCTTTACTCATGGAAGTTCATGGACAACAATAATAGTTGTTTTAAATGTTGGACATGGCATGTTGAAAGTTGTAGGCCCAAATGCGAGCTCGAGCCCATTAACCCTAGTCTAAATGTTATGAAAGTCATAATGATATCATCTTATCCATTTATTTGTGTCAAACTTTGGGGATCATCTTGTACCTTATGTGAGACAAACTACGTATTTTAAACTTGACATATGTCTAATATTGTCTACTTTACGGCGTATATATAGCCATGTGAAAAGGACCTTTTATCTACATATTACTTTGATTCGATCTAATATTGTAATGTACGAGTAGCTAGTCTCGTATGTAACTTTTGTATCCTTAGCTACCCTATTCTTGTATACATAAGGATGAGATTGTTACGTTAGTATACAATAACGAAAGGCCATTGATTAGCCATACTTGGCTATACTAAGAAAGCGGTTTGATCAATTCCAAATTACACATCTGTGTGGGGAGTATGACATGATAGATATACCAAATTTTTATAACTATAAATATGTAGTAAAAGACTTATCCACCAGCAATATCGAGTTTTTTCAAATAATATTACTTTACTTCAAACGAATTGAAATCTATATTTACGAAACCGAGTTTCAGAATAACTTAATAAGTTAAATAAGCGGACATGTTGGCTGAGTACTCCAAAATGGGAGTAAACTCCATCCGGTGTGGTCATGCGGAGTAAGACGTGCATTGCAAAGCTTAGGTTATTGAGTGCTAGTTATATGGTCACTTAATACTCAAACACCTGTGAGAAGATTACAATGTTCCAACTAGTCTCCTACATCTGACTTTTTTCATTATGGTGTTTGGTTTTGATTATTAGGAGATGAGTTAGATAGATAATCTTCTTTATGCATATCCCACAACGTGATTGAGTGGAAGATATTGGACATGGGCCTATGGGGTTCACTTGTGAGCAATCACTTTTGGATGGATCCCACGATATTTTTTTCTCTGATTTTTTAATCTGCGTTTTCTCTCAGTAGTTTGAAGTTGAATTTGAATTTTAACTTTAAACATAGCTTGGATAAGGAAATCGGATATGACCGGATAACCTTCAGCCTCATCCAAACTCTCTGAGATTTCCCCATAAAAAGGAATGAGTTCTCTCATGAAAATCACGAAAGTCTGGAGAGGAAATAGAGAGATAATTATCATATCTCTGATATGTCCATCTGGCCTTCTCTTAAACGATTCATACCATAAATCGTAATCTGGGACCATCTTTACCGTAGAATCATAAGGGTGATCAAACCCATATACTTTTATATTAGTTAGGCGGACCACTGGACATGCGTCGTCTATCATTAGCTTTTGCGAAGGTGACATATATGTAGACTATCGGATCTTACGAGCCCACTCTTCTGGGCCAACTTTCAATCCTAACTTTTGATTAGTAGATAAATGTTTGGTAAATTTAAATTACTAGATTTTTTAAACAATTCATTAAATATCAACTAATATAATGTATTTATGATCCATCCAACAATTTTTATGGTTAAATTTGAGCTATATGTATAACAAGTGCAATATTTCTCCATAGTTTAAAAATCAAAAACTCAACTCGATATCTAGCCAGGTCGAGTCAACTTAAAGGCTCACCCAAGTCTTTACTTGACTAGAAAGGCTCTCATGCTCTCATAGCTCTATGACTGCTCCTAGTTGCATTGGTGCACTTGAACAATCTAATCCATTGATTCAGACTATTCATTGGGTTCAAGGCTGGCTAGCATGCAAACATCATGCCGACCTGACAATTATGGATGACTATGACTTTCTACACAAAATGGGTTTTATCTATTTATTAGGGTCCATTATAGATTGCTTATGGTTATAAATAATAGTTTTTGTTAAACAATTGTAGCTATTCCATCCATGGCTTGGAGAGAGAATGGCTATAGAAAACAAGACCAAATAAAGGAAGGATTGGATCATCCAATCAATGCAATATTTTTTTAGTCCATGTAATGTGTTTTGAACTTATTTACAGTTTAGATCCATCAATTGGACTGTCTAAGTGAAAAAAAATAAATAAATTAGGAGCAATATGACTTATAATGCTCGGGAGTACTAGAGCATTTCTCTTACTTGACTTGACTCGGCATTTAAATTAATCAAAATATTTGCATTTGGTAATAAATATTAAAAATACTGAGTAATGTTAAAAGTATAAAAGTGGCTATCAAAATTGAAAGACATACTTTCTTCTAGTAAAAGATATTACCCTTTTAGAAGCAAGGTCAGGGTTTTTTCTGAATATTAACTTACATCCAAATTATCTAAAAACTCTTACATTTTCTAAACCCATTTCAATCTCCTTTATATTTATAACTGACAACCCATACAATTAATTATATTAACTTTTTTGTTAGTAAAGTTCTATTATTATATATAGATTAAAGATAATATATTAAATTATTTGTCATTTAGTAATGCATAAATACAATACTACACTACAATGCCTTTGTCTTAATAAAACCAAACACATCCTGCTTGGAAGATTGATTTCAACATATCTACCTGATTTACTAACTTTAACTATGATTGAACAATTTCAGATATTAAACATCGAGATTAGGGTTTTTCCATAGGCCATGTGCCAGTGATACTCAAAGAAGGATGTTCTAATAGCATCTACCCATACATGCAGATTTCTATGTTTTATAGAACGGTGTAATTGGTTACACCAAATATCATGAAATTTTGTGGCATCAAATATCATGAAATGATGCAACCAAACGCACCTTAAGCTTCTCAGTTAAAAACACCCAAATCCATAGCTCAAGTGGTAGACTGAGTGAAAGATACCCTGTTTCAACACTGAGGTCTTGGTATCGATTCCGTAGAGGGGTGGCCAACGGTTATGTGTGAACTAACAGTGGTTGTACTAACAACCTAACAAAAAAAAAGTTTCTCGGTCAATATTTATTTTAAGGTGGATAAAAAAATAATAATAATTGATTTCGGATTGAATTGGCCACAATAATGTGTTTGACATCCAACCCATTCAATAAGTACAACCTACAATGATGATAATTTGTGAGGTATGTGAAATTGGGAGGATTTTGGAAGGTGTGGTGTTACACTTATCCATCTGATTATTGGATCAGCCTAGCTTTGGGCCGTGTGATCAACATGGTGGGGGCCATGAAAACACTTAACAACCACATTTTTTTTTTCTTTTAAAATGGATGAAGGGTATTTTGGTCATTTACTGTGTTAAACAATTGTTTTGAAATTGAAATAGTCAAGCATCATTTCATGAAACCAAAAATCACTGGGGATTTTTATTTTTATTTTCCATAAAAATCCCTTCTTTTTTTTTTTTTTGCTGAGGGGCTCATTGAGAAATATTATATATATATATATATATATATATATATAGTAATTTTAGAGTATGATAAAAATTGAAGAAGATTTAAAACTCAAGTAGACCATGCTATATAGTGATAAAAGATGGCCTTACTAGTTACTTCCAATGGAGCAATTAGGTGAGACCGGGCCACACCGAAGACAGGCCGTGGCGGCCCTTACCATGGGGCCCACCTTGATGTATCTATTTGTATCGATGTTATCCATTCGTTTTTCCATTTCATTTTATAGTATGATAAAAAATTGAAGAATATCCAAAACTCAGGTGGACCATACTCTTGGAAACAGATGTGATTGAACGTCCGCAGTTGAAAGTTTAATTCTTGGGGAGCACCTTAATATCTCCGTATTGTTTATTTTCCATCCAATCCGTTGATACGGTTACATAAGGCTGAATGAAGGGGAAAAAATAAAAAAATAAATATCATCTTGATTCAAAACTTGTGTGGCCTATTAATGGTCAATCATCACTGTTTCCTATGTTATGGCCCACCTGATAATTGGATCTGCTTCCTTTTTGGGAGACATGTACTAAAAGATCTGGAAAAAATGATGGACGGCATGGATATAGAATTGATACATCAAGGTGGGCCCCATGATAAGGGCCGCACCGTCTTGCGTAAGGCCCAGGTCTCACCTAATCCTCTCCCTACTTTCATGCATACTTCGAGAAGTAGATGACCTTTGCTTCCATGAATCAAGGGTGTATGTCCATGGACTAGACTGGGGTTATGGCTGTAACTTGGGTCCGGGTCAACCCGAACCCGATTAACCCAACTCGAGTTTGGGTCAGGTCAGGTTTGTCAGATGGGGTTCGAGAACACCAACCCGATTGGAATTCGGGTTAGGCTCGGGTTGAGCAAGTTCTGGTCCGGTTAGCTTGGGTTGGGATAGTCACATGTATTTGGATCCGGTTGTGTCGGGTCCAGTCATGTTGGGTCGAGTATAAAGTTCTGGTTGGGCCCCTCGGGTTGGAAAACACCAACCGAAAGTGTACCCGCGATCACGCAATCTTTTTCCCATTCACCTTGCACAGACTGATGTTTCATTCCTATACAACATCTGAGCCGTTGAAGAATCTGGTCCACCTTAAAGATCATCAAGTACAAAAAATTAGACCAATCGATCCATCAACTGGACCACACTGTAGGAAGAAAACGGCCAATATATTAGCTCGTGCATATGTGATGAGTGGATCAACCTATTTTTTGCACTTGATAATCTTCAACATGGACCAGCCATTTGGACGGCCCCGATGTTATATCCATCAAAGATGTGGACCGTTTGTGAAAGGTGGATATTAACTATTAAACATTGAGGTGTATCTGATCTGACCATTGCTCTTTTATTAGTATTCCTTGTTATAACATTCTTATTATGAAAAATCCTATAGTTTTATTAGTTGTAACTTAATATTTTTTAATATGAGAAATGCGCATTGGGTCGTTTCAAAAGTTCATTTAGACAGTTCAATCGATTGATCTGAACTGTCCATTCAGTCTAGAACACATTTCATGAGTTACCTTGTGAAAATCACACTAATTGGATGATCCAATCCATCCTTTATTTGCCTTACTTTTTGTAACCATCGATTTTTCTAAGTCATGGATAGAAAGGTTGGGATTGTCAAACACGAGTGATCCATTGCACTCATACGCAATCCATAATGGGCCCTAAGAAATACATGGATCTAATTTTCGATTGGATCTGTTTTTAGGTAAACAATATTGGCCGTCAATATTAAACATTATTGATCGTATGGTTAAGATTGTCAGATCAGTGTAATATTTGCATGGTAGCCTACTAAATGAGCACTGAACCTAATGAGCAGTCTAGATCAATGGGTTGGACCGTCTAAGTGTCCTGATACAACTAGGAGCACTGTTACTTATAGGACCATCTGTCTTATAATCTTGTTATTATGAAAAATGATATAGTGAGTTAAGTGTGTGGGACCATGCACCTAGTGGATTCGTTGGCATCAACAACACATATCTGGACCATCCATTAGGTCCACTCCACTCTTCTTCTTCTAGCAAGCAAAAATCATAGCCATCAGATGGTCCTAAATATCCTCAAGTGGACCAATCTTCTAAGAATGATCTAGTCCATCCAATTTTGCATGCAACTGGCTGGACAGTTTTGATCATCCGATGAGTATGATTTTTCCAAGGCAGCCTATGAAGAGTGGACCAGACTAGATGTGTGGTCCAGATAAGTAATGTGAATCCCAAGGAGTTCACATGCAACTAGGTTCATCAGATGGGTTGGATTTCACATGCTGATGACAGGTTGGAAGTTATTTGCTGGGTGGACAGCAACTTATGGTCCAAACGGTTGGACAGGAAACCTTCTCATTAGTTATTATTAAACCACAAAATTGAATAATAATATAATAAATTGATAGAAAAAAAAAAAAAAAAAACTATAGTACAATCTATTAAAAAACAATTTGAAAGCATAAAAATGTTTTTAAAAAAGGCACATCAATGTCATGGATCTTAGATACTCTTAATCAACTTAAATATAATGATTAAATCACAAAAAACCGTGATAACCATTTTCAAGAAATCACTCAAAAATCTCTTAAAACATTTTTATAAACCAAGATCAATGAAAGAAAATGACATAAAATGATTATTTTTATTCTCATTAGACTACATACCTGACTCAAATGAGAAATGGGTCTTTCAATATCAATGGAAAGAGAGACATGGGACCCTTGACATCTCTTCAGTAGCTCCACGACACAGAGAGACTGCATGTAAGAAAAGAGATAGTTAGAAAACCTAAAAATCTTCTTTTGGGGAACTAGCATGCCAATCATAAATGGGCCACAGGACATATGAACTATCTCTAATTACTAAATATAGACCATCCAACTCAGATTAGCTGTAACTCGTCAGGTATTGGATGGATTTTCCATTTTAGAAGAGCATAGACATTTAAAATCCAAGTCAGGAACACCTAATTGCTTGATTAACTATAATCACTTGAGATAATGTATTCTCAGGTGTCTTTTTGGATTATCATCTAAAAAAAATATTTGAAAATTATCTGTGCCAAACAATCACGATTATAGCCTACCATCCGATTCCTGATCAACGGTTAATGGTACCCATCGAACGGTATAATCTGACAATGTCGATATTACAGTTATTATGGGAAAATATGATGACACACATTCGAGCAAGATTCATGTTTTTGGTGGGCCTAAGAGCCCTAAAAAGGCAGATTTTAACCTTGCGGACCCCACTAAAGGGCGATTACCCTTGTTTTATCTTTATTATTAACATTTCCAATTAAGCGCTTCATTTAATCAGAAATGATAATAAGCAACAAGATGGACCTTTGAATTATTAGTAAAAAGCAAAAAAATAAAAAATAAAAACTGAGATGGACTATGAACAAGAAAGAAATAAGGCGCGAAATACAAATATAGAAAAAGAAACTAAAATAAGATTGAAATGGAAATTCAAATATAGAAAAAGAAACTAAAATAAGATTGAAATGGAAATTATAAAATAAAAATGGGTAGTTTAAATGAAATCCTTGGGAGTGATGAGAAGAAAATTTCTTATTTTTCACCCTTACTATGCATTCTTGAAAATAAGATATCGGGAGGCACACCATATTTTTGGGCTTGGAGCATCTTATTTTTATGGTGGGACAACCTTGCTGGATGAGTTAGATGTCATGCAAACACAATGATGGGCCCCACATACCAGCTAGTTATATGTGGGCTTATCTTAAAATGTACTTAGTACAAGTAATCGAGAATGGATCTTTAAGCCAGTTTAGAGGAATTTATTTTGTGAATAGAAATTAGTGGATTAGTCTTCCTAGGATGAGAGATGACATGAAAGTAGTTGAGCATAAGCAATTGAGAAAAATAACTAAATGGTACCAAACTCAACTTAGAAGTCACTCATGGTGGGCCATGATCAAATTCCATGATCCAGAGATATGGACCATAAAATTGCTAGCCTTCACATCTCCATGTGCAAGTGGACGGTTTAGATCGAATTTAACAGGAAATAAGCAATGGTAGTAAACATTTTAATCTGTAAAGAACGGATGGATACAAATGTCCTGTCATGGAAGCTTCACAGATATGGCCCACCCACAATTGACAGGCCACCAGATCAACGGCTCCAATCACCCTAGAGTAGAAAATGCTAGATGTATCAAACCTCAGGACATAATGATGTGCTTGGTGTCCCACCATGTGATGATCCTGGCTATTCATCTCACTCAGTGGAGGAGCTTTTTAGATGGACGGTCGGGATCATCCCATATTCGAGGAGAGACTTGCTCGGGATAGTCATAAATACGGCCGAATCCTTCTTTCTCATATAGGAGATGCGCCACGGAAGCGGATTGCGTCTTCCCCCACCCGAACAATAATCCATCCAGGCAGGGTTCTGTGGGGCCCACCGTGATGTATGGATTTCATCTACGCTGTCCATCCATTTTTTCATGTCATTTTAGGATATGAACCAAAAAACGAGGCTGCAGAAGTTTTGGATCTATCTGATATTTGTGTTTTCCCTTCATCCAGCTATACATAACCTTATGAATCGGTTGGATTGAAAATAAACATCACAGTGGGCCCTAGGTAGGTTTCAACGGTGAGTTTCATTATTGCCGCTGCTTCCTATGGTGCGGTCCACTTGAGCATTGTACCTGCCTAATTTTTAGACTCATGTTCTAAAACGATCCGAAAAAATGAATGGACGGCGTGGATGAAACCCATACATCACAGTGGGCCCCACAGAACCTCTACCTGGATGCATTAAATGCTTAACGCGTTCAGGCGCGGCAGGACGCAATCCGCTTCCGATGCGCCACCATCCAGATCAGATTGGCCAACTTGTAAATGTGTACACAACATCTGAGCCGTCGAAAAAGGCTGGCCCACCATGAAGGTCATTGAAGATCAACGAGTACAAAGATCAGCCCGATCCACTCATCAAGTGAGCCACACGGTAGGAAGAAGGACACATACAACGGCAGACCAACATGAAATTTTTTCACCCATTGATCTTCAACATGGGGCCAGCTTTTTCGACGGATCAGATCTTACATGCATGAAAGCATGTTCAACATATGGAAACATGTATGCAAGATGGACTGCTTTGATATTATTACTTTTACCAGAAATCATTTGGTGAGCTGTCTGTAGAAACGTTCCAAAGAACTACTTGCATGTGGCCTCGTTGGCATCGATAGCACCTATCTGGACCGTCCATTAGTCCCAGTCCACTTTTCTTCCACCATGCAAAAATCAAAGCCATTGGATGGTCCTTATGATCGATATGATTTTTTCGCCCAATGATCTTTAACATCGGGCCAGCTTTTTCAACGGCTCAGATCTTACATGCATGAAAACATGTTCAACATATGGAAACAATATGCATGCTAGGGTGGCCGTTTTCATATTATTACTATTAACAGAAATTATCTGGTGAGCTGTTTACAGAAAGCCTTCCAAAGAATCTACCTGCATGTGTCCTCGTTGGCATCGATACCACCCATCTGGACCGTCCATTAGTCCTAGTCCACTCTTCTTCCACCATGCAAAAAAATCACAGCCATCGAATGGTCCTAAACATCAGCGACTGGAACTATCTTTCTACAAAATTGATCTTGTCTTTGCATGCTACTGACTGAACGCTTTGATCATCTTATGAAGAGTGGACCGGACCTAATGGACGGTCCAGATAGGTGATGTGATTTCCAACCAATCCACATGTAAGGTGGTCAATGAGTAGGTTTCCATGCAATTCTTACCATTCTTATCAGCTATTTCTGAACTACAAACATGAATAATAAGATAATAAAGAGAAAGTAAAAAAAGAAAAATATAAAACAGAACTCCATAAAGCAAATATAGCAAATCATCTAAAAAAAAGCAAATTCAAAGAAGAAAAATGTAATTTTTTTTAAAAAAAAAGACATGCATATCATGGATTATAAGCTTATTACCATACCTAGATTAATCGTTTTCAACCAACATAAAAATAACGATTAAATCACAAAAACCAATGTAGACATTTCCAAGAAATAGCTCAAAAAAAACCTTAGAATCACAAAAACCCATGTAGCCATTTCCAAGAAATCACTCGAAAACTCCTTAATAACCATTTTCAAATAAAGAAAATGACATAAATTGGTTTTTTTCTCATTAATTAGAAATGTATACCTGGCTCAAATGAGAAATGGGGTATTTCAAGATCTATGGAAAGAGAGAGAGCTGGGGCTCTCAAAATCTTTTCACTCACTCCAAAACACAGAGAGACAGTAATGAGAGAGAGCTGCTTATAAAACCTAAGAAAAAGAATCTTATTGGGCATGCGCATATCTTAAATGGTCCCATGACACATGTCCCACACTTTAATTACTAAATATAGACCATACACCACACAGTAAATGTAAGTAGTCAGGTCATGCATGGTGTTTCCATTATAAAAGAGCATAGAAACTTAAAATCCCAATAAAAAATACCTAATTACTTGATTAACTATAATCACTTGTGATTAGATAGTGTTTAAAATTTGAAAATGAGAAAATTCATCATTAGTCATCAGTTTTATTGTCTAAATCATGAATATTTTGAAAATGATAAGCCGATCCAAGGATATCGCTGACATCCAATCACCGATTAACGGTTAACGGTACGCTCCCAACGGTAATGTCTGACAACGTCGATAATACCGTTATTATGGGAAATTCCAATGACATGCATGTGAGACAAATTCATGATTTTCATGCACATGAGAGTGTTAAAAAGGTAAATTTCACACCCACTTGGACCTCACTAAAGGCGAGCACCGATTAATGGTACGCTCCCAACGGTAACGGCCGACAACATGGATATTATCGTTATTATGAGAAATTCCAACAGCAGGCATGTGGGACAAATTCACGATTTTGTTGCGCATGGATGCGTTAAAAAGACGAATTTGACGCCCACTTGGACCTCACTAAAAGGCAAAAACCGATCATATGGCTCTAACTATTATCAGAATAATCAGTAGTTTAAAATGAAAATCTCATATTAAGGGAAGAATTTTTTCCCTTTTTAAAATCATAATTACATTAGAAATAAAAATAATATATGGGGTCTTTAATGTTTGTAAAGAAATGTCCTTAAGTTGTAAAGGGATTACTGTTAATATATTGTTACAAGGGTTGTTTGGATGCATGTATTTACTTGTAAAAGCTTTACGGGTTGTAAACATATTACAGCTTCTGAAACCTAGTAAAAAGTCATGTTTCATATTATAGGTAAAGTCTCTTTACATCTAAAAAGGCATCATACATTTTAGACACATTGGTTAATATACACTCATGATATGTGAGGCCCACCATAATGTGTATGGTACATCCAATCTATCTATCATGTACTTCCCTTCATACTTTATTGTGACCTTAAAAAAATATCTTGTCCATTATCAAATGGATCACACGAGGGAAGGATGGGATGTCCACCGTTAAAAACTTTCAAATTGCATTTGGGGCCCATTATGATGAGTGGAAGACATCCAATCTGTTTAGTGTGTGCATGCTTTAATGCTCTCTTAGGGCCCTAAGAAAAAGTCATGTTTCATATTATAGGTAAAGTCTCTTTACATCTAAAAATGCATCATACATTTTAGACATAATGGTTAATATACACTCATGATATGTGAGGCCCACCATAATGTGTATGGTACATCCAATCTATCCATCATGTACTTCCCTTCATGCTCTATTGTGACCTTAAAAAAATATCTTGTTCATTATCAAATGGATCACACGAGGGAAGGATGGGATGTCCACCGTTAAAAACTTTCAAATTGCATTTGGGGCTCACTATGATGAGTGGAAGACATCCAATCTGTTTAGTGTGTGCATGCTTTAATGCTCTCTTAGGGCCCTAAGAAAAAATCAAATCTTTCTTACGCGATTTACAGATTTTAGAAGATTCACTGCATGCCCAAGCTCTATAATATAAATACATACTTTATTCATTGTAAACACTTTACATGTAGCCAAACACACAATCTATTTACCTATAAGCATATTACCACTTAAAACCCAAACGGATTGATATATAAACTAATTATACTTGAAACTCTTTTAAGGTGTAATGTGTTTACAACTAAAAAATTTACTGCCATACAAACAACTCCTTATTTTACTAATGCAAGTTCAATTAAAAAAAATTTAAAAAAGAAAAAAGAAAAAGAAAAAAAGAATTCAACTTGGAAGAAATGCTCAATCATGGTTGGCCATTAAATGCCATAGCCCAAAAACATGGGCCATCAACTACCATATCCTTCATATCAATGTCTTACAAATGGATGGTTTAAAGAGTTTAAAGATGAGCAATGGTCTACATTTTAATCCGCAAGGATCAGATGGCTACAATGGTCCAATCATGGCAGATTTCTATATATGTGCTATCTACGTGGTGGCCCACCAAATCAACAGTTCCCATCACACTAAAAAATAGGTACATGCACTGATAGAAAATAACCATCAAAGTCTGTGAGCTAATGCTATGCTTAAAAGCTAAGGACATATTGCTACTGTTTGGCATACACGAGATTACAAAATAAGAAAAGTTAATGCAATAGGATTTGTTTAGATCTTCCTTATTAGCAACTCACCTAACCTTGTTTGCAAGTCGAACAATGTTGTTTTTGTGATGGGGCCCATCAGATGAATGGTTGTGATATGTCATCAGAGACTGAGGCGTGTCACTATGTGGGGGGACAGTTCAAATTCACCAACCTTTTTATCCCAAAGCCGTAGAGAGCGGAGAGAGAAACCCTGAAACGGAGAGAGGGAGAGATAGAAAGACAGAGAGAGAGCGACACGGGACAGCCCTGGTTAGAAAGGACTTGATTCGGCAATAGGCAGTGACCCCTTTGGGTGCTGGAAACGCTCTATGGGATCCACCATGATGCATTTGTTTTATCCACACCGTTCATCAACTTTTTAAGATAATTTTATAATGTGGGGTAAAAAATTAGGCAAATATAATTTTCAGATGGACCACAACAAAGGAAATAGTGTTTATTGAATGGTAACCATTAGAAACTTCTTGCAGCCACAAGTTATATATCAAGATGATATTTGTGTTTTCCCTACATCTAGAACTGTGTGACCTTATCAACGGTTTGGATGGGAAATAAGCATTCCACTGTTTCCGGCGGTGTGGTCCACTTGAGATTTATATCTGCATAATCTTTTGTCGTATACCTTGAGATGATCTGGAAAAATGGATGGACGGCGTGGATAAAACACATACATCATGGTCAGGTCAAGGAGCTTTTACAGCACCGACGTCGGTACTGGAGGTGTCACTACCGACTCCGAGTCCGATTAAGAAGGAAGCCGATTGCCTCCAGGGATATCCCTGTTCACACAACTGTGGGGCTCACCATGATGTATGTGTTTTATCCACACCCTCCATCCTTTTTCCCAGATCCGTTTAGGGCATTAGCCTAAAATAGAGGCAGATCGAAAGCTCAAGTGGACCACACAGTAGGAATAATGATGATCACCGTTGAAACCTTACTAAGGCCTACCATGATGTTTATCTGCCATCTAAAATGTTCGTAATTTCACACATACATGGATGAAGGGTGAACACAAATATCAGCTTGATCCAGAACTTCTGTGGCCCCAAGAAGTTTTCAACGGTAAGCGTTCAATATCCACTATTTCCTGTGTTGTGGTCCACTTTTGATTTGGATATCCCTCATTTTGGGGTTTAAATGAGCTGGAAAAATGAATTTACAGTGTGGATGAAAAATATAAGTGAAGGTGGGTCCCACAGAGTCGTGTCAACAGGGATATCTCCGGAGGCGCGTGGCTGATTAGCTGTTACCCGAGAAACGGAAACAGATTGGCTACACCCCCTTGTGGGGCCCTAGTTCATCAAGGTGGGCCCACAATGGATGGAAATTAGTTTGAGATACTCATGCATCGGATGATCCTATCCTTATAAACAGTGGCTGCAAAATCAACGGCAGGAAAGAGAAATAGTTCATTGTCATCATTAAATGCTGTAAAGTAAAGATGAGTGATGGCTATGATTTTCTGATTTCCGGAAAATCGTCCATCCACAACGAGGCCCACTAGTTGGACGGTTCAGATTGATAAATACCCAGGCCACGTGTAATTTAGAAAGATATCTCTACCGTATTCCGGTTCTTCCCGCGCTACCGTATCATTCCGAGGAAATAAGCCCAACCCGCTCACCAATTCTGCCCCACCATGTAAAGATCCAGACCATTCATTTAAAAGTTCACACTTTAGATGGTTGGCGTGGAAAAGATCTCACTCATCAGAGGTCTCTTCACACATACAGACTATCTTAGTAGCAGTAACGATCAGAACCCAGAGATTCTTTTCGTGCTGAAAATACACTTAGTAGCTTCTAAATGAACGGTCAGATCATCACATCTTGTGATAGAAGAAGCGATCAGATTGGACGAGTACGGAGAGACTCACTTGGCAAAGTTGCCTATGCCTGAGAACCGCTCTACAGTGGGAGAGCGTATGAAAATCCACTCCGTCCATCAGGTGCACCACTTCAAATTCCACGTCCAGCCCAAAAATCTGACCGATCTGAGATGCATGTAAGCCACAACATAGGGAACGATTGGGATGGGGACATCTACCTTTAGTTGAGTATGGCCCAATGTAGCGTTTATATTTCCTCCAATCCATTAATCTGATGCAGGATAAAAGGATATCCCAAAAATAACATTGTACCACTACATAGGTGGGCCACACCACTTAAAATTTTAGAGGTTTTAAGTTTTTACCTTGTTAGCAATTATTTGCGCACGGTCCTTACTTTTGCTCGGGTGATAGACACTTAGGAGTTTTGTAACATCTTGAATTTTCACTGTTTTCGATTTCCAAAAAAAATCTTAAATTTCTATTTATGTAATTAACTTATATTATTACTTACTGACCATTGGCACTCAATGTTAGTTTATACACGGGTGATACCAGTAAAGAACTATACAAGTCTGATTAATCAACCGTAAGAAGCCAACGAATTTATCCGATTACTTGAACATCAAGTTTAGCATTACGATTTACTCACGAAGGGCCCAAATCTAACCGACCATTCACTAACTAATCAAGATGAGCATTACTAAATTAAAGATCTAACCAAAGCCGAGTCAGATAAGGCTCGGATCTTAATTGATAGACCAAATCAACCACGTTACTCTTTTAGCCTAAAACCGACGGTTCAGAGTAATCATGACCAAATCTCCACTTTTACTAGTTATAAATAAGTCACACTATGAACATAATTAATTCAAACCTTAATCATTGCCCACGAGAAATCTCAGTACCTAATTTATTCCAGAAATGCCCCGATTTTCTAAACAAGCTCTAGACCGCTCGTTGGCGGGCCACTAGCTCCAAAACTATATAATAATGTCTGTCTTACTAGGCTTGACGTCCATCGCGGGAGTCGAACCTAAGTATTATCCAGAACCGCTCAACTTGAGCTAAAGGACGAGTGCATGAGAAATACAAATACCCTAAAAGAAGAAGCCGAAACTTAAGTGAATTGGGTCATCCACTCTTATACAAAGTTAAGGATTTCAGACCGACGATTTATAACCAAACTTCACACGTAGAGTAAAGATATTTCCCTACTCACATCCATAAAGCTGCGGCTCCGATCGACTATCGGTGACCGTTGAATAGACTTCTAGTCATATCTGTCGATCGGCGCATCCAAATGGCGGGCCGATCATATCCATATGTAGATCATCATTAGGGATAACTATCCTACGGTGTATATCAATATATACACCGTATAGTGGGCCCTAGAGGCTAGAAAAATCCTCCCATAGGGCTAGTATAGTAAAAACCCAACATTTGCGGGCATTCACACCAAATCTGGCAAAGAGGTTTCTTTTGGGCACCCCTCTCCCCATACGAATTTACCCTAGGAAAGGAAAGAGAGAAGAGAGAAAAGGGAGAAAGAAGAAAGGAAGAAGAGAGGAAGGGAGAGTGAAGGTGGACCATAAATCAAAGTGAGGCCCAAGAGATTCCCATCTTACAAAACTCTACCTCTCCCTCAAGGAAATCTATCATCCACAACCGGGAGAACCCCTCTCTGCCGATTGGGTAGGTAAATCTCTCATCTTTTTGGAAACCTTTCATGTTGAGGGAGGTTTTGCATGAGATTTTAACATGCAAATGCGCTTCCTCAGGATTCCGGCTAATCGACTCTGAGTTCGACATTTCTAGGTCATTTCCAAGATCTCAACAAACCATAGGTGCGGACTATTATCCTTAAGTAGCCTAGCACCAATTTTATTGTGAGTCTATTATTTTGATTGTTTGGATGATGTATTTACAGGATCTAGAGAAAATCTAGGAAGAACCTTACCGTTGATCCTTCCAATCAACATGAAGTAGTTATGGAATGTTATTGTTGCTTACATATTTGGATAGAAATCTAATGTTTGCATGTTCATGTCTTATTGATTCGTGTGTGATGTTCCTTATAACATGTTTGTTGCCTCTCATATGATTGGGTAAAAATCTAATGTTTGCACGTTCATGTCTTGATGATCCGTGTATGATATTCCTTATAGCATGTATGATTCATTAACCCTTGTGCAATGTGTTCCTACGATGTATGAAATGCTTAACTTCCTCACTAGCCTACACGATTCACATGCACCTTTAGATCACAACATGGTTAGCTTTACTTGGTAGAGAAATCTGAAATTCTATATTGGAAAATATGATCGCATGCCATTACTTATGCTAGTTGATAACCCTGTTAGTTGGCATGCTACGCATTACCATCAAACCCTTGGGTTGGTCAGGACTATGAGGAGAGTGAAGGTGGCCCCGTTGGTAGGACTATCCTGAGGCTAAACTCATGGATTTGGGCGGGTGCGTGTAGGCGACAGTAGTTAGACTACATGGGTCACTCGTACCTGATGTCGTCTGTCACGTGCTTGCCCGAACTCGTGCGGTCTAGTCTACTTACTGACCAACCTTGTCTGTTAACCCTGTTTGCTCACATATGTATGAAACCTGGAATACTCTTCAACCATTGTCGCTCATTGATAACCGCTTGAGATCGATCCACGGACTCGTGAGCTGGACATGGTGGAATGGGACACTGTGCCCGAGCTGTCGACCTATGCTGGGGTGACGAGTCTCCCCGTAGTGACCGCGAGCGACCCCTTTCTTAACACTCCCCATATGCTTGAAGTCGGGAATGAGGAACCCGACGGGATCACGGATCGTGCCTTAGCACCGCAACTAGTTGAGGGCATTGAATATGCGGGGTGTATTATTTTTCCCAACCTGCTGGATGAATGGAATTAACTAAGAACTTGGATACGCATCGCACTGTTAGGTTGGCGACTCGACAATCGAGGTTGCATTGAGGGAGTGTTATCTTATGCGATCGTGAGACGATATCGCTTGAGGAAGTGTTGTGGCTAGGGCATGCATCATATCATCTGTCATGCATATGCATTAATAAGTTTAGTTAGGTTTTTGTGAATGATTGTCTTCATTAAGTTCATAATATAATTGATACTTGTTACAACTTAAGACTAACAGCACCCACTGAGTTGATCACTCACTCCCACTCTGGGACGGTATTTTAAAACACCAACCAGACTCTTCAGTAGTTATAGGTGACGCTGAGTACGAGGAGCCTTTTGGCGCGAGCCTGGATAAGGAGGACGAGTTGTCCTATTTCCAGTTGATGGGCGGTTCGCCGTAGATTTTGCAGGTGGACTTGAGTCGTTGAGTAGTGGACTCAGCACGCTATTCTTTTGGACATATCATTCCTTTGTATTTTTCTAGGCGATGCCTTGTGCCTCCCATGATATTTTTGGACATTGTATATATATTTAGCCATTTCTCTTCCAGTAAACTAGTCGTGAAATCTTATTCATGTTTTCAGTAATTCCATGCTGCTCGGATCAAACGCAAAACAGTGAAAATTGGTTTTAAGTGATACCCGGGAACTTGGGAGTCGAGTGTATACACGACCTTCAATTTCCAGGGCGTTAAAAGATGATATCAAAGTAATGGTTTGGGATTAATTGGGTCGTGGATTATGAACTCACTAACGTGTCCGCTAACTCGAGAAGAAACACGACAGAGACTTAGAATGCTAGGAACCATCATAAGCCTTGAGCCGACAATTGTAGACGGAGGGTAGGACTTCCAAGGTGTTAGGGTTCGGTAGCGTGAGGGAGTAGTAACATTAGAGAAGGGGATCCAAGAGTCCACCTAATTAGGATGTTTAGCTTGTCCAGTCCACCTAATTCCTAAGGGCGCGTTAGGCTAACTGAAATAGGTGGGATTAGGGTGAGTGGAATTGTAAGAGGAACAATAAATGCATGTGTAAGGTATTGTCCCTAGAATGAGTGTATCCCATGTTTTACAATACCCTGTTTAGAATGTGTTCAATTAAAGGTAAATCCTGGGATTTTCTTTCAAATTACACTTAGAATTTCATCATCATGGGATTTGGAAACCCCATCTCACACCTTCCAACATAAGGCTCATTTTCCAAAGCTTATAAAATTAATTTTAATCCCATCTCACACTCATTCCAATCATGTCATTCCCAATCTCGAGTTAGGATTAACATTGCAATCCCATTTAATACAACTTAATGCCACTGGCCAAACAGGTCCTAAGTCTAAATTCTTCTTTTCAACCTATCTCTTTTAAATCTTCACCTTCCACCACTTTGTTCTTTTAATCTCTCAATACTTTTCATGTTAAACACAATCTTGAAGCTCAGAGGATGAAGAGCTATACATAAACTAAAATTTACAGAAAAAAGTAGAAATGTAAATAAAATGGACTTTTGACCATTAACTTGATGGAATCTTGCAAAATAACTATGTTATTTGAATAGAGTAGCTTCTCCTACCCCAAATTCATATATGGCATGTCGAATAACTCATTCCTGTTTGCGAGATATGCACGTCGCAAGGTGCCCTTGCCGACAGTCCAGGGGACAGCATTGCCCACGTCGACTCGCGTTGCCCCTCGCCATCCTATCCGCGTGGCCCCCCACCAACCCGCATTGCCCCCGTCGTCTGACTCGCGTGGCCCCCGTCCGACCCACATTGCCTCCGCCGTCCGGCCATGTTGCCCCCGCCGCAGCCCCCACCAACAATCCAGGGGACCTCGTTGCCCCCGCCGAAATTTTCTAGTAGTTTAAGTCAACTTAAAAAATTCATATCTCCATTGATATAACTCTGATTTAGGTAATTCAAAAGCTAGATTGAAGCTTAACAAATCTAGTTTCATATAAAAATAATAATATAGTTATATTTGGAATGAATTGACAACTGTACAAAAATCATTAGTTTTAGATGGTGATTACTTCTAGAATTTTTATAATTTATTTACAACTCCAAATGATATGAAATTTGGTGGGATGACCCGAAACTTAATGTAAATCATCATAAAAATTTTAAAAATAATCCAGTTATTAAAGTTATAAGATACGTTACAAGAATGAAATACGTTTTAGTATCTTACAGAAAATCGTTAGTTTCGAATAACTTATGTTGCGAATTTATATATATATATTTTATAGAACTTGAAATAGATTGAAATTTTGTATAAAAAGGGTCAAATTAATTATGAATTACTATAAAAATTATCCAGTAATTAAAAGTGATAAATACTTTATGAACAAAAGATGTATTGAAATCGAAGGTTCCTACAACTAAAAGTTGCTGATGGAGCAGATGTATCTCTTTCATCGTAAAGTTTTAGGATTCAAAGTCAAATTAGGAATTGCTTTCAAAGATCCTAGGAATCATCCTGGGTGATTAAATTAAATTCTTATTTTTAGTATATTTTACTATTTCAAATAATTTATAACTTGACGAATTAGACTTCTTAAGTAGGGTTTCCTTTTATTGCTTAAGAATTTGTGAGTCTGTATTTGAAGTAGACTTTACTAAGACATTTTGGGTTCTTATTCTCTTATGGATTCAAAGTTCATACCACTTTGAGGAGATAATATTCTTCCTTTTTCCTTTCCTGCTGCATTCCTTGCGTCACCATCACTCCAAACCTCCAAAATACCTTAAAATTTTCGATTCTTCCTTCCCAGTTAAAATTTATGAAACCAAAGCGTGATTTGTCCATAACTCACTAACCATAGAATCAAAATGGTAATGTCGAGAGGAACCTTAAGTTCCTGAAAACCTTTCTAAGATAATCATTTGATCATAAGCATCGTGGGAGACTCACCACCCACTAAAATATTATAAATGTGAAATTTGAACTTTTTAATAAATTTTAATATCTTCCAAATGTTAAGAATAATCGGACTACGGAATTACGAAACCATACATTTGCGAAGTATTCGCAGCTTAACTCAATTCTCGATCCTGGGTGAATACCAACAGACTCACTGCTTTAACCAAGTAAAAGACCAGGATCTACCAGGACTAGGAAGGGATACAACGATCTTTCTGCCCTGGTCAGGCAGAGGATCGACGTATAGGATCAAAGCCTACCACAACTGTCTTTCCGTATTAACCCAATCATAAAGAGTAGAATATATCACCCTTAAGTAAATTTTATCATCAAACACTTAGCACGATAATGATGATTTTGACATTTGTTTTCAAACCTCAAAGGTGAAAACTTTTAAAGAAGGTAGATCACAATGAGCTAAGCTAGTGTATTTATTATATATCCTAAAACGTATATAAACCCGAAACCAACAAAACTTAAGCAAATGAAATGATAATATCTTTACTTATTATCCTTAGGCAATTTCGAAGGCGAAATTGTTTTTAAGGGGGGTAAATTGTAACATCCTCGATTTTCACTGTTTTGGATTTTCAAAAAAAATTTTAAAATTTTTTTATGTAATTAACTTATATTATCACTTACTGACCATTGGCACTCAATGTTAGTTTATATATGGGTGATGCCAGTAAAGAACCGCACAAGTCCGATTAATCAACCGTAGGAAGCCAATGAAACTGCCCGATCACTTGAACATCAAGTTTAGCCCCATGATTTACTCACGAAGGGCTTAAATCTAACCGATCATTTGCTAACTAATCAAGACAAGTATTACTAAATTAAAGATCTAACCAAAGCTGAGTCAGATAAGGCTCAAATCTTAACTAATAGACCAAATCAACCCCGATACTCTTTTATCTTAAAACCGACGGTTCAGAGTAATTATGACCAAATCTCAACCTTCACTAGTTATAAATAAGTCACACTATGAACATAGTTAATCAAAACCCTAATCATTACCCACAAGAAATCTCAGTACCTAATTCATTCCAGAAATGCCCCGATTTTCTAAATAAGCTCTAGACTGCTCGTTAACGGGCCACTAGTTTCAAAACTATATAATAATGTCCGTCTTACTAGGCTTGACATCAATCGCAGGAGTCGGACCTGGGTACTCTCCAGAACTGCTCAACTTGAGCCAAAGGACGAGTGTATAAGAAGTGCAAATACCCTAAAGGAAGAAGCTGAAACTTAAGTGAATTGGGTCATCCACTCTTATGCAAAGTTGAGAATTTCGGACCTACGATTTATGACCAAACTTCACACGTGGAGTAAATATATTTCCCTGCTCATATCAGTACAGCCGCGGCCTCAATCGACTATCGGTAACCGTTGAACAGACTTTTATTCATATTTGTCGATCGGCGCATCCAAATGGCGAGCTGATTGTATCCATATGTAGATCATCATTAAGGATAAGTATCCTACGGTGTATATCAATATGTACACCCCATAGTGGGCCTTAGAGGCTAGAAAAATCCTCTCATAGGGCTAGTATAGTAAAAACCCAACACTTGGGACCATTCGAACCAAATCTGACATCATAAAAGGGGTTTCTTTTGGGTACCCCTCTCCCCATACGAATTTACCCTAAGGAAGGAAAGAGAGAAGAGAGAAAAGGGAGAAAGAAGAAAGGAAGGGGAGGGGAGAGGAGGAAAGGAAAAGAAAGGAAAGGGTGGGACTGAAGAAAGTGGGGCCCAAGGAAGCCCACTTCAAAACCCACCCTCTCCAAGGAAATCCTCCCAACCGAAACCCCCCCATCCAATGAGGAGGTAAATGTTTTTTTTTATAGAAACCTATGTTAGGAGTTTGGCATAATTTTACTCAATGTTCTGATTTCGAAATGACTGGTTTTACTTCTAAATCCCCAAACCCAAGATCTCAAAAGAAAACCCTAAGGTGCGGACTATTTCCTTAGGTGGCCTAGACCAATTTTATATGAGTTAATGATTTTGTTGCTTGGAAGAACTTCGTATCTTCATAAAGAATTTAGGAATTTCTTAGTTGGAAGACACAACCTTGATTCCTTTGATTCATGAAATGTTTTATGATGTTTGTTGCCTTCTATGATTGGGTAAAATTAATGGTTTGCAGTCTGTCTTGTTTGGTCCAATGATTTCCTTATAGCATGTATGATCCATTAACCCTTGTGATTGGTTCCTATAAGTATGGAAATGCTTAACTTCCTACTAACCCACACAACACATGAACCTTTGATTCAAATTGTTAGCTTGCTTGTAGGAAAATCAAATTTATGTTGAAAAATATGAAATGCATTACGATGATTGATAATCTTGTTAGTTGGCATGCTATGAGTCACTATTCCTACCCTTGGGTTGGTCAGGAACATGAGGAGAGCGAAGGTGGTTCCGTTGGTAGGACCACCTTGAGGCTAAACCTATGGGTTTGGACGAGTACGTGTGGGTGGCAGTAGTTAGGCTACATGGGTCGCTTGTACTCGATGTCGTTCCGCCACATACTTACCTGGGCTCGTGCGGTTTAGTCTACTGGCTGACCCACCTAGTTTGTTAACCTTGTTTGCTCACATATGTATGGAAACTGAAACATCCCACCACCGTTGTAGCCTATCGATACCGGATGGAATATTGATCCACAGTCTCGTGAGCCGGGCATGGTGGAATGAGACACTATGTCCGAGCTGTCGGCCTACGCTGGGGTGACGCACCTCCCCGTAGTGACCGCGAGCGACCCCACATTCAGCACCCCCGATGTGCTTGAAGTCGGGGATGGGGGAAACCCGACGGGGTCAAGGATCGCAGGGTCTCGGCCTCACACATTGGGGGGTCTTAACCTCGCAACTAGTTCAGGGCATTTGATACGTGGGGTGTATCGATTCCCATCTGCTGGATGAATGGACTTAACTAAGAACCAGGTTAACATCATCATTGCATGACATTAGCTAGATTGGCGACTCGGCAGTCGAGGTCGCACTGAGGGAGTGTTGGCATTGGCGATCGTTAGATATTGTCGCACGAGGGAGCGTTGTGGTGAGGGCATACATCATATCATCCTGCATGCATGTACATTAACAAGACTAGATAGATGTTTATGATTGATTGTTTTTCATTAAATTCTTATTACAATTGATGCTTGTTGTAACTTAAGGCTAATAGCACCCACTGAGTTGATCACTCACTCACACTCTAGGACGTAGTTGCAAGTAGCGATGAGTTCGAGGAGGACGAGCTGTTCTACTTCCAGCTGATGGGCGGTTCGTCATAGATTAGCAGCCTATTGTGGATCGCTGAGTGGTGAACTCAGCTTATCATCCTTTTTTTAAAATATATTTTTGTAATTTTGTTGGGCAACGCCTTGGGTGACCCTTATATATTCTTTTGGGCATGTGCATATATATATATATATATATATATATATATTTATCTCTTTTCATTTCAGTAGACTAGTTGTGGTTGTGTTCCATGTTCCAGGTAACTCTAAGCTGCACATTTAAACTGTTAAAAAAAATAAAAAATTGCGCACCTTAGTTTTAAATTTGTAGACACCTCACTATTAAAACATGACCACTTGGCTTTGTAATTATTGTGAGACTTAAATCAAAATGAAACAAATGGTTAAAAACACTTTAGATAGAAGATTAGCCGAATTTAGTCAAACTAAACGAGGGACCATTGGCTAAGAATGTGGCTGTCAGGTTTGATTAGAACCAACAGTGCTACAACCGGTTTTGCACAAAGTCGGATGTGTTTCAGCAGGCTTAGTGCAAAGCTGATGGGCGCTCAAGTGGCTCTGGATCCTTACTCTTGCTCCAGTGGTAGACTCCCAGGAGTTTCAACACCCGGTCAAGGATTCGAGTGAAAACCCACTACGGCGTGAGTGTGTGGGGGTGTGTGTGCGTGTGTAAAAAAAATCACAACGCTCAACTGTAGTTTGCTTTCTTATGCAGTGCTTCGATTATGATAAGCCTAAACTCATATGATTAGTCAGTACAATAAACTTATGTTTGAACAAACCAAGCCTACTAATTTAGCCCTACGTGTTCCTTTCTAATGAAAGTCGGACTTATTGATGCAAGAAAGGACGTGAGGTCAAGCACTGTCTTCCTAAGGGGATAACTGTTCCGAATCCATAGAACTTCTCTGGACTCCTCACGATAAAAAATAAATTTTATAACATTCGAAATTGATTGATGAATAAAATAAATGAGTCTACAACCCTTTAAATAGGGATACTAAGTAATGAAAGAAATTTCAGAATCAAACTACAACTAAAACTCTTAGAATTTGCAACTTACCATGAATAGTAAACTTGCTATTTATAGATTGATGTGATGTCTACTAGTGCGCAAGGTTTTCAGCCAAAAATAGTAAGTGTCCTATTTGACTTCACCACGTTGTTCTCTTAATTATTATAATCACTTTTCATATGTGCAACTCCTAGAGCCCAACGGATGAAGAGTTATAATCAAGCTAAAACTTATTATTTATAGTATGGAATTAAAATAGGGAAACAACCGTCGATCTGATGGTATTTTGCAAATCTAGCTTGCGTAACCCAGCATAATGGGGTTGGGTGGCTAAAGTAGCTCGTCCTACCCAAAAATCATATATTTTATGTCCAATAACTCATTCTGGTTTGCGAGATACGTCCGTTTTAAGTTCTGACGGTCTGAATCATCTCTATTTTCGATTGGCCCTTTTCTGGTCCATCTTGGCCATAAAATTACCTGCAACCCGCTCTACATCACTTATATAGAGTTCGAGATAAAGAAAGGAAAAGAAAGGTAGAGATAAAGTTTGAGACAGAGGCTTTTGTTCTCTCCATACCTTTCATTCTCTCGATTTCTTTTAATTCTTTTGATATCTTTTATTTTATTTAAATTTCAAAGTCAAAGTGTATATCTTTAATATATCCTTTTTTCAGCTTGTATACCTTAACAAAACTTTCTTTTTTATTGTTTATGCATTGAACACTTGCGAGTAGATGTCATGTAAAGTATACTCTACAATATACCTCTCTTGAAGGGATCTTCACACTTGCGGGTAGATGTCATGTAAAGTATGCTCTACAATATACCTCTCTTGAAGGGATCTTCTGTATAAAAAAAATGCATGATTCTAAGAGTAAGTGAAAGCTCTTTATTTATTTTTTTATATAAAAAAATTCTGTCATTTTCATTTTGATTGTTTTACCTTTTGTAGTTAAATATTTAAGGTTTAGTTTTTACTAGAAGCTTATTGAATTCCCTTTGAAAACGTATAGCCTAACAATTAAAATCGAGATTGTATTTTACATTGATAGTAAAAAAGTATATAACCCGTTCTTTTTTCATAACCAAGGGTTAAAATCGAGATTGTATTTTACATTGATAGTAAAAAAGTATATAACCCATTCTTTTTTCATAACCAAGGGTTTAGCCCGGAATTTATGTCGCTTGCTTATCCAAGAGTCCCTGAGTCGAGAATTATTTGGGTATTCCAATCTCGAGATGATTACATGGATTCTGGCCAACCATAAATTATGGAGCCTTTGTTTTGACCTATATGAGAACACATGTTTGTTTAAAATAGGACCAATGAATATTTTAATTTTTAACCGTCCAATAAAATATCCACCAATCCAATGGGTAGATAATCAAATATGTAAAAAATTTCGTTAATTATAGATCTAAAGTGGTACCCATAATTTTGGACAGCTTAAGTTGAATAATTGATATGCCATTCATACAATTTCCGAGTAATTTTTGTGCCCCCGGATCATCCAACACCTGTCAGAGTATCAAAGATTTTCTGATGACAAAAATAAGATGGCACAGTCCTAAAAATAGGCTGATGTGGCAGATGTTTACCTTCTAAAAGAAAATTCCACCGAAAGGATTAGGTGTTATCCACTAACACCTTAGTGGGTGTTACCCACTAACACTATGTGGGGACCACCTTGTTTAATGTGTTGTATATCCAGTCGGTTCATCCGTTTTTCCAGTCATTTTAGGATATGATCCCAAAATTCAAGGATATCCAATTCTTAGGTGGACCATACCACTAGAAACAGTGGTGAATGACCATTAAAAACATTTTGTGGGGCAAAAGGTTTTGGATAAGCTTATGTTTGTAAATTCCCTCCATCCAGGTCTGGTTGACCTTATCAACGGTTTGGATGGAAAATAAACATTATGGTGGATCCTAAGAAGTTTTTAATGTTAAGCATTTAATCACCATTGTTTCCTGTGGTGTGGTCCACCTGAGATTTGGATATGCTTAAATTTTGGGAATACACCCAAAGATTGGATGTAAAATATAGGATGGACAGTGTGGATATACGAAAAATCATCAAGGTGGGCCCTACGGTAAGGGTAACACGTAATCCGCTCCCTTTAGGAGCTGATGAATGATTAGGACTCGGCATGCGTACATACGGACTACGGTGAGAACGAAACAAAGCAGCGCGGACGCGGATTAGCTACTGAAACCGGAAATGAATTGGCTACTCCCCTGCCACCATCTGCCTGGCTGATGGTCGGTGCTCGGTGGGCCCCATGATGTATGTGTTTCATCCATTCCGTTCATCCATTTTTAGATATCATTTTATGGTTTGATTCCAAAAATGAGAGGGATATAAGTCACGGGTGGACCACACCACATGAAAACAATAGTGATTGGATATCCACCATTAAAATCCTCCTAAGGCCCACTATGCTGTTTATTGGACATCCAATCTGTTGATTAGGCCATACAGGCCCAGATGAAGAGAAAAGGAAAGATCAACTTGATTCAAAACTTTAATGGCCCCCAAAATGTTTTTAATGGTTGACCCTCATTCAACACTGTTTTATGTAATGTGGTCCACTTGAGATTTGGATATACCTCATTTTTGGACTTATAGATGGACAACATGGATGAAACACATACATCATGGTGGGGCCCACATAGCATGGCTGGTGTCAGGGGAAGTAGCCAATCCGTTTCCACTGAAACCAGGGACGTGGATTTACTGCCAAAGCCTGGGTGGGGTCATCGAAATGTTTTTGAGAAATACACCCCGTCCATCCATCTTGCGAGATCATTTTAAGGTGTTCAGATAAAAATGTGGATTAAAAACTCAAGTGAGTCACACGAGAGGGATGATTGGGAAAAGAAATTTCTACGGTTAAAACCTTCCTAAGCTACACCTTAATGTTTATATGCTATCCAAACCGTTAATAAGATCACTACTAATGGGATGACGTAAAAACACTGAAAAGATTGGCTGATGCAAAAGTTTAATTGCAATAAGAATGCTTCAGCAATTCTCACTGAATACCTACTGTTTCTTCTTGTATGACCCACTTTAGTATTGGACAGACTTTATTATTGGTCGCATGCCCTGAAATGAGCTAACAAAAAGGATGAACGGAGTGGATTTCTCAAAAACAACTACGTTGACCCTGCCAAGTATCCTTCCGCAGGTACTCAGCGTCCCTGAACCAGTCAGGAGCCAGACTTGCCACCGAAGATACGTCACGAAGTTCTGTGGCCGAGCATGATGTCCTGGGAAACGGATTGGCTACTCCCCCAACCACCAGCCCCGTGGGTGATGGTCGGTGATCTGTGGGCCCCACCATGATGTATGTGTTTCATCCATCATGTTCTTCCATTTTTACAGATCAATTTAGTGCTTGATCCCAAAAATGAGAGGGATATAAATCTCAGGTGGACCACACCACAAGAAAAAATTATTGATTGGATATCCACCATTAAAATCCTCCTAAGGCCCACTGTACTGTTTATTTGACATCCAATTTGTTGATTACGTCTTACAAGCACAAATGAAGGGAAAAAACAAATATCAGCCTGATCCGAAACTTGAAATTGGGATATACCTCATTTTTATATCATACCATAAAAATGATAATAGAAAAATAGATAGACGGCATAGATGAAACACATACATCATAGTGGGGCCAACATAGCACCGACCGCCAGCCATTGGCTGGTGGCAGGGGGAGTAGCCAATCCGTTCCCGATGCATTGTTGTATCCCACTGTTTTCCGCGGTGGGGTCCACTTGAGCTTTTGATCTCCCTTATACTTGTTCCTTTTTCTCATGACCTAAAATGATCTCTCCAAACGGATGAACTGTAGATACAACTAATACATCATGTGGGCCCCACAGAACTTGGTGACATCACTTCGTTAGTAAATCCGGCCACTGGTTCAGTAGCTAACCGGCGTCCAAGCCGCAAGAAGCGGATTAGATACTATGAGAAGAGTCGCTACTGAAGTTACGTCACCAAGCTATGTGTCGTATACACACCATCCATCCATTTGGAGAGATCGTTTTAGCGCATGAACTATAATAAGTCAGATCAAAACTGGAGTGGACCACACTACAGAAAATAGTGTATGAGGCCAACAGTTGAAACCTTCCTAAGGTTTACTATAATGTTTATGTAAGATCCAACGTGTTCATAAATTAAGACGGACATAAAATAAGGGAAAACACAAATTTCAGCTTGATGGAAAACTTGTGGCCCTTAGAATTTTTTAAGGGTGGGCATCGCTCTATCCACTGTTTTATGTGGTGGGGTCTACTCAAGCTTTGGATTTGACTCATTTTTTACTCATTCTTTATCTTAAAATTATCATGAATGATGTAGATATAACACATACATCATGATGGGTCCCACATAGCTTGGGGACGTCACTTCACGGCTACCCAACCTGTCAGTAGCTAATCCGCGTCCCAAGCCGCGCACGATAGCTGTCATGCAGGCCCCACGTTCCACCAAAACCCTCGCTAATGGGACGCGGTTTGGCTAGTGAAGCTGCCACCAGCCAGGTGTTTTATCCACGCCGTCCGTACATTTTGAAAGATAATTTTAGGGTTTGATGCAAAAAAAATAAGGTAGATCTAAATCTCAGGTAATGATTGAATGTTCACCGTTAAAAACATCCTAGTGCCCACTGTAATGGTTATTTGACATCTAACTTGTTTATTAGGTCATACAGACTTGGACGAAGGGAAAAAATATATATTATCTTCATTCAAAACTTGTGGCCCAAGAAGTTTTTAACGGTGGGCGTTCAATTAATACTATGCGGTCCACTTGAGATTTGGATCAACCTCATTTTTGGGCTCGTACCATAAAATGATACGGAAGAATGGATAGACGATATGGATGAAACAAGGGTCCATAGAGCACCGACCACTAGCCGCTGAGTAGTGGCAGGGTGAGTAGCCGATCCGTTTCCTCGCGAATGATGCCACGCAATCAACGTTATTCATCTAGTGACCACACCACCTCTATGCTGTGGCCCAAAAATCAGATCCATCGTTAAACGAACGCCTGTTTGGGAGCGTGTATTTGGAACCCCTGGATTCAGAGCCTCCTGGATTTGAAATCCTCCAACTATGTTTGGCACATTGGATTGGGAATTAACTTTAATCCAAAAGCAATTATCCATGGTATATTCTGGGAGGCTTGAATTTAATTATTAAATCAATTTTAATATCTTTAATTAGTGAATTGTATGTAATGTTTAACAGGATGGTTGCAATAAGCCCGCTGAAATATATGTTTTGCCTGAAAATGATGAAATTACAAGTCTTAGATGGGCCACAACCACAAAATCTGTCCAAGTGAATAACCAATATTTTTAACCGTTGATTTACATGGACAATGTTTGGACGGTGCTGATCATCATATTAAAGTAATTATAGTGATACAATTAATAATCTAATTGTTTTGGGACATCATTAATGGGCCATTTGATCAATGGGGGTTCAAAAAGAAAGATGTTCCAGATGGTGCTTCTAGTTGTATTAGGGCAAACACGCCAATCCCCTTGTCCAAACGGTTCATTAGGTCTAGTGCACATTTTAAAGCCTTTTTTTTTTAATAGTATTTGGAAGGATGTATTTCAAGGGCTGCTATTCAAACACCAAACTAATCAGATAAATATTAACCATTTGATCAATGGGGGTTCAAAAAGAAAGATGTTCCAGATGGTGCTTCTAGTTGTATTAGGGCAAACACACCAATCCCCTTGTCCAAACGGTTCATTAGGTCTAGTGCACATTTTAAAGCCTTTTTTTTTTAATATAGTATTTGGAAGGATGTATTTCAAGGGCTGCTATTCAAACACCAAACTAATCAGATAAATATTAACCATTTGATCAATGGCCTTTAACATGGACGGTTTTGTTTACACATGTAGGTCTGATATCTATGCTAGGGCAATAATCGATTGCTTTTGATTCTAACAAATCACATCTATTGAGCAAAGTTGTCCCATCCGTGGCTGGGAAAATAGATGGCTATAAAAAATAAGGCTAAATAAAGGATGGATTGGAATTTTGCGTAGTCTATTAAAAATGTGTTATAGACTTAGATGTTTGATCACCCAATTCCTTGGATTCTTGCATAGTTCATTAAAAATGTGCAACTCATTGTCAATGGCATTTTGCATTTCTCTACATATGTGAATGATATTATTTGTAGCTATTCATGTTCAAACATCCCACATGTATTTTGTGCCACTATCAATCTTCAAGTATTAAAAAATGTGTATGAGATATTTTCTGACATATGCAACAATTTATCCATACCATAATTTATGGTTTTTGATAAATAAGTGATGTAACTATTCAGCAACACAATATGCGACAATCTATTAATATTATGATTTAAAGTGTTTGACAAACAGAGGACAGAACTAGTCTGCAATAAAATAGTGATGGCCTACTAACCTTAACAGCATGTCATAGATTGCCAATTTCGACAAAAGCTCCCACGCCCACATGGCACGATTGCTCCGAAATTCAATCCATCCATTGGCATGACACCACCACGTTATGCCCTAGCCCAAGAATCAGGCTAATACAATTGTCAGTTACGAAGAAGCTGACAATTACGGAAAACTTGGAAGAAGCTTTCAAAACCCATCTACTTGTTTCCAATATTGGGACCCACATGTTTTTTGGACTAAATTTTATTTTAGAGAGAACATATAGAAGGTCAGACCAACCTGATGGTGGATTAGATCTTCACATGAGGAAGAGATTAAACAGTAATTTAATGCCTAAAATAGTGCAATTGCCTCAGATCAACATGTGGATATCAATATAGCATTCCTCCATGATACTCAGCAACAGGCTATCAAGGAGACTTACTTCACATTTGGAATTGTACAGAAAAGACTATTTATCTTAGAAATATCTATGGAAATAAGGGAGGAAATGGAAATCCAGCAAAATGGTAGAGGCTACTCTAACTAGGTGGTCTTGGGTTTGACATTCTATGGGTATTGGTGATGAGGAAGGAAGGTGTTAAGCACCCTTCTCCACCCTTGCAAACACAAGAGAGGATTGAATGTGAAATATCCACCAAAAGGTCTAAGTCTTGGTCAAGCTCATCTTGTAGAACTTGTGCTAGGAGTCTTTCGATGGGAAAGGAGATGAAAAGAATCCTCTAATTAAGAGTAACAAAATAAAAAAATAAAAATTAAGAGTCTAACAAAGGCTATTCGTGTGAAACAAAATGGGTTGGGGTGGTCTTCTTAGCCACTTAAGGCTTAGAAATTCCCAAGTACTCAAATCCTAGAGCCATTCTCCATTGTTCCTTCATTTTTTTTTTCTTTTTTTTTTTTTTATACCAGAAATTTGGTTAGAAGGTACTACCTAAAAAAAAAAAAACGAAGGTGGCTATGCTTCTAAAGTGAAAGAAGCTCTTATGACAAGGCATTAGAAAAGCCTAGTTTTGAAACTAGTCGATGCCCCTCAGAGCTCTACTTTCCACTTTATCCCTACAAGTGAGCTTGTGTTTCTCTTTTGACCTCCTGCCCAAGTTGTAGGCTACTTCCTTTGACATGGGGTGTGGGCATCCTTGGCCTTGGATGTTGCGTTTTTTATTTTCTTTTTCTTCCTTTTTTTTTTTTTTTTTTTGTGGGGGTTGTGCCCTCTTATTGTTGTATTCCTTTCGGGCTTTACCCTAAGTGAGTAATAAAAGAGTTAGTCTTTCTTGCTTTCCTATATATATATATATATATATATATAAAGACCTATGACTAAGCATGAAGGGATTATGATCAAGACCCTTCTCCAGGATAAGGGTCCCTATTTAGAGAATGGGGTGTTGTTTGGTAATATGAGAAAACTGAAAGGGTGTATTAGATGAGTGGGCACGTCACACATGGCACAATCTAGAGGATTCATTGGAGTTTAGAATGTAAATTAAGGCACTTTGACAAGTGATTAGGGTTCAAAAGGCGAAACTCGTAAAACAGGAGTTATCAAAGTCGAGGAAATTGAATTTCTGGAAGTTGGGGAAACTGAATTCCCATGAATTAAAAACACTAGATTTGAAAAGAAAAACTGAGCTCTCTTGGGTGCAGAAATCTTGAAAGGTTCAAAATAAAAGTGGGGTGGACCCAGACTTATGGAAGGATGGGTTCCACACCTGGTAAGGCAGAATTCTACGCCTATTAGGTTTCCTTGGACAGAATTTTGAAGGTTCATTGGATACTATTCAAACTAGCTAAATAATGCATGATTCTATTCTACGCCTATTAGGTTTCCTTGGACAGAATTTTGAAGGTTCATTGGATACTATTCAAACTAGCTAAATAATGCATGATTCTAAACCAAGTCAAGACCGTACACCTATAATCGGCTGGATTGAACGATCTAGACCACTCATACAAGGTGGGGTGCCTACAGAAAGCCATGGTTTCTGACTCAGAATTCAGAAAACAATGCAACTGTGGAGGATTGAGCAGTGATGCCAGGGTTTTTTTCTACTTTGAAAGATCTAAATACAAATCTCATTACTCTGCAGAAAGCTATTATAGTCGAACACAATGCCAACTCCAATATTAGAAGCATTTTTTAATACTAAAGTATGCTTTTTTTGAAAGATAACGGGAACTTTCATTAGAAAAGCGTTGAGGTAGCGGAAAAATAGAAAACATGAGCAAAAAGAAAAGAGAAATGAAGAAAAACCGCTAAATGTTACAACATACATTTCAAAAACACCTAAATAGCCCTATGCCATTTCATTAGCTACTCACTAATGTCCCATGTCATTAATTACCCCTGGTGAGGAGAAGTCTCAAACATGGGACCTCCCACTTGGATACCAATTTGATGCAGGACAATCAACCACTTGCTCTAAAAGCTTGAACTGATAGAGCTCGGCAAATTAATTCATTTATCTCATAGCTCAGGCCCTACATCCCATTGATTAGGACCTTGACTGAACCCCCCTCGTGAGCCCTACATCACATGGCTACCGCCTCACACGGGCCGCCCACTCCGAGTGTGCCCTTGCATCCCACGAGCCACCCCACTCTAACCTGGTGTGAAAATGCCTTTGCATTAGAGAGCTACCATAATGTCACACATGAGATGTCTTTCCATACTTCATTTTGTGAGTCCCAAAAGAATGGAGTAGAAAGAGCTAACTGAGAAGCATCCTGACTTTTCCATGGGCCAACCCAAGCTATCCTTTTCATTGCTCGAGAGCCAACAAAAATGGAGAAACTCCAAAAGCGCAACATATTCGTCCACCTCACAATCCCGAAGAAGCTGACGAAAAGGCAGAGACCACACCATTGAGCCACCACCTAGCTCGAAGCAACGGTTGATCATGACATGCAGATCCAGAGTTAGGCGAGCAATAGCCAGGAAGGAGATGCAAAGAGGCACATCACCCCTCCAAACATCTTCCCAAAAGCACATGCTCTCTCCAGTCCCCAAAGAGAAAGCCACACCTGTCATGAACTTTCATACTTGAGATACCTTTCCAAGCCCCACATATGCCCGATAGATAATGGAATCTTTAGTCCACCACCCACCGATGGAGCATAATATCTTGGAGACTGGTTTCCAATATTTATCCATATTTGAAGTGCCTGCATATCAAGCGTCATGCCGCAGCCAAAGTATCAAATAACTCCCCTTGAAAAATTATCAAGATGCCCTATATTACCAAATGAGAAGGCGGCCCATTTGGACCCAGGCAGAGGCACAGTTTGGGATGGCTTGGAGTTGAAGACCGTTGATGGGGTTCGATCCAGCATGGGAGGATCCTACATGAGTGTAGAGTTAAAAACGTGCCAATATGGAACACGTGAGAGCGGGTCGGGCTTCCTACAACACTTGTGTGGAACACGAACACATGCCACACGAGTGTTAGGCCCACACCATAAAATGTGTTTGTGGCATCCACTCCGCTCATCATTTGTGCCAACTGATGTTAGTATTGAGCCCAAAAATCAGTCTGATCCAAAACTCAAGTGGGCCACACCACAATGAAACATGGAGATGGGGACTCATGCATGGCCATCTGACTGAATATTTCAATCTAGTGAAACAAAACAAAAGTAAAAGACAATTTATCAGCGATTCTTTTTCTTCTTCTTTTTTTGAAGGTAACATGGGCTCAAACCCATCACCTCAATGTTGAAATGCAATGTCTACCACTGAGCCATGGGTTGGAGCCCCCAATGGTCATCATAGACGCTGGCAGCAAGCATGAAAAATGCTGAAGTAAGAAATTAATATCTTGAATATCAAGAGGCCAAAAGACAACAAAAGGAGTGTTTGGATGTTTTCAGGGGAGGGAGGGGAGCTGTCTTTGGGAGAGAGACAGAGAGTGGGGTGAGGAAGAATCAAAAATTTGAATGCAACGAACTAGTTCTGACGCCTCCCCATTCTTGTTGTTTGGTACTTTGCAACGGTTTGAATCAGCTAGAGATTTAATGGTTGAAATTTCACCCACATTTTAAGAGTTGATGGTGCTAGATGTGGAGGCACCGAATCCACTCTCTGCAAATATAGCTTAAAGAAACAAACAACAGAGGATTCAACAATCTCTTTATGGGAAAATAAGCAGGTCAGCATATCAGCCTCTTGGAACAGCTAAACTGATGTTCAGAACTCACATATCTACAGAAACAGACAGACATGTAATCAGCACTCCATAAGATACAAGCTCCACAAAAAGTACCAACTGGAATTTCAAACAAATCCAAATATCTTGAAAACCCCAAAATGATCCTGATAAGAATATCAGATGTAAATTTACAATACAATACAAGATACTTCAATAGTTTCTATCACTCTGTTCATGCAGATCACGTACAGATACAAGTACAACAGGTCCATCAGTTGAATGCCAAAAGATGAGCAAGTTGTCGGCAATGCTGTCAACTGTCTATGATTCATTGAGAGCCAGCAGCGTTGATTAATATAAAGAATTCAAAAAAACCGCTGCCCTGTTTGATCAGGATTTCTCTGCTTAACTCTCTTCTTCATCATCTCAGCCCATCTTGCAAACATATTGGAAACCTCAAACTTGCCAGAGAACTTCATTTTCTGTGCCAGTTCGTTGAGGATATCGGGTTTTCCCGCTCTAGAGAAATCTGCAGCGAACTTGTTATAATCAAGTTGAGGAGCCTTCATTCCTTTGTTTATCATATCCTCTATATATTTACAAGCCTCTTCCGATCTTCCTTGGCTTATAAGTCCACTGATAAAAACAATATAAGAATTATCATCAGGGCAACACCCTTTCTTACCCATCTCTTCCCAAACTGCACGCCCCATGTCGTAATTCTTTGAACGGAAGTAGGACTTCATCAACATGTTATAAGTGTGGATTGTCGGTTCAAAGCCGTTCCCAACCATCCTTTTGTATATCCTCACGGCATCGTCTGGCATATTGCGATTCGTCATCAGTTTAATTAGAGCATTGTACGTCCGCACATCTGGTGGACAACCCTTTTCTTTCATCTCCTGCAGCAACCCATAGACCTTATCCATCTTCTTCTGATTTCCAAACCCAACAATCAAACATGTGTAGACTGCAGCATCTGGCTGGCAACCGTCAGCCAGCATTTCGTCGAAATACCCAACTGCTGCTTCCATCTTGTTCCCCTTACACAAATCCCTTATCAAGATGGTGTAGCTCCGGACGTTCGGTGATGGCCCTTTGGCTTTCATGAGCTCAAACAGCTTGATTGCCTCTGATCGCCTTCTACCTCTAAACAACCCTTCCAACATTGTGTTATGAGCAACTATATCAGGTTTCAAACCTTTATCAATCATTTCATTCCAAACCTTTCCCGCCTCCATCAGATTCTTCACCTTGCACCATCCAGCAAGCAGAATCGAATATGTCCGCAAATCTGGAGAGAACTGATCCTTCAACTTCTCAAACAAAGCCTGAGCTTCCTTTCCAAGCTTCACCCTTGCAAGTGCGTCCAACAGGGAATTCAATGTTTCCACGCCTGCTTTGAAGTCATACCTTTTCATCAACTCGAAAATCCCAACAGCTTTCTTCATTTCCCGTGCAGCTGCAAATGCCCTAATTGCAATGACAAATGTATCCATTGTGAGAAGCCCCTTCTTCCCCATATCTTCAAGCATCTCTACCATGCTCTCGAACTGCCTCGTCTTCCCAAGAATACTCATCATCGCATTATATGTCCGCGAATCATGTGAAAACCCTGGCTTTTGCCCCGCCCAGCAGAAGAACCGAAATGCGGGTTTCCTTGCATGACAAAACCGAGCTAAAACATCCACAATAAGGGAATGGGATAGATTGATATTGCACTGATCCAGAACTGCTTCCATGTTACGATCTGCTGCAAACAGATCTTCAATAACTTTACACACTCTATCAACCTCTTCTGGATCAGCCAACTTTAAACCCTCGTTGCTATAATCCATGCCATCAGTGGCATCAGTTTCATCGTCGGACTCTGAATCTCCATCAACAGCGCTACAGAAAGACCTAGAATTCAGAACAGAAATTTTCATTGCAGCTACATCCAAAACCCCAGAAGAAACCCTAGAGCTTAAAACTGGCATTTTTTCCTTCGGATTCTCTGACTTAATACCCTCATCACCATCATCAAATTCACTCCTGCCTCCTATTTCATCAGCAGTTTCTGGATCCCTATTTGAAATGTTAGAAAACCACCTAGAATCCAAAATTGGAAATTTCCCCGCACAACCATTTGAAACAGTACGAAAAACCCTAGGATCCAACACAGATGCTTTTCCTACACATCCATTCAAAACCAGCATTCTTTCTCTCGAATTCCCCGACCCAAAACCCTCATTGCTCTCACCATCAGCGCTGCCGCGACGCTCGGTTCCTGCATCTGCATTCCAAACCCTAAAAAAGGCCCTAGAATTCAACAACGCCACCCTTTCACCATCTCCATTTAAAACCCTAGAAAAGACCCTGGTTTTTGATATCAACATCCTTTCAACATCTCCAATCCAAAAACCTAGAAAAAGCTCTGGTATTCAAGAACCCAATCTTCTCTACACTCCACTCAAAACCCCAGAATCTGAAAGCATCAAGAAAAACCCCAAACAACAAACATATACTGCCAATCTAAACCCTAGAAAAAAAAACACTAGAATCATTCACGCATGGCATTTCTTCTTAGAAATGAGACTGGAGAGACTGTGGACAGGGATGTGGCAAAAGATGCGGAGCTTTACCATAAGGACGATCGACACGACGATGACGACGATGATGAGAATCACGAGGCAAGGGCAGATAGCTACCGTAACGAAAGCGCATTTGCTGTCGGCGAAATCCTCTTTCTCGTCGTACTGGTCTCGGATCTCGAGAGCGTATGAAGGAGGAGGCAGAGCAGACGCGGAAGCCATTGAGATTGGAAGAGATCTCGATCCAAGACGATTAGTTCTTCCACACTCGCAGACATTCGACCGCCATTAAAACCTGTGAGAGAGAGAGAGAGAGAGAGAGAGAGATTGAACGGTTCAGATCTCGCGGGTTGGCGGAGAGAGAGATTGAAAGCGGATTAGGTTGCGATCCCGGATCCAGTGTGTAAGTGAGATCCTGACCGTGGGGCCCACCTTGATGTATTTTTTGTATATCCATTCCGTCCATCAGTTTTAATATCTCATTTTAGATTGTTGAAACAAAAATTAAACAGATGCAAAACTCAAATGGTCCACACAGTAGGGATTGAATTCCCGCCATTAAAAACTTCTCGATGACCACAGAAGTTTTGGATCGAGCTGATATTTGTGTTTTTCTTTTCATCCGTGTCTGTGTGATCTAATCAATAGGTTCGATGTCAAATAAGAATTACAGTATTCCTAGAAATTTTTAATGATAGGTGTTCAATTGCCTTTGTTTTCTAATGGTGTGGTCCACCTGAGGTTTGGATCTGCCTCATTTTTTAAATCATGTTTTAAAATGAATGGAAAATGATGAATGGACGGGATGGATGTACAACACATACATCGAAGTGGGCCCTACGGTCAGTTTTCAGTTAATTCGATTGGGAGAGAGAGTGATGAGCCACGGCAAGGTAACTCGCGCTGGTTACCTACCGGACGTAGATTGCCTACCGACGATGTCAGTAGCCAGTCGCTACTGGACGGTGCCATGTAAGCCTCATCATGGTGGGACGCGGATTTCCTGCGAAAGGGAAGTTCCTGAGCTGGGAACTCAGGTGGGGCCCACTGTGATGTTTTTATAGAATCCACTCTGTCCATCCGTTTTTTGAGCTCATTTTAGGCTGTGAGACCAAAATTGAGAAGGATCCACGACTCAAGTGGGCGTAATAAAGGAAAAGGTGGTTAGGAAAATTCCTACCGCTGAAACCTCCCTGGGTTCTACAGTGGTGTTTACACTCCATCCATACCATTAATAGCGTCATTCCTACTGGGATGAACTCAAAAAAATATATATTAGAACGATTCAAAACTTCCTTGGCCCACGAATATTTCGACCGTTGAAATTCAATTCTCGCAATTTCAGCCCGAATTGGGTACGGCTCATTTTTGGCCTCATGTCTAAAATGAACTCACAAAACGGATGGATGGAGAGGATTTCTCAAAGTCATCACAGTGGACCCCACCTGGGTTCCCAGTGCAGGAACTTCCTGCGAGAGGTTTTCACAGGAAATCCACGTCCATCCTAGTGTATGTGTTTCATCCACGCCGTCCATCCAGTTTTCTAGATCAGTTTATACATGAGGCCTGAAATGAGGCAGATACTAAACTCGTATGGACCAACAGCACAGGACACGGTGCTGATTGAACGCCCAAAACTTTTTTTTTTTTTTTTTTTGTGTTTTCCTTATATAGACGTATGACCTGACCAATAGGCCCTAAGAAGTTTTTAATAGTGGCATTCAATCACCGGTGTCTCCTTGCGGTGTGGTCCACTTGATATTTATATCTGCCTCCTTCTGTTTGAGATGGTGTTTTAAAATGACCTGAAAAAAATATATATACGGTATGGATAAAATACATATATATCATGGTGGGGCCGCAGAGCACCGTCTAAGGAAATGGATTGGCTACTCCCCCCTGACACCAGCCAATGGCTGATGGTCAGTGCTCCGTGGGCCCCACCATGATGTTTGTGTTTCATCCATGCCGCCCATTTATTTTTACATATCATTTTATGATATGAGACAAAAAACGAGGTATATGTCAATCTTAAGTGGACCACATTAAAGGAAACAGTGTTGAATGAGCATCGACCATTAAAAAACATTTTGGGGCCATCAAAGTTTTGGATCAAGCTGATTTTTGTTTTTTCCCTTCATCTGGGCCTGTATGACCTAATCAACATATTGGATATCAAATAAACAGTACAGTGGGCCTTAGGAGGATTTTAATGATAGATATCCAACCAACTTTGTTTTCATGTGTTGTGGTCCATCTGAGATTTATATACCTCCCATTTTTAGGATCAAGCCATAAAATGATATGAAAAAATGGATGAATGGAATGGATGAAACATATACATCATGGTGGGGCCCACGGAGCACCGACCACCAGCCCTATATGTTTCATCCATTCTGTTCATCCATTTTAACATATCATTTTATGGCTTACCCCAAAAATGAGAAGAATATAAATCTCAGGTGGACCACACCACATGAAAACAATAGTGATTGGATATCCACCATTAAAATCCTCCTAAGGCCTACTGTACTAATTATTTGACATCCAATATATTAATTAGGTCATACAGATGAAGGGAAAAAATAAAAATAAACTTGATCCAAAACTTTATGTCCGCAAAATGTTTTTCAATGGTCGACACTCATTCAATACTGTTTCCTATAATGTGGTCCACTTAAGATGAGATATACCTCGTTTTTAGCCTCATACCATTAAATGATCTTTAAAAATAGATGGATGGCATGGATGAAACACATAAATCATGGTGGGGCCCACAGAGCACCGACCATCAACCATTGGCTGGTGTCAGGGTGAGTAGCCAATCCGTTTCCCTGATAGCCACCTCACAACATGCAGGCAATCCGCATCCGGTTGCTTTCGCAGAACTACTTAGCTGCGACCCCCGAACCAGCGATATGGTGTGACCCTGACCATGGGGCCCACTCCTCTGTATGCCTTGTATATCACTGGCATCCGTCCGTTTTTTCAGTTTGTTCTAGGGCATGGCCTCAAAAATGAAGCAGATACAAATCTCAGGTGGACCACACCACGCGAAACAATAATCATTGAATACCCACCATAAAAAACTTCTCAGGTTCCATTATAATGTTTCTTTTCCATCCGGCCAGTTGATAAGGTCGTACATACCTGGATAAATGGAAAACAAAAATGTCAACTTGATCCAAAACTATTGTGGCCCACGAAAAGTTTTTAATAGTCAAGGTGGGCCCTACAGTTTGGGCCCACCCACATCGCTGGTTCTGGGTCATTAGCCACATCGGGTGAGATCCAACTCGTCCATCGGGTACTTGTCTCATTCCAGGACCTGGATTAGGTGAGATAAGGGTAACAATTAGAGGGCGAGACTCTTTGACTGCGGGGCCCACCTAAATGTTTGTGATGTAGATTTTGCAACTCATTTTACATCATGGCCTACAAAATGAGACAGATACAAGTCGCAGGTGGACCACACCACATGAAAAAAACAATAATTGAATTGATACTATTAAAAACTCCCTATCTTCCACTTTAATGTTTATTTGTCATCCAACGTGTTAATAAGGTCACACATGAGTAACGAAAAATGCAAATAGAAACATTGTCCAAAAGTTCCGTGGCCTGTGAAGTTTTTAATGGTGGGAATTTAATTCATACTCATGCTCCACCTGAGATGTGATACTGCCTCATCCTGTGGACCATGCAAGCTGACAAAAAAAATGAATGGCCTGAACATACAACACATATATCAAGGTGAGTCCCTTGGTTAAAGCATCACCCAGTAAGCGATTGCTCCTGCCTCACCTATTATGCACCGGGTTTTAACCCTGTTGAACCCAAAAACAAACAATGATCATAAAAAACTAGGGCAGGCCAAACAGTTGGAGTGAATGCTCACCCTAACAGATTGTGATTGTGTTATGTGGGACCCACCATGCTGTATGTGTTTTACCTATGTCATCCATCCATTTTTACATATTATGATAGAATATGAGCCTAAAAATGAGACAGATTTAAGGCACAAGTGAATCACATAATGTGGATTGAAGGTCCACCATTAAAAACTTCTTGGGAGCAACAGAAGTTACAATTAAGCTGATATTTTTTCCTCCATTAGTGTTTATGTAACCTAATGAATATGTTAAATGGCAAATAAACATTATAATGGACCATAAGAAGGTTTCAAAGGGGCTACATTATTACCACTACTTCCTATATGGTAGTATACTTGTGCCTCAAGCCTGCCTCGATTTTTGTCTCGTTATGTAAAATGATCCATCAAAATTAGTAGTGGGTGTGGATAAAACACATACATCACATCATCACAATGAGCCTGACAAAGCCATTGTTGGAAGCAAGTCACATCCCTCCTAAATAACCTTATCCTTGTCTCAATTAATTGGGGTCAACTTCATATGTACATGCATCTTATCATATAAAAATATTGGATGAAATGCATTGATATAACACAGACTTTGTGGTGCACCCTACAAAGCCCGAACACGAAGAGTCCATCCAGACAAGGGCATGATGCAATCGCATTCACCACGCTTAAAAAGATAAAATTTGTAGCAAACAAGTTAGTTATATTAGCAAAAGTTGGTTTGAAAACTAATTTCTTAAAAGCATTATGAATGGAATGGAAGGAGACCCTGGCTCGAGCAGGGGACCCTCCGATGCCAAAGTCAGGCCTGGACTCGGGGTCTCAAAGTCTTGGAAGGTTTTTAGGAGGGATTTGTTTCGTACCTCTCAAGGTGACAAGGGTCCTCCTTTTATAGCTGCTGGGGTCCTCCTGATATTGAGCGTCGCACAAGGATTCTCTTCCTGATATTGAGCGCGGGATCTTCTCGGGTATCACGGAGATAGGATCGTGCCCACCTTGAGCTATTATCCGATCCCGTGAGCTTCGGGGTCGGAGATCTTATCCCAAGATATCCGGGATGAGATCTGACCTAGCGACGGTCGGTCTTACAAGGCGGTCCGCCCGACACATGCCCGGAACGCTAATAAGTCGTTCGAACCGACTCAACCATTGTCTCGGTTTAGCGAACCATGCCTCGGATTTGACGCATCCTTCGGCGACCCGAGGTATCAAGTCCGAGTCCCGAGGCATTAAGTCCGAGTCCCCGGACTTGTATTTTTGCCCCCAACAAGATCCATTAAAATTTTTGTGTTTCATATGACACTGAGGAGTAGCGAGTTTGGAGTCGGTTCGTAACTCAGTCCGAGATGAGTCGTGATCATTAAATGCATTCCATGAGGCCTTTGATGGGGGACGGTTCAGCTTCTAACATCGCATGCGCCGTCAGCCGTCAAATCACACATCCCGCCAATGGGGATTGGACACGTAGCGAAGGTATTATTATTACCAGTTGACGTGCGCCACGTGTCGAGCGAGGGAATCGATGCAGGCGTCGAATCATTTCCTCATTAATTGTCTCCGCCGTATGGCGACCTTATATAACGTCAGGGGCCCCGCACTTTAAACTTTTACTACTCTTGCCATTCCCGCTCCGCATTTTCTTTAGGGTTTACATAGCCTTTCGTCTCCTTCCTTTTTTTTTTCTTTACCGTCGGTGCCTCTTTCCGCCATCTCCGTTTTCCTTTCTCCCTCCGGTGAGTTTCTCCTTCCTCTTTATTTGGTAATAATGGCGGATAGGAGTTCTCAAAGTCCCCAGGGGGGAGCTTCCGGAGACGAAGGCGAAGCGCAACGTTTGAACGTTGCGGAATCGCCTTCCTTACTGACGGAGATAGCAGTGAACGCCAACGCTGCTTGTCTACCGGAGAGAGTCACCGAAGCTCGGCGGAGCCCAGCTTCCGTCGTTCCTTCTCGGGGCGGGTCGTCTCTATTAACCCGCCTGGGAAGGCCTAACTTGCCAAGGGATATGGAGGAGGATGAGGAGGAAGAAGATGAAGTTTTAATCGCCGAAGGAACCCCTGATCTTGCTCCTGTTAGTGAGTCGGCGCAGGCCGAATCTGAAGAAGGATCGGGGGAAGATTTAAGCGGTCCGGTTCCCTCAGTCTTGACTGAGACGGACTTGGACAGAATCCGAGTCGGGTACCATATTCCCGAGTCGGTCATCACCTATCTTCCCCGTCCGAATGATTTACCGGTCACCCTCCTGCTGGGGCGATCGCGATTTACCAAGTGTCGATGCAATGCGGCTTGCGTCTGCCCCTTCGACCATCGTCCGGGGAGTTTTGTCTCGCATAAAGATTGCCCCGGGACAGATAGTCCCGAATGGGTGGAGGAACTTACTCGGATGTGCGGTGTTGTGGTGAGATGGACAGCCACCACTTACGATCGCAATTTCTCCACCGTATCAAAGCGGGTAAATCCGAACTACCCCGGCTTCTACGTCTTCGCTGCCTGGCGAGGCGGAGGCGGTTCCCCGATAACCGACCCTCCCACTTCCAACAAACACCTGGAGAGAGCGTTGGTTTTGGGCATGTGGTCGCTGGGAGACGGATGAGTCCGGTCCCACGAGGCTCGTGTCCCTCGGACTTTCCAAAGAGCAGTGACTTGGTTTGATTTTTTTTTTTTTTTTTTTTTTTAATACCAGTCCGACGAACTTATGTCCGCAGATATTCCAAGAAGAAGCCGAAGCTCGAAGACGCCTCGGCTCGGATCAAAGAGTTGAAGTCGTTGGATCCGAGGGACAGTCTTGGAAGGTGCTTCTACAACCGGAGCGCCTTCACCTTGCAGGCCTGGACTCGGAAGTTACAGGTAATTAAGAATGAATCTTCGAATTTTCCAAATTTCCACCGACTTACTTCGCCTTACTCTCCCCCTCCTTTTTTTTTTTGCAGATCTGCCCGAAGCTCGTCCCAACCTAAGGATTGTCCCCGAACCGGAGATGACCGGAGCTCGTCCTGCCCTTAGACCAGTCACGAAGTTGAAGGCACCTCCGCGGTCAGTTCTTCTTTCAGAGCCTCGGCCACCGAAGAGGCAGAGGGTGCCGCGGAAGGAGAAAGAGCCAGCGAGCTCTTCTGCCCCTCCGGTCGTCGTGATTCCCGACCCGGACGAAAGGGCGGAAGAGACGGCGATTGCTGCTTCGGATCCTCAGGCGGCACCTGACTCGGCACGCGTTGAGACGACGGTGCCGAGTCGGGAAGAAGAGACCGGGGCCGCGACCTCAAGGGGGGAGGAAGAGACGAGGACGCGTCCTCCCGAGGGGAAGAGACGAACCCGGAGGGGCCGTCAATCCTGCAGCAAGTGGTGTCGGGGATGGTTCCTTGGGCCTGGCCCATGGGTGTGAAAGAGAGTTCGTGAAACTCTACAACGCCCCGTCGTCGCAGCCCCGCTGCCCGGATGCTTTTTGAACTCGCTCCTTGCTTAATCAAGGCCCGCAAGGAGCTATCCTCAACTCATCGGCCGCAGGCTCTTCGCTCGAGGCCGAGTCGGCGTCCTGACAGGCGAGGCGTCCCTTGCTCGGAAAGCCTGCCAAGACGCGAGGGCGAGGCGGCTTCTTCCGTAAGGGCCCCGACGGGCGGGCGGAGGTCGCCAGCACGGTTCGACTCTCCAAAGCCGAAGAGGAGAATCGGCGAGTTCTAGCCTGCTTCGTGCGCGGATGACTTAGCTCGGGCTAAGCTTGAGGCGGCGGAGCGCATTCAGCAGGCCGAGGAGAAGACTCGGGAGGCCGAGACGGCTAGGGACCAGGCCGTCCAAGCATTCCTCGAGTCGGCCGAGTTTGAGGACGAGAGGGATCGCCTGTTCAAGCGGATATCTGGAATGCGTCAAGGATATAAAGAAGTCTTTTCCCGACCTTGACCTTTCGGAAATCGAGGGTGGAGCGCCTCGAGTCCGAGAATCCGGACGCCGCCGCTACACAACTGCGGGGGACGGGGCCGACGCATGAAGACTTTGGTTTTTTATATGTATATATTTTTTTGCTCGATGTATTCGGTTGCTTTTGTACTTACACATATTCGGACGAATGAAAAAGAAAAGCATGTCTTTATTCATTTGACTCGGCTTTACTCTTTAAACATCAAATAGCAAGCTAAGGATAGTAGACCTTGAGGTGTTCAGCGTTCCATGGATGAGGCAATGACTGTCCGTTTAGGTCTTCTAGCCGATATGTTCCTGGTCTAATGGTGCCCGAGACGATATAGGGTCCTTCCCAATTGGGTCCCAGTGTACCCGACCCAAACTCCTTAGTGTTGGAAAACACTTTCCGAAGAACCATATCTCCCCTTCGAATCTTCTAATCTTAACTCGGGTATTGTAGAACCGAGTCACTTGTCGTTGTCGAGCCTCCGTGCGCAGCCTCGCCCTTTCCCTTTGTTCGTCCAGAAGGTCGAGTCCGAGTGCAAGGAGTTCTTCATTCTCTTCTGCATTGAATAAGGTGATTCGAGCCGAAGGTAATCCGATTTCGACGGGAGTGACTGCTTCCGAGCCGTAAGCGAGTGAAAACGGAGTTTCTCCTGTGGCCGTTCGGGTTGTAGTTCGGTAAGCCCAAAGAATTTTCGGGAGCTCTTCGGCCCATGCTCCTTTGGCCCGGTCTAGCTTGGTCCGAAGTTGTTTATTGATAATCTTGTTAACCGCCTCGACTTGTCCGTTGGTTTGAGGATGATGAGGTGAAGAATAAACATTCCTGATCCCGAGGTTCTTGCACATCTCACGAAAGCTCCTATTATCAAATTGCCTTCCATTGTCTGTGACAATGGTACGGTGTACTCCGATCGGCAGATAATGTTTTTCCATACAAACTCGGTGATCTTCCGCTCGGTTATTTTGGCTAATGGTTCTGCCTCGGCCCACTTCGTAAAATAGTCCACTGCTACCACAACAAACTTGGTCTGCCCTTTTCCCATAGGGAGCGGTCTATGAGGTCGATGCCCCATTGTGCGAAAGGCCAGGGACCGGTCATCGGTGTCAATGCCTCGGGTGCTTGCCTCGGAATTGCCGCAAACCGCTGACATTGTCGCAATTTTGAACGAGCTCACGAGCGTCGTGTTGGATAGTGGGCCGGTAGTATCCCTGTCATAAGACCTTGTAGGCGAGGGATCGCCCTCCCAGTGGTTTCCATAGATTCCTTCATGAATTTCCCGTAACACATAGTTTGCCTCGGTGGGCGCAGCAACGAGGCGTAGTATCCTTTCTTATAAAGGGTCCGTTGAGTATGGTGTAACGGGGAAGCTCGGATCTTAATTCGTCGGGCCTCGGTGCGATCCTCGGGCAACTTCCTTCGTCAAGGAATTGGCGGATTGGATCAATCCAGGATGGTTCCGAGTCGATTGTATTGACGGCCTCGCTAATTGGCTCGTCTATACTTGGTTTATCGACGTATTCGACAGGGACGGACCTGGGTATATCGTCTTCTTCGGCCGAGGCGAGCTTTGCTAGCAAATCGGCTTTGCTATTTTCCGTACGAGGTATCCGAGTTACACGACAGAATTGAAATCTGTTGATAAGTTCTTTCGCTTTCTCCATGTAAGCTCTTAGCCGGTCTTTCCGTGTCTGGTATACACCGGTAACTTGGTTAACAACCAACTGAGAGTCGCTGAAAACGCTTAGGTGCGTGACCTCCATGCTAGCGGCGAGTCGGAGGCCGAGTAGCAACGCTTCATATTCCGCCGTATTGTTCGACGCTTGAAATCCAAGTCGTAAGGCATACTGTATATAGGTGTGATCGGGGGTTTCCAGCACCACCCCAGCCCCACTGGCCTTTGAGTTGGAAGAACCGTCGACATACAGAGTCCATGGAATAGGGCAAGGGGAAGCGGTTGAGGTCGGAGCTGCACCGTCCTTCGGTGTATCATTTGCTGAAAGTTCGGCTGAAGACGTTCCCTCGGCGATAAAATCAGCTACGGCTTGCCCTTTGATTGCTGCCTTTTATTGAATATCAAACTCACTCAGCTCGATAGCCCATTTGGTGAGTCGGCCGGAAGCTTCTGGTTTCTGCAGTACCTGGCGAAGCGGAAGGTTGGTCATTACAATGATGGTGTGGGCATGGAAGTACGGCCTAAGTCGCCGAGAGGAAGTTATTAAAGCCAAGGCCACTTTTTCCAAGCTTGGGTATCTCGTTTCTGCTGGCAATAACGCTTTGCTGACGTAGTAAACCGGCAGTTGCTTTCGGATTCTCGTATCAAAGCCGAGCTAACCGCTGCCTCGGATACAGCTAGATAGAGGAGCAACGACTCCCCCGGTTCAGGTTTTGATAAGAGAGGTGCAGAACCGAGATATAATTTTAATTGCTGGAATGCCGCTTCACATTCTTCCGTCCAACCCATCGCTTGTCTTCCTTTCAATTGTTTGAAGAAGGGGAGACACTTATCCGTTGCTCTGGACAGGAACCGATTGAGTGCTGCGACTCGTCCGGCCAATCTTTGGACGTCCTTAATGGTTTTGGGGGATTCCATATCAATCAGAGCCTTTATCTTCTCGGGGTTTGCCTCTATTCCTCGATGTACCAAGAAACCGAGGAATTTCTGAGCCTACTCCAAAAGCACATTTACTTGGATTCAGCTTCACGGAACTTTCGTAGGATTAGAAACATTTCTTCCAAATTATTCACATGATCTGCGCGTGTATGCTTTTGACGAGCATGTCGTCGATGTATACTTCCATAGTCCGCCTATAAGCCGAGCAAAGATTTTGTTAACTAACCTTTGATAAGTTGCGCCGGTCTTCAGACCAAATGGCATCACTCGGTAACAATAAAGGCCTTTGTCGGTGACAAAGGTAGTTTTTGATTTATCTGTTTGATGCATTACAATTTGATTATACCGAATATGCATCCATGAAGCTAAGGAGCTCATGTCCGTCCTATCTACTAACTGGTCTATCCTCGGAAGCGGAAAGCTTCCTTCGGGCAAGCTTTATTTAAGTCGGTATAGTCGATACTAGAGACTCGCCACTTCCCGTTGGATTTCCTTACAAGCACGACATTCGCGACCCACTCGGATAGTGTATTTCTTCTATGAAATTAGCCGGAGGAGTTTGTTGACTTCTTCTTCGATGATAGCGTATCGTTCGGCCGAGCGGTCGCCGTCGTCGGATCGGTCGTCGACGGATCGATGTTAGTCGGTGAGTCACCACGAGGGTCGATCCGGGCATGTCCTCGTGACCCCATGCAAAGACGTCGGTGTACTGTTTCAGTAGGCTATCAGCTTTTCTTTCAAAGTGGACTGCAGAGACGAGCCAATTAAACCGTCTTGGATCCATCTGTCTCGACCAAGGGGACCGAGACAAGATCCTCGACCGGTTGTCCTCGTTCATAATTCTCGCCCGAGGGTCCAGCGATTCGATTGTTAATATGTTGGTCGGACTTTTGTCGGCGGCTCATTTTACGGCTATCATGTAGCATCGCCTCGCATCCTGCTGGTCTCCTTTGACAATCCCGACTCGACTCGGTCGGAAATTTCATTGAAAGATGGTATGTGCATACAACGGCCTGGAGGATACTAAATGAAGGTCGGCCGAGTATCGCGTTGTATACCGAGGGTTGATCGACGACCAGGAAGTCAACCATCATCGTCGTCTGATGTGGGGCAGTGCCAGCAGTGAGTGGTAATGAGACAGTCCCCTCGGGCAATACTTGTCCTCCGGAAAAACCGATCAAAGGGGTCCGAACCGGGCGCAACGCGGATCGTTCGATCCCCATTTTGTCGAACGCTTGAGTAAATAACACGTCTGCAGATGACCCTGTATCGACGAGTATCCGAAACACTTTTCGGTTAGCGATCGCCAAGGAGACGATCAGCGCATCATCGTGGGGGTGATGGATACCTCGGGCGTCTTCTTCAGTGAACGATATGCAATACCTTTCTCTTTTCTTTTCCTTTGATGGCCGATCTATAATCATGAGCTCGGACTGAGGCTGACTGAGTTTACGTGCGTGATTCCTTCGCGCGTTGTTTGAGTCGCCCCCACATTGTGGACCGCCGATAATCGTCCGGATTTCTTCCATAGGCTGACTCTCGGTCGGGCGCGCCTCGGATGCCCCAGCTTTGACCATATGTTCTCTGAGTCGGCCGTCTTTTATGAGTCGTTCGATTTCTTCTTTTAAGTGACGGCAATCACTTGTGTTATGCCCGTGATCGCGGTGATAATGGCGTACTTATCCTTATCCCGCCGATTAAGATTACTCCTGAGCTTAGGCCAGCTAACAAAGCCTTCGTTTTTATTTCCATCGTACCTCTTCCCGAGTCTTATTCAGGGAGTGTATATGGAAAATTTTCGATCCGGCCGTTTTCGACCTTCGCTCGTCACGTGCTTGATCCTCTTTGCGTTTCCTCCCCCCAGCCGCTTCCCTTTTGGCCGACTCTTTGGCCGAGGTTTTAGTTTCACGCAGATTCGTGCTTCCTCGGCGTTGGCATATTTATCGGACCGCGCCATAAACTCGCCAGAGTATCGGGCGGAGTTTTGTCTAGAGATGCCAGAACGGCTTATCCCTAACTCCTTGCATGAGTGCATTGAGGGCCGTTTCTTCCGAATGTTTCCGAACTTGAAGGGATTCGAAATTAAAACGCTTGATGTAATCTTTCAATAGCTCTCCCTGCTTCTGGACTAGGTTATTCAGATGTGCAGGGGGCTTTAATTTTTTCTTTCCGCCGATGAAGTTGGTGAGGAAGGCGTCGCTCAGCTCAACGAATGAACTGATGGACTTTGGCTTCAGCTGTTTGAACCACAGTCGAGCTACATCGGTCAATGTAAGAGAAAAGGCCCGACACATTACTGCATCCGAGGCATCATGGAGTTCCATATAGGTTCTGAAGCACTCAATATGCTCGGTCGGGTCAGTCTTTCTGGTGAAAGGAGCGATTTGAGGTAATCGAAACCTCTCGGGCAATCGGGCTTTCAATACCGAGTCCACAAAGGGGGATGCTTTCGCTTCGGACCCGGTTGAATATACGTTCCGGCCGTGCTTTATGTCCGCCATCTCTTTTGCCATCTCTTCCCGCACTTCTTTTTTGAAATTTTGAATGTCGGCTTTCCAAGGTTCATCGCTTTCGCCGTGCCTTCCATGGAAGGGCGATTGCGCCTTCTTCGTTCTATTTCGTGCAGAAGATCAGTCGGGAGGGAGGCGTTGGCTGAATGCGCTGGAGATGGTTCTTGACCCGCCTTGAGGTTGGCTTGGCCGGAAAGACGGCGCCGAAGGTTGAGGATCAACCGCCGCCGTGTACGCGCGCCGTCTCCCCTTGAAGATGCGGGAGTGGTTGCATTTGCTGCTGATACATGTCCAGCATCTGCTTCATCGTATTCATATCGGAGCGGATTTTCTGAACCTCCTTGTCCAACCGCCCATCGTCGCGACCCCGCTGATTGTTGCTTGTTCCGGCCGCCCCTCGTCGGCGGTTGTTAGGTGGGTTCGGGGCTGGGGGTTGACCGGGTGGCCCTGTAATCGCGTTCTCATTCAAATCTTCTTCTCGGGACCGTCCTTCTAGTCATCACCATTGGACTCGGATAGAGATACGAGATGGCTTTTGCATCGTCCCACAGACGGCGCCAAACTGCTGATGCGATTATCCGGTTCGTCCTCCTAGACCTGGTATGCCTGCACAGAAAGAAAACAAAGGAGACCCTGGCTCGAGCAGGGACCCTCCGATGCCAAAGTCGGGCCCTGGACTCGGGGTCTCAAAGTCTTGGAAGGTTTTTAGGAGGGATTTGTTTCGTACCTCTCAAGGTGACAAAGGTCCTCCTTTTATAGCTGTGGGGTCCTCCCGATATTGAGCGCGGGATCTTCTCGGGTCCTCCCGATATTGAGCGCGGATCTTCTCCCGGTATCACGGAGATAGGATCGTGCCCATCTTGAGCCATCATCCGATCCCGTGAGCTTGGGTCGGAGATCTTATCCCAAGATATCCGGGATGAGATCGGACCTACGGTCGGTCTTGCAAGGCGGTCCGCCCGACACATGCCCGAAACGCTGATAAGTCGTTCGAACCGACTCAACCATTGTCTCGGTTTAGCGAACCATGCCTCGGATTTGACGCATCCTTCTGCGAACCGAGGTATCAAGTCCGAGTCCCGAGGAATTAAGTCCTATTCTTCTGACTTGTATTTTGGCCCCCAGTTAGTTATATTAGCAAAAGTTGGTTTGAAAACTAATTTCTTAAAAGCATTATGAATGGAATGGATGGGTACCTTCTATTAATATCATACATAAGCTTTCAGTGGATACTTCTTGTGTGACCCTTTGCTCCTGATAATAAATAAATGGATTTTGATTACCCTATATATATATATATATATATATACGTATATATATATATATATACGTATATATATACACACACACACACATACACACACACGGTCCAGCTCATGGGAACTCCCCATGAGGTCAAGTTGTGTGGGCCCACCGTGGTGTGTGTTGAACATCTACCCCATCAGTCAGATGCACCATTCCATCATGGGCCTAGGTCTCAAAAATCAAGTCAATCCGTCTCTTTTGTGGGCCACACCACATACAGAAGTGGGGAGGGGCCGTGCACCATTAAAACATTCATAATCATTTTTTGGGCCCACCGAGATGTATTTTGCAAATCCAGCCCATCCATTATGTGTGTCCCACTTGGATGAGGGTTCAGACCAAGTTTCAGCAGCATTCAAAACTCAATTGGGCCCCACCAAGTGCTTTTATATGTTTTAATGGTGTCTTCACATGATTTTAGATGGTATGGCCCACCTGAGTTCCGTATATGGCTGATTTTTGGCATATCACATAATTTAAAGGGGACCCATCAAATGCACGGTGTTGATGGTCGACACAAATGACGGTGGGGCCCACACAGCTCGACCTCATCGGGAGCTTATCGTGAGGTCAAGCGCATAGTACCTTTTCCCATATATATATATATATATATATATATATATAAAATTAATGTTAGACTATTGATTTAGTTAAATGTGTGGCCTACTTGATGAATGGATAGATTGAAAATATTCAGATGTAAATAGGGATTTAATATAATTTATATGTCAGTTAATTCAAACTAATATTTTTGGGCTCTAGGCTGGGCTGCTGTCCTGCTAGGCTTAGGCCAGCATAGGCCTTATCGCATCTGGCACCACCACCCCTCGCACGGACATTGGTGCCTAAAACAGGTACAAGGACACTGCACCCTGCCATACGTGTATCATATCTCTTGCTCTCACCGTTCAAATCATGGGTCCAGCTGCAAGTAAGCTATAACCCAAAATTTCACTCTAAAGATTATCTTGACATTACAATGATGACCATCAACGCATGGATAAATTGAAATTTTAGTGAGTAGTCTTATGGGTGTAATTTTCAACAACGACACGAGATATATGTATTATTAGGTGGGTGTGCTGGATCCTTATCGTTGCTTGGGTGGTAGACCCTCAGGAGTTTCAACACCCGATCAAGGGTTCGAGTATCCATAGGTAGTGAAATTACACTAGCATGAGCATGTGGGGCTAATAAAAATAAAAAATAAAAAATTGATTAATTGACCAACCATCTATTTAGCCAACTATGCACCTACAAAAACCAGGTGATTGTCTAAGGCCAAGCCCTTCATCCAAATTAACTCATTTTGCCTCGGATGCCACAGACTTTCAAATGTGAAGCAATTGCACGAACTGATCAGACCCGACCCGAAGCCTAAAAATAGTAGACTGTAACCTTGCCTTTGAATCAGATGATGATCAGGCCCATCTGCTTGCATCTGCTTGCATACACGTGCCCGATTGGCATGTGCGAAGGTCGAGTAGCATTTATGATTTTTTCCGTCGTCGGACGTAAATCAGTCCGTATTACACGTGCCTGCTGAAAACCCATCCTTTCGTCGGACGTAAATCAGTCCGTATTACCACACCTCAGCTACACTAGCCTCAAGCTAGGTGGCTAGTCCGTGTGCGAGGGACGGATTGGTTGCTCCCCTAGTCGGTGCTTTGTGGGCCTCACCATGATATATGTGTTTCATCCATTCTGTTCATACATTTTTACAGAATATTTTATGGATTCGTAAAAAAAATGATAGGTATGTGAATCTTAGGTGGACCACATAACAAGAAAACAATAATAATTGAATATCTACCATTAAAAATTTTAAATCCTTCTAAGGTCCACTCTTCTGTTTATTTGACATCCAATCTGTTGATTAGGTCATAAAGACCCAGATGGATGGAAAAAATAAATATCAGCTAGATCTAAAACTTTTAAGCCCAAAACGTTTTTAATGGTTAACGTTTATTTAATAGTGTTTCCTTTAATGTGATCCACTTGAGATTTAGATATATCTCATTTTTTTTTTCATTCCGTAAAATGATCTATAAAAATAGATAGAAGGCATGGATGAAACACATACATCATGGTGGGGCCCACAGAGCACCGACCAACAGCCAATGGCCGGTGGCATCGTGGCAGAGGGAGTAGCCAATCCGTTTCCGTGCAAGGACGGGACTGACGCTCCTCGAGCTCCGAGTTGTACGAACGGTTCAAAGGAGATTAAAAGTATATGGGCCCCACAATGATGTATTTATTATATCGACACCGTTCATATATTTTTAGAGATCATCTTAGGGTATTATCTAAAAAATTATTAATATCCAAAGATCATGTGGACCACACCACAAGTAGCAGCAACGAATGATTTTCACCATTAAATATTTCATGTGGTCTACTCGATAGTTAGATCTGTCTTATTTTTCATCATAAGCCTTATGACGAGCTTACCAAATAGATGGACGGTTTAGATATAACACATACCCCATGATAAGACCCACATAACTTGTTAAATTCATTACAGCAAGTCCTCACCCACTGTATATTTAAAAAAAAGACGTCAGAGCTCTTTCGTGCGCTGCACGTTAATATACATGTTCGGTAAAAACATAAGCATAGTAATGGATAGTTTTTGTATAGCTATGTGGGGCCCACCTTGATGTATATGTTTCATCTAAGCCGTTTATCCATTTTGAAATATCAATTAAGGCATTGAGAAAAAAAATAACATATATTAAAGGTTGAAGTGAGCCACATTATATGAAAAATTAAATTAAATTTATACGGATCCGAATCATACCTAACTCGATCAGACTCGGTTTCTCTGACCGAGTTGGACTCTGTTCGGGTCAGACAAATTATGCATCGGATCTGTTCGGGTCAGGTGACCCGGATTTGATTCCGGATCTGATCGAGACCCGATCAAGGGTTCGAGTATCCATAGGTAGTGAAATTACACTAGCATGAGCATGTGGGGCTAATAAAAATAAAAAATAAAAAATTGATTAATTGACCAACCATCTATTTAGCCAACTATGCACCTGCAAAAACCAAGTGATTGTCTAAGGCCAAGCCCTTCATCCAAATTAACTCATTTTGCCTTGGATGCCACAGACTTTCAAATGTGAAGCAATTGCATTGTCCAACAAAAATATAATGAAATAACAAATGTAGGAGTGAACGTACCTTATTACTAAAATAAAATTATTGACACGCTGAAAGTGGTATGGTACTTCTCGAGGTAGGATCAAGATAAGTGAGATAAAATAAAACCTGATATTACAATTGTTGATGCGGAAATCTTGTCCACTTTTCTTATGATAACAACTATGGTTAACCCAACATAAGTGGACGGATACCAAAGTTAAAATATACCTTCAAATACAGTATATAAACGCAAATAAAAATGAATTACAGTTACTGGTCATGAGTAGTAGTCAGTCCACTTGGAATTCGAATGTACCTCATTTTTGAGCTGGTACTATGAAATGATATGAAACAAAGGATGGACAGTGTGTATGAAATATGGGGGGCCCAAAGAGCACGCAACACTAGCCATTGCCAGTGGGTAGCTAATCGCGTCCTATTACTAAATGCATTACATATATGTTGGACGGCCACCAAAACCTAATCGAGTCTGGTCTCAAGAACGAGCCCGTTCCCGATAGGACATGACCTGGTAAATCCGTTACCCCGGGTAAGTGTGGGGGGACCATGGGACCCGATCCGTTGATAGCCCAAAGAATGGTGCCCGCTTGGATCTGACACTCGCTCAAAACTCGCACTAGTGAGTGTAATCGCAAAGTTCACTTCCGGAGCCGCTTCCCACTTCCGATCGCCGTGATGGCGCCAAAGTAAACAGGGTGCGCACTGCGCGCTCATCTTCCCGCCAAACTCTCCGACAGGAAAATCCCGTAAATTCCCGCCATAATATCTGCCATCTTTCCCAAACATTCTCTCCTCTCGTTCCTTCCAAAATCTCTCTCTCTCTCTCTCTCTCTCTCTCTCTCTCTCCATTTCAATGGCCCCTTCCCGCCGTCTCAGCAATGGTCGATCTCCAGTAGTCAACCCGCAGCGTCAGATCACCTCCTTCTTCACACCAGGAAAGTCTCCGATCTCTCCTCCGTCTTCGATATCGCTCAAAGAAAGCCCTAGGCCTAGCCCTAACCCTAACCCTAGTCCTCCTTTCCAAACCAAGAGGAAAAAGCCTGTTCTAGTTGTGGGACCATCTCCTGCCCGCCGCTCGCCGAATTCCACGCCTTCCTCCGAATTGGGAAAGACATCATACTCAGGAGACGTCGTTGGGAAGAGGATTAGGGTTTTCTGGCCTTTGGATAAGAGCTGGTACGAAGGTTGGGTGAAGTCGTTCGATGATCGGACCGGCAAGCATGTTGTTCAGTACGATGATGCGGAGGAGGAGGTTTTGGATCTCGGAAATGAGAAGATTGAATGGGTGGAGGACGTGGTGAGGAGCTTCCGCCGGTTGCGGCGGAGTTCGGTTTGTGAGGAGGTAGTGCCTGAGAAGGAGGAGGTTGTGGATGATGGGAGTGGCGGAAATGATGGTGGCGATGGTGACGACAATGATGATTCAATGGATGAGGATTGGGGGAAGAATGTAGGGAAGGAGGAGGAAGATGTTGCTTCCGAGGAGGTGGAATTGGATGAAGATGATGAGGAAGTGGAGAGGTCGAGACGAGGCCGGGCGAGAAACTCGGGGTCTGGAAAGCGGAAGAAGATTAAAGTGGAGAAGTTGGGTTCTGGGAAGAAGAGTAGGGTTAGTGGAAATGGGGAAAAGGGTGTGTCGAAGGCTGCTTTTGATTGGAGCGGAAGTAAAACTGTGCGGCTTCCAAGCAACGCAGAAAGTAAGTAAAATGGTTGGAATTTGCAACGACGAACATGGAGGGGTTTTGATTAAACCCATTGGATATCCCAATAATATCTTTCATCTTTGCTGAACACGCTGCTCTTAGGGTTAAGTGCTGATTTTTAGGGCTCTTTTTGGATGTAAAATTGGCGTTAGTTCTGCTTAGTTTGAAGTGAACAAACAGTCCGAAGTTGTGATTACGTTTGTTTGAACTAGTACTTGAAAAAGAAGTACCTGAGATGACTATGGGGGCCAACTAACATTTTTACTTGGAAAGATATTTCATTACTCATATCCACTTCATTGCAGCTTAATTATTGCAATTTAAACCAATCATACGTCCAAACATGCCCGAATTTATTATAATAGAGATACATGTTTTGAGTATAATGAGGGAATGTGGGCCTTGATCTCTCTTTGTTGTACGTATATCACTTCAATTGGTTGGCATTTTGACAATTTCCATCACACCTGCCAAGCCATTTTTCTGAAAGAGAGAATTACTCATCAGTAACTGTTTCAGAAAATAATCGATGGACCATCCTTAAAAGTAGCCTAATTGCTAAAACCAGGTATTGACGAAACATTAGGAAAAGAACATCTGGCATTCGATGTCGGTCTCCCAGAATCATTAGCAAAGAACATCCAGCATGTGATGCCTGTCTCCCAGGGAACTTTTATGGACAATTTTGCCCTTTTCAGTCATTTAGAACTTTAGCAGCTTAACTACAGCTATGAATTACTCACTGCCTATAATTATCACATTTCTGCTATGATTACCAACAGCCAATATGGGCGTCTGCAGCTTAGAAAATTAGTGACTAAACAAAGGCTTTAGCAATCCTGCTATTCAAATAGGTGGCTAAAACAACATGCTGCTTTCAAGATTTAAACAGCTGGACAAAGAGAAACATTGTTAAGTATTCGTTTAAAAAAGAAAAAAAAAAAAGAAGAAAGAAAGAGAAGAAAAAAAGAAAAGAAAAGAAAAAAGAGAAACGTTGTTAAGTAGGGGCAGATGCATGTTGCCTGTTTATTGAAATTCTTTGCAAAAGCCAGACTTTTGCTTTTAATAATCCAGTAGCTGCCAGGCAACTTTTAAGGTGTCCTTCAATTATTTTCTAAAGGGTGACAGTTATGTAATCTCCCCATCTTGAACTGGTAAATTTGTAGCTTTCATTTACTTCAGAACTTGATGGAAATGTGGTATTCACGCTCTTGTTACGTGATTATGAATTTTCATCTGATTTTCCCATTCAAAAAAGAACTAGTAGTGACCATCGATTTCAGTGTCAGGAATGAAGTAATTGAGAATTTTATGTTGGTCAGAATCAATGGGGGAGCTTCTGGTTACTTTTGTTTCTTATTGAAATTTGTCATGCTTTTTTGGCAGCGGCGATTGCATTACCTAATGGTGACAACATTTTAATGGGCGATGCCGCAGAACGATTTGGAAAGCGCGAGGCAGAAAAGCTGGGGTTTCTTGGACCGTAAGTATTTGTTGAAGTTTGTTTCCTTGACCCTTGCATGTCCTTTTTTCTGTTAAGTAGTCAACTTCTGGTTTTTCTTGTTCATGAACTAATCAAGATTCACAACTAGTTAGATGGCCACTTGAATATGGGTTTTGTATCTGCCTATATATCCCTTCTCATGACCTCAATCCAAGTCCGTCAAGGTCTTTCTCTCATCCTTGTTTTTGGTCCTTCAACCCTAATAAAGGTTCCCCTTCTTGTGAGAGCTGTTTGGAAAATATTTAACGCACATTTAAAATGTTTCATCTAATAAAATATCCCAAGCTGTTCTTAATTTCTACATGGCTGAAAAGGTTGTTTGAATGTAATATGTACCTAGAATGCATAATAGAGGAACTGACACATATAACACTAGAGCATATTATAACCATTTCACAAAAAAGGCAGTATAGTTGCATTCAAATAATGGGTGGCATACTTCGCTTATATTCTTTAAAGAACTACCTACTATTGGGTTTCTTAACAAATTTGGATTTGACAATGAAGTTGCACATGGATCAATTGGTATTCTAGCTTTAGTCAATGGAAGAACTAAATTGATTCTATAGGATATTAAGAATATTAAAAATATCAAGGGGTCCTAATCAATGTGATGTAGGACAGGATGATCTAACCTAATATGATGCGTTGAAACTAGATAGTGGATTAACTAGAGCAATCAAAAGACAAAATAACGCTAAACTACCACAAGTTAAAGAAAATAAAATTTGTAATGTGTTAAGGTTCAAAACACCTAACAGTCCCACAATGTGATTCTTTTAAAGTATCAAGTAATTAGGATAATGTAGAAGATACGACTCCCACTTAGCATAGGTATTAAATATGAGCATTCATGGAATCACTTGAATTTTAAGGTTTTTGCATGTTTAGGGCTGTTTTAAAGGTTAAGGAATGTAGGGAATAAGTTTAGAGTATTTAGCAAACAACAAATTTAGGGTTTCGATATAGGGATTTTAGGGATAGGGAGTTGAGGGTTAATAGGTTAGGAAAATTTGGGGAAATTAGGTTCTGGGTTATAGGATTTTGGGGGAATTCGGATTAATGTTCAGATTTGGGGATTAGGGTTTGGAAAGATTGGGGATTTTGGGATTTGAGAATCTTAGGGTTAGGGTTTGAGATTTATGTTTGGAGGTTTTGTAAAGGGGGTCAAAGGGAAGAGGGAAGTAGAAGATGATTTGAAGCAAGGGGGCCACGGATTGGGGTTGCCCCTATGGACACTATTCATGCGGTATGGTTCCCCCGGTACTGTTCACGGCTAGAGCTTGGGTTTAGTTGGGTGTAGGTTAGGTCTAGGTTGGTTTAGAATTTATTTATTTATTTTTTTTTTTTAAAAGAAAAAGAAAGAAAGAAAGAGAAGAAGAAGATGAAGAAAGGGAGATGAAGAGAAGTACCTTGAGAGGGAGAAGAAAACAAGAGGATAACTAGGGGAATCACTCCCCAAATGGCTTCACACCATCAATCCCATCACAAGATGAATTGCTAAAGCACATAGCAAAGGAGAGGAAACTCTTTTCACTCATGTTTCATAATGGTTACGGTGGCGACATCGAACCCTTTATAGTATCAGAAAAGACATTTTACAAAAAGGCGCTCTCAGATAAGATTATCAACATAAAGATGCTTAATGAGTTAAAAGTTGTTCCCAACTCTCTAATCTCAACATAAATATGAGCTATACAAAAAATAACGAAACATGTAAACAAACTAAACAATTAAATTATTTCGTGGCCCATGGGAGTCCGCGATCAAAATGTCCAATGATGATGATCTAATGGTCTGATAATCGTGTCCACTCAATCTAATGGTCTGATGTGTCCATTAAGCTCCTATATGTAGCTCATGTGCATCTTCCTAGTGTGGGGTCCTCAAAGATGCACGAACATGCACGTGGGTTCTTCAATGTAACTAGGAATGCGAATTGAGCCAATTGGCCTCATGTAATGGTTGTCTAGCTATAAGGAGATTGGCTCAGCCCTCCTCCTTTGGTATGGTGCTTGGATGTCCTCATCACATTGGAAGGTGGAGGAGATGGATGAAAGCAATAAAATTAAAAAGAAAAAGAATGTATTGAATCAGGATTCTTCTCAGTACTAACCAATGGGCCCTTGAAAATTTTTGCTGTTCGAGAGGCTTGAGACAAGAGGATCCTCGTTCTCTTCAGTTTTTTAGTGGTTAGGGAGGCTCTTAGTGCTTCCCAAAGGTACTGTGGAAGAACTAATCAAGGCTTTCAAAGTGGACAGACCAATCTTTAAATATCCATTCTCCAGTTTGAAGATGATACTCTATAGCTCTATGACACATTGAGTGAGTTGAGTGAGTGGGTTATGCATCTCAAGAAGATCTTGAGATGGTATGAAGCGATTTCAGGTGAGAAGGTGAACTGTTCAGCACTGAAATGCTTGGATGAAACAGAATGAGTCAGTCAAGTGGTACGAGTTCTTGTGTCCAGGCGACCAGCACTCTGAAATCTCTATCTAAAATCATGTTGCAAACAATCTACAAATGAGGGAACAATTTCAATGCACAAAATTCCCCCTCGGTAATGACATCCTAACTGGTCCCAAGGGTCTGGGTCAAGGAGGGTTGATGTCAGGTGTGCAGCTGGTCATAAAAAAAAATGCCAAGTAATAACTATATCTGTCCCCATTTGTTAACACAAGGCTATGATGATGATGTTGATGACAACAGCCACAGCAATGATGCAAGTGTGGAACTTTGGCCTTTGATATCCAAGAGGTCAGATTCTTTGGAATCTGTCCTTTGCAGCTATGTGGTCCATTTGGAAAGAGTGGAACATAGGTTGTTCTCTAATAAAGCAGAAAGTTATAGAGGTGATAGAAGGGCTAAAAGGAGAACTTTCTCATAGGCCTTGGTCCTTGGAGTTTGTGGAGTTACGAAGAAGATCTATGTAGAGATGGCTGGATATAATCGATGAAAAAGGGGGTTATTAATTATGGTCATATTTATAATCTGTTATTGCTTAATAAAGATGTTGAGATTCAGTGCAGCTGCTAGTATCTTGAATAAATTTGTAAAGGTTGCCTGTTGTCCTTTTGCTGTGTCATAGTTAGTCTAATTTAGCAACATTTGACAGACAGTGGCACAAGGTTTGGTTATCAGTATCACGGCACCATGTAGTCCTATCTTTTGTTGCATATTGTTTTTTAATCCTTAGATTAATGGTTTCAGATCTTTTATTGCAGAAAACGGAAGGATGCATGTGGGAGACTGCCTGGGGATGTAAACTATGATCCAAGAACTCTTTACTTGCCACCCAGTTTCTTGAAGAGTTTGTCAGGTGGACAGGTAGGTGTTTATATATTTTAATGCTATTTGATTCAAAGACTTCTATATTGTCTGCTTTAGTTATAGCTAACTATCATTTTTTAATTTTTTTTTTTTAATTTTTAAAATCAATATCTACAGAGACAATGGTGGGAGTTCAAGTCAAAGCATATGGACAAGGTTCTGTTTTTCAAGGTATGGCTGTAGTTCATTGGTATCGCCCAAAGATGCTAGTGTCACCAAAGCTGATATCTGTCCTTAAAAGTAATAAGTCAATAATCCCTTCATCTCTTTCCGGAGCAGATGGGCAAATTCTATGAATTGTTTGAAATGGATGCACATGTAGGAGCAAGAGAACTTGATTTGCAATACATGAAGGTATGTGAGCTCAAAAGATTAAAGTGATTTGGATGGTTATTTGGAAAAGTTAGTGTTTTTTGTAATACATCTTATTTCAGTTACTTCACTTTATTCCTTAGTTGCCTTAGCTGAAAATCATTGTCATGCAAGTTATTCACCTTTAAAAAAAAAATCATTCTCATGTAAGCTATTCACTTCCCCTTCTAAAATTGCTTTCTAATCATGAACTGTTGAGCGGAGAACTACATTTGATTGCTGCTTGGGCTGGAATTCAGACTTTTCAAGTTGAATGTATTTTCTGTGAATATTAGTCTTCAAGTGAACCTTTTACGCTTTGCTTAGTGGTCTTAGGGGCTACTACATGAGTGTGCCACAAATGTGCACCAGGGAGCTCTATCCATCCAGTAACCATTTCAACAACCTTTGAATTTCATGCAGTCTTATTTTGTCTGGTGAAGGATGTATATGCTGTCATTCCAAACTGAGATCCTTTGACTCATAGAATTAAGTAGTACATCATTTTCATATGAGAATTGCAGATGAAGTTGGCCTGTTTTTTGTTTGTGTTGTTTTTTGAAGTTAAGCTTTCATAGATGTTTTTAGAGGAATCCATTTTTGACCAATCTTAATGTCCATTGAATGGAAGTACATGAAATTGTAGTGAAAAGACACCACAAGGATGCAAGACACTTTTGTCCTAATCTTCAGGATTTTGATATCTTGGTTTAAAAACTTGTTGACTTCACTTGATACTCATTTGAATTGACTCCACTGATAAGTCTTAAGTCAACTCAGTCAATGCCAACTTGAGTTTTTCCCAAACCCGATTTGAATTTGGACAAACTTCACTGCAAATCTTAAAGCCTAATCGTGCCATTAAATTAGTTTATGAGATTTGTTGGGTGTTTGCCTATGTTTTCAGGGAGAACAGCCTCATTGTGGATTTCCAGAAAAGAACTTCTCGATGAATGTGGAGAAATTGGCAAGAAAGGTTGGCTTTGCGCACACTATATTTAATTTCTCTCAAATCATTTTTTCTCTCCCTTGTTTTGATTGTTATAACAATTTGGTAGCTTCTCTTATTTGTTTTTAACAATCCATCTTGTGGTGTCCTTTACTCTTTCATGTAATTATTTTTTACTGAGAATGCTTCGACAATGCAGGGCTATCGGGTTCTTGTTGTGGAGCAGACAGAGACACCTGAACAGCTTGAACTTCGTCGTAAAGAGACGGGTTCTAGAGATAAGGTAAAATGATTATTCATATGGATCAATATGATTGATATATTTTTATTTATCAGAATACATACCCGATTAGGTTTCTCTTTCCTTGTTTTCCTGTACTGTTTTACAAGTTCCCCTGTTTATCTTGAAAAGCCATATGATGTGGCACTGCTTGTCCTAATCAATGACTGATATGTTCCCATCTTCGTAGGTTGTGAAACGTGAAATCTGTGCCATTGTTACAAAGGGAACTCTAACTGAGGGAGAGATGCTAGCTGTGAACCCTGATCCTCCATACTTGATGTCAGTTACCGAAACTCATCAAACTTCTGGGACCCCAGAAGATGACATAGTTGTTGGGGTTTGTCTGCTTGATGTTTCTACGAGCAGATTTATTATTGGACAGGTAGTGTTTGAAATCGCTTGTCTTTTTCTCATTATTTACTGCTTTTGTTGGTCTGTCAATTTATACGTGGTGGTTCTTCATTGAGGAAATGACTGTTCATGTGGACAATTGTGTGTTTTTTCCTTCTTCTTCTTCTTCTTCTTCTTTTCTCAGTTTACTGATGATTCAGAACGTCATTGCTTATGTTCAATATTGTCTGAGCTGAGACCTGTGGAAATCATAAAGCCTATCAAAGTTCTCAGCCCTGAAACTGAAAGTGTTTTGCGGAAACAAACAAGAAGTCCTTTAGTCAATGATTTGGTTCCTATGAAAGAATTCTGGGATGCTGAAAAAACTGTTGAGGAGGTCAAAAATATTTATAGAGTATGCAAGGATGGAGTACCGGGATCCTTGAGCAAGGCAGCTGTAGGTGTTCCTCCCGATTATGGCAGCATGGAGAATGGATCGGGATGCCTACCAGATGTCTTATCTGAGCTAATAAATGCAGGCGAGAATGGGAACTCTGCACTTTCTGCTCTTGGTGGCTGTCTTTTTTATCTAAGACAAGCATTGCTAGATGAGACTCTGCTTAAGTTTGCGAAGTTTGAACTTCTTCCGTGCTCGGGGTTACTTCATACTCTGCAAAAAACATATATGTCACTCGATGCAGCCGCGCTAGAGAACCTGGAGATACTTGAAAACAACAAAAATGGAGGTTCCTCAGGGTAATTTCAAGATGCTTATGTTTTCATTAATTCATTTTGTTTGGGCCACCCTTATTCTAAAGGGGTTTTGTTTGTCAATGTAGGACACTATTTTCACAATTAGATCACTGTGTGACTGCATTTGGTAAAAGGTTGCTTAAAAATTGGCTTGCAAGACCACTCTATCACATGAGGTCAATTGTGGAGCGTCAAGATGCCATAGCAAGTTTGAAAGTAAGTAAATCTTGAAAGACTAGTATTACTTGTGAAGGGTTATTCTCCCATTGTTGTCCTTCTCCTATGATTTCTTTTAGCTGATCTGAGTTTTTCTTTTCGTTTGCTAGTGATACCTCATCCAATCTTTCTAAAATCTTACAATTGAGATACCATATTGGACATCTTGTTTAATAGTTAGTGGGATCTGGATTTATGTAAATCTTGATGGACAGTGAGGTTGCATTGGCCTGAAAGGCTGGCATAAGAACTGTTCTCAACAATTGAATATTGAATTTGCGTTCTTTAAGCTTCCATCACATTAATTGTAAGTAGTGTTGTCAAAATCCTACAATTTACGATTTACAATTTGAGTCGAATCTTAAGCAAAATGATTGAATCCCACCTTTGAATCCCTTTTTATATGAATCCTACGATTTTATGATTCGAATCCTACGATTTACAACCCATATCCTGATTTACGATTCAAACTATACTTGTTTTTTCTTCTATTTTAAGCTTCACTTGGCTTTCATTTTATGTTTTTTAAATTGGTGGGGACTTTAAGAATTATTTAGAAAAAAATCGTTCAAAATAAAAAAGAAAGAAAGAAAAGAATTGTTTAGAAAAGGTATATTATTTTATTTTGTTCTTTATAAGAGATAAAATGATATATATTCTCTTCAATGTGAGATTCGTAGAGCTTTTTTTATATTATAAATCTAATGATTTCTTAATGTGAGATTTGTAGAGCTTTTTTTTCTAATGATTTCTTACTTCTTAACTGGTCAAAAGACCAAATTGATGTATGATTTATCTGGAATGTTTTTATGGATGGTTACAATCACGTTGACTTATATGTATTGTTGAATAATGGTTAGAAATCAAAATATCTTTTTTGTTGGTCTACAAAATCAAATTCTGCTTTTCCAATGTGGTTCTACATTTAAGAATGGTAACAAGAACATAAGGATCCTTGTATGTTTCTTAAGGAAAATTTCTTAACAGACAAAAAAAAAAAAAAAAAAAAAAAAAAAAAGAGAACAAAAGAAAAGAAAAAAGGAAAGATAAGAATCCTTTAGCACTATCATGACATGGTATTACTTGGTCCATATTGATGGCAAAAGGATGAAAGTTTTAATTTTTTTTTTTTCTGATTTATCTTTAAAAAAAATCTGATTATTTATTTTTCATATTTTAAAGAAAATCATAAAAAATCTTACGATTTATGATAAGACTTGCAATTTGATACGATTCATCCCCTATTACGATTTGCTATACGATAATGATCTTGACAACATTGATTGTAAGATAATTGATCACCTACAACCGGTCCTCTGGTATGACCCACTCTCTTATTCCATCTGAATTGTTATTTCCACTTCAGCCCTTGGAAATATTGGATATTTTCAAGGAAAAAGTGCTTGGAAATGGGCCATAGGTAAAGTTATCCTATGGCAGGTAGTAGGTGATTAGTTTGCCAATTTCACATCTCAAGGATACAACAGGTGTTCAAAGGTGTGAGGATTACCAGTTGTTAAAGTGGTTGGAATGTTATCAGTGAAGGTGGTCATTTGAACCATAAGAGGCCGAATCCTCTGGCAACCCTCCTGGTTGGTGGAAGTTGAATGCTGATGGAAGCTTTAAGGGAATCTGGGAGATTCTGAAATTGCTGGGGTAATCTGCAATCATGATGGGGAGTTTAAGTTGGCTTTGTTGGGCCTGGCAGGGACTGGTGACAGAAATTTTGAAGTGATGCTTGCAATCAAAGTGGGGCCTGCTCCTCAAGTGACACTTTCTGAGTCCTCTTATTGTAGAAGGTGACTCTAGGAATGCTATTGCTTGGGTTTCTAGAAGATGGCCAGATCCTTGATAGCAAGTTTTCCTCGTAAATGATATTTCAAATAGCTTGGCATCCTTGAAGGTTGAGTAAGCATGTTCTGATATATGCTAATCCTTTGTGGATTCTCTTGCAAAGGAAGTTATATCCTAGCTCCTTGTTGGAGATCATGTTTCATTATCTTAATCAGTGTTGTCATATGCCATTTGACAGCATATACTGCATGTGCCATGGTGGCATATGTGGTTTTATGACCTTTGGGCATTATATAGTCGCATATAGAAATATGCTATTTCATATGCCATAAGTATGTGGTTATGACATCTGCCTACTTAGTATACGATGGCATAATCTCCCATCAAAACCACATGAATAAAATTTCTAGTTTAAATTATCTCTGTTAAAATAAAATTTCTTTGTTGTTTATTTTTTCTTTTCCACATTTTTGCATGCATTCGTTTGAGTGTTTGTTAGTTGACTTGTCATAGTCTAATAGTCTAATGGATGTAATAAATATAACAAAATCTTAATGAAATTGATAATAAAACTATGAAAAACGATTCTCTACACTAGCAATATTTTTACATATTTTTTCTATTTTCCATTATTTTTCTGATTTTATTTTATTTTTCAAAAAAAAAGGGGCCTCTGTGATGGCATATGTAATTGTGCTGATTGCATGTGGCCACAGCCCCCCTGGGTCGTATGCGATTGCATCTACCATTTGAAAATACTCATCTTAATTGATTGTTGTTTTTTTTTTTTTTCCTTCTTTCTACGAGGATGCATTGAGTCATGCAGAAACTTCAGTTGGGCCTTTATATCTGTTGCTTCTCTGTCCACTCTGTAGGGTGTTCACTTCCTGTTTACTTTGACTCATGACCCTTGCATCTATGCTTTGGATTGCCAACTTGTGGCAGTATCTAAATTGCTCGAAGTTATGTCCTTGTAGTTTCTGTATTTGTTGGCATTAGGTTGGGCAGTCACTTGAGTGAGTTACTATGATGGGTTTTAGCCTTGATATTTTTGCATCTATGAACCTAACTGCGTTGCCAGGGTGTCGCTCAAGCTTCTGCACTTCAATTTCAAAGAGAGGTATCTAGGATTCCAGACATGGAGCGTCTTCTTGTGCGCCTCTTTGCTAGCTGGTAATTATTTCTGTGTCAGCCGCAAGATTCAAAATGTTATTTGATGTGTGTATAATAGTTGTTTAATGCCATGGGATTGACCCTGTAGCTTGATGGTTGACAGTGCATTACAGCATTGAGGTCTTGGGTCAGAGCCCATCTTACCCATAAAAAGTAGTTGTTTTATGCCTTTAACAACATGAACCAAACCATTTTCAACAGGTTTCCTTTAATTCATTGATGATCCATACTTTTATTTGAACCTTTTGCTACAGGCCTATTCATTTTATGTTCTGGTGGATGACAACTCCATTGCATAAAAATTGGAAAACACATATAAACAAGGGGCAGAGACTGCCCTGTACACATGTACCTTCTATAACTTATATTGCAAGCCTAAAGGCTCCATTATTTGCCTTGTGATGTACATGCTTGAAATGAACATCTAAATGACTAGAATTTTCCAATATCTTGTCCACAATACATACTATTCTCCATGGACCTTCTCTTTCTTTGCTGCCTATGATATGGCATCTCTCCAAATCACCCCAAACAAGTAGACAACTGTCATTTTTTAATTTTTTGGAAAGGTAATGGTAATTTATTAAAGAAAAGTTCCGACGAGGTGCAAAAGACTACAACCCAACAAACAGAAAAATTACAATATTTTAGAGCTTTTATACAAGAGGCCTATTCCACTACATGGAGCTTAGCCTACTAAAGACCTCCACTGCCGAGCTACTCATGTAACGAAAACATCTTCCATTCACTCCCCCCCAAAGCACCTTTAAGGTAGCCATCAGAACCAATCTCGAAGTTACCCTTTCTAGTTTTCCAAGCCCAATACCATGCTAAGCCAAGAGAAGATCACCAATTGATTCTAGCATCACCCATGACATTTTGGAAATCCCTAGGAAGTTAATCCACACCTTTCTAGTGAATGGGACCGTATAAAAGGTGATCAGCTCATTCAGCATTTTCCATGCACATCCCACACATTGGGGATCACCATTGACCTTTTTTTGAAGATTGTCAAATTCCCCTCCTCTCGAGTAACCAAACAAAAGTAGCTACTTTCAGGGGAGCACCATGGTACCACACATTTGACGTATGCACGTCTTCCTCCTCCCCTGAAGGAGAGAATAAAGCAATTTATGGAAGGAGTGGACCGAGAAGCGACCTGATTTGTCCTTGCTTCATATCATCCCATCCTGTTCCCCCATCAATGGAAAGAAGCATTGGAGACATCCCTAAAGCCTCGCTAGCTCCTCCACTTCCACGTCGAGCAAATTTGTTGGCAAGGTGGAGACCAAACAACCATATCTTCACTGAAACATCCTCATACTCTTTAGGAGAGCTCTTGCTCTCAACGGGATCCTTCCAACTGAGCAGATTGGAGAATGGTTACCTTTTAAAAAAAAAAATGCATTTTCTAATCTCTAGTAAGGATCCTTTCAATAAAAAGAGAAAAGAAAGAAATAAAGAAGAAAACCCAATAATTGTATCTCTGCAAAGACTTCTTGTTTCTCTTAAACTTCCGAATGTACCTTTCAACAAATCACGTCAGATATAAAAGGAAATATGTTCTTCGTAAAGTACATCTTGTTGGTGTTGCATTTTGAATCATGTTCCCTGAATGCAGTGAAGCAAGTGGAAGAAATGCCAATAAAGTAATTTTTTATGAGGATGCATCTAAGAAACTCCTTAAAGAGTTCATTGCTGCTCTTCGTGGTTGCGAATTGATGGCCCAAGCATGTTCTTCTTTTAGTGCCATTTTGAATAGCACTGAATCTTGCCTACTCAGTCAGTTACTAACACCAGGTAAAACAAAGGTCCCATAATTGTCATTCTGATATAAGTTGGGTGTTGTATCTTATGTTATAGATGGGCTATGCAGGCAAACTCCTTCCTGACATTGATCCAATTTTAAAGCATTTCAAGGATGCTTTTGATTGGTCAGAAGCTGATCTTTCGGGACGCATTGTACCTCATGGAGTAGATATTGAATATGACTCTGCTTGCAAAGCAGTTAAGGAGATTGAATTTAGTTTGTCAAACCACCTGAAGGAGCAACATGAAGTACTTGGAGATAAAACTGTAAGTACTTGCCTGATCAACTTGCATCAGGTTTATTCATAAAAACGAATCAAGTTCTTTACTTCATGCTATACTCTGGTATTTCAAATATGTGTAAATTAACATTCCTCCTCTTGGTTCTTCTCACAGCTCAAATATGTTACTGTTGGAAAAGACGAATATCTACTAGAAGTACCTGAGAGTCTGCGAGGGAAAATTCCTCGGGACTATGAGTTACAATCATCCATAAAGGTATGTAGAAGTTTAAATGGAAAAGCATTATACGAAGGTTGATGATGCAGGACGAATGGTCTAGACTAAGTATGATGCAAAGAAATTATAAACGGATTTTAAAGCAATTCAAAGCATAAAATATACTAACCTGCCATAAATGTAAGAAATCAAATAAGCAATAAAATTCAGATTTCAAGCTAAATCACAATCCTGCAATAAAGTAAACCATATAAAACGTGAATTTCAAAGGATCAATGGAAGGTAGAACTTTCACTTTAGCATGGGCTTAGAACTAATTCAAAGGGCCTGACTTGGTCTCTCTAGGGTTAAGGATATGAGAATCTAGGGCTAGGGTTTGAGTATGTAAGGTTAGAGATTTGAAAGGAATTAGGGCTTTGGAAGGATTTGAGAATTTAGGATCTTATAGGAAATATGGAATTAGGGTTTCATGGGGAATTGGGGATTAGGGCTTGGGAAAAAAAAAACTAGGGTTTATAGGTGAATGAGAACTAGGGTTTTAGGCTAGGGTTTAAGGGATAAGAAGAAGAATCGAAGAGAGGGAAGAAATGAGGGTAGAGGACTGGCCGTATAGTTGTACGGCCATGTCCATACAGTTATACGGCCATGTCCATACAGTTGTACGGACAAACTTGTATGGATAGGCAGTCCGATAGGCGGTTCATATGTGTGGGACTTGATAGAGATGGGATGGGTTGGGTTTTGGTGGAGAGAAGAGTAAATGGGTTTAGGTTTGGAGAAGAAAAGAGGGATTTGAGAAGAAGATTAGAAAGACGAGAGAAGTATCTTTTAAAAGAGAGATGAGAGAGGAAAGATTAGGCTTCACACCTTGGCATCACACCATCAATCTCCATTTACAAGAGAATTCATTCACATGAAGAGAAAACTTCAAGATAAAGCAAAGAGATTTCATTCAAAAAAACAATCATCCCTAGGGCTGCTTGACACCCCTTTTCTCCCCCTTTTATAGCATCAAAAAGGACATTTTACAAAAAGACGCTCTCAAATAAAATTTTCAACATAAAGACGTCCAATGAAATGAAAATTGTTCCTAACTCCCTAATCTCGACTAAATATCAAAATAAATCCAACATAAATAATCAATTAAATAAAAGAAATAAATCTAAACATTCTGAAGTCCACGATCAATGTGATCTAAGATCACAATGATCCAACTGTTCGATCGACATGTCCTCGCAATCCAATGGTCCAAACTCCTTAATAAGCAATCCACATGCATCTTCCTAGTGTAGGGTTTTCGAAGATGCACGATCATTCATGTGAGGTCTTCAATATGGCCCACCTAGGCCCATGTAGTGGTCATCAAGCCACAGTGAAACTGGAACTAATCTCCTCCTCTGGTATACTCTGTAAGGTGCCCGGGTGTCCTCATCAGTTGATCGAGAAAGTTTAAGTTTAAAATCATTCTACAACGTCCAAACGTTTCTTCTAGAACTATCTGTGCCCCATCTCTGGTTCTCTTTCGGCCTATGCAGGGATACTTCAGGTATTGGACTCCAAAAATTAAGAAGTTGCTAGCAGAACTTTCTCAAGCTGAAGATGAGAAGGAATCTAAATTGAAAAGCATTTTACAAAGGTTGATTGGGCAGTTCTGTGAGCATCATTTCAAGTGGAGGCAATTGGTTTCTGCAATTGCAGGTACTTCTACTACCTATTGCATTGATTATACAGTAGGAACTCCATTATACATTCATACACCATTGATGATCAAATATTTTGGAGAGAACTTTACTGTACATTGTTTTTGAAAAGTTGATATACTGCAAATCATTGCATGTATCACAAGATTGCAACACACTTGGTCACATCCCAAGGGTATAGCCATGGATCAAAAAACTCTGCAAATGTATGATTTGTGCCTCGTTCTAGATACTAGAATCTGTTCCACAAAATTTTTTTTATGACCGTCCAGTGCAATAACTAGACAGACATTACTGGTGCATTTAAGCTTTGTAATTTTGTTGAAAACATCTGATTGGCACGACAAATTCTTTCTAAATATCCTGTAACTTTTCCTGAAGACTACCAAAATTATGTGCAGTGCATGTATATGCACTTCAAGTCTATTCTCGTGCATCTCCCTCTGGTGGGGTGCAAGGGAATATGTGGTTTAGCTTCGATCTTGCTTGGTACGTCTGTGTTGGCACCATGAACACTTTGAGGTTCTACATTTAGTTATGAGCATTAATCCATGAAACCATGTTCCCTCAGTCTTGTAGTACTGTTAAATAAGGAATCAATGTGTCATGTTATAGTATTTACATTATAGGGACAATTTCAAAGATGCCCTTCACTGTTTTAATAAAAGTTAAGAAAACCCCTCTTAGACTGAAAATATCAGCTGAGCACTCCTGTACTGTTGCTGTCGCTCGTCTGTTAAAATTTGATGGTGTTGCCCTTGGTTTTGTCATTTTTGTTGGTGCAAGTCCCACATCATACAAGTACCAATAATGATAACTTTTAAAGTGTTTGGTAATGGTACCCATAAGTCCACTTAGACCAAATATGTTTACATGGGTAATGATGAGAATCCTTGTGCACCAAGTCTATTGTTAGTTTATTACTGTGATGCAGGAACATGTGATGACTTAATCCTAGATGCATGTATAATCAGGTTAAAGAATGTTCAAATAAATATACCTATTAACTAACCATTTCCAGTCAAAGGGATTAAGTAAATTTCAAAACAAAGACGAGGCCATTCCGTCAGGATCATGCCCCTTAGCATAAAGTCGGGTAAACAGTAAAAAGGGAGGACCTAGGGATATGAAGATATCTTAGATCTAGCATAAGTCAGTCCACAATCAAGTTTGGATCTGACCCTACTGACTAATCATCCATCTTTTCAGTTCAAACTAGAAAGGGGATATCCAGAGAGGAACGAAATGGGTGAAGAATGAAAGATTTGAGATGAAGAAGAAGGTACGGGTTCTTTTGTCGTCAAAAGAAAAAGGAGGGTGATTCTTATCTTTTCCTGCACCTCGAAGATTTAGAAAGAAGGAAACCCGAAATCGGGGTGAAATTCTCAACACCCAAGGGCCAATCCTAAAACCCTAATCTCTTGAATAAAGAGGAATAAAAGAGATGAATTTATATTCATTCAATAACAATCAAAATAGGGTTTCTCACAACGTATATATAAGCTATGGAAAAAGTAAAAGTGCACTAAAACGCCTAAAAATAAGAAAATTAACAAAAAAGACGAAAAGTAAATAAAGTGCAATAAAGCCCCCGAAGTAAGGAAAAGAACAAAAACGTCTGTGTGGTAGGGTGTGAAATCTGACCCATGGATCTATGGTTAGGGTGCGGTCATGCCGCTCCTGCACTCGTAGCACGTCAGAAAATGGGTCTGATGGACTCAACGTCCATTCACATCAACTCCTCCACTTTGGTACTCTATCGGCGATGTCTCCTCCTCTGGTACACTCTAAAGGGTGCACCACTGATGTCCGCATCATACTGATTATGTATTACATCAATTGCTTGATACTTGCACAACTTAACCATCCACATAGGCCAAAGTTAAGACTAACACCAAAATCTGTTCATATTGGTAAAGATAAGAGCCTCTGTGTTAAGTCTATTAATACCAATATGTATCATGTGAACCTTTTTAATCAGTGCCGATATGTTTCGGGACTTCCACCAAGACAATCGACCAAACCAGGGTAAGTCCACCATCATTTATTTGACACGTGTCAGGTACAATATGAGAGGGCTCGGTTTATTTTTTAAGTCTGAGTGGTGTTCTTAAATTTTAATTATTTTTTAGGGGTATTCTTGAAAGTGTCCCTTCATTATATTATGTATCTTACCATCAGGAGTATTTGCCATTATTTAAGTGGACTTGGGCTGATGTCTGATGCAGAGCTAGATGTTTTGATAAGTTTGGCAATTGCAAGTGGCTACTATGAAGGGCCGACCTGCCGCCCAACTATCATAGACATTTCTTGTTCACGTGAAGCTGTTCCATGTTTGGCTGCTAAAAGTTTAGGGCATCCTGTTCTCAGAAGTGATGCCTTGGGGAAGTGTTCTTTTGTCCCCAATGATGTGAATGTTGGTGGAGTTGGACACCCCAGCTTTATCCTTCTCACTGGTCCCAACATGGGCGGAAAATCCACTCTCCTTCGCCAAATTTGCTTGACTGTGATTTTGGCACAGGTAAGGCTTTTCTTGTTATAGGTGTGTCGGTTCATCATTGTTGTGGCCCTTCTTCACTTCATTTCTTCTTCACAGATTGGAGCAGATGTTCCTGCAGAAAGCTTTGAGTTGTCACCCGTCGATCAAATCTTTGTTCGAATGGGTGCTAGGGACCATATAATGGCAGGCCAAAGTACATTCCTAACTGAACTTTCAGAGACTGCAGCTATGCTGGTAATATTTTCCTAGAATTCAGCTCTATCAAATTGCATACAAATTTTCTTGTTTTATCTTGTTAAACTGTATGATTACCCATCCGTTTCTTCAGAACTTTACTAATCCCAAGAGACATCTCTGCATGAGTGCGACCCTCACACATGCATGGGTGAGCCCCACTGTTTGGATGACCATGATCTAAAATCAGGGTGGCCAGTTCATCAGGTGACCCACATACTTGGCAAAACAAAGTTGGTTTGTAAAGTTTGCTGATGTTCCATGTTCAACTTACACCTGTGGCCTGCCTGATGAATGCACCAACCACTGATGCCTGGTTGGGATGTCTCCAGTGTGCTAGATTGGTATGTGGCTGCATTTTGGTTTAGCAAGATTCATTTATTTATCAAGTTTAGAACTATGCCTATGCATTTGGATTCTGTGTAACATCTAGTCAACTGTTCATTGAAGTCGTCTGCTACCAATAATTCGCTGGTGGCATTGGATGAACTTGGACGGGGGACATCAACTTCAGATGGACAAGCTATTGCGTGAGTGCCAGTTTGAGACGAAAGTTTCTCCATTTCAATTTATTAAACAAGAATCTCCGGTTGTCATTTCTCGGTTTTTTGTTGAAAAAGATTTCCCATTTAATATACAAGTCCTTTCAACTTTTAACTTCTTTTTGGTCTTATTATCCTTGGCAGAGAATCTGTATTAGAGCATTTTGTCCAGAAAATTAAGTGTCGCGGCATATTTTCCACTCACTATCACCGGTTAGCTGTGGACTATGAGGAAGATCCCCATGTATTACTTTTCTTAATCTCTCTTATTGAAATCTTCCATTGTAATTTGGCATGCCCATGTGCTCATTTTGGCATATTTTATCCGTAGGTGTCTCTATGCCATATGGCATGCCAAGTTGGGAAAGGGGTTGGAGGTGTTGAAGAAGTCATATTCCTTTACAGACTGACACCTGGTGCATGTCCCAAAAGTTATGGTGTTAATGTTGCACGTTTGGCAGGTATGTTTGCTTTCTCGTTGTTCTCTCCCTAGTTTTAAGTAACCATAGTTCTAAAAGTCGGTGGCTCGACTCAAAACTCGGCCTAGTCAACTTGACTCAATGAGATTTGAGCTGAGTCCCTTGGAAACTAGCTATTGAGCTTGACTCAGCCTGGACTTGACAATACTCATTGAAGACTCAGAAAACTTGGTTGACTCTATGCGACCCATCATGACCTGATCGAGTCACTTGACCAGTCAGTTTCTTTTTTTCAAAAAGAAAAAAAAGAAAAAAAAGAAAAGAAAAGAAAAGAGGAACGTGAGATTTGATCAGGCGACCTCTTCCTTCCAATCAGTGAAGGCACACTACCAGTGAGCTATGGTGCACTTGCATTTTGATGCGGGTATCCTATATAGAATACCTGTTTTCAAATATATTAAAAATCCACACAGGCTAAATGCCTTTGCATTTAATTATTAAAATATTGAGTTGAGTCAAGTAAACACTTGTTCGAGTCAAGTTGACCTGGCCCCTCTAGACATGGAGTTTAGTTTTCAAGTTTTTGAACTATGTTTTTAAGCGTGGTGTGATTATTTGTGTCCCTGTAACCTAGTATTAACTATAAATCTATAGCCACGATTTGGCAAATAGACAGTTGATTCAGTTTGTATTCAAAATTTATTAGAGCATTATTTGGAATGACTGGGTCCTGATGCATCATGATGTGCAGTTCCCTGATGCACCAAGTCCTTGCAGGTGGGGCCCATGGTTCGTTGATCTCATGGACCCCACCTTTGGATGGGGGATGGCCCCAAAGGCCCGCAGATTGGAAGATCCCCAACTGTTTCGACGGTTAGCCATCACACAACAGATGGTCAATAAAACAATACGTGTACTGTCATGTAAAAAAGAAGATTGGATGGTTAGGATTTTCCAATGTAGAAGATTTTTGGGCATCCCCAATCTTAGTCCCCATCAGATCATGTCCGGACCACTGAACAATGGGTTCGATTTTTAATAACTGGGCATATCAGGACCCAACGATTCATCCAGCAATGTTTATAGAGCTACCTCTTCAGCCCCACAGAAGTGCAAACTCTTCTATATATTGATTAAAAATAATTGGTCATTAACAAATTTTTGTCATAATGATTACTATCAGATCATGTTAATGTTTTCAGGGCTTCCTGAGTCTGTTCTTCATAAGGCTGCAGCAAAGTCGAGTGAGTTCGAAGCAATATATGGTAAGCACAGACATGGATCCCAAGGTCAGACGTCTGGGTGCGTCAGTGATGATGAAGTCACAACCATCCGAGATGTCCTTCATGCTGCCATAGCATCAGACGCCAATGAGAACATGGACATGGGGTTGTTGAGCAACCTTCAACAGAGAGTAAGATTGTTGCTTCAGGGGAACTGAACTCATTTGGATTTTTGGAAGGTTTTGACATTTTATCTCATGCAACACAATTCACCTTGCTGGTTTTTTGTCCAAGGGGCTGTGTCCAAACATCCATGAGTTTTTACCCATCTACATGGCAAACTATGCTAATTTTCCCATCAAAGCATAGTTTCCATATGTGAATCTTGCCAATGGAGTAAAGTCCTGAAGTTGAGCGATGTGGATCAGTTTGTCATTGACATGCCGTGTAGAAAGATTTATTGATGGAGGTTGCAAGATATGAGCAGCATGGTTGTTTTATTGGGTCAGTTGCTATTTGCCTGAGCAAAATTCTCTGGTTTTGCTTGAGCTGCTTTTATTTACTGATGACAACGGAGAGGAAGCAAAAGGATCATGCATATGTATTTATACTATATATATATTTTTATCTTTTGCTATGAAAATGCAGAGTTTCAGTTGTAAATTTTTTGCAGATGCAGTGTTGCCTTATTTTCTTCTTCTTTGTATTTTGTTCTGCACTCATTGTGAGAATCAATCAGCTTTGCTGCGATGTGCATCGCATTAAACAGGATTCTACTGCAGAAGTGTTGCTGGGCCAGTGAAATGACAAAGATGCTCTCGCCATTATTTTTCTAAGAACGAGTGATAAGAGTTAATTGCATGGCTGAAGTGGCATTATTGTGGCATCTGACCCATCCAACAGGTTCGCCCTTCCACAATGTACATATAAACCAATCAGGACGATCTAATAATCAGGCGGGCCATATGTAAATTTAGAAGGTTTTGGACAGTATATTATTCTCTATGTTGTGGCCCACCTGAAAGTATTATAGCTTTTTGGTTTTTGTTTATATAATCAGATTTGTTGGATGTGCCAATTGAATGGGTTGGATGTCATACAAACTGGTCCCACTATACAACACCTCTTAACACCATCTAAAGGAATATAATAACTAAGGTAATTTTAGTCATTCCACTCACATGAAAGCATTCTGCAGTGCTTTAAAAAGGTGGGAGGCATTTTTCCGTATAAGTCCCATTCCTAAATTGAAGATGGGAGAATACCTTCAGAAAAGAATCAAGCACAAAGGTCTGAAATTTGAATGAGAGATTGTAAACCTCTTCTCACTATTAATATATTAATTTCACATTGATACATAAAAGAGCTTAACAAAAGCATAAATTTACAGGGGAACTGACTTGAACTTTGATTTTTTATTTTTTATTTTGGGTATAAAATACAAAACAGAAAAAGAAATAAAGAATATGTATTCACTTGGCTGCAGAAATTAGGGCAGGCTATGTTTTAGTGTATTTGAACTGTATGCTGCAATTGCTCATCCTCCTCGGCTTCTTCTGGGGATGAATCATCAGACACCTGGAAAAGGCAAACAGGCAAATGGATTTAGTTGAGATGAATTCAACCTAGTAAAGCATTTGCGTGTTTTTTTTTTTTTTTTTCTAACCGGTAAAGATGGTTTTCTTATTATTATGAAGCTTCCAGTGGTCCTGTTTGGGTAAGCAATCCTGCATGATTGAGATTAAGACTAAATTCAATTTTAGCAGGTGTCACCCTCCATGCAGATTCTTGTAGCCGAAGCAGCGCTTCCTTCTGCTTAATCACATTTTTAGGACCCTTTACTTCTATTAAGTGGAAGAAAGTGCCATGCTTCTTCGACATGGCTCTGATTTGGATAAAACTGCGAGCGTACTTTTTTATTAGATAACTGATCATGGTTTATTAATCCTGGTATAAGCCATCTTTACTGTCCAATATTTGTTCATGTACATAGATTGGATACATCTGATCTAGGATAGGAGTCGATGAGTGCCCCGATTGAACGGTTATAACAATTATAACCGTTTTAAAAATGGACTTCCTTTGTGGAGGATTGCTTATCAGTGCGATCTTGCGTTCAGCCTTGCAAGAGGTGACCCATCAATTGGATGTTCCGGATGGATTGAACGAGGATCAGATGGTAAATATGGCTTATGCGATGAATTCAGATCATGTTCACAATAATTATGCAATAATAATTTAAAATTAATGAAAAAAAAGGGAGGGAACTAACATGATGCTGTTGATTTTGCCGCTTCCACCGTTGGATTGCTTCCATTGTTCTCACCATTATGTATAATGGCACAATAATTCCACCGGCCCTTAAAACGAGCACCTGAGAAATTCACAAAGTAATTAATAAAAGAAATAACTACAAAAATAAGCAAGCAATGATCACAAGATTAAAGAAAAAGCAAAGAAGTCCTATGCAATTCCCTCATGGTACAGTGGGCACGGCATGTCTTTGTGATCTTGGAATCTTGATCAAGTGAGCCCATAGGCCAAAAGTATACATGATTCGACCATGGTTTAAAAAACTGAAAACTCAACTCAACTTGATGTTCAGCCGGATTGGCTCGACTCGACATTTAAAAATATAAGCATTTCGAATACGAGTAGATATATAAAATAATTAGAAATAATATACATAACAAAACATAAATATAATTGCACGGAACATCAAGTTGGTTAGTTGGCACATGCTTTTTTATTAATATATGTTATGCTGACTCAGCAACTGATGGGTCGAGTCACCATGAGTAGTATTGAGTCAACTGAGTGATCGGGTGGACTCACCAAGTCATCACCAGTCTAGGGTTTCCAAGAGATTCGGCTCGAAATCTTGTAGAGTCTAGTTGACTCAGCTGAATTTCGAGTCAAGTCTGCAAGTTCTAGAATTACAGATCCGACAACTCTGGTCATCCAGTTGTGAGTTTTGCTGGTCTAATCTGGACAACTGATTTAACTGTTTCCTTTTTCTAGGTCACTAATCAGATGGCTGCCACAGCCAATCCCCTTGCTTCTTGGGAGATGGCCTATCCAAGTGGTGCCCCACAAGAACAACAGTTCTGATCACCAGACATGTTTGCCATGCATACTGCCAGGAGGAAATGAAACCATAGTTCTATAACTCGGTGACCCGTCTCCAAACTCAGCCGAGTTGACTCGACTCAATGAGATATCTTGCAGAGTCACTGAGAAACCCAGTTGAATATTGAGTATTCAGGTTTTTGAACCTTGGACGGCATGGACACTAAATGTCCAACAACAAAAGATGATGTTACTTAAATTAGTTTTAAGCTGTTATAAAATAATAATAATAATAATAATAATCAGAAACTTACAGTGAGAAGTGTAAATGGATAATGGTCTGCTCCACCTAGCATAGAAACAAGATGTCTTGCAAGCAAAAGGATAGTGAACTGTACAATACAAATACCAAAGAAGAAGAAAGAGGAATTAGAAACTTGGATATAAAATCAAGAAAAATACAAGCTTTGCTCGCTCTTCTCAATATAAAACAGCTTCTAATATTCGAGTGTTCTTAGATCGTATTGATGAAAATGCTGTTGTATAGTTACACCAAATTTTGGTGTATGTGAAGAACCATCTGATCTCTAATTGATGGTTGTCAAATGGGGAGGGGGAACCACAACCTTCAACTTGGTGGGCCCCACATCTTTCTCTTGTTCAATCTCTATTTTTCTTTACACCGAGAACTTGGTGTAAGTGACTAGCACATATAATTCAAAGTTGGTGCAGTTTATCTTTGTTTTTCTTTTGAATCAATGTAAAAGATATGGAAAACACTACTTACAATTACAGCCAGGGATCTACAGCATGACGCACTTCTCTCAGATGCAGAGGAGCATTCAGGGTAACGGGTTTCGATAAATTCATCTTCTGCCGCAACAATTGCCACTAATCTAGGATGGCGTAGCTCATGGTTTTGTCTGGGAACCTCCAAGCTCTCTCTGTTTCAGTGAGAAGTTAGTTTAAATTGATGATTTTTCTTTTACTTTTCTTATACAAACTTAAAAACAGTAATTATTCATTTCAGATACAATTTTTTTTTTTAAAATAAAATAAATAAAAATCTAACATGAGCCACTGGGGGTTCTTGTGCTGACCAGCCCCAAGTTATCTAGAGCTGCCGGATCAAACAACCGACGAATTCAGATTGTCCTGTGAAGAATTGGCTGAGATCAGATGGCACTGGTTACATAAGTTTTAAGAGGTTGGTTTGTCTCACACACACCTCCTCCATACAGATCTCTACATGCAGCACACATGGCCTCCTGGCAGGTGTGTCCATCATCTGAGCACAGGATAAGGTGATCCCACCATGAAGATGAACATATGCAAAAATCAGGCCAGTCCACTAATCATAAAGCCACACATGCATGTTGAACGATTTGGCAATTTTATTTAAACCGTTGGTTCTTTTTATATATACTGGCTCACCTGAGAAGTGGGTCAGCCTGAATTTCCCATATCGGCCACCTTGTGCCTTGGAATGATGTTCCATACGTGTAAAGGTGCGTGTGTAGTTAGCAAATGCTGGGCCAGACTAAACTACAAAAGATAAGATTTTGGTGGTCAATCCATGAAGTGTTTTGAGTTTAAAAACTTGAGAAAAGGAGAGTAAAAAAGAAGAGACGCATGCATTTTAGAGAGGCTGAAGGCGACATTTGGAACAATCTAGTATGAAAGATAAAAATATAATGAAAAGGAAATCACCTGATTGTCACAGCTATATCAGCCAATCGAGCTTTTTTCCGTATTATGTACCCAGCTTCAAAGTTCTGCAAAAAAATTTGAATGTTTTCAATCAATATTTCCAATTTCAATCAGAAGATCATTTAAACAAAGAAAATTTGAAAACTTCAAACTGCATAAGAACATAACCTCATGTTAAAAAGAAAAAGCCATAGAAACCAATTCATGCAGTAGGCAAACGAAAGCAGAATGATAAAAGAGCGCTGGGCTTTTATCAAGACACAAACAATAAAAAGGCAGCGGCAAAACTCTGCTCTCATCACAGAAAAAACCATGAAACACATAGAAAAACCCAATTTTCTGTTGGAGAAAAACCAATTACTATCTACAAAACCCATTTTAGTTATAACATAAGCACCATACACAGTAAAAATGAAATTGTCACAAAAATCCATTAAGCAAGAAAAAGGATTTTTACTCAAAAAAGCTACTCAAGCAATATAAATTCGAGAGCTCAGAGTTTTATCACCCCAAGCACCATAAATTAGAATTGAAGTGATCCAATTTTCATAATTTTGAAGCCTAGAAAAGGGATGAACCAGTAAATATGTGGGATGGTGCTTTCTCTCCGACGATGAGGTCACGGATTACCTACCAAAAACTATAACAAAAAAAAAAAGAAAAGAGTTCATTTCACACACGAAAACCATAAAAATTTAGATAACAGGGACCCAATTTTCGCTAAGTGTGCGTTTGGTTGCACCAAATATCATGATATTTTATGATTAAGCAGTCTAATTTGGTGCAACCAAACGCACCCTAAATCAAAAGCTATAAAGACGCATATTAGACACGTAATTTTCATAATAAAAAATATATATGGAAAGATATGTTAGAAATCCATTTTACATCACAGAACAAACCATATAAACATAAATTCAAAAAAAAAAAAACCAGTTTCAACAGAAACATCACATAACAAACCATATAAACATACATGAAAAAGAGCCCAGTTTCAACAACAATAGAAGTTAGAAAACACTCAAAACATCCCAACTTACACCATGGCCCAAAAACCCAATTTCTATTTCAGGGGAGAAAAACATAAAAACTTCAAAAGAAAGAACCCAAGTTCAATTAAAGCAAGAAACAGTAGAATTTTTTTTTTTTTTAATATTTAAATCACACTTCTATACATAGTTTCATACATACATCTTCCAACAACACCTAATTTTCATATCAGAAAAACCAGAAATAACACAAAAATACTACTTCCTATCATAAAAGAAACGATGCAAAACAGACTTAAAGGCCCAAAACTTCAATTCTCACAACCACGAAAACCAAACAAACAGAGATTCAAAAGGTTGTAAAAAACCCATTTCATATAACAAAAAACCAGTGAAAATAAGCTCAAAAACCCATCTTTCATCTCATCAAGAACATGAAAAACAGAGAAAAAAAAAAATCCAAAAGAAAGGAATAAGAGCAAAACCCAAATCTCCTTTCCTTTTTTTAAATTTGAATTCTAACCAATAAAAAATAGCTCAAATCAAAAACAGAAAAAACAAATAAAGTTTCAAAAGAACTGAAATCAAAGCAAAACCCAAATTTCCAATTTTCTGATCTTTTGGAATCTAACCTGTAGACAGATCTCACAGGTGGTATTCCCTTTCTCATCACACCACCTCTGTATACACTCTCTGTGAGCAAACTGAAATCAGAGAAAGCACAACGGTCAAAAAATTTAAATTCCAAAACAGAAAAGACACCCAAATGCACTTTTTTCTTTTTTCATTTTTTCCCCCACCTTGAGAGTTCCCGAGCAAGAACAAGGAGCTTCCAAGCTTTTAGAGGATTCTCCTTCTTCTTCATGACAGATTCTACACTGAGGAATTGAAGGAGAGACCAAACCTTCCAAATACAATGAAATCTCTTCTCCCATTTTCCCACAGCTCTCTATCTCTCGATCTCTCTCAATTTAAATGGTAGAAAATTGAAAATTTCCCAAGATGCCCCTCTTTTACAAAATGACGAAAATGCCCTCGCTCTGATTTGAATTGTGGAAACTTGAGAAAAGCTTTCGTACTCTGGCACAGTGCGATGGATGATATTCAGGAGCTTACAAATTAATTTGAAGTTGCATTCATGGAATGTATTTATTAAAATTAAACCGTCCAATTTATGTAAAAAAATTTAGATGTGTCATAAATAAAAAATTATTTTTATTTTACTTTCATAATATTAGATTTATAGACATTTATTGGACGGTTAAAAATAAACATATCCAATGATCGTAATTCAACAAGCAAGTGTCCACGAATGGAAGGCTAGGATTATGCAACCAATATGATTCTTGGATTATAACTTGGATAATTCGGGTCCCACAATTTAACCGTTTAATTTGAGTTAGTATATGCCACGTGTACTATTTGAAGTGCCTGCGTATCAAGCGTCGTCTGCAGCCGGAGTATTAAAAAACTCGCTTAGTAAAATTACAGAGATGCCCCTATTTGAGCAAATGACGAAAATGCCCATTTGGACCGAGGCATGAGGACACGGTTTGGTATGACTTGGACATGAGGACGTTTGACAGGGTTCGGTCAAAGGAGGGGATTCTGATAGTTACACACGTGCGGTAAGAACACGTGCGAGAGGGACGAGAGCTTCCTACAGCACTTGTCGCATGGAGGCATTGCAACAAGAAGCTCTGTTGGGCCAACCGAATGTGTTTTTAAGGCATCCAATCCGTCCATCATTTGCATCGGCTCGTGTTAGTCTGTGATACCATAAATCAGTCTGAAAAAAGACTTAAATGGGCCACACCATAATGAAAAATGGTGATGGGAACTCTTACCATTGAAAACCTCCTTGGGCCTATCTTGATGTTTATATGCCATCCAAACCGTTCATAAGGTTTTTCTCACCAAAATGAAATGAAAAACCAAATGTTACCCTGATCAAAAATTTAGGTGGGCCTCCGAGAAGGTTTCAGTAGTAAGCGTTCTCATCCCCACTTTTCCCTGTAATATGGCCCAACTGAGCTTTGGATCGGCCTTATTTTTGGTTCATGTCTTAAAATGAGTTACTGAAAATGATGGACGGAGTGGATGCCACATAGATATCCGATATTCGAATCAGGTGGACCAAACTGACCTAATCTTCTGGATAAAAAATGGGTCCGTTGAAATATTCAGGTGGATGGCCAGGATCTCCCAATCTGGGGGACCTTCGGGGCATTGCATATAGGAAGTGGGGCCCATCAGCTCAACGATCCTGGACCATCAGTCATCTAATTCAGCAGCATTGAGGGATTTATTCAAAGATTAAGATTAGTCTAATCAGAGAATATGTAGATATCTAGAAGAATGATGCGGTGTACAACGCACGTCCGAAGCATTCTGTCCATTCGTTCTCCGCCGCTGTCGATTAGATGACGTGTGTGGCCCACCCAAATAGATAGGTGGGGCCCACCCAAATAGATAGGTGGGGCCCACACATCAACATAGCAATGGATTCGCGTAGTGATTACACTTCCAACAAAAAAATCAAGGAGAGTTATTTGATACTCCGGTGGGATTGATGCTTGCTACGCAGTCGCTCAGAAATTGTATGTAACATAAATCAACTCAATTTAAACCGACTAAATTGTGGAAATAAGTGTCCCTGTGTCAAAGTACCAAAATTAGATTCATTGAACGATCCTAGCCTTTGATTCGTAGCCACTTATTTGTTGAAATAAGACCATACTACTTTTCATTTTTAACCGTCCAATCGATTGTCCACCAATCCATTCGTCAGTTAATCAAATAAGTGTAATTTTTGGGTCATGATACATCTACTATTCGATCCATAAAACCCACAATTTAATTTGAATTAATTGTATTCCAACTATGCAATTTCTAAGTGCCTGTGTATCATCCATCACACTCCGCCAGAGTTTTTCTCAATATTAATATGCCGATTGCCGACTGACATGAGGTGAACTCGGAATTTCAGGATGATCTAATGCAAATGGTTGTATCGTAATCCGACGGTTCAGATCCATCAATTGTCTCCTATATAAGCTGTGGCCAATCATCAAATTGATCAAATATTCAGCTGGCATGAGTGGACGGTCCTGATCTATGATTGAACTTTTGGGATAGACCATCTGAGCTAGAATCCTACTGATAGGTCCACTAGAGATCAACAGGCAAATGAGGGCCCTCACCTAGGACCGGAATCTTCTACAACACCTGTTTTAGAACACTCAAAGCTCTGTTGGGCCCATCATGAGGAATCCAGTCCGTCCATCAGGTGAGAACCCTCATCACCGTTCATACAAAATATCATTCGGATAAGAAACTCATACGGGCATACAAAAAATGGTTAAGATGTGGAAGCGGATTGCCAGTGGCGGTGGTGGGATATCCACGTGGCATGACATGGTTCAAGCTCTGTAGGACCCACCATGATGTACGTGTTTTATCCATGCCGTCCATCCATTTTCCAGCTCATTTTAGGGTATGAATCCAAGATTGATGGACATTGAAAGCTCAAAGTGGACCACACCACAACATAGTGGGGATTGAATGCCCACTTTTGAAAACTTCTTGTGGGCCATGGAAGTTTTGGATCATAAGCTTATGTTGTGTTTTCCATCCCTTCAGGCCTACGTGAGTTATGAACAGGTTGGATGGAAAATAAAATATCGCAGTGGGCCCTACCTATGAAGTTTTCAACGGTGGTCCTTCAATCACCGCTGTTTTCTTTTGTGTGATCCACTTGTACTTTAGATGTCAGCATCTTATTAAAAATGAGTCAGCTAAATGGATGAACTTCGTGTATAAAACACATGCATCATGGTCGGCCTCATAGATGTTGGGACCTATCATGCCATATATACAACCATGTCGTGCCACGTGGATAACCGTGTGGCGGTTGCTACAGCCAATCGGATTTCTTAAAATGGAATACAAGAAGGTCCCATTCCACTCACGAAAAAGATTCCACAGAATCTTCCAATTTATAAGAATCATGATGAATGTGCCATTCATGTATGCTCTCATCCTAAAAACCAATTGGATTAGGAAGCGGTTTGCATCCTGCCCTCACTGGGCCCCACTCGGTTAAGTGGGACCCACTGCGATATATGGGTTTTATTCATGCGGCTCATTTATTTTGTTAGATTATTATAAAGCATTACCTAAAATAAGGTATCCAATGAGAACTGAATGCCTGTCATTAAAATTTTATTGACATTCATGGACAATTTTGATCAAGTATTTTTTTGAGTTTTTTACTAATTTAAGTTTGCATGGCCTAAATAATAAGTTCGATGATAAATAAACATTACAATTTAAAAATGTTTCAATAGTAAGTGTTATTATCACCAATGTTTCCTTTAATGTTTTGAGCTTTGGATGTGCAAATAAAACCCATGGTAGCCCCACAAATGGGTTGCCCTTCCTTGAGTTGATTCCATCTACGTGGGGTAGTCAATCTACTTAAAATTTTAAAATTTGAAATCGCCTGTAACTTTTGACATAATTAAATAAAAATGCATCGTGGTGTATTTCATATGTGAAATAAGGGCCTGTGGAATTTGAAATCTATTGTTATGTTTGGCACTCTGGATTCAAGATCAACTTTAATCAAAATGTATATAACGTTTGACACAATGGTTGTAATAAGCTTGCTCAAACATACTCTTTCCTTGAAAATGATGAAATTCCAAGTCTAGGATGGGCCACAAGCACAAGATCACGTATGAGTGACCAACCAACGATTTTTAACCATTGATTCACATGGATAATGTTTGGACGACGCTGCTCATCGTATTAAAGTAAATATAGTGATACAGTTGATAATCTAATTATTTTGAAATATCATTAGTGGGCCATGTGTCTAATAAATTAATAGTCTAATGATACACATGTTACCCATGCAACTTTTGAAAAGATTTTAGATGTAATCTAAGGTTTCACTGTTCATTTCAAACCTATAATTGAGGGAATTTGAAACCCCTTAAATTTGAAACCCCCGTTATCTTACGGTGCCAAACAACCGGGGATTTTGTAATCCCTTTATATGCCCCCTAAATTTATGGTGTGGAATGACCCCTAATAACTATATTCTTTTCACGGTGAGCCAACATCCCGAGTCAAGTGCCAAATGTAAGGCTCTCGTCTCATGCTAGAGGAATATTTAAATTACTTTCCTCGCTTGCTTTTGGCGTAGACATGTGGTGCAATTTTAATTGACCATGTCTGGCCACAGAAAATTTCAATTTGTGGCAAACAACATACTTTTGGATCACATGATGAAGGGCCACTCATTCAAATTGAAACCACCATAGAATATATTGGTGGCAAACAACGTACGTTTGGATCACATGACTAAGGGTCCACTAATTCAATTTAAAACCACCAGAGAATATAAAAACCTATGGCCGGAGCGTTATTAAGATCTTTCTTTGTACGTTGCCGGCTAGTGGATAGGCTATCTTCATTGCCATTTCACATAGGATGAAGGGCATTTAATAACAAATACCTTAAAAATATTATACTCATACGGAGTATGATAGATGATACTCAGGTATTTAGAAAGTAGAATGCAAATAATTAAAATTGAACTGACTAAATTATAATTCCTATTTTAGATGTATCATGAATAAAAATATACATTAATTTCACCATCTAACCGTCCGATTGATGGACATTTATGGGACGGGTACAAATGAAACACATCTGGTGGACATATTTCAACAAACAAATGTCCACTGATCAAACGCTAGGATTGTTGAACCAATCTTATTTTCGGATTACGACTTAATGATCTTGTTTTGAACAATTTAATCGGTCGAATATGAGGTAAGGTATTGTGTGCCTACAATTTCAGAGTGCCTGCGTATCAAGCGTCATGCTCCGCCGGTGTATCTAAATAATCTTCTTATGCACGGAATCTTCTGCAACACCTTTTGTTGAAGAGCATGCAAGACCGTGCTCCGTGGGCCCACCATGTTGTGCATGTGAAATCCAGTCCGTTCAAACTTCGAGGCACCTCGTGTTAAGATCATAGGATGAAAATCAGACTGATCTAAAATCCAGATAGACTACACCTAAGGGAAGAGTGGGCATGAGACGCTCACCGTAGAAGCATTTCTTGGCCACCATGTATTTTACGTTCCATCCAATCCGTTCAACGGGTGAAACCCACTGGAATTAAAACAATAGTAAAAATAAATGCGAACTATAATATATGTGGGCCACATAGAGTGAATTTAGATATGTTAGTCATGATTTTACATGTTCTCGTGGTGTGGTCCACCTAAGTTTTACATAAATCTTTTTTTTGTTATGAACGGTGTAAATGATGTGTATCAACTGATGGACGGATTGGATTTTACAAAAATATCAAATTAGGCCCACAGAGCTCGGACGTTGAAGGCGCTTACGTGGTATTATGAATCACGTGCCTACGACCTTGTAACGCGGCTTTTTTAAGATTCTGGCAGAGTACGATGATTAACGTGGACACTACAAAACGGGACACGTGGCTTGCATCTAACTTAACTTACACCGTACAGATTGTAGGATCCAATTAACTTACTCGTTAATAATAATATTATACTATTTTTATGTCCTGACTGGATAATTTGTGGACATTTATTGGACGGTTAAAATAAAAATAATTAACGGTTTGAATTTAGTACTCATTGTCCAGATGTTAGAGCCACGCAACCATTCTTGATTTTGAACTATGACCTATCTCAAGTGGGACCCACGACTTGAACGGTTTATTTTAGTAAACATACAACAGAGGTACAACCATCATACTCCGGTAGAATATTTTTTTGAATGATTTTGGGGAGGAATGCTCATATTACTCACACGTTCTTGCACAGCTTGCTTTCCCCACACGTGTGGACAAAACACCTGAGAGAAATCCAAGCGGTGCAATCGAGAATGCATGCCATGCCATGCACAAAAATCAAGGTGGTTGGACAAATCTAATTATGGATGATTAAAAAATTTGATTATTTTTTATTAGTCAATACTCAAATTAATTAAGACTTAGGATCTAGAGATTGGTGTACCCATCTTGAATATGGTTAATGTTAGAGTGTTAATATCCCTTGTTACATATTGATGCGTCATCTTTTAAGAGATCTAGCTTTTAAAGAAAGTATTTCTTTGACATGATATTATAGTGGAAGGTTTTGTATCTGAATCCCTAATATATTCCCCCGAGAGAATATATCCTCCTAAGGTCCATATCTCTCTCTGAAGGTGCCATCCTCTAATTGTTGCCGACTGATTTGTTGTAGGAATGGAACGGAGGGAAACTAGAGGAGAAATTTTGGATGGATTCAGAATAGAGAGAAGATGCCCTTATAAAGGAAAAGCATGTACCATTGATAGGCACCGCCTGATTTGTCATAAAAAGAGTATAGAGAAATAATAAATATAAGAGAGAAATGCTGAATAATTCCATAATAGATATATCTTTATAAAGAAAAAGCATGCAGGTAGCATAATATTGCATGTTGGCGTTTACTAGCAGCCAACTCTGTCTTCTGAGTTAGATAAAACATATGCAGAGAAAAATAAGAAGTGCATAATCAAAGACATACCACACCGTGTCACGTCACGCTTGCGAGATTACTCGCATGACATATTCTTCTTTTCCAATACAAAGTATTAGCGTATTTGTGCAAGATTGTAGTAGAAATATTTAATTTTTTTAACAAATTTTCAACGTGAAACAAAATTAAACAAAACTTGGGTAAATTGATCAACAAAAGAAAAAAAAAACTAATTTTTAAAGATTTTTTAAATCTTTCTTTTTCATCTCTTTTAACAGATAAGTCTCCCGTCAATTCATTCTCTCTTTAACATAAACTTTTATTCAATCTGGCCTTTTTTTTCCACCAGCCTCCCTTTGAATCTCTCTTCTTTTTGTTAACAATATTCATACGTTAGATATTTTTGTAGGAAGTAAAAATAATCTTGATAATACATAATTGATATAAACTATGATAATATCTCATAGTGCACTTATTTGCACCCTAATATATAATTAGGATAAATTATCGTTGGACAATATTGTGGACAAACATTGCCAAGGTTTTGAAGATCTTGCAATAATATCATCAAAATACAATAAACAAAATTATTTATTTTTTATCACAATATCATCTTGATTCCATTGTGATATAAACTCGAAAACTGGTAAAAGCCTTAAAATTTTGTTATATAACTATTTATTTAAGTTTTAAATTTATTTATTGAATTTAGAAAAAGACATTATTACAAAATATTTATTTTTGGAGATATTTTCTCAATAGTATGTGGAGGAAAATCTCAAAATTTGAAAATCTCACTGGAAATATCTGGGCACAGAAATTGCCAAGAGAGATTTGTCACCATGCTCCGGTGGGGTCATACGTAAACACTTTTCCATGCACGTGCTTGCATTTTGAGTCGTTCGTATCTACATCACCTGTACACGTCGAGGTGGGAGCTGATTAGGTGAGAACCCGGATCCACCGGGCGGGTGAGACCTTTGACTTTGGGGCTCATAGTTATGCATGTGTCTTAAATCCGCACCGTTCAGCTGTTTTGAAAGTTCATGTTAGGACTTGTTTCTATAATGAAGCAAATCCAAATCTTACGTGGACCATATTACAAGAAACGGTAGTGATTGAATCCCCACCATTAAAACTTCATGGGGGCCACCAAAATGTTTATTTTCCATCCAACCTATTGATAATGTCACAAATGTTTAAATGAAGAGACCACACAAATATTAGCTTGATCCAAATCTTTTGTGGCTCAAGAGAAGTTTTTAAGGACTGTTTGGGAGCGTGGAGTTGAAACCCTCTCCATGGATTCGGAACCCCTGGATTTGAAATCATCTCTCGGGGGTGTTTGGTACCATAGATTGAGAATCAACTTTAATCCAAAAGTAGCTATTCATAGTATACTTGTAGGGGTTTAAATTTAATTGCTAAATCAACTTTAATATCTCTAATTCATGAACTTATGTAATTTTTGACACAATGGTTGTAATAAGCCCGTTGAAATATATACTATTCTAGAAAATGATGGTATTCAAAGTCTCAGATGGGCCACAAACACAAGATCAAGTCTGAGTGACTAATCAACTATTTTTAATCGTTGATTTACATGAATAATGTTTGGATGGTATTGGCCATCATATTAAAGTAGTTAATGGTGATGCCATTAATAATCTAATTGTTTTTTGATATCATTAGTGGGCCATGTACCCAATAGAATAATAGTACGGCGACACACATGTTACACATGCAAATGATTTTAGGTGTAATCTAAGCTCTCATTATGGGTTTCAAACTCCCCATTTACTTTATGCTACCAAACAACTAGGGGATTTGAAACTCCCTAAAATCCCCTCCGATCCGCTCAAATCCATCGTGCCAAACGACCCCTAACAGTTGATTACCACTGTTTCATATAGTACAGTCCACCTGAGATTTGGATCTAGTTTATTTTTTGGATCGTGCCCTAAAATGAGCTTTTTTTCCTATTCTATTCACTCGGCCGTGTGTGTAGAGGTGGGCATGTTGGACCCGATCCGGCGGATCCAACCCAATTCGACCCAACTCGGTACCGTTCCGAACAGAAGCGACGGCATAGATCGGCCTAATCGAGTCTGTCCATCCAGATCCGATCGTTTTTCGGATCAGGTTCGGATAGTAGTGTATTCGGACAGAACCGATCCGAAAATCCGGACCAAAAGGGTCCGACCCGACCCGACCCGAGGATGTAAATATCCCTATATTTAAAAAAAATATCCATGTATCTTTGGCTTTTTGTTTGGCGCCAAAAAAACCCGCCCAACACACACTTGAGCCCCCAACTCTCTCTCTATCTCTCTTTATATTTCTCTCTCTCTCTCTCTCTCTCTCTCTCTCTCTCTCTCTCTCTCTCTCTCTATCTATCTCTCCCTTTCTGTTGAAGATGAAGGCGAGTAGAAAACTAGTTAGATATGGGGTAGATCAAATACCTCTCTTTCCGCCGTTGGATTTTGGAGATTTCTCTGTTGGAAAGAAATACACTGAAATATGGTGGATAGCTGCGGACGAAAGAGAGAGAGAAAGAGGCTGCAGACATTGATCGAAGGTCGGCGTACCGCTGTTTACAGGCGTCGTCTTGATAGCCCGACCCAAAGACGGAAGCAGATTAGCAATTTCTGTGGCTCTAATCACGAGGTATGTGTTATATCCAAACCATCCATCCATTTGGCAATATCATATTAAGGGTTGGACGAAAATAAAATAGATCTAACCATTAAGTGGACCACACTACGGAAAGCGGCGGGGTATTGAACGTCTGCCATTAAAACCCTTCTTGGGTTCATAGAAGTTTTGGATCAACATGAAATTTGTTTTTCCACTTCATTTAGGTCTTTGTGACCTTAAGAACAGATTGGATGGAAAAAAAACATTATGGTGGCCCTACAAACTGTTTAATGGTGAAAATCATCATCTCCGCTGCAATTTATGGTGTGGTCCAGATGATCTTTGGATCTGATTCATTTTTTTGGATAATACTCTAAAATGATCCCTAAAACTAGATGAACGGTATAGATATAATAAATACATCACTGTGGGGCCATGTAACTTTGATCTCCTTTGGACCGTTCGTACAACTCGGAGCTCAAGGAGCATCAGTGCTTGTCTTCGCACGACACATACCTAGAGCAGGTACGTATAGCTGGCGTTAGCTATATAGCCTATATTAGGCAGTACTTCTTGGAGCGCATTGAGTTACTACGCTCAGTAAACTAAGTTGGGCCCACCTCGAATGCATTTAGTTCATCCACGCCGTCCATTCGTTTTGCTAGATCATTTTATGGGTTCAACCCAAAATTGATGCATATACAAAGCTCAAGTGGACCATACCACTAGAAAAGGTGGAAGTATTGATTTCAATCGTTGAAAATTTTCTAAGGCCCCCAGTGATGTTTATTTGTCATCTAACCTGTTCATACGATCAGAAAGACATGGATGAAGGGAAAACACAAATATGAGTTTGATCTAAACCCTCTGTTGTCACCAAGAATTTTTCAACGGTAGATTTTCAATTCACACTGATTCCGGTGGTGTGGTCCATTTGAGGTTTGGATATACTCCATTTTTGGAATAATGCCTTAAAATTATTTTTCAAAAGAGATGGACGGAGTGGATAAAATGCATGAATGCCACTGGGGCCCACGGAGTTTACTCAGTAGGCTTATTGTACTGAGTTACTCGGTACGCAATCCGATACAAAGCTTCTTCAAGAAGCTGATTTCGCAGGGAGATATTTTGTACATTGAGTAAACTATGTGGGGGTCGTCTTAAATTCTTTTTAGTTTATCCACACCGTCCATCAGTTTTTTCAGATCATTTGAGGGATTGATGCTAAATTTTAAGTATATCTAATGATCAAGTAGATCTCACCATAAGAAACAGTGAGAATAATGATTTCCACACCATTGGCAAAAATGGACGACCCGAACCTTGCCCAACCCGATTCGACTCGGTTTTCCTTACTGAGTCGGACTCGGATCGGTCCAGGTCAGGAAGATTTAGGATCGGATTGGGTCAGAGGACCTGAACTCGGTCCCGGATCTGACCGAGCTTTCAATACATATGGACGGCATGGATGTAGTCACATACATCAGAGCCGCGCCACAGTCAAGGGTCCCACCCACCTCGGTGGGTCCGGGGTCTCACCCAATCCGCTCCCCTACTAGGATCTTTCCATTCTTCATCTACTATTATCCAAACATGGACTTAAATGTCTGTGATTGGAGCTATGTCCCAAAATCGTGTCCATCCATTTTCATGTGCCATTAATTTTACGGTTTGGATCATCCAATCAATTGGAAATTTTCAATGCAGCTCATGAAGAGCAAAACGGATCTAATATTAACAGCATGGTGTCCAACGAATCTTGCCAAATGAATCTCTTGTGACTCGGCTCACCATGTCAACTGACTCGGCCGAGTTTCAGGTCGAGTCACTTGAGTTCGTGGGTCCAGACATTGGCCTGTCGGGTCCCATCAAGGTTGGAGAGAACCCCAAAATCTCCACCGTATATACGACAACCCCACCCTTTGAATGTTCAAATGGACGGTTAATAAAATAAACATAGCAACCGTCCTCTTCACGTAGGCTAATAGAATAAACAAAGCAACCGTCCACGTTAAAATGACCAGAACTGATGGTACGGTCCATTCACGGCCAGTCGCTTTTAATCAGAACTGGTGGGCCCCTAAACAATGGGACCCACTTGCATAGGACACGGCTGGATTGCCTACTGACGCTGTCAGTAGCCGTCAGCAGTCAGCAGCTATTGGACGGTGGTCTGTGGCCATCATGATGTATGTGTTTTATTGGTACCGTCCATCCATTTTTCCAGATCATTTTAGGGAATGAGCCCAAAAGTGAGTCACTTTTAAATCTCATGTGTACCACACCACAGAAATTTTCTGATATTTATTTTTTTCTTGGGACTAATTAATAACTTGGGCCTCAGGAAGTTTTTAATGGTAGACGTTTAACTGTTTTCTTGTGGTGCGGTCCACTTGAGATTTATGTCTGATTTTTTGAATCATACACTAAAATGATCTGGAAAAATGGATGAACGGTGTGGATTAAACACATACATTATGGTGGGGGCCAAGGAGGAATGTTGAGTGGGCGCCTGACTACTGGCAGCGTCAGTAGGGAATCTGCGTCCACTTGCACAAGCTGAAATGCCGAGTGCATGTCGACGGACAGAGACGAGTTGGATTTAGTGGGGCCGGCTTTTACATCGTTTGATTTGTTTTCTTTTGTCCTTGGCTTGATTTTATCTCATTTTGTGTTGGCTGACATGCATTTGTGCTTATCCTCTCATCGGCCTTATCAGCTTTTCTTTCTTAATCTTCAAGGGATTGTGCTTGAACGTTGTGTTTAGGGCCCACCTTATCTTTAAATGACATCCAGTCCATCCATTGTGTGTTTCTGATCATATTACCCATACTTATGCCGATCTAAAACTTAGAGACCTATAATCATACAAAATCCCAACACATCCTCTTAAATCACATGTTGTGGCCCACCTGAGTCTTACAATGGCCCAGATTTTTGGACGTCCATTCTTACCAGTGGATCTCATATTTTGAATGAATTGGATGTCATATAAAAGACTCATTGAGCCCCATACACAATTTGAAAGTTTTAATGGTTGTTTGTGTGACAACCGTTCCTGTGGTGTGACCCACCTGTCTTGCATCTTGCTGATTTTTGGGATATAAGGTGAATAGCTGCTCACCATTTTTTTTTTTTTTTAAGGTTCTCCATCATCTCCAACCTCACACGCATGTGATTGGTGGGCCGTACAAGGATAGCTGCATATCTATATAAGGTTGTTGGTCATCTCTCACAAGGTACAACCCATTAATAACATCTCACCAAGTGAATATATTACAGCTGCAGGGTGGTGCAGGCCTGGCTACCTAATCGGCATCCTCCTTCGAGGGACACGGATTGCGTCCTACCCGAACGGGCAGGAGCTTTGAGTGGCCAGCATGATTTATGGGTCTTATCCACACCGTCCATTCATTCTTTCCTATCATTTTAGGATATAAGACTAAAACTTAGGCACATCCAATATAAATGTGGACTACACAATGGGAGTTAAACTCTTACCGTTGAAAATTTTTTGAGGGTCACAGAAGTTTTGGATGGAGCTGATTTTTTTTTTTCTTCCATTCAGGTCTATTTAACTTCATGAATAAGTTGGATGGAAAATAAACATCACGTTGGGTCCTAGAAAACTTTCAATGTTGAGAATCGTTATCACCGCTGCTTCGTATGGTGTGGTCCACTTGAGCTTGAATCTGCCTGAAATTTGGTCATATGTTATTGAATTATACTAAAAACTGGATGGACGGTGTGGATCAGACTCATACAGTACTGTGCCTACTCAAATCTCCTGCCCGTTCTCAGATTTATACAGGCTATTGTAGGACGCAATCCGCATCCTCATTTGAGGAGGAAAAAGGACGCCGACTGCGTCCTACCTCCGCCCGTCTCTGGCCCCGAACGAGCAGTTCTGTAGGCGGGCCCATTGTTATGTATCTGTTTATCCAATCCGTCCATCACTTTCCTTAGATCATTTTAAGGCATATACAAAAAAATGATACATATCCAACGCTCAAGTAGACCGCAACAAATAATAAAATTAGTTGCATTAAATACAAGAGTCATCTATGGTGTGATCCACTCAACCGTTGGATCTGCCTCATTTTTGAATTTATATCTTAAAATGATATGAGAAAAGATATGGACGACATGGATGAACAGATATATCAATATGGCCCCACCTACAGAACCGCCCATTCGAGGATAGAGACGGGTGGGGTAGGACGCAATCCGCGTAGCAGGAGAAAGTCGGGCAGTGCGTCGAGCCTATATTTTAGTGTATGTATTATACATCCATGTTATCTGTCTCTCTTGCCGGATCATTTTAGACCGTCAGATCTAAATCTAAGGTGGACCATACTTATAAAAAGTAGCAGTGAGTCTATTAAAAATTTCCTAAAGCCCACCATAATGCTTATTTGCAATTGCCCGAAATGACAGGAAGAAACGGGAAAAACAGAGCGGATATAGAATACATCATCAAGGTGGGCCCCACAGTAAGGGCAGCATCTTATCTGCTCTCCACGGATGATCTCATCTCATGAATGGATTGGATGGCATTTAAAATGGTGCACACGTGGCTAACATATTTAGTGAGTATGGTGCGACAGTACGTGGATAGATCATATGGTGGACCATCACATCATCATCCAGAAAATTCAACCATAAAACAGAACTAACGGTCAGAGCTGACTAATCCGTATATTAATCCGCTGGATACACGGTACTCACTTACAAGTCCTCGTGAGAAACGTTTGCCACGTGTATTCTTGATATACCGCCTGCGATGTTATCTTGCACGCTTTTGATAAAGCTATCAAATCCTAAAGCCGGCGATATGCACGGTATACTCTACTGTGAATCGGTCACGCAGAAATGCCTTGATTTGAATGGAAATAGGCAGGAGAAAAATAAAAAATAAAAAGTCCAATAATCACATAGAAAACACACCATTTTTATATGAAAAATCATTGGGAGTGATCAATTTAGAATTCAAAACAATTACGGGGAGAGAGAACTTGCATCAAAAGTTTTTCTCTCTCTCCCATTAAGACTTAATAAAATATAAAAAATAATTTAAAATCATAACTCTCTCTTAATTTTAACCTAACCAATTCTAACAGTTACTTTTTTCAAAAGGAAAATGTCAAAAATACCCTTTTAAGGGCCCACTAACACTTAGAGTGTGTTTGATTTTCCAAACATTTGGTAAATGAGTTGTAACTGGATAATAATAATTTCACTTGGTAATTATAGTATTATTACCCATACTTGATTTGACACTTACTTTTGTAGCTCTAAAATTGAGGATACTGCCAAATATATGTGGGGCCCACCATGATATTTGTGGCTTATCCACACTGTACATCCTTTATGCTAGCTGAATTTAGGGCTTGATCAGAGAAATGAAGTTGATACAAAGCTCAAGTGGACCACACCACAGGACTTAGGGAATCAAATATTTACCATTAAAAATTTATTGGTATAACTATTTTATTTGGTGTGGGCCACTTGAGTGTTGGATTAGGCTCATTTTTCAGCTCATGTCCTAAAATGTTACACTAAAATAGATGAATGATGCATATTTATAATTTATATAATGTTGGGACCCACAAATTTAAACCAATCATTTTGACCCGATTCCCAAAACAAAAATACAAGTGCATTTTCAAATAGGGTGGAGGAGTAATAATTAGTAATTCACAATGCATTTACATGAGATTTGGAAAATCAAACGGGCCCTTAACGTTATATCTAGAGCTGGGCATCGGACTGAGTCGGATCGGATTGGGTCTAACTCGAAACAATTTGAATTCTCGATAACCTGACCTGAACTCGATCCGATCCGGGACCGAGTCCGGTCGCCTGACTCGAACAGATCCGGAATGTGTATGAGCTGATCCGATCCGAGTCCGACTAAAATCCTATCTCAAATTCTATTTCAAAAGTCAAAACCCTAAAATCACAGACAGAGAGAAGAAGAAGAAGAAGAAGAAGTAGAAAAGAAGAAAAGAAAGTTTTGTCCTAAGAATCTATCCTTTGCTGCCCTACACAAGCTATCCTCAGTAAATTCCTTGCCTCCATTTTCTAAAATAAATTTCAATTTCTTGATAAAAAACGAAAAACAAAAATCGAAACCAACAACAACAGTGTTACATTTTTGCTTTGAATCGCTTTCAAATTCTAAGATTCTTGAATCTACTGCCAAAGTATATCTTGTCCGACCGTACCCCGTCGTTGCCATGACCCACAATTATAACCATAAAAATCCTAAATCTGTGGCCCTAAAACTCCCAAAATTGGAAGCTCTAACTCTCCAATTTTTGCACTTGAGAGAATGAGAGATAGAGAGAGAATGGGAGAGAGATACCTAATGCTTGATGGTGCGTGAGAGCTTTGAGAGAGCTTTGAACGGCGTGGATTTAAAAGTACATCATGGTGGGCCAGAGAGATTTGATGCCAGCCAGCTGGCCGGTGCGGGGTCACCTTTGGCGTTACACGCATTGGCATAGGAGGCGGGGGTTGGAGTTTTGAGAGAGAGAGAGAGAGAGAGAGAGAGAGAGAGAGAGAGAGAGAGAGAGATCGGGTGTTTTTAGGTTAGAGTAAAAAGTAAAATGCTTTTATATAATACCCGATTCTGGATCGGGTCGGGTCATCGGTCCCGATCCACCAAGATCCGAATTCGATCTGAAATTCGTTCGGATCTAAATTACCCAACCCGATCCTGATTGATCCAGATCGTCGGTTCGGGCCGGATCGAGTCTATTCGGGTCGGATCCACTGGATCAGATCTATTTTGTCTACCTCTAGTCATATTTCAAATTCTAACTAAGAATTTGACCTTGCTTCCTTTATCTAGATTGAAACAAAAAAGAAAAAGAAAATAAAAATCCAAGTAACCAAACAGAGAACACTGTTTTTTTATGTGGAAAACCCTTATGAGAAAAAATCACAGCTCAAAGCAACGATTAATCTACTATTCAGAGAAGATTACATGGATGAAGAGAATTTATAGCAAAAACCCTAATTATCCCTCCTTCAAGTCTTTTAAAATACAAAATAATTCAAAATTGTAACTCTCTCTTAACCTTAACATAACTTATGCTATAAGTCACCACGTCAATTGAGAAATGTAAAAAGTGCTCATCCGAAGGTCCATTAATACTTAGGCCTTGCTAGCATGTGAAACGTAATATGAGCTCATAAAAGCAAATAAACACATAATGATTTTAGTGTCACAATTTTAATAATACTTAGGTTTAACAATTTAGATGATTTCTTCTATCGTGCCTACCAAAGATGATCCTTGACTCAAGAATCTATTTCCTTGGATGACCACTACGAATCTTGTATTATATTCATTCTATCCATACATTTCCATCTTATTTTAGAAAGCATGAACGAGATTCAAAACTCAGGTGGGCCACTGCAACGCCCTAGAAATTGGGGGTCGTGCATATGATCGACTCTCGAGTTCTCGGAGTCACTTATAACTGGTTTTCATTAATATGCGATTAATCCAGTCTAAATGCACATTTTGAAATTTCCTGGAACATGAAGCATACCACACAAGTCTACTGAAATGGAAGAAAATCAACTATACCTATATACACATGTCTAAAAGAATACAAACGGGCGCACAAGGTGACGCCCAATAAAAATCACAAAAAGAATGACATGCTCAAAAAAATAAAGCTAAGTCGCTGCTCGGCGATCCAATGACCCATCTACTGATCCGACGGGGTCTCGCTCATCAACTGGAAGTAAGGGAACTCATCTTCCTCCTCGAGACTCGTGTCACCAGGTTCCACGCAATCTGCATCTCCTGCATCTACGAGCGAATTTGGTTAGTGTTTTAAAACATCGCCCCAGAGTGGGAGTGAGTGATCAACTCAGTGGGTGCTATTAGTCTTAAGTTGCAACAAGCATCAATTATAACAAGAATTTAATGAAAAGCAATGATTCACAAACATCTAACTAATCTTATTAATGAACATGCATGGTGAATGATATGATGTATGCCCTCGACACAACTCTCCCTCGAGCGACTCCGTTTAACGATCGCGTATGTCAACACTCCCTCAGTGCGACCTTGACTGCCGCGTCGCCAACCTAGCTAATGTCGTGTAATGACGATGTTAACCGGGTTCTTAGTTAAGTCCATTCATCCAGCAAATTTGAGAATCTGATACACCCCACATATCAAATGCCCTGAACTAGTTGCGAGGCTAAGGCTCCCCATTGTGTGAGGCTGAGACCCCGCGATCCTTGACCCCGTCCGGTTTTCCCCATCCCTGACTTCAAACACATGGGGGGTGCTGAATGTGGGATTGCTCGCGGTCACTATGGGGAAGCGCGTCATCCCAGCGTAGGCCGACAGCTCGGACACATTGTCCCATTCCACCATGCCCGGCTCACGAGACAATGAATTAATATTTAATTCGTTATCGATGGGCTATAACGGTGGTAAGGTATTCCAGTTTCCATACATATGTGAGCAAACAAAGTTAACAAATCAGGTGGGTCAACAAGTGGACTAAACCGTACGAGCCTATGCAAGTACGTGGCGGAACAACATCAGGTACAAGCGACCCATGTAGTCTAACTACTGCCGCCCACACGCACTCGCCGAAACCCATGGATTTAGCCTCAAGGTGGTCCTACCAATGGAACCAACTTTACTCTCCTCATGTTCCTGACCAACCCAAGGGTAGGAATAGTGATTCATAACATGCCAACTACCAATGTAACATCAAACATATTCAACACCATATTCTCATGTTGCCCAACATACAATTCAAATTTCTCTAGCAAGCAAACTATTAATATCATGAATAAGGTGTATGTGTGTGGTGTGGGTTGGTGAGGAAGTTAAGCACTTCCTACACCTCAAGGGATCAAATACATAAGAGCAAAAGAATCATACACAAGATGAAGCAACACATATGAGAAGAAGAAATCAACCAAACATGAGCATGTAATCATCCATACACTAGATCATGAGAGAGGCAAGATTAACATCAAAGAGAAATAAACATGCAATTCATATAATTCCAACAATATATCATCCCTAGGTTCCTCTAAATTCTTCCATACAACATATCAAGCAAACAAAATAATTTCGTCTCCGAAATTGCCTAAGAATAGTAGTAAAGGTTTCATTATTTCATTTGCCTAGGTTTGTTGATTTCAAGTTTATATGTGTGGTAGGGTGTATACTATCTATGTTCGGCTGGCTCATTTTAGTCTTCCTCCCTTAAAATCCTTTTTTTTTACCCTGATGCTTTGCTAAAATTTATTTATTTATCTATTTATTTTTAAAGATTTAGATTCATGGCGACGGTTTTCCTCTATCTAGAGTAAAAATATTTATTTTCAATGTTAGAACAATACGGAGAGACGGTTGCAGTGGGCTTGAACCCGATACGTCGATCATCTACTTGACAATGGTAGAAGACTCATCGTATCCCTTCTTCGTCCTGGTGAATCCTGGTCTTCTGCTCGGTCAAAGCAGTGAATCCATTGGTAGTCCCCCAGGATTGAGAATTGAGTCAAGCCGCGAATACTTCGCAGGTGTATACTTCCGTAATTCCGTAGTCCGATCAATATAAATGTTTAGGGAACAACCATTATTAAAAAGTTTAAATCTCCTATTTATAAAGTTGTCCTTTGGGTCTTGGTCTGAGAAAGTTCTCATTTTAATTCTTGTCTAACTTAGTGATTTAAATCTCCGACGGTGCTTATAGTCAAATGATTATCCTAAAAAGGTTTCTAATAGTATAAAATCTTATATATATATCACCATTTCGATCTCATGTCTAGTGGGTTAGGAGCAGACTGCACTTCAGTTTTCTAAATTTCGAGAGGGAAGGAAGAATTGAAAGTTCTAAGGTATTTCAGAGGTTTGAAGTGCTAATAACGTTAAGAAGGATGCAGAAAAGGAAAGACGAAGAATGTCGTCTTCTTAATGTGGTACGAACCTTAATTCTTTAATAGAATAGGAAAACTTGACATATTTTTCCATAGTCCGCCTTTAATACGAACTTTCGGAGCCTTAAATTGTGAAACCCAATCCTACTTAATGCTCTTAATTCGATTGCGTTGAAAACTATTTAAAATAGAAAAACATATATAAAAATTAGTCTAATCATAGGATGATTCCTAATATTATTAGAAATAACATTTTTATCTTTCACTGTATATTTGGTTTCTACTGCAGACCTGTTTAAATTCAATCCATTATAACCTATTTTGCGTTTGCAACAAAACTCATTAATAGATTCAGCTTGTTGTTTAGTTTCTGCTTCTAGAACTGTTTCCAACACCCATAGCCTATCCTGGAACTTGCTTACCAGCTCCTATTTTAGCAAAGTCTTCACCAGTCAACCATCTGTCTTCATGACTGATCTGCTTCCTAGCCACTTCCACACCCAACATTGGTACCAAAATCTAGCATTGAATGTCCATGGCTACAAAGTATCTTTAATTGTGGACAATACAATATTCAGATGGGGATGTATATATGGAATCACAGTTTATTTATTTTCATTTAGAGCAACCTCACCTATCTGTGATGAAGCACATTAGATGAATGGATTGGGTGGCAGATAAAGACCATGGTAAGCCCCGTATATAACTAACAGTGGATGTTCCTTCTCAACTATTCCATGAGATGGCCCATTTGAGTTTCAGATGATTATATTCGAGTTCAATGGTTGCCTTTGGAAGAAAGAAAACAAGAAGAAAGGGTTGAAGTAATGGGTTTTTGATGATAGGTTTAGAGAAGAAGAAAAGAAGAAGAAGAAGGAGGAGATGGGTTTGAGGATGGGAAAGTGAGAGTGATGGAGTGAGAGTAGAGGGAAATGGGTTTAGGAGACAGGTTTGGGAAAGGATTTGAGAATGGGATTAAGAAATGTAGGTTGGCTATGAATTTGAAATGAGGTTTGAAGTTTGGGTTTTAAGATGGGTGTTGGGAATGTATTTTGGATTAGGTTTGACAATGGGTTTGGAGAAGATGAAGAGGAATGGGTAGAGGCTGGATGCTCTTGGATGGGTCTCTTGAAAATGAGTTTGAGGTCAGTTTTCATGAATGAGTTTAGAAAAGAAAGTTGAGAATGGGATGAAAATAAATGTTGGGAGTGGGTTTTGGGAAAGGAAAGATGAAGAGAATGAAGGAGTGTTGAAGGTGAGGAGGTTTGGAGAGAGGGTGTAGAAAATGAGGGTAGTTTGGAGAGAACTAATGGAGTCAATCAAGACTCAACTCCTGCTACAGCTCCAACAGGACAACAAAGGCAACTTATCAGATGGAATACCTAGCCCAAGCTGTTGAAGGGTCAGATCACACCATCCAGGTCGATGTTTTGGATCCTAGAGGCAACTTAAATTCCATTGATTATGTGGACTAAATAGCATCCTTAGCAGCTTTCTTTATCTGGAAAGTTTTAGAGAATGGAAAGAAATTAAAGTCTGTGGTCGCAAAACTCAAAGAGTGTGCTCGTTTGATGGCAACAACACCAATTGACCTATGAAAGGAAGGGAATAGAAAAGATTAATAATTAGGCTAAAATGAAGTTGAAAATGGACAGTAAATTGTTGCCTCTTAATTATTATCAAACCTTATATAAAAATTTTCAATTGCAACAATCTAATGATCAATGTATGCTAAAGTATATAAAATCAATTTTTACAAATCGTTGGGTTTTGTAAATGAGCTTAAGGGAGTGCATGAGTGGATAGTTTTGAATGAGTTCTGTTGAAGGGGTTTTGGGAGTTTGTTTTAGGAATGGGTTTTAAAAGTGAGATTGGAATGGGGGTTAGAAAATGAAGTTGAGGATGGTCTTGGAATGGGGAGGAATGGGTTGAATGTGGATAGTTGAGGTTGAGTTTTGTGAATGAAGGATTTAGGTGGAAATGGATATTGGGTGTTAGAGGGGATTTTTTGGAAATGAGAGAGTGGAGATGGGTTAGGGAGATGGAAGTGAAAATGGGAGAAGGATGGTTTTTTTAAGGAAGATGGACTTTAAAGATGTGGTTTGGGGGAAATGGGTTGAGTGTGGGTTTGAAGAAATGAACTTGAAGATGGGTTGAAGGTATGGGATTTGAGAAGGGTTTTGAGATGGGTTTTATGAGAAATGGAGTTGGAGAATGGGAGTTGAGATGTGAGTTTGAAGAAATGGCTAAGAAGGGTTTTGAGATGGGTTTTGGGAAATGAAATTTTAAAATGGGGAAGAAGAGAGTGAAAGGAGTGAGGTTTTGGTGAATGAGTATTGAAAGAAATATGGGTGATGAGAGAGGATGAGAAATGTGCAAGAGATAAAGGTGGGTTGATGTTGAATGGGTGGAACAAGAAGGAATGGGTTTTGTGAAAGAGAAGAAAATAGTTTGGAGGAATGGGTTTTAGGAATGGAGTTTGGAGATGAGGGAGGGGAGAGGGTTCTTTTTCCAAGTGTTTTGGAGCAATGGAGAGGAAGGAAATGAAGTGGTTTGAGTCCTATTTGCAAGGAGAGGGGACCCCACTCGTGTGCATGTACTAAAGGAGGCCTATCTTGTAACGTTTCTTATATATTTGGTAACCGAATTATTTTTAAAATTTTTATAATGTTTCATCATTAAGTTTAAAATTATACCACAAAATTTCATCTTATTTGAAGTTGTAGATAAATTACTAAAATTCTAGGAGCAACAACCGTCCGAAATTAATAATTTTTGAACAGTTGGTAAAACATCCTAAGTTTATCTATATTATAATTTTTATTTTATTATTATTATTTTTATACAATACTAGACTCATCAAACTTAAATATGCCTTTTGAATCACCGAAATCAGAGTTGTAACGAAGGAGATATGAATTTTTGAAGTTGATCAATTTCTGCAAGAAATTTTGGCGTGGGCACGCCGGGCCCCTGGAGGTTTGGGCGTGGGCATGCCGGCCCACTGTGTATTTTGGGCATGGGCACGTCGGGGTCCTGCTTAGGACTCCTACTTTTTCGATTTTCTGGGCGCCGGTAAGGCCCCTGGGAAAGTACTATATATGATTTTGGGGTAGGAGAAGCTCATCTACGCAATGAACTTATTGGTTTCATGAAATTCCTCCTTCATAGGGGTAAAAAATGTAATTTATTCTTATTTCTACTATTTTCAGTAAATTTTCATTTACCCTTAGATTTTTATCCCTAATTGGGTCGGAACTATAGAGTTTGGTCCGGTATTTGCTCATTTGGTATAGGACAATGGTTTCGACCCTCTAATCACTAAATTTCAAGCTCGTTCCTATCAATGAGCTGATATACTGTAAGATGCTCGGGCCCAATTTCTAGCGATGCTATATTCTTTCGCTCCCCAATCTGAACTCGTTGGAAGTCTTACCTTCCATCTAAGGATTCATCGATTCAGGTGTCTGGGGTGGTTCCTATGGTTTCAGTATCGCTATTAGGTCCCTTCCTAAGTCAGCGGACACGTTAGTGAGTTCATGACCCATGGCCTAAGGGATTTCAAACTATTGCTCTGATACCATCTTGTAACGCCCTGGAAATTGGGGGTCGTGCATACGATCGGCTCCCGAGTTTCCGGGGTCACTTATAACCGGTTCTCATTAATATGCGATTAATCCAGTCTAAATGTGCATTCTAGAATTTCCTGGAACATGAAGCATAACCACACAACTCTACTGAAATGAAAGAAAATCAACTATACCTATATACACATGTCTAAAAGAATACAAACGGGCGTACAAGGTGACGCCCAACAAAAATCACAAAAAGAATGGCATGCCCAAAAGAACAAAGCTGAGCCGCTGTTCGGCGATCCAACGACCCATCTACTGACCGACGGGGTCTCGCTCATCAACTGGAAGTAAGGGAACTCGTCCTCCTCCTCGAGACTCGCGTCACTAGGCTCCACGTAATCTGCATCTCCTGCATCTACGAGCGGGTCTGGTTGGTGTTTTATAATACCGTCCCAGAGTGGGAGTGAGTGATCAACTCAGTGGGTGCTTTTAGTCTTAAGTTGCAACAAGCATCAATTATAATAAGAATTTAATGAAAAGCAATCATTCACAAACATCTAACTAATCTTATTAATGAACATGCATGGTGGATGATATGATGTATGCCCTCGCCACAACTCTCCCTCGAGCGACTCCGTCTAATGATCGCGTATGTCAACACTCCCTCAGTGCGACCTCGACTGCCGAGTCGCCAACCTAGCTAATGTCGTGTAATGACGATGTTAACCGGGTTCTTAGTTAAGTCCATTCATCCAGCAGATTTGGAAATCTGATACACCCCACATATCAAATGCCCTGAACTAGTTACGAGGCCAAGGCCCCCCAATATGTGAGGCCGAGACCTTGCGATCCTTGACCCCGTCGGGTTTCCCCCATCCCCGACTTCAAGCACATGGGGGTGCTGAATGTGGGATCGCTCGCAGTCACTACGGGGAGGCGCGTCACCCCAGCGTAGGCCGACAGCTCGGACACAGTGTCCCATTCCACCATGCCCGGCTCACGAGACAGTGGATCAATATTCAATTCGTTATCGATGGGCTATAACGGTGGTAGGGTATTCCAGTTTCCATACATATGTGAGCAAACAAGGTTAACAAACCAGGTGGGTCAGCAAGTGGACTAAACCGCACGAGCCTAGGCAAGTACGTGGCGGAACAACATCGGGTACAAGCGACCCATGTAGTCTAACTACTGCCGCCCACACGCACTCGCCGAAACCCATGAGTTTAGCCTCAAGGTGGTCCTACCAACGGAACCAACTTCGCTCTCCTCATGTTCCTGACCAACCCAAGGGTAGGAATAGTGATTCATAGCATGCCAACTACCAATGTAATATCAAACATATTCAACACCATATTCTCATGTTGCCCAACATACAATTCAAATTTCTCTAGCAAGCAAACTATTAATATCATGAATAAGGTGTATGTGTGTGGTGTGGGTTGGTGAGGAAGTTAAGCACTTCCTACACCTCAAGGGATCAAATACATAAGAGCAAAAGAATCATACACAAGATGAAGCAACACATATGAGAAGAAGAAATCAACCAAACATGAGCATGTAATTATCCATACACTAGATCATGAGAGAGACAAGATTAACATCAAAGAGAAATAAATATGCAATTCATATAATTCCAACAATATGTCATCCCTAGGTTTCTCTAGATTCTTCCATACAACATATCAAGCAAACAAAATCATTAAACTCCAACTATAATTGGTGTTAAGTCACTTAAGGATAATAGTCCGCACCTATTGATCGTTGAGATCTTGTAAAATGACCTAGAAGCACCAAACTCGATGTTGATCTGCCGGAATCCTAAGACAATGCACTTGCATGTTAGGATTACATGCATTTCTTAGCTCAAACCCAAAGATTACAAAAAATGATGGGTGCTTACCTCCCCATTCAGATAGAAGTGACTTGTAGTTGTGGATATGGGAAAGGAAATGTATTTCTCTGAGGCCCCAAGCTTCCTTGGGTCTTACCTCTTACCACACACTCCTTTCCTTTCTTCTTTCTCTCTCTTTCTCCTCCTTTCTCCTCTTCCTCTTCTCCCTTTCTCTCCTTTCTCTCTTCTCTCTTTCCTTTCTCTAGGGCAAATTCGTATGGGGAGAGGGGTGCCCCAAAGAAGCCCTTTTTATAATGCCATATTTGGTGCAAATGGCCCCAAGTGCTAGGTTTTTACTATACTAGACCTATGAGAAGGTCTTTCTAAGCTCTAGGGCCCATTATGGGATGTACAAGTCAATATACACCGTAGGATAGTTAGCCCTAATAATGATCTACGTATGGATATGATCGGCCTGCCATTTGGATGCGTCGATCGACAGATATGATGAGAAGTCTGTTCAACGGTCGTCGATGGTCGATTGGGGCCGCGGCTATACGGATATGAGTAGGGAAATATCCTCACTCTAGGTGTGAAGTTTGGTCGTAAACCGACGGTCCGAAATCCTCAACTTTGCATAAGAGTGGATGACCCAATTCACTTAAGTTTCAGCTCCTTTCTTTGGGGTATTTGCACTTCTCATGCACTCGTCCTTTAGCTCAAGTTGCGCGGTTCTGGGCAGTACACAGGTCCAACTCTTACGATGGATGTCAAGCCCAATGAGATGGACATTATTCTATAGTTTTAGAACTAGTGGCCCACCAATGAGCGGTGTAGAGCTTGTTTGGAGAATCGGGGCAGTTCTGGTGGCCCTCTGGCCATGAAACTAATAGGATAGGTGTTCCATGGCCCGATGAAGGGCCATGCAAAATTTAGGGACGATCGGATATGGGGTTTGATCGCACGGGTCCGATTCGTGATCAACGGTCACCGTGCCATGATCGGGACCCAGATTTTGTGGGCGGGCGTAGACAAATACATTAGACCTTTACCGTAAATTTGAAAGAAATCTGATGGCTGAAATGCCTGAATTCCTAATTTTATTTACCAGTGCCAGATTCTAATTCTGGCATTGGTGGGTTGCATTTGGCAAGTGCCGTTGGGACGGCCTAAATAGTTTATTTCTGAGTGTCCACTGGGTCCATGGTCCGCGATGGACCACAAGCCCAGTAAGATATATGTTTTTTCAAATTTTTAGATTTTTCTTAGCTTCCTCGGCTGCTGCACGGCCTACACAAGCTATCGCTGAGTACAAACCGATCATCTGACTTGATGGCCTGCACACGGTCTGATCGTGACCAGACTGGACCACTCGTGTATAAGCTAATGTTGAGTGCTAATTAACGGTCAGTAAGTGATAATATAAGTTAATTAAAAAAAAATTTCAAGGATTTTTAAAAATTCAAAACAGTGAAAATTCAGGATGTTACAGCCACACTATAAGAAACAATTAAGATTGGACGCCGACCTTTCAAACCTGATTGGGCCACAGGTGTTTTGGATCAGGCCGATATTCATGTTTTCCCTTACTTATTGCGGATGGACCCGCCTTATGAAGGCGTTGGATGGCATATAAACATCACCACCCCAGGAAGGTTTCAACAGCAGTCATTTTCATTGCATCTCTTTCCCGTGGGGTGGTCCATTAGAATTTGTGATCTATCTCATGCTTGGGTCCATGTCCTAAAATGAGCTTTGGAAACGGATGGATCGATGGAGTAGATATAACACCAACATTACAGTGGGCCCCACAGACCTTGGGGCGGTTATAGGCAAGTCACGTCCAAATGGACGGTTAAGAAGAAACAAACTAATGGTCCAATATTGATGGCTAGGCTCTTCCTGTTTGGGATATTTGTGGTGCGTCGTTCACCAAAGGTGGGTCACATCAGTCACAATACGTAGTAGGCAGCCGGCAGCCGCTTATAGATTGGACTTTTTTTCTTTGATTTTTGGTGGTCCAATAGCTTACATTGTATTCAATGAGTAGTATAGCATATTAATTCCATCCCAGAGGGTGACGAAAGGGATGATGACCATTCAATATAGTGTCCCATTCAGGTGGGCCACACCTCTATAAGTCACGCTGGAGAATCTCAAGTGGAGGAATATAGATAATTCCATCCAAAGCTCAAGTGGTCCACGCCACATGGAAGCATTCCCATGGGATGGGAACGGCTGATATTGAATTATTGGGCTTACTGAAGTTTTGGATGGGACTGATATTGAAGTCCCTATCTATTGACATTGTAATTGAAAGATATGTTCCATACATATCTTCAATCATAAAAATCAGAAGTTTTTTACTTTGTTAATTGTTTCTATTCCTAGGATTCTTCCCTGTTTCTAACATAGCAATGATGATGAATTAAATAAAAAATCTAGATATAAAAGAGTTCAAATATGCTTTTTAATTTTTAATTATTTTCATTCTTTCTCATATATTGAAAAAAATCAAATAAAAAACTTCCAATTATTCAAATGACCAACACTTAATTATTTTGATTCTTTCTGAAATATTGAAAAAAAAGAAGTAAAAAAGTTATAATATTATTTCAAATGACCAAGTTACTAGTTAAAAGTGACTATTAAGTTACTAACTAAGATTTTTATTAAGATAAAAAAAATATATAGAACATGAAATTTTTATTTATTCCACTATCACCAGATATCATATGGTAAGTAAAGTGAATGACATTAAAAAAAGTATTAGATTTGCATATAGATCATAAAATTTGCCAATAATTCATCCCAATAAAATATTAATTAATTTAGGAGTCATTAATTAATTCATTGTAATTTTGATTGATAGGTATTCCAATAAAACAAACCTATATAAACATAGGTGTTAGAAATCAAGCCAAGTTCACATGAAGTTATAGAAGAACTGAGATAAAAAATAAAAAATAAAAATCAGATTTTATAAAATAGACCATGTTATCAGAGGGGATTTAAATCAAAATATCATTTGAATTACCAAGTCTTCAGTGTTGAAACGAGGTTATCTTCACTCAATCTACCACTTGAGCCATGTATCCGTGTGTTATCAACAACCATTTAATTTCTAAGATAGTGGACCCACTTCTCCATATCGTGTGGCTCATTTAAGTTTTTAATCTGCCTTATTTTTGTCCCACTCCTATAGTTTTTTGTTGTAGCACGTGGGACCACCCTGATGCCTGTAATATCATTTGTAGGAGCAATGTGTGTATACATGAGCACTTACAGTGATCCAGACCGTTCATACGCTTCTTCTCACGGTGGATAGATATTTTAAAAATTCACACCATGGATGATCTCAATCGTTCCACTGGCGGGCTGCCCATGAACGGCTAAAACCCAAATTCAATGGTCTACATTCGATGCAATGAATCCATTTATCGAGTCTGGAACTGGGTCATAATCCATCCATGGTGGGACCTCTAGATTGATGGCCTAGATCCACGTGGACAGGACACGATCAGTCTCCACAGTAATTGGACGATCGTAACCATTGTATCCGTACGCTTTTCCCAGTGATCCTGGATCGTTGATAATCACACCTAAACAGCTAGAATCAACGGCTCCGATTTAAACGTGCTCCCTATCATGGGAGCATGCGCACATATTACGTAATCATATAGGGATGTGGTCAGCTCATCTACTCTATCGGCGTATGTTAGCCCGTTTCAGAAAAGTCATCCCCACTCACAACCGCTTGTATTGAATGCATGCATTCAGCCCACATCAAGAGAATTAGATGAACCACGTTCAAAGCTCTATTGGGAAAGAGTGGGGAAAAGAGATACGATCAAGTACAGCAGATGTACTGTAGATTACTATACAGCCACTGTTTTTAGGCCAACATATCATATTTTATAAAATCCAATCCGTCAAAAATGGTGGGCCACACCATGAAGATCAACGGAAGTGGAAAAATCAGGCGATGAAGTAATCTATCAGGAAAAACCATCAAAAATCATTGGACAGACAATGGAATGAATCCGGGTACTGGTGTGGCCCACCAATCAGTGGTTTGGCCTGTTTTCATAACTGCTGATAATCACAGAGCTGTCCACTTTTTCTATAGATTGGATATTTTACACATGGGACATGTTGATGGATAAAAATTTGATGTACGGATGGTGGGCCACATCTGTGTATCAGATAAGTTCTTTTTTTAAAGGTGTGAAAATGGCTGCGAATGGCTAAAACCATCTTCCAGAGGTTTGTTGACCCACTGGCACCACCCAGATAGGGTGGCTGCGGATCAGATCGGCCCATGGGTCAATGGGCGTTATTTATGAATTTATTTATTATTTCAAGGTTCTAGATATGGGAACGGATTACGTGTTACAAGGTATCATGGGCCCACCTTGATGTATCTGTTGTATATACGCGCCGTCCATCAGTTTTCCGGCTCATTTTAGTCATGCAAATTTGAAGTGGACCACGGACGCGGTTTGGCTAGTGACGCTGACATGAGCCTGTTTGCTAGTGGTCAGGGCTATGTGGACCCACCATAATGTATGTGTTTTATCCATGCCGTCCATTCATTTTAAAATATAATTTTAGGACTTCAACCCTAAAATGAGGTAGATCTAAATCTCAGGTGGACCACACCATGGGAAAACAGTGGTGATTGAGTGTCTACCATTAAAACCCTCCTAAGGCCTAATGTAATGGTTATTTGACATCTAAGTTGTTGATTAGGTCATACAGAATTGGATGAAGGGAAAAAAAAATATTATCCTGATCTAAAACTTTTGTATTCCCCAAGATATTTTTAATGGTGAGCAATAAATCAACACTATGCGGTCCACTTGAGATTTCGATCAACCTCATTTTTTGGGTTCATACTATAAAATGATATGTAAGAATGGGTGGACGGCATGGATGAAACACATACATCATGGTGGGGCCCACAGAGCACCGACCACTAGCCATTGGCTAGTGGCAGGGTCAGTAGCCAATCCGTTTCCGTGGACCATACCACATAAAAGAGTGTGGTCATTGAACGCTCACCATTAAAAACTTTATATGGCCTGCCATAATGTTTATTTGCCATCCAACTTATTGATAAGATCACGCAGGGACATGGATTGGGTATTACCTTTATCCACACCGTCCATCCAACTTGCCATATCATTTTAGCATCTAAGCTCAGAAAACAGGCAGTTACGAGGATCAAATGGACCACACGGTGGGGATTAAACACATACTGTTGAAAGCTTTTTGGGGGCTATGGAAGTTTCGGATCAAGATGATATTTGTGTTTTTTCGTTCATCCAGGTCTATATTACCATATGAACAGGTCTGATGGAAATTATCCATCACGGTGGGCCCTAGAAAGGGTTCAATGGTGGGTGTCATTATCATTATTGCTTCCTCTGGTGTGGTCCACTTGAGACTTGGGATCTACTCATTTTTGGGCTTGTACCATAAATGATATGGTAAAATGGATGGATGGTGTGGATAAAACCGGTACATCACAGTCGCCCCTAACCCCTCTACATTCCTAGCTTTGGGGGTGGTACCAAATCCATATCCACCGGACCTGATGAAGGGAAAACATGAATATCAGCTTAAACGTTTGAGCCACAGGAAGTTTTTAATGGTCATATTCAATCCCTACTGTATAGTTCACTGGAGATTTGGATATGCTTTATTTTTGGACCATGCACAAAAATGAACTAGAAAAACTGATGGACGGCACCGATATACAACAAATACACCAAGGTGGGGCCCACGGTCAGGGATATACCCACTACGGTGTTACCCAGGTAATACCTAATGCGCTCCCTCTAAACGGAGAGGGACCAAGCGTGGTTTGTACCAGATGACTGAAAGCCTTTGCAGTCAGTTCCTGCGCTGGGATTCTAGGGGGGGGGCCCACCGTGATATTTGTGAAAAGTGCACTCCATCCATACGTTTTGCGAACTCACTTTAAGATAGATACGCATATCTAAATAAATAAATAAAGGAAATTATTTAGTGCAGGCATTTCCACCACATCATAATGCAAATAATATGTTATGGGCCCTACCATCGTGTTTTAATGAAATCTACTCCAACCATCAGACACACACTCGCTTTTTTATATAGGCTTCAAAAAATTAGATGAATTCATACTCAGATGGGCCACACCAGAAAGAACAGTTAAGACTAGATGCCATCCTATATTTTTGTAGAAGGGGCAACCATGTTTTGTATATGCCATCCAATCCGTTGATATGAAACATCTACCTCAGATGACCGCACATCTAAAAAACTAGGCCATTCCGAGTTTTGGGTCAGCCCAGAAAGAAATAAGGGTGGATGCCCATCCCAACCATTCCTACTCGTGCCATCCACCTGAGTCACTGATTGGGCTGATTTTGGAGCCAAAGGCCCAAACGAGGGATGATATACATGATGGTTGGAGTGGATGTCATAAACACATCATGGCAGGGACCACAACAACCATTTGCACCACATTGAAAACGTTTACACTAGATGACTTTTCCCCTACAGGGTGAGCCCCACCTGACCGCTGGCCCACACAAGCTGTCGATGAGTTGGGCTAAATAACCCAACTAGACCTGACCTACAATCAAAAATAAATAAATAATAATAATAATCTACATGTTTGCATGTCTTCAATTATCAAGCCGAGTCGTGCATGCCATTAGCCTCATGTTTCATTACTAACCTGTGTTGGGCTTTGGCAGGTGGGGTTCGGTTAGTCAGGTCCGACCCAACAGCAATTGTATGAGTTGGGACAGGTTGGATTGGGTTTGGGCTAGATGAATTTTAAGTGGGTCAGGTTGGGTTCGGTTTGGGCTCGATGAATTTTAAGTGGGTCAGGTTGGGCTGGGTTTAGGTTTGATGAATTTGAAGTGGGTCAGGTTGGGCCTGAGTGATGGGTCGTAGGTTCTGGCCCCTTTAGTCAGCAGGCTGGGCTCCGGCTCCGGCTCGGGCTGACCCAGACCCATTGTAACCCATCTCGCTTGTGCACGCTCCAACATCTAGCACACGTAACACTCTTGCACGTGGGACCTTAGAAGGTGTCCTCCACCGTCAAGATGTAGATACACAGAAATCAGGCCTACCCACACGTGAACAGTAAATATGGATGTTTGGCTATGTTATTTTATTTAAAGAATCCACATTTTTTTGATCAATCTGGTTTTTTTTTTTAAAAAAAATGATTATCTTTAGAGTGATGGCCCACCTCACCAAATGCTCAGATGTCCCACAAACTCGTGAGGACGGCACGCGTGACGAATGGAGATGGGGTGCATGTGGGGCTAGCGACTCTCTTCCTTCAGAGGACAAAAAGATAATAATGATGAAATCATTCATCTGATCCAACGGTCCAAACTTAAATAATTGGGAGGTGGACCCAGAAGAAAGGATCCTGTGCCTTGGTGATCCACTGATGAAATTGACTAAAGAGTTGAGGACTTACCAGTGGTGTTTCACTGCCAATTCAAAGTCCACCACCCTTTATAGTTAGATAATCCGGCCCACCTTCACACAGGTCCCACATCATGGGACGGTCTGGATATTCAGGTGCAGGCACTAGGCCTCCATTATGTGGAACGTTGAAAAACAAAAGCTGCTCTTCCGATAAAATTTCATGAAGGATGGACTGTCCAATATTGATAGTGTCCATGGTCCATGAACCGTCTGATCATTGACCTAGAGCTCCTATCTGGAAAGCTCCATTGATTGCACATGGCCTAATGAATGCTTTGATTGGACGATCTTTAAAAATTGCTTCACACTTTTCAGCTTGTAGAAGTGGGAATCTTTATACTTTTGAGTGGTCTATTAATCTACTGAATTTGAATTATACTCATAATCTTTTTTAATGATTCATTCCTTAAACTCTAGTTCAAAAAATTCAAATCTTTCCGTTAGAAGTAGGTCTTGGCTATACATAATTTGTGGCAAGGCCTATATGGTAGAGGGTCTTCATAGATAACCGTAGCCAAAGAAAATATCAAAAAGCTTATCTCTTGGGAGGCATGGGAGGTACCATGATTCCATATTGTATATTGAAAATGTTAATTTGATAGGATGGATAAGGAATGGGCCATAGTCCAAAAATGATATTGCTTGTTCGATGCGATTAGTTTGTACGTAATTTTGCTGATAAGCCACGACGGTCAGCAAGGGCCCTGAGGCCAAATCCCAGATACGTGGGATGAAGTTGGACGTGGAGAAGAAGCTAATAAATTGGGGTGGACTGGGTCACCTACAAGACTGGGTCACTAGCGTGCGGTTGCGAGTTTTACGTCATTTGTTATGTTACTTTTATTTCCGTTGGTTACTCTTTGTATATACGTGTTGGTATGTTCTGTTTCCAGCTTTCCTTTTATTTCGGTTTTATTGTACATGGCTTGGCTTATTTAAAGCTGCCGAAAGTTCTTCTTTAAAATCTGCCCATGAGAGAACTCGTCCCTCTTCTTAGAATGTTCTGCGGATCCATTGCCACCATTGGTTGGCCTCTCCTTCCAAGTGATAAGAGCCCAAAGAAACCTTCTTGTCATCGGGAGTGTTCTGGAATTCAAAGAATTGGTTCACACGATTGAACCACTCCGTCGGGTCATCTCCGAAGAATCGAGGAAATTCCAATTTTGCCGTTTTGGAGGATACGACAAGCCGTCCCCCATTGTGGCCTTCACGGTATTGGTTACCATGATTTGGAAGCTCCTGATCTGCAAGTAATACATCAGAGAGTCGGTTAAGAGTCTCTTCCAAATGCCGCAGCCTGTCTGTCATGCCGAGCTCCATCCGGTGTAGCCCATCTTGCACCTCACCGAGCCCAGCCTCCAACAGTTCAATACGCTCTTTATTGGTTCCCATAGCAACCTGGCTCTGATACCAATGATAGGTCCCAACACAGCCAATACAAGAATAAGTAAATAAGTTTCTCTTCGGGTGAGAAAATACCGCAAGTTTGATAACAATGATTACTTTTTTCTTTTTGATTGATAACTCTCGGCAGCTTTAAATAAACCAAGCCATGTACAATAAAACCGAAATAAAAGGAAAGCTGGAAACATAACATACCAACACGTATACACAAAGCGTAACTAACGGAAATAAAAGTAGCATAACAAATGACGTAAAACTTGCAACCGCACGCTAGTGATCTAAAATGGCCTGTAGTTTCAATATGACTATCCCATCGTCAGTAATTGGTGGCAACTCCTTGCCATGCGTCACCCCATTTTCTTCGTTAGAGTTGTACCGTTTAAGTAGGGATATGTGAAATATGGGATGACATCACGATGGATTTTATTGAAGGGTTACCGACTTCACAGGGCAAGGATACCATCATGGTAGTCGTCGATAGGCTCAGTAAGTTAGCCCACTTCCTTACCTTAACCCATCCCTTTACGGCTAAGGATGTTGCAGAAAAATTTGTGGAAGGTGTTGTTAAGCTCCACGGAATGCCCAGATCAATCATTAGTGACCGCGACCCAATCTTTGTGAGCAACTTTTGGCAAGAGTTCTTCAAGATGTCGAGCTCCAAACTGCAGCTCAGCTCCGCGTATGACCCACAGACCGATGGCCAAATGGAAGTTGTCAACCGATGCATCGAACAATATCTCAGATGCTTTGTCCACCAGTGGCCACGCAAATGGAGCTTCTACTTACCTTGGGCAGAATATTGGTACAATACCACTTACCACATCTCCACGGGAATGACCCCATTTCAGGCACTATATGGTAGACTGCCACCCACCATTCCCTCATACAACGAGGGCCTCTCACTGGTGCATGAAGTTGATCAGCAACTACGAAACAGAGATGAATTACTCCAACAACTCAAGGCCAACCTTGCACGCTCAGTTAATCGGATGAAACAATTAGCAGATCATAAACGACGAGATCTATCGTTCGAGGTTGGCGAGTTAGTGCTTCTAAAGCTACATTCGTACCGCTAGCAAACAGTTTTCAAAAGAGTTCACCAGAAATTAGCCAGCTGTTTCTATGGGCCCTACGAAATTTTGGAGAAAATCGGTTCGGTCGCATACAAGCTCCACTTACCAGAGGGGTCGCGCATTCATCCCATATTTCACATATCCCTACTCAAACGGTACAACTCTAATGAAGAAAATGGGGTGACGCACGGCAAGGAGTTGCCACCATTTACTGACGATGGGATAGTCATATTGAAACCACAGGCCATTTTAGATCACCGCTGGATAAAACAGGGAGCTCAGATTATCAAAGAGAGTTTAGTCCAATGGGAAACTCTACCCGCAGAAGAAGCAACGTGAGAGCCCACCGAACAGCTATTGGAAATGTTTCCGGGCGTGGACCTTGAGGACAAGGATCCATCTAATGGGGGAGGTATTGATAAGCCACGACGGTCAGCAAGGGCCCTGAGGCCAAATCCCAGATACATGGGATGAAGTTGGACGTGGAGAAGAAGCTAATAAATTGGGGTGGACTGGGTCACCTACAAGACTGGGTCACTAGCATGCGGTTGCGAGTTTTACGTCATTTGTTATGCTACTTTTATTTCCGTTGGTTACGCTTTGTGTATATGTGTTGGTATGTTTTGTTTCCAGCTTTCCTTTTATTTCGATTTTATTGTACATGACTTGGCTTATTTAAAGCTGCTGAAAGTTATCAATCAAAAAGAAAAAAGTAATCATTGTTATCAAACTTGCGGTATTTTCTCACCCGAAGAGAAACTTATTTACTTATTCTTGTATTAGCTGTGTTGGGACCTATCATTTGCTTCAGTTACTTATGCTTCAAGTAGTTGATTTAAATTTTTTGGATGCAGTATTTAAGTTTGTTAATCAGTATAGTTTTCAACTAAAATATAATTTTGTCATCTCCTGCTCTCAATCCCTATTTCTTTTGGCTCTCTTAATAGTAGTAATAGCAGTTGCCGTTGGAGAGGAGACAATAATCGACTCTCTCTCTCCCTCTCCCTCTCCCCATTTTGTTTGATGCGGTTAGTTTGTATGTAATTTTGCTTCAGCTACTTATGCCTCGATCGAGTAGTTGATTTAAATTTTTATGGATTCAACTTATTAGTTTGTTAATCGGCATACTTTCCAGTCAAAATATATATAGATGTGTCATTTCCTACTCTCAATCTCCTTTTCTCCTCTCGCTCTCTCCTAATCACAATAGCAGTAGTTGCCGTTGGGGAAGAGACAAAAATGTGAGAAAGAGAGAGAGAGAGCATTAAGAAATTCTTCAAATCAAAGATATTATCTTCATTTTTTTATATTAATTTGCCTTCTTTATATATTAAGAAATTCTTCAAATAGAAGATGTTATCTTTATTTTATTTTTTTTGAATTGCCTTCTTTGTAGAGATTTTAGCTTAATAAATATGCAAACAAAATCTCTACAAAGAAGGCAAATCAATAAAAAATGAAGATAATATATTTGATTCGAAGAATTTCTTTAGAGAGAGATTGTTGGGTCGTGATGAGCTTCAAAGGAGGGTATTGGAAGTGAAAATCGAGTGGAACTCCACCTTTTTTGTGAGAATTGAAATACCCTCTTATAAGGGAATTGAGATAGCCAACAAATGTTTGGATGCTCGGATATTTTTTAGTGAGATTCACAGACCAGACGGGTATTGTGAAGTTTCAATTCTCTCATCCGGACAACCCCTAATGCCGTATTTGGATTTGTGGAAAGCATAAGAGAGGAATTGGTATTTAAAAAAAACTCATCTTCAAAAAAGTGTGGAAAAGAAAAATATTATTTCTCACATTTGTCTTTTTGAATAACATTTTCATGAAAAATTTTATACGATTTCTAAATAGAATTTTTTATAGAGAACTACCTAATTAATATGAAATTTAGATTCCAATACATTTTTCAAAAGAAGTTTTCAAGCATCTACCTTATTAATCTATATAATTATCATCCACTATCTTCTGTTATATTTTTTTTAACACCCAATTAGGCATTTGAGCAAGTAAATGGATCAGCAGCTTGGGCGGGCTCCACTGTATTGTTTAAGTAAAATTTATCGTGATCATTAGTGCATCACCTCATGTTAAGCCAAGGGCTCAAACCATCACCCCCATTTATGATTGAGGTGGACATATGGAAGTAATATACAGGGCAATGATCACCTTCCAAAATGTTTCCCTTAGTATGGCCCACCTAAGTCATGATTGGGTATGACTTTTAGACCCCAAGTTTAAATATTTGTGTGGTATTTAACTATAGGAGTAAATTTCATATGATCATTACAATGGGTAGTGCAAAAAATTATGATATGACATTTCAAATCTAAGATGTCGTGTAAGTTGATTGAGAGGTTGTAATTTTGCAAGTGAATTTAGGTTCTTGAGTGGCGATTTCAGCCTATGAATGCCCATTGCACATTATTTAACTTGGTACCGATTCGACCGACTCGGCGTTTGTGATTGGGTGAGACTCGGTCCGAATTAGGTTAGGTCAGACATGGACTCCGATCGAGCCGGGATACTGGAGTCGGCAACGAGTTGGTTTGAGTTCGGATCAGCCATATTTCAAAATCGGATCGAGTCACTCGGTCCGACTCGATGCCCCCCCCACCAAAAACTTCGGTTAATCTAGAGTACCACGAGCACATGCGTGTCAACATGCGGACATCCACCGAAGCCCTGCCACCAGAGAAAGCTCGGAACCTAACACGTGTTCCGTAAAGCCACGTGCACATGCGTGTCAATATGCGGTGCTCCACACGTGTAGAATGAGCAAACCGACCTCAACACGTGTTCCGTAATGCCACGTGCACATGCTTGTCAATATGCGGTGCTCCACACGTGTAGAATTAGCAAACCGCGGCAGAAAAGCCACTGCAAGCCAAACCCACGGAATCCAAAACCAAAAACCGCCACCAAAACCCCTATAAAACCTCATTCCGGATAGCCATTCCCAGCAACGAATTCTCCAGATTTCCGGTTTTCTACTTTAAAAATTCCCAATTTCCGGTTTGAACGGCTTAGATGGAATCTAAGGAGGAGCGCAGGATTCTAGTGGCAGTGGACGGAGGAGATGAGAGCCTGTACGCACTCTCCTGGTGTCTCAAATACATTGTTTCGGATAATTACAAAGATACCCTCATCCTTTTCTACGCCAAACCGCCTCCTACTCTCTATCCAGATGTTGATGGAACAGGTAATACATGGGAAAAACCGAGGGCATTCCCGTCAATTGCTTGATATTTGGAAGGGCTAATGAAGTAATTTTCTCTGCTTTTCAGGGTATTTATTTTCTTCTGATGTAATCGCATCGGTAGAGAAATACAGCAATGATTTGGCGGAGTGTGTTATAGAGAAATGTCGGAGAGTTTGCAAGGATTCACAAAATGTATGTTCCCAGCTATGGATGTTTGCTAATTCCACACGCTTGCACGTGTCAATAGCAACACCCGTGTGAGATCTGAGCCTTCCATGTTAGATCTTCTGCTTAAAAAATCAGGCAGGTTTATTGCTTAGGTGGACCACGATGCACGAATCAAATCGATGGTTGAAAAAAATTGTCTAGCCGTCGATGTGATTTGCATGATGTGGCCCACCTGATGTTTGAATGGTCTTATGTTTAGGCCAGAAGATCAAATTTGTATGTGTGGATGGCTCAGATCTCTAACACGTGTTCCGTATTGGCACGTGAGAATGTTTGTTGACGCGTGGGAATGAAATAATGGTAGAGTTTTGTTAGGAAATGGTCGAATTTTTTTTTTGAAGTCAAGAAAAAAAGTCGTAGGGTTAAAATAGTCTTTTTGTCCATGAGCTTCTAAAATTATGGATTATTTCAAGTGGGCCAGGCTCGGGCCGGCTGGTGGACAGCCTGGGCCAGGGTCAATTAAGCTTTTGAGTCTTGAATTTAGGCCCGGTCTGGCCCTGGATTTGAGAGCAACTGGCCAATGGTAGAATGAACGGCCCAGATTGACGAGCCCTTGAATAGAATCATCGTTAGATTCCGTCATTGGTGGATTTTTCTGGGCCTACAAAGTCAGGCCTGCCCAGGCCCTAATGAATTAAAAACCCAAGCCAGATCTAGGTAGGCTTGTGAGCTGGCCCGATTCATTTAGAACCTAGGTGGCAATGGGTCAACCCAACCCACTGATGAATGGTCTAGATCACCAAACCAGAATGGTGCATCAGATGCAATTCCTGTAAACAAGATGACCTTGATAAGCCATCTTTCTGGGCTTATATGTACACAATCAACCCAGGCCCATTTGGCTATTAGCCCAAGGGCATTTTGATCAATAAATGACAACTTTACCCTTGAGAATGATTTTTTTTAATTCCCTTAATGGTGTTGTTAGGAGGTTAAGGTGGAGATAAAGGTGGAGAATGGAGACCCAAGAGATGTGATATGTGAAATGTCTGAAAAGCTCAAAACAGATGTTTTGGTTTTGGGAAGCCATGGGTATGGTTTTATCAAGAGGTATGTATAAAGACGAAAATACTCTTTCTAAATTACTTTTTAACTTAATTTTATAAATATTATATTTATTTTTTTCAGGGCTCTTCTTGGGAGTGTGAGCAATCACTGTGCACAAAATGCTAAATGCCCGGTTCTGATAGTGAAAAGGCCCAAGCACTGATTGGAAGACGTTCTTATAATATTTGGATGTGGCTGTTATGATTTTGTATTGTATAGAGGGGTATGCATGTAATTTTGTAATTTATTGAGACCTTGCATGTAAATAAGATGAACATGCTTTACTACTCTGAACAATATTCTAATTAAAAACATGGTTTTCAAACTCAGCGACTCGGACTGACTCGTCTGAGTCGAGTGGACCCCTACTTCCAGTTAGGGGGGAAATAATGCCCATGGTTTGATAATAGAGACGTTTTTGTTTTTTTATACATCTTCATTTTATTTATTTTTTGTTTTTTTTCTTTTTTTTTAAATGTGGAACTCAAAATGCCATATTTGTATTTGGGTTGATGAAAATGAACCTTGTTTGTACCACAAAATGCCTATGTCGCCTCTTCTTAATAAATGGAAAGAAGTTATGAATGAGGAATGCAATTCTACTCTTAAAAATTAAGATATGAGATCTAGCCAAACGCCCACTAAACAAAAATGTTGGTGATAAATGCATTTGGAATGCATTTTGGATAATAAAAAGGCAATATAAAAGTTTTAAGTGGGGATCTGTTCAAATTGAAGGCTTAGATTATGAGGAGATACTTACCTCTTAGGTTACTAAGTAAACGGTCACAGTAATAATGTATGGAGATTAAATAAATTAATAAATCGGTTGACTTTAATAAATTGATAAATGGGTTGAAAATTGGTTTGGTGTTTTGAATGTATTTGATGGTAAATGGATTCCTTGCTTTGGTGCTTATCTATTTAGAAGTAGAGGTAAATAGAAATGGAGGTATTTGAAATATATAATATTTATGTATTTTCAAATCTCATATTTTATTGTGATGTAATTGGAGTTAAATACTTTTCTTTTTCTCTGTCTCTATTTTTAAAAGCACGTAAGAGTCCTATGTTTAACAAATGTGTTGGAAGGCTATTATTTGTTGTATACATGGCACATTATCGATGATATGCCAAACCAATCCAATTATCCACTGCAACATTAAAATCACATTAGTAGAATGATCAGAATTGTCCATTCGTATTATTGACTATCTATAGATTGTATGATAATGAATTTTGTGCATAATGAATGCTTTTGAAAAGAAATTCTTAATCCTACTTTGTATGTGGATAATGTTCTTTTTGCTAATAATAATTTGGGGATGATAGATATTACCAAGTATTGGTTATCTCTAAAATTCTATAATTTGAGAGCATTGGTTATCTCTAAATTTTGAGATTAAAGACATGGGTGACGTAACTTGCATATTAATAATCAAACATCAAATGGAATCATTTTAAAAGGTGTCATTTCGAACTATGAGATTACATCTTATTGCTAGCCAACGGATAAAAATATCAAATGTGGTTTCTCGTCTTGAGAGTGATTTAGAAAAAGAAGAAAAATGCATAATGTTCTCATGTATGCTCTTCCCAAGGGGCGGGTGCATGCACTATTGATGCTGGCGTGGTGTTGATGCCCGTTGATTTTGGAATGAATGTGGGATAGACTTAAAATGATGTGTTTTGATGATTTAAAGTCGCCATTAGCCGATCGGAAATAGTAGATATTGAACCGCCATTGTTCCGTAGACCACACCATAGGAAATAATAGATATAGAACACCCATTGTTAAGAATTTCTTGTAGTTCATAGAAGTTTTGGATTAACTTGATACTTGTGTTTTCCCTTCATCCAAGTCACTATATGAACGGACTGGACATCATGGTGGGCCTTAAGGAAGGTTTTTTTTACTATAGATATCATTATCTCCACTATTTCTTATGGTGTAATTTGTCTCATATTTGGACTCATGCCTTAGATACCCCAACACTCACATCATAGTGGGATTTCACCACCGTTGAGTACTCGAAACCTAGACCTTGTGTTGAAAGTTCAGGGAGTCTATGGAGGCAAGAGGCAAGGACAAATAACTTATTTGAGATAAGAAAGTCGGGTTTTAGATCAATTATAAGTAAATTTTTTACCCAATATTATTTAATTAATCACTTTAGCTTAATAATTAGAAATCAAAATAAAATACATGAGCCATAATTAACTTACCTTAAATAACTTACAATCGAAACACTCCCTTAATATTTGATGTATTAGCTAAGCAGACATTTATTGGACAATTAAAAATATAAATATCCTATCCTCTTATTTCTGCAAACAACTATCCCTGCATCAGATGTCAGAATTGTTGAACGGCTCTGATATTAGGAATGTGACTTAGGCCTTAGTAGGCCCTAATATTTAATCATTTTTACTTAGTCAACGTGAAGCGAAATGCATTGGATGCGCTCACCAAAGCCAATGAAAAATAAAAATCATATCATTGCGTGTGGAGTCTTTTCTTACTTAACTAGAGATTCCACGTATGATTGGTCCACATGACATTTTCTTATACGCCACGCGTCCAACAACTTTCTGGAAGCATTTCATATGGGTCTATGCATGCCACGTATACAATGTACGTCCTTATCACCATATGCGGATATTGCCTGCGACCCTGACCATAGGAAGTTGCTGCGGCTGTTGGAACTTAGGTGGGGCCCACTGTGATGTTTGTTAGAAATCTACCCGCCATCGGTTTTGGCACCTCAGTTTAGGAACGCAGATTGCGTACTACTACCCCACCAGGACCTTGCTAAAGATGGACGGTCCTGATTGAAGCTTTGGGGGGCCATCATGATATATATGTTTATTGACACCACATGTCATTTTAGGGTGTGAGCTAAAAAAAATTTAAAAAATGAGGTACATCAAAGGCCAAGTGAACCACATCCAAGAAGGAGGGGTGATTAAACTTTTACAGTTGAAAACTTCTAAGGGCCCACTTAAATGTTTATTTACCATTCAACCAATTCATAAGGTCAAGTAGGGGATAAGAAAGGGAAGATATAAATATCAACTTGATTCAGAACTTATGTAGCCCTTGAGAAGTTTTCACTGATAATCTTTCGTCCCCTGCTGCTTCCAATGGTGTGGTGCACTTAAGCCTTTTATCTGACTTCTTTTTAGATTCAAGCCTTAAAATGATCTATCAAAATGGTTGGTTGGTGTGAATAAAACATATACATAATAGTGGCCTTCACCGAGTCTCTAACAGCATCGTTGTCTCTAAATGGGTACTAGTAGAGGGTATTACCTAATCCGCGTCCCAATTTTAAGTCTAGAGAAATTAACTTAGTCTATTCATTTTGTCGGATCATTTTAGAAGATTAGATAAAAATTAAACAAGTTTAAAGCTTAAGTGGGCCACACAACAACAAACAATGGAGATTGAATGACCACTGTCAGAACATTTGTAAGGCCATAGGTTTTGAATAGGATAACACCTTGATCTATAGCTCAAAGAGGTAGACTGAGTGAAAAATTCCTGGTTTCGACACCGAGGTCTTGGTATCGATCCCTAGTAGGGGCGGCTAACAGTGAAGTGTGAACGGACAGTGGGGTGTACTGACACACTAACAAAAAAAAAAAAGGTTTTGGATAGGATAATATTTTTCTGTTTTCAGGTCATCCCAGTAGGAATGACCTCATGAATGGGTATGAATGGCATATAAACATTTGAGTAGGCCCTGGAAGGTTTCAATGATGGGTGTTTTTATACTCATACTCATTGGTGCTCAAAATCAGATTGCATACCGAGTTATACGCTCTTATCATACTGAGTAAACTCACTTGGGACCACCTTGAATGTATGTGGTCCTATCCACTCCGTCCATCCGTTTTTCCATCTAATTTAAGGGATTGAGCCCAAAATTGAAGCACATCCAAAGATCAAGTGGATCATGCCACTGGAAACAGTGGGGATAATGATTTCCACCATTGAAACCTTTCTAGGCCCCACAATGATGTTTATTTGTCATCCAACCTGTTCATAAGATCATAAGCTTGATCCAAAACTTTTGTGCTCTCAATCTTTCTTTCTCCTGGCTCTCTCTCAATCACAGTAACAGTGGCTGCCGTTATAGAGGAGATAACAATCGACTCGCTCTTTCCCTGTCCCCCCTTTTGTCCAATGCGGTTAGGTTGTAAGTAATTTTGCTTCAGCTGCTTATGCCTCGAGTAGTTGATTTAAATTTTTATGGATTCAACATATTAGTTTGTTAACTAGAATAAATATTGATGTGTCATCTCTCGTTCTCAATCTCTCTCTCCTCTTGCTCTCTCCCCATTGCAGAAGCAGTTGCCATTGAGGAAGAGACAACAATCTTCAAATCAAAGATATTATCTTCATTTTTTATTGATTTGCCTTCTTTATATATTAAGAAATTCTACAAATGAAAGATATTATCTTTATTTATTTTTAATTGATTTGCCTTCTTTGTAGAGATTTTGTTTTGGTTGTAATTAATTATTTCTTTATGTATAAATACAAAAGCTATACTTAATAAATATACAAATAAAATCTCTACAAAGAAGGCAAATCAATAATAAAAAAAATGATGACAATATATTTGATTTGAAGAATTTCTTTATTGGGAGAGATTGTTCGGTGGTGATGGGCTTCAAAGTAGGGTATGGGAAGTAAAAATCGAATAGAACTCTACCTTTTTTGTGGGAATTGAAATACCCTCTTTTTAGGGTCGTTACTCTTGCCCGGGTGGTAGACTCTCAAGAGTTTCTACTCCCGGACAAGGGTTCGAGTACCCATAGGTGGTGAAATTCCACCGGCGTGAGTGTGTGGGGTGTGTGAGTGTGCGTGTTAGAAAAAAGAAAAAAGAAAAAAAAATCCCTCTTTTTAGGGCATTAAGATAGCCAACAAATGTTTGGAAGCCCGGATACCTTTAGTGAGATTCACATACTAGGGGGGTATTATGAAGTTTCAATTCTTTCATTCAGACAACCCCTAATGCCCTTTGTGGAAAAAAAAAAAGATTATTTCTCATATTTTATTTTTGAATAACATTTTCATGAAAAATTTTATGCTATTTCTAAGTAGAATTTTTTATTATAGGAAACTACCTAATTAATATGGAATTTACATTCCAGCACATTTTTCAAAAGAAGTTTTTAAGCATCTACCTCATTAATCCATATTACTATCATCCGCTACCTTCTGTTACATTTATTTTTTTTTTACACCCAGTTGGGTATGTGAGTGAGTAAATAGGTAAGCAGCTTGGGTGGGCCTCATTGCGTTGTTTAGGTAAAATTCATCATAACCACTAGGTGCATCACCTCATGTTATACCAAGGGCCCAAAACATCACCCCTACCTATGATTGGTAGAGGTGTACACAAGGTGAACCGAGTTGAGTTGGGCACAACTCAACTCAACTCGGCTCGGCTCGGTCCTCTAGCCAGAGTCGTTAGCTTGGCTCGGCTCGATTCGGTCAGCAGCTCGGGCTAGTTTGAGTTGAGTTCGCCTATGCAGCATTTTCACAAACACATGGATTACACCTTCAAAATCTCACTGTATATAAAACAGCAGCCGTGGTTTTACAGGTATTTCATCAAACACCTTCTAAGCAACTTAAAAATCCAGAAAAAAAAAAAGAAGAGAGAAAGAATATTTGTTTTATATAGATACCTTCCTTGCCATCAGCCACACTTTATTGAGTCATTTCATCAAACACTTGGTGAGCAACATCAATATCAAAGTAACCGAGTCATCGAACTGGTTTGATCCGAGTTTGATTCGAGTTGGGTTCGATCGGAGTCGAGTTGAGCTTGGGCAAGCTCACACTCGGTTCGAAACGTTTTCGAGCTCCAAAAATCAGCTCGACTCAGCTCGAACTCAGTTTCGAATCAAGCTTTTTCGAGTCAAGTCCAGCGAGCTAACCAAGCTAACTCGGTTTGTATACAGCCCTAATGATTGGGGTGAACATGTGAAAATAGTGTACAGGGCAATGATCACCTTCCAAAATGCTTCCCTTAGTATGGCCCGCCTGAATCATAGATGGGCATGACTTTTATGATCCAAGTCTAAATATTTGTGTGGTATTTAATGATTGGATTATATTTCATATAATCATTATAATGAGCCCTGGAAAAAAACTCAAATCTAAGATGCTGTGTAAGTTGATGGCGAGGCTGTAATTCTAGTAACTGAATCTAGGCTCTGAGTCGTGATTTCATCGTATGAATAGCCGTTGCACCTTAATCGACTCGGTGCCGATTCGACCCGACTTGGTAGTTTTGATTGGCTCGGCCTCGGTCCGAATTAGTCCATGCCAGACCCAGACTTAGATCGGGTAAAGATGCTAGACTCAGTGCCAATTCGGCTCGAGTTTGGGTCCAGCCTATTTCAAAATCGGATCAAGTCGGGTCAAATAGGATCGAGTCAGGTCAGCCCTAACTCGGTCCGACTCGATGCCCACCCACTTCGGTGAATCCGGAGTGCCGTGCGCACATGCGTATCAGTATGCGGAAATCCTCCAAAGCCCTTCCACCAGAGAAAGCTCAGACCATAGCACGTGTTCCGTAATAAGACGTGCACATGCATGTCAATATGCGGTGCTCCACACGTGTAGAATTAGCAAACTGCGGCGGGAAAGCCGCTGCAAGCCAAACCCATCGAATCCAAAACCAAAAACCGCCGCCAAAACCCCTATAAAACCGCATTCCGGATAGCCATTCCCAGCAACGAATTCTCCAGATTTCCGGTTTTTAAATTCCCAATTTTCTGTTTTGAATGGCTTAGATGGAAACCAAGGAGGAGCGCAGGATTCTAGTGGCAGTGGACGGAGGAGATGAGAGGCTGTACGCACTCTCCTGGTGTCTCAAAAACATTGTTTCGGATAATTACAAAGATACCCTCATCCCTCTCTATGCCAAACCGCCTCCTACTCTCTATCCATACGTGGAGGGAACAGGTAATACATGAGAAAAACTGAGGGCATTCCCGTCAATTGCTTGATATTTGGTGAATGGCTAATGGAGTAATTTTCTTTGCTTTTCAGGGTATCTATTTTCTTCTGACGTAATCGCATCGGTGGAGAAATACAGCAATGATTTGACGGAGTGTGTTATAGAGAAATGTCGGAGAGTTTGCAGGGATTCACAAAATGTATGTTCCCAGCTATGGAGGTTTGCTAATTCCACGCGCTTGCACGTGTCAATAGCAACACTCGTGTGAGATCTGAGACTTCCATGTTAGATCTTCTGCTTAAAAAATCAGGCAGGTTTATTGGTTAGGTGGGCCACGACGCACGAATCAAATCGTTGCTAGGAAATGGTCGAATTTATTTTTATAAGTAAAAAAAGGTGGTAGGGTTAAAATAGTCTTTTTGTCCATGACCCTCTAAAATTATAGATTATTTCAAGTGGGCCAGGCCGACTTTTCTTGACGGGCCAGGCTCGGGCCGGCTAGAGGACAGCCTGAGCCATGGCCAATTAAGCTTTTGAGTCTTGAATTTAGGCCCGGTCTGGCCCTGGATTTGAGAGAAACTGGCCAATGATAGATGTGAACGGCCCAGATTGACCAGCCCTTGAATAGAAACGTCATTAGATTCCGTCATTGGTGGTTCGTTCTGGGCCTAAAAATAGGCCTGCCAGGCCCTAATGAATTAAAAACCCAAGCCAGATCCAGGCGGGCTTGTGAGCTGGGCCGGATTCATTTGGAACCTAGGTGGCAATGGGTCCACCCAAGCCACTGATGAATGGTCTAGATCACCAAACCAGATTGGTGCAGCAGATGCAATTCCTCTAAATAAGATGACATTGATAAGCCACCCTGCTGGGGCTTTATGTACAGTCAACCCAGGCCCATTTGTCTACAAGCCCAAAGGCATTTTGGTCAATAAATGACAACTTTACCCTTGAGAATGATTTTTTTTTTTTTTTCTTCTTTTCTTAATGGTGTTGTTAGAAGGTTAAGGTGGAGAATGGAGACCCAAGAGATGTTGTATGTGAAATGTCTGAAAAGCTCAAAACAGATGTTTTGGTTTTGGGAAGCCATGGGTATGGTTTTATCAAGAGGTATGTATAAAGACGAAAATGCCCTTTCTAAATTACTTTTTAACTTAATTTTATAAATATTATATTTATTTGTTCAGGGCTCTTCTTGGGAGTGTGAGCAATCACTGTGCACAAAATGCCAAATGCCCGGTTCTGATCGTGAAAAAGCCCAAGCACTGATTGGAAGACGTTCTAATAATATTTGGATGTGGCTATTATGATTCTGTATTGTATCGAGGGGTATGCATATAATTTTGTAATTTATTGAGACCTTGCATGTAAATAAGATGAACATGCTTTACTACTCTGAACAATATTCCAATTAAAAACATGGTTTTTCTACATCTTCATTTTTTATTTTTTTTTTAAAATTTTTTATTTTAGAACTCCAAATGCTATATTTGTATTGTGGTTGATGAAAATGAACTTATTTTATACCACAAAATGTTTATGTAGCCTCTTCATAGTAAATGGAAAGAAGTTATGAAGAAGGAATGCAATTCTAAGATTAAAAGTAAGACATGAGTAAGTAGCCAAACAAATGTTGTTGGTGATAAATGAATTTGGAAAATAAAAAAAGGAAATATGAAAGGATCATTAGAACAGGAGGAAATTTGTTCAGATTGAGGGCTTAGATTACGAGGAGATTTTCTTTTGGTAGTGAATTTTTCCTCTATAATGATCTTTTCTGAGATTGCATCTTAGAATGGTGATATGGACTGCCTTAACTCAATAAGTCATGAAGTAAATGGTCACAATAATAGTACTCAATAACTTATGAAGTAAATGGCCATATATTGATAAATATGTTGACTATCCATTTGGTGTTTAGTAGCTTTGTTTTGAATCTATTTGAGGGTAAATAGATTTCTCATGGTTGCTTTTTGTGTTTGCGGTTGATTTATTTAGAAGTAGAAGTTAATAGAATCGGAGGTATTTAAAATATATAATTTTTATTTATTTTAAAATTTTATTTTTTATTGTAATTTGGGTATAATTAGAGTTAAATACTTTTTTGACTCTCTTTTTAAAAGCACGTCCATGTTTAAGGCCATTATTTGTTGTGCACTTGGCACGTTGATGATATCCCAAGCCAATTCAATTATCCCTTACAAGACTAAAATCATATTAGTAGAATGATTCCAAACTGTCCAAGTATTGGCCAAATGATAGTTAAAAAATGCTAGTGAATTGATTGTTTGTGATCCTTACATTCGTGGCCCATTATGTACTTAGAAATTTGTTATTTTTGTTTTAAGTATACAGTTAAATGGGATTATTACAATTATTTTATTAAATATTACATATGTATATTAATTTGGCATATTAAAGTTAATAATTAATCAAATTTAAGTTTTTGTGAATATACTAAAGAATAATTTTAATGTATTCCAAATATATGCACCTAAACATAAATTTTGAATTTTGATACATTTCAATTATATGCTACCAAAGATAATTGAGGACTTAAAATCACATTAATTTCAATGTAAGTGTAATTTTGATTCTAATGCTTTCCAAATACAAGCTTCCAAACAAGCCCTAATGGATATAATATTCCATTCATTATTGACTATCTTTATATTGTATGACAAAGAATTGTGTATAATGAATGCATTTGAAAAGAAATTCTTAATCCTATTTTGTATGTGGATGATATTCTTCTTGCTAACAATGATTTGGGAATGATAAATATTACCAAGCATTGGTTATCTCTAATTTTGAGATTGAAGATATGAGTGAAGCAACTTGTATATTAATAGTTAAAATCAAATAGAATCCTTTTAAAAGGTATTAAAGTTTGTCTCTTCTTGACCGATTTCAGCTATCATATATACTACAAACTTATGGCTAGTCAACAGATAAGAATCTCAAGTTAAGTGTGGTTTTTTTGTCTTAAAAGTGATTTAGAAAAAGGAGAAAAATGCATAATGTTCTCATGTGGGTTGGGTGCATGCACGTACTATTGATGCTGGCATGGCGTGGATGCCCATGGATTTTGAGATGGATGTAGTATAGGCTTAAAAGTGGCCCAAATGCCCATTGATTTTGAAATGGATGTAGTATAGATAGAGCTGGGCATCTGTCTTGATCGGATCAGATCGGATTAGGTATAACTCGATCAGATCCGAATTTCTAATGGTTAGACCCGAACTCGATCCGATCCAAGACCGGATTCGGGTCACCTGATTCGGACAGACCCGATGCCTGGTTGACCTTACCCAGACCAAGTCCGCCTCGGTCAAGAAAACCGAGCCGGATCGGATTAAGTACGATTCGAATAGTATGAATTAAATCAAATTGTTTCATATGATGTGGTCTAAGTTAACCTTTAATATATTTCCTTTTTGTGCCCAATGACCAAAATAATATTTCAAAATGAACGGCTTAGATGAAATATATACATTAAGGTGGGCCCCACATGGCTTTGAAAAAACTTTTAATCTCTGTGTATATGTTTTTATTTAACTTTTAAAATTATTTGCTCTTCACAGAACTATTTACTTGCTTTTCACGCAAGCAGGCCTACGCAAGATGAATTTGAATTGTGTATCCACATTAGCAGATCTGATCATGGGGTAGGTGTTATATCCAAACCGTTCATCCATTTGGCAAGCTCGTCTCAAGGCTTGAGACGAAAAATAAGACAGATCTAACTATCAAGTGGACCACACGAATGGTTTAACAATTGAAAATCATTCTTTGCTGATATTTGTGCTATGGTCCGGATGATCTTTGGATATTATTCATTTTTTGAAAAATGCTTTATAATGATCTATAAAAATATATGAGTGGTGTAGATATAATAAATACATCATTGTGGGGCCCATATAACTTTGATCTCCTTTAAACCATTCGTACAACTCAGAGCTTGAGGAGCACCCGGATCACGAGGATGCCAGGTGCGTCACGAAACGGACTGGCTACTCCCTTGCCACCGGTCGTCGCTCTGTGGACCCCACCATGATGTATGTGTTTCATCCATGCCCTCCATCTATTTTTATAGATCATTCTATGTTATTAAAAAAAAAGAAAAAAAAAAAGAGGTATATCGAAATCTCAAGTGGAGCACATTATAGGAAACAGTGTTGAATGAACGTTGACCATTAAAAACGTTTTGGAGGTTATAAAAGTTTTTGATCAAGCTAATATTTGTTGTTTCCCTTCATCTGAGTCCTTATGATCTAATCAACAGATTAGATTTCAAATAAATAGTACAGTGGGCCTTAGGAGGATTATAATGGTGGATATCCAATCATTATTGTTTTCCTATGGTGTGGTCCATCTGAGATTATATCCCTATCATTTTTTTATAGAGAGCCCTAAAATTATCTATAAAATGGATGAACGGAATGGATGAAACACATACATCATGGTGGGGTCCACAGAGCACCCACGGGCTGGTGAGTAGCCAATCCTTGGACGCAGATTTCCTGCGAAAGCCTTTCGCAAGGAGTTCCTGCGCAAGGATGCTGGGTGGGCCCCACCGATATGTTTGTGTGAAATCTACCCCATCCATCCTTTTTGAGAGATAATTTTAGGATGTGCGACCAAAAAATAGATGTTGTAACACCCTGAAAATCGGGGGTCGTGCATACGCTCGACTCCCGAGTTCCCGGGGTCACTTATAATCGGTTTTCATTAATATGCGATTAATTCAAGTTTAAAGGCGCAGCATGGAACTTCCTGGAACATGAAGCACAACCACACAAGTCTACTGAAATAGAAGAAAACCAATTATATTTATATATACATGCCCAAAAGAATACAAACGGGCGCACAAGGTGACGCCCAATAATTTCACAAAAAAAGAATGATATGACCAAAGGAATAAATCTGAGCCGCTACTCGGCAACCCAACAACCCATGTACTGATTTGACGGGGTCCCGCTCATCAACTGGAAGTAATGGAACTCGTCCTCCTCCTCGAGGCTCGCATCACCAGGCTCCACGAAATTTGTATCACCTGCATCTATGAACGGGTCTGGTTGGTGTTTTAAAACACCATCCTAGAGTGGGAGTGAGTGATCAACTCAGTGGGTGCTATTAATCTCAAGTTATCATATGCATCAATTTTAATATGGTCTTAATGAAAAGTATATAAGCACATACATCTAAGTAATCTTATTAATGCGCATGTATGCAGCATGATATGATGCATGCCCTCACAACAACACTCCCTTGTACGACAACATCTAACGATCGCCAATGCCAACACTCCCTCAGTGCGACCTCGACTGCCGAGTCGCTACCCTAACTAGTGCGATGCAATGCGATCGTGTTAGCCGAGTTATTAGTTAAGTCCATTCATCCAGCAGGTTTGCGAATCTGTCACACCCCACATATCATATGCCCTTGAACTAGTTGTGAGGCCAAAGCCCCCCAATGCGTGAGGTCGAGACCCCGCGGTCCTTGACCCCGTCGGGTTTCCCTATCCCCGACTTCAAGCACATGGGGGTGCTGAACATGGGGTCGCTCGCGGTCACTACGGGGAGGCACGTCACCCCAGCGTAGGCCGACAGCTCGAACACAGTGTCTCATTCCACCATACCCGGCTCACGAGGCTGTGGACCATTTCTCGGTGGATTATTGATGGGCTACCTCGGTTGTAGGGTGTCACAGGTTCCATACAGATGTGAGCAAACAGGGTTAACAAATCATGGTGGGTCAACGGTAGGCTAGACCGCATGAGTCCAGGCGAGTACATGGCGGTACGACATCGGGTGCATGCAACCCATGTAGTCCAACTACTGTCACCCTCTCGCACTCGCCCAAATCCGTGGGTTTAACCTTAAGGCGGTCCTACCAACGGGACCGCCCCGACTCTCCTTGCTTTCTTGACCAACCTTAGGGTTTGGATGGTGGTCCACAACAAGTTAATGGATAGGGTTATCAACTGGCAAAATCATCATCACATTCTCACACATCCACATACAATTCAAATTTATCTACTAAGCAGAACATCATGATTTATGAGTGTTGGTGCATGTATGGTGTGTGTGTTAGTGAGGAAGTTACTCACTTCCCACAACTCATGGGAAACAAATTTGCATAGGAAATAATTAAGGCATGCATGCTATAGGGCAACATCATAAGAGCAATCCAACAAGACATCAACAAGTAATCAACAAATTTACACCAAGTCATGTAAGAAGCAAGAACAAACATCATATGAGGAAATCAATTAAAACATATAATTTCACACCACTCGTATAAGCATGAAATCCTAGGTTTTTCTCTATATTCTCTAATTACATCATCTAAGCAATCAAAATCATTAATCTCATATTGAAATTGGTGCTAGACCACCTAGGAGTAATAGTCCGCACCTATGGTTCGTTGGAGATTCGGAAACGCCCTAGGAAAGAGGGCTTTCGGGTCGATCGGTCGGAATCCCTAAACCAAGCTATTGCATGCTAGAATTCCAAACCAAACCCACCTTGCTACGTGGATTTCAAGAAGGATAGGTGAAACCTCACCTAGGCAACCCGCGGACGGTTGTTGAAGCTAAGGAGAGGAGTTTTTCCTTGCAAGAGAGGCAACGAGTTGAAAGGGTTGGCTTTTCTTGGGGCCCCACCTTGATCTAGGGTCCCACAAATCTCTTTCTTCTCTCCTTCTCCTCTTTACTCTCCTTCTCTCTTGGTGGTTGTAGCAAATGGGAGAGGGATTTATGAGGGATAGGGTTTATTCCCTAGACTAGGCCCTTTTGGCCTTGAGTTCCCTCAAATTCCCAAATTAGCCTACTAGGGAACATTTTTGGGGTTGGTGTGGCCCTAATGCTCCTTTGGCCACCAAATTTGGTGGGTAGGTGCCTTATGGCCCGATTAGGGCCCGTGTAAAATTTGGAAATAAATGGATAGACGAAAGAGTCAAAGGTCTTGATATTTAAACGGCCCCGTGGGGCCCATTCTGGTGATTGGAGAGATTCTGGTGGTCCCCTGGCCATGAAATTTCTAAGTTGGATGCTACATGGCCCGATGAAGGGCCATGCAAAATTTGGGGACGATCGGACCTGGGGTTTGGTCGTACGGGTCCGATTTGTGATCGACGGTCACCGACCCACGATCGGGTCCCAGAGTTGGTGGACGTGCGTAGAAAAATTCACTAGACCTCCACCATAAATATGGAAGAAATCCAATGGTTGGATAGCCTGGAATCTCGATTTCATTCGCAAGCGCCAGATTTTGGTCCTGGCGAAGGTGGGGTGTACTAAGTCAGTACCAGATCCCACTTCTGAGTGCCTGCTGGGCCCGCGGTCCGCGATGGTCCACAAGCCCAGTGAGTCCTATAATCCCCTAAATTTTTAGATTTTTCTGACCTTCCGGCATCGCGGTACAGCCCGCACAGGCTGTTGCTCAGTGTAAATGGTCATCCGGCTTGGCGGCCCGCACTTGGTCTTGCCATGGCCTGTCCAGCATATTCAAATGGGCTAATCCTAGATTAATTAGCTCATGACACCCCCACTACGAATGTTTTAAATGCTCGGTCCTGCGAAAAGTCCGACGTGGACGCCCCAGTACACTGTTCTGGTTGGACAGGACGTTACATGATTAATCGAACTTGTGCGGTTCTTCACTGGTACACCCTGTATAAACTGACATTGAGTGCTAATGGTCATTAAGTAATATTTAGGTTAATTAAATAAAATAAAAATAAAAATAAAAATTGATGGATTTTTTGGAAGTCCAAAACAGTGAAAATCAAGGATGTTACAGATGTATCAAGCACTTAACTGGGCCACACGAGAGGAAATAGTTGTTATTCAATGAGCACCGTTGATACATTTTTATGGCCATAAAATTTCTGTATCAGGCTATATTTTTAGTTTTTTCATTTCATCCAATTTGGAATGACCTTATAAATAGTTTGGATTTCATATAAACAACAAGGTGGGGTCCAGGAAGGTTTCAATGGTGCGAATTTCTTTCCCCAATTTCCCTCAACTGTCAAGGAGCTCTGCTCGAGGAACATGCGGACGTGTGAGAGAAGTAGATTGGGTACTCCGCATCACACTATTTAAATGATGGTAAGTCAGTGCTCTGTGGGCCCCACCATGATATATTTACTTCATCTATGATGTCCATCTATTTTTCTAAATCATTTGATGGTATTAAAAAAAAAGAAAAAGAAAAAAAGAAGAGGTATATCCCAATCTTAAGTGGACAACATTATGCGGATCGAATCGAATCTGATTGGATCGGATGCATTCGGATCGGGTCGGTCCGGGTTGACCATTGATCCGAAATCGATCCAATTAACGGTCGGATCTTGTTGTCCCACCTCGATCCTGGCCGATCATGGCCTTTAGTTCGGATATGTTCGGAGCAGATCGGGGCGGATCGGGTCGAATTCGCCGGATCGGTTCCTTTCTGCCCAGCTCTAAGTATAGACTTAAAATGGTGTGTTTAGAAGACTTAAAAGTTGCTACTTGCCAACATAGACTCAAAATGCACGATCAGAAATAATATATATTGAATGCCCGTTGTTAAGTAGACCACACTATAGGAAATAGTAGATATTGAACACCCATAGTTAAGAATTTCTTGTAGGCCATAGAAGTTTTGGATTAACTAGATACTTGTGTTTTCCCTTCATCCAGGTAAAGTTACCATGCAAAAAGATTAGATGGAAAATAAACATCACGGTGGACCTTAGGAAGGTTTTTAACCGTAGATGTCATTATCTATATTGTTTCTTGTGTTCCTCTTGAGTTTTAGATTTGCCTTATGTTTGGGCTCATGCCTTGGAGTGCTCTAGTAAAATACACAGATAGTAGATTTACTACATTCTTCAAGGTGGGCCCTACAGTGAGTTGGCATTGTAGGTAGAGTTCTACACAAATTGAGTTAGCTTGGTTATCTTGCTTGACTTGACTTCGTTTAAAATTGAGTTTGAGCCGAGTCGAGTTGATTTTTGGAGCTCGAAAAAATTTCGAGTCAAGTTCGAGCTTGTCTGAGCTCGAATTGACTCTAATCGAACCTTAACTTGAATCGAACTCAGATTGAAACAGTTCGATGACTTGGTGATTTTGATACTGATGTTGCTCACCAAGTGTTTGATGAAATGACTCAACGAAGTGTTATTTCAGGTGCATATATTCTTCGCGGGATCGGCTGGTGGCGAGGAAGGTATGGATATGAAACAAATCATTACAAAATAATAAAAAAAAAATTTACATGATAAAAATATCATTTTTCTTGATTTTGATGGTACCTACGAAATGATTGATGAAATTCTCGTAAACTGATCTTGCTGTTTTGCATACCATGAGAAATTGAAGGTACACTTCATGTGTTTGATAAAATGTCACACATGTTTGAACTCAGTTCGAACTGTCCTGAGCTACTGGTTGAACTGAGTCAAGTTCGAGCTACTGATTGAACTGAGTCAAGTTCAAGTTGGATCCGCTAGTGGCCGAGCCAAGCTATGCCATTCTTGACTCAGTTCAACTTGTGTACAACTCTTATTGTCAGCTCCATGCGCCCATTAAAGACGAAAGGGAGAGAGGTACTGTTTCTATTTGCCACTCTCCAATGGCCTTCAAAGTAGGGTATTGAAAGTGGAAACCCGGTTGACTTTGACCCTCTTTTTTTTTCCTTTTTTTTTTTTTAATGAATCAAAATACCCTATTTTTATGAGATATCCAGAGGGTGTTTGCATACCTGGAGTTTTAATGTCCAGTACCACCCAAATGTGAGAATAGCATACTAGGCAAGTATTTTAATTTCCTAACTTTTCAATTCTAGTGGTCCAAACAACTCCTAAGCAACGAATGACAACTGTTCAAATCCAATGTGCGATGTTGCTTTGAGCCCGCTTGGGAATTATTGCATGTATGAAGAACTATAATAATCTTATATATAATAGCATACAATTAACTAAATTAAACTGTTCTAATTCAAATGTTTTATGAAAGAAAATTACACTTATTTACAACCGGTTTGGATACTACCAAATGAATTACTTTTTCTACTTACAATGATTGGGAACTTCTTCTTTTTTTACGCACGCAGCCATCACCGTAAGTAGGATTTCACCATCCATTGGTACTCAAACCCCATAACATCCGGCAAGGATAAAAGATAAATAAGTTTGATTGAAGATCAATTATAAGTAACTTTATTTATTTAAAGTTATTTAACCACTTCTACTTAATAAGTAAAAAATCAAGATAAGCTATTTGAGCTATAATTAGCTTACCTTAAGTAAATTGCAATCGAAACACTCTCTTAATATCTGATGTATTGGATAAGTGGATATTTATTGGACAATTAAAAATAAAAGTATCCTATGCGATCTTATTTCTGCAAACAAGTATCTCTCTATAACAGAATTGTTCAACGGCTCTGATATTGGGATTGTGACTTAGGCCTCAGTAGGCCCTAATATTTAATCATTTTTACTTGATTCAACGTGGAGCGAGTTGCATTGGATGCCCTCCATCCAAAGCTAATAAAAAAGAAAAATCATACCATTGCATGTGGAGTCTTTTCTTACTTGGCCAGAGATTCCACGTATGACTGGTCGACAGGATATTTTTTTTTATACGCCACGCGTCCGACAACTTTCCAAAAGCATTCCACGTGGGTCGATGAATGCCGCATATACAATGTATATCCTCATCGGAGACGGATTGGCTACTCCCCCTGACACCAGCCAATGGCTGGTGGTCGGTGCTTTGTGGGCCCCACCATGCTGTATGTGTTTCATCCATCCTGTCCATATATTTTTATAGATCATTTTATGTTATTAAAAAAAAATGAGATATATCGAAATCTCAAGTGGATCACATTACAGGAAACCGTTTTGAATGAACGGTAACCATCAAAAACGTTTTGGGTCCTTAAAAGTTTTTGATCAAGCTGATATTTATTTTTTCCCTTCATCTGAGTTTTTATGATCCAATCAACATATTGGATGTCAAATAAACAGTACAGTGGGCATTAGGAGGATTTTAATGATGGATATCCAATCATTATTGTTTTTCTATGGTGTGGTCCATCTGAGATTTAGATCTCTATAATTGTTTTCTCCGATCCATAAAATGATCTCTAAAAGTGGATGAACGGAATGGATGAAACAAATACATCATATTGAGGCCCACAGAGCACCGACCACCAGCCACGGGGCTGGTGTCGGGGGAGTAGCCAATCCGTCTCCATCCTTATCACGGACGCGGGTTGGCTACTGACAGGTTGAGAAGCGAGAGTCGTTACTGAAGTGACGTCACCATATTATGCGGGCTCTACAATAATGCATGTGTTGTATCCACACCGTCCATCCATTTGGTAAGATCATTTTAGAGCATGACCCAAAGATTTAGTCAGATTCAAACCTCAAGTGGACCCCACCACAGAAAAACAGTGGAGAATGAATCTAGGGGCTACAGAAGTTTTCGATCAAGCTAATATTTGCGTTTTCACTTCTTTCATGTCTGTTCTAAATTATAAAAAGGTCGGATCTCAAATAAATATCATGGTGGACCATCGGAAGGTTGCAACGGTGGCCATCACTCTCCCCACCAGTTTTATGTGGTGGGGGCCACTCGAGATTTTTATCTGACTCTTTGGCTCATGCCCTAAAATGATCCATCCAAGTGGATGTACAGTATGAATATAACAAATACATCATGGTAGGGCTCATAGAATACGGTGACGTGCGAGTCGCGCTACTCAACCTGTCAGTAGCTAATCCGCGTCCTCTTATTACCACATACGGAATGCCAGCGACCACGACCGTAGGAAGTTCCTGCGGTTGCAAACAAGGTGGGCCTACCGTGATGTTTGTTAGAAATTCACCTGCGATCGGTTTTGGCACCTCAGATTAGGAACGCAGACTGCGTGCTACTACCCCCACCAGGACCTTGCTAAATACGGACGGTCGGTAGATGTTTTGTGGGGCCCACCATGATGTATATGTTTATCGATGCCACGTATCATTTTTTGGGCACGAGCTAAAAAAGAGGCACATGAAAGACCCAAGTGGACCACACCGGATGATGCAGTGGTGATTAAACTTCCCTTGAAAACTTCTCAGGGCCTATTTTGATTTTTATTTGCCATCCAACTTATTCATAATGTCAAAGAAGGCAGAGATTGAAGGAAAACATAAATATCAATTTGTTTCAAAACTTCTATAGCCTCGGGAAGCTTTCAACAGCAGTCTTTCATCCCATGTTACTTCCTATGGTGGTGTATTTGAGCCTTTTATTTGTATCTTTTTTGGATTGAAGCCTTAAAATGATGTGTCAAAATCAGCAAACGTGTGAATAAAACACATACATCCTAATAATCCGCTGCCTTTGAAAAGGACTGCTCATCTTTAGATAAGATACCGTGGGTAGTATTTAAAACAGACGTGTGAATGAAACACATACATCCTAATAATCCCCTGCCTCTAAAAAGGACTGCCCATCTTTAGATAAGATATTGTGGGCAGTATTTAAAACAGACGTGTGAATGAAACACATACATCCTAATAATCCCCGGCCTCTAAGAAGGACTGCTCATCTTTAGATAAGATACTGTGGGTAGTACTTAAAACAGACATGTGAATGAAACACATACATCCTAATAATTCCCTGCCTCTAAAAAGGACTGCTCATCTTTAGATAAGATACTGTAGGTAGTATTTAAAACCCCGTTTCATTTTAGGACGTGATACAAAAAATAAAGTGGAAATAAAACTGAACTGGGACTTGGATTTCCTACCAAAGATCTGCATGAAGTTCATGAAAGAAGCTAGGTGGGTTCACTGTGATGTTTGCTAGAAATTGACCTATTACATTCATTTTATCATATTATTTTAAAACTTCAGACAAAAAGTGAAGCACATCTGAAACTTAAGTGGGCCACATGACAGTAAACAATGGAAATGGAACATCCACCGTTGAAACATTTGTAATGCCTTAAGTTTTCGATGGGATAATTTTTATTTGTTTTCAGTTCATCTCAATAGAAGTGGCCATATAAGCATTAGGGATGGCATATAAATATCATGACCATGTGGGAAGGTTTCTATGACGGGTGTTTTCTAATCAATTATTTGCACTCATGTAGTCCACTAAAGCTTTAGATATTCTTCATATTTGGTCTCACCTCTTAAAATGATACAAGAAAATGGAGAGATAGAGTCAATTTCTTACAAACATCACTGGCCCGCCTAGTAAGAGTGACATGCCTTCCTGTGAAAATCTTTTTGGAATCGACCTAGGTAGCTATATGCCATCTACCTCGTTAATAGATTAAAAGCACAAAATTATTAGTCTGAGTTAAAACTTCTGTGGCCCCACGAATTTTTTAAGATGGGGCACTCAATCCACATTCTTCATGTCATGTGGCTACTTGAGTATTCAATCCCCACAGTTTCTCGTCGTGTGGCCCACTAAAGTTTTGCATTTTTATTTTTTTTAAAGGATGGGTTAAAAAAATCGCACCCACACGTGTTAACTTGGAACACATGTTTGAGATCCTTGTTTTCTGCCTGTTTACATAAAGCACATCTTTAATCCTGAATATCAAACCATTTAAAACCTCAGGTACACCATATATATATATATATATATATATATATATATATGGAAAAGGTACTATGCGCTCGACCTCACGATTAGCTCCCATGAGGTCGAGCTGTATGGGCCCCAGCGTGATGCGTGTCGACCATCAACACCGTGCATTTGATGGGTTCCCTCTAAATTATAGGATATCCCAAAAATCAGCCGTATAAGTAACTCAGGTGGGCTATACCATTTAAAATCATGTGAAACACCATTAAAACATATAAAAGTACTTGGTGGGGCCAACCTGAGTTTTGAATGCTGCTGAAACTTGGTCTGAACCCTCATGAAAGTGGGACACACATAATGGATGGGCTGGATTTGCAAAAAACATCTCGGTGGGCCCAAAAAACGGATTATGAATGTTTTAATGGTGCACGGCCCCTCCCCACTTCTGTATGTGGTGTGGCCCACAAAAGTCACGGATTGACTTGATTTTTGATACCTAGGCCCACGATGTAATGATGCATCTGACTGATGGGTTAGATTTTCGAAACACATCACGGTGGGGCCCACACAGCTCGACCTCATGAGACGGACTCGTGAGGTCGAGCGCATAGTACCTTTTCCCATATATATATATATATATATATATATATATATATATATATTATATATATACCACATGAGAAAAGGCCTACTTTCTGATACAGAAAAAAGAACTATTTCCAAGCCATAACACGTGTCTCAGTTACCACGTGCATATGCGTGTCGGTGTGTGCGGCTCCACACGCTTGTAGAAGTAGCAAACCACGGCCTTAAAACCACTGCAAACAAAATCCATGGGATGGAAAACCAGAAACCGCCGAAAAAACCCCTATTAAATCTCTATCCGGATAGCCATCCCCAGCAAGGAATTCTCCAGATTTCCGGTTCTCTACTTCTAAATTTCCGAATTTTCTGGTTTTCGATTTGAACGGGTCAGATGGATTCTAAGGAGGAGCGCAGGATTCTAGTGGCAGTGGACGGAGGAGATGAGAGCCTGTACGCGCTCTCCTGGTGTCTCAAAAACGTCGTTTCCGATAATTACAGTGATACCCTCATCCTTCTCTACGCCAAAGCGCCTCGTGCCGTCTACCCAGCTTTGGATGGAACAGGTAATACATCAGAAAAACCAAGGGTATTCCCGTAAATTTCAGTATTTTTGGGAAGGACTCATGGAGTAATTTTCTTTGATTTTCAGGGTATTTATTTTCTTCTGATGTAATCGCGACGGCGGAGAGATACAGCAATGATTTGGCGGAATCGATTGTAGAGAAGTGTCGGAGGGTGTTCAAGGATTCACAAAATGTATGTTCCGAGCTATGGAGGTTTGCTAATTCCACGAGCGTACACGTGCCAATATACAACACCCGTGTGAGATCTGAGCCTTCCATTTTATTGGAAATGATGCTTAGATCTTCTGCTTAAAAATTCAGGAAGGATTATTGGTTAGGTGGGCCACGATGCACAAAGAAAACTGACGGTTGGAAAAAAATTTCGTCTAACCGTTGATGTACTTGGCAGGTTGTGGCCCACCTAAGGTGTGAATGGTCCCTTTTTAGGCCAGAAGATCTAAACAGTTTATATGGACAGCCCAGATCTCTAACACGTGTTCCTTTTTTTAATAACTAGTTAGGATTTTGATGGTCTAGATGTGTACCATCTGATTAACGGTCTAGATCATGAAACCAGAATGGTGGATCAAATGGGATTCTTGTAAACAAGATGACCTTTCTAGCCATCCTGCTGGCCTTCTATGCACAATCAACCTAAGCCCAGTTTGGTAATGAGCCCAAGGGCATTTTGGTCCATAAATGACAACTTTACCCTTGAGAATTGATTTCATTTTAATGGTTTTGTTAAAAGGTTAAGGTGGAGGTGAAGGTGGAGAATGGGGATCCAAGAGATGTTATATGTGAAATGTCTGAAAAGTTAAAACCAGATGTTTTGGTTGTGGGAAGCCATGGCTATGGTTTTGTCAAGAGGTATGTATAAAGACGAAAATGCCCTCTTTAAATTACTAAATTATTTTTTTACTTAGTTAAAATTATTTTTTTTCAGGGCTCTTCTTGGGAGTGTGAGTAATCACTGTGCACAAAATGCAAAATGCCCAGTTCTGATAGTGAAGAAGCCCAAGCATTGAGTGGAAGATGATCTTATAATATTTGGATGTGGGTGTTGTGCTTTTGTATGCATGTAATTTTGTACTTTGTTGAGACATTGCATGTAAATAATATGACTCTGCTTTCCTACTCTTTTACTTTGAATAATATTCAATTAAACTGACTCGGCTTTAGTTTAGTGGATCGACTCAGCCGAGTTGACACTTATCTACTTCAAGTTATGAGGTAAATAGGGCATTTGAAAAAATAAAAAGAAAATCTGAATGGTTCTTTAACAAGTTTAAAGTCGGGCTTGTTCCGGTGGTAGACTCTCAGGAGTTTCAACACTTGGTCAAGGGTTCGAGTACCCATTCGTGGTGAAATTCCACTAGCGTGAGTGTGTGGGGGTGTGTGTGTGCGTGTGTAAAAAAAAAAAAAGAAGAAAAAAGTCAGCCTTGTTGGGAAGGGATTTATTCAAATTGAGAGCTTAAATAATGAAGAGACCTTGTTGCCAAGGGATTTACATAAATTATGAGGTTAAATAATGAAGGGACTCTTTTTCTTTTTCTTCTTGTAGTGAAGTTCTCTTTTATCAAGCTATTTTATGGAATTAGAATTGTTCCAGATGAATGTGAAGACTATATTTTAAAATCTAATAATTGTATATGATGAATGTGAAAACCATATCTTAGAATCGTGACTTTGTAACATCTTAATAAGGTGGGCCTTATTGATCAATGGTTTGGATTGTCTTAAAGGTCAAATAATGTGATTGATTGGGTAAATTAGTGGGCCCTATTGCATTGTGATTCTTCCAAAATATCTGCGTAAGGGGCGGAATGCTATAGCTGTGATATGGGATTTTGATGCCTGTGGAGCCTTGAAAAATAGTTTTGATGGGTTACAAACTCTTCAGCCCTCTAATCTATGTAAGAAGGCTAGGTCCCCAATCCTACACCACAATAGAAGGAAAAATCTGATAGATCATTCTCCTTAGAGGTGTAAAGGGAATGAAGATTCCAGCATCCGAATTCAACTATCCGTTGTTATTCGAATTCTTTTGCAATGGTATCTCTCGTGATCTCTCGTGATCTTCGTACCGGTTGCACAGCAAGATCTTTTCAGCAATTCCGCATTAAGAAAAATATATAACAGACCTATGTTGAGAAACCTTGCTCCATGATAGATAATCTTCTTGCTAGCAATGATTTGGAGAAGATAGATATTGTGAAAAATGTCATAGGATCATGACCTACGTAGAAAAACCTTCGTGGATGATATTTTTCTGCAAGCAATGATTTGGAGACAATGGATATAACCAAGCAACCGAATCCCAGAATCGTGACCTATATGGAGAAACCTTCGTGGATGATTCTCTTCTTGCCAGCAATGATACGGAGATAATACATATTACCAAGCAATGGTGAAGACGCTATTTTAAAATTTAGGAATTGTTCCAGATGGATGTGAAAACTGTATCATAGAATCGTGACCTATGTTGAGAAACCTTCATAATGATACTCTTCTTACCAAGCAATGGTCATTTTTTAATTTCAAGATTAAAGAAATGGGTGAAACAACTTACATATTCAGAATTAAAACCGAACAAAGATATCTGAGCTTGTCTTTTCTGGATCGTTTTGGACTATTAGGTTGCTAACCTATGGTTAGGCCAATAGATAAGAGTCTAAGTTAAGCATGGAGTTGTGTTCTTGGAGTAATTTAGAAAAAAAAAGATAAATGTGTAATGTTTCCCGCTGGAGGACCTCTGCAACGTTTGTAGAATGGTGTGAAGCCCACCATGACATGAATGACATCCAACTGTTCATCAGGCGCACTATGTCATATGCTATTTTTAGCCCAAAAATCAGGCCAACCCAATACTCAGGTGGCCCATAATATATAAAATCATGCCTAAAACCTACAAAATTTCGTGCTGCCGAGCACCTGATTTTTAGAATTGAACTGATTTTGGGGGGTAATATTAATCATGGTGGGGTGCATCCTATGAATGGATTGGATTATAAAAAAACAGGGTAGGCGAACACAATCTACGAGGCTCCCACTGGGCCCAAAAGAAGAATGACCCTAAACTTTATCCTCGTGGATCAGGCGAGGCAAGAATTTCAGGCCCTATTGGCAAACGAGCAATCCACGGCTATTGCTTCACTAAAATCTCAGATCAATGGACAAGATCTTTTGCACATGTCTACTTCAATACATCGTAGATCTAGCATGTGTTAGACTGTTGATTGATGAACCATTTCCCAACAAGACATCCCTAATCCAACAATCGGTGGCCAAAAAATGGACGGTTTAAAAAAGAAAACACTGCAAGGCTCAAAGTGGGAGGATAAATGGGGAGCAGGTTAGGTGCGGCGCTCAATGTGGGGCCCACCTTGATGCTTGTATTCTATATCCATGTTGTGCATCCGTTTTGCCGGATCATCTTAGAGCATGAGCCCCCAAAAACAAAGCATATCCAAATCTCATGTGGACCATACCATAGGAAACAGTAGTGATTAACCATTAAAACTTATTATGGGCCACAAAAGTTCTGGATCAAGCTTATATTTGTTTTTTCCCCTCATCCAGGTTTTGTGACCTTGGGAACAGGTTGTTGGATGGCAAATAAACATTACAACGGCCCAGGAAGTTTTTAATTGTAGGGCATTTAATCACCACAGTTTCCTATAGTAGTGTCCACCTGAGATTTGGATCAGCTTCGTTTTTTGGCTCGTACCCTAAAATATATAGAATACATACATCAAGGTGGGCCACACGATAAGAGCCGCACCTATTCTGCACCTGGATAAAAGGACAGTCATCAAGATGAAACACACTCAAAGCCACACACACCTTGATGAAACACACAATATCACATACACCAGTCGAGCTTATTTTGTAAAAGTAATCATGGAACACAAACAGTCCATGATTTAAAAAAAAAAAAACAGAAACTAAACTCATTTTAGGTTCCAAGAGTACGAAGACACTGTTTGTACAACACAGAACACAAAGTGGTACAAAAGCAAACTCGCTGAAAACCGGTCAGCTACCCACCAGTAGAAACAAAATCAAAGAGTCAAACAAAAGCATCAGTTTAGAAAACACCAGCACAGTATGGTCGCTGCTTAAGAAATTATTTCATCTCATTTCAGTTAACAGTCATTATGCATCAGAGATTTTGATCAAGATTTTGATCAGGACTTAAGACTTCTTAACCCATAACCCATACAAACCATAATCTCTAGTTCATAATTCCTGCTAGCTAAAATGAGATGGAACCAAACAGGGCCTAAGTAGTAGGATAGTAGGCTCGTTGCCTGCAAACATTAAAAAAGAAGAAGAAAAAGGACAAGAAAAAAAAAACAAAAAACATTGATTTTAGTATCTGTAACACTCTAAGAAAATTAATAGACTACAACCAGTCAAGCAACCATGCATCGAAATGCACAGGCAGCCTGAGATATCGGCAGTAACAAAACAGAAATTCAGGCTCAAAACCATAAATTTAAATAACAATCCGAACTAATCCGAATCTGGATCCTCCACTCATTCTCTCACTCTTACTAAACACGGCCTGTTTTGCTAAGACTAACCATGCGGGCAGATGTCTCCATCTGAGATCCCCGCACAGATGAACCTGTTTGATATGGAGTCCTACCAAGGCTCCCGTAGGCATCCTGGTAACGCGTGCTCTGGTAGCCTGCCGAATACCCACCAGCCCCACGTAGCCCCTGCCCAGCCCTATCTTTTGAAAATCCTCCTCCCATACTGGAACCTGACAGTCTTCCGCCAGTGCCATACCCTGACCGACCGCCATAACCACCGTGCCTGCCTTGTGAGGCGTTGTTATCCTGCCACTTACCCGTAGCTGCATTAGCATAGTCCTGACCTTCCCTCCGCCTTGGGGGAAGCCCATCCAACCCGCCACCTGTCCTCGCCTCAAATGCACGCTCATTGCTGTCCACAAGCACCGAGAGCTTTTCTGTGAGCTGGAACGCAAGCGTCTGCAGCCTTGTATGCTCGACGTTGTGGAAGACGATGCACCGAGTCGGCTGGTCCCAGCTTGCGTGGAGCTCCTCCACGATCATCATCTTGCTAACGATGCTGTGCACGTTAGCCTCAGAGAGGTCAAACATGGCAGTGAGCTGGTCCAAGCTCACAGAATCATAGCAAGAAGAGTACGTGAACAGGTAGGTCCTCAGCGCCTCTTCCTTGATCTTCGCTTTCAACATCTCCAGCACGTTCTCTTGGTTCCTGACAAACTTCCACACATCAAGGGAGTTCACCACATTGAATGCCTTCTGGAAATCACCTTTGCATAAGGCCCTCGATGCAGCCATGACGTGGTCCCGGACATTCTCTGGTGGGCCAGTGAAGGTCTGTCGCTCACTCACCTCAAGCAACCTGCGGAACGTCTTGCTTATGACTTTCCGTTTGGCGTCATGCGTGTTGGCGGCCATGTTTGGGACCTCCAAAAGCATGGCACATATCAGATGGACGGCCTCTAGAAGCTCAAGGTTGATGTGCATGTGATACGGCATCTGTCGCCGCCTTTCCAACTTTTCCTGGTAAGAAGAGATGGCACAAAAGAAAAGAAATTCCATGATTGCAGCATAACAGAGAGTGTGGAATCCACAGCCATTGACAAGATGTAGCTCAGAAATGAGCTAATGCTAATATCAACATGAGTCTTCTAAAAGAAAACATGAACCACCATCTGATTTCTCACTTGCATGCAAGGTTTTAAATGGGTATATCGTGTATGCTACCGTTCACCACCAATACAGCTCCGTATCGGACTATATCAGGCTGTTTTGGGCCCAATACTGTTGCATCATTCGTTGTTTTGGGCAATACATAACAGTTACAGATGATACTTTAAACCTCACTTGCATGCATCAAATCTACCAAAACGATAACTGAAGTTCCAAAACTAACAGGGGACCAAAAGAACAATGGAATTTTTCTCAGATGATAGTTACATAATTCATTTAAGCATTCTGGCAACTGTAAATCAGTTGGTATGAACTAAATCACAGTTCAATTTACATAAATTCTTTCTTTTGATTAAACCGGTTCAATGTACAGTTTGTAATCAATTCGTTGGAGTTTGTGAATTGTGTCAATTCAGTTACATCTCTATATCCAGTAAGAATCCCACAAATTCTAGTGTATTTTTCAATAACCTGGAAGTGACCCTAACTAGAAATGGAAAAACATCATAAATTTAGGAAGAGATGTTGGTTATTTTATTTTATTTATTTATCTTTACAGGTAAGCAGGGCTTGAACCCAAGACCTCAATTTAGACACACATCCTGTCTACCATTGAGCTTATACCCTAGTCATTTCGATCATGCTGATAAATTGATATAATTCTACAGGCTTGCATAAATTTAGATTGCATTAAGAGTGTTGCATTCATCCCACTGAAATATGCAAATTTGAACCATGAACTGGAAGAGAGAGAGAGAGAGAGAGAGAGAGAGAGAGAGAGAGAGAAACAAACTAAATTAGCTTAAACCCATAGACCCAATGAATTTGACCAATGCCAAACAACCATCTGTGAAGTTGACCTCAAATTGGTCAAACGCCAAACATAGTCAACTGTCACTTTAGACAATGCTTGGAAATGGGAAAGTATGGCAGCACCTACAAGCAACAGGAATCTGGAGACTGCAGCAGATGGCGGTGTCCTGAAGTTACCTTGAAGCATAATGCGCTAAATAAACCTCAATCAAGTAGTAACACAAGGCAACTAGCATAGACATAGACTCCCAATAAGATTATTTTTTAAGCCTCTAAAATTACTACACACCAATTTTTTTGGATCAGTAGTAGACCATGACCCATTTTTGTGGGCGGTTTGATCCAATCAAACAGCAGTAGCCCTTCTGGCACAAGAATGTCCCTCATCTAAAATCATTACAACATAAGGACATTAAAAAAAAATGATCCTAACATAATGATTTGGGCATTGCATTCATTAGTAGATGTTAGCTGGGGATATGGTCTTCCATAGAGTTGGATGGCAGAACAAGATTCCATAGCCCACCTCACGTAGTTGGGATAGGCTTAGATGTGATGATGATGTTCACAACTAGAGGTCAAATGTGCCATGCTTTTGACCCTAGACAGGTGAATTTTTCCTTTTCCTAGAAAAGAGCTATACACCTAGTCGAACTGGGTTTCTAGTTACCTGGCTGGTTTTGGTGGACAGACTGGTCCAAACCAGCCCAACTGCCCAGGGCCCACCTGGGTTCTAAAACAGACTGCTCGAAGCACTCCTCTCACAAAGAAAAGTACTAATGCTTACATGCTTTCTATTGGAAAGGCATAGCTTCTCCATTGCCTAACCAGATTTATCAAATTGTCACCTGGATTGCACGCATGAACTACATTAATATCCTCTTCTGACAGGGAAGGAAATTCAACAACAAAATTGCTGGTAAGTGGTAACATCCAAAATATTATGTAAAATAAAAAACAAAACAAAAAATTCTATGTTACAACCAAAATGTCATGAAAATTTTGAAGGTGATCTCATGAAATATAAATGTGAAAGATCAATCACACTGGATCTATGTCTGACTCAAGAGATCTCTTAAAGCCATAATCACAGCGAAGCAAACATATGGAAACGGACCCATCACACACTAAAGAGGGTTTCAAGAAAAAATAAATTCCTTATATCAACTCTTCCTTTTCAAAATTGTAATAACTATATATACTCATTTTCTTATTAATAAATGGTGTTACCTAAGGAAAAGGGAATGATTACCTTGTTTTCTAAGCTTACGATATCGATAAATACAGATAAATAATGATCCATTTCCATGAGGAAGATGAATTGCATCTTGCCTTGATAAAACTCAGACGTAGAAGTATAAGCATAATATTTTGGATGTATAAATGAGCAAAGCCCTCCTGTGTTTCTGAAAAATGACCGATTACCAGTTATCACCCTGACTTCTCAAACTTGTAAAGGCGTCTAAACAGGTGCAGCCACACTCGCATGGAAACATTGCCCAATTTTTTTCCTATGCCCAAAGTATTCTCGGCTTCCAACCACCAACATGACCATGCATGTCTCTGCATGTGCATTTCTATTGCTTCATTCTACATGGAAACAAACATGAGCACATCCAGACACGCAAACACATACAACAGATTGACGGGCATGTAAAAGATACAAATTACACGAAATTTAATCAAGTAAACATAAAGAGAACAATTTATACCAGAGCAGTGAAATATCTATGCCATAGCATAAGTAGGGTTTGGACATTTTTGTCCTAGCAGCGCAAGCATTGAAAATTCAAAGGTGCCAAGCACATGAAAAACCTTTTAACCACATTTAAGAGTATTTCAGGAATTTAAAAAATGTGGCTGGTATCCACCAGACGGCTCAGATTTCAGGAACAGTCTGAGACCATCGCAGTTAAATATCTATACTATAGCATGAGAAGGGTTTGGACATTTTTGCTCTAGCAGCGCAGAGCATTGAAAATTCAGAGTAACAGACGTGAAAGACATTTTAACTACATTTAAGAGTATTTCAGGAATTTAAAAATATGGCTTGTTGATGGGGACATCACGCGCACGCACGCCGCCCCCTACGCATGTACACATGAAGGAGGGCCCCAACGTCGATCTGGATCGATGACGATGTCCAGGGAGGGCCCCCATGTTAGAAGACAGAGTTTTTGTTCAAAAAAATGGGCCCGATAATCAAGAAAAGCCCATCATGGGATCTCATGATCATGGCCCGCTAATCGGATTGATTTCATATTTTAGGTTTTGCTTATTGTTATTATTTAGAACATCGTGAACGCTTTAGATTTCTTTATTTGGTTTTTATTTTAGTTTACTTCATCGCCAAGTAATAGGTTGTGCACATGATGCGAGTTTTGGGGTATAGGGTTTTCCTATAAATAGGCACCCCTTGTAGTTCTTTTCAGTCATTGAAGTTAATAAAAAATTCCTGCTTTATTTTTCTGCTCTCTTCGTGAGTTGTGGAAGAATTCAAAAGTGGGTGCAAAGCCCTCCCTTTTCAAAAGGCTAACTACCGTGGTGCGAAGCCACATCAATCCCAATTCACCCCCATCTTCCATCATCTTTTTTTTTCCATCTTCCCCCACCATCCGTACTTCGAATTTGTCCTTTTGTTGCATCGGATTTCTTCATTGAAGCAGGTTTCCAGATTTCGGCCCGCAGGCGAGCTGAAACTTCGGCGGAGCACCACGCACAAACCGTACATCGGATCGAGCTGAAATTTGGAGGTTTTGGAGTCCATCCCTGGCCGACCAGGGCCAATGTGGCCTTTTTCTGAATAGTGGGCCCCACACACGTGCGGCCGGGATCACACGCACGTCCGTCTGGGCCATTGTTGCTGTCCACACGCGAGATTATCTTTTGACTCAGGTTTTTATCCTCTTTTATCCTCTCATAGCCATTTTTTCATGAATCCTAACCCTATATTACATGATCCCTAATTGATTTGTCCCTTTTTATCACCTTAGGGTTCCTTGAATTGAAATTAGGGAATCCCTTAGATTAGGGACTGATTTTTATGCATGAGTAGTTGATTTTATTTCCCTTTGACATTGTTTGGTTTATAATTTTATCAGTCCAGTCCTAGCCTGTGTCGGCTTGGACCCGCATAGATTCCCCTTTAATTGAATGTTTGGATTTTCATGTGGGATGTGGAATTTGTGTGATTGTTTCTGAATTGGTGTGATCTAAGCCTGCAATCTTGCATATCATATTTAATTTTCCATGTCCTGCATCACTTGTGTCTGTCAGATGGCTCAGATTTCACCCGCAAAAGCCAGCCAATGGATTGCATACTACCCAACGAAAGCCTCTCGAACAGCCGACGATATCTCTCGAGAAATACTTCGATACTCAGGCAGAGTGTGGATGTACAATACTCAGGCAGTTAGATATTACTGAGAAATTGCATATGTGGCATACAAGTAAATGAAAATAAACCGTCCAAACTATGGGTACCAGGTTAGATTTTTCATGAACCAAAACTTACTTTCATTTGGTTATCAACTTATTAGACTGCCGGAAATTTATTGGACTGTCAAAAATGAAAAATATCCAACGGTCTTATTTTCAGGGTTTAAAAAATAAAAAATAAAAAAAATAAATTCTCTCGAGAAATACTTTGATACTCAGGCAGAGTGTGGATGTACAATACTCAGGCAGTTAGATATTACTGAGAAATTGCATATGTGGCATACAAGTAAATGAAAATAAACCGTCCAAACTATGGGTACCAGGTTAGATTTTTCATGAACCAAAACTTACTTTCATTTGGTTATCAACTTATTAGACTGCCGGACATTTATTGGACTGTCAAAAATGAAAAATATCCAACGGTCTTATTTTCAGGGTTTAAAAAATAAAAAAAACAAGTGTCCACCAAATCAGATGTTAGGTTTATCCAAACAATATGATTTGTAGACTGTTAATTAAGGACAGCGAATTACACAACTGTAGTCAGTTTAATTTGATTTTCAGACTGTAACTTAAGCCTCTCCTGATTTCACTTTTCCAGCCTCTCCCTCCACATGCAATGTGCGTACCACATGGCATAATAAGATGAAAGCCACATAAACAATTTAATAAGAGAGACCTTCTTCAGTTCACAGTACAATGTCAAGGCAAAAAAAACAATCCAATCCAAGTAAAAACAAAAGCAGAGAACAACTGACCCAATCAGCAATTTGCAAGAAAAAGATCGACAATTGAAAGATTTCTCTAAGATTTTTTTTTTTATTTCTGAAAAGATAGCAATGAATATTATTGAATATTAAAGGAATGCACAACAAAAGATACCTGCTCAGGGGTCTTTTCATGGTAACGGCTTTGTGAAACACCTTGTGCAAGCAACTCTTTCACCCTCCCACCTGAGTACAGTTCAGAGAGGCAGCCATGTGCTTCTGTTACAAGACCGACTCTAAATGCACACAGACCCAGTTGAGCCATCGCCCTGTTGAAAAGAATTTGTGTTGAAATATCCATATGCTGGACTCCATCTTGTAAGTGGCTCATCAACAACAAATCACGGGCTATGGAGAACTCGTCCATGATAGCATGATGATATATATCGCATAGCATTGCCCGGGCTTTAGTACGCTCGTCTCCGAACTTGTATATGTGGGAAACAAGTGCATCCATCAATGTCCTGCTATACTCTGGAAAAGTAGGCCTTCGAGGCACAAGCTCAGGGGTTACAACAAATGCCGGTGGGCCCCTAATTTCCTCAACCACTTGAGGTTCCTCATCGGCGTCCACATCCCCATTTTCTCCACCCTCTGCACCAGCCTGCTCTGCCAACTTCCTCATTGCAGTGTAAACCTCTTGAGGCTTATAGTATATGAGCTCAACACGCTTTAAGGCAACCTTCGCAGCCGCCTTGAAATCCCCAACCCGTTCTAAATAATCCTGCACGTTTTGAGCAAGAACCAAAAACATTGGTTCATCCCTAAGCCTTTCAACATATTCCCGAGTGTAGGGATCTGTACACTGTAAGCTCTTAAAGAACTCCACATCCATCCGCTCAAGAAAGGCAACCAAATTTCCCCAAACACGAATTGTCCCTCTGTAGTCAATTCCCTTCTGCGTCTCCTTCTCTTCAGGCTCCACCGAATCGTCCACCACGATATTTGGGTACTGCTCAAGGATGTCGAGTATGATGAGTATGTTATGCACGCACTTCTTCCACACATTTATTGGCATGTGGCCACTGAGACTTGGGTTGATGTCAAACTGTGCAGAGACAACACTGAAGAGGATTTCAAGCTTTTGGGCAGGTGTCTTGGCAACTCTAGTCAAAAACGTCAGCTGCTCGACCTGCTCAACCCTTCCTGTCCCCTTCCTACCCCTTGCAGCAACGATCTCTTTTAGCTTCTTATCAACTGTGTCCCAAGTGATCTCACTTGGGTCTTTCATGAACTGCTTGTCCATGAGCTTATCTTTCTTGCTCATCTTCTTCTCCCAACCTCCGCCACCCTCGGCTTGATTATCTCCATCCTCTTCATCTTCATCATCACCGTCATCCTCCGAATCTGAGATGGTTGCAATTTTTGTTGGGTCCTCCTCAACCTCTGACCCGTCATCCTCATCGTCCTCTGACTGCTCTTCCGCCTCTCCTTCATCCTCACTCTCGGGTTTCTCCCTATACTTATTTATTAAATCTTCAAACTGCTTGTTATTTTTCTTCAGCTTCTGCTTCATCGAATTCAAAGCCTTAGCGTTGCTACTGCTCATTTTCTTCTTTGCTTCCTTGTTTGCCAAGGCCTGCGCTAGAAAATCCTCCAACATTACAAGAGCTTTGATGTAGAGATTTGGGACCCTTTCAGATTCTGTGACCCGAATGACCTTCTCAAGCTGCTTGTTGATCTTGTCAAAGCTCTCTTGGAGGCTGACCCAGTCATTAATCTTCATAGCATTTTTCATTTGATCGACGGTAGCCGACATCTCTTCAAACCGTTTGTCTTTGGCGGACCGGACAACACGGCGCTGGCCATCAGAGTCGTCACTATCACTAGCATTCGTTTGCAGGTATCTGCTTCCAGCGGCAGCACTGGCGGCTTCACCAGGCCTAGAGCTGGGCTCAAGCTCATCTTCAGAACCGGTCTCCTCCTCTTCCTCAGAGTCACTGTTGCCCTGAAATCGAATAATAGTTTTTTTTCCATTAGCTTTGTTAACACTATAGATTGGAATTTAGGATTTTAGATGAAGATGGGAGGTACCTGTGTCCAGAACCGAGAAGCCATTGTTCTAAAATTTGGATTGAGTGGACGAGGATAGACTTGCTGTTAAGATGAGCAGAAACTGAAACAGCCTACACAGGAAATGCCTTGAATAGATTAGATATTTAGAGAATAGCAAAATGGGATTCTTTGAGTTTGTGTTTGGTGGGCCATTGAAATGCAGAAAATTATTCAAATAAAGGGGTTATTGATTCAATCACAACTGCTTCCTTGGTATCCATACCAAGGAACTAATCTACATGTTGCAATCATGTTACTTCCAAATTAGACTAGAAAAGAATTTAACTGCAAGTTACTTTCAAATTAGACTAGAAAAGAACTCAACTGCATGTCTTTTTTTTTTTTTTTTTTTTTTGAAGGGTAACGCAAATTGTATTAAGAGAAGGAAGAAAAAAACAAGAGGAAAGGGAAAAACAAAACCAAAAAACATTGGGCTAGGGCCGCTGAGATAGCGGACCAACTAGACTCCAAGAAACAAAAGATTACATCCTTTAAGCTTGTCAACATTAGAAGCCCATTCAATAATATAATGATTGACTCTGCGCACTAGGGACGAAGCTGAATGCAAGTAATTTCTAACTCAACTGCATGTTACTTTCAAATTAGATTAGAAAAGAGCTTAACTGCAGTTTGAAGGCTCTACTTCCTCAATATGAATGCTAAGGACTGTTTGTGTCAGAAAAGAGTCCCTCCCTTTTCAGATTTCTATCTAACTGGAATTATTGGAGACATGAACCAAGGATTCCAACAATATACAGGTTTTCAATTCCGACAAGTGGGGCCCATGGTTGTTTGGTAATCTAGATAACCAGTCCTTTGCATGCTGCAATAATGACCATGTCCCAAAAATATCTTTGATCAAAAAATTGGTAACCATTCAACTTGTGGCATAAAACCATTGTTTTAAGTAGTGTGTAGAATGTAACACGGTGTTCACCTCTCAATAGGATGCAGCACAATACTTCTATTTTTTAATTAAACTAATAGAAGAAATATGGTAAATAGTAAAAATAATATAAAAAATAGGGGGGGGGAAGCTTGGAAAAACATGCTTCATATTTTTTTAGTAAAAGCATATTCAAAACAAGTTACCGAATGCCAACCCACTTACATTCAAGCCAAAACTAATTACATCAACGAGTTTCTAAGTAAACCAAGCATCAAGTAACAGTCGCCCCCTACCAAGTGTGGCCCACCATTTGTAAACCTAACTGTGAAGGGCCCACAATCTGTAACTATGCATGGTATCCAACCTGCACATCTAGTGACCTCACCTGTGATGTGATGGAATGCCACAAAAATTAGGTCTGCCCAATCATCAGGTGGGCCACACCACAGAAAACAAAGGACAATCAACCTCCAGCATAGCATGGTGGTCCACATGATGGTCGGATCAACCTTGATGGATGGGACAAGTTGGATACCAGGCCACATAATACAGAACAATGAACGGAAACCATAGAGAAGAAATCAGCCCCATCCAATCATCAAGTGAACCACAATACAGTCACTCAAAAACCACCACTTTAGCCTGGTGGCCCACATGGACTGGATGGGTTGGATGCTATGCCATAGACACAACAGTAGGCCCCACACAAAAAATAGTTGAACAACAGCCTCATTGTGCAATCATTGCATGGAAACCGGCCTCCTAAATTTTTATTTTTATTTTTATTTTTAAAAAAAGGCCCCAAAACCCTAAATCAAACATATATAACCTGCAAAATAAATTACAGTATACATAATTTTCAGAACCTTGGACCGCTTCTTATACTATAATTCTGTTTATCTTAATTGATTTGAATCACTACCAGTACAGTGTCTAAACTGAGAAAATTCCCAAAGTTGTTGGCAGCCAGAATCACCGCTTGCAGAAATTTCTGGAGAACATTCCCCCATCCATGGCGGGACACAAAACAGGCCAATGGTCTAGATTACTGAATTCCGTACGCTCACCATAACTAAAACCCATCTATAATTTGCAAGATTGGGTCACTTATCATAAATTTCTCTCTTATCTTAATTTGCATTTGGTTGCACAAAATATCATGAGATTTCATGATATTCGATGCAACCAAATGCACCTTTAAAGATTTGAATATGAAAAAGTACACGGCCCCAAGCGAATGCATTGGGTTGCACCGTTCTCCAATTCAAAGCGGTTCCGGGGCTCTATCCTATCTGATTCGAGCTGGGACGCCGTCGCCACCCCCATCAAGACATTCCACTTCGACATGAAAAGACATCTCCTAACCACTGGACGAAAGGGACCAAAAACCAATTCTTCATATACCTCAGCTCCGATAATGGAAGTGATTCATTTTGTTTCTATACACAATTCGACAATTTTGTTTGTGTTCATGTCAGCAATTTCTTGAAAAGCGTAACAGCTAGTTTCAAAGACGTTGCTTGCTCTTCCAAAAAAGCCTACGTGAGCTAGACAGCAAGATACGCCCCCTATGTAGTAAGGTAAAGAAAGCAACGAGCGGAGCTTCACAAAGCAAGCCAGCAAAATCTCGCAGGAGTGCTCACGTTTACTTCTGATATGAATACACTAGGTTGCGCCAAAAAAATCGTTTTTGCGTCATGCCCAAAGGGGTTTTACAAGATTAAAAAGGTCCATTGAGCGAAGGAACATAACACCAATTTAGTTATTGCACTAATTATTGCAATCCATTTCAATAGTGCATCCAAATGCGGCATAAAGAGACAAGATCCCCAATCTTTCTTACAATAAGTAATCTTTTTTGATGAAGCGATTCCGCCATAGAAACAATTGTTAAGGAAAAAAAAAACTCAGTGAAGGAAAAAGGAAAAATAAAAAAGAAGAAGGCTTATGAAAGAAACGGGCATGTAGAGAAAGCATGCTCACTTTCTCTACTCTTCTCTTTTCCTGAGTGACAGAGAAAGATAAGTTAGGGTTTTGCCCTTTGAAATTATTTACAATCTGGAGGAGTTCTAGAGTAAAACAGGCTAGGATTTTTACTGAATTACAAGATTCAGCCCTAAATTCGAATGAGATTCTTAGCTATTGAGAAAGATTTTAAAAGGATTTGCTTTTTAAAGGTAATTAATTTGCAATGGAATCTAATACACATCACAAATTCAAACAAAAAAAAAAAAAAAAAAATCAGTGAAGAGAATGAAAGAAATCTTCACTCACCTGCTCTTCTTTTTTTCTTCTCCTCGCGGCTGTTGCTTCACGATGTCAGAGACAGAGAGACTAGGGTTTCGCTATTTTAAAGTTATTAGATACTCCTGTATGGTGCGCTAATTTCCGTGCTCCACATGTTATGTAAGGCCCACCACCATATCTGTAATCAATCTACTCCGTCCATTAATTTATTAAATTTAATTTATGCCATAAGATAAAAATAAGTTGGATACGAAATTCTGGTGGGCCATGCTATATTAGATATTGAGGATTTAATGGTTAGTTTTCAGTAGATCCCCAATTCATTGAAGTGGATGGATACCTGACTGTGGGGCCACTATGATGTATGTGACTTACATCTACTACGTCCATCCATCCGTTATGATAGATCTTTTTAGAGCATGATCCAAAAAATAAAGCAGATCCAAATTCAAGGTGGACCACAAAAGTTTTATATTAGGACTTGAAGGAGTTTTTTAATGGCAATTATTCAATCACCAATGTCTCGTGTGATGTGGTCCACCCAAGATTTGGATTTGATTCAATTTTTAAATCATGCTCTAAAGTTAGCTTTCAAAACAGATGAACAGCTTGGAGGTAAGGCACATACATCAAGGTGGACCCCACAGTCCCTGATTAACGAAGGTGCACCATGGTAAACTTGGGGGATTTCAGTATGGCCCACAAAGTGTTAGGCCTATCTCAGTTTTTTTTTAATCCCTCTTGTGATATTGTGATATTGAGAAACTGATCGACGGTGTGGATGTCTAATCGACATCACGATGTGAACATATAGCTTCGGCCCGAAACTTCATAATGGGGTTTGATAGCTAGTGGTCGGACAACGTTTGTGTTTTTAAATGTATTGCTGACCTCCATTTTCTCAACTTATCTTGAGACAAAAAAGGTAAAATAAATTCAAATCTCAAATCAACTAATTATAATAGGCTATGGAAAGTTTTTACTGGTGGGCATTAGATCACCGTGCTGCCTGGGTATGCTTTGTAAGGCTATGATATATGTGTTTTATGTCCATGTTGTCCATCTATTTTATAACTCATTTTAGGGCATGAGACAAAAATGAAGTAGCTCCCAAGCTCAAGTACACCATACCACACAGGAAACGGTGGGATAATGGCGCTCGTTCAAAACCTTCCTATAGCCTGCCTAGTATTTATTTTCCATTCAACATGTTGATAAAATTGAACTTAAGGCTAAAAGTTGGGCAGGTCCGGTCACGTTAATGCTCAACCTTAGCCCAACCCAAGGTTCCTATACCCTAACCCTAACCCTAACCCTAACCCTAACCCCAACCCCAACCCAACCCAACCCAACCCAACCTCACCTCGGGTTGGGAATTCTCAACCCAAGCGGGCTTGGCCAAGTAGATATATGCTAATATTTTCATTATTATATTAGTCTATTATATTTTCAATAAACGTCTTATTTTTATACCTATAATTTTATTAATTATATATGTAGTTATTTATTATAAAGAAGTTCATTTTTTTAAAACAAACAAGCTAAAATATAGGACGACTACTCCTTAAAAAGTCGTATGGTGTATCAAGCAATTTATTTAAGAAAAAGAAATCTAGCATATTTGTTAGCTTGAGTCATTAAAAATGATGTGGACCAGTGAAACCCGACGACATTGGAATTTACTATGCCTTTAACTCAGACAATCTACACTCAATTATAATTAATTTAACTCAGACAATCTACACTCAATTATAATTAATTTATAAGGAACTTATATATTATTTGGGTTCGGATTGGGTCGGGCAACCCGAGACCTCAACTCAAGCCTAACCCAAGTTTTATCAGGTTGGTGTTTGTATGGCTCAAGCTCGAGACTAAACCTAATAGGTCTTGCCTAAGTCCAACCCAACATCGGGTCAGTCGGGTTGAACCCACCCAACTTTCAGCCCTGGTTGGACTAACCTAAATGAAAAGAAAACATAAATATCAACTTAATCCAAAACTTTTGTAATCCACGAGAAACTTTTAATCTTAAATATTCTAGTACTATTATTTGCTTGGTGTGGTTCACTTGAGATTTAGGTATGGTCTATCTTTGGGCTCATGCCTTAAAATGAGCTACAGAATGAATAGATCGCATGGATAAAACATATACATATCCGTGGCCCCATAGTACCACGCAGTGTTGAGTCACCATGCAATCTGCTTCCGTATGATTTTGTTGATGCGTGATCTTTTAATCCAACCTGGCATCCAGTTGGTTTGGTTGAGAGCATGCATGTTAGTATTTTACATGTGTGTACTTTGATTGTATCCTGAGATTCCATTCCATCCATTAGTTTTACCAGCTCAAGTTAGTCCATTATCCCAAAAATGAAGCAAATCAAAATTCATGTGGGGGTAGACAATAGGAAAAATCGATAATATAAACACCTGCCATTAAACCTATTACAAGCCACATAACTTTTGGATCAGGATGGTATTAGCTAGGGCATAGGTGATTGTAAATTTCTAATAAATATAATCCTAAATTGAAATAAATGTTAACGGACTAATTCGGGTCAAGCAAGTTAATAATTAGTAAAACAAATGTAATTTTAGAATAATAAAATATATAAATTGGAAACATAATATTAACAATTTAGTTGAAGTGCTTGGTTAGATTGATTGAGCCAATCCGAGTTCAATCGTAAAGCCTTCTAAGAGAATTTCGAACCCTTGACTAATTGTTGAAACTCCTGATAGTCTACCACTGGAGCAAGAGTATGGATTTGTGTGATGAATTACTTATGCATCCAAAAGTAGTGTGCCATTAAGATCGATTTGGGCGTCATCCACGCGGTTGTTCTTATGTTGCGTACGGTAAATGGGAGATTTTTCAAAAATCTACCAAACTAGAGGTTCCTATCATTAATTTCAGTTTGCAAATGGACAGTTAAATAAAGGTCTATAAAAAGGCCATAGATTTAAGGGCAGGATTTTCCAAATATGTAATTATTTTTGGGTCATACCTTGTATGTCCAATAAAATCAATGGATTGGATCAATGAACTATGGGACCCACATGCAGAAAATATGCCATTAAGACACTTCATATTCTGATATATCACGACTTTATATTTTCAAAGCCACTAGTGGGTCCCACTATCTGTACGGTTGGAATTTGAGGTATACTGTGTGTGTAGCCGCACATTTTTACACACAAGATGACTGTGACCATCAAAATCTGTAGATAAATCTAGAACAATAAAAAGAAAATTGGCACGCATTAAACTCTAAAATTTAAAGGTCAGGATTGCAAAACAGTAGCTTATTTATTGCAGTGACCAGAGATGGATGGTTCAAATCATCAGACCATCTCAAAATGTGGGCCCAGTTGATAAGGACTCACTGAATCATGGGTCGCAGTTTTCAGTAGTCTATTTACGTTGCATACAGTATCCACACTACGCCCATCATACCAACGGGTTTGATCGTTGTATCATGGGTCCATTTGTATGAACTCAAAAGCCAAAAATTCAAAATCAGACCGTTGGTTATCCTTTTCTTAACCATTTTATTTCTTGTGTAAGTGTGGCCCACTAGAGTACATTGGACGGCTGTGCGGAATACAAAGTAAGTGCTTATGCTTAACTGGCTTCAATGAGACGTTAGTTAGGAAATAGCAGTCTCACAAGACCGGAATACTTTCAAACATTTTTTTAAAGGCAATTACACGACAATAAAGCTAGGTAGGCCCACCATGTTGGCTGTGAGACATCTACTCAGTCCATGATCAATCGCACCCCTTGGCCCTGTGTCTGAAATCAGACTGATTTATAACTCAAGGCCCACGACATAGATAACAATGAGTATGGGATGCCAACCGTAGGTTTCTATTTTTCATGAAACCTTTCAACAGGTCTGAAGCACCAGGTTTTCAGTATTAATTAGGACATGTAACCTAATGAATGGATTAGATCTCCCACACATGTGCCATTCTAGGACAAGTGTGTCTTGTACATGAGCAAAGTTCACTAACTATAGATAGGTCTTGATACTGTACACTCACGTAGGACACCAATTGCAGGTCATGGGGTTTAAATGATTTATGCATGCACATTTCATTGCAAATCAACTGGTTAGAATTGTGTGGAACAAATATATATATATATATATATATATATATACTTTTCTTTTTTATTTATTGTCTAAAGAATATAAATAGATGTGCAATATGGACAATGTTTATCCATGCTTTTACATGATGTTTAGAAAATTAGTTTTTAAGTTATTGATAAATAGGATAATGAGATGTTGGTGTAAACTAAAGTATTGGTTTTATATATGCATAAAACTACTAAAAATATGTCTAAATTAGGTTTATATTTGCTGGGACACAAATTCAAAGAAAGAAGAAATGGATGTTAGGCTGATAGCCACATTTCATCGAGCATATATAGCTATGTTAGCATTGTTTTGGCATTTTCATTATCGATGATCGATTCATGTACCGCTACCTTGAGTGATGCAACCTGCATTTCAATAGGGATGGAGACTAGAGTTGTACACGAGCAGAGTTAGCTCGGTAACTCGCTCGACTCGACTCGAAAAAGCTTGACTTGACTCGACTCAAAATGAGTTCGAGCCGAGCATGAGCTGATTTTTGGAGCTCGAAATGATTTCGAGCCGAGCACGAGCTTGACCCTACTCGACTCGGCTCAACTCGAATACTACTCGAAATTGACTCAACTCGGTACAAGGACGAGGGTATATATACCCTTCTAATTTCAGAAACAAAAAACCCTAACCACATCGCCCATCCTAGCGCCCATTCAAATTCTCACATAACGAAACCATTTTCTTGTCCGAGAGAAGCATTGAGAGCTTCATATTTCAAAGGTATGATATCGAATTATTTTTTTTTGCCAAATCTCATATCAATTCCATGTATTTGGATTCGAAACTTGATATGAAATGCCTTGTTTGATCTCACTCCAGTATCTTAGTCACTGATGCAGAGGCGTTTGCATTTCTTGCAATCCTTTAAATGCCTTATGCTAGTTTTCTATTGTTCTTTTCTTTGAGACCCAACTCATGTTTTTTAATTCATTGACCTTGGTTTCTTTCTCTTTCTTTTAAATTTCAAATACCCAATACAAGAATCAATGTTGAAGATGTTGTTGTGAATGTCTTGCTTTATTTTATGTTTGCTAGTCACCATGTATAATGGTAGATTTATGCCTGAGCTCATGTGGGAGCTCTGGAATGGATTTCTTGGGTTCCCAACTCGTACATTGGGGGCAGTCCAGTGATCTAGACCATGACGAGACCCACCTTGGATGCACCATGCCCAAAAATCTCAAGATTGGAAGAACTGAGCCATCTAGGGCTTTTTACTGCTGAATGCAAAACCATCTATTTGAAGGCTGGATTTTCAAAGATTAGGACTATCTCATGGAGGATTGAACAATTGTGCATTTTTCATCTTCTAAATGCTAGAGCTTAGGCTTCATCGTGACAATAGGATATTTGAATCCCATTTTGTTTTGATTTTGAACTTTTTTTGTATTATCTAGATGTATTTGTTTCCTTAGATTTTCTTTTCCTTCAGGAAAGTAAAAGGGTTTTATTAATTTGCTCGAACTCGAACTCGGACTCGACTCAAAAACTTTGTTTGAACTCGGCTCGAAATCTGCTCGAACTCGGCTTGAACTCGGACGAGCTGAGCACGAGCTGTTGTTCCAAGCTCGAAGGCCGAGCCGAGCCGAGCACGAGCTAGGCAATACTTGACTCGGCTCGACTCTTGTACACCTCTAATGGCGACTTCGATGCTGTAAACCAGCGAATATGTGTGTAGCTTTTGTTGCGATGCGATGAGTCGTTCGATAAGCCCATAAGGCTTCTTGTAATTTTTTATCCCGTTTATTTTCCATAACGATTTTCTTTAATATCTTCACTATCGTCTTATTGAAGGCTTATGTCAATCCATTTGCGGGAGGATAATAAGGCATCGAGAATGAATTGAAAGAAGTACTATTTATTGGTGATGATCTTCTTTGGAATGCCACAATGATATATGATTGTGTAACGAATGAAATTTATGACATCTTTTTCTTTAACATTGCGTAGTGCGATTGCTTCAGTCCACTTGAAAAAATAATCTGTTGCTGTTAGAATGTACTGTCATCCTTTAGACGAATGAGGATTGATAGGACCGATCTAGTCCCTATGCTGGGGAGGGCCAGGAGGCTACTTACGGATGAAGATCTTTAAGGGGTATATGTATGATATCGCCATGTACTTGACATTCATGACACCACTTTGCATAAGATTTATGTCCTAAGAATCTACAAAAAGTGCTTAAACTGATCCAAAACTTTTATAGCCCCATGAATAATATTTCAATAGTAGATGTTCAATTCCTGTTTCATGTCGTGTAGCTTGCTTAATATTTGGAACTGCCTATTTTAAGATTCATGTCCTAACATGAGCTGCAAAACAGATGAGCGGGTTAGTTTCCTCACAATCATCATGGTGGCCCCACCCCCAGGGTCTCTAGCAATCTGCTTCCCAAACTGACACACTCTTTTGTGCAAGATCTACACTGTTCGTTCGGTAGTTTTATCATTCATGACAAAAAAGCCCTTCGATCTAGAATTTCTTATCAAGCCTAGGTTGAAGTGGGCCCAGCCCAAAAGCATACGGGCTAGTCCAACCCATTGACAGGGCTAAGACCACATATGTGCAAGTAGGAGGTGATATGAATTACTAATGCATCATGATCTAATGGGTGGGTTGGAAATTAACAAATGGGCCATGTTTTTCAGTCATCCATACCATCAGTCTTATGCTGCATACCGTAGATGGGGGATTTGTCAAAAATCTACCAAACTAGATGTTCCTATCTCTTGATAGATCATGGTATGCACATGGACGCTTAAAGTAAAGGTCCAGAAAAAAACGCCATAGATTTGAAGGTAGGATCTTTCAATATGGGATTATTTTTGGGTCATCCTTTATCTGAAGTATGTCACATGGATTGGATCAATGAACCATGGCCCCACATGCAGGAAATGCATCCATTAAGATAGTTCACATTCTCATGTATCACAGACTTTTTCAAAACCACTAGTGGGTCCCACTATTTGGATGGTTGGAATTTGAGGCATGCTGCGTGTGTAGCCACCCATTAGGCCCACATGATGAACGGCCCAATGACCTCCTATGGTGAACCCTATGCCATGGGTGGTGGGGTCTACTCCAGCTTTGGATCTGCCTCATTCTTTCGATCATGCCCTAAAATGATCACTCTAAATGGATGGAGAGTGTGGATACCACACATACATCATGGTGGACCCTACAGAACTTGGTGACATCACTTTAGGAGTGAGTCTCGCTACTCAACATGCCAGTAGCTAATCGGCGTCCATCAATTTCTGTATAAAAATTTAGAACAGTAAAGAAATAAAAATACAAATTCAACGGCACACATTCAACTCTAAAATTTAAAAGTTAGAAACATCATTGAAGCCTGATAATTATAAAACAATAGCTTATTTGTAGTAGTGATAAGAGAATACGGACAGTTCAAATCATAGGACCATCTCAGCATGTGGGCCCACTTATGAGAGAAGAAAGGCTAAAATTCAAAATTACTGTTGGTTGTACTTCTCTTAACCATCCTTTTTCTTGTGCAAGTGTGGCCCACTGGAGTAAATTGGACGGTTGGGCGGAATATATAGCAAGTGAATAGTCTTGAGGAGTGTATAGCTAGATGCGAATATCACTAGTATTGGGACGAATTTCTCCGCAACATCTCTTTTAGTTAATGCGCATGATAGTAAAGCTACGTGGCACATCATGGAACATACATTTAGTCCATTAGGTGGACCTCTCGGCCCTGGTTCTAATAGCATGTGTGATTTATACGCCAGCAAATCTCATTAAATATAGATAGCTCATGGTAATGGTACACTCATATACCGCACTAACCATAGGGTCATGGGTTTTAAATGATTTATCCCACTAACCATAGGATCATGGGTTTTAAATGATTTATGATGCATATTTTGTAGAATTGTGTGGACTAGATATATCATTTTTTTTTAAAATCATTTAAAGAATATAAATACATGTGCAGGTATGACCAATATTGTTTATTTATATTTTTATATGAATTTTAGAAAATTATTTTTTAAGTAATTGTTATGTAAGATAGTGAGATGTCGGTGGAAACTAAAAAGAGAAATGGAAGTTATATTTTTCTCTTTGAAATTAAAAAGAGAAATGGAAGTTAAGGTTGAAGTTATTTATACTCTAAAATTTGAAAATATGTACAATTTTAAATGACACAGTTTAAGATACGTGAAGATTTCAAAAAAATAATTCTTTATATAATTGATTTGTAATGAAATCCGATGCAAATCAAATATACATGTAACACTCTGTACTTTTCTGTAAGATCCGTATTCTAGCCCGTACTGTTCCGTAGGCTTCCACGGTCCTTTCGGTTGAATTCCGGCAACTCGCGATTTGTAATTGGCAGTTGCGCGCGACCCTGAGTTATATCCCGTATTCAAGAGTCGGCTCGACCCGAGAGTTATACCGTAGCGATCGTGCCGTCGCCGCGATTCCGATGCTGGGACTCTCGCGCCGAGGCGATACCCAGATCAGGAGATGTGGGTCAGCGTTCAGTTCGAGAAAAACACCGCACGTTGCAAAATCGAAGAGAATCTCTACCGAATGTCACATCCATCAATCAATCAATCCCATCAAGGGTCCAGTACATGTCAAGTACACATCACCTCACGCCCATCCCCAATCAAACCCATAAAGTCAAAAAGCTCTTACACAACCCATACATTTCTTACACAATCTACCCCTAAAGTCAACAATCTCTTACACACTCATCACTCACCACATCCATCACTCCATCACCCATCCCCCTCTCTCTCCTTACAACCCTCTCTCTCTCATTTCTCAAACACATTCCCAAGCAAGAAAAATATCACACGTCCAAACATTTCTAACCTCCATAAGAGTTTTGTGTGTGGCCCACTTCCTATCCTCTCATCTCCCATCTCAACCATCCAAACTCCATCTCTTCCATTAGAATCGAAGCTAAGGAGCAAATGAAGGCAAAAGAGTAAGAAGAAGTGGATGGTGGGTGATCTTGGACCCACATTTTCATCCTTTTTGGAATCTCTCTTTTGTAATTTAAGGGACCACATTTGGTGGGACCCACTTTGATGTATCCTTGTATCCAAGAGGGGCCCATAGTGGCGGCGTCCCTCCGCCATCGCAGATCCCTTTCCTCACTTTCTCTCTTTCGCTCTTTCTCTATGATGCCTATGATGTGTATATTTTATCCATGCCACCTGACGAATGGGACACCTTGATCCCAATTTGGAGCATACATGACGGGACAGTCACACATGCCCGGATGAAGGGAAAATAAATATCAGCTGGATCCAAATCTGGTGGCCCACCATGTGGGACCATTTCGATGCATGTACATCATCCAGGCGGTGGCTGGACGCTGGACAGGTATTATATAAATATATTATTATATATATATATATATATGCGACATGTGTGGGCCCCATGTGTGACCCACCTGTTTTGGAAACGGACGCTGTTGTACGTGTACAGCAACAGTACGTAGAGCTGCTGCACTAGCGTTGCCCAGCAACGTGGGACCCACCTTAATATATTGTATATTCCCACCGTCCACGGCCTGGGACGGTGGGTTTGATCATGGGGTGTGTGTGATATACACACCGTCCACCGACTTGTGCATCCAAGCCGTCCATCTGCCAGGTGGTGGGACCCACTGCTGATTAACGTCAGCGATTCTCTGGGTCCCACGTGAGATCCAAACCGTCCAGTTAATGGGACCCCGATCCACCGCTCCAGTGGTTGGCGGAGTGAAAGATACCTCGTTGCAACGCTGAGGTCCTGACACCGATTTCCCAGGGAGGGTGACTACCAGTGAAGTGTTAACTGACGGTGGGGTCCATGGGACCCACCCACCTCGTCCATCCCTTTTGACGGACCACACCATAGTGTGTGTGTGTTTTATCCAAACTGTTCACTGCTCCTGGATGGTGGGACCCACGTGTGGGGCCCTCCTTGATGTGTTTTTCACACCCAGATCCACAGCTCAACTGGCAGACTGAGTGGAGATACCTCGTTTCAACGGTGGGACACACCCCACGTGCGAGGCCCTCCTTGATGAATGCATTGTCCGTTTTCCTTATTTCACGTTTTATATATATATATATATATATATATATATATATATATATATATATATATATATATGTGTGTGTGTGTGTGTGTGTGTGTGGGTGTGTGCTGGTGGGCCCTACATGGGACCCACCAATGCCCTTCTAATGCAGTAAAGCTACACCAACTGCAGCTATAATATAATACGAATATATTATATATCCACGAGGGTGGGCCTTGCGTGGGACCCACCTCTCCCTTTTAAGGCAGCAATGCTGCAGGTGATATATATATATATATATATATATATATATATATATATATATGATGGTGGGGTCCGTGGGACCCACCTCTCTTTTTAAGGCAACAATGCTGCACGTGCTGCAGCTATATGGTTGCTCTCTTGACATCAGCAGCCCGCAGGCCCACCCTTGATGTATATTTTGTATCCCGCGCCATCCATCTGACGGTGGGGCCCACTCCATATGTATGTGCTTCATCCTTGTGGTGTGGGCCCCAATGATGTATGTGCTTTATCTACACCGTCCACTGTCTAGACGGTGGGGCCCACCATGATGCATGTGTTGTATCCATGCCGTCCAACCATTTATGAGATCATTTTACAGCATGGGAGAATGGGTGAGTCTGATTTAAAGTTCAAGTGGGCCCCACCTTTTAAATAGTGGATAGTGACATCCACCATTCAAACTTCTAAGGGCCATGGTAGTCTGATATCGTGTTCACTTCATGTATCTCCATGTTATGTTATGAATAGATCGGATCTCAAATATACATAAGGTTGGGCTCGATTTGATATAAATGAGGCCCATCAGTGAGGCCTATTTGATATACATAAAGCCTATTGGTGCGGCCCATATAATGCGGCCCATGTGATGTGGCCCGCTTGACATAAGAGGCCCATTGTGATATATTTGAGGCCCAGGTACAAGGCCCACCTGTTGTGTATTTGAGTCCCGATGAGATGTATGTTGGCCCGTATGTCGAGGCCTATATAACGTAAATAAAGCCCATCGTGACTGTACGTGAGGTCATGGGCCCATTATATGTTTGGCCCTATATAGGCCACTCCTTGGGAGCAATGTTGGTTAGATGTCCACATTGAGGGACAATGATGGTTAGACGTCTTTAGTATGGCCCACCTAAGTTGTAACGCCCCGGTTTTCAGGACCCGAGTATGTGACCCGTGTCCCAGAAACCCGAGTGTTAGCTTTAAAGGATGGTCAAATTCGAGTGTACATTTTTTTTTCCTTCATCAGAGTAAGCAAATGAGCGTAGTGTGGACAAATCGTCATAAAGGAAAATTTCATTATCATTCAAATTTACAAGAAGCTGCCCATAATGACTTATACAAACCAATGTCTCTGAATTTAACAAGTACAAAATTTACAAGCATTTAATACATGAAGAATAGCGGAAAGCATATGAATATAAGCCGCAAGATCACGCAGCTCCTCCAGGTAAATACAGCCATGCATCCCTGGCAATCGTACCCTGCTCCTCATCAAGTCTGAACATGCATATCACTAAAGCCACCTGTACTACCTGTACGGTTGTATATTTGATGGATGAGTGGCCAACTCAGTGTGAATTCCCCTCAAGATTACACACCGCCGCATTAGGTAAGAAATAGTATAAAACATCCAGACAACCAAAACAGAGTAAATGCAATCTTATTAGGTGCATGGATGCATGAATGCAATCATCGACCCGGGTAAATCATCCGGACGGTCGGTGCCCCAGGAAAACATCCAGACAGGCAATGAGGTCATCACCCAAAGATGTGAGTGGTCATCAGTCATCATCATAAATCGATCGGCTGATCATTAGCGCAACTCGCAGCGTAATCGTATGGGCATAATAATCCAAGCCGTCGTAGTATGCCATGCATGATTAGCCAAGTCATTATTAGTCCACTTACAACTAGCAAATTTAGATAAGCTCAAAGGTCACTACGGGGAGCACATGGCCCAGCGTAGGCCGACAGCTCGGGCATAGTGTCCCATTACCACCATCCCCGGCTCATGAGACTACCATCTTAGGATGTTTAATGGAAACCCATCGACTAGTGGCCAATCATATTACAGTATATGGGGCTTACCATCGCATGGTTACATAGTATAAAACATCGAACCTATACAGGAAAAATACCAGAACAAAGCCACATAAGGCGATATCAAACAAGCCACATAGGGCAATTATCAAAATAGGCCTCATAGGGCGAGTGTCAAAACCATGCGATAAAAGACCATCTTTGAAAATCATTTGGACACAATAACCCTGAATGGTAGGCCCACATCAATGATCCATTTAGACCACTACTCAATAACCACTAAGTCGAAGGTCCATTTTAATCACAACCAGACGGGTTACATCCTAAGTATGGGTGTACATTTATAGGTGGGGGTTTCCCACTAATGTACCAGTTTAAAGTCCATAAGCAATACACAAAGAATCCACAAGCATGAACAAATATATAGGATGAATATTCAATTTTCACCAGCCAACACATGTGACTATAAGAGAGAGATACCAATTATAATTTTTAATAAAAACTATAACTTAAGCTAATGAGAAGATGGAAAGCTCAAGGGGAAGAATCATCACCTTATACTTGAATCGCCTTCTAGTTTCGCTAAGTGATTGCACCCTTATAATTTTATCATACCACAAATCATGAACTTGTATAGTTAGGTCCAAGTTCTAATCACTACCTAGGGTTTAAGGTCATAGCCTAGGGTTATCTTTTAGGGTTTTAGTGTAAAATTAGGGTTTTTACCTTAGGGTTTAGTTTTAAACTTAGATTTTAGGATTTGAATCCCAAGTTATTATTAATATTAATATTATTATTTTTATTGTACAACAGATCGAGTAATATTCATAATAGGAGTATTAATCCATCATTATTAGTAATGATGGTTTATTATTATTATTATTATTAAAATATATATATATATATATGTAACAACAATATCTAATGTTCTTATAATAACTAATAACCTATTAAATAGTAGAGGTGATAAAATAGAATATTTACTATTGATAATACAATAATGACTTATTATGTTAACAAGAATTGTACTAATCCCATGATAACTATTTTCAAATGCTAATAGTCAATAATAGCGAGTCTAGCCACGATACTAGACACTATGATCCACCATGAGCTATGAAAATGTACAATTAGCTCAAACCTAACACATTATCCATGCTCAAGGTATTGACATAGAGCTTAGATTACGTAGCTTTTAGGATTTTATCCTAGGTTTTTAGGGTTTGAACCCTAGGATGGTGTATTATTAATTATGATAACTAATATCATTAGTGTTGTAATTTACCTTAGCTAACACGGGAAAAATCACAATAATATCCATAACGCTAACTAGTACATTGTAATATTGATTATAATTTCTAGTCAGTGTCATTAAGATGACATTAGTTATTACAATAGATAGAAAATAATAATGATATAATTAAAATCAAAATGACTGATGATGAATCTGGAAATAAATGGAAATCCTAACCTTATTGACTCAGTTCGAGTCGAGTTGACTCGGCTCGACACAATCACACTTTTTCCTCCTTTCTCTTTTCTTTTTCCCTTTCTTTTCTTTCTTTTCTTCCTCCCTTTCACTCCCTCTCTTTCTTCACCTGCTGGAATGTCTAGCAAGACATGGACCCGGACCAAACCCAACTTGACCCAGCTAAGATCAGTTTCAGGCGAGTTGACTCGGCAGCAACCAACCTGACTCAACTCCCCTACTTCTTCCTTCTCCTTTTCTTTCTATCTTCTTTCTCTCTTCTACTTTCACCCAGGGACGAGCCGGACTGAGTCTGAACTCAGTCCATCTGTGCTCAGCTCAACCCAAGGCTTGGCCCAACTTGGTGCACACGTCAACTCGCTGAGTCAACTTGGGAGTGACAAAACATCCACAATGCACACAACCTCTCCACCTTCTAGGCTTCTACCTTGCTAACACAGCCAGGCTAGCGGGGCTTTTGGGCTAGACCAGACCTACCTGACTCGCACAGCATGACCCAGCGAGCCCCAGCCAAGTCGAGTTGACTCGAGATGGGTCCTACACACCCACTCTCACTCTTCCTTCTCTCCCTGTCCTTCTTCCTCTCTCTCTCTTTTCTCTTTCTTTCTTCTTCTTTTCTCCTCTCCTTCTGCTGTTGGAAGCGTCCAACAATGGGCGCAGCATACCATGGCCTAACTCGGCCCAGATTCTGTGGCTTGCGCGAGTCAGCGAAGTGCGGCACCCTCCACTAGCAGTGTGGTGCTCAGATTTCTCTCAGACGCTCTCTGTCTTCTCATTTAGAGAGGTCTAAAAACTTCTGGACTCGACCCAGCACGGACCAAACTCAGCTCGGCCCAGACCCCGCTCAGTTCGAGCTTTGCTAGTGCAGCAACGCACTCTCTCACTTTCCTTCTTTCCTTTCTTCCTTCCTCCTTTTCATCCTTTTCTCCTGCATGGGTTGTTGTAGACATGGCCCACCTTGTGAACGAAACTGATCAGGGGTTAACGGTTGTAACAGGGCTAGTGGCCGTTCTTCTTCATGAGGGAGATGACCCGCCATTAATGGCAGATCACAAACGCCCATGAATTTCTCCAAAACGATGCATGGGAATGGCGTAGACGGATCTATGGGAGCTTAGAGCATGGTCGGATTGAAGCTCTAAGGAGGTTTTCATGGTGGGTTCGAGCAAGGGAGGAAACGGCCGGTTTCATGGCTGAGGCTGCGAAAATGGAGGGTGATCTACTGTTCCTCGATCCGCACGCCTTATATGCTTGCCCTGATCCCTCCTAAACCGTTGGATCAATAGCAAGTGGCCAGGATCTCCTCTGGTTGAAACCGCCTCCAAAGCAGTGGGTGGGAACCAAAATAATCCCTGGTTTTGCAAGGAACGCCCTAAGCAAATGGATGGCTGAGATTTTCCCAGACAGACGGTCGGGATATGTTGAAATAAAGGGCTAGGATTGGAGGACTTCTTCTCACGCGGATCGTAACAGCTGGCGGTTTCCATTTTCGGAAATATGGTTTTGTAGGGCTGATTTGCAGTGAAGATAGTGCATCCACACGTTCAGGAAAATCTTCCATGACAGCTAGGTTTTGGTCAGTCCCACACTCTAGAGATGATGGACGGTTTGGATTTTCTGATCGAATGATCATGGTGGCCCGCGGATCAATCAAACGGGCGTTGCTCGTTTTGCTGGCAGAGAACGAAAGAAGAGGAGATTTCCTCTTTAGGCTTCATCGGGTCAGTTGTGCTTGACCGAGCTTGCAACTCCGGTGCACGGCTGGTGCTCCTGCACTGTGTACACGTGCAAGGAAACGTGGTGTACACAAGTGGATTTGATGAAATCCACATCGCTCATTAGGTTCTAAGGGTCCAGTTAGGGGCCCTAGACCAAATATGAGGCAGATCTAAGGTCTAGATGGGGCTCAAAACTCGATTTGGGTCGTATTGGTGGATTCCTGCCAATCCAATGGTCGGATCATATCGAATTTGAACCACAACGGTTAAAAGGGCTAAGGGATTTATTCAGGCAATCGGGACCACCTACACTATGGATTTAGAATATTAAATGCTATTACTAGAATAAGTTTTAATGTTTACTATTATTATTATTATTATTATTATTATTATTTTCCTTTATATATTTTGTCATATATAATTTATATTATCACAAATTGTTAATATATAAATTATATGAATATCAGTAAGCAGAGGTTAATAAATATATATTATTATTTGTATGGTCATATATGTGTTAGGTTTTTAAACTTTATACAAGTCATTAAAATATTTGAATTATGATATTCATTATAAATTTTTCCAGTTATTTTATGTATTACAATTTCTATAGTTTGTAATTTACATTAATGATGTTGTAAGTATATGCATATAATATAGGTTATAGTTGCATATCATTTTAATATGAAACTTTAAATATAAATAACGTTTCATAGTATATATATATTTAGGTTGTATATATTTTTTTTTTGTGCTTATATTAAATTACATTAAATGGTAACAATCGAGTACTAGAATGTATGGGGTGTTGCAGCCATAGCCTCCACAGACACATCGTGGATGGCAGGATTGGACACTGGAAATATTTGGTTCTAGCATACAGGCGCCCTAGATGTCGATTTGATATAACCACGACCGAGAGTCGATCTTTATATTATGGTTGATCGACTGATTGTCGGTGCCGATTATCGATGCTGATTATCGGTGTCAATTATCGAGGTCGACGCCGGCTATCAATACCGATTATGAGTATGTGATAGCATAACATCATGATACCTACACCTCGGGGCCCACCTAGGTGATGTATTTGCCGCACCGTCTAACATGGGATGGTGGGCCTGCCATGATGTACGTGTTTCATCCCTGCTGTCCACGTGGGACACAAGTGATGTATGTGCCTTATATCCTGACCGCCTATGGGACGTGGACCCCACACAAAGTACGTTTTATACACACTGTCCATGGGATGTGTGATCCACCTTGATGTGTGATTTCATCCACGCCGTCCAGGGATAGGGGACCATCGTGATATAAGTTTTATCCCTACTATCCATCAGTCTTCAGGGCCCACTTGCTTTATGTGCAAGGCCCACCTGCGATGTATATATGAGGTCCGATGTGATGTATTTATGACCCATGTGCCGAAGCTCATTGTGATGTATGTGCGGTCCATGAGTGAGGCCCGATGTGAGGTATTCATGGCCCAAGTGCCGAGGGCCATAGTAATGTGTATTAGGCCCATGTCATGTGGCCATTGCAATGCATATTAGACCCATGTCATGCGGCCCATTGTGATGTGTATTAGGCCCAGGTATGTGGCCCATTGTGATGTATTTGTGGCACATTTGATAAGGTCCATTGTAATGTATTTGTGACTCGTATGGCGAGACCCGATGTGCTGTATATGTGGCCCTTGAGTGAGGCCCAATGCGATGAAGGTGCGGATCGATGTAATGTGTGATTTCACTATAATGTATGTAATGATATTTATGTGGGCCACTGCTTGGGAGCGATGTTGGTTAAATGACCACATTGATGGGCAATGATGGTTACATGACCACATTGTGACCTTCCCTTGGGCCCATTGTGAGACCCATTCTCGTTATGAGTAGGCTGTCTAGGCCTATCCTTGATATAAGGAAAATACATCATTATCATATAGCATGCTTAGTATAGCTTCATGACCCATGCCCATGCGCATCATATGTATGTCTGATATAATGAATGATTGATCATAACACATGCCATTGGGCAGGTTATTATGGGACTCCCTGATAGGAGGAGTTGCCCATATGACCGTGTGGTACGCGCAGGTTTAATGCATGACTGGATGGTATGACTCATGTATCTCGCATTTTGTGATATGACCACCGTATGCCCTAACGACATCAGGGTCGTAGCCTCCACAGGCATATCGTGGATGGCCAGATGGGACACTGAAAATTTATTTTACATGGGGTGCTATAGATATCCTTGGGTGAAAGTCTCAGAACCCTCTTGGTCCCAGAGGTTGCTCTAACGTATAGACCGAGTGGATGCATGAACGTATGAGGGCCTTATACCGTTAGGCGGCGTCTCCCACTGTGTCGTAGTCGATTGGATGGGAGTACGGCCTTACCTGCTCGAGAGGAGGGGGCAATACTAGGCTGATTCTGACCAGCTCGAGGAATGGGTCCACTATCGACGAGCCGGGCCCGATATTGGCAGGCGGATAGTGAGGTCTCTTCCACTTACCTTGTTGCGCGCGATGGGGCGGCAATCTGGTTTGGAGTGTAATAGACCCTGGTGATTCGCCAGAGAGTAACCGTACTGATATGTGGACTTATTGAACAGGAATTGCATATTCATTCATTCTTTCCTTCACTATTCACTCGGGCTGGTTGCGCGTAACTATTTGTTACGTGTACCTTCGCATGGCCAGGATTTCGGTTGGGCGCGTGACTAACCTAAGATCAGGAGTTTACCACATTGAGTCTGACTATCCAAATTTAGGTATGAGACTGGTTTGAATAGAAGTCCTTTGTGGTGGACCCTGTAGCCTGCGATACTACGTACTATCATCCCGACTTCACACCCCAGCATGGTTATTTCATTCGCACCGTATATTACATTGCATTCGCAGTACTTAGTATTTTGGGTTACTATGTTTCTGCACTTATATGGCCTAGACGGACTTAGTAAAATTTACATATTGCATTGTACCCTCGATATCTGATATTTGGGTCTCTTTGACTCCTCATTTATATAGCTGATCTGAATTGCGTACTCTAATATTGTATGACTCGTGGACTTACCAGTATAATTTCGCTTATTCTGATATCGTATCTTGTCAGTATTTCTATGTATTCTATTGTATGATTTATGGCATTGTATTGCATACTTGGCACTTATATTGTGCACACACTTTCACCACCCTCTAAGCTTTCTATAAGCTTATGCATGATAGATGCGTGCAGGTGACATTAGGTTGCAGCAGTGTTGAGCTTGGAGCGTGCAGCTGTCTTCTGGAGCTTTAATTTTGATATATGTATTTTCCTTTCAGCATTGTATTCAAATGATTATATTAGTGGATATGTGATGATGATGTTACCTTTATGATTTGGGTATACTTGTGGTTATGCTTCTTATGAGACAAATGTACGTTGGAAAATTCTCCTTGTAGAATCCCAGGATCGAAACCTAGTGTACGGACGCTGGGAGCCGAGAATGGGGTACTACAGAGGCTGTCAGTATCGAGTTCAGCAATCGTGATTCAAGTGAATCCGATTTCCGGGTTTGGGGCATGACATTTTCAGTACTTAGGTGTTACCTGGTAACCTAACTTAGTATAAATACAAAGCTAGCCCATTTGAACATTTCCCTTCATTATAGCCACGTCAAGGGAAATTCCAGTAGAATTGGTCATGGATTTGAAGAATGGGCCATGCTTCCACATCATAACGACCAAAGAGCTCAAGAAGGACCCGATCTACATCTAATCTACATTTATAATCGACTTGATTGCTCAATTAAACCTATTGTAAACATCCACCTCAAATCAGTCAACGTAAAGGTAAGTTTAGACGATTTGAACATTCCTAACCGTCGAATCAAGATCAAACTAACGATTCATAGATTTGATCCTCACCATTGGATCATATAACCCTAAAATTTATTATAGACTATCACTCAAAACGGAGCCTAGAACACTTGAACCATCACATCCTTAAAGAAACTTATTTCTAAGATCTCCATCACTTTGATAGACAGGTCAAACCACCCATCATTAATATTGAACTCCTAAGACCATTCTAGATTAGGTTTGAAAATTACCTAACCATCAATTTTATTAAGATTAACAAATTTGGATAGATATAACCACAAATTCTATAATAAATCGTAATAAAATTCATAATCATGTAGAGTGGCCCTCCTACTCACATCATTCATAAAATAGGGCACTAGGTCTCAAGAATCTTTGAATACCAAATTTCTTAAGCAATCTAGCCCTTAAAATTATATTAATAGACACTCAAACCATAAATTTTGATTTATATGGCCCTCCTGAGCTGTGATATGCCTAATACTTGGTCAACGGCTATGATTGGGCCCTCCAAATGAAGTGGAGGGAGTAGATTTCACAAAACATCCATGTGGACCCCACATTCATGGGTGCGCGTGCATAGACTGTGCACAACCGCGGTGCACCAAACCAGAAATCTCGGTCAAGGCGGGTTGACCCGAGCCCAAAGGAGAAATTCTCCTCTCTCCTTCGTATTTTCACTAGAAAATGGATAGTCGTCCATTGTTTTATTCAGTGGGCCACCATATGATCTTGTTTGGATAATCCAAATCGTCCATCTGGAAGGGCAGACAAATCTGAGCAAAACCCTATTAGAATTTATGGTTACTTCTCATGTATGAGCACACAAACTCGAGCGCGAACAGCTAGAATATGAGCGGACAACAGGAAGTTGATCCAGATTAGGCCACTATATCAACCCGTACAAGAAATCTAAACCGTCTATCATGTCCACAACAAGGATCCAACCAAACTCATGTCTTTCCCGCACCATGAAGCACGAATGCATGTGCACAGTTTCTGGTGAAAACAAGTGCGGTTGTGGTGGTTTCGAAAACAGAAACTGTTCGGCTGACAGACTGGCTAACCACACGTGGGGTTCTCCTTTAATCATATCCCTTGGTGCGGGAAAATCTCAGCCATCCATTCCTCTTCATTTTAGGGCGCACGTCTCTTTCTTTTTGCAAGAAACTTCACTCGTCGTCGCTGTTAGAACCGAACCATTAAGAAATGTGAATAACCACTCATTTTATGGGTCCCACGGTGTTCTAGGGTCCCATTCACACCATCGGGGTACAGTGGATCGTAGGATCAACCGTCCGAAGATAATCTGCCATTAACGGCTGGATCATCTTCTCCGTCTAGCCAAAAAACCCATCACCATACATGGGACCTTGATCTCTGATCTGAGTGGTCCATTGGATAGGTCAGGACCCCAGAAACTCATCCGTAACGTTATAATCTCTTCATAAAATTAGTGAACAAGATTATCTTCTCAAAACTCTTATGAGTTAAAACACTAACTTGTAACTAATGTTACTAATCCAACGATTAGTTGGGATAGAAGGATCTAATGTAGCCTATAAGAGGTTACCTTTTAGGATAGCCTTTCTGAAAATAGAAAAGAAATCAACAAAGAGAGAAAGAGCGCCGCTGCTGCTACCACTAGGTGACTCGGTTCGAGTCTGGGCCAGATCTGAGCCGTGTCTCATGCCTCGAGTCCTCCTAGCAGAAAGAAAGAAAGAAGAGATGTAAGGCCCATATCCTAGCCCGTACTGTTTCGTCGACTTCCACGATTCTTCACATCGAATTCTGGCAACTCGCAACCTATAATCAGCATTTGCGCGCGACCCTAAGTCGTATCCCGCATTTCAGAGTTGGCTCGACCCGAGACTTGTATTAGTGTGACCGTGTCGTCACCGCGGTTCCGACGCCGCGTCTCATGCGCCGAGGCGATACCCAGGCCAAGAGATGTGGGCCCGCATTCAATTCGAGGAAAACGCCGCGTGTTGTAAAAATCGATCTCGAACTCTATGACACATCTCATCACTCACATTAATCAAGTACACATCACTCTCATCACTCACACCCATTCCCAAGTACAACTACCCATCCCTAAAGTCAACTCTCCCCATCACCTATCACCCACTCACCATCTCTCTCCCATCACTTCTCTCCCATCACCTCTCTCTCTCTCTCATTCTCTCTTTCATTCTCCCAAGCAACCCCAAGGGAGAGTGGACGCCCATGGCTTCCAAGGAGAGGAGATATTTGTGTGGCCCACCTTCCTACCTCCCATCTCCACCATCTAAAGTCCATCTCGACCGTTGAATCGCACCCCTTGGAGCTCTAGATCGCATTGGCGGAAGGAGGAAGAGGAGATCAAAGGTGGGTGTTCATTTTATTTAATTTTGATGTAGGGTCACATGATTTGGGACCCACTTGATGTATGCATCGTATAGGGAGGGCCTATAGTGGTGGGGTCCCTCCCTCTATCTCATCGCACATCTCTCTCTCTCTCTCTCTCTCTCTCTCTCTCTCTCTCTTCTTTTCCCATATTCCATGACCCACCTAGTGTATGTGTCTATGGCCCACCATGATGTATCATATCCATGCCATCTACGCATGCGACCCACCTTGCTGGACTGTCTAGCGGGCGGGATGCTGCTCGTCCATCTGGACAGGTCTGGATGAAGGGATAACACACATAGCAGCTTATACCCAAGCTGGTGGGCCCCACATGAACCCACCTTGATGAATAGTATATACACGCCATCCGTCCAGTGTCCAGGGACGCTGGACGTGCTCACTGGAGTGTGAACCGATAGTGAGGTGTACGCACAGTAAAGAAAAAATGGGTTTGGTTTTTAATGCTTTTGGGTGGGCCACCCATATAGTCCGCACCCTAATGTATGAACCTCATCCACGCCGTCCATTCCTTTCCCCATTTTATTTTAGGCGTTGAGCCGAAATATGAGGCCAATCTGATTTTCAAGCAGGCCATACCATAGGAAATAGTGGTATTACCGTTAAAATTCACCTTAATACTTCTTCACATCAAAACACATCGCATATTGGGCTCATTTAGACTGTCTTGGGTCGTAGAATCCAATGGGCGGAGTGGATTCACCTGATGCGGGCCCCACACACGAAAAACGGCAAAAAATCTTATTTTAAAAAAATAATAATAAAAAAGCAGCAGGCGCTGTTGCTGCAGGCGTGTAATAGCATCCTGCTGCATTTGACGGAAGGGCCAGGGACCACGGGTCCCAACCGTGGGCCCCACTGTGATGTGTGTGAACATTCATGCCGTGCATTGGATAGGCCCCCTTCTGGCTATGGGCCACCCCAAAAATCAGCCATACTAGGAGCTCAGGTGGCCCACACGGCAGGAAACAGTGAGGATTGAGCGTCTGCCATTGAAGCCCTTTTTGTGGTCTAGAAGTTTTGGATCATTATGAAATTTGTTGTTCTTCTTCAATCCGGGTCCGTGTGACCTTACCAACAGATTGGATGGTAAATGAACCTCATGATGGGCCCTACGTGGGACCCACCTCTGACGTTTTAAGCAGCAGCCGCTGCCATCTACTGCTGCACTTGCAACAGCAGCACGTGGTGCACGTGCCACCCATGGTGCAAATGCACACCATCTGTCACGCCCCAAACTCGGAAACCGGGCTCACAAAATTTCCGATCGCCGAATCCGGCACCGACAGCCTCCGTAGAACCCCATTCTCGGCTCCCAGCACCCATTCGCCAGGTTCCGATTCTGGGATACTACAAGGAGGGTTTTCAACATCAGTTTGATTCGTAATAAGCATAACCAAAGGTATAACCCACAAACAACAACCAAAAACTCCATCACATTTCCACTAAAATCAAAACTTTACAAGTACAATGAGCATAAGGGAAAATACAATGATGATAGACCAAAAGCTCCAAGAAAGATCAGCTACGCGCCCATGCCTCAGCGCTGCTGCGATCCAACGTCACCTGCACGCAACGGTCGTGCATAAGCTTATAGAAAGCTTAGAGGGTGGTGAAAGTGTATGATCAAGGTGGTAATGCAGTTATGCAGTATCAAAGTAATGCGGAATATGCTGATGAATGCCAAGAATCCCATTAGCCGTACCAAGGCCATGCGGTGCAGAGAATGATGTCGGCCATACCAAGGCCATGCAATGCGAAATGCAACTCAAGCATACAAATCCTCATCTAAGTCCACATATCGATATAGCTCAAAATCTGAAATATCACCGGAGTCTAGTACACTCCAAGCCAGATTGCCACCCCATCGCACGCAATAAGGTGAGTGGAAAAGACCTCACTATCCGCCTGCCAAAATCGGGCTCGGCTCGTCAATAGCGGACCCATTCCTCGAGCTGGTCAGACTCAGCCTAGCATTGCCCCCTACTCTCGGGCGGGTAAGGCCGCACCCCCTTCCAACCGACCACGACACAGTGGAAAGCGCAACCGTCTGGTAATCGGCACTCAGCGCTCATGCATCCACTCGGTCTAGACGTTGGAGCAACCTCCTGGTACCATAAGGGTTTAGGGACTTTCACCCAGGGATATCTATCGCACCCCATGTAGAACAGTATTTCCGGTATCCAATCCTGCCAACCACGATGCGTCTGTGGAGGCTATGGCCCTGATGTCGTTAGGGCGTACAGTAACCATATCACACAATGCAAATGCATGAATCACACTATCCAATCATACAGCAATCCTGCGCGTATCGTGCGCTCATGTAGGGCAACACTCCCTGTACAGAAGCCCCTAATCAATCTGCCCAAAGGCATATGCTATGATCAGTCATTTCTCATATCAAGCATACGTATGATGCATATGATCATGAATCATGGAACTAAACATGTTATATGGGATAGATGATGTTCATAACGAAGATGGGCCTAGACGGCCTACACATTACACGCATGGGCCCAACAATGGGCCCTAGGGAAAGGCATAATGCGGACATTTAACCAACATTATGCTTGCAATGTGGACGTCAAACCAACATTGCTCCCAAGGCACGACTGTCATAAATCATGTTGGGATTGCACATTGCAATGGACCTTTGGTATATCTCATTGGGCCTTCAATACATCAAATGGGCCGTATCATATGGGCCTATATTCATTAAGTGGGCCACATCAATGGGCCGCACTAATGGGCCTTATGTACATTGCAATGGGCTACAACCCGTGGGCCTTAAAATGCATTAAATGGGCCTAATTTTATGGGCCGTTTGTGTATCAAAATGGGCCTCGCCAATTGGGCCCCATATGTACATCAAATGGGCCTAAACCCATTGGCCCCAAAACACTTTTAATGGGCCATAACCTATGGGCCCCTAATACATCTATGGGCCTCGACCCATGGGCCTTACATCTATATCAAGGTGGCCTTAAGTTGCGGCGGCGTTGAGCTTGGAGCGTGCTGCTTTCTGGAGCTTTAATTTCGATATATGTATTTCCTTTTCAGCAGTGTATTCAAATGTTTATATTAATGGATATGTGATGATGATGTTGCCTTTAGGATTTGGGTATACTTGTGGTTATGTTTCATATGAGACAAATGTACGTTGAAAAATCCTCCTTGTAGAATTTCAGGATTGGAACCTAGCGTATGGACGCTGGGAGCCAAGAATGGGGTACTACAGAGGCTGTTGGCACTAGGTTCGACGATCGGGATTCCTGTGAATCCGATTTCTAGGTTTGGGGCGTGACATTTTCAGTACTTAGGTGTTACCTGGTAACCTAACTTAGTATAAATACAAAGCTAGCCCATTTGAACATTTCCCTTCATTATAGCCACGTCAAGGGAAATTCCAGTAGAATTGGTCATGGATTTGAAGAATGGGCCATGCTTCCACATCATAACGACCAAAGAGCTCAAGAAGGACCCGATCTACATCTAATCTACATTTATAATCGACTTGATTGCTCAATTAAACCTATTGTAAACATCCACCTCAAATCAGTCAACGTAAAGGTAAGTTTAGACGATTTGAACATTCCTAACCGTCGAATCAAGATCAAACTAACGATTCATAGATTTGATCCTCACCATTGGATCATATAACCCTAAAATTTATGATCAAACTATCCATCTCTCGATATTAAGATGGACCATCACATCCTTAAAGAAACTTATTTCTAAGATCTCAATCACTTTGATAGATAAGTCAAACCACCTATCGTTAATATTGAACTCCTAAGACCATTCTAGATTAGGTTTGAAAATTACCTAACCATCAATTTTATTAAGATTAACAAATTTGGATAGATATAACCACAAATTCTATAATAAATCGTAATAAAATTCATAATCATGTAAAGTGGCCCTCCTACTCACATCATTCATAAAATAGGGCACTAGGTCTCAAGAATCTTTGAATACCAAATTTCTTAAGCAATCTAGCCCTTAAAATTATATTAATAGACACTCAAACCATAAATTTTGATTTATATGGCCCTCCTGAGCTGTGATATGCCTAATACTTGGTCAACGGCTATGATTGGGCCCTCCAAATGAAGTGGAGGGAGTAGATTTCACAAAACATCCATGTGGACCCCACATTCATGGGTGCGCGTGCATAGACTGTGCACAACCGCGGTGCACCAAACCAGAAATCTCGGTCAAGGCGGGTTGACCCGAGCCCAAAGGAGAAATTCTCCTCTCTCCTTCGTATTTTCACTAGAAAATGGATAGTCGTCCATTGTTTTATTCAGTGGGCCACCATATGATCTTGTTTGGATAATCCAAATCGTCCATCTGGAAGGGCAGACAAATCTGAGCAAAACCCTATTAGAATTTATGGTTACTTCTCATGTATGAGCACACAAACTCGAGCGCGAACAGCTAGAATATGAGCGGACAACAGGAAGTTGATCCAGATTAGGCCACTATCTCAGCCCGTACAAGAAATCTGAGCCGTCCATCATGTCCATGACAAGGATCCAACCACACTCACGTCTTTCCCACACCATGTGGCATGAATGCATGTGCACAGGTTCTGGTGAAAACAAGTGCGGTTGTGGTGGTTTCCGAAAATAGAAACCATTCGGCTGACAGACTGGCTAACTGCACGTGGGGTTCTCCTTTAATCATATCCCTTGGTGCGGGAAAATCTCAGCCATCCATTCCTCTTCATTTTAGGGCGCACGTCTCTTTCTTTTTGCAAGAAACTTCACTCGTCGTCGCTGTTAGAACCGAACCATTAAGAAATGTGAATAACCACTCATTTTATGGGTCCCACGGTGTTCTAGGGTCCCATTCACACCATCGGGGTACAGTGGATCGTAGGATCAACCGTCCGAAGATAATCTGCCATTAACGGCTGGATCATCTTCTCCGTCTAGCCAAAAAACCCATCACCATACATGGGACCTTGATCTCTGATCTGAGTGGTCCATTGGATAGGTCAGGACCCCAGAAACTCATCCGTAACGTTATAATCTCTTCATAAAATTAGTGAACAAGATTATCTTCTCAAAACTCTTATGAGTTAAAACACTAACTTGTAACTAATGTTACTAATCCAACGATTAGTTGGGATAGAAGGATCTAATGTAGCCTATAAGAGGTTACCTTTTAGGATAGCCTTTCTGAAAATAGAAAAGAAATCAACAAAGAGAGAAAGAGCGCCGCTGCTGCTACCACTAGGTGACTCGGTTCGAGTCTGGGCCAGATCTGAGCCGTGTCTCATGCCTCGAGTCCTCCTAGCAGAAAGAAAGAAAGAAGAGATGTAAGGCCCATATCCTAGCCCGTACTGTTTCGTCGACTTCCACGATTCTTCACATCGAATTCTGGCAACTCGCAACCTATAATCAGCATTTGCGCGCGACCCTAAGTCGTATCCCGCATTTCAGAGTTGGCTCGACCCGAGACTTGTATTAGTGTGACCGCGTCGTCACCGCGGTTCCGACGCCGCGTCTCATGCGCCGAGGCGATACCCAGGCCAAGAGATGTGGGCCCGCATTCAATTCGAGGAAAACGCCGCGTGTTGTAAAAATCGATCTCGAACTCTATGACACATCTCATCACTCACATTAATCAAGTACACATCACTCTCATCACTCACACCCATTCCCAAGTACAACTACCCATCCCTAAAGTCAACTCTCCCCATCACCTATCACCCACTCACCATCCCTCTCTCCCATCATTTCTCTCCCATCACCTCTCTCTCTCTCTCTCTCATTCTCTCTTTCCATTTTCAAACAACACCCATGAGAGTAATCGTCTAAGCTTCCATGAGAGAAGCTAGTATGGCCCACCTTCCTACCTCACATCACCATCCAAAGTCCATCTTGATGGTTGAATCGCACTCCTTGGAGCTCTAGGTCACATTGGCAAAAGAAGGAAGAGAAGATTAAAGGTGGGTGTTCATTTCATTTAATTTTGATGTAGGGTCCACATGATTTGGGACCCACTTGATGTATGCATCGTATAGGGAGGGCCTATAGTGGTGGGGTCCCTCCCTCTATCTCATCGCACATCTCTCTCTCTCTCTCTCTCTCTCTCTCTCTCTCTCTCTCTCTCTCTTCTTTTCCCATATTCCATGACCCACCTAGTGTATGTGTCTATGGCCCACCATGATGTATCATATCCATGCCATCTACGCATGCGACCCACCTTGCTGGACTGTCCAGTGTGCGGGACTGCTGCCCGTCCGTCTGGACAGGTCTGGATGAAGGGATAACACACATAGCAGCTTATACCCAAGCTGGTGGGCCCCACATGAACCCACCTTGATGAATAGTATATACACGCCATCCGTCCAGTGTCCAGGGACGCTGGACGTGCTCACTGGAGTGTGAACCGATAGTGAGGTGTACGCACAGTAAAGAAAAAATGGGTTTGGTTTTTAATGCTTTTGGGTGGGCCACCCATATAGTCCGCACCCTAATGTATGAACCTCATCCACGCCGTCCATTCCTTTCCCCATTTTATTTTAGGCGTTGAGCCGAAATATGAGGCCAATCTGATTTTCAAGCAGGCCATACCATAGGAAATAGTGGTATTACCGTTAAAATTCACCTTAATACTTCTTCACATCAAAACACATCGCATATTGGGCTCATTTAGACTGTCTTGGGTCGTAGAATCCAATGGGCGGAGTGGATTCACCTGATGCGGGCCCCACACACGAAAAACGGCAAAAAATCTTATTTTAAAAAAATAATAATAAAAAAGCAGCAGGCGCTGTTGCTGCAGGCGTGTAATAGCATCCTGCTGCATTTGACGGAAGGGCCAGGGACGCTACTGGTCCCAGCCGTGGGCCCCACTGTGATGTGTGTTGAATATCCACACTGTGCATTTGATGGACACTTTAGGGCAGTGGGCCCCCTCCAAAAATCAGCCGTATGTAAAGCTCAGGTGGCCCACATGGCAGGAAACAGTGAGGGATTAAACGTCTACCATTGGAACCCTTTTGTGGTTTAGAAGTTTTGGATCATTATGAAATTTGTTTTTCCTCTTCAATCCGGGTTTGTGTGACCTTACAAACAGATTGGATGGTAAATAAAATTCATGGTGGTCCCTACATGGGACCCACCTCTAATGTTTTAAAAAGCAGCCGCTGTCATCTGCTGCTGCACTTACAACAGCAGCACATGGTGCACATGCCACCCATGGTGCAAATGCACACCGTCCATTAGTTGGTGGGCCATGTGTGTGGACCCTACCATGATGCATGTGTTATATCCATACCTTCCAATCATTTTAGAGAGATCATTTTGGCATGAGAAAAGAATGAGTCAGATCTAAAGTTCAAGTGGACTGCGCTTTATCTATGTCGTCCATCCCCATGGGACCCACCATGATGCGTGTGTTGCATCCAAACCGTCCAACCTTTTGGCAAGCTCATTTTAAGGCTTGAGACTAAGAATGAGTCAGATCTATAGTTCAAGCAGACCCCACCATTGAAACAGTGAGTTTGAACGTCCACCATTAAACCCTTGGGAATTTTAATGGTGGAAATCCTTATCACCAGTTATATTTAGGTGTGGCCCATTTGATATATATATGGCCCATGTGATGTGGCCCACTTGCCATATTTATGGCCCATTGTTGAGGCTCACCTTAATATATATGAGGCCCATGTTATGAGGCCCACCTGAGGTATGTAAGTCCCATGTGCGAGGCCCATCGTTACAGCCCACCTTGATATATATATATGAGGCCCATGTGATTAGGCCCATCTTGATGTATGTGTTCTATATCCGCCCCCGTCCATCTGTTTAGGGAGTGACCCACCCCACACATGTGACACGTGTGGGAGTGGGACCCAACTTGATGTCTTTATTTTATATCCACCATTATATATGTGTTTTATTCAAGTAGCTCGTCCGTCCTGGACGGGTGGGGCCCATATTGATGTGTCTTGTACCGTTCATTTAGACGGTGCTGAGTAGGGCCCACCTCGATGGCATATGTATATTCACACCATCCATGCCTTTGACAGTGGTGGGGACCACCATGATGTATGACTTATCCCTGCTATCTGTCCATGGAATGCACCATGGCGTATTTGTTTTATCATCGCCGTGTTGTATGTATTGTATATCTATACCATCTATTTGTGCGGTCTGTCGTGATGCATGTATTGTATATCTATACCGGACCAGGTGATGCAGCCCACCTTGATGTATTTGGTGGCACATTCGAGAGGCCCACTTTGATATACATGTGGCCTATCAGGATGTATCTTTGACCTATGAGTAGGGCCCACCTGTTGCGTGTTTTGAGGCCCAGGTGTAGGGCCCACCTGTTGTGTAGTTGAGGCCCGTGTGATGAGGCTCATGTGATGTATTCGAGGCCCATGTGATGTATTCGAGGCCCATGGGCAAGGTCTAATGTAATGTATTTATGGCCCATGTGATGAGGCCCACCTGTTGCGTATTTGAAGCCTGTGGGTCGTGGCCCATTGTGATGTGTTTTCGGCTCATATGTCGTGCCCATTGTGATGTGTTTTCAGCTCATATGTCGTGCCCATTGTGATGTGTTTTCGGCTCATATGTCGTGGCCCATTGTGATGTATTTCCGGCCCATATGCTGTGGCCCATTGTGATATACTTTCGGCTCATATAATTCGGCCCATTATGATATATTTATGGCCCATGTGCCGAGGCCCATTGTGACGTATTCAAGGCCCGTAGGTAAGGTCCATTGTGATATATTCGTGGCCTATGGGCAGGGCCCATTGTGATAGGTATTAGGCCCATGTCGTGTGGTCCATTTATTGTATACTAGGCCCTTGTGTGAGGCCATGGCTCCTCCTTATGTTTGTCTCTATGTGGGCCACTCCTTGGGAGCAATGATGGTTAAATGGCCACATTGTTGCGCAATGATGGTTTAATGTCCACATTGTGACCTTTCCTTAAGCTTTGTTTGGCTGATTCCGATTGTCGAGGCTGATTATCAGTGTTGGTTATCATTACCGATTATTGATACCGATTATGAGTATGTGACAGCATAGCATCATGATACATGCCCATACGGATTATCTGCGTGTTTGTTATGAGATGTGGTTGACCATTGCATATGTCATTGGGTAGGTTGTTATGAGACTCCCTGATAGGCGGAGATTGTCTCACATGAGCGCACGGTATGCACAGGATTGATGCATGACTGGATTGTATAACTCATGTATCTGACATTGTGTGTTGTGATTACTATACGCCCTAGTGACATCAGGGTCGTAGCCTCCACAGGCATATCGTGGATAGCCAGATGGGACATCGAAATTATGTTATTAGCATCGAGCTGTCATAGATGGCCCTGAGTGAAAATCTCTAAACCTTCTTGGTACCAGAGGACGCTCCAACGTCGAGACCGAGTGGATATATATGAGCGCATGAGGGTCGTATACTAGTAGGCCGCGTCTCCCATTGTGTCGTGGTCAGTTGGGAGGGGGTGTGGCCTTACCCGCATGAGGGAGTAGGCATAACTAGGCTGAGTTGACCAGCTCGTGAATGAGTCCGCTATCGATGTTCCGGGTAGATATTGACCGACTACTGGCCAGGCAGATAGTGGAGTCTTTTTTACTTACCCAGTTGTGTGCTTGATGGGGGGGCAAGTAGGTGTTGAGTGTACTAGACCCCGGTGATGATCTCAGAGATGAACAGTACTGATATGTGGACTTATTGAGTGGAGTTGCATATTCATTCATTCACTATCCACTCGGGCTGGTGGTGCACAACTATTTGTTACGTGTACATTCACAATGGCCAGGATTTCAGTTGGGGCGTGCGACTAACCTGAGATCAGGAGTTTACCACATTGAGTCTGACTATCCAAATTAGGTATAAGACTAGTTTGGATAGAAGTCCCTTGTGATAGACCCCATAGCCTGCGATACCACGTACTATCATCCCGACTTCACACTCCAGCATAGTCATTCCATTTACACCGCATATCGCATTATATCCATGGCATATGACATTTTGGGTTACTCTATGTCAGCATTTATATGACCTAGATAAGGTTGATGACATTCGTAGCTCTTCCGAATTGTATATTTCATTGCATCCTCGATATCTGATATCTAATTCATTGTATTTCCGCATTACCCGATTTACATTACTTTCTCAGTATATGATATTGACTTACTATGTCTTTTCATCGCATATCCTGGATGAGGTTAATGATATTCTTATGGACTTGCAGTATTTTCGCTTACTCTGATATCGTATGATTTATGCAAGTAATTCCGATATTGTATGATTAAGGCATTGTATTGAATGCTTGACACTTATCTTGTGCACACACTTACACCACCCTCTAAGCTTCATATAAGCTCATGCACGATAGATGCGTGCAGGTAATGATAGGACGCAGTCGAGCTGGGGCAGGAACGTGCGGCAGAGCTTCTGGAGAGTTTATTATATGCATATATTTCCTTTTCAATATTATACTCAAATGATTATATTAATGGATATGTGATGATGATGTTGCCTTTGTGATTTGGGTAAACTTGTGGTTATGCCTCTTATAAGATAAATGTACGTTGGAAAAAAAATCTTCCTTGTATGATCCCAAGATCCGAACCTGGTATTTGGGTGCTGGGAGCCGAGAATGGGATACTACGGAGGCTGTCGGCACCGGATTCGGTAATCGGGATTCCTGAGAATCCGATTTTCAGGTTTGGGACGTGACAAGAGATGAAGCAGAAGAAGAAGAAAATCAGGAAGAAAGAGGGGAAAAGGGGCGTAAAGAAAAGGAAGGAAGAAGAAGAAAGAAAAAGGGGTGTATGTCGGTTGCCGCACTAACTCAATCGACTGAGTCTCCCCCTGGCCGAGCTGCTGGGCACTGTAGAAGAAGAACAGAAAGAGAGAAGGAGCAGAAGAAAAGAAAGAAAGAGGATGAGGAAGAAACAGAATAAAGGTAGAGAGGGAGAAGAACCTAGTTGAGCTTAGTTAACTCAGCTGCCCAGTGAACTCAGTACGAGTCAATTCGGGTCGAGCTAGTCCGGTATTACTAGATATTCCAGCAAGCGTAGAAGAAAAACAGAAGAAAAGAAAGAAAGAAACGAAGAGAGTAAGAAAGTGAAAGAGGAAAGAGAACCAAGAGAGAAAGGGGGACTTGGTGGCTGCCGAGTTGACTCAGCTGAAATCGAGTCAACTCGCTACCAGGTTGCGGTTGCTGAGTTCAGGCCGAGTTAAGCTCGGTCCAGCTGGAGTTCCAGCAAGGAAAGAGTAAGAAGAGAGAAAGTGAAGAAGAAAGGAGAAGAAAGGAAGAAGGAGAGGTATTATGTTGTTAATTTATTTAGAATAATACTTGTCATTACTATAGTTTTGAATACAAATTCATATTGAATTATTGCTATTAATTAATTCTATTATTATCATACTGGATTATGATATTGTACGTTAGATCATTATTTTCATAATATTATTAAAAATTATTTGTATTTTAAATTTTAAACTCTTAAAACAATCATTACTATTGATTTGTATTTTTGTCGAGCAAACTAGATTTCAAATCCTCAAATTCTAAATGTTACACCAAAACCTTAAATTTATCAACCGAAATACCTAGTTTTAACCCTGATCGTATAAAATAGGTATATAGTGATCTAACCACACTAATTATGTTAATTAAGAGAGATGTCGGTCTTAAAGTGCGAACATTCAATCCTAGTAAGAAGAGAATCCACATTTCAAGGTGAGGATCACCCTTCAAGCTTTTCTACATCTTGATAGTTAGCGTAGCTTGCTTATTTCATCTCTGGCCTAAATTAATACTTAGTGAAATTGTTGATAAATGCTAGTTTCTAATTGAGTAATTCTTGATAATGACTAATGGTTATATTTATATTCAAATACGAACATGCGATAGGTTTCAAATATTCTTCTTTACATATGTAATTACTTTTGACAATGTGCTTAGCTTGTTTTGTCACTTGCGGTTATTTTATGGTGTTTGTGGAAGTCCTTGAACTAGTGGCATTTCTGCCAAGTAGATTAAATGGAATTTTCTTGTCATATACATACCACCTTGTGTGTCATTTGTGCTCACCATTAGGTGAAATATTTGGCCCTTGTAGCTTTTATAGAATAACTGCCCCACGCGGCTTTAATGGATTATTTTATACTACCTTGCAATGATGAGTTCCACTTGTTGGACTACGATGGCTACTAGTTATGTAGGTTACCTTTAAATATCCTATTTGTTAGCCTCATGAGCCAAAGATGGTGGAATGTGACATTAAGCCTAAGTTGTTGGCCTATGCTGGGTGACAAACCCCCCATAGTGACCTTTGAGCTTTCTTAAAATGATTGTTTGAAATTGGAATAATAATGGTTGGGCTAATCATACATTTTCATGGCATATATTACGGTCTTTTCCGGGTGGTTAGTTCTCCTTGGGTGTACCTTTGTGTACTTTTTCAGGTGACTAATTCTCCTTGGACGATTTATATTATTTGGTCTTTTATGGGTGATTAGTTTTCCTTGGGCATACCTTTGTGTACTTTTTCAGGTGACTAATTCTCCTGGAGCGATTTTTATTATATGGTCTTTTTCGGGTAGCTAGTTCTCCTTAGGCATACCTTTGAGTATTTTTCTGGGTGGCTAGTTCTCCTTGGGTGACCTCATTGCATAGTCTTTTTCGGATGACTAGTTCTCCTTGGCCGTACCTTTGAGTATTTTTTCGAGTGGCTAGTCCTCCTTGGACGACTTTTTACCAACTGGATATGTATCCCCAGGTCTGTGAGCATGTGCATGCATCCATGCATTTAAACAAGATTATTTTGGGTGATTTATTTAATGAATGCGTACCTGATGAACATTGTCTGATTCCCATGATAATCATTGTGTAATATTTGTAATATACTGTCTCTGATAATTATGTTTAATTATCTTGATGATACGATAAATCTTGGGGGTTATACCTCACTGGATAGCCGTTGACGCTATCGAATCGTACTCAGTGTGCAGGAGACACAGATGATGCGTACGCTAGTGTTCAGGAGGAATGGGAGGAGCTAGATGATCTTGCGACTCTTCATTCCTGATTTTATTTGTATTTAATTTATACTGTTATGTTTGTAAAACCTAAGAGAATTGGTATGTATAAGGTTTTAGGTAACCACTTAAAATCTTGATTATGTATATTTGGACTCCCTCTTATACTTGAATTATTTCCATCCCGCTATATTTCTAACTCTGATAAAAAAAAGGAAAAAAATGTACGTGAAATTGGCTATCTTTAAAGGTTAACACTCGGGTTTTTGGAAAACGAGTAGTGTACTCGGATTTTGGGAACCGGGGTGTTACAATACAAGAATACCAAATACACTTTATAGAAAACAAATCAATATATGGAAATATAAAGAAATTGATATTCACCTTATACTTTCCTACTCTTTATTGCTATTGAATGATGTGGAATACTGATAAAATAGGATTTCATACTTTTAAAGTTATTTAATACTTTATGTATTATGTCAATTATGGGTACTCAATAAAATTATGTGATGTTTATGAGAATATGCCTTGTCTGTCAATTTCTCAAAATTATGTTACGTCAGATGAAAAAATAAGTCATATTCAAAACTAAGGCGGCCTACCCTATGAGACACAAACTTTTGGAAGTGAGATAATTTCTAAAGTTTCGACATGTTCTAATGATTGCAACATTTTATTTTATTTTTTCTTCAAAGAAGTGGATTTCTAATTGACATCACAGTGTACATATATAGCTTTCACCAATAGAAATTTCTTATTAACTGCAACACAGGTAACCGGTAACTTTCAAACGTAGTTAAATAATCCCAACTGTGTACAAATATTTTATAAAAAATAATTGAATATATGTTAATGAATTAATTCATGTTGAGCAATTTAATAATTAGAAAAACAAATATAAATTTTGATTTATAAAATGCATAAATGGAAAACATAATGTGTTAATGGAATCGATAGAGAAATTCATAAACCTAGGTAGGATAGGAGAATTGATAAAAGGGAATAGAGATGATGATAGATATCATACTGAGAAACAAAAGAATTCTGTAGGGTATAGGACCTTTAAATATATAAGTCTAGAATAGGCGATCAGTAAAAGCAAGCAAAAAAGGGGAGAAAGTTTAGGGAAGGACAAAGCAGCGCATAAATGAAAAACATAATGTGGATGGTTTAGTCTCAGGTTTTTTTTTCCTTAACTTATGGAAAACATAAGTAACTAAATAGTTTTTTTTTTTTTTTTTTTTGAAACATATTTTTCCTAGAAACTAAGCTAAATGAAACATTATTTTTCTTGCTTGTTTTCAATAAGATTTTTTTAAAAGAAATTTAAGATCATTTTCAAATTTATCATTTGAAAAAATAATAAATTTTATTGGGAAAAAAAATTCTAAGAGTATTTTTGTCTTTTCATTTCGAATGGTAAATGATTATAAATGGGTAATGATCATTTACTCTGAAATTATGTGGCTTCATCATTTACATTTGATTGTAATGATCGTTTTGCTACAATATTTGTTTCACCCTCAAATCAATGCGAAAATTGTAGTTTTATAATGATAAAATGTATAATAATTACATTTTACTTTAACTACTATATTTAGAAGTGTATTTGAATCTCGATTTACTACACCATAGTTCATATTTAAACAAATACTTAAAAATGATAATGGTAACTCATTTATTTTGATTTCATAAGAAACTATAATACCAAATATGTCATAAGTGGTCACTAGCATGTAACAAATTAGCACATATGCTTGAAGATGAATAATAACATGTGTGGCATGCACGGTATTTACACCTGTTTTTTACACACACTCATAGATCAATAAAATATTGTCACGTATTGGCACTAGGCACCTAATAATAACATAATCATACTCGAACCCAACAATATCTTTTGCCTTTTATCCTTCAATAACACGTCTCTCATCATAAATAAGGTATCACAAAACCGCATGCATATCTTCAGAGGAAAAGAACGTCGAATGACACGTAGCACTAATTTATGTGCCACGTGATTAAGGAAGCGTACCCAACACATCCATAAAATACCTATAGAGGCAAGGATCCTAGTACAAATGAGAAATCTAAATTTGAATATGCTCAAAAAGTTTGTTTCTCACAATCCTTCTAAAATGAGAAATATTCTCAGAGATGTTCAAAGCTCTTGTAGTGATTATAAATATTCAAAGATCAGACTAATACCAGAGTTGATCGGAACCAATGGGTCGATTACCGATCTAAATCTGGTGAGAGCAATTCTACTAGTTCCATGGATATTCACAATCACGATAGGGGAGATCTGAATACAGTTTATGACCTAACCAAATTTGGTGGAACCAATTCCACCCATTCTATAAATATTGACGGTCATGATGAGAAAATATTTGAAAAATGGTTCATGACCAAATCCGATCCTGTGAGACTGACCCCTAAATATCCACAACCATATAGCCACGCTGGCAACAGATCTAAATACAATTTATAATTTTACCTTTATCTTTTATCTTAGCATAGCCTACCTTATTCTTATATTAGATTATAATTGTCCAATGTTAGTACTATATTATCGTAAGAATATGTTCAATATTCACAATCTTTCATTGCTGGATCCTAATCAATTGAGTACAAACTTGAAAGATTAATCATCCTGGGTATATCTTAACTCTTTATTTTATTTTCTCTAGTTATTTGTTACTTTATCAATTGTAATGAGCATCACTTATTAATAAATAAAAATCAATATTATTTTTAGTATTTTTAAAAAAATTATATGCTCATCTTTGTTTATGTGAGAAATACATTGATTGGAATTATTGGTGAAAGAACAATTCTTTAAGACATACGGTAAAAATAATTTATCGGGAAGGACTAACCCCTATTTATCCACAAGTCACCCAATTGTTGTTATTACCGATGGTTGAGTCCTATATTATAACGTCTCGAAAAAATCCGTACAAAGACCTGAGTATCACCTCAGGCAGAAATTCTTAATGACTGAATCCTTTAGTAATTGGATGAAATTTAGTTAAGTATTAAGCTAAATTAATCGGTGAATTAGCTTGAACCGCTATCTATACGAACTGCAAGACCCAAAACCATTAGAATCGCTAACTCAACATTACCTAATGACCTAGGAGAAATCTCAAAACTCAGTTGCTCTCGGGAGCACATTGAAACTCCGTATCGAATCTAGACCGTGCATCGAAAGTCCGATTACCGCGAAATTATAAGGTTATGACCGCCATATTGGGCTTGATAAGCATCGCAGGAATCGAGCCCAAATAGTATCCAGAAACGCACAACTTGAGCCCTGAGCAAAGTGTGTGAGAAACGCGAATATCTTTAGAAAATTAACTCAAACTTAAGTGATTTGAGCCATTCGCTTATGGGCGAATTGGAGATTTCAGATCATCAGATTCTGACCCAAATACACCCATGGGTTAGGGAAATTTCATTGCACAAGTCAATATACTTGTGGCCGTGATCGAGTGACGATGGCTGTTGAACTGATATGGGTCCTCCACGGTCGATCCAAAATCCGATCGGACCAAAACCTTAACATAGCTTAAACCCATGGTCAAGGAACTTACTCCATGACATAGACAAGTAATGGACCTCTAGATGAGCTCCGTTTGCCAGAAACAAACGCCTTTTGGCTATAACCTAAGTATAACATGGCCCTGGGGTCATTGACATCACTTATGAGCCTATATAAGGCCCTTAAATCACCCTATTCCTATCCCATACGAATTTTCTCTAACCTTAAGAGAGAGAAGAGAGCAAAGTAGAGTAAGGAGTGGAGGTCGAAAGGAGATCCTTGGAGTTTGCTGCAGTACTTCTGTTCTTCGACTCCATGCGTCGAATCGCCTTCACGTTTAGTTACTCAACTCGTTTCAACTTCATTTTTGGTAAAAAATCCTAACCCTAATTTTGTTTTAGGGATTCAAATAGAGGAAATGACGAAATAGCTAACCTATTTTGTGATTTAGGTAGCCGTTGTGCTATAGACGAAAATGTAGTGTACGAACTGAGTTCATAACGAGTTAACCGACGAAAGTTGCGGACTATAAATGTTTAGGTTATGGTTTTCAAGGCTTTCAATGTCAACAATAGTTTATGTTTGACTTGATTGCTCCCACATGAGCTTAGTTACGATGTATTTAGTAAATTTTAAATGTGTGTGAACTATGTGAATATATCATGCATTCTACGTGTTTGTTGAAATGCTCAAATGAAAGTGAAATCATGATTTATGCTTGTCATGACTATTAATCTAGAATACATGTTTGTTGTATGTATGACAACTCCTTTATGAAAGGATCCACCATAATATATGCTATAACTAATTTAGTTTATGTATATAGTATTATGTAGTCTAAGTGTTTGATAAAATGTTTGAATGAGAAAGTGTTCGATAATTTGTTTCCAACAAGAGTGTTGAGATAAGATTCTTAACTACCTTGTCCACAGTTATAGTTTCTTTCATGTAATGTAATTTGCTATTACACGATTTATGATTGAAATGCATATGTATGACAATATATTCAATGTATTCGATAAAATGCTCGAATGAGATTTATATTTAAATTGTCTATTAAATACTGTTATGAATATCACATGTATCCACATGCTGCGTTTGAGTATGTTTGGGACTACCACATAGTCCAGGCAATCGGTAATGATTCCCGATTTAATGGCCAAACTCGTTTCGCCACACTAAACACGTTCGATGAATCTGAATCGTACGCTGGTTGTCGACGGTGGTTAGGCCACGTGGAGTACTTACGCGCTCCATGTCGATCAATTCAACGTGCGCTCGTACCAATCACACTTATCAAATAACCTGATTGACCTATTGTGTGTTTACCATGTATGGACACTACTGCTTGAACTTAAGGTACTACTGACCAATGCAAAGCCCGTTTAACTATGGTACCAAGATCCCCTAAAACTCATGAGCCGGATATGGTGGTGTATGGGACACCGTGGTCGAGCTGTCGGCCTACGCTGGGGTGACGAGCCTCCCCGTAGTGACCAGTAAGCAACCCAAACTCGAGAGCCGAATATAGTAGTGTATGGGACACCGTATTCAAGCTGTTGGCCTACGTTCAGGTGACGAGCCTCCCGTAGTGACCTTGAGTATAAATTAGGCCTATGCCGAGGTGACGAGCCTCCCCATAGCGACCTCCAGTGTAAACTGGTGAACTTACCTATCCATTGCTTTTCATCAAGGGTGATGCCTTACAACATGCCTATCGTATGTGATTAATTAGGATTGACGACCCTAGATGGATCATTGTTTGGGTAAGTAATATAAAAGGAGGTACCTTAGCTTCCCGAATCGGCTGTATGAATAAGCCTAATAAATTACTTGGCTAACATGATCATGCACCGCATTGCATGTGCTTTGACGAGGAAGCGCACGTTTAGGGAGTTTGCCATGCGCGACCGTGAGATGAAGTCGCTGAGGGAGTGCAGGCGAGGGCATGCATCATTACGCATATCATTCCTGCAATAACAAGAGTACTTAGGACATGATTGTTGTATTGCTTTATCATTACTGCTTTACTGAATTGATAACATGTTAACCTTTGCCTTATGTACCACTGAGTTAATCACTCACTCCCACTCTGGGACGGTGTTTTAAAACACCAACCAGACTCCTAGATGCAGGTAGTAATGTGGCTTACATGACAGAGCCGGACTTCATGGATGAGGAGGAGGAATTCTCCTATATTCAACTATCAGGCGGGTCTCTGTAGACCTTATTCTGATTCGACGAGATTACAGGGATACATGGATTAGTTGGACAGTTACATTTTAAAATTTTGTAAATTTTGGAACAAGCACTTGTATATATTCAGCCTGGAACAGATTTATACTCTGGATGGTGAAACACTTTCATGTTATAATTCAAGTACTTAAGTCTTCCGCTAGCTTAAATTTAATTGCACCTGGAGTATGATATGTTATTTTAGAATAATCCCACTCATGTTTTATGCACTAATATGAACAGCATTTAAAAATCATTATCTATGTTGCATAAGTGATGCATCGGATCTCAGGAATTGAGCCTTTGCTCGACCCTCAATTTTCGGAGCATTATAAGTTAGTTGGTATTAGAGAATGATTTGGATTAAACTGGACCTGGGTTATAGTAATACCATGTTAGTGGTGAGACATCATATCTATCTTGTGAACCCTATGTCAAAAGGTCTACTACAAATGCATTTTTGGTTACAAAATGATTGTGACCATCAAAATCTCTTCATAAATTTAGAACAATAAAAAGAAAATTTTCAATGGTACACATTCAACACTAAAATTTAAAGGTTAGGATGATCATTGAAGCATAATTACAAAACAATAGCTTGTTTATGGCATTGATCACAGAATAGGGATGGATCAAATCATCAAACCATCTCACCAAGTGGGCCCAGTTGACAAGGTCACTCTGAAGTGTAAATTGGAGTTTCCAGTAGCCTATTTATGTTGCAAGCATCGTCCACTATTACATCCATCATACCAACGGATTTGATCGCTGGTACAAATTGAAAAGCCAAAATATCAAAATCAGACCATTGGTTATCCTTTTGGCCAAAATATCAAAATCAGATCTTTAGTTATCCATTTCTTAACCATCCTCTTTCTTGTGCAAGTGTGGCCCCACTGGAGTGTGCATAAAAAATAAAGCTACATGGTCCCACCATGTTGGTGGTGGGACATCCACTCAGGTGAGCCACCATCGTGTCCATCATTTGGGTTTTTTTTTTTTTATTATTTTATTTTAATTTTCTTTTTACACACTCGCACCCCCACACACTCACACCATAGTGGGATTTCACGACACCGAGTACTCTAATCTCGAACCCATGAACTCATGTTGAAACTTTTACGAGTCTTCTACCAAGGCATGAGTAAGGACCCGTGTTCACGAACTACTAGGTTTCCGATATTGGGGCTACATGCTAATTATACCAAATTTGTTTTTGGAAAAATACACACTAGTTTGAACCAACCTAATGGATGGATTAGATCTCCCACTTATGTGCCATGCATTGCTGTCACATGTATTGACTTGCACACGAGCTAAGCTCATTAACTAAGGACACCAACTATGGGATCATGGGTTTTAAATGATTTATACATGCATGCATTTTTCATTACAAAACAACTTGCTTGAATTGTGTGAAACAAATATATATTTGAATTCTTTTTATTTATCATTTAAAGAATATAAATATTTGGTCAAGTATATATGAATCAATGTTTATCCTTAGTTTCACAGAGAAATTCAGAAAACTAATTTTCATGTTCTTATTAAGTAGAAAAATGAGATGTTGGTGGAAACTGAAGGCTTATTTTATTTGAATTATCAAGCTGGTAATGTGTAAATCTCTTTCTTGACCCTCCTTCTCATGCCATGTAGAGTGGGAGCATTACAGATTATTCCGAATTATAAATAAAGATCTTTGAGTATTAGATAATTTGGCTCCTTAAGTTTAAATATGAACGAACGTCATGATGTATGTATAAACAATGGACAATGAAAATAATTCAAATCCAGAAATCCAATGTACTGTTGTACTCAAAGCATACCTCTACTAAATTTGAAAAAAGTAATTTTAGGGCTTATTTGGAATGAGTTATTACATGGTATTGAATTGCATTAGGTGGAACTAACACTTATTATACAATGGCTATTTGTCTTGAGAGATGATGATATTTTGACTATCCATTCTCGCATTTGCAATTAAATTCTTCATTTAAGGAAAATATTGTATCAATTGAAATTCATGTTTGGAGTACGAAGGACTTGTAATCAATGGGCCAAATTTAACATGAGCTGCTGATCACATTTACACGTATGCAACTCAATTTCCACTTGTAAAGGCCATATATGGATGTAGGGTGTAGATAAAACACATGCATCAATATAGGCACACAAATGCAATGGGTTTTGAAATCCTGTCGAATCTCCTAATAGGACAATATCATATCTAGATTAATCAAATCGAATTCTTATTGTCAATGCCGAGTCCACTTATATGGGATGAAGGGGTGGGTTAGAAAAAGTTTAACAAACTAAGTTATAAATCAAACATATGATCATAGCTTATTTGATTGGTGCATAGGCTAGCTAGGGGTGTCAATTGGCCGGGCTTGAAATGGCCACTCCCATCCCATAAGGTAAAACCCAGCCCCATCTGGCCTCGGCTCGTGATGGGCCAAAAAAGGCTGAACCCAGCCCTTGATGATTATGCATAGCCTAGATCTGAGACTGGCCGAGCCCAAGCTCAGGAATGAGGATTGGTTGTATCAGTTAGAATTACTAGGTGAGGCCCATGGTAATGTTTGTGAGAAACTCACTCTCTATCCATCAATTTTGCCCGCTCATGTTAGGACATGATCTAAAAAATGAGATAAATCCAAAAGTCAAGTAGGTCACATCATTGGAAAAAAGTAGCTAGGGAGTGCCTACTGTTGAAGCTTTTTTAGGGTTAACAGTGATATTTATTTGTCATCCAATTTGCTCTTAGTGTCATTACCACTAAGATATACTGAAAACACAAAATAATAGTAGACTGGTCCAAAACTTTTGTAGCCCCACGAATGTTTCAACCCTAGCTAGACATTCAATTCCCATTGTTTCCTATCGTGTGGCCTACTTGAGTTTTAGATGGACAGGTTAGAATTCTCACAATCATCATGGTGGGCCCTACCCAGTTTATGACTGCAGGATGTGCTACGGTGGGTATCTGTCAATCCACTTCCCAAGCTCAGCCACCCTCTTTTGTGTAAGATCTAAGCCGTTTGTTCATCAATACAACCATTCATGACAAAAATGTCCTTGAAATCTTAAATGAGTTGGCCCTGACTGGACTCAGGCTGCATGATAGGCTCTTAGATGCAACTCAAACCTGACCCATTTCATAAACAGGCTTAAATTTTAGGCCATGGTGCATCCTTAGGCCTAGTATTTCATCTCAAGCCCATCCTGAGGTGGGCCAAAACCGAAAGCACGACTGGACCCATTGACAGGGCTGGGTCATTCACATTTACAAATGGGCCCCATTGTTTGTCATCCACATCATTTATCTCATGCCGGCGAAATTTTCAAAAATCTACCAAACTAGAGGTTTCTATCTGTTGATCGTGGACGATTAAAGGTCCACATAAATACCATAGATTTAAGGGTAGGATCTTCCAATATGGAATTATTTTTGGGTCATCCTTTATCAGTAGTATGTGCCATGGAGTGGATCAACGAACCATGGCCCTACATGCAGTAAATGTGTCCATTAAGACAGTTCACATTGTCATGTATCACAGACTTTTTCAAGACCACTAACGGCTGCCACTATTTGGACGGTTGGAAGAATTTGAGGCATGCTGCTTGTGTATGTAGCTGCCCGTTGGGGGCCCACATGATGAGCGGCCCGATGAGGTCTATATTGTGAAACCTATGACATAAGGGCCACTGCAAGGAACCTTTGCTGGTAAAATGACTGTGACCATCAATATCTGTAGATAAATTCAAATTTAAAACAATATAAAAAATAAAAATAAAAATTCAACTGCACACATTCAACTCTAAAATTTAAAGGTTAGGATCTAATTACCATTATTTATGATAATGACCAGAGAATAGGAATAGTTCAAATCATAGAGGACCATCTCAGCATGTGGGCCCAGTTGACAGGGACACATTGGATAGTGAGTCACAGTTTTCAGTGGTGTATTTATGTTGCATGCACCATATGCTATTACACCCATAGTACCAATGGGTTTTTATGAAAAGGCCAAAAATTCAAAATCAGAACATTGGTTATCTTGTTTATGACGCAGGGGGAGGATGTGAGGTCGAGCACCGTCTTCCTCAAGAGGATAACTATTCCGAATCCACGGAACTTCTCTGGACTCCTCACAGAGACTTCTCGAATCCACGAGGAAAGAAAGAAGAAAATAGAAATAAATTCTAATAAATTCGAAATTGATTGGTGAATAATTGATAATTTCATAATGTGTGTCCTTACACTATTAATATAGAAAAAATAAATAAACTAAAATTCGTAATTAACAAAAATAGCAAAATTCTAACTCTAATAAAAATCCTAATTCTAATAAAACTCTTCTAAGGCCTAATTTCTAAAAATAAAAATTGCAAATAAACTTTCTCTAGAAGAGTCCTAGTATAACTAAAATTTATTTCTAAAAGGAAAGAAAATCTAAAACTCTAAAAAATATTAAAAAAATCGGAATTACTAAAAATAGTAAAATTTTCCTAAAAATTCGTTTTTGAGTTGCAAGCACACATTAAACGGACAGATGCGACCCACAAAGTGGGTCGGTTCACCTCGGATGGCCCATTTCAATAAAGATTGATAGGTTGTGCGCTCCGTAACGATACCCGAATCAAAAGTTATAGTCAATTCACGGTCCATCTTCTTTTGGCTCAACCATGCTAGGAACGTGTCTGTGACAGGTTCTACATCAGACCCCTCCACTTGAAAAAAACTCGTCCTCGAGTTACGCAAGAGACTTGGCACATGAGTCTAAGATAACTTCTGACGCCGATGTTCATTAAACTTTTTTTTTGTACTTGGCATTAAGCTTTTGAGCCGATACGATACATATACTCATGCTTTCCTTGACTTGACTAATATCGATTAATTCCTTCACATCTGTCTTCAAGATTTCATATTTTTTCTGATAATGTGAGCAATTAGGCGGACTTACCCCTGCGATAGGATCAACGTGATTTTGCATATCTCGTATGAGAGGTAATTTATTAGGGAGTTCATCGAGTACAACCCCCTTGAACTCCTGCGATACTGGTTCCAAATCCTCTAGGATATTTACAGGCTCCACATATTTTTTCTCTTCAACTACTGCATATATGTCTCCCGTTTCCTCAGATTGTTTAACAAAGGCCTGTTCAGTCATGAGAGATTGTCCCTCCACTTTAGAAGTCTTGAGTTGGCTCACCGTTCCCATAGAGGTCACATGTTTTCCACTGATGAATCTTGTGGTTTGTTGCAACTCCGTTTTGACCCGGTCACCTCTCGCCGACAAATAATAGGATTTCTCTGCATAACCCTTTAATGATTGGTTATCTTGCCAATAATTTTGATTTTGTTGGAATAATACCTGATCGTAATTGGTAGGGAAGAATCGCATGCACAATAACTTCTTCATCCGCGACCACGTGTGGATTGGCGCCTTCATCCGTCTCGTTCGCTCGAGTTGAAGTTGTTCCCACCAATCTGAAGCTCTGCCCGTCAACTTGTAGGCCACGAGTTTAACTTTCTTTTCTTCCATTATGTTCATGTAGTCAAAGAAATGTTCGACTTTAAGCAACCAATCGAGGAAGTCCTTGAAGTAGAGTTGACCATTAAAACTATGAAGATCGACTTTCATCTTGAATTCTTGATCCATCTGATCCATCTGATCAATGGCTCGTCTAGGATGCTGTAAAATCATGTCGCTAGATCCTACTTTATTAGGAGGGATCCTGTGGTTCACTGATAGCGTCGCCCTACGATCAATATGATTACTAATTCTAGCAATTGTTGATGGTGGATCACCACCATGAACACGGAGCTGCCCTAGGGCCTCCGCCAAACGATCCGCCATGCGATCAATGGAAGCCTGCAGCCCTTGCATGGCTTGCTGATTCTCTCGTCGTGCTGCTTCGAAAGCTGCCGCCGTTAAAGGTAAATTCCCTGGAACACCGCCCATGGGATTGTGAGGAGTCCAGATAAGTTCCGTGGATTCGGAATAGTTATCCTTTTGAGGAAGATGGTGCTCAACCTCACGTCCTCCCCTGCGTCAGTTTGGTAAAATCCACGGAACTTCTCTAGACTCCTCACAAAGACTTCTCGAATCCACGAGGAAAGAAAGAAGAAAATAGAAATAAATTCTAATAAATTCGAAATTGATTGATGAATAATTGATAATTTCATAATGTGTGTCCTTACACCATTAATATAGAAAAAAATAAATAAACTAAAATTCGTAATTACCAAAAATAGCAAAATTCTAACTCTAATAAAAATCCTAATTCTAATAAAACTCTTCTAAGGCCTAGTTTCTAAAAATAAAAATTGCAAATAAACTTTCTCTAGAAGAGTCCTAGTATAACTAAAATTTATTTCTAAAAGGAAAGAAAATCTAAAACTCTAAAAAATATTAAAAAAATCGGAATTACTAAAAATAGTAAAATTTTCCTAAAAATTCGTTTTTGAGCTGAAAGCACGCCTTTTCTGACGAAACGGACAGATGCGACCCACAAAGTGGGTCGGTTCACCTCGGATGGCCCATTTCAATAAAGATTGATAGGTTGTGCGCTCCGTAACGATACCCGGATCAAAAGTTATAGTCAATTCACGGTCCATCTTCTTTTGGCTCAACCATGCTAGGAACGTGTCTGTGACAGGTTCTACATCAGTTTATCAGCCATCCTCTTTCTTGTTGAAATATGGACCGCCAGAGTACAGTGGACGGCTGTGCCGAATATGTAGCCAGTGATTATCTTCCCAAAATTTCTTATTTTCCCCAAATTAAGTTAGTATGGTCGAGGATACGTTAGTTATTAGGGGACGCGTATTAGCTACTGACACATGGAATAGCGAGATTCGCTGCTGAAGTGATGTCATCGAGTTCTGTGAGCCTCACCATTAAGTATGTTTTGTATTGACACCGTCCATCCATTTGGAAAGAACACTTTAGGGCATGAACCCAAAAATGAGTCAGATCAAAAGCTCAAGTAGACCCCACCATAGAAAACAGTGGAGAGAGTGACGCCCACCATTAAAAACTCCCGAGGGCAACAAAAGTTTTCGATCAAGCTGATATTTGTTTTTTCCCTTCTTTTATGTCTGTGTTAACTTATGAACAGGTTGGATCTCAAATAAACATCATGGTGGACCTTAGGAAAGTTTCAACCGTCCGCCTAACTCTCCCCCACTATTTTCTATGCTCCACCTTTGGATCTGCCTCATTATTTGGCTCATGCTCTAAAATGATTTCTCCAAAAGGACTAGTGGCCCCCACAGAAATTAGTGACATTAGCCGGTCTCGTTACTTAGTACTGAAGGAAGTCACTAAATTCTGTGGGCCCCACCATGATGTATGTTTTGTATCTACACTGTTCATCCATTTGGAGAGATCATATTAGGACATGAACCAAAGAATGAGTCAAATCCAAAGCTCTAATAGACCCCACCACAGAAAACAGTGGGGATAGTGACACCGACAGTTAAAAAGTTCCAAGGGCTATAAAAGTTTTCGATCAAGCTGCTAGTTGTGTTTTCCCTTCTTTCATGTCTACCCTAGCAGACGAATAAGTTGGATCTCAAATAAACATCATGGTGAACCTTCGAAAGGTTTAAATGGTGGACGTCCACTCAAGCCTTATATTGCCTCATTCTTTAGATCATGCCTTAAAATGATCTCTCCAAATGTATGGATGGTGTGGATACAACATATACATCATGGTGGGCCCCACATAACTTGGTGATGTCACTTAAGTAGAGTCTCACTGCTCAACCTGTCAGTAGCTAATCCGCGTCCCTGAAACATCTCTTTTTAGTAAATGCCACGATAAAGTTACATGGGCCCACCTTGTTCTATGTGAGACATCCACTTAGTCCATCAGGTATGCCCCTCGGCCCTGGTTCTAAAGTTAGACCGATTCATAACTCAAGGGCCATCATAGGTTTACGTGTAGCCACCGTGCTATCCATCTTTCATCAAATCCATTCATCAGGTCTGAATCACCAGGCTTCTTGTATTGGGCCTTACATGATGATTGCACCATTTTTTGTTTTCAGAGAAACAGGCACATGGACCAACCTAATGGATGGATTAGATTTGCCATGCATGTACCATACGGGCACATGTGTGACTTGATACAAACGAAGCTGTTAACAAATGGTACACTCATATTTGGCATGAATCATGTGTCATGGGTTTTAAATGACTTATGCATGCATATTTCATAGCAAAGCAATGGGCTTAAATTGTGTGGAAGAGATATACACTTGAATCTTTTTTATTTATCCCTTAAAAAATATAAATACTTGTGAGAGTATAGACCAATGTTTATCAATGCTTTCATAATGATGTTTGGAAAATTAATTTTTAGGTTATTACTCAATTCAAATGAGATGTTGGAGAAAGTTGAAGGCTTGATTTTTGCTAAACAAAAATTCACTTTATATTCTCTTATTCTTTTCTGAAAGTTTTTATCATAAAATTTATTTGAAAGTAAGATTTTATTAAATAAGGATTTTAATAATGAAATCTTATGTGATATTTCTTCATATTTGAATTTATGTTTTATAAGGATTACCCAATTTTTCTTAAAAGAATTTTTTTTTTATAGCTAGAGTAGCATATAATCGAATTTTTAGAGAAAAAAAATAGTAAACTGAAAAATAAACAAAATTTCTTTTATTAAATAAATGAAAATGTAATTAATGCACCTATCTTCTTATTTTGTTATTTAGAAGGTGAATAAAGAAGGAGAATGTTCTAAAATTGTTCATACAAGTTGTAAATTGCATGCAAGCCGTTTATGTAATGACAAATACAATGTTTGTAAGAAAATCAGGTCATCCATCAATTTCATAAGCTTAAATTAGGTGAGAAAACAAAAGGTGAGGCGAATCTAAAATTAAGCTACGCAATACAAAAATGAGTATTTGACATATACTATTGAAAACATACTGGCACAGATAATTCTTTGGTTAATAATGTATCCATGTTTTGATGACAAATAAAAATCATTACTGACTCTATGAAAATTTTAATGGTATCCTTTTCTATTCGTATTTTCACATTACACCTTTTTCCTCTATTCTGTATGTACAAATTATAATGTGTATGTTTAGCATAATTCCACATGCCATCAATTTATAAAAACTTATTATAAGCTGAGTCAATAATTAAATAATTTGAATAGACAAAATTGAAATAATTTTACAGATAAAAATCACAACGGCCAAGCCCAGCCCATTGACAAGTCCAAGTCCAGGTGCATGGTGTTGTGAATTACTGATGCATCAGTAAAATTATCATAAGGCAGGATGTAAAAATGGGACTCATTATTCAGTCATTCATACTGTCTCTTATACACCATACTGTAGATGGGGAATTTTCAACAAGAGAGCAATATATAATTAAAAAATAAAAATAAAAAATCAATGTCATGCATTCGACACTAAAATTTAAAGGTTAATATCCTGGTTGAAGTGTAGAAATTACAGAACAATAGCTTATTTATGATAGACCAGAGAATAGGGATGGTTCAAATCATAAGAACCTCTAAGCAAGTGGGCCCGGGTACACATTGGATTGTGAGTCACAGCTTTCAGAAGTATATTTATGTTGCATGCACCATCCACTATGACACCCCTCATACCAGTGATTTAATTGCTGTATCATGGGTCCACCTCTATAAAATGAAAGGCCAAAAATTTAAAATCAGACCGTTGGTTATCCTTTCCTCAACCATCTACTTTCTCATGTCTTTCTTAAACAAGTGTAGTTCATAGGAGTAGTGGATCGTACGGCTGGACGGAAATTAGATTGATTCATAACTCAGTAACCCATCCATCAGGTGCTCACCTCAGCCTGGGTCTAAAAATTAGATTGATGAAACCCACACCATAGGGAATGGTGGGTATGGGATGCCGACTATGGGTTTATGTGTGGGGCACCATGATAAATATCTTTCATCAAAGTCGTTCATCAAGTTTGAAACACCAGGTTTCCAACATTGTAGCTTAAATGCTGATGGCACTATATTTTGTTTTTGGAAAAAAAACATGTGCAAGTATGGGCCAACCTGATGAATGGATTAGATTTCCCCATGTTGGCATATGTGTGACTTGTATAAGCAAAGCTCATTAAATATAGATAGTGATGTAGAAGGTGCCACTGATACGTTCCTAGCATGGTTGGGCCAAGAGAAGGTGAACCATAAATTGACTGTAATTTTTTTTATCTTAGTGTTGTTACAGGGTGCACAACTTTTTAATCTTTATTGAAAGGGGCTATCCGAGGTGAACTTACCCACGTACTGGGTCGCATCTGTCCATTTCATTAGAAAACACGCACTTTCAGCTCAAAAATGAATTTTTAGAAAAAAATTTATTATTTTTAGTAATTCTAAAATTTTTAATATTTTTCTATTTTTAGAGTTTTATATTTTCTTTCTTTTTAAAAATAACTTGTAATTATGTTAGGAATCTTCTAGTAAAAGTTTATTTGAAATTTTTTTTTTAAAAAATTAAGCTTTAGAAGAGTTTTATTAAAATTATGATTTTTATTAGAGTTAGAATTTTGTTATTTTTGGTAATTATGAATTTTGGTTTATTTTTTTCTTTATTAATGGTGTAAGGAGATTTCATCAATCAAATTTCAAAATTAATAGAATTTATTTATATTTTTTTGTTTCTTTTCTTGTGGATTCAAGAAATCTCTATGAAGATTCCAAAGAAGTTTCGTGGATTCAGAACAATTACCCCGCGAGGAAGACATCCTTGCGTTAGATAGTGTTAAAGTGTTAAGGTCCATTGGTATACATTAATATGCCATATTACTTGAAAGCTTTAGTTTTTAGTGAAAATTGTGATTTGACATGGTGTCATAATGGAAAGTCAAGTGTTCAAATCAGGGCGTATTATATAGATTTAAATCCTTTTTTATTTGTCATTCAAAGGATGTAAATTGTTGTGCAAGTATGGATCAATGTTCATATTTGCTTTTATATGATGTTTAGAAAATTATTGTTTAAGTTATTGCTAAATATAATAATGAGATGTTTGTGGAAATTGAGTGTTTGGCTTTACCTAAGGATGTCAATGGATTGAGCTAAATCTAAATCAACTGAATATGGAGCTGAATGTGCTCCTGTTATTGGGGAATATGCTGGGTGAGATAGTGCAAAAGAGGATACTTTGCTCAGATATAATCATCTTCCATCTCACCAGGAACTTGCATTTGCAACTTTTATTTATGCATCTAAATTGAGACATTGATTTAAGATAGAAAAACTGAGAACATACAGTGCCTGGAAGGAGTATAGACTTAAAGCATCATTTTCCATATTGATCCAATATTTTTTTTTTCTTTAAAATTATGACCATTCGAAATGTGTGGTCCTACTTAAAGACACCGGTGACCGCAGTATAATGCAGCCTACTTCAACTCAAAAGGTATATGTTGGGCACAAGCCCAAAACTTGTTCAAATGCTTGTTGGTGAACTGATTACAAGCTGAGTAATGCGTGTATTGTTGGCATTTGAAGTGGGATTAAGATGTAAGTAAAACCCGAGCCTAACCATCCCCGCTTGCAATGGGCCTCAACAAATAGATTTAACCCAAATCTTGATGGCCAGGTCCGAGCCAGAGTTGATGCAGGGAAAGACATGATGAGGTCGACCATCTAATATTCTTCTTTAAAAAAAAAAAAAAATGACCTTTAGAAATATGTGGTCCTACTTAAATACACCGGTGACCATGGTATAATGCAGCCTAACTCAAAAAGGTATATGTTGGGCACAAGCCCAAAACTTGTTCCAATGCTTGTTGGTGAACTGATTGTGTGCTAGGTAAAGCGCGTATTGTTGGCATTTGAAGTTGGATTAGGATGTAAGTAAAATCCAAGCTCAGCTATCCCCGCTTGCAATGGGCCTAAACAAATAGATTTAACCCAAATCTTGATGATTATGCGTGACCGGGTTTGAGCCCGAGCTGACGCAAGGAAGGACGTGATGAGGTTGATCACCGTCTTCCTTAGGGATAATTACTCCAAATCCATGGAGCTCTCTGGATTCTTCATGGAGCTTACTTGAATCCACAATGGATAAAATATAAATAATTTTTTAATAAATTCAAAAATAAGTTGATTGATAATTAAAAAAAAGAAAAGAAATTACAATCCTTTAAATGGTAAACTCAACCCTTAGTTTTAGACTCGAACACCCCAAAAAGTGACTTACTATAAATAATAAACTCAATATTTATAAATAGTCATCATTACCACTAGACTTCATGGTTTTTAGCCAAATAGCAAGTGTCTAATTTGGCCTAACCATGTTATTTTCCTAATTTTTCTAAGCCCTTTTCATGTTGGGCACGACTCCTACAATTCAAAGTATCAAAAGTTATAATTCAATTAAATTAAATTTACTATTTATAGTAAAAGTGAAAATAAGATGGACTTTTGACTCTGGATTTGATGGAATCTCATAAATTTGGCATGGGCAACTCGACAACACCAGGTTGGTTGGCTAAAGTAGCTTCTTCTACCCAAAATCATATATGATATGTTGAAAAACTCATTTCGAGTTGCACAATATGACTGTTTTAAGGTTCCGATAATCTTTATCATTTCTGCCTTCGAACAAGCCTTCTCCGGTCCATCTTTGTCATGAAAGTGTCCGTGACCCGCTCTATATCACGAGCCCACTCTCTTTTCTGGCAGGCAATTGGAATTTAGTATCTCCAATCGTATGTGATTTGACCAAGAAAAAAAAAATGGAAGCCTTGAAGCGATAAACATAAAGGACCAGACTGGATCTAGGCTTCACTAATGAGTTCTTAGACGTAACCTATCTGGTCCTATCTCAGCTCAGGCCCTGCCCCAAGTAGGCAAACCCTAAAAGCCTGACGAGCCAGCCCAGCCCATAGGCAGGGATATGGCTAGCTATGTGTACCCAGGAGGTGTTGTGAATTACTCATGCATCAGTCATTTGCAACGTTTTTCTTATGTGTTGATGGAGGATTTTTTACCAAAATCTACCAAACTAGAGGTTCCTACCATTTGATCATGGGCCGCAAATGGATGCTTAAAGTAAAGATCCAAAATAAAGGCCATAGATTTAAGGGTAAGATCTTCCAATATGGAATTATTTTTTATTCACTTCGGTAAGTATTATGTCCCATCAAATTAATATATTAGGGTGTGTTTGGTCTGTGGTATTGAATTATATTAGATGTGATGAACATCATTATTACATAAATTTGCATGTCAGAAAATACCATGGTATTGTAGCCATCCCATCCCATGTATGAATTTTTGCTACAGTGAAACATGGGATAGAGAAAAATCATGTTTGGTGGACCATGGAATTGTAATCATCGGACCAAATTTACAACTGATGTCATTCACTTGTAGATTAATGTGGGCCACTGGTCATCGTAAGGGCCACATCTTCTTGGGTGCGGCCGGAGTCTTTTTGCATAATTTTTTAACCCATGGACCAACATTATTAAGAAAAAAATAGATTCACATGTCGATTTCCCACAAAGGCCACGTGCCTTTCATAAGAAATTTTTGTGTGGTGACAACATCAATGCTTGTGAGAAGCCCACCTAGCCTAATAATTTTCTAGCTCATCTTAGGACATGCGTTCACGTGGGCCACACCAGAGGATTCAATGACCACCGTTGAAACATTGCTACAAAGGTTTTGTAATTAAGTTCGTTGTTTTTTCACTTCATTCCAGCAGTGATCTTATTAACGGTATAGATGGAATATAAAGATCAACGTGAATCTCCGAAAAAGGTTCTAACGATAGACATTTCTTTTTCTAAATTTCCTTCTCGTGTGGCCCACATGAGTCTTGCATCCAACGCATTTTCCATATACGCTCCTAAAATGAGCTCCAAAAACGGATGGACGGAATGGATTTCTCACAAACATCACGGTGGACCCCACATAGCATCCAGCACAGGAAATAAGAAATTAGGGTCGCGGTTGAGGGCACGGCAAATGGGGGTCATAAACCCTAGTATCTCTTCTATATGAGCAAAACAACAGCCGCTACCATATCAGCAAAACAACATACAGCCGCAGAGAGGAGAGGAGAGAAGAGGTAAGCGGCGTTTTCGTTTTTTTTTTTTTTCCTTTTTCCTTTTTCTCCTGCGTTTAGCATGCTGTTTTTGTGTGAAATGGAAAGAATTGAGAAAAGTAGGTGCGTTTTGCATAGTGTATTTGGTGTGCATTGGATTCAATTGCAAACCAATTACCTCAAAACCCCCTTTGGAATCTCTCTCAATAGCTGAGAATCCCATTTGAATTTACATGAAATCCTCGTGTTACGAGACTGTTGTAAACGCACTTTGCCTCTCTCTCTTCCTTCCTCTCTCAGCAACTCTCTCCAGCCGCTGTCGAGATGACACGTGGATGAGATGGAACGAGACTGGTACGATTGAGGATGGATGGCTTGGAGAAAAGGTGAAGAAGAAGAAGGGGGAGGAGATTTGTTATGCGATTGCTTGGAATGAAGCAGCCATTGTTGATCTTTGGAAGAGAAATATCACGGCTGCAAGGAGGAAGGGTTTTTGTAGAGTTGGAAGCATGGATTCCTGATGCATCGGAAGTTGGGTCCATGGTCTCTTGATCTAGACTATTCTTATGAGTACAACCTCTGGTGGATGGTGGCTTCTTTCGTACTGAAAGTTCTAACCATCCAAAGAATGGTCATTTATCTTGATGGTGTTGTATCCATTTCTGAGGCCTGATCCACTGCAAAGCTTTGTATGTGGGGCCCAAGGTAACATTTGTATGACATCCAATCCATCCATCATATGCACCCCCTCAGTTTTGCCTTGGTGACCGTAGATGAGGCCGATCCAAAGATCAAGTGGGCCACACCACAGGGAGCAGTTGGGATGTGGAGGACCACCATTAAAAGCCTTCTGGATTGTGTGTGGGGCCCATTGTGTGTTCTACATTCGGTAATATCCATTCATAAGATTTACCCCATTGGGATGTGTGAAGAATCCAAAAGTCAGGTCATTCCAAGCTTGTGTGTTTCACTTCACATGATTTTGGAAGTTCTAGTCATGATTTTACTTGTGGCCTACTTGAGTTTTGGATCTGCTATTTTTGGGTGCAAAGGAGAAAATGATGGTTCGCACACAAAAAACAAATTGGATTGGATTGTATGTCATGAACCCAACATGGGTGGCCTCATATATTGCCAAATGTCGCGTGACTCGCGTCACACACTAATGCGTGAGGACCCACTCGCACCACATATTCTTATGCGTGCCACATGTATGCGATCAAGATTGTTTATTTGGTGGGCTCACGGCCGAGGGAGTTATTGGAATCTTCCCACTTAGTCTCAGGCGTTGAAGTTTCTCCTCCTGCATCTAAGCGAAGTTGATGGTGGCCGCTGTAGTTGGATGGAACATTTGGACTTCAATCCCAATCTCCACCAATCCTCTGATGAATCACCCGATTAGACCTTTTATTTCAGTCCATCTGTCTACTCAATTCGCTAGACGCTCCAAATTGGTTTGGTAGTCCCACACAATCCTTGTTTGCTGTTAATTTGACAGTGCCACATTGAAGTCTTCATTATCAGTTGGTGAAAAAATGAACACAGCCTTAACAAAATTGGCCCATGATAGTGTTTCTTGCATTTTCTCATACTATTGATACCATTGCACTACATTTCTTTCTAGATGAAAAGAAGCCAACAAAACTCTTTGATTAGCCAGTGTATTTTGAAATTTGAAAAATCAAACTGCGTGGTAGATCCAACTCGTCGGATCTTCACCCCCAAACCTTGGGAAATTGAGTTGTCTTTCTTGAATCATCACCCCTCCACTGTGGTCAGCTCCACTGTTGGATGCATCATATTCAGTCCGCTCATCTTGACCACGAGTATGGTCTCCCCTATCTTTTAGCACAGACGAAGCTAATTGTTCATATTGGAGGCTCATGGCAGCAACAGTGATGTTGGCCCACAGTCCAACATGTGATGATTTCCGATGTGGGTGTCAAGATCTCATTGATTCGATAACTGGGTCTCCTTGATTTTGCATAGGAATTCAAAATGTTGGACTTTCTTTTCTAACTTTCCTACCCTAGCCTCCATTGTCTTCAACTGTTGTGCCTTTGTTCTGGCTTGGAGCATGCCGAATATCGTTGCTCTCATACCATATCGGTGGATCTCTAGTCATGAATGAGCAATACCTATGTGTTTTGATCCACTTTGAGTTAGATCATGACACCCTCTAGTGCAAGAAGAAGCAACTTTCTAATGAAAATTCTGTGGTTTTTCATATTATTTCACATGTGCTTAGTAGCCAAAACTCACTATATTTGGAAACAAATAAAAAAAGAACAAAACAATAACAACAACTCTACCCTAATCACACCTCATCCTCTTACATGTCATCTCATGTGGAAGATGCCTCTTCCAAATAGGGTTTATTAAGAAATAAAAACCAAAACAGAGCTCAATCTAGGGTCCTGAATCAGTTGGCTGTTGAAACTAGGTAGATCTCTTGCATCCTAGTAATAAAACTGTAGCTCACTTTGGGAGGGGTGGTAGGAGCTGAATCAGTTACCTGTTGAATACGGGAGAATCCCTTCCATCGCAATAGTAAAACACTAGAAAGCTTCATGAATAGTTGGAGTATAATCTAGGGTGCTGAATTAGTTCATGGTCTCTTTTAGGGGGGGTGTTTGGATCGTTACTTTGGATAAGCTACTTATGCCATAAGTAGCTTATCGTGGTTTCTACTTATTTAGCCGATAAGTATGTTTGGTAACCATTAGGGGCCGACCTTTGATGTGGACTGTCCATCATGTGGGGCCAGTTCAATATGGGCCATCCATCATGTGGGGCCAGCTTCAATGTCCACTGTCCATTATGTGGAGCTCACCTTTGATGTGGACCGTCCATCATGCAAGCCCCACCTTTGAAGTGGGTTGTCCATCATATCAGCCTGCTTTGGATGTGGGCTTTTTATCATTATGGGCCGACCTTTGATGTGGACCATCCATATGTGGGCCCACATTAATATGGGGTCATCCACTGTGTGAGCTCCACCTTCAATGTGGACAATCTACCACGTGGGGTCTCCTTTGAAATGGACTGTGAGAGAGAAGTAGAAAAGTCATAAGTTAAAAAGCTAAGAATAATTAGCACATAAGTTACTTTTAGCATGATGCTTAGTAAACTAACTTAAGTGAAAAAAAAGTAAATTACTTAACATAAGTTAAAAAGTAACTTATTTGGTGGTATCCTAACAGGCCCTTGGGCCCCTAGGGTTTTCTAATTAGATAGTCTCTCTTGGGGCCTGTTTGGTTTTCCCATTACAACGGTAAATGGCTGTAAATGGGTAATGATTATTTACTCTTGTAATTGTATGGTAATATCACGTATATTTTATTGCAATGATGATTTTGCTACATTGTTTGTTTCATCCATAATCACTGCAAAAATGGTAGTTTTATAGTGTAAAAATGTAATGATTATAATTTAATTTATCTATTTCTGTTATAAGTATATTTAACTCTCGATTTATGAGCCATAATTCATTTTTAAACAAACACTTGAAAATGATAATGATGGTTCATTTACTTTGCATTTCATAGGAAATTGGAAAACCTAACAGGCCCTTAGGGTTTTATAGCAAGCTGAGTGTTTCTTTTAGGCATTTATTCAAGGTTCTAGGTTCCGACTTCTAATGTAACAGCCGTGGGTTGAATTTGCTATGGGCTGATATATTAGACATTATTTTGGCAATTTTGTAAGCACGTGTTTTTGTGGAGTGATCATATGCAGTTGACTGTTGAACCTATGGTAGAATCTCTTAAATCCCAACAATCAAACCATGGCTCACTTTGGGAGTAGGAGCAGGAGCTAAATCTAGGGGTAGTTGAATCAGTCACCTCTTGAAACTATGGAAGAATCCTTTCCATCCCAATAGTAAAACCTTAGAAAGCTTCGGGAATAGTAGGCATGGTGTGCCGTAAAGGCCATTATGTAAAGGTAGCGGTGGCAACCATTACACATTATGGGGTCATAAAGGCCGTAACGGCCATTACAGAAAAAAATGACCTGTGAAGGCCTTTACAGCCCCCGTAACGGTGACGACAAGGCATCCTCACCCCATTTTAAGGCGAGACTAATCCCTGCGGATGCACTCAATCAATGAGCTGATATATTGGACAATATTTTGGTAATCTATCTAAATATATGTTTTTGTGGAGTGATCATATGCAGTTGGCTGTATGTTAAGTTACCATACTGTCGAGCTGTCTAGAGCCAATTGTGATGTGTGCATGACATCCACCATGTCCATCATGTGCGCCCTTCACGTTTCAGTACATGCCTAAAGAGTAGGCTGATCCAAAACTCAGGTGGGCCGCAACATAGGAAACAATGGGGATGGAACACCTAAGGTAGAAACATTCCAGTTTGCGTGTTGCCCTTTGTGGTTTGCATATGCCATCCAACCCGCTTGTTGGGTGCTCCCCTCTCAAGGGCGGCAACGAGCAGAGTCATAGCTCGATGGGGCTACTCCTAAGGCTTATGACTTAGTGAGGTTGCGTCAAAGCCCTTGACCTTTAGGGGTCAGAGGGTGTAGCGTCTTGAGAGATATTGTGGATGGGTGCAGGGACACCCTAGGAATCCGGCTGGTCCAAATGTCAGGTGGGTTGTAGGTCTTGCTTTTTGCGAGTTTTAGTAAAAGTGTTGTTATCTATAAAAATAAAATAAAATAAAAAACACGAAACAGGAAGGAAAATAAAACAAAATGAGAAAACAAAACTACATATAGAGAGGAGCCGAAAGACTCCGAACCCAATCCAAAACCTCTCACAAAGACCACTCAAATAACAAACAAACCACCCAAAGAAGCACCCTATCTTAGACTTTCATTGATGTAGGCCATTCTGCTTTGATATGTGGCTTTTTGTCAGGTTTGATGAATCTAGTGTTTTGGGAGAACTAGTTTTGGATGAACTATATATGGGGTGGATCCAGAGTATGCGAATCTGGTTTTCTCAAGGGTTTTGTTCATGTACAGGCCTTTTGTTTCAATTCATATAGTTTCATATGTTATGATGCAGCGGGGGTTTTGGATGAGTTAAAAAGAATGTGATGGATGCATAGGACCCTCTTGGGTTTTGTGATCTTCGGTCTATTGGTTCAATAAGTGTTTTCATAGGGCATGTTTGGTTTTCCAATTTCCTGGACAATGCAAAGTAAATGAGCCATCATTATTATTTCAAGGTGTTTATTTAAACAAGAATTACGGCTCATAAATCGAGAGTTAAATATACTTATAAGGGAAATAGGTAAAGGAAATTATAGTTATTACATTTTTACATTATAAAATTACCATTTTTACAGAGATTTCTGGGTGAAACAAACAATGGTAGCAAACTCATCATTGCAGTCAATTGTAGGTGATGATACCACACAATTACAGGAGTAAGTAATCATTACCCATTTCCAGCCATTTACCGTTGTAATTGGAAAACCAAACACCCCCTTACATGTTGCTGGTTGATAGAGCTTGTATTTTTGGATAAGGAGTTCTGATCAAATTTAAGGTTTTGAATGAATCCATGGTCAGTTGGTATTGGGTGCTTTGGGTGTATGCTTTCATTTGGATGACTATAGGTCTTTGGGTGAACTCCCATGTTTTTAGGTACATCTGTAGTTTGCTTGAATATATGCTTTTAATTGGTTTCACAGTTCTATCCTCTTAGGCTCTTACCTTTTCAAATAATAATAATAATAATTAATTAATTAATTAATTAAAATAAATAAATAAATATTTTATTTTGGATGAATTGCAGTTCTTTGTGAAAAAATGTCTTTGGGAGAATCAGAATTTTGAATATCTTTGAATTCACAGAGAGATGGGTGAAGAAGCCAAGGCAGCGGCTGTGATTCCAGAATCTGTGCTGAAGAAGAGGAAGCGGAGCGAGGAATGGGCATTGGCCAAAAAGCAGGAGATTGATGCTGCAAAAAAGAAGAATAAGGAAAACCGGAAACTGATTTTCAATAGAGCAAAGCAGTATGCAAAAGAGTATGAGGAGCAGGTGAAAGGAATTAGAATTTATATTTATTGTTTCGCCTTTACCCTTATATCTGTGTTGTATTCTAATCTCTCTCTCTCTCTCTCTCTCTCTCTCTCTCTCTCTCTAGGACAAGGAGCTGATCCAGTTGAAGCGTGAGGCAAGGTTGAAAGGGGGATTTTATGTTAGCCCAGAAGCCAAGTTGCTATTTATCATCCGCATCCGCGGGTATGTATGTCCCTTCTGTTTTTTCCTGTTTTGTTTTCTTTTGCTCAGGCTATATTTCAACGAGTGTCTTATGTTTTTTTTTTCTACTTATAGTATTAATGCCATGCACCCAAAGACAAGAAAAATTCTGCAGCTCTTGCGTTTGAGGCAGGTGTGGTTAGAGTTGTTTGTTTCGGTTGTCCCATTACTATTTCAGTAACCAAAAAACTCCCTTGTAGTGATGCCTTTTTTGGTCAAAACAGATATTTAATGGGGTGTTTCTGAAGGTCAACAAGGCAACAGTGAATATGCTCCACAGGGTTGAGCCTTACGTCACATACGGGTTTGTATCTTGGTCCCATAAATAGTAATCCAAGCATGCTGAAGTTTTTTTTCTCACATATCTCATTCGTAGGATGTATGTTCCAGCTATCCCAATTTGAAGAGCGTGAGGGAATTAATTTACAAGAGGGGTTATGGCAAGGTGAACAAGCAGAGAATTGCTTTGGCCGACAACTCTGTTATTGAGCAGGTAGAAAGCTCAGGCTCATATGCATACAATACACATACACTTACACTCGGTTTCCACCTTTTTCTCTAACACGATACTGTTCTTTTATAGGTATTGGGTAAGTTTGGAATAATTTGCATAGAGGATCTCATTCATGAGATCATGACTGTTGGGCCCCATTTCAAGGAGGCAAACAACTTCTTGTGGCCATTCAAGCTCAAGGCGCCGCTGGGTGGTCTTAATAAGAAGAGGAATCATTATGTTGAAGGAGGCGACGCCGGAAACCGGGAAGTTTTTATCAATGAGCTCATAAGGAGGATGAACTAGGCCTTCTGTCCGAAATTTTCCTACATTTCAGGTTCTTAGACTGGCAATAGAAATTACTAGAATGGTATTTTTAGTGGTGCAGTGTTTTTGAGAACATGGAAGTATGCAATTTTGCTGTTTTGTATTTGGAATTGGAATTATGCTGTTTCATGATTAGTGCATGATTTTCTTTATTTATTAGATTTACCAATTATTCCTGTTGGCCTTGAGTTGCTCAGTAGAGCACCAGGGGCAAAAATTAGGCTGGTCCACTCATCGGCAAGGATGGCTGCAGTTAATTTTGGTAAGGCTTAAGATGATGATTATTTGACTTACTGTACATTTGTGGCCCACCCAATCAGTGGATTCGTCTGATGTCTAACGCGGTGCATCTTTTGCATGGCTTGGATGCGGGCATCCGATCCTCTCATCTGCATCCTCAATGGGCTCTGCTTACTAATATTCTCAAGAGCCTCATTGGTTGCCACTAAAAATGAGTCATGACGTGTTTTGTCACCTGCAGGAAGTATCATACGGCTATATTCACGTGAGGATTGTGGACCATCCAAGTACACAATGGGCCAGAAATTTCACCTGTAGACTTTTGCTGCGATGGTGTGTTTGATGGCTGGTTTGGATGTTGCTGTCAACGATTGTTTTCTGAAAACAGGGCGCAACTTTCCCCACTGGTGCTTTGATGCTATGCCAACATGCGTGTACAAGGTAGCTCATGTGCATGTCACACGTACTGGCATAGCACATCGGTACACAATCTTACCCATCCACAACAGGGGTACTGATACATAGTCGTTTGTCCTTGCTTCCCCCCAGTTGGGTCAGTCCACTAGTCAGGCAGGCCACAATTCATGAAATAAATATCCCTGTCAGTCCACTAGTCAGGTTGTGAAGCACTAGGCTAACATCCACATGGTCGGGCTCACCTTATGGTCAGGTTGGACCTGGGCCGACCTTAAAAACCTTTTCATGATCATAATTTAACCGAGGAAAGTCAGGGTGCGTCTAGGTCAGGAATCCCACATAATCATGATTAAGTCTACTTCATATTTTGGAGGGCTCCATGCTTTTTCTTTCCATAAATGGAATTAGCGGTGTTTTAGTTTTTTTCAAAAACTTCTCTAAATGTGTTTACGCCAAGGAAGTGTGTCCTCCAAATCAGATTAATCGACGGATTGGAAATCTTGGAAAAGTCCTTAATAAACTTTCTATAATCACCAACAAGTCTGATGAAGCTTCTAATTTCTGTTACATTTGTGAGTTGTTCTCATTTTATTACTGCCTTTATCTTTGTAGGATGTACAACGATGCCTTCCTTTGTAGTCACATGGCCTATGGCCTGAGAACTTGATACTTGTTACACTCTTTGTACACATGGCCTATGGCCTGAGAACTTGATACTTGTTACACTCTTTGTACTCTTAAGTGCATGGTTGTGATGTAGTATTACTTGTAAGATCGAGGTCGATGTAGTCATAAGATCGAGGTCGATTCACAGGGACTGAATTGGTTAAAAATACCATTAGAATTAGAAAGCGAATAGAAATATGGAGTTTTCCCGTTAGATTAAATTGAAATAACGTAGTAACAATCGATAAACACTTACTAAGGATTCAGGGATTTGCTTTTAACAAACTCTTATAGTAATTCGACAATTTAACTTCGATAACTCAATTGGAATTAAATAAGAATTCATTCTAATTGAAATATAGAACAATTAAATTAATCTAAAACATTTAAACAATGTAAGAAGCTTAATTGATCAATTTCTTATTAAGAACTAAGTATTTGATCATAGGAAATTTCAAGCATTTATTGTAACCAGAGATGAAGGGATTTTACATATCAAAATTTTCACAATTACTAATAATTCAAACTGTTCAATTATAATTCATCAGCTAAACCATGTTTATTGAATTTAAAACGAATTAACAATAAGAATTCATTAAAAAGTTCACCCTTTAACCTTAGCTAAGAGAATAGCCAAACATAGCTAACATCTTAATCTAAAAAAGAAAGAAAAGCATGAAAATAAATTAGGACCGAAGGTTAGGGAAGAAGGAAGACACCAACAAAGCTCTGCCCTCTCACTATCTATTAATGATAATTAATTATGGTCCACTGATTATACTTTCATATCAATCCATTTCCCAAAATTCATAACGTATTAAACCCAATTACTCTCTGTCGGTCACACCAATTGAATGTTACGGTAGCGAAATTGTATCTTTTCCCCCTTTGTCTATCGGACCGTCTAGCTCCATCTAATTTATTTGGGATTTCACTCTGTCAGTTGGATGGACGATCTTGTGTGTCAAAACGACAGAATCTATAAGTCAACTTTGGTTTTTAAAGAACCAAATGAAGGTATTTTTTATTTTATTTTTTTCAAAATTTTTAATCTTTTAACCTAGATCTAAGCTCACTTGAGGTACCTTGGTCAGATCTAAATCAATCAATGGTCCACTGTGTGATTAAAGGCGGGAACCAAATATCAATTTGATCAAACTCTCCTATGGGCCCAATCAGTCCCAAACATTAGTTTTTTTTGTTTTTTTTATTTTTATTTTTATTTTTTTACACATGCACACACACGCACGCCGCGGGATTTCACCACTGATGGGTACTCGAACCCTTGACCTGGTGTTGAAACTCCCGGGAGTCTACCAGCCGGGTAAGAGTAAGGACCCAACATTAGTTTACCCTCAAACTCATTATCTGATTGGTATGTTAGATTGGTTTGATTTTCAACGCTCTAGCATATTTCAACCTCAGCACAAAGATGAACCGTGTGGATCGGACCCCACACGTCAGCATAGGCCTGACAGAAATTCCCAAGTCAAAAGCCAAAGAAGGACAAATATTCAGAGGTTTGTGTTTTTTTGTGTAAGGTGCTTTCTTGTACACCAAACCAATGTAACGATGCCATTATCTGTGCGCATTTGTTCCATTCATCATGTAAAACGTATTGCAAATAGAAAATAATAATAAAAATAAATGAATAAATAAATAAAAGATAACAAGTACAAACAACCTGTAAGAACTTCCTTATAATACCATAGGAACCAGAGTGACAGGTATAATCCCACAACCTATTCTACTACTAAGAGAGTAATTACCACTAAGTTAGCTAGCTAGTTTTATTTCTTAAAAACAAAGTTATATTTTTAAGCCCGGTTAAACGGTTATGTGGAGTATACAAGTGCACCCACCTATGCACAAAATTTGGGGTCATTACAGCAGCCATCCATCTTCACTAAGCATTACATTCATGAATCACCTCAAATGTGTTGCATGTATCAATTTTCCATTGTCCATCTTTTGTTGTATGGCACATGTGGTGCCATTATGACTTTTGTTACCAACCATCTTCACTTTGGGCCCCACATATACAATGTCCCATACATGTATATGGCATTTGCTAACTTTTTACTGTCCATCTTCTGTTGTATTGGACATGTGCCACTACGTTACATGCGCCACCATCCATCTTACGCTTGCGCCCCATATGTGCAAACCACTCACATGTGTCATTGTTCATCTTCAATCGCTCCACATGTGCCACATGTTTTAATGTGCCAATCTACACATGTGCTACCATCTACCTTCAAGACCTACATATGTCGAATATGCTAGAGTATTGCTTGGACCAATGTTTAGAAATATTAATATCATTGCCCACTTGTTGATTGGACCATTATTATTTTTGGCCTCCTCATGTATAGCTTGGATATAGGATTTGGTTGCTACATCACATCCAAGATGGCACCCGCTGCTGTACCTCAGTGGTAGACTATGGAGTTTCAACACGAGGTCATGGGTTTGAGCATCCCTTGTGGTGCAAGTATGCGAAAGTGTGTGTAGGGTGGGTGTGCGTGAGTGTGTGAAAAAAAAAATCACATTCAAGATAGATGTGTCTGGTGTGTGAGTGTGTGAAAAAAAAAATCACATACAGGATGGAGGTAAACAAGTAAATTTCCTATTTCCTTTGTCCATTTCTCATCCAATCGACCAACATATCAATCTCTAAGAAAATAGATAATTAATTATTTTTAAACTCATGATAAGTACTTTTACTGATAATTAACTAAAAGCTTTGCTAATCCTAAACATGTCTGCAATAAAGCTCATGCCACATATGTGTGGACCTGGTATGATGGGTCCGAGGTCCAACCCATCCATCATAAAGGCACTATCATATCGATGCCTTGGTCTAGGAATTGGATTGATCCACTAGTCATATGGGCTATCGTATGCAAAACAAACGTACATCTTTGAAAAACTTGGCTAAAGTTTTCTAAACTGATCCACCTGTTTCCAATATTGGGGTCTACATGCTGATTAGACTAGATTTTGTTTTCGGGAAAACATGTACAAGGTTGGTCCCACCTTATGGATGGACTAGATTCCAAGTATGTGCCATACTGGTGCATGTGTGTCGTGTAAACGAGTGAAGCTCATTAAATAAAGAAATGCGGTGAGAATGGAATCAATTATCTAATGCATGAACCATGGGATCATGGGTTTTAAATGATTTATGCATGCATTTTTCATTGAATAAACCTTTTTCTCTTTGTTTTTAAATCTAAGGCTAGAATTGTATGGAACAAGTATATGTAATACTTGTGAAGGGAAGGACTAATGTTTATTAACATCTGCTTTTTTATTTAAATTTTATGAGATGTTGGAGGAAACTGAGGGCTCATCTTTTGTTAATTTGAGGAATTTTCACCATCGTCATGCACAGATTACTGTTCAATGGAGTTATCCTTTAAATCCATTATCCTTTAAATTGATTTCAGCTGCACTTACGGAATTTTGAGCTTACATAAGAATCAAAAGCTTATAACCAACAGGAGTTGCATCACATGAATGTATATTTAACTCCTACCGTTCAATATGATGCTTTATTTTAAGCAAACAAAAGCCTTCAAGTGGCCTTTATTATTTCTTTGTACTTGGTAACATGTTACAACCGTTAGGGGTGTTGCTCATGATTTTGCATTCAAAAATATGAAGCAAAATTGCATCAAATCAACACTCAAATCTTGATTTTTTGAATGTGTCATTAATTTGTGTGTGGTTGAGAAAGACAAATATTAGAATTTATTTACTTATAATTTATTTGATATTCATGATGCTTATGCCAGTGCTCAGACACACTAATTGATGTATGGTCTGTCATTATAAAGTTATTTTACCTTTAGTTAATAACAATTTTCAACATGTGTTGCTAATATTTAATTTTAATTGATTAAAACTGAAGTATTATTCAAAAATCACGCAATACACATCAATCTCAAAAAAAGAAATAATGTGTTTGAAATCATCACATATTGTTTAATATTTATTCATGAAATTCTTTATTTAAATAGGTTTCTTTTCCAATTATGTACTTTCTAGATAAACATAACATATTCAAATAATGATCATATATATAATGGAAGTTCTTTAATGTTGCTTTATTCCAAAAAAGGCTTATATAGGGAAGATGAAATTTGCCAATATGTGCATCATATGTGGAAGTTAAGAATAATTGTTAAATCATCTATTCCAAAAAGTCGTGTAGTACAATATAATCAATGGAGTAAAATATTAAATTGGAAAGTCTATTAAAAATTTTAATATTAAAGAAAATACCCTCTATATAATCAATGGAGTAAAATATTAAATTTGAAAGTCTTTTTAAGCATAGCAAGAATCCCTATCGCGTAAACAGTTATTTCAATGAAAACAATCCAAATCGAATGGCTAAAGTCTACCCCGGTCTGTTACAGGAATTAGATGGCCATACTTATATGTAGCGGTGGATTATAAAAGCTACTGACTTACATGATTGGTGCACAGACCAGTTAGGACTGTCAATGGGCTGGGCTGTCTGACAATGTCTTTCCTACAAAGTAAAAACCTAGGCCTGAACCGAGGCTCGGGATGGGCTGAAACAAATAGGCCTGAACCGAGGCTCGGGATGGGCTGAAACAAATAGGCCTGAACGCAGCTCTTTATGATACGCATAGCCCTAGTCCAAGCTCGGCCACCCACTGTTCACTGTATATTTGCAATCATGCAAATCGACAAAAATGCCCTTGAATCATTAGATGGGCTGGGCTAGGTTGGATGCAAATAGGGCTGATGGGCTCTTAGACGCAACCCAAATCACGGTTAGTTCATAGAAAGACTCAAATTTTACGCCTTGGTTGATGTAGAGCTCATAATCTTAAAATAAGCATATCTCGCAAACTGAAATGAGTTATTTGATGTACCTTCTATGATTGTGGGGTAGGAGAAGCTACTTTAGCCACTCAATCCACTACACCAGGTTTCCCACGCTGAATTTGTGAAATTATATCAGATTGATGGTCGAAAATTCATTTTATTTTCATTTTACCATTTATAGTAAGTTTTAGTTTGATTATAACACTTCGTACTTTGAGCTATAGGAGTTGTGTCCAAAGTGAAAAGTGCTTAGAAAAATTAATAGAATAACATGGTTAAGCCCAAATTAGACATATACTGTTTTCGGCCGAAAATCATGAAGTCTGGCAGCAATCATGACCGTCTATAAATAGTAAGTTTACTATAGTATGTCATGAATTTTAGGGAGTTTCTGTTGGAGTTTGATTATGAAACTTCTTCCAAAGTTTAGTATCACTATTTAAAGGGTTGTAAATTCATTTTTATCATGCATCAATCATATTTTTATTTTCTTATTTTTCCCTCGTGGATTCAACATATCTCAGTGAGGAGTCGAGAGAAACTCTGTGGATTTGGAATAGTTATGTTATCCCCTTGAGGAAGACCGTGATCGACCTCATCACGTCCATCCCTATGTCATTGGTCGAGTATTTTTTGCTCAGGCCCTGCCTGAAGTGGGCCAAGCCAGAAAGCACATGGATCTAGGCCGCCCCGATTATAAGAGAGCTATGTGCACCATGTGGTGTGTGTGGGTGTGAGGATGATTGTGTGAAAAAAAAAAAAAAGTGTTGTGAATAACTGATGCATCAGGATATGAAGCGTTAATGATGCACAATTTACAAATGGGCCTCATTGCTTGGTCATCCACACCATTGTTCTTGTACTACATATTGTAGGGCGCGGATTTTTCAAAAATCTACTAAACTAGAAGCTACTGTCCCTTGATTGTGGTCGGCAAATGGATTGATTAAGATTAAGGTCCAGAAGATGTCAATAGATTTGAGGGTGGGATATTCCAATATGTAATTATTTTTTAGTAATCCTTTATCTGTAGTATATCCATATAATCAACGGATTAGATCAATGAATCATGGTCCCCCATGCAGAAAATCAACGGATTAGATCAATGACACTTAACATTCTAATGTGTCACGACTTAGTAGCCGGTCCCTCCATTTGGATGATTGGAATTTGAGGTATTCTGCCTGTATAGCCGCCCATTGGGCCCACATGATGAGTGGTACGATGATGGCCATGTTGTGAACACTATGCCATAAGGGCCACGACAGGGCACTTTTGCTGACCAGATGATCGTGACCATCATATATGTATATAAAATTAGAACAAGAAAAAAAATAAAAATTCAACGGCTCACATTCAACTATAAAATTTAAAGGTTAGGATTATCATTGAAGTGTAATTACAAAATAATAGGGACGAGAGAATAGGAATGGTTCAAATCATCAGACCATCTTAGGATTAAATTCTGATATCTGGACCTAGCATCAGGTGGGCATATCTAATAGACAGGTTGGATGTCACTGAAACATCATGATGGCCCCCACACAGCTCGATGCATTCTAACGGATTTGATCATTTCCTTATAAATCTTCCACTGGGAAAGATCTCCACTGTTAGAAACTTCTCGGTGAGTTAAGAGTAGTCTCTCAAAAGAAAAGGACATGAATTTTATTTACTCTATTAAGAACCGTTTTATAACCATCTTAAGAAAAAATTAGCACGGTTGATGCTTACCTTTTATGCATTTTATTTATTTATTTTTTGTTTGGATGGCAAAAAACTCATGTTGAAGTAGATTTTTCAGGTATAGTTAAAGTGTTTTGGACGAAAATATCCCTGGTTTTTAAGTAAAAACAATTGAAAAAGTATGGGTATTTTCATCTTTATTGGTTCGTCTGTACAGTTGAAGGTCAAAAAAAGAAAGGTGGATGGAAGGTCGCATCTATAGCAAAAAATTACCCCCATCTTAACAAGTCCTTGGAGGATTAAGCGCCCACCCTACCCATTATACTAATGGGATTCATTAGTGGTTTTCTAGTGACATTTTACTCTCTCTCTCTCTCTCTCTCTCTCTCTCTCTCTCTCTCTTAATCATTATGTGAGAACCAGAATTAAATCCTATGATGATTGCTTTATTTAGAGGATTATAGAATTTAATGTTTTTTCTGAGTCATATAAATAAAAATTGTGACTCCCATATAATTTCCAATATGGGAAACGATACATGCCCCATTTGTAAAATGTTAAGCATATATACATTCGCTTTTCAAAATATTTCCTGTTTTTTTTTTTTTTTTTTTTATTGTTGCAAAAAATATTGATTTTTAATAAAATATATTTTAATAATAAAATAATATATAATATATAAAAAGTTGTTTGGAAAAACACTGTTTTATCACGGTCACGAGCTCGGTGCAAGGGTGTGGGCATGTGAGGTAGTGTGGTTGTAGAAGCGCTAGTGGTGTACTTTACACTTTGCACGTCCGCATCGTGTCGCAGAGAGTCACTCCTTTGCGACCTTAAGCGAACCTGAGCGAGACGTGTACGAGTCGCGGTATAACTAAGTGGCTAAGACGGGTGACTGGTTGGCAGAGAGACTAGAGGACTGGGAGAGATATCCCTCAGTATATATAGAAGACTGAAAAGAGTTGTTGCAGTAGAAACTGTAACAGCTGTGCCATTAGTGCAGAGACCAGCTGTAACTGCTGCATGGCTAGCCCAACAGCTAGAAAACGGCTAGTTGCTGTCTCACAACAGTCAGTATGCAGCAGATTAATGACCATGCTCAACAGTAAAAAACGACCATAAAACGGCTAGTTTTTCAACAGCCAAAAATGACTTAATGGAATTTATGTCTCTGGACCATAACCCCCTAGCCACCATAGCCTATAAAAGGAGGGTCTGGATGGGTTTACAAACCATCTCTCAACCCACTTCAGCAGACCCATACGAATTGAGACAGTCATCACTCCTCTCCTATACTCTAGTGATTCCAGCAAGACAGCAAGGGTTAAACCTTTGCTTGAAGAACAGACCAACAGTGTGGTCTAGAACGGTTCAACTGAACTAGTGGCTGAAGAACTGACCGGTGTAGCAATCTTCTAAAATAAGATATTCTCTTCTCTTTTCTTTTTTGAAATTTTTTCTATATTGTAATTCTGCCAGATAGTGTGTGCAAGAGTTATATTTGGTGGGCCTTCGTGTTTGCTAAACGCAGACCCACACCAGGCTTGTTGTATCCTAAAAGCGATTTGCCTGTAACCTATCAGCATACTCAATCCATTTGAGTAGGGGCAAATAACGCTTTAAGGACAGCATTTCAGATGTGGTTCAACCTGTCCTTATTCAAGCTAATTTTATTTTTCGGTTTCCATATTATACAGAAATTATATTAATCTGTATAATTTTCAACATTTTTTCATTTTTTTAATTTTAATATATCACGTACCCTATCACAATACAACATGATGTATTGAGTCATTTCCTTTCCAATACATTCAGTTTGTTTTATTTTATTTGGATTGTATGAAAATTTTTCAAAATTCAAAATCAGCAAATGTATGTTGAATGCAGACCGTTGGTTATCCTTTCTGTAACCATCCTCTCTCTTGCAATTGCAGCCCACTGGAGGATAGTGGACGGATGAGTGGAATATGTAGCAAGTGCTAATGCTTGAGGAGTTAGATCCCATTTTAGTTAGGAAATAGCAATAGTAATGGACAAATATCCTCAGTAACACTTTTTAAGGTGTGGTTTGGTAAATTGAAAAATAGTGTCTTAAAATTAATTTATGTACTGAATTTTAGTACTTAAAATCTTGAAAATTTTTGTTAGGTAATTTGCCTGAAAAATGCCTTAATGCCGGAAAGTAAGCATTTTTTTCACCAAACCTTTTGGCTAAATACAAACAATAAATGCTTGAAAATTGACAATTTGTCGTATTTATCCATATTACCTCAATTTCTATCTTTTATAGAGTATGAGATAAATCTCCTATTGCTATAATATTAAATTTGGTACACCTATGGCCAATCTTATAAAATTTTAATACTTTTCTCTCACGCATTCTAGCAAGAGAATGTCATATAATTTATAAGTTTTAACCCTTATTATTCTAGAAAGTTTAATGATAAATTGCTGATATGTAGAGATTAAAGCTCAATTAAACGCAATGTTGAATTGTGGGTATAGATAGATTGAAGGCCAATTAGACATACATGTGAGATCTGCGTTGGATATCTCATAAATAGCTCAAAATATTTAGTAGGTGTCCCATGCCAATCAAGACTGCCCAAATATTTGGACTTGAATATTGCCTGATTGTAATGTTGGGATAAACAGTAAAATGACGCAAAGATAAATCTAGGATTGCAATCCAAAAGCACCAAGCAAACATAAAGAGAACGCAACAATTTAACGTGAAAAATCTTTTCGAAAAAAAACCACGGCACAAAGCTATAAAAATCTATTATGAAAATAAAAATTACAAAGAGAAAGAACTTACCCGATTTGAAAATTCCTCAAATCTCACTCTTACTACACCCTTTGAAACCCTAAAACTATTTAAAAACTCTTTGGAATAGTTTAGGAAGCCTTATAATATCTTAAAGACACTTTGGAGCATCCTAGAAACTTCTATTTATATATTAGGAACTCCAATACCGAGTTGGAATAATTCGAAAACCGCCTCAAATTTACACAGTCCGCGCACAATCTGCATAACCTTAGGTTGGCCGAACTAGAGCTCGGACTAGCTGACTGACACTTCGGCTAGCCGAACTTGTCCTTAGGCTGGTCGAATTTTCCGTAATTTCTAAAAGAATATATTGCAGGATTTTCACCTGAACTTTCTTGGGCTGGCCAAATTTCCCGCAAATTTCCACCCGAAGCCTACTCGATGCCTACTCGATGTCATCGAACCTATTTAACAGATTTAAGACACTTGTCAACAACATGTAATAGGTTATCATTTGATCTCTCTACGCAATATGCTTAGAATTTCATGGCCTACATATCTTCAATTGGACCATCATCTGATCGTTTCAAATGATCGAATGTGTTCAATAGGTATTCATTAGGCTGGAGAATGATTTCAGCCCAATCTGGCTTAAATTGAATAAGATCTATTGAAAATAAGATTGAATGGCCACAATTTCATCTGGCTGGATCTTGTCAGGCATGGTCTAATCTAACCAAACAATCTCAAAGAATACAGCAAGAAACTAACGGAGACCAAACTCTGTCCAAATCTAATGAATGAATGAGGAGATATGGTCCATTGAATAAACAACCTATCTTGAACATCCATTTATCTCGTGATCTATGCCCCAATCGATGGCCAATATAGTAGGCCCAAGTGACTTTATTGTCACACCCACTGCCTAAAAGAGGTGTTGTAGAGGATTCTACACTAGGTGTGGGCCCACGGAGGTGTGTGCATTGTATCCAATAATTCGCGCATCAGGTGAGCCCCATCATGAAATTTAGATGCCCCAAGAATCGGGTTAATCCATAATTACGTGGGTCTCCACTTAAATTTGTAGGTTTATATTTTCTAGATGGTCTTCCCCTTTTTTTTCTTATAGGTTTATATTTTTTTAGATGATCCTCCATTTGCAGGGTTCAAAGGGAATTGCATTTATTTCATGGACTACAATTATGGATGGTATACATCACCATATTTAATGGACAACAATTATGGGTGGTATTCATCACATTCGCTACTAGCCCGCATGCCTTAGTGTTGTGATCTCGGTGTATTTTACTTAAGAGGATCGGAGAATTGAGTCATACTCTCCTAACTCATACACCAAAGTCTCAACTCAAATCACTTACACTAACTATATGGTTTACACCAAACATAAGAATTAGGAAGCAACAATATCTTCCGGTCTACTTTAATAGGATGATCCACTGAGGTAATTAACATGCCTAAGATTTCTTTAATTTGATGATCTACTGAGGTCCATGAATAGATCTTTTTTTTTTTTTTGTCTAATTTTCATCCACATGTATTGATATATCAAACACTCTTTAGGAAAAAAGTTAATGTAGTAGTTTTTAAACTTACGATAAGGATTTTAACTTATAACAATAATTAACTAAGAGCTTTGCTAAGCCCATACAAGTGTGCAATAAAGCTCATGTACATGCCACACGTTGGAGCATGGTATAGGGACCAAGATCTAACCCATCCATCATAATGCCACTGCTATATTGATGCCCTATGCCAAGAATCAGATTGATCCACTGGTTCGGGTGGGCCATAGTTTTCAAACCAAATGTATAGCTCTGAAAAACTCAGCTGAAGTTTTCTCAACCCATCCACCTGTTTCCAATATTGAAGTGTACATGCTTATATATTGGACTAGATTTTGTTTTTGGAAAGACGTACAATGTTGGACCAACCTGATGGATGGATTAGATCTCCCAAGTATGGCGATGCTGGGACGTGTGGTGTATATACGAGCTATATAAAGATAGTCATGACAATGGTATCATTTATGTAAGGTATGAATCATGCAGTCATACTATCTAAATGATTTATGCATGCATTTTTCATGGCAAAGCAACTACTATCGTTCATAAATAATTTTGTGCTTTTTTAAATCTTTGTTTTAAATCTAAGGCGTAGAATTGAGTGGAGCAATACACATTTGATTTTTTTTTTTAATTTACCATCTTACATAATATAAATACTTATGCAAGTATGGACCAGTACTCATTGATGCTAGTCTATTTTATAATGATATTTAGAAAATTATTTTTAAGGTTTTATGAGATGTTGGAGGAAACTGAAGGCTTGCTTTTTGTTGATACCATGATTTTAGGCAGCTCACATGGTTCATCATACCCACTGAGCCTTATTTGTGCAATAGACTTCTCTTGGCACTTTATTGTGATTGTACCTAGAATTTCACTATATAATATTATAAAGTTTCTACGTTAATTTTAATGTGAGATGCAACTGGTGAAAGCCTAATACTCATTTGCCCCCCACGTACATATGTAAGTTTATTGTAAGAATTTGTATTTGTATACTTGAAACTTGTTTTGCTTAATGTAAATAAGCATAATATTTGTTAAGTTAAATATAATACAGAACATTTGTCTTTCAGTCAGCTCTTGGATATAGTATATCAAGTATATCAATACAAATTACATCCATTAAATTGTTTAAATTGCTTTCACTGAGTTATCATTGAAAAAAAACAACAGCCTCTTTGAACAATTATAATCTCCTATTCAAGAAATTGTTTTCACTTAGTTACCATTTTTTTTAATTTAAAAAAAAAAAAGAAAAAAAAAAGCTTTTTGAACAATTATAATTTTCTAGTCATGATCACTTCTTTATTAAACTAAGACAACTAATTAGTGTATCATACCTCATTTATCTTTTAAAATATCTTAGTATATTCCTACTTAATTAATTAAGATATGCCAATATCTAAATTGGGATATCACTTTGTATGTCATGCACCAACAAGTACAAGTTTACAGGTAGATAATTTCAACCCTTTAATAATTTGGCTCTTTTTGATTCGCATAGCCCAGGTTCAAGGCCGGCCTGAGTCTGAGCTCGAATCTGAGCATGGCTACCCTCTTTTGTGCAAGACCTAGGCTATTCCTTCAGCATGTACGATCATGCATGATTTAACATAAATGCCGTTGAACCCAAAAACGGACTGGCTGGGTTGGATTCCAGCCGGGCTGATGGGCTCTTAGACATAGCTCGAGCCTGGGCTAGTTCATAAAATGGTTTAAATTTTAGGCCTTGATAGACCCTCAGGCCTAGTATTTCAGCTCAAGCTCTGCCCGAAATGGGTCAAGCCCAAAAGCTCGACAGGCCAGCCCGGTCCATTGGTAGGGCTAAGGCCGGGTATGTGCCCCTAGGAGGTGTTGTGAATTACTAATGCCTGTTCTTATGCTGCATACTTAAATGGGGGATTTTTTAAAAATCTACCAAACTAGAGGTTTCTATCACTTGATGGTATCTGCAAATGGACGTTTAAAGAAAAGCTCATAGCTTTGAGGATAGGATCTTCGAATATAGGATTAGTTTTGGGTCATCCTTTTATCTGTAGTATGTTCCATAAAATCAATGGATTAGATCAATGAATCGTGGTCCCACATGCAGAAAATGTGTATTAAGACCCTTCACATTCTAATGCATCCCATCTTTATACTTTCAGGACCCAGAAAATGTGTATTAAGACCCTTCACATTCTAATGCATCACAACTTTATATTTTCAGGACCACTAGTGGGTCCTGCTATTTGGATGGTTGGAATTTGAGATGTGACTGATTACCCAACCATGGGGCCCACATGATGAGTGGTCCGATGATGTCTATGTGAACCCTGCACCATAAGGGACAATGCGCTTTTGCAGACCAGATGAATCTGACCATTAATATATCTAAGTAAACTTAGAACAATAAAAAGATATCTTTTAGTGGCTCAGATTCAACTCTAATATTTAAAGAATTAAGATTATCAATGAAGCGTTATTTACCATAGTGGACAGTTCAAACCATCGGACCCCACCACAGGAAACAGTGGGCATAATAACACCCACCGTTGAAACCTTTCTAGGCCCACCGTAATGTTTATTTGCCATCCAACCTGTTGATAAGGTCACCCAAGAAGTTTTTAACGGTGGGCATTCAAACATCAGTTTCCTCTGGTGTGGTCCACTTGATCTTCGGATATACTTCATTTTTTCTGTTCAATTCTAAAATGAGCTAGCAAAATGGATGGACGGCATGGATATAAAACAGATACATCAAGGTGGGCCCCACAACGCCCACCACATCACCACTGGGCAGCCCCACCTGATCAGTGTCCCATCTGAAGGGTATATATATGAGGAAGAGCTCTTGGTGGTAGATTATAAAACGTCCCCGCCTTAGCACAATATAGCCTAATAAACTCAGGTGGGACACACCACAGGGATCAATGCACAAATTCAATCACTCCTAAAATCTGTACGTTCAGGTGTGTGGCCCACCTGAATTTTCAAATGGCCTGAGTGTTGGTGTATCCCTTCATTCTGGTGGGTTACACCTGATGGTTGGATTAGATGGCATATACAAAGCACCATAGACTCCACATTCCATCTGAAATTCTCTATGGTGGGCACCCCCCTCCCTAGTGTCCTCATCGTTTCCCTTTTATGTGACCCGTCTAGAGGGATGTATCAGGATTAAATTCTATATCAGCCTAGCATCAGGGGGGCATATCTAATGGACGGGTTGGATGACAGTAAAACATCCTGTTGAGCCCAACACAACTCACTGCATACTAACAATTGTGATCATTTCCTAATTAATCTTCTACCATTAAAGATCTATTGCTAGGTACTCGTGAGAATGTTAGGGATACGTAACTGTCGACTGAGAACTCACCAAGTCCTCGTACAATAGCTTATTATGTGTGGGGCCCACCATTTATATCAACGTCATCCAAACCATTCACCTGAAGTGAAAGTTAGTCGAATAATATTAGTCTGATTCTAACCATCATTTGTATTACCCTGTGAATATTGAGCTTTTTCGGTGATTATCAATTATTTTCTATGGCAATGGTCCACCTAATGATTAAATAGGATTGATTTTTGGAGCATCACATCACCAGACTGGTGGGTTGAATGGGATAGTCTGGTACATGTAAATAAGGGGTTGTTTGAATGCCTATAAAGTCATTAAGTTGTAATCCGATTACAAGTTATTTGATTACATGTGTGATTAGGTATTCACTCATAACAAAGCTTGGAGTGGTTATCCTTTGAAAATGATTAAAGGACATATAAAGTTTTTATGTAAGTGATTAAATCCTGTGGCTAATTTTTATGGTAAACAAATTATTTGATAGGCTATAGAACTGGGCCAATTAATTCAAATACAATATTAAGATTTGGCAACATCCGTATGAAAAGTTTTAGTTGTAAAAACAGTAATAGAAAGAGAGGGAGATGTTTGTCTTCTTTTTTTATTCTCCATCTTCTTCTTTTGTCTTGGATACTTGTAACCATTGTAATATTATTCTTAACTCTCCTTATTTTGAAATTTTTCAATAATTATAGTTATTGTCTGAAATCTCTTTACTTGTAATATGAAACATGCATTTTCTCATGTTTCAAATTATAACTAAAAGTTGTAATCGGATTACAGTCTGCAATTTGATTATAGGCAGATATACCCATCTAAAGGGCCCCTATAATTTGATTACCTATAAATAGATTCATACTTAAGGACTTTACAGACATCCAAACAACACCTAAGTGAATGAGTAAGTTGAATAACAGGTGAGTAACCTATATAGGAAAATGTGCAAGTTTGCATTTTTTTGTAATCTCATCTTTTTATACATACAACTTGTTTGTAAATAAAATAAATGATTCAAGAAAGAAGAGCGTTATGAACAACTTCTTTTTCATATCATGATAGATTTGATATTGAAGCATATAAGCTTGATAAAGCAATTCGATTGGCCACCTTCTCCACGATGTGGAGATTAATTCCCAAATCTTATACTCTATGTGCCTCATCTTTCAAGGCTATTGCTCTCCTTTGATCTATAAAGAGTCATCTCAGGACTTCGTCACCGATCCAAATACAGGACTCACGGAATATATCCTCCACTGGCTCACAGTAGCCATTATTGTGGATCTTCTAGAGGGTAGCTGATCATGAAGGGCATAGGTTAGGCCATCTTCCTCATAAACCCAATTTCACATGTTCTAATCGAATTCTTGCCCTGTTTGTCAATACTAGATCAGAAGTGATCCGGACCATCGAACCTTAAATCGGGCGTATCTTGCAATCCGGAATGAGTTATCTGACGTAAAATATATGATTTTGGGGTAGAACGAGCTACTGAAGCCAACCAACCCGCTATGCGGGGTTGCGGAGCCCGAAATTATGAAAAACCCCTAGATCGACGGTCGTTTCCCTGTTTTAATTCGTTTTTACTATAAATAGTAAATTTTAGTTTGATTTTAACTCTTCATCCGTCGAGTAAAAGAGCTTAGAATACTTAGGAGAACGGTTTGGTGAAGCTAAATAGGACACTTGCTATTTTTGGCCAAAAACCTTACGCACTAGTAGACATCACGACCGTCTATAAATAGTAAGTTTACTATTTATAGTAAGTCATGGATTTTAGGAGTTTGAGTTGTAGTTTGAGTCGAATTTCTTTCCCATTGTTTGGTACCCCTATTTAAAGGGTTGTGAACTTATTTTTATTCATCAATTAATCAATTTCGAATTTCTTAGAATTTATTTCTATTTTCTGCTTTCTTTCCTCGTGTATTCTTTGAGAAGTCTTTGTGAGGAGTCCAAAGAAGCTCCGTGGATTCGGGTAGTTATCCTCATCACGTTCATCCTGCGTCAATTGGTATCAAAGTGAGGATTTTCCTCGGGCGATGGCAAACAACGAAGGTATGAATCAAAATCTGTGGACGGTGATCCAGGGATTGGTTATCTTTCGGAAAGAATGGAAGCTTTCCACGGAGAGTCGATTGACCATGCAAGGGCTGCGGCAACTCTCGACCGTCTTGCGGATGCGCTACTTCCGCCCGAGCCCTAGGCGGTGCTCCACCACCCATGGTGGCTCCACCACCCATGGTTGCACGACACAATCCCGATTTTCGTAGAGCACTACCGTGGCAAACCGTAGGGCTACACCGGATGATTCAAGTTCTAGCGACGAGGATCTTAATGAGGGTTTTGCTCGACGACCAATCCATGGAGGTGATCATCTAGATCGTCGTTGAAAGAGACTATCGAGGTAAGGAACTTCCTAGTTTTAATGGTTTATTACGTATAGAAGATTTTCTCGATTGGCTAGCAAGTAGAGAGATATTTTGATTACATGGATGTGCGGATCATAAAAGGGTAAAATTGGTAGCGTTTAAATTAAAATCGGTGCTTCCGCATGGTGGGAACAATTACAACTCTCACGAGCCCGCGAACAAGGCGCCCATCTCATCATGGCCACGGATGAGACGTCTTCTTCGATCTCGATTTCTCCCCAGTGATTATGAGCAGATATTATTCCAGCAATATCAAAATTATAGGCAAGGAACCACAGATTACACTGAAGAATTTCAACGGTTGGCTACACGAAACGATCTGTCAGAATCTGAGTCACAGAAGGTGGCACGATTTATATGTGGGTTGCGACCGACAATTCAGGACCGGATTCAGAAGTACCCAGTCGGGACTGTGGATGAAGTAGTTCAATTGGCGGGTAGGGCATAAACACAACTTGCAAGAGCTCCTGCTCGTCCATATCCTTCAAATCGACCCCCATGACGGGTCCCACGCAGGATGCAGTGCTGCCATGAGGAAAAGATCCAGTACCTCAACTTCCTATAACCGTAAATCGTGATACGGGGAGCGGCTCATCCAGATCTCAACGTGCAGCACCCACAACAGCAGCTCCGAGTAGGATTTCAAATCCTTATACTCGGCCAAGGTCGAACAATTGTTACCGCTGTGGCCAACCAGGCCACTTATCAAACACTTGTCCTCAACGTCCCGCAGCGCACTTGACTATAAACGAAGGGGGCACTGAAGATGGGGCCGCAGAAGAAGACCATCGCTTTGATGAATATGAACAAACCACTGAAGAAATAGCAGGTGGCGATGAAGTGACGGGCGAGGATCGTGACAAATTTCTAGTTGTGAGGCGATTACTGTATGCCCCACGAAAGGAATTACATCTACAGCGACACAATATATTTCGTACTCGGTGCACCATCAACGGAAAGGTCTTTGATGTGATCATAGACAGTGGTAGTAGCGAAAATATCGTCTCGAGAGTAATGGTGGATAAGTTGGGGCTACCAACGATAAAACATCATTCCCCATACTCTATTAGCTGGATAAAAAAGGTGAATGAGACCAAGGTAACTGAACAATGCACTATCTCGTTTTCAATTGATAAAAATTATAAGGATCAAATACTTTGTGACGTGGTTGATATGAAAGCTTGTCATATGTTACTCGGTCGACCCTGGCAGTCGGACCGTGATGCAACCCATCGGGGACGAGATAATGTCAACATATTTGTCAATGATAGTCGAAAAATAATCCTTACCTCTAAAGTACCAGAGAACCACCCTGAAGCCTCTAAAGTGGAGGGGAGTTCCCTCTTGACTATTCGGGATTTCATAGAGGAATCCAAGGAAATCGACGAGGTATACACCGTAGTAGTGAAAGGTGAGGAAGAGGAACCCTCAAACATCCCTCCAAGTTTAAGACTGTTGCTAAACGAATTTAAAGAAGTCTGGTCTGAAGATTTACCTGATGGATTGCCCTCCATGAGGGACATCCAACAGCACATAGACCTCGTTCGTGGGGCTAGCCTGCCCAACCGCCCTCATTATCGAATAAGTCCGAAGGAGTGTGAGATACTTCAGGGGCAAGTGGAGGAATTGATCCGCAACGATCTCTTGAGAGAGAGCATGAACCCATGTGTCGTACCAGCATTATTAACGCCAAAAAAAGATGGAAGCTGGCGCATGTGTGTCGACAGCCGGGCAATCAACAAAATTACCATCAAATATCGGTTCCCAATACCACGGTTGGACGACATGCTCAATATGTTAGAAGGAGCCAAGGTGTTCTCTAAACTAGATCTAAGGAGAGGGTACCATCAGATTCGTATTCGACCCGGTGATGAGTGGAAAACGGCATTCAAGACCAAGGAAGGGTTGTATGAGTGGCTGGTCATGCCCTTCGGCCTATCGAACGCACCAAGTACTTTTATGCGTTTAATGAATCAAGTTCTAAAACCGTTCACTGGCCGATTTGTGGTAGTATATTTTGATGACATATTGATATATAGCCAGGATGAGGCGGAGCACAGGAAACATCTCAGGCAGGTGTTGTAGGTCCTACAAATTAACAAGTTGTACCTCAACTTGAAGAAGTGTAGTTTTTTAACTGACAGCCTGTTATTTCTAAGATTTGTTGTAACATCCACAGGCATTCGTGTGGACGATGAAAAGGTGCGAGCTATTAGGGAATGGCCGATCCCAACAAACATTCATGAGGTGAGGAGTTTTCACTAGTTGACAACCTTCTATCGTCGATTTGTGCGAGATTTTAGCACCACAGTCGCGCCTATAACAGATTGTATGAAAAAGGACCGTTCCAATGGACCGATAAAGCTGATAAAAGCTTTCATAAGATCAAGCATCATTTGTCTACAACACCGGTCTTGGTGCTTCCTAATTTCGACAAATTGTTTGAGGTTGAGTGTGACGCTTTATACGTCAGAATTGGGGGAGTATTATCACAGGAATGCAGGCCCAAGAGCCTTCTATAGCGAGAAGCTCACAAGCCCGAAAGAAGTGGTCGACTTATGAGCTTGAGTTGAACGCAGTTGTTCAGCTGCGACATTAGCGGCATTATCCGATTCAAAGAGAGTTTGTTTTGTACATCGACCATCAAGCATTAAAGTTTATTAATAGTCGACTAACGTGAATCGTGTGCATGCTAGATGGGTTGCGTTTTTACAGAAATTCACGTTCGTTCTGAAGCACAAGTCAGGGCGCAGAACAAGGTGGCTGATGCACTTAGCCGTCGTGCATCACTACTAGTTACAATGAGCAACGAGGTAGTCGGTTTCGACTGTCTCAAGGAGCCGTATGCCGAGGATGAGGACTTCAAAGATTCTTGGATGAAGTGTCAAGAAGGTCACCCGGTGACCTTCATATACGTGACGATTTTCTCTTCAAAGGGAATCGATTGTGCATCCCCCAAAGTTCTCTCGAGGGAGCAGATTATTCAGGAGTTACATGGAGGTGGCCTTGGTGGACACTGGGCGAGACAAGACGCGAGATCTTGTGGAAGAGCGGTATTCCTGGCCGCACTTAGTACGTGATGTGGGAAAAGCCGCACAACGTTGTCATGTTTGTCGGACCTCCAAGGGGCAATCTCCGAATACGGGCCTCTACACCCCATTACTGCCTCGACGGTCCTTGGGAGGATTTATTAATGGACTCCGTGCTTCATCTCCCACGAACACAACGCGGCATGGATTCGGTATTCGTGGTGGTCGATCGTTTCTCCAAGATGGCGCACTTTATATCCCATGCAAGAAGACCCTCGATGCAACACACATGACGAATCTATTCTTCAGGGAGGTCGTACGGCTACACGGGGTCCCCAAGACCATTACTTGTGATCATGACACGAAGTTCATTAGCCACTTTTGGTGAACTTTATGAAATCGATTCGATACACGACTTCAATTCAGCAGTGCTTACCACCCACAGACTGATGGGCAGACCGAAGTTGTGAATCGCACGTTGGGAAACCTCCTTCGCTGTATTTCAGGAGAAAAACCGAAGCAGTGGGACTTGGCCTTGTCTCAAGCAGAGTTTGCATTCAACAACATGGTGAACCGCTCAACAGGGAGATCACCATTCCAGATTATATACGGACGAGTGCCTCGCCACACACTTGACTTGGTCCCTCTGCCCAAGCACCCAGGCACGAGCATTGCAGCAGAACATATGGCAGACAAGATCATGGGCATCCATGCAGAAGTGCAGACCAAGCTACATGCCTCGAACGAGAAGTACAAGGAACAAGCGGACAAGCATCGGCGACAAAAAGTGTTCGAGGTGGGCGACCGCGTTATGGTCCATTTGCGCAAAGAGAGATTTCCAACCGGGACGTACAACAAGTTGAAAAATAAGAAGATTGGACCCGTCCCAATCATCCGAAAGATTAATGATAACGCTTATATTGTTGATCTTCCAGATGACATGGCAATCTCACAGACTTTCAATGTCGCGGACCTGACCGAGTATCATGAACCAGAGCATGACAAGAACTCGAGGACGAGTTCTTTTGAAGTGGAGGAGACTGATGTAGAGCGGGTCGCAGACAATTACATGGCCAAGATGGATAGAAGTGATCCAGACCATCGAACCTTAAATCGGGCGTATCTTGCAATCCGGAATGAGTTATCTGACGTAAAATATATGATTTTGGGGTAGAACGAGCTACTGAAGCCAACCAACCCCGCTATGCCGGGTTGCGCAGCCCGGAATTGCGAAAAACCCCTGGATCGATGGTCGTTTTCCTGTTTTAATTTCGTTTTTACTATAAATAGTAAGTTTTAGTTTGATTATAACTCTTCATCCGTCGGGCTTTAGGAGTTGCGCCCAACGTGAAAAGAGCTTAGAATAATTAGGAGAACGGTTTGGTGAAGCCAAATAGGACACTTACTATTTTTGGCCGAAAACCTTGCGCACTAGTAGACATCACGACCGTCTATAAATAGTAAGTTTACTATTTATAGTAAGTCGTGGATTCTAAGAGTTTGAGTTGTAGTTTGCTTCTAATTTCTTTCCCATTGCTTGGTAGCCCTATTTAAAGGGTTGTGAACTCGTTTTTATTCATCAATTAATCAATTTCGAATTTATTAGAATTTATTTCTATTTTCTGCTTTCTTTTCCTCGTGGATTCGAGAAGTCTCTGTGAGGAGTCCAGAGAAGCTCCGTGGATTCGGGGTAGTTATCCTCATCACGTTCATCTTCCTCATAAACCCAATTTCACATGTTCTAATCGAATTCTTGCCCTGTTTGTCAATACTAGATTTATGGATGAGTGCGGACGATCCAAGCTCCTCACCATATTGGTCTCATCACCCAATCAACCAAAACCATTGAAGTAACTTTTCTCTTTCATTTGTTCAATTGCCATTCAAATCCATCAACATATCAATCATTTTCTAAAATCAATCAGAAAATTAGTTTATGAACTTGTAATAAGGATTTTATGTTGTTATGATAATGAACTAAGAGGTTTGCTAAGCCCACCACACGTGTGAGCATGGCACGATAGGGTCTGAGATCCAACCCATCCATCGAAATTGCACCACTATATTGATATCGTGGCCCAATAATCAGATTGATCCATTGGTTGGGTGGTCCATAGTTTGCAAAATATGTACGGCTCTGAAATACTTAGACAACCCATCCACCTGTTTTCAAGCCTATATGCTGATTAGATCAGATTTTGTCTTGTCAAAAACATGTTAAAAGTTGGACCAACCCTATGGATGGATTACATCTCCCAAGTATGGTCCCTGCCATCATATGTGTAGAGTGTATCCACAAGCTAAGCTCATTAAATAAAGATAGGTCATGACAATGGTATGGCATGTATCACGCCTTCATGGGTTTTGAATGATTTATGTATGCATGTTTCATGGCAAAGTAATAATTATAAATTTTCATTTGAATACTTTTTTATTTATCATTTTAAAGAATATAAACAATTATCCAAGTATGAACCAATGTTTATTGATATTTTAATGATGTTTACAAAACTATTTTTGAATTTGTATGAGATGTTGGAGGAAATTGATATCTTGATTTTTGTTGATTTGAGGGTTACCATCAAGTTTTGTTTATTCAGGAGATTAATCTGACACTTAATTGCAGCGGTATAATTTCCATATTTCTTAACTTTCTTACACAGGAACCAGAAGTCTTTCAAGTACCACACCCTGTATACAAAAATCATAAATTTCTCCCCCAGATGTAATGTTATAATCAGCTTTTAAAGTTTTACTGGTCACTCACCTCAATTAACATCTAAAATGTCTCACTTATAACTTTGCATTTAGCAACTTAAAGTGTTGATTTTAACTAAAATCAGCATACATAATTTACTCCTTTTAAATTGGTTTGGTGAGATGTGCATTAAATTGCAAGTTAATCCGTTGCTTATTTCACCTTCATATCTGCCTTCTTCTCCAAGAGAAAGTTTGCTATTGAATAGAGTTGATGTGGTTAACTTACAAGATATAATAGGTGATACGGGTGATGAGCAGATAGGAGTATGACATTTTTGGGCCCTGAGTTTTTTTGTTTTTTTTTTTTTTTTTTTTTTTGTGTGTGTTTTCAGACTTAGTGAAAGCTAATAGTGTTGTACGACTAATGCTTTTATAAAAATATAATATAATATATATATATACTTCTTTTAAATGTGAATCAACATATATGAAGTTCTACTTGTAGCTTTTCATTAGAAAATTCCAAAAGTTTTACACAAATAACAATACTTGTTCTCCATTGAATTGTTGGTCAAAGAGACTTTGACAATTTTATAAGAAAATACAAAATTATTTGTCCAGTATTGTAAGTTATATAGTGCTCACCCGGTGAAAAATTCACTCCATCCATCAGTTTTGCATCCAACAATAGTCCAACAAACTTAGTAACCAAGGCACATGCGACAGTGGAGATCGAATGGTTAACATTGGAATTCATGGGAGGCCATAGAACTTAGCTTTGGCTGGTCACATGCTATTTTCAATGTTCTTTAAACAATTTTAGCCTCCTATTCATGGCCATTATTGGAATTATTTTTCATTTTTAGCGGTACAATAAATGTCTACCAATCTAATAGTCAAATATTTTTTTCATTTTTAGCAGTCTAGTAAATCTCTATCAATCTAATAATTAGATAATCAACTGGCATAATTTCAGTTCTTAATACATCCAAATTGCTACCCAAATTTTGGGTTGCTTTTGTTTACACCCAACTTGTCACAGCCGGAACGAAAAACATGATTCCGCCACATGTTAGCACAGTTGTAGAGATGCAGAGAATGTACTCTCAAGAACCTAAAGGTGGTTATTCTCCAAGCAGCACATGATTTAGAAATATATTTGACATGGTAATAGTACCCAAAGAAACCTAGCCAAATATAGTTGGCCGCGTATGCCCAAAGATCACAATGCGGTGTCCTAAGATAAAAAATTGTCTGAAATCAGGGATACACATATGAACAAATATTTCATAGCTGGTCGCGTCTTAAAAAAGAAATGTATTAAACTAGGGCCACTAACTTTTCAAACACCAATTTCAAAAATCTAAAAATTATACGCCAAGCCACATCTCCCAAAGTCTATAAAAGCAGAACAAGAAGAAGAGCTTCGCGCCTTGCAAATCCAAATTAACTATTGTTTTTAGTTCAATGTTGCCTATCAATCCTTCATCCTCATTAGCACTTATCCTAGCCTAACTAATTTTAGCCTCTCCACTTCTGTTAAGCACCATACAACGCATCACTGAAACAAGTTTTAGATAAATATCCACAACCCTATTTATGTATCCCCTCTAAATTCTCAAGTTCTTAGTTAATGATTTATCGGTCACAATCTGTTGACCAAAGGCCACAACCATCTCATGACTGTTAATATTTTTTAAACGACCGTCTGACAACCTAACAACCGTTGGGATTTTTCAATGACCGTCTCATGACCATCAAGATCCCAAAATTCATCCAGTCCACGGAGTTTCACCAATCAAACCATGTTGATAACTTTTTCCTGCTTTATTTACTTTTACATGCCAATTGTATTAAATCTTATCAATCAGCAGCTAAATTATCAGGAAAAATCAAAATTTTCATAGATTTGATCCTAATTGCTTAAATCGGCACGTAGAGTAACAAGACGTTCCGTCCGATTCAAGTCGAACTTTAGCACCATGTAGAAATTGTATTTGTGGGCCTTGGGCCCTTTCATATCCAAACATGAGCCAGTGGTATATAGGCCCACATATCTTAATAAATCCTAAAAAAGAAAAGAGAGATACAGGACATGGTGCTCTCACCCTTTCACCATCTCTCTCTTCTCCATCGACGATTCCTGCTTATATGATTACTGTGGTGGAATCAAGATGGTTTTAGAGCTTTGAGAGGCCCATCTACATTTCATTGCTTTGATCTGGGAAAGAAGAATGATCTGATCAGTAATCTATTACAATTGCCAGTTTGAAGTTTTAAACGCAATTCGTGCTCTCATGAACCAATTGGGTTCTGGATAGCCATTAATGGTGTGAAAATATTCTTCATCTTCTTCTGTGTGATTGGATTTGAAAGATCCAAAGGCCAGTTGGGCCAACAAGATTCAGAGTCCAGTTGGTCCAACAAGATTCTCATATGATTGGGGTGTGTGGTTTTTCCTTTGTTTGCAGCAGTTCAGATATGTGCCTGTTCCAGTTTTGAATAAATTGATGTAGATTGCTGATTCATGTGGGCCTCTGATCATAGATCTGTGTGGGCCTTTACTCATTAATCCGTGTATGCCTTGTGCTTCAACTAGTTGTGTTGTCTCCTTTTGCTCCAAACAGCATGCATCTAAGACAATTACTATCATCAATCTATGTGTGTGATTTAGAGAATCTCGATCACAAGTTCCAAGCAGCCCATTGTGTATTACTCTCTTCAGCATCCGTAGTTGGAATCTCAGCCAGAATTACATCTAGTATCAGTTGTTCCTAGTATATTTCTTCTAGCCGTTTGTGTTTATTTTTCTGGCTTATTGAAATTGTTCCCCAATAAATGTCATCTGCTCCTTTTATAGATACAACTCCTCATTTGTATTACCCTATGAAATTCGAGTTTTTTCAGTGGTTATCAATTATTTTTTATAGTGTGGTCCACTTAATGATTAGATAGGATTGAGTTTTGGAGCATCACATCACCAGGCTGGTGGGTTGAATGGAGCAGGTGAATAACTTATATACGAAAATGAGTTAGTTTACATTGTAGTGCCATCTCCTCTTCTTATAGATACAACTTGTTTGTCAATAAAATAAATGATTCAAGAAAGAAGATAGTTATGAACAACTTCTCATTCATATGATGGATTTGATATTGAAGCATCTAAGCTTGATAGATCAATTCGATTCGCCGCCTTCTCCACAATGTGGAGATCAATAGCCAATAATTCTACTATTGTGCCTCAACTTTCAAGGCTATTGCTCTTTGTGATCTTGACAGAATCATCCCATGACTTCTTTAGCTATCCCAATACAGGACTCATGGAATAGATCTTTCCCTAGCTCACACTAGCCATTGTTGTCGATCTTCTAGAGGGTGGCTGATCATAACAGGCATGTGCTAGACCATCTTCCTCGTAACCCAATTTCGCAAGTTCGAATCGAACTCCTATTCCCAATGGCATTATTGGATCCATGGATGGGGCGTACAGGCAATCCAAGCTCTTCATCACATTTTGCAAGGCTATTGGTCTCGTCACACACTCAATCAAAACTGTTGTTTGTTGGGGGCCTTGCACAAAACCTTAGGATCTAGCCTCCCAAAACAAATCAGAATTATGAGATAATAAAGAAATGAAATAAATCAAAGCACAAACCACGCAATACGAGAGATTTTTACGTGGAAAACCCTCAAAGAGGTAAAAACCACGGAACCTAGTCTAGATCAACAATCCACTATGAAGTAGAACGTTACAACCGATCACAAACACACACCGTTTAGATCAAACTTTCTTCACTCACGCAGGAGCGGATAAACAATAAGAGAATAAAAGAAAAATGGAAAGATCTAACTGATTACGAGGACGTAGAAGCGCTAAGATGTTAAGTGCACAATAGATCACCTCTACGAGCTGAACCTCCCTTCCACAAGCTTCCTCTCTCTCATTCTCTCTCTCTCACACATACCTTTGATAGCCCTAAACCCTTTAGCAAACCCTTGCAAAGCTTTAGGAAATCCCCTTGCATTGCCTAGAAAGGCCCTAGGCACCACTATTTATAATTTAGGAAACTCCCTTTCGCACCCCTTGCGAAAGGGCCTCAGATTTCTACAGTCCACACAAGATCCGGACTCAAATCTGCGTAACCTCGACTGGTCGAGTAGAGTCCTCATCTATTCACTCGACTAGTCGAGCAGGGCCCTCGACTGGTCGAGCACTGTTCACTGAGCTCGCTGGACTTTGAGTCGAGTGACCCTCGACTAGTCGAGCACTGTTCACTCGATCGGTCGAGCAGTGCTCTCGACTGATTGAGCAGTGCAGTCATTCCACTGTTTGTGGCATTTGAACCACACTACATCTCCTCTGACCAGAGGAGGAAAACCCCATCATTATTCTCATCCAAATCCATCAACATATCAATCACTCCTTAGGAAAGTAGTTTTTGAAATTGTAATAAGAATTTTATCCTGTAATAACAATGAACTAGGAGTTTTGCTAAGCCCATACATGTGGGCAATAAAGCTCATGTACATGCCACACATGTGAGGATGGCACAACAGCATCTAAGATCCAACTTTCCATCTTAAGGCCACCACTATATTGATGCCCTAGCCCAATAATCAGATTGATCCACTGGCTGAGTGGCCCATAGTTTGCATATGGCTCTAAAAAACTTACTGAAGTTTTCTCAACCCCATCCACCTGTTTTCGAAATTGTGCTTATATGCTGATTGGACTGGATTTTGTTTTTGCAAAAACGTGTTCGAAGTTGGACCAACCCAATAGATGGATTACATATCCCATCACATGTGTGGAGTGTATACACGAGCAAAGCTCATTAAATAAAAATAGGTCATGACAATGGTATCAGTTATCTTGGGCGTGAAACATGCGCTCATGGATTGTAAATGATTTATGCATGCATGTTCCATGGAAAAGTAACAATTGCAAATATACATTTGAATACTTTTTTATTTATCGTTTTAAAGAATATAAATAATTATCCAAGCATAAGAAAATGCTTATTGATGTTCTAGCTAATGATGTTTAGAAAATTATTTTTAAAGTTTTATAAGATGTTGGAGGAAATTGACTCGGTTTTTGTTGATTGGAGGGTTACCATCAATTCTTATTTGTGCAGCGTATCATTCTGCCATTTAAAAGTTTCTGCACTTGTATATATATCTAGACCTTCTTATACAAGAAACAAAGCTTCTTAAGTAATTCTAACATAATTGGAAGCTATTGAAATTCTAAGGGTCACTCAACTCAGATAACAACTGGAGCCTTTCTCTACAAGAATCATCAGTTTCTCCCAAAGATATAATGAGAGCGCCAGCTTTTGAAGTTTTACTAGTTACTCATCTCAACCAACATCTGAAATGTTTCACATATACTTTGAATCGAGTAACATGGATAAGCCTAATCAATGTTTTAATTTTAATTGAAAACAACATCTACTCTTTTTAAATATAATTAATAGCCTTCACAAGTTTTTACTTGTAACTTTTCATTTGGTAATTCGAAAAGTTTTTGCACGCACATTCTTGATTGAATTGTCTGTGAAGGAGATGATAGGGTTGACAAATTTATTTATTATTTTTTTATTTTTTTGGAGAAGGTGGGCATTGTATTGATGAGACGATGTACATCCACTCGGACAAGGCTATGAAGAACAAAAACACTTACGCCGTGATGGAGAGGCTGGGGGCAGTCGCAACTATCAGCAGATTCGATAGATAAGGAAGTGGATGAGGGGCAGGATGGAAGGGAGGGGGGCAAGGTTACCCAACTCCTTTCTTAAATTTTCGATGTCTTATTTGGCACATTCGTGCTTTGTCTATTTTTCATTTTTAGCGGTTCAATAAAAGCCTATCAATCTAATTGAGATATATTTTTTTCATTTTTAGCTATCCAATAAATCTCTATTAATACATCCAAACAGTTTCTTAAATTTTGGGTGGTTTCTATTTACACACAACCCATCACGATCAAGACTGACAAACACGACACTAGTAGATAAATGCGAAGAATGTCCTCTCGAGTATGAAAAGGGAGATGATGATGTTTCCAAACACCTCACCCTTGAAAACACGTGTTGCACTGGGAAAATTGAGATGCTCTAGCATGTATGCATGATAAAAAAAACTTACAGGCAGTCATTCTCCCGGCAACACATGCGTGCACATTATATTTTCAAAAACATATTAATTTATACCACAGTGACATTCAAAGAAACTAGCTAGGTTGACCACGCACACGTGAAGATCATGAAGTGGAGTATATATTAAGAGAAAAAAAAAAAAAAAAAATCATCTAAAATCGAAGATATACCCATATACGAACAAATATTTCACAGCTGGCTACCTCCCCAAATCCACTCCAAATCCATAAAAGCAGCACAGAGAGAGCTCAAAGCCCTTGCCAATCATTTTTAAGTCAATGGTGCCTATCAATCTTTCGTCCTCGTGTACTTATCCTATCTTTGCAATGAAGTCTAGATCAATTAGATTAACACCTTTGTCCAACCATCTATGAAGCAAGTCAGCTTAATTTAGATAAATATCTACAAGCTCATTGTCATATCCACTTCAAGTCTTAAGTCCTTATCAATTCCTTGATCACGATTTGCTAACCAAAAGTTGTGATTGTGTCCGTCGGTATTTTTTCATGACCGTCAAGATTTTTCTGTGACCGTCTCATGAACATATCCAAGTCTGAAAGATCATCCAATCAACAGCTCACTCACTCAAACTGTTGTAGGTAACTTTTTCCTGATTTATTTACTTTCACATACCATTTGTATTGAATCTTCATTCATATTAATAAAATCAGTATTCAGCGTTTAAATTCTCATTCTACGTTCTTATATTGTAATAAAAGTTATTGTTTTCAATGCAAAAAATAAAAAATAAAATAAAAATAAAAATAAATCATCCCAATGACTAATTCTCCCTTTCATAAATCACCTATCATCTTATCAATTAGTAGTTAAATAATCAGGCTAATTTTTATAGATTTGGTCATAATTAGATATTTTGGCACCTGTGGTTACAAGATGTTCTGTTCGATTCAAGTTGAATACAACTCTAACATGCCCTGCATATACATACTTACCCACACTCAAACAAAATAAAGTCATTTGTTGCACTTGTGGCCACGTGTCTTGCAATTCCTAAAGTAAAACATACATACCCATGTATTGAAATAAGATATGTCAGCATTTGAGCCATTGATCTATTTTATCTTCAAATCCTGAGCCCATGGTGGGCCGAAACAAATAGGTTGCAAATGGACGGTCAAAGTAAAGGTCCAAAAAAGGGCCATAGATTTGAGGGTAGGATCTTCCAACATGGAAATTTTTTTTGGTCATCCATTATCTCTGGTATATCCCATAAAACCAACGGATTAGATTAGGCCACCTATTAGGGCCCACATGACGAGTGGTCTGATGATGTCTATGTTGTGAAAACTGTGCCATAAGGGCCACCAAGGCACTTTTGCTGATAAGATGACTGTGACCATAAATATATGTAGATAAATTTAGAACAATAAAAAGATAAAGATATTTTTCAATGGCTCACGTTAAAATCTAAAATTTAAAGGTTAGGATTATACTCAAGCGTAATTACAAAACAATAGCTTAATTATGGCAGTGATGAGAGAATAGGGACGGTTCAAATTATCGGACCATCTCAGCATGTGGGCCGAGTTGAATGCAGACAGTTGTTTATGGTAATTATAAAACTACCATAAACATCCAACTAACGAGTGGCTAGGATCATGGGAAGGTTTTAGGCCATGGTCCATCAACCGTGGGGCCTAGTAGACCAATGGTCTAGATCACAATACCACAACCCCCACCTACAGAAAATCTAATCAAACTGGCGTCTCATGCAGAGAGACTAATAGATGAAAAGATTGTACGTACGATAATGTATACAAAGACAAAAATCTAGCCATCAGCCCACATGCAACCATAGATGTGTGGGGCTATCGGGTGGGACCCACGTAGAGATGATCTAGACAACCACGACTATCAGGCTCGGGTTGTTATGTTCACTTTGTTAGCATGGCCCACTTGTTGATTGGACCATTATTATTTTTGGCCTCATCACACGCAATCTATCTAAACCGTTGGAGTAAATTTTCTCCATGCCACACGTGTAAGCGTGGCACAATAGATCCAGGATCCAAGCCATCCATCATAATGCCACTGCTATATTGATGCCCTACCCCAAGAATCAAATTCATACACAGGTCGGGTGTGCCTTAGTTTGGAAAACAAATGTACGGCTCTAAAAATCTTGGCTGAAGTTTTCTCAACCCATCCACCTATTTTCAACATGTTGATCGGACTAGATTTTGTTTTTTGGAAAAACACGTATAAGATTGGACCAACCTGATGGATGGATTATATCTCGCAAGTGTGTGACGTGTGTGGCTTGTATACAATCAAAGCTCATCAAATAAAGGTAGGTGATCATGACAATCCTATCACTTAAGCAGGTAAGTAATGAAATATGCATGCGTTTTAAATCATTTAAGCATGCATTTTTCATGGCAAAGGAACTACAATCATTCGTGTGTGTGTATAAAAGATCTCTACTTCTAATTGAATAAACCTTTTTCTAGTTTGTTTCTAAATCCAAGGCTAAAATTGCATGGAACAAATATACATTTTAAACTTTGTTGTTTATCATTTTAATGAATATAAATAGCCCTACAAGTATGGTCAAAATTTATTGATTTTTGCTCTTTTTTTTCTAATGTTTTTTAGAAAATTATTTTTAAGGTCTTACCATGTAGAAATATGAGAGGTTGGAGAAAGCTAAAAGCCCAGTATTTACCAATTCAGTATTATCTTTTATTGAGTGGAAGATTAGAAGGAGTTTGGAAGGTGCATTTGTTATTTGTATCAGAACACCATTTACACCTCAAGCATCAAATAAAATCAGGTGATTGTTGATTTTATTATGGGGAATAAAAATATTAAGTTGAAAAGATGATTATTGATTTTCTTTTATAATATAGTTCAACACTTCAACATACATGGTCATCACAAGTGTCAATCTAGCATACAGCTGCAATTTCAAAGTCATTAATTAAGTGGAGCTCACTATGGAGATCTTAATATCCAAAGATAGAAGTGGCACGCGTGGTAGGTGTGCCATGATTTGGCTGAATTTTTCATAATGATACATTTTATTCAATTAGTTATAACCCTCTTCCACTAGAGTACCAAACTGATTTTTGAAATAGAGAATCTACATAATGGCATCCTTTTGAAGCGTGGCTTAAATATCACAATTTTCATCAGACACTTCATATGTGATGGCATGTGCATGCATCAGCTAACTTGTACATGTGTGGAGGTTTAGTTAAGCTCTACATATTAAAATAAAAAATAAAAAATGAATTTACTACAGCATTTTAAAATCGAGCCAAATGGTTGAATTGTTTTGGACCCGAATTGGTGGAATTTAGAGTCAAATCGCCGAGTTTCAATGTCAACCCATTGAACCATTCACTATATCAAACTATTTAGTAGATTTGCTGCTAATTCTCTCCATTTTCTATTTTAAATAAAGTAGATTTATGGGCCAAAAAAGCCAAAGGTTGATGCTAAACTTAGTTGCACTTAGCTGAACAGGGAAACAAGTCAAGGTCTTGGTTTTAAGTTTTAAAAATCCAACGTACAAGGCATTTTTTGAAAAAAAAAAAAATAGTTATTCATGTGTGATAATTGCTTAGATAAATATAATATAATTTAGTTTTTTTCCTTATAATGTCAATTTCTATTTTCGCTTTTTTAAACTTTTGTTTATTGGCCGGCATACCATTACACGGAGATATACATTTTTTTCATGATTACATTGTTACATTGTAAAGAAAATTGAATGTCCGGTATAATTGCAACTATTTACATGCCAATTTATCCATGATTACCTTTATGAAAAATTGACCTTCTTGTATTTTTGTTAAGCTTGTTCGCATGGATTTCATTTTTGTTAATCTTGCTTGCATATATTTCATTTAACTACATAAGTACGGTTTCATATAATCTTGGGCAGACTTGAATTCGTTTTACATATTTTTATTGTGATTGTATTATTTTTTATTATAATTCTTACATTTTTTATTGTATTTTTATATTTAGATATCTCCATGTAGAGATCAGTACATAAGATGCAGACTTCAAAAGCTATTTCAAGATTATGATAAAAGAAAAAAGTTTATTGTCATCAAACCGCCTATCTTTTGAGCCATCAGTAACTAAGTGTTTGCTTTTGTATTATTTCCATGTCAGTGCATATAATTCTTAAATAGTTATTGAAGTTATCACCCACCAATGGCTTATGAATGTGTCTAGGTGATATGTTAAAATATTTCCTAAATGTTGCATATTGCATTGTTCCATTTACTTCCCTTTAACTATTATATATTAATTTGGGTGCCTTATCATGATGTATATACTTTATTTACACTATCCATCCATCCAACTAGTCTTAAGGCATGATCTAAAAATGAAGCATATACAAAGATCAAGTGAATCACACCAATGGAAACAGTGAGATTGAACACCTACTGTTGAAAACTTTCCGAGTGCACGGAAGTTTTAGATTAAACTTGTATTTGTATTTTTCGGTGCATCATATCAATAATGGGACATATCAGATGAAGGAATTAGATGACTTTCAGCTTACAGAATGAATATCACATATTTAATTGTTCATATGGATTTCATTATAAAGAATAATTTTCTTTCACGGTCAGTATACACATACCTACAAGAGTGTGTATTCATTTTAGGTCTGGTTAGAAGACTCACTCAAATTTTGGATGGAACTTATTTTCGGGCATGGGCTAAAATATGTTAGGATTTGTGTTACGGAATCACACGGATATGGATTTAGGATAGCAATCCAAGAGCATCAAGCAATCGCAAGAAATTCAAAGATTTAACGTGGATAATTCTTGCGGGAAAAAACCATAGCACAAAGCGACAGAAACTCCACTATGAAAAGCACATATTACAAAGATAGAGGATTTACTTGACTTAAGCAATCCTCAAACTTCTCCTTTTCTTCACCCCTAAAAACCCTAGAATCCTTTTAGAAACTCTAGAATACCTTAGAATTCCCTTAAAATACCTCATAGTTCCATATACAACCCTTTATATAGCTTTAGAAATAAGTAGAACTGAAATAGAAAATAAATTTTGCAGATCTTACGTTTCAACAGAAAATCTCCGTAAAGCCTTCGATGACATCCAACTACCTTCGATGTCATCAAAAACTAATAAAAACAGTCCAGCAATCGGGGCTGAAAATTTCAAAAAAAACTCGATGGCATCGACCGGCTTTAATGTCATCGAATTGGCTTTGATGACATCGAAGGTAGTTCGATATCATTGAACAGCAATTGACAGAATGAAGACATCTGTCAGCGACAGAATACAGGTGGCATTCAGATCCCACCCTGTGTCTTTAGATTCACCAGTTGAATTATGTTTGACCAAAAGCACACAAATTCACTAATTGATTTATCACTATGGTGTCTTTAGAATCACTAGTAAAGGTGATGATTCTCAAACTGGTGAGAAAAAAAAAATGGTGGTGATCCTCAAATTAGTAAAAGTCAAGTGGACTGTTTAAAAGATAATTGTCACTAGTTCAATGCGCGTAATTATTTCACTGTGCAACCACAACCCACCCAACCAAACAGTCACTTGGGTGCTCTAGATATGGATCCATGTTTAGTGAACAAGTCACCACCCATGCTTTCAAACTCAAACCACCTAAAGTAAACCAAATGGTTGGACTTGATTAAGACCAAAACTAGCGAAAAAAAGTAAAGAGTAAGTTACCTAGAAATCATTTCTAGCCAGAGTTCAAACTATCAGGTCCAACTAATCCACAAAAATATAAATTAATTGGCCAGTACTACTTGGACTGGTGGAATCCTCTAGAAAATCATGGAACTAATATGAAATTGATTTTCATAGATGATTTCCTTTTCCTTAAAAAAAAATATATGCTAAATCTAAATTTACTTTTTAAAGATAATGAGAACTAGCTCTTGCATTTTGACCGTTGACCTGTTAATATTTTCATAGAAACAATCAGATTAATGTAGATTTTTTTTCCACTTATTTCATTTCCTATAATATGTGGTATGGTTTCCATCAATCCAATCCAAAAGTACCAATGACCAAGTAAAGAAATGAAATAATAAATAAACAACTTCCTTTGAGGTGTTGTTGTTTGATGAACTAAAGATTTCTGCTTAGCAAACAAACCAACCATTAGTCGTAAAACCAATTACCCCTAATTGACCAAATCATAGAGTAACCTCATCTAAAGTGGGACCCACAATATGCACGGGTGAGAATGTAGTACAAGTATGCCACAAATGTCCTGCGCTGGGAAGTGAGGTGGTATCCACCGTGATATTTGTGATAAATAAATCCACTCCGTCCATCCATTTTGTAAGCACATTTTACAATATGAGAATAAAAATGAGGTGGATCCAAAACTCAAGTGAGCCACGCGGGAAGAAATAGTGGGAATTGAATGACCACCGTTGATACATCCACATTGATATCGAAGTTTTGTATCAGGTGAAGTTTTTGGTGTGTTCAGTTCATCTCAATGGAAGGCAATCAGCGTCCGAATCACAGTGAGGGAGGATGTATGTGTTTCATCCACCCGTACATCCATTTTAACGGATCATTCTAAGGCATGAGCCTAAAAAGGAGACAGATCCAAACCTGGAGTGGGCCACACCACAAGAAGCAGTGGTGATAATGACACCACCGTTGAAACAATCCTTGGGCCCACGGTGACATTTTTTTGCCATGATGAAGGGAAAACACAAATATTAGGTTGATCAAAACTTCTATAGCCTCCAAGGCCTTTTCAACCATGGGCCTCAATCCCTACTTTTTCTTGTCGTGGGCATGGATCTGCCTCTTTTTTGGGCTCATGCCTTAAAATGATCTGTTAAAATGGATGCACGGCGTGGATAAAACACAGACATCACTGTGGACCCCACAGAGCGCCTGGTGGTCCTGGCAGGGGCGGGAGGCACCTCCCATAGTGAGATTGAGCAATTAAATGGCATTTCAGAGTACACCGAACCTGAGCATTAATAAAGTGGAAAAATCAAAGGCTGGTTATTTGATACTCTGGCAGCATAGTACAGTTGATACACAGGTACTCAAAGATTGTTACCATGGCGGACATTAATACAAATTACACTGACTAAATTGTGGAACCCACTATCCCTAGGTCAGTCCAAAATCAGATTAGTTGAACAATTCTGACATCCGACTTACTGACTTTTTTGTTGATTTTTTCTTGATATACCCATTGGATTATTTTTTTTTTTCATTTCTAGCCACCCAATAAATGTCCACCAATCCAATAGTTAGATAATCAAATAATCTTAATATATGGCTCAAGATGCACCCAAACTGGGACCCATAAATTGGACAGTGTGATTGAATTACTTGTATGAAACTAATGCAATTTCTAAAGAAATTTTGAAGCTCCAGCAAATCATCTATCAAACCATAACCAGAGTATCAAAGTCTTTCTCAAAATAATATTGTAATTTTCTTCTTTTTTTTAATCATTAAAGAGGGTCTGACTTCCCAATTACAATCATATTAAATGGAGTTTGGACCTAAAAGAAATATAACTGCAATTTGAGTGACACCTACCCTACATTGAATATTCACAATTCAATCCTGCTGCACACTCAAATGTAAAGCTGTCAACGGGTCAAGTTCGGGTTGGTTCCTATAGTACTTGTAACTAGAGTTGAGCATGGAGTCGAGTCGGACCGAGTTAGGGCTGACCCGACTCGATCGGGTTTTGAAATAGACCTTGCCGAACTCAACCCGACTTAGTACCAAGTCTAGCATGCCTGACCCGATCCGAGTCCGGATCTGACCTGAACTAATCCAGCCTGAGTTTGACTCGGTTACAAGTACCGAGTTGGGTTGAGTCGGCACCAAGTCGGGTCAGGTGCAACGGGAATTCACGGCCTGAAATCTCAACTCAAACCCTATATTCACCCGCCAGAATTGCAGCCTCTCCATCAGCTACACGGCATCTTAGATTTGAAATGTCATATCTGAGTTTTAATATATGTACGAGTCAAGTTTTGGATTGAGTCAAGTCAGTACCAAGTTAGATTTCGGGTCAAGTTGAGTCAAGTTACTAGGTAACTCGAACTTGACTTAATTTGAATTCGAATTGGACGAAGTCAACTCGATTCAGATGGACTCACTCAGACTCACCCACTTAATTTGAATCAAGTCGGATATGAACGAGTCGGACGAGTCGAGTTTGCCAAGTGGAGTCGTCCCTATAACCGGGGTTCGGGTCTTGCGGGGTCCAAGTTTTATTCTAAAGACCCAGACCCATATCCCAGTCAGTATCCATCATGCTTTTGAATCTATGTTTCGAATGAAAAATAGCATTTACATGGTCAGGGCCACCCAATGGATGGATTAGATTGCACACACATCTGCTATTTTGACAGATGCTGGTATGTAAACCAGCTCTCTTAATGCTTGCTTCTTAGGAAACCTCAATCCCAACTAACAAGGACTTTGCTAAAATAATAAATATATATTTAATATATGGACCCGATTGTAATATGGTAAGCCAATATAAAATCGCTTTTAAAAATTTTCCTGATTTCTTCCCTTTTTTTGGACCATAAGATATCACGTCCAATACACTTTGGTTTGTTTTATTTTATTTTGGACTGTATGATAATTGTCCAAGCATGACTATCATAAAGTTTCTGTAACTAGAGTTTCTATATGTGTAATACGGTCTACCATAGTTTTTGCTTTCCAAAAGTGGGATCCATGATCCAATGACCCATACTAATTGTCCATTGCTCCTCAAATTAGATGTAAAATCTCCATGATGGGACAATCTTGACCGTTCAATATGCAGCCTGCAACTAGACAGTAAACTACCACACACATCCAACTAACCAGTGGCTAGGATCATAGGAAGGTTTTGAAGCATGGTCCATCATAGATAGGACCCACATAGAGATGATCTAGAACTGCCATGCCGTTCAACCATCAGGCTGTGGTTGTTATGTTCACTTTGTCAGCATGGCCCACTTGTCACAATCAACCAAAACAAATATCCCTATCCAACAAAATATCAATCACTCGGGAGAAAATGAGCTAATCAACTAGTTTTTGAACTTGTGATAATGATTTTAACTAGGGATGATAATTAATTAAGAACTTTGCTAATAGCGCACACATGTGCAATGAAACTCATGTAGATGCCACACATGCGAGCATGGCATACTGGGTCCAAGATCCAACCCATCCATTATAATGCCACCACTATATTGATGCCCTAGAGCAAGGATCAGATTGATCCACTGGACGGGTGGGCCATAGTTTGCAAAACAAATGTACGGCTCTGAAAAAACTTGACTGAATTTTTCTCAACCCACAACCTGTTTCCAATATTGGAGCCTACATGCTGGTTGCACCAGATTTTGTTTTTGGAAAAACATACAAAGTTGGACCAACCCGATGGATGGATTAGATCTCTCAAATATGTAAAGATGTGTGGCATGTACACAAGAAATGCTTATTAAATAAAGATGGGTCATGACAATGATATCTGTTATTTAGACCATGCATTCATGGGTTTTAAATGATTTATGCATGCATTTTTCATGTCAAAGCAAATATAATCTTTCATAAAATATTATCTGCTTTTAATTGAATAAAGTTTTTTTTAATCTTTGTTTTAAATCTAAGGCTAGTATTGCGTGGAAAAAATATACATTTGAATCATTTTTATTTATCATTTTAAAGAATATATGTATTTGTGCCAGTATGGACAAAGCTATTTTTATAATTGTGTTTAGAAAATTATTTTAAAGGTCAAAGAAAATAAGATGTTGGAGGAAGCTAAGATATCGATTTTTGTCAATTCAGTGTTTGTTGAGTGACAGATGAGATAAGGTTAGCAAGATGCATCTGCCATTTGAATCATAACAACATTTACTTTATCTTTTCAGTCAAATTGACAGTAAATTTTCATTAGGTGTTTGAATCAAAACAGCTTTTACAAGTGACTGTGAATTTTATTTCTTGGAAGAAAAATAATAAGGTTGGAGTAAGCTAAGTGGGTCGTGATTTTATTTTATAATCTATTTCACAATTCTAAAATTAAACTCAACTACACACTAAAACCACACTAAAATCAAGTAGAACTTGCCAGGCAGATATTACTACCCAAAGATAAAGGTGGTGGTGCACTTGGTAGGTGTGCCGTGATATTAGAAAAAATTGGGCAAATTAGAAAGCTTTCGCTGAGGAATCTACATTATAGCATTCATTTTAAGTATGTCTTGAATATTGCAACTGTCCACCACATTGGCGTATGTGATGGCGTGTGCATTAGCCGACTTATACATGCGTGTGGGCTTAGCAAACTTCTAAATATAAATATTTTGACTTTAACACAACATTTAAAAATTGAACCAAATGTTTGAATTGGTCAAATGGCCAAGTTTGAATGTCAGCCCATCGAACCATTAAATTAATCAAAAAGAGCAAGAGGTCGATGCTGAACTTTTAGCTACCCAGTTAACAAGTCAAGGTTTTTATATTTTAAAAAACAAATGTACAAGCTTTTTCTCAAATATATATATATATATATATATATATATATATATATATATATATATATATATATATATATATATATATATATATATATATGTGTGTGTGTGTGTGTGTGTGTGTGTGTGTTAATTCATATGTCATAATTTCTTAAATAACTATGGTATAAATTAGCATTTTTTTTCCTTGCATGTGATGTCAATTTCTATTTTTGTTTTTTAACTTTTTGTTTATTGACTGTCATATTATTACATGGAGATACTAACGCTTTTTTTTTTTTTTTTCTTTTTTTTAATTATAACATTGTTGCATATTGAAGAAAATTGAATTTCTAATATAATTGCGACTAATTACCTCTCTACCAAGCCAATTGAACCATAATAAACGTTATGAAAAATCTAACCTTCTTGAATCAGGTAGGTTCCATTTAACTACGAGAGTATGCTTTTATTTAATCTTGTTAATCTTGAGTTGCAATGCCATCTTTTATCAATCGTTTATTTTTAGGATCTGTTTGAATTGGCAGAAAGCATGGGATAGGAAATGTTGTTTCCAAAGAAACCATGTTTCAAAGAGAGAATGAGAAAGGAAACGCTATTTTAAATTGTTTTCCATGTTTGCTTATCAAAAACATTTTCTCTAAGAAATTTAGATATGTTCCAAAATCGGTAGCAAAATACTAATTCTCAAGTGTTGCATCATTTCCTTCATTTGATGTGGCTTCTCATGTTCATCTTATAGGTCATAACTCGCCCAATCTGAAACTCAGGTAGGCCATAACATATAGAACAATGTAAGTAGATGAACGGGTCATATGAAACATGGACATCATCAAATAAGGTCATTGGACACACTTCTTTTTTAACGGTCAAATAAAGCTCCACTAATCTAACAGTTAGATGATCAAATAATTAGAATTTTTTATTCATGATTCATCTAAAATAATTGACAGCCTAAATGGTTTAATTAGAAATTCTAGTATGAATGTATGCAGTTTTAAAGTGTCAATATATCATCAATCGTACTCTGTCAAAGTATCAAAATATATCTTTCCAAAAAGTCCTCCCAAACTTCACCTAATAAAAATGGGAAATTAAATTGTCTCCGATGGGCTAGCTGTGAAAATAAATCAGCAGCTTTGAGGGGAAATTTCGAGGGCAGTAGATGCAATTTCCAACACTTTATTGAGGTTTGGAACTTAGCAAATGGCAAAAATAGATTTCATTGTGAAAACCTACTTCCTTTCCTAAGGTTTCACCGAATCTGAACAGGGTCATATACAAGTTTCATTCATTCGACATATTTTTCATTGAATTTGTATTGTTTTGTATTATTATTTTTACATTTGGATCTTACATTTTTATTCTATACTACTATTTACCATGTGATCCATGTACATGTAGGAGTTTTCTTTATCAGAAGTGGACTAAGTATAGCAACAAGATACATCGCCTGTACCATAACTCTACTTCCGAACTAGCTATGTATCCCATCCGGGCTTCATCCCTACAAGCTGCAAGTTACGGGAGCAAGCCCTTTGAGTGATATTAGGGACAGATGAGCCAACTCTATTTTTGTCCTGAACCTCTCATTCACCTATCTCGTTTGATTCTGATTGCGGAGCATTCAGTGCACATGTTGGAATAGTCTTTCCCGTGGGCTGAAAGAGTAGCTGTCTCTTCAAACTCCTTCAAACAATTCAGATATTTATGTTTAGCCAAATCACATGAGTTGGCCTGATTTTCCTTTGCTATCTTATCTTTGGTGGGACAAATCAAATGAAGGGATTAAATGACTATATACATCATAAAGTTGATGCTTTTGGTTTACTAAGTACAGTAAAACACAGGTATCAATGATGGTATTTTCATTATTAAAAATAACCATGTTAAGCAAAATCACATGGATTCATTGGTTAAATTATGTTTGGCCAAAAGAACACAAATTCACTAGTTAATTTACCTTGCTTAAAATAATTGGACAGTATTTTTTTATGGTGTAGGTGATGTGAAGATTATCAAACTAGTGAAAACAGAGACACTGGTCACGATTCTCAAATTGGTGAGAATCCAGTGGACAGTTTAAAAGAAAATTGTCACTAGCTCAATATGCATTATTATTTCACTTGGGACTTAAGACAGGCCTACATTTGGTGAACGAGTCACCACCCATGTTTTAAGATCCAAACCACCGAAACTAGACCAAAAGGTTGGACTCGTGAAAGCCATGGAATTAAAATGAAATTGATTTCCACCGATGTGACCTTTTCTCTTATTTGCATAAAGAAATTTATATGAGGTAAATCAATTCCCATTTACACGGCTTTCCAAAAAAAAAAAACTGTAATTTCCATTTCCTGGTATTATTTGTTTTTCAATTTACGCTCATAAATGGTGGTAAATAAGTCATAATGACTTCTACCGCTGTTTGTTTGAGAAGGAGTTAGCTGCATATTTATGCCTCAATTTCCAAGATCGCCTTTTTTAAAATCCAAGGCAGGTTGAGCAACAGCAATCTATGGGTCCCACGTGATGTATGTGTCTTACCCACGCTGTCCATCCATCCCATCAACTCATTTTAGAAGCTCAAGTGGACCACACCACAGAAAACAGGGTAGATAATGGTGTCCACCATTGAAAGTTGGAAAGTTCCAAGGGCCCACAGTAATGTGTTGCCTGTTCATGAGGTCAGAAGACAAACATGGATGGAGGGAAAACATAAATATCATCTTCATACAAAACTTCAATAGCCCCAAATAAGCTACAGACCGACAGTAGGCGTTCAATTCCTTTTGTTTCAAGTGATATGGTCCACTTGCACTTTGGATCCTTCTCTTTTTTGAGCTCATACCCACCAATCCAATCTTTTAAAAAAGCCGATGAGCAGGTAAAGAACAATAAAAATAAAAACGCACACTTCCTTTAACTTCCCCTATTTGATATGCGAAGAACCTTGGATTCATGTAGTAGTCATTACCCCTAACTCTCATCCAAAGATGTTAAGGTATCATTGTGTAATGAATTAGAGATTTCTACTTACCAAACAAGCTCATCATCAGTTGGTCATAAAACCAAATAGACCTATTTGGACTAAGCCACTGATAGATGCGGGTGAGGCACAGTTCAAGTTTTAAAACATTGGCCACACCACTTCAAAAGTAGCAGAAGACACTACTAATTTAACTTCATAACCTTTGTTTCTCATTGCTTTTATTTAATCATTTTGTGGCGACTGGCAAAGTAGAAACAATGAGTTGGCTGAAGTTGCAAAAGATACAAAGGCTATAAAGGATCCAGTGTGTGCTAAGATATTGAGTACAGTGCTGAGTTCAATATGGGTTGGGCAGAAAGAAAGAAAGAAAAAAAAAAGCGTCTTGCCTATACCATGAAACCTTCCATCCGGGCTGTCCACAAAGATACTAGTTAAAGATATTTCTCATGAATATTGCTGCCAGAGTAAAGAAGTTAAATGTAGCTTGCATTAGGTTGTCGCTCCACACGGTTTGATTCCCACTAATCCAATCCAAAAGGGACGACAAATAGGTAAAGGGAAGGGAAAAAAAACACAGTTCCTTTTGATTTTCCCTATTTGATATGCAAAGAAAACCATGGATTCCATGAAATAGTCATTAACCCTTTCAATTCTCAGCAAAAGATATAAGGTGCCGTTCTGTAATAAATTGGAGATTTCTGCTTATTAAACAAGAAGCAAATAGACCTATTTGGACCCAACCACTGATGGATGAGGGTGAGGCTCAGTTCAAGTTTTAAAACATTGGCCACACCACTTCAAAATTAGTGAAAAGCACACTAATCATTTAATCCAAGTTGATTTTAGTACAAGCAGGAATCATCATCCACAAAAGACATTGCATGCAGTCACAAGAAGAATTAGATCACCGATGCTAGCCCAAATATATTAGGATCCATGTGCAAGCACCCTGATGATAGCCATGCTTAAAACACAAAATATTCAATGGTCCAAATTCAAAACACAATTACTAGAGAGGCCCAAATGATCCAATCACACTGACATGTACAGCTGAGAATGTAGTACAAGTATGCCATAAATGTACTGCAGAATCCTAAGGAGCCACAGAGAGATTAAGCAATTAAATGGCATTTCAGCATATACCCAACCTGAGCATTAATAAAGTGGAAAAATCAAAGGGCAGTTATTTGATACTCTGGCAGCATAATACGCTTGATGCCTGATACACGGGCACTCAAAGAGTGTACACATGGCATACATTAACTGAAATTAAACCAACAAAATTGTGGAAACCACTTCCCTAGGTCAGTCCAAAATCAGATTGGTTGAACAATTCTAACATCTGATTTACTGACACTTTTTGATGATATTTTATTGATATAGGAATATTGGATATTTTTCATTTCTAACCACCCAATAAATGTCCACCAATCCAATAGTTAGATAATCAAATAGTCTTAGTATTTGGTTCAAGATTCGCCCAAAGTGGGCCCCATACTTTGGACTGTCATTTGAATTACTTGCATGACGATTGATGAATGCAATTCCTATAAGAAATTTTCAGGCTCCAGCATATCAAACATCACACCCTGCGAGACAACCAGAATATCAAAGTCTTTCTCAAAATCATATTGTAATTTTCTTTTTTAGCATTGACAGAGGAGCTGGGTTCCCAATTGCAATCATGTTAATTGGAGGTTGGACCTAAAAGAAACATAACTGCAATATGAGTGCTACTTACTCTATACTTTACATTTAATATTTGCAATTCAATCCAGCTGTGTATTCAAATATAGGGCTGTCAACAGGTCATGTTTGTGTTAGATACCGTAGTGCCTGTAACCAGGGATCAGGTCTTTGGGTCCAGGTCTTATTCTTGAAGACCCAGACCCAGATCTGATAGGGTTCGGTTACTGATCGGGTAGCCATCAGGCCTTTGGATCTATGTTTTGAGTCAAAAAAGAGCATTTACATGGTCAGGGCCACCCAAAGGATGGTTTAGATTGACACACATTTGCCACTTCAACACATGCTGGTGTGTAAATGAGCTCTCTTACATGCATGCAGTTCAGGAAACCTCATTCCTTTGCTAGAATCATCATCGTCATTATATAACCCTCATCCCAACTAATTAGGCTTTGCTAGAACTAACTATATATTTAATATCATGTCTGATACTGCATGGTTCCACTCTGCACATTGTCCGCAGGGGTATGTGATTTGCCCTTTGGAATGGGTGGTGCAGCGATATTGAGCTCCAACTCCTTTTTCCGAGAATTGTTCGCCTTCCTCCTGATCGCTTCATCGCTGTGGGGAATTGTTACTCACTTATTGGAGGTTCAGTGGTGTGGGCTCCTCCTTGCCATAGGAACCTATCGTAAGTAGAGATCGGCTAGTTTGCTGACATCCTTGATGTCCTCAGGAACATAGTAGGTCAACCAGGTGGATGATTCGATTCTTTGGGCTAGATATCCATCCGAGAAATCTCCGTCAAGTCACTATTTAGTTTGATTTCGAGCCACGACACCACCTCGATCCAAGCCCTAGATTTTCAACGCATCATCTTTCCAGACCCTTCAACCCTCTAATCAAGATTCACCTCTGCACCAGAGTCTCTAGTCTTCAATAGAAATTGGCTCTCCATCATTTTTCTCTCTTATTGGCACCACTCCAGGTTGATTCAGATCAACCATTCTCAGGTTGATCATACTTCGCCCTTCACGCCCACCAATTTCAATATTCCTCTGTTCAAAACACATCTACCCTTGCCTTATTTTGCCTTGTGAGGTTTCTAAAGCCCATGCACATTTACAAGGCTGCCCATCTTCGAGACAAAATGTGTGGCATCATGGCACATGAATAAAAGATCCAAGCATCCATCAGAGTGCAGTTCACAAAAGAAATGAACGGCTGGAACAATTTGGGAAAGTTTTTCTAGACCATCAACCTGTTTATAAAATTGCAGTGTACCTAAAGAGAGAAGCAGCCTGATTTTTGGGTAGATAATCTACATGGTCAGTTCCATTGGATGTAACACTGAGATCTCTTTTTCCCTTTCAATTTTCTTTTTCTTTTTCCTTTTTCTTCTTTTTTCTTTTTTGAGAAAGGTATCACAAAAGCTGGCCAAAGACTCAAGTGGGAAAAGCAACTATAACCAGAACACAGAAATTAAATTACAAATATCAATGGCCATAAAACAAGAGGCCCATTCCACCACATCTTGCTTAATCCTTCTAACCACCTCTGACACCAACTCACTCATATTCTGAAAACACCTATTGTTCCTCTGTCCCCAAATAACTGATGTAGAGTGGCTCACGGACACTTTCATGGCTGAGATGGATCAAAAAAGGCCCGGTCGACGACAGAAGTGATCCAGAATTACTGGCCCATTTTTCTGCTTACTGGTTTTCTAGCTCAAATCAAGGGACCATCTTGCTATCTCATTTGTTGTTGGTTTCTTTGGGCCCACATCATTGATGGTCCACTCATGATTTGTGTTTGCTGTTAACTTGAAGTGTTTGTATATGTTGTGGATCATTGTGTCAGTGAGCCACGTGAATTCCTTTATAAATGGTCAGTTGTGGATGATTGGATTAGTTGTTGGGCCAGTAATGCACTCTTTTTGGGCCATTGATATTGGTCTTGAGTCTTGAGCCTAGAGCTGTACATGAGTCAAGTTAGCTCGGTCAACTTGCTCGATTTGACTCGGAAAAGCTCGACTCGGATCGAACCTCAACTCGAACCAACTCGGATCGAATCGGCTCGGTGACTCAGTTATTTTGATATGAACGTTGCTCGCCGAGTGTTTGATGAAATAACTCAACTAAGTGTTGGCGAGGAAGGAATGGATACGTCGGCTGTTTGATTTTGATGCTGCTCACCCGGGTGTTTGATTTTGATGCTGCTCTAGGTGTTTGATGAAATACCTGTAAAATGTTGCTACTGTCTTACATTCTATGAGAAATTGAAGATGCATTCTACCTGTTTGAGAAAATGCAGAACAGGCTCGAACTCGGCTTGAACTGGCCCAAGCTGCTAGCCAAACTGAGCGAAGCTAGCAAGACAGGCTTGAGGACCAAGCCGAGTCGAGATGGGGTTAGCAACTGGCCGAGCCGAGCCAAGTTGTGCCAGGCTCGACTCGGTTCAACTCGTGTACAGCTCTACTTGAGCCTGATTGGATTGATTATTGATTCTTTTTTGTGCTAGACCATTGATTGCTGCTAGGCATGCTTGCTCATTGTTTGTGAACCTGCTTGTTTGGACCCAATTGTTGATTGGACTAGATATGTTCGTTGTAAGCCTAGATCTTGAGTGTGGGCACAAGTTATTGTGAGCTTGTATGTAATCATGATGTAAGACCTATTACTAAGCCTTTATTATTGTTCTTGGATAGTATGTAGTGGGCTATTGTTGTTGTAGCCTACCTCATTGATTACATCATCTATACCTTGTGAGGAAGCGGATTACTGAGTTAATTTGTAACACAAAGCGTACTGAGTAAACTCAATGGGCCCCACCGTCATTTATGTATTTCATCCACTCCATCCATCCATTCTACCAGATAATTAAGGGCTTGAGCCCAATAATGAAGCATATCCAAAGCTCAAGTGGACCACACCACAGGAAGCAGTGTGAATTGAATGTCTACCGTTGAAAATTTCTTGGGGGCCACAGAAGTTTTGGATCAAGTTGATATTTCTGTTTTCCCTTCATCCATGCCTATGTGATCTTATGAACAGGTTGGATGACAAATAAACATCATTATGGGCCCTAGGAAGGTTTCAAGGGTGGAAATTATTATTCCCGCCGTTTCCTGTGATGTGGTCCACTTGAGCTTTGGATATGCTTCAATTTTGGGCTCAACCATAAAATGAGCTGGAAAAACGGATTGACCACCGTTACTGTTACGAAATACCTTGCCACTCGTCCCCTTCTCTTCCATCTCATTCATCTCCATTTCTCCTATTGACTGATCCAACACTAGGCCTGAGAGCGCATTGCATGCTGGCCATGTAGATGGCCTAGCACTGATCATCACATGGATTAATGGTTAGTGTCGTTTAACAGGTTGCACCAAATTAGATTAATTAATCATGAAATATGATCAAATTTCATGATATTTGGTGCAACCATGTGCCCTAAATAAACCTTCATTTTGGTTTTGATAATTTTTAAGCAACTATATTCAATAGTGCTTTCCCCCAAACCTCCAATTGTCCTTTGTCTTCTCCTAGACCTCTAAATGGAGCCAAAATGTATTTACAAAAAATTTTAAAAAGAAAGCAATATTAAGGATAAAATGAAAAACTAAGCCTAACCTCATAAAAATCCAACATTTTTAAAATGGCAACCACCATGAATAATCATTCAAAAATATCAACTACTTGCACATTGATGTATTCAAAACAAAGCGCATAAAAATTCATTGTCGACATCAGACAAAGAATTAGTCTAGCAATGAAATGAGATCATTCATAAAACCAAACCCAATCTAAGAAATCCAAACCAAGCATACTCTCATTCTCTCTACTCTTCCTCCTCTGATGCTCCATTATTCTTGTTATGCTTCCTAGCATACCTTTGGTTCCTCAGGAACTTTGGGTCCATCTAACAAAAAACAAACATAAATCTGAAAAATAAAAGCATGCAAAGCATAGAAAACGACTGACAAAAGACTACGAAAGAAAAGGCCAATGCCGAGCGCACAAACATATGAAAAACATAAGCTGCCAACAGAAAACATAGGAAAACAAAACCTACGAAAATTTTAAAATAGAAATCAATGAAGAAACAAAAATCCAAAAAATGAGGCCAACTTAAGTCCATCACCCCATGAACCATGCATAGTTGATGAATTCATTTTGTTTATGTGGTAACTCAAGCTCATCCAATGTGTGTCGCCCATGGGGCCACCACATCCAGAGAAGTTGGGATGATCAAAATGTCCTACTATGGTGCCAACCATTCCAAATGGATCACAATCCATTTTGATCATGTTCTAACCCAAGCTCATCCAATGTGGGATGGTAACCATCCTCTTATGGTGCTATTGTTGTGGGCCACAATCCAAAAATCACAAAGAATGGATGCATATAACCATTGGTATACATAGATACATCTAAACATCAATTTGTGTAGTTGAATAGACCATTAGAAGAGAAAGAAAAAAAACTTTTTAATGATTAATATTCTAACCCTATGGTGTTATTCTTGTTGGACCACGTGGATGCTCACAAAGTTGCGTACCACACATGTTGTCTCATACGTGTGGTGTTGCACATAATATACAAGTCGTGCAATGTTGGACTACTTGTATTGTAACTTATCTGTCAAGCACATGGCAAAGGCATACGTGTTGTGTTACACATAATATGCAAGTCGTGCAATGTTAGACTAGTTGTATTGTAACTTATTTGTCAAGCACATGGCAAGGGGTGGGGGTAGTAGACAATATTAGAGAGCTTAAGATAGCTGGTGACACATGTAGCATAACAACATATGCATACCTATTAATGCATGTTGAACAGGGAGCAATGGAACATAATAGGGAGGTTAAGATGGTTGGTGACACAAGTAGCATTACAACATGTAACGCCCCGAATCTTCAGGACCCGAGTATATGACTCTTTTCCCAAAAACCCGAGTGTTAACCTTAAAGGATGGTCAAATTCGAGTGTACATTTTTTTTTTCTTTTATCAGTCAAAATAAGCAGATGAGCGTAATATAGACAAATCAACATAAAGGAAAATTTCATTATCATTCAAATGTACAAGAAGCTGCCCATAATGACTTATACAAACCAATGTCTCTACATTAACAATTACAAGATTTACATACATGAGAAATATATAATGAAAGCCGCAAGGTCGCGCAACTTCCTTAACAGGTACAACCATGCATCCTTGATCATCATAACGGCTCCTCATCAGTCTAAACCTGAAAATCACTTAAGCCACCTGTGCTACCTATACGGTTATATATTTGATGGATGAGTGGCCAACTTAGTGTAAATTCCCCTCAAGATGACACGCCACCACATTGGATAAGCATAGTTATAAAACAAAGCATTCAAAACAATACACGATGCAGGTCTTATTATGTGCATAGATGCGTGAATGCAATCATTACTCCGGGGATGCTCATCCGTGCGGACAGTAGGCTCGTCACCCATGCAATCATCGACCCGGGAAAAACATCCAAACGGTCTGTGCCCCGGGAAAAACATCCAGACAGGCAAATATGTACGTCACATACGATAGCAATAGATGCTAGTTTGTGCCATGTATGCTTGATTAGCTAACTCATTATTAGTCCAATTACAACCAGCAGGTTTAATAAGCTCAAAGGTCACTACGGGGAGCTCAGAGCCCAGCGTAGGCCGACGGCTCGGGCATAGTGTCCCATGACCACCATCCCCGGCCTATGAGGCTACCACCTTGAGATATTTAATGAAAACTCGTTGACTAGTGGCCAATCATATTACAGTATATGGAGCTTACCATTACATGGTTGCACAGTATAAAACATCGAACTCATATAAGAAAAATATTAGAACAAAGTCACATAAGGCGATATCAAAGTAGGTCACATAGGATGAGTATCAAAACCATGAGATAAAAGACCATCCTTGAAAACCATTGGACACAACAACCCTAAATGATAGGCCCACATCAATGATCAATTTAAACCACCATTCAATAACCACTAAGCCGAAGGTCCATTACAATCACAATCAGTCGGGTTACATCGCAAATATGGGTGTACATTTATAGGTGGGGGTTTCCCACTGATGTACCAGCTTAAGTTCCATAAGCCATCCGCAAATAATCCACAAGCATGAATAAATATGCAGGATAAACATTAAGCATGTAATGTAGCAATTTAATTCCAACAATTAACATATGTGACTACGAAATGGAGATATCAATAATAAATTAAAATAAAAACTATAACTTAAGCTAACACGCAGCTATGTCTTCCTTACCTCTTCTTGCACCAACACAAAAAAAAAAAAAAAAAAAAAAAAAAAAAAAAAATGTCGTTTCTGTCCAAGCTCGAACCCATCTGTCAAATGACGCTGGAGCTTCACTTTCTCTCTTCCACAAGCATCGTGTGGGAAGATTAGGCGCTCCAGCACCATCGATTCCAAGGAAGGAGCCTTCGTTGGGAGGCCGCCATTAGAGCCGGTCATTTCCCTTGTTCAAAATCGCACCAGGTCTAATTTGGGTCAAACGATTGTGACTGAGACCGTGCATTGCAAAAGTCTGAAGAGAGAGAGAGGGAGAAGGAACAGAAAAGGAAAAGAATGAGAGAAACAGAAAGGTTGGTGCATTGCTGCATCAACTCGGGCCGAGCTGAGCTACTGGACCGAGTTAGGCAAGTCGGGCCACTGTCTGACTGCATCGGGCATGCGTTTGGATCGGTCCAAACGTTTATGGAGTTCCAGCATGGTTGGGGAAGAAGAGAGAGGGAGGAATGGAAGAAAAATCAAAGAGAAGAGAGGAGAAGGAGCAGGGCGATCTGGCCCAAACCGAGTCGACTCGGCTGGAACTGAGTCAACCCAGCTTAAGCCGACTCCAGCTGGGTCAGGTTGGACCTGATCTGATTTGGGTTAGCCTAGGCGAGGAAAGAAGATGGGAGAGACAAGCGGCGGTGAGTCGAGTTGACTCAACTGAGTCGACTAGGTGAGCCATATTTCCTTTCCATATAAAGATTATTTCGAGAATATTGATCGTCATTAGATTTATTAATATTAAACATGATTAACCATTAATAAACTACCTATACTATATTAGTTACAATGGTTAAATATAAGTGCTTCATTTGTCACTCCTAAACATTGTTATGGATAGCCATCACCACACCGCTTACGTTAATATTAGAAACTACTATTAAATGATATTAGTATGACACCCATCACTTGAAATATATTACCATTAATAATAGATTTTAATATTTGTTACCATTGTAATACTTGTTACTACCATGATCGCAAGTATTAATCATATATATCATCAACTATGAATGGTGACTAACCATATTATTACATTTTGCTAAAAATTATACACATATTATAGTTCAACCCCTAGGACTAAACCCTAAAAGCCTAAGCAATCCAAATCCTAGGTTAAGACCTTAACCCTAAGTAGTGTGTTAGGGTTGGATCTAACTGTAGAACCTTATAATTCATGATAAATCATAGTATCCATTATCATGACTAGAATTGATAGTTATGATTTAAAATCATTAGAGAGTATTATCATTTCCCTTATGGGATTAGTCAGATATTTGTTAATATAATTATTAGCGTTAGTCCTTATCGTACTATCATTAGAAAATATCCTATTATTATTATTTATAGTATCTAAGAGAATTATTAGTAATTATAAAGATGTTAGATAATGTCGATACTTTCAAACGTGAACTTATGAACCATCGTTAATACTAGCGATGGATTAATACTCCTATTATAAATATTCTTATTATTCGATCCATTGTACAATACTAATAATAATAATAGTAATAACTTAAGATTTAAATCCTAGCATCTAAGTATTTAACTAAACCCTAGGATGAAGCCCTAATTTCATGTTAAAACCCTAAAAATAAATAATTCAAACCCTAGGTTGTATAAATCTTGACTATAAATACTTGGTAGAACATTGATCTCATGTGCAAATTCACAATCCATGATAGGATTCAATCCTAAGCGTGCACACGTTTCCTAGCAACGTCAGTTGGCGATTCGATACATAAGGTGATGATTCTTCCTCTTGAGCTTTCCATTTTCCCATTAGCTTAAGTTATAGTTTTTATTTTAATTTATTATTGATATCTCCATTTCATAGTTACATGTGTTAATTGTTGAAATTAAATTGTTACATTACATGCTTAATGTTTATCCTGCATATTTATTCATGCTTGTGGATTATTTGCGGATTGCTTATGGAACTTAAACTGGTACATCAGTGAGAAACCCCCACCTATAAATGTACACCCATACTTGGGATGTAATCCGACTGGTTGTGATTGTAATGGACCTTCGGCTTAGTGGTTATTGAATGGTGGTTTAAATTGACCATTGATGTGGGCCTACCATCTAGGGTTGTTGTGTCCAATGGTTTTCAAGGATGGTCTTTTATCGCATAGTTTTGATACTCGTCCTATGTAACCTACTTTAATATCGCCCTATGTGGCTTTGTTCTAATATTTTCCCTATATGGGTTCGACGTTTTATACTGTGCAACCATGTGATGGTAAGCCTCATATACTGTAATATGATTGGCTACTAGTCGACAGGTTTTCATTAAATATCCCAAGGTGGTAGCCTCATGGGCCGGGAACGGTGGTCATATGACACTATGCCCGAGCTGTTGGCCTACACTGGGCTCTGAGTTTTAAGCTTATTAAACATGCTGGTTGTAATTGGACTAATAACAGGTTGGTTAATCATGCATATATGGCACAGATCAGCATCTATTGCTATCGTAAGTGATGTACGTATTTGCCTGTCTGGATATTTTTCCCAGAGCACAGACCGTCTGAATGTTTTTCTCGAGTCGATGATTACATGGGTGACGAGCCCACTGTCCGCACGGATGAGCATTCCCAGGGCGATGATTGCATTCACGCATCCATGCACATAATAAGACCTGCATCGTGTATTGTTTTGAATGCTTTGTTTTATAACTATACTTACCTAATGTGGCGGTGTGTAATCTTGAAAGGAATTCACACTGAGTTGGTCACTCATCCATCAAATATATAACCGTACAGGTAGCACCGGTGGCTTAAGTGATTTTCAGGTTCAAACTGATGAGGAGCTGTTATGATGATCAAGGATGCATGGGTGTACCTGTTAATTAAGTTACGCGACCTTGCAGCTTTCGTTATATATTTCTTTTATATTTCTCATATATGTATATCTTGTAATTGTTAATGTAGAGACATTGGTTTGTATAAGTCATTATCGGCAGCTTCTTGTACATTTGAATGATAATGAAATTTTCATTTATGTCGATTTGTCCATACTACGCTCATCTGCTTACTCTAACTGATAAAAGAAAAAAAAAATGTACACTCGAATTTGACCATTATTTAAGGTTAACACTCGGATTTTTGGGAAACGAATTGTATACTCGGGTCTTGAAGATTCGGGGCGTTACACAACATGTGCACATCAATTGATGCATGTGAAATGCTTGAAGATTGTTGGTGGCATGTGGTCTGCATAGGGGCTTAAGTATGGACAGTCGCACGTGTAGAACAAGACACACATGAGATGCATGTGTGCAGAATATTATGTTCCTACATGCACCATACAAGGCTTTTAACGGGTAGTCTATTTGACCCTTCTAGCAAGAATAAACTATCCTTGCTTAGCAATCATATTTTGAGTACATGATATACTCATTTTCCTCATTTTATGTGGAAAAAAAACAAAAAAGAGCTTGACAATCCATGCAATTGTTGCATATGCAAGACAACTCGTGCAATACATGACTTTGTGAGTATCCAAACAGCCCCATACAAGTGGATACGTCTAAACCCTGATTATTGGTTCAAACAACCCTTTTCGAAGTATGCAAGTTATGTAATATTTCAAAAAGGTTACATTACGACCATTACATAATGGTAACGACAATGCCCGCTACATGATATAGGACGATAACACCTGATTTGAAATTTTATTTTAAAAAAAAAAAAAAGGGGGCCATAAAAGGCCAATAATTTTTTCCTTTAAAAAAGCTTTTTTTAGCACAGTTCTAAAACTCACTAACTCAACTTGAACTCAGGCAAGTCAACTCAACTTGGTGAGATTTTGAATCATCACTGGGAAACCTGGTCATGGTTGTGACTCGACGTGACTTAGGAAGACCCATCCAGTCCAATCAACGCAAGGCGACTCGCAATGAGTCAGTGACTCAAATCCAGTAGTAACCCGGTGAATCGTGCTGTATCAACAGTAAAATGCAAAAGCATAATGGACAAGTTAAACCCATTATTCCTGCCATAGATGAGACCACTTAACTACTGCATTAAGTGGCGTGTTGCTATTAGTTTAGCTTTTTCTTTGTTTCTTATACTATTTCTAACCAATTCAGATATTATCTACCATTCCTAATATTTTTAATTTATAAATTATTAAATATCAAGTCGGGCCAGATAAAGCTTTAGTGGTTTTGAACTTGGTAAGAGAACTGCACAGGTATGCCAATCCTAGCCCTCCACTAAGCACAGCCTTCGAACAAAATAAAACATGGTCAATGGTCCACATTGAAAAGGAGAAATATCCAATGATCCGAATCGTCGCATCGCCCAAACAATGTGGTTTCTCTAACGTGGGCCATCCAAAGTGGGGCACACAACACAATGGGTCCCAATTCACCAACCATACAAAAACATCTAAGTGGCTGGAAAGTAACTAAAACCAGCTCATCAATACAAATCAGAAAAGGTCCTCCCAAAATCTGTTCTTCCACTTTTACCTTTCAAAAATGGGAATTTTTCAATGGAAAATGTAGGTAGAAAAAAGGTCGTGGATTAAGTTAGCGTACGACCGGTTGTAGATAATCATTCTCAGCCAAAATTCATGATAAATGCAAAATCCAGCAATAAATTTCAAGAAAAAACAAAACCGAAATCCCAGAAAATGACATAAAATAGAAAAAAAAATACAGAATGAAACGAAATTTTTTTCAAAAGATAAAAGAAAGAATCAAATACCCCTTTGGTTGAAGTGTGCCTGTGCTTCCTGGGCTTCTTGATCCCGTTCTTGTGGGCCTTGTATGACTGGTTATGGGCCGTATGATTCTTCGATTTCGCCATTTCTCTGGGACGGAAAAAAAAAAAAAAAAGGAAAGAAGGAAAATAAGTGCGTTTTCAGCACAAAAAGGGAAGATTAGAGAACGATTTCTGGGTTTTATTGAAGATTGTGAGAGGAAATTTTCAAATTTGAAAGAAATAAGAAAACAGAGAAATGATAAGGATTGATACCTGGAAGAGAGAGAGGAACAGAGAGAGAGAGAGAGGCGGCCCTAACAGTATATTGGGGTTAGGGTTTTGATGGTAACAGAGATGAGATTTTGCAAGTCCTGCGCGTATACGGATACAGAATCTACTCGCGCTGCTCGCACGTGTAACAAGCAGACAGCACACGTTTGCAAGATTCGAGTGGACGCGGATTCCTCGGGAGTCGCAAGCCCACCGTGATGTTTGTGACAAATCCACCCCGTCCATCCACTTTACCACCTCAATTTTTTACATTAGACACCTTATTTCATGACATTATAACAAAAGTGAGGTGGATCCAAGACTCGTGGTGGGCCACACGAGAGGAAACGGTGTGGATTGAAAGGCCACTATTGACGCGTTCGAGAGTACAGGAATTTTGTATCAGGCCATGTTTTGTTGTATTTTTAGTTCAGCCAATGGAATAACTGTTTGGGTGGCATATAAAGAAATAATTAACACTGCATGTGCTTGCTTTTTATGTGTTTTTTTTTTTATATTATTAAAAACTTATGTTATAAAAGAGAGTTTTGGATAAAAACACTCTTAATTTTCAGATAAAAAAATCTAAAACAGTAAAAGTATTTTTATATTTATTAATTTATCCATACAAGTATAGATCTAGATTGGTAAGATAGGTTTGCTCCGTCAAAAAACAAGAAAGTGGATGAAGGGTCACGTCTATAGTAACAAATTACCCGCATATAAATGTGTCGGTGGACCCAAGAACATTTCAATGATAATCATTTCATTCCCCACTTTTTTCCCTCGTGTGGACCACTTTAGTTTTGTATCAACTTTAAATTTTTATGTCAGATCCAAATGAGAAATGACAAAATGGATAAACGAGGTGGATTTCTCAAAAACATAACTGTGAACCCACCTAGCTTTGGATTACAGAAACTCGTGCTACACCCTAACCTTTGCATCCGATCACAGCCTTACCCAACATGGTATGGCCCTTGCCGTGGGGCCCACCTTGATGTATTTATTTTATATCCATGCCATCCATCCGGTTTCCATATCATTTCAGATCCCACCCTAATGCGGGCCCCATGGTAAGGGCCGCACCATCTCGGGTGACACTGGGGCCGCACCTAAGTCAAGGTCGGCCCCACAGTAAGGGCCGTCTTGGATGAGGCCAGGCTGCACTCAATCCGCTCTCGATACGAGGCTGGTCATGCATGAATGCCGATTCGCTAGTGACGCTGCCACCAGCCCAGTGGCTAGTTGTCAGTGCTACGTGGACCGTACCATGAAGCATGTGTTTTATCCACGCCTTCCATCCATTTTAAAAGATAATTTTAAGGCTTTATTCCAAAATTGCAATAGATTTAAATCTCATTTGGACCACACCAGGTGAATAGGTGAAAACAATATTGATTGAATGTCCACTTTTAAAAACCTCCTAGGGCCCACTGTAATGTTTATTTAACATATAACCTATTGATTAGGTCATCCAGACTTGGATAGAGGTAAAAAATATATATCAGATTAATCCAAAACTTTTGTGGCTGCGAAGAAGTTTTTAATGGTGGGTGTTCAATCAACACTCTGCGGTCCACTTGAGATTTAGATCAACCTCATTTTTAGAATCATACAATAAAATGATCTGGAAGAATGGGTGGACCGCATGGATGAAACACATACATCATGGTGGGGCCCACAGAGCACAGACCACTAGCCATTGGCTAGCGGCAGGGTGAGTAGACGATCCGTTTCCGTCATGCAGGGGGCATGAACGTGCTTGTAACGTGCACAGAACGTCTTGGCATATACGCATAAAATCCGCCGCGTCCATCAAGTACAACACACTAGTATGGTATTTATCCTAAGAAAAACAGGTATATTCAACACTCTGGTAAGCCACGCCATAGACTTATATCTACAACATCTAAATCATGGAGTATGGCCTACCCGAGTTTTAAAATACATACTGTGATTTGTGTGTAATTCTTTAATCCCAACAAAGCACATTGGATGAATGGATTGGATTTTGTGTAGGCCCTGTACAACACATCAGTGTTTGTGTTTGGGTCCTTATAAAAGAGGGGTTGTTGGATGAAAATTCGTTTTTCAAATGTTTAATTGATTATCTCTCTTCAAAGTTACATTTTTCATCTTTTGCAGTTACACGAACACAGACATACATTCCTTCGGTGATAGAATCCAATTTTGAATTCCCACCACCCTTATTGTAACCTTGAATTTGTGATAGTGTTTATATGATTCAAAGTAAAACTTGGGAGGAACCCAAAAAATTAATAATAAAATATCTATCATGGCTTGCAAGACAATAGTTAAAGAAAATGTCGACTATCATTAATAAATAAATATTATATATATATATATATATAGAGAGAGAGAGAGAGAGAGAGAGAGAGGAAAGTATTCAAATATTTCAGTATTTCAGTATGGTTTTTACCATATATCAACTTAAGAAAAAGGGAACAGGCTTGTTGGGTTCTTACTCTTGCCCAGGTGCAGAACTCACAACAGTTTCAACACCGGTTAAGGGTTCAAGCACCCATAAGAGGTGAAATCCCACTACAATATGAGTGTGTGGGTGCGTGGGTGGGGGATGTGTGTGCCTGTGAAAAAAAAAAAAAAAATTAGAAACTTGAACTTTAATCTAATAATGCACGATAAATCACTAGACCCATAGTTTTAAGTACCAACCTCTCATTCACCATCTTTCCTAAATAAGTTGAGGGAATTGATAAATGGATTTCTTCAATGGATTCTTTTCATAACTTATTTTAGCACATGGAGGGAAAAAGTAGGAATTTGTCAAACAATATTTATTTGATAATTTGGTAGAGTGGTGGATGTGGTGTAAATAGGTATGGGTGACTCAATAGGGTAACTTGACTTGATTGACAATACAGTCTAGATTTTAACTTGTTGAGAAGTGGAGCCACATCTAGAGCTGCGCATGACCAGTCGTGGAACCTGCTCCACCGGTTGTGGCCCCTTGCTCAACCGGTTGTGGAATGGCTCAACTTAAAGTCCAGCGAATATTAGTTTTTGGTTTCGAGGTGCTCGACTGGTCGTGGCCCATGCTCAACCGGTCGTGGGGTCCGCTCGACCGATCGTGCAGTCTGCTCGACCGGTCGTAGTTACGCAAATTCATTTTCGAATCTGATGCGGACTGCGGATTTCTGTGTCGCCTTTCGCATGAGTGCAAAAGGGAAGTTGTCAAAACTATAAATTGGGGTCCCTAGGGCTATTCTAGGGTTAAGGTGAATATTGAAAAATATTTCTAAGGTGTGGGCAAGGGATTTTCTATGTTCTTCCAAGGGAGAGGTTAGTATATTGCCTTGTAATCTTCGTTTGTCTTCATAGTGGAAGTTTGCATCCGTGGTTTTTTACCCTAGTTTGGGATTTTTCCACATATATCTTATCTTGTGGTTTGTTTGGATTACTTTGATCTGTTTCTAGTTTATATTTCTTCTTATTTATCGTTTGTGGGTGAGGCCTGAGATTAGATCTAGGCTCACTGCGTTGTTGTCGTACTGCGCAACAACTGGTATCAGAGCTATTGGTTTAGTTTTACTGGGAGCGATGACGAAAGAAGGGAAAACTAGAATTGAGAAGTTTGATGGTTCAAACTTTACCTTCTGGAAGATGCAGATGGAGGATTATTTGTATCAAGACCTCTATATTCCTCTAGGAGGAAAAGAGAAGAAACCAGAAAAGATGACAGATAATGAATGGTTTTTACTGGATAGGAAGGCTTTAGGAACGATCCGACTCTCTTTGTCTAAGAGCGTCGCCTTCAACATATCTAAGGTGAAAACTACAAAAGAATTAATGGAAGCCCTAGCCACCATGTATGAAAAGCCCTCAGCATCCAACAAGGTTCATCTTATGAGACAGTTATTCAACATAAAGATGTCAGATGGTGGGAGCGTGGTTGAACATCTAAATAAGTTCAATACAGTCACGAGCCAGTTGGAATCCGTTGGCATTATTTTTGAGGATGAGGTCAGAGTGTTATTGATCTTATCCAGTTTGTCAGACAGATGGGATGGTCTGGTGATTACTCTGAGCAATTCTTCAGGGTCGACAAAACTGAATTTTGATGATGTGGCTGGTCTAATTCTCAGCGAAGAATCTAAAAGAAAGGCATCAGGAGTTTCAGGGGATTCAGGGAATGCTCTAAACGTTGGAAGAAGAGGAAGATCGCTGGACAAAGAAGGCAATAAACACGAACGTTCTAAGTCGAGGAAGAAGTCTAAGGGACCGAAAGACAAAGACGGGTGTTGGCAATGTGGCAAGAAGGGGCATGTGAAACGTGATTATAGAGCGCTCAAGAAATAAGAAGGAAGCTCTCAAGGTGGGAAGGATTCAGTGAATCTATCTGAGGAGAGTGACACAGAAGCGTTAATCTTGTCTCTTGATGCGAAGAATGAGTCTTAGGTTATAGACTTGGGTGCTTCGTTTCATGCCACTTCATGTAAGGAAGTTCTGCGTGATTATATGTCAAATGACTCTGAGAGAGTCTACCTGGGTGATGACGAGCTGTGCAGTATTGTTGGAAAGGGGGACGTTCATGTCAATCAGAAAGACGGAATGGTTTTTTAATTGAAAGATGTCAGACATGTACCGAGTTTGAAACGTAACTTAATCTCAGCGGGGCAGTTGGCAGATACCGGTTATGTGACGATATTCACTAGTGATTCCTGGAAGATCACAAAATGTGCCTTAGTGATATCTCGAGGCAAAAAGGAAGGTACTTTGTACGTGACTTTAGGATCGTATAGTTCACTCGCAGTCGCATCAACTGGAGTGAATGGGCAGTTATGGCATCAGAGGTTGGGACATATGAGTGAGAAAGGGATGAAAGTACTATTGTCAAAGGGGAAGATACCAAGGTTAAAGTCTATTGACTTGGAATTCTGCGAGGACTGCGTGTATGGTAAGCAGAAGAGAGTGAGCTTCAAAAAGACGGGACGCGCTCCAAAGACGCATCTGTTGGAGCTTGTACATACTGATGTGTGGGGACCGACACAGATGTTATCTCTTGGTAGTTCACGTTATTTTGTTTCCTTTATTGATGATACTGGTAGAAAACTGTGGGTTTATTTCTTAAAGTATAAATCTGATGTATTTAACGTATTTAAGAAGTGGAAAGTTATGATAAAAAACGAGAGAAGTGAAATAGTAAAATGTCTCAGATCTGATAATGGGGGAGAATACTGTGATAAGAGATTTGAGGAGTATTGTGCAGCAAATGGAATCAAACATCAAAAAATGATTACAGGGACACCACAGCAGAATGGTGTGGCTAAGCGCATTAACAGGACCATCCTTGAGCGCGCCAAGAGCATGAGGTTACATGCAGGGTTGCCCAAGACCTTTTGGGCAGATGCTATAAATACCGCCACATATCTCATCAATATAAGTCCCTCAGCACCATTGGATGGTGGGCTACCAGAATAAATGTGGACTGGAAAAGAAGTGAACCTTGCATATCTCAGAGTGTTCAGTTGCACTTCATATGTTCACATTGATGCAGAACACAGAAACAAGCTAGATGCGAAGTCCAGGTGCACATTTATAGGCTACGGGCAGCATGATTTTGGCTACAGGTTTTGGAATGCAGAAAATAGAAAAATCATCAGAAGCAAGGACGTAGTCTTCAATGAAAAAGTGATGCATAAGGACTGTGCAAGAAAATAAGGCCGAGAAAAAAGAATTCGTAGAGTTGGAAGAGTTACCGGACATGAGTGTTATAGCGCCACAGGATGATCATGTACAGGAGCATTATGAGACAGAGCCGCATACACCAGGTGTGAGGAGATCTACTCGGGGGAGAAGATCCACGGTTCGATACTCACCCTCCTTACATTATCTACTGCTAACAGATAATGATGAACCAGAGTGTGTTGAAGAGGCATTATAGTCGGATATACGGGTTAAGCGGGAGTAAGCCATGGATGAGGAGATGGACTCTCTTGAGTCTAATCGTACATGGGAGCTAGTCACTCTACCTAAGGGTAAAAAAACTCTTCATAACAAGCGGGTTTACAGATTAAAGGAGGAGCACGATGGTTCGAAACTGTATAAGGCCAGATTAGTTGTGAAAGGGTTTCAACAAAAGGCAGGCATCAATTTCACTGAAATATTTTCACCTGTGATGAAAATTTCTACGATTCGCATGGTCTTGAGTATAGTGGCTACAAAGGACTTACATCTAGAGCAGTTAGATATTAAGACAGCTTTTCTTCATGGGGACCCTGAAGAAGAGATATACATGCATTAGTCGACAGGATACGTGGCACCAGGAAAGGAGAACAAAGTGTGCAGACTGAAGAAGAGCTTATATGGTCTGAAGCAGGCCCCGAGGCAGTGGTACAAGAAGTTCGATAGTTTCATATCGAGAAACGGTTTTAGGAGATGTCATGCAGACCACTATTGTTACTTGAAGAAGTTTGATACGTCATACATCATCATTCTTCTGTACGTTGATGATATGCTTGTAGCTAGTTCAAGCATGAAAGACATCAGATCTCAAAAGACAACTGTCTAGAGAATTTGCCATGAAGGATTTAGGAGCTGCAAAACAAATCCTAGGCATGCGGATAAAGCGTGACAAGGAAAACAAAAAACTGATTTTGTTACAGGCAGAGTACATAACCAAGGTACTTGATCAATTCAATATGGGAGGTGCTAAGCCGGTTAGCACTCCATTAGCCAACCACTTCAAGCTATCTAAGGAGTAAAGTGCAAAGACGCAGGAGGAACGGGACTACATGGCTAAAGTCCCATACGCGTCTGCTATTGGGAGTCTCATGTATGTTATGGTGAGCACGAGACCAGACATTGCTCAAGCAGTGAGAGTTGTTAGAAAGTTCATGAACAACCCTAGGAAGGAACATTGGGAAGCTGTGAAGTGGATCCTTAGATATATACCTGGTAGGTACTAAGGATGTAGGGTTGTGCTATGGTGGAATAGAAATCAAGCTACAAGGCTACGTGGATTCAGATTTGATAGGAGATATCAACAACAGAAGAAGCACTACAGGTTATGTTTTTTCTCTAGGTAGTGCTGTAGTCAATTGGGTCTCTCCGTTACAGAAGATAGTATCTATTAGCACGACGGAAGCAGAATATGTTGCGGCTACAGAAGCGTGCAAGGAGATGGTGTGGATGCAAAGTTTTATGGAGGAATTGGGTAAGAAGCAAGCAGATTACAAGCTATACAGTGACAGTCAAAGTGCAATACACTTGGCTAAGAATTCAGCCTTTCATTCAAGGACCAAGCATATTGTCATTAGATATCACTTCATACGCTCGTTACTGGAAGATGGATCGATTGCTCTGGAGAAGATTCATACAAGTGAGAATCTTGCGGATATGCTGACCAAGGCGGTCACATGGGAGAAGTTGAAGCTCTGTTCAGCTTTGATTGGTCTTCAGGCTTGAAGACGGGGAGGTGGTGCACTCCGGATGAAGAAGACGATATTTATGGTGATGTGTCTCCAAGTAGGAGATTGTTGAAAAGTTGAGCCACATCTAGAGCCGCGCATGATCGGTCGTGACCTCCTGCTCGACCAGTCGTGGACTGGCTCGACTCAAAGTCCAGTAAGCATTAGTTTTTAGTTTCAAGTGCTCGACCAATCATGGCCCATGCTCGACCGGTCGTGGGGTCCGCTCGACCGGTCGTAGTTACGCAAATTCGTTTCCAAATCTGATGCAGACTGCGAATTTCTATGTCACCTTTCGCAGGGGTGTGAAAGAAAAGTTGTCAAAACTATAAATTGGGGTCCCTAGGGCTATTCTAGGGTTAAGGTGAATATTGAAAAATATTTCTAAGTTGTGGGCAAGGGATTTTCTATGTTCTTCCAAGGGAAAGGTTAGTATATTGCCTTGTAATCTTCGTTTATCTTTATAGTGGAAGTTTGCATCCGTGGTTTTTTACCTTAGTTTGGAGTTTTTCCATGTATATCTTGTCTTGTGGTTTGTTTGGATTGCTTTCATCTATTTCTAGTTTATATTTCTTCTTGTTTATCGTTTGTGGGTGAGGCATGAGATTGGATCTAGGCTCACTGCGTTGTTGGCGTACTGCGCAATAGAACTTTGGGTTCACCAAAAGCAATTCTAGGTCCAATTCCACCTAACTACTACATTTCTAATTTAAGCTCACCAAAAACAGTTGTAGGTGTTTAGAATCTGTCTCATGGTGGTAAAGTCAAATAATTGGTTTTAACTTTTCAAAATTCAAAATTCTTGTACCTCTGAAAGCTTCTTTTTTAAAAAAAAATAAAAAACTAATTTTTATTTTTGTCCTATATTGATTAGAGATGACAAAGTTTTGGGATTTACAAAATTTCTTGTGAATTACTTACTTGTAATAATTTTTATTTATTTATTTTTTTTAAAAAGGGAATTAGAGCTTAGGTAACACATGCACGTGTACGTGCAAGCAATGAGGCAATCTGGTTGAATGATTGTAAAGGCCCTAGTGGCGTACTTTACACATATTGAGTATGATAGTGGCACGCTCATTACATCAAGAAGAAACTGGACAAGTTTAATTATTTGAGAATCAAATAGGGAAATACCATATTCGATCCATGTATCAAGTTGAAAGAAAACGATGTAATACTAGTTGCATAGCTTGAGTATGATAGTGTTATACGCAGTCTTATATATGTAATACAGTACACAAGACCATATATAACATACGTTATGAGTAAATTAATTAGGTTTACTAGTAATCATAGTACAAAACACTAGATGGCTATTGGTAAGGTCTTTGGTTATCTCAAAGCAATCAAAGAATTAGGGCTATTCTACTCATAATTTTCGACAATGTTGAAAGGATACAATGATGTGAGTTGAATATTAAGTCATGAGACAATATGTCCACAACAGGGTTGGTATTCACCTTAGGAGGTGCGGTTTTCTCTTAGGGATTCAAGAAACAAACATACATGACACACTTGATAATGAAATATAAGTTTATAACTCTTGCTGCAACAGGCAAAAGGGTTGAGTCGCTAAGGGATCTTCTACTAGAAATCACATTCTGTGCGAAGCTTATACCAATTATTTCACTTCATTGTGATAGTGAAGTCACCCTAGTATGTCTTCGAGCATTTCATATGTGTCACGAGTTGATTTGGCACGTGCTAATAACCACCATAAAATATAAAAAAATTAAAAATTAAAAAATTTTAAAAAAAATCAAACTAAATAATAAATTGATAAACATGGCCTAAATTTTTTACAAAAAAAAATAATTTAAAAACAAATATGGAGAACAAAGTTTGCTTTCTCGTAATTTCCTAAAAATAAAGTTCCATAATAATCTTTCCAATTAAATCACCATATGGGTTACACATACATTTTAATGGTTTTAAGTGATGCATATTATTTTTTTTAATGGTATGCCTCACTTTATGTTTAGTTTGACTCTTTGTTTCTTTTTTTTTGTTTTCTTCTAAACACTATGGTAAATTACATTTATTAAACAGGTTGGACATCATAAAAATATCACTTGGGCCCCACAATTCTCTACTTTACCACTCTCTAAAGAAAAAAGTGTATAATAGACATGATAATTTCACTACTCAAAAAACACTTTCATGACTTTCGGTTTATTCAACCATTATTTGGTAAAATCCTAATTTGTAAGGAATTTTTGTGGTAAAATTTCCCTAAAACTATAATGACAAAAGTAAAATCTATATAAAATAATTTTTTAACTAAGAACTCCAAGCCGTGCATTCATTATTACTCCCTCGGCTAAAACATCCTAGCATGTAACACCTCCCTTGGTACCCAATATGCAACTCTTGTAAGGCACACATGATCAAACAATGTGTATAAGATTTTAGAGATATTCACACAAAATCGAAGATAGACAACCTATGTCCAATAGCCCGCTTAACAACTACGAGAGCAAAAAAGTTAAAGTCACCCCTTTGATCCTATGACTAGGATAGCCACTATACACAATTAACAGTTTAGATCATTTTAGAGGCGGCTCTAGTGGACAATGGTTAATATTCTTATCTTGTTTTTCTTTATGAAAAATTCTCTCTTTTTTCTTTTTTATAAAGGAATGAACCATGAGAGTTGAAAAAGAGTTTAGAAGCCATAAGTCTATCTCATATAATCTCTTCATCTCTCTCCCTCATCGTAATCTCTTTCTTTATATTTAAAATTCAAATTTTAAACTCCAAGAAAGATGTGAAAGGGTGATGTTGGAGGAAAAATTGCGTGAGACCCACCCATTAGTAATTTTCCACAAGTGGGCCCCATGGGTCCATAACCAACAACTTCTCCCGCACTTCAACACATATATGTTGATGTTCCTCTCTTAATGTGCACTTATCATCCTAAGACCCATTAAGAATATTTATACCATTTTTCTTACCTTGCATATCTGAACTATAATATATACGGACTTCCTATAACAATATCACCTGCCTAGTAAAACAAATTGCATTATCCTTCTATCTTACTAATTTTATCCAACCAAAAATAAAATATTATTATTTGTAAAACTTTTGTAGCATTGTAATAAATATCATATTTATAATAAAAATGCTTACATTAGGATATGCACAAGTCTAAAATGCACTTGCAGTAGATGATGCCATTGTCAATATAGCAGAAACTACCCACACTACTTACACATGAAACATGTACTGAACATATTAAATCAAACATACATTAATGAATCTCGATTTTAATGGTCCTTTCTCTTTTTTCAAGTATTTTTTACTAAGGTGTGTGCAATAAAAAATATAAAAATTTTAAGCCAACAAGAAGATAGTATTTTTCTACTTTTTCTACTTATAAGAAGAGCAATAAGATATAGCCTTCCAAGAAGTGACGACATAGATTAGGATGCATTCCATTAAAAAGAAAAAAAACTATAAATGGCATAGACACCACATGGATTAGAAAAAAAGGTCATTGGAGAAAAACTCTATTATTCTTTAATAGTATTCACTATTCTATGTTTACAAACCTTAAATGATTGCATCTCTCTTAGCTAATTTATCACAGTATTAAATATCAAATGCGGCATCTTTTTCTTTTTTTCTTTTTTATTTTTATAGAAAAATATCATTACGTAGGTAGAATGTGATGATTAATATGCGCTTACAAATTACTTGGGGCTTGTTTGTCATTTAATTACCTTTGTAAATCCTTGTAAATAAGTAATAATTATTCACCTACGTAATTCTATCAGCACTCTTGGTATAGGCGTTGGCATCTTTCTTTTTTAAATAGTCCAATGCTAAAATAGAGGGGTGTGAAAAAATGTGGGGCCTACCATGATGTATGTGGCTTATCCATGTTGTCTATTCATTATGCCGCTAATTTTAGGGCATGAGCCAAAAAAATGAGGTAAATCCATGTTTAAAGTGGACCACAACGTAGGAAATAATGGGAATTAAATGCCTATTGCTGACACTTCTTGGGGATCACAAAGGCTTTAAATCATGATAACATTTGTGTTTCCCCCTTACCCATGTTTGTGTGACCTTATAAATAGGTTAGATAAAAAATAAACATCAATGTAGGCCCCTAGGAAGGAAATAACCTTTGACAACTGACATTTTTAATACTGCTGATTTTTTTGGTGTGGTCCACTTTGAGCTTTAGATTTGTCTCATATTTTTAGGCGCATGCCTTAAAATGTTCTCGTAAAATGGATGGACTATGTGGATGGGTCACATACATCATGATGGGGCCCACAAATTAAAATAAGCCCTTTCTGAACCAATTTTCGAGATAAAAATACTCACCGCTTTCTAAACATACATTCGGAGTAATAATGACTTATTTACGAAGGGATTTGAAAAATAACCTTTAAGGGTTGTTTAAATTGAGGATCACCATGATAATTTAATAAAAAGTGCGATAATTACAAAATCCTTTACTTGCCTCTTGCATTTGATCAAGGATTCCCACATTTGGTTTATCGGTGATAAAATTGTAATGATGGCACTGCAGACACACTGCCCAAAATGAGACTAAGCTATTCTTCAGATTTCATCTAAGCTTTAATCCATGGGTAATTTAATAATGATTGAAAATCTAATCGATTAAGGTGGAAGGACTCTTAACATGTCACGGAAACAACCGATAGACCTGATTGGTAGATCCAGAACCTGACAAATCAAATCCCAGCCAATCTTCCAAGCTCTCCAGAAAATCCCATTTATGCCTTATCTCAATAAAAGCTATTTAAATCTAACTAGTAAAGCATAAAAAATCCAAAAGAGTCACATATTAAGAGTCCTCGACATCTCCTGAAAGCAACCAACGGACATGATCAACAAGAAAAAACAAACATCGGGCTCGCTGCAAGGTGATTTTTGTTAGTGATAGATATTATTCTTGCCTTGATGGTGGGCTCTAATTTTGTGTTTCTTTGGCTAGTGTATATATGGTTAGAATATATTTAGGATATCCGACTGTATATTTAGACTATATTTAGGATATTTAGGATATCTGACTATATATTTCGTTCTTGGGTTTTTGCTATTATTGGCATTGTATTCTCTGTATAAAGGAGTAATTACTCTTAATAAAAAAATTCAGTCTTTGTTAAATTCTATCATGGTATCAAAGCCTTAACCTTTTTTTTTCTTTTTCACTTTTCAAATCATGGTTTCATAGATCCTTCTTCAAATCACCATCACAATCAAAGACTCTCCACGCCTCCCTTCTGTTTGACGTTGTTACCACCGTCATTCACAGGCCGCCGCTCTTTCTCCACCTATCTGTCTTCATACCTGTGGATCTCTTTCCACCATGTCTACTGGCAATGAAATTTCCAAGCCTATTAATGTTGAACTTGATGAGACCAACTACATATTTTGGTCTCAAAGCATGAAAGCATTTCTTCGAGGCCGCGGACTGTGGGAATACATTGATGGTTCTGAATCTAAACCCGACACGACTGATTTTAAGAAGCTTAAAGAATGGGACATGAGTAATTTTAAAATTATTTCATGGATTCGCTCCACATGCAAGCAGTCGATTGCTATGACCATTGGTAGGGTCACGACTGCTAAAGTTGTTTGGGATAATTTCACCAACACATATCTCCAGACTGATTTTGCTCGTGCATATCAACTAGAGATGGAAATACGGAAGCTTCGGCAACAACCTTTTCAGCGTATTTCTGAATTTCACTCCCAAATGACGACGTTATGGGATCAGTTGGAGCTTACTGAACCTGAATGGACTCATTCTCATGATAAGTATTAGCAGCTTCGTGAGAGGACCAAGCTTGTTCAGTTTCTTCTCGCTCTCACTGATGATTTCGAAGCACTCCGGAGTTCCATTCTTCATCGGAAGCCTTTGCCCACTACTGCTGATATTCTTCCTGAGTTACTTGCTGAGCAAACTAGGAAGGGTATTGGTATGCTTTATTCTTCGTCTTCTGATACTGTACTCTTTGTCTCATCACAAGACTCTCGATCCTCTTCCAAATCCAAGGAGAAAAAACTATTTTGTGTCTATTGCAAAAAGACGGGTCACTAGAAACAGAATTGTCTTCGTCTTCAGCGACTTCATAAGAATGACCAACCACGTGCTGCTGCTGCGGAGGCTACACCCTCGTCATCTAGCACTCTCACTCTAGAAGATATCCAGGAGATGATACGTCAAGCTCCCGCTAGTCCGGGTAATCCTCATCTTGCGGCTTCTGCTGCTGCTTCTTCAGGTATGCCTCGTGATTCTTTGTGGTTTCTAGAATCTGGAGCGTCCAATCATATGACTTTTAACTCTACTTCTCTCTCCCATTCATATCCTGTTACCTCTTCCTTTTCAATATACACTGCTAACAACACACCTCTTACTGTCACTCATACTGGCACTGTTCGTACAACCTCCATGACCCTACATAATGTTCTACCTGTGTCTGGACTTTCCATGAACCTTATCTCTATCAGTCAACTATGTGATCAAGGTTTTCATGTTGCGTTTACTGACTCTAGCTGTATTGTGCAGGATCATCGGACGGGGAAATCATGTGGGACAGGGCGTAGAGTTGGTCGTCTCTACTATATCGAGTCACTTCATCGTCCTGTGCCTTCTTATGTTACTGCCAGTGTCACTTCCTCTCTTTGGCATAGCCATCTTGGACATCTTTCCTTTAATTGCTTAAAAACTTTATTTTCTGATGGTTGTTTAAGTTCTTTTAAAACTATTAAACATGTTTCTTGTAAACATTGCCTCTTAGGCAAACAAGCTGTCTTACCTTTTCCTTTGAGTTCTAGGATATCTACTGTTGTTTTTTATTTAATTCATAGTGATGTTTGGACTTGTTCTGTGCTTTCGTTAAGTGATGCTCGTTATTATATGATCTTTATTGATGATTTTTCTCGGTATAATTGGATTTATGTGATTGATAATAAATCTGACGTCTATAAAAAATATGCTGACTTCACTGCCATAATTTATACTCATTTCTCCAAAAGGATTAAAATATTTCGATCCGACTCTGGTGGTGATTTTCGATCAAGCATTTTTATCGACCTTCTTAAGTCCCACGACACTCTTCCTCAACTCTCTTGTCCAAACACACCACAACAAAATGGTGTTGCTGAACAGAAACATCGTCACATTGTTGAGACTACTCGCACCGTGCTTCTCTCTTCTCGACTCCCCAAGACTTTTTGGGGGGAGGCCGTCTCCTCTGCTACCAACCTCATCAATCGCATTCCTACACCACTTCTACACAACAAGTCCCCTTATGAACTTCTGTTTGGTCAGGTTCCATCATATGCTCATCTTCGAACATTCGGTTCTACTTACTTTGTGTTGTTACCTAATGTCGAACGCTCCAAACTCTCTCCCAAATCTGCCATTTGTATTTTTGTAGGATATGGAATCGAATATAAAGGTTATCATTGCTACGATCCAGAGACAAAACACATTCGTATCTTACATAATGTTGTTTTCTAGGAATCTATTCCTATCATGGACCTTCCTAGGAATCATTCTCCTCCCTCCTCGATCATTTGTATTGACCCCTTTCCTTCTGAGTCTCCTCCTAACAATCCTCCGCCATCTCCTCCTAACAATCCTCCGCCATCTCCTCTGCTGACTTCACCAACTCCACCTCTATCCTCCACCGACTCTTTGACAGATGATCCTCCAGAGGTACACTCCCGTTATCCCACTCATACTTATGCCCCTCCCTCTTCTCTTAATAATTATTATTGCTATGCCACTCATATGTTTGACCTGCATGAGCCGGCGACCTACAGGGAAGCGAGTGTGCATCCTGAATGGTCCAAGGCAATGCAAGCAGAGTTGCAAGCTTCGGAATGCACTCGTACTTGGGAACTGGCTACTTTACCTTCTGGCAAGTCCACTGTTGGTTGCAGGTGGGTGTTCAAAATAAAAACACGTGCTAATGGTTCCATTAAGCGGTACAAAGCTCGCCTTGTGGCTAAGGGAAACACTCAGGAGTATGGTCTTGATTATCAGGAGACCTTCACTCCTGTTGCCCCCATGACCACGGTTCGCGATGTTATTGTCGTTGCTTCCTTTTGTCATTGGGCATTACATCAGATGGATGTAAAAAATGTCTTTCTCAATGGCGATATTCATGAAGAAGTTTATATGGAACCCCCTCCTGGTCTCTCTCATCAGCCCGGGCAAGTCTGCCGTCTTCGCCGTCTTCGTCAAGCACTGTATGGTCTCAAGCAGGCCCCACGTGCCTGGTCTGAGAAATTTCATTCCACCATCCACACCTTCGGCTTCTGTCAGAGTACTAATGACTCAGCCTTGTTCATTCGACATGGTGCTCATGGTGATGTTTTTCTCATTCTATATGTGGATGATGTGATCCTGACGGGTGGTGATACCCAAGGCATTTTGGCTACCAAGTCCTTCCTCTCTCAGGCATTTGAAATGAAGGATCTTGGTAACTTCTCATATTTTCTGGGCATTGAAGTTGGTCAGAGTTCTTAGGGCTATATCCTTTCTCAGATCAAATATGCCTCCGACATTCTCTCTATTCCTCATTTTTCTGATGGTTAAGTGGCTGACACTCTTCTCGCTCTCAATATCAAATTTCGACCTACAGATGGTACCCCCCTTCAGGAACCTACTCTCTATCGCCAATTGGTCGGCATGCTTACTTACTTGACTATTACTCGGCCTGACATTGCACATGCAATCCATATTGTCTCTCAATTTATGGCTTCTCCTTGCACTGCACACTACTCTGTTGTTCTTCGGATTGTTCGATATCTTCGGGGCACTTTACATCGTGGTCTCTTACTCTCTTCCTCTTCCTCTCCCACTCTTTATGCCTATTCAGATGCCAATTGGGCTGGAGACGTGACTGATCGCAAGTCCACCACCGGGTTCCTTTTTTTTTTTTGGCGACTCTCTTATTTCCTGAAAGAGCAAGAAGTAACATGTTGTTTCCCGCTCTAGTACTGAATCTGAGTATCGTGCTCTTGCTGACACCACTGCTGAGATTGTGTGGCTCCGCCGTCTTCTTGCCGATCTTGGTGTTTCGTAATGTCCCCCACAACTCTATTCTATGATAATAAGAGTGCTCTTTACATTTTTAAAAATGATGTTTTCCACGAGCATACTAAACACATTGAGGTTGACTGTCATCTCGTTCGACATCATTATGGTCGTGGCACTATCTCTCTTCCTCATATTTCTACCGAACAGCAACTTCCTGATCTCTTGACAAAATCTCACTCTGTTGCTCGGTTTACATCCTTATCATCCAAACTTCAGCTACTGCCCTTGCCCGCACCTTCAGTTTGAGGTGGGGTGTTAGTGATAGATATTATTCTTGCCTTGATGGTAGGCTCTGATTTTGTCTTTCCTTGGCTAGTGTCTATATGGTTAGAATATATTTAGGATATCCGACTGTATATTTATATTATATTTAGGATATTTAGGATATCTGACTGTATATTTCATTCTTGGGTTTTTGCTATTATTGGCATTGTATTCTCTATATAAAGGAGTAATTACTCTTAATATAAAAAAATTAGTCTTTGTCAAATTCTATCAATTGTGACATCATCACCCCTACTTTTGTTTTTCATGTCAAGGAACCATTTTTATGAAACGAAAATGTATTGAGTAGATCGTTGACCCACTGTAAGCTGACGACCACGTGATATGCTTTATATCTAACTAAGATTATGCCCTGACTTTCCAGATGCCGAAATCTCAACATAGGGACAAGTGTCACACTGTTGGCTCACCACAAATTGACAACCTCAATCTATAAATCTGGCGCTGCAGTTGCCATTTTGGGGGCCAAAGATTTTCTTCTTGATGCTGACGCCCTGCTTGACTAAGGAGGCTAGATATGGGGAAACAATCAGTAAAGTCAATAGTCGGGTTGGAATCAAGGATATCCAACCATCTATTCTGAACAAAAAAGAATGTCTGATATTCTCTTTTTTTTCTTTTTTTTTTCCCCCTCACATGTAAATTAAGCTTAAATCTCATTCCAGTACACACATTCCTAATATAGATGCATCATCAACTTGCACTTTTATTTTCTTCATTTTATATCTTTTTTGCTTTATTACATTCGCTTACCTCGAGTTATTTTACTATACACAATAAGGCCAAGATCATTTTATTTTTGCCCACTAGCCCCTTATGAGAAGTATGACTAAATATATAATGTTGAAATTCCGTTGAATTCCTCTAAAATTCATAAAATTTCATATAATAGAGATCATACTGTGTGCAAATAATAGAATATGTAATCTTTGCATCTTCTATCACCGAGACCCTTATTTAGAATTTATGGTCGTAGATCAATCACATGAGTCACTTGAGTTGAGAAAATGCACAATTCTCCAACTTATAAGTGATTTTACAATTTTCAGTCATCCATAAATTCTAAGCTTTATTTTGCTAATAATGACTTTAAAAGTTAAATACATTTTCACATTTGAGTTAATTCTACAATCTATTTGAATAATTGAAAACAGAAGTGAAAATGACAACTTATTCATACACGTTCAACTTTCCTTCACTTGAATGTCAAATCATCACATCCATATAATGATATATAATGATGTGACTATTTTGATTCAAGATTTCCACGATAATACACTTGAAAATGGCAATAATGATTATAAATTCTTTTACTCAGTTTGATTAAAACATGAGCATTTTATCCACGGTTGCCATGCTTAGTTTCGTAACAGTAAAATTATAATAACGAACACTTTTCCACTACATAGCAATGTAATCCTCAATCTAAATAAGCCTTTAAATCCACTATTTCAACCCTAACATTAACCTAACATCTAACACTGATCATAACACTAATAAAAGCTTTTCTTTTATTCAAACATCCTAACCAATCACATCAATGAAATCCTTCTCTTCGTTCCTTAGAAACCCATGAAACAGGTGATACCAAACGTGTCTATGGAAATGGGTAATACCAAACCTGCCTTAAACCATAACAGAGACGCCAGATGTGGCAGCGCAGAGAAAAGCAAACGGATTGGCTACTCCCCCTGCCACCGGCCAATGGGTGATGGTTGTTGCTCTGTGGGACCGACTATGATGTATATGTTTCATCCATGCCGTCCATCTATTTTTATAGATCATTTTATTGTAGTAAATAAAAAAAGAGTTATATAAAAGTCTCAAGTGGACCACATTAAAGGAAACAATGTTGAATGAACGTCAACCATTAAAAACTTTTTGAGGGCCACAAAAGTTCTGGATCATGCTGATATTTGTTTTTTACCTTCATCTGTGTCTTTATTACCTAATCAACAGATTGGATGTCAAATAAACAGTACAGTGTGCCTTAGAACGATTTTAATGATGGATATCAAATCACTATTATTTTCCTGTGGTGTGGTCCAACTTATATTTACATCCCTCTCTTTTTTGGTATAAATCCCTAAAAGGATCTTTAAAAATGGATGAAAGGAATGGATGAAACACATACATCCTGGTGGGCCCCACAGAGAACCGACCATCAGCCACGGGGCTGGTGGCAGGGGGAGCTGCCAATCCGTTTCCCCCCAGCACCAAAAATGACGCCGCTACACTCATTAGGTGGCTGGATGAGTTTGAGTGACGTGGACGGCTAAGTAAATTGCCAGTATATGTTTCAATGCACGTACCTGTCCCACCTAATGAACGGACGTTATTCATCGCGATCGCGAATGGACCAACCAGAGCAGCGCTTCATGATACATGAAACGTTGAAATTGGGTGGGTATCCATCATTATCACGAGCACTGCAAAGTCATTCTTGTATAATATAATGAAGATGTGACTCGGAACACAACTGCCAAGTATAACGTGCGAAATCTAGGCCGTTCATAAGCTTCGCCGCCATAAAGTCTGGAGCTCCCATCGGGCAGATGGGCGTGTGCGAACCATAATTGATAAGATAAAAGATGACCAATGGACTGGATTCAAGGTACGTGCGCCCCTCCCGATGTGTGGAAAGGATTAGATGTCCTGGACAGGGATGTCCCAGGCTTCGAACTGCTAGTAGCACGTGTATCACAACTGCGAATCACTTCTTCATTGTATCGTCACGCGAATGATCTGTCATCTCTCAGGCCCGTGGTTTAGGGACCTTCCGCAGGAAGTTCCGGCCTGGGATGTTAGGTGGGGCCCACTGTGATGTTTGTGATAAATCCACACTGTCCATCCGCTTTTAGAGATCATTTTAGATCATGGGACAAAAAATAAGGTGGATCCAAATATCAAGTGGTCCGCACAAGAGGAAACAGTTGGGATTCAGTGACCACCGTTTGAAACTTTCGTATGGCCACAAAATCACGGTGGGCCCATCTAGCCATCGTTTACCCTTTGCAATCCACGGAAGATCTAAGCCGCTTGAGTTTTGGAAGATCTAACCCGCTTGACTACAGATCAACGGTAGTAAACTCTTTCTCCGGATTTTCCTCTCGTATGGCCGCTTGATTTTTGGATCCACCTGGAATTTTTTGTCTCATGTCCTAAAATTATCTTTAAAAAACGGATGAACGGTGTGGATTTCTCACAAACGTCAAGGTGGGCCTATCTAGCCATCGTTTACCCTTTGCAATCCATAGAAGATCTAAGCCGTCCGTTTCTGAGTCGACGGCTAGAATCCATTCAGTGACGTGGAATCTGCCACCCACTACCTCCCACAGCCTCGACCCCGGTAAATTCCGGTCGCACATTCTTTCACCGATTCCTCCGCCAGAGGACGCGGATTGGGTATTTCCCCCACCAGGATCTAGCCAGAGGCGGACGGTCCTGGCAGGGGCTCTGTGGACCCCAATTTGATATATATGTTTTATCCACTCCGTATATCCATTTTTAAATATCATTTTAGGGTTTATACAAAAAATTAGGTAGATATAAAACTTAAGTCGACCACACGACAGGCAACAGTGGGGATGGAATGCCTACCGTTGAAAACCTCCTGTGCGTCACATAAGTTTTGTATCAAGCTGATATTTATTTATTTTCTCCTTCATCCAGGTCTAGCTGACCATTGTGGGCCCTAAGAAGGTTTGAACGGCAATCGTCATTGTCACCACTGCTTCTTGTGGTGTGGTTAACTCAAGCCATCGATCTGCCTCTCCGCTTAACTCATGCCCTAAAATGATCTTTAAAAATGGATGGACGGCGTGGATTAAAAAATAAATTATGGTGGGCCCCACAAGTCCCCTGCCAGGACCGTCCGTCTCTATGTCCTAGTGGGGTAGTACCCAATCCGTACCCTCCGAAAGACTACCGACCCCACCTACCTAGGGAAGAGCGTGCAACACCCCTGCTCTGAGGGCCCACCACGCGTGACATACACGCCATCCATCAGTTTAGAAACCTGGTGCTAGGACCTGATACCAAAAGCAGGGGACGTGGATTTCCTGCGAAAGCAGAAGTTCCTGCGCAAGCATGCTGGGTGGGTCCCTCCTAGATGTTTGTGAGAAATCCACACTGTCCGCACGTTTTTAGAGCTCATTTTAGGATGTATGACGAAAAGTGAGGTGGATACCACACTCAAATGGGACACGGGAGAGGAAAAAGTGGCAATTCAGTGAGAACCGTTGAAGTATTCTTATCGCTATAAAAGTTTTGTATCAGGCTATCGTTTTGGTATTTTCACTTCATCCCATTAGGAATGACCTTATAAACGGTTTGGATAACATATAAACATCAAGGTGGAGCTCAGGAAGATTGCAACGGTGGGAATTTCTTTCCCCAATTTTCCCTTTCGTGTGACCAACTTGAGTTTTGTATCCACCTCAAGTTTATACACACATACTAAAATTAACTCTCAAAACGGACGGACGGTGTGGATTTCTCACAACCATATCGGTGGGCCCCACCCAGCATCCTTGCGCACGAACTTCATGCGAAAGGCTTTCGCAGGAAATCCGCGTCCAATCAAACGAAATCGGATTGTGTACTGAGTTACTCAGTACACTCTTACCGTACTGAGTAAACTCTGTTAGGCTCACTCTGAATGCACGTGGTTTATCTACGCTGTCCATCCGTTTTTAGAGATCCTTTTAGGCGTCAAGATCAAAATTTAAGTATATCCACACCTCAACTGAACCATACCATATGAAACAGTGGAAGTTTTGGTTTTCACCATTAAAAACTTTCTGAGTCACGCTGTAATGTTTAATTTTCATCCAACCTGTTAATAAGATCAAACAGAAATGGATGAAGGGAAAAAAAAAATATCAGCTTGATCTAAAACTTCTGTGGCCCCTAAGAACTTTTCAACGGCAGAAGTTCAATTCACACTGTTTACATTGGTGTGGTCCACTCGATCTTTTTATAGGTTTTATTTTTGGGCTAAAGCCTTAAAATTATTTGCTAAAATGAATGAACGGGTTGAATAAAATGCATGAATTAAGGTGAGCCCCACAGAGTTTACTCAGTACGCTAAGGGTACTGAGTTACTCAGTACGCAATCCGCTTCCTGTTCAAACAGTCAGCTGGGCCACACCACAGGAAACATTGACATGGTAATGCTCAACATAGGTACCAACCACGTTGTTTGTATTCCATCCAATCCGTTAATCAGGTGCGCACCGCCAACATGGATTGATATCACAAAAATAAACTAGTAAAAAACTCAGGTGGGCCACACTGCATGAATTTATAATTTTTAATTGCATTTTTACGCTTTTTCATGTCTCCGAGCATCTGATCCCTTACCATGTACAGCTATCATGTGATGACTAAACTGATGAACGGAGTAGATGTCATGAAAACATAAAGGTGGACCCACAGAGCTCGGGGTTACACACAGGACCGGAGTTCTCAGCAGCACCGGTTTTACCCAGTGCGTAAAACTGGGCCAACCGTGTTTAATATATAAAAATCCATTCCGTCTATGAGGTTCCATCCTCGATTCTAGATGCTGGAGAGAAAAAGAAACTAAGATCTACTACTCAGGTGGGCCACACTACATGGAACAATGGGGATGGGATGCAAACCATGGCTTGTATGTGGATCAAAAACGGCATTTATCTTTCATCAAACCCGTTAATCGGATGTAAATCATCAGGATGAAGTGAAATTACAAAAATCATCATGATCCAATACTCAATAGGGCCACACTCTGTTAACATATAGCTTTTGGAGAAATGTTACGTTGTTGCAACTAGACGTAGCTCATTGTAGTTTGGTGATCATTTGTATGTACGGTTAGAATAAGGTTTTTCACCTTATGGACGGAGTGGATCCAATATATGGGCCCCACAAAACTTGGGTGTTTTACGCTCTTGGAAGCGTCCCTACAGCAGATGTTGTAGAGGATTCCGGTGCAACACTTGCAAGAACATCGTATTCCTTACTGGCCAAGCCGGGAAACCAAATCCAGCTCATGCTATAAATGGCCCCAAATAGCTAAAAACACAGAGAACGCATTTTTCTCCATTTTCTTCTCTGCATCTCTCCTGTCTCTCTCTCCTAGGGTTTTTCTTCCTCTCTCTCTTCTGTCCGTCCATCATCAGTACCCAGGAATTTCTGTTCCGGCCCTTCGATCTTCTGATATCAACTTCAGGGGATTACGATTGCCGGATCTGGTTGCTTTTCCGATCGATTTCTGCCTAGCTTCATCGGAATTCGTTTGATCTGTTCGGATCGGAGGCGGATCCTTGTCCGAGATCATGTTTCTTCTCGATTGGATCTATGGCGTTCTCGCCTCGCTCGGTTTGTGGCAGAAGGAGGCCAAGATCTTGTTTCTAGGGCTTGATAATGCCGGAAAGACTACTTTGCTTCATATGTTGAAAGACGAGGTCTGATTTCAATATTTTCTTAGAAATTTCTCTGTTACCTGTGATTTTCGCATTAATTTCATTCAATTCAAACATATTTTCGTGATTTCTTCTTTGTGCTTTTTCGTGATTTTTCCGTTTTTTTTTTCTTGCGAATTTTGTTTCACTTTTTACGTGTTTTGTTGATTTCATTATTGTTTCTTTTTAATTATTTGATTTTTCTTGGATCTTATCAATGACATGTGACATTTTTTTTTCATATTCTAATTTTTGTATTTTGTTGTGGTTGTTGCCAAATCCTGTACGTATATTTTCTCAATTTTCTTGCAATTATTGGATTTTTGTTTGATATATTTCTCATTTGGTTATTGGTAGAGACTAGTTCAACATCAGCCGACACAGTACCCGACATCTGAGGAATTGTGCATCGGAAAAATCAAGTTCAAGGCTTTTGATTTGGGAGGACATCAGATCGCACGCAGGGTCTGGAAAGATTACTATGCGAAGGTTGGATCCGTTGCCTTTTTTGTGTTTTATTTATTTTTAATTGGATGTAATGGTTTTATCTGCGGTCTCTGCATCTTTTCAGTTTTTTTTTTTTTTTTTTAATGTCTTCTTATGGTGTCCCATGCTTGATATCTTTAATTGTCTTCTGCAAGTTGTATTCTTCTCTGTACAATCTTCTTTGTTTGCATGTCTGAGATATCCTTGAAGTATAGGATGTTTGCCTTCCCTCTTTATATCATGTAATTTCATTTCTTTCACAGTGCTTATTTTGCCTTGGGGCAATTCGAGGCGTGATGTCTCTTCATTGGTTGCAAGCAGATTGACATGTTCTGTTTACTAATGCAGTGGATTGAAATATTGAAGCAATTTTAAAGCTCTTCTTTGTGGATACCAATCTCTTCCTACTGTCCCATCGATATAACTCTAAAGCTGATTTATATCTTCCTCTAAACTACTGAAACACTTATAGATGTGGTAGGTTCCCCTTCGTTTTCTGTGCAAATATTGGATGTAAGGTTGGCTTCATCAGTCATAAACTTGGTTGTGAGATGTCAGATGGTTGTATGGTCCTTGATAAGATTTCTGTGGGTCTTTGTCATCATCATCATCAAAGCCTTCCCAATTAATTGGGTTAGGCTCAAGGTATTCCATAACGGTAACAGTGGCCATACCATTACAAACTTATGATATAGGCTGTAGTGGACTTTATGGCCCTGTTTTGGCCCCGTAATGGGCCATTTTTTCCGTTACGGCCCCGTAACGCATAATAATTACTACCATTACTGTTACATAACGGCCGTAACAGCTATTACATAACTATTTTTTAATACCTTGGGTTGATTGCATGAATCCTGTCTTCTTCTTCTCATTTATTTATTTATTTATTTTAAGAGGGATGCGCCAGGCTCATGTAACAGTGCAATGCAAGGGTGACACTCGATGGCCCCAGCAGCAAGCTGCTGTGGTGGGCCATCCCCCAGAAGAAATTAATTTAATATCATGTGATCCGATGGACCACATATCAGGGTATTATACTGATAAGAACGTACTACACTTGATCTTAGCCAAAAGGCCAAGAAAGGTTCAAGCCTTTTCTACCTCCCACCAACATACTTTTGAGCCTTCCCCTTGCCCTCTCCAGGACCTTATGATTGTACCAGCTCATTCCTAAACAGCGCAGTTCTTTGATGCTGTTGCACATGATCAAACCAAAGACTTTCCCTCATCTTATTACCTATTTGTGCTATTCTTAAGTTTGAATGCATTCATTTCTAATTTTATCCTTCCTCATGTTGCCACTCATCCATCTCAACATCATCATTTCAGATACACTCATCCTATGAATGCGTTGCTCCCCAACTGCCCAACATTCTGACTCATAAAGCATGGCGGTTCTTATAGCTATCCTATAAATTTTCTTTTTCAGTTTTAGAGTACCACATAAAATCTTATTTTCACTTATTTTTTGTGGTATTCTTCACAAATCTTGGGGAAGATTCCAACTTTGAAACAAAATAATTTCCCTCGCTAAGTAATTTCAGGACAAATGTCAAGGCTTAATTGAGGATTGGAAACGAATCAAGGAATTAAAGAACTGTACATGCTTGAATTTTTTCCATGGAAGTATGGTTGCTCATGCTAATATGCATTTGATATACCGTCTGTTATGGTTTGGGCATATGTGACTTGGATGCTGGTAATTTCTCCTTTTAAGTTTCTATGTCAGGGATGTGATGTCTTTTAGGACAAACCATGGTATCAGTTTTTCTTATTTCTTGTTACTATCTTCTATTATTTGGTTCATTAAATAATTTACAGCTAAGTAATTATGGGATTAATGTTAAGTCTATGATGACGATGATCCCAAATCTGATTCCTGTAAAAATCTTTGTTTGGTTATTTTTGTACAATGGGTGGCAGTTCCACTTCTGCATTGTATAAGATTGTTCTGCACTTTCTTTTAGGAAATCAATATTATGCTTACATTTTAAAACCTGTATTGGATTTTGACCTGTGTCCATTGTTAAATTGGTTCCAAATGGTCCAACCGTGCGTAAAAAAAAACTTCTGATGTCTAGTTAAATAAACATATAACATACAACCTATCATGCAACAAAAGCGCATGTAGCAGAGTGATTGGGATACTAACCTCCTAACTATGTGGTCAATGGTTCCACTTATAAAGAAGAAGAAGAAGAAGAAGAAAACAGGGAGTTCTGTCCCTACTTGCTGCTTGGATGTCTTCTTACCTAAAATTTGAAAAGAAATCAGTTGACAAGTTGACCTGCTTGGTCTAAAGCTTGACTCGGTTGCTTGGCCAATTGAATGTGGTCTGAACGATTGCTTCCTTACAAAGACTCTCTAAGTGACCTGGCCTTTTCTGCCCGGTTTGGGTCCAAACTGTCTGACCTGATGGGCTACTAAAGGGTTTTGAAACACTGATTTATGCCCTTCCTGATCGATGGGGCGTAGGTCTGCTTCAGGGTTTTGAAACACTGATTTATGCCCTCCCTGATTGATGGGGCATCTTTATGCTTTGTACTTGTGGTAATATGATAATGAGCTCTTATCTAGTATGAATTCAGCATACCTTATCATGGCGTGAATCTGCATGTGTAGCCCAAGTGATCCCCACCTATGATCAACACCTTCAATGGAAGGAATTCACTATCAGATTAGCCGAATTAACCATGATAGATAATCAAAGCCACACATCTAAGAACATGCGAAGTCAACGGTAAAGAGTAGAAAATGTCATAGTATCATTTTTGCAAACCCTTATTTGAATTTTGTAAGAGTAGAAAATGTCATAGTATCATTTTTGCAAACCCTTATTTGAATTTTGTAAGAGAAGAAAATGTCTTAATATCCATTTTGCAAACATGCATTTGAATTTTGTGATCACTCAGTTAGGGTTATATCACCATGTGCGATCCATGGTGGATCCTTCTTGTATGGTCCACAATGGTGGGTCCACTTGGGCCCACATATAAAATTGCACTAGTATAAGAGGTATGAAAAATCAGTATTTGGATTAGTGTAGTGAAAGGCTCCAGATGCACTCAATGCGCAAGAGCCCTAGATTGCCTAAGGTGCAAGGGGATGCCTAGACACAACTTGGATGACTCAGGTGCACACACACACACACACACACACACACACACATATATATATATATATAGGGAAAAGGTACTATGCAGTCAAGCTTATGGGAACTTCCCATGAGGTCGAGCTGTGTGGGCCCCACCGTGATGCTTGTCGACCATCAACACCGTGCAGGTAAGCCAAAACTTTAATCCCATCCCCAAGGTCAGAGGCTGAATCCAAGCAACTAAAGATACAAGAAAACAGAAAGTAATTTATTAAAGTTGTTTCATTTATTAGACACTTGGATATGCTTGCACGAAGTGTGAAGCGAAGCAGCAAAAATTCGAGCGTGGGTGCAGGGAAGTGTATATTTAAACAGCTAGGAAGCAAGAGCAGAAGTGGCAACTGTTTAGAAGGATCGTGCAACTAACCTCTAGTTGTCCACCAGTCCCTAAGACTAGTACCCTAATGCAGGGGCATTTTCACACTGGGCTCAAGTGGAGTGGCTTGTGGGATGTAGGGGAGGTGTTGATGTTCGACAAGCATCACGGTGGGGCCCACACAGCTCGACCTCATGGGAAGTTCCCATGAGCTCGACTGCATAGTACCTTTTCCCATATATATATATATTTATTATTGCCTTTATATCATCCATTATGCATATAAATGCAGATTGGTTATTTTAGAATTTTAGCTCTATAGGTATTTTTATTTTTGGAAGGTAAGCCAAAACTTTAATCCCATCCCCAAGGTCAGAGGCTGAATCCAAGCAACTAAAGATACAAGAAAACAGAAAGTAATTTATTAAAGTTGTTTCATTTATTAGACACTTGGATATGCTTGCACGAAGTGTGAAATCAGTATTTGGATTAGTGTAGTGAAAGGCACCAGATGCACTCAATGCGCAAGAGCCCTAGATTGCCTAAGGTGCAAGGGGATGCCTAGACACACCTTGAAGGACTCAAGTGCATACTTTTTTTTTTTTTTTTTTGCCTTTATATCATCCATTATGCATATAAATGCAGATTGGTTATTTTAGAGTTTTAGCTCTATAGGTATTTTTATTTTTGGAAGGTGAGCCAAAACTTTTATCCCATCCCCAAGGTCAAAGGCTGAATCCAAGCAACTAAAGATACAAGAAAACAGAAAGTAATTTAATGTTGTTTCATTTAATAGACACTTGGATATACTTGCACGAAGTGTGAAGCGAAGCAGCAAAAATTCGAGTGTGGGAGCAGGGAAGTGTATATTTAAACAACTAGGAAGCAAGAGCAGAAGTGGCAATTGTTTAGAAGGAGCGTGCAACTAACCTCTAGTTGGCCACCAGTCCCTAAGACTAATATCACACTGGGCTCAAGTGGAGTGGCTTGTGGGATGTAGGGGAGCACTCGGGGTGGGCAGCCCGTGTGAAGTGGGGCCCACAAGGGGGCCGAGGTCGTAACCCATGGGATGTGGGGCCTGTGCTATGAGATAAATGGATTGATTCGCCATGCTCTATCAGTTTGACCTTTTAGAGCAAGTGGTTAATTGTCCTGCATCATACCCTCTTAAAAAAATGCCAAACAAAAGAAGTAAGCATTCCAATTAAACCTTTCAGATTCATCAAAACCTTTGAAAAATGAATTGAAAATCATTTAAATGAATCAAACAATGACTATTGAGTCTATGTCATCAATCAAATGATCTTTCATAACCTTTCAAATATTGTAGAAAATCAAAAGTAGAACCCAAGTCAATTAAGCAGGTTAAGCACCGAACAAGCTATTCATCAAACTTTTAATAAAACCATTAAATGCAGTGATCTTACGTCACTGATAGAAGAAAGAAATCAAGAGTAAAAAGTTTCCTTGAGTTCATGAATATTTAAAAAAGAATTTGGGGGAAGTCGTATTTTCCATAAAGCGTAGCTCTCATCCAAAATATAGGGCAAGTTATTCTGTAATGATAACGGTGGCTGTAGCGGCCACCACCATTACCTTTACGATCTGGGCTGTAACGGCCGTTACAAATAATTTTTAATTTTTTTTTAAAAAATTGGAATAAAGAGCCTGAAAAACCTGTATCTGCCCATAACGGACTGTTACGGCTTTTATGGGGATGTAACAGGCCGTAACGGCGGTTATGGGTCTTTTTTTTTTCCATGACAGCCCTTACGTAATGTGTAGCCTGTTACGGTGCACCGTGATAATTGGGTGAATGTGTTTAAAGATGGTTTATATGATCCCGCGGGGGTGTTACCAATGTCCAAGTATCCCTCATTGGTGGTATTGACGTGTGGGTTTTTTCTTTTCTCGGGTGGATGCCAGGTGCGTGCTTGAAGATTTGTGCACACGGTGCTAGGCACTTGCGTGGGGTTTGTCGCTTTGCCCAGGGCCCGGATGAGGTGCATATGGGCTAGACACCTGAGGTGCCTAAGTTGCTTTCTAAACTACAAAATGACTGGATCATAGCTCTCACATAATTTTACAACTTTGCGCTTTTGTATTTCCAAAAGAAGAAAGAATAGGTGTTGCCATGGTATTTCCAATGGTTCCCTCTGTTTCTCCTTGTTTTCTATTCATGGTTTGCAAGTTGTGATTTGTAATAATATCAAGACCTATATCCATTCCATCTAATGATTCGAGTCTGGTGCTTTTATAATGAGGATGCCCCAAGCCCAACTCTGAAGTGAAGGTGTCTGGCCTGTCAGGCTGGGCCTTCTTGAAATTTGATATTTGCCCAGCCCAGACGCAGGCCATTTCCAGCTTCATTTGTAATGCCATCAGAACCATTGCATTGTGCTAGGATAGAGTTTTTCTACCATATGACAAGCTTATTCTTGAGGAATCAAGCACTGGTTTTTTAGGTCTGTGGTTGTCTGTTCGTCATCCCTGCATCTTGTGCTGTTGCTTATTGTATCAAACAATCTTTGTTTAGTTGAAAAAAAGTCATAATGGTCTTATAATAAACACCTTTACCATAAAAAAAGAAGTGTTAAGAGGAGATATTTTCGTGGGTTTTGTTGCATTAGCGTGATTTTCAGCCATACTGCAGTATCATTGAAGTGTGCATGGGTTATGTGATCTTTGCAGGTGGATGCGGTGGTCTACCTTGTTGATGCCTTTGACAAGGAGAGGTTTGCTGAGTCAAAGAAGGAGCTTGATGCCCTCCTCTCAGACGACTCACTGGCGACCGTCCCATTCCTCGTGTTGGGGAACAAGATCGACATCCCATACGCAGCCTCAGAGGAGGAGCTTCGGTACCACCTGGGCCTGAGCAACTTCACCACTGGGAAGGGGAAGGTGAACCTCACGGAATCAAATGTCCGCCCCCTTGAGGTCTTCATGTGCAGCATTGTCCGCAAGATGGGATACGGTGATGGTTTCAAGTGGCTCTCTCAGTACATCAAGTAGAAGGTAGGCAGAGGCAGGTACACATACCCCCCGTCAATCCCACTGTTTTTTTCGGCGCAGCTGCAGTCTTTTTAATCTAGGCTTTGAAATTGAAACATGTTGTTTTCTGTTCGTTGCTGTTGAAGAACCAACTGCATGTGGGGTCCAGCGGTTCTTGATCCCTGATATGTTAAGTGAACGTGTAATCTTAAACGGTCATATGAGGTTGGGAACTGCTTGTGTTTGCTAGTTATTTTACTATTGTAGGACCATCTTTTCTTTTTTTGGGTCACTCTGCTGTTTGGGAAATCCATATCTCGTGACTGGTGGATGGTTTTCTTTGGCTTCTTAACAGATTTTACTGTGACTTGTTTAGGCAACTTGTTATTATTATTATTATTATTTAATAGCCCTTTCCCTGTTTTGGACAAGCATGCAAAGCTGCATGAGCTTATGGTTCTAGAGTGTTGCAGTGTTTAAACTTGGAGAATGTTGCCTATGGTCTGCTTTCCTGTGGGCCCTACCCAATTGTTTCGGTAGCCAGTGGATCAAATTGCATGAATTGGGGATGGATGACCTGTGACCGTCAAACATGTACAGGTTGAAAGAATGGAACCATGGTCGATGGCTATCATCATCTGGTAGTGGTAATTAGTGTGATTGCAATTTCGGATTGGGGGTTTTCGCCGCAATTTTATTTTATTTTTTTAAATAAAATAAAATTCTCGTTGCGTTTGTAATTTGTGAAATTAGGCTTTGTTGATCCTGGCTGCCGGAGACGCCTAAAGGTGAAGCGGACCGCATGAATGGTCAGATGCGAGCTGTCATTAGGTGGGCCACGAGTTATGTTCGTCAGGTTGGCTACGAAGCATGGTCCGCGTTTTATATTAGAGTCTTGCCCTACGGGCCTGATCCTTGGGCTGCGTGTGATGTTCGTCAGTTGGGTTGCTGTCTATTGTAACCTCTTCACTAGGCCGTGGCAACCAACTCGGATTCTGCGGTGACCCCTGCTGTATCGAGCTTGGTACTGGTCGAAGCTCTGTAGGCACTATGATGTATTTGTTTTATCCACGTGGACCATCCATTTTGCCATCTCATTTTAGGGCATCGTCCTCAAAACGAGGCTGATCTAAAGCTCAAGTCGACCACACCCCAGGAAACAGTGGGGATTGAATGTCTACCGTTGAAACCTTCTTGTGGGCCACAGAAGTTTTGCATCAAGCTGATTTTTATGTTTTCCTTTCATTCGGGTTTGTGTCTTTATGAATAGGTTGGATGGCAAATAGACATGACGGTGGCCCCTAGGAAGGTTTCAACAGTGGTCGTCACTATCACGAGTGTTTCCTGTGGTGTGGTCCACTTGAGCTTTGGATCTACCTCACTTTTTAGCTCATACCCTAAAATGAGCTTGCAACATGAATGGACGGCGTGGATAAGATACACGCATCATGGTGAGGCCCACCCACCTTTTCCAGTTCCGATGGTAACTACTGAAACCCCAGTCCCAACCAAAGAGGCCGTAGCCATTCTGCAGAGTTCCACACAACTCTAGGGTTTTTGTGAAGCAGGATGTGTAAACCATATGCGGGGTGAGTCTGAAACTTGCAGTTGGCCGGACCTGAACATTAGACTGGGTTGGGTTTGGGCTGAAAATCCTAAAGCGACCAACATGACCTTGGGTTGGGCTTGTGTTTAGGCATTAAGCAACTTGACCCAACCCAAACCTGACCTTACTTTAAAGAGTACATATATACGAGTAACATTGCTTAAGAGTATATATACATACATTACTTCAAGAGTACATATACATGAGTTATATGATTAGCATGGAAAATAGGATTCAAGATTGGAACTGTAGTCTGTACATCCATGGTTGGGTTAGGTTCGGTTGACTCAACCTGATCTCCTGAGTTGTATGCGGGTAGGCTGATGTTACCTGAGCTTAACCTGCATCCTTAAAAGCAACGTCTTTCCCACCCGTGTCGCTTGGGTAGGAAATCAATACTGTCTGAAGGAATGCCCTCTGAAGATAACCTTTCTCGAAAAATCAGGCTGATCCACATTCATCTAGGCCGGTTGTTGTCATTGGTTCCATTGGCGTGGCCCACTTGATGAATGGACCTGCCTGTCTTTCTTTCTTTTTTTCCTCCAGTCGATCTTCATATTTGAGCCTGTGATTTCATGGTACCAATGTCCTGCACAAGGTACTTAAACCAGAGATCACACACGGATCACTTGCACACAGACTCTCCTGCAGCTTGGGTCCCTATTCATGGCTCAGTGGTAGACACTGTTTTAACGCTGAGGTCATGGGTTCAGTGTCCATGTGGTGTATGTGGGTGAAAGTGCTTTAGAAAAAAAAAGCTCTCTAGCAGCTCCACTAACAAGTTGGAGACATTCTAGTGAAATATTCCAATTGACCCCGCGATACATCAATATTTCAGAATCTTGGCTGTTTTGAATTTCTGGCAATTTAATCACAAAACTATTGCTAATTTGATGAAGTTTTTATTTAAGATCTAAGATAATTTATTTATACCGTAATACTTAAAATTTTAAATTTATATTAATTTACAATGTTTATTTTTAGTGAGAAAAACTCCAGTGCTCTCTGAGCATTATTAATTATATTGCTCCTAGTTGCATCTGTCACTAGGACAGTCCAATTGATGATCTGAACTCTGTCAAGTCCACAACAAATTTTTAGCCTCCTAGTAGGGGTGTCGATGGGCTGGGCTCGGGCCTAAAAAATCAAACTTTTGAATAGTCCTGACCCAGCGTGCGGCTCGAAACGGTTCAAAATCCGGGCAGAAACCTACCCAAGCCCGACCCGTTGACAGCCCTACCTCTAAGGCAAAAATCATACTTGATACCATGCTCCAATCCATTGCTGGTGTTGTCGCCATCCTTTTCCAAGCCATTGATGGGATAGCTACGATTGTCAATATACAAATAGATTGATCAAATTGCTGATTGAACATTTTCTGTTGTCTCCAGCAATCTATGATGGGATCACGTCATAACCTGTGACTCCAGGTAACAAGATACGCTGGTTTTCTCTCTCCAGTTGCGTGCTACACAGCTTGATTTTTAACGCGTGGAACTTCTCCGCCTCTACAATGATTTATGTTTTAGATCCACATCGTACATCAGTTTTTACAGATCATTCTAGAGCATGAGCCCAAAAATAAGGCACGTCCAAGGTTCAAATGAACCACACCACAGGAAGCAAAAAGGATTGAATGACTACCGTTGAAACCTTCCTAGGGTGCACTATGAGGTTTATTTGCCAGCTAATCTCTTTGTAAGGTCACACGGATAGATATAGATGAAGGGAAAATACAAATATCAGTTAGTCCATAGCCTTCCATGGCCTTAAAGAAGTTTTTAACATGTGTCCAATTTCTAATGTTTGTGTAGTGTGGCTCACTTGAGCATTGAATCTGCCTCTTTTTCTTATCTTTTTCCATACAATGATATGAAAAAATGGATGAACGGTGTGGATATAATACATACATTATAATGGAGCCCACTTAAGTTCATTTGTCAACACCTCCCCATTTTCTTCTGGAAACGGATTGGCCACTCCCCCTGCCACCGGCCCCGTGGCTGGTGGTCGGTTCTCTGTGTGCCTCACCATGATGTATGTGTTTCATCTATTCCGTTCATCCATTTTTACAGATCATTTTAGAGTTGATTCCAAAAATGAGAGGTATATAAATCTCAGGTGGACCACACCACAGGAAAATAATAGTGATTGAATATCTACCATTAAAATCATCCTAAGGCCCACTGTACTGTTTATTTTACGTTCAATATGTTGAGTAGGTCATACATGCCCAGATGAAGGGAAAAAACAAAGATCAGCTTGATTCAAAACTTTTATGGCCCCCAAAAGGTTTTTAATGGTTGACGCTAATTCAACACTGTTTACTGTAATGTGGTCAACTTGAGATTAAGATATAACTCATTTTTTGTCTCATACCATAAAATGATCACTAAAAATAGATGGATGGCATGGGTGAAACACATACATCATGGGCCCACAGAGCACCGACCACCAGCCATTTGCTGGTGGCAGGGGGAGTAGCCAATCCGTTTCCTTTTCTTCTCTCGACGTGGAACGTGCTGCACCGTGGGAGCGGATTAGTTGAGACTCCGACTAACCCAAGACGAGCCGCCTTTACCATGGTGCCCATCTTGACCTGTTTATCCTTTATCCATCCGGTCCATCCGTTTTTCTAGATCATTTTAGGCATTATCTAAAAAATGAAGCAGATCTAATTATCAGGTGGACCATATCATAGGAAACGGTAGTAATTGACCATTAATGGGCGACGAAAGTTTTGGATCAAGCTGATATTTGTTTTGTCTCTTCATCCAGGCTTAAGTGAACTTATCAACAGATTAGATGGCAAATAAAAATTACAGAAACATTAAGGTGAGCTCTAAGAAGTTTTTAATGGTAGGGTGTGTAGGCTCCACCTGATAATGAATCTTCTTAATTTTTAATATCATGCTATAAAATGATCTGAAAATTCGGATGGATGCAGTGGAAGCAGAATACACACATCAAAGTGGGCTTGATGGTAAGGGCTACACCGTCTTAGGTGATGCTGGGTCTCACTTAGTCCGCTACCCTATGCCACGTAACAAGTAATGGAATTTCTGAAATTTAAATGGGCCATATAATTATATATTTCTTAGATGCACATCATCCATCTACTTATTCAGATCATTCTAGAATAGGAATAAAAAAATAATGTACATTCAAATCTAAAGTGGATCACACCATTGAAGACAGTAGAAACTGATGCTGTTGTTGAAAACTTTTTGATGCCAAACAAGGCTATGGTCAAATTAATATTTATATTTTAACTTCATCCAGTTATATGTGATCTTATGAAGAAATCGAATGAAATATAAACTTCAGGGTTGTCTCTAGGATAGTTTCAACAGTGGTTTGTTCAATCCCCATTAGTTTTTGTGGTGTGATTTACTTGAGCTTTGAATGTACCTCATTTTTAGGCTCATCCTCTAGAATTATCTAGAAAAATTGATATACGGTGTAGATCTAACACAATAATCACGGTGACACTCAGGAAAGTTACAATCTTGAAAAGTTGTGTTGTGCAATAAGGGGGCACTTGGGGCATGCTATTAGATGGGATTGCGTTGGATGGAATTGTATTTGGTCCCTTGCAAATTTCATCCAACGTTTGGTGACAATGGGATGAGTTTGGATTCAGTGAAATAGAATTACATCTGATCCCATACTGGTTTTCATAGATTTTAAAATCCACTATACATATAGGCCTTACATTGATGCATGTGTTTTATCTATGTGGTTCATCCATATGCACCATTCATACATGTCATGCTAGTTATATACATGTATATTTCACAAACATCCATTGTGAATTTGGTTTGTTAATTACAATTCTATTGTCCACCAAATGGAATTTTGTTTAATGCAATATTTTCCTTTTGTAATAATTTTATCTTAAACATGGGATTGGATGACCCAAATACTATGATATTTTCCTACATGCAATCATTGTGCAATAACAATGTTAATCTCATCTAATATAATTACATACCATTTAATCCCACATAGTAATCTATTTGGGAGAGAGATTGGAATTTTCTGTGCCTAAACTCTGTATTTCAATGCCTTTAAGAGTAAAACGTAAAAATCTGAAAATCTCCCAATCGCCGAGAACTAGATTTGTCTCGTGGACCTACTTTGAATGGAGTTTGCCTCTAAGGCTCGAAATGCTGGCGCATCAGGAGCCATCGATTCCTCAGCTTCTTCACACAAACTAGAACATTCTAGAAGCAGGTTTTAGTGGCTGTGCACACAGTTTCATCCACCCAGCGGCGACGAGTGGTTGAAAGAAATAAAGAAAATATCCAAGACGGCGGATGAAACCACAACCACAGAGACCAATAAGCTGAGATTTTGAAAATCTAAATACATGAAACCGTATTATCGCGAGAACTTCGAAACTAAGGCAGACTTTAAAATATTGCAATTAATTCGTCATATTATCCCCATAAAATTGCCACATTAATTCGTTAAATAATAAAAAGTTTAAGTAATTTGTTATCTAAAAAATATATTTTAATCTCAAATTTAATTATTAATTGAAAATAATTATTTTTAAATATTTTTATTTTTGCAAGAGTTTTCCAATAATATCTTAAGAGAAACCTCAAACTTTGCAAATTTCTCCCAAAAAAATTTCAGCTGAGAATATACCAAAAACAAGATTTTGTGCCTTACTTGAGCTCAACTTGGGCCAGACCCGTACCAACGATGTGGGGCCCACACTGATGTATTTATTGTGCATCTACTTGGTTCATCTACTTTTTCGAATTTATTGTAGGTCATGATCTAAAAAATGAATCACTCATATATTTTGAACGTGTATGCAAATTTTTCTTTATGCTTTGTTTTCTCTTCTACTAAAATGATTATTCCAAAAAAGAAGGAAATGAAATGAAAAAAAAATAATTATATATATGAAATTGAAATAATTTTAAAGAATAACACTTGAGTTTTCAAAAAACGAGTACTATATTCGAGTTTCGAGAATCCAATCATTAAGAATTCCAGATAGACCATGATACACAAAAAATAAAAATAAATGTTATTTAATAACCATTGAAAACATTTTATGGACCAAAAAAGTTTTGGATCCAGTTAGTTTTGTTTTATTTTCTCTCATCTAATTTTGCATGACATTAATAACAAGTTGGTTATGCTAATAAGCTTTTAATTGTGAGAGTTTACAACAATTGTTTCCTATGATGTTTACTTGAAATTTGTATAAGCTTTATTTTGAAGATCATACATTAAAATAAATTGAAAAAAATATATGAACAACGTACATGTATAAGGAATATATTAAGGTGAATCCTATATTCAAGGTCTCACCTGCATTACTGGTTTTGAGTCTTGCTTTAGTCGTGCTCATAAGAAGTGATTTGTGTTCAAAAGAATACTCGGAGCCCATGTTTGTACACATGCATATGACGCTTTTCATTAGCACAGGATAATAGTGTGTGTATAGCTTCCTAATGGACACTCCGCATTCAAAGTGACAAATCTTGTTCTCAGCCAAAAATAGAAATTTCTAAAAAGAATTTCAGATTTTAAAATTTTTCTTTGGATAATGGGAAAAGAATTGCTGAAAATAAAATTCTCAAACTATTTATTACAAGTTAATTGTGTGGTAAATATTTTCTAAATCTTCATAATTTCATTGTAAAATCACTAAAAATAATAACCATGAGAAGTACGAAATATCAAGATAACACTGTTTGGTTCATTTCAGTTAAATTATCGTGGTATTTTAGAAATCTAGATATTTTAGAAATAAGGGCGATTTTGTCAGAACTCAGAAGCAACACAAGTGAAATAGACTTCCACCAAAGACTAGGTTTGGTGGGGCGTGTATCAGCCCACAACGGAAGATTCCAGAATTGCTTGTGGCGTCATTTTCCACGCCCTGACCCTCCTTATCCAGTGCCACGTGTACGGTGATCTTGACAATCTCAGACTAGGACCCATCATAAGTGCACCGTGGCAGGAAAATAATCCATCTTTGCCGTCCGATCTACGGTCAGGTTTTCAGTGTGTACGGATGAGACTATGGTTCAGCGATCTACACCGTTGATATGATCAACGTCATACTGGTTTGCACACAGGCAAAAAAGGGCTGGATTGGAGGAGGCTAGTTGTCAAATGAATGGTCATGTTCGGTTGAATGTGAACCGTTGCTGTGTTTCCTTTATCAACCGTGGGTTTGTTGGGCCACCTGTTGAAGGGCTAGGACTTCTCCATCTGATATCTTTTGGTGCATGGGCCATACAGTAGTTCCCCTTCACATGAATGGTGTGGATCACCTGGACGCGGATTAGATACTGACAAGTTGAGCAGCGAGTCCGCTACTGAAGTGACGTCACCAAGTTCTGTGGGCCCCACTATGATGTCTGTGTTGTATCCACACCGCCATCCATTTCGAGATATCATTTTAGGGCACGAGCCAAAGAATGAGGTAGATAAAAATCGGTACTAGACCCGCTCTAGAAAACAGTGGGGAGAGTGATTCCCACCGTTGAAACTATCTTAAGGTCCACCATAATATTTATTTGATATTCAACCTGTTCAAAAGTTAAAAAAGACAGGAAAGATGGGAAAACACATATATCAGCTTGATCTAAAACTTCTGTGGCATTTAGAAGTTTTTAATGATGCGCGTTCTCTCCAAGTGGATGGAAGGCGTGGATACAAAACACACATCATGGTGGGGCTCACAGAACTTGGTGACGTCACTTCTGTAAGAGTCTCGCTACTCAACCTGTCAGTATCTAATCCACGCCCGGATCACCTAAGTCCAAAACCATGGGTCCCACTTGCACAGAATGAGAGCACGAACGATAGTGTACGGTATGGTTGGCGGTTCACCAGTCTGGTAGGTCACGTTGAAATGATGTGGTTAGATCCGACGAACCAACCGTCCATCTGCCAAAACGACGCGGAAGGGATTGCTACTCACCCTGCCGCAGCCAATGGCTAGTGTTCAGTGCTCTGTGGGCCCCACCATGATGTTTTTGTTTCATCCGTTCCATACGCCCATTCTTCCATATCATTTTATGGTATGGTCCAAAAAATGAGGTTGATCCAAATCTCAAGTAGACCACACAGTGTTCATTTTTTGGATCAATCCGATATATATATTTCCCTTCATCCAAATCTTCATGACCTAATCAACAGGTTAGATGTCAAATAACCATTACAGTGCGCCCTGGGAGGTTATTAATGGTGGACATTCAATTACTACTGTTTTCCCATGGTGTGGTCCACCTGAGATTTATATCCACCTCAATTTTCGAATCAAGCCCTAAAATTATCTTTCAGAATGTATGGACAGCGTGGATAAAACAAATCATGGTGGGTCCACATAGCATCGACCACTAGCCACCTGGTTGATGGCGGCACCATCAGCCAAACCGTGTCCTGGGCATTGCCCGTTCTTACACAGACCTCTCTCCTCACCTAACGTGCCGAATTTGATTGAAATGTGGCACACAATACATGTTTGAAAGGAGGTCGGTGGGCACCGGTTCCATCTCTTACATCTGTCCGGATAAGGATGCTTGGCTCATAAGATGAAAGTAACTAATCTGCATCCGTACCAAAACAGTAATTGAAGTGGACCGACGGTTTTATTAGAACGATCCAATCTAACATAAGATTGCCTAGACTCATGGCAACAGGGGTTAGAAATTATCTCACCGTGATGTTGGTAAGAAATGCACTCTATTAATCTACTTTGCTCGCTCATTAGCTAGTCAACCTGGATGTATGGCCACATGCATTATAAACATGGCTTGAATTTGACCAAACATGTGCTTATTAGAAATAGTATGGACATTTAAGAGTCATATCGATTTGATTTGATTGAATGCTAATTGTAACCTTTGGTGTCAAATTAATCTGTTTAGAATTAGACCTATGAATGTTGATTTAACTGCCCAACTATTAATGTTACAATGATTAGATGATTTAAAAGAAGAGGATTAGTATTTAAAAATGTTTTTTTTTTTTTTTTTTGCCTTATATTAAAGACTTCTTTCAATGGTAATAGTTGTTTTTGAGTTTATCAAATTTAAACAAATAAAATTAAAAATTAAGGAATTGATTTTCATGCAAAAACAACACAATTAGAGAAAGTAAATTAAAATAAATAGGAAAAAAATAATTAACTACGTTTGCCTGTGTGGATAGAACAATTGAGGTTTGCAGTTTGCAATACATGACGGTGTGATCTATCAAATAGGGACTCAATGATTTAGTGATATCGTCGCACAAAAGTTGTGGATATTTAATTTATTTAATTAACTAACTCCTAAGATGTAGTACAACAATGTGCTGGAAGTGAAATATTTAAGCTATAAATATAATAAGCAACTTCATATTATAGATGTTAATTGATTGTGTGTGGTGATAGCCCCAGGATCTTTTCAAATATTATTTTTATAGGCTTTAGGAGGAGGGGGTTGAGTTGAGATTTTCTTACTAGTCTTCAAAGGAGACTAAGGTGACTCGATTATACCTTGCAATAAAACCTGATCATTATTTTAGATTTATAAGCATTTTAATTAAGAAGGCTTTGTTTTTAGTTTTTTGAATTTATGAGCATTTGAATTAAGAACTGCTTGTTTTTTAATGATTTTTCTTTTAGATGTATTGCTTTTAAATTTTTTCCATAAAGTATGGGCCAAAGTTTCATTTAACCCATGGTGAAAGACATCATCATCTAACTAGTGTTAAATATACCTAGTGGTTTTCCTATTTAATCTTTTTTCACTCATCATCCCAACATATCCTGTAGTTTAGCTTTACCACTTTGAACCGGTGGATTAAAATCTTTACGATATAAAATATATTTCATTTTGACTTCTTAAATCATCCAATTAGAACCATTAATGTTAACTATTTTATTTGTAGTGCTTGCCTTTATCAATTCATACATGATAAACAATGAACCCCACAAACATCGAAGTTTCCAACCAAAGCTCTTATACAATTTAGGAAATTAACACATTGCCTATCTATATATATGAATCAAACAAAAATATAAGATTCACAAATATGTATCACAAATCCAAGATAAGGCCACAAAATAGGAAAGGCCTAAATTACAAGATAAGATTTGCATGGAAAATCCTTTAATGGGAAGTGGAAAACTACCAGGCAAATTTGAGAGAAATTATAGTATGAAATAAGAGATTACATAATACTTCTCAAAGCTTTTGTCTTAGACTAGAGAGATTAAAAGAGAAAAAACTCAATATAAATTAATCATCATTTGATGCTTTAAGAAATCTAACCTTTTCACCATTAAAAAAAAACACCATTAAAATAAATATAATTTTAAAAAATCATTTTTAAAGGAAGAAAACTAACCTAAAAATGATACAGCTGGTTTCAAGGAGGAACAAATCCACAGAGAGTAAGAAAAAACTTTCAAGAATTAGCTTTGGCACTAAGGAACCCTATAATTATTCTCTTTTATATATATATATATATATATATATATATATATTCTTCCTTCTCCTTATCTTTAGATCATAACTTTCGTGACAGTAGAGCAGTTGCAGATTAAACCGGGCCCATCTGCGTGGCCCAAAATGAAAATGGATGACCCTCTTCCAACACACATGTTGGGATATGGCCATTCATCTCGTTGGACACACTCTATATTTACCTTACTAAAAATCAGGTGTGTACGCTCATCAAGTGGCCACGTGTATCACGAGATGACGGTTAAATAGATACACCAGTGATCACTCAACAAACACGTGTGCCCCACCTGATGCTGTGGTCGGCCATACTGATGTTCAGGCCGGAAGCGGATTGCGTCCTACCACGCTCAGCTCGGGCAGGGATCTGTGGGCCCCACCGTGATGTAAGGGTGTTATCCATTCCGTTCATCCATTTTCTCAGATAATTTTACTGCAACATAGAAAAAATTTAAGATAGCTACACATCTCCAGTGGATCACACCAAAGGAAGCAGTGGTGATAATGACACCCACCGTTGAAACCGTTATAGGAGCCAACGTGATGTTTTTTTTTTACCATCCAACGTATTCATGAGGTCATGTAGACCTGGATGAAGTGAAAACACAGATATCAGCTTGATCCGAAACTTTTACAGCTCTCAAGAATTTTTTAACGGTGAATATTCAATCCCCACTTTGTGGTCCACTTCAACCTTTGTTCTACCTCATTTTTACATTCCTTTACTAAAATGATCTGTAAATATGTATGGACGGCGTGGATAAAACCCTTACATCATGGTGGTCCCAACAGACTCCTACCCGGACGGACTTTTGTCTGGGCGGTGTTACGACGCAATCCGCTTCCGTTCAGGCCAGGAAACGGATTGGCTACTCCCCCTGCCACCAGCCGCTGGTGGTCGGTGTTCTGTGGGCCTCGCCATGATGTATGTGTTTCATCCATGCCGTCCATCTATTTTTGAAGATCCTTTTATTGTATAAGACAAAAAATGAGGTATATCCCAATCTTAATTGGACCACATTATAGGAAACAGTGTTGAATGAGCGTCGACCGTTAAAAACTTTTTGGGCATAAAAGTTTTGGATCAAGATGACCTTTGTTTTTCGCTTCATTTGGGCTTTTATGACCTAATCAACAGATTGGATTTCAAATAAACAGTACAGTAGGCCTTAGGAGGATTTTAATGGTGGATATCCCATCACTATTTTTTTCCTGTAGTGTGGTCCACCTGCAATTTATATACCTCTCATTTTTTTAGATCAAGCCTTAAAATGATCTATAAAAATGGATGAACGGAATGGATGAAATACATACATCATGGTGGGGCCCACAGAGCACTGACCATCAGCCACCAGGCTGGTGTCAGGGGGAGTAGCCAATCAAACCAGGTCCTTTTCGGAAACGGATTGGCTACTCCCCCTGCCACCAGCCAATGGCTGGTGGTCGGTGCTATGTGGGCCCCACCATGATATATGCATTTTATCCATGCCGTCCATATATTTTTATAGATCATTTTACGTTACAGGAGAAAAAATGAGGTATGTTGAAATCTAAAGTGGATCACATTACACGAAACAGTGTTGAATGAACATTGACCATTAAAAGCGTTTTGGGGGCATAAAAGATTTGGATCAAGCTGATATTTATTTTTTCTTCATCTGGGTCTTTATGACGCAATCAACAGATTGGATGTTAAATAAACAGTACGGTGAGCCTTAGGATGATTTTAATGGTGGATATCCAATAAATTTTTTTTTCCTGTGGTGTGGTCCATATGAGATTTATATACCTATAATTTTTTGTATCGATACCTAAAATTATCTGTAAAAATGTATGAACGGAATGGATGAAACAAATAAATCATAGTGGGGCCCACGGAGCACTAACCACCAGCCACGGGGCTGGTGTCAGGGGGAGTAGCCAATCCGTCTCCGTCATTTTCACAGCATGGCCGACCTGATGAACGGCCCAGATATTGCAGACGTAGGCGGTGGGTGCACTCAGTGGATTCCCACGCGATTCGCACACCATCGTGGTCAATCGCAATATCGGTGACGTCCGCACACAAAACAATGAGATTGTGGGCCCCACAAATGTAAGGCTATGCGCGTGGAAGACACGGTGTAGTGGGCAGCAGAAGATCCGCGTACTCAACACTTCTCGCCCACATACACCACTCTTTCGGTCTTCAACGCAGACTAACGTGCCGCGTGTCACTCTTTCCACCGTTGACCTTCCCCTCTCTATATAAACGCTCGAACCAAACCTCCCGATTCAGGCACTCAAACCCCAACCCAGAGAAGAAGAAAAAGAGCAGAAATAGATGGGAAATTACAATTCGTGCCTCTTCAAACCGCTAAAACTCGCCGCGAAATTCCTGGACTCCGACGGAAATCTCCATCGCATCGGAATCCCCACCAAAGCCGCGGAGCTCATGCTCGAGTGGCCGGGTCACGTGATCTGTCAGGCCGAGGAGCTGAGACGCACGCGCCGAGTTACCGCGATGAAAGCCGATGAGGAATTGCAGGCCGGGAAGGTGTACCTATTGCTACCGGTTTCAAGGATCAGTTCTCGCGTTTCGGAAGATGAGATCTCTCGGATGGACGCCACGTGTCGGAAGAAAAAGAAGAACGACGGGAGCTGCAGGGTTTTCCCTGAGAGCGAGAGAGGTAGGAATGAGTTCCACGTGGCGGAGGAGTGTGAAGAGCGGGATACCGGTTTCCCCGGTCACCGCATGGTTAATTACCGGCAGTGGAGGCCCGCGCTGGAGACCATAAATGAAGTACACTGAGGAAGTAGTCCGGCGGACTACTTTGCTTCGGGGGGTTATTTGATACTCGTGCGGAGTATGCCGCTTGATACGCAGGCACTTAGAAATTGTACACATGGCCTATTTTAACTAAAACCATTGTCGAACTATATCGTAGAGTTACATTCTCAAAATCGTACTAGTTGAACAATCCTATCCTCTGGTTGGTGGACATTTGTTAGCTTAAATTAAGACCATTGGATATTGTTAATCTTAACCGTCCAATGAATGTACACCAATCGGATAGTCTGACTATAAGTCGTCATATAGATGACGTTACTATCAGATCCACCCCGTCTATAAGGCGTACCGTCACATTTTCACCGTTGATCATGAAAATCAAACCAATCCAAAACTTAGGTGCGCCACATAACAGAAAACGGTATAAAATTAACTAAAAACTCTGAAATCACGTGGTGTGAACTGCATAAGTCTTTGGATGTACTGATTTTCTACGAATCCATTCATCCTGTTATGGCACGACAGATGAGCGGATTGAAAGGCATAAAGACCAAATGATGGGTCCCACAGACAGTTTGGACTATTTTAACGTTGTTTCCTCATCCGTAGGCTGTAGCCTACCTGAAGTTTGAATTTACTTTTGTGCCCATATATAAACATAGGGTGGTCCACCTGATGGACGGAGTGGATTTCATCCACATAAAATCTTCCATCCATGTCAGCAAATAGTCACGCAAGCGATCGTGTATCATCCGTCGCACTTTGCTAGAGTATCAAAGTTCTTCTTTTTCGCCTGGTCATTGCACTCGCGCGAGTGAACTTGCGAGTCTACTCGCCCCTGCACGAGCGAAGTTGCAAGATCTATGCCACTCATCAGGTGGATCTCCCGGGATAAGTATCTGTATGGTCTTCCCATCGAATGGGTCACACGTTTACAGAAGAAATGGACGGTGTTCATTCCATCCATTCATGTAAACCAACGGTTGGATGGTTCAAATCTGGTGGATGGTGTGCATCTCATCCATTCACGTGAACCACCAAAGGAGCAGATTGATGTTTTGGCCCCTCAAGTCTCAACTGTGGGCCCAACCAGATGTTTGGTTGGAAATTATAATTTGACACGTGTGGCAGCTGGAACACGAGCACTTCGCTTTCCTCTCCATGTAGAGAGGAGCTCATCACACTGGATACTCTGTGGGGCCCAACGTGATGTATGTTTTATATCCACACTTTCCATCCGGTTTTACAATTCATTTTAGGACACTGTACCAAAATTTAACTATATCCAAAGCTCAAGTGGACCACGCCACAATAAAAAGTGGGAATTGAACAGCTACCGTTGAAACTTCTTGGGGGCTACGTGTTTTGGATCAAGCTGATATATATTTTTTCCTTTCATCCGGGTCTGTGTAACCAAATCAACGGGTTAGATAACTAATAAACATCACTGTGGGCCCCAGGAAGGATGCAACGGTAGACATCATTATCCCCAATTTTTTCTGTGGTGTGGCCCACCTGATATTTGGATATACTTCAATTTTTGGCTCATGACTAAAAATAATTTGGGAAAACGGATTTACGGACTTGATAAAATAATTACATCAAGAAGGGCCCCAAAAGTATCCACAACACGCTATAGCACGGTGAGCTCCTCGTTACACAATCCGCGTCCCTCCATGCTAGGTAGAGGTGGGCATTTTTGAAATTAGATCCGAGTCTTTGTTGATTGTGTCAGTATAGTTAATTGTTTTGAGTTTTGTGATAAGAATAGTTGTACCATGTTCAGCTGAACAATATGTTGTCTTTTATCTTGGCGAGAGACCATACATGTGAGAGCGATCTTCCTTTAGCCTATACTGTTCATCTGGTGTAGGCTGTAGCCTACCTGAAGTTTGAATTTACTTTTGTGCCCATATATAAACATAGGGTGGTCCACCTGATGGACGGAGTGGATTTCATCCACATAAAATCTTCCATCCATGTCAGCAAATAGTCACGCAAGCGATCGTGTATCATCCGTCGCACTTTGCTAGAGTATCAAAGTTCTTCTTTTTCGCCTGGTCATTGCACTCGCGCGAGTGAACTTGCGAGTCTACTCGCCCCTGCACGAGCGAAGTTGCAAGATCTATGCCACTCATCAGGTGGATCTCCCGGGATAAGTATCTGTATGGTCTTCCCATCGAATGGGTCACACGTTTACAGAAGAAATGGACGGTGTTCATTCCATCCATTCATGTAAACCAACGGTTGGATGGTTCAAATCTGGTGGATGGTGTGCATCTCATCCATTCATGTGAACCACCAAAGGAGCAGATTGATGTTTTGGCCCCTCAAGTCTCAACTGTGGGCCCAACCAGATGTTTGGTTGGAAATTATAATTTGACACGTGTGGCAGCTGGAACACGAGCACTTCGCTTTCCTCTCCATGTAGAGAGGAGCTCATCACACTGGATACTCTGTGGGGCCCAACGTGATGTATGTTTTATATCCACACTTTCCATCCGGTTTTACAATTCATTTTAGGACACTGTACCAAAATTTAACTATATCCAAAGCTCAAGTGGACCACGCCACAATAAAAAGTGGGAATTGAACAGCTACCGTTGAAACTTCTTGGGGGCTACGTGTTTTGGATCAAGCTGATATATATTTTTTCCTTTCATCCGGGTCTGTGTAACCAAATCAACGGGTTAGATAACTAATAAACATCACTGTGGGCCCCAGGAAGGATGCAACGGTAGACATCATTATCCCCAATTTTTTCTGTGGTGTGGCCCACCTGATATTTGGATATACTTCAATTTTTGGCTCATGACTAAAAATAATTTGGGAAAACGGATTTACGGACTTGATAAAATAATTACATCAAGAAGGGCCCCAAAAGTATCCACAACACGCTATAGCACGGTGAGCTCCTCGTTACACAATCCGCGTCCCTCCATGCTAGGGCCGTCGCTGGAATGGCGGGAGTGCGTATTGCGCATATCTAACCACTTATTCAGCTGGGGGTGCACATTGAACCGGTAGAGCCGTAGAACCGGATCGGAACCGATGAAATGGTCCAGTTCTAGAGTGCACCGGTTCTAATTCTGGCTCCAAAATTAAAGAACCGTTTAGTTCGGTTCAATTCTAGTTTGGGGGTACGTAGAATTGAACTGAACCGTGGATCCGAACCATGAATTCGAACAGTGTGTCCACATCTCTAGTGGGTAAAACATCCAAACCGTCGTAGAATTGATATGAAGTTATTCCCATCCATTCACTCCCGATTGTATGGTTCCAAGACCTTAATAGTATTGTTAAAATATGCAATTGGGCCGGATTATAAAAAGCCCATAACCGTGGAACCGAACTGGTTTTCACGGTCCGGTTCCGGTTCGGTTCTAGGGTGCTAACGGTCTAGTTCCGGTTTTGAAAATCCTGGAATCGTAAGTAACGATTCAGTTCCGGTTTCACCCCCGGACCGAACCGAATCGTGTGGACCCTCTTTCTACCTTCGTAGACACATCATTACAAATGTAACTAACTCAGGAATTTTCATTGGGTCGTAGATTTAATATCTGGCTGATCTCCACCGTAGATATGGGCCCATATGTACATTTGGTCCCCCACGTCTATAGAAGCTCAGATTCCATACGTGGTATTTTGTTTAGTCATCCAGACCGTTGAATCGATGGGCCCAGCACGGGTAACATATGCTGCAAAAATTCTTCCAGTGTGAAACCGCAAAACCGTTAGATAAGTGGACTACAAATACATTGTCATGTATATCTCCTAAAATGGGCCTTTTTTGGGCTTCCCTTATCTACTATGGATCCCATCACATAAACGCCCTGGATGACCAAACATGGGCCCCACATTTGTAGAATCATGTGGAAAGCCCCTTTTCTGATTGAAGGCTAAGAAGCTTATTAACTGGGCCTATCAAGGTTAGGCCCACCCAGCCCAGCCCACTGCAACCCCACCTAGATTGCTTTAGGCAGTCGGTGCTTTGCTCTTTACTTTAATTGAGGGTTTTGATGAAGCCTAGTTAAGGCACAGAGGTAGGCCTAAACCTCTCTGATGGTGATCTGAGCGTTGCATGTGACTAAAGCCAGCTGTGTGGAATCTAAACGGCCGGGATCGGCAGTCGGGCTATCGAAACTAAGCAATCAATGGACCAGGATCGCCTGTTAGGCTATCAGTCCTGGCCCACCTTTTGCAGAAACTTAGACTCAAATATTGGGTCCATGAGCTAAGATTTTAAGCATGTCAATTGATCCAACGGCTCAGGTTATGCGGGAGTGCCAGTGGGCCCCAACACGGCCCGTTTAGGGTTTCAACTTTCAAGGGCGTCTATGACATACAATAAGCAGGGTGGGCCCCACTTGATGAACATCCAAGATGTTGCACAAAAGTGGGTTGGTAGGTTCGGGCTCAGGCAAGACCGTGGACGGTCCGATTACAGGGTGGGCTTGGATTATATTTCTTTTGGTCCATCACAGTCTGGGCATTTCACTGTGGGCCTGGGCCTGTTGTTGGCCTTACTAGGCGTGGCCTGACTGGGCCCATTTTCACCCTATGAACCTAACATACCTTAGGGTCTGTTTGGGCGGTGGGATTAGAAGGGATTAGGAGGGATGGGATTCAAAAAACATAATTATCACCCATGGCAGGGATTGTCCCCTGTTGCCATTGGGATAAGATTAATGCCCTGCTTTGTTGATAATACGGTGGTACATTGAATGGATATACCCACCATCATTTGAAATTATTGAGAATAACACGTGTTATATCTAAACTGTTCATTTGTTTTGTAACCTCATTTTATGGCATGGGCCTAAAAATGAGGTAGATCCAAAACTTATGTGGCCCCAAAGAAGTTTTCAACAGTAAGTGTTGAATCCCCATTGCTTTCTATGGTGGGGTCTACTTGAGCATTAGATTTATCTGATTTTTTGGCCCATGCTCTAAAATAATCTCAATAAATGGGTGGATGGTGCGGATATAGCCCACACATCATGATAGGACCTACAACAACTTGCTAATATCGAGTGAAATTGGCATGGGACCCAATGCAATTCTATTTAATGTAATTCCAAGCTTTGCCATTCTTCCCAAACAATCCCATCCCACCTTATCCCTTCTAATCCCACCGCCCAAACAGACCCTAATTCCGCAAAACTATGCTGCAGTTGTAGAACGGTCATGTTCGGTGAAATGTGAACGGTTTTCAGCCAAGGAAAATTTTCACACGTACCAACATGGCACACGTGTGTGAGGTGTAGGGATATCCATCAGTGCATTCGGATCCACGACATGCGACTCGGCTTGAGTCAGGCTGGTGCGCGCATTTGGTGAGCCGGAGAGAATCGCGCATGGACCATTGATCAATCATTACATTTACCGTACATTCTTTCATACACGTGTGTGGACCACCTGATGGATGGACCAACCTGATTTTGAACCTGGCCGAGTACGGAGGCATGTGTTGCCTGATGAACGGTCTGGATCTCACGCACACGTGTCATGTTGGTACATGTGGGGCGAGTCCCCGTTGGAAGGTAAGGTATTGACCGGCTCTAACTTACGCCAGGGGGTTAGACCAAGACGACGACTTTCGAGAGAGCAAGTCCACCACACCCCCCCCTTCCCAAGTTGGGGGCAGTTTAACAAACCTCTCTCTTCTCCCATTTAATAAACACCGACTTTCTGGTGTGAGTTTGTCACAAACTACCATTACGCAATACCTGCAGATCAATCTAGACCATCAAAATTTGGGACCCGTTGCATAGGGTGGAAATGGGCCAGGCTGGCCAGGGTTAGCCCTGGCCCTACAGGACCGTCCCTGACTGAAAAACAACGTAGTGATCAAAGGTTTGGAATTGTCTCTGAAGTTGGAACCATCTACTCTACTGTATAATGGTGGCCCACTCAATAATTAATCCAGGCCATTCATCATTGGCCCAGATGATCTTAAACCATCTTAACCGTTTATTTCCTTTTTAACCCTTCAACTGATGACCACAAATTTAACGATCAACATCATCCTACGATCTCAACTATCAGGCTATCTCAATCGGTAGCAGTCTCCACAATTCTGACGGTCTGGATCAGATCATCGATGTACATCAGTCATGCAGCATGTACAATGCATAAGCTGCCACAAGTTAGTAGTATGTGGTTAACGCATACTAAAGCAAAAAGAAATCCATGCACTCGTTCAACTCACCTCTTTCTCTACACTAACGTATTTATTTAATTAACTCAAAACTCCAAATCTCATTTCGTTCTTCTGATTCCATGGGGAAGTACGTTGCATGCTGGGCCCGAGCCTTCGCTGGAAAAGTCATACTTCCCGACGGCTCGGTCCATGAATTCGACAGCCCGCTGACCGTCGCAGAGCTAATGCTCGACCACCCACAACACTTTGTGGCCGAATTCCGCTCCATTGTGGCCGGAAACAAGCCCGCCCCATTGCCGGCCGATCAGACGCTCAAGCTGGAGAAGGTCTATGTGATGGTCCCACAGAAGGGAGGGAGGGCCGTGGCACTATCGGCTGACGAAACTCGTAGGATCCTATCGAAGGCGAGTTCAGTCCTGCGGTTCGGCTGGTTTCCAAGCCAAGTCAGGATCCTTCCCCTGCTGAGATGGATGTGTCCGGTGAGCGTTCGAAAAGGAGAGGAGTTTGTATTGGATAAAAAGGCTGGTCCGGTGGAGAATGCGGAAAGGAGCGGTGGGCGACAGTCGCTGACCGACGGCATCGAAGGGAGGGTAGAGTATTTGAACAGACAAATTTCAGGCAAAGCATGGAAGCCTACTCTGGATACCATTAAGGAAACTGGGGCTGAGAAGAAGGTACCTCATTGGCTGTTTTAGAAGGTAAGGATTCGACGGTTGAGATGCCGGACCTCCGACACATACGCATTAGATTAGCATAGATACTGAATTACGTATGAGAGGGATTCATATGAGGTTATATGTATAAACAGGCATATTTATCACTTTGTGAGATGGTTAGTTTTGATGTGTGAAAATAATCAATCTAAAAGAATAGCCGATTCTGACTGAGTTAGATGCGTCTCATCTGAGTTGACTCGGTCTCAGTTGAGTTTGATCTGGTTGGGGACCACGAGTTGGCATCAGAAATAGAGCAGTACACAAACCAAGTTAGCTCGGTTAACTCACATGGCTCAACTCGGAAAAGATTGACTCGACTCGGTTCAAAACTGGGTTTAAGCCTAGTTGAGCTGATTTTTTGAGCTCAAAAAAATTTCGAGGCAAGTCTAAGCTAAACCGAACTCAACTCGGTACAGAAATTGACTCAAACTTGACTCAGTTTGAATCGATTCAACTTGGATCGGGTTCACTTTCCTCCAACATGTCTTCGACAGAGGTTGGGACCTGGGCATGGTATGTTTATCAGATGTCGCCGATCTGTCATTGTATCTCCCTGAGCTCGGCCTCTCAGGGGACCTCATTTTTTGACATTGCCTCGAGAGCCTTCCCGCATCTTCGTTTCTCCAGCATGTGGTATAACTCGAGTCGACGAGCACGGTAGTTCTCACGGTATGGGTGCATGCATGGTTATGCTACCTCGGTTGTTGCTTACCTCTGTGCAAGTCGAAATGTGCTTGAGGAGGTCGAGAGAGCTTAATTGCCGTATGTACTTCTCCTCCATGGTCGGGAGGCGAATTCTGCCTTTCTAGTATTTGTATTATACGGTTTATATTGCCGGTTAAGGCTTCGACTTGATTTTCAAAGGAAACAAGCCAACCTCCCCGATTGCAGGATCTCTGTGCGGGCATCGCAAGAGTAGACTCATTTTGATGTTGCAAAGGTTGATCCTTGGGATCTATGGAGTGCTCTTCTAGTGCAGGGATTTGTGTGGCAATGGTGGCCAAGGCTCTCTTTTTACCTTTTGCCATTGTCGATTGGATGGAAATATGACATGTGAGTTTGGAATGGCTTTACTGTTGTTTCCCATAAACAGCGTCAAATTGTTGATGGTGAAGTGTGGCCGTCTCCTACTGAACCACCGTGTATCTGTAAAAGCAAACAACAATAGAGACCCTAACTATAGCAAGGTACCTTTCAATGTTAAAGTTAGAATAGGCAATCTGGGTCTAATCAAATTAGAGTTTTTGCACGGGTCCTTACTCTTACTTTGGTGGTAGACTCTTAGAAGTTTCAACACCTGGTTGAGGGTTCGAGTACCTATAGGTGGTGAAATCCCACTACGGTGTGAGTGTGTGGTGGTGTGTGTGCGTGTGTTAAAAAAATAAAAAATAAAAAATAAATATTAGGGTTTTTGTGCGTACATCTTTTCTTTCCGTAGACAAGGTTCTTATTTATAGCCTTCCAAAGCTTCTTCTATGTCTGGTAACAAGTCTATCATGCAGGAGCATATTGTGCAAAGGATCTCTCCTCACCGAGGATCACAGAGGGAATCCTATCCAAATATGAAGGCGATATCCTTCGTATTTGGACATCGCCTTCATATTTGGTCGGATTCTCAATGACCGGAGCTGGCAGCTAAAGTCGGCAACCAAGGTTGGTCTCAAATCATAAAGTCTAGGTCCTCGGGGTCACTCTCAAGGGTGGCTTCTGTAGTCGTTCGTCAGTTACGGCCGTGAGGTATCCGCCAAAACTGACATCGTTGCTTGTGGCTAGTGCTTAAGCTAGCCGTGGAAGTCATGCTCGGTGGTCTGAACCGAGCTCCCATCCGATCTCTTCTTCCGAGCTACTTGCCTTCTATTTTCTATCTCATCCTTATTGTTTGGTCGGTCCGATTTTACCAATAACAAATTATATATATATATATATATATATATATATATATATATATATATATATATATATATATATATATATATATATATATATACACATAAAGAACTCTGCTTGAAAGATGGAACTCCCAACTCCGCTCAAAAGATCTAGGCTAGGCCATCCTGGAATGTCTTTGATACATAGCCTTTTTTAGTCCTTTCTGACAACCATAACCGTAAACTTTCTATTGTTTGGCATGCACTAGATCATATCCACGCGAACACATGGGTGAGAAGTGAAGGAAAAAAAAGAAGAGAAGGATCTGGGACACCCATTTGGGAGATTTTGGGGTAGGGAACATCATATCAATGGCCCAAATTACACAACCATGAGCCCCAGATGAACGAGATTCTTGCCCAATAGCGAGTCTACAATTTGTTGCCACTAAAGAGCTCATGCCTCCTGTATACAATAACTTGGGGCCTGTTTGGACACACCCTCAAAAGGGGTATCTGACACCCAAATGCCACCAACGTTCTTTTCATGTTGTGCGTTTGGATGCACTCTTGCAAACCCTAAAGCTGGCTCACCCAAAACCAATTGGATTGGCTTTTGGAAAATTGCCCGGCATAGTCAGTATACACTTTGCAGAAAACCCTTTTTGTAGAAGTAGCATCCAAACAGGCCCTTGATTTTCAGGGAAACTGGGGCCAGACAAGTTTCAAAGAACATCCACACACAAAAAAATATATATAAATAAAAGAAAGAAAGAAGAAGCCATGTATCTAATGCATCCAAAAGATTCACACTACCTTAGAACTTTTCTGAAACCATGTTTTCACTATTCAAAGCCAGATCATATGATGGAACCAAACACCAAACATCGTCAAGGTCCCAACAAGATCCGCTTATCAAATCATACACAACATGGGGTCAACTGTACAACATCTAAACTAAATAAGGGCCTGTTTGTTTAGTAGAATATGTAATAATGGTTAACTAAAATGAGATGAACTCATTTTAGGTGTCTGCCAAACAGGCCCTAAAGGGGGAAGATTTACATGATGGGGAATGCTATTCCACCTTGTAAATTCGACACTTCTAACCCTGCACAATCAATATGGTCATATTCAGTGAATGAGTCGGCAATCCCCAAAATGACTAAATTGCCCTTGCAGTAGTTGGAAGTAGCAAATTTCAGGGATGGAAATATCATCTCACTAATAGAAATAGCAATCTATTTTTGCATAAGATAAAAGCCTATGCTGCAAAGCAAACTGCCCGACAGATGATGACAGGGGAGCCCGGCACAGCTGGCTGCTACTCTCGACGATTGGAATCAAAAGTCATCATGTTCAAACTGCAGAAGACAAAGCATCCAAGGTTATCTGACCCAGAGATTAATCACAAAAGCAGTCCCATTAATAACATCTTGTTAAGAATTTTGAGGGGAAAAATTACATCATACCCCCTATGTTTTATGAAATTTATCACCATGAACTATAGAAATGGAATGACAGATGTGGCTGAAATATCCTCACTTTCCTAGGAGTAGGATTCAGGGGAACTGAAATAGTACAGGCAGTGTATCACGACTTGTGGTACAGTACCATCTTTTCCTGCCAACATACCACTCGTCCACCATGGTAATGGTAGGACATGTGACAGAAATCAACATGGGACAAGAATCTAATTCCTCTCATCAGGTGGGCCCCACTGTTGTAATCAATGCACAACTGACAGCTTGGACCAACATACAGGTGTGGCCTACCGAGAGAGTGGATCATCCTGATTCTCATGAGTGGTAATCTTCATGGTGGGGTCTAGCATTTTCACTGCATTCATGTCCTACACAAGTGGCATGTTGGCGGGAAAGATGGTACGGTGCCACAAAATGTGGTGCCATTGCCAGTATGTGATCACTTCTCATAATTCAGATGCCTTTTGGTAAAACAGTGTGTTTTAAATGCATAAGAAGAAATGGGTATTTCTACAATGTTGTGGCACATCATCATCATAATCTAAGTCTTATCCCAACTAATCTGGGTTGGCTATACGAATCCTGTTCCCAAAATTCATGGGCAATAGTATACTAGTATGCATCAGGTGAGATGTATAGGCTTCAGACAATATTTAAAGCTGGCGATGATGATGATCAAACAATTCACTGCTTTCAATCATTCTAGCATGCTGAACTTAAACTGAGCTGTAATATTTCCAATTTCTAGAGCACACATGCATGGTTCATATATTATGACATGCAAGAAAATGCCAATAATTCAAAAATATGGAATCTAAAACAATATGATTCAGTTGAAAAATATCCTATTAAGTATCTGTGCATCATAGCTTAAATCCACCAAAAGCCAGGGTTACCCCAAAATATTTCTTTAGCTATTGTTTTGGCAAAGTGGCAAAAGCAGTTGACAAAACCCAACCCGATCATCCGATTGTAGACAAGTTGTCCTTGTCCAATTGTCGGTTGATCAACGGTCAACCCATCTGATTCAGATCACAAATCGAGCCCAGATCAGGCCCATCAAAGGGTCTGAACTACAGATTATCCAATTGTTCAGGTTGAAGATCTGGACCACCTAGACATCCAGATCGACTGCATTGATGGTCCAAACTAGTCTGACCGAGAACCTGCATCATATCCATGGTCTGGACCACATCAATGGTCCAATTGGATGGTGGGCCCGCAATTCCAACCAGCCTCGATTAGATGTCATATCAGTCGTTTAGCTAATTTGGTCTCCATATGCATTATGCAGCCTTCAGTAGTTTTTTATTCTAATATTTATAGCAACTTGGTCATGATTGTATTAGCGAATCAATTGAAGGACTGGAGGCCACGCATATGAAAAATGCTTGAACTTTTCAGTGAAATACCGTTTCCAGCATGTGTTGCTCTTTTTCCTAAGCATGTTTTGATTGATTTTCCATTAGCAAGTGTTGCTAGACTGTTTGGTTCACCCCAACAGTTCCCCATCTTGACTTTTTCTTCACCCATCTAATGGTCTGTGAGATTACTTTTGACTTCCAATGTAACAACAGTGTTTTTTTTTAAAAAAAATTCTTAGTATGCATTTTGTTGCTCCAAATATCATGATATTTCATGATAAATCATCCAACTTGGCAGAAAATATCATGATATTTGGTGCAACCAAACACACCATTTAAGTGGATTTTCCCCAAAAACAAGACCAAAGAGTTCCCACAAAATGCATTACCTGTGCTTGATCAAAGACCAGCTTCATTCTTCGATATTCTTTTTGTGCTTGGTATGATCGGAACATGGCTTGGACCCGTACCACTGATCGTTCGACCCGATCTTCAGCATGCTTCCGACTGATCCGGTAGAAATCCTCCTCGACGTCGTTTTCTTGTGCCTGTGTTGCTGTAACAGGTTCAGCTGGTTCAACCTGAAGGCCACGCAAGCCTTTCCTCTTTAGACGCCAGCGTAGAACCGCCTTCTCAAGCACTCCAACCGACCAAAGGATTTTGCGGTACTGTCTCCTTACTTGGTGTCCACGGAATGCAGCCTGAATAGATATCCCAATTGTATCACGTAACAGGAGCAAAATTAAAAGCACAACACGATCGGGATATTATGAGAAACATGGTGGCTATTTGCGAGTAGAGTGGAACTAAAAATGCCATGCAATCAGGATGTTATGAGGAATGCAACAGCTACCTGCGGGTAGGATTTGGGTCCTACCCATCACACTTGCCAATGTGGCACATGGGCGCAAGATCCGGGATGTTCATTGGGTGGGCCCCACATGGGTGGCAAACGAAATCAGGAGGTGCAACAATCAGGTGGACCATATGTGACGAAAATGGACATTTAGGAATTGGCCGAGGATCCACAACCACCTGATGACAACCAGTGTGCATTTCTGGAGACGGAGAACACAGTGTAGGACCACCTGATGAAAGGCCCGGATCTCAGACATGCCAATAAGCCATGTGCCGGAGAGTAGGATTCCAAATCCGGCCCAAGACTACCATCAGGTGGACCACACAACAAAAATGGACTTCAAAGAGAATCAGCCAATGTTTCATAATTGATTTCTATGCATGGCCCCCCCGATGACAACCAGCCTGATTTTCAGGTGACGGCACAAACACAGTGGAGCCACTTTGAACAGCCTGGATTTCTCACACACCAACATTCCATGTGCGGAAGAGTGTGATTCCTAATCCTACTACCCTGGGTAACCATAGCTGACTTGGATATCATAGTCCATGAGACAACAACTTATTTTAGCAACCCATCCTGAATGCAATGGACACGATAAAAGAAAATTATTTTTGATGAAATTGCCAGAACTTTACTTGAATTTTGATAACTTGTCGACGCATGTTGAGAAACTCCCTGCGGATCTTCCAAGTCCGGAATCTGTGCTGAATACGGACTGCAGCTGCCATCCTCTTTCGGGCATTATAATTGCGGAAGGCATGCTGAATCTTCAATGCAGCAATTATGTATTCTTCGCAGTCTAGTTTTTCTAACTGAACTGCTTTTGTCCGTACCTTTAGCGCATTCTCCCTCAATGCAACTTGTATACGAGCCGCTGCGTCAGCAGCATTGCGATATGCTGCCAACGAATCTTTCATACACAGCTCCTCCTCATTGAGGTTCTCAAGCTTATCCAAATCAGTTGTACTGGCTTGAAGGGTGCCAGTTATGTTACCTGATATGGACATAGCCTGGAAATGCGCTAGTAGACCCTTCTCCGCAAGATAGGCGGCCAGGCCATCGTGACCTCCTATCGATGCCAGGTCTGCAGCAGTGTATCCACCAGGACATTTGGGAGTTGGGTCGGTAACCAAGCTTGGGTTCGCCTCTGCAGATAAGAGAACTGCGACCATCCGTTCCCTGCATACACAGATTTCCACATGTGAATACTAAACATTGACAAGTGACTCTGAGAATGAAACATGATTTCATTGCAAGACGACAAACATGCATGGTAGGCCGTTCATGCATAAACCACAACAACCAAAAGCAAAGCAGCAAAAGAGCATCTTCATTATACCAATAGGCTCAAGCTGAGGCCCCCTTAATACCCACATGTGCCAACGTGGCACTCACATGGGAACCAAACCATCCATCAGACAAGCCCCACCCTTACGTGCCCGGTCCCTAGAAGTCGGGCAATTTCATTCATCAGGCAGGCTACCATGTATGAAGTAAATGGATGGGAGGAAACTTGACCAAGGTTTTAGCTGTCCACCCGAAGTACAACCTTTCACATAAACTTGATGCACAGTACTTGGGCAATTCTTTTGTGGACCACCCACTTCTATAGACACCATATTTAATGAGATAATTTGCCTTCACATGCGACCTTCCTCCACATACTGCCATGTCCATTTCCAGAACAAAGCCATATTCACCACTTTAGCCCCACCTGGCCCTGCACCTTTCACTTACTGGACTCTCACCCTATTCCAGTAGATGATCATATCATAATCCATGATCATATCAATAATTAGCAAGTTAAAGCTCCTGACAAATGTGCTCTTTGTGACATTAAGAAAGAAATAGTGATCTCATCAAGCAGTTATGCGTTCTTAGATCGAAGCACTTGCATTCAGTGACAGTAGATCAGACCTCTGCCACTGACCCAGTTTTGTCATGACAGATGCTCACAAGAAGCAATTGGTGTTACGTAAATGGGTCAATTGACATTTTATCAATTTTGTGCGTCTTGGGTAAAAGAAACAGTAAATTTTACAGATCACCGAGTCGGTTTGAATCACCGAGTCAAATAAATAAATAAAAGAGCTAGAGCATCCCCAATGGAACCAGAACCCCCACCCCAACCGTACCCACAAAACAAAACAAACAAACAAAACTGATTTCAAGGTGCACCACAGCAGCTGTAGGGAGTGTCGAAAATTCAGTTTGCAGACAACAACAGCATCAGTCAAAACAGAGTAAGGGTGCCTTTGTAAGAATTATCCAATTGAATTGCAATTATTGGCATAAAGGTGCGAAATAGCTAAATCGTATTTTCTTCAACAGCATTCATACTGCGGATGTGGCTCCATATTGCAATACATTACTTTTAAGTTGGACTTCAAAGGAATGCAACAGCAATTTGAGGCTACTTCTTTAGTATGAATACTAGGAACTGTCGTCAACTTTTGTTATAACCTCTTGATCACACGGCATTTGCAATTTAATATCTTGTCTGTCCAAACACAGCCCAATTAAAGGACCGAAGTTCCATAATCTTGTAGACACAAAAGCTTCATTAGTCTAGCTAGCCAAAGAGAACAGACTACTTATCAGACCTTCTGAATCCTATAGCAAGGAAGATAAGCCCATGTTCAAATATGGAGAACTTAGTCATATATTTTTGAAGCTAACGGATAAGAGTCCAACATCATTCTTCACATTAATGACTAAGATGTATGAAATGCTGATGAGAAGTTATAAGAGGAATACATGATCAAATAATTATCGAACTGCAATTATGCATATTCTGCGATTTCATGTATCTGTGAAAGAATCCATACCTCCCGTAATATGCCGCCCAATGTAGAGCTGTCCAACCACAAGCATCCCGAAAATCCAAGGAAAGTCCTGAATGCACAAATGGATTAACTGCCCATGTATAACCCAGCATAGCACACAAATGAATAACCCCTTGACCTTTATGGTCTCGGGCAGTTGTCTTACATCCTTCAACCACTCTTTCCAAAAGCCATTCCTGGAATTTGTTCTTCAAAGAGAGCTCAAACAAATTGTGAGTAGCTTCTGAAAATGACTCCTTGTTGGTCTCAACTGACTCGATAAAATTCATCCATTTTTTCTCGTAGGAAGGGGTAAGGGAGGAGAACTTTTTTGCTTGCTTTATAGCATTTGGTAAAATTTTGTTTGACAGAATGGTAGTGATGTTAGTCGTGGAGAAGAGTAAACGAGAAAGTCGTATCTGAATTCGTAGATCTTCCCACTTGGACTCATCGGCTTCAGATAAATCCAGCCCATTATTCTTATGACTGATTGAAATTGATCGATACTCAAAACTCAGAACTTGGCTAATGGGTTGGTTCCCATCCAAAGTCAAGTAAAAAGTGACCAAGCCAGGTGTTTGTGGCCGTGCCATGCAACGAAATACCCCAACTTGAACCATTTCTGCAGGAGCGCATAGATCACCAAAGACGCAATAGAAAGTGGAACTGGCAAGATGAGTATGACCTTCATGAAAATGCCCAATCAATATGACCTGCAGAAGCCATTACACAAACATCAATGGCTTGTATAGCAAATGTCATTGTCCCCGCTGTAGGTCTTGGAATTAGCATTTGAGGACATGGAGAGTTCCATGATTTAAGAAACTGGGCATTTTCAACACTCCACAAATGGTTAGACTAGCCTAATGCATTACAGGAATTGTAACACAGTCTAGACATTTTCAAACCATGCTTCCAGCTATGACACAAAAGCTGTGATAAAAAAAATACAGTAACCCGGCAATCCCACCTGTAAGTTGGATTTGAATTCCAACAAAAAAGGTATGAGAAGTGATACCATCAGTATAACAAAACATCGCATGGCCGTGAGCAAGGAGGATTTGATTTATGGTTTTATGACTCAGACTTAGTCAGACCCGATCCAGTTTGACACCACGACTCACCCCTGAACTTGTGCCGACTCACCCCTGACTCAGTTAAGTTGCAACTCAATTACGGGATGAGTCGGTCTGAGTCACCGAGTCTTTTAAGCATTATTTATAAGAAAGAATCACTTTATTTTAGACTATCCACTAGCTTAGCTTTTGATATATAAATGCATCAAACTGTGGATTCCAACATTTATGACAATTAAAAGAATGCAAATTATGGTTATATTGAAAGCACTTGCAAAAAATGGCAATGAGGATGACACCTTGGTTTCTTCCGTTGAAGAAGCCCATGCAGGTGAGACGTCGGTTATACTGAAAACTTGCTCTTGAGGCAAAGACTGTTCCATTGTCACAGGTGAACCTGATGCATGATCAGTTGACATTGGACCCACCGGTGGCAGACCCCTCAAACCACCTGGGGATTCATTGACAATGTACTTCATCCATATTCCAAAGCTGTCTTGAGTCTGTAAGGTATTCTGGTCAAACAAATTCAAGGTTTCATCAGTTCCTGTCGTAACCATTTCAAAATCTTTTCCATTATTTGTCTCAAACAAGGATGGGTGGATATTTTGATCTCCCACTGGCTGAAAATAGGTATCGCCTAGTTGTTTAACACTAACTACATCACTTGCATTAACCATGTTCGTTGGATGTTCATTGTGAGACGACGGAAGGCAACCCTGCAACAATGAGCTGGTCTTTAATATATGGACTAAAAAGACCACAGAAAAAAAAAAAAGAAAAAAAGAAAAGAACTAAGGGTCTGTTTGGTAGCAGCGAAAATTGTCCCTGACTGATAAGTCTCTTGTCCATGGTTTGTGCATAACTTGTCTGCACATAGCGCCAAAAAATAAGGACGACAAGTCTTTTTTTTTTTTAATCATTGGGGGCCTTTCCTCATTCCTACAATAAGTAGCCTTGCTATGGCACATGGAGGTTTATACTCTTGTGATACACATGCCACATGTGTCACATATGACAATGCGCCACAAATGCCATTGTCCATCTTCAAGCACCGCAAAGATGTCACATTCAACCTTTTATGCCCTTCATGTGCCACATTGCCACATATGCCAAGTTGGGCATCCGATCCATGTACCACTGTACATCTCAAGCACCCCACATGCACCACATATGCCACTATATTTTCAAGAACCACACATGCACCACGTGCTAAGTCTTCAATGTACACATGCACCAAAGACACGTGCCAAATAATCTTCCCTTGTTCTTCGTGCTTGACAAACAACATGCGAATAACTCATCCTGGAATAGCATGACCGGACCAGACAAGGCTAGGATGAGCTTGACCTAGATAGGTTCTCCAAGACTAAATTTTTGTCGCTACCAAACAGGCCCTCAAAGATTTAAATATCATCGTCTATTTTCCTTATTTTGTCTACAATTGGAAAGAACAAAAGTGAAAGACGTCTCATTATCATCACATTATCAAGATTAATGATAGAAGATGTGGCGAAAGTTTCACACAGATTGCCAATCTTGCACATCCTCCTTGATCCAGGGTTAGGGCTGGAAATAAGAGCACAAAACTCCCAAAGGTGCAATGTAATAGTCAACCACACAAGTTGAGACATTTAGGACCTATTTGGATAGTGGAAAAAGAAAATAAAATAAATGAATTTTCACGTTTCACTGTGTTTGGATAACAAATAAAACATTGGATTCAAATGGATTCAAAAGACAACCATTATCCAAACACTACAGTTAAATTCTCATGCAAAAGAGACAAGGTGACTACTGTGAGAGTCATTTTTTTTTAAAGATAATACTGTGAGAGTCTTATTTGGATTTCCACTTGATATCCAAACAAGACCCTCAAAATGAACTCGATGGGACTCCATTCTCTTGGAAAATCTTGGGAAGTCATCATTGAATAATCACTACGTTTTCTTTTCCTTTTTTCCCCACTAAATTCAAAACATATTTCATCTTTAGACTCCTAAAACACACCTCAATGCCCATTAACAATAGCCAAGTAAAATTGTGAAGTAGGTCAACTGAAATGATTTTATGATTTGAATCCTGCGATTTATGATTCAAATTATACTTGTTTTCTTCTATTTTCAGCTTCACACAGCTTTCATTTTCTGTTTTTAAATTGGTGGGAGCATTAAGAATCGTTTAGAAAAGGTAAAATATTTTATTTTGTTCTTTATAAGAGATTAAATGATATATAGTCTCTTCAATGTTAAATCCGAGAGCTTTGTTTTTAATGATTTCTCACTTCTTAATTGGTCAAAGCACCAAATTGATGTATGACTCATCTAGAATGTTTTTATTGATGGCTACAATCGTGTTGACTTATGTATTGTGGAATGATAGTTAGAAATCCAAATATCTTTTTTCAACGGTCTATAGAATCAAATATTGCTTTTCCAATATGATTCTGCATTCAAGAAAGGCATCAAGAACATAAGTTATTAAAGGATCCTTGCATGTTTTTTAAAGAAAATCTCTATAAGGACAAAAAAAATAGGAAAAGATAAAAAAACATTTAATTTTTTTTTAAAGTAATACCATGTCATGATAGTGTTAAAGTTTTTTATTTTTATTTTCTGACTTATTTATATTTTCCATATTTTCAAGAAAATCATAAAAAGTCTTATGATTTACGATACGATTTGTGATTCAATACAATTCAACTCCTATTATGATTTGCAATACGATATTGATTTTGACAACATTGCCTAAGTGTTATAAAAGCATAGATTACAAATTGGAGTGGTAAAATGAACATTGCATATGCTCATGATCTACAATGAAAGATATGGTCAACGAAGAGGACGTGGGAACAAGAAAAGACTAAATAAAAAGACAAAGGGTGAGATTTAAATATCAGGCATGGGCAACTAAAATAATTAGATGAAGAAGCACAACAAAAGAAACACCTCGCATGTCTAGCATTGGATAGTAATAAACACAGGGACAAATCTTGTTCATAGGAATTTAACCGCCCAGGAATTTCTCAGGAGATTTTTCAAATTTTGAGGGTTTTCTTGGGACATTATCGGAAAATCTCATAAAAATGTTAAGGATAAATTAATAAATAATTTTAGATTTTAAATATATAATTGCACAATGAATTAGTTATATAATTTTTGCATCAATGTTGAGATAGTAAAAAAACAACCGGTATTTTGAAAATCTCATGACATTATCTTTTTAGTTGATTTCGTGAAAATATTGCAAGATTTTCAAAATAGCAGCATAGTTGTAACAAAGATTGCCAGCAGATGGCACAAAGGATCATGGAAGATCAACAATGCTCCTCAATCGACAACAATGATTTCCACAATAGTACCCAACAACATCCTTTACGAGGAACAAATACAACCACCCACACGCACGCGGTTTGTAGTGAGCATGCATGGGTGTGAACATGCTTTTGTGTGGATGATGAGGTGGGCTAACACACGCACGTGCATATTATTAGGGGTGCATGCATGCAAGTTCGGAGGTTGGATTTGGGCAGTTCTCTATTTATACGTATGCATAACACACGCGCGCACGGAATAAATACAACCACCCACACGCACGATTTGTAGTGAGCATGCATGGGTGTGAACAGTCTTGTGTGTGGATGATGAGGTGGGCTAACACATGCACGTGCATGCATGTGAGTTCGGAGGTTCGATATGGGCGGCTCTCTATTTATGTGTATGCATAACATACACACATCCATGATCAGCTACAGACATTGTAAGTAAACACTAAAAACTCACACATGAACAACAGAAGAATGTCCTATACCATGAAGAATTGCTAGCACCTAGTTACTTACATTACTTTTCGAGTCCTGTAACTCATTTGCCCTCTGTTGATCAAATGAAGAAGCTTCATCTGTAACACAGAAATCACAGCTAAGCTTCTCTTCTTCTTCTTTTCCCCTAAGTTGTGTCATCAACTTCAATGAAGGTGGTTTAAAAGAAACTACCTTTTCTAGGAGCAGCAGAATTGATATCATCATTTGTTTCCAAGAGTTCTGACCAGTCAAGTGTGTTAATTTCGTGGAGTCTTAACTTATTCCTCGCTATCAAACTCTCATCCAGCTGATCCCCAAGTTCAGTTGACTCACCAAGCAAAGAAGTGCCAGAACCTATAATATCACCATGTCACAGTCAAGATTCATCACAAGAAGAAACTGTTATATACACATTCAAGAATGATTGAATTGGGAAGTATGCACATCCGAAAATATATCAGTGGCGGATCTATAAATTGACAATGAGATCAGATATACATTTCCAAAAAAATAAAAATAATAATGAGATCAGCCATGGGCCATTTTCAGGTATAGGATTTTGAATCCTCCTCTAGCACATGTGCCGACATGGCATGTTTTGAGCTGGATCCTCACCATTCATCAGGTGGTCTCCACTTCGTATCTTCCATGGCCTGAAAATCAGGCTGGCCCATCATCAATAGGACAACATGTGTTGCATGAGATGTGGACCACTGCTCATTTTTTAACTGTCCATTTTTCCTATATACACATATGGCCAACCAGCGACCAGACTGGCCTGATTTTGTACATACACTGCATGGCCCACCTGAACAGAAAAGCCACACCTAGGGAGCATGATTCAAAATTGCAAGTAACAATGAAATGTCACATTGAAAAATTACAAGCATGTTGTGCTGTATTCCCTGTAGCAGTGGGTCTTTGTCAGGGATCAACATTAAGCTTGTCCCTTTTTGCACTTATTGTAGATGAATTAACAGGTGGTACTCAAGACAAGGCCATGATGATGATTAACTCCAAAAATTCATGACAAGCTATAATGATGATTAACATGCTAGAATTCATAAGCAGGTTCATTAGTGTATGCTGTTTGTGGATGACGTGACACTGGTTTATGACTCTAGAGAAGGAGCAAATGCTAAATGAGAAGCTTGGATGAAAGCCCTAGAGTCTAGAGGTTTAAAAATGAATAGCACGAAGTAATGCAGGCCCACAGCCCACTATGGGGCCTAACAATGACATAGGCCCACAGCTCACTATAGAGCCCAACATGTGCTGATTTTTGGACTGTTTATTTATAGATTTGGAGGCCAAAATCCAGCATTGCAATTATTACTTTTGGAAGATATAGGGGCTGATGATGTGATTGGAAATATGAGAGGGATGCGATTGAAGATATGGGACTGATTTAGATATTTAGTTAGGATTATTTTCTATATTTGCTTTTACTATTATTAGGCTTTTACCATCTTCGATAGATTAGGTTGGTTTAAAGTCAACCATGATTGATTTGAAATCAATCTCTTTGGGGAGGATTCTCATTGGAAATTAGTCCAAAAAAAAAAAAAAGGGGGTGGGGTGTAGGAAGTAGGCATTCCAAAATTTTCTAATTATGAGTTTTCTTTAGTTTTGTAAGAAGAAATTCGATATCAAAAAAGTATTCCTCCCTCCGTGCTCAAATATTCTTATGGGCGTACTCTTGTCCCTTTCTTTACAATTCGAGCATCAAGATCTCATTGAATCGATAACTAGATTGCATCATTTTAGTATTAGAGCAGGTCATCTTTGGGAATTTTCGACTCTACACCATCTCCTAATGAAATTGAAAGGAGTGACACAGGAAAAGTTTGCACAAACAGCTCAATTGATCCATGCACATAGAGTGTGTAGATTAATTTATGCATACAGTAGGCAATAGATCAATTCACGCGTACAGTGGTCAATCTCACTAATCAAGTGGGAGAGCTCCGGCGTGATGTGGAGGGAATCCGACGACTGAAGTTGGAGCATGTAGACACGTAAGCGAAGGTGCCCACCAAGGTCCTAACCAACAATGGGGGACCCAGTCTTGTGACGACACCAACGGCCAAATCCTTCAATTGTAGGAATGTGACAAAAAACCGGGAATAAAGGTAGACATTCTAGAATTACATGGGCTGTCATGTGTTGAGGACTTCATCGATTGGCTAAACAGGGTGGAAAATGTGTTTGAGTACAAGGAAATCTCAAATAACCGGAAGGTGAAGTTAGTAGCTATAAAGTTCTTCGGTCACGCATTAACATGGTGAGATTATCAGCAAGCCGAACGAATCTATCAAGGTAAGGAGAAAATAAATTCTTAGGAAAAGATGAAAAAGAAATCAAAAGGAAATTCTTATTGGCGACTAATGCCCATGACCTCTATCAAAGATGTCACAATCTATGTCAAAGGCATAAGTTGGTAAATGAATACACCGAGTTCCATACATTGACATCACGGGTAGGGTTTCATGCGTATGAAGACAATAAGATTTCAATATTTCTTATTGGTCTTAACCCGAATATCAAAAATAAATTGGTTTTCAACGATGCATTAATTAAGAACTCAAGAGACAAGATTTAGCACCCCCACAAATGTCGTCATTGATGATAGGCCAACTTGCTAACTTTCCACGTAAGGCAACTATAGGGCCTCCTATAGGCTAAGGGACAATGAGCCAACGTCCAACAATGAAGCCAAGCTCCAACCTGAGGGGGATGTGTTTATGGACGGGGAGCTAGTACACCAAAGATGGGGAAAAAGCAACACTCTTTTCACGTGCTTAAGTGTGGGAAACTGAGACATTGTTCTTTTCATTGTAATGAACATCGGTCCGCAATTAAAGTAAACTTGGCCGAGGAAGGAGAATATGTTGAAAACACTCCTGACTTCATGCAAATGAAAATTGAAGCGGACACAAAATATGAAAAACATCCATATGAGGATGAGCTGCATTTGGGGAAGATGTAGCAGATGTGTACAGTGATAGGGAAAAGTCGTTGGTTATCCAATGAACTATGATATCGACACCTCAGATGGTTGATGAGGGGCAATGGTTGTAACAAAATATCTTCCGCAACACTTAAACTTTTGGCGGGAAGGTATGCACACTTTTTCTTTTTCTTTTCTTTTCTTTTCTTTTTTTTTTTTGGGGGAATTAAAACTCAAATAACATAAGTATCTGCGACTATATTAGATTCGTCGTTTCGAGAAAGTGGGAGAGGTTTTTGTCAATTCCAAATGCTTAGCTTTCTTTATTAAATCAAAGTACAAGGATGAGGTGCAGTGTGGCGTGATCCCCATAGATGCATGCCAATTTTTGTTAGGAAGACTGTGTGGGACCGAGATATGGTACATTTGACTCGAGCCAACACCTATTCCTTTGTCAAGGATGGTGTTAATATCACATGGCACCTAATGACACATCTTCCAACACCTAACTCTTGATAAAGAACAGGGTTAAAAATCATTCGGTGTGCAGAAGTTTGAAGAGGAAAGCAAGGGGACTTGCATCATTTATGTCTTGGTTGCCAAACAAGACACGAAGCAGTCAGATGTTCTGCTTCCTACACAAAAGCTCCTTCATGAATATGAAGACTTTGTGCTCGAAGAACTCCCAGCTAGACTTCTTCTTATGAAGAACATTCAGCACCACGTTGATTTAGTGTCGGGTTTGAGTCAACCTAAATGAATCCAGTTGAACATGCTGAGCTCCACCGATAGATTACTGAGTTGTTATAGATGAGTTTAATTGGGGAAAGCACATCATGTGTTGTTCTAGCATTATTAACCCCTAAGAAAGATGGATCTTGGGGGATGTGCATGAACAATCATCCGATCAATTGGATTACTATCAAGTATTGGTTTCCCATTCCTCGCTTGGACGATATGCTGGATATGCTGTATGGAGCAAAGGTCTTTTCAAAGATCAACATGAGTGGATATTGTCAGATACATATTTGGCCCAGAGACGAGTGGAAGGCTGCGTTTAAAACTCAAGATGGGTTGCACGAGTAGCTTGTCATGCCATCGGCTTTTCAAATGCGTTGAGCACTTCCAAGAGGCTGATGACAGAGGTACTCTACCCCTTTATGGGGAAAGTTCTTAGTTGTTTATTTTGATGATATTCTTATTTTTAGTCCTAAATCATCTGTTCACCTTGGTCATTTATAACAAATATTTGATGTACTACAGAGTCACTATTTGTTAACTTGAAAAAGTGCTCATTCCTTGTCAATATTGTTGTGTTTTTTGGATATATTGTGTTGGCAAAATGGATCAAGATTGATCATGAGAAAATCAAGGCCATTGCAGAGTATTCTACCCCAAGAACCTTTTTGGAGGTTCGTTCTTTCAACGGCTTGGTAACATTTTGCCAGAGATTTATCTGGAATTTCAACACCATCATCGCACCTGTCACTAATTGCATGTGAAGAGGCAATTCAAATGGACTAAAACAGTGGATCGAAGTTTTAATGCAATAAACAAGAAGATGATGAAGGCTCCATTTCTTGCACCTCTGAACTTGAATAAAGTCTTTGAAGTGGAAAGTGATGCTTCCAATGTTGGCATTGACATGGTATTTAGTCAAGAAGAAAAGTCAATCGCTTTCTTTAGCGAGAAGCTTAATGGTGCACGAAAGAACTACTCCACGTATGATATTGAGTTCTATGCAGTGTTCGAAATATCGATACTATCGGCTGATATATCAGCTGATATTATCGTTATCACACCCTTGCGAGATGATACACTCGCGATAACCCCCGAAAGATACCAAAAAACCCAAAATCCAGATATCGGCCGATATATCGTCGATATCGCGCGATTTCCTCTCCATTATTGTCGGACATCGACGTCATCATCCGAAAAAATCGGAAAAAAAAATTAGAGGGTGGATTTCGGTACCTGTAGAAGAGATCGCCATGATCGGAAGCTTCCATTTGGTGGGCCATTCGAATTGGAGCGTCATTCCTAGGTTACCGCAAAAAAAAATCTCCGATTTTGGAGAGAAATCCGGAGACATCCTCGCCGATACGATGAGATTTGGGAGAAATTTTAGGGTTCCGGTTCTCTGCTTAAAAAAAGGTCGTTCGAGCCTTTTATTTGGACGCGGATTAGCTACTGACAGGTTGAGTAGCGAGATCGCTACTGAAGAGACGTCACCAAGTTACGTGGGTCCCACCATGATGAATGTGTTACATCCACACGGTCCATCGATTTGGAGATATCATTTTAGGACATGAGTCAAATAACGAGGCAGATAAAAATCTGTAATGGACCCCACTACAGAAAACAGTGAAGAAAGTGACATCCACCGTTGAAACCTTCCTAAGGTCCACCGTGATGTTTATTTGAGATCCAACCCCTTAATAAGTTAAAAAAGACATTATAAAAGGGAAATAATATATATATATATATATATATATATATATATATATCAGCTTAATCGAAAACTTTTGTGGCCCTCAGAAGTTTTTAATGGTGGGCGTCACCCTCTCTACTGCTTTCTGTGGTGGGGTCCATTGGAGCTTTGAATCTTAGTCATTCTTAGGGTCATGGCATAAAATGTTCTCTCCAAATGGATGGACGGTGTGAATACAAAACATACATCATGGTGGGGCCCACGGAACTTGGTGACATCAATTCAGCAGCGAGTCTCGCTACTCAACCTGTTAGTAGCTAATCTGCGCCCCTTTTTTAATCGAAATCGAATACTGGTGTGTTGACGTCACCAAGTTCTGTGGGTCCCATCATGAGGTATGTGTTATATCTAGACCGTTCGTCCATTTGGCAAGCTCTTCGTAAGGCTTGAACCGAAAAATAAGACAGATCCAAAGATCAACTGGACCACACTACAAACAGCAGTGGTAGATTGAACGTCTACCATTGAAACCCTTTTGGGGGTCACAGAAGTTTTGGATCAATATGATATTTATTTTTCCTCTTCATCCAGGTCTGTGTGACCTAATTAACATATTGGATGGAAAATAAACGTGATGGTGGGCCCTACGAATGTATTAATGGTGAGAATCAGTCCCCCACTGCTATTTGTGGTGTGGTCCACTTGAGCTTTGGATATGACTCATTTTTGGGTGCATGATCTAAAATGATCTCTCCAAATGCATGAACGGTGTAGATATAATAAATACATTATTGTGGGGCCATGTAACTTTGAAATGTTTGCACAACTTGAGCCCGAGGAGTGTCAGCGCCGTACCAAAGCCTTATGTAGGAAGTTCCTGCGCTTGAAACCTTAGTGCGGCCTACCATGATGTTTGTGAGGAATCCACTCCGTCCATCTATTTTGTGAGATCATTTTAGGACATTGAATAAAAAATGAGTAGGATCTAATACTCAAGTGTGCCAAAAATGTGAGGATTGAACATCCACACTTGAAATATTCGTGGGGCCACATAAGTTTTGAATTAGACTAATATTTGTATTTTCAATTCATCCGTGTAGGAATAACGTTATGAACGGTATGGATGGCATGTTAACATCACTGTTGACCCAAGGAGGTTTCAACGGTAGGAATTTTCCTACCCACCTTTTCCTTTAGTGCGGCCCACTTTAGTCTTGGATTCTGCTCATTTTTGCTCTCAAGTGCTAAAATGATCTCAAAAAATGAATGGACGAGGTGGATTTCCTACAAACATCACAGTGGGCCCCACCTAGGTTTTGAGCGAAGGAACTTGGTAGGAAATCTTCGCACGATCAGCGCCCCACCCCCAGTGTGGTGGGAAGTGGATCCCCTAGTGAGCAGTGTACTTTGCAAACTTTGTGGGCCCACTATAATTCATGTATTTTATCCACTCCGTCCCTCCATTTTACCAGATAAATTTATGGTTTGAATGAAGCGAAAAAACTATTATTAGCTTGATCCAAAACTTTTGTGGCCCACTAATGGTCAATCACCATTGTTTCCTATGGTATGGTCTACCTAATTATTGGATCTGTTTTATTGTTTGGATAATGTCCTGAAATGATATGGAAAAACGGATGGACGGGGTTGATACTGAATATAGTTGTCTTAGTTCAATCGGACAGCGCATAGCTTAGGACCCTATACAAAGGAAATCTATTATGTACACTTCTTTTTTGAAACTTTATGATTTAAAAGTGTGTATTAAGGGCCTTTTTAACAATCCCCAAAGTTTCATTAAAAAATTCAACCATTTTCCCAATGTTTCCCCATGTTTCCCAAAAAGTGCGATAAACTATGTGATACAAACGATATATCCCGTGCGATAACCGATACGTATCTGTATCCCAAGGGTGCGATAAATTGTGCGATACCGATATTTCAAACACTGGTTCTATGTAGTAGTCCAAGGGCTACAGCATTAGAGACATTACATAATTCTTCAGAAATTCATTTCATACACGGACCATGAGGCGTTGAGATATCTCAACTTTCAAAAGAAGCTAAGTGCTCATTTTGTGAAGTGGATGGTTTCCTACAAGAATATACTTTCCTTTTGTCTCACAAAGCTGGAAGTTAGAACAAAGCAATAGATGCTTTGAGTCTTTGACTAGAAGGGTAGTTCTAATAGGAAATTACCGTGGAGGTTGTCAGAATCAAAGCATTAAAAGAACAATACAAGGAAGACACCACATTTTTGGCTAAGCACTCGATAGCTGCGTGGATGGTTGGTATCCAAAGTGTGAATTAATCTCACATGATGGATATCTATTTAAGGGTTGCCACTATGCATTTCCAAAAGACAATTGCAACTTGCAAGAGAAGACCCTATCTGAAATACATGGAGTACTAGGTGAACACTTTGGAAGAGAAAAACAATGGCCATGGTAGAGGAAAAATACTACTAGCCCCATATGCATTATGATGTTGAACGATTCGTAGCACAATTTTGCCAATACCAAGTCTTCAAAGGTCACGTGTAGAATACCGACCTTTATACGCTGCTTCCCGTTCCAGTTGCACCAAAAGTTGATTTCTTTATGGACTTCATTCTGGGTCTTCCCAAGACTAAAAAGGGAGCATATTCAATTTTCGACTTTTCGTCGTGGTGGACTATTTTTGAAGATGACTCCATTCATTCCATGCAAAAGATGATGGACGCTACACATATTAGCAACATATTTTTTCATAGAAATTATGCGACTTCATGGAGTATTGAAAACAATAACTTCGGATTGTGATTCAAAGTTTGTGGGCTACATTAGCACTCTATACGGAAGTAGTTGGGGACTAAGCTTCAATTCTCTAGCACATATCATCATCAAACAAACGATCAAATCGAGGTAGCCAACCAAAACCCCAGTAACCTCTTTAGTAACGTAGGTGATAACATATCTCACTGGGACTTGGCTCTACCTCAAGCCAAGTTTACCTACAATAGCACAGTAAATTGTATCACTAGAAAATCCCCATTTGAAATTGTTAGTAGGAGAAGCCCACATCATGTACATGACTTTGTACCATTACTATAACAAGATCAAGTGAGTAAAGATGATGATGCTTTCACCAAGCACATTCAAGAATTGCAAGCTTAGATGAAGAAGAAGAAAAAGAAGATTGAAAAAGCAACACCAAGTACCAAGAAGTTGGGAATGAACATCAACAAGAAAAGATATATATGGTGACTTAGTATGGTTTATCTCTGCAAAGAAAGGTTTCTGAGGGGATCTTGCAACAAGCTCAAGTCTAAAAAGATGGGTTCGTGCCAAGTCAAGAGGAAGTTGGGTGACAATGCCCATGAGATCAAGTTGCCAAATGACTTAGATATCTCACCGACTTTCAATGTGGCATATTTGTTCGAGTACCATGGCAAGACATCTAACATGCAAGATGAAGCCATTATCGATATAGACAAACGACTCGATAAAAGAAAGAAAGAAAAAGTTGAACAAGTGTTGCAAGTGAATACTATTGACACCAAGGTGTTCCAAATCGGTTACGTATCGGCCGTAACGGTAACAGCCCAGGCCGTTACAGGATACGGGTATGAATCAGTTGGGTCAGAAAAAGGGATGCATAACGACCGTTACGGGCTTCGTAACGGCCGTTACAGGGTGTAACGTCCGTTACCCCATAACATTCCAAAAAAAGGGGGTTCTTCTTCGAGGAAAAAAAGAAAAAGATAAGAGAAGAGGAGAAGATAAAGGTCGAAGGCATACCTAATTCTTCTTCTTTCTTTTCCTCTTCTTCTTCTTCTTCTTCTCATCTCCATCAGCTGACCAGCATCTCTGTAACTCTGTCTCTGTTAGGGTTTCAAAATCGGAGAACCACCTCTCTCTACTAGGGTTTCGAGCACAGAGCCATGCAAATCTCTCCCTACTAGGGTTTCGTGCACAAAGCCCTCGCATCTCTCTCCATTTGAAATCGCGGCGAAGTCGAAGAGCCCTCACATCTCTCTCCATTTGAAATCGCGGCGAAGTCAAAGACCCCTCTCTCGCTCTCTTTTCATTCCAAAGGAAATCGGACTACGTACGAGTTACTCAACACGCTTTTATCGTATTGAGTAAACTCTGTTGGGCCCATCGTGAATGTATGTGGTTTATCCACACCGTCCATCTGTTTTTCCAGCTCATTTAAGGGGTTGATACCAAAATTAAAACATATACAGAGCTCAAGTGGATGATACCACAGGAAACTGTGGGAATAATGATTTCCATCGTTGAAACCTTGCTAGGCCCCACAGTGATATTTATTTGTCATCCAACCTGTTCATAAGATCACAAAAACATGGATGAAGGGCAAACACAAATATAAGCTTTATCCAAAACTTCAGTGGCCCTCAATAAATTTTCAATGGTAGAAATTCAATTCACACTATTTCCCGTGGTGTGGCCCGTTTGAGATTTGGATATGCTTCATTTTTGGGCTCAAGCACTAAAATTATCTGATAAAATGGATGGTAGGAGTGGATAAAATATCTAAATCACATAGACCCTACAGAGTTTACTCAGTACGCGATTAGCTTCCATTCCAAAGAGGCTATGTGGCTCATTTCCATCGAGTTTTCTTTTTAATAAAAGGTCCACGTGCCGTGTGGGCCCCACCATGATGTATGTATTTTATCCATGCCATCCATCCATTTTGCCACATCATTTTAGGTCATGATCCAAAAAATTAGTAAGATCCAAATCTTAGGTGGACCACACCATAGGAAACAGTGGCTATAGAATGCTCACCATTAAAATTTTCTTAGGGTCCATTGTAATGTTTGTTTTCCATCTAACCTGTTAATTGGGTCACATTGGCGTGGATGAAGGGAAAACACACATGTCAGCTTGATCTAAAACATTGTAGCCCCCAATAAATTTTTAATGGTGGACATTTAATCATTGTTGTTTCTTATGGTGCGGTCCACCTAAGCTTTGGATCTACCTCATTTTTGGGCTCATGCCCTAAAATTATTTGGCAAAATGGATGGACAGTGTAGATATAACACATTCATCACAGTAGGGCCCAAAAAACTTTGACACTTGTGTGCCACACTTCATAATCCATGTCCCACCTAATTTGGGCCCTTAAAAAATTATACACGAGACATGTATTAACTTTAAATTTACCAATTAAATTATGGACCATAGTTGCTAACTCACAATGCCAAAATCAAATTGTTTGAATGGTTTTAATCGTTAATTTGTGGACGCTTATTTTTTAAAATAGAGCCTTTTGATTTTTTTCATGATTCACTATCCAATAAATGTCCACCAATTCATAAGTGAGATAATGCCAATAAGTTGCATGAATTTGATGCTGATTTGGGGCATGGATTGGTCCTCCAAGTCAGCCCCAAATTGGCAACACCATCTACCTGAATTTAATTTCATTTTTTTAAAGAACTATTGGGAGAAATGATATCAAATTGTTAAGTATATAAATTAGATATTTTGAAAATTAAATATATGAATTTTGTAGTCAAATACGGGTTATCTGGTTCATAAATTCATCAGACAGTCCGATGCAACTTCTCACCAAAGAGTGGACCGTTACACTACCATAAACATGTTCCAAATTATAAATCAATGCATATTTGGAATATTTAGAATATTCCGGATTTAATGGATATTTTTTCATAATTTTTTGACAAAACAAATAAATAACACCGTTAAACACCCCGTATCGGCCGATATGGGGCGTATCTGTATTGGTAATGGTGGGCACTGTTATGCCCACCGACACCGATACCGAACACCTTGATTGACACTCGAGTCACTCGACAAGGCCGATACAAGCAATACTTGGTGAAATGGAAGAACATGCCCAATTCTGAATGCATATGGATCACAAGCAACTAGGGTTGTACATCGAGCCGAGTTGAGTCGAGGTGGGCCAAGTTCGGCTTGACTTGTCCATGCTATACTCGAGCTCGAGCTCAACATTGAAGCTTGGCTTGTTTGTCAAAGCTTTCGAGTCGAGTTCGAGTCGAGCTAATGGTTCGAGTCGAGTCGAGTTTACCTCGGTAGGGTAAGGGAAAGAAAAAGAGGGAATGGAGACGGGTAGGGTTAGGTAGGGTTTTTTAGTAAAAACTTTTAAATTTTAACCTTTTTTTTTAAAACTTAAATATATATATTATATATATTTAATATTAATATAATATATATAATATATATTATTAAAATATATTACTCGAGCCGAGCTCGAGCTCGAGCTCGAGCTTTGAGTCGAGTTGAGTCGAGTTGAAATACACCATGGTCAAACTTGGCTTGAACTCAACTCGAGCTTTAGCAAACAAGCTTGACTCGCCTTGAGTCGGCCTTTCAAGCCGAGTCAATCTGAGCCGAGTCGAGCAATCTTTTCGAGCTAGCTTGACTCGTGTACAACCCTACAAGCAACGAATTGAAAAGATTGGATTCAAACCTCTACTATTTGTATGAAGCGTCCCACTCATCGAAGTCAAGTTCTTTCCAACCCAAGGGGAATGATGCAGGCCCACAGCACACTTATGCCCACCATAGGGCCCAACAATGGCGTAGGCTTACATCCCACCGTAAGGCCCTACATGTGCTGATTTTTAGACTTTTTATTTATAGATTTGAGGGCCTAAATCAAGGATTACAAGTTACTATTCTTTAGAAGATATGGGGGTTGATTTTAAAATGTGATTGGAGATATGAGGGAGATGTGATTGAAGACATGGAATTGATTTAAAGATGTAATTAAAATTATTTTATATATTTACTTTTACTATTATTAGACCTTTACCATCTTAAGATAGATTAGATTGATTTTAAGTCAACTATAATTGATTGGAAATCTGATGCAGGACAATTAATCACTTGCTCTAAAAGCTCGAACTGTTAGAGTATGGCGAATTAATCCTCTTATCTCATAGCCCAAGCCTTACATCTCATGGGTTAGGACCTCGGCCGAACCCCCCTCGTGGACTCGTGGGCCCCAAATCACATGGGCCGCCCACCCCAAGTGTCCTCGCATCCCACGGGCTACCCCACTCGAGCCCGGTGTGAAATGCTCATTAATCACCCCCGGTAAGAAGTCTCGAACATGAGACCTCCCCCGTGGGCCCCAAATCACATGGGTCGCCCACCCCGAGTGTGTCATTGCATCTCACAAGCGACCCCACTCGAGCCCGGTGTGAAAATGTCCCTGCATTAATCACTCCCGATGAGGAGTCTCGAACACGAGACCTCTCGCTCTAATACCAATTTGATGCAGGACAATTAACCGCTTACTCTAAAAGCTCGAAATGTTAGAGTATGGCGAATTAATCCTTTTATCTCATAGCCCAGGCCCTATATCTCATGCGTTAGGACCTCGGCCGAACCCCCCTCGTGGGCTCGTGGGCCCCAAATCACATGGGCAGCTCACCTCGAGTATATTCCTGCATCCCACGGGCTACCCCACTCAAGCCCGGTGTGAAATACGCATTAATCACCCCCAGTGAGGAGTCTCGAGCACGAGACCTCCCCCGTGGGCCCCAAATCACATGGGTCACCCACCCGGAGTGTGCCCCTGCATCCCACAGGCGACTCCACTCGAGCCCGGTGTGAAAATGCCCCTGCATTAAAATCAATCTCTTAGTTGGGGGAATTCTCATTAGAGATTCACTTAGTCTATAAAAAGGGGTTATGGTGTTGGAAGCAGGCATTCCAAAATTTTCTAAGTGTGAGCTTTCTGAAGTTTTGTAAGAAGAGGTTTGATATCGACAAAGTATTCCTACCTCTCTACTCAAATATTATTGTGGATATACTCGTCCATTTCTTTGCAATTCGAGTGTTGAGATCTCATTGACTCGATAACCAGGTTGCACCACCAAGACAATATTTAGAGTGCAGAAGGAAACAATTCTATAGGCAATGCTTTAGCTAAAATTGATGGCCAACAAATGCCAAAAAAGTGACTTATTTCATTGTTTTGACTCTATAAATCAAATGGATGGAGAGATGAATGATGTTCCCAATGGGAAGAAAGTTGGGAGGATGAAGTGGAGATGTGTTTCTTGATCGTTGTGTGGTTGCATGCTAAGACAACTGCTTGAAGGGCTATGCTATATGGGCTGACGTTTTTGTGGCACCGTGAGTAGAGGATGAGTATTTGCAATGAGAGAGAGAGAGAGAGAGAGAGAGAGAGAGAGAGAGAGAGAGAGTGTGTGTGTGTGCGCGCGCGCGCGCACGTGCGTGCAGAAAGAGGGTGGCTGTGACCTATATGGAGAGAGGAGATGGTACAGGCTACTTGCGTAAAATATTTAAAATTGCAAAAATGCCCCTTGTTGAAGACATGTCTAAATTACCCAAATAGCCTTTCTTTTGTTGGAAATCCCTCATATCGTTCTTTTAAAATGCTAAGTTAGCGACTCTCTGAAGTCTAATTGCATATGTAAAATTGTCCATAGTTACTCATGTTATATATAGTAGAAATGAAAATATTAAGACAGAAGTCTAGAAATACTATGAATGATTAGGTTAAGAATGAAGACATCCAAACCAGCTAAGAGTACAACTCCAGTAGGAGATAATGATGGAAAGCCAATTGGCATAGTTCATCCATGTGCAAAAGAAACTAGAGACTAGAACCGATGAGGGGAATGTTGAGACTGGACTCGACGATGGTTGAGATTGAGGGTGGTGAGAAGGGACATTAGGCTCTTGTACACTTACCAAGGATCAGGCCTTGGGAACAATCGGGGAAACAAGATTCATAAAGTTGACAACAAATAGATGGGACAGGGTTGTGATGATGATAATAATAATGCTTGTGATTACTAGCAGGATGGGCTCAAAGCTGTACTCCATGCCCCATTCAAAAGAATAACCCATGAAAGGATTGAGAAGCCTACAGACCACATTAAGACCATGCACATGTTTCTCTCACCTGCATAAAATGCACAATCTGCCCCAGAATCGATTTCGTCAGATACAACTGCAGAACCAGACGTATCTGAGTGCAAAGAGCCGGAATTTGAATTCACAGGCGTGAATGGAGGACCATGAAGCACCCTGTTTGACAAGGACAAAGCCTCTTTACATTCTTTTGGTGTGCTAAAGGACTGATTCGCATTATCCTGAAATTTCAAACATAGTAAATCAGTCAACAATACACATTACATATTCGGCACATATGCATACATTTCCATCTCTAAAATTCAAATTCAGTAAACCCAAATAAAAGCCTTAGAAGACCATGCAAAATCCTGGTACCCAAAAGGTGATTTCAGTCAGAGGATCAACATGCATGAGTTATTAAGACAGAAGAACAAGAATGCCAATGAACATAGATCCTAAGAAATTTGACTTGGTGCTAGCTATCACAAGAAAAACATCATCAAGCCCGAACAGTGCAGCCGAAATACATCAAATCTCACTGAGCCTCATGTCAATGAGAAAAAAGAAATGATGGAAGACTCGTTAGGATATAGAGAATACAGCCGGCATGCGTCTCTGGAGCTTACAGGTAGGCATATTCCAATCTACACTGGTTACAATATGTGAGGTTATCCAAAGCAACCTTATCATGTTCCCTGTCACTCTTAACTATTTAGAATTTGATGGCAAAGATAATAACTCTCCAAGCTTAGCATGCTGGACTGAGTACAGTGTTAGATAATCTTCAATATGGTGTCCTTCTAATGGTTTTGTGCATTGCATCACAGCTTTGATTATGTTATGTTCAGATTCTATTCCCTTTTGATTTGAAATAGAGTCGTTAGTTGGGTCCAACAGCAAGCAACTGAAAATACACAGAAAAAGCAGCAAATTAACCCTGTGATTTAAATAAAACGTGTTGTGCGAAAGTTTACTGAATTTTCTCATTTTTTTTTTTTAAAAAAAAAAAGGAAAATGCGACTGGACACACATCCTAGAAATTAGAATTGAGCACCCGTGTGAAACACAATAGCTCTCTCCAACAGAAAACTATGAAGCTCTGAAGAAAATCAACATGTATTCTAGCCCTTGTGATTTGACAATACAAAAAACTTGTGATACATGTGATTAGCAATGAGAACTTTTCACTCTTTTTTTTTTCCTTCTTCTTTTGAATGGTGAACAACTTTTCATAATTAATGCCATTGTCCAATGAACCATCTTTTTTTTTCCCCCACCATTTGCATCTATCTTAGGACATATGTTTGGATAGCTAGAATCCAAGGTGTGGACATGAAAAAAAATAATGATTACATAATTATTGTTTCCCTCAGCACTAACTCAAAAACATATAAATATACATACACATATATTTTTTAAAGGGTAACACTACCAGAGATTGAGCCTTGGATCACTCACACATGGTATACTATCTCTACCATTTTTAAGAGGTATTTATTTAAAATGCAGAAAACCCAATACCGAATTCATTAGGCAACGCTTACCTTGTAACTTTTGCAAGAGAACCGCCACTGTGCATAAGGCTAATGATTATTTTGTAGAATCCATGGTTTTCTTTCCAATCCAAACCGTAAAAAATGTCAAATCATGGAAGTTGCTTTTTTTTCCCATGGATTTTGTCTATCCAAACAGGCCCTTAAGAACAACCTAATGAAGAGATTTTCACCATTGACACTGTGTCCACTTCAGACCGTAGATTCAACATTCTACAGATCATCAATCATTATCAGGTATAATTTGCTGAGTTGTGTCCCAGCCTCTCCACACACCGCACATGGGCCAAGCTGGCAGAACATCTAGCTATCCATCAGGTTAGCTTGCAGCCTGTAGATTCTCTGCTCCCAAGATCAGGCTGGTCCACTTGTCATGTAGGTGACAGTGGATGAAACAAATGGTACACTCATCGCCTTGTAGAGTCTCATTTTTTTAATCAATACCTTGTAGACTCTTGTTGCATGACTGCCCATTGAGTATTGAAGCAGTAGAATACATTCATAAACTATCATTCCACTCCCTACCACAGAGTAATCTCTACCACCATTACCCATCTCTACTGTCACCCACATTCTTCTTCATTTGCATTCCATGTCCCATACTTCTGCATCAGCATTTGCTAGAAATTTGGAAATTGCAGTGTTTGGTTATTTGTTATATGGCCTTTTGTCTCCTGTTATGACTTCATTTTCTAATGATCAAGCAGTGGTAGTGCAACTCTCACTTGCTTATCTTCTTTCTGGCTATCATACATAAAAACTGACCATCCTGAAGCAGAAGCTGAAATCAACTGTGACCGAGATAACCTTCCATGTGAGGCAGTGTCCCAAACATTCAAAATCCTCAAATTAAAGACCATGGAAAAAGGAACTGCCAAACAAGGCTACTCTTTCCATAGCATGCTTTCCTAGATATTAATTGTTATTAAATACTTATATTGCCTCGATAAGGCCTCTCAAACTCATGAATGATTCTCTATAACTAGCACAATCAAATAGCCCTGTTATACATGTCAAGCTTCTCATTTCTGACATCCATAACTTCACTTAGATGACATGCTTCTCCCATTGGATCAAGCATGAAGGGTCGATTGTTTTCATAAGTGATTTCAGGGGCTTTCAATTCGAAGATTTTTAGGATATCCCAGCTTCATCCCATCATCTTAGAATACGAAAGATAAATATTGGAAAATAATAAGATATAAAAAAGAAAAAAAAAAATTCCATCTCTGACATATTACAGTTAAGAAATGATGAAAAAACATATAAACGATAGAAAATAGAACATAAGTCTTCCATTAATTAAACATACAAATAAACCCCTTCCATATAAAATTGCCAATCGCATCTTAATTGTGAAAAGTTAACAATTAAAAACAAATAAATCTTGGATGGACAAGTATCATCTAATGGGGATCAAGAACTTAAACCGTGGTATGAAAAACATTAAGAGCAAGATGCAACATCAACATAAGAGGTTACATTGGGGGGGCAGGGGGCGCGAATGAGTGAGAAGCAAACCAAATCATAATAAATAAATAAATCCTCATATTGGTATTACTAAATTTGATGGGAAACATGAAAGTGAATTTTGAGGAAGTTTTCCAAGTGCTGAAAGTAAAAGCCCTCAACTAGAAGAAGCGATATCAAGATGTAGGTTGAATTTATTATGCAGTTGATAGTTCTTGGCATGATAATTGATGTTGAGAAGGTATAAAAGAAACCAACTTGAACAAACCTCTAAAACTTCGCGATAATGGACAAGGACTACGTGTTCGAGTTTCCTGAAAACACAAACATACACACACGCACAAACACCAAGAAAAAAAGAAGAAAGAAAGTCAGAATCATGCCATTGGAGGTAGTATAAGATACAATGCAAGTTCTCCCATATGCTTAATGCCAAAGAGTTTTACAACAGCAATTAATGATATAGGAATAATCTTCAAAAATAATGGTGGTGATGATGATCATGATGATATAGGAATCAATTCATTAAGATCGACATAGACAAAGGTAAAGGTGCACCACAAATATGGTCAAGTACAAGATTACCATAGGACTATTGATGCATCCAAGCCATACATCAAGTGTGGAGGGTCCAAATAGACCACATGTGTGATATTCCATAATAAGTGGTGGTGGAGAGTAGAGAAAAGAAGAAATTTGGGGGGAAATTCTGTATTAGGGCGCAATATGACTCCATAACATATTTTATTAAGAGATATTACAGTGATATCGTGAGAGTAAAATGACAGCCTAAGATTTTTTTTATTTTTATTTTTATTTTTTTTAAGAAGGGCATATTACAATGATATGGTATCTCGAGAGAGCACCAAAAATAAAAGAAATGCTTTCTCCACTTTCTCTAACGCTCCACCTCAAGCTAGAGTATAGATATCACACATGCCTAGCTTACACAACGTGTCACATAACTGAGAAGAGGGAACGGCCATGGTGAGAATATCAGTGAGTTGATGCTTGGAGCATAGATATGAAGGTTTCTTCACCTCATCAAGGATAGGCCCTTAGATAGGGGAGATTATCAATTGGCGAAATAGGATCGGAAAAAGTGATCCATAATAGTAGGGCAACATTATGATGATGATATATGTGTGTGAGTCATCATATCCATACATCAGTCTATATTTGTATCTTAAACCTCGCTTGGTAGCAATGCACCCACTAGTCCCAAGCCCACAAGGGAGGAGAGTCGATAACAGGTAGGCCACCAATCATTCAACTCCTGGAAAGCAATCAGGATTCTTAAAGCTGACCGAGATCATGATATACACATAGGAGTGCACTCAAATGGTATCAGTATGACCACTATTAATGGTGGTACTGAGCTATTGGGGGCCCATGTAGTGTTTGTATGATCCAAACCGTCTGACAATAGTGCCCCACCATGATGGTTTGATGCCCCAAAAAATACATTGATCCAATCACCAAGTGAGGCACACCATAGAAAATAATGAGAAATGCCTAAAAACCTACAATGTCAAGTCACGATGGGTTCGATTCTATAAACAAACAATGTGAGCCCACTGCTTGAATGTGGAGGGAATCGGAGAGTACATTGTTTTTCATGGTGTGGCACACTTGATGATTGGATTTGGTTTATTTTTGGTGCACATCATGGTGGGGCAAACCTATTTTGATGGTTTGGATCTCATGCACACACCATGTAGGCCTTCAATCAATCTTCGGCTGCATCTTAATGTTAACAAGCCACTATTGGTGCGAAAAATGACAGAGTCATTGGTCTCGAGTCGAACCGGGGTATCATTTCATTCTTGTAACAGGAGTGAGTGCACCGCAAGACCAGACGACATTGCTCCCTCGCCTCGCAGTGGTGGTACCAGTACCATATGAGGATGCTCCATGAATCTATGCATCGATGCATATATGTACATACCTATGATGATGTCTGCGTAGATATGTCTATATGTATTACCGAAAAGGATCTTATACAACTATTGTATTGTGAGCTTACGATACAACTAGTTGCTTTGGACACTGGCAGTCCGATCATCAATCTAGACTGTCTGTGCTGTCCAAGCACTCTTGGTAGGCGTTAATTCAAGAATCACACAAATCAAACAAGCCTAACAATTTGATCAATAGAATGAAGAAAGTTTATAGTCAAGTTAGATTATAAAAAAATAGCTCCAACCATCGACTTAGAACATGTATTCAATGGGCCTCACATTGGATTGCTCATTATTCGAAAGAAGCACTTTGATCAGACAATGCAAATCCATGGCTCGTAACATGGACAATTATAGAATGAATGGCTAGCATTCAAACGGTTAAGAGTTGTACAATTAGCATAATCCTTGCATCATCGCCTGACAAGAGTTGATTGGAATGAATGACCAGACAATCCAGATAGATGATTGGACTGGCCAATGTGCCCGAAGCAACTACTACTGTAAGCCTACAATACAACTAGATGGATAAGATCATTTTGCATGTGTGTGTGTGTTATATGTGTGGGTACATATACACACATACATATAAGCATAATTTGGATGGAACTCATGTCAAAAAGTGCATTGGAAGCCATTGTTTGGACATGGATGGGATCTCGAACTTCTCATCTATAAAACATCTTTGTTTACTCTTCAAACTGTATTACAGAGCTATAGCAGCAGCATTTCTCATCTAAATAGCTCAGGAAGTTCATAACATAGATGGGCAAATGCAGGGGCATTTTCACACCGGGCTCGAGTAGGGTCGCTTGTGGGAGACAGGGGCACACTTGAGGTGGGCGGGGCCCATGGAGGAGGTCTCATGTTCAAGACTCCTCACCAGGGGTGATTAATGTACATTTCACACCGGGCTCGAGTGGGGTAGCCTGTGGGATGCGGGAACACACTCGGGGTGGGTGGCCCGTGTGAGCCGGTACCCATGTGATTTGGGGCCCACAAGGGGGGTTCAGTCGAGGTCCTAACTCATGAGACGTGGGGCCTGAGCTATGAGATAAAGGGATTAATTTGCCATGCTCTAACAGTTCGAGCTTTTAGAGCAAGTGCTTAATTGTCCTGCATCAAATTAGTATCAGAGCAGGAGGTCTCATGTTCAAGACTCGTCACCGAGGGCGATTAATGCAGGGGCATTTTCACACCGGGCTTGAGTGGGGTCGCCTATGGGATGCAGGGGCACACTCGGGGTGGGCGGGGCCCACGGAGGAGGTATCTTGTTCAAGACTTCTCACCAGGGGTGATTGATGCGCATTTCACATCGGGCTCGAGTGGGGTAGCCTGTGGGATGCGGGGACACACTCGGGGTGGGTGGCCCGTGTGAGGCGGTACCCATGTGATTTGGGGCCCACGAGGGGGGTTCGACCGAGATCCTAACCCATGAGATGTGGGGCCTGGGCTTATGAGATAAAGGGATTAATTCGTCATGCTCTAACAGTTCGAGCTTTTAGAGCAAGTGATTAATTGTCTCGCATCATGGCATAACTTCCACCTTCACTAGGAGTATTATTTAGCTTGAAGAATTTTTATGAGGTTAATAAATGTTAAATAAACGAATTTCATCTTACGACCGATTTCTGGCCATATCACTGATTGGGTTCCATTTCATGCTTAGCAATCTGGTATGGCATTACATGTTCAGGACCTAAATTGTTCACGAAATTCCCTTTTGGGTAAAACATACAATGGCTAGGCTAAAGTCCAGTGGCAGGATATGATCATGTCAGCATGTGAGAGTGATTGGTAAACATGTACCTCTTGGCTCCCTTCATTTTTTGCAGCCAACTATTCAAGCATGTCCTTTTCACTTTTGTTATGATCGTGGTACATGTGTGATGAGGACATCCAAGCACCTTTTAGAGTTTATTAGAGGAGAGATGCCCATGTTTCTTTATGGCTATGTGATCATTACATGGGGCTCAATGGGCCCAATTTGAGTTCCTAGCTATGTTAAAGACCCCACATGCATGATCGTGCATCTTTAAAGACCCCACATTGGGAAGATGCATGTGGGTTGCTTAGTTAAGAGTATTGGACTGTTGGATCGATTGGATACATCTATCAGACCGTTGGATTTCGCATCAGATCGTTGGATTTCGCACAATGGGCCATCTTGACCGTTCGACCATTTTGATCATTGGGTTGTCTTGATCATGGACTCATATTGGACACTAGTGTTAGTTAGTTTTATCTTATGTTGATTTATTTTATGATTGAGTTGATATTGGGGTGCTTTGGACATTTTATAGTATTAAAGGTGTTTTTTGTATTTTTTTTTTTTAAAAAAAACCTCCAAATAGAGTATATAAGGCTTGGACGTATGAAGTCCAGGGCATTATGGGCTGTTAAATGAAATTTTCTTCTTGCTTTGTTTTTTATCAAAATTCCTCTTGTGATTGGGGTTTGGTGTGAAGCCATGGAGTGATTCCAATTATCTTCTTTCTTTTATTCCCTTTCCAGGTAATCTTAATTTTACTTTCTTCTCTTCTTATCTTCTTTTTTCCCCTTTTCTTTTGATTCCAACCAAAGACATCACTACCATCACCCTAATCCTTTCAATCCTAACCCAAACTATTACCCTAGCCATTCGGACCACTCCCAAGCCATCACCCCCACCAAATTGTACAGACAACCTAATCCGTATTCGTACGACTGTACGGATGCACCGTAAGGACAACCCTACCCCCTATTCTTGCCTCTTTGTTTCCCATCTTCAAACCCTAATTCCTTAGATTCTCAAACCCTATTTTTTAAATTAAAAAAACCCTAATTCTCAAAAACATAATTCCCAAAACCCAAACCCTAATAAAACCAAGTGATTTCCTTTGAATTAAGATTTATCTCTATGCTAGATGGAAGTTCTACCTTCCATAGGTCCTAATTAATCAATATCCTCTTAAGACCTATATTGTGGAATTGTAGGTAATCTTGAATCAGAGCATCCTTTAATGCTTGAACTCTTTAACCTTGTGATAAATTAGCTTTATTTTGTGCTTTGATTTCTCTAATTAATCCGTTGATTAATTTCATTGCATTATTCTAGGTTAGACCATCCGTCCTACATCAATGTGTGTGCCTCGGTCTAACTTGGATGCCTATGTTTATTGCCCGACACAAGGGAATTCCATGTGTGTGTGTACTTGTGTTCAAAATATGTCCTGCAACTGCCACCACTCCATCGCTTGCCCTTTGTGTTGTGCATGAATTAGTTGGCCTGGGGATTAGCACTAGGTAGGACCGTGTTAGCATGCAACTGCATCAATGTGAACCTCTTCACATGTTCCAAGGATCAACCAAAGAATTAGTTCAATAGTGTTGTTACAAGTTGATGTGCACCCAGATCTGAACTTTTTGTTGTGGTACTGTTTTCCCTTTTCATCATGCTTTGATGTTTTATCCAAAAAACATGAATGGAATTCCCTCACATTTCCAGGCAATAGAGTTTTTCCTACACCGGTCCCGCTGCTACCCAGTTACCTCAACATTCATGTCATATTGCTTTTTTCAGACTTAGAAGTGGGACCCTTATGGTATGTACGATGTGCTTAATTGGATAGGAGCCCTGGACCACATGGAATTGGCAGACAGCATGCCCCCTCGTAGGCAGACAAGATAGCATAAAAATAACCCATTTGTGTTTTTGTTTCAGTTAGATTCATTCTGCTTGTGTTTTCTTTAGCTAGTTTCATGCTTTTGTAGCTTCTTTTCTGCTTGGTTTTGGTTATCTGTTGTCTCTGCCTCTTTTCTGTAGTGTTAGTGTTCCAATAGTGGGCTCTTTGTTGTCCCCCGTTGCAGTGTTTCATCTTTTTTCTTTCCCTTAGCTTTTAATAAAACTCATATCAACCATATTTAAAAAAAATAATTTAAAATTTAAATTTTTTTTTTTTTTTTTTAAAAAAGATAGCTCACAAATAAATAGATTTTGCAGAGATGGTGCACATATTTCACACATTACATACTTATCAAGTAGCCAGTAAATCCTGCGGACAAAGTTGGGGTTATCCTGACCATGCGCATAGTAGACATGGATCCTGTCTAGATTACCAACCTGTGCCATGAAATAAAATACACATTATATGCTGCTTCATGTGCTCAGATATAGCTAATTAAGAAAGTATACAGCTCAAGCCAAAGAATTAAATATCAAGAACTTGGAGAATCAAATGAAAATAACCTAATAATAGTTCTAACTTACTAATAAAATATCTCAATATTTCAAGAAGGTATGGACAAAATCCCATACCCTTAGATTCCAAATTTGTTATGAATTTTATGCGAGAAAGTAATTGCTTGCAGTTATCTAACAAAATATGAAGATGCAAAACATAAACCAAAGGTCAGGTCAAAGAATGTGAATTGTTCCCCTCAACCTAAATGACAAACACAGTAGAAGAACCACAGAGATAAGGGATGCCCTTGGATCCATAAAAGTACAGCCGTATAAAGGGTGGGCCAGCCCACCATGCTATTGAGGCCCGACAGAGGGTGGGGCTCCAGCTTGATAATTGGGCGGGACTTGGGAATGAAAATTCAAGCCCAATTACTAATTGAGCTGGACTGAGGCCTGTACATGGGCCAGCATGGCCATTCGATATTTATAATGAAGAAAAAACCTACTAACCCATTTCCCGGCAAGTGGAAAAAGGTCTCCCGGAGAAAAGGGAAAGAGAAATATGTGAACAAATCGGATAGGAAATCTGCATCATATCCTACTCTCTTCGTTAAAGGGTATCCAGTAGGACGGCTCCCAATCAATATCTTAAGAATTTTTAGTCGAGCAGGAGCGGTAATGGATGTCATCATGCCCAGAGACAGGAAAAAAATGGGCAATACAGAGGATTTGCTTTGGTGAGAATGAGTTCGGAAGAAGAACATGCCAGAGCAGTTCAGATGTTGCATGGTGAGAGGTTCAGTGGAGTCCCCATGCGAGTTCAGAGAGCAAGATTCGGTCCAGAACACAATACCTCCAATGGTAAATCTATCAAATCAAAGGCTTACAAGGAAACTCAGGTAGCCCATACCCAAAAACAACCAGCTCAATCTGATGGTTTCTCGTTCAAAGACACTCTTCTTAACTCTAAAGGGCCAGAGAAGTCAAAACAGAGTCACTCCACAACTCTAAGCTATAACAATGACAAAGCTAAGCAAAAAGGGGCAAGTGAAGAAGATCCGGTTGACAAAGGGTCGAACTATGTTCTGCGCATCAGCCAAGAAAGTCTGATTCGTTCTAAAAAGGAACTGATGGACTCGGTAGTGGTGATTACTAAAGAAGGGGCCTCCATTTCACAAGTTAAGAAATGGATCGATGAATGTCGTGGCATCAAACCTGAGAAATAAAACATCAAACCTATTGGTTACAACGAGCTGTCGATGAAGATGTGTCCGGGCCTTAACCCAGACATCCTGATCATGGCAGGATCAATTCATTCAGATGGTCCGATTGCGAAAGTGCTGAGCTGGGATGAATTCTCTATGTTTGGCATGGAAGATGTATGGGTGCTGATATGGGGATTTCCGATGGAGCTTTGGTACGAGGAGTTCTTCATTTCATCGGCAGCCCTCCTAGGATCCTTCATAGAGCTGGATGCTAAGACCAAAATCGGAGAGGAGCTGGCGGTCATTGGAGCTCGGGTTAGAAGAAAAAAGGGGGATCCTATGCCGCCCCACATTCAGATCCTAGTTGACAACACGCAGATTTTTCTTCCGCTGTAAAAAGAAGCCAAAAACGATCTCATCCCTAGACGGGGTGATCTTTGGCAAACAAGGGACCCTCCTCCATCCTCTTCAGATTCAAGTGCAAAGGTGAGGGAGCATGAAGGTGCACGAAATTCGTACTCCATTGGAACTCTGAATCTCACCCCACATTTTCCACCTGCCACTCTCATGGAATGTGCAAATTAGAAGTCCCTTCGGGGGACATGCATCATACAGGCAGAAAATCAAAGATCACACCCAAATCGTCTCGTATCTCGAGACACGGGTTCGTCTATGTGTGCGATGCAGATCACGCCACATCATAGTCCTATGACGCAGATCTCCAGGGAGTCAAAGCCCCTATTCAATGGCCCTACGGTTGAAAGAAACGACAGCGTCGATCATCGCCACGTATACTCCATTCTAGCTGCGAACCCAAATCCCGGATCCGGAGCGCTTTTAAACATTTCGGATTCAGGTCCTAAGAATCCCCACGATCTTAACCTCAATATTCCTACAGCGTTTGACACGTCTCATGAACGCAGTCTAATCCCACTAGAAAGTGATCTCAACAACTACACCTCGTTTCGACCTCCTTCAGCAAGCGAACTTCACGCCTCAGAATCCCTAAAGGCGATATTGCAGTATCCCTCGCCCCTTCTAGTAAATCTGCAGGGGATGCCAATGCCAACCGGGGTTGTTAATAGGAGCAATTCCGGGCAATCTTTAGACCAAGGTGATATGGATGTTGTGATGGAAGATCCACATAACCTCTCCCTTTCCTCGGACCCATAGTTGTCAAAATCATATGATTTTCAACTCACAATTTAAGTCGAATATTAGGTAACGATTTGAATCCCTTTTTTAGATGAATCTTGAGAATCTACCATTTGAATCCTATGATCTGTGATTCAAAATCCCAATTTATGATTCAAATTATACTTGTCCTTTCATTTTTTTATTTTCATTTGGCTTCCATTTTATGTTTTCAAATTGATGAGGGCTTTATGAATACTTTATCTTATATAAGAAATTATACGATGAATCTTCTTTTCGACCTCACACTGCGGAGCTTCTCCTTATCATTTCTTACCTCTTAACTGGTCGAGACACCAAATTGATCTATGACTTATTTGGAATCTTTTTATGGATGGTTGTGAGTAGTGTTTTAAGTATCGACGATATCGGTCGATATATCTTTAATCCCACCTATGCGATACGAAACACACAAGTAGTGGGATATATCCCAATGTTCGATCCTGTGAGCATTTTTTATTTTATAGAGGAGATGGGCTGAGTTGCGGAAAATTTTTTTAAAAAATCAAAATCAAAATTTTCCAATTTCTCGCAAATCAGTTACAATCTTTGAGTCCAAACATAAAATCAAACATGTAACCTGATCTAGTGATTCTTCTTTTGCTTTTTAATGTATTGCTTGTGTTTCCACACGTCTTCTTAGATTTATAAATTATATGAATAGACTTTTGAATATACTTGCATCAATTCAGTTAAACAGCGCATAGGTTAGGACCCCATACAAAGAAAACTTACCATATGCACTTGTTTTTTGTAATGTTTTGATTTAACAATCACTGAAATTTCATTGAAAAATTCAACTAATTTCTCAATGTTTCCTCACGTTTCCAACAACAACGATACATTACGCGATACAACCAATATATCCCATGCGATAACCGATACATATCCATATCCCAAAGGTGCAATACATAACGCGATACTAATATTTTGAACATTAGTTGTAAGCATGTTGACCAACATGTATAGTGGTAGGAGTGGTTAGGGTTTGACTTCAACTTTGAGACCTATACTTTTTTCCCGATCATGTATCTTGAATTCAAAGTTTGTTTTTATTTTTGTGTGAATTTCTAGGATTTCATTATGTGATTGTAAAATCAAAAGTTTACTTGAGACTTCATATAATAATGAAAAACTTATTATTCTTGTTTTGAAGGCCTCATTAGAATTTTGCACTTCATGAGTATGAGTTAAAAACATGGCAACATATATGCTTTGTGATGAACACTATGAACTATGAAGTCATTGAGTTGGTGGAAATACTTTTTAGGCTTAAGTTTTGATGTTAATTATATAATATACTTATATGAGACTTATAAATGGAGTTTTTTTTTTTCCCTTTTGGTTTTTTTTTTTTTTTTTAAAGTCCGTGCAGTTTAGACTTTTTGGAAAATCCTTTTTGACTTCTAATAATCTCATTGTCTAGATAATTTTACTCTTTAATTTGCAATCAAGTTTTTCAACTTAAAATGACTACATCCAATCCTTTGAAGTAATGAGATCACCACGCTTAGCTTGATTTTTATTAAAATTATGTCAAACAATGTGTTGTAGTAATACGTTCCACAATAATCTATTTATGATATGCAGTGACAAAATAATATCTGACATCATCCTTTTTACATATTTTTTTGTAAAAGATGACAAAAACTCCTATGATATTACGATTTATGATGACAGTCCTCTTGTGATTTTACGATTTATGATGACAGTCCTCTTGCAATTTTACAATCCAATTCGACTTCAGAAACATTGCTTGGACTTATTAAGCTTAACCAGCTAAGCACCTGAGCACAAGATTGAGATATTAAGGCCATAATGGATTGGCCCAAGCTCCCTAAGTAACATATATAATATACCAGCCCAAGCCCAGCAGGACCTAGCCCAAACCTGGTCCATTGACAACCTGAATTGAAGTTTTTTTTTTTAAAAAAATAATGATATAAATGAAAGAAGTATATAATAGCAAATACTTTTTTTAACGGTTACCACTTTTTTTGTTTTGAGAATTAATAATTTTATTAAGGAAGACAAAAAGGCCAACAAGAGAACAAAGACCAGTAACAACAAGCTGGAACAACCAGCACCCCAAAAACTCAGGAATCCCACTCCCTGATATACAGAAAACCCTCCTTGCAACTTCAAAAATAGAACCGTCGCAGTTCCAGAAGCAGCGATTAGTCATCTCCCCAAGGGATCAACAAACAACAAGCAAACCTAGCAGCCATCTCAACCTACCTTTTGTCCCGGGCCCTCCTTCATGCCACGCAAGAAAGAGCCCCTCGATAGAACTCGGCATGACTCACGGGACCTTGAAAAGGGCTACAATGCCACCCCACGCCCCATAGTGAATGGTCAGTGGATGAAGAGATGATCCATTGATTCTGCATCTTTCAAACAAAGGAGGGAAACATATGGGAGCACCATCACTCTCTTACACAAGTTATCAATGGTAAGCACCCTATTTCTACCTGCAAGCAAAGCAAAGACAGCTACTTTGGGGGGAGCTCCCTAATGTCAAACATGACTCATGTGACAGCCACTAGCACCTGAAATAAATACAATGGGGTGCATTGGAAACAAGCAATCCCAAACTTTCCTCCAAAGTATGCGCCATTCCCAGATTACATATCAAAGTTAACTTCTCAAGTCCCCAGATATTGTATTCGTTCTTACTAGCGTGAACTTCCTGATGCAGAAAGAATGTTGCATGCATTCAAAACTAGTATTTTGTTGTGGTTATCTGGTGACTAGTTTTCATAAACTAAAAAAAAAAAAAACCCACCTACAATTAAGTCCTTTTTAGGAATGAAGATCATAAATACAAAGCCAGTGGGAAGATATATTTCGATTGGCAGTGTTCCTGGATCTCTTCCATAATGAAGTTTTCCAATGTCATCCTTATATTAGGGCTTTGTAGAGATACCAAATCAAGTACTATACCACACCAGGGTGCTATAATCATTGTAATCATAGCCAGGGCTTCATTACATCTGTCTTGTATTATCGACCCTCAGTCGTGAGGTGATGTATGGTTCACAAATTGGATGACACCCCCTGCTCACTGTAGTAGCATTACGTGGAAAAAACTAAGAAAAGAAAAGGTTGAAAATCAGCACCATTTCCACACAGCTCTCCTAGCTGAAGAGATGAAATATCTATGCTTATTATGCTGTCAAACAGTTCAGTGAGACCAGTTACAATTCCTACTCTCTTGCATAAACCATATAGGTTTCATGTGGGAAACAATTATCCACAGGCAGAATAAATGTCAGAGGCACCATATCTTCCGCAAGTTCACAACTATGATGATGAACTATAACCAAAACAATTAGTTGGAACTTGGAAAATCATTCCTTTTTTTTCTTTTTCTTTTTTCTTTTTTAAATGGATAACAAAAACTTATTAGCAAACAAAAACCAAAAAGAAGAAGAAGAAGAAGAAGGAATGGGAACAAATTCCTAAGATAAAAATTCACATGGATAACACCCTCTTTCGCCAAATAGACCCCTTCTTTCATCATGATCCCCCAACCATGCCTTCTATGAATTGATTCGAAATGCAATCCAGAAGCTTCAATTGCAAAATCAAGAAAATACAATATATGCTAAAGCTACAACAAAATGAATATCTTACTTTTAAATGTTCGTGAGCTTCTTTAACAGTCTTCCCATCCTTTTTCTTCTTCCAGTTATGGCCATCTTTCCGGAAGTTCCGCAGCATTTTACGGTCAAACAAAACAATTGTGCCACCTAACATTGAGTTAGAGAAAAGAGAAAAGAAATTTTTATGGTGTTGTGAAATAATTAAGACATAATGAAGTATGTACAACACTGCACGAGTTAACGATGAATTTACAGGATAAATGGTGTATGATGTTTGCAGATGACATAGTTTTGATTGACAAGACGGGGGAGGTGGTAAACGCAAAGCTAGAATTGTGGAGGGATGCTTTAGAATCTAAAGCTTTTAAAACCAATCAGACTAAAACATCGCAGACAAAATGCATTTTTAGTAATAATATAAGTGGAAACAAGGAATTAGTTCAGATTGCTAACCAAGAAGTACCCAAAATGACCATTTTCAATATCTTGGGCGATAATTCATGAGAGCAGAGAGATTGAGAAGGACGTTGCTCATAAAATCTGAGCTGGATGAATGAAGTGGGAATGTGCCTTTAGAGTTTATGTGATAGCGCCATACCAATCAAACAAAAGGGGAGATTTTATCGGAAAGAATGTTGGGAGTCGAGGAATAACATATTCATAGGATGAGTGTAGCTAAAATGAGGATGTTGAGATGGATGAGTGGCAAGACAACGATAGAATTAGAAATGAACACATTGGAGAGAAGGTAGGACTTAGGAGTAGCACCCATAGGTAATAAGATGAGGAGAAGTAGATTTAGATGGTTTGGCCATGTGCAACAGTGACCAAGAACTATACCAACTGGGAGAGACTTGGTTCAAGTTGAAGACTCTAAGAGGGCATTGGTGGTGGCAGTAAGATTTGCTTAACTGAGGCTATGGTCCTTGATAGAGTGGAATGGCGGAAAAGGATTTGTACAGCTGACCCAATTAGTCGGGACAAGGCTCAGATAATGATGATGATGTTCTAGAACGGTGGTCATGGGTTACGAGAATCTTAGCCTCGCTATAAGGGTAGCACATAATGCAACCATAGTCGTGCAAGTCCAAAATTCACATGCAAAAGGTAATGAAAAGGGATAAAGAAGTATCATCTACAGATCCAAAGCAAAAGAGTAAGGCTTAAGGTTGTGTTTGGAAGTTCTAGAAATTAATATTTGGAGACATTTGGTTTTTTACTAAGATTCAAGGGATAATCAAAGGTGAGATCAGCCCTCATTATAAATGGCTTTGGCATGGAAAGGAAAGTGCAGAAATCAGAGCATTGCTTTTTTCAGAGCAACCCAAAACCAAAAGTGATGCCATTTTGACTCCTACTTGAAACAAATGCAATGCAAATGGCGAGGGAGTACGCGGAATCCAAGATTACTTTTTCATATTGCTAAAAAGTGTCCTTGGATACCTCAAGAAGTACATGTTCTTACCATCCGCCTTAATTGCAAGTAATTTTATTTCGAGTAGGACTCAAACTGGAACATGGAGGGATAGGATAGCAATGTTAGAAGTTCTTTTATAGGTAAGCGGATTTCTAAGGGAAGTCAGGCCCAAATAGCTGGGAGAAGACTATGATGATGATAATGAGCACTTCTTAAGGAGAAAAAAATAGCAAGTATTTTTACTCGGTGGCAAGTCCACTGGTTTGACGTTGATGTTAAAATGGGCGTAGTTACACAATATTGCATGAATCTCATTTGGCCGGAGCCACCTTGAAGCGGCTTCCTCCTTCATTTTTACAACATCCAAATCTGCCCATGGAGCAAGAGAAAGGAATGAGCATGTAAATATAATGCATTGAAACATAAATATGTGAACGAAAACTGTCAATTGAAAAGACAGCTGGCTCAGTACCATGTAAAGACATGGCCCGAAAATCAGGTCCCTCGGCTCATACAGTGTAGCTTGTCTGACTTGAAAATCAGGCCCGTCAACTCATTAAGCAGGCCAGAAAGGAATGAAAACAGCAGGTTGTTTAATAATGTAAACGTATGGCCCACCCAATGCGTTGGCTGGGTTATTTTTGGCGAGGTCAACCGCCCCCAAATGCATAGCTTGGATGCCCAACACACATGCGAGGTTAGTACATTTGGACATGTGGAGTGTGAACACGAACATGAAAGTATAGATGCATGGTATGTGCATGCATAACATAGTGTCAAAACACCATAGCAGAGAGAGAGAGAGAGAGAGAGAGAGAGAGAGAGCAGTCAATGTTCACATGTTTAATTTGATTTCAATTCTTAAAAGACAGTCGGAATTTCTGTGAAAGAAACAGAAACAGAGAATGAAAAGTTCAATTTAACATTATTTCAACTCAAACAGAAAAAGGCTATATACACACATGTGTGTGTACATAAATAAGATCAAAAAACAAAACTTCAATTGAAAATTGAAATAGTCAAATTTTCTATGAAATAGTGCACCTAGTTAATTAAATACTAACCTTATACCATACCCCCCTTTTTTTGTTGAAAGGTCTAACCTAATATCGTACCTTGTTTCTCTCAAATCCTTCCTTTCCAAGTAATCCCTATATCAATCAATCCCTCCCCCATTAAATTTTCCCACCTTCCATTCATTCAATTGATTCTATCCTTCACTCACCGTCAGAATTTATTTTTATTTTTATTTTACTTTGTTGTGAAGAAAACAAGTTTAGTTGTCCCCTTTTTTTAATCTTTTGAAATATGCAGAGTTCTAAAAATTGAAGAAATTATATGAATTTTATTTTTCCATGAATATGGAGTTCAAAAAGCTCATGCTAGGGCATTCCCTGTAAGTGAAACACTGCATCAGAACCCGCGGGCAGTGATAAATGTGCAAGGGTTGGCTAGGCTGTTAGAGTGGAATGGTGGAACATCATTCATTTAGCTGAACCCAATTAATTGCGATGAGGTTATGACGATGATGGTGATGGTGATGGTGATGGTGGTGATGGAGTTTAAACTAGAATTTTGCTAACTATGATGTACACGCCTACATCCTAAGTGTGTTCATGAGCAGCATTTTTTTTGACAATCAAGAGATCAGAGGCCCAACAACAACTTTGGAGTAGCAGTCATCTTTTAAAAACTATCTCAACACATTTTAAAACTTGAAAACCTGAGTCAAGAGTTTGTCAAATCGAGTCAAGTTGTGCAATTTGGTAGAGTTTTCTCACATCTAGAACACCCATACTCAGTAATATTTAATATTTAGATGTATAGATATTATAGTATTGGCATGTCGAGGTCGAGATTTTACGAGTCTTATCAAACTTCTCACAAATTTCTGAGTTTTCTTGAGTCGAGTTAACTGAGTCAAACAAGTCTGAATTGAATTGAGTTTTCCACGAGTCCTGTACCTAGTCGATTCAGGTGTTTGGTTTTTTTTTTTTTTTGGGAAGTTTACAAACATAGCAAGAAACTCATCTAAGTGGACTCTACTTAACTGGATCTCAATTTAACTTGATGAGAAGCTTGTCTTCCAAAAGAACTTGCAAGACTTGTCGAGTCGAGTCAAGTCAAACTCAAAACCCAACTGAGTTGATCAAATCGAGTTTCCGGTCAAGCCTTCACATTTCTTGTATTAACATATGCATTTTATAATACATTTTTATGTCTTTAAATAATGTTGAGTTTCAAGGCAATTCAAATATCCAGCTGTGTCTACGAGTCAACTCAACCCAAAGAACTTCCCAGAGGAGCCAAATTCGCTGGTTTTCAAACACCCAAAAACCCATACAACCCAAGATTCTAAAAACCACCTAGATTTAAATAATCCTACGACCCAAAAACCCCCTAACCACTTCAAAACCCCTCATACAAAATTCTTGAATTTCAACCCCTGATGTTTCACACAAATTTCAACTATTCTCCCTAAAACAAGCAAAGCATAATCATAATCTCTCTCATTCCTCATACGCAACATCTCAATACAATTCTCTCCCTTTCTTTCAAAATAAACCCCTCTTAGCGTCTTCTAATTACAATTAAACCCCCAACTCCCAACTCTCCAACAATCCAAACCCATAAACCCATGAAACTAAAATCTCTCAAAATAGCATTCCAAATAAAACCCAATTCAAACTAAAAACCAAAACAGGAGAGAGAGAGAGAGAGAGAGAGAGAGACAGACACACACACACATTAAAAATAAACCCCTATAAACTAATCTAATTACAATTAAAACCCCAATGAAAAAAAAATTAAAAGTGACAAACCCAAGAAACAAAATCACTAAAAATCGCATTTCATATAAAACATTACCCAAACTGAAATGAAAAAAGAAAAAGAAAAAAAAATCAGCTTTACTTACCTTCCATGGTATGGAATCCATGAATCTCAGTCCCCGTAAGGGGCCTGGAAACGCTGCTTTCCATGGCGGAAAATCCTTTCTCCGTTGCAGTAGAATATCGGGAAAAAAAAAAAAAAACTCCAGAAAAGGAAGAATCCAAACTTAAAATATCATGAAATCAAAAACGTATTACGAGAAATCGCGTGGAAAACCGACCATTAAAAGTTGCAGAGTAGAGCACTGCGATTGATTTCAGAATTCCCAGTGAAAATGAATAAACAAGAGAAGGCGTCAAGTCCAACGGGTTGGACCAAATGTTTCGGTTCACCTCTTAAATATCTCCCACCTTATTAAGTCAATACAAAATCTAAACCTTCAAACAGGTTGGCCCCACAAGATCCATAGTAAAGCAAACAATATCTAGCCATTGATAAGTACCAAAATATAATTTCGGGCCAATCAATAAGTAGATGTGGATAAATTTTCTTAAGTTGATATTTATGCTTATATAAATCTATTTAATAGGTTAGATATTGTACAAATTCAAAATTTGGAAATTAATCTCTCGATGGACCCTAATTTTGGTCCAACCGGTTGGACTTAAGACCCTCTCGACAAAAAAGCAGGTCAGGGAAGGTTTCAAGTCCAATCGGTTGTACATAATTAACGGTTCACCCAGAAAATAACCTTTAATTTATATTTTTTTTATAAAATCACAGCCTTCCAATATGTTTTCCTCGACATTAGGACCAATCATTGGAAATATCGGTACCATCCACTCATTAGATGATCTGTAAGATAAAAACATCTTTTAACCACTGAAAAATAACAAATCATAAATGTGTAAACTTGGTGATAGATGTAACTTATTTTTCATTATATATTAATAATAATATAGAACCTATTGGACGGTTTGGATGATGCACAAACATAAAATATTATAAGTCATTTGGTGGGTGGACCGAATATTGTAGTCCAACTCATAATTATAAATAAGGGAAATAATCCCGTGCTAGCAGAGGACTATAAGTTATAGTGATCCTCGTTACACCAGTTCATTTGGACTGTGTATTCGATCGATCTTAACCGTCCATTATTTCCATAAAAATATTCGTAATCTTTATTATCAAAATCGTACTAGTCAAATAATCTAATCCATCCTTTATTTAGTATTTTTTATACGGACATCAATTTTTTAAGATATGGATGGGATGGATACAAATGGCTAACGAAAGTGACTTCTGAGAATCGGAAGAAATCCATGATATGACCTAACAGATAAATGGATAAAATTGTTGATTTTACATTTTTCGTGTAAATGGTCTTAACCGTCCATATTAAAGACCAATGATCAAATGGTTTATATACGTCAGATCGACATGATGTTTTGCATGGGAGCTTATGACATGTGTGCTGAACTTAATGAACGGTATAGAATAATGGATTGGACTGTCTAACTGTCCAATGCAACTAGCTACGAGAGCAGTGGAGCATCAAGCTCTAAATAATAAATGATACTGGCGGTCCAGCACCAGCGGAAGCTACGCTTCGTAAAATATTACCAACTTACGAACGGTTCGGTAAAATGCTGACCCGAGTCCCTATACTACACTGTTTTTCCAGCGCAAAACACCAAAGCTCGTGGGGCCCACCATGTTTGTATACGTAGAATCCAATCCATCAGCAGGATTGTATACGCAGAATCCACTAAGTCAATCAGATTTTATTCTCAATTCAAGGGTCCTCCGCAAAAAATAAAAAATAAAAAATTGAGAGATACGCGTCTTAGGTGGGCCACACCAAGGGAAATCGGATGGATCGCGTACTGAGTTAAAAGCGAAATGAGTAAACGCTGCCAGCCCACCATAAATGTATGTGGTTTATCCACACCGTCCATTCATTTTTCCAGCTCATTTTGGAGGTGGAGCTCAAAATTGTAGTATATCTAAAGTTCAAGTAGAACACACCACGACAGATAATGGGAATAATGATTCCAATAGTTGAAACCCTTCTAAGACCCACAGTGGTGTTTATTTGCCATCCAACATATTCATATGATCACATGGACACAAATGAAGGGAAAACACAAATATCAGCTTGACCCAAGACTTCTTATCACCAAGATTTTTTCTGAATGGTACGTAGAATTTTAATTTACAACATTTTTTGTGGTGTGATCCACTTGAGCTTTGTATATGTTTTAATTATTATCTCAAGCTCTAAAATTATCTTATAAAATAATAAACAGAATAAATAAAATACATAAAACTCAATGGGCCCTTAGAGTTTAGTTAGTACACTTAGTCAATGAGTTTCAGTGGCCAATTCCCTTTCACCCATAGGGAATAATGCAGATGAAGTCAACATTAGATTTATCATTTATGCAGGAGAGTAGTCTGTATCTTTCATCACACCCATTAATCATATGTGTAACTCACAAGGATGAAGTGAAAATATAGTAATTAATACAAACATTCATTAAGCCGCCATGTACAAACATATTAAAGATTTTAAAAGCATTTTTACACTGTTTCCAATAGTGTGGCCCATCATAAAAAAAAAAAATTTAGGAGTTGATTTTTGTATTGTATATGTATAATTCAAATAATGATCCTAATCTTATAAACAATAGATAGTTATCTACACTATACTTGTTGTACCAAGTGCCTAGAATTTCCAATCAACATAGGTCTAACACATTGTGTATGTAAAATCCACTCCATCAGTTCCTATCCTACCCTAAAGGCAAAAATCAGATAGGTCTACACGGCAGATGGGCCACACCACATGGAACAATGAAATGGGATGACAATTATTAGTTTGTGTATTATGCTACCATGGTGTGTATTTTTCATCATGGTCTATTTTTCTTCAAAATCATTAATTTGATGGAACTCATCTGATGAAAAGAAATACAAAAATCAGATTGATACAAAATTCAAATAATACTTCACTGGATAGGCGAAGTGGATTTTACTTATACAACACTTGTAGCCTTGCTAATTTTACTTTTTTTTTTGTTTACGAGTATTGTCTCCCAATAACCGTTCTTGGCCGGAGGGCAGAATCTTCACAACACTGGCCTTAGTGGGATGTGGATTGTCCAGTGATTTGATGTTGCGTCCTATTATGTTCTGTTGGCAGGATTTTATTGGGTCATGTGCCATGGTCAAAAATGCAATTGGTTATTGGGTCATGTGCCATGGTAAAAAATGCAATTGATTACGTACTTGATTGAATAATTTTTCAATTTGCTTCACGTATCATCAATCAAATTTCATCCATCCACCTAATATTACCGCGGTGATTTCACCAGGCAACTAACTTATAGCTTTACATGGAAAAACATGCATGGGTCCACCATGCTGTCTTTGTTGGAAACGGATTGGCTACTCCTGCCACCAGCCCCGTGGCTGGTGTTCGGTGCTCTGTGGGTCACACCATGATGTATGTGTTTCATCCAATCCGTTCATCCATTTGTACAGATCATTTTAGAGCTCTATCTCAAAAATTAAAGGGATATAAACCTCAGGTGGAGCACACCAAAGGAAAATAAATAGTGATTGGATATCCACCATTTAAATGCTCCTAAGACCCACTGTACTATTTATTTGACATCCAATATGTTGATTAGGTTATATAGGCCCAGATGAAGGGAAAAAACAAATATTAGCTTGATCCAAAACTTTTATGGCCCCTAAAAAGTTTTTAATGGTCAACATTCATTCAAAACTTTTTTCTATAATGTGGTCCACTTGAGATTGGGATATGCCTCATTTTTGGTCTCATACCAAAAAATGATCTAGAAAAATATATGGATGGCATGGATGAAACACATACATCATGGGTGGGGCCCACAGAGCTCCGACCCCCAGCCAATGGCTGGTGGCAGGGGGAGTAGCCAATCCGTTTCCATCTTTGTTGCATTAACTGTATTGGAATTTCAATGACCCCTTGGTACTGGGAATTGCAGAAAAAGGTTTGTGGGCCCACTATGATGTATGTGTTTTATATATTTTGTCCATCAATTTTTTAGATCATTTTAGGATATGAGCTAGATCCAAATCTCAGGTGGACCACACCATAAGATGCAGTAGTGATTGAATGCCTACCATTAAAATCTTTTCGAGGATCCAGAAGTTTTGGGTCATGTTGATATTTGTGTTCCTAGTCAACAAGTTAGGTGGCAAATAAACAATACAATTGACCCTGGGAACTTTTCAATGGCTTGGGGTCAATCACCGTTGTTTCTTGTGATGCAGTCTGTTATGGGTAGATCTGAGCCCATTACAGTCCCGAGGACTGGCATCGTTCTAGTCCGGTCGGATCCGCAAGAATATCCAGAACAGCGAACATTATTGAAGAGGAAGACCTTCGGAATGTTTAGCAGATAAGTGAAAACTAGTCACACTCCACTCGGTCTGGAACTCGGTTCGAATTCATGACAGGAGACGATCTAAGAAAGAGAACTCCACGTCAAGCCCGAGCGGACCCTTAGACGACGACCTTAAGCCGAGTAAGGTGAGATTCAACCAATGAGCGATGACCTAAACTAAGGCCCCATTCTCGTCCTCGTCCTCATCTTCATTCGAAGAGGGATGTCCGAGTCGAGTGCTCGTCCTCAGATGTCTAAGCTGAGGGCTCGACCTCATCCTCATCTTCCTCTGAAGAAAGATGTTCGAGCCGAGGGCTCGTCCTCATCCTTATTTTTCTATAAATGTCCCAAACGGAGGTCAGGGCGAAATGTGAGTGCATTATGCGCTAAACCTGGAAACTACTATAAGCGGACGTGACCGGTTACTTCGCCCGCAAATGCGAATGACACAATACATGATCTTTGGATCACGTACAATATCTCCACGATCCGAAAATCCTCCTGATTGAACGAATCGTGTCGAGATTAACGGACCCAGACCATCCTACAATCAGGTATAAATATGATGAGACTCCACCGCTACAGGTATGCAACATCTTGCACTCTCCCTTGGCTCCTCAACTTAGACCTAGATTCCATTGACCTGACTTAGGCATCGGAGGGTCCCCCCGGCTTAGCCAGGGTCTCCTTTCCTTGTTAGTGTGCAGGCTCGAGACGTTAAAGCGGGTCGAACCTCGAGAGTTGAAGTGGAGAGTCGCCCAGATTTTGTCCTCAACATTTTTAGCGCCGTATGTGGGAATCTGATATAAAAGGTCAGGTTCATATTCTCGAGCATAATGGCTAGAAGAAAGAAGAAAGCAATAGCCGCGGAACCAGCGTCAAATAAGCAGACTCGCTCCTCCTCACTACTTCATGTCGAATCAGCCTCGGGGCCTTCCCAGCGTTCTCACAATCGGGCAAGCAAGTATCGAGCCATGCAAAACGAGATACAGGCCTTGCGTAACGAAGTAAATTGGATGAAGCAACAATAGGAGCCACAACCATGCCCGACTCAGGAAAACCATGTTCCCGAGCCAATCGGTCTTGTCATGGAAGCTCACTCCGCGCCGAGGAGTATGAGGCTCGAGGTGCCTCAACACCCCCAGATACCGGTTTCGAGTCAGAATCCTCCTCCGACCTAGATCCGAGTCTCGGCTTGGAACACAGCCACCTAAGCTCCGACCAATGCTTCGGTCACTTCGGCCCTAGCACCAACGGATCTCCGACATCGGCTAGAACAGAGGAGGGGAAGGAGGACTCCAGAAATAGAAAACACCCAAGAAATCATAGTGAAAAATAAGGACCCTTGGAAGAAACGGTTCACTGAGCTCAACGACAAGTTCCTAGCTTTGGAAAAGAAACAACAGCCGACGACAGTTCCCACCGTTGTTCAAGCAACGATGGAAGAGATCGAGCCTCCCTTCACCTCAGAAATCATGAACGAAGTGATGCCTTAGAGGTTCCGAATACCTTCCGTCATCTAATACTCTGGGTCCGAAAACCCGTCCAAGCATGTGAAAGTCTATCGTTCATTGATGCAGATCTAAACGGTAACTGATGTCATGATGTGCCGAGGGTTCTCGATCACGCTCACAGGCTCCGCTCGGAGTTGGTATCAACAGCTCAAGCTAAATTCTATTAGTTCCTTCACAGAGTCGAGTCGGCTATTCCTTACCCAATTTATAAGTAGTAAGAGAAGTCGAAAGCCCAACACTCACCTATTTGATGTCAAGCAAGAACCGAAGGAATCGTTGAAAGATTACATCACTCGCTTCAATGAGGAAGCGCTGTTAATAGAAAATTATGACAACGTGTTCAACGGCCTAAAAAGAAGGAAAATTCACCTTCTCCATTGGAAAGAACCTGCCAAAGACGTTAGCGGAACTCATCGCCAGAGCTCAGAAATACACTAACGCCGAAGAATTCTCCAATACTCATAAAAATGTCCAAGTGGCAGAGCTAAATGGTAAAGGGAAGAGGCCTAGGAACGAGGAATCTCAACCATCCAACAAAGGGCCTGATGATCACGCCCCTCGCGATCGTCACCCGAGTAGAAGGCTGGAGGAAAAGTTCCGCTCCTACACCCCCTTAACACATTCACCGAGCAGATTCTATTAGACATCCGAGGAGAAAATCTGCTGAATTGGCACGTTTGTATGAGGGCTGACCCGAATCATCAAGACAAGCGTAAGTATTGTTGTTTTCACTAAGATCACGACCATAACACGGCTGACTGTGTAGATCTTAAAAAATAAAATTCATACATAAAAAAGGGTTTCAAGTCAATTACGAAAAAAATATTGAAGACTATACGGTCAGAAGAGCTTGGGAGTCAGGGGTTTGATCCGGGCGGACATCTTTAGCGGGTATCTCTCCGGTGTCTTCGGACAACAAAGGTTTGAGGTTGAGGTCCGGATACAAATCCTGGACCGCCTTAATATAAGCATCGAAGCTACAGTTTTAGAACTTGGTGGCTTCGGCGTCTCTTTCCTTTGAAGCCTTGAAGGCGTCTACCGCAGCGGCCACTGCCCTAGCCAGGGATGCCTCGTCTTCGGCTTGCTGAGCTTCCATTGGTTAGGAGACGGCTCGTTTCCCTTCTTCTACCGCTTTGGCTCTAGTCCGCTCCAAGACTTTGCCCAGTCGGGTAATGTCCTTGGCCAACAAATCCACATGAGCCCTAGATCGCGTCAGCTCAGCCACCGCTGCATCGCATCAGGCCTCGAGATCATTGACGACCCCCTGCAGCTGGAGCTCTTTAGCCTTCTCGTTCTCAAGCTGCCGGCGCAGCTCGCCCTGCTCAAGTCGAAGAAAAACGGCTTCATCCCTCAATATCCCTGTTTCAGCCTTGAGAGTTTCCACCTCGGCGTCGATCTTCCGACGCTCCTGCACTCTTTCCCAAGCCAAGAGGAGTCTCGGAACGGACTGAATGAAGACAGGAGAATGAGAATAAATCCAAAAAAATGGAAGTTAAGAAATACACAAGAAGACAGGAAATACCTTGTAGAAGATAGCGGCCAGGTCATTCAGAAAAGAATCATCCGACTTGGTGAGAAGGAGGAGATCTCCTCCTCTGAGGCGTGTTTGGATGCCCAGTGAGCCAGGCAGGACATGTGTTAGCCTGGCTCGAACCTCCCTCCGCTCGTCCCTACATGGGTTGAGCCTGTAACCTCAATGGCCCCAGTTCTGCAACCAGCCTCGGCCTCAAGATCATTCCCGACGTCAGGAGGAGAAAGCAAGTCATCGGCCATCCGAATGACCTGCTCCCGTTTGGAGAAAGATGGCACAGTAATGCAGGGTCCGGGGACTGCTGGAGGAGCCTCCACAATAGGGGGAACGGCGGTGGGCGGGAGGGAAGGAGTTATGATTGCTGGAGTCGGAACAATAATTGCTGAGACCCGGGTCTCGACGGGCATCACAGGGGAGGGGCCCTCCTCGCGAGGAACGGCCTGCTTCCTCCGAGTGGTGGTCTTCGTCCGGGACTCGGCCCTCAACATTTTTTCTACGTCGGGGCGGCTTTCCTCTTCTGAGATCCAAATGCCTCGGTCATGCCTGTGTAGAGAATAACAACTCAGCAACTGAATGAATAAGTTTAATCTCTCCCAAGGAAACGAAAGAGGGCTTACTGAAAGATGTTGGGAGAGGTTGGACTTGCAAAGCCCGGGTCAATGAAGGTTGGCGGCTGCGATCAAGTCCGACCAGGAGCGAAGCTCTCCCGATCACGCTCTAGCCTTAATAATGCGGTTCTTCTGGTCCTAGTCGAGGAGTGGCGTGCCCCTCGAAAAATCTACAAGGATAAAGAGAGCTTAATCCGACTGAAGTAAAATAAAAAAGAGGAAAAAGTAAATGGGAGAAAATACTTAAAGTCTGACCTGGTTTTGAAAATCGAGTGGGGACCGGAGTTGTCAGAGTCTCAAGCTTCGTCGCTGGCGCCTCCCATTCGGCCGCAGCCCAGAACCACTTGTTCTTCAAGTCCATGTTGGAAGACGGAAGATTCATCACCAGCCCCGACCCTTTGCTGCCTCGGGTAGCGAAATAGTACCATAGTTCTTGGCTGTCGTGCTTGACCAGGTACAGGCTTATCAACTCCTCTGGTGTCAGTTCCGGATTCCCGACTTGGCGCCAGATGATAAAGGAAAAAATTAACACCCTCCAGGCGTTAGGGATGAATTGCCCGAGAGAAAGTCCTAGGTAGGCTGTTATGGCTCGGACGAAATGATGCAAAGGGAGACGGAGGCCACATTGCAGCGCACAAAGAAAAATGACCACTTCTCCCTCAGCAGGCGCACCAGCGGTGTTGAGGGGTTCTGGGGCCCTTATCCGAACGGAATCTGGGATCTGAAACTCCGAACGGATCCACCCCATTTGAAACTCCGATAGCACGGAGCCCCCTGGGACTACCTCCAAGGCCCGCCCACTCATGGGCATCTCGGTGACCTCGGTGGTTGTGGTCCGAGGGACTCGGGCGGCTTTCTTCTTGCCGGCCCGAGGAGGCCGGGCCCCCGCCTCCTTCTGTCTTCGAGGTGGGGGGAACAGGGGTATAGCCTCAAAGGGGCCTTCAGAGGCTTCTCTCCCGTTATCAGAACTCCTCGACTCGGAGTCATCATCATAATCCCGAACGGTCTCCAGATCGGGCGACATTTTGAAGGGAAGAAAAATGAACGCTAAAAGAGACTCATCGGACGATCACCGAAAATTGCTTTTGTTGGAAATGTGTGATCGGTCGGAACGCCTGCCGGAAACTTCAAATCAATCAGAATTGCCCTCATCGGAAATCGCATCTTCCGGCACGCGCTCAAATTCAGAATGCAAGTGGGGGAGAGTAGTTCCGAAGGGAGTTTATATAAGCCATATTGAATCTTTGCATTAATAGAGAAGAATGATGGCCACAGCCGAATCGACGCGAGCCGACCCCAGAACACACGTGGTCATCTGCTACTGGCTCGATCCCTGTTAGATGGTACGTTTCTGACATCGAATAGCATGCTCCGGTACGCGAAAGGGCGCACGAGCAGGGGAAGCGTCATCTGAACGCTTCCCCAGGCACACGCGGCAACCCATCATAGGCTCAGCTGTTATTCAGAATCGTAATCGTCGCCACGTGTTCGCTAAAGAACAGCCCATAGGCGCAAAATCCTGAGGGAACGACGCTTCGAATGCTGGGACCATTATAACATCGGCATGTGTGGAAGGTTCAGCAACTGAGGCGTTTGATCTTCCGTATAATTACTCTCTGAGTCCATAGCCGACCTCAAAGAGTAGGGGGCTTCTGTTATGGGAAGATATGAGCCCATTACAGTCCCAAGGACCGGCATCGTTCTAGTCCGGTCGGATCCGCATGAATATCCAGAACGACATACATTATTGAAGAGGAAAACCTTCAGAATGTTTAGCAGATAAGTGAAAACTAGTCACACCCCGCTCGGTCTAGAACTCGGTTCGGATTCATGACAGGAGACGCATCTAAGAAAGAGAACTCCACATCAAGCCCGAGCGGACCTTTAGATGACGACCTTAAGCCGAGTAAGGTGAAATTCAACCAATGAGTGATGACATAAATCAAGGCCCTATCCTAGTCCTCGTCCTCATCTTCATTCGAAGAGGGATGTCCGAGTTGAGGGCTCGTCCTCGGATGTCCGAGCCGAGGGCTCAACCTCATCCTCATCTTCCTCTGAAGAAAGATGTTCGAGCCGAGGGCTCGTCCTCATCCTCATCTTTCTATAAATGTCCCGAACGGAGGTCAGGGCGAAATGTGAGTGCATTATGCGCCAAACCTGGAAACTACCATAAGCGGACATGACCGGTTACTTCGCCCGCAGATGCACATGACACAATGCACGATCTTTGGATCGCGTACAATATCTCCACGATCCGAAAATCCTCCTGATTGAGTGAATTGTGCCGAGATTAACGGACCCAGACCATCCTACAATCACGTATAAATATGATGAGACCCCACCGTTACAGGTACGCAACATCTTACACTCTCTCTTAGCTCTTCAACTTAGACCCAAATTCCCTTGACCTGACTTAGGCATCGGAGGGTCTCCCGGCTTAGCCAGGGTCTCCTTTGCTTGTTAGTGTGCAGGCTCGAGACGTTAAAGCGGCTCAGACCTCGAGAGTTAAAGTGGAGAGCCACCCAGATTTTGTCCTCAACACAGTCCAACTGAGATTTGGGTCTGCCTAATTTTTTAGCTTGTCCTAAAGTGATCTAGAAATGTGGATGGATCAGGTGAATAAAGCAAGTACATCGTGGTGAGGTCTACAGCTTTTCTGGCACTCAGTACTGAAAGGGTCACCATCGACGCCGAGTCCACGTTAGTTGGGTCATTTTGCTAGTAGGGAAACAGATTAGCTACTCCCCTTGCCACTAGCTTGGTGGTGGCTGGTGGTTGGTGCTCTGTGGGCCCACCATGATGTATGCGCTTCATCCATGCCGTTCATCTATTTTTAGAGATTATTTTAGGGCTTGATACCAAAAAAATAAATGAGAGAGGGATATAAATCTCAGGTGGACCACACCACATGAAAACATTAGTGATTGAATATCCACCATTAAAATCCTCTTGAGGCCCACTGTACTGTTTATTTGACATCCAATATGTTGATTAGGTCATAAAAACCTAGATGAATGGAAAAACAAAGATAAGCTTGATCCAAAACTTTTATGGGCCCCAAAAAGTTTGTAATGGTTGACTTTTATTAAAAACTGTTTCCGGTAATGTGGTCCACTTTAGATTGGGATGCCTCATTTTTTGTCACATACCCTGAAATGATATAGTAAAATAGATGGACAACATGAATGAAACACATACATCATGGTGGGGCCACAGAGCACCGACCACTAGCCATTGGCTGATGGTAGGGGAGAAGCCAATCCGTTTCCTGTTGGCAGGACGCGGACTGCATCCTACCCCCGCCCGTCTCTAGCCCCAAACGGGCAGTTCTGTGGGCAGGCCCACCATGATGTATCCTTTTATCCAAGCCGTTCATCCCTTTTCTCATATTATTTTAAAGCATGAACTAAAAAATGACACAGATCCAATGTTGGACCACACCAAAGATGACTCATGCATTTAATGCAACTATCATTTAACGCTCAGTGCATTTAATGTAACCAAGCTTATTATTTGGTGTGGCCGACTTGAGCGTTGGATTTGTGTCATTTTTTCATTCATGCATTAAAATAATTTTAGAAAAGCGATGGATAGCTTGGATAAACAGATACATCATGGTGGGCTTGCCCGCAGAACTGCCCGTTCGGATCTAGGTACAGGCGGGGGCAGGACGGACGCGGATTTCCTGCGAAAGCCTTTCGCAGGAAGTTCCTGCGCAAGAATGCTGTGTGGGGCCCACCACCATGTTTTTAGAAATGTACTCCATTCATCCATTTGGTGAGCTCATTTTAGGAAAATCAACCAAAAAGGAAGTGGATCCAAAACTAATGTGGACCACACGAGAGGAAAAATTGGGGAAAGAAATACCTACCGTTGAAACCTTCCTTGGCTCCACCTTGATGTTTATATGCCATCCAAACCGTTTATAACATTATTAACACAAGGGTGAAGTGAAAATACAAAAAATTTAACCTGAAACAAAGCTTTTATGGTCATAAGAATGTTTCAACTGTTCTACTGTTTTCTCTCGTGTGGCCCACTTGAGTATTGGATCCACCTCGTTTTTTGTAGCTAAAATTATCTTGCAAAACGGATAAACGGAGTATATTTCCCAAAAACAATGGTGGTGGCCCCACTCAGCATCCTTGCGCAGGAACTTCCTGCGAAAGGCTTTCGCAGGAAATCCGCGTCCGGGCAGGACGCAATCCTCGTCCGACTTGAGCACGTGCCTCTTGTCGACCTTTATTTTTTTTTTCCATAATCCTTCCTGATATAATTCCTCTTGTACGAAAAGTGAAAACGAGGATCACGTCCATCACAGTGTCCTCCTCAATGCTAGGTACGTTCAGGTGGGCCAAAAGTATAGTTCAGGTGGGCCACACCACATGGAACAGCAAGTTTTGATGCCAACCACGGGTTCCATTTTGAGCTACAATGGTGTATCTCTCATCAAATCCACTCATCAGGTGGGGCTTATAAAGAAGAAGGAAATAACATAAATCAGCCTGATCCAAACTTAAGTGGACCACTAAGTGTGAATTTAGAATTTTAGACATGATATTTACATTGTTCACACTGATTTGGCGAGTATGGCATTGGGCTGATACTTTGTACGAATAGTGCAAATAAGGGTTCTAACCTGATGGTCGGAGTGGATTTTGTATTCGTAACATTGTGGGCCCATAAAGTTTGATTGTCTCATGCCTAGTGCAAAACCGGTGTGGTGATAAAGCTGGGCATCGAGTCGAATCAGATCAAGTTAGGGCTGACCCGACTTGATTCGGTTTTAAAATATGCCTGACCCGAACTCGACCCAACTCGGTACGGAGTCCAATATGCCTAACCCGATTCGAGTCTGGTGTGCCCTGGATTGATCCAGACCGAGTCAAAACCAATCAAAAGTATTGAATCGAGTCGAGTTGGCACCGAGACGAATCGAGGGATGAAGGAGGAAGGGAGGGAGTGGAGATGAGAGAGAGGAGGAAGAGGAGGAAGAAGAAGAGGAGGATGGTGACGGTGGCGTTGTGATTGCCTGAATTTGGAAGAGGAGGAAGATGAGGGAGGGAGAGGTGGATGAGGAGGATGAGAGAGGGAGGGAGAGAGAGAGTTGAAGTTCAGATCGGAGTCAAGTGTGGCGACTAAGTTTAGTGATACTTAAAGCTAGAGTTTTATATATATATTCGAATTCGAGTCGAGTCCAACGGATTGAGTTTCGGGTCGAGTTATTGGGTAACTCAGACTTGACTCGGTTTGAGTTTAGATTCGGCGAAGCCTACTCGGTTTAAACCGACTCACCCATTCTGTTCGGATCGAGTGGATCCGAATGAGTAAAGTTAGTCGAGTCCATTTGTCCCGTGCCCAACTCTAGTGGTGATAGATTCCAATCAGTGAGTGAGAAAAATGAATGGTTATAATATATCGCATGCGACTCTAATATACACGTATGTTCAAATGATGACAGGGCTTACTGATTTCTGGGTAATGGAAGACGTGTGATGGAGCTGCATGATAAACGGTTGAGGTCTTGCATCGAGCATGCAGCCTAGCATGTATGCCTCTTCCTCCATACAAGCACGCAAGTAGACTTCACATTCGGTGATGGAACCAGGAAAGGCAGAGTTTAAAGTCGGACGCGGGCTACGGTGGATCCCCCGAGTAAATATAATGAGATTTTGGTTAGCAGTAAATGCATGTAAGTGATGGTAAACAAACAATTATGACTAGTGCTTCATGTTTGGTTTAGCTTGGAATCTCACATCAAAATGGAGCAAAATTCAACTTAATGGATGTCTATGATATATCTGCACCATCCATTCATTTTTTTTTTTTCAAATACTTTTAGGGGCATGAGCCGGAAGATGGGGTAGATCCAAATATCAAGTGGACCACACTACATAAAACAATGAGGATTAAACACCTACCATTGAAAACTTCTTCCAGAGGCTACAAAAATTTTGGATATACCTCGTATATTTAGCTCATGCCCTAAAATGATTTGATAAAATAAATAAATGACGTCAATCAAACACATGCTAACATACATTATTGTACGTAGGGCACATAAAGTGTACATGAGATTCTTTTAAAAGATTTTACCAGTCAATACCTTTACCTGCCACAAAAATATCAAGCCATCATTATTTATTTACCACAGTTTTCATATATTTAAAGTTATCCATATACTCTAAGAAAAAAATACTAACGTTTACACTTTTATTTTCTTTTTTCATGAAATCTCTCTTGTCAAAGTAGGCCATTAGGTCATATTCCATGGTGGATGACTCATTTGTATGAGTTCATGAGTGTCCTAATTTCACTATAGCCCCATCCTACAAAAAAAGGAAAAATAAGATTGCTACAAATATATGCATGTGTGTGTGTTTTTGTATATATATATATGTGTGTGTGTGTTTTGCTGAGACATGACAGGACTTATTTCAAAGCATTTAGAATGATAAAGGCTCCACCCTATCAAATCCATCTCGTTTATCAGGTTCATGGCATTATATTCACAACAAACCTCAACAATTAGAAAGATCCAATAATCAAACGGATCACATCATAGGGAACAATTCCAATTCATCTCTAAATTTTCTATAGTCGCGTTGTGTGGTTCACATGCGTTTTAGAATGTCCTTTTTTTCAATGTTCCTTCCATCTAAATGGATTGCAAGTTAGATGAATGGATTGGATGGCACATCTACACCTCACTGGACCTTACGAGTTGAAAGATTTTAATGGTGGGCTTCTCCATCTCAACCATTTCCTACTTTATAGCCTGCCAAAGCTAGCCTGATTTGTCTAGCCTGGGCCAAAAACGATGGGGACGTGTGGTGCATCCACATAAAGTCATTTTCCCATATTAATGTGATTTGATTTATGCATATGCAAGCGAAGACAATGTTTTCAGTTCTTAAATTGCTTCTCAATATAGGTACATTTTTTTCCAAGTAGCAACTTTTTAAGATGTGAACTAGGAGACCCATGTGGTCCAATTTGAAATATGGTCCAACCAGGTCTATGCTTTTATTTACACAGGTAATAAGATGATAGTTAGACAGGCAAAATAAGACCAGAAACTACTGCACTAGTTCTCTAACATTTCAAAAATTGTGGTAACATATTTTCCTAATAGAATCTGAATCATCTGCTTGCCACTTACGTGGGCTAATCAAGATGCTGGGAAATAAGAAATCTCTATTTGTAGCAAGTTGGGAATCCGGATCCTTGTACCATCAAAATTATTGAAGTTGATATACCATTTACCTAACACTACACCGATCAATAAATGCTAACCATTCAATCAATGGATGTCGTAAAAGTAATCAAGGTACCAAGATTCTACGGTGAAATATGATGCTACCATAACACCTAATTGAATGGATTGCATTATTTTTTTTAGAAAGGATCCACCGTTTTTAAAGGTTTTGATATAATGAACTGGTTGTCTCATCATCGTTAAAAATAAATAAATAAATAAAATCCTAACTTTTGAATGGGTGTAATTATATTCTTATGGACTGATGATTTGTATTAATTGGACTAAAATTGAAAAGTAAAAAAGATTGAAACTCTCACCTTTTATATTTAATATAAGTAGGGAATGGAGTAATGCATGTTGCACATGGCAGGATTAATTATCAATTTGGTCCATGGATCCAACCATCTATTGAAGGCTAATGATCCTTACGCTTGCTCCGGTGGCGGACTCTCAGGAGTTTCAACAGCCAGTCAAGGGTTCGAGTATCCAAAGGTCAACACGAGTGTGTGCACGTGTGTAAAAAAAAAAGCCTAACAAATAATTCTATCAATTAATTTTTTGTCATTAATTAAGTGTGCCTTTTATCATTCAATCGGTTAGACAGATAGGAATTTATGATAGGTGTGACTTTTATACAAATGTACATGTAGATGCCCCACCCACCACGAATAGAATGATCGATCATGTCCAATCAGAAGGATCATTTCTCACACAAAAATCCGATCGAAATCACACATCCTATTGAAATCCATATAAGTTTGTATAAGTCCATCCCAAACACCTCCAATTCAATCCCAACCAACCTAAAGCCTGATCCAAGCCATCTAGATTCAGAAATAAGGTCATATTGGCTATATGGTGGTAGCCGAAATTCAATTTACACCGTCACATTTTCTCATATAGAAAATAGATGGGTGTCTCCGTCTCCGCAATCAATGGCTAATTAGTGAGTTAGATGATAGGATTTGGTCAAAGATTACAAGGGAAAATTGATTTTTTAGTTTTATGATGACTCATTTATAACATCATTTCTTTGGGTTTTTTTTTTTTCCTATTATTTTCCCCTCATTATTATAAGCTATTTTCAACCTTATTACCAAAAATCCCTAAAATAAAATCATTTTACTATTTTTCCTTAACCTTCACTAATATTACCAAGCCAATCGTCTTCAATCATTTGATGAAAGATGTCACAAGTCCAAGAGTTTTTAAGTGCCAATAATAACAGGCCATATATCATTTTACCCTTCATCCACCTTAAAATAATTAAAATGTCATTGCTTCTAATTATAAATATTCAACACCCCTCTCATTTTCAACACAGCACAACAAAAAATTTAAGCTTCGAAGATTATGTGAATATGTCCTAGAGAAAAAGGTGAAGTATTCTCATCTCTCTGGGACAACCCTTTCACAGTTTTTAGGTCAGAAGCTTTGAAGATTAATTGAGGATGTCATATAGAAAATGTTGAAGTGCTTTCACCTCTCTTAGATTACTCTCCCTTAGGGCCTGTTTGATTTCGAGGGAATAGGGAAGTATCCTTGAAAAAGGTCTTGAAGATTAGGTGAATATGTCCTAGAGAAAAGATGAAGTACTCTCATCTCTCTAGGACAACCCTTTCACAGGTTTTAGGTCAAAAGATTTGAAGATTAATAGAGGATGTCATATGGAAAATGTTAAAGTGCTTTCACCTCTCTAAGATTACTTAGGTCATGTAATTAGATCATAGAAGTTGTGCATTAAAGAGCTTCATTAATCTTCTCTAATTAAGGAGCATTGGTGTTCTTCATTTCTTACATCCCAAATAGAGCCAACCATCTTATGACCGAAGATTTCATAGAATGATGTAGAGTGGGCCACAAACCTATTCTTGGTATAGATGGACTGAAAGAAGCCCTAATGGAAGTGGACATGGTTTGTCAAATCCAGACCTAGTCCTACATGGGTCACAACATGACTACGCCAAGTGCATCTTGGAATGAAAAAATTCATTCTGGATCGAGAGATTATTATTCAAAGTGTGAACTATAAATCAACTTCTAATCGGGTCAGACTCAGTCTAGATTAGTCCAAGCTACACTCGGATCAGGTCAGGCACACTGGACTCAGTATTGAGTCGGGTCAAATTCAGATCAGGCATATTTCAAAACCAGATCGAGTCAAGTCAACCCTAACTCGGTCCAACTCGACTCAATGCCCAGCTCTACCGACAACTTCATAAAACATTTTCGTCTCTTCCTACTACATCAATCTTCTTTCCGTGCATTCCGCTAGTCTATTCCATATTTCAACTAAATGAATTGACTAAAACAACACTTGCACAATTGCACTAACGAATGACGGTTGTATTGTATTCAATTTCTCCATTCCATGCATATCCACAACCAATTTATTTCAAAGGAAGTGATTAAGTGTGCAACTCCTTAAGTAAGGGTATGGAATATTTGTCACAGATTCATGTGTACAACAAATGTATCAGAGATCCAAGCCATTTATGAAGTAGGGTGCATTGAGAGCTACCATACACCAAATATCAGGGTCGCACACTACAAGAAAGCCACTTACATGTGTTTAACTTTTGCCATTGGACTTCTCTCTAAATGCCATTTTCTGACACCAGCCTTATTAGTCAACATACACTCGGATGCACTCAAATTTCTTACATGTGTTCATCCCCAGGGTGAGGAGACAAGAAAAAGGTTCAAAATGGATGAAAATCTAAAAAAATGCTATGGAAAAAAGGAAGCGGATTGCCGGGTGATCATGGTGGTGTGTTGATGTCACCAAGTTCTATGACCCTATTACAATGTATGTGTTATATTCAAACAATTCATCCATTTTACAATATCAGTATGGAAAAAAAAAGAAAAGGAGGCAAATCTAAAGTTTAAATGGGCCACATCACAGAAAGAGTGGGACAATGATGCCTATCATTGAAACCTTCTCGGGGCCTTAAGTGTGGGGTGTGAGTGTGAAAAAAAAAAAAAAACCTTTTTAAGCCTACCATGATGTTTATTTGCCATCCAATTTCTTAGTATATGGTCACACAGACATGTACAAAGAGAAAACATAAATATCAGCTTGTTGTGTGGTCCCTAAGAAGTTGTCAACGATAAAGGTTCAATCTCTATTATTTTTTGTGGTGTGGTCCATTTCTGCTTTGGATCTACTCATTTTTGAGTTCGTGCTGTAAAACGACCTCGGAGAATAGATGGACGGTGTCGACATAACGCATCGTCATGGTTGGCCCACAGAACTTTTTGACACCGACACACCACTGGCTCGGTGTGACCCACCACGCAATCCGCTTAGTTGAAAAAAAAAGCCTCCTGCCACGTAGGATGGAATTTGTGGGGAACGGATTGGCTACTCCCCGCAGCTAGCCAGGTGGCTGATGGTCAGTGCTCGGTGGGCCCACCATGCTGTATGTGTTTCATCCACTCCGTTCATCCATTTTTACATAGATCTCAGGTGGACCACACCACAGGAAAACAATAGTGATTGAATGTCCACCATTAAAATCCTCCTAAGGCCCACTATACTGTTTATTTGACATTCAATCTGTTGATTAGGTCATACAGACCTAGATGAATGGAAAAAACAAAGATCAGCTTGATCCAAAACTTTTATGGCTCCCGAAAAGTTTGTAATGATCGACGTTCATTCAACACTGTTTTGGGTAATGTGGTTCACTTGAGATTGGGATATAATTCATTTTTGGTCTCATACCCTAAAATAATCTAGAAAAATAGATGGAGCCCACAGAGCACAAACCACTAACGATTGGCCGGTGGCAGGGGGAGTAGCCAATCCGTTCCACATGGACCCACACCCAATTAGTAAGATTTTAATGGTGGGCCTTTCCATCGCAACCGTTCCCTGCGGATTAGATCACCTAGCACACAGTGCTGGCCTGATAGACGAGGAGGATCTCCACATAAAGCTGCTTCCTCAGTGGTGCAGGTGAAGGACCCTTTATCCATGTGCCATTGACGTCAGCATTTTTGTCATAACCGTTGCCGGTGTCCCATCTAATCAGATACGCCACGTGGCGCTTGGATAATTCAGGTTAGTGGACTGGAATTTGGAAGAACTCGTTCAATTAAATAATGTTTAAGGCCTGCAATTAAATAATGTGTACTGCGGCCCCCACCTCACCCAAGACGGTACGGCCGTCCCCATGGGGCCACCTTGATGTGTGTGTCTATATACATATACAGTGAGAGAAAAATGCTCACACACAACTAGTTGGACTATTCAATTTGGTCCAACTAGCTGTGCATTGAATAAAAATTATCTCTTTTGGTTCACATATGATACTTCCCTCTAAGACCGTGTAGGACATTCAAGTTTTATAAAGGTATAATAGGAACACATGTCATATATACAGTTCGGTTATGAATAAGACATGCTAATTCAATTTTATTTACAAAATATTAGTAAATCGTACTAATTACTTCAACCACACATGCAAGTTAAATGTGAATTGTTAGAATGAATTTCTAACTAGACAATTTTTCCATAGAAGAATTTCTTTTTCCTCTACTCACTTTTTCTAGCCGTTTAGTCCACATGAGTTTTGTATCTAACTCATTTTTAGGCCCATGTTCTAAGATGATTTGGAAAAAGATATGAATAGGTAGATTTATCACAGACATAACGGTATACCCCACCTAGCTTCTCATCTAAGGAAGTTTCTGGTGATGGATTCGGCCACGTCCATTGGAAACAGATGCCTCCATCGCTGCCTAGGAAAGAAGATTAGGGAATTAGATGCTAATCCCGCTGGCTAGGAACAGGCATGGCTTTGAGGGGCCACTGTGATCTAGGAGTTTCATCCACACCGTCCATCTATTTTTTATATTATTTAAGGATGAATTTCCTAAAAAAAAAATAGCAAATATAAGGCTCAAGTGGATCACACTAATGGAAGAAGCGGTGATAATGGCATACCAATTGAAAAAGTTGGGAGAGATGTCCAATCCTGATTTCTATAAAGCCCACTCTAATGATAATGTAAAATCTACTCTAACCATTAGCTGCCCCACTAAATGCTAGGCCTTGTTCCCAAAATTCAGGCCCACATGTAATTCAAGTGGGCCACACCAAGAGAAAGAGTTTAGAGGGTAAGCTTTTTATCCATACTTTTTTCAATTGTGTGGTCCACGTGAACAAGGGATGGGGCTGGTCTTTTTGCATTGGGTCTAACATGCAGTGACTCACCTAATAATTGGGTGGATTTCACATTAATGCCTCAATGGAGCCCACCTAAACAAATAACTTCTTTTCATCCATTATATGAAAAAATTATTAACATTAACGGCTTATTAAATGACACAGCTAGTTGGAACAATTTCAATGTCCAACTAGTTGTGTGTGAGCATTTCTCTCTCTCTCTACACACACACACATACACACACACACAAAAGGTTCTATGAGGTCGAGCTCATGGGAACTTCCCATGAGGTCAAGTTGTGTGGGCCTCACTGTAATGTATGTCGAACATCAACACCGTGCATTTGATGGGTCTCCTTTAAATTAAAAAAATCAGCTGTATGCGGAACTCAGGTGGGCCATATCATCTAAAATCATGTGAAGACATGCCTAAAACATATAAAAGAACTTAGTGGGGCCTACCTGATCTCCTTCATCCATCGTAGTGGTGTGCTATTTATTATATACACATTATTCATCCATTTAGCGAGATCATTTTAGAGCATGAGCCCAAAAATGAATCATATACAAAGCTGAAGTGGACCACACCACAAATAGCAGTGAGACAATGATTATCTCCGCGGAAATATTCATAGGGCCTAACATAACGTTTATTTTCCATCCAATCAGCTCATAAGGTATACAAATCTGAATGAAGAGGAAAAATAAATATCATATTAATCCAAAACTTTTACGACCCCAAGAGGGTTTCAATGGTAGACATTCAATCTTCAGTTGCTTTTTGTAATGCGGTGCACTTGTAAATAGATCCAAATCTCAAGTGAACCATCCTGTAGTGAATATTGGTGACTAAAGACTCCATCATTAAAAATTTCCTAGTGCCAATTGTAATGTTTCTATAAATTTTACTTACTATACAATCTTTTAATAAAGTTAAAATATCATAAGTGAAAGAGAAATAAATAAATATTAATTTGATTCAAAATTTTTGTCATACACAAGTTTTTAACAGTAAAAAACCATTATTTTTTATAGTGTGATCCACAGGATATTTAAATTTGCGGGCATTAAAACACCATTAATTTAATGGTTTTTAATGACTCCATCATTAAAAACCATTAAAATACTTTTGGTGATATATATATATATATATATATATAGACACACACACAGAGACAAAGGTGGGCCGCATCTAATTCACTCTCAAGAGCACATTTAAAATCATTCATGTTACATGAGCAAATTGGGGTCATTCTTTAAAAGCCCCTAATACGAATGGCTTATAATTTACTAATTATCTCACTAATATAAAGAAAATATGTTATTATTATAATTTAATTTATCGCTACCAAAATCAAGGAAGCGGATTGCGTAGTAACTCGCTACCCTAAGCATTTTTTATTTATTTATTTCTTTTTTTAGTTAGCTTGTTAGTACACACCCATGTAGTACACACACTCCATGTTAGCCATCCGTGCTAGGGATCGATGCTAAGACCTCAACTGTTGAAACGAGGTATCTCCACTCAGTCTGCCAGTTGCATATTGAGTAAATTCTGTGAGGTCCACCTTGATTTATTTATTTTATCCACACCGGCCATCCATTTTCCCAGATAATTTTAGCACTTAATCCGAAAAATGAATCATTTAAAATGTTCAAATGGGCCACACCACAGGAAACAGTTGATTTGAATGTCTACCATTAAAAATTTCTTAGGGGCAATAGAAGTTTTGGATCAAGCTTATATTTGTGTTTACCGTTCATCCATGTCTTAATGATCTCATGAGCAGGTTGGATGACAAATAAACATCACTATTCGGCCTAGCAAGGTTTCAACTGTGGAAGTCATTATACCCACTGTTTCCTGTGGTATGATCCACTTGATCCTTGGATATGCTTCAATTTTGAGATCAATCCCTTAAATTAGATGGAAAAATGGATGGACGGCGTGGATAGTACATGTACATTCAAGGTGTGCCCAACTGAGTTTATTCAGTACAAAATAAAACACGAGTCAAATGTAAATATATTTTAAGAAACACGATCCAAACATCACCATCAATAACGTATAAACCGAACATCGGCCGAATGCGAGGCTTTCTCATCACACGCCATTCTTCATTTGTAGGCCCACGGATGCGAGTCATGATGAGTGTAAGTGCACTCTCAACCGCGTAAGCCACCAAATGAACAGCTCAGGTCTTGTGGCTGCCTTTATCAATATAATTAAAAAAAAGATACACGTCAGCATCCTGAGTGTGCATGTCCATTCAAAGGGACCAATTGACTGATCTTTAAGAAACTCAAGTTTCTTGTGCAGGGAAACTTTAATACTCCGGTAGAGTGTGGTAGTTGATGCTCAGGCACTATAATATTAGTAGTGTTATGGGTAAAATTGGATCAGTAAAGGAAGAGAGGTCAGTTTAGACTTGTATGCTTGTGGTGCGATCAACCAATACCAGTTACAACTAGGGGCCCCTCAATAGCTAGAGAGTGGCAATCTATTGCCAGGGTAACAACTTAATCCTCGAGATCGGCTATCATGAAATGAAGTATCTGCGGTTCCATCAAATGTTGAGCCTTACTATGGTCTCATCCATTTCCAAACTGTTGCTCCGAACATCTCTTGTCTTGGTGAGGGCTCCCGAAGTACGACCCTGCACGAGATAAGAGCCCAAGCTGCTACACTCAGGAAAAACCATTTCCCGTGCGGTAAGATGAAGACGATGGTCATCCCTGATCCTATCTATATTCCACTAAGGAAAAGAGCTCTGTCTCAATGCTCGGACATGAACTTCAAGGGTAGGCCAGTCATCTGCTCGATATTAAGGGAAAACCCAATCATGGTTCACTAGAGAATCCACGTTAGCAAAATACCCTTCGGAACGGTCGTGTAAGTCACTTCGGCCTCCTACCACGTGCTTCTATTGGTTCCGACTTGGTTTCAACTGTACTTACCCGAGGTCTCAGTCGAGGATCTCGGGAGATGACTGCAATACGCATCTGCTCGAGATCTTAGCCGAAGATCTCGGGAGATATTCTCGAGATGCTCGAGGTATGAATCCCTCTACAATACGTCCTTGTTAAATAGGGAGATCGCGATCTATGCCACTGACCCCTCTCAACTATAAATAAGAGCACCTCCAATGGTGAAAGGTACGCTTAATAGCACAAACTACTCTGAAATAACATAGGTTCTACTAGACCTATCTTGTCTGTCTGACTTTGGTATTAAAGGGTCTCCTACAACAGCCAGGGCTTCCATCTGTATTTTTGCATCAACGGGTAGCGTACAATTAAATCAAATCTAACTGTCCAAATTATGTACCATATCTAGGTGGATCATAAACAAATATATATATATATATATATATATATATATATATAATTTTATTACATAAATCTTTGATTGATCTGGCATTTAGTAGACGGCTGAAATGGACATTTCCAGTGTGTGGACGGACATCGGTCAACAAGTGTCCGCTCATTAGATATTAAAATTGTTCAAACACATAGTTTCGATTAAGAACCTATCTAGCGTGGATCCCGGAATTTGGATGGTTTAAATTGAAGTGATGTATGCCACGTGTACAATTTTTAGGTGCTGCTTATCTACCATCAGGGTCTGCCAGAGTATCCAATAGCTACTCCTTCCATGCATGAGATAGAACACGTCAGCATGGGAAGGCACGGTATTTCCATGTCGATTATGATATGCGAGGACTTCCACAAGGTAGGCAAAGGCACGTCAGTATCCTATGTTCGTAGGATGCCATAAGGAGATAGAAACTCTTTGATACTCTGGCTGAGAGTGAAGAATGATACGCAGGCGCTTGAAAATTACTTGGAAATGGTGTATGATGAATTCAAGTAATTGATTAAACTGTCCAAATATGGGTCTCAATTTGATGTTCTAATTAGTAAGTATTTTGAGGATTTTGGAAGATCTGATTATTGGTGGACAACTATTGGAAGGCTAAAAATGAAGGAGCCGGATCCTGTCGGTAAGGTAATACTGAACTCATTCGAGCTTTGATGTGACACAGTTCCATTGATTACAAGAAAATTGTTAGAAACGGCCACCAAGTTCTTAAAAGGTTGTTGGCCCACTTTATCATGTGGGTCCACTTTGACAAACATCAGGCAAGCGGAAGAAAGTGGAGGAATTGGATTGCCATTTGAGTTATTCAGTACCCTCTTATCATACCTAAAATTTGTTGGGCCCATTGTAAATGCATGTGGTTTATCCACTCTCTCCCTCCATTTTTTCAAATTATTTTAAGGGTTGAGCTTAAAATTGAAGCATACACAAAGGTTAGGTGGACCATCCACAAGAAACATAGGAAATACTTATTTCCAACCGTTGAGACATTCTTAAGACCTACAGTGATGTTTATTTGTCATCTAACATGTTCATAAGATCATACAGACATGGATGAAGGGAAAACACAAATATTAGATTGATCTAAAAATTCTATGCCCCTAATAACTTTTCAATGGTAGATGTTCAATTCACACTGATTCCTATGGTGTCTTCGGGTTGAGCTTTGGATACCCTTCATTTTTGGACTAAAATTATCTAGTAAAATAGATGGATAGAGCACATAAATTACATGAATGATGGTAGGCCCCACTGTGTATGCTGAGCATATTGAGTTACTCCGTGCACAATCCGCTTCCTGAAGTAGAATATATCTACCATGTGTAGAATTTTTGATTGCATGTGTATGACTGTTATATTGTTGCCTAGTATCAAATGAGGTTATTCTAACTTTTACTTGGAAGTATTTGAGAAAACCTTTATTCTTTGTTTCAGTGCGATGGATGATACATGAGCATGTCAAATTTAACCCCCAGAATTATGGTTCTAAGTTTAGGGGTCATTTAGCACCATAAATTTAAGGAGCTGGAGGGGATTTCAAATCTCTAAGTATGTGTGGCACGATAAAGTAAGCGGAGGATTTTTAAATCCCCTCAAAGATAGGGTTTGAAAATCAAGTGAAAGGTTGTATTGCATTTAAAATCATTTTTAAGAGTTGCATGTATAACATATGAGTCACTAGGTTATTAATCTATTGGGCATATGGCCCATTGATGACATGCCAAATCAATTAGATTATCAATTGCATCACTATAATTGCGTTAATAGGATGATCCGCGTTGTTCAAACATAATCCATGTAAATCAATGGTTAAAAATCTTTGGTTAGTCACTCTAGATGTGATCTTGTGCTTGTGGCCCATCTAAGACTTAAAATTTCATCATTTTCAGGCAAAGTATATGTTTCAATGGGCTTGTTACAATCATTGTATCAAACATTACATATATACACTAATTAGAGAAATTAAAGTTGATTTAGTAATTAAATTCAAACCCATGTAAATATTAAATGCATAGCTACTTTTGAATTAGAGGGGATTTGAAATTCCGATTGCCAAACATAATGAGAGGATTCCAAATCCAGGAGGTTTCATATCTAGGGGTTCCGAATCTAAAGGGTTCCAAGTCCACACTGAAGCCCATAAATATATAGTAAACTAAAAGTTTTTTTTATTTTTTATATGTGTATTTACACTTAACTGATTACTAACAAGTTCAAACGATATTCAGAAAATACAATGTGGTAGCGATGCCACACATGATATAGATAAACTTTGACGAAAGAATTAGAGATGCATATAAGATAGCATTAAATGATAGAGTTCTATTAAAAATAATCACATGCAAAGTAAATTCTATTAAAATAAATCTTCAACAAGCATTAAATTTTTTATTGCTTTATTGAGAAACATAATTCAAGCCATCTTTGTCGGAGGAAAAAAACAAAGTTAGCCTTAAGGTAAAAAGGTCTCATTCAAAAAGACGAACTATCTAAAATTGTTTGATTGCAATAATAATAGTGGTTGAACGGTCAAATCAATCTTCACATGTCTAGTCTTAATCCAACTAATTTAATACCTAAGTTCATAAATGTTCGATTTAATTCAAGTTGAACACAACTCTAATATATCTCATATGCGATCTAATTATATACGTTTTATTAAAATTGGACCATTCGCTACATGTGTGGCCACATGTTCGGATTGAACAACAATTTGAATATTTTATTTTTAGATTGGTGGACATTTATCAAATGGTTAAAAATAAAAAATCCTATAATCATACTTCAACAAGACAAGTGTCCATGAATCAGAGTCTAGGATGGTTCTAATATTTTGATTTCGGTACATTGACTTTATCAAAGTGGGGTTCACAATCTAATCGGTTTAATTTAAATTAATACACGCCTTGTATACAATTTTTAAGTGCATGAGTATCTAGTGTCATATATGCTTCTTGAATATATAACTAAACCTAGGGTATTTTTTAATGGTTGGATGTTAACATGCAGTAAAATGACTTTCCTTTGCCCTAGTCTTTTATTAATTCCTCAGAAAGTCTTGCTTGACCTGGGTAAGAGCTGAATGACTTTACGTGCATAAGATCTAACCCGTCCATCAGGTACAACAACGCCGGTTGATATTCAATTCCAAAAATCAGGTTGATTCAACACTCAGGTTGGCCATCCTATATGAAATTAAACCTAAAACCTCTAGATTCACGTTTTACAGCCTACCTGATTTTTGGAAAATAATCTCCTGCCAGCAAGGAAAGTTAGATGAATGAATTGGATGAAATATACAAAAGTAACGGTGAGTGTTCCATCCCAATGATTTCCTTTAGTGTGGGCTCTGTAAGTTTTTGATGGCCATGATTTTCAGGTTATGAGATGAACGAGGGCCAGCATAACTAATGAATGGATGGGATCTTATGAAAGTTTAACCGACGTGGCCATGGAAGGCAAGTCACGCTGGCAAAGGATATTTTTTTAACTCTACAGATGTAGTTGTACAGGAATACATACCCTGGTAGCAGTAGCTGACACAACTGTGGATGAAGCATACCTCCAAAAATTTCCCCGGGATGATAAAATTCACCATCTGAGTTTTCCTTGGAATTTGAACCTGCCATTATTTTATTTTTAACCATCCATTTCATAGCCATTAATTGTGGGATTGCTTGATCAGTATAAGACCCACGTGATTTGGGTGGATCTCTAACAGTGGGGCCTACTATGATTTATGTGCCTTATATCTATGCCGTCCATCCATTTTAAAAACCTTAAAAAAAACAAAAAAAAAAACAAAATAGTTCAATAAGTAAAGTAACTTCAAGTTTCAGGTGGCCCATAATATAGAAACAATAGTAACCAACCATTAAAAACTTCTCATGGGCTACAAAAGTTTGAAGCTGATATTTGTGTGGCCTCTTCATCCAGGTCTATGTGACCTTATCAAGAGGTTGGATGGTGAATAAATATTCCGGTGGCCCCCGTGAAGTTTTTAACTATTTCCCGTAGTATGGTCCACCTGAGATTTGGATCTACTTCATTTTTTGGGATCATGCCTTAAAATGAGCTTTAAAAATAAATGGACAATGTGACTATAAGGCATATATATCACAATGGGCCCCACATTAGGGATCCACCCATTGGTGGTTCCAAGGACCCACTAAAGCCATGCCTTGATTTATAGGGCTGAAAGTTGGGTGGGTTCAACTGGATTGACCCGTGACCAACCCAACATTGGGTTGGGCTCAAGCAGGATGTATGAGGTTGGTCTTAGGCTTGGGCTATACAAACACGTACCCAATAAAACTTGGGTTGGGTTCGGGTTGAGGTCTCGGGTTGCTCGATCCAACCAATGCTGTCGGGTCTCATTGGTCCACGTCATTTCCATGACTCAAGCTAACAAGATATGCTGGATTTCTCTCTCCTAAATAGATTGCATGCTACACAACACAACTTTTGAAGGAGTAGTTGTCCTATATTTTAGCTTGTTTGTTTTGAAAAAATGAAGTTATTTACTATGAATAACTACGCATATAATTAATAAAATCATAGATACAAAAAATAAGATGTGTATTGAAATATAATAACTAAAATATTATCGTGTATCCAACCGACCAACCCGACCGAGCCCGCTTGGGTTGGGTTGGGTTGAGAATTCCCAACCCGAGGCAGGGTTGGGTAGGGCTAGGGTTGAGCACCAACCCACCGACTTTCAGCTATACTGATTTATATTGTCACAATGGTAGATAGGGCATATTAACACTCCATTTTTTATTCAAATTTGGACCACTCTATCTTACTTTTAATAATCCATTTGATATCCATTAGATGGATTCTAGAAGTGCTTTGTTAGTATGATTTTAGAGATTTCTCCATCCCCAGTGGGACATAATTTGGATGGTTTGAATAACATCCATGCACACGTGGGGAAATCCAGTAACTCTACTGAGAAAAACTTTGCTACTCTAGCATAGGGTAATGCTTCACACACATGCACTCAAAATTTCTGCACATGGCACACATGTAATTAAGATTAAACCATCTTAAGCTACTTAGCCTTAAGTAGTTTATCTTGATTTTTATTTACTAAGGTTAAGTCATTAAGTAACTTTAAGTAAAAAAAGTTACTTATAAATGATCTTAAACCAAATTGACTTATTTCAAATAAGTTAATTATCTACTGATGTAAATAGAAAAAGTAACTTATCTATGAGTATCTAAATGGGCCTTAAATACGTGAAATGGCTAAGATGAAAAGTAGCTACGGTCCGAATTGGACAAACAAATGTCCATCAAATAGATGAAAGCCAAATGCCCATTGAGTAAACTCTTTGAGCCCAACATGATTTATGTATTTTATCCACTCTGTCCATCCATTTTATTAGATAATTTTAGTACTTGATCCCAAAAATGAAGCATATCCAAAGCTCAAATAGACTACACCATAGGAAACAATGTGAATTGAATGTCTACCATTGAAAATTTCTTGGGGGCCACTGAAGTTTTGGATCATGCAGATATTTGTGTTTCCCTTCATCCATGTTCGTGTGATATTATGAATAGGTTGGATAACAAATAAACATCTAGCTGGGTCCTAAGGAAGGTTTCAATGGTGGAAATCATTATTCCCAAGGTTTCCCGTGGTATGGTCCACTTGAGCTTTTGATATGCTTCAATTTTCAGCTCAACCTTAAAATGAGCTGGAAAAATGGATAGATGGTGTGGATAAACCACTTACATTCACGGTGGGAGTAACATAGTTTACTCATTATGATAAAAGCGTACTAACTCAGTATACTTCCAAATAGATCTAGCTCAGTAGTTTTGAAGTATCTACGGTGGATCCAAGTATTTGGACGGTCTTGATTTGAGGCAGATGCATGCCAAGTGTATAATTTTGAATACCCGTTAGGTGAAACATTGATTTTGGCGAGTACGGCTGTCAGTTGGCCGGGCCGGGCCGGGCCGGGGGTAGGTCTCAGCCCGGATTTAGAACCGTATCAAGCTGGGTTACTTAAAATTGTGATTTTTCAGGCCCGAGCCCGGCCCATTGACACCTCCATTGGTGAGGCTGTGACCGTGGGCCCACGTTATTTGTTTTATTGGACGAACAAAAAAGACATGATTCAAAAAATCAAACGAAATGTTTGAATTTTTTATCCAATGTAATCGTATAATCATAGCTGATTCAATAGAATTTAAAATAAATTTGTTGGAATAGAAGAAATCCATAAAAATATTCCTTGATGGTCATACAAATTGACCCGCCATTTTAAAAAACAGGAGGAAGAAAATGAGAAAGAAACGACAGAAAATCATGACATTTAAAAATCGCCGAATTGTATATTTATGTTGTCTGTCCGTTTTGCCAGCTAATTTTAAGGTATGAGCCTAAAAATAAAGCCAGTCCAAACTTAAGTGGACCACACCATAGGAAACAATAGTGATTGAATGCCTAAAGTTTTGGATGGAGCTGATATTTGTGTTTTTCCTTCATTTAGGTCTAATGACTTTATTACCAATTTGGATGGCAAATAAATATTAAGGTGGGCCCTAGGAAGATATTAATGGTGGGCGGTCAATCACCATTATTTCATGTGTCAATTACCATTATTTCCTATGGTGGGGTTGAATTTTGGATGATCCTGTAACACATACATCATAGTTGCCCCAATGGTTATAGGCCCCTCTGAATCTGCCTTCCATCACAATGACTCTCTAACTATGCCCTGTGAATCAATGACCGATGACAGCGGTCAGTCATGACAGTGTTAGGAAATATGAAACTTGCCCGCATGACTTGTGGCTCACCTAACCCCTAGTGGATGGAATTTTCATGAGTTCTAGACCGTTCGCCAGTTACCTTTCATGTGGTTCACTCTGAAATTCAAAAACCATGGTCCAAAACTCACCTAAGTCATACCACAGCCCCTAGCCCAGCTTGTAGTAAGCCAAAAGTGCCGACTTGAACCTACTTTGCTAAGAGAAGAGAGAGAAGGGAAAGACGGATGACAGAAAGCAAACCTTCCAAGCCGCCAACTTACGGAGTTGAACACAACCACAACAAACACTTCGACAAATTCACATGGTGTCTAGACAGCAGCATTCACAAAAATCACATTATTCAAAAATATTAGATGCGCCACGGCATGTGAATTTAAAGGTTTCGTATATGATTTCCAATGGGTTGGCCCACCTAAGCATAGAATGGATTAAGGCCACACAAGGGGTTTTGTACTTAAGTCATGCAGCAACAAGAAATATGCAGTGATCTAATTGTATGTCGTGCAATGTATGGTCGGAAATTCATGGAACTGATGGTAAAGATTCTTCTATACTAAATGATGATTTTATTATTTTTATTTTCTACCCATATCTGACATATCCACATGTGATTGTAATTATACCATATGTCTTACATTAGATATCTTAGAGTAATTTACTTGCTTTTACATAAAGAAAATTCATACAATTTGTTATGATTCATTATTATTTATTTAATAGTATTTTTTTTTTTAAAAAAAAAAAAAATTGTGACTAAGTCACATTGATTAGATGACATATAAATACTATAGTTGGGACCACACAAAATTAATGGGGGGAGTTCCATTCCAAATTCCTTTGGTGTGACTTGTTAGTTCAACTGGTGACTTGAGGCAGCCTACCTTGTGTTTCATGTGTATCTCATGAAAGTTTCACCAACGTGGTTTTTTATTTGCGCAGCCAACCTTCCTAGGCTCGTGATCCCTAGCACTGTTTGCGAAGGAAGAGTTTGGATTAATTGATACGGTGTGGGCCCACACCATTTGGTAATGGAAACTTTTCCAAAACAGCCGCCTATCAGATGATCCTAACCATCTGATTGGGGGTCCATCAAAGTAAGAGGAAAACACAAAACTGGTTCAACGACAAGGGGAGTATAGTGGGTGTGGCACGGTCTCACCTAGGACAGTGCGGCCCTTACCGTGGAACCCACCTAGATGTATGGATCATTTTAGGGCATGAGCTTAAAAATGAAACGGATCCAAATATCAGTTGAAGTATATTATAAAACAATGGTGATTGAACATTAAAAACTTCTTGCGAATGAGGTTTTGGTTAAGCTGATATTTGTTTTTCTCCTTCACCCAGGTTTGTGTGATCTTATCAAAAGGTTGGATGAAAAATATACTTCATAGAAGGAGAGCCTTAGGAAGTTTTCAATGGCGAGGATTGGAGCTGTTGATGCAGAAACCTGGTTAGCCCTCTTTAGACTCACGTATTTTTTTTTGCCTTTTTCTTTTCTTCTTCAGTTAGCTTGTTAGTACACATCCATTGTCAGAACACGCTCCACTGTTAACGACCCCACTAGGGAATAATACCAAGACCTCAGTGTTGAAATGATGTATACAAGGAATGGACAAGAAAGACCCTGGCTAGAGTAGAGAACCCCAATGCCTAAGTCAAGAAAGAAATCTAGGTCTAGTTGAATATTGAGGGTCTATAGCTAAAGATTGTGTGTACCTTTTACCAATAGGGTTGCTCCTATTTATGAATGAGGAGGGGCGGTTACGTGAAAGGGATCTCCCTATTTAGTGGGGATGGATTGTAATAGGATTCGGATTCCATATATATCTGTAACCCGGTTGAATTTCTATATATCTTCGGCTAAGGTCTTAGATAGAGACAGTCGGGATTAGGTCGGAATTGATTGAAGGTGGATTGTGCCGACTTGAAAATATACCGACTTGACTCTTTGGACGAATAATAGAGCTGGCTTAGATGTTGGGCAGGTTGGTAGGCATTTCGACATGGTGACGAGATGCCGAGCTCGACCTTACTTTTTGATCGGATTTAGATTAGGAGGTTGAACTGTTGTTGTGTCCGACTCGGCAAAGTGTGCAAGGTCCCTACATGACCTTTCATTATTTGTCAGCCTATGTTCCCTACAACCGGAGCCAACCAGAATCTTTATAATTCATCTAACCGGTTCGTAAGGTGATTCTCACATGGATGAATGGAAACATCAAATTTCAGTCTGACCCAAAACTTAGGTGGGCCCAAAGAACGTTTCAAAGGTAGATGTCCACATCACCAATTTTCACTGTGGTGTGGCCCACTAATTTTAGATATGCTTTATTTTTTGGATCATGACCTAAAACGAGCTAGGGAAACTGATCAACCGTCCACACCACGGTGAGCCCTACAAAATTTCCATGTTCCACGGGATCCCTACGACATCTGTCCTAGGAAATTTGCATCCCTCATTTATGAGGGGTGTACAATTCTTAGAATGGGACCATGATTTGGACGGTCTGAATTGACATACATGAATGCCACGTGTTCATTGGATGAGGTCCTAATTTTATAGACTGGTATAAGCACCTCATTGTGTAGAAATATTCTGACGAAGATTAAGGACCGTTCACAGGCTAACATGGGAAGAAAGTTCCTTGTAACCGAAATCCACCCCTTCAAACGGCTATTTCTGTGACTTATCCACCAGATAATAGGGCCATCTCTCCTCGGGACACGTGGTTAGACTAGGATTGCATACTGTAACACACAACACCTACATCAATAAACTAATGTAAAAGCTCTGTGAGCTCCACTATGATGTCGGTATGCAGCCCTTCAAACGGCTATTCTTGTGACTTATCCATCAGATGATAGGGCCATCTCTCCTTGGGACACGTGGTTGGACTAGGATTGCATACCGTAGCACACAACACCTACATCAGAACTGTAAACTAATGTAAAAGCTCTGTGAGCCCCACTATGATGTCACTTCAAGAAAAGGGGGCTTTAGCCTTAGTTTAAAACCAGCCCTTCAAACGGCTATTCTTGTGACTTATCCATCAGATGATAGGGCCATCTCTCCTTGGGACACATGGTTGGACTAGGATTGCATACTGTAGCACACAACACCTACATCAGTACTGTAAACTAATGTAAAAGATCTGTGAGCCCCACTATGATGTCACTACAAGAAAAGGGGGCTTTAGCCTCGGTTTAAAACCAGCCCTTCAAACGGCTATTCTTGTGATTTATCCATCAGATGATAGGGCCATCTCTCCTTGGGACACTGGTTGGACTAGGATTGCATACTGTAGCACACAACACCTACATCAATACTGTAAACTAATGTAAAAGCTCTGTAAGCCCCACTATGATCTATGTGCTTTATCCATGCCGTCCATCTATTTTTCCAACTCATTTTAGAGCTTGAGCTAAAAAATGAGGTAGATCCAAATCTCAGCTGGACCACATTCTAAGAAATAGTAGTGATTACACACCCACCTTTAATAACTTTTTGGAGACTACAATATTTTTGGATCAAGCTGATTCAAAATAGTGTGGACTCTACTGGGCTCCATCGCATCGGATTGTATGAGGTCCGGCCCTTGCTATGAGGTTCACCTTGATCTAAGTATGTTATGTCCATGTTGCCCATTCTTTATATATATATATATATATATATATATATATATATATATATATATATATGGGAAAAGGTACTATGCGCTCGACCTCACGATAAGATCCCGCGAGGTCGAGCTGTGTGGGCCCCACCGTGATGCGTGTCGACCATCAACACCATGCATTTGATGGGTCCCCTTTAAATTATGGGATATCCCAAAAATCAGCCGTATACGGAACTCAGGTGGGCCATACCATCTAAAATCATATGAAGACACCGTTAAAACATATAAAAGCACTTGGTGGGGCCCACCTGAAATTCGAATGCATCTGAAACTTGGTCTGAACCCTCATCCAAGTGGGACACACATAATGGATGGGCTAGATTTGCAAACCACATCTCGGTGGGCCCAAAAAATGATTATGAATGTTTTAATGGTGCACGACACCTCTCCACTTCTGTATGTGGTGTGGCCCACACAAGTCACGGATTGACTTGATTTTTGAGACCTAGGCCCACGATGGAATGGTGCATCTGACTGATGGGGTAGATGTTCGAAACGGATCACAGTGGGGCCCACACAGCTCGACCTTATGGGACAGACTCGTGAGGTCGAGCTGTGTGGGCCCCACCGTGATGTGTGTCGACCATCAACACCGTGCATTTGATGGTTCCCCTCTAAATTATGGGATATCCCAAAAATCAGACGTATACGGAACTCAGGTGGGCTATACCATCTAAAATCACGTGAAGACACCGTTAAAACATATAAAAGCACTTGGTGGGGCCCACCTGAGTTTTTAATGTTGCTAAAACTTGGTCTGAACCCTCATCCAAGTGGGACACACATAATGGATGGGCTGGATTTGCAAACCACATCTCGGTGGGCCCAAAAAACTGATTATGAATGTTTTAATGGTGCTCGGCCCCTCCCTACTTCTGTATGTGGTGTGGCCCACACAGGTCACGGATTGACTTGATTTTTGAGATCTAGGCCCACGATGGAATGGGGCATCTGACTGATGGGGTAGATGTTCGAAACGCATCACGATGGGGCCCACACAACTCGACCTCATGAGACGGACTCGTGAGGTTGAGCGCATAGTACCTTTTCCCATATATATCTTTTCTTTTTTTTTTACACACGCACACACGTTATAGTAGGATTTCACCACTTATGGATACTCGAACCCTTGACCGGGTGTTGAAACTCCTAAGAGTCTACAACCAAAGCAAGAGTAAGGATCCATTTAGATTCTAAACTCAAGTGGACCATGCCATAGCAAACAATGGTGATTGACCAACCATTAAAAATCTTTTGCTATTGTAGGAAATCCTCTCCCATGGATCCACAGGCCTAGCCACCGCCACATTTCGCTACCGAAATTCCTCTGGCTACGACCTAGGGTAAGAAATATTGATCCCTATAGTGATGTAGGCCCCCGAATGGTTTTTCTCCAACATGACTAACCCGTGTACTCGTTTAGGCGACCGGCGTTCCTTTCTTAGAAATATAATACTAGGACCGAGTCCAAGTCGGGCGTGCTACCGAAAGGTGCGGACTATAAATGCTTAGGTTGCAATTTATCAATGCCTTCATTATAGTTAATGATTTATGTTTGCGATGATTGCTACTGTAGGATCTATTGTTGTCTTAAACATGCCTATTTCTCTATGTAATAAATCTATGAACTGTAATAGTAGTTAACGTAGTCTATGTGTTTGATGAAATGTCTAAATGAAAAAGTAGCTAATGATTTTTGTTTCTTATGATTGTTCACGTAGGATTCCTTGTTATCATATGCATATGTATTTCTCTACGTAATAAGTTGATAAGATACACGTTGTAGTTAATGTAATCTATGTATTTGATGAAATGTCTGAATGAGAAATTATCAGGATTGCTTATTAAATGTTGGCTTATATATTATGCGTGTGTGTCAGCATGATCTAGATAGGATCAGGGCTACACTCGTAGTCCAGGCAATTGGTAAACACTCATGTTTGGGTGACCGGATTGGGTTGGCCACCTTGGGTAAAACTTGAAAGATACGATTCGTATGTCGACTGTTGACAGTGGCTAGGCCAAGAGGGGCTCTTATGCGCTCCACGTCAATCATGTCAGCATGCGCTTGAATCAAATCGAGCTTGCCTAACGAACCGGTTGACCTATTGAATGTTTACCATATATGAACGCGACTATTTGAATCTAAGGTAGCCCTCACAATTGTAAAGATCCACCTTTAACCATGGTACCATGATTCTCAAGACTCGTGAGCCGGGCATGGTGGTATGGGACACCGTGTCCGTGCTGTCGTCCTATGCTGGGGTGACGAGCCTCCCCATAGTGACTGTGAGCACCACTTCTTATAAGTTTTCTATTGTAAGTTTTTATCTAGGAGTGACAAACCTAGACAGATCAAGAACACAGAAGTAAGATTGTTGTAGTCGTCCAATGCCTAGTGATTCGATTATGATCGATGTTTAAAAGAGAGGTATCCTAGCTTTCCCAAATTACTGGATGAATAGGCATAATTAATTACTCAGCTAACATAATCATGCACTGCATTACATTAGTTAGAATGTGGCGAAACAGGCGTTGGAGTCATATATTTGAGGAAGTGTTGTCATATGCGAAACAGGTGGTCGGAATCGCGTGTTGAGGAAGTGTTGATGGGTGAGGGCATGCATCATTACATAAACTTCATTCTTGCATTAAAAAGAGTAGTTAGGATGTGATTGCTTATTATTGCCTTATCATTACTGCATTGATTGACTAGATAACATGATAACATGTGTAACTTTTTCTTTATAGAACCACTGAGTTGATCACTTACTCTCACTCTGGGACGGTATTTTAAAACACCAATCAGACGCTAGTGTAGATGCAGGTACGGTTGACATCGATGCATTGAAGAAGGACTTCTTGGACGAGGATGAGGAATTCTCCTACTTCCAACTTTCGAGTGGGCCAATGTAGGCCACGTGTCGATGGACAGGGGGGCATTGGGCATCTGGGCTCAATTAGATGTTACATCTACAGGTTTTGTTTACTTTCGGAATTTCACACACACACACACACACACACACATATTAAACCCAGCTGCAGACCCATACTCTGGAAAGAAACTTCATGAAATATGTGTGTGTGTGTGTGTGTGTATATATATATATATGTTTTGGATTTACGCATATGCTTAATTACACTAAATCTGGAGTATGATATGCTATTTAGTATAATTCCATGTATGTTTAATTAGTCGACGTGAAAGAAATCAGAATATTATCTTCCATAAGACATAAGTGATGTTCAAAATCTCGAGATTTGAGCTTTGCTCAACCCTCGAAATTCAGGGCGTTACACATGGATAAAGGAAAAGCACAAATATCATATTGATCTAAAACTTTTGTGGCTCCCGATAACATTTCAATGGTAGATGTTCAATTCACACTGTTTCTTGTGGTGTGTTGGGCTTGAGCTTTGGATATCCTTCATTTTTGGACTATAAGTATCTAGTAAAATGGATGGATGGAGCGAATAAATTACATGAATGATGGTAGGCCCCACCTTGTATGCTAAGCTTACTGAGTTACTATGTTTGCAATCGGCTGCTTCCCAAAGTAGAATATATCTACCATGTGTACAATTTTTATTGCAAGTGTATGAGTGTTATATTGTTGCCTAGTATCAAATGAGGTTATTCTAACCTTCACTTAGGAGTATTTGAGAAAAACTTTATACTTTGTTTGAGTGCAATTGATGATATACAGTCAAATTTAACCTTCCAAATTATGGTTCTAAGTTTAGGGGTCATTTGGCACCATAAATTTAAGGAGTTCGAGGAGATTTCAAATCTCCAAGTATGTGTGGCATGATAAAGTAAGTGGTGGACTTTCAAATCCCCTCAAAGAGAGGGTTTGAAATCCAAGTAAAAGGTTGTATTACATTTAAAATCCTTTCAAGAGTTGCATGTATAACATGTGTGTTATTAGGTTATTAATCTACTGGGGCATATGGCCCACCAATGATATCCCAAAACAATTAGATTATCAATTGCATCACTATAATTGCTTTTATATGATGATCCATGCCGTTCAAACATAATCCATGTAAACCAATGGTTAAAAATCATTGGTTAGTCACTCTAGATGTGATCTTGTGCTTGGCCCATCTAAGACTTAAAATGTCATAATTTTTAGGCAAAATATATATTTCAATGTGGGCTTGTTACAATCATTGTGTCAAACATTACATACATACACTAATTAGATAAATTAAAGTTGATTTAGTAATTAAATTCAAACCCCTATAAATATTACATGCATAGCTACTTTTGAATTAAAGGGGATTTGAAATTCCGATTGCCAAACATAATGAGAGTTTTCCAAATCCAGGAGGTTTCAAATCTACGGGTTCCGAATCTAAAGGGTTCCAAATCAACACTGTAGCCCATAAATATATAGTAAACTAAAAAGTTTTTTTTTTTTTTTAAATGTGTATTTACACTTAACTGATTACTAACAAGTTCAAACGATATTCAGAAAATACAACGTGGTAGCGATACCACACATGATATAGATAAACTTCGAGGAAAGAATTAGAGATATGCATATAAGATAGCATTAAATGATAGAGTTCTATAGAAAAATAATCACTTACAAAGTAAATTCTATTGAAGTAAATCTTCAACAAGCATTAAATTTTTTATTGCTTTGTTGAGAAACATGATTCAAGCCATCATTGCCAAAGAAAAAAAAAAAAGTTAGTCTTCAAGGTAAAAAGTTCTCATTCAAAAAGACGAACTATCTACAACCGTTTGATTGCAATAACAATAGTATGTTGAACTGTCAAATCAATCTTCACATGTCTGGTCTTAATTTGACTAATTTAAAACCTAAGTTCATAACTGTTCAATTAAATTCAAGTTGAACATGACTCTAATATATCTGATACGCGATCTAATTGTATACATTTTATCAAAATTGGACCATTCGTTACATGTGTGGCCACATGTTCGGATTGAACAACAATTTGAATGTTTTATTTTTAGATTGGTGGACATTTATCAAATGGTTAAAAATAAAAATTTTACAAAGGTATAATAGGAACACATGTCATATATCCAGTTCAGTTATGAAATAAGACATACTAATTCAATTTTATTTACAAAATATTAGTAAATGATATTAATCACTTCAACCACACATGTAAGTTAAATGTGAATTGTTAGAATGAATTTCTAACCACACAAATTTTTTATAGAAGAATATCTTACTATTAAGTATGGAAAATTAATTTTTATATATTTCACCGGTTTATATATTTATAAGGGAACATAGTACCTGTTTAACAGACCAGATTTATTACATATATGATAGATTGCCCTAATAAATCATATGTGTATAACTTATCTAAATATTCCATTTTCTTTTAATAGAAGCTTCTTCCTCTTCCACCTCCTCTCCCTTCATGTAATACCTCTCTTCCTTGTTAATGCTCTCTTAGTTCTGGGAAACGGAAGCCCACTGTATCCGACTGCTACGGAAGCTAGGTGGGTCCACCCTGATGTTTGTGATAAATCTATGCTGCTCATCAGTTTTTTTAGATCATGTTAATACATGAACCCAACATTTATATAGATCCAAAACTCGAGTGGGCCACACGACAAGAAAAGGTGAGGATTGAATTTCCATCGTTGAAACATTCATGCGGCCACAAAAGTTTTGGTTCAAGTTAAATTCTTTTTTTAATTATTATTATATAATTTCGGTCCATCCTAGTAGGAATAACCTCACTAATGATATGGATGACAATTATACATTACGGTGGACTCATTGAGGTTTCAACGGTAGGAATTCCCGTACCTACTTTTTCCGGCCGTTTAGTCCACATGTGTTTTGTATCTGACACATTTTTAGGCCCATGTTCTAAGATGATCTGGAAAAACAGATGAATAGGGTAGATTTATCAGGATCATAACGGTATACCCCACCTAGCTTCCCATCTAAGTTTCCGGTGATGTACTAATCCCGCCCATCCCGGGCTAGGAACAGGCATGGCTCTGAGGGGCCACCGTGATTTATGAGTTTCATCCACACCGTCCATCTATTTTTTACATTATTTTAGGAAGAATTTCCTCAAAAAAACAAGCAAACGTAAGGCTCAAGCGGATCACACTAGTGGAAGCAGCAGTGATAATGACATACCAATTGAAAAAGTTGGGAGAGATATCCAATCCTGATTTCTACAAAGCCTACTCTGATGAGTGTAAAATCTACTCTAACCATTAGCTGCCCCATGAAATGCAAGGCCTTGTACCCATATGTAATTCAAGTGGGCCACACCAAGAGAAAGAGCTTAGAGGGTAAGCTTTTTATCCATACTTTTTTCAATTGTGTGGTTCACGTGAACAAGGGATGGGGCTGGTCTTTTTTGCATTGGGTCTAACATGCAGTGACTTACCTAATAATTAGGTGGATTTCACATTAATGCTACGATGGAGCCCACCCATACAAATTACTTCTTTTCATCCTTTATATGAAAAAATTATTAACATTAACCGCTTATTAAATGACACAGCTAGTTAGACCAATTTCAATGTCCAACTAGTTGTGTGTGAGCATTTATATATATATATATATATATATATATATATATATATATATATATATATATATATGTATAAAGGTTCTGTGCGGTCAAGTTCATGGGGACTTCCCATGAGGTTGAGCTGTATGTGCCCCACCGTAATGTATGTCGAACATTAACACTGTGCATTTGATGGGTCCCCTTTAAATTATGGGATATCCTAAAAGTCAGCCATATGCAGAACTTAGGTGAGTCATACCATCTAAAATCATGTGAAGACATGTTTAAAACATATAAAAGAACTTGGTGGGGCCTACCTGATCTCGTTCATCCATCGCAGTGGTGTGCTATTTATCATATGCACATCGTTCATCCATTTAGCAAGATTATTTTAGAGCATGAGCCCAAAAATGAATCATATAAAAAGCTGAAGTGGACCACACCACAAATAACAATGGGACAATGATTATCTCCACTGAAATATTCATAGGGCCCAACATAATTTTTGTTTTCCATCCAATCAGCTCATAAGGTATACAAATCTGAATGAAGTGGAAAAATAAATATCATATTGATCCAAAACTTATACGACTCCAGGAGGGTTTCAATGGTAGACATTCAATCTTCCGTTGCTTTTTATAATGTGGTGCCCTTGTAAAATAGTTCCAAATCTCAAGTAAACCATACGATGGTAAATATTGGTGACCGAAGACTCCATTAAAATTTTCCTAGTGCCAATTATAATGTTTCTATAAATTTTACTTACCATACAATCTTTTAATAAAGTTAAAAAATCATAAGTGAAAGAGAAATAAATAAATATTAATTTGATTCAAGTTTTTTGTCATACACAAGTTTTTAATAGTAAAAAACCATTATTTCTTATAGTGTGATCCACTGGAGATTTAAATTTGCGGGCATTAAAATAATTTGGTGAAATAGATGGACAAAAGGGATACACACACAAAGGTGGGCCGCATCTAATTCACTCTCAACAGCATATTTAAAATCATTCATGTTACATGAGCAAATCGGGGTCATTCTTTAAAAGCCCCTAATACGAATGGCTTATAATTTACTAATTATCTCACTAATATAAAGAAAATTTGTTATTATTATAATTTAATTTATCGCTACCAAAATCAAGGAAGCGGATTGCGTAGTAACTCGCTACCCCAGGCATTTTTTATTTATTTATTTCTTTTTTTAGTTAGCTTGTTAGTACACACCCATGTAGTACACACACTCCATGTTAGCCATCCGTGCTAGGAATCATTTAAAATGTTCAAATGGGCCACACCACAAGAAACAGTTGACTTGAATGTCTACCGTTAAAAATTTCTTAGGGGCCATAGAAGTTTTGGTTCAAGCTTATTTTTGTGTTTACGGTTCATCCATGTCTTAATGATCTCATGAACAGGTTGGATGACAAATAAACATCACTATTCGGCCTAGCAAGGTTTCAACGATGGAAATCATTATACCCACTGTTTCCTGTGGTATGATCCACTTGATCTTTAGATATGCTTCAATTTTAGGATCAACCCCTTAAATTAGATGGAAAAATGGATGGACGGCGTGGATAATACATGTACATTCAAGGTGGGCCCCACCGAGTTTAATAAGTACGAAAAAATACACGAGTCAAATGTAAATATATTTTAAGAAACATGATCCAAACATCACCATCAATAACGTATCAACCGAACATCGGTCAAATGCAAGGCTTTCTCATCACACGCCATTCTTCATTTGTAGGCCCACGGATGCGAGTCATGATGAGTGTAAGTGCACTCTCAACCGCGTAAGCCACCAAATGAACAGTTCAGGTCCTGTGGCTGCGTTTGTCAATATAATTAAAAAAAAAGATGCACGTCAGCATCATGTGTGTGCATGTCCATTCAAAGGGACCAATTGACTGATGTTTAAGAAACTCAAGTTTCTTGTGCAGGGAAACTTTAATACTCCGGTAGAGTGTGCTAGTTGATGCTCTGGCACTATAATATAAATAGTGTTATGGGTAAAATTGGATCAATAAAGGAAGAGAGGTCAGTTTGGACTTCTGTGCTTGTGGTGCGATCAACCAATACCAGTTACAACTAGGGGCCCCTCAATAGCTAGAGAGTGGCAATCTATTGCCAGGGAAACAACTTAGTCCTTGAGATCGGCTATCATGAAAAGAAGTATCTGCGGTTCCATCAAATGTCGAGCCTTACTATGGTCTCATACATTTCCGAACTGCTGCTCCGAACATCTCTTGGTGAGGGCTCTCGAGGTACAACCCTGCACGAGATAAGAGCTCAAGCTGCTACACTTAGGAAAAACCATTTCCCATGCGGTAAGAAGAAGACGATGGTCATCCCTGATCCTGTCCATATTCCACAAAGGAAAAGAGCTCGGTCTCAATGCTCGGACATGAACTTCAAGAGTAGGTCAGTCATCTGCTCGATATTAAGGGAAAACCCGATCATGGTTCACTAGAGAATCCACGTCAGCAAAATATCCTTCGGAACGGTCGTGTAAGTCACCTTGGCCTCCTACCACGTGCTTTTACTGGTTCCGACTTGGTTTCAACTGTACTTACCCGAGGTCTCAGTCGAGGATCTCGGAAGATGACTGCAACACGCATCTGCTCGAGATCTCAATCGAAGATCTCGGGAGATATTCTCGAGATGCTCGGGGTATGAATCCCTCTACAATACGTCCTTGCTAAACAGGGAGATCGCGATCTATGCCACTGACCCCTCTCAAATATAAATAGGAGCACCTCCAATAGTGAAAGGTACGCTCAATATTAAGCACAAACTACTCTCAAATACCATACGTTCTACTAGACCTATTTTGCTTGTCTGACTTTGGCATTAGAGGGTCTCCTGCAACAGCCCGAGCTTCCATCTGTATTTTTGCATCAACAGGTAGCGTACAATTAAATCAAATCTAACTGCCCAAATTATGTACCATGTCTAGGTGGATCATAAACATACATATATATATATTTTATTACATAAATCTTTGATTGATCTGGCATTTAGTAGACGGCTGAAATGGACATTTCCAGTGTGTGGACGGACATCGGTCAACAAGTGTCCGCTCATCAGATATTAAAATTGTTCAAACACATATTTTCGATTAAGAACCAATCTAGCGTGGGTCCCGGAATTTGGATGGTTTAAATTGAAGTGATGTATGCCACGAGTACAATTTCTAGGTGCTGCTTATCTACCATCAGGGTCTGCCAGAGTATCCAATAGCTACTCCTTCCATGCATGAGACAGAACACGTCAGCATGGGAAGGCACGGTATTTCCGTGTCGATTATGATATGCGAGGACTTCCACAAGGTAGGCAAAGGCACGTCAGTATCCTATGTTCGTAGGATGCCACAAGGAGATAGAAACTCTTTGATACTCTGGCTGAGAGTGAAGAATGATACGCAGGCGCTTGAAAATTACTTGGAAATGGTGTATGAGGAATTCAAGTAATTGATTAAACTGTCCAAATATGGGTCTCAATTTGATGTTCTAATTAGTAAGTGTTTTGAGGATTTTGGAAGATCTGATTATTGGTGGACAACTATTAGAAGCCTAAAAATGAAGGAGCCGGATCCTGTCGGTAAGGTAATACTGAACTCATTCGAGCTTTGATGTGACACAGTTTCATTGATTACAAGAAAATTGTTAGAAACGGCCACAAAGTTCTTAAAAGGTTGTTGGCCCACTTTATCATGTGGGTCAACTTTGACAAACATCAGGCAAACGAAAGAAAGTGGAGGAATTGGCTTGCCTATTGAGTTATTCAGTACCCTCTTATCATACCTAAAATTTGTTGAGCCCATTGTAAATGCATGTGGTTTATCCACTCTCTCCCTCCATTTTTTCAAATTATTTCAAGGGTTGAGCTTAAAATTGAAGCATATACAAAGGTTAGGTGGACCATCCACAAGAAACATAGGAAATACTGATTTCCAACCGTTGAGACATTCTTAAGACCCACAGCGATGTTTATTTGCCATCTAACATGTTCATAAGATCATACAAACATAGATGAAGGGAAAACACAAATATTAGATTGATCTAAAAATTCTATGGCCCCTGATAACTTTTCAATGGTAGATGTTCAATTCACACTGTTTCCTATGATGTCTTCGGGTTGAGCTTTGGATACCCTTCATTTTTGGACTAAAATTATCTAATAAAATAGATGGACGGAGCGAATAAGTTACATGAATGATGGTAGGCCCCACTGTGTACGCTGAGCGTATTGAGTTACTCCGTGCACAATCTGTTTCCCGAAGTAGAATATATCTACCATGTGTAGAATTTTTTATTGCATGTGTATGAGTGTTATATTGTTGCCTAGTATCAAAAGAGGTTATTCTAACTTTTACTTGGGAGTATTTGAGAAAACCTTTATTCCTTATTTCAGTGCGATGGATGAAATTTAACCCCCCCCCCCCCCCCCCCCAATTATGGTTCTAAGTTTAGGGGTCATTTAGCATCATAAATTTAAGGAGCTGGAGGGGATTTCAAAACTCCAAGTGTGTGTGGCACGAGAAAGTAAGTGGAGGATTTTTAAATCCCTTCAAAGATAGGGTTTGAAATTCAGGTGAAAGGTTGTATTGCATTTAAAATCATTTTTAAGAGTTGCATGTATAACATGTGAGTCACTAGGTTATTAATTTATTGGGCATATGGCCCATTGATGACTTACCAAATTAATTAGATTATCAATTGCATCACTATAATTGAGTTAATAGGATGATCCGCGTTGTTCAAACATAATCCATGTAAATCAATGGTTAAAAATCTTTGGTTAGTCACTCTAGATGTGATCTTGTGCTTGTGGCCCATCTAAGACTTAAAATTTCATCATTTTCAGGCAAAGTATATATTTCAATGGGCTTGTTACAGTCATTGTGTCAAACATTACATACATACACTAATTAGAGAAATTAAAGTTGATTTAGTAATTAAATTCAAACCCATGTAAATATTATATGCATAGGTACTTTTGAATTAGAAGGGATTTGAAATTCAATTGCCAAACATAATGAGAGGATTTCAAATCCAGGAGGTTTCAAATCTAGGGGTTCCGAATCTAAAGGGTTCCAAGTCCACACTGAAGCCCATAAATATATAGTAAACTAAAAGTTTTTATTTATTTATTTTTTATATGTGTATTTATACTTAACTGATTACTAACAAGTTCAAATGATATTCAGAAAATACAATGTGATAGCGATGCCACACATGATATAGATAAACTTCGAGGAAAGAATTAGAGATATGCATATAAGATAGCACTAAATGATAAAGTTCTATTAAAAATAATCACATGCAAAGTAAATCTTCAATAAGCATTAAATTTTTTATTGCTTTATTGAGAAACATAATTCAAGCCATCTTTCTCGGAGGAAAAAAAAAGTTAGCCTTCAAGGTAAAAAGTCTCATTCAAAAAGATGAACTATCTAAAATCATTTGATTGCAATAATAATAGTGGTTGAGCGGTCAAATCAATCTTCGCACGTCTGGTCTTAATCCAACTAATTTAATACCTAAGTACATAAATGTTCGATTTAATTCAAGTTGAACACAACTCTAATATATCTGATACGTGATCTAATTATATACGTTTTATTAAAATTGGACCATTCGTTACATGTGTGGCCACATGTTCGGATTGAACAACAATTTGAATATTTTATTTTTAGATTGGTGGACATTTATCAAATGGTTAAAAATAAAAAAAATCCTATAATCATACTTCAACAAGACAAGTGTCCATGAATCAGAGTCTAGGATGGTTCTAATATTTTGATTTCGGTACTATGACTTTATCAAAGTGGGGTTCACAATCTAATCGGTTTAATTTAAATTAATACACGCCTTGCATACAATTTTTAAGTGCATGAGTATCTAGTGTCATATATGCTTCTTGAATATATAACTAAACCTAGGGTATTTTTTAATGGTTGGATGTTAACACGTGGTAAAATGACTTTCCTTTGCCCTGGTCTTTTATTAATTCCTAGGAAAGTCTTGCTTGACCCGGGTAAGAGGTGAATGACTTTACGTGCATAAGATCTAACCCGCCCATCAGGTACAACAACCCCGGTTGATATTGATACCCAAAAATCAGGTTGATTCAACACTCAGGTGGGCCATCCTATATGATATTAAACCTAAAACCTTTAGATTCACGTTTTACAGCCGACCTGATTTTTGGAAAATAATCTCCTGCCAGCAAGGAAAGTTAGATGGATGAAATATACAAAAGTAACGGTGAGTGTTCCATCCCAATGATTTCCTTTAGTGTGGGCTCCGTAAGTTTTTGATGGCCATGATTTTCAGGTTATGGGATGATCGAGGGACAGCATAACTAATGAATGGATGGGATCTTATGAAAGTTTAACCGACGTGGCCATGGAAGGCAAGTCACGCTGGCTAAGGTTATTTTTTAACTCTACAGATGGTGTAGCTGTACAGAAATACGAACCCTGGTAACAGTAGCTGACACAACCGTGATGAAGCATACCTCCAAAAATCCCCCCCAGATGATAATATTCCCCATCCAAGTTTTCCTTGGAATTTGAACCTCTCGTTATTTTACTTTTAACCATCCATTTCATAGCCATTAATTGAATGGTTGGGATTGCTTGATCAATATAAAACCCACGTGATTTGGGTGGATTTCCAACAGTGGGGCCTACTATGATTTATGTGCCTTATATCCATGCCGTCCATCCATTTTAAGAACCTTTTGTTTTTTTAACGACATAATCCAAAAAGTAAAGCAGCTTCAAGTCTCAGGTGGACCATAATACAGAAACAATAGTAATCATCCGTTATAAAATTTCTCATGTGCCACGAAAGTTTCAAGCTGATATTTGTGTGGCCACTTCATCTAGGTCTCGGTGACCTTATCAATAGGTTGGATGGTAAATAAACATTCCGGTAGCCCCCACGAAGTTTTTAATAGTGGGGATTCATTCACTATTGTTTCTTGTAGTACGGTCTACTTGAGATTTGGATTTACTTCATTTTTTGGGATTATGCCTTGAAATGAGCTTAAAAAATAGATGGACAGTGTGGCCGTAAGGCATATAAATCACAATGGGCCCCGCATTAGGGATCCACCCACCGATGGTTCCAGGGACCCTCTAAAGCCATGCCTTGATTTATAGGGCTGAAAGTTGGGCAGGTTCAACCTGACCCACCCGACATTGGGTTGGTCTTAGGTGGGATGTATCGGGTCTAGTCTTAGGCCTGAGCCATACAAACGCCAACTCGATAAAACTTGGGTTGGGCTTGGGTTGCCCGATCCAACCCGAACTTGATCGATATATAAGTTACTTATAAATTATAATTGAGTGTGGATCATCTGTGTTGAAGGCACTGGAAATTCTAGTGCTATCGAGTCTTATTGGTGTTGAGGCATAAAAATGAAGAATCAAGAATGCATGGGAAAAATGTAAAGAAAAATGAAGAAAAGAAGAAAATTCATAGTGTTTGTGCAGACTGGCACAAACCAAGTTGGTTGTGCGGGACCACGCAAAAGGTATGAGGGGTTGCGCACCCCTACACAACATTGGTATGGTCAAGATGATTCGTAGTGTGGGAACCTGATGGAAGGTGGGTCCCACGGCACGGATATCATGGGTTCGCACGTGTGGAGGCCTATAAATACCCCACTCCCCCTCTCATTTGGATACATTGAAGATTCTGAAGAAGATCAGAGCTCTATAGAAGAAGAGGAATATAAAGGTATCAAGAAGAGAAGGAAGAAGAAAGAGGAGACGTAATAGTGAATATTCAAGGGGTCGAAATGCTGCCGAAATCGTCAAATGAAATCAGATCTTTCTTCCATACAGGAATATGAGTTCAAGAAGGATATATATGATGATCATATCCGCACAACATTTTTCTCAATGAGATGAACAAATCACAAGCCAAAACGCTGCCGGGGTTGATATTCAAACCCTTTCAAATCTTGTATTTTGAATAATTTATCTTAGAATCAACGGAAATCAAAAGATGTAAATGAACTCAGAATGAATAAATATGATGATTGTTCTCTTTATATTTCCTCAATTATGATTAAATAAGATAATCCTCCAAATCAAATGCATTTATTTCTTGTTGAAACAATTGGTCTACGTCATTTCCAATGACTCAAGCTAACAAGATATGCCAGATTTCTCTCTCATAAATAGATTATGTGCTACACAACACAACTTTTAAAGGAGTAGTTGTCCTATATTTTAGCTTGTTTGTTTAGAAAAAATAAAATTCTTTATGTTGAATAACTACGTATATAATTAATAAAATCATAGATACTAAAAATAAGATGCGTATTGAAATACAATAGATAAATGTAATAACGAAAATATTAGCATGTATCCGTCCGATCAGCCCGACTGAGCCCGCTTGGGTTGGGCTTGGGTTGAGAATTCCCAACCTAAGGTTGGGTCGGGTTGGGTTAGGGCTGAGGTTTAGGAACCTTGGGTTAGGCTACTCTGGACTCCTCACAGAGACTTCTCGAATCCACGAGGAAAAGAAAGGAGAAAATAGAAATAAATTCTAATAAATTCGAAATTGATTAATTGATGAATAAAAACGAGTTCACAACCCTTTAAATAGGGGTACCAAGCAATGGGAAAGAAATCGAAATCAAACTATAACTCAAACTCCTAGAATTCATGACTTACTATAAATAGTAAACTTACTATTTATATACGGTCGTGATGTCTACTTGTGCGTGAGGTTTTCGGCCAAAAATAGTAAGTGTCCTATTTGGCTTCACCAAACCGTTCTCCTAATTATTCTAAGCTCTTTTCACGTTGGGCGCAACTCCTAAATCCCGACGGATGAAGAGTTATAATCAAACTAAAACTTACTATTTATAGTAAAAGCGAAATTAAAACGGGAAACGACCATCGATCCAGGATTTTTCGTAATTCCGGGCTGCGAACCCAGCATAGCTGGGTTGGTTGGCTTCGATAGCTCGTTTTACCCCAAAATCATATATTTTACGTCAGATAACTCATTCGGATTGCAAGATACGCCCGATTTAAGGTTCGATGGTCCGGATCACTTCGTCGACCGGGCCTTTTCGATCCATCTTGGCCATGTAAGCGTCCGCAACCTGCTCTACATCAGTCTCCTCCACTTCAAAAGAACTCGTCCTCGAGTTCTCGTCATGCTCTGGTTCATGATACTCGGTTAGGTCCATGACATTAAAAGTCCGTGAGATGGCCATGTCATCTGGGAGATCAACAACATAAGCGTTGTCATTGATCTTTCGAATGATTGTGACAGGTCCAATCTTCTTATTTTTTAACTTGTTGTACGTCCCGGTCGAAAATCTCTCTTCGCGCAAATGGACCATAACGCGGTCGCCCACCTCGAACACTTTTCGTCGTCGGTGCTTATCCATTTGTTCCTTGTAATTTTCGTTCGAGGCATGTAACTTGGTCTGCACTTCCGCATGGATGCCCATGATCTTATCTGCCATATGTTCTGCTGCAATGCTCGTGCTTGGGTGCTTGGGCAGAGGGATCAAGTCAAGTGTGTGGAGAGGCACTCATCCGTAGATAATTTGGAATGGTGATTTCCCTGTCGAGCGGTTCACCATGTTGAATGCAAACTCTGCTTGAGACAAGGCCAAATCCCATTGCTTTGGTTTTTCTCCTGAAATACAACGAAGAAGGTTTCTCAACGTGCGATTCACAACTTAAGTTTGCCCATCAGTCTGTGGGTGGTAAGCACTACTAAATTGAAGTCGTGTATCGAATCGATTCCATAAAGTCCGCCAAAAGTGGCTAATGAACTTCGTGTCACGATCAGAAGTAATGGTCTTGGGGACCCCGTGTAGCCGAACGACCTCCCTAAAAAATAAATTTGCCACGTGTGTTGCATCGAGGGTCTTCTTGCATGGGATAAAGTGCGCCATCTTTGAGAAACGATCTACCACCACGAACACCGAATCCATGTCCCGTTGTGTTCGTAGGAGACCAAGCACGAAATCCATTGATAAATCCTCCCAAGGGCCGTTAGGCACAGGTAACGGAGTGTAGAGGCCCGTATTCTGAGATTGCCCCTTGGAGGTCTGACAAACATGACAACGTTGTACGGCTTTTCCCACATCGCGTACTAACTGCGGCCAATAATACCGCTCTTCCACAAGAGCTCGCGTCTTGTCTCGCCCCAGGTGTCCACCAAGGCCACCTCCATGTAGCTCCTGAATAATCTGCTCCCTCAGAGAACTTTGGGGGATGCACAATCGATTCCCTTTGAAGAGAAAATCGTCCTGTATATGAAGGTCACTGGGGTGACCTTCTTGACACTTCATCCAAGAATCTTTGAAGTCCTCATCCTCGGCATACAGCTACAGTCGAAGCCGACTACCTCGTTGCTCATTGTTACTAGTAGTGATGCACGACGGCTAAGTGCATCAGCCACCTTATTCTGCTGCCCTGACTTGTGCTTCAGAACGAATGTGAATTCCTGTAAAAACGCAACCCATCTAGCATGCACACGATTCACGTTAGTCTGACTATTAATAAACTTTAATGCTTGATGGTCAGTGTACAAAACAAACTCTCTTTGAATCAGATAATGCCGCCAATGTCGCAGCGCCTGAACAACTGCGTACAACTCAAGCTCATAAGTCGACCACTTCTTTCGGGCTTCGCTGAGCTTCTCGCTGTAGAAGACTACCAGCCTGCCTTCTTGTGATAATACTCCCCCAATTCCGACATATGAAGCGTCACACTCAACCTCAAACAATTTGTGAAAATTAGGAAGTACCAAGATCAGTGTTGTAGACAAACGATGCTTGATCTCATGAAAGCTCTTGTCAGCTTTATCGGTCCACTGGAACGGTCCTTTTTTCATGCAATCTGTTATAGGCGCGACTATGGTGCTAAAATCTCACACAAATCGACGATAGAAAGTCGTCAACCCGTGAAAACTCCTCACCTCATGAATATTTGTCGGGATCGGCCATTCCCTAATAGCTCGCACATTTTCATTGTCCACATGAATACCTGTGAACGTTACAACAAATCCTAAAAATAACAGGCTGTCATTTAAAAAACTATATTTCTTCAAGTTGAGGTACAACTTGTTAATTTGTAGGACCAGCAGCACTTGCTTGAGATATTTCCTGTGCTCCGCCTCATCTTGACTATATATCAATATGTCATTAAAATTACTACCATAAATCAGCCAGTGAACGATTTTAGAACTTGATTCATTAAACGCATAACAATACTTGGTGCGTTCGATAGGCCGAAGGGCATGACCAACCACTCATACAACCCTCCTTGGTCTTGAATGCCGTTTTCCATTCATCACCTGTCGGATATGAATCTGATGGTACCCACTCCTTAGATCTTGTTTAGAGAACACCTTGGCCCCTTCTAGCATATCGAGCATGTCGTCCAACCGTGGTATTGGGAATCGATACTTGATGGTAATTTTCTTGATTGCTCGGCTGTCGACACACATGCGCCAGCTTCCATTTTTTTGGCGTTAATAATGCTGGTACAGCACATGGGCTCATACTCTCTCTCAAAAGACCCTTACGGATCAATTCCTCCACTTGCCCCTGAAGTATCTCACACTCCTTCGAACTCATCCGATAATGAGGGTGGTTGGGCAGGCTAGCCTCAGGGACGAGGTTTATGTGATGTTGGATGTCTCTCAAGGGGGGCAATCCATCAGGTAGATCCTCATGCCAGACTTCTTTAAATTCATTTAGCAATAGTCTTAAACTTAGAGGGATGTTTGAGGGTTCCTCTTCCTTTCCCTTCACCACTACGGCGTATACCTCGCCGATTTCCTTGGATTCCTCCATGAAATCCCGAATGGTCAAGAGGGAACTCCCCTCCACTTTAGATGCTTCAGGGTGGTTTTATAGTGCCATAGGGGCAAGAATTATTTTTCAATTATCCTTGACGAATACGTAGACATTATCTCGTCCTCGATGGGTCGCATCATGATCCGATTGCTAGGGTCGACTGAGTAACATATGACAAGCTTCCATATCGACCACGTCATAAAGTATTTGATCTTTATAATTTTTGCCAATTGAAAATGAGATAGTGCATTGTTCAATTACCTTGGTTTCATTCACCTTTTTTATCCAGCTAATTGAGTATGGGAAAGGATGTTTCATCGTTGGTAACTGCAACTTATCCGCCATCATTCTCGAGACGATGTTCTCGCTACTACCATTATCTTGATTACATCATAGACCTTTCCGTTGACGGTGCACCGAGTACGAAATATATTATGTCATTGTAGATGTAATTTCTTTCGTGGGGCATACAGTAATTGCCTCACAACTAGAAATTCGCCACGTTCCTCGCTCGTCACTTCATCACCACCTGCTAATTCTTCAATGATTTATTCATGTTCGTCAAAGCTATAGCCTTCTTCTGCGGCCTCATCTTCAGTGCTCCCTTCGTTTATAGTCAAGTGTGCTGCGGGATGTTGAAGACAAGTGTTTGATAAGTGGCCTGGTTGGTCACAGCAGTAACAATTATTCGACTTTGGCCGGGCATAAGGATTTGGAGTCTTACTCGGACCCACTGTTGTGGGTGTTGCACGTTAGGGTCTAGATGAGTCGCTCCCTGTATCACGGTTTGCGGTTGTAGGAAGACGGGGTACTGGGTCTTTTTCTCGTGGCAGCACTGTATCCTGCATGAGACCCGTCATGGGGGGTCGAGTTGAAGGATATGGATGAGCAGGAGCTTTGTTAGTATGATTTTAGAGATTTCTCCATCCCCAGTGGGACATAATTTGGATGGTTTGAGTAACATCCATGCCACACGTGGGGAAATCCAGTAACTCTATTGGGAAAAACTTTGCTACTCTAGCATAGGGTAATGTTCCACAAACATGCACTCAAAATTTCTGCACATGGCACACATGTAATTAAGATTAAACTGTCCAAGTTTTGGGTCCCAGTTTTATTGGATTCGTAAGTTACTTAAGCTGCTTATGCATTAAATAGTTTATATTGATTTTTGTTTACTTAGGTTAAGTCATTAAGTAACTTTAAGTGAAAAAGTTATAAATTATCTTAAACTAAATTGACTTATTTTAAATAAGTTACTTATCTACTTATGTAAATAGAAAAAGTAACTTATTTAGTGGTATTCAAATGGGCCATAAATATGTGAGATGACTAAGATGAAAAGTAGCTACAGTCCGGATTAGACAAACAAATGTCCAATAGATGGAAGCCAAATGCCCATTGAGTAAACTCTTTGGGGCCACCATGATTTATGTATTTTATCCGCTTTGTCCATCCATTTTATTAGATAATTTTAGACTTGATCCCAAAAATGAAGCATATCCAAAGCTCAAGTAGACCCCACCATAGGAAACAATGTGAATTGAATGTCTACCATTGAAAATTTCTTGGGGGCCACTGAAGTTTTGGGTCATGCTGATATTTGTGTTTTCCCTACATCCATGTCTATGTGATATTATGAATAGGTTGGATAACAAACAAACATCAGTTGAGTCCTAAGGAAGGTTTCAATGGTGGAAATCATTATTCCCAAGGTTTCCTATGGTATGGTCCACTTGAGCTTTTGATATCCGATTGGATCCAATCCGATTCGATCTGCAAAATGTTCATTCAACACTATTTTTTGTAATGTTGTACACTTGAGATCAGGATATACCTCATTTTTTGTTTAATACCATAAAATGATCTAGAAAAATAGATAGGCATGGATGAAATAAATACATCATGGTGGGGTCCATAGAGCACCGATTGGCTGGTGGCAAGGGGAGTAAGCAATCCGTCCTCTCACCGATGGCTCAAGGTGCATCAAGCACCGAGCTCTGACAGACGCAGATTTCAAGCCAAAGCCGTACGCAAGAAGTTCCTGCGTGGGATGCTAGGTGGGTCCCACTGTGATGTTTGTGATAAATCCACACTGTCCATCTATTTTAGAGCTCATTTTAGGACATGCAGCCAAAAACAAAATGTATCCAAAACTCAAGTGACCCTTACAAGAGGAAACAGTATAAATTCAGTGACCACCATTTGAAACATTCGCATGGCCATAGAGTTTGGAAACAGCTTTGGATCCACCTACTTTTTGATATCTTGTCCTAAAATGAGCTCCCACAACTAATGGACGGTGTGGATTTCTTACAAATATCACCATGGGCCTACATAGCATCCCAATGTAGCCCTGCAGGAAATCTATTCAGAATAAGAAAAGCCGGACGTAGATGGGCAGTGTACCACGCACTAGGCCAGCTGTTTTGGTGTATTGACGTCAGCAAGTTCCGTGGGTCCCATCATGAGGTATGTGTTATATCCAAACCGTCCATCCATTTGGCGAGCTCGTCTTCAGGCTTGAGATGAAAAATAAGACAGATCTAAAGATGAAGTGGACCACACTACAAAAAGAAGTGGGGTTTGAACGTCTACCATTGAAACTCTTTTAGGGTCACAGAAGAGTCGATCCAAACCAGACCCAATCCGATCCAACTCGGTTTCCCTAACCGAGTCAAACTCGGTTCGAGTCAGGCCAGCACTCTAACGGATCGGATCGAGTCAGAGGACCCAGACTCAGTCCCAGATCGGATCAAGTTCGGGTCAGGCATTGAAAATTTCAGACCAACTCGAGTTGGGCCCAATCTGATCCAACTCGACTCGATGCCCACCTCTACCGATACCACATACATCAAAGTTGACCCAACGGTCATAGGCCCCACCGAATCTGTCTGCCATCATAATGACTCTCTAACAATGCATTACGAATCAATGGCCAATGCGCTGCGAATCAATGGTCTCACCTAGGACAGTGCGACCCTTACCGTGGAACCCACCTTGATGTATGGATCATTTTAGGGCATGAGCTTAAAAATGAAACAGATCCAAATATCAATTGAAGTATATTAAAACACAATGGTGATTGAACATTAAAACCTTCTTGTGAGCCAATGAGGTTTTGGTTAAGCTGATATTTGTTTTTCTTTTTCATCCAGGTCTGTGTGATCTTATCAAAAGGTTGGATGAAAAATAAACTTCATAGAAGGTGGGCCTTAGGAAGTTTTCAAGGGTGAGGATTGGAGCTGTTGATGCTGAAATCTGGTTAGCCCTCTTTAGACTCGCGTACCTCCTTTTTTTTTCCCAGTTAACTTGTTAGTACACACCACTGTCAGAACACACTCCACTGTTAGCCACCCCACTAGGGAATCAATACCAAGACCTTAGTGTTAAAACGAGGTATACAAGGAACGGACAAGGAAGACCCTGGCTAGATTAGAGAACCCCGATGCCTAAGTTAAGAAAGGAATCTGGGTCTAGTTGAGTATTGAGGGTCTAGAGCTAAAGATTGTGTGTACCTTTCACCATTGAGGTTGCTCCTATTTATGAATGAGGAGAGGCGGTTATGTGAAAGGAATCTCCCTATTTAGTGGGAATTATTGTAATAGGATTCGGATTCCATATATATCCGTATCCCGGTTAAATTTGTATATCTTCGCTGAGATCTTAGATAGAGGCAGTCGGGATCAAGTCGGAATTGATGGAAGGTGGATTGTACCGACCTGAAAATATACCGGCTTGATTCTCTGGGCGAATAATAGAATTGGCTTAGATGTTGGGCAGGTTGGTAGGCATTCCGACTTGGTGACGAAATGCCAAGCTCAACCTTACTTTTTGATCGGATTCGAAGTAGGAGGTCGAACCTGTTGTTGTGACCAACTAGACAAAGTGTGCAATTGATAAAGTGTGCAAGGTCCCGACCTTTCATTATTTGTCAGCCTATTTTCCCTGCAACAGGAGCGAACCAGAATCTTTATATTTCATCTAACCCGTTCATAAGGTGATTCTCACATGGATGAATGGAAACATCAAATTTCAGTCTGACCCAAAGCTTAGGTGGGCCCAAATAACGTTTCAGAGGTAGACGTCCACATCACCAATTTTCACTGTGTGGCTGAGATCTGCTTTATTTTTTGGATCATGACCTAAAACGAGCTGGGGAAAATGATCAACCGTCCGCACCACGGTGTGCCCCGCAAAATTTCCATGTTCCACGGGATCCCTGCGACATCCGTCCTAGGAAATTTGCATCCCTCATTTATGAGGGGTGTACAATTCTTAGAATGGGAACCATGATTTGGACGGTCTGAATTGACGTACACGAATGCCACGTGTTCATTAGACGAGGTCCTAATTTTATAGACTGGTATAAGCACCTCATTGTGTAGAAATATTCTGACGAAGATTAAGGACCGTTGACAGGCTAGCATGGGAAGAAAGTTCCTTGTAACCGAAATCCAGCCCTTCAAACGGCTATTCTTGTGCCTTATCCATCAGATGATAGGGCCATCTCTCCTCGGGACACGTGGTTGGACTAGGATTGCATACTGTAGCACACAACACCTACATCGATACTGTAAACTAATGTAAAAGCTCTGTGAGCCCCACTATGATGTATGTGCTTTATCCATGCCATCCATCCATTTTTCCAACTCATTTTAGGACATGAATTAAAAAAATGAGGTAGATCCAAATCTCAGGTGGACCACATTGTAAGAAATAGTAGTGATTAAACACCCACCTTTAATAGCTTTTTGGAGACTAATATTTTTGGATCATGCTGATTCAAAACAGTGTGGACTCTACTGGGCCCCACTGCATCGGATTGTATCAGGTGCGGCCCCTGCTATGAGGTTCACCTTGATGTTAGTATTTTATGTCCATATTGTCCATTCTTTATATATATATATATATATATATATATATATATATATATATATATATAACCATATTTTATGTTCATATGCCCATATGTCCATATATTTATTTATTTTTACACACCTATGGATACTTGAACACTTGACCAGGTGTTGAGACTCTTGAGAGTCTACAACCAGAGCAAGAGTAAGGATCCATTTAGATTCTAAACTCGAGTGGACCATGCCATAGCAAACAATCGTGATTGACCAACCATTAAAAATCTTCTGTGGGTCACAAAAGTTTTGGATTAAATTTGTTCTTTTTTTTTTTACCTTCATCAGGTTAATTTGACATTATCAATAAGTTGGATGGAAAATAAATATCAGGGAAACATTACGGACTTGACACTATCAATAAGTTGGATGGATAATAAATATCAGGGAAACATCACGGTGGGATGTAAATTGCATAGATCAAGGTGGGCCCCACAGTAAGGGACGGCACCTAATCCTATCCCTTTATCAGGAACGGTGAAAAGGGGGATGAATAGGGTTCAGGCAGGTGTAATTTTGACCACTGATAGATCCATGATGGGAAATTAGAAAGGCAGTGTTGGTTGAGAAATCCCAATGCCACGTTTATGCATGGACACTATACTTAGGCTGTTTTAGACGAGATTGCCCGGAGACCTGACCTGACTCTGTGGGGCCCACCGTGATGTATGCATTTTATCCACGCCAGCCATCCACTTTGCCGGTTCATTTTAGAGCATTAGCTAAAAAATGAAGTGGATCCAAAGTTCAAGCAGACCACACTGCAAGAAATAATGGGGATTATGATACTAACAGTTGAAAACTTCCTAGGGCCCACCATGATGTTGATTTTCCATCCAACATGTTGACAAGCTAACACAGACCTGGATGAAGAGAACACATGGCAGCTTGCTCCAAGACTTTTGTGCCCCTACTATGTGGTCCACTTTTGTATCTGCTTCATTTTTTGGACCATGTCCAAAAATAAGTTGACAAAACGGATGGACGGCACGGATATACAGTGATTTATGAGTTTTATCCACACCGTCCATCCATATTTCCATATCATTTTAGATGGATATTCCAAAAATAAGGCAGATCTAAGGCTCAAGTGGACCACACCACAGGAAGCAGCCTTACTAAGGACTCCCACCATTGAAACCTTCTTAGGGTCCACTGTGTCAATTATTTTCCATCGAACCTGTTGATATGGTTATATACAATTGGATTAAGTGAAAAAACAAATATTGACTTGATCCAAAACTTCTGTGGTCCCTGAGAAATTTTCAACGTAGGAATTTAATAGCCACTGTGTGGTCCACTGGGGCATTGGACATTTGTTATTTTTGGCCTCATAATCGAAAATGATATGGAAATATGGATGGACGATGTGGATAAAACTTATAAATCACAGTGCAAACCTCAGTGGCCCTCAGAGCGTTTGCCTGTCCCGAGCTGGGAACAGGCAGGGACATCCAACAAATGCTGTGTGGGGGCCACCATGATGCGTGTGACATCTACTCTATCTATTATCTACGCATCTACTCTATCTATCATCTACGCTGCTCATTTCCAAGCGCTGGCCCGAAACTGATGACGATCCAAAACTTGTGTGGGCCACACCATAGAGAACACTAGGGACGGAGATGCCTACCGTTGAAACCTCACTGGGGCCAACCAGAATCTTTATATTCCATCCAACCCGTTCATCAGGTGATTCTTACCAGGATGAATGGAAATACCAAATTTCAACCTGACCCAAAACTTAAATGGGCCCAAAGAAGGTTTCAAAGGTAGACGCCCGCATCACCAGTTTTCACTGTGGTGTAGCCCACTATTTTTAGATCTGCTTTATTTTTTGGATCATGCCCTAATGTGAGCTGTGGAAAATAATCAACTGAGTGGATGTAACATCCAAATCACGGTGGGCCCCACATAGCTCTCGTGTTTCACGAGATCTCTACAACATTTGCCGTAGGAAATTTGCAACCGCAAGTTGTGCGTGGTAGGTGGGACCCATGATTTGGACAGTTGGGATTGACATACGTGAGTTCCACTTGTTCATTGAATGAGGTCCTAGTTTTATAGATTGTCACAAGCACGTCATTGTCTAGAAATGTTTTGTTTCTGGTTTTGGTGAAGCGAGACGGATTAAGATCAAGGACCGTCGAAAGGCTAAGGATGGGAAGAAAGCTATTTACAGAACTCCAGCCCTTCCAACAGCTATCCTTAGCCATCTGACAACACAGACATGATAGAGCCGACATGTGGTTGGGATACGTATCAATCAGCGTCATCCATCTAGTGGGCCCTATAATGGATGGCTTACGTTTCACAAACCATCCCTATTAAGTAATCACATCCATCACTAATTTACCCCACTAAATATTTGAACTTTTAACTGTTTTTGCTTTCCACCATTTGGTGGAACCCGATTGGATGGATGGGATTATCTAGAGGTGTAATTTTTGAAATATAAAGCTATCCATGCAAGGGCCAGTAGATGGACGGATGGGATTGGTTGGGAAGTAGACTGTCTGAGAGATGGCTTTACCATATTTCTGGTCGTTCGGGTTCACCGTATCATCTCCGGTTTTCTAAATGAGAAAAACTTCATATTTGATAGGGCATGATCGATGATGTGCAAGTAGATAAAAATTACTTAGAAATAATTCAAATTAAATTATCTAAATTATAGCATTATCTTGAATCAAAAGGTAAGCTTATTTGATTACTAGACTAATGCCATTGTACATTTTAAACACACGACCATATATGTAATGAATGACATAATTTGAACAGGAGCTTTAAGTGATAGGTCAAAGGTTCGAGAACCCATCTGTGGATGACTTCTTGCTATTTCATGGTATTTTTTTCTTAGAATTAAAGTATCTTAATTAAAGTTTCTTAATGACAAAATAATCTAGTGAAAGGCCATGCTGTAGGTAACTAGTTAAATGAGAGTCAAATGATAGACGGTCCAAGGCAAAACTTCCTCTATATGTTAGAGGTTGAACGTGCCTTTCATTCGTTGGTCACGTGTCATGTGATAAACAAATACTTTAGGATGTGTTTGGATTTACAGCTCAAATCGTACAAGATTGTATTGAAAGATACATGTCCTCAAGAGATAAGTATTTGCGGTCTTATCTTATCATGAGTCTATTCTTCTTTTGATTCCATTCCAGTGTCCCAATACATGGTGACTCCTCGCTTGTTGATTTAGAGCATGTCAGGCCATATGTAAACTATTAAATTTGTGTATATTTCATTGAATTGTTAAATGAAAGTTTTCCTACAGCTGTATTTCAACAAACAAGTTTCCACATATTAAAGGTCAGGATTGTTCAGCCAATTTGATATATGAATCATGACTAATCTACTTGGAGTTTGACTATTTAGTCGGTTTAAATTCAGTTAAACCATTGAATCGTGGGACCTACTTTAGATGGGTCTTAAACAAAAATTACACTGACCCGATCTCCTGATTGAACGAGTCGTGGACATATAATGAGTGGTTAACATGAAAAGATGAAAAAGCCAACGGTCCGGATCCATCAAGTGTCCCTTGATAAGATATGATCTGGCAACGGTGGATGTTGCGTGTCCAATTTCGTAGTGCATGTATATGGTCCATCGTACTATGCCAGAGTATCAAACAACTCCCAGCAAGTATATAAGTAGACTCTGAAGATAGTTCGCTAGAGTTTTTTAAATGCTAGGAACTCATTAATGCAGACGTTGAATTATTGACCAGCAATCTAGACTGACCAAGTTTCTGCTGAGCGTCACATTAAAGCTTGGCTGTTTGACAAGGTGAGTTCGAGTCAAGTTTACCTCGATAGGGTAAGGGAAAGAGAGTAATGGATTCTGTTCTTGATCCTCCATTGATGAAAAATTTTAGAAATCTTAATGATCAACTATCAAACTGAAAATAAAAAGCTTAATCGGATGTATGAAACTTAAAGATTATTCTCTAATGCTCTTCCACAGTATCCAATACTGAAAGAACAAGATGGTCAATTGTTACTAATCGAATCCAAGTACCAAAGCATACAATGGTCATGATGTCCTGAAGTCTAGATTAAGCCAGGATTTCTTGACGTTCTTCTGAAGTAGATACTCGAAAGAGTTGAAATCAACTGCTGTATTCCTCGGAGTAAAATAATCCGATAGGTGGATGAGTCAGGACTCTGACTGGTGGAGTGTACAGACAAGATAAGGAAAGGGAAAGGGAAAGGGGTGTGTGCGGTGGTTTAGGTTTGGTTTTGTTTTTGAATTTTTATTTTGTCTTTTTTTAAGTTAAAACTTAAAACTTATATTAATATAATATATATATATAATATAATATAATATAATATAATATTTAATATATTTATTAATCGGTGAGTCGAGCTCGAGTTCGAGCTTTAGTCGAGTCGAGTTGAAATGCCCCTGGTCGAACATGGCTAGAACTCAACTCGAGCTTCAAATAATTAGCTTGGCTCGGCTTGAATCGACCATTCAAGCCGAGTCAATTCGAGCTGACTCGAGCCGAGTCGAGCAAGTACGATACTGCCCCGCAGTCGACCCAAGTCTTAGTCATCAAGCCCTTGTCTTCGTACACGTGCCACAGGCTTAACGATCACACCATACATCTGCTGACCCTTAAATCGGGGAATCCTACGGATTTTCATACGGCGTTAGACTAGAGTTGCCAATGCAATGGGATGCACGGCACACTCGGAGTGGTAGCCTGTGTGAGGCGGGTGGCTCATGTGAGGTGGGCCCACCTGTATGAGGCGGGTGGCTCGCGTGAGGCGTACCCATATGATGTGGGGCTCACAAGGAAAGTTCGATCAACGTCTTAACTCATGGGATGTAGGGCTAAACAATGAGATAAAAGGATTAATTTAATCTATTAGTTTAAACTTTTAGGGCAAGATGTTAATTGTCATGCATCAAACTAATAAGAATGTTAGGCGGGAGCTATGAAATAAAGTGATTAATTTCCAATGCGTTATTAGTTCAAACTTTGAGAGCAAGTGGTTAATTGTTCTAATCGAATCCATACCCCAACAATACAATGGTCAGATGATCATGGTCTAGATTCCAGGAATTTTGACGTACAATATATGAATAGAATGAAAGAGTTGAATCAACGGCTGATATTCCATTAGAAAAAATAATCCGATATGAATAAGTAGGATCATCTGACTGGTGGATTACAACCTAACCACTTCATATGGTTATCTCATGCAGTGATGTGTCCACCAACTTTGCACGTGATCCTCATAGAAAAATGAATGGCCTTCCTTTGTCTGGGCCGTCTACCTACGTGGTCCCTCACAATGCTTTCCTCGTACAAATATTAACTAAGACAGAGAACTGCTGGATGCCGGGTGACGTCCGGATAAAACTACTTAGTATGGTGCATATGTAGGAACCTACATTTAGGGTTGTACACGACCCGAGTTAGCTCATTTAGCCCGCTCGACTAAACTTGAAAAAGCTAGATTTGGCTCTAATCGAAACTGAGTTTGAACCGAGTCGAGCTGATTTTTTTAGCTTGAAAAAATTTCGAACTGTGTTTGAGCTTGTCCGAGCTCGACTTGACACGGATTGAACCCCAACTCGAATCACACTAGGATGGAACAAGTTCGGTGACTTGTTTACTTTGATATTGATGTTGCTCACTAAGTATTTGATGAAATTATTTAACGAAGTGTCGGCTGGTGGCAAGGAAAGTATGTATATGAAACAAATACTATTTTTTCTTGATTTTAATGTTGCTTATAAGGTGTTTGATGAATTACTTGTAAACAGTTGTTGTTATTTACATATAGTAAGAAATTGAAAGTGCACTCCATGTGTTTGTGAAAATGCCGCATAGGCTCAATCTTGACTTGAACTGGTCCGAACTACTGACTAAACCGAGTCGAGCTGGCTGGTCAAGCTCGAGGACCGAGCCGAACCGAGTTTAAGCAGGGGTCAACTAGTGGCCAAGCCAAGTCGAGCTGTGCCAAGCTCAACTCGATTCGACTGGTGTACACCTCTATGTATATTCCATGCATGCGGTGGCACGTGCCAAGTGTTTTAGAGTATACATGTTCCGTAGCCCAACCTATGCCACGTGTGAATGTGTGCACATGTCATATAAGCTACATATGCCGACATCTATATTCAAACATGCTATGGTCTACTTTTCTTTATATTGAGTAGTGTTTGATAAATAAGTCACGGACTGGCTAGAGTAGTGCTGTCAACGTGCCTTCGAACTGAATTTTAACCGTTTGTAATGAGCCTTTTTATAATTTTGATTTTTTTAGGCTTGAACTCAGCCCATTAATAGTTATAATGACTAGTTCGACAACATGACCTAAATAATCCATGACATTAGAATGTATTTAGTGGTAAACGAATTTCTTACGGTTGATTTTTTGCATTGATGTTGTATTTGTAGAGGCATATGAAATTGTGGGTACTACATAATTTTGGTGTATTTAGTTGTATTTCTAGTGTAATGAGAGTTAGATGAATGTTTTGACTCTTTCTAGTATATACATGGCATACTAATGATACATCAAAACAATTCAATTATCAGCTGTAACATTAAAATTACATTAATAGAATAATGCAAACTTTCTAAATGTGGCCATCTATATTGATGGTTAAAAAATGTTGGTAAACTTGTTAGTGATCTTTTCGTTAATAGCCTACTTGAGGCTCAAATTTCAGTCATTGTTTGTTAAAGTATATATTTCAATGAGTTTATTACAATCATTTTATTAAATATTATACAATACATGCAATAATTTAGAATATTAAAATTGATTTAATTAATTATATTTAGGTTCCTATACATTTCAATTATAAGCATTCAAAAATAAATTTTGGATTCCAATATATTTTAATTACAAACTGCAAAACATATTTAAAGATTCAAAATCACCTTGATCTTAGCATAATCATGATTTGGATTCCAATGCATTCCAAATACGTGCTCTCAAATGAGCCCGTACATCATTTTGAGTCTCACCTTCATTTTGGGCTGGTAAACAACCAAGTGGTCCAGTAAGCCTGGCTCAACTTTGTGCTGAGATTGGACCTAGTAGCTTGGTTTGAGGGATTTTTGTTTAAACTAAATAATCTTTTTCAAAATTCTAAAACATAAAGAAAGAAAAGAAAAGTGAATAAAATGTCACAGGGAAAGAACCTCCGGTGTGCCTTATCATTAAAACGAGACATGCTAGTGTGGCAAATCCATAAGAAATCTAGACATCTCTTCATCTTGTAAGATCTTATTAATAAGCTCGGTAACAAATAAATATTATTGTAGACCTTAAGAAAGTTTTAGCTTTCAATGATTTAGATAGGTTAGAACCAATGTTTTATGTGATGTGGTCTACTTGAGCTTTGAATTTGCCTATTTCTTAACTCATGCCTTAATGTGCTATTCACATAGGCTTACATTGATATCCATATGCAAATAGCACATTATGGTGTTTGGATGACACAAATTGTCATCTCATATATAAATAAATAAATATATAATTTATTTTAATTTATTTTTAAAATAAGCAAATAAGTATTATTAAATATATGTCTGGCCTTCCATCATAGAACCATGGATCTCACTTGGCCAATGTTTGGACTTGACCTATGGTGGGCCATTTGGAAAAGATGCACAACTAAAAGATTATGACCACTCCATATATCATGGATGAGATGTCACCATCTAAGCCAAAAAGTAGCAGCAAATGCAGAACTTTTGAAAGGGAACTTTGAAAGGGAACGGCTCCTCTGCAGGGTACTCTTTGTAACAGAGCTTTACCAGATAGGACAGCTCCTCTCCACATGTCCTTCCTAGAACAGGCTTATTTTTCAGGTCATTCATCTCAGTGTATAACCTTTTCACCTGGTTTGAAAATGTGAGGGTAATTTCACCCCCAAAAGCGAGCCAAAAGGGTTGAGTTAAATATATGGACCCCACCTTAAATGTATACTATATATCCGCATTGTCTATCTATTTTATTTTAACATTTTAAGGCATGAGTCAAAAAATGAGAACAATCTAATACTCAAATGGCTCACATGAAAGAAAATAGTGGTCTTAATTTGTCCATCGTTGAAAGTTGTTTCTTCCATGTTGAGATTTTTTTTTTATCATCTAACTCATTCATGGTCACACTGACATTGAAAGTAATTCAGCTGTAAATTTACCTTATAATGTATGTCACTATCTTGTATTTGTGTCATGTCCCATTCGGATGATTGGATTCCTCGAGAATTGGGTCTATTCAACCATTAGGTGGGCCACATAATCTCTAATAAACCACTGCACATAAAACCATAGATTCATGCCGTGGCTCGCATGATGGTTGGATTACATGACTTTTAGGCTTGATATAACTAAGTATGTGAGCCCACTGTATTGTAAATGTTAATCCATTCCGTCCATCGGATCCTATCCTTCATGTTAAGCCCTTAGGACGTAAATCAGCTACATCCATGGATCATAGGCTACACTAAATGAAACAATGGGGATGGTTTGTTGACTATAGGTTTATGTATGAGGCTATGATGGTGTGTATATTTCATCAAACCTATCAATGAAGTGTAAGTCACGGAGAGGAAGAGCGTTGCACAAAAACCTTAAGATTTCGCCTCCCAAAACACTAGAATTATGAGATATAATAAAGCAATGAAATAAATTAAAGCATAAACCACACGACACAATAGATTTTACATGGAAATCCCTCAAAGAGGTAAAAACTACGGGACCTAGTCTAGAGCAACAATTCACTATGAAGTGGAACGTTACAACTGATCATAAGCACACACCGCTTGGATCAAGCCTTCTTCGCTCACGTAGGAGTGGATGAACAATAAGAGAATAATGAAAAACGGAAAGATCTCACCGATCATGAGGACATATAAGCACTGAGACGTTGACTGCGCAGTAGATCACCTCTACGAGTAGAATCCTTCCTTCCACAAGCTTTCTCTATCTCTTTTTTTTCTCTTTCACCTTGGTCGTGAAAACGCCTTAATGGAATAGCTTTAGGAAGTTATAGCATGCCCTAGAATAGCCTTAAGGACCCCTATTTATAGTTTAGGCAACTCCCCTTCCGCACCTATGCGAAACCGCCTCAAATTTACGCAGTCCGTACAAAAATCGTACAGAATTTGCATAACCCTCGACTAGTCGATCGGTCGAGCAACTCACCCGACTGGTCGACACCAAAAAATCTAGCACGCTGGACTTCGAGTCGAGCTAGTCTCAACAGGTTGAGCAACCCACTTGACCGGACGAGCAGTGCGGTGAAACAAGATTTAAGACATCTGTTTTACAACAGGTTGCACTACCTCTCCTCTGAACTGAGGAGGAAAACCTCATCATTGTGAAGTTACAGGTTTGATGGAGGAATTTAACATTGTTGCCACCGGTGGTGTTCGTGTGAGTTTCTGATTGGACTTTTTTCTTCTCTCTTATTATTATTATTATTATTATTTTTCTATGTACGGCTTGAATAATGGTTCTTATTTGATGGACCGAGTGGATTCTACGTGTACTAATTACAGAGCTGAGGTGTTTTACACGGTGAGGATGACATAGACGATATAGACATTTTTGCCTCTCTCTTTTTTTTCATCTATAACGTGGGTCGTGCGGCCTACATTTTCTGTCATATATATACGTGACATCCAATCTATCCATCACATTCGACGCTACATTTTCTCGTTAAATCCCAAAACTCAGGCTCATTCAAAACTCAAGTGGGCCACATCATATAAATCATTCTTAAAACCATATTGTGTGGGCCGTGTGGTCTACTTTAGTTTCAGAATGGCCTTATTTTTGGGGTGTCCTTTCATCCTGATGGTTCTTTTATATCTAATGAACAAGATGGCGTACACTATACATGGTAAGCCTCAAACAAAATCTGAAATGTTTTAATGGTAAACGTTCCAATCTCGAATGTCCTCCTGTGGTTGGTGTGATCAACCTTGGCTCGGATCGAGCTGATTTTTGGTATACAAGGTTAAGTTTATAAGGTGCACATCATGGACGGATTGGATTTGGTCCATAAGTCAAGGTGGGCCTCACATACAGTGTTGTAAAAGAAGCTTTAGTATGGAGGTTGTGGAGTACGCACAACAAGCGTACGTAAATGGGAGCGGATAAGGTGCGGCCCTGACAGTGGGGCCCACCTTGAAATATATATTGTATATCCAGGCCGCCCATACATTTTTCCGGATCATTATAGAGCCTGAGCCCCAAAATGAAGCAGATAAAAATCTCATGTGGACCACACCATAAGAAAGAGTGGTGATTGAAAGATCACCATTAAAAACATACTAGGGTCCACCTCCATCATAATGTTTAATTTCCATCCAAACTGTTGATAATGTCAAAAACACATGGATGAAGGTTTATATATATATATATATATATATATATATCAGTTTGATCCAAATCTATGTGGCCTGTAAAAAGTTTTAATGGTCAATCATAACTGTTTAATGTTGTGTGGTCCACCTAAAACTTGGATCCACTTCATTTTTTGGATCCTTCCCTAACATGAGCTGGAAAAGCGCATAGACGGCGTGGATATACAATAACGGTGGGATCCATGGTCATGACTGCACCGTGTTAGGTGAGGCATGTGCCGCACCTAATCCACTTCCTACGTAAATAGCCATATTTAAGCGTGCCAAAAAGGCCCTCAATTTCAATCCTTTTCATGTTGGTCCTTGGCAGTGATACAAATAAAATGAAAGGAACTTATACGTCCACATACGTCTGAATGTACGAAAATTATTCTAGAAAATTTATATTTCCACCCCTACTTTTTTTTAATGAATACACAACTTTCGTACTTTCCGGGACCAGTGGTAGATAAGTAGGTGCATACATTAAAAAAATAACAGTAACCATGCGTTCGAGTTTGTGGGGCCCACTGAAGTTTTTGTGGAATCCAACCCGTGCATCAGGTGGAGCACCTCATGTTTGTGGTACATCCTAAATACCAGGCTCATCCAATACTCAGATGGGCCACACAACAGGAAAAATGTAAAGTCGCCATTGGAATCTCTAAATTCAACTGTGTGGCCCACTAAGTTATGGAATAGGCTAATATATTCGGGATGCACTTTCATACAGGTGGAACGCATCCGACGGTTGGACGGCTGTATTTGATAGCATATGCATTGGGCCCAACGCACAATCTCAGGGCTTCTAAGGTCAGCATCCTCCCCCCTGTTGTTCCCCACCAATCCCTGCCGTGTGGTCTGCCAGAGATTTGAATGCTGATATTGACCTCTGAGCCTGACACGAGACAATCAACTCAGGGATGGGTGGATGGAAAAGACACATCACGTGGGCCCCACTAAGTACTAACTTACAAAATCACCTGGATAAAAATGTGCAGTGTTATTTACAAAAGAAAGAAAAAACGATAAAAATGATACAGTTTTTCGGCAACTCATTTCTGCCCAATTGGAAATGAAATTTTGGAGAATGGTTTGGTGGCTCACCTTCCACATCTAGACCATGGGATGGAATCATTTGAGCCAATCCTTCCCTTTGTTCTTGATGTCTTAAATCCGTCAATAATAAGGTTTCTCATTGCTATCTACAGAACACTCAGTATCATTGATAAGTGTTTGGCATCATATATAAGTGTTCGATCCTATCAAGAAAATTTAAAACATCTTGAATCTTGCTGGAACATTTTAGTGTTGCTATTTGATATCATCGTAATAAGTTTGATAACATTGAGAATTGTCGATGACATCAAAAGTCTTATTGAATATGTACGTAGAATTGTGTAATTACGAAATTTGTTATATATATATATATATATATATTGGTCATGTAATCGAGATTAGGGTATGGAGAAAACTTTTTAATTCATTACTAACGGTTTTAAGAGTATATTTAGGGTTAAATTCAAGGCTTATTCGAATGGGAAACACTTTATCTCTTGTGATTTCTACTTTTATAGTGTATGATTTGTTGTTTTGATATGTGGTTTTTTTTCACAAAGGCTTTTATACGTAAAATTTAAATTGTTTTTATTTGAACTTAGTTATGCAATTACAAGTACTTTATTTGATTCATCTCTAATTGTTTTTGCAATTTCCAACCTCCTTGACTAGAGTAAACCAACTCCTTCCAACAACTAAAATTCCACCCGAATACACCTTTCATTGACCCACCCTTGCCTTTCTGGTAGGCTTTCCCTTCAGGAAAAAAAAAAAAAGAAGCATAGCCCATGTAATTGATGGATGGTCTGATTCATTCCTGTGATAGTTCACAACCATTTTACCCATACACACCTTATGGTAGCATCACATCTAGCTGGTGGATCAGCTATTGATGGAAAATGCTGAAAAAGCATTCCAAGAAGATGATGGTAACTATATCATTTTCACCTTTGGCTCTTTTTTTTATATATGTTTGGTCATCTACACATTTGATAGCTACCAATTGGATAGTTAGGATTGCTTGATTAGCATGATTTAAGCAATAAGCACCATCCATAATGTGCCCCCACAAATTAGATTTGCCTGGGTAAGTAGCATACTTACGTACCATTTGTGAGGAGGATGATTCACCACCAATTTCAACTGAGGGATGGACTACCTGCATGGTTTTGAGACTCACTGTAGTTGCGTGAGATGATCCGAACGGGTTGTGTAGGACTCGGGCAGCATGCCCGAGTTAATTAGCCTCTGCGTCTCTCTCTCTCTCTCTTCGAAATCTCTTTGGTAAATCTCTCTATTTGGCTCTCTATCTGCTGCATTAATCACCTCAAAAAAGATTTTAAGTGTTCTAATCTCCGGATTTGAATCGCTTCATATCTTTTTTGTGCTTTATTAATCACTTGGAAGAGAGTGAAATGACTTGACACAAGCCCTGTTGAAAAAGAGTGAAATGACTCCACCGTTACATTTTTTAAATATCCAAGATGCTCATGTGAGAACATAGAGCCAGAGAAATGTCATGGATCGAAGACCTAAGCAGGTCACATCACAAGAAACATGAGTGAAAGCACTCTCAAAACCTTCCAAGGGGGGTTGTTGCGCCGTATATATGACATTTGATCCATCCAGTAACCCACCCAAAAGTCAAGCTTAGCCAATCATCATATGGGCCACGCTGATGGAAAACAATGGACAATCACCTCGAAGAAGTATAAAATTTACTTTTTTTGTCCTTTTTTTTTTTACTTGGTGGCTCACTTGGTGGTTAAATCAACATGATTTTTGGGGCATCTCATTTTCATTAGTGGACAACCGTGCTGTGGCTTACAATATGAATGGTGTCATACTTTGAAATATTAACCCTAGCCGCATTCAATCTTGTTGTTAAGAAGGGTACTCTGGGTGTGTTTAGTCTTATTGTTAAGAAGGGTGTCTTTAATGAAAAGGTCTCACATACTAGTAGCTATAGATGGAAAAAAAAAAATGTACAACAAGCTGGGTGTGGGGCCCATTGTGGTGTATATATGGCATATGATCCATCCATTAATGTTGTTCGATCATGAAAATAAGATGACCCACAAATCACACCGGCCAATTATCATGTGGACCACGTGATAGAAAACAAGGACAATCACTCCTCAAGAACTATAAATTTTACTTTGTGGCTCACTTGGTTGAATTGGCATGATTTTTGGGGCATCTCATTTTCATCGGAGAAAAACCATGTTGTGGCTCACTAGGTGAATGGTGTCATACTCTGAAATATTAACCCCTGCCAGCGTTTAGACTTATTGTTAAGAATGGTGTTTTGTTGCGCCGTACTTATTGTCAAGAAGGGTGTCTTAAAAAAGAATTTTTTTAAAAAAAAAGAAAAAAGAAAAAATAAAAAGAAGGGTGCCTTTAATGGGAAGGCTTCACACACTAGAAGCTATAGGTGAAAAATAAATGTACAATTAGCTGGGTGTGGGGTCTATTGTGGTGTGTATATGGCATTTGATTCATCCAATAATACTGTTCCATCATGAAAATTGGATGACCAAAAATCACACTTAGCCAATGATCATATGAGCCAGGTGATAGAAAACAATTGATAATCACCCCACAAAAGTGATAAAATTTACATAGTGGCCCATTTGATAGTTGAATCAGCGTGATTTTTTAGGCATCTCATTTTCATTAGTGGACCAAGCATGTTAGACCAGTTGGAAGCCATACACATCCATGGTGAACCCCACACCCTAACTGATTGTATTTACAACTAGTTGTAGAGGAGACCTTTCATTCTTTAATATGGTTATCAGTTAGACTTAAAAGTTTGTTTAGGACTTGTTATTTGCCATTGGGGTTTAAGTGAGAATAGATTTTTTTATCAGGTTTATCTCTATTATATGTGTGGGTAGATCTTAAGACATTTTTGCCCCTACAATTAATTTTATTAAATTAGAACATTGACTATTTTAAGGTTATTGTAAGTCATTGGAAGTTAAATTGTTTCATGAACCTAAAAATGCTACTAGTGTCCATCAGACAGCTTATATTTAACCTGCAAAAGCTCACAAGTAGCTTATATTTTACTTAAAAAGGCTTCGTTCCATGTTGACACTCTCTCTAAACCCGTGCGCCAATATCCTCTCCTTCCTCTCTCCATGTGCGTTGCATGTGCTAAGTACACTCGGTTTATATAGCGAGGTACAAGTGGGTTTAGTGCAGTGTACCAAGCTTTAAAAAAATAAAAAATAAAAACTTTACTTTCGCCATATGCATGCATCTCTCTCTTCCTTTTCACAACCCTCAAGAGTATAATAATGCTTTGCGGACGTGGTGTGGGACCATAAGCACAATAGTGTGAACTTTGTTGTTACGGTGGCACTAGTTAGCCTCGACACTGGCCCTAATCTTACTAGAATCATCGGTTAAATATAAATGTATTTAAAAGACGGATAAAAATATTTGTAATCATTATACTTTTATATAATATTATTATAAAATTCTAAATTAAAAAATAACTATTAATATATTTTTAAAATAATTTAATATCAAAATAATTTAAAAATGTCATCGTTATAATTTTACAGCTAATGAATTAAACACAAAAATTGGCAATAAAATACAAATGTTATTAAGAGACATGTAATTTATAATTACTATATATTTTCTTTACATCCGTATAATAAATATTAGCAAAACAAATGGGCTCTAAATAATGTAAATATGCTGAATAAAATCAATTGTAAGTGTCTTTAAACCATCCTTTTTTTAATTTATATAATAATGGTGAATCACTTGATCAGCCCAGCTTCATCATTAACATAGGAAATTTCACAATATTTGGTGCATCCAAACATGCCATGACCAATGCTAACTTTGCATGTTGTGGCCCACCTGAGGAGGTAGAAGATCTAACCCGGATGGACGGCTCACATTTTGCACACGTGTGTGGAATTAGTAAACCATCTCTATTTGATTATCATATGATTCATGTTCCATCTAACATGCTGGAGTATGAATCAGAACTCAAAAGCATAGATCTCTCTCTTCAGTACAGATATTTGCCTTCCACAATTGCTAATGAGGTCTCATATTTGCAAAATCCGAACCGTTCATCAGGCAAGCCTCACCATGTCATTTATCTGGTGGGCCACACGTTTACGATGAAGGTGGAAATGGTTGTTTGATGTCGTTCGTCAGCCTATTTCATTTCTGACTGGGTCCCACCTGAACAGATTGGCCTGATTTTGGGTCCGTACATATGGGTTCTTGGCACAAAAGATTTTAAAAAAAAAAAAAAAAAAACTTTGATACTCTGGCGTAATGTGATGGATGATGCGCTGGCACTTAAAAAATATTTAAAAGTGCTATGACCGGAATACAAGTAAAATTAAACATTCCAAATTAAAATTTTCAATTAGATGAATCATGAACCAAAATTGTACTTTTTTTAAAATTATCTGACCATTGGATCGGTGCACATTTATTGGACGGTTAAAAATGAAAAATATCCAACGGTCCTGTTTCAACAAACAAGTGTCCAGAAATCAGATGTTGGAATTCTTTAGCCAATCTGATTTTGGAAATATCATTTACAGACAGTGGATTTCACAATTTAGTTGGTTTAACTTAAGCTAAAAATCCATGTTGCGCATACAATTACTGAGCGCCTGCGTATCAAGCGTCATACTGTAACCGAGTACCATACAACTCCCCATTCAATAATGGGATAATTTGAAATACCTCCCTCTAGGTTGGATGTTTTGCAATTACGCCCTCTTAGTTTAAATATTCGTTGCGGACTTCCCCGATGTGAGCATCAAGGTCTTCTAGATATTGACGCGTGGATCTACCATAGTGCGTGGATGTCATCCAAGCCGTTCGGCATAGTCATGTGGCCCACCACCTAAATTTGGACGTTTTCGGCTGGGTGTGGCCCACTTCATGATCGGATTATCCTGATTTTTTGGGAGTCAAATATTATTGGTGGATAGATCGTCTGGACGGTTTGGATACCGTTTATCCATAGAAGTGGGCCCCACATGCGAGTAAACGGAATCCTCGTACAAGGGTATTCTTGTCATTTGGTGCATATTCGTCTAAAGTATGTGTGATGAGCGGAAGGTGTCGACATCATCCCTGATAAAAGAAAAGTGAGCTTTGTTAAGCCACACGTGTGTATATGACAGCTCATGTACCCTCCACACGTGTGCCACCATGGAACATTGGCATGGGATCCAACCACTCGAAAGATGGCTTGGCTCCTGGCCGAAGAATCAGATTGCTTATTACGGCTGAGAAATTTTTGGCAGGGGTTTTATAGCCGTCCACCTGGCTCTAACATCATGTCCCACCTCGTGGTGTAACAGTTTTATTTTTGGGCGAGAACATCTATAGGGTCAGAAACACTTGATGGACGGTTTGGATATTTCACTCGTGCACCACAGTGGCACATGTGGTGGCATGTACAGACGGCATGCCTTGTACACGAGTCCGAACCTAGCAAAGTTCAGAATACAAAACACATGCTACTGTGCTTCGCATCATCACCCTCGTCATTGCCTTGTCCCACGTACCACGAAGCAGATTAGGTGTGACCCAGGTAACACGTTAATGGGTGTTGCCCTGATGGGGGGCCCACCTTGATGAATGCATTGTATATCCATGCCGTCCATTAGTTTTTTCAGCACATTTTAGAGGTTGGTTCCAAATATGAAATAGATCCAAATCTCAAGTGGACCATGTGGTAGGGATTGAATGCTAACCATTAGGGCCTGTTTGGGAGCGTGGATTTGGAACCCCTGGATTCAGAACCCCTATATTTGAAATCCTCCTAGTATATTTGGTACCCCGAATCGTGAATCAACTTTAATCCAAAACTAGCTATGCATGGTAAATTTATGGGAGCGGGAATTTAATTACTAAATCAACTTTAATATCTCTAATTAGTGAGATATGTAAATTTTGACACAATGATAATAATAAACCCATTGAAATATATGCTTTCCCAAAATTGATGAAATTTCACGTCTTGAATAGGCCACAACACAAGATCATGTCTGAGTAATTAACCAACAATTTTTAACTGCTGATTTACATGAGTAATGTTTGGACTATGCTGATCATCATATTAAAGTAATAATAATGATGCAATTGGAATCTAAATGTTTAACCTTGGAAACTTCTTATGGGCATAAAATTTTTTTTTATCAACATGATATTTATGTTTTCCCTTCTAACATGTCTGTGATACATTATCGACAGGTTGGATGGCAAATAAACATTAGTGTGCCTGGGGAAGTTTTTAATAGTGGGCATTCAATAGCCACTTTTTCCAGTGGTGTGGTCCACCTGAGATTTGGATCTCCTTCATTTTTCAGACCATGCAATAAAATGAGCTGAAAAGACTGATGGACGGCATGGATATACAACACATGCATCAAGTGGGCCCCACGGTGAGGGCAACACCAACCTTAAGGTGTTACCCGGTCAAACCTATTCCGCTCCCCGCATAACATCAGCTCATTTATCGGGCTTGGACCCGACTGACGAGTAGCATAGCATCCCAGTATATCCCAAGGTGGAAAGATCGCCTTCTACTTTCAACAATAAAATAATAAGAAAAAAATACAATTTAATATATATATATAAAGGTGATTTATTTATATTCTGTCAGATTACAATGCTTGACATGCAGGCTGATTTTTGGGAACGTTACATGTAGGAGTCTGATTAAACATACGCGGATTGGGTACTACCAGGGTCCCTAGCCAGGAAGGGACAGGGCCTCTGAGGGGCCACCACCCTGATGTATGTGTTTTATCCACACCGTACATTTAATTTTCTATATCATTTTATGTCACAAGCCCTAAAATAAGGGATATCCAAGGCTCACGTGGACCACATAATAAAGATTAAACAGTTATTATCGGAAGCTTTTTGAGGTCCATAGAAGATTGAATCATGCTGATATATGTGTTTTCTCTTTATTCATATCCATATACATTATGGACAGGTTGGATAGCAAATAACCATTAAAGCTTCAATAGTGGGTGTCCCAATGTCAATACGAGTGCAATTGTGGGATCATTTCTAACATTACATGATTTAATGAAAACAATAATAACTCCATTGTTATATATTAGATTGTAGTAATTTTACCCATGTTTCAAAAATAATTCGAAAAACTTTCTGATGTATTTGAAATATTTCATTCAGGCATCATTTGAAAAGATAATTTGAAACATTTTAAAATGGGAATGGAATCACTTTATTTGAAAAGCGTCTAACCTTTTAAAATTAGGCCCAAAATACATGATGATATTTGTGTTCATGTCCAACATCACACGTTCTCACAGGAAAACGATTATAACTTTCTTATATTGAGTTGGATTTGAATTATCTTAAACTTATTAAAAAAATAATTTGACAAGATTTTCAATTAAATTAAAATTATCTTATTTGGACACAATTTAACATTTTAAAACCAATCACGATATTTAAATCGTGAACAACTTTTTAAAGAAATGAAAACACTCATTTTATAAATGTAAAATTTTTACAATGTTTCTTCCTTCTCATTTTCTTATTTCTACAAAGAGAATAACAGTAGTACATGAAGGATTATCATAAAGTAGTTAAAAAGCATAAAATAATAGTAAAAGATAGCTATAAAAGAATTGTTAGCTGAAAGGTAATAATAAAAAAAAGTTTAAACATGGTTTTAAAAAAAGATCCAAGAGCCTTTACTAACATAATAATCAAGGCATGGCATTTTCTTCCCAAGAAATTCTAAAAAGAAATGAAAAGTATAGAAAAATAAATATTAAAAAAGGGTGACTATTTAAGTGCATAAACATAAAAAGAAGAACAAAAAAAACAAGTATTGATAATTAGTGCAATTTCATTCCTAATTTAATTATTAAAGCCTAGTTGAACCAAGTATTCAAGTCAACCTACCCGGACCATTAGATGTAAGCTAGCCCAGTTGGTCCATAAATATCAGCGATCCAAGAGAGTGATAGAAAGAGAGAGACAGAGAATTAAATACTCGGGTGACATGTGAGTTAATACGTCAAGTTACTGCCTGCATATCGTCCATCACTCGCCGGAGTATCAAACCTTTCCTTGAAAAAAATTTAAAACTCCAAAGTGTACCAATCAATCAGCAATCAGGGTACGTACAGACACCAAGGCAATTGCCATTGCCTAGATTTGTTACTCTGGCGGAGTATGATGCTTGATACTCTGACACTCAGTTTACACGTGGCATACATCAACTTGAATAATACCCATTGGGATCCTTATCAGCTATTGACAGTTCATTATCCCAAAATCCAAGTGTTTCTGAAAATTTATTAAGGAACAGTTTATGTTGAATCTGAACCGTTAAATGACTTTCAGTCAACCGTTCAAGAAATATCCACTGATCCACTTGCTAGAATGTAAAATCAGTGTAATTTTCGTATTATGATCAATCTGAAGTTGGGTATACGGTTTGGACTGTTTTTGTTTTTTTAAAGTTATCGTATGCCAGTTGTACAGTTTCTTGGTGCCTGTGCATCAACTCTCATGCTCTGCCGGAGTAGAGTATTTTTTTCTCCTCGCTTTTTAAGCTTTTATAAAAGGCAGTAGTACAAAAATGACCTGGTGTGTCCCCAAAAGTAGTTGGAAAGGGGCATCTATCAGTCTGGGTGGGCCCATCTTTCAACTCCATTAAAGAATATTTCACCGGTTTAGCCCCACCGGGTCCACTATTTTTTATACCATGTGCATGCACCCCAATAATATTACGTGAGGAATTGTACAGTCCTCTCGTACATTTCGTACAGAACGCTGATTGAGTACTCCACCAAGACCTAGCTAGAGACGGACGGTCCGTGTAGGGGCTTTTTGGGGCCCATCACGATGTATATGTTTTATCTACGTTGTCCATGCATCTTGACATATCATCTTTAGGGCATTTCTCAAGTGGACCACCCCACAGGAAACGGTGGGGATTAAAAGCTTACAGCTGAAGGGGCGTAGAAGTATTGGATAAGTTGATATTTATGTTGGATCCTTACTCTTGCTCGTGGTAGACTGTCGGGGGTTTTAACACCCGATCAAGGGTTAGAGCATCCATGGAAGGTGAAATCCCACGAGGTTTGAGTGTGCGAGCGTGTGTAAAAGAAAAAAAAAGTTTATGTTCTCCCTATCAAGTTTTCAACTGTGAGGGCTTGTTTGATTTTTCAGTTCAAATGTAATCACAGTAGAACCAAACCGTTAAAACCGGTTCGGTTCCGGATCGGTTCCACAGTTCTTGGCTTTTTATAATCCAGCCCAATTGCAAACCCATGTCCACCCATGTTGTGGTCCATTTGATGAATGGTTTAGATGTTGTATAAGGTGTTCAAAAATACATTTACGAAAATAATTATTCTAGAGAAAATAATTATAAGGTATGCAAAAATACATCGGTTCGGTTCAAGGTTCGGTTCCACGGTTCGGTTCTACGGATCGGATCCACGGTTTGGTTCTACGGATCGGTTCACGGTTCGGTTCGGTTCGGTTCTACATACCCCCAAACCGAGAACCGAACCGTTGTCACCGGTTCTTTGATTTTTGAAACTGAACCAGAACTGGTGCACTCTAAAATCGGACCAAACCGGACCCGATCAAGGGTTAGAGCATCCATGGAAGGTGAAATCCCACGAGGTTTGAGTGTGCGAGCGTGTGTAAAAGAAAAAAAAAGTTTATGTTCTCCCTATCAAGTTTTCAACTGTGAGGGCTTGTTTGATTTTTCAGTTCAAATGTAATCACAGTATAAATGAGTAATAATTATTTACCTACGTAAATGGATAATAATTATTTATCTAAATAATTACCACATCTTTATGATCAATGCAGATAGAGTTCAATCCCTACTGATTTGCTTCCCGTGGTGTCTTTCACTTGAGCTGTAGATCTGTATCTTTTTTCGGCTCATGCCCTAAATGATCACATGGATAAGACATATACATCATGGTAGGCCCCACATATGCCGTGGAAGAGGTATTTGTCTCCAGGTAGGTCATAGTAGGGGTAGTACCTAATCAATGTCATTCCGTGCTCTTTTCTTTTAACATGTACACTCACATCTCGCGTCACTGTAGGATATCACTGCAATCGAAAGTCTTGTCAGTCCATCATTGAGGCATGAATGAGGAACTATCAGCCAGTTCGTTTAAGTGGGACCAAGTTTCTTTAATCCATACCGTTGATCTCATCTGACGCACTTTAATTAGATGGGCATAAATCAAAAAAAATTCCAGACTGGGACTTTATATATATATATCTGAAAAGTAACCTTCTATATATTAAAAGAAAAGATAATACTTATATATAATAAAAAGGAGATAAGACAAAGGAGGAAAATCTGCTGAGAGGGCAGAAACTCCTTAGAAACCAACACCATTACATGCCAATAAAAGAGAAATCCTGACCCTTTAGCATATCTGTTTGGGACACCCATTCCGCCAGCAAACGCTTAGCTCTAGAAATATAACCACATGAGCAGAACTAGATACGTCAGAGAAACATCTCTGATTTCTTTCCTCCCATACTGCCCACCAGACTGCGAGGATGCCCATATATATATCTGAAAAGTAACCTTCTATATATTAAAAGAAAAGATAATACAAAAGAGGAGAATCTGCTGAGTGGGCGGAAGCTCCTAAGAAACAAACACCATTCCATACCAATAAAACACAAGTCCTGACCCTTTAGCTTATGTGTTTGGGGCGCCCATTCCACCTGCAAACGCTTAGCTCTAGAGATAACCACATGAGCAGAACTAGATACGTCAGAGAAACATCTCTGATTTCTTTCCTCCCATACTGCCCACCAGACTGCGAGGATGCCCATCCTCCATAGGATGGTTCTAAACTTACCGAAGCTAACCCCATACCAAGCTTGAAAGAAATAAGCTGCCGAGTAAACCAGCGGCAGAATTCACCCTAGATTTTTGAAGAAAAGGGGCAATGGAGCAAAAGATGATCCACGGTTTCTTCATTTTGCATGCAGCAAAGACATATATTAACAAGGACCATACCTCTCTTGTGTAGATTGTCAACAGTTAAAATTTCTGCTTGCATGCGAGCCAACCGAACACCTAAATTTTTGGCAAGGCTGGGGACTTCCAGATCCGATGAATCTTCTGAGCTTGAGGGGGCGCCATGCTAATGAGAAGAGAGTTATACAATGAATTAAGCGAGAACCTACTATCTTTTGCCAAGCTCCAGGTCAAGGAATCTTCAGCGGACTGATCTGGATAGGTTGCAGCAACGCAACTTAGCAATTCTGCGTATTCAGCAACTTCCCAATCTTGTAAGTTGCGCCTACTTGGCAAATTCTACACAATGTTAATGCCTTGGAGGTCATAGCAATCAGCTACACAGCAGTCCTTTGAGGGGGCTAAGAGATAAATATTAGGGGATGCGAAAAGGAGTTTTCTAAAACTATAAATAGGGGTTCCTAGGATTTTTCTATTGATATAAAAAACACAAGAGGGCTATTAAAGTTGTGAGAGAAAGAGAGAAAGAGAGAGAGAGAAAGCTTGTAGAAAGGAGATTATGCTCGTGGAGGTTATCTACTGTGCAACTTATATCTCAGTGCTTCTACGTCCTCGTAATCGGTGAGATCTCTCCATTTTTCTTTTATTTTCTCATTGTTTATTCACTCCTACGTGAGTGAAGAAGGTTGTAACGTTCTACTTCATAGTGGATTGTTGATCTGGACGAGGTCCCGTGGTTTTTACCTCTTTGAGGGTTTTTCACGTAAAAATCTCTTGTGTGGTGTGGTTTATGCTTTGATTTATTTCATTGCTTTATTATTCCATAATTCTGGTTTGTTTCGGGAGGCTAGATCCTAAGGTTTTGTGCAAGGCCCCCAACAAAGTGGTATCAAAGCTAAGTTCATTGAACGGGTAGGATCGGTTTTGAATTATGGAAGGTGGCTCATCAAGGATGATCAGCCTCAATGGTTCTAACTGGACCATATGGAAGGCTAAGATGGAGGACTTGCTTTATTGCAAGGACCTATATTCTCCAATTTTAGGCATATCAGCAAAATCCAAGGATATGTCTGATGATGATTGGAAGAAGATGGACCGAAAGGCGGTGGGGTTTATTAGACAATGGTTGGATGATTCTGTGTTCCACCATGTGTCTACGGAGACCTCAGCCGCTAGCCTATGACTGAAATTAGAAGGGTTGTATGAGAGGAAGACAGCCGGTAATAAGATTTTTCTGATAAAACAACTTGTGAATCTTAAGTTCAAAGATGGTGGTTCTTTAGCTGAGCATATGAATGAAGTCAGCAATATATTGAACCAGCTCTCCGCTATGAAGATGGTCTTGGACGATGAATTACAGGCTTTACTATTGCTTAGTTCATTGTTTGACAGTTGGGAGACATAGTAGTGTCTTTAAGTAACTCTGCGCCAGATGGAAAGATATCCATGAAAAATGTAACTAGCTGTCTCTTTAATGAGGAGACAATAAGGAAGTCTTAGGGGTCTACTCAGTAAGAGGTCCTTGTGACACAAGAACGGGGGAGAGGAAAGAACGGGAAGGGCGGGAAGGCCCAAGATAAATCAAGAGGCAAGTCAAGTACAAGAAAAGATGTTGAATGATAGAATTGTGGCAAAAAGGGCCACTACAAGCATGAATGTGGTGGTAAGAATAACGACAAGAAAGAAAAAGGAAAGGAGAAGGAAGATGAATCATATTCCACTGCGGTCGCTTCAGATGACGACGTTATAGTTATTCTTTCAACAGATCACGATGTATGTCTCACAGCTATGAGTCAAGATACTGACTAGGTGATAGACTCGGGAGCTTCTTTTCATGCGACTCCACGCAAGGACTTCTTCACAAGCTACAAGTCAGGTGACTATGGGACCGTGAAGATGGAAAATTCTGGCGTATCGAAGATCATAGGGGTCGGTGATATTTGTGTGAAGACCGATGTGGGTTGCACATTGGTTCTCAGAGATGTGAGGCATATCCCAGACCTTCGCCTCGACTTGATGTCGACGGGAAGGTTGGATGATGATGGCTATGAAAGTCGGTTTGCTGGTGGGCGCTGGAAGCTCATCAAGGGTTCGTTGATCGTGGCCAGAGGAAAGAAGTGTTGCACCCTTTACAAGGCAAGTGTCAGTGTGTGCAAGGGTGGGTTGAACGCAGCAGAAGATTTAGCTATTGACATGTGGCACAGGCGTCTAGGCCACATGAGTGAAAGGGGCTTCAAGTACTAGCGAGGAAGCAGCTCCTTCCAGACGTGACAGGTACACCTCTCAAAACTTGTCTTGATTGTTTATCAGGGAAACAGTATAGAATTTTATTCGTTAAAACTGCTTCTCATGTTAATAAAGTGCATGCATTAGATTTGGTTTATTCTGATGTTTGTAGTCCTATGAGGACAAAAACCTTGGGTAAGGCATTGTATTTTATCACTTGTATATATGATGCATCTAGGAGGGTTTGGGTTTATGCTTTGAAATCCAAGGATGAGGTCTTTGGTGTGTTTAAATTGTTTCATCCTATGGTCGAGAGAGACACGTAGATCATTTAAGTGCATCCGCACTGACAATGGTGGTGAATACATTGGCGACTTTCATGAGTACTGCAAGTCCCTGGGTATACGGCATGAGCAGACGGTTCCCAAGACCCCCCAGCATAATGGTGTAGCTGAGCGAATGAATCACACAATTATTGAGAGAATCAGATGCATGTTATCCCATGCGAAATTGCCCAAGATGTTCTGGGGAGAAGCAATGCACATGGCGGTGTATTTGATAAACAGGTCTCCATCAGCCCCGTTGAATGGAGAAGTGCCTGAGAAGGTGTGGACTGGATAGGATCCATCGTACAGTCATCTCAGGATGTTTGGATGAAGGGCATCCGTTCATGTACCAAAGGACAAGAGGTCCAAGCTCGATATGAAGATCAGATAATGTATGTTCTAAGGGTATAGTGATGAAAAATTCGATTACAGATTGTGGGATCCGACCAAGAGAAAGCTCGTTAGGAGCAGAGATGTGATTTTCTTTGAAGATCAGTGTATAGAAGACATTGGTAAGCCAGAGAAGAACCAGCCTAGTTCAGGTGAGCTAGAGGACATGGATCCAATTATTCCTCCCGTGGTGCCTGATGACAGGGGAGTACAGCAAGGTGCAGAGGACGAGGGAGTTCCTTTAGAAGATGGACCAGGGGAGCAGCCCCCACTTGATCCACCTGTTGAGCCACAGGTGAGGAGGTCATCTAGGGACAGACAGTCGTCCAAGAGGTACTCGCCGCATGAGTACATTATGCTGACTGATGGGGGAGAGCCAGAAGATTATTCTGAGGCCCTAGCCGATGAGCATAAGGGGGAGTGGTTGAAAGCTATGCAAGAGGAGATGAAATCCTTGCATAAGAACCACACCTATGATATGGTGAAATTGCCTAAGGGCAAGAAAGCTCTAAGCAACAAGTGGGTGTTCAGAAAGAAGATTGAGCAGAAGAATTCACAGACAAGGTTCAAGGCCAGACTTGTGGTGAAAGGTGGCAGGTGACATAGACTCCAAGAAGTCTACATCGAGGTTAATGTTCACGTTTGCAAGGGAAGCGGTTTCTTAACAAAGCAAGCTACAAAAGATCATAGCATTGTCGACGACAAAGACCGAGTACATCGAAGTCAAGGGCAAGGAGCATATAGTGTGTAAGCTGAGGAAGAGCTTGCATGGGCTTAAACAAGCTCCACAGCAATGGTACAAGAAGTTCAACTCGTTCATATTAAAGTATGGATATGACGAACGGAGTTGGACCACTGTGCTCATGCACAAGTTCTCAGACGGTGATTTCTTACTTCCACTATTATACGTTGATGACATGCTCATTATAGGAAAAGAAATTAAGAAGATTGATAGACTGAAATAGGAGTTGGGCAAGTCATTCGCGATGAAAGACTTGGGCCCGGTTAAACAGATCCTAGGAATGGAGATAACCGTGATAGACAGAAGGAAGCTTTGACTATCACAAGAGCGGTATATTAAGAAAGTCCTATAGTGGTTCAATATGAATGCGGTGAAGCTGTCAGTACTCCACTAGATGGTCACTTCAGTTGAGTGACAGACGGTGTCCCAAGACGAAGGTAGAGGTGGAAGAGATGCGGAAGATACACACGTCAGTTGTAGGAAGTTTGATGTATGCCATGGTATGTACATGCCCATACATAGCATATGCGGTTGGTGTTGTCACCGGTATCTTGCCAATCCTAGTAAAGAACATTGGGCAGGTGAAGTGAATACTGTGGTATCTAAGAGGCTCATCTAGGTTGAGCCTATGCTATGATGACGGAAAACTTATTTTAGAGGCTATACAGATGCAGATATAGCAGGCGACATAGACTCGGAAGTCTACCTCGGGGTTCATGTTCACGTTTACGGGGAGCGGTTTCTTGGCAAAGCAAGCTATAGAAGGTCGTAACATTGTCGGCAGAGGTCGAGTACATTGCGATCACGAAGCATGTAAAGAGATGCTTTAAATGAAGATGTTCTTACAGAACTTCATGAAGCAGGAGGAGCACGTGGTCTATTGCGATAGTCAAAGTGCTATACACTTGAGCAAGAATCCAAGTTAGCATTCCAAGTAAAAGCACATAGAGATTCGGTATCACTGGATCAGGGATACTTTGGAACAGAAGGTGTTACAGCTTGAGAAGGTCCACATGAACGATAATGGGTCAGACATGATGACCAAGGCTTTGCTCAAGGGCAAGTTTGAAGTTTGTAGAAACCTGACTGGCTTGAAAAAAGTGAATTCCTCTTGGGTCAAAAAGGGAGAGATTTGATGGGTTTTTTTGACCCATGATCGACCGGTTGTGAGCCTCACACGACCGGTCGAGGGCTGGTGCACGACAGTTGTGGAGTCGAGTCGATTTCGACTCAAAGTCTAGCGACTTTGGACTATTTTTCTTCGTGGTGCTCGACCGGTCGAAGGTAGTACTCGCCGGTCGTGGGTGGCACTCGACCGGTCGTGGTTACACAGATTCGTTCGCGATTTTGCGGATTACGGAAATCTGAGTCCTTTCACAACCGGGATGGGAAAAGGAGTTTCCTAAAACTATAAATAGGGGTTCCTAGGATTTTTTTATAGAGATGAAAAACACAAGAGGGCTATCAAAGGTGTGAGAGAAAGAGAGAGAAGAAGCTTATAGAAAGGAGGTTATGCTCGTGGAGTTACTACTGTGCAACTTATATCTCAACGCTTTTACATCCTCGTAATCGGTGAGATCTCTCCGTTTTCTTTTACTCTCATTGTTTATCCACTCCTACGTGAGTGAAGAATGTTGTAATGTTCTACTTCATAGTGGATTATTGATCCGGATGAGGTCCTGTGGTTTTACCTCTTTGAGGGTTTTCCACGTAAAAATCTCTTGCGTGGTGTAGTTTATGCTTTGATTTATTTCATTGCATTATTATTCCATATTTGGTTTGTTTCGGGAGGCTAGATCTTAAGGTTTTATGCAAGGCTCCCAACATTATTTTCACTGGAGGCTCTCACGAAGACTAACAATTCTGCGTATTCAGCAACTTCCCAATCTTGTAAGTTGCGCCTACTTGGCAAATTCTACACAATGTTAATGCCTTGGAGGTCATAGCAATCAGCTACACAGCAGTCCTTTGAGGGGGCTAAGAGATAAATATTAGGGAATCTTTCTTTCAGAGGGGAGGAGCCAATCCGGAGATCTGTCCAAAATTGAATTCTGGTCCCTTTACCCAACTCGAATGCCACTCCTCTCGACAAAACTTGTTGCTGCTTTTGGATTCCTTTCCAGATTGTCGACGCCTTGTAAAGTGAGGACTCTTTGGTCCACCAGCCACCCGCAGACATTCCATATTTACCTTTAATGACCAAATTCCACAGGGCCCATTTTCTGTCCCCAATCTTCAAATCCACTTGCCAAGAAGAGCCTGGTTCATCACCTTTAGGTCCTTCACACCAGCCCCTCCTGCTTTATATTACTGGCACACCTCTTTCCAGTGCAAGAGATGGAACTTCCTCTCCTCCTTGTTGTGTCAGAGGAAGTCATGTCTTAGTCTATCGATGGATGATATAATCTTGCCTGGGCATCTGAACAGAGACATATAGTAGATCGGCAAGTTCGAAAGGGCCGCCTCAGCCGCCTTGATGAGAGTGAGGCGACCTCCTAGCGATAAGTATCGACATTTCCATCTCACCAAGTAGTTCTGAATTCTAGATAAAATCTTCTCCCAATAGGACTTTGGGGGACTACCTATGTATAAAGGCAGCTGCACAAAAGTAGACGGAAGGGCAGTTGGCCAGCAATGAAGGATACTAGCAAAAGATTCGAGTTCCTCAGGCTCAACGTTTATCCTGAATAATTTCGATTTAGCAAGATTAACTCTCAAACCCGACACAGCTTCGAAGCGACAGATAGTAGTCTGCAGATTTTGCAGCTGAACAGGGCTAGCTTCAGAGATAATTATCATATCATCTGCAAACTGGATGTGCGATAAGGGGCTGCTCATGCCTTTTATCTGGATGCCTCCTAGGATGCCTACTGAAGACCTTTTAGAAGGAGCTTTGATAGGGCCTTGACCACCATGAGGAAAAGAAAAGGGGACAGGGGGGTTGCCTTGCCTTAGGCCTCTAGAGCTCTTAAAAAACCCCTTGGGGGATTCATTTAGGAGCACCGAGAAATATGCTGAACCTATACATCTTCTTATCCACCTGCGCCATTTTTCCCCAAATCCCATCCTCTTCATCATGTAGTCAAGGAATTTCCAATCGACATGATCATAAGCTTTCTCAATATCTAACTTGCATACCAGACTCTTCACCCCGGTCCTGTGACTAGAATCAAGATACTCATTTGCTATTAACGCGCTATCGATTATCTATCTCCCAGCTATGAAGGCGCTTTGGTGGCCCGAAATTACCCTGCCGATCACCTGCTGGAGCCGAGAGGCGAGTACTTTCACCAGAATTTTATATGGCCCTCCGACCAGACTGATCGGTCTGAAGTCCTTGAAGGATGCAGCCCCTGGCATTTTGGGAATGGGGGTGATAAAGGATGCTCCTAAACCCTTAGACAATCCTCTAGTGTGTTTGGCACCCTGGACCGTGAAGCAACTTTAATCCAAAAGTAGCTATGCATGATATATTTACAGGGGTTTGAATTTAATTACCAAATCAACTTTAATATCTCTAATTAGCGAGATATGTAAATTTTGACACAATGATTGTAATAAGCCCACTCGAATATATGATTTGCTTGAAAATGATGTAATTCCAAGTCTTGGAGGGGCCACAAGCACATGATCATGTCTGAGTGATTAACCAATGATTTTTAACTATTGATTTACATGGACAATGTTTGGACGATGTTGATCATCATATTAAAGTAATTATAGTGATGCAATTGGTAATCTAATTGTTTTTGGATATCATTAGTGGGTCATGTGCCCGATTGAGTGATAGTATGGTGACACAAATGTTACACCTGCAACTATTGAAATGATTTTAGGTATAATTCAAGCTCTCATGTGGATTTCCAATCCCCTCCTCTTTGAGGGGATTTGAAACCGACGGGTACTTTAGGGGGTGTTTGGCGTATGGTATTGGGAAGGATTAGGTGAGATGGGATTAAAAAAACATAATTATTACATATGGCAAGGATTGTCCCCTGTTACCATGGGATAAGCTTAATTTCATGCTATGTTTATAATATGGTGGTACATTGAATGGATATACCCATCATCATTTGAAACTATTGAGAATAACACATGTGTTATATCCAAACCGTTCATCTACTTTGTAACCTCATTTTATGGCATGGGCCTAAAAATGAGGAAGATCCAAAACTTATGTGGCCCCAAAGAAGTTTTCAACGGTAGGTATTCAATCCCCGTAGCTTTCTATGGTGGGGTCCACTTGAGCTTTAGATCTACCTAATTTTTGGGCCCATGCTCTAAAATGATCTCAAAAAATGGGTGGACGGTGTGGATATATCCCACACATCATGGTGGGACTTACACAACTTGCTAACATTGAGTGGAATTGGCATGGGACCCAATGCAATTCCATCTAATCTAATTACAAGCTTTTCCATTATTCCCAAACATTGAATGGAATTGGCACGGGACCAAATGCAATTCCATCCCACCTAATCCCATCTAATATCATGTGCCAAACGCCCCCTTATGCTGCCAAACAAGCAGGGATTTAAAATCCCCTCGAAGCCCCCAAATCCACGGTCCCAAACGCACCTTAAAAACTTATCGGGGCCATAAAAGTTTTGTATCAAACTGATATTTATGTTTTTCCTTTGTACGTGTCTGCATCACCTTTTCAACAGGTTGGATGGCAAATAAACATTAGTGTGCCAGGGAAGTTTTTAGTAGTGGGCATTAAATGGCCACTTTTTCTAATGGTGTGGTTCACTTGAGATTTGGATTTCCTTCATTTTTTGGACCATGCACTAAAATGAGCTAAAAAAACCAATGGATAGCATTGATATACAACACATGCATCAAGTGGGCCCCATGGTGAGGGCAACACCAACCTTAAGGTTTTACCCTGTCAAACCTAGTCCGCTCTCCACATAACGTCAACTCATTTTTCGAACTTGGACCCAATTGACGTGTAGCATCTAGAGGTGTACACGAGTCGAATTGAGACGAGCCTGGCACAGATCGACTTGGCTCAATCACTTGCTGATCCTAGCTCAAACTCAGCTCAGCTCGGTCTTTGAGCTTGACTGGCTAGCTCAGCTCGGTTCGGTCAGCAGCTCGGGCCAGTTCGAGCCGAGTTCAAGCCAAGATTGAGACGAGTTCACCTGTGCGGCATTTTCACAAACACATGGTTTGCACCTTCAAAATCTCGTTGTATATAAAACAGCAACAATGGTTTTACAGGTATTTTATCAAACACCTTGTAAGTAACATAAAAAATCAAGAAAAAAAAAAGGTATTTGTTTCATATACGTACCTTCCTTGCCACCGGCCACACTTCTTTGAGTCATTTCATCAAATACTTGGTAAGCAATAGTAATATCAAAGTAACTAAGTCACTGAACTGAATTGATCCAAGTTCGATTTGAGTTGAGTTCGATCTCGGGCAAGCTTGAACTCAGTTCAAAATTTTTTCAAGCTCAAAAAATCAGCTCGACTTGGCTTGAACTCAGTTTGGAATCGAGCTTTTTCGAGTTGAGTTGAGCAAGCTACCGAGCTAACTCTGCTCGTGTGTAACCCTAGTAGCATCCTAACATATCCCAAGGTGGAAAGATTGCCTTCTACTTTCAACAATAAAATAATAAGAAAAAATACAATCATTTTTTTAAAATATAAAAGTAATTTATTTCTATTCCGTCAGCTTATAGTGCTTGATAGGCAGGTTGATTTTTGTGAACGTTACATGTAGAAGTTTGATTAAGCGTACGCGGATTGGGTACTACCGGGGGTCCCTGGCTAGGAAAGGACAGGGACTCTTGAGGGGCCACCACCCTGTTGTATGGGTTTTATCCACACCGTACATCCAATTTGCCATATCATTTTATGGTACAAGCCCAAAAATGAGGCAGTTCCAAGGCTCACGTGGACCACATGATAAGGATTAAACACTTATTATTGAAAACTTTCCAAGGGCCATAGAAGCTTTGATTCAAGTTGATTTTGTGTTTTCCCTTTATTCATGTCTATGTGGTGTTATGAACATGTTGGAAGGCAATTAACCATCAAGGTTTCAATGATTAGTGTCATCATATACCAAATGCAAATACACCCGGATCCATAGCTCAAGTGGTAGACTGAGTGAAAGTTGATATCGCGTTTCAACACTGAGGTCTTGGTATTGATTCCCTAGTGGGGGTGGCTAACAGTGAAGTGTGAACTAATAGTGGGTGTACTAACAAGCTAACCACACACACCAAATGAGTATGTGAGTCAATTGTGGAATCATTTCTAAGATAACATGATTTCAAAAAAAAATGATCATAGCTCCATTGTTACATATTAGATTGGGCATGCTTAAAAGATTATTCAATCAACTTTCAAATAAAACGGGAATATATCATTTGGGTATCATTTGAAAAGATAATTCGAAGCTTTTTCAGATAAGAATGGAATTATCTTATTTGAAAATCGTTTGACCTTTTTAAAGTTGTGACCAAAGTCACGATGGCATTCTTGTTCATTTTCAGCATTATATGATTCCACAAAAACAATTATAACTTCCTTGTTATGGGTCGAATTAGAGTGAACTTTTATTTATTGGAAAGTTATTTTGACAAGCTTTTCAATTAAACTAGAATCATCTCATTTAAACACTGTTTGTCATTTTATAATTGGACATAATGTCCAATGCATTAACAACTTCTTAAGAAATAATTTTTCAAAAAAAAATCTTTTAAAAGTAAAATCTTTATAATATTTTTTTCCTCTCATTTCCGCCTCAAATACCCTTGGAATCAATTTGATGAGATATAAACTTCTATAAGAGAATAATCGAAAAGCACGAAAATTTATCAAAAACTTGTTAAAAAAGCTTACATATAAAAGAACAATAAAAGATAGTAGTGAAAAAAAGAGTCAATGGCAGAGTAGTGATAAAAAATTTAGATATAATAAAAAAGATCCGGGAGCCTTTATGAACATAATAATCAATGCATGGCATTTTTTCCCAAGAAATTCTAAATATATATGAAAAGTATAGAAAAATAAATATTAAAAAAAAGGTGATTATTTAAGTGCTCTTACATTATACATGGAAAAAGAAGAACAAAAAAAAAAAACAAAAAGCAAAACAAAACAAAACCAAGCATTGATGATTTAGTGTAATTGCATTTGTATTTTAATTATTAAAGTATTCGAGTCAACCTACCTGGGCCATTAGAGGTAAGCTAACCTAGTTGGTCCATAAATATCTACTATCCCAATGAGTGATAGAAAGAGGGAGAATTAAATACTCGGGTGGGTGACATGTGAGTTAATATGCCAAATTACTGCCTGCCCATCGTCCATCACTCGCCGGAGTATCAAACCTTTCCTTGAAAAAAATTTAAAACTACAAAGTGTACCAATCAATCAGCAATCAGGGTACGTACAGATACCAAATCCCATTGCCTAGCATTTGTTACTCTGGCGGAGTATGATGGCTGATACTCTGACGCTCAGTTTACACGTGGCATACATCAACTCGAATAATACCCATTGGGATCCACAGCTATTGACAGTTCATTATCCCAAAATACAAGTGTTTCTGAAAATTTGTTAAGGAACAGTTTATGTTGAATCTGAACGGTTAATTGACTTTCAATCAACCGTTCAAGAAATATCCACTAATCCACTTGCTAGAATGTAAAATCACTGTAATCTTCGTATTATAATCAATCTGAAGTTGGGTATACGGTTTGGACGGTTTTTGTTTTTTAAAAGTTATTGTATGCCAGTTGAACAGTTTCTTAGTGCCTGTGTATCAACTCTCATGCTCTGCCGGAATAGATTTTTTTTTCTCCTCTCTTTTTTCTTTTATAAAAGGCAGTAGTACAATAATGACCTGGTGTGTCCCCAGGACCTGGCTAGGGACGGACGGTCCGTGCAGGGGCTTTGTGGGGGGCCATGGCAATGTATATGTTTTATCCACGTTGTCCAAACATTTTGACGTATCATCTTTGGGGCATTTCTCAAGTGGACCACACCACAGGAAATGGTGGGGATTAAAAGCTTACAGCTGAAGGGGCATGGAAGTATTGGATCGAGTTGATATTTATGTTGGATCCTTACCGGTGCTCGTGGTAGGCTCCGGGAGTTTCAACACCCGGTCAAGGGTTAGAGTATTCATGAAATCCCACTACGGTGTGAGTGGGTCTGTGTTTATAAAAAAAAAGCTCTCCCTGTCAAGTTTTCAAGTGTAAGGGCCCGTTTGATTTTCAGCTCAAATACAACTATCATGTAAATGTAAATGGGTAATAATTATTTACCTAAGTACTTACCACATCTTTCCGATCAATGCAGATTGAGTTCAATCCCTGCTAAATTGCTTCCGGTCCACTTGAGCCTTTGATCCGTATCTTTTTTCGGCTCATGCCCTAAAAATGATCCATCAAAATAATTATAGCATAGATAAAAACATATACATCAGGGTAAGCCCCACATATGCCATAGCAAAGGTAATTGTCTATGGTTGGGTCATAGTAGGGGTAGTAAATAGTCCACATCATATCATTCCGTATTTTTTTCTTTTAACATGTACACTCACATCACACGTCACAGTAGGATCTCACTATACTTGAAAGTCTTGTCAATCAATCGTTGAGGCATGAATAAGGACCTATCGCCATTTCGTTTAAGTGGGGCCAAGTTTCTTTAATCCATACCATTGATCTCATCAGACGCACTTTAGATGGGCATAAATCAAAAAAGATTCCAGATTGGGACATTGAAGCTTTAGCCTTTTTTGGCCCATTGCTCTCTTTTCTTCTTAACCGTTTCTTTGCGGGCCACTTATCAAAGGTCTAGAAACTTCTAGCGTAAAAAAATAAGTTCGATCGCTCCCCCATCTGAAGTACGTGCAAGATGATCAACGGCCTGGATGGCAAAACATGATCCCATTTTTAATTTCTAAGAAAAAAACTCCTCAAAATTCTGATTTCACAGAATAATACCTTCATGTGGATCAAGTTCCTTAGAAAGTTCAAGGGAATTACCAAAATGCCATTGTTAAAACTATACAGATGAGATTTGTAAGATTCACGTGGTACATGTATAACATCCAACCATTATAATATACTTACCCGTACAAGATGATCATTCAAATAAAATATTGGACCTATCAAATCAATGAATGAATTACAAGTGACTTTGGCCGTTTTTAAGTGATATAAATATTTTTTATAGTGTGGCCCACCCAATAATCAAATCCACCATATTATCTATTCATCTGATCATTGTGGTGGGGTATATCTGTAGCATGCATTGTTGACTTCAAAGGGTAATAATAAACGAGGCATTTTGCTAATCTTACCCCGCCAAAAGCACCACTCACTAATTTATAGTTGGGGAAGTATTATGTGGTAAAATCTGAATTAATGAGGAATTTTGCCGTAAATTGCTAATTTCTCACCACCAAAAACCAGCCTCACTAATTTCCAGTTGTGAAAGTATTATATGGTAAAATCTGAATTAGTGAAGGATTTTACCAAATAATGCATTCTTGATCATATATATATATATATATATATATATAGAGAGAGAGAGAGAGAGAGAGAGAGAGAGAGAGAGAGGAGATGAACTTATTTTCAAGTGTCTCTACCAAACAGGGCGTAAATTCTTTTTCTATCATGTGGTTCATTGGTTTGAAATTGAATATCATAGCCTCCATGTCTGTTCCAGTTGCACTTGCACCACATCACCCAAAATCTCTGACCATTGTTTTCATTTTTCATGGCCCACCAGAGTTCTGGATCAAAGTAAAATTTGGGCCCAGGGTGTTTGATGAGGTACTACTTCATGTGAATCGTTTAGATTTTGGATTCAAATCACGTATGATGAGTTCTACAAAAAAGTCTGCACGAGTTCCATGCAAACTAGCGTGCAGCGGATCATTCAACTTATATCTTGTGGGCACTCAAACCTATGACCTTAGTGTTGAAATGTGCTTTCTAATATAGCTATAGTTGGATCTCTTCTTGGGGTGCTACTTCGAAGAGGTGAATTTATTTAGCCCCTGTTTATATTTTCTTTATAAAGTGGGGAAGAATTGTGAAGCTCATGTATTATATGTTTAATGTCCAACCCATCTACAGATGCAAACCAACACTATCATTAGATGAACCAAAAGTATGGATGATCCAATCCTAAAGTGGGTTAATCCATAAAGATTAATGTATACCACTCCAAACATCCAAATTAAATTGCAACCCATCTAATGATTTGATTGGTTTGATTAATTGTTCATGTGACCACCATGGAGGGGTCCATATGTTGGACAGGTTGGATGTTTCACACAGACCATGTGGGCTCCACAAGTCTCAATTTTCACTACTTAAAAAATAATAATTAGATAAGATTATTTTTATAATTTCTATTTCCCAAAAGCACCTCCTTGTAATTTCGAGTCGTTGAGGCATTATTTGGTAAAAAAGTCGACCATTGAGGATTTTGCCTTCAAAACTCTATATTACAGGCGGCTTTTTGAAAAACCGCCGTCGTGCCTTCATATTACCTTTTACTCTTTATGTTGGTATCAAAGTGCTATCAAAAGCACCATTGACTAAAATAAGGGACAATAAGGGCCCAGTCAATCATAGAAGATCTCACCGTCCATTTCACGACACGTGTCACGTTTCCATCAAAGAGCAGGGGATTTTCCCTCCCAACTGGCCCACCGTCCACCATCTCTAGCTGGGGTGGGCCCCACATGGCTGCACGTTAGGATGGTCACATCATATGATTTGGTAGCACTACCATATATAACTGATGTTACTAAGATCGCACCAATTACTGGCAGTCTGTTGGATGGACGGACGGTCCACATTCAACGGAAAAACTTCATGGATGAAGATGTCCAGAAGCCAGACATGATGTTAAAATATAGTGGAATGGATCATTCGAATCATCGAAAATTGCAGCCATGTGGGCCCCATCGAGCCCCACATGATAGATTCGAAGGCCACTTACACAAAAATTACCTCAACCTTTCATATACAATAGGAAAAGAAAGTTCCAAGCATCTAAAATTTAGGATCGTCCATTTGTGAAAATTTTCAGGGAATCACCCATCAACGGTGGGGCCCACCATATGAACAGTTTAGATCACTGAACAATGGACCCCATCGTCCAATTGTGAAAATTTTTAGGGAATCCCCCATCAATGGTGGGACCCACCAGATCAAATGATTTAAATCACTGAAACATGGGCCCCACGTGTGCAATCTAAGGATGCAAGTTATGCAAACCTTTCATTTCACAAGTGGGCCCCACGTGTCCATCAGTTCTACCGATCGGATCCCTGCGGAGTAACTAGTTTGGTGCTCTTGCGGTCCACCGAGACAAAACCAGTTATTTAGCACCGTTTTTTGAAGATAGTGGGGCCCACATGAAGATCCCTTTAGGTGCTGGTTCCAACGTTGGATTGGACGTGTGTCGAAATTCAGGCCATTCATCTGGTGAACATGCTATTATAAAATACTGTTGGTTTGACCTGGTCCATTGATCAGGCGGGTCAACCTTATATGAGAAAAATGAACGGTCAGGAAACAAAGTGCAACGGTCCAAATGTCAACGTGCATGTGTTGCTTACAAGAGCCGAGTACTCAGCTGGTTTTTCATACGTGGCATGCTTACTGTGCAAAATACCAAACGAATGGCTCAAATCTCTTACACGTGTGGTGGGACGTGGAAACCAGCCACAGCATGGGATATGTGATCCGGGTCTTTACCCATCGGATATAGATCTTTTTCCAGTGACCCAAACCGTTTATATTAGGAGTGGACCCATGGCTCAATTGGTCTGACCAGCTTCTTACCCAGGTTCTGTTTATGTAAGGTCAGGTAATGGGTTAGCTCATTTAGACAAATGGGTCTGGCCCAGATTTAGACTGACCCAATCAGACCCGCCCATATAGCACATCAATGAGCTGGGCTAGATGACCTGACCCAGCCCAACCCATAACCCAAAACAAAACTTCCACACTCCATGTGAAAAGTAGCATGTGTGCTTTCATTCTTAAATTTGGGTTGGGTCAGGTTGGTTTAGCCCGACCCAGTTACAATTAAGCGGGTCAGGTCGGGTCGGGTCAGGTCACGATCGGGGTCCATAATTTTTAAGTGGGCTGGGTCGGGTCGGGTTGGGTCAGGATCAGGCTCCATAATGTTTAAGTGGGTCCGTCGGGTCAGGTCAATGGGTAATCAGTGGTAGTTGGGTTAGAGCAGGGTTCTTGGCTGGTTTAGTAAATGGGCTGGGCTTGATCTGACCCTCTACCTAAATTGAACCTGACCCATTGCCTGGCCTAGATTTTATGATGGGTTCGTTGTAAAGAGGATGTGACAGAAATTTTCTGATTGAAATGTTTTAACCATTTGATTATTTAAGAGTTAAGGACACTATCCAATATCTATAGGAAAATGATCATATGATTGAAGGGTTGAAATATTATGAACTTTTATTTTTATGGCCATCCCCTTTCTAGTGTGAGGCCCATCATTCAATAGTTTTGATCGTATAAATATAACCCTAGATTTAAGGCAATGCGTTGGGATGTTATTCCTGAAGATTTCTCTGTATTATACAATGCTCAACCTAATTTTAGGTTTTGGGCTTTAATTCGGAGACATGACCACACATACAAGGGATGGAAGGGATTCAATTGCATGTGTGCAAGAATGCATGTGTCTGTAGAGCTGGGCATCGAGTTGAGTTGGACCGAGTTAGGGCTGACTCGACTCGATCCAATTTTGAAATAAGCCTAACCCGAACTCATCCGACTCGATACCGAGTCCAACATGCTTGACTCGATTCAAGTCTGATTTGCCCTGGACTGATCTAGACTGAGTCCAATCCGGTCAGAAGTACTGAGTTGGCACCGAGTTGGATTGAGAGATGAGGGAGGGAGAGACCGAGAGAGTGGAGAGGAGAGAGAGGAGGAGGAGGAGGAGGGTGATGGTGGTAGGTGGTTGTCGGGCTTGGAAGATGAGGAGGATGAGGGAGGGAGAGAGAGAGAGGTCGGGCTTGGAAGATGAGGAGGATGAGAGAGGGAGAGAGAGATTTTGGGATCGGGTCGGGGTAGGGTGCGGCGGGTAGGGTTAGCGAGTCAGGTTTCAAATCGAGTCGGGTCTAACCGGATTGAGTTTCGGGTTGAGTTATTAGGTAACTCAAACTCGACTCAATTTGAGTTCGGATTGGGCGAAGCCTACTCGGTTCGGACCGACTCACCCATTGGTTCAAGTCAAGTCGGATTGAAATGAGTTAGACGAGTCAAGTTAGCTAGATCGAGTCGTCCGGTCCCACCTGTATGTGTCGGGTGTGCCAGAGTTATATATGACTCAATTGAACTTAAAGTCATTCTACCCTAAGCACTAAAATAGTCAAATTGGAACCACATCTTTAAAGATTGGCTCAACTATTCAACCATCCATTGACAAGAAATCAGACAATTTACAAGAGGAGCATTAATCCTTTAAATGAGTACTTTTTATAGTGAATGCAAGAATTTTATCACAATGATGATAGCTTTGTAACATCTATCAGTAAAGTAAATACTTAAAAAAGAAATAATAAATATAAGGCCATGTGTCGATTTTATTAAAGTGATAAAAATATAGCATAATCGTAAAGAAAATTAATAACAACAGTTTAAATATGGATGACGTTTATGGTTTGACTAGCAAGTTGTGGCTTGGGAATCAGTAAGTAAAGGATAGGCTTAATTTAAAAGCATGTGAGATCTCATGCATGATGGGGCCCACTTAGTGAACAGCATAGATCTTTCACAGAAGTGGGCAGGCTAGTTCGGGCTTGGTTTGGGATAGTTTGTATTGGCTCATCATGGGACCAGGCCGGACTCAGGCCTACGTTTTCTCTACGGGCCAAGCCCGGAGTTGACAGCCCTGATCAGCCTAGAAACATGCATGTACGTGTGTATTGAAATGCAGAAAGAATTGCGTGCTGTGATGGCTTTGTCTATTGAGAGGGTTTTTGAGACCTAAGCATAAATTACATATAATCGGAGTGCTTTTCAAATATACATTATAGGATATCCATAAAAAATCAATATTGGTCGTCCATCTCCCAAGTGTTCAAAAAAAAAAGAAGGTGGAAGCAGTTGGACAATAAGCTACAGTCCATCCAGTTAATACTTTTAACCTTTCATGTGTGTACCACATCCAACCTTCTGGAAAGGTCAGCAAGAGCTCATTAACTGTAGAGCAGTGTTTTGCTATTTATTAATGGTGGAATTGTTTTATATGGTGTGGCCCACTTGATGAGTAAATAGAGATAAATTTTGAAATAGGTGATCTTCAAGTGGGCCGACTTATTGGAATGGTTGGAATTCACACGCACTTAATAAGTTGGAAGTTATTGTCCATGGATAGCACTCATGGTCCAGCTAGTTGCACTTTAAACCCCACATTAAAAAAATAAATTAATTAATAAATAAAATAAAATAATTTAATGTGAATGTGAGATCTACTCCAACTATTATATTTGTAATCACGCGTTGGGGGAAATTTCCACCCTAGATTTCAGGGCCCATCTTGATGATTATATGAAATCTACTCCAACCATTAGATGCCACACTAAAATTTAGGCCTGGTCCCAAAATAAGCCCATCCATGATTCAGGCGGGCCACATCAAGTGAAAGAGTTTGGAATGTGAGCGTTAGCTTAATTGAAAACCTTTTTGAAATAGGTAAGAGCAATGGAATTATTTACTACTTTTCTTGCTAACCCAAAACTTCTGTGCAGACAAGGGAAGAAGAGACTGATAGCTACATGGGTCTTTGGCTGCAGAGTGGCTTTTAAATCCTTACCAAAATCTCTAATACAAAATTACAATTTACAAAATGAGATGAATTGAATGGCAGCCAAACAGGGTCAAGAAAGAAATACAATGACAGTTGACATTCAACAGAAAAGGACAAAGATTGAAGGGTTGGGATCTTATAATCTAGGAGATTTTAGGGACATATATGCTTTCCTCAATGCATCTGATATGATCAACAATCTGGATTGCCCAACCAGAAAAAGCCTTGGCATGCTCTGTATTTGCTGAGGATTGGAATGTTGTGCGTTTGGCTTTTCACTGGAAGAATCACAAAAATAAATAAATGAAGCCTGATTTTGGGTATTGTTGCTTACAGAACAAAGGAAAATTTAAGGCGAGAAAATAAACAGCTCTTCTTATCAAAAGCAGCAGTACAAACAATATGTTTAAAAAAGAAGAAGAAAGAAAGAAAGCAAAAGAAAGCAAAAAATAAAAAAATAAAAAAATCATGTTTAGACAGCTCTTCTTATCCCATCACTCGTCTTCGATTGCGGTCCATGAAAGCCCACCTGGGCTAAGCCACTTAGGACCCAAGTGGCTCACTGGTCAGTTGCCTAGCCTGGACTGATGAGGCACCATGAGCAAATCCCACTAGTGATAGGGGTGCCCATTTGACATTCAGCAGCATGGAGAAAGTTCATTGAACCAGCTCAAACTGGTAGAGTGAGCTCAACATAGGAAAGAGCCAGATTGATCATAATGTCTGTCCATTTCAGCTGATGGACATTCTGTAGTTAACTTGCAAAGCCCCCTTCAGTCACTGCTCTCACTCCATCTCTCACCAGTAGATGAGCAAAGTTCTTACACCCCCTGTAAGCCCGAGGACGAAGAACAGAAGTACCCATCCCAACACTGATTGCAAAGGTTGTCTTCGACAGATCGTGAGAGAAGAAAAACACTATCCTGCTGAGTAAACTCTCACAGAACCATAAGTGAAGATCATATAAATGCTCAAATTCTCACCATAAATAAAATTTCAAAACATCATGCGTGTGATAGAAGATTAAGAGGCAGATTTCCATGCGAGAATAGAGCTTTTGATTTAAAGCAAAAAGAAAAGAAACGTCATTCATATGTCTTCGCAATTTCATATTGGCATCGATTTGCTTCAGACACATCATCATCTTAGGCATTGCAAGGACAAGCCAATGATAATGACAAAATGTCTCAAAAATAAAAGCAAAAGGAATCCATGGATATAGTAACAAAATCAATGTTTTATAATACAATGACATAGAATGATCACGCGTCATATAAAAAAAAAAAAAAAAAGAGCACAAATTTGTTCTCTCCATTTGATTCTTCAATCCTCAGTCGCCTCTCTTCAACACTTGGAATCTCCTTGTGTCTTTTCTCTTCTTTTTCCTCGCATGACAGCATTGCTTCTGATAGAATAGAAGCACTCCTAGAGATTGCTGAAGTGAGTTCATGTGATGGATTGTTGGAGCAGCTGCCTTCTCTTCTCCTTTTTGACACCCAAAAACAAGTGCCTATCATCAAGTCCCACCGATTCACATCAAGTAATCACACAGACTTCAAGAAATGATAAATGCAAAGCACCCACATGAGATTCCGTCATATAAACCAGAAGAGAAAAAAAAAAAAAACCTGCATTACTCCACTTCTCAACAAATATGCATCAAACTGCTTGGGAAGATCACAAATTCATTGGTTTTTCAGCCCAAAAAACAACTGAAAACAGCCCACACATCATATTAAACTCACATTGATTTTCACCAAATCAAAGAAACTTCAAAAGGAGAGAGACCCATATGAGATTTCCATGTTGACAACAGAAAATTAATTGCAGTAGAATCAAAATGGGTTCACATGAAATAATCACAGAGACTTCAAGAACTGATAAATGCAAAAGCACCCACATGAGATTCCCTTGCATGTAACAGCCAAAAACCAACAGGTGGCTGACATTAAATGGCCTTTGTGTCCCATGGAGCTTCTGCTTTTTATCATGCTCATTCGTAAGGTAAAGAAATTGCAGATGCATTGGTATTGTAACATTCAAAGCTCACGGGAAGCTGATGTTGAATGTCGGATTGATTTTGGCTTATCAACGTGACATATGGTATGCTTGTTTTCTGCATTTATATACTGTCAAAGTAGATTTGATTCTCGTAAAATGGAGTTATCGACAATCTGCTCATTTAGAAAATGGATGTTCCATGAAGTTAAACCCTTTTGTCACTGCTAAATAGCATCTCAGTCCATGCATAGGTACATTTGGTTTTTCAGTTGACAGGAAACAGGAACAAGCTGGGATGACGTGTTTCTTGGAAAACGAATTGCTAGACATGTAGAGGAACTCTGCTTTCTCACATCTCATGGCATGCCTTTATCACACACACCGGTGCACACGCGCGCGCACAAATGCTCTCCTGAGAACCGATTCTCTTGGGAACTTCGTGAGAACTTTTGACACGTGATGTGGGCACAAAATCCAGACGGTCCATGAGATGAGTCACCTCATGAAACCCCCTGGGCTAACTTTTTGGCCTGATCCAAAAATCTGAAGGGCCACAGCAAAGTGGAAACTCCCAGGCCCTTGATTTGCCCCTCACTTAGCTATGGCCCACCCAATTTTTGAATCAGACCAAAAAGTTAGCCTTGGGGGTTTTATGAGGTGACTCATCTCCCTCCCTCCCGTCTTGGGGGTTTTATGAGGTGACTCATCTCCCTCCCTCCCGTCTTGGGGGTTTTATGAGGTGACTCATCTCCCTCGGTGACTCATTAATGCAGGGGCATTTTCACACCAGGCTCAAGTGGGGTGGCATGTGGGATGCAGGGGCACACTCGGGGTGGGGGACCCTTGTGAGGCGGGTGGCTGGTGTGAGGTGGGCCCCACCTACGTGAGGCAAGGCCCACGATGGGGTTCCACCGAGGACCTAATCAATGGAATGTGGGGCCTAAGCTATGAGATAAAGGGATTGATTCGCCACGCTCTATCAGTTTGAACTTTTAGAGTAAGTGGTTAGTTGTCCTACATCAAAGTGGTATCAAAGCGAGAGGTCTTGTGTTCGAGATGGCTCGTGTGAGGTGAAACCCATGTGATGTGGGGCCCACAAGGGGGGTTCGGCCGAGGACCTAACCCATGGGATGTGGGGCCTGGGTTATGACATAAAGGGATTGATTTGACACGCTCTATCAGTTCGAGCTTTTAGAGGAAATGGTTAGTTGTCCTGCATCACTCATCTCCCTCATCTCCCGTACCATGGGACAGAAAAGTAATCAAAACAATGAAATCTGGACTCTCTCTCTTTTGCGTGAAAGAATTCTTTATGGAAAAGTTCTCTATTCTGATTAGGACTTGTTGATTGACCCATTGTTTCTCTGTATTCTCTGTATTCACTCTAGTTTAGCCCAATGAATAGATTTCCATTATCTGTAAACGAGTTGTCACTATACAATACAATTCTCCTCCATGAAGTATCCAGATTCCATTCAATGTCAAACAAGCAGGAAGCCTATTTCAATAACTGGCAAGTTAAATGAAGCACAGTGAAATCAACAAACACTGCTTGGCTGTTTCAGCAAAGTATGCAGTGCTTAAGACCAAAAGTGCAAAGAAATGGAAAATTAAAATTTTGAAAAAAAGAAGAAGAGTATATAAAACTTGTTACCACCCATACCTCAATTGCCAAAGATGTTAGCCATTGCTTGGGCAAGTGCCTCGTCAGATGTTCATCAACAACATCCATCCATGGTGAAAACACTCAAAGAGCATTCTCAATTGCCAGGGCCCTTGATGGCAACACAGTTTAGAGTCAAATGGTGGACCCCACATGTGATCCACATGTTTGGACATTGAACAAAGGTCAAAACTGCAGTTGCAGGCTTCTAAAAGCCATATGGTTGAGTTTAGAGACTTATTTATGTTTGTTTGTTCATTTAATTGCATTGGACAGTCATTACTTTTTAGTTAGCTTGGGCAGATCTTTTTATCATTAGATTAGTTTCCTTTTGTGGTTGAAAGTTTTCTCCTTTTATACAGTTGTAAGGGCAACATTAAGGAAATGCATTATTTGTTTGGACAAAAGATACCAGTTTCTAATGGACTACAGTTATAGATGTGACTTATGCAATTATCCCGTGACTTCCCTTATCCCGTTTGTTCTTTCCACTGGTTTTTCATGCATCCTATGCCTGTATATGTGATCTATGGCAATTAATTTGAAGTGATCAAGTATTCAGTTTTCCACTACTAATGTTCAGATTCATTATACTTGAACAAACAGCTTAGCTAATTTTTTCATTAAAATCAAAACCCTCAAATGAAAGAGGAGAAACAACATATATACCTAAAAGAGTTAGAAAATACACTCACCTTTGACAAAAGAAAATCTAATTACTGGAACGTAGGTGGTCTTCATACCCCACCGATTGATTGTTATCAGATAGTAGTGATGATGACTGCATATAAAATTTCACATTTAAATGAATAAGATGTCTCAAAATATCTAAGTTCAAAAGTTTCATTCAATATTATGCCAAATAGAAATGATTGGTTTTACCTGGCTAAACGCGGCGCTTCCTTTAGATGAATCTTGATGTAAATGTGATAATTGAGGGTTGCTTGAGGGAACCCTAGGGTATTCCGAAGGGCTACTCATGGATCCACCAGTACCACTCCCGGGTACTCCAAAACGACTTGCTCTGGTAACATACGAACTCTAGTAGAGCAAAAACATAGTAATGGAATCTTCAATAAGCAATAGTAATATCAATGCTATATCTAATATTATGTCTACTAAATAAAATCTTACTCTTATCGGAGATTTGATGCCCACAGAGTTTTCTTGATTAATGCTAACATTAGGTTGTTGGTGCCCATAATGATCCAATGATGCATTGATGGATCCACTGGGGCCAAGAGTGTAGCCCATCACCATATGATGACTATGTCCTGTATGGGATCCACTTGGTATTATAATATGTGAACCCTAGTAGAGGGAAAAGAAAAATAAAAAAGAATTAGAAGCTTTGACAACAATAACATATGACATAACAAGTTTTAGTAATCAAAATCTCAATGATACCTAACAAGTTTTAGTAATCAAAATCTCAATGATACCTGATTGAAATGACTCATTGTGGGGATTGTAACTGAATAATGTGAAGGTTGAAATGAATGAGGGTGAATAATATTTGGTACTTGGGCTGCTTCCTCTCTCTCTTGATTTACTTGGGCCACTTCCTGGCTCTCTTGATTTGCTTGGGCTGCTTCCTGTCTTTCTTGATTTGCTTGTGAATGAATGGATTCAGTTCGTGATCTCTTCTTCTTTACTTTATCTGGCGAATTTTTTAATGCACGACGGCTGCTCCCAACTCTAGGCTTAACTTTAATCCCACTTGCAGTTTGTGAACTCACACTATCAACAAAAGTAACTTCCTTTTCTTTCGGCTCAGAGCGTGCGCTTTCAGTATCTATAATTTCATCAGTAGCTGGAGTTGTCATTAGTGGAGGTTCATGAATTCCTTTCATACATTCCATCACTTCATCATGAAACTTATCGGCATATCTATCAGCAAATTTGAAAACCTCATCATGTTCCCCAGCCATTGCTGCAATTTTAAGAAGCTTGCGACACAAATAGCTATAGCGTTTACCTAAAGCAACACTGGAGCCACCTTGTATTGTAAACCCAGCATGGTCTTTAGAAAAACCAACCTTTGCATCTCTTTGCCATCTCTTCATAATATAACGGGGATGAAGAACCTCTATATTATGATGATCTAAAACTTTCAATGCATGACTACATAAAATCCCCACAAACTCGAACTTCTTACAGCTACACGTGACTGTATTGTCTAATGAGTCGAATCTAACAATGCGTCCTTCATCTTTCTCATCACAAATAACCCGAAACTCTGTCACTGTGCCAAACTCACCGCATTTAAAAATTGCATGGCCAAGAAATTCCTTGAATTCATTTTGAAACATTTCAAATGCTTGAGGAGTATACGCCTTTGCCGCTTCCTTTAAAATCTTCACATCAACAAATAATAACGGGGTATTCTGCCTCATTTTGAAATCAGCTATAGATTCCTGATATCGTTGATTAGCCACTAGCCGTTCATAATGAGTGAAGAAATGCAATAAATTGAATTTAGAGTTTAGAAATTTTTTCAATACATTATTCATGCCTTCACTCCGTTGTGTGCTCCTCATGTCTGCATAGAATGTATTTCTTTCATATGCCAAAGCCCATTTTTCTCTTTCCTTGAACAAATCCTGCAGCCACTTATTTTGCATTAGATCATATTTCTCAAGCATGTTATTCCATGCAGTTAAAAACTCTTCCTCATCCTCATAATCATATAAACACTTACTAAAGTCATGTTCGAAACTTTTTGAACCATTAAATACATGACTAAGGCACTTGGTGGCATTTTGGTGAATATACCAGGTGCATAAACGATGATTTGTTTCCGGCATCACTGCAGCTATTGCATTCGTCATTACATCATCTTGGTCTGTAAGGATTGTCAGTGGTTTTTTTCCAGACATTGCACTTAAAAAGGTTTGAAACAACCACTTGAATGATTCGAGTGTTTCATCGTATAGCAAGGCTGTACCAAATATTATAGTTTGCTTATGATGATTTACCCCAATAAATGGAGCAAATGGCCGGCCATAACTATTTATTCTATATGTAGTATCAAAGCAGACCACATCCCCAAAAGCATTATAATCCATTACTGACTTCGCATCTGCCCAAAATATATTTGTAATCTGATCATCTTCGTCTACTTGTATTGCATAAAAAAAAGATGGATTCTCTACTTGCATTTTTTGAAAATATTCTAGAACGGCTCTTGCATCACCCTTTTCCATTGCTTTCATTTGCTTCTTTCGTAAGTAATTTTTGTAATCATCAGGTACGAAACCCATATTCTTCCGCCCTCCAGATTGTCTTTGTGACCTTAGTAAGTGCACCTTCGATGGTGCAACAACCTCATGGTTATGCTCTGCCACAAAGTTAGTCACCTTGTATTTCCCATTCTTTTGAAGCCTAATCATCATGCTAGCTAGACATTGAGTTCTTGTAATCGGACGGTAATACTTCGGCTGATTGATTCGTTTATCTTCACATTTTTGACCTTCTTTAGAGCAACAAAATTTCCTCTTAAGTAGGACACCCTTATCTGATTTTTTTACCCACGACTTTCGAACGCTAAACCCTATTTTTGCAGCATACCTATTGTAAAACTCATATGCACTATCGTCAGAACTAAACTCCATTCCAATTTTTGGTTCTTCACCTAACTTCTCATCTGTATTAACCAGTACATCTTCTTTTGCTTCTTCGTCGTCTACTTCTTGCCTTACTTCTTGATCATTCATTTCAATATCAAAGTCCAACCTTCGACCTGATTGAGAAACTGCTTGACGCTCCAATGTATTATCATCCATGTCATCAATTGACCTTCAATTTTGACAATTTAAATTGTGTTAGTGTGCAAATAAGAAAAACTAAATTTAAAGGTGATAAACATACATTAAGCCAAACCTTTACTTCTTCATTCAAAACAAATATAAATTAACAAATAGGTTTCCAAAAGAAAAGGCATTCAAACCATTCCATAAATCATTCATAATGCATACTATGCATGCGAGGATTTGTAACAAGATTCACCATTTCATATATAAAATTCAACTTCAATTTGCATTTATAACTATATTATGTATAATCTTTTGTTTTCTAACTTAATTTATTAAATTAAAAGAGGGAAATAGAGTTCCCAAAACAAAGAGAACGGGTGTCAGATACCCACAAAAGCTAAAGAGGCCACTGAATACTTAGTGTCAAGATCCACCAGGGAAAACAAAATGTTCAGCCCCGCAAGTCAGGTTCACCCCTTTTACACAACTAGTCACATCAGGGTTCACCCCTTCCTCACGTTCGAATTCAGGTTGAGTCAGGTTGTGGATTGGGTCATTTTGAGGTGGGGTCAAAACTACAGACATATCCAAATTGCATTTGAATTCTCGCAACTAAAATTAAACTATAGCAAATCTGAGCTTCTTATGACAAAATCAACTAACTAAACCAACCGCTATCATAAAAATCCATCTATCAGCCATCATACAGTGCCATCAACAATTTCTGCTTAGGCAACTGTCTTCAAGGAATGAATCTGGACTGTCCATAGTTACAAACTTACAACCTATGGGACACCATGAAAGAATCACACCAGTCAGATGATCCTATCCACCTGAAAGCTAGCCATCTGTTTTTTTATGGCCATCTTTTATCTAAGTTGTAAACCATATATGGATGGTTAGGATCATCTGTTGAAAGTGATTCGTTAGAATCATAAGCAATCCATTATCCATGATGATAACAAAACAAACGCTAATTAGGGATTTTCAATTTCGAGTTCCTCACCTCCAGACACAGTAAATGACAATCAACCATACAAAATCCCAATCTGGGATAGAGCTCCTCCAGAAATAAGGAATTACAAAATAAGAAATACCAATTAGGCATTGAAATTTCAAAAAGCCCCAATTAGGGATTTGGAATTTCAAAAATCCCCAATTAGAGATTTTCAATTTCGAAGCCCTATTAGAAAAGGAAAAGAAGAAGAAGACAGAGAAGAGGAAGAGGAGAATACCACTGCCGCTGCCGAGAGAGAGAGCTGCTGGTCGTGAGGTCGCGAGCGAGAAGGAGATGGTGAGAGCGAGAAAGGACGAAGATTGCGTGATGACCCTGCCACCACCGACGGGATGTGGATTGCGTGGTGACCCCAACACCACGTAGCTCGTGGGACGCGGATTGCGTGGTGACGCTGACACGGAAGCGGATTGGGTGGTGGCCCCAACACTCCAATGTTGTTAGAGGTTGTGGGGCCCACCGTAATGTATGTGTTTTATCCACTCCCTCCATCTGTATTTCCAGCCCATTTTAAGGCATGATCTCAAAAATGAAGCAGATCTAAAGCTCAAATGGACCACATACATGAAAACATGGTAATTGAACCATTTAAATTGTTTTAAGGGCTACAGAAGTTTCAGATCAAGCTGATATTTGTGTTTCCCTTCATCCAGGTCTCCGTGACCTTATGAAGAGATTGGATGGTAGATAAACATCACGGTGGCCCTAGGAAGGTTTCAACGGTGATTTCTGCAGTGTGGTCCACTTGAGCTTCAGATCCACTTCATTTTCACTAAAATGACCTGGCAAAACGGATGGATGGTGTGAATAAAACATATTACTCATGGTTGGCCCACCCAATCTGCCTCCCCCATCACCATCTTCATGTGGTGGTTGGACTTTGTGGCCCCACCATGATGTATGTGCTTACTCATGCTGTCCATCCATTTTGCAAGTTCATTTTAGGCCATGAGTCCAAAATTGAAGTACATCCAAAGCTTAAGTGGACCCACACTGGAGTCCATGGAATCCTTGTGTATTTGTCAGTGTCACAGAGATGGAGGGGGATTGAGCGTGAGCTCCTGGCCACCTACCATGGCGGTGAAATGATAGGGTGAGATTTGATTGACAGGTCTTACAATATTCTCCACCATTTTTTTAGATATTTTTATAATTCTTTTGGAAGTTTTTAGGTCATATCTGCTTGTAGATTGCCTATCAATTAAATCTCCCCACGTCATTTCACCACTGCAGTTGATGGTGAGGAGCTCACCTCCTAATTATCGTCCCACGCAGACACGGATAAAAGGAGAACACAAACATCAGCTTGATCCTTTTGGGCCCGAGAAGTTTTCAATTGCAGGCATTTAATCTCCATGGTTTTATGTCGCATGGTCCACTTGAGATATGATATGCGTCAAGTTTAGGCTTATGATTATACTTATAAATAATATAAAAAAAAGGGGAGATAAAACACATACATCATGATGGGCTCCACGTAGTTATACTATCATGGAAGTCGGTGGTGGCAGAGTCATTACATGGTCTGAATATGCTTGGATGGTGACTGGATGTACCGGATTTGATTAGGCCCCGTGCTGTTGATAAAGATTTGCTAGACAAAAGAAAGCAGGTTTAAAGTCATGGCTTGTTAAAATACTAGGTCACCGAGAATGATATCTATTGACCCAAACTTGTGGAGCCCACTATAATGTATGTGTTTTATCTATACTGAGCTTGCAAGCTCATTTTAGGGCATGCACCAAAAAATGAGGCAGTTCCAAAGCTTAAGTGAACCACACCATAGGAAATAGTGGGGTAATGATGCACACCATTGAAACCTTTTTAGGCCCACCAAGATGTTTATTTACCAGCAAACCTGTTCATAAGATCACATGAACCCAGATGAAGGGAAAAACAAATGTCAATGGTGTGCCTATAATGCCTTGAAAATTAGGGGTCGTGCATACACTCGACTCCGAAGTTTCCGGGTATCACTTATAACCAATTTTACTGTTTGGTGTTTAATCCAGTTTAATGAGCAGCATGGAATTAGTTGGAACATGAATCACAATCACAACTAGTCAACCGAAATGAAAGCGGATAATGTTTACAAGTCTACAAAATATATCAATGGGTTGCACAAGGCGTCGACCAGCAAAAATACAAAAAATGATGTCCAGAAGAATAGTGCGCTGAGTCCACCACTCAACTATCTAAAATCCGTCCACTGAATTTATGGTGAACCGCCAGAATACTGCATATACGAGAACTCTCGTCGTCGTCATAAAAATCAGGCTCCGCTTCATAAGTTGCGCCATTATCTGCAGCTACTGAAGAGTCTGGTTGGTGTTTTAAAACACCGTCCCAGAGTGAGAGTGCGTGATCAACTCAGTGGGTACTATTAGCCTTAAGTTACAACAAGTGTCAATTTTATGATGATTTTAATGAAAGACATATATTCACAGATCCCTAACTAGTCTTGTTAATGCATATGCATGTACTATGATATGATGCATGACCTCGCAACAACATTCCCTCGAGCGACTTCGTCTAACAATCGCGCATGACCAACACTCTCTTATTGCGACCTCAACTGCCGAGTCGCCAACTTAATTAGTGCGATGCGATCGTGATCGTGTTAGTCGAGTTTTTAATTAATTCCGTTCATCCAGTAAATTGGAAAAACTGGTACACCCCACATTATCAATGCCATCAACTAGTTGTGAGGCCAAGGCCCCTCAACATGCGAGGTCAGGACCCCGTGATCCTTGATCCCATCGGGTTCCCCATTCCTGATTTCAAGCACATTGTAACATCCCGTCCAGCCAGAATAGTGTCCTGGGGCGTCCACGTAGAATTTGTCACAGGACTGTTCGATTATACTACTTGTGGTGAGGTTCCACAAATACATTAATCTAGGATTAACCAAATCGAGTGGACCATACGGGTCATGGCAAGACCAAGTGCGGGCCGCCAAGCCAGATGACCATTTACACTTAGCAACAGCCCGTGCTGGTTATACCGCGATGCGGGAAGGTCAGAAAAATCTAAAAATTTAAGGAACCATAGAGCTCATTGGGCTTGTAGACCACGGACCCAGTGGACACCCAGAAGTGGGATCTGGCACTGGCTAAATGCACCCCACCAATGCCAGGATCAGAATCTGACACTTGTAAATGAAATCGAGATACCAGGCTATCCAACCATCGAATCTCTTCTACATTTACGGTGGGGGTCTAATGAATTTTCCTACCCCCGTCCACAAACTCTAGGACCCGATCGAGGAGCGGTGACCATTGATCGCAAATCGGACCCGTACGACCAAACCCCAAATCCGATCGTCCCTAAATTTTTCATGGCCCTTCATCGAGCCATGGAGCAGCTATCCTATAAATTTCATGGCCAGAGGGACACCACAACCGCTCCAATCGCCGGAATGGCCCCCACAAGGCCATTTAGGGATTAGAACCGTTAACTCAAACCCTATAACCATTCATCCGTTTGTTTCCAATTTTTATATGGCCCCTCATTGGGTCATAGGGCACCTACCCACCAAATTTGGTGGCCGGAGGAGTGTTAGGGCCGCCCCTAGACCAATAGGGAGCCCTAGAGGGCCATTGTAGGCATTTAACGAAACTTAAGGCCAAAGGGCCCAAGTCTATGAAATAAAACCTTAGATCTCTCATAACTTCCTCCTTTACTACAACCACCAAGGAGTAAAGAGAGAGAGAGAGAGAGAGAGAGAGAGAGAGAGAGCAAAGGAGTAAAGGAGAGAGAAGAGAGTGTGAAGGAGAGCTAGGAGGACCCAAAATCAAGGTGGGGCCCAACGAAATCAACCCCCCACATCTCCCTACATCTCCTCCAAAGGGAACACATCATCCTCGGCCGCCCTTTTCACTCCGTTAATCATCTAGGTAAGACCCACCCCTCATTTTCGTGAAACCCATGTGAATGAGAAGGGATTTGCTTGGGTTCTAATGTATAAATGTTGTTTCTAGGGGTTCCGGCCGATCAATCCCCCGAAATCCACCCTCCTAGGTTGATCCCACGCCTTCTACAAATTCGAAGGTACGGACTGTTGTTCTTAGGTGATCTAGCACCAATTATAGTATGAGATTAATGATTTTGATTGCTTGGATGCCATATTAGGAGAAACTAGAGGAACCCTAGGAATTGTATGTTTGTTGAAATAGTATGGAATTGTAGGTTTGACTCTTATGATGATTGTTCTTGCCTCTCACATGATTTTGTGTATGGATTATTACATGTTCATGCCATTATTTGATTTTCCCATGTGTTGTTGCTTCATAGGATGTATAATTCGTTACCCTTGTGCATATGATTTCTTAAGATGGAGGAAGTGTTTAACTTCCTCACGAACTCACGCACTTTATTTCTTGATAATGTTGCTTGCTTGCAGGAATGTCCGTTTTGTATGGTTGAGATGCCTAAGAATATGATAATGTTAAGCTTGTTGATAACTTAGATAGTTGACATGTTATGGATCACCTCACCCTCTTGGGTTGGTCAGGAACATGAGGAGAGGCAGTAGTCCCACCGGTAGGACTATACTATGACTAGACCCGGGGGTTTGGACGGGTGTGTTCGAGTGGCTGTAGTTCGACTACATGGGTCCCTTGTGCCCGATGTTACTCGTCTCACGCTCGCCTGACTCACGCGGTCTAGCCTACTGTCTGACCAACCTTGTTTGTTAACCCTGTTTGTTCACACATGTATGGAACTTGGAATACCCTACAACCATTGTAGCTCATCAAAAACTCACTTGAAATTGGTCCACAGCCTCGTGAGTCAGACATGGTAGAATGGGACACTGTGTCCGAGTTATTGGCCTACGTTGGGGTACTCCGCCTCCCCATAGTGACCGCGAGCGATCCCTTACACTCGGCACTCCTCATGTGCTTGAAGTCAGGGATGAGAAACCCGATGGAATTAGAGACCGCGGGGCCTTGGCCTCATGCGTTGAGAGGTCTTGGCCTTGCAACCAGTTTAGGGCATTGATACGTGGGGTGTACCAGTTTCCCCAACCTGCTAGATGAATGGAATTAACTAAGAACTTGACTAACATGATCGCATTGTATCGCACTAGTTAGGGTGGCGACTCGGCAGTCGAGGTCGCTCTGAGGGAGTGTTGTCATATACGATCGTTAGATGAAGTCGCTCAAGGGAGCGTTGTGGCAAGGGCATGCATCATATCATCATGCATGCATATATATTAATAAGATTAGTTAGATGTTTATGATTGACTAATTTTCATTAAGATCATATTATAATTGATGCATGTGATAACTTAAGAGTAATAGCACCTACTGAGTTGATCACTCACTCCCACTTTGAGACGGTATTTTAAAACACCAACCAGACCCGTTCATAGATGCAGGTGGCTCAGGGCTGGAGGAGCCTGGCGAGGCGAGTTTCGACGAGGAGGACGAGCTATCCTACTTCCAGTTGATGGACGGCTCTCCATCGGCTTGATAGGCAGGATTGGGATTGTTGAGCAGTAGGCTCGGCCTTATTCTTTTTAGACATAATATTCTTTTGTTGTTTTGGTTGGGCAACGTCTTATGCGACCTATTTATATTTTTGGACCTATATATATGATAGATTTCTTTCATTTCAGTAGATTTGTGTGGTTGTGCTTCATGTTTCAGGATTACAGGCTGCGCATTTAAACCTAATTAAACGCATTAATGAAAATCAGTTATTAGTTACACTTGGGAACTCGGGAGTCGAATGTATGCACGACCCCCGATTTTCAGGGCATTACACACATGGGGAGTGCTGGAAAGTGGGATCGCTCGCGGTCACTACGAGGAGGCTTGTCACCCCAGCGCAGGCCGACAACACGATCATAATGTCTCATTCCACCATGCCCGGCTCTCGAGATAGTGGATCAGTTTCAAACGGTTATCAATGAGCTTCAGTGGGCGAGGGGTGTTACAGGTTCCATACAGGCATGAGTAGGCATGGTTAACAAACATGGTTGGTCAGTAAGTGAACTAGACCATGCAAGTTCAGGCAAGTACGTGATGGACGACATTGGGTACAAGTGACTCATGTAGTCCAACTATTGTCGCTCATTCACATCCGCCCAAATCCGCTGGTTTAGCCATAGGATGGTCTTACCAATGAGACCACAAGAAAGCAGGTTTGAAGTCATGAATTGTTTAAATACTAGGTCACCAAGAATGATATCTGTTGACCCAAACTTGTGGAGCCCACTATGATGTATGTGTTTTATCTATACCGTGCTTGCCAGCTCATTTTAGGGCATGCGTCCAAAAATGAGGCAGTTCCAAAGCTTAAGTGAACGCACCATAGGAAATAGGGGGGTAATGATGCACACCATTGAAACCTTTTTGGGCCCACGAAGATGTTTATTTACCAGCAAACCTGTTCATAAGATCACATGGACCTAGATGAAGGGAAAACACAAATATCAATGGTGTGCCTGTAATGCCCTGAAAATTGGAGGTCGTGCATACACTCGACTCTCAAGTTCTCGAGTGTCACTTATAACCAATTTTACTGTTTGTTGTTTAATACAGTTTAATGAGCAACATGGAATTACTTGGAACATGAATCACAATCACAACTAGTCTACTGAAATGAAAGCGGCTAGTGTATACAAATCTACAAAATATATCAACGGGTCGCACAAGGCATCACCCAGCAAAAATACAAAAAATGATATTTCCAAAAGAATAGTACACTGAGTCCACCACTCAGCGATCTAAAATCCGTCCACCGAATCTATGGTGAACCGCCCATCAGTTGGAAATAGGACAACTCATCTCCTCATCAATGCTCGCACCGCACGACTCATCGAACTCAGCATCACCTGTAGCTATTGAAGAGTCTGGTTGGTGTTTTAAAACACCGTCCCAGAGTGGGAGTGAGTAATCAACTCAGTGGGTACTATTAGCCTTAAGTTACAACAAGTGTCAATTCTATAATGAATTTAATGAAAGACATACATTCACAGATCTCTAACTAGTTTTGTTAATGCATATGTATGTATTATGATATGATGCATAACCTCGCAACAACACTCCCTCAAGCGACTTCGTCTAACGATCGCACATAACCAACACTCCCTCATTGCGATCTCAACTGCCGAGTCGCCAACCTAAATAGTGTGATGCGATCGTGATCGTGTTAGCCGAGTTTTTAATTAATTTCATTCATCTAGTAGATTGGGAAAACCGATACACCCCACAGTATCAATGCCCTCAACTAGTTGCGAAGCCAAGGCCCCTCAGCGTGGGAGGGCAGACCTTGCGATCCTTAATCCCATCGGGTTCTCCATCCCCAATTTGAAGCACAAGGGGAGTGTTGGGAAGTGGAATTGCTCGCGGTCACTACGGGGAAGCTCGTCACCCCAGCGTAAGCTGACAGAACGGTCGTAGTGTCCCATTCCACCATATCCAGCTCTCGAGACAGTGGATCGATCTCAAACGGTTATCAATGGCTTTCAGTAGGCGAGGGGTGTTCTAGGTTCCATACAGGCGTGAGTATGCATGGTAAACAAACATGGTTGGTCGGTAAGTGGACTAGACCGTACAAGTTCAAGCGAGTACGTGATGGATGACATCTGGTACAAGTGACTCATGTAGTCCAACTATTGTCGCTCATTCGCATCTGCTCAAATCCACCGGTCTAGCCACAGGATGGTCCTACCAACAGGACCACCTTCTCCCACCTCAATTCTCTAGCCACCGTAGGAATTTGATGGTATTCTATAACACTTTAACAATTCAGGGTTCAGCTTCTAACATAAGTGAAGTCATGAACACAATACATAGAGCATAAAAATTCAGATTTTTCTATAAATGCAACTACTCTCAATAGTATGAAATTAATGTGTATGTGTGTTGTGCCGGGTTACTGAAGAGACCAAGGACTATGTATCACTCCTAGCACAAGAATACAACAAGGAATAATGCAATTATACATGCCACAAGGAAAATTATACAAGGATCATGTATGAGATGAACATGCAACACCAAATTCATGCCCAATCATGTTGAAAAACAAACAAACAACACTTAATTATTTCATGTACTTTGGGAGGACTTATCATGTAGGTTCTTGGTTAGGTTTTCTCTAGATTACTCATGCACATCACCATAACATCCATAATCATTAAATTTATTCTAAAATTGGTACTTGGTTACCTAAGGATAATAGTCCGCACCTATGGATCATTGAGAGCTTGAGAGAACGACCTAGAAGTGCCGAACTCGCGGGTCGATTGGCCGAGGTCCTAAGTCAAAGGCATTTGTATGTTAGAATGACATGCAAGACCTAGCTCAACACAAGGAAATTCGAGAGAAGATGAGTGGTTACCTCCCCAACCGGTTGAAAATCATGCCTGTAATCGTAGATATGGGGAAAAGGAATGGATTCTCCAAGCTTCCAAGTTTTCCTTTGGCCCCACCACTAACTATCCTCTCCTTCTCTCACTTCTTCCTCTCTTCTTTCTTTCCTCTCACTCTTTTCCCTCTTGTTACTGGAAAATGGTGAAAGTGGGTGAGAGTGGGTGTTAAAGGACTCTTATATCCTGTATTTTCGGGCCAAATGGCCTTAAGTTCAATTATTTTCCTCCAATGGCCCTGTGGGACCCCTGTTTAGCTGCTGGGGCTGCCCTGTCATCCCGCTGGTTACTAAATTCATAGGATAGGTGCCCCACGGCCCGATGAAGGGTTATGCAAAATTTAAAGGCAAACGGACATAGGATTTTATCGTACGGGTCCGATCTTTAAGTGGCCTTGTGGGGTCCATTTCTGACTGTTGGGGTTGCCCTGATGCCCCTCTGGCTATGAAATTTATAGGGTAGGTGCCCTATGGCCCGATGAAGGGCTGTATAAATTTTGAGGGCAAACAGACACGGGGTTTTATCGTATGGGTCCGATTTATGATCAACGGTCAATGTTCCACGATCGGGGTTCAAATTTTGTGGACGAGCGTAGAAGAATATTTTCGGCCTTCATCATAAATTTAGAAGAAATCTGACGGCTAAAATGCCTAATATCTCAGTTTCATTTAAAAGGGTCAGTGATTTAAATTCTATCCTCTGAGCCAAGGCTGGGGTGAGTTGCGCTTGGCAAATGCTGTTAGGACAGCACGGGTAATTAATTTTTAGGCGTCTGTTGAGTTCGTGGTTCGTGACGGACCACAAGCCTAGTGAGGTTTACAGTTTTTCCAATTTTTAGATTTTTCTGACCCTCGTTGGCCGTTGCACGGCCTGCACAAGTTGTTGGCAGTACAAACATGCTATCTAGCTTAACGGCCCATACTTGGTCCGAACATAATCAGACTCGTTTGCCTTAATGGGATAACCTGAATTAATTTGTTGGTGGTAGCCCTCACACGAACAGTTTAATCGAGCGATTTTACGGCAAATCTCACGTGGACGCCTCAGGACACTGTTCTGCTTGGACCGAGTGTTACAGTGTCTCATCCCCACTCTTATTTTTAGGGGGTGTTTAATATCCTAACATTTGATTGCATCGTTTACATTCTACCATTGTTAGTTTTAAATTTTAAAGTCTAAAAATGTAATAGTGACAATTTCACATGTTTACTTTATAAAATACATATGACCTTGATTTTATTTTTATTTTTTATCATAATTCTCTCTCAAACATCCTCAAATGATAATAATGGCTCATTCAGTTAGAATGACACTAAACATTGAAAAACCAAATGCACTCTTAATGAACTTAGGGCTTGTTTGGTCAATGGAATTGAATTGTTTTAAATGGGATTAACATCATTATTGCACAATGATTGCATGTATGGTAATACCATGGTATTGTAACCCTCCAATTCCATGTTTAGGATAAAAATTTTGCTATAGAAAACACCGGATTAAGCAAAATCATGTTTGGTGGACCATGGAATTGTAATCAACGGATCAAATTCACAACGGATGTCGTTTACTTGTACACATATATAACCAAAATGTCTGTGTAAACAGTGTATATGGATTGATGGCATGGATAAATGCATGCATCAACATGGGGCCCATATGTGTAGTGGATTTCGAAATCTATAGAATTCCTACATGGGATCAGATGCAATTTCATTCCACCTAATTCCAACCTTTCCCATCCTCTCCAAATGCTGGATGGAATTGCACTAGACCAAATGCAATTCTATCTCAATTAATCCCATCTAGTGCTATGAGCCCAACGCCCCCTTAGATTAACAAGAAGAGGACTTACAATTAAGAGTTTTAGCAAATATGAAAGGAAAGTTGTCCATATTCATAGGATCAAAAATGATTTATGAAGAATTAAGAGAGATGTTGAAATGTCAGCAGCATAATTTTCTTAGTTGAAAATGAGTTGGGCCTTCCAACTAATTAGAGTCTTGAGGATATTGAGAGCATTTTCCAATCGTATTTTGACGTTCTTGAGCCACTCCATTGACCACTAGCATAGCTGATCATTGCGGTAAAATTACTTTTGTTTATGTGTTGGTGTAGGCCCATTGGGCATTTTTTTAATCTACCTATAAGCTTGGCCGATTATGGCCCTTTTCCATTGTAAATATCAGGCGTCGGAGAAAAATATACTTACCGTAATTCGTATAAAAACATAATATTAGAGCAGAGGTTAAGCAACTGGTTGGTGACAACCAAGCCACACCCACTGGTCAACATTACTCTCGGCAACATAAGTCCAAGCCTACAGCGGCAGGCATCACTTGTATTGGAGTTGTAATTTGAGTTCAAGTCAACTCAGACTTGATTAACCCAACCCTAGTTTTAAGTTGGGTTGTCAAGGTCCTTCGGTTATGTTTCAGTTGGAAAAGGCTAACCTAATTTGAATTTGGATTAGATTCGAGTTGAGCAAATTCAAGTTGGGTTAAGTTGATTTGAGAATAATCACATATATTAGGTTGGGGTTGAGTATAAAGGACTTTGGGTTTTAATTTGCATAGCCAGTAAAGTTGTTTAAGAGTTTCATTTTTCTAATATTATATTTAAATTATGCAGGTTTAATATTTGTGCTCCAACTTGAAGAAATGCATTGATGTGGTGGTATAAGCTATTGGGCCCATTTTATATATTCTCCTGCTGGGCTTGACTCATTAGTCCATTTAGGTTCCTTCACTATAAATAAGAGGTGTCGGTGAGAAACCCTCCACCCTAATTCATACCAAAAACAACCTTCAATCTCTAACGTCATAGGCTTCGACTTTTATTTTAATTTAATTTATTTTTATTTATTTATTTATTTATTTAATTCATAGCTTGTCTTGTTGCAGTATTTTAAATGGATTTTTGAGGGCGATAGAGATTCTTTTGATTTTCTATCCTTTCAAATCAGTCAAAAATCACGGTTGCAAATATAAATTTGCATCAGGACTTCTTTGATTACTGGAGAAGAGAGCGGATTAGATGAGTCCCATATAACAGCTTAGTGGATCGTCTGGCCGTGGGGCCACCTTGATATATTTGTTGTATATCCATGCCGTCCATTAGTTTTTCTAACTCATTTTAGGGCATCTTATAAAAAATGAAGCAGATCTAGATCTCAAGTGGACCACGGCATAGGAAATAGTGGTCATTGAACGTCCACCATTAAAAAATTCTTAGGGCCCACTGTAATGTTTATTTACCATCCAAACTGTTGATAAGGTCACACAGACCTAGATGAAGGGAAAACACAAATATAGGCTTGATCAAATGGTTTTGTGGCTCCCAATAAGTTTTTAATGGTGGCCATTCAATCCCTACTGTATGGTCCACTTGAGATTTGGGTCTGCTTCACTTTTGGGGCCATGTCTTAAAATGAGCTGGAAAAACTGATAGACGCCGTGGATATAGAACACACCCATCAAGGTGGGCCCCACCGTCAGTGCCTTGCACACTAAGCTGTTACCCGGGCATCACCAAAGGATGCATGTGATGTGGGCCACTTGACTTTTGCGAATTTTGTAGTGAAATGATCTGAATCAAGTAATGGGATGTATGCCAAGCAGACGTCATGGTGGGTCCTGCAGAGCACTTCAACGGAGGCGGATTGCCTGTAGAACTGGTCAACAGATATATCCTGTTGACCTGACTATGTGGGCCCACTGTAATGTTTTTGTTCTATCCATTCCATCCATAAGTTTTTTCAGATTATTTCAGAACAGGATTCCAAAAATGAGGCAGATCCAAAGATTAAGTGGACCACACATTGGGGATAATGACGGTCACCGTTGAAACCTTCCTAGGCCCACGATGATGTTTATGTACCATCAAACCTGTCCGTAAGGTCACAAAGACTTGGATGAATGGAAAACACAAACACCGTCTTGATCCACAACTTCTTTGGCCCCCAATAAGTTTCAATGGTAGGCGTTCAATCTCCTCGGTTTCTTGTGGTGTTGTTAACTTAAGCTTTGGATCTGCCTCATTTTTGGGCTATAGTCTTAAACAAGCTGAAAAAAACTTATGGATGGAATGGATAGAAAAAAAAAAATCACAGTGGGCCCCACAGAATGGGGTCAACTGAGATAACCCTGATGACGTGGTCTTCAGAAAATCCGCGTCGGATTGCGTCCTACCCCCGCCCGTCTCCAGAGAACGGGCAGGAGCTTTGAGTGCCCACTGTGATGTATGCGTCTTATCCACACCATCCATTCATTTTTCGTATCATTTCAGGAATAAGCCCAAAAACTAGGCAGATCCAAGGCTCAAGTGTACTACGAAATGGAGATTAAAATCTTGCCGTTGAAAAAATCGTGGGGGCTACCGAAGTTTTGGATTGAGCTGATATTTATTTTTTCTCTTCATCCAGATATATGTAACTTTATGAATAAGTTGGATGGAAAATAAACATCACCGTGGGCCCTAGAAAGTTTCAACGGTGAGAATCATTATCACCTCTGCTTCCTATGTTGTGGTCCACTTGAGCCTGGGATCTGCCTAAATTTTTTGTTCAACTGACTAAAATAATGTGAAAAAATAGATGGACGGTGTGGATAAGACCCATACATTACGGTGGCCACTCAAAGCTCCTGCCCGTTCCCAGCTGGAGACGACGGTGGCAGGACGCAATCCGCGGGCTCCCGGCTTGCAGGGATTCTTTTTTTTAATTTCCTAGCTTGGCTGGTGGGATAGACGAGAATGGCCGCATGCTACTTTGCCTACCAACTTTCCATGCAACGCTGTAGTTACTACTAACGTGTGACTTTTGTAGAAAATCAGAACGGTACAAACGGTGATCCATATAGAAAATATCATCTGGTAAGAAAATCAGAATGGTCAGCCAATCAGAGGCACTACATTTCCCAAATCAATGGATAACCAATGGTATGATGCAGTGACGGATTCTTAGCAACATATAACTGGCTTCGTTCGATTTTTTCCTTTCCATATTTTTAACGGCTTGGATGTCCTAGATAAGTGTTATATTACCAGCAAAGGAAGGTTGTATGTAAGGATCCTGGATCTAAGATGTACTTATGTTGCTTTATAATACTTCTCTTTGGACGTCAATTTGATTAGCCGTTATCTATCGAGGGATATCAAAGTCATTCCAGTTTAATATTCTGACAATTACTAAAAAAAAATTGCTCAGATACATCTTGTTGTATAGCTGAAATAGAACCAACGAGCAGATAATTGCTAATGTATGATGTGTATAACACATCCAACGACTTAGAAGGTTAGCCCTGTGATGAGGATCAACTGGTCAAGAAATCAGTTTGATCTACTGATCAGGTGGGCCACAATTGTACTTTGATCATTTCAATGGCCATCCATTGTTGTTAGTAATGGGGCCCATTTTTTCGACGGGCTGGATATCGTACACGATTGATAGGTTGGCGCTAATCGTTTGGTTCGATGTAACTTTTTTATTCAAATGGTTACACGTGAGCATTTCGCTAACTAAATGTACTCGCACGCTTGCAAAAGATGGGCACGTGTGAGAGACAGTTGTTCATCTGCTGGCCCTATCCTGTCTCACTTCGCCACGGATCATACTAAATTTACACCAATGAGACAATCTTAACCGTCCGATCAGTGTCCGACAAACTCAGTAGATGTTGACGGTTCCGTATTTCAGTATAGGTCCGTAAATGTAGACTTTTGCCCAATATTCTCGTAACATTCGGTCAGATGCCCAATATTTTCCTAACGTTCGGTCAGGAAAATCCGATTTGGTGTGCCTGGGTCTGTGAATCATGGGATGGACGGTCAGATTGAAATTAAGATGTCCGCATGTGTATGGCACTGACGGACCGTCCAAAGTTCATCGCATGGATGGAAGGCGTCTTCGTAATGTCGTAGGTTTGCTAGAATACATCCCGACCTATTACCGTGGGTAGAGCTGTACACGAGTGGAGTTAGATCCGTCAGCTCACTCGTTTCGACTTGGAGAAGTTCGACTCACCGCGACTTGAAATTCGGTACCCGAGTTGACCAGACCCGACTCCGAATCTCAGGACATGATTCAATTTTAAACATTCACAACCACACTTAATTAAAACTCATTATAATAACAATATTCATCAAATACAATCTTTAACTATTACAGCCTAAACTCACTTCTAAGTTCCTGCTATACAATTTATTATTATTATTTTTTAAAATACAAATACAGATATGGCTACCACTAAGCCGATGGTTAGATCCTCACTCTGCTTCGCCTCGACTAAACTCCAAGACCTGAAACACTGTTATTTTGGGTATGAGCACAACCGCTCGTGGGATCTTATCCAACCAAATATAAAATTTCTAGATTTATATCAAACGAATAAATAATAAAAGTACTTTCTGAAATTTCAAAACATGAATCAAAATATTAAATATTTCATATGACATGAATGCGATGCTGGAATCATAAAGACGTACTGAATGCCACACTATCATGAATTCAAGAATAAAATTAAATAATCATCACATCTTACAACACCGTACCTAGGTGTATGACCACGTTGCATTAACGCCCATACACCAGTACCTCATGGTGAGGGACTCATTTATACGTTAGCTAGTCAGACTACTGCTCCAGTTGTACCTCTGACGTATGTCCGCGCACACAATTGTACTCATACGCCGTACACAAAGGAGACTCCGAAGGATCCAACGGGTTCTAGGGTCTTTCACACAAGGGACACGATTGCCCTACTTGCTAGCTTTAGGGTCTCTCACCCAAGGGACACGATTCCCTACTTGCTGGCTTTAGGGTCTTTCACCCAAGGGACACGATTGCCCTACTTGCAAATACCACAATCATTTCCTCATTTTTCTTTCTTTTTCCATAATTCCGTAATCAGTAGAGATGAATGCATGTCATGAATTATTCCAAAATCAGTAGCGAAATAATTTAATTATTTAAATCCCGATACAACAATGCAAGTTCTATACAAATGTGCAGAAATTCGATGCCGTAAAAATTCAATTCCTAAAATTTACTGAAACATCAAGCTAAAATCAAATTAATTAATATTATTTTAAACCAATTAATTTAAATCAATTACTTTAACACAAATTTAAGGTCTAAATCTTAACACCAAATTTCATAAATAAAAGTTAGATTAAAATCTAACTCTACAAGTTAATCAGATTCAGTAAATGCTAAAATTTAAAAAAAGTAAATATTATGTATAAAGGAATTTGACAATATTAATTTGAAGTCATTATGTCAAATAAATAAATTTTCTAAAATACATAAAATCAGAAAGTTCATAAATGGAGGAGAATCACCCACCTGATATTTGGACCGTCGATTTCTGGACTAAACCATACGCCCACGACCTACTTAGCGTTGCATGCTAAACCTGACCCAGGCTTACACTCTTAACGAGTTTTTTCCACTGACGCAACACATGGCATTAACTTGCTGTCTACACTCGCTGGATGCGTGAGAAGTTGAGTTTCAGCACACCATCTACCAAAAGAAAATAACACCTAAGTGGTCTATTTAATGAATGGTTAGGATTTCAGGTTAGTCTATTTAACCATGGCTATCAAGATTTTCTACTGTTCGTGTTGTTGGGCTGATATGGTATGTAAGATGAATTACCGTTTACAATCGAAAATATCAACAATATAAATTTTTATTTGTAATTAATAATTTTAGATATCATTTGTTAAAACTTTAATAATTCAAATACTTAAATAAAATATTATTTTTACTATTGTTTAATTTAGAAATTACAGTAAAATAATGTACAAGAAATTTTATTTAATTTCTAACTTTAATTAAATTAAAAATTTTTTTTACTTAAATAATATTAAATATTAGCATAAAAATATTTATTATTTTTATTCACTAAATTCTAAAATTAAAATTTTTATTTTATTTATCACATAAACTTAACAAATACACACACACACATACGCACACATATGTATTGAAATAACTTGATTATTTTATAACAAATTTTAATTTCTTTTTGATAATTCATTGAAAATGTATATTTAGGTTTAATCGATAAATTATCTAAATTTTAATTTAAACAAAAATTTTGAACTACAAGGAAAACATTTTTTTTTTTTAAAGTTTAAAAATCTAATATTATATTTTATTAAAATTTTAATTTAATAAAGTTTTAAATACACATTAATCACTAGAATTTCAAAATATAGAAATCTAATCAATTTAATTTTAATTCCAAAATTTTGAAAATTTTCTTAAACTTAAGTTCATTTAAATTTAATTTAATTAACTCTTCAAATTTTAGAATTAAAATTTAGATTTTAATCTTTACAGAATAAAAATTATCACACTAATTTATATAATATAACATTAATAATGTAATTAAATTATTATTGATAATTTAAAATTTATTATTATTATTATTTTTTTATCTAACTACTTAAATCTAAATTCAGAATTTTATTATTATTTATTTTTAAATCTAAATTGAATAAGGTCAAGGAATATATTAATTTAGATTTTAAATACTATTACTATTATATAAATTATTTGTTACAACATTATGTAAGTATGATTAACTTGGCTTTATAATTGACTATTTAAATTAATAAATTTATTTTTATTTGATACATTTAATATAATTATTATATTACTTTTATGTTAAATTGTTAATATCATCATTTACATAATTTTTTTAAAAATAATAAATTATATTTATCACAACTTTTATATATTATCAAATAAAACTTTTCTATTTTGTTACTTATAATATAATCATATAAATAATATTAACTACATGTGTATTAATTATGTAATATAATGTTATCTTACACATGTTTATTTTAATTATGTTATATATTTTGTCATTATTATTATTATTTTTTTGTAACCTATAATTATATTGTATTACTAGTATATTATTATGAAACATAATATTTATATTTTACTATACCTTAATGATCTTATAAACCTTTTTATTTTATTTTATCTTATTATAGATCTTATTATATATCATATTAATACTAATCATATATTACAATTATATAATTTATAATTTGTTATTATTATTATATATTTTTATTTTATTTTTATAATCATATTTGCTTATATATACTTATCAATCTTACATTACTTATATTTACAATTCTGCATAATGAATCATAAATATTTTAAATAATTAATTATATATTCTGTTTGTACTGTAAAATATTGTAGGATATTATAACTTATTTGAAATTTAATTTAATAAAAAAAATTCTTAACAAAACATTTAAGAATTAATAAAATAATCTTAAATAAACTATTTATTTTATTCTATAAATTTATTTTATTTTATTTATCCATAAATTATTTCAGTATTAAATATTTAAAAAAAGAATAAAATAAAAATTTCTAAATGAGTAGATTCCCTACAAAAAAAAATTAACTGACAATAATATTTCTACGAAAATTTAAATTAAATAAACATAATCATAACTGAAAATGATAAATTTCATGTTAAGATCACCTACCTTAAATTCTGATGATCCGGCCCTGCTTTAATCTCTCTCTCTTGATTTACAGAGCTCTTTCTCTCCTTCACTGAATTTTTTTTTTAAATTTGATTGATTCATTCGATTCTTTTTCTTTTCCTTTTTTTATAAATGGATGCGTAATGGAATGGATGAGTGAGAATTATGGGACGGTTTCATTTAGTGGGAGGTTCGGCGGCCATTACCGTACAAAAAGGAAGGAAAGTGGAGAAAGTGGTTTAGTCGTGCGGAAGATATAACTTTTAATTTATTTTATTTTATTTTTTATTTTTTAAGATATGGTGGGTCGCACCAACAATAATTTAAATCTACTCCGTCCATTATCTCGGCCTGGCCAAGAGAAGATATAAGGCAAAAAATGAGGCTGATCCAAAACTCAGGTGAGCCACATACAAGCGGACGGTGGGGTTGGTTCCCACAAAAAAATGGGTTGTTCTCGATTTTTATTTTATTTTTTAACAACAATCTAGTGATTAAGATCAGATGAATCTCAGTGCACAGTCAATAGTTAACGTTGGCTAGATTTGGATTAGTTAATAATTAAACACGTGGTCTTAAATATATAAGTTGAGAGAGTGCATTATAAATAAATTTATATATATTCTACCAAAATCATGTAATCATTAATGACATTAATTAATAATTCACACTAAGCAAAACGATCACAATTTACATGAGCCGATAGATGCATGTGTGCATGGGTGCGTGGATGTATGCATGGGTCTATGTGTGTATACTCCAATGAAGGCAATTGTACATACATGTATGTGTACACACGTGTACCAAAATTGGAGAAGTTCGACTCACCGCGGCTTGAAATTAAACTCGGACTGAGTTGGACCTAATTTTGGAAAAGATAGACTCGCCACGGCTTGAAATTTAACTCGATCTAAGCCGGACCTAATTTTCCGGATTTCACCATCTATGATATTGGAGCCCTTGACCGCGTGTTGAAAATCTTGAGAGTCTACCTTCCAAGCAAGAGTAAGGATCTAGCCAAGTTTGAGCTTACTCAAGCTCTGGCTTGCATCGAACCTCAACTTGAACTCACTCGAATTAAATTACCTCGGTGATTGGTTATCTATATTGCTTACGGAGTGTTCAATAAAACAACTCAAGGAAGTGTTGGCGAGGAAGGAGTGGATGTGTCGGTTGTTTGATTTTAACGCTGCTAAGCATAATATTTGATTTTGATGTTATCCTCTATGTATTTGAAGCATTACTTTTGAAATATTATTATTCTTTTACATGATGTGGGAAATTGAAGACTTGTTTGAGAAAATACTGAATGCGCTTGAGTGGGGCCAAGTTGCTAACCAAGCCGAGCCAGCAAGATAGGCTGGGGAATCAAGCCGAGCCAAGCTCGAGCTAGGATTATCTACTGGCCGGGCGGGCTGTGCGAAGATCCACTCAGTTCGATTGCAGCACTAACCATAAGATGCGTCCGTACTTTAGCATTTTGATATGGTGCCATCTTTCAATGATCTGAACCGTTTACACGATGGGTCTCACCATGGATGGGAGATAGCCTAAAGATTGAAACTTCTAGATTAGAATACTACAACCATTTGATCAATTAACTCTTTCACTATGGACGGTCTATATTACTTTGATTAATCAAAGGGTTTAAATATTCTTTCTTTCTGTTTTTTTAATCTCCCGTCCATGTCAATGCCCATCGTGTAAACCGTTTGGATCGTTGAAAAGGACCTTTATCCAACGGCTAAATTCACGACGTATCCTATCATGTATTCTAGCAAACCTCTTATAATACAAGAGTATCTACAGCGCCATTTTAACTTACACGTGTATGGTATCTGTTAGATGGGCCTGCCGTGGATGATCCGCAAACAGGAAGTTCCTGTTGACGGAAGCTATGTGGGGCCCACCGTGATGTCCGGGTGACATCCACACGGTCCATCAGTTTATCCATCTCAAGCTGCCACATTACACGAAAGTGAGGATGGAAGCACACACCATTGAAACCATCCTGAAGCCATAGAATATTTACAAGAGGCTAATTTTTGGTTCTTAAGTTCATCTCAGTGGGAGTAACCAGATGAACGGTTTGGATGGCATATAAACATCACGGTAGGCCCCAGGAAATTTTCAACGGTTGACGGTTCCGTCCCCACTTTTTCCTTCCGTGTGGCCCATTCGAGTTATATGTGTGCTTCATATTTCGGTTCATGTCCTCGCATGAGTTGGCGAAACTGATGGACGGTGTGGATGTTACACGGACATCTCAGTGGGCCCCACGTTGCTTCCACCTACAGAATGATACCGAACCAGTCACATGATCTGACCACCCAATCAATGGTTCGAAACCATCGAAATGATTATAGTGTTTTTCGCAAAATAAGTGTGGAATTTTTAGAATTTTAAAGATTTCCTTTTAAGGGCTTTTATAGGGTAAGGAATTTGAGTGTCGGCCAGTAATGTGGGCCCACCTCAACATATGCATTGTATATCCATACCTAGTGGTTCATGTGTTTTTACAACTTCTTTTAGCTCATAGTCATAAAATTGAGCCAGATTCAAATTTCAGTAGAACCACACCACGGGAAACAATGGTCACTGACTATTAAAAACCTTTCATGGGTCAAATAAATTTTTGATCAACCGGATTTTTATTTTTATTTTTTTCGTCCATTTAGATTTGTGTGACCTCATCAACTGTTTGAATGTTCAACAAACATTATGGTGGACAGATGATAAGAAGTTTTTAATGGTGAGTATTCAATGACTACTAATTTTGGTGGTGTAGTCCACATGAAATTTGCATGTGATGCATTTTTTGGGATCATATATACTAAAATAAGCTGTAAAAATAGATGGACAACATGGATATACGGTAAACACATTGAGGTGGGCCCTATGATCAAGGTCTCACCCACATCCTTAGTACCAGGGGCCAAGTCAGGCCCAAAGAATTTAATTTAGGATTCATAAATTTTAAAAAATTTAAATCTCTTATGCTTATCGTTTGATGGGAATTTGGTAAGAAAATTCACACCTTTGGAAAACCATAATATTGAAGTTCCTTCGTAATCATTTTTCTAGGACAAAATTATTAAAATGACTTTAAAAAGTGGTGAAGTTGAGAATTGTGGGGTAATTACCGCATACCACTTTTTTATGAAAAAAAAAAAAAGTCCTCTATGTAATTTCATCCCCGATCCAAAATTTGGTTTCTAAGGCACCATTTGGTAAAATCCATATTGGTGAGGAAATTGTGGTAATTATTATTTTAGGCCCATTTGTTTTACTAATTATCATGATAATGTAAAGAAAATAGTAATGATTACAAATTATTTTAAGTATTTTTTGTCTTCTAATTACATTTGCATTTTTTTTTTTCCTTTTTTTTACGTTAGCTTGTTAGTACACACCCATGTCAGTACACACACTCCATGTTAGCCACCCCCGCTAGGAATCGGTACCAAGACCTCAAGTGTTGAAACGAGGTATCTCCACTTAGTCTGCCAGTTGAGCTATGGATCTAGGTGTAACTACATTTGCATTTAACCACATGTTTAGTTTATATTGATAATAAAATTGTTGTGATGACATTTTTAATTTAAATACTTTAATGTTAAAGAGTTACACCTTTTCTTTTATTCACTGACGTATTTGGTAAAAGAAACAATCTCTCGAGAAAAGATCTTTTAAAACATGCCTTTAATATACACACACAGGGGAAAAGGTACTATGCGCTAGACCTCATTATCAGCTCCCGGGAGGTCGAGCTATGTGGACTCCACCGTGATGCGTGTCAACCATCAACACCGTGCATTTGATGGGTCCCCTTTAAATTATGGGATATTCCAAAAATTAGCTGTATACGGAACTCAGGTGGGCCATACCATCTAAAATCATGTGAAGACACTGTTAAAACATATAAAAGCACTTGGTGGGGCCCACCTGAAATTTGCATGCATGTGAAACTTGGTCTGAACCCTCATCGAAGTGGGACACACATAATGGATGAGCTGGATTTGCAAACCACATCTCGGTGGGCTCAAAAAATGATTATGAATGTTTTAATGGTGCACGGCCCCTCTCCACTTTTGTATGTGTTATGGCCCAACAAGTCACAGATTGACTTGATTTTTGAGACCTAGGCCCACGATGGAATGGTGCATTTGATTGATGGGGCAGATGTTCGAAACGCATCACAGTGGGGCCCACATAGTTCGACCTCATGGGACCGACTCGTGAGGTGCGGGCATTTTTCTCTAAAAAAAGGAGATAGAAGAGTGCCGGCCATAAGGCTATTTGTGTTCCTTTATTGCACTTTGCACGTATGAATTGTCACAAGGAATTAAAGAGGATCTTAAATATTTCACATCATGCCTAGATTGGGGCTAAGCAATGCTGTGAGCCATGAGTCTGACCTGTGGCTTGGGGTGGTTCAATCCTGGCTAACCAACCTAGTGAGCTAGTGCCTAGCTTAGCAAGCAATTCTTCTCTATAAATGGATCATACAACACTCCTATAAAAAATTGAATATTCTAGAATCCATCATGAAAGGGTTGAAATGCATCTCCTCATAGACAAAGGCCTTCCCCAGCAACTCAATCACACATGACCTATATTTTAGAAGAGTATGTTGACATTTTAGGACCCACTTATTTAAGGGCCTGAATATCTCACAAATGTGACAGGCGCATATTGTCATATTAACCTTTCCATACATGGTCCTTGGGCTAGACTCAAGTGTGTTAGTCCTGGACAAGTGAAAAAAATAAAAATTCTTCACTTGTGCATCATCATGCTACCCAAATCACTATCCTAACAATGTATAGAGCATGTAGGCTAAAAAGATAATGGAAACTATGTGAGTTTCCTTTTGAATTTTGACCACTCATCATTTTACTCTGACCATCCATTTTATAGCCATTAATTGGATGATAAGATTACTTATCTAATTTAATTATAATATGCTAAGTTTCTGATGGGACCCACAATTTAGATGGTCTGAATAGTTGAACTTCATGAATGTCTGTGCCGATACAGATGGCTTGTCCATGGTTAGTCAAACTCATTTTTGCATAATAACTTAGAAAATTAAGCAATGGTAATCTATAGACCTAATAAATAACCACTTACATGAATAAAATTATTTGTCCTTAGCTGTGTCCCATCAATTTATATTAACCTCGTTTGTAGTACATGTGCTAAGCAGTACATGTGCCACATGCCATATATTGGCATCATCCACGTTAAGCTCACCATACCGATCACAACACATGTTCTTGTAGTACCCTTTTTAATTAAGTTAAATCCAATAAGGAAAAGATGGTCCCAGAAGATGCCAATTTTATATAACCCTCTTTGACAGGAGCTGTGCCACCAAAACTTGTGGGGCCCACTATGATAAGGACGTTTCAACCACCCTATCTGCCTACGGGGCCTACTACGGCAAATGCATTTCCATTTTATATGCTTATCTTAGGATATGAACTCAAAAATAAAATAGGTAAGTAGGCGTTTAAATGCTATCCAAATAGTTGATTATCCCTACTAAATAATGAAAGGGATTGTGTCCTACCTGCACATAAATCAGTTAAGGCACGTGTTTTGTCAGCCCCATTGTGATGTATGTGCTTTATTCAGGTTATTTAGACATTTTTTAGATTATTTTAAGGCATGGGCTCAAAGATGAAATAAATCAAAGCTAGGCCGAACCATACCCAAAGAACGAACAGTGAAAATAACCATTGTAACCTTGCTAGGGCATTCTGTAATGTTTATTTGTCATTCCACTTGTTCATATGGTCACATGAGAAAACACAAACGCCAGCTTGATCCAAATCTTCCGTGGTCTCAAAAAGTTTTTAATGGTACGCGTTCAATCCTTACTGTGTAGTTCATTTAATCCTTGGATCTGCATCATTTTTGGAGTCATACTCTAAAATGTGGAAATTTTTTTTTGAATGAATAGCATAGATAAAACCCTACATCACTGTGGGCCCCACACAACTCCTTACCCGTATTCAATCGGCTTCCACTAGAAAAGGGAAAACACAGTATCAGCCTCATTTAGCACTTTTATTACGGTGTGTGGTCCAGCTAGAGTCTTAAATGCGCATTAGTTTTTGAATTCAGTACTAAGATAAGCTAGTGCAATGAATGGACGGACCGGATATAACGCATACATGACCCCACAAAGGTCTTGATTATTCCGACTCTCCCTTACAGAGGATGCAGGAAACTCACCAGCAGAAGTGTCATGTGCGGCCTGGGACTCACTCAAGACAGTGCAGCCCTTACCATGGAGCCCATCTTGATGCATGTAAACTATATCCACTCCGTCCATCCGTTTTTCCATATAATTTTAAGGGATTATGCTAAAAATGAAGCAGATACAAATTTCAGGTAGGCCATATATACCATAAAAAAAGTTGTGATTAACTATTAAAAACTTATTATGGGCTACAAAAGTTTTGGACCAAGTTGTACCCGAACTTTGAAATTTAGGGCATTATATTTTACATGATGGATTTGTAAAATGTCTACCAGAAAATTAGCTTGACCATCCAACCCATTGATAAGGTCACACAGACCACCCTACCCGTTGTTAAGGTCATGCGGACATGGAGGAAAAAACAAATATCAACTTGATCCAAAACTTTTGTGGCTCATAAATAATTTTTAATAGTCATTAATTAACCATTGTTTCATGTAGAGGTGTATATGAACCGAGCTAGCTCGGTTAGCTCGCTCGACTCAACTCGAAAAAACTTGATTCAACTCGGTTCAAAGATGAGTTCGAACCAAGTGGAGATGATTTTTTGAGCTCGAAAATGAGTTCGAGCCGAGTTTGAGCTGGCCCCAGCTCGAATCGAACCAGTTTGGTGACTCGATTACTTTGATACTGATGTTGCTCACTAAGCTTTTTGATGAAATGACTCAAAGAAGTGTGGCTGGTGGCAAGGTAGTTATGTATATGAAACTAACACTCGGTTTTTTCTTTTTTTCTTTTTTATGTTGCTTAGAAGGTATTTGATAAAATACATGTAAAACTATTGTTGTTATATCAAATATAGTGAGATTTTGAAAGTACATAATAGGTGTTTTTGAAAATGCCATAATGGCCAACTCAGCCCGATCTTGCCTTGAACTTGGCTCGAACTGGCCCGAGCTGCTAACCGAACCGAGTTGAGTTGGCCAATCAGGCTCGAGGACTAAGCTCAGCCGAGTTCAAGTTGAGGTCAGCTAGTGGTCGAGCCGAGCCGAGTCGAGCTGAGGCCAGCTCAACTAGGTTCAATTCACTGTACACCCCTAGTTTCATGTGATGTGGTTGTATCTAATTTACTTTTAGGACCATGGCCCAAAATAAGCTTAAAAAACAGATGAACGGCGTGAATATAAAATACATACACCGAAGTTACCACGATGTGCAGGGTCTCACCCACACCGCTCGATGCCGCACGCTCGCTTCATCTTTTGCCGTAAAGAGTTCCAACGCCGCTCGCGCGATTAACCATTTCTGCAATACTCTCTCCACAATCACGGATCAGCGAGTACGAAATCCCGTAAGTTCATCGGACGCGGATTAGACACTGACAGGTCGAGTAGCGAGGGTGTCCACTTAAGCGACCTTATTAAGTTTTGTGGGTCCACAATGACGTATGCTTTGTATCCACACCGTCCATCCATTTTGAAACACCATTTTAAGGCGTAAGCCAAAGAATGAGGCAGATCCAAATCTATAGTGGACCCCACCACAGAAAACAGTGGTGAGAGTAACTCTCACCGTTGAAATGTTTATAAGGCCTACCGTGATGTTTATTTGTGATCGAACCTATTCATAAGTTAACACAGACATTAAATAAGGGAAACACAAATATCAGCTTGATTGAAAACTTTTGTGGCCCTTGGAAGTTTTTAATGGTGGGTGTCACACTCTCCACTGTTTTCTGTGGTGGGGTCTACTTGACCTTTGGATCTGACAAATTCTTTGGCTGGTTTGTTAAAATGGTCTCTCAGAATGAATGGACGGTGTGGATACAAACATACACCATGGTCGGACTCACAGAACTTGGTGACGTCCCTTTAGTAGTCTTGTGACTCAACCTGTCAGCATACGATCCGCGTCCAAGTTCATCGGATAGGGCAGTGGCTTAGGTACTACCCCCGCCTCTTCCAGCTGGGGACAGGCAGAGGCTCTGATGGCTACTGAGGGATCATTGTGATGTATTACTTTTATCTACACAGTCCATCCTTGTTTCCATATCATTTTAGGTTATTGACAAAAAAAAAGAAGGTAGATCCAAGGTTCAAGTGGACCACACCAAAGGAAGTAGCGGTGCTAATGATAACATTAAAACTTTCTTAGGGTCCACTGTGTTATTTATTTTCCATCAAACCTGTTGATATGATTATGTACACTTGGATGAAGTGTAAAAACAAATATAATCTTGATACAAAACTTTTGTGGTCTTTAAGAAATTTTCATCCGATAAGATTTTAATCCTTACTGTGTGGTCTATTTAAGAATTGGATATTAGATATTTTAGGACTTATATTCCAAAATAATAATAATAATGATAAAAAGAATGGCCAGTGTTGATAAAATTCATACATTAAGTTCTACAAGCATCCGCGGAACAGGCGGGGTAGTACCTACGGCTGTACATCGAGCCGAGTCGAGTTGAGGTGGGCCAAGCTTGGCTTGACTCGTTCATGCTATACTCGAGTTTGAGTAGAGGTGGGCAAGTTGGACCCGATCTGGTGGATCCGACCCGACTTGATACCGTTCCGAACAGAGCCGACGGCCTAGTTCGGCCCTAATTGAATCTATCCATCGAGATCCGGTCGTTTTTCGGGTCAGATTTGGATAGGGGTGTATCCGAACAAAACCGATCCTAAACCCGAACCAAAAGGGTTCAAACCGACCCGACCCGGGATATAAATATCACTCATTTTTACAAAATTCTTTCTCCACGCATCTTTGGCTTTTCGTTTGGCGCCAAAAAACCCCGCCCAATGTGCACCTGAGCCCCAACTCTATTTCTGTATCTCTCTTTATATCTGTATCTCTCTGTATCTGTCTCTCCTTTTTGTTGAAGAAAGTAAGAAGAAAGTTAGCTAGATGTCTTGCGGTGGGTTTTGGAGCTTTTATGGGATTTCTCTGGTGGAGAGAAATATACAGGGAGAGCCGTTGGGTTTTGGAGCTCGATTTCTATGCCGGAGAGGGAAATAGAGAGAGAGAGTAGTAGCAGGCATGGTTGGCATACAGTGATTTACCTGCTAGTTGACGGAAGCGTATTGACTGGTGTACGAAGTGGATTTGCGGGTGTAACGTTAGCAAGCTTTGTGGGTCTGATTACAAGGTATGTGTTATATCCAAACCATCTATCCATTTGGCAATATTGTATTAATGCTTGAGATCAAAATTAAGACATATCTAACTATTAAGTGGACCACACTGTGGAAAGTAGTGGGGGATTGAACGTCTACCATTGAAACCCTTCTTGGGTTCACAGAAGTTTTGGATCAATATGAAATTTGTTTTTCCTCTTCACTGAGGTCTTTGTGACCTTACGAACAGATTGGATGAAAATAAACGCTATGGTGGGCCATACAAATTGTTCAACAGTGAAAATCATTATCTCCGCTTCTATTTATGGTGTGGTCCAAATGATCTTTGGATATGATTTATTTTTTGGATACTGCTCTAAAATGAACTCTAAAAACAGATGAATGGTATATATTTACTAAATACATCACTGTGGGCCATGTAGCTTTGATCTCCTTTGAACCGTTCGTACAACTCGGAGCTCGAGGAGCGTCAGGGCAGGTCTTCGCACGGCACGTTGCTCTATACAGAGCTATAGCCTATACGGATTGGCTACTCCCCCTGACACCAACCATTGGTTGATTGTCGGTGCTTTGTGGGGCCCACCATGATGTATGTGTATCATCCATGCCGTCCATCTATTTTTATGTATCATTTTATGATATGATAAAAAAAATGAATTATATCTAAATCTCAAGTGGACCACATTACAGGAAACAGTGTTGAATGAATTTTGACCATTAAAAACGTTTTGGGGGCCATAAAAGTTTTGGATCAAGCTGATATTTATTTTTTCCCTTCATCTGGGTCTTTATGACCAAATCAACAGATTGGATGTCAAATAAACAGTACAGTGGGCCTTAGGAGGATTTTAATTGTGAATATCCATTCATTATTTTTGTCTTGTGGTATGGCCCACTTAAGATTTATATCCCTATCATTTTTTGTACCAAGCCCTAAAATGATCTGTAAAAATTGATGAACGGCATGGATGAAACAAGTACATCATGGTGGGGCCCACAGATCACCGACCGGAGTAGCCAGTCCGTTCGCACTCGTACATAAAGCAGCTGTATAGCTGGTAGCCTGCTAGAGCTATAGCCTATAAGACAGCAAGAGCTATAGCCTATGAGACAATAAGAGTTATAGCCTATATACACGTACATGTAGAATTAAAAATAGATTTCTTACTCAGTTAGCTGAGTAAACTATGTGGGCCATCTTGAATTTTTTTTTGGTTTATATAAACCGTCCATCAGTCTTTTTGGATGATTTTAGGGATTAATGTTAAATTTTAAATATATCTAATAATCAAGTAAATCACATCATAAGAAGCAGTGTGAATAATGATTTTTACACCGTTGAAAAAAATGACGATCCGACCGTTGCCCAATCCGACCCGACTCGGTTGTCCTGACCGAGACGGACTCGGATCGGCTCAGGCCAGGAGGGATTAGGATCTGTTCGGGTGAGATGACCCAGACTCGGCTCCGGATCGGATCAGGTTCGGGTTCAGCCCTCCAGATTTCGATCCTGATTGAGTAGGACCCAATCCGGTCCGACTCGGTCCGATGCCCAGCTCTAAGTTTGAGCTTGAGCTCGAGCTCGCCCTTAAGCTCAACATTGAAGCTTGGCTTGTTTGCCAAAGCTTTCGAGTCAAGTTCGAGTCGAGCTAGTAGTTCAAGTCGAGTCGAGTCGAGTTTACCTCGGTAGGGTAAGGGAAAGAAAGAGAGAATGGGGACGAGTAGGGTCGGGTAGGGCTTTTTAGTAAAAACTTTTAAGTTTTAACTTCTTTTTTAAAACTTAAATATACGTATTATATATATTTAATATTAATATAATTTATATAATATATATTATTAAAATATATTACTTGAGCCGAGTCGAGCTCGAGTCAAGTTCGAGTCGAGTCGAGTCGAGTTGAAATACACCATGGTCAAACTTGGCTTGAACCCAACCCAAACTTTAGTAAACAAGCTCGACTCGCCTTGAGTCAGCCTTTCAAGTCAAGTCAATCTGAGCTGGGTCGAACTGAGTCGTCCAGCTTTTCGAGCTAGCTTAACTCCTGTATAGCCCTATTAGTACCTTATTCGCGGCCATCAGATAGGAAACGGATTGGCTACTCCCCCACCACCAACCCCTGGCTGATGGTTGGTGCTATGTAAGCCCCACCATGATGTATGTGTTTCATCCATTCCATCCATTCATTTTTAAAGATAATTTTAGAACTTTATCTCAAAAAAGAGAGAGATATGAATCTCAAGTGGACCTCACCACAGGAAAACAATAGTTATTGGATATCCACCATTAAAATGCTCCTAAGGCTTAATGTACTCTTTATCAATATGTTGATTAAGGAACACAGGCCGCGATGAAGGTAAAAAACAAAGACCTCGTGTTGAAACTTCTCACGGTATACCACTGAGGTAAGTTTGAAACCTTCCTAAGGCCCACCATCAAACCTGTTAAAAGGGTCACACCGGTCCACACCGGCCATCCATTTGGCGATATAATTTTAGGTATACACCCAAAAATGAGGCTGGTCCAAGGCTCAGGTGGACTACACCGTTAAACAGAACGGACAATGACACCCACCGTTGAAACCTTCCTAAGGCCCCCTATCAAACCTGTTAACAAGGTCACATATACCTAGATGATGAAGGGAAAACGCAAATATCACCTTGATTCAAAACTTGTGATATCAGGAAATTTTAACGGTGGTCGTTTAATCTCCACTGTGTGGTCCACTTGAGCTTTGCATCTGCCTTACTATTATACTTATACCTTAAAATAATATGCAACTGGATGAATGATGTGGATAAACCTATAAATCATGGTGGGCCCCTCGGATCCCGGACTGTTCCGTGCTCGGGAGATGGGTGGTACCCGATCCGCGTCCCCACCATGCATATCCACCGCCAGCAGCGAGGGGATTAGGTGAGACCCGAGATTCACACAAGACGGTGCGGCCCTTATCGTGGGGTCCATATAGATATATATATTATGTATCCATGCCGTTCATACGTTTTTTCACATCATTTTAGTGATATGTCCAAAAAATGAAGTAGAATCCAATTATCAAGTTGACCATATCTTAGAAAACAGTGGTGATTGATCATTAATGGGCCACAGAAGTTTTGGATCAAGCTGATATTTGTTTTTATCCTTCATTCAGGCTTATATGATCTTCTCAACAGATTGGATGGCAAATAAACACTACGGGAACGTTAAGGTACACTGTAAGAATTTTTTAATGGTATGATGTCCAATCATCACTGTTTCTTATGATATGGCCCACCTGATAATTTATCAGCTTAAATTTTTGGAAAATGTTCTAAAATGATCTAAAAAACGTATGGACGGTGTGGATATAGAATACATAAATCATCGTGGGCCCACAGTAAGGGCCGTACCATGTTGGGTACGGCCGGGTCTCACCTAATCTGCTCTCACATATACCATGTATAAAATCAATACAGTTAATTCAGAATCCGACTTGCGAGGGCGACTTCACGTGGGGTAAGACCCCGTAGGGCTAACTGCGTCAGATTTGTGGGGCCCAACGTGATGTAAGTGTTTTATCCACACCGTTCATCGGTTTTCTCATTACATTGTAAGATACAAGCCAAAAAACTAGACAGGAAAAAAACTTACATGGTCCACAAATTGAGAATTGAATGCCCACCATTAAAAACTTCTTGGGAGCTAGAGAAGTTTCAGATCAAGCTGATATTTGTTTTTTAGCTTCATCTACGTCTACGTGACCTTATGAATAGGTTGTATGGTAAAATAAAATAAAATCACGGTGGCCCTTAGAAAGGTTTCAACAGTGAGTGTCATTATCACTGCAGCTTATTTTGGTGTGGTCCATTGGAGGTATGAACAGCTTATTTTGGTGTGGTCCATTGGAGGTATGAACCTACTTAAGCTTTTGTCTCACATATTAAAATGATATGAGAAAAACGATTAACGGAGTGGATAAAACACTTACATCACGGTAGCCTCCACAGAGCCCTGCCCGGACGGATTACGGTCCGGGCGGGGGTAGGACGCAATCCGCGTCCACCTCGATACATGCATTGTATAACCAGGCCGTCCATCTGTTTTTCCAGCTATTTTTTTTTTTCCATACTTCTAAAATGAAAGCAGATGAAAATTTCAAGTAGACTAGTGGTTATTAACCACTGGAAACCTTTTGTGGGCCACAGAAGTTTTGAATCGATCTGATATCGATGCTAGTAATTTTTTAATAGTGGACCTTCAATGATCACTGTTTCCCGTATCTACTTCATTTTTTTTTATCATATCCTAAAATAAGATGAAAAAACTGATGAAAAGGCGTGGATATGGAATTAATAAATTAAGGTCACTGATGAACGGCGTGGATATGGAATTAATAAATTAAGGCCACCGGTGGCAGAAAGGGATGGTCGGTGCTCTACGGGCCCCACCATGATATATGTGTTTCATCCATACTGTCCACCCATTCTTCCAGATCATTGTATGGTATGAGTCTAAAAATGAGGTTGATCCAAATCTCAAGTGGATCACAAAGTGTTGATTGAATACCCACTCTTAAAAACTTATAAGAGCCACAAAAGTTTTGGATCAAGCTTATATATATATTTTCCCTTCATCCAAGTCTATATGACCTAATCAACAGGTTAGATGTCCAATGACCATTAAAGTGGTCCTTGGGAGGTGGAAATTCAATCAATAATGTTTTCCTATGGTGTGGTCCACATGAGATTTAGATCTACCTCATTTTCGGCATAGATCCATAAAATTATCTTTCAAAATGGATGGACGGCGTGGATAAAACACATACATCATGGTAGGGTCCACATAACACCAACTACTAGCCACCAGGCTCGTGGCGGCGTCACTAGCCAAATTGCGTCCGTCCGTCGCAGCCAAGTCTCAAGGATAACAGGAGAGCACAAATTGCGTAGCGTACTTGTTAACTAAGTGGGGTCCACTGAGAGGACGTGTCTTATTCAATGTATCTGTTACCTTATTCACAGCTTAGACGACTAATAAATATCATTGCACACCTTAAGAAGGTTTCAACGATGACATCATTATTCTCACTCTTCATGTGGTGTGGTCCACTTATAAGTTTAGATATACTTCAATTTTGGGTTCATACCATAAAATGAGCTGATAAAATGGATGAACGGCATGGGTTAAATAGATGCATCATGAGGGACCATAGATCATCCACTAAAGTGTTAGCATGATAACACGTGATCCGTACACTCAAAGCTTTTAAAGGTCACATGTGCTATGTCCATTCTGTCCATCCATTGCTCTGGCCCATCTTAGGACATGATGAAAGAAAACCATATCCAAAAATCAACTGGGTCACACCACAAAGAGATGAAAAATGCTCACCGTTGAAATCTTTTTTGGACCACCAAGGCGTTTGTATTACATGTAACCAGCTCATATGGTGAATAACACTTGGAATAAGGGCTTGATCCAATGCTTTTATTTCCCGAGAAATTCTCAACGGTGAGCATTCAACCCTCACTGTTATTGTGTGGTCCACTTCGATTTTTGTGTCTGCTTGGTTTTTTAGTTCACGTCCTAACATCAGCTACCTATAAATCAAGATTGGCCTCCTCACAGAACGGACGGTTATGGAGGATTCCCGTGATTTACGTCCGTTCGTTAATCAGGTGGGCCACATTTCTAAAGCACACGTGGCCCATTGGTTAATAATCTGTACGTGTAACCCAATTGTGGAACCGAACGAACGTGTGTAAATATCTGACCGTGCATTATCTACACGCATCTCTCATCTAATGTGCGCTATTACTGGGGCTTATTGGGTTACTCGCGCGAGTAACATTGCATTTCCTTTGCGGCGCGCGTGCAACGCGCCCCTATAAATACACGCACCCCTTCCTCGACAGCCATCGCACAGCGAGAGAGAGAGAGAGACAGAGAGAGAGAGAGAGAATGGCGATGGAAGGAGATATCGACGATCTCCCGAAGAACGACGCCAATTACACGGCCCTAACGCCGCTCTGGTTCCTGGAACGTGCGGCTCTCGTTCATCCCAACCGTAGATCTGTCGTCCATGGATCCCAACAATACACGTGGCAGCAGACCTACCAGCGATGCCGCCGCTTCGCTTCCGCTCTCTGCAGACGTTCGATCGGCCTCGGAAGCACGGTCAGTCAGTATCTCGACCCTTCCTTTTATTTTATTTTTTTCTATACTTCTTTAAATCGAAGTTCGCGGAATTCGAGTTTTATGTTGATGATTCCTCTTTGATGATGACTCGAATGCTTTATTATTTTTTTATTTTTTTGAAATCGATTCGGAAAGACGTATTCTGAGCTCGAATTTGACGTGGCTGGCAGTGGCTCGCCATCCGGACCGTTCATTCAGTGGGGCCCACTGTGGATTGGGCGAGGTAGGGTAGTCTTTGGTGATGGAAGGGGATTGCATGTGACCCGGCCACAGAGATATACCTGTGCCTGGGGCTGTCTGGGGTCCACAGAGTTGTCCGTGAAAAATCCACTCCGTCCATCCGTTTTGAAAGGCCACAATAGGTTTGGAATCGAAAAATCAGATAGATCCAAAACTCAGGTGTACCACACCAAACGAAACAGAGGGGATTGAACGCCTGGGGTGACAGAAGTTTTGTATAGGAGGATATTTGTTCTTACAGTTTATCTGGGTGGTAATAACCCTATGAACGGTTTGGATGGCATATAGACATCATGGTCAGCGCCACGAAGGTTTCAACAGTGGACGTTTTTGTTCCCACTTTTTTGTCTGGTGTGGCCCACCTGAGTTTTGGGTCTGCCTGGTTTTTCGAGTTTTGTGCTATTGTGGTATTTCAAAACGGATGGACGGAGTGGATTTGTCACAGACAACTGTGGGACCCACACTGCCCCAGGCACAGGTATATCTCTGTTCCCGGGTCACGGGCAATCCGCTCGAGATAGGGCTCTCAACGGGCCGGGCTCGGGGTAGGCGTGGGCCCGATTTTGAACCGTTTCGGGCCAGGCTGTCAGGCTGGCCCAATTGAAAGTTCGTATTTGGCAGGCCCGAGCCCGGCCCATTTACACCCTAGCTCGAGGTTGTGGGAGCGGATTAGTTGTTACCCAAGTAACACCTTGGTCAGTGTTACCTTTACCATGTGGGACCCACCTTGGATATTTTTTTTGTATATCTATATTGGCCATCCAATTTCTCAGCTCATTTTAGGACGTTGTACCACAACTGAAGTGGATATAAATCTCTGGTGGACCACACCACTGGAAAAAAAATTGCAAATGATCATTAAAAGCTTTTTGTAGGCCACAAAAGTTTTGGTTTAAGCTGATCTTTGTATTTTCCTTTCATCCATCTCTGTTTGACTTTATCAACGGGTTGGATGGTAAATAAATGTTCGGATTTGATTATGGTGGGCCCTATGAAGTTTTTAATGGTGAGCGTTCAATCACCAATGTTTCCTGTTGTGTGTCCACTTGAGAGTTGGATCTACTTGATGTTTGGGGACCACATCCTAAAATGGGTTGGAAAAATGGATGGACTAATGTAATCGTCCCACATCCCACACGTGCATGCTCTGCACGTGTGTACAAGAAAAGGACCGTCTTCCTTTTTTAGCCATCGTCACTTTCCATTTTATTTTATTTTTTTCAAATCTCTAAATTAGGAAATTTGCTTTTTCTTTCATATATTTATTTTTTAGGCAGTGAATAATTTTAAATATTTTCTTATCTAAATATCTTATTATTTTAGGCATTTTCTTAATTATATAATGCTTTGTTACTTAGGTGCTTTCCTATTTCATAGATTTTTAGATTTCATATCTTTTATTACAGATTGTAAGGTTGATTATAAATAGGACATGAGACCTATGTCCTATGGAATAAGACAAGTTGATTAATATTCTATTTATGAAATATTCTTCTTTTTCTTTACAATGGCTGTTGAAGGGAGGGAAAGTGATCTTTAGTTCTAGACTAGAGGACTATCGAGCTTGCTCACAGTCGTGCATTTGTGAACTCTGGCATCCAGCTAGAGGATTGTTGGATCTTTTCCACAATCTCTTTCATTTCTTATTGATTTATTTGCTTTCTTTTTCGGGTTTGCATCAAATTGGTATCAAAGCGTGTTCTGCTCTTGGGAAAACTAGAAAATAAAATTTCCCCATCTCAATCTAACCTTTCATCCTTCCCTTACATCCATCCGTTATCTTTCTCTTGTCTTTCCTCCTTTTTTTCCCCATCTCAAAATCACTAAACCTTAACTCTACCAAAAAAAAAAAAAAAAAAACTCTTCCAACCCTACCACATCATAATGCTGTCGTAACTTATCAATTCCTTGCTCTTCCTCTCTTTCCTTCAAAAAAGAAAAGGAAAAAAAAAAAAAAAGAAGAACAAGAAAAAAAGAGAAGAAGAAAATTTTATTTTGCTTACTTGCCAAAGCTCGTTGTGTTATGTGCCACACTAAAAGAGGGACGATTAACAATCTTGAGATGGCCACACAACCTCAAGAAGAAACTGTCACAACCTTGCAACAAGTGGTCGATTTGATCACAAACGGATGGATGATCGAGAGGCCTGTTCTATAGTCAGAATAAATGCTTTAGAATGACGCATTTTTATTCTCGAAAACACAAGTAAGGGAATCAATCCAGACCGCCAAACATCTATAGATGACCTTGATAGAGAATTAGAGTTCGGAAATGTTGACTCAAGGCATCCTGCTTGAAATGGTAAATTCCAAGAAGAAGAATATGAGCCTGGCTACGGGGCTCAACAACATCGTTATACGCAACTAAGAGCCAGAGGGATGAACAACCTTCGACAGGATCATCCAATTTATCCCGAAGGAGGAATGAATATTCACAATTCTGATCCTACCAAGCATATCAAGATTGATATTCCAGATTACGATAGTAATTTGGATCCCAAAGTGTTCAATGACTGGCTAAAATCGATAGAACGATATTTTCGTTGGTACGAAATGGAAGAAGTTGTCAACTTGCGTTTCGCTACCTTTAAACTTAAAGGCGCAGCTCAAGACTGGTGGTACGCCATCGAAGAAGATGTATAACGGTGTGGCCTTCCTCCCATAAGCGATTGGGAGGAAATGAAAGCAAGAATGAAGTGAAGGTTCATGCCGCTAGATTACGAGAGAACCTCTTTTCAAGAGCTCCTCACGCTTCGACAGGACAATCTGACCGTGGAGGAGTACACGCAGCGTTATTATGACTTAGTCATTCAATGTCGCTTAACAGAAACTAGAAGACAACAAGTGGCACGTTATTGTAATGGGCTATGGTTCAAGATTCAAAGAGAGTTGATAACTGTTCGGCTCAATAGTGTAGACGAGGTGTATCAAATGTCCCGAAAAGTGTAGGACCAGAAGTTGATGATAAGGCACGGTAACCTTCAAGGCAGGGGTTATGCATCCACTCATTCCACTACTAGTGGCTCCACTTCGCGCCCACAACCATTCGTGCCCTGCATTGACTTACCTCGGGATTACAAAATCGGTCAAAACTCCGCCCAATCTACTTCCAATCCTCTTCCTTGAAACGGTGATACCAAGGGAAAGTCTGTTGCATTAACACAAGGGAGGTCGGCCAACAATTACTTTAAGTGTGGTGGTCGTGGATATTACACGACTGAGTATCCCTCTCGCAATCTTCAATTTTGCGAGACAGAAGACTTCATTGCAAATCAAGTGGAAGATGAACACACAAATGATCCAGAAGATGATGAGCAAGAACTTAAGGAAGGCCTTGATGGCCTAAATGAAAACAAGTTATCATTGGTGGTCAGAAAGATTCTGACAGCACCAAAGGAGGATCCAAGAAGACTGGTTGCGAATGAATATTTTCCATACACGAGTACTGTGTGGTGGAAAGACTGTCAAGGTCATTATTGATGAAGGCAGCAGCATGAACGTGGTCACACAAAGCATGGTGGATAAGTTGAAACTGAAACCTCAAACGCATCCCAAGCTATACAAGATTGCCTGGGTGAATGACACGTTCATCCCTGTGACTAAGAGGTGCTTAGTCAACAACTTCTCTTTGGGTCGTTATGAAGAATCGCTTTGGTGCGACATCATTCCAATGAAAGTCACACACATATTAGTGGGGCACCTATGGATATATGATAGGGATGTAACTCACAAGGGTTACAAGAACACATACACCTTTATATACAAAGAAAAACCGATTACTCTTAACCCTATGAAAGATGACGAACTTGAAGAGGCAAAGTCGGCTTCCACGGTGTTGAGTATGGCCCGATTCATTTAGGAGAGTCGTGAACGTAGAATCATGTATGCTCTACTAGGATGCAAGATCAATCCAGTTGATAATGTTGTTATTCAACCACCCGAGATTCTGGACATTCTGTCCCAATTTCAGAATTTGGTCCCTGATGAACTACCAAGTGAGCTTCCACCCATGCGTGACATTCAACATGCTATTGATTTGGTACCTAGAGCGTCATTACCTAATCTTCCAGCATATTGAATGAACCTGATTGAGCATACAGAGCTTCGTCGATAGGTGGAAGAATTATTATCAAAGGGATTCATTCGTGATAGTCTCAGCCCGTGTGTTGTGCCAGCGTTGCTGACACCAAAGAAGGATGGCAGTTGGCGAATGTGTGTTGACAGTTGTGCCATCAACAAGATAACAATAAAGTACCGTTTTCCCATTCTGCGCCTAGATGTTATGCTGGACATGTTGGCAAATGCTACAATTTTTTCAAAGATTAATTTGCGAAGCCGGTACCATCATTTTGTCTTGGCGATGACTGAAAAACTGCTTTGAAGACGAAGGATGGATTGTATGAATGGCTAGTTATGTCATTCGGTTTGACGAACGCACCTAGCACATTCATGCGGGTGATGAAGCAAATTCTACGGCCATTCATTGGCAAGTTTGTCGCCGTATACTTCGATGACGTCCTCATTTATAGCCATTCACAAGAAGATCATCTGGACCATCTTCGCCAAGTGATGAGAGTACTGCGCCATAAGAAACTCTACATCAATTTGAAGAAGTGTACCTTCATTAATTCTAGTGTGGTCTTTCTCGGATTCGTTGTTTCAGCAAAGGGCGTAAAGGCTGATTCAGAAAAGATAATGGCTATTGTTGAATGGTTTACTCCTGTAAACATTCATGAGGTTCATAGTTTTCATGGGCCTGCGACATTTTATCGAAGGTTTATTTGGAACTTTAGTTCCATCATGGCCTGACGCTAATTACTGAATGTATAAAGTCCAATCCATTTGAGTGGACTAAAGTAGCAACAAAGGCATTTCAAGAAATCAAGCAGAAAATGACAGAGGTTCTAGTTCTTAGACTTCTTGATTTCGAAAAAGTGTTCGAAGTTGCCTGTGAAGCATCACACGTAGGCATAGGTGTTCTTAGCTAGGAAGGACATCTAATGGCCTTTTTTAATGAGAAACTCAATGAGACACGAAAGAAGTATTCTACTTACAATGCTGAGTTTTATGCTATTGTACAAGCTCTGAAGCATTGGTGTCATTATGTAACACCTTGAAAATCGGGGGTCGCGCATACACTCGACTCCCAAGTTCTCGGGTGTCACTTATAACCGATTTTTCTTAATATGCATTTAATCCGTTTTAGTTGCGCAGCCTAGAATTTCCTGGAACATGACTCATAATCACACATGTCTACTAAAATGAAAGAGATTTATCATATATACAGGTCCAAAAATATAAATGAAAGAGATCTATCATATATACAGGTCCAAAAATATAAATGGGTCGCACAGGGCATTGCCCAACAGAACAACAAAATAATACTATATCCCAAAAATGATAAGGCTGAGCCCACTACTCAGCAATCCCGATCCTGCCTATCAAGCCGATGGAGAGTCGCCCATCAACTGGAAATAAGATGACTCATCCTCCTCGTCGAAGCTCGCCTCGCCAGGCTCCTCCAGTCCTGAGTCACCTGCATCTATGAACGGGTCTGGTTGGTGTTTTAAAACACCGTCCCAGAGTGGGAGTGAGTGATCAACTCAGTGGGTGCTATTAGTCTCAAGTTATCACAGGCATCAATTATAATATAATCTTAATGAAAAACAGTCAATCATAAATATCTATCTAGTCTTGTTAATGCATGCAAGATGATATGATGTATGCCCTCGCCATAACGCTCCCTCGAGCGACTCCATCTAACGATCGCGTATAACAACACTCCCTCAGTGCGACCTCGACTGCCGAGTCGCCAACCTAGCTAATGCCATGTAATGATGATGTTAACCGGGTTCTTAGTTAAGTCCATTCATCCAGCAGATTTGGGAATCTGATACACCCCACATATCAAATGCCCTGAACTAGTTGCGAGGCCAAGGCCCCCCAATGTGTGAGGCCGAGACCCTGCGATCCTTTACCCCGTCAGGTTTCCCCCATCCTCGACTTCAAGCACATGAGGGGTGTTGAATGTGGGACCGCTCGCAATCACTACGGGGAGGCGCGTCACCCCAGCGTAGGCCGACAGATTGGACACAGTGTCTCATTCCACCATGCCCGGCTCACGAGACCATGGATCAATATTCCATCCGTTATCGATGGGCTACAACGGTAGTAGAGTGTTCCAGTTTCCATACATATGTGAGCAAACAAGGTTAACAAACCAGGTGGGTCAGCCAGTGGACTAAACCGCACGAGCCCAGGCAAGTATGTAGCGGAACGACATCGGATACAAGCGACCCATATAGCCTAACTACTGCCGCCCACACGTACTCGCCCAAACCTATGGGTTTAGCCTCAAGGTGGTCTTACCAATGGAACCACCTTCGCTCTCCTCATGTTCCTGACCAACCCAAGGGTAGGAATAGTGACTCATAGCATGCCAACTACCAATGTAACATCAAGCATATTCAACACCATGTTCTCATGTTGCTCAACATACAATTTAAATTTCTCTAGCAAGCAAACTATTAATATCATGAATAAGGTGTATGTGTGTGGTGTGGGTTGGTGAGGAAGTTAAACACTTCCTACACCTTAAGGGATCAAATACATAAGAGCAAATGAATCATACACAATATGAAGTAACACATATGAGAAAAGAAATCAACCAAACATGAGCATGTAATCATCCATACACCAGATCATGAGAGAGGCAAGATTAACATCAAGGAGAAATAAACATACAATTCATACAATTCCAACAACATGTCATCCCTAGGTTTCCTCTAGATTTTTCAATACATCATACCTAACAAACAAAATCATTAAACTCCTATTTTAATCGGTGCTAGGTAAGGATAATAGTCCGCACTTTAAGGGAAGATTTCCATTCTTTGAGATCTTAGGGTTTGGGGATTTAGGTAAAACCACAATTTCTTAAATCAAAATCAAGAAAGACAACATTAATACCCAGAAATCTACACTAAGTTGCTCTATTGAAGGGAACTATACCATTCTTACCTCCGCTTCTTGGCATAGGTGGGTTTAGTGGAGGTTTCCTTGGAGAATGGCATAGGTAGAGAGTTGCAAGGTTAAGCTTCCGTAGGCCCCACCTCCTACCACATACTCCTTTCCTTTCTTCTTCCTCTCTCTTTCTCCTCCTTTCTCTTCTCCCTTTTTATCTCTTCTCTCCTTCCTTCTCTAGGGCAATTTCGTATGGGGAGAAGGGTGCCCCAAATGAGGCCCTTTTATAATGTCAGATTTGGTGGAAATAGCCCCAAGTGTTGGGTTTTTACTATACTAACCCTATGAGAGTTTTTCTACCCTCTAGGGCCCACTATGGGGTGTACAAGTCAGTATATACCGTAGGATAGCTAGCCCTAATGATGTTCTACGTATGGATATGATCGGCCCGCCATTTGGATGCGCCGATCGACAGATATGATAAGAAGTCTGTTCAACGGTCACCGATAGTCGATCAGGGCTGCGGCTATACGGATATGAGCAGGGAAATATCCTTACTCCATGGGTAAAGTTTGGTCGCAAACCGACGGTCTGAAATCCTCAACTTTGCATAAGAGTGGACGACTCAATTCACTTAAGTTTCAACTCCTTCCTTTAGGGTATTTGCACTTCTCATGCACTCGTCCTTCGGCTCAAGTTAACCGGTTCTGGACAGTACTCAGGTCTGATTCCCGCGATGGACGTGAAGCCCAATGAGACGGACATTATTCTATAGTTTTGGAACTAGTGGCCCGCCAACGAGCGGTCTAGAGCTTGTTTGGAGAATCGGGGCAGTTCTGGTGGCCCTTTGGCCATGAAACTTATAGGATAGGTGCTCCATGTCCCGATGAAGGGCCATGCAAAATTTGGGGATGATCGGATATGGGGTTTGGTCGCACGAGTCTGATTCGCGATCAACGGTCACCGTGCCACGATCGGGACCCAGATTTTGCGGGTGGGCGTAGAAAAATACATTAGACCTTTATCGTAAATTTGGAAGAAATCCGACGGCTGAAATGCCTGAAATCTCAGTTTTATTTACCCGTGTCAAATTCCAATTCTGGCATTGGTGGGGCGCATCTGGCAAGTGCCAGATTCCACTTCTGGGTGTCCACTGGGTCCGTGGTCCGCAATGGTCCCCAAGCCCAGTGAGATCTATGCTCCCCTAAATTTTTATAATTTTCTGACCTACCCGTGTCGCGGTATAGCCTGCACGGGCTGTCGCTAGGTGTTAACGGCCATCTGGCGGCCCACGCCAGGTTCTATCGGGACCCGTCTGACCAATTCAATTGGGCTAATCTTGGTCTAATTTATTTGTGATACCTCACTACGAGTGGCTTAAACGAACGGTCCTGTGGCAAATCCTACGTGGACGCCCCAGGACACTGTTCTGGTTGGGCGGGACGTTACACTACACCTGATGTTCAAGTGATCGGGCGGATTCATTGGCTTCCTACGGCTGATTAATCGGACTGGTGCGACTCTTTACTGGTACCACCCCTGTATACACCGACATTGAGTGCTAATGGTTATTAAGTAATATTTAAGTTAATTAAATAAAATTAAAAAAATAATAATAAAAATAAAAATTGATGGATTTTTGGAAATCCAAAACAGTGAAAATCCAGGATGTTACACATTACCTCATTCATTAAGAGTTTGTGCTCTATTTTGATCGCAAGGCAGTACGTTACTTGAATTCTCAGAAGAAGTTAAGTGCTAGGCATGCTAAGTGGAGTGTTTATTTTCAAGAGTTCACATTCAACCTAAAACATCGCCCTGGTATTAAAAATAAGGTAGTAGATGCCCTTAGCAGAAAGTCGCACCTTTTGTTTACCTTATTAGTTTTCTTTGTTGGGTTTGAAAAACTTAAACGGGACTATGCCACAGATGATGATTTTGGGAAGGTATTTTCAACACTCATTTACGGTGCAGGCGCCGAGTACCCAAGTTATAGCTTGCACAATGGGTACTTATTCTTTGACATGAGGTTGTGTCTTCAGGGTGCCTAAGTGGTCACTTTGGTATCGATAAAACGACAACTCTGGTTGAGGATTGCTTTTACTAGCCATGTTTAAAGAAAGACATTGGGATCATTGTTCGTCAATGTCGAGCGTGTCAGCTTGGTAAAGGTAACAAGCAGAATATTGGTCTTTATACGCCATTACCTGTGCCAGATGCTCCATGGGAAGACATCAATATGGATTTCTTATTAGGATTGCCTAAGACTCAATGTGGCTATGACTCTATTTATGTTGTGGCTGACAAGTTAATGCGAGATCGACCACTAGCATAATTGTGAAAAAAATTAGTGTTCCTATCTCCCTCCTTTAGCCACAGTGCCCTGGATCGTTGTCTCCATTTAATCTCTTCTTCCTTTAATTTGGCACAATAATCAGAAGAAAGGTTGAATCTCAAGGAAATTTTGGCTTCCCTATAGCCGAAGACATCCTTATGCCAAGCTTTCAACTCAGATTTCAACATCTGGAGCTTCTTAAAAAGAAAAAATCCCAGCCTCCTTCAATCGCGAAGGTTTGCTAGTAACCAAGTCCTTGAAGCCATCAAACTCAAGCCATGCCAGTTCAAATCTAAATGGCTTTGGGCCCCAATTCAACTCCTCAGTTTCCAACAAGATTGGGTAGTGGTATGAAATTGGTCTTGGCAATCCTCTTTAACGAGCGAAGGAGAAATGAACCTGTCGAGGAGGGACATTATTGGAGGGTTCCTGCCATTAGACCAGGTATATTTAACTCCTCCCATCGGCAGGTCCATCATCCCATGATTGCTCGCCCACTCAGAAAACCTTCTCATGGAGGGGTTAAATCTAGGACCATGAGAGTGCTCAAAAGAGAACCGAATCACATTAAAGTCTCCACCTATCAGCCAAGAGATATTCCACCTATTAAAGACCGCAAAAAGTTCAAGCTAGAAAGAAGATTGATTGGAGGCTCTAGAAGAGCCATACACGCCAGAAAAGATCCATCGGAAGCTCGAGCTAACCTCTCTTGACAAAACATTAATAGAGAAGAGCCCTAGCCAACTGTCTTCAATCCTTCGGCAGAAGGTATCCCACATCAGGAGGATCCCTCCCTCCGAGCCAATCAAATCCAAAGCCAACCAATCTTTGTTCTTTCGGCGCCAAAGGGAATTGGCTATACCTCTATTCACCGATTGTAGCTCCGTTTCCTGCAAAACAACCAACTTAGCTTTGGAATGAACACACGTCTTTTACCTGGCACCGTTTCTGGGACATCCCAAACCCCCCAACATTCCATGAGAGAACCTTCATTGGGATACCATGGTAGCTGCTCTCGCTATTTGCTTCCAACGAGGGAGTGCTTCCAGAAGATCTAGTTGGTTACCACCCAGCCTTTGTAACTCCCTATTGAGGTCGTGATGGACAGAGTGACTTGCCACTGAAATCCCTTCCACTGTCACCCTCAAACCTCTCTCAGCCACCAATTTGAACAGGGCAATGTAGTCATCGTCAGTGTCACCAAAAGACTACTCCCAAGAGTCTGCCAACATGACCAACCACTTGTCTTACCCACCGCTTCCTTTTTATAGCCGCTAGCAGATTATCCAACACCGCCTCCAGGATTTGGGCAGACGAAGGCCTCTCCTAAGGGAGCGGAGAAGGATTGTCAGAGGGGAAGGATAACTAGAACTTCATCCTCTGGCCTTGAATTAGTTTGTAGAGTGGATGAATCCCATCATCCTCTGGCCTTGACTCATGCAACTAGAATTAAATAAATTAAAACCAATTGCAAACTAAAAGAAGAAAGAGTGAAAGCAGGGCTCAACGGTCCTCCAACCTTTATGCTAGAGATCACAAACTCCCCATCCTCTTCTACTGTAAGAAAAACTCTCAGACAATCTTATTGAAAGAAAATCTTATAAAAAGCTCTCCATACATATCACCATAAGAGCCTATTTATAAGTAATTGAAGACTGCTATTCCTAATCTACTACAATTGGACTTTGTAAAAGAGAGAGAATCAACTAAGAGGCTTGTGTGTTTAAGTGGGTCCCCCTCCAAACCTCTTCTTGTGGACATGTGTGGAGCGTGCACATGTAGATGAGATGTGATTGCATCACTTCCTACAAGTGGGCATGGTGTTCTACAATGTAGGCTGTAGATTTGTTGGGCCCCACTGATGGTGCACCTTGCTCCACGGGTTCTTCCAGCAGTCCTAGCATCCAATCATGGGGTCTTTTCTTGTCAATTGTTTGCTTTAGTCGTATTAAATTCTTAATTATTCACTTGCAGACCGTTGATCATTGGGTTAGGATTGTCTCATGAGGGAGATTTTTGGGGCATGACACATCGACAGCGGGGCCCATTAGTTGGGTTAGGATTTTCTCATTAACCAAGTGTCAAGTCCTCCTTTTTAAATAAAATTTCAGTTCTACCAAGTATTTTCCATTAATATCATGAATGATTTCTTTTTGGGTCATTCAACTCATCCACCTAAATTCCAAGGAAATAATTATTTGTAGCCTATTGTTGGCATCCCTCAATTCAAGTATAAACCTTCATTATGCTGAAAGGAAGTGAGACCCAACTAATCACATGGGTTCTTAGCTAAAGGGCTCGTGTCCTAATTCCCATTTCAGAGAACATGACAAAATGGTACCTCCAGAAATTGACATATATCTGAAGCCTCCTAAGCATAGTGAGAAATATTGTTCATGGGGATATCTCAGTAGATATTTTAAAAAAATTAAGGTTTTCTCGTGATATTATCAGGAAAATCTCACTGAAAGTAAAAGATTAAAAAAAATTATCATAAATAATTTTGAAATTTAGAAAATATAAGTATGAAGTATGAAATAATTTGTTCTAATTTCAAATAAAATTATGATAAGTCTGCAAAAACTTAAATAAGTAGTTATATTTTGAAAATCTGGTGATAATATCATTTTATCAAAATTTCACAATAGTGCAAGAGTTACAAAATCTTGGCAATATTTTTCGCACTGCTGCTAAATAGAATATCCTACCTCCAAGGACATTTATGACCTCTCCAACCCGACACCACCATGAGCTTCAATTCTAAGAAGAGATGCAGGCTCATTCCAAGCGTCAATCCAAGAGGAAGCTGGGAGCCAAAGCAGGCTACAATTAATCCAAACTAGGGCCCATCCACTGGGGCAGCAGCACGAGCAGGAGCCACTGGCATCCACATGAAGAATTCAAACTTCTAGTATGGAAATTGGTTGTGTCAGTGTTCGAAATATCGATACTATCGGCCGATATTATCGGTATCGGACCCTAGCGAGACAAAACTCCTCCGATAACCCCCGGAAGATACGGAAAATCCAAAACTTCAGATATCGGCCGATATTATCGTCGATATCACACCTAGGACAGCGTCATTATCCGAAAAAAATGAAAAAAAAAAAAGAAAAGAAAAAAGAAAAACTTTCAACGGTAGATTTCGGTACCTGTAAAGAAGATCGCGCTGATCGGTAGCTGTGTTTGATGGGCCATTCGAATAGAAGCCTCTGATTTAGAGAGATTTGGGCGCAAAATCCGTCGAAATCCCCGAAATCATCGGCCCTTGGGAGAGATTTTAGGGTTCCGGCGTTCCGAAACCCTCTCTGCTTCGAAAAAAAGGGCCCCGAGCCCTTATTTAAAGGAGGTGGACGGACTGGTGCATCGCACGTCACCGATTGTGTTGACGTCACCAAGTTATGTGGGTCCCATCATGAGGTGTATATTATATCCAAACCGTTCGTCCATTAGGCGAGCTCGTCGTAAGGCTTTATCCAAAAAATAAGACAGATCCAAGGATCAAGTGGATCACACTGGAAAAAAGCAATTGGATATTGAACGTCCACCATTGAAACCCTTTTGGGGTTGCAAAATTTTTGGATCGTATGATATTTGTTTTTCCTATTCATCAAGGTCTTTGTGACCTCATGAACAGATTGGATGGAAAACTAACATTATGGTGGACCTACGAATGTTATAACGGTGAGAATCATTGTCCTCACTGCTATTTGTGGTGTGGTCCAATTGAGGTTTGGATGTCACTCATTTTTGGGTTCACGATCTAAAATGATCTCTCCAAATGGATGAACGCTGTGGATATAATAAATACATTATTGGTGGGGCCATGTAACTCTGATCTCCTTTCAACTGTTTGTACAACGTGGACGACAGAAGCGGATTGCGTACTGAGTAACTCAGTACCCTTAGCGTACTGAGTAAACTGTGTGGGGTCCACTGTTTTTTTTTTTTTTATTTTATCCACTCTGCTAATCCATGTTAAAAGATAATTTTATGGCTTGATCCCAAAAATGAAGCAAATTAAAATCTCAACTGGACCACACCACAGGAAACATTTTGATTGAACCTCTACCATTGAAAATTTTTTGGAGGCCAAAGAAGTTTTGGATCAAGCTGATATTTGTGGTTTCTCTTCATCCATGTCTTTGTGATCTTATGAACAGGTTGGATGACAAATAAAAATTACTTTGGACCTTAGGAAGGTTTCAACGGTGGAAATCATTATTCCACACTGTTTCCTATGTAATGGTCCATTTGAACTTTGGATTTACTTCAATTTTGGTATAAACCCCTAAAATTAGCAGTAAAAATGGATGGACGGTGTGGATAAACTACATACATTCACAGTGGGTCCAACTGAGTTTACTCAGTACGATGAAAGCGCACTGAGTAACTCAGTACGCAATCCGATTTCGTGGATGCTCATCTGGGCTTCGCATGAAGTTCATGCGCTGGAAACTTAGGTAGGGTCCATCGTGATGTTTGTGAGAAATCCATTCCGTCCATCTGTTTTTTGAACACATTTTAAGACATAGGGCCAAGAATGAGCCGGATCCAAGACTCAAGTAGGCCGAAAACGTGAGGATTGAAGGTCCACAGTTGAAATATTCGTGGGGCCACAAGTTTTGAATCGGTCTAATATTTGGGTTTTCAATTCATCCCAGTAGTGATGACGTAATGAACAGTATGGATGGTAAATATCACTGTCGACCCAGGAAGGTTTCAACGGTAGGAATTTCCCTACCCACCTTTTTCTTTAGTGTGGCCCACTTGAGTCATGGATCCTGCTCAATTTTTGCCTCAAGTCTTAAAATAATCTCACAAAACTGATGGATGGAGTAGATTTCTCACAAACATCACGGTTTGCCCCACTCCTGCGAAAGGATTTAGTAGGAAATCCGCATCCCATCTTTACACGACACATGCTCATACCTCATGTGGTACACCAGCCAATCTACACCCTTCATCCATTTTCATAAGTAATTTTAAGGCATGAGCCCAAAAAGGAGACAGATGAAAGATCAAGTGTACCATACTACAAGAAATGTGGTGGCAATGATGTCCACCATTGAAGCTTTTTAGGGCCCACCGTAATGTTTATTTGCCATCCAATCTATCCATGAGGTTTGACAAACCTAGATGGGAAAACATAAATATTAGCTTTATCCAAAAAAATTATAGGCCCAAAATAGTTTAATGATGATCATTCAATGAACACTATTTTGTGTGGTGTGGTTCACCTTAGATTTGGATCTACCTTATTTTTCGGCCCATGCCCTAAAATGACATGTTAAAATGAATTCCAATTGATGTTTGGATGTGACTCATTTTCATACATATATAAATGGTATGCATCATATTTAAATATATTTACCTTAGTTTAATCAAATAACACACATAACTTAGTACCTTATACAAAGGAAATTTATTATGTGCACTTCTTTTTTGATATTTTTTGATTTAAAAGTGTGCATTAAGGTCTTTTAAAATAATCCCCATAGTTTCATAAAAAAATTCAACCATTTTGCTAATGTTTCCCCATGTTTCCCAAAAAGTGCGATAAACTATGCAATACAAACGATATATCCCATGCGATAACCGATACGTATCTGTATCCCAAGGGTGCGATACATTGTGCGATACCGATATTTCGAACACTGGGTTGTGTCGTGTAGGTTTTGGAAGGCTTTGGAGTTTGGAATCTTTTTATTTGTCCTACATGGACCCCATGAGTAGTCAAGTGGGATTCTTACATTCGGGACTCTAGATAGGGGAGTTACAAGGGCTCAGACTAGATATAGTTGACGGTCAAGATTAGAGACTAGTTTATGGTCAGTATTGCAGGGCTTTGAAATGGCATGTGGGAGTTGGCTGCCAGTTGTCAATCTGGACCGTCCATTCATTCCATGCCACTATCAGCAGCTTACAATACCAAAATCACACCAATCGGATGATCCTAACTAGCTTCTCAGTAGCATGAAAAATAGACATTCAAGATTGGGTGGAGAAACAAAATATATGGCCTGTGAAAAAAGAAGAAGATTGTTATAAAAAAAATGGTTACCATTCAAAAGGGACAAGATCACCAGAGGGCGTGATTTTTGCATCCTCTAGCCATGTGTCAATTTAAAAGCTTTGAGACATCGATAATGTTCCCATTGAGTATGAGAGAGCTTCCGATTGAATGCTTGAATAGGTCCCACTCCCCGCCATTCTTCCCCCTATGGGCCTACACATATGAATGTTTGGGTGTTTGTGATGCTTCAAACCTTAGTTGAATATCTCCTCTCCTTTTAAGCATTATATGTGTGAATTCATGCATGTTGTAAGTTTATCTGGTTGCTGGAAATTCAATTCTTTTGCTATGTTTTGTATTGGACCGCTGGAAAGTAGTTTGTAGTTTCTGGAGAACTGCTTTCGGTTCCTTGAATTTGTCTTATAGCTACTGGGAATTGCAGTTTTGGGGGCTGGATTGTTGTAATGCTTTTGGAATTATTTCAAGTCAGAATTTGGAGTTATCTACTAGATTTGTGTGATTAAATCCCTCCAATACTCAGATTTATAGTTGAAAATCATCAGGTCCCATCTATAGTCTTGTGATTAGAGAAAGCATTTGATTGGAAGCCATTAATCCTTGGATTTATTCATCGAAAGTCATCTTAATTGTTAAATGGCTACATTGTGCTAATCTTGAGAGCCACGAGAAGCTACACTGAGAAGAAGATGGAAGAGAGAAACAATGTGAGAGAGGGAGGAGAGAGATAGCAAGAACATGAGTTGCTTAGGGTCTATTGAAACCCCAGCCCTCTACTCTTATTTATAATAGTAAAAACGTGAATGGGGCCTATGGGCCTTATTATATGGACTTGGGCCCAATGAACCCTATTCAACCATCAACCTTTCAAAACTCTCCCTCAAGCTAGAGCATCCTAATGAAGCTTATCTTTGGAACAAGGGTTAACAAAATCAAACCTAAGAAAGAAATAAATTCTTCATTTGTTAAGTGCACATACTTGTACAATAATGCTAATGCACATGCCACCACGTGCTAGTGTTTGGTTGACAGGTGCAATATCCAAGCCATCTCCATAAGGTGGTCCTGACCATGTCTATGTTCTCTCCCAAAATAAATCTGGCTAATTCAGCAGGTGGGCCACAATGTCAGAAACATTTGGATGGTTTCAAAAACTTCAGCTAAGCCATGGATTTATTTTGTAAACTGTGACCCATCTAACGATTGGAGCAACCTAATTCTTGTGTGTGAGTACCTAAGTAGTGTTATGCCTCTAATGAATGGATTTGATCTCATACCTATGTGCCATGTTGAAAAACGTGGTGCATGTGCATTAGCATTATTGTACACGTGTGTGGGCTTAGCAAAGCTCCTTAATAAGCTATGGAAATTCCTTTACTATCAGAGGACCTGAAAGATGTAGACATGAGAGCTTGATCCCTTGAAGAAGAATAGTATTTTGGTTCCATTCAGTCCCTTGTACCCAAAGGACTTTTATTACCATATTGTTAGCTACTCCATATTGATTCTTCCGGCTCGCAAAAACAATGCTGATGAATTTTGTTTCTTCTGCTATCTTCTTCCAGGTTGCTGTAATAGCACCGAATGTCCCAGCTATTTTTGAAGCTCACTTTGCCGTTCCGATGGCCGGAGCCGTGGTGAACTGCATCAACATTCGGCTAAATGCACCAACCATCTCTTTCCTTCTGGAGCACAGTTTAGCTTCTGTTGTCATTGTGGACCAGGATTTCTTTCAGTTAGCAGAGGAAGCTTTGAAGATCATAGCGGACAAAAAGAAGAGTGATTACAAACCTCCATTTCTGGTTGTCATAGGTGATGAAAGTTGCAATCCTAGCACACTTAGATATGCTCTACAGAAGGGCGCCATTGAATATGAGATGTTCCTGGAAACAGGCGATCCTGAGTTTGCTTGGAAACCACCAAAGGACGAGTGGCAAAGCATTGCTTTGGGTTATACTTCTGGGACGACATCCAGTCCCAAGGGTGTGGTGCTGAGCCATAGGGGGGCTTATCTCATGGCGCTTAGCGGACCTCTTATATGGGGAATGACTGAAGGAGCCATATACCTGTGGACCCTACCCATGTTCCACTGCAACGGTTGGTGTTACCCTTGGTCACTTGCGGCTATCTGTGGGACAAGCATATGTCTCCGTCAGGTACGTTTGAAGCCTCCATGTTAGGAGTCACATGCTTATGGGGAATGCTAATGCCCCCATCTTCGTGGGGACATTATCAATGTTTCCAAAGCTTTTAATTGACATATGCAACAGTTGCTCATCAATCTTCACTGTCCATTCATTCCATACCAGTAGGGGCAGGCCATTGCCATTCGGATCATGGTTTAAAAATTGGTTTGGTGCATTGTGTTGTTCCCCACCAATATGGGGTCATTTCACCATGTAATGGGCTTTATCGGGCTGACCCGGGCCGATACAGCCATTTTGTTTATGGATGATACACATATTTATCGGGCTGGTCTGACGACAATTAAAAATTCAGAGCGAATTAACTAAAGGTTTGATCAGTCACCTACTTTTGTTTGATCAATCACCTACATCTGGATGCACCTTGAACTGTAGTTTTGAAGTAGATAATGCATTTATTCTACATTGTAGATTGGTTCCAACGGTACCTGGCATTGGTCCAACACAGACTGCGCATGGTTGGAAACATCCAATCATTGAAATATTTCTATGGCCCACCCTACCCTAGAGATGAATCATGGCTTGACTAGTCCAGATAATTAAGTAAATGTGCCAGTTGTGGAACCATCACATTGTCCGCTTTCACAGTTGAAGTTTAAGGAGTATTCAAGAGTAGATAGTGATCAAATCTTTAGGAAATATCCTGATCATTCCGTTTTTTGGCTATGGCCAAACCCAGAGGTGACCCATTGACTGGACGGCTTAGATCAATGATCAAATTCATGATTTGTGTTACATTTATGTGTTAAAGATAAGCCTATGAATGGTTAACATCATGTGTGCGTGTGCACCCAAATGCACAATTTGCTGATGCAGTGGAAACTTGCAGGTAACAGCCAAGGCTGTCTACTCGGCCATAGCCCATGAAGGTGTGACCCATTTCTGTGCGGCTCCTATAGTTCTCAATTCCCTGGTCAATGCCCCTCCGGACCAAACTATCCTTCCCCTTCCACGCCTTGTACATGTGATGACAGCCGGCGCTGCACCTCCCCCTTCTGTGCTAGCTGCCATGTCTGAGCACGGCTTCCGAGTCACTCACACCTATGGCCTCTCTGAGACCTACGGTCCAGCTACCGTGTGTGCATGGAAGCCGGAGTGGGAATCCCTCCCCTCTGAAACCCAAGCCCGTCTTAGTGCCCGCCAAGGTGTCCGCTACATTGGGCTGGAAGGCCTAGAAGTCATCAACACAAAAACCTTGGCGCCTGTCCCCACTGATGGCAAAACCATAGGAGAAGTTGTCATGCGTGGGAATTTGGTAATGAAGGGTTATTTGAAGAACCCGAAAGCGAACCAAGAGGCCTTCGAGAATGGATGGTTTCATTCGGGGGACCTTGGAGTCAAGCACCCAGACGGGTATATTGAAATCAAGGACAGGGCAAAGGACATAATCATTTCTGGGGGCGAGAACATCAGTAGTGTCGAGGTGGAGAACATGCTCTACTTGCACCCGGCGGTGATGGAGGTATCGGTGGTGGCCCGCCCAGATGAACAATGGGGGGAGTCGCCCTGTGCCTTTGTTACATTGAAACCAGGCATTGATGCGTCGGATGAGAGGCAGTTGGCTGATGACATCATGAAGTTCTGCCGTGCAAAGATGCCTGCCTATTGGGTTCCCAAGTCTGTGGTGTTTGGGCCATTGCCGAAGACGGCCACCGGAAAGATTCAAAAGCATTTGCTGAGGACAAAGGCTAAGGAGATGGGACCTGTGAAGAGAAGTAGAATGTAGGTTTTAATGGGACCCGGTATGAAGGAAAGGAAGGATCGGATGCTTCATCTCCTTGCTGCTACTATTTTCACATTGAAAGGTTTGGATTTCAATAGTTTGAGTCTTCCTTCGGATGCAAAGTGAATTAAATTGCAATGTTCAGTTTAATCATGATGGCATGACAAAAACTAAGTTTTAGTCATGTTTCTTCTAACTTCAACTCGAAAAGTAATATGATTGCAATTTGGAGTCCCCACCCTTGACACGAATGCCAAGGGAATGGAAATTAAACTGTTGTAGTTGCAATTCAATTCAATAGTGCATCCAAACACACCCTAAAGGAGTCTTCAGCTTGTAGGTAGATTTATTAAGTTATGAACTGCATAATTGTGTTTGCATGTATAATGGAACTTTCAAATGTTCTAGAGAAGATTCATTATTCTACATTTGAAAATGTCTCTAGGGTAAAGGATTGATGTCGGTACTTTTGAACACTGATCTTGGGTACAAAACTGGTTAATTGATCTATATAGGTTTTGTTGTTTGATGATTGTGTGGCCCACTTTCATAGTGCTAGTTGTGACTGCATCGCATCTTGCTGCATCATTTTCCTATAGCTGGTGTTATGGTATCTGTGAAAATATCATATGTCGGTCAATGTTGGACAGCGATTGAAGTGTGGCCCACTTCATCCCCTCACTGCCCAAGGAGTAATAGGCCAGCTTACTTTCAATCAGTCCTATTTTCAGTTTCATGACAGTTCACCAGAATTACATTTACTGATGGGTATTGTACTCTATAGATACTAGTAGTTGAAATATCTATTCATTGGAGTGGTGTGTTTGGATATTCCTTTCAGTGAATGACCATAAATGAGGTTGTTGTTCTATGGAAGGGGCGTGCTTGGTTGCTCGCTTGGATTAGAATGCAAAATTTCTCAATTTAACAATAACGAAGAAAAGTTGTGAGCATATCTTGTCCCACTCTAGGCACTGGAAATTGCGACTTGCAGTATGGTTGCTGTTATGAATTCGATTGGTGCTGTTTTCATCTGGATTTGGTATTTCTTGGATTCAATTTTTGCAATTTATTTCAATCAAACATCCAAACATGCACCATATTTCTAAAACTCGGTGTTTCGATTCATCGAGTCAACTCGACTTGGTGAGATTTCAAGCCCCAAGTCTCTTGGAAACTTGTGGACGGGTGTGACTTGGTCCCGACTCGAGAAGACTCGTTAAGTTGGCGGCTCGCAGACGCGGTTGATTCAGTTTCCAAAAATAGCAGTTTCTAAATATAGTATGTTTTTAAATATAACAAGTTTTCAATACGGCAAGTTTCTAAATATAACAGCTTTACAAATATGCCATTTCCAAATAAAGTAGGTTTACAAATTTAGCAGTTTTTCGAAAATTTAGCATTTAAATCAAATTCAAGCTGTTTGATCGAGAAATCATCCCAAGTTTAACCTAAAAATTATTTAAAATAAGTTTTAGCCAGATTTTTCTGGAGAAAAACATCAAAATTTGAAAATTACTCGAGAAATTTCAAAAAGGAGAAATTCCTGGGAATGAAATTTGTTACTGTGGCACAAGCAGCATGCACATTCCTCAATCCAACCCCATACCTTGATCCAGCCCGTTCAGATAAACCTCAATCCAACCCCGTACCTTGATCTAGCTCATTCAGATAATGGGCCTACCTCAGGTGGTATAGAGCTCTGAAATCAGATTTGTTGCATCAATCTAACCAGTTGATTGGTGGATATTTGTATATCAAGTGAAAGGATAATTCGATCATTTGGTGCAGATGCTTTCAATGCATCCTACTAATGGGCAGTGGAAGTGAGTCATCTCCAATGCTTGATTTTTAAAAAAATGGGGAGGTATACCTAATTCTCATAGTATATAGATAGGGGAGGAGGCCGTTGCAAAAAATTCCTTGTGGGAGGTATGTCTAATTGTCGTAAAATATAGGAGGTAGGTGTAAAAACAAGCCTTATGCTTGAACCCATGACCTCGTGTTAAAACTCGAGAGATGATGAAAATTGGGTGGTCAGGATTGCTAGATAGGTGTGATTTTAGAGTTTTTGCTCCCCCACAATTTGGATGGCTGGATGGCCCACTAACATTTCAAAACGATCCGTGTTGTGCTGGCTACCATTGGGACCTACATGCTGAGATTGTCCGATGATTCCAACTCTACATATTTTGTTAGTAATCTTAAGTAAGCTACTGTCACATAATCAGGTTTCAGTGATCATCCTAGCCTTTGATTTTTACGCTTGAATGTGAGCCGTTGATCATTTTCTTTTCATTATAGTGATGGTCGATCAACCATTTAGTGTAAGTTTCCCACGTGGCTTGTGTAGCATAGAGTCCATAACATGGGCGGTTTGGATCTTTGGACCACTCAGCAATGGACCGGGCAGGGCATCAGAATTTTAAATAGAGTCAGCCCGAAGGCCCGGCCCGAAACAGTTTAAAATCCGGGTCTAGACCAATCCAAGGCCCGGCCCGTTGAAAGCCCTACTAAGCAAGGAGGCCATGGTGGGCCACACACGCATTGGATCCTGAGAGTTTCTTTCTCTGTGATTGGTCCACGTAAGTGGTGGGCCCATCGCGTGCCATGTTGTTGCTGTTTCACTTTAATCTTTAAACAAGCTATAACATGGCACCTGATGTGCCAAGCACTTACGTGGACCAATCACAGAGCAGGTCCACTTCGGTACCTGAATCTGAAGGATGAGGCTTCGGTGGATCCCTCTACTGTGGGGCCCACGTGATTTGTCTGTCCATCCGTTTTCAAACTTCATTTTAGGGCACGATCCAAAAAATGAAGCAGATCCAAATCTCAGGTGGACCACACTAGAGGAAGCAGTGGCTATAGGCCATTGAAAACTTCTTGTGGGCCACAAAGGTTGTGGATCGAGCTGATTTTTGTGTGGTCCCTTCATCAAGGTCTTTTGACCTTATCAACAGGTTGGATGGCAAATAAACTTTCCAGTAGTCCCCAAGAAGTTTTTAATGGTGGTTATTCAATCACCACTCTTTCGTCTGGTGTGGTCCACCTGAGATTTGTATCTGCTTCATTTATGGGATCATGCCCTAAAATGATATGTCCAAACGGATGGACGGCGTAGATGCAAGGTAGATACATCACGGTCCATATTCAAGATACATGGGCTGCCTAATCAAAGAATATAATGGCATATTTGTAACTTGTAAGATATAAGAGGCCCACCTATAGTGTTGGGTTGGGCTGAGCTAACAGACTTGACCCCAAGCCCAGCTCACAGGCAAGCTAATGGGTCCAAGCTCAACACGTAGCCAGGTTGGATTCATGGGCCAGATAGGTCCATTTCCACCTTTAGTCATAATTATTTAACCTAAAACAGGTTATAGCCGATCCGGACTCATTAATATTCAGTGAACATACTGCACACGTGTTAGAGAGCCGTGCCATTCATCTAGTAGTGTGCAATGTGAACATGCTATAATGTAAATATAATGGAGGTACCATGATGTGCGTGTCAAACTTATATGAATTCTATTTTCTATTTACGCCATGTTATACCATGGTGGATACAGTAGCTTTGTGGGGCCCACCATAATGTATGTGTTGCATCCACATTGTCCATCTATTTGGTGAGATCATTTTAGAGCATGAGCCCAAAAAAGTGTTGGAATATTTGGTTTAATTAAATAGATTATTTAAAAATCGAAACTCAAAAGGAAAAGAAATAAAATAGACGACTTATAGAGTTGAGTCGAGGCGTAACGTGAGTTATGCCGCTTGAAATTGAATTTGCTTCTCTTGGACAACGTCCTAAGTGAAATAGGTTTCCAAAGCAATCAGCATCCAAGATACAACGATTATAATCCGGTCCCAGTGGTGCACTCGCTGTATGCAAACTTGAACTACTTGCAGTTTAACCCAAAATTACTGAGTTAACTCAATAACAAACTTAGTAACCAAAACTCTTAAAATAGAAAAGGAATGAAAAGAGAAAAGATTTTCGTAATTTTTGAAACAGAACGGAAATCTTTATATAGACTTCGAAGTGGTGCATTAAGCACCCTTTCGAAAGGATTTGGTCCGTTGGATTTAAATCCAACATGTGCAATTGACCGACCAGTCACAGCTCTCTGGTTTAAAACGAAAAGGAGTAAGTGCAAGTACACTTTTGCACAAAAAAGTCTCGCGAGTACCCATATACACACAAACACCCGTGCGAGTACAACCGCACCCGCACCTAGTCCATCATGCGCGCACACACACACACATGGACACAAACTCGGACTCAGCACGTGTGCATGCATATGTGGCAAATGGCATAAATTAAAACTATTAGCATAACCCCTAAGAACCAAATTCACATGCGCGCGTATGAATGCATTTGGTGCTAACAACTTCAGTCCCTATCTTACTACTAAAGTGACATTAACAAATTATGTGAGCCCTAACTTAATGTATTTGTTGCATTCACATAGTCCATCCATTTGGCGAGGTCATCTCAGGCCATGCACCAAAGAATGAGGCCGATCAAAAGCTCAAGCGAACCCCACCATAGAAAATAATGAGGATTGAATGTCCGCCATTAAAATTCTCTTGGGGGCTATAGAAATTTTCGATCAAGCTAATATTTTTGTTTTCCTTAGTCAATACCTATGTGAAACAGGTTGGATCTCAAATAAACATCACGGTAGTCTGTAGGAAGGTTTTAACAGTGGGTGTTATTGTCTTTACTCTCTTTTGTAATGGGTCCACTTGAGCTTTGGATCTGCTTCATTTTGTTGTATTTTAGTTCAAATTTTATATTAAAAATAAAAAATTAAAAAAATCAGTTATTTCAGTTTTCCTCTAAATTTGAAATTTCTAACCCAAACCCAATCTAATCAAGGTCAAGTTGGGAATTTTTGTCAGAAGCCCAAACCTACCTTAACCCAAAAGAAGACAGTTTGGGTTGGGCGAGTAACGTTCAACCTAACCTAGCCCAAGTTGCACCCATACCCATTATTTCTAATACAACCATTGTATCCTATCATTTCCTTGTTGGTTTCCTTCGTTGGCATTGTTGTTAAAAGAATTTTGAGATGATCTCTTCTTTCTTCCTTCCATCAATTATAATGAGTGAAATGGTACCAAAATAATAAATATACAAGCAAATATAAAATACTGGCAAATATAAAAAATAATAAAAAATAATGTAAAGTGGTCCACAGAAGCACATAAATATACATATACAATCAGTCATGCAAATAACAAAATATATCATTGATTACATGCAGTGCCCTAGAACTCTATGCCTAAAATAATGAATGGTTTTTTTATGCCAGCTAGTCACATGTCTAAGACCCTTTGGTTGTGAAAATTGTGGGCCTTGTCATAAAGAGCACCTAACATTAAACAGATCCACTCATTGAATGTGGCCATCTAGGAAATAAATGGATGGTCAATAATCATGGCCCACCAAAGAGTAGGTTGTCCTGATTTTTTTGCCATAGTGATTTTTGTGATGGTTCCGGTTTTCTGTTCAGCTCATATTCCTTGAACAGATGACAACTTGGTGGGGAAAACGGCACGTTATGATAAAAGAAAATTCACTGGATTTCTCTTCTTGAACAAAATGTTTCATATGGTTTAGCATTCGCAAAATTCAATTGACTTTTTTTTTCCTACTTATGAATACTTATAATATGTATTTACGAGAATTTTCTGGATGCATCACAACTTAATAGGGTCCACTGGTGCACCCCATCACATTATCCAACCCTTGCGATAATATAGACCATTGATCAATAAGGCCCACCTAACAGAATTGTTACAAACCAGTCATATGTTGAATTAGTTGATGTGTGCGACCCAATCCTGGTGTTTGTATGCCATCTCATCCTTCCATCATGGTACCCCACAGTGAAATGTGATGCTTAGAAAATTGAGTTGATTTAAATATTGGATGACAGGTTTTTAGGTGATTGTTCATTGTTTTATATAGTGTTATCCACTCGATAGTTGGATCGACTTGATTTTTGAGTTCACGGTGGAATTACTTGTTAGATGAGTTGAATGATGCACAAACACCTTGGTGGGCCTTACAAGCAACTAATCGTATGTATAACTAATTGGGTTTGAGCTGTCTTGAGTTTATACTTCATTGACTACTTTTTTTATTAGGGTCATTGGTGGGTTGGGTTAGGCGCAAAAAAAAAAAAAAAAATCAATATTTTAAATGGACCCCACCTCCATGACAGCCTTACCTTTATAATATCTACTGTTTTCACTAGAAAAATATTAAATCCATAAAATCATCCATTCTTTACGGGATCCCCTTCTAGCCATTCCGAGAAAAGCAAGGACTAAAAGTCCATCATAGGTAAAATATCACACCATCTCTAGCTGTAGAAAGCTCCATTAGTTGGAAGCTAAGTGGAGCCCACTATGATGTTTGTGAAAATTTACCATGCCCATCTATTTTTTCAGCTCATTTTAAAACATAAGCCTAAAAATGAGGCAGATAGAAAACTCAAGCGAGCGAAAAAAGTGGAGAGCGAAATGCCAATAGCTGAAATCTTCCGAGGGTCTACCGTGATGTTTATATGCCATCGAAACCATTCATATGGTCATTCCCACGGGGATGAATTTAAAACACAAACACATTAGCCTAATCCAAAACTTTTATAGCCCCATAAATTTTTTAACGGCGAGCATTCACTCTCCACTCTATCCTATTATGCAGCCCACTAGAGTTTTGCAACTGCTTCATTTTTGGGCTCTCATCCTAACATGATATGGAAAACAGATGAAGGGAGTGGATTTCTCATAAAAATCATAGTGGCCCCACCTAGCTTCAAACCACAGGAACTTCATGTGGTAAGTAAACTATTCAAGTATATAAGCTTACCCAACTCCAATATTTTAGTGGTTTTCATTTTAAGTGTAATTTTCAGTGCCTCTACTCTACCAAATTGCAAACTATAACCATGACCGTTGATAACATATAGAAAATGGGGCACGTGAAATAGTCGATCAGATAACCACTGATTTCAGTGGGCCACATGAGAGGAGTTCCAAGTAGTTGGAGAAGCGTAAGGATAAGGAGATATTGATTGCTCGGTTGGCAAAGCTATCCTCCCTACGTAAAGCTCACCTTGTGTATATCCATGGTACCGTTGTTATAACACGATACGCAAAAGCATGCATGGTTGGATGATAAAGATCATCACATGTGATAAGTGGACCCCACAAACCAACCTGGCTTTTTGGACACATTGCTCTCTTTCTCTTAATTGATAGGAAAGATATGATGCTACTATGGTAGAGTGTGATAGTTCATACTCATGCTGTCTTGGATTGTTAACTTGGAATATGTGGAACTCAAAATAAACCGTTCAAAATATGGGACCTAGTTTAGATGGACGGTGGATTAAATTTTACACTGAACGGATATCCTGTGTAGTTGATTTGAAGAGATATAATGGACGGTTAAGAAAAGTGATTGGGAAATGTTGAGAAAACAAATGTCAATCAATCCGAAGATAGAGGCATCCGACCAACCGGATCGGCTCTTCTACATTCGTTGTGGGATAAGATGCAGTAGAATCCGGTACAACCCAAAGTGTGGCAGAGATAATTCTCCACAGTACACGTGGCAGGATGACAAATAAATCTGGTCCGTCCATCTGGTTGCCATTATTTTGGATGGATAGTGTGTTCAAATTTACTAGTATCCGATTATCCCGTGCATTCAAATCATTGTCTCAGAGCAACGGCAGGAGATAAAAATAGTTAATGGCCTATTATTCATCAGAAGAAATTTGATGGTTGGAATTTTTTAATTTGTATGATTTTTGAAAAATAGTCATCCGTGATAAACCCCACTAGATGGACGGATCAGATTGACACATCTCCCTACCGCATGTACTGGAGAGAGATTGCCCCTACCATATTCCGGTTCTTCCTAGGGATGTATGATTTCCCGTTTGTCGGACCATTTGCACTTCTTTTTTTTAATCGTACACATGTATGCCACGTGTATTTTGATTGCATGTGTATCCATCAAACATCACGCACCGCCAGAGTATTAATTCTAGAACATCAGACGGTTGGGAACTCAATTTAGAGAGGAAACGGGCCAACAAGTTATTAATCCATGAAACATTAATCAGCCTATTTTTTATTTTATTTTATTTTATTTGTTATCACACCCAACTTTCCGTTGACACATCAATGTTAGCTATCCCGCCAGGGAATCCATACCAAGACCTCAGTGTTAAAAAATCTACAATCCAGAATGGTCAAAATACTAATTTATTTTTTAATTAAAGGTTAGCCAGACGCACACGCATGTGTGAGGCCTATCTAATTGGTGGATAAGGTGGGCCCACCAAGAACATGACGTGGCCCAGAAAACAGCCCCATCCACTCACCATCCACTCATGAGCCTAACATATCCCTAGATATTGAAAAACGGCAAGTCTTTTTAAGCCGTCCATCCTTTTTTACAGGTATAACACAGATGATGAATGTACTGAACTTTTTTTTTAAAATCGCGTCATCTTAAGGGTGGGATCCACCTTATGAACGGATCAGATCTATCACAAACTTGCTAGAATTGCACGTGTGCGGTGTACGACTTTGCGCGGTGTGCGGTCGCGTGTAAATTTAGCGAACCTCCTTATCACTAGAGGAATTATAGGTTCGCGGCCAGAGGCCCATTAGTGTGCGCCTGTTTTCATTTCTTCCAAAACAGCCAGAAATCTACGGACATATTTTAGTTGAATATGAACCGTCGCTATATCTCTTTTAACTGTCTATTTATTGGTCACAAATCAAACAGTTTAAATTAATTTTATCATATATATTCCAACTATAAAGGATCTATCCACGTCTGATAAAACTGATGAACGGTCTAGATTACCGAATTCAGATCACACCTGTCGTAATTTAAATCCGGTGTCCGTTCCAGGTCACATCTCTTTCTCCTCCGGTCATTATCCCTTTTCTACCATTAGACCGGAATCGTATACTACCGCTGTTGTACGCACCTACAGAAAACATCCAAGGTATGTGGGGCCCACCCTGTTGTATATGTAAAATCCACTCCGTCTATCAGGTGGGAACCATTATATGAACTCACAAACGTACGGTTGGGATTCTATTCCCCTTGGCATGCCCGCATAAGTTGTGAATCTCCATGATTTTTATCCTCAAGTATCCAGAGTAGAACTTGATGGACGGAGTGGATTTTATATACACAACTTGTGGCCCCACAAAGCTCTGTTGTTTTTCGTCATTAGGGCAAACTAGTAAGACGATGCCGGTCCTGCTAACAGGGGCATCAGCAGCTGCTGTGGAGCTCACCCAAATGTATATGTTTTATCCATGCCGTCCATCATTCTTGCCCCGTAAGCGGATTGGCTACTCCCCCTGCCACTAGCCCGGTGGCCGATGGTCAGTGCTCTGTGGGCCTGACCCTGATGTATGTCTTTCATCCATGCCGTTCATCCATCTTTACAGATCATTTTAGGGCTTTATGCCAATAATGAGAGGGATATGAGTCTCAGGTGGACCACACCACAGGAAAACAATAGTGTCTGGATATCCACCATTAAAATCCTCTTAAGGCCCACTGCACTGTTTATTTGACATCCAATCTGTTGATTAGGTCATACATACCTAAATGACGGGAAAAAACAAAGATCAGCTTGATCCGAAACTTTTATGGCCTCAAAAAAGTTTTTAATGGTTGACGTTCTTTCAACACTGTTTCCTTTAATGTGGTCCACTTGATATTGGGATATACCTCATTTTTGGTCTCATACTGTAAAATGATCTAGAAAAATAGATGGAAGGCATGGATGAAACACATACATCATGGTGCGGCCATAGAGCACGGACCACCCGCCATATGTAGGTGGCACTGGGAGTAGCCAATCCGTTTCCTCTTGCCCAACCATGATGTATGTGTTGTATCCACACCATCCATCTATTTGGAGAGATCATTTTAGGATATGAACCAAAGAATGAGGCATATGGAAAGCTGAAGTGAACCCCACCACAGAAAATAGTGGGGAGAGTGACACCCACCATTGAAATATTTCTAAGGTCCACCGTGATGTTTATTTGAGATTTAACCTGTTCATAAGTTAAAACATACATTATAGAAGGGAAAACACAAATATCACCTTGATCGAAAACTTTTGTGGCCATTAGAATTTTTTAATGGTGGGCATCATTCTCTCCACTGTTTTCTGTGGTGGGGTCCACTCAAGGTTTGGATCTCACTCATTCTTTGGATCATGCCCTAGAATGATCTCTAAAAATGGATGAACGGTATAGATATAAAACATATATCATGTTGGGAGCCGCATAATTAAGTGACGTCACTTCAGTAGAAGTCTGGCTACTCAACACTCGAGGTCTTGGTCTCGATACCTAACGGGGGTGGCTAACATGAAGTATGTGTACTGACATGGGTGTGTACTAACAGGGTAACCCACGAGAACAAAATAAAATAAAATAAAAAAAGGTCTGGCTACTCAGCCTGTCGATAGCTAGTCGGCGTCCATTTCATTGTATGAACCCAAAAACGGACTAGATACAAAGCTTAAGTGGGCCACACCACAGGAAATGGTGGGATTGAAAGCCACCACTAAAAGTTACCGAGGGCCACAAGGGTTTTGGACCAAGCTGATATTTGTAATTTCATTCATTCATGTCCTCGTGACCTTATGAATAGGTTAGATGGAAAATAAATATTAAAGTGGGCCCTAGGAAGGTTGTAATGGTGGGTGTCAATATCCCTACTTTTTCCTATGGTATGGTCCACTTGAGTTTTGGATCTACATGGCTTATCCCTTAAAATGAGCTGTTAAAATGGATGGATGGCATGGATATAAAACACATGCATCACAGTGGCCCCCACAACTCCTGCGCTAGCATCTTAGGTGGGCCCAATGTGATATTTGCGAGACATCCACTGATGTTTGTGAGACATCCACCCATCCATCGGTTTTACTTGATCATTTTATTGCATAGGTGATTCATATGCATGCACTAAAAAAGTATAGATTTTTCATATAGAAACTCAAAATAAAACTAACTAAATTGTTAAAACGTATTTTTTCTAAGTTACATTTTCAAAATCTAATTGTTTAAATGATCCTACACACATTTTCAGTTGACATGGACTGAAAAAATATTACCCAAGTGTTGATACTATGGAAGTAATGGCAGAAATCTTACTCTCTCCCAAAAGCATTTTGTTTTGATCCTCATTATCAGTTGCACGTTCCATATTAATGCAGAGATAAATGGTTACACTTGTCTTTGGGAAAATGGATAGAAAACCATGTGAGTACATTTATCGTAATAATTAATGAGATAACGTACCCAGCATGCTTGTAAGACACCTACCAAGAGAATTGTTCTATTCGGCTATGATATATTCGATGAATTTATCTCGTACGGTCCTCTCAAAAGGGGATATCTTCCTGCAGATGTTCGGAAGATTTGTAATGTTTGAAAAGGTTTCGAATATCAGGAAATCGAATAGATATCCAAGTGAAAGTGGTCACAGATTAGTCCCAAATTAAGAGAAACAGATACATTGGTCGAATGATCTGATATTAAGTTGTAGTTCAATTGGGATCAAGAAAATAGGAGAACTAGATCTGATTTGGTTACATAATATATTAATATCATGTGTCGAATCCTTCTAGCACCACGAGCCATCAAGACTATCCAATACCTTAATTGAAAGTGGAGAAAATGGGCCACTAGATGAGCGACCATGATTGATTTGATGCCTGAGATCGGCTCCCGATTTTCTTATTGGGTCCTTAATTTTGGCACGGTTGTCTTTATCAGAGAAATCTTGACGTTCGCAAGCTTGATGGCCGAATTCAATTAGTGAGCCATGAACATTTCCCATCAAAGGAATCAGTAACGAGAAGAAGATTTGAAAAACTAATAATTCCAATTCTAACCGAAGTTCACCCTTTTCAGTGCAAGTCGAGTACGCATAGGATCCATGATCAACAAAGAAACCCAACAAGGTGTTTTGTCCCATCAATGAGTTATAAAATGAGTAATCGAAGAAGAGCTCTGGTCCTATGACAAACATATTTATTTACTTTATGTTTATCTTTTCTATTTATTTTAGCATAGGTTAGCTTAATTCTAGCTTACATTGCTATTGTGTAGCAATTTTTGTTATAGTATCTTAAGAGTAAATTAAATATCCACAACTTTAAATTGTAGATCCATAATCAATTATGTTTCAATATATCTAATTATACTCCTCCGATCACATTCTACTAACCATTTACTTTGATTATTTGTTTTAATAGGCAAATCAGGTATTTTTCTTTTTCTTTTTCATTCATTTCCTTGGTTGATTAATTCTTTGTCAATTATAATGGACCATATATTCAAGTATTAATAAAATTGTTATCATTTAGCCTTCTTTCATTTATTTGTACATTTTTGTTCCTTAATTCCGTAAACTTACATTTATTATCACAAGGCAAAAAAAAAAAAATCCATTCAAAAAGACAAATTCATTAATCTTTCACAAAAATGTGTAGTTGAGAGGATAATTGGATCTTTTATCCAGGATCAAATCTACTCGTCTCAACCTGGGGAATACTAGCAGGAGTCCAATGGACTCTATCATGCCTGTACATTGTATACACACACGAAAATCAAATAGGAGCCTTCCTTCACACATACAGCCTTGTTTTGTTGAATTGACAACAATACTAACAAAAGAAATTTATTAAAATAGGACAATTGAATATTTTTAATTTTAATCATACAATCATCTGACCATTAAATAAGTGCATTTTTTGATTTTTTATTCAAGATACATATATAGTGGGACCCATAATTTAAACCGTTAAGTTTAACTTATGTGCCACGCATGCAAATTTCTCGGTGCCTGCGTATTATCCATCATAATCTGACAGAGTATCAAAGCTTTTCCATCATCCACAGAGTGGCAGTGTCACTGTGCAACCCCTCGTTAGGATTAGGTGCGGCCATTACCGTGGGGCTACCTTGATGTATGTATACTACATCTACGCTGTCCACCCGTTTTTCTAAATTATTTTAGGGCTTGAGCCCAAAAATAAAACAGATTCAAATCTCAAGTGTACCGTACCATATGAAACAGTGGTGATTAACCATTAAAAACTTCTTGTGGGCCACCAAAATTTTGTATCAAGCTGATATTTGTTTTTTTCCCTTCATCTAGGTTTATGCGACCTTATCAACGGGTTGGATGGCAGATAAACATTACGAAAAATCTACGGTCGTCCTTAACAAGTTTTTAACGGTGGGCCATTCAATCATGCGTTCCTATAGCATTTAGATGTATGTACACGTGGCATTCAATCAGTTCAAATGTTCAATTGAGGACCCATGTGCCGATGACATGATCAGAGTGGTCGGATCTCCTCTGATCAATCCATCGGAATTTGTCGTTTTAATTGGGACCGTTCAGAGCTTTCTTTCTGACCGTCCATTTTTTTTGTTGACTGATCGAATCGTTAGAAGCGTCCATTCAATCTGGTTTTCTAGGTTATTCACCACTCACAGTCAACACGCAATTTGGATGTTTGGTCTGCTGGTACTCTGAACTTAACATGGCTACGATACTCCATAATCTCCCACATGGAGTATATTGAGAAGCACAACCAAGCAAGGTACAACATCTTGTGGTACGGTACCATCTTTTCCTCTACCCTACCATGTTTTCAGTACATCAGTACCATTAAAAACGTAGGACCCATCATGAATATCAAATGACACAAAATTTAAGCTTCTTATCTCATCAGGTGGGCCACATATTTGGAATAAATTTCAACAGACAGTGTGGTACAATATAAAAATGCGACCATCATAGTGAGCAGATTAGCCTTATTTTTTGAGAAAGGTGCTTTTATTAGTGGGGCCCACCTTTTTCATGGTATTGATTTCCTACAAATGTCGAATATTAGTGGGACATATGGTTCGGTACTGCAATTTATGGTACTGCTCCTGTGTATGTAATTGATTCTGGTTATTCCTTTGCTTGGACAGCTGGGCTCCACCTATAGCGGAATTTCATGATCCTCATCTTGAAGATAGGAATTACATCTATTTCTTCTGCCAGATGATTTGCACGTTATCCTCGGGTTACAATTTTTAAAGTGGGCCATCCCAACCGTCCATGACTCATCTCCCCGTCATTGGACGGGCCCGGCTTCGGTGGATCCGTGGATCCACCGAGGTGGGTGAATCCCTGATTGCAGGGCCTACCTTGATGTATTTACCTTAAATCTACACCGTCCATCCGTTTTTAAAGATTATTTTAGGTCGTGAGCCAAAAACTGAAGAAGATTCAATTCTCAGGTCGGCCACAGAAAAAGAAACAGTGGTAATTGAGTATTAAAAACTTCTTGTGTGCTACAAAAGTTTTGGATATAGCTGATATTTGTTTGGTCCTTCTTCCAGGTCTTTGTGACCTTATCAACAGGTTGGATGGAAAATATACATTTTTCAGGCCCCACGAAGTTTTTAATAGTAAGTATTCAATCACCATTGGTTCCTGTGGTGTGGTCCACCTAATATTTGGATCTGCTTCAGTTTTTGTACCATAACCTAAATAAAAATGGAAGAACGGCGTGGATTTAAATAATATACATCAAGGTGGGCCCCACAGTCAGGGATATACTCACCTTGGTCAATCCAGGGATCCACCAAAACCGCGCTCTGATTGGAGGATCCTAGCCGGCCAGACTTTCATGGAAACGGATTGGCTACTCCCCCTATGTGGGTCCCACTATGATGTACGTGTTTCATCCATTCCGTTCATCCATTTTTACATATTATTTTAGATTTTTATACCAAAAATGAGAAGGATATAAATCTCAGGTGGACCACACCACAGGAAAACAATGGTGATTGGATATCCACCATTAACATCCTCCTAAGGCCCACTGTACTGTTTATTTGACATCCAATCTATCGATTAGGTCATACAGGACCAGTTGATGGAAAAACCAAAGATCAGCTTGATCCAAAACTTTTATGGCCCCCAAAAGGTTTTTAATGGTCCACGCTCATTCAACACTGTTTCCTGTAATGTGGTCCAGTTAAGATTTTGATATATCTCATTTTTTGTCTTATACTATAAAATTATCTGGAAACATAGATGGACGGCATGGATGAAATACTTACATCATAGTGGGGCCCACAGAGCACTAATCACCAGCCATTGGCTCCACTACTACAAACACAAAACCCGAGTAAACTGCTCTTGGGTCGAGGTTGATATAATTCCTCATGCAAAGCCAAAACCGCAGAGACCAATCGACAGAAGTGACGTTGCACATACCTCTATCGTTCCAATCAGACGTCCTCATGCGAATGCCACGTCAGATTAGAGGAATTGGGCCCACCAGTGCAATTAATAAGGGGTTGAAAAGGGCAGGTGGGGCCCACCAAAGGGACAAACGGGTAAGATTAGTTTAGTTGACAGCTTGTCCTCGTTCTATCTGGGAAGGTAGGTAGGATGGAATGATGCAATACCACCAAGCTTTCCAAACAGAGTAACCAACTCAAAATTAAAAACCCACACTGGAGGAATTGTAGGGTCCTGATGCATCACGTGAGACCATGATACGATCATCCTGACCGTTGATGCAATGGGACCGATCAGCCCTAAAATGCACCACCTTAAAAGATCCGTACCCTTATATCCCACATAGGAAATGTTTAGGGGCACTCCCATATAGATCAACCGCCTGGATCATCGAAGCATGGGCCCCGAAACTTATGAGGCATCTCCATCTACGGTGGGTCCATTAGATTAACGGTCTGGATCATTGAATCATGGCTCCACGTATACCAAATGAGCTCTTCCTGACACTATTCATGTCCTGGAGCATCAGACGTTAGAACTACACTGACGGACATCGAGATAAGGCGATTTACTTGATACTCTGGAGAATGCAAGGGTTGATACTCAGGCACTAGGAAATCGTACGAATCACATCGATTAACTCCGATCAAACCATCAAAATTGCGGGAAACACTGTATAAAATTCATCATATTGAAACGATTATATTTTTCAAACAATCTTATACTCCGATCTGCAGATAATTATTTGCTGAATTCAGACCAATGGATTGTTTCATCTCAACCGTCCAATAAAGGTCCAAAAATCGGCTGGTTAGATAACTGAATATGTATAGAATCTTAGTTTGTGATCCATCCAAAGTGCGAAAAACCAATTGGAAAGTTTATTTTTTTTGTTAGTTTTCTGTAGTATATACTTTTATCAGCGCCTGAATATCAACAATTATGCTACAGGAGTATCAAAGTTTTCCTCAATAGATAATGTATTTCCTTTTGCTGCCGCCAAGTACGTATCCATCAGTCACAGACCCTTTTATCGGACAGGAATTTCTGCAGCACCGTAGCTGTGTGACGCCAGAAAGTTGTATATGTAAAATCCACACCGTCCATCATATTCAATCCATAAGTCTAGAATTTTATAGAAAAATTAAACCTGATCCAGAGCTTAGGTGGGCCACAAAACAGGGAAATGTGGGGATGGAGACCAACCATAGGTTTATGTGTGGGACCACCATGGTGTGTATCTTTCATCAAACCCGGTAATCGGATGTAACTCATCAGGATGAAATGAAAATACAAAAATAAGCCTGATCTCAAACTCGGCCGGCCTACACTGTGTGAACATAGAGGTTATATGAGAAATTTTACGTTGTTCCCATTCGTGCGGCCCATATGTTGTGCGGAAATTGTTTATGTACGGTTCAAATAAGTTTTATGACATGATGGATGGTGTAGATTTTCATATACACCATGGTGGTCCCCAAAGAGCTGGGTTGTCTTACATCGCTGCATAAAAAGGGGCGCGGCTTCGGTGGATCCCCGGATCTACCGAAGTGGGGTGTATTTCTGATTGTGAGGACTATATTAGTGTATTTTATTTAAATCCATGCCGTCCATCCGTTTAGAAAGATCAATTTAGTTGATTCTACGAAGAATGAAGAAGATCTACTTCTCCGTTAGACCACACCATAGGAAATAGTAGTTATTGACTATTAAAAACCTCTTATGGTCTACAAAAGTTTTGGACAAAGCTGATATTTGTTTGATACCTTCGTCCATATCTTTGTAACCTTATCAACAGGTTGTTGGATGGCAAATAAACACTCCAGTGGATCGTAAGAAGTTTTTAACGATGGATATTCAATCGCCGCTGGTTTGTGAGGTGCACCTAAGATTTGAATCTGCTTCATTTTTAGGAGCTTGATCTAAAATGAATTGTCAAAACGGATGGACGGCGTGGATTTAAGGAACATATATGACGGTGGGCCCTAGAGTGAGGGATCCACCCACCCAGTGGATCCAGGAATCCACGAATTAGATGGGCCACGGGATGTAAGGCAGATACATCACAGTCAGGGATCCACCAACCACGGGATGAAGTGAAAAGGCAAATATCAGCTTGATCCATTTTTAAGTGGTAAGCGTTCAATCCCTGCCTTTTCCTGTGGTGTGGTCCACTTGAGTTTTGGATCTGCCTTATGTGTTGTACCAAGCCCTAAAATAAGCTGGAGAAATGGATGAATGGCGTGGATACAACACTTACATCATGGTGGGACTCACAGAGCTTTGATACTAGTTAAATGGCTAGTGTTGGTTCACCACCCAAACCGTGCCCAGAATGAGGGAGCTATGCTGTATTGAAGCTCTCTTTACAGTTCCTTCCTCAGTATGCACGTGTAAAGTATGTGATGATAGTCCAAATTGGATATACGACGAGTGAGATATCATATAATAAGTATGTGATGATCGTTCATATTGAATATATAACAAGTGGGTAATAATCATTTTTGTTAAATCAATGATTTATACACCATATCGACGATCCACAGTACGTATCGGCGATCCGCTGTAATTACCGTCAATTCATTATGAATATTGACAAACCACAGTTAATATCGGCAATCCATATTCAATATTGATGATCCTCACTATATATTGTTGATATGCATTGTGGATTGTCAATACGCATTATGGATTGATGATCCAATAAAAATGATCATAACTCATATGTTACATGTTTGATTTGAGTGATTATATACTCGTTGAAAATGTAATTTAATAAAATTTTAAATAATTTTAAAATAACCTTATTTAGATACCTTTTGATTGCCTGAAAGTGAGCCAAAAGTTAATTACTGACTGTGAATCGTCGATCTAACAAAAATGGTTATAATTCTTTCGTTACATGTACGATTTAAATGATCTCATATTCATTGAAAAGTTAATTCGATAAAATTTCAAATATATTAAGAATAATATTATTTGAACACCTATTTAATTATCTAAAAGGGAGCCCAAAGTTATCGTAGGTTGCCGATACTCACTATAAAGCGTCGGTTCCACGAAAACGATCATAACTCTCTCATTACATGTCTGGTTTGGGTGATCTTGTAATTGTTGGAATGATGATTTGATGAACTTTCAAATAGATTTGAAATTACCTGTAACACCCTGGAAATCGGGGGTCGCGCATCCGCTCGACTCCCGAGTTCCCGAGAGTCATCATAAGCAGATGATCATAAATGCGCATTTAATCTGTTTGAGTTGCGCAGTCTGAAGTTCCCTGAACATGAAACATGAACGCACAAGTCTGCTGAAATGAAGAGGCCTCACATGTAAATATACAAGTCCAAAAACCAAAAAAAAATATAGATGTAAATGGGTCGCGCATGGCGTAGCCCAGCCAAAATAACAAAAGAATATGATGTCCAAAAGGATGGGACCGAGCCCGAAACCCAGCCATCCTATCCCTCCTCTCACGCAGGCGGCGAACCCTCCATCAGCTGGAAATAGGACAGCTCCAGCTCCTCGTCTAGGCTCACCTCGCTAGGCTCCTCCAGTCCTGAGTCACCTGCATCTATCAAAGGGTCTGGTTGGTGTTTTAAAACACCGTCCCAGAGTGGGAGTGAGTGATCAACTCAGTGGGTGCTATTAGCCATAAGTTATAACAAGCATCGATTGTAATAAGAATTTAATGAAAAACAATCAATCATCAGCATCTATCTAGTCTTGTTAATGCGCATGAATGCAGGATGACATGATGTATGCTCTCGCCCAACACTCCCTCGTGCGACGCCATCTAACGATCGCCAATGCCAACACTCCCTCAGTGCGACCTCGACTGCCGAGTCGCTAACCTAACTAATGCGATGCGATGCGGTCGTGTTAGCCGGGTGATTAGTTAGGTTCATTCATCCAGCAGTTTTGGGAATCTGGAACACCCCATCTGATCAATGCCCTAAGCTGGTTGCGAGGCCAAGACCCCCCAATGCGTGAGGCCGAGGCCCCGCGGTCCGTGATCCCGTCGGGTTCCTCATCCCCGACTTCAAGCACATGAGGAGTGCCATGAGAAAGGGGATCGCTCGCGGTCACTACGGGGAGGCGCGGTACCCCAGCGTAGGCCGACAGCTCGAACACAGTGTCTCATTCCACCATGCCCGGCTCACGAGGCTGTGGGCCGATTTCAAGAGGTTTGTCGTTGGGCTACAATGGTTGTGGGGAGTCCCAGGTTCTATACAATTGTGAGCAAACAGGGTTAACATTCGTGGTTGGCCAAACAGTAGGCTAGACCGCACGAGTCCAGGCAAGCGTGCGGCGGAACGACATCGGGTGCAAGCAACCCACGTAGTCTAACTACAGCCGTCCACACACGCCCGCCCAAATTCGAGGGTTTAGCCTCAAGGCGGTCCTACCAACGGGACCACCTTAACTTTCCTTGTTTCCTTGGCCAACCGCAAGGTTTGAATGGTGGTCCACAACATGTCGACGGACAGGAGTATCAGCAGGCAAGATTATCATGTTCTCATATCTCAAGCATGTAGTCCAGATTCACCAGATAAGCAACCTAACTATTTATGAGCAATGGTGCGTGTGTGTTGGGTGTGTTGGTGGGAAAGTTGCTCACTTCCTATAACTCATGAAGACAAATTACACATGTAGCAAATAAGGCATGCATATTATAGGACATCAATCTTATGAGCAATCCATCAAGTCATCATCAAGCAGTCATCAGAGTTCAACAAGGCATGTGAGAAACACGAATAGCATCATGTGAGGAAATCAAACAAGACACACAATTTCATACCATTACAATAGGCATACATCCCTAGGTTTTCTCTACACACTCTAAATGCACATTCCATCAATCAAAATCATTAAACTCATATTATAATTGGTGCTAGGCTATGTAGGAGTAATAGTCCGCACCTATGGCTCGATGGAGGCTCGGAAAACGCCCTAGGAGTGAGGGCTTTTGGGTAGAACGGTCGGAATCCCTAAATCAAACTATTTCATGTTAGAGTTCCAACCAAATCCATAATACTACTTGAACTTCAAGAAGGGTGGGGAAAAGCTCACCTAAGCAACCCACGGATGCTTGTTGAGGCTAAGGAAAGGAGTTTCCTCCTTGTAAGAGCGGTAAAGGGGTGGAAGGGTTGGCTTTCTTGGGACCCACCTTGATCTACGGTCCACCTTGGATCTCCTCCTCCTCTCTCTCTCTTCCTCTTTACTCTCCTTTACTCTCTTTCACTCTTGGTAGTTGTAGCAAAAGGGAGAGGGAGTTATGAGGGATAGGGTATTCCCTAGACTTGGGCCCTTTGGCCCCAAGTTTCCTCATATTCCCAAAATAGCCTACAAAGGACACTTTCGGGGTTGACGTGGCCCTAATGCTCCTTCGGCCACCAAACTCGGTGGGTAAGTGCCTTATGGTCCGACTAGGGCCCGCGTCAAATTTGGGAATAAACGGATAGACGAAAATGGGGTTTGAGTCAAAGGCTTTGACCTTAAACGGCCCTGCGGGGTCCATTTTAGTGATTTGAGTAATTCTGGTGGTCCTCAGGCTATGAGATTTCTAGGATGGGTGCTTCATGGCCTGAGAAAGGGCCACGCAAAATTTGGGGACGATCGGACCAGGGGTTTGACCGCACGGGTCCGATTTACGATCGACGGTGACCGGCCCACGATCGGGTCCCAGAGTTGGTGGGCAGGCGCAGGAAAATCCATTAGGCCTCCACGGTGAATATGGAAGAGATCCAATGGTCGGATAACCTGGAATCTTGGTTCCATTTGCCAGCGCCAGATTGGTCATGGCATAGTTGCGGTGCATTAAGTCAGTGCCAGATCCCACTTCTGAGCGTCTGCAGGGTCCGCGGTCCGCGATAGTTTACAAGCCCAGTGAGACCTATGACCCCCTAAACTTATAGATTTTTTTGACCTTCCGGCGTCGCGGTACAGCCCGGACGGACTGTAGCTTAGTGTAAATGGTCATCCGGCTTGGCGGCCCGCACTTGGTCATGCCATGGCCTGTCCGGTACAGGCAAATGGGCTAATCCTAGATTAATTAGCTCATGGCATCCCTGCCACAAACGTTTCAAACGTTCGGTCCTGTGTTAAAATCTTACGTGGACGCCTCAGGCCACTGTACCGATTGGGCGGAATGTTACAATCTACCCCCCTTACAAAAAAAATTTCGTCCTCGAAATTTGTACCTGATCATATTGCTGAAGCAGGGATGGGTAATGCTTTCGGACTTCTGCTTCCGTCTCCCACGTGGCCTCTTCTTCATCGTGATGAGTCCATAGTACCTTGACCAACGTAATGACCTTGTTGCGCAAGACTTGCTCCTTCCTATCAAGTATTCGAGTGGGCCGGAGAATGTAAGTGGCGTTTTCCTTAAGTTCCACCTGCTCCCACTTGATGATATGCGAAGGATCGGGGACGTACTTCTTCAACATTGATACATGGAAGACGTTATGCACTTCGGCAAGAGGCGTGGGTAGGGCCAAGCGATAGGCGACCGCTCTCACACGGTCCAAAATCTGAAAAGGCCCGATGAACCGTGGCGCAAGCTTTCCTTTCTTGCCAAAGCGCAAAACACCCTTCATTGGGGAGATCTTGAGAAATACATGGTCTCCAGCTTCAAATTCCAAGTCCCTTCGCCTTGTGTCGGCATAGCTTTTCTGTCTGCTTTGAGCCGTCAAGAGGCGGCGCCGGATAATTCCAATCTTTTCAGTCGTGATCCGCACCAGGTCCGGCCCGAGTAAACCCTTCTCGCCAATTTCCTCCCAACAATGCGGAGCTCGGCATGGACGCCCGTATAAGGCCTCGTATGGTGCCATTCCGATGCTAGCTTGGAAGCTATTGTTGTAGGCGAACTCGGCATATGGGAGGCAATCGTCCCAACTCTCCTGGAAGTTCAGAACACAAGCGCACAACATGTCCTCCAAAATCTGATTTACCCGCTCGGTTTGCCCATCTGTTTGTGGGTGGAAGGCGGTGCTAAACTTTAGTTTCGCTCCCATAGCTTCTTGAATGAGGGTCCAAAAGATCGACGTGAAACGAGCATCCCGGTCCGACACAATCTCCAATGGGACGCCATGGAGCCGCACTATCTCCTTGATATACAGTTTAGCCAAGTCATCGGCGGAGCTAGAAGTCTTGATTGGCAGGAAGTGGGCTGATTTGGTTAGCCTGTCCACAATCACCCATATCGAGTCGTGCCCCTTTCTAGTCTTGGGTAAACCGGCAATGAAGTCCATGGATATGAAGTCCCACTTCCATTCCGCTATAGGCATGGGCGGCAGTAGGCCCGGTGGTCGGCGGTGTTCGGCCTTAACTTGTTGACAGGTGAGGCATCGGGATACATATTCCGCTATTTCCTTTTTCATGTTGTCCCACCAATAGGTTCGCTTTAGGTCTCGGTACATCTTCGTACTACCAGGATGCATCGCCAACTTGGAATTGTGGGCGGCATTTAAAACTTCTTCTCGCAATCCCTGGAGGTTTGGAACACAAAGGCGGCCTCGGTACCGCAATCCCCCGTCGATGCCGACCCTCCATTCGGACTTCTCATCATTCCTTGCCCCTTCCCTCATCTTCCTCAACAGCTCGTCGCTCTCTTGGACTTCAATGATTTTACTGTTAATCATCGGCTGGGCTTGGATGTGGGCTATGAATTCATATGGTTCTTCCACCGTTAGCTTCATGTCGAAGTCCCGAACGAACTCCACCATGTCCCACTCTCTCACCATTAGTGGGGCCGCAAATTCAATTGCCTTCTTGCGACTTAAGGCGTCTGCCACCAAGTTGGCCTTGCCAGGATGATATGAGACGTCAAACTTGAAGTCTTTCAACGTCTTCATCCAGCGACGTTGTCTCATATTGAGGTCCTTCTGGGTGAAGATGTATTTGAGGCTCTTATGATCAGAGAAAAGCTCAAACTCCTCACCATAGAGATAGTGCCTCCATATCTTCAACGCGAAAACTACCGCCGCAAGCTTAAGGTCATGAGTAGGGTAGTTTTCCTCATGCTTCCTCAACTGTCGAGATGCATAAGCAATCGCCCTGTCTTTTTGCATGAGTACGCAACCTAAACCCACATGAGAGGCGTCGGTATAAACGGTGTACTTGACCCCTTGCTCGGGTAGCACAAGTACAGGAGCTGACGTCAACCTGTCCTTCAGCTCTTGGAACGCCGCCTCCGCCTTTTCACTCCAGGCAAATTTGAGATCCTTCCGGGTTAACTGGGATAGCGGCCGGGCTATCTTTGAGAAGTCCTTAATGAACCTGCGGTAATAGCCTGCAAGACCAAGGAAGCTTCGCACTTCTGTAACCGATTTCGGTTGCTTCCAACCTTGTACCGCCGCCACCTTGGCGAGATCGACCGATATCCCTTCCTTAGACACGACATGTCCCAGAAACTTGACCTCCTCCTTCCAGAAGGCGCATTTTCTAAAATGCACAAACAGTTGATTTTTCTCTAGGGTTTCGAAAACTGCTCTCAAATGCTCTCCATGCTCTTCACGGCTCTTTGAAAGGATTAATATGTCATCGATAAACACGATAACAAATCAGTATAAGAAGGGCCTAAGGATTCTGTTCATGAGGTCCATGAAGACCGCTGGAGCGTTGGTGAGTCCAAATGGCATAACTAGAAACTCGTAATGGCTAAAGCAGGTCCTGAAGGCCGTTTTCTGAATATCTTCGTCCCTAACTCGTAACTGATGGTACCCTGACTTCAGATCGATCTTGGAGAAGTATTGAGCACCCCTCAACTGGTCGAACAAATCATCGATTCTAGGCAATGGATATTTGTTCCGAACCGTCATTTGGTTCAGCATTCTGTAGTCCACACATAGCCGCAAAGAGCCGTCCTTCTTCTTTACGAATAGGACCAGGGCTCCCCATGGCGACACGCTGGGTCTGATGAAGCCCGACTCTAGCAAGTCGTCGATTTGAGTCCGCAATTCTTCCATCTCACATGGAGGCATGCGATAGGTAGGCAAGGAGACGGGCTTGGCTCCAGGGACTAGCTCGATCGTGAAGTTTAGCTCACGTCGAAGTGGTAGTCCAGGTATGTTTCCGAATACATCCCAAAAATCATAGACCACGGGCGTGTCCGATATCGAGGGTCCAGAATATCCGTCGTCCAATGATGCATAACACGAAATCCTGCTTTCGAAGCTGACCTGGACTGGGAACGTGAGGGAAGAGCCGTCGTCCTCAAATATCTTCACTGTTTCTGCATCGCAATCAATTTCTGCTTTCATCATTGTCAACCAATCCATGCCCAGGATGACGTCGTAGTGGAAGATTTTGGTCACTATCAAATCCACGTGGGCTACCTTGCATCCTAAGTCGATGGGGCAACTATAACATATCCTTGTCGCCTCTGCAAAAGTGCCGACGGCCGCGATGATCTTTACCCCCACGAAGGGGCTAGGGCGTAGCCCCAAGTGCTTAATAGTCGCATGCGAAATGAGGGAAGCAGTGGACCCGGTGTCCACTAAGAGGAATATGGGAGTACCTTGGATGTGGGCCGTCACCTCAAAGGCCGTAGGAGTAGGAATAGCTGCGTCTTGGCCCTCAACGGCTAGGGCATGCACTCGAGCCTGTTGTGGAAGATTTGGCCGTTGCATGGGCCGTTGTGGCAGTCTAACTTGAGGCGGTGGTGGACGCCGAAACTGTTTGCTTGGCCCCATTGCCCGCAGGGGCGGAATCTGTAAGGCCGGCTGTGGAGGCCTAACGTTGCGTTGCGGCGGAGTAAACCCGAGGTCCCTCATCCTCGTGAAACAGTAGGGCTCGGAATGTCCCGCCCTCCTGCAATAAGTACATGTCTGGGCCGGTCATGTAGAAGGGGCCGGTGCGGCGGCTAGTCGGGGTGGTGAGCTAGGACGAGCCCTTTTTCCTGTAAAAGAGGAGGACGGTCCGTCCACCCTGTTTCGCGGCCCCAACTGTGAGCGGCTTCGGGCGATCCGCTCCTCATCTTGCTCCGCTCTAATGGACATCTCGACAAGCTCGGCGTATGTCCTGAAGTTGACGCAACATATCTTGGAGCGAATACCGCTCCTTAGTCCAGCCGTGAACCGCCTCATCTTGATCGTTTCGTTTGCAATCATCTCAGAAGCATATCGGGAGAGTTTCGCAAAGCGATTCTCGTATTGGGCCACACTCATCCCTCCTTGTTGGAGGCGGAGAAATTCATTCTCCCTCTCGTGTTGATACGACTGAGGGATGTACTTTTCCCTAAAGCGGGACTCGAATGCTTCCCACGTCCATATATGGTTCTCGGGGATGGATCGGAGGACACTCTCCCACCATAAATCCACCTCCTTTCAAGGAGATATGAGACGAGCTCCACATTTTCTGACTCAGAACAGTGGAGAGGCCGCAATAATTTGGTGACTCGATTGAGCCAATGTTCCGCCTCCTCTGGGCGGTGAGTGCCGGGAAATGTAGGCGGCCTATGTCTCTGGAACCGCTCATAGAGGTTGCTCGTATGGGTCACGGGTGCGGCTAGGCCGGGCGCCTCGGGTGGCGGCATGCCCAAGTTTTGGGCCATGGCCCCCATCATAGTGACCATCATTTGCTGTTGTTGCTGCATACTAGCGGCCATCATTTGTTGTTGTTGTTGCATAATGAGCAACATCTGGTCCATTCGATCCATGGCCGGGGGTGGAGGAGGCACAGGTGACGCAACTCGCGGTGGCGGTGCATTTGGGGCCGGCTCTTGAGTAGTACTACCCGTATTTTGGGAACCGCTAGCCCCTTGCGTGCCTCGTTGATCGTCGGGGATTTGGTCCCTCTCGACCAAACCACCGTGAGGAAGGCGGACGTATCGACCCTCCGGTCGAGGAGGCATTTCCTGTAAAATATCCTTGGATGGGTTAGATGCTAAAACATCGCCCATGCCTAGTTTACGCGCAGATATGCAAGATTCATATACAATCCTGGTGTGTGTAGGCGTGATTCATATGAGTATTTACATGGCAACAAGAAATTTTCCGTGGCAATCCATAATTTCATATTGATTCCAAAATGCCATGAGTATGGCCAAATACATGTTGCAGCATGGATTACACAGATTACTAGTCATGCTAAATGGAAAGAAAGTACCAGCTAGTTGAAACAAACTCCTAAGCATCCATCAGCACATAAGATTAGATTTCAAGCAACTTAAATCTAACTACTAATCATCAGCAGCGCCGTGTTGCTACTCGTCCGAGTCGGGCGAAAGTGACGGCACTTCTTCCCCTTTGCTACAGCAAATCAAAGCCTTAATGGCCCGATACATCTTCTTATTCCACTTTTCCTGCTTCGCTTGATTGGCCTCGATCCTCGCTTGATTCTCCTCGATTCTAGCCATTCTCGTGTCGAGTGCCTCCAAGCGCCCAACTACGTCTGGAGCGGCAAGAGATCCACCGCCAACTCCTTCAGCTCCCCCAACTTCACTCTCGCCTTCATCTTCATCATCGCTCTCCTCGCCCTCATCGCTATCCTCTTCTTCTTCGGCAGCATCCCCATAACGATCAATGCGGGCATGTCGCTGTTTGGGGCCTATTCCCATCCTATTCAATACGTCATCCCCCAATAGTTGAGTCGGTACCGGGTTTTCATCCGATCCGCCTACTCCGTACTGCTGAGCCAACCGACAGACCAGGCGACCAAATGGGAGGCACGCATTCTTCCTCGTAGCTCTCGCAGCCCGCACAATCTGATGGAGCACTATGCTGGGAAGACACACATCTGCCCCCTGTCCCACTTGGTATAGACATTCCACCATATAGCGAGAGCATTCGGAACGGTTTATCAGTCTTGGATACACATTTTGGGTGCAGATGCGATGAAGCACCCGGTATTCTGGCTTAAGATAGGTCGAGCTCAAACCGACCTCTTGCTTCCCCTGCTTCCACTGGGCGACTTGCCCGCACAAGAAGCGGGTCCGCTCCTTACGGGCTTGACTTGAGTTTAAGTCCCTCTCATCGATCTGTACCTCTCCACGCGGCACTCCTAGCACGCTGGCAACGGCCTCCACCCCAATTGGGAACTTCTTGCCTCCCATCGCCAGATCGAAACCCAGCGGCTCAAATTGAGGATTTTTTATCCGTAAATAGAAAGCCCTAGCTTGACCTTCATCTGCCTGGGAGTCTCCATAGAACACTGGACCCCATCCCTTCTTCATAAGTTGACCAAGTAGGGTGAACTTATCGAACAGATGCTCCTCCACGGAGGCCTCAAAGGCGACGCTACGTACCCGAAAATTTCCCTTATCCTCAACGGGTGGCCGGGTTGATTGACTCGCGGGAGCCCCTAGAGAGTCGCTCTTACGCTTGGATCGGACTTCCGCTACTTCCTTTCCCTTAGGGTCGGCCCTTTGCTTGCTCCGCCTCTCTCGGCTCGGCCCCGGCTCAGCGGTTGCCGGTCTATTCTTCCCCATGAGCGAGAGAATCACCGGGATGGAGAAGAAGGCGGCAATGGAAGCTAGAAACGTCATTTCTTCGGTAAGAGGATGGACTATTGTCGTCAGTTTTGTGATGAGAGATGTTGGGAAATGAGGGAATGGAGGATTTGGGGGTTGGAAAATGGTTTTTTTTTTTTTTGAAGAAAATGAGCTTATGAGGAATGGAGTTGGAAAATGGAAGTTGAGATGGGTTTTTTTTTGAGGAAGTGGATTTGAAGATGGGTTGAAGGAAATGGGTTTGAGAAGGGTCTTGGGTTTTGGGCTTGATGAGAAATGGGGGTAGAAGATGGGTGTTGAGATGGAGTTTGAAGAAATAGCTAAGGAGATGGTTTGAAGGAAATGGGTTTGAGAAGGGTTTTGGGTTTTGGGCTTGATGAGAAATGGGGCTAGAAGATGTGTGTTGAGATGGATTTTGAGGAAATGAACTTAAAAATGGGTGTTAATGGGGTTTGAGAAGTTGAGATTTTGAAATGGAGAAAGAGGGAGAAAAAGGAGTGAGGTTTTGGTGAGAGGGTATGGAAAGAAAAGTGTGTAGGGAGAGAGAATGGGAAAAAGATGGAGATGGGTTGGTGATTGAAAGGGGTGGAGGAAGAAGAAGATGGGTTTGGAATGAAGTTGGAAATGAAGGAGGGAAGCATATCTCTCTTCCCCCTTTCTTTCTAGAAGGTTTGGGAGAGATGGAGAGGAAGGAAAATGAGAGAAAAGGAGGTGGTGGAGGCCCTAATTGCAAAGGAAGTGGGCCCCACACATGTGCATGTGCAAATGGGGGGAAAATTTCGGATTGGCTTGGGCGTGGCCACGCCGGGTTGCTGGACTGTTGGGCGTGGCCACGCCAGCACGGTCGTCCCCTAGCATAGGCAGCGGCGTGGGCACGCGGGCGGGCGTGAGCAGCGGCGTGGGCACGCCGGTGGGCGTGGGCAGTGTACCCAGTCCGGGCGTGGGCACGCCGGTGGGCATGGCCACGCCGGCTCCCTGCTCTGGCGTCCTCGGTCTTCGTTCTTTCGGCGCCAGCAAGGCCCCCCCAGGACATGCCACATATGAATTTGGGGTAGAACGATATGATCTACGCGATGGACCTATCCCCATTGGGAGATTTCTCTCGTTGATAGGTCAAAAGACCTATTTCTCTTCCGTCCCACTATATTTAGTAAAAACTCATTCACTCCTAAGTCCCTATCCCTAAACGGCTGATACTATCAAATTTAGCCTAAAACCCCCTTCATCGGCGTGCAGATGTTGCCTCCAACTATCCTACCATTCAATCTCTAGCTCGTTTCTAATAATGGGCTGAGATCCGGTACGACTCCTGGACCCATTCTCCAGTGTCGCAATCTCCCTTGCTACCCAAACCCAATTCCAACAAAATCTCACCATCCCTTAGAGATTGCCGGTTCGGGTCTGGGATGGACCTTAATCCTAGACTTTGGTTGGGCGTTCCAATACCCATCCTCTCAAGTCAGCGGACGTGTGCGCGAGCTCATGACCCATGGTCCAGTTGCCTCCAAACCAGGCTCTGATACCAACTTGTAACACCCTGGAAATCGGGGGTCGCGCATCCGCTCGACTCCCGAGTTCCCGAGAGTCATCATAAGCAAATGATCATAAATGCGCATTTAATCTGTTTGAGTTGCGCAGTCTGAAGTTCCCTGAACATGAAACATGAACGCACAAGTCTGCTGAAATGAAGAGGCCTCACATGTAAATATACAAGTCCAAAAATAAAAAAAAAATATAGATGTAAATGGGTCGCGCATGGTGTAGCCCAGCCAAAATAACAAAAGAATATGATGTCCAAAAGGATGAGACCGAGCCCGAAACCCAGCCATCCTATCCCTCATCTCACGCAGGCGGCGAACCCTCCATCAGCTGGAAGTAGGACAGCTCCAGCCCCTCGTCTAGGCTCACCTCGCTAGGCTCCTCCAGTCCTGAGTCACCTGCATCTATCAAAGGGTCTGGTTGGTGTTTTAAAACACCGTCCCAGAGTGGGAGTGAGTGATCAACTCAGTGGGTGCTATTAGTCATAAGTTATAACAAGCATCGATTGTAATAAGAATTTAATGAAAAACAATCAATCATCAGCATCTATCTAGTCTTGTTAATGCGCATGAATGCAGGATGACATGATGTATGCTCTCGCCCAACACTCCCTCGTGCGACGCCATCTAACGATCGCCAATGCCAACACTCCCTCAGTGCGACCTCGACTGCCGAGTCGCTAACCTAACTAATGCGATGCGATGCGGTCGTGTTAGCCGGGTGATTAGTTAGGTTCATTCATCCAGCAGTTTTGGGAATCTGGAACACCCCATCTGATCAATGCCCTAAGCTAGTTGCGAGGCCAAGACCCCCCAATGTGTGAGGCCGAGGCCCCGCGGTCCGTGATCCCGTCGGGTTCCTCATCCCCGACTTCAAGCACATGAGGAGTGTCATGAGAAAGGGGATCACTCGCGGTCACTACGGGGAGGCGCGGTACCCCAGCGTAGGCCGACAGCTCGAACACAGTGTCCCATTCCACCATGCCCGGCTCACGAGGCTGTGGGCCGATTTCAAGAGGTTTGTCGTTGGGCTACAATGGTTGTGAGGAGTCCCAGGTTCCATACAATTGTGAGCAAACAGGGTTAACATTCGTGGTTGGCCAGACAGTAGGCTAGACCGCACGAGTCCAGGCAAGCGTGCGGCGGAACGACATCGGGTGCAAGCAACCCACGTAGTCTAACTACAGCCGTCCACACACGCCCGCCCAAATCCGAGGGTTTAGCCTCAAGGCGGTCCTACCAACGGGACCACCTTAACTTTCCTTGTTTCCTTGGCCAACCGCAAGGTTTGAATGGTGGTCCACAACATGTCGACGGACAGGAGTATCAGCAGGCAAGATTATCATGTTCTCATATCTCAAGCATGTAGTCCAGATTCACTAGATAAGCAACCTAACTATTTATGAGCAATGGTGCTTGTGTGTTGGGTGTGTTGGTGGGGAAGTTGCTCACTTCCTATAACTCATGAAGACAAATTACACATGTAGCAAATAAGGCATGGATATTATAGGATATCAATCTTATGAGCAATCCATCAAGTCATCATCAAGCAGTCATCAGAGTTCAACAAGTCATGTGAGAAACACGAATAACATCATGTGAGGAAATCAAACAAGACACACAATTTCATACCATTACAATAGGCATACATCCCTAGGTTTTCTCTACACACTCTAAATGCACATCCCATCAATCAAAATCATTAAACTTATATTATAATTGGTGCTAGGCCACCTAGGAGTAATAGTCCGCACCTATGGCTCGATGGAGGCTCGGAAAACGCCCTAGGAGTGAGGGCTTTTGGGTAGAACGGTCGGAATCCCTAAATCAAGCTATTTCATGTTAGAGTTCCAACCAAATCCATAATACTACTTGAACTTCAAGAAGGGTGGGGGAAAAGCTCACCTAAGCAACCCACGGATGCTTGTTGAGGCTAAGGAAAGGAATTTCCTCCTTGTAAGAGCGGTAAAGGGGTGGAAGGGTTGGCTTTCTTGGGACCCACCTTGATCTACGGTCCACCTTGGATCTCCTCCTCCTCTCTCTCTCTTCCTCTTTACTCTCCTTTACTCTCTTTCACTCTTGGTAGTTGTAGCAAAAGGGAGAGGGAGTTATGAGGGATAGGGTATTCCCTAGACTTGGGCCCTTTGGCCCCAAGTTTCCTCATATTCCCAAAATAGCCTACAAATGACACTTTCGAAGTTAACGTGGCCCTAATGCTCCTTCGGCCACCAAACTCGGTGGGTAAGTGCCTTATGGTCCGACTAGGGCCCGCGTCAAATTTGGGAATAAACGGATAGACGAAAATGGGGTTTGAGTCAAAGGCTTTGACCTTAAACGGCCCTGCGGGGTCCATTTTAGTGATTTGAGTAATTCTGGTGGTCCTCAGGCTATGAGATTTCTAGGATGTGTGCTTCATGGCCTGAGGAAGGGCCACGCAAAATTTATAGACGATCGGACCAGGGGTTTGACCGCACGGGTCCGATTTGCGATCGACGGTGACCGGCACACGATCGGGTCCCAGAGTTGGTGGGCAGGCGCAGGAAAATCCATTAGGCCTCCACGGTGAATATGGAAGAGATCCAATGGTCGGATAACCTGGAATCTTGGTTCCATTTGCCAGCGCCAGATTGGTTCTGGCATAGTTGCGGTGCATTAAGTCAGTGCCAGATCCCACTTCTGAGCGTCTGCCGGGTCCGCGGTCCGTGATAGTCTACAAGCCCAGTGAGACCTATGACCCCCTAAACTTATAGATTTTTCTGACCTTCCGGCGTCGCGGTACAGCCCGGACGGACTGTAGCTCAGTGTAAATGGTCATCCGGCTTGGCGGCCCGCACTTGGTCATGCCATGGCCTGTCCGGTACAGGCAAATGGGCTAATCCTAGATTAATTAGCTCATGGCATCCCTGCCACGAACGTTTCAAACGTTCGGTCCTGCGTTAAAATCCTACGTGGACGCCTCAGGACACTGTACCGATTGGGCGGAATGTTACATTACCTCAGTTGAATACCAATTTCTTAGCCAAAAGTGGGTCTAAATTTCACCTATTTGAATATCTCGTTCGCTGATCAATGAGATGATAAACTTTCGACTCACTTTCGGTAAACCAAATAATGTCCAAATAAGGTGATTTTAAATTCATTTGAAAGTTCATCAAATTACCTTTCTAACAAGTACAATATCACTTAAATCAAATATATAATAAGAGACTTATTATCGTTTTTATGGGATCTGCAACCCATGGGGAGTTATGATAGTTATGACTGTTTATTCATTTCAACATTCATTCATTACAATATTTATCACATTTATCTGATGCCAACACACACACACACACACACACACACACACAACTATTATTATCCTGACATAAACTTACCTTTGACCATCATAACTTGTACGTCGGAGAGTGACAAAAAATCTTGTAAAAAAAAACACTTAGAAGCTCATTAGAATGAATTAATAATGTCGGATGCAGACGGAAAGCTCACCGAAGTTAGTCTTATGGAGTTAGAAATGGTTTCAACAGTCAAATGATCTCCTCTCATCAGAAAAACAAAAAAAAAAAAGATAAGAAAAATACCAAATGCCCATTCCCTTGCAAGGGACCCACTTATTGATCCAATCACATGTCTTATGTGGGGCCCACTGGATCGTCTTGTAGAAGATCTAACCCCTCCAAATGAAAGTGATTTTAATTTCATGCAATCTACTGAAGTTTGGAAAAAAAACTTATCACGGATGTACCATACACAAGGAAACTGTTCAAAATTAATGCACTTGTAGGTCACACATGCTAGCTCCATTTTAAAAAAATAATTCTAATATGAATTCTCGGCTGTGCGGTGAAAGTAAATGGATGATATTGGACGTTGGATGATATAGTGGGGCCACCTTCCATTCTTAAAAAGCTTACCTGATTTCCATGAAAATCTATTACCATACAAGGGGATGGCTGGTAGAGATATATTTTCACCGCGAGAAAAGCCAAATATTGCCCTAGAAGGCTAAAATAATAGTGGCTTGAGATGTAACTGAGGCTATTTTAATTAATACTCCTTTTATCTTTGAAATGCTTCTTTTGTCTAGGTGGTTGTTGAGGCACCTCAGCCTCAACATGCACCCCAAAATTAAGGCCTTGTCCAAAGATGATAGGATGATTCGAACCCCCCATACACCATTTCTAGAGCTACGCAGAATGATTTGATGAATGGATCCAAGCCGAAGGCTACGATTCTGATACAACTTTTACTTGGTCATGTAAGATGGAAGCAGGGGCTTCATGGCACTCAACATGGACATCCAGTCCATTCATCAACTTGGACACTCTACTAGAATGAATTATACCCAACATCAGTCAGGCCCACTCAATAGGTTGGGTACATGTGTACATTGAATATAGACGTTTATCTTTTATTTTCTAGACATTTTACTTCTCCCATACAAATAAGACCTCCTGATGTCCTGAGCAGTATGATTTTCGGGGCTAAGGCATGCCCAAAGTGCAAACCCTGTGATGAACGGCCTGGATCTCTTGCAAACTTGCCATGTACGCGCATGTGCTGCAATGCTCCGGTCCGTCTCACGCGAGTACGTACAGTATCATTCCGCACGTCCAGGCGAACTGTAGGATCCTAAACCAGATGCTTTGCCACCATACTCGAGTTTTAAATTCTCACAAGTGGACCATGCTACAGTAATTTAAGACCATTGATCGGCTGGGATTATTGAATCATGGGGCCCACTTGTCAAAACTGAAACCCGAGCATACTAGGCAAAGCCTTGGGTCGAGCATCATGTAATTCTCCCGTTTATACAGAAGTGTACTGCGTCCAAAGAGACGGCGTGGATAAGGAATTCGGATTGCGCAGTACGCTTTTATCGTACTGAGTAAACTCAGTTGGACATACCGTGAATTTATGTGGATTATCCACGCCGTCCATCCGTTTTTACAGATCATTTTATTGGTTGGGAAATTGAAGAATGCCCAAAGCTCAAGTATGCCACACCAAAGTAAACAGTGGGAATAATGACTTCCACCGTTGAAATCTTGGTAGGGTCCACAGTGATGTTTTTTTGTCATCCAACCTGCTCATAAGATCACACAGACATGGATGAATGAAAAAAACAAATAACAGATTGACCCAAAACTTCCGTGGCCCCTAAGAAATTTTCGACAGTAGAATTTCAATTCACACTGTTTCCCGTAGTGAAATCCAATTGAGATTTGGATACATTCGTTTTTGGGATAAAGCCCTAAAATTATCTTTTAAAATGGATGGACGGAGTGGATAACATATGTAAATCATAGTGGACCCCACAGAGTTTACTCAGTACGCAATCCGCGTCCGTGGATATGACACATACGTTATTGTTGGATCCCACATAGTCTACTCGATACGCCATCCGCTTCCCATTTCCAATTAGCCCATTATGTCACGAATAAGGATTTCTTGCATGAGGTCACCCCGGTGGGACCCACACGTATTGATGGTTCGACGGTCGAAACCATTCACCCGCTCGGTCTCACCATAAGGGGCTGTTTGGAACGTGAAGTTAGGTAGGATTAGGTGATATGGAACTGTATCTGGTCGGATGGGATTAGGTGGTATCAACGACAAGCTCACCTTTGATTTTTTAGAGTTGAATGTGAGCCACTGAATTTTTTTTCTCAACTATTGTGGCGGTCAAAATCATCCTATCATCTCACTTTTTCTTGGGTGGGCCCTGTACTGTAAATTCCAGAATATGGAAGGTTTTGATCGTCAGACCGTCTCAGCATGTGGGCCCCGGTGGCTGGTGGTCGGTGCTCTGTGGGCCCCACCATGATGTATGTGTTTCATCCATTCCGTTCATCCATTTTTACAGATTATTTTAGATCTTGATGCCAAAAATGAGAGGGATAGAAATCTCAGGTGGACCACACCATAGGAAAACAATAGCGATTGGATGAAACCCATACATCATGGTGGGGCCCACAGAGCACCAAGACTAGCCATTGGCTGGTGGCAGGGGGAGTAGCCAATCCGTTCCCCGACTCGTACTGGTGGTCCTACACCGCAACAGAAGCGAAATAACCTCTTATCCAACGCTCATCTTTTACTACCGTCCGTTCATGGTGGGCCATTATGCCATGTCACCATCCCTTGTGCCGTGTGGCATCTTCCCATCTGGAGATGCCACGTAAGTATTGTCACTAATAAATTATATTTAATTTAAGAAATGAAACCTTTACGTGAAAGAAAAATCATGCAGGCACGTAAGTAACAATATTAAATTATAAAATAAAAGCCCAAGAAATTCCAAATCCTTTGAACGCCGACCCGAATGAGAGAAAATTACCACCGTAAACGCTACCTTTTATCCAGCGTCTTTTATGAAAGTCCGAAACTTACCTTCCCAACTTAGACCTTATACGTACGGGCAGAGCATTTGAGGACGAAAATACCCCTGCTTTTCACGTAACATTGCACGTACGGACAGTGGTATTTTCGTCCTCATAAAAGACGCTGGAATAAAGGCAGCGTATACAGTGATAATTTTCTCCCCGAAAAATCAATGATCACGTACGTTAGGACGTATGGTAGTTTCCATGCGTTCGATCCTTGTGGGCCCCATCAATAACTTCTATGTGGGATCCAAACCGTGCATCTGGTGTGTCTAGTTATTGGAACTGTAAATCACAGCAATAATTCCCATCCAACGTCTAGATGGGACACACTACATGTAGAGATGTGCATTCGTGCCTAAAACATATTAATTCACTTATTGTGGCCCACCTAAATTTTTGGTGCATCCCTCCATCATGGCCGAGACATCTGATTAATGCGTTGGATGACATATACACAACCAGTGGAGCCCACATTCCATCTGAAGTTTCCACCGTGATGTCCCCCTACCCAACGTTCTCCATTGTTCGTCTTGAAGTGCCCCACTTGATTTATAGACCATGCTGAATTTTTGTATCTAGGTCTATCATTATGGGGCACACAGAATGGACAGTTGGATGGCATTCACGCATCACGGTGGGTCCCACCCACGTCAAACGAATGTGATCATTATTCCTTTCCAAAAAAGAACCGAATGTACATAATCAAAGGTTACTTGACGCCACTTAGCTGCGACCCCGGGTCCAGCCATATGAGTGGGACCCTGACTATAGGGCCCACCTGAATATACGATTATAGATCTATTCCGTCCATCCATTTTTTCAGATCATTTTATGAAATTGGCCAAAAAATAAAACAGATCCAAATTTCAAGTAGACCACACCACAGGAGTGGTTATTGAACACCCACTGTTAAAAACTTCCTACGGTCTCCATTAATATTTATTTTCCATCCGAGCCTATCGATAAGATCATACAGACCTGGATGTAGGGGACGAACGGTAACAAATATATCAGCTTGATCCAAAACTTGTGTGGCCCACTAAATATCTTTAATGGTCATTCACCACTCTTTTGTATCTTAGTCCATCTAAGATTTAGATCAGCTTCATTCATGGGCCCATACTATAAAGTGATGAGCCAAAATGTAAAGAGAACACAAACATCGAGGTGGGACCCACGGTCAGGGTTCCACCCACATAACTAGATCGGGGGTCGCAGCTAAGGTCCGTCCCAAGTAAATAAAGTAATCTATTTTGTTCCGATAATGCCCGTGAAAACGGTTGACGTTTTCCTACTCTCGAGTCTCATAAACCGCCTTCTCACACCTTTTTAAACCATCAAAAGCAATTTCGTAATTTTCTCATGAACCAAGGCCTACTTTCAACCTGACAAATGTCCTTCACATGCAACGACTTTCCATCCTGCCAGTACGTCATTTGCGTAGAAAATCTGAGCTTTTGGTTGGTGGACCCCACAAGGAACATCTCTTGTGAGAAAATTTGGATGGTTCACTAATTAATTAGGCAGGTAATACAGATGAAATTATTAATAACTAGGTGTGGCCATTTAATGAACGGTTGATCGAATTTTGCCTTTGGTGATCTTTTTGGTGTGGCCCACCTTGCAAGTGCACGTATTTGTGTGTGCTGTAAGTGTGTCATTATCCAAAACAAAGAAATAAAGAGTCTCACTTTCTACGTGAAAGCAAGAAAAGATATGGATTGATTGGGACCCATGGAAGATTGATTAAAGAAGAATATAATTTTCTCTTGCTAGCAATAAAAATATGAGGCTAGATATAAAATGATTATAAAAAAGATAGCTGAGGACGTCTAAAGATAAAAATTAAAAAGAGAATATATAATAAGATGAAAGGGTCATTGGGCGAAAGAAAATTTCAGACAACCAATTCACATTTACTACAGCACTCAAAACACAACTAATACCAAAAATTATAATTATGAGTTCAAAAGGAAAATATTTTAAAATGTTATATTTTTATATATGTGATGTATTAAAATAAATAAAATAATTGTCAATTTTAATAAGTGAATATTATTTTATTTTTTTTTAAAAACATGCGCATTCACTATAGATTTAGAAATTAATAATAATGTGCCAATTGAAATAAAATACATGGATAATGAAAAAAAATAAAAAGATGGTCTCCTGAGAATTACAAATGATTTTAAAAAGAAAAGATACTTGTACTGTAGGATAAAAGGAAAATGTACTATTAAATTAAAATGAATTGTCTTTGTTTTGAAAACAGCAAAATATCCATATATTATGATTGCTCAAATAAATTAACCAACAGATTGGACGACTCATTAGAAAATATTGTAATATTTTGTTAGTCATAATGTGAAAAATGTAAGTACATGTTCGTTTGTATAATGCATGTAATCATAGGACCTTTTTCAATATATATATATATATATAAAAATCTCACTTTCTCTATACCAGTTAGGGAGTGTCCAATGATTACATAGAGAACCGACTAAGCAATGTTACGATGGATGTTTTGTATTTTGCATAATGGGGGTAAGGAAAGTCATGCCTTACCAAAATAGGATATTTGGATTATTTTTATGTTGAGATTTGTTGTTTTTTGAAAAAATCAAATATTTCAAAATTTTGAGATTTTGCTGCCCAATCGAAAAGTGCAATGTGTGCTTTTGTCTCACATTGGAAATGAAAGGAAGAAATTCGTGGTTTATATAAGGATATTTGTGTAGTATTTTTAATTGAAGCTTTGGAGATTGTGACGCTCAGGTTACACTTTGCATTGACGACTGAGAATGGCCGGATTATTAATCTCAAACGGCTAGCTACTTTGAAAGCCATAGCAGGACAATGTATCCAACTTGGTGAAACAAAATAATTTATTTTATTTTATTTTTGAGTATTTCCAACACAATTTTCCATCGTTTTATGTATGGAATATAAATATTATTTAGAATTATGCAAAAAAAAACCTTTTTTTTTTTTTTTGTTAGAACATGTAAGTACCTTTTTCCTTTCTTTCTTTTTTAATATTTTATCTTTTCTATGTATATAGTTCTCTTTCTTGTATGAATTCATTTTCCTACATCCACGTTGGTGATAGGTGCGTGAATGTGGATTTTAGGCCATATATACATTCACAGTAAAATATGCTTGTCTGTGAAAGCTCACATACATGAACATTTCCCTATTTGGTCAGTTGTGGGTACTCATTGTTATAAAATATTGATTTTATAAAATATATTTTAAATAAAATAAAATATAATATATATTAAAAATGTTTGTAATAAGCATTTTATGAGGTTTTTGAATAGTCCCACATGGGAAAGGAAAGAGAAGATTTTTTTGTTTAAATAAAAAGTGTGGAGTACCTTATTATTTGCCTATCTACTCCATGGACCATGGAACTTGCATGTTCCAGTGCGCATAGCACTGGAACACCTGCACGCGTGTGCCCGCGCTCAGGCACGGGCTCGGTGCGAGGGTGTGGGCATGTGAGGCAGTGTGGCTGTAGAGGCGCTAGTGGCGCATTTCGCACGTCTGCATCGTATTGTAGAGGGTCGCTTTTTTGGGACCTTACGCGAACCGGAGCAAGACGTGTGCGAGTCACAGTGCGACTAAGAGTCACGCACAACAGTTAGAAAATGGCTAGTTTTCAAACAGCTAGAATTGACTTAATGAGATTTATTTCCCTGGACCATAACCCCCAGCCACCAATGCATATATAAGAGAGCCTAGATCGGTTTCTAAACCATCACTCTACCCACTCCAGTAGATCCATACGAACTGAGCCATAGCTACTCATCTCCTATACTCCAACAACACAGCAAGGTTGAACCATTGCTTGAAGAATAGACCAGCGGTGTGGTCTAGAACGATTCAACTGAACCAATAGCTGAAGAACAAGAAGAATAGACCAGTGCAGTGGTCTTACTCATAGAAATCTTCTTCTCTCTTTTTCCTTTTAGGATTTTTTTCTGTATTTCTGCCAGAGTGTGTAACAGAGTTCCAGTAGTGGGCCTTCGTGTTTGCTTAACGCAGACCCACATCAAACTCGTCGTATCTTAGAAGTGGTTTGCCTGTAACCTTTCAGCATACTCAATTACTTGAGTAGGAGCAAATAACGCTTCAAGGACAGCGTCCCAAACATGCTTCAACCTGTCGTTTTTTCAAATCAACTTGGATTTTCGGTTTTCATATTTTATAGAAAAAATAATATTCTATAAATTTTCTAACAATAATCTTAAAGCGTTATTTGACTGATGGAAGCCGATAGTGTATCGTCAATCAAGTTGATGAATCATGACTTAATTCGTCTTGACCGGTTCGATGAAACCAATTTTACAAGGTGGCAAGATAAGCTCAAATTTCTTCTGACGGTGCTAAAGATTTAGTATATCATAAATCTAAACTTGCAGCAACTGATAAGGACACTCCTGAAAAAGTGGTTGCCCGCACCAAATGAGCTGAAGACAAACTTTTGTGTCATGGACACATTCTGAATGCGCTTTTCGATCGACTGTACGATTTGTATACACAGACGTCTTCAGCAAAAGAAATTTGGACCGCTCTGGAGTTCAAGTACAAGGCTAAAGAAGAAGGTACCAAAAAGTTTCTGATTACCAGGTATTTTGACTTTAATATGGTAGATAACAAATTGCTGCTACTCCAAATCCAAGAACCACAGCTAATTGTAAACAAAATTAAAGCCAAAAAAAATTGATATTCCTGAATCATTCCAAGTCGGGGCTATAATCGCTAAACTGCCACCAATGTGGAAAGATTATAGAAAAATGTTACTGCATAAGACTACGGACTATACACTGGAACAAATTCAAAAACATTTTTGAATTGAGGAAGAATCCTACAATCGCAATAAAAAGAATGACAACGGGAATTCCTCGTCTAAGGTACACACAGTTGAAAATACTAATAACAAGAATCCTGAGAATGATGATTCCCTGAAACCCAATAAAAGAAAATTCAAGAAAAATACCTAAAAGAAGAATGGAAAGTTCAAAGGCCCATGCCATGTCTATGGGAAAACTGGGCACTATGCTCGACTACGCCGATATTGCAAGTCTAAAAAAGAGGTAAGTGCAGTAGAAGAAGGCGATATTGTGACTATGATCACTGAGGTGAATACTATCCAAGGAAAGGTATTTCATAACATTTATTGATGATTGCTCTAGATATGTGTATATATACCTATTAAAAAGTAAAGATGAAGCATTGAATATGTTTAAAATATATAAAGTAGAAGTAGATAATCAACTAAATAGAACGATTAAAATTCTCCGTAGCAATAGAGGAGGAGAATACTTCTCTAATGAGTTCGATAACTTCTGTAAAGAATATAGACTAATACATCAATGTACTGCGTCATACACACCTCGACAAAATGGAATAAGTGAAAGAAAGAAAGGAACATTAGTACAAATGATCAACTTAATGCTAATAAGAGCAAAGTTGTCACTAAGTCTATGGGGTGAGACACTGCTTGCAGCGTGTCATATACTAAACAGAATTTCGACTAAAAAATATAGAATATCTTCATATGAAATATGGAAAGGTAGAAAACCTAACATAAGATATCTTAAAGTGTAGGAGTGTCTTGCATATTGCAGAACCCCTGATCCAAAAATAAATAAGACCTAGAGCTATTAAGTGCGCCTTCATGGGGTATGCACAAAATAGTATAGTTTATAAACTTTTAGATCTAGAGTCTAATACTACAATAGAATCAATACATGTTGAGTTATTTGAGAATTCACTATCCTTGGAGTTAAAGGATAATAAAGTCCAAACTCTTGATAGAGAACCAGATAGCACAACTCCACAAATAGTGGAAGTTCCAGTTGAACCTCGTAGGAGTTAAATGACAATAATAGAGAAGAGTCTAGGAGATGACTATATAGACTCTCAACGCATCTTTTTCCATCTTGTAGAAGGGGATAGAAAAAATGTTATAAGAAAAATACCTATAATAATGACTATAGAAGATGATCCTAAAACATATAAAGAGGCTGTATCCAATAGAGATTTAGCTTTCTGGAAAGACACTCAGCTAGTATAACATACATTATGATATTATTTGCGCTAGCTTCTATACATCATCTTCACATCCACCAAATGGATGTAAAGACTGCATTTCTGGATGGTGACCTCAATGAGGAGGTATACATGAAATAACCTGAAGGATTCGTTCTACCAGGAAATGAAAATAAATAATGTAGATTAATCAAATCTTTGTATGGATTAAAACAAGCACAAAAACAATGGCATAAGAAGTTTGATTCCAAAATACTATCTTATGGTTTCATGTATAATATAGCTGATAAATGCATATATTCTAAAATAGATGGTAACTGCATGATTATTATTTGTCTGTATGTTAATGACATGTTAATAATAAGTAATAAAATGGAAGATGTGACTGAAACGAAGAGATTTTTATCTTCCGTATTCAAAATAAAAGATCTTGGACAAGTTGATACTATCTTAGGTATCAAAGTTAAAAAATATTGTGGGGTTTATGCTTTATGTCAATCTCATTATATTGAGAAGATACTAAACAAGTTTAACCATCTAAATATAAAAGAAGCAAAAATCTCATTTGATTCAAGTATCAAGCTAAATGAGAATAATGGAAGAACAGTTGCACAATTAGAATATGCGAGTGTCATGGGGAGTCTTATGTATGTTATGAAATGCAGTAGACCCAATATCGCATATGCTATGAGTAAACTTAGTAAGTTTACTAGTAACCACAGTACTTAACACTGGAATACTATCAGTAAAGTCTTTGGTTACTTAAAAGCAACCAAAGACTTAAGACTATTTTATTCATAGTTTCCTACTGTATTGAAAGGATATATCGATGTGAGTTGAATATCGAGTGCAGAGGACAACAAGTCTATTATAGGATAGGTATTTACCCTACGAGGTGTAGCTGTATCTTGAGGATCTAAAAAACAGACTTGTATAACGCACTCGACTATAGAGTCTGAATTCATATCCCTGATTACAACAGGTAAAAAAACTAAGTGGCTAAGGAATCTCTTATTAGAAATCTCTTTCTGTGTAAAGCTTACATCGGCTGTGTCACTACATTATGATAGCGAAGCCACATTAGTTAGAGCTTATAATGGTAAGTCTAGACATATAAGTCTTAGAAATGATTATGTCAGATAGTTGATTCGAGATGGAGTCATTGTTATTTCATATGTGAAATCAAGCAATAACCTATCAGACCCTTTTACTAAACCTCTACTGAGAGAGATAGTAAAAGCTACATATAGAGGAAGGGGATTGAAACTCTTCAACCAAAATTCCACCAGTCATGATAACCCAACCTAAAGTCAGAAAATCTCTAATTTTCGATTTAATGGGTAAACACAAGTCACTGATATGTGGAAAGTTTTTCAGCACTAAGTAATATAAGACCTCATCCATAATAGATAAGTGTTGAGCATTACGAAAGAGGGTTGAGTCTTAAGAACTCTCAATGAAATCCAATCTATAGGACAAGTATCTTATAGTAACGAAAACACTGGAAGGATTTCACCTATATGAACATAAAAATGGTGTCATCTCTCATGAGAGTTAGGAGTTTTCTCTCGAGATCGTTCACGAAATAGGATAAGCACATGGCCATTAATTGTGCTGAGCAAGATTGTGAGAACTCTAATTAACACATAGTGAATATGTGTGTGGTTTCTCTGACTCTATTATATAGGAATAACTGGTTCAACGCTTTGGCTACTAGTCATTTTGATAGAGTTTTGAGATACTTACACTAAGGGAAGATTAAAATTGAAAGATATCTTTCTTTATGCATATAAGCTTATTATTTTGGCAGAAGTATTTAATCGAGAAAAAATATATTTTTAAAAAATCAGTGGGGGATTGTTATAAAATATTGATTTTATAAAATATAATATAATATATATTAAAAATATTTGTAAAAAGCATTTTATGGGGTTTTTGAATAGTCCCACATGGGAAAGGGAAGAAAAGATTTTTTGTTTTAAATGAAAAGTGTGAAATACCTTATTATTTGCATACCTAGTCCATGGACCATTGAACTTGCATATTCCAGTGCTATGCATTGGAATACCCGCACACGCGGGCCCGCGATCGGGCTCGGTCTCGGTCGTGGGCTCAGTGCGAGGGTGTGGGCATGTGAGGCAGTGTGGCTGTAGAGGCGCTAGTAGCGCACTTTGCACTTCGCGACCTCACTCACAGAAATCTTCTTCTCTCTTCTTCCTTTTGGGATTATTTTATTTTTTATTTCTGTATTTCTGCCAGACTATGTAACAGAGTTCCAGTAGTGGGCCTTTGTGTTTATTGAATGCAGACCCACTTCAGGCTCGTCGTATCCTAGAAGCGATTTGCATGTAACCTTTCAGCACACTCAATTCACTTGAGTAGGGGGAAATAACGCTTTAAGGACAGCGTCCCAACGTGCTTCAGCCTGTCCTTTATTCAGATCAACTTGGATTTCCGATTTTCATATTTTACAAAAAAAATACTATCCTGTAAATTTTCTAACAATACTCATCAATCTGATAATAATTGGCTGACTCATTTTCTTTTCAGTTGTCCAATTTTCTGTCTACCAATTGGACAATTAGGATCATTTTTGGAGCCAAAATCTAATGGCTATACTTCAGTCATAGACTCCGATGCAATGCGGATGCGGACTACATACAACCCTCACTCGTCTCTATCCCGAGGGAGCAGTTCTGTGGGTGGGCCATCATCATGTATATGTTTATTCATGTTATTTAATATATGAGCAGAAAAATAAGAAAAATAAGGTAGATCCAGCGCTCAAGTGGACCATACCACGTATGACTTTTGCATTTAATGCAACTTGAATTTAATGCAATCCAAACTTATTATTTGGTGTAATCCACTTGGGCGTTGAACTGCCTCATTTTTGTGCATATACATTAAATGATCTAAGAAAAGGGATGAACGGTGCAGATAAACCGATACATCACAGTGGGCCCGCCTAGAGAACTGCCCGTTCGAGGCTAGAGATGGGCGGGGTAGGAAGCAATCCGTGTCCTATATAAGTCCATAGATTCATAGTTGGTCCCACAATTTAGAGAGCTTGGACTCGCATGGTTTCATTTGACCGTTTATTTCTTCTACACAAGTGGCCCACTGATAGCATACTGCATGCTTACACTGGCCATAGCAACTCGCTACTGGACGGTGGTCTGTGGTCCCTGCCACGATGTATGTGGTTTATCCATACCCGTCCATCCATTTCGACAGCTCATTTTATAGCATGGGCTCAAAAATTAGGCAGATCTAGATCTCAGGTGGACCACACCACAGGAAACAGTGGTGATGGAATGCCCACCATGATGGAATCACCACCGTTTTCCTACGGTGTTCTCCACTTGAGAATTGGAGAATTGGATCTGCATCATTTTTAGTTCCATGACCTGAAATAATTATCCAAAATGATTGAGGGGCGTGGATAAAACACATACATCATGGTGGGCCTAGAAAGCACTGTCTAGTAGAGATCGCTACTGGCACTGTCAGTATGCAATCCGCGTCCCTAAATCTCTCGCCAGGCAGTCTAACCACCGAAAAATCCTTGGTGAACAAACTGGATTTTTTTAAAAAAAAATTATTTTTATTTTAAATTTTTTTTTTGTTTTTAACACCTACAAACATAGCTCAACTGGCAGACTGAGTGGAGATTCCTCGTTTTAACACACTTGAGGTCGTGTGTAGTAACAAGCAAACCCAAAAATAACTGAATTTTTTATATGTGGGGTCCACGGTAACGTAAGTGTGAAATCCACTCCATCCATCGTATGCAGCATCTCATGTTAGGACGTTAGCCCAAAAATCAGTTTGATCCAAAGCTCGAGTGGGCCACACCACATAAAACAGTGACAGCGGGGATGCCCAGCATTCTTCCTGGACCCACGGTGATGTTTATAAGCCATCCAAACCATTCATAAGGTGCCAGTACCAATCAGATGAATGGAAAAACAAATATCAGCCCGATCCAAAAACTCGGCCGGCTCCAGGAAGGTTTGAACGGTTCTTGTCCCATTCCCCAATTATCCTCTTATCCCGTTCCCATTGTGGATCCGAAAATTCTGGTTTTTAACGTAGGTGTCCCATCCCCACTTTATCATCTAGTGCGGCCCACTTGAATTTATATGGCATCCAAGCCGTTTAAAAAGCGAACGCCACTGTCACGCGTACAGAGAGAGAGAGACAGAGACAGAAAGAGAGAGGGTAGATGGAAAACTCCAGTGGGCCCCAAGAAAGTTCCAATGGTAGCGTCTCCATCCTCACCTTTCCCTGTCGTGTGGCCCACTTGAGTATTGCATCTATCATTGATCTTAAGTCCTAATATGAGCCTTGGAAAATAATGGACGGAGTGGATGACACACACATACATCAAAGTGGAGCCCACAAAATTTTTGTTTCAGGGCCCACCCACACAACAACTGTAGCAGGAGATTCTCCGCCTCTTCTACAGAAGCCTACACCCCTTCACTTATAACAGTCCTACACTCCCAAGTGCGTGTAACGATACATCTCTCTCTCTCTCTCTCTCTCTCTCTCTCTCAATAGCGGCTGCTTCTCACGCAGCAATCAAAAGATCAAAGATTCAAAAAAAAAAAAAAATCAAAATCAAAAGATCAAAGACCCGACGTGGAAATCCAATCGTCAATAACAGAATCCCTATCAACATCTATTTAAGACCCCTCTTTTCATCTTATCTTCATCAAAACCCTCTCTCTCTCTCTTTCTAATGGCCAAAATCCCATCTCTCTTCCTCTTTCTTTCTCTTGCCTTCATCTTCTCCCCATCTCGAGTAGACTCGCGTCAGGCATTCGCATGCGTAGGCAGCGCCAGCCACTTCCCCTTCTGCCGCACGTCCCTCCCCATCCCCGACCGCGTGAGGGACCTGATCGGACGGCTGACGTTGGACGAGAAGATCAGACTGCTCGTGAACAACGCTGCCCCCGTCCCGAGGCTCGGGATAGGAGGGTACGAATGGTGGTCTGAGGCCCTCCACGGCGTCTCCAATGTGGGGCCCGGCGTGAAATTTGGCGGGAACTTCCCCGTGGCTACTAGCTTTCCGCAAGTCATCTCCACCGCTGCTTCCTTCAATGAATCTCTCTGGGAAGAGATTGGACGGGTAAGATAATCCCAATTAGTAATAAAATAAATAAAAATATCTAATCCAAGCTAAAATTACATTTTTGTGAGAATTGATATCTACACCCTCCTTTTGATAGTCGACCTTTTTATCTACTTTTTTTTTTCGTAATAAACTAGTCCAACTTTGTGCTTCTGTATTATCAAAACTAGGGTAGTGTAAATATCCCTTTCGTAAAGGGCAGTTTGGTAACTTTCAAATCATCTGCCCAAGGTCTTTTGGTGATTTTTGGTGTCAAAAGTTAAAAACCAATTGGGGTCATTTTCTCACGGGCGGCGGATGAAGAGTATTCTGGTAATTTTCCAACACGGAGTGTGACTTGCCTGTGGGCATTGAGTCGAGTTAGACTGGATTGGGTCCAACTCGACTTGGTCCGAAATTTTCAAGGTCGGACACGTACTCAATCAAATCCAGAACCGAGTTTGGGTTATCTAACTCGATCGATCCAATCTGGTGCCCTGCCAGCCTGATCCGATTTGAGTCCGACTCAGTTCGAAAAACCGAGTCGGATCAAATTGAGTACGGTTCAAATCGGTCCTGATGTTTGTTTTTTTACCTCTATTCCTTTACTGGACGCCCTTGTAGATGAGACGTTGCGTCTCACGAAATTTCATCCGTCCAGCCAGTCTTTTAGGAGGACTGGTCTCGACGGTAGTAATTGTATCCTCATCCGAGATACCTTGAAGAGTGCCACTGTAGGACGATGATGAGTACTCTGGTAGGGCAAATGGTCAAAAATTGAAGCTGTAGCTGGAAGCCTGCATAGGAAAACTAAGAGTAGAAAGAAGCTAAAGTGTCGAGATCATAGGATTTCTAATTCTTCTTGTGAAAAAAAAAAAAAAGGAAGTGGAAAGGACTTTACATGAGGTGAGGGTCATAGAAGATGCTTCGTATGCAAACATGGATAATGGCCGAGTCTATTTAGCCTTGTGAATGAAGGTTTATGACTCTATCGCAAACTTATTTGAAGAAGAGGGGCCGCTAGGTTTGGATTCTGCCCATTCCTTATAGTTTAGGGATTTAGGATTTGGGTGAGAGAGGAGCTACCGCTTAATGGGTAGGTAAAAAAAAAAAACCGACTGGATCGGATCGAATCCATTCAAATCAGATTTCGGATTGAATCGATCCGGATTGACCACTGATTCGAATTCAATTCGATCTATAGTCGGATCTGACTAGGCCAACTCAATCCGACTCGATCCTATAACCTTTGGTTTGGATCCGCTCGGGTTGAATCTGCTGGACCGGTCCAGTTTCTGCCCACTGATCATGCATAGACCCATCACTCTCATGTGGGTTTGCGTCAAGCAGGAAAATCGTGGTTGTTGTAATCTAATTTGCCGGTATCATTACACACCGTAATTGCTGACGGGCATGGACCAATGACGATACAGGAAAGCCAAATAGTCATTCTTTTGGCAAACAGAGGATCGCGATGGTCTCACGTGATGCCGTCAGTTGCCACGTCAGATGCATCTAAGATGCCATCCAACGGTTCAGATTATCTCTATCAAAATCCCCATTTTAGATAGAGCATAACATTTCATTGGACGATTACGACCAATAGATACCCTTCTAGTATTTCTTTTTTTTACAAACCGTCGGTTAGATGTGCGTCAATCTGCCAAGTACTCCGTCATTTCACTGTAATTGTTTGTTTTAATATTCATCGAAAGTGTGGCCCATTAATAGGACGGCCAGATTTAAGCTTACATGATGGCACGTGTACAATTTCCGAGTTCAGGAGTACAAACCATAACACTCTCCTAATCAAGTTCGTACGCGCAGACTAGTTTTTTCGCCTACAATAAGTAGGGAGCGGCTACATAAGTTAAGAAAAACTTTCGTACTCTGGTGGGTGGATGATAAGCAGCCACTTAAAAATTACACAGTGATATAAAAGTAGTGAATCTAAACCATCCAAATTATGATATCCAATGTAGACGTACCATAAAACAAATTTTAAGATTATTTTAACTGAGTGACTATCGGATTGGTGGACATCTGTTGGACGGTTAAAAATGGAAAAATCCGACAGTCCTATTCTCACCAACAAAAGTCTACGAATATGAGGTTTGAAAACAATCTTATCTCATGCTGGGCTTGTGACTGGTAGGCAGTGGAATGCATAGTCTGACGTGTACAATTTTGTGAGTGCCTGCGTATCAACTGTCATGCGCAACCCGAGTATCATAGAACTCCTCGTATCAATGTATACATAGACGAAGCCGATTAGGTCCGGCCCTAACCGTGGGGCCCACCTTGATGAAAGTATCGTATATCCACGCCGTCCATCCATTTTCTCAGCTCATTTCAGAGCGTGCATCAAAAAATGAAGCAGATCCAAATCTCAGATGGACCATTCCTTAGGAAACAGTGGTGATTGACCATTAACTACTTTTTTGGATCAAGCTGATATTTGTTTTCTCGTTTCATTCAGGTTTTTGTAACCTTATCAACAGGTTGGATGGAAAATAAACATTACGGAAATATGAAGGTGGGTCCTAGGAAGTTTTTAATGGTGGAAGTTTATTCATCACTGTTTCCTATGGTATGGTCCGCATGAGATTTGGATCTGATCCATTTTTGGGATCATGTATAAAATGAGCTGGAAAAATCGATGGACGGTGTGGATATACCATAAATATATCAAGGTGGGGCCCACTGTGTTGGGTGAGGCCAGGACCGCACCTGATCCTCTCCGATGTATAGACACGCACCTGACTGATAAGTACCCCCATATAACCATACTTTCTACTTTTGGTAATGAGAATTGAGACAGTACAAAGATATACTGATTTGTACCTGACCGTAAATAAAATAGAGAAGGTGGGGTGTATTATCAGTGAGAGAGGGTGTGGATATCAATTCCCTTTTATATCGATGATCCATGTGATGATATAGTGCGCATGTGAGCGCAGGGAAAGTGTGGTTATGGGCGTGAGGCGCATGTGATGTGATATTTTATAACGCTTGATGGATGAATGTGATGTGCCTGTTACCCGCAAAATAAAATTCCGTGCACCAGGAGTCTGGTTTTGGAATCACGTGACTTTTTGCATGGGCATTTTGGTCTTTTTCCTGGACAGAATCTGAAAAGTGAAGTGCTGACAAAAAGTTACGAGTTTCCGGGCCCACTAATCATACGGCATAGATAACTCGGGGCCTTCTTAATGATGAATTGACGATAGTGCCCTTGCTTTATGAAAAAATTAGTACCGTAGACGATCCCTTTCTATGACTTTTTTTCTAGACGGCTGAAATTTACGTCACCAAAGTTGATTTTTCAGATGCTGAAAGAAGATTTTTTGTAAAAATATATTTGATTTTTAAGATAAAGCAGATGGGGTATTTTTATTTTTATTGGTTTAGATTGATAAAGTAGGTTTTGTTTGATTCGAATAAAAAAAGTGGACCGTAGGTCGGGTCTATGGTAAAAAGTTACCCTGGCTTTACTTAGTTGTTGAAATGGTTGGGGGTCTACCAATTCAGGTGGTCTCCCAGGCTACCCTTCGTGGAACAAAGGGGCCATGGACGTGGATTGGATGGTGACCCGCGACAGCTAGGTAGCTGGTGTAAAAGCTCTGTGGGGCCTACTATGATTTATACGCTATACATCCATTTTTCCTCTTGAACGACTACCATAGGAAGGTTTCAATGGTGTGTGCCATTATCTCTACTGTTGATGTAGTCCACTTGAACTTTGGATCCGCCTCATTTTTAGGCTCATATCCTAGAATGAGTTGACAAAATAAATGGACGGCGTGGATAAAATACATGCATCATGGTGAGGTCCATAGAGCTTTCTGGGTCACCAGCCAATCCGCGTCTCCACGGCCCGTGTAAGTGGTGAGTGGGTCCTGTTATTTAGGCCAATGGGACTGGGGAACTTGAATTGGAACCGGATGATCCAAATCGTTCATTTGGTGAGAACCATTATGGATGGGCGACAGTCATAAAATCTTCTCTACAAAACAATCCCAGCCATTAGATTTGTAGATTTATTATCTTTCCTAATGGATGTTGGCTTCTTTTTTTTAATAATCTTTTTTTACCTGATCATCTGTGCCCAAATCATCAGACGGCTAGGATCTCGAACATGAATTTCACCCTTCTACGAGACAACCATTTGACTGGTACAGATTACATGAACTGGCGCCCGCCTTACAAAATGCTGACACGCGTGGAGACTTGCGCTTGACGAAGTTCTGTGATTGTATTCATCGCCATTTTCTAAATGGTGGCCATTCTTTCAATCTACAAGTAGCATAAGTTTACCAAATCCAGACCGTTCACACCTTGGACCCGGTTGTGGATTGAATATGGTTCTGAAATAGATCCAACAACCTAAACCATCTGATTTTCCCCAATGATCCCGACCAATTAACCTTCATCCATCCATTACATGGCCCCAAATCGGATGGTTATTATCATTCAAACAATTTCATCTCTAGGATTTGGTCCAAACCCAATATGCCCTACATCTTTGACGGTTTGGATTGAAATAATGTATCCCATTTTTTACTGGTTGGCCAGGTGGTGTCGGATGAAGCACGAGCGATGTACAACGGCGGTATCGCCGGACTGACGTACTGGAGCCCCAACGTGAATATATTCCGCGATCCGAGGTGGGGGCGAGGACAGGAGACTCCCGGTGAGGACCCGGTACTAGCCAGTAAATATGCGGCAAGGTACGTCAGGGGACTGCAGCAGCCGTACGGGAAAGACGGTAACCGGTTGAAGGTGGCCGCTTGCTGCAAGCACTACACGGCCTACGACCTCGATAACTGGAAAGGCGTTAATCGCTTCAATTTCAACGCCAAGGTATTCAATCGTTTCACTCTCGTACCGTCAAACCTTCAGGTGGGGCACACGTATCCGTAATCCAAGCCGTAGGTATGATGGGCCCCACCGTAGATGAACCATCTGCCAAAATTTTCCTAGATTCGAAGATTCTAACCCTTGGATCCAAACCTTTTATGTTACATATGGTCTTGATATGTGCAAGAGATTTTTGGGGCACAGTCCATCCACAGTGGGGCCCACCAGATCAACGATCTGGATAGCTGAACCATGGGCCCCATAAGTATAAACTGAAAGCTAGCAAGTAAATCACCAAATGTCGGTTCATCTCCACCGTACATGTGGAAACTGCCAGCCACCGTCCATTTGTGGGCCTTGCTATCTTGAATATCAAACAGGCTGCTATCATCACTTATCTAATTATATCAACATGGAATATTTACTTTGCTATCATTCGTTATCTAATTCCATACAGAATACTTTATCCTACCTGAACACGTGTCAGCTAGATCACGGTCCTTCCTGTTTTGGGCCTCTCCTTTGTCGGCCAGTAAAATAAACTTATGCTACAGGTACATGAGTGGGGCCCACCGTGATGGGTGCATGACAGCCTGTGTAAAATCATGCCAAAAACCAAGAACGGATTCGGTGAGGCCGTGACCGTGGTGACCACGTTCATGTATTTTCTGTATATCCACACTGTCCATCCATTTTTCCAGCTCATTTTAGGAGATGAGCCTAAAAATGAAGCAGACCCAAATGTCAGGTGTACCACACCACAGGAAAATGTGGTGATTGAATTCCCACCATCAAAAACTTCTTTTAAGCACAAGTTAGATGGAAAATAAACATTACGGTGGGCCCTAGGAAGATTTTAATGGTAGATGTTCAATCACCACTGTTTCCTGTTGTGTGGTCCACTTGAGAATTGAATCTGCTTCATTCTTGGGATCAAGCCCTAAAATGAGCTGGCAAAACAGATGGACGGCCCACAGAATGGCCTCACTGAAGTGGGTGTTTCACCGCCCTCACCGAATCCGCTCTACCAAAATCATCCGATGAAATCAAGTTGTGTGGTCCACCTGTGTCTTAGAATGGTCTAATTTTTTTAGTATCCACTCATCCTGTTGGACTGCATCTTTTGAATGGATTAGATGGTTTATACAAAACACAGTGGGCACACCCAAAATTCTACAAGTCACACGTGTTCTCACACGTATTTCCCTCTCACACGTGACAGGTTAGCAAGCAAGACCTTGCGGACACGTACAATGTGCCATTCAAGGCGTGCGTGGTGGAAGGAAAGGTAGCAAGCGTCATGTGCTCGTATAATCAGGTTAACGGCGTCCCGACCTGCGCGGACCGGAATCTCCTCCGAAACACCATCCGTGGCGATTGGGGCCTCAACGGGTCAGTCATCTTTAATCACTGATGTGTCAGATTCCGACGACGTGTGTTTAAAATCAGGAGAGGCAATGGACCCCATTTATTAACTGGACCTAAAAATCAGGCCCATACAGATGCGGCCCATATCACTCGCAAACTCGTGGTGCCATCAGTGGGCCCAGATGATGGTCTCAAGGGCATTTTTGTCATATCATCGGTGCATGATCGTCATGGTCCGGGCTCAGTCGTGGCTTGGACGGTCGTCAATTCTGGCCCAGCCCGGCCCATTAACGGCCCTAAAGACCATGGTTAAATGACGACTCACACCGAGTCGGAACTCAACCAAGTCTGAGTTGACTCAGACGAGTTGGACAGGACTTGCCAAGAACAAGATTTCTGGCTATCGCTAAACCAATGCATGGGCTATGATCTGACATGGAAGCCTTAAATGGGCCAAAGTCCATCTCATCTTCGATCCGGCCCATTCGACCAATGTTCCCGATCTGTACTACTGCCAGCCCAAGTGCTTTGCCTTGATACACACTCATTTTCGTGGCTTTTAGATACATCGTCTCGGATTGCGACTCGGTGGGCGTTCTCTACGACACGCAACACTACACATCTACGCCGGAAGAAGCCGCAGCGGCCACCATCAAAGCAGGTGAGTGCTCTCTAATTCACGGGCTCTCCAAAGCATCGCCCGGCCCACTTATTTTCGATGCCTGAAATTAGGTCCAATAACAAATCATGCGCCTGAAAGTCAAGTACAAGCCCAACAGGTCTACATGTATGTCGAGACAGAATCCGGGCCCACCAAGGAATGTATCGATTGATCAATCTCAAGGTTATTTTGGTCATCTTCAGGTCTGGATTTGAACTGTGGGCCCTTCCTAGCACTGCATACGGAGGAAGCCGTACGTGTGGGAATGCTGAGGGTGGCTGATGTTGATAGCGCCCTTGCTAATACAATTACGGTCCAGATGCGGCTCGGAATGTTTGATGGTGAGCCATCAGCTCAGACCTTTGGGCACCTTGGGCCCGCCGATGTTTGCACCCCAGCCCATCAACAGCTGGCCCTTGAAGCTGCCCGGCAAGGGATCGTACTCTTGAAGAATACGGGGCGCACACTGCCTCTATCGCCGGCCCATTTCCATACAATCGCCGTTATTGGACCCAATTCCGACGCTACCGTTACCATGATTGGGAATTATGCTGGTAAGCCATATCTCATGTACTGTATTATGTTATCAACTCCCATGCATGGCCCACTTGGGACATTGAGTTGTGGGCCCATCATGTAGGCCCACCTTCAGTGGCCAGCCAAATCACCCCAATTGGATGGTCCGAAGCTGTAGATTTTCTTCGAATAATCAAAACCTGTTGATTATATGAATTTTCCAATCAGATGAGATTTTTGGGACCTTTGATATTTGGGTGGGGCCCAAAGTCTCAAACAGCCCAATCTCTTCAAAATGTGGGCCCAAACAGATGCGCACTGATTTTATCAGACGAATCACATTATGAGATTAATAGCCAACTGGCTTGTAATCTAAGCCATTGATACAGTGGGCCACCATGTTTTCTCGACAGCCCATCTCCAATGGGTGGCCTACAAATGGATAACTAAACAAGCTGGTGAAAATCCTCCCATCCAATGGCTAATATCGAGAATGTGATTATCTAATCAACGGTGTGATCCACCGGTTGAATGGTTAGATCACAGGCCCTTCCATTAAATGGGCCCATGTGGACCCAGGCCCATTCCATTTTACTATCTTACATCCAAACTATTATATTACGTAGGTATTCCATGTGGATATACAACACCTTACCAAGGGATTGGTAGATACGTCAAGACCGTCCATCAAATCGGGTGTCGCAACGTGGCGTGTGGTGATGACGCACTATTTGGGACCGCAGAACGTGCGGCCCACAGTGCCGATGCGACGGTACTCGTCATGGGCCTCGACCAGTCCATGGAGGCCGAGTTCATCGACAGGGAATCAGTCCTCCTCCCCGGGCGCCAACAAGAGCTAATATCTAGAGTGTCCATGGCATCTAGGGGGCCCACCATATTGGTCCTTCTATGCGGTGGGCCCGTCGATGTGTCCTTCGCCAAGAACAATCCCAAGATCGCTGCCATCCTTTGGGCCGGTTATCCAGGCCAGGCCGGTGGGACAGCGATCGCCGACGTCATTTTCGGAGGGTTCAATCCAGGTACATCACACTTCTATACTTGCAAAACCAGTCTACTCAGACCAGCTTCTCTGAGTCTAAAAACCGAGTTTTCTAATGACTCGGTCGAGTTTTGAGTCGAGTCAGTGAGTTTTAGAACTATGAATAGAATTACTAAACCACCCTTAAAACTTTTAAATGACATAAATAACCCTACCTAAGCACATTCACGTGCATGCAGGAGGCAAGTTGCCTGTGACATGGTACCCGCAGGAGTACGTAGCGAAGGTGCCCATGACGAACATGGCCATGCGATCTGAACCGTCGAAAGGCTATCCAGGCCGTACATATAGGTTCTACCACGGCGATGTCGTATACCCATTCGGCTACGGCCTAACCTACACCTCATTCGTCCATAGCCTGGCCCAGGCCCCAGCAACGGTTTCGATCCCGCTCGGTGGCCCACAGGCCTCATTTCGCAATTCCACAGTAATGGGCCAGGCGATCAGGGTCACACACGCCAATTGCGATGGTCTGTTGCTTGATCTACACGTGGATGTTAAGAACACCGGTGAGATGGATGGATCCCACACGCTACTTGTTTTCTCGGCCCCTCCAGCGGGCCGCTGGGCCCCACTCAAACAGCTCGTGGCATTTAAGAAGGTGCATGTAGCGGCACGGTCGCAGGCACGTGTGACACTCGATGTGCACGTGTGCAAGCACCTCAGCGTCGTCGATCGGGACGGAATTCGGAGGATTCCGGTCGGCGAACACAGTCTGTATATCGGCGATCTGACACACACGGTGTCATTGCAAGCTGAAAATATCAAAGTATAGTTAGTCGGGGAAAAGACGGAAATGCCCAAGCGCCATTTCTCATAATGACAAACATGTCCTACCGGTCATTTCTCAAAATGACCGGCATGCCCTTTTCTTATCTGTGTCAAAATGGCATAGAAAATTAAAATTAATTTAAAAAATAGAAGGGTATGATTGTAAATTTGAAGGGAAGGAAGGCCAGTTATGTGTTGTCATTGAAAGATAAGGGGTGGGCATTTTTGTCAAGATATATTGGTAAGGTTGATAGTTGGCGTTGGGTAGGAGTCGTTTTAGTTATAAAGAAAGATGAAAAAGATTGGAAGGTGCCTCAAGTGGCCCACTTGTAATAGTTTATTTAACAGTTGTGATTGTTGCTCCCTCAAGGGTTTGAATTGTGATGAACGGTGGAGATCAAAGGTCTCCCAATAAAATAAATAAAAGTTCATATTTGAAATGTACATTTTTTTTTTTATGGTTCTTTACCTTTGGAGAATTTGATGAGTGATATTCAAGTGTATGATGGAGATTGTAAATGTATAATTTCTCGGAGTTGTAAATTATGTACATGCTGTAAAAAATTTACAATTGTTATTTAGCTTTAAGCTGTAAATCATGTATCTTTTTTAGATGGCCCGTAAATGGTTTATATTTTATAATTGAGTACATTTACACTTACAATAATTTAGAGAGATAATTTGTTTAAAAATTTTATTTAAATAGAATAAGAGTGGTTAAGTCCACCTCACTAAAGCTTAGGGTTGATCCCAACAGAAAACCATACACTAAGTGAGACAGAAGTGGGCCCACGAAGGGAGACCACAAACAAGATATGTGCTGTTGAGAGAGAGAGAGAGAGAGTGTGTGTGGAGTTTTCGGAGACAAAGGAGAGAGGGAGGTGTGTCTCTCCCCTATAGTGATGCATTAAAAAAAAAAAAAAAAGAGCCATTAGAATTCCCATAGAAAAATGAGAGAGTGGGAGCATCTCTCCTTCATTGCAATGCATTTTTTTAAAAAATGGCCGATGGAGTCTAATGGCCATTGGAGTCTAACGGTTGTAAATGATTTATCGGTAAATGAAATCTTTCGCTTTTGTTTGCAAATGAGAGAGGACAAAAGGTTGTAAATTATTTAGTTTTCACCATGGTTCCTAGAAAATAAATGTAATCCAATATTTAAGTTGGCCACGCCATAAGAATGGTGTAAAAGAATGCCTAAAACTTCTAAATTCATGTGGTACAACTTACATGAGTCTTAGAATGTTCTGATTTTTAAGGAATTTGTTTATCATGATGTGGCACATTATATGAGTGGATTGGATGGCATATACACACCACAACAGATCCGCACACAATTTATATGATTTTAATTGCCAACCTTCTTATCTTAATTATTTGTCATGGTGTGTAACCCATTCAATGTTGAATCTGCCTGATTTTTGGGCCATGGTCCAAACAACTAGGGTGGCAAACCTAATGGACAGGGTAGATCTCATCTGCATCAACTTGTTCCATCGACGTTAGCGAAAGTCAAATCCTCGACAGGTTACATGGTCCATCACGTGCTTACATAACTTTTATTGCATTTGAAAACTTCTCATTTTTTGTGGATTTTTTAAGTCATGAGTGTTTATTATCGAAGTTGTCAAAATCCTATGATCTACAATTTACTACATATGATTTTAGTCGAATCTTAAGCAAAATGGTTTGAATTTCAATCTTAAATCCTATGATTTTATTATTTGAATAGTATGATTTATGATCTAAATTATACTTATTTCTTCTATTTTAAGCTTTACTGGACTTTTATTTTATGTTTTTAAATTTGTGAGAGCTTTAAGAATTGTTTAAAAAAGGTAAATTATTTTATTATTTTTTGTTAGATAGTAAATAATATATATTCTTTTCCATGAAAAATCATGTAGCTTTTTTCTGATTTCTTACTTAATTGATCAAAACACCAAATTGATGTATGACTTACTAGTAATGTTTTTATGGATGGTTACGATCATGTTGTCTTATATGTATTATTAATGATGTTTTCAAATCAAAATATCTTCTTCTTTTTTCGTCGGTCTACAATATTGTAGATCGCTTTTCCACTAAATTCTACATTTAAAAAAGATAACAAGAACATAAATTATTGAAAGACTCTTATATGTTCTTTTTTAAAAAAAATTAAAGATAAAAAATATATATATAATAATAATAATGGAATAAGAATCCTTTAACACTATCATGACGTATTACTTCGTACACATTGATGGCAAAAGGAAAATTAATGAGTTTCAAAAAAAATTATACTTTATTTATATTTTTCAATTTTTTCCAAATTTGATTAAGAAAATTGTAAAAAAATCTTACAATTTGCAATTCAATACGATTCAGACTCAATTATGATTTGCGATACGATGACAATTTTGACAACATTATTTTTTATTATTATTTAGATTTGTCCAGAATCATTAGATTTGTGAGGGCATGGAATTGAGAAATCAAAGGATTTGCAAATCCTCAATGGAAATAGCAAACAAGGGATATTTGACATCCATGAATTTTGCAAATCTCTGCGTCTAGTCCTTCAAATGCCTTGCATTGTGGGAAAAAAAAAAAAAAAAAAGCTAAAACTTTTAAATGCACAGTAATCTTTTTTTATTTTAATCCTTTTCAGTCATTCCACTCTATCAAAGGCATAACTTCATTTAGAGCAAAGCAAAAATTAAGAAAGAAAATACATCAGTGGTTCCATTCAACTAATAAAACTCCAATTTAAATCAATTTTATAAGATTTTTGGTGCATAGATCATCCATGGTGAGGCCATCATACCACTCTTGGATCACTAAACCATGGGCCCCACTTATTCAATTTTGAACCTCAGAGCAGACCATACAGAAGTTTGGCCAGAGCATTGCACAATACCTCCTTGATTAAAGTTTGGCATTAGGAGATTTGTCAAAGGTGTTTTTCTTCATTTTAAAATTGAAAACGACACCTCAATGGAATAATTTATTCAATGGCCATTCCATTCTAATGATATAGAGACATTTTAACAGAAATCTTGCATGGCCATTTATATTTTCAAATAGACAAGCTATCTAATACTTTGGCATATTGTGATGGTTGATACACATGCACTATGAAATTACACACTTACCATTTATTAACTCAAAATCAACTACCCAAATCGTGTGACCAACTATAGATAGATTGTAGCCCTAAAATTAGTTTGATTGAATAATTTTAAATTATGATTTATGGACATTTGTTTCTTGAATTGGGGTAGTTGATTGTTGTTATTTTTAGTTGTCCATCATATGTCATTCAATCAGTCATCTAGAACATCCACTTGATATAATTGGAGGTGTATAACCCATTTAGTGGGCCCATGATTTGGATAATTTAACTAAAGCTACACATATGCCACATGTATAGTCGATGAGTGTATGTGTGATCCATCAAACATGGCCAGAGTACGAAAAATCTTCCCTTTTAAGTAATTATTTAGACTTTCTCAAGAACATCAACATCTCACTAACACGATGCCGATAAAATGGTCATGTCATTGATGGTAACGACGATGTCGACGACTATAAAGAGTGGTGAAAATGATGGTTATAGACTTGTTGCGGGTGTTTCATCCCATTGCCATCTTATCTTATCTAAGGGATTGATTGGCTCAAGCAAAGTAATATCTAGCATAAGCTATCCATGGAAAACACCCTGATCCAAGTGGTAGACTGAGTAAAAGATATCTCGTTTCAATAATGAGGTCTTGGTATCGTTCCCTAGTGGGGATGGCTAACAATGAAGTGTCAACTGACAGTGGGGTTTACTAACAAGCTAACAAAAAAAAAAAAAAAAGGCTATCCATGGAAACAAGCATGTAGAAAAAATAAATTGACGAGAGAACAGCATAGACACAATATAAAAGTTTTTTTATGCATTTATTTTGTGTTTGGTTGTGGCACTATCTATCTCTATAACCCTATTTGAATGGTGTCATCGCATGTTTGGATGACACAAATTAGCATATGCCATGTATTAATAATGAAATATGTAATTTTTTTAAATAAATAAATATTGAATAAGTTATATTAATGGTATGGGAGAAATTTTGAATAAGTGATGGACCATCTAACTCATTTTCATTTTTCTCTTCAAAAAGTTGAATCCATCTTCTCAGCCAACTATTTATATGATGGCTCGAATAAATCCTCTAAGGAATGGGACAAAATAAGGTTATAGTACAAACCATCTGCGCTATGATGCACATCAAGTCCTTAGTTTTATGAATTACTATAATAAGGCATGCATTATTCAGAGTATGTTTGGGAAAATATGAAAATTACAATTTAACCAATATTTTTAAATTTCATACTTTTTAATAATTTCAGTAAACTAATGGTAGTTGTTTTTCAAGATAAAATTTTGTAAATTGTAATTTACTACCAAATAAAGAAAAATAAATTTTATAAAAATAAAATAAAATTATCTAGCATTTAGATTTGAAAATCTCTCTCTCTCTCTCTCTCTCTCTCTCTCTCTCTCTCTCTCTCTCATGGGCAATAAGGTGGGCCATTTGATGGACCATCTAAGTCAATGATCAAACCTTCTCTATTATAATTAACGTGGATTGCACAACATCAATCAAATTAATGGGACAATCAAAGTGACTTTTGAAAGAAGCAATCAAAATTAGGCTTCACATGATGGACAATTCATGTCGATGATTGGACTTCTATTACAATCAACATGAACCATATCTTTAAAATTAAAACCATCTATCTTAGTGCCAAATATTAGTGGTGCATATCGATACATCACCCTACCATGTGTCCCATAATAAACTGTTTAGATCATACCTGAATTAGGGTGTGTGCAATAATATAACTTGAAGAATTTGTTGCTCAGCACGCCAATAACGCAGTGAACCGAGATCCAATCTCCGGTCTCATCCACAAACGATAAACAAGAAGAAATATAGACTATAAACAGAATCAAAGCATTCCAAACAAACCACAAGACAAGATATACATGAAAAAACTCCAAACAAGAGTAAAAAACTACGGATGCAAACTTCCACTATAAAGAAAAATGAAGATTACAAGGCAATATACTAACCTTTCCCTTGGAAGCACAGAGAAAACCCTTTACCCACACCTTAGAATTATTTCTCATACACTAGAAAAGCCCTAGGGACACCTATTTATAGTTTAGGCAACTTCCCTTTCGCACCTCTTCGAAAACCGACTCAAAAATCCGTAGTCCATATCAAATTTGGAAACGAATCTGCGTAACCTCGACCGGTCGAGCAGACCCCTCGACCGGTCGAGCATGGGCCACGATCGGTCGAGTACCTCGGAACCCAAATTGATGCTCCACATCTGACAATCTCCACTTTGAGACATCACATAAACTCGTCTTCACATCCGGAGTGACCACTCCGTCTTCAGGCTCAAGACCAATCCAAGATGATGGCTCCACATTCTCAACAATCTGACCGCACTTGGTCAGACATATCACTGAATGAATCTTTCGTCTTCTACATCGAGTGCACCACCTCCTCTTCAAGCCTCGAACGTACCAAGTCATATAGATGAGCAATGTGCTTGACTTGCAATCCCGTGTGACCGCAACTCTGTCCATGAAACCTTGCATCATACCGAGGATCTCCTCAGCTTTTGTACTGCAACATATTCTTCTCCATATCAGATCAGATATTATCTTCCAGAATCGAGACGACTCAAGTGATATCATGACTACGGCAATGTGCATAGTACATGAACCGCTGTGCTTCTTACCGTCGATATCTCTTCCAAATCGAATCTAGTAGCCTTGTAGCTTGATTTTCCATCCACCATAGCACAACCCTATATCCACAGTACTTAATCTAAGGATCCACTTCACGCTTCCCAATCGTTCCTTCGAGGTAGATTCATTATCTTGCTCAGAATCGAGACTCACACGCTGAGCAATGTCTACCTCGAGTACCATAGACATAAGAACTCCCAATAGTCGCTATGGGACTTTAGCTCATTAGTCTCGATATCTCCTACCAAATCAATGCTACCTAGCTCCTTAGAATAGCTTGAGTGTTAGCAGATCCAATGATAACAGCCTTCTATATACTACGACCTGACAAAATCGTATCTTGAGTCCACTTCACGCTTTCCCAATGTTCCTTCCCGAGGTTGTTTCATGAACTTGCTAACAACTCACACTGCTTTGAGCAATGTTTGGCCTCGTGCTTACCATAAGCATACATGAGACTCCCAATAGATGACGCGTATGGGACTTTAGCCATGTAGTCTCGTTTCTCCGCGTCTTTGCACCTTGCTCCTTAAATAGCTTAAAGTGGTTAGCTAATGGAATGCTAACTAGCTTTATGTACTCTACCTGTGACAAAATCGGTTTCTTGTTTTTCCTGTCACGATTTATCCTCATGCCTAGGATTTGTTTTACAACTCCTAAATCCTTTATAGCAAATTCTCTACATTTGTCTTTTGAGATCTAAGATGTCCTTCATGCTTGAACCGGCCACAAGCATATCATCAACGCATCAGAAGAAGGATGATATACAACGTATCAAACTTCTTCAAATAACAACAATGGTCTGCGTGACATCTCCTATTACCGTTTCCCAACATGAAACTGCCGAACTTCTTATACCATCGCCTCGGGGCTGCTTGAGTGCCATATAGACTTTTCTTCGATCCTACACACCTTGTTCTTATTTCTTAGTGCCCGTATCCTGTTGGATGATGCATATATATATATCTCTTCTTCAAGGTCCCCATGAAGAAAGGCTATCTTAACATCTAGACTCTAGATGTAAGTCCTCTATAGCCACTATACTCAAGATCATGCGAATCGTAGACATTTTCATCACAAGTAAAAATATTTCAGTGAAATCGATACATGCCTTTTGTTGAAACCCTTTCATAACTAGTCTAGCCTTGATACCGTTTCGAACCATCGTACTCCTCCTTCAGTCTGTAAACCCACTTATTATGAAGAGCTTTCTTATCCTTGGGTAGAATGACTAGCTCCCATGTACGATTAGACTCAAGAGAGTCCATCTCATCATTTATGGCCTGCTCCCACTTAACTCGTGTATCCGATCGTAATGCCTCTTCAAAACACTCTGGTTCACCATTATCTCTACCAGTAGATAATGTAAGGAGGGTGAGTATTGAACCATGGGTCTCCTCTCCCGAGTAGACCTCCTCATAACCGGTGTCTGTGGCTCTGCCAATGATCCTGTGTATGATCATCATGTGGCGTTGTAACACCCGTGTCCATTAACTCTTCCAACTCTATAAATTCCTTTTCTTCGGCCTTATTTTCCTACACACCGTCCTTATGCATCACTTTTTCATTGAAGACTACGTCCTTGCTTCTGATGATTTTCTTATTTTCTGCATCCCAAAACCTATAGCTAAAATCATGCCTCGTAGCCTATAAACGTGCACCTCTTGGACTTCGCATCTAACTTATTTCTGTGTGCTCTGCTTCAATGTGAACATATGAAGTGCAAGTAAACTCTGAGATGTGCGAGGTTCACTTCTTTCTCGATCCACGTTTATTCGGTAGCCCATCATTCAATGGTCTTTGAGAGACTTCTATTGATGAAATATGCGGCAATGGTTAGATCCCTGAGTTCGAATAACTTAGAGATTTTCTGATATAACTCCCTACCGTTGAGATTATGAGGTTATATACTATTCCCGTTTTAATCATTTTCTACCGGGATCCGGGGTTCAATAGGATCACCATAGTGTTGATGATGCGTCTTGGGAGGGCAAAGTCTAGATTAGAGAGTGCTACCTCATCCTTTTGTAGATTAATTGTGCCTTGACATAAATACTTGATGGTATTTCCCCTTCTCTTGTCTGTTATGTAAATTTCGAGGACAAAATTTTTATTAGGTGGGGAGAGCTATAGGACCCGTATCCTAGCCTGTACCATTCCATAGGCCTCTGTGGTCCTCCCTATCGAATTCGGGCGACCCATGGTCTAATATCAGTAGTTGTGCTCGACCATGAGTTGCATCCTGTCGATCTGAGTCGGCTCAACCCAAGATTTATATCATTGCAACCACACCATCTCCACGGTTCCGACGCTGTGTCTCACGCGTCGAGGCGAAATCCGGGCCACGAGATGTGAGCCTGCGTTCAATTCTAGGAAAACGCCCGCAATTACAATCCCAAGAGAATGTCCCATCAATCACCTCAATCAAGTACACATCCATCACTTCACATGTCAAGTACAAGCAACCATCCTCTCTCTTACACAAGTACTCCAAAGTCAACTCTCTCCCTTACACAAGTACATCCATCCATCACTCCCCATCCCTCTCTCTCTCTCATTCCCTCTCTCTCTCTCTCTCTCCATTTTCAAGCAACCCTAAGGAGAGGAGAAACTCCAACGTCCAAGCTCCATGAGAGAAGCTTGGCATGGCCCACTCCCTACCACCCAATCCCACCCTCTAAAATCAATCTTAACCGTTGAATCTTGTTGCCTTGGAGCTCTAGAACCGTTGGTGGAGGAATGAAGAAGAGATCTTGAGGTGGGTGATTTGTGATTTGATTTTGATGATTTGAGGGCTCACTTGTGGTGGGACTCATCTTGATGAATGCATTGTGTAGAGGGACCCATAGTGGCGAGGTCCCTCCACCATCCGTCTCTCTCTCTCTCTCTCTCTCTCTCTCTCTCTCTCTCTCTCTCTCTCTTCCTTTGATGATGATGATGGTGATTGTATGGCCCACCTTGCCGGCCCACTATAAACGGCCCAGATGAAGGGAAACATAAATACCGACTTGATTCAGCGTGGGACCCACCTATTAGAGGGGCTGGATTGGCTGGTTATTGCACACCAACTATATATGACGTATTAATCTGTAAGTTTGTGGGCCCCACCTTGCATATGTTCCATCTAAGTCGTCCATCCATTACGAAGATAAAACACTAATATCAGCTTGATACCTCTAACTAGCGGACCACCACGTGGGACCCACCCATGAGATATGTTTTATGTCCAAACCGTTCATCCGATGTGAGTCCCACGCAGCAGCAGCTGCTGCCCGTCTGTTCCTGGACAGTCTTATGGGACGCACCATGAGTTCCTGTGTTAAATCCATGTCGTCCACCATCGTGGAGATCATTTTATGGCATTATTAAAAGAATGAGATGGATCTAAATTTCAGTGGGACCCACCCTACACGTGTAGGGTGGGGCCACCTGATATTTATGTTTTATCCACACCGTCCATGGTTGGGACGGTGGGACTCCAACCGTGATGTATCTGTATATCCAACCGTCCACATAGCTGCTGGATTGACCTCAGCATGTGGGTCCCCAACAGGTGGACGGTGTTGTAAGACCCGTGTCCTAATCCGTCTGTCCGTTAGCTTCCGCGGTCCTTCCGGCCAAATTCCGTAACCTTCGCACCGTATTCGGGGTTTGCGCACGATCCTAAGCCGTCCGCGCACCGACGTCGGCTTTGTCCGAAAGTTATATCATAGCGCCGCGTCGTCGCCGCGGTTCCAACGCCGTGACTTGCACCGAACCGATACCTGTGCAAGAAGATGCCGATCGGCGTTTATTCCGAAGAAACAACGCGCGTTGCGGATTTCGAGGGAATCTCTACAATTAGTCTCATCAATCAACCATTAAAGCATCCCATACCTCAAGTACAACAACCATCTCCACCTTTTACAAAAGTCTACCCTCTTTTCACCTTACCACTCCTCTTTTTCCCATTTTCAACCTCAACCATACCTCCTTTTACAATTTTCAACCCAAACCATCCCCATCACTCCATCACCCATCTCACTCCTCTCTCTCTCTCTCTCCCTTACAAGTCTCTCTCTCATTTCAACTCTCCCATAGCAAAAATCCATACGTATGAGACCCTCTCCCATTTCTCTCAAGCTTCATGTGTGGCCCACCTCCCCATCCTTAGATCTCTCATCTCAACCATCCATTTTTCATCTTCCTCCATCAAAGAGAAGCACAAGGAGCTAAGGAAGCCAAGGGAGCTAGAAGATCAAGTGGTGGGTGTTTTATAGGGTAGATTTTGATGTTTCTTTTAGTTGGGCCAAGTGAGGCCAACCGATCAATGGTTTGGATCTCACTTTGGACCCTAAGATGTGGTGATGGCCCACTTGGATCATAATGATCATTCCATGATGGGGCCATTCTCCATGGACCCCATCATGATGTTTATTTCCTTGTATGCTTAAGGTCATCTAAACCATTTATTTTAGTGGAGAAAGGATCTCCACCGTTGGATTTCAATTCCATGGACCCCACATGTAATGGGATCCACTTGATGTATGATTTAGTGCAAGGGAGGGCCCATAGTGCGGGGTCCCTCCATCACACGGTCCCACTCTCTATCTCTCTCCCTTTTTATTTTATTTCTTTTTATTTATTTTATTTTATTTTATTTTGTTGTTATGCTGTTGAGGTTGTGTGGCCCACTTGAATGGACCCCACCATGAGGTAGGTACCTTATCCAAACCATTTAAAAGTGGGGCCCACTTTATCTGTGTAGTACCCTGCCATCCATCCCTTGGTGGCCCACCTAAGCAAGGTCTAGTGTCCAGGGACGCTGGACGTTGCTGGAAAGAAAACATAAATATCAACTTTTCCAAAGTTTTGGGGTGGTCCGTTTAGGTAGGCCCCACCTTGATGTATGTATTAAATCCATGCCGTCCATTCCTTTTTCAAGACTATTTTAGGCGTTGAGCCAGAAGATGGGACCAATCAGACTTCCAGGCGGGCCATAACATGGCAAACAGTGCGCTCGCCATCGAAACATCCCCTATTACTTCTAGACATCAAAATATGCCCAATATTGGGCTTGTTTTGCTTGTCGGGAGCATGGAAGGCCATTGGACGGAGTGGATTATCGGACGTGGGCCCCACTGTGAAAAACCTCAAGAAAGCAAATTTTTTAAAAAAATATAAAATCAACACACGGCGTTCTTTGTGTCAAATGCGGCGCGCGCATGCGCCTGACGGACGGGCGAGACTGACCACCAGCGGTGTCGTGAGCCCCACCTTGATGTTTGTATGTCATCTAACCGTTCATCGGGTGGGCCACTCTCAAGTGGGCCCACCCCAAAATCAACATGATCTAAAGCTCAGATGGCCCACACCGTATGAAACAGTGGGATTGAACCTTTACCTTTGAAACCCTTTTTGGGCCCACAGAAGTCTTGGATCAAGGTGAAAATTTTTATCACCCTTCATCTAGGTCTACTTGACCTTATTAAGGGTTTGGATGGAATATCAACATTACGGTGGGCCCCACATGGAGCCCACACAGATGTATGTGTTTTATCTCCACCGTCCGCCTGGACGGTGGAGCCCATTGTGCGTGTGTGTGCGCGTGTGTGTGTGGGTGCGTGTGTGTGTTGGTGTGTGTATATTTATATATAATATTATATTATATATAATATTATATTATATATAACATTATATGTTACATATATATATATATGTGTGTGTGTATATATATTATATTGTATATAATTTATTGATGGTGGTAGGCCCACCTCAGTACTTGTGACCCATGGTTGGGGCCCACTTTGATATATATATAAGGCCCATGGGTCGAGGCCCATTTAAGGTATTAGGGGCCCATGGGTCGAGGCCCATTAAGATGTAATGGGGTCAATGAGTTGAGGCCCATTTGATGTGCATATGGGGCCCAATTGGCGAGGCCCATTTGATACATATAAGGCCCAGGTAAGTAGGCCCATTTGATGTATATATGGAGCCTAACTGTCGAGGCCCATATGACACGTATAAGGCCCATAAACTTAGGCCTATTTGATACGTTCTAAAGCCCACGGGTTATAGCCCATTGCAATGTACATAAGGCCCATTGGTGCGGCCCGCTTGATGAACATGAGGCCCATATGATACGGCCCATTTGATGTATTGAAGGCCCAATGAGTTATACCTAAGGTTCATTGCAATGTGCAGTCCCATTATGATTTATGTAATGATGTTTACGACGGGCTATGCCTTAGGAGCAATGGTGGTTTGACGTCCACATTGCAAGTATAGTGTGGTTAAATGTCCGCATTATGACTTTTCCTAGGGCCCATTGTTAGGCTCGTACATGTTTGTGTAGGCCATCTAGGCCTATCTTCATTATGAACATCATCCATCCCATATAACATGTTTAGTTCCATGATTCATGATCATATGCATCATACGTATGCTTGATATGAGAAATGACTGATCATAGCATATGCCTTGGGGTGATGCGGCTCCCGTATAAGGGGTGTTGCCCTACATGAGCGCACGATACGGCAGGATTTGCATGGTGAATAGTGTGATTCATGCATTCGCATTGTATGATATGGTTACCGTATGCCCTAGCGACATCGGGCGTAGCCTCCACGGACGTATCGTGGTTGGCGGGATTGGATACCGGAAACTGTTCCACATGGGGTGCGATAGATATCCTGGGTGAAAGTCCCTAAACCCTTATGGTACCGAGGAGGTTGCTCCAACGTCTAGGCCAGAGTGGATGCATGAGCGTTGAGTGCCGATTACCGGATGGTTGCGCTTTCCACGTGTCGTGGTCGGTTGGAAGGGGTGCGGCCTTACCCGCCCGAGAGTAGGGGTCAATGCTAGGCTGAGTTCGACCGGCTCGAGGAATGGGTCCGCTATGACGAGCCGAGCCCGATATTGGCGGGCGGATAGTGAGGTCTTTTCCACTCACCTTATTGCGCGCGATGGGGCGGCAATCGGCTTGGAGTGTACTAGACCCCAGTATTCCAGATTTGAGCCGTATTGACATGTGGACTTAGATGAGGATTTGTATGCTTGTGTTGCATTTCGCATTGCATGGCCTTGGTATGGCCGACATCATTCTTGCATCACATGGCCTTGGTACGGCCAATGGTATTCTTGGCATTCATCAGCATGTTCCGCATTACTCTGATATTACATAACTACATTACCACCTTAAGCATACACTTTCACCACCCTCTAAGCTTTCTATAAGCTTATGCACGACCGTTGCGTGCGGGTGACGTAGCAGCGTTGAGGCTTGGGCGCGTAGCTGATCTTCTTTTGGAGCTTTTGGTCTATCTTCATTGTATTTCCCTTATGCTCATTGTACTTGTAAAGTTTTTGATTATAGTGGAAATGTGATGGAGTTTTTGGTTGTTGTTTGTGGGTTATGCCTTTGGTTATGCTTATTACGAATCAAACGAAGTTGAAAATCCTCCTTGTAGCATCCCAGGATCGGAACTCGGCGAATGGGCGGGGAGCCGAGAATGGGGTTCTACGGAGGCTGCGGTTCCGGATTCGGCGATCGGGAATTTTGTGAGCCGGTTTCCGAGTTTATGATAGATGTGTTTTATCTAAGCCGTCCATCATGCGGGATCCACCGAGATGCATGTGCTTTCCAACCACACTGTGTCCTGGGGCGTCTACGTAGGATTTGCCACAGGACTGTTCGTTTAAGCCACTCGTAGTGAGGTACCACAAATAAATTAATCCAAGATTTGCCCAAATTAAATAGACCAGACGGGTCATGATAGGACCTAGCGTGGGCTGCCAGGCCAGATGGCCATTTACACTTAGCTACAGCCCGTGCGGGCTATACCGCGACGCCGGAAGGTCGGAAAAATCTAAAAATTTAGAGAACTGAAGATCTCACTGGGCTTGTGGTCTATCATGGACCATAGACCCAGTGGACACCCAGAATTGAAATCTAGCAGTTGCCAAATGCTCCCCACCAATGCCAGAATTGGAATCTAACACTTGTAATTAAAACTGAGATTTCAGGCTTTTCGACCATCAGATTTCTTCAAAATTTATGATGAAGGTCTAATATATTTTCCTACGCCTGTCCACAAAATCTGGGACCTGATCGTGGGATGATGACCTTTGATCGCAAATCGGACCCATATGACCAAACTCCATATCCAATTGTTTCCAAATTTTGCATGGCCCTTCATCGGGCCATGGAGCATCCACCCTATAAGTTTCATGCCAAAGAGCCACCAGAACTGCCCCAATCACCGGAATGGACCCCACAGGGCCATTTAAAGATCGAAACCGAATGATCAAACCCCGTATTCGTTCATTCGTTTGTTCCCAAACTTTGCATGACCCCTCATTAGGCCATGAGGCACCTACACACCAAAGTTGGTGGTCAAGGGGGGTATTAGGGTCACCCCCAACACCAATAGAGAGTCCTAAAGGGCCATTGTGGGCATTTGAGGAAACTTATGGCCAAATGGTCCAAGTCTAGAAAATAAAGCCCTAGCTCTCTTATAACTCCCTCCTTTACTACAACCACTAAAGAGAGAAAATGGAGAGCAAGAGAGCAAAGAGGAGAGGAAGAGAGAGTGAAGAGAGCACGGTGGACCCTAGATCGAGGGGTGGCCAAGGGAATCAACCCTTTCAACTTCCTACCCCTCTTCCACGAATAAATCCTCCACCACGACCGCCCTTTCGTCCATTGACCGTCTAGGTAAATTCCTCATCCCTTGTTCTTGAAACCCACGTGTTGAGAAGGGATTGGCATGGATTTCTAACATGTAAGTGCTTGCTTTAGGGATTCCGGCCGATCGACCTCAAGCCCTCATTCCTAGGTCGTTTTTCAACTCTCCAACGATCCATAGGTGCAGACTATTATCCTTAGAGGTGGTGTTGAGGGTCAAATATTGCATATCGACCCATTTATTGCATGGATTTACAAGCATGATACCGTTTAATAGCACGCTTTAATTGTATTTGTAATGCAGAGTGTATGTACGAGCTTGGACCGAAAAGGGTGCTTAAAGCATGGACTTAACGCTCTAATGACACCAAAGCATGGGACGGACCCTAGGAGACCAAGATCGATAGATTTGCACGCCAGTGATCCAAGAAAATCGAAGAATTGAAGCTCAAGCGGCCTGAAAAGTGTCCAGAATGCAAGATCATAAGGTTCCCACCATCCAATCAGTTCGAGACTCCATACGTGGCCTAAAGACCATAAATGAACCGTACACGAAAAACTTCATCCATTGGATCGCTGTGGAACTGGCCCAACAGACATATCAGCCCATAAAACCATTGATTTTGGGCCCGCCCGCTATCCAGATGTACTTGAAAATTGGTCCCAACGCGTTATCGCTGACAAAACGGATGGACGGAGCGGATTTCTCACAAACATCATAGTGGACCTCACATGTACATCGCATGTACATAGTGCATTGCCGCCGCCCGGGACGGTTAGCTTGGCCAAAGACGGCCGTCTCCTTCTTCCGCAGAAGTGGACGGACGCTGTCGATTTTCATCGATGGGCCCCCTCGCTCCCAGGAAAGCTAATCTGGGCCGTACATTCATTCCATAGGATGATCAAAACCAACTCCTAGGTGGGAACTGCAGAAGAAAGCGTAGATCGGATTTTAACCGTCCCAAACGCAGGACGGACGGTAGGGAGAAAATACAGTGGGACTAAAACCTGACCAAAACCACTCCTTCCAGCTTTTTTTTTCGCCAGGAACCCAATGAACGGGGTGGATTTCTCTAAAAACCATACTGTGGGGCCCACCGATTGTCACAGCGTACCCTGTTTACGCAGGGACACGCGTCCGTGAAAATCGGCCACGGTGGTCCGTTCTGTGATCATTATCAGGGTCGGATCAGTGATCCAGACCGTCCAAAATTCTTATAAGTGGGTCTTTACCCCAACCAAGAAGAAAAAAAATCAGAGTTTAAGATGTTCCTCCATCTCAAAATTCATTCAAACGCAAACTGTTTTGCGTTATTATGCAAGCTGGCTGCGTAAAAACGGGTTCCGCAACCTATTCCATTTGGGACTCGACCGCAGCTCTCGGAGGAGACTGTTCATCTTTAAAAGGAGGTCCCGGTCTTGGGTTTGAGGGGAGGACGGAACGGAACGGAAGTGAGGAAAGAGAATCAGCCTCGTTTTGGGGAGCTACGGCTGCTGCTGTGAACGGCTGGGAGAGAAAAAGGGAGTTGCTGCTGCTGCACGTGGGGGAGGCTCGGTTTTGTTTTGGAACGTGGCTGCTGGCACGTGTCGGAGAGAGAAGGGCTGAACGTGGAATAGTTTGGCACGTGAGGAGCAGAAGCTGGACAACGCACGGTTTTGGTTTTTCTTTTCTTTTTCTATAATCTAGCCCATATCATGTGTGGCTAAACCTCTTAGCTAGGGCTAAGAGGTGAAGCCTGTAGCGAGATGGGAGACTCCATTGTATGCTGGTAATTTAATCCAAATTTCTAAACTGAATTTGATATATTTAATTATTAAAGGAATATTTTTCCTAGCCTTTAATGGTCTGTTGTGACTGAAATTACAATGGGTTTGCAATGGCTTTGAATATTTCTTTCCCCTTTTTATGTTTATGAAGTCAGGAAGCCCTGTTGTTCAACATTGTTTCATGGGCATGGTAGGATGACAGTACCCTTCCTGATCTTCATACATTGTTGATTGGTTGGTAATTAGTTTAATCGTATTGTTTGCTTTGTCTCCTGGGCATGGTTAGATGATGGAATCCATTCTAATTCATATACCTTTCATCTCTTGAAAACCAGATCAAGTAAGTTCAGTTTAAATTCCATAAACATTGATGCAAGCATAAGATCTTCCTGATCTCTACAAGTGGATCCTCTGAATCCCTAGTTTCCTTCCTCTGAATTCCTTAAAGTTTTAGATAATTATTCCACAATTGTTTCTTAAATTCTATTTGGTTTAGATCACATCTTAGTCTAGTTCTAGTTCTACTTGGTTTCAGATAACGTACAGGTATCAGTCCCTGTGGATTCGACCTCGGTCTTACCGAGTTTATTACTACATCACAACCCTATACTTGGGGAGTGAACAAGTTTTTGGCGCCGTTGGCGGCGGTTACGATTCTTTGAAATTAATTAGTTTTAGAATTAGGTTAGGATTAGGATTTTACTTACTTTAGGATAGAAGTTTTTATTTTATTCTGTTTTTAGAACTTAACCTGTTTTCCTGTTTTGTAGGATCCTGACATAAGTTCTTAAATTGGTAATTCCTTCCTAATTTCTCTACTTTTTCTGTTTTTAGAATTAAGGTTTAAATCTTAGAAAATTTCTAACTCTAGTATCTTCTCGTCTGTAGGAAATAGAAACTGGGTTATTTCTTAACTTTCTATTCTTATTTTAGTAACTTTCTAATCTTAACTCTTTTTTTATCTCCTAGTTTATTTTTCAAAATTTTTGTTTAGAAACTAACCTTCCTATTTTGTAGGCCTTTAAGATAGAAATCTCTAATTCGGTAAGCTCCTTCCCTACTTTCTATTTTTCAATTCTCTTTTAGTAATCTACTTTCTAGTTTATGACTCTCTTAATTTATTTTAGAAATTTTCACTTTCTTTTAGGAATTCTTTCTTTTAGAAGCTAGTTCACTTCTATCTTTCTTTTAAAGAATTGTTCTTCTTTTTTTAGAATCTAACTTATTTTATTTTGCAGGTTTTTAACTCAGGACTCCAATTTGGTAATTTCTTTCCAACTCTCTTTCTTGCTAGATTTTCCTAGGGTTAAGTTTTTAATTGAGGGCTGCGAGTGTTTTCATGCCCAAGTGGGCCCGTGACGACACTCGACGTCTCTTGACTGAAGGAGGATTGGTTGAGGGGTTGACTATCCATCGCAGGACTAGACACCGCTCGAAATCCCCTGAGTTAACTGAGGTTATGGCTGAAGACCAACCTCCTCCACTTCCACCCAGGGTGGAGGATACCCAAGATGAGAATGAGGTGCAACAGCACCCCGCCTCGTACTTTACGAGATTATCTACAACCGGCGGGAGTGAGTATGCCCTCATACATGATTTTTCCTGAAAATACAGGACAAATGGACATCAAGCCAGGAGTTATCCAACTCCTTCCCAAATTCCATGGACTTGAATCAGAGAGTCCATATTTACATTTGAAAGAGTTCGATGAGATTATAGCTACATTATGTTTTCTTAATGTATCTGAGGATACAATTAGGCTGAAACTCTTTCATTTTTCGTTAAAAGAGAAAGCTAAGACGTGGTTACATTCACTGCGTCCTAGATCCATTGGCACATGGAGCGACATGCAGAGGGAATTCATAAAAAAATTCTTCCCACATCATAAAACGATTACCCTCAGAAAAGCGATCATGAACTTTGCCCAAAAGGAAGATAAAACATTCTTCCAATGTTGGGAAAGGTTCAAAGATTTGGTTAGTTCATGCCCACAACACGGATTTGAAACGTGGCGCATAACAAATTTTTTCTATGATGGATTGACATCTTCCATGCGCCAAATGGTCGAGACAATGTGTAATGGTGAGTTCATCAACAAAGATGTTGACGAGGTATGGGATTACCTCGATAGTCTCGCTGAAAAAACACAATCATGGGACTATTACCCAATGGCGAACACCACGTCTAGGCCGACTCAATTAAAGGAGAAAGGTGGATTATATCTCTTAAAAGAAGAGGATGATCTCAAGTGTAAAGTGACTACGCTCATAAGGAAAGTTGAGGCCATGGAAGGAAAGAAGGATAAGGTCAATGAAATTGTTTGCGGCATCTGTGATTGCAACATTCACACAACTGAAAACTGTCCTACAATACCCGCCTTTCGAGGAGTGTTGAATGAATAAGCCAATGCCGTAAATAATTATCAAAGACCTTTTACTGGACCTAACTCTAACACATACAATCCTGGCTGGAAAAATCATCCAAACTTTAGTTGGAGGAATGGACAAACGGCGACTCCTCCAGGTTTCTTCAATCAAAATCCAAATCAAGTGAAACCTTAAGAGGAACCGGTTCAAAATTCCATACAAGAGCTGGCTCAGGCAATGCGGGGAATCACAGATTTTATGCAAAAGATAGATTCTCGTATGACGGTTATAGAAAAGGGGATGCTTCTTGCACAACCTCTCCCCAATCCTAAACCGCAGTACGAGATCAATGATCCCAGCTCTTCAAATCAGATGGGGCACGCTAAATCCATCACCACTCTTAGGAGTGGAAAGATCATTGATAAAACTCTTCCGGTTAGGCCCGAAAAGCCTCAAGAACCAGAAGAGGACAACAATGATGGATCCAGTGATGCCCCACAAAAATTAGAACCAGAACTTCTAAAGAAGCCAGTTGCTCCATTCCCCCAACGGTTGGTTTCACCAAAACCTCTCTCTAACTCTCAGGATATCCTAGAGGTGTTGAAATAAGTGAAAGTCAATATTCCTTTTCTTGATGTCGTTAAACAGATACCTTCATATGTTAAATTTCTGAAAGACTTATGCACGACTAAAAGATGAAAAATTATTCAAAAGAAAATCTTCTTGACTGAGAAAGTGAGTGTCATCTTGAAGCAAGACGTGCCGCAGAAATTTAAGGATCCCGGTAGCCCAACCATATCATGTGTAATCGGGAACCATCGAATTGATCATGCACTTCTTGACTTAGGAGCAAGCGTCAATCTGATTCCATACTCGTCATACAAACAGTTAGGTTTGTGGGAATTAAAACCCACCCTAACCACACTACAACTTGTCGATCGCTCGGTTCGTGTACTCAGAGGGATAAGGGAGGATGCGGTGGTCCAAGTTGATAAATTTTACTACCCCGTAGACTTTATCATCCTGGACACCGAACCCATCAATAACATGAGCACTCGTTTCTGTCATTCTTGGTCGCCCATTCCTTGCCACGTCAAATGCAATTATCAATTGCGGGGAATGGTATCATGACTATGTCTTTTGGAAATTTGACATCGGAGTCAAACATTTTTTTCAATAAGGCAAACTGAGAGGATGATGACGATTTCCACGACATTAACATGATTAACTCTTTCGTGGAAGATACGACACCTCTAACCTTATCCTCTGACCCTCTAGAGACGTGCCCGGCCCACTCCCATGATTTTGATGATGACATGATTAGGGAGACGTGCGCCTTGCTTGAAACTGCACCGGTACTTGAAGTTAACCGGTGGAGGCCATAATTTGAAGAATTACCACAAACCGATGTAGTGCCTCTACCGTCTAACCTCAAGCCGCCGAAGCTTGACCTAAAACCTTTGCCCTCGATTTGAAATATGCATATTTGGGTCAAGATGAGACATACCCGGTGGTGATCTCTGCCCACCTGGAGAAAGAACAGGAGAGTATGCTTATATCTACTCTCATTGAGCATAAAGGAGCCTTGGGATGGACGATAGCGGACCTCAAAGGAATCGATCCCTTGATTTGTACTCACCGCATATATCTTGAGGATAATGCAAAAATCGCTCAGCAACCACAACGTAGACTAAATCCAAACATGAAGGAAGTGGTTAAAGCCGAGGTTCTTAAACTATTGTTGGACGTGGGTATTATATACCCTATATCCGATAGTCAATGGGTGAGTCCAACTCAAGTGGTCCCTAAGAAGTCCGAATCACCATCGTAGCCAATGCTAATAATGAACTCGTGCCAACTAGAGTTACTACTGGTTGGAGAATGTGCATTGACTACAGGAAGTTGAATACCGTCACGAGGAAAGACCACTTTCCTTTACCATTCATTGATCATATCCTGGAAAGCTTACTGGTCATTCCTATTACAGTTTCCTTGATGGGTATTCAGGCTACAACGAGATAGAGATAGCCCCGAAGACCAGGAAAAGACCACATTTACATGTCCCTACGGCACCTTTGCCTATCGAAGGATGCTATTCGGACTATGTAATGCCCCTGCCACCTTTCAGCGATGTATGCTTAGTATCTTTTCTGATATGGTGGGGCAATATCTAGAGGTCTTCATGGACGACTTCTCTGTTTACGGTCCATCTTTCAGCAAGTGCTTGGAAAGCCTTAAATGTGTGCTGAAAAGATGTGAAGAAAAGAAATTGGTACTTAATTGGGAGAAGTGTCATTTTATGGTTCAGAAGGGAATTGTCCTTGGGCATATCATCTCGTCCAAAGGAATCGAGGTAGATAAGGCAAAAATCGATCTTATCTCTAACCTATCTCCACCCAAGAACATCAGAGACGTGCGATCCTTCTTAGGACACGCAGGATTTTACAAGCGATTCATAAAGGACTTTAGTCTTCTTTCTCGTCCTTTATGTAATCTTCTTCAAAAGGATGTTCCGTACGAGTGGACTAAGCAGTGCCAGGAAGCTTTCACCAAGCTTAAGGGCACGTTAACCACTGCACCTATCATGCAGCCACCCGACTGGAGCCTTCCTTTTGAGCTTATGTGCGACGCTTCTGATTATGCTCTTGGGGCGGTCCTAGGCCAGAGAAAAGATAAGAAGCCCTACGTCATTCATTACGCGAGTAGAACTCTTCCTGCCCAAGTGAACTACTCGACTACGAAAAAGGAACTCTTAGCTGTAGTGTTCGCTTTGGACAAATTTAGGTCCTACTTGATCGGATCCAAGATCATTATCTATACAGATCATGCGGCACTGAAGTATCTTCTTTCTAAGAATGATTCTAAGCCCCGCTTGATACGATGGATCCTTCTACTCCAAGAATTTGATTTGGAAATTAAAGATAAAAAGGGAGTAGAGAACGTAGTGGCCGATCACCTTTCTCGCCTTAATACCTCTGAGTCCCTTGAGGCGACCCATATCAATGACATGTTCCCCGATGAACAACTGTTTAAAGTTTCCCATTCACCTTGATTTGCTGATATTGCTAATTATTTTGCTACAGGTTTCACACCATCACATTGGACTGCGCAAGATAAGAAGAAAATTTTCATCAAGGTGTGCGAATTCTTCTGAGATGATCCGTATTTGTTTAAATATTGCCCAGACCAAATCTTAAGGAGATGTGTACTGAACAATGAACACCAAAGTGTCATCTCCTTCTGTCACTCTCAAGCCTGTAGTGGTTACTTTTCTACTAAAAAGACCACGGCCAAGATTCTGCATTATGGTTTTTACTGGCCTACTATGTTTAGGGACACTCATGAGTTTTGCAAAGCTTGTGAGCGTTATCAGAAATTGGGAGCGTTGTCCCGTCGAAATATGATGCCTTTGAATCCCATCCTTATCATTGAGGCGTTTGATTGCTGGGGCATCGATTTCATGGGACCATTCCCCCAATCATTTGGAAATCTGTATATTTTGCTCGCCGTGGATTATGTCACTAAATGGGTCGAAGCGATTCCATGTCGAAAGAATGACCATCGCACGGTCATTAAATTCCTAAAAGAAAACATCCTTTCTCGATTCAACGCCTCGAGCCATCATTAGTGATGGGGGCTCACACTTTTGTAATAGACCATTCGAGAGCTTAATGAAGAAATACGGTATCTCTCATAAGGTGAGCACCCCATACCATCCACAGACAAGTGGACAGGCTGAGATTTCCAATAGGGAGATCAAACACATTTTGGAGAAAACGGTTAACCTTGACCGTAAGGATTGGTCAATTCGATTGACCGATGCCTTATGGGCTTACCGTACTGCTTTTAAAACCCCTATTGGAATGTCTCCCTTTAGACTCGTCTATGGGAAGGCTTGCCACTTGCCTGTAGAGTTGGAACATAGAGCCTACTGGGCGATCAAAAATCTAAATTTCAATTTGAACAACGCTGGCTCGCTACGCAAACTTCAGTTGAATGAACTTGAAGAAATCCGGAACGACGCATACGAGAATTCGAGAATTTACAAGGACAGGATGAAGGCGTTTCATGATCAACATATTCTACGAAAATCATTCACGCCAGGCCAGAAAGTCCTTTTGTATAATTCTCGATTACATCTCTTTCCGGGTAAGCTTCGATCTCGTTGGACCGGCCCTTACATTGTTGTTACCGCTTATCCTCATGGGGCCGTCGAGATAAGAGATCCCGACAATGGCAAGGAGTTTAAAGTAAATGGACATCGTTTAAAGCCATTTGTCGAGAAATTTGATTCAGAGGACATGTCCATGCCTCCGATCGATCATGTTTACCAGGATCGATCTCCTAGTCCGATGGAGGTATAAGTAGGTTTATCGCTTTCATAGGATTAGGGTAGTTGCTTTGGTCTGCTGAAGACGTTAAACTTAGCGCTCCCGGGAGGCAACCCAGCTTTTCAACTTATTTCATTCTCTAGCTAGTTCAATGTTTGTGGGTAACATTACGCAAACCCTCACGAGACTACAACTCGTCCACTGGGGTAACCTAGGGGTTTAAAGGCTTGTTGCATGCACTAAATGCAATCGAGAGCACTGCGAAAGTGGTATAGGTAGGATTTTATTTTTGTTAGTTTTGTGTTACTTTCTCTCTCGTGCTGACTGGATTCCATGCTGCGATCTCTTGGAAAGTCTCTCACGATTCATCATCCAGGTACTATCTTCCCTTCACTTTTTCTTTACTTTTGTTGTCCTTTGTGCATTCCATACTCATATCTTTTACATTGAGGACAATGTAGCTTTTAGGTTGGGGGTGGGAGATTGGGTTACCTAATCAGTATTTTCTTGAGCAAAAAAAAATTTGTGAAAATTTTTAAATTTTTTCTGGACTTTCTGGAGAATTCAAAGTGATTTGACAACCATCTTTGATTTAGAATTACAGGATATGGAATGTTGGTGATTTACTGCCCTTGGATTCAGTTGCTCGTTAGATTTCACAGTTAAGTTTAATTATTAATCCATGATTAGAAGTTGTAAACATTGATTGAGTCATGATTTCACATGTCACATCTCGCTTACACATTAAGATTTCAGTTTGAAACTGAAGGGTTAATTTGGTGATCAGTAAGCATAAAAGGAACCAACTTGAACAATTGCCCGTCATAATCAATTAAAAGGAAAAGATACCGTTGAAAAAGGTTAGGCAAAGAATCTTCACTATAGGTTTGCTCCCTATAGGTGAGGACTTAATCCCCTTCTTGGTTTTCAGATTAAAAAAAAAAAAAAAAAAAGAAGAGAGAGAAAAAGCTAAAGGAATGAAAAGATGATCTTTGAGGCAAGCTTTGGTTATTATGAATTCTCTTGTTGATTACCAACGATATCCTGAAATAAAGAATTGAATATTAATGTTGAAAGTTGGGATTACACTTTACACCTGTGGAACTCAATGTTTAAGATTATTTCTAATTAAGGGACTAATACTTTGAATTTGGTTACGAAGTTTACCGCATGTTTGAGTTTAGGAGAGAGTAAGGCCCAACATTAATGAATTGTTGAATTCTAAATATCGGGATTGTTTTCCAAAACCACTTGAGTTCATAGAAATTCACCTGTAATTCTCAACTTATTTTTCGCATACATTGCTCGGGACTAGCAAAATGTTGGTTGGGGGTTGTGTTGAGGGTCAAATATTGCATATCAGACCCAGTTGTTGCATAGATTTACATGCATGATACCGTTTAATAGCCTGCTTTAATTGTATTTATAATGCAGAGTGTATGTACGAGCTTGGACCGAAAAGGGTGCTTAAAGCATGGACTTAACGCTCTAATGACACCAAAGCATGGGACGGACCCTAGGAGACCAAGATCGATAGATTTGCACGCCAGGGATCCAAAAAAATCGAGGAATTGAAGCTCAAACGGCCTGAAAAGTGTCCAGAATGCAAGATCATAAGGTTCCCACCATCCAATCAGTTCGAGACTCCATACGTGGCCTAAAGACCATAAATGGACCGTACACGTAAAATTTCATCCATTGGATCGCTGTGGAATTGGCCCAACAGACATATCAGCCCATAAAACCATTGATTTTGGGCCCGCCCGCTATCCAGATGTACTTGAAAATGGGTCCCAACGCGTTATCTGAGCTGACAATACGGATGGACGGAGCGGATTTCTCACAAACATCTCAGTGGACTCCGCATGTACATCGCGTGTACATAGTGCACCGCTGCCCGCGCCGCACCGGACGGTCAGCCCGGTCAAAGACGGGCTGACCCGTCTTCTTCTTCCGCAGCAACAGCGGACGGACGCTGTCCGTCCATTTTTCATCAGTGGGCCCCCCTCGCTCCCCAGAAAGTTGATCTGGACCGTACATTCATTCCATAGGATGGTCAAAACCAACTCCTAGGTGGCAGAACTGCAGAAGAAAGCGTGGATCGGATTTTAACCGTCCAAACGCAGGACGGACGGTAGGGAGAAAATACAGTGGGCCGCACTAAAACCTGACCAAAACCACTCCTTCCAGCCTTTTTTTTCGCCAGGAACCCAATGAACGGGGTGGATTTCTCTAAAAACCATACTGTGGGGCCCACCGATTGTCACAGCGTACCCTGTTTACGCAGGGACGCGCGTCCGTGAAAACCGGCCACGGTGGTCCGTTCTGTGATCATTATCAGGGTCGGATCAGTGATCCAGACCGTCCAAAATTCTTATAAGTGGGTCTTTACCCCAACCAAGAAGAAAAAAACGGAGTTTGGGACGTTCCTCCATCTCAAAATTCATACAAACGCAAACTGTTTTGCGTTCGTATGCAAGCTGGCTGCGTAAAAACGGGTTCCGCAACCTATTCCGTTCGGGACTCGACAGCAGCTCTCGGAGGAGACTGTTCATCTTTAAAAGGAGGTCCCGGTCTTGGGTTTGAGTGGAGGACGGAACGGAACGGAAGTGAGGAAAGAGAATCAGCCTCGTTTTGGGGAGCTACGGCTGCTGCTGTGAACGGCTGGGAGAGAAAAAGGGAGTTGCTGCTGCTGCATGTGGGGGAGGCTCGGTTTTGTTTTGGAACGTGGCTGCTGGCACATGTGACAGAGAGAGAAGGGCTAAACGTGGAATAGTTTGGCACGTGAGAAGCAGAAGCTGGACAAGGCACGGTTCTGGTTTTTCTTTTCTTTTTCTATAATCTAGCCCATATCATGTGTGGCTAAACCTCTTAGCTAGGGCTAAGAGGTGAAGCCTGTAGCGAGATGGGAGACTCCATTGTATGCTGGTAATTTAATCCAAATTTCTAAACTGAATTTGATATATTTAATTATTAAAGGAATATTTTTCCTAGCCTTTAATGGTCTGTTGTGACTGAAATTACAATGGGATTGCAAGGGCTTTGAATATTTCTTTCCTTTTTTTATGTTTATGAAGTCAGGAAGCCCTGTTGTTCATCATTGCTCCATGGGCATGGTTGGATGACAGTACCCTTCCTGATCCTCATACATTGTTGAGTGGTTGGTAATTAGTTTAATCCTGTTGTTTGCTTTGTCTCCTGGGCATGGTTAGATGATGGAATCCATTCTAATTCATACACCTTTCATCTCGTAAAAACTAGATCAAATAAGTTCGGTTTAATTTCCATGATTCTTGATGCAGGCATAAGATCTCCCTGATCTCTACAAGTGGATCCTCTGAATCCCTAGTTTCCTTCTTCTGAATTCCTTAAAGTTTTAAATAATTATTCCACAATTACTTTCTAAATTCTATTTGGTTTAGATCACATCTTAGTCTAGTCCTATTTCTACCTAGTTTCGGATAATATACAGGTTTCAGGTCCTGTGGATTCGACCTCGGTCCTTACCGAGTTTAGTGCAGACTATTATCCTTAGGTGTCCTAGTACTAATTATAGTAGGAGTTTAATGATTTTGTTTGTTTGGGTTGTTCTATTAAAGAATCTAGAGGAAACCTAGGAATGATATATTATTGGAATTGTATGGATTTGCATATTTAGTTCTCATTTGATGTTGATCTCACCTCTCACATGATTTGGTATATGAATGATTACATACTCATGTTTGTTTGATTCCTCTCATATGTGTTGCTTCCTAGTGTGTATGATTTATTACTCTTGTGTATTTGATCCCGTGAGGTGTAGGAAGTACTTAACTTCCTCCCTAATCCACATCACTCGCATGCACCTTGTTCATGATGTTGTAGCTTGCTTGTTAGGAGTATTTGAACCATATGTTGAGATGTATGTAAACATGATACTGTTACGCTAGTTGATACCTTGATGGTTAGCTTGTTTTGAATCGTTCTTAAACCCTTGAGTTGGTCAGGAAACATGAGGAGAGATGGTAGTGTCATTGGTAGGGCTACCCTGAGGCTAAACCCATGGATTTGGGCGGGTGCGGGTGGGCGACAGTAGTTCAACTACAAGGGCCTTTTTGAGGTCGATGTCGTCCGTCACGTGCTCGCTTGACTCGTGCTGTCTAGCCTACTCACTGGCCAACCGTAATTGTTAACCCTGTTTGCTCACATATGTACGGAACCTGGGACACCCTACTACCGTTATAGCCCATCGATAATCAAACTGAAAACTGGTCCACTGCCTCATGAGCCGGGCATGGTGGAATGAGACGCTGTATCCGAGCTGTCGGCCTACGCTGGGGTGTCGCGCCTCCCCGTAGTGACTGCGAGCGATCCTTTTCTCTCGGCACTCCCCATGTGCTTGAAGTCAAGGGTGGGGGACTCGACGGGATCAAGGACCGAGGGGCCTCGGCCTCACACATTGGGGGGTCTTGGCCTCCCAACTAGTTCAGAGCATTTGATATGTGGTTTGTAGCAGAATCTCCAACCTGCTGGATGAATGGACTTAACTAAGAACTCGATTAACACTATCGCATTGCATCGCACTATGTAGGGTGGCGACTCGACAGCCGAGGTCGCTTTGAGGGAGTGTTGGCTATACGCGATTGTTAGATGGAGTCGCTTGATGGAGTGTTGTAGGAAGGGCATGCATCATATTATCCATCATACACAGGCATTAATAAAAGTAGTTAGTTGTTATGAGTGAATATTTTTCATTAAATTCATGTTATAATTGATGCTTGTTACAACTTAAGATTAATAGCACCCACTGAGTTTATCACTCACTCCCACTATAGGACGGTGTTTTAAAACACCAACTAGACTCCACTGTAGCTACAGGTGACGAGGTGTACGAGGAGCCTGTCGATGCGAGCTTGGACGAGGAGGACGAGTTGTCCTACTCTCAGTTGATAGGTGGCTCTCCATCGGCTTGACGAGTGGAATTTACATTGCTGAGTTGTGGACTCAGTCTTTTTTTTTTTACATAATATTCTTTTGTGAGTTTGTTGGGCAACGCCTGGTGCAACCCATGTATATTTTAGACCTATATATATATATATATATATATATATATACTTGATCTCTTTCATTTCAGTAGACTTGTGTGGTTGTGCTTCATGTTTAGAAAATTTCAGGCTGCACAATTTAACCCGATTAAACGCAAACTAATAAAAATCAGGTGTTTTATCTAAGCCGTCCATTATGCGGGATCCACCGAGATGCATGTGCATGCTTCATCAACGCCGTCCATCTGTTGATGGAGTGGCCCATCCCACACGTGTGATATGTGTGGGTAGGTGGTACCCACCTTGATTTATGTATTATATATCCAAGCGTCTACCCCTGGACGGTGTACCATGGAGCACACCATGAGGTATGTGATTATCCACGCCAGCCATCTATTTTTCCAAGGCATGGGACCCACTCCACACGTGTCCCACGTGTGGAGGTGGGGCCACATTGATGTACTCATTCCAATATCCAAACCGTCCATTCAGACCGGACGCTGGACGCTGGAGCCTCATATGCATTTTAATATATTATAATATATATTTATAATATAATATATTATACTATACTAAAATATATTATATTATTTTAACAGCCTTGTATTATGGTGGGCCCCACGTGGGACCCACATGATGTGGAACGGGATGGCTGGACGGTGGTGATCCAGACCATCCAGTCTCACACGTACGGTGTAGGGCCCACATGATATATGTGTTTTATTAAGACCGTCCATCCAGCAGCAGATAGCTGCTGGACTGACGTCAGCAAGTTTTGTGGGTCCCACATAATGTATGTGCTATATCCAATTATCCATTACATGGACGTCAGTCAGATGTGGGTCTGATCATGGGTATGTATTGTATCCCTACCGTCCATCTGTTCTCTGGGCCCAATCATAAAGTATGTGTTTATCCAACCGCCCACCTGACAACAGGTGGGGCCCATCTTAATGTATGTATTTTGTATCTAGGCCATCCATCTACTAGATCGCCAGCAGTTTTGCTGCCACTGCAGTTCATGCCAGCGAGTTTCGTAGCCCACCATTGATGCATGTGATGTATATCTGAGCTGTAATTCATTCTGATAGGCATGGGGCCCACCTAGGATGTATGTATTGTAGCCACACTGTCCATCTGAAGACGTGGGCCCTGATGTATGGGTTTTACCCTGACTGTCTACAGGATGGTGGAAACCACCATGATGTAAGTGTTTTATCTATGCCATCTGTGGACCACACCATGATGTAGGTGTTGTATCCGCACCGTCCATCAATTTGGTAGATGAGGCCCACCTTTGATATGTTTATGGCCCATCCATGAGGCCCACCTTGACGTACTTGTGGCCCATCCGTGAGGCCCACCTTGATGTATTTGTGGCTATCCATGAGGCCCACCTTGATGTATTTGTGACCCACCCATGAGGCCCACTTATTGTGTATTTGAGGCCTATAGTACAGCCCATTGATACGGCCCAATGATGCGACCATTACGATGTATATGAGGCCCATTAGTACGGCCCATATCATGTGGCCCACCGTGATGTGTTCGTGACCTTTTGTTGATGCCCATGATGATGTATATTAGGTACTTTGTTAGGCTGATTGTCGAGGCCGATTCCGATTATCGAGGTCGATTCCGATTGTTGAGGTCGATTTTGATTGTCGAGGTAGATTCTAATTGTCGAGGCTGATTCCGATTGTCGAGACCGATTTCGATTGTCGAAGCTGAGTCAGATTGATGAGGCCGATTCCGATTCCGATTTTGATTGTGAAGGCTAATTGTTGAGGCCGATTCTGATTGTCGAGGCCGATTCCGATTATCGAAGCCGATTGTCGATGCCGATTCTAATTGTTGAGGCTGATTCTGATTGTCGATTCCGATTGTCGAGGCTGGTTGTCGAGGCCGATTGTCAAGGCCGATTCCGATTGTCGAGGTCGATCCCGATTGTCGAGGCCGGGTCAGATTGGCAAGGCCGATCTCGATTGTCGAGGCCGAGTCAGATTGTCGAGGCCGATTCCAATTCTGATTGTCAAGACTGATTCCGATTGTTGAGGCTAATTGTTGAGGTTGATTCCGATTGTCGAGGCCGATTTTGATTGTGGTGGCCGATTATCGAGACCCATATGATGTATATACGACCCATAGTTTAGGCCCATTGTGATGTGTATTCGGCTTGTGTTTGAGGCTCAATGTGATGTATATGCGGCCCATGTTTGAGGCCCAATATGATATATATGCAGCCCGTAGTTGATGCCCATTGTGATATGTATTCAGCCCGTGTTTAAGGCATAATGTGATGAACATGAGGTCTATGTGATAAGGCCCATTGTGATGCATTTGAGGGCTAGGCGATGGAGCCCATTGTGATGTATATTAGGCCCATGTGAGAGGCTTATCGTGATGTGTATTAAGTTCTTGAGTGAGGCCCATGGTGTTGTATATTTGACCCTTGTGTGAGGTCATGGGTCCACTATATGTTAGGATCTATGTGGGTTATTCCTTGGGGGCAATGTTGGTTAAATGTTCACATTGTCGAGGTCGATTGTTCATGCCCGGTTATTCGATACCGATTATGAGCATGTGATAATATAGCATCATGATACATGCCCATACGCATCATCCGCATGTTTGTTATGAGATGTGGTTAATCATTGCATATTTCATTGAGCATGTTGTTATGAGACTCCCTAATAGGCGAGGTTATCTCACATGAGCGCACGGTATGCGCAGATGATGCATAACTAGATTGTATGACTCATGCATCATGCATTATGATTCTTGTATGCCCTAGTGACATCGAGGTCGTAACCTTTATAGGCATATCGTGGATGGCCGACGGGACCAAAAATTTATTTTAGCATCGGCTGCCATAGATGGCCCTGGGTAAAAATTCTTAAACCCTCTTGGTACTAGAGGACGCCCCAATGTCAAGACTGAGTGGATACATGAGTGCCCGAGTACCGAATACCAGAAGGCCACATCTCTCACTATGTTGTGGTCGGTTGGGAGAGGGTGTAACCTTACCCGCCTGAGGGAGTAGGCATAGTTAGGCTGAATTTGACTAGCTCGTGAATGGGTCCGCTATCGACGTGCTGGGTATATATTGGCAAACTATTGGCCAGCAGATAGTGAGGTTTCTTACGCTCACTTGGACTGGCGGGAGAGGAGCAGTGCCATTTGGAGTGTACTATATTTCGTTGATGATCCTAGAGATGAACAATATGATACGTGGATTTATTGAGCAAGAGTCGCATACTCATTCATTCATTCATTCACTATCCACTCGGCCGGTGGTGCGCAACTATTTATTACGTATACTTTCACAATGGCCAGGATTTCGGTTGGGCGCACGACTAACCCGAGATCGGAGTCTACCACATTGAGTCCGACTATCCAAATTTAGGTATGGGACTGATTTAGATAGAAGTCCCTTGTGATGGACCCTATAGCCTACGATACTACGTACTATCATCCCGACTTCACACTCCAAACATGGTTATTCCATTCGCACCGCATATCGCATTACATCTGCAGCATATGGTATTTGGGGTTACTATGTTATGCATTTATACAACCTAGATACGACTCGACGGTATTCGTGGACTCATCGGGATTTGCATATTGCATTGCATCATCGGCATTTGATATTTGGCTTATTGCCCGCATTGCATAATCGATCTACATTGCTTCATATATAATATTGTTTTTATTATATTTCGCATCGCATAGCCTTTGTATAAGACTAATGGTATTTATGGGTCTATCATCATATTTTCGCATTACTCGATATTGTATGATTTATGATTTTGCTATTTTCGGTATTGTATGATTTATAGGCTTATCGTATTTTCGCTTACTCGATTACTCCGATATCGCTTACTTGGCACTTACCTTATGCACACACTTTCACTACCTACTAAGCTTTATAAGCTTATGCACGATAGATACGAGCAGGTGGCGTCAGGTGGCGCGTTGAGCTTGGAGCATGCAGAGACTTATGGAGCTTTGATTTTATCATATGTATTTCCCTTTCAAAGACTGTATTCAAATGTTTATATTAGTGGATATGTGATGATGATGTTGCCTTTGTAATTTGGGTAAACTTGTAGTTATGCTTATTACGAATTAAATGTACATTGGAAAATCCTCCTTGTAAGATCCCATGATCGGAATCTGCTATGAGAACTAAAAACCAAGAATGGGGTATTACGGAGGTTCACCGACACCGGATTCGGCGATCGAGAATTTTGTGAGCCGGTTTTCGAGTTTCAAAGTAACATGAACCACCAAGAGATAATACTTGTCTGGTCCCCACACATCGGTGTGTACAAGCTCCAACAGATGCGTCTTTAGAACGCATCCTGTCTTCTTAAAACTTACTCTCTTCTGTTTGCCATACGCAGTCCTTGCAGAATTTTAAGTTAATAGACTTCAGCCTAGTAGCCTCCCTTTTGACAATAGCATTTTCATCCATTTCTCATTCATATGTCCCAACCTCTGATGTCATAATTGCCCATTCACTCTAGTTGATGCGACTACGAGTGAACTATACAATCCTAAAGTCACGTACAAAGTACCTTTCTTCTTGCCTCGAGATATTACCAAGGCACCTTTTGTAATTTTCTAGGAAATCACTGGTGAATGTCTTCACATAACCGGTATCGCCAACTGCCCCACCGAGATCAAGTTCCATTTCAAACTCGGTACATGTTTCAAATCTTTCAATTTCAAAGTCGCTCCATCTTTCTCGATTTATGTGAACGTATCTCTTTCCAACGATATTGCACGGCTCATCATCACCCGGGTAGACTCTGAAGTCACCTGATACATAATTACGCAAAACTTCCTTATACGAAGTGGCATGAAACGAAGCACCCGAGTCTATAACCCAAGACTCATTCCTCGCATCAAGAGACAAGATCAACGCCTCGTGTCACTCTCCTCAAATAGATTCACCGAATTCTTCCCGCCTTGAGAGCTTCATTCTTGTTTCTTGAGGCCCTGCAATTACATTTCATGTGCCCCTTCTTGCGCAATGCCAACACCCGTCTTGCTTTCGGTCCCTTCGACTTCTTCCTCGACTTAGAATGTCCGTGTTTATTGTCTCATTTGTTCGATCTTTCTCTTCCTTCAACGTTTAGAGCATTCCCGAAATTCCCGAAACTCCCGATGCCTTTCTTCTAGATTCTTCACGAGAATTAGACCGCCATATCATCAAATTTCACTTTGTCGACTCGAAAAATTGCTCACAAAGAATCACCAAACCATTCCAACCGTCTTGAAAAACTAGACAAGATTAATAACGCCCGACCTCATCTTAAAAACAATGCCAACGGATTCCAACTGCTTGTGACCGTATTGAACTCGTTTAGATGTTCACCACGTTCCCACCATCGGACATCTTCATGTTGAATAGTTGTTTCATAAGATGAACCCTTGGATGCCGAGGGTTTTTCATACATGGTGGCTAGGGCTTCCATTAATTCTTTTGTGGTTTTCATCTTGGATATATCAAGGCGACGCTCTTAGACGAAGAGAGTCGAATCGTTCCTAAAGCCTTTCGATCCAATAAAAACCATTCATTATCTGTCATCTTTTCTGGTTTCTTCTCTTTTCCTCATAGAGGAATATAGAGGTCCTCCTGATACAGATAATCCTTCATCTGCATCTTCTAGAAGGCAAAGTTTGAACCATCAAACTTCTCAATTCTAGTCTTCTCTTCTTCCATCATCACTCCCAATAAAACTGAACCAATAGCTCTGATACCAGTTATTGCGCAGCATGCCAACAATACAGTGAACTGAGATTCAATCTTTAGTCTCACCCACAAACGATAAACAAGAAGAAATATAGACTGAAAACAGAATCAAAGCATTCCAAACAAACCACAAGATAAGACATACATGGAAAAACTTCAAATAAGGATAAAAAATCACGGATGCAAACTTCCACTATGAAGAAAAATAAATATTACAAGGCAATATACTAACCTCTACCTTGGAAGTACAGAGAAAACTCTTTGCCCACACCTTAGAATTATTTCTCATATACTAAAAAAGCCTTAGGGACACCTATTTAGAGTTTAGGCAACTTCCCTTTCGTACCTCTGCAAAAACTGACTCAAAAATCCGCAGTCTGCATCAAATCCGGAAACGAATCTGCGTAACCTCGACTGGTCGAGCAAGCTGCTCGACCGGTTGAGCGGACCCCTCAACTAGTCGAGCGTGGGCCACGACCGATCGAGCACCTCGGAACCCAAAAACTGATGCTCACTGGACTTTAAGTCGAGCCAGTCCACGACTGGTCGAGTGGGCCACTCGACCAGTTGAGCAGGGCACTCGACTGGTCGAGTGGCCCCCAGATGTGGCTCCACATCTCAACAGAATTCCAATGTCGATCCCCGGCTAAACATAGGTGTCTCCCCAATTTATTCCAGTGCAGGGAGAGTGAAAACTCTATGTCAAACCTTTAGGGTAGGGCTGAGGTAACACATCCACGCTTGGTAGACATGCACTCTCATGTAATATAGAATCTTATTTACAAGTAGTCAGGATTGCATAGATGTATAATTTATGGTACTCTACCACCTTAAATATTCTCACAGCCCGTATATACAGATGGGAACTTATAACCTGTCTTATCCATGTATATATTTATGATACAAAATTTTCATTATTATGGCCATCCGCTAAAGATCCAATTTCATGTTGGTCAAATGGTAGATCATTAGATCTAGGTCATCAAGTGCAATTAAAGTTAAAACTTTAATAGTTTAAAACTCTTATAAAGTCATTTAAAATTATTTAAGTTCCAGTCCTAATGAGAACATATCTTAATGATTATCTAATTTATTAGATTTATGCCATAAATACATTCCTAAGAAATTAGTAAATCTTTTATTGGCCTATGCAAGAATTAATGAACCTCAACAGATGCACCTAGTCAGTCTCATTTTCCATTGCCATGTGATAATCTTGTAAAAAAAAAAAAGCAAAAGCACAAACAATTAAGATCTTGGCCCTCACACATCCTCAACTCTAAATATTAATCAAATTGTAATGCATCATTGACTCTAATCCGATGTACTAGCCAAATAACCTCCCAAACTAGTGACTTGATCTTTAGTCACAAATACAATTATCCATCTGGGTCAAGAAGATCATATATCAATGGTACACTCACCCTCTCATATGCAGTAGTAAATGCACAAAGACACTAAGTCAGCTCCGAATGATAGAGAGTTTCTATCCTAAATTAAGTTAGTCCCTTCATACATAATAATCATACCTTTTATCATGAGATGACTTCACGTCTCTCCTAAGAACCCTGGTGGTCATAGGATGATAGAGTCCTGAAATCAATGGACCACAATTCTTCTAAGCCAAATAGCCATCGAGTCTAATTTTAAATTATTGAAGACAATTAGAGAAATCACTCCTATACTTAACCCATATTCACATATGTTCAGGGCATCACCTCATAGAAATTAAGGTCTAACAATCTGTCCACATAAAACACTTGGTCATCATTATTTAAGGCTGAGATCATTACCATCATATCCACATAGCCAGCGATTTGGGCCCACATTAGTTTTCCATGACATAATTCCAACAAACCAATCAAAACAAATATAAAAACATTATAAATAAATTACACTCATCAAACAAAATTTCAAATTAAAACGGTCGAATTATTGTCCACAATTTAATGTACAACCAAAATATTGTACTATTTAGACTAACCAAAGACATGTTTGGTGGATATTTAAGGATGAATGGGACAAAATTTATTGTATGGTCTAAAATTACCAAACATGTGTCTAGTAATAATAAGAGGTGGATCATGGCGCAAAATGCAAACCACTTTTTCTCTCCACGTGCAACACGTGCCATGCCATGGTCGAAGATAGTGGCTCCTTTGATGGCTAACGGGCACACACGACGTGAATACGCCAAAGGAGATATTATGATATCTGAGAAATGTCAGCTTCGGTGTAGAAGTTGCAATTAATCAATGAAAGAAGTGTCTTTTACACGTCTTTCATGTTTCGATACGACTGATTCGTCATGCAATCGAAGCCGTCTGTTAGGTGGGTTACAATATGTTCATGACATGTTCTTGGAATCATGCGGGTCTAGTCATTGGTTGGGCCACGGTTTACGAAATAAACGGATGGTCAAAATGGGACAATGGGCCACATGTGAATTACACGTGTGATGTGCATATATATCAGCCTGATTATTGGTTCAAGGTACAGATGCATTGGGTCCCATTCTATGGATGGGTTGGATCTATCACACGTGTGCAATGTGGTGGATGTAGGGCGTGTACGACGTTAGGTTATACACGCGTGTTGGTTAGCAAACGTATGTGAAATCAATCACCTGTTGATCAGATTAAGATAGGAGGTTAGTATGAACGCAGATTCGGTGCGACCCCGGATCCAGCCAGGTGGATGTGGCCCTGACCGTGGGGCACACTTCAATGTGTGTTGTATATCCAGGCCGTCCATCAGTTTTGCTAGCTCATTTTAGTGCATGCCCCCAGAAAATGAAGCAGATACGAGTCTCAGGTGGACCACACAATAGGGATTGAATTCCTACTATTAAAAATTGCTGGCGACTACGAAACTTTTTGGATCATGCTGCTATTTGCGATTTCCCTTCTTCCAGGTCTTTGCAACCTAATTAAAAGGTTGGATGGAAAATAAAACATTGCGGTGGACTCTATAAAGTTTTTAATGGTGGGCTTTCAATGACCACCGTTTCCTCTGGGGTGGTCCACATTTTTGGGATCATGCTCTAAAATGATCTGAAAAAACGGATGGGTGGCGTGGATATACAACACATACGTCGATGTGGGCCACGCGCTTTTTTCTGGAAGAGGTTTGCTAGGGCCCACGCGGGACTCCCCCTACACGCAGCACACGTGCCAAAATGTGGGAAAAAACCTGAGTAGCTTGTAAGGTGGGTCCCACTTATCACGTATCTTGAAGTGGGCCGTCCCCGTCCATTCTATTTTTCCAATTATGCTTGCCATGTCGGCACGTGTGGAGAAAATCATTGCCAAGCTACAGAAGTTTCCTAATTCCCAGCATGTGTGGAGCACTACATGTACACGTGCTGATATAGAACTCATGTGGGAGATCTAAGATCTCAAACTCTTAGAAAAATGCTTACATCTTCTGCCTAAAAACTGGATCCTCTCACTTTTCAGGTGGGCCACTATGTACAACAACATTTAAGACAATCTTCTGGCTACCGTCCATTTATTTTCTTGTATGATGTGGTCCACATGAGCTTTGAAATGACCTATTTTTTGAAGAAAAAAACTAAAATAGTTTTTCCCACCCGATGGAAAGTTCAGATCTCGCATAAGTCTTCCACATTGGCACGAGCGCCTGCGTGCGGATGTACAGGACTTAACACGCGCGTGCAACTCGTAAATCTTCGAGACAACGATGTCAGCTGTTTTGTCTTTACATGTCTGGGCTTTACCCGCGATTCCAATCATGGAGGATCTTTTAAGGCGTTTCTGAAATTGGTCCAATCAAATGGACGCGAATTTCCCACAGCTGGTTGTACGAAACCTGTGCAACAGAAAGTTTTACAGGGCCCACCATTGTGTATGTGTTACATCCACTCCATCCATCAGCTGCATTAGTTCATGTTAAACCGAATCTTAAAATTAGGGAGCTCCAAAACTAAAGTGGACCACACCATTTTAAACGGTGTAGATGGAGATGCCAACCGTTGAAACTTTCATATGTCCCATTGAAGTTTTGGATTAGGATGATATTGATCTTTTCCTTTCATCGTGGTGGGATTCACCTTAAGAACGGTTTGAAAGCATATAAACATGAGAATTGGCCTTAGGAAGGTTTTATCGGTTGGTGTACGTCCCTAATCATTCCTTCGTGTGGCCTACTTGAGTTTTATACCAGGCTGATTTTTGGGTTTATGTTCTAATATTAGATGGAGCAACTGATTAACGGAGAGGATTTCACACAGATATCATAATGTGCCATACAGAACTTTTTGTTGCATGTGCTTCTGCAACCGTTGCTGCAGGAAATTCACGTCTCAATCAAACAATTGAAAGACAACCCATGATGGCACGTTGAAGTGGGGCCCACCTATTCTATTGGCTCTTTTGTTTTCACATGGGTGGGCCACGCAGATCATAAATTTCCTTTATTTCACGTGCACGATAACTGCATCTAATATTGTCTTTCATACTCCCGCAGCGGATTCGGTAGTGACACCAACACCACCGATTTCACTGGTGACGGGGCAGTGTAGTGCCATCGTGATGTACGTGTTTTATCCACGCCGTACATCTGTTTTTCCAGATCATTTTAGGGCCTGAGCCCAAAAATGAATTATATCCAAAGCTCCAGTGGACCACACCAAAGGAAACAATGGGATAATGATATCCACCCTTAAAACCTTATTAAGGCCATCGTGCTGTTTATTTGCCATCCAACCTGTTCATAAGGCCACACAGGCATGGATGAAGGGAAAACACAAATATCAGCTTGATCCAAAACTTCTGTGGCCTCCAAGAATTTTTCAACGGTAGGCGTTCAATCCCCTCTGTTTTCTACGGTGTGATCCACTTTAGCTTTGGAAATGCTTCAATTTTAGCCTCATATCCTAAATGAGCTGGAAAAACGTATGGATAGAGTGGATAAAACACATACATCACGGTGGGTCCCACGGAGTGCGGACATCAGGGATATCGGTGGCCGCCACCCAATTAATTTCCACGTTCTTCGTAACATGTGAGCACACGGATTCGGTATATGAGTGACTGTATAGCACACCGTGATGTATATGTATTATATCCACACCGTCCATCCGTTTTTCCAGCTCATTTAAGGGCATGATACAAAACATAAACCAGATCCAATTCGCATGTGGACCACACCACAAGAAATAGTGGTGATCGAACACCCCACAATAAAAACTTTCTAGGGCCCACCGTAATGTTTATTTTCCATCCAGCATGTATATAAGAGATGTTGATAAAGTCATACGAATCTAGATGTAGTGAAACCAAAAATATCAGCTTGATCCGAAACTTTTGTGGCCCCACGAAGATTTTAATGGTGGCCGTTCAATCACCACTGTTTCCTGTGATGTGTGGTCTGAATTAAGCGTTGGATCTGCTTTATTTTGGGTCCCAAGCCTAAAATAAGCTGAAAAAACAGATGGACGGCGTGGATATAAAACATATATAACACATTGGGATCTAGCGTCACAGATTCACCGAGATCAGTGGTTACCCGGATCCACCGAATCCACGTCCAGCATGTGACAGACGCGCATACATGTACATGTAGCAGGGTAAATGATCAGGTACTGTCCCAGTACCGTAAGCTTCTTACCACACATTATTTCCCACCAATTTTTCATATATGTACGAAATCCGATCTGTTGAAAAGGCAGACTTCATCATGAGGATCACATGGAGTGAAAAGTCATGCCAACCCACTTATCTGGTGGGCCCCAACATTATAATTAGTGAACGGACTACAATGCTACCAACATGCAGTTTTGGCCCACCGCTTGAATGTGTCAGATTTGTTTCATATTAGGTGATTTTCGGGATGATTGCGATCTTTTTCACGGCTCGGATTTTCTTAGCATGAGATGCATTGCCAAGAAAAAAAAAAAAGTGTACTACTGTAACTTGTGGTACATGCGGTTGCTGACGTTCCAGAAGCCTAACCGGCCAGCTCTGCTCAGTTCAACCAGCAGCTCGAGCCAAGTTTGAGCCAGGAACGAGCTCGGTTCACTTGTGTTGCATTATGACAGACACTTAAATTACACCTGCAAAATTCTACCATATATAAAACACTAGCAATGATTTTATAAGTATTTTATCTAACACTTTCTAAGCAATATAAAAATCAAGAAAAAAATATATTTATTTTATGTACATGCCTTCCATACCACCAACCATACTTTGTTAAGTTATTTCATCAAATTGTTAAGTTATTTCATCAAATACTTGGTGAGCAACATCAATAGTGAAGTAATTGGGTCATTGGACCGGTTCAATCTAAGTTTGATTCGAATTGGATTCGTTTCGAGTTGGGTTGAACTAAGGCTAGCTCGAACTCATTTTCACGCTTAAATAATTAGTTCAACTCAGCTTGAACTCAACTACGTACCGGTCAAATGGAACTTTTTCAAACCGGGTCGAGCAAGCCAACTGAGCTAGCTGGTTTGTGTACACCACTGGATGTAATGGAAGCGCAAAAGTTAAGACAACCGATGTAAGTTAGCCACTATTTCTTGCATGGTGGAAACCCTAACCTCATACAAAATGGCTTAATTTTATGTTAATCGAGATAGTCCAAAGTGTGGGACCCGTTGTGTATGAAACATATGCTGAAAAATATATGATTCACGTGATCTTAACTTTCAGTTGTCCAATTTCTCCGCACCAAATGGATGGATAAAAGATAGATTCAATGGACCAAAGTTAACGGATGCTTTCCGATGGCTAAGATTGTCCGAATTAGTGTAATTCTACGGCTATGATCCATTCAAAATGGACCCAACATGTTGGCTTTCTACATTGAGACACATGTTAGCTCAGTGTATATTGATTAGCCGACGCCACCGTTTAAGGATCTGTGAAAAACAAAGGGGCATCCATTCAGAATGGCACAAAAGGGAAGTCATTTGATACTCTGGCAGACTACGAAGCTTGATACTCAAGCACTTTAAATTTATACACGTAGAATGCATTACCTCCAAAATCTAGATCAGTTGAATAATCCCAACCTCTGATTCATGGAGACTTTTTCGTTGAAGTTGCACTTTTAACCGTCCAACAAGTGTACACCGATCCAATAGTCAGATAATCGAACAAGCACAAATCTTAGTTCATGATGCATCTAAACGGGCACCCATAACTTGAATTGCTTACATTCCAGCCTTGCAATTTCAAGTAATTTTTAAAAGGGCAGCCTGCGTATCATCCATCACACTGCCGGAGTATCAAAGGTTTTCTCTAGCACAAAACAATCATTATACGACTATCCGACTTCCAACTACCAGAAATGTAGGTGGATATTGCGCGCCATGATGAGTAAGCATTCTACAGAAAGTGGGGGAGTTTCAAGTCCGAGGAGTTGGAGTGGTACTGGTAAGTATAGCGCCGTTATTATTCTTATGGCTACCTTGATCTGACAATCTGAACCATCCACCATCTTGGAACCTCTTAGATACGAACGTAATAAAATCACTGGCTGATTCTCAACCGTCGGATTAGGTATTTTCCGTCCCCTGATCAGATGGTTAAGATCATGCAACCAGTACAAATTATGAGCCAATCATTTTTCATCCCATGGCCCACCAAATGGATGGTCTGGTTGCTCGGCAGTGGTCCAAAATTTACGAAGGGAAATGAACCAAAATCTGGTCCAACTCATCAGATCAAATGCGACCCTTTTCCGTAAACCTGTGTGGGAATACAAAATGGAGGACTACGCTGCCACGTGTACGGATATTAAGACCAGGAATTCCACCCAACCTTGCCAACCCATGAAACAGCGAAATGACAAACGGCCATGTCACGTACGAACCTGAATGATTTGTGAATGCACGTGCCAACTTGGCATGCTTACATAAGATCCAAACTGCTCATAGGATCTGCCTCATGTCTTAGATTCTATAGCCCAAAATCAGGCCCATCAATCATCATGTGGACTCCACATGGGTATGATAAATATGGACCGTTGGTCATCGTTTGTTTACTGTCTATTTTTACGGTCCATTCTCTGGCCTACATTAGGAGACGCTTTTATAATTCCAAATACAACGTTGGGCGCGCATGATAAACGGCTTTGATCTCGAACATGTATGCCAGGTCGCGATATTTGAGCCGCGAATCACATGTGAAGTAGACTCGCGCGAGTTGGTTTAATAGTTTAAAAACAGACCCATAGGTTAGGATAGGATGGAGGAATTTTCTACAATACATCACGACGTACTACAAACGGATATATAGGCACCTTATTCGTTGTATCGATGTTATTTTACATGATCCAAACCGTTTATCCGATGGTCCTCCTTATGGATGGAGTTTTCAAAAACTCTTATATTAAAAATTTTAAATCTTTAATTATTCAAAGGTTAACTAGACCGTAAATTTTCAAAGGAAAATAATCAAATCATCAAAAGATTGAAGTAATGCAAACTAAGATATTTTATTTCTCATATATCCCTAATATAAAGTGAGGCCCATCAAATAAACGGTTTGGATCATCTAAATATGCACACATATCCAAAAGCTAATGTCGCAACGTATCCTATAGCCGTTGTATAGCAGCCTATCTAAGGGAAAGAACCGGTCGTAACGCGAGTGCGCTTATAAGCGCTTCGCGTGATGATAGAGGGGATATGCTGCACACGTGCCAATTTATCACATGCATGAGGTATTCGGGCCACTCATCAGGTGGGGCCCATCACGACCATTAAATGGGCAAAATGATCAGGACCGTTCGCTCGTCAGGTCAATCACACGTATATGTGGAATGTGGGCCCTTTCATTTTATCTCACCATCTATTTTTCCCTGTGGCCCAGCTGATGAGTCAACCGATCATATCAGTGAGCCCAGGCATGTATACACCGGGTCCCAGACGATGACAGGTGCAGATATCGCACCTATTTTCTACATTCGCACGTGGGAGCCGTAGACATTCGCACGCGGGTGCATTTGACATAATGTGACACGTGTGAGATCTGAGCTTTCGATCAGGTGATCTACATTGTTTAGATCTTCTTGAATAAAAATCACGACATTTTCTTACTTCCTGTAGGCCACGGAATAGCTAACCGTCAATTTACTTTGTATGTTGTGGCCCACCTAATGAATGAAATTTAATTTTATTTTGAGGAAGAAAATCCAACCATTATTTCCAACCTCTTGGAAGCTCAGATCTCATACACGTGTTCCATATATGCACGTGTTCTCCCGTGTGGATATGCTCGGCTTTACATGCGCGTCGAACTAACTAGTGCTTGGTTTGAATACATGCGCGTCGAACTAACAAGTGCTAGGTTTGAATACATCGCGACGTACTGCAATAAGATACGTCGGTAATTTAGTTTCCAATGATCCAAACCGTTGATATGATAGCCCTCATCTTGTGTTTTGGAAAGAAAATAAAATAAATTAATAAAAAGAGCTCCCATTTGGATTATTTCAACCGTTGAATAATTTGGCTCTTTTTTTTTTAACATGAACGGTCATCTTAACCTTTGTATAATCAATGGGTTGATATATTTAAATTTGAGCTGAATTGGTGGTATCCCCCGTCTAGGGAATCCCTAACAAATAAACGGTCTGTATCATTGAAAAACGGCACATCTAACGGCTAGTATCTCGACGTATCTTAATACGTCCGGATGTATTCGAGCAAAAGTCTAGCCTTAGCATTTCGCACGTGAGTCTTCTAAGATTTTATGCACCATGATGGAAACTGGCAAAGCGGGTGAAGGTTACAGGATAAATGATCCAGTCAGCTAGTGTACGGAAACCTTCCCGTACACATACTTGCATCTGGACATGTTGAATTTCTCAGCTCCTATCTTAACCATCCATTAGATCCAGTCCCTTCTTCCACGGCTGAAAAAAAAAATGTACCGATAAGATGGTACTAAAACTGGATCTATTTCTATGAATGATCTATTCCCTCCATTTTCCATAATCCACTAAATTGACAGTTCGGATCGTTCGATCAGTATGAATTTTTCACTACAACCAATGAATAGCATACTAGATCCAATGGACGGTCCAGATAAATGATGGGACACCAGAAATCCAAATACACCTATGTGCATGAAAAGTTTCCCATACACGTATGACCACTATATCATTACTCATATCTAGAAGACGGAGTGTCGGTTGCCGACGGAGACGGATTGGCTACTCCACTTGACACCAGCCCCGTCGCTGATGGTCGGTGCTCTGTGGGCCCCACCATAATGTATTTATTTCATCCATTCCGTTAATCCATTTTTACGGATCATTTTAGGATGGATATAAAAAATTATACGGATATAAATCTCATATGGACCACACCACAGGAAAACAATAATGATTGGATATCCACCATTAAAATCCTCCTAAGGCCTACTGTACTGTTGATTTTACATCCAATCTGTTGATTGGGTCATAAATACCCAGATAAAGGGAAAAAATAAATATCATCTTCATCCAAAGCTTTTATGCCCCCAAAACGTTTTTAATGGTCAACGTTCATTCAACACTGTTTCCTATAATGTGGTCCACTTTAGATTTAGATATACCTCATTTATTCTCTCATAACATAAAATATCTATAAAAATAGATGGACGGCATGGATGAAACACATACATCATGGTGGGGCCCACAGAGCACCGACCACCTGCCATTTGCTGTAGCAGGGGGAGTAGCCCATCCGTTTCCGTTGCCGACGGTGACTGGCACGTGGGAGCGTACGGAACGCATTTGTCTTCGCCTTGGATCGTGATATCTTAACTGCATCAATCCAACCCTTTATTTTTTGGCCCTCATTCCTTGCTTTTGAGGGGGAGAGAGGATATTCTCATTATCTCTCCTACACTCAATCCTCCCTTTTCTTTGCTAGCACATATTCTTTCATCAGCCTCTATTTTTTCTATCTTCTCCTCTCTATTCCTCCTTCCACCCACTCCTCTCTTTCTCTTGCAAGCTAAGGTAAGGTTACATCTCTCTCTCACATTGCGCTAAAATTTCATTTCTCTTCATTATATTTACTTTAACCAATTGGGTTTTATATATTAATCCAAAATTCAATCAATTTCCTTCTTTAATTAAGATAATTACAAGTGAATTGATATTATTTCCACTCTCAATTCTCCCATTTATGAATTGCAATTTGAATTTGGTCTCTAATCATTGCGGGGTCAATCGATCAATCATCCAGCCCCTTGGTTTATAGTGAAATAGTCTCCGCAACCTGAATTGGATTCAATCTCAAGCAATTGGAGTTAGTGTCCCAATCAATCAATTGATTCGTTTGATTGAATTTGAGCCAATTCATCATTGTCTCAATCAATTGATCAATCGTCTTCTTCTTCTCTCTCTCTTTTTTTTTTTTTTTTTAAATTTTTAATTTTTAATTTTTATTTTTTATGGTGACATAGTATTAGCACTCTCTAATGGTTTAGTAACCTAACTTGATGTGTATCAATTTTTCAATTCAGAACCATTGAAGTTGTCAACCAGCCATTTATGATGACATTGCATACATTTGCCTAATCATAAGCATACATTTTTTGAACTAGTAATGTTTTTAATTTTTGCGTCTAAACTGCATTTTTATATAATGAAATATTATTATGACGTCATAGTTTAAGGGCCTAGCTTAACATGTTTTAATTGCTTCTAATGGGTGTTGTTTTTTTTTTTCATAATCTGCTCAATAACTACCGAATTTTTGAATTTATAAGTAGGTTTGCAATTTTTTCATAGAAATTTTTTTGGGTTGTGTTTGGTTGGACTAGATTTCATGAAATATGTTTGGTGAACTAATCTCACTCTTGATTTTATTTGATTTACTTATTTTATGGTGACAGGGAGTTAAGGAGAGGTAGAGATGGCAGGCTCCAATAGAGGCGAGGATTTTGTTTCCCAAGAGGAGGAGGTAAGCTAAAGTAGTTTAGTGGTTTTCGGAAATTTATTGAAATAGTCTTGAAGTTTATGGAACTTATTGTTTCTATCCTCATTAGGTGATTTTGGGTATGTTTTATTTTGCAAGAAAATGACAGAAATATGCTTCTTTTTTTTGGGGGGAAATTCAACACTGCTTGTTTTATCTAGGAATTTTCGGTATTTTTGGGATATCTTTTAGTAAAAAAGAAGAAATCAGCGGCTCTTGATAACATCAAAATGAAAGTTCCCTCCCCCACAGGATTACTGCAGATTAATGTCCAACACTCGTTGATTGGAGCCGTCCATTTGTGGGGCCCACTCTCATTAGGTGATTTTGGGTATGTTTTATTTTGCAAGAAAATGACAGAAATATGCTTCTTTTTTTTGGGGGGAAATTCAACACTGCTTGTTTTATCTAGGAATTTTCGGTATTTTTGGGATATCTTTTAGTAAAAAAGAAGAAATCAGCGGCTCTTGATAACATCAAAATGAAAGTTCCCTCCCCCACAGGATTACTGCAGATTAATGTCCAACACTCGTTGATTGGAGCCGTCCATTTGTGGGGCCCACTGAGGATATCCCACTCGTTCAATTATCAGGTTGTGGTATCAAAGTGGGCTACGATGGACAGTTAGATAATAATCCAACGGTTTGCATCCAATGCACAAAAGTCTACTAATTAAGTTATTGGGGGCAGTGGAATGGATGAGATATTTTCATTTTGTGGCCATCCATCATTCGTACTATTAGATGAACTGTTCAAAATCACATTCGGTGGGCCATTTGGACGGTGGGATGTCCTGCACGCTACATTTTTCAGTGGTCCCCCAAATCGACCTAAATTGACATTCCCTCGCTCCCAACCTTAATAGGGAAGATACCTAACTTCGTGTAGAGCGGATTAGGTGAGACCCCGTCCTCACCCAAGACATGCGGCCCTTACCGTTAGGTTACCGTGGGGCCCACCATGATGTATTTATTATGTATCCACGCCGTCCATCTTTTTTGTCAGATCATTTTAGAGCATTATACCAAAAATTAAGCAGATAAAATTATCAGGTGGACCATACCATAAGAAGCAGTGGTTATTGACCGTCCTACCATTAAAATTTTCTTAGGGCGCAGATTAATGTTTCTGTAGTGTTTATTTACCATCCAATATGTTGATAAGGTCACATAAGACTCAATTAAAGGGAAAAAAAATATCAGATCGATCCAAAACCCTTGTGGTCCATTAATGGTCAATCACCAATGTTTCTTATGGTATGCTCCACCTGATAATTGGATATGCTTGATTTTTGGTATAATGCCATAAAATGATATGAAAAAACGTATGAACGGCGTGGATATATAATAAATACATCAAGGTGGGCCCCACGGTAAGGGCCGCGCCGTCTTGGGTGAGTCTCACCTAATCCGCTCCAAACGCCGTGCATTTGGAATATCAGTGAGAATCGCAGTTAATTCTGGATCAGACTACTACAATAGATGTGGGACATATCAAACCAATCCAGACCGTCCAAAATACGGGCCCTATTTTGGATGGGACATTTTATGTAATTATTTAAAAGGACCACCAAATATACGGTTTAAAGTATGTTAGAAAATAGAGTGTTCAGGTATGCAAGAGTTCTTTTTGCCTCAGTCGCGACTCAGAACCAGTGCGTGTCTCGCAGGACAATGGGGCCCGCATCGAGTTTTCCAATGATCGGAACCGCACATATTTTGGAAACTATTCTATAAGGGCTTAGAACTATAGCTGAAAATATGTTTCAACGGATTAAATTCAGCTGTAAAAAATCAAAGGTTGGAATGAATTCTGAAGCGTAATGATGGGATGATGGCTTTCACAGGGTATTAAATAGAAAGCGGACGGTTGATATCATCAACCATTTTATCACGTGGGCCCCAGTTAATAGCGACAAATGCTGAATTTTAAGTCGCGACGGAGGGAAACCGAACTCGTTATGTAAAAAGGGCTCTCACTGCTTCCTTATCCTTTGTGTGGGCCCCATCTTCAACTTGGAGATAGAGGTGGGTCCCATCTTCAACTTGGAGATGAAGACAAAACGTCAGTTGGAGATAAACACCCCCCTTTACGTCGTCTTGTTTTATACTTGGTTCTCACAAGTGGGTCCCACGATTCGGTAATCCGGACCGTTGGTCTGATATGTCCCACCGTAGATAGACCATGCCCTAAAAATATCCTCTATAAGATAATCTAACCTTTTTAATTTGAGGCCTACAAATAGACGGTAAGAGGCATAACGGCCGGCGGCTGTGACGTGTGCTTCGATTGCACGGATTATTGTTTCTTTTACTCGGGCGACTCGGACAGACTCGTTGATTGTTTGGCCCATCTAGTATTTGGATCAACCTAATTTTCATATCAATCGATCCTCTTTGGAGAAACCCTTTTAACGGCTTGGATTTCCTTTACTCGTGACACATGTGCGGCAAAAAGAGTAGCACCACGTGATCATTTTTCCTGTTTTTAAATCTGGTTTAGGACATTTATATGCTGTATATATCTGATCCAATCCGTAGATCAAACTCTATGAAACAGGATAAACGGATATAACAAATATCAGGGAATTTCATGACTCATATGGGCCACACCACGTGAATTTAAAGGTTTTCCGAGTGATTTACACTGTTCCCTGTGGTAGGGCTCACATGAGTTTTGGATTGGCCTGATTTTTGGGTAGTCCCGTGAACTTAAGGAGACGCACCTGATGCACGGTTTGGATTCCACACTAATCGTGTGAGCCCCATTAATGCGGACGTGTGGGATCATTCCCGGACATGGATTGGGTACTACCCTGCCTCTTCCGAGCTCGGACAGGCGGGGCTCTGAGGGGCCCACCGTGACGTATGGGTTTTATCCGCACCGTCCATCCATTTTTCCATATCATTTTAGCGTATATGCCCAAAAATGAGGAAGATCCAAGTGCCAAGTGGACCACACCACAGGAAGCAGTGGTGGTCATGAAGGCCACGGTTGAAACCTTTCTAGGGCCCACCGTGAGATCCAACCTGTTCACAAGGTCACGTAGAGCTGGATGAAGAGAAAACACTAATATCAGCTTGATCAAAACTTCTGTAGCTCCCAAGAGGTTTTTAACGGTGGGAGTTCAATATCAGCTGTGGTGTCCACTTGAGCCTTAGATCTGCCTTATTTTCCACCTCACACCCCCAAAATCGAAAAATGGATGAACGGCGTGGATAAAACACATGCATCACGTGGGCCTCAAAGAGTACGTCCTGGCAGGGCAGGACCCAATCATCATCCACTGGATCTGGGCCCTACCCACATGGTATCAACGTGATCCGACCGTCCAATTACTGGGCCCTTGGTTGATGAGATGCTGAAATCTACTCATAATGGTTACAGGCAAATTCACTAGGGAAAAAGTACGGAGGACTTGTCCCCAAAAAGAAGCCCTTGATTTCAAAGGTATGGGAAAATCATATGACCTTTTCAAGAGCTTTTTATTTCTGTATTTTAGGTTTAGACTGTCAATGGGCCGGGCCCATCTGGAAAGGTCCGTCCATGCCAGCCCAGAAAGTGTGCTGGGCGTAAACGGAAAAGGTCAGTCTGGGTCCAATCCTGGCCATTAATTTTCGGATCTAGACCATTGCCAATGGATAGACCCAGAAGCCCAACTGGCCAACTTGACCCATTGACAGACCTAGATCCACCCACAGGATGATTGATCAACCATTCAATACGGAATAACGGGAGATGGGCCGTACATGGGTACTTGACCAATCATCATCAACTATGGACCGTTGATTGTCTTCGTGTTAATACAAATTCTTGAGATTGTTGCAGGATAACGAACGCGCCTTTTTCGATTCAGCGGATTGGGCATTAGGCAAGGTAATTATCATAAAACAAGTTTATGGCCGGATAATAATGTGTGGGCCCAGATAATTTTAGTCCTGATTCATTTACTCCTTAGGTGGGCCTATTAAAAAAAAGACTGGACAAATTCAGCTGGCCCACTTGCCAGGTGGGCCACTTACAGATTGAATGTGGACTGTCTGCTAATTTTCTCAAACCCACCATTATTTTCAACCATGTGACTACCTGATGACTTGAATGGCACAGATTCTTGGACAAGGCCATCTACATGGTCTGGCCCACCTAATCCGTGGATGCCCTTTTTTCGTATTTTATGTCCATTTTTTCCTATATATATTGATAATATTATCTTTGCTAAATCATGATTAAAACAGCAAGGAGCAGACTTGGGTCAGAAATCAAGAACCGTGGTGGAAGCTTTACGTCCTAAATTACAGGTATTGTCGATAGACGGTCAGCCCATTGGGCTTCTGGGCAAATCTGCCCGCTGGCCTGGCTTATGTTTATTTTTTTGGCCTGTCGGTTTGGTCCTGTTTTCGGGCTCAAAAAATGAACAAGCTGAGCATGTGCATTATTTTTACATGTTCAATTCGAGGCCCAACCCAATCCCAAATCTAAATTGAACGGTGTAGATGGACTGGGTTCCAACTCGGTCACAATCATAACAAATCCCATGATGGGCCTAAAATGTTAGGAAAATTAAGCCCAGGACGTTGAATGAAACTAACTCCTGGCTATGCAACTCGCACGCGGGTCTAACTCGGTCCCAACTCGACAAGGCTTATTAAGCTGGGTGGCTGACTCCGTTTATGTGGTGTTGCGCGACCGCGCAATGGAAAATAATACTGCCAGATTGTTGGTTTGGGAGCATACTACCCCAGTCAGACAGAAGACCTGTTGCGCGACCGCACAACACCAGAGTATTCGAGACTCTAATATGACCTAATCTAGTATGCCATTTAACAGCGAACGCCTCATCAGCAGCTACCCCCTCGGAGGCCTACTTGCACATCTGGCAGAGAAACTCTGGTTAGATAGCCCACTACATTATTTTTTATTTTTTTTGTTATAGTAACTTTACATAATTGTGGAATAAAGATAATAAATCTAATTATTTATTTTATTTTTGTTTATTTATTTATTTTGTACAGGAGTAGATTCGAGACGCTGCAAGAAAGTGGCTTCTTGTGTGGATAATTCACTTGAATTTTTCCTAAAATGGGATCCAAGGATTAAAAATTACATTAGTTTCTATGTACTTTGGAGTATTTGATTAATGTAGCTATCCACCAGTCTCTAGATTTAATTTTAAATATTGTCATGTATTCATCATTTGAGTTGATGTTTGCTGGGCCCACCCGAGCTGTTGTACCAGGTGGGGCCCACCTTGTAGATAAATCTGGACAAGTAAGGCCGGTCAGCCGTTGATTAGATCATGACCGTACAAAAACAGTGGAAATTGGAAGATTGTCTGACCCAATAGAGGGCTGATCTGATGCTTCGGTCAGGTCATCTGCACGGTGGGTCCCGCCAGGTACGTGTATCAGATGTCCCACATGCGTGCCCGGCACGTGTTCTTGCATGTAGAGGTGTGTACCAATAGGATCATACTCTTGTGTAATATTTGCATTGTAATTTTGGGGCTAGAATCTTGCTAAAGTGGGCCCCACTTATCTGGGCGGCTCAGATTTAAGTTGCTGTATATGGGCTGGCCCGGGCCTATTAGAACATGTCCACTGGAAAGCCCAACCCAACTTGCTGGGCCCACCTTCCAAAATACTAACCCTACTAATGTTGGATAAGTGGGTCCGGGTCTTTTGTAAGATTCAAGCTCAAGTCAAACTAGGTTTATTACCTGGTCTAGTCAGGTTTGGGTCAGGCCCACCGCCTTGGACCCATTTAGAATCGGGCAGGTCTGACCTCATTAAAATCAGGTCAGATTGGTCCAATAAGCTATGATAGTATTGTCATGCATGAAGTATATTTTAACTGCTCTAGCAACTGAATGAGGTTTGCTAAGCGATATGCATGTAAAATAGTAAAAGGGCACGTGTGTGTGATATAATCCGTCCATTGGGTGGGCCATACCCTATGAATGGCCTTGTTTGACTCGGATTCAACTAAAAAGTAGTAACAAAGGGGGTGTTTAGATCATGAGTTCCTTTGGATAAGCTACTTCTGCTTATTTAGCTGGTATGTTTGATAACTAGCATACTTATCAACTAAAAACTAAAAAATAAATAAAATTTAAAACACGTTTAATTTCCAATACAACAAGTAATTATCTTTCAAGTTTGTTTGGCTCCTTTCACACTCACCATTCATCATGTGGGGCTAACCTTTGATGTAGATAATTCATCATATGGAGACTATCTTTGAGATGTGTTGTCCATCATTATGGGGCTCACCATGGATGTGAGTCATTCCCTATTATGACCCGGCCTTTAATGTGCATTATTCATTATATAGGACCACCTTAAATGTTGGTTATCTATTAGTGGGTCCATCATCGATGTTTATTGTCCATCATGTAGGGTCTACCTTTAATATCCATTGCCATCATGTAGAGCCCACCTTTGATGTGGACTATCCATCACGTGGGCCCCACCTCTTATGTTGGTCGTCCATCATGCAGGGCCTGCCTTAGATATGGGCCACTCGTCATTAGGGTTGACCTTTGATGTGGACCTCCATCTTGTGGGGCCTACCTTGATGAGGATAGTCCATGATGTGGGGCCTATCTTAACGTGAAACACCTATCATGTGTGGCTCACCATTATTAAATGCCCATCATGTAGAGCCCACTTTTGATGTGGATCGCCTATCATGTAGGCCTCACCTTCAATGTGGGTGATTCATCATTAGGGGCCATCTTTTGATGTGGACTATCCATCATGTAGGGCTACTTCAATGCGGGCTATCCATCATGTGGGGTCGATCTTTGATGTGGACCATCCATCACGTAAAGTCACTTCAATATGGCTCATCTATCGTTTGGCGCCCAACTTCAATATCCATTGCCTATCATGTAGAGCTTACCTTTGATGTGGACTATCCATCATGTAGGCCCCACCCTTAAAGTGGGTCATCCATTATGCCAGCTCGATTTGGATATGAGCTTTTTATCATAATGGGACCTTTGATGTGGACCATTCATTGTGAACCCATATTCATCCATCACGTGGGGCCCACCTTTTATGCAACCATCCACCATGTGAGCTCCACCTTCAATGTGGACAATCTACACGTGGGGCCTACTTTTACACAAATGGTGAGAAAGAGCCTCCATGTGAGAGAAAGAGAGGTAGAAAAATACCAAGTCTAAAAGCTAAAAATAATTATTTATTAAGATAAGTAACTTTATTTTTACCATAATATTTACCAAACTATTTTATGTGAGAAAAATAATTTATTTGGTAGTATCCCAATGGATCCTAAATTTCAAAGCAACCTATTGCATACACACAGCAAAAAAGACAGGAACCCAACCAGCCTAGGTAAGGAGCACCCTTAGAACCAACCCAAACTTGACCCATTTCCCTCTCCATTCTGGCCGGGCCATGCCATGCCAATCAAATCCATTATTTACCAACCTGAAATCAGGCATCCACGCTTCAAGAATATTTATCCATCTTTGACCAATGTATGGCCACAAAAGTTTTATATCAAGCAGTTTTTTGTATTTATATTTCATCCATTGGAAATGACCTTATAAACGGTTTGGATGGCATATAAACATCAGGTAGACCTTGGGAAGGTTTCAACTGTATACATTTCTTTCCCCGCTTTTCCCTCTTGCCTCCTAAAAGGCAAGATCGAAATGCCAACAGACCTCACTAACGGAGGGACACAGCAATCCAACGGTTCAGATCACTGAATCATGGCCCCCGTAAGAATCGAAAACGTCTGCGCGTGTACCGTGCAAAGACAAAGACCACACAACAACGCTCAAAATTCCTGTCAAAATGACAGAAATACCCTTCCCCTTCTTAGTTTATCCGAAAACCCAAACAACACTGAAATCATTTGAGCTCCGCAGCAGAAAAACACTCGTAAGAGGGGAAGAAGAAGAAGAAGAAGAAGACGAAATCGCAACTTCCTATTCTTCCCCTCGCAAAAAACACACGACTACCTTACTTCCAAACTCCCGCAATGTACCATACCATGTCTACCCCATCCTCCCTCAACGTCCCTTCCTTCCCCTCCCTCTACAAACGGCCCCATCTCCATTCCCTCCAAACCAAAAAACCCAACCCCCGCCGCATGATGACGATAATGTCCTCACACAAATCCCATAATTCCCTCCCTACCCCTCCCCTTCCCTCTTTCTCAATCCTCCCGAAAATCGACAAAAACCCCCTCCTTTTCATCCAAAAACCCCTCGCCCTTGCCGTCTTCTGCATCACAATCGGATTCTTCCCTCTCCGTCTTATTCCGATGCGCGCCATCGCAGCACCGGTGATCTCTTTGGCGGTCCCTGCAGATACCGTCCGCCGCAGGAAATCCGACAATTCGACCGATCATCAGTTCTCGGACTACACCCGGAGACTGCTTGCGGCGGTCTCGGTGCTGCTGCGAACAATTGAGGATGTTAAATCTGGGAGAGTGGAAATGGCCCGCGTCAAGGAGTCACTGAAGGAGGTTGTCTCGAAGCGGAAGGAGCTGCAGGAGGAGATCCTGGCTGCACTGAATGCGGAGCTGAGAGAGTTGAGGAGAGAAAAGGCGGAGTTAATGAAGAGGGCAGGCATGGTTCTTGATTCGGTTTCAAAGGCGCAGAGGGAGAAGGAGAAGCTGGAGAGGAGGGAGGGTGGTGGAGCGGAAATAAAGGAGAAGATTGAGAAATTGGAAGAGAGTATGGTTGTGGCTGAGGGAGAGTATAATGGGATTTGGGAGAAGGTTGGAGATATTGAAGATGTGATATTGAGGAAGGAGACGATGGCTTATAGCGTTGGCATTCGGGAGCTTTCCTTTATTCAAAGGGAATGCGAGGTTTTGGTGGAGAGGTTTGAAAGGCAGTGGAAGCAGATGAGGGTCAAAAGGTATCAGTTTTGTTTCAAAATGGTGCTTTTTGTTTCAGGGAATTGATATCTATGCCTGCCCGATTGATTTGCTTATGCCCATTTTTGCATTTTGGGAATTGAAATAGTACAGAAGCGCAGTGTACTATTTCAGTTCCCAGAAAGGTAAAACGGGTGTGTGCAAGTCAAACAGTGTGAGTGTGAATGGTGGTTTCCTTCTATTTTATGAACATTGCAACTTACATTCCCATTACAAATTCGTACTTAGTTGTAAATGCACCCGTGTTTTCTGAATTGAACGTTAGGTTTGTGTTTGGATGTTTGAGTGAAAGAAATTGCATTAACTTCGACTGACAAGGTGAAAAAACAATCAATTTGGGACTAACCCGTAACCCCACAACTCCATTCATAACTAGGGGTGAGCTCAATGTTTCAAGTTCGACTTGAAATACATGGATGTAATTGCTAATTAAAATGGTACCAAACCCACTTCTACAAGTGGTGGCTGGTAGAATTTCTTTGAAGCAAGCATTTATTACTTAATTACCACCATTTACGACAAATTCTGGCAAAACAAACAGGTCCTTATTGCTTATTTAGAGAATGAAAGGTTCAGCCCTACAATAGTGAACTCATTCATTTTCTGTTACACTAGGCATTGCTAATTTATATAAAAAACATCAGGTAGGTTAATAATACTTCCAAGTTGCAATTTGGAAGTCCTTTTGATGAACTAGAATTGATATACTTTCTGATGCACCCATCATTTTAATAGAAATGAATCAATTATATGAGAAAATGCTTAGTTACGACCACGTAAAATTCTAGAACAAATAATATAGAAGTACTAGTCTAGCTTACCTCTACATTGTGCAAGTTTTTTTTTTTAAGGTGAGAAACACACACACTCTTACACCCCACGCACGCATGGGTTCTCGAACCATGACCTCAGAGTTGAGACACAGTTTCTACCACTGAGCCAAGAGTAGAGACCCCTCTACATCGTGTAATGACTCAACATTTTGACATCTTTCATCTTAAAGGGGGAAAAAAAATCTTTTTTGGAAAGTTATGATAATATGTTATCGGTAAAAAGAACAAAAGAGAGAGACAACCCATACAAAAAGCTGGCGAGCTTTCTGATAGCAAGACAGGCAACATGATCACAAGAGAACACAAGCAACAGCTGTGGCAGAACAACAGCCCACTAAAAAGAGTTAGGCACTTCTCTTATAATCCACCTGAAGAGTAGCCCTAACAGCACCCGCTTAAGTAATCTGGTTGCATCTCTCTCTACTTGTCTGAACTCAACTTGATGGGGACTGCATACCTCTCGAGCTTCATCAATCATATCCCCAGCATTTCACGGGCTAAATCTGGATTTGGCCCAACAAGTACCGTTAATCCTTCCACAATGGCCAGGAACAAGATGAACTCTGAGAGGATTTTAAGTCAACGTAAGTTGCAATTTCAACTTAGCAGTTGATGAAGCTCTATTGGCAGAAAGCTATATTACTTATGTTGGAGAATAGAAGCATGTGGCTATTTACATCAGGCCAAATACCTGCAGGATCTATTTTGCTATTGTTAGGTACTTGCTAAAAAAACTGTTTTATTGCTTTCACATTTTTCTTCCCACCATGATATAGATAAGGGTGGCAAGGGATCAGCTATAGGTTGAGTCGCGATCTAGTAATCTGACTCATCTCATTGTATATGGTTGTACATTGGTCACACACAAATATTTGCGCGTGTGCGTATGTGCTTGCGTGTGTTTACATGCACACACACACATGGGAAAAGGTACTATGAGGTCAGCCTCATGGTATGCTTCCCATGAGGTCGAGATATGTGGGCCCACTGTGATCTACGTCGGACATCTGCCCCATTAATCAAATGCACCCTTCCATAGTGGGCCACGGGCCTAAAAATCAGGCCAATCAATGACTTGCTTGGGCCACACCACGAACAACAGTTGAGAGTAGATATGCACCCATTGAAACCTTCATGATTGTTTATAGAGCCCACTGAGATGTAGCTTAGACATGTGGTCCATCCATTGTGTGCGTCCCACTTGGATGAGGGGTCACGACAAGTTAAAGCCATATCAAAAACTGAGGTGGGCCCCTGGCCCCACCAAGTGGTTTTAGATGTTTTAGGCACAATTTCACATGGTTTCAGATGGTATTGCCCACTTGAGTTTTGGATATGGCTGATTTTTGGGATATCCCATAACCTAGAGGGGACCTACCAAATGCATGGTGTGGATGTCCGACATAGATCACGGTGGGGCTCACATAGCCTCATATTACCATTTCCCTATGTGTGTGTGCATGTGCGCGTGTCTTCATCGTCATCTAAGCCTTATCCCAACTAACTGGTGTTGGCTACATGAGATCGTTTTGGCAAAAATTTCACGCTGCTTGCCAACCTGGCGCAACCCTCCATCCGGGCTTGGGACCGGCAATGACAGCATAAACCTCCCACAGGCGCCATGTAATAGTCTATTACACGGGTTGACTAAAATAAACGAGTTGACGCCTCTTTGTAACATCCCCACCTTCATGGAGATGTTAGCAATGTCCTCAATGCTTTTAAGTTTTAAGTGACATGTGGCATGGCTAATCATCAATTTGACTGTTCATTCATTCATACCATTGCATTGAGGGCAAGCTATGGCGTTAAAAAATCAAAATCATCCGATGATTCTAACCATCCAATCAATAGCATGAAAAATGGACAATCAAGATTGAGTGGAGAAAGAAAATAGTTCCAATTATCAGCTTGAAATGTCCTTCCAGTAGGTTCCATCTTGAAGTGCTTATGATTCCAAAGAATCACTTTGATTTGATGATGCTAAGCATCCAATCTGTGGCTCATAAAAGCATATGGCTGTAAAAGATGGTCCATGTTGAAGTGGTTATGCTCATCCAATAAGCCTGATCTTTTCACCATGGGTAATGTAACCAAGCTTGACCCAGAACCAATAAACTCACCCCTAGTCTAGATCTTAATCAGCTCAGGTTGGTTGGCCCATGGGTTGGTCTGATCCATTGACAACCCTAGATAGAGTTTCTTTTGGAAAGAGTGAAGTGAATGCTGCACTTCATGGTATGACTGACTCATTTGTGCTTGCAGTATGCCAGAGAGTTCTACTAGCCAGCTCTCCAGATCAGACATCCAGAAAGAATTGGAAACAGCCCGAAAAGAATATTGGGAGCAAATGATATTGCCAAGAGTCTTGGAGGTTGAAGATTCTGATCTTTTCCAGGATCAGACTACCAAAGATTTTGTTTTGAATATAAAGCAAAGGTTTAAAGAGTCTAGGGAAATGCAAAGGACTCTCGAAGCTCGTATAAGGCAGAAGTTGAAGAGGTATGGAGATGAAAAACGCTTTATAGTGAACACACCAGGAGATGAGGCAGTGAAGGGTTTCCCAGAAGTTGAGTTAAAGTGGATGTTTGGAGATAAAGAGGTGGTTGTTCCCAAAGCTGTTGGACTTCGCTTGTTCCATGGATGGAAAAAGTGGCGCGAAGAAGCTAAGGCGGACCTGAAAAGAAAGTTGTTAGAAAATGTTGACAGTGGCAGGCAGTACATTGCTCAACAACAGGTACCTTTTGCCTGAACTCATTATGTAGTACTGGAAGTAAGGCTGAATACATCTTTGGTTTTGCAACATTTCATCATCATCATCATCGTTGAATAAATAATAAGGAATATAGAAGGGAAGATTACAGAAGGAACAAGGAATACCCAATAGTTGACACCTCTCTTGACACTTCTTCCTATACTAGAGGTTTTTTATTTTTTTATTATCTATTTTCTTTTTAGTAAATCTCTCCCATACTAGAGTGCCAGCCACCTCGTTCACTTCACAGTGGATGTACATAAAGGATGCATCCATACATCGAGACATCAACACAAATCCAACATCTCAGTATTTGAGTCTGCCTCCATGGACCGCGCCATTTTCTACCTGCCACACCAGTGCCATTATGGTAGCTCTGCTTCACTGCAAGAGTTGTAATGGAATTACAATAAATCTGTATACTTTGTAGAAGGGCCTTTGCTCATCCTTGTTGGAGTCTCTCAAACCAAAGGGACCCTAATAAACAATGAAGTTTTCACCGTACTCATCCCTTTACTCTGCAGTACATACATCCCATCGTGATTAGGATTGCACACGTAACTCACATTGAAATTTTAGCTTTAGCAAATCCCAATGTGGGGGTTCTACACTTCATGAGTTTGGAATGTCATATTGTTCGGATTCATGTTAGAAATGGTATGAGTTTGACCCCGGCAGCCAACCTGATACAACACTCTTTATCTGGGCTTGGGACCGGTAATGAGAGCAAAAGCTCCCACAAGCACAATGAAATAGACTATTACATTGGTTGATTACAATCAAGCATTATCTAATAGTCTATTACATAGGTATTCTTTGAAAGATAATGCACTTTTTTTTTTTTGAAAGAAAATAAAGATTTATTAAGCAAACAACCAAAAAAGGCTACAAAGAGATGGACTAACCGCTGAGATAGTGATCCAAATACACAAAAAAAAGGAGATTACAACCCTTAATTTTTTCGACATTGGATGCCCACTCAACTATTAACAATCTCGCCCTTTGAGATATAGACTCCGCCGAATTACTTTCACTGCAAAAAAACATCTACCATTCCTTTCTTCTCACACGGACCACCAAACAGCCAGAAGGGACATTCTCCATAAGCCGGTTCTTTGGATGCCCAATTTTGCTCCATGCCAAGCCTTTAGAAGGTTGCCCACTGATGAAGGGAAGGACCACAACACTTCGAACTAGGATAAGATGTTTGACCAAATCTGATTAATGAAAGTACAATGGACAAAAAGGTGGTCCACTGATTCCTTGTTTCCCATACAACATAGGCAGACATTAGGGATAATCATACCCCTTTTTTGCAAGATATCCACTGTTAGGACCTTCTTCTTGCCTACCAACCATCCAAAAGCTGCGATCTTGGGCGGGACTTGATACTTCCAAACATGTTTTGTCAACGCCTTTTCTCTTGAAGTAGGATCCTTACTAAGAACGTCATATAATGACTTTACCGAGAAGGCACCGGGCTTATCAAATCTCCAAACTGAGCTGTCTGAGCAGGACTGGTTTGGCCAGCAAAGGTGGATACGATTAAGAAGGGCCACGTATTCATCAACCTCCTCATCCCGAAGGTATCTTCTGCATGGAGGATCCCACACAACTTCTCCCCCAACTAAGGAGAAGCATTCGGCTACCACGATGAATTGATTTGGGGCGAGACAGTAGATTCGTGGGAATTCGTCTTTCAACGAACCATATCCCACTCAAATGTCTTCCCAAAAGCATGTACTCTCACCATTCCCAATAGCAAAACCTACTCCCTTCATAACTTCCGACTTTATGGATAACACCCCTTTCCAAAGTGCTAAGGATCTATAGATGGAGGAATCTCTGGTCTACCAACCTCCCTCCAAGCATCCATACTTACTTTTGATAATCTTATTCCAAAGAGCCCCATTCTCAGTCCCAAGTCTCCAAATCCACTCGCCTAACAAAGCCTGGTTCATATTTTTGAGATCTTTTATGCCGGCCCCTCCTTGGAAATGCTTGCAAACCTCCTTCCAATCCACCAAGTGAAATTTCTTCTTATCTCTCATCCCAAGCCATAGAAAGTCACGCCTTAACTTCTCTAGTCATGCCAATATCGAAGCTAGGCATTTAAACACTGACATGAAGTATAGGGGGATATTTGAAAGAGCTGCCTTTATAAGAGTGATGATAATGCACCTTATTAGGGCCAATGGCCAAAAAAAAAAAAAAAAGATGATGGAGAACAAAATAAAACAGGAAAAAGAAGGAAACACACAAACAAACAACCCCAACCCACATGCAACCCTTTAGGGAACCCAATCCCTGATGTTCGACCCACTCTTGTTGTGGAAACAATGAGAATTCCCGCCACCCCAGATGGCCCCATAACAGCTAAGAGAGGTACTCTCTATTTCTGATCGCCTACACACCCATCCCCACCAGCATGCCATGAGCAGAAGAGACTGACAATGGAACTTGGCATGACCCAAGAAAACCTTTAACCAATCGAGAATCAAAGACCAGATCTCTGATGAGAAACGGCAGTGGATGAAAAGATGATCGACAAATTCCCCATCCTTCTGGTAGAGAAGGCAAACATCGGGCAGAAAGAGCTCTTTTGCGGATATATAGGTTGCTCACTTGCTCACAACTAATGGGTTATGTGTGTGTGTATGTGTGCGCGCGCGCGTGTGCGTGCGTGCGTGTGTGTGTGTGTGTGTGTGTGTGTGTGTGTGTGTGTGTGTGTCTATATATATATATAACTAATTGGGGTTCTTTTCATTGCTTCACCAACCTTTTTGGTTTTACTTTGATGGTTGACCTATGATGTTTTGTTTTGGTTGTATGGGAGATAAAATAAACCTTTTCATAATTGAGTTTATGAGGTTGGGTAGGGTTGTGTCCGTTGACCCAGACCCAATGATTTTATGTATCTGATTATATTTTTGTGGCAGGAGCGTATCCTTTTGGATCGAGATAGGGTGGTGGCCAAGACATGGTATAACGATGAAAGAAATAGATGGGAGATGGATCCAATGGCTATTCCTTATGCAGTTTCTAAGAAACTAGTTGAGAATGTTCGCATTAGGCATGATTGGGCTGCCATGTATCTTGCACTCAAGGGTGATGACAAGGATTATTACGTTGACATCCGGGTTAGTCTTGTTAATATTTCATATGATGGGTCTGCATGATTTGAATGAAACCTTTCAATTTCATTGCTTACCTCATGGAAAATTCCCTAACCTATCAAGGTTAGTTGTTCAATCTCCTTTAATGTTAACTTGTCTTGTTATGCCTCTAAGTTCTAGCGGATGCAGGAATTCGAAGTGCTATTTGAGGACTTTGGAGGATTTGATGGGCTTTATCTTAAAATGCTAGCATCTGGTATTCCAACTGCCGTTCACTTGATGTGGATCCCATTGTCAGAGCTGGATATCCGCCAACAGTTTCTCTTGATTACAAGGTTGTCTTATCAATGCATAGTTGGATTCTGGAAGTCTGGGTTTGTATCTTACATGAGGCGATGGTGTTTTGTTAAGATAAAAAATATTACTGATGACATAATGATCATGATTGGTTTTCCAATTACGGAGTTTATCATCCCAAAATCGGTAAGTACTGGGAAAAGCAGCAGGCAGTTACAAACCATCAGTTTTAAACCAAGTTCATTTAACAGTTTGCCTTTCTATTTCCAGGTAAGAATGAATCTGGGGATGGCATGGCCAGAGGAAGTAGATCAAACTGTTGGCTCAACGTGGTACCTGAAATGGCAGTCTGAGGCAGAAATGAATTTCAAAGCTAGGAAGAGGGATGGCTTACAGTGGTTTCTTTGGTTCTTTATTAGAAGCATCATATACGGATATGTGGTTTTTAATGTGCTCCGCTTTATGAAGAAAAAGATCCCAAGAGTCCTTGGTTATGGACCTTTACGTAGAGATCCAAACCTACGAAAACTACAAAGAGTGGTATCATCTTGTTTTAATCAATTCTATTCTTGTAATAATTTTGTATAAATTATGTGCTTCTAACCAAATCAATCAATGCTTAAACCATGGATCAACGGCTGCATGACTTCGTCATCCTTTCTTCATATAGCAACTTTATTACTGAATTTAGTCAGTCTATTTATTTTTGGCTGAAAAACAGAATATAAACTTATAAAGTAGCTATACAATTTCAATTAATGATTCCTAGTTTTGTTATTATGCCTGCATATTCTCTTGCTGTGGGAGTTTGAAAACATATCTTGTACCTGTCTCTAGCCACTTGCTGCGTAAACTATATGTCCAAGATGGAAGTATCTTTAGACTCAAAACATATATTTAACTTTTATAGATCTGGTTTTCTCTTTTCCCCACATGGCTATTTTCCCTCAAAAGTTTTTTTAAATTTTTTTTAAAAAAATTTTGAAAGTTATTTTTCCTCAAAAGTTTTCAATTTAAATCATAAATACTATAATTTTGGTTTCTCCTTGTCTCATGGCATGATAATTTTGTTAAGTGGATGTGAAAAAGCAATTAGTAATAGGTCATTCTTGGAATAAGAAGACCAGTGCGTGAAAATAAATTGTCAGTTTATTGCACAACTGTTTCATTTCATCTATCTTCATTCTCATAATCTCATCTCTTTTGTTTCTATGTAATGTAAGAAAATATTTTGACCTTTTTGCCATCTGCTCTTCATAAGAACTTGGAGTTTGCTAAGGTAAAATGTTGTTGATATCCCTAATAAACTGTTTTAGTGACTTAAGTTTGAGACTGCAAGTTGGAAGATACCTGGTTAAGTGCAATGAGGTTGTTTTTCTATGATCAATAGGTTTGAATTTGTTGGAAGTATGTTTTTCTGCTGTTCAGATTGACTCCATGCAGCTGAAATTCAAGATTTGAATGAGCATCGGTTTCTTGTTTGCATCTGTCAAGGTCAGATAACTGAATCTGCTTAGTACTTTGTTTGGTGATTTTCAGAAAGTTTATTATCAGTTTAAGCTACAAAGAAGGATTCGTAGGAAAAAGGAGGGCGTTGATCCAATAAGATCTGCTTTTGACCAAATGAAGGTTTAAACATACACCCATGGTGCTTGAGACTTGTATATCTTATTATTATATCACCAAGGAAGCCTCTATTGAAATAACTTGCATTGCAGAGGGTAAAGAACCCACCAATACGGTTAAAGGACTTTGCTAGTGTTGACTCTATGAGAGAGGAAATCAATGAAATTGTGGCATTTCTACAAAATCCTAGTGCTTTCAGGGAAATGGGTGCCCGTGCACCTCGGGTATGATAATCTTAAGACACATTTCTCCATAGATGTTTTTTATTTTATTTTATTTTATTTTATTTTAATTTTCCTTCCTTTGATCATGGAAGCATATTGCTTTTGCTTAATTCTATCCCTGTTCCTGGCCATATGATAATTCTTGCTAGGTATACTTTTCTTGTTAATGATAAGTGAACTGTGGGTAGGTGCTTCAATGTCCGTTTGATCTACTTTGCATTTGCCACATTTCCAGTGAATATCTTCCACTGATTAACTATTTCACTAAAGTCTAAACTAGTTCAAATTTCACGGCTGGGTCGAGTGATCTTGCTGTGAAGTAAATAGTGTAACGTATCAATATCATAAGCAATTTGAATCTTATGGGGTGAGTTTCTCTAGAACTGATGTTCAAAGCATTTTACTGTCATATTTTCAGAACAGAATGTTATTGCACATTTGTGGCTTACCAAGAAATTGAAGCCTCTATAGTTTGTGCTATTGACACAAGAAATTGTCCTGCACTGTCATGCAGTTTTGGAAGGATACCATTTCATTTTAGGTAGCTAGGGTTGTGCTTGGGATATGTAAAAACTTCTCCACCTTGATGTTTAACATAGGAGATGGCAAAGACCGATCAAACCAGTTGGGTTACTGACATTGATGATTTTGTTTCTTTTTATTCATTATGCTCAGTTTTCTCATCCTACCTTAATGTAGGGGCATTTCACATGGGCTCGAGTGGGGTAGCCCGTGGGATGCGGGGACACACTCGGGGTGGGCGGCCCATGTGATTGGGGGCCCACGAGCCCACGAGGGGGGTTTGGCCGAGGTCCTAACCCATGAGATGTGGGACCTGGGCTATGAGATAAATGGATTAATTCGCCATACTCTAACAGTTCGAGCTTTTAGAGCAAGTGGTTAATTGTCCTGCATCATACCTTATGTGGTAGATGGTGCCTGTGCCTCCCTTCTTGATGCATCAAAAGGAAGATCATTCAAATGTCCATTGTTTCCTTCAACACTTGTATTTCTCTTGCAACTGTTTTTTGATCAATGATGTATCTCTTGATTAAGACGACGATGAAAGATTTTATTGCTTAGATTGCCGAAGAGGGAGAAATACATAAAAAAAAGATTTTGGAATGAAATTCTCTCTCCTCTTGTCCAATTTGCTTCAAAGTGGAGATCCAATGCCCTTTTAGGCAAGTCTTTAAGCATTATTTGATATTTCAAGGTAGATGGTGATTTGCTTCATCCAGTGTTAGTCTTTGATGCATTGAAGCAAATACGATTTTGCCACATCTAGCTTCATTCTTTCTCCTGCTGAAAATGTTCACCTATATTAGACTCATCATCTAACCAGGTATTTCACAAGGCTAAATGGTTTGTATTGGAATGGGCTAGAGCTGATAATGCTTTTGTGGGGTGCCATTTAGAGGCCTTTCAGGGTAGTTGGGGGGAATCTGCCTCTCTGTATTAAAACTAAACCCAAAGCAAAATGCTCACAATCAATCAAAACTACAAATGATAGACCTCATAACATGTATTCATAAAGATTCAAAAGTCAGAACCCTACCCCTAACAGGTTTATGAAACTACTGCCAGGCGCTAGCACAATTGGGAACCATTCATAACTGGGAAATGGCCTCCTTATAAATGGAAACTGTGCAATGAAACAAACAGCACTAGAGAGCATTTCCTGTTACATGTTTTACTTAATTCTAAATGATTTTCTACGTGTTATGGTCGTAAAATTATTTATTTACTTTTATGGCTTACGGAAAGCTAGAAGTTCAAGGATGGATATGCACTGCACTTATTGTTTGACGCGTCTCTAAAGCAGTTTATACTTGAAACTGCAGGGAGTTCTTATTGTAGGTGAGAGGGGAACAGGGAAAACTTCCCTAGCACTAGCGATTGCTGCAGAAGCTAAGGTGCCTGTTGTTGAAGTGAAGGCTCGCCAACTGGAGGCTGGATTGTGGGTTGGCCAAAGTGCCTCCAATGTTAGGGAGCTTTTTCAAACAGCAAGGGATTTGGTTGTCCTCTATAACCTTGTTTTAACTTCTAATTGTTTTTTCTCAACTAAATGCAAATCTTATACTTGTGGCACAATCCTTTTTGTTTTTCCGAAATATATACTTTAGGGACCTTTTGTCTAGCATATACCATCCGGAGTTGCTAAGCAGAGCTTTGCTAATTGCACAAGCATGTGCGATAAAGCTCAGGTACACGCCAAACTTGTGCCAGCTTGGCATACGGGTTCAAGATCCAATTCATCCATCAAGTTGATCTGACCTTGTACATGTCTTCCCAAAAATAAATCTGGTCCATTGAGCATGTGAGTCCCAATATTGGAAACAGGTGGATGGGTTAGAAAAATCAAACAAGTTTTTAGAGCTGTACATTTGTATTGCAAATTGTGGCTCACCTGAGCAGTTGATTGACTCGATTCTTGGGCTAGGGCATCAATATAGTGGTGTCTTTGTGATAGTTGGATTGGAATTTGGATCTCAGACCTATCGCACCATGATGGCACCTGTGTGGCATGCGCATGAGCTTTATCGCACACGCGTGTCGGCTTAGCAAGGCTCTACTAAGGAACTACTTTTATTTACTTACAATGATTTTCATTGATTTCTCAGACTTAGCTTCCAAGATAAGCTGCTATTTGTTTCTTAAACATCTTACATTTGTATATCTGGTAATTATGTGATTCATTTTTAGGCACCAGTGATAATCTTTGTTGAGGATTTCGACCTCTTTGCCGGTGTTCGTGGGAAGTTTATTCACACTAAAGAGCAGGACCATGAGGCATTTATTAATCAACTTCTTGTGGAACTTGATGGGTAGAGATCTTTTTTTTTTTCCAGTACAAAAAGTCATATCTTCTGGTTCATGAAACTGTTTAGTTTACCTTCAATCTGCAATTTTATTGTTGCAAATTTTAAAATCCATACCATTAAAATCATGATGGCTAAAGAAGAAGGAAGATGGAGTCTCTCTGTGGTACTATCTTGAAATTGTTTTCAGTGGGATGGTCAACACTTATTTATAACACACTATGTGCAGGTTTGAAAAACAAGATGGGGTTGTTTTAATGGCTACAACTAGAAACCTTAAGCAAATTGACCAGGCTTTGCAACGACCTGGTCGCATGGATAGAGTATTGCATCTTCAACGGCCCACTCACATGGAAAGAGAGAAGATCTTATGCATAGCGGCAAAAGAAACTATGGATGATGAACTCATTGGTTTTGTAGATTGGAAAAAGGTAACTGTGGTGCAATAAGTTTGAAGGTCTATTTGCATGCCTTTTTTGTGCTTCTGGAGGTAATTATGATCAAATAGTTTTGAAGCTCAGTCCTTTATGATTGTTTTCTTCTCTTGTTTATTCTTCTCTACATATAAATTTCCATGGAAATCAGAGGCCTTGAATTAGTAAGCAATTGCACAAACTAGTAAGAAGCTCAGTTATCTATTTGTTATAGTTGTTGATTCTCTGTTATTTTTCCCTTATGGTAAGCGCATCCTCTATAACTCGGAAAGGGCTATGGTGACGGTAATGGTTAGTGTGTCATCTGACTTCATAGGAAATACATTTTAATGAGATCTGAATCTTTAGTTACTCTCTGCAAATAAGTTTGTGGTGAGACATTCTCCAACTGGTAAGGTTCAACTAATGAGTTTGATGTTTGGTGCATCGTGTGGAGTTTCTGATGTTTTGGGTTGGTTTAAACATCCATCCACATGCAACTGTACAACCTTCACAGCTGCGCACTATTTTTTGAGTTTTGTTGCAAAGATGTCCTATAAAGCTAAGTCAATCAAAATCAGGTGGATATATTTTAAGATAAACATAGAAATAACCCCAGTCTATTCATGTTCATTGATGGTTATGAAACAGTTGAGGTGTCATATGGCTTAGGAGTTGTGCATTGCTCGATACAAGCTCTCAAGTAAAGGAAGTATGTGCCTGGCCTGACTTTATTTGTCTTCCTGAATATATTTTCATAGAGCATATTAGGAATTTCTCTCCTGCAGAAATTTGGCAAACACATTCCAAAATCCAAAGTTTTTCAGTGTTTCTTTGGACCTCTCACGTACTTATGTCCATGTTTCACATGTGACTGTTATAGCATTTAAATCCGGTGAAGTGTTGGTTGGCTTGTTACTGCTAGCACTTCATTCCTGATTATAATTCTTTGCTCAAAATTTCATTTTAAATTGGGTTATGTGATGCTGGAGGAGTGAAGCAGAGAAGGTTCATCTGGTGCCTTTTCCTATCTGCAGTTCTGTGGGTGGCATGGTGTGAACGCAACGACCGTGTGTTCCAGAACAAAAATTGTAACTTTGAAAGATCTTTCTCAAAAATTATAGTCCTAGAATGGTCCAGGGCATTAATGTATCTGGGGATGGGGTTTTTGGGCCTCAAGGTTGGTATTTTGCAAGGCATTTGGGGTTTCTTGTTTTTGGACGGTGCCTTGTCATCCTTTTTGGCTTAATAAAATGCAGCGACCCTTAAAAAAAAATAAAATTCAACTCGATATTGGTAGAGCTGTAAAACAAATAACCTTTTTTTTTTTTTAATGGCTGTACTAGATCCTTTTAAAGGCTATGAGGAAACATCTCATTATCTGTTTTCCTCTTTTATTTAGGGAAGTTTGTTCCAGTCAAGGCACACAGGTTTCCCTTCTTAGAACTTTTTCCCAATTACATGCATTGTTTTGGGAGATTTTTATTTTTATCTTTTCTTGCTTCCAATTGGCAACAACAGGGCCGCATTTGGATGCTTAAGTGAAATCAATTCAAGCATTAATTTTAATCAAGAGAAAATGGCAAAATCTATGGTCTCTCCTGGTATTCATGATCATGAGGAGTAACTAAGGCTGCAAACCTGAGTTTGGGTCGGGCTGGAAAACTCCAACCTGATTTGAAATCGGGTTGGGTTTGGGATGAGAAAATTTGGGTTGGGTTAGAAAAATCACATGTATTTGGGTTGGGTTGTGTTAGGTTGGGCTGGGTTGCGTCAGTTTAGGGTTGAGCATAAAGAACTTCAGGTTGGAATTTGGGTTGGGTCAGGTTACAAGCTGGGTCCTCTTGAGGTCAGGTCAGGCCTGGGTTTGACCCTCAACCTGACCCAACCCGCCTGAGTTGCATCCATGAGAGTAACTACCCCTCAAATTGCGGTTATGTTCCTTCCAAGTCCAACTTGACAATAAACTAATAGTAGTTTGAATCTCAGACCCCTGATGCGAATGTTAGGGAATGATATCACAATTTTGTGGAAAATGCCTCTTTTGCCATATTGTGTGGAGTATGGAAAGAAAAGAACAGGAGAATTTTCGAGTGCAAACTGTCATTGCTTGAGATTATAAAATGTAGTGTTTCTGAGTTGTTAACAGATTGTCCAATGGCAAGGCTGGAAATTCAGGGTGCTGTGAGACTGGCTAATTCCTGCACATGGGGCTTTGGATGATAGGTGAAGCAGTGAATGGTTACTGTTTCTTGGTTGTATCCAAAGGGCATTCTTTATGCCTTGTTTTCTTGTTCAGTTCTTGTAGCTGTTGGGTTGCTGGCCTGTCAGCTTGCCTCGTGTTTTGACTTTTGAGGGAGTGACGAGAGGGTCAATCTTGTTGTCGTCCCTGAGTATTTCCTTCTTATATTTTCTGCTTTTCTCTTTCCAATAAATCATTGGTTACCTCCCTCCAAAAAGAAAAAAAGAAAAAAGAAAAGAAATACACAATTTGTTTATTTCCAATTCACTGTTATGAAACTTGCAATGTGCCATGTGTGGATTCTTATCCGGTCAACACGTGTCAGTTGAGAAAGTATGTGTAAGAGCCAAGTCATTCAACTGGTAAGCCCCACCGCATGTTTATTGACCCAAAATCTTGATTGTTGATATGTTGGCCACACTTGCATGAAAGAGGAATGCTAACGTTATTCATTATGTTCGATGAATAGAACATTTTGTGGCTGATCTGAGCCACTTGGAGGTCAGACCCACTCTTAAGATGATCTGGCCCAAAACTCAATCACACCCACTCATATGGTGGTCACTGATCTCATATGTGTATCATGTGGCATGTCAGCACATATAATTAGAGCTCGATTCCTTGAAATGGTCCACCGATTCACCAAAACAATATTCTATCCACCCAAAGTGGTTTCTGCCACATCTCTTCACTTCAAGTTAAAAAAGCAGTGAAAAACCTGGAGAAAAATGGAAGGAGCAAGGAAGACGGCTGCAATGTAGGCAGGGGGTCCCTAACTTTCTTTTATTAGATTAATCTAATTGCACCCTAGATGTGACTCATGATTTCTTTTAATATCAATAGTATAATAGATCCTGGAAACGAATCAACACTGTTTTACTTGATGAAGGAAATCTCTAATCTTGATGAAATATTTCATGTTCTATTTGAAAATGGAGAAATTTCTTACGGGTCCACTCTCTTATCTTCTAAGGAGGAGCTTTGCGTTAAACAATAAAAGTAAATAAATGAATAAATTATCTTTTGCAGGTTGCTGAGAAGACAGCTCTGTTACGGCCGATAGAACTGAAACTTGTTCCTTTGGCCTTGGAAGGTAGTGCTTTTAGGAACAAATTTCTCGATACTGATGAACTTATGAGCTATTGTGGCTGGTTTGCGGTAAGCAATGACTTATTTTGTTATCTTATTGTATCTTTGATTAATAACCATCTAGTTTGTGTCTTATTTAAATCTGGTGGATATACCAAACCATGGTTCACGTTATATTTTGTATTCTATTTCTCATTTTCTAAACCTTTTAAAAAATGAATGGGTAATTCTCAAGTGGTTTTCTGCTTTCAAGTTAATGTTCATGCTCGAGGCTGTATACACTATACACATTTTGCATTTGATGGAAGTGGTAAAAACCATAGATGTCTTAAGAGGCTTGTGTTTTCTACCTTACAGTTAAATATCCATGGTTTTTTCATGTGTTTGATTTTCGCTGCGGATTCAGCATATGCTGATATTAAGCGGTACTGAATTGTATTAGGTGCAGTTGACATAATGAGACAGTTCCTATTTCCACATCCTGCTCAAGTAGCAAAATGGCCAAAGTCCTTGTATATATAATTCTCCATGGTGAGTCTAACCTAGTGGCTAAGTAAAACATAATGTCAAACACTAAATTTCCTGGTGACTGTTCAAATCAATCACATCAATAAACTGAATCACAGTTTATAATAGATATCACTTAATAGAGTTAAAACTGAATCGTGAATTGTAATGATTCACAAGTTGGGGGATTATATCTATTTTTGGAGAATAGATGGTTATCCATTTTTCCGGGTGCCTGTGGTATCTCCACAACGATACTGTTGCCATGTGAAAATCTTGCCAACTATTGATTTCTACACTGTGGACATCGCACTTCCCCACCATAATTTGCAGGTATTCCAAGCACACCCTAACAGTAATTTCCAGTGATGACTCGCAAGTACAATTATCTATTTCCACTTTCAAAATTTGAACTTAGTTGTGAAGGGAAAATGTAAATGGAAAGAAGTTACACATTGTTTTCAACTTTGAGTTACAAATATATTTATTCATCTCCACCATCTTAGTCTTATTTCAATGATTAGGGGCTGGATTCTGAAAGGTAGACTGGCTAAAGTTTTATGAACGGCTGCCTAGCAATACAAAGATATTGATTAGTGAAGAGTTATAAATACAATTGACATAGATCAAACTGAAACGACAAATGAACATTAGATAAATATAACATGAAAGTTATACTAATGATGTAAAGTTCTTTCCTCTCGTTTAATACTATAGCTTCCAAAGTTTAGGTGTGGACTAGCAGCCAATGTTACTTACTACACAGGGATGAATAAGCAAGTTCATTTGGTTGGTGCCGTAAATTTTGTTTTTAAAAGATTCAAAAGATTAATTGCACAAAAGAAGGATGGCAAGGCGTCGATGTAGGATTCAAAAGATTGGCTTCCAAAGTTTAGGTGTGGACTAGCAGCCAATGTTACTTACTACACAAGGATGAATAAGCAAGTTCATTTGGTTGGTGCTGTAAATTTCGTTTTTGAAGGATTCAAAAGATTAATTGCACAAAAGAAGGATGGCAAGGCGTTGATGTAGGATTCAAAAGATTGGGGCATTACCCAATCAACGCAGAATAGGGAGAGAACTTTCCACTTGTCGATGTAGCGACAAAGGTCTATCGAGTGTGGTAGAACCTATGAGGTTAATTTTGGAGTTACCGCTAGCTCATTGCTTTTGTATGGTTAAAAAATGGTTAGAATCCTTGTTGGTTTTTCAAAATCCAAAAGAGTCTTCTCCTAGATTTTGAGGAGTTGACTCCAACTAGGTCTCCAAACCACTCTTCTAGGCAAGGACCACAATTATGTAGTAGGGAGGGGTGAAGCACCCTACACCTGCAAAGATATGATCTCTACTCGAGAAGGCAATTCCAACAATTGGAATTTTGACAAACAGTCAGCTTGTGCCCAAGGGTAAAAGAAAAGAAAAGAAAGAAAGTATTGGAATAAAGAAGGAGAAGGAAAGAAGAGGGAGGCTTAGGAATGTGGTGAGTTGATTGCTTGCTCGTCTTCTTGTTGCTTGGATGAGGCTTTGATCTTCGGAATTCTTGTACTTCTTGGGCTTGCATTTGTATTCCTTGGATTGAAATTGCACTGCTCGTTGAGGGAGGGCCTTGCCTTATGTGGTATTTTAAGAGGAGTAGGGTGAAGAAAAAGTGAATTCCTCTACCCCACAAGGTCGCCGAAGCCTTGGCCTACCACTCCTAAGAGTAGACTTGTACTCTCATGTCCTTGGGGAAGATGGAATTCCCAAGCTCTTAGCCCCTTGCTCATATTCTCTTGTCTTTCCATAGGATTTGCAGAGTTTCTCTAAGTATTGGGATTGGGCTCCTAGAGATAGGTCATGGGGACTTAGGAATTTTGAGGCAAAAACCCCTCTTGTAGCAAAAGGCCTCTATTCATAAAGGAGAGGGGTGATGGTAGAGGGTGCTCAAAGGTGTAAACTAGTTATGGATGATTGACAAGTGGCAAGTTCTTGGTGGTTAATTAGGTGCAAATTGTAGAGGATTGAGGGGCAATTGGGTTTAAGGAAGGGTGTAGGAGGGGGCCGAGGGACAATTGGGTTTAGGAAAGTTTGTAGGAGGTTTCTAGAGGCTAGGAATGAATGGTTAAGATCAAGACACTTGGGAGAATCTCATGGTTTGAAAGAGGTAGTTTTGTGATTTCGCTTGGTTAGTTAGAGGGGTAGTGTTGTAAAAGATGATAGGTTAACCAAGGCTCTTAGGGATATTTTGGTAAAAAGCGAGTCAAAAGGTCAGAGAAATATGGAAATTTGGTTTTGGATTTCCATTCAAGGACATGGATGTCATTTTCAAAATTTTTTCATGTACAGTCTAGCACGCCTCTCTGTTGATCTCAATGCTTGGCTGTTGGATTTGGGTGATCTATGGCCGTTGGAAAGGGTGTTTGATAGGCTAGCTAATGGTTTTGGTTTGAGGGACAAATTCTTAATGGTTGAGGACATATGGGGCTGACAAGTTGGGTCAAATTCTTATTCTGCAACTGTCAATCAATCACGCTCATTGTCTGGTATTTCGATCATAACTTTGCGCCTGTAGATCAGTTCAACTTGACATTAAGTTCATTAGAAATATCATTTGATAGGCTACAAAATGGACCTATGGATCATGAGGTTTGGATGACAAGAACCTAAGAGATTAAGGTTCCAAGTTGGCCCCAAATCTTCCCTTGGATGCGAAAAAAGTTTCTGCCGTCTAAGGACCTTTTTTCTTGTGGTCTCATTCTTGGATTGCAGAAATACTTTTTCTGCGTCTTGTGGATTTAGTTAAAAAATGGGTGCCCCTAATGTTTTTAGGTCCATTTTGAGCCCCAAATCCTTTGATTCCTAGGATTTGAGTGGGTTTTTGGGCCATAGCCAAGTTTGGGTTGTGCTTGGGCTTAAGCTATGGGTTTGGGCTTAAGTTTGGGTTCAGCATGGGCTTGCTATGGATAGACTTGGGCTTGGGCTCTAATTTGAATGCCTAGAGAAGTTTTGCAACACGTTTTTCTTGATACAGTGCAAGACCCTTTTTTCCATGATGAAGGGATTAATTAGTTTAAACACTATATTGAGTGGGGTGTGTACACCACTACACTGATTTTGTGAGAGAACAATGTAGGAATAAGTGGCATGCCAACTCTGCCTCCTAAATGCATTTTTTTGAAGCATAAAAAAAGGCAAAACTTTATATGAAAAGGCCTCCTTTCCTAATTTTGTCTAAAGTAAGCCCTTGCAGTCAAAAGCAAGGGAAGGGGGAGGGCCTTTATACTTCAAAATGAAGTTAGTCGGGTCGACCACACCATGACCCCGATGGCCTGCCACGACTAAGTAAGACTTAACTGAGAACTGACCCAATTCATCTTACTTCCAGATTCATTGAGCCAACTCTTCTAGATTCATATTAGAGCAATGGAGAAGGCCAATTAATCAGTGCACTTCTTCTATCTTTGACTTGAAGGTTTCTGCGAAGTTGGGGACACCATACCATATTCCCCCCACTCAAGAGACAAAACTAGTGATTGAACCATTCTCCTCCTCCGCGAGCCTTAATATAGAAGGAAGCGAAAGGTGCAAGGTATTTTCCTGCACTATTTGTCCATCTAGAAGTGGGCTCTCAACCCTTCTCCTAGATTGAAAGTGATCTCCCTTCTGAAAGAATCCCCTAGTAACATGGACCTCCTGACACCCAACACTGCACTGGATTGAAGACTTTGCAAACCATCCACGTTCCTCTGCACCATATTTACTAACAACCAATGTTTGCAGTATCGGTATCGCGTTATGTATCGTACCCTTGGGATACAGATATGTATCGGTTATCGCATGGGATATATTGTTTATATCGGGTAATATATCACACTTTTTGGGAAACATGGGATATATAGTTTATATTGGGAAATTGGTTAATTTTTCAATGAAACTATTTGTCCATCCAGAAGTGGACTCTCAACCCTTCTCCTAGATTGAAAGTGATCTCCCTTCTGAAAGAATCCCCTAGTAACATGGACCTCCTGACACCCAACACCGCACTGGATTGAAGACTTTGCAAACCATCCACGTTCCTCTGCACCATTAACAACAACCTAATGCCACATTCTCCTCACCAATCTGCATTACCATTTTCCTAGAAGGCCATGTTCATGAACTTGAGATTTATGATCCCCAAACCTCCTTCCCTCTTTGGCTTGCGCACCTCTTCCTACTTAACCAACTGGAGCTTGTTCTTGACTTCATCTCCTTGCCAAAGGAAGTCCCTATAGAAGCTGGACACTGGATAAGTGACATGAATTAGAAAGGCATACTAGCGAGAGCAGATTCGATCAACGTAATATCCTGCCCCCCAAAGATAAGTAGCGGTTTTTCAATCACCACATCCCAAAGATGCTTGGCCAGCTTTGCAATGCAAAGAGGCAAGCTGAGATACTTAAAAGGAAGGCTCCCCGGTTTGCATCCAATTCAGCGACCAAGGCAGATACCTCATCTCACCTAGCCGAATCTCCAGCATCTCACTCTTTTGAATGTTAATTCTAAGCCTGGAAACTGCTTAAAAACAGCACAGCACCTTACAAAGTTTATCATCTGCATCATAGAATAGATAGTGTCATCAGTAAGTTACCAGCACATAATCATGTCTCGAGTAGCTCTGTTTAGCTGACAGCATCACAGGATTACTATTGCCAGGTTTTTACTTCATCATTTCTTAACGGAACACAAAAACACATGCTAAATTTTGTCAGTTGATGCATGTTTATACTTATTGAATAAAATGCTGTAGATTAGAAAATTATTGTAGCAGAGCTCGACTAGCTGGGACAAGGGCCACGAGGCTGTGGTTATGATGGTGATGAGATAAAAAAATTACCATATCTGGGGATCTGCTTTCATTGTATGTAATGCAGGTGCATTATTGTGTTACATAGGTACTTCTATTGTTATTATTTGCTTGAAATGCTAATGCTGCCTTCGGTTGCATCGAATTTCATGATTAACCAGTCTAATTTGGTGCAAAATTTAACGATATTTCATAAAATTTGGTGCAAACCATATGCTACCTAAAGCATCATGAATTGAAATCTTATTTTTAATATAATGTTTGTGAACCTAATGCATGTTTTTATCTATGATATGCTCAGATACTTAGAAATATGCAAAATCTGTTTTTCATCTTTCCGATTTCAATGTCTACAACAAATGCTCATTTCTCAAGCCATATCCATGTCATATAATGATAAAGAAATTCTATTTAAATGAATAGTTTACTCTTCCTTTTTACCTGCATCATAGACCTTTTTTTTCCTCTTAGGATTTGTGTTGACTCCTGGTTGTTTACATGTATAGAGTCTGAGTGATGTTGTTCCGAGAGGGTTGAGGAAAACCAAACTTGTGAAGGGGATTAGCAAATGGCTAGTAAATCATCTTGGATTGACATTAACTAGTGAAGATATGCAGTCAGTCGTTGATCTAATGGAACCATATGGTCAGATTAGCAATGGGATCGAACTTTTGAGCCCTCCTCTTGATGTAAGCAAAATTATTTTAGAAGTCAAATTTTAAATGCAAAAGTGCATTATTTCTTTCTTTTACTTTATGCTTATTTTGGTCATTTATCTTTCTAATTTCTTCTTCAGGCTAAGTTCATACCAATGTTTGGCTTTGAGATGTGATGGTCTTTTTCTGCATTCTGTTGGAGCTCAATATTATCTTCTCTGAGAAACTTGATTGCTTTTCTTTTCCTTAAAATAATTGCATTTGACTTCCCTTGAATTGTTCTTGGTTTCCATTTTTTCCAGCATTTCATTCATTGAATAATTTATTGCAATCTACTTTTGCTTTGAATTTGGAAGATAATAAAAAATGTGGTTTATAGTCCCAGTAAGTTGCATGGTAATTTCCAGTGCAAACCTAATAAAAACTAAACAATATAACATAAACACTCGTGTCTTTGGTCTCCAAAGTTCCAAACTGGTCTAATCCTTGCTGAGAATTCCTTGTAGGTGTTTATTCTTGAAACTTACAGGTAATAAAAACTCAATATAACCAATGTTCGAAATATTGGTATTGTGTTATGTATCACTCGATCATATCTTGGTGGGAATCGTTATGTGGCCATTCTGACTCGTGAATACACCCATCGTTTCTACTTCTGGTTATACAGTAGTATGATCTTTTACCAGTGTACTTGTATATTTGGTAGTAGCAAGGATGAGTGTATGTCAATATTATTCATCCATCATGGCAATCCATTCTCACCACGTAAAATAATTAATTCCACACCCATGGGGATAAATTTGGTCATATAACTTTTTTGTCGAGTGGTTTAATAATTTTTGGAAATGACTAAATTAACCTTTTGGAGGTGGAACTAACAATTTGAGAGGGTGACAAAATGGAGCACAGGATTTCTCTTTGGCAGTGTAAATGGCAATGACATTTATAGTTTAAAGTTCTTGGTAGAAAAAAAATGGATGGATGGTCATTCTTGAAGCAATTTGTTTCATTACCTTGATTTTATTGTTCAAATAGTGCAGAGATTGATATGTTTCTAATAGCATTAAAGCTGGGTGGATGAAGTGGAGATGTGCCTCTAAAGCATTGTGTGAACGCCACATGTATGAAAGCTTAGTGTTGGGTAGTTAGCAGGCAACATGAACAAAGGATGAATGTTGCAGAGTTATGAATGTTGAGATGGATGTGTGAATACTAGTAACGATAGAACTAAGAATGAGGTGTCATCAAAAGTAGCCTAGTTGTCCTTGTAAGAGATAAAATGATGGATTGTGATTGATATGGCTTGGCCATGTGCAATAGAGATAAGGAGGGGAGCCTTGATATAGGTTGAAGGGCCTGAAAAGAGAATGAGGTGAAGTCTTAAAAGGACCTGGATCAAGGTGGTGAGAAGGGATATGGAGTCTTGTTTGGTTATAGAGGATAGGCCTTTAGGAATGATTGGTGAAACATGATTTTTAAAGCCAACTCTAAATAATTGGGAGCACTGATTTAAATATCGATATCAACGCATGCATCACGCTTCTTGGATATGAAACATATCGGTATCACATGGGAAATATTGCATGCATCGTAAAATGTGTCGTTGTTTTTGTGAAACTGATGCAAGACACATGATTTAATGCTAACATGCAATTGTGGAGATTATGAAAGAGTCCATAAAGTAATTCAATTAACAAAAAGATGCTAACCTACCAAGTAATTAGGAGTAAACAATAGGAAATAAAATCTAATTTAACCTAAATCACATGCCTACATTCTAAGAAATCATATAAATCAATTAAAACTAGGACCGATGGAAGGATAAAACTTCCAATTTAACATAGGCACGTTCCATGCTCTAGGGACAGATTTGTAAGTTTTATGATTAGGGTTAGGAAGGGAAAAATATGAAATTTGGAAAAATATGGTTCATGGGAATGGAGGATTTTGGAATTAGGGTTTTTAGAAATTGGGGAAAATAAGAAATTGAAGATCTAGGGTTTAGAAGATTGTGATGGAAGGGAAAAGAGGAAACAAGAGAAGAAGAGAATACCTTTTGAAGAGGAGAGAGGAATGATGTATGACGAACAATACCTTTCGAAGAAGAGGAAGAGGAAGGATGTACCTTGGAATCCACCACCAAACAAGCTTCCACCTTTTCACAATTTAATTGGAAGGGAGGGTTTTTTTTAATTTAAAAAAAAAAACCTAGAAAATAAAGAGGAAAATTCCTTCACACAAGAGAGCTCCACTCTTTTTTTTTTTTTCCTTCTTCTCAATAACACCACTAGGGTTGAAACTCCACCCACCCTGTGCTTTTATAATTAAAAATTCGGAATTAAAATCCATCATAATTACAACTATGCCACTCACTTAAGTAAAGTGGCCCATAGTCCAAAATAAGAAAATTAAAATATATATTATCAATCTTAACTATCAAATAACTTCTAAAAATAACAAAAATCATAAAGAAAGCAAGATCATATTTCAAGGGGCCCAGATCTAAAAGATTTGGTGGCCCGATGGTCTGATCGACAAGAAATAGAATTCCTATGACTAAAATGATCTCCTAAGCAGCCCACATGCATCATCCCAAGGTGAGGTCTTCCTGATGCACGTCCAATGCATGTAGGGTCTTCAAAAAGACCTGGTGGGGTCCATCTGGAACTCGTCTCCCATCTACAAAGAAAGTTGTGCTGATATGGGTGGTCATCTCCATCTCTGGTACACTCGAGTAGGTCCTTTGATGTCCCCATCGGAAACACTGGGGAATTGATTGAATTTTTCAATGAAACTTAAGGGGATGTGAAAAAAGATTATTACACACTTGGAATTCAATAGATTTTAAAAAACAAGTACACATAATAAGTTTCCTTTGTTTAGGGTTCTAAATTATGTGTTGTTTGACAGAAGTGATACAATTATATCCAGTTTCATGGCATTGGTATCGTTACCTGTATTGTTGGCTGGGGATATGGAAACATGTATTGATATGCCAATACTCAAAAATGTATAGTTGACTGAGGGAAACATGGGTGAAATGGTAGAGTTTCTTATTGAAACTTCAGGAGATGCTGAAATACACGTATTTGCATATTTTGGTATCAAATAATTGCAAAAAGATGCATAATAAGTTTCTCTTTAATGGGGGCCTAAAAGCATGTAACATTGACTTAGAGAAACATCAAGGAAACATGGAAAAAATGGTGGAATTTTTCAATGATAGTTTAGGAGATGCGAACATACACATTTGCATATTTAAGAGTCGAATAATAGCAAAAAAGATGTAAATTTGTATATTTAGGGATCAAATGATAAATTTCCCTTTAATGGGGGACGTAAAAGCATGCGACTTTGATTCGAGGAAACATTGGAGAAACATGGGAAAATTGGTGGATCCATCCATACATCCAACCATGCATGCACATGCATAGATACAAACACACATTCACGATCAATCCATCCATCCATCCAATCATCCATGCATGCATACATACATACAATGACACATACATATATATATACACATGCATGATCCATTCATCCATGCATACACACATACGCACATATATACACATGCATGATCCATTCTTTTCTATTGTTAGCATGAATTTTATTTAAAGAAAAAGAAGAAAAATATCATACAACATCCATCAAGTAAATGGAGAAGAATGCCTAGATGAACAAAGTTGAGATGCACCTTATTTCGCTACCCTATTTGCCTGGTCATTAGCCTCCCAGGGAATGAGGTTAAACTTGGTGCTTACCAAAGATAGCAATTCTCTAATCTGCTTTTGCTGTTCTTCTTTTTTCTTTCATTCCAAGGAAATTGCACTCCTTGAATCACCTTCTACAATCAGTTGATGGTTCTCAATCATTCTCCTGATGTGGTTAACGAATTATCCTTTCTCTTCAACATATTAGTAGAGTTTTTGACTCTTTTTTTGGCATGAAAATTTCTACTAACAAAACTTCTAGAAATATAATTTTCCGGTGTTAAAGAAAGGGCAACTTGGACGGCCAAGCCACTTTTTTTCTTTGGGTTCAAATAAGAACCCATATTGAGTTACAAAAAGGAAAAAAGGTAAATCAAGAAAGGAAAATGCAAATATGGTACCCAAAAACCTTTAGGGGTTATAATTATTCTTCGACATCATGGTTTTTTTTGATACTTGGAAATTGTAACAAGGTTTTCCTAACATCTGTTCACATGTTAGCATAGACAGCTCTCCTTTTTTTTTTTTTGGTATATGGTACACATGTATTTGATTATTTCCATTTAACATTCGTCAATAATAAGACTTGGATGATTTGGTAAGTGGACAAGGGAGACAAAATTTCCACATGCTGTTTGGGCGGCTGGTCGTGGTCTTATTGCCCTTCTTCTACCAAATTTTGATGAAGTCGACAATATATGGCTTGAGCGGACTTCTTGGGAGGTATGTCATTCTATGCTTTGAAAAAAAGGGTTAATAATTCTATGTATTGTGGCTTATTTCTTCTATGATAAACTCCGTTCAGTATTTTTTTATATTTAAAAATAGTAGTTGTAGAATACCAATTCGGACTTTCTATTTCTTTCCAATTGAACCATTCCCTTTACCTGAAGGTGATTGGTGTATTGCCTATTCTTGGATATTCACTGTTTATTCATCAATAAACTACAGAAGGAAATGGGTCTTTCGAATGAGGAAAACCTAGCCAGTGGCTAGCATGAGTGGAAATTTTAGCACAATCATCATTTGCACAACTGATAGAATCCTTTTGGTTCTCTTTTACAATGACAAAAGGACTTTATCAAAAAGAAATAGAAACATAATGAAAAATGCGGCAGAACAGGCCCAACATTCGTCTTCTTCCTTTACTACATAATTCGCCTGATCATTCAACACCAAATCCTCTTCTGTAGTCATATGAAACATTTTTGTGATGAAGAAAATAAAACTTGTTGAAAATTGCTCTTAGGAGAGGTAACCGTTCAACCTCCTCCTGATGTTTAGGCCACAGGGAACCATCTTCAATCCATTAGTGAGTGGGCATCGTTTAGTGACGCATGTGCTTCGCCATAGTGTCCATCGTTAACTTTGCATAGCACCAGCATGTCTCTTGCACTGTTGAAGTGCCCTCACACAGCGATGGGTTGCACTGTTGAAGTGTCCTCACACAGCGAAGGGGACTCAGATTTCTCTTCTACAACTCAGTTTTCAAACACCAGCAGGCCAGGCACCCAAATGTCAAATTCATGGAGATGATAAATGAAGGAAACACATTCCAATCCAAAAATTTCACATGCATTCATTATTACGAACCCTGAGGTGCATGATAATAGTTGATAAATTGTCTTTATTTTTGTGATGAAGCATTTTGTTCATGAGCCATGTGATGTCATTTTCAACACTTATCTTCAGGGAATTGGGTGTACAAAAATTACGAAGGCCCGAAATGAAGGTTCCATGTATGGAAATGTAGAAACAAGATCATACCTTGAAAAGAAGCTTGTATTTTGCTTTGGTTCATATATTGCAGCTCAATTGCTTCTTCCTTTTGGGGAGGAAAATTTTCTATCATCATCCGAACTCCAGCAAGCGCAAGAGGTAGATGATATACTGTGCCTTTTGCTTCTAGAAGCTCGATAACCTAGTACCTTTGCTCTTCAATTTAAACAAGTGCCATTGAAAGGGTGCTTCTCTTTCCACAATAACATGTTTGTCATTTGCCACAGATAGCAACACGGATGGTGATTCAATATGGTTGGGGGCCTGATGATAGCCCTACAATTTACTTCTCTAGCAATGCGGTATTTTCTCTCTTGGACACTTGAAACTTTGACTGAATGTACAAAATGTACAAAAATAGGCATGGTTTTTCTGTTCTTTGCTATTTTACAAATATTTACATTTTTTGGCCCCTTATGTTGTTTTTCGTTTTCAATGAGGTTTTAGTTCTATCCTTAAGTTTCCAGAACCACAATATATTGCTGATTTTTAGTGCGGGTTCAATTGACGACTTCCAATTTTTTATTGACTCCCCCACCCCTGTTTTTTTTTTTTTTAATTAAAATTATTAATTTTTAATTTTTTTAAACTAACTATTTGTTGAAAAATGAAACGAAGATAATAAGAATGCTCCACACCAGTAGCAAAGAATGCCCAATGCAAATAGCAATCCTGGCCACATTCCTCAGCTAAAGAGTTAGCCACGTCATTCATAAGGGAGGATTTGTTACTAGAAACCCATCAACTGACATTGATTCTTAGATTAGGGGAATGCTTGATTTTATCTTGAGTTATAATCAACTCAAGCCCTCATCATAATAGCCTTTTCCCGGCTACTTGGGGGTTGTTTTAGGAATATTGTTTCACCAATAGTTCCTATCTATGGCCCTGTCTGCGAAGAAGCCTTCATATACCTTACCATCACCTTTGACCCAAGCCCTTTAGGTCTTCCCCTCACCCTCCTTTCAGGGCCTACAACCGTAATCAAATATCCCCTCCTGCAGAAACTGAATCCCTGGTATTAGGTTTTAGAGGGGTTCACCATTGAGGAAAAGGGGCCTTACTTTAATCAATGCGGGCCCCTTGTGTTGTAAGGTCGAGGAGTTGGTGAGCCATCTCTTTATGCACTGTCCTTTCTCAAGAGGGGTATGGGAAAGTTTTTTCGAGCTCTTTGTTCTATTGCAGATTTCTTTAGGCAATGGCATGGTGATGTAGGACGGCCTAATCCAACCGTAAATGAGCATGGTATATGAAAGGGGCAGATTCATGCAATCTTAACAAACAAATAAAATATCAACCTGCCTTATACATCATAAACACAAGAAAGAAATAAGGTTAATATAGCATTGATTAGAGCCATCCATCACAAACACGAAGTATTGAATCTTAAAATTTGAATTTAGTTGGATCCGGTGAAAGATAGAACTTTCGTCTTGCAATAGGTCCGTTTAACGATCCAAGTGGATTTTCTAATCCAGAAAAATAGGAATTTCCTGGATTGAGAAATCTGGAAAATTCAGAAAAGAATTGGTGGTTCTTCAAATTTAGATTTGGGTGATAGGTTTTATGTGGGAATGAAAATCTTTTGAGATCTAATGATTTAGATAAAAAGAAACAAGATTTGGCTTCTAGATCTAAAGATTCTAGGAGAAAAGGAAGAGAATGGGGTTAAAGAAAAGAATACCTTGAGAAAAGAGAGAAGGAGAAAGAAGTAGGGGATGAGAAATCGTTTACCTGGGCCTCACGCCATCTTCCAATCACTGGAAGTCGAAGACGAAATCGTCAGAAGCAAAAAAGCCTCCCTTTTTTTTTCATAAACATAACATCACATGCTATGGGTTTAGGGCAACCCTTATAAATTCGTAATTACATGAAATTACCAAAATACCCCTACTAAAAAAAGTTTCAAAAAAAAGAAATTCGCACAAAATTGTGCATAAACTGTCTCAAAACTTAATTAATTCAAATGTTCATAAACTAAATGTAAATTTAAGATGCCCAATGGGCCCCGATGATAGTGTTGTAAAGGTGGTGTAATGAAGGTGGGCCGTGACGATCCAACGGTCCGATCACACCATCCTCGCGATCCAATAGTCCAAATGTCTCCTCTAAACAACTTACACATGTCACGAACACATGTGTAAGGTCTTCAACCTCTAGAGATCTGACCCGTATTCGTCATCTAACCACATTGACACGGGTAACGCACGCCTCCTGCGCTGATATACTTTGAATGACCTGGTGTCCGCATCAACTCCCCTCGGCTGAGAAGATTTCGACTCCGGCGAGATAAAACTCTTGTGCTTTTTTAACAAATCTGGATCTAGGCGCTGCAACTCTGCTCCCGTCAACCATGTACAGTCGGATGATGGTCTGTTCTTCCACTTCACTAAGTACCTCTGAAATCCACCGTCTCGAGTAGAAACAATTTGCTCATCCACAATTCCGTCAATTTCTTCTCTTATCTCAGGTATAGTAGGCATAGGTGGTGTAGGTTGGGAAGAAAATTCAGAAATTGGCCAATGGTTTGGAACAAAATTAGGGTCTATGGGATGGCTTGAACAAGGCATTAGATCCTCCACATTGAATGTTGAACTAATCCCCATGCGAGGTGGAAGATCTATCACATACGCATTGGACCCAATATTTTTCAGAATCTTAAATGGTCCAGCACTGCGTGCTTGTAACTTCTTAACGGTACGTTGTGGGAACCGTTCTGGCCTCATCCTAACCATTACATAATCACCCTTATAAAATTCTTGAATTCTACAATGTAAGTCAGCTGAAATTTTGTATTGTTCATTACTAGCATTTATCCGCCTCCTATTCTCTGCATGCAACTCATGAATGTGATGAGAAAATGCATCGGCTGACTCTGAGGTCCTCTGAGTGATTGACATAGGTAACAAATCTATGGGTAGTTTAGGTTTATAACCACTAACAATCTCGAATGGACTCATACCCGTAGACCTATTAACTGAACTGTTATATGCAAACTCGGCAACTGGCAGGACTAAGTCCCAAGTTTTATTATGTTCACCCACCAAACATCGTAGTAGATTTCCGAGACTTCGATTCACAACCTTAGTTTGACCATCAGCTTGAGAATGGTAGGCAGACGAGAACTGGAGTCTCGTACCCATCATATGGCATAATGTCTTCCAAAAATAACTAGTAAACCGGACATCCCTGTCAGACATTATGGTCTTAGGCAAACCATGTAATCAAACCACCCCCTCAAAGAAGATCTTAACTATGTTGGATGCATCTGAGGTTTTAGAACAAGGGAGAAAGTGGGCCATTTTTGAGAAACAGTCCACGACCACAAAAATGGAATCGTGCTTTTTAATTGTCTTGGGAAGTCCAGGCACGAAATCCATATTGATGTCTTGCCACGGTGCGTGTGGCACTGGCAATGACGTATACAATCCAGTATTCTGCTTATTTTGTTTTGCCAGTTGACATGTTCGACATTGCCCTAAAATTTTGGCTACGTCTCGCTTGAGACTTGGCCAATAAAATCGAACCTCCACTAGGGCGATGGTCTTATCTCGACCAAAATGGCCAGCAATACCTCCAGCATGAAGCTCCTAAACAAGGAAATCTCGGAGGGAAGTGCGGGGAATACAAAGTCGGTCTCCTTTGAAAAGGAAACCATCTTTCAACACGAACTCTCCCGAACTATGTTGGGCACCTAAGAGTGACACGTATGTTCCCCCAAAATCTAAACATACGGGATACTCATCTTGCAATTGCTCAAACCCGACAACTTCTACACTCAAGGAGTTGAGCAATGTCACTCTCCTACTAAGGGCATCGGCTAGTTTGTTCTCGATCCCAGCTTTATGTTTCAGGACAAATGAATATTCCTGAAGAAACGCTGCCCACTTGGCATGCCTTGGGTTAAGCTTCTTTTGGGAATTCAAATACCTCAAAGCCTCGTGATCAGAAAACAAGACAAATTCTTGTGGTAGAAGATAATGACGCCAATGACGTAGCGATTGCACTACCGCATAAAATTCTTTGTCATAGGTGGAATACTTTTGTTTTGCCTCATTCAGTTTCTCACTGAAATAGGCAACTGGATGACCCTCTTGGCTTAGTACTCCTCCTATACCTACGCCTGAAGCATCACACGCTACTTCAAAGACTTTAGAAAAATCTGGAAGACGCATGACAGGAGCCTCTATCATCTTGCCCTTAATATCTTTGAATGCCTTAGCTGTGACCTTAGACCATATGAACTCTCCCTTTTTAATGCAATCAGTAATGGGAGCCATAATAGTGCTAAACCCTCGAATGAACCGACGATAAAATGTGGCTAAGCCATGAAAGCTTCTCACTTCATGTATGTTCCGCGGTTCAGGCCAGTCAACTATGGCCTTGACTTTTTCTGGATCTGCTCGCATCCCTATAGACGACACTATGAACCCTAAGAAGACAACCCTATCAGACAGGAACGAACATTTCTTAAGGTTCGCACATAACCTCTCCGCCCTCAAGACACTACAGACCTATCTCAAGTGGTCGAGATGCAGCTCTTTAGTGGTACTATATATGAGTATGTCATCAAAATAAACCACTAAGAACTTCCCCATAAAGGGTCTCAAAACCTAGTTCATCACATATATAAAAGTACTAGGTGCATTAGTCAAGCCAAATGACAACCAACCACTCGTACAACCCATCCTTCGTCTTGAAGGCTGTCTTCCACTCATCTCCTGGGCGTATGCGTATCTGGTGATACCTACTCTTGAAGTCTATCTTGAAAAAAATGGTGGATCTAGCCATCATGTCTAACATATCATTAAGCCTTGGTATCGGAAACCGATACTTGATCTTGATCTTATTAATGGCCCTACTATCCACACACATCCGCCACGTACCATCTTTCTTAGGCGTTAATAGTGCTAGTACGGCACATGGACTCATGCTCTCACAGATGAAACCTTTTTGCAGGAGCTCATTTACTTGTTTATGCAACTCTGCATGTTCTGCAGGATTCATCCTATAATGAGGAAGGTTCGGTAAAGTAGACCCTGGAACGAAATCAATGGCATGTTGGATGTCCTGCATAGGTGGAAGCTCATCCAGTAAATTATCAGGGAATACATCATTGTACTCCTCAAGAACCGAAGTCACCTCAGGGGGTAACTTTACATAAACCTCGGGTGTAACTTCCCTAGCCATTAAGGCGTATACCGTCGAATCATCCTCTGTCTCTTTCTCAAACTCTTTTGCATTTATGATATGTAGAGACTTCGGAATAGATTTCCTCACATCCTTCTTTGACTCACTTGTTTTCACATCCCTAGCCTTGTCCATGTGGCTCTTGGGTGGCAACGGATTAATCTTGATTTTCTTGCCCTCATGCGTGAATGTACACACGTTCGAGCGACCAAAAATCGTAACATCTCTATCATATAACCACGACCTCCCTAGAATGATGTGACCTACATCCATAGGTAAAACATCACACCACAACATGTCTTTATATGAACCGATTTGGATGGGGATTAAACATTGTTGGGACACAGGCATAGAAGACGTATCAACCCAAGAAACCTTATAGGGTTGAGGGTGAGGGATGGGCTTCAAACCCAAACGAGTGATTGTGCTAGCGGAGACCACGTTGGTGCAACTACCACTATCCATGATGACTTTGCAATTTTTGTCACCGCTCTTGATAAATGTGTAGAAAATTGTGCTTCAGCGCCAATCATCACTCCTTTTGGCCTGCGCTAAAGCACATCTAACTACAGCTAGCGGTGCAGTCTCTGGTTCTTCTTCTTCATAATCACTAGCACCTATCTCTGGGCGATATTCCTCAACTTCATAATCACCCATGTCATCCGCATTTTCATTTGACTCGTCTATGACTAAGGCTTTCCCGCAAGTCTTTGTCGTGCACTGGTATGCGAAATGACCTGTACTTCCACACTCATAACATCTCATATGACTACCATTGCCAGGATTGGCACCAAGGACACCTTTTCCCTTATCATCCTTAGGCTTAGGCGGTGCACTAGCCTGCGCCCTAGGCTAACAGCCAATGTCAGGTTTGGTTCCTTGAAAACCAGATCTAACAGTAGAGTCTCGGGACTCAAAGCGCCTCGTGACAGGAGACTTTAGGTAAAGCTCTAACTCCTGTACAACTTGGTAAGCCTGATCCCAGTCACCCACTGCATGGGTCATAAGCTCACGCTGCAGATCCATGCGAAGTCCCACCTTGAAACGCGCCAGCGTCACTAAGGGATCCTCCTGAATATCACACCGCATCATATACTCCTCAAATTTTGCGATGTAATCTGCAACTGACATAGATCCTTGGCATAATGCTTGCCATTGATCTAGGAGCTTTTGACGGTAAGAGAGGAAGAAATTATTCCTTTAATAACTCTTTCATCTCTACCCAATGTGCGACTGGGACACCTCCAGATCTCTCGATCCTACACTTTTGTCCAAAACAATTTAGCTTGACCCACAAGTTTCATTTTCGCAAACCGCACCTATCGGTTCTCAAACATCTCATACCATTCGAAATAATGGTCCATGTCTGCTAACCAATCAAGGAATAGTTTTGGGTCAAGACGGCCATCAAAACTAGGAGCATCTACTTTAACACTCTTTAAGACTCTCTCATCGACATCATAACGGTCATGATACTCGATAGCGGGCTGTGGATTTCGCGCCCTTCCATGTCCTACCCCTCGGCCACGTGCTCCACGACCTCTACCACGATTTTCTACCTGTTCCTCAACTACTCTCCCTACGTGAGATTGTTCATCCCCTCCAATGTCGGAGATATCTCTTAGGGACGCTTCTATCTGATCCATACGGGTATTCGTGTTCCTAGATTGCGCCTTAATGGCGGCCAAACGTTTGTTGATCGTGTTCATCATCTCAGTCAACTGTTCCATATTGAAATTCGGGTGTAGACCAAATCCTCTACTAGTCCGAGTGGGCATACACAATAAGACTCAACTTAGGTTTCCTAAAACACGACGCTAGGAGATTGTTTTGACACAAGACTATGGACATCGACGATCCAAACATTTAGAATGATTCAAATGTGGAAAAATTCAGATCTATGCTCTTTTTTTTTTCTTTCCAAATCTGAAAATTTCAGATCTAGACTCTATATGCGATGCATAAAACCCTAGAGAAAAAATAATAATAATAAATAAAAATCTAGACTCTTGATAACTCGATCTAAGACAACCCAATGCAAGGACCTAAGCTTTGATACCAAAAATTGATGTAGGACGGCCTAATCCAACCGTAAATGAGCATGGTATATGAAAGGGGCAGATTCATGCAATCTTAACAAACAAATAAAATATCAGCCTTATACATCATAAACACAAGAAAGAAATAAGGTTAATATAGCATTGATTAGAGCCATCCATCACAAACACGAAGTATTGAATCTTAAAATCTGAATTTAGTTGGATCCGGCGAAAGATAGAACTTTCATCTTGTAATAGGTCTGTCTAATGATCCAAGTGGATTTTCTAATCCAGAAAAATAGGAATTTCCTGGATTGAGAAATTTGGAAAATTCAGAAAAGAATTGGTGGTTCTTCAAATTTAGATTTGGGTGATGGGTTTTATGTGGGAATGAAAATCTTTTGATATCTAATGATTTAAATAAAAAGAAACAAGATTTGGCTTCTAGATCTAAAGATTCTAGGAAAAAAGGAAGAGAATGAGGTTAAAGAAAAGAATACCTTGAGAAAAGAGAGAAGGAGAAAGAAGTAGGGGATGAGAAATTGTTTACCTAGGTCTCATGCCCTCTTCCAATCACTGGAAGTCGAAGACGAAATCGTCAGAAGCAAAACCACCCCCCCTCCTTTTTTTTTCATAAACATAACATCACATGCTATGGGTTTAGGGCAACCCTTATAAATTCGTAATTATATGAAATTACCAAAATACCCCTACTAAAAAAAAGTTTCAAAAGAAAAAAATTTGCACAAAATTGTGCATAAACTATCTCAAAACTTAATTAATTCAAATGTTCATAAACTAAATGTAAATTTAAGATGCCCGATGAGCCTTGATGATAGTACCGTGAAGGTGGTGTAATGAAGGTGGGCCGTGACGATCCAACAGTCCGATCACACCATCCTCGCGATCCAATGGTCCAAATTCTCCTCTAAACAACTTACACATGTCACGAACACATGTGTAAGGTCTTCAACCTCTAGAGATCCGACCCGTATCCGTCATCTAACCACATTGACACGGGTAACGCACGCCTCCTGCGCTGATATACTTTGAATGGTTTGGTGTTCGCATCACATGGAGGTGGTCTTTGTAATCCGGGCAGAAAGGCGTGGGATATGTCTCTTCTAGCTGGGCCATGGGCATTATGGAAGGAAAGAAACAATAGGTGCTATCGGGATTCTAGTGGCAATCCAAAGTTTTCCTTAGGGTGAAATCATATGCAATTCAATGGGTGATGGCCTCTTTCAATGTAGAGGCTGACAGTTAGTGGGTTGAATGTGCAGGCTGTGTCCCTTTCTTTTGTATTCTTTTGGCTGTGCCGGTTTTATTAATAAATTGTCATCCTTCAACAAAAAAGAAAAAGAAAAGAAGCTTGTAAGTGCAATGCCCTTCGCACAGAAGTTGACATTCACTTGGAACTGCTGCACCAATTTTCATTGATATGCATTTGATATGCTCTCGTTGGCCTTGATTTTCGACCTTTATTTTTAAACTATATTTCAAGCTTTTTTCTAGTAGAATAGCATTCAGAGTCTCAAGAATTTGTTCTTGTGCCTTTTTAAACGTTTTTGTATATTCCTTGTGGCAGTATACAGCATTGAGTATGGGAAACAACCACGAATACGAGATGGCGGCCAAAGTTGAAAAGGTATGAGCTGCAATTTTTCCCCTTCATGTGGCATCTCTCTCTCTCTCTCTCTCTCTCTCTCTCTCTCTCTCTCTCTCTCTCTCTCTCTCTCTCTCTCTCTCTCTCTCTCTCTCTCTCTCTCTCTCTCTCCTTGTTTAAATGATCTTTTGGTTCTCTCTCCATATTCTTGTTCAAACGATCTTTTGGTTCAATTATATGTTATGTAATGAAAGAATCTGTTTGAGTTCACACGAGTTGGCCACTTTTTCAGTAATCAAGACCATTGTTGTCATGTGTGATCGCATATGCGCATATGCAATTGCATATGATCGCATATGCGATCATGGCATATACCATCGCATATGTTGCATATGCGATGTATGCGATCGCATATTGGCCATGGCACATTGAATTTTTATTTTTATTTTTTTTGCAAAAGAAATAACATTTTGTCTATAAAAAGGCTTCCAAATCTCCTCCATTTGCAATATTCTCACTCCAAAACTCTCTTACTTTATTTTTCTCTTACATTTCTTAATTACAAGTGGTCATAATCTCCCTCTTTCTTGTATTTCCTACTTCCAAGTGATCTTAATCTCTCTCTCTCTCTCTCTCTCTCTCTCTCTCTCTCTCTCTCTTACATTCCCTCTCTCTTGGAAGTTGGAAGATCAAGATTCAAGCACTTTTAAGTTTCAAGGAAGATAGCTTGTTGATTTTCTACCATAATAAATAAATAGCTTGTTGATTTTGTTGTTACTTCTTGTTAACTATATTGTTAAATGTGGATGACTTGATGTTTAATTCATTGTTTAATTGATTTTATCTCTCTCAAATGTATTTTAAATATGTAAAATTAGTTATCTATTAACTTAGAAAAGTTCTCTTCAGTTTCTTATAATTTTTTTAAAACATTTTTTTGAAAATTTCCCATCTATATATATATATATAAATTTTTTTTTTTTGAAAATAAAATAAAATGCGATCACATATGCGATTGCGCGATCGCATATGCGCATAGGCATATGCGATCGCACATGATCGCACATGTGATTCGACAACAATGATCAAGACTGTTGGTTTGATCTGACCTCACATGACCATGCCCTAAAATCCTCCCAAATTGGAATATCCTGGCCCTTACTATTGGCACTTTTTAAGTTGAAGTGGACGACGTGTTGACACTGCTTTATATCTCTACTTAACTATCAATGTGCCACGTAATGAAGGATTGTCCTAGCAAGGAGATTTGTGGGGCATGGTCCCATCCATGGCGGGGATGAACTGATCAATGGCCTGGAACATTGAACTATGAGCCTCCCTTTTACAAACTGAAAACTTGAGTGTTCGTGCATATTTTGTGGTTGATGATCCTGAACCATTATTGTATTTATACATGTGTAAGGCAAATCCATTCAAATAAGCTTCCTCTTATACAGATGTACGATGCGGCATATGACAAGGCGAAGGAAATGCTACAAAAAAACTGTGTGGTGCTTGAGATTATCGTGGAGCACTTGCTTGAGTTTGAAAATTTGACCGGAAAGGTATACTTTTTTGTAAATAAAAAAACAAGAGGGAGGGAGGGGCAGTAGTCTTAAGAGCCCATTCTGGACTATCAGGAGAATATTTCATGAGGTTCCCAACAGGTTCTAAACATGGGCCCTCACCTCGCCATGCCAGCCCTATATCTTCGTTTTGCAGGGAGCAATCTATCATCACAATGAATCTTTCAAAAATAAATAAATAAATCCACCAGCAGCAGGAGGAGAGCCCATATTCAGAGCCCGCTGGGAACCTCACGATAAATTGGGCACCAAACACTCACATATTTTGTTCTAGTGTACATATGTTCAACAATTGTATATTCCTACCATCTGCATTTTCTTTGTAGGATTTGCTTAAGATTCTTGAAGAGAATGGTGGGATTCGGGAACAAGAGCCATTCTTTCTGTCAAGACATTATAGTAAAGAGGTAACATTTCCAAGCCTTCTGAAGTCTCTGGTCTTATTATGTTATCATTATTATTATTATTTTGAAAGTTCTCATTACGCTATTAGTTCATGATTGATGATATGAAAGACCCATTAAATCCCTTTGTTGCTGGAATATTTTTAAACAAGGCATTTGGGAACAATAATGGCTGGCGTAATGGCCAGCCACATGACCGTTATGATATGGCCTGTAATAGTTGAAATATTTTTTTAAAGCAAATAATGTATTGGCCCATTACGCTCCCGTATTGGCCTGTTACTGACCTTTTTTTTTTTTTCCAGATTGGGCGTTGTAGGCCTGTATCGAGTAACAGGTTGCACTGTTACTGTTACAGATGTAACCGTTTTTTAACACCTTGATTTTGAAAGAAGTTATCTTTTTTTCACCATATCTGATATTGTTCCTCGCCACTATTTCCTTCATTGGCAAATTATGCATGCTTCTTTCATGCTGGTTGGGTAATATTTCTATCGATTGACATGGCAAATGGAAAATTCAACACTAAACATGCTGTGAAGAAAATGGTTGGGGTCAACACGGGCATATATTTAGTTAATACTTGTAAAAGTTGTGGTCTGTTTTAATTAAGAGAACTAATGCATTTAAGAGAAGTTATAGGTTCCTGATGCATCAGGACACAAACACTATTGTGATTGCCTGATGCTGCCCAATGTGACTGGGAATGCCCCAAAATTCTCCGAGATCGAAAATCCTACCCATCCAATCTCTATGCTTGTTGGCCACTTGTCTGACGGTTAGGATCTTCTGACCTGAGAAATGTTTTGGTCCTACTCGGTCTACAATGGCGCCTGTGAAATTGTACGGTCTGTCTGGTCACCAAACTGTGGGCCCCATTTGCACAAAATGGTGAATCCGGACCCTATAATTTCTAGGTATATAAATAAGAAAGATGAATGATCCAACATGAGTCAGTCAACCACAGCAATTGCAATCTGAGTCAGAGTCGCGAATAGCCACATGGATAAAAGGCAAAAAAAAAAAAAAAACAGTATTGAGACAAATTGATTGTGTTCATGCAGCTTAGTTCAAGCAGCACCGTTGATGGTGAGAGTGCATCAGGAACGACCCTTTTGGGTGCTACATCATAGGAGACGAGACAGTGTTATAGGGAGTCAGCTTCAGAGATCTCAAGATCAGAGGATTTGTGTTTGGCGGGTAATTTTCCTTTTCCTTCATATACAATCTTCTCTTTTTGAGCTCATGAGAAGATTTAGTTTTTGTTTTGTTTTGTTTTTCCCCTGTAAATTAGTTGTTGAGGCTAAAAACATTGGGTCGATGAGGATGCTTTTTACCTTTTCCCTCTCAATTATGTAAACGGAATTCTCCCTTTTCAAGAAGCAATATTATGTCTCTTTATTTATTTATTTTATTAAAGAAAAAAGAAATTTATTTATTTTTCTTTCATATTGCACCCACGAAAAAGAAATTTAGACCCCTAAGTTGCGTCCTGTCCAATATCCCACTGAACACATTGTTGCTGCATGGAACATGATCGCCTAGTGGACCCCTCCAAGGCCAGACTGTCGTGCGGTTTGCACCAATACCAATATGGCTGTAAATGCTTTATCATGTCCTGTAAATAATTCATGCAAGTAGGGCCTCTTTCTTTCAACTCTTACTTTGCAAGAAGGGCTTTTTTGTTTTAACTCAGTGCGTCTTCCGCATTTACTGGTGTTAGGATTTTGAAACGCAGCGGAATTTTGAAGCTCTTCAAAACCCAGATTTTAATGAATATGGCCCTCTGGTTCCCATCTAGATATATCGAGTTTCTAGAAAATCAAAATTAAAGACTTCTAGAACTAGAATTACCTATTTGAAGATGCTGCCGAGAAATTGAAGAATTGTTTATGCCAATCTTCCAGAGTAGGTCTCTACCTGATCTATCCGAGATGAATGAGAAGAGGTGAGCTAATACACCAAACCTCAGAGCAGCTGAGATAGGTGCATGGGAGCTGTCCAAAAGCGGATGTAGATGTGGATGTGTGGCTGTGTGAAGGAGGGAGAAGAGAAGGGTGTCTCTCTCTCTCTCTCTCTCTCTCTCTCATGGTGACGCCCCAAGGGGGTGAGGGATGTTCAAGGCTCTCTCACTTTAATCCCTAAGAGAAGTTAAGACCACTATGGTGCACCCCCACCCTATAATCCTTCACATCCCCTGCTAAATTGAAAGTCTATAATCTTGCCCTATGTACCCAAATTGACCAAATCCCTCCACTGTCAATGGCCATCGACCCTTGATCCAATTCCCATGCAAATCAAGTAGTGGACCACGAAATTTTCAACCATTTGGATTGCCATCAAGTTTGATTAAAAACATTTTAATAGTTAAAACAAAAGATCAATGGTTGAAAACATTTGCAAAACCATTCAGAACCCTTTAAGTGCCAAGCCTAGCGAAAAACCACTTGATGGATGTTCTAATCTACAATATCTACGCTATAAAAGAGTTCTTTGGTAACCAAGGGATTCTTTGTTGAACACATGGGCCTCAACTATATCCTAATGCATGTACCTAACCACACTCACATATGAACTACTGCAATTAACTCTGCAGGTGAGCTAAAGCACATTACACTAGGAGTTGAACTCTCCATTTATCCTTGGAACTAAGGACTTGTCAAAGCTGGGGTAAATACATGGTCAATCTAGTCCAAGCATGATGGGACTCCCGGTCTAGAGACTTAAAATGATCTTCCAATGCAAGTGTCTAAAAGGATCTAATAACAAGATCCCACGTCCATGGACACTCACTCTAAGAATGGTACTAACTTGTCATCGAACCCAATGGTGAAGACCTTCCATCGCGACTCATCATCGGTTACCTCACACAGGATGGCCACATAAAAACAACCATAGGTTTTTCCTGAAACCTGCTAGGTGGTTATAAAATAATAGGGTACTGAGATCCATGGAACACAATCCTCTGCCCAAACTCCAAACTCGAGTTCCCAAGGACAATTGAAGAAACCCTCTCTTTTAACCCATGTTCTCAAATATATTTAAAGCAAACCCTCACATAAACTATATGACAATAATAGCATATCCATACAGGACCCATAGTCATCATGATCTACCGATAGGATCATTAGCATCAATGGTTAAGATACACATTGTGAATGGACAAGGTCCATATTGGCTTTCTAGGCACACAACCTGAACAACTGATCATGCTCATTATATTTATAATCTAGGCGCATTGAAATTAGATGTAAACATCATTTAAACCTTCCAAACAGGCCTTAATATAATTAAATTCCGGCCAAACGTTATACATAACAGTGAGGTTGATAGGAGCCTTCATTTGGGTGTACTGCTAATCCTAAATTGTTTTTCCATATAAGATCATGATCTGCACTTGTGATTGGAAAAAAAGAAAAAAGAGGAGGAAATAACTGCTTGCTTAATGTGGGTTACATTGTTTTTGCGCCAACCCAAACACGAAGCACATTAACTGCACTTGAGAATCCCCACAAAATACTATTTGGTGGTACAACCAAACACTAATTAAGGAAATTTTGTTGGATTGGAGTGAGGTATGTGCATGTAGAGATTTTTCCTGACAAGTATGGTGTCTCTATGAAGAAAATTATCACTGTCTTGGATGGTATCAATCAAAGTTTAAAAGAAATTTGTCATAACGTCCATTGTACCAGACCAACAGGACAGTAACTCTATATATTGTGTTATGTAAGGAAACAAGGGTGGTTACACATTTCTCAGGCAGAGCATATGACGTTTCATATGCAGGCTATGCATGGCATAAATTAATTAGATTGTTTGAATGATCATAACCTTTGATTTGTTTAATGGTGTTTAATCCCTTTGTCGATTTGCCGGGCTTGGCCTCAGTCATTTTAGCCTGATCTGGGCTGGCACATCCTCACTTCACACGTTCACGTGTTATATGCTACAAATCACACGCATCCTGAAGGTATATCATTGGTACCATTACTCTACATGTGTGGCCCACTTGATCTATGGATGGATCAAGAACATTTAAATGGGTGATATGGATTTCATAGAATCCAATCAACTCAGATTGTTCCTGAGTTTGTGAGCCCACTTGCCATTACTCCCAAGCATGGTTTGAAAGCTCGAAAACTCGACTCTTCCTGACAATGTGCACCCGGGCCAGGTTGACATGAAGTCTTTACTTGACTTGATACCTATAACATTATTTATAAATATTTACATAGTTGTATGGAGATAAAATATATATAAAAATAAATAAAAATTCAAGAAATATAGTGTTGACTGACTGAGTCATCGACTCGACTTGATGAATCACTCCGACTTCTGAGTTATAAGGCGACTCGGCTTGAAATCCTATTAAGTCGTTTCGTGTAGAGTCACTTTTGAGTTTTAGAACTATGGTTTCAAGTGCAGCAGCATGAAAACGTGGATGGCAACTATAGTGATGGGAAGCCCATGATAGCCAACCAAAAGAAATGCTTTTTCATTAGCACAAGGGTCGTTAGTTTTACAAGTGGGGCCCATGGTTTGGTGACCCAGATCAGTGCTATGATGGGGTCCTCAGTGGCTCAACCATAGCCCGGAAAGAACCTCAATGAAGCAATCCTAACACTATTGATAGCCTGCCTATGGATTGTTAAGAAACGCAGCCACAGTCATTCAACTGAATAGAGGCTAAAGATTGTGTGGCTGGGGTCTTTCAATCAGGGAGAATTCTGGGGCATGATAAATCCATTCCCGGTCCCATTACTCATCAACGGTCTGGACCACCAAAACCCCTGGTTCCACATTTACAAGCCATACTTTCGAGAGAAAAAAAAAAAAAAAAAACTTTAAAAATCAACTCTAGCTGTGTCGGGTTGACTCGATTAGACTTGACTGGATATTTTATTAATTATAAATTAAAAATAAAAAAAGGTAATTCATGGTGATTTTGTTGACCTGGGTCAATGAGTTACTCATAGAACTGTACACGAACCGAGTTAGCTCGGTTAACTCGCTCGAATCGACTCGGAAATGCTTGATTCAACTTGGCTCGAAACTGGGTTCAAGCCGAGTCGAGCTGAGTGTTTGAACTCGAAAAAATTTCAAGCCGAGTCCGATCTTGACTCGGAACTTGACTCCGTTCTAATTGATTCGACTCGGATCGGGTTCACTTACTATAAATATTTTGTGTGCACACACATGAGAAATCCTAAAATCTAAACTCGAACTCAAGCTCGTAGGCTGGCCCAAGCTGCTGACCAAGCCGAGTCGAGTTTGAGCCGGGGTAGCCTGCTGGCCAAGCTCAGCTGAGCCAGGCCAAGCTCGATTCGGTTTGGCTCTTGTACATCTCTAGTTACTTAGCAGCGAGTTTCATGTTGAATCACCAAGTGAGTTTCATAGAGACTCAGCTGAGTCATGCTGAGTTTTGGGTAAAGGCCCAAAGATTCTGCTATCAGAACAAATAAAGAATCAAGCACCCATCCTCGAACCAAAATCCTGCCCATGCGTACTTCAAGAACCAGCCAGCCGGCTGTATTCAGTGGAAACCGATGGCAGCAAACGTCCCTTGGAGTAACAGCCGCACGGGGAAGATGAGAACAATGAGAATGCGGACAGGCTGCGATGCAACTAGCCTACTGAACCACTTCCATGATTCCTGCCTACTGTGAAAGAAGCTGGAAAAGCTAAGCTGCTGCTGACCCATGTCGCCCAATTCGACTGGCAGACCGATGACGATACTGGCATGGAACCCCTGCGGGGGACCCACAAGTGGCCACCACGCTTGCCGGCGGCTTTCTCTCTTAGCCTTTCTGATGTGCTTGAGCTCTTGATGGATCACACAACGTACAGACTGCAAGTAGGAGTTCATGTCGTGGTCTCGGTAAATGGCCCCATCAGAGCCATACGCAGATGGGTCGCTGAGAATCTCAAGTGGGTGGGGAGAGTTGAAGAACACGGCCCGTGCAACCTGGAGTTGCCTTGCCGAGTCACCAGAATCTGATACAGGGCAGCTCAAACGGTAAAGACCGCTGCCGGCAGGGAGGAGGTGGTGGTGGGGAGAGAATTTCTCATCTGGCTGTAAGATGAGAAGCTCTCCCATCGGAGCATACAACAATTTCTGTCGTAAACAAAGCCGACGGGGAAAGGTTAATAGTCTGTAAAGATGTAATGCAATCCTCTGTAACTTGGCAAGGCCTTCAACATTTTTTTCCAACTAAAGTAGATTCATGCGAACAGGATTGACGATTTTCTTGGCAACACACGTGCTTGATCTGGCTCATTCAACATGTGGGCCCCACACCTATGTTGAATATGGAGCATTGGTTATTTTCCCTTTCTAAACATCCATTTATCACATACACTTATGTCCCACCTGATGTAGGAGGATGTTGATGGTGTGCCATACCTGATGACTGGCTTGGATGTCACATGCTTGTGACAATGCGCCATGTTGGCACATGAGCAGGGAAGAAAACCATCAATCTCCCTCACAAAAATCTCCCTATATCTCTTTCAGCTAGCTTCAATCAATACCCAAAATGGAGGAAACCATCCATTCGGTGCCATTCAACAAAAAACTGTGTATGCATTGGGTATATCTTCAGTGATTCGAGTTTCAAAATGCAAAATTCTCTGCTCGATGGATTCAAAATCTATTGAAATCAGCAACAAATTCATTTGGTTACCTGCATCATTGAAAGTTGGAATTAAAAAAAAAAAAATCTTGATGGAGGATAGAATACCTGATTTTGGAGGCACGGATGATTACGGAAATTCCCATTGACGGCTTTGAGAAGATCAGCTACGTGATCAGGGTAGCTGCAAGAGAAGGCTCGGGGCACAATGTCTCGATGCATTGTTATGGCTTGAACATGGCTCCGAGGTAGGCCCAATTCGTGGAGCAATTGTTCACCTCCACACATGATGGATGGCGATCCAAATGTTACAACAGGGAGTAAAGAAGAGGGTGGTGCTTCGCCTCGTATCAGCAACATGAGATTTACGAGCAATGACAGGCTTCCCCCGAGAGAGTGGCCGGTGAAACGTAGGGTGGCGCAATCACCATGGGATCTTAGGTGGGCCCGGACTTCTGGCAACATCTGTTCATAGATCCCTTTGGCAGCCTCATAGATCCCTCTGTGCACAAGCACATTTAGTCCCTACGCCACAAGAAATTAAGGGTTTTAGGCTTTACATTCAAGGTTTAAAGGTACAAAACTGGTACATCTTAACGGGTGAATCAGCCCCAAAACAACCCAATATGGAGCAATATACATAGCGCCATTGGTCGTGAATGAAACATTATGTAACAAAACCATTTCAAACCTTGTTTACAAGAATTAAAAGAATGAAATTGTTCTGTATCTTGTGTAACTCTGTATGAGAAGATATGAGATAGCATGTATCCTGTGTAACTCTGTATGAGAAGATAGGAGATAGCATGTAGGCATTTTCACCCTGGGCTTGAGTGGGGTGACCTGTGGGGGCACTCTTTTCTTCTTCTTCTTCTTTTTTTTTGGGGGGGTGGAACTCATGTGATGTAGGGCCCACGAGGGGGGTGCGGCCGATGACCTAACCCATGGGATGTGGGGCCTAGGCTATGAAATAAATAGATTGATTCGCCATGCTCTATTAGTTTGAGCTTTTAGAGCAAGTGGTTAGTTGTCCTATGTCACATGTGCTACATTGAACTGTTTTCACCATAATCGTGTCTCAGTGGTTAAACAAAAGAAAAAAGAAAACTGAATGCAAAAACACCCAAACAAATACTAGTGATAAACACACAATCCCCATAATTTCTACATGAACATGGAGCAATTTTGCACTGGATACTGTCGGCATTTCTACATGAGAAAGGAGCACTTCCGCATCAGACAGCCCCAACAATTTCTAATTGAGCATGAACCACCTTTCCCAGTGGAGACAAACATCTCGTGTGACGAACATGAATTTGTGGGAATACTGGGAAAAGAATTCATAGAAATAGGAAAAAAGAAACATTTTACATAAGTAATATATCAAATATTCACTATTTAGTAATACATAAATACCACAAAATGCATTAGGTTTAATAGTTCAAAATGAAAAAAGACAATTTTGTGAATAATATTTATATTTAAGTCCATGCTTACCATTCAGGAAAAAAAAAAAAAAAAGGGTTTAAATTCCATGGTTTTAGAAAAAGTGAATGAACCCGCTGGTCAGATCAGTTTCCAATGGTTTCAGATGTTTTGATCTCAGTGGCGGGCTGGTATGGAATCATTTCTGCTTAAGTGTCTGGTTCACATTGAATCCGATTGGATCGCCGTTTGGTCTAATTTCACAACATTGTTAAACCATACATTCATCACCTACCTCTGTTTCTATTGACACCAACCTGGTTAGGCTGATCATCAGAAATAAGTTGTAAACCCTTTAGGGCTTCTTTGGGTACCACTTAAAAAATGAGATCTCCCATACATAATTATGATTGGAAGAACTCATTTTAAGTGACACCCAAACAGGCCCTTAATGATTTCAAATTTCGTTGAATTGAGGAGATGATAACCAGCAGAAATACGGATTGTTCTAGATGCAGATTGGCCACCCCCCTTCAGCCCATGAGCAGAAAAAATCAAACAGTGGATTAGAGTGAATGGTGGTTTTGGTTACTGCATTGGATTGGACTATTGGACGGTGTGATCCTTTGAATGAAGAACATGTTTTTAAATGGCACCCAAACAGGCCCTTAATCTTAGTTGAATTGAGGAGATCATAATCAGCCGAAATACGAATTGTTTTAGATGTGTTTTACACAAACAGATTAGATCAGTACGGCAATCACTCCCTGAAGACATCATAGTCCTCATACCAGCATAGAAAATAAGCAAACAGAATTCGGGCATGTAAATTTCATATACCTCAAACTGAATAGGCTCAAAGAGGAGATTTGCTTGCCAAGAAGCCAGTGATTCTGAACCCTGCACATTAACAAATGCAAAAAACCATGATCGGACCGCCGAGTTAACCAAATAAACTGACATAACTGACCCGGAAAAATGAAGGAACAGCCCTTCACCTGAATCACAAAGAATCTCGTCGTGCTGTTCCCATCGTCACATATAAACCACTCGCAAGGCGATGACTTCGCTGAACTCAAGTCCTTGGCGACAGCTTGCTTCATTTCCTCCTTCCCTGCGACCACTGCAGTCACTGAATTCGTCGTCACCACAAAAGAAGCCACTTCCGAGCTCATTACCTTCATCTTTTGGTTTGAATCATCTGTTCTTTCTTGAAAATTCTCTGTTGTCTCTGCTCTCGTGGATCTGAAGGGAAGAATGCTCCTTGTCCGAGAATGCAGATACGAAGCGGCAGTAGCGGCAATCTGAAAAGCAGCTAATGCACTTATACGGTGCCCAATCTTTCTCTGCCGATCAACTTCCCGAGTTTCGTCAACTTCCTTCACCTCCTTTTCCAGCTCTTGAACTTGATTAGATATCTGCTCCTTCTGGTCATGGATGGACTGCGGTTTTTTCTCCGGTGAAAGCGTCTGCCCCATCTCAGCATTCGCAGATTGAGCTTTCTTCTCCAAAGAAGATGTGACAAAATGCAATCCATGGTATTTCAGGAGATTCCCTGGCTGAAGCAAAAACAACCCCATCAATCCAAAACCTCCCTAAAATAACAATCTACGAATGGGCAATCTAATTTAAGCTATGTAACATCTACCCATCAAAGAAAAACCTTCTCGGGGTGATAATTTCTCCAAGATCGAAATTTTGGGGCCGAGTATCATGAAATTGGGTACAAAAATACACACTCCATCAAAGCAAAAACCTTCCCATATGGAAATTTATGCTAAATAAATCTTGATGTTTCGATGAAATTTTCAGAAATCTTTATGCAAAAGAAATCTCATCAAACCACAACACTCCTACATACAAAATCTCTTTAAGAAAAAAGATTCCTAACACCAAAATTCCCAAAATCCATTACCTTAATTTTCGGTATCCGATACGCAAGATTCCCAAGATATGACATTTGCGCATACGCCCTCGCCTCCGCCAGCGACACCCGCCGCAGCATTTTTGAAAATGACTCCCTTTCAAACCCCTCCACCTCCTCCTCTCCATACCCAACTCCACAAACATCCGATCCCTCCTCACCGCAACAACAGCAGCAATCACAACAGCTCCGATCACTCGTTGCCTCGTTGTCTTTCCTCTCCTCGACAGTATTCGATTTTCTCGCTTTCTCCGCCGCCCAAAGAGATCCAATCCGCAGAATCTTCAGCACCCAATTCCCGCTCCGCCGCCGCTTTGGCAGCAGAAACTCTTCTTCTTCTCCTCCTCCTTCAATCCCCTCTTCTTCTCCCTCATCTCCCCCTCCATCAGCAACAACAGAGTCTTCAAGGGCAGTTTCGTCATTTCCCTTCTCGCTGCGGAACCACAGAGACGTTAGAGGGGAAGCAAAGGAATGCCTTCCCGACGAAGAAGATGCATTTTCCATGGAAATCCCGCGAGAGCTCGCTGAAACAGTGCTCCCGCGCCCCAGCGTGCTAACCTGCGCCGGGTGCGTACGGATGTCGGGACCGCCAACGAAGGCGGTGGACAATGATATGCCGTGCGCACCACCGCCGGATTTTAAACCGAGACTGCCCATGTATACTTTTCCTTGTCTCGGCTTCAATGGAAGAGCTGATCGGTGGCGCGCCGGAAATGCTAACTTGCGCTGGGGTGCGTACGGCGGTAACGTGCGCTGGAGCCTGTTGAAACAGAGGGAGAGCTGGCACGACCGTTTTTGCCTTCCCTGAAGCGTGAGAGGTGACGGTTATTAAAAGAGGGAGTTATTTGATACTCTGGCAGCGTATGATACGCAGGTAGTCGGAAATTGTACACGTGGCATTTATAAACTCAAATAAAAATTACTATATTTGCAGACCAGTCTCCAAGTTGCAACATATTCATTTAACAATCCTAACCTCTGATTTGTGGACACTTGTTCGTAGGAGAAGGACCGTAAGATGGATATTTTTCATTTTTAATCGTCCAATAAATATCGACCAATCAGATTGTCATATACTTAAATAGTTAGTTTTTAATTTTTGGTTCATGATATATCCACATTACGTAACATAATTTGGACGGTTTATTTTTAAAAATTATATACCAAATATGCTATTTCTAAGTGCATGCGTATCATCTATTACACACTGACAGAGTACTGATTACCAAAGGTTTTCTCTTCTTAAAACGCCGAATGCGCTTGTCAGCGATTTCTAACCATACCGGTAACCAACCTTCACCATAAAACCGGAGCCGGAAGAAATAGGAACATCGTACATATCGACACGTGGCAGTTCAGGAAACAATCTCAGCAGTCCAGTTGAGCCAGCCCATGCTTTCCCATAAAATGGACGGTTGAGATTGTGTGTGGAAAAGTAGGTCGGTCTGATCAACTATTTAAGCCATCTATGCAGTGGCTCCATCTAAAGAATCATTCCCATCCGTAGAATCTAATCATTCAGCCCGTGGATGGTAAACGTACGGCTACAAAGATAAGGTTGACTTTGGATGGCTATGATCATATCATTGGTGCGATCTTTTCATGGCACCGGAGCAGATTAGCTGTGGCCTCGGCCTCACCCAACACGGTGCGGCATTGACCATGGGGCCAACTTTGATGTATCTATTGAAAATCCGCGCCGTCCATCCGTTTTCCAGATCATTTTAGAGCATGATGTAAAATATGAATTAGATTTAAATCTCAGGTGGACCACACTACAAGCAACAGTGATGATTTACCATTAAAAACTTCTTGTGGGTCACAAAAGTTTTGGACAAAGCTGATATTGTTTTTTTTTCCTTCATCCGGTCTGTGGAACCTTATCAACAGGTTGGATAGAAAATAAACATTACAATGGTGTCCGAGTAAGTTTTTAGTGGTAGGTGTTTAATCACCGCTTTTTCCTATAGCATGGTCCACTAGAGATTTAGATCTGCTTCTTTTTTGTGGTCATGGATTAAAGTGAGCTGACAAAACAGATGAACGGCGTGGATATGCAAAAAATACATCACGGTGGGCCCCACGGTCAGGGCCGCACCTAATCTGCTCCCATGAATTACGTTCTGAACCTTATACATGGTCAGATCTCACGAACGTATTGCATATTCGCACGTGTGCCCACGTGTAGATGTGTAAGGCTTGCGTGGACTTTTCTTCTTTACTCCCGATTCAGTGACTGGCCGTCAGGGCCGGAGCGGGGGCAACACGTGTCCATGACGAGGGTGTATCTGACACGTGTCAGGCAATTCTCAGGCAGCCGGACCGGGGACATTTTACATACTAAAAAATGGGACGGGGATTGCCTACTGACGCTGGCAGTTGCCGTAGGTACGTGTGCTCTGTGGGCACCACATTGATGTATTTGTTTTATCCATGCCGTCCATCCATGTTTTCACATCATTTTAGGGAACCAAATAAAAAATAAAGCAGATCTTAATCTTATGTGGACCACACCACATGAAACATTGGTTATTTGATGCCTACCGTTGAAAACATCCACAAGCCCACGAAAGTTTTTGGATGAAACTGATATTTGTGTTCGCACTTCGTCACTGTTTTCTTACCATATTTTTCAATTGAGGTTTGGATCTGTCTCAATTTTAGGCTCGTGGCCTAAAATTATTTGAAAAAATAGATGTCATAGATAAAACACGTATCATGGTGGGACCCACAGAGCACTGTTTAGTGGCCAACTCGCCGCTATCAGCGTCAGTACGTCCAAATCAGAGTAATTAATTCAACCCTACGTGCACCTAGAATTTGGACCGTGTGAACATTTTTTGACCCGTCTGATCAGTGGACCATTATTAGTTCTGGTCCATGTTGACAGTGTCCCCTATCTGATGAATGGTCCAGATCTCTGCCAAGCTTGATTTCCTCTGGAATCCCTCACACGTGTGGCTTTCCACAGATGATGGACACTCCATCGAATCTCGACCCTTCTTATTCTTTCTTCTTCCACGCATCTCTTGTTCCCGAGTCCTGCTAGGTGCACTCGCACAGTTGCATCTCATGGTGCTTACTACTCACTCGTGTTACCATGTCGCATGTGAAATAGATCCAAGCCGCTCAGGAGGCATGTACAACTGTTGAGATAATGTGGTCGAAAAATCATATGCTTAACAGGTGGACCACAAGCATGCAAATCATTCGAGCAATATATTCACCGACGGTTGAAAGTAAAGGTAGACATGTGGCCTACTAGATGGAGATCAGGCCTCATTAATCTATCTTATTGTCTCTCCACGTTGAGGATGGACTGATGAACAGTTTGGATCTCGTACACGTATACCAAATCAGCACGTACGGTCGGTAGCAACTGAAACGTGCACCCTCTGTCCATTGCCTGTGAAGGCGGCAATTGCGTGTTTGGGTATTGAATCGATTGACATGGGATGGAAACTGTAAAGAGTTCATTTTCTGTAAATCGCGACTGAGAATCACTCAGTATCCATCGACCTGTTAAACCTAAATCCATGGATTAAATGTTTAATCTAACCTCTAATATTTTTATATATTCGTTTAAAAATATATACCGAAAAATTATAGAAGATTATATTTTTGAAAAACTGAAAATTTTGGAGTTGAACACGAACCGCTAATTCAACGGTTGAAATTCAACTCTATGAATCATTGTTAAAAATAATTTATTATTTTTATTATCACAATTTGTCTCCATATATTCCATATATGATTGTAGGTATGGTTTAGATCGTACAAGAATCTCTCTATCTGGTACTGTGATGCGACGTATTTGTTCTATATTAATCGCGACGTACTCAAAGCCAATTGACAGAAAGGAAATGCGACATTTTCAAAGATATGGAAACATCGTAGACGACGCATTGACATGTCATGGGTTTGCAGATGAACTAACAACAGCTATTGATTACGTGCCTTAATCAGCTTCTTCGATGGAGAAGCATCATTCACTTGGCTCCCGTACATTTGGGTATATCCCAACCGTTCATTTTGTTGGGCCTACAATGGATGGGCCAAACCCAAAAAATCACGTGGAATGATTGCATACGTCCTAACATATGCGAGTTCCCATAATTTCAAGCTATGTGGAACCCACCCTGATGTTTTTGTGTCATCCAAACCGTCCATTAGGTTAGCCATCCAACGTCATGCTTAGAGATCAAAACTCAGATTTTTAATTAAAAAATGAATGGGGGGGCTCACCGTGCTGTCTACATGCCATCCAATCCATTCACGGACGCGGCCCACCAGGATGAAGAAACAACCCAATCGTTGCTTGCGAAGTGAATTCAGATGCTTTAGGTGTGATTTTATGTTGGTTCTGTGTCTTGGCCCACCTGAGTTTTGGCACGTCATGATTTTTGTGGGATGTACGGTATGCTTGAGGCGGATCACATGATGTACGGTTTGCAATGACTGGTCAGAAGAAGGTAAGCAACAGTCAATATTCAATCAGTATTCTACTCGAGGAGCCTGGTGCATCTTTTGTGTACGGGCCATCTACGGTCGAGCCGGATGGGTGAATGGTCTGGATGGAAGCGGATTGGCTGGTGTACCACACACACCAGCGATATAGCTGGTATAGGTACGTGTCGTGCGAAGACGAGCGCTGACACTCCTCGAGTACCGAGTTGTACGAACGGTTCAAAGGATATCAAAGTTACGTGGGCCCCTCAATTATGTATTTATCATATCCACACTGTTCATTCATTTTTTGAAATCATTTTAGAACAAAAAAGAATCATACCCAAATCTCAACTGGACCACACCACAAATTGCAGCGGGTATAGTGATTTTCACCCTTAAAACATTCGTAGGGTCTACCTTAATGTTTTTTTCCCATACAATCCGTTTTTAAGGTCAAAAATACTTAATGTTTTTTTCCCATACAATCCGTTTTTAAGGTCAAAAGTACCTAGATGAAGAGGAGAAGAAATTAACATATTGATCCAAAAGTTCTGTGACCCTCAAAATGGGTTCCAATGGTAGAAGTTCAATCCCCAACTGCTTTTTAGTGTGGTCCACTTGATATTTAGATCTCTCTTAATTTTCTCTCAAGGTTTGGATATAACACATACCTCGTGATGGGACGTACAGAACTTGCTGGCTATATCGCTGGTGTGCGGTACACCAAGGAACTTCCTGCGAAAGGCTTTCGCAGGAAATCCGCGTCCAGTTGGAAGGTTAGCTTTGACTTGTCCTTGGTCAAGCTCTTTTTCTCGATGGATGACATGCCCTTGCCGGGTGTTATTGGATACGCATGTAGAGAACCAGATCCATACGCATGCAATTAGCCAACGGACACGTACTTACACACGTAACAAAATCCTAACCGTAAAAACAATGGGCCTTGCTTGATGGAACCGGAAATTAGATTGAATGGACAGATATCTATGTAATAGGTACATGTTTGTCGAATTTCGACCGTCAAACGCTTATCTTTCCCGATTTGTCTACGATCAGATAGTTCTAACTAATTCAGTATGATCTTTGTGCTATGCCTCATCTAGTATGGACTCCACAATTTCATCATTTTGTAGGAGGTGTTAATGTAGTTTAGCAAATTAGAGTGAGGGAGTTTGGCTGCACCCAATGCATTGTGTATCACATCTGTTTTGCTAGCTTGTTTTAGCTATGTTAAAAAAAAGTGAAATACAATTTTAGGTGGACCACACAAATACCAACGATGGTCATTGAACATCCACCATTAAAAAATATTCTAGTCTCCATCTTAATATTTATTGACCATCCAAACTATTAATAAGGTTATATATGGTGACAAATACCTCTATAGAAGGAAATAATAAATATCAGCTTGATCCAAAACTTTTGCTACCAACAAAAGTATTAATTGGATGATCAGAAATCACTATTTCACGTGCTATGGTCTAACTCAAATTGGTAGGTACTTTATTTTTGGGACCATGCTATAAAATAAGTTAGAAAAAACAGATGAACAATACGTTGATATTCAATGTATACACCGAGGTGGGTTTTATAGATAGGTTTCCACCCACATGGCTGGGTCTAAGATCACAGTCCAGTTCTAATCCTCCACCTTCATTCATCTATGATAGAGAAAGAGAAGTAGGTTCACATCGCAATTAAAGTACATGCATCACCATATCCAACTTGAATATAATATGAGAAAGATGAGATCTTATTGTTATCCTTGTGAAAATATCAACAAGTTGATCTTTATGTGAAAAATAGCATATCTACTTTGGTGGCTAGGTGGACTACTATATATTTTCTTTTATAAATAAGAGAAAGGATAGAATTGGGATCGAGTCAAGTCGGTCCAAGTTAGGGATAGCCTGGCTTGATTCGGTTTTGAAATAACCCTAACCGAACTTGACCCGATTTGGTACCGAGTCTAGCATGCCTAACCTGATCTGAGTCTAGGTCTAAGCTTGAATTAATCTGAACCGAGTCGAGTTGAGTCGAGTTGGCATTGAGTCAGGTTAGGTGCAACGGGTATCAATGGGCTGAAATTACAACTCAAAACCTAGATTCACTTGCCATAATTGTCACCTTGCCATCAACTACATGGTATTTAATATATGAAACGTCGTATCTGAGTTACACACACACACACACACAAAAACACACACATGAGTTGAGTTTTAGATTGAGTCGATGCAATACCGAGCTGGATTTAAGGTTGAGACGAGTTGAGTTACTAGGTGACTCAAACTCAACTCAATTCGTGTTCAGATGGGATGAAGTCAATTCAATTTAAATCGACTCACCCACTCAGTTTGGATCAAGTCGGATCTAAATGAGTTGAACCAATCAAGTTTGCCGAGTCTAAGTTGTCCTGTGCCTAGCTCCAAGAAAAGAGGATTCTACCTTGAATTTGTTGAACTAGAGTAGCCATTCCATCCATAGCTTTCGAAGGAGATTGGTCGAGTAATCATCGAATCAATTGATTTTTGCATTCCAGCTTGAAAAATGTATTCTAAACTTAGTGGACAGTTCAGATCGATCGATTGGACCATCCAAGCAAACCATTGCAACCACAAGCACTCTAACTTATATAATGCTCTTAAAGCACTGGAGAGTTATTTGGTACTCTGGTAAGGACGAGGATTGTGTCCTACCCCGCCGGCCGGATTACAGGGCTATGTGGGGCCCACCGAGATGTAAGTGTTTCATCCATGCCGTTAATCGTTTTTATCATATTATTTTAAAATATGAGCCAAAAAATGAGGCAGTTGAAGGTCTTATGTGGACCACAAGGTGGGGATTGAACGCCTACCATTAAAAGCTTCTTGAGAGCTGGAGAAGTTTTAGGATCAAGCTGATAATTGTGTATTCACTTCATCTACGTCTACATGACCTTATGAATAGGTTTTATGGTTAAAAAACATCACGGTGGCCCTTAAAAAGGTTTCAACGGTGGATGTCATTATCACTGCAGCTTCCTTTGGTGTGGTCCACTGGAGCTGTGGACCTGCTTCATTTTTAGTATTGTACCTTAAAATGATCTGATAAAAGGATGAATGGCGTAGATAAAACACTTACATCACACTGGGCCCCACAGAGCCCTGTGATGTGGGGTGGGGGTAGGACGCAATCCGTCCGGGCGGGGGTAGGACGCAATCCGCGTCCCTCTGGCAACGTGTTATCCGTCACACGCAAGCACTAGGAGCTTGTACATTAGGGCTAAACTAAATTACGAAATCAAAATCAGCAAGTTATCCCAAAAAATGTTTGGCCAACCATAACATTTGATTTGTGGACGCTTGTTTGTTTAAATGAGACCATTGGATTATTTTATTTTAAACCACCAATAAAATCCACTATTGCGTTGGCCGAATAACCAAATAATCTCAATTTTTGGTTCATGATAGATTTGAAGTAGATACTTCAAATACCTATCTTTGAACAGTTTATTTTGAATGACTTGCATGCCACGTCTGCAAATTTAAAAACAATTCCTACGTGACTGACTAAGTTTTGGATCATTCCAACTTTCAAATGTGGGTTAATCACAGTGAGGCCCACCTGATGAACGGCTTCAATACAATATACACATCATGGTTGGCTCCAAACATAAGAATTCAGATCTTTTATTTGCCCTGGGAAGGAAAAATCCGTTTGTTGCAATGTGATTGGGCCACATCATTACAGACCGCGTTTAATGTTGTAGTGCTGGCAATGTCAACGATGATGTGGACCAATCACAATGTAGGAAAATAAAAAAAAATTAGGAAAAATCTCCTTGTGGCTAGCAGAGGATCTGAATTCCAAACATAAACATATGGTTAGGGTTTGCTCTCCGTTGTTCCTATGATGGTCCACCTGAGTCGCTGATCAAGATGATTTTAAGTCCCATGGCCTAGAATGGAGGGGTATATACAAAACTCATGGGCCTCTTTGGTGGATCACTGTGAGACCTACCTTGATGTATGTGTCTTGAATCTATGCCTTTCATCTGTTTCGCCAGCTCTTTTTATGGCAGAAACCTAAAAATTAAGCAGAAACAAATCTTAAGTGGACCACACCACAAGAGACAATGGTGATTGAATACCTGCCATTAAAAACTTCTTGCGGGCTGATGAATATTTGTCATCCAACCTATTGATAAGGTCATAAAGACCAGGATGAAGGCACAACACAAATGTCCTGATCTCGAACTTTTGGCTCACAGTAAATTTTCAATCCTTCGATCCACCAAATCCTCGCTTGCTACGGAGGCATCCAACTATAATTGCGTGTACTACCTTAAGCAGGAACATCTCCAGACAGTAAGTTAGGAGGGCCAACCATGATATCTGTGAAAAGGCTACTTTTGTCGGCTATTAAGTGGGCAGATTCAAAAGTCAAGTGGACGAATGACAGAAAATAGCAAGGATTGGACAACCACCATTTAAAACATTTGTAAGGCCACAAAGGTCTTGAATCAGGCAATTTCTCATGTGTTTTCATTTCATCCTAAGGGGTGTTTTGCACCATGGATTTGGGGGGATTTGAAATCTCCTAGTTATTGGTTATTTGGCACAGTAAAGTAACCAGTGGTTTTAAATCTGGAGGTTTCAAATCCCCTAATTATTTGGAACCATAAAGTAACTAGTGGTTTGAAATTCAGGGGTTTCAAATCCCCTCGGGTTTTAAATCCACTGTGAGAGCTTGAAATCCTTCTAAATAATTGCATGTGTAATATGTGTCACTATGCTATTAAATTATTGGGCACATGGCCCACTAATGATATCTCAAAACAACTAGGTTATCAATTGTATTACTATAATTACTTTAATATGATGATCAGCACTGTCCAAACATTGTACTCCATTTAAATCAATGGTTAAAAATCGTTGGTTAGTCACTCAAACATGATCTTATGCTTGTGGCCCATCTGAGACTTGGAATTTCATCATTTTCATGCAAAGTATATATATTTCAGCATACTTATTACAACCATTGTGTCAAACATTACACACCTCCACTAACTAGAGATATTAAAGTTGATTTAATAATTAAATTCAAACCCCCCATAAGCATACCATGCATAGCTTCTTTTCGATTAAAGTTGATTCTACATACAGGGTGCCAAACAAAATACTGGATTTAAAATCCAGGGAGTTCGGAATCCATGGTCCCAAACGAGCCCTAATAGAAATGACTCTTATTTACTACCTTACGAGCACAGAAAGGTTTCAACCGTAGGAATCTCTCTACACACCTTTTCTTTTCGTGCAATACGTTTGGGTTTTGAGCCCATGTCGTAACTTTATCCATAAAAATGGATAGACGGTGTGGATTTCTCACAAACATACATGCTGGCTATGTGTACACTCCAGCCCATCGGGCCTAATACTCGGGCCCAAGCCTGGTCCAGGCAAGCGATGCCCGAAAGTCGAACCCGCCAGCCGGGGGCATTGACATCTTTATTCCCAACCAACGACTGAGATTTGCCACGAGTGGACCGTTGAACCTTTGCGTCCCATTGTCATGTCTTGTCCCATTACAAATAGTGTCACCATTCACTCATTTACCGCAAGTGGGCCCCACAAGCTCAGTGATCCACAACGTTGATTTTATGGTACCGACAAAAAATGGATCGTACCCAATAACTCTCTAGGATTGAAAGATCACGGCCATCCAATCTTCGGCCTTATTTTATGGACCGTTGATGTATTTTTTCTTGATTGTTTATTTATAAACCACTGATTGAACGGTCAGAAAACTTTTATCTTGTTCATTGTTTTCACAGATCCTCATCCATGGGTGAGGCTATCAATTCAACGGTCCGGATCACCAAACCATGGAGCCCGTTTTGTTACAGACTGGCGTAGCAGGACGTTAATATGCTGTTGCATCAAGGTTCGTCATTAGCTGCTAAGCTATATATGTATGGCTTCTTAAACGGCACCCATGGCGCACGATAGATTCTTACTTAAAGTGGAAACTGTGTAGTTTTGTACGGCTAGCTTGTGTACGTGCCAGTGCCAGTGCCAGTACTGTATCACGTGCATCGTACGGACCTCAGTGCGATTGCTTTCTGGCTTGGTGTGGGGGGGATAATTGGGGAGCTGATCAGATGGGTAACACTTTAGTTGGTGTTTCCCTGACCGTGGGACCCATCTGATGTATCTGCTGTATATCCATGCCGTCCATCAGTTTTTCAGCTAATTTTAGAGCATGATCCAAGAAATGAAGTAGATCCAGTTCTCAAGTGGACCACAATGGGAAACAATGGTGATTAAATGACCACCATCAAAACGTCCTGAGGCTCAGTGTAATGTTTATTTTCCATCCAACATATTGGACCTAGATTAAGGGAAAACACAAATATGAGCTTGATCCAAAACTTTTGTGACCCACAAATTCTTTAATGGTCACTCACCACTATTTTATATGAAGATTTAAATCTACTTTATTTTTTATACCTTGTCTTAAAATGAGTTGGAAATTTTGATGGATGTCAGAATTTACCATGAGATTAACTCTAACAGCTGCATTATATTAGTTGTCATTAGCCCTAAATTAGTCATACATAGCATTAATTGTAATTGGCCATGTATAGAGATAATCTAATTAGGTTGTGTGTGTGTGTGTGTGTGTGTGTGTGTGTAAAATTTAAATTCGATTTGTAATGAAGTAAAATACAAAAAAAAAAAAAAAAAAAAAAAAAAAAAAAATTAAAAGTTTTCTAATTCCAGACATTATCATATATATCACAAAGATCAAAATGAACCCCAGGGAAACACCCACTACAAGGTTATCTGGCGACACCTAATTAACTTGAGATAGGACCCACTATTAGTTTTACATAGGACCCACCTTGTTGTTTATCGGCCGTCTAACTCATTCATAGATGTACATTATGGCAAGTTAAAGCATCACCTAAAATTTATAGTATTTTAAAACTCAAGTGAGTCCTAAGATATTTATTTTTAGGTTTTTAGGTATAAGTTTTTGGCGTTGTTCCCATGAGTGTTAAATCATTCCATTTTTGGAACTTGGAACGATTCATCTATCAGTGTTGAAACATCTCGGTTTTTGGGACTTGGATTGACTCATCCAATCTATCTTGCACTTGTCTAAGGTGAGTCAGCTTGAAAAAGATAAGTCAATGTGAGTCACCATTGGTTGTATTTGTTTGAGTTGAAACTATTATAATCCTAATGGTTCAAAGAACTTTAGCTTGCATAGGTTCCACCAGTACTTTTAAGACTTTTAGCATATTAGTTAGATGCTTAAGAATTAGTATTAGAGCTACCAACATATCTTGTATTTGAGTCACGGAAGGAGCAACCTCTGAAACTAGAGTATAGCCCAAATTATTAAAGTGCAACCACCATGTTCGGGAAAAGAGGCCATAGAGTGGGTTTCTAGGGATGTTGGCTGTGGAGCATGGTAGAATGTTATGATCATAATGGTTTAAAGAGCCTAGCTTAATATGTTCCATCAATTTTGGGACTTTAGCATATTGGTTAGGTTATTTATACATCACACCCCAACAACAATGCAATTTATTTTGGATCATTGATGTAGAGAGGCCACGGATCTATTTGTGACACAGTTGGACTGGAAGAAGCCTGAACGAAAGCGAACGTAGTCCGTTAGATTTGAGTTTAGTTTTTTGTAGGGCATGACGTAACTAGGCCGTAGGCGCGTTCGGATGGAAGAAATTTATTCTGGATTTGGTGAACTTATCGTTCGAAGTGTGAACCGTAAATCAACCATAACTTTTGATATGGGAATTATTATGTGATGCACAACATATAAATTCCTATTGTAACAAACCATCCGGGGTGAACTTAATCAATGTAGTGGGTTGTGTCGGTCCATTTCTTAAGAAATCGATCCCTTTCATTTTAAATTACAGTTTTAGAAAAACTTTATATTTTTAATAAGTTTTAATTTAGATGTATCTCATTCGTTTTAGAGTTTTAATGTATAGTGTCTTCTTAGGAATCACTTCTTATCATGTTAGGAATCATCCTGCGTGATTGAATTATAACTTTATATTTTTAGTATATTTTACTATTTCGGGTAATTTTCAATTTATTTAAATTAAGACTCCTGATTAGAGTTTGCATTTTACTATTTAAAGCATTGTAATTTCATTTTAGAGACAAACATCAATAAAAAATCTCAAATTTTCCTTTATTTTTTTTTTATTTTTATGTATTTAAGGTACATCACGTAAAGGAGACTGTGTTCTTCCTCTGTTCATTTTACACCCATTCCCTACGTCAATAATGTAAGATGACTTGTGAGCTTGGGAAGCTCTTAAGAAGCTTACTCACCTAACTCATAAAATTCTAAAACCACAACAAGGCCCAATCTGTTCGATAAGTTTTGTGTGCAATTTGAAGTACAAAGCGTGATCGGGATAACCTATACCATCCCTAGGCTACTCATCATAAATAGTGGCCTGTCATAGATTCACTGGAGGTGTCAATAACAACATGGCAACCAACCGAGCCCATTTTAGCAAGTCCGTACAACAAATAAGGCCCCAAGAGGCATTGCGGTAAAAAATGCAAAAGCCATGAATAGACGAAAATTACATTGTTGTATAAATCTCTACAAATTAGGGAAGATCCTAGGATCTCTCTTAAGATCTTTTCAGATAACAGTTTTAGAAAATCAGTGGTGGGGCAGCAATATGATTTTCATCTCAGAGTAAAATGGTTATTTCATCCTCCTTAAGAGTGAAAATATTTGTTTTACCACTTATCAAAGTGAATCTACGATGTCACATGTCTTCCAACCACTCAGATCATGCCATGTGGCAATGTTTGCCTTCAAAATTGCTAGGATTTATCAATATTGTCAGGTCAATCTCTATAAATAAAGACACGTTCCTTCATTTTGAAAGGAGAGCTCTAGAGATAAGTCTTGGCTAGAAGAGAGATACTTTGGGAGAGAGAATAAGCAACTCTCGAGGGTTTTACCTCAACCTCAATTGTCCATCTCAATCATTCCTCTTAACCGCTTATATAACCATCCTAGTTTACAGAAGCGTCCAAGCCATCTCAAACATCGAAGATCAACGAAGTAGGGGTAAGATCCGAGATCTATAATCATGTCCTCTAGTAGGAGTGTTTTAGCTCTCATTTCCTCCTCACACTTTGCATATTCGTATTATACACCTCTTACTCATAGTTGAGTAATTCTTGGTCATATACTCGGCACCTTGTCGGTCTTTTTAAATCCCAATGCACTAGAAAACTATATTTTCCATTATCTTTGATCATTTGTATATTATGGTTGTTTAACTAGAGGTCAGTTGGAAGACCCAAAAAGTGAGAATTCCATCGCGTGGAGAGGAATCGAATACAATAAAGTGTGGGCGATGCAAACAAACTGGGCATAATCGCCGGAAGTGCAAGTTTCTCATACCTGAAAATTAGCATACTTTGTAATTTATTTAGTGTTTTGATGTATAACATACTTTGTAATCTTGGTGGATGATGAATGAACTTTCTACCTTGTCCCACAGTATTTTCAGTTTGTCTCGCTATGCTTGTCAAAAAGGAAAATGCTCATAGAAATCAATGCAAGGCAATTGCGCAGATACTAGAATGAGTAAAAGCAAAAACATGCCCGATAGACAAGAACTTCACAGGCATAGAAGGGAAATCCCTTGGCCCACTCATTTTCATGTTTACCTCGCTCATATGTCAATTTGCCCCGCTGTTTTTCTAGTTTGCCCTGCTCAAAATTCAGTTTCTCATATTGCAGTTTGCCCCGCCGTTTTTCTAGTTTGCCATGTTCATATTTCAGTTTGCCCCACTGATATTCTAGTTTGCCCCGCTGATTTTCTAGTTCGCCCCACTTATTTTCTAGTTTCCCCCGCTGATTTTGTAGTTTGCCTATCTCATATTTCAGTTTGCCCCGCTGATTTTCTAGTTTGCCCCGCTCGTATTTCAGTTTGCCTTTTTAAGTTCACTCTAAGTTGAGACATTGCGATCTTCTTAGCCGGAAACTTAGGTGGAGTAGCAATATATTTAGCTAGTAATATATATATATATATATATATATATATATATATTGTAACATCCTGGATTTTCACTGTTTTGAATTTTCAAAAATTTTTAAATTTTTTTTAAAAAATGTAATTAATTTATATTATCACTTACTGACCATTGACGCTCAATGATAGTTTATACACGGGTGGAACTAATAAAGAATCGCACAAGTCCAATTAATCAACTGTAGGAAGCAAACGAACCCGCCGATCACTCGAACATCAACTTTAGCCCCATGATTTACTCACATAGGGCCTAAAATCTAACCGACCACTAAGCCCATTGCGTAGATCAGTCTCTTCTACCCTAAAATCATATATGGTACTTTTCCGGAGGCCTTACCGGTGCCCGGGAAATCATAAAACAAGGGAACTTTCCAGTGGCCCAGCATGCCTACGCCCAACCTTCCAGTGGCCCGGTGTGCCTACGCCCGGACCCAAAAACGGGATTCCTCTCCCCTCCTTCAACTTGTACACGTGTGGGGCCCACTTTTCTTGCCATTGGAGAGGTTTAAAGCCCATTCTCTCTATTTCCAATACATACCATCCTCTCTAAACCCTCCTCGAAAACCCAACACCCATTTTCCTCTTCTCAGTCTCCCATTCTAGATCTACTTCAAACCCATCTTGTAACATCCTCGATTTTCATTGTTTTGGATTTTCAAAAATTCTTGAATTTTTTTTTAATTAATTAACTTATAACATCACTTAATGATCATTAGCACTTAATGATAGTTTATACAAGAGTGTACCAATAAAGAACAGCACTAGTCCGATTACTCAGCCGTAGGAAACCAATAAATCCTCCCAATCACTTGAACATCAGGTATAGTGTAACGTTCCGTCCAACCAGAACAGTGTCCTGGGGCGTCCACGTAGGATTTGCCACAGGACCGTTCGTTTAAGCCACTCATAGTGAGGTATCACAAATAAATTAGACCAAGATTAGCCCAATTGAATAGACCAGACGAGCATTGATAGAACCTGGTGCGGGCCTCCAAGCCAGATAGCCGTTTACATTTAACGACAGCCCGTACGGGCTATACCGCGACACGGAAAGGTCAGAAAATTATAAAAATTCAAGAGAGCACAGATCTCACTGGGCTTGGGGACCATCACGGACCACGGACCCAGTGGACACCCAGAAGTGGAATTTGGCACTTGCCAGATGCGCCCCACCAATGCTAAAATTGGTATCTGACACGTGTAAATAAAATTGAAATGTAAGACATTTCAGCCGTCGGATTTCTTCATAATTTACGATGAGGGTCTAATGTATTTTTCTACGCCCGTCCACAAACTCTAGGACCCGATCGTGGCACGGTGACCGTTGATCGCAAATCAGACCCATGCAACCAAACCCCATATCTGATCATCCTCAAAATTTGCATGACCCTTCATCGGGCCATGGAGAACCTATCCTATAAGTTTCATGGTCAGAGGGCCAGCAGAACTGCCCCGGTTATCCAAACAAGCTCTAGACCGCTCGTTGGTGGACCACTAGTTCCAAAACTATAGAATAATGTCCGTCTCATTGGGCTTGACGTTCATCGCGAAAATCGGACCTGGGTACGGCCCAGAGCCGCTCAACTTGAGCTAGAGGATGAGTGCATGAGAAGCGCAAATCCTTAAAGAAATGAGTTGGAACTTAAGTGAATTAAGTCATCCACTCTTATGCAAAGTTGAGGATTTCGGACCGTCGGTTTGCGACCAAACTTTACCCATGGAGTAAGGATATTTCCCTGCTCATATCCGTATAGCCGCGGCCCTGATCGACTATCGGTGACCGTTGAACAGACTTCTTATCATATCTGTCGATCGGCGCATCCAAATGGCGGGCCGATCATATCCATACGTAGATCATCATTAGGGCTAGCTATCCTACGGTGTATATTGACTTGTACACCTCATTATGGGCCCTAGAGGCTAGAAAGATCCTCTCATAGGTCTAGTATAGTAAAAACCCAACACTTGGGGCCATTGTCATCAAATCTGGGACTATATAAAGGCCTCATTTGGGGCACCCCTCTCCTCATACGAATTTGCCCTAAGGAACAAAGGGAGAGAGGAGAGAAAAAGGAGAAGGAAGAGAGGAAGAAGAGAGTGAAGGTGAGAGTGAAGGTGGACCGTATGCAAGGTGGGACCCAAGGGAGTTCAATCTTACACCTTCCTACCTCTTCTTCAAGGAAGAACTCTCCACCACAACACACATTTGCTCCGTTGATCGTCTAGGTAAAAGCCCTCTTCCCTTTTCTTGAAAACCTTGAGTTGAGGAAGGATTTGCTTGAAACTCTAACATGCGAATGGTTGCTATAGGGATTCCGGCCGTCCGACCCCAAAGGCCCTCATTCCTAGGTCGTTTTCCAAGCCTCCAACGATCCATAGGTGCGGACTATTACTCCTAGGTGGTCTAGCACCAATTTCATTATGAGATTAATGATTTTGATTGCTTGGTTGATGTATTTAGAGAACATAGAGAAAAACCTAGGAAATTATGCTTATTGGAGTGGTGTGGAATTGTATGTTTTATTTGATTTCCTCACATGATGTTTGTTCTCGCTTCTTACATGACTTGGTGCAAATTTGATGATTACTTGTTGATGTCTTGTTGGATTGCTCATATGATGATGCCCTATAGCATGCATGCCTTAATTATTTCCTGTGAAATTTGTTTTTCTATGAGTTGTGGGAAGTGAGCAACTTCCTCACTAACACACATGACATACATGCACTCTTACTCATAAATCGTGATAGCTTGCTTAGTAGATGAATTTGAATTGTATGTTGAGCAACATGAGAACATGGTGTTGAATATGTTTGATGTTACATTGGTAGTTGGCTTATGAGTCACTATTCCTACCCTTGGGTTGGTCGAACATGAAGAGAGCGAAGGTGGTTCCGTTGGTAGGACCACCTTGAGGCTAAACCCGTGGATTTGGGCGAGTACGTGTGGGCGCCAGTTGGACTACATGGGTTGCTTACACCCAATGTCGGTTATGTAGACTCGTGCGGTTTAGCCTACCGTCGACCAACCATGATTGTTAACCCTGTTTGCTCACCTTGTATGGAACCTGCGACACCCTACAACCGTGGTAGCCCATCAATAACCCACTGGAATGGTCCACACCCTCGTGAGCCGGGCATGGTGGAATGGGACAGTGTTCGAGCTGTGCGGCCTGAGCCTCCCCGTAGTTACCGCGAGCGACCCCACATTCAACCCCATGTGCTTGAAGTCGGGGATGGGGAAACCCGGGGGGTCAAGGATCGCGGGGTCTCGGCCTCACGCATTGGGGGGGCCTTGGCCTCGCAACTAGTTCAGGCATATGATATGTGGGGTGTATCGGATTCCCAACCTTTTGGATGAATGGACTTAACTAATAACCCAACCCGATCGCATCGCATCGCACTAGTTAGGGTAGCGACTCGGCAGTAGCACAGAGGGAGTGTTGGCATTGGCGATCGTTAGATGTTGTCGCACGAGGGAGCGTTGTGGTGAGGGCATGCATCATGTCATGCTGCATACATGCGCATTAATAAGATTACTTAGATGTATATGATTGGCTGCTTTTCATTAAGACCATATTAAAATTGATGCATATGATAACTTGAGAATAATAGCCCCCACTGAGTTGATCACTTACTCCCACTCTGGGACGGTGTTTTAAAACACCAAGCAGACCCGTTCATAGATGCAGGTTGTACAGATTTGGTGGAGCCCGGTGATGCGAGCCTCGAGGAGGAGGACGAGTTCTCTTACTTCCAGCTGATGAACGGGCCCTCATCAGACCTGTAGATGGCACGTTGGATCGCTGCATAGAGGGCTCAGCTCTATTCTCTCTGGAGATTTTATTCTTTTGTGATTTTTTTGGGTGACACCATGTGCGACCCTTTATTATTTTTTTCTTGGTCATGTATATGTGTGTGTATATATATATATATATGCTAGTTCTCTTTCATTTCAGTCGACAGGTGCATTTGTGCTTCATGTTCCAAGAACTTTAGGCTGCGCATTTAAACCCGATTAAATGTATATTAAGGAAAATTGATTATAAGTGACCCCAGGAACTCGGGAGTCGAGCGTATGCACGACCCCCGATTCTCAGGGTGTTACAAGATGGTATCAGAGCAATAGTTTGGAATCCCTTGGGCCGTGGGTCATGAACTCACTAATGCGTCCGCTGACTTGAGAGGAAACACAATAGAAAACACAAAAATTCTAGGAGCCACCCTAGTCCCTGAACTGTCGCTCCTAGATGGAAGGTAAGACTCCCGGAGTGTTGGGGTTGGGTAGCGAGAGTAAGTAGTAACGCTAGGAAATAGGTCCAAGAGCCTTACGAATGACTTAGGCCAAGGAGAGAGTAGATAACAATATTAGAATTCGACCTGGGAGCCTTACGACACGTTTCAGCCCATTCCTGGGCAAGAAGTCAGGAGCTTAACGGCGAGACCTGATCCGACTAAGTAGGAAATTTAGGTAGTCTAGGCCACCTAATCCTTAAGGGCCCGTTTGGCCAACTGCGTTAGGTGGGATTAAGGTGAATGGAATGGTAAGAGTAGCAATACATACATGTGTAAGGTATTGTCTCTAGATTGTCTGTATCCCATGTTTTCTAATACAAGGTTTGGGATGCATGCAATTAAAGGTAAATCGCGGGATTTCCTTTCAAATATCCTATATCACACCTTCCAACACAAGACTCATTCTACAAAGCCTATAAAATAAGTTTTAAATTTTGTCCCACACCCATTCCTCACATGCCATTCCCAAATCTTGAGTTGGGAGTAGCATTGCAACCCCATTTAGTACAACTAAATGCCCTTAGCCAGACAGGCATAAGTTGAAATCTCTCTCTCCAACATATCTCTTTAAATATTCACCTAGCATCACCCTATTCTTGAATTTCCCGGGTACATTGGTAGGAACGAGTCAGAAATCGAAAGATTTGACAGTCGAAAACATCGTTCTAGACCAAATGAGTGAATACTAGGCCAAATTTGATCATTCCAACCTGCTCTAGGATGAAGACTTAAGGGTGAATGAAAATTTACCAAAAATGGGGAAAACTGTAGAAAAATTAGATTTTGACTGCTAAACATGAAGAATCTCATGAAAGTATTAGGTTCATTGCGTAGATGAGCTCCTCCTACCCTAAAATCATATATAGTACTTTCTTGGGGGCCTTACCGGTGCCCGAAAAATTGAAAAACTAGGAGTCCCAAGCAGGACCCCGGCGTGCCCACGCCCACCGGGCGTTCCCACGCCCAAATACACCGTGGGCCGGCGTGGCCACCCCCACCGGGCGTCCCCACGCCCAAAACTCCAGGGGCCCGGCGTGACCACGCCCACCGGGCGTCCCCACGCCCAAAACTCCAGGGGCCCGGCGTGGCCACGCCCAACCGGCGTGCCCACACCGGAATTTTCTGCAACAATTGTTCAACTTCAAAAATTCATATCTCATTCGTTATAACTCCGATTTAGGTGATTCAAAAGTCAAATTGAAGCTTAACAAGTATAGTTTTATATAAAAATAAAATAAAATAAAATAAAAATTATAATATAGTTATATTTGGAATGAATTGACAACTATCCAAAAAAAATTTGGTTTTAGATAGTGGTTACTTTTAGAATTTTTATAATTTATTTACGACTCCAAATTATATGAAATTTGGTGACATGACTTAAAAATTGATGATAAATCATTATAAAAATTTTAAAAATATTTTAGTTACTAAAAGTAAAAAAAAATAAAAATGTTGCAAAAATTGGGGATATGTAGAGCCCATTTCCCTCTACTCCCACTCCAACATCCTCACTCTCCCATCCTCAAACTCATCTCTTCAAAATCCATCTTCTCCTCCTACAAACTCCCCATATCCTCTTCCTCATCTCCAAACCACCTTCCCAAACTCTTTCTTAACCATTTTTTTTCTCTTAACCCCGTTCTTAAGTCCATCTACAAAATCTCATTCACAAAGCCAACATCAAACCTACTCTCTCCAACTAACTCCCATCTTTTTCTTTTTTTTCATATCCAACCCAAACCTATTTCCAAAATACATTCCCCAAAAACCAACATCACACTTCATTCCCAAATCCCACTCCATTCACTCAGTCACTTTCAAAACCCATTACAAAAAAAAAAAAAATCCCTTCTCCTTCTCCATTTCTTCAACTTTTCTCAAATCTCACTACCCACTCTCTCAAATTTGCATCTTCTCAAATCCTATTTTCCAAAACCTATCTCCAAGACCATTCTTAAAACCCCTTTCTCAAACCCGCTTCTAAAAACCCACTCCTAAGAACTGTTCACAAAAAAAAAAACTCATTTCTAAAGGTCATTCCCCAAACCCTTTCCTAAAACTCAATCTCAAGCCCCTTTTCAAAATCCCTTCCTCATATCCAATCCACCTCTAGCTAAGAAAGATGACCTTCCTTGCAACCATTGCCCCCTTTTTCTTTTTCTTTTTTTCTTTTTTCTCCTCCTGGTGATCCTTTCTCATGGGAAAGAAAAGACCGGCTTGCGAGGAGGCGGGCTGAGCCAGGAACCGTCCTGTATAATTAAATTAGATTATTTTTAGTATATATATATATTTTTTATTCCAAGTAGTTTCTAGCATGGTTGGATTACAACTCCTTAGAAGGATTGAATTTTATTACTTAAGATCTTGTAAGTTCGTATTCGATGCAAACTTCGCTAAAACATTATGAGTTCCTAAAACTTCTTCTTCCTTCCCTTTTTGCATCGTTCTTAGCGTCATCAGCCCTCCAAATTTCTGAGATATCTTAAAACTTTTGATTCTTCCTTTACCCGAAATCAACGAAAGCAAAGTGTGATTTGTTCATAGCCCACGCCCATAAAATCAAGATGACAATATACAGAAACATGTTTAGGCCCTTAAGGGGTGTTTAGCACATGGTATTTGATAGGATTAGGTGGAATGAAATTGCATTTGGTCTGTGTAATTACATCTAACATTTGAAGAGGATGGAAAGGGTAAGATTAGGTGGGATGGAATTGCATTTAGTTCCATGAAATTGCATTCGATCCCATGCATGAATTCCATGGATTTTGAAATCTACTACACATGTAGGCCCTACATTGAGGCATGCGTTAAACCATGCCATCCATCCATATGCACCATTTACATGTGGCATTCTGATTATATACGTGTACAAATGAACAACATCCGTTGTGAATTTGGTCTGCTGATTACAAATTTCATGGTCCACCAAACATGATTTAGCTTAATTCGGTGTTTTCCGTGGTAATTTTTTTTAATCCCAAACATGGGATTGGATGGCTGCAATACCGTGGTATTTCCAGACATGCAATCATTGTGAAATAATGATGTTAATCCGATCTAATACAATTCAACACCATTTAATTCCACTAACCAAACAGGACTTTAGGCTTCCAAATCCCACCCCATTTCCTCCCTATTCCACTCACCTCTCTCAAATCCAAGAGCTTCGTGGGACCAATGTCATATATGGATTGTATCAATGCCGTTCATTCAGTTTTTCCGAATTATTTTAGGGTATGAGCCAGACAAATAGACGGCTGAAGTGAACCACACAGTGAGGAATGAACTCCCACCACTAAAAACATTTTTCAGGTATATGTGGAAAATGGCATGTCAAAGAATGTACTCTACATGTTCCATAATATGGGGAGGTGTGGATGAGGCCTATTTTGAGATCTAGTAACAGTCTCTTCAATAATTTGGTTAGGAGCCGTGAAGCCCATGTAGCAATTCATGTGTATGATCAGATAATTTGAGTTGGGATCATGCCTGATCTTTTCACTTTTACAACGATGGTGAATGTTTGCTTTAAGAATGAGATGATGCATATGCCAGTTGAGTTTGTTGCAGGTGTAGAAGATAAGGGGTTTGAGCCAAAATGTGGTCACTTGTAATTCATTGATTGATGGATGGTGTGAGCTGGGTAAGACAGAAGTTGCGTTAGACATTTTGCTATTGATGGGTGAGAAGGGTATTTTGCCGAATGGGGTTAATCATACTTCATTGATGAAAGCCTACTGTAAAGAAAGTGAGATTTAAAATATATATATGTATATACATGGTATAACTCGTTGAACTCTATCGCCTAATTTGCTTGCTCAGCTTTACCATTTGAGGTGTGCATGCAATAGTTGTGTTGGGTTTAGTACTAAATGAGACCATGTCAAGATGCGAGGGTAGTCAATGTGAGGCTCCGCCATGGCCAGCTCCTAGATCTTAGTGTCATATCTCGAGTACTTCCCTAAGTGCAGACTATGAAGCATTCGCACACACCCTCGTTGCGAATGAGTCAGCTTACCACTATAATGCAGTCACGCTATTTTGGAGAGGAGAGTAACATAAGAGAGCCTTTAAAGTAAACGAATTTGTTATACTAGGACTGAAGAATGAGGTTTATTTGGTTAGTTACAAATGAGGACCCGTCTTCCTTATGTAGACCTAAGATCCTTTTAGCTTACCTTACATGGATAGTTAAGATAAGGCTTACGATGTCATCCCGCGGCCTTTCTAGGGTCACCATCTCTTCTAAACCCTAGAGAGAACTCTCCCATTTTAGATCTACTTCAAACCCACTCAAACCCCATTCACAAATCCAACACTAAACCCATTTCATTTTTTTTCCAAAACATTCTCATCAACAATCCATTTCCTTGCCAAGGGAAGTGGCATTCCTAGCAACTGTTGCCTCCTTCTTCTCCATTCTGATGATTCTTTTCCTCATAGGGAAAAAGCACCCCCACCCTCGTCCGACCCAGAAGAATAGAAGCTTAACACACGAATAATTAGTAGTTTGTTTGGAGTCAGTTAGGACTATTTCTATGTATTGAAGGATAATTAAAACATTTCCTTAACTAGGTTGTATTTCCCTTACGTTTGGAATATCTATGCTAAAATCCATATTATAGGATGTAACTGGCCATACTAATAGTACTTTGAATCCAATATGAATGTATGGATTGCCTTAAAATTTTCTTGTTGCCTTTTGAATGCTTGTATGTATGATTACCTTTATGCATCCTTATTAACGTTATTAGCACTTCAAACCACCAGAATACTTTAAAACTTTTGACTATTCCTTCATTATTGAAATTTATGAAACTAAAGTGCGGTCTGCTCTTAACCCACTAGACATGAGATCGAAATGATGATATACATATAAGATTTTATACTACTAGAAACCTTTTTAAGATAATCATTTGACCATAGGCACCATGGGAGATTTAAATCACTAAGTTAGACAAGAATTAAAATGAGAACTCTCTCGGACCAAGACCTAAAGGATAACCTTATAAATAGGAGATTTAAACATTCCAATAATGGTCGTTTCCTAAACATTTAGATTGATCGGACTATGAAATTACGGAAGTATACACCTGCGAAGCATTCGCGGATTGACTCAATTCTCAATGTTGGGCGACTACCAAGGGACTCATTGCTTTGGCCGAGCAGAAGACCAGGATCCACCAGGGCAAAAAAGGGATACGATGAGACTTCTACCCTGATCAGGTAGATGATCGACGTATCGGGTTCAAGCCTACTACAACCGTCTCTCCGTATTGGTCTACCATTGAAAACAAATATTTTTACTTTAGATAGAGGAAAACCGTCGCCAAGAATCTAAATCTTTATAAATAAATTTTAGTAAACCATCAGGGTGAAAAAGTTTTAAGGGGGGTAGAGTAAAATGAACCAGCCTAGCATAGATAGTATATACTCTACCATGCATATACACTTGAAATCAACAAACCTGGGCAAATGAAATAATGAAGCCTTTACTTACTACCCTTAGGCAATTTCGGGGACGAAATTATTTTTAAGGGGGGTAGATTGTAACATCCTCGATTTTCATTGTTTTGGATTTTCAAAAATTCTTGAATTTTTTTTAATTAATTAACTTATAACATCACTTAATGATCATTAGCACTTAATGATAGTTTATACAAGAGTGTACCAGTAAAGAACCGCACTAGTCCGATTAATTAGCCGTAGAAAGCCAATGAATCCGCCCAATCACTTGAACATCGAGTGTAGTGTAACGTCTCACTCAACCAGAATAGTGTCCTAAGGCGTCCACGTAAGATTTACCACAGGACTGTTCATTTAAGCCACTCATAGTGAGGTATCACAAATAAATTAGACCAAGATTAGCCCAATTGAATAGACCGGAGAGCATTATAGAACCGGGTGGGGCCTCCAAGGGAACCCGTTTTAATTTACGGCCGGCGGCTATTCGAACGGAAATAAAATTATAAAAATTCAAGAGACAAATTCAGGGCTTGGGGCCACAACCAGGACCCGGTGGACACCCGTGGAATTTGGCCTTGCCCACCCCCACCAATAAAATTGGTATCGCCTGAAATAAAATTAAAGTCATTTCAGCCTAAATTTTTTCAAATTTCATGAAGGTCTTGTACTAGGTTCCAAAACTTAGGACCCGTCTCAGGGCCGTTATCGCAAATCGGACCGTGGCCCAAACCCCAACTACTAAAAGATGATCATGGGAGGAAATACCTAAAGATGGTGGACCAGAATCTCCTTATCCAAAAAGTTGACCGTCGTTTGGACCACTTTCCAAAATAAGAATAATTCCGTCTCATTGGGCTTGATTCCATCCGGGAATCGGACCTGGCGGCCGACCCTCAACTTGAGCTAAGGTGATATGAGAACAAATCCTTAAAGAAAGATTAATTAAGTGAAAACACCACTCTTATCAAATTGGGATTTGGCCTCATTTGGACCCTTTCCCTATAAGGAATTTCCCTGAACCAAGGGGGAGAAGGGGGAGAGAAAAGTGAGGGATAAAGGGGCCGATCATACCAAGAGTCATCTTACACTTCCTACTTTTTGACTTTACACCCATTTGGGCCCTGAGGCTAGAAAGCCCTCTCATGGTCAAAGTTGTAAAAACCCAACATTGGGGTTGTTAAATGGGACTATAAAAGGCCTCATTTGGGGCACCCCTCCCTCATACGAATTTCCCTAAGGAACAAAGGGAGAGGGGAGAAAAGGAGAAAAGAGAAAGAAAAAGTAGAAAGTGTCAAGCATGATGTGGATTGAAAGCCCATCTCAAATAAAAGAAGTGAGTCACGTCAAGGGTTAACATGACAAAAGCCCTTTCCCTTTTCTTTTTTTGCTTTTCAGTGGGGTGAGGACCGTGTCCCCTGGATTCCCTCCACCCCCGGGCCCTCTTGCCTGGCGGGGACAGCCAGGAGACTGAGCACTAACCCTTGGTGGTTGAAATTTTTTGAGTTAATGATTTTGATTGCTTGGTTATTATTTGAGAACATAGAGAAAAACTTAGAAAATTAGCTTATTGGAGTGGTGGGAATTGTATGTTTTTTTGTTTCCCCGATGTTTGTTCCACTTCTTCTGACTTGGTCAAATTTGGAACTTGTTGTTCTTGTTTTGCTCATATGATGATGCCCTAACTGAGCCTTAATTACTGGAAATTTGTTTTTCTGAGGTGGGAAGGACAACTTCCCCTCCCACGCTACGCCCTTCTATAAACGGAAGCGCTTAGAATGTTTGAATTGATGGGAACTGAGAAATGGGTTGTAGTTTGGTTCTTGGTAGTTGGCATGTATGGTACATTCCACCCTTGGGTTGGTGGAAATGAAAGACGAAGGTGGTTGTTGGTAGGACCACCGAGGCAAACCCAGGATTTCGGCGATAGTGTGGGGCAGGACGGGTTGCTTAACCCGATGTGCCGCCATTATGCCTGTTGGGTTAGCCTTTTCAAAATGATTGTTAACCTGTTTGCCACCGATGGAACTCACCCCATAACCGTGGTTACCCACAATAACCCATGGAAAATGGTCCACACCTCGTGAGCCGGGCATGGTGGAATGGGACACGTGTTCGAGCTGTCGGCCTACGCCGGGTGACGCGCCTCCCCGTAGTGACCGCGAGCGACCCCACATTCAGCACCCCCATGTGCTTGAAGTCGGGGATGGGGGAAACCCGACGGGGTCAAGGACCGCGGGGTCTCGGCCTCACGCATTGGGGGGCCTTGGCCTCGCATCTAGTTCAGGGCATATGATATGTGGGGTGTGACAGATTCCCAAACCTGCTGGATGAATGGACTTAACTAATAACTCGGCTAACACGATCGCATCGCATCGCACTAGTTAGGGTAGCGACTCGGCAGTCGAGGTCGCACTGAGGGAGTGTTGGCATTGGCGATCGTTAGATGTTGTCGCACGAGGGAGCGTTGTTGTGAGGGCATGCATCATATCATGCTGCATACATGCGCATTAATAAGATTACTTAGATGTATGTGATTGGCTGCTTTTCATTAAGACCATATTAAAATTGATGCATATGATAACTTGAGAATAATAGCCCCCACTGAGTTGATCACTCACTCCCACTCTGGGACGGTGTTTTAAAACACCAAGCAGACCCGTTCATAGATGCAGGTTGTACAGATTTAGTGGAGCCCGGTGATGCGAGCCTCGAGGAGGAGGACGAGTTCTCTTACTTCCAGCTGATGAACGGGCCCTCATCGGACCTGTAGATGGCACGTTGGATCGCTGCGCAGAGGGCTCAGCTTTATTCTCTCTGGAGATTTTATTCTTTTGTGATTTTGTTGGGTGACACCATGTGCGACCCTTTATTATTTTTTTCTTGGTCATGCATATGTGTGTGTATATATATATATATGCTAGTTCTCTTTCATTTCAGTCGAGAGGTGCATTTGTGCTTCATGTTCCAGGAACTCCAGGCTGCGCATTTAAACCCGATTAAATGCACATTAAGGAAAATCGATTATAAGTGACCCCGGGAACTCGGGAGTCGAGCGTATGCACGACCCCCGATTCTCAGGGTGTTACACATCTTCTTCTTCTTCACAACTCTCAAATCCATTCTTCAAATCCCACTTCAACCCTCTCACTCTCTTATCCACAAAACCCACTTCAAACCCATCTTCTTCTCCTTAACAAGACCCATCCCATCTCAACACCCATTCTCAATCTCATTCCATTCACCCATTTACTCTCAAAACCCAACATCAATCCTTTTCACTCTTACCCATCTCAAACCTCATTCACAAATCCAACACTAAACCCATTTCATTTTTCCAAAACATTCTTATCAAGAATCCATTTCCTTGCCGAGGGAAATGACATTCCTAGTAACCGTTGCCTCATTCTTCTCCATTCCGGTGATTCTTTCCCTCATAGGGAAAAAGCACCCCCATCTTTGCCTGACTCAGGAGAGTAGTAGTATAACATTACTGATAATTAGTAGTTTGCTCTAAGTCGGTTAGGGCTACCTACATGTTTTGAAAGATAACTAGAACTTTTGCTTGACTAGGTTGTATTTCCCTTACGTTTGGAATATCTATGCTGTAATCTATACTCTATGATGTAACTAGCCATACTAATGGTACTTTGAATCCAATATGAATGTATGGATTGCCTTGAAATTTTCTTGTCGCCTTGTTAATGCTTGTATGTATGATTACCTTATTGCGTCTTTATTAGCGTTATTAGCACTTCAAACCACCAAAATACCTTAAAACTTTCGACTATTTCTTCATTCTTGAAATTTATGAAACCGAAGTGCAGTTTACTCATAACCCACTAGCCTTAAGGTTGAAATGGTAATTCATATAAAATTTCATGCCTTTAGAAACTTTTTAGGATGATCTTTGACCATAAGCATATCGAGAGAACCCCCAATTTGGATATAAAAATTTAAAACGAGGACTCTCGTAGACCAAGACCCAAAAGACAACCTTATAAATATGAGATTTAAACTTTCCAATGATGGTCGTTCCCTAAACATTTAAATTGATCGGACTACGGAATTACGGAAGTATACACCTGCGAAGCATTCGCGGCTTGACCCAATTCTCAATCCTGGGCGACTACCAATGGACTCACTGCTTTAACCGAGTAGAAGACGAGGATCTACTAGGACTAGGAAGGGATACAACGATCTTTCTACCCTGGTTAGGTAAAAGATCGATGTATGAGATCAAAGCCTAACACAACTGTCTTTCCATATTAGCCCAATCATAAAGAGTATAATATATCACCCTTAGGTAAACTTTATCATCAAACACTTAGCACGATAATGATGATTTTGACATTTGTTTTCAAACCTCAAAAGTGATAAATTTTAAGGGGGGTAGATCACAATGAGTTAGGCTATTGTATTTATTATATACCCTAAAACGTAAATAAATTCGAAACCAACAAAACTTAAGCAAATAAAATGATAATATCTTTACTTATTACCCTTAGACAATTTCGGGGATGAAATTGTTTTTAAGGGGGGTAGATTGTAACATCCTGAATTTTCACTGTTTCGAATTTTCAAAAAAAATTTAAATTTTTTTTTAAATGTAATTAATTTATATTATTACTTACTGATCATTGACACTCAGTGATAATTTATACACGGGTGGAACCAGTAAAGAACCGCACAAGTCCGATTAATCAATTATAGGAAGCTAACGAACTCGCCCGATCACTCGAACATAAACTTTAACCCCATGATTTACTCACATAGGGCCCCAAATCTAACCGACCCATCGCTAACTGATTAAGACAATCATAACTAAATTAAAGATCTAACTGAAGCCGAGTCAGATAAGGCTTGGATCTTGGCTAATAGATCAAATTAACCCCGTTACTCTTTTAGCCTAAAACCGACGGCTTAGAGTAATTATGACAAAATTCCCACTTTCACTAGTTATAAATAGGCCACACTATGAACATAATTAACTCAAATTCTAATCATTGCTCATGAGAAATCTCAATACCTAATTTTTTACAGAAATGCCCCGATTTTCTGAACAAGCTCTAGACTGCTCGTTGGTGGGCCCACCAGTTTCAAAATTATAGAGTAATGTCCGTCTTGCTGGGCTCGACGTCCATCGCGGGAGCTGGACCTGAGTAGTGTCTAAAACCGCTCAACTTGAGCTGAAGGACGAGTGCATGAGAAGTGCAAATACCCTAAAGGAAGGAACTGAAACTTAAGTGAATTAAGTTGTTCACTCTTATGCAAAGTTGAGGATTTCGAACCGTCGGTTTACGACTAAACTTCATTTGTGAAGTAAGGATATTTCCATACTCATATCCATATAGCCGCAGCCCCGATCGACTATCGGTGACCATTAAACAGACTTTTAATCATACCCATCGATCGACGCATCCAAATGACAGGTCGTTTGTGTCTATGGGTAGATCATTGCTAGGGCCAACTATCCAACGGTGGGTGTCGACTCCTACGCCCCATAGTGGGCCCTAGAGGCTAGAAAACCCTCCCATAGGGTTAGTATAGTAAAAATCCAACACTTGGGGCCATTTGCACCAAATCTGGCATTATAAAAGGGGCTTCTTTTGGGCACCCCTCTCCCCATACGATTTTGCCCTAAAAAAGGAAAGAGAGAAGAGAGAAAAGGGAGAAAGAAGAAAGGAAGAAGAGAGAAAAGGGAGAAAGAAGAAAGGAAGAAGAGGGGAAGGGAGTGTGAAGTAGAGGGAAGGTAGGCCATAGCTCTAGTGGGGCCCAAAGGAGACCGATTCTTGCAACTCCTTACCTCTTCCTCAACAAATCCTTCACCCACAACCAGAAGAGCCCATTTCCACCGATTGAGTAGGTAAAACCCTCATCTCTTAGAAATCTCTCATGTTGAGGGTGAATTCACATGGGATTCTAACATGCAAGTAATTGTCTTAGGATTCTGGCCGATCGACACAGAGTTTGGCGTTCTTATGTCATTTTTCAAATCTTCAACGATCCATAGGTGCGAACTATTAACCTTAGGTGGCCTAGCACCAATTGTAGTATGAGTCTAATGATTTTGTTTGTTTGGATGACATATTTGGAGAATCTATAGAAACCTAGGAATCATATAATTGTTGGAATTGTATGGAATTTGCATGTTTTAATTCTCATTTAATGTTGTTCGTGCCTCTCACATGCTCGGTTACAATGGATGATTTCATGTTCATGTCTTGCATGATTTTCTTATATGGTGTTGCTTTATAACATGTATGATTCATTAATTCTTGTGAATTTGGGCTCTACGAGATGTAGGAAGTGCTTAACTTCCTCACTAACCCACACAACACACATGCACCTTGTTCATAACGCTGTTAGCTTGCTTATAGAAAAACCTAAATTGTGTGTGATAAATATGGGTGCATGATATTGCTTATGCTAGCTGATGCGCTAATGTTTAGCATGATATGGATGATCATCAACCCTTGGGTTGGTCAGGAAATGAGAAGAGTGAGGGTGGTCCCGTTGGTAGGACTACCCTGGGGCTAAATCCATGGATTTGGGCAAGTGCGGATGGGCAACAGTAGTTAGACTACATGGGTCGCCCGTATCTGATGTCGTCTATCGTGTGCTTGCTTGAACTTGTGCTGTATAGTTTATTTACTGACCAATCTTGCCTATTAACCTTGATTGCTCACATATGTATGAAACTTGGAACACCCTACAACCGTTGTAGTCCATCGATAACCAATTGAAGCTGATCCACCGTCTCGTAAGCCGGGCATGGTGGAATGAGACATTGTGTCTGAGCTGTCGGCCTACGCTGGGGTGACGCGCCTCCCCGTAGTGACCGCGAGCAATTCCTTTTTCTCGGCACTCCCCATGTGCTTGAAGTCGGGGATGGGGAACCCGAAGGGATCAAGGATCGCGGGGTCTTGGCCTCACACATTGGGGGGTCTTAGCCTCGTAACTAGTTCATGTCATTTGATACGCAGGGTGTATCATATTCCCCAACCTGCTGGATGAATGGACTTAATTAAGAATCCGACTAACATGATCACATTACATCGCACTAGTTAGGGTGGCGACTCGGCAGTCGAAGTCGCTCTGAGGGAGTGTTGGTCATACGCGATCGTTAGATGGAGTTGCTAGAGGGAGTGTTGTAGCCTGGGCATGCATCATATCATCTATCATGCATATGCATTAATAAGATTAGTTAGGTATTTATGAATGATTGCTTTTCATTAAGTTCATAATGTAATTGATGCCTGTTACAACTTAAGATTAATAACACCTACTAAATTGATCACTCATTCTTACTCTTGGACAGTGCTTTAAAACACCAATCAGACTCTCCCATAGATGCATGTGACGCAGAGTACGAGGAGCCTGACGGCGCGAGTCTTGACGAGGAGGATAAACTGCCTTACTTCCAGCTAATGGGGGGCTCTCCATCGGCTTGATAGGCAGGATTTGGATCGTTGAGCAATAGGCTCAACTCTATTCTTTTTGGACATATGATTTTTTTCGTGATTTTGTTAGGTAATGCCTCATGCGACCCATTTATATTCTTTTAGACCTGTATATATTGATCTCTTTTCATTTCAGCAGATTAGTCGTGATTGTGATTCATGTTCCAAGTAATTCCACGCTACGCATTTACATCTGATTAAACGCAAATTAAATAAAATCGGTTATAAGTGATACCCAGGAACTTGAGAGTCGAGTATATGCACGACCCCCGATTTTCAGGGTGTTACAATATATATATATATATATATATATATATATATATATATATATATATATATATATATATATATATATATATATTGTTGCATCCTTTTATAGACCACATTTGCATTTCATTTTTTTCATTGCTATTATCTCTTTTAAACAAATTATAGTTCGAGACATTGTAGTCTCCTTAGTAGTGATTTGAAATAGTAGCTCGTAGTCGATTTCTGACTCCATTAGTAATCGATTTAGTTTATTAATATAAGACCTTTGAAAACTCTCATGATAATAAGAATAAATCCTACAAAGTAGAGACCACGTATAAGTGCGGGGGATTGAGAGTGTCTAATCTCTTCCCTCACCATCACCAAGATCCTTATCCAAAATCCCTTGCATTGGAAAGTCTTCAATTCTCAAATCCAAGGTGATTCTACGGGCCTAATTGACCATAGATTCTTGGCTTCCCTTGGTTAGTGGCAACCCCAAGTCGGGCAAGGTGGTGCAGGAGTGGTGTCCAAAGGTTCTGACGCAATTTCCTACCAAAAGTTATTGTGCAGGGATGTTGGGTGAGGCCCACTGCAATGTATGTGAGAAATCTATTCTGTCCATCTGTTTTGCTCGCTAATTTTAAGACATGGTACAAAAAATGAGGTGGATAAAATACTCAAGTGGGTCACATGAGAGGGAAAATTAGGAAAAGAAATTCCTACCATCAAAACCTTTCTTGGCTCCACCTTGATGTTTATATGCTATCCAAAATCTATTTATAAGGTCATCACCAATGGGATAAAGTGAAAACACCGGAAAAATAGCCGGATACAAAACTTTTATAGCCATAAGAATGCATCTACGGTGTTCACTAAATGCCCACGGTTTCATATCGTGTGACCCATTTGAGTATTAGATACACCTCATTTTTCGTCGCGCGTCCTAATATGATCTCTCGAAATGAATGGATCAGGTGGATTTCTCAAAAAACATCACGATGGCCCCCACCGGTTCATAATAGAAATGATGACAATAAATGCAAAAATATAATATTATCTACATATGGGCACGTTATTATACATATATGCTACCATCACCTGCCATTATGAGAAGGTTAGCAACGTCTCCAAAGCTTTTAATTTAGACGTGGACGGGTGGACTGTCCATCAATACCACTGGGGACAAGCCATGTGAAAAAGTTACACCCATCATATGATCCTGACCTTTTAAATGTTTTTTTGTTCTTTTTTCTTTTTACATTATTTTTGCAACCATTCATTTTGTGAGCCATAGCTTGGATGGCTATGATCATCACAAGCACCATTGGATCATAAGTGAGCTAGAAAATAATTTTAAAATGAGCAACATCAGAACCAACGATATGCTGGGCCCTACTTAAGATGCCCCAGGCAATATTATTTCTGCTATATATATATAACAGATAAAAGTATCAACAGGGGATGTAGCTCAGATGGTAGAGCGCTCGCTTAGCATGCGAGAGGTACGGGGATCGATACCCCGCATCTCCACTTTGTGTTTTTTTTTATTATTTTTTTTAATATATAGTTACCGTTGTGGCCCATCAGATCAATGGTTTGGATCGTCGTTCTTTTGTTTTTCAGAGTTACCATTGTGGCCCATCAGATCAATGGTTTGGATTGTTGGAGGATGGACCTTGCAAAACGTCTACGATGCACAAAGTGAAAACATGAGGATAGCACAAAGTCTATACAGAAAGTATTGGGACCCATCAGATCAACGGTCTGGATCATTGAAGAATGGCTTCACTTGCATGGAGTGAAAGCACGAGGATACAATACAACGGATCATATATTCATCTTATTTGAAAATTTGATGTCCTCGGGACCACCTTGTTGCTCACGCGGCACGTGCAGCCCTTGGTAACCACGTGCCAATTCTGCAAACGTGTGCAAGATCCTATTCGTCAGATGGAAGGGCCCCACCAAGCAGATTTAGTGAGACAAAATATAGAGGGTTGTTCACTTATCAGGTGGGCCACACTGTACCAAAGAGATTCTTATTTCTTAGCCATCCATTGGATCATATCCTGTAGCTCATCTGATGAGTATATCTACCTAATATTTATGCCAGGGAATCTGATGAGTGGGCCCACCTGATGGACGACTTGGATGGAAGGCGCTAACTTTTAGCTGAAAATGCGAGCAAATTAATAAGAGGCGGATTCTTTTACAACATGGGAGGTGGGGTCCACCATGATGTGTATGAAGGAAATCCAATCTGTCCATCATGTGAATCCCCTCATGTTCTACTCGACGCCAAAAAATCAGACCAATCCAGAACTCAGGTGGACGACACCATGTGAACACATGCCAAAAACCAATAAAATCATTTGTCATGGCCCACCTGAGTTTTGGAATGGCCTGATTTCATTCGTTACGATTCGTCCCATCGGCGAACATCTTGTGTGTGGATTGGATGGAATATACAAACACGGTGGGGCCCACATACAATCTTGAAGGTTTTAATGGTGGGACTCCCCATTCCAACTGTTCCCTGTGGTGTGACCCACCTACGTTTTGGATGCTTCTGGTTTTTTGGATACAGGGTGAGTTTAGAGGGGTTCATCTTATGGACGGACAGGATGGATGTGTTCCCTACGTCAAGGTGGGCCCCACACCTGTACTTGTAGAATAAGCTTAATTGCGATGCCATATTGTGTACCATTGACGAGGAACTTGGCGCGATGATCTTAGCCATACATCCTATAGTCCACGCAAATGATTGGCCAATAACCAAATGGCCTTCTCTGGACTGATCCTAGCCGTGCAATAAATGAACTTTTCTCAACGTAATGTAAGTCGGATGCTGATTGTCTTTTAGTGTCCATTTGAACGCCACGTGTCAAAGGAATAGGATAACCCAAACAGTGTAATTTGAGTTCTAATGAGCGGTTCAGATCCTATCCAGTTATTCCACGTGTGCGGCAATGAAAGAGAAACATTGAACATCCATGCCACGAGAGGCGTCGGATCAGCTCCAATAAGCTGGGACCTGTGGGCCATATCACATATGTATATCTTTCTAACTATCCTCTCAATGACCTCGTGCCTATCTAATTTATACATTCCTACTGTTTTCCACCGTCCATTTCCCACTAATTGCATGATCCTCTACCGTCCTCTGGATTTCGGTTTACCAAGAGTAATCCAGACCATACGTTTGTTAGCCCCACCTTGGATGACGATGCCCCAACTAGATGGGGCAAACTTAACTATTCAGATTGTGGCCCACAAAATAGACGGCTAGGAAGAGATGCACGGGAGATTTTCTAGGATGCCCATCCACATTGACTTGTATCAAACCAAAGGTTTGGATTACCTGAGCATCGACCCAAAGCAATGAATGGAATGGATTTCATGCAAATGATATGGTAGGACCCAAATAGCTTAGACGCTGCAGATGTCGGGTGTTGGGTAAACTAACGTTATAGAGATTTTGGTCCTTGGGACCGACCGTTTTAATCATGAAGTCATGGGTTCGGGTGCCCTTGTGGTGTGTGTATAATTAAATAAATAAATAAAAAGCATATGCTAATAAAAAGAGGGAAATTTTGGAACAATAAAGTCATGAAAAAATAGATGATTAAAACAAGTAAAAATTCTTTAAAATAATACTGATTTTAATAGTAGTATAGATTTCATTTTCAACCTTAAAAAATAATTCAAAATAATTACTCTTTCAATTTCAACTAACCAATGCTAGTTGAAATTGAAGAGTTATTCCACCATGACCTATTCAAAAAAAAAAAAAACCAACAGTAACAGTCAACAAATATAAAATATCCAAGGAGAAGAAGCACAAGATAACAAGTTTAGAATGGCTATTTCTCATATATCTCTTCGTTAGATTAGAACGTCAAAAGTCGAAACAAAACCGTATTAGGAAAGAAGGCAAATCTGCCCTTCGGTGAGCTGGACGCAGACTCGTATTACAGCCAGTACATCCTTTCAACAGAGGACAAACTCGTAAAAATCCTTGGGCCTGCTGAATGATCCCAATTCATGGTACAATGGGAAAAGAGCCAAACTGGCAAAGAGATGATCCTAGGAAAGAATAGCCTTGATCTTTGTCTTCTGATCTTCTGTTAGTGAACTAGGGAACAAAACCTCGAATGTAATATACAAGTCGCCTTTCTTTGAGCTGAAATGCAGAGGCATCCCCTCCCCTTTAAACTTCCTCACCTCTTTCGGTTTTGTAATCCCCTGAGATTTCACCAAGTTTAGTCATTTCTTAGAATTGGGATGCTCCTCAACTGATAAGGACATAAAACCATCGTTGCATGCACGTGCCGATATGGCACAGGTGTGCAATATCTTAGCCATTCATTGGATGCATGGCATGCACCCCTCTTGGTATGTGCAATGGCCAGAAAATGAAGCTGGACCACTCATCAGGTGAGCCATGTGCATGAAGAATAACGAATGGTAAAAAGAATATTGACCAGAATTCAACATTCATGTGTGGTATACATGACTCAAGGGCAGCCTATTTTTTTGACCTGGCATATGCATGGTGGGGCCCACCACCCACGCCATGGGAGGCTCGAGTCTTGCATGTGTGCATGCGGGCATATGTTTCATGAATTGAATTCATTATCCTACTCTCATGTGTGGCTGTAACACAACTCTAAAAATAATGAATAGAAAGAACAAAGGAATGTATGTTTTACCAACCTTTGAGCTGATGTCCACCAGATGTTCATCAAGATGCTTGAGGGTCTTTTCAAAACCAACAAGAGCTTGGAGCTAAAAAAGAAGATGTGTGAAATCAGCCATAACATGAAAGCGACCACTTTCACAAAAGAGAGGAAAAGAGTACAACTGAATTGAAAGTACAAACATGGCAGCTTTATATATACACTAGCCTGCCATGTTTAGATTCTAAAGCATATCGACACCAGCTTATATCTTAGAACACATGGATTCGTGGAGTTGAAGAGGGGTGAAAGGCATGGGCTAAACACTGGTCAATACATATCACATCTCCTGATACGTGATGCATCTCCCAATGCATAACAGTTTTCTGATCAAGCGATGCAGTATGTTGATATGCATTGGTTTGCTTAGTTGGGATTGTGTCCAGATGATTGTGATGATGATTGGTTTGCTAGATGGACCAGACATGCTCTGATACAAATATCAAACCTAGGTTTTTTTTTTCACATGCACACACGCCGTAGTGGGATTTCACCACCTATGGGTACTCAAACCCTTGACTTGGTGTTGAAACTCTTGTGAGTCCACCACCGCGGCCAGAGTAAGGACCCAACCTAGGTTAATGAAATAAGAATAAACAAGAAATGAGAGATCTCTAGCGGAATAACTTCTCAAGTGCACATCTTTTGCACTATTCTGGGGCAATTTCGATAGAAAATGCTTTCCACTTTTATGAGCAGCTTGAAAAAAAACCAAGAAGATGAATTACATAAAAAGGTAAATTATGTTTGTAGATCTAAATCAGGGCTTCAACTGATCTAGTAAATCAACTCAGGTAACAACAGCAATTATCTAGATTATGGTGTGCCGTAAAGGCTGTTATGTAAAGGTAACAGTGGCAGCTGTTACACATTACGAGGTCGTAAAGGAGGCTGAATTGCAACAGCTAGCCATTTTTGTTTGGTACCATGTCTTTGAAAGGCCACTGATTAGATAGAAGGCAAAGATAATCCAGTCCAATGCAATGCATCACCCTGCCACGTGTACTGAGGTGAGATGGCTCTAACATCTTGGCGTTTTACCATTCATACATACATCATATCCCACAAAATAGACCCCATACCATATTATGCTTAGCCCATACGTCGATCATCTGAACTTATATGATGCACCCATCATGATGGCCCACGTACAAAAAAAAAAAAAAAACCCTCTTTCAGAAGATCTTTGTAATTAGGGGTAATTATGGGGAAAACCAAACTGACTTGCTGTTCGAGATATGCGACCGATCATAGAATAGGTATTTTAGAGTGGCAGCTTTTACACATTACGAGATCGTAAAGGCTGTAACAGCCGTTGTGGAAAAAAATGACCCGTAAAGGCCATTACAACCCCCTTAATGGCCCGTTATGCCCCATGTAAAGGCCGTAAAGGCCCCATAATGGTCCGTTACGGGGCCGATACAGGTTTTTCAGACGTTTTTTTCCTTCAAAAAAACAAAAAAACCGTTACGGCCCCGTAACAACCATTACACCCCGCATTGTAAAGGTAACGGTGGTGGCCATTATGGCCACCATTACCATTACGGAATACCTTGGTCTAGATATGTAAGCTCATGACATGTCCATTTGATCCATGAAGGCATTGTGCCTATCTTTTTTAGTTTCTCACTGTCCATATTCTCGAAGGGGATCATGTTGCTTATTATGCTATAAGGCTATGTAAATTGGAGGTATTCCCCCCATTTCCTGCTACATAGAAAGTTGCAGCTATCCTCCATGAGCTCATATTCTACCACTACATAACCTCAAGCAATAGATGATAGAAGAAAATTCTTACTATGCATGAAACATAAGAAAGTTTTGGAATTCGAAGGAAAAAAGAAACACAGAAAATTCCTTTGCATGCTTGTCATCTGCTTAAGCATGGTATCATGCTAGCAGAGAGGACTCATACCAATCATAAAGGTACAAATACAGAACAATAGAGAACCTTGAGGGAAAATAATGAAAACTTAGAAGAAGACGGAGAAGAGTTACCAGTGAAATTGTAACAGTTGTATGCAGGTCATTGCCTTCCCTCCTGAAGCGATCATGTGGAGCAGTCTTTATTCTAAACTGCTCATAAGATAATAATTATTGTTAGTTGGTATAGCCAATTTGAATGGTGGATTGCATTCGAAACCAAATAAAAGGAACCAACCTTCAAATCTCCAGGCTCGCCATCTATTACAGGCTCGCCATCTTCATAAAACACGACCTCCTGTGAGAGGCCAAGATTATGTTAGGTTAATGTCGAAAAGGCATCACTTCTAAAGGCCAAAAAATGTTTCTAATGCATCAAGATTACATTAATGAAGAATGTGTTGCATCACGATTCCTAACTGATTTAAGTCATTCAAAATTTCAAAGCAAGCATCACGATTCCAGAATGTGCTCCCTCCATCTCCCTCTCATCAAATGGAACCAATTAACCCTACGTCCACGTTATCAGCAGAGGTTTAAAGAACCATGTCTCCTAGAGCAGCAGCATGTCGGAGGCCAATGGGTCATAATGAATTTGTACTCATTCATGATGGGCAGCACCAATGGCAAGTTCCGATAGTTTGCAAGGATTTTATTTTATTTATCCTTTAGTTACAGCTGAGAAACAGCATTTTTTTAGCAGTGACAAATTAGAGCTGGGTAGCATCTTTTCAAACTATTAGCAAGTTTAGATGCTTGGGAAGCAGGGGCATCACCATTGGATGGAACCCAGAGTAACATGTGAGTAGAGGTTCAATAAGTTGGCGTCACACATGCAAAAGATGGAACAGAGCTAGGGCTGTCAATGGGCACCCAGACCCGCGGGTACCCAATGGACTGGACCAGACCTGATTTTAATGGGTCTAGGCCCTATTTATTGGACCCGTTAAGGAATCGGGTCAGTTTCGGGTCTCACCTTTGTACCCAATTAAAATCAGGGCTAGTTGGGTTTGGATCAGATCCATTTGATAGACCAGTTAAAACCAGGCTGGATCAGGTCTAGTCGGGTCCGGGTTGGGTCCACTTAGTTTTAATGGTCAAATTATATATTAAAATTTTTTTTATTGATTAGTCAAACCCGGAAATGAGGTTTCCTGAGCCACATACATGTAGGAGATCCACTTATACACCATGCACATGTCAAAGCGGCACGTCTATGTGATCTAATCCATCCAAGTGGGCCCAACCACTTAAATGATCTTAGTTGTCCAGAACCCAACAGAAAACCTAGATCCAAAGATCCGATGAGCACCCAGACCTGATCGGATCCAGGTTAAGGACTTCAAGAACTAGACTTGGACTTGAAAGGACCCAAACCCAGTTAGCCCAGGTATGTAATGTAGGACCTTACCTGAACCCTACCCATTGACAGCCCTAAACAGAACAGACACCACTTGATGATGATGATGAAGAACTTTGATACAACTCATTTTCTACTTTTATACACTGAATTTGTTTGTACCCCTTACAGGAAAAAAAAAAAAAGAGGCTTTCAAGGAACCTGGTATAGAATCTTCTTTTTTATGGATATCGGAAAAAGGTTAAACTCTGAATAAAGCACATATCCCTAGTTTCTTCTATCCAACCTACAAGCCGCCAAGGGTGTTCCCAGGAGCTCGCTGGTTACCCTTCGACCACCAAAGTTAGAAATATGTGGTCAAACTATTACTCACTTAATAACGACCTAATACTTGAAAAACATATGTTATTTAATCTGCTAACTGTGAAAATAACAGTAACAAATAATGGGCAGCTTAGAAAGATGAATGATCATGATTATCTGCAAAAAATGGAGATTTCTCATCATTAAAATGAAGATTATATTGTGTACCGGTACCGCACCCTCCGATTATCAAAGATAATATGCTCTTACCAGTACTGATGTTCTAGAACTTGCAATGCACATCAAGAATCTAGGAAATAAACTGCCAGGGATCAGGGCAGGGCCGCAGAAATAGAGTATGCTCATATCACGGTGCCTGCTATTTAAGTAACAGTTTCTATTACAGTAGAATTTCCTTAAGTGTAAGACTGTAACATAGTCTCTAATCAAAACATTCATGAATATAACTATACAAGTAAGACACAAGGGGTTAATGACATAGAGTTACACTGGTTTTGAAGTTAGACAAAAAAGCCAACGGCCATGTGTACTCTACATAAAAATCATGCATCCCAGTCACAGGAACATGACACTACACTTCAGTGAAAAGAAATGGTTAAAATTTAGGGCTTACAGTAAATATCTAGTAAGTGTAGACTTGATATATACATGTGCTGAATTTTGAGAAACTTGGTTATTGGAAAACATCATCAGGGGCAATGCTGGCATATGAAGTGATTGGTAACAAAACTTACTTGTCCATCTTGCATCCCCTTCTCAATATCAACAGTTACGAAATAACCTTCCCGCTCATATTTCACATTTGGGCATTGCTCACAAACCTGAAAGGGCAGCATATAATAACAAGACGTTATAACAAAGAAAGAAGCAACTTTTTCAATGCAAGTTAGTAGGAAGGACAAGATTGCAAAATGTATAAGGGGAGAACATGTGATAGAAGCAGCTATATGTGCCCATGACTAGAAGTGTCACATACCATTTGAGTAGGCTAATTGCATAAGCAGCATGTAGCATGTAGGTTCCCTAATAAAACAGATCTTGATTATAGTGTCTATCAGAAGCTAACTGAAAATCAGAAGTACCTGCTCTGTCATCTGCTGAAACATTCCGGGACCAATTTGCTTATGATAGACCTCATTTCTGCAGTTGCAACGCCTTTTACCAGGGGCTGGCTTTAAAATGTTTTTCTCCCTCCAAATCTGAGGGAAAAAAAAAGAGAGCCCGAAATGGTCACTGGAAAATGCAAATAAGTATCCATATAACTGATTGTAAAATCAACTACTTTTTGTAACACAACTCATTAAAATAAAATTAAAAAAAAAAAAAAACCAAAAAACAAAAAATTTGTGAAACCACCCTTTTTTTCTAAGGGATATATACCATATAATAAATTGCGTGATAGAAGTTTTCTTCTTGTTTTTCCTCTCATCTGAGTGATAAGAAGACTTTAAATTATGTATGAGATAAGCACGAAATAGTAACACAAGAATGTAATAACACTGTGAAACCAAGAAGCTTCCGAAGGAAGCATTGAGAAATTTTAGGAAAATGTTGGAATTTTCAACGAAATTTCAGAAGATGTTAAAAAGGCACATGATTTCACACTTAGGACTTAATAAAACAAAAAAAGGCACATGATTTCACACTTAGGACTTAATAAAACAAAAAATTATTATTATTTTTAAAAAAAAATCCATGCAAAATTCGAAGAGATCCCCGCCAAAAAATTTCAAAAAATTGAGGTGTTTTTTGTTATTATTATTTTTATTATTTATTTAATTTCTCATTTTCTGGACTTCCGCTGGTATTAACACTCGTATCGTTGATATTATCATTATGGCACTTTTCGCCAATATAATGTATTTACTTCAAAGGTTTGTAAACAATATCTCACACTATCGAAAACACCATGAGATATTGGCGATACTATCAATAATATCAACTTTTACTTGTAAATTGAGCCATTACCCTCAGTATCTGTATCACTGATGTGCAGTATTATCAATAATATCAGTGATATTTTGAACATGGGATAAATTAACCATCGTCCCACATGTAGAAACTTGGTGCACAACAGTTAAGCTCCATGTTTGTCACAACCAAGAAAATCGATCTCTTGTTAAATATAATGGTTTTCTATCAATTAATATTACCTGGTAATTGGGCCACATGGTTGCAGAAGTAGAGAGAGAGAGAGAGAGAGAGAGAGAGAGAGAGAGAGAGAGGTTAGCAAATCCACCATGGATTTTAATTCTACAAGAACTTCAATATTAGGATACGCTAAAGCAATGATCTTTTGATTTTGTTGAACCTAAATAAAGGAAGGTTGGCAAATGGGCAATAGTTCGACTATTGATTAGTCATATGAAAAGATTGATTAGCAACCGAGAATTTCACATGTTATGTGGCATCCATATCATTTTAGTCATTCCAAAAGAATAAGGATCTGGCCCTTGATAGAGTGGAATGGCGGAACAGGATTCATGCAGCCAACCCCAATTAATTGGGATAAGGCTTAGATGATGACGATGGTGATGAAGATGAGCATTACATCATAACTGCTTTCCCTTTCCAAAGATAGCTCCATCATACCTTTGCGGATTTCAGTTACTAAGAAAAAAGGGCTTCAGAACACTTTACTAGAGGTCCAAGATATCCTAAATGTCTGGAAAGATAGACCAAGTAAGGATGCAATGGCCGGACAGTAAAGACCGCACTTCATGGACCAATGCAGACAGGTTAGAATCTGCTTCATATTGCAGTCATGTTGGATTGCCGAGTGTCAGAGATGCCCCTTCAGCATCTGAGAGTGATGTGGTGCCCAATTCTCAAGCAGAAGGGTCCAGTGGTTGGAACTCGGTGCAGAAAGAGTAAGTAGAAAATGTGAAATGCATAAAGAGAGGACACAAAATTCCCAACCAGGGAAATTAAAGAACAAGTTTTGGCATCGAAATGGACAATAAGGGTTCTTCACATTACAAGCTACAACCATGTCAGACAGTAAGTGTCAGTCACCGTCAGTATCTGGAAGTGCCCAAGCCTCAAGTATTGGAACTTGGTGCAGAAAGATATAGTGGAAAATGTAAAATGCACAAACAGAGAATCCCATCCTTCCAACTGGAATAAAAGCACCATGCTGGTATCTTTACAATGACAGCCACTATACACAGAAGTGCGACTTCCATACTTGTTTGGGTGAGTGAAGACAAATGGGATGAGAGGATAAATAACAGTTCAGAGCTTCCCTTTCTTAGACCCTCTAGACCTATCTTTAGGAGATAAAGCATTGAAGATGCTTAACTGGTGGTCAACCCCTTCCCTTGTTAGAAGGAAGCCCTCAGACCAATTTATATATATACCTGTGACAACGGTCCATTCTAGTTTTTTATGTTTTGGTGGGGTTGGAGCAGCTGGAAGGTCATCAATCAGGCATTGGTTTGGGGCTGTTACAACAGACAAAAGGTAGGTGCAACACATTGACACAAAGGCTAGCAGCCATGGCATTAAAAAGCAGTTATATAATGGCTGTAATGGTAATGGTGGGACCTGTTACATGATGCAGGGCTGTAAGGCCCATTCTGAAAAAAGAAAAGGCCTGTAACGGGACTGTAACGACTGTTATGGGCCAGTAACAGGCCGATACAGGACCAATACATTTCATTCTTAAAAAAACGCCGCTACAACACATACTGTAACGGCCATAAGGCTGGCTGTTATGGCCACATTACTGTTATTGCATAGCTCCTAGCTGCTAAAGTAAGTCACTGCACCTAAGATCATAGCAAGATCAAGATGTCCTATTGCTTCTAGAGCTGGAACTTGCATTGAACATTTGCCAAGGGCATTAGACTCTTTTGCAAAAGTACGGTGCAAAATATTTGCAAAAACTTATGCTCTAGAGCAGTTTTTGGCTTCCAAACAAAACTATGACAGTCCGTAACTCTACATTCATGAATACGAAATGCTATAAAAGATGAAAATGGATAAAGGCCAGTAAAAATATCATTCATACCTTCAATGAACCTCCCATATACAAATCTTCCAATGAAGCACTCAATTCAACAATAACATCATCTCCCTTCACGACCCTCTCTTCTTCCTCTTCTGCACTGCCCCCGCCAAAGAAGCTAAAAAAAGCATTTATCGTGTTAAACCCTGCTTGACTAACTAATAGAAGTGAAAGAAAAAAAATAAATCTTTTTTATAAAAAAGGCTGATCAAATCAATATCCACCAACAAAATCTTGTGTTCAATTTCATTGAGAAAATTCAAGGCACTGTTTGATGCTTGTCGGAACAAAATGGCATCTTTTGCTTGTCCCAACAACCAAATGAATGCAAGGCCACCTTTCAGTGGACTGTTCATCTAATGGGCCCATAATGTATGACCAATGCCACAGAAACCTCCCCCAGCAAACAATCTCAACTGTCAAATGGGTGGCCCATAAATGGACTGGTTAGGCAAAGACCCCCATTCAGCAAGAAAACGATACATCAAATAACACCACTGATATTTTCCAATGATGGAGACAATTGGGGGCACAGTCTATACCCAACAGGGTCCACCATGGATCACCACAGGAGGACATGGCCCACCCATACAGTCTAGAGCAAAATTTTTTAAAATGCCATTTAACTCCACCCAACATTGCAAATTTCCTCAGAATGACAAGTGCATAGGCAATTGTTTCCAACCACTTCTCCAGGAATTTAAAAACCCTCATTCAAGAAGTAAAAAATCCTACCATCTTCAACAATTGAAAGATTAAAGTAAGAAAATAAATCAGGAAAAAAGGGGCAGGCATGTAATTACCTGCTAAAGATGTCTTGGATATTCATCCCACCTCCGCGGCCCCCACCTGCGGCCTGCTGCTTCAGTCCCTCTTCACCATACCGATCGTAGATATTCCTCTTCTCCCGATCCGAAAGCACTTCGTATGCTGATTATAACAATTTTTAAAATTTTGAAAAAACAAGAAAGAAAATAAAAGATTACAAAGAACAAATTGATGATCAACGAATCTAATTTCAATGTGAGGAAAAATGCCAAACGACATACCATTGTTGATATCGGCAAATTTCTTATTCGCCTCCTCGTTTCCGGGATTCTTGTCTGGATGATATTTCAGCGCCAGTTTCCTATAAGCTCTTTTGATCTGCTCGTCCGATGCACCTCTCGGAACTTGCAAGATATCGTAATAGCTCTTCCTACAAAAAATTTAAAAAAAAAAAAAAAATCAAAATCAAAATCAAAATCAAAATTTTTCAGAAAATTAAAGAGAAATGTCCGATTGAGATTTTCTGAGAAGAGATCCAATCTTACCCAGAGATGGCGGGAAGGGTGAAGGATAGAAGGAATATACATAGCAGGAGCGCCGCTCTTAGATGCGCCATTGCAAGGCGCAGGGATTTTTTTTGGGTTCTAGGGTTAGGGTTTTGTGAGATTTTTGGGATGAATGCAGGAGGGGATAGAGCTCGGGATTTTGAAGAAAGATTGGGGCTTTTTCGACAGAGAGTCTCTTCGATGCTTGCAACTCTCCCTGGCAATCGCTTCCGACTTATATGAACTACAGTTCGTTTTGCCTCCGTCGCGAACTATGATCCAGCAAACATCGTCACCCACGGGGGCCCACATAATCAGATGGTCCAATGATTTGAACTGTCCGCTACTCTATTTACTACGATTAATAGTCTATCATCTAATCATCACGCTTTATTTATAAATTTAACTATTGATTTTTAAAGTTGAATAATAACCATTGAAAATTTTCTTTTCCTCCTTTTAAATTCATCTGTTCAGCTTAATTTTCTTCTGGTGGTCCATATATCATAGATTCCACTACATGGATGGTCCTGATAGTCATAGCACTTAGCATGTGAACCCACAGATCTGCGATACACACTGCATTCTGCATCGCGACAGAGACGAAACGAATACTGCCTAAGAAATGCTGCAAGTACATTCGCACACTTCATCGTCTTGAAAGAGCATTCGTCTTGTAAGTGAAGTCGACGCACACGTACGAAATATCTGATGCGTTCATCAGGTGGCCTCAGCTGTCGATATGCCTTTAATAAAGAATAAAACCGATCCGACCACTACATGAGAATTACATGTAATTCCATTCTGAACGTTGATTTATTTTTATTGACCTATAAATACGCCTTTGCTTTGGACGATATGATAATGATCAGAGTCTGAATTTTGATAGGTAATATCTACCAAGTAGGAAAACATAATGAACGGCTCTGATCTTTTACACGTTTCGCCGGTTCTGCGTGTGGGCCAATGCACTTGAAAGTACACTCGAGCTATTGCACGTTGCATTTTCCACTGAAACTTGAGTCGCGTCAACGGGGCTGGGCTGCCGGGTTTTGGCTGGAAAGGAATTATGTGATCCTCGGCCGAGGACTGTCTAGTTTTCTCGAGCCTTGAGTCAGCACAAGTGGGGTCCATTTAATCAGTGGATAGGATGGACCAGATTGAATGATACGATCATCCATCCTATCTCTGGCCTTTTCTGTTGAGTGTAGACAACTGTTTTTATTTTCTTCTTAACCGTCTGTTTGTAGGACAAACATCAAAAGATTTGAATATTCTAATTGGGTGATTTTTTACGTAATGATCCATCGAAGGTTATTCCCATCAAATTAACGGTCTGGATTTTCATTCACGAGTCCTAGTTTAAGTAAAACTGGGGTCGAGTATATTTTGTTGTTATCATGGGGTCGAGATCAAATACAATTTCCTCGGGCTATATACGTGTTTCTTTCAAACCTGGCCAATGAGAGAAGAGGAGTTGAGTTATTCAACCAATGAGAAGATTCCACGTGTCGAAAATACGTTGCCTTACTCCCGCCTTTTATTTCCTTTTATTTTCGGGGTTGACGGGCATGCAGGAGTTGGTCTTGCCTCTGTCGTGATTTAGGATCCAGCGGCTGTCGTCACCGACTGGGCCCACATTCTGAGATGGTCCACTGCTTTTAACCGTCCATGATATCGACGGGAGAACGGATTAGGTGTTACTGGGCCTGACCGTGGGGCCCAACTTGATTTACGGGTTGTATATCCACGCCGTCCATCAGTTTTTGCAGCTATTTTTAGTGCAGAGTCCGGTAAATGAAGTAGATCAAAATCTCAAGTGGACCACACCACAGGAAGTAGTGGTTATTGAACGCCCACTGTTAAAAACTTAGTAAGGTCCACCGTAATGTTAACCTGCCATCTAACCTGTTGATAAGGTCACTGGGACGTGAATGAAAGGAAAACACAATTATCAGCTTGATCCAAAATTTGTGGCCCCAGGAAAATTTTAATGGTGGGCATTCAATTCCTACTTTGTGGTCCACTTGAAATTTAGATCTGCTACATTTTTAGATTATGCCTAGAAATGAGTTGGAAAACTGATGGATGGCGTGGATATACAACACATGCATAAGGTGGGCCCCACAGTTAGGGCACCAACTACCATGTGTTACCCAAGGTAACATCTGGTGGACGCGGATCACGTCGTACCCCCGCCGGGCAGGGCTCTATCGGGCCACTGTGATGTAAGTGTTTTATCCATACCGTTCATTGCAGATCATTTTAAGCTATAAAATAAATAATAAAGCAAATACACAACTCCAATGGACCACATTAAAGGAAGCTGCAGTGACAATGACACCCACCATTGAAACCTTTCTAAGGGCGGCCATGATTTTTTTTACCAACCAACCTATTAATAAGGTCATGCAGACTTGGATGAAGTGAAAACACAAATACTAACTTGATCCGAAACTTCTCTAGCTCCCGTGAAGTTTTTAATGGTGGACGTTCAATTCCTACTTTGTGGTCCACTTAAGCACTGAATCTACCTCTTTTTCACACATGCCTTAAAATGACATGAGAAAAACGATAAAACGGTGTTGAGAAAACACTTACATCATGGTGACCCCACCGAGCCATGCCTGGTTGGATTACTGATCGGGTGGGGTAAGGACGCAATCCGCATCCCATCTGATCAGCTCCCAATATGGAGCAGAGCTATACACGAGCAGAGTTAGCTCGGTGACTCGCTCGACTCGACTCGACTCGACTCGAAATGAGTTCGAGCCGAGCACGAGCTGATTTTTGGTGCTCGAATTGAGTTCGAGCCGAGCACGAGCTTGACCCTGTTCAATTTGGCTCGACTCGAATAGTACTCGAAATCGGCTCGACTCGGTACTCAACTAGAGGTATATATACCTAAAATTAAAAAACCCTAAGTTACTCACCCGTTCAAAAAACCCATCCCTCTCAGTGCCCGCTCAAAAAAAAAAAAAAAACCCCCAACCCTTCAAAATAAAAAATAAAAAAAACCCCAACCTCCCTGAGCCTCTATACTCTCCTCTACTCTCCTCTCTGTGTTTCTCCTCTCTACAGAGCATGGCTCTTCCAAAAACCAATGACGATAAGATCCTCCCAGATGCTTGGGATTACAAGGGCTATCCTGCTGGCAGATTTGAAACGGGCGGATGGACGATCGTTGCCAAGATTTCCGGCAAAAAAAAAAAAAAAAAACCTCTTTGGTACAACAGATCTTCACCAATTTCTGGTTTTTGCTGATTATAGGGGTGGAATTGTGGGAAAGGATGACGATGGTAGGGATCGCCGTTAATCTCGTGACGTATTTAATGGGTATGATGCATTTGGGCAATGCTACGTCGGCTAACACCATCCCCAATTTCCTGGACACTTCTTTCATGCTCCGTTTGCTCGGCGGTTTCATTGCTGATACCTTTCTTAGACGGTAGAGATTAACCCTTCCTTTTTTTCTTTTTGTTACATCTTTTTTCATGGAAGAGCTGGTTTTGGAATTGATCTCTACCCGTACTTTATTGATTTCAGTACACCCTTTTTTCACCTTTGTGAATCAACTCAAAAGCTTAGACTTGACTCGACTTTGGCTCGAACTTGGACGAGCTGAGCACGAGCTGGGCATTCGAGCTCGAAGCCTGATCTGAGCTGAACCGATTATGAGCTAGGACACGGGCAGTACAAGCCCAGCATGAGTTGGGCAATACACGGCTCAGCTCAACTCATGTACAGCTCTACGGAGCATGGTGAAAATTGTGTCAATTAGAGCTAGGCATCGGTCCTGGTCGGACCGGATTCGGCCTAACCCGGTCAGATCCGGAATTCTAATGGGTTGACCCGAAATTGATCCGATCCGAGACCGAGTTCAGGTCACTTGACTCGGACAGATCCGATGCTTGAATTATTTGACCCGATCCGAGTCTGACTCGGTGAGGCAAACCGAGTCGGATCGGGTTGGACACTATTCGGATCATTTCATATGGTGTGGTCCACTTCAATCTTTAATGTATCATAATTTTTTGTTCAACGCCTAAATTGACATGTCAAAAAGGATGAACGGCTTAGATAACATATATACATCAAGGTGGGCCCCACATGACTATAAAAAATTTGTATTAACGCCTGCTGCATGTGTTGTCGCATCGGGCAGACTACATCCCATCAGGCAGGCTACTGAAGTAACGTCACCAAGTTCTGTGGGCCCCGCTACACTGTATGTGTTATATCTACACCGTCCATCAATTTTGAGATATCACTTTAGGGCATGAGCCAAATAATGATGTAGATAAAAATCTATGATAGACCACATCACAGAAAAAAGTGGGGAGAATGATTCCCACCGTTGAAACTATCCTAAGGCCCACCGTAATGTTTATTTGAAATCCAACCTCTTCAAAAGTTGAAAAATAAAGAAATAAGGGAAAACACAAATACCAGGTTGATCTAAAACTTTTGTAGCCTTTAAAAGTTTTTAATGGTGGGCGTCTCTGTCCATGGAACTTTCTATGTTGGGGTCCACTGGAGCTTTGGATTTCATTCATTCTTTGGATATTGCCTTGAAATGATCTCTCCAAATGGATGGAAGGTTGGATACAAAACATACATCATGGTGGGGCCCAAGTAACTTTGTTAAGCCACTTTAATATATACTCTCACAACCTACCATGTTGACTTGCAAAGCAAGTAAACAGCTGTTGCCCGCCTGTTGACGTGCCGTGCAAGTAACTCTCATATGTGAGTGAACTTTGTTGGGGTCCACCGTGAATGCATGTGGTGTATCCACGCCGTCCATTTGTTTTTTCAAATTATTTTAGCTGTTGAACCCAAAATTGATGAATATTCAAAGCTCAAGTGGACCACACCATAAGAAAAAGTAAAAATATTAATTTTTTACTTTGGATCTGGCCGGATCGGAACGGTCCGGATCTATTCGGATCGGGTTTTCGGATCGGAACGGTCCGGATTAACCACTATCCGATCTTGATCCGAAAACTAGTCGGATCTAAATGATCTTACCCGATCCTACCCGATCCAGGCCGTCGGTTCGGTTCGGAACGGGTCGGATCGGGTCTGATCGGGTCGGATCCACCGGATCGAGTAAAAAATGCCCACCTCTAGTGTCAATCAAGGGCCGTACGCGGATCGCTTCAGGCCACTGCCACCACAGACTTGGTGCTGGCACGGGCTCTGTGGGGCTCCCAGTAATGTTTGTGTTTTATCCAGGCCGTCCATCTATTCTGGCAGATAATTTTAGAACAAGAGCCTAAAAATGAGGCAGTTCCAAGGTTCAAGTGGACCAAACAATCAGAAGCAGTTTCTCACCGTTGAAACCTTTCTTTTGTTCGGTCCAGTAGCGAAGGACATGATGTTTATGTTTTATCCATGCCATCCATCCATTTTCCAGCTCATTTTATCCATGAACCAAAACAAGAGGCAAATCCAAATCTCAGGTGGACCACACCACATGAAAAAGGTGATTGAACGCCACCATTAACAACTTATTGGGGGCCACAAAACTTTTGGATCAACCTAATATTTTCGTTTTCCCTTCATCGATGTCTATGTGACCTAATCAACAGCTTGGATGACACATAAATATTACCGTGAGCTCAAGAAGTTTTTTATGGTAGCCGTTCAATCACCACCCGTTTTGTGAGGTGTGGTCCACCTGAGATTTAGATCTGCTCATTTTCGGGTCCATGCCCTAAATTAATGATCCAAAATGGATGACAGTGTGGATAAAACACATACATCATGGTGGGGCCCAAATAGCACCGTCCATCGTTAAATAAATCAGACAGGTTGAGCTTAATATGCATGCCTAAGTAGCTATTGGGCCTAAAACTGAGGCCCATGTCCAACCCATTCCAGTTTGCATGCAGGGAAGGATATAGATACATGTGGGGCCCACGTTCGTGTGATCCAAACCATTGATTGACGGGCCACATATGCGGGCTACTATATTTAGCGTTGGAGATGTTTTAGGCACCCTCATCCACTGCAGGGCCCATCAGATCATCGACTGGGATCACCAAACCATGGACCCCACAAGTCTGAAATATCGCATTTCCGTAAACCAACAACGGCAGGATTCTATAATTTATTTTCACCTGTACATGTGAAAAATGGAGTGGGCCAATCTGGACCGTAAGCATAGGCCCATAGGTGGGGACCACCTTTTCTGTTCGGCTAAATTACAGGTTCTGGGCTTGGAGAAGGCCTAGAATTTCTTAAAGCCCAGTACTCAGCTTCTCAATCATGGGCTGGATTAGGTCCAAGCCCAACTAGTTACCGATCAAGCCCAGACAGGCACAGACCTTCTATGCCTGCATTGGACCCAGTCGGGTTCTGATCAAGAAACTTTGATCATTGATTACTATTTGATCGGTCCAAAATTGTTCAACCAACGGTCATGATCATCCAATCAATGCAAGTTAATGCTATTTGATGGGTGCAAAATACTAATCGTCTTAAGGTTGCGTTTGGATGCACGAGTGAATTAAATGGTTCAAATATTCAATTAAATATGGACCACTAAAACTACTAAATTTCAAATTTATAATGAGAATTAGGAGTGGGAATGGGCTGGGCTTGGGCTTATATGGACCGAGCAATAAATAATGATGAGCATGCCCACCCAGCCCCGGAAATTAATCAAATCCCTATTCCTCATGTAATCCTTTGATTAAGTGGGCCTCACACGTATAATGAAACAGTCATTTGGAAAATCAAAATCAACTATCTCTACATCTTGCATGCTTGGAACCAAGGTATTCGGTAATGGCGATAGTGGCCATTACGGCATCACCGTTACCTTTATGATACAGGTGGGCTGTAATAGTTGTTACGATCAGGCAATGATTATTACTCTCTTCAAAAAAAAATTTTTAATGATTTTTTTTTTTTTTTTTAAAATGAAAAACCTATATTAGCTTCGTAATCAATTGTTATGATTTTTATAGAGGGGTATAACAGGTTGTTATGAGGGCTGTAACATAGTTGTTATGAGTCAAATTTTTTTTTTTTTTTTTTTTTTTTTAAAATTTTATTTTCTATAATAGTTGTTACAAGCCATTACAACTCCTTAATGTGTAATAGTTACCTTTATTGTGCGTGCGTCGGGCAGATGGGCAGCGCAAGTGCTAGCGTCTGGCAGACTTGGTGCACTTGCATAATAAGTAATGGAGGGAACTTTCCACGACAATGCCTCACTTGTAACATTAACCCTGCATACTTAGCATGGCCCCCTGGCCATAGCACAACATCCCCACCCGCCGCCCAAGCACATTCCATGCCCCATTCCATCACACCATGAATGAATATAGCATATTGGTGGGATAAAAACATGTGTATATATAAAATAGAGTTAAGATGAAATGACATAAGCCCAAGCATGGCCTATGGGCCAAACTAATAAGTCCAAGCCCATCTAAAGTTGGGCCAGGCTCACCAACTGCCCAACATCCTATCCTTAATATTTTATGTGGTGTGGTTCACTTGAGTCTCCGATCTGATTTATTTTTAAGTTGACTTTCTAGAAATTATTTGAAAGGACAAAATCACTACCATTATATACAGTGATGAATAATAATAGATATTTAATTCGGTGGTACATCCAAACGGGCCATGATCACGAAATACATCGAATACCGATTCTTCATCAAGCCATACCAATGATGCCTTCGCGGTCCAAGATGTAGCAAGACTAACCAATCAAGCTTTAAAATGATCCTGACCTTTGATTTTTGAAGTTGAATGTGAGCCGTTGAAATGCTTTTTTCAGTGCTCTCAATGGTCCAAAATCAGCCCTTATAGCGTTATTTGTTTTGGCAACCATAATATGTACGGATCCAATAATCAGGCCAGCTCTACATGTGGGCCAATGACGACCCATGTTGCATCTTGCGACCATGCTCAAGAACGGACCAGATTATTTCCAGCTAGGTTTGTTCACGGTGGTCCCCACTCAACTAACGGTGGCAGTTCTGCCACGTTGGTATGAGTGCTGGCATCATCGTATCTTCAATTGCGATTGTATCATTTTATTCAACCAGTAGTATTAAATGTCCCGGATGACATGCATGCACACCAATTTTCACCGTTAAAATTGTGGGCCCCAACATGGATAGATCATGGCCCAAAAATCACCCCAATCAGGTAATTTTAACCATTTGGTGTCCCCTGTCCAATTCTAACGGTTGGTTATCTTTCTAATCGTCCAGTACAAAGCCGTTGCAATGGGTAGGATCAAAGGCTCAATCAATTTGATTTTGTGATCCCTTCCCTTTAAAGTGGGGCCCACCATTTAGACGGTCTGAATCAGAGCACATATATGCCATGAATACATGGATGATTGGATAGGGGTGGGCATCGAGCCGAGTCGAGTCGAGGTGGGCCAAGCTTGGCTCGGCTTGTCCATGTTGTACTTGATTTCGAGCTCGAGCTCAACATTGAAGCTTGGCTTGTTTGTCAAAGCTGTTGAGTCGAGTTCGAGTCAAGCTCGAGCTTGTTAGATGAAAGAGTAATGGATTTTGTTCTTAATCTTCCTCCATTGATTTAGAAGAGAAGCTAAATAAATAAAATAAAATTTAAAGAGGCATTTTACGTGACACTCCACCAAGCGAAATTCATTTTTGGTTTGCCTCGGCAGCCAAAACAGGGTGTAGTCCATCTTTCAGCAGTTCAGAAAATCCATCTATGTGAGCCCTATGATAGAAGAACCATGGGCCAAAAGCATCTTCAATTGTATGTTCTGAATTACCCAACATCAAGGCCATACTTTCCAATGGATAGGATTTTGAACAGACCTGGGACCATGAAAAAGTGGGACCCATCTGTATTGTTGTTGCTCGGACAAAAGCATAGTTTCCATTACCTTGTAGATGATCTGAGGACTTGTAGCTCACAACATATTCAGGAATGATATGTCTATTCATGTGAGTGCTCTATACAATATACCATTTTGGATTCAAGAGATCATCAACACCAACATCAAACTCTTCGCTGCTGGGGTGAAAACAAAGAGATCCCACTTAAACTTTCTCCGCATTCCCTACAACTTTAATATATTTATTAATCGAGCTGAGTGGAGCTTGAGTTCAAGTCGAGTTGAGTTGAAATGCCCCTTGGTCGAACTCAGCTTGAACTCAACTCGAGCTTCAAATAATTAGCTTGACTTGGCCAGAATCGACCATTCAAGCTGAGTCAATCTGAGCTGACCCAAGCCAAGTCAAGCGAGTTTTTCAAGCTAGCTCAACTCGTGAACAGTCCTATGATTGGACAACCACAAAAAGGATTGGCAAAAGTGGGCCCCAAAGGTTGGGCCCAACCAAGGCCCGACCTGCTTTCAGTGGGGTTAGAGCTGGGCATCGGTCCGGAACAGATCGGACTGGGTCCAACTTGATCCGATCCAAAATCTTAATGACTTGACCCAAACTCGGACCCGAACTCGATCCGATCCGGGACCGAGTCCGGGTCACTTGACTCGGATCGTTCCGAAATGTGCATTGCCTGATCCGATCCGAGTTCGACTTGGTTAGGAAAACCGAGTCGAATCGGATTGGGCACGACTCGGTCCAGGTTTATATTTTACAATAAAAATTTCTAAAATTTTCAAACTACATGAATCTACCATCCACCAAATCAAAAACCCTAAAATTTTTAATCTCCTGGCCCTCAAATTTATTACACCAAAAGCCCTAAAATTCATATATTCTCCTAAAATCCACAAAACAAAATTCTTAAAATCCTCTAAATCATAACCATAAAAACCCTATTTTTGTGGCCCTAAAACCTCCAAAATTATAATCATAAAAACCTTAAATCTGTTGCCCTAAAACTTCCAAAATTAGAAGCTCTAACTCTCCAATTCTGCACTTGAGAGAATGAGAGATAGAGAGAGAATGAGAGAGAGATACTTGATGCCTGATGGTGCGGATTTAAAAATACATCATGGTGGGCCAGTGAGCTTTAACGTCAGCTAGCTGGCTGGTGCAGGGTCACCTTCCAAACGGCATTACACCCATCAGCATGGGAGGCGGGGATTGGAGCTTTGAGAGAGAGAGAGAGAGAGAGAGAGAGAGAGAGAGAGAGAGTTGGAGCGTTGAGAGAGAGAGGGGAGGGGGGGGGGGGGGTGGGGGGTTGGAGTGTGAGGGTTTGGGAGAGGGAATCAGCAGGGGTTGGAGCGTTGAGAGAGAGAGAGAGAGAGAGAGAGAGAGAGAGAGAGATCGGGTAGCGTTTCTGGATCGGGTCGAATCAGGTCGGTCTGGATCCATTTGGATCGGATTTCGGTTCGGATCCACCACAATTCGAATTCGATCCGAAATTCATTCGGATCTGAGTTACCCAACTCGATCTTAACCGTCGGTTCGGGTCTGGTCAGGTCGGATCCACCGGATTGAATCTGTTTTGCTCACCTCTAAGTGGGGTGCTAAAGGGGAAGTAGAATGCTTGCTAACCCAACTGAGCTTAGAAGGTAGGTGGGGCCCACCGTGATGTTTGAGAGAAATCCACACAGTCCATCCATTTTTCCAGCTCATGTTTGACCATGAACCCAAAAAAATGAGGCAGATGAAAAATTCAAGTGGGCCACATGACAGAAACAGTGGGGTGGGAAAACGTCCGCCGTTGAAACGTCTCCGGGGTCCACCGTGATGTTTATATGCCATCCAAACCATTCGTAAGATCATTCCCACTGGGATGAACTGAAAAACAAAAAATCTATCCTGATCCAAAACTTCTGTGGCCACACGAACATTTCAACATCCGACATTCAATCCCCACTATTTCATGACGTGTGGCCCACTTGAGTTTTAGATCAGCCTTATTTTTTGGATAATGTCTTAACATGAGCTGGAAAAATGGATGGACAGGGTGGATTTCACACAAACATCACGTGAGACCACTTAGCTTCTGAAAACATGAAGGGTGGCAGGCAATCCGTGTCCGGCTAAAGACGCCTTTGTGGGTCTTGGGTCGGGCTATCATCAGTCCATTAGGCTAAGCAGATGTCTCTCCAAGCCCGGCCCGCATAGTAAATCCTAGGCCCGAGCTCAGCCCAAGCATGTGACACATAAAATCAAGGACCGGAACACGGCCCATCATGATTATACACATCCTGAGCCCATGTCCCACTTTTGCACAAGATCTAGGCCGTTCATTAGGTGTGCCCCATCAAGTTTGATAAAATGCCCTTAAAACCCTAAACTAGCAGGGTCACTATTTGGTCATAGACAGTCCGAGCCCAGCCGGACTAATAAACCGGCGTAGGGCCCAGAATTCTAGCCCAAACCCAGCTCAAATCGGGCCATCTCAGACCGTTGACAGCCCTAGTCATGATCATATTTTCAATGGCTGATAAATAGTCACATTAATAAAGGCCCACTAATAAACGTGACTCGACTTATTTAATACCTACTGAGTTGGGTACATGGCCCGCGGGCCAAGTATAAAAACCTGGCTAGGGCATGGCCCATTTTCATCTGATTGAAATAAATGACTTGAACCGTCACAAAGAGAGATCTTTTAGGAGATCATCTTACAAGCATTCAATAACTGTATAATCGATATATATCCATGTACATGAGCTCTGAACCATTCAATGCATCAGGTGGACCCCACCTTAATGTATATGTTTAATCCATGCCGTCCACTTGTTTCTCCAGACCATTCTAAGCCATGGGCCGAAAAATGAGGCAGATCTGTGTCTCGAGTGGACCGCACTAATGGATACAATGCCCGGCTGTTGAAACCTTTTGAGACGCGGCCCATTGAGCCTTGCTTATTTGACACTGGTGGGCTGAGAATTTGTGTAGAGAAGTGAAATCAACGGTCTACATGCAAGATGCTGGGGATTAGAATAACATATTAATGGGATAAAACACATGTAAATATAAAGTCAGGTCATGATAGAATGACTTGAGCCCATACGTGGCCCATGGGCTAAACTAATAAGTCCAAGCCCATCTAAAGTTGGGCCAGGCCCATTGGATGACCAACGTCCTATCCTTAATGTTTTATGTGGTATGGACCACTAGTCTAGAGACTCCGATCTGCTTTATTTTTGGGCTGATGTTCTAGAACAAATCAACACAACATATATAGATGTCACACATTTATTAAAGTGGTCTCATAAAGTTTTTATTGTACAACTCTTAATATTTTTTAATAACAGGTACATAAAAAAGGAGACATGAAATGGACTACTTGCATAAAAGTCTTGAAAAAATAAAACAACCAGCATTATATATCATATGAAAATAAATAGTGTTGAAGATAATTTATTATTGATTACATTGCCGAAAAAGTTTTATTCCAATTTATAGAGAATTACAAGCTGATGAAGAAGATAACATTTCGGTAGATTTATCTTCTTTTGCTTATTGTACATTATCTTTAATTGTGCATGATTTTTATAATTGTGAGGAATTGTTTGTGGCGTGATGTGGAAGAGATGTTGAGAATCCTTTTCTAGATAATGTTTTAATACTCTCCCGTAATCTGATGGGGCGTTCACAAACCATCAGTTTGGTCCATAAATTCTAAAAGCTTTGATCTTGAGAGGATATATATCAAATATCAGGACTTGTAATTGAAAATCTTCATATGATATTTGAATTTCATAAGGGTTCCTTTTATATATTAGAGTATTATGCTTCTTAATTATCAAGTAGTCTTCTATTGGTTGATATATAAATTGGCAAACGTGGTTGACCACAAATGAGAGATCTGGTCAAGTTCAGGTGATATACTGGAGTGCACCAACAATACTGTGATATTCAATGATGTCACGAATAGTGGGTGTATTTCCTTGTGCAAGTTTCTTATTGGATATATCTGGAGAGGAGTATGGTTTTGCTTCGAGTATGGATGCACAAGTTAGAAGGCCTACAGTGTATTCTCTTTGATAGAGAAAATTTTTATTACGATTTCACTAGACTTCGAGGTGAAGAAAGTAGTGGAGAGGACTCAGGTCCTTTATTGCAAATAAGCTACCTAACGCAGAGATTAGAGATGCCAAAGAGGATGAGTCATTGCCAGTTAGAATGATGTCATCAACATATATCAACAGAACCAACTTGTGTAATGCAATTCAACGAATGATTAAAGATGAATTTATGTGGGACCTTGATGAAACCAATCTAAATTAAATAGTTGGTCAAACTTTCAAACTAGGTTCTTAGAGCTTGTTTGGGGCATAGATGGATTTGTGTAAGTGACACACATTATTTGGTAGCTAAGGATCTACGAACCCTTCCTCCTGAACAATACCATGTAAGAGCACATTATGTACATTTAATTGTTATTAAAGGATGTTTTAAATCTTGGTTCATCAAGATGCACGACCAGTTGAGGGATTGGCTATTTCGACTCGAAGTCCAGCAACGATATATTTGGAATTTTCGAGATGCTCGACCAGTTGAGGGATAGGCTCAACTAGTCGAAGGTCCCTTCGACCAGTCGAAGCCCAGGCTCGACTAATGGAGAGTTATGCAGACGGTATGCGGTTTATGCGCGGATTGCGTAAATTTGAGGCGGTTTCTAGGGAGGTGCGTAAGTGGGGTTTCCCCATCTATAAATAGGAGTCCCTAGGGTCATTCTCAAGCATGCTAAGGCTTTCTAAAGGGGTTCCAAGGGTTCTTAAAAAGGTTTTACAGTGTAGTAAAGGTGAGATTCGAAGTTGTTCGAATTGGGTAAGTCCTCTCTTTGTAATTTCTATTTTCATAGTGGATTTCTGTCGCTTTATGTCGTGATTTTTTCCCGAAAGGATTTTCCACATTAAATCTTTGTGTTCTCTTGTGATTGCTTGGTATTCTTGAATTGCTATCCTAGATCCATATCTGTGTGATTTCGCAAACCAAATCCTGACAAGTGGTATCAGAGCAATCGTTAGGGCACAGATCTGAATTTGAGGGATAAGCAATAATGGTAAGCATTAAGTATGATATTGAGAAGTATTTAGGAAAAAATAACTTTGAGTTATGGAAGATCAAGATGATCAGTTCCTTAATCAAGTAAGGCGAAGATGGTGCTCTTGAGGAGCGAAAGTCTGCTATGACTGATGATGATTGGAATACTCTTGATAAGAATGCCTTATCCTCGATCCGTTTATGTCTCACGGATGAGGTTCTCTACAATGTCATGAGGGAGAAAATAACGGCTAAGTTATGGGCAAAGTTAGAGGATGTTTATGCGAAAAAATCCTCTAAAAATTGCCTACACTTGAAGCGTCAGTGGTATAACTTCAAGATGACAGAGAATGGAGATCTGGATGCTCACATCAGCAACTTTAATAAATTGGTTTGTAAATTGCTAGATATGGAAGAAGTGATGAAAGATAAGGAACAAGTATGTATGTTGTTGAATTATCTTCCGGCATCGTATGAGTCATTCAAAGACACAATGTGCACCACAAATAAAACCCTGAGTGTTGACATTTTTATCTCAGCCCTTCAAGGGAAGGCCAAAAGAAAGCTAAAAGGTGACATAGGGACATCTTCTGATGTACTATTTACGAGGGGCAAAAATTCTAAACAAGGTGCAGGATATTCAAGTTCTAGATCTATATCCAAATCCAAGGGCAAAGGCAGAGGTAAGTTAAAGTGCTGGAACTGTAGGATGGAAGGACATATGAAGAAGGATTGTACAAATCTTAGATCTAAGAGAGAAGAATCTGAGGCTTCATACGGGGAGGCCAATGCTCTCACGTCAGATGGATCGAGTGGATGTGATGGTGATGTTTTGTCTGTGTCTATGATTAGACACTTTTACGATGATCGTAAGGACGAGTGGATTCTAGACACAGGGCATCTTTTCACATGATTCCTCATCGAAGTTAGTTCGCCAACTACAGGAAGTGCGATGATGGATATGTGTTTATGGGCAATGACATTGCCTGAAATATTGTAGCTTTTGTTAAGTGCGCATCAAGATGTTTGATGGGACAGCGTACCCTGACTAATGTGAGGCACGTTCCTGACATGAAGAAGAATCTGATTTCTCTTGGTATACTTGAGGCAATGGGCTGCAAGTTCACAAGTATTGATGGCGCTCTTAAAGTATCTAAGGGAGCATGGGTAAGCATGAAAGTGCAACGACTCGGTAACATGTACAGGTTGATTGGGAGCACTTCAATGGGTGGAGCTGCAGTGGCTGTGTGGATTCCACCTCTACACATGTGTGGCATGCTGGGCATGGCCACATGAGCAGGCAGGGCAAGAAGGATGTGACATGCGGACAGAGACATAGAGTAGGTGGAGCAGCTACATGTGAGAAGAATCACACAACATAATCGCAAGATATCGGTGAGGTACATGGACGACTCTAATATTATAAGGGATTCGTCTTCTATTCAGATGGCTCTAGGTGAGCCTGGTGATGAGAAGTGGAAGATAACTATGGGCGATGTGATGGACTCATTGTACCAGATCGGCACATAAGAGCTGGTGGAGCTTCTAGTGGGTCAGGAAGTGGTTGGATACAGGTGGATCTTCAGGAGGATACAACATAGATATAGAGTGAGATTAGTAGTGAAGGGTTATGCTCAGAGAGAAGGGATTGACTTCTCAAAGATTTCGCGTCGACGATATAGCAGGTGTCCATTAGATTCGTGATTGGTGCTGGATGGCCAATGCGATCTTGAGGTGGAAAGGATGTATGTGGAATCTGCATTTCTGCATGAGAAATTAGAAGAACAAATCTATATGAAGCAACCAGAGCGGTTTGAAGTTTAAAGGGGTTGAGAAAAAAGTTTGCAGGAGGTCGTGGTACGACCTGTCGCCTAGGCAGTGGTATAAAATTTAATTCCTTCATGGTGAGTCAGGAATTATATATTGATGACATGTAGATTGCCAATTATGACATGTTTGAAATCAATGTACTGAAGACTCGGTCAAGTGGGACATTCAGGATGAAGGATCGGTGGGCTGTAAAGATGGCTCTCGGCATTGAGACTGAAAGAGGAGCATGTTTTAGTAATCACAAGTAGAATACCTTGTGTAGGTATCGATCAAGGATGTGATGGACCGGACAAAGCCAGAGAGCGTTCCCTACGCATCTCTCCTTAAGTTTTCCTCAGGAGATGTCCCAAAACAGATGAGGAAAAGTAGAATATGTCTTATGAGCCTTATTTGAATGTGGTTAACAGTGCATGCCATGGTCTGTAATAGACCGGTTATTTTATAGGCAATTGGTGTTGTGAGAAAATACCCCGACAAGCAACATTGGATAGCAGTGAGATGTTTACTTTGGTACATTCGAGGTACAGAAGACTACATCTTACTTTTGAGAAGACATGGGCAAATGTGGTTGGGCATGTGGATTCAGATCCTACAGACATGCTCACCTAGATTGTTCATATAAAGAAGTTTAAGTTCTGTGCAACTTCTCTAGGCTTGGCGATGGCGTAAAAGAAGGACAGTGTGCACAAGAAGCGTTGATTGAAGCTATGATGCGATGCAGAGATAAGAGAAGAGGTCAAGAAGCTACATGGTTAAAGATTGAAGTCATGGTGGAGATTATTGTTAAAGGATGTCTTAAATCTTGGTTCATCGAGATGCTCGACCAGTCGAGGGATTAACTCGATTAGTTGAAGGTCCATTCGACTGGTCGAAAATAGTTTGACTCAAAGTCCAGTAACGATGTATTTGGAATTTTCGGGATGCTCGACCAGTCAAGGGATATGATCGACTAGTCAAAGGTCCCTTCAACCAGTCGAAGCCCAGGCTCGACTAGTCGAGGGTTACGCAGACGATGCGTGGTTTATGTGTGAGCTGCGTAAATTTGAGGCGGTTTCTAGAGAGATGTGTAAGTGGAGTTTTCCCATCTATAAATAGGAGTCCCTAGGGCCATTCTCAGGCATACTAAGGCTTTCTAAAGGAGTTTTAAGGGTTCCTAAAAAGGGTTTTAGGGTTTATAAAGGGTGTAACAAGGGTAAGATTCAAAGTTGTTCGAATCGGGTAAGTCCTCTCTCTTTGTAATTTTTATTTTCATAGTAGATTTCTGTCGCTTTGTGCCGTGATTTTTCCCAAAAGGGTTTTCCACGTTAAATCTTTGTGTTCTCTTGTGATTGCTTGGTGCTCTTGGATTGCTATCCTAGATCCATATCTATGTGATTCCTCAGACCAAATCCCAACATTAACTACCATGTGGACCATCTGAGTTTAATTGCAAGAGTAAGAACAAACCTTATTGTTATCGATCTAACAATAGGGTTGAATGTTTTCGTGAAGCCAATTTCAATTCGTTGATGATATACTTTGGTAATGAGCCGATTCGTATAATATTGAAGAAAGCCATCTAATTGGGTCTTTATATGATAAACTCATTTGTATCGCATTATATTTTTCGCTTGAGATGATAGATTTAATGATCGAGTTCCTTATTTTTGTAGAGTCATGAATTCGTCTACCATAAAGGTCATCTACTTGGGACCTTTTGAAACCTATAAGAAGCTTGTGGATTCAACGTGCCTTGAGTTAGACAAGAGCACCACTGGTAATGGATGTCGAGGACTTAACAAAATACACTTATTGGTGATGACATCTTTAACACTAGTAATTATAAGATGGATGTTAGGTTACTATTTGGGTATATTGAAGGAAGTGGTTGTTGGTGGTGAAGGGGGTGGATAGGTGAGGTTCAGGTGTATTTGTAGATGGGTTAAATTGTGGAGTTGGAGAGGGATGGGCATTAGGAGATGACATCCTAAGGGGTATGATAGTGAGTGTAGGGATGACTAAGTCTGGGGTATGATCTTCTGATGATGAAAGCCAAATGGCTAGAGGTCTTCGAGAGTGATCACTTATCATGCCCTGAAATTCGGATACTCGAATATAATGAATCAAGACCTGAATCCCAAGCCCGTGAACTATATTATTTTAAATTTTAACATCATATACATCAATTAATCCATTCTTAAAATCAAAATTGATATAAAATGAAATTCTATTGAAATAAATTCCAAACCATCATATTGTTCACTAATCATATAACCATAATTCTTATTACATTGATAATTAAAAATCAAACTGAACCTAATACAACTGAAGAATTGAATAACCAATGTCCAAATTTGCTAATACATTGAAAATCAAACTAATCATGGTGCATTTGAAGATTCAATAGTACATGTCTACACGTTTGAAGCACTCCAGCTCGGCACTTGAAATAGATAGTCAGAGTGGGGTGAGCACAACGGCTTAGTTGGATCGCGTCCCTCGAATCCTTGTGATTTTTGGATTAACAGATAAATAATATTGACATGAATAAACTTTTTAAAATCATTAATCACAACATGCATATAATACTTAACATCAAAATAAATTATGTATCGAGGCTTTTAGAAAATTCAGGACAACATTGTATTCAGTTAAGATCATTAAGGTAGAATATTTGTGTGTCTATACATTTAGAAAGTACAAAGAAGAATATTGTATTCATTTTTTGTTGCAAGGTAGTGTAACCTATACTATTATTCCATGTGTCATGAATGCATTACATATAACTTATATTATTGTTGAGGGTCAAGTATTGTATATTAGACCCCAATTATTATCTGATTTTACGAACATGATACTGTTTAACGGCCTATTTTAATTGTGTTTGTGTTGCAAGGTGTATTTAGGAGTCTAGATTGAAAACTAGTACTAAAAGTATGGATTTAACACTCAGAAGTCACCAAGGCAAGGGACAGACCCCAGGGGACCGAGATCGAAGAATTTACATGCCAGAGATCTAAGAAAATCAAGCCACTCACGTTAAACAGGCCTGAAAATCGTGTAGAATGCAAGATCACAGGGTTCCCACCATTTGTTCGGCTCGAAACTTTATATCTGGCCTGAGGACCATAAATTAACCGTACACTTTGAATTTCAGCAATTGGATCCTTGTGGAAGTGGCTCAATGGGTAGATTAGCCCACAAATCATCGATATAGGGCTCACCTGATACCTGGATATGCTTCAATTTTGGTCTCAACCCATTAGATGAGATGACAAAATGGATAGACGGAGCAGATTTCTCACAAGCATCATAGTGGACCCCTTAAGGGGGGCGTGCCAGTGCATAAGGGGTGCACTTTCACAGCGCACCAAACCCAAGAGTCGGGTCAGTGCACGCTGACTCGACCCTTCTCGCGCAAGAAAGCCAGCGGACGCACCCGTCCAGCTGGCTGATCTCAGTGGGCCCCACCCATCATCCCAGTGGATGATCTAACCCGTTCAGTCGACTCAGGTGGTGGAGATGACCCTAAACATCCTTTCCTTTTGGTCTTGTGCACGTGTACGTAGGTGGATTGTTAGAAAACACAAGATGAACCACAACTTGATTTGATATAGTGGACCGCACCAAGACTCAACCAAAACCACTCCTTTCTAACTGAAATTTCATCAAGAATCTAATGAACGGGGTGGATTTCTCTGAAAACATCACTATGGGGCCCACCGAGCATCTCAGCGCAATAAATTTCGTATATAACGCACGTCTGGAAAAATCGAATGTTGTGGGCCATTGTGTGATCTTGGGCACGGTCGGATCTGTGATCTGAACCGTTCAGAAGATGCAGAGGGGGTGTTGAACCCCACCATGGAGTCATAATCGAGGTTTGGGACGATCAACATCCCAAAACTTATTCTAAACGCAAGTTCTCCCCCATTTTTCACGTGCGCGATAGGTGTTGCGTAAAGGGCCTTCGCAGGCAGTTTTTAGAACTGTCTAGCACTGACTCCCAGTGCCTATAAAAGGTGGGACGTGAGAGAGGAGAGGGCATCATGAGCCGTGTAGCCGTGGAGGCACCAAATCAAGTCTTTAGACATGTGAAACTGTGGAGCTTGGACGTGAGCAGAGGAGAGAGACAGCGTGGGCCGGCTAGGAGTGTTCTTATCATTCTTCTTAGTCTTTTGTTCCCTTTAATGCTTTCTTTTTAAGAGGCTTTAGTTAATTATGTCTCATGGCTAGCTAAACCTCTTAGCCAGGGCTAAGAGGTGAAGCTTGTAGCGTGATTAGGATGGTTGCTTTGCTTAGATTTATGTTTATTGAACTCTTTTGGATTCTAGTTTAATTATGAAGGAATATTTTTAGTTTTTAATAGTTTGTTGTGATGTAAATTACAATAGATATGCAATAACTTTGAGTATGTTCTTCTCTTTTTGAGATTGTGATCTTAGGAACCCTGTTGTTCACCATCATCTCATGGGCATGGTTGAGTGATGGAATCCTTCTTAACATTCATATATCTCTTAGATTGGTTGTGGATTGGTTAAATTCTATTGTTTGCTTTGTCCATGGGCATGATTTTGTGATGGAATCCATTCTAATTCTCATACCTCTCATCTCTTGAAAACTAGATCAAAGGAAGTTCATATTCAAATTTTAATGATATAACCTCCAACTAGATGAAGATGAGACTCTAATTCTAGTTGTGTTTATGAATCAAGCATAGATCTACCTGATCTCTATAAGTGGATCCTTGGCACCCTAGTTTCCCACCTTTGAATTCTAGAAGTTTTAGTTAATTAATTCACCATTATTATCTTAATTCTCCCTAATTTATATTACATATTCTTTTAGTTCAGTTCTAGTTACTTTCAGAATACGTACAAGGTTCAGTCCTTGTGGATTCGACCTTGGTCTTATCGAGATTATTACCACATCGCAACCCTATACTTTGGGTGTGAACAATATCTTCAATTCGAACATTACTTAAACATATACTCAATTCTTCCTCACATTTAAACTCAAACTCAAAATCAAATATAAACTTCTGGAATTTAAGATATGCTCAAAGTTCATATAAAATGTGTAATACTACAATATAATTTGATATCAATTCAATTAACATGGTACGAAAGTTGAAAATATATTTAATATATATAATAGTGTAAACCTAAAATAATAAAAATTGAAAGGATCTCTTACCTAATTTAGGTGCAAGATGGTTTGAAGTATTTTTGAAAATTATGTGCACTTGATTAGGATTCGATTCTACTCAAACTTAGTTGGACTCGGTTCGACTTGATACAACTTAGTGCGACTTAGTAAAGTTCCAATGTGAATTGATGAGACTTCAACATGAAATTACACTCGCCAATTTTGCAATAATCTAAGGTTTTTGAATTTCTGGACCCAAGTACAACTATTCATTGCCTTAACTTAGTAAGCTGATTCAATGAGTCACCTAAATTGAACTACAATTATGATATATTTTGAATCAAAGGGGTTAGAAGGGGAATTACATGATAAATGGTGCATACGAGGTTTGATTCAGCCCTACAATTGCCATGAATTCAAAAACTTAGTGGGTCGACTTAGTCGCCAATTTTTTTTTCACTCGCTAAAACTCTCTCTATATCTCTATCTTCTTTCCTTTTTTTTTTTTCTTTGATTTCTCCTTTCAGAACATCTAGTAGCGTACTGGACTCAACCCCACTCAGCTCGACTCAGGGAGTCGACTCAGTCTTCTTCTCTCACTTTCTCAATGTTTTTCTTGAAACACTCTCTGATTTGATTTCTCTTTCATGGGGATCTTGTAGGGTCTTACAACCCCTCTCATGCTCTTCACATGACTCTTGAAATGAGAGTCCAAGGATTCCAGTTGCGGGTTTGCGTTGAATTTATGTTTTGATGGGTTCTTTTTGCAGCTGATTTTGATTAGGTTTCTGTTTCTGTTAATGCACTTATTTGTGCACCTTGTTTGTCAATCACATGTGTTGGTGTGTTAGGGAGTTAGTTGAGCCCTTAAATGCTGAAGACTGAAGACACATAAAGACTAGAATATCAAGGAAGCGAAGAACATGTATATGAGATGCCTTGGTGACCTTAACCTTGACACAAAACAACCCTTAACCTTTAGATGATCCCATACCTTAATAGGTAAACCTTATTTGATTATTCGTTAACCTTGGCAGCCCAATTTGAACATGCTTAGATAGGCTATAGAGATTTGAAGCTGCTGAGAAATCATATGCTTAAAACAATAGTTTTTTAGTGGTTTTTGATCCCATCGACATATTGTCAATGGGTCTCCATGGCATCAAAGATCCACTCAATGGTATCAAGTAGGAAACTCAGGACTGTCTAACAAGCATTGGCCTTTATATTTGAGCTGCTCGATGGCATCGAGATCTCACTCGATGGGATCGAAGAAGCTATTTGTTGGCATCGAGATCCCACTCGAAGGGATCGAAGAAGCTGCTTGATGGCATCGAGTAGGAGCATTAAATTTATCCAACAACATTTCAGCTAGAAATTTTATATGCTCAATCCCATTAAAGGGTCTGTTGATCCCATCAATAAAGTTGTTTTCTGTTATTTTTTTTAATCGTTGGAAATAAAACTCTTTATAAAGAGTATTCAGTTCTTGGACATTGAGATGCATTTTTGGTGTAATAGAAGCTTATGAGATTCCGCATTCATATCTCAAATTCCTAGTATCTAAATTCATGAGATTGAATTCATCTTCTTGAGCTCAAACACTCTAATGAGGATTTTAACTTCGATATTAAAGATGAAATCAATCTCCACCTTGTTTTTGAGATTAGACCCAGGCTTATTGACAAAACCTTTGTCTAAATCCTCTAAAACACTCATCTAGGTGAATCCCATAAGAGCTTAACTATCCCATTAGTTGTAGGGGATTATATCACCCTCCCATCACCTTAGTCACATCAAATGGAGCATTACATGCAAGGTGTTTGATCTTTGAGCTAAAACACTGGCAAGCATCGATATCAATGATCGGAGGAGTAATTGAGGAGTGGATTCAAGCATGAAAAAAACTTTGAAGAAATAACTTAAGCATGACACATGAAATGGGCTCAATTCGACAAGTGTCAATTAGTGAGTCCACATATTCTCTTTCATCTTTTAGGATTGAGGGTACGAGTTTGTAACTTAACATAGGTGCATACATGTTAGTATTCGTGGGAGGCTCCGGCAGGAGTAAATGTAGGTCCTTAGACTAGAACCGAGTTGTTGGTTAGTCAATAGAAAATCAATTGAAGTCTCTTGCGAGAGCTTTTAGCGGATGTGTATATTAGATACTTGTGTAGGGTTGTAAAAGTTAGAGGTGAACTTGTTGAAAACCTCCAATTGTCAATACCAATACACTCAAAGAGAGTACATCCGCCGAGAGTAAAGTTAGAAAATCGAACTAATATACATTCTTGTGTTTGAGATTGTCATTTGAGCACATTTCTATTTATGCTTGTGAACCTAATTTGTTAAATTATGTGTATGCATGATTAGATGAATGCTAGGTGTTGAATAGTAGCACATCCCACACATAAGATCACTATCATATATACTAGTTGCTTTATTGCCATATCTTTTATAGTTTATGTAATTGAACCCACTTTAGCTTAGAAACCTTAGTGTTAATTTGCCTTAATTAGTTTAATTGGTACATTATGTTAAATAGATAAAGAATTTTACTTGGTCCTAATTACCCCCTCTAGGATATAACCATTCATTTCTCAGCTTCGCCAAGCTTCTGCACGCATAGTCCGTGCCTCACCATCACGCGCAATTTTAATTTTTACATGTAATATCTGATCTCGATTATGTCAGATGATCTAACATCGATCATATGAGCCATACACTACTCATTTTGGATCTTGATTTGAAGTCAATATATAGTGGTAGTTCTTATCGGAGGAGGTAATGGTGTGTTCATGCAAATTCACACACGAGAGGTATCTCTTCGTTTCGAGGCTTATAGATAGTTTAGATTGACTTTAAGGAGCTTGGAAATCCTTGAAATTGAAACTTTGTCATGATTTTTTTGGTGGGTTCAAAGGTAAAAGGCTTCAGCTGCCCACCACATGTAGCTGCGTCACTGCTGCGAAAGACGGGAATCAGGAGCTATTTTTTGGAGTTTTGGATCTTCTTGAATTGTTTAGGATCCTAGAATCTTAGTGTATGATCTGAATTTATTCCGGATTCAAGGTTTCAAAGGCTAGAAGATAATCATGGGGCATGATTCGCTATTGTCCACCTAGTGAGTGATTTGGATTATAGAAGGAAAGATTGCGACTAGTAGATATATGTCATATGGTCACAAGAAGTAGATTTTGAAAAGAATAGTTGGATGTCATAGAATTATGAGACAAGGGAGTCCTTAGGTTATTTGCAACATGAGAGAGTAGACGGTTGGTTGGTTTTGCGATGTGATGATGAGATTGTAATTTATAGGTTAAAGGGTGTATAATATAAGGTGTAAAGAGATGTATAGGATTAAATTAGTTTTAGAAAACTATGGACTTATAGAGGAATCCTTTAGGAAAGTCTGGGGACTCTGGAAATGAGTCCAGACATGGCCCGATGTGTTAAGTAAACCAGTAGGTTTGTTGAAGTTGTCCAAGGATCAAAATGATGTTCATTTTCTAATTTTCTGGCGGGCCATCTAACGAATATGATGAGATTTTCATTGGATAGATCTTGTAAGGTGGATTTTAAAAAGCAATGTATGATGCAAATTTGGTTGACTCGGTATCGGTTAAATTTTCATCGCGATCGGATTTCTACCATTAAGTTTTTCAAAAATTAGTGTCGGGTATAGACATGTATATTAAAGAAAACTCTAGACGATGATAGATGTATTTATAGCCATTGAAATCAAATTTTAATGATGTAAAATGTTTATCAACGTATTAGGATCGTGATGAAAGGTTTAGAATTGGGGATGATCAGAAGTAATGACATATATGTAATCTTTATCAAATTTATGATAATGTAATGGCCTGGATCATAATCAAATGATTGTATAGCTTAATAGAAGAATAAAGAGTATTCCCAATGGTTTAGATAGATCATACATCAAATATATTGTGATATGTAGTGCCTGGATGTATAAATGGGCAGATGTGTATATGTACTCGTGAATATATTATTAGATTAGGATGCCAATGTTGGTTTAAGCTTATATTAGGATAAGGAAGAAGATAAACGGATTCGAATCTTGGTTCAGTGAGTATATGAATGGATATGATGATATCAAGGTTGGCTTTCTATGATCGGATGGTCCAAAGGAAAAGTGGACGATCGAATAATTTCATATAGCGATAAGTAGTAATTCCAACGGTTGATTTAATGCATGATCGAGTATATTATGATATATAAGGGCTTGATGATTGTCAAGAGGTGCATATGGATATAAGTGTGTAAACATGCATGCAAAACATTTTCTCTAATTTGAAAATGTAACACCTCAAAAATCGGCACCTGAGTACATAGACTATGATCTTGAGTTCCCAGGCGTTAACTTAATAAAATGCATATGAGTATTCATTCAGATTCACATAAAAATAATTAGAGTAACGCAAGTTAACTTAACGGATACAAAGCGAAGTAGAGATAATGAAAAATCCAGAAATATAGGGCTAACAGTAAAAAATACAATTCCAATGGTGGTGATCACCCAAAAGAAGGATTATACAAGCCACAACGAACATACAATAAAATTTATACATAAAGCATACCCGATTATGGACTCTAATATATACATGCACAAAACAAAAATAAAAGCAAAGTCTTCTACCTTCGCCTGACGCTCCTAAGGCATCATGACAAAAAGTGCAAGCCAATCCAAGCCTACCTGCCGGAGGCCTCAATAGAACCTGTATAAAAAACAATACATGGTTGGTATTTTAAAACACCATTCTAGGTGGGAGTGAGTAGCTGACTCAGTGGTTCCATTAGTTTTAAGTTAAACATGTTATTAGCCCAATTAGCGTAAGTAATGATAAAATAAGAAACAAACATTTTCTAAATACTCTTGTTAAATGCATGAATGAGATTATATAATGATGCATGCACCTTTCAATCCAACACTCCTTCACACGTGATTTCAACACCTATTTTATAAATGCCAACACTCCTTCATCACGCGACTCCAACGCTAAATCGCCACATCATATCTAATGCAATGCGATTGATGCCTATATTAGCCGAGTAATTAAATTCTATTCATCTAGCATATTGACGAAGCCAAGATACCGACGTTATATCATGAGTCCTTATCCGGATCACGTGGCTTGTTACCGCACGTAACGACTCCTTACCAGTGTCCCTTGATCCAACTTTAATTATCACTCATTTATCTTACCAATCAACAATTTCAAAGGTACGACATGATACTCAAAGGTATAAGAATCAACCGGTATGGGTCGTCATCTAAACACCGAGTATGATCACTAAGTTTTGAGGTGCGGGCTTGTCATATAACACTAAACCACCACAAAGGAAATGACTCGTTATCCAATTTCATTCACGCCCGAGTCGTTTGAATGGTACTTTGGCATGCAACCATCGGTTGGGTAATTTGACAGGGGTCGTTTGAAAAATAGTCCCTCTATTAGTGTTCACTGGTCACTACGGGGAGGCTGTCACCTTAGCGTAGGCCGATAAATCGGATACGGTATCTCACACCACCATGCTCGGCTCATGAGTCTTAGGGGGATCGTATTGCACTAAATGTTATGAATGGACTATCCATGGGGAATGGGGTATCATAGATTTAATTTGGTCACGTCATACATTGTGAACATACATGATCAGTTGGCTAGTGGACTAATTTGATTAACCTTGGAGAACCCCGACGTAACCAGCATTGGGTGTAAGCATCCCGTGTAGTCTAGTTACTGTCAGTCGTTCGTATTCACCCAAGTTGATTGAACAAGACTAAGGTGGCCGCCCTAACTCGGGCCACCCCTTGATTTGGTCAATTTACTGACTGACAACATCGTAGAAACCCTAAGCATTGCTATGAACTAAATACTACAACATGCAATTATAACATACATACTACTATGCAACGACATGGGCATTTCATCGAACATATAAGCGTTAACATGGTACTGCATCCACTAAAGTATTAAATCAAACATATGAGCATGCATAAGATAACATAACCACCTAAGCATTTAATCAAGCATGTGAGCATCGATAAAGCGACACATTCCATCACTCAGACATTTCATCAAACATGTGAGCATCTATATCCAATAAATATCATTTATTATAGACAAATCAAAGCGTTAACATATTAGCATGCACAAATTCATCTATAAGCATCTAGTCATTAACTGAGACCCTTAAGGGTCGATAAAAAGTAACCTTAAAATAATGGTCCGCACCTTGTGATGTTTCGCCCAATTTAGGGTGCTCCTAGGGTTAGAGTTTTGAGAAAACATTGAAAGACCTAAGCAGCATACAAGTTTGTGAGATTAGGAACAAACAAGTATTGAAACCTTATATTGCAAGTGAAATTTAACACTTACCTCCATTTATTGTCGGAAAAGCTCCGACGACGGCATTTATTATGGCAATGCAGCTAAAGAGAGGATGAGAGGGCGGAGGTGCACCAACACCCACATCTCAAGCTCTCTCTCTTCTCCTTTCTCCTCTTTCTCTTCTTCCTTTCTCCATTTTTTTCCTTGCTTTAGGGCATGAATGTAACACCCTGAAAATCGGGGGTCGCGCATCCGTTCAACTCCCGAGTTTCCGGGAGTCACTATTATCTGGTTTCCATTAATGTGCATTATATCTGTTTGAGTAGCGCAGCCGAAAACTCCCTGAACATGAAGCATGAACGCGCATTGCAGCTGAAATGAAAGAGGGCGGTCATAAATATATATGCATACACGAGTCCAAAACAATAAAATGGGTCGCACGAGGCGTAGCCCAAACCAACTACAAAAAAAAATACTAGGGTCCAAAAGAATGAGGCCAAGCCCAATGCCCGGCCATCCCAATCCCGCCAATCAAGCCGGCGGAGAACCCTCCATCAGCTGGAAGTACGATAGCTCGTCCTCCTCGTCCAAGCTCGTCTCGCCAGGCTCCTCCAGTACCGGGTCACCTCCATCTATAAGAGAGTCTCGTTGGTGTTTTAAAACACCGTCCCAGAGTGGGAGTGAGTGATCAACTTAGTGGGTGCTATTAATCTCAGGTTATCATATGCAACAATTTTAATACGGTTTTAATGAAAAACATATAATCACCAACATCTAAGTAGTCTTATTAATGCGCATGTGTACAGCATGATATGATGCATGCCCTTACAACAACGCTCCCTCATGCGACGACATCTAACGATCGCCAATGCCAACACTCCCTCAGTGCGACCTCGACTGCTGAGTCGCTACCCTACCTAGTGCGATGCGATGCGATCATGTTAGCCGAGTTCTTTAGTTAGTTCCTTTCATCCAGCAGGTTTGAGAATCTGTCACACCTCACATTTCACATGCCCTGAACTGGTTGCGAGGCCAAGGCCCCCCCAATGCGTGAGGCCGAGACCCCGCGGTCCTTAACCCCGTCGGGTTTCCCCCATCTCCGACTTCAAGCACATGGGGGTGCTGATCATGGGGTCGCTCGCGGTCACTATGGGGAGGCGCGTCACCCCAGCGTAGGCCGACAGCTCGAACACAGTGTCCCATTCCACCATGCCCGGCTCACGAGGCTGTGGACCATTTCTAGGTGGATTATTGATGGGCTACATCGGTTGCAGGGTGTCACAGGTTTCATACAGATGTGTGCAAACAGGGTTAACAATCATGGTTGGTCAACGGTAGGCTAAACCGCACGAGTCCAGGCGAATACATGGCGGTGCGACATCGGGTGCAAGCAACCCATGTAGTCCAACTACTGTCGCCCTCCCGCACTTGCCCAAATCCACGGGTTTAACCTCAAGGCGGTCCTACCAACGGGACCACCTCGACTCTCCATGCTTTCTTGACCAATCCCTAGGGTTTGGATGGTGGTCCACAACAAGTCAACGGATAGGGTTATCAACTGGCGAAATCATCATCACAATCTCATACGTCCATATACAATTCAAATTTATATACTAAGCAGAACATCATGATTTATGAGTAATGGTGCATGTATAGTGTGTGTGTTAGTGAGGAAGTTGCTCACTTCCCACCACTTATGGGAAAACAAATTTGCATAGGAAATAATTAAGGCATGCATGCTATAGGGCAACATCATAAGTGCAAATCCAACAAAACATCAACAAGTAATCAACAAATTTTACACCGAGTCATGCAAGAAGCAAGTACAAACATCATGTGAGGGAATCAATTAAAACATATAATTCCATAGCACTCCAATAAGCATGAAATCCTAAGTTTTTCTCTATATTCTCTAAACACAACACCAAGCAATCAAAATCATTAATCTCATATTGAAATTGGTGCAAGACCACCTAGGAGTAATAGTCCGCATCTATGGTTCGCTGGAGAATCGGAAACGCCCTAGGAAAGAGGGCTTTCGGGTAGATCGGACGGAATCCCTAAGCCAAGTTATTGCATGTTAGAATTTCAAGCCAAACTCACCTTGCTACATGGATTTCAAGAATGAGGGGTGAAAACCTTACCTAGGCAACCCACAGACCGTTGTTGAAGCTAAGGAGAGGGGTTTCTCCTTGCAAGAGAGGCAATGAGATGGAAGGGTTGACTTTTCTTGGGACCCCACCTTGATCTAGGGTCCCACAAATCTCTTTCTTCCCTCTTTCTCCCCTTTACTCTCCTTCTCTCTTGGTGGTTGTAGCAAATGGGAGAGGGGTTCATGAGGGATAGGGTTTATTCCTTAGACTTGGCCCTCTTGGCCTTAAGTTCCCTCAATTTCCCAAATTAGCCACCTAGGGGGCATTTTTGGGGTTGGTGTGGCCCTAATGCTCCTTTGGTCACCAAATTTGGTGGGGAGGTGCCTCATGGTCCGATTAGGGCCCGTGTAAAATTTGGGAGTAAACGGGTCGACGAAGGTGGGGTTTGAGCCCAAGGTCTTGGTCTTTAAACGGCCCTGTGGGGTCCATTCTAGTGATTTGAGTAATTCTGGTGGTCCTCAGGCTATAAAATTTCTAGGATGTGCGCTTCATGGCCCGATGAAGGGCCACGCAAAATTTGGGGACGATCGGACCAGGGTTTTGATCGCACGGGTCCGACTTGCGATCGACGGTGACCAGCCCACAATCGGGTCCTGGAGTTGGTGGATGTGCGTAGGAAAATCCACTAGACCTCCGCCATAAATATGGAAGAGATCCAATGGTTGGATAGCCCGGAATCTCGATTCCATTCGCAAGCGCCAGATTCTGGTCCTGGCGAGGGTGGGGTGCACTAAGCCAGTGCCAGATCCCACTTCTGAGTGCCTGCTGGGCCCGCGGTCCGCGATGGTCCACAAGCCCAGTGAGCCCTATAATCCCCTGAATTTTTAGATTTTTCTGACCTTCCGGCGTCGCGGTACAGCCTGCACGGGCCGTAGCTCAGTGTAAATGGCTATCCGGTGTGGCGGCCCACGCTTGGTCTTGCCATGGCCTGTCCGGCATATTCGAATGGGCTAATCCTAGACTAATTTGCTCATGACACCCCCACCACGAATGTTTCTAAACGATCGGTCCTGCGGAAAGTCCGATGTGGACGCCCCAGGACACTGTACCGACTGGTCGGGTTGTTACAATGAAATTCGTATGGGAGGAGGGGGTACTTACATAAGGGCCTTGCATATTGCTAGAAGTGATGTAAATGGCCCCATTGGCCATTTATTTATTATATTAACCTTGGAGGGGGTTATTTCTACTCAATGGGACTCAATGGGAGGCGTACATGTCAATCTTAGACATGGAGTGAGTGTCCCAATAGGCGATCTATGTTTGGACACAGCCATCCGATGATCGAACGTGCCGATTAATTGGGAAGGCCCTAATTTAGATCGATGGCCATTGATGATCAATTGAGACCATAGCTATACGGATGTGTGGGGAAATATCTTTAGTTAGTACCCCAACTCTGACCATGAATCGACGGTCCGAAAGTCACAACTTCATGAAAGAATAAAGTAACTAGTTTCACTTAAGTTCTGGATTTCAACTTAGTGGATTCACGCGTTTGAAGCACTTAGATTCCGGCCCAAGTTGAGTAATTCTGGGCACTATCTTAGTTTACCACCTGCGATGGGCGTCAAGCCCAGTGAGATAGACATTATTCTATAGTTTCGAGTTTAGTGGGCCATCAATGAGCGATTTAGAGCTTATTTCGAATAATTGAGGCATTTTTTTTAATGAATTGGGTAGCGAGATTTCTTGTGTGCAATTATTAGGGTTTGGATTAGTTAAGTTTATAGTGTGGCTAATTTACAATTAGTAGAAACGGCAATTCAATCCTAATAACCCTAAACTGTTGGTTCTTAGGCTAAATGAGTAACTAGATTAATTTAGTTTGTTAATTAAGATCTGACCCCTACTTGTCTTGGCTTTGGATAGATCTTTATTTAGTTACGATTGTCTCGATTAATCAGTAATAGGTCGGCTAGATTTGAGCCCCATGTGAACAAATCACGTGGCTAAACTCAATGTTTAAGTGATCAGTCGGATTCGTTGGCTTTATACAGTTGATTAATCAGATTTGTGCGGTTCTTTATTAGTACCACATATGTATAAGCTAATATCGAGTGTTAATGGTCAGTAAGTGATGACATAAGTTAATTATAATGAAAAATTTCAAGAGTTTTTGAAAATCCAAAATAGTGAAAATTCAAGACGTTTAAGAAAATAATTTGCACTAGAATTCACATGTGAACAAACATTCATGTACTTATTTGTGTGCAAAAAATTTCAAGTTATTACACTAGTGTATCATGATGGAGAGCGGGCGTCTTTCAAATATATCTGCAAAAGGAAAATGTTATCTATCAAAGATCTATGTCATGAGAGATAAACATAACCAATGGAAATATTAAGACATTAGTAGCCTTTGTGATTAAGGGCGTGTTTGGCCGGATGGATCCTATGGGATTAGGAGGGATGGGATGGTAAAATCCCGGGACATGCCAAACGAGCCAAACAAACCCGATGAACTTGTCCCGGGATATAGCAAACCCATGGATCTTAAACCAATCCACTAGCATCACCATCATTACCTTAAAATTGATCTCATCCCTCCTAATCCCATTCAATCATGCCTGGGGTGTGTTTGGTTGGACGGATTGGAAGGGATTGAAAGGTAAAATCCCGGGATATGTCGGGCGTGCCAAACGAACTCGGTGAACTTATCCCGGGATATAGCAATCCCATGGATCTTAAACCAATCCACTGATACCATCATCATCACCTTAAAATCCATCCCATCCCTCCTAATCCCTCTTAATCCGCCCAGCCAAACTAGCCCAAAATTACATATTGAAAGGAGTGATTCTCAAGTTTATGTTGTTATAGGGTCGAATCCAGAGATGGTAAGCACAACTAAAGATTTACAAGAATGTATAATTATGTGGTCGATGTGATTTCATTTTTGTGATGACATCTGAAGTATGGTTAATGAAAAAAACCGTGGTGTGAAAGGACTCAACTAAGTGCTTAATAAGTATATGGGCTTGTGTGAGTAAAGTGAGGCCCGTTTCAATAACTTGGTGTCATTCATGTGTCTTATTTTATTACGAAGTGCGGGGACAAGACAACTGATGTGAGATTAGAGGTAGGCAACTTAAGCCCGATCTGGTAGATCCGACCTGACTAGACCCAACTCGGTACCGTTTCGAATAGAACCGACGATCTGATCGGGCCTGATCGATTCTGATGGTCTAGATCCGAAAGTATTTTGAATCAGGTTTGGATAGCACTGTATCCGAACAGATTCAGTCCGAATACCCGGACTGAATGGGTCTGAACCGACTCGAACAGACCCGACCCGGTTTTACGTCGGGTATACAATAAATATTAGCTTGATAAAAACTTTTATAGCCTCCAAAACGTTTTTAATGGTCAACGTTTATTCAACATTGTTTCCTATAATGTGGTCCACTTGAGATTTCGATATACCTCATTTTTTTTTGCTAATAACATAAAATGATCTATAAAAATAGATGAAGGGCATGGATGAAACACATACATCATGGTGGGGTCCACAGAGCAGTGATAGACCGGTGGCAAGGGAGTAGCCCGTCTGTTTCCAGTACAGTGCTACAGCTGTACTTGCGCGTGACGCATCTGGCACCTCGAGCTCTGAGTTGTACGAACGGTTCAAAGGAGATCAAAGTTATATGGGCCCCACAGTGATGTCTTTATTATATCTACACCGTTCATATATTTTTTTAGATCATTATAGAGCATTATTCAAAAAATGAATAATATCCAAAGATCATATGGACCACACCACAAATAGCAGCAAAGAATGATTTTCACTGTTAAACGATTCGTGTGGTCCACTTGATAGTTAGATCTGTCTTATTTTTCGTCTCAAGCCTTAAGACGAGCTTGCCAAATGAATGAACGGTTTGGATATAACACCTACCCCATGATCAGATCCACAGAAATCGCTAACGTGGATACACAATTTGAATTTACCCATACTTGCATGCAAAGCAAGTAAAAGGTTCCGTGAAGAGGAAGTAACTTTAAAAGTTAAATAAAAACACATACACGGAAGCTGAATGTTCTTTCAGAGCTATGTGGGGCCCACCTTGATGTATATATTTTATCTAAGCCATTTATACATTTTGAAATATTATTTTAGTCATTGAGCACAAAAAGGAGATATATTAAAGGTTAACTTAGACCACACTATATGAAACAATTTGATTGAATTTATACTGTTCGAATCATACCTAATCCGATCCGCCTCGGTTTTTCTGACCGAGGTGGACTCGGTTCGGGTAATGTCAACTAGGCATCGAGTCTGTCCGAATTAGGTGACCGGCATCCAGTCTTAGATCGGATCGGATTCATCCAGTCTTAGATCGGATCGGATTCGGGTCTAACCATTGGAAAATCGAATAGGATCGAATTATACCTAATCCGATCCGATCAGGACCGATGCCCAGCTCTATGTGAGATGCGATATGTGTGTTTGTTAAAATAGGTACATAATAATTTAATTTTGTGGGAGATCCAAACCTGCCATGGGCATGGAGTACATCTAATAGCGATTTTTCAGCGGCTGTACTAACGCTGCCTGCTCAATCCAAGATGTAGCAAGGCTAACCAATCATGCTATAAAACGACGTGTGAGCCATTGAATTAATGATATTTTCAGCGTTTTGCATGGTCCAAAAATCATGGTAGGTGGGGATCATCGTGATGTTTGTGAGAAATCCACTCTGTCCATTTGTTTTTCCAGCTTATGGTAGGACATAATTCCAAAAATGAGGCAGATCTGAAACTCAAGTGGGCCACATGATAGGAAAAAGTGGGATGGAAATGCCTACCGTTGAAATCTCTCTGGTCTACCGTGATGTTTATATGCTGTCCAAACCATTTGTAAGTTATTCCTACTGGGATGAACTGAAAACACAAAAATATTAGCCTGACCATAAACTTCTGTAGCCCCGCAAACATTTCAACGGTGGATATTCAATCCCCACCATTTCCTGACGTGTGGCCCATTTGAGTTTTAGATCTGCCTCATTCTTGGGATCATGTCTCAACATGAGCCGAAAAAATGAATGAACGGGGTGGATTTAAAACAAACATCACGGTGGGGACCACCTAGCTTCTGAACACAGGAAGGGTGGCAGGCAATCCGCGTCGCGTATGTGGGTCTTGGGTAGGCCTGTCATCAGGCCATTGGGCCAAGCTGATACTTATCCAAGCCCGACCGGCATAGTACATCTTAGGCCCGAGCTCAGCCCGAGAATGTGACAAACCTTGATGATTATAAACAGCCTGATGGCCCACTTCTGTACAAGATCTAGACCGTTCATTAGGTGTGTCCCATCAGCAGGATAAAATGTCCTCGAAGCCCTAAACTGGGAGGGGCACTGACGGGTCACATCGACAGTCCAAGCCCGGCTGGATTAATAAACGTTCACAGGGCCCAGAATTTTACACCAAAACCAGCCCGAAGCGGGCCACCTCAGATCATTTACAGCCCTACCCTTGGGCATACTTTTAATGGCTGATGAATGGTCACATTAATAAAGGTCCATTAACAAACCAGACTCGACTTATTTAATACCTCCTGAGTTGGGCACATGGCCTTTAGGCCGAGTATAAAAGCCTAACTCATTTTCAGCTGATTGTAATAAATGACTTTAACGGCCACAAAGAGAGATATTTTAGGAGATCATGTTACAAGCATTTAATATCTTTTAAAATCAACATGTATCCACGTACATGAGCTCTGAACCATTCATTGTTTTAGGCCTTACGTACTCCGCGTAGGCACCTGCGAAGTGGGCCGAACCAGCCTGGCTTATTTATCACTGGTGGGCTGAGAATTTGGAAGTGGGCCCCACCTGTGTGATTAAATGGGGAGGGAAATGCCTACCTTTGATCTAAACCGCTCGTAAGGTTATTCCCACCTGAGAAGTGGGCCCATGAATGTTTCAATGGTGGAAGCTCGATCCCCACTATTTCTCATTGCGTGGTCCAATTGAATTAGGGCCTGTTTGGCCGGGCAAATATGATGGGATTGGTTGGTATTAGAGTGGATTGCACGGATTTCAAGGAAACGATAGGTGCGTCAGTGGATTGGTGCAAGATATATGGGATTGCTATATCCGGACTGTTTCATGCCCGGTCAATCCCAGAGTTAAACCTTTCAATCCCTTTCAATCCCTCAAACTAAACACGTCCAGTAATTTTGAAGGGATTAGGGTGGATTGAATGGGATTTAAAGGTAATGATGGTGATGTCAGTGGATTGTCTTGAGATCATGGGATTGCTATATCCCGGATCAGGATCCCGGGTCTGTTTGGCATGCCTCGCCAATCGCGGGATCTATCTTCCAATCCCATCCAATCTTCCCGGCCAAACAGGCCGATGTCCCATTTAGCTTCCGACATGGAATCTACGTCCTCTCCATCCAGCAAGCTTCTGCGGATTGCATGTGACTGTTGGGCACATAGATATTTATGTGAGGAAATGGATTGGCTACTCCCCCTGCATCAGCAAGGTGGCTGATGGTCGGTGCTCTGTGGACCCCACTGTGATGTATTTGTTTCATCCATGCCGTCCATCTATATTTCTAGATCATTTTAGTATAAGACACCAAAAATTAGAGGAATATAAATTTCAGCTGGACCACACCACAGGAAAACAATAGTGTTTGGATATCCACCATTAAAATCATACTAAGGCCCACTGTACTGTTTATTAGTCATCCAATATGTTGAGTAGGTCATCAAGACCCAGATGAAGGGAAAAAATAAAGATCAACTTGATCCAAAAACTTTTATAGCCCCCTGAAAGTTTTTAATGGTTGAATTTCATTCAACATTGTTTTGTGTAACGTGGTCCACTTGAGTTTGGGATATATCTCATTTTCATATGATACTATAAAATGATCTAGAAAAACAGATGGACGGCATGGATGAAACACATTCATCATGGTGAAGCCCACAGAGCACCAACCACCGGCCATTGGCTGGTGTCAGGGGAGTAGCCAATCCGTTACCTTTACGTGGCTGGGGCTGTGTGGGTCTACAGAGATGTCGGTGACAATGATCATAAAACGACAAAACAGTTAGATCCAGGACTCTAGGTGGGTCATATCATCAAAACATTGGGAACAACGACACCCACCTTTGACAGACGTTGATGTTTATATACCATCCAATTCGTTTATAGAATTAAGGGCCCGTTTGGCCGGTCGGATTGGAAGGGATTATTGGAAGGGATTGGAAGTCAAATCCTGGGATTGGCCTGGCGTGCCAAACAGAGTCGGTGATCTGATCCCAATCCCAGGTATCTCAAGACAATCCGCTGACATCACCATCATTACATTTAAATCCCATCAAATCCACCCTAATCCTTCAAATTTGCCTGGGACGTGTTTGGTTTGAGGGATTAGAAGGGATGAGAAAGTTTAAAACCGGGATTGGCCGGGCGCGCCAAACAGACTGGATATAGCAATCCATGGATATATCAATCCCATGGATCTCCAGACAATCCACTGACAACACCATTATTACCTAAAAATCCATGCCATCCACCCTAATACCATTCAAACCCTTCCAATCCACCCGGCCAAACGGGCCCTAAAGCTTTTGAAGCAGATACCATGAGCTCCTATCACTGCCAAGCGTTTAATTCCTACAATTTCGGGTCGTATGCCTCACATGAGTTTCGGACCTACCTGATTTTTAAAATAGTATATTTTTTGTTAGACGAAGGGGATTTCTAGCGGACGTCTCTATGGCCCCACACAGCTCTGGACACCGGGTCATTGCGAGTGACCCCGGCCAATGAAATATGCCGGTCCTGGTGCTGTAGGGCAATAGAGATGTCTGTGATAAATCTACTTTGCTCATCTGTTTTGAAAGAACATAATAGGAGAGGATTCTTAAAAATCAAATAGATCCAAAACTCATGTGAGCCATACCATGTAAAAGAGTAGGAATTGAACACCTGGCCGTGACAGAAGTTTTGTATCATGATGATATTTGTTCCTATAGTTTATCTAAGTATTAATAAATCTATTAGCAGTTTGGATGGCATATAAACATCTTTGTCAGCTCAAGGAAAGTTTCAACCGTGGGCAGTAATGTTTCCACTGTTTTGTTAGTGTGGCTCACCAGAGTTTTGGATCTGAATGATTTTTAGAATCCTTCACTAGTGTGGTCTTTGAAAACAGATGGACAGAGTGGATTTGTCACAAACATCTCTGTGGACCCCACACAGCCCCTGGATAGGTCACAAGCAATCTGCTTCCTCCATTTAGGGCGTGTTTGGATTCGCGTATAGTATTGTATGGGGAAGTAAAACTGTCCCATCAACGTATTAGTGGTCCTGCAGCGGTAATACATCTGCAAATTGCAAACCACTCACAATGTTTGGATAAGAGTGCACTCGTATTGCACTCTTCCCATAGTTTTCGAAATCAGTGTTTGGGAATGGAGTGTTCATCAGCCGCACTGCTTCCCAAGCATGACATGGGTCTGGAATTAATGTGGGCCGTGAGAGGAAAATTGTATACAGACATCCAGCCCTCACATGATGTATTTCCTGTCCAAAGTCAATGTGGGCCCCACCATGATGACGTAAGTAAAACCCCAACAGTCCACCTGATTTATATATTCTGGATATATTCAGTATAATTAGTTAGATTGGTATCAATCCAGATAGGACGGTCCAGATTTCAACGGACCAGATTTCAATTATGCCTCCAGGTCAAAACCGTTATGGTTCATCAGTAACCAACCAGATCCTAGATGTCGTCACATGAAGTGGTCCCACTATGACATATAATAATGCCCTCAATAAAAGAACATGTAAAAATGTTCATAAGATGATTTCCTTGTGAAACATAGCTGGTGGTGGAGAGCAGAGAACAACCAGACAGATATGTACCATGATTCCTGTTCACAACAAGAAAAAAAAACCACAAAAAAAAGGAGCGTCTATCTTTCAAAAAAATCCAAACAATCTGACTGGAAGTAACAGACAATACTACAGCTGCTGCTAACCCGACACAGATGGTGGAAGAAACATAATGCAAATTTGCTACATAAAAACAACGGACATAGTTTGACTTGAAGAAATGTTTGCAACCAATATCGATATAGCCCTGCAATTATATGTTTAAGATACGATAGAAGAAATGATCCAGGCAATAGCAACATAAATTAGCAACACCCCAATCACAACTTTGATTAGCGCATTCATCATCCCATTTTCATCATGTTCTCCTATCAACCCTGTGTGCGATTTGCATGGAGATTGTGTCCCAACAAAATCCTCCTGCTGATGAGCCGAGCCCTGAGGAGGAGAATCTTCAGTCTGAAATCTCCTGGTGGGCCCATCATTATTTTGTCATGTGGTGGGTCTTTCATGATTCTGGTATGAGCTCTGACAAACAATTAAAAATACAATATTCAAATGTATTATGATGGAGATGGTATATAAATCGCTTCTCAAACAATAAGGCTAACGATGTGACGATTCCATCTGAACATAAGTTTCTTATCAGTACCTGAAAATCTTGCCAAGGTTTCATAGCCTCCTCATATGATTTGTACGATTGGTGCCTACATCCACTGTAGCGATCCACTTGTGCTCGTGCATCCTCCCACTTGTAATATAATTCAGGATGTCTGCCAACAAAGACCACGTAGTATTTCCCCATACGTTGCAGAAAAAACATTCCAAATAACAGTCATTATTACAATGAAGTGAATATAACATGTGCCATCAGTTTTGAATCTGTTCAACTGTTATTAGAAGAATCAGATAACAATAATAAGTACAACTGCTTCCATCTACACCCAATCCCGGGTCTTACCTTATCAGTAGGTATTTATGAAGTGATGAACCGATATTCAATCCCATGAAATCATGGAATTTCATACAATCCTTGTAAGAAAAATGAAATATACATATCCTAATTCATACCAGGTGGTACTACAACAATGATAAAGTGCAGAGAGTTTATAACATCAATTAACAGAAAAGATAATGTACATATATGATGTGAAGAGGTAACAGTTTTCTCTGCAAGGAAACAAAATAGATAGTCCACATATAACAACATATACAACATGGAAAACCATCCAAACATAATATATGCAAACATTCGAAATCAAGAGGTATGTTCCTGTGTTCTAAGGTAGATAATCAGTTTTACCTGCACTCATGCATTTCACTCTCATTGCTAACAGATATTAGAAGTAATCCTACCACCAAGGATCAATTTGCAGAGTCAAAGTTAATGAAGCATTATTAACAAGATCCCAAAAGTTAGGTGCTGATACCCTTGTAGTACCCTAATTATCCAGCCCACCAAAAACAGCAATCCAAAAAATCACCTGTTTAAATTACAAAAAAATGAAAAGAAACTATTTCAGTAATAGTTGTTTAAGAGTTCCAGAAATCGCCAGGATAGAGATGTTTTAAACATCTGTGTTGCGGTCGATAAACTTTTAAACCCACTCCTTTCGCCTTTCATGTCCCATCTTCATGAAGAAACCGGCATGAATAATATCATTCTGCAGCAGTCTAGCAACCCGGACCTAGTCCTCCTAGCTGAGACTATTGACATCCTCTAAAATGCTCAGTATTTTTTGGAGGGTCATAGTTTTTCCCGTTGCCATAGTAATTGTTAGGGACCTGACATTCTCGGCCGCTTCACCCATCTTATCTCTTATTTGGTCACTTAGTTTAACCCTTTGTTGACGGGTCATGCCAGTACCAGTGCTCTGATTGTTCCTAGACCCAAATGAAGTCTCCATAGGGCCTGTATGAACCCTCTTTGTCTGCTTATGTGACTCTTCATTGGGACATCGTACCGAACCACTACCGTTTTCATCATCATCGTCTGAAGAAAGGCGTACTGTATCATTGCCATCCTCTCCAAACTCATCAGAAGAGTCAACCTCATCTCTTGGGCGGCGGCGTCCAGAAATGGAAGATGAGTATGCTGTATTGGCATAAAATCCTTGTGCACAGTCACTACCGAACATAAAACTCAGATCATTGTACCTATTTATATGTTTTCCTTGTACCCTTTCCGCATATGGGTGGGACTGCAAGAATAGAAAAGTACAAGTTAGCAACCTAACAACTATATAATCAGATATGTCCATCCAAAGAAAACGAGGTTAAACACATAATTTCATTTTAGAGATGTCTATCTGATATCCCCTCAGTTTATAATCATTTTGAAATCAGGTATAGGGTCTACAAAATCATTAGCAACAACCATTTTCTCTTCTCAGATATGTATAGCTGAAACATTATATCCGGCAAGACCATTTATACAGAATGACACTCTGTTCAGTTCATTGAATTTCAGATATGCATTGCTGAAGTTTGGGCAATGCATAAAAAATGCATAGAGATATGCATAGGACTAATATTGTTTGCAGCAACTTCAGTTTTCTTTAATCAGCTATGCATATATTACTTGTTTAGCATTATATAGAGAATACATGTATCTTACCGCAATATAGGCCTCCCAGACATCATCAGTAGCAATGACCATTTTAACAACGGGATTCCAACCAAAACCACTCGTGTTTAACATATCCTTCACAGCCCAGTAGAATTTTTTAAAAGTGCGCAGGCGGTTGGATATATGTTTATTCTCTAGATGGACTCCACATCTGACACTGATTTCAGCTATAGTTGCTTTGTACGCTTCCGGCTTGAAGCTGACGTCACTCTTACGACTCAAATTTACCTGCTCAACTAGAGCATCGACCAATGCGTTGTCCATCGCATTAGTCTATTGTATGCGAACAGTTTTCTTTGGGCATGTATATCTTTGATTTTTTCTGGTTGGAGACACTAGTGATGCTGCTGTCAGTAGTGTGCTGAGCTGGTTGTAGCTGATGTTCCAAATAATTTGCTGGGTGATGTCAGGGGGCTATTGGTAGAGCCTTTGCGTTTTGACGGAGATGCTAACACATTCTTATCTTTGCCTATTTTGTTGGAACTCCATAGGAAGTTCATATTACCTATGAAGCATTAACAATCAATGAAAAGTAGTCTGAAAGAAACAAGCATGTGGACAAGAAATATGAGTATGAGGCATACTAAGATTATACATTACAAACTGAGCGATAATAATCGATTAAACTTTTAGACATCATGAAGTCATTTCATAAGAAAATGAAAAGGAAAATAGTCGTAAGTTGCCAAGAGCACACCAAATGACCAACAAAACAGTAAAAACCTGCTATTACAGAAAACAACTTAATACATGACATAAAAAAGGAGAAATTAAAACCACCGCCGGGTACGAGGAAGGTTGTTATTCCACATCCTCTGTGCAATTTGATCCCTTTTTTTGATCCACTCATCTCTCGCGCAGTCAAACCAGTTAACGCGCGATCTTCTTCAGCATTGTTAACCTCGATAAGGGAAGGCGAGATTTCCCCAGAACCGTCTCCAATATCCTCAACTACTTCATAAAAATCGTCTTCACCAGAAACACGGATGAAATTGTGCAACTGATGTAGAACCTGTCACAGACACGTTCCTAGCATGGTTGAGCCAAAAGAAGATGGACCGTGAATTGACTATAACTTTTGATTTGGGTATCATTACGGGGCTCACAACCTATCAATCTTTACTGAAATGGGCCATCTGAGGTGAACCGACCCACAAAGTGGGTCGCATCTGTCCGTTTAGTCAAAAAAGGCGCGCTTTAAGCTCAAAAACGAATTTTTAGGAAAATTTTACTATTTTTAGTAATTCCGATTTTTTAAATATTTTTAGAGCTTTAGATTTTCTTTCCTTTTAGAAATAACTTTTAGTTATACTAGGACTCTTTTAGAGAAAGTTTATTTGCAATTTTTATTTTTAGAAATTAGGCCTTAGAAGAGTTTTATTAGAATTAGGATTTTTATTAGAGTTAGAATTTTGCTATTTTTGGTAATTACGAATTTTAGTTTATTTTTTTTCCTATATTAATGGTGTAAGGAGACACATTAGGGAATTATCAATTATTCATCAATCAATTTCGAATTTATTAGAATTTATTTCTATTTTCTGCTTTCTTTCCTCGTGGATTCGAGAAATCTCTGTGAGGAGTCCAGAGAAGTTCCGTGGATTCGGAATAGTTATCCTCTTGAGGAAGACGGTGCTCGACCTCACGTTCTCCCCTGCGTCAGATTGGTATCAAAGCGAGGTTTCTCCTTGGATTGATGACTTCTAACGACGGGTCGGGTAACAATCCCATGGGCGGTGCTCCAGAGAATTTACCTTTAACGGCGGCAGCTTTCGAAGCAGCACGGCGAGAGAATCGGCAAGCTATGCAAGGGTTGCAGGCTTCCATCGATCGCATGTCGGATCGTTTGGAGGAGGCCCTAGGGCAACTCCGTGTTCATGGTGGTGATCCACCATCAACAATTGCTAGAATTCGTAATCATATTGATCATAGGGCGACGCTATCAGTGAACCACAGGATCACTCCTGATAAAGTGAGATCTAGCGACATGATTTTACAGCATCCTAGACGAGCCATTGATCAGATGGATCGGATGGACCAAGAATTCAAGATGAAAGTCGATCTTCCTAGTTTTAATGGTCAACTCTACTTCAAGGACTTCCTCGATTGGTTGCTTAAAGTCGAACATTTCTTCGACTACATGAACATAATGGAAGAAAAGAAAGTTAAACTCGTGGCCTACAAGTTGACGGGCAGAGCTTCAGATTGGTGGGAACAACTTCAACTCGAGCGAACGAGACGGATGAAGGCGTCAATCCGCATGTGGTCGCGGATGAAGAAGTTATTGTGCATGCGATTCTTCCCTACCAATTACGATCAGGTATTATTCCAACAAAATCAAAATTATTGGCAAGATAACCAATCATTAAAGGGTTATGCAGAGAAATCCTATTATTTGTCGGCGAGAGGTGACCAAGTCAAAACGGAGTTGCAACAAACCATAAGATTCATCAGTGGAAAACATGTGACCCCTATGGAAACGGTGAGCCAACTCAAGACTTCTAAAGTGGAGGGACAATCTCTCATGACTGAACAGGCCTTTGTTAAACAATCTGAGGAAACGGGAGACATATATGCAGTAGTTGAAGAGAAAAAATATGTGGAGCCTGTGAATATCCTAAAGGATTTGGAACCAGTATCGCAAGAGTTCAAGGGGGTTGTGCTCGATGAACTCCCTAATAAATTACCTCCCATACGAGATATGCAAAATTACATTGATCCCATCGCAGGGGCAAGTCCGCCTAATTGCCCACATTATCAGAAAAAATATGAAATCTTGAAGATAGATGTGAACGAATTAATCGATATTAGTCAAGTCAAGGAAAGCATGAGTATATGTATCGTATCGGCTCAAAAGCTTAATGCCAAGTACAAAAAAAAGTCTAATGAACATCGGCGTCAGAAGTTATCTCAGACTCATGTGCCAAGTCTCTTGCGTAACTCGAGGACGAGTTTTTTTCAAGTGGAGGGGTCTGATGTAGAACCTGTCACAGACACGTTCCTAGCATGGTTGAGCCAAAAGAAGATGGACCGTGAATTGACTATAACTTTTGATCCGGGTATCATTACGGGGCGCACAACCTATCAATCTTTACTGAAATGGGCCATCTGAGGTGAACCGACCCACAAAGTGGGTCGCATCTGTCCGTTTCGTCAAAAAAGGCGCGCTTTCAGCTCAAAAACGAATTTTTAGGAAAATTTTACTATTTTTAGTAATTCCGATTTTTTAAATATTTTTAGAGCTTTAGATTTTCTTTCCTTTTAGAAATAACTTTTAGTTATATTAGGACTCTTTTAGAGAAAGTTTATTTGCAATTTTTATTTTTAGAAATTAGGCCTTAGAAGAGTTTTATTAGAATTAGGATTTTTATTAGAGTTAGAATTTTGCTATTTTTGGTAATTACGAATTTTAGTTTATTTTTTTTCCTATATTAATGGTGTAAGGAGACACATTAGGGAATTATCAATTATTCATCAATCAATTTCGAATTTATTAGAATTTATTTCTATTTTCTGCTTTCTTTCCTCGTGGATTCGAGAAGTCTCTGTGAGGAGTCCAGAGAAGTTCCGTGGATTCGGAATAGTTATCCACTTGAGGAAGACGGTGCTCGACCTCACGTTCTCCCCTGCGTCAGCAACACACAGCAAGCTATAACAATTTTTACTTGTGTTATAAACTTGAACTGTGGTGCTATCCGCAATATAGGGAATCGACCCTTTAAAAGACTAAAACACCGTTCCATAACATTTCTCAACTGGGCATGACGATAATTGAATAGTTCTTTCATATTTGCAAGCTTCCTTCCTATACGAAATTCATTCAAATGATACCGGACACCTCAATAAGGTGCCATAAAACCAGGAGAGTGGGTATATCCCGCATCCACAACATAATATTTTCCTACACAAATTAATATATGAGAATTAAGCATGTGAACAATTGCATCCTACATATGTACATGAATCAGCAAGTGTCATTGATTACCATGAGGGATAAGGAAACAATCAGGGTGACGAATTAATGCATTTTACAATACACGAGCATTGGCAGCTGAATCATCCGAACCCGCTAGCACGTATACAAATTTCATATCGAACGTACATGCTGCCATTACGTTCTGTGACAGAATACCTTTTCGATTACGAAAAGTTACACTTTCGCCTTTCGGCAAATAGGCTGGAATGTGGGTGCCATCGAGTGCCCATATGCAATCCTACAAGCAACATTCAACTAATATTTAGGTCGTTATTACGCAAACGACAATATAACTTTATCAGTATTTCAATATTATGGGATCGTATTACCTGAAAATAGGGGCTCCACATTGGATTATCGGATATCTCTTTTGGAGTATGTAAGCCTGAGAACTTGACATATTCCGGATAAAGACCAATTACAGCTTGAAGAACTCTATTGAAGTGTCGATTCACTGTCTCTGCAGACCTTGAAAACCGATTACCAATGACCCGCTTTCGCACGTTATGGCCAATTGTATGCAATAACATGACGACTTGTTCCTCTAAACTGCACCTTTTAGTATCACACAGCAAATTCCTATATCTTAACAAAGAACATAACTCGAAAAATTTATCTCGCCCCATACATAGTTGTGAAAGGCAGTCTGCATCACTTTTCCTTATAATTTTATTCACAAATTTATTTCTAATTACATGACAATCTCAAGAGGACGACTTCAAACAATAACGACGATAATATTCGATAGCCCCCATGACACATGCAGAGGCTGCAATTGCAGTCATTACAGCTGCTACCTCATTTTCATTCCAGTCACTATTAGATGAGCCCTCGCTACTAGAGATACCACTACCAAACCCCATGAGACAATTTGTGTCCGACTTGTTACTAGGTCGAAGTTACTTTGAATTTACAGATAAAAATGTCATGAAAATTCCAAATGTATAACAACATTATGATATCTTTTGCAGAGTTTTTCTGTTAAACATCAGTTCGATTATCAACATAGTACCGAGTTTAACATACATTTATTCCATCTAAAACATGAAAATCATTTTCATTCATCAGAGATAACACAGGATACTGACATTGATCAAGCAACCAACAAGCATGTCTTGAAATACAATCCGAAATAGATATTTGCAATAGCAACCACATTAATTAGTATAGCCTAACAATATATTCACATATTTTTTTATGCCCAAAAAAATGGAGAAATGTTCATAAAACATATATACACTATGCGCCTTTTAAAAAGGCAATCAAGCAGGCTATAGAACGTGTCAAATGAGAAGAAGCATGTTCGATACATTGCAAAAGATTGCTAACACAGATAGGGAGGTAATTCCTGGCCTAATGCAGAAGACCTGAAGTCTATGCAATAGTTCAGTATTTAAGGATAAAATCGAATGAGAGAAGAAGATAAAGATAGTTTATATATAGTATCCTCAAATGGTTATGAGGCGCTTCAAAGATCACTACGCCCTGTTCATTAACATGCACAAGTCAAGTCGCATGTTGCGGTGACATGAATTCACCAACCGGATACACTGCGGATACGCAGTGAAAAGAAAAGACTTATTTGCCAGGAATATCTCCACGACGATAGCCTTCACACAGGGTCCATCAACTAAGCATGAATCCCCACCATGGTCGTTACTCAACCCACACATGCATATCCAAGAGGTATGTACATTTGGGCTTTTGGGGAGTAAAAAGAGAGATGGAGAAGTATGTAGCATAATAACATCGTACTACATCAAACGGGAAATCTCTCCCAGAGAATTGAGTCATTAGGTTGTTTATTACCTGTAATCGTGAAATCACCCACCTGTAATGTCTGCAGGGAAGAAGACGAGAGGAATGGTGGCAGTAAGGATGTTCCTCGAATCCTATTCAATCAGTTCCAGTCGGAGGCGGTGGTGGAGGTATTTGGAGAGATGCACAACAGGAGGAGTGAGGGGAGGAGGGTGGGATTCGCTTGAGACAACCAGAGAGATGAGAAGAGAGAGTAGATGGTAAATGATGGTCCATGGAATTGCTTGGAAATCCTGGGATTTTTTCCCCCTTTCCGTCTGCTATGGTGGTGCAGTGGTATCATTGCACTAGACAGACGCCTGCGTTATAGTAATGTTTCATAAGACGTGTCATCTTGAGAAACTGGGCTGGTGACATACTCGGGTAGCCAGCGTACCATGTGGCTCTATTTGGATCAGATCGACTTCGGTGTTGTATTTTATTAATATATATGATACATTACCATATGGGCCCGACAGCCAAACACGCACTTATGTTCTTGTTACTGCCATACACTTATGGTCTTATAATCATGCTTTGTTGATGATCCTAACCATTAAATTTAGGATTTGCATATTTGCCATTAAATATTCATCTTCATACACAATCATTCATTCAACAAAAGATGGCCCACGTAGCATAGAGTTCAGAACATGAACGGTTCAGATTCATTTAGAGGTGACAGTATGACAAGTCATCCGAGTCTGATGCAACTCATCTCGAATTCGGTACAAATCTGATCCAGTTGGACACCCCGATTCAGGCCGAATCTGGTCAACTCAGATAAGCCTGTGACTCAGCCGAGTCAAGATGACTCGACCTAGGTGACTCGTTCAGCTAAGTATTGGAACAATGTAACTGCGTTTTCAATTCCGACAACTGGGGCCCACATTGAGTAATCCAGACCATTGACACGTAATGATTTTCTGGAGATGGACTACCCTCAAAATAATTTCCAGATTGGTGGCCTGCAGATACTCCGTTAGACAGTTAAGAAAATAAAAATATCAAGGTTCCACATTCAACTAAACTAATATAGGCCACTGGATTGTTTGAAGCTGGGAAATTTTTTTGGCATGCTTCTTGCAAGATGCAAGACAACGTACCAAAGGTCTGGATTTCCGAACCATGGGCCCTACTTGTCAGAATTAGAAATACGAGCGAGTCAGTCCAACTTGACTCAACTCGTTCAATACGCCCGGACTCGAGACTGGACAAGTCAGTCCCGACTCACCGAGTCATAAAAGCTTGAGTTCAGCACGTGTGCCACTTTTCTATTATGTGTAATCTCCGAGTGCGTTTCACGTGCCAATTTTCTGGCAGGTGCACTCTCCGAGTGGATTTCACGTGCCACTTTTGAAGTGCGTCCCGCGATTATTTGTGGAGATGCGACGTATCGAGTCACCGTAGGGCACATGGTCCTGAGCTTTGCACTGTTTTGGGGTTTTCAGCAGTGGCCATTGGGGCCCCTGGTTCAGTAACTCAAATCATGGGAGCCAGATTACCCGTTGAATATCGCTCGAGCATGACGTGGCCAAGCTTTGTGGAGCCCACCATGATGTATGTGTTTTATCCACGCCGTCTATCCACTTTACCAGATTGTTTTAAGGCATAAGGTAAAAAATGAGACAGATCCTAACCTTAGGTGGACCACACCACAAGAAACAGTAGGTATAATCAGGACTCGGATCCAGTAGTCACCCTTCCGTTACTAAGCTTGGTATTGGAAAAGCTCTGTGAACCCTACCATGATGTATGTGTTTTATCCTCCGTTCATTTATTTTGTGAGCACATTTTAAGGTATAAGTTCAAAACTTGAGTGAACCACATCACAAGTACTGAGAATACTGGCACCCACTGGTAAAATCTTATTAGGGCATATTGTGATGTTTATTTGCCGTTAACCTATTCATAAACTCATATAAACTTAATGAAGGTTAAAAAACAAAAATTAACTTGATACAAAACTTCAGTGGCCCACCAAAAACTTTTAACGATAGGCATTTAATTAATCTCAAACTGTTTGGGAGCCTTGGATTTGCCACATTTTTTTGACAATGCAGTAGAATAAGCTAGACGCATACCAAAAAATAAGATAGATCCAAAAATCAAATAGACCACACTGCAAAAAGCAAAGGCGGCAGGACATTAAACATCTACCATAAATCAATATGATATTTGTTATTTTTATTTTTATTTTTATTTTCATCCATGTTTATGTGACCTTGTGAATAGATTATACGGAAATTAAATGTTATGGTAGGTCCTACAAATGTTTTTACGTGAGAATGATTGTTTCCACTGCTATTTGAGGCGTGGTCCACTCGAGCTTTGGATATGACTCGTTTTGGGGCTCATGCTCTAAAATGATCTCGCCAAATGGATGAACGGTGTGGATATAATAAATACATCATTGTGGGGCCCAAGTAACTTTGATCTCCTTTGAAGGGTTCGTACAACTAGGACATATATCATAGTGGGCCCACCGACTTTGGCCACATCCTGAGAGAGGCGTGTCCCAAATTATGTGCTTGTGGCCCCAAAATCCCTGCACCCATCTTGGACTCATTTGCGGTGAAACATGGGCTGTTGATGTATCATTTTTCAAACCCCTACTTTCCATTGATCATATTTCTGGGACGTGGCCCACCAAATTAGGCTAGATAGGAAATTGGGTTGTATTATTATCCAATGGCTCCAATCGTCGTGATTGAAAATTTAATTATTCAGTGCAGAGCGAACCTTTTTCTTCAATAATGACAGATGGCATATCTGGAGATGACACGTGGATCCCTATGGGCCGTTGAAGTCGTGGTCAATACATGTGATATATAGTCTTGCACAGGCCGTGCAATTATCAACGATGACTACTCGTACGGCACCCTATTTGTTAGGACTCGGGATATGAAGTTGCAGAGATATTTCTGTGTCCCTGCTTTTGGAAGTTGTGTGGGCCCATAGAGATGGCTATGATAAATCCACTCCGTTGATTGGTTTTTTTGTACCATAATAGGGTAGGAATATAAAAATCATGTTGATCCAAAACTCAGGTGGGCTTCACCAAATGAGAAAGTGGTAATAGAAACATCCACCGTTGAAATCTTCTTGGAGCTTGGACCTGACCATTATGTTTACATACCATCCAAACCGTTCATAAGGTTATTTCCATTCAGATAAGCTGTATGTACAAATATCATCCTGATAAAAAACTTCTGTGGCCCCCACAATATTTCCAATAGTGAGTGTTCAATCCCTTCTGTTTGGTGTGGTATGTCCCACATGAATTTTTGATCTGCTTGATTTTTAGAATCCTGCCCTATTTTGATCTTACAAAACTGATAGACGGAGTGGATTTATCACGGGAATCTCTGTGTGCCCCCACACAGGAGCACAAGAATATTTGTGTGCCCAAAGGCACAGGTACAAGTAATCCGCTTCGATAACATCGAGGTGCATGTTTGACATCCATGAGGTGTTTGAAGATTGGCAATAACACACGTGGTACACGTGGGAGGCTGGACACGTGGACTATTTGATAAATATGATGCACATGTACAATCGTTATGGTTCGTCGTGTACAATACAAGACTTCTATGCCCAGGGCTGCGTTGAGCTCACAGAGATGTTTGTGACAAATCCATTCCGTCCATCTGTTTTGAAAGAATATAATACGATAATAATTTAAAAATCAGTCAGATCCAAAGTCATGTGAGCCATACCACACTAAACATAGGGAATTGAACCCTTGTTGGTGACATAAGTTTTGTATGATTATTATATTTCTTCATACATTTTATCTGAGTGGTAAGAATTCTATGAACGGTTTAGATGACACAGAAACATTATTATCAGTTCCAGGAAGGTTTCAATGATGAGTGTTGCTGTTCCCACTGTTTTGTTGGTGTGGCCCACCTGAGTTTTGGATCTTCCTATTTTATAGAACTGTCCTATTGTTGTATTTCAAAACAGATGGACGGAGTTGATTTGTCACGGACATCTCTGTGAACACCACACAGCCCCGCGCACAGAGATATCCGGTCATATGCAATCTCCTCCCTTAGTACCCAGAGTCTAATGAGCCTTTTTGAGCAAATCTAGACGGTCCTTATGTGACTATTAGGGCGTGTTTGGACAGGCCCATCCCACGGTATTAGATTGTAATAGGGTGGATTGCATTCAATGATGGCTGTGTCAGTGGATTGCAGGCAATCCCATGGGATTGCTAAATCCAGGGAATCCACCACCAAGTATGTTTGGGCCGCCTGGTCAATCCCGGGATTACGCCCAGCCAATCCCTTCCAATTTGTTCATCCAAACATGTCCCAGGCAAAAATCATGGGATTAGGTGGGATTAGGAGGGATTGGGTGGATTTCAAGGTAATGATGGTGATGTCAGTGGATTGCTGGCAATCCCATGGGATTGCTCCAATCCAGGCAGAATTTCATCGTGCTTGTTTGGCACGCCCGGCCAATCCCGGGATTACTCCTTCCAATCCATTCTAATACAATCTAATCCAATCCAGCCTGCCCGGCCAAACAGGCCCTTAAATTAACCATGGATTGTCGTCATTTTCTTATCTTTTATACGCAAACGGTTGCAAATTGACAGGCATGATGGCTTATTCACTACATGATTGACGTGCATCCAAACAAGTACTAATAACTTCGGTCCATATACAAATGAGGGTGGCTTGGGTGGAGAGGTGGAGGTTCTCTGATTGTGTGGCCCACCTTGATGTATGTTCCTTATATTCACGCCGTCCATTCATTTTCCAAACTCATTTTAGGACATCATCTAAAAACAAGCAGATACAAATCCTACATAGATCATGGTATAAAAAAATTGACCATTAAAAACTTAGGCCACGAAAGTTTTGAATCCAACTAATATTAGTGTAGTCTCTTTCACGTTTTTGTGACCTCATCAACAAGTTGGATGGAAAATAAATATTTAAGTGGCCCCGTGAAAATTTGGGGATTCAATCACTACTATTTCTTGTGGTGTGGTCCACTTAATATTTAGATCTGCTTCATTTTATTATAAATTTTTATCATGACCTAAAATGAGCTGTCAAAATGGATGGACATTGTGAATGTAAGGCACATACATTATAGCGGCCCATAGTTAGGGATCCACCAAAATTAACCTATGTTTGGGAACAATGAATCTGATATGGTGCAAAAAATGTTTTTTCTTTATTAAAAAATTAAAATCCAAAGTAATTAGCCTTGTTCATATTCAGATTTTTATATATGAAAAGATGTCTATCATTAATGATTCGAAGAAGCTGAAATATGAATTTTCTTTACCATGCATCATTATGCAAATAATGATTAAATAATCAACGCCTAGAATTCCTCCTGTCATCACATACCTAATGAACTAGATTTAATCAAGAGAGAGAGAGATTCATTCCATATAATATCATTCCACATGTATTTGAATTGTTGGGTGAGATGGTCAAGGTCAGGAAAGTGACATGCACGTTTCCAATCTAGTCAGTGTTGTTGGGTGGTACGTGGAGGATAAGGAAAAACAGAGAGCATGCACATGGAGAGTAGATGTCCATAATTCCACAGCACGTACAAACACAAACATGTACAAATATGAAACACGTGAGTGGTATCTGAGCTTTCCAATAAGATTTAAATAATGCTTACAAGCATCTTCTACTTAAAAAGTAGCCTTATCTTTATTCCAGAAGATCAACACAGTCCAAAGTCATTAAGGCTAGGAAACGCTTGTATTCCCACATGTGGACGAGCGTGTTTTGAAATTATTGGAGCGAAATCATAAATACTGGAAATGACGGGAGAAGGCCCACTATATATATATATATATAAAATAGGTGGCCCACCTCCCTACTCACCTGTGCGTGTTTTGAAATTATTGGAGCTCAATCATGAATACTGGAAATGATGGGAGAAGGCCCACTATAATAATAAAAAATAGGTGGCCCACCTCCCTACGCCGCATGATTGCTATTGCTGTGGGACTCTCCTAGATAGTGTGGTACATTGTGCAATTTGAAAAGCTGACCTTACTATGATGTTTGTGTTTTATCTACACTCTTCATTCATTGTCTGGTCATTTTAGGGCATAAATTAAAAAATGAGGCAGATCTAAATTTCAAGTGGACCACACAACAAAAGACTGGTGATTGAATGCCCACTGTTAAAAACTTCGCAGGGCACAGTAATGTTTATTTTCTAAAATTTATTGGTGCAAAGACATGGATGAAGGGAAAACATAAATATCAGCTTTATCCAGAACTTTTGTAGCCAACAAGAAGTTTTTAACGGTGGGCATTCAATCACCATGGTTTCCTATGGTGCGGCCCACTTTAGATTTGGATCTGGCTCAGTTTTTTATTAAGCCCGAAAATGAGCTGAAAAAAGTGAATGGTTGCCTTGGATAAAATACATCCATTATGTGAGCACACGGAATCACATCTGTGTGCTATACTACGCAATCCAAGTCCTGTGGCAGTGGGCCAGTAGCATCTATGCAACTCTGTGATGCACCCGTGGGGGAGCAGAAAGCGTGTGACTCCGGACTGGGGTTGTGTGGGGTCCATAGATATGCCTATGACAAATCCACTCGGTCCATCTGTTTTGATAGACCATAATAAGACAGGATTTTAAAAATCAGGCAGATCTAAAACTCAAGTTGGCCACACCAACGGAATAGCGAGAACAACAATGTCAACCATTGAAACCTCCTTAGAGCTGACCATGACATTTATATGCCATCCAAACTGTTCATAGAATTATTACCACTTAGATAAACTGCGGAAGAAATATATATCATCCCATACAAACCTTCTATCACTACCATGCTTTCCCGTGGTATTGCCCACATGCATTTTGGACCTGCCTGATTTTTAGAATACTGTTCTATTGTGGTTTTCCGAAATAGATGGACGGAGTAGATTTATCATGGACATCTCTATGAGCCCATATCTCTATGCCAGGCGTTGCATCGCAAATCGCTCCCACACTTGGGAAACATATTGCATGTGACCTAGGCACGGGGCTGTGTGGGCCCATGAAGATGTCCTTGACAAATTCATTCAGGCCATTTGTTTTGCATGACCATATTAATACAAGAGTCCAAAAATCAAGCAGATCCAAAACTCATATAGGCCATGCCAAACCAAAAAGTTTTATATCATGATAATATTTGTGCCTACAGTTTATCCGAGTGGTAAGAATTCTATGAACGGTTTGGATGGTATATAAACATCATGATCAGCTTAAGGTTTCAATGGTGGACATTTCCATTCCCACTATTTTGTTTGGTATGGCCCACCTTAGATCTATCTGATTTTTAGATTGTGGACGGAGTGGATTACGCCTCACACAGCCGCCGGCACAGGAGTATTTCTGTGCCCGGGGTCATAGGCAATCAGCTTCTCCGCTGCTGATTGAGCTGAAAGCTACTGATGGCCATTGGCCATCTTTTGTACGGTCGAAAGTTGACAAGGTTTTGCATGACAAATCTTTGTCTGACTTGAAGAAGATGCTCCTCGTCATTGAAACACATGAGACAAGAGGCCTCCTTGTCAATATGTCACGTGAGATCTGGGCCACACATTAGTTGGGAGAAACAATGAATGGGCCCCTTCTAGAAAACCAAGGCGAGTTTACTGATCAGGTGGGCCACATATGTATTTTGAATATAGAAAGTTGGGCATCTTTCCTAACGGTCCTCTTTTGGATTCGAACCTCCTTGATGTATGTATTTTGCTGGGCTCTTTTATTTTTGTTAGCTTGTTAGTACACCCACTGTCAGTTCACAGGGTATCTTTCCCTCAGTTTACCACTTGAGCTATGGATTCCTAACGGTCCTCTTTTTCTCTTACTTGAATTCGGTAGCGAAGCTCCTTTATGTAAGTGTTTTATCTGCTCTGTCCAGCTCATTTTAGTCTTAAAATGAGGCAAATTTAAATCTCAAGTGAACTATATCACTAAAAACAATGGGGATTGAACACCCAAATAAGAAACTTCTTAAGACCAGTTGTAATGTTTATTTGCCATCCAACCTATTGATTATATTACACAAACTTGGATGAAGGGAAACCACAAATATCAACTTGATCCAAAACTTTTGTGGCCTCTAGGAGTTTTCAATGATAGACATTTAGTCGTCACTATTTCATGTGGTGTGATTCACTTGAGATTTTAATGTTTTTATTTTTTATTTTATTTTAAGGCACGAGTTCTGAAATGAGTTGACAAAATGAATGGATGGTGTGGATGAAACACATAGATCATGGTGGGGCTCACGGAGTTTTTTCAGCATCCACTACAAAATGCATATTATGTAGTAAGCGACTTACCCCACTATGGCATGGTAAGTAAACACCAGGGGACCCACTGGGATGTATGTGATTTATAAATAAGTGCATCTATTTCTAGCTCATTTGAGGTCATGCATGAGCCTAGGTCTTACTCACACTTTGGTGGTTGACTCACAAGAGCTTCAACAAGAGGTCATGGGTTTTTGTGTACCTATTGTGGTGAAATTCCACCGTGTGGTGTGAGTGCATGGGTGTATGTGAGGTGTAAGTGCATATGTAAAAATAAATAAATAAGTAAAAAGTCATGAGCCCAAAATTGAAGCATGTCGAAGGAATCCGATTGCCTCGTACCCAATACAGAGATATACTTGTGAAGTTGTGGGGTCAGCATAAAAGTTTGTAACAAATCTAGTCCATCCATATGTTTTGAAAGACCACAATATGCATGAGAATATTAAAAAAAAAAAAAAAAAGGCAAATACAAAACTCAAGTGGGGCACACCAAACGTAACAGTGGGAACAAAAGTGTCTACCGTTGAAACCCTCCTAGAGTTAATCATGATGTTCATATGCCATCCAAAACATTCAAAGTGTTATTACCACTCAGATAAATTATATGCATGAATATCATCCTGATACCGCTTTTGTCACCCTAGACATTCAATTCCCACCATTTTGTCTAATATGGTCCACATGAGTTTTGGATCTACCTGAATTTTACACTCCTCTTCTAACAAATGAATGGAGAATTAATTGTCATCACGGATATCATTGTGAGCCGCACATAGCCTTGGCACCGGAAAATTGATAAGTTTCCCTTGGTCCAAGTATTGATGCCACTCAAATAAATTATATGCATGAATATCATCCTGATACAACTTTTGTCACCCTGGACATTCAATTCCCACCATTTTGTCTAATATGGTCCACATGAGTTTTGGATCTACGTGAATTTTACACTCCTATTCTAACAAATGGATGGAGTGAATTAATTGTCACGGATATCTTTGTGAGCTACACACAGCCTCGGCCTCGGAATATCTCTGTGCCCTAAGTCACAAGGCAATCCACTTCCCATGTCCAAAGCTCAAGTGGACCACACTATAGGAAATGGTGGGAATTGAACACCTATCTTTGAAAACTCCATGGAGCCCATAAAAGTTTTGAATCAAAATATGGGTTTTTCCTTCATCTATGTCTGTGTGACATTATAAACAAGCTGGATGACAAATAAATATCACCATGGGCCTTAGGAAGGTTTCAACAATAGATGTCCTTATCCTCCACATTTTTCTCAGGTGTGGTCCACTTTTGATATACCTCAATATCAGGCTCATGTTTTCAAATGAGATGGATAGTGTGTATGATGGCACATACATTATTGTGGGCCTCACAGAATTTACTCATCACCTTATAACCTAATAAGTTATTGGACAATCCTCATCGGATGCTGGATGAGTCACTATCAGATTCCACTCTACTTTTCTCACCGGCATGTGAGCCACTTGTCTAATGCAACGTACCAAGCAGTGATGGCATGGCACAATGTGGTGAGATTTGATGGGCATACAGCCCACTGTTAGAGATATGTCAGGGTTGAGTATTGAAGAGCTTTTAAACGAACGTGACTTAGCAGTGACTCTCGAGTCAACCATATGGGTGGGATCCTAACCATGGGGCATATCTTGAAGTATGCATTGTATATCCATGCTATCCATCTGTTTTACGAGCTTATTCTAGGGCATGGTCCTAAAAATTAAATTAGATATAAATCTATTAAAAACTTTTTGAGGGCCACAAAAGTTTTGGATCAAGTTGATAATTTTCCCTTGGTCCAAGTATTGATGCCACTCAAATAAATTATATGCATGAATATCATCCTGATACAACTTTTGTCACCCTAGACATTCAATTCCCACCATTTTGTCTAATATGGTCCACATGAGTTTTGGATCTACGTGAATTTTACACTCCTATTCTAACAAATGGATGTAGTGAATTAATTGTCACGGATATCTTTGTGAGCTACACACAGCCTCGGCCTCGGAATATCTCTGTGCCCTAAGTCACAAGGCAATCCACTTCCCATGTCCAAAGCTCAAGTGGACCACACTATAGGAAATGGTGGGAATTGAACACCTATCTTTGAAAACTCCATGGAGCCCATAAAAGTTTTGAATCAAAATATGGGTTTTTCCTTCATCTATGTCTGTGTGACATTATAAACAAGCTGGATGACAAATAAATATCACCATGGGCCTTAGGAAGGTTTCAACAATAGATGTCCTTATCCTCCACATTTTTCTCAGGTGTGGTCCACTTTTGATATACCTCAATATCAGGCTCATGTTTTCAAATGAGATGGATAGTGTGTATGATGGCACATACATTATTGTGGGCCTCACAGAATTTACTCATCACCTTATAACCTAATAAGTTATTGGACAATCCTCATCGGATGCTGGATGAGTCACTATCAGATTCCACTCTACTTTTCTCACCGGCATGTGAGCCACTTGTCTAATGCAACGTACCAAGCAGTGATGGCATGGCACAATGTGGTGAGATTTGATGGGCATACAGCCCACTGTTAGAGATATGTCAAGGTTGAGTATTGAAGAGCTTTTAAACGAACGTGACTTAGCAGTGACTCTCGAGCCAACCATATGGGTGGGATCCTAACCATGGGGCATATCTTGAAGTATGCATTGTATATCCATGCTATCCATCTGTTTTACGAGCTTATTCTAGGGCATGGTCCTAAAAAATAAATTAGATATAAATCTATTAAAAACTTTTTGAGAGCCACAAAAGTTTTGGATCAAGTTGATAATTTTCCCTTGGTCCAAGTATTGATGACCTTATCAACAAGTTGGATGACAAATAAACATAATTGTGGACCTACAAAGTTTTTAATGGTCCACATTCAATGACCATAGTTTCTTGTGGTAAGCTCCACTCGAGATTTGTATTCACTTCATTTTTGGTCAGGCGTTACAATCAGCTAGAAAAATGGATGGATGGTGTGGATAGACCGTGTATATATTAAGGTAAGCTCCACAAGTCTCACGTGTGACATGGACTTGCTGTCCAATCAAATCCTGTCACGTCCCTACCGTGTCTACTTGATATCAGTGGGGGCAGTGGCCAATCCAAGTCCCAGCGTGGTGGGACACCATTTGGCCGGTGACCACAACACCAACCAATTAGCTGGTGACCACAACACCGGCCAATTAGCTGTTATCAAATCTCTGTGAGCCCCATCATGATGCATGTGTTTTATCTATGTTGTCCATTTATTTTATTTTTTTTCCAAAAAATTTTAGGGCATGAATTAAAAAATGAGGCAGATCTAAAGTTTAGGTGGACCACACCACAGGAAACAAACGAGATTGAATGCTTATCATTTAAAATTTCTTCAAGGCTACAAAAGTTTTGGATCGAGCAGATATTTTTGTTTTCCCTACATCCAGGTCTATGTGACCTTATGAATAGGTTGGATGAAAAATAAACATCTCCGCAGCCCTTAGGAAGGTTTCAGTAACGGACGTTATTATCCACACGTTTTTCTATGGTGTAGTCTACTTGAGCTTTGGATATACTTCAATTTTGAGCTCATGCCCTAAAATATAAGCTGGCATAAATGGATGTACAGGTGGATAAATTAAACACATACATCATGGTGGGTCCTACAAAGCTTTGACACCACCAGCTGGCTGGTGTCTTGGTCACCAGCCAAACCGAGTCGGCGCAGCCGTTTGTTCATGGTGGACCCCTTCTGAAAAATGGCCGGATTCAGACATGTATTTTCTGTTGGCACGTGCTTCGACCTTTTTGACTTTTTATATAACGTCAGAACATATATAAAAAAATAGTGGTGGGCCTGCAGAGAATGATCTGAAAAAAAAAAAATTTGATGAACGGCGTGGATAAAAATGCACACATAATGGTGGGCCCGCAGAGAACAAACTAGTAGCGGGTCTATGCACTCCGCATCCACTAGGGTTGCGTCGCCATCCATTAGGGCCCACATGCTGAGATGGTCTAACGATTGAACCGTCCATATTCCTATTATTACCACAAATAGTCTATTTTCCAATTAATCATTTCATCTCGGGTGATGAAAACATCATTTGATTCTTAGAGATGAATGAGAGCGCGCGATTGAAAATTTACTTTCACCGTTTAAAATTCATCTCAGAAGTGATGGTCAAATCGTCCCGGTTAGGGGATGCAAAAGCACCAAGTATAATTACAAAAACTTTGAATTTAACATGAAAAAACTATTGTGATGAAAAACCATAGAAAAGTATAAATTATAAGATAGATAATACACGATTTGAACAAGCCTCGAATCTTCCTTACAAGCCCTTTAAAATCCAAGGAATAAATTAGAAAGCTTAAGATACCTCCCAATCTCGATTATACTCATAAATATAGCATCTGGAGAATCTGAATCAAAATCGAAAACAAACCCTGTAAATTTGCAAATCTGCGTAACTCTGTGATATGCAAATCGCTTAATCACTGATCACAACTGGTGGTCGAAAGGATAACTAGATCATTGCATCTAGTCTCTAATCAATCTGACTTAACGCGGGGGACACCAATGGTTCAATCAAACATTGAGTCGAGCAGACTCTGACTCACCCTCGCATTATAGACAAACACACATGAAATTCGGATATAGGCCCTCGATCACATGTGTAGCCTCATATTTGATTGAATTGACACAACACTCGTGACACGCTGAGGTCCTTCCCCTTGACCTGTTTGGACTTTCGATGCTTTTTGCGATAAGAGATCATTTTATCAAAGTAAGGCATACTTAGGGTTTCTGGAGAGTTCAGACAATCACTCATGATTTTATTTGTAGGGTACTGGATCTACCAATTGGGTTCATTAGTTGCTTCTGTGACGTGTTGGATATTCTTTTCATTCTACCCATTTGGATTTTTTATGCTTTTTCAAGTTGATTAGAAATTGCTTATCGAAGTCCAACTAAATTGCCAAGAATGGTTGATCTCATTGATGAGGGTCAAATATTGCATATTATCCCCCATTTATTACTTAGTTTTATAAACATGATAATGCTTAATGTTTTATTTTAATCATGTTTGTGTTGCAAAATAAATTTAAGAGCTTGGATTGAAAAGGATGCTCAAAGCATGGATTTGACGCTCAAGAATCACCAAAGCTATGGATGGATCTTAGGAGACCAAGATTGAAGAATTCATGTGTCAAAGATCTAAGAAAACCAAGTGAGAAATAAAGAGAACCCAAGATTTGAAGTGTTAGTTGGCTAGCCCGAGTTTTGGTTTGACTAGCCCAAGAAAGTTTGGCTGAAAATCCAGTAACATGTTCTTCTGGAACTTGCGAAAGTTCGGCTAGCCGAATCTGCTTTGGCTAGCCCAACGTTACATAAATTTTGCATGGACTGTGTAAATTTGAAGTGGTTTCTGGATTCTTCCAACTCGATACAAAAGTTGGAGTTGCACAACTATAAATAGGAGTCCCTAAGATGTTCCTAGGCATCTTCTAGGGTTTGAGGAGTGAAGCAAAAGGGTGGAGCCGCCGTCTGAGAGTTTTACTTCTTCTTCCTTAGTTAATTTTTGTTTAAGGGTCTTTAGTTTAATCATGTCTATGGTTGGCTAAACCTCTTAGCTAGGGCTAAGAGGTGAAGCTTATAGCGTGATTGGGATGTTTTCTTTGTTTTGATTCATGTTTTGTTGAGCTTTCTTGGATTCTAGTTATTTATTAAGGAATATTTTTAGTCTTTAATGGTTTGTTATGACTCAAATTACAATGGATCTGCGATTGCTTTGAATATCTTTTTTCCTTGAATTAAGATTGTGAAATTAGTAAGTCTCGTTGTTCACCATCATCCCTTGGGCATGGTAGGTGATGGAATTCTTCCTAACCTTCACAATTTTCCTATGATTGGTTGTGGGATTAGTATATCATGTTGTTTGTTATTGTCTCCTGGGCATAATTGGGTGATGGAATCACTTCCAATCCTCACAACTCTCATATTTTAAGACCTATGTTCATGAGAAGTTTAGAGATCTAACCGCTCTCCATTCTCCATCTGGATAAGATAAGACCCTAATTCCAGTTGGATCTATTGAATCATGCAAGGTAGCAAAAGGGTGGAGCCGCCATCCGGGAGTTTTGGCACCCTAGTAACCACATTTAAATTTATTAGTTCTAATTACTTTATTCACAATTACACTCTCTACAATTTTAGAATTAGTTTTACATCTTTTTCTAGTTCTACTTCTAGTTATTTTTAGAAACGTACAAGTTCAGTCCCTGTGGATTTGATCTTGGTCTCACCGAGATTATTACTACATCGCGACCCTACATATGGGGTCATGAACACCCGTTCGAGTGGGGTATCTACAAATACATTTTTACAATTTCTCAAGAACTTATTTATACCATTTATTTTTCTTTATTATTATTATCATTATTTTTTAAATTAGTTTCATGAAACACATTTTAAAAAAAAAAAACACTCATCTAAGGCATCTAAACACAAAAGTGCTAGGAATAACCTAAGAAGATTTTAATGGGTGGAATTCAAACATCAGTGAGATTTGGATGGAAGAGAATCATGTGAAAGAGACCTTCTGATACTTTCAAAAGAACCTATTTATGCTTTGTCATGGGACACATTTTAAACCCAAATAGGGCAAATGCACGAACCTTAGATTTCCATGGGACACATTTTTAACCCAACTAGGGCAAATGCATGAACCTTTAGATTTCCATGGAAATACACATCTATCCAATCGCCATCAATTACCTACTTTTGAGTGTTCCTTGAATATTCACTGCATGGATGGCGCAAGTCATGGACCACTTCTTCAATAGCTATTAACTAAAGTTTGCATTGATTACATGAGTTTTAACCCTACATCATTGTAGATAAACAACAACCAACAGCTGTTAATCTGATCAAATGGCAATTAAAGCTCTTCTATGGTTGGGTAGGCATGATTTTGGTCCAAATAACCCATATTGTAGGGCCAACTTGGGTTGGATGTTATACCCACGACACGTCCAAACCAACCGTTGATCTAGATTGTCCGTTCATTCATGTTGTAGAGCATCCCATGGTAAAATTCATGGGGATTGGATTATCCTAATCCTTTAAATGTTAGTCATTTTGTTATAAATAATAATGTTGGTTACAAGCGGTTGATCCATCATTTTTTTAAACACACACACCCACACAACATCGGCACTTGAACCTATTAATGCAGAAAATTGGTTAGCCCTCCCTGGCTTGCGAACCCGCATAAAGAACGAACAAATGAGACCCTGGCTCGTGCCGGGAATCTTTTGATGCCTAAGTTAGGAATCTGGGTCCAGTTGAGTGTTGAGGGTTTAGAGCTAGAGATTATGCATACCTTTCACCATTGGGAGCCTTCTTATTTATAGGTGAGGAGAGGCGGTGTCGTAGAGGGCACATATCCTTGTTTGGTATGAACCGATTATAGTAGGATTCGGACTCCTTGAGCAGCAGATTTTTCTAAATACTAGGCTAGAATATCAGGGTGATCCATATGTGTAACGTCCTGGAAAAGTCTGTACTGAGACCCGAGTTCAACCACGGATGGGACCGCCCGAGGGTTATACTCGACTAGCTATCTACGACTAGGTGTATGCTAATACATAACATTAAAGAAATTAAGTTCGGGCCACTATTCCTACAAATAAATATAGCTTAGGATCACAAGTGCACTAGCGCACCACCATCCAAAAACTCGAGAGAAATCCCGAGGGCCCGCCTCTTTAGAGAGTAACCTAAAACTCCATAAAGGACCTAGACCGCACATCGGGGGTCCGCTAGCCTTGAAATGATAGAACAATATTCGTCTTACTGGGCTCGACGACCATCGCGAGAGTCAAGCCTGGAGAGTGTCTAGAAATACTCAACTTGAGTCGAGAGACAAGTGCATGAGAAGTGCAAATACTCTAAAGGAAGGAGCTGAAACTTAAGTGAATTGGGTCGTCCACTCTTACACAAAGTTGAGGATTTTGAACTGTCAGTTTATGACCAAACTTTATATGTAGAGTAAGAAAAATTTTCTACACACATTCGTATAACCGTGGCCCCGATTGAACATTTATAACCGTTGATCTGACACAGGCTTCCCATGGCCGATCTGTTTATCCGATCGCACCAAAACTGTGTCCTAGCATTGATCCATTGATAGGGAGCCTACCCCATGGCATAGATGAGCCCGCGGGCCCTCCTAAGGGCCCTGTTAGTCAGAAATAACTACCCATAGGGTATAAGTATCATATAAAGTGGCCCTGTGGCCATTTACACACCATCTGGAGCTATAAATAGCTCCCAATTCATCCCATTTTTCTCAAAAACGAATTTAGAAACCCTAAGGTGAGAGAGAGAGAGAGAGAGGAGAAAAGAGAAAGATAGAGAAGAAGAGAGATTGGAGTAGTGCTTGCCACGAAGGAAAATTCTCTTCCATCGACTCGCAAGCCTAACCACCACCACTCTCGCTATCGGAACTCCTCCAACTACAACCTAGGGTAATTAATACAAACTCCTTTAAAGAAGTAGGTCTCCAAATGGGTTTTCTCCAACCCTAACTAACCTATGTGCTCATTTAGGCGGCCGACGATCCTTCCTTGGAAACATATTCCTAGGAGCGAGTTTGAGTCGGGCGTGCTAGGTTGCGATTTATCAATGCTTTCATTTCGATTAATGATTTATGATTGTTAATGTAGAGCTTCTTGTTGTCTTAGGTATGTTTATACTCTATTTAACAAATGAATGAATTACAAGTTGTAGTGTAATGTTGTCTATGTGTTTGATGAAATGCCTAAATGAATAGTCTATCAAAATTTGCTTATCAAATGTTAACCCATATGTTATGAATGTTTGTTAATATGTTTTGGATAGGAATAGAGCTACAAGAGTAGTCTAGGTAACTGGTAAACTTCCACGTTGGGGTAGTCGAATTAGGTTGGCCACCTTCGGTAAATTCGAAAGATACGGGTCGAACATTGACTATCGATAATGGCTAGGCCACAAAGGGCACTCACGCGCTCCATGCCGGTTATGTTAGTGTGCGCCTATCGGTTGACCTATTGTATGTTCACCATGTATGAGCGCAATTGCTTGAATCTAAGGTACTCCCTTCACTATTGTAAAGATCCACCTTTAACCGTGGTACCATGATCCTCAAGACTCGTGAGCCAGGCATGGTGGTATGGGACACCATGTCCATGTTGTCGGCTTATGCTAGGGTGGCGAGCCTCCCCATAGTGACCGCGAGCACCACTTCTTACAACTTGCCTATCATATGTATTTATTTAGGAATGACGAACCTAAACGGATCAAGCTCATAGGAGTAGGACCGTTGCAGTCGTCCAATGCCTAGTGACTCAGTTATGATCGATGTTTAAAAGGGAGGTATTTTAGCTTCCCCAAATTATTAGATCAATGGGCATAATTAATTACTCGGCTAACATGATCATGCACCGGATTGCATTAGTTAGAATATGGCGAAATAGGCGTTGGAGTCGCACGTTTGAGGAAATGTTGTCATGTGCGAAACAGGTGGTCGAAGTTGCGTGTTGAGGGAGTGTCGATGGGTGAGGGCATGCATCATTACATAAACTTCATTCTCGCATTAAAAAGAGTAGTTAGAAAGTGATTACCTTATATTGCCTTATCATTACTGTATTATTGACTTAATAACATGTGTAAATTTTGCTTTATAGAACCACTGAGTTGATTACTCACTTCCACTTTAGGATGATATTTTAAAACACCAACCAAATGCTAGTGTAATGCAGGACTATTGATGCTGATACATTGGACCAGGCTTTCATGGGTGAGGAGGAGGAATTCTCCTATTTCCAGTTCTCGGATGGGCCGATGTCGGCCATGTACCGTTGGACAGGGAGCGCTGGGTATATGGGCTTAGTCAGATGTTAAATTACCATATTTTGTTTATTTTTTTGGGAATTGTATATATATACATTAAACCCAACCATGGACCCATACTATGGAAGGAACTTCACGATAAATGTATGTTTTTGGTTTACACATCTACTTTAATCGCATTGAACTTGGAGTATAGTACGTTGTTTATTATAATTCTATGCATGCTCAAATGCCCAATGTGAAAGAAATCAGGATATTAGCTTCCGCAAAACATAAGTGATGTTCGGAATCTCGGGAGTCGAGCTCTGCTCGACCATCGAAATTCACGGCGTTACAATATGGAAGTCGGTTTCCGTGATCTTCGGTCGGGAATGCGGACCGACCTAATTGAGGTCAGGTCGGTCCTCACAGAGGTGGGTTCAACTGCCCTGAAGTATGCTGGGTTAAGTCCCGGCCGAAGTCAGTGCTGTGTTCGCCTGAGGGTGAGATGAACTCGCCTTGTATTGCCGTTGATTGGTAAATGTCTTGGCCCTATGCTTAGGGGTCGAGCTCGGCCTTGCGCTTAGAGGTTGGGCTTGGCCTTCTTCCACGACTGATTGAGGAGATCGTGCTCGGCCTCTCCCCATATTTGGTCGATGGGGTTGAGCTCGACCTCTCTCCATACTTGGTCAAGTAGACGGGTGTGGGTCTGGTCACTGGACTGCATCAGTCGTTGTTTGAATTGTTGATCTGACTCGTGGATGGCAGGTCGGCCTATTTTCCATATAACAGAACCGGTGACCCGAGTGTTGAAACGCACTATATCTATTACTGAGCCATGGAATTGCACCCATGTGCTTCTTTGGAGTAATAGGCAATCCGTGACGGGACCTCTCCACTCAATACTGGCCGTCCATTTTTCATGCTATTGATTAGATAATTGAGACCATCAATTCCATTTATTTTTTTAAGTCACCACGGCTAGCTGCCCGTTGTATAAATGCATGAACGGTCAAAAATGAAAATCGGCAATCTCACATGTCAAGCATTCCACTTTTTCAATGTACCCTTTAAAGCTTCAGCTAAAAGCCCTAGTCCATTTTCGATAGCAACGGGTCATGCAAGGATTTCATGATCGCCCCGCCATAAACGCTTCCATTGATAATATTCACCTTAAGATGACGTGGAGCAGAAGAACTGTAATATGGTAGAGATCTCTAAGCAGGAGATGTGCTCTTGCAATGTGCAAATCAGGTCCACTCATATGAGGTCCGATCTGTCTAAAAACCCGCTCTTAGTGGCTACAGTGATGTATGGGTTTTATCCATACCGTCCATTCATTTCTCCGTGTCATTTTATAGCATAGGACCAAAATTTAGGCAGATACAAGGCTCAAGTGGACCACACTATAGTAAGCATTGGTGATAATGACACCCACCATTGAAACTTTCCTAGGGCCCACCTTGATGTTTATTTTCCATCCAACTTATTCATAAAGTCACATAGACTTGGATGAAGGGAAAACACATATATCAGCTCGATCCAAAACTTAGTACCCCCAGTAAGTTTTCAATGGTAAGAGTTTAATCCTCATTGTGTGGTCAACTTGTGCCTTGGATCTACTTCCATTTTGGTCCTATATCGTAGAATGATAGTAAAAAAAAATGGATAAACGGTGTGGATGAAACCCATACATCCTAGTGGCCACTTTGAGCCCCTGTTGTTCCGAGCTCGGGATGGATATTTGGCCATTAAAGTAACGGCGCAAATAAATGGTCAAATATGCAATTGGATAAATTACAGAAAAAGTAACGGATAGGATTATCTTATGAATTTTATTTTTGGGAGAGATAACCCTACCATTTTACTGTTCTTGTAGCTCGACCTTTAATTGAAAGTTGTCCAAATTTCAAATATAAGGCCGTGTTTGGATAACAATCTACCGACAGCATTTACCTAGATGTAGGTAGTCATTACTTATATGTCCTTGTTTGCCTTGAGGGAGTAAATGCGGGGCTATTATTTCCCGCTAAAAATTTTCCTAGATTTCTTTTAAATTGCAACGTGCATGTTCAGATGTTTGGTACTCTACATGCATAGTTATTTCTTTACACGCGCACGGTGTAGTTATAACATACATCATAGTAAGCCCCACAGAAATTATGGGATGGATTGGCTAGTTACCCTTGCCACTAGCCAATGGCTAGTGGTTGGTGCCATGTCGGCCCCACCATGATGTATGTGTTTCATCCATGCCATAAGATCATTTTATTGAACGCCCACCATTAAGAATTTCCTGAGGCCCACAAAAGTTTTGGATTAAGCTGATGTTTCCTTTTTCCCTTAATCTAGATTTCTACGGCCTAATCAACAGGTTGTATGTCAAATAAACATTGCATTGGGTCCTAGGAGGTTTTTAATGGTGGACATCCAATCACTACTGTTGTCCCGTGGTGTGGTTAGCTTGAGTTTTAGATTTGCCTCATTCCCGAGATCATGACCTAAAATGATCTTTAAAAATGGATGAATAGTATGGATAAAACACACACATCATATCAGGGCCCACAGAGCACCGCAGCATCACTAGCCAAACCACATCCTAAATTATGCTTGTCAATACACCACCGACGATGGTGGTGGCCCAGCATTTAATCAGCGTCGACCTTGTAAGGCATACATCATGTTATGTTATTCTGGTAGAGTAAATTTTCATTTTATAGATATAATGAGTCATGAGATGTGCCGCATCAAAAGCTTGTAATAGAAATTAGATGATTAAACAAAGATGTGAAAGTTTGACTGAGAGAAGTGTATGGATTCCCAACAAGAGAGAGCTGACATATATTGCACCAGTTTATGATGGAACGATTTTGAACGTGCATTTAAAAGTAGTGTACCACACATTAGAGTTGGGCAAAACAGACTTGATACGGTGGATCCGACCCGATCAGAACCGAATCGACGGTCTGGATTGGTATGGATCGGGTAGCCCCATCCAGATCTGAAACTTTTCGGGTCGAGTTTGGATTGGCCTTGATCCGACCCGACTCGACCCCAAAACCGATCCATTCACATCAATTTTGAGTTCAACCACTAAAATGATCTATAAAAGTAAATGGACGGCGTGGATAAATCACATGCATTCAAGGTGGGCCCCAACAGAGTTTACCGTGTACATTAGCAAAAGGATTTGCCAGTGTACCACACACAGCAGCTATGTAGCTGGCTTACCCGCTAGCGTAGGTCCGTGTTGTGCCAAGATGATGCTCCTCGAGCTGCGAGTTGTACGAACGGTTTAAAGGAGATCAAAGTTATATGGCCCCATAGTGATGTATTTATTATATCTACACCGTTCATACGTATTTACATCTTAATTTACAACATTATCTAAAAAATGGATCATATCCAAAGATAACCTGGACCACACCACAAATAGCAACTGAGAATGATTTTCACCTCTAAACAACCATAATGTTTTTTTTTTCCATCTAATTTGTTTATAAGGTCACAAAGACCTCAATTAAGAGGAAAAACAAATTCGAAACCATCTAAAACTTCCGTTAGACTATGACCCCAAAAAGGGTTTCAATGATAGACGTTCATTCTTCACTGCTTTTTTCAGTGTGGCCAACTTAATAGTTAAATCTATCTTATTTTTCGTCTCAAGCCTTAAAGCATGCTCGCCAAATGGATGGACGGTTTTGATATAACACATGCACCATGATATAACACGTGCACCATGATTAGACCCACCTTAAAACATTCTCGCGAAATGGATGGACTTGACACTGGCACCGTTCATAGTTGCTTTACAGCTGTAATTTTAAAGCCTTGACCCTCGAGCTCCAAGTTGTACGAACGGCTTAAATGAGTTCAAGATGGGCCCCACAATGATGTATTTATTATATCCATATTGTTTATCTATTTTTCGTGATTATTTTAGAGCATTTGGTAAAAAAATGAATCATATCTAAAGCTCAAATAGACCACACCGAAAATAGCAACGCGGATAATGATTTTCACCGTTAAAAAATCTGATCAGGATCGACTCGAGTTGGCGGTTCGGGTTAGACCAACGGTGCATCGGATCGGTTCGACTCCGATGGCCTGGACTCGGTGCCAGATCCGATCGGGTTCGGATCCAGCCACGTAGATTTCAGACCGAATTGGGTTGGATCGAATCCGGTCCGACTCGGTCCGATGCCCAGCTCTACCACACACCAACTACATAGCTGGTATATTGACGTCCACAAGTTCTAATATATATATATATATATATGAAAGTTTGAGTGAAAGAAGTGTATGGATTCCCACCGAGAGAGAGCCGACATATATTGCACTAGTCTATGATGGAATGATTTTGAATGTGCATTTAAAAGTAGTGTACCACAAACCAGCTATATACTTGTGTATTGACGCCAACAAGTTTTGGTAAAAAAAAAAAGTTGTAAAAGTTTGAGTGAAAGAAGTGTATGGATTCCCACCGAGAGGAGCCGACATATATTGCACCAGTCTATGATGGAACGGTTTTGAATGTGCATTTAAAATTAGTGTACCACACACCAGCTATAAAGCTGGTGTATTGACGTCTGCAAATTTTGAAAAAAAAAAGAATAAAAACAATAAATAAAGAAAAGATGTGAAAGTTTGAGTGAAATAAGCGTATGAATTCTCATCGAGAGAGAGCCAACATATCTTGCACTAGTCTATGACGGAACGATTTTGAATGTGCATTTTAAAGTAGTGGACCATAAGTCAACTATATGGTTGGTGTATTGACTCCGCCAAGTCCTATAAAGAAAAAGGTTGTGAAAGTTTAAGTGAAAAGAAGTGTATGGATTCCCACCGAGAGAGAGATCGGACATATATTGCACCGGTCTATATACGGAACGATTTTGAATATGCATTTAAAAGTAGTGTACCAAACACTAGCTATATAGGTGGCGTATTGGCCTAACAAGCCTTGAAAAAACAAAAAAAAATAAAAATAAAACAAAGATGTGAAAGTTTGAGTGAGAGAAGTGTACGGATAGAGAGGGCCGACATTTATGGCACTAGGAGATTATGAATGTACATATAAAAGTAGCGTACTACACACCAGCTGGTGTACTGACGTAAGTAAGTTCTTTTGGTCCCGGATACGTATTATATCCAAACTGTTCACCAATTTAGCTAGCTCTTATTGGGGGCTTGAGTGGAAAAAGTAGGCTAAATCTATAGATCAACTGTACCATACTGTAAAAAGCAGTGGGGATTGAACTTCTTCCATTTAAACCCTTTTTTGGGGATTGCACGTCTATCACAGAGAATTCCTGTTACCTTAATGGTTTGGCCTCCGAAGCGTTTTTATATTTTTTATTTTTTAGCAAGGGGTGACGTGGACCAATGAGAATTTGGGTATCAGGGAATTCTCTGTTGACATGATAACAGAGGATCCGGAGTGGGGGGTGGTTGTTGTGGAAGTTTCGAATAAATATGAAATTTGTTTCTCTTCTTCATTCATGTATTTGTGACCTTCTTAATAGATTGAATGGAAAATAAACATTATGATGAGCCCTATGAATTTTTTAACGGTGAAAATCATTATCCCCGCTGCTATTTTTGGTGTAGTCCATTTGAACTTTGTATATGATTCATTTTTTGTCCAATGCTCTGAAATGATATCTAAAAATGGATGAGCGGCGTGAATATAATAAATACATCATTATTAGCCCATGTAACTTTGATCTCCTTTAAACCGTTAGTACAACTTGGAGCTCAGGAGTGTTTGCGTCTTTGCATGACACGTATCTACACCAACTTTATACCTGGTGTGTGCCAATCCGCTTCTGTTTATTTGCATTGTTAATCAACAAGGGACTCTCGCAACCGTACTAAACAGAACATGTGTCAAATATCCAGGTGCATCGCACAGGAAATGGATTGGCTACTCCCCCTGACACCGACCCCGTGACTGGTGGTCGGTGCTCTGTGGGCCCTAACATGATGTATGTATTTCATTCATTTTTTTTTTTCATATCATTTTAGGGCTTGATACAAATAATTATAGGAATATAAAGCTCAGGTTGACCACACCACATGAAAATAATAATGATTGGATATCCACTATTAACTGTTTATTTGACATCCAATCTGTTGATTAGGTCATAAAGATCCAGATGAAGGGAAACAATAAATATCAGCTTGATCCAAAACTTTTAATGGCCTCAAAAACTTTTTTAATGGTCAACGTTCATTCAACAATGTTTGCTTCAATTTGGTCCACGTGATATTTTGATATACCTCATTTTTTCTATCATAATATAAAATGATCTATAAAAATAGATGGACGGCATGGATGAAACACATACATTATGGTGGGCCCACAAAGCACCACCTATCAGCCATTGGCTGGTGGCAGGGGAGCAGCCAATCCGTCTCCCATCGCATAGGGCGCGGATTGGCTACTGACAGGTTGAGTAGCGAGACTTCTAGTGAAGTGACGTAACTAAATTATGCAGCCCCACTGTGATGTATGTTTTGTATCTATGCCGTCCATCCATCTATATGGAGAGATCCTTTTAGCTTAAGATCTAAAGAATGAGTCATATCCAAAGCTCCAGTAGACCTTACCACAGAAAACAGTGGAGAGAGTGACACCACCGTTAAGAACTTTTGAAGGCCACAAAAGTTTTCGATCAAGCTGATATTTGTGTTTTCCCTTCTTTAATATCTTTTTTTAAAAAAAAACTTTTTAACCGTTTGGATTTGGAAAAATACATCATAGTGAGCCATAGGAAGGTTTCAACGGTGGGCATCAATCTTCCCGCTATTTTCTGTGGTGGGTCCACTAAAGTTTTGGATCTGCCTCATTCTCTGGGTCATACATTAAAATAATATCTCTAACTTGGTGACGTCATATTGGGGTCTACATAACTTGGTGACGTCACTTTAGTAGTGAGTCTCACTACTCAACCTGTCATTATCTAAAATCTAATCCGCCTCCCATGACACTCGGATTGCATCGGATGCACGGATTGGCTAGTGTACCACACACCAGATATATAGCTGCTGTATTGACGTCTACAAGTCCGGTAGGTCCCATCATGACGTATATGTTATATACAAATCATCCATTCATTTGGTGATCTTGTCTTAATGTCTTAAGGCTTGAGTCTAAAAATAAGATAGATATAAAGATCAAGTGAGCCACATCAAAAAAAGTAATAGGAGATTGAACGTCTACTTTTAAAACCCTTGTCAGGTGACCGAAGTTTCGTATGAATATGAAATTTGTTTATCCTCTTCATTCATGTATCTGTTACCTTATTACTAGATTGGATGGAAAATAAATATTATGGTGGGCCTTACGAAATTTTTAACGGTGAAAGTCATTATCCTCGCTTATATTTTTGGTGAGGTCCATTTGAGCTTTGGGTATCATTTATTTATTTTTTTTCTACCGTTGTAAAGTGATCTCGAAAAACGGATGAACAGTATATATAATAAATAGTTATGGGCCCATGTTGATCTCGTTTGAACCGTTCGTACAACTCCGAGCTCGAGGAGTGTCGGCGCTGTCTTCGCACGACACGTATCAACGCCAATCCGCTTCCGTTTATTTGCGTTGTCAATCAACAACGGACTCTCGCATCCGTACTAAACAGGACACGTGTCAAAGATTCAGGTGCATCGCACACGGATTGCATCCTGCCTACTTGGACGCAGGCCTCTGTGAGGCCCACCATGATATATTGATTTTGTCCGCACTATCCATCTATTTTGTTACGAATCTAAAACCTCTTGGGAACAGCACGGCGGGTTGTTATTTGGTTTTCCCCTTCGTTTAGGTTTATTTTTATCTATCACCGCTGCATCCTGTGATGTGGTTTACTTGAGTTTTGAATCTGACTTATTTTTTAGCTTCTGTCTTAAAATAATTTTAAAAATAAATGAGCGGCGTGAATTAAATCCATAGATAAGTGTAAGACTCATACAACCCTTGCTTAGATGGATTATTGTCAAGGCCATGGTAAGTGGCAATCCACTTCCATGGCAGACATGATAGAGATCCGTCACATTCATCAAGCCATGTGCTAAAAGTAAAAAAGTAAAGGTAAGACACTCATCAATTGAGCCATGACATGTTATTTGGACCTATGCACTCTTATAATTTAAAAAATGCCCATATATATATTTGAAAAATACTCACTTTGTTCACTCAGTCAATCTTCAAGCAATAATATTAAAAAATGCCCCACCTTCAATGTACATGAGTTGCATGTTCACAGCATATAATACTTGGTAATCTTGTGTAAGATCTAAGCAGCTCATCTGGTGGATTCCTCCATGAACATGCCACGGCCTAGATCTCTGTACACATTTCTTTTGGCATGTGTGCGCGCACGCATAGTGGATTGCAATATTTTGTAAGTTAGCATTATTTTGTTTACACTTAACTTGTCATGGTGCCCAGGTGTCATATGAGTGTCCTATACCTCATATGGTATAGATAAACTTAAAGGGAATGAGTTTATATATGGAGAGCATTGAATGCTACAATCTTACACCCGGATCCATAGCGAAAGATACCTCGTTTCAACACTGAGGTCTTGGTATCAATCCCTAGTGGGGGTGGCTAACAGTGAAGTGTGATCTGACAGTGTTGTGTACTAACAAGCTAACAAAAAGAAAAAAAAGAATGCTACAATCTTACTAAAGCAGCTCTCTAGCAAGTATTAAATGCAAAATACTAATAAAAGTAACTCTCTATAAAAGTAATTAGAGCTGGGCATTCTTGACCCGATCTGGTGGATCCAACCCGATCAGACCTGATCCGACCCGATCAGAACCGAACCGACGGCCTGGATCAGTGCGGATCAAGTAAGATCAATCAGATCCGACCGTCTTTCGGATCGATGCCGGATCGTGGTCCATCCGAACCAACCCGACCCGAAACTCGAACCGAATGGATCCGACCCAAACCGATCTTACCCGATCCAGAACGGGTACTTCCTGTATATATAACTTTTAAGTTTTTTACCCTAATACTTTTACCGCTCTTTCTTTCTTATCCTACCCATCGAACGAATTTTTACCCTCTTTCTTTCTGACCCTTTCAGTTGAACGATCCTCTCTTCTTCTAACCTCAAAGCAACAAGTCTGGCCGTCCCTCGATCCTCTCTTCTTCTAACCCCACAGCAACGAGGCCGGCCGTCCCTAATTCGAAGAAGACAGGTATGCTTTTTTGTTTTTGTTTTTTTTTTTTTTTTTGTAATTTCTTTTCTCCAAGTCCATAACTAAACGATTCTAAACCCTAACCTAAGTCAGATAATCAGATCTACTAGGTTGGAAGTTAGAACCATCATGGGGTTCATCTGGTGCAGAAATCAACCCTATCTGCTCCTCAGGTGGGCCACACATGAGAACAATGTGTAGCCATTGATGAATAGAAAAATGTAAATGTGGTCCACCTGATGATTAGATATGGAGTATTTACTTATAAGGAGATCATCATGTTGGTGCCAACCTATTGGATGGTTTGGATGTTGTACAAGCATAAAAGGGTGAAAGTTATCTACTAGTTGTACCGTAACTTACGGACCAACCCGCTGGACTTAAGACCTGCTATATATGTAATTATCAGAAATCGGATTACGCACTGAGTTACACCTGTACACTTTTATCGTACTGAGTAAACACAGTTGGGTCCACTGTGAATGTTTGTGGTTTATCCACACCGTCTATAAATTTGTCCTACTAATTTTAAGGGTTGATCCCAAATTTGAAGTAAATCCAAAGCTCAAGTGAACCATACCACAAGAAACAGTGTGGAATAATGATTTCCACCGTTGAAACCTTCCGAAGGCCCACAATAATGTTTATTTGTCATCCAACACATTGGTAAGATTACAAAAACATGGATAAAGAGAAACCACAAACATCAGCTTGATCCAAAACTTCCGTGGCCTCCAAGAAATTTTCAATGGTAGAGGTTCAATCACACTGTTTCTTGTGGTGTGGTCCACTTGAGATTCTTATATGCTTCCGTTTTGGGCTCAAGTCCTAAAATTATCTATTAATACGGATGAACGGAGTGGATAACGTACATAAATAACGGTGGACCCCACAGAGGTTACTCAGTACGCAATCGGCTTCCAACCTGTTAGTAGCTAATCCGCGTCCCTCACGCCAACTGCACAGCTGACAGGCTGTACGTGTCGTGCGAAGACGAGCGCGTACGCGCCTCGAGCTCTGAATTGTACGAACAGCTCAAATGAGATCAAAGGTACATGGCCCCACCATGATGTATATTTTGTATCCACGTAGGGCAAGATCCAAAGAATGAGTTAAATCCAAAGCTCCAGTGGACCCTAGCAGAGAAAACAGTGGGGCAGTGACGCCCACCATTAAAAACTTCTAAAAGTCACAAGAGTGTTAGATCAACTTGATATTTGTGTTTTCCCTTCTTTCATGTCCTTTTAAACTCTTGAACAGGTTGGATTTCAAATAAACATTATGATGGGCCATATGATAGTTTCAACGATGGGAATCACTCTCCCCACTGTTTTTTGTGGTGGGGTCCAGTATAAATTTTTATCTGCTTCATTCTATGGTTCATATTAGTTATCTCAAAATGGATGGACGGTGTGGATACAACACATACATCATAGTGGCCCCACAGAATTTAGTGACGTCACTTTAGTAGTCTCGACCCACCCGTTCGTACAACTTGGAGCTCGAGGAGCGTCAGTGCTCGTCTTCGCACGACACGTACCTAGAGTTGCTTATAGTTTGTGTCACCTAAATAGTACGTTGTTTTTTTTTTTTTTTCTTTTTTCTTTTTTCTTTTGTTAGCTTGTTAGTACACCCGATTGATAGCATTATACTTGAACTTGAAGCTTCTTCAGGAAGCTATGAGACATGGTCACGTGAAGCTTCTTCAGGAAGCTATAAGTAGAGCTTCTTCAGGAAGCTGGTGTGAGCTTTTGTGGGCACCGGCTTGAATTTTTTGCTTCATCCATACCGTCCATCAATTTTTCCATATCATTTTAGGGGTTGATACTAAATTTTAAGTACATCGCACCATAGGAAACAATGAGAATAATGATTCTTGTACCGTTGAAAAAATGAATGATCCGAACCTTTCCCAATCCTATCTGACTCGGGTTTCCTAACCGGGTCGGACGCGGATCGGTTCTAAGTCAGCAGAGTTCGGATCTGTTCGAGTTCGGTGACTTGGATCCGGTACCGGTTCTGATCGAGTTCGGGTCACATCCTGCAAATTTCGAATCAAGTCGAGTTGGACCGAATCCGATCTGACTCGGTTCGATGCCCAGCTCTAAAAGTAATAGTCTATTGACGTGAAGGCTCCAGCAAAGTTCCTACGCACGTTACTTAACTGAAATAACAAGATGAAAGAATTCATATATGATTTCTCTTGAACACATGGTTGAACGCGATAAGCTATACTTATATATAAGATCAATGAGAGTTGTATGAGACTATATCACATTGTCAAACATTACGCATGATCATTGCATTTCTAAGTCTATAAAAATAGCACATGAAGAAGAGCTCCAGGACCTCTCCATAATAATCAATGAAAACAGGCTTTACATTAACAAAATCAAAGAACCATTTCTAGTGCAACGTTACCTATATATCAGTTTCTCATGGATACTTATCTCTTTACTTTATTATAGTCTAACTCATCATTGGTCACTAACACAATGCTACTCATAGCTTGTGGCGTAGTTTTTATTCTTAGTTTGTCTCTCAATCCCTTTCTCCACTCTATCTTAATGGATTGTAAGGAAGATTACTTAATTTCAAACGGAAGGTTACGAGGCTTTGCTGCTACGTGCTAGATGATTTTGCCGGCCAACTTACCATGAAGTTTGGTTCATACCAAACAATGAATAGATAGTTGAATAATGACTGTCTTGATACGTGCTTGGTTCCCACTAAGTTCACAAAGAGATTATCACCCCACTAACTATCTCGTCACAATGCTTCTTCTTCTTCTTCTTTTTTCCCCCAACCAAGCTACAAATAAATTATCAAAGATCTCAGAGATTATCACCCCACCTCCATCGTCCATCTCACCACGAAGCGAGATTTTCAATTGAACAACAAATAAATGACAATCCTGCACTTCATGATTGTCCTACTATAAAGCTCAGTCTATGCTTAGCGATGAACGGATCATCGTTTCTCAAGTTAATTATGAGCGCCCATATAATAAGGTCATTAAGAAAATACTTTTAGTTTTGTCTAGTTATATTTTATTATTATATAATTAAACTAAGATTGTAATCACATGAATATTGAAGTTATTTCGACCGAAACATAAGAAAAAGAATCCATTTGAAGGATAAACTTTTCCATTCATGAATCGCATGATCTCATATAATCAGTAAATGAATAGATTATTGATATTTATAGATCCAGTCTTAATTAGTCTATCTCGACACCTGGAGTCATAAGACGTTCAATTTAATTCGAGTCAAATTTGACTTTGATATGCCCAACACTTACATATTCCCATATGTTACTAAAGTCTATACATGTGGCCACATGTTCCAATTGAATAGAACGGATCCCATGCCATCGGAGTTAACCTGGTGTCTATGGGGCATAGGATTTACAAACCATCCATTAAAAATTTTAAAAAATACACTATTTAAATAATCCTAACCCTTTGATTGATGGCGTACAAGTGGACACCAAAAGTCAAAAGGAAGAGAGAGAAAAATGTCCATTCATTAAAAGATTAGGATAGTCAATCACAATAATGTTTTTTAAATGAAAGCAAGTAGATCCCAACCTGCCAGAGTTTTCACTTTTCAGGACTACTTAGGCATGAGCCCACAATTACTACAAATGAAAACTGGAGCATACCACGAAAGGACTCATGTCTGAGGAGAACCATAGCCATCCCCATTGCCCATATTTATTTATTTAAGTCAAAGAGAATTTTTACTGGTAGGTAGTAAACTTTAGAACATTTTATAACATACTACCTCATTGGAAAGGTATTTACATCTCCCACCTATTTAACTTTCCATGGGCTAGTTGATTCTTGTAATCGGAATACGCTAGAATCCATGCACACTGGGCTTCTTAGTTGTTTTTGGATGCCTATAATTAGAATACACTAAAAGTCGAATATTGTATTTGAATGCCTATAATTAAAATATATTAAATAACTCATTTAAATACTTCAAATTAATATATGTGACAGTAGACATAATAATTATAATAAGCCTATTAAAATATTTACTTGACCAAAAATTAAAAAAAATTGAAACTAAGGTGGTCCATAAATGTGGGCCCACTTTGAAAAATCCAATTGTTCTTGGCATAACAATCATTTACATCCGATTCTCAGACTCTGAGAGGATTCCACTAGCTTTTTTGCATTCCATTTCACATTGATTTTCAATTACTTACTATCAATCAAACCACGCAGCTGTTTATCATCAACCACACGACTCCTAATCATGTTAATTTCTGTCGGCCAAAATTATTGACTAACATGATAATGAGTACTGTGTGACATGTACATCCTCTTTGGCATAATCATGCCCACGTGGTTCATGTGTTTATATTCTAGACTAATAATTAGGCTGATTTTATTTTGTAAGGTACGTGCATTCAACAAGAACCGTTGATCATCTTTCTAATGGTCCATTATTCCAATAGAAGTGTGACCCTCCTGGTAGAGGGAATATGAAAGTTTCACTAGATTATCTACTTTATTGATGGACCAGATATTTCAGATTACAATGCATATATAGAAATTCTATAAGACCATAAGTGCCGGCCACACCCTCGAGAGATTACTTAGGTGGTCGACTAATAGTTAAGATTGCATGTTAGATTTCTCTAGCAGTGGGACCCATCCACTGGAAGGTCCAAATCATGGCTCATCATTTCATACTTTCTATCTATGTGGGGGACACCATTTCTTTAATAACTTATTCACCGAACACGTCAAGAGCATCTATATCGTGGGGCCGACCGATCTCGATCGATTAGTCTTATCTTGCCATTCTCTCAATTAAGGTCGGGTCTTGGTGGAAGAGGATCCAACACATGGAGTATCAAGTGGACCATATATACTGGACTCTTTTTACGTACCTTTCAATTGATGGACATTTTTGACATTTATGAAAAAACACCCTCCACGATGGAACATCTAGAAGATACCTTATGATTAAAAAAAAATCACTAACATCCAACATTTAACTAATGATTTTCGTTAGTAGTGATAAATTCATAATAATAATATATTTATTTTACATTACTCTTGTAATTGGTGAAACAAATAATACTTTTACTTTATATTACTGGTGTAATTGATGAAATAAAAAGATAGATAAATAGTGAAATGAGTGATGGTCCACTTTTAATGAGCAAATATGTCATTTAGTGGGAAGGAAGGCGGCTTTTCATTGTAGCTTCTAGAGCTAGGATATAATCTGGCTCTACTCACATGTTATGTATGGGCGGGCACGAAAAGCTCTGAATTTAAAACTTGTTCAAAGCTTGTATACACCTCCGCAGGCGGCTGAAATTTTGGGATGTGCCCGAGGTGGGCCCCATCTGATGAATGGACCAAATTTAAGTCATACATGCCATGATGGGTGCAATCACCATGGCATTTGAAAATGTGGTGTAGATTATGTGAGGCAGGGGTGACAGTCGTTTTGCTATAACATTTCAGGGCATGATCCAAAAAATAAGGTAGATCAAAATCTTAGGTAGACCACACCACATAAAAACAGTGATGATAGATAACAGCCTAGTGGGTCCTGACCATTTTGTCAAATCATTTTAAGCCAAGTCCCAAAAATGAGAGAAAGTCAAATTTTAGGTGGACCACACCGCAAGAAAATAGTGGTGATTCTAGTAGGGGTAGCAGCTTAGTGAGTGACGCCTTACACTTTTTGCCTTATCATTTTAGGGCCTAATCCTAAAAATGAGGCTGATACAATTCTCAAGTGGACCACACCACAGGAAGACAGCAGTGATTGAACTCCTCTCATTAAAAACATCCCATGGCTCACTGTAAATAAGGTCACACGCACTTGGATGTAGGGAAAACACAAATATCAGTTTGATCCAAAACTTTCCTGACCCTTGAAAAGTTTTTAACGGTGGGAATTTAATCTATACATGTCCACCTGAGATTTGAATCTGCCTCTTTTCGTTGACAATGTCCTAAAATGATCGGGCAAAACAGATGGACGGTGTGGATATATAACAAATAAATATAATTGGCCCCCAAGGTCAGGGCCTCACCCACTAACCTCTTACACTACGGTGGGGCCCGCATAGCTTGGACACCAGCTAGCAGGCTGTTGTTGGGTCACTAGCAAAACCGCGCCCGTCCGCGCCCGTGGCGCCGTAAGCGTATGTTTGCCGACAGCAGAAAAGTCGTACTAGTTTGGCTAGTGAACCAGAGTTATTTGGTACACTGTGAGAGTATTGGGTGACGGTGCACCGGCACTTAAGAAGTTTACATGTGAATCGAACCGTCCAAATAGGAGAGATCTGATGTCGATGGATTTTTATTCCAAAATTATAATTTACTGAATGATCCATACCTGTGATTAACTGGCATTCATTTTCTCAATTTCGACCGTTGATTGTTCTTTTTATTGTAGATGTCACTAGTGTTTATTAATTATCCAGTTATGAAATCAAACCCATGTAAATTTCATTTATGAGCCATCTGAATTGGGCCCCACTATTTGGACGGTTTAAGTTAAGATAGATCCATGCCACACGTGCAATTTCAAAGTGCATGTATATGAAGCATCATACTCTGCCAAAGTATAAAGGTGTTTCTGCAATAATTACATGGGCTAACAAGGATCATGGCAAGCTGTTACGACCGTCCATTCATTTGCCGGGCGTAAATAAGAAAACGAGAGCCGATCTAATGCTTCACACCGTTTACTCTTATATTGTAAACATGGATCAGATCCAGATCGTTCATATGCACCACTGATTTGAAAGCAACCAAAACTTGCCTTGATCTGACAATCCTAGCCATCTAATCGGTGAAATCATTCAACTTGGCATTTTAAATTCTGACTTGAGGACCTCACCGATGAAAGGATTCATTCACTGCTGGACCTGCTGAGTGAACGGTCTGGATATTGTCCACGTAGCGCCACGTGTGCGATAACCGATGCGGATGAAAGGTAAATCTCTGCCGTCAGAAACACTTTGTTTTGGAGTCCGGATCTGCTCCCTAGAAAAATGTTAGAGCTATTAGCTGCACATGTGCTGACGCTGCACGTGTGCTAGATCCAGGCTACTCATCTGGAAGCCGCTGGCCCAAAATAAGGCTCGTTCACTCATCATATGAACTGCACGGGTATGAAAAGATATGAATGGACGGTTGGATGGAAAAATACCAACGGTCTGCATTCACCATAAGGTTTGGCCAACCTGATGTTAGCATAAGCCTGATTCCAGTGCCAGGACATACTCACAAGGGTTTCCACATGATGAATGGCCTGGATCCCTTAAACACGTGCCAAATTTGCACATGTGTGATGAACGACCTCTTCAGCCTGTCCCTGTAAGTTTTCCCCTCCTTTCATGTGGCCCTGGTGTGATGATCCTAGCCGTTGATCTAATGAGACGTATAGCCGGCCTTCTTCAGATTCTCTTACATGAAAAAGATTGTACCTTTTGATCTATGCCGCCCCCCAAAAAAAAAAAAAAATGTTAAGAAAAAAAGTCCATATTCAAAGGAGAATAGTTCAACAATAGAAGGGTTGAAATATTCAAAGGTTTTTATTTTATTATTTTATTTCTAATTTTTTATTTTTTAAAATTTTTTTTCCAGTTTTCTATCCACAGGAAGGCCATCCTACGAATGGCCTGGATCATTAAAATATTTTTGCGTGATTATGTAAAGTAGTTTTTTTTTTTTTTAAATAATAATTTATTTAAAACATACACTCACACCCCTACACACCACATGGGCACGGGAACAATGACTTTACATAGTTTACTACTAAGCCATGAGTAGCATACGAAGGGCTGGTATGGAAGTACCCTATTGCTTTTTTTAATCTTGAGGTAATAAGAAAAGACTTGGGACCGTTTGGACGCACCCTATAAAAGTGTTTTGATGCAAAATATTAGAGGTGGGCATCGAGTCAAGTTGGACCGGATTAGGTCCAACTCAACTTGATTTGGTTTTTGAAAGTACCTGACCTGAACTCGATCCAATTCGGGACCGAGTCCAGCAGGGCTGACTCAATCCGAACAGATTTCTTGCTGGCTTGATCCGAACTTAGTCCGACTCAGTCAGGAAAACCGAGTCGGATCGAGTTGGGTCTGCCGGTTGATTCGAACTGGGCTGAGTCAAGCCGAGCCGGAGATTCTCATGCTAGGAAGGAAACATAAGAAAAGTAGAAGGAGAAATCGGGAGAGAGATGGAGAAAAAGTAGGAGAGAAAGAAGGAGAGGAGGGAAATAGGGAGAGAAAGTAGGAGAGAGGATGAGAGGAGGGAAATTGGGAGAGAAAGAGGGAGAGAAAGAAGGAGAGAAGAAGAGGAAGTCGACTCGGTTGTGGGTAGGGTTAAGGTTCGGGTAGAAGAATGGTAAAGTTATATATATAAAAAAAAGAAGTAAAATCTGACTTTATACTCTCCGATTCCGGTCTGGATCAAATCGGATCGAGTTGATATATGACCCGAACTCGACTCAGTTTGGCTTCGGATCTGAGTGGGTCTACTCAATCTGACCCGACCCTAGTTTTTGGTTCAGGTCAGATCAAATCCAACGAGTCGGGTCAGATCCTACCCACCTCTACAAAATATCATGCTTAAAACTCATTTATTCAAAAACTCCCATTTGAGAAAGTGGGTCCAAATGAGCCCTTGATGACCTATGATTTAACTTAAGTTACTCCCACATCTAACCACAATTAGCAAAATAAGGCTACGATGATGATGATGAATCTCAACAGTTGTTATAACAATTGAGATTTGTACAAATCACACCCATCCACCCTAAAAATCCCGAACTTCTAAAGAAACTAAAAATCATCACCCCATCCTATATAATATGCAAATTAATGTTGAAAGTTTTATTTGAAATGGCTAAGGTGAAATTAGATGAATATCAATTTTGTTATTATAGATTAGAATATTTTTTTATTTGTTAAGATAAATATCAGCTAAGAACTTTTCACACCTTTACAGATTTCCTATATTTTCAATATGCTTTGATAATTCTCAATGAAATAAATAATTTACCATTTTCATAATGTAATCTCTCCGTGATAAGCCCATATCTACCTGAAATGGCCCATATGGGACCGGAAACAACTTTTAGACCTTGATATTAATGCATTTTTTTAAGTAGAAGATTTTATGAAATTTTCTACATGAATCACTTTGAAATTAATTCAAATGAGTCAAAGTAAGATGATTGGATGATTTTTCCCGACCGGAGAAAAATTCTTGTTATTAAAGTATGTGGTCCTTTTAGTTAGTGAAAAAAATTCATTAAGCGGGTCCCACCCAACAAGAAGTAGGCGGGTACATGCATTAAATGGGTCAGACATGTAAGCTTAATATATACCATAGGTCTTTTTCCCAGTCCAATTTTTATTCTCACATGTTTTTGGCCCACCTAACAAGTGGACCGCTGAAAAGGTACATTTGTGTTTAATTTCAGGTGGCATACTTTAGTGGGCCATTGTCTCATAGTTAATTCTAGCCAGAGGTATGCTTCACTTGGGCCGATCGGTGGAGAGAGAAAAATGTGTTAAATGCCCTGGAAAAGATTTTTAGTGGCAATCCAAACACACCCTAAACTCGTTCTATTGCAGGTTATTCCATTGTTTATGTGAGGTCTACATCTTAATTAAGGCGGCGGATTCCTTAGAAAAAAAGATATCTTAATTTAAATATTTCAACTCATTAATTAGAAAAAGGTTATAATGACAGTCCATGTTCAAAGCAAAAGAGCCAAACAATCAAAAGGGCTGAAATAATCCAAATAACGAAATTTTATTTATTAATTTTCCAGCGTACAAAGTGAAGCTTGTCTTATAAATGGTTTGGGTCATTGAAAGATAGCTCAAATTCAAAGGCTAAAGTTTAGATTTATGCTTGTAAGAAAGAATAAAAGAAATAGCAAAAAATGGAAAAAAATTTATTAGAAAATAATTGATTTCACTTCTTCTTCTTTTTTAACCTTTCTATATAGATTTAATTAGGTTGTAATTAATTTTAATTTTCCCTAACTGGGCCCCTCTTCGTGTATGACATTACACCCGATGAAAGATACAAAAGAATCCTACCTTGATGTATACAATGTATATCCACACCATCCATATGTTTTGTTAGCTTATTTTAGGGCATGGTCCAAAAAATGAAGTAAATAGAAATTTTAGGTGGACTATACGGGAAATAGTGGTTATTGAACGCCCATCATTAAAACTTCCCACGGTCCACCTTAATGTTTATTTGATAGGGTCATGAAAGGGAAAAACAAATATCAGCTTGATTCAACACCTTCGTGGCCAATTTTTTTTTTTTTAATGGTCAATAACCACTATTTCTTGCGATGTTGTCCAAATGAAATTTGTATCTACCTTATTTTCAAAACCCTACCATAAAATGAGCTAGCAAAATAGATGGATTGTGTGGATGTATAATGCATACATCAGGGTGGGCCCTACAATCAAGGTCTCACCCACATGGTTGGTTCGTTGTTGCAGTCAAGTTGCACTCTACCAATGAGTATTGCACTCATATCCATGCCCATGTCAAGCCTCAAATACGTACTTATGCTTGTACCATTATAGTAGTATAAGGTATTTATTATTGTATAGGGTACCCATTTGTAATTTGATTTTTTTTTTTTTTTTAATGACAATTATACTATCTTATTGCCATCCAACCTACCCATTAAGTAATCTCATCATGATGACGGGGTACCCTAAAAATTGGGACATTTCAATCATGAAGTGGGCCCACCATAGAAAATAATCAACGATTACAAAAAAATCTTTAAATTCACTGGGTAGCCCACATGAGGGTTGGATTAGCTTGAATTTTAAGGTTCCACTTTTGCAGTGAGGAACCCTGTTAAATGAGTTGAATGACAAAGTGTTGTAAAATAAGCTTATTCTACAACATTGAAGAGAAAGTGATATTTTTTTTTAAAAATAATTTATTAAATGAAAGTACTAATTATTAATTAATTAGAATAATAATAATAATAATAATAATAATAATAATAATAATAATAATTGGATTCAAGTTATTAATTGAGTTCAAATTACCATGAAAACCCTCACCCACAATCTTTGGACTGGTCATTGCCCAAATAATGCTTCTTCCGGAGGATCTTGACCCTCCAATTGAGAACTCAAGTTGATGTGACGCGGATTGGACCAATTCTTATTTTGTTTAAAACTGTGGATTTGGAGGTCTCAGATCCATTGGTTAGGATCATTCTTCCAATTCTATGATGGAGTGACCAAGCTAACTTCTTAACCGTTCATTTGAAGCATTCGTGATGGAACACAATAAAACTAAAGGCATGGATTACTGCAAGATGGGCCCCAGTTGTCAGAATTGGATTCGCTTGCATATAAGAAATTAGTTTCGAATTTAGAAATTTGATACTCTGACAAAGTGAGATGGATGATACGCAGGCATTTAGAAATTTATTCCTACAAATTGCATACATGGGATATAAGAAATTCAAATCAAAGTGTGTAGATAATGGGTCCAAGATTAGCTGTATCGTGAACTAAAAATGAAAGTCATCATGAATAACTGACCATTGGATTTGTGGACATTTATTGGACGGTTAGGAATGAAAAATATCTTAGGGTCTTATTTCAACAAACAAGGATCTACAAATCAGAGATTAGACCTATTAAACCAATCTAATTTTGGGTTCAATTTGATTTAATGCATTATACGTGTGTAATTTCTAAGTGTCAGTGTGTCAAGTGTCATAATCTAACAGAGTATAAAGCGTCATAAGTGGACCTTCTAATATGCGGGCCATTAGATGGACAATCATGATCGTGCATGTGTGCCACTGGACACACGAGCCACACTTGCAAATGTGGCACCCTAAACAACGTGAATTCCCTCACTCCATGGGCTTTTCATTTCTCATTCATGTTTTATATAGTACGAACTTGAATATAAAAATACTTTTGATTTAAGTTGTGGGTAGCTAAATAAAGTTCAAGATCTATAGCCGGCTAAAAATTATAGAATTGCTTAAGGGTTATAGAGTAGTAAGACTCTTCAATTAATGTGACTCCAACGGTTGGTTTGCTACTATAAATTTCAGATAAGAGTCTCAGTTATAAAAAAAAAGTAAGGCATCGTGTGCTCTTATTCTTATATATAATGCGTGGTCTTTATTTTACATGACTTGTTAGATTTCGAAGTTTTTTCTTGTTTTTTTTTTTTTTAATATTATTATTATTTTAAATGAAGCTTCAACATATCACATCTTAACATTATTGTCATGGTTTAAGACCTTCGGTGGACAAAAAATAAAAAGCCTTGCCTCGTTACACATGGTTTATGACCTCGAACAGGCAAAAGTAAATAAAAATAAAAAGAAAGAATATAGATGGGAGAGAAAGATAGAAATAAGTCAAAGAGTGTGGGTTGTTTACACCCATTTTCGACGTCTTGACGTGGACTAATGGAAAGCTGCTACGTGTTGAGACTATGAGTTTGGTACTCATGGAAATTCAAATTGCACTCGAAGATATCTTAAATTGATCTTCCTTCACCAATACGCATTATGTAATTAATGCGAAGGCACAGACACTTACGCATGCCTTTAAGGGAGAGAATCGTTGCATCCATGTGGCTATGATTAAATGAGTCAGTTAATGCAACAACATGTCTGACAATCCTTCCAACATAAGAGATCTTCCCGGAGTCTGCGGCATTTAAGAATATTTTGAATACTTGAAAATCGGACCGATATCAAGTAAATTCGATTATAGTTTGGACTCAATTTAGGAGAGAGCGAACATCGAGAAAATCAGGTCCCAAGGTGTACATTAATCGAAATTAAGAGAGAGAGCGAGAGCGAGAGAGAGAGAGAGAGAGAGGATCTAACCCATCCAATAACAACATATCAGAATTAGGTACATCCAATCCATTTAATCCCCTCAACACTTTAAACCATTAAGGGGCGAAAGTTCTAGTTAAACACAGGAGGTGGCTTGATCGGACTACCAGATGAGTGGCCATAATCGATTAGAAGTCCGGGATCAGTGGCAGAGATTCTCTTGATTGACCCCGAATTCGATTAGTGGGCCACAGAGATCTCCTGTAACGTCATGAATTTTCACTTTTTTGGATTTTGAAAAACCCTTGAAATTTTTCATTATAATTAACTTATGTTGTCGCTTATTGGTCTTTAATGCTCGAAGTGAGCCTATGCATGGTAGAACCAATAAAGAACCGTACAAATCCGATCAATCAATCGTAGGAAGCCAACGAATCCGCCTGATAACTTAAACATTGAGCTTAGCCTCGGAATTTGTTCACATAGGGTCTAAATCTAATCAACTTATCACTGACTAATCAAGACAACCGTAACTAAATAAAGATCTACCCAAAGCCGAGATAAGTAGGGGTCAAATCTTAATTAACATACGAAATCAATCAGTTACCCCTTTAGCCTAAAAAAATAAAATCAACGGCTTATACTGACTTTAACTAAATCGGCATTTTCGCTAATTGCGAGGCTATACTACAAACATAACTAATCCAGACCATAATTATTACGCATAAGAAATATCACTACCTAATTCATTCAAAAAATGCCGTAATTATCCAAACAACCTATATACCACTCGTTAGTGGGCCACTAAATCCGAGGCTATAGAAATATATTCAGCTTAGTGGGCTTGACGTCCATCGTGGGACATCAAGTCGATATCGCGTCTTGAATCATTCAACTTGGACTCGCAAGGCAAGTGCCTAAGTTGTGCGAATACCTTATATGAAAATCTGAGACTTTAGTGAAATAAGTCCATTCCTCTTTCGCAAAGTTGTAACTTTCGGACCGTCGGTTTATGGCCAAATTCGGAGTACCGACTAAAGATATTTCTCCACACATATCCGTATAGCCGCGGCCCCGATCGAAAATCGGTGACCTATGAACAAACTTTTGATTATACTCGTTGCTCAACGCATTTAAATGGCGGGCCGATCATATTCATACATAGATCATCATTAGGGCTAACTATCCTACGGTGTATATTGAAATGTACACCCCATAATGGGCTTGGAGGTTAGAAACACTCTCTTATAGGGCTAGTATAATGAAAACCTAGCCCTTGGGGCCATTTGCATATCTAGCACTATATAAAGCCCTTATTTGGGCACCCCCTCCTCCCATATGAATTTCAACAAGTGAAAAAAAGGGAGAAAGGGAGAAGAGAAAGAGGAGAAAAGAGGAGAAAGAGAGAGGGAGAGCTTGGAAGTATGAGGGTTTGTGCACCTTCACCCTCTCATCTCCTCTATAGCAACATTGTCCTTCATTAGTATCGATTTGGTGACGATTGAAGGTAAGTATTGAGTTATGTTTGTAGGTTTAGGTCTTGTATTTAATTCCTTTCAATTCTTACAAGCTTGTATGCTTATTTAGGCCTTTGAACGATGTTTTCCTAACACTAACCCTACGAGCACCATGAGTTGAGCGGTTCGTTATAAGGTACGGACCATTATTTCTAGGTTATCATTTATCGACCCTTGAGGGTCTCAGTTAATGATTGATGCTTGTAGATGAATTTATACATGTTAATATGTAAATGTTTTAATTTGTCTCCAATAGATGCTATTTGTTGAATATGGATGCTCACGTGTTTGATGAAATGCTTGAATAGTGGAATGTAATGCTTTTTCGATGCTCATGTGCTTGATTTAATACTTAGTGATTTTATTGCTTTATGCATGCTCACATGTTTGATTTAATGTTTTAGTGAATGTAATACCCTATGGATGCTTATGTGTTCGATGAAATGCCTAAGTAGTTGCGTAGTGAAATTTATGATATAATTATTGATATAAAGTTTAGTCCATGGAAATACTTAAGATTTGCTAAGATGTTGGGTCAGTCGGTAAATCACCCAAATCAAGGGGTAGCCCAAGTTAAGGCGGCCACCATAGGCTTATTCGTTGACCTGGGTTGAATACGAACGACCGACAATAGCTGAACTACACGGGCTGCTTGCACCCAATGCCGGTTGTATCGTGGTTCTCCCAGCTCAATCAAATTAGTCTACTTGCCAACTGATCATACATGTTCACAATATATGACATGACTAAATGGAATCTAGGATACCCCGTTCTCAATGGATGTGTCCATTCATAGCCTTTAGTGCAATTCGATCCTACTAAGACTCATGAGCCGGGCATGGTGGTATGAGACACCGTGTCTGAGTTGTCGGCCTATGCTGGGGTGACGAGCCTCCCCATAGTGACTAGTGAGCATTGATAGAGGTGATAAATCATTGTTCAAATGGCCCCCGTCAAATTACCCGGCCGATGATTCTGTGCCAGAATATTGTTCAAACAATTCGGGTGTGAATGAAATTGGGTGACGAGCCATTTCCTTATATGTTTTTGGGTTTATGCGACAAGCTCGTACCTTGGAACTGAGTGATCATATTCTATTTGGGTGACGATCCATACCGGGTTGATCCTCATACATTTAGGTATCATACCGTACATTTGGAATTGTTGATTTGTGAAATAAACGGGTGACACCTAAATTTGGATCAAGGGACACTTGTAAGGAGTCGCTACGTGCGGCAACGAGCCATGTGATGTAGATAAGGACTCGTAATATAGCGTCGGTATCCTAGCTTTACCAATATGCTGGATGAATTGAACTTAATAATTACTCAGCTAACATGATCATTCATCGCATTGCATTAGATTATAATGTGGCGAAACAAGCGTTGAAGTCACACGTTTAAGGGAGTTTTGTCATTTACAAACCAGGTAGTCGGAGTCGCATGTGAGGGAGTGTTGTTTAGAAAGGGCATGCACCATGTTATATCTTCATATGCATATTTAACAATAACTACGTCCATTGTGTTGATAATATGTGTAACTTAGAATTAATAGAATCATTGAATTAGCTACTCACTCCCACGTGGGACGGTGTTTTAAAACACCAACCAGGCATATTATTGATGCAGGCTCTATCGAGGCCTCTGATGGGTAGGCTTAAGTCGGATTGCTCCCCCAACGTTATGTTCTGGAAGATTTAGAATAAACTAGGAACTTTACATTCTAACCATCTTGGGTATGTATATTGTGGCTTATATAATCCTTATTAAGGTGAACACCACTTTTCAATTGTGCTTTGACTGTTTGCCCTATATTTATTAAAATTTTATTATCTCTATCTCGCTTCACTTCCGCTAAGTTGAATTGCGCAACTCTAATTATTCGTGTGCAGACTTAATATGAATTAGAATGAATACGCATGTGCATTTTATTAAGTTAATACCTGGGAACTCAAGACTGGAGTCTATATACTCGAGTGCCGATTTTCAGGGTGTTACATCTCCATCAAGGGATCAACTATGAGAAGAAGATTTGATAAGCCAGCAGTTTTGGATCTATCTGAAAACCTTTCTATTCAGATTGCATGCTGAATATGTGGAAGATTAATGATCAACAAGTAAACCTAACGAGGGTTTAGCCGCCTCAACAAGCTATAAAAGTAGCACACAATGATCGCTATAAAAGTACCACCCAATGAGGGTTTAGCTGCCTCGACAAGCTATAAAAGTAAACCCAAACACATTTATCTACTTTCTAATTTATGTTTCATTTTTCATCTTTTATTTTAATATAGTCTAGCCTATCTTTAACATAGATCGCTATTGTCTAGCATCCACCACTATAGTATTATAGGATTAGATTAAATATCCACAACCCTTAGCTTGATCCAAAGCACTGTTGGCCTCCAAGAAGTTTTTAACGGTGGGCATTCAATCCCTATGTTTGGTCCATTTGAGATTTTCATCTACTTATTTTTTTGGACCATGCCCTAAAGTGGTCTGGAAAAATGGAAGGACAAAGTGGATGAACACAACATACGTTAAGGTGATCTTGTACTCTTTGGAAAGATAATTTCATAAACTTTCAAATAAACTTGGAATCATTTTATTTAGATACCATTGATCACTAATAAGCGGGCCTAAAATCCATGGTGACATTTGGTCACGTTTGCTCTCATTTCCAACATCGTGCAATCCCATGAAAATTGTCATAACTCTCTCATTACATGTCAAATAGGGGTAATCTTATACTCGTTAGAAAGATAATTTGATGTACTTTTAAATAGCTTTATAATCATCTCATTTAGATATAACTTAATCATTCAAAATTGAACCTAAAGTCCATGATGGCATTCAGTTGTGTTTGCTTTTATTTTCAGCATCACATGATCCCACAAAAATGATCATAAGTTCTTCATTACAAGTCAGAACAATGTGATCTTGTGCTCTTTGAAAAGATAATTTAATAAAATTTCAAATGAATTTGAAATTATTTTATTTGGACACTATTTGACCACTCTAAGTTGGCCCAAAATTTATGATGACCTTTGGTCACATTTGCTCTCATTTACTACATGAGCGATCCCATGAAAATAATCATAACTCTTGTTACAGGTCAAATTGGGGTGATCTTATGCTCATTGGAAAGATATTTCGATGTACTTTCAAATGGATTTATAATCATTCCATTTAAACTCCATTTGCCCATTTAAAACTAGGCCCAATGTCTATAATGGTGTTCGCTCACGTTTACTCCCGTTTCTAACATCACGCAATCTTACGAAAATTCTCATAACTCCCTCCTTGCAGGTTAGATTGGGGTTATCTTATGCTCGTTGGAAAGATAATTCAATAAACTTTTCAATAACTTTAGAATCATCTCATTTAGATGTCATTTGATTGTTTAAAAGTGGGCACAAAGCTCATAATGGAATTCACCCTCATTTACAACATCATGTGATCCGATGAAAATGGTCATAACTCCTTTGTTATAGGTCGGATTAAGATGATCTTATACTTACTGGAAAGATAATTTGATAAACTTTCAAATGACATTATAATCATCTCATTTGAACATTGTTTAACTTTTTAAAACTAGGCCCAAAGTTTAGCTCTTAGTAAAAAAATTATTCCAAGCCTGATCTTTACTTAAATTTTTTTTTTAAAAAAAAAAAAAGAAGAGAGAGAGAGAGAGAGAGAGAGAGAGAGAGAGAGAGAGAGAGGAAGAACCCATCTTCTAAAAGTCGAGTTTTTGATATCTCTCGTCTTCTTATATTAGTTTCCTCTTAAGAAGACCCTTTTAAGTGGAATATTTACAAAAAAAAAAAAAAAGAAAAGGAAGAAGAAGTACTATATTCTAAAAGTGAAGTTTTACTATCTCTTTTCTTTTCTTTTATCTGTTTCAAAGAAGAAGAACTCATTTATCTTAGGTGGGAGTTTCAGTTGGAGAGAGTAGTTTTTCTAAGGGTGGAGTTTTATAGGAGAGAATAATCAGAAAGCACAGAAGCTTGCCAGAGAGTAGTTGGAAAGAACGAAAGATTGCCGCAGTGAAACAGTAGCCGAAGAGTTTGCTGGAGACTAATGATAAAAAATAACACAGGTGCATAGAAAATTTTTAAAAAAGGTCTTTATGGACATTTTTGTTTGCGAAAAATGTAAATAATACCATAGGTATGAAAACATAATGATATGAAAAGTGGTGTTATTTCCACTCCTACAAAACCTTGCATCTATTTACGTGAAAGCTGTTGTAACCCATGTGCAAAACATGTTTGAAAGGGGCACAGATTGCCACCAACCTTGGTGGTGTGTTGACATGCAAAGTTCTATTGGCCCCACCATGATGTATGTGTTATATCCACATCGTCCATCTATTTTACAAGATCATTTTAGGGCATGAGCCCAACAATGAGGCAAATCCAGAGATCAAGTTGACCGCACTATAAAAAGCAGTGGGGATTGAATGTCTACCATTAAAATTTTCTTAGGTGTTATAAAAGTTTTGGATCTTCCCTTCATCAAGGTCTGTGTGACTTTATGAACAAGTTGGATGGAAAAATACATCATGGTAGGACCTAGAAAGGTTTCAACCCTGGGCGTCATTGTCTCCACTACTTTCTATGGTGTGGTTCACTTGAACTTTGGATTTAACATCTTGGATTTTTTCATACTTGGCACTAGTATATACACGGGTATTACCGGTAAATAAGTATACTAATTTGATTAATTAACCATAGGAAGCTAATGAATATGTCCAATCACTAAAATCTTGGGACTAATCTTGTGACCTATTCAATTAGAGGTCGGATCTTGATTAACAAACCAAACTGACTTAGTTACTCTATTAGCCTAAGAACCAACGGTTTAGGGTGGTTAGGATCGAATCGTCATTTTCACTAATTACAAATAGTGAAAATTTAGTAATCAAATTTAGGGCATTAGTTTAAATTAATATTCTACATATATCCGTATAGTCGTGACCTCGATCGACAATCGGTAATCATCGAACTAACTTCTAATTATACTTGTCAATTGACGCATTAAAATGGTGGGCCGATCATATCCTTGTGTTGATCATCACTTAGGGCAACTATCATATGCCGTATATCGACGCGTACACTTCTAAGTGAACCCCAATAGTTAGAAACAACCTCCTATAGAGTTATAATACAAAATGCCTAGTATTTACAGCAATTCGCACCACTTTTGGTACTATAAAAACCTAACTTTGTGTAGCCCTTAATTTATTAAGTTAATACACTGAAACTGCCAAAATCTCAATGTACAGAATATTGTTGAATAGGAGAGTGACGATGGCATCGTGGATGCAACGGTAACACCATCGATTTCTGTCCAGATTTTGATGGAGACATTGTCGAGGTGACGATGGCCCGTCGAGGTCTATCCAGAAACTTTTTTTTTTTTTTTATAGTGTCACCACCAGGGTCGGTCCACGCTCTGTAAAATTAGAATTTCTACTCTTTTGGACGGTTTTCGTAGGTTCTACACTACTCTTTTTAGTCCCAAACACGTGTGAATGCATGCATGGACATACACTCAAATAAAAAAAATAAAAATAATGCCCAAAGACGTTCAATTCTCAATTAGCAAAAATCCAGAGCGTTATAATGACACATAAGATATTAAATGAATGGCTGAATGGTTTATATGTACAACTCCATTTAAAATTCTGAACATACTTTTAGGGCCTGTTTGATTTTCCAAATGTAGGGTAAATACCCTGTAAATACCCCATTATTACAATTTCCCCTGTTTGAAAATGCCAGGGTATTCCTGCTTTGAAAAACGGTCCAAAATAACTGCATAAATTTGTGGGCCCCACTGTCATGTATATGACATATCTGCATCGTCCATCCGTTTTATCTTAACATTTTGAGGCATGAGCCAAAAAATGAGAAAAATCCAACATCCAAGTGTCCCACACCAAAGTAGAGAGTGGCCCTAAGAAGTTTTTAATGGTAAGTGTTCGATTACATTTTTAATGTGGTGTGGTCCACTTAAACTTTGAATCTGCCTCATTTTTTGGCTTATGTCCTAAATTTAGTTGGCATGATGGATGGACGGTGTGGATAATCCACATACATCATGGTGGGGCCCCTATAATATTTGGCAGCTTCCTCAATTTTTGAGTTGAAAAAAGCAAGAGTCAAATCCACGTATACCGATGAAGCTAATTACCAAGGAAATAATTATTACCCATTTCGACTGCATTTACATTTACCTGATGAAATCAAACATGCCCTTAAGATTTAATAATTATTGTCCATAAGTTACATCAAATAACAATTCCATGATGAATTTAATGAAAAGCATAAATTCACACATCTCTAGCTAATCTTGTTAAATGCGTATGCTTGGATTATGCTATGATCCATGACCTCGCCCACAACACTCCCTCGAGCGACTTCATCTCACGGTCGCGCATGACCAACACTCCCTCATTGCAACCTCAACTGTCGAGTCACCAAATCTTAGCTAATGCGATTCATGAATAATGTTAGCTGAGTATTTAGTTAATTTCTTTCATACTACAGGTTAAGGAAACTGGTACACCCCAATGATATCAATGCTCTCATCCATTTGCTAGGGCCGGACCCCTCAACGCGCTAGGCCAGGACCCCGCGATCCTTGATCCCATCGGGGTCCTCACCCTCGATTGCAAGCACATGGTGAGTGCTGGAAAGCAAGATCGCTCGCGGTCACTACAGGGAGGCTCGTCACCCCAGTGTAGGTCGACAGCTTAGACACAGTGTCTCATTCCACTATGCCCGGCTTACGAGACTATGGATCAGTTTGTAACTGTTGTTAGTGGGTGAGGGCTGTTCCAGGTTCCAAACAAGCATGAGCAAACATGGTTAACAAACATAGTTGGTCAGTCTGTGGCCTAGACCGCTCAAGTTCAGGCAAATACACAACGCACGACATCGAGTACAAGTAACCCATGTAGTCCTGCTACCGTTGCCCGTTCGTGTCCGCCCAAATCAGTTAGACTAGTCACAAGACGGTCTAACCAACGGAACCATCTTCACAAATCTCAGTTCCCTAACCAACCCAGAAAGTGGGTTTTATTCAATAACACATCTAACAATTAAGAGATCGACTTCTAGTACATGTGGAATCATGCGAACATTACATCGAGCCTAAAATTTTAGGATATTAAAATAAATGCAACTACTCTTAATAGCATAAGTCAAACGTGTGTGCGTGTGGTGCTGGATTACCTAAGAGACCAAGGATAATACACCACTCATAATACAAGAATACTACAAGAAATAATACAATCATACATGTTCTAGGGAAAATAATGAAGGAATCAAATATGAGATGATCATGCAACACCAATTTCATGCTCAAACATGTTGAAAACCAAACAAATAACAATTTATCATTGTATGGATGTTGGTGGACCTAATATGTAGGTTTCTAGCTAGGTTTTTCCCCAAATCACTCAAGCACATTACTCTAGCATTCCAAAATTATTAAATTTATCCTAAAATTGGTACTTGACCACATAGGGATAATGGTCCGCACCTTGTGACGTTTCGCCCCACTCATGGGGCTCCTTGGGTTAGAAAATTGGGGAAAATGGTTCTTATACCAATTTAGAATCAATTAGGTAAGATTCATGCAATTTATTTTATAAAAAACCTAGGTTGGGAAGTACAATTTGTTTCTTACCTTCCAATCGTGAATGAGGTGGATTCGGTGGAGAAAAATGATTGATGCTAGGGCTTTGATTAGAGGAAACTGATGAAGGGAAGCACTAAAGCCTCCCTCACTCCTACTCTCTCTTCTTCTCTTCTTCTTTCTCTTCCTCTTTCTCTCTTTCTCTCCTTTGAAAATGCAATTTCGTATGGAGAGAGGGGGTGCCCAAATGAAGCCCTTATATAGTGTCAGATTTGGTGTAAATGACCCCAAGGGCTAGGTTTTTAGTATACTAGCCCTATGAGAGAGTCTTTCTAACCTCTAGGGCCCACTATGGGGCGTACATGTCAATATACACCGTAGGATAGTTAGCCCTAATAATGATCTACGTACGGACATGATCGGCTCGCCAGATATAATTAGCCATATGCGCCGATTGACAGATATGATTAGAAGTCTATTCAACGGTCACCGATAATTAATTGGGGCTGCGGCTATATGGATATGAGTAGGGAAATATCCTTACTACACGTGTAAAGTTTGGTTGTAAACCGATGGTTCGAAATCTTCAACTTTCCATAAGAGTAGACGACCCAATTCACTTAAGTTTCAGCTTCTTCCTTTAAGGTATTTGCACTTCTCATGCACTCGTCCTTCGGCTCAAGTTGGGCGGTTCTGGACACTACCCAAGTTCGACTCCCTCGATGGACGTCGAGCCCAGTAAGATGGACATTATTCTATAGTTTTAGAACTAGTGACCCACTAACGAGCGGTATAGAGCTTGTTTGGAAAATCGGGGTATTTATAGAATGAATCAAGTATTGAGATTTCTCGTGGGCAATTATTAGGGTTTGGATTAACTATGTTCATTGAGTGACATATTTATAATTAGTGAAAGTGGAGATTTGATCATGATTACTCTACTGTCGGTTTTAGGCTAAAAGAGTAACGGGGTTGATTTGGTCCATTAGTCAAGATCCGGGCCTTATCTGACTCGGCTTCAGTTAGATCTTTAATTTAGTTATGATTGTCTTAATTAGTTAATGATAGGTCAGTTAGATTTGGGCCCTATGTAAGCAAATCATGTGGCTAAATTCGTTGCTTAAGTGATCGGGCGGATTCGTTGGCTTCCTACGGTTGATTAATTGGACTTATGCAATTCTTTACTAGTACCACCCCATGTATATAAACTAACATTGAGTGCTAATGGTTAGTAAGTGATAATATAAGTTAATTATAAAAAAAAAATTTAAGAATTTTTGAAAATCCAAAACAGTGAAAATCCAAGACGTTATAGTTATAATAATACATAAGATATTAAATGAATGAATGAATAGTTTATACGTACAACTCCATTTAAAATTCTGAACATACTTTTAGGGCCTGTTTGATTTTCCAACTGCAGGGTAAATACCCTATAAATACCTCATGATTACAATTTCCCTTATTTGAAAATGCCAGGGTATTCCTGCTTTGAAAAATGGTTCAAAATGACTGCATAAATTTGTGGGCCCTACCATCATGTATATGACGTATCTGCATCATCCATTCTTGTTATCCTAACATTTTGAGGCATGAGCCAAAAATTGAGAAAAATCCAACATTCAAATGTCCCACACCAAAGTAGAGAGTGGACCTAAGAAGTTTTTAATGGTAAGTGTTCAATTACATTTTTAATGTGGTGTGGTCCACTTGAACTTTGAATCTGCCTCATTTTTTGGCTTATGTCCGAAATTCAGTTGGCATGATGGATGGACGGTGTGGATGATCCGCATACATCATGGTGGGGCCCCTATAATATTTGGCAGCCTTCCCAATTTTTGGGTTGAAAAAAGCAAGAGTCAAATCCACATATACCGATGAAGCTAATTACCAAGGAAATAATTATTGCCCATTTTGACTGCATTTACATTTACTTGATAAAATCAAACATACTCTTAAGATTTAATAATTATTGTCCATAAATTATATCAAATAACAATTCTATGATGAATTTAATGAAAAGCATAAATTCACATATCTCTAACTAATTTTGAGTGAAGGGAGCTTTCATCCCTACCTGCCTCCGATAGTGACTCAACCGGGTTTTATGCATGTTGTGCCATGTGATACTTATTCCGTACTTTTTAGTGCTTCTTTTGTGTTAGGACCCGGATGGCCCGTGCCCGGCTCACATGATGTGTCTTTAGTAGGAATCTGTGCGGGACCCACATAGATTCCCTTCACTAATCCACTTCGTCCATCAGTTTGGTGAGACCACAGTAATAGAGGAATGTTTTAAAAAAAAATAATTAGATCCAAAACTCATGTGGGCCATACTTGTGCTATCCAAACCGTTCATATGGTTATTACCACTCAGATAAACGGTAGGAATAAATATCATCCCGAGAAAAAACTTCTGTGGACACGACGAAGTTTCCAATTGTAAGCGTTCAATCCTAACTGCTTCGTGTGATGTGGCCCACATGAGTTTTGGATCTTCTGATTTATATATTCCCGTTCTATTATTGTCTTGAAAAGCTGATGGACGGAGTAGATTTGTGATTGAAATCTCTGTGGGCCCCACGCACCTTTCGACTACGGGAACTTCACGTGCCCCTGGGCACAACTAATTTCCTCCAAACAGGGAAAAAGAATGGTGCACCACAGGAACACGTCAATCTATAGTGCCCCACCATTAATGCGCCATGACTCAGATGCGGATTCCCTGGGAAAGCCTTTCGCATGAAGTTCCTGCGCTGGAAACGTAGGTGGGCCCCACCGTAGTGTTTGTGAGAAATCCATTTCATCCATCCGTGTTTTGAGCTTAAAATCATTTTAAGGCTTGACACCAAAAGTGAACAGGATCCAAGACTTAACTGGGCCGCACTAAAGGAAAAGGTAGGTAGGGAAATTCCTACCGTTGAAATATCCCTGGGATCGACATTGATGTTTACATGCCATCGATACCGTTAATAACGTCATTCCATCTGGATGAACTGAAAACACAAATATTATCCTGATTCAAAACTTCTGTGGCCCCACGGATATTTTAACTGTGGACGTACAATCCTCACGTTTCTAGCCCACTTGAGTCTTGGATCCTTCTCACTTTTTCTCTCGAGTACTAAAATGAGCTCACAAAACGGATGAACGGAGTGGATTTCTCACAAACACCACAGTAGGCCCCACCTAAGTTTCCAGAGCAGGAAGTTCCTGCTAAAGGCTTTCACAGGAAATCCCATCCGTCCAATCTTGTTGCTTCTGTTTGTCGAGTTGAATGTGAACAGTTGTTGTATATCTCTTTTTAACCGTCCATACGGAGGCTGAGATAAATCAGAACTTACCTAAGCACATACGTCACAGTGTCAGTCTGGGAGCGGACCAAGTGCAACCCGGCACTGCTGGGTGCTGGAAAAGCTCTCTAGGCTCCACCAAATACGGATCTAATCTCAGATGGGCCACACGACAAGAATCAGTGGTGATTGACATCTCACCGTTAAAAAGTTCTTAAGGCCCACGGTAATGTTTATTTGCCATCCCACCCGTTGATTAGGTCACAAAGACATCAAGGAAGGGAAAACACAAATATAAGCTTGATCAAAAACTTTTATGGGCCCACAAGTTTTTAATGGTGGGCATTCAATCATTATCGATCCTTGTACGCCCTATTGGGACGCGGAGGTTGGTGGGACCCTTGACTGTGGGGCCATCTTGATTATGTGACTACATCCATGCCGTACATCCATATTAAGTCATCATTTTAAGTCATCATCCAAAAAATAAAAAATAAAGCAGATCAAAATCTTAATTGGACCATAGTATAGGAAACAGTGGTAATTGATCATTAATAACTTCTTGTGGGCCACAAAAGCTTCCGATCAAGATGATATTTGTGTGGTCTCTTCGTCTAAGTCTTTATGACATTACCAATAGGTTGGATGGAAAATAAACATTCCATTGAAATCCATGATGTTTTTAATGGTGACCATTCTATAACAGATGTTTGCTGTGGTGTAGTCCTAATACTTAGGTAAGCTTCATTTTTGGGATCATGCCCATAAATAAAAAATGGTTGGATGGTGTGGATTTAAGGCACATGCATTACTTAAAACCTCACAGTCAGGGTCCCACCCACCTTGGTGATCCATGGATCATGCCCGTTTTATTTGCAGTGGGGGGGAAGGAATTTATTTTGCTTGTCTTGACTGTAGACTGGGGGGCCCACCAGTAATCGTCCATATGTGTTTGTTGAATAGTCAAGATGATTGGAATCGTCCACATTATTATATAATTTATGTTTATGTTATAAGAGCCACGGCATAAAAAGAGATGATTTTGATATAAATGCTTCAAAGAATAATATTAAAAATTTCTACGTGCGTTGGAAAATCACCACCAGATTCGGATTCAGGCTCCACCATGATGTATGTGTTTTATCCAGACCATCCATTTATTTTTCAAGTTCATTTTAAAGTATGACTCAAAAAATGAGCTAGACCCAAATCTCAGGTAAACCACACGATAGGAAACAATGGTGATTGAACACTCACCATTAAAAAAACTCCTAAGGCTTGCTGTAATGTTTATATGCCATACAACCTGTTGATTAAATCACAAAGATCTGGATGAAAGGAAAACACATATATCAGCTTGACCCAAAACTTTTGTGGACCCCACAAAGTTTTAACGGTGGTTATTCAATCATCACTGAATTCTACGTAGTTCATAGTACAGACCTCGAAACTGTAGTAGTCACTAGCTAGTCCTAGTCGGTCCCTAGCCAAGCAATCAGAGTGCTTTTATTGTTAGTGAACGTAAAGAGTTTCTTCCGTTTGTCTTGAATTGGGATTTTGGGGCCACTAACAGCGTCCGTTAATTGAATATTCAGATGATTAGAACGGTCCATATTATTATATTTATGTCATAAGAGCTATCCCAGAAAAAGAAATGATTGTGATGGAATCGTCCATATTATCATATATGTTATAAGAGTAATTCAAAAAAAGGAATGACTGTGACATGAATGTGTATTGATAAATTTAAAGCAATAAAAGGAAAATTTTCAACGGCCTACATTCAACTAAACAAATCAAAGCTTATAATTTCATCAGTGATGTGATTTTTGGAAAAGACCTTATTGTGAAGGTAACTAGAACATGGATGGTACATTTTACTGGTGGTCCCCAATAGTGGCTGACATGCACTGGATTTTGAGTAATGACAAGAGCAAACGAGCTCATTTTCCAGTCTTTTAGGCAGGGAATATCACATGCACTTCAACACGTTGTAGTTATAATACGTTTGAGCTGCATAGGGAATACCCTTCACTCGATGTGCAGTAGAAATTCACCGAGTGAGACTCCTCATGGGAACTATGTTAACATATAGTAGTTGCCTCCTTCGCAATAATCTCCAAAAGCCTGCTCGGATGGCCAAATTCCACGGTAGAGTAGTGAATATTTGTTAGGGGTGCACACAGGTGGGTTCGGTCCAGTTCTGGGGTGAAACCGGAACCGAACTGTACGTTCCTAACAGTTCTAGGATATTCAGAACCGGAACTGGACCATTAGCACCCTGGAACCGAAGCGGAACCGGACTGTTAAAACTGGTTCGGTTCCGGATCAGTTATACAGTTCTGGGTGAGGACCAGCGAGAGAGAGAAAGAACCGACGAGAGAGAGAGGATCAAAGAGAGAGAGAGAGAGGGAGAGAGAGAGAGAGAGAGGACCGTCGACAGAGAGAGAGAGGGCATCCGTAGCAAGGTTCAGTCAGTGTGAATAGGGGTTAGGATATTAGTTTTTTTTTAAAAAAATATATATATATGTTCGGTTCCTGGTTCGATTCCACAGTTTGGATCCACAGTTCAATTCTACGAATCGGTTCACAGTTCGGATTGGTTCTACATACTCCTAAACTGAGAACCAAATTGATGCAATCAATTCTCTGATTTTTGGAACTAGAACCGAAACCGGTGCACTCTAAAACTGGACGAAATCGAACTGTTTGGTCAGTTCCGATCTGGTTCCACATTTCTACTGGTTCGTTGTGCACCCCTAATATTTGTAATAATTAAGCATACCACCAACTTAAATTTTGTAGAGTTTATTGCAATGGAGAAAACTGCATTACAACATAGGTCCAATGACACAAGTAGTATATGAATCACCATAGGTACCTGAATGCAGTGATTGTATATGTTCTTCTCTGATCGTGTGCATGTACATGCAGGGTGGACAATGCACCTTCGTCCTTTCCATTCATCCAGAAAGTCAGGTCCACAGTTCTAAACGGCTCTGATATGGCTTGCCAATCAGATTTGAAATGCGTATTGACTCTTTAAACAACGACATGGCAGCTAGTGGAGCTTATAAGCTAGGCCTCTCAAAATATGTGTTTTATCCAAGCCATTTATTCATTTTTTTAGGTCACACAAGTTCATGAGCCAAAGCTTGAGGTTGATTCTAATCTTGTGTAGAGCTGGATGAAGGGAGAACATAAACATATGGTTCATCTAAAACTTTTGTCAGTCCATAAGAAGGGATTAATGCTGGGCGTCTTGGTGTGGTCCACTCAAGATTTAGAGTAGCCTCATTTTTTAAACTCATTCCATCAAGTCATTTAAAGATGGAATACGTACTAGATTAACCACATACATCGTGGCATGTAACGCCCTAAATTTTGAGGGTCGAGTAAGATCGATTCCTGATATTCCGGACATCACTTATACTTTGCGGAAGCTAGTTTCTCAGTTACTTCTACATTAGGCAATTAAACATGTACAGGATTATATTAAACAATGTATCATACTTTGAAATAAACACGATTAAAGCAGAAGATTAAATTGAAACGCATGAAGTATGATTATCCAGAGTATAGGTCCAACTGGGTCTAATATACAATTCCAAAATCAATAAAAATGTAGAAAGGTATCATCTAGCTAAGCTCGATCGCTCGACTCTCCCTGTCAAAAAGTGCGCAGCCTACATCAGCCCATCGAAAAGCTGGAAGTAAGAAAACTCCTCTTCATTCATGCCCGCCTGATCCAATGCATCGGCCTCGGTGGTCCCTACATCTATATCAGCGTATGGTTGGTGTTTTAAAACACCGTCCCAGGGTGGGAGTGAGTGATCAATTTAGTAGTTCTATAAAGCATGAGTTACACATGTTATCAAGTCTATCACCACATGAATGATAAAGCAATGTAAAACAATCACTTCCTAATTATTCTTATTAATGCAAATAATGAGGTTTATAAAATGATGCATGCCCTCATCATTTAACACTTCCTCAACACGCGACTTTGACCACCTGATTCGTAAATGATAACACCTCCTCATCACACGACTTCAACGCCCGTTTCGCCACATTCTATACTAATGCGATACAGTGAATGATTATATTAGTCGAGTGATTAATTATGCTTATTCATTCAGCAGTTTAAGAAAGCTAAGATACATCCCTTTTAGTCATTGGTCTCAACTGAATTACTAGACGCGTGACGACTACAACGTTCCTACGCCTGTAATCCCTGATCCGTCTGGGTTTGTCACTCCCAGCTGAATACATACAAAATGTAAGTTGTAAAAGTAATGCTCGCGGTCACTACGGGGAGGCTCATCATCCCAGCGTAGGCCGACAACACAGATATGGTTTTTATACCACCATGCTCAGCTCATGAGTCTTGAGGATCGTGATGGTAATGGTTAATAGTAGACCTTTGCAATTGGTAAGGGGGTGTCCCGTATTCAAACAGTTATAATCATACATGGTGAACATATATAAGGTTAGTCAGTTCTTTAGACAATTTCGGTTGATACGAGCGAACACCAGCATAACCGGCATAAAGTGTGTAAGCACCCCACGTAACCCAGTCCCTGTCGGCCATCCGTGTTCGACCCAGATCAATCGAACGTGTCCGAGGTGGCCAACCTAATTTGGTCAACCCATATCCGGTCATACTTCTTAATGTAATTAAGTCAATGAGCATTTAAGATGATTGGATTCACATTCAGTCATCAAAATCAATAATCTACTTATTTAGGTATTTCATCTAACACGTGGGTGTTGCTATACTGCAAATTGCAATCCATTGAACATAAATTGAAATATATATAAGTTATCATGCACATATTACATAAGCAATCATAAATCATTAACTGGAACAGTAGCATTGATAAATCACAACCTAAGTGCTTATGGTCCGCACCTTGTAACGTTTCGCCTAATTCATGACGCTCTTAGGGTTAGAGTTTTATAAAAATCGTTGAAAGACCTAAGCAGCATACAAGCTTGTGAGATTAGGGACAAATAAGTATTGAGTTCCTAGGTTACAAGTGGAATTCAACACTCATCTCCATTTATTGTCAGGAAAGCTCCGACAACGACTCTTATTACGGTGAGGCTGCTAAAGATGGGATGAGTGTGCAGAGGTACACCAACACCCACACCCCAAGCTCTCTCTCTCTTCTCCTTTCTCCTCTTTCTCTTCTCATTTTCTCCCTTTTTCTCTTACTCTAGGGCATGAAATTCGTATGGGATGAGGGGTGCCTAAATAAGGCCCTTATATAGTGTCAACAGTGGTGCAAATGGCCCTAATGGCCCTTTACTCATTATATTAACCATTAAGGGGGTTGTTTCCCACTAATGGGACCCACTAAGAGGTGTAAGAGTCAATCTAAGCCATGAGATAAGTGTCTCAATAGGTGATATATATTTGGACACAAATATACGATGATCGGGCGTACCGATCAACTGGGAAGGCCCTAACTTATATCGACGGTCACCGATGATCAATCGAGGCCGTGGTTATACGGATATGTGTGGAGAAATATCTTTACTTGATACCCCGAATTTGACCATGGGTTAGTTTCACTTAAATTTCAGGTTTTCACTTTAGGCATTCACGCATCTCATTGTCGAGACTCAAATATTGCATAATTTTCCTCACTTATATCTTAATTTTATGAACATAAATCAACTTAATGTTCTGTTTTACTCATGTATGTGTTACAAGGTGAATTTAAGAGCTTGGATTGAAAAGGGGTGCTAAAAGTATGGATTTGATGCTCAAGAATCATTAAGGTAAGGGATGGATCTTAGGAGACTAAGATTGAAGAATTCATGTTCCAAACATCCAAAAAACCAAGTGATGAATGAAGAGAATCGAAGATTTGAATTGAAGAATCCTGAAATCGTCCTAAAATAGTGTATTCTGAAACTCTGAAGTCTATTTTGAAAAACTGCACAGCGTGAAGTCTATTTTAACAAACTGCGCAGCGTGAAGTCTATTTTAGAAAACTGCGTAAATTTGAGGCGGTTTCTAGAGTTTTCCAACTTTGTACGAGAGTTGGAGTTCCTTACTTATAAATAGAGCTTCTCAGGGAATTTCTAAGTATCATTCAATGCATTTAAGAGCAAGATTTAGGGTTTTTAGAGGGTTTTTAATTTTATTAAATTTTTATCAATTATTTTTTTCTTTTGGATCTTTTCTATTTGCATTTATTTCTTTCTTGTTGCTTTCTTTCTCTATTCTAATTATGTTTATCTAAGTTCCCTCTAACCCAAGGTAGAAGGGAAGCACATTGGTTTAATGTTTTCATAGTTATGATGATTAATTATTTTAATGATGAGAAGAATGGTATATGTTATCTATTATTTAGGTTTAGTTTTTTATCCTAATGTGAGATCCATATGTTTCCATCATATGATATCCACATTAATGATTGGCTTACCCTAGATCAATTAGATTTTCTAGATAGGAGAGGTTCTCAACCTGCTACATTTTTTTGATTCACTATCTCATGGATATTAAATGTTTAAAATCACTGGCGCTTGAGAATATATATAAATGGTGCAAATCTATGATTTTGTAATCTTTTATATCATTTATTAAAATATTTAAACTATTTTATTTTTTAATTAGGCTAACCATAGTGCTCAGATCCTAATTGTGTTATCCAAGTCATCATGATTTTGGAACATTACGTGGAACTTTGAAGTTTGGGTGTTGTTTTAATTCAGTTGAATTACACCCATTCAAAATTCCTAAAATCAAATAATCAATTTAGTTTTTTTATTACTTAATTTATTTTCCATTTGATTTTCTCCTTCTCGCAATTCATCTTCCTGTGAGATCAACCCTATATTCACAGGAGACTACTTACGAACCTCTACACTTGGAGGCAAGCAATCACTCATGCACTTGGCTTGTGGGTCTAAGTTGAGTAATTCGAGATGCGACCTTGGCTCGATGTCTCGCATTGGATGTTAAGCCCACTAAGACGAATGTCTTTTTATAATCTCGTGTTTAATGGTCTACTAACGAGTAGTTTAGAACCTATTTGGATAATCAGTATATTTCTGGAATGAATTAGGTAGCGAGATTTCTTGTGCACAATGATTAGGGTTTAGATTAGTTATGTTCATAATGTGACTAATTTATAATTGACAGAAATGGCGATTCGATCCTAATAACTCTAAACTGTTGGTTCATAGGCTAAAGGAGTAACTGAATTGATTTTGTTTGTTAATTAAGATCTGACCCCTAGTTATCTTGGCTTTTGGTAGATCTTTATTTAGTCATGATTGTCTTGCTTAGTCAGTGATAGGTCGGTTAGATTTGGGCCTTATGTGAATAAATCACGAGGTTATACTCGATGCTTAAGTGATCGGACGGATTTGTTAGCTTTATACTATTGATTAATCAAATTTGTGCGGTTCTTTATTGGTACCGCTTACGTATTGGCTCTCCACAAGCATACATGGTTGGTTAGTGATAATGTGAGCTAATTAAAGCGAAAAATTTTCAAAGGTCTTTGGAAATCCAAAATGGTGAAAATCCAGGACGTTATATGGCGGGTCCCAAAAAGCAGTCCATGTTGTCAGAAATCAGCTCTGTAATGGGTCGACTGGGGTCCATCCCTTCATATTACCATGCATAATTAACTCAGCCATTTAATTTACCAAACACAATAAAAGAGACGCAAGGGACCCAAACATTACCAAGTGCAGTAAAAGATATATAAGATAACCAAACAGTATCATTGGCATGTTACCATAGATATATCTTACTTACGAAAGATAATATTAAAAAAGTAACCCTTTCACAAATCTGAAAAGAGTCGTAAAAAAATATATAGATACTCTAAAAAACTGACCTATATATATTATATTATATTATATATATATATATATAGAGAGAGAGAGAGAGAGAGAAACAGAGAGGAATGCTCAGTTGCAAACCAGTTCTCGAGTTCTCATACAAAACTCATTTATGGTGATATGAGGCCAAAATCTAAACCATCCACCTGATGCATCACCCCATGAAACGCTTAGGGCCTAAATTTTATCTTGATCCAAAACTCTAGTTGGTTATGGTAAAGGCGAATAGTTTCCTCCCTTGATTTGCCTCTCTTTCTCATTATAGCCCACCAAAGTTTTGGATTAGGATAAAAGTTAGTCCCTAGGGATTTCATGAGGTGTTGCATTGGGTGGAAGGTTCAGATTTTGGGCTCATATCACCATAAATGAGTTTTCAAAAAAATTTTAAGAGAACTCATGAGAACTGGCCCCTAGGCGCAATTTTTTCTTTGATCCGAAACTTTGGTGGGTGATGAAAAATGAAAACAGTTTCCTCCCTTGATTTACATTTCACTTTGTTATGGCCTACTAGAATTTTAGATCAGGGTGATAATTTTTCCCTTGGAATTTCATGGGATTCCGCGTCACATGGACCATTCAGATTAGACGCCCATGACAAGTGCGCAAAGGTACTCACGTGTGTGGGTGCGCAGGTGAGCATGACTCTATATACATATGGTTCTCCATGGTCTAATACTATTATTTTTGCATGTCAAATTTGTAATTGCATCGGTCACTCAGAACTTAACTGTTTTCATGGGTTGGATCTCTCATTCTAAGGTTTAAGAAGTTTCAAGCCATGACTATTGTGTTTCACATAAACGGGCGCCACTGCACCAAAATGTCGTGTTTGCGACGGACCAGAGCCGTCATGAAATGAATTTAACGACGGACTTGGACCGTTGAATGGTTTGTCACTTCATCGCAAAAAAAATAGACAGCGGATGGGATCCGTCCCGATCTACAAAAGATCCCATCCATCAAAAAAATTGAAAAAAATGCATCATTGAACTACTGAAAAACCCACCTGAATTATTTGTCATTATAAATATTGGCGACAGGCACTGATTTTCTACTTTGTTCAGAAATTAGTGACAGATTTGGTCCGTCGTTAGACTTGTTCAATTATTTTATTTTTATTTTTTGAATCTATTACACCCGATAGTCATCCAAAAAATATTCACACAATTGTTTAATAAGAATCACATTTCCAAAATTCAAAAGATTGGGCTAAATATGAAATTTACTAAATATCATTTTGGGTGTTTAGATGCTTAGTCGGCCTAAATAGCAAACTAAACTAAATATATAGTAAATAGCTAAAATTAGGTCAGCTGCTGATGAAATAAGTTAATGTAAAGAATATCATCTTCCTTGAAAACTTAACAAATGATCATCATAATTATGTCCCATCAATTAAAATACAAATCCAAGAGATACTTCTATTCTGAATATTTTTACAAACATCCAAATGAAACATAACACAATTGAAACAAAAGAGAAATGGTAAAGATGATAAACCTAAAAGTTGCTTCCATTGATGTTGCATTGTGAATGCTAGCATGATAGTCCTCCTGAACATTAGACACATTGCATTAGTTTTATATAAACACATTTGATAAAGTGATAAATGCAATCCCAGGATTTGGGTCGTTTACTTAGCTTTTTGCCATAAATTCCTTCAAGTATCAGTCATAAACATTGAATTGCCATTGACCTGAAAAGTATGCATTATTAAAATTCAAAGATCGAAATAAAAAAGAGAATATGAATTCCCACTTGAATTCATAAATGAAAACCCAAATGGGATCTTCTAAGAACACAATGACCTAGACAGTTTCAAAACCATGTCGGCTTTTGATACTTACTCGAATGTTGAATTCAACCATCGATTGTTCATGTCGAGCCTCAATGTATCCAAGACATTCTTTCATCGTGTCGAGCTGTCGAAGACGGTTAGCATCCATTTAAACCCATCTATGACACAACATTGAAGGGCTGCCAAAATCTAAAACAAAGAGAAAAAGTAGAGATGGCAGTTCGTTTTTTAGCAAATTCAAAGCATTTACAAGAAATAAATTCGTGGGGATCAAGAACTCTATAGGGCCATGGAAGGAATCATGTTTGGTGAATGTGACATTCCGCACCATTGTTAGTGTAATTGAGCTTCTACTCACATCTTGCATTCATCTTGGGGGGATTTCAGTTCATGATTGTTCAAGGGTTGATCTTTCTTCAAGTGATGTAATTGATGAATCAATGGATGAGTGAAGGGAGGGGAATTGCTTTGATGAGGAAAAAATAATGAAGAAATTGGAGAGGATTGAATGGAGTGATAAGAAGAGTAGTGCTTGTTTAACCAGTTTTAGTGGGAGAAGCATTTCAAATATAATTTTGAATAGGAAATGGTATAGGAAATGGCTTTTCTTCACTATTGTCTTAACTGTCTATGCCTTTGGGATTCACCATTATTTATTGCTCCTTACATGATTAAAGATCAATTTCATTATTTTCCATTTTTAGTTGTAAGGGGTCGTTTGGATGCCTATAATTTTTTTAATTGTAAACACATTACACATGAAAAGAGTTTCATATATAATATAAGTTGTTTATTTTCATTCATACTCACAAATACATTCATCATCTAACTAATTATTAACAACATTTATAAAAAGTAAAAAATATTCAATCAACTCTGTATAATAATTTGCAACTAAACATACCAGGAACCTTCATGCACCGTAATGTCTTACGGCAAAGTGGGTTTTGAGGAGTTATAGGACAAATGATCAAATTAACATGATTGTACACATCTAAGTTAATGAAATCACAAATACAGTGAGAGATTATATGCAGTTTGAGCATATAACAAAGTTCAAAAGACAACTAACCACTTCGCCTATAGCATGTCAAAGGTCTAATGAGTTAGTTCCAATCATGGCCAAAAGACATGTCATCGACCTAGTAGGTTGTGAAACCGTGTGCTTGGCACAAGATATTAGCAAATAGGGAAAGTAACAAAATAAAAGCATTCTCCTGATAGTTGTGGGTCCTATTGTGGATAGGGATGCCAATGTTTTCACTAATGGGCTGATCCTAACCCTTCAACCAGTACAACAAATAATTTAAAAATATAAAAAAGAAAAGACCGAAACTAAAAAATTTAGGGCAATCCAAGTCCAAAACTAAGTGGGCTACAACATATGAGTGGAGGTAATACTTTGAAAATGAGAATCCAATCATATAAATAAGATTGATAGTGGATATAAAAGATAGGCTGAACAAACTTTAGGAATAGGTACTTTCATGATGTTAGAAATTAAAATTACTTTTTTACTTTTTAGCTAATAAGTATGTTGTTTACCAAATATGTTTCTCAATTGAACAAGTAAAATCCAAGATAAGTTACTCTAGGCATAAGTAGATTATGTAGTAACATAACTTACCATCCCAACGCTCTCTTAGTGTCCAGGATGACACACAAGTGTGAGACCAAATCCATACATAAGAAAGGTTCTACTATATAAATGCTCGTGCCTAAGAAACGATCGTGCAAGATAAGATCTTAACCATTTTTAATGTATTTAAGTTCGTATAAATCTAATATTATTGCAGTAGGTTCTAAGGCAATTAAGTAACCAAGGTGAATTTTGAAATAACCTTTAGTTTCTGATATTTTTAACTTAAAAATTCAACATGAGTCCTTTTGTCCCAACTCATTCTTGGTTTTACAAATAAGATGACCATTTTACTTTTACGAATTGCCCATTCCTGCTACTGTGTTAATGGAATTTAAGGTATTGAGATTCATGAAATGTAGCACTCCCTTGGCTGGTGGACATAATGTATAAACTTGCATTTCTATAGATAATTGGATGCTTTCTATAACCGATAAAATCATAAATAGTCCAAATTTCTCACACATTAATTATGATATCCAACATATAAATCAAATACATGTGATCATTAAGATTTATGACCATGATTATCAACATTGGTTTTTCAAAACACAGAACCAACAACTCCCCTTACTATCTAAACTAATTATATGTTATAAATATTGGTCTAATCTCTATGTTAATCTTCAATATTGGCTTAGTTAGAATTTTTTTAGTTGATTTAATCGGACCACCGATCTTCATTATGAATCCGTTTGGACTAACCATCTTCAATATAAGTGGAATAAAACATTCGATCTTCGACATTTGCCTAATATAATCATTCATCTTAAATATTGCCCAAGTTTAACTGTTCAACTCCCATATTGGCTTAATTATGTTGTTCATCTTTAGTATTGCTCTTCTTAGATGCACTTAAATGGAGTTGAGCAAGACGATCATTTAGATGGAGTTCAATGGACTTATAAGCATCGAAGTTTGTCAAGGTCTGTCAAAGTATGTTGACATCCGTAAAATGTGCCAAATTTTATATAAAAAAATAGATGAAATATATGTAAGTCCATCTAATTAGGTTAATATGATTATGCTAATATGGAAGAAGAATGGTACTATTAGCCAAATATTAAAGACATAGAATCAAATGCCACTAATATCAAAGATAAACAATTCAAATGAACCAAAAACAAAGATCAATGGGCCATTTAAGAATGTGACCCACGTGCGTTTTGGAGTAGCCTAATGGTGCCCATTCGTCTTAGTAGGGTGCATGTTCTGGAGTTCTTTTTATCTATCATCCACAAACACTTATGTTCTCTTTGGCTCTTATTTTAATTATTCATCAAACATCAAACTAATCAACATGATCATATTTAATATTGGCTTAACAATTAAGTTTATCATTAACTTCATTAAGAGTCTATTTAGATTGATCATCTTCAATATTAAGTAGAGATCGAACAATTTAATCTTCGATATTTGTGCAATCTAATGAACTGACCATCTTCAATACAAGTAAATATCGGACTTTTTGATCTTCGATAGATGTGTAATCTAACTATGTCTTAAATATTGTCTAAGCCTAACCATCTAACTTTGGTATCAACCTAATTGATCATTAGGTTTTAGTATTGTTATACTCATGACTTAGATAAACTTTCACATGCTTTATAAGTGATTAAATGAACTTTGATCAACTTCAACTATATTTTGATGAATTTTGACAAACTTTGACATAGTGTGATAAACTTCAATAAACCTTGAAACACTTTTTCAGACTTCGATAAATTTTAGTGAACTTCAAAGTGTCGAAGTTCTTTAAAGTCTATCAAAGTTCGTCAAAGTTTATCAAAATAATTAAAAGTCCATTGTAATGCATTGAAGCATGTATAAATGCATCGACGTTTGTCAAAGCATGTTAAAGTATGTCAAAGACTATCTAAGTACAACTAATTAGGCTAATATTAAGTATGAATGACCTGATTATGCCAAAATTGAAGACGAACATCAAACTAGGTAGGTATTAACATTAAATGGTCTAAGTTCACTAACACATAAGATAAACAAATGACCAATAGTTAATATTCGCAAAACGTTTAGATCTACCCCGAGGATGAAAATTTAGATTTATTATCCATTTGATATCAATAATTAACCAATTAAGCCATGTATATTTTTTAGTGCATGAATGCCTTGTTGATTGATTTTTCCACTTGCACCATAATTACCTACAAATGGCTCATCATTACTTTTATTAATCATTTGCTTAAAAGGGCAACTACAATCTTCAAAAATTACACTTTTTTACCTCTTTAAATTTCATGTGTCTAAGTTATAATAAAAATTGTCGAGCTATGTCTTATAGAACAAGTAGACCACACTGTAGGGAATAATAGTCCTAATGGACCTCAACCGCTGAAAGCCAAATCCTTCCTAGGGCCCACAATGATATTTATCTGTCATCCAACTTGTTATCATGCAAAACATGAATTAGTGTAAAATATCAGTATTAGTTTAAGTCAAAACTTTTATGGCCCATAAGAAGTTCCCTTGAGCTTTAGATGTGACTTATTTTGGATCTCATACCTTAAAATTAAGGAGAAACGATTGGACAACATGGTCAATACATTACAGTGGGCCCCATTTATTTTTAGAACTCCACGTTTTACGAATTTGTTTTTCAAGGAACCAAACGTGCAGATTGGCCAGTGTACCACACACTAGCCATATAGCTAGAGCTGGGCATCGGACCGGGTCGGATCGGATTAGGTCCAACTCGGCTCGATCCGGATTCTACATGGGCCAATTCAAACTCGGACTGATCCAGGACCGAGTCTGGGTCATCTGACTCGGACCGGCCCGAACCCCTGCTATCCTGAGCCAATCCGAGTCGAACTCAGTCATGAAAACTGAGTCGGATCGGATTGGGCAAAGTTCGGATCGGGCAGAAGAGAGGAAGAAGATCCCATGAAAAAATCTCAGTGTCTTCAGAATGGAGGGCTAGGATTTTCTGGAACTAATAGTCGAGATCAACGGAGAGACATGCTCCCGGTTCCGTAATTCAATCAGATCAACTAAGATGACTTGTGCTGGTTTAACTGCGTTTGGGGAAGCAGATCCACCATTGTGGATGGTGAAAACCTCGCCCTCACCACTGGAAAAACCAACTATAGTATTTAGATATGTACTGACTCTGCCGACAGATCCTATCACCACCGGAGGCTAGGTTTCGATAGGAAACGGATTGGCTACTCCCTGATCAGGGTCAAATATTGCATATCAGACCCCAGTAATTGCCTAAATTGACGTACATGATGAGGCTTAATGGAGTGTTTTACTCGTGTTTTTATTACAGGATGAAATCAGGAGTGTGTATTGAAAATTGATGTTAAAGGCATGGATTTTATGATCCAAAGTCTCCAGAGCATGGGATGGACTCCAGAAAACCAATAGTGAAGATTTTATACGCCTGGGATCTGAGGAAAGCACGATAAAGAGGCTCGAAAAGGGTTCAGAATGCAAGATCACATGTTTCCCGCCATCCGATCAACTCGAAACTTCATACACGTGATAGGGACCATAAATTAACCGTACATATTAAATTTCAGCCATTGACGATCTCGGGAAGTGGTCTAACGGCCAGATAAGCCCCTTAATTCATTAAGTGGGGCCCGCTGGATATCTGGATATACATCAATTTTGGTCCTGACGGTGGAAATAATATGAGAAAAAGGATGGACGGTGCAGATTTCTCAAAAACATTACAGTGGGCCATGTGTATGCAGAGTGTGCATCGTGCACACTTGCACCGGCTGCGCACCGCACCGCTGGGACGGTCAGCGAGAGCGCTGACCCGTCTCTCTCTCTCGCCGCTGCAGCGTCCGCGGAACCCGACCCACAGTCGTCGGTTGTGGGGCCCACCTAGTGTCCAAATGGACAATCCAAACCGTCCATCCACTTCCTGGGGCGGCCATTAGCATTGCCTAGGTGGCGAAAACTTCAAATGATAGCATAGATCGGTTTTAACCGTACAAACGCAGGATGGACGGCAAGACAGAAAGCCACGTGGGCAGCACCGAATCCACCCCAAAACCAGTCAATTCCTACTGATTTTTCGAGCTGAAACCAATGGACGGCGTGGATTCCTGTGAAAAGTCCAATAATGGACCCAACCATCATCGCGGCGTCGGTTTGGCATCCGCGAAACGCACGGATGCTGCCAGTTTTTGCGGAAATGAGTGGGCCCCACTCGTCAACTGTCCGGAAGATCTGATCCGTCCATCGTGTAGAGGGCTTCGAGAGCTTCAAAACCATGTTGATATTCCTCGCCCATGCGTACACACGTGTGCGGTACAGAGGCCAAAAGTAGACTGCCCCGGGACGTTCAAAACTGAGTTTTTTTGAGATTTCTTCTGTGGGCCGCACTAATGGACCTTCAAAACCACCTATTCTTGACTGAAATTTCATCCTGAATCCAATGGACGGGGTAGATTTTCCAAAAAATGCCTCTGTGGGGCCCACCGATCACGGCTGCGAAAAATTGCACTTCGAGTCCTTCTACGCTCTGCCACCGACCCCAGCCATCCAGCAGCTATAGAAGGGGAGTTTTGGACGTGGGAAAGGATTGAGAACCAGGGGATTCCAGATCTGGAGCAAGGAAGAGAAGAAAGAGAAGAAAGAGAAGAAAGAAGAGAGAGATCGATTGGTTTGGTGTTTAATTTTTATGAATTTTATTTAATATTTTTCATGAATTTTATGGGTCACTAATCTTTCAGCTAGGGCTGAGATGAAGCCCCTAATTTGATTAGCTCTTGTATTGGTTGATTTACTTTGAATTTCAATTAATTTGTTTCTTTCTTTAAGTGGGCTTTATGGGTTTAAATTCTATACTTCTCCATCTATGAACTTGATTAAAGTATATATATGGATGTTGTTTGGATGCTTATTATAGGTACTTGTGTCTGATCAAGAACAAGTTTCCTATAGAGGAAGAAACAGGGTGCTTTAATGAATGTACATTCCATGTACCCGACCAAGGATATGGGATATGTCATTCATGGCATTGCTTAAAGGAATTAGACAGTTTGTATGCCCGATTAAGGACACAGATTGTGCTTTCTCTATTTAAGTGGTATCAATCTAGATCAAGGTGAATCAACAGACAAAACAAGGGTTAGGATAATTAGGGGTGGATTCGAAAGTCCTAGTGCCCTCTCTCTGATTGAATTTTCTTCTCTGTTCTTAATTAATTGTTTTTCATAAAATTATGCTTAGTAATTCATTCCATTATTTGTTGGATTAGTTAAGGAGAATCATAGATTTGAATTGTGACGACCAGTCCTCGTGGGAACGATCTCGTAATACGTACCGTATCTACATCTGATTCGTATACTTGCGAGTTTAAAAATCATTTAAATCATGTTGGTTTAAATAAAACATCACTCCCCCTGCCACCAGCCAATGGCTGGTGGTCGGTGCTCTGTGGGCCCCACCATAATGTATGTGCTTCATCCATGCCGTCCATATATGTTTATAGATCATTTTATGATATGAGATCAAAAATGAGGTATATCTTAATCTTAAGTGGACCACATTACAAGAAACAGGGTTGAATGAACGGAGACTATAAAAAACTTTTTTTGGGCCATAAAAGTTTTGGATCAAGTTTATCTTTGTTTCTTCCCTTTATCTAGGTCTGTATGACCTAATCAACGGATTAGATGTCAAAGAAACAGTACAGTGGGCCTTAGAAGGATTTTAATAGTGGATATCCAATCACTATTGTTTTCCTGTGGTGTGGTCCACCTGAGATTTATATCCCTCTCATTTTTATTATCAAGCCCTAAAATGATCTGTAAAAATGGTTGAACGTAATGGATGAAACACATACATCATGGTGGGGTCCACAGCACCGACCACCAGCCACTGGGCTGGTGTCAAGGCGAGTAGTCAATCCGTTTCTGTTTCGATGGGCATTTGAGGTCTTATCAGTGGCAGAAAAATGGTGTTTTGGAAGAGGTTTATGATTTCGTAGTTCAAACTTGGGATGACTCTAATTGCAGAGGAGGCGGTTTTGGAGGCGTAATAAATACATCCAGGTGGTTTTTCAAAAGGTATGCGAAAAGTAATGATAAGCCTTTTACAGTAATTATATTATAATTAAGAAAAATAAAAAGATCATTACAGCTCTTAACTATTCGGCACTCACTTTCAATATCTCATCTAAGATCGCATACATGCATGACGATCTGGACCGTACATAAGATGGGCCCAATTGTAGATAGAGCATAATACTGTACAATGATCCTCCAATTAGTGATCATCAAGTGGATGCTAAAAAGGAATATTCGATGGTCAACATCCGATGAGAAAAAATAAACGGTTGAGATCGTCTAATTAGTGGGTGCTTTAGCTGACTATGCTCCCTAGTCGGGACCACATTTAGATGGTCCAGATTCGTCTCGTGGCATACACGTGTAAGTTGAGGAGTTGGCATGGTTTAGTCAGTAGTGGTAAGTACACTGTAGTCCAGCCATACACAGGATAACGTTGCGTTCAGCCACATATCTAACTACACATGGCATCCTAAAGATCTTGTAGTTGTAAGGACTATGCAAACGCGAATTCCCCACGATTTACTCCGATCGGAGTAGGGAGCTCCAACAACACAAAAGTTCTGTGGGGGCCATTGTGCCCTCACGATTGTGGCGATTATGGAGTTTGCAGAGGAGGCTGCAACTGCAGTTGTTTGAAAGCGCTAAATGGGTTGGACCACTTCAAGCGAATCAAATGACCATTGACAAAACAGGTATGCTCTGAAATCGCTCCTTGTTGAATAGTGCTGGATGAGCAGAGGAGAGGAAGAAGATCTAATGAGAGTGGAATACGGGCGTCGAGCAAAGGAGAGGAAGAAGATGAGCGCTGAAGAAGATCTACCCGCTCCAGGTCAGGTCGAGTCGAGTTAGTCCGGGTCCTTTTGGTTCGGGTTATCGGATCGGATCTGTCTGGATACACCACTATCCAACCCCGACCCGAAAAATGATCGGATCTGGATGGACAGACTCGATCAGGCCCAATCTAGGTTGTCGGTTCTGTTCGGAACGGGTCGGCTCGAGTTGGATCCACCGGATTGGGTCCAATATGCCCACCTCTACATATAGCTGGTAAAAGTACGTGTCGTACAGAGACAAGCGTTGACACTCCTCAGGCTCCGAGTTGTACGGATGGTTCAAAGGAGATCAAAATTACATGGCCCCCACAATGATGTATTTATTATATCCACACTGTTCATCCATTTTTCAAGATCATTTTAGAGAATTATACAAAAAAAAAAAAATCATATCCAAAGCTCAATTGGACCACACCAAAAATAGCAGGAGGATAATGATTTTCACAGTTAGAAAATTCATAGGCCCACCATAACATTTATTTTCCATCCAATAGGTTAATAAGGTCACAGATACAAGGAAAAACAAATTTCATATTGATCCAAAACTTCTGTGACCCGAAAAGGGTTTCAATGGTAGACGTTCAGTGTGGTCCAGTTGATCTTTAGATCTGTCTTATTTTTCGTCCGAAGCCTTAAAAGACGATCGCTCCAAATGGATGAACGTTCGGATATAACAAATACCTCATGATGGGACCACATAACTTGCTGACGCCAATTCACCGACTATATAGCTGTGTCGTACGCCAGCTGATCCGCTTCCCTCGGAACGTGGGGTTTACTATGATGTATGTGCCGTACATCCTCGCTGTCCATCTATTTTTACGTTTAAGGTTAAATTAAAAAAAGAAAAAGTAGATCCAAATCTTAGGTGGACTACACAGGAAACACAGGCTATTGAATACCCACCATTAAAATTTTCAAGGGGGGCACCGGAATGTTTATTCACCATCCAACCGTTGATAAGGTCACAAAGGCTTGGATAAAGGGACCACGTAAATTTCAGCTTAATTCAAAACATTTGTGGCCCCCAAGAAGTTTTTAGAGGTCAGTCACCACTGTTTCCTGTGGCGTGTTCCACCTGAGATTTAGATCTGCTTCAGTTTGGGATTATGCTCTAAATGATCTGTAAAAACGGATGGACGGCGTGGATGTAAGAAAAATACATCTAAATGGGCCCTAGCCAGGGATCCAGGAATCCATTGAAGCCAACGGAAACATCCAAAGCATGGCAGCTGTCATTTGTCAACCTCAACCTTGGAATTGCTGCCGTGATTAAAGATTTAAATAATGATGACTGTCGTTTACAAATTTACAATGCCTATGCAATGTAAATTTGAAAAATAAAATTAAATAAATATATAAAAAGGTGAGGGCAGAGCGTGAAATACTTTATTAGATCCAAGTGAGGTCCGTTAGACTTAGACTTAAAAAACAAACAGATTGCGTCCTGCCTCCGCTGGACAATAATCCGTCCAGTAGTACTCCTAGGGATACAAATCGATGTATAGACTCTATCCACGCCGTCCATTCATTTTTAAAGATTATTTTAAGATACAAAGTAAAAAATGAGATACGATAAAGGGTTCAAATGGACCACAGTGTAGGGAATGAATTATCACCATTAAAACTTCTTGGGAGGAGTAGAAATTTTACATCAGGCTGATATTTTGTTTTCCCTTCATCCACGTCTATGTGACCTTATGGACGGTTTGGATGACAAATAAAATCACGGTAGGTATCATTATCACTAGTGATTAACGGGGTGTGGTTCATTTGAGCATTGGGTATAACTCATTTTTTGTTTGATAAATTAAAATGACCTGGAAAAGTGGATGAACGGTGTGGATAAAATAATTTCATCACTGTAGACCCCACAGATTTCGTTGTTGGACTGATTTGGGTCGAGGCGGGGGCAGGACGCAATCCACTTCCGTGGACTTTGGACCTTGTTTTTTAGTTGGACATTTTTGCCCCTATTTGCACGGACAAAGCTTTTTATTGGATCTGGATACCATAATTAACGGCATTCACCGTGCACTAAAAAATGGACGGATTAGGCTGTGACTACTCCAGTACGGCTGTGCCCTGTGGACCTACCAATATGCATGTGTTTTATCCACCCTGTACATCCATTTAACAGATTATTTTAGGGCATTAGCCCAAAAATGAGTAAGATCCAAATCTCAAGTAGACCACACCACAAGAAATAGTGGTGATTGACTACCCAACATTCAAAACTTCATACGGCCTACTTTAGTGTTTATTTGCCATCCAATCTGTTAATTAGGTTACACTGGCTTGGATGAAGGTTACAACTCAAATATCAGCTTGATGCAAAAAATTTGTGGCCCCTAAAAAAATTTTTAATGGTAGGCGTTCAATTATCACTATTTACTTTGCTGTGGTTCATTTGAGAATTAGAGTAGCCTCATTTTATGTCTTTTATGGTAAATAAGCTGGAAAAATGGATGGACGGAGAGGATACGACACACGCATGATAGCGGCGCCCACGGAGGACTGACCAGCATCGACCGAAACCGGCCTCAGTAATGGTCGTGTCACTACCGAATCCCAGTCGGACGCAACTGGACGCGGAATAGCTACTCATAAAGTTCTGTGGGCCCCACCATGATGTATATGTTTTATCCACACCGTCCATACATTTGGAGAAATCACTTTAGGGCATTATAACAAAGAATGAGGCAGATCCAAGGCTGGAGTGGACCCCCACCACAGAAAATAGTGGGGAGAGTGACGACCACCGTTGAAACCTTCCAAAGGTCCACCATGATGTTTATTTGAGATCCAAACTTTTCATGTGTTAACTCATACATGAAAGCAGGGAAAACATAAATATCAGCTTGATCTAAAACTTTTGTGGCCCTTAGAATTTTTTAACGGTGGCGTGACTCTTGAAACTTTTTTCTGTGGTGGGGTCCACTCGAGCTTTTGATCTGACTCTTTATTTGGCTCATCTTCTAATATGATCTCTAAAATTGGATGGACGGTGTGGATGCAAAACATACATCATGGTGGGGCCTACAGAACTTGGTGACGTCACTTCAGTAGCGAGTCTCGCCACTCAACCTGTGAGTAGCTAATCCGCGTCCGACGCAACTTCGGTGCGAAACCGGTACCTGCTATGTCGGTGGGACCCTGACCGTAGGGCCGACCTCGATATATGAATTGTATATCAAAGCCGTCCATCCATTTTTCCAGCTTATTTTAGGTAATGGTCCCAAAATTAAAGCAGGTAAAAAGTTCAGGTGAACCACACCACAGGAAACGGTGGTCGTTGACCATTACAAACTTATTGTGCGTCCCAAAAGTTGGGTGAGGGTCCAACCCACATCGCTGGTTCCGGGGACCGAACGTCCTGCAAGGGGAAGCGAGGCGGGCCACCATCATTTTGTTTTTCAGAAATCCACTCCGTCCATCCTTTTTGGAAGCTCATTTTAGAAAATGCTACAAAAAATGAGGCGGATGGTAAACTTAAGTGGGCCATACGAGTGGAAACAGTGGGAAATGAGCAACGACCGTTGAAACATTCACATGGCCACAAATGTTTTGTTTCAGGCTAAGGTTTTTTTTTTTTCTTTTTTTTTTTTCAGTTCATCCCTGTGAGAATGACCTTATAAACGGTTTGGATGGCATATAAACATCAACGTTGAGCACAGGAAGGTTTCAACGGTACGCATTTCATTCCCTCACTTTTTCCTCTCGTGTGGCCCCCTTGAGTTTTGGATCGGTCTAACTTTTGTTCGCATATCCTAAAATGATATCCCAAAACGGATCGACAGAGTGGATTTCTGAGGAAAAATAAAAAATTGAAAGTGGGCCCCACCTCGTTTCCCAGCGCAGGAACTTCCTGCGCAAGGCTTTCTGGAAATCCGCTCCCCGGGTTGCAGCTAAGTCGGACGCGGTTTGGCTAGTGACGCTGCCATCAGCCAGGTGGCTAGTGGTCGGTGCTACGTGGACCCCACCATGATGTATTTCATTTATCCACGCCGTCCATCCATTTTGAAAGATAATTTTAGGTTTTTATCCCAAAGATTGAGGTGTAGTTAAGTCTTAGGTGGACCACACCATGGGAAAACAGTAATGATTAAATGTCCACCATTAAAAACCTCTCAATGCCCACTGTAATGGTTATTTGACATCTAACCTGTTGATTAGGTCATACAAACTTGGATGAAGGGAAAAAAATATATCAGCTTGATGGTGTTCAATCAACACTGTGCAGTCAACTTGAGATTTGGATCAACCTCATTTTGTGGCTCACAAGAAGTTTTTAACGGTGGGAATTCAATCAACATTGTGCGGTCCACTTGAGATTTCGATCAGCCTTATTTTTTGGCTCATGTCATCAAATGATACGAAAGAATTCATGGATAAAACACATACATCATGGTAGGGCCCACAGAGAACCGACCATAGCCATTGGCTAGTGGCAGGGTCAGTAGCCAATCCGCTTCCAGCTAAGTCGCGTCCGATTTCCAGCTCCTCGGTGGGCCACAAAAGGAATGGACGGATGGAAAATCTTTCTTAGCCGTTCTAGTATTCTATCACTTTTGCTGCCCAGACGAGTTAACGACCTTGATTTTAAGGCCATCTGATCTACATGGCGTGACACATGTTCGGATGGCTAGGATCTAATCTGCATTTGCTAAGATGGCACACGTGGTATCCTTATACACGCGTGTATGTAAACAATAGCCCATTTTGTATTTCTTTAATTTCCATTGGAAGCTGCGAGAGAGATAGCGACCCCAGGAGAATGGTAGCGGAAACAATAAAGGGGAAATATTTGATACTCTGATAGCGTATGAAATCTCTTCCCATCCTCTCAGATATTGTACAGCTGTCAAATATTAACTAAAAATGAATCTATATATATACACACACACCCACAAATAGTGTTTCTTGATATGTAATAACTCCTGATACATGGACAAATTTTTATTGAAATAAGACCGTTGGATTTTTTTATTTTAAACTGTCCAATAAATGTCCACCAATCCGCTACTAAGGTAGTAAAAAAAGGGTAATTTTTAGTTTATTATGCATCAAAAATGTTAAATATAATTTTTAAGGTTTAATTTAAATTAAATTTATGGAAAATATGCAATTTCTAAGTAAGCTCTAAGTGCCTGTGCATCATCAATCATTCTCTACCTGAGTATCAACGTTTTTCCCAGGCTGCGGGGAGAGTGAAAACGTACAAAACTAAGACGATTCGCGCGAGTGATAGAACAGATAATTCAATGGGTCAAGTGCCAATATAGCATATATGTGAGAGATCCGATCCATTCATAAGATGAATCTTATAACTTAAATTTTGAAAATAAAGAACCAGATCGTTTCACTAACTATTTCGTCCACAAAATCCAGGTGAAATTTTAACAGGTATCCAACGGGTGGCTCATCGAAAGAGTGTGAAAGCCTAACTATCCGGTGAATGCCCGGTCAAAGTGAGCCCCACCTGACGAATAATCCAGATACCGTACAGGTGGCGAGAATCGCCCCCTCCATTCTCACCTCCGCGAATCGCCTTAGAATTTGGTTGTGATTTAATGAGGACGGGTTGATGGACAAAAGGACCGTACGAGAGGCATCAACGTGGGAGATTGAAGCCCGTGATGAGCTTCTCGACGTGAGACGAGCCACGACAACGTAGTCCTCTTCAGAGCACGTGGCTGCTCTTACGACCTTTCATCTCCCCTATATAAGAGGGCCACCTCCTACCGTCCATTCATTGACTATTATTCCGCATTATTTTTGCAAGCACGCAACACTCTCAAAAGGCTCTCTCTCTCTCTCTCTCTCTCTCTATCTCTCTCTCTCTCTCTCATGGGGAGAGCACCTTGTTGTGAGAAAGTGGGGTTGAAGAGAGGGAGATGGACGGCTGAGGAAGATGAGATCTTGATGAAATACATTCAAGCTAATGGGGAAGGGTCATGGAGATCCCTACCCAAGAATGCAGGTAGGCATGTGTTTTTAAGTTCCTTTTGGATGGTTTTGCTGGTGGGGCCACATTCGTTGACGGATGGATGATGGGGATCAGCTCATCTGATGGTTTCTAACTTTAATTGGATATGACCCATATGTCGCATTGGACGGTTGGTGTTAACTATCACCTTGCCCACGACCGAATGGGAAGAACTGTGGTCAGGATCATCCGTTTACCATGTTCTTTAAGCCATGAGCCATCCTTAGTAGGAACTAGCAGTTGAACGGTTCTGATCATCCGTTTACCATGTTCTTTCAGTCATAAGCCACCCTCAGTGGGAACCAGCAGTAGAACGGTTCTGATCGTCCGTCCATGGCTTCATGCGGGCCCCTTCCGGGGAGATGTCCACCAACCGCGAGGCCCATTGTGATTCTTAACACGTGCGTACGGAATACTTGTGCGAGATCTGAGCTTTGCATCTGGTTTGCAAATAATTCTCAGATATTCTGCCCGAAAAATCAGGCAGTTCCATCCCTCAGCTGGGTCACAATGTACAAAGTAAACTGATGGACAAAACAACTTTTTTTCCAGCCGTCCGTTTATGTTGTATGATATGGCCCACTTTTTTTTTCTTTTGTTAGCTTGTTAGGACACCCTACTGTCAGTTCACACTTCACTGTTAGCCACCCCAAATAGGGAATCGATACCAAGACCTCGGTGATGATATGAGGTATCCATCACCGACAACTGAAAGTGTGAAGTGGCCTTATTTTTAGGCCAGAAGGTCTAAACGGTACAACCCACCTGATGAAAATATCTGATCTCACACGTGTTCCACGTTTCATGTGTAGTAATTTATTTATTTAATAATTTTTATTTATTTGGAATTTTGAAGGGTTGTTGAGGTGTGGGAAGAGCTGCAGATTGAGGTGGATTAATTACCTAAGAGCTGATTTGAAGAGAGGGAACATTTCTCCTGAAGAAGAGGAACTTATCATCAAGCTTCATGCTTCTTTGGGAAATAGGTGAGATGAACGGTCCATGGGCCATGGGTGCTTTTTACTCTCGTTTTCATACAATTATTTGTATTTTAGTGTCATAGCTTTGCTAAGCCCACAATGGTATAAGATCTACTCCGTTCATCAGAGGTTTACCACTACGTAGATGCCCTGGCCCAAGACTCAGGTCGGTCTATTCGTCGGATAGGCCACAGTTTACGAAAAAATTGGAAGGCTGAGAAAAATTGACTGAGCTTTTTCTATACATACAGCTCTTCTAACATTGTGGCACACTGATGAGTGGACCGAATTTCTTTCTGAGGGACATATAAATAGTCGTACCACCAGATGGACGGCTTGGATTTTGTAAAATTTTCGTCTACGCTGGTACATACGGTGGCGCGTACATGAGGTGCTTTATACCCGCGTGTGCATAACAAAGTTCGCGAGCCAGGCGTCGACGCGCGTTTGTCGCCGTGTATTAATCATGCACCGTTTAAGTGGCGTACAAGGACGCCTGGTTCAATCCGGAGGGTTCTTGTGGGCCCCACCGTATGACTTTTCTTTTTCTTTTTCTTTTTCAAACGGTGAAATGAATGCAGCTTTGCCTGTGGTGTGAATGGGTGTGTGTTAAAAAAAAAAAAAAAAAAAGGGCCTAGAAATTGGGAAATGACACTTGTGGGAGTATGATCTGATTCCACGGTTCCAGTGCATTAATTTCACCGGTTGATTGTCAGATTCGTTTGATTTTTGGGCTATCCACCGTCCATTACGGGTCTCGTGACTTGGGTGGCCAAGATTGGTTTGCACATTGACCACTTTACAGTAAATGCACCGCGAGATAATTTTTCCCGTGCTCACCACCCCCAGTGGGGCCCACATGCAAAGATGGCTATATAATCGGAAGCATCCATCATGTGGGGGGCTATTTTGAACGGCCTATCAACCAATACTCATGCTGAAACAATTATCCTGACCATTGATTTACTAGTTGAGTGTGAGCTATTTAAATTTTCCTTTCAATGGTCCACATTGAACTACACATATCAATGGTAGAATCATTCATTCAGCGCACCCAAAACAAGGACGGTTATGATCATCTGACCAAGACCACATGTGGGCCCAAAAAAAAAAAAAACACTCATGCACTGGACTTGTCCTTTCCTTGTAAGGGTTTCTATCTTTTCACACTATTTATTGATGTGGGGAAAAGGTAGAAAAAATTGAAAAACATTTTCTGAAAGTGATGGTGATGTTCATGGCCCACCAAGAAGAGATGATGATAATCATGTGGTACTCGTCTTTTTTGCAGGTGGTCATTGATAGCTGGGCATTTACCAGGAAGGACTGATAATGAAATAAAGAATTATTGGAATTCCCACTTGAGTAGGAGAATTCACATCTTTAAGAGGCCCACCAATGATGGGGTCCCTGTGATCATGGATATTGGAAAAATCAACGGTCGACCAAAGAGAAAGGGTGGTAAAACAAGTGGGACAGCTACAAAGAACAGCTCCAACAATGTAGCAACAAGGAAAGAGAGAAAAGAAACCATGGCCCACCTAGAGAAAGAGGCATCAAATCCTACCTTAGATCAAAATGAGGAGAGTGAAAGTATGGTTTTAGGCAGTGTGGGGTCATCTGAAGAGAAAGAAGGTGGGGTTCTAAGCCCACATGAAGGGTCAGCTAATGGGCCCATTTGTTCTGATGAAGGGATGGGAAGTGGGATAATGGATCCAAATGAGGAGACAGAAAGTGGGGTCTTGGATCCTAACCAATTGCTGGAAAATGGTTTCTTATGCCCTGATGGTGGGATAGAGAGTTGGATGGTGGACCCTGATGAGGATAGAGGATGTGGGGTTTTGGGTACAAGTGAGGAGAGAGAAAGTGAGGCTATGGTTGGTAAGGAGGAGAGAGAAAGTGAGGCTATGGGTGGAAATGAGGATGGAGGTGAGAGTGATGGATGGTCTTCTTCCATGGCCCATGGTTTTGATGATGTGGGGTGCTTGCAAGATGAATGGTTGGATTGGGAGTTGGATGGTAGGATGAGGGATGATGGAGGGGAGACATGGCAATGGCTGTGGGAGAGTGATATTGAAGAGCTGGAGCATGAGAAGTTTGCCACTTGGCTTATGTCTGCTGATACAAATGTTTTGTGAAGGGATTGTAATAAAAGCACAGAGCATGACTTATGTGGTCCAGATCCTACACATGAAACGTGTACCCAGCATCATCCATCCATTTGTAGTGGCCACATATCTCGATTCTGATCAGCGGCGAGAGATGTTTGGTACACAATCTCTTGTGTACTATTTCTTGTGTACCAATTGGCACACAATATGTATAACATGGTATCAATAAAGATTTGTGACCGTTTGGTGTGAGATACGTCCACCCTCTCTCTCTTTCATACACACACACGCATATATATATATATATATATATATATATATATATATATATAGCTCGTGCAAACTTTTTGAGAACTTGTCATACTTGATGTGAGTCCCGAATCCAAATGGTCCACGTGATGCAGAACCCCATGAAACCTCTAAGGGCAAACTTATACTTCGATCCAAAACTTGGCGGGCCATGGAAAAAGAAAACACTTTCCTCCCTTGATTTGCATCTCTTTTCTATAGCTCACCAGAGTTTTAGATCAGTGTGAAAATTAGTCCCTTGAAATTTCATGGGATGTCGCATCACATGGACTGTTCGGATTAGAAGTCCATGACACTTGTGCAAAGGTGTGAACATACACAGGTGCGTAGGTGAGCATCTCTCTATATACATAGAGAGAGAGAGATGTGACCCATCTCACAAGGACAACTGGCCATCTCATGAGGACAGTCTCCGGCGCCTGATCCACTCACTAGGTGGGGCATACTTTCCACTTATATGTTTGAGTCAATCCATAGATTGTCCATTGATTACAACATTGCAGCCCATCTCACGAGGATAACTGCCTGATCCACTCACTTGGTTGGCCATCCTTTCTACCATATGTTGAGTTGAACCGTCGATTGTCTATTGATTCTAACATGGTCACCCATCTCATAAGGATTGTGGGCTATACTTTCCACCTATAATTGGACTCAAAGGTTGATTGTCCATTAATACTAGCACTGTGGCCTATCTCACAAGGATAATTCCCTTTTTGTTGCATGGATCCAATAGTGCAATAAATTTGTGAGGATCACTTTCCACATATATATTGAGTCAAATCATTCATTGTCTATTAATTCTAACATTGTGGCCCATCTCACGGTGATCATTACATGATTATTGTACCATGTGATCTTCACAGTTGAGTGTATTGTTTTTCCGGATGTTATAATTAAGAACCGTGCTAGAGTACCTCACTTAGCCACCCACTTGGGTTACTTTCATCGAGGGAGTGCCATGTGTAGGACCTATCATGGCGTCTCGGTTGGTGAACCAATTTATTTGATGTGACTTATCAAAATCTTCCATACAATGGAAATTTAGATGTAAGTTTATAAAATAACCCACTTAAATGTTGAATCATTTTGATTTTTGGAATCAAGTACAAACAAAGGATGGTCTAACTAATCAAAAGGATGGATTTCATGCGCATTAAGAAAAAAAATATAATAACCTAAGTAAAGCACTTAGATGGGTCACACAAGGAGATGGGTGTTTTTATTTTTATTTTTATTTATAAAATATTAATTCCTACAAAAATCTTCCTTTCTCTCTCTCTCTCTCTTTCTAGATGGATCTAAGTAAAAACGATTCCACAGTGAGAGAATCTTCCTTTGTCTCGATTTCGCTGGAATGATCACGTGCTACTTCGTACATAATTTATGTCTTGTCTCTCATGCGGGACAGAAAGACTTAGTAGAATCTTTTTGACTTTATAGGTAAGATTTTTCTCTTCACTCATTGCTAGACGACAATAAATACAATGGATGCATACAGTCTGAAATATATAAACCTTGTGGACCGTACCTGAAATTAAGCTCTTTAGCTTTGTGAAATCTATTAAAAATTGATAGATCAAGAATAGTAGAAAAAAGATTTTTAATTCTTTTTTTAATATTATTATATTTGTGAAGAAAATGGTGCTCTAATGATTGGCTGCTCACTAGTGAACGTGGTCAGGTGGTGCTTAAAGGAATCAAATATAGATTGTGTTAGATTCGGAATCAGATCCATACATATATAAGTTATTGGTAAGAATTTGATTGGATCAATGACATTATGATCAAGCCATGTGGACTCTAATTTCGAGCATGACTTTGAATTTTCTATGGGTTAGATCTGAATTGGGTCTTGAATTAGATCTATTAGGAATGTGGATTGACCTTGAGATTTTAAAAAATGAAATTTTTTAATGGGCCGTGCACAGCTTTAATATTTTAAAATCACCCAAACAATCTTAAGGCATGTTGGATGCATAAAAAATTCATGAATAATATAAATTTTTAATTGCACAATTAATGTGTAAGGGTTAACCTTAATCTATAATTTGGTAAGTGCCCTTGGCAAAAGGGACTTAGATTCGATAGTGACCCCTCTAGTATTGAAGTTGGTATTGGTTGGTGCTGGGAAAGATATATGGGCCATCCATTTTATTAGCTTATTTTTCAGCATGAGCCTAAAAAATGAGGAAGATCCAAATCTAAGGTTGACCACATTATAGAAAAAATTAATGGTAATTGAATGCTCACCATAAAAACATTTCAGGGCCAAAAAAGTTTTGGATCAAGCTGATATTTGTTTTCACTTCATTTAGGCCTGTGTGACCTAATCAACAGGAAGTTTTTAATGGTAGGTGTTCACTCACCACTATTTCCTGTGGTGTGGTCCACCTGAGATTTGGATCTATCTCATTTTTTGGATCATGCCTTAAAATGAGCAAGAAAAATAGATGGACGGTGTAGATAAAAGGCATACATCATGTTGGGGCCTATAGAGCACTTACTAATATCCATGTCAGTGCTGAAGGGTCAATATCGAATCGAGTCCAAACAAAAGGGGTATAAATCATGAAATTATTAATTGAGGAAAAAAATCCTTGACAATTTGTGACTTTGAGAAAGTAAAGGCTTCTGAAAGTTACGCCTGAAATGGTTCCCTACCATCCGTAAAATATCAATTTCGTAATCATTGGTTTGATGGCTACGGTCATTTGAACAAAATAATGTTTGAGAGGTAGAAGCAGTCAAAGGCGGACCTTACCTTACATGATGAAAGGTCCAATTGACAATCCTTTATAGTATAATCAACTTGGACCATTAAGATTTTGACAATCACGGTTAGCATCATCAAAGTATTTTGAAAGTGATGGGAGGCAAGCGCGAAGGTTGTCCCACGTGACATATGATAACAAAACCTATATCTATGTGATAACATTCTATCAAGTTGCGCGCTATCTTGGTTTGACTTAGAATATGAAATGTTTGCTTTGAGTCATCGTTAGCTACTAATTTGTTCACAACCCCAAGTGTAGGGTCGCGATGTAGTAATAATCTCCGTGAAACCGAAGTCGAATTCACGTGGACTAATCTCGTGTGTTTTCTGAAAGCAACTAAAACTAGAACTAGAAGAAGATGAAAACCTAAATCTGGAATAATATTTGGGAGAGTAATTGTGAGAGATTTAATGAAAACCTTAAGAAATTCAAAGGTGGGAACTAGGGTTTTCAAGGATCCACTTGTAGAGATCAAGGAGATCTATGCTTGATTCAAGGACACAACTGGAATCAGAACCCCATCTTATCCAATTGGAAGATTTCTCAGTAAAACCAAATTTGAACTTCCTTCGACTAGTTCTCAATTGATGAGAGGTGTGAGAACAAGAAGTGATTCCATCACAAAACAACAAGGATCCACTTCTATGCTTGATTCAAGGACACAACTGGAATCAGAACCCTATCTTATCCAATTGGAAGATTTCTTAGTAAAACCAAATTTGAACTTCCTTTGACCTAGTTCTCAATTGATGAGAGGTGTGAGAACAAGAAGTGATTCCATCACAAAACAATGCCCAAGAGACAATGGCTCACGACAGGATTTACCAATCCCATAATCAATCTGAGAGAATTGTGAAAGTCATGGAGGATTCCATCATCCAACCATGCCCAAGGGACGATGGTGAGCAATAGGATTTCTTAAATTCAATCTTAAAACATGAAAAGAACATACTTAAAGCTATCGCAGATCTATTGTAATTTGAACCATAACAAACCATTAAAAACAAGTATTCTTTATAATCAAATTAGAATCAAAGAGACTACGCCAAAATCGCGAATTTACAACGAACCAAATCCGTGGTAAAACCAAATAAATGACAGATTTTGTCCGTCGCTTGGTCTGTCACTGTTTACCGAGTCATTTTTTGTTTGCAACGGAAAAAATTCGTCGTTTAATCTGAGATGGATAAGGTCCGTTGCAAAAATAACAATCCGTTGCTGAAATTCAGAAAAAGAAATCACCAGAATTTTTCATCATTAAAAATATTGCCGACGGATAAGCGACAGATTTAGTCCGTCGCTAAAATACCGGTAAATAAATTAAAAAATATATCGTCAATTCTTATTTTATTTTTTTGAATCTTACGCCTGATAGTCATTCATTAAATAATTCACAGGATTTTTTTAATAAGAATCCTATTCACAAAATTGATAGATACACAGATTTCTAACTTTTATTGTGGGGAGATCTTGCTGAACAGGTATGCCATACATACACCCCCACAGCACTCATAAAATAGGCTAATTCTACAAGGACTTGTAGAGGAACGAGTTATTTGATCATTTTTCAGCAGTCCATTGCAGGTCATCGATTGAATGGGCTAGGATAATCTAAGAAAAATGAGAGAAAATTTGGATTAAAAACAAAAAAAAAAAAAAAAAAAAATCAAATTTGGGCCTTAATGGCCGTATCGGCCTATAACAACACAAATATGCTCGTACAGCCAATATAGCCTAATACAGCCCAGTTTTTCACTGGGACCTATACGAAATGGAAACAACCGTGTTAATCCATGTTGTTTACTATGGATATTTCAATCCATGTTGTTCACTAATCAAATCCTGAAATGGAAACAACTGTGTTAATGGAACTTACATGGAAAGGTACATATGTCTGCCATTAACAAGTGCCACAATGGAGCCTATGTATCTAGCCATAGCACCATGAACAGCACTCCGAGCAAGGAGTGTGCTACATACGTTAGCTGATTTGATGCATTGCTTGGAATAGCCCGGATCATATATGTCGGATCTGTGAAACATCACATAATTAAATAAGCTCACTTATCATAATTTTTGTTAAATATCCTAGGAGAAAGAAACTAATTTTTTTTGCTACAGACCTATATATTTGAGATTTATCACCATCTTTTGTCTTCTTGAGAAATAATCCTACATATTATAAACAAAAGGCCATCATGATGTATCTGTTTTATCCATCATGATCATTTATTTTTTTCCAAATCAGTTTAGAATATGAGCCAAAAAATGAAATAGATCCAAGCCAAAAATAAATAAATAAAAAGATAGAAAAGAAAGAAAAAGAGGACATGAAAACAACACAAACCAAATGCAGAGTTCTGCATTGGTGCAATGGAAAGAGACTTGGACCTTCAGTGCTATCCATGCCCGCAATTCGATCAAGCATAAAAAATTAATTGTAAGATAAACCTGTACAAAAAACAATAGCATATTGATAAGCATATAGTACATCCAAATCCAGTTTCCATAGAAATTGGCAACCAAATCATAAGAGGGCTTTCATTGAAAGAGAAGATATGAGCAATATATAGAAGTTTTCAGCTGCTAAGGCTAATATCTTTTGGACTTCTCCATATTGTAGCCGCTAATAAGAGCACTATTCTTCAATAAGGGAGTTTCCTCAAAATTTGGACAGAGAGCAAATAGAGTCATTATCATAAATTCATGTTAATGAATCTCGCAAGTTCGGCAGAACTTCCATTACCATATGCAGTTGACATTCAAGACCAAATTAATAACAATAAAGATATATAATAATCATGGTTTTTTTATTTTATTTTATTTTTTAAGAGGGGGGGGGGGGGGGGAATAGAGAAGATTCCCATAAATATTGCCATATCACTAGATATTACACATTTCGAGATAAATTGAGAAAATACCTGATTCTTGAGATATAAATTTTTTTTCTGGTTCAAATGGCTATTTGGCACCTTTTTTTTTCCAAAAAAAATAAAATAATAATCACATATTTATCCAAAAAAAAAAAATCCATACATGCATGTAGACAATAGTCAAACTTCAACAAGGCGTAGGTTATAGAATATTTCAACTTCATTGGTTGATAGGAACCTTATCTATGATTACTTTCCTAAATGTTTCTTTGTTGGCCCCCAATTGAAAGATATACAATTTTTCCCATCTAGGAGATTTATGGTACATGGAGTGTTCATACTTCATACGGATGTCTATAACATCAACGATTTAGATCATTGAGAAATAGGCCCCACTTGTACAAAACTGAAAACCTGAGCAGTACCAAACAGTCTGTCTGTAACTGTAAATTACCTCTACTCAAAATACTCTCTACTAATTCAAATCATGGCAAAGTAAAGTAGATCCAAGGTAATAGAGAAGCAAACTAAAATCATATATTCACCTAATGATTCTTTGAGCATTATGAGCACACATGAAAGTCGTTTCTACACGTTTAATAGGCTATGTTAAAGATTAATTGTTTTCATGCCCAACAGTCCTATTGCCACAAACAAGTGTCCACAAACAAGCTCATTCCCATGGTCGATTGCAGCTTATTTCAATGGTTGATCACAGCTCATTTCAGTTAAAACACCTAATATGTTATTGGATCAACAACAATTCAATTCTATTCTAAATACATTTGCTGCATATGTATCCCAATTTCTCTTAATCTTTCATATGCTAAAATTCATTTTTTACATGCTTATTGATCTTTGAACTAACTAACAGATTTTTAATGATTTAAAAAGGACTGCACATTTAATCATCTAAATTTCAAATCAGCCACAGATTGTCCAAGTCGTTCAAATGTTGTCCACGATCATCAACAACAAAAGGTTTCTTCCATATATAGCTTTCATCTTAAATTATAGCTGGTTTTGGGTCAGATGATTTACATGTTGTTATGTTAATTGGATTCTCCAAAACTCAGGCCCATAGCAAACAATGAAAATCCACTGGGACCTCTAAATTCACGTGGGCTGAATTGATTTTTATTTTTAGGGCATCCAAATTTCATGGTAGGTAGCTCTTTTTTGTGGCAGACTAACACCACAGTGGACCCCATGTCAACCCTTGTAGAATAAGCTTTTTCTACAAGGACCTACAGAGGAGCCGGCCCATGAGAGTTCAATGGTATTTTCTAAATTCTTTATTCATTTTCTAGTGGCCATTTTGGTAGACACCAAAAATAATCAGTTCATTACATTCTAGTCGATTGTAATTTTGCATGAGTGTTGGCTATCATGATAATTGGTAATCTATACCAAAAAGAAATATGATCTCTAGTGGAAAATTTATATTACCATCTAATTCATTCAAAGGAGTCTTCACACCAAGATGAACCTAGTATTATCTACTACATACTAGTAACATACAGCCAATATTGGGGCACCATACCATAAGCTACAAAATTTCATGTCCCCCTAAACAAGGTATCCTCCATTGATAAAGTTCTTTATTTTCATTTACATTCACAAATACATTCATCATCCATCCAACTATTAACAACATTTACAAAAAATAAAAGGATAATCCTCAAGAAGAAACTCATAAGGTAGTTAAAGATGATAAGTTCCCCAAAAAGGGCGGCAATTGTCCACTTAAGTTATTAAAAGATAAATCAATACACCAAGAAATGTGCAAAATGCTCGATAATCTCATACAATCAACCATTATAGTATGCAAAATGCTAAATATCTTAAGAGATTTTTTATTTATTTTTATTTTATTTTTGTATTATGTTCGATAATCTCATAAAATCGGGGCCTGGGTGTTCAAGATAAAAAATAGTTTTTTTATTCCTAATTCCTTTTTCATTTCTCAACAATGGTACAGGTAGGTCTAATCTTAACAATAACCTATGCTGTTGTTCTGGTGTGCCCCCATCTGGTATGGGACATCCTCCAACATTCTCCCTATCAGATGATAGACATTCGGTAAAAATAGACAACGGGAACTAATAGTCCACATTCAACTGGGACCCAATTGGATGGTTAGTATTCTCTGATGAGAGAGACATTTGGAACATCTCAATCCACCAAGTCCCACCCATCTGAAACATCTGGATGGCCAAAAGTTTGAGCGCCACATTTACAGTTTGTTTGTTGAACAAGCAAATGCTCAATTGAAGATTGTATATTTCCTCCAATCTAACATGACTTGTGATGTTGTTTTCTGAAGATGAAGAGCGATTAAGGGTAATCAGCTCGGAAAATAATACAAAAAGAAGAGATTAACATGACAATGGGTTCAGAAAGCATGCAATATACTAAGAAATTATTTCATGAAGAGGCCATATGCTACCACAAAAAAATCAAGGCAGATTGGTTTTGAAGAAATGGGGTTGTCCATGTAGTAGGATCTGAAGAAAAGAATATAAAAGGAAAAAAAAAAGTAGATTATCAAAAGCATAATACAGTTCAATAGAGATATCGACTGACATAATAGATGCTGCTGACAATTTTGAAGCATGATAAAAAAAAAATGCAATAAAACTAAATGAAGTAAATGAAGGATAAGAAATATGATGAGGAAAAAGAGTAACAGATATGTAATTCATAAACTTTGATTTTTGTTCACGGTTGTTTTAACACCCTGAAATATGGGGGTCGTGTATACACTCGACTCCCAAGTTCCCGGGTATCACTTAAAACTATTTTTTACTGTTTTACGTTTAATCCAGTTTGATGAGCAGCATGGAATTACTAGAAACGTGAATCACAATTCACGACTAGTATATTGGAAGGGAAATGGCTAAATATATACAATGTCCAAAAATATTGATGGGATGCGCACGGCGTCATCCAGCAAAAATACAAAGGAATATTATGTCAAAAAGAATAATGTGCTGAGTCCACTACTCGGCGACTCAAGTCCGCCTGCGAAATCTACGGCGAACCTCCCATTAACTGGAAATAGGACAGGTCGACCTCCTCATCCAGGCTCGCGCCGAAAGGCTCCTCGTACTCAGCGTCACCTGCAACTACTGAAGAGTCTAGTTGGTGATTTAAAACACCCACCCAGAGTGAGAGTGGATGATCAACTCAGTGGGTGCTATTAGTCTTAAGTTGTAACAAACATCAATTATATTATGAATTTAATGAAAGGCAAACATTCATAAACACCTAACTAATCTTGTTAATGCAAGTGCGTGATAAATGATATGATGTATGCCCTCACAACAACACTCCCTCGAGCGACTTCGTCTAACGATCGCATATGACCAGCACTCCCTCATTGCGACCTCAACTGTAGAGTCGTCAAATCCTATCTAATGCAATGCATGAGAAATGTTAATCGGGTATTTAGTTAATTTAGTTTATCCAGCAGATTGGAAAAACTAGTACACCCCTTGATGTCAATGCCCTAAACTGGTTGCGAGGCCATGACCCCCCAACATGTGAGGACAAGACCTCATGATCCTTGATCCCATCGGGTTTTCCATCCTCGACTTCAAGCACATGGGGAGTGCTGAGAGAAGGGATCGCTCGCGGTCACTACGGGGAGTCTCGTTACCCTAGCGTAGGCCGACAGCTCGGACATAGTGTCCCATTCCACCATGCCCAGCTCTCGAGTCAGTGGATCTGTTTCAATTTGATTATCAATGGGCTCCAATAGTTGAAGGGTATTCTAGGTTCCATTCAGGTGTGGGTAAACATGGTTAACAAACATGATTGGTCAGTACGTGGGCTAGACCTTGCGAGTCCAGGCGTGTACAAGACGAACGACATCGGTACAAATGACCCATGTAGTCTAACTACTATCGCTCATCCGTACTTGCCCAGATCCACCGGCCTAGTCTCAAGGCAATCCTACCAATGGGGCCACCTTCTCTCACCTCAGTTTCCTGACCAACCTAGGGATTCGATGGTATTCAATAGCACTTCAACAAATTAGGAATTATCATCTTATACAAGTGATGTCATGTAATCATGCATTAAACATATAAATTTAAAATTTACTATACATGTAACTACTAACAACACTACGAGATAAATGTGCATGTGTGTTGTGTGGGTAGTGAGGAAACCAAGAATCTCATATATCTCATAGCACAAAAATGTACAAGGGTTAATGCATCACACATTCTATAAGAAAAATATCGCACAAGAATCAATCAAGACATGAACATACAATCATCAAATACATAACCAATCATGTGAGAGACAACAAACATTCCATAGCATTCCATGTTGATTGAGAAGATCAAAGGTGAGGGTCCTTCCTAGGTTTTCTCTAGATTATCCAATACATCACTCAATCAAGAATAATCATTAGATTCATACTAAAATTGTTGTTAGGCCACCTAAGATTAATAGTCCACACCTATGGATCATTGAGATCTTGAGAAACGACCTAGGAGCGATCGGATTTGGGGTCGATTAGCGGGAATCCCCAAGGTAAAGCATTTGCATGTTAGAACTTCATACAATCCCCTTCTCAACACAAAGATTTCAAGAAAAGAGGAGGGATTACCTACCCAATTAGAGGAGAGGGGTTCTTCCGGTTGTGGGTGAGGGATTCGTTGAGGAAGAGATGAGGAGTTGCAAGAATGGAACTCCTTAGGGCCCCACTTGAGCTATGGTCCACCTTTACTCTCTTCTCCACTCTGCCTTCCTCTCTTCTTCCTTTCTTCTTTCTCCCTTTTCTCTTTTCTCTCTTTCCTTTCTCTAGGGTAAATTCGTATGGGAAGAAGGGTGCCCAAAAGAAACCGTTTTATAATGCCAGATTTGGTGTAAATGGCCTTAATGGTTGAGTTTTTACTATACTAGCCCTATGGGAGGGTCTTTCTAACCTCTAGGGCCCACTATGGGGTGTACATATTGATATACATAATAGAATAGTTAGCCCTAATGATGATCTACGTATAGACATGTTCGGTACGCCATTTGGATGCGCTGATCCACAGATATGATTAGAAGTTTGTTCAACGGTCACCGATGGTCGATCGGGGCCACGACTATACAGATATGAGTAAGGAAATATCCTTACTCCATGTATGAAGTTTGGTCGTAAACTGACGGTCCAAAATCTACAACTTTTCATAAGAGTGGACGACCCAATTCACTTAAGTTTCAGCTTCTTCCCTTAGGGTATTTGCACTTCTCATGCACTCGTCCTTTGGCTCAAGTTAAGCAGTTCTGGACAGTACCCAGGTCTGACTCCTGTGATGGACGTCAAGCCCAGTAAGATGGACATTATCCTATAGTTTTGGAACTAGTGGCCCACCAACGAGCAGTTTAGAGCTTGTTCGGGAAATCGGGGCATTTTTAGAATGAATTAGGTATTGAGATTTCTCGTGGGCAATGATTTGGGTTTGGATTAACTATGTTCATAATGTGGCCTATTTATAATTAGTGAAAGTGAAAATTTGGTCATGATTACTCTAAGCCGTCTGTTTTAGGCTAAAAGAGTAACGGGGTTGATTTGGTATATTTTTCAAGATCCGGGCCTTACCTGACTTGGCCCCGGTTAGATCTTTAGTTTAGTCATAATTTTCTTAATTAGTTAGCGATGGGTTGGTTAGATTTGGGTCCTATGTGAGTAAATCATACGGCTACACCTGATGTTCAAGTGATCGAGCGGTTTCGTTGGCTTCCTACGGTTGATTAATCGGACTGGTGTGGTTCTTTACTGGTACCACCCCTGTATAATCTAACATTGAGTGCTAATGGTCATTAAGTGATATTATTAGTTAATTACAATATATATATATCTAAGGATTTTTGAAAATCTAGGATGTTACAGTTGTACTACTCAATCTCAGATTCCTCTCTCATCTAAACATGTCGAGCCCAGACCATTAGGAGAAGAAATGAAAAAAAAAAAGAAAAAAAAAAGAAAAAGAAGAAAAAAGAAGAAGGTACTTCTCAATCATTCTTGTAAAATTAGCTAGTGTTAAAAGCCATACAAACCTTCAGCTCTGTATACTTATCATGAAGCTTGGAGTAAAGCAACTGCATCTCCATCTGCATCAGAAATTAGAAGACCTTTGTAAAAAATAAAATTAAATTAAATTTTAAAATAAAAGTCAAGTAGGTGAATGCCATCACAAGAATGCATGTAGCATGCTACCGCTATGATGCCTAGACACTTGTACAAATCTAGAGTAGTTGTAACCAAACTATACAATAGGGGTAGGAATATAGGATATGACATGGGTATGGCTATAGCCACATGCTGCTATTTTTAAAATTGTGCAGTCTCCATATCCACATCCATGTCAAGGTATGATAATGCATCCATGTGGGTATGTCATTCTGAAAGTAAAAGGAGAAAACAGGCTCCCATGAACAGTCGCAATCATACTTTTCAAATAAGACCCAGCCCTAGAGCCTGTCCTAGTTCTCAACCTATGTAAGACCCGTATCCTAGACCGTACCATTCCGTAGGTTCCCACGATCTTCCCGATCGAATTCCAGCAACCTTCGACCCTTAACCAGCATTTGCGCGCGACCCTGATTCACACGCCGTCAACCTGAGTCGACTCAACCCGAGATTTGTACCCTAACGACCGCGCCATTGCTGCGTCTAGCGCGCCTAGGCGATACCCAGGCCAGGAGATGTGTGGCCTAATTTGGTTCTAGGAAAACGCCACGCATTGTAAAACCCAAGAGAATCTCTACAACATGTCAACTCAATTCATCAAGTAATCTCATCAAGGGTTAAGTACATGTCAAGTACACATCACCTCTCACCCTTCCCCAAGCAACCCCTAAAGTCAAAAGTTTCTTACAAGCTCATACCCCTTCTTACACAATCTACCCCAAAGTCAAAAAAAGACTCTTACACCCATCACTCACCACACCTATCAGACCCATCACACCCACCTCTCTCTCTCATCTCTCTCATTCTCCAAGCAAGCATTCCACGTCTAAGCAAGCTTCCATGGGAGAGCTTGTGTGGCCCACTTTCCTACCTCCCATCTCCACCATCCAAAGATCATCTCAACCGTTGAAGTTGAACCTTTGGAGCTCTATTATGCATTGGTGGAAGAAGGAAGAAGAGATCTAAGGTGGGTGTTTATCCGTCGATTTTTTTTAGTTTAATGGCCCACTTATGGTGGGACCCATCTTGATGTATGCATTGTGATGAGGGGCCCATAGTGGCAGGGTCCCTCCACCATCCGATCTCTCTCTCTCTCTCTCTCTCTCTCTCTCTCTCTCTCTCTCTCTCTCTCTCTCTCTCTCTCTCTCTCTCTCTCTCTCTCTGTGGCCCACCAATGATGCATGTGTTTCACCCATGCTCTGGGGCCAATTGTGATGTTTCTATTGATCCACACCATCCATTAGTAGGGACGGTGGGTCTCGCGCCAGCAGCACCTGACTGCAAAGATGCCAGCAAGTTCCGTGCCGACCCCAATGTATGTGGGATAACATCCACACCGTCTGTCTCGTTGGAGAGGCCTCCTAGACATAGGCCTGCTGGGCCAGGTGCACTGGACTTGCTATCCAGCAACAGGCACTGGTGGAAGAAAAGACACAAATACCAGCTTGCTCTTTAGTTGGTGGGCCACACTCATATGGCACCTTGATATGTGCTTTAAATCTGCACCGTTCATCCAGTTTTTCAGGTCATTTTGGGCTGGACAGACCCAACGGCCAGCAACCCTCTATGCTGCATTGTTTTATCCACCTTGTCCAGCCGTTTTAGGTGGAAATAAGGGATTGGCCCACCTCCTAGGTGTCCCACATCCATGGGACCCACCTTGCATATGTGGTGTCCACGTTGTCCAGCATCTGGAACGTGGACCCATCGTGATTTGTGTGTGCGTCCATACCGTCCGTCCATGGGACCGCATGGATGTATGTATTTGTCCACACTGTACAGCTAAAGGACGTGTGACCTATTGATGATGTATGTATTTCATGTCCACACCATCCACCGTCCAGCGCCTGGACGATGGAACCCCTGTGTAAGAGGTGTTGTATTCCCACCGTTCATCTGTTTTCCTTGACATGGGACCCACCTTGATATATGCATTTCATCTCTATCGTCCATCAGATTTCAGCACTGTGGGCCCACTATAGCGACGTCAGCGATTTATGTGGATGTGGCCCACATGATGTACGATGTATGTGTTTTAAATCTACACCATCAGCAGCTGTGGGTTGGCCTTGATGGTATGTGTGGTCCACACATACGTGGGGCCCACCTTAATGGCACGTGTGGCCAGCACATACGTGGGACCCACCTTGAATGTATGTGCCTTGCATCCACCGTCAGTCCAGCAAGTCCAGAAGATCTGGACGCTGGACTGGACGGTGTAATATTAGATTATAAATATTATATATATAATATATTATAAATATTATATATGTAATATATATTAATAATATAATATATATTTATGTGGGCCACTTCCACGTGGACCCACCATGATTTATGTATTTCATCCACCGTCCATTCCAGGACGGTGGGACCTACCCTGATGTATCTGTGCTGTCCTCGCTGTCCATTGTATGGACGTGGGACCCACCATAATGTAAGTGTTTTATTCATGCCATCCATTCTACGTGCGTGGGCCCCACACCATTGTGGGATGCATCCACACCGCCCATCCAGTTTTCCAAATCATTTTAGGGCCGGGACCAACGGCCAATCGTGCGGGTCAGCAGACAACAGGCCCACCATTGATGTATGTTTCATCCACGACCATTTATTTGTGCATGCTGCTGGAGTGATGTCCAGCAGCTGCAGGGCCACCTGACGTGTGCTTTGATCCACCACCATTCAGTGGAAGGTCTGTGGGATCTACCATGATTTATGTATTTTATATGGGCCGTCCAGATTGTATGAGACCCACCTTGACCTACGTGTTTTATATCCAGTGTCCGTCCATCTACCCCAGAATGGCGAGACATCTCCCACTCTGACGTGTGTGTTGTATACACACCGTCCATCCTTTTTGCTGGTGGGTCACATCTGTGGACCCCACCCTAATGTATCCGTTGTATCTGCACCGTCCAGAATGTTGGACGGTGAGATCCACCTTGGTTGAATACGTGAGATCCACACCGTCAATCTACCAGGTGAACTACACTGTAGAAAATTGCGGAGATTGACCGGCTACCATTGGAATCCTTTTTCGGTCACAGGAGTTTTAGATCAATATAATATTTGTTTTCCTCTTGAATTTAGGTCTTTGTGACCGTATGAATAGATTGAATAGAAAATAAACATTATGGTGGGCCCTACCTTGATGTATTTACGGCCCATCCATGGGGCCCACCCGGATATATTTGAGGCCCTTTAGTGCGGCCTGTGGATGTAGTCCACTTGATATGTATGAGGCCCAGGTGCAGGGCCCATCTATTGTGTATTTTAAGCCCATGGGTTGTGGTCCATTGTGATGTATTCGAGGCCCAATACGATGTATATGTGGCCCATTTAGTGAGGCCCATGTAATGTATTTGAGGCCCATGTGCAGGGTCCACCTATTGTGTGTTTATGGCCCATGAGCAGGGCCCACCTGTTTTGTATATGAGGCCCGTCGGTGCGATCCATTGATACGACTTATGGTAGTTGTATGAGGCCCATTGCGATGTACATTAGGCCTTTGTGTGAGGCCATGGGCCCACTTTATGTTTGGCTCTATGTGAGCCACTCCTTAGGAGCGATATTGGTTTAATGGCCACATTCATAGGCAATAATGGTTTAATGCCCACATTGTGACATTCCCTTAGGCCTTGTTCAGCCGATTCCAATTATCGTGGCCGATTGCCGATTCTCATTGTCATGGCCGATTGACCGATTAGCGATCGAGGCCGATTATCATGACCGAGTACCGATTCTGATTGATGTGACCAATTTGCTGAGTCTGATTATCGATCGATTCGATTTTCGTGACCAATTACCGATTGACGTGACCGTTTGTCAATTCTGACTATCGAACGATCCCGATTATCGTAACCGATTGCCGATTCTGATTGACATGACCGATTTGCCGATTCTGATTATCGATCGATTCTGATTTACCGATTGTTGATCCCGATTGACGTGACTAATTTGTCGATTCTGACTATTGATCGATCCCGATTGTCGTGACCGATTGCTGATTCTGATTAACATGACCGATTTATCGATTCTGATTGACCGATTGCCTATCTCGATTGACGTGACTGATTTGTCGATTTCGATTGTCGTGACCGATTGTCGATTTCGATTGACGAGACCATTTACCGATTCTAATTATCGATCGATTCTGATTGTCGTGACCGATTGCCGATTCCGATTGACGAGACCGATTTTTCGATTCTGATTATTGATTAATTCCGATTGTCGTGACTGATTGCCGATTCCGATTGACGAGATCGATTTGTTAATTCTGATTATCGATCGATTTCGATTATCGTGACCGATTGCAGATTAACGTGACCGATTTGTCGATTCTGACTATCGATCGATCCTGATTGTTGTGACCGATTGCTAATTCTGATTGACATGACCAATTTGCCGATTCTGATTATCGATCGATTTCGATTGTCGTAACCGATTGCCGATTGAAGTGACCGATTTACCGATTCCCATTATCAATTGATTCCGATTGTCAATGCCAAGTACCGAGGCTGATTCCGATTTGTCGAGGCCGACTGTATAAGTCGATTCCAATTGTATAGGCCGATTCCAATTTGTCGAGGCCGATTCTGATTGTCGAGACCTATGTGATGAGGCCCATTGTGATGCATTTGAGGGCCAGGCGATGAAGCCCATTGTGATCTATGTTAGGCCCATATGAAAGGCCCATCATATGTGTATTAAACCCTTGAGTAAGGCCCATCGTGTTGTATATTAGGCCTTTGTGTGAGGCCGTGGGCCCATTATATGTTTGACTCTATGTGGCCATTCCTTGGGGGCAATGTTGGTTAAATGTCCACATTGTCGAGGCTGATTGTTGATGCCAGTTATTGATACCGATTATGAGTATGTGACAACATAGCATCATAATACATGCCCATACGCATCATCTGCATGTTTGTTATGAAATGTGATTGACCATTACATATGTCATAGGGCACGTTCTTCATAGGGCTTCCTGATAGGCGGAGTTACCCCACATGAGAGCATGATATGCACACGATTGATGCATGATTGGACTGTGTGACTTATGCATCTCGAATTTGTGTGATATGACCACCATATACCCTAGCAATATCAGGGTTGTAGCCTCCACAGGTATTTCGTGGATAGCCAGATGGGACACCGAAAATCTGTTCTACATGAGGTGCTATAGATATCATTGGGTGAAAGTTCCAGAACCCACTTAGTTTCAGTGGTTGCTCTAACGTTTAGACCAAGTGGATGCATGAGTGCATGAGGGCCGTATACCGTTAGGCCACATCTCCCACTGTGTCGTGGTTGGTTGGAAGGGGGTACGGCTTTACTTGCCCGAGAAGAGGGGGCAATGCTAGGCTGAGTCTGACCAGCTCGAGAAATGGGTCTGCTATCGACGAGTCAGGCCTGATATTGGCAGGTGGATAGTGAGGTCTCTTCCACTCACCTTGTTGCACGCGATGGGGCGGCAATCTGGTTTGGAGTGTAATAGACCCCGGTGATTTCTCAGAGAGAAGAACCGTACTGATATGTAGACTTATTGAGTAGGAGTTGCATGCTCATTCATTTATTCATTCACTATCCACTCGGGCTAGTGGTGTGCAACTAATTATTGGGTACCTTCGTTATGGCAAGAATTTTGGTTGGGCGCGTGACTAACCTAAGATCAGGAGTTTACTACATTGAGTCTAGCTATCCAAATTTAGGTATGGGACTTTTTTGGATAGAAGTCTTTTGTGATGGACCCCATCGCCTACGATACTAAGTACTATCATCCCGACTTCACTCCAACTTAGTCATTTCATTCGCATTGCATAGTGCATTGCATCATCGGTATCTGATATTTAGTTTACTGTCTCCGCATTGCATAACTGATCTACATTGCTTCATCAGTACATGATATTGTTTTTATTATATTGTTGCATCGCATCATTTGGATAAGGCCGATGGTATTTATGGGTCTATCAGTATGTTTTCGCATTTCTCTGATATTATATGATTTATGGGCTTGTCAGTATTTCCGCTTACCCTGATTACTCTAATATTGCTTACTTGGCAGTTACCTTGTACACATACTTTCACCAGCCTCTAAGCTTTCTATAAGCTTATACACAATAGATACGTGCAAGTGGCGTTAAGTTGCAGCAGCAACGTTGAGCTTAACACGTGCAGTGGACTTCTGGAGCTCTGATTTTTTTTATATGTATTTCCCTTTCAGCATTGCATTCAAATGATTATATTAGTGAATATGTGATGATGATGTTGCCTTTATGATTTGGGTAAACTTGTGGTTATGCTTGTTACGAGATAAATGTACATTGAAAAATCCTCCTTATAGGATCCCAGGATCAGAATCTAGCGTGTGGGCGCTGGGAGCCGAGAATGGGGTACTACGGAGGCTGTCGGCACCGGATTCGGCGATCGGAATTCCTGTGAGTCCGATTTCTTGATTTAGGGCGTGACAACCTAGGAACCACCCAACTGTGCACAATAGCTGTCATAAATAGCCTTTAGAATCATACTTGTTTCATTGCATAACCCAATTCCAATGCAGAACACCAGCAATTAGATCATAATGAACATATGAGTACAAAATTCAAGCTACATGTGTGCCACAACACATGGCATTGTGAAGACCCACAAATGTTACCACATACCCTGTAGATCACTCCACCACATAATTGGCCATGTAAAGACCTATGAATGTTGCCCACAATGAAAATATGGGGGAGATTTCATCTGATGGGCCTGAACACCACTGCAAACTAACTGAAAAATAGATGGTCAGCAAAAGAGAAGCCCGATTGATCAGAAGAGTCTTCCAACAAAAGTACAATGAAATGAGTTTAGAAGGGCTGTTTCACCAAGCATCAAAATATAAAATCCATACCAAAACCAACTACAATACCAAAACAAAAAATAGTTCCCACCAACACGCTTTTCAAGTTCTGGTCCAACCCATTCTCACAGATCCTGGACACTCAGACCTGCACCACAACATAAAAAGGTAAAGGGTTAAATTTAAAATAATAATAATAATAATAAATTTAAGTATAACACTGGCAAATTCAACCACAACATACTCAACTCAGGCCAGTCAAGAGCCCTTGTTAAACTAATAGCAATGGGGAGTCATTTGATACTCTGGAAAAGTATGAATCCTGGAGGCTTATTGAAGTAGGATAGTTGGATACTTCTTTAATTTCAAGTGTTTAATAAATGTCCACCATTCCCATCACAATATGGCAGGCATGGTAAACTGAAAAGGTGCAGGAAAAAAAAAAAAAAACTAATATCAATCAGAATTAACACACATGAACCTTGAGTAGAGGATATGCATTTGTAAAAGTGGGGCTTGTGAAACTAATGAACAGTAATGTGGGTAGGGGATTCTCAAAGATTTTACTGTTTGGAAGGTCAATAAGAATCCAACATCTGGCCCTTTCCCCCCTTGAATGTGGACTCTTGCTTTATTTTTTGCTAACCTCCTATTTTCAGGTCAAAGATCCAAGGGTTGGTATTGTTCCAGCAGGGGATTTTGGGCAATACCCAACCCATGGTGGGATCCATCAATCTGGACCACCAACACATGAGTCCCACTTGTAAGATCTCTTGTAACATCTTGGAAAAATCTGTACAAAGACCTGAGTACCACCTCAGGCAGAAATTCCTAAAGACTGTATACTGTGGAAATTAGACGAAAATTAATTAAATGCTGAACTAAGTTAATCGGTGGGTTAGCTTGAACCACTATCTATACGAACTGCAAGACCCAAAACCATTAAAATCGCTAACTCAGCATTACTTGAAAACGTAGGAAAAATCTCAAAGGCCTATTGCTCTCGAGAGCACATTGAGACTCCGTATCAGACTTGGACCGCACGTCGAAAGTCCAATGACTATGAAACTACAGGGTTATGACCGCCTTATTGGGCTTGACAACCATTGCAGGAATCGAGCCCAAATAGTATCCAGAAATGCACAACTTGAGCTTGAGTGAACTGTGTGAGAAACGCGAATATCTTTAGAAAATGAACTCAAACTTAAATGAATTGGACTGTTCGCTTACGGGTGAAATTGAAGACTTCAGACCGTCAGTTTCTGGTCAAACTTCACCCATGGATCAGGAAAATTTCTTTGTACATATCCGTATACTTGTGGCCCTGATCGAGTGAAATCTACCATTGAACTGATACAGGTCCTCCACAGTCGATCTGCTAATCTGATTGTACCGAAATCATAACTTGGCTTAGATCCATCGTCAGGGAACTTACCTTACACCGTAGGTAAGTAATAGACCTCCAGATGACTCTCGTTTGCCCGAAACGGACACCCTTTAGCTATAACCTAAGTATCTCATGGCCCTAGGGCCATTGACATCAATTCTAGGCCTATATAGTGCCCTTAACCCACCCCATTCTCATTCCATACAAATTTCCTAAAAACCCTAAGAAAGAGAGAGAGAGAGAGAGAGAGAGAGAGAGAGAGAGAAAAGAGGAAGGAAGAAGGATTTCTAGGAGATCTTTTGCTGGGATTTTTCCCACAACACCACGCACCGATACACCTCTCTCTTACACTACACAACTCGTTTCAACGACGATTTGGGTAAGAAATCCAAACCCTAACGCCGTAGTTGAGTTATAGAATAGCTGTTTGTCAACCTAGCTAACGATTTCCTAATTTAGGTACTCATTGTGCTGTATTTGGGAACATAGGATTCGAACCAAGTCCGAATAGTGTATTCCGACGAAAGGTGCGAACTATAAACGTTTAGGTTATGGTTTTCAAGGCTTTCAATGTCGGCAATAATTTATGTCTGACTTGATTATTGCCATATGATCTTAGTTATGACGTTTTCCATATGTTATACATGTAGGAACTATGTTGGACAAATATGCATTTCATGGTTTGTTGAAATGTTTGAATGAACTTGAAATTATGATTTTGTGCTTGTCATGATATGTCACGCCCCAAACTCGAAAAACGGGCTCACAAAATTCTCGATCGCCGAATCCGGCGCCTACAGCTTCCGTAATGCCCCATTCTCGGATCCCGGCACTTACACGCCAGATTCCGATCCTAGGATCCTACAAGGAGGATTTTCAGTATGAATTTTTTTGTAATGGAGCATAACCACAAGTATACCCAATTCACAAAGGCAACATCATCATCACATATCCACTAATATAATCAATTGAATACAATACAGAAAGGGAAATACATATATCAAAGCTCCAGAAGACAGCTACACGCTCCAAGCTCAATGCTACTGCAACCTAATGCCACCTGCACGCATCTATCGTGCATAAGCTTATAGAAAGCTTAGAGGGTGGTGAAAGTGTGTGTAAGGTAAGTGCTAAGTATACAATAAAGCCCATAAGTCATACATCATCGGGATAAGCAGAAATACTGACAAGATCAGGAATCATACGATATTAGAGTAAGCGAAAATATACTGGTAGGTCCATGAATCATACAATAACAGAATACGCAATGCAGATCGGTTATGCAAATGTGGAAGCCAAATATCATATGCCGATGATGCAATGCAATATGCAAATCCTGCTAAGTCCGTCTAGGCCATATAAGTGCAAAAACATAGTAACCCAAAATGTTAAGTACTGCGGATGCAATGTAATATGTGATGCGAATGAAATGACCATGCTATAATGTGAAGTCGGGATGATAGTATGTAGTATCGTAGGCGATGGGGTTCACCACAAGGGACTTTTATCCAAACCAGTCACATACGTAAATTTGGATAGTCAAACTCAATGTGGTAAACTCCTGATCTTAGGTTAGTCGCGCACCCAACCGAAATTCTAGCCATGCGATGGTACACGTAACAAATAATTATGCACCACCAGCCCGAGTGGATAATGAATGAATGAAAGAATGTATATGCAATTCCTCCTCAATAAGTCCATATATCAGTACAGTTGCTCTCTAGAAAAATCATCGGGGTCTATTACACTCCACACCGACTGCGGCCTCCCTAGCCGCACAGCCCAGCGAATGGAAGAGACCTCACTATCCGCCTAGCCAGCAGTCTGCCAATACCTACTCGGCTCATCGATAGCGGACCCATTTACAAGCTGGTCATACTCAGCCTAGCTTATAGCCCCCTCACTCGGGTAGATAAGGCCACACCCTCTCCCAACCGACCACGACACAGTGGGAGACACGGCCTACTGGTATTCGGCACTTGGGCGCTCATGTTCCACTCGGTCTAGATGTTGGGGCACCTCCTAGCCTTGGAGATTCTGAGATTTTCACCCAAGGACATCCTAAGTACCCATAGTGCTAAAACCAAGTATTTTCGGTGTCCCATTTACCCATCCACGATGTGCTTGTGGAGGCCACGGCCCTGATGTCGCTAGGGCGTACAATGATCAAGTCACATATATATGAGATGCAAGAGTCACACTATCCAATCATGTAGCAATCCTGCGCGTATGGCGCGATAATGTGGGCACTCCGTCTCATAAGGAGTCCCGTAAATAGTCCGCCCAATGGCGTATGATATGATCAAACATTCCTCATATCAGGCATACATATGATGCGTATGGACATGAATCATGAAGTTATACTAAGCATTTTATATGGTGATGAACTATCCTCACAACGAAGGTGGGCCTTGATGGCCTGCACACAACAAATATGGGCCTATCAATGGGCCTTAGGGAGAGTTATAATGCGGACATTTAACCAACATTATACTTACAATGTGGACGTCAAACCAATATTGCTCCCCAGGCACGGCCCGCTATAACATCATTACCTGCATTATAGTGAAATCACACATTACATTGGGTGCACATTCCTCGCATTGAGCCACATATACACCACATCGGCCTAGCCATGCAGGCCACAAATATATCAAGATGGGCCTCATCACATGGGCTGAAAATATATCACAATAAGCCACAACATATGAGGCGAAAACACATCACAATGGGCCTTGCCAAATGGGTCGGAAATACATCACAATGGGCCTCAACCCACGGGCCTTAATACATCACAATGGGCCTCAACCCATGGGCCCTAAATACATCACAATGGTCCTCAACCCATGGGCCCTAATACATCACAATGGGCCTCAACCCATGGGCTCCAAATACATCACAGTGGGCTTTGCCAAATGGGTCGGAAATACCTCACAATGAGCCTTAACCCACGGGCCCTAATACATCACAATGGGCCTCAACCCATGGGTTCCAAATACATCACAATGGGCATTGCCAAATGGATCGCAAATATATCACAATGAGCCTCAACCCATGGACCCTAAATACATAACAGGTGGGCCCTGCACTTGGGCCTCAAAACGCACAACAGGTGGGCCCCGCTCATGGGTCAAAGATACATCCTGATGAGTCACATGTATATTAAAGTGGGCCCCTCGATTAGGCCACAAAAATACATTAAAGTGGGCCTGACGGATGGGCCACAAAGTACATCAAGGTGGGCCTCACAGGTGTCCACAAAACACATCAAAGTGGGCCTCAATGGATAATCATATCATGGAGTGGCCCGACGTGATGTGTTTGAGATCCAACCAATTCATAAGTTAACATAGAACTAGATGAAGTGAAAGCAAAATATAAGCTTAATTGGAAACTAATGTGGCTCCTAAGAAGTTTGAATAGTGGATGTCACTGTCTCCACTATTTTCAATGGTGGGGTCCACTTGAACCTTAGATATGACTCATTCTTAGTCTCAAGCCCTAAAATGCATTTTCAAAATGGTTGGACGGCTTGGATGCAACACATGCATCATAGTAAGGTCCACACACGTGGCCCACCAATTAAATGGACGATGTGCATACACACTATCTAGATGGACGGTTTGGATATAACACAGACATCAAGGGTGGGGCCTCAACAATGGGCCTTATATATCACATCATGTGTGGTCCATAGAGATGGATGGTGGATACAACACTACATCATAGAGTCCAAGTAATAGTCAGCTGAGATAAAACACACACACCAAGGTGAGCCCCACTGTATATCATGTGGTGTACCATGTCCAGATGATGGACGGCTAGGGTAAGATACATATATCAGATGGTGTCCCACCGTCCTTTGTTAGATTGGATGGTGAGGATACCATACATAAATCATGTGGGTCCCACCCGCCGGACCAAGTGGATCATACACCAAGGTGGGTTACAGACCCACGAAACTTGGGGATGTCAATACAGTAGCTGTATAGCTGCTGTCCACCAGCCAATCCTCTTCAAAGAGGTGGGTCCCACCATAATGTTTATTTCCCATCCAATCTGTTGATAAGGTCACATGGACCTGGATGAAAAGGAAGAACAAATTTCATAATGATCCAACACTTCTGGGACCCACATAGGGTCTCAATGGCAGACGCTCAATCCCACTATTCCCTGCCGTGTGGGCCACCTAAGCTGAGTATAGGGCTGATTTTTGGGGGGATCACAGCCCTAAGGGGCCCCATCAAAATGCACAGTGTTGATGTGTGGTACACATCATGGTGGGGCCCATGGCTAGGACCCAACGGTCCTTGCCCGTTCACGCCAGGACGCCTACGCGTCCTCAGGTCTATCAGCAGCAGCTGCTGCTACTGCTCTTATTATATATTTTTTTTTGAAAAACTATTTTCTTGCAGTTTTTCGTATGTGGGGCCCACTTCAGCAAAATTCACCCCAGCCATTTGATTTTATGGCTCGAGATAGACCAAACAAGCCCAATATTCAATATATTTTGGTGCATAGAAATATCAAGGTGTATTTCAACGGTAAGAATACTGTTCTCTATGCTATGGCCCGCAAGAAAGTCAGATTGGTTTCATTTTTCGGCTCAACGCGTAAAATGATATGGAAAATAGGATGGACGGCGTGGATTGAATTCATACATCAAAGTGGGGCCTACATAAGCAACCCATCCCAAATTCCAAATCAAATTGACATTTTTGTTTTTCACATGCAACGTCCAGAGACTATTAACAAATCCCACGGTCTGTTCACACTTCACAGACGACGTGAATCAAGGTGGGTCCCACATGTGGGGACCACGGCTGGTGGGTCCCACATGGACGTGGCCCACTTGATTTGTATCAAAATGATATGTGTGTTTTCCCATCATCTAGAGGGTAGGGCCCACATGGCTTGGATGGCCATGGGGTCCATTTGATGGACGGTTTGGACACCACATCCCTCCATTAAATGGGTCACAAAAATAAAGGAGAGAGAGAGAGGGACGCATGTGATGGAGGGCTCCACCACTATGAGCCCTCCCTTGCATTCAATCATACATCAAGTGGGTCCCAATACATGCACGCCCACCAAATCAAAAATCAACGGTGGAGATTTCTTCTCCACCAAAGTGGAAGGTCTAGATGACCTCTAATCATGCAAGGAAAATAACATCATGATGGAGTCCATGGAGAATGGCCCTATCATGGAATGATCATAAGGATCAAGATGGGCCATCGGCCACATCTAGGGTCCAAAGCAAGATCGATACCATCAATCGGTAGGCCTCACTTGGCCTAAGGCTATAGAAGCACCCACCATTTGATCTTCTTGGTCTGTTAGAAAGCCGATCTCCTTGTGCTTCACTTTGATGGAGGATGATGAGAAATAAACGGCTAAGATGAAGGATCTAGAAATGGGAAGTGGGCCACACACAACACTCACTTTTCTCTTCCTTTGGAAGTGCTTGGACGTCCACACTTCTTTGTTGCTTGGAAAGTGCAAAGAGAAAGAGAGGAAGAGAGGGTGGTTGTAAGAGAGGTGATGTGTGATGGAGTGATGGAGTGATGGGAAGTGAGTGATGGGGTGATGGGCATGTACTTGACATGTATGGGTGTGTAAGAGAAAGAGAGGGAGAAAGTTGACTTTGGGGTTACTTTTGGGGATGGGACATGTTCTTGACATGTGAGGTGATTGATTGGATTGATTTGACATGTCGTAGAGATTCTTTAGGGATTGCAAACATGCGGCGTTTTCTCGAACTGAACGCAGGTTCACATCTCCTTGCTAGGGTATCGGATCGGTATGCAAGACGCGGCGTTGGAACCGTGGCGACGGTGCGGTCGCAAAGATACAAGTTTCGAGTCGAACCAACTCTAATATATGGGATACGATTTAGGGTCGACCGCAAACGTTGATCATCGGTCGCAGGTGACCGAAATTCGACAGGAAGGATCGCGGGAGTCTACGGAATGGTACGAACTAGGATGCAGGCCTTACATGATATCTAATCTAAGATCCATGTTTGTTATATACGTTATAGCCTATGTTGCATAGGAAATTGCTATATAGTTCATGTCATAACTAAAACTAATCTAGTCTATGTATTTAGTAATGTGTAGTCTAAGTATTTGATAAAATGTCTGAATAAGAAATTGTTTGATGAATTATATTTAATAAGGGTGTTGAGATAGGATTCTCAATTACCTTATCTATATGTATAATTTTCTTCATGTAATCTTAATTTTAGCTACGCAATTTATGGATGAAATGTAAACGTTTGGTAACATGTTCAATGAGTTTGATAAAATGCTCAAATGGGATTTATATTTGAATTGTTTGTTAAATGTTGTTATGATTATCACATGTGACTACCTATTGCATTTGAGTATGATTGGGACTACTACGTAGTCCAGGCAATCGGTAACGGTCCCCGATTGAGTGGTCGAACTAGTCTCGCCACATTGGATACGTTTGATGAATCCGAGCCGTACGGTGATTGTCGACAGTGGTTAGGCCACGTGGAGTGCTTGCGTGCTCCATGTCGATTAATCTAACGTGCACTCGTACCAATCGAACTTGTCAAATAACCCGATTGGCCTATTATGTGTTTACCATGTATGGACACTACTACTTGAATCTAAGAACCACTTACCAATGTAAAGCCTGTTTTAACCACGGTACCAAGATCCGCTAAGACTTATGAGCCGAGCATGGTGGTATGGGACATCGTGGTCGAGCTATCGGCCTACGCTGGGGTGACGAGCCTCTCCGTAATGACCAATGAGCAACTCAAACTCGTGAGCCAAATATGGTGGTGTATGCGATACTGTATTCGAGCTGTCGGCCTACGTTCAGGTGACGAGCCTCCCGTAGTGACCTCGAGTATAAACACTTGAATTTACCTATCCACTGCTTTCATTAGGGGTGATGCCCTACAACTTGCCTAACATATGTGATTAACTAGGATTGACGACCCTAAATGGATTCCTGCTTAGGTAAATGATATAAAGGGAGGTACCTTAGCTTCCCAAATCTGCTATCTGAATAAGCCCAATTAAGAACTTGGCTAACATGACCATGCACTAAATTGCATGTGCTTTGGCGAGGAAGCGCACGTTTAGGGAGTTTGTCATGCGCGAATGGTTAATGAAGTCATTGATGGAGTGCAGGTGAGGGCATGCATCATTACTGCATATCATCCTTGCATTAATAGTAGTTAGGAATGATTGTTGTACTGCTTTATCATTACTGCTTGATTAAATTGATAACATGTTAACATTTGCCTTATAGTACCACTAAGTTGATCACTCACTCCCACTCTAGGACGGTGTTTTAAAACACCAACCAGACTCTGTTTTAGTTACAGATGATGATGAGGCGTACGTGACAGAGCTGGTTTTCATAGATGAGGAGGAGTTCTCCTACATGCAGGTCTCAGGAGAGCCTGTGTAGACCTAGAGCTGCGTCGCTGGGATTACAGGGTTATGGGATAGTTGGACACTTTATGTTTTGCTATTTTATAAATTTTGGAAACAATACATATAAACATTCAGCCCAGTTACATACTTATACTCTGAAGGTTGTAAATCGCTTACTTGTTCAAATATGCACTTTACAGTCTTCCGCTTGCTTAATCAAATTACCTCTAGAGTATGATATGTTATTTTAGTGTAATCCCACTAATGTTTAATGCACTAGTATGGATAACATTTAAACATCATTATCTATGTTACATAAGTGATGCGTTGGATCTCGGGAGTTGAACTTTGCTCGACCCTCAAAATCCGGGGCATTACATCTCCAGCTGTGGCTCTTTTGACAGCATGGATCTTGGGCAATTAGGAATTGGAATCCAGGATTCTCAATCCAAATCATGTTTGGAAAACCCCAAAATCTTGGATTTCAAATCATGTTTGGCAAACCCCAAAATCATAGATTTCAAATCATGTTTAGCAAACCCAAAATCCTGGATTTCAAATCATGTTTGGCACACCACAAAATCCTGGATTTCAAATCATTTTTGGCACACCCCAAAATCTTGGATTTCAAATCATGTTTGGCAAACCCCAAAATAGCCCCTTTCAAGATCCATGAGAAAAGGTGGGGGTGCAATTGGTATTGAGATTCAAATCCCTAAAATCCCTAAATCAGTATTGAGATTGAGAGAGATTGAGAGAGAGAGAGAGATACCTCACGGTCGTGAATGAGCTAGCCTTCAATCGAGCTTCAGAGAGAGATAGAGAGAGGGGGGGTGCGAGAGAGACAGAGAGAGAGGAGAGGATAGGGTGAGAAAGAGAGAGAGAGAGAGAGAGAGAGAGAGAGAGAGAGGAGAGACGCTGGAATTAGGGCAGTCTCTCTGGACGCCCTAATTCCCTCTGACGTCACCAAGTTCTGTGGTCCCCACTATGATGTATGTGTTATATCCACACCGTCCATCCATTTTGACATATCATTTTAAGTCATGAACCAGAGAATGAGGTAAATAAAAATCTGTGGTGGAACCCACCATAGAAAACAGCAGGGAGAGTGATTCCCACCGTTGAAACTATCCTAAGGCCTATCTTAATGTTTATTTGAAATCCAACCTGTTCAAAAGTTTAAAAAGACATGAAATAAGGGAAAAGATAAATATCAGCTTGATCTAAAACTTTTGTGGCCTTCAGAAGTTTTTAATGGTGGGTGTCACTGTCCCACTGTTTTCTGTGCTAGGGTCCACTGGAGCTTTGGATTTAACTCATGCTTTGGATATTGCCCTAAAAATGATCTCTCCAAATGGATGGAAGGTGTGGATACAAAACATACATCATGGTGGGGCCCACGGAACTTGCTAACGTCACTTCAGTCGCTAGTCTCGCTACTCCCCCTGACACCAGCCCGATGGCTAGTGGTCGGTGCTCTGTGGGCCCCACGATGATGTATGTATTTCATCCATTACGTTAATCCATTTTTAAAGATCATTTTAGGGATTTATTCCAAAAATGAGAGGTATATAAATCTCAGGTGGACCACACCACATGAAAACAATAGTGATTGGATATCCATCATTAAAATCCTCCTAAGGCCCACTGTACTGTTTATTTGACATCCAATCTGTTTATTAGGTCATGCAGGCCTAGATGAAGGGGAAAAACAAAAATCATCTCGATCCAAAACTTTTATAGCCCCCAAAATGTTTTTAATGGTTGACACTCATTCAACACTGTTTCCTGTAATGTGGTCCATTTCAGATTGGGATATACCTCATTTTTGATCTCATGCCATAAGATGATCTTTAAAAATAGATGGAAAGCATGGATGAAACAAATACATCATGGTGGGGCCCATAGAGCACCGACCACCAGCCATTGGCTGGTGTCAAGGGGAGTAGCCAATCCGTTCCGCTTATTTGTGGTGTGGTCCATTTAATCTTTGGATATGATTCACTTTTTAGATAATTCTCTAAAATGATCTCGAAAAATGGATGAACGGTGTGGGTTGATCCCAAATTTTTGATAAATCCAAAACTCAAGTAGACCATGCCACACGAAACAGTGTGGAATAATGATTTCCACCATTGATACCTTCCTTGGGCACACAGTAATGTTTATTTGCCATCCAACCTGTTCATAATATCAAAAAGATATGACTGAAGAGAAAACACAAACAACAGCTTGATTCAAAATTTTTATGGCCTCCAAGAATTTTTCAATGGTAGAGGCTCAATCACACTATTTCTCGTGGTGTGGTCCACTTGAGCTTTGGATATGCTTCTTTTTTGTTCTTTAGACCTCAAATTATCTGTTAACATGGATGAACAGAGTGAATAAAATAAATAAATAACGGTGGACCCCACAAAGTTTACTCTGGTAAGGGTAATGAGTAACTCACCTAAATGTAGTGGAGAAGGGTTTCCCTAAAACATTCATAATTATATATTGAGCCTGCCTAAATGTGATTCACATATCCAACCCACTCATTATGTGTGTCCTACTTGGATGAGGGGTCAGACCAAGTTTCAGCTGCATCCAAAACTCATGTGGGCCCCACCAAGTGCTTTTATATTCTTTAGAATGTCTTCACATGGTTTTAGATGGTATGGCCCACCTGAGTTTCGTATATGGATGATTTTTGAGATATCTCATAACTTAGAGGGACACATCAAACGCGCAGTGTTGATGTTTGACACACATTATGATGGCGCCCACAAAACTTACTAACATCAAATGCACAGTGTTGGCTCACAATTTTGACTAGAATATTTGGCCCATTTTACATGTTGGTCCATTCACTCTATTTTACTGATCAATACCCTCAATTTGACTAGTTACTCGCCTCGATCAAGCTAGCTACATATCAGAAAGATATTGGGCATAAAAGATTGATCAGCAATTTGAGTGAAATTTGATTTAAACATATGAAGTTATTTACTCTTCAATCTGGACTAATTAGATTGTCCAAAAACGGGTAAAGGTTCAATTAGTGGATGTGCCTAATAATTTAGTAAAAAATGTCTTTTTCTACAGATAAATTTCAATTTCCATTTAAAAATAAAAAAATTTCAAAAAGTATATTTTTTTACTCTTAATTTTTCTTTGAAAGCTTTTAACCAAATATCATTTTTATTATAAAATATTTCAAAAATAAAATAAAATACAAATTTTGAATTTTTATTTTCAAAATCTCAAAAAATTTCTCGAAGTTTAATTTTTTTTCCCAAAAATTCCAAAATGCCGATTTTTTTTCATCAAAAGCATCATTTTGTTTTCAAATTTTCAATTTTCTGTTTTAAAATGATATTTTTTTTTTCAAAATCTCAATGTTTTTATAAATAACTTTTTCTTTTAATTTCAAATTTTGAACATTTTCAATTATTTTTCAAAATCACAAAATTTTTCAACTTCTTTATTTTTCATTTCAAAATGTTTATTTTTTGATAAAGTATCGATTTCTTTAATATCGCTTTACTTTAAAATTTTCAATTCTTTCTAAGTTCTCCATTTTTTTTTAAAGCATTTTTTAAACTTGTCAATTTTTATCGTACTTCTCAATTTTATTTTATTTTTCAGAATACAAACTCTCCTTTTCTTTTTCAAAATATTTTCAATTTTCAACATTGTGAAAATTTTCTCATTTTTTTAAATCTTTTTAATTTTCCTTTTCAGGATATTATTTTTTCCTCCAAATCATTTTTTTTTTCAAATTAATCAACTTTATTCAATTTTTTTCCCACAAAATAGATTTTTATTAAATCACGATTTTTATTTTTTCAAAATCTCTTTTTTTCTCGAACATTGTTAAATTTTTTAAACTTCTCAATATTCTTTTTCATGTGATATTACAAATCATTTAAATATTTGTTTTAAATTTTAAAAAATAATAATAATTTCACTCGTTTGATATAAAAACAAAATATTTTTTTTTTTTGCATTCCATCAATTGTTAAAAAATAATCTGATATACAAATATGTACAATTAAACCACTGAAATTCTATTAAAAAACAATTATTAGACAACAAAAAAACATAATTTTCCACCATATTCTAAAAAAATGAAAAAAATAAATGTTCAAGGCAAAAGCCCTTTTGCGATGGACCATGATCTGTCATAAAAACAGCTAAAAACCGTCACGAATTGCTATTTTAGGTGGGAATTTTCAACTAATCATACTGTCGCAAAATCAAATTTTGCGACCGATTTAGTCCGTCGCTATTTTACGACAGACCATAATTCGTCGTAAATTAGATTTTAGCGACGGATTTTCTAGAAAGACAGGATTGGCGACGGACTTTTTCCGTTAGCAACGGATTAAATCCGTCGTTAAACCAAGCAATTTGTTCGTCGCAAAAATCTGTTGCAAATCCGCCATTTTTGCATAGTGAGAGTTCAATATAAACATGAATCAAGGCAATAGAAACATCCTATCATGATACAAGCTTCACCTCTTAGCCCTAGCTAAGAGGTTTAGCTAACCATAAACATGATTGAACTAGAATATCTTAATAAAAACATAATAACTACTAAGGAAAAGGGAAGAAAAACTCTTGGCGACGGCTTCTCCACGCTTTTACTCCACTCCTTAAACCCTAAATGATGCCTAGGAGTACCCTAGCGACTCCTATTTAGAGTTTTACAGAACCTCATTTCGCACCGACTTGAAAAAATCTAGAAACCGCCTCAAATTTACGCAGCTTCGATATATCGAAGTGTCTTTGATATGTCCTTCGATATATCAAAGAGTCCTCGATATATCGAAGATCGGTCCAGAATTGTCCAGCGAGTTTGGCATGAAATCCTGAATTTCTTGATTAATCGAAGGGTCTTCGATGTCCTTCGATATTATCTACAGGTCTTCGATATATCGATAAGCAATCAATTAAATAAGTTCTTTATCCATTAAGTCAGCATAGTCCGCACATCAAGTTTTTTAACGTTCTCAGTGAGAATACTATCTTTTCATAATGTTAGTCATGCTCATCACTTCAAGATTGGTTGAAAACTCAAATACTGATTCCGAACTTATCCCTTTTTCCTTCTTTTTTCAGTTTTTGATTTTATATCGACAGTCATTTTCATTTAGTATTTTCGTCTTTTCTCTTTTCTTTCAAATTTTTCATTCTTTTTCAGACCATTTCTTTTCAATCTTTTCACCATACATGACCCTTTAAGTCGATCTCCTGTTTTTTAACTGGTTCTTTTCATCTTTTAAGATGGACAAAATTCTCCAAAATTGATTATCAGCATATATCAATAATTCACCTACTAACAATAAAAAATTCTAGCATTATTCATAGAAAATGATTTGAATGTGTCTTGTAATTTAGATTAACATGATATTCAAACTTCCTCCTAATCAATTGAGCGCAAGAACTTGGGTAATAAATTTTACATGACTAAACTTCAGTGATTCAAAATTTAATCCCTATCGTATCATCATACTCAAAACATTCTTAAATACACAACTTATCGCTTTCCAAATAGATAAACATTGAAAAATTTTCAAAAAAATTATAAATTTTGCTCAAAACTGAGAAAACACTGATTAGTTTACCTAATCTCCCACCCCCAACCTAAAATCTACATTGTCCTCAATGTAAAAGAAATAAGCATGATTCGCAAAAGAGACAATATAATTGAAGGAGAAGTGATGGAAAGATAGTACCTGATGAAGGAATTTTGAAGCTTTTTCCAAAGGATCTTAGCGTGAAGGTGGGTTAGCACAAGAATTTAACAACCGAAAAGCAAACTATCCTAAAACAGCTGAAAGCAAACTATCCTAATCCTATATTCTTTGAAAGCCATAAACGAATCCTAAGCTAGGAAGGCAGGGGGAAAGCTACTGAGTCATGCCGCAAGGTTCCTCCTCCGGCCAATATCTTTATAAATTTTTCAGTAGGTTTCTCAACAAGATCATCTAAAAGCCCTTTTTACAATATACTTGGATGCCCTAAAGTATGAATTTCCATAGAAATTTATAGACTTAGTAAACAATTATCGTTGAATCGCTTGAGGTATCCAAATTATATATGATTCATCTGTGACAGAAAAAGTTTCGATGTTTATACTCTATGGTGAATCAGAGACTACAAGTAGATAAAATTCAGAAAAATTCTCAAAAAGTAATGTAATCTCAACACATTCCGAAGTTTCGGACTCCGGTTCAATTTTCAGCTCATTTTTTAATGGTAAACATTTAAGATCTGAGGAATGAGGTGCTTCAGAATAAGGGTTCTCTCAGTCAGTGACAACTACCGAGGTATTGTCTTGCGAAGCATCCACTATTTCTTGTATTATGGAATCATTTGAATCTGCATAGTGTGCCAAGCAATCTTCCGAAGAGTTGGGAAATTTAGTTGAAAGTGGTTCATTTCCACATTGAAGTTTGTGATGATCTTCCAAAGGATTCTATCGTCTTTGGAAGTGGATGGACACATGCTCTCTTGCTCTTTCCCTACACAAACAAATTGAGGATCAATAGGCGACGCATTGATGTGAAAACTCTATTCATCAATACCACTAAGTAAAGGCATTATATTGTTAAGGGTTGACAACTCATATGGTGGCCTCAACTGGATTGTTTCAAATTCTTGAGTCATATCGAGCAACTCGTCCATCTCCCGAATCGTATCTTCGTTCAATCCAAGGGAGTGGTCTAAACATACCTCACAAAGGTTGGAAGTGTTAGTTGAAAGTGGTTCATCCTCCACATTTAAATCGGTCATGTCAGATGGGTAGAGTAGATTACTATGGTCGACAACTTCCTTAACCTCTTGATCATTAATATGGGCCAAACTTCAGATTGAATCCAATGAGATTTAAGCTATACATTCATGATTGTCATCCCAATACTTATCACCGTCCAATTCAGTATAAAACACACGTGGAATGGGATCACTTTCCTCACATTCTGTTCCTAGATTGGGTTGAGGTTCGAATAAACTAACCTCTTTCTTGTCATTGAAACCAAGTGTGTCATATGAGTGCAGTGCATCAGTATCATTAAATTTGAATGACACCCACGTTTCTTGATCATTCCTTTAGACCGTCATCAAGATTAATTCTTCGAAAAAATAAACCATATGCTCATTAACATAATCCAACTCTTCATTCCAGATTCTAGAGTTCTCCACAAATGAGTTAGGATCACTTTCTTCGTATTGTGTTTCTAGATTAAGTTGTGGCTGGGACGAACGAGCCTCCACTATCTTATCAATGCGCAAATCAAGCGCTTTTAATGTATTTCTAATATCTGCAAGATAGTCCATGTAACTCTGAAGTGAATCCTCTTGGATTGTTTTTGGTCGAATCGTAAAGGTAGGGGATTCAAGAGAATAATCACTATAACATGTTGTTGGTTCATCTTTCTAATTTTGATGTTTCCACTGATCATAGTCATACGGATCATAGGTGGAAGAATCTGATAGTTGTTGATACATATTATCACCCATAATATAATCTTTCAATGTTTTCTTTTTGTCTAATGGGTGATAATAATTCTCACTCATAGTTATGATAACCCCAACACCTACGTACTGTTTTCTTAATCCGTTGGGTGTAATTGTTTTCCCGCATATGATCACGTAAGGACTTCTTAACCGGTGGAACATTATATTCCGGTTGGTTCTCGATGATGGTTTCAAAAAAAAATTTGAGACATAGGTTAATTCCTATCATAATCATTATATATCCCTTATCCATCTCAGCATACTGACGCTCCTACTCTTGCATGGTGAAACCCTAACTTTGAATCTAATCCTAAAAGAGAATAAAAGAAAAAAATCCTACCCAATAAGAAATTTAGAAATAGAAAGAAGTTACCAAGTTAGAAGTTTCTAAATTAAGATCCTGCAAAACAAAACAAGTCAGTTTCTAAAAACAGAAATTCTAAAATTAGAAAGTTTTTAAAAACAAAATTAAAAAAATGAGTTAGTTTCTAAAAATGAAAGTTTCTAAAAAAACCTAGTTTCTAAAAACAGAAAATAGAAAGTATCTAAAAAGAGAAAAGTTAGTTTCCAAAAAAAAAAAAATTAAGAAAGTTTTTAAACCTAGAATTAGAAAGTAGATCTAAGAAAAACAAAAAACAAAAGTTTCTAAAAAAGTTAGTTTCTAAAATAATTTAGAAAACTTTAATCCTAAAAATAGAAACTAGAAAAAACCTAGTCTTAAACTAAATTCCAAAACTAGCTCATCTCAAAAAAACGCAACCGTCAATCCCTGGCAACGGCGCCAAAAACTTGTTCACAACCCCAAGTGTAGGTTCGCGATGTAGTAATAATCTCGGTGAGACCGAGGTCAAATCCACGGGGACTAATCTCATGTGTTTTCTGAAAGCAACTAGAACTAGAAGAAAATGAAAACTTAAATCTGGAATATTTGAGAGAGCAATTGTGAGAGATTTAATGAAAAACTTAAGAAATTCAAACGTGGGAACTAGGGTTTCTAAAGATCCACTTGTAGAGATCAAGGAGATCTATGCTTGATTCAAGGACACAACTGGAATCAAAACTCCATTTTATCCAATTGGAAGATATCTCAGTAAAACCAAATCTGAACTTCCTTTGACCTAGTTATCAATGGATGAGAGGTGTGAGAACTGGAAGTGATTCCATCACAAAACCATGCCCAGGAGACAATGGCTCACAACAGGATTTACCAATCCCATAATCAATCTAAGAGAATTGTGAAAGTTAGGGAAGATTCCATCATCTAACCATGCCTAAGGGACGATGGTGAACAACAGGATTTCTTAAATTCATAATCTCAAAATATGAAAAGAACATACTTAAAGCAATCGCAGATCTATTGTAATTTGAGTCACAACAAACCATTAAAAACTAAAAGTATTCCTTATAATCAAATTATAATCAAAGAGAGTTCAATATAAACATGAATCAAGGCAATAGAAATATCTCATCACATTACAAGCTTCACCTCTTAGCCCTAGCTAAGAGGTTTAGCCAACCATAGACATGATTGAACTAGAATCTCTTAATAAAAGCATAAAAACAACTAAGGAAAAGGGAATAAAAACTCTTGGTGACGGCTTCTCCACACTTTTGCTCCACTCCTCAAACCCTAGATGATGCCTAGGAGTGCCCTGGAGACTCCTATTTATAGTTTTACCGCACCTCCTTTCGCACCGACTTGAAAAAATCTAGAAACTGCGTCAAATTTACGCAACTTCGATATATCGAAGTGTCTTCGATATGTCCTTCGATATATGGAAGTGTAACGTCCCGTCTAACCAGCACAGTGTCTTGTGGCGTCCACGTAGGATTTACCGCAGGACCATTCGTTTAAACTACACGTGGTGAGGTACCGTAAGTAAATTAATCTAGGATTAGCCCAATTGAGTAAACCAGACGGGTCATGATAGGACCTAGTGCAGGTCGCCAAGCTAGATGAACGTTTACACTTACTAACAGCCCGTACGGGCTATACCGCGACACGGGAATGTCAGAAAATTATAAAATTTTAAGGAAGCATAGATCTCACTGGGTTTGTGGTCCATCACGGACCACGGACCCAGTAAATGTCCAGAAGTCAATTATCCACGCCGTACCAGCGGTACTTGCGAAGTGCGACTCACCCCAGCTCACTAGTCTCAGAATCTGGCACTCTTAATTGAAACTGAGATATAAGACTTTTCAACCGTCAGATTTCTTCTAAATTTATGGTGGAGGTCTAATGTATTTTTCTACGCCCATCCACGAAATCTGGGACCCCATCGTGAAACAGTGATCGTTGAAGCAGATCGAACCCGTGCGGTCAGATCCCGCGTCTGTTTGCCTCCAAATTTTACATGGCCATTCATCAGGCCATGGAGCACCTACCCTATAAGTTTCATGGCCAGAGGGCCACCAGAACCGCTCCAATCACGAGAATGGACCCCACAGGGCCACTAAAAGGTCGGAATCGTATGATCAAACCTCATATCCATTCATCCGTTTGTTCTCAAATTTTTCATGGCCCCTAATCGGGCCATAAGACACCTACATACCAAATTTGGTGGCTAAGGGGCTGTTGGGGCTGCCCCAAAAGCCAATGGGGGGTCCTAGAGGGCCATTGTGGGCATTTGAGGAAACTAAGGGCCAAAGGGTCAAAGTCTAAGAAATCAACCCTAGCTCTCTCATAACTCCCTCCTTTACCACAACCACCAAGGAGTAAAGTGAGAGCAAGAGAGTAAAGAGAGAAGAAAGAGAGAGTGAAGAAGGCAAGGTGGACCTTAGATTGAGGTGGGGCCAAGGAAACCCAATATTGCAACTCCCTACCCTTCTCCAAAAGAAAACCCTACACCACAACCACAAGAATCTTTCCGTGATCGTCTAAGTAAGATCTCTCATCCCTTTCCTTGAAACCCTTGTGTTGAGAAGGGATTTGCATGGGATTCTAACATACAAATGTTTGCTTTAGGGATTCCGGTCGTTCGACTCCAAAAATCCACATTCATAGGTCGTCTTCCAAGCCTTCAACTATCCGAAGGTGCGGACTATTAACCTTAGGTGGCCTAACACCAATTGTAGTATGAGTCTAATGATTTTTCTTGTTTGGATGATGCATTTGGAGAATCTATGGAAAAACCTAGGAATTTTTGGGTTGTTTGGAATTATAAGTTATGTTGATTTTCTCATATTATGTTGTTCTTGCCTCTCATATGATTGGGTACAAATTGATGATTATATGTTTATGTCTTGCTTGATTTCTCATATGATGTTACCTTATAGCATGTATGATTTATTAAATCTCGTGTATTTGGTTCTATGAGATGCAGGAAGTGTTTAACTTCCTCACTAACTCACATGCACCTTTGTTCAAGATATTGTTAGCTTCGCTTGATAGGAGAATTTGAATTGTATGTTGAGAAGTATGAGAACATGACGATGTTTATGCTAGTTGATAACCCTGTTAGATGGCATGTTATGCATCACTATCGAAACCCTTGGGTTGGTCAGGAATACGAGGAGAGTGAAGGTGGTCCCATTGGTAGGATTGTCTTGAGGCTAAACCCATGAATTTGGGCGGTGCATGTGGGCGACAGCAGTTAAATTATATAGGTCGCTTATACCCGATGTCGTCTATTACGGGCTTACCTGAACTCGTACGGTCTAGCCTATTTACTGACCAACCTTGTTTGTTAACCTTGTGCTCACATATGTATAGAACCTAGAACACCCTACAACCATTGTAGCCCATCAATAACCAAATTAAAACCGATCCACCGCCTCGTGAGCCGGGCATGGTAGAATGGGACACTGTGTCCGAGCTGTCGGCCTATGCTGTGGTGATGCGCCTTCCCGTAGTGACCGCGAGCGATTCCTTTTCCTCGACACTCCCCATGTGCTTGGAGTTGGAGATGGGAAACCCGACGGAATCAAGGATCGCGAGGTCTTAGCCTCACACATTGGAGGGTCTTAGCCTCGTAACCAGTTCAGGGTATTGATACATTGGGTGTATTAGTTTTCCCAACCTGCTGGATAAATGGATTTAACTAAGAACTCGGCTAACACGATCACATTGCATCGCACTAATTAGGGTAACGAATCGACAATCGAGGTCGCTCTGAGGGAGTGTTGGTCATGTGCGATCGTTAGATGGAGTTGCTCGAGAGAGTGTTGTGGTGAGGTCATACATCATATCATCCGTCATGCATGTGCATTAATAAGATTAGTTAGGTATTTATAAATGATTATTTTTCATTAAATTCATAATATAATTAATGCTTGTTACAACTTAAGACTAATAACACCCACTAAGTTGATAACTCACTCCCACTCTGGGATGGTGTTTTAAAACACCAACCAGACTCTTTAATAGCTACAGGTAGTGATGAGTTCGAGGAGCCTGACGGCACGAGTCTTGACGAGAAGGATAAGCTGTCTTACTTCCATCTGATGGGCGGCTCTCCATCGGCTTGATAGACAGGATTTGGATCCCTGAGCGGTGTGCTCAACTCTATTCTTTTTGGACATATCATTCTTTTTGTGGTTTTGTTGGGCAACGCCTTGTGCGACCCATCTACATTTTTAGACCTGTATATATACTAGATCTCTTTCATTTTAATAGACTTACGTGGTTGTGCTTCATGTTCCAGGAAATTTCAGGCTGCGCATTTAAACCTGATTAAACGCATATTACTAAAAATCGGTTATAAGTGATACTCAGGAACTCAGGAGTTGAGTATATGCACAACCTCCGATTTCCAAGGCATTACACGAAGAGTCCTCGATATATCGAAGATCGGTCCAAAATTGTCCAGCGAGTTTGGCCTAAAATCCTGAATTTCTCGATTAATCGAAGGGTCTGCGATATATCGAAGGCCATTCTGGTAGTTTTCCAAAACTAGACTCTTCTGGCCTCGGTATCTGTTTTCAGAACAATTTTCAAGATTTCTTTTCTTCACTTCAAATCTTCAATTCTCTTCCTTCATCACTTGGTTTCCTTGGATCTTTGGCATGTAAATTCTTGAATCTTGGCCTCCTAAGATCGATCCCATGCCTTGGTAACTTTTGAGCATTAATTCCACCTCCTTAGCACTATTTTCAATATAAGCTCGTAAATTCACCTTGCAACATAAACATGATTAAAATAAGACATTAAGCATTATCATGTTCATAAAACCAAGTACTAAATGGGGTCCAATATGCAATATTCAACCCTTAACAAGCCACTAATTCATATTTTTTCAGTTAGCTAGACATTGTAGAATCTTTAAAAATCAGAGAATCTGAGAATCTCCTTATTTATAATGACACCTGATCTACGACCTAAGATTCTAAGGAACTTTGGTAATAGAGAAGGAATGTGTTAGGCATCTTCTTAACTCACATATCAGTGCGGTGTCTACTTTATGAAATTTAACATATTGAGATGAATGGTGCCTAACTTAGAATTGGGAGTGAGAGATCGATGAAGGTAATCCGCAAATTCCCTTTTATTTAACAATGACGGAAAGAAAAAATGAATGATGGGTGTCTAACTTATGATTCAGAGTGAGAGATCGTTAAAGCGATCTGTCAACACCCATTTACCTGAGAGAGACGACAAGAAAAAGGAAATAAATAATGCCTCTAGCTCAAGATTGGAAGTGAGAGATCATCAAGTCAATCTGCTAGCACCCATTTACCTGAGAGAGATCAAAAGAAAAGGCAATAATTGTAAGACTCGTATCTTAATCCGTACTATTCCGTAGGTTCCCACGATCCTCCTGATCAAATTTCGGCAACCTTTGACCTTTATCCAACGTTTGCGAGTGATCATAAGCCAAGTCCTGTCAACGTCGACTCAACCCAAGACTTGTACCCTAGCGGCCACGCTGTCGCCGCGGTTCCGATGCTACGTCTCGCGCACCGAGGCGATACCCTGGCCAGGAGATATGAGCTCGCGTTCAATTCGAGGAAAATGCCGCGCGCTGCAAAATCCAAGAGAATCTCTACAACTTGTCACCTCAATCAATCAATCCCATCATGTCAAGTACACATCACCTCACACCACATCCCTAAGTAACCCCATAAGTCAACAAACTCTTACACAACCCATACCCCTCTTACTCAAATTACCCCAAAAGTCAACAAATCTCTCACCTCACCCATCACTCCATCACCCATCTCTCTCTCTCTCTCTCTCTCTCTCTCTCTCTCTCTCTCTCTCTCTCTACAACCCTCTCTCTCATTTCTCAAACACACTTTCCAAGCAACCCAAAAACATCACACGTCCGAGCTCTCCCAAACCTCCATGAGAGAGTTTTGTATGTGGCCCACTTCCTACCCTCTCATCTCCCATCTCAACTACCAAAACTCCATCATCTTCCATTGGGATCGAAGCTAAGGAGCAAAGGAAGCCAAGGGAGCAAGAAGAAGATGGTGGGTGATCTTGAATTTTTGTCTTTCATTCATTTTTTGATTTAAGGGTCCATATATGTGGGATCCACCTTGATGTATGCTTTGTAACAAGAGGGGCCCATAGTGGCGGGGCCTCTCCATCATCGCCGAAATCTCTCTCTCTCTCTCTCTCTCTCTCTCTCTCATGTATTATGGCCCCCACTGTGATGTATGATCCACGCCGTCCCATCCGTTGGGCCCACCTTGCTGACCGTCTATGGGTGGGCCTGGATGTAGGAGAAACACAAATATCAGATTGATCCAAATCTGGTGGGCCACATCCATACAGGACCCACCATGATGCCTATGTTGTATCCAAACTTCCCTGGACGTGGCCAGCCAATGAAGTATGAACTGACTGTGAGTGTGGCTGGCAGTGAAGTGTGATCTGACGTGGGACCCAGATCCATAGTTAAAGTGGTAGGCTGAGTGAAAGATACCTCATTTCAACGCTGAGGTCTTAGCATTGATTCCCTACTAGGAGTGGCTAGCAGTGAAGTGTGAATGTTAGCAGGGTCTATGGGACCCATCCACGTCGTCCATCCATTAGGGTGAGCCACACCATCATGTATTGTGGTGTCCACCGTCCTTGGATGGTGGGACTCACCCCACGTGTGGGGCCCTCCTTGATGTATGTGACTGTCCAGGCTGTCCAAGGGCCTGGACGTCAGCAGATACATATATATTATATATTTTATATATTATATATTATATTATATTATATTATATATATATTATCATATATTTTATATATGATATAATATATAATATAATATATATATATATAAGATGGTGGGCCCTATGTGGGACCCACCCACATGTGATGTATGTATGTCCAGGCCGTCCAGGGCCTGGACGGGTTGGTATATTAAATATAATATTATTATATTATATTATATTAATATATAATATAATATATTATATCTTATATTATAATTATATCTTGAATGTTGTGGTGGGCACTACGTGGGACACACCTCTCCCTTTAATGCATAAAGCTGCTTTGGCAGCAGCTATACCTTTAATATATATTATATATTTTATAATATACATAAGGGTAGGCCCTACGTGGGACCCACCTCTGCCTTGCTTTAAAGCAGTAATAGCTGCATGTACGGCAGCTATATAGTTACCCTGTTGCCATGCAATCTGTTGTTGTACACGGCAGCAAGTGGGCCCCACCGCCAGCTGTTGTACACGGTAACAAGCTCCGTGGGTCCCACCTATTCCATCCACGCCGTTTATCTATAGGACCCATCATGATGCATGTGTTGTATACAAACCGTCCAACCATTTAAGATATCATTTTATGACATGAGCAAAAGAATGGGTTAGATCTCAAGTTCAAGTGGAACCCCACCATCAAAAGAATTAACGGGGACAGTGACATCCATCGTTCAAACTTCTAAGGGCCATGGTAGTTTCCAATTAAGCTAATATTGTTTTCACTTTATTTATCTCTATGTTAACTTATGAATAGGTCGGATCTCAAATATTTATAAGGGTGGGCCCGATTTGATATACATGAGGCCCATCGGTGCGGCCTATTTGATGTACATGAAGCCCGTTGGTGCGGCCCATATAATGTGGCTCATGTGATGTGGCCCGCTTGACATAAGAGGCCCATTGAGATGTATTCGAGGCCCATATGATATATTTGAGACCCATGTGTGAGGCCCACCTACTGTGTATTCGAGGCCCGATGTGATGTATGTTGGCCCATATGACGAGGCATATGTGACGTAAATGAGGCTCATCATAATTGTACATGAGGTCATGGGCCCATTATATGTTTAGCCCTATGTAGGCCACTCCTTGGGAGCAATGTTGGTTAGATGTCCTCATTGATGGGCAATGATGGTTAGATGTCCACATTGTGACCTTCCCTTAGGCCTTATTAGCTCATTCTCATCATTCCCTTAATGGGTTAACCCAAATAAGTGGTCCCCATTCGCCGTCAACGAATGACTCCATGCTATCGAATTTAATATAACCACACCCGAGTGCCGATCTTTATACTATAGATTATCAAGGCCGTCGCCGATTATCGACCCTGATTATCGATATCAATTATCGATGCTGATTATCGGTGCCGATTATCGAGGCCGACGCCGGTTATCGATACCGATTATGAGTATATGACAACACAACATCATAATACATGCCCATATGCATTATCTGCATGCTTGTGATGAGATGAATGATTAATCATAGCATATGTCATTGGGCAGATTGTTATGGGACTCCCTGAAAAAGGGAGATGCCCACATAAGCGCGCAATACGCGCATGATTATTGTATGACTGGATTGCATGATTCATGCATCTCTCATTATGTGCCATGTATACTGTACGCCCTAGCGACATCAGGGCCATAGCCTCCACAGGCATATCGTGGTTGGCAGGATTGGATACCGAAAATTTTATTCTACATGAGGTACTATAGATATCCCTAGGTGAAAGTCCCTAAACCCTTATGGTACCAGGAGGTTGCTCCAACGTCTAGACCGAGTGGATGCATGAGCGCTGAGTGTCGAATACAAGGAGGTCGTGCTTCCACTGTGTTATGGTCTATTGGAAGGGGGTGCGGCCTTGCCCGCCTGAATGGAGGAGACAAAGCTAGGCTGAGTTTGACCAACTCGAGGAATAGGTCCGCTATCGACAAGTCGAGCCTGATATTGGCAGACGGATAGTGAGGTCTCTTCCACTCACCTTGTTGCGCACGATGGGGCGACAATCTGGTTTGGAGTGTACTAGACCCCGGTGATATTCCAGAGTTAGGCTGTATTGATATGTGAACTTAGATAAGGATTCATATGCTTGAGTTGCATCTCGCATCGCATGGCATTGGTATAGCCGATATCATTCATGCCTTACATCGCATAACCTTAGTACGGCTAATAGTATTCATAAATTCATCAGCATATTTCACATTACTCTGATACTGCATAATTATATTACTATCTTGCGCGCACACTTTCACCACCCTCTAAGCTTTTCATAAGCTTATGCACGACCGTTACGTGCAGGTGACGTTGGACCATAACAATGCTGAGGTGGGAACGCTTAGCAGATCATCTTAGAGGTTTTTGTTCATCATCATTGTATTTCCCTTTATGTGCTTTATAGTTGTAAAGTTTTGATCATAGTGAAAATGTGATAGAGTTTTTGGTTGTTGTTTGTGGGTTATGACTTTGGTTATACTTATTACGAATTAAACTGATATTGAAAATCCTCCTCGTGGCATCTCAAGATTGGAACCTGGCGGATGGGCGTCAGGAGCCGAGAATGGGGTTCTACGGAGGCTATCAGTGCCGGATTCGGCGATCAGGAATTTTGTGAGCCCGGTTTCCGAGTTTGGGGCGTGACAAAAGTTGGTATCAGAGCATAACTTGGGAATAACTGAGACCAACATTACATGTTTGCTATGAGTTTAGAATGATTAATCCTGAGTCCAGATAGCTTAGTGATCTGCAGTTACAGACCCTTAACGTGCGTGCCTTCGAAGTTTTCAAAGTTGATAGGCATCTTCACTCTTTCCTGTAGGACATGTCGCCCAGGAGAGTGACTTGATCGACTCCTATTCCACCACCTGAGACTCCCGATCCACCACCTGCGACTCCCACACTACCACCTACGATCCCCACTCCACCACCAGAGATTCCTACTGCCCAACCTGAGGATGCCGCTCTTCTACCAGAGACCGGTGCAGATCTGACCGTATCTGTGAGTGCCTCCCCGTTACAGCAGATGTTGTAGGCTTTTGACTGTCAATTTAAAATAATCTCACAAATCCAACTTGGGCAACTCGGCATAGCAGGGTTGGTTGGCTTAAGTAGCTTCTCCTACCTAAAATCATATATAATATGCTGAAAAACTCATCCCGGTTTGCAAGACACAACCGATTTAAAGTCTTGATGGTCCGAATCATTTTCACCTCCAATCATGCCTTCTCTAGTCCATCTTTCCCAAGAAAGTGTTTGCGACCCGCTCTACATCAATTGATAGCCCTAATCCAAATGCATGTTAGGGTTCAAAATGTTACAGGCTGATGTTAGAAACCTACCTTTTGTGTGGTTTCTAAATAAAAATATAAATAAAGGATACAACTAAAAACACCAAATATTAGGTCATTTGAAAGACACCCAAATTAGATACTCGGCCAGACGATGATTTCTAACTCGATTCGAGTCAATGGATTTAAACTTAATTAGATCATTAATCAAGCTTGAGATCTAAATCCAGATCCATCCAATTAAATAAGGAGATATACAGTCGATATCAACGCCCTATTTTTACATTATAAATATAAATAAATAAAGAATAAAACTAAAAAAATATCATACAATAGGATATCTAAGTCGAGCACCCAACTCAATCTATTATTGAATCAGAATCAGTGGACCTGAATCCAACCTGATTATTGATTGGGCCTTACATCTGAGCTGTAACTGGTTACATCTTCAAGTATCCGAAGATTTCCATGTTTTACATTTACATTGTCATAAATCAAGCTAGCCATTGACAACAATGTAGATGAAATGAAATTACCTTTTGGTTATTTCCACTAACAATTTCAATTCAATCTAATGATGCGTCCAAACGCACACTTCTTCGATTTTGAGGTCATGCTCACAAGAACCCTACATGATGAATGGCCCTGATCTTGCGCATATGCTCCCTTTGGCCCTCATCCGTTCAACACCGCGAGTCAGAATTGAAAATAGGCGGTGACTCGGCTCAACTCAGTACTGCGTTAGCCTGTCCGAGTCACTGAGTCTTAAAACCATGAGAGAGAGGAAAAACGAAAAAGGGAGGGGGACCAATCTTGGGTAAAAAAGTTATGTGAAGATTCTCTGCAGATTTTCCTCTCTTTTTTTCCCAAGGCTGGTGAAGATTCTCTACAGCCTTAAAACCTGAAATTTTATTGATAGGTGATAAGGGTTGTACAACCATTTGGGTGGGCCCCACAAAAAAGACGGGGTCACACGCCTATCATATAAACTAGGCCAAAATAGAAACTTAAAAAATAAATTTTATTTTTTAATTTTATTTTTTTCTAATTTAAAAGCTAATATGAATTGCAATGCGCGGTTTACACAAGGTATTCAAAAACAATTATATAGCTATGCGCTGTTATATATTATTTGACTGTATCAGCTGTTATGAAAAAAAAATGACCTGTAAGAGGCTTTTATGAGCAGATATTGATTTTAGGTCCGTATCATAATATTAATGACATTGACTATTATGACTATGGTTACCACTAGCGAATACCTTGTGCATACATGTAACATGGTAGGTTAAATTATCAATTGGGTTCACCTATTGGGCCATAATTAAAAATTATTTACTCATGGAAAAAATCAATATATTATAGTTTTCCTTGACTTATATTTTTTTTCTCATTTGTTGTCATTTTGATGGCTACCAATCAATGGATATGAATGTTCAATAAATGCAAATTCTATCAGTTCATCATACATGCTAGGAACCAATATATAAATATATAAATGGACCTAACTGTTACATAAATATGGGAAAGGCACAACCAACTAAAGCATGCTTTTATGATATTCCTAACACTTCTAACTCTTCTGGCTGTTGCAGACAGGTCTCTCTCATGCAGAAAAAGTGGTGATGAATGCCCGCCGTTAAAAACTTCTTGTGGGCTATAAAAGTTTTCAATCAAGCTATTATTTAATTTGTTTCTTCCCTTCATCTAGGTACCCCCAGGCTCCTGCGCCTTCTGAAGAAGCTGCTTGCTGGTTCCATCGAAAAAACTATATAACCTAATCAATAGGTTGGATGGAAAATAAACATTATGGTGGCATTATAGTGGGTACTAGGAAGGTTTTAACAGTGGGTGTTCAATCACCACTATTTCCTATGGCGTGGTCAACTTAGATTTTGATGTCTCATTTTTGGGCCCATGCCCTAAAATGATATAGACAAATGGATGGATTATGGATTGTATGGATAAAACACATACATCATAGTGGGTCCTACACAGCACTCACAAGTAGCCACATCCCTACTACCATGCAAAACAGATAACTCTTTTTTTTTTTTGCATTTTTAGGAATTTTCTTTTATGATAACTCCCCATTAGTGATATTTAGCTCCGTGTGCCTATTTAATTCTTCTTAAGCAGCATCATTAATTGGTGGGCATTTTTGTCATTGTAGTAACTTGATTAATAAGGTAGCTTAATGAAAACTTAATTTAGAAAGTACCAGATGTAAATATCATATTAGTGAGGTATTATTTTGTAAAATTCAGTAAAATTCCCTACAAACTAGGTATTATGAAATCTTTTAAGTACAACTAGAATTAAATGAATCATAGGATATGAGTGTAATTATACTATAATTACATGTGTGTGGCTTTATTAACAATTTTTTTCTACAAAATTCCACAAGGATTGGGGTTTTACCAAATAGTGCCTCCAAGAACCACTATTCCCAATTAGTTCTTTTTAAGAGGAAAAATTACATTATTACCTGCCTTTGCTTTTTCTTTATAACAAAGTAGAGAATCAAAAGTTGTAGGGCCCACATGATATATGTCTCACATCCAACTCATCTAGCAAATGCACACTAATATATATGGAAAATCCAATCATAAGATGGGTCAATCCGAAAAGAATAACGTACACCATTCAAAATATCTCAATACAAGTTTAGCCCATTTAATGGTTTGATTGACCAAATATTATCTCCTTGGTGTGGTGCATACAGTTTGATGGGTACACATACTACGTTGGGCCCCACAAATCTCTAGTTTCATTCTTTATTAAAGAAAACAAATAAATGGAGTTATTCTTATAATTTCATTTCTCAAAAAGCACCTCCCTATCATTTTCAATTATCACTATTTGGTTAAAAATAGATTCCTTATGCATTTTGCAGTAAAAATCCCTAAGATATGCTCCACGCTCCAGAAGCACAGTAAGTTATAGCATTCTTAGTTGCATTGGTTTACTTAGTGTAATTGATTGATCTATACCGTCTATCAAGTCTAGAACATATTCCATTGACTACCATGCAAAAATCACATTGATCAAATGATCCGGTCCATCATTTATCTGCCCTTATTTCCAATAACCATCTCCTTTCCCAGCCATGAATGGGATAGTTATGATTGCCTGACAAATTAAAAGTGGTTCTTTAAAATCATAAAACTCCACAATGAGCCCTAATTACAAATAGATGGATCACACTTTTGATTGGACCCATTTCGTTTAAACAATCACAACCATCCATATTAGAGGCCATTCATTAAATAGTTGTTATTAGTCAGGTTGGTATAATATTTGCATGGTAATCCACAAAATGTGTATTGAAAATAATGAACGGTTTAGATCACTGGATTGAACTAAGTGTCAATGTAACTAGAAGAGTTCTTATTTTTGGCTATCCCTTTTTAAATAATCTACATCTAATGCTAAATTTTCAATGTATGCATAGCAATACAAGGGATGTATACATTCCAGAAAAGGTAAAAAGGAAATTAAAAGAGAAATGGGATTTTCATGAAAAGCTCTCAAAAGTACTGGAATTATTGGGAACCCCTCACCTGGTAAAATGTGAATATGGGGCCCACATTGCACGGGTGGGAAGGAAAATAACAGATTTACCCTTTAATAACTTTTCAGAAAAAATGAATTTGCTTTTCAGTACAAAAGGTTCTACCAACCGACAACCTTGCGACAAAGTAAGGTTTTATTTTTATTTTTTCCAACCTTTTGGTGTCAAAAGGTTATTATTATCTTTTGTAAAAGAAGCTCAGGGACTTCTTTCAAAGCAAAACTAATATCCATTTTTAGTGATGGATTACTAAGATATTGAAATGGATTACTTATAATACATGCATGTTTCAAGCATACCATGAAATATTGCCTCTTCAAACTTGCATGAATTGCCTTAATATTTCTCAAAATGATCGCTAATGGATAGGGCTGTACACGAGTAGAGTTAGCTCAGTAGCTCACTCGACTCGACTCGAAAAAGCTCGATTCAACTCGGTTCAAAATTGAGTTCGAGTCGAGTCGAGCTGATTTTTTAAGTTCGAAAAAATTTCGAACCGAGTTCGAGCTTGCCCAAGCTTGACTCGACTCGGATCGAACCCAACTCGAATCGAACTCAGATCGATTCAATTCAGTGACTCGGTTACTTTGATATTGCTATTGCTCACCAAGTGTTTGAAGAAATGACTCGATGAAGTGTGGCTGGTGGCAAGGAAGGTACGTATATAAAACGAATACCCTTTTTTTCTTGATTTTTATGTTGCTTATAAGGTGTTTGATAAAATACCTATAAAACTATTGTTGTTGTTTTATATACAGTGAGATTTTGAAGGTGTAAACCATGTGTTTGTGAAAATGCTGTACAAGCGAACTTAGCTCGATCTTGGCTCGAACTGGCCCGAGTTGCTGACCAAACCGAGCTGAGCTGACCAGTCAGGCTCGAGGACCAAGCCGAGCCGGTTCAAGCTGGGGTTAGCAAGTGGCCGAGCCGAGTCGAGTTGTGCCAAGCTCGACTCGGTTCGACTCGTGTACACCTCTAGTAATGGATTTCTTATCAAAATGCAACAATTTCAAGGATTTTGCGAATTGTATAACAATTTTCTAATTTATACATTTCGAAAACTTATTAATCCATCACTGAAAAATAAGTGTTAATGATGTTTGAAAAATAAAATAAAATCCTTCGAATGTTAAAGGGATTACAATATCTAAAAATCAAAAGGCTTTTTTTAAAAAACAACAAAACAAAACGCTGTACTACCTAAAGGTGAATCCACTTTAATTTCTTTTAAAAAGAAAAAACAAGGGAGGGCAATTTGTTATCCGTTAGCTGCCTTTTCAGAATCACATGCATGGAATCAAAAGTTTGATTCTAGTCCATAAAACATATAGTGTCGGCCATTAACGCCATAGTTCAAGCGTTGCCAAGGAAAAAGACATTCGACTAGATATTTCTCCTCTTTCTCACACGTCTCCAACAAGGAAATTGTTCCCATGACGAGATTATAGGGGTGTTTGATTGTCAGTGATGAATCTTACCCATTGACACGATCGTTGTCGACTCTATCAACTCCATGCCTCTTTCTTGATCCAAAGAGAGAGAAACCCTAATCCCTTTTAAATTTTATTTTTTTTAAAAGATTTTATAGATCGAGACACACAAAGAGGTTGTACCTGGCGCACAATTTTGAGCCCCATCTAATATTCATTTGACTAATCCTATCTGTCCAATACATCGCTTGGTCAGCCAATGTATTGTGTGCCTATTTGATTCTAATAATCTCTCATTTGGATTAGTCATGATATATGCAATGAATTATGTATGTTTAGTATATTTTACGAGCTTAAAACTTTACTAAATATGTTTAATAGATTGCGAGTAATTTCATAAATAATCATATTCAATGAGACTACTAATATCGAAATATAGTAGTTGTCACAACATTATTGAATGGGACCAAGCATAATCAGAAATATAAGCACTCTCAACAACATGGAACTTGATGGGTAAGGTGCTTGGTATGAAAATCTCATGCCAAGTGTGATTATATATGTAAATTTTCAGGCAATCCTATCATCTCTACCAAGAGATGTCTCATTCAAAAACCAAACTATTGCTCATTTACTTTAATCATGCACAAGAAATAATAATAAAAGGCACAAAAATCATAATACCATAAAACTTAATCATCCAATGTATTGAATAAACTAGAACGTGCACAAAACTTGCATATTTATATATTCCCACCAACAAAATACATATTTAATGTTAACCGCTCACATACTATTTACCAATTCCTTAAATGACTTGGGAGATAAGCCTTTAGCCAGTAGGCCTGCAACCATCAGCTTTATATTGATTTGTTCAACCGACCTAGATGATTCTAAATCCTTTCTTTATATCTAAGTGCTTTTAACTTAGACAAACTTTTGTTGTTTTTAAAAAAGAACACTATCGCAATGTTAGTGTAGCATATTCTCAGCAGTTTTGGAACTAATTCATATTCCAAAGCCTTGAGATAAAGTTTCTTGACCATATCGCATATCATGCAGCTTCATAGCAAGCAATAAATTGTTTCCATGCTAGATAAAGTTGTTAGTATCTACTTTACACTCTTATCATATGAAATAGCACCATCAGTAATCATGAAAACATTACATAATATGGACTTCATGTTGTTAAGGCACCAAGCATAGTCTGAGTTTGTATATCCAGTTGGCTCAAGCCTATCAATTGGTCTGTATGTGAACGTGAGATCTTTCATCATTTGCAAAAAATAAAATTTAAATAATAATAATAAAAAAATTTGCATTACATTCTTTGCCACCCTCCAATGATCCATTTCTGAATTTGACATGTATCTTCCACGCATTTCAATCACAGAGTCTATGTTAGGACGAATATAGACATACACATGCATAATACTTCCTACTACGAATGCAAATGGGATATTCAGCATTCTTTTTCTTTCGAGATCATTTTTGGGACATTGTAGAAGGCTAAACTTGTCGCCTTTGAAAGTTTAACATCTAATGGGAGTCAAGGTTAACACGTGGACTATAGAGAATACTGGAATGTGATAATGATGGTGGAGAATGATGAGAGGGAAGGATCTCTCTCTCTCTCTCTCTCTCTCTCTCTCTCTCTCTCTCTCTCTCTAGTAGCAGCAGCAGTAGTATTTCTCCCTCCAATAGAATTAATATAAAAAATGAGTTAGGTTTCAAGAGTGTGCAAAGTAAAGGGCTTTGCCACCTTACAAACTTCGGCGAACCCTACCATGAAGGAAGTGTTGATCCTTCTCACACATACTCATACCTATTATTAAATCTTTTCACTGTCTATGCCATCCATCATAGATCCAAATCCCATGCTAATAAAGCAATCAACCATCATATTATCATTAAGTGAGATCAAAACAATTTTAACGGTTTGAAAAAACCTTAATGATTCAAAATCTTTTTAAAGCTGATTAAAACATTCTAAATATTGGGCTAAGAAGAAAAATCATTTGATAAGTCTTTGATCTAATCAAATCTAGAACTAAATAAGCCCATAGTAAACCTTGTGAATTTCTTATTGGCTCATGGAAGGATTAATAAACCGTAATGGATATACCAAACACCACCCACTTTCAATGACCTCTAGAAAATCACGTAAAGTGGGCCAAAGCCGCCTAGTCAAAATCTAAGATCCTCATATGCCCTTAGGTGTAAGGATTAGTCAACTAATGTGCATCATCATCCTTGATCTCATGATCAGAGTCTATGCTAATGGCCCTTAGACTATCGACTTGAATTTTAATCCACTCTTGTAAGTGTCTAAATATCCAAAGCAAGATCATATATTCAGGACACACTCAAGGCTAAAGGTACAACTAGCACCAAGTCGACTCCTGATGGTAGAGACTTTCCATCCTTGCCCAAATCAATCCCCTCACACAAGATAGCCATAAATCTTCATCAATGATGTTCAGAGATGCCTCCCAAGCATCCGTGTCAATCATGACTCTTTAGGGTACTAAGATCCATAAAATACAACTCTCTCAGTCAGTGGCCACTGTGTCAAATCTCAAGTTTTCAAGGCCAGAGAATGTACCACGTACTCCTCACATAACCCACAAAATATAAGATTAACGTAACCCTAAATTTATCTAAGGTATAAGATATAAGTTCAAGAGGACCCATAGTTATCAATATCAATGGCTAAAATTGACCCTATCACATCCACATGACTGGTGGATCAAAGTGCTCATTAGTTTTCGAGGGCACTAACTACAACAATTTACACCATGACCTTAATGGAATAAAGGAATATAATTAATTTGAGGAGATTATGAGAATAACTATAACAAGAAAGATTCAAAGCTCACATAAAAATAAAAATAAAATTTTTTTTTTTTTTTAAAAAAAAAAAAAAAAGAAAGAAAGAAAGAAAGAAAGCTTACATCACAAGAAAGCTCTTTTTTTTTCTTTTTTTTTAACAAGCATACACCCCCACACACTCAGGCCATAGTGGGATTTCACCACCTACGAACACTCGAACCCTTGACCAGGTGTTGAAACTCCACAAAGTGTACCACCGGAGCAATAGTAAGGATCCAAAAAAAAAAAAAAAAAACCATCACTTAAAGCATAAACAACATGCTTAACTTTATCCAATTGATAGGGTGGTAAACTAGATGATGCAAGATTATGGGCCTAAAATGTTAAACCTAGGCATGGAACCTAATGCATCATTGTAATCCTTCCTCTAAGTCAAGAGTACAACATATGAGCAATTCTTACAATATGAGGCTTGTTGAATACCAATAACTGGAGTCCAAATAATTCAACAACTTGTGGCAAAATAAACCATTTGATCTCACGTTATTAACACTATCCACCCTAGCATGTTCGACTCCTACAAAATAACAAACTCCTTTGGGCCAAACACTGTCTTTTACAACCTTATCAATCCTTAATACACATCGCATACGTCATGCTCTTTTATTCTAAGAACCAATGCACATCATCACTCACGACCACTTGATGAAATACATTACCAGTTTTGCCCTCAATCCCCTAAAAACTCAGATTTCTCTCTCCATTCACCAGACAAATTCTCACAAAGATTCTTAAAGATTCTTTTATGCCAATAGACAGAGACAAGCATCCTGTTGCCCTCTTGACAATCAATTCACAGCTTTTTAATATATTTTTTTAAAATCAAAATACAATGACATGATTTAATGCAACATCAAAGCCTTCTAACCAAAACACTCCATGATGTGGTCTTTAATGACCCAACAAGCACACAGACCATCTTGACAATCAATTCACAGCTCTTTATTTTATTTTTTTAAAATCAAAATACAATGACATGATTGAATGCAGTCATCAAAGTCATCTAACCAAAACTCTGCAATATGTGTTCTTTAACAATCCAACAAGCACACAACACGTCAAGATCAATCGTCGTGTCATGAAAGTGTGGCCCAAAATAATGCAGCAGAAAACACAAATATCAGCCAGCTCCAGAACTTCTATGGTCCCTGTGTAAGGGCCCACTTTTGGCCTCTCCTGCGCATGAGCTGGCGAAACTGATGGATCGATGGCGTGGATGTGAGACGGACATCAACAGTCCCTGCAGCCAACAGGAATTTAGCGACCAGGCCAAGAGGCTGGTCCAATGCGATTTCCCGGCTGGCTCACCTTATCGAATCTAGATGCTCACGCCGCAGGCAAAGCCCATCCTAGCCCAGTTATTTAGCTCATCGGCTCAGATTGAACAGATCAGACCTGGCCCATCCCAGCCCATTTAGCCTACTAGCACCCCAACGAATGTTGTAGGAAACGTTTAGCAAATGACAGCTAGGCCCACCTGATCAGTGGGGTGGGCCTTTTCCATTTTCACCCAAATAGGGACACCTGATCACTGGGGTCCTCAAAATGATTCCACAAACAGCTTTCACAAAGATCTACGATATTTTCACTCCAAATGCTACAAAATCACAACCTTTACACATTAGGAATGAACACGTACGCCGACCCTTTATAAAATACAGGATGCGAAGAATGCTAAACCCATCTTCCAGTGCTGAAGGACAAAATGCATCCCAAATGAGATCCAGGCCGTTCAAAAAGTGGTCCCCACGATGTGCATTGCAATTAAAATTTGGAACATTCAGTTAACATCCCGGATGGCGCCCGCAAATGGGCCATGCCGGCATGTGTTCTGTTTATGTTTGGCACTTGACGATGGGTGTTTGGGATTAGCATTCTTCTTCTGCCTATAAAACATTTTTTTGGAATTTGGCATTGTTTGACATACATCAGTCCTGCGAAGAACTGTCGCCATCTTTGAGGAAGCATTTGCTCGGTTATTTCGAAGCACTCCCTCGCAGCACAGATCTCCTAGAGGACACTAGACTCATTCTTCCCGGCCCATTTCCTCCAAAAACGTCTTCCCCGGATTCCTCCCCTTTAAGATTGAAATTCATCATCCTGTAACATTTTTCACGCCGGGCCCCAGATTCTGACAGGCCCATTGTGGAACACTCGTCAAGGAGCATGCTTGGAACCTGCCGCGAGCTCTGGTAGTCCCTCTCATCAACTAAAGGTTTCACGTATGGGCAGGGAGGATCTTCAGCGTGGTCTATATTCTGCATGGTCTCTTGCTCCGAACTGTATGGCAATTCATAGGCTGGCGGGCCATGTGGCTGCACTCTCATCTGCACTGAACGCAGGAGTGCAGCTCGCCTCAGGTCGGCCGAGTGGCATATGTCGCTGGGCGATGATGGGAAACGGCCTTCTGAGTCTGAACCGCGTTGGCGAGGCTGAGAACAAGCCGTTGAAGTTGGAGTGCAGCCGAATGAAGGGTATGAATGGGTAGGCGGCGGTGAAGAGTACCCGGCAAGCAGTCTCTGATGCCTGTGAGGTGAAACCGGACCGATGAAAGTACTGAGGCTGTCAGGTTGGGCCATGGAAGTGTTTAGCGGGTTGTCACAGTATCGAGAATCATCTGAATCTTCTGACATTGGTGAGTACTGTGATGAGATCTCGTCCCTTCAATCCAAAAAGTACAAAAGAAAGGAAAAGGAAGAAAAAAAAAAAGACAATTGGTGAGTAGTGTGATGAGATCTCATCCCTTCAATCAGATAAGTACAAAATAAAAAATAAAAAAGTTGATGTGACCGCCTTGGCCCAACTGGGTATGAACTTCCTAACCAAAGTATCTCACATCTTTGGGCAAAATACCTCCACATCGGTTGTTAACAAGCCAATCAGATCGACTCATTTGGTCCTGAGTTTAGTGGCGAGTCACCCCCTATTTAAATTCTGAGTAGAGGTGTTGAACCGGCTTGGGTCAGACTGAGTCTGAGTTAAGACTCAGACGAGTCATCGTCCGAGTCTTAAAACCTTCAGGTGTTTCCTTGCATGCAAATGCAATTGGGAACTTCAAAACACACTAATCATGGTGACATCGTCCGCCTCAACCTTCCCAATCAACACAGTGGCATGTGCAGTACCCAGAAGTATGGTTTCATTTTTAGGAATTTTCTTTTATGATAACTCCCCATTAGTGACATTTAGCTCCATGTGCCTATTTAATTCTTCTTAAGCAGCATCATTAATTGGTGGGCATTTTTGTCATTGTAGTAACTTGATTAATAAGGTAGCTTAATGAAAACTTAATTTAGAAAGTACCAGATGTAAATATCATATTAGTGAGGTATTATTTTGTAAAATTCAGTAAAATTCCCTATAAACTAGGTATTATGAAATCTTTTTAGTACAACTAGAATTAAATGAATCATAGGATATGAGTGTAATTATACTATAATTACATGTGTGTGGCTTTATTAACAATTTTTACTACAAAATTCCACAAGGATTGGGGTTTTACCAAATAGTGCCTCCAAGAACCACTATTCCCAATTAGTTCTTTTTAAGAGGAAAAATTACATTATTACCTGCCTTTGCTTTTTCTTTATAACAAAGTAGAGAATCAAAAGTTGTAGGGCCCACATGATATATGTCTCACATCCAACTCATCTAGCAAATGCACACTAATATATATGGAAAATCCAATCATAAGATGGGTCAATCCGAAAAGAATAACGTACACCATTCAAAATATCTCAATACAAGTTTAGCCCATTTAATGGTTTGATTGACCAAATATTATCTCCTTGGTGTGGTGCATACGGTTTGATGGGTACACATACTACGTTGGGCCCCACAAATTTCTAGTTTCATTCTTTATTAAAGAAAACAAATAAATGGAGTTATTCTTATAATTTCATTTCTCAAAAAGCACCTCCCTATCATTTTCAATTATCAATATTTGGTTAAAAATAGATTCCTTATGCATTTTGCAGTAAAAATCCCTAAGATATACTCCATGCTCCGGAAGCACAGTAAGTTATAGCATTCTTAGTTGCATTGGTTTTCTTAGTTTAATTGATTGATCTATACCGTCTATCAAGTCTAGAACATATTCCATTGACTACCATGCAAAAATCACATTGATCAAATGATCCGGTCCATCATTTATCTGCCCTTATTTCCAATAACCATCTCCTTTCCCAGCCATGAATAGGATAGTTATGATTGCCTGACAAATTAAAAGTGGTTCTTTAAAATCATAAAACTCCACAATGAGCCCTAATTACAAATAGATGGATCACACTTTTGATTGGACCCATTTCGTTTAAACAATCACAACCATCCATATTAGAGGCCATTCATTAAATAGTTGTTATTAGTCAGGTTGGTATAATATTTGCATGGTAATCCACAAAATGTGTATTGAAAATAATGAACGGTTTAGATCATTGGATTGAACTAAGTGTCAACGTAACACACTCAGGGCCCATAACGGCCGTTACGGTAGCAAAATCGGGGCATCGCCCGTTACGCCCCCGTATCGCGTAACAGACCCCACCGTTAACGTTACGTATCGGCCGTTACGGCCGATACATAACCGACATGGGACATCTTGGTTCCAGACCTTCCCTAGACAACACTAAAACAAATGAAATTTCATAACCATATTTAGAAAAATCATGTCATTTTGTTGCAGAAAACCATCTTCAAATCTAGATTTTGATGCATCTAGATTTCAAGATTTTAGTCAGTCCCCTTTTCATGCCAAAACCCTCACATAGCTCTGCACTCAGCACATTGCAGAAACAAACTCAAGGAGCAATCCCACGAGGAAGAGTGAAGAAAGGCATATGGCTCTTCAAGTAGGGGTGAGAAAATGCGTTGGCCTTCATCAAAATGCTTCAACGGCAATGCTCCAAAATTCTATTTTGTTCGTCTTTTTCCCTCCCTTTTAATCATTTATCCCCTCCTCTACCACTCGAATGGGTTTTGCATTCAGAGTTAGGAGCATAGTTTAAAAACACGAAAACTCAATCCAACTTGAAACCCAATTGAGTTGACTCAAAAAGTATCATGGGTTTTTTTTTTCCTTGTTGAGTTTTTTTTTTTAGTATTATTTAATATCAGTGTTTTAAAAAGCTACGCTATGTAGCATGTAGCTTACGCTACGTAGCGTAGCTCAACCTTAGCGTTACGTAGCTCATGAAAATAGCTTAAGTTGCATGTAGCCTATGCTACATGTTAATTTATATTAGCTACGCACTACATAGCTTACACTACAAGTTAATTTTCATTAAAACAAAAAATCAATTTACATTTTCAATGGCATGTTACATTTTTCTATTTTTCAATAAAAATTAGTTAATCTTTTCAGTGATTTTAGTAAAATCAATAAACGTAACAGAATTAAACCTGTTTAGTTGCTCTTTCTTCATCTTTATAGTTAATCTCTGCCCTATTTTCTCAGGAATCTCTGCCCCCTCAGCAGATTCTCCTTTTTGTATATCTCCTTTCCTTTAATATATTTTTCGCTAACTTTCAAAAAAAAAAAAATCTCTGCCCTATTTTTCCTATTATATATTGTGTTTGGCTGTACTAGATATCATGAAATTTCATTATTAGTCAGTCTAATTTGGTGCAAAATATCATAATTTTTTATGCAACAAGCTCAACTTTAATTAAAAATTCAGAAGTAGCATGTGGCTTACACTAAACACTGTAGCTTATGCCTTATGCTTCAGAGAAGTAAACGATGTGCTACACACCATTCACTATTTAAAACACTGTTTAATATTTAAGAAAATGTAAATAATAATATATAAATTATTGTGAAATTGCGCCTAATTGGGTTGAGTTTTATCGAGTTATTTTCAAATTTTGCTGAGTTTCTTCGAGTCGAATAGAGTTTCTCTCCTTTTCGAATTTTGCTGAGTTTCAAGTTGAATAGAGTTTCTCTCGAGTTCTAACCGAATTGCGACTAGATTGAGTTTTTCAAGTCTTGCTGAAACCTGGTTGGTTCAAGTCTAGTTTTTCTTCAAGCTTTTTAACTACGATTAGGAGAACAAAAGAACAAGCAACTGGTGATACCTTTGGCCATTTGCTTGAACAAAGATTGGGAGAAACAGCCCCGCCTCTAGCATCTTGAGGCTCTCCCATTAGATTCTCCAACCATTCTAGATATCAGGACATCCCAAGGTCACAGGCCTTCATTTTCATTTAATCATCTTCATCTTTTTTTAAAGAGTCAGTTAATCATCATCATCATCTAATTCCTTATCCCAACTAATTGGGGGTGACTGCGCAAATCCTTTTCCAACATTCCTCTCTATCAAGGGCCATAGCTTCAGTTAGACCATAGGTTATCAAGTCTTCTCTAGTTAATATAAGTGTAATTTTCCTATTTTCTACTTGCTTAGATAACAGTGCCTAGCCATTACATTGACAATGGACTTAAACATGAGAAAGAGGGGGGCCAAAACAAAAATAAAGTTAAGAGTTAAGGGGAGAGTTCTCTCCACCATTATGGAAATATTTACTAACAATTTTACGGCTCCAAATATCAATTCCTTTCTCTTGATTAGTTTTCTTTAAAAAAAAAAAAAAAAAAAGAGACCACACCACCACGCACATGGTGGAAGGTAAAATATCCAAGCTGGCCACCAAGTGGGCCCAACCTTGATGATCTTGGAAAAAATCAGGCTGGTCCACTCATCAGGTGGGCCACAACGTTAGAAATAGGAGGTCAACTTAGAAAACCCTAGCCTACAATTGTTTCATAAAATGTAAACCACCTTATTTGTCAATAGACCTGATTATTGGTTCAGGGCATTTATATAGTGTGGGATCTTGTACTTACATGCTATGCGGGCACGTATCCTGTGTCAGATTTGCTCAATGTCCCTCAATCGAGTGGTCCTTTTCTTATATCGAAATCATTTTCCCTAATTACAATATATCCCTTAATTACAGTATCCCCTAATTACAGCACAACAGCATCTATATCCCCTAATTACAGCATAATATCTCATAATTGTAGCAGCATCTATATCCCCTAATTACAGCATAATATCTCCTAATTACAGCAGCATCTATATCCCCTAATTACAGCATAATATCTCCTAATTACAGCAGCATCTATATCCCCTAATTACAGATCTGTTTCCTAAATAACTATACAACAATATATGGTAGGTTTGACTGATTTGATCCTACTAACATCCCCCCCCCAAAAAAAAAAAATTAATGCTGGTCGATCAAGAAGCATCAATTTGCCAACAAGAAACTGATGACGTAGTCATGTCATAGCTTTGGTGAAGACGTCCGCTATCTGAAGGTCGCTTGAGACGTGTGGAAGAGAGATAACCCGAGTATCAACAACTTCCCGAATAGAATGGCAGTCCACCTTGATATGTTTGATACGCTCGTGAACGACAGGATTGGTAGCGATCTAAATAGCACTCATATTATCAGCATGAAGAGGAGTGGGAGTAGACTAAGGAAAACCTATTTCAGCAAGCCACGGAGCCACATAATCTCCAAGCAGGCTGCCGACATGGCACGGTACTCGAACTCGGTTGAAGATTTGGAAACACGATCCTGTTTCTTACTCTTTCAAGAGATAAGTGAATCACCAAGAAACATACACCACCCGGTGACAGACCGGCGAGTATCAGGACATCCTGCCCAGTCAGCATCACTAAAAGCCACAAGGCGAAGAGGAGTACCAGTAGAGAAGAACAAGTCACGGTGAGAGGAACCCCAGAGATATCGAATGATTCGGCGGACTGCGACAAGAGAAGGTGGCGAGGAGACTACATAAATTGACTGACTTGCTGGACAGCAACGGAGATATCAGGCCGTGTAATAGTGAGATAATTGAGACTACCATCTAACTGTCGAAACACCATGGGATCAGAAAGGAGATCCCCCTCCTCACGTCGATACTTGAAATTCACTTCCAAAGGGGTATCCACTAAAGAGGAGTCCTGCAAGCCAGACAAAGAAATCAAGTCCTCCGTGTATTTATGCTGATGCAAGAAAACCCCGGAGGAATCGGACTGAACTTCCAAACCGAGGAAATACCGGAGAAGACCAAGATCCTTCATATGGAATGAATCATGAAAATCCTGCTTGAATTGATCAATAAGGGCAGAATCAGTCCCAATGATAACAATGTCGTCGACATAAACCAGAAGAAGAGCGATACCAACAGAAGTCATACGAAGAAACAACGAAGAATCATACTGGCTATGGATGAAAAAAATCAAAGCAAAGTAGCCCGGAACTTACCAAACCAAGCCCGGGAAGACTGTTTCAAACCATACAGAGAGCGCTTCAGCTTACACACGTTCGATGTCAACGACGAGTAGAGGCCAGGAGGGGGTGTCATGTAAACATCTTCCTATAAATCACCGTGAAGAAATGCGTTATTCACATCCATCTGGCAAAGGAACCATCCCTGAGAGGTTGCAATGGTAATAATAGTACGCACAATGGTCATTTTAGCGACAGGAGCAAAGGTCTCCTCATAGTCAATCCCATACTCCTGGCGGTTACCAAGAGCAACCAAACGAGCCTTATAACGGTCTACAGACCCATCAAGCCGAAGTTTCACAGAAAAAACTTACTTTCACCCAATTAGCTTGACATGAGAAGGACAAGGGACCATGTCCCAAGTTTGATTTTCTTGAAGAGCTTGAAGTTCTTCCTGCATAGCCTTTCTCCAACACTCATGTTTATCAGCTTGTGAGTAAGAATTGGGAATCGACACAGTTGATAAGGTAGCCGTGAAGGAGGTATGAGGGAAACCATACCTATTCGATTGATGAGAAGTACGGCCAGATCGTCGAGGAGGATGCAAAACAGGATCAAGTGACAGATCAAGCTCAAGAAGGGGTAGAGATGGTCGACGGCGTTTATACACAAAACCGGGCTTGAACCGTTCAAAAGGGCACATCAAATTATCAAAGTGAGAAAGAACAGAAACTGTAGGAGATGATGTAATAGAACTAGGAAAGAAATATTGATGCTCAAAGAAAACGACATTACAAGATATATGAAATTTATTGGAAGAAGCATCATAGCACACAAATCCTTTTTGAGATAAGTTATATCCCATAAAGACACATTTCACAGATTGAACAGAGAGTTTGTGACGTTGATGCGGAGGTATATGCACAAAACAGACACAACCAAAAGTGTACAAGTCAAGAAAGTTAGGGTGTTGTTTATGCAGACAATATTATGGAGAGTTGAAATTTAGCACTTTAAAAGGCAACCTATTAATCAAATATACTGTTGTAGCTAAAGTTTCAACCCAAAATTTAGGAGGAACAGAAGATGCAAATAACAGGGTCCTAGCAACATCTAACAAATGTCGATTTTTGCGCTCAGCCACGCCATTCTGTTAAGGCGTATAAGGACACGAGCGGTGAGAAACAATTCCTTTGTGATGAAGAAACTCAAGAAATTCATGAGACATATTCTCCACCAGAATCAGATCGTAAAGTCTTAATGCTAGTGGTAAATTGATTCTCAACATATGCTAGAAATTATTTGAAAGCAGCAAAGACTTCAGACTTATAGCGCAGAAAATATACCCAAGTATGCCGAGTATGGTCATCTATGAATGTCACAAAATATTTATAATGAGCATGAAAAATGACAGGAGTAATGCCCCATACATCACTATGAACAAGGTCAAAGCAATTCTTTGCCCTACTCCCTGAAGAAGGGAAGGGAAGAATCTTACTTTTTCCGATTTTACACGTAAAACAATCAAAAGACAAAGCATGAGGCAAAGAAGAATCTTTTTTCCCAACGAACCAGAATTCAGCAAATGAGATTAAAAAAAACATTGTTTGGATGACTTAAACGTTTGTGCCATACTTCACAATTATAACAGACAGTAGTACAAGCTAAAGAAATGATACTAGGAATGGAAAAGTATAATGGAAACAGTCTCCCAACTTTAGGCCCCTTCGCTATTGTCCTCTCCAACACCAGATCTTACACATGATAACCATCACGAGAAAACTGAACATTATAATTATCATCCACTAATTGTCCAACCGAGATAAGACTCGTAGAAAGTCCAAGTGATACAAAAATATTAGTAAGTGATGGTGCGATATCACCAACCCCGGTAATCGGTAAACGATGGCCATTAGCAACTTGAATATTAAAAGAACCAGTGTACTTACGAACATTGCTAAGCATATTAGGAGAACTAGTCATGTGATTAGATGCAGCAGAGTCAACAAGCCAAGATTGAGAGGGTATAGTATGTATAGTACCCTTACCTTGCAGCCCTAAAGTGGAAAATACCGATATAATCATTTGCTGCACCATTTCTGGTGAAAGGGAAGGTGTAGCAGCAGTGGAAGATGATGCTGGAGCAAGACTTTGAGTGTTGGTTACCCCATCTGAAGTGTGGCCAGTAGCAATAGCATGATAAGCATTCACGGGTCGGTTTTGAGGACATGTTGGGCATTCTTTGATGATGTGCCCCTTCTGTTTATAGTAGCTACAGAACTTTTTAGCACAATGGGCAGCAATATGCCCATAATCTTTGCAACTGTAGCACTGAACTATACGCATGTCTCGAACCCTCCATTTGCCTTGAACAGCGTATGCGACAACATTCTCTTGCGGAAGTGAAAATTGAGTAAGAAGATGTTCCTCTCGAAGAAGTGCTCCAAAACACACGTCAAGAGATGGTGAAGGATCCCTGTGCATCAGGTTGAAGCGAATAGACTCGAATTTTGGCCTTAGTTTCGTTAAAAACTGGTCTCTTTTGCTAACTTCATAGACTGCTTGAACAGCAAAGAGGGACTCGGCCGACACGTCGGCATACACAATGTCAGAAAACTCAGCCCAAAGATTCTAAAAACCAAAGGAATATTCCTGAACAGAGAGTGTACCTTGGGAATAGGCAGCAAGATCAGTTTCCAACTGAAATTGCCGGGTGGAATGATCGTGATGATAGACCTTTTTCAAGTACTCCCACATCGATTTAGCCGTCTTGTGCGGCCTTAAATTGAGTATAAGCAGTGGATCAATAGACCCAAGAATCCAAGTCATCACGAGAGCATCTTTCACCTTCCATTGAACCAATGTTATAGGATCGGTAGGTGCTGGATCACTCCCATCAACATAACCCCACAACTCCTTTCCCATGACAAAAAGTCGAAACTGAAACTCCCAGGCAGCATAATTCTTCCCTGTAAACCGAGTTTGAAAGACTTCTGAGTTGGAGTTGTTAGCCATAACTAGAATCTCTCGAAATGTACCAAAAAAACTGCAAACCAGAACCCACACCCAAAAAACCAGAGCCTAGAACCACAAAAATTGGACCAAAGACAAGGTTGCAGATGTCAAAAGAAATATCAATCTACACAGCAGATTTACAGCTTTACAGATTTACAGATTTACAGCTTTACAGATTTACAGATTTACAGATTTACAGCAGATTTACAGCTAATAGCAGATTTACAGCTAATATCTACAGCTTTGACTGATATGACAGTTATACAGATTTATTCCTTCCTTAATTAGGATATATTAGTTGTACAGTATATTTAGATAGATGTATATATGGTAGGGGCTGAAGATCAGCTTGTATTTCTTCCCTAAATAGCTTGTAATCTACTTATATAATGGGCAATTGTCAATGAAGAAAGGCAGACTTTTTCAAAAGGACTCTAAACTGTCATGGTATCAGAGCTATAGCTCTAAATTTCCATTTGTCTCGTGCTCTCAAGTTTCTTAGTCTCGGTTATTCTTGTTCTAGTTCTGTTGACCTCATGTCTTCCGATAAGTCTGATGTTTCTTTGATTCGTTTCAATGGCAAGAACTACTCTGCTTGGGCGTTTCATTTCAGGATTTTCGTCAAAGGTAAGGAGCTGTGGGGACATGTTGATGGCAGTAACCTAGCTCCTGACAAAGACAAAGACAAAGACCGACACGCCAAGTGGGAAGTCAAGGACGCACAAGTTATGGCATGGATTTTGGGATCCGTTGAACCCAACATCATCTTGAACCTTCGATCTTCTCAGACTGCAACTCAGATGTGGACATACCTGAAGAAGGTCTACAGTCAACAAAACACTGCTCGTCGTTTCCAGCTTGAACATGAATTGGCCACTCTCCAACAGGATAGTCTATCTCTGATTTTTACTCTAAATTCACTAATCTTTGGGCTGAATACACTGATATAGTTTATGCTGACTTACCATCCGAAGGTCTTAGTTCTGTTCAATCTGTCCATGAAACTACTCAGAGGGATCAATTTCTAATGAAACTAAGGTCTGAATTTGAAGGCACCAGATCCAATCTTATGAACCGAGAATCTGTCCCCTCCTTGGATACATGCCTAAATGATCTTCTTCGCGAGGAACAGCGCCTTCTCACTCAAACCACCATGGAACAACGACGATCTACATCTGTTCCTGTAGCCTATGCAGCACAAGGCAGGCCACGAAGCAGGGATATGAGCACTGTTCAGTGCTTCTGTTGCAAGGGATTTGGTCATTATGCTGCAAACTGTCCCCGAAAATTCTGCAACTATTGCAAAAAGGATGGCCATATCATCAAGGAATGCCCAACTCGACCCCCCAAGAAATCGGAGACAGCATATACTGTCTCAATTGGCTCTTCTAGTGCGGGTAGTTTGGTGAATACAACACAAAGTGCTCCTGCTTCTGCTCCCGTTTCAGTCCAACCCGTGACCCCTGACATGATTCAACAAATGATCATTTCTGCATTTTCAGCTTTAGGACTCTCAGGTAAACCCTTCACTACATCATCTCCTTGGTACTTTGATTCCGGGGCTTCCCATCATATGACAAACAATGCTGCTTCTCTTACCAATGTAAACAAATATTTTGGAAATCTCAAAATTCATACTGCTGATGGCAATCATTTACCTATCACGGCCACTGGTGATGTTTCCTCCTCTCTCACTGATGTCTTCGTATCTCCCGGTCTTACCACCAATCTTGTGTCTGTCGGTCAGTTAGTTGATAATGATTGTAAAGTAGAGTTTTCTAAATCTGGTTGTGTTATGCAGGATCAACAGTCAGGGCGGATGATCGCGAGGGGGCCTAAAGTGGGACGTCTTTTTCCTCTTCAATTTCCTTTGTCTTCTTTTTCTTTGCCTTTTGTCGCTTGTAATTCTGCTCATGTTGATTACCGAGCGTGGCATAAACGTCTCGGACATCCAAACTCTAATGTACTTCATGCTTTATTGAAATCTGGTTTTCTTGGGAATAATGAAACACCATCTCTTAGTGTTGTTCAGTTTGATTGCAATTCTTGCAGACTTGGCAAAAGTAAAACTCTACCCTTTCCTTTTCACACACCGCATGTTGTCAAACCTTTCGATCTGATACATAGTGATGTATGGGGTATGGCACCAGTCACTTCGCATGCTAATTACAAATACTTTGTCACTTTTATTGACGACTATAGTCGTTTCACATGGATTTATTTCCTTCATTCCAAAGACGAAGTAATAAATCTGTATAACTGTCATATCAGTCAAAGCTATAGATATTAGCTGTAAATCTGCTATTAGCTGTAAATCTGCTGTAGATATTAGCTGTAAATCTGCTGTAAATCTGTAAAGCTGTGATGTTTGCAAACTGAAACGTTCTTTGTATGGTTTGAAGCAGGCACCAAGAGTATGGTTTGAGAAGTTTCGATCCACTTTGCTTAGTTTTTCTTTCACTCAAAGTCAGTATGACTCCTCTCTTTTTCTACAAAGGACATCCACAGGTATCGTCGTCCTCCTTGTTTATGTGGACGATATCGTCATCACTGGCTCTGACTTGGAGGCAATCTCTGCGGTTCAGACTTTGTTGAATTCTACATTTCACATGAAAGATCTTGGCCAGCTCACCTATTTCTTGGGTTTAGAGGTGCATCATCAGCCGCACGGTCTCCTCTTGCATCAGCACAAGTATAGTCAAGATCTGGTTCAGCTAGCCGGTCTCACCAACACTACTTCGGTTGACACCCCCATGGAACTTAATGTGAAATATCGACGTGACGAAGGGGAGCTTCTTGAGGATCCTACTACCTATCGGAAGTTGGTTGGTAGTCTTATCTATCTAACCATTACCCGACCAGACATCTCTTATGCTGTTCATACCGTCAGCAAATTCATGCAAGCACCGAGGCATCTCCATCTATCTGCAGTCGCCGCATAATTCGCTACATTCTTGGGACACCTACTCGTGGCTTATTCTTCCCTTCCGGTTCTTCACTTCAGCTACAAGCCTATAGTGACGCTGACTGGGCTGGCTGCCCAGACACCAGGAAATCTACTACCGGCTGGTGTATGTTTCTTGGTGATGCCCTTATCTCTTGGAAATGCAAGAAGCAGGACCACGTCTCCAAATCATCTACTGAAGCCGAGTACCGAGCCATGTCTGCAGCATGCTCCGAGATCATTTGGCTGCGTGGTCTCCTCACAGAGCTCAATTTCATTCCCGTACATCCTACTCCACTCCATGCTGACAACACTAGTGCCATCCAAATTGCCGCAAACCCAGTCTATCACGAACGCACCAAGCACATCGAGGTTGACTGTCACTCAATCAAGGAAGCCTATGATCATCAAGTCATCACTCTTCCACATATCTCCACAACTTTGCAAATCGCTGATATCTTCACAAAATCCATGCCACGTCAGCGCCATCATTTTCTCGTTAGCAAATTGATGCTTGTCGATTTACCAGCATCAATTTGAGGGGGGATGTCAAAGGAAATATCAATCTACACAGCAGATTTAGAGCTTTACAGATTTACAGCTTTACAGATTTACAGCTAATATCTACAGCAGATTTACAGCTAATAGCAGATTTACAGCTAATATCTACAGCTTTGACTGATATGACAGTTATACAGATTTATTCCTTCCTTAATTAGGATATATTAGCTGTACAGTATATTTAGATAGATGTATATATGGTAGGGGCTGAAGATCAACTTGTATTTCTTCCCTAAATAGCTTGTAATCTACCTATATAATGGGCAATTGTCAATGAAGAAAGGCAGACTTTTTCAAAAGGACTCTAAACTGTCAGCAGAGAGTGGCTTTGATACCATGTCAGATTTGCTCAATGACCCTCAATCGAGTGGTCCTTTTCTTATATAAAAATCATTTTCCCTAATTACAATATATCCCTTAATTACAGTATCCACTAATTACAGCACAACAACATCTATATCCCCTAATTACAGCATAATATCTCATAATTACAGCAGCATCTATATCCCCTAATGACAGCATAATATCTCCTATTTACAGATCTGTTTCCTAAATAACTATACAGCAATATATGGTAGGTTTGACAGATTTGATCCTACTAACATCCTAGCGTGTACATGAGCTGCCCTGTACACGTGCATGAGCATAGCAAAGCTCATAAAAAATCTCTCCTTCTACATCATCTTCGATCAGCTAGTTTTGCTTAGAAGTTAATGAATCCAAGTAAATCTTCCTGATAGACGGTGAATGAAAATGAAAGAGAATTCGAACTAATGGGCTCCCTAAGGACCCGTTTGGAAACAACGTCTGCAAAAGCAAGTGCATATTGACTTTGTCAGTTAATTTCCCGTAAATCAATTTTCGACAACTGGCCTAGTTATCACCTATTTCTACGAATGGGGATCATATATATGGGGTTTGCGAAAATGCATCTAAACACACAACACGAAAAGAGGTTTGGCTCAAAACAACATTTAGGGGTCAAACACCCCTTTTGACGATGCATCCAAACAGGCCGAAAATGCTCCATTTTTATCATGAAGGAATGATCACCTAAACCCATCACATGTGCCTTTCAAATGCAACCCAACCCAACATGTCGAGTTTTTCTAATCAGGCAAGCAACACATGTAAGTTGGATTAGAATTGGTCTAATCTAAAACCATGCATTGTTTTCATCTGGTATGGCCAACCTGATGAGTGTACCAAACCGAATTTCATGACAAGCGATCTTCATGGCGGGGCCCACCTTATGCTACAATCGGATGTCCCACATATGTCATACATTAACATCTGGGATGGATTGCATGTGAAATTCACATGCAATGGGTTGTCGGTGATCTTTTCTCATTTCTATAAGCAACATTACAAAGATAAAGGGCAAAAAAAAAAAAAACCAACGATGATTCATCTGAAACTCATCACTGTTGCTTTAACTAAAACAATTCCCTAATCTTATCAATATCATATTAAAATCCAAAATCAATAAAAAAAAAATGGAATTTTAAAATTTTTAAAAAAAAAATGTAAGGTGGAAAAATCAAACCTGGGGTAATAATTCATGCCTTCTGATCTTGCTGGGGACTCCATCAGATTTTCAGACATTGAATCGCCAACCGTCAATCCATTCAAACTCGACGCCATTATCTACAATTGAAAAAAACCCAAAAAATCTCATCAGCCCAAAATAAAGAAGAAGAAGAAGAAGAAGAACTATAAAATTCCAAAGCACCAACAGCTCATACAAGTGGAAGCAATTATTAGGCGATCAAAGCAGTTGAACTGATGGGCCATAATGTGGATGGGGATGACCTGGAAAATCCCAAAATGTGAAAGAACCTAACCCTTCAATCAATGGCCTATAATAGCAACAGTCCAGATAAAAATTTAAAAAAAAAAAAAAAAAAGCTAGACATTTGATGGCTAGGATCTTTCAATCTGGAAGAGCTAAGGGGAGTCCACCATCCATGATTGGGCCAATAAATTCAAAGGCCTGGATCAGCTAACCCCAGGCCCAACTTGTAATATTCGGCACACATGAAACTATTTTCCCATCCTGACGCAACAGAACTTAGGGGTCATTTGGATGTCTATAGATGGGGCAAGTTGTAAATGATTTACACTCTGCGTTTGAATAACCTTTTTTGCCAATAAATGATTTACAGCATTTACCCCCATTTCATTTGGGCTCATTTGGGAGCTTGTAATTGGAGGTAAATAGGAAATGGAATTGGAGGTGAATGAATTGGGAGTAAATGGCTTACATAGTTGTGTTTGGATGGGAGTAAATGAAATGCATTTGAAATCCAAATATTCTGTTTGGATGAGAGTAAATGGGAGGAATTGGAATACATTTGAATTTTTCAATATAATCGCAAGAATATATGCAACATCCCGAATCAACTTTAATATCCTAACTTAGTGTACATATGCAATATTTAATAGAATGATTGTAATAAGCCCATTGAAATACATACTTTAGCAAAAAATGAGGAAATTTTGAGCCTCAGGTAAGCCACAAATGTAAGAATCACAAACAAGCAACTTACCAACTTTTTTAACCGTCCATTTATATGGCCATCCTTTGGATGGTTTGGATCATTCTTTTGGTGTGATTTTAGTGATGTAGTCAATCATTGGATTATTTCGAAGTACCATTAGCATGATACATGTGTGAGGGACATGTGCATAGTGGCACCTTTGTTTACACGTGTGACTCTCCAAAAGAGCTCAAAAGGCCAGTTCACCCCATTTACTTCCAAATCCTCTCTCATCGAGAGGATTTCATTTACATGCACATTTACTCACATTTCATTCCATTTACATGCATTTACTCCCATCCAAACACACCTCAAATGCCGTTTACCTTCATTTACTCTCAATTACACCTATTTACCTCCATTTACTCCCATCCAAATGGCCCCTATAAGAGCTGTTTGGATGGGAGTAAATGGGGGAATTGGGAGTAAATGAAGGAAAATGTAATTTGAGGTGTGTTTGGATGTGAGTAATGCATGGAAATGAAATGAAATGTGAGTAAATGGGCCTGTAAATGAAATCCTCTTCGTGAAGGAGAATTTGGAAGTAAATGGGGTGAAATGCCTTTTTGAGATCCCTTGGAGAGTGCACGAGTAAACAAAGGTGTCGCTACGCACATGTCCGCCATACACATGGCACACTGATGATACCCCGAAACAATCCAATTATTGGCCACATTACTAAATTCACACCAATAGAATAACCCAATCCGTCCAAAGGTTGGCCATCTAAATGGACGGTTAAAAAATGTTGGCAAGTTGCTTGTTTGTGATCCTTATGCTTGTAGCCCACCCGAACTCGAAATTTCCTCATTTTTTGGCTAAAGTATATATTTCAATGAGCATATTACAATCATTCTTTTAAATATCACATATGTACAATAATTTGGGATATTAAAGCTGATTGTGGATATCGCATATGTTCCTGTGAATATATTGAAATTTTCCAATGCATTCCAATTCCTCCCATTTGCTCCCATCCAAACAGAATATTTAGATTTCAAATGCATTTCATTTACTACCATGCAAACACAAATGAGGAAGCCATTTACTCTCAATTCATTTACCTCCCATTCCATTTCCAGCTTACCTCCATTTACAAGCTCCCAAATGATTTACAGGTGTAAACCATTTACAGCCTGTCCTGTTAGGCTGTAGATGATTTACAGGTAAATGATTGTCTGTGTTTGGATAGCCCGTAAATTGTCTAGGTCCTGTAAATGGAGAGCCAATCTTTCAAAATATAGATGTTAGGCTGTAAATGGAGAGCATGTAAATGAAATCCCACCTTTTTACCTGTAAACCTGTAAATCATTTACCACTTAAAACATTTATAGGCATCCAAACGACCCCAATTAATTTCTACCTATTTGTAAAACAAACAAATAAATTAATTAAATTCATCGCCAAAAAGGGAAAAAATCAAAATCCCTCGAAAACCACAACCCAATTCAAAAAACAAAAAACAAAAATCCCATAAAAATACATCTTTAAATAAATTTATTAAATAAATAAATTAAAAAAAAAAAAAACCCAACAACCCCAAATCCCCATTTTTCGAAGAAACCGCATCAAAATCCATCACTTCAACCGAAGAAAATAGAAACCCAAGAATCAAACAACCCCAAAAGTATTTTAAAATTTTTTTAAAAAAAAAAAGCCCAAAAAATTCACAGAGAGATGAAAATGAGAGAAAAATACCTCGCTCAGATACCGTTTGTGGGAGTGAAGATTGTCGAGATAGATTTCATCTTCCGGATCTCTACTTCGTTTTCCTGATGGAGATGAACTCGCTTCAGATCCCATTTCTTACTCCTCTTCAAACAAAACAAAAAAGAAAAAGAAAAAAAAAAAGAAAAAAACGTTTTTGTAAGGGGAGTTAGAGAGAGAGAGAGAGAGAGGAGAAACGCCTTTCTATCTTCTTTAAAAGGCTAGTGATATTTATACCCTCTCGTTTTGGTACAAACGTCATTTTTCCTACTTTTGGTATTAGGATAGTGAGAAATGCTCCAGTGCACTGTGAGCATTATTACTTATGGTACTCCTAGTTGTATCTGTTCACATGGACACTTCAATCGATCAATCTGAACTGTCTATTATGTTCATAACCCTCTTCGTGGACTAAAAATTGCATTTTAATGATCGGATGATCCAATCCGTACTTGATTTTGGCCTTATTTTCATATCCATACCTTTTCCAATCCACGATTGAGATTGCCTATTAAAATTGGTTCTTTGGGATCATGAGAAATCCATGATGGGTCCTGACAAGTAGATGGATCAAATTGTTTATTGGAACTATTTTTGTTAAAAAAATTGACCATCCATATTAAAGGCCACTGATCAAACGGTTAAGATTTGTTATATTCGAGTTATGTTTGCATGTTGGTATATGATTTTATGTGCATTGGACCTGATGAACGGTATGGATTAATGGATTGGTTAGTATAATTCACCCAGTGAAACTACAAGTACTACAACTTACAGTGCTCTAAGAGCACTGGAGCATTTCTCCAATGAGAGAGAGGGACGAAGATTGCCTGGTGACCCCAACACTCAGTATTGCCACGTGGGTCAGGACTCCGTGGGGCCACCTTAATGTATTAATTTCATCCAAGCCGTCCATTCGTTTTTTCAGATCATTTTAAAGCAGGAGCCCAAAATTGAAGCATATCTAGAGTTCAAGTAGACTAAACCGTAGTAAACAGTGGGGATAAGACGCCCAACGTTAAAACTTTCCTAAGGCCCGCCATGTTATTTATTCTCAATCCGATCTGTTCGTGAGATCACACGGACCTGAATGAAGCTCGATCCACTTCCGTGGCTCCCAAGAAGTTTCCAATAGTAGGCGTTCAACCCCTGCCGAATGATGTATTTGTTACGTACGCTAGAATTTGGATATGCTTCATTTTTCATCTCATGCCATAAAATGAGCCTTGGAAAACGGATGAACGGCGTGGATGTGACAAATACATCATAGTTGCTCCACAGAAGTCGCGCCACCTGTCCCTGTCACCATGCGGATATCCTGCGAAAGCCATTCGCAGGAAGTTCCTGCACTGGGAACTCAGATGGGGCCCACCGTGATGTTTGTATGGAATCCACCCTGTCCATCCGTTTTTTGAGCTCATTTTAGACTGTGAGACCAAAATTGAGAAGGATCCACAACTCAAGTGGGCCGTACTAAAGGAAAAGGTAGTTAGGGAAATTCTTACCGTTGAAACCTCCCCGGATTCTACAGTGATGTATACACGCCATCCATACCATTAATAGCGTCATTCCTACTGGGATGAACTCAAAAAAACAAATATTAGAATGATTCAAAACTTGTGTGGCCCACGAATATTTTAACTGTCGAAATTCAATTCTCACACTTTCGACCTACTTTAGAATTGGGTACGGTTCATTTTTGGTCTCATGTCCTAAAATGAACTCGCAAAACGGATGAATGGAGAGGATTTCTCAAAATCATCACAGTGGGCCCCACCTGAGTTCTCAGCACAGGAAATTCCTGCGAAAGGCTTTCGCAGGAAATCCGGGTCCGAAATCCGCGTCCCCTGGCCGGAAGCGGATTGGCTGGCGTACCACACATCAGCTAGTGTAGGCGCGAAGACGAGCGACGCGAAAGCGGATTGGCTGGTGTACCACACATCAGCTATATAAGTGCTGTAGGTGCGTGTCATGCGAAGACGAGGACTGACGCTCCTCGAGCTCCGAGTTGTACGAACGGCTCAAAAGATATAAAGTAACATGGCCCACAGTGATGTACTTATTAGATCTACACCGTTTATATATTCTTAGAGATCAGTTTAGAGCATTATCAAAAAAAAAAAAAAAAAAAAATGAATCATATCCAAAGACTATTAGAGCCACACCACAGGTGGCGGAGGAGATGATGATTTTCACAGTCAAACAATTCATAGTGCCCACTATAATATTTATTTTCCATTAAATATGTTCATAAGGTAACAAATACCTTAATAAAGAGGAAAAACAAATTTCATATTAATCTGAAACTTCCGCAACCCAAAAAAAGATTTCAATGGTAGACATTTAATCCCCTCTTCCTTTTTGCAGTGTGGTCCAGTTGATAGTTAGATCTGTCTTATTTTATGTCTCAGGCCTTCAAACGAGCTCGCCAAATGGATAAACGGTTTGGATATAACACATACCTCATTATAAGACTACACCAGCTAATCCGCTTCCCGCTTAGGCTCCTCAAGCTCCGGGTTGTACAAACGGTTCAAAGGAGATCAATGTTACGTGGCCCCTACAATGATGTATTTATTATATCTACACCTTTGATCCATTTTTAGATATCATTTTAGAATACTATCCAAAAAATGAATCATATCCAAAGATAAAATGGACCACATTACAAATAGCAGTGGAGACGATAATTTTCACCATTAAAAATATCATAAGACCCACCATAACATTTAGTTTCCATCGAATCTGTTCATAAGGTCACAAAAACCTGAATGAAGAGGAAAAACAAATTTCATATTGATCCAAAACTTATGTGAACCCTATAAGGGTTTCAATGGTACACTTCAATCCTCCACTTCTTTTTTTCAGAATGGTCTCCTCGGTCTTTGGATCTCTCTTATTTTTTATCTCATGCCTGACGATGAACTTATAAAATGGATGAACATATTCGATATAACACATTTCTCATGATGGGTGCATGGAACTTGCTGATGTTAACACACGAGCTATATAGCTGGTGTGTGGTACACCAACCAATCCGCTTCGCCAAGGCACACCCCTGTCAACCTGTAGGGGTGTACACAAACCAAGCTAGCTCGATTAGCTTGCTTGACTCAACTCGAAAAAGCTCTATTCGTCTCGGTTCGAAGCTGAGCTCGAGCCGAGTCAAATTGATTTTTGAGCTCGAAAATGAGTTCGAGTCAAGTTCGAGTATGCCCTAGCTTAACTCGACTCGGATCGAATCTAGCTCGAATCGAATTGGGATTGAAGTGGTTCGGTGACTCGGTTAGTTTGTCATTGATGTTGCTCACCAACTGTTTGATAAAATGACTCAAAGAAATGTGGCTGGTGGCAAGGAAGGTTTGGCTGGTTGACAAGGAAGATTTAGCTAGTGGCAAGCAAGGTATCTATATGAAACAAATACCATTTTTCTCTTCTTTTTTTTTTTAAATTTATTAATGTTACTTAAAAGGTTTTTGATAAAAATCATTGCCTATGTTTTTAAAATAATAGGATTTTGAAGTTGCACTTCAGGTGCTTGTGGAAATGACTCAATGGCAAACTCGACTCGATCTTGACTCGAACTCGGCCCGAGTTGGCCTGAGCTGCTGACCGAACAGAGTCGAGCTGGCCAGTCAGGCTCGAGGACCGAGCCAAGCCGAGTTCGAACTGAGGTCAATCAATGTTCAAGCCAAGTCGAGCTGAGGTCAGGTTGACTCGGTTCGACTCAATGTACACCCCTATCAACCTATGAAAGTGCCGCGATGCATTTTCGTATATATAGTGCGATGGTCCAAATTCAATGAGGGCCCACATATTGGGGGTACTTGTAAGAGATCCAAGTCATTCATCATGTAGTGTGCACCGTGATAATTCTAAATTCGAAATTTCAAGCAGGACACTCATTAAGTGGGTCACAAATCTTTGTTTGAATTTTGGCCGTTGGATTTCTTCTCCTAACCGATGTTTTTCGTAACTGTCCATCCATTTGGTGAGCTCGCCTTCAAGCTTGAGAAGAAAAATAAGACAAATTTAACTACTAAGTGGACCACATTGCAAAAAGTAGTAGAGGATTGAATGTCTACTATTAAAACTATTTTGGGGGTCACAAAAATTTTGGATCAATATGAAATTTGTTTTTCCTCTTCATCCATGTATTTTTAACCTTATTAATGGATTGGATGGAAAATAAACATTATAGTGAGCCCTACAAATATTTTACAGTGAAAATCATTATCCTCACTGCTTATTTTGGTGTGGTCCATTTTGAGCTTTCGATATGATTCATTTTTTTGCCTTATTCTCTAAAATAATTTCAAAAAATGAATGGATATAATAAATACATCATTGTGGGGCATGTAACTTTTATCTCATTTGAACCGTTCTTGCAACTTAGAGAACGAGGCGCATAGCGCTCATCTGCGCATGACATGTACCCACACCAGCTATATAGTTATGTTGCAATGCACCGCCAAATCCACTTCATGAGGAGTCCCTCCTTGAACGAGAAGCGGATTGGCCGATGTACCACACATCCCACACTTGGGTGTGCGGGGGAACGTCACTATCCTCTATGGGTTTCACTATGAGGTATGTATTATATCCAAACTGTCCAAAAGATTGACGAGCTCGTTTTAAGGCTTCATCCGAAAATTAAGACAAATCCAACTATCAATTGGACCACACGGTAAAAGGCAGTAGGGGATTGAACATCTACCATTGAAACCATTTTAGGGGTTACGAGATGATTAATATTATATATGTTTTTCTCTTCATCCAGGTTTGTGTGACCTTATGAACAGATTGTATGGAAAATAAAAGTTGCAGTGGACCCTATGAATGTTTTAACGGTGAGAATCATCGTCCGACGTCCATGTGTGGTGTGGTTTACTTGGGCTTTGTATATTACTCGTTTTTTATATCATGCTGTAAAATGATCTCGCCAAATGAATGAACGGTGTAAATATAATAAATATATCATCGTGGGGCCTTGTAACTTTGATCTCCTTTAACTGTTTGTACAGCCCAAGGAGCGTCGCGCTCATCTTAGCAGACACGTAAACACTAGCACGGGTAGCACGCTAATGAATGTTTCCCTCAACGTGGGCCCACATTGATGTATGTATTGAATGTCTCCACCATTCAATTTTTTTTTTTCTTTTTCCAGATAATTTTAAGACAATGTCCTAAAAATGAAGCCGATCTAAATATCAAGCTTTTTTCCTTTTTCCAAATAATTTTAAGACATTGTCCTAAAAATGAAACCGAGCTAAATATCAAGCGGACCACACCACATAAACATTGGTTATTGAACGCCTACCATTAAAACCTTCTTAGGCCCCACTATAATGTTTATTTGTCATCCAACATTTTGACGAGGTCACACACCCTTTAAAGAAGGGTAAACACAAATATCATCTTGATCCAAAATTTTCCATCGCTAGATAAGTTTTTAACGGTGGGAATTCAATTCCTACCATGTGGTTAACTAGATATTTGAATCTGCTTTTTTTTTAGACCATGCCATAAAATGATCCTAGAAAGAGGAAAAAATAAAATAAAATCTGATGAACGGTGTGGATATACAACACATATATTAAGGTGGACCCCACGGTCAGGAAAACATCCACTAGTTTTTTTTCTAGATTATTATTTTAAAAAAAAAAAAAAAAAAAAACCCTTTGATACTCAAGCCTTACGATGATTCATTGGAATGCGCTTCTGAAATGCCCACCTGGTGCATATGCAATCAAATTAAGCCGTTCAGATTTTGGGACAGATATTGGACGGTTCATAACTAATATATAATAATAATAATAATAAATTAGAGTTAAAATGTGTCTTATATTTATTGTTGGTGGACACACATTAAGTTATTATTCTTCTTTTTTTAGCAACAAGAGACATCAGTGTTAAAACGAGGTTATCTTCACTCAGTTTACCAATTGAACTATGGATCTTGTGTGTGATCATATACTCACTTGTCCATATTTAAACTTGATAGAAGTATTTGAAATACAGGCCATCCATAGAGTGGGGCTTACAAGAAATAATTTGCTATACCACAATCAGTTTCTAATGATGATGCTAAACTTTGATTTTTAGAGATGTGTGTGGGTATGTGTGTATTATCCTTTCTTAGTTTAAGTATTTTGTAAAGCCTTGTTAGTACCAAAAAATAAAAAAGATAAAAGGATAAAGAAATTTTATTTTAAATCATATGAATTCGTTTAAATAGATTGATGGTTATAATCTTCATCTTAAGAGTAATTTTCTTTGCTGGATGTCCTAGCATAAACAAAAGAACATGAACGGTTCTGATTATCATTCTACACTGTGCGTGGGGCCCACTCATGGACTGTATGTTACACCTACCTACTAACCTAAATGAGATGAACCCATTTTTAGTCGTCCACCAAAATGACCCTTAGCCACTGCAAGAACAGAAACAAGGGCTCCATTCATGGGCAAACCAAGCTTCCCACCGGTGATCGCAAGCATAGTCAAACCAACGGCCTTCCACTCTCTAATATCCGGCAAGCTTTCTCATAGGCCAGACTTGAAAATTTTCTCAAATTTTCCTCTTCTTACCTTGTGTTTTGGAGAGTAGTGAAGGCAATGGGTCGATTCAACTAGCCCAGCCTGCTTTTGAGGTGGGCTCGGGCCAAGCTAAATTGGTAGTGGGTCATGCAAAGGGCTAGGCTAAACATGTGATCAATTTAAGCAGTGGCAAACCTGCTCATATGGGTTATTACTGGGTTGGGCTAAACAACCCTACTTGACCCAAAACCTTTATATATATATATATATATATATATATGGAAATGGTACCATGAGTTCAAGCTCACGGGAACTTCTTGTGAGGTCGAGCTGTGTAGGCCCACCGTGATGTGTGTCCAACATCAACATTGTGCATTCGATGGGTCCCCTTTAGGTCTGGGATATCGCAAAAATCTGTATATGGAACTCAGGTGGGCCATACCATTTAAAACAATGTGAAGACATGACTAAAACATATAAAAGCACTTGGCGGGGCCCACTTGAGTTTTGGATGCAGCTGAAACTTGCTTGGATCCCTCATCCAAGTGGGACACATACAATGGATGGGCTAGATTTTTGAACCACATCCAAGTGAGCCCAATAAATGATTATGAATCTTTTAACAGGAAGGTAACCCCTATCAACTGTTGTATGTGGTGTGGCCCACCCAAGTCATAGATTGACTTGATTTTTAAGCCTGTGGCCCACCTTGGAATGATGCATCTAACTGATGGGATAGATGTTGGACACACATCACGATGGGACCACACAGCTCAACCTCATGGATGTTGACCTCATAGTACCACCACAACACACACACTGTGTGTGAGCAAAATTTTTGATTGATTTAATAAGTGAGTTAGGCTCTGACTCCAAAGCAGTCCAAGCCCAACCCACCACTCCAATAGTGGAGGACAATGGGTCAAGTTGGGATTGGATTAAGATTAGCCCAAACTCGACTTATTTATTAAACAAGCCAAGAATTTCAGCCTAAACCTGAACCACAACTCATTACTGTATGGCCCAGTCCGAACCCACTTAAAAATATATCAAGCCCAACCTAACCCAACGCAACCCAACCCAGCTTGATCCATTTAACTGTAACCATACCTTTTAATACTCGTTGAGTCAACTCGAAACTCAGCCAAGTCCACCCCACCCAGTGATTTATGAGGAAACTAGGTCCCAGCTGTCAGCTGACTCGACATGACTCACGGTGACTTGACCTAAGTCACTCCACGGTCTCTCTGCAAGTGGAGAGATGTTCTTAACTTACACATCTTACAGTTTAGGATTTTTACTGCCAAATGCCTTTGTGATTTGGAATTTATCAAATAGTGTCTCCACAAACCAATATTCCCAAGTGTATGCTTTTTCAAAAGAGAAATTACATCATTGCCTTTGGTTCACACACACATAGGCAAATCTAAAAATGTTGGCCCTACATGATATGTGTCTGATATTCAATTAATCCAGTATGTACATACCAAAATGATTATTCAGCAAAAAATAATAATTGGGGATCCAATCATAAAGTGGGCCAATCCTTAAAAAATAATATATACCACTCAAAACATTCAAATTCAAGTGTAGCCTATTTGATGGTTTGATTGGCCTGATTTTTCATTTCTGCCATCACCAAGGAGCCCAGCTCATTAGCTTGGCTCAAACCTGCATCAGAAGCAGGTCGGACCAGCTGACCCACCGACCAACCGGATCCATGCCAACCCTAGTTGTATTACAGAGTGCCAATGGACAACCTTTCTTCAAAAACCTTGATTTATACTAGAAAGCTAAAGAGAAATCTCAGTCATCCAAGTAAGCAATGAACGGTTGTCAGAGAAATCTCAGTTGCTATGTCATGAAATAATCTTCACCATGAACTGCAGAAAGTCTACACAATCCACCGTTCAAACGACTCGGGTGAAGCCCATGGTGATGTGTGTAGGACATCTAAACCGTACATCACAGGCATCCCTGTTCAAAGGGATGCTCCTGGAATCAGATGGATCTAAAGCTAAGGTGGGCCACAGTATCATAGACTGTGAAATCACGGACATAACCACTATATGACGTGGTATGGCCCACCTATGGACTAGGTTTTGGCCTGTCCCCTTCAACCCAATGGGCTTTATACAACGAACAGGCTGGATGGCATATAAACAATACCCCACGCGGAGACTAACGATAGCCATCACCTCTCAACTTTTCCTATGGTGTGGCCCACCCAAACTATGGATCAAGACAATTTTTAGGTAGCGGATTAGGTGCGGCGTTGCCATCACTCAAGACGTGCGGCCCTAATCATGGGGCCCACCTTGATGTATATATCCATGCCATCCATCTCTTTTTGCCTGTCATTTTAAGGTATGAGCCAAAAACAATGAAGCAGATATAAATCTCAGTGGCCCACCCATGGGAAACACAGGGAATTGAACGACCACCATTGAAAAGTTTTAAGGCCCATTATAATGTATGTTTGTGTTTGGGCAAAATCTTGAAGCGTCAAATTTGACAATGTAAATGGGAATGACAATTCACTGATGATCGAGTGTCGAAAAGTCGTATTGGTCGGATAATTCGTGTATAAGAACGAGGAATCATTAGGACTACATCAGCAATGATCTACAACTATCTTGATGAGGCCGCATTCGACGAAGGCAAAACATAAACGATTAGGGGCAACCGCCACTTTACAATTGCCAATATACAATATCGCCACATATGCAACAATGACATTACTAAAAAGTTTATAAATAGTGAAGAAAAATAAAAAAAAATGATCCAGAATCAATCATAAAAATAAAAGATCAAACAAATCAAATCCAACGCAACACTGCTTATTCAGTCTTTTGGAACATTTATCTTCTCTATCGCTCATCAACGTGGAACCCCTTAGCATTTGATAATAGTTCAATCCGTCCCCACTTTATGCCGGTCTGACTTAGTCATAACTAGTAGTTGTAATGAGATTCTATTTGCATTTGCATGTGAGATCTAAAAAAATACCTCAGCATTAGGAAGCATCCACCTATAATCATATGTTAAGTCGACAATGGTTTGTAATCTCAACATTGTTTATTCCTCGCTCATTGGCGCACTGCTCGTTTAAGCACTCTATTGCTCTCAACTAGGTCATTAATTTATATTAGAGTAATTATATTTTAGGTCTTATCGTTTTCAACCATAACTTCTGTTGTTCATCTCAATTCAAGATAACATTTGCTACACCTTCAAAAGTTCTTAAATTTGCAAGGCAAAAAAGACCATACAAAAGGAATAGCTTTATCCTATGCAAATAACAAATATCATCCGGATCCAAAACTTGTGGCCCATTGAAAGATTTTAAGGGTCAACCACCGTTTCCTTATGTGATCCACCTGATATTTGGATATGATTCAGTTTTTGGCTGATGCCTTAAAATAAGCTCGCAAAACGGATGGACGGCGCAATACATTAAGGTGGGCCACGGTAGGGGCAGCACTTAATCCGCCCCCGCCCTACAATAATGGGACGTAACTGATGAGAGGATTAAATTTTTGGAAGGGATCAGGGTGGGGCCTACAGAGGTCAACACCACTGTTACTGACGGCCGCCTCAACAGGATGGGATACTGTTACTGATGGCCGCCTCAACAGGGTTGGATGGAAAAAGATTCGCAAAACAACTCAAAGTCAACTTGATTAGTGGCGTCAGATCTTCTCGCACCATTAAAATAAATAAACAGATAAGGTTTTGCTAACGTCCCCATCTTCATAAGACGCCAGCAATATCCTCAAACCTTTTCAATGACACGTGCGACGTCCAATCATCAATCTGAACCGTCCACTTTATTCGCTTCATACAACAGGGGGAGAAAACCAAAAATCATGCTAATCGGATGACCCTGGGCATCCAATCCTTAGAATGGAAAATGGACGATCAAGATTAAGTAGATAAACAAAATAGGTCCAATCATAATCTCAATCCATCTATCCAATGGATCTCATTTTCTATTGCTTGTGATTCCAAAGTAGCATTTAGGTTTGATGATCTTAACCATGCAATCCATGCTATATATAGCTTGTAAAAAACAAGCGGTTGTATCAAAGGGATAGGAAACGAAAGCGGATCCGATGAATGGACCATCTCAGCATGCGGGCCTGGGCGACACATGCTAAAATCCCAAGTAGCAAGGGAGGGCCATCGAGCAAAATGGGTCGGTCGTACTCAGCTTATAAGTGAAATCCACTCCGTCCATCAGATGATAACCCTTATTTTCACCGTACATGACAAGGATCAGAGCAATAGAAAAATTAGATGGGCCACACCAATGGGAACAGTGTCTAAGTGCACCCAAAACCTCTACCTTTGGATCCGGTTGATTTTTGTGTTTTCACTTCATCACGGTGATTCACACTTAGAGGTGTACGCGAACCGAGCTAACTCAGTTATCTCGCTCGACTCGACTCGAAAAAGCTCGATTCCACTCGACTTGAGCTGATTTTTTGAGCTTAAAAATGAGATCGAGCTGGCCCCAGCTTGACTCGACTCGGATTGAACCTAGCTTGAATCGAACTCGGATCGAACCAGTTCAGTGACTCAGATGCTTTGATATTGATGTCGCTCACAAATGTTTGATGAAATGACTCAGAGAAGTGTCGCGAGTGGCAAGGAAGGTACACACACAAATATATATATGAAATCAACATCCTTCATTTCTTGATTTTTATGTTGCTTAGAAGGTGTTTGATAAAACATTTGTGAAACCATTGCTGTTGTCTCAAATATAGTTGGATTTTAAAGGTGCGGTCTAAGTATTGTGAAAATGCTGCAATGGCAAACTCGGCTCAATCTTGGCTCAAACTCAGCTTGAACTGGACCGAGCTGCTGACCGAGCTAAGCCGAGCTGGCCAGTCAGGCTCAAGGACCAAGTTCAAGCTGAGGTCAGCTAGTGGCCGAGCCGAGTGGAGCTGAGGCCAGCTCGACTCAGTTCGACTCAATGTACACCCCACTGAACTAAGCCGAGCTGGCCGGTCAGGCTCAAGGACCAAGTTCAAGCTGAGGTCACCTAGTGGCCGAGCCGAGTGGAGCTGAGGCCAGCTCAACTCAGTTTGACTCAATGTACACCCCTATTCACACCTGCTGAACGGGTTTGATGAAAGATGCAGACCATGATGACCCCACATACAAGCCTATGATTAGTGTCCCATCCCCATTTATCCCTCCAGTGTGGCTCACCTGAGTTATTGTTCTGTCAGAGTTTTGGTCCAACACCTATCATTGCAGAACACACCTGATGACAGGGTGGATTACACGTTTATGACCATAGAGTGCGGGGCCCAAAGAGCTTGGGTGTTTCAAGCCAATGAGTAAAACAGCTGTTGTACCCAGGATTCCGGTCCAACAACTCGAGCATTATCATAACAACAAACATCATTATCATGTCGACATCAATCTCACCTCTTTCATGTCTCACCTATCTCAAGGGCCCCTTGCACGCCTCATAAAAGATAATAATCCTATCCCCATCCAAATCCTTGCCAAGCCCACACGCGTGTACACGTCAGCTAACACACCCACCACCACGTATGCTAGCATGGTGGACAGGTGCAATATCCAAACCATCCAACAGACAGGAACCACTATTGAAAATTCCCTGTCCCAATCACAGGTGGGCCCACAAGTCACATGGGCTACAATGAACAAATGTACGGTTGTGAAAAAAGCAACTGAAAAGTTTTCTCGTATCATGTCATACCTACAGAATGGACCACCTCACATGGACACAGTGAGGTCCAACTGATGGATGGCTTGGATATTTCACCCATCTGCCAAGCTGGCATTTCCGGTGGTGTGTTCATTAGCTGATCTGTACATGCGTGTGGGCTGAGCAAAGCTCCATCTACAGCTACAAAAAGATAAGAAAACAAGGAAATAGAGCTTCTCACAGTCCCAATGCAAAGGCAATGAAAGCAACATAACATCACCAGGCCCACCTAAGGAAAGCAACAAACGAAATTAGAGCTGGGACCTCCTCCCCCAGCAAATAACGAACCCAACGTGCTGAAAGTAGAAACTCCCAAAAAGGACACTCCATTTCATCTGAAATTTTGGCAGATCAGTGGCCCACTAAAACAACCTAAAAGGTCAAGGTCATCACCCATGTGGGTCCCACCCCACCGCCGAATGTGGGTCAGATTGTGAATCCATTACCTTACAAGTATGGGTCAGCAAAGGTCCCTTGATGATAATGTGGAAAAGATGGACTCGCCGTCTTACCTGTTCATTGCAATACAGGTCAGTCAGATTCAGTATCCTTCACCAAAGAAATCCCTCCTCTCCTGATGATGTGGGTCAGATACCGGCATCCTATGGAGGTGCTAAAAGCCCACACCGACCACAGATTCTTACAAGCACATATGACCTCTAATACATAATTAGAATTAACTAAAATTAGATGAAGTTATTTTTAGGCTTCTACCAAACAGGCCTTAAAGAATATCCCCATTTCCAGCCCATTAAATCTTGGCCTATGTTGGGAAAGCTGTTGTCCTCTATTTATTTATTTTTTCTTAAAAAATGAGGCAGTGAAAAAAATGAACTAAGGAGGGGATTGACCGTCTATCACACACGTGTCCAATTGTTCCATGTGTTGGAAAATCTGAACCATTCATCAAACTCTGCATCACACTAAATCCATACTAATAAAATTTCGGGGCCTATTGGTTGGACGCCTAAGTGGGACACAATCGATGGGTGTCAATGCCGGTCAGGAGAAAATGCATTAAAACTCATTATCAGTGGCACTCAAAGATGCCCTAACTTGAGATTGCAATTTCATAGTAGGGCCGCAACTTGGGTTCAGGTTCCACCCAAAGCTGATAGACCTAACCTGAGTTCGTGTTGGGTTGGAAAAAGCCAACCCGATTTCAAGCAAGCAGGGTTGGGTCAGGGTAGAGCAAATTTAAGTCAGGTTAGGTCGGGTTGCGTTGGGTATAAAGGAATTCAGGTTGGGTTCGGGTTGGGCACCTTGGGTTGGAATTCAGGTTGGGTCCTCCTGAGGTCGGATCAGGCTTGGGTTGAACCCCCCACCAGACCCAATCCACCCTAGTTGCACCCCTACTTCACCACCCTATTTATATAGTTTATTCCCAAACTGCCCTAGTTACACCCTACTTCACCTATCTACCCCTTCCTAATTCAAACTACCAAACAGCTTTTGGACTAGGAGCTTCCAAATATTCTAACCAACAAAGAAGTCCCCGTCAGCTGTAATGAGCAGCCCTAAGCTCACATGTGTAAAAGATATAAGAACAAACAGCTACCTCCCAAACATGTGCAAATCAAAGCATGGTAACAAACAGAGCTGACCTAAGGAAAGATGAAAGAAAATACAGGTACTGCAAAAGAGCATTCATATTTCATAAAGGCTGTTCTTAAATGAACAAAAACCAACTCCAAAAAACATAAATATGGATGTAAAATCAATCAAACCCACATTAATTGGATGTATTCCCTTCAATTTCCAACTAGCCTAAACTAAACAAGGGAAGGATCACATGCATGATGTGTAAGTTCCTTCAAAATCCAGCCCGAAACATAACGCCCACTGTAGAAATTTCCAGAAGGAATATGGGGTCCACCCAGATGAAGGGACAGCAAAACTCAGGTGGACCAGACCACTTGAATATGTGAGTTCTAAGCAGGATTGTACATTGCTCCCCATGAGTTATAGATCAGTATGATTCTTGGGATGTAGGCGAATTGACAAGGCTCACCAGATGGATGATCTAGATTCCACAAAGACATCGCTGGTGGGCCCCACACAGCTCCGATGAATGGTAATTACAATTTGTGATCATTCCACAACTAAACATGAGGAATGTCAAGAAGGCTCCCTGCGTAGGGAGGGGGCCCAAGCTGCTCATCCCTTCTGCCCACCACATGATGATAGATCCCATTGCATATGGACCACATGGAAAAATTCAGAGTTGTCAGATATCTTTACCCATGTCCTATCCGTGCAAAGGCGATGATCAGGACTGTCTATCAACCTTTTTCTTTCCTATCCTTGCAAAGGCGATGATCAGGACCGTCTATCTACTTTTTTCTTTCTTTCTTTCTTCTTGGTCTTCTTTTTTTTTTTCGAAATGAACTTTTCGAAGAAACTTTGATCACTGATGAAATAATGACCGAATTTGTTAGATTTTTCTGGAGTTACCCATCAGATGGTGGGACTGGAGAGGCAAGCAGCTTGGGTGCACACAGAGGAATCACATCAAACGAAATCTACAACTTCCAAAACATGGGCACCAAGAGCTAAAATTTCACTGGTCAGATGGCGATATCATCTCTCCGAATAATCATCAATTTCCAATTCCCATTGCCAATGAGCATGATCAATGGGTTCCAAGGGGTCTACCAGCCCAATTTTCAGGCCATGCTCCATTCCCCGGCAAGGTCCGCGATTTCAACAATCTAGATTGATGTAAATGTCGGGTCCAGCATACTAATTAAAGGTAATTAAACACAATTATATTTCTTGGGGCGAAAACCCGTAATTTCTAATCAATCGCATAACAATAAAATCCAACAAAAAAAAGAAAATACTTCCAATAAAAGGGGAAAAAAAACCTATACAAGGTAACAGTAAAGTCCCAATTCAAATTACCTGGAAGAGACTGGATTTAGGGTTTTGGTGAACCCATTCAAAGCTCCATAGCTCTTGGAATTGAACCCCAAACACCCCAAAAGCCCCTGCCTGTACGGTAAGAATGTCTTCTTCTTCATCTCCTCCGCTTGCGCTCTGTTTGCAGTATAAAACATCTCGTGGGGGGATGGTGCTGGGCCCCGCCTCTTCCTCACCCCATTTGTTGCCTTTCCAGCCACCGCCTTCTTCGGCGGCATCTGACACTTCCCTTTCTCCTTCTCTCCTCCGGTTGTCGCTTCCGACGGCGGAGATTTCTTCTCCCTCAAAGAAGGAGAGAACGATAGCGTGTGCCAGAACTTCTCCTTCCCATTCCCTCTCCCTTCGCTTTTGCTTCTATACAAAAAATCCTTTAATGAAATCCACCGCTTGGAACCCCTTCCGGACGAAGATCGAGACGTCGATGCTGAAACGGACGGTGTAGATGCTGTTGATGCATCCATCTCCTCTGCCTGCTTTCGATCCGGACGGTCAATCTCTCGATCTTCTCCGTCTTCCTCCTCTTCCTGCCATTGGAACGGCGCTTTCCTCATCGGCGACATAGATCTAGCCCGTCTGTGTACGGACCTGCTCCGCAGCCTTAGATCTCGCCCTCTCTCGACTGACCGCTCGGACCCTTTGCTTTCCTCGTCTTCTTCTTCAAGGTCCAGCAGCGGGGCAAGGATCTGGGGGCGCTGGAGGTGAGACGAGAGCTTCATGGGCCGGATCTGGCCGTTCAGGAAGAGCTCGTCGGCGGAGATCATGGATCCGACAGGGGATGCAGTTGAGGGAGGCAATCTGGAGGAGAATTCGAATTCAGCCGAGGAATGAACGGTGATATCTCCAGAGGAAGAAGGTGGCGGCGGAGAAGAGAGAGAGGCGGAGGATGAGAGGATGTAATGCATGGGGCTTGCAGGAGCGCTGAAGAAGAATGATGGCCCCCCACGGCCTGGGCTTGAAGGTGCAGAGACGTACGGAGTAGAGCAGGAACTGTCGACCTCGTCTCCATGGATAGGGTTTTGGAGGTCGGGAGATGGAAGCTTCTGGTTTCCACCATTGCTAGGGTTTTTCTCGAGCTCCATGAAAGAAGAAGGAAGAAGAGAGAGAGAGAGAGAGAGAGAGAGAGAGAGAGAGAGGAGAATGCCTGTTCGAGCTTTTGCTGTATTATATAGAATTTGGAAGCGGATTGCGTCCTACCCCTACCCCCGCCCGTCTCCAGCTGGGAACGGACAAGAGCTTTGAGGCCACCGTGATGTATGGGTCTTATCCACACCGTCCATCCATTTTTACTTTTTTTATCATTCTAAGATGTAAGCCAAAAAAATAGGCAGTTCCAAACACATATGGACTACACAGTGGTGATTAAACTCTTACCGTTAAAAACTTATTGTGGTCTACATAAGTTTTGAATGGAGCTGATGTTTGTATTTTTTTCTCGAAAATAAACATCACCGTGGGCTGTTAAAAAGTTTCAACGGTGAGAATCATTACACCGCTGCTTCATGTGGTGTGATCCATTGAGAATTGTATCTGCCTAAATTTTAATTATATATTATAAAATTATATGGAAAAATAGATAGACGGTGTGGATAAAATCCATACATCACGGTGGCCACTCAAAGCTCCTGCTCGTTCCTAGCTGGAGACGGGCGGGGGTAGGACGCAATCCACGTTCGAATTTTAGAAAAAGATACTCCGCAAGTGTGATGGATGATACGCAGGCACTTTCGAATTTTAAAAATTACTTGGATGTAATTCAAATTAAAACGGTACGATTTTTTGATACGATGTAACATGGTGTCGGCCTTTTTAATTATCTGACCATAAGATTGGCGGACATTTATTGAACGGTTGAAAATGAAATATATCAAATTATCTTCATTTTAGCGAACAAGTGTCTCCGAATCAACAGTTAGGATTGTCCAGGAAATTTTTATTTTGGACTGTAACTTAGAGCGAGTGGGTTCCACAATTTAGTCGGTGTTAAATCTAATTTGATTATGTGACAGGTGTGCCATATATAAGTGCCCGCTTATCAAGTGTCACACACGGCCAGCGTATCAGATAACTGCCCATAGAATTTCCGGTTGTGCTGCTTTGACACGCAATAGTGGAAGGATCGAAGGGGTGGGGAGCGGATTCCGTAGGTCGGCGGATCACCTACTTCGGTCAGGAATGACCGTGGTGGGGCCCACCTTGATGTATTATTTATATCCACTCCGTCCATCTGGTTTTTCAGATCATTTGGGGTAATAAACCCACAAATGAAGAAGAATTCAAATACAGGTGGAACACATCAGAGGAAATAGCGGTGATTTGACGTCGACCACTGGAGGGGAAATATATGATACGTGCGTACATATCTTTAGGTAGTCTACCCGTGTCTTCATTTTTGAAAAGTGGGGCTCACATTTTGGTAATCCAGACCATAGGTTTTCACTACAGGCTGATGGATATTTATCAGAAAACATTCTGGATTTTATGATATTTAGGATTTCTTCTCGTGGCCCGAATCCACGGTGGAATTTTATTATTATTATTTTTAAAAAAAACAATGATCTGGATTATAGAATCAACGGTCCCATTCATTAGAAATGATAAAATCTGGGTACTGCGTATCGTTCGTTTCTATAGAGGACGTATCCGAGGAAGGTTCGCTCGACCTGCACGTCGTCTCGCCCACCAAGTGAGGATCCTAACCGTTCATGTGGATGTCAACGGAGTAGATAGCCGTAATCTCACTCATCAATCCTGAAGAATGATTTCTAGAGAAATTTCTTATGGGTGGTTTTGTAAAAGAGCCATGTGCTGCGAGGCGTTCTGGATTAACGGTCTGGATCATCGCGCGGTGGGACAGAAGGGGCGAACGGATTTGGCCAGAAATGGAAGCGAGTTACGGACTGAGTAACTCAGTACGCTAATTCTGTGGAGCCCACCGTGGATGTATCTGTCTTATCCACGCCGTTCATCCCCTTTTCAAGATCATTTTAGAGTATAATCCCAAAATATAAGCATATCTAAAGTTCAAGTGGACCACACTACAGGAAACAGTGGGGATAATGACGTCCACCATTGAAACCTTCCTAGGGCCCTCATTAATGTTTAGTTCTCATCCAACCTGTTCATAAGTTCACAAGGACATGGATGAAGGGAAAACACAAATATCAGCTTGATCCAAAACTTCTGTGACCCCCAAGAACTTTTCAACGGTAAGCATTTAATTCACTGTTTCCGGTTCTGTGGTCCACTTGAGATTTGGATATGCATCAATTTTGGGATTATACACTAAAATGATCTGTAAAAATGATCGACGGCTTGGATAAGACGCATACATCACGGTGGGCCCCACAAAGTTTACTCAGTACGCCGTCCGCCGTTCGTTTTGACAGGGTATGGGTGAGAGGATTGTGGTGTACAATTAAAATGACCTTCTCCTGGAGAGCAATGTATATGATACTCGACCCGAGGATATGTATGGGATATTCGGGTTTTAAGTTCGTGCAAATGATGCCACGTTCCAGCGATCCAGACCATTGATATGTTTGGTTCCAGGTTCCACTTTCTTTTTGTGATATAAAAATGGAATTTTGAGGACGGAACTATGCCATCTTACATTCAAAAGAAGAACAGGCCAACGTGGGCGATTAGGAACGTCCAATCTGTGATTCTGCAATCGGATAGAAATTTGGATGGATAAGATCTTCTAGCCTGAGATATTTTTGGCAGCTCATATGGAATAGTGTCCCCTTTCTAACGGTTTGGATCAGTACATAATAGACGCCACTTGTTCAAATTAAAAGCCCAGGATACCCTACATATCCTCCGTCGAGGATCATATAAAGACAGTATCGGGCGGCGCTGTTACGAGAAACTATCAACTATATGATATCATCCTGGGCCCGTGGATATGGGGTTAGACTATAGTCACATGTTCGTCTAGAAGGGTTGAAAGGACGGTGGTGACTCGTCAACCGTATGTGTTGAATCATTCAATGTTTTACTTTCAACCACCCATTTGATGGCCACTAAATTTAAGGTTAGGACTTTTTACCCGTACAATTTCAGACATATGCGCCATTCATTTTAGGACCCACAATTTGAATGGTCTGGATGTCTGGATAGCTATACATCAGTGCCACGAGGATGGGCCACCACTATTTTAAAAATGTCGCTGAACTAACACAGCAGTCAACCGGTGGATAGGTTTGAAACGAATTGCGTACTTCCCTCCGTGCATGGACTCGGTCCAGTCAGGGGATCTGTGGGGCACATCGTGATGTGTGGGTCTCATCCACTCCGTCCATCCATTTTCCAGATCAATTTAGACCGTAAAAATAAAATAGAGATATATCCAACTCACAAGTGGGCCACACCACAGGAAGCAACATCCATAATGACGCCACCGTTGAAACATTCCCAGGGCCCACCGTGAAGTTTATCTTCCATCCAACCTGTTCTGAACAGATCAAATAGACCAATATGAAGGGAAAACACAAGTATAGCTTGATCAAAACTTCAACGGCTCTTTTTAACGATGGACGTTCAATCCCAACCTCTTGGTCCAGTTGAGCGTTGCATCTGCCTCATTGTTAGGTTCATACTTAAAAATGAACTGAAAATTTTGATGGACGGCGTGGATAGAACCCATACTTCACGGTGGGTCCACAGAGCCTCTGCCTGACCGAGTCCATCTAGGCGTGGGCAGGACGCAATCTGCTTATGTTCTCCGTCTAGGTTCCGGCAGTAGTTCGGGTCAATGTTCTGAGTGGTGGTGACTGGTCCTCCATACGTGCCGCACATGTTTAGGTTCATGAAGACCGTCCAAATTGTGGGCCGTATTATGGATAGATCTTGCCTCGTAATTTAGGCTGATAGAGTAATCCTGACCATCCATTCCGAGGAGATCAAATGGGTGTTCGAAAGCCAAACGTGAGTAGTCCGAATTCACAATTCAAATTTGGACGGTTAGTATCGTCTTCTCATGGAAACTTCTACACACGTCTCAGCGATTTGGACGGTCTTGATTACTGTAAAAATATAAAGTATGCACGTGGATGAGTCGCCACCAATTTTAAAATATTAGAGAACTACATGCCTATGTAGCTAGCTACTGGTTGACTTGCTGTTCAGCGACCAAAGGCTAGAAAGCCTTGCAGCTCAAGTCAAATTCTGCCACGTTGGGTGATCCTGGCCGTAAATCAGCAGGGAACCTCTGCACATAGATCATGTGGTGTGGCTAAGGACCAGTTGGACGGACGTGGATTTCCTGCACGTATCTCGGCCATCTGTTTTACGAGGTCGGACTTGCGATAAAAAATTAGGGGGATCCAAAACTCAAGTGCGCCACCCGAGAGAAAAACTGGCGAAAAAGTTTCCTACCGTTGAAACTTTCCTGTACTCCACCTTGATGTTTATATCCCATCCAAGCCGTTTATAAGGTTATATCACCTGTATGAAGTGAAATAAAAAAATATTTGGCCTGATGCGAAACTTTTGTGGCCATACAAATATTTCAACGGTGGTTACTGAATCCCCACTGTTTCCTCTTGTGTGGCCCACTTCAGTTTTGGATCCTCATCATTTTTTACTGCATACCCTCAAATGAGCTAGAAAAACGGATGAACGGGGTAGATTTCTCACAAACAACACAGAGGCCACACCTAGTATCCCAGCGCAAGTAAAATGGCGTCCCAATTGGCCACGGAGGAATTAAGGAAACGGGTTGGCTACCCTGCTATGTGGGCTCTACCTTGATGTATGTTTTTCATCCATTCTTTTCATCCAGTTTTACAGGTCATTTTAGATCTTTATCTCAAAAATTAGAGCAATATAAATCTCATTTGGACCACACCACAGGAAAACAATAATGATTGGATATCCACCACTAAAATCCTCCTAAGGACTGCTGTACTATTTATTTGACATCCAATCTGATGATTAGGTCATACATATCCGGATGATGTGGAAAAAAAAATAACAGCTTGTTACAAAACTTTTATAGCTCCGAAAGAATTTGTAATGTTTGACCTTCATTCAATACTTGTAACGTCCTGTCCAAATAGAATAGTGTCCTGGGACGTTCATGTAGGATCTGTCACAGGACCGTTCACTTAAAACCGCACGTGTGTGAGGTGCCACCAAATTAATCAACCCAGGTTAGCCCATTGAGGTTGGTCAATCTAGTTGTGATCAGACCAAGTGCGGGCCATCAAGCCATATAGCCCGTTTACACTTAGCAACAGCCCGTGCAGGCCATACATTGGCTAAGGAAAATCAAAAAAATCTAAAAGTTTAGGGAACCAAAGATCTCACGGGGTTTGTGGCCTATTGCGGACCGTGGACTCAGTGGACACCGAGAAATTAATTATTCGCGTCATTCCAGAGGCACTTGCTAAATGCAACACACCCACGGCCAAAATTGAAATCTGACACTTGTAAATAAAACTGAGATTTCAAGCTTTCCAGCCGTCGGATCTCTTTTAGATTTACGGTGAAGGTCTAATGTATTTTTCTACGCCCGTCCATAAACTCTGGGACCCGATCGTGGAACGGTGACCGTTGATCGCAAATCAGACCTGTGCGATCAAACCTCATATCCGATCGTTTCCAAATTTTGCATGGCCCTTCATCAGGCTATGAAACACCTGTCCTATAAGTTTCATGGCTAGAAGGCCACCAGAACCGCCCCAACAACCGGAATGGACCTCGTAGGGCCATTTAAAGATCGGATCCGTGTGATAGGACCCTGCATCCGTTTGTTCTCAAACTTTGTATGGCCCCTCATCGGGCCATGAGACACCTACAAACCAAATTTGGTGGCCAAAGGGGTGTTAGGGCCGCCCCAAACCTAATAGGGAGTCCTAGAGGGCCATTGTGGGAATTTATGAAAACTTAAGGCCAATTGGCCCAAGTCTAGGAAATAAAGCCCTAGCTCTCTCAAAACTCTCTCCTTTACTACAACCACCAAAGAGAGAAAAGAGAGAGCAAGAGAGTAAGAAAAGAAGAAAGAGAGAGTGAAGAAGAACGAGGGTGGACCTTAGATCGAGGTGGGGCCCAAGGAAATCCAATCTTGTAACTCCCTACCTTTTCTTTAAGGAAGCCCTACACTACATCCACAAGAATTTTTTCTTTGATCGTATAGGTAAGATCCATCACCCCTTTTTCTTGAAACTCTTGTGTTGAGAAGGAATTGACATGAATTTCTAACATGACAGTGCTTGCTTTAGGGATTCCGGCCGGTTGACCCCGAGATCCACATTCGTAGGTCATTTTCCAAGTCTCCAACGATCCATAGGTGTGGACTATTATCCTTAGGTGCCCTAGCACCAATTATACTATGAGTCTAATGATTTTAATTGCTTAGATGATGTATTTGAAAAATCTAAAAAAAACTTAGGATTTAGATGTTTATTTGGGGATTGTATGTTTTGTTTAGTTCTCATATGATGTTGTTCGTGCTTCTCACATGATTATGTTACAATGGATGATTATATGCTCATGTCTTGTTTGATTTTCTCATAAGGTGTTGCTTTGTAACATGTATGATTCGTTAACTCTTGTGCATTTGATCTACGAGACGTAGGAAGTGCTTAACTTTCTCACTGACTCGCACAATACACATGCACATTTTTCCATGATAATGTTAGCTTTACTCGTTAAAAGATTTGAATCGTATGTTGAGAAGTATGAAAACATGATATGGTTTATGCTAGTTGATACATTGATAGTTGTCATATTATGGATCACCATCAAAACCCTTGGGTTTGTCAGAAACATAAGAAGAGCGAAGGTGGTCCCTTTGGTAGGACTATCCTGAGGCTAAACCCATGGATTTGGGAGGGTACATGTAGGCAACAGTAGTTAGACTACATGAGTTGCCCGTATCCGATGTCGTCTGTTACGTACTTGTCTGAACTCGTGCAGTGTAGTCTACTGGCTAACTAACCTTATTTGTTAACCCTTTTTGCTCACCTATGTATGGAACCTGGAACACCTTACAACCGTCGTACCTCATTGATAACCAATTGAAGCCGATCCACCGACTCGTGAGTCGGACATGGTGGAATGGGACACTGTGGCCGAGCTGTCGGCCTATGCTGGGATTACGCGCCTCCCCGTAGTGACCGCGAACGATCCCTTTCTCAGTACTCCCCATGTGCTTGAAGTCGGGGATGGGGAACCCGACGTGATCAAGGATCGCGGGGCCCTAGCCTCGCACGTTGAAGGGCTCTGACATCGCAACCAGTTGAGGGCATTGATACGTGAGGTGTATCAGTTTCCCTAACCTGCTGGATGAATGGAATTAATTAAGAACTCGGCTAACATTATCATCGCATCGCACTAGCTAGGTTGGCGACTCGACAGTCGAGGTCGCAATAAGGGAGTGTTGTTTATGCGCGATCGTTAGATGGAGTCACTTGAGGGAGTGTTATGACAAGGGCATGCATCACATCATCTATTATACATATGCATTAATAAGATTAGTCAGGTGTTTATGAATGATTGTCTTTCATTAAATTCATAATATAATTGATGTCTGTTACAACTTAAGATTACTGGCACCCACTGAGTTGATCACTCACTCTCACTTTGGGACGGTGTTTTAAAACACCAACTAAACTCTCTTGTAGACGTAAGTGATGCAGAGCATAAGGAGCCTGACGAGGCGAGTCTCGATGAGGAAGACGAGCTGTCCTACTTCCAGTTGATGAACGGTTCTCCATCGGCTTAAGAGACTGGATAATAGATCGTTAAGTCGTGGGCTCAGCGCACCATTCTTTTAGACATATGATTCTTTTTGTGATTTTGTTGGGCAACGCCTTGTGCGACCTATTTATATTTTTTTGGACCTGTATATGTTGATCTCTTTCAGTTCAGTAGACTAGTTGTGGATGTGCCTCATGCTTCAAGTAATTCCATGTTGTGCCTTTAAATCTGATTAATCATAATTTAGTAAATCAGTTACAAGTGACACCCGAAAAATTAGGAGTCGAGGGTATGCACGACCCCTAAATTCCAGGGCGTTACAACACTGTTTCCTCTAATGTGGTCCATTTGAGATTGTGGCATACCTCATTTTTTGTCTCTTAGCATAAAATGATCTATAAAAATAGATGGATGGGATGGATGAAACACATACATCATGGTGGGGCCCACAGAGCAACGACCATCAGCCACGACCACCGGCCATTCGTTGGTGGCAGGGGGAGTAGCCAATCCGTTTCCAGGAATTAAAGCGTACCGCCAATCCGATTGCTGACGCATAGATTCTGTTCCGGGAAGTCAGATTGCCTGCGACCTAGAGTCGCAACGGAGGTGGGCCCACTGTTATGTTTGTGAGAAATCCACACCGTCCATACGTTTTTTTAGCTTATGTTAGGAGGCTAGCATAAAAATAAGCCAGATTCAAAACTCAAGTGAGCCACGCTACAATAAACATTAGAGATTGAACTCTCACCATTGAAACATTTATGGGGCCACATATGTGGCTAATATTTTATGTTTTCAGTTCATCCCAATGATAATGACCTTATTAACGGTTTGGATGGCATATAAACATGATAGTGTGGGCCACTTGAAATTTGGATCTGCCTCGGACTCATCTCTTAGCATGGGCTGATGATTTCTCACAAACAACGTGGTGGGCCCCACCTAGGTTCCGACCGCAGGAACTTCCTGCCGTCGGAGTGGCAGGCAATCCGCCTCCTGTCCCCGAGGGGACCCAGTCCACTGCTCCAAACGGTTCATCTGATGGGCCCTGCCGTAGATGAAGGATGGCCAAAAAACTGCATATTATAAAATCCTAACCTTTGATATTCTATCTTTCTTACCGTTGAGTATGGGTTGTTGAATTTTTCTCTCCTGACAATCTAGCATTAGGCAACAACATCTAATGGTTGGGATCTTTCAGATAAACGGTTTGGATCACGGGAAGCAAGGGTCCTGTAGAGAAATAAGAGTTAGTTTTGCATATGTCGCGACTCAGGATCCTTCGTGTGTTGCCATCCACTGGCCCACATTCTGTGATGGTATGATGATTTGAACCGTCCATATTCTTTTTTTACTTCCATAAATAAGCTCTTACCCCACAATCACGCTTCATCGATGATCCTAACCTTTGATAATAAGAATTGAATAGGGACCATGTAAACTTTCTTTTTCAGTGTACTAAATTCATCTAGTTACAATCATCTGTTCAGCATAAGTTTCTTCTAGTAGCCCATATAGCATAGAGTACACAAAATGAACGGTTCGGATCATATGAACACTCGTCAACTAGGCTACGACAGATGATGGATCCTGAATCGCAACGTAATGAAAACCAACTCGAGAAATGTTATGGCCGACTCCAAGGAAGCGGAATAGGGTAGAGCAATATCTCCACCGTCCACGTGGCAGGTTGAGATACAAACATCGACCACGCACCGAGTGCGCCTTCTTGGATGGCACCGTGGATAATCGCGACCGTTAATATTTTTTCTTCCTCATCTCTAAATGTCTATCAGTGACCATTTTTGGTTTCAACGGTTGGGTATAAGGCCACTGAATGGATGGTTTGGATGACCCAATTGCTGCTTTTCTACCACGTCTACCAGGGAGAATGGCTCTATTACGGGAGCGGACTAGGTGCAACCCAGCCTCACCCAACACGGTGCAACCCTAACCATGGAGGCCCACCTTGATGCATTTCTAACATATCCACACTGGCCATCTGTTTTTCCATATCATTTCAGGGCAAGAGCCCAAAAATGAAGTAGATCCAAATCTCATTTGGACCACACTACAGGAAACGGTGATGGTTAACAGTTAAAAACTTCTCGTGGGCCAAAAAAGTTTTGGATCAAGCTAATATTTGTGTTTTCTCTTCATCTAGATAAATTCAATCTTATGAACAGGTTGGATGGAAAATAAATATTACGGCTGGCCGTAACAAGTTTTTAATGGTGAGCATTCAATCACCATTGTTTCATGTAATGTGGTCCACCTTAGATTTGTATCTACTTTATTCTTGGGCTCATGACATAAAATGAGCTGGGAAAATGGATGGATGATGTGGATGCCATAAACATATATCAAGGTGGGCCCACAGTTAAGGGTGCACCATGCCCGCACCTTATCCATCCCTCAATTATTGCTGTCCGTGAGCCTACGTAAGGCACATACTGTCTTCAAATGCCTATCGTGGCAGATTTCTCATAAAGACAGGTGAGGGCCGCCTAGGCCCGGATAGAGATAGTTTTACCTAACATGGTATGTCCCTTCCGATGGTATTTAATTGGACCACGTGCGGATGATATTTAATTGGACCACATGCTACTGTAAAAAGATAGCTAAATGAAAACATGCTTTAAAGTGATTAGGTCCTACTTTCTTTTATTTACTCAATCAAATCACATCATGTGAAGGCCTTATTAAAATGCCGACCACACCGGCTTTGCACCCACGCGGTAAGGCCCACGTGCCCTTAATGTGTGGAAGGCCACCATAATGCATACATTATATGTTATGGGTAAAAATGGACCAACCAAGGAAATAAGGTCAACTTAGACATTTGTGCTCGTCACAGGTCTATTAGCGTCGAACATGACCAAGGAGTTCCTTAACGACCAAAAAGTAGTAATTCACTTTTAGAAAAAATGCATCTTCTTTAAGATCGACTATTAGAGGATGAAGTATCTCTGCTTCCATTAGACACCAAGCTCTTTCACGGTCTCATACATTTATGAGCTGTCACTCGGGTCATTTCTTGGTAAGAACCCCCACAGCATGACCTAGTGTGAAGCAAGGCTCTCAGCTATTGTACTCGGGAAGCCTCGATTTTGTCTACATTCTACTAAGGAAATGAGTTTGGTCTCAGTGCTCGGACACGACTCCCAAGGACAGGTCGACAGGTGGGTAATATGCCCATTGTTGAGGGAGAACTCGGCCATAACTCATTTGAGAATCCATGTCAGCAAACTACCCTTCGAAATAACTATGTAAGTCACCTCGGCCTCCCACTGCATGTTCCTACTGGTTCCAACTATTTAAGCTTTACTAAAGAGATCTATCCGAGATCTTAGCCAAAGATCTTGAGAGACGACTACAACACACATTTATCCGAGAAATCAGCCGAAGATCTTAGAAGATACTCTCGATATGCTTGGGATACAATTCCCTTTACAACACGCCCCTACTAAATAGAGAAATTACCCTCTACGCCACGACCTAATTTCAGTTGTAAATATGAGCATCTTTAATGGTGAGAAGTATGCTTAATCTTACGCACAAACTACTCCCAAAAATCCTACGTTCTACTAGACCTAGTTTACCTGTCTGACTTTAGCATCAGAGGGTCCCCTGTAGCAGCCAGGGTCTCCGTCTATCTTCTCTGACAGGCATCAAGTGGTCTAAGGAGGACGTCCAGATTTCTGCATCAATATTATATATAATCATTTCATTCCCTTGTTTTAGAACATCAGCTAAAACACAAGGAAGATCCAAAGCTCAAACAAACCACACCATAGAAAACAGTGGAATTGAATGCCCACAGTTGGTTTTGGGTCAAGTCGATTTTTGTGTTTTTGCTTTATTCAAATCGGAATCACCTCATGATGGAGTTGGATGGCATGTATGCACCACAGAGGATGCTAGTAAAGCTTTAATCGTGGGAAATCCCATGGTTTCATTGTAGTTCACCTGAGCTATGAATCTATCATGTACTCATGTCCTATAATGACCTAGTAAGGTGTCCTATAAGGAAGATGACTTAGAACTCTTTAATTTAGAGGCTTAGAATGAAAGATATGATTGAGGAGTCACCTAAGCTTCTATTGTACCAAAAACTCATCCATATGCCCAAGATCCGAGTGCTCTTTATAAAAAGTTCAAGTTTTAACGGTTAAAAAATAAGTAGATAATAACTCTGTCCATGCCATAAAAAATGTCTTCGATGCCATCAAGTAAATAAGATAATATGATATTTCTTGCTAGAGACATTTGAGTTATCTTTTGATGTCATCGAAAGAGACCTCGATGCCATCATAAAAATCAGATAAAATGTGAATTTCTTACTGGATATATCTGACTTTCCTTTGATGTCATCGTGGGGATCTTTGATGCCTTCGAAGACCCCTCGAGGTTTGCTCGATAGGATCGAACATCACTCGAAGACTGCTATTTTAAGCATATGTTTTCACAGCAGCTTTGCACTTCTTTTGGCCTTACTTATCATGTTCCAATAGGTTTTTACGATTAAGAGATAATCAATAAGATTTATTTATTGAGTCAAGATCATCCAGAGGTTCAAGGGTTGTTTTTGGTTAAGGGTTAGGGTCACCAAGGCACCTCATTTACATGTTCTTCGATCCTTGATGCTCTTGTACTCTTGTGTCTTCGGTCTTTAGCTTACAAAAGCCCAACTGACTACATAACACAAGGACTCACGTAATTGACAAACAAGATGTACAAATTAGTGCACTAACACTGATCGCGTTAGGTTTAGTGACACAGATGATGCAACATGGCAACAAAATTTTAATAAGAGGCAACCGTAAGATCTTTTCAGCTGATCTAACAACTGAATTTGATTAAAATTTGAAAATTCGTGAGTAGTTCAAAATGGTTAAGCCCAATTAGCTACTATCATAGGACATCTATCACATATCTTACTCACGTGATACAGTCAACCACTTATCTTGGTGGCCTCATGGTTGATAACGAGTAACAATTGAAATAAAGTCATGATCAATGACGATTCAACCGATGCACCATAACAATATGTAGAAAAGACTATTACGACCAAAACCATCCAAGGAGTTATAAAGTGACATAACAATGATACTAAGTTGGCCGATCTTTACAGTGCACAACACACATTCAAGCGGAAGAAAAGATGATAACTATTTACACGTGGAGTTTGATGAAGAATTCTCACCTAGCTTAATGGACTGAGGACGTGCGCACAACTAATAACCATCCCACAATAAAAAACCGACACATATTGTGTTTCATGGTAAGTCACAATTTTTTACAAGCCCAAACGGTTACTTTCACATTATTAAACATGAGGAGTGGTTACGAAGATCTCTCTCCAATAACTGTCTAAAAATTCTATAAATAAGAAAAAGATCGAAGAGCTCTGAGCCCTCACCACTCCAACACAACACAATTATATAGCATAATGTTGCTTATCTTAGCTTATTTCCTAACTTAAGTTAGCTCTTAGTATAATCCAATTTATTTACGGTACTACATTGAACTAGATCTAGCTTAAAGTAGCATACTCTGGTTCATCCATGCTAGTACAATGGACTGACTTTAGCTTATTTTGTATTATAATTCCTTTTATCTACGTCCAACTTGTTGGACCAAGGAAGACTTTAACCTCATGACCTTGCTATTTATGCCACAATCATTAGATTGCTAAAAATTTCTACTTAACTTTGTAAGTGTTTATATTTAATAAATACAATTTCTTTTTATATTTATTTTGATCATTTTTATGTAAATTTTGTAATCAATTGATTATTACTACTGTGGTAAGAAAAAAAATCATTTAATTTAAAAGTGAAAAAGAACTCATTAAAAGGATGATTCTTTTCTTTCGTAAATCACTTAGTCTTTATGATGGCGATTCTCTCCTCATTGCTAGGTTCGATGAAATCGAACCAGTTTCGATATCATCAATAATTATTGGGATTTTTCACCGCTGGTCGGTGGACAGTTTTGGTCCTGTTTTGATCCCATCGAAGGATCTTAGATGATATCGAAGGCTGTTGTAACGCTCTGAAAATTGGGGGTCGTGCATACACTCGACTCCCAAGTTCCCGGGTATCACTTATAATCAATTTTATTATTTTATGATTAATCAGGTTTAAATGCGCAGCATGGAATTACTTGAAACATGAATCACAATTCACAACTAGTCTACTGTAATGGAAAAGGCTAAATATTTATAAGTCCAAAAATTATAACTATGGGTCGCAAAAGGCATTGTCCAACAAAAATACAAAAAATGGTACGTCCAAAGCAATTATTCGCCAAGTCCCCTAGCTAGCGATCCAAGTCTGCCCGGAAAACTAAGGAGAGCGGCTCATCAACTGGAAATAGGACAACTCGTCCTCCTCATCCAGACTCGCGCCGTCATGCTCCTCGTATTCTGCGTCACCTGCATTTACTGAAGAGTCTGCTTGGTATTTTAAAACACCGTTCTAGAGTGGGAGTGAGTGATCAACTCAGTGGGTACTATTAGTCTTAAGTTACACAAACATCAATTATGTTATGAATTTAATGAAGGACAATACATTCATAAAATCCTAACTAATCTTGTTAATGCAGGTGCATGTATTATGATATGATGCATGCCCTCACAACAACACTCCCTCGAGCGACTGCATCTAACGATCGCATATGACCAACCACCCTCATTGCAACCTCAACTACTGAGTCGCCAACCTAACTAATGCGATGCGGTCATGATCGTGTTAGCCAGATTTTTAATTAAGTCCATTCAAACAGCAAATTGGGAAAAGTAGTACACCCCACGATGTCAATGTCCTAAACTGGTTGCGAGGCCAAGGCCCCCCAACATGTGAGGCCAAGACCCTGCAATCCTTGATCCTGTCGGGTTCCCCATCCCCGATTTCAAGCACATGGGGAGTGCTGAGCAGAGGGATCGCTCGTAGTCACTACGGGCAGGCTCGTCACCCCAGCGTAGGCCGACAGCTCGAACATAGTATCCCATTCCACCATGCCCGACTCTCGAGTTAGTGAATCAGTTTCAATTGGTTATCAATGCGCTTCAATGGTTGAAGGGTGATCCAGGTTCCATATAGGCGTGAGCAGACAAGGTTAACATACATGGTTAGTTCGTGAATAGACTAGACCGCACGAGTTCAGGCGAGTACGTGACAGACGACATCGGGCACTAGTGACCCATGTAGTCCAACTATTGTCATCCAGGCGCACCCGCCCAATTCCACGGCTTTAGCCTCAGGATAGTCCTACCAATGGGACCACCGTCTCTCACCTCAGATTCCTGACCAACCCAGGAGTTTGATAATATTCAATAACACTTCAACAATCAAGGTTTATTTACTAACACAAGCGATATCATGCATTCATATTTCCAAACATAAAAATTTAAAATTTTATACAATGCAAATGCTAACAATATTAAGAAATAAAGGTGCATGTGTGTTGTGTGGGTTAATGAGGTAGCCAAGCATTCATATATCTCATAGTACAAAAAATACACAAGGGTTAGTGCATCCAACATGTTATGAGGAAAACATCATACAAGAATCGAGTAAAGAATGTATAAGCTGTCACGCCCCGAACTCAGAAACCGGGCTCACAAAATTTTCGATCGCCGAATCCGGCGCCGACAGCCTCCGTAGTACCCCATTCTCGGCTCTCGGTACTCATACACCAAGTTCCGATCCTGGGATGCTACAAGGAGGATTTATAATCATCAGTCTGATTCATAATGAGCATAACCAAGCATAACCCACGTACAATAACCACAAGAACACCATCACAAAATTCACTATGATAAAAAACTTTTAAGTACAATGCGTCTGAAAGGAAATACAAGATAATGATGATGGCAGAAACTCCAAAAGCTCGACTGTATGCTCCTGCTGCTACTATGCTACGGCTGCATCCAGACGTCACTTGCACGCATCAATCGTACATAAGCTTATAGAAAGCTTAGAGGGTGGTGTAAGTGTGTGCGCAATATAAGCATGCTTAGAATGCAAGATCAGAGTAATGCGGAGTCATGGTGATGAGTACATGAATGTAATCAGCCGTACCAAGGCTATGCTATGCAAGATATGAATGCTATCGGTCATAACACGGTCATACGATGGAAGATGCAACTCAAGCGTGCCAATCCTCAACAGGTATCAGTACAGTTCTCATTCTGAATAATCACCGGGGTTCAGTACACTCCAAATGGCACTACCGCTCTCCTAGCCGCACAGTCCAAGTGAGCGTAAGAAACCTCACTATCCGCCTGGCCAATAGTCTGTCAATACCTATCCGGTACGTCGATAGCGGATCCATTCACGAGCTGGTCAAACTCAGCCTAGTATTACCCCATACCCTCTGGCGAGTAAGGCCACACCCCTTTCCAACCGACCACGACACAGTAGGAGACACGACCTCCTGGTATTCAGCCCTCGTGCCCTCATATATCCACTCGGTCTCGATGTTGGAGTCATCCTCTGGTACCATCGGGTTTAGAAATTTTCACCCAGGGACATCTATGGCGCCCGTATGCTAGAACCAAATATTTTCGATATCCAATCCAGCCAACCACGATGTGTCTGTGGAGGTTATGGCCTTGATGTTGCTAGGGCACACAATAATCATGATCACACAAATGTAAATGCATGATTCACCCTACCAAATATGCAACAATCTTGCGCGTACCGAACTCTCATGTGGGGTGACTCCACCTATTAGGGAGCCCATAAACGATCTGCCCGAAGGCATATGCTATGATCAATCACTTCTCATATCAGGCATACATATGATGCATATGATCATGAATCATGGATCTATGCTATACATGTTATGTGGTGATGGGCTCTGATCAAAACGAAGATGGGCTTAGACGGCCTACACACTGCAAGTATAGGCCTATTAATGGGCCCTAGGGAGAGTAACAATGCGGACATTTAACCAACATTGTACTTGTAATGTGGACATCAAACCATCATTGCTCCCAAGGCACGGCCTGCCATGAATCACACATTGCAATGGGCATTACATAGATCTTGTTGAGCCTCGACTCAAAGGCCCAAATACATCAAATGGACCTCAAACCATGGACTCATATATCTCAAGTGGGCCTTAGCGGGCGGCCATAAATATATTAAGATGGGCCTAATCACATGAACCTTGCATACGTCACAATGGGCCTCATAATATGGGCCTTATACAAATCAAGGTGGGTCTTAATGAACGGCCCACAAATACGCCAAGATGGGCCTCATCGCATGGTCTTAAAAAATTTCCAAATGATTGGACGGGTTGGATGAAACACATGCATCATGGTGGGGCCCACACTAATGGAGGGTGTGGTTTACAATACATACATAAGTGGGTCATACATAAGTGGGTCTCATGTGGGGCCTACCATAATGTTTATTTTTCATCCAACCCATTGATAAGGTCACTCAGACCTGGGGCCCACAGTAATGTTTATTTGCCACACAACCTGGGTCCACTGTAATATTTATTTTCCATCCAACCCTTTGATAAGGTCACTCAGACCTGGGCCCACAGTAATGTTTATTTGCCACACAATCTGTTCAAAGGGGTCACGTGGACCAGGGTAGGGCCCACTGTAATGTTCATGCCATCCAAACTATTCATAAAATCATGTGGACCAGGGTAGGGCCCACTGGAGTGTTTATTTTCCACCCAAACTGTTTATAAGGTCACACGGTCAAGGGGCGGGGGCCCACCGTAATATTTATTTATTTTATTATTATTGTTATTATTATTATTATTATTTTAATCATGTGGACAGGGAGCCCACCGTGATATGGTTCACAAATCCAGCCCACTCATCATGTGCGTCCCACTTGGTTGAGGGTACAGACCAAGTTTTAGCCGCATCCAAATTTCAGGTAGGCCCCACCAAGTGATTTTATATGTTTAGGCATGTCTTCATATAATTTTAAATGGCGTGGCCCACCTGAGTTCCGTATACGGCTGATTTTTGGATGGTCCACAGCCAGGGAGGGGGACCAACAAATGGACGACATGGATGTAGAAAACACACATCATGGTGGGGCCCACGACTGGACCGTGGATCCAACTCGTCTGTCTGCCAGTGAGCAGGCGCTGCCTGCGGCGTCCTGACAGCAGCCGCGCTGCTGCTGCTTGCTTTATCCTTTTTTTTTTAAAAAAAATCAGATTTTCTGTAGTTTTTCACAGGTGGGGCCCACATCGAGGAAATCTGCCCCGCCCATTGTATTCCCCGGCTCGATACAGTCAAACAGAGTCCAATATTCATTAGGATTGGGCGAGTGAAATGACACTGCGGGTTTTGGACAGTAATAATACCGATTCCTAAGGTATGGCCCGCCCGAGACTCGGATTGCCCTCAAATTTCTGCTCAACGCCTAAAATGAGCGGGGGAGAAGGATGGACGGCTTGGATTGAGCACATACATCAAGGTGGGGCCTGCATTAGTAGCCCACCATTTTCTTCTCTCCTTTTTTTTTTAGCTTGCAAGTACACACCCCTGTCAGTGCATACACTCCACGTTAGCCACACCCATTCAAGGGTGCACGTCCAGCGTCCCTGGACACTGGACATTGTTGATACAACACATGCACCATGGTGGGTCCCACATGTACGTGGCCCACCACCTTGCACATATATATATATATATATATATAGTTTTAATATAAAATAATTATAATATGCTATATATAGCATGTGGGACTTCCCACCATTCCAAAAATGGACGATGGATTTCGCCTAAATGTGGTTGGCCTCACCGTTGATGAATGGAGTGGATTTAACATGATTTGGTGAGGCCCACTTCATTCTAGGGAGAGGAAAGAGAGAGAGAGAGAGAGAGAGAGAGAGAGGAGGGACTCCGCCACTATGGGCCCTCCATTGATACAACACATACATCAAGTGGGTCCCACAGCAAGTGACCCTTAAAATTGAAAACAACGGTAGATCACCCACCTATCGGTTTCCTCCTTTCTCCCTTAGCCTCCTTAGCTCCTTGCCTTCTCTTTTGATGGTGGTAGATGATGGATCAACGGTTGAGATGAGAGATGAGAGATTAGGGAAAGTGGGCCAAACTTGACATTTGGGAGGGAGAGAGCTTGGACATATGGAGTTTGGGTTGCTTGGGAGATTGAGAAATGAGAGAGAGAGTGAGGTGATGGGAATGATAAGAGGTGATGGAATGATGGGTTGAGTGATGGATGAAGTGATGTGAGGGTCGACTTTGGGTAGCTTGTGTAAGAGAGAGGTAGGGATAGGGTATGGGTTGTTTGTACTTGACTTGATGTGTGATGTGTACTTGATTGATAAGATTGATTGATTGATTGATCGGATAGGTCGTAGAGATTTTCTCAGAATTCGTACGCGCGGCGTTTTCTTCAAATTGAACGTGGGCTTACATCTTCTACCCTAGGTATCGATTCGGTGCGCGAGTCACGGCGTTGGAACCACGGCGACGGCGCGGTCGTCAAGGTACAAGTTTCGGTTCGAGCCAACTTTAGTAAGTGGGACTCGGCTTAGGATCGTGCGCAAATGTCTGATACGGTGCCAATGTTGCCGAAATTAGACCGGAAGGACTGCGGAAGCTAACGGAACGGTACGGACTAGGATACGGGTCTTACAACTCTCCCCTCCAAATAAAAATTTTATTTTTAAAATTTACACAATCATCACAAGAAAACATAACTCATAATAAAAACGGAAATAAGGCATCGTTATATAAAATCGAATACAGCATACAAGATACAATATATGACCAATCATCAAAGAGATGGGGATAGGCGGATAGCGCTCTCGAATCTCAGCCTCGCGCTCCCAAGATGCCTCGTCAACAGAATAGTGACCCCACTGAACCTTCACCAATGGAATGACCGTGGTCCCGAGGACCTGCTCCTTCCAATCAAGGATACGAACTGGTTGCTCAATGTAAGAAGCGTCCTCACAAACCTCCAACGGTTGCCAATCAATAACAGGAACTATGTCTGACCCACACTTCCTCAACATAGAGACGTGAAAAATGTTGTGGACACCAGACAACTGAGATGGCAAGGCAAGCCGATAGGCCATGGCGCCAATGCGCTCAGTGATCTCAAAAAGTCCAATGAATCTTGGAGCAAGCTTGCCCTTCGCTCTAAATCGAACCACGCCCTTCATGGGCGAGACCTTGAGATACACGTGGTCCCCTATATGAAACTCCAAGGGACGACGCCGGCGATCAACAAAATTCTTCTGCTGGCTCTGAGCTGTGCGCATCCTCTGCCTGATGATATCAATAACCTCTGATGTCTCATGCACAAGCTCGGGACCTAGGAGACGCCGCTCTCCAACCTCAGTCCAACAACTCGGAGATCTACATGGTCTGCCATATAATGCCTCAAAAGGAGCCATGCCAATGGTCACCTGATAGCTATTGTTGTATGCGAACTCAGCCAATCGCAGATGCTAATCCCAGCTACCCCTGAAGTCAATCACGCAGGCCCGAAGTATATCCTCAAGGATCTGGTTGACCCTCTCGATCTGGCCATTGGTCTGCGGATGGTACACGGTGTTGAGCTGCAAATCAGTGCCCATAGCTCTCTGAAAATTTCTCCAGAACTGAGACGTGAACTTCAGGTCTCGGTCAGAAACGATCAAGACTGGAACGTCGTGTAGTCTCACAATCTCCTCGATGAATATTCTCGCAAGCCGGTCCAAAGGCCAAGTCGCACGAATCGAAAGAAAATGTGCCGACTTCGTCAGATGATCAACGACGACCCAGATGGCGTCATGACCGCGCTGAGTCCTCGGTAAACACATAATAAAATCTGTAGATACGTGCTCCCACTTCCACATCGGGACGCTCAACGGTTGTAATAGACCAGGGGGTCTCTGGTGATCGGCCTTGATACGTTGGCATGTGTCACACTCGGCTACAAAACTGGCGATCTGGCACTTCATCCCTGTCCAAAAATACTATCGCCTCATATCACAGTACATCTTCGTCGAGCTAGGGTGGATAGAAAACCGTGATCGATGTGCCTCGGCCATAAGATCTCTATGCAATTCAGGAATATCCGGGACACATAATCGGCCTCTGAAGCGAAGTCCACCATCAGTACCAATCTGTCAATCTGTCTGACTCTCAGATGCTGCCTCTGCTCGATAATCCTGTAACGACTCATCTGTCTGCTGAGCCTCGATTACCCTTGCGACAAGAGAGGGTTGAATCGACAAACTCGATAGCTGAACGATAGAAGACTGCAGACCAAAATCAAAGTCATATTCTGCTATATCCTCGAGCATCCTTCACTCCTGAATCACCATATGTGCCACCAGGCTTCGTGGCTGACGGCTGAGGGCATCCGCCACCATGTTTGCCTTGCCTAGGTGGTACTGAAGGTCAAAATCATAATCCTTCAGGAGCTCCATCCAGTGTCTCTGCCTCATGTTCAACTTGGACTGAGAGAATAAATACTTCAAGCTCTTGTGGTCGGAGAAGAGCTCGAACCTGACCCCATAAAGATAGTGTCTTCATACCTTCAGTGAGAAGACAACTGCTGTCAGCTCCAAATCGTGCGTGGGGTAGTTTAGCTCATGGACCTTGAGCTGACGAGACGCGAAGGCTACAGGCCTGCCGTGCTGCATCAGGACAATACTTAAACCAATACGCGAAACATCGGTAAATACAACAAATCCATCACTCACAGAGGGAAAAGTGAGGACAGGAGCGGACGTCAGACAGTCCTTCAGCTCCACGAATGCTTGCTCACATGCGTCTGTCCAAACAAAATTTGCACCCTTTCGAGTCAACCTGGTCAACGGGGCTGCAATACAGGAGAAGCCCTCAATGAAACGCCGATAGTATCTCGCTAAACCAAGAAAACTACGGATCTCGGACGTAGTAGTGGACTGGCTCCACTGACGCACTGCCTTAACCTTCAAGGGGTCCATTGCGACACCCTCCCTCGTCACCACGTAACCGAGGAATCTCACCTCCTCCTGCCAAAACTCGCACTTCTCCAACTTCGCATATAACTGGTGGACACGGAGGGTCTGCAAAGCGATCACCAGATGCTGTTCATGCTCCTCACGGGTCTTCGAATAGATCAGAATGTCATCAATGAATACCACAACAAACTGATCGAGATATGGACGAAAGACCTCGTTCATTAACTGCATAAAGACCGCATGTGCATTGGTTAGTCCGAAGGACATGACCTAAAACTCAAAATGACCATAACGCGTCCTAAAAGCCGTCTTCGGGATGTCCTCCTCTCGGACACGAATCTGATAATAACTGAAACGCAGGTCAATTTTTGAAAAGAACTGTACACTCTGCAGCTGATCAAATAAATCATCTATCCTCGGGAGTGGGTATATATTCTTAATCGTGACCCGGTTGAGCTCGCGGTAATCCACGCAGAGCCTCAATGAGCCATCATTCTTCCTGACAAAGAGTACTGGCGCTCCCCACGGAGAACTGCTCGGACGAATTAATCCCAACTCACGCAACTCGTCCAACTGCCGCTGCAGCTCACGCAACTCCATCGGTGCAATATGGTACGGGGCCTTCGAGATATGCGCGGTACCGAGCACAAGATCAATCTGGAACTCAATATGACGGCCGGCGGCAATCCCGAAATCTCTTGAAATACGTCGAAAAAATCACAGACCACCGGTAACTGATCGATACACAAGGCAACGGGCTCCTCAACTAAGCAGGACATGAGGCAAGACAATGACTCTCCTCTGGACTCAGCAATGAACTGGAACTGTGGCAAGCCGGATATAGAGAATGTGACGGTCTTCGTGGAATAGTACAACACGGCGTGTTACTCGGCAAGCCAATCCATGCCTAGGATGACGTCGAAATCGGACATCGGCAGCACAAATAAATCGGCGGGCAAAAAGATATCACCCACCAAAACAGGGCAAGATGAATAGAAATGGCCCAATACCGTGGTCTTCCCCAAAGGCGTCGACACGGTCAACCCCTCGCGAGCAGACTCTGTCGAAAATCCAGTCGAATAACAAAAATTCTCGGACATGAATGAATGCGATGCACCGGAATCAAACAGTACACGTGCGATACATGCCGAGATGGAAAGAATACCCTCAATGACTCCTCCAGTTGACTACGGATCCTGCTGAGCCGCATAGAACCTAGCCTGAGCTGGCTTGGGAGGTGCTTGTCCCCTCTGAGGTCCGTGATGCTGCTGCTGCCTCTGCGGAGGCCTATACTGCTGTCTCTGCTGCTGCTGGGGCCTCGACTGCTGAGGTGGCTGCGGTCGCTGCTGATGGGGTCGCTGTTGTGCTCTCGGCTGCTGCGGTGCTCTCGGCTGTTGCTGTGAAGGCTGCTGTGGTGCTCTTGGTGGCTGTAAATGAGGGCGAGGGCACTCAGACAGGTAGTGGCTTGTCCCACCGCATCTAAAATAAGCCACTGTAAACAGCTACTGGGGTGGCTCTGGAGGTGCTGTGGTGCTTTAGCAGGTGGGTGACTTCTATACCTCTGTGGCCGTCGATGCTGCTGGGAGCTACTAGAGGGGGCTTGCCTCTTCCGATTCTGAACCCTCCTCTGATCTTGGTCGCTTTGCGAGCCGGCCCACTCAGTCTCGTAGATCTGAGCCTTTCGCACTACTGCTTGAAAGGTCGGAAGCTCATGCCCAATCATACGGCCTTGAAGACCGTAACGTAAGTCGTTCTCGAAATGGCGGGCCTTCTGCCCCTCATCATCAACCATATACGACGCGAACCTCAATAGCGCCACAAAATAGGCCTCAAACTGCGCTACGGTCATGTCCCTCTGCACCAGAGTCTCAAACTTCAGCGCTCTCTGACGTCGAATATGGTCAGGGAAATACTGCTCCTCGAATCGGTTGATAAAGTCATCCCATGTCCAGATATAGTCAGGTCCTGCAACACAGGTAACAGAGGTCCACCAGTGCTCAACTTCGCCCTGAAAAAGAAATACTACCAATTGGACTCGCTGCTCGGTCGTCCATGACATGGTATCAAAGATCTTCTCCACATCGGAGCGCCATCTCAGCTACAGTTGGATCTGGCTCGCCCTGGAAACGCGGGGGATCAAGCTGTCTGAACTCTCGAAGAAGGGCACTTGCACGCTCCTGCTCGGCATGAGCTGGAGAAACAACTGGGCGCCTGCCCTGCCCCTGAAGTGTAGCCGTCACGGCCTGCAACATCTGCTGTAGCTGCGAGGCACTCACATGCACGGTCGGATCCGCACCGGCCTTGGGTGGAGGAACAACATCCTCAGGCTGTAGAGGAGGGATCTCTAGCAGTGGAACGGAGACGCAGGTGGTAAAGCGAGAGCATTAGGTGGTGGAGTGAGAGTCGATCGGGTCACTCTCATACGCGGCATGTCCTATAAGAAGAATAAGAATGCCGATCAACCTTGACAATCGCACGTTTAGAAATTCAATCGGAAGGTTACGCACTCGGAACCTACAGTCATAGCAAACATGTGATGTTGTTCTCGATTATTCTCAAGTTATGCTCTGATACTAACTTCTGTCACGCCCCGAACTCGGAAACTGGGCTCACAAAATTTTCGATCACCGAATTCGGCACCGATAGCCTCCGTAGTACCCCATTCTCGGCTCCCGGCATCCATACACCAGGTTCCGGTCCTGGATGCTAGAAGGAGGATTTATAATCATCAGTCTGATTCATAATGAGCATAACCAAGCATAACCCACGAACAATAACCATAAGAACACCATCACAAAATCCACTATGATAAACAAATTTTAAGTACAATGCGTCTGAAAGGAAATACAAAATAATGATGATGACAAAAACTCCAAAAGTTCGACTGCACGCTCCTGCTGCTATTATGCTACGGCTACGTCCTGGCATCACTTGCATGCATCAATCGTCCATAAGCTTATAGAAAGCTTAAAGGGCAGTGTAAGTGTGTGCGCAATATAAGCGTGCTCAGAATGCAAGATCAGAGTAATGCAGAGTTATGGTGATGAGTATATGAATGTAATCAGCTGTACCAAGGCTATGTTGTGCAAGATATGAATGCTATCGGCCATAACATGGCCATGCGATGCAAGATGCAACTCAAGCATGCCAATCCTCAACGGGTATCAGTACAGTTCTCATTCTAGATAATCACCGGGGTTCAGTACACTCCAAATGGCACTGCCTCTCTCCTAGCCGCACAGTCTAAGTGAGCGTAAGAAACCTCACTATCCGCCTAACCAATAGTCTGCCAATACCTATTCGGCACGTCGATAGCAGACCCATTCACGAGCTGGTCAAACTCAGCCTAGTATTGCCCCTACCCTCGGGCGAGTAAGATCACACCCCTTTCCAACCGACCACGACACAATGGGAGACGCGGCCTCCTAGTATTCGGCCCTCGTGCGCTCATATATCCACTCAGTATCTACGTTGGAGTCATCCTCTGGTATCATCGGGTTTATGGATTTTCACACAGGGACATTATGGCGCCCGTATGCTAGAACCAAACATTTTCGGCATCCAATCCAGCTACCCACGATGTGTCTTTGGAGGCTATGGCCCTGATGTTGCTAGAGCACACAATAATCATGATCACACAAATGCAAATGCATGAATCACCCTACCAAATATGCAACAATCCTGCGCATACCGAGCTCTCATGTGGGGCGACTCCGCCTATCAGGGAGCCCATAAATGATCTGCCCGAAGGCATATGCTACGATCAGTCACTTCTCATATCAGGCATACATATGATGCGTATGATCATGAATCATAGATCTATGCTATACATGTTATATGGTGATGGACTCTGATCAAAACGAAGATGGGCTTAGATGGCCTACACACTGCAAGTATGGGCCTATTAATGGGCCCTAGGGAGAGTGACAATGCAGACATTTAACCAATATTGTACTTGCAATGTGGACATCAAACCATCATTGCTCCCAAGGCACGGCCTGCCATGAATTATACATTGCAATGGGTCTTATATAGATTTTGTTGGGCCTCGACTCGAGGGCCCAAATACATCAAATGGACCTCAAACCATGGGCTCATATATCTCAAGTGGGCCTTAGTGGGCGGCCATAAATGCATTAAGATGGGCCTAATCACATGAGCCTTGCATACGTCACAATGGGCCTCATAATATGGGCCTTATACAAATCAAGGTGGGTCTCAATGAACGGCCCACAAATACGCCAAGATGGGCCTCATCGCATGGTCTTAAAAAAATTTCCAAATGATTGGATGGGTTGGATGAAACACATGCATCATGGTGGGGCCCACAGTAATAGAGGGTGTGGTTTACATTACATATATAAGTGGGTCCCATGTGGGGCCTACCATAATGTTTATTTTCCATCCAACCCATTGATAAGGTCACTCAGACCTAGGGCCCACAGTAATGTTTATTTGCCACACAACCTGGGTCCACTGTAATATTTATTTTCCATCCAACCCTTTGATAAGGTCACTCAGACCTGGGCCCACAGTAATGTTTATTTGCCACACAATTTGTTCAAAGGGGTCACGTGGACTAGGGTAGGGCCCATTGTAATGTTCATGCCATCCAAACTATTCATAAAATCACGTGGACCAGGGTAGGGACCACTGGACTGGGGCCCACTGGAGTGTTTATTTTCCATCCAAACTGTTTATAAGGTCACACGGTCAGGGGGCGGGGGCCCACCGTAATATTTATTTATTATTTATTTTATTATTATTATTATTATTATTATTATTATTATCATTTAATCATGTGGACAAGGAGCCCACTGTGATATGGTTCACAAATCCAGCCCACTCATCATGTGGGTCCCACTTGGCTGAGGGTACAGACCAAGTTTCAGCTGCATCCAAATTTCAAGTAGGCCCCACCAAGTGATTTTATATGTTTACGCATGTCTTCACGTGATTTTAAATGGCGTGGCCCACCTGAGTTCCATATACGGCTGATTTTTGGATGGTCCACAGCCGGGGAGGGGGACCAACAAATGGACGGCTTGGATGTAGAAAACACACATCGTGGTGGGGCCCACGGCTGGACCGTGGGTCCAGCCCGTTCGTCCGCCAACGCTGAGGCGCTGCCTGCGGCGTCTTGACAGCAGCAGCACTGCTGCTGCTTGCTTTCTCCTTTTTTAAAAAAAAACAAGATTTTCTGTAGTTTTTCACAGGTGGGGCCCACATCGAGGAAATCTGCCCCGCCCATTATATTCCCCTGCTCGATATAGTCAAACAGAGTCCAATATTCATTAGGATTGGGCGAGTGAAATGACACTGCGGGTTTTGGACGGTAATAATACTGATTCCTATGATATGGCCCACCCGAGACTCGGATTGCCCTCAAATTTCTGCTCAACGCCTAAAATGAGCAGGGGAGAAGGATGTACGGCTTGGATTGAGCACATACATCAAGGTGGGGCCTGCATTAGTAGCCCACCATTTTCTTCTCTCCTTTTTTTAGCTTACAAGTACACACCCCTGTCAGTGCATACACTCCACATTAGCCACACCCGTTCAAGGGTGCACGTCCAGAGTCCCTAGATGCTGGACAGTGTTGATACAACACATGCACCATGGTGGGTCCCACATGTACATGGCCCACCACCTTGCATATATATATATATATATATATATATATATATATATAGTTTTAATATAAAATAATTATAATATGCTATATATAGCATGTGGGACTTCCCACCATTTCAAAAATGGACAATGGATTTCGCCTAAATGTGGTTGGCCTCACCGTTGATGAATGGAGTGGATTTAACATGATTTGGTGGGGCCCACTTCATTTTAGGGAGAGGAGAGAGAGAGAGAGAGAGAGAGAGAGGAGGGACCCTGCCACTATGGGCCCTCCATTGATACAACACATATATCAAGTGGGTCTCACAACAAATGACCCTTAAAATTGAAAACAACCGTAGATTACCCACCTATCGGTCTCCTCCTTACTCCCTTAGCCTCCTTAGCTCCTTGCCTTCTCTTTTGATGGTGGTAGATGATGGATCAACGGTTGAGATGGGAGATGAGAGAGTAGGGAAAGTGGGCCACACTTAACATTTGGGAGGGAGAGAGCTTGGACGTATAGAGTTTGGGTTGCTTGGGAGATTGAGAAATGAGAGAGAGAGAGAGAGAGTGAGGTGATGGGAATGATAAGAGGTGATGGAGTGATGGATTGAGTGATGGATGAAGTGATGTGAGGGTTGACTTTGGGTAGCTTGTGTAAGAGAGAGGTAAGGATAGGGTATGGGTTGCTTGTACTTGACTCGATGTGTGATGTGTACTGGATTGATGGGATTGATTGATTAATTGATGGAATAAGTCGTAGAAATTCTCTCAGAATTCGCACGTGCAGCGTTTTCTTCAAATTGAACGTGGGCCTACATCTTCTACCATGGGTATCGGTTCGGTGCGCGAGTCGCGACGTTGGAACTGCGGCGACGGCGCGGTCACCAAGTTACAGGTTTCGGCTCGAGCCGACTTCGGTAAGCGGGACTCGGCTTAGGATCGTGCGCAAACGTCGGATACGGTGCGAAGGTTGCCGGAATTCGACCGGAAGGACCGCGGAAGCTAACGGAACGGTACGGACTAGGACACGGATCTTACACAAGCAACCATCAAATGCATACCCAATCATGTTGAGAAACATCAAACAATCCATAATCATTTCATATTAATTTGGGGAGGACCTAAAGTATAAAGTCTTGTCTAGGTTTCTCTAGATTACCCAAATACATCATCCAATAAGCAAAATCATTAGATTCATACTAAAATTGGTGTTAGGCCACCTAAGAATAATAGTCCGCACCTAATTACGATCGGAGAGTGAAGAGGTGATCCTAACGGCGCCGGGTTTGTATGCTTGAAGTGTCAGTGCCCTACATCGTGCATAATGCACAAAGATTAAAGATAAAGCTGAATTTCATGGAAATTGAAGGGAGAATCACCACATTACCTTAATTAAGGTGAGATCCATCTTCCAATAACAAGAAATTTGAGGATTTTGAGGGAGAAGGGAAGAAAGAGGTCAGAATAGACGAGACCCAACCGTCGGGATGCATGCAAGGCGGTGGCTCCCACTTTCTCTCTCACTCTCCTTTTCTTCTCTTTATCTCTTTCTCTCTTTCCTTTCTCTAGGGCAAATTCGTATGGGGAGAGGGGTGCCCCAAAGAAGCCCTTATATAGGGCCGGATTTGTTGTAAATGGCCCCAAGGGCTAGGTTTTTACTATACTAGACCTATGGGAGGGTCTTTTTAAGCTCTAGGGCCCACTATGGGGCGTACATATTGATATACACCGTAGGATAGTTAACCATAACGATGATCTACGTCGGCCCGCCATTTGGGTGCGCCGATCGACAGGTATGTTTAGAAGTCTGTTCAACAGTCACCGATGGTCGATCGGGGCCGCGACTATACGGATATGAGTAGGGAAATATCTCTACTCCACGTGTGAAGTTTGGTCATAAACAGATGGTCCGAAATCCTCAACTTTGCATAAGAATGGACGACCCAATTCACTTAAGTTTCAGCCTCTTCCTTTAGGGTATTTACATTTCTCATACACTCGTCCTTTGGCTCAAGTTGAGCGGTTGTGGACAGTACCTAGGTCTGACTCCCTCGATGGACGTCAAGCCCAGTAAGACGAACATTATTCTATAAATTTGAAATTAGTGGCCCACCAACGAGCGGTCTAGAGCTTGTTCGGAAAATCAGGGCATTTCTGGAATAAATTAGGTATTGAGATTTCTCGTGGGCAATAATTAGGGTTTGGATTAACTATGTTCATAATGTGGCCTATTTATAGCCAGTGAAAGTGGAGATTTGGTCATGATTACTCTAAACCGTCAGTTTTAAGTTAAAAGAGTAATGTGGTTGATTTGGTCTATTAGTCAAGATCCGGGCCTTATCCGACTTGGATTCGGTTAGATCTTTAATTTAGTTATGATTGTCTTGATTAATTAACGATGGTTCGATTAGATTTGGGTCCTATATGAGTAAATCATAGGGCTAAAGTTAATGTTCAAGTGGTCGGCGGATTTGTTGGCTTCCTACAGTTGATTAATCGGACTTATGTGGTTCTTTACTGGTATCACCCGTGTATAAACTAACATTGAGTGTCAATGGTCAGTAAGTGATAATATAAGTTAATTACATTAAAAAAATTTAAGGATTTTTGAAAATCCAAAACAGTGAAAATCTAGGATGTTACAACTACCATCGAAGGTTGCTCGATGACATCGATAATTGTCAGAATTTTTCACCCCTGATCGTTGGACAGTTTTGGTCCTGTTTCAATATCATCGAAGGACTTTAGATGATATCAATGACTGTTATCGAGAGACCTTCGATATCATTGAAGAGTTATGCAGATGCGATTGTGGAAATGCAGATTCTGCGGAATTTGTTTCCTATTTTGATTATACCTCTTTCTATTCTTATATAAAGGGGTGTATTCCAGGATTTCAGGGTATTCTAAGGTTTCCTAAAGGTTTTCTACAAGGGCTTAGGGCTATCAAAGGTGAGAGAGAGAGAGAAAGAGAGAGAGGAAGCTTGTGGAAGGGAGATTCTGCTCGTCAAGGTGATCTACTTCGCAATCTACGTCTCAGCGCTTTTACGTCCTCGTGATCGGTGAGATCCCTCTGTTTTTCCATTATTCACGTTCTGCTTTATAGTGGATTGTTGATCTGGACGAGGTCCCGTGGTTTTTACCTCTTTAAGAGTTTTTCACGTAAAATTCCTTGGTGTCGTGTGGTTTATGCTTTGATTTATTTCATTGCTTTATTATCCTATAATTCTGGTTTGTTTTGGGAGGTTAGATCCTAAGGTTTTGTATAAGACCCCCAATAAAGTGGTATCAGAGCTAAGTTCATTGAATGGAGTGGGATCAGTTCTGAATTATGGAAGGTGGCTCATCAAGGATGATCAACCTCAATGGTTCTAACTGGACCATATGGAAGGCTAAGATGGAGGACTTGCTTTATTACAAGGACCTATATTCTCTAATTTTAGGCACATCAGCAAAATTCAAGGATATGTCTGATGATGATTGGAAGAAGATGGATCGGAAGGCGGTGCGGTTTATTAGACAATGGTTGGATGATTCTGTGTTCCACCATGTGTTTACGAAGACTTCAGCCGCTAGCCTATGACTGAAATTGGAAGGGCTGCATGAGAGGAAAACAACCGGTAATAAAATATTCTTGATAAGACGACTTGTGAATCTCGAGTTCAAAGATGGTGGTTCTGTGGCTGAGCATATGAATGAGGTCAGCAATATAGTGAACCAACTCTCCGCTATGAAGATGGTCCTGGATGATGAATTGCAGGCTTTGCTATTGCTTAGTTCATTACCTGACAGTTGGGAGACATTGGTGGTGTCTCTAAGTAACTCCGTGCTAGACGGAAACATATCCATGGAACAATTAATCAATTGTCTCTTCAATGATGAGACAAGGAAGAAGTTTCAGGGGTTTACTCAGCAAGAGGCCCTTGTGACACATAAATGGGGGAGAGGAAAGAACGGGAAAGGCAGGAAGGCCCGAGATAAATCAAGAGGCAAGTGGAGTACCAGAAAGGATATTGAATGCTGGAATTGTGGCAAGAAGGGCCACTATAAGCATGAATATCGTAAGAATAAGAACGATAAGAAAGAAAAAGGAAATGAGAAGGAAGATGAATCAGATTCCACTGCAGTCGCTTCAGATTACGATGTTGTAATTATTCTTTTAGCCGATCACGATGTATGTCTCATGACTACAAGTCAAGACACCGACTGGGTGATTAACTCGGGAGCTTCTTTTCATGTGACTCCACGTAACGACTTCTTCATAAGTTATAAGTCAGGTGACTTTGGGACCGTGAAGATGGAAAATCAGGCGTATCGAAGATCATAGGGGTCGGTGATATTTGTGTGAAGACCGATGTAGGCTGCACATTGGTTCTTAGGGATGTAAGGCATATCTCAGACCTTCGCCTCAACTTGATGTCGACAGGAAGGTTGGATGATGATGGTTATGAAAACCGGTTTGCTGGTGGGCGCTGGAAGCTCATCAAGAGTTCGCTGATCACAACCAGAGGAAAGAAGTGTTGCACTCTTTACAAGGTAAGTGTCAGTGTGTGCAAGGGTGGGTTGAACGCAACGGAAGATTCAGCTATTGACATGTGACACATGCATCTAGGCCATATGAGTGAAAAAGGGCTTCATCTACTAGCGAGGAAGCGGCTCATTCCAGACGTGACAAGTATACCTCTCAAAACCTGTATTAATTGTTTATGAGGGAATATCATAGAGTTTCATTTATTAAAACTGTTTCTCATATTAATAAAGTGCATGCGTTATATTTGATTTATTCTGATATTTGTGATCCTATAAGGTCAAAAATCTTGGGTGGGGCATTGTATTTTGTCACTTTTATAGATGATGCATCTAGGAGAGTTTGAGTTTATGCTTTGAAATCCGAGGACGAGGTCTTTGGTGTGTTTAAATTTTTCATGCTATGGTCGAGAGAGAGACATGTAGATCATTGAAGTGCATTCGCACTGACAATAGTGGTGAATACATTGGTGACTTTCATGAGTATTGTAAGTCCCTGGGTATACGGCGTGAACAGATGATTCCCAAGACCCCCCAGCATAATGGTGTGGCTAAGCGAATGAATCACACCATTATAGAGAGAATTAGATACATGTTATCCCATGCGAAGTTGCCAAGATGTTCTGAGGAGAAGCAATGCACATGGCAGTGCATTTGATAAATAGGTCTCCATCAGCCCCTTGAATGGAGAAGTACCTGAGAAGGTGTGAACTGGACATAATCCATCGTACAATCATCTCAGGGTGTTTGATGCAGGGCATCCGTTCACGTACCAAAGGACGAGAGGTCCGAGCTCGATATGAAGATCAGACAGTGTGTGTTCTTGGGATACGGTGATGAAAAGTTCGGTTACAGATTGTGGGATCCGACCGAGAAGAAGTTCGTCAGGAGCAGAGTTGTGGTTTTCTTTGAAGATCAGTGTATAGAAGGCATTGGTAAGCCAGAGAAGAACCAACTTAGTTTAGGTGAGCTAAAGGACATTGATCTGATTATTTCTTCCTTAGTGCCTGATGACAGGGGAGTACAGCAAGGTGTAGAAGACGAGGGAGTTCCTTCAGAAGATAGACCAGAGGAGCAGCCCCCACTCGATCCACCAGTTGAGTCATAGGTGAGGAGGTCATCTAAGGACAGACAACAGTCCGAGAGGTACTCGCCGCATGAGTACATTATGCTCACTGATGGGGGAGAGCCAGAAGATTATTCTAAGGCCCAAGCCGACGAGTATAAAGGGGAGTGGTTGAAAGCTATGCAAGAGGTGATGAAATCCTTGCATAAGAACCACACCTATACACCTATGATATGGTGAAACTGCCTAAGGGCAAGAAAACTTTGAGCAATAAGTGGGTGTTCAGAAAGAAAATTGAGCAGAAGAATTCACAGACGAGGTTCAAGGTCAGACTTGTGGTGAAAGACTTCGGTCAGAGGAAAAATATAGACTTCAAGGAGATATTCTCACCAATGGTGAAGATGACATCCATACGGGCGTTACTTGGGTTGACGACTAGCATGGATCTAGAGATAGAGCAGTTAGATGTTAAAACTACCTTCCTCCATGGAGACCTGGAAAAAGAGATATACATGCACCAACCAGAGGAGTTTAAAGTCAAGGGCAAGGAGCATATGGTGTGTAAGCTGAGGAAGAGCTTATATGGGCTAAAACAAGCTTCATGGCAATGATACAAGAAGTTCGACTCATTTATGTTGAAGCATGGGAATGACAGAACGGAGTTGGACCACTGTGTGTTTACGCGCAAGTTCTCAGATGGTGATTTCTTAGTTCTGCTGTTTTACGTTGATGACATGCTCATCATAAGAAAATATATCAAGAAGATTGACAAGCTGAAACAGGAGTTGGGCAAGTCGTTTGCGATGAAAGACTTATGCTCAACTAAACAGATCCTAGGAATAGAGATAACCCGTGACAGAAGTAGCATGAAGCTTTGACTGTTACAAGAGTGGTATATTGAGAAAGTCCTAAAGCGGTTCAATATGAATGCAGCGAAGCCGATTAGTACTCCACTAGATGGTCACTTCAGATCGAGTGACAAGCAGTGTCGTAAGATGAAGGTAGAAGTGGAAGAGATGCAGAAAATACCTTACGTGTCAGCTGTAGGAAATTTGATGTATGTTATGGTGTGTACGCACCCAAACATAGCATATATGGTTGGTGTTGTCAGTCGGTATCTTGTCAATCCTGGCAAAGAACATTGGACAGCGGTGAAATGGATATTGCGTTATTTAAGAGGTTCATTCAGGTTGAGCTTATGCTATAGTGACAAAAAACATGTGTTAGAGGGCTACACAGATGCAGATATGGCAAGCGACATAGACTCCAGACAATCTAAATCGGGGCTTATGTTCACGTTTGCAGGGGAAGCGGTTTCTTGGCAGAGCAAGCTACAGAAGGTCGTAGCATTGTCGACGACAGAGGCCGAGTACATTGCAGTCACAGAGGCATGTAAAAAGATTCTTTGGATGAAGATGTTCCTATAAGAACTTAGCCTGAAGCAGGAGCAGCATGTGGTATATTGCGATAGTCAAAGTTCTATACACTTAAGCAAGATTCTAAGTCAGCACTCCAAGTCGAAGCACATAGAGATTAGGTATCACTGGACCAGGGATACTTTGGAACATAAGGTGTTATGGCTTGAGAAAGTCCACACGGACGATAATGGGTCAGACATGATGACCAAGGCTTTGCTCAAGGGCAAGTTTAAGGTTTGTAGAAACTAAGCTGGCTTGAAGAAGGTGAAATCTTCTTGAGTCGAAAAGGGATAGATTTGATGGAGATTTTCTCCTTATTGCTGGGTTCGATGAAATCGAACCAGTTTCGATATCATCGATAATTGTCGAAAATTTTCACCGCTGGTCACTAGACAGTTTTGGTTCTATTTTGATATCATCGAAGGACCTTAGATGATATCGAAGGCTATCATCAAAGGTTGCTCGATGACATCGATAATTGTCGAAAATTTTCACCCCTGGTCCCTAGACAATTTTGGTCTTGTTTCGATATCATCGAGAGACCTTAGATGATATCAAAGGCTGTCATCGAAAGACCTTCGATATCATCGAAGAGTTACGTAGATGCGATTGTAGAAATGCAGATTCTGCAGAATTTGTTTCTTATTTTGATTATACCTCTTTCTATTCTTATATAAAGGGGTGTATGCAGGATTAGGGTGTATTCCAGGATTCCAGGGTATACTAAGGTTTTCTAAAGGTTTTTTAGGAGAGCTTACGGCTATCAAAAATGAGAGAGAGAAAGAGAAAGAGAGAGAGGAAGCTTGTGGATGGGAGATTCTGCTCGTAGAGGTGATCTACTTCGAAGTTCACGTCTCAGCGCTTCTACGTCCTCGTGATCAGTGAGATCCCTCTGTTTTTTCATTATTCTGTTATTGTTCATCCACTCCTACGTGAGTGAAGAAGGTTTGATCCAAACAGTGTGTGCTTGTGATCGGTTGTAACGTTCTGCTTTATAGTGGATTGTTGATCTGGACGAGGTCCCGTGGTTTGTACCTCTTTGAGAGTTTTCCACATAAAATTCCCTGGTGTCGTGTGATTTATGCTTTGATTTATTTTATTGCTTTATTATCCCATAATTCTGGTTCGTTTTGGGATGCTAAATCCTAAGGTTTTGTGCAAGGCCCCCAGCAAAGTGGTATCAGAGCTAAGTTCATTGAACGGAGTGGGATCAGTTCTGAATTATGGAAGGTGGCTTATCAAGAATAATCAACCTCAACGGTTCTAACTGGACTATATGGAAGGCTAAGATAGAGGACTTGCTTTATTGCAAGGACCTATATTCTCAAAATTTAAGTACATCAGCAAAATTCAAGGATATGTCTGATGATGATTGGAAGAAGATGGACCAGAAGGCGGTGGGGTTTATTAGACAATGACTGAATGATTCTGTGTTCCACCATGTGCTTACAGAAACCTCAGCCGCTAGCCTATGGCTGAAATTGAAATGGCGTACGGAGACCTTATACAAAATAACTTTTTTAACAAATAATCTATAACAATTTGAGGTTATTTTTGTTTAATCAATCTGATTCTTACCTTAGCGACTGCTCATTGCAGGCTCCATAAAATGTACGGTTTACTTTTAAGTTAACGCATGCGATTTAAAAACTTTTGAGAGTGCCTATTATCAATGATGACACTCTAGCTGAGTATCAAACCAGCGATGGTAGAAGGGAAGGTAGGACGGCACGTGCGGTGCTGGTGATGTGATCTCACACGTCGTGCGGGGAACGTGCTCGGCTCGTTTCCCGATGTCAACTGCATATGATCCCAGCTTTTCCGCAGCGTTACCGAAGAAGGCAATGATCAGACTCACCGACGTCAAAATTTAAATAGAAGAATCTGAATGAAATTTACTATAATAACCCTCTGTTAACCCGTATTTACGGAATAGAACGGTGCACACGTGCGTTCCTCGCCCACACGTGTGAAGATTAAGAGGTTTCCTATCCCAAATACGCCAGGCCCAGCTCGTTTCAAGATCCGAGCCCAGCAGCAGGGCTAACGCCCATCCCTGAAATATTGATTGGGCTTGGGCCCCACCGAAAAATTGATCAAATCCCAATTTCCCAGCCGTTGATCAAGAGGGCCACATGCACAAAGAAATAGACATTTAGAAAAATGAACCAACGGTCTACATGCAAGATTCACATGTTGGATAACTGATCATTGGAAAGGTATACTTATCCCATGCAACACGATCACATATAAAGCGGACCGCACTGTGCGGGCTAAAATGGCTCAAGCCCAGCCTCAAAATTGATTAGGCTGGCCTGAATTCCAGGTCGAAGATTGGTCTGCAGGCCTCACTAACAGATCAAATACCACTCGGGCTGGGCTCCTGGCCCATATACATCTAGACGTTCACATGATTGCAAGCATTTGGGACATCTGAAGATGACCACTGGATCATTCAACGTACTCAAATGGCTTCCCTGCTAAGTGGACTGTCTGGCTTGGGGAGGGACGTGATGAGGTCGATCACTGGATTCCTCAAGGGATAATTACTCCGAATGCACTACTGACAAAGCTTCTTCGAATCCACGAGAAATAAAAGCAGATATAATTTCTAATAAATTTGAAATAATTTGTTTGATGATAAAAAATAATAATAATAATAATAATAATCCTTTAATTAAGTATCTCAAAGCTAGGACTGAGTTTTAGACTTATACCCCAACTCAAACACCCTAAAAATGTGAGTAAACTTACTATTTATAGATGAACTATATTCCTACTAGACTTAATGGTTTTAGGCCAAAAATAGTTAGTGTCCAATTGGCCTAACCAAGTGATTCTATTAACTTTTCTAAGCCATTTTTTTTATGTTGAACACAACTTCTACAACTCAAAGATTAAAAGTTATATTCAAACTAAAACTTACCATTTATAGTAAAAACAAAACTAGACGGGCCTTTTGACCGTAGATTTGATGGAATCTCGCAAATAGGGCTTGGGCAACCAGGCATAGCTGGGTTGGTTGGCTTAAGTAGGTCTTCCTACCCCAAATTCAGATGTAATATGCCGAAAAACTCTTCCCAGTTTGCAAGAGATGACTGATTTAAGGTTACGACAGTATGGATCATTTCCACCTCGGATCAGGCCTTCTCTGGTCCATCTTCGCCATGAAAGTGCCTGCAACCCGCTCTACATCAGGTCATCTTTGCCAAGGGGTCATCGAACACATGGTGGAGATGTTCTACACACCTGCGATGTTGGCACGTGTGAATGTAGAGAGGTCCAGCACACCCTGCCATTGAATGGCTGTCGATGCTATTTTGAAGTGGAACAAATTTTCTTACATGTGATGAACATGTAATGACCAGACGGGCCCCAACAGATGAATGACTGGGATTGGAAACATGCCATCTTGGCAGTTTGTAAATGTTGGGTAAATGAAATCTCTCTCGGACTGTAATACTGCTGGTACTTGCCTGCACGCGGATTACGTCCTAACCCCGCCTGGACGGTAATCGTCCGGGCAGGGCTCTGTGGGGCCCAACGTGATGTGAGTATTTTATCCACACCGTTAATAGTTTTATATGATTAGTTTAAGGTATGAACCAAAAATTTAGGTAGTTCCAGGGCTTAAGTAGACTACAAAGTTAGGATTGAACGTCCACCATTAAAAACTTCTTGGGAGCGGGAGAAGTGTCAGATCAAGCTGAAATTTGTGTTTTCACTTCATCTAAGTCTGCATGACCTTATTAATAGGTTGGGCAGTAAAAAAACATCACGGTGGCCCTTAGAAAGGTTTCAACGGTGGGTGTCATTATCACTGCAGCTTCCTTTGATGTGGTCCACTGGAACTGTGTATCTGCTTCATTTTTTATGTAATATCTTAAAATGATATGAGAAAAGTGATGAACGGTGTGGATAAAATACTTAAAACACGGTGAACCGCACAGAGCCCTGCCCGCCCGGTAGGACGCAATCCGCCTCCATGATGTTGAGGGTCCCTTTCCAAATTGACGTGTGCACGGACGCGGATTGCCTTCTAATCCGTCCGGGCAGGGCTTTGTGGGATCAAAAGTGATGTAAATGTTTTATCCACACCGTCCATCGCTTTTCTCAGATCATTTTAAGGTATGAGACAAAAACTGAAGCAGATCCACAGCTCCAGTGGACCACATCAAAGTAAGCTGTAGTGATAATGACTCTCACTGTTGAAACCTTTGTAAGGGCCACCATGATGTTTTTTTACCATCCAACCTATTAATAATGTCATGCAGACGTGGATGAAGTTAAAAGACAAATATCAGCTTGATCAGAAACTTCTCGAGCTCCCAAGAAGTTTTTAATGGTGGAAGTTAAATCCCCACTTTGTGGTCCACTTAAGCCCTGTACCTGCCTCATTTTTTGTAGATTATATTAAAATGATCTGAGAAAAATTATTAACGGCATGGATAAAACACTTACATCACTTTGGGCCCCACAGAGCCCTGCCCGGGGGTAGGACGCAATCGCGTCCTGTGTGCACATCAGGTGGGTCCCACTGCAGCTGTCTTAGCCCAAGAATCAAACCGTCCAATCGCTGGGATGTCCACATGAATGAGGAAAATGGATAGAAAAACATTACGAACGTCGTATATTCAACAAATTCATGTGACCCACCTTACAAATGGACTCATCTGTTCTTCTGAAGGAAAAGAGAACACAAATTATCACAGTTCTTCAAAACGATGAATGAGACATGAACGGAGTTGTCTCAGCTACAAGATTTCCAGATATCCTAGACTCCAAGGGCATGTTGGGATGCACTATTGAATTGAATTGTGATAATTGGCCTCCAATTGCTATTACTTAAGTTCCACTTGACAGAAATGTAACGGCAATTTGGGGTGACTTCCTTTAGTGGTGCAACTCAAGCAGTTGGGTTGGGTTGACAGTCAACCCTAGCCTGACCATACCTTAAAAGGACCCAACCCGCAACCCGACCCAAGGTTCCCGACCCCAACCCAAATTCTTCTATACTCAAACCCTAGACCCAACCTGGCCTGAATACACATGATTATTCCCAACCTGAATTTGCTCTAACCAAACCCAACCCTATTTCAAATTGAGTTGGGAGTTTTCCAACCCTAACCCAACCAAGGACCTTGAAACCCCGACTCATACTCAGGCTGGTCGAGTTGCAGCCCTAACTTCTTACTATGAATGCTAGAAAGCACCATTACCTTTTGTCATTTCGTCTTGATTGAACAGAATGTTCAAAATTCAATTCACTTGTGCATCCAAACACAGCTCAAACTTCCGAGACTGTGATTATGAGTCATGATCATTTGCTGCATAAGAGAGCAAAGATGAGTCCTGAGAAGATCAATGAGGAGTTGATTATGAGTGTTTAAAGAAGAAATTCAAATCATCTTTGCTGAATGGTGTTTGAGCTTGGCCGCTCAACTGTGTTTGGATGCTCAATTGAATTGAATTGGAAGAAATCAATTCAGTACGACTGTATGAGGAATGACCAAAATAGGGGTGCCACCATCATAATTCATAATCACAATTCACAATCAAACTGCTAATCGAAATTCCATGTGTTTCAAGTTGGACCCACAATGAACTCAATAGAAACTAGTTCCTTGTTATGAATTGAATGGGACTAGCCCTACATTGGTCATTTCCTCCGTATTTTGTGACTGCAGTTCATTCCCAATTGAGCACCCAAACACACCCAAAGAGAAGCAACTGCACAAAGTCCATCATCACCAGTGCAGAAGATCTGACCAATATGGTCCAAAAGCTCAAATGATTTGCTGAAATCACTGCTGTTGTATTGGCTATCTTACTGTGGCCGTTTTGAGTCTTTTGACAATGATATGCATTCTATCTGCAACAAACATACAGTGTTGATCTTAATAAAGACTTGTTAAAGGACTTAGCATCGCTCACATCATGTGAGAGGTGAAAATGAGAGTTTGAACAAAAACAACATGAAGAATGATATCATGCATCTTAATGATATGATTTCGGTTCGGCATCACCGAACTCAAAAGTGAAATATAAGCACAACTTCAGAAAAAAATGAAGTAATTTAAAGAACAAGGCAATAAAAATACAATCCCGTGAATGAAAGATATGTGGAGAGAGAGAGAGAGAGAGAGAGAGAGAGAGAGAACTTACAAGAGGGAAACAAAATGTATGTATACCGAAAGAGCTCTCTACACCAACATATCAGCAACCACTTCGGCGACCAACGAGGATAATATGCGCCTCTCAATTTCCACACCTACTTCAAATGCTTCTGTTTCAAAATCAAGCCACATCCCTGAGTGACTACTCATGTCCTTCTCTATAAGCTCATCTGCCATCTGTTCTCTCATATTTCTCCACCCCAAAACCTCCTTATAAATCTCTTCTGACAAATCCTCCATTCTTACTACTATGGCCCCTTTCAACCATGCTTTGTAGCCCCTTCTGATGTAACGGCTGAATTTTAAATCCACGCACTCACTGACACAATCAAACAGCTCCTTCTGCCTTAACCTACCGCCCTCGTCCTCTCCCTCACTTCTCGATCCAGCTTTCTGATTTTCCAGCCTGTCGAAGAGATGGGAATTGATGATGCCATGAGTATGGCCCAATGGCAAGTCCTTGAACATCAACTCAGCGCTGCAAAGTATCTCCTTCACATATTCCATCTCCTGTTCGGCTGTTCTCATATGTTCTTGATCTATGGCTCCCATGAATGCAGAAGATGCTGAATCAGATAACTCCAGCTCGGCTTCCTCTGATGAGGTTTTCATTGAAGAATTAGAACCGACAGTTTCTTGAGATTGAATGGATGAATGTGTCTTGCTGCCTGGGAACAGAAGGTGGGTGTTTGGTCATTATTTGATCAGAGACATGGATTTTCAAAATAATAGGTAAGTTACTGATTTACTCGTTTTTACCATTGGAGCCGTCTAGACTCTCTGAAGAGTTGCAACTTTCATTCGAGAAAGAGGCTTCAAGAATTGAAAGTGGACTAGTATGTTGATAGTCAAGTTCCTTCTGGGTTTCGATGCCGCTACTATACTCCATTATCCCATCCAGACCCTGAAAATCATAGAAGTTGCATTTGATGTTAGCAGTATTCAAAACAAGTTCTACAGGAAGTTGTTCCTTTGACTGTGGAAGTAATCTATTTTGGCAGTAGCTCAGCTAGAAAACAAAAGAAATGTTGACAACTTAACCCAAAAAAAAAGGACATTTCATGTGAAATTAAGGCCAAAGTTGAAACCATTATTCAGCAAAGAGGAAATAGGATCCTTGCTCGAGGAGATGCATGGTATACTTGGGTTTTCAGTTTGCACAAGTGGGGTCTGTGGTTTAGCATTATGGTCCATTGATCTCCCAGCATGGATGGACCATAAACCCCAGAGAGCAAATACTAGCCATAATCTTGGGCCGTTTCCAGTTTAACGTGGACCGTCGCTGTATTTCTCGATTGAGCTATAATTTGCAAGCCATAAATCGATAGCTCAGATCCATCCATGGTCGGGCCCAACAGACCAATGGTTTGGGTTACTGAACTATGGGCCCTTTTTTTGCCAAAAGGAACAAAGGAGAGCTTAGGAAGTAACCCTCTTGTCACCTTCCAAACTCAGAGATACAGTAAGCCACAGGATGAAACCAAATAAAACAGAGATACCCAGAAAAGCAAAACAGACAGAAACAAGACCAAAAAATCCCCACAAGCTAAAGCAAAGACCACAAAGAGTCCAGAGGATTTCAGGGCCTGCTGAATTCCCCTCCAGTCACCCAAAAGGTCTTCAATCGACCACCTTTGAACCATAGGCCCCATCATAAAAGCTGAAATTCTGGGTACACAGCATATTCTCAGGTTGAGGATCCTACAACTCTCTCTTCGGCAAAACCAAATTACCTAAGAAAGGTTTAACTCTCAGCCATGTTTAATCATAAGGGTTTCTGTTGAAGTTTAATTAACTAAAAGCTTCTGTGTTGTAGTGCTTATTTGAGCAGGTGTAAAACCCTTTACCAGTATCGACCACACAACACAACCATAAGTTTGAAGTTTGGAACAAGAAAACCGTATCATGAAATCATAAGTATAGCTGTATAATACATTACCTGCAACTTGTGGTTCATTTTGAACACCTGACCATTAGTTGAAGAGCAGCCAGAACTGGACCCGCCACCCAATTTATCTTTCTTCGGCCCTCTTTGGGAGTCTCGTTCCTCCGGCAAGATACTTAAAGCATTAAGAGAAGATACTACATCTTGCAGAATGGACGACGAAGCAGTACCTGTGCTAGTTTTGACCGAATTAGAATAGGATGATTCAATTCCAGATGTTAATTCTCTCAGCTTCTGTTCCAAAAGAATGCTCAAAGCATCACCACCTATCACATTCAATCCAAGAGATGATGATACTCTTTTATTTTTATTTCCATCGGTAGAATCTACATGACAGGTGTTTGGTCTGTCCGGTTTCTCCACCATCTGACCATTGGACCAAGATCCAGACACGGGTGGTTTTATCATGGGAGAGGTGAATGTGAAAGAAACAACATCCATGCCATTTCCTCCGTTATCTTCCGCCCAATCCAGATGCTCGCTAATTGCAACATCGGGTTGTACAAGTTCCTTCTCATCTCTATCCACTGAAACAGTATCAACAAACTCACCATCACCAATAGCTCGTTTCTTTCGTGGAAAATTCTTTGTTTGTGATGCCGGTGCATCCTTTTCAAGATCAGTTATTGCCGAGGCTTCCTTCTTGTTTCCATCTCTGCGGTTTGCTGAAACCTTATTGAAGGATATACTCCGTCCAGAAGAAGCATCCCCGGTCATAAATTTTCTTCCCTGCTGATTTGAAACTGAAGGCTTTGAAGGCAACTTGTTTTTATTTATTGTATTGTTCTGTTTCTGGTTATTCTGCCTGAGCACACCTGAAGAATTCTTCTGCCCTGTAGGATATTTCTTTTTATTATTCTTTACGGTATCTTGATTGCTCTTGAATGGTTGGATCGATTTCTGTCTATCGTCTTCCTTCAGGACCAAGGAACTCCTACTACTTGAGTTCATCCCCTCCCTTCTCTGAACATTAACCTTAGCTTGGATGGCAAGAGAGACTGATTTTCCCTTCTTCCTTGCACCATTAGAGTGACTTTCTTCCATGTCTGGAGAAACTTTAAAACTTGGAGTGTCTTCTGGACCATTCCAACTCTTGTTCAAAGACTGCCCTTTGAGATGTTTAATAGCATTAGACTCAATAGGTCTCCTAGGTACTTCTGGAAGCCTGGATGTTCTCTGGGATGCTCGCACATTCTCCTTCAGATCCCGAATTTTAATGGGAACCGAAGCTGACCCAACTGATGGAAGTTTTCCTTTGGCACTGGCCTGAAGCCCAGGCTCTATGATCTTTGCAGCTGCCTCCATTATATCAGTTGCATTCTTGGCCGACATGAAGCCAGGGTTCTTGATCGGAGACAGAAGTTTATGGTGGGTAACTGGATAGGATTTGCCTGATTTCAGAGGCAATGTTTCAGTTTGGAACCTCTCAATTGGACTGCTTGGCAACTTTTGCGGCCTTGATTCTTTCCTAGAAAATCCATTGACTCTGCTGGTTTGGTTTTTAGAACTTGCATTTTGATATTCACCGGGGAGATCTGGGGTTTTCCTGTCGTAATGAGCATCCTGAAGAGATCGCGGTTCAAAAAATGGGGTTGAACCGGGCTCCGTAGTGCAAGAAACAGGCAAGGAATCCAAGCCCATGAGCCTGGCGACCACACCAAGAGGCTTAATGCCAGTTCCTTCGTCATCTGTTGATGAGGATGCACAACTAAAATCGCTACTTCCCTTTGCACTTACAACTCTTCCAATCTCATCCTCCTCAATCTAGAATAAATAAATAAACAGGCAAAAGAGAAGGTAGAGATCATGGATTTAATCACGTAATCAGATCAAGAAGCAGAAAAATGACAAACCCAAATAATTGACTCACCAAACGAAGCCTTGTCATTGGTAAATTCTCTTCGCTTCTCTTTCCTTGTTTCGTTCCTTCTGAAAAAAACCCAGAAGAAAGAGATCATGTAATGAAACCAAATCAAATCAAGGGATCTAAGCAGACAATTAAATGAGATAATCAGAAACCCGCAAAAGAAAATGAAAAGGGACCCCACCAAAAAAAAAAAGTGAAATTCTCAGGTCACTCTTAACATAGCACATGGTAAGGATGTGTTTGGTTGTACCAAAAATCATGAAATTTCATGATATTTTGCACCAAAATAGACCGATTAATCATGAAGTATAATGAAATTTCATGATATTTTGCACCAAATTAGACCGATTTATCATGAAGTATAATGAAATTTCATGATATTTGGTGTAATCGAAGGTACCTAATATAAGAATTATAAATAGGCAAGGAAAATATGGAATCATAAATCCTAAATCTTCTAAACCAAAATTGGACAGATGAATGTACCTGGTAAATTGAACTCATTCGAGAACAGCTTTTTCCGAGACTTCCCATTCCAATCAAACAGATGAAAGAAGCCTCCTCTACCCTTGGAACTTTGCTTCTCTGCCCCCATTTTCTTAGATCCAGATCAGGTTCAACACTAGGATGAAAGCAACATCACCATGCTTTTTTGTTCCAGCTACCAATAATCTTTCTGCAAGTTCATCAAAACAGGATTGAGAAAAACCATACACTGACCAACATACAGAATCCCCTTTCTTCAAAGAAGTTGTTCAAAATCAGCTGAAAAATCATCAAGATCACTTCTCAAAATGCCAAAAACTACAGATCAAAGTTCCCAAATTGTTCAAGAGGTATCACACAATGCTCAGCCCAAATTAGGCCCACCTTTTTAGTGATCCAGAACAATCGCCTTGTGGTTCACACAATGGGATGGGAAATGGAGCAATGACCTCCTAATTGGACGATCGCAGCCATCCAAACACTGGACCTGTTCCCATTGCAAGTATGGTTCACTACATTTTAATTTCAACCATCCATTTGCAGGACAATTATTGGATGGATAGGGCATTTTCCTGAGCATAGCCATTCACTGATCAAATGAATAATCCAGATCACTGGGAGGTGGGCCACACATCTGCCATTGGGCGATCACCAGCCATCCAAACACTGGACCTATTCCCACTTCATATGGGCATTTTCCTAATTCACCAATCAGATTAATGGTCCAGATTACTGAGAGGTGGGCCACACATTTCTGTGATGCTGACTAAATTAAATCAGCTGCTAGTTAGGGCAAAGCATTGCGCATTTCCGGAGTCTTAAAAAACCCCGTGATTTCATTAAAAGGAATGATGAAGATCGCATCCAAAATCTAACTGCGATCAACTCAAAATCAATCAAATCCAATTAAAACAAGAAGTCCAATAGCCCCATTCGAAAAAAAAGAACCCTAATCCTTCAAAACCCTAATTTTTCAAAACAGAGGAAGAAGCAGAAGAAAATGAAGAAGACAGAAACAAGAGCTTACATGAAATTTCTCCCTGAAAAGATCCGGTCTTCCTCTAATGCTTGTGAATTTGGGGTTAGGGCTTGGAGAGAGAGAGAGAGAGAGAGAGAGAGAGAGAGCTTTGAGAGTAATAAATGGGAGACAGCGAACTTTAAAATAAGGATGACAAGACCACGAGAAAGGGACAAAAATAAGTTAACGTCTCCTTGAGAGAGAGACTGAAAGATTTCAAATAGACCCGAATTCCCTACAACTAGTGTTGTATAAAACCCGTGCAACAAAAATATCTGTGGGACCCAGCATGATGTATATTTGAAATCCATTCCGTTCATCGTTTTTATATATATTTTTGAGATCTGAAAGAAAAAATTTATTTCCTTAAAAAATTGTGACCACACCATGGGAGAAGTGAGGATGGGAAAGCCTACTAAAGAAACATTATTCGAGCCCACTAGAGTTTTGGATGAGTCTGATATTTGTTATTTTTACTTTCATCATGGTGGGAATAACCTTATGAACGGATTGGATGGAATATATACATCACCGTGAGCCTGATGAAAGTTTTAGTGATGGACGTCATCATTCCCACGTTTCCCTCTGGTGTGGATCAGTTGAGTTTTGGATAGGAATTATATTTTTTAATTTAAAATAACATAAAATTTATTGAATGATGGGCGGAGTGGATTTTGTACAAACATCATGATGGGCCCCAAAAATATTTTTCTAACCGGACTCCTTGCAACTACTGCGGCAGAAATTCGCGTCCATTTCAAATGACGAACAATTATACTGTGCTCTGGCGGAGTTTAGTGGATCATATACACTCACAATCCACATGGCATCAATATACATTATCCAGATTGTAAAAACCGTGTAGACCCGCTATTAGTTATGTTTGGATAGAAATAATACTAAATGTAAGATCTTAACCGTTTGATTTTCCATCAAATGTATTTTCTTTTAAACTGTCCGATTTTTTCTTAGATGGATGTAAAGGCATGTCACATCACTGAAAGTTGATAATTGGCCTGGATAGAGTTTCCTCCCATGGTTTGAACGGTCTAGATTGACATAAATATGTGGTACATGTAATTTAGATGAGAGAATGTGTATGTTTTACCATCATCCCTCAGAGCACGGCATTGTTTCTTATTTGAAATTACACAGGGGCCCACTTGAAGTTGAAAGTCAGAAAAGAGGGATGCGTGTAGCTCTTTGGATTTATTTTAGAACCATGTGAGTTGGTGAGGGTCCATCACAAGCCTCTCTTTAAGGAGATGGGCTCGATATGGTACAACGCTCGGTCTATGCAATTATACATTATCTTCCATCTTTGATTTTACAAGTGGGGTCCATGGTTCAGTGATCCAAACCGTTGATAGTATGATCCCCACTTTCAATGGTTCATGTATAAAAAAAAATCTTAAATCAATCAATCCTAGACGTTGCAATATGTGGTCAACCTAGAAAAGGGTAAAGAGTAAGTTAGGGCCCATCACGAGTGAGAGATTACACTACATCCCTGCATTAATATAAAGGGTGTGCTCTCGGTACCACCGTACGCTCGCGATGGTACCAAGCATACGTGTGTCACGTGATGTATTCATACCATCCAATCTGTCTATTGAATGCTGGAAGTCTAAAAATGTCCTAGGATCCTAAACAAAGGTGGCCCACTTAAAATTTTATAGGGCCCAGCTCAGTCATAAAACAGCTTGAGTTGAACGTATGGATCACGCCTCTAATAAAAATGATCCATCTTACCCTCCAACATAGTGACACATTACTTTCTTGGGGTTTTCTCAGCTTATAATTTTATAAGGAAAATTTCAAATTGTGATTTTCTTTAAAGGCTATGTTGGAAAATTCTTTCCAAAATAAAATATTTAAAATTATTTATTGTAAATGGATTTTTATGGCAAATTTTCTTAAATTTGGATTTTATAAAAGTGTTTTGTGTAACCGATATTAGTGGGTAATGCTTTTTAGAAAAGAGAAACTACATTATTATTATTATCTTTTACTTCTTCTTTATGGAGAGGAGGATGGGGAATTGTAGGGCCTACATGGTATGTGTTTGATTATTAGACAAAACAAAAAATTTGGTAGATCCCATTACCAATTAATAAAAAATAATATATTCTACTCAAAATATCCAAATTCAAGTGTATCACATCAAAAGATTTTATAAACTTATTATTATTATTATTTCATATTATTAATGTGGTAAGGTACATACATTGGATGATTTTCATGTTATACACGTACCAAGTATGCCCCACAAGCCTCAACTTTTAGTATTTTTTAAAGAAAAATTAGATGAAAGTACTTTTGCAATTTTATCTCTCAAAAGGTACTTCCTATAATTTATAATCGTCCATACATTATTTGGTAAAATATGTATCATAAAAGAATTTTATAATAGTTAATTTACATTCTAAGTATATATTTACACAACAAGTTCCTTAAATTTTCTACTTTATTTTTCATGTTAATATAGGGATAATCTTGCCATTTTATCACAATATTTTGAAAATCTCACAATAATATTATTAGCATATTTTTATGATATCGCGATTGCGGTAATTGTCAAACTTGCCTTCCAACTGTAACTAAGAAATTACAGTGCTCAGTGCTTCTTTTGTTGGAGTGAATAGTGTTGTTGTGGTGGATAACTCATCTCTTCTTTTTCTCCTTTGTCAATATATGAGTAAGTGATGTTTCTCTCTCTTGTGCATATATACGTACATATATACATATGTACGGTCAGGTGAAGCTTTGTTTATATCTACGTACGGTCAAGTGAATCTTTATTTCTCTTTAGGGCCTGTTTGGCCGGTCGGATTGGAAGATAAATGAGATCACAGTAGAGAGAGGGATTCCATTTTATTGTTTGCTCGAGTATTCCTTGATATAAAGTTCTCATACAATAGAAAATATATGTCTTGTATTTTTGTTTACTTTGGTTTAGTAAAGAATAAAATTTTGTATTATTATAATGTAAAATTGATATATTATCTACGTAAATATTTATACTTCTTATTTCTTATTTTTGTTTTTTACTTTTTTTTTTCTAATAAGTATTGAGTTTAAATGTATTTTTGCAGCAAATAAAAGATCATCTTGACAAACACCTCCGGAAAATGGCTTATCATAGGAACCTAAAAGCCTCTCCTTTAATAACCAAAGATAACTAATCTTTCAAGTTAGTTAAAATTAATGAAGAACCCTTCTAAATTAAAACTCAATCAATTCTATCTTATGCTTTAGTCATGTCTACCTTGAGAATGACATTCCAATTAAAATCAAGATCAAGCCTTAATTATGATTTTTTGGGGTGGGCCATTCTCTCCACTTTATATAAAACATGTCTCCACCCATGCTTTTTGTATTTCCATTTAATGAATATTTATCCATAAAATGGTGGTATTTAGAATGATACTACCTCCATCATTTTGCTTGCTATTCACGATTAAAGACATGCTTAGCTTAATATGAAGATCATGGGGTCCACTAAAATCTAGATTCAGGTTTAATTCCATTTTGAATGGGGCCCACCAAAATTGAAAGAAAGATTTAATTCCAATTTGCACGTTTGTCCACTTAAACCAGACCATGATCTTTGGTATCATTTTTCTGATCATCTAACGGCCTCTTTGTGATTGGGGACACTGATCATTGCTAGCGTTAGTTAATCGACCGTTGATCTTGTTGTCTAATCTGAACTGGATTTGTTGATCCAAACCCGGCCCAATTCGTAACTGGACCCGAAATCTGAAATGGTGAGTCACGAAGGGAAGTGGATTGGCTGTTGTGGGTACGTGTCATGCGAAGACGAGCGATGACACTCCTCGAGCGAAACCGATTGGCTACTCCCCCTGCCATTAGCCAATGGCGAGTTGTCGTTGCTCCGTGAGCCTCTCCATGATGTATGTGTTTTATCCATGCCGTCTGTCTATTTTTCTAGATCATTTTATAATATAAGACCAAAAATGAGGTATATCACAGTCCCAAGTGGACCACATTAAAGGAAACAGTGTTGAATGAATGTTGACCATTAAAAACATTTTAGGGGCCATAAAAGTTTTGGATCAATCTGATATTTGTTGTTTCCTTTCATCTAGGTATGTATGACCTAATCAACTGATTGGATTTCAAATAAAAATTACAGTAGGCCTTGGGAGAATTTTAATGGTGGATATCCAATCACTTTTGTTTTCCTGTGGTGTGGTCCACCTGAGATTTATATCCCTCTCATTTTTCGGATCAAATCCTAAAATGATATGTAAAACTGGATGAACGGAATGGATGAAACACATACATCATGGTGGGGCCCACATAGAACCGGCCATCAGCCACGGGGCTGGTGGCAGGTGGAGTAGCCAATCCGTTTCCCTCCTCGAGCTCCAAATTGTACGAACAGTTCAAAAGAGATCAAAGTTACATGGGCTATAAAATGATGTATTTATTATATTCACCCCGTTCATCCATTTGGCGAGATCATTTTAGTTCATTAGGACAACAATGAGTCATATCCAAAATTTAAGTAGACCACGCTACAAATAGCAGTGGGACAATGATTCTCACTGTTAAAGTGTTCGTAGGGCCCACCATAACGTTTATTTTCCATCCAATCTGTTCATAAGGTCAAAAATACCTGGATGAATAGGAAAAACAAATATCATATTGATCCAAAACTTCTGTGACCCCCTAAATGGTTTCAATGGTATACGTTCAACCCCCCACTACGTTTTGCAGTGTGGTCCACTTGTCTTATTTTTCGGCTCAAGCGTTAGGACTAACTCTCCAAATGGACGGACAGTTTGGATATAACACATACCTCATTATGTGACCCACAGAACTTGGTGAATCCAACACATCAGCAATATTAGTGGTGTGTGGTACACCAGCCAACCCGTTACACCAGCCAACCCGCTTACGTCACGAACGTACAAGGTACAATAGAGACATGGGTTCTTTCTAACATGCACATGTGGGTGAACGATGTTAAAGTTCACCAGCCTTTGTGCTCATCCATCGTATAACAGTCCATGCACGGTTTATGTCTTGTATACGAATCAATTCAAGTGATGTTGACACGTGTCGAGCATTCAGAAGTATGTCCTGTACGATAATCGAACTAGTGTGATTGTTTGGGCTGTGACCCATTCAAGAGGATCTGCACAGAATGGATGGTCCTGATTCGTTTAGAGAATAATAGCATGATGCATTGCACTGCCAAAGCGTGTGATGTTCCTACAACCCGATGCATGTGTCTATGGATCTAAACCGCTTGATTGATGTCCTGCCACTGAGATGGGCCACCACATGCAAAGCAGGACCCTTTAATAAGTGGGATACCTCTTAGATGTTCCCTGAAAATTACACCATTTTGATTAGGGAAATGGTCACAGACTCGCATGCCGTTTGACCAGAAGATGTGACTTAGCTGCAATCCCGGAACCAGCCATGTGGGTCGGACCCTGACCTTGGGGCCCACCTCGGTGTATGAATTGTATACCACGCGGTTCATCCGTTTAGTAGGATTATTTTAATGCATGGTCCCAGAAATGAAGTAGATAAAAATAGTAGGTGGACCATGACACGTGAAATAGTGGTAATTAAATGCTAACCATTGAAAGCTTTCTAAGGTCCATTAATGTTGATTTGAAATCCAACCTGTTGATAAGGTCACACAGGCCTGGATGAAGGGAAAACATAAACATCAGCTTCATCCAAAACTTTTGTAGCCCACAAAAAGGTTTTTAATGGTCAATGCAATGTTACTTGTGGTGTGGTCCACTTGAGATTTGTATGTGCTTCATTTTTTAGACCATGCACTAAAATAATCCTGCAAAACGGATGAACGGTGTGAATATACCATGCATACATCGATGTGGGCCCACGATCAGGGTCCCGCCCACGTCGCTGGTTCCGCTGTAGTTACCGTACGTTTGAGCTGTGTGGGGCCCACCTGTGATATTTTTTTAGAATCTAAACCGTGCATCTGTGAGACTTCTCATGCGAACTGGAAAAACCAACAATCATACCCGTCAAAAGCTCAGGTGGGACACACCACAGGGAGCAATGTGAAATCATGAATCCAACCTGTTTATTCACTTGTTGTTGCCCAGCTAAATTTTGGAATGTTTTGAGTTTCTTCGTTTCCTGTTAGGAAGCACCTGATGACTGGATCGGATGACACATACACGATATGGTGGACCCCACATTCCATCTGGAGGTTTCTATGCTGCACATCTTCCTGTCCGATTATCTGGATTTTAGGATCTAGGCTAACATTGAGGAGCACATCTAATGAACGGATTAGATGGCACTCATATATCACAGTGGACCCCACACAGCTCTAACATACAGTAATAACAATGCGGTGAAGCATACGTGATCATTCCTCTTTTTGCAATGAACGGATTAGTTTACGTACCTGCTGAATAGACTTATTTTTTAGGTCCAGATCGGCCATTTAAAACTAACCGTTGTTTAGATGGTTAGGATCATTTGAGCTGTTGCACTATTAGGCTGTGTCAATAGACTATCTAAGAAGTTGCCTCTCCATTGGACGGTTCAGATTACAACGCACACACAAGATGGGCAGGAATTGGATTGTGTAATGCTCTATTGGCCACCTTGATGCATGGGTTTTATCCATCGGTGTTCGTCCATTTCTCCGTATCATTTTAGTTTCTGATCCCAAAAATAGGCAGATCCCAGCCTCAAGTGGACCACACCACAGGGAGTAGCGATGATTACAACGCCCACCGTTGAAGCCTTATTAGGGCACACCTGGATCAAAGGAGAGCACAAATATCAACTTAATCAAAACTTTTATAGATTTCAAGAAGTTTTTAATGGTAAGCATTCAATCCTTATTTTTATGGTTGATACTCTTAAATAATTAGGCAAAACACATATGTATCCACACGTCTATCTATTTTTCCATGTCATTTTAGTGCATTATCTCAAAAATGATGCTGATCCAATTACCGGATCATAATATAGAAAACAGTAGTGATTGACCATTAATGGGTCATAAAAGTTCTCGGTCAAGATGGTATTTTTTTTTTCCCCTTCATCTGGGCCTTTGTGACCTTATCAATAAATAGATGGGAAATAAATAATACAAAACAATAAAGTAGGCCGTAAGAAGCTTTTAATGGTAGGGCGTTCATTTACCACTATTTCCTATGATATGGACCACCTGAATATTGGATCTGCTTTATTTTTTGCATAATGTCTTAAAATGATGTGGGAAAACTGAAGGAAGGAGTGGATACATAATACATACATGAAGGTGGGCCCATGGTAAGGGCCACACTGTCTTGTGTGAGGCCTGAGTCTCACCTGATCCACTCCCCTAAAACATGTACATATTTGGGAGCCATGTGATTAACGGTGCTTGATATGTGGGTACTCAAAGCTGTGATTAGGGCTATAAATCAAGCAAGTAATCATTAAGGTGGGCCAAGCTTAGCTTAACTCGTTTGTGCTCTCCTTGAGCCTGTGCTCAAGCTTGAGCTCGGAGCTTAGCTTGTTTGCCAAACTTTTTGAGTCGAGCTTGAGGCGAGCTAGTAGATCGAGTTGAGGCGAACTTACATCAAGTTGAGTCGAGCCTGCTTCCAACCCAACCCAACCCAACCCAACCCAACACCCAATTCACACCCAACTCAACCCAGCAACCTGACCTAATTGACACCCGACTCAACCTAACCACTTGACCCAACTAACCTAACCCACACTCGACCCAACTTCTAAATCAAATATTCAATTAGTAATATGCATACAATATTATATAGAGCTATAGAGGTACCTTATTGTTTGTGCTGAGAGAGAGAGAGAGAGAGAGAGAGAGAGAGAGAGAGAGAGAGAGTGGCCGAGTGCAGGTGGTACGGCTAAGGTGAGTCAAGCAGACGCAGAGTGCATTTGTAGACTTTCAAGTGGTGAGAGAGAGAGAGAGAGATGGGGGACTAGAGAGAGAGAGATGGGTGACTGTGGAGCTTGGGCACAAGAGAGGGAGAGAGGAGCTCAGGCGTGCGCAGGTTGGGTAAGAAAGGGAAAGGGTGAGAAATACGTGAACAAATATGGTAGGATTTAAGTTTTAACTTTTATTATTATTATTATTATTAAATATAATATATTATATATAATATAATATATATTCGAGTCGAGTTAAACTTCGAGCTGAGCCGAGTTCGAGTCAAGTCGAGTCAAGATCCGCTATGATCGAACTCGGCTCGTTTTCAAAACAACCTAGGTCATATGAAGCTTGGTTCACCTAGAGTAGTTGTTTGAGCCTGGTCAAGCCGAGCTAGATTGGGCTGAGCCAAGCAAGCTCTTTAAGCTAATTTGGCTCGCGTACATCCCTACCTACAATGTGGGCGCACAAGGTGACGCCCAACAAATTCACAAAAAGAATAATATGTCAAAAAAAAAGAATAAATTTGAACCCTCTGCGCGGCGATCCAATGTGCCATCTACAGGTCCGATGAGGACCTATTCATCAGCTGGAAGAAGAGAACCTGTCCTCCTCCTCAAGGCTCGCATCGCCAGGCTCCACGAAGTCTGTATCACCTGCATCTATGAACGGGTTTGGTTGGTGTTTTAAAACACCGTCCCAGAGTGGGAGTGAGTGATCAACTCAGTGGGTGTTATTAGCCATAAGTTGTAACAAGCATCAATTATAATAAGAATTTAATGAAAAGCAATCAATCATAAACATCTATCTAGTCTTGTTAATGTGCATGCATGCAGGATAATATGATGTATGCCCTCACCACAACGCTCCCTCGTGCGACAACATCTAACGATCGCTAATGCCAACACTCCCTCAGTGCGACCTCGACTGTCGAGTCGCCAATCTAGCTAATGTCATGTAATGATGATGTTAACCGGGTTCTTAGTTAAGTCCATTTATCCAGCAGATTTGGAAATCTGATACACCCCACGTATCAAATGCCCTAAACTAGTTGGGAGGCCAAGACCCCCCAATGTGTGAGGCCGAGACCCCGCGATCCTTGACGCCGTCGAGTTTTTCCCATCCCCGACTTCAAGCACATGGGAGGTGCTGAATGTGGGGTCGCTTGCGGTCACTACGGGAAGGCGCGTCACCCCAGCATAGGCCGACAGCTCGGATATAGTGTCCCATTCCACCATGCCCGGCTCACGAGACTGTGGATCAATCTTCTATTCGGTATTAATGGGCTACAACGGTGGTGAGGTGTTTCAGTTTCCATACATATGTGAGCAAACAAGGTTAACAAACTAGGTGGGTCAGCCAGTGGACTAAACCGCACGAGCTCAAGCAAGTATGTGGCGGAACGACATCAGGTACAAGCGACCCATGTAGCCTGACTACTGCCGCCCACACATATTTGTCCAAACCCATGGGTTTAGCCTCAAGGTGGTCTTACCAATGGAACCACCTTCGCTCTCCTCATGTTCCTGACCAACCCAAGGGTAGGAATAGTGACTTATAGCATGCCAACTACCAATGCCGCATCAAGCATATTCAACATTGTGATCTCATGTTACTCAACATACAATTCAAATTTTCCTACAAGCAAATCATTAATATTATAAATAAAGTGTATGTGTGTGGTGTGAGTTATTGAGGAAGTTAACACTTCCTCCATGTTGAGAAATCATATACACAAGAGTAATGAAATCATACGAAATATGAAGCAACAACGTATAAAAATCAACACAGCATGAGCATATGATCATCCATACATCGAATCATGTGAGAAACATAAACGACATCATGAGAGAGAGAGTCAAACATATAAATCCATACCATTTCAACCAACATACAATTCCTAGGATTTCCTAGGCTTTCAAAAATAACATCCAAGCAATCAAAATCATTAATCTTGTATTAAAATTGGTGCTAGGTCACCTAAGAGTAATAGTCCGCACTTATGGATCGTTGAGATCTTGGAAACGACCTAGGAATGAGGGCTTTTGGGGTCGGACGGCCGGATCCCCTAAAACAACCATTTGTATGTTAGAAATTCATGAAATCCCTTCTCATCATAAGGGTTTTAAGGAAAAAAGGGGTGATGGGTCTTACCTAGACGATCAACGGGATGAATGGGCGGTCGTAGAGGAAGGATTCTTCTTGGAGAAGAGGTAGGGAGTTGTGGGGTTTGATTCTTTGGGCCCCACCTCGATTTAGGGTCCACCTTCACTCCCTTCTTCACTCCCTCTCTCTCTTTCTCCTCTTTTCTCCTCTTTCTCTCTTTCTCTCCCTAGGGCAAATTCGTATGGGGAGAGGGGTGCCCCAAATGAGGCCCTTTTATAATGTCAGATTTGGTGACAATGGCCCCAAGTGTTGGGTTTTTACTATACTAGACCTATGAGGGGGTCTTTCTAGCCTCAAGGGCCCAATATGGGGTGTACAAGTCAATATACGCCGTAGGATAGCTAGCCCTAATGATGATCTACGTATGGATATGATCGGCCCGCCATTTGGATGCGTCGATCGATAGATATGATAAGAAGTCTATTCAACGGTCACCGATAGTCGATCAGGGCCGCAACTATATGGATATGAGCAGGGAAATATTCTTACTCCATGGGTAAAGTTTGGTCGCAAACCGACGGTCCGAAATCCTCAACTTTGCATAAGAATGGACAACTCAATTCACTTAAGTTCCAACTCATTCCTTTAGGGTATTTGCGCTTCTCATGCACTCATCCTTTAGCTTAAGTTGAGCGATTCTGGACCGTACCTAGGTCCGATTTCCGCGATGGACGTCAAGCCCAATAGGATGGACATTATTCTATAGTTTTGAAACCAGTGGTCCACCAACGAGCGGTCTAAAGCTTGTTTGGATAACCGGTCAGTTCTAGTGGTCCTCTGACTATGAAACTTATACGATAAGTGCTCCATGGCCCGATGCAGGGCCATGCAAAATTTGGGGATGATCAGATTGAGGTTTGGTCGCACGGGTCTGATTCGCGATCAACGATCACCGTGCCACGATCGGGTCCTAGAGTTTGTGGACGGGCGTAGGAAAATACATTAGACCCCCATCGTAAATTATGAAGAAATCCGACGGCTGAAATGTCTTACATTTCAGTTTTTATTTACACGTGCCAGATTCTAATTTTGGCATTGGTGGGACGCATCTGGCAAGTGCCAGATTCCACTTCTGGGTGTCCACTGGGTCCGTGGTTCGCGATAGTCCCCAAGCCCAGTGAGATCTATGCTCCCTTGAATTTTTATAATTTTCTAACCTTCCCGTGTCGCGGTATAGCCTGCACGGGTTGTCGCTAGGTGTTAACGGCCATCTGGCTTGGAGGCTCGCACCAGGTTCTATCAAGGCCCGTCTGGTCTATTCAATTAGATTAATCTTGGTCTAATTTATTTGTGATACCTCACTACGAGTGGCTTAAACGAACAATCCTGTGGCAAATCCTACGTGGATGCCTCTGGACAATGTTCTGGTTGGGCGGGACATTATATTACACCTGATGTTCAAGTGATCGGGCGGATTCATTGGCTTCCTACGGCTGATTAATCGAACTGGGCTCTTTACCGGTACCACCCCGTATACACCGACATTGAGTGCTAATGGTTATTAAGTAATATTTAAGTTAATTAACTAAAATAAAAATAAAAATTGATGGATTTTTGGAAATCCAAAGCCGAGTTCGAGTCAAGATCCACTATGTTCAAACTCGGCTCGTTTTCAAAACGACCTGGGTCATATGAAGCTTAGTTCGCCTTGAGTCGTTGTTCGAGCCTAGTCAAGCCAAGCTAAATCGAGCTAAGTCAAGCAAGCTTTTTGAGCTAATTTGGCTCGCGTACATCCCTACCTGCGATGTGGGTGGGACCTTAAACATGGATCCCACCTCAATGTATTTGTTATATATCTATGCTATCCATCCTATTTTGCTAGCTCATTGTAGAGCATGAGCTAAAAAAAATAAAGCATCCAAATCTTCGGTGGACCACATTACAAGAAACAGTGGTCATTAATCTTAAAAATTTTTAGTGGGCTACAAAAGTTTTGTATCATAATAATATTTGTGTTTTCACTTCGTGGAGGTATGTGTAACCTTATCAACAGGTTGAATGGCTGGTGGTCCCTAGCAAGTTTTTAATAGATATACAATGCATAAATTGAGGTAGGCCCCACGGTCAGAGTACCACTACTTCTCTACTTTGGTGGCAGCTCAGTAGCTTCCAGGCAGTTTGGCTTTGGTAGCCATATTTATAGGATGCCAATTGGGTGGTGTACCAACCTCTCATAGTTATGGGGTGTTAAGGACTCTGTCGGTCATAGTGATGTATGTGTTGTATCCACACCGTTCAGCCATTTTTCAGCTCATTTTAGATCGTAAGCCCAAAATTGAAGTACATTCAATGCTCAAGTGGACCACACCATAGGAAACAACAGGGATAATGATGTTTACCATTGAAATCTTTTATTTATCATCCTACCTATTCATAAAGTCACATAAGCTTGGAAAGGGAAAACAACAAATGTCAGCTTGATTCAATACCATATTAGCTTTGAGAAGTTCTCAACGGTAGACAATCAATCCCCCTTGTTTCTTCTAGCATGGGTTACTTGAGCATTGGACCTGCTTCATCAATTTTGAAATCATGCCTCAAAAATTACCTGATAAAATGGATGGACCCTGCAGATAAAATACATAAATCATGGCAGGACCCACAAAATCCTTATCCAAGATAAAATACATAAATCATTGTGGGCCCCACAAAATCCTTACCCCAGATAAAATACATAAATCATGGTGGGCCCCACAAAATCCTTACCCCATGTAGCCATGCAAGGAAGCGGATTGCTTGGTGACCCTGCCATTTCTCTGAAACCCACCATGATGTATGTCTTTTATCCCCGTCATTCATCCAATTTTCTGCTCATTTTAGCGGATGAACTTAAAAATGAACTAGATTCAAAGCTCAAGGGAACTACGCTACAGGAAAACAGTGATGATTGAACGCCCACCTGTTGAAAACTTCTCAGGAGCTACAAAAGTCTTGGATCAAGCTCACAATCTATGTGGCCTGTTCAACACAATCTATGTGGCCTTATGAACAGATAGGATTGTAAATATCACCATGGGGGTATGGTCCACTTGTGCTTTGAATCTGCTTCATTTTTTAGCTATTGCCATAAAATAATCACGGCAAAATACTGTTGCTTGTGGTGTAGTCCACTTGACCGTTGGATTTGCAGCTTCATTTTTTGGCTAATGCCATACAATAATCATGGCAAAATGCATACACAACTTATATATAAAACATATAAATTGAGGTGGGCCCCACCGCGCCTGCTCCTGCATACCCCCGTTGACAACGACTGGAAGATAAGACCAAGTGGAAAACATTAAATTTTCATTGATTGGACAAACGGGATTCCTGTCGACTTCGCATGTGTGCAATCACGCGTGCCAACAAGATACATGCACCCTCAAACTCCTGGTGTTCCTGAGGCACACCGAAGCCCATGCAAATTTTCAGAAAAATAGATAAAATAATCAATTATTTTTCACAGCCTTCAATGCGCCCATGGCCCGTGAAAAGTCGGTGCTCACGGTCGTCCACAATCAAAAGACGGTTGTCAGCCGTCAGCATTTCATAATGCAAGTAATGCCCATTTTGTAAGGTCCATGAAGATTCCAGAAGCTATTACTGGATAGTGGAAAATAAAAGTGCGCACCGACGCTCGGGTGCAGTGTCACACGGACGCTGAAAGGTTAAGTAGCGAGACAGACTGGCTACTATAAAGTGACGTCATCAAGTTCTGTAGGTCTCACCATGATGTATATTTTATATCCACACCGTCCATCCATTCGGAGAGATCATTTTAGGGGATGAACCAAATAATGAGTCATATCCAAAGCTCAAGTGGACCCCACCACAGAAGATAGTGGATAGAGTAACACTCACCATTAAAAACTTTCACGATCAAGATGATATTTGTGTTTTCCCTTCTTTAATGTCTGTGTTAACTTATTAACAGGTTGGATCTCAAATAAACATCAGGTGGACCTTAGGAAAGTTTGATGGTGAGCGTCACTGTCTCCACTGTTTTCTGTAGCGGGGTCCACTTTAGATTTAGATCTACCTCATTCTTTGGCTCATGCTCGAAAATGATCTCTCCAAATTGATGGATGACGTAGATACACCACATACATCATGGTGGGCCCATAGAACTTGTTGACTTCACTTCAGCAGCGAGTCTGGCTGCTCAACCTGTCAGTAGCTAATCCGCGTCCGTGTCACACGATATTTAACATTTTTTCGATGCCATGAGAAAAATGTGCGCTTTGAATTTTTCAAGGGCACGTGATTCACCTTATAAGGACGAGGCACCGGGGACCGTCCAATTCAGTGTCCCTCCTTAATTGGAAAACGTCCAATCACGTTGAGACTAATGAATGCATGGAGGAGAAAACAAAATTCGTACTCTGGAGACAGTGATAGTTCATATGCAACTACAGAGAAATCGTAGAGGTGGCATATATCTTTACTTAAATTCAATCGTCCAAATAGAGAGTCCCACCACAATGGATGAGGGAAAGTCTAATTAACGAGTGGTTAAGATGAAAAATGGTCAAAGGTCTAATTTAACAAGTAGATGGCTAATGATCAGAGGTTCGGATCTTTCAATCAATCTGGTTTTTTGGATTATATATGGTCCATCAAAAGTGGATCTAACAATCTGGACCGTCTAATTTGAGTTATGTGTATGCAGAATACTCTAATTTCTGAGTCATGCGCATGAACCATCATATCTGCCAAGTGTGCCAAGTCCTTGGATGACAAATCTCATTCTCGGCAATTTCTTGCCCGAAAAAATCTAGGAGGGCTCAAATTTTGAGGTTTTATTTTTGTTCTAGAAAATCTGGCCAAAATAAATTTATTTATTGCAAATTAACAAATAAATTTAAATTTTGAAAGTATATATATTTATATAGGGCTTATTTGATTTTGTTGAAGTATAAATTGAGGAAAAGTTATTTTCATGAGATTGATGTTTTTGTTATTTTTTTATGGATTTCATTTTTCTTTCATTTCTTGAAAAATATTAAAATTTTATTTTATTTTATTACTCAAAAAATATCATTTTCAAAGAATTAAAGAAATGAGAGCATTGTTGGATTTTTACCAAAATTGTAGTAGAATTTAAACGGTTTTCAAAAATACATCTTTTAGCTTAAGTGTTGCACAATAAAATCAAACATGAAGCTATGTTAGTGTTAATGAAAACGTATATTCAATTAACACACACAATTAGAATAGTGTGGGCATGCCAAAGTTATATTCAACTTGAGTTTGATTGAACATAGCTGTCCCTTGTGTTAAGATAGACTAAATCCAAGGGATTGGCCACCTTCTCAGCCACTAATGGTTACAGTGATTAAGAGATTTTAGAAGAGTTTGAGTTAGTCTTTCCTAATTGTTTCGTTTTGCCTTGCATTAAGGAATTTTTTTTTAACTACTGACAATAACCTTTTTATTTCTAACCAGAACAATAATTGATTAAAAGATTTAAAACAAAGACTAAAAAGGTTGTTCATATGTATTTAAGACAGTATGATTAACAGATAAACAAATAAGCAAAAGATAAATATTTATAATTATCTGTGTGGACAAACAATCAAGGTAGATTGATCAGTAGGATGTGACCGAGGTGTGATCTTCCAAGTTAGGGTCGTTTAATCGAGAATCCGATTATGGTAGGTCATGGATATTTATATTACTCCTATGTGTACTGCAGCGATGGTATTAGACAATATTAATATAAAGTTACCCAAACTCTGAATGCTCAGTAACATGGCTGAATAGAAGTAAAGGAACTAGAAATTAAGATAAGTAGCATTGGGCTGCGTAAATTGATTGTGCTTAGCATGTGTTTCGAGCTCTTTATTAATTGTTACTTTTATAGCTTTGAAAGGTGGTAAAACTTTCATTGGGTTTCTTTGTTGATCCAAGATCCTTGATAATTACGATACAATTATTTTTTAATCATCATAACATGGCTAAAGAGATCTCTGTGGATCAGAAAAAATTTCCAAATCTCTTACCAATGTGGCTACAAAGATTTACGAATTTTACTGGATCTGTTTCATTGGACCTAAATTCATTTCGGTGTCTTTGGTTTCTATCTGCTCTAAGAGATTTACTCTTCTCGAACCTTTGTAATCGCCATGAGAGCATCGATCATTTTTTTAGAAAATCTCTCATTTTGGCAGGATTGTGTGAGACAGCTTTGCTGAGTATGTCTAAATTTGTGATAAGATCATTATCTCACTGGATCTTTATAGACTTGTTAAGCATGTTACCTCGACCACATGTGTCACTTGTGTTAGGACTATCTATCATTTATCATAGTACGTTTTCTGTCATTTTGCTTTGACAAGTAACACGCTTCCAATGGATGTGGGGAAAAGATATCCTTAGTATACGAGTAAGATTTTATCTATCATTTAGTGCATAGTACCAACACATGGCAGTATTTTGTTGGTCAATATAAATGCACCAAAATATATATAAACAATAATATCTTCCATATATAATAATTTGATATGTCCAATTAAACATTTAAACTTGTGATGAACTGTCTAAATTATGCCTCAATACAATAAGATCACAGATAGAAAGTTCTCAATTTGTTGATGTCGCTCCTCCAAAGAAAGATATCTTTCCCTGATCTTTCCTGGATGGTGGGAGAGTATGGGTAGGACATCAACATGCACATGTTCATTGTTGGAAAATTATGTGGCGTGGAGATGAATGAAGATGAGAAAACCTCTCTCATGCACTCTCCCTCACTCACACACTCTCTCTCCAACTCATGCTCAATGAGAGCGTGTTAGCTCTCTCAACAATAAGCTTTCTCCCATTTACATTAGATCTAATATATGAGGAATTTAGGTCTTAAAAGGGTATTAGTTATGATACTCTTCCAATTAACGGTAATTGGATGGATGAAAAGAAAAGTAGTTAATGGTCTGATTTGAACAAACCAAGGTCCACTAATAAGAGGCTAGGATCATTCAATCAATTTAATCTTTTGCAGATGATCCGTCTACATGAGGACGCATGATTGGACGGTTTAGTTTGATTTGATGTGCTCCTCGTGCAAAGTTTATGAGCGCCCGAGTATGAATCATCTCACTCCGCCTCACTATCAAATAACTCCCCAAACCATAATAAAATGCACGTGTGAAAATCCGTCGGGATACGTTACTTCAGGACGTTTGACAGATACGTGCATGGGACCACTATTAGAATGGCCTGTAGTTTCAGATATCCATCTATTACGGTGGGTCACATCTTATGAATGGATTGGATGGCATATACAAAATATCATAGCCCCAAACACAATCTGAAAATTTTCAACGGTGAGCGTTTCCATCCCAACTCTTCCTGGGTGTGACCCACCAGTGTTTTCAATCAGTCTGATTTTCTGGATACGGGATGTATTTGAATTAGCACACCTTATGAACGGACTGGATGTGTTCTTAAATGATGGTGAGCAGCACACATGTGGTTGTTGGATAAGCTTATTCTGCAAGGGAGGAAACTGTCCGATCCACGTGGGCAAACCTGTCCCCTTATTATCCGGCACGTGAGTAGCACATGACTCGGTTGACTCGTAATCGATCAAATGATTCCCGGCCGCGGATGTACACAACATACTCGGGTTCCATTTCACACAAGTGGAGCCCATGGTTTAGTGATCAAGGCCGTTGCTTTGATGGAACCTTTTGCGAATTGATCATATCCCAAACATCTCCTTAATTGGAAGATCCTATCCATTCATGGACCTCTTTTTCTTTGGACGGTGGACCTTTAATTACAATCTCATCGTAACCATCTATTTGCAAGAGACAGATGTACACGATAAGATAACCATTTTGGATGCAGTGGGTCACAACAGAAAACAATGGTCTGGATGACTAGATCAGTAGCCCCAGTGTACTAACTGAAAACCGAGTACACTAATGTATGCATCCTGGGACCGAGGATCAAATGGTACCAAAGGTCTGGTACGAGTACGCTGTACGCTACTCAATACTCACCCAACAAGGAGGTATGCAGTATGCTAACTTCAAAGTACGCTTCACACGCAGTAACTAAAACACGAGTGGAAGATCAGAACCACTCATCAGGTGACCTCACGGTACAGATCCCATGTCTCAGATCTTCTCATCTGTTGGGCCACATGGGTACATTGAATTTGCACCGTTGGTTGATTTCTTACCACAGTTTATTTAATTTGTACACATGGGCCCATTGAGTGACAATATCAACATTATTTTTTTAAGGTGTGGTAACTAAACGGTGGGTGGGTGGCCCTGATCTTGCACATGTATTCCTTTATTGCACGTGTGAGTTGAGTGCATTTAGCTTTGATTTATAGCATGAGAAGGCAGGTACCCCAAAAGTCAAAGGTTCCTAATCGCATGTGAGCAGTAATTAATCCAAGCTATGTTAACGTGCCGGGTAGGGCCCGGGCAAGCTCCACATAAGCACGCAATGTTCAACATAGGCCCGACTTTGTCTGGGCTCATGACGGGTCGACATAGTTCAGGCCCAATCCGGCCCAAAATGTTTATACAAAGCCCAAGCTTAAGGGCTGTTTGGGAGAGTGGCCTTGGAACCCGTGGATTCGGAACCCCTTAGACTTGAAATCCTTTTGTTGTGTTTGTCATCCTGAATTTCGAATCACCAGTAATTCAAAAGTAGCTATGTATAATATATTTAAGGGTGTAAATTTAGTTACTAAATTAATTTTAATACCTTTAATTAGTATACGTATGTAATGTTTGACACAATGATTATAATAAGCCTGTCGAAATATATACTTTGCTTCGTAATAATAAAATTTTTAAGTCTCGGATGAGCCACAAGCATAAGATCACATCCAAGTGACTAACAATGATTTTTAATCGTTAATTTACATGAACAATGTTTGGACAACATAGATCATCGTATTAAAATAATTATAGTGATGCAATTGATAATATGATTGTTTTGGGATATAGTTAGTGGGCCATGTGCCCAATAAATTAATAGCCCAATAACATGCATGTTACACATGCAATTCTTGGAAGGATTTTAGATGTAATCCAATCTTTCATATTGGATTTCAAATCCCCTTTTTAAGGGGATTTGAAACCTCCAATTATTTTATGGTGCTAAAGGATTTGAAATCCCCCCAAATCCTTGACCCCTAAGTGTTTCTTATGCTGGAGAGAGACACATTAGTCCAAATCTAACCTAAAGGCTTGTTTGGATGCTTCACTTACACGTGAAAGTCACTTACAGGGAAGTGACTTCTCACCCCATCTTCCTATAATTTTTTGGTAGATTTGCCTGTAAGTGACTTACATGTGAATTTTCTCTCCCAAACACCACCTGTAAGTCACTTTCCTCTTACCCAACTTACAGGCATCCAAACAGGCCCTAACCGAGAAGTAGGCTGGAATTTTAATCTTGAGCTCGACCTATGGGTTTGATACTCCAGTCTAACTCCAACTTAAGATGGATCAGGCCCGAAAACCCAACGGGCCAACCTGACCCATTGACAACCCTTTCGTTATCACTGTATAATTTTCTTGTACCATTACTGCCATATGTCACAGGTGTAGAATATCCTATCCTTGAAAATGGTAGACCACACCATTATGAGCACTCGGCACGAAACCAATCCGATCCACTCATCGAGCAAGACACAACTTCAAAATCAATGTACAACCACTGGTTTAATTTAGTATACTGGTGGGGCCTACCCAACGAGTGGATTGGCCTAGTTTACATATAAGATGATAATCATGGAGCAGCCCACCTTTTGAACGGATTGGATATTCCTCAAACATGACATGCCGACAGGGAAAAACGATCATTCTATAGCTTATAATACAATCAATTGTATCTGATCATTTCTCTCATCCAGACAAATCAGACTACCCCATTCATCAGATTGACCACGTCTTGGGAAAGAGAACCGTTAGTCTAACTCCAACAAACAGGTGTGGCCCACCTATTGAGCGTATCAACTTGATTTTAGAGACGAGTGATTTTCATGGTGGGAATTGAATGTTTTTGTTAATAAAATAAAGGAATGGAAGGGCTGAAAGTTGGGTGGGTTCAACCTGACCTACCCGGCATTGGGTTGGGCTGGGGTAGGATGTATTGGGTTCGGTTTTAAACTTGAGCTATACAAACACCAATCCAATAAAGCTTGGGTGAGACTTGGGGTGCTCGAACCAAACCCAACCCAATCGATATATAAGTCACTTATAAATTATAATTGAGTGTGGATCATCTGTGTTGAAGGCACATGAAATTCCAATGCCATTGGGTCTCATTGGTTCACGTCATTTCTGATAACTTAAACTAACAAGATACGCCGGACACAACATGACTTTTAAAGGAATAGTTGTCCTATATTTTAACATGTTTGTTTAGAAAAAATGAAGTTCTTTACGATAAATAACTACATGTATATATGCACGACCCCCGATTTTCAGGGCGTTACAGTGTATTGAAATATAATGACTAATGTAATGATGAAAATATTAACATGTATCCACTCGACCAACCTAACTGAGCCCGCTTGGGTTAGGATTGGGTTGAGAATTCCCAACCCGAGGTTAGGTTGGGTTAGGTTTTCTGAGGTATAGGAACTTTGGGTTAGGCTAGAGTTGAGCACCAGCCCAACTCACCCTGCCCGAGTTTCAACCCATGAAAAGCATTATGTTACTCTAGAGAGAACAAAAATTCTTATTTTACATTCGTAAAAAATGAAAAAGATAAAGGAATATAAATATGAACAATTACTTTCATTTCCAAATCATATAAATAAAATCACAAAAAACCCTTTTCGTTAGTCTATATTGTTAGATGGTGCAAAATGCTCACCAAAAGAGTAAGGAGGACCGATCACCTACAACCACCTGCACTGCTATTTAAAATACATGGCTTTTTAGCTACACGAAACATTAAGATAAATGTCAATGGGGTCCTTACTCTTGCTCCGGTGGTAGACTCTTAGGAGTTTCAACACCTGGTCAAGGGTTCAAGTACCCATATGTGGTGAAATTCCACTACGGTGTGAGTGTGTGGGGTGTGTGTATGTGTGTTAGAGAATTTAAGAAAAATAAAATGCCGATGGTGCATCTCAAGGAAATCCATGCTGAGTTTCGAGTCTTCTTGGATGTTTACAAAATCTTTACAAAGACAATTAGAATGAGATAGTTGTGGAAAGCTTAGTTTATTTTTGGCTTAGTCCAAGTCAAGCTCCTTAGGAAGTATTATATATGTGGCATTGGGTATAACTGTCCATGTGACTTATATTTTCTGAGAAGGGAACTTGATGGCCGATTCCCTAGCCAATCATGCCTAAGATGTTTCTAATGCTTATGTGTTTTCAAAGAATCATTTTCTTCCACGTGAATTGAAGTTAGCTTTCTCTTGCGAAGGTGTTGATCTTCCTTGTATTTTGGTCTATTGACTTGCTAAGGGCCCATTTGGATACCACCAAATATTTTACTTTTTCTACTTACAGCAGTAGGTAAGTGACTTATTTCAGATAAATTTGGTTTATGATTAGTTATAAATAACTTTTTTTAAAACTTAAAAGTACATAATTACTTCGGTTAACTTTTTAAGCTTTTGCACTTCTCATAAGTTGTTGAAGAGAGACGCCGGGAGTGACTAAAGAGAGGAAAAGCATTGTTTGCAAAACATACTTATCTTCTTAATAAGTAGAAACTAAGATAAGTTACTTGTGGAATAAGTAGCTTATCTTAAGCAACTTATGATCCAAACGCCCCCTGAGTGATTTATGGTTTGATAATCTCTTCATTTTGTACTTTCTCTATTTTATTTAATAAATTTTAGGCAGCGTGCTCTCACCTTCTGATTAAAAAAATAAATACACCAAAGATAGAGATACAAACATAATTATCTTAATACATCTTGTGGCTAGAAAAGCACTCTACCATAAATGGCGATGCAAGCACTTGTAGGTGGTCAGTTCTCAAAAAGAAAATAAGAGACTAACTAGTCCTCCACCAGATAATGGCCCTTGAAAGCACTGGCCCATTCTAGATTGGTTCTATGAAAAATTCAGGACCCACCACTCAATGAAAAATTGCTTCCCAATGAGCTATTATAGTTACCTAGTTATCATAAAATCAATGGGGTTAGACCACAACCTATCCTAAGCCACCCCATATTCCCAAAACATGTTGCCTTTGCCTCAAAGCACATACCCATGATAAGCCCTAATTGAAGAACTTTTATGAGGGGATTTTAAAGATGAGATGCTTGCATATTGGTCCACTTGCACAGACTAATTCAATCTAATTCAAGCATGGTACCAATCCAACAAGTATTAAACATTGATTGATGGCTTTTAATATGGACGATCAAGATTGTTCACACAAAATAGGTCCAATCAATAATCTAATCCGTTGATTACTTAGGTCACAACAACGATTGCGTATGATTCTTGTGATGTTTGGTTTGTAGCACCTCATCCACCAAACTCTCTCTTTATTCCATCACATGTGGGGTCCACCTTGTGGACAATGTGCATCTCCTTCGGCCCTCCTTCAAGGGCTGGCATGTGGGCTTTTACCTATCCTTCATCTGGGATGGATCTGAAGAGAATTCCTTAGGTTGGAATACTGGATGGGCAAAAGAGCAATTTATTGGATGGAATTTAAATTGGGTAAATCCTAGCCGTTGGTTTTAGTTTTTTTCTTTAGAAACTTGACAATACGTGAACATAGATCCTTATAATTAGAAATTTTAAATTTTGAGTTTTCAAAAAAATTTGAAAATTCTAACAAATTTGTTTGAAGGGAGCAGATTAGGTGCGGCCTTGGCCTCACCCAAGACGGTGCGGCCCTTACCATGGGGCCCACCTTGATGGATGTATTCTGTATCCACATCGTCCATCCTGTTTTGCTGGATCATTTTAGGGCATAAGCCAAAAAATGAAGTACATCCAAATCTCTGGTGGAGCATACTACACGAAACAGTGCTGATTGAATGTCCCACCATTAAAAACTTCCTAAGGCCCATCGTAACATTTCCATAATATTTATTTACCATCCAACCCGTTGAAAAGGTCACATAAACTTGGATAAATAAAAAAAACAAATATCAACTTCATCCAAAACTTTTGTGGACTACTATAAGTTGTTAATGGTCAATCACCATTTTTTTTTCCTATGGTAAGGTCCACCAAAGAGCTACATCTGCTTCATTTTTGGGCTCCTGCCCTAAATGATCTGCCAAAACGGATCAATCATCGGTGTGGATATAGAATAAATTCATCAAGGTGGGCCCCACAGTAATACTAGGCCCGAGTGCCAGACCCGGCCTAAAGTTAAGCCCGTTTAATAACAAGCTGGGCTCGGCTGTTTATAGAGTCTCTCAGCTTGACCCGGCCAGTCATATGGGGTTGCAAGGGCATCTTTGTCATATATCATGCATGATGGGCCCATCTAATGAACAGCCCATATCTCGCGGAAAGTAAGCGAGGTGGGTTGCTTACTGACGTTACCAGTAGAGTCTATGGGCCCCATCTTGATGTATGTGTTTTATCTATTTGATCTATCTATTTATTTAGATCATTTTACTCATGTTTTGGTGGTAGACTCACAAGAGTTTCAACACGTGGTAATAGATTTCAGTGACTAAACCTATTATGGTGAAATCCCACTGTAGCGTGAGTGCGTGCGAAACAAAAAAAGCAAAGCAAAGCAAAGCAATTCGAATGATTGAATGTCCATCATAAAAAACTTTCTAAAGCCCACTGTAAAGTGTATTTGCCATCCAACCCATTGATTAAAGTCACAGAGACATGGATGGAAAGTAGAAATATCAGCTTGATCCAAAGCTTTTGTGGTCCCTAATAAATTTTTAAAGGTGAGCATTCAATCATCACTGTTTCCTATCGTGTGCTCTACTGGAGACATAGGCTTACCTCAATTTAGGGCTTATGCCATAAAATGATGAAAAATTGATGAACCGCGTTGATAAAACATATATATAATGGTTGGGCTGACATAGCACCGACCAATAGCGACTCGTAGTAGGCAATCTCCGTCCAAAAATAAGTGGCCTGCGAAATTCAGGCTTACGGTAGACTCAGATCAGACCGTCCATAATCATCATGGGCCCAATTAGTAACTGTTTGTTTTGGCCTGCCATGCACCGAGGCCAGGCTCGGGGCCGGGATTTACTATGCCGACCATGCATGGATGGACCTTGGACAGGCCCATTGACAGCCCTAGGTCAAACCCAGCCGAAAGCGGGCTCAATTTGGGTCGGGCTGGGAGCAGTCCAGCCCTTTTGCAACCTGATAAAATAATTTCCCCTGATGTGCAGGATAACCGTAAATATATAACGCACAATGTAAGTGGGGCCACTTTTCAGCAATCAAAACAGTTGATGCTATTGGCCCCGGTGTTAAAAGCCCGTGTAGCAAAGTGTGAAGAATCCTAACCCTCCAACGGTAGTGTCACTAGAGCTATACACAAGTCGAACCAGCTCAACTCGACTCGGCCACTGGCTGACCCTAGCTCGAACTCAGCCCAGTTCGGCCCTTGAGCCTGGCTGGCCAGCTCGGCTTGGTTTAGTTAACAGCTTGGACTAATTCGAGCCTGTGCAACATTTTCTCAAACAAATGAAGTACGCTTTTAATATCATGTAATATATATATATATATAGTGATTTGTTTCATATCCATACCTTCCTTGTCACGGGCTGATCCCATGAAGAATGTATCCACTTGAAACAATACTTTGTTGAGTCATTTCATCAATATCAAAATAACCAAGTCGCCAAACTAGTTCGATCCGAGTTCTAATTGAGATAAGGTTTAATCCGAGTTAACTCGAGCTCGAACTCAGCTCGAAATTTTTTCGAGCTCCAAAAATCAGCTCAACTCGGCTCGAACTCAGTTGCAAACTGAGTTGAATCAAGCTTTTTCGAACCGAGTCGAGTGAGTTAACCAAGCTAACGCGGTTCATGTACCGCTCTAAGTGTCACCCAAAAAGAAGTTAAAAACTAGGGGTGCAACTTGGGTGAGTTGGGTCAGGTCGAGGGTGAGGGTTAGCCCAACCCAACCTAAGACCTATTCTAGAACCTAGCTCAACCCAAATTTCCAGCTGAGCCGCTGAACTCAAAACTAACTTGCAATCCTCTCAATATTGGATCCAACCTAACCCAACCCAACCCAACCCAACCTAAATACACTTCATTATTGGCCGTCGGCTCTAACCCAACTTGTATTTCCTCAACTCTAACTCAACCTGAATTCAAATAAGTTTGCATTTTTCAACCCAAATATTATTTGAGAAGTTCATCTTTTATTTTTACACATGCGGTCCCACCCAACATTATTAGTTTGCATTTTTCAACCCAAACTAAATAAAAGTAGTTTGCATTTTTCAACCCAAACTATCTATCTTTTATTTTTACACATGCCGACTTGCATTATAGGACTTTATCACAATAGATTCTTGAACTCAAGATTTTATTTTTAAACTCTTGTCAAGTAGACCCACCCAAATTGAGAACCTTAACTACCCGACCTAACCTATACTGAACTTGGGATGGGTCAGTTGGTTCAGGTTGACCTGAACTAGTTAGAGTGTTTGGGATGTTTCAATCTTTCCCCATTGTTGGCTTTCCAGCGGAAGTTAGCCAATGATGTCAATGGTTTGGATTACACTGAGTGGGCGGCGCCCACTTGTACGGATTCAAAAGCCAATTAGCATAATACGGCCTTTGGATACAGATTTCTTGCGAAAGCCTTTCTCAGGAAGTTCTTGTGCAGGGATTCTAAGTGAGGCCCACTATGATGTTTGTTAGAAATTCGGCACGTTCATCCAGTTTTTGAGCTCATTTCAGAATATTGGACCAAAAATGAGAGAATGCAGAGCCCAAGTCAGCGGTACAAGATGAAACAGTGGGAAAAGGAATGCCTACTGCTAAAACTTTCTTAAGCTCCACCTTAATGTTTATATTCCATCCAAACCATTTACAAGGAAATTTTCACCTGAATGAAATGAAAATACTAAAAACTTAAGCTAATACAAAACTTTCACGGCCATATAAATGTTTCAACGATGGTCACTAAATTCTCACTATTTTCCCTTGGGTCGCACATTTGAGTTTTGGAATTATCTTAGTTTTTACTTAATGTCCTAAAATAAGCTAAAAAAACGGATGGAGAGACATTCTCACGGACTTCGCAATGCCCCACACATAATCGTGCTGGAACCTACCGCGAGAGGCTTTCGCAGGAAATCGCGTCCACGCCCCTTCCCGCCGTATTGGCCAGTGACACTGACACTAGCCAACGCCAGTGGTCAGTGTTCTGTGGGCCCCACTATAATGTGTATGTTTCATACAGGCCGTCCAACCATTTTCTCATATTATAAACATGAGCCTAAAAGTTAGGTAGATCCAAATCGTAAGTGGACCACATCATAGGAAACAGGGTTGATTGCACATCCACTACTGAAAACTTTTTCAGGGCCACGCAAGTTTTGGATGAAGATGAAATTTATTTTTGACCCTTCATATGAGTCTGCATGACCTAATCAACGGGTTGGATGTCAAATAAACATTACAGTGTAATCAACGGGTTGGATTGAAGTGTCATGGCGCCGCGCCAGCTTGTGTGTGTCAGTATTTAGAATTCCCTCCTCGAGCCGCGTATCCAATGTGTACATTGCGAGTCTTGTATTGGTTAAGCACTGTTTTGAGAATGTTGGTGACTCAGCCTCCCAATTAGTGGAACTTATATCCAGACCGTTAAATTTTTGAGTCCCATATTGGATGGATCATATTTCTAAAATCACATTTATCATGCAATATTAACAATACAAATAAAGGTCATAAATAGAATGGAGAATAGTACAAATTCAAATGAAAATATCAGATGATTATTATTATAATATCTGGTCCAATTTTCGGTTTGTGATTTATCAACAATTTCTTAAACGATTTTTACGGTTTAGATTGCAGTAAAACTGTGCCATATGTACGGTGGAGAAGCCACCAAATTTTTTAAAATGGTACTAAACTAACACACGAGTCTTGCCCCATAAGCACAAGACGCCGGACTCTCTCCGTGTTCTCTCTCTCTCTCTCTCTCTCTCTCTCTGTATTTTCGCTTTCCCTTTCTCTGCCCGCCATGAATACGAGCTTGGGGTCGAGCGCAGAGCTCTTCAATGGCATCGCAGCTGCTGCTGTTTCTCACAAACCCATCCCTGTAAAACCCCTTCTCTTCAAATTCAACACCCCATTTCATAGCTTCCCCAAAAGACTTCACCTTTTATCCCTCTCTTCTTCTTCCAATAGAAGAATCAGAACAACCTCAGAAATCTCGTGTTCTAAGATCGAAGAAGCCGTTGGGGGTCTCACTTACAAGGATGCCGGTGTTGATATCGACGCTGGGTCCGAGCTCGTCCGCAGGATTGCCAAGATGGCCCCTGGGATCGGAGGGTTCGGAGGGCTTTTCCCTTTGGGTTCTCTCTCTCTCTCTCTCTCCATTGCTCTTTCTATTTTCGAGTTATTGATTTTGAAGTAGAATTTCAAGCTATTTTGTACTCAGGAACTGTATTGCACACTATACTCTAGTTTCCAGTTCTGACAAGTGGGGCCCATGCTTGGGTAGTGTAGGCCGTTGGTCTGTTGCATCCCACAATGGATGGATTATTCTCCGGAACTCTTTTCAATGGGAAAACCTTAGCCTTTCTGTTCGTTGTCTGAAGAATAGATGATTATTAATAGAAACATGCACTGGCCTACATTCAAATGAAAGAAGTCATGATATTGGCGATTGGGATCATCGCCCAGCCATGGTGGGGTGCAATGGGCTGATGGTCTGGACTACTGTGACATGGGCTCCAATTGCCAAAACCTAAAACTTGCATGTGGTGTGCAAAGATGCAGATTATGTATCTTACAAGCTTTACGGGGAAATTTTGTGAAGGAAATTAGGGAAACATGTTTACGTTGTTATATGGTTAGATGGAAATTTTGATACTTGAACGTTCAAGAACATGACTATTTGAGGGAATCTCTTTATTCATGTGGTAATTGTTGTGTTTGGATATTTTCAAAACATACCCATTTGAGGAAATCTTTTAATTTTATGGATAATCGACATGTTCAAATGTTTTTTTAAACATAACTACTTGAATCTTCTCCTTGAATAGTAGCAAATGCACTAGATGACCTGAAAATGGGGAAGTTGGTGCGAAACCTTTTAAAATGGACTCTCCAAATAAATCAAAGCTTCAATTTGGTATTGAGCTTGGAAATTCTCGTGTAACATGACTTGATGTTTGGGAAGAGAATGTTTTAATTTGGGAAGGTGCAGTTGGATGTATGTATCCATCCAGAATTGCAAATGGTTAGGATATTCGGGAGGTGGATAGTTATTGGTGCCCCTGTGAATTTGGGGCGCTGTGGAAGCTGAAACTACATTAGTTGGGATATGGGTTTCTGTTTTCTTCTATTTCTACCCCTCATTGACATGATCACCGATATTGATTTTGGTTGGGAAAGACTAATGATACTAACTTGCCTAATTTGGTTTCCTATTTTCATCACACTCAAAACACAAACGGAATGCTTAAACATCTATTATGCCAAATTTCAAACCATTTATTGTTTGGAGGCATCTAAGCATGTCCTTAACTATTGGCATCTTGGGATTCAAAGGTAGTAACACCTTTTTATTGTGAATGAGCTTAAGTTCATGCAGCTGCTTTGCCAACCCATGTAAGAATATTCATAGGGAATTAGTGTTACCTAGCCACATGGCACCAGTGCCAAATGCCAAAATGTCATAAAATTTCTAGCACGGCAAACATACAAAATCTAGGTATGGGGGCACTTCCCTAAAAAATAAATCATCATCATCATCTAAGCCTTATCCCAACTAATTGGGGTCAGCTACATGAATCCTTTTCCGCCATTCCATTTCATTAGCAGCCATAACTTCAATTAGACCATAGTTCATCAAGTCTTTTTTTAACTGCCTCCACCCACTCCCTTTTGGGCCTTCCCCTTGCCCTTGTAGAGCCTTCAACGTACTAACTCAGTCATTCTAAGCAGCTTAGTTCTTGGTTTCCATTGCAAAACATGGCCAAGCCATCTAAGTCTACATTCCCTCATCTTATTATCAATTGGTGCTACTCCTAAGTTCTCTCGAATGCATTCATTTCTAATTCTGTCATTCCTTGTCTTGCCACTTATCCATCACAGCATCCTCATTTCAGCGACACTCATTCTATGAACATGTTGTTCCTTAACTGCCCAACATTTTGTCCCATAAAGCATATCTGGTCTTATACCTATCCTATAATGTTTCCCTTTCAGTTTGAGTGATACACGACGATCACATAAACCTCCAGATGCACATCTCCATTTCTTCCACCCCTCATGAAATCTATGTGCAACATCCTTCTCAATCTCTTTACTCTCATGAATTATCAACCCAAGATATCAAAAGTGGTCATTAAATGATTGAATAAATAATAATTCATTAAATAAAAAAATAAAATAAAATAAAACAATGGAAACATTAAAGACGAAGGCTATTGAAAAGAATATTCTCATAGTTCCAATATAAACAAAATGCTAGTAGTTTAAACTAACAAATAACTGATAACATAACATCAAAGATCATGGGAGAATCATCTCAAAAAATAATAGTTTCTATGAACATCACTCATTCTGTTAAAATATTGCAACCCAAACAAAAGAACAAAAAGAAATAACTAAGGTTGTTCCTTTTCTTATTTGGGTTATGGTACATGTAATGGAAAAATGGATTGGAATCTAGAGGGAGAGAGGGGATGTCATTACAGACTCAAGGGACAGAGAATGGAGGCAGGAACAAGAGAATTGAGACAGGAACAAGAGAATGGAGGCAGGCTCAAGAACAAGGTATTTCCTTCAAGAACAAGAGATTGGAGGTAGGCTTAGGGACAAGAGTGAGAGATCTTCGGCTTGACAAAGAAATTTAATAACAAAAAACAAATCGAAGAAGGTGACATGAATTCTTTGTTAAGAAAATATGTTTGGACACCTTACTTAAAGTTTCCAACATGGCACTTTTCGATGACATCCTAGGATACTTTGTCTGTACAAATCTTGAAAGTATTGTGTCGTGTCCAGGAGTGTCCAAGTGTCCCCAGGTGTCACCATGGTAAAATCCTAGAAAGTAGAAGTGTGTGTCCCCATGTGTCGGCATGGTAAAATCCTAGAAAGTAGAAGTGTCTAGGTAAGACTGTTGGGAAGTGAACTCCTTAGCAGATGCGCTATGGAAAGTGTATCTAGACACTTGTAATCGGTATTGGCTATCCAATGCCATAACAGATAGTTGCTGCCTTTCTCACTTATCAGGGCATGTTTGGTTGCAGCATATATCATGAAATCTTAAAATATTGCACTAGATAGATTGGACTGATTATGTTTGGTTGCAGCATATATCAGGAAATCTTATGATACTGCACTAGATAGATTAGACTGATTAATCATGAGATTTCTTGATATTTGGTGCAATCAAGCGCACCCTTACTAAAATGTCTTTGTGCCAATAAATTTTTATCTTTTTCACAAAAAGGTGAAGCACTTGATGGTTCCCGTGTAGGATGACCTCCTAGGAAGAACATCAGGTGTTTGAAGAGATGTTTATTTAGAAGTTTCTTCTGTAACAATTGACTCTTCTACAGGTGGGTAGACAATTAAAATGGTACTTTTTACTGCAACGTGTAATTACCATGTAACAAACTGATCTAGTTAAGTTTCCTAAGTATATAATTAGCACACTTTTCCATTTCACCAATATTTTTTAACCATTATTGAGAGGGTCTGTGCTTTCAATTGTCTTCTCTAACTTCTTTCGATAATTGATATTAGTTTTCAGAAAAGGCTTCTGCATCTATGTTGATTACTGTTTGTTAGTGACAGATTGTTAATGAAGTGCTCCAATTTCTGTGAACAGGGGATTCTTACCTTGTTGCGGGTACAGATGGTGTGGGTACCAAACTCAAGCTTGCTTTTGAGACTGGGATCCATGAGACTATTGGGATTGATCTGGTATCATATGGACGGTCTTATATACCAATATTAATCGATTTTAGCATTAAATAAGACTTAATAGTGCATCTTTTCAGGTAGCTATGAGTGTGAATGACATCGTTACTTCCGGAGCGAAACCACTATTCTTCCTTGATTACTTTGCTACAAGTCATCTTGATGTGGATCTTGCTGAGAAGGTATATCTGTTTGTTGTTTTTCTTCTTCATGGTCAGAGTCTGTGGATGCTGTTCTTTTCCAACTCCAACCATCTTCTTTCAATCTTGTTACCTAACATGGTTCAAAAGCCCCAAAACTCATCTTGACTTGATGTGCAGCCAGGTCATGTTGACTCGAATACTCGACCCGACTCAATATTTAATTATTATAAATTAAAACTTTTAGAGAAGTTCATGAAAAAGTACATATGATATAAGTAATATAAAACGTAATATTTGAGAGCAACCTTTGATGTGCCCTATTAGTTAGGAGTGCTGCTCTTGCGAGAGGATGGGGTTTCAATTTGTTCCTTGTTAATTTTTTTATAAACCCTGTCCTTCATAAACCGAGTCATCATGACGAGTTGAGGCCGAGTCGCTCCCAGTACCAAGTTTACTGGTGACTCGGCTCCAGAAATATAGCCGAGCTGCTCCCGGTACCGAGTTTACCGGCGAATTGGCTTGAAATCTCGCCGAGTTGACTCAGCCAGGTTTCAGGTCAAGTCAGTGAGTTCCAAAACTATGATTTCAAACACAATACATGATGGAATGCAATTGATGATTTTCTTTCTTTGGTTATTTAGGTGATAAAAGGGATCGTTGATGGATGCCAACAGTCCGACTGCGCTCTCTTAGGGGGGGAGGTATTCAAAATTTATCAAGATGCTTGCTCTTTTTCTGCTTTTAAATGACAATTAATGCTGTTATATAATGCTTACACTTGATAATTGTGTTCACAGTATCTTTTCTAAACATGTTAGTCTCCTTTTGCTTCGTTCTAATAAGCCGAAACCTTGAAACTCAGCTTCCCATGCACTGGCCGCAGACATCTTGTAGAATCTGCCAATTTTAATTGAAAATATTATAACATTTTAGGCAATCGCATTACTAATGATGAATTGGTCCAACTGGAGTTGATAATTGGTGAGTAGGCCTGATACCTTCTTTTTATTTTCTTATGAGTTAGACATCTTGATTGAATTTTTTGCCGAAGAATGAAACTGATTTAACTGCTGGTGTTTAGACTAGTTGAATACTCTGGACATAAATTCAATTTCCATGGAATCTGACTTTTCCACTGTTTGTGAAGAGGAAGCATGGAAATTTATTTCCATTTCCAAGGTTTTACTCCAAAAATAAAATAAAATTAATAATAATAATAAAAATAAAAATAAAAATCTGAAAATCAATTTCACCCAAACAAACCTGTTAAATGTCGATTTTCAAGGTTACGAGAGACAATTCTGTCCCTTTGACCATTGACTTTTTAACATTTACATGGAACACTACACTCCAAACCAAATAATGGCATTATTGTTGGATTTTGTAGTTTTCCACCTGTTGAGGTTTCCACATGGGTTTTCCATGCCCATGTTTTGGCTTCTCTCTATCCAAACAGGCTCTAAATTATTAAGTTTTGATGATGGATCTGCTTTTGGCATCCTCAAATGGTGCATGGATGTGAACTGTGTTTCTTTGTTGTGAGCATGAAACATGGGCGAGTAGACTCTGAGATGGCCCTTGTCGAGTGCCAATTTCTTCAAATCTTCAGTTCTCTGTTTCTTCAACTACTCACAGGGTCAACCTAGTTTTCTTCTAACTCAACAAGTTTTTCAATATTCCTTTTTCTTATCAATTTATAGCCGCCTGTTTTTGTGGAACAAAGAGAATGGTTTGTACTTCAACAGAATATTCTCAAGCAGAATGTCATAATTACATATTAATTTTTGCTTTTGCAGACTGCAGAAATGCCAGATTTCTATGAAGATGGAGAATATGACCTCAGTGGTTTTGCAGTTGGCATTGTAAAAAAGGACTCGGTCATTGACGGGAAAAACATTGTAGCTGGAGATGTTCTCATTGGTCTTCCATCGAGCGGGGTTCATTCTAATGGGTTCTCCCTTGTTAGAAGGTTATTCTTTTCTTTAATAAAATTCTTGGAATGAGAACATGTTGGTACTTCATCTTATAACCCCTGACAGAAGCAATTCATCTATGGACTTGTTTCAGATGTCTGCCAGGTGCAGGTGGCAGTGTGCGTCCACTGCCCTGAGTGATAATGGGATGCTAACAGGCATTATGCAATAGGGGTGCATTTTGTGGATAGGAGCATTGAGACATACCACCACATGCATTTTTGGGATTTGTGCCAAATGGCTCAACTTAAAAGAAAAAAAAAAAGTGGGATGGCTCCCTTTTGATTCCTCATTCTGGGGTACAGTCAAGCAAGCTCTTAATATCGGGTCTCATGATCATTCTCACTGTTATGAGTAACTGTCAGAGACTCAGAATGTTAGCTGTCTTTCTGAATTACATTTATTCTTACCAAATATTTTGTAATTTCTGCACAGAGTCTTGGCTAAAAGTGGCCTTTCTTTGAAGGACCAACTTCCTGGAGGCAGCAACAAACTAATCACATTAGGTGAAGCTCTAATGGCTCCAACCATCATATATGTCAAACAGGTCAAGTACTCTTTTGTCTCAATTGGGGTTGCAACCAGGTGAGGTTGGTCCAGGCCAGGCGGGCTTAAGCATGCTCAGGCCAGACTTGCCTTTCAAAAATACTTAGTACACCAATGTTAGATAAGTTGGTCTAGCATGGGCATCTTAGCATCGTTCAAAAAATTGTCCAATCTGTTTCAGTCTGGTTTCAGTCCAAGATGAAATGAGTTGCCCCACCGCTACAGGACTGAGACAGACCAAGTTGGGGCAAATCATACCAGTTTCAGTCCCCAGGCGATTCACACTCTGTAACCCCTCCACTTGAATCCATGTATAGGCAAATTCAAGTCTAGGTCCAGCCCACTGTTATTGGGCCTAAAACTCAGGCCAGGGTCCCACTCATAGGCTTCTTGCTCTGCCCAAACCTGGCCCTGGCTTTGCCAGCTCTGCCCAACTGTGTAACCCTTCTCTGAATTTTTGTGAATATTTAGATCTTCAAAAATTTCTAGCATCTTACCTTCATTACCAAAACAGGTGCTTGACATTATTAGCAAGGGAGGCGTCAAAGGGATAGCTCACATCACAGGTGGTGGTTTCACAGACAATATACCCCGCGTCTTTCCGAAGGGCCTTGGAGCTACTATCTATAAAGACTCTTGGGAAATCCCTGCCGTTTTCAAATGGATTCAAGAGGTAAGAACTGAACTTGACTTGAAACCCCAATATGCATATAACCTTAAGCTAATGCCTAAGTGACGCAGGGATGAACGTGATGAGGATAAATACTCCGAATCCACGGAGCTTCTCTGGACTCCTCACAGAGACTTCTCAAATCCACGAGGAAAGAAAGCAGAAAATAGAAATAAATTCTAATAAATTCGAAATTGATTAATTGCCAAATAAAAACAAGTTCACAACCCTTTAAATAGGGGTACCAAGCAATGGGAAAGAAATCAGAATCAAACTGCAACTCAAACTCTTAGAATCCACGACTTACTATAAATAGTAAACTTCCTATTTATAGACGGTCGTGATGTCTACTAGTGCGCAAGGTTTTCGGCCAAAAATAGTAAGTGTCCTATTTGGCTTCACCAAACCGTTCTCCTAATTATTCTAAGCTCTTTTCACGTTGGGCGCAACTCCTAAAGCCCGACGGATGAAGAGTTATAATCAAACTAAAACTTACTATTTATAGTAAAAACGAAATTAAGAAAGGGAAACGACCGTCGATCCAGGGGTTTTTCGCAATTGAGTTCGCAACCCGTAGTGAGTTGGTTCTTCGATGGCTCGTCTACCCCAAAATCATATATTTTACATTAGATAACTCATTCCGGATTGCAAGATACGCCCGATTTAAGGTTCGATTGTCTGGATCACTTCTGTCGTCGACCGAGACTTTTCTAATCCATCTTGGCCATGTAACTGTCCGCGACCCACTCTACATCAGTCTCCTCCACTTTAAAAGAACTCGTCCTTGAGTTCTCATCATGCGCTGGTTCATGATACTCAGTCAGGTCCGCGACATTGAAAGTCCGTGAGATCGCCATGTCATCTGAAAGATCAACAACATAAGCATTGTCATTGATCTTTCGAATGATTGAGATAGGTCCGATCTTCTTAATTTTCAACTTGTTGTACGTCCCGGTCGGAAATCTCTCTTTACGCAGATGGACCATAACGCGGTCGCCCACCTCGAACACCTTTTGTTGTCGGTATTTGTCCGCTTGTTCTTTGTACTTCTTATTTGAGGCATATAGCTTGATTTGCACTTCCGCATGGATGCCCATGATCTTGTCTGCCATTATGTAATGCTTGTGCCTGGGTGCTTGGCCAGAGGGACCAAGTTAAGTGTGTGGCGAGGCACTCGTCCGTAGATAATCTAGAACAGTGATTTCTCTGTTGAGCGATTTACTATGTTGTTGAATACAAACTCTACTTGAGACAAGGCCAAATCCCACTGCTTCGATTTTTCTCCTGAAATACAGTTAAGGAGGTTTCCCAACGTGCGATTCACAACTTCGATCTGCCCATCAGCCTGTGGGTGGTAAGTACTGCTGAATTGAAGTCGTGTATCAAATCGAGTCTACAAAGTCTACCAAAAGTGGCTAATGAACTTCGTGTCACGATCAGAAGTAATGGTCTTGGGGACTCGTATAGCCATACGACCTCCTTGAAGAATAGATTTTGCACATGTGTTGCATCGAGGGTTTTCTTGTATGGGATAAAGTGCGCCATCTTTGAAAAACAATCTACCACCACGAACACCGAATCCATGTCGCGTTGTGTTCGTGGGAGACCAAGCACGAAGTCCATTGATAAATCCTCCCAAGGACCGTCAGCCAAAGTAACGGGTGTAGAGGCCCGTATTCGTAGATTGCCCCTTGGAGGTCCGACAAACATGACAACGTTGTACGACTTTTCCCACATCGCGCACTAATTACGCCAGTAATACCACTCTTCTACAAGAGCTCGCGTCTTGTCTCGCCCAGTGTCCACCAAGGCCACCTCCATGTAGCTCTTGAATAATCTGCTCCCTCGAGAGAACTTTGGGGGATGCACAATCGATTCCCTTTAAAGAGAAAATCGTCCCGTATATGAAGGTCACCTGGGATGACCCTCTTGACACTTCATCCAAGAATCTTTGAAGTCCTCATCCTTGGCATACAACTCCTTCAGTCAAAGCCGACTACCTCGTTGTTCATTGTAACTAGTAGTGATGCACGACGGCTAAGTGCATTAGCCACCTTGTTCTGCTGCTCGCTTCTGAACGAACGTGAATTCCTGTAAAACGCAACCCATTTAGCATGCACACGATTCACATTAGTCGACTATTAATAAACTTTAATGCTTGATGGTCGATGTACAAAACAAATTCTCTTTGAATCGATAATGCCGCCAATGTGCGGTTCGAACAATCGCGCTAACTCAAGCTCATAAGTCGACCACTTTTTTCAGGCTTCGCTGAGCTTCTTAGAAGGCTACCGGCCTGCCTTCCTGTGATAATACTCCTCCAATTCCGACGTATGAAGCGTCACACTCAACCTCAAACAATTTGTCGAAATTAGGAAGCACCAAGACCGGTGTTGTAGACAAACGATGCTTGATCTCATGAAAGCTCTTATCAGCTTTATCGGTCCACTGGAACGGTCCTTTTTTCATGCAATCTGTTATAGGCGCGACTATGGTGCTAAAATCTCGCACAAATCGACGATAGAAAGTCGCCAACCCGTGAAAACTCTTCACCTCATGAATGTTTGTCGGGATCGGCCATTCCCTAATAGCTCGCACCTTTTCATCGTCCACACGAATGCCTGTGGACGTTACAACAAATCCTAGAAACAATAGGCTGTCAGTTAAAAAACTACACTTCTTCAAGTTGAGGTACAACTTGTTAATTTGTAGGACCTGTAGCACTTGCCTGAGATGTTTCCTGTGCTCCGCCTCATCCTGGCTATATATCAATATGTCATCAAAATATACTACCACAAATCGGCCAATGAACGGTTTTAGAACTTGATTCATCAAACGCATAAAAGTACTTGGTGCGTTCGATAAGCCAAAGGGCATGACCAGCCACTCATACAGCCCTTCCTTGGTCTTAAATGCCGTTTTTCACTCATCACCGGGTCGAATACGAATCTGATGGTACCCGCTCCTTAGATCTAGTTTAGAGAATACCTTGGCCCCTTCTAACATATCGAGCATGTCGTCTAATCGTGGTATTGGGAACCGATATTTGATGGTAATTTTATTGATTGCTCGGCTGTCGACACATGCGCCAGCTTCCATCTCTCTTTCGCGTCAATAATGCTGGTACGGCACATGGGCTCATGCCCTCTTTCAAGAGACCCTTACAGATCAATTCCTCCATTTGCCCATGCAGAATATCACACTCCTTCGGACTTATCCGATAGTGAGGGCGATTGGGTAAGCTAGATCCAGGGACGAGGTCTATGTGATATTGTATGTCCCTCATGGGGGCAATCCATCGAGTAAACTCAGGCCCGACTTCTTTGAATTCGTTTAGCAGTCTTAAACTTGAAGGGATGTTTGAGGTTCCTCTTCCTCGCCCTTCACCACTACGGTGTATATATTGCTGGTTTCCTTAGATTCCTCCATGAAATTTCGAATGAACAAGATGGAACTCCCCTCCACTTTAGAGGCTTCGGGTGGTTCTCTGGTGCCATAGGGCAAGGATTATTTTTCGACTATCCTCGACGAATATGTAGAGATTGTCTCGTCCTCGACGGGTCGTATTACGGTCCGACTGCCAAGGTCGACCGAGTAACATATGGCATGCTTCCATGTCAACCACGTCGCAAAGTATTTGATCCTTATAATTTTTGCCAATTGAAAACGAGATAGTGCAATGTTTAATTAAATTGGTTTCGTTCACCTTTTTTATTCAACCAATTGAGTACGAGGAAGGATGTTTTATCGTTGGTAGCTGTAACTTGTCTACCATCACTCTTGAGACGATGTTCTCGCTACTACCACTGTCTATGATCATATCACAGACCTTCGTTGACGGTGCACCGAGTACAAAATATATTGTGTCATGTAGATGTAATTCCTTTCGTGGGGCATACGAGGAATCGCCTCACAACTAGAAATTCGCCACGATCCTCGCCCGTCACTTCATTGCCACCTACTATTTCTTAATGGTTTGTTCATGTTCATCAAAGCGATGGTCTTCTTCTGCGGCCTCATCTTCGTGCCCCCTTCGTTTATAGTCAAGTGCGCTGCAGACGTTGAGGACAAGTGTTTGATAAGTGGCCAGGTTGACAACGGTAATAATTGTTCGACCTTGGCCGAGTATAAGAATTTGGAATCCTACTCGGACTCTCTTGTGGGTGCCGCACGTTGAGGTCTGGATGAGCCGCTCCACGTATCACGGTTTGTGATTGTAGGAAGTTGAGGTACCGGATCTTTTCCTCGTGGCAGACTGGATCTTGCATGGGACTGTCATGGGGGTCGATTTGGAGGATATGAACGAGCAGGAGCTCTTGCAAGTTGTGTTTTTGCCCTACCCGCCAATTGAATCGCTTCATCCACGGCCCCGACTAGGTGCATCTGAATCGGTCCTGAATTGTCGGCCGCAACCCACCTATAAATTGTGCCACCTTCTGTGACTCTGACAGATCATTTCGTGTAGCCAACCGTTGGAATTCTTGAGTATGTGATGATTCGATTTCCTTGTCTGCAATTTTGATATTGCTGTTGGAATAATATTTGCTCATAATCACCGGGAGAAATCGTGATCGAAGAAGACGTCTCATCCGTGGCCATGATGAGATGGGGGCCTTATTCGGTGAGCTCGTGAGAGTTGTAATTATTCCCACCATGTAGAAGCACCCGATTTTAATTTAAACGCTACCAATTTTGCCCTTTTATGATCCGCACGTCCATGTAATCAAAATATCTCTCTACTTGCCAGCCAATTGAGAAAATCTTCTATACGTAATAAACCGTTAAAACTAGGAAGTTCACCTTACCTCGATAGTCTCTTTCAACACATCTAGGTGATCACCTCCATAGATTGGTCGTCGAGCAAAACCTTTATTAAGGTCCTCGTCCGCTAGAACTTGAATCATTTGGTGTAGCCCTACGGTTTGCCACGGTAGTGCTCTAAGAAAATCGGGGTTGTGTCGTAAAGAACCATGGGTGGTGGAGCACCACCTAGGGCTCGGGGCAAGTAGCGCATCCGCAAGACGGTCGAGAGTTGCTGCAGCCCTTGCATGGTAATTGACTCTCCCCGTGGAAAGCTTCCATTCTTTCCGAAGATAACGAATCCTTGGATCATCGTCCACAGGATTTTGATTCATACCTTTGTTGTTTGCCATCGCCCAAGGAAAATCCTCGCTCTGATACCAATTGACGCAAGATGAACGTGATGAGGATAACTACTCCGAATCCACGGAGCTTCTCTGGACTCCTCACAGAGACTTCTCGAATCCACGAGGAAAGAAAGCAGAAAATAGAAATAAATTCTAATAAATTCGAAATTGATTAATTGCCGAATAAAAACGAGTTCACAACCCTTTAAATAGGGGTACCAAGCAATGAGAAAGAAATCAGAATCAAACTACAACTCAAACTCTTAGAATCCGCGACTTACTATAAATAGTAAACTTACTATTTATAGACGGTCGTGATGTCTACTAGTGCGCAAGGTTTTCGGCCAAAAATAGTAAGTGTCCTATTTGGCTTCACCAAACCGTTCTCCTAATTATTCTAAGCTCTTTTCACGTTGGGCGCAACTCCTAAAGCCCGACGGATGAAGAGTTATAATCAAACTAAAACTTACTATTTATAGTAAAAACGAAATTAAAACAGGAAAACGACCGTCGATCCAGGGGTTTTTCGCAATTCCGGGCTGCGCAACCCGGCATAGCGGGGTTGGTTGGCTTCAGTAGCTCGTTCTACCCCAAAATCATATATTTTACGTCAGATAACTCATTCCGGATTGCGAGATACGCCCGATTTAAGGTTCGATGGTCTGGATCACTTCTGTCGTCGACCGGGCCTTTTCTGATCCATCTTGGCCATGTAACTGTCCGCGACCCGCTCTACATCACTAAGGGCCTGTTATGACCCTGTAATGGTTGATTTTTTTCCAAGGAAAAAATATATCGGCCTGTTATGGCCCTGTATAGGTCTGTTACGGGCCTTTTATTTCTATTTTTCCCAAATCGGACGTTATGTCCATGTGTTGTGTAAAGGCCCGAATGTTGAGGTCACATCTCGGTTTACCCACCCAATGAAAGTAGAGATGGATGGGTCATCTCATGTGCATGCATCTTGCAAAAACTAAAATGACAATTTTGATATCTGCAGGCCGGAAGAATTGAAGATGCCGAGATGAGGAGAACATTCAATATGGGTATTGGGATGGTTCTCGTAGCAAGTCCTGAGGCATCAGTTAGAATACTTGAGGACACACATGGAGGATATTCAGCTTACCGCATTGGTGAGGTGACAAGCGGCGAAGGTGTGACTTACGAGTAATGTGACTAAATTATAGGATGTTGTCAATAATAGAGAGAGAGAGAGAGAGAGAGAGAGAGAGAGAGAGAGGCGATTTTGTACTTTGTTTCACCAATAAGCTAATATATTGTAACTTCGATTTGGGTTTAAAGCGTGTGTGGTTTGGTCAACTTTTGTAGCCAAGGGTCCGTCTGGATGGGATGGGAATCCTTACCTTTTGGATTTTGTATGACAGGGATTTTCATCCATAAAGGCTGGGGTGTTTGGTTGAGGTATCTTCTTTCTTTCCCTTCCGTTGTTTGTTTTGGGTTCCAATTTCGCATTGATTCCAGGTACGGTCTCAGAAATTGTTTTAACATCTATTTTGGGTGAAATGACTGTCCACAATCCTCCCTTCGATGGAGAAAAATTGGTTTTGCATGGAAATCAATTACATTTCTAGGACTTTCAATATTCCCAAACACCCCCTAAAACTTTATTTGGTTGGGGGAATGACCTATTTCTGAGGTTTTGCAGGGAAACCAATTACATTTCCAGGACTTCCAATATTCCCAAACACCCCCTAAAACATTTTTTGGTTGGGGGAGTGACCTCATTCTAAGAATTTGCAGAACCATCCATGGAAATGACATGCTAGGACATTTATCAGATAAAGGGATTATTATTTTATTAGGCTCTTGATCCTGTAGGAGTTCTACCCTGTCATTATCATTCATCATAGTACACGGCGATGATTCCCATGTGGGGCCTTATTATGGATTATCACAGCCACACAATTAGTCACGTCTGAAATGGATGGTCTATGGTGAGAACATAACCAGTTGCAGGGCCTTAATTTGAATAGGCATGATCATCTCATTAGGGTGATACTTGGGCCATGTTCAATCCATGGGGGATTCCATGTCCCGATGGTTTTTATGAATCTGTTGACTTTCACAAAGGGTGTCTTTGGTTGCACCAAATTTCATGAAATATCATGAAAATAATGAAATATACATTCGATGAAATTAGGTGCAACCAAACGCACCCTAAATCAAAATAAAATAGAGAATTAAGATGAGCCAAACAGCTTACTAAATAAGCATATTTGTTTGAGGTATTTTCTCAGATTCTAACATTCAAAAAACAACATTGGTTGCATGTCAGCGGCAACAGCAAAATAGAATGGCTTTCTTTCAACAAGCTTTCTTAGCAAAAACATGGTTAGATCTATCATCTATCTTCTCCTTCTCTGATGGTAATGACTGATCCCGGCTGCTGATGCCATTCCTCTCTTCCTGTAATTCTCTGCAGATGCCATTCTTCTATTCCTGTAATTCTCTCCAAAATCTCTCCTATCTGTTTTCAAATTACATAGGACTCTTCCCTCCATCTCCTCCACACCAATGTTCCTTCTCCCACTATCTCTTTCCATGTTCTCCCATTCAGACTCTTTAATAGCTAACCTTCCTACTCCTGCCCGATAATTCCCTCCAAAACCAACCTTCTCCGTTTTCGAATTCGAGTGGCCCCTTCTTCCAAATCCATCATTTATGTTCTCCCAGTTGTTATCCTTGATTGCATATCTTGCTCCTCCATCAAAATGTCCTTGGAAACCAGCTCTTTCCATGTTTTTGGGGTGCCCCCTTCTTCCGAATCCATCATTGATTTCCTCCAAGTTGCTGTCCTTGATGGCGCTTCTCATCTCTCCATCAAAACTCCTGAAACCGGATCTCTCCATGTTCAAATTGTGGTGGCTCTTTCTTCCAAATCGGCCGTTGACATCCTCCAAATTGCTGTCCTTGATGGCACTTCCCATCCATCCGTCAAAACTAGCTACGAAACCTGCTCTCTGCAGTTCCCAATTGGGAACAACTCTCCTTCCATTCCCTAGCAGTTCTGCTGGTGGGCCACTTAATCTATTCCCAACATAATCTCTTCTACATTCGGATCTCATGTTCTCCATTGACGGAATCATCAATTCCTCAACACCAAAATACCTTCCCATGTGCTGATAGTTCATGTTCTCTCTTCCCCTCTCCAATTCAAGCTGCCAAAGATGCTGCAACCCTTCCAATCTATCAGAGCAATGAGACCTTCTCATCTCCTCCATCAGACCCATTACATTTCTAGGGGGGTACCGCAGTGGAGGAACCAACGAACCAATTTTCTGTTCCTGCTGGTTTAGATAAACTGCTGGGGGTGTCATCTGATGAGAAGCATCTCTCGCATTTTGTACCCGTGTTGTTGTGCTCTGGTCAAGGCTTCCACTCCTCGCAGGAAACCGCTCCTGCCCATTGCTTGATTGGGTTGCTGCCGGCATGTTTTCCTTTAGCTGCTTCTCCTTCCTAGAGGGGGAAAAAATCCTTAATAAGAATATCATACATTTGATATAGAGTTGCATGGAAAAAGACCATTGTAATCGCTTTACAATCAATCAAACAAAAAATACCAAGAAAACAAGGACAATACAAATAGCAAATATCATATAAACAAGAACAATCGATAACATTAGTATCACGTGCGGAGCTTTCATATCTTTGTTTAATTATGGAAATCAGCCTCATTTCTTATGAACAAATCATATTGATAGAAGTAACATGATTTAACTTCAAGTTCTATATTTAATACTAAATGACATGATTATTTGTGATAATGAAATCTCGGTTTGCGATAATGAAATTGTGGTTGACTCATAGTATGTGGAAGACCTTAGAGGTATTGTATTAGGTATTGTTTGGCAATCTGGTATTTGAAAATTACTTAACAATCCAATTAAAAATTCATTCTGTTAATCTTTTTTAGCACCATGGAATTGGAATTCAATCACGAGAAATTTGCAACTTTGCAAGTAACCTTTTAGAAGAGTCCAAATCCATTATAAAGCTTTGTATAACTCACATAAGCCCTACTCTACGGTTGGATTTCTAGTATATGAGAGAGAGAACCATGTAGGCAAAGGGCATTTTTGTCTGAAAGAATAACAAAAGGTGAGAAGACAACGAGTAGCATTGGTATCAAACAAACGCATTTCTCAAAACTCTTTTCTACTTTGGGATTGAGCCCAGATCCACTAAAAGGCTTTGAAGGATAATCTTATCCGGCAAAGGGTGCAAATTCATTCACAAAAAGAATCAGTTATTTGTAGCTGCAAGTGGAATCTCATTTTGGTAGTTTGCATTAGTATTAAAATATTGTACTTTTTCATTTTAAATTTTACCAGTGTAATATGATCTTTTCATTCCATTAAAATAATTTGTTATAGTAATAATGAGTCGCATAAGAATGATTTTAAAAAAATTGATGTTCTATTTTTTAATTTAAAAGTGTTAACCATTAATATGTGTTGATCTTTTACTTTTGACCCATCTTAACTTTTCATTTTAAATTTGTAGCTGCAAGTGGAATCTCATTTTGGTAGTTTGCATTAGTATTAAAATATTGTACTTTTTCATTTTAAATTTTACCAGTGTAATATGATCTTTTCATTCCATTAAAATAATTTTTTATAGTAATAATGAGTCGCATAAGAATGATTTTTAAAAAATTGATGTTCTATTTTTTAATTTAAAAGTGTTAACCATTAATATGTGTTGATCTTTTACTTTTGACCCATCTTAACTTTTCATTCCACACACATACGGATATTATGATGATTTGTACAATATATTTGCCTACATATAGATTCCGTGTTGTTTATACTATCCACAAGAGTTGTTCTTAACAACCAAAGTTGTCATCATTATCTTTGAGAAACCACATACCTTTCTCTTCTATGTGCAAATCATTGGGATTAATAATATAAAAGATTTAAAGGATGTTAATCACTCATAACACAAGCAAACAAATCATCAAGCATGTAGGATGCAAGAGACATTAAGATTTTTTACGTGGAAAACCCTCCGATGTAAAGGGAAAAACCACAGGACTTAGTCCAACACAAATCCACTATAATAGAAATAATAGAAGTGCAATCATCAAGAGATTTCTCTTGGATACCCAAACTACATCACACAAAGTGGATTACAAGCAACAATGTAAGAAGGAATTTCTCATCGACTAGAAATTGTAGAAAACCCCTAACATAACCCTCGGAGAAGACAATCGAAGGAACCGACGATGTGGATGTTCACAAACCCAGATGCAAAGATTTCGGTGGTAGAAGGTTCTTGATCTTCTTCTTCTACAAAATTCTCATTTTCTTCTTCTTTCTCCTCTTTTTCTCTAAGAAAGAAAAACCCCAAATGTTGCTAGAACTCTCTTTAGGCAAAAAACACATTCTCTCTCCTTTTACTTTGCTTGGCCAAAAGAAGAAAATACTCCCACACATGTGATCTAAAAAAGATTACTTAAGCCCACACATGTACTCCCACCTCCACATGAGGAGGGACCCTAACAAATACATTTTAGTTTATTGTAGAACCATACATATGTAGTTAAGTTAGTCCACGTGGCATATGTTAATCTAAGCAGTTCAAACCAACATGTTGGTGGCTATAGCTAAAAAATTCTACTGAATCGTGTTGTTGTGGGCCACAACACGTATATAAAATCCATTTTGTTCATCAGGTGCAATTCAATATATTATCCATACATTTTAAAATTAGATACATTGAAAGTTGTAGTGGGCTAAAAGTAAAAGATCAACGCATATTAATAGGTAAAACTTTTAAATAAATAAATAAATAAGACTACCAGGTTTTTAAAATTATATGTATGTGACCATTATTACTATAACACATTATTTCAACAATATGGATTGCAAAGTATTGGGGGTCCCTCCTCATGTGGAGGTGGGACCCACTTGAAAGTTGTAGTGGGTTAAAAGTAAAAGATCAACGCATAGTGATAGGTAAAACTTTTAAATAAATAAATAAATAAGACTACCAAGTTTTTAAAATTATATGTATGTGACCATTATTACTATAACACATTATTTCAACAACATGGATTGCAAAGTGTTGGGGGTACCTCCTCATGTGGAGGTGGGACCTACATAAGTGGGCTTAAGTAATTTATTTTGCTACATGTATGAGAATATTTTAATCTTTTGGCTAAGCAAATTAAAAATAAAGAAATGAGCTTTTTTTCTAATCTAGCAACAAAAAGATTTTTCTTTCTTAGAGAACAAGATGAGAAAGAGAAGAAAAACAGGAGGTTTTGTAGAAGAAGAAGATCAAGAGCCTTCTACTACCAAAATCTTTGTATCCGGGCTCGTGAGGGTCCATCCATAACGTCAATTTCTTTGATTGTCTTCTCCAAGGGTTGAGTTAGGGTTTTCTACAATTCCTAGTTGGTAAGAAATTCTTTTCTTACATTATTGCTTGTAATCCACATTTGGGTGATATATTTGCATATCTAAGAGAGATTGGTCTCTTGATGATTGCACTTCCATTATTTTTATTATAGTGGATTTGTGTCGAAGTAGGTCCTGTGGTTTTTTCATTCACATTGAAGGATTTTTCACTTAAAAAATCACTCTTACATCCCACATGTTTGATGATTTGCTTGCTTGTTTAGAAGTGATTATCATCCTTTAAATCTCTTATATTGTTAATCTTATTGATTTGCACATAGAAGGGAAATGTGTGTGGTTTCCCAACATAAATATTATACTACATTAGTAAAATTTAAAGTGATGAGGTATATTTTAATAGTAGTACAAAATACCAAAATAAAATTCCTACTTGCAACTGCAAGTAGCTAATCTTATTTTTGGACTAAACATACTACTACAAAATACCAAAATAAGATTCCTACTTGCAACTGCAAGTAGCTAATGCTTGTTTTGGACTAAACTACCCCCTTTGGAGGATAAGCTTATCTTATGATTCAAATTCAAACCTAAAGTAGAAAAGAATTTGAGAAATGTGTTTGCACTCAACTTCAACACTAGTGCTATTCATTGTCTTTTCACCTTTTGTTATTCTTTCGGACTCTTATATATATTAATCTCTCTCGTACACTGGAAATCCAATGGTAGAGTATTGGCTATGTAGGATAAGCTCAACCTACAAAGTTTTGTAATGGATCCAAACTTTTTTGAAAACCTGGCTTGCAAATTTTTGGGGATTGAATTCTAATTCTGGGTTATGAAACGTGACCAACAGAATAAATTTTCGATTGGATTCTTTAGTAATTTTCAAATACTAGATTGCCAAATGACCCTGATGCAATACCTCCAAGTAAGTTCTTCCACATACTAAAAGTTGATCACTGTTTCTTTATCACAAATAACCATTCCGGTTTTTTGTGTAGGACTTGTCACCCATACATTCCTAGCATGGTTGGATCAAAAGAAGGTGAACCGTAAATTGAACATAACTTTTGATCCAAGTATCGTTACGGGGCACACAACCTATCAATCTTTACTGAAACAGGCCATCCGATGTGAACCGACCCACAAAAGTGGGTCACATCTGTCCGTTTCATTAGAAAACACGCGCTTTCAGCTCAAAAACGAATTTTTAAATAAAGTTACTATTTTTAGTAATTTCGAGTTTTAGATTTTTCTTGTTTTTTCCTTGTGGCTTCGAGAAGTCTTTGTAAGGAGTCTAGAGAAGCTTCGTGGATTCGAAGTAGTTATCCTCGAGGAAGACGGTGATCAACCTCATCACGTCCATCCATGCGTCAATTTTACTTCAAATTAAAGCATGCTACTTTTGTCAATAGGATTTGTTCTTACGAAAAGAAGCTGATTTCCACAATCTAACAAAGATATTAAGCTATTGATTTAATACTTTTGCCATCGATTGCTCATGTTGGATTGATTATAAAGCCATCACTCCTCAAGTGGGCTGTACTTTTTTTTCTTTTTTCTTTTTTTTAAAAATGGACGGCTAGAAAAGGAAATCGGTTTAACCATCACTCGAATGTTTATCGTGTACATTGTGGCCCATTTCTGATCAACAATAGCTGATTTCTTTTAAGCTGTCAGTTTATTTCAACCAAAAAGAGGACTCAAGTGGGCCTAATGTTTAGGCGGGTGGGCCAGTGCCAGGCAAGTTTAAACAGGCTGTTCCCTGGCTGGTGGGCCCCACCACAGATCTGGATGCTGTAAATTGATTGGTGAAAACAACATATATCTGAAGGTCCATGTGCAACAGAAGGTCCACCAATCAGATGTCTGGGAATGCTCCCTAAGGATGAACTGTCTGGATTGCTGGGAGGCAGGGCCCACCAGTATCGAACGCTGGCCTGAAATAGAAGAAAATGTCGCTAATTCGATCTAAGCATTAGATAATACTTGTTGAGAAAAACCCAAATCAGAAAATTCTCAGAATCGCAAAATACGATCTAAATCGAGGCGAGGAAGAAAAATGAGAAATCAGAGGGATTTCAGAAGGGAAGGTTGAGGAATCGAAGGTGAACCTGAGATTAGAAGATTGGAGCTGTTCGTCGAGCTGCCGCCAGTCGATCCCTTTCTCTTCGAGGACGATTTCTCTAGGCCTTGCAAAACCAAAGGGGTTGGGTTTCTGAGGTTGGAGAAGCTGTGCTTGAGCTTCTTCTTCTTCCTTTTCTACCTCATCTGCCCATGAAAATACAGAAACCTTGCTGCTCGCAGTCGCAGCCATCTCTCTTCTCAGTTACAGCCCCCAATGGCTCTTTGAGATGTTCAAAATTCAAATGTTTGAATTCTACCAACGGCATGGTCCGGAGCGGCTTGGTTTTTATATAGGCACGGTCTGGTAGTGCGCAGAGTACTGACGTGGATTCCTAGTCCGCCAGTTGGATCCAACGTTTGGATGATCAGAACCGTTCAAGAGGTAGGAGCCACATGGAAGCGGATTGGCTGGTGTACGACACACCAGCTATATTGCTGATGTAGGTACGTGTCGTGCGAAGACGAGCGACTGACGCTCCTCGAGCTCCGAATTGTACGAACGGTTCAAAGGAGATCAAAGTTACATGGGCCCCACGGTGATGTATTTATTATATCCACACCGTTCATACAACTTTCGAGATCATTTTAGAGCATTATACAAAAAACTAATCATATCCAAAGATCAAATGTACCACACCACAAATATCAGCGGGATAATGATTTTCACTGTTAAAATATTCGTATGGCCCATCATAACGTTTATTTTCCATCCAATCTTTTAATAAGGTCAAAATTACATGGATGAAGAGGAAAAACAAATTTCATATTTATCCAAAACTTCCTTGACCCCTAAAAGCGTTTCAATGGTAGACGTTCAATCCCCTACTGCTTTTTTTTAGTGTGGTCCACTTGATAGTAGATCTATCTTATTTTTCTTCTCAAGTCTTAAGACAAACTCAAAAAATAGATGGACGGTTTAACAGTACCTTATGATGAGACACAAGAAACTTGCTATCGTCAATACACCAGCTATGGAGTTGTGTGTGGTACACTTCCGTGGTCCCATCATGAGGTATGTATTATATCCAAGCCGCCCATCCATTTGCCGAGATCGTCTTTAAGTCTTGAGACAAAAAATAAGACAGATATAAAGATCAAGTGCGCCATACTGTAAAAAACAGTGGGGGATTGAACTTCTATCATTGAAACCCTTTTGGGGTTCCTGGAAGTTCCGGATCAATATTAAATTTGTTTCCTCTTCATCCAGTGTAATTTTGACCCTATTAACAGATTGGATGAAAAATAAACGTTATGATGGGCCATACGAATTTTTTAACGGTGAAAATCAATATCCTCGCTGCTATTTTTGGTGTGGTCCATTTGAGCTTTGGATATGATTCATTTTTTGTATATGTTCTAAAATAATCTTGGAAAATGGATGAACGGTATGGATATGATAAATACATCATTGTGGGCCATGTAACTTTGATCTCATTTGAACCGTTCGTACAACTTAGCTCGAGGAGACTCGGCGCTCGTATTCGTGCGACACGTATCTACACCGCTATATAGCTGGTGTGTGGTAAAGATCCTAATCCAGTAACGAAAACGGATGGGTGACTTGTGTAGGGATGCCGTTAGCGTGCCTACCACTTTTGCGAGGGAAACGACTTTTCGTTGCATGTGATCCACCTCATCCATCAGGTACGACGTTTCTTTTTTACCCCCTTCATTTCAAAAATCAAGCTGACTCAACACTTATGGCTGTTTGGACGCGCGGATTAGGTGGGAGTGAGTTGTATTAGGCTAGATTGCACGGCTTCTCATATCATAAATGGGTTTGTCAGTGGATTACATGCAATCTAGTGGGATTGCTATATCCATCGCTCATTTACTGTCGTGTTTGGACGGGCGAACGGGATGGGATTTCAAAAGCGTCAGCGTTCGCATTGGGTCTTGCTGGGACGTGTAATGGGCCACCATCATGCACGGTTCGATGATCGGAACCGTCCAATGCGTCCAGGAGGTGGGGCCGACCATACCCATGGAGACCTTATCCTCCCACGCACAGGCAGACACGATTTCCACCGTCAAACGCAAGACGGACGGTGGAGTAAAAGATTCTGTGGGCTACACTAAATTCAATCCGAAACCAAACATTTCTGACTAGTTTTTCGACGTGCATTCAGTGGATGGAGTGGATTTTCCTGAAGACATCAATCATGGCCCCACCATCAGTACAGCGCAAGAAATTGCGTAAGTCGCTACGTCGGTGAAAACCGACTTCGGTGGGCCATTATACGATCTTGGTGGTGATTGGATCAGCAATCCAAACCGTCCATAATCTCCAAAAGGGAGTCACAACCCTTCCCATGAAGTCAGAATGGACGGTGTGGATACTCCCTTCGCTGCACAACGTGTGTAAAGAGAGTCGGTTCGTTCGGCTTCAAACCGACCTCCAGTCGACGGGATTCGCAATCCATCGAATCCTCTCCCAAAGCCAAAATCCCACTCCCATCCATCGTCAATACTGCGCCGCCCAAACAGAACTGCAAGAGGACGAGGTGGGATTTCAAAACCCTATCCCACGTACTCCACTCTACTCCCACCTAATCCGCGCGTCCAAATACGCCCTATGTGGGCCAACCAATAGGGAATCATACCTAAAATCTCTAAATTCATGTGCCACAGGCCACAAAAGTTTAGTAAAATTTCCCCTTCATTCATGTTTGTGTGACCTTATATAGAGGTTGCATGGCAAATAAACATTAGGGTGGGTCCGGAGAATTCTTTAATGATGGCCATTCACTGACCATTGTTAATTTGCTTCATGTGGAGGGTCTCATTTGAAATTTGGATTTGCTTCATTTCTCGGACCATGCCCTCAAACGAGATGGAAAGGGGGAGGGGTTCCTTTTTTCATATCAAGTAAAGGCATGAGCCCAAAAATAAGACAGGTCCAACTCTCAGCCAATCGAAATAGAGATGACTCTTGCATTTAATGCAATTTTCATTTAATGCAACTCAAGGCATGGGCCATCTTGATGTATATATTTTATATCCATGCAGTACATCCGTTTTTCCCGCTCATTTTAGAGCAGGAGCACAAAAATGTAAGCTGATCCAAATATCAGGTGGACCACACCACAGGAAACAGTGATGACTGAGAGCCTACCAGTGAAAACCTCTTGGGGGCCACAAAAGTTCTGGATCAAGCTCATATCTGTTTTTTTTTTTTTTCCCCTTCATCCGGGCCTATGTGACCTTATCAAGGGGTTGGATGGCAGATAAACATTACGCCGTGCCTGAGGAAGCTTTTAATGGTGGGCGTTCAATCACCACAGTTTTCAGTAGTGTGATCCAACAGATATCTGGATCTTCTTCGTTATTGGGCTTCCCTAAAATGAGCTGGAAAAACAGATGGACGGCGTGGATGTAAAACACATACACTACAGTGGGGCCCACAGTCACGGATCGTTGATTCCCCGTTTCCACCGAATCCGCGTCCGTATCGTATCATACATGCATCTAACGACAAAAGAAAATGCGGCAGCAGAGGTGGGCCCACCTGGGAAGATCATGCAATTTTCATGAAGGTACGTTAGTTGTAATAACGTGGGAGAAGCGAAGGAGACCCATTCCTCTTCGTCAGAGAAATCCGCAACAAAAGCCGTTGATCCAACCGTAGCCTTCCATCCAACGCTCCGATTCCTCCGCCGGCTACAGCTGTATTTCGACACGCATTCCAAATCAGTTTGCCCATATCTTTCACAAAATTACGAATCTGCCACCCTACAGCGGCACGTTATTTGAAATGACCACACGGCCCCAAGCCGGTTCTTTTCGGGAGGGGATTAGGTGAGACCCGGGACTGACCGAAGACGGTGCAGCCCTTACTGTGGGGCCCACCCTGATATATTTATTCTACATCAACACCATCCATACGTTTTTAAAGATGATTTCAGGGTATTATCCCAAAAATGAAGTAGATACAATTATCAGGTGGGCCATACCTTAAGAAAAAGTGTTGATTGACCATTAATGGGCCACAAAAGTTTTGGATTAAGCTTGTAGTTATTTTTTCCTTTTATCCAGGCTTACGTGTACCTTATGGTAAATAAACACTAAGGAGACATTAACTTTCACCTTAAGAAGCTTTTAATAGTAGAACAATGAATAACCACTGTTTTCTATGGCATGGTCCACCTGACCATTGGATCTCCTTCATTTTTGGGGTAATGCCCTAAAATTACCTGAAAAAAATGGATGGACGACCTGGATATAGAATACATATATCAAGGTGGGCCTCACGGTAAGGGAAGCACCGTCTTTGGTGAGTCCGGGGTCTCACCTAATCCGCTGCCATTCTTTCCTCGTGGAGTTATTTAATACTATGTACGCTATACCCTGTGGGGCCCACCAGATGCGTGTGTCTTATCCACACCGTTCATCCGTTTTATTAGCTTATTTTAGGGCAAGATCCTGGAATTGAAGCATAATCCACTATAGGAAACAAGGGATGATGTACACCGTTGAAATCTTCCTAGGGCCCACCGTGATATTTATTTGTCATCCAACCAATTAATAATAAGGTCACGCAGTATGGAATAATCGTTAACGTCCGTTGATCCGATCAATTAATATCATATAGGCACGAACATCCAATTGTCATAATTTTAGTCAAATCCGACAAAATGGACGGTGCAGATTAAAAGAGCATGTGCATCAATTACATGTTAGATCTACTTGATGCACTAAGCTATGATATATCGCGTATGCATGGGATTGGAATGGAGCCACAATGGAGCTTAACACGCAGAGTTGTGCGTCCAGTACCATTTAGTAGATTGTATGGACGGTTAAAATGATGAGATCAGACGATTCTTGTTCCATCTGAACCAACCAATTATCAGGACACCATGGGAATGGCCCAATGGAGAAAGATACCAGAGATCCACTATTTATAACCATTCAATTTAGATTTTTTTTTTCCGGACTGTTTTCTTCTAAAGTCTAAAATTTTCTTCACCATAAATGTACATGGAATTTCCAATCCGCAGGATTTTCGGCACATGGCCCATCCAAGAAGACTTCTACTAAATGAACGATCCTGATCACTCACAAACTTCACCAATCAAATATCTGTACGGTTATAACATCATCAGACGATTCAGACTCACATTGGATCCTAAACCTAACATGCAATGAGTCGAATGGTAAACTCGCCGCACCTTGAGGCCAACCTTAATCTAATGTTATATTTCAATCAGAACCAATCATCTAATGGCACCCACTATAGATGGAAATTGATTCAAGATACACATAGATCAGATGATCCTAACCATCAAAACAGTAGACTTCAAATCGACAGTGAAAAATAAAAATGATTAATGGCCAAAATTAAGAATGGGTTATGCTCTTCGCAATTGTAAGATTTTCAAAACATTGGCCATTCCATAATAAGGCCCACCAACTCGTCGATTCAGATTGATGGATATAACCCATCTATTCTCTATAAAATTCCTATTCAAACGGATCAATACCTTATAATCTCCCTTCATTTCAACCGTTCATTAAGCTCCGATGACATTGATGTGCTTTCCAGCCAAAGCCAATGCTATTTTTGTAGATTTCCCTACAAATCAGAGATAATGTAGGCTCTCTCTCTTTTAAATATCTCTCACAAATTATGAAAAAAAAAGAAAGAAAGAAAAGGGCTCTCCTTCTCTCCCTCCGTTCCTTCCTTTCAATGGAAAAGGATGGTAAGAAGAAAGAGGCCCTCCATCCTCTTTCTTCTAAAAAGCACGGCCCGTTTCATATGGCACGGGTCGCACTTTACATGATCAGGCGCCGATCCAACCACAAATCGGTGCCTGCTCATGTAAATGTGGTGGAGAAGAGCTTCTGGAAGAGGCTAGTGTGCGCGATGCGCCCGCTACACCACCACAGCCTACAGAACTCCCCACCATTGCCGCTCATCACCATGGGGCCCGCTACAAACTCATTCCATGATGTGCCCCAGCTCCCTCCACCCTCACCAGACTTCATGCCGCGTGTCATCGAGGACGGCATGAGTAGCCGGTACACATCGGCGGTGGACCTAAAGGAGCTCGACAATGATGAGAATGGAGGGAGCAATGTGGGCCACGTCATTGTCATTGCCAATGATGATGAGATCAACGGTGAGGATGGTGACGAGCCCAGTGGCCCAAATGCAATCGACATGCAGGCTGAGGAGTTCATAGCCAACTTCTACGAGCAGATGAGGCTACAGCGCATGGAATCCATGGACCGTTACAATAGGATGTTCAATGGGGGTGAAGATTAAGACGCTCAAAACCAGGGGCGCATCTTAGAGATGGTTCGTGCATGTAGGCACGTCGTTTTTTAAATATATACTATACTCTATCCAACAAATAAATGAAGAAAATGAGGGTATTTGAGTAATTAATTATTTTTGAAATAAATCTTTGTTTTTTTCCTTATTTGTAGGTCTTCTTTTGATGAAGGCACGTAGCGGGGGTTTTCATGCAAACAAGAGGAATATTGGCTGAGTTTAGCGTGCGCTGGGAGAGTTCTATCAATAAACTGTTCCATGGGCATTTTTGGTATTTTATTTTCTTTGATTTTGTGTCTTAGATTGTGTTCTGTTCTAAGATATTTTGGCTTGTATGATGATTGAAGATTTATTTGTAAGAATTTTAAGAAATAGACGGTGGTGATTTGGCTGATATCTTCTAGAATGTGTGGTCCCATTTTTAATGCGTTCGTGTGCATGCATGCAGTTTGAACACGTGCATGCATGCTTGCATGTGTCCTTGGCATGTGCGGAATGTCGAATTCAACGGTAGCCAATCATTCGTAAAGGTTGTTACCCCGAAAGTAGGGCCCACATTGATGTGTTGTATATCCACGCCGTCCATCAGTTTTTTCAATTCATTTCAGTGCTTGAAACCAAAAATGAACTAGATATAACTCTCAAGTGGACCACACCACAGGAAACATGGTCATTGAGCGGCCACAATTGAAAAATCCAAGGGCCCACCCGAATTTTTATTTTCCATCCAACCTGTTGATAAGGTAGCACTGAGACGGATGAAGGTAAAACACAAATATCATCTTGATCCAAAATTTGTGTGGTCCCAAAAAAGTTTTTAATGATGGGAAATAAATCCCTACTGTATGGTCCACTTGAGATTTGGATTTGCTTCATTTTTTGTATCATTCTTAAAAATGACCTGAAAAAACTGATGGACGGCATGGATATACAATACGTACATCAAGGTGGGCCATGATCAGGGTGACACCCACTAACGGTGTTACCCGGGCAACACCTAATCCGTTCCTCAATTTACGGGGCAGTTCGTTTTGCTCTACGGCAACTCAGGATCCAGCTTGTGTCCGCACCCTCTGGGGCCACATTCTGGGTGGTTCGATTATTTGAACCGTCCATATTCTCGTTACTATATTAGATAAGCTATTTTCCCATAATCAGGCTTCAGTGATTTTGGGATTTGATCATATCTATTCTTTCGCCATATTCTTCTTAATTTGGCCTTTATAACGTAGAGATAAAAAACGTGGACGGTTCTGATCATTGGAAAACTTAGCATGTGGACCCTAGTCAATGGCAACACACGCTGACTTCTCAGTCGCGACAGAGGCAAAATGAATTCTGCGGAGAGATCGGTCGGTTTCAGCTGCGAATTTTGTCCGAATCTACTCATTAGAAGCGGTTTCGGAATCCTCTCCAACAGCCTTTGTAGAAAACGCATGCAACATCAGAGATCTATGGGATACATCATGATGTATGTATGTAATCCAATCCATTCATCAGTTTGATCATCTCATTTTCACCGTACATAATAAAATTTGTATCTTGGTGGGCCTCACCTTATATACGGATTTGATGCAATATAAACAACAAAGTACCCCCAAGAACGTTTATATGATGGGATCCCATTCTCATCATTACTTGTGATATGCTACTTTTTGACTTATTAATCAACCATGACGTTCTCTACTGTACAGAGGTGTTCACAGTCTGTTGAAAATCCAAGCCCTTGGAAGATCCTAGCCTTTGATATTCGTCTTTCTATCTGTTTTAAGGGTTCGATGATCATTCTCGAGAAGAAAAATACAGCAACGGTCCACATACAACAGATGGAAAGTCAAATACCAACGGGCTGGATATTACAATCTTGGAGATTTCCGGGACATTTCCACATCCATAGTTTGCTCAATCCAGCTGACGGTTTCGATCATCCAAACATACGCCACGCACCTACATTCTAGGTGATTAGGGCATTGTTATGGTGGACCCTATTGTCAATGGAATTCCCTAGATGGTTTGGACATGATAGACACGTTTCTATCTTAACGCAATCGCTTACATGTGGCTATTGGATTTTGAATCGAGACCGTCCACCATCTCAACCCCAACGTGGATGGACAATGATTCAAAAAGCAGGTAGTTTGTCCAATCCTAGCCATCTGATTGATCACCTTATAACGGACGGTAGAAAGCAAATGTAGTTAAACATTGATGGCTCAGATCATCCGATGATATGTTTTTTGAACTGTCCATCATCTATATTAGGGTCCACGAAATAGACAGTCTTGATCTCTCATCCGTCTATCACAGGTTTATATGAAATTGCGGCTATCTCATCAGCACTACCCCAATCGGGGAGCTTTTTCAGCGAATCTATGCGGATCTAATCATTTTGGTAGTCCAAGCCCATGTAGAAGTCAGCTAATGCACACGCCACCACATATGCCAGCGTGGCGAATAAGTGCAGTATCTAAGCCATCCATCACAAGGGTAATACGGTAGATTTCATATCCCAAGAATTAGATTAGCCCACTAGTCGGGCAATAACATACACGGTGAGGTCCACCTGATGGATGGCTTGGATATTTTACACGTCTACTGCACTGCATTGCATCGTGAGTTGGCAAAGCTCTTAGGAGGTGTTTGGCGCATGGAATTAGATGGTATTAAGTGGGATGGAATTGCTTCTCTTTTTTTTTGCAATAAATGTACTTGTAAGTGGATTGTTTCTTAATGCCACGGGAGTGAGTTATTCACTTTGGTGTTTGGATTATTTACGATGAAGGGCTTAAATGCATGTTTTGATTCATGTAGTGTTTGGTTGTATATGGAAAACAACTACCAATCTCAAAAATCGTGTTTGAAAACTATAGATGTTTGTGAGTAATCGACCCAGCCCATCCAATTTGTGAAATTATTTTAGGACATGCTACCAAAAGTTAAGCAGATCCAAAACTCAAGTGGGTCATGCAAGAGGAAAGAGTGGGGAAAGAATTTACTACCGTTAAAACCTTCCCAAGCTGCACCTTGATGTTTATATGTCATCCCAACCATTTATAAGTTCATTCTACCGGGATGAACTAACAATATAGAAAACTTTATCGTGATACAAAACTTTTACAATCATATGAATGTTTTAATGGTCGTCACTGTAACACCCTGGAAATCGGGGGTCGTGCATACACTCAACTCCCGAGTTTCCGGGTATCACTTATAACCGATTTTCTTATTAAAGTGCGATTAATCAGGTTTAAATGCGCAGCTTGAAATTTCCTTGAACATGAAGCACAACCACACATGTCTACTAAAATGAAAGAGATCAAGTATATATACAAGTCTAAAAATATACATGGGTCGCACCACACATTGCCCAACAAAATTACAAAAGAATAATATGTCAAAAAAAAAAGCTTAGTCAGCCATCCAACGTCCCATCTACTAAGCCGATGAAGACCCGCTCATCAACTGGAAGTAGGAGAACCCGTCCTCCTCCTCAAGGCTCACGTCGCCGGGCTCCTCATACTCTACATCACCTGCATCTGAATGTGTTGTCACGCCCCAAACCCGGAAATCGGATTCACAGGAATCCCGATTGCCGAATCTGGTGCCGACAGCCTCCATAATACCCCATTCTCGGCTCCTAGCGTTCATACGCCGGATTCCGATCCTGGGATCTTATAAGGAGGATTTTTTTTATACAATATACGTTTAATTTGTAATAAGCATAACCACAAGATTACCCAATTCACAAAGGCAACATCACCATCATATATCCACTAATATAATCATTTGAGTACAATGCTGAAAGGAAAATACATCAATCAAAATCAAGCTCCAGAAGACCGCTGCACGCTCCAAGCTCAACACTGATGTAACCTAACATCACCTGCACGCATCTATCGTGCATAAGCTTATAGAAAGCTTAGAGGGTGGTGTAAGTGTGTGTACAAGGTAAGTGCCTAGTATTCCATATCAGAGTAATCAAATTAAGCGGAAGTACTGATAAATCCATGGATCATACGATATCAGGGTACATAACACAGATCAACTGTGCAAATAAGGAATTAAAGCGGGCCAAATATTAGATGCCGATGATGCAATGTCATAAATCACACAATATCGAAAGTACTTGTAATCCATAAATTGTATAATGTCGAAATAAGCAGAAATATTGACAAGAGCATGAATTGTCATAGTAAACAGAATATCGACATGATCACAAACATACGATAACAGAGTAAGCGAAAATACGGACAAGTCCATGAGTCAATCAATGTCAAAATATGCAATGTAGAACAACTATACAAGTGAGGAATCATAGATAGCCAAATATCAGACGTAGAGGTTGCAATACAATATACATTTCTGATGAGTAACACAAATAGCATCAGTCGTACCTAAACCATATAAATGCAGGGACACAATAACCCAAAATGTCATATGCCGCGAATGTCATGCAATATGCGGTGCGAATGGAATGACCATACTGGAGTGTGAAGTCGGGATGATGGTACGTAGTATCGCAGGCTATGGGGTCCATCACAAGGGACTTCTATCCAAACCAGTCCCATACCTAAATTTGGATAGTTAGACTCAATGTGGTAAACTCCTAATCTCAGGTTAGTCGCGCGCCCTAACCGAAATCCTGGCCATTGCGAAAGCACTCGTAACAAATAGTTGCGCACCACCAACTTGAGTGGATAGTGAATGAATTAATGCATGAATGAGTATGCAACTCCTACTCACTAAATCCACATATCAGTACAGTTCATCTCTAGGATCATCACCGGGGTTTAGTACACTCCAAATGGCACTGCCGCTCTCCCAGCCGCACAGTCCAAGTGAGCATAAGAAACTTCACTATCCGCCTTGCCAATAGTCCGCCAATACCTATCCAGCACGTCGATAGCGGACCCATTCACGAGCTGGTCAAACTCAGCCTAGTATTGCCCCCTAGCCTCCGGCGAGTAAGGCCACACCCCCTCCCAACCGACCACGACACAGTGGGAGACGCGGCCTCCTGGTATTCAGCACTCGGGCGCTCATGTATCCACTCGGTCTCGACGTTGGGGCGTCTCCTGGCCACGGAGGTTTAGGGATTTTCACCCAGGGACATCTATGGCGCCCGTATGCTAGAACCAAAACATTTGGTGTCCTATTTGGCCATCCACGATATGCCCGTGGAGGCTACGGCCCGATGTCGCTAGGGCATACAAGAATCATAATGCGAGATGCATGAGTCATACAATCCAGTCATGCATCGATCCGCACATGCTCATGTGAGATAATCTCCACCTATCGGAGTCTCATAACAACATGCTCGTGACATATGCAATGATCAACCACCTCTCATAACAAACATGCGATGATGCGTATGAGCATGTATCATGATGCTATGCCGCCATATACTCACAATCGGTATCGACAACCTCGATCGATAATCGACCTCGACCATGTGGACATTTAACCAACATTGCCCCCAAGGAATGGTCTACATAGAGTCAAACATATAATGGGCCCACGGCCTCATACAAGGGCCTAATATACAACACAATGGGTCTTACTCAAGGGTCACATATACACAACAGGTGGTCCCTGCTCATGGGCCTAATACATATCACGATGGGCCTTGCCCATGGGCCATGAACACATCACAATGGGCCTTGCCCATGGGCCTCAAATACAGGACATGTGGGCCCTACACATGGGTCTTGAATACATCAAATGGACCATGCATCATAGGCTTAATACATATCACAATGGCCCTCAACTACGGGTCACATATACATCATATAGGTCTCGACAATCGGCCTCGACAAATCGACACTGATGATCTACATCGATAATTAGCACCGACAATCAGCATCGATAATCAACACCGACGACCAGTCATATAGACAAGACTGGGTCCATAGATGAACATCTGATCAACCATAATATAAAGATTAGCCCTTGGCCGTGGTTATATCAAATCTGGTAGCATGGAGCCATCCGTCCGTGGTAAATGGGGCCCACTTATTTGGGTTAACCCACTAAGAGAATGATGGGAATGGGCCTGATAAGGCCTAAGGAAGGGTCACAATGTGGACATCCAACCATCACTGCCCAGCAATGTGGACATTTAACCAACATTGCTCCCAAGGAGTGGTCCACATAGAGTCAAACATAAGATGGGCCCAAATATCCAACAAGTGGGCCTCAAACAGTCATCACAGGTGGGCCTTACACATACAACACGTGGACCTACAAATCACGGTGGGTCGATACATTGGGCCGCACCATTGGGCCTAATATACACATCACGGTGGGTCGCATCATTGGGCCACACCAATGGGCCTCAATTCAACAAGTGGGCCGCATCAATGAGCCAGAAATACATCTCAATGGGCCTCATCACAAGAGTAGGAATATTTCACAATGGCCTCACTAAATGGGTCGGAGACACATCTCAATGGGCCACGACGTATGGGCCGAGTATATATCACAATGGGCCACGACCCATGGGCCGCAACCCGTGGGCCTCAAATACAAGTGGGCCACATTAATGGGGCCCATATATAAACCTCGTGGGCTCTGCTCATGGGCTTCAAATACATAAGATGTGGGCCCTACCCATGGGTCTTATACACATCAAATGGGTCACGCATCATGGGCCCAATACATGTCACAATAGGCCTTGCATCAATGGGCCGCCCTAATGGGCCTCGTACACATCAAGTGGGTTGTATCAAATAGGCAGCACTAATGGGCCTCGACCCATGGGCCCTGATATATATATCATAATGGGGTACCTGCCCTGGATGGCGTGGATAAAGATACATCAAAGTGGGCCTGACAAATGGGCTACAACATACCTCAAAGTAGGCCTCATAACATGGTCATACATACATCAAATTGGCCACATCAATGGGCCCCATGTATGTCAAATGGGCCACACTCAATATAAGTGATGATAATGATTTCCACTACTAAAATTTTCAAGGTCCGCCATAACATTTATTTCCCATCTAATCTAATCATAGGGTCTCAAGATTTCAAAGATAGTCGTTCAATCCTCACCATGCACTATGGTCTACTTGATAAGTAAATCTGACTTATTTTCGTCTCAAACCTAAAAAAAAGATCATTTTCCAAAAATGGTTGGACGGTTGGATGAAACACATGCATCATAGTGGGTCCCATAGGGATGGAAGGAATAGATAAGTCACATGTTCCATGATGGAGGTCCACAGTTGTGGACACAACACATACATAAATAGGTCTTAAGTAAGACCCACCAAAATGTTTATTTTCCACCCAACCTAGGACCCAACATACTGTCCATCCAAAATGAGGCCAACATGATGTTTATCTTCCATCCAAACTAGTCATAGGGTCACATGGGCCTAGGGCCCACTGTAATATTTATTTATCATCCAACCTGGGCCACTATAATATCTATTTGCATCCAACCTGTTGATAAGGTCTTATAGACCTGGGGCCCACCATCCATTCAAACCTGTTGATAAGGTCATACAGACCTGGGGCCCACTACAGTATTTATTTATTTATTTATTATTATTATTATTATTATTATTATTATTTTTTTCAACCTTGTGATAGGGTCACATGATCATGGGACCCACTGAAATGTTTACTTGCATCCAATCTATTGATAAAGTCGCATGGGCCAGGGGCCCACTGCAATATTTATTTGTCCACCAAACTTTTGGTATGGTTATGTGGTCCTGGGGTCCACCGTGATGTAGTTCACAAATCCAACCCATTCATTGTGTGTGTCCCACCAATTTAAGGGTCCAAACCGAGTTTCAGGTGGATCCAAGTTGCATGTGGACCCCAGCAGTTGATTCCATGTGGATTGGCACACCACTGCATGAAAGGTGATGGTGTGGGCCATCCTAAAACTTTTTATGACTGATTTTTGGAACCAACGCATCAAAAAAGGGGACCTATTAAATGAACGGCATAGATGTAGATTATACATCACAGTAGTGTCCACAATTGAGGCCAAGGGGGGGGCCTCCCTATTTCACGTTGGACGTCCAGAGACGTCTATGCATATACATGCAAACTTATTGTCATTATTTTTTTTTCTTTTATCTTAGGTGGGACCCTCATTAACAAGATCTACTCCGTCCATTATATGTGTCCCATAAAATTAGGAGTCCAAACTAAGTTTCAATCACATCCAACTCTCAGGTAGACCCCACCAAATGATTTTATATGTTTAGGCATGTTTCCACATGATTTTAGATGATATGGCCCACCTAAGTTCCGTATACGGCTGATTTTTGGGTAGGCCATAGCCGGGAGGGAGACCCGCCAAATGCACGGTTCTGATGTTCACACACATCACGGTGGGACCCACGGCTGGGACCCGTGATCCCTGCCCGTCTAGCAGGCGCTACTGCCAAATCTCCTTTTTTTTTTTTAATTTCCTGCGGTTTTTCATATATAAGGTCTGGATTTGAAAAATCCAACCCGTCTATTGTGTTCTACGGCCTCAAACCAACCTATTGAGACCAATATGCGACATATTTTTGATGCATAGAAGAATCACGGTGGGTTTTAATGGCAGTACCACTATTTCCTATGGTATGGCCCGCTTGATTATCAGATCGGTCTCAAATTTCGGTTCAACGCTTAAAATAGGCTAAGGAATGGGATGGACGGTGTAGATTAGTTCTATGAATCAAGGTAGGGCCTATATGAGTGACCCACCCTAAACTTTAAAAGCAAAGCATATATATATATATATATATATATATATATATATATATATATATATATATTTTGTACAGATAGCACACGCCAATGCCAAAACACACACTTCACGTTAGCCACCCTCACGTCCAGCGTCTCTGGACGCTGGACGGCATACATAAACACAATGGTGGGTCCCATGCCGATGTGGCCATATTTCATCAAAGTGGGTCCTCACATGAACGAGGCCCACCTGATTTAAATCAAACCGATACTTGTGTTTCCACTGCCATAAGGTAGGGCCCACGTGACTTGGACGGTTTGGGTAAAACATACCTCAAGGTGGGGTTCATCCAAGTGGGCCACACATCACACAAGAAAAAAAAATGAGAAGGAGAGAGAGAGAGAAGCAAAGGAGCACCCACCTCGAGATCTCTTCTTCCTTCTTCCGCCAATGCATGATAGAGCCCCAAAGAAACAATTTCAATGGTGGAGATGATCATTGGATGGTGGAGATGGGAGATAGGGAGGTGGGCCACACTAGCTCTCTCATGGGAGCCATGGACGTGGGTTGCTCCATGGAGGGATTGCTTGGAATGGAGAGAAGTGAAAGAGAGAAATGATGTAAGGGAGTGATGGGAGAGAGGGATGGTGAGGTAATGGGAATTAATGAGTTTGACTTATGGGGAAAGGAAAGGTAAGGTGGTAGGGTAGGGTGATGTCACCCCTAGGGTGACATCATAGTAATTATTTTTTTTCTAGGGAAGTACAACAATAGGGGTAGGTGGGTCCCACGATCAAGCGATCAACGACCTAGATAATGCACGGGCCGGATCTCATAATCTGAGCATCGCATTGACGCACGAGACGCGTCGTCGAAACCGCGGCGATGCCGTGGTCGCAATGACATAGGTCTCGTTTTGAGTCGGCTTGGGTTTACAGGATGTGACTCAAGAGCGTGCGCCAATGTTATCTACGCGTCGCGGGTCGTCGAAATTCGACTGGGAGGACCGCGGAAGTTTATGGAATGGTACAGGCTAGGATACGGGTCTTACAGCATGTGCAGTGAAAATACTGTCCCAGAGTGAGAGTGAGTGATCAACTTAGTAGGTGCTATTAATCTTAAGTTGTAACAGACATTAATTACATTATGAACTTAATAAAAAACAATCATTCATAGATACCTAATTAATCTTATTAATGCATATGCATGATAGATGATATAATGCATGCCCTCGCCACAACACTTCCTCGAGCGATTCCATTTAACGATCGCGTATGACCAACACTTCCTCAGAGCGACCTTGACTGCCGAGTTGCTAACCTAACTAGTGCGATGCGATGATAATGTTAACCAAGTTCTTAGTTAAGTCCATTCATTCAGCAGGTTGGGGAAATTGATACACCCCACGTATCAATACCCTGAATTAGTTGCGAGGCCAAGACCCCCTAACATGTGAGGCTAAGACCCCACGATCCTTGATCCCATCGGGTTCCCCATCCCTAACTTCAAGCACATAGGGAGTGCTGAAAAGAAGGGATCGCTCGCGGTCACTATGGGGAGGCGCGTCACCACAGCGTAGGCCGACAGCTCAAACACAGTGTCTCATTCCACCATGCCCAGCTCACGATGCGGTGGATCGGTTTCAATTTGGTTATCGATGGGCTACAACGGTTGTAGGGTGTTCCAAATTCCATACATATGTGAGCAAACAGGGTTAACAAAGCAAGGTTGGTCAGCCAGTAGACTAGACTGCATGAGTTCAGGCAAGTACGTGGCGGAACGACATTGGGTACGAGCGACCCATGTAGCCTAATTACTGTCGCACACACGCACTCGCCCAAATCCATGGGTTTAGCCTCAAGACGGTCCTACTAACGGGGCTGCCTTCGCTCTCCTCGTGTTCCTGACCAACCCAAGGGTTTGGGTGGTGATTCATAACATACCAACTAACAGAGTTATCAACTAACATAAACAACATTATGTTCTCATACTCCTCAACATACCATTCAGAATCTCCTAGCAAGAGAGGCTAACAATATCATGAATAAAGGTGCATGTGTGTTGTGTGGGTTGGTGAGGAAGTTAAGTACTTCCTACATCTCGTAGAGCCAATTTGCACAAGGATTAATAAGGCATACATGCTATAGGGAAACATCATGTGAAGAAAACCAAATAAGACATAAACATGAGATCATCAATTTGTACCAAATCATGTGAGAGGCAAAAACAACATCATATGAGGAAATCAACATAACATACAATTCCAAACAACTCAACAATTCCTAAGTTTTTTCCTAGATTCTCCAAATGCATCATCCAAACAAATAAAATCATTAGACTCATACTACAATTGGTGCTAGGCCACATAGGAGAATAGTCTGTACCTTAAGAGGAGATTTTCATTCTTTAAGATCTTAGGGTTTGGGAATTTGGGTAAAACTGTCAATTCCCAAACCAAATCAAGAAAGACAACATTATTGCCTAGAAATTTATACTAGATTGCTCTATTGAAGGAAAAATATATCATTCTTACCTCCGCTTCTTGGCATGGGTGAGTTTGGTGGAGGTTTTGTAGTAGCCACCGGTTGAGGAAATACCAACCCTACAAGCATCAAGATTTTTCTCACCCACACAAACACTCTCTCCCTTCTTCACTCTCCCTTCCTCTCTTCTTCCTTTATTCTTTCTCCCTTTTGTCTCTTCTCTCTTCCTCTCTTTCTCTCTTTCTTTTCTCTAGGGCAAAATCGTATGGGGAGAGGGGGTGCCCAAATGAGGCCCTTTTATAATACCAAATTTGGTGTAAATGACCCTAAGGGCTAGGTTTTTACTATACTAGACCTATGGGAGGGTCTTTCTAAGCTCTAGGACCCACTATGGGGCGTAGGAGTCAACACTCATCGTTGAATAGTTAGCCCTAATGATGATATACGTATGTATATGATCGGCCCGCCATTTGGATACGCCAATCGACATATATGATTAGAAGTCTATTCAATGGTCACCAATAGTCGATCAAGGCCGCGACTATACGGATTTGAGTAGGGAAATATCCTTACTCCACAGGTAAAGTTTGGTCGTAAACCGACGGTCCGAAATTCTCAACTTTGCATAAGAGTGAACGACCTAATTCACTTAAGTTTCAGCTTATTCCTGTAGGGTATTTGCACTTCTCATGGACTCGTCCTTTGGCTCAAGTTGAGCGGTTCTCGACAGTACTCAAGTTTGACTCTCGCGATAAACGTTAAGCTCAGTAAGATAGACATTATTCTATAGTTTTGTAACTAGCGGCCCACTAACGAGCAGTCTAGAGCTTGTTTGGAAAATTGAGACATTTTTGGAATGAATTAAGTATTGAGATTTCTCGTGGGCAATGATTAGGATTTGGATTAACTCTGTTCGTAAAGTGGCCTATTTATAACTAGTGAAAGTGAAGATTTAGTCATGATTAACTCTAAACCGTCGATTTTAGGCTAAAAGAGCAATGAGGTTGATTTGGTCTATTAGTTAAGATCCGGGCCTTATCTGACTCGGCTTCGGTTAGATCTTTAATTTAGTTATGCTTGTCTTGATTAATTAGCGATGTGTCTGTTAGATTTGGGTCCTATGTGAGTAAATCATGGGGTTACACCTGATGTTCAAGTGATCGAGCGGATTCGTTGGCTTCCTACGGCTGATTAATTGGACTTGTGCGGTTCTTTACTGGTACCACCACTGTATAAACTAACATTGGGTGCTAATGGTCATTAAGTGATATTATAAGTTAATTAATAAAAAAATTTCAAGGATTTTTGGAAATCTAAAATAGTGAAAATCTAGGATGTTACAGTCACTCAATCCCCGTTGTTTTCTCTTGTGTGGCCCACTTGAGTTTTAAATCTACCTCATTTTTTGTTGTTTATCCTAAAATGATCTTGTAAAACAGATGAATGAGATGGATTCCTCACAAATATCAAAGTGGGCCCCACCGAGGTGTGCGCATGGCATCTGACCCGTTCATTAAGTGACCCCACAATGAAAGTTATACACCCTAATAGAAGACCTATCCAACGGTAGTGAATTGAGGTTTTGGTTGGTTATTCTTTGGTTCTTAGGTAGCCTCAAGTATAGTGTAGTATATTGAACTAAGGTTAACCAAGAATGGGAATTTGGCCAATTAAGAAACAAACTATGTAAGCCTACCCAACAAATTGAGTAATTTTTACTAGTAATGAAGTGCGAATTTAAACTCAAATAGGTCGAATTGCGATTCAGATAACTATGGGTAGTCCTCTAACCTCCATATATGGAGGCTATTTTCATGCAGCAGGGCCACAATGATGTCCACGTGGCATCCACTTGGTTCATAAGTAGAGGTGTACACAAGTCGAGCTTGGCACAGCTTGACTCGGCTCAGCCACTAGCTGACCCCAGCTCGAACTCAACTCGGCTTGGTCCTCGAGCCTGACTGGCCAGCTCAACTCAGTTCGGTCAGCAGCTTGGGCCACTTCGAGCCGAGTTTGAGCCAAGATTGAGCCGAGTTGCCTTTGCGGCATTTTCACAAACACGTGAATTACACCTTTAAATTCTCATTGTTTGTAAAACAGTTGCAGCGGTTTTACAGATATTTCATCAAACACCTTGTAGGCAACATCGAAATCAAGAAAAATGGATATTTATTTCACATACATACCTTCATTGCCACCAGTCGTCAATTCGTTGGGTCATTTCATCAAACACTTGGTCAGCAACATCAATATCAAAGTAACCGATGACCGAACTGGTTCGATTCGAGTTAGGGTTTGATTTGAGTCGAGTCGAGCTTAGGCAAGCAAGAACTTAGTTCGAAATTTTTTGGAGCTCGAAAAATCAGCTTGACTCGGCTCGAACTCAGTTTCAAACAGAGTCGAATCGAGCTTTTTCGAGTTGAGTCAGGCAAGCTAACCGAGCTACGTCGGTTCATGTACAATCCTATTCATAAGTTTCATCGGCTCGTGTTAGAACATTACCCTAAAAATGAGGTAGATCTAAAACTCAACTGAATCATGTCATAGGAAACAATGAAGATAGTAAAAATCACCATAAAACCTTTGTGGGGTTGCAGAAAATACCCAAATGCGATCTATGCCGGTCAAGTCAAAACCACAAAAGAAAATGGTCAAATAAAAGGGAAAGTACTAAATAAAAAATAATCAATAAGAGGTATATGGATTTGCATAATTCTATAATATGGCTATTTACAGGACAACAATGTATAGATTTATTTGTCACTAAAACAAGACAAACACAAATAGAAGACTATTTATCTCCTATTTATATAAAAGATCCCACGCTAAATAATACCTTAAAAGATAAATATAATACTTTTCTTTATATATATATATATATATATATATATAGACACACATACACACTTACAATGGGCTCTAAGAATATTTCAATGGTGGAAGCTTCCATCCTTGCTATTTCTTATTGTGTGGCTAGAGGTGCAGCTCGGACAAGTTAGGTCTGGTTGACTTGCGTTGAGGGTCAACCCAAGGCAAACTCAATGTTAAGAGCCAGGGCCTTAATGGTTTACGTCGACCGGATGGGATCATTGGACTTGATCAAAAAATTATTAGGTCAAAGTTCAAAATTTAAACCCATGAATAGGCCTGGGTACAAAAGTTCGTCCAAAATTACTTAATGGGGTAAGGTCTAGGTCCTCTAAAAATCATATTGAACTGATTCAACTTGGTCTCAGTTTAAAAATGGGTAAAACAGGGTGCTTACCCTTGCTCCGGTGGTAGACTCTCTGGAGTTTCAACACCTAGTCAAGGGTTCGAGTACCCATAGGTGGTGAAATCCCACTGGGGCGTGAGTGTGTGGGGGTGTGTGTGCGTGTGTAAAAATAAAAATAAAAATAAAATAAATAAAGCAGTTATTACAAATGTACAGTTTCTCATTTTCTTTTGGGCTACACTGCAATGGTTCACCACCTATTTTCTAAAATGTAGTTACATCATTTATTAATTGTGACAATTGGAACTATGCGAGATAGAGAATATACTAAAAATCATATAAGCTGAATTACCTTAACCACATGAAATTATTGATTAATTTACATAGTTTGTCATTTTATTTATTATCATCAAATTTGATAACCGTTATTAATTAAATGGGTTAGAACATTATTTGTATGAAATTTCAACTATAAAAATTATGCTGATCCAAACCCACATTAAACCTAATCGAATTCGAACTCATAAGATGAATAAGTCGGATGTGGTCCAAGAGGACTTAGGCCTAACCCATTAAATTAACGGGTCAACTATTCTGACCCTTTCTTAAATGAGTCATTTTTAGGAACCCATTCAACTCAACACGACCCAATCTATTTGCACTCCAGTTAAGGATAGACCACCAAAGCCTATTCAAACTCGACCAACTATATTCATTATTCAATTTCAATGATATTTAAATTAAGTTAGATAAAATAAAGTTGGGTTGGTTGAATTGAATTAATATTTGTAACTAGTAAATTAATGCATAAAATGAATCATTTAAACATCAAATGACACATGTATCATCTTGAGTCGAAAACTTTGATGGTACATAAGAAGCTTTCCCATATTGTAGTTCATCTGATATTTGGATCAGCTTCATTTTTTGGGTTATGTCCTAAAATGTGTTTTCAATACATGTATGGTGTAAATGTAGTTACATACATCAAGGTGGGCCCCATGGTCAGGGGTAGGACTGTACATGAACCGAGTTAGCTCGGTTAGCTCGCTCAACTCGACTCGAAAAAGCTCGATTCAACTCAATTCGAAACTGCGTTCGAGCCGAGTCGAGCTGATTTTTTGAGCTCGAAAAAATTTCAAACTGAGTTCGAGCTTGCTCGAGCTCAACTCGACTTGGATCAAACCCAACTCGAATTGAACTCGGATCGAACCAGTTCGGTGACTTGGTTGCTTTTATATTAATGTTGCTCACCAAGTGTTTGACGAAATGACTCAACGAAGTGTCAAATGGTGGCAAGGAAAGTCTGTTTCATCATACAAATATCATTTTTTCTTGATTTTGATGTTGCCTACAAGGTGTTTGATAAAATACCTGTAAAACTAATGCTAGTATTTTACATATAGTGACAATTTGAAGGTACAATTCATGTGTTTGTGAAAACGCTACATAAGCGAACTCAGCTCGATCTTGACTCAAACTGGCCTGCACTGCTAACTAAATTGAGCCGAGCTAGCCAGTTAGACTAGAGGATTGAGCCAAGCCGAGTTCGAGCTAAGGTCAACTAGTGGCCAAGTCGAGTCGAGCTGTGCAAGCTCGACTCATGTACACCTCTGGTCAGGGGTTCCAAGGTGGTCATATACATCAAGGTGGGCTACACAATTAGGGTTCCCACGCACCTTGGTGGATCCCAGGTCTCACATAATCCGCTCCCCACTTGTTACAGGAAAGTCACGTCTTCTTGTCGAGCAGAGTTAGTGGGACCGGATCCACCATGGTTGGGACCCTGATTGTAGGGTCCACTATGATCATACGTGACTGCATACATGCCGTCCATCCGTGGGGAATTTCATTTTAAGGCATGATTCGGTAAACGAAGCAGTTCCAAATCCTAGATGGGTCATACATATAGTACATGAAACAGTGGTGATTGACCATTAAAAACTTGTTATGCAGTAAAAAAGAAGGATCAAGATGATATCTGCGGGGTATCTTCATCTGAGAGTTTGTGACGTTATCGACAAGTTGGATAGCAAATAAACGTTCCGTGGAATCTATGAAGTTTTTAATGGTGGGATTCAATCATGGCTGTTTCCTGTGGTGCGGTCCACCTAAGATCCTGCCCTAAAATGGTTGGATGGTGTGGATTTAAGGCACATACATCACTGTGAGCCCCGCAGTCAGGGGTCCCACCCACCTCAGTGGATCCGGGGTCTCACCTAATTCGCTCCCTCTCGATTGGCTGATATACCACACACCAGCTATATCGCTTGTGTATTAACGTCAGCAAGTTCTGTAGGTCTCATCATGAGGTATATATGATATCAAACCGTCCATTCATTTGGCGAGCTCATATTAATTCTTGAGATGAAAAATAAGACGGATATAACTATCAAATAGACCACAGTGCAAAAAACAGTGGGGGATTAAACGTCTACCATTGAAACCCTTTTAGGGGTCACAGAAGTTTTGTATCAATATGAAATTTGTTTTTCATCTTCAGGTCATTGTGGCCTTATGAATAGATTGGATGGAAAATCACCGTTATTGTGGGCCCTACTAATTTTTATGAAAATCATTATCCCCTTTGTTATTTGTAGTGTGGTCCAGTTGATTTTTGGATGTGTTTCTTTTTTTTCTGGATAATTCTCTTGGGCCGTTCGTACAACTCTGAGCTCGATGAATGTAAGCGCTCGTCTTCGCACCACACGTACCTACATCGGCTATATAGGTGGTGTGTGGTACACCAGCCAATCCGCTTCCCTCTTTTCACTGTTGTGTGGCCCACTTGAATTTTGCATGGCCCTTATTTTCACCCTCACGTCTGAAAATGAGCTGGCGCAAATGGACGGATTGGATGTCACATGCATTACGGTACGCCCCACGTACCTTTTTCTTGCACAGGCTCCGGAAACTCCCGTCTTAAAAAAATGCAGAAAATCCGGAGCGAGAAGCTCGAGCTCGACCTATCTCTCTCTGTCTCTCGTCCATCCATCCAAACAGCGAAAATGCAAGAGCTCTCCACCTCAACTCCATCCGATCTTTTCTCTCGAAAATCCCAAAACGACTACCATTTCTCTCTCTTCTCTACCTTTCCTTCCATGGCCGATTCCCGCAACAGCTTCCGGACCTGTGGAGGAGGGGAACGGAAGCCGGAGATGCCGAACGACAGTGCCTTTGGGCAGGCCTACCAAAAATCCACACGCTCGCCCGATCCTCCCTCCGAATGGTGCTCCAGCAGGCCGAGGACGATTTACCACATGCCTTCGACATCCATGTCGCCTTCATCCTTGGCCATCAACGATCGTGAGCTGCAGCGGAGAAAACGAGTCGCGGGTTACAAGTCGTATGCTCTGGGAGGGCAGGTTAAGTCCTCTTTCCGTAAGGGATTCCGTTGGGTCAAGAACATTTGCTCCAATTTCGTCCGTGGCCACTGAAATAGAGAGAAATTGATGGAAATACCCCTCACTGATTTTTATTTTTTTTTATTTCCTGCTGCTAATCGCTCGTGGGAGATCGAGGGGCATTTCTGGGAGAGGAAGGTTGATGAATTTGTATGTCTTTTTGTTTATTTGTTTGGGTGTTTTGGGGGAAGGCTTTTTTCTTTTGGGGGAATTGATTTCTATCTGCCGATTTGATTCCTGCTGCCATTCAATCAGTGCCGGTTTGACACTGGGCCCCACATTTTTTATCCTTATCTTTTAAAAAAAAAAAAAACTATGGAAATGCCCAGATTTTCCTACGGAGTATCATGGTATCAGGGCATGGATACGTTTGAAGTGCGTGGGGCCATCGTGGTGTGTTTGTGCCATCCAACCCTTACATTCCATCCTTCCCTAATGTTACACACCGTTTGGTACTCTGAAATTGACTGTAATCGAAGGTAATCTAATATAAATATACCAAAATGTTTTTTTTTTTTTTTAAACACATGCACATAGACACTCGGGCGGTGGTGGCATTTCACCATCTATGGTTACTCGAACCCTTGACCACGTGTTGAAACTATTGAGAGTCTACCACCAGATCAGGAGCAAGGAATCGGTACCAAAATGTTGAGTTTGGCCCACCTTTTTATATATTTTGAAATCCCCAAATAGGTGTTTGATTTTTTCAATATCCATGTAAGTACCTGAAAATGGATAATCATTACTTTGTGCATAGTTTCATATACTATTGTTGCTACCTCGTAGATGTAACAATAAAACTGAAAGTCCTATCATGATGTATGTAACTAATCCACACTATCCGTCCCTTTCACAACCTCATTTTAAGACATGAGCCAAAAAAAAAATAAAAAAATGAGGTAGATCCAAAGCTCAAGTGGACCGCACCTTAGTGTGGGATTGGAATGCCTACTAGTGGAAACTTTTTTGGGGCCTAGGACTCTTGGATCGCTAATATTTGTGTTTTTTCTTTATCATGTCTTCGTTGCATTCCGAGCAAAGTTGATGATAAATAAATATTAATTTAGGCCCTAAGAATAAAATAACTTTTAATGGTCGTTGTCTTTTGGATATCTTGTGGATCATTGTTTCATATGATGTGGTCTACCCAAGCTTTGGATCTACCTCATTTTTTGGCTCATGCTTAAATCGTTATCAAAAATAGATTGATGGTGTGAATAAGTCACATATATTACGGTGGGGCCCATAAAATAATTCAGTCTTTTTTTGGATCGATTTTTGAGGTAGAATTCCCTTTAGAGGTGTACAAAATTATGATGGCTTATTTCCTTGTATGTATGGACAACTCAAAATATCAAACATGAGAATTGACTTTCTCATGGCTTGCTTTTTTTGTTAGGGTCATGTTTTTTGGAAGAAGGGCTCGCTAGTTTTTTAAATAATAACACCAATGATGGGCCCATATGATGGATGACTGGCCTCAAGGTGGGGCCCACCATCAAGGTTATTATCCCTCGTGTGGGGCCCACATTTAATATCCACCACCCATCATGTGGAGCACACCTTTGATGTGAACCGTCCATTGTGTGGCCCCCACCTTCGATGTGGGTTGTCCATCAAGTGAGGCCCACCTAGGATGTGGGTCATTGCTCATTAGGTGTTGACCTTTGATGTGGACCATCCATTATGCAGGGCCCACCTTGATGTGGGTTATCCATCATATAAAGACCACCATCAATGTCATTGTCCCTCATGCATGGCTCACTTTTAATATCCTCCACCCATCATGAAGAGCCCACCTTTGATGTGGATTGTCTATCATGTGGACTCCACCTTCAATATTGATAATCCATCATGCATTGTGGTTTTAATACCGCATTGATTGTGATTGTGACACTACATGAATAGTTGTTCTAACACAACATGGATTGTTGTTGTAACATTGCATAGATTGTAGTTATTCTAGTACCACGTGATTCTACAAAAATAGTCATAATTCTCTTATATAGGTTGAATTTAGGCTATCTTAGACTCATTAGAAAGATAATTTGAAGAGCTTTCAAATGGGACTGAATCATTGCATTTGCACACCATTTGACCTTTTAAAAGTGGGCCTAAAGTTCATGATAGCATTCGTGTTCATTTTCAGCATCACACGATCATATAAAAACACTTATAACTCACTCATTAAATGTCAGATCAAGGCGATTTTAAGCTCATTGGAAAGATAGTCCGTCGACAGTTCAAATAGATTTGAATCATCTCATTTGGACACTATGTGGCCTTTTAAAAGTAGGCCCAAAGTTCATTTTATGTTCCTTTTCATTTCTAAAAGTTGAGTTTTTACTCTCTTTTCTTTTCTTCAATCCATTTCTTGGCAAAAGACCCCATCTAAGTTGAATCTTTTGAGGAAATAAGAAAAACCCGTCTTTTAGAAGTGGTTTTTTTTTTTTTTTTTTGTAATATTCTTTTTCATTTTATTTTCTCTCTTCTTCTCAAACAAGCAAGTAACCTATTTTTCTAAGGAGAAAGTTTTTATCTAAGAGAGTAGTTAGAAAACATGAAATATTGTTAGAAAATAGTTTTTTTTTTTTTTTTTGCCAAATTGTAGTGGTAGAAAAGGAAGGTGTGAAAAAGAAATTCAAGAGACATTTTCATTTTAAAAAATGCACTTTAAAGTTTAGAAAAAGAAATTTTGAAAAAGATGTGCTATTTTGCCTACCCTAAGCAGATCTCAGGTCTCTAGGAAAAAAATCCCTTATATGTCATCAAACCCATTCATTAGGTGTGCCACATAAGGGTTAAGGGGCATAGAAAATCAAAACATTCAAAATTTAAAAATGGCCACAACATGTGAATATGTGAGTGGTGATCATGAATGTACATTGCTCCATCTGATGGTGTGTCTTAGTTGAGTTTTTGCTAGCAATGATTCTCAAGATTCACAGTACATATGAAAATTCTCACCTCATAAATGGTTGCAATTCAACATATACATCATGGGTGGTGTTTAATGAAGTTGAGCTAGCAACCGAAATCCAAACAAAATAGAAAGATTTAAGCCGGGCTTTGAAGCACATATCATATATGATTTCCTTAAAGCATTATTCACTTCTTCTCGTTGATATGTCAAGTTTCGAATGAACCTCTTTCAAGATACGACAAACCTTGGTGCTTCTACGTGTAGCAGTCATGAAGAGACCACGACAGAAACTCGATAAGTAGTTTACAATTTTGGCAAATTCTGTGTATTAAGAAAATAGAGAAACTCACTTGTTGTTTAGAGAAAAACAATAGAGATGAAAAATGTCATATATTTTAATCCTTGATTAATAAGGGTTTTTATAGAGAATGAAAGTCCATGCATTTTCGTAAAAAGGCATTTCTTAAAGATACATCCAAAATTGTTGGCAATAGTCAAATCATTTAAGAAGGGATGTGACTTAACTCAAAACGACGAAAGTAATTGTTTCTTATAACCATCACAATGTTTGAAATCCATTGACTAATTGGGTAATGGTCAAAATCCACCGACCATTTGGTACAATAGAAACATTCGACTGATCAAAACATAGTAATAGTTAAGATCCATCGGCCGATTGCCTGTTGGGGAACCGCAGAAGCACACAGCGATGAATCAAGTAAAGTATTCCAATCGCACAATCAAGTACAATCACAAACATTTTGAATTTAACGTGAAAAAAACCCTTGTAGGAAAAAATTACGGCACAAAGCGACAGTAATGCACTATGAAAACAGAAAATTACAATAGAGAGATTGCCCAGTTAGAACAAGCTTCGAATTGCCCCAAGCTATGCCCTTGAAACCCTAGAACGAATTAAAAAGGCATATTGATACTCTTAAATTATGATTACATCCATATATATAATCTTTATGAGAATCACAATCGAAATAAAAAACAAATCCCACACTTACACAATTTTGCGTGCGTGCTTGACGGAACCTCCAATGGCAATTCAATGGCATTGACAGTCTATTGATGGCATCGAATACCCTCAATGTCATCGAATAGAATACCAAAACGTTCTACCAATAAAATATGGGTTTTTCAAATTTTTTTAATGTCATCTTCGATGAGACTTCAATGGCATCGACAACCTGTCGATAGCATCGAACCCCTTTGATGACATCAAGTAGGACACCAAAAAGTGTCCAACAACCAAAATTGGATTTTCGGATTTTCTCGATGGCATCGAGCAGCAGTCAATGACATCGAACATTTGTCAATGGAATTAATTTGTCTGTCGATGGCATCGACAAACCCTTTTGCTGAAAATTTTGAGATATCAACAACAATCTCCATCATGTCTTCAATCTTCATTATTCATAGCTTCTTTTCTTCATATCTAATTTTGTTTTACATCATAATTCCACCATTACTTCTCGTGCACAGTCCATCTTCCTTTACACCTTTGTTAAGTCTAGAGAAGTACATAATTTAAACTTCTCTGTGGGAACCACCTTACTGAGCATGTCAGCCGGATTCACGCATGTATGAATTTTCTCTATAGTCACACATCCTTTCTCAAGTACCTGTCGGATAAAATAGTGATGCGCATCAATATGTTTAGTACGTGAGTAATAAACAGAGTTTTTAACCAAATTGATCGTGTTTTCGCTATCACAATTAATCGGCACGACCTCCTATTAAAGCCTCAACTAATTTATCATCCTTCTCAACTAATCACCTTCCTTAAATACCTCAGTTATTTCCATACTCTCAACCTCAGTTGTGGAAAGAGCTACCATAGACTTAAACTTCAACTTCCAACTATTCACTCCACCCGTTAGTACAAACAAGTAACCCGAAGTTGATCTTCTATTGTCTCTACTGTCTGTGTAATCAAAATCCAGATAGCCTACTAACTTGATCCCTGATTTCTCAAAAGATAAGATGTAGTCCTACGTACCTTAAATGTATCAAAGTAGCCATTTCACTACTTCCCAATGTTGCTTGCCGATGTTAAATATATATCTACTAACAACACCCGCCGTATGTGAAATATCCGGTATCGTATACACCATGACATACATTAAGCTGCCAACCGCACTGAAATAAGGCACATAAGACATAACCTATTTTTTCATCTGTTTTATGACACTGTTCCGAAGAAAGCTTAAAATGAGTTGGATGGGGAACGTTGACCGGCTTTGCCTTGTCCATCCCATATTTCATTAATACCATGTCAAGGTATTCGCCTCGAGATAACCATATCTTTTTCTTCTTCTTGTCTCTGTGTATATCAATGATGAGAACCCTCCTTGCAGCCTCTAGATCTTTCATCTCGAATAAGTCGATCTCAAACACGTTATGACTAGCGATCAGCATGTCATCAACGTACAAAACTAGGATGATAAACTTCTCATCACTTAATGTCTTGAAATGGACATAGTGATCGTATTCACTCCTGATAAAATATTTGACTCACCATGAAAGAATCAAACTTTTTATACCACTGCCTAAGCGACAGTTTCAGGCCATAAAACAACGTCTTTAACCTGCAAACTTTGTTCTCTGCCCCAAGTATTTCATAACTTTTTGATTGCTTCATGTAAATTTGTTCTTCCAATTCCCCATGTAGGAAGGCAGTCTTCACATTCATTTGCTCTAGCTCGAGATCGTATTAGGCAACCAATGCCAACACGAATCTGATAAATACTTGTTTTACTATCAGTGCGAATATCTCCGTGAAGCTGATATTTTCTCTTTGAGCATATTTCTTCATTATTAATACTGCCTTATTGTAACGCCCCAAACTTTTCAATACCTGAGTATTGAAAGTTCTTAAGCGTTACCAAGAAATTTACTTAGTATGTACATGTGTTTGATACCAATCCAACTATCTTAGCCTTACATCCTCGCCCTGACATAAATCTAACCATTGAGAATTACCTCCATTCAATAGATTCAACCATCTGACAGTTGATTTCAAGACAAGACCATCCATCACGTAATTTGACATAAGTACTTTCCTATGAATGATAGGATGAATAACTCCCTATCTGTAATGATTTAGATATACATTCTTTTGTAAGCATTTCTTAGAAACATGCTTATAACCAGGTGGAGCCATTGGATTTGCCAAAACTCATGGATCAATAATAATTATGAAAATGCCATTGACTTAGACCCCTGAATTCTAGATCACATGGTTCCCACAATCCATTTTGTGTGAAATTTTATACCAGGCCTAATTATTATAAATTAACCATACACGTCGAATTTCAGCCCTTAGATCATTCTAAAAGTGACCCAATTGACAGATCAACCCCTTAACCATTGATTTTGGCGTCCATCAGGTGCAGACCCCAATTTTGACCAAACCCTAGCTTGTTTCACATAGAGTCAAGGTCCCACGAAGATACAAGTCTAGCCACGAGCCGGACTATGCGCAAAGAAACAACCAGAAGTTAAAGAACGACCATCTGTTTTCTCTGGCCATCCACACCCTGAATGTCTGCGCCATTGGATCTGTACGTAAGAAAGTTCCATTTCCGGCCTGGAACACCAAGAAAACGGGAATATAAGGCTTTCCCCTGCTGCGTGAAAATCGGCCTTCTCGCTTTCCGCTGCGCTACTTTTACTGCGAAAGGGAGAATTCATGGAAGACAGGGAGTATGGACTCCATCATCCGATCCCATCCGATCCCAGGGCCACTAGACAGTAGATCTGGACCATCCAGAAAGTTAATCGGGATCGAAAAGGGTGGCAACAAGAAACTCTATCCGAAACAGGGCCATCTGTCCTTAAGTAAACTGACACCGTTAAGTGACTCAAACACTTGAAATCACCAATCAGATGTCTCAAGGGCAAGCTACAGCGGATATCAAAGAGCGTAAAAGGACCCAATGACCAAGATAAAGGCAGGCAGTCGTGCAAGCCATGATCACGCAAGTCGGCAGGAAAGGAAAGATGTGCATAAGTTTTCTTTCTGCACTGTGATCGACCCAAGCTACTTCTTGCGCAAGAAGTTTCGAGACCTCCTAAGAGGTATACAAATACCTCAATCGGGGTGGGAAATTACATCATAGGAAAGAAGAAGAAGGAGAAACGGGAGAGAGAGAGAGAGAGAGAGAGAGAGAGAGAGAGAGAGAGAGAGAACAAGAAAACAGAAAGGTAGGAAAGAAAAACGTGAGAGAGAGAGAGAGAGAAAGGGAGAATAACGTCCAGCTCCTTGCTAGATGTAGCAGCAAGGAAAAGAAAGAAAAAGAAAGAGAAAGGAAGAAAGAAAGAAGAAGAAAGAAAAGAAAGAGAAAGAGAAAGAGAAAGGAAGAGAGAGACCGAGTGTTGCTCGGGTTCGAGTGATAGCTCACTGAGTTGCCGAGTTTGGGTTCAAATATGGAGTGGATTCCTTTAAGGAATAGAGGTAAGTTCTTAAACTTAGTTCTTGATTTTCTTTGGGCTTTCAATAACCATATGTGGGTCAATTAGGATCGAGTTGAACCAAGTCGACTCAGTTAGGTAATTCTGCTAAAGATTCGAGTTGGGTTGGATCGGTTAAGGTTGAGTACTAACCAGGTTAACCCGAATTGTTTTAAATCATGTTAGAATTCAATCATACGGTGCATACTCACTCTTGAGGGAGAAATGACACTAAAGGTGAGGGTTTTATCTTCTAAGCTTGCATTAATTTAAGTTGATCTATTTATCCTGCCTTTTCATGCCTTTAATGATGTGAATTATCCTACCTTTTCATGACTTTAATGATGTGAATTATCCTGCTTTTTATGTTTATAGGTTTTTTGAGAATTATCCTTTCAATTGATTTAGTTGATATCATCGTTTACTTATCCTTTGAAAATTTTGATATTACATGAAATATTTATGAATTTATGTGGGCCCTGGATACAAGCCTTGCCCTTGCCTTTATTGATTTATTGAGTTGGTTATTACCACTCTCCTTATTATTGAGTTGGTCATTGCCACGCGTCTATTTGTGAGTTAGCCATTGCTACTCTCCTCTACATTATGTTGGCCATTACCACTTTTATCTTTGTTGAATTAACCATTGTCACTCTTCTCTTTACTATATTGGTCATGTACTATTTACCTTTAAGGCTTCAAAATGTGTCTTGATATTCCAGAACCTCCATAATTCAATATATCTTTCTATAAGTGCAAGTGATGTGTAAGATGTATAACAACTAGTGATTCAAATATTCTATTATGGATGTAATGTGCTCTGGGTATAGACCCTCTTGGTTCACGTAATTCCATGGGCCTTTGGGTAGTGGTGCACAAGTCGATGTGTGTAATTCACAAATGCAATGTCACATCATTTCGGGATTGGATGTCATAAATAGTCGCTCCATGATCAAGTCGTGTCATGTAATTCACCTAGGTCATGTGTTGTGCGCCTTGAGGAGTTCACGTAAATCTACAGTAGCGTTGGTCATGCCGGCGAATATCCGTATAGTGAGAGTGCGGGTCGAGCCGGGTTTTCTATAAATCGCATTCCACATTGTGATGATCACTACGTATGATGAGCCCCACATACTTTTCTAGGCATGCATCTCATGTAAGTTGTTTGTACATTCTGATATCCTCGTATTAGTAGACTACGGGACATATCAGAACATTTACATTACAATAACAAATCTCTTGAATTACTGTTACTCTTAAAGGATAATCATCACTATGAGTAGGGCGTTGATCCTCTCCAACCGTACAGGTTATGCAGGTGATGTATAGATTGAATATCTAGAGAACCATCTCCCTATGGAAGGCTATACTGAAAGATTACGAAGATAGTTTACTAATTTAGTTTTACACTTCCGCTGCGAACTCAGATATTGTAAAAACTTTCCTTGAGAAGGCATTTGATTATTATTTTTACATTGATGAAATATAATCAATATTAATGATTTTATTCTTGTGAATGTTACCTTCATGAATGTATCCGGACGCGATCCAAAAAAAAAGGGTGCGATTGTCAAAAGCATCTAGGCTTATATATTATCAACACCCGATTTTCTCGAGCATGAGTATGAACTTTAGCCGTGAAATTTCGGGCTGTTACAGTACCTATCCTATTTCTACTTGAAGATCCACTTGCACCTGATCACTCTTTGGCCGACGGGAAGCTTCACCAGTTCCCATGTCTCGTTCTTGTATACAAAGTTTATCTTATCATCCATCACAACTTTCTACTTTTTGGCATCTAGCTCATCAAGTGCCTCATGAAGAGTGGACAGATTCCTCTCATATATAATGAGAGAAAATATGATATTTGAGTCATTCTTGTATCTTGCTGGTAACATGCGACCCCTTTGCGGATTCCTTCTCACAGGTGGTTGCTCCACTTGTTCCTATACCTTTGTCTGTATCTCTATCTCAACTTGTGTCTCATCTCTGTCTAATTGAACGTCCACAACTAACTTTTTTGGTTCCTTGTGTTCATCATTACGGAACAAAAATCCTTCGTAAAATTTGACATTGCAGCTAATGATGATTTTCCATATGACCCGGTCATACAACCTGTACCCCTTCACACCACCACTATAGCTGACAAATATGTATTTCTTGGCCCATTGGTTTAGTTTATCTCTCTCAACTGACGGTATATGAGGGTAAGTGTCACAACCAAATACTCGTAGTCCCGAGTAGTTTACCTGTCGACCACTCCACACTTCGTCTGAAATTTTACATTCAATGGTCGTAGAAGGGGATCAATTCACCAAGTAACAAACCATATTAACGGCCTTAATTCGTAATTCCTTCCCCAACCAAGTATTATTGATCATGCATCGGGCCATCTCCAAGAGAGTCTAATTCATCTGTTCAGCCGCACTGTTTTGCTTTGGTGTGTGGCGCTTTGTGTTGTGCCTAACAATCCTTTCATCTTTACAATACCGATTAAATTCCCCAGAAGTGAATTCTCCACTATTATATGTCCTTAATACCTTTACCTTTCGCACTATCTGTTTTTCCATTATCACCTTCTACTGCTTGAAGTTGGTAAAAATATCAGATTTATTTTTCATAAAATAAACCCTTACTTTTCTAGAGTAGTCTTCAATGAATGTGACAAACCATGATGACCTTTCATCAGAAACCACAGGGGACGACCCCCATACATTAGAATGCACATAATCAAGAATACCCTTACATACATGTTTACCAGACTTAAAAGATAACCTTAAATGTTTACCATATATACAATGCTCACATATATTAAAATCAATACTTTTAAAAACTATAATTAAACAATAGTCAGAAAGTACCTTCATATCTCGCTCGCTCATGTTGCCCAAGCGTACATGTCACATACGTACATACGTGGAATCCACTACAGATGATGCAGCTACAGTCGATGAAGTGCTCCTAATCAGCTTGTAAAGATTTATGTTCTGATGTGCCTTTATGATTATGAGTGTTCCCTTTGAAACTTTAAGGACACGATTAAACCCGATGAATTTACACCCAAGCACCTCGAGTGCTTCCAAATATATCAAGCTCTTTCTCATTTCAGGAACGTGTCTCACCTCGGTTAAGGTACGCTCAATGCCATCAAATATCTTGATGCGCACTGATTTAGCACCCACCACATTACAAGCATTATCATTGCTCATAAATACCTGGTCACCATCGCACTATCTGTAACTGGCGAACCAACTATGATGAGCAATCATGTGATATGATACCCCAGTATCCAAAATCTACTTATCCTTATGATCCTCGTATAAGTGTCCGATCATGGACACTGACAACACATCATAACCACTCGTACCTTTATCAGACTCGACAATGTTAGTCTCCTTAGAAGAAGACTCTGAATTCTCTTTTCTTGCCTTAGAATTTTGACAATCCCCCTTCATGTGCACAGACATCCCATAATTCCAGCACTTCAATTTACTTTTGCCCTAGCCCTTGGATTTAGACCTCGATCGAGGAGATCTATTGTCCTGCTTAGAATTTCGTACCCTAATAACCAGTGCATCAATAGAGGCACCCACGTTACTACTTTTCTTTCTCATTTCCTTCGAATGAAGGGCTGAGATAACGGTATCGATACTAATGGTTAATCTACTGGTGCACAATGAGTCCTTGAATGACCTATAATAAGCTAGGAGAGAATTTAATAGGATACATGCCTGATCCTCATATTTCATAATTTCCTCCACATCCAACATTTTACAAATTAACTTGTTAAAGTTACTAATGTGAGCTTCAACAGCAACTCCCCATGTCATCTTTAGATTGAACAAATGAAGCTTCAAATATAGGAGATTCTCAAGAGATTTCTTCACGAAAATGTCCTCTAATTTTACCCATATACAATTGCTATAGTTTTCTCTTTTATGATATTATAGAGGATATCATCCATTAGATACATTTGGATAAAGGTTCTTGCTTTCTTATCTATCTTGTTCCATTCTCCATTTGTCATTGCGGTCACTTCTCAAGAAGTGCATCATCCAATCCTTGTTAAATTAGGAGACCGGTTATCTTAACCTTCGACAATTCAAAATTACTTTTCTTGTAATATTTCTCAACATCAAACTTAGGATTATAAGCCATTGATATTATGCTTTCTTATTCAAGCTGCATTCTAATGTTATGTTCGGATATCACTTATTAGGGAACCATGGAAGCACACAAAAATAAATTAAGCAAAGTATTCCAATCACACAATCAAGTTCAATCACAAGCACTTTTAATTTAACATGGAAAAAACTCTTATGGAAAAGAACTACAGCATAAAGCAATGATAATGTACTATAAAACCAGAAAATTACTAGGGATAGAGATTACCCAGTTCGAACAGGCCTCTAATCTCCCAAACGTGTGCACAGTGGCATTGAATGTACAGCTACTTCAGTGGAAACATGACATGCATCTGAAATCCAGACCATTCATCACATACGGGTAACTTTGAGGATGCTCGACACACGTACATCCAATGTTGACCATTGAACATTCAATCTAACAATTTTCTCATACAAATGTTGCCGGCTTAATGATTATACCAGTAAGATTTTTGGACGTGGCACGGTCTAGTGGGCCGTACCTGATGGATGGTTCAGATGTCACACACTTTCTGGGCTTTGGCAGGTTGCCCACAAATATCCCACCGAGCTTACATGATTGGTCTTATTATCTTAACCAATCACCAAGTTGCCATTGTGCGAAAATTTTATACCGCACGTGTGGCATACATCTACATTAATCGACACCGTTGGACCTATTGTCAATGGATTGTGGTCCCAAAATCACAATGTTTGTGCAATCGTGACCATCCATCGGTCCCCATCAAATGGCTGGTTGAAAATAAGCTGAATTCAATGGCTAAAACCGAGAGGCTAGGCGCGTGTAGGCAAGAATCGGTTGCAGCGGTAAAAGCTACAAAAGGTTGGTTTGGTGGTCTGAGCAAGCACCGAATTTAGTTGATATCCTGGACGTTGAAAACAGTGGGCCCACTCTTCATGGGTCCCATCAGCAGGTACCTGCTGATAAAAATAAAATAAAAAATTGGGAGTATTTTTCACAAGTGGGTCCCACCGTGTTAGCCAATCGGCTTCCTTGGATTTCCAACTACAAGGCCATGCAAACAAAAAAAAAAAAGCCCTGTGGGGCCCACAGAGATGTTTATATTCAATCCGACCTGTTCATCACCTGTGCCAACTAATGTGAGGATGTAAGTCCAAAAATCAGTAATAACCATAACTTACGTGGGCCACACCACACAGGAAATAGCGAGGAATCGTCTACCATTGTAACCTTACTGGTTATATATGCCATGCAATCCGTTCACAAGGTGATTCCCACCATGATGAATGGTAGACAAACAATGTCCTCATCAGAAATACAGCAACCGTCCAAGTTCAAATGAAAATATCCTAAAAGTGGTCACTGTGATATTCCAAAATTAAATGGCTTTTCGGTTATTTTCCATCCAACGTTGGATTCAACAGATCAATGGTCTGGATTACTGAATCATTGGTCCACTTGTCGTAAATGAAAAGCCGTATATGCCGTTGAAAGATGCGGGCCTTCTATCTTATAATCTATGTACGTGAGCTGTAAAAAAGCTGAAAGAGGCACGCGACGCGAGCATGTAGAACGGTGCATAAAAGCTCTGTGCTCAGTACAAGTGTAAGAAATTTCTAATGATCAGGACTGTTGATCCAGTGGGCCATCATGTGGATGTATCACAGGCCAAAATTAGCATCGATCGGACTATTCTAACTACCCAATGTTTTTTCCATTTTTTGGACGGTTCATTTTTAGGCCATCATCCAGTACCTTTGATTCTTGGGACGTGGATTGCACGCCAAAGTGTTTTGCATGGAGTTGGGGAAGCTAGGTGGGGCCCTCGGTGATGATTGTGAGAAATCTAACCGTCCATCCATTGCTAAATCATGTTATGACATGTCTTAAAAAATGAGGCAGATCTAAAAACTAAAGTGGCCTACCCACGGAAAAAGGAAACAGTCATCCACCATTGAAACATTCGTGGGCCACATGTTTTGAATCATGCTAATATTTTTGTATTTTCAATTCATCTTAAGTATGACCTTGCGAGATGTATGGATGACATATAAACATCATGGTAGACTAGGAAGGAATCAATGCTAGTTATTTTATGAGGTACATTTCCTGTCATGCAGCACACTAAGAGTTTTAGATCTGCCTCGTTTTATTTTATTTTTTAATACAGCAAACATCGTAATACAATATGATCCATTTAACCTCCTCAAGCTTGTCCTAGGCAATTCATGTCCATTTCTTATAATATTAAAAATACATATGACCCATTAAAAGAAATATGAAATAAGATGTGGTAGAATTTAATTGGATAGTGCTGTTGACAAAGATAACCCTCCAAAAGTATATTAGAAAGTTGTTTGGTTAACTACGATTATCTCATAGCACTACCTGGTCTAATCAAAATCTACCATGTTCTGTTATCCGAATACCTTAGATATCCTCATGAGAACTGATAGGGCCATATTGGATTAGTCCATGTGTTGCGGTTGGAGATGGGTCAAGAAGCAAAACATGTTTGAAAATTGTTGGGTCTAGCACTTACTCAATCGAGCCCACTTCAAACATCGGTACATGACCCAAATCAAATCCTATCGTATTGGATCACAATGGATATAGGTCACTAATCAATCCACTTCTCATACATGCATTCCCCAAAACACAAATAGCGAAAGAATGGCCTACTGCACACTAGGCACTCCATAGATGGTTGTAAAAAAAGGTACCCTTAGAGCTCCCACCAACCGCATACCTTTTAGACATTGTCCTTTTGAGTTATACTTTAAATGGACCATGACTCATTAAAGTTGAAAAAGTAGGCTATTATAGGTGCAATGCTAGTAGCAAGTACATGACAAGTTTGAATGTATTCGAGTGTTTCCAATTTTCAAAAGTCATTTATTAGCATGGATTCATATATATAAATGAAACCGAAGGAAAATGAAATACTAAAATCTTGCTGTATATTCTAAAATCATATCTTTTTATAAATATAAGCAAGTCAATCATTTATGATCCCAAGGGGTCATTAGGCACCAAGGATTTGGGGGGATTTCACGTTTGGCATCATTAAATAACATGGGGTTTCAAATCCGAAGGGTTTAGTCTGAAATCCCCTCAATTAGTGTTTGAAATCCACAATGAAAGCTTGGATTACATCTAAAATTCTTTAAAGAGTTACATGTGTAACATGTATGTCAATGGACTATTGTTCTAAGGGGCACATGGTTCACTAATGATGTCCCAAAGCAATTATATTATTAGTTGCATCACTATAATTACTTTAATATGATGATTAACATGGTCCAAACATTGTCCAAGTAAATCAACAGCTAAAAATCCTTGGTTAGTCACTTGGACATGATTTTGTACTTGTGGCCCATTCAAAACTTGTAATCTCATTATTTTCGAGCAAAACATATATTTCAGTGGGCCAACCATTGTGTTAAGCATTAGATACGTTTACTAATTACAGATATTAAAGTTAATTTAGTAATTAAATTCAAGCCCATGTAAATATACCATGTATAACTACTTTTAGAGTACCGTTGATTCCCAATCCAAGGTGCCAAACACAATATAAGGATTTCTAATCTTAGGGGTTTCAAATCCAGGGGTTCTGAATCCATGCTCCAAATGGGCCCTAATACTTATGACCTACTTGAGATGGATGATTTCATCAATTTTTTGCTAAGAAATATATATATTTCAATTGACTTATTACAATATACTAATTTAGGGTTAGTAAAGTTGATTTAATATTCAAATTTAAATTATGGCAAATATATTATGGTATTTCAATCCATACCCTTTTTTATATTCCAATACATTTCAGTTACAAGCTATCCAATGTAATTAAAGATTTAAATTATTTTGATTCAGTGTAATTGTGATTTAAATTTAATGAAATTCAAATTTAAGTTCATAGACGACACCAGATGAGTTCGGGTGATAACTTCATCCTGGTGCATCTCAGCTGATGAACGGGTTGGATGGAATGTAAACAATAAGGTGGGCCCAATAAGATTTCTATGGTGGGCTTCGCCATCTACAATATTCCCCATGGTGTGGCCCATCTAAGTATTGGATGGGACAGATTACTTTCCAGAAGTCCTAAAGCAATGTTTCTCAACTGATGAATGAGTGGATGTAACAAAAACATCATAGTGGGCCCACAGACATCGGGCGTTGCACGCTCTTCCTAGAACATGTGGTGTAGAGACCTGGTGCCTCTTGCATCCGTACAAGTTGCATACATGGGTGAGATCAAAACCACTCATTTGGTTCAAAAATTACAATTACTGGATGATCCTGGCCCTTGAACTGGTGGCATACAAACAAACATAAAAGATAAAAGTCAGCAAAGGCTCACATTCATTTAGAATACGTTTATTTATTAGATGGTTAGGATGATCCAATCAAAGTAACTTTTTGATCAGGGTACAATCAACGGCTGATTCTGCAGGATTCATGGTTCAGATCATCATATACGTGTGCCTGTTTCTATGGCACGCTATTTGAGGCAGCGGATCCGCTCTCCAAAACAAACCGTCCCACCTGATCGGGTAACGTCCGCTCCTGCGCACGTTAGAAACCTTAACGGAGAGCATGCGCCGATTAAGGTCGAAACGGTTTTCCTTCAATTAGGGTTCGTCTAAATTACGCCACCGTGAGAAGTTCACCCCCCCTTCCTTTGTCGCGTGCGCCGTTTGATCCGGAGTGCGCAGGGAGCGCAGATCATCCCGTGCGCGAAAAAGCAGGCTCTGAAATCACGACCCAGGCGAAAAAACCATAACAACGGCAGAATGAAAGCAACCGTCGTATCCAACGGCTCACATCGCGTGCGCTCGATAACCCCGTGCATCCCGTCGGTGCACGTTAGCCTCTACCGTTAATAGACAGCCACTCTCCATGCGCGTTACTCCTCCCTCTCTCCTCCCATCATAGATTTTTTCCAGCTTTCACCCTCCAAAGATCTACCATCTTCCCTTCAAAATGGTAAAATTCGCATTCCTGCGATTGAAATTCATTTGAATTTAGGAACATGTCTCATTCCTACGATTGAATTTCATTTGAATTTAGGTTTTTTCAACTGATATGGGGTTCTTTCCTTTTCCAGGACTCATTTTCATCCGATTTGATTGAGTTAGGTCGAATTTGAGATATGATCGGATGTGATTGAGATTAGTCGGTTGTATCGGACAGTGAGGTCGTAGGAGATGGAGAATCCGTCTCGGCCAGCTCCTCGGCGGGACCCATATGAAGTGTTGGGGGTTTCTAGGGTTTCGACGGACCTGGAGATCAAGACAGCTTACAGGAAGTTAGCTCTAAAGTAAGTCCCTCTCATCCAAATGGGGGAGAGAAATGTCAGCCTGTATTGTTTGATTCTGGGTTATTGGGATGTGTATACACAGTTGTTATGGTGTATATGAGTTGGTAGTTTTAGTTAGTTATTCCTTTTCCTTGAAATGATTTGTGCTTATGGTCTGACTGAAGTGTGTGTTTGGTACCATTTGTTATCTGGTGGCAACTCATGTGCCATGGGTGAGGCTTATATAAAGTGAATCCATGCCGTCCAGATTGTTGGCGCTGTTATGGATGGGGTTTAGGATGAAAATTGTGCTGATTGAATGGTCCTAACTGTCAAATTGGTGGAACCAAATGCATGGTTAAAATGGTTAGTGTTCTCAATTCAGTTTCAAAGTCAGATGGTTTGGATCGCCAGCTCAGTGTGTTAACAGGGCTCATGGTTTGGGTGGTCTGGAAGAACGCAAGTGTAATGTGGATGAGTTACTACCATTTAACATATGGTTGCGAACACACACCAGCATGGCCCCTATCTTCTCCCATTCAGACACTCACCCATCCACACCCACACCCACACCAAGATTTAAATAAGATGCCATTACATGATATGAGCCTTAAATAATAAAAATAAGATGTAAATATTTATTGATATGACTTTGCTAGTTAGAGGGGCAAACCTGCTTGTGAGATTGAAATGGATTTCATTCTCATCCTCTAGCCCTCATTGCAGTTTTTATCTTTATTTTTGTTTTTTTATTTTTTATAAGAAACTTTGATGCTCGAATAGTAGATAAATCTAATCAAATATCCTGATATCTATCTTAAATTTAAATAACATTTTTCCCTTTCAAAAGGTCTCCTTACATATAAGACATCTCACTTCCTAAAGAAATCCTGAAACAGTAAATTTCAAATCTAAAAATAGAAATAAAGAATTTGGGGATCATAACTTCCATCTCCCATAAAACAACCTTGTCCTTAATGTTGCTACAAGCACCCTTCTAGATCCCACTTCAATAACTAATCATTCACAAAGAGCTTGTCAAATGAGTTCAAATGATTGACTCTTGTTCGTCAAAAACAGTTGCTTGTCCCTTTCGATGTTGGGTGAGCCCTCTCCTAACCAAAGGTCAGCTTCCGCGGTTTCAACCTTGACAACCTTTGGGTCTGTTTCCATTGTCAATGGTGTCAAAATGCACTATCATGGTATAAGTATCGTGTCACATTTGTGGATGATTTTTCTACAACTGGGCTACATTTACAGAATGATACAACATAAGCTTTTTTCCATGGTTCATTCATATTGTGCTGAGATTAGAAATCAATTCAAAACAAACATACAATTGTGCATTCTGATAATGAGGGTAAATACATTTCAAATGATTTTCAGTCATTTTTACAAAAGCATGGAATCATACATCAAACATCTTGTCGTCACACTCAGAGCAGTACACGAGATGAACCGAGTTGAGCTTGGCACAGCTCGGCTCGGTTAAGCCAACAACCTATCCCAGCTTGATTTCGGCTCAGCTTGATCTTCGAGCTTGACTGGCAGCTCGGCTCGGTTCGGTCAGCAGCTTGAGCCTAGTTTGAGCCAAGTTCAAGCTTGAGCTCAAGCTTCCAAGCCGAGTTCGAGTTCAAGCTTTTGAGTCGAGCATTTTCTTTCTAGTTTTTATACAGGCGGGCCCTTTTTTGTATTATATATAATATATTAATTAAGTTATATATATATATATATATATATATATATATATATATAATTAAGTTATAACTCGAGCCGAACTGAGTCAAGTTCAGGCGGAGCTTAGAGTCGAGTCGAGTCAAACTCAGGGCCGAACCTAGCTTTGAGTCGAGCTTATCCGAGCTGAACCGAGTGAGTTAACCAAGCTAGCTCGGTTTGTGTTCATCTCTAGTCACACTCCATAACAAAATGGGGTGCTAAACGCAAGCATAATCATTTACTTGAAGTAACCATGCTCTTTTATTTTAGATGAATGTACCAAAGTATTTTTTGGGAGATGCTATACTAACCACATGTTTTCTCATCACTCATATGCCCTATTTTGTGTTAAAGGGAAATGTTCCATGTCAAAATTTGAGTCCAGAGGTCGCTTATTCTTTCTTTGTCCAAAGGTTTTTGGGTGTACATATTTTATCCATCGATTGGGACCCGGGTTTGACAAGTTAGATCCTTGCACTTTGAAACGTATCTTTTGGGTATTCTAGGTCTCAGCATGGATACAAGTCTCCTCTCTCTCTCTCTCTCTCTCTCTCTCTCTCTCTCTCTCTCTTCGTTCTTTCCATTTGAGCATCAGAAGTCTGTGGACATGCCTATACCACCTCAAGTTGTTTTACTTGTTCCAGATCCATCACTCTCTATTGATCCATCTACCACTCGATCACTTCAAGTATGAACTATATAGAAGAAGGGTGGCATTGTGTCACCTGTCCCTCATCTTCTCAACCGTTGTCTTCCATGTCCACAAATCCACTTCCCCCTACTACCCACTTCAGGAATACACTAGACAGAAGAAGGGTGGTGTTGTGCTGTCTCTCAAGCTTCTTAGTTGTCATCTTCCACGTCCAAAAATTCATTGCACCCTACTACCTCCGATGGTCTATCCATTATGCCAAAGTACTTGGTCTAGCACTCTACATCCTATCTCAGTTTTTTTTTTTTGGGTCTAGATCATTTCTCCTACCATCCTGTGATTTGTGTGCTCCTTGTCATCTATTTCTTTTCCTCATTCCTTTCAGTGATATTAGTTGAAAGGAAGCTATGGATGAAGAGATGCAAGCCCTACACTCTAATGGGACATGGGACTTGGCATGATTGCCCGTTGGTGAGCTGTTGGGTCTAAATAGGTTAACACCATTAAGTATCTTCCAGATGGATCAGTTGATCCTTTAAAGGCACATATTGTCGTCAAAGGATTCACACAAACATCTAGTGTGGACTACTCTGGAACATTTTCTCCGTGCATTCGAGTTTATTCTCTTTATTGCTGCAAAATTGAGCTAGCTCTACTTCAATTAGATGTTAAAAATGTGTTCTTGAATGAGGATTTGTATGAGGAGGTGTACATGGAGCAATCTCTTGGATACGTTGCTTAGAGGAAGTCAAATATACCGTGAAGGATTAAAAAAGTCAACTTACGGGTTGAAACAGTCTCCTCGGGCATGGTCCAAGAAATTTAGCTGAGTGGTGTTAGAGTTTGGGCTAGTATGGAGCCAAGCCTATCAATCATTTTTTGTTGAGAAAGGTGAGGGTGCATGTGAGATTATGTTGGTTGTGTATATCAATGACATTGTGATTATAGGCTGTGATGGTGGTTCTCAAGTGTCATTTCAAGACCAAGGATTTGGAAAAGCGACGGTACTTTTTGAGGATCGAAGTGGCTAGGTCTAAGGTGGGAATTAATCTTTCCCAATGGAAGTATGTTACAGATTTACTATCGGAAGCTGGTATGCTTGGGGCCAAACCTGTTGATACTCCTGTGAACCCTAACCAAAAGCTGGCTGTTGATCAAGGAGACTTGTTTGATGATCTAGGCTGGTTTTGTGGTCTGGTTGGCAAGATTATTATCTCACAGTCACCTGTGCTGACATAACATTTGTTGTAGGCATGCAGGTTCCTAGAACTTCTCATTGCCATGCAGTACTACTGTACTAGTATACTAAGGTATTTGAAGTGATTTCCTGGCTGTGGAATAAATTATACAAGATTTGGGCATATTCATGTCTAGGGGTACTTGGATGCAAATTGGGTGCCTCCCTAGCTGATAGACGCTCGATTACAGGTTATTGTACATATGCTGGTGGTAATTTTGTAACTTGGAAGAGCAAAAAGCATAATGTGGTGGAGAGATCAAGTGTAGAGGCTGAGTATAGAGCTATAGCTCATATGACTTACGTGCTAATGTGGCTCAAAATGTTACTTCATGAGATTTTTTTTTTTTTTTCTTTTCTAAGTTGAAAGTCCCATTCCCTTACATTGTGATAATTAGGCTGCTTCATGCATTGCTAGTAACGCCGTCTTCTATAGGAGGACCAAAGTCCAAACACATTGAAGTGGACAATTAGTTTATTTGTGAGAAGGTGTCCTCTAAAGATGTATCTTTTGTGTATCTTTTTTTTTTTTGAAAGGGGAAAAAAGAGAGTCAATCGTTTAGTAGCAATCAAGTTGCAGGACAATTTCATCAAGGCTCTTGGAAGAAGTTAATCGTTGAGTATTCAGGACAAGCTGGGCATGGATGATATCTACGCTCCCTCTTGAGGGGAGTGTTAATGATGATGGGTGTGGGTCGTATGGTTGTACAACACAACTAGGTGGTGGTAATGAGGGTTGTATAACTCTATGGCCCACCTTGCTTTATGTTTGGTCATGTAGCCACTCGCCTGATGTTATTTGGCAGACATTAGTATAAAATATATTATAACAATCTCCCTTATTTCTCTTTCTTTACTACCTTTATATAGAAAACTACAACATTAACATCATCCACTTTGGGTTTGAAAAATTGGAGGGAAGTAGAATTTATGAGTCATGACTTGAAATTTGCAGAGTTTGTTGCACTCAATGATCTAATTGATCTTTACTTCGTCAAACAACCAAGAAAGGCTGGTGATGTGCAAATTAGATATTGTTTTTTTATTTTTTTTTAAAATTATTATTATTATTTTAAATCTTGTTCAACTAGGAGGGTCGTTTTCCTGAGTTAACGCAATTCTGTATTGGCGAGACCAGCTTTGGATCATGTATGATTTTCCTTGAGTCTATTGGTGTCTCACTTGGTCCCATGCCATTTTGATTTCATAATTGGTGGTTGGATCACGAAGGCCTTTTTGATCCGGTGTCAAAATGGTGGGCTAAATGTAATGTTGAAGGGTGGGTTGGTCGTAGGATCCTGAAGGAGTATGTTAAATCTAGGCTGAAAGAATGGAACACAGCTACCTTTGGGTTAGATAGGCTGAAGAAAGATGAGTTGTTCAGCAAAATCAACTACATCGATAGAGAGGAAGAGGAAAGGCGGCTAGATGAAGATAGGGCTGAGTAGAGGGAATCTCTTAAAGCTGAATACCAAGTCATTTTGAGAAGAGGAAAAGTGGGTTGAAGGCAAAAATCCAAAGCCCCGTAGTTCATGGAGGAGGACAAGACCACTCTCTTCTTTCACATGATAACAAATGGGAGACGAAGGATGAACCATATTCATTAAATTTCTGCTAATAATATCCTGTTGGAGGATCCTACCCAAGTCAGAAAGACAATTGTGAGTTTTAATAGCTGCAGCTCGATGGTAGACAGGGCATGTTTCAACATTGAGGTCTTGGGTTCGAGCCCAGCTTACTGATCAATGATCTATGTTATAGTTTAAAAACACTCGTGGATCTGGGTTATGTTTTAATGATCCAAACCGTTTATCTGATAGGACGTTGTAGGAGGATACCCAGGGGGAAAAATCGATTTGCCTATTTCAAGCCTTTTATTATTTAAATCTTTTTCCTTACAGGGCTGGCCTTGCAGGGTTAGGATCAAGGCCAAGGCCTCTTAGCTCGATTAGGGCCAGGGCTTACAGAACTACGCTCAACCTTGGCCCGGCTCTAGCCCAGCCCATTGCCACCCCTACTTCTATTCCTCACAAGGTCCAAACTTTTTTGTGGATTGCCACAACGAATACAATCTTAACTGTTGACAATCTCAAGAAGAGAAATTCGGTGATGCATTAATGCCTAATTTGTGCTTTATGTGTACACAAGCTGACAAATTGGTGGATAATTTTTTCTTCATTCTCAGTCCCTGCAGGGGCCATTTGGGATAATTTCTTTGATGTGTTCAAGGTTGAGTGAGCTAGTAATACATCAGTTGTTGCTGTCATTGCTGGTTGGTCGGGTGATTCTTGTTCAATTTGTGGAAGATTAATCTGGTTGATCTTTCCTTCAGGGTTTCATGGGGCATGTAGAGAGAGATGCTAGAATTTTTTTATGGCAAAGCTTCTTCGCTTGAGGCTCTCTCAAGCACTCGATCACATCGATGGCATTTGGATTGGCCCTTTCATTGCTGGAATTTAATGGAACTTCTCTAGCTGCATTGTGGAGTGAAGGAGATTACATTGTTTTGGGTGCCTAAGCTTTTTGGATTTTAGGTCCTGGGTGTTTGGGCTATGCCGTTTTTTTCTTTTTCTTTGCTTTTCTGCTCAGGGCTTGGTTGGAGGCGGATTGACGATAGGGTCACCTTCTGCTTTAGGCTTTTGCCTTTGTATCTTTCCTTTTTATTGTTTTGTATATGGTCATTTTCTCCAAAAAAAAAAAAAACACTTGGAATTGGTTTGTAGAGAATGTAAAGATTGTTTGCCTTTTATATCTATTATATTCTGTGATATTAACTTCATATTGTTCAAAGTGTTACTTCAACTATTTTCCCCAACAGATTTTGCTAGTTCCAGTTTGTTAGTTTTCTTTCCTGACTTAAAAATCATGATTGTAAAGTTGATGCTTTGTTGTTAACCTTATTGTGAAATGTTTAACAGGTACCACCCTGACAAAAATGTTGGCAACCATGAAGCTTCAGAAAGTTTTAAAGAGGTTGCTTATTCGTATAATCTTTTATCAAGTCCAGATAGAAGACAGCATTATGATAGTGATGGATTTGAGGTAATACTACCGAATTCTTCCATTCATGTGGGTATTTGATATTTCCCCTACATGCTTCAGGTTGGAAAATATTGGAATTGGTGGGGATGGGACCCGTGGGGCAACACACATTCATATCTTTACATTGTAACATTTTTGTGATTAATAGGTATATCTCCAGTTTAGGATATTCTAATAAAATATTTACTTCTCTCATTTTTCCAAATGAAAATTTTAGAGTGTGATTTGGATGTTCCTTTGTTGCCTACTATAATGAAAACTTTATCATGGGAAGAAAAAGAGATGTTTATTCTTTTTATGTGATTGTTTTGTCGTTGTCGTCATCATCTGTGTGGGTGTAGAACAATTTTTTAATTTATTGTCATTGTTGTAGACAACGTTTTTCCAAGGTTGTGTTTTCGCTTCTAATTTTGTATATCTTTTTTTTTTTTTAAAAGGTAAACAAGTTGGTGACTGGTTAGAAACTACTAAGGGGCACACTCCAGTGGTACTGATACCTAGTGTTTGAAATATCGGTATCGCATTACGTATCACACTCTTGAGATACGGATGCATATCGGTTATCGCATGGGATATATCGGTTGTATCGAGTAATGAATTGTTGTTGTTGGAAACATAGGGAAACATTGGGAAATTGGTCGGATTTTTCAATGAAACTTTGACGATTGTTAAAAATAAGACATCAATACACACTTATAAATCAAAACATTATAAAAAAACAAGTGCACATAATAGGTTTTCTTTGTATGAGATCCTAATCTATGCGCTGTGTAATTGAATTGATGCAGGTATATTCGAAGTCTATTCATTTAATTTATAAATGTAAGAAGATGTGTGGAAACACAAGCAATACATTCAAAATCAAAAGAAGAATCATTAGATCAGGTTACATACATGTTTTATTTTATATTTAGACACAAAGATTGCAACTGATATGTGAGAAATTGAGAAATTTTGATTTTTTTTTTTCAATTTTCCACGACTCGGCCCATCTCCTCAAAATCTCAAAATCAAAACTCTCGATCCATGATTTTTCATGCAAAACATGGAAAATTAACAATTTGACATTGATTTAACATGATTTACATAAGACAAAAAAAGGATCGAAAATTGAAAATGTTCACCCAATGGAACATGTGGGATATATCGCACTACTTGTGCGTTTCGTATCGCACATGTGGGATACAAGATATATCGTGGGATATATCGGCCGATATCGTCGATACTTAAAACACTGTTGATATCATCATAGGCTTACGGTGGTTCTTGGCAGACGTAAGGCATGTGTTCACGGAATCCAACATGTTCATAAGATTTGTCAACTCAAAAAAACCCCTAGATCCCAAAAATCAGCCCGATTCCAAACTCAAGTGGGCCACAGTAAATGGAATATATTGAGAAGAACGCCCACTCTTGGTTGGCATGGATGGCCCAATGTGTTGTGTGTGTGTGTGTGTGTGTGTGTGTGTGTGTGTGTGTGTGTGTGTGTGTGTATATAATCAAGGCCGTTAAGACTTAAGACCCTTCATCCAGTCCAGATGAAGGGTCAGACCAAAATTCACTCTGTTTCGAGACTTGGTGGGCCCATTTGAAATTCAAGGGTGGGTGTTCCATCCCACCTCATTCTTTTTGTTGTGGCCCACTTTAGTTTTGGATCGGGCTGAGGTTTTTTGTTGCAGGGGTTTTCTGAGATGACCTATCTGATGGACGGGTTGGATGGAGTGAATACATCATGTGGCTCCACATTTGCCCGGTACCATAAGCTTATGGTTGTACCGGTACTGCTGGAGCGCACCCAACTACTAAAGGCTATTACTTTGACCTAAACAGTTAAACCATTTTCATGTCTGAAGTTCATTTTTGAAAGTAAAGTTGAATCTCCTGCTTTGATTTTCTACGGCGCGAAACAGTAATTGGGCCTCTCTGGAAGCTCCAATATTTGGGGATATTGGTTTTATCTGCTACTTTTCTTTGGTAGCTACAGTTTCTTGTTAGTAATGAATTTCCCAGCTGATAAAGATGAGAAAAGGGCCTTTGTCCTTTATGCTGCAGTGGCAAAGCTGAATTTGTTACAACTTATCTCATCAAAACTATTACCGAATAAGGGAGGAAATATGCATGCTAGTGCATGGGTGAGTAGTGAAACTGTAAAACCATATCAGTGGTTGTTGCCTGATTGATTTCTCAGCCTCAACACTGGACTCATACTGTTTGTTTTTGTAACATTCCTATTTCATTGCATTTGTTTTTGGAGGTTTGCTAATTCCAGAAGACTGTTGGTTCCAGCCCATGTACATGCTTCCACATGTGCCAAGCCCGCAGGATGTGGAACATTCAGCCAGTCTATGAGTTGGGCTGCACCATGTAATCAGGATTGCCCTTTTTTAAAAAAAATTTGCCTCGTCAACAGGTGTCGTATCTGACATTCCTAGACAGCTGATATGAATAGCTATTTTTATGTTTAATCTTTCATCCTTGCAATACTTTTTTAAATGCAAATAGTCGATTTTTAGGTTTACTATTTTTGCCATTTAATTTTGTAATGGTGCACTCCAGTGGCACCGGTATCATCATATCTTATGGTGGTACCAGGCTGGTGTGGGGGCCACACTATGCATGCACAGCATCCAACCCACCCATTAGATGTGTCACCTCATGTTACCTGTATGTGGGCCACAGAGCAGTGAAACAGTTGGTAGGGGATGCCCACCCTTGATTTTCACTAGGCCCACATGAGTTGAAAACCACCTGATTTTCGGCCTAAACCTTCATCCATGTCTGAGAAGGGTCTGAATGGCCTGATTCCACAAAAAAACATTGTGAGCTCCCACTCAAATCAAGGGTGGCTGTACCCTCTCAAAGTGTTCACTGTGCTTTGTCTGACCTGATTCATCGATTGGCTTGATTTTTGGGCCCTGGTGGTAACAGGAGGTGACAAATCTGACGAATGGGTCGTGAATACATTTCATGGGCCCCACAACATCCTGGTACCACCATGAGCTATCGTGGTAGCGGTACCACTGGATCACTTATTTTTTGGAATTCTTATGTATAAATGATTTCAATCGCTGTTTGTTATCAGAGCTTTGTCCTAGCTCCTGTTCCACCAATTTGAGATTGGAATTCAATATGCTATTAAAATACAATAATTTCACTGTGATATTAAAATAAATATTTTAATAGGATGAAGTGATATGAAGGCTTGTTTAATTATTGAGGATAGAGCCTTGGTGGATAGGAATTATTGGCAAAAGAGGACTCATAATAATAAGGGCTATGAAGATGATGGAATGATGATGATTGACTTTACTTCTTTTTTTTTAACAATGAAAGGTAGATGATGATTTACATGTAATGTTTTATTAGTTAAACATTGTATGGACGTGGCTCGTCAGGGAGTCTAAGTTTTAAAAGCCACAATGTATAAAACTTGACCAAAGTGTTTTTAGCCTTCCATTTGTTTGCTAAGGGCCCGTTTGGCCGGGTGGATTGGAAGGGATTGAATGGTATTAGGGTGGATGGCATGGATTTCTAGGTAATGATGGTGTTGTCAGTGGATTGTCTTTAGATCCATGGGATTGCTATATCCTGAATTGCTATATCCAGTCTGTTTGGCACGCCGGGCCAATCCGGGGATTAAACCTTCCCATCCCTTCCAATCCCTTGAACCAAACACGTACCAGGCAAATTTGAACGGATTAAGGTGGATTGGATGGGCTTTAAAGGTAATGTTGGTGTTGTGAGTGGATTGTCTTAAGATCCATGGAATTGGGATCAGATCACTGACTCTGTTTGGCACGCCCGGCCAATCCCGGGATTTAACTTCCAATCCCTTCCAATACCATCCAATCCCTTCCAATCCGACCGGCCAAACGGGCCCTAAAGAATGGCATGACTAATGGGTTGAGGAGCCTGATTGACCCATGTGATGGATGACAAGTTGCTGTGTGCAGAAGATCTGAGATCATTCAAGTGGAATTGGAAAACCTTTTGTTTTTTTTTTCTTTTTTCTTTTTCCGTATTCGTAATATATCTGTAAATGATGAGGATACATGCCTTCTGTTGTTCATGACATTTTTTTTTTCTTTAAAAACTTGATATGATTGTAGGCTTGACATTCTATTTTGGTATTTTAATACCTGCAATGTTGCATGCAGGCATTATATTTACGGTCACATTTGTATATAATGGAAAGAATATCCGAAGAATCAGGGCTAGTGATGGAAGCTTCTGATACGGGTACCGATCTGTCACCAGACGATATTGGCACTGTAGAGGAAACACCTGAGGAAACAATTTTATCGCGGCAAACTTCTGTAAATCTTGTTCCTTTTATTGGCCAAAGGTTTGTTTCTCAAGACGCCGCTTATGAATTTTATTGCAGTTTTGCTAAGCAATGTGGTTTCACCATTAGACGCCATCGTACTAGAGGAAAAGATGGTGTTGGCAGGGGAATCACCAGAAGGGATTTTACCTGCCATCGTGGCGGCTATCCACAGCTGAAGCCATCCGATGAAAGCAAACTACATAGAAATCGGAAATCGTCACGTTGTGGGTGTCCGGCATACATGCGAATCGTCAAAAGGGCAGATTTTGACGTTGCTGAATGGCGTATTACAGGCTTCAGCAACACCCACAATCATGAACTCTTGAAATCGAATGACGTTCACCTCCTTCATGCTTATTGTACCATATCGGCAGATGACAAAAGCCGCATTTGCATGTTCACCAAAGCTGGGATGTCAGTGCGGCAAATGCTAAGGCTAATGGAACTAGAGAAAGGTGTGAAACTAGGATGCTTACCATTTACGGAAATTGATGTGAGAAACTTATTGCAGTCTTTTAGAAATGTGGATCGGGATGATGATGTCATTGACTTTCTCACAATGTGCAAGACTATAAAGGATGAAGACCCCAACTTCAAGTATGATTTTAAAATAGACTCACACAACAGATTGGAGCATATCGCTTGGTCATATGCTTCATCAGTTAGATCATATGAGGCATTTGGAGATGCAGTGGTTTTTGACACGACACACCGTTTGGATGCCTATGACATGCTGCTCGGAATCTGGATTGGAGTGGATAATCATGGCATGAATTGTTTCTTTGGCTGCGTGCTACTACGGGATGAAAATATGCATTCCTTCTCATGGGCGTTGAAGGTAATAGGCTTGTGATTTGTTATTCCTGGCATGAAGAATGCTACCATGACACGTTTGCTTAGTGGAGTTCCATTAGTGCAAACCAAAACATCTGCATTGTACTAATTGGTTTGCCTGAGGTCATCAGGACTGTTGATTTGTTGGATCATTTCATGGGCCATTGCCCAAAAAGCAGGGCAACTGGACTGCAGTAAACATCCAGTCAGTGGCCTGAAAATGGGTTGGTTAAATAAAACAACAAGTAAAAGAGCAGAGGTCCACATTCAACAGGCAAAACACACATTGATCCGATGGTCTGGGTTTTCCAATCACTGTGAATCTTAATCTATGGTCCAATCATGTTTGGGACCCAGCAGATCAATGTTCCTGATCACCATACATGTTTGCTGTGTACACTGAGAACAGGATTTCATTGAACTGAAGTTGTTTTCTTTTTATAACAGACATTTTTGGGTTTCATGAAAGGAAAAGCTCCACAAACAATCTTGACTGACCAAAATATTTGGCTTAAGGAGGCCATTGTTGCTGAAATGCCAACCACCAAACATGCTTTCTGCATTTGGCACATCGTTGCAAAGTTCGCTGATTGGTTTTCAGCACTTCTTGGGTCGCAATACGATAACTGGATGGCCGAGTTCCATCAGCTCTATAGCATGGAGACAGTTGAGGACTTTGAAGTAGGATGGAAGGAGATGGTTAACACATATGGACTGCATATGAATAAGCATATTCTCAGTTTATATGCATTACGGACATTTTGGGTGCTACCATACTTGAGATGCAACTTCTTCTCGGGAATTAATACTACTCTCCAATCAGAGTCCATAAATACTTTCATCCAACGATTTTTGAGTGCACAATCACATCTCAATCATTTTGTAGAGCAAGTATGGCACCCTATTCTTTTCTAATTATTTTGGGGTATTTTACGATGGAGACTGCGTTTCCTCTTTGTTTTGCATAGGGAAGATCCATATGTGAAACTCAGTTTGTAGATTTGGGGCCCATGGTTGGTCCATCCAAGCCATCGATCTAAAGGCCCACTTCATGGATGGACTATTCCTAAAAATAAAAAAAATAAAAAAAAAAAATCCAAATTGGAGGATCCTAAATATTGAATCTTTGGTCTTTCCTCCATTGAATGTGGCTTGTTCATGCATTTCTTTTTAATCATGTATTTTGCATGCCATTAACAGGAAGGTTAGAGTTGACCAATTGAGAGGATCTTTTTGGAATGGTCCATCCATGATGGGGGCCATCAGATCAACGGTTTGGATAGAATAATCATGGCCCCAAATCTACAAACTGATTGCATAGGGAACTTCCCTTCATGAAATGAATAGGAAGCTTCGCCTCTATATGATGATATGCTTGTTTGTGAATAGTTATTTCCCCCTTTTCATTCATACCCACAATTGTACAGGTGGGCACAACTTTTGGTAACCTTATCTTTTGATGTTGTTGGCCCTGTCTGCCGTGGGATGGGCTATTCCATGTATCTCCCCTATTAGATTATCCTAGCCATCTGTTGCAGATGGACTTACAACCAATTGTCCACATTTATTGGGGGTTCAATAGGATGTTTACAACCATCTGGTGGGGTAATTTTTTAGGGTAGCCTACCATGTGTACAATTTGCATCACCAAAAAGTGAGCCCCACTTGTACTACTTATTGCTTGATTGAACATTATATCTTTTATACATCATTTTAGCTTCACAGCCTTACCTTGTTTCAACATTCTCTTCACAGGTGGCTGTTGTGGTCGAATTTAGAGATCAAGCGGGAGTGAAACAGAAGATGCAACAGAAGCTTCGCAAAGTCGGTCTTAAAACGGGTTCACCAATTGAATCGCATGCAGCAACCATTCTTACACCTCATGCATTTTGTAAGCTCCAAGAAGAGCTTGTGTTAGCTCCACAATATGCATCATTTCAGCTGCAAGATGGTTGTTTTCTTGTGAGACATCACACACAGATGGATGGAGGGTGCAAAGTGATTTGGGTCCCTCGAGAAGAGCTCATTAGCTGTAGCTGCCATCAATTCGAGTTTTCAGGTATCCTTTGTCGGCATGTTCTTCGTGTCCTCTCAACAAATAACTGCTTTCACATTCCAGACCAATATCTACCCATCCGTTGGCGTGGGGTCACTTCATCTCCTACAAAGCTCTTTCGGGCTTCTCTGAGGGAACATGCCGATCGAGTTCAACTACTGGAATCCATGGTTTCTTCTCTTATTTCAGAATCGGTTGAGTCAGAAGAACGGCTTGATTTTTCTTCTGAGCAAATTGCTATGGTGTTATCTCGGATCAAGGAATTCCCTAGGTCCGTGCATGGAACGATCGATATTGCATATGGTAGTCCCACTGACTCGCTGATTCTACCGGAGGTGGAGGATTCCGATGTTTTTGTTCAGAGCTTTGCGTCTGTGAATCATGAAGCTGTTGCTTTAGGAAAGCTGAAACAAAGAAGAATGAGAGATGTGGTTGAGATTTCTAGGAAACGGAGGCGCTGCCCTGTACCTTGCTGTGGGCAGTTTGGACATGATGTGGATGACTGCTCGATAATGGAAGATGAAAGCTTGAACAGCGATGTGCTGGGTTTCTTGTAGAGTTAGATGTTGGATAATGGGGTAGGGTTCCCATGTACAAGTAGTGTTACACTGATCAATGTTCATACATCAATTGCAAGCTTGCAACACAATTTTTTTCTCTCTAATCCCATTGCAATCATACAGTTAGTCTTTTTGTCACCTCTGCTATTTGCAGCTAACAATGTACACTCTCTCGGCATTTACGAATAAAGAAGTTCCATGCACGAATTACAGGTGCTGTTTTGGTCCTTTTTTTGTACATTCATCAATTTGAACGGGAAAGCATTGATTGGTTGAAAAGGTTCAATTGTTAGTATTTTTTCTGTTTTAATTGTAATGTTTTGTTACTTTGGGGTTTACAGATCCATATGGATTCACCTATGAATGTCAAGGAGGGTTATGGCATGGATTGACATATCACCCAATACCGTTTTGTATCACCTGATATGTACCAGTAGTGTCCATGGGCGATACAAGTGTATCACGCTGATATGGGCCTGAACAGGGGCGATACAGAGTGATATGATCCTGTATCTTTCCTGTATCTTTGGTGAATGAACATGATTGGAAAAACCAGTTTAAAAATCATGGTTGATGGTCATAAAAATTTGCAAAACAATCATGAGAATTCTTATTTTGTAGATTGGTGAGACGGGATGGATGCAGATGACCGCAAGTAGCCGAGACGAAGTTATAATGATGACTTTTGGGGTTTTTCAATTTTAATTGAAAGGAGTCGGTTGTTAGCATTCTTCTCAAGAGGAATTATATGTTCCTTGATCTGCAGATATGCCTAGTATACTGCGTTTTTAATTTGTATACATGGAGTCCATGTTTCAGTTGTCCGACTGTCCATCCAATGCCAAATGTCAATCGCCATGGATGGATTTTGCCCCAAAAATCTCCCAGATCGGAATTTTCTGCCTTTTCCAGTTGAATGGTGTATTTGTCTTCTTGTCTATTCAAAGACACAAACTGGACGGTCATGATTCACCAATTGAGATTATTTTTGGGGCATGGTTGATCCTTGGTGGGTTCCAATAGGCCAGTGGCTTGGATTATTGAACCAAGGCCCCCTCTTATACAAACTAAAAACCATAGTATGCTATTCATGTGGAGGATCATATAATTCCCCTTTCCTCGAATATCCTTGACAGACTATTAGTATTCGATAGCATGCTCTGGTAGACTCTTCCAATGTCCCTCAGCCCTTGCAATCCTACTCCCTAATGGAAGTGGGACATGTTGCTGATGGTTTTCAATGAAAAAATGTAGCCCACTGTTGAGTCTTGAGACAGTCATCAGATGCAAAGACAGATCGACTGACTCGACATGGGAATTGTTAAGTACAATGTTTCCTTGTTCAGATGACAACCATACATATGGGAGATTTCAGCTTCAGCTGTTTCTTGAAAAGGCTCTTAACGAAACTGCGATTACTTCTCTTGGATGTTCTGATTTGTGGTAAGCTGCTTTACAATGTCGAGAACAGCAGTCTCAAGAAAATATATGTGACATTGTAATTGAAGTTTGTTAGTTACTTTCTTCTTTCAATTGCAGGTTTAAAAGCAATCCGCTCGTTTCTTTGTGCATCCACCGGTAACCAACAAGCTGAGAGGGGTTGTGGTTCAATGTAGTTGCAAGAAGCAAATTGGAGCTGATTAGAAGAACCATTCTTTTACTGTGACTTTCTAGAAACTACTACTCCATTAGAATTGGGAATTATACTATTACCAATACCATCCAGTAAGTTGGATTTAATCTTCTTAATATGTATCTTGTGCATGAAATTGATTTCTGATCTGGTTCTTAGTCCCAACTCCTAACATGTTCCTTACAGCTAGTTTTAGAGGAGATTGTTGTGTATATGGCATGGTGAATTTAAGTACGGGTTTCAGAGTGCGACTCGCCTGGGGTACGAAACCAGTATGACTCACCCCAACTCAGTCTGATTCAGTCCTCTTTCGGATCCATATTGGTGATTTGGTGTGGTGACTTGCATAATTTGGGACTGAACTGATACAACTTGGACAATATTGAGTCGTATCAGACGATATTTAAAACTATGGCATATGGTGAATAACTTTACAGGTGAGTTGTGTTTATGCCAGTCGGGTTCATTTTCTTATTTTTGTTAATAGCTTGTTTCAGTTTTGATACATTTGTGTCATCTATGTCCTTGTCTGTGCATGCATTTCTTTTTTTCTTTTGTTTTTTAGTTTTTTAGTTTTTGGTTTTGCATACTAGCTCATGTGCTTGTCTATTTGAATACTAGTAAAACTGGAGAGAGAGGAATTGGCTTCCAACTCATGGGAGAGGGGAGCAGAAGCAAAAAGTAGGACTCTTTTAGTGGTGCAAGGACCCTGATACAGCTTCATCCAAAATTACCTAAATGGCCTTTCAATTATTAAAAAAACCCTTCTCATTTTCTTTCATATTACCTGGTTTAATTTTTTTGAATGACTAATTTCGTGTAATTTTTCGCCCATGCTAATTCTCATTAAATATGGTAGAGATTTTGTGTTGCTTGAGAAGGGTCACCCAACGCACTTGATTGAGATTCCACTTGAAAATTTGAACTGTTTATTCAATTTCTAATAGGGTTTTGTGTTATATGTCAGTGCCTAGCTTGAAGAGAAAAGGGTCACCCGACGAAGTCTACCATCATTCAACTGGGACTTTTGAATCTTGTTCGAATTATGATCTAAGCAGGTTGCAAGGTATGTTCATGCTATTGTCATCGGACTCATGTTTTCTAGTGGAGGCTTATAGCTTTACCTAAACATGAAATTCTAATGCCAAACACATTATCTTAGCTATAAGCTGTAGATTGTTGAAAGGAAAACTCTTTAGACCTTTGCAGTCCAACAATCGTTTTCGACATGGGATTTCTCATGGAGACGGGAATCATGGAATGAGCTGGTTACAGGTGAGCCAGTGCGCCACGTCACTCTAGGGGAGCATTCAGTGACCATGCTAGGATCGAGATTCCAAATCAGTTAAATGAATTCTTTGGGCCCCACTTGTACAAACCAGTTTCCAGTAAGTGTCCATTTCTCTCAGACTCAAAGAGGGTCAATAATGGTCAGCATTCTGTAGCCAGTTCGCTTACCGTTAGTTGTATTTTCATGTAATATTGGAAATTTTGGAGGACCATGATGCAAGTTTCTGATAATTTAATCTTCTTAGGGTGTGTTTCGGTGTCAATGTGAATGAGTTTTATGCATTTTTTTCCTTCCATCAATTTTATGTTGTTTGTAGATGGTATAGCTTTGATCAACAAAATGAGGGAGGGCGTCAACACAGCTAGATTTATGGGGAGGTGCTTTAAAATTAGTTGGACTAAAACAGAGTATTTGGAATGCAATTTTAGTGACAATAGGAATGGGAACGAGGAATTAGTAAAGCTTGTTGACCAAGAAGTTTCAATATCTTTGGTTGATAATTCACGAGAGTGGAGAGATTGAGAAAGATGTTTCGCATATAATTCAAGCGGGGTGGAAGAAATTGAGATGTGCCTCTAGAGTTTTTATGTGTTCATTGTGTACCACAAACTGAAAGGAAAATTTTACAAGATGGTTACAAGACCAGCCACGCTTTATGGAACAGAATGTTGCACAGTTAAGGAACAACATGTCCATAGGATGAATGTAGCTGAAATGAGGATGTTGAGAAGGATGAGTGGTAAGATAATGAAGGATAGAATTAAAAATGAATGTATTCAAGAGAATTTAAGAATAACACCAATAGGTAATAAGATGAGGAAAGTAGACTTAGATGGTTTGGTCATGTGTAATGGAGACCAGGAACTGTGCTAGTTAGCAGTTTGTTCATTTGTACAAGTTGAAGCTCTAAAAGGGCTAGGGGAAGGCCAAAAGGACTAAGTGAGTAAAGACTTGATGACCTATGGTTTACTTGAAGTTATGGCCCTTGATAGTGGAATGGCATAAAAGGATTCATGTAGCCTACCCCGGTTAGTTGGGTAAGGCTTAGATGATGATGAGGTGTGGACAACAGTGTCCAATAGATGGTTTGAGCTTAAGGATGTGGCCCGCTCATGGACCTGAAATTTCAACAAAATAAGATGTTCTGTGATGCTAAGTTTGATGAACGGTTTGGATTTTTTAACAGATGCCGCATATGAACATGTGTGTGAGGTGGCAATCACTAGGTCACTTATCCGAGACTTAAAACATGTTTTACTTTGCTATGGCAGGTGGATGAAAATTGGGTTGGAATCCTAACATGGTGGCTGCGTGGATACAAGAAGAGATCAACTTCTTTTCAAGCATAGCCCTTGAATCCGCAAGGAAAGAGGTCTCTAAAAAAGATAACTAAATTGATTTTATTAATGAAAATTATTGCTTCAACATATCTCATGCGCTTATATAAGAAAATAAACCCTAGACCGTAATTTAACTCAAAATTGGACACTTCTCCAAAATAGTAAAAAGATATTAGTCCTACGAAAACTCATAAACAACTCCTAGATGAGTAAAGCAAGGACCACCACAACCGGACCCTTCAAATCCTAAAAAAGTAAGGATGGAGCTTACTAAAAATAGTAAGTTCTAACTAAAGCCCTAATAAGATTCTTAACATGATTGGATTCTGCGAAGCTGTTGTGGGGCCAATGAACCTTAGGTGGTTGGCAAGGCCTATAGCTTATCAATAGCTTTCCAAATGTATAGTATATGTGCGAAACAGATGACTGGTAGCAAAGTTATGGTTGTTGGAAGCTATAGTGGGTGTTTAGGTCACCTTTGCCCTAGAGCCTTCTGGCCCGATTCCTTTTGATCTTTGTTGTCCATAATGTCATCCACCACCTATTCTACATCAGTCCCCTTATTTGAAGCCCTCAAGTTAACTGGTGGTTGCGATTGATCTCGATACTCTTAACAAATATGAAATGTTGAATGTTCGCGATATCATCAAGTCCTCGGGAAAACAACATACGCGTTATCATTGATCTTCATGAGTAATCTGTAATGACCCGATCGTCTTGTTGTTTAGCTTATTGTACATTCCTATGGAAAAATGCTTTCCTTGGTGAACCATCAATATGTCACCTCGGTCAAACACTTTAGATCACGTCCGCTTTCCTTGTACTTGCCATTGGACTCTTCCAGTTGTTTTTTTTTTTTTTTGGTAATCCACATGCATGCATTGTCAAGAACTTCTTAACTATATTGTCTGCGGCTATATGCTTATCCTTGTTGGTTTGGTAGTGGTAAAATTCCTTTTACCAAACTCCCGAATACATTCCTATTTTACTGATTTTAGTGTTTGGTTTGGTAGTGGTAAAATTCCTTTACCAGACTCTGAATACATTCGCATTTTACTGATTCTAGTGTTTGGTTTGGTAGTGGTAAAATTTCTTTACCAGACTTCCAAATACATCCGTATTTTACTTATTCTAGTGTTTGGTTTGGTAGTGGTAAAATTCCTAAACCAGACTCCTGAATACATTCGCATTTTATTAATTCTAGTTTATTTCGAACCCTTGACCCTGTGTTGAAACTCCTGGGAGTCTACCACCCGGGTAAGAGTAATAATGAGACATTTGGTTTGGTAGTGGTAAATCGTAATAATGAGACATTTTCAGATAATTGCCGAAACAAACGGGCCCAGGATGAAGTTGGAAATTGTCATGCAACCATCTATAAATCTTACATGTGCAAGTAATTTTATAAGAATTTTGACTTTGTTAATAGACAAATAAGAAAATATCTATGGCTGCACTCCCTTGTGGCTCACTTCCAACCTTTTTCTTTTTTCCTTTTTTTTCTCATTCTTTCTCTCTTTTGTATATTGGTTCTTTCCTTGGATACTTAACCATTTCTTTTAGCTTCTACCCTTTTATAGCAAGAGCCTACAATATGCATTTGCCACAACTTAATTAGGTTGTAGCAACTCGTCCAACTTATGAGTTCGGCTGTTGAATTTGGACCACTAATCATCCAGTTGATGGACACGAGTTGGGATGGTTAGGATTGTCCGATCAGCATAACTATCCTGCTTGTCCCATTCATAATTGGGCTTTTTATATGTACGGTCCTGATCGTCCTTTCAATTACTTGTAGTGGCAAAAGTACACTGTAGTAGGAGTGTCAAAGGTTTAAATGAATAGTGATAGATTGCTTGGAGGAAAGCCCAAATGCTAATACTAATTCCTTGAATGTGTTCAGAGAAAGAATAAATATTTCCCATTTCAGCCCTACGCCGAGAACGTGCTCGGGTTTGCAGTGTACTCGGGTTTTTTTACTTCTGATAAGTGGGGTCTATGGTTCACTAATCCAGACCGTTCAAATTCGTGTTTTTGTAGTGGATGGAATAAAAAAAATCTCTTCATTGGAACAATCCTCGCCGTTGGACTTTGTGACCTATGCCTGGTCCACATTCAACTAAAGAGGGTCCTGATATGGATGTGCACCATCTTCCAACCTGGGAGATTTTAGGTGGATGGTCCATCCACGATAGGACACGCTACACCAATGGTATGGATATACGAAACGTGGGCCCCACTTGTCAGAACAGAAACCCGAGTATGCTGTGCAAATATGCTCGAGTCTGCAGTCTGTACAGATAGGGCCCATGGGCTGGTGATCTGGATGGTTAATCTGATGGCCTCAATCGCGGATGGACCATGGCCCAAAAAGTGTCACGATGGGGAAATCCTAACCCTCTGATGGGTAGCCTGCAAAAGGATTAATGAAGAAAAGACTAAAAACAGCAGCGGTCTACATTCAATGGCTATGATCTTCTAGAGATTTTTTAGGGCCACTCGTACGTTAATGATCTGGATCCCTGAGTATGGCCCTAACCGTACAAACTGACCGACGTTCTACATGGTTTCTAAAAAATGAATCTGGTCCATTGAGCATGTGGGCCCAAATAGTTTCAAAAAATTCAGTTAAGTTTTTCAGAGCCGTACATTTGTGTTAGAAACTGTGGCCCACATGACCAGTGGATGGATCTGATTCTTGGTCTAGGGAATCAATATAGTGGTTCCTTTCTGATGGATGGATTAGATCTCGGATCCATCATTCCATGCCGGCACATGTGTGGGTGTTCATGAGCTTGATTGCACACGCGTGTGCGATTAGGCTGTCTTTATTGCTTAACTTTTAAACTAGTTAAAGGCAGGCAGGAGAGATGCACGCAATGCATGCGGAGTAACTAATTCGGTCGTCCGGCGGATGAAATTTCATTTTCCTTTAATATGGTAGGTTGACGCACCACCTGAATTTACTGTACACCTCCCCCAATGTGCAGAAGACATACCGTTGGTAATTACGTTGTTCGGTGGGGCCCACCGTGGCATGTAGTGATTTTTTCCTTGCCATAAAACTGGATGATTTATTGAGATTTATATATTCTTCATCTTTGGTATCATGCTCTAAAATGATATTTCAAAACGGATGGACGGCGTGGATGTAAGAAAAATAGATGAAAGTGGGCCCCACGGTGAAGGATCCGGTCAGGTATCCACCCACCTCGGTGGATCCCCGGATCCGCGCCCTGAGCAGAGGCACAAAGCATTTCTCTCGTGAAATGAAAACTACGTGTAAAAAAGGGAGAGCGACTTGGCTGCGACCCGGGACCAGCGATGTGGGTGAGACCCGGACCGTAGCGGCCCACATAGATGTATGCATTGTATATCCACACCGTTCATCTGTTTTTCCAGATTATTTTATACTATAGTAACAAAAAAGATAAAAAATTTACGTGGACCACACCAAAGTAAAAAAGTAGTTATTGACCATTAGAAACACAAAATTATGGACCAAAAAAATTTTGTATCGAGATTATATTTGTTTTTTTCCTTTCATCCAGGTCTTAATGACCTTATAAAAAGGTTGGATGGCCAATAAACATTACGGTAGGCACTAGAAAGTTTTTAACGATGGGTGTTAATTGACCACTGTTTTTTGTGGTGTGGTCCACTTAAATTTTTTATCTGCTTCATTTTTCGTAAAATGTCCAAAAATAATCTTTAAAAACAGATGGACGGAATGGATATACAACAAACACATTGAGGTGGGCCCTAATGTCAGTGTCTCACCCACAAAACTGGTTCCAGGGTCACATCCAAGAAAAAAAAAAAAAACTCAATCACGGCCTACGTAAGTGGACCGTTAAATACTCTGTTTTACGTGTATTACTATACACTAAAAAAGAGAGGGAAAAACACGTCCTTTTATTATGTATGGTGCAAAAAAGGGAAAAGGACTTCAACAGTGCAAGAATCCCTCACCATTACGCAACACCACCAACACTATGCCTTTGTTACAAGTTAAATTCGATACTCTCTTTCTCCTCTCCTCTTCTTATGGCCCGTTATCACCCATTTCCCTCATTCTTCCCTTTCATCTCTCACCCAATTCGCCTGATCGCATGGCGGTCACACACGCCGACCTCTCGATCGATCGCAGCCGTTCAGACCATGGTGGCAAATTTGGAGTCTTTCTTATGATCTTTTCTATACTATGTGGCCTCTCTTGCTTCATTTTGTGCCTCCTTGCAGAAGCTACAAAATCCGAGGTATCATATATACATGTATATACACATACATACACATATACATATACAAGCATGTAAGGAAGGTATTAAGATTCATATGAGAGTCCCGAGTCGATCGGGGCTTGATCTGAGCTAATCTTGATCGACCGAGTGTACGGAACATTTCCATGAAAATTGCTTAAGTCACTCGTGACTCGGTCGAGCCGCAACTCAACTCGGGACTGAATGAGCCGGTCTGACTTGCCATGTCTTCTTTAATTTATGCATGCATGAATTCAAAATGACTCGGTCGAGCCGCAACTCAACTCGGGACTGAATGAGCCGGTCTGACTTGCCATGTCTTCTTAAATTTATGCATGCATGAACTCAAGATGACTCGGTCGAGCGAGTTAGTTTGACTTGCCATGTCTTCAAATCATGCATGCATGCATTCACGATGACCCGGTCGAGCCGCAACTCGACTCGGGACTTGAGTGAGTCAGTCATGCATGCATGCATTCACGATGGAAATTTAGAGATTGATAATGGATTGTATGGAGATAGCTACATGTATCCATGGTGTGTAATTTATGTGTGCAATGGATAGGGATCAAGGTATTCAAAATCGACTACATAACAAACATAGCGGTCGTTACGTAGTGGTAACGATCATAACCCTTATGTATTACGAGGTTGAAACGGCCGCCACAAAAAAAACAGGCCATAAGGTCCTGTAATAATTCTATAACAATGTTTTCAAAAAATTTTAAAAAAAGATGGTCGTAACGGGCTTATACAAGTTGAGACCCTGTATCATAACCATAATGGTGGTAGTTGTTATAGCCACCGTTACCGTTTTGGAACACATTGGTAAGATGATACATGTGCGGGCTTAGAAACCTTGATGCTATTTTCCTGCGTATGACATCTGAGCCATTCAAAAGGTGGGCATGCATGAGAAAGGTCACGTGGGATGAAAAAAAAAAAGATGGGTCCACTCATCAGGCAGGCTACAACTCGAATTCAATTGAGAAATAATTGTTTGAGTCAATATATATATATATATATATATATATATATATATATATATGTGTGTGTGTGTGTGTGTGTGTGTGTGTGTGTGTGGCCCATCTTTTTCACAGCTCGGATGTTCCACTGAAGTGACATTCCTGCGGAAAATAAAAACATTATTCTAATTTCTTTAGGTTTTCGATGATTTGGGTCCACACACGAACCATCCGCATACGTGTGAAATCAGGCCAATCCATCCACTGCTTTGGTAAATTGTGGACCTATTATTGATCCGAACGGCATGATTCTTATGCCAGTCAATCAAGATATTTGTAACCCACCTGATGGACAGCTTAGATCACACGTTACGCTGGCACATGCGGTGCGTGTAGGTCAGATGGCTTGTACACGTGTTTTTTGGGCTTAGCAAAGCTCTAGGCCCAAGCCCACATAATGGGCCAGGCCAGAGAAGCTCACAGGCATGCATGGACATTTGATGGATGGCTGAAAATGGAGGTGGGAGATTAGATTGAATTGGCGGTCTGGTCCCAAGCCCAATCATAATGGGCCAGCCCAGAAGAGCCCATGGCCATACATGGACCTTTGATGAATGGCTGAAAATGAAGATGACCTAGGCCAACATAATGGGCTAGGCCAGAGCCCACATCTATACATGGACCTTTTACCAATGGCTGAAAATGGAGATGGCCCATTAGACTGAATTAGAAGTCTAGCCTCAAATCCAATCCGACGGGACCGAGAGTCTAGGCCCAAGCCCATCATAATGGGCCGGGACAAACAAGGCCACTGGCATAAATGGGACTTTGATGAATGGCTGGAAATGGAGGTGGGCCATTAGATTGAATTGCGCCCATTTATATATTTTGATCAAAAGATAAATCTCTCATTTGCAGGCGACATGGATACTTACGGGCAGTGATGGCGACGGACAGAAATACGAATGTGTTTATACCGGCAGCGGGAAGACTCCGCTATTTTGCGCACTGGGTGCATTCGTGGCCCTTGCGTGCGCCATGGTGATGAAACACACGTACATATTGGTTGCGGTTAGTAGACCTACGCCTCCGGCGTTGATTGTGTGGGGCCCAGATTCAGGATCATCTAAAGTGCTGACATGGCAAGCCTGTTTTTTCTTTGTTACAACTTGGTAAGGAAATCATATGGAGTAGGACTATCAATGGGCCCGGTCTGGCCTGTAGAGCTTTTGGGCCCATCACAAAATAACCGGCCCAGCCCGTTTAGCATATCAAGGGCATTTTTGTCATTTATCATGCATGGTGGGGCTCACTTCATCATCACCTCTAAAAATAGTGGGGACACTTGATGAAGAGAAATGCTCTTAGTTGCATCATTTCATTTGGACCGTCTGATCAACTGATTATCTGTCCATTAAGCCTAAAAACACATTTCATAGGCTGCCGTGCAAGTATTTCACTGATCAGATGATCCAATCCATAAACCATGGATTGGACGGTTATGATTGCCTTTTAAAAAATGGTTCTTTAGAATCATAAGCAACTTGCGATGGGCCCTAATAAATAAATGGATCAAATTGTTTGTTAGACCTATTTTTGCGCGAAAGATCTTGACCGTCGGATCGGTTGATGTCTTCATGGTAGCCAATTTCCTCTGGAGATAGGACTGTTAGTGGGCCTCACGTAAGGTTATCTTAGGCCCTGATTTTTTGAAGTTGGGTGGGCCGTTGGGTTGGACATATTCCAAATTTTGAGTTTGTCAGGCCCACCTACTGACAGCCCTATAAGGAGATATTAGTAGTATTGGGACTACATGAATTGTAGTTCGCAAGATCTCTACTATATATGGGGTCCACATTTCACTATTCGGGCCGTTCATTCAGTAGGATCCACTATGGATGATCCATCATAAAAATATTGGACTAGGATAATCCTAACCATCAAATCAAGGCCTTTGAACGGTGGATGCAGGCCCTTGGCGTCCTCTGTTATAAAGTTCCCTTGTAGACCACAGAAAGGCCCACCGAATGGTGAAATCGGTAATGGTGGGCCTATCATTCACATAAAAATTAAATAAAATAAGGAATATATATATATATATATATATATATATATATATAATATATATATATATATATATATATAGAATATATATATATATATATATATCGATTAATTCATGAATTAGGAAATTCCACATCCAGTCCGTCCATCACTTGCACCAGTTAATGTTTGGACGTGAGCCCTAATTTCAGACTGATTCGAAACTCAAGTGGGCCACACCACGTGGAAAATGGAGGATGAGGACTCTCACCATTGAAACCTTCCTGGGGCCCATCCTGATGTCTATACGCCAAACCTTTTGTAAGATGAGTCCTAGTCCACTAGGATGAAGGGAGAAACCAATATCAGCCTGACCTAAAATTCAGTGGGCCCCAAGAACGTTTCACTTGTAGGCATACCCATCCCTACTTTTCCCTGTAGTGTGGCCCACTTGAGTTTTGGATAAACCTGATTTTCAGGATCACGTCCTAACATTAACCGATGAAAATGATGGACGGAGTAGATATATCAATCACATCTCGGTGGGCCCCACAGAGTATCTTTTATTGCACGGACAGCGGATTTCTCTTCCCGCCAACATGTCACTTCTGTAGGACATCCGAACCAAGAAAGAGATGGGCCACACCATCAAGATCACCTGGGCCCAAAATCAAAATGGTCCCTTCATCAGGTAGGCCACACTATCAAAATCAACGGACAACCGATGATCTGACTTGCTGCTAGACCTGATCTTTACCACAGTTGGCCCACCTACTGCATGGCTCAGATGTCATGCACGCATGACAAGTGACCCCAGTTTAGCTGGCCACATAAAAATACAAAGCAAGTGGGGCCCACTTCTAATCATCGCCCGATCCTCAAAACAAAAGAGAACATGCTCACTAGGAACCATTGACGATTTCTCTTTAATCTCAACCGTAGGATCTGCTTCGCGGTCGGGGAGGTGCTGCTGATGATCGGGATCGGCATCGAATCGGGCCATCTGAAAAGATGGAGTAGGCCCAGGGCCACTTGCCTGGTCATACGACAGGGCCTGTTTGCAGCTGCTGGAGTTTTCGGTCTAACGACGGTTTTCCTAGCCGCTGGCTTATACCTGACTGCACTCAGGGCCCAGCGGCTACACCAGGCCGAGGCTAACGTGCGCCGGGAGGTGCTGGAAGCCTCCTATCTCTACGCATCTCCGGCGAGATCGCCCCGGCATCAGATCCCCACAGGCTCGCGTGGAAACTCACGTGCCAGGCAAGAAAATGTAGACCAGACCTCACGTGACAACGCGTCATCCGTACACAAGCCTTCCAGTTCTGTATAGCAGCTGTTGCATGAAGGTTCTATCCTGCGCAGTGTGAGTAATGCGCATGCGTTGCACATGGGTATTGAAATCATTGTGGGTCCCATTCCAGTGTTTGAGTTCGGGCACAGCATGATTTGGGTCCCTTACGGAGCGTGCTAATGTGCGCCACTGGAGCCACCATAGGCAAAAGGACATACCGGTGCAGGTTAGAACCGCTCCTTACATGTAAAAAAAAAAAAAAAAAAAGCGTTCGATGTAAATATGTATACAGAAAGAGAAATTGTCCGGTACATCTGCATTGCATAGTATTTTAGTGCATCTCTCTCCAACTGAAACAGATGGATGGCCTGATAGCACCGATCATCAACATGGACGGAGCATGAAATTCTCATGTTGGAGACATTCTTTAAGGGCAGTAAATGAAATAGAGAACGTGGCCGATTCTCAACGGTTGAAAGATCTATAGATCGTGTGGTGAGACTGGTGATAATGATTGAGCTGTTGGCCATGGAAAATGGAAGTTTGACCGTCAGATTAGTGATCGAGCTGTCCACGTTATGGTTGGGTAGTCGTCGCATCCTAACCTGAAGTTATTAGGTAGGGGTGGCAATGGGAATGGTTTGGGCTGGGCAGGCTAGACCCAGGCCTGACCAGACACTTGAGACCCGATGCCCAAACCCAGCAAGGGCCTAGCATAGTAGGCCCAGCCTAAATCGAAAAAATCAGTTGGGCAGGGCCCCACACAATCCCACCCAACCCGGCCCAAAAATTGATAAAATCCTTATTTCCTCTTGAATTTTCCTAATCTATCCATTTATTAAGTGGACCACACACACATTATATTTTAGAAGAATGAAACCATCGTTCTGCATTCCAAATAAATGGTTGCCTAAGGATTAGAATAACATGTTTGTAGGATATGACATGTATATTTAAAGTTGGGTTGAGCTAGGATAGGCTAAAATGACTTAGAAGCCAAGCTCGACTAACATGCTCACAAGGCCCAAAGTTCAGCCCACGAGCAAAGCCAGTAGGTCCAAGACGGGTCAGGCTTATCAGGTCGGGCGAGCTACCCAGCCCATTGCCCCATTGGGGTGCACTTATTGGGTAAAATGGACCATCAGGCCTCACTGAAGACATCCCATTTTAAAGTGACCTTTCCGGGCATTCAAGCAACCCCTTAGGATTCGAGTGGACGCACTTCTACAAAAGGGTTTCTGCAAAATGGATTTTTGCGCCTATCTTTTGAGATGGGGGTTTGTGAAAGTACATCCAAGCTCACAATGTGCTGTTTTGCAGAGAGGAGATGAGATGGGTTTTGTGAAAGCAAGTCCAAGCTCAAAATGCACTGTTTAGAAATCAAACACCCCTTATGGGGCGCATCCAAACGGGCCCTTAAAAAGTAATGAAATTTGCTGCCTTACCCAAGGAAATTTGTAAGGCAAGATGGTCCATTCATCTAGAAAAATATCACCTGTGCTGTCAATGCCATCAAATGAGAGGTGGTTAATAAAAGGAGCAGACCTTAAAACATGTATATAACATCCATCAAAAACATACATATAGACATCGGAGCTTTGGCTCCCAAATAGCTACATGGAGCTTAAACCTCTCTCTCCCTCTCTTTTTTATAAAGATGATTGAAACTGAAATAAAGAATACCAAATGAATCATGAAACTCGTTGAAAAATCAAAAGCGAACAGGTGGTGTGATCCACCATGTGAGAACTCTCCTTCTATGTCTCTCTCTATCTATACAAATTCAAAAGAAAATGATGAGATGAAACCAGTTTTCTTACTTCTCTCTGCCATTTTTCCCAACTGATGATGACCGTCTCCTGTCAACGCTTGGTGGTCTCCTGTCAACGCTTGGCGGTCTTCCAGTCCGGCTTAGAGACTTGCTACCCCCATTCGTTGCTTTCCATGACAGAGATGGACTTGGACTCCTAAGCAGAGGAGGAGAGAAGTGAAATTAGTGAAAGATTTCAATCCGGGAGGCAGTACTCCTTAAACAAAATGTCCTTTGAAGTTGGTATGTCTATTTAAGCTAACAACTGGAACTGGCCAATCTGAACCGTTGGATCTGTTGTCATGGTTGAAAGTTATTTCACAAGGAAACATAGAAATGACAACCCATGTCCACTAATGGCAGGCTTGCAAATTAGTTGGTGATAAAATGAAGTAGTTTTCGATTTATTTTTTTTTAAACTGTTTGGTAGTTTTTCTTTACAGAATTACCGCATTTTGAATGTGGTGAGAGGGATATCAATTGCAAATAGATTACCTTAGACCAGAGCTCTTTACCAGCTTCGATTGAGGCTTCTTGATCTTTGGCATATTCAGGCTGTCCATGCTTGTAGTTCTAGGAAGATTTAATTGCCAATCTGCTTCAGAAGAATCACTAGTGGCCATCTCAAGATCTGAATCATCAGTCATTGCCATCTCATTTTCACGGTTCTCCTTCCTACTTCCCTGTCTGCCAGACTGTTTATCCGTGCAAGTTACCAAGCTGGGGTGGTAAGTCTGGTAAAACAGCTCAGGCAAGGAACTACTGCTTCCTTCCCATCGTTTTGATGGATTGTCACTTCCTTTATTTACTTCTTGCCTATTCTCGGCGATCTTATCGACCCAATCTCCGGACACCGTTTCTCTCTCATCTCCCTCATGGAGTTCTACTTTTGGACTGGTTTCAGTCCATGGCGCCAAGTTTGTAGGCAATAAGAGGTCTTGGGGATCGAAGTTTGACCCATTCTGGCGCAATCCAGAGTTGCTTCCAAGCTACAAGAGGCAGAAGATGATTAGCTTCTAATTGCAGAAGCGTAAGACAGATTATGCTTATCTGTAACTGAAAACAAAGAGAACTCCTTTGGTTTTCTTATATTTGAGACAACCCAAGGTAAATTACAAATACAGAATCATCTAATTGGCTATACAAGGCATGTGGCTATACAAGGCATGCGGCTATACAAGGCATACGACCTGTCTAACATCCCCCCTCAAACTACGGAGATAGTCTATGAAAGGCACAAGTTACTATTATAGTAATGGTAAAATTCCTAGAATCATAAAATTACCAAGATAGTCTATAAAATGCATGCTGTTACGGAAGTTACCAAGATGGTCCATGAAATGCATGCTGTAACATTCATAGTAATGGTCAAATTCCTAGTACAGGTCTTACTGTTGTTTGCCCAGTTGCATCAGTAATAGGGCTGTCAATGGATACCCGGACTGGTGGGTATCCCATCTTTTGGACCCCTTATGAAACCAGGACGGTCAGGTCTCACTTTTTGTACCTGTTAAAGATTGGATCTTGGGTCCAGTTAGGCTTTTGATAATACAGTTCTATATATTTAATATATATTGATACTTTTAGCAACAAAATGAGGTTCCTAAGAGAGACATGCAAAGGAGCTCATTTACACACCATACACGTGTCAAAGTGGCATGTATGTGTGGAATCTAATGCATCCATTGGGTGGGCCCAACCATGTAGATGCTCTTATTTTTCTTGAAATCTGGATCCAAAGATCTGATGGGTACTCGACGATACCTGAACCTGATCGGATCTGGGTCTGGGTATTCAATAACTAGACCTGGACTCGAAGGCCCCAGACCCCGTTAGCCTATAAGACGTGACCCAAACCCATTGACAGAGCTAATCACTAGGTTAAAAATCGTGCATAAAAGAAAGTCGGATTCATGGGTGCATTTGCAAAGATGAATGTCATGCATGCAGATCAGTGTGCACCAAGTTTTTAAAGTTGGTGACTCAGCCCGACTTGAATCAAGTCACAACTCGCCTAAATAAGGGGGTGACTTGGAGGGGCGACTCATGGTATCAAACCCGATCAGGTACTACTGAACCAAGTTGACTCAGATGAATTGTATCAGACTTGTTCGAGCTATACTGAGCTAATCCTTTTTCTCAAATGTTTTGAAATTTGCATCTACACTAGATTTTCGAGTGATGCATACACAACATTAACATGCATCTACATGTAATTGAATAAATGTGTGGTAATTTCAAATGCATATGCAACTATTATAAGTTCTAGTTGCATATTGGAATATAATTATGTAACAATGAAACTATCCAATCCAACAATATGTGAAGCTTTTGCACAAAACGTTGGGCCTGTTTGGTGACACCTGAAAATGAGTTTTATCTCATTTTAGTTAATTGCAATTATGTATTACAGATCTCTAATACATAATTCCATTCAGTTAATCGTAATTACGTATCAGAGATCATGATCTCTAAGACATAATTATAATTAACAAAATGAGATGAACCCATTTTCAGCTGCCTACCAAATAGGCCCTGAAATTCTATATTGTTTTGTATAACTATGGGGCAGCCAGTTGTTGAACCTTTGCAAACAAATCACAAGGAATCCTATTTCAAATCTTGAGATTGGTGAAGCAGGATTGATGGAGCCAAGCTCAAATAGCTGGGCAAGGTTATGAATATGATGGTGGTGATAGTGATGAATTTTTTCTGGCATTTGGGCTTATAATTACCTCTATCTCTCCTACATCCTCCAGTGGTTGCCTGTGGTTACAGTGACCTCCTACATCCTCCACTGGTTGCCTGTGGTTACCGTGACCTCCTACATCCTCCACTAGTTGCCTGTGGTAATTTTGACCAGCTGACATCTCTCCTTCATCATGTTGGTATGAATATATAGGAGATGACAGACCAACCTTCGTTCTCTGTACTTCAGGGCTCGATATCAGACTTTGTATGTGCTCTGATTCTCCCTCTTTCCTTGCTAATGCCGCTTTAAGATTAGCAATCTGAAATAAGGACCGAGTATCAGGACAAACTTCCTTTTTTAAAAAAACTTTTTCTTTTCTTTTTGTTATTTATTTATTTACTTTTGGAGGAAGCAAGATAGCTAGAGAAACAGAACGATGCATATGAAAAGATCAATGTTCATGCAAAAGTAATCGGAAAACAGAAGGAAGCATAAAAACCTGTTCCTTGAGCTCCCTGACATCTCCACCTTCTTTGTTCGTCCGGGCAGTACCAAGCTCAACAGTGGCAACCCGCTCAGCAAATTTGAGCGTACTAATCGTTTCTCCAATAGCATCAGCTTCAGGACTAATGTGAACAAACATAAGAGTCTTCGCATGCCCCCCTAAGTACAAAAGACCAAAGACAATAATTAGGTACGGAAAAGGAAAGAAAACTGGCTTTATGGGAAGTGTGAATGGTATTCGTGCATGGAAAAGCAAAGCAGGCTAATATGAGAAGTGTGAATGGTATCCATGAAAAATCCCTGGCCTGAATATCAGGCCAATCCACTCATCAGGTGGGAACACGTGCAGTGAATGTGGACAACTGGTCAATCTATTGGAACCGTAAGTTTTAATCATACATAGTACCAGGCCTGATGAGCTGATGTTTGGGCCAGGGCATGTTCATGGTGGGCCCACCTCTTGAATGGCAACAGCATGGATATGCATGTGTGCCTCGAAGAGATTCTCAAACTCTTTGATGAACATCCTTAGCAGGGCTCTTCCATTTCAACCAAAGGAACAGGAAACAATAATTGTACCAAGGGAGTCTTGAAGCAACTGTGTGAGTTTGCTGTTCCTATAAGGGACATGTGAATTCTTTTGCGCAAGGGCAGAGATCACATCGCCTAAAGCCGAGAGTGATTTGTTTATGTGTTGGGCCTCCTTCAATCTGTCACCTGTGACCTCAGATTTGTCAACCCTCTCACTTCCCGCCAAGTCAACAAGATGCATGGATCCACGAAGAGTAGTTCCAGATACTAGGTCTCTTCCTTGAACATGAACTGTCAGACAACTGCAGGTACTTCCATCAGTATTTCTCCCGGAGGAACTATTTTTCCAGAAGTTGAAGTTATTGAAGGATAATCACTCTAAATGACAGGCAGTGATAAAATCCAAACCTATGGGAGCGACTGCTACGATCATTCAAGGCTGTTGCACTCACTGTACGATTCCTGTGCCCAATGTTCATCAGTTCGATCACATCAGATGTTGACGAAACAGGTACCAAGCTCGCATCTGGCACATTGAATCCCTTCTGAGAAGTATTACGGATTTCTAATGTGTTTACGTGTAAAGGCAGTTATCTTTATAAAGAGGAGATTAAAATGGAAGAAATAGGAATAGTACAAACAAGCAAACGTTGCAAAGGATATCTTTTGTTAAGACCGTCCGTGACAAGGAGATCCCTGACTTGCTCATTATAAATCTCCATCATCTGAACAGAAATATCATAAGAAATAGCATCCCTACGCTGTTTAGACAGTTGAAATAAGTCACCTAACGCCCTGAAGTTTACGCCTCGTGTTTGTTCTGTAAGCTCTCTAGGTCCGGTCTGTATAAGGAAGTCATATGGATCACGTATACCTCTCATCAAATAGTCGTTCAGGAATGAAATATTTAAAATGAAATTGATTAATGACAGTAAGAAAAGGAAATATATAAAAGAATAAATTTGGCATGAAATCTTACCATAGTGTGAGTCTTTCCTGAGCCTGTTTGGCCATATGCAAATATACAAACATTATAGCCATCGAGGACAGAACGAATCAGAGGTTGAGTATCTGTGAAGACCTCCTCTGTGAAACAAAAGAAAATGAGGATGATACCTAAAAGAATCACTTGCAAATAGAAAAAAACATATAAATGGGATACTTAGCAACCTTGGGCTGCAGACGGACCAAACACTTTGTTGAAGTTGAACGACTTCCGCCCTTCTTTTCCGTATTTTGAAGGGGTGATAATTGTAATGCTTCCATCATCTAGACGATCCACAGTGGTTAGACGATGTGGTTGTCCAGGCAAGAAGGGTCTCACACGGCAGTACACCCTGATACTTCCTAATTCAACACAAACAGATCCAATCAATCCTTCTGAGAAACTTTATTTATCTTTTATGAAAATCACATGACGTAAAACAACTGCGAGTGTTACCTTTAAGATCTTGTACTTGATTGTATAGCTTCCTGTTTTCCTCAAGAACTCTATGATACCCAGAAGCAGCATGAGTAAGGCCAGCCAAATGCCTGCCTGTTAAGAAAGAGTAATATTAGGAACAGACAACTGACAAAAGCTTTGGCTGTTTATAGAAAAAAGAATTGTAATCTCAAAAATTTTACTCAAAAATCTCACCAAGATTGGAGAACTCCTCGGAGTACTTCATCTGAATAAACTGCATACCCGCTTTGGTAGTACGAAGAGTATGTTTCAATTCCTACACGAAATTTCAGTTAGCAACATCAATAAACTCTTAAACAAACTTTCAGAGAAACAGATCGATACCTGAATATCTCTTTTTTGTTGGTCAAAGAGAAGTTGCTGCTTGAGAATCCGATGTTTTGATTCCTCGTCTTCAACTGAGTTTACATGAAAGCATCCCTCCTCTACCTGTGTGGAATCTTCATCTTCTAATTCCTTCTTCATGTCAATAAAGAAAGATGTTAACCAACTGTATTTTTTCCCAGATGCAATGAAATGTCCATTGTATCACAAAATGCTGACCGCAAAATTATCATTGTAAAGATCTATAGTAACCTTTTATGCTGAACATGCTTCTAGAAGAAGTGATCTTTTTTGGATCTATTTCTCAAATATGAACTTTCAAACTCACATTTCAGGTGGAGAAATCCCAACATACCTTCATTTCACCACATCCTTCAGCTTTCTGAGGGGATTTGTTGCCCTCAGATGTATCAAGATCTTTCTGAGGAGATTTGTTGCCCTCAGATGTATCAAGATCTTTGTGAAGAAATTTGTTGCCATCAGATGTATCAAGATCTTTTAGAACAGGTTTCACCTGTTTGGTTGTAAATTAAACAACTTAATAGGGGCAAACATGATGAAAATAAAAATCATGAACAAATTTCCGTCACTAATTAGATAATGTTAAGACCAACAAGATAAAAATCCAAATTAAATTGCAAGGAAAAAGACACCATCATGAAATTGTCAACCAATTTAGGTGATCCTATATAAAATATTTGAATCTGGGGGTCAAAGAACATAAAATGTGATAGATAAGAAACCAATGTAACAAATGGAATGTACATAAACATTCCCTAAAAATTGAGTTTTTTTTTAAATATTTTCTCTCTTTCTTTTACTAAGCTAACATTCTTAAGTAGCAGGGAGTTTGCAATTACTTTTAAACAGAAGATGTTGCTACAAAGCGGCAAAGCATGATAAAAGAAAGAAACCTACCAACTCATTTTGGCTTGCAAGGCGACGCTCAAACTCCTCCATAACTTTATTTAGCATGGATTCCACCAGCTGTAACAAGCAGAATGCAATCCATTTCTCCCCAGAATCAATTAAAATGAATAAACAAAGAAGCCAGCAATAGATAAATTAAGAACTGCAAACAAAGGAAGGCTTACTATTGGAACTTCTTCGGGCTTCTTGTCCGATAGAACTGCACGGATGATATTCAAAGAACCAGAACTAATCTGCTGACCATTGTTTGTAGAAATTCAGCAATATTAAATCGGTTGAATATAGTACTATGAATCTCAAATAATTCAGCTCACCAACCATTTCAGGGGATCCTTGGGGAAGGTCCTCGTTCGAATTCTGATCAACAGGCAAACCATCCACAAGTCTCTCGTTCATTGATGCATTCCTTGACAAGGGCTTCATGAAAGGTTCTGTATTCTTTCGCACAAAACTTTTTCCTGAGCTGAAGGATTTCAAGCTGCCAACATATTTCCATGAACCATTTCCACCTATATGTTTCCAGTCACTATAGGATTTAAGTGCCAAGACACAGTTCACAACTCTTGTGCCTTTCCCTCCCTGAAAAGAAAAAAGTTCTATGAAATGATCACTTGCTTGTAAAGTATCTGAGGAAGCTCTTGGAGTTTCTAAAGAATATGATTTCTCCAATTTCTTTGCACAATCATCATGAGAAAAACGATAAGTAAATTTTACCCAATGAACTTCAAAACCACATCTTTTGATTGAGCAAAAATGTTGCAAACAATTACAAATTAAAATCACCATTCCATAAGAAAATTTCAATAAAAAAAACAACTCACGCATATAAATCTAATTTTTCAAAATTCTAGACATAGGCCAAAGTCAACATAATTCTTGAACACAACTCTAATTACCTAAAGATGTCTTTTTGGCATGGTTATAAGACTAGGATGAGTCCCATGCAACCCGTCCGAGTCTATTCAGACTTGGCCAGACCAATCCAGTTCAACACTCTTGAGTCACACCCCTAAATCATGCAAGTTGGGCCGATTCACCCTTGACTCCAAGCAAGTCACCACTCGACTCAAGACTGAATGAATCGGTCCAAGTCACTGAGTCATTTAACCATGGTATTTGGCTCATGGACATTTCAGAAATAGAAAGAGTCAGATAAATAAGTAGTAACTTTAAAATTGCCAAAATCATGAAATGAGGCTCTTTGGTGTTGTACTGGAAGGAAAGCGATCTTTTGTACCCACATGAGTATCTTTTAGGATTTTTGAGAATTCTACTGGAGTAGAGATCAAACTATTTTTCTCAGAGCCTGAGTCAAATGCAACCTAAACTTCATCAATATTTTCCATACTAGCAAACTCTCTTGCAGTAGGATTTGTGTGGCTGGCCCCAATCAGTTGGGATAAGTCTTAGATAATGATGATGATGAGTATATCTCTTTCATTTTTCCCAAAAAATTACAATCCCAACCTGCTCGAGATCTGATGCCTCAAATGTAGGAAGCCCCATCTCCTGCACAGCATTAAGGAAGTTCCTCACGTTCTCAAAGTATTGATATGCTGATAAAGCTGCACCATCAGGGAGAAGAACTGAATCAACCGGAGCCTCGACCACCTGAAATCAATAATAAAAACAAACAATGAGAACCTGCAAAGAATAAAATTAGAGGAAAAGTCAAAATTGAAAACCAGATGTATTTTCATCATCAAGTGCACCTTTGGAAAAGTCCAAATCAAACCGAGCAAAACGAAAAGAAAAAAAAAAAGTGCACCTTTGGAATTGAGCCAGGGTGAACCTTGTTGAGAACATTGCAAAGTATTATTCCATTTCTTAAACCCAGCCTAAAGCCTTCCTCTGAAGGCTCTGCTGGCAAATCTTTACCTCCGACGACTCCGACCATCTTTCTTAGCCACCCTGCTGCCTCATACCTTCTTAGTGCTGCAAATAATGACAGATTTTTGTTCCCTTTAGCAAAAAATTCAAGCCAAAAACAACAAAAACAAAAACAAATTCTACATTGTCTTTGTCACCACATGATTTGATTTCTGAAGCTGCGAAATCCACAAATAATCTTGGAATTCATGATTGTGTGTCAGAAATTACAGAGCAGGGATGAAGTTGAATGAAACTCACGCAGGAAAAACGATAAGAGAATGTTTTCACAAATCATTTTTAATCTGCTAAATCGGATTGAGGTTTGCAAGGGTAGTACAAAACAAATGAGTATCAGCTTTGAATTTTTTATATTAAAAAATAAAATAAATAAAATAAAATCTCTGTTTCTTTATTCGTCATCAGAAATGCAAAAGAGACAAACCCAACGAAAACCCATCAGAAAGAAAGAAAGCTGGGATTTCTAAAAATCAAAGGAAGAAAAAAGGAATGCAAATATCAACATAATTTAATAATAGAAAACATGCCAAACAAAGAACAATCGAATTCCTCAACAATTAACAACTTAAAAAGCTAAAAATTTGCAGACTTCAATCAGAATCCATTGGATAAAACCACTCAAGGGAAAAGAAGAAGAAGAAGAAGAAGAAGAAGAAGAAGAAGAAGAAGAAGAAAGAAGCTTCTTTTTCTATGCCCAACCAAAAAACATAACAAGAAGTGTCCTCATTGATTGGCAAATACACGCACACGCACACGCACACGCACACACACATAGAAAAAAACAAGCGTCTTTGCAGGGTAATCTTAACCTTTAGGGGCCATTTGGATGCCTGTAAGTTGCATTGGTTGTATGGATTTACAGTTAACTCATTTATAGGTAGCATTTGGATGGGAAATTTCACTTGTGAGTTACAAGCTATAAGTGAGTTACAGGTAAAAGCCCTATTTGAAAACATTTGAAAAAGAAGAAATTTCATTTACCTATAAGAAATGTTTGTGACATCGATAATATCAGCTGATATTATCAATATCACACTTCAACAAAACGAAATTCGCAGGAAGCTGCGGGATTTTTGGATATTGACGATATTATTTCAATGTATCTTAATGTATCGATGGTGTGTTGACAATAGTATCATTGATATATCGGTACCGACAGCAAAACTTGGGTTTTCCAAAAAAAATCGAAAAAAAAAAAACCTACAAAATCTTATTTTTTTATCAAATCTTCTACTTCTAATCCATGTTTTAGATTTATAAATTGTATGAATTGATTTTTAATACAATTGCATTACTTCTGTCAGAAGGACCTTATACAAAGGAAACTTATTATGTACACTTTTTTTTTATGATCTTTTGATTTGTAAGTGTGTAATAATGTCTTTTTTAACATCTCCTAAAATTTTATTGAAAAATTCAACCAAATTCCCAATGTTTTCCAACGTTTCTACAAAACAATGAAACATTATGCGATACATCCAATGTTTCCCATGCGATAACCGATGTGTTTCTGTATTTCAAGGGTGCAATACATCCTTTGATACCAATATCGAAAACATTGCATGTAAGTGACTTGGTTTTCAAAAGACTCTCTCTCTCTCTCTCTCTCTCTCTCTCTCTCTCTCTCTCTCTCTCTCTCTCTCTCTCTCTCTCTCTCTCTCTCTAACCCTTATTACACAAAATCCATCTAACTCAAAGCTCTATGGGGCCAACTGCAATGTCCATATGACATTCACTCCATCCATCAGTTTTCCCAGATTATTTAAGGATTTGAGCCCAAAAATGAGGCAGGTCTGAAACTCAAGCGAGCTACACCACACGAAACAGTGGGGATTGAATGCCCACCATTGAAACCTTATCGAGGCCCACATGTTTTGGATCAGGCTGATATTTGCTATTTCCTTGGTGAGAATCACCATATGAATGGGTTAGATTTCATATAAAATATCATCGTGAATCCCAGGAAGGTTTCAATCGTGGGCATTTCCCTCCCACTATTTAGAATGGTGTGACCCACTTGGGTCTTGGATCTACCTTACGTTTGGGCTCTCAAACATGAATTGGTGAAACTGATGGACAGAGTGGATTTCATGCGAACATCACAGTGGACCCACAGAGTTTAGGTTACAAGAGCTCCGTGCAGCAAGGTTACATGCAATCCACATCCCTATAGAGTTATATGATGCTGAGGCTGCATATGATGTTTGATACATAGGCACTCAGAAATTGAACATGTGGAATATATTAACTCAGATAAAACCGACTAGATTGTGCACCCCACTGTCACTAAGTTGCATTCCCAAGATGAAACAATCCTAGCCTCTGATTCACAACGCTTGTTTGTGAAAATAAGACCACTCGATTTTTTTTTCACTTTTAACCATCCAATAAATGTCGACTAAACTGATAGTCAGATAATCAAATAAGCTTATTTTTCATTTCATGATACATCTACACTGGTTAAAATAATTTGGACAGTTTAATTTGGTTACTTGTACTCCGCATGTGCAATTTTTAAGTAATTTCTAGTTCTTGTGTATCATCCATCACACCTTGCCAGATTGGCATTTCAAATTTGTGTCCAATTTTGTGGCTCACTTGATGATTGGTAATACAAGAATCAACTCAAAGATTTATCTAGATGGGCTCAACCCAATGATATATCGTATGTCAAGCTTTACAACCTACAGAGAGATTAGTTAAGAAGGAAATGCAACAATAGTCTAAATTCAACTGAAAAAAAATCCAAGATTGGTCAATATGATCTTCTTCAATCTTCCAATCGAGGAAATTTTGGGGTATGACCCATCATGATGGGATGCAATGGATCAATGGTCTGGGATACCGAATCATGGGCCGCACTAATCAGAAATGAAAACCCGCAATATACTGTGCAAAGACAGAGGTTCTTGCACATATTGTATGATTCCTCAATAGGAGAATCAGGGGGAAAAAAAACTATACTAAAACCAGCTCAATCATTGTTAAAAAAATCAGAATACAACAGATTTCAATCAAAATTCATCAAAGAAATCTAAAGTTGTATTAAAAAAATCAACACCAGTCTATCAAATTTCCCTCTGTTCTACTGCAAATGCAAAACAAAAACTCCTAAGTTTCGGCATTTCCCAAAAGACAAGGTTCCAAACCAAAATTCTAAAAATAATAATGAGAAAAAGAAGAAGAGAAAGCTCATCCTCAGAATTCCAAAAACATTCCAATAGAAAACAATAATGGAATCTTTAAACAAGAAAGTTATCAGAGAATCCAAGCACCTGCTTCTTCGGCCTTCCGCCAAGCCAGATCGATATCGCTCAACCGACTCCCATGCTGCCGAAGAACGTCTTCCACCACAGAAGCTACTGAGAACGACAAAATCCCTCCATCCGCCATTCCTCCCTCCAAAATTCAAGTAAAACAAAAGGAAAAAAGGAGAATTCCAAAAGCAAATCGAACTGAAATTCCCGCCACCAGAGAGCAAAAGCCTTAAGAATCGAAGCTCTCCGCCATTGATGCAGCAGAAAAAAGCTTCCAGAAATCGAACCTTTTCACGAGAATCGATAGAGAGAGAGAGAGAGAGAGAGAGAGAGAGAGAGAGAGAGAGGAATGGAAGGAGAAGAGAAGAAAAGGGAAATTAGGGTTTTGGGAAAGCTGCTGCTATTGAGAGCCTCTTCCGCTCTCTCTCTCCCTTTCCGACGTCGTCGTTCTGCTTCTAATATGAAACCGAGCTGCCGAGCCTCGTCCCGAATCGAGAGGTTCGGAGTCCGAACGGTTTCTTTTTCGCGGCTGGGGGAGAAACCATACGCACGCGAATTTCCAGCGACCGTTGTTGTAGGGTGCCCGTGTAACAAAAAGTTATGTGGGGCCTACAGTGATCTGTGTCAAACTCCTTCCATCTTTGCGCCAGCTCATGTTTGAATGTGGGCCCCTCCCCCCCCCCCCCCCCCCAAAAAAAAAAATAATAATAATAATAATAATAATAAAGCTCTTAAGTGGGCCCCACATGGGGAACGGTTGGAACTGGACGGCCAGGGCCCACCATGTTGTAAAATCCAGGACGTGGTTTGGATAGTGACCCGAACACCAACGTGCTAGCTGATGTCAAAGCTCTATGGCCCCCACCATGATGGATGTGTTTTATCCACGCTGTCCATCCATTTTCCATCTAAAAAAGGAAGCAGATCCAAATCATAGGTGAACCACACCACAAGATACAGTGGAAATTGAACGCTGACCGTTGAAAGTCAACTTTTTGGGGGCGGGGGGAACAAAGGTTTTAGATCAAGCCAATATTTGCATCTTCCTTTCATCCGGGTTTGTGTAACCTTACCAATAGGTTAGATGACAAATAAGTATTACAGTGAGCCTTGGGAAGCTTTTAATGGTGGCTGTTCAATCAATACTATTTTGTTGTGGTGTGTTGCACCTGTCATTTGGTTCTGGCTCGTTTTTGGGCTCGTATCCGAAAATGAGATGGATAAATGGACACATACATCATGGTGGGGCCATGGACATTTGACAACAGCTAGCTGGCTGGTGTTTAGGTCACTAGCCAAATCACATCCTAAAATCCACCCCGTCCATTAGATTTTACCCCTGATGTTAGATCCTATGACCAAAAATCAGGTAGGCCCACAACTCAAATGGACCACATTACACAACTCGATTGTATACAGCCCACTTTCATGCAGTCATGGGCAATGTCTCCAGTATATCCAATCATAGATCCTGGCCTTTCATTTATTCTTACTCATGAGAAAAGGCTGCCGTGGAAAAAATCATGTTGATCAGATGATTCTAAACATATGATCTCAACTTGATAAATGAAGAGCAGAGATTGATGGGATAAATAAAATAAGTCAAATCATCACCTTGAAACATCTTGCCTTCTGTTCCAAAAGAGTACTTTGGTTTGATGATTCTAATCATGCCATGTATGGCTTGTGAAGTATATGTTTATAATAAATAGGTCCTTTTTAAAAGGTTATGGTCACTTAATCCTTGTTAATTGAAATCTTTAATTGTGTTTGGTAGCTTATAATTAAAAATTGTGTTGGCAGATAGACTGAAACGGTACATTTTATCCAAATTGCAATGTTTTAACTAGATAGGATTTTACAAATTTTCACATGAGCCCGTGGGAATGTTTATGTGAAATCCACCCCGACTATCAGATGTGTCACCTGATGGTAGTCTCAAGGCTTAAAATTTAGCCACATCAGCTTCTCAGATAAACCACACGATTGAAAATATTATACAAGGCAATGTTCACCTTCAAAACTGCTTTCCTTCATGTGGACCAACTAAATTACAATTTGAGCTTTATTTTTTATCTCAGGCATAAATTTTAGTGTGGCATCTAATGCTTGAAGTGGATTGCTTATAATTATCAGAATCAGTCCTTAAAAAATGAAGGGTGGATGTATTTCTCCCAACTGTTTTGGTTGATGTGGTCAACCTTAAGCTTAATTTAGCTTCTTCTTCCTCTTCTATTTTTTGGCCTAGATTTAGCTCTCTCCCAACTGAAAGCCCACATCACATCTAGAATTATTTTTTTCATGGACATAACTTGGAATGATTCATTTAATGGCAGATTTTATTTTTTATTATTATTATTTTTTTTTCTTTTGTCATAGATGTAACTTGGAATGATGCATCTAACAGTTGAGTGGATCTCACAAAAACATTATAATGGGCATGTAAAAATCAATGGTGGGTGTCCCTCTCCCAACCATTGCCCTCCCTATAGCCTACCCGAATTACCAAATGGGCTGATTTTTGTGTCATAGGATTAGTATGGGATGCAACACTTGGTTGTCGGGGTGAATTAAACGTATACATCACCTTAGGGCGCACCTCAAGCCCAGGCCTCACTTTTGTATTACCTAATTGATTAAAACCATCTCTCCGGCAACTAAATTTTAGACCATTGAAGAAATCAATGGTAAATAGGATTAAAATCACAGCCTCTATGAGTGATTTTAAAATCATTGCTTCAATAATAGTTGAATTTCAATTCACACCAACACACCTTTGCCAAATGACTCTTGAGTAACAACCTACATTAATAATTAAATAGCAGGTTAATATTGCTAGTTTTACTTTATCAAGTCCTCTTCTAAGTAATTTATACATAAATTGGTCATTTTCTTTTAAATGTTTTCATCCATCTACTTGGTTTATTAGAAGATGATATCAACCAATCTTCATTTTGAATCACCCTCAAAAGTTTTTTCTCTCGGGCAAAGCAAATTTCTCAAAAATTAAAAAATAAAAAACTCCAAAAAAAATTTATTATCTTTATCAGTATTTTGAAATTCACAATTTTCAACGTTTAATCAATCATACATAGGGGTGTACATGGAGTCAAATCGAGTTGAGCTGGCCTCAACTCGAACGGCTTGGCTCGGTCCTCGAGCCTGACTGGCCAGCATGGCTCGGCTCAGTTCGATCAACAACTCGGGCCAAGTTCGAGCCAAGATCGAGCCAAGTTCGTCATTGAGGCATTTCCATAAACACCTGGACTGCACCTTCAAAATCCCCCTGTATGTGAAACAGAAACAATGGTTTTACAGGTATTTTATCAAACACCTTCTAGGCAACATAAAAACCAAGAAAAATCAAGAAAAAAAAAAAAGTATTTGTTTCATGTACATATCTTCCTTGCCACCAGCCATACTTCGTTAAGTCATTTTATCAAACACTTGGTGAGCAACATCAATGGCAAAGTAATCGAGTCACCGAACTGGTTCGATTCGAGTTCGATTCGAGCTGGGGCCTGCTCGAACTCTGCTCGAACTCATTTTTGAGCTAAAAAAATCAGCTCGACTCAGCTCGAACTTAGCTTTGAACCGAGTCGAATCCAGCTGTTTCGAGTCGAGTTGAGCTAGCTCGATTCATGTACACCCCTAATCATACATGATTTTCTTTTAAATACAAAATTTTGGTCATCATGTCCTCTCCTAAGATATGATAGTCATAGATGATTGAGAGAGTGAGAGAGAGGCTCCCTAAAACACTTGCAGCCTGTTTGGAACGCAATATCAAATAGTATTGAATTGCATTAGGTGAAAATGACACATTTCAAAATGATTGCATGTATGAAAATATCACGGTATTTTGACAGTATAAACTCATGTTAGGGATCAAGTTCTTCTTTTGATAAAAACATTAAATTAAAATGAAACTTGCATTTTGTGGATCATGAAATTGTTGTTAACATACTTAGATTTAACAATTAGTGCATATGTAACTTGATTGGTCCATCCGGAGGTGCATATGAATGGACGGCTTAAATAAAACACATGAATTGAAATAGGCCCACGAATGTAGTGGATTTTGAAATCTATCAAAAATCTCATTTTATTTTTTGCTTGGACCAAATGATCATTTCCTTCGTTTTCAAACGTTGGATGAAGTTTATACAGGGTCAAATACAATTCTATACCACCGGTATCCATTCCGGTTTTGCAGGAATGAAAGTTAATAACAATAAGGGTATTTTCGTCCTTGCATGTGCTACCAACGTTCGAAGAGTATTCAGATAAGAGGTTCGGGAACCGAAGCTAACAGGTCTGGATACCGGTTTTTTGAAAGGGGAGATAAAAAAGCAAAAGGTCCCATGAGTCTTCACTTTAGGTGGGGCGCAGCGGCTGGCATGCTCTTGTCCGGCTGTCGGCCCACAAGATTCGGCTTGCAGAGGGGCGGGACCCATGGCTCGCTCAAATTCCAGAAACCGGCTCAGGCCCGCCGTCAAGACACATGAGACTTAAATATGAAAAGAGAAAACCTCTCGTACTCTGCAGTGTATGACAATCTGTAGGCCGTCACATAGCTAACGTACACGTGGCATGTATTTATCCCAATCCAAACTGCTGAAATAGTAGGTAGTACTGTTGGTGGATCGGACCCAAACACTCTGGGAAAAAAAAAAAGGAATAGCTACAAACTTCGTCTTGGGTTGAATGGCTACTAGCCATGGCCAGAGACTTTACGGTTGTCCAATTGATCTGATTTCAAGGATATGAACCATCTCGAGCAAAGCCCATGATTTGGATGGTTTGGATTGTTCTACATAATGTGATGTAATTAACACTGGTTATGAACATGAATCAATCATACCATAAACGTCCATGGTTGTAATTATATCAGGACAAGTGCACCTCAATTTAGGGGTGTACATCAAGTCAAACCAAGTCAAGCTGGCCTCAGCTCAATCTCAGCTCAACTTGGTCCTCGGTTTGATCAGCAGCTCAGGCCAGCTTGGGCCGAGCTCGAGCCAAGATCAAGTGGAGTTCGTTGTTGAGGCATTTTCATAAACACGTAGAATGCACCTTCAAAATCTTATTGTATTTAAGATAGCAGTAATGGTTTAATAGGTATTTTATCAAACACCTTATGAGTAACATAAAAATCAAGAAAAAAAAAAAGTTTTTGGTTTCATATACCTACCTTCCTTATCACCAGCCACACTTTCTTTGAGTCATTTCATCAAACAATTGTTGAGCAACATCAATATCAAAGTAACCGAGTCACCAAACTGGTTCGATTCGAGCTGGGGCAGCTCGAACTCGGCTCAAACTCATTTTCGAGCTCAAAAAATCAACTCGACTTGGCTCAAACTCAGCTTCAAACTAAGTCGAATCAAGCTTTTTCGAGTTGAGTCGAGCTAGCTCGATTGGTGTACACCCCTAGATGTAGGTTTGGGCCAAGCCAAATGAGCTAGGCTCCTTCATGATGGCACAAATGAAAATTTAGGCCAATCAAACCATCAAATAGGCTACACTTGAATTTGAATGTTTTGAGTGATATATATTATTTTTAGGCTCAAGTGCTAAAGTTATGTAGGAAAATGGATGGATGGAGCGGATAAAATAAATAAATCAAGTGGACCTCACAGAGTTTACTCGGTGCGCTAAGCTTAGTGAGTCACTCACTACGCAATCCCCTTCCACTCATTACGCTCAAGCCTAATGAGTAATCCGCTCCCTACTCAGAGAAGGGAGCAGATTAGGTGCAGCCCAGACCATGGGGCCCACTTTGATGTATGCATTTTAATATCCATGTTGTCCATCCATTTTTTTTTCCAGCTCAATTTAGGATGAGATTAAAAATAAATAAATAAAGAAGATCCAACTCTCAGGTCGGCCATACCACAGCAAACATTGGTGATTAACCATTAAAAAATTCGTGTGGGCCACGAAAGTTCTGGATCGAGCTGATATTTTTGTTTGTCCTTCATCCAGTCCGTGTAACCTCATTAGCAAGTTGGATGGCAAATAAACATTAAGTTAAGCCCTAGGAAAATTTTAATGATGGTCATTCAATTACCACTGTTTCCTATGGTATAGTTCACCTGAGATTTGGGTCTGCTTCATTTTTTAGTTCATGCCCTAAAATGATCTGGCAAAACAGATGGATGGTGTGGATATACAACACGGTGTTGGGCAAGGCCAGGGCTGCCCCCTTATACATCCAACTTGATATCTCATAGTCAACAGAGTGGTGTGCTTGAATCATGCCAGCCATATATATTCAGGACCCTCTGGTGAGACAATGGCCCTAGCCCTGGGCCCCACCAGATTAAATGTTCACATGCAACGGTGCATGTGAACATTCAGATATAATGCTTTCTTTTCTGCTGGCATGTCACTTTCGTAGACCACCTTAGCCCTTAAAAGAGGAAGCAAAAATAGGACCATTTCACACATTTAGACACCTATTCATTTTATTAGGGTCATTGCTTGTCCGTTGGTTTCGAAGGTGTAGCCCTCCTAATGAGCCCATGTTCATGGTTTTTGTCCTGGGTAAAAATCTAAATTAGAAATCTGAAATAAATAAAATAATTGTGAATATTGTAAATTGAAACTTGTGAATTTAAAGATAGGAACTAAGGTGTCAAGGATCCACTTGTAGCTATCAAGATGCTACCTTACTTGATTCAAGAGATCCAACTAGAATCAAAGTCCTATCTTATCCAGTTGAAAGACAATATGATCAAATCTCTGAACTTTCATTAAATCAGTCTCAAAATATGAGAATTGTGAAGATTTGGAAGGGATTCCATCTCCTAACCATGCCCAGGAGACTATGGCAAACAATAGGATTTACCAATCCTACAATCTCAAATAAGAAAAGAAGATATCCAAAGCCATCGTAGTGTCTATTGTAATTTGAGTCACAACAAACTATAAAAAACTGAAAATATTCCTTAAAATCAACTAAAAATCAATAAAATTCAATATAAACATGAACTAAAGCAAAATAAACATCTCAATCACGCTACAAGCTTCACCTCTTAGCCCTAGCTAAAAGTTTTAATTAACCATATACATGATTAAATAAAAATCTCTTAAGGAAAGTATAAAAACAAACTAAGGAAAAAGAATAACACTCTTGGTGGTGGCTCTCCACCCTTTTACTCCACTCCTTAAACTCTAAAAGATGTTTTGGAGCATTCTCGGAACTCCTATTTATAGTTGAGGAACTCTACTTTCACACCGAGTTGGAAAAGTCCGGAAACCGCATCAAATTTACGCAGTCCACACGAAATCTGCGTAATCTCTGACTAATCGAACCAAAACTCAGGCTAGTCGAAGGACAAGATCGATTAGTTGAGCATAATCTTCGACTAGTCAAATTTCGCGTGAATTTAAAAGATAATATTGTTGGAATTCGAGCCGAATTTTCTCGAGCTAGTCGAATTTCACTTCAAGTCTTCGATTCTCTTCATTCCTTACTTAGTTTCTTAGGATCTTTGGCATATGAATTCTTCAATCTTAGTCTCATAAAATTCATCTATTGCATTGGTGATTCTTGAGTATCAAATCCATATTTTTAACATTCTTTTCAATCCAAACTCTCAGATTCACCTTGCAACACAAACATGTATAAAATATACCATTAAGCATTATCATGTTCATAAAACCAAGATATAAATGAGGGAGAATATGTAATATTTGACACTCAACATATGGGGGCCACTGTTATGAGTAAAATGAAGCTAAACAAATGTATGAGACAGATGAGCCGAATAGCGAGACTCGATGACTATGTAGTGCTTGAGGGCTGAAATATCACTATGACTTTTGGTGCCGACCGATGACTTTAGAGATTAGCCTTGTTCGCCGACCTCAAAAGATGACCTCGACCTTAGGCACCTCAGGCGTCGACCTCGACCTCGATGGACAACCTCAACCGTCAACTTTGAGGACCAGCCTCGACCTTAGAGGTCGACGTCAGGTACTGACCTCGGCCTCGGGTACCGACCTCGACCTTGGAATAGAGCAGAGAATCCTCTCTGTATGTGGGTGGGATTACCTTCCGAGATTTATGCCGAAAATCACGCCGATCAAAGTAAAGTCAGATATATTCTTGAAATTAGAGTCCAACTCCAATACAGACCCTCCAACAAATCAACTCAAATACATAGATAGCTTAAAAAAGCCTATAAATACATCCACTACCATGGGTAAAAGGTACAGACAACTATCCCGATTCTACCATGCCCACTGTGAGTCCATACGCCTAAGCACCGAAGGGTCCCGGCCTTAACCGGCGCCCTTAGTGTCTTCTCTTGTACCTCCATTAATTTGCAGGTACTTAGTGGCTCGTAGGAGTTGAGGCAAGACTTCTCTTGTTCTCCATTAAATTGTAGGTGGAAGGCAAGCTAACAAGGATAACCAGATTTTAGCATCAACAATAAGTGTGGGTTACTTTAAATACATAAAGCATTAAATGCAAGAGTAATCGGTGGTGTGGTCCACTTGAGCCTTGAATATGCTTATTTTTGTGCACATACATTAAAAGAGAATGGATGAACCACATGGATAAATAGATACATCACATCACAGTAGGTCTACCAACAAAATTGCCCATTCGTGGCTAGAGATGAGCGAGGTAGGATGCAATCTGCATCCATAACAAATACCACCGACCTCGGTGGTGTATTGATGTCACAAGTTCGGTGATCTCCACCATGAAGTATGTGTTATATCCAAACCGCCTATTTATTTGGCGAGATAGTTGTAAGGGTTAACCCGAAAAATAAAACAGATCCAACGATCAAGTGGACTACACTACAGAAACTAGTGGCAAATTGAACGTCTACCATTGAAACCTTCTTGGGATTACAAAAGTTTTGGATTAATCTGATATTTATTTTCTCTTTTTTTGGGTTTGTGTGACCTTATGAACAGATTGGATGGAAAATAAACATTACGGTGAGCTATGAATGTTTTAACAGTGGGAATCATTGTCCCACTGCTATTTGTGGTGTAGTGCACTTGAGCTTTGGATAGGACTATTTTTGGGCTCATGCTTTAAAATGATCTCTCCAAATAGATGGGCAATGTGGATATAATAAATATGTTACCGTGGGGACGTAACTTTGATCTCATTTCAACCATTTGTACATTTTAGGGCTCAAAGATCTGATGCCACATGTGCCCCAGCTAATACACTTCTAACCATAGGGCCCACCTCAATGCATGCATTGTATATTGGGTTGTCCATCTGTTTTTCCAACTTATTTTAAGAATAGCACAAAAAATGAAGCACCTACAAATTACAGGTGGACCACATAGGAAGACATGGTCGTTCAATGCCAGGTTAGAAATTTCTTAGGGTCTACCATAATGTTTGTTGACCACCTAACCTGTGAATAAAGCAACACAGACATAGATGAAAAGGCAAAACAAATATTAGCTTGAAACCAAAACTTCTGTGGCTTATAAAAGGTTTCCAATGACTACTAACCACTTTTCCTTTTCCTGTTGCCTTGTTCACATGAAATTTATATCTATTTCATTTTAAGGATCATGCCATAAATATAAATTGGCAAATAGATGGACAGTGTGGATGTACAATGCATACCTTCAGGTGGCCCTACCATTAGGGTCCGACCCACATCACCAGTTTTGGGTTGCATCTAAGTGGTGTTGGTTGTTCATGTCAGGTGTATTCTTTTCACTCATCATTACTTCTTTACAACTGTCAAACCAAATACAAGAATAATCAGTCAAATAAACTTTATAATCAATAAACTTTTTCATATAATTACTTATAATAGTTTTCGTTCAAAGAGTTGTATAAATATATTTTGATGATAATTTTACATTTGAGGTGGCATAAAATTGCCATTAGTATAATTTTAGCGTGAATGAAACAATCACCATAAAATTTTAATTAATGTAGTTAAAATATTCTTTTTGTAACAAGATTAGTAAAGTAATTTGTAATTATTACTCATTTTCTTACATTAACTCCTTGTGAGCAAATTAAATAGGCTTGGACTAGGTAAAATAAATGTGCTCTTACTAGGTACCCATCCAGGTTACTTTGGCAAACTCATAACCATATAGGTGAAACTTTAATGAGATCCACACATCCATTTTAACCATTCAACCCAAAAATCATAATCATCCAAAATAATAATAGGACACACAACAAGAAATAGTTGGGATGAAGCGCAAAATACTCGTTTTGTGCAAGACCCACTAGCAATTATATGTCATGTAATTCCAAATATGAAGCTCTCAAAGGAGGCCTAAACCTCCACCAATCTAAATTGCTGCCCAAATTTCGATGATTTTGCCTAAATTACTTATATCCCACATATGCAATTGCTTGCATGCCTTAAAACATTGGTGTGGAGGTCCACTATGTTACATATGTAAAATCCCACACAGTCTATTGGGTTCTCTCCTCATGTTGGGCTCTTGGGCCAAAAACCAGCTTGATCCACAATTCGAAAGGGCCAAATCACATGGGATAATATAGATGCAATTCTATTTGACTTGAAATTAAGTCATGCATGTGTGTATAGTGTGGGGCATACCAAAGCCTTTTACAACTCGATTCAAACCAAACGCTTTGACCCCAAGAGCCGAAATAAATAGAGAGACAATTGGCGATCGCCTATGACCAATAATTGAAGTAGTTCGGTATAGATGGAAGGAAATTACACTCCTAATCTAAATTGGTCCAACGTAGCAATGTAGACGGGCGAAATTACACTGCTCCTAAGCTATAATCAGTACAACATAGCAGTGTGGACAGCTTGTCCTATGCCAGGATAAAATAAAATATAAAAGATAGGTAGTGTTATGCTGTAAATTTAATTTAATGTGTTGGGTTAACGATAACTTAAAACTCTTCGATCTTTCTATTATTTATAGAACTTTTGGGATGGTTTTAAGGAGAGATATTCATAACCACTTCTCATGTTTGTTGAAGTGGAGATAATCAGTTGGACCCAAAGACTATCTGTGGCCTATCAAACAACGTCACGTATACTACTTGTGGTCGTGGTTGTGCGCACGTCTTACCATCGTTACGTGGATTGAGCTACCCCATGTGGTGATAGCTACCTGCTTCTCCACATGAACATGAATAAAACATCGTGATATTAAGCCAATTCAACATATTCGTTACTTTGCTCCTCAAATATTTCCGACCATAAGGACCATACAAGACACGATATATTTCATCTGCAGAACTCACTCCTTGGTGCGACTATATTTTGGTCAATGCCTAACTCTAATCATGAGGCTACCATGGTGGGTAGTTGGCTCTACCACATGCATGAGATACGTGACATATATATATATATATATATATATATATATATATATATATATATATATATATATATATATATATATATATATATATATATATATATATATATATATATGTGTGTGTGTGTGTCCTCGCCCATTCATATCAGCAATGATGATCCCCAACCACTGAAATTATTTTCATAACGAGCTTATACTATGAAAGATTCTAGATGAACGTTCTGGATCATCATGTGTGTTCTCGTTTGAGTCCTAAAATAGATTCCAATCATAGGTTTGTCTGTGGAGCCATCATGGCATGTATCTTTCATCAAGCTCATTAATCAAGTGTAACTCACTAGGATAAAGAGAAGATACAAAATCAGCCTCTCTTATAAAACACAGGTGGGCCACACATGAATTTAGAGAAATTTTACATCATTGCCATTAGTGCAGCTCATTTGAGGTTTTTATCTTCTTTATGTACGTTCATACGATGATTCTCACCTGATAAATCCCATTATGATATGTGTTTATCCACACCATCCATTCATTTGTAGAGATCATATCAGGGCACAAGGCTAACATTTCGGATTTTTCCCAACTTGGCAATGGATGTCCTTGGACGTAGAACTGCCCTAGGATCTTATTTTGTTGTAATTAGGGTGTAATTTAGTTAAGTATTAATAGCTTAGATCACTTTCTATACAAACTACAAAGGCCCAGGTACTACCTCAGGCAGAAATCACCTAGGACCAAATCCTTTAGAAATTAGGTTAAGATTAGCAAGTGTTAAACTAGAGTGCTTATGAAATTAGCACTAATCACTTTAAATATGATCTGCAAGACCCAAAACGTGCAGAATCATTGACGCTACATTACCCTGAAATCTAGAATCCATCTCAAAACCCAGTTGCTCTCGGGAGCATCTTGAAACTTCGTATCGGACCTGGACCGCACGTCGAAAGTCCGATTACCCTGAAACTATACGGATATGTCTGCATTACTGGACTTAACAACCCCTTCGGAAATCAAGTCCTAACTGTGTCTAGAAATGCACAACTTGAGCCTGGAGCGAAGAGTGTGGAAAACGTGAAAATATTTAGAAATAAAAATCTGAATTTAAGTAATTTGAGTCGTGTCGCTTGCAGGTCAAATATAAGGATTCAGACCATCAGAATCTGACCCAAATATACCCTCAGATTAGGAGAAATGTCCCACACATGTCGATGTACTTGTGGCCCTGATCGAGTGACCGTGACCGTTAAACTGAAACTGGTCCACTACGGCTGATATACAAACCCGATGAACGAAAACTCAGCCTGACCTAGATCCATGGTCAGGGAGCTTAAGTCCGACCGCACGTGGAAAAGGGGCCACCAGAAGTGCTCTGTTGGACCGAAACGGTCCGTATTTGGATATAACCTAAGTATACCTTGGCCCTGGGGCCATTTCCATCAAACCTGGGCCTATATAAGGACCTTAAACCCCCTCTCTCTCACCCCATACGAATTTGAGAAACCCTATGAGAGAGAGAAGAGAAGAGAAGAGAAAGGAAAAGAGAGAAAGTGAGAGTAAGAGTTGGAAGTTCTTCCTGGGATTCGATCCCGTTACTCTACGCACTTAGCCACCCCCTCTGTATCACAAATCCGGCGTTTTCGACAACGTACTTGGGTAAGAAAACTTAATCTTAATCTGTTTTAGGGTTTCAGATAGTGTAAGTTATGAAATAGCTAACCTAATTTATGCTATAGGTTGTCAATTTGCCGTAGACAAAGACTTAGCTTAAAAACTGAGTTCGTTACGAGTCTACCGGCGAAAGGTGCGGACTATAAATGTTCAGGTTATGGTTTTCAAGGCTTTCAATGCCGGTTAATGGTTTATTACTATTGTGTGTGCAATTTCACATGTCAAATGCAATGTTTGTACCGCGTTTTTGATATATATAAATTATATGGAGTTTAGTGTATTCCATGTATATATAGAAAGTATTTTATGTGTATGAAATTTGAATGTGTGCTTACCATGATTAATTGTCGTGTGTTTGTGCTAGTTGTATGTGTAACAACTCCTTGGCGAAAGGATTTGCCCTAAGACGTGCTATCACCAACATACGTCATGTATGTTGGAATATGTAGTCCAAGTGTTTGTAGAAATGTCTGAATGAACAAGTGTGTAATAAATTATACGTTATATGGGTGTTGAGAAGAGATTCTCAACTATCTTAACGATGTGTATGATTTCCTCCATGTAACTTATATCCTTTGTCTGCTTTACTTAGATACTGCATATGTGTGAATTCATATTTTAGTTGAAATCCATCAAATGCTCACATGCTTGTATGATTGGAATTGTTGATCCATTACTGTTTTGATTAGCGTGTATAATTATCTGTTATAATTGAATGTGTCTGGGACTACGGAATAGTCCAGGCAATTGGTAACAGGCACTGAATAGGTGGCTGAGGTTGTCTCGCCACATAGGACGTGTTCGATGAACCCGAGTCGTACCTTGGTTGTCGGCAGTGGTTAGGCCACACGGAGTTCTTACGCACTTCATGTCGGTAATTCAACGTGCACTCGTACTAGTCGAGCTCGTCAAGTAACCCGATTGACCCGATGTATGTTCACCATGTATGGATGCTACTGCTTGAATCTAAGGTACCAAACTCACCAGTGAAAATCCTTTAAACCTTGGTACCTCGATCCGCTAAGACTCATGAGTCGGGCATGGTGGTATGGGACACCGTGGTCAAGCTGTTGGCCTACGCTAGGGTAACAAGCCTCCCCGTAGTGACCAGTGAGCAACCCAGACTCGTGAGCCGAATACGGTGGTATGGGACACTGTATTCGAGCTGTCGGCCTACACTGATAAGGTGACAAACCCTTTGTAATAACCTTGAGCGTACTCTAGGACTGCGTAGAGGTGACGAACCCTTACGTAGTAACAAGAGTACACTAGGCCTGCACTGATAAGGTGACGAGCCCTTTGCAGCGACCTAGAACCAAAACATCGTATGAGATTTACTAGGATTGATGACCCTAGAATGGATCATTGTTTGAAAATTGATATAAGGGAGGTATCTTAACTTCCCAATCCTGTTGTATGAAAAGGACAAATAAGAACTTGGTAATCACGCTCATGCACCGCATTATGTGCCGTTTGGTAATGTGTAGAGAGCACGAGGAAGTGACTCGACATGCGCAACCGTTAGATGAAGATCGCCGAGGGAGTGCAAGCGAGGGTATACATCATTTATTCATACCATCCTACATTAATCGAGTATCTAGGGATGTTCGATTGTATTGCTTTATCATTCTTGCTTGGTGAATTGATAACATATTAACATTTCCTTTATTGTTCCATCGAGTTGATCACTCACTCCCACGTTACGGGACAATGTCTTGAACACCAACCGGACCCTGTTGTAGGTTGACAATGGCGCAGCCTGCGAGGTGGAGCTAGAATTTGAAGATGATAAGGAGGCATTCTCATATATGCACTATTTAGGCAGGTTTACATAGACCGCTCTAATCGACGGGGCTTCAGGGTTATACTTGTAGTGGTCAGACATTTTTATATTTTACATTTTGAAACAATACATGTAATTATTGACTGGCAATGCACACATACTTTGGGGACTTATATTGATTTGTAATCTTATATATATTCGTTTATCTTCCGCTTGCATATTACAACCGTCCCTGAATTATGTTTGTTGATTTGTCTTAATCTTATTCATGTTTTATCCACTAATACACATAACATTTAATCATCATTAAATATGTTGCATAAGTGATGCGTTGGAACTTGGGAGTTAGACTTTTACTCGACCCCCGATTTTCAGGGCGTTACAAGTTGGTATCAGAGCATAATTGAATCCCACCACAGAAAACCATGGGGACAATGACGCCCACCGTTGAAACCTTCCTGGGCCCACCATGATGTTTATTTAAGATCCCACCGGTTAATAAGTTCACACAGGCATGGGCGAAGGGAAAACAAAAATATTAGCTTGATCGAAAACTTACGTAACCCCCAAGAAGTTTTTAATGGTATGCATTTAATCCACACTGGTTTCTGTGGTGGGGTCCATTTTAGCTTTGGATCTACCTCATTCTTTGGCTTATGCCCTAAAATGATCTCTCCAAATGGATGAACGGTGTTGATACATCATTAAGGTTAATGCGGCTCACAGAACTTGGTGACGGTACTAAGCATCCTTAGACAATTGGCATCCAGGTTACAAAAGGACGCGGATTGTGTACTAGACCGTAGTTTATATTTTTTATCCACTCCGTCCATCCATTCTGAAAGATCATTTTAGGCCATGCGACCAAAAATAAGGCAGGTTGAAGGTTCAAGTGGACCACACACCATAGGAAGATGTTAGGATTGAAAACTTCCTGGGGGACACGGAGTTTTAGATAAATCAGATATTTATTTATTTTTCCCTTAATACACGTATAGGTGACCTTATGAAGATGTTGGATGGCAAATAAACATCACGGTGGGCCCTAGAAAGTTTTCAACGGTAGGAATTGAATACCAACTGCTTCGTGTGGTGTAGTCCACATGAGCCTTCTATCTACCTCCTTTTTTAGCTCATGGCCTAAAATGATTTGTCAAAATAGATGGACGGTAGATAAAAGATATACGTCACGGTGGGTCCCACAGATCCCCTGATATGGCCGTCCGTCTCTATCTAGGTCCTGGTGGGTGCAGTACCCAATCCGGGCCCGTTACAAAACCGGGTCTACTAGGGTTTGGGTTCGGATCCACCAGCTTCGACCCGGTTAAAATCACGCCGACTCGGGTCTGAGTGATGTCCAGTTAATTTCACTAGGAATAATATTATATAAGTTAGATATATAATTCATTTTCCACTGATGGAAGGAGGTTTGGCAAAAGCCCATTTACACCAGGAATGTGTCAAATGCCACATCTGCTTTCAATCTAATCCATGGTCAGGTGAGCCCAACCATGTAAATTTCTTTATGTGGACCTCGACCGATTAGCGACTCGAAACTAAGTTGCAAAGATCTATGGCTACCTTAACTCAAACCACATTTGGTGGTCCAGGTCCTAAAAAATGAGACCTGGAATCAAAAGGATGCCCTTCTCGGCTCCTAGCGTTCATACGCCAGATTCCGATCCTGGGGTCCTACAAGGAGGGTTTTTTTTTTTGTATATACATTTAACTCGTAATAAGCATAGCCATAAGATTACCCAATTCACAAAGGCAACATCATCATCACATATCCACTAATATAATCATTTGGGTACAATACTGAAAGGAAATACATAATTAAAAACCAAGCTCCGGAAGACCGCCGCACGCTCCAAGCTCAACATTGCTGCAACCTAACATCGCCTGCATGCATCTATCGTACATAAGCTTATAGAAAGCTTAGAGGGTGGTGTAAGTGCGTACAAGGTAAGTGCCAAGTATTCAACATAATGACATCATCATATAAGACCAAAAATACCGGTAATCCATAAATCATACAATATCGGAATAAGCAGAAATGTTGATAAGATCATGAATTATCAGAGTAAGCAGGAATATTGACAAGATCATATGATAACAGAGTAAGCAAAAATACGGAAAGTCCATTAGTCAATCAATGTCAGAATATGCAATATAGAATTACTATACAAATGAGGAATCATAGATAGCTAAATATCAGATGCAGAGGATACAATACAATATACATTCCTAATGAGTAACACAAATAACATCAGCCGTACCTAAACCATATAAATGCAGAGACATAATAGCCCAAAATGCCATATGCCGCGAATGTTCTGCAATATGCGGTGCGAATGGAATGACCATACTGGAGTGTGAAGTCGGGATGATGGTACGTAGTATCGCAGGCTATGGGGTCCATCACAAGGGACTTCTATCCAAACCAGTCCCATACCTAAATTTGGATAGTTAGACTCAATGTGGTAAACTCCTATCTCAGGTTAGTCGCGCGCCCTAACCGAAATCCTGGCCATTGCGAAAGCACACGTAATAAATAATTGCGCACCACCAACTCGAGTGGATAGTGAATGAATGAATGCATGAATGAGTATGCAACTCCTACTCACTAAATCCACATATCAGTACAGTTCATCTCTAGGATCATCACCGGAGTTTAGTACACTCCAAATGGCACTGCCGCTCTCCCAGCCGCACAGTCCAAGTGAGCATAAGAAACCTCACTATCCGCCTGGCCAATAGTCTGCCAATACCTATCCGGCACGTCGATAGCGGACCCATTCACGAGCTGGTCAAACTCAGCCTAGTATTGCCCCCTACCCTCGGGCGAGTAAGGCCACACCCCCTCCCAACCGACCACGACACAGTGGGAGACGCGGCCTCCTGGTATTCGGCACTCGGGCGCTCATGTATCCACTCGGTCTCGACGTTGGGGCGTCTCCTGGCTACGGAGGTTTAGGGATTTTCACCCAGGGACATCTATGGCCCCCGTATGCTAGAACCAAACATTTCTGGTGTCCTATTTGGCCATCCACGATATGCCTGTGGAGGCTACGGCCCTGATGTCGCTAGGGCATACAGTAATCATAATGCGAGATGCATGAGTCATACAATCCATCATGCATCGATCCCGCACATACCGCGTGCTCATGTGAGATAACCTCCACCTATCGGGAGTCCCATAACAACATGCTCAATGACATATGCAATGATCAACCACCTCTCATAACAAGCATGCAGATGATGTGCATGGGCATGTATCATGATGCTATGCGTCACATACTCATAACCGGTATCCACAACCAACATCGGTAATCGACCTCGACCATGTGGACATTTAACCAACATTGCCCCCAAGGAATGACCTACATAGAGTCAAACTTATAATGGGCCCACGGCCTCACACAAGGGCCTAATATACAACACAATGGGTCTTACTCAAGGGCCACATATACACAACAGGTGGACCCTGCTCATGGGTCTAATACATATCACAATGGGCCTTGCCCATGGGCCATGAATACATCACAATGGGCCTTGCCCATGGGCCTCAAACACAGGACATGTGGGCCCTACACATGGGTCTTGAATACATTAAATGGACCATGCATCATAGGCTTAATACATATCACAATGGCCCTCAACTACGGCTCACATATACATCATGTAGGTCTCGACAATCGGCCTTGGCAATCGAATTCGATACTCAGAATCGGCCTCGACAACCGGAACCGGCCAATACAATCGACCTCGACAAATCGACACCGATAATCTACATCGATAATTAGCACCGACAATCAGCCTCGATAATCAACACCGATGACTGGTCACATAGACAAGACTGGGTCCATAGATGAGCATCTGATCATTCATAATATAAAGATCAGCCCTCAGCCATGGTTATATCAAATCTGGTAGCATGGAGCCATCCGTCCATAGTAAATGGGGCCCACTTATTTGGGTTGACCCACTAAGAGAATGATGAGAATGGGCCTGATAAGGCCTAAGGAAGGGTCACAATGTGGACATCTAACCATCACTGCCCAGCAATGTGGACATTTAACCAACATTGCTCCCAAGGAATGGTCCACATAGAGTCAAACATAAGATGGGCCCAAATATCCAACAAGTGGGCCTCAAACAGTCATCACAAGTGGGCCTTACACATATAGCACGTGGGCCTACACATCACGGTGGGTCGATACACTGGGCCTTACCATTGGGCCTAATATACACATCATGGTGGGTCGCATCATTGGGCCGCACCAATGGGCCTCATGCAATTCAAGTCGGGCCTCAATAAATGGATCGGAAATATATCACGATAGGCCACGCCATACGGCCAGAAATACGTCGCAATGGGCCGCACTAATACATTAAGGTGGGCCTCTTTACATGGGCCGCACCAAAAATCATTTCAATAGTTGTAGGTATAATATGTGTATCACTGCACCCATGGCCCACGTATGATGATTCGCACTGGTACAAACATATCCATGTAAATCGGCGCCAACCAAACATTGTCCAGCACTATCCCAACATTATGGACGGGGTGGATACCAAATACAAACATCTAGGCGGGCCGCACAAGTGGACAGTGTGGGTGAAGTACACACAGCATGGTGGACCTGTACAGTGTAGGTAGGCCCAGCACATGCAGCAAGCGGGCCCTGCGCCATCAAGACGGGTAGACAGTGCGGGTATACAATGCATTTATCATGGCGGAATCACACATTGAAAAGGTCCTTATATACATCATATTGGGCCTCGACCCATGAGCCCCAAATACATCTAATGGGCCGCATCACAGGGACCTCGTATATAACAAGGTGGGCCTTAACAATGGGCCATAAATATGGTAAGTGGGCCACACCACATGGCCACGTGTATATCAAATGAGCCACACTCAAATATAAATGGTGATAATGATTTCCACTACTAAAATTTCCAAGGCCCGCCATGACATTTATTTCTCATTCAATCTAATCCTAAGATCTCAAAGATTTCAAAGATAGTCGTTCAATCCTCACCGTGCACTATGGTCTACTTGATAAATAAATCTGTCTTATTTTCGTCCCAAACCTAAAAATCATTTTCTAAAAAAATGGTTGGACGGTTGGATGAAACACATGCATCATGGTGGGTCCCATAGGGATGGAAGGTATAGATAAGTCACATATTCTGTGATGGAGGTCCACAATTGTGGACACAAAACATACATAAATGGGTCTTAAGCAAGACCCACCAAAATGTTTACTTTCCACCCAACCTAGGGCCCAACATACTGTCCATCCAAACTGGGCCAACATGATGTTTATTATTATTATTTTATCCAAACTGGTCATAGGGTCAAATGGGCCTAGGGCCCACTGTAATATTTATTTGCATCCAACTTATTGATAAGGTCATACGGACATGGGGCCCACTACAAGATTTATTTATTTATTTATTTATTTATTTTATATATATTTTTTTCAACTTTGATGATAGGGTCACACGATCATGGGACCCACTAGAATGTTTACTTGCATCCAACTTGCTTGATAAAGTCGCATGGGCCAGGGCCCACCGCAATGTTTACTTACCATACAACCAGTTTATAAGGTCACGTGGGCCTTTAGCCCACTGTAATATTTATTTGTCCACCAAATTTTATTTTTTGGTATGGTTATGTGGTCCTGGGGGTCCACCGTGATGTAGTTCACAAATCCAACCCACTCATTGTGTGTGTCCCACCAATTTAAGGGTCCAAAACGAGTTTCGGTGGATCCAAGCTGCATGTGGACCCCAGCAGTTGATTCCATGTGGCTTGACATACCACCGCATGAAAGGTGATGGTGTGGGTCATACGAGAACTTTTTATGACTGATTTTTAGAACCAACGTATCAAAAAAGGGGACCTATTAAATGAATGGCATGGATGTAGAACATACATCATGGTAGGGTCCACCATTGGGGCCAATGGGACCCTCCCTACTTAACGTTGGACGTCCAGAGAGTCTGGACGTCAATGTACATGCATGCATATATATTTTTTTCTTTTTTTATACTAGGTGGGACCCACATTAATCAGATCCACTCCGTCCATTATAGGTGTCCCATATAATTAGGGGTCCAAACCAAGTTTCAATCACATCCAAAACTCAAGAAGGCCCCACTAGATGATTTTATATTTTTAGGCATGTTAACACATGTTTTTAGATGGTATGGCCCACCTGAGTTCCGTATACAGCTAATTTTTGGGATGGACGGCTGGTCCATGAGGACCCATCAAATGCACGGTTTCGATGTTCAAAACGCATCACGTGGGGCCCACGGCTGGAGCCGTGAGGTCCAGCCAGGCCGTCCGCCCGCCCATGCAGTCTTCTGACAGCGCTGCCTCTTGGTTTTGTGTTTTTTTTTTTTTTCTAAATCCAATTTTCTAGGGAATTTCTTAGGTGGGGCCCTCATCAGGAAAATCTATCCTGACCATTGCATCTCACGGCTCAATATTGACCAAGCAAGATCAATATTGAGTATTTTTCAGCGTGTAGAATCGTTGGGTGAGTTTTCAACGGTAAAAATTACCATTTCCTACGGTATGGCCCGCTTGATTGTCAGATCAGCCTCATCTTTTGGCTCAACGCCTAAAATGAGATGAGAAGTGAAATGGGCGGCGTGGATTTATTACATACATCAAGGTGGGGCCTACATGAGTGGCCCACCTTAAAATACTATTCTTCTTCCTCTCTTTGGTTGTTAGTGCACCACCATGTCAGTACACGCACACCACGTTAGCACTCCCTGTCCAGCGTCCCCTGGACGTTGGACAGTCTGAATATAACACAATCATCATGGTGGGTCCCACGTGTAGGTGGCCCACGTGTCACCAAGTTGGGTCCCACATGAACGTGGCCCACCATAATTGAATCAACTTGATATTTATGTGTTTCCACCATTATAAGATAAAGTCCACATGACTTGTACGGTTTGGATAAAACATACCTCAAGGTGGGGTTCATCCAAGTGGGCCACACATCACAAAAAAAACGAGAAGGAGAAAGAAATGAGCACCCACCTTTGATCTTCTATTCCTTCTTCTGCCTATGCAATCTAGAACCCCAAGAGAACAATTTCGACGGTTGAGATGATGATCCAAGGGTTGGATTGAGTGGTAGGAAGGGGGCCACACTAGTTTCTCTCCCATGGAATGCCATGGACGGTTCCATGCTTGGAAAAAATGAGAGAGAGAATGAGAGAGAGAGAGGAGTGAGAAAGAGATGGGTGATGGGAGAGAGGGATGGTGCATGTTGACTTTTGGGTGAAAAAGAAGTGGGTGCCATGCCTTGTTGGTGAAAAGGGAGTGGCTAAGTAAGGTTGTGTACTTAGACTTGATTAATGATTGATGTGACATTTAGGCTAGAGATTCTCTTGAAAATTGCGACGCGCGGTGTTTTCTCGAACCGAACGCGGGCCCACATTTCCTGGCCTGAGTATCGCCTCGGCGAGCGAGACGCGGCGTCGGAATCGCAGCGACTGCGCGGTCGCAAGGGTATAGGTCTCAGGTCGAGCCGACTCTGGAATATGGGATACCACTTAGGGTCGCGCGCAACTGCTATAAAAGATCGCGGGTCGCCGGAATTCTACCGGGAGGACCACGGAAGCCCACGGGACGGTACGGGCTAGAATACGGGTCTTACAACCTGAACTCAAACCACATTTGGTGGTCCAGGTCCTAAAAAATGAGACCTGGAATCAAAAGGATGCAACCCATTGATAGCCCGGATTGAGCAACAAAACCTGAACAGGATCAGCCCAGGTCCAGGAACTCTAGAACCCAACCCATCAGAGATATCCATTTGGGATTCTATGATGGTTGGTGCCTGAAAACCATATTTCTAAAAATCACCGAGTCGACCCAAAACTTGGCTGAGTCAACTCGACAAGTGAATGACTTTTGAGACCACCTTCAGGAAAGGGGATTTTGAAGCCAAAACACCATTTTGATCCAAACGGCAGTTGTGCATTTGGGTGCACTTTGCAAAGCCCCATTTCACATCCTCCACAAAATAGAAGCTAAAACACCAACTCAGTAAAAAAAATAAAAAATGATCATACTGGTTCCGAGTAGAATGAAAATGCAGGCTAGAAAAATCCCCCCTTTTCAAAACTCCATTCTGAGGAAATGCATCCAAACGGCCCCTCAATAAGCCAGCCAACTGATGATTTTTTTATTTTCATTTTTTAAAAAAACTTAGTTTAACAATGTTAAATATCCATTTTTATTCCTAATCATCAAATTACAAGTCAGGCATTCTAGTCAACCTGACCTGGCTGACCGTCAAGTCGAGTCTTGTTTTCGGGGTTTTGGAACTATGCCGAAAATGGGCGGCACCAGAGGTGAACTTGAAGCTTCCCTTGCAAACTCTTTTGGGATCCAACTCACAAACCCTATTCCTTGCAGCGTATGCATGAACTCCCAGCAGACGTAGGAAGCCATGAGCGGCGGGACTAGGCCGTCGCAATAGGGAAATCATCATAGCTAGTTCTCAAACAAGTTGTTTTCTCATGCTTACCCCGCGTCTCTTGTACTATTCACACCACATTCATTTCTGATCATCCTTCAGGCAGTTATTCATCAAACAACACTACAACTGTTTCCACCGCCTGTAATTGCATTGCACCCAAGTTCACGAATTCCGCATCATCAAGAAGCATTACCTAAGGGAGTCCTGCCTCGATCTATTATTTTCGGCCGGGCTGCTTCCCTCAGTATGCATTTTGTCAGTCCCGTTAGTTTGGATGACCAAATCAGTGACACCCACATCATAAGGACCTGTTTGGTTGTCACTCTTTTAAAAAAATAAAAATGTGCTCAAGCAAATTTGTACATTAGGAAATTTTAAAAACTTAGTTCCATGGAGTAGATGTATCATGGACTTCAGAGTGATCCGCACACAGCTTTAGGCAACATGGGCTCCATGTATCAAGAGTTACAGGGAACTTGTGTCATCACGGGGACGTGGGGCTTCGAAAGAAAAGGGCGGGCGGCCTTTTGCTTGTTTTTACGTCAACTGAATTACATTTAATATGGAAAATGGCTACCAAACATCTGCCTTTCAGATAATTTGTTCAGAGAGCAGCGCATTTTAGGTGTCTACCAAACAGGCTGATTCAATAATCATTTTCTAGCCGAGGCGTTTTGCAACGATGATATGTATAGATGGAGAAATCTGCGGCCATCATCCCTAACAAACATCAACATAGAAAATGGATTGTTGCTACCGAAAGATTATGGCTTTGTACATAGCTCAAAAATATGGTTATCAGACCGATAATCATACAATATACTACTTGAAAATGCACTGTTAAAGTACCCAAGGAAAGAATTAGCAGTCAATCCATAAATTACACCGATCAGATGGTTTGGACCATTCAGTCCATTCAATTTTTGGGCTGTCAAACATTAATTAGGTGGCCAACCAGATCAAAGATACAGATCGTGTTTCCTTACTCCGAAACGTGATTCATTTCTTTTAGATTACATGCTAGCATGCTCATTGCTCCAACACTTGCAAAAAAAGTAAACTTGCTATTTGAAAATAAAAAATCAGAGAACACAGTTTTATTAATTAATGATAAAAATAACTGTAAAATCTGTTCTTTTCTTCTGTTTTTTTCTTTTTTCGTTTTTCTTTTTTCTTTATTTGGTAGACTTTCAGGGCTACCGCCTCATGAAACTCGGAAACTGTCCTCGGGGACTCAAACCTGAGTGATGCCTCAGGACCACATGTACTTTAACCAACTCAAGTAGACAATGGAGTTGGAGGCAAAACAACTGTAAAATCTTGGTGTCCAATGCAACCCCAAGAGACCAAACAGAAATATACTGATAAGGAATAGCATCAGACCAGACTATTCCAAGGAAGTAATCAAATCCTGCATTTGGAAAACCAACCAATCAGCTTTGGCTGCGACAGACTCCCGTAGTTGAACTCCAGCATAGCAGATAAACAAATCGGCACCACCTGGTTTACAAGCCTGAAAGAAAGAAAAGAAAAGAAAAAAAAAAACGCAAGGCCATGTCTAAATTTCTCCTTCAAATATCGTAAACGTCCCCTCTATAAGCATACCTCATTTTACAATGCCAGTAAAATTTGCATGTGCAACATGGTTTTAAGACTTGGACGAGTCCGATACAACTCAGCTCAGATTCGGTTCTACCCTGTTCAGTTCAATACCATGAGTCATCCTCAACTCACGTGAGTGAGCCCAATACAACCCTCAACTAAAGACAGTCAATACAAGTTGCTAAGGGCCCCCCGTTTGGATACCACCAAATAAGTTACTTTTTCTACTTACAGCAGTAGATAAGTAACTTATTTGAGATAAGCTTGGTTCAAAGATCAATCATAAGTAATTTTTTTACTTAAAGGTACTCAATCACTTCAGCTTATTAAATAGAAACCAAGATAAGCTACTTGAGGCATAAGTAGCTTATCTTAGGTAACTTATGATCCAAACACCCCCTAAGTGATGTGCAATGCCTGTGGGAAAAAATCGTTTTTTATTTTTTGTTTGGAGGGGGGGTTACAAAAAGTAGGTCTCTTTTTGGTACAACAGACCATGACACAGCTTCATCCTAAATTACCTACATGCCCTTTCAATTGCTTAAAAACCTTCTCGTGTCCTTTCATGTTACATTTTATTTGTTTTGAATGACTAATAACGTGTAACTTTCCCCTGCCAAGAGATGTGCCTTGTGATAGAGATGTTTGTTTCATGGAAAGCAATAATAGAAGAAAATCTCAAGATCTTAGACATCACAGATTATGGGACTTCTGCATCAATGTCATTTACTGGACATGGCTAATGAATCATTCATTTTTGAAGTTTATAATTCCATGGGCCACTTAGCAACTTAGCTTGGATTTTGTTAAATGGACCATGTGACTCTTGGGTGGACCACTTGGTTCCACATGTGGGCTCTTGTAATAATTGGGCTTAAATATGCATTGGGGTAGCTTTTAGGCCCATGGGTTTGCTTCATGTAATACTAAAGAAGGGCAATTTTGCACTTCTCTCTTTAATTATGAAAGCCCTAATAAAAATTGAGAGAAGTGTGGATGTTTTGGGCTGATTGAGCAGCCGTCCCTCTCTTCTCTCTTTTCCTTTCTTCCTTCTCCCCTCTTCTTTCCACTAAAAACACCCTAGTTGTTACTTTTTCCCTACGGCTGTCTACTGCCACTTCACTATGGGTAGTTAGCAAAGTGAATGAACCAAATTGCCCCAAGAAAAGAAGCTGACGTTTTGAGCAAAAGCAGCCTCCTTTCACCATGTCCCCATCTTTGCATCTCTTTCTCCCATGAAATCCTAATCTGCTGCTGGGTTTCCTTCTCTGCAATTCCTATCTCTAAAAATCCTCTTCCAATAGTGATTTCCGTGGTCGGAAGCCAGAAAAATCAAATGACACTCAAGAGAAGAAATCTCCAAGCTTTCCAAGCACAACAGATCTAGTCTCTTGCCATTCCTTGTTATTATATATTGAAAGTCTGAAACCATATATTTCAAGATTAGGTTTCTATTTTGTTGGGTCTATCTGTCACTCTAGTTCCTTTTGATTCTGCTTAAAGTTAAAAGCATTAAAAAACTACTTTTACGGGTTTTGTTGGGTTTTCATGTATAGACATTAGACAAAAGCAAATAAAATCAAAGCTCTCAACAGTACACTTTAAGGGGACTTATGGGAATCTCCATGTATATTTGTAAATTCTACTAATTTTTTTCTGATTTTGTGGAATTTATTCATATATATATGCACACACCCACACACACACCACAATGGGTACTCAAACCCATGACCATGGTGTTGAAACTCTTGTGAGTCCACCACTAAACCATGAGTAGGGACCCATCTTTTCATCAATATATGATTCTACCAAAGATCAAGCTTTCAATGCAAGATTAAAAAGGCTTTTCCTTTTTCAGCTAATAAGTCTATGATTTGTTCATGTTGTTTTTGTCCATTCTCCGACCATATACTTTCTACTAAACAGCCATGCTTTGAATATCTTATTTCTATGGGGGGTTTTTTTCCTTTTGTGGTTTTTTTTTTTTTTTTTGGTGGGTTTTATGTTTGTTCTTATTACATCTTTTTCTTTTTTTTTTGGAGAGATAACAACCATTTTGTTTAGAAGCCGCAAAAGCGGACAAAAAATATAACCCTTGGCCAACAAAATCAAGAAAGAAAGCCGCCAGCAGAGGCCTTTACATAAACCACCCAACTAGACACTAAATTCTTAACTTTCTACACGACCTCCCCTATACAGATTCTCATTCCTAAAACATCGCCCATTCAGTGCTCCCAAAGCACCCAACAAACACCCATTAAAAGCAGACGCCATTTAGCTTTCCCGGATTTGTCAACTCCCCCTCCATGCCATGCTCATATCAACTCGCTAACATACCTAGGCATAACCCAAGCGATTTGCACATTGTTGAAGAAGTGGTCAAAAGTTGAGCGAGTGAAGGGGCAATAGATGAAAAGGTGGTCAATAGGCTCCCCATTTCCCATGCACATTAGATAGATATTCAGAATGAGTGACCAATGATCTCCTCAACAGGTTGTCCACCGTGAGAACTCTACCACTGCCAAGGAGCCAAACAAAAACAGCCACCCTAGGAAGACCATCATAGAACCAAAAATGAAGAGGATGGGACGGGCCCAATTGGGAAGGAATCTCTGAAACCAAGAGAAATAAAGACTTCATCATAAACTTCGCCGACCAGTGTCGCAGCCAATAAATCAAGTCTTCTTCAACAATCGTCGGCCAAACAATGTTGAGAAGGTTCAAGAGTTGATGAACTCGTCAAACTCACCATCCAACAAATTCCTTTGGCAAGGGGGAGACCAAACAACTGAATCCTCAACTATGGAAAAGCACTCCGCCACTATGACAAATCTGTCGAAAGTAAGACGAGCGATCCTTGGCAACAAAGATTAAAGCACTTGCTCATTATACCAAGGATCCACCCAAAAGCAAATATGATTGCCTCTACCAAGCCTGAAGGAAATCCCCCGTCTAACCAAATGCTCGGTGTTTGCTATCGCTTTCCAAATTGCCGACGCTCTATATAACGAACGATGCCTCACAAACCAACTACCCTCTTGTGTGCTATATTTATCTTCTATCACCTGTCTCCAAAGCTTTCCTTCTTCTGCCCCAAACCGCCAAAATTAGTGCGCAAATAGAAAAAATATATTAAAAAATATAAAATGACACCACAAATCTGTAAAATGCACATTAACATGTTCTACTATGATTAACACATCATATTCTATGATTAAAACAGCAAACCATTTATTAAAAAATGATTTTTCGAATTTAAAAAAAAAAAGGCCAAAATTAGTGCGTAAATAGAAAAAAATATAAAAATATATAAAATGACACCACAAATCTGTAAAATGCACATTAACATGTTCTACTATGATTAACACATCATATTCTATGATTAAAATAGCAAAACATTCAATAAAAAGTATAACTACCTATTTTTGATAAATTTCTAGAAAATGGCCCACGGAGCTTCGATTCAAGAAAATCCTTAATATAATGTGTTTTTATTTCAAATACCAAGCCGAGATTGATCGAAAATAGTAATAGAAGGATTTAGTAAGAGTTTGGAAGAAAGTGATTTCAAAAAAACTGAAAAAACAGATCTTAAAAAGAATATATATATAACCATTATTTGACCGTTACGGCCTAGCCGTTACGGTACCAAAATCGGGGGGTCACCCATTACGCCCCCGTATCGCGTAACGGGTACGACCATTATCGTTACGTATCGGCCGTTACGGCTAAAACTTAACGAATACAAGACACTGTGTTGTCGAGCACTGACTTGGGAAACTTGAACGGGGAAAGGAAATAAATAGGCATATTGGAGAAAGTCGTCTTTAAGAGGGTGAACCAACCCCCCATGGACATACATCTGCATTTCCATGCTGCCAACTTCCTTTTGATGATTTCAATTACCCTATCCCATAGATACTTGGGCGGCTTCCCAACGTATAAAGGCAGCCCCGGAAATGTAGAGGAAAAGGCTCAAATCTTGCAACCAAAGATGTTCATGAAGTAAAGAAGGTCGAGCCTATCTACATTCACCCCAAGCATTTTTTACTTTGCCACATTAATTTTCAACCCCGATATAGCTTCAAAACACACCATTTTTTTTTATTTTTTTTGGTAGATTATCCATTGAGACCTCCTTAGCTTCGCAAAACAGAAGCGTGCCATCCACATACTGGAGATGAGAAATCTGTTTGTCAACCCTTGGGATATCAAATCCTCTAAACAAACCATTCGCAATACCCTTGACGAGCATCCCACTGAGAGCCTCCACCACCACAAAAAATTGGAAAGGCGAGAGTGGGTCTCACTGCCTCAATCCTCTAGAAGCCTTGAAGAAGCCTTTCATAGCTCCATTAACTAAAATAAAGAATGAAGCAAAAGCTACGCAAGCTTTCATCAATCCCCTCCATTTCTTACCAAAACTAAACCGATAAAACATGTAATCTAAAAAATCCCAATTCACATGGACAAAAGTTTTTTCAATATCCAATTTGCATACTAGACCTGTTTTATTTTCCTCGTATCTATAGTCAATGCATTCATAAGCCACTAGAGCACTATCTAGGATTTGCCTACCTGCCACAAAAGCCCCTTGATTTTCAGAAAGAACATTAGACAAAGCAGCCCTAAACTTGGAAGCAAGAATCTTAACCAGGATCTTGCAAGGGCTCCCAATTAAACTAATCGGCCTGAAGTCTTTTAAATTGTCTGCTCCTTCCACTTTGGGGATAAATGCAATTAAGGAGGCTCCTAACTCAACAGAAAGGCGATTCCTTTCCCAAAATTCCGCAAGGAAGTCCATAACACCCCCTTCATAATGTTCCAAAATCTTTGAAAGAAAAGAATTGGGAACAAGGTGTCCCATATCGATATCGGTTGGCATAACGGTGCCCTCCGAAATCGATACAGATACGGGAGCGTAACGGCGATACGGGGAGCGTAACGGCCCGTAAAGGCGCAAATTTTTTTTTTTAAACCAAAAAAATATGAAAAAATATGAATTAAATCCGAAATATTCTAAGCATTCCAAATATGCATTCATTTATAAATTGGAACATGTTTATGATGGTGTAACAGTCCACTCTTTGGTGAGAAGTTGTATCGGACTGTCTGATGAATTTATGAACCAGATAACATGAATTTGACTACAAAATTCATATATTTAATTTTCTAAATATCTAATTTATATACTTAACAATTTGATATCATTTCTCCCAATAGTTCTTTTAAAAAATGAAATTAAATTCAGGTAGATCGCGTTGCCAATTTGGGGCTGACTTGGAGGACCAATCCATGCCCCAAATCAGCCTCAAATTCATGCAATTTATTGGCATTATCCCACTTGTGAATTGGTGGACATTTATTGGATTGTGAATCATGAAAAAAAATCAAAAGGCCCTATTTTAAAAAATAAGTGTCCACAAATTAACAATTAAAACTATTCAAACAATTTGATTTTGGCATTTTGAGTTAGCAATTACAGTCCATAATTTAATTGGTAAATTTTAAGTTAATACATGTCTCGTGTACAATTTTTTAAGGGCCCGAATTAGGTAGGACTCAGATTGTGAAGTGTAGCACACGAGTGTCAAAGTTTTTTGGACCCCACTCGTGATGAATGTGTTATATCCACACTATCCATCAATTTTGCCAAATAATTTTAGGGCATGAACCCAAAAATGAGGCGGATCCAAAGCTCAGGTGGACCGCACCATAAGAAACAATAATAATTAAACGACAAAGTTTTAGATCAAGCTGACATGTGTGTTTTCCCTATTAACAGGTTAGACGGAAAATAAACATTACAGTGGACGTAAGAATTTTTTAATGGTGAGCATTCTATAACCACTGTTTCCTATGCTGTGGTCCACCTGAGATTTGGATCTTACTATTTTTTGAATCATAACCTAAAATGATGTGGCAAAATGGATGGACGGCATGGATAAAATGCATAAAGCATGGTGGGGCCCATGTGGCACATGTACATTTTATTAAAATGTGCAACGTGCTGCGTAACGCTTACCAGTCCATTCATTTGACGCAAGCAAGTCATGTGGGTCTGATCATGAGGTATGTGTTATATCTAAACTGTCCATTCATTTGCCGAGCTCGTCTTAAGGCTTGACACGAAAAATAATACAGATCTAATTATCAAGTGGACCACACTACAAAAAGCAGTGGGGGATTGAACGTCTACCATTGAAACCCTTTTTGGGATCAATATGAAATTTGTTTTTCCTCTTCATTCAGGTCTTTTTGACCTTTTGAACAGATTGGATGGAAAATAAACATTATAGTGGGCCTACGAATTTTTTAACGGTGAAAATCATCATCTCGCTGCTATTTTTGGTGTGGTCCAAACGATCTTTGGATACGATTCATTTTTTGGCTAATGCTTTAAAATGATATTTAAAAATATATGAACGGTGTAGATATAATAAATACATCACTGTGGAGCCCATGTAACTTTGATCTCCTTTGAATCGTTCGTACAACTCGGAGCTCAAGGACTGTCAGCGCTCGTCTTAGCATGACACGTACCTCCAGCTGGTGCGCGGTACACCTCCGAAAGAGAAAAAAAAAAGAAGGGGGATAGGGAAATCGAAAAGAAAAAAGAGGGAAAGGAGAGAAGAAAAATGAGGGAGAAGAGAGAGAGAGAGAGAGAGAGAGAGAAGAAGAAGCAGCAGCAGCAGGCCACCACAGCCGCAGCTTCTCGAGAAGAAGAAGAAGAGGAAGAAGAAGAAGAAGAAGAAAAGAAAGAAAAAAAAGGTAAGTATTTGTTTTGTTTTTTTTTTTTTCCTATTTTTTAAGGCCCGTGACAACCGTTACGGGTCAGTAACGGCTGTTTCACCTGTAACAGGCCCGTAACAGCCGTTACGGTAGCAAAATCAAGGCATCGCCCGTTACGCCCCCGTATCGCCTAACGGACCCCACCATTACCGTTATGTATCGGCCGTTACGGCCGATATGTAACCGATATGGGACACCCTGATTGGGAATCTGTCGGGGATAGGTGCCAGAGTGTCCCGAATCCGTTACGTTTCGGCAGTAACGGTAACGGTCGTACCTGTTACGCGATACGAGGGCATAACGGGCGACCCCCCGATTTTGGTACCGTAACAACCAATGTGTCCCGTATCGGTATTGGTTGGCGTAACGGTAACCTCCAAAACTGATACAGATACGGAGGCGTAACGGCCCGTAACGGCGCAAATTTTTTTTGCTAAAAAAATATGAAAAAATATGAATTAAATCCGGAATATTCTAAGCATTCCAAATATACATTCATTTATAAATTGGAACATGTTTATGGTGGTGTAACGGTCCACTCTTTGGTGAGAAGTTGCATCGAACTGTCTGATGAATTTATGAACCAGATAACCTGAATTTGACTACAAAATTCATATATTTAATTTTCTAATTATCTACTATCAATGATAGATATATTAGAATGAATATAATATGAAAATATCTTACATTAGGTGTTTGCAATTATTTTTGAGGAATTTCTCGAACATACCTGTGCACGTGACTGTGATTCCTGTCTATAACCTGTCATCCTCAAGTCAAGAATATTAAAAAAGTAATAATTAGTAATGTCTGATATCATATACTCGCCTACAACTTGATTAAGGATTACTTGATTGGTTGTCAGGGGAGCTATTTTAAATACAAGTTCGGCAATGTCAAGTGTGTACTCGCGGTGCCAATAACACTGCTGCAAATACTTACCTTAATACAAATATATACTCACAATCACAAGTCACCACCAAAATGAAAATCTAGTTTTTGTGGTTGCTCGACCTCCACATCATCATCATCGTCACCATCAGGCTGAGACTATCCAATAGGTGTCGATGCTGCATATCCATAATATCCAGTGCCAGAAGGAAATACTAGATCAACGAAACCAGAGGATGATTGATCTTGACTAGGCAACGACTCTGACCCCGAGTAAGAATATCCACCAGTGCCCGTCAAATGGCCATACTGGTGCCCATACTCAGGCTGTTGAGAATCTTGAGATTGAGAGTACGTCTGCTGTGATGAGTAACTTGGATTTGGATCTGGATATCTATAATCATATGGATATTGATCGGGAGGGTTACTCCAACATGAATGTGATGGAACAGGCTCAGTATAACCATCATAATCAAAATTCAACTGACCATAAGAATACCCATCATAATAACCAAGACCATGAGCCTGCTGATGATCCGGACCTCCCGGACCCAGTGCACCACTAGATGTACCCTCCTGCTGGCCGTATCGTGACTCGGTACACTCATAAGTCCGACCTCGTGTACCACCTCGTCGATGTTCAGCGGCATCGCTATCTCTAAACGGCTGTATAGGGCGCTGAGCAACACCAGAAGTGCCAACACCAGGGGCAGGGGGGTCATCGTCACCATCATCAGACACGGTCACGCTACCGCTGCTCGTACTCTTTTATTGATCTTGAGCCGTACCCGTACTTGGCATAAACGTTGCCCCTCTTACTGGGTCCAACACATCTACACGACTCTCTTGTTGCGCTCTACGTATTTCCGGGTCATCAATTTCCAATTCTCCACTATCCTCTTCAATTTGATTTTTCCTTGTTTCCAACCAAGGTAGAAGCGGGTCATCCTCATCATAAATATTGTCCAAGTTTATTGGACAGTAGTCTCTGGCAACGACAGCTGTAATGCTCCTATGATGTCGTCGCATTCTTAGTTTTATATTGTAGTGCATGAAAATAAGTCTATATAATGTTCTAGTCTGCAATCTATTCTTATTCTTTGAATGAATAAGTGCAAAATAACTCTAATTCCTTTCGCAGCTAGATGAAGATGTTGTCTAGCTTAAAACTTTTACTGCAATTTTTTGGAGTCTTCGTACTCTCTCCAAAATTCATCCACCATTCGGCCGATTGCAACCTAGATACTGCATGCTGTGCAAGAGCATCTCCAAAGCTACTAAGGCGATTTCCAAATGTATCTAATTCATTCAACGCCTTTATTGGCATATCTAAGTTAGGCTCTAATCGCTTTATCACATTTTTTAGCCCGACACGAACTTCATCATCCTCAACAAATGATTGGGCATATCTATACCTAGGATTTAAATAGTAACCTGCTGCATGAAGATCATGATGGAGTTGTTTTGTCCATCTCCTGTCGATCATCTTCCAATAAGACTCCCAGCTTCTACAATCACGTTGAATTGTCAACTTTGCCTTATCCATGGCATCGTATAGGAAGCCCATGGTAGGTGCTTCGTCGGTTTCAACAAGACGGAGTACCCTCATTAGTGGCTCCATCACCTTTAGGATCGACTTGACCTTCTTCCAATATTTGTAGTCCCGTATGGTATTCATAACTTCAATCGGTGTCCCTGATGTCTTCTTCCCATGTTTTGTGTTGAGCTATTCTCGGGAAGCGAACATCTCACTCAACTCTCCCCTATGCTGGAATAAACTCTCTAATGCTATAAAGTTTGTTGCGAATCTAGTCGCCGTAGGCCTCAATAACTCTCGTCCTTTCGTGAACTTTCTCATTATTGCGACTACTTGATTATGGTTGTAAATAAACATCGTCACTTCTCTTGCCCTTTCGACCATTTCCTTAACATTCTTCTTCTTCCCAATATCTTCCAATATAATATCAATACAATGGGCAGCACATGGTGACCAAAAAAGATGTTTTCTCTTATCCATCAACATATGTCCTGCAAGCTTATATGTTGCTTCATTATCTGTCACAATCTGTACTATATTCTCCTCACCAATCTCGTCCACAACTTTATCCATTAGTCCATTAATATAAGAAAAAATTTTTGTTGCCTCTGAGGCATCAATTGACTTATGGTATATAGTTCCTAAGTGGCAATACACCATGAAGTTGATCATGCTGCGTCTGGTTGGGCCAGTTCAACCATCACACATGATCGTGCATCCTCTGGCTTGTCATACAGGTTTAAAGGTAGCCACGTATGCTTTCACATCCGCATACTCTGCATCTGTCCATTTCCCCCTAATCTCCTTAGCCGTGGGAGCTTTTATTCCTTCACCTGCTTCTGCTGCTGCATCAATTACCACCTGTCAATATGGAGAATTGGTTGCGTTAGGAGGTATGTTGGCATGTATAAATAACTTTGCTGCTGCTCTACCTAATTTCTCAATGGAAGTTCTACTCCACATTTGTTTTTTCTTCTTTTGTTTAGTTGATTCTTTCCTAAACAGTATTGGATCAATAGAGGGTCTCCTAGGCTCATTTACTTCTTCATCCAAACGTATAGGGGCATCACGTGAAGATGTCTGTCGACGGCTCCCAAACACATGTCGTAACCCACCAAACCTACCCCCCCCCCCGCCCGTATCACGGACTGACCCATGCGTGCCAAACATGCGGCGACGTTCTTCCTCTTCATGAGCTAGACGCAAGCTCTCTCTCCTAACTATAGTTACTTCTCGATCTGAATCTTCATCAGAATCAATAATATCTTCATCACGAACGCCCATATATTCAGGATCAAACACCTCATGTCAAGCTGCATCCAAAATAACGTCTTTCTTTTGTACAGCAGCACGTTTACCCTTCAACTCATCCAGACTAGCTTGTATTAAAATCATTCTCTTTCGGTACTCTACTACATGGCACAACTTGACCCTTTCGATGTGTCAAATGTTGTTTGAGACGGTTAATTCTACCAGTCACTAGTCTATCACAATACTTGCACTTCATTTGGTGCCTAGTACCACCAACTCTCTCACAATGTTGTCATCCCATATCCTCACTTGTTGTTGGCCAGACCCAGACATTTCTTTAGGTTTAGGTAGATACTAGATAATTAGATATGAATGAGTGTATGACCTATGCTAATAAAGATGATTTTATATTCTAACTAAACCCTAAGAAGCTCCAAGGCAAAACCTGTCCAATATAAGCAAATAAAAACATAATGTCACTAACTCGAAAATAGAAAAAATTATAAAATAACACCGCAAATCTGTAAAATGCACATTAACATGTTCTACTATAATTAACACATCAAATTCTATGATTAAATTACCAAACTATTCATTTAAAAATGAATTTTCGAATTTTAAAAAAAAAAAGGCCAAAATTAATGCGTAAATAGAAAAAAATATAAAAATATATAAAATGGCACCCCAAATCTGTAAAATGCACATTAACATGTTCTACTATGATTAACACATCATATGGTATGATTAAAACAGCAAAACAACCATTGAAAATTGATTTTTCGAATTTTAAAAAAGGGCAAAAATTCATGCGTAAATAGAAAAAAATATATAAAAATATTAAATGGCACCCCAAATCTGTAAAATACACATTAACATGTTCTACTATGATTAACACATCATATGGCATGATTAAAACAGCAAAACAACCATTAAAATTTGATTTTTCGAATTTTAAAAAAAAGGGGGCCAAAATTCATGCATAAATAGAAAAAAATATTAAATGGCACCCCAAATCTGTAAAATGCACATTAACATGTTCTACTATGATTAACACATCATATGGCATGATTAAAACAGCAAAACAACCATTAAAAATTGATTTTTCAAATTTTTTTAAAAAAAGGACCATAATTCATGCGTAAATAAAAAAAATATATTAAAAAAATATTAAATGGCACCCCAAATCTGAAAATGCACATTAACATGTTCTAATATGGATTAACACATCATATGTCTGATTAAAACAGCAAAACAACCATTAAAAATTGCTTTTTCGAATTTTTAAAAAAAAAGGCCAAAATTCATGCGTAAATAGAAAAAAATATATTAAAAAAAATATTAAATGGCACCCCAAATCTGTAAAATGCACATTAACATGTTCTACTATGGTTAACACATCATATGGCATGATTAAAACAGCAAAACAACCATTAAAAATTGATTTTTTGAATTTTTTTTAAAAAAAGGCCAAAATTCATGCGTAAATAGAAAAAAATATTTAAAAAAATATTAAATGGCACCCCAAATCTGTAAAATGCGCATTAACATGTTCTACTATGATTAACACATCATATGACATGATTAAAACAGCAAAACAACCATTTAAAATTGATTTTTCGAATTTTAAAAAAAAGGACCAAAATTCATGCGTAAATAGAAAAAATATAAAAAAAATATTAAATGGCACCCCAAATCTGTAAAATGCACATTAACATGTTCTACTATGATTAACACATCATATGACATGATTAAAACAGCAAAACATATTATTAAAAGTATAAATACCTATTTTTGACGAATTTCTGAAAAATAGCCCACCGAGCTTTGATTCAACAAAATCCGTAATATAATGTGTTTTTATCTCAAATACCCAGCCAAGGTTGGTCAAAATTAGTAGTAGGAGTGAGAAACAATTTGGAAGCAAAAGGTTTCAAAAAAACAGCAAAAACAGAGCTTAAAATGGAAAAAAAAAAAAGTTACCATTAAATGACCGTTACGGGCCCGTAACAGCCGTTACGCCTGTAACGGGCCCGTATCGGCCGATACGGGTACAAAAATGGAAACGGCCGATACGACCCCGAAACACGTAACGGTTCCCACCGTTACCGTTACGTATCGGCCGTTACGTAACCGTTTTGGTACACCTTAGTAACAGCCGTTACGGGGCGTAACGGCCGTTACTGCCCCATAACGACTAGGCCGTAACAGTCAAATAGCGGTCATATTTTTTTTCTTTTTAAGCTCTATTTTTTCAGTTTTTTTGAAACAACTTTCTTCCAAACTCTTACTAAATCCTTCTATTACTATTTTCGACCAATCTTGGCTTGGTATTTGAGATAAAAACACATTATATTAAGGATTTTCTTGAATCGAAGCTCCGTGGGCCATTTTCTAGAAATTCATCAAAAATAAGTATTTATACTTTTTATTGAATGTTTTGCTGTTTTAATCATAGAATATGATATGTTAATCATAGTAGAACATGTTAATGTGCATTTTACAGATTTGTGGTGTCATTTTATATTTTTTTATATTTTTTTCTATTTACGGACTAATTTTGGCCTTTTTTTAATTCGAAAAATCATTTTTTTAATGAATGGTTTGTTGTTTTAATCATAGAATATGATGTGTTAATCATAGTAGAACATGTTAATGTGCATTTTATAGATTTGTGGTGTCATTTTATATTTTTTTAATATTTTTTTCTATTTACGCACTAATTTTGGCCCTTTTTTTAAAATTCGAAAAATCATTTTTAATGAATGGTTTGCTGTTTTAATCATAGAATATGATGTGTTAATCATAGTAGATCATGTTAATATGCATTTTACAGATTTGTGGTGTCATTTTATATTTTTTTATATTTTTTCTATTTACGTACTAATTTCGACCCTTTTTTTAAAAATTTGAAAAATCATTTTTTAATGAATGGTTTGCTATTTTAATCATAGAATACGATGTGTTAATTATAATAGAACATGTTAATGTGCATTTTACAAATTTGTGGTGTCATTTTATATTTTTGTATATTTTTTTCTATTTACGCACTAATTTCGGCCCTTTTTTTTTAATTCGAAAAATCATTTTTTAATTTATGGTTTGTTGTTTTAATCATAGAATATGATGTGTTAATCATAGTAAAAACATGTTAATGTGCATTTTACAGATTTGTGGTGTCATTTTATATTTTTTTCTATTTACGCACTAATTTCAGCCCTTTTTTTTTTAATTCGAAAAATCATTTTTTAATGAATGGTTTGTTGTTTTAATCATAGAATATGATATGTTAATCATAGTAGAACATGTTAATGTACATTTTATAGATTTGTGGTGTCATTTTATTTTTTTATATTTTTTTCTATTTACGCACTAATTTCGGCCCTTTTTTTTAATTCGAAAAATCATTTTTTAATGAATGATTTGTTATTTTAATTAAAGAATATGATGTGTTAATCATAGTAGAACATGTTAATGTGCATTTTACAGATTTGTAGTGTCATTTTATATTTTTTTATATTTTTTTCTATTTATGCACTAATTTCGGCCCTTTTTTAAAAAAATTCGAAAAATCATTTTTAATGAATAGTTTGTTGTTTTAATCATAGAATATGATGTGTTAATCATAGTAGACCATGTTAATGTGCATTTTACAGATTTGTGGTGTCATTTTATATTTTTTTATATTTTTTTCTATTTACGCACTAATTTCAGCCTTTTTTAAAAAAATTCAAAAAATCATTTTTTAATGAATGATTTGCTGATTTAATCATAGAATTTGATGTGTTATATATTAATTATAGTAGAACATGTTAATGTACATTTTATAGATTTGTAGTGTCATTTTATAATTTTTTTCTATTTTCGAATTAGTGACTTTATGTTTTTATTTGCTTATATTGGACAGGTTTTGGAGCTTCTTAGGATTTAGTTAGAACATAAAATCATCTTTATTGACATATGTCATACACTCATACTCATATCTAATCTATATCTAATTATCTAGTATCTACCTAAAGCTAAAGAAATGTCTGGGTCTGGCCAACAAGTGAGGATATTGGATGGCAACATTGTGAGAGGGTTGGTGGTACTAGGCACCAAATGAAGTGTAACTATTGTGATAGACTAGTGACTGGTGGAATTACCCGTCTCAAAAAATATTTGGCACATCGAAAGAGTCAAGTTGCGGGATATACTATAGTACCAAAAGCGATAATGTTTTTAATACAAGCTAGTCTGGATGAGTCGAAGGATAAACGTGCCGCTGTACAAAAGAAGAAAGATGATATTTTGGATGCAGCTCGACAGGAGGTGTTTGGTCCTGAATATATGGGCATTCGTGATGAATTTTGTAGATAGTTAGAAAATTAAATATATGAATTTTGTAGTCAAATTCAGGTTATCTGGTTCATAAATTCATCAGACAGTCCGATACAACTTTTCACCAAAGAGTGGACCATTACACCACCATAAACATGTTCCAATTTATAAATGAATGCATATTTGGAATTATTAGAATATTCCGGATTTAATCCATATTTTTTCATTTTTTTTTGGCAAAAAAAAAAAATTTGCGCTGTTACGCCCCTGTATCCATATCTGTATCGGAGGGCACCATTACGCCAACCGATACCGATACGGGATACCTTGATAGGCGCTTTGTCCCTACACATCAATCCAATGATTGCTTTCACCTCTTCTTCTGAGAACGGCTGACAAATTCAAGGATTCTATCTTAGATTTTATGGTTTTCAAAGGGCTGAAATGGTAGCCCTCTTATAAAATGAATGTTTTCCAAGGGTTACTATCGTTTTTTTTCTTGAAAAATGCTTAAAAGCATTCCTATTTCCATTGGAAAAAGTGACGTACCAGTTGGTTTACACACATACAAGAAAAGAGGCATTTTTAGAAATACACAAACATGGGATGTTTTTGCAGTACATGAAAAGGGAGGGTTATATGCAAAATAAAAATAAAAAATAAATAAAAATAAAAATTTATTACCTCTTGATCAGTTGCACCATCCCCAATCATGACTAGAGCCCTGTAACCATGCACCTGCAACTCCAATATATGCACAAGAATTGTGAATTAGCAGATGGCATTCTATTTATCGAAAGTACTATAGATGGAGGCAACTGTAAAAAAACTCAAAGATCTTACTTTTCTTATATTTTGAACAGTGGTAGCTTTCCCACCACTCCTTGAAGTAGGCTCATTTATATCAAACCCACAAAACCCCCCAGAACTTCCAAACAGCAGTTGATTCGCGAAAATGTTCTCAGGTGGGATTCCAAGTTGTAATGCCACAGGCTTCATGAACAATTGCTCCAGTTAATAATTTTGAAGAATATGGTTACAATGGTATATGCTCCAGTTAATAATTTTGAAGAATATGGTTACAATGGTAGCTTTCCCACCACTCCTTGAAGTAGGCTCATTTATATCAAACCCACAAAACTCCCCAGAACTTCCAAACAGCAGTTGATTCGCAAAAATGTTCTCAGGTGGGATTCCAAGTTGTAATGCCACAGGCTTCATGAACAATTGCTCCAGTTAATAATTTTGAAGAATATGGTTACAATGGTATATGCAATTCGAAATGTAAAAGCTTTAAATTGAAATAATACTGATTAAGTATATAGCATGCGCGTGTACATGTATACATGAATGGCATTGCAAAAGGGACCAAATAAGGCACTGAACTGTAAATATGCATGGATACAGATATTACCATGGGCAGTTCTGCAAAATTGATATGTTTTTGAAAAATATCAAATTAATAGAAAAAACTATCTTCCTGAATGAAAAATAACTTTTTGAAGTGGAAATTTTATAGCGAAATTCTAATAAATCATGATCAACAGCATCATTGCACTGTTATGCCAATCACAAGATCTGGACCAGGAATTCTCATGATTTCTTGGCAAAAATTCAACTACCGGCCTACCTAAAATTAGCAGTCCTTTATGAGTAGTGCATTGCACCAGGTGGAGTTCAGCTCTCAATTTTTTTATAAGTAGTGCATTTGTTAATAGTTTCTTAACTCCTGATGCCTAAAGAAAATGGTGAATACCCAGACGGGCCAGAGAAAATCTTGTGAATACATAGAAGAAGTTTCTTTTTTTATTTTTCCTAATATAATTTCTATTTCTCTCAGAAATACAATGCTAATATTTTATTTTCAACTGGTTCTTTTCTATTACATTTTATTTCCCCCCATTCAGTAACGAATGTCTGGGATTCATTGGAATTGTTTCCCAAACCAAGTAATTGCCTCCCTAATTATTCACAGATCCAAACTTGGCAACATTCTTGTGGGGACAAGCCACAAGCCACCATATTAACTACTAATAAATAATGTAAAAGCTGTTGAAATTGGGTTTGGCTCAACCTGAACCAGATTGACCAAACCCAAGCTCGGATCAGGTTGTCAATATCCTCAAGTCGGGTTTGGGTTTGAAAACACCACCCCAATTTGAAAGTGGGTTAGGTTTGGGTTGAGCAAATTAAGGTCAGGTAAGGTCGGTTTGGAAATGATCACATGTACTTGGGTAAGGTCGGGTCAGGTTGGGTCGACCGTAGAGAAATTTGGGTTGGGTTCGGGTTGCGCACCTCAGGTTGAAATTTGGGTCAGGTTGCAGGTTGAGTCCTCTTGAGGTCATGTCAGACATGGGTTGACCCTCAACCAGACCCAACCTACCCGAGTTGCACCCTACTGGCAACTACAGTTTGGGCATATTTTTGGATGGTACACTAATTAGAAATGATTGCCACGGCTATACTTATTTTGTGTTGGATCATGGCTTTTCCTAATCAAAGAGGACACAGCATTTCTTGCCACACTAATCTACCAGAGCTCCACTGCACTGTTTTAAGCATATGATTACCTGCACAGAAGCTTCAGGTTGTTGCTCTGAATAGCTTCTTCGGCCACTTACATGACAGACACAACACACAATAGGATCAGCCAGAACCCAGTTTTGAATCCTTATGCTTTGGGATGTTATGATTTGAGTTCTGAAGCATCCATCAGTAAGTAGTCATTTTACTTCCATAACAACTTCTCCGACACTGTAACCATTGTCCTTCACAGGCATGGTGGAGGAGACTGCTTAACAAATCTCACTACTCGAGTATCACTTTTCTATGTGGGTTTGGTGCAGTATTTTGTGGTCCCTTGGGTGAAGCTTGGAGGCTCTTTGATGTTCATCCAGCAGCACAAAGAAATGGGGTTGGCAAGAATTATATGGAACTGAGCCTCAGGATCCGTACATGTGAGGCCCATGGATCGGTGATATTTGTTTATCTGATGGGTCCCGCGACCCTTTGATCAGTGCCAACAAATAGGGTGTTAAGAGAAACCTGAGGACACTGCAGAAATTCATGGGCATGTATAATGCCTTGATATTCAGATTGGCCACACTTAGAGAGAGGCCAACTCTAGCTGACAGCTAGACTGATTGCAGTAGTACCTTATGGGACACAAACTGTGCTTTTATTTCCTGCCACCAATAACTCTCCACTCATGTGAAAGAAAAATTACAAAATTTGCTTGCTTAGTAAAGTTTAACTAGCAACCAATGCTCAAAAAGGCATGAAATAGAAGAGAAGTTGAAGCACATTTAGAAGTTTAGCAGCATATACTTGGATCATCTGACGGAAGCCTCCAGAAATCAGGTAAACATCAGTTTTCTTAGCCTTCAGCTTCTTGATCAAATCTGTTATGCCTGGAGTCAACCTACACATAGAAAGCAGAAAACTTCAAGTTTGACTGAGGGGTAAACCCTAGATCGGATATTAGAGAAAATCCATCATCAGGGAACACGTGTACTATCTATCATAGCTCAAAAAGAGGAAAAATAATCGTTGTATTATCTTTAATATGATTTTGCAATGCTGAAAAAACTTGTTTACATGAAACAAATATTTCTTTTCTCATAAGCTTAGGGCACGTTTGGATCTACCTCCAAAATAGTGCATAATAAGAATAACGTAGGTATCATTTGGCAGCATGGAAAATGGATCCTATGATAAGTGGGCTTTGATTTTCTCATATGGGGCTAGTCTTGTCATTTCACTCAGATTAAGATACAAATAAGGGATGCCCCAAGGTGTCCCGTATCGGTATCGGTTGGCGTAACGGTGACCTCTAAAACCGATACGGATATGGGGGCGTAACGGTGATACGGGGGCGTAACGGCCCGTAACGGCGCAAAATTTTTTTTTTGCCAAAAAAATATGAAAAAATATGGATTAAATCCGGAATATTCTAAGCATTCCAAATATGCATTCATTTATAAATTGGAACATGTTTATGGTGGTGTAACGGTCCACTCTTTGGTGAGAAGTTGTATCGGACTGTCTGATGAATTTATGAACCAGATAACCTGAATTTGACTACAAAATTCATATATTTAATTTTCTAACTATCTACTATCAATGATAGATATATTAAAATGAATGTAATATGAAAATATCTTACATTTAGGTGTTTGCAATTATTTTTGAGGGCCAAAATTCATGCGTAAATAGAAAAAAATATTAAAAAAATATAAAATGGGACCCCAAATATGTAAAATGCACATTAACATGTTCTACTATGATTAACACATCATATGACATCATTAAAACAGCAAAATAATCATTAAAAATGATTTTTTGAATTTTCAAAAAAAGGGCCGAAATAAATGCGTAAATAGAAAAAATTTTAAAAAAATATAAAATTGCACCCCAAATATGTAAACTTCACATTAACTTGTTCTAATATGATTAACATATCATATGACATCATTAAAACAGCAAAAGAATCATTAAAAATGATTTTTTGAATTTTCAAAAAAAGGGCCGAAATAAATGCCTAAATAGAAAAAATATAAAATGGCACCCCAAATCTGTAAAATGCATATTAACATGTTCTACTATGATTAAAACATCATATGACATCATTAAAACAGCAAAATAATCATTAAAAAATTATTTTTCTAATTTTCAAAAAAAGGGCCAAAATAAATGCGTAAATAGAAAAAAATATAAAAAATATATAAAATGGCACCCCAAATCTGTAAAATGCACATTAACATGTTCTACTATGATTAACACATCATATGACGTCATTAAAACAGCCAAAGAATCATTAAAAAATGATTTTTCGAATTTTCAAAAAAAGGGCCAAAATAAATGCGTAAATAGAAAAAAATATTAAAAAAATATAAAATGGCACCCCAAATCTGTAAAATGCACATTAACATGTTCTACTATGATTAACACATCAAATGGCATGATTAAAACAGCAAAACAACCATTAAAATTTGATTTTTCGAATTTTAAAAAAAGGGGCCAAAATTCATGCGTAAATAGAAAAAAATATTAAATGGTACCCCAAATTTGTAAAATGTACATTAACACATTCTACTATGACTAACACATCATATGACATGATTAAAACAGCAAAACATATTAAAAAAAAGTATAAATACCTATTTTTGACGAATTTCTGAAAAATGGCCCACCGAGCTTTGATTCAAAAAAATCTGTAATATAATGTGTTTTTATCTCAAATACCTAGCTAAGGTTGGTCGAAATTAGTAGTAGAATGAGTGAAAAACAGTTTGGAAGCAAGAGGTTTCAAAAAAACAGCAAAAAATGAAAAAAAAAAAAAAATTTTACTGATACGAGCCCGTAACGGGCCCGTATCGACCGATACGGGTACAAAAAATCGTATCGGCCGATACGGCCCCAAAACGGGTAACGGTTCGCACCGTTACCGTTACGTATCGGCCGATACGGCCGATACGTAACCGATTTGGCACACCCTGGGATGCCCCTAGCATTATATATTCACTCACCTGATGATGACTTCTCTCCTTTACGGGAAGGAAGTTTGAAAAAGGCGAAAAAGGTTACCAAAACCAATGTTTTAAATATCAACGATACCAGCCGATGTATCCCACGATATATCTTGTATCCCACCCGTGTGATACGAAACGCACATGTAGTGTTGATATATCCCACATGTTCGATCTGGTGAGCATTTTCAATTTCCGATCCATTTTTTTGTTGAAATTATGTTAAATTAGTGTCAAATGGTTACAAATCCATTAGTTCTTTATGTTTTGCATGAAAGATCATGGAGTTTAAGCTTTGATTTTGATATCCATTGGTTCTTCATGTTCTCCATGTTTTTTTCAAAATTTTCCTTCAACCAGCTGTCAATTGAGACTAATTTCGAAGTATTTATGAGTATTTTATGAAATGCTCATCACATGCACTATAATTTCGAAATTTAGGTGTAAGTGGTCCGATTTGAGGGAAATTGGGAATATTTTCCCACATTGCTTGCAATGTTACACTCCAAACATGAAATCAAGCATGTATGAGGGTTGATTTACTGATTTGTTAAGTCCTTGTCAATTTTTGAAAATAAAAAATTATTTTTAAGTAAAAATTAATAATAAAAAAATTAATTAAGAAATATTTTTTTTTTCAAAATATCCCTTCAACCAACTGTCAATTGAGACTAATTTCGAAGTATTTAAGAGTGTTTGATGAAATGATCATCACATACACTCTAAATCTTATGCATTCAATATGAATATAGTCACATTAATTCAGTCAGACAGTGCATAGCTTAGCACCCTGTAGAAAGGAAGCCTATCATGTGCACTTCTTTTTTGAAATGTTATGATTTAAAAGTGTTTATTAAGGTGTTTTTTAACAATACATGAAGTTTAATTGAAAAATTCAACCATTTTCCTAATGTTTCCCCATGTTTCCCAAAGTGCGATAAATTACCCGATACAAAAGACATATCCCGTGTGATAACCAATACATATCTGTATCCAAAGGATGCGATGCATAACGCGATATCGATATTTCAAACACTGACCAAAACGACTTCTACAATAACACATCCCAAACAGTCAACCTAAGTAGCAGTTACTCTTGACAATAGATAGAAGCTATTTTTTAAAAGGAAAAAAAATATTAATTTTTTTCCAGATCATTTCTTTCTAAAAGATGATAAAAGGAAGTCTTTCTGTCTACAACCCTTTTTTTGTGGTGAAATTGATACCAAACACATTAATTTCTCAATTTCCCAGATCCTAATTCTACCTTTATCTTTCCTTTTATTCTTTTTCTTTCCTATTCATCCTATTGTTCAAATACCCTGATTTATTTCTGTAATAATCCGAATTAATCTTAACCATTCGATTATAACCATCGATCAACATACCAAATTAGTACAATATGACCATTGATCTACAAGATCAACTGGTCCAATCTCAACCATTGATTTGGACATATCTAATCCAATTATTCGTTAACTAATAAATCCAACCATGCATTTAACCATTCATCCAATGATACAACCATCAAACCGTCCATCTCACCACCAATCCACAGGTACATCACGAAGTCCGGCCCCCGATCACACATGAACTCATCTAACCGTACATTTATCCATCCATCCATCCATACATCCATCCGTCCATTTATGTATACATCGATCTATCTATCCATCTACATAATCCATTTATGTACCATTGAATACATCACAACTACAGGTTAATTCATGCATTAAATAATAGACACGTGTACACCCATGTCATGCATGCACACCTCTCACACATGTTGCATGCATACACACTTATCACACGTGTGGCATGCACATACATATGGCACACGTACAATGCATGTACAAACTTGAATGCAAGTACATAACATGTGTTAAAAAAATAACCAAAAAAAATAAAAAGTGGTCAAAAGGAAAGAGAAAATGGAAGCAAGAGGTGTAACTTCTTTACTTCATGTGTGCATAAAAAATACTATATGTAAGGAAGTTCGTTGTGAGATAAGATGCAATAGCATGCAGTGTGCAACGTGAGGAGAGAGAGTGAGAGGGAAAAAAAAACTTTAACTATCCACGGGAAATATAAGTAAAGATAGGAGCAGCGAAAAAAGAATAATAATAATAAAGAGAGAAAAATAAGAGGAAGGAGAGAAATTTTAAATAAATAAATAAATAAAAAAAGACTTTTTCTTTTATAATATGTGAGTTTGTCTCACTTTATGTTTATAAAAAAAAAAATTTTAAAAATTATATATATTTATTTATTTGTACATAATTAATGTTGTCATCTTCATTATTTTTATTTCATTTTTTAAAATTGTTGTAATTATTTATCATGCTTTTTAATATTTCATTTTTTATTTTTTTTTTGCTTCGGTTATTAATATTTTAGCATGCCTCAATTTGACTTTAAGTTTTGCTTTTTATTAATCCTACACTAATAATTCATTTTTAGGATCTCCATTTTGCTAAAATAATTGTAGAAATCTCAAGTTTATATATAATTTTCAAGAATTTCAAATATAATAGATTATATTGCATTTGTATTTTTCTACGTGAAACTTTGATTGTGTATGGATAGTTTACATTGATTTGAAATTTTTTTTTTGATTTGATAAATTATTTACATCATAGATGATGGATTCAACCAAAGAATAGCAATCATTGCAAATTTTTATAAATATTTGGTTCATATAATATTGCATGACCATAACAGTTTTTAGAACATCAGAAAATAGGAGGGGCGATCAAGTCCTCTGGGTTGAAAATCCCTAGAGCATAAAATAGGTAGGGCGATCAAGACCATTGGGTTGAAAGTCCCAGAAACCCAACTGGTGACATGCTCACCCATTCAAAGTGCACTTGGTGACTACTGAACCTGACAGCAGGAACCTTTTGCAATCCTGATTTACTCACCCACCCAAAGGGTACGGTAGAGGTTCCAAGAAGTATCAGTAGGGTTTTTGGGACTTTCAACCCAAGGGTCTTGATCGTCCTACCTATTTACGCTTTAGGGATTTTCAACCCAGAAGACTTGATCACCTTACCTATTTTCTGATGTTCTAAAAACTATTATAGTCATGCATGATTTCAATATTATTACATGAACCAAATATTTATAAAAATTTACAATGATCGTTATTCTTCGATTGAATCCATAATATATGATGTAAATAATTTATTAAACCAAAAACAAAATTTCAAATCAATATAAACTATTCATACACGATCAAAGTTCTACATAGAAAAACACACATGCAACATAATCTATTATATTTAAGATTCTTGAAAATTATATATAAACTCAAATTTTCTACAATAATTTTAACAAAATAAAAATAGAAATCCTAAAAATGAATTACTAGTGCAGGATTAATAATAAACAAAACTTAAAATCAAATTGAGGCATGCTTAAATATCAGCAACCAAGGCAAAAATAAATAAATAAACGAAATATTAAAAAGCATGATAAATAATTACAACAAATTTATAAAAAATGAAATAAAAACAACTAAGATAGCAACATTAATTATGTGCAAATAAATATATATATATATATATATATATATGTTATAAACATCAAGTGAGAGAAACTCACATATTATAAAATAAAGTCTTTTTTTTTAAATTCTTCTCTTCCTTTTTCTTTCCTCTTATTTTTCTTTCTTCCTTTTTTTTTTCTCTTCACTCCTATCTTTACATGTATATCACGTAAATAGCTAAAGTTCCTCTCTCTCTCTCTCTCTCCTCACGTTACACACTGCATGTTGTTGCATCTTATCTCACAACAAAGTCCCTTACATATAGTATTCTTTATGCACACGTGAAGCAAAGAAGTTACACCTATTGCTTCCTTTTTCTCTTTCTTTTTAACCACGTTTTTTTATTATTATTTTTTTAACAAATGTTTTATACTTGCATGCAAGTCTGTACATGCATTGTGCATGTGCCACATGCATGTGCCACATGTATGCGCATGCCACACGTGTGATAAGTGTGTGTGCGTGTAGCATGTGTGAGAGGTGTGCATGCATGAAATAAGCGTACACGTGTCTAGTATTTGATGCATGAATTAACTTATAGTTGTGATGTATTCAATGGCACATAAATGGATGATGTAGATGGACGGACAAATCGATGTATACATAGATGGACGGATGGATGTATGGATAGATGGATGGATAAATGTACGGTTAGATGAGTTCATGTGTGATCGGGGGCTGGACTTCGTGATGTACCTGTAGATCGGTGGTGAGATGGACGGTTTGATGGTTGTATCATTGGATGAATGGTTAAATGCATGGTTAGATTTATTAGTTAACGAACAATTGAATTGGATATGTCCAAATCAATGGTTGAGATTGGACTAGTTGATCTTTTAGATCAATGGTCATATTGGACTAATTTGGTACATTGATCGATGGTTAAAATTGGATGGTTAAGATTAATTCAAGTTATTACAGTTTCTACCTTTAGATCTATCCTTTACCCTTTTTTTTTTTTAAAAAAAAAAAATCCAAAAATCCTAATTCTTGGAAAAAAAAAAAAAACCCAAATAGGGCATAGTATCCCTAATGGGGATTAATTGGACTAAATATAGGGTGCATCCATTAGTGTTTTGAAAACCTTATCCTATGACCCAAAAATAAAAATAGGTGTTTTTCTTCTCTTTCTTCTCCTTTTTTTTACTTTTTCTGTTATGCCTATTATAATCCAGTCTAACACTATTCTTTCCTCTCATTTTACTATTCTACCCCAACTCATTTAAATCAAATTAGTCAATGAAAATTTCATCTCTGGAAGTGTTAGATCCTTGTTGTTGCCTATAGTCAAGGATTGGGCCACCTTGAAGGCACCACGACGCCTCCGTCTTGGACAATGACACCCAAAAATATGGCAAATCTATTAAGAAAATGAAGAAATCCCAAGTATGAGACCTAGTAAGTTAAAGATCAAATGTTTTGTTTATATCAACTCGAATTTGTCTAAGGACATCCTTGCTCAGTCCTGGACATGTCTCCCACTCATACCCTCCTAAAATCACTCCTTTGTCTTTACACAACAATCTGAGGCTCATTTATGGAAACAAGACTTGAGTTTTGAGACTGCCAACAAGGGCCTTTAACAATTGATGTATACTTTAAAAAGATCATATCATTATTGGTTAGTTGACTGAATCTGATACCCATTCTATAATAAAAGATAAAATACTACATGTACTTTGGTGGACTTGGCGATGAGTATCTTATGTTCTCATCTCAGATACTACAAAGCACCTTTGCGAACCCTCACTAAGCTATGGCAACATCAACATGAAGCCTAAAGTTCTTATAGCAAGCAATTCATCTTCCCCAAGTACTCATGAGGTTATCATATAACTTCTTCATCTGGTTGTGGTCATGGATTGGAGGCAACAACAATCCTAATAGTGGTTGATATCATAAAAAATAAAAATAAAAAAACAACTTGGCTCCTCTTTTAGTGCTTGTGGAAAGCAACACAACTCTATAAAGTTCAAAATCATCCATTTTTGGAAGGCCGTAGTATGATGGCCGCCACCATTACCTTTACAATATGGGTTGTAATGGCCGTCACAACCTCTGTGACGACCATTACAGTCTCTCTCTCTCTTTTTAATTGAAAAAGAAAAAACTAAAAAACCTTTATCGGCCCTGTATGAACCATTACAAGGGTGTTATGGCCTTTACAGGGAGGGTATAACGGACCGTTACGGGGGCTGTAATGGCCATTACAAGCCAGTTTTTTCTGTAACGCCCATTACAACCCCATAACATGTAATGGTTGCCACTGTTAACTTTACATAATGGCCTTTATGGCCCCATAACAGCCGTTACAGCACACCATGTTGCCTGCCCAACACATGGGAAGCCGCCGACAGATGGGGAGTCATTGCTGTACAGGCAACCATCAGCATCAGGGCAATTTGGGTGGGCCACACCAAGGGAAACGGTTTGGAGGGTGAGCTTTGCCCTGTACACTCTTTCCAATCATGTGATCCACCTGAATCACAGATGCCGCTGATTTTTTAGCCCTAGGCCTAAGATAGGGTGACACAGTTGATGGTCAGGGTGGATTTCACATTAGCGCCATGATTGGGCCCACCCAAGCCGCCAATCCCTCTTCGAAAGTGATATGAACTAACTCATGTTTATTAAGATTAATTTCTAAGCTGGTTGGACGTCCAACTTCCTATTACAATTTTAGCACTAACCATAGTACCAGAAGCATCATGATTAGCCACAAAACCTTTCTCCTTTTCCCCAACCATTCCCCTGACCATGCCAAGCCTGAAAAAAGGTCACTATCAACCCTGACATAATCCACTCTATCCTAGACAGGCCAAAGCCTCCTGGCGTACTCCCAGTGCGTAAACATGTGATCCATAGATTCACCACTATGAAGACAAAAGGATGACATTTACTAGTCATCTTCTCAGTCTTCTCTCCTCTTTATGGATCTTCCACTATGCTTAGGTAATTTTTCATCACTTACAGTGGCATTGGAAACTGTGAAAATTCAGTTGTAACCTTAAAATGCTATTGAACTAAAACAAATCCCTTGAAAATTCAATTCATCAACTAGAATGAGACTTATCAGTGCCTGACCACATCAGACCATGGGAGATTGATGTTTTCCAAGAGTTAATAGGTAAATGTTGAAGAAGACTTTATAAATTAATTAATTAATTTATTTATTTATTTTTTTTAAAAACAAAACAAAACAAAAAAAAAAAAACTGATCTTTTGGAAAATATGAACTATACATTTAGTAGACCCAATAGGCAATGATTTTCTCAATGTTGTCAGAATTCTATCAGGAAATGTAGAAACAAAACCAGTGAGCATGAATTACCGCAAAATTAGTCCACTTCAAACAATTCTCTACAAGTCCACCGCTTGAAGTGCGGTTATGAAATTCACCTTTTTTCTTTCATGAAAACCAAATGGTTTCAAAAGATTTCCAAGAAATTGTGAATTGTTTGGTACTTTAAAACTAAAAGAAAAGGAAACAAGAAAAGTTGGGAAATATTTCGTATTAACTTCAAATTAAAGATGCAAAACAGTTCCCAAGTTTTGCCAAAAAATTCCAAATTGCAGTTAATTTACCAGCAAACCGAACATGTTTTAGCTGTCCCTTCAACTTCTAAATACATACAAAAAGGTAGCAATAAAAATACGAGATGTGCAAATCAATTTGTGACAAACAATATGCACCTGGGGGGTCTCTTCTCAAGAAAATCATGGAGCTGGGACAGCGAAGGGTTAAACAAAGAGAGTCTAGCTGCTAGAGCCTCCTCAAACGGAACAGATCCACTCATTGCCCTGGCAACACCCAAAAAAAAAAAATGATAAGAGTTCCCAAATAGCAATTAATCTATAAATATCAACAACCAGAAGAACATGGAACCTGGCAGTCCATTCTGCAACAGCTTTTCCAGCACCACAGAACTCTGCAAGTTCATCAATGCCTTCATCCAAGCACACAGTGCTATCCACATCAAAGCAGACGGCTTCAGCATTTCTCCAGATCTCAAGCACCTCTACAAGCAAGCAAAGCCCATCCAAAACAGTAAGAATCAGTGCTAGAAGTACAATGAAGATGATTACTAATATTGAAACGATTTGGATATAACCTTTTGTGGGTAGAGTGTTGTCAAAGCAAGTAGGAGCAGCAATGTCTTGAGGTTGAGCTGAGGGTATCACTGAGGTGAGAGGTTTGAATTGTCTCGTCATCCCAAGAGGAATTTATGCAAGTTCTTTGATAAACAAGGAAAGAAGATAGGGGGAAGGGGCGAGTGATGACGACTACAAGGTAGACGAGTTGGGGCGATGTGAGCGCTAATCAGCCCTGCCATTAAATTATCTGGTTCTAATCAAATAAGGAATGGTGTTCCCAACTTTAAATTAGCACGAAAGCATTGAATGCTCAAAAATAACAAAAGGAGAAGCTGAAACATAAAATGAAAGAACCCAAAATGCTAAGTGAAAAAGAAGGGAGTTTAGTTTTTTTTTTTTTGGGAGCCCCAGCCTCACTGCAAGTCAGGGGCATGCATCACCAGCTCAACCAACGGCTGGATGCATGGGTACAAACGCATTAAAAAAACCTATTAATGACAAAACCTCCTAAAATATAGGTGAATTGTATTAAATTTTAAATTTTAAATTTTAAAAAATAAAAAAATAAAAAAGCAAATTGCAAAACCACAAAAAATAACAATGCCCCAGCACAAAAAAAATCCAGTTATTGAGCTATGAACCACCCAAGAGGGATTTGCTGTTTCAGATCCTGCATAAATAGCTAACCACACTGACATGAGCGCATGGTGCACTCCATCTCTCCTCCACAATCAATAGACACTGTCATGGATCCTAATTGTCCAGCCTACAAGTCATAGTCCAAAAATCCCACTAATTAAATAAACTTAACCGTCAAATGTAATTTTCCAAAATTTGCCTATAACTTTATTCAACAGCCAAAAGTGGGTTATTGAACGTATGATATGATAATCTCTTCGGAGACATTTTTGGCGGTGGCCAACTGAAGAGGTGACCCATAAATCATACAGTCCAAGTGGAGAATAACATGAAGGGATCATGTCAAGCGAACATTTACAATTCACCTGTTCAGTGAAATACTATCAAATATTAACAATAGTCAAGAAATTATATGATGCTTGACCTAAGGTTATGCATGGAATGCTTGGGTTTCAAGTCTGAACCAGTGTTTTAAATAGCATATGCTGCGTAGCGTACCTTGGCCTTAACGCTACGTAGATCATGAAATCGCAACTAGCCTACGCTACATGCTAATCTAAATATGCTACACACTATGGAGCTTACACTACAAGTTATTTTTCACTAAAACAAAAACTAATCAATGTTTTCAATGATTTGTTGCATTTTTCTACTTTTTAAAATAAAAATTAGTTAATATTTTCAGAAATTTTAGTAAAATAATAAAAGTAACAATATGAAACCAGTTTGGTTGCTCTTTTAAAAAAAAAATTAAGATTGACAAAATTTATTAAAAGAAACACCAAGGGCGAAAAGAGAAACAAGAACGACTAGAAACAAACTAAAGAAAAACAAAAACAAGACCAAACAAAACATAACAAAGAGAAAACAAAAGCCAAGGTAGAGGAACCCATTAGGCCTACGACAACCCAAAGATAAAAGAAAGAATACAACAATAGATTGAGAAGCATAATGACCACTCCGCGATGTCCCTAGAGATCAAGCCCACCACCCGAGAGCTAGAAGAGGAGGAATTCTGAAAGCAATGGCTATTCTTTTCACTCCAAATGGCCCAAAAGACAGCCACGATAACCAAATGCCAGATTGCTTTGTGGTCCTTTCCAACACCTCCTCCGTGAGGCAAAAAGCAAACCCACAATAGCAAAAGGCATGACCCAAGAAGTGTGGAAAAGGGCCTAAATACACCCCATAAGCAAATGGGAAATGGACAAAAAGGTGATTGATAGATTCCACACTTTTCAAACATAGCAAATAGACGTTGAGTAGAACCATCCCTCTTTACTACATATTGTCCATAGTGGGGATTCTCCCCCTCGTGAGGAGCTAGACGAACACAAAAACCTTCGGAGGAGCTCCATAAGACCAAGAGAAATAAGGAAAGCGCTCTTCAAGCACTAGCGAGTCTTCAACTCTCGAGGAGGGACAAACGCTATTCAAAAGCTCCAGAAGTTGGAGGAGGTATGTTGTCTCAAAATTAGATAGATTTCTCTTATACGGAGGTCACTAGATCCCATAGCCCACGTCACAGGAACAGTTGACTACAAAAATGGACCTATCCAAAGCAACTCAAGCCAGGCTAGGGAAAATAGAGAGGAGAAGCCTATCTATGATCCAGCGATCAATCCAAAAACATATGCAAGACCCATACCAAGAGCAAAGGAACTCGTTCTTGTAAATGGGCCTCCAAATTAGCAATAGCTTTCCACACTCCGGAGGCTCTGTAAAGGGAGGAGGGTTTAGAAAACCAACTGCCATCACCGCTCCCATACTTGTCGACAATGATATCTTTCCACCAACTACCAACCTCCGAGCCAAAATGTCAGGTCCATTTAACAAGAAGCATTGAATTTATCACAGCCAAATCCCAAATACCGACACCCCGTCCAAGGTAGACTTGCAAACATCAGATTAGCTGAGAAGGTAGAACTTGTGACCATCGTAGGTCCCATTCCACAGAAAATCTCTCCTTAGCCTATATAGCCTTCAAAACAGACTTCTAGCAACGAGAGAGAGAGAGAGAGAGAGAGAGAGAGAGAGAGAGGAGGGAAGGTTTGAAAGGGCAACTTAATAAGGATTAGGCGTCCCTAGAGGGACAAGGTACAACACTTCTAGCAAGACAATATCTGCTCAAGTCGCTCAATAACCACAACCCATAGGTGTTTAGCAAGCTTCCCAATGCGAAGAGAAAGCCAAGATCCGAGGGGAAGGATCCTACCTTACAACCGAAAATTGCCAGTAATCAAGAAAGCGTGGAGAAAGATTGATGCCAAGCATTTCACTTTTGGAGAGATTAATCCTAAGACCAGAGATTGCCACAAAGCAATGAATGATTTTCCGTAGGTGTTCGAAAGATGTCTCCTTAGCATAACAGAAGAGGAGAGTATCATCCGTAAACTGAATGTGGGAAACTGAATGGGCCAGAATTCACCACATTAAACCCACTGAAGAGGCCAACCAACTCGCCTTTACCCAGCATCCTGTTAAGGCCTTCGACAGTAGTGGCAAAGAGGAAAGGGGAAAGCAGGTCACCCCATCTCAAACCTCTGAAAGATTGAAAGAAACATATCTAGAACAGAGAATTTAGCTACGAACAGTGTTCGAAGTATCAATGTCGCTACAAGTTTCGCTGACTGAGGATACAAAAACAATATCGACATCGTCGATAATATCACCGATAATCGGAAATGTGGGAAAACATTGGGGAAACTTGGTGGAATTTTTTAGTGAAACTTCAAGAGATGCTAAAATAAACATATTTACATATTTAGGAATACAAAATTGTAAAAAGAACGCATACATAATCAGTTTCTATTTAATAGGGGGCCTAAAACTATGTGATGTCGTAAGAAATCAGTTCAACAATCCCATCTATCCATCCAACCATCCCATTTATCCATCCAACAACCATCTAACTTTCTATCCAAACATCCATTAATATTTCAAAATATCGACATCACACACTATTTCATTGAGAAATCATCGACAACCGGAAAGAAAACGAAAGATTGTGGTCTCAATATTGCCCATGCCACAATAACAATAATATCACGATATTATCAAATTGGACACTGCATACAAGCATGCACCCATAAAAAATTGAAATGAAATTTTTCTAATAAACAAAATTTTGGCAATATTGATACATTGGCGATATTATCGAAATATCACCAATATGCTGGCGATACAAGCAATGTCTGGAATTTACATAGTCGAAAATATTGGCGATATTGATACATTGGCAATACAAGCGATACCTAGACTTTACACAATAAAAATATTGGCAAGATCGATACATTGGTTATAATTAGTGATACATCGCCGATACCTAGATTTTCTGATAATACTAGTGTTATTGGTCTCGCTACTAGTGTTATCGATATTATTGAGTTGGAGATACGGATAATATTGAGGATATTTCAATAATATTGGGGATACTTCGAACAATGGCTGAGGAGATGTAAACCCATATCCAATTACGCCATCTCAACCCAAAGCCAAGATGACCCAGCATATAGTCCACATAAATCCTACTCAACGTGGTCGAAGGCTTTCTCAATGTCTAGCTTACAAACCACTCCTGCCAACCCATTGACAAGAGTCAACGCGTTCATGAGCAATAAAAGCACAGTCGAGGATTTGCTGATTGGCCATCAAAGTTCTCATAGCCTTAGAAACAACCCCCAAAAGAGCAAGACAAAGCCTAGAGGTAAGGACTTTGTCCAGAATCTTATAGGGTCCCCCCAACCAGCTAATGGGCTAAAAATCCTTGAGATGAGCCGCACCTTCAATTTTCGGGATGAGAGCAATGCAGGAAGCTCCCATGACCTGAGGGAGCCAGCCCCGGCCATTAGAGAAGAAATTTGCGAAGAAATTAACTAAATCTTTTTTTATCACATCCTAGAAGACTTGGAAGAAGGCCAAAGAAAACCTTCTTTGTCGCATCCTTTTCTCACTTTCTTTATCTTTATAGCACGTATTGCGTAGCGTTCGACCCCCTATAACGTGGAGCGTAAGTTGTAAGATACTTTTATTTTAAATTTTAAAAAAAAAAAAAGGAAAATATGATAAATAGTAAGAATAAATGTAAACGAAAAAAAAAAAAAAAACAATGGACAACCATAACACAGAAAAATAGATTGACCTTGGGTGAAGGGCCACACCATAAAAACAATGGCCAATTGTAAGCTGCTTAAGCAAATCAAGCCTATCTAACCATCAAGTGGGCCACGCCATAGAAAATAATGCACAAACACCCAAACACACTTCCTTACATACATATATATAGGTATTCTATATCGGTATCGGTGGGTGTAACAGTGCCCACCGTTACCTATACGGATACGCCCAGTATCGGCCGATACGGGTTCCGTAACGATGCAATTTTTTTTTCGTCAAAAAATTATGAAAAAATATTCTAAATATTCCAAATATGTATTCATTTATAATTTGGAACGTGTTTATGGTGGTGTAACAGTCCACTCTTTGATGAGAAGTTGTATCGGACTGCCTGATGAATTTATGAACCTGACAACCTAATATTGGTTATAGATCTTTTATATTTAATTATCTAACTATATAATATCAATATGAATTAATTAGAATGAATCTAATACCAAAATATCTCATATTTGTAAGTATTGGCGTATTACATACCTTGTGACTTGTGTATATTTTATTTCAACATACAATCTAGGGACTTTTATGTCCAATTATATAATTCATATAATTTTTCCCAATAAATCTCAAGAAAAAATTTGAAATTATATTCGAGTAAATAATGTTGTCGATTTAGAGCTGATTTGGTTGACCATTTGATGCCCCAAATCAATGTTAAATTCATGATGCATTTGTTGTATATCCATGTTGTCCATCCTTTTTGCCAACTCATTTTAGGGCATGGTCCAAAAAATGAGGCAAATCCAAATCTTTGGTGGACCACACAGTATAGATTGAATTCCCACAATTAAAACTTCTATTATTATTATTTTATTTTATTATTTTTAAGCGACTTGTGTTTTCCTTGATCCAGGTCCATGCAACCTTATCAGTAGTTTCGATGGTAAATAAACATTACAGTGGGCCATAATAAGTTTTTAACAATGGGCATCAATCCTACTATGCGGTCCACTTGAGATCTCAATCTGCATCATTTTAAGGACCATGCCTTGAAATGATCAGGAAAAACTGATGGGTAGCATGGATATATAATACAACACATAAATCAAGGTGGGTCGCATGCAATAAAATAATGCAAGTAATTTTGCTTAAGATTCGACTCAAATAGAACATCGTTGGATTCACACCTGTGTAGAATCAGCAACTCTCCCCATACGAAAATGGAGTTATTAGATGCTCTGGCAAATTGGTGACCGCTATAGGTCATCAGCATATGAATTAGATACAATTTAGGAATTAAACCATCCTAAATTTTTACATACGATCCATCCAAGTTTTGCACCGAAATTTGAAAAGTGTGATTAGGGTAAATTATATGGCACGTGTACAATTTCTTAGTGCATGTGTATCAACCATCAACCTGCCAGAGTATCAAAGCTTTTCTCCAAATGAGAAAGCAAAAAAGTTGGTGAGACAAGCGCCAAACAGGACCCATGAGGGGAGAGAAGGAGAGAGATCCAACAGTTATGTAAAGAACGGAGAAGGAAGAGCAACTCCCTTGCATTGTTCCCCTCGGCGCATTTTAGACGAGGGCCTTCTCACTCACCTCATATTTCCAGCAGAGATCTGAAAAGGTGAGTACTTAAAAAAAAAAAGATAAAAAAATCTGAAAAAAAGAGAGAAAAACAAGTAAATCGTTCTTATTTCTTCTATTTTCTTCCAATTATATATTTTTATTGGATATTTTTTTCTCTTTTTCTTCTTTCATTATATCTATTCTGTTTTTGGTATCATTTTGTGGAGATTTTTTAATTTATTATTTTATTTTTTTAATTGGAGTTTTTTTTTTTTGGTTGAATTGTTTTTATGAAAGAACATAAATAATGAGATTGTTGGGGTTCCTCTGTTAGGGTACGTATATGACTATGGGCAGGTTTTGATTTGTGCAAGTTAGGCTGATGGTTATGGGATCTGGACTGTTTATATGATTGGTCACGCCATTGATCAGCCTGTGGTAAAATTTTCCTCGATTGGACAAATATTAACCGTTGGATTAGTGGGGTGCAAATTGACAGTTAAAAATGTTTTACAGAGTATAAGATGTAGACTGGATGGCTAGGAGCTTCTAGTCTGAGAATAACTAATGGGATGACCCATCGAGTGTGAAGCCCACCAGATCAATGGTCTGCGTCGATGAATAGTTGGCCTCACTATGTTTAAACTAGTGTTTTAAATAGCAACTAGCGTTCACTCCTATGAAGCGTGAGGTATAAACTACAAAGCGTGTAGTGCTCTAGCTACAGGCTACTCATACATTTTTTATTTAAGGTTGTTTGGTTGCACAAAATATCATGAAATTCACTAAATTAGATTTGACTATAATGAAATTTCATGATATCTAGTACAACCAAGCACAACGTAAAATAATACGAAAAAAAGGGCAAGGATTAATTATAACACGGTGTTGTAAATAGCGCCTGTAGCATAGCTGTAGCTTACGCTATGTAGCATATTGGACAAGGTATTCCACATCGGTAACAGTGGCTATAACGGCCACCGCCATTACCATTACAATACGGTCCATTACGGCCCTTTTAAATTTTTTGAATGAAATTGTTTCGAGACCATTACGGACCATTACGGGGTGTTTTTTCTGTAATCGCCTTTTTCGGCCATTTCAACCCCGTAAAGTGTAACAGTTATGGCCATTACCATTATATAATGGCAATTATCTAACCGTTTTGTTATACCATGGTAGTGTAGTTGCAATGCTACGTAGCACAACCAAATAGCATATTTCCCTCGTAACGTACATTACAAGGCCAAAACGTACGCTACACACAGTGTTGTCAAAATCCAACGATATTCTATTTTATTCGAATCTTAAGCAAAATGATTTGAATCCCACCCGATGAGGAGTCTCGAACACGAGACCTCCCGCTCTGAAACCAATTTGATGCAGGACAATTAACCACTTGCTCTAAAAGCTCGAACTGTTAGAGTATAGCGAATCAATCCCTTTATCTCATTGGCCAGGCCCCGCATCTCATGGGTTAAGACCTCGGCCGAACCCCCCTAATGGGCCCCATATCACATAGGTACCGCCTCACACAAGCTGCTTACCCCAAGTGTGCCCCTACATCCCACAGGCAACCCCACTTGAGCCAGGTGTGAAAATGCTCCCGCATTAGATATTTTCTTTGATGTTAAATCATTTTGCATTTTCTTATGATTCCTTCTTAATTGGTTGAAACATTAAATTGATATAATATTCAATAACGGTAACGGTAGCCATAATGGCCAGTCCAATGGTCGTTAGGATGTGGACCATAATGGCTGTTACAGTCCTGTAATTATCAAACATTTTTTTAAGGAAAAAAATGTATCAGCCCCATATCTACCCATCACGAGCTAATTTTAAATTGGATGCTATGGCCCCATATCATGTAACGCTCACCACTGTTACTACTACATTACAACCTTGAAGATCATAATGTAACTGCTTTTTAATACCAAGTGCATGACTTATCTAGATTTTTTTTAATAGATAGTTGCGATCATGTTGACCTACATATATTGCGGCAATGATGGTTAGAAATCAAAATATCTTTTTTACTTTGATCCATAGAATCAAGTGCTGCTTTTCCAATGTGATTCTATGCTCAAGAAAAGTAAAAAGGAATATAAATTATTAAATGATTCTTACATATTTTAAAGGTAAATTTATTGAATGAAAAAAGAGGGAAGAGGAGGGGGGGGGGACAAGAATCCTCTAACACTATCATAATATGGTGGCATTACTTGGTGCATATTGATGAGAAATGGATGACTGATGACTTTTGATTTTTTTTAATTTTTATTTATATTTTACATTTTTTTTCAAATTTAAAATAAAATAAAAAAATAAAATAAAAATAAAAAAAAAATCTTACAATTTACGATAATATTTGCAATTCTATATAATTCACCTCTTATTACGATTGTTATACGTAACGATTTCGACAACATTAGCTTCACTTTTTTATTAAAGAAACAAAGTTTAATGCTATTAGTTCAAGTGTTATTGTAAAATGGCGGTGACCTATCTTTCTCACACGTGGCAATGATGTAGAGCTATCCAGACCAAGGTATCCCGTATCGGTATCGGTTGGCGTAACGGTGCCCTCCGATACCGATACGGATACGTGGGTGTAACAACCCGTAACGGCGCAAAATTTTTTTTTTTGCCAAAAAAATATGAATTAAATCCGGAATATTCTAAGCATTCCAAATATGCATTCATTTATAAATTGGAACATGTTTATGGTGGTGTAACGGTCCACTCTTAGGTGAGAAGTTGTATCGGACTGTCTGATGAATTTATGAACCAGATAACCTGAATTTGACTACAAAATTCATATATTTAATTTTCTAACTATCTACAAAATTCATCACGAACACTCATATATTCAGGACCAAACACCACCTGTCGAGCTGCATCCAAAACATCATCTTTCTTCTTTTGCACAGCAGCACGTTTACCCTTCGACTCATCCAGACTAGCTTGCATTAAAAGCATTATCTCTTTCAGTACTTTAGTACATCCCGCAACTTGACCCTTTTGATGTGTCAAATGCGAGGTGTCCCAAAACGGTCACATATCAGCCGTAACGGCCGATACATAACAGTAACGGTGGTACCCGTTACACGATACGAGGCCGTATCGGCCGAGTCCCGATTTTGTACACCTAACGGCCGTTACTAGCAAAACGGTCGTTACTGACCCGTAACGGCTAGCCCGTAACGGTCATATTTTTTTGCCTTTTTAAGCTCCGTTTTTTTTTTCCTTTTTTCTTTTTTAACTATTTGCTTTCAAACTCTCACTCAATCCTTCAACTACTATTTTCAACCAATCTTGGCTTGGTATTTGAGATAAAAACACATTATATTACGAATTTTCTTAAATCGAAGCTTGGTGAGCCATTTTTCAGAAATTCGTCAAAAATAGGTATTTATACTTTTTTTAGCATGTTTTGCTGTTTTAATCATGCCATGTGATGTGTTAATCATAGTAGAACATGTTAATCTGCATTTTACAAATTTTGGGTGCCATTTTATATTTTTTTCTATATACGCATTAATTATGGCCCTTTTTTTTTAAATTCGAAAAATCATTTTTTAATGATTGTTTTGTTGTTTTAATCATGCCATGTGATGTGTTAATCATAGTAGAACATGTTAATATGTATTTTACAGATTTGGGGTGCCATTTTATTTTTTTTTCTATTTATGCATTAATTATGGTCCTCTTTTTAAATTGGAAAAATCATTTTTTAATGATTGTTTTGCTGTTTTAATCATGTCATGTGATGTGTTAATCATAGTAGAACATGTTAATGTGCATCTTACAGATTTGGGTTGCCATTTTATATTTTTTTTCTATTTTACGAATTAATTATGGCCCTTTTTTTTAAAATTCGAAAAATCATTTTTTAATAATTGTTTTGTTATTTTAATCATGCCATGTGATGTGTTAATCATAGTAGAACATGTTAATGTGCATTTTACAGATTTGGGGTGTCATTTTATATTTTTTTCTATTTACGCATTAATTATGGCCCTTTTATTTTAAATTCGAAAAATCATTTTTTAATGATTGTTTTGATGTTTTAATCATGCCATGTGATGTGTTAATCATAGTAAAACATGTTAATGTGCATTTTACAGATTTTAGGTGCCATTTTATATTTTTTTCTATTTACACATTAATTTTGGCCTTTTTTAAAAAATTTGAAAAATCATTTTGTAATGATTGTTTTGCTGTTTTAATCATGCCATGTGATGTGTTAATCATAGTAGAACATGTTAATGTGCATTTTATAGATTTGGGTTGCCATTTAATATTTTTTTATATTTTTTTCTATTTACGAATTAATTATGGCACTTTTTTTTAAAATTTGAAAAATCATTTTTTAATGATTGTTTTGTTGTTTTAATCATGCCATGTGATATGTTAATCATAGTAGAACATGTTAATCTGCATTTTACAGATTTGGGGTGCCATTTTATATTTTTTTATATTTTTTTCTATTTATGCATTAATTATGACCCTTTTTTAAAAAAAATCGAAAAATCATTTTTTAATGAATAGTTTGCTGATTTAATCATAAAATTTGATGTGTTAATTATAGTAGAACATGTTAATGTGCATTTTACAGATTTGTGGTGTCATTTTATAATTTTTTTCTATTTTCAAATTAGTGACTTTATGTTTTTATTTGCTTATATTGAACAGGTTTTGGAGCTTCTTAAGGTTTAGTTAGAACTTCGAACATAAAATCATCTTTATCAACATAGGTCATACACTCATACTCATATCTAATTATCTAGTATCTACCTAAACCTAAAGAAATGCCTGGGTCTGGCCAACAACAAATAAGTGAGGATATTGGATGGCAACATTGTGAGAGGGTTGGTGGTACTAGGCACCAAATGCAGTGCAAGTATTGTGATAGACTAAAGACTAGTGGAATTACCCGTCTCAAACAACATTTGACACATCGAAAGGGTCAAGTTGCGCCATGTAGTAGAGTACCGAAAGAGAAAATGCTTTTAATGCAAGCTAGTCTGGATGAGTCGAAGGGTAAACGTATTACTGTACAAAAGAAGAAAGATGATATTTTGGATGCAGCTCGACAGGAGGTGTTTGGTCCTGAATATATGAGCATTCGTGATGAAGATATTTTTGATTCTGACAAAGATTCAGATTGAGAATTAACTATAGTTTGGAGAGAGAGCTTGCGTCTAGCTCGTGAAAAGGAAGAACGTCGCCGCATGTTTGGCACGCACGGGTCAGTACGTGATACAGGGAGGGCAGTGGGAGTGCAACTGGAAGTGCAACTGCTTCTGCAGGTGGAGGTGGGGGGAGTAGGTCTGGCGGGTTACGACGTGTGTTTGGGAGCCGACGACAAACATCTTCACGTAATGCCCCTATACGTTTAAATGAAGAAGTAAATGAGCCTACGAGACCCTCTATTGATCCAATCCTGTTTAGGAAAGAATCAACTAAACAAAAGAAGATAAAACAAATGTGGAGTAAAACTTCCGTTGAAAAATTAGATAGAGCAGCAGCAAAGTTATTTATACATGCCAACATACCTCCTAACGTGGCCAATTCTCCATATTGGCAGGTGGTAATTGATGCAGCAGCAGAAGCAGGATGCACGATCATGTGTGATGGTTGGACTGGCCCAACCAGACGCAACATGATCAACTTCATGGTGTACTGCCACTTAGGAACTATATACCACAAGTCAATTGATGCCTCAGAGGCAACAAAAAATTCTACTTATATTAATGGACTAATGGATAAAGTTGTGGACAAGATTGGAGAGGAGAATATAATGCAGATTGTGACAGATAATGAAGCATCATATAAGCTTGCAGGACATATGTTGATGGATAAGAGAAAACATCTTTTTTGGTCACCATGTGTTGCATATTGTATTGATCTTATATTGGAAGATATTGGGAAGAAGAAAAATGTTAAGGAAATGGTCGAAAGGGCAAGAGAAGTGACAACGTTTATTTACAACCATAATCAAGTAGTCGCAATAATTGGAAAGTTCACGAAAGGACGAGAGTTGTTGAGGCCTACGGCGACTAGATTCGCAACAAACTTTATAACATTAGAGAGTTTATTCCAGCATAGGGGAGAGTTGAGTGAGATGTTCGCTTCCCGAGAATGGCTCAACACAAAACATGGGAAGAAGACATCAGGAACACCGGTTGAAGTTGCGAACACCATACGGGACAACAAATATTGGAAGAGGGTCAAGTCGATCCTAAAGGTGATGAAGCCACTAATGAGGGTACTCCATCTTGTTAAAACCGACGAAGCACCTACCATAGGCTTCCTATACGATGCCATGGATAAGGCAAAGTTGGCAATTCAACGTGATTGTAGAAGCTGGGAGTCTTATCGGAGGATGATCGACAGGAGATGGACAAGACAACTCCATCATAATCTTCATGCAGCAGGTTATTATCTAAATCCTAGGTATAGATATGCCCGATCATTTGTTGAGGATGATGAAGTTCGTGTCGGCCTAAAAAATATGATAAAGAGATTAGAGCCTGACTTAGATATGCAAATAAAGGCGTTGAATGAATTAGACACATTTGGAAATCACCTTGGTAGCTTTAGAGATGCTCTTGCACAGCATGCAGTATCTAGGTTGCAACCGGCCGAATGGTGGATTAATTTCGAAGAGAGTACGAAGGCTCTCCAAAAAATTGCAGTAAAAGTTTTAAGCCAGACAACATCTTCATCTAGCTGCGAAAGGAATTGGAGTTGTTTTGCGCTTATTTATTCAAAGAATAGGAATAGATTGCAGACTAGAACATTAGATAGACTTGTCTTCATGCACTACAATATAAAACTAAGAATGCAACGACATCATAGGAGCATTACAGCTGTCGATGTTGGAGACTATTGTCCAATAAACTTGTACAATATTTATGATGAGGATGACCCGCTTCTACCTTGGTTGGAAACAAGGGAAAAGCAAATTGAAGAGGATAGTGAAGAATTGAAAATTGATGACCCGGAAATACGTAAAGCGCAACAAGAGAGTCGTGCAAATGTGTTGGACCCGATAAGAGAGGTAGCGTTTATGCCAAGTATGGGTACGGCTCAAGATCAACAAAAGAGTACGAGCAGTGGTAGCGTGACCATGTCGGATGATGGTGACGATCACTCCTCTGCCCCTAGTGCTGGCACTTCTGGTGTTGCTCAGCGCCCTATACAACCGTCTAGAGATCGCGATGCCGATGAACATCGACAAGGTGGTACACGAGATCGGACTTATGAGTGTACCGAGTCACGATACAGCCAACAGGAGAAGGGTACATCTAGTGGTGCACGGGGTCCGGGAGGTCCGGAACATTAGCAGGCTCATGGTCTTAGTTATTATGATGAATATTCTTATGGTCAATTGGATTATGATTATGATGGTTATACTGAGCCTGTTCCATCACATTCATGTTGGAGTAGCCCTCCTGATCGATATCCATATAATTATAGATAACCAGATCTAAATCCAAGTTACTCATCACAGCAGACGCACTCTCAATCTCAAGATTCTCAACAACCTGAGCATGGGCACCAGTATGGCTATTCGACAGGCACTGGTGGATATCCTTACTCGAGGACAAAGTCGTTGCCTAGTCAAGATCAGTCATCATCTGGTTTCGTTGATCTAGTATTTCCTTCTGGCACTGGATATTATGGATATGCAGCACCTACACCTATTGGACAGCCTCAGCCTGATGGTGACGATGACGATGATGTGGAGGTCGAACAACCACAAAAAAGCAGATTTTCATTTTGGTGGTGACTTGTGATTATGAGTATCTATTTGTATTAAGGTAAGTATTTGCAGCAAACAGCTCACAGCAGTATTATTGCAAGAAGCCATGCAGTCATGCATACACTTGACACTGCCGAACTTGTATTTAAAATAGCTCCCCTGACAACCAATTATTTTTTAATATTCTTGACTTGAGGATGTTAGGTCATAGAAAGGAATCACACTATCACAGTCACGTGCACCACACTGCACAGGACCACAGGTATGTTCGAGAAATTCCTCAAAAATAATTGCAAACACCTAATGTAAGATATTTTCATATTACATTTATTCTAATATATCTATCATTGATAGTAGATAGTTAGAAAATTAAATATATGAATTTTGTTGTCAAATTCAGGTTATCTGGTTCATAAATTCATCAGACAGTCCACAACTTCTCACCAAAGAGTGGACCGTTACACCACCATAAACATGTTCTAATTTATAAATGAATTCATATTTGGAATGCTTAGAATATTCCGTATTTAATCCATATTTTTTTGGCAAAAAAAAATTTTGCGCCGTTACGGGCCGTGACGCCCCCGTATCCGTATCGGTTTTGGAGGTCACCGTTACGCCAACCGATACCGATATGGGACACCTTGGCCAAATGTTGTTTGAGACGGGTAATTCCACCAATCACTAGTCTATCACAATAATTGCACTTCATTTGGTGCCTAGTACCACCAACCCTCTCACAAGTTGTCATCCAATATCCTCACTTACTTGTTGGCCAGACCCAGACAGTTCTTTAGATTTAAGTAGATTCTAGATAATTAGACATACATTAGATATGAGTATCAGTGTATGACCTATGTCAATAAAGATGATTTTATATTCTAACTAAACCCTAAGAAGCTCCAAATCCTTTCCAATATAAGCAAATAAATACATAAAGTCACTAATTCGAAAATAGGAAAAAAAATTATAAAATGACACCACAAATCTGTAAAATGAACATTAACATGTTCTACTATAATCAACAAATAACACATCAAATTCTATGATTAAATCAACAAACCATTCATTAAAAAATGATTTTTGGAATTTTAAAAAAAGGGGCAAAATTAGTGCGTAAATAAAAAATATATATAAAAAAAATATAAAATGATACCACAAATCTGTAAAATGCACATTAACATGTTCTACTATGATTAACACATCATATTCTATGATTAAAGCAACAAACCATTCATTAAAAAATGATTTTTCAAATTTTTTTAAAAAAAGGCCAAAATTAGTGCGTAAATAAAAAAATATAAAAATATATAAAATGACACCACAAATCTGTGAAATGCACATTAACATATTCTACTATGATTAACACATCATATTCTATAATTAAAACAACAAACATTCAATAAAAAATGATTTTTCGAATTTAAAAAAAATGGGCCGAAATTAGTGTATAAATAGAAAAAAATATAAAAATATATAAAATGATACCACAAATCTGTAAAATGCACATTAACATGTTCTACTATAATTAATACATCATATTCTATGATTAAAACAACAAACCATTCATTAAAAAATGATTTTTCGAATTTTTTATAAAAAAAAGGCCGAAATTAGTGCATAAATAGAAAAAAATATAAAAATATATAAAATGACACCACAAATTTGTAAAATGCACATTAACATGTTCCACTATGATTAACACATCATATTCTATGATTAAAGCAGCAAAAAATTCATTAAAAAATAATTTTTTGAATTTTTTTAAAAAAAAAGGGCTAAAATTAGTACGTAAATAGAAAAAATATAAAAAAATATAAAATGACACCACAAATCTGTAAAATGCACATTAACATGTTCTACTATAATTAACACATCATATTCTATGATTAAAATAGCAAACCATTCATTAAAAAATGATTTTTCAAATTTAAAAAAAAATGGCCGAAATTAGTACGTAAATAGAAAAAAATATAAAATGACACCACAAATCTGTAAAATGCACATTAACATATTCTACTATGATTAACACATCATATTCTATGATTAAAACAGCAAAACATTCAATAAAAAGTATAAATACCTATTTTTGACGAATTTCTAAAAAATGGCCCACGCCCCACGGAGTTTCGCTTCAAGAAAATCCTTAATATAATGTGTTTTTATCTCAAATACTAAGCCAAGATTGGTCGAAAATAGTAATAGAAGGATTTAGTAAGAGTTTAGAAGAAAGTGGTTTCAAAAAAACTGAAAAAACTGAGCTTAAAAAGGAAAAAATATATATATGTGGCTGTTATTTGACCATTATGGGGCAGTAACGGCCGTTACGGTGCCGTTACGGTACCAAAATCGGGAGGTCGCCCGTTACGCCCTCGTATCGCGTAACGGGTACGACCGTTACCGTTACGTATCAGCCGTTACGGCCGAAACGTAACGGATACGGGACACTGTGATCCAGACTTTCCAAATAATGGGTCCTACTATAGATGGAAAATATTTGTACATCTCTACCCATATAAGAAAATCTTAACCATCTATAAATGGGCCTCTACGTGTACGATTGAGGAATCATGACTATTTGGAAATGGTATAGAACTGACATTATATAAAAATAATAATCTTTAACACGTCATGCCCTCTTTCAAAACCTAACTCTTGACGCACGGACCCCTCCGACCCCCAAGACCTAATTTCTTGATTTTGGCCGATCAATTGACCCTGGAAGGTCCATTTGCTGTATTTTCAAGAGCATTGGAGCTGAAATGAAGGGGAAAAAACCAGGTTTCCCCATTTTCACATACGTACGGCTATGAAGCTCAAATATGTGGTTTTTTTATTGATAGAATCTCCCATTGAGCTTGCTAAAGGTATGTTCTTGCCCCTAAATACCTAGTAACGAGTTCTTTTTCATTTTGGATGAAGATTTATGCTTTCTTTTGGGATTTTTTCAAAATTCTTTTAGGAGGCCGGTGCTATGCAATGTTGTAGGATAGGTCGTTTCGGATGAAAATTTATGGTGTGGTTTAGCCCCTAAATATCTAGTAGCGAGTTCCTTCCCCACTCCTTGCTCATCTACTTTTTTTTTTTGGGAAGGGTGCCTTAAAATGATCTATCAAAATAAATGGACAGCTTGCATAAAACATACATCACAATGGCCCCATAGAGGCCCTAAGGGCACCGTCCGTCTCTAGTTAGTCCTGATGGGCTAGCATTCAACGTGATGTACTAGTAGAGGCCACCTCGAATGAATGCATTGTATATCCACACTGTCTATCATTTTTGGTAGCTTTTTATAAAATATGGTCCCAAAAATAAAGAATATAGAGACTTTAGGTGCACCACGCCATAGGTAAAACAAACCTGGATGACAGGAAAAACCTTTTATGGCCCATAAAAGGTTTTTAATGGTATGTGCTGCCAATGCCTTTGTTACTGTCATGCTGAACACTTCAGGTATTAAACTTTTCAGAAGAAGTTGATGCAGGGTTGCTTGATCCAGTAGTGCCCAGTCACACAGCCACTGCTCATGCTTTTACATTTATCTCGATCCAATAGCAATGGAGGGCCACAAATTTTCACCTTGGCCGAATCCTCAAAATCAGATTTTTGGATGGTCGTAATGTGTCGTTGGTCGACATTTATTTATCAAATTTAGACCATCAACAATGTTTCATTTTGTCCACCATATAATTTGCTGGTCCAGAAAATATGAGGCTGGGTCTCTAGCATCCGTTTTGAGTTGATTAATTGTACATGGGGCCCAATCTTGTGGGGTCCAATCTTGCCATTGGAACTATTTGTATGGTTGGGCCCCATGGTGGATGAGAGTTGCATCAAAATCTCCCATTCAGATAATCCTAGCCATTCAAATTGGCTCCTGTTAAAGGTGTAACACAACTTGTGGATGCTGCATCTAATCTATGATCCAAGAACAATGTGATTCTTACTATGTTGATTACCTGCCACAAAAATGGGACCATGGTGCTCAACACACACACACACACACACACACACACATTTCCATACATGGATGGGCCAGATGGGCCAGAAAACACACATTCCATACATGGATGGGCCAGATGGGCCAGAAAACACACACACATTTCCATACATGGATGGGCCAGAATTTTTGCCCTAGACTCTCCATAATTCGGTTGCACCCTGTTCTCGGTTCCTATGATCCACTGATCTGCCATTAAAATGATGGTGACTTGTGCACCATTCACATTACATAGTTGTACGGGTGACGCAGACCGTCCAAATTACTGACCTAGTGGTGGATTGCTAGTATCATTCACCAATGTGATTATCCAGGACCAGTTCACACCGTTGGATGGATCTGATTTAGAGATCAAGACCATTCATCTAATTTAAATATTTGCACTCTCTCAATAGCCATATAATCGCTCTAAAGAAGTAGATGAAAACTTCAATCGAGAGAGAGAGAGAGAGAGAGAGAGAGACGAACTTGTCGGATGGGACGCGTATCGGGCCGAATGTATCTTCTCCTCCCTGCTGGATTTCTGAAAGAGTCTTGCAGGACTAACTGCCAGATTTCTGTGACAGAGGCCGGAAATCCTACAGGACTCGTGTCTTTTGCCAGGAAAGTTTGCCGGAGAGAGAGACAGAGAGAGCTTTAGAGATCAGATCTTCTTCATGGCTAGTGAAGGATTGATGAGGCGCCTCTATGAAGGGTCCATCGCAGGGCAGGACAGGACATGGAGATCGATGCAGGAAATCTAAGGGGCCGTTTGAATGTGGGCGCTCGATGGAGGATTTCTCGATGGAAGATGAAAGAGGGAAAAGATGAAAAGAGGGAAAAGAGGGCGCTCGATGTATTCGGGATGGATTTGGAAATCCTCTTTCAAATAAGACAACGTTTTGAAATCCGTATGTCGTGAGTTTTCCACTAAATAATAACACAAACTCAATTAACGGTCGTACATGCATGGGACCAATTTCTGGATGTTTAAATTATATTATATAATAAAAATTATAAATATTTACCATTAACAACTAGACCGATTATTTACATGGTCTGGATAACTCTATATCTTAGCCACTATTGTTATGAACAAGTCTTCCCTATTTTACATTAAATACAAAACTCAAAACTCAAAAATTAAAAAATGAAAACGTTAAATTCAGCTTTGGACTTGGTATGGCTCTATGGGCCCCACCATGATCGATTTGATTCATCCACGCCGTCCATCTATTTCTATACGTCCTTTTGACGTACTAATACCAAAAATGAGCCTGAAATAAATCTTGGTTGGACCACACAATAAGAAAACACTAGTGCTTGGACGTCCACCATTGAAAAGGTGGCTTCGCCGACGGATTGGTGGGATTTAGCTACGGCTAAAATCCGTCAGTGTATAGACGGCTGAAATCGGCCAAGAACTACTTTTCAAAGCCGTCAACTTTACCCTATTTTTTAGCTGTGATCATTCTACCTAGATCCCGTAGCATTACTTTTAAGGGCAGGTTAGGGCATGCAAGGGCATGCAAGCAAATGGGTTGCTTGATTGGGTGGGCCACACCCTAGTGTTTATATAAAATCCATCTTAACCATTAGGTGTGTCACCTCATGTTAGATGAGTGATCGAAAAATCACTCTCATCCATGATTTAGGTGGATTATATAATTGGAAATAGTGTATAGGGCAACTATCACCCTCCAAACGATTTTCCTTGGTATCGTCTATCCCAATCACATATGGGACTGATTTTCAGGCAGATATAAATTTTAGTGCGGCATCTAATGATTGGAGTGAATGTCATGTTATCATCACAGTAAGCTTTATAAAAATCAAGGGTGCATGTCTCTCTTTCGATTTTTTTTATTTTTTTTCTTTGGCCTCGCCTACCTAAATCACAAGTCATTCCATTTTTTGCTCATAGGCTTAAAGTAGGACATACATCTAATGGTCTAAGTGGACTTCCTATACACATCATGGTGGCCCCACCAAAAATCTAGTCCCGGCATCCCTCTCTATTGATGAGAGTGGACTACTGTGATGGTTATGTAAGATCCACTCCGACCATCAGATATTTAGACCCATATTAAGCCCGGAGATAAGAAAACAGCTGACCTATAATTCTAGTGGGCCACACTAAAGAAAACAACTAAGAGAGAGATGCGCACCCGTAATTTTCACAAGGCACACCGTGGTAATTATATGATAGGTTCCACACAAGCATTTAGATCACTGACCAAATATCGGTAGAGCTTTTTACCACTGTGAACCCCACCTTTTACCCATCGAGTTGATCTCGCTATGACGATCCGAACGTCCAGAAGGGTGGGGACGATCTCTAATTCACTCCTGGCGAGGCTTGTTGTGTCTTGGTCGGAGATCTCATCTACTTATGATGGACGACTCGGATCGCTCACATGGGCCAAGTTGGTGAGCCATGAATGAGATCAGCCAAGTCCATTTGAATTTCCTACGGCGAGAAAGACGAGGAGGAGGAAAACTCCTTCGTTTCTTGCAGGTCAAACCCGGTTTGATCTTTCCCTTGGTTCGGTACAACGCATGTGTGCTTCTATCACGTACACGCACTACCTATAGTGGGATCCACAGTGGCGATCTCCACGGATCCATTCCGTTCCTCTATTTTATCAGCTTATACTAAGGCCTGGCCTAAAGGTTGGGGCAGGTCTAAAGCTTAAGTGGGCCATATCAAGTGAATGTTTGTTTTAATCATGTATCTAATTAATCTAAGAGTTGAAATTTGACATGTACGGTCAATTTATGCTATATAGGTGTGGTGTAAAGTTTATCGTCAAACAGATCATGAGAACCTTGTGATTTAGAATTAAAGGCCTAGGTTTATGGCATTTTCATAATCATTGTTGATTTAAGAGTTTTTGGAAATCTAATAGTTCTATAGTGTTGTATGCACCTTTCTAAAAAAATTTACAAATGAACTTACATCTAAAACATTACAGGTAAAGGGTTATTCGCCAATTCATTTAAGAGAAGGTACATACGTCAAATCACACGATGGGTGGTCCTATCTTAAAATTAACGGTCAAATGGCTTGATTTATGAATGGGGATTATTCCTAACGGTCAGAACCATGTTAGGAAGTAGATATAAGGTTAGATTAGCTAGATTGTTACCGTACACGTGTACATAATAGGTTAAATTCTATTATAACACTCGGAAACTTTCAATACTCGGGTATTGAAAAATTCGAGGTGTTACACTCTCCCTCTATGCCTTTTTCTTCATTATTCTCTGCTTCATCATCCTCCTTATCATCATTCTCGTCATCCTCCTCATCATCATCATCATTCTCGTTCTCCTCTTCCTCAACTTTAATGACCTACAAAATATATCAATTAATATATAAGAGTTGGGATACTTTTATTAGCACGTTTGTTTTATTGACCGAGCGAATTAAACATGTAGAAAAAAAATTCATAACATCTCACCTGGAACCTATCACGGACTAAGCGAACGGTGTCCGTTTCCAGTTCTTCAGTGGTGGGTTCCAAGGTCATCATTATTAAAGTCTGAAAAATATTTTGTTTGACATTAATATACATAGCGTATATGTCAAATTAAGTGAATCGAATGGTGGAGAAATATATCGCCTCACATCTTTACTCTCAAAAATTTCATATATTTTGTCGTACTCCAACCCTTCAAGCCTCGATATTAAATGAAACATGGAATTTGAGAGAGAACATAAGAAATAACACACTCTTGAAGGGTTGGTACTCTTTCTACGGCCCATATCTGTTATAATGAAATTGCATGAGGTTAAAAATCTATAATTGAATATACAATATAATCATATAAAAAAAAGAAATAAGCCTTACTTTTAGAGGAAAGACGTAGTGTAACGCCCCGTGTTTTCAGGACCCGAGTATATAACTCGTTTCCCGAAAACCCGAGTGTTAACCTTAAAGGAAAGTCAAATTCACGTATTTTTTTTTCTTTATCAGAGTAAGCAGATAAGCATAGAATGGACAAGTAAGCTAAAAAGGAAGTTTCAATTTTCATTTAGAATATACAAGTGGTTGCCCATAATGACTGATACAAACCAATGTCCACATTCTTACGAATACAAAATGACATAATATTACATGTGAAACAAGGTAAACTGCAAAAATCTTGAACTGTAAAATCCTGTAGCAACCCTTAGCAAATAGAATCATGTACCCTTGTCAACCATAGCCTGCTCCTCACCCATATGAATGTGAACATCATCAGGGCCGCCTATGCTACCTGTACGGTTGTATATTTGATGGATGAGTGGCTAGCTCAGTGTGAATTTCCCTCAAAATTACACATCGCCACCTTAACAAACATAGTTAAAAGGAAAACAAGCAGTAATCCAAAACGGACAATATGCGGTCTTATTAGATGTATGTATGCATAAATGCACATCGATCTAGGGATGCACATCCAGTTGGACTTGGGCTCGTCACCCATGCAATCATCGACTTGGGAATGATCATCCAGTCGGAACAGGGGCCGATAGTCGATGGTCTGGGAGCTAGCGAAACGATACCCCAACATCTCTAGGGTACGTGCTACAGCATCCAGAATAGCCATCCGTCATCGCCAATATGCTATGAATGCATGATTAGCCAACCATTATTAATCCAGTTACAATCAGCCAATTTAAGTAACTCAATGGTCACTACGGGGGGCTCGTCACCCAGCGTAGGCCGACAGCTCGATCATAGTGTCCCATTACCACCATCCCCGGCTCATGAGGTCCTCCACCTTGGGATGTTTTAATAGAATACCCTGACCAAAATGACACCAGTTCAAGGTCCCTATTTCCCACACATTTGTCTAATTACATCCTAAGTGTGGTTTGCATACAATCATAGTATCCTCCATGTATAGCATAAAAAGGTTATGTACAGAAGCAAATCATGTTAACATGTGACAATATATGGCTTCAAATAAGGCATGAAAGGAAGCATCATGAAATAACTAATGAGGATATAGTCATGTGAATAGTGATCAAGGATTACTAGCATGTGGGCAAGTATCACAATAATGGTGATCTAGTACAACTAGGTTTAGCTAATTTAGAAATGGAAAGCCCAAGGGGAAAGTCATCACCTGTATGGTAGTGTTCTCGAACTTGGCCCGAGTCTTTTTGTAGCCTGGGGTCACCAAACGAGTCCCCTAAAATCACCATTTATACCTTGTCAAGCACTTCCATGTTCTTGTCTACTAATGTGGGGGAGAGAGTCTTAAGGAACGTTAAGGCTTTCTAGGCTTTAAGCCCACCTTATTTACCCAAGTAGGGTAGCCCAATTGGGCTCACCATTATAGGCTGAACTGGGCCCAATTTGGGTCCAAGTGTTGGGTCCGAATTTGACCCAAGTGGGATTGGCCTATACGCTATGGCGGGTAAACGGTGTGGATGAAATAAATGTTTTAAGGTGGCTACGTCCAGACCTTGGACGGTAAGGATTCATCATAAGTGTCAGGTGGGTCCCTCATGGGGCCAACCACATGTATCTAATATATAAATATTTAACGTCTCATGCATCTAAGATATATTAAAATATTATATCATGCATCTGATATTCAAATATTATATATGTACATTACATACTTATGATATTTAAATATTATATATATTACATGCATCTGATACTTATTGAGCATGATATCAGCGTGGGTCCCACATGGGCTCACCGCGTGCATATGTTATAAAAGGCCCAGCGTTGGAGTCCATGATGGATGGTCAGGATACAATCCATGTACCTCATGTTGCTTTGATGGTTCTCATATACCAGAGGTATCTTATGTAATGTAAATTAAAGTTTGCATACATGTGCAGGTGTACACGTATGCATTCACATGTCTTTATATATTATATTACATATATTTTCCAAATGTCCATCACTGGACTCCCATGGATGGATGATCCTGGGTGCAATCCACATGCACCGTACCTCATGCATATGAGATATAATAGTTTAAATCTTCATGCCCGTACAGGTGCATGTATATGTACTTAAATATATATTATTATTATATTTTCTTTTCTTTTTCTCCCATGCAGCTACGTCCAGCACTGGACGATCTGGGAACGTCCAGTGATGGACGGTCTAGATATTGGATGACAGTACTTGGTGTGGTATATATATATATATATATTTGAAAGGCCAGGGTCTGACGTCCTTTGATGGACGGCCTGGATACAGTTCATCTGCACCACGTGCGTGGGAGGGACGCGTGTATTCAGAGGTGGTGCCACATGTGTGGGTGAAGCCTTCAAGTGGATAGACGGCTGGAATGGAACACATGATCTCAGGGCATGCACAAATATAATATTAAATATATCAATTCAAACATATATATATATTAAAAATGTCAGGGACTTATATCTCCTAGCGGACGGCCCAGATAAGCCACAACACCAAGGTAGGGCCACATACACGGTTCACCAACCGTGGTAGGGTGGGGCCCACCTGCTAGTGCAGCGTGGGGTCCACCAGCGTTTGTTCAGGATCCCTAACCAGGGCAACCTACCAGCTTTTTGGTGAGGCCCACCTGCATTTGGTGAGGCCCAGCTGAACTTTGGTGAGGCCCAAGGTTTGTTTCACCTCCATTGTCAACATTCACAGCCAAGCTATTTTTGTTTTTAGAGGTCATTTCCGACCTGATTTCCGGCCCAAACGCGCCTCTTCTCCAATCGTTTTTCGACCCACTTCAATACTTAACCAGTGGCATGGTGGCCGCCACCTTCCCCGACCAAAAATGGCCCAAGACAAGGTCGTTTCCATCCTCATTTTTGGGCTGGTAACAGTCCGCGTTGTAGTTCAACAGAGCTCTGTTTGTGAGCTGCTACTACACAGCGTTTCAGCCCCCAACTAAGGCCATTTACATGCCGCGTTTTAGCCCCAAACAGGGCCCGAACTCCGGCCATGCTTGACCTTAAAACAGCGCCTATGCGCAGGTAAATTTTGGCCTCAAACAGAGCCTGTCCTAGGCCATGCGTTCAGTCCCTGCTGATGGGTGCTTACCAAGCCATGAACGTGTGGTGTGATGGAGCTTAGTGTGGGTTTTCTAGAGTTTCTTTTTAACAAAAATGGAGGGGAGAGGTTTTACCTTCCACAGTTAGGTCCGACCCGAACTTGAGTGGTCACGCACACACCCAACACCTTCAGCTTCTTCCTCCCTTCTCTCTCACTGTTTTCTCTCTTTCTTCTCTCTCCGACTCTTTCCTCTCTCAACTCTCTTTTTGTGTGAAGTCTAAAGGGCTGAGCTCCCCATTTATAGGTAAGGGGATGGAGATCCAAGGGCTGGGATTGGTTTTGTCCATCCCCAAGCGACGACCGTCAGTGGTTGCCTCAGTTTTTTTTCTCATAACGGATAAATACGTCTTGTAACTCCTCCCGGTTTGGCTATCTTTGGTTTGAGAGAGAGAGAGCTGACATCAATACGTGGGAACTCCAACCGATGCAGCTCTCCCCGTAACTTCAGCGGTCTGTTCGCCTTCCATGATAGAACGGACGGTCAGGGATAGATTCCCTTCGTTTGTTTTCGGGGGCAACTAGTATGGTTTTCAGAAAATTCATTCCTTCCATCAGTTTTGTAAGGTGATGTTAGGCTAGCGGCCATAATATGTGATGTATCCGAGTTTTGGATGAGCCACACCACTAGTAAATGTGTGACGCTAATTCCGTAAATTTCAATTTGCATCCACTGTTACTCCGTAAATTTCAATTTGCGTCCACTGTTACAACATGCAGATTTCTATGTGGTTATTTAAAATAAATGAGGGTCCACCTGCGATGATCTTCCGGAAGATCTACTCCATTCACCGTCTTTGGCACGCCGTGCTAACCCATGGTCCGAAATTTGAAGTAGATCCGAACTTTAGGTGGGCCGCACGATCTGTTAATGCATTAAATGGTATTTACCGTTAAATCTCATTCACGTAGAAATTTGAATGAATTGAGATATTTTTTGAGAAGTCCACTTTATTCCTTGTAGTTGTACGATCTGCTCCGTTCATTATGTTTAACATGCCTTGCTAGGATTAAGGTCCAAAAATGGGGCAGATCTGTTAATCAGGTGGGGCGCACGGTATGTTTTAGCTTCAACGGTAATATCTAATCACATTCATGAATATTTACTATCTTGTCATTCATTTCTCAACCAGCTTTCGACGTCCATTACGTCGAAGTGCGCCGTCCGAATTTCTTAAATTTTGGCAGGCATTCTTTATTTTTCGTGTTCTTTCTCTTAGTCCAATTTAGACCCCGATCTCCCAAGGATGTCCAAGATGCTCTTTTAGTGGCTTGCATACTCCGTAATTCAAAATAACATTTGTACACCTCCAATTGACAAGTTACCAGATAGTTGGGACTTAAACCCGAAGATCTTCACAATGACCGATTCATCCTGATATTCGGATGGTCCATTTGCCGGATCCAAACCTGATGAACGGTCGGGTGACTTTTTAAAAATAAGGAAGGTTTATGGTTAGCAATCTAACCATGCATATGGGTGGATGTATGGTCAGTTTTGTGAATAGATAAACACAAAGTGGGTTTCCAGAGTGATTAGGGGTAAGACTTATATAACGTTAGATTCGAGTGATTTTCTTATATATGAAAGTTTCTCAGATTCTGATTCTAATGGTGGGCTAAGCATACTCATATGGTGTGAATAAGATGGGCCGATCAGAATCTTGATCTGATAAGTGTATGAACGGATGTAGAGGTCAAGTAGTTGATTTACTGTGATTTAAGGCCTGAAATTCGATGTGTACGGTTAATTTTTGGTAATTAGGCATGGTATAAAATTTTGTATTAAACGGATAGTGAAAACCACGTGATCTAGAATTAAGTGGCCTAGGCAATGGCGTTTTCATAATTATTACTGATATGAGGGTTTTGTGAAATCTAATGGCTCCACATGGTTATAGGTATGTTTCTAAGCAATTCTTACAAAAGAACATATATCTAAATCATTATGGATAGGGAGTTTCTTCGTTATTCCGTTCAAAAGAAAGTTTTTACATCAAATCACGCGACGAATGACCTTGTTTTGAAATTAAATGGTCAGATGGCTTGATCTATAAATGGAGATCATTCCCAGTGGATAGATTCGTGTCGGGGAATGAATACAAGGTCAGGATAGCTAGGTTGGTATCGTACACATGTACGCATCAAGTTAAACTCCATGGTAACACCCGAGGACTTTCAATACTCGGGTATTGAAAAGTTCGAGGTGTTACACGTAGCTACATACATTGTAGCGAATCGCACTTAATGCCATCACGGCACCTTCAATCCCTTGTGACGTTGCGTACAAGGTCTAACTACCCTAAGGATAGATATAGAAGTCTTTTATATAGTCGACCGGGTCAATATAATCTATGTCACACCTGGTTTTGGTGTCGGTTCTCCTAACAAACCACTCTACACACATAATTAGGGCAACCTTCACTACATCCTCATGTTTATTGGTGTCGACTATTTTTCAAACACCTCTCGTAAATGTTTCTTTAAAATCGGATGTTCATTGAAATACTTCTCTCTTATTATATCCGTAATGGGACAAATTTTCGGTATAGTAAGCTCTCCGATCTTAAGCTCCGTTATAAGGGCGAAGTCCATCTTCGTGAATTTCAAAGATGTCCCTCGTATCTCAAACACAAGATCAACTTTATATCTTATAAAAAAAAAGGTGAAATAACGCACCTATAAATCTAAACGATGAAATGTGCAACAAAAAAAAATAATGGGGATTGTCTAAAAAGATTTAACCGACTATCGTGCTTCTCCAACCCACCCTTCACTGTATCAAACCACAATTTTAGTGAACACTTGGATGATGGGTTTGGAAATTTAGCAAAAGAATCGTTGCCTACAAGAATGAATTACCAAAATATATTAAAAATAAAGTTCGATTGTTGGTCTTGTGAGGCATAATGTAAAAAATCAGAAATAAATTAAATCAATCAAGCTCTTGATAAATTTGAGCGAGTTTCAAATGAAATTGAACGAGCCTCAAGTGAAATTGATCGAGGCTAATATGAAATTGAGCGAGGCAACACATGAAATTAAGTGAGCTTCAAAGGAAATAAAATAAGCCTAACATGAAATTGAACGAGGCTAACTTTAAATTGAGCGAAGCTAACATGAAATTGAGCGAGGGAAACAAAAAATCGATCAAGGTTAACATCAATTTGAGCGAGCTTCGAATGAAATTCAACGAGCCTAACATGAAATTGAGTGAGGCAAACATGACATTGAGCGAGCTTCAAATGAAATTGAGTGAGGCAAACATGAAATTGAGCGAGCTTCAAATGAAATTAAGCGGGGCAAACATGAGCGAGATTAAAAGAAAATTGAGCGAGGCTAACATGAAATTGAGCGAGCCTAACTTGAAATTGAGCGAGCTTCAAACATGGAATTGAGCGAGGCAAACATGAAATTCAATGGGCCTCAAAGGAAATTGAGCGAGGCAAACATGAAATTCAACAAGCCTCAAAGGAAATTGAGCAAGGCAAGCATGAAATTCAACGAGCCTAAAAGGAAATTGAGCGTGGCAAGCATGAAATTCAACGAGCCTCAAAGGATATTGAGCGAGACAAGCATGAAATTCAACGAGCCTCAAAGGAAATTGAGTGAGACAAGCATGAAATTCAAAGAGCCTCGAAATTGAGCGAGACAAGCATGAAATTCAACGAGCCTTAAAAGAAATTGAGTGAGGCAAGCATGAAATTCAACGAGCCTTAAAAGAAATTGAGTGAGGCAAACATTAAATTCAACGAGCCTCAAAGGAAATTGTGTGTAACACCCCATACATTTCAATCCTTAGGTGTTGCCATGTGACCTAAGTAGCATAAATACAAACCTAGCTTAAGTGAACATTTACGTGATTTCCAGTCAAAATCCAATCATGATAAAAGCAATTCCCATCCATATGCTAAACAACTCACCCGATATTCTTCAAACGAGTCACCCCATCATTAGAAAAACCTACTCTTGGGATTTAAACTTCATTGATGGGAAAATCTAACTGACCCTCTTAAATTTAGGACCCCTATAATCCTTTAGATTGGCATTGATTAAGCTTATAAGAAATCCACCCATCCAGGTACAGGATCAATGGTTAGGTTTCCATTTATATAGTTTATAGGACCTCTCATCATCTGTTCATGGTCTGATAATCCAGGCCAATCATTAAATTCAGATTTCCCTCAGGAGCCTCGATTGACTCTTAAGACAGTTGTTAATCTTGTTATGCAAGGGTTAAAATTCATAATCACTCATTTAACTAATAAGTGAGAGTAATCGATCATAGAGATTATTGTTGAATTTGCCTAAAATAGGATTATGTACCATTAAGTATGGTGACAATCAGATTTAGAAAGGATCTGACCGTCAGATCAGCAAAAATCCGTGGTTAAAGTCCAAGGGTTTAAAGTGTGGCCTACCTGAACTCCAAATCAGCCCCATTATTGGACTCAGGGCCCTATACACATCAGGGAATTAAATGAACGGTCCTAATCTCATGAGCGAACCACAGATCATCATTGGACCGATGATAATTGGCACTCAAAGGCTATATTTCAGCTGATATGGCCCACCTAAGCCATGGATCTACCCCATTCTTTGGGTCGGGCCCTATTTTGGGTTGAAAAAACAGATGAACGGAGTGGATTCACTAGATCCATCATGGTGGACCCCACATGAGAAGCATGTGTACACGGTTGGGGCACACCCGAGGTGCACCATGCCACAAACGCGGTCAGACAAGCGCTGACCTGCGCTCGTCCGAAAGAGGAAAGGATTTCCCTCCTTTTGTTTTTGAATTTTCGTCAGGCCGTTGAACAGAGACCGTTCTCAGTGGATTGTGGCCCACCTATGTTGCTTGCAGAATCGATCCGATCCGTCTATCTTGTAGAGGACCCGAAGACGAACAGAACAATTTTCGACCACCGTTAGATTACACGCATGCGCACACAAATCCAGCCACAAGTCAGGCTAACAAACACACTTATTTCTAAAAACAGAAAGAAATCCATTTTCTTGCTTTCCCAGCTGGACGGATCCGTGTGAAAAGCTCTCCCTTCATCCTAGCCGTTGAAGTGAGCTCATCCCAACCGTCCGTTTTCACGCAGGCTAGGACTGTCAGTGGAAACCGACGCTAGTTTTGTTGCCCCAACAGTTTCTCCCTGCCACGGAATGAATCCGGGTCGTTTAACTTCGATCCGACGGTATTGGGAGAGTTGAGGGCAACTGAAAATGAGAGTGGATCGAATAGCAGTGGGGATCCCTCATTTTATTGCGGCTGCAGGAGGAAATAGCCGGAAACCTTCCTGTCGTGAAACCACCGGAAAAATCATCTCGGAGCTTCGATTTCAAGCTTCCTTGAGCTTCAGCAGATGCACAGGAGTCGCCTAGAAGCCCTCGTTTGAAGGAATACCCACCGAGTCGAGATCCACCATTAGAGGAGCTCGTCTTCCTCAACAGTTTTCTTCATTCAACAGTGCTGCTGGTGCCGCTGGACTGAGTTCTACTTGCATCTGGGAAGGTCCAAACTCGATTCGGGTTAGTCTGGAGAGAAAAGAAAGGAAAAAAAAAAGAGGAGGAAGTGAGAGAGAGGTAGAAGGATGCTGCTGTCGCTGCCATAGCCGCATCAACTCGAGCTCGGGATCTTTTTTCCGATTTTATTGCTGACTTGAGAAAGAAGGGAGAAAAGAGAGGAAGGCAGGGGGAGAGAGAGAGAGAGAGAGAGAGAGAGAGAGAGAGAGAGAGAGAGAGAGAGAGAGAGAGAGAGAGAGAGAGAGAGAGAGATGCTGTCCCAACCAGACTCAGCCGAGTCAAGCTCGGTGCAGGCGCTGGCTAGCCCAGGGTGTTTGCCTGAGAAAGAAGAAGGGAAGAAGCAGAGGAATGAGAGAGAGAAACAAATGACGGAGAAAGAGAGGCGGGGTTGTTGTTGAGCCAATGGAAGCAACACGAGACAGGTGGCTGTTGAGTTGACTCGGCTGAAACCGAGTCCAGTCGGGCCGAGATAGGTCCAGATTCTTGCCGGACGTTCCAGCAATCTTTAAAATAATAATAATAATAATAGAAATAGTAGAAGAAGGAGAGAGGGAGGAAGAAAAGAATAGAGAAGAGAGAGAGAGAGAGGGAGTGAGTCGACTCGTTGTCGAGTCAAGGGGATTCGGTCACTCGATCAGGCTGAATTTGATTCAGGTGCGAGTCAGGCTAGCTGAGTCAAGTTCCAAACCAAGAACGAACCAAGCTCGGGTTGACTTGGTTCAAGTCAAGACGAGCAATCGAGACTAGATCGGATTGGTCAAATCAGGTAAGTCTAAGATAACTACTTAGATTAGAAATTATCATTAAATAGATTTATTAATATTCTTATTGTACATTGGGAAATTTTCTAACATGGGTTTAAATTGATTCAAGCTAATTCACACCTTCAAACCCTATGAAGAAGTGGACTTACATCCTAAGGTGAGTACTCACCCTTTGAGCTTCTCACTTAAATTCACCAATCTAGACATAAATGATGTTTTAATTCCATGAAGCTAGTAGCTCTAAATCACCTCCTAGTTCACTTATCTTATTATATAATATTGTCAATATGTCGTATAACTAACTCATATAAGGAATAATTGTTGTCTCTTTAATGTTAGCAAATATGAATGAATTGGTTGCCACATGTTACCTCAAGTTGTAGGGTTGTTAATTAGTTAAATGTGGTCGTTTGTGATTATTACATGGATTGAATGGAACATGTTAGGGTCTTACCATCTTGCGGTCTATGGTTGCCTTATATGGCTTAGACCATATGTTGCCTACGTGGCTTGGATCGTCTAGTTGCCTTTATAGCATTGATGGATTATTAGTGCCCTCTTGTGGCTTGATAGTTACATTCATATATCTTGTTGCTTCCTATAACCATCTTGCGGTGTTCAGTCATACCATGATTTTCAGGTGGAGCTGAAGTTCATTGATCGATTTTCTAGCCATCTTGTGGTGTTCACATACGACACAATTTTTGAGTGGTATAGGGTTTGTATGTTGTTTGTCTCTTCATCTTACAGTATCAGTCGTGCCATGATTTTTGGGTGGAGCTGAAGTTCTCTTATCAATTTTCTATCCATCATATGGAGTTCACGTACGACATGATTTTCAAGTGAAGAAGGTTTGGAGGCTGATTTTCTATTCACCTCACGGATTTCACTTATACCATGATTTCCGGATGGAGCTGAAGTTCGCTTATCAATTTTCTAGCCATTTTGCAGAGTTCACGTACAATGTGACTTTCGGGTACAATAAAAAGTTATATGGTGGATTGTTTGGTTATTTGGACATACTTCCTTGCATTGCAACTGTTGTTATATTTTGCTTATAATGAGATTATGTTGATTGACTCAATTTTTGAGTGTATACTAGAGTTTTTTCCGAGTGTAAACCCCACCTTCTTTTCTGAACGTTCCCAAACTTTACTTTCCAAAACTAAACCATTTTGTACGGACACATTATTTGCAGACGAAAATACCCTTGCATTCACGGTGGCACCGTGATATCCATGGTGTCACCGTGGAACTCTGTCTTGTCCACCGTGGCACCGTCCAATACCAAAAAAGGGGACAAAGGCCGTAGCTAAAGATCTATGGTCACGGATTATTGCTTCATTAGATTCATAACCATTAATTCTATGGCTACGGATCTAATCTGTAGCGATTTCTTCTGTAGCGAAAAGTTTTTACAACTATAGATAATTGAACGAGCATAACATGAAATCGATCGAGCTTCACACGAAATTTAACGAGCCTCAAAGGAAATTAAGCGAGGCTAAAATGAAATTGAGTGAGGCAAACATGAAATTCAACAAGCCTTAAAGGAAATTAAGCGAGGCAAACATGAAATTCAACGAGCCTCAAAGGAAATTGAGCGAGGCAAACATGAAATTCAACGAGCCCCAAAGGAAATTGAGCGAGATAAACATGAAATTGAGTAAGGAAAACATGAAATTTAACAAGCCTCAAAGGAAATTGAGCGAGGCAAACATGAAATTCAATTAGCCTCAAAGGAAGTTGAGAGAGGCAAACATGAAATTCACAGAGCCTCAAAGGAAATTGAGCGAGGCAAACACGAAATTCAATGAGCCTCAAGGGAAATTGAGCGAGGCAAACATGAAATTCAACAAGCCTCAAAGGAAATTCAACGAGGCAAACATGAAATTAAGTGAGGCTAACATGAAATTGAACGAACCTAACTTAAAATTTAGCGAGGCAAACATGAAATTGAACGAGATTTAAAGGAAATAAAATGAGCCTAACATGAAATTGAATGATCCTAACTTGAAATTGAGTAAGGCTAAGATGAAATTGAGCGAGGCTAACATAAAATTGAGCAAGGCTAATATTAATTTGAGTGAGCTTCAAATGAAATTGAACGAGCCTAACATGAAATTGAACGAGCCTAAAATGAAATTGAGTGAGGCTAACTTGAAATTGAGCGAGGCAAACATGAAATTGAGCGAGCTTCAAATGAAATTGAGTGAGGCTAAAATGAGATTGAGTGAGCTTTAAATGAAATTAAACGAGTCTAACATAAAATTGAGCGAGAGAAACATGAAATAGAGCGAGGCTAACATGAAATAGAGCGAGGCAAACATAAAATTGAATGAACTTCAAATGAAAATAAACGAGCCTAACATGTAATTGAGCAAGCTTCACATGAAATTCAACTAATACTTCAACGAAGTTGACCGAGCATTACATCAATTTGTGGAAGTTCCCGGTCATATTTTTATGATTTCTCTGTCAATTTCATGAATTGTTTGGGTAATTTCACCAATCATGCATTAGCAATTTCACTGACAACTCGAGCAAATTGCTGAGAAGTAGGTCAAATGGATTAAGAACTTTCGCAAATTGGAAATCAGATTGCTCGGTACGCTCTTATCATATTTTAAAATAAGTGACTGGTTAGCAAAGGGAAGGTTCACATGCAACCTGTCATGAAGATGTTTAGTAATATCTCCTCATTGCAATTTTTTGGCAATGCTCAATCCACAGTTGGATAAGTGATTTGGACGGTCTGGATTGTCATACATTTGTGTTATCTGTATGGTTGAAAGGTCACCAGTGAAGTGTGAACTGACAGTGGGGTGTACTAACAAGCTAACAAAAAAAAAAAAGGTCACCAGTGTCTACAAAATGGTGCAAACTAACATACAAGTCCAATTTGAGAAGAAATTTTAGGCATATCCTTACATTTAAACAATTAAAATGGTTATGGAGGTGTTGAGCTCCAAATTCAGTTACATGTACATGATGTTGGGTGTGCTAGAGCGTAATATAGATCAATTGAACTAAATGTCTTTGACCCCAAGTGTTGAGATAGATAGAGTGACCATTAATGGTCATTTATGCTTGAGAACTAAATAATTCGATTTTCTATTCAGATTCAATTATCTATTCACCTACCTATAAAGAAATTAGGTGATTTGCAAAGGAATTGTTTGTCTTTCTAATGAGTTCTTTTTGTCTTTCAGCCAAAGAAACTTTCCTTATTGTGATAATAGGGATTGATCAATTAGAAAAATGTGAGAGTAGAATAAATGAAATTATATTAATAAAAGAGAATAAAAACTTGCATCCGTGGTACATCGATAGAATTTATGACTACCCATGGCCATATTTTGATCAACGCAAGTTGTCGGTAATGAAGCCACTATGGTGAGTAGTCTATTCTGTCACATGAGCAAGATACATGACAGTAGACAGTTAAACTTATCATTTTTAGGCTACTTATGACTTTTTCAATTTCTGATCGAATTTAGTTGTTAGAGCAACGGTAAAGATCTTCTGTTTGTCTCATATTGAAATTTCACTACCCAATAGGATTTGACATGGTTAGATCAGGCATAAACAGGAAGAGAAGATCGAATGCAAGGAATAAGTATGAAAGCTCATTAGATTCCAACCAAGCATGGCGATTAAAAGAACACTCTAAAAGGCCCACTATGATGTGTGTATGTGTGACATCTACTCCATCCATCGTTTTCGCAAATTCTTACTATTATGTGAAAAAAAAAAGGTCAATCCAAAAATTAAGTGGGCCACATCATGGGAAACAATGGAGATGGGAACATTCAACATTAAAACCCTTTTAAAGCCCATTATGATGTTTATATGCCACCCAACCCGATCATACTGTGGGCATCGGTATGATGTTTATATGCCACCCAACCCGATCATATTGTGGGCATCGTAAGGTTTCAATGGTATGTGTTCCCATCCTCACTTTCCCCTTTGGTGTGGCCCACTTGAGTTTTTTAATCGACCTTATTTTATGCCCATGACCTATTATGAGCCGTCATAATTAAATGATGGACATAGTACATGTCATACACATCATGGTGGCCCTTGAAAAGTTCTTGTTGCATATGGGACACAATCTAGAGTGTTCAAATGCCTGTAGATGGGACACAACATGATAGTTATGCCAAATGGACGGTCCTTGACCTTTGACCATTTAACCATTCATTCTATACAATGACCAAGGAAGATAATATTCTTCAAGAGAATGTAAGAATTCCATAAGGTGGACCTTATTGATCAACAGTTTGGATTGTCCTAAGGGTTGGATAATGTGATTGGGCATACCTCTAGTATAGGCATTGGCCCACTTAAACAATCCAATTAATCAATTTGGACTATCCATTAAGTCTAGCAAACAATTTATTAACTATCATGAAAAATTCACATGGATGAATGATTTTAACCATTTAATCAATAGCCTATAAAATAAAATAAACGGCCAAAATCATTTATACAAAAATATATCTAATCAACAATTTGAGCCATTCATTTGCTAGATGTCATCATGGTTAGCTTAGTTCTAAATGTTAGCATCTTCTATGTGGTGGCCCACACATGCACATGTATGCACGACTCCCGAATTCCAGGGTGTTACAGAGAGAGACTATTAAGCCATTTATCATCGAGTCTAATCACCTAGAGGAGTGTTGTACATAGTTAATTTATAACATCACTTCTTTTTTTCTTTTTGTTAGCTTGTTAGTACACAACATTGTCCGTTCATACTTCACTATTAGCCACCCCCGCTAGGGAATCGAGACCAAGACCTCAGAGTTGAAATGAGGTATCTTTCACTTAGTCTACCACTTGAGCTATGGATGACCTCTTCATAGTTGATTTATAACATCACTTAATATGCATGGCTAATCTCACTTCTAGTTCTTGATTTTCTGGTTGATATCATTACGTCCATATGTGTTACGCAATCCCGGTTTTGAAATCATAGTTTTCGATGTAAGACATGGCATAGGCACATTCCTATTATATTTAAACCAAAAGAAGGTGAACCGTAGATCGGCCATAACTTTTGATTCGGGTATCATTACAAGACGCACAACATATTAATCTCTATGGTAACAAGCCATCTGGAGTGAACTAGCACACATAGTGGGTCACGTCAGTCAGTTTTGTAAGAAAACATGTGCTGCCAGTTCAAAAATGAGATCTTAGAAAAATTTACTATTTTTATTAATTCTGATTTTTTTTTTTTCATGTTTCCTTATTTTCAGAAATTGCTCCTAATCATGGTAGGACTCCTTTAGTAAGGTTTATGTAGATTTTTTATTTTGGCCAATTTTACTATTTTGGATCATTTTTATTTTAGTTGAATTATGACTCTTAATTAGGGTTGGAAATTTGCTTTTTTTGGTAATTGCAAATTATGCTTTATTTTTTCTTATTTATTCGTGATGTAATGGAGTAATTGAAGATAATTACACATTATTTGAATAAAAAATTATTTGAGTTTTATCTCTTTTTTTTCTTATGGATTCAATATTTTTATTACTTGAGGAAGAATGTGATCTTTCTCTTTATCCCTTTACTCTCTTCCCTACGTCAGTTGGTATTAGAGAGATATTTTTTTTCTCAGAACGATGATATCTAATGAAGGTATGGACAACAATTCCATGAATAGTGCTTCAGGAAATAATCCTATAACAACGGCGGTGTTTAAAGGTTTTCATCAAGAGAATCGGTAAGCCATGCAAGAACTCTACACAACGATTAACCATTTGATGAAAGCTGTAAACATATCCATGTTTATAATAATATGAATATGAGTTTGGCGATGGAGCTTGAGTCATTATATATATTTGTGGTGTAATATTAGTAATGAGTCGCAAGTCATTAACTAATGATGGCGAATTGAATGCAACCACTTTGACTGTGAGGAAGTTATTGTACACGCTAAAGGTAGAGATAGATTTATAATGGCTCAACATCTTTCGAACAAGGTGCATTGTGAATTAAAAAGTGTATAATTTATATTTGAGTCGAGTCGAGCTAGGGCCTGCTGGAACTCGTCTCAAACTCATTTTCGAGCTCAAAAAATCAGCTTGACTCGATGCAAACTCAGCTTTGAACCAAGTCGAAATGAGCTTTTTCGAGTCGAGTCGAGCGAGCTAACCCAGCTAGCTCGGTTCGTGTACACCTATAGGTGTTGCTTTGCTCTGCAACACTTGTTTTATGCTAAAATATCCAATCTCCATGGAGTCCACCTTGTTGTAAATGTATGTAAAATCCACTCCGTCCATTAGGTGAAAACAGTTATTTTTACTGCACGTGGAAAAGATAAGCCTGGTTAAAAACTTATATGGGCATGACCAGTAAAATAATGGGACGACGAATCTGACTAATCATAGATCAAAATCTTGACCACAACAACGTGGGACGATGGATCCGATCAATTATAGATTAAAATCTTGACCATAAACCAGTGGGACGACGGATTCGGTCGATCAAAGATCAGAATCTTGCAGGACGGCAGACTTGATTGGTCATTGATTGAAATCATGACCGCTATCCATGGACAGACCTCCATCATTCATAAAAGCCGAATGTCACGCCCCAAACTCGGGGACGGACAGCTTCCGTGATGCCCCGAATCCCAGCGTCGATACGTCAGATTCCAATCTTGGGATCCTACAAGGAGGAATATTTTTTTGTACATTTAACTCGAAATAAGCACAACCACAAGATTACCCAATTCACAAAAGCAATATCAACATCACATATCCACTAATATAATCGATTGAGTACAATGCTAAAATGAAATACATAAATCGAAAATCAAGCTCCGGAAGACCGCTAGCACGCTCCAAGCTCAACAATGCCGCAACCTAACATCTCCTCGCACGCATCTATCGTGCATGCTTATAAAGCTTAGAGGGTAGTGTAAGTGTGTGCACAAGATAAGTGTCAAGTATTTCAATACAATGCCGAAAATAGTGGTAATCCATAAATCATACATTACCAGAATAGCAGAAAGATTGACAAGATCATAAATTATCAAAGTAAACTGATGAGATCATAAATCATAAGATAACGAGTAAGCAATATAGAATAGCTATGCAAATAAGGAGCCATAAAAAGTCAAATGTTAGATGCCAAGAATGCGATGCAATATACAATTCTGAAGAGTTCATGAATAACGTCACCGTATCTAGACCATATAAATGTCATATGCGGTGCGAATGGAATGACTATGCTGGAGTGTGAAGTCGGGATGATAGTACGTAGGGTCGCAAGCTATGGGGTCCATCACAATGGACTTCTATCCAAACCGGTCCCATACCTAAATTTGGATAGTCAGACTCGATGTGGTAAACTCTTGATCTTAGGTTAGTCGCGTGCCCCAACCGAAATCCTGGCCATTGCGAAGGTACACGTAACAAATAGTTGCACACCACCAACCCAAGTGGATAGTGAATGAATGAATGCATGAATGAGTATGCAACTCCTACTCAATAAGTCCACATATCAGTACGGTTCCTCTCTGGGATCATCACCGGGGTCTATTGCACTCTACGCCAGCTTGCCGCCCCTATCCGAACACACAACCAGGTAAGTGGAAGAGACCTCACTATCCGCCTGCTAATATCGAGCCCGGCTCGTCGATAGCGGACCCATTCATCAAGCTGGTCAAACTCAACTTAGATAATGCCCCCTCACTCAGGCGGGTAAGGTCACACCCCCTCTCAACCAACCATGACACGGTGGGAGACGCGGCCTCGGTATTCGGCACTCGGGCGCTCATGTATCCACTCGGTCTCGGCGTTGGGGCCACTCGGCCACGGAGGTTTAGGGATTTTCACCCAGGGACATCTATGGCGCCCGTATACTATAACCAAACATTTCAGGTGTCCCATTTGGCCATCCACGATATGCTGTGGAGGCTACGCCCCGATGTCACTAGGGCGTATAGTAATCATAATGCGAGATGCATGAGTCATACAATTCGATCATGCATCAATCCTGCGCACACCGCGTGCTCATGTGAGATAACCTCCGCCTATCGTGGAGTCTCATAACAACATGCTCAATGACATATGCAATGATCAACCATATCTCATAACAAACATGCAGATGATGCGTATGGGCATGTATCATGATGTTATGTTCGATCGGTAATCAACAATCAGCCAAGACAAATCAGAATCGGTAATCAGCCTCGATCGATAATCAGCCTAGATCGGTATTAGGCAATCGGTCACGACAAATCAGAATCGATAATCAGCCATGATCAATAATCGGCAATCGGCCGATCAAGGCCTAAGGGAAGGTCACAGTGTGGACATCTAATCATTATTGCTCCCAACGAGTGGCCCACATAGGGCCAAACATATAGTAGGCCCATGACCTCACACAATGGTCTCATAAATCAAGTGGGTCGCATCACATGGGCCTAATGCACATCACTATAGGCCGCATCATATGAGCCAGAAATACATCTCGATGGGCCTCATCACATGAGCAGAACATTTCACAATGGCCTTACTAAATGGGTCAAACACATCTCAATGGGCCACAACGTATGGGCGAGTATACATCACAATGGGCCACGACCCATGGGCGAAGCCGTGGGCCTCAAATACAAGTGGGCCACATTAATGGGGCCCATATATAAACCTCGGTGGGCCCTGCTCATAGGCTTCAAATACATAACATGCGGGCCCCTGCTCATGGGCTTCAAATACATAACATGCGGGCCACTGCTCATGGGCTTCAAATACATAACATGCGGGCCCTGCTCATGGGCTTCAAATACATAACATGCGGGCCCTACCCATGGGTCTTATACGCATAACATGCGGGCCCTGCTCATGGGCTTCAAATACATAACATGCGGGCCCTACCCATGGGTCTTATACGCATCAAATGGGTCACGCGTCATGGGCCCAATACATGTCTCAATAGGCCTTGCATCGATGGGCCGCACTAATGGGCCGTGTACACATTAAGTGGGTTGCATCAAATGGCCGCACAAATGCACAATAGGTAGGCCCTGTACATGCCGCGAGATGGGCCCCACTAGATGGTTAGTGTGGATATAACATGCGTACATCTAGTGGGTCACTCGTCCCATGTAGACGGTGTAGATAAAACATACATCGAAGCTAGTCTTATATGACCTGGACGGTTAGGGTGGAACATATGAGGTGGGCTCTGCTCACGGGTTCCAAATACATACAATGGGCCTTACCAAATGGGCTTTGAATACATCTCAATGGGCCTCAACCCATGGGCCCTAATATATATCATAAAGGGGGTGCCTGCCCTAGATAGCGTGGATAAAAATACATCTTGGTGCATCTCATCCAAATAGTTGGACAGTATGGATATAAAAACATATATATCATGTGAGATCCATGTGTACAACGGATGCATCAAGGTGGGCCTCACACAGATGGACTGCATGGAATGAAATACATATGTCACACAGGTTCCACATCCCACGGCCAGAGATTGGGCGATGAGGATAAATAAATACATCATGCTGGCCCACACTGCATATGGATCGTATGCTTATACAACACATATAATAAACATATAATAAGGAGGCCCCCACCGTCCAGTAGCTGCTAGACGGTGTGAATATAGAATGCATGCATCAAGGTGGGCCCCACCTCCACACGTGCAACACATGTGGAGTGGGTCCCAGACCTGGACAAAATGGACGGACAGATTAGATGGCAAATACATCACGGTTGGCCCCACGGTAGGATAGAGCACATATATCAAGGTGGGGTCTGTGGGCTCCATGGAACTTGCTGATGCCAATCAGCTCTATAGTTGGTGCCTGGTGGACCAGCCAATCCACTATAGCGGGTGGGTCCCACGTGGGGCCCACCATGATATTAAAGTGGGCCCGACAAATGGGCCACAAAATACATCAAAGTGGGCCTGATAGATGGGCCACAAAGTACATCAAGGTGGGCTCGACGAATGGGCCACAAAATGCATCAAGGTGGGCCCGACGAATGGGCCACAAAATACATTAAAGTGGGCTCGACAAGTGGGCCACAAAATATATTAAAGTGGGCCCGATAAATGGGCGACAAAATACATTAAAGTGGGCCCGACAAATGGGCCACAAAATACATGAAGGTGGGCCCGACAAATGGGTCACAAAATACATCAAAGTGGGCCTCATAACATGGGCCTCCTATACATTAAGGTGGGCCCCCACTGGACGAGCCACAACACATCAAGATGGCCTCCCCCTCACATGGTCATATGTACATCAAATGGGCCACACCAATGGGCCCCATGTATATCAAACGGGCCACACCCAAATAAAAGTGGTGGTAATGATTTCCACCATTTAAGTTCCTAATGTCCACCATAACATATGTTTCCCATCCAACATGTTCATAAATTAACGTAATGATAGATGAAGTGGAACAAATATCAACTTAATAGGAAACTCCCATGGCCCTTAGAAATTTTGAACGGTGGACATCGTTGTCCACTACCTTAAATGGTGGGGTTCACTTGAACTTTAGATCTAACTTTTTTTTTTTTTTTTTTTTTTTTTAGCCTCAAGCCATGTTAAGACAAGCTTGCCAAATAGTTAGACGGTTTGGATGCAACACATGCATCAAGGGCGGGGTCCACATGAGTTATGGATCTGACTCATTCTTTAGCTCACGCCATGAAACGAGCTTTCAAAATGGATGGACAACTTGGATGCAACACATGCATTAGGGTGGGTCCCATGAAGGCCCACAATCATGTACATATAATATAATGTAATATAAAATCTATATATAAAATTTTTAATATATACAATAATATATATATACACACACACACACACACACACATCAGCCCCAGACGTGGGGTGGTCCCACTGTCCAGGTGTGGACAGTGGAAGCCAAACATATACATCACCAGTGGGTTCCACATGGGGCCCACTATAACGTCTATATGCCATCCAACCCGTTGATAAGGTCTACAGACCTTGATGAAGAGTAAAAACAAATTTGATATTGATTCCAAAACATCTGTGGACCCAGAATGGGTTTCAATAGTATACGTTCAGTCCCACTGTTTCCTCTGACGTGGGCCACCTGAGCATTGGATGAGGCTGATTTTTAGAGGGGGCCCGCTGTTGGAAGTGGCCCACCATATGAGCGGGTTGGATGACAAATATACATCATGGTGGGGCCCATGGCTGGAGCCGTGGGTCCTGCCCATTTTCACGCTGACGCCAGCAGCGTCTGCTGCACAGCAGCAGGCGCTGCACCCTTTGTTTGTTTTTTTTTTTTTTTTTGAAAATCTCATTTTTCTGAGGTTTTTCATACATGGGACCCACATCGGAAGAATCCACCCCGTTCATTGATTTCAACAGCCCATGACAAGTCCATCAAGTCCAATATTGGACATCTTCAAGCGTATAGGAAAAATTGAGTGAATTTAAACGGTGAAAGACACTGTTTGATATGGTATGACCCATCAGTAAGTCGGTTTGGCCTCATTTTTCGGCTCAACGCCTAAAATGAAATGGGAAACATGATGGACAGTGTGGATCAAAGCCCTACCTTAAGGTGGGGCCTGCATGAGCAACCCACCCTAAAGTTACATTCAAAATTTATTTTACATTTCCATTGGTTGGACGTCGGTTCACACTTCACTCTTCAGCCACGTCCAGCGTCCCTGGACGCTGGACGGTTTGGGAAACACATACATATAAGGTGGACCCCACCTACAAATGTGCCACATGGGGGCCACCAAATGGCTTGATGTTGTGGATACAACACATATATAAAGTGGATCCCACCTACATATGGCTTCGATAGAATACATACTTCATGATGGGATCCATCCGAGTGGGCCACACGGCCACATCATCACACAAAACAGTAGACAGAGGGGGAGAGAGGAAGAGAAAGAAGCACCCACCTATGATTTTCTCCTCCTTCCGCCAAAGCATGCTAGAGCTATAAAGGATGGACTTCAATGGTTGAGATGGGCTTAGGGTGGTGGGATTGGGTGGTAGGAAGGTGGGCCACACTAGCTCACTCCCATGGAGCTTGAACGTGGGTTCTCTCATGAGATTTGCTTGAAATGAGAAAATGAGAAAGAGAGAGGAGATGTGAGGGAGATGGGATGGAAGGTATGGTTTCTTTGACTTTTGGTAAAAGGGGATGGTTAGGCATGGGTATTGTTGACTTGGTGAAGAAAGAGTTATGGGTGAGTGATGACTTGTGATGGAATGTACTTGATTTGTACATTGATTGATTGATGGGATTGATGTGATGGATTCTCAGGATTGCAATGCGCGGCGTTTTTCTGGAACTGAACGCAGGCCCACATATCCTGGCATGGGTATCGCCTCAACGAGCGAGACGCGGCGTCAGAACCGCGGCGGCCCTAAGGGTGTACACGGGTCAATCCGAGTCAGACTGGGCTCAACCCGGCCCGGCCCAGCCCGGTCAGCAGCCACATCTATCCTAAACCCGACAGCAATCGGGCGAGTTTGGGACAGTTTTGAATCTTCGAGTTCAAGCAAGTTTCGAACCTTACAACAAGTTCATGGGAACAGCTTTGGCAGGTAATCCGCGTCCCATTACAATTTACAGTTTCATGAGAGAGAGAAGATATATTATAATTTTACTACATTTACATACATTTGACAAAGCATAAAATAAAATATTTTATACAAATTGAATACAATCATACACTACTGACTACTTCAAGGAGATTCATCTGAGCCCGAGCTGCTATATAAATCTTCATATACGTACTCATTCACCTCTCCCTCTTCAGAAGGTGGAGATAGTTTTTTATCGTCCTCCTCTTGTATAGTTTGAATTTGATTTTTCAAACTATTTTTGTGAGAAAATTTATACGTAGTTCCCAACATCCTGTAAAACGCACCTGGACTGGAGAGAAACTTAGATGAATTCTTACTATTCTTCTTTTTACCCGTGCAGCTTGAACCTACTTCGACATCATCTAGTCTTGGAAGACGTCGCTAATGTATATAAGCCTCTTCCATACTGTGCTTTAAGGCGAGTTGGAATTGTTCTTCTTCCAATTCTAATAATTTAGCTTCCTTCTCTGCCTCAGAAAGTTTAAATTAGAGAGTGGAAGCTTTTTTGTTTGAATTAAGAACTGCTTGGAAAAGAAATTAGATTTCTTTTGAGGCTTTAGGACACGGTTTTGCATCTCCACCCCGACAGAATAAGTGTAGTCTGAGCCGATTAGTTTTGTTAACAAACTTGGCTCCACATAAATTACACAAAATCTTGAACTTTCCAAACTTTGGAGAATGGACTAAGGACACATAGTCCCAAACGTTAATCGATGGTTCGCTCGAAGACATATCTACATATTGTGTTGGAAAAGTATTTTAGGTTTTTTAGCAATAATGAAATACTGACATAAAATAAATATAATTTATGGATTAAAAAAATAATAAAAGTCAACATAACAGATAAATAAAAATAAAAGTCAGCAAACAAATGTAGAAATGCATTGCGCAGCTTGCATAACATCCATCAATATAACAGATAAATAAAAATAAAAGTCAAAAGAGTATCCATTACAGCATTTGCAAATTCAAATAAACTAACAAGATCATAACATCCATCCCAAACATCCATCATATTGCTGTTGTTTTTTGTGTTGCAGCTTGATTCACATTCTCCTCTTCTTCCTCCTCAAGATCACCTCCTAGACTCGGACGCAACCAATCTTGTGTACAAATTAATGCTTTCACTATATCTGGTGTAAGGAAACTTCTAGTCTTGCTCATGACCCTATTCCCTGTGCTAAAAGCATATTCCGATGCCACGGTTGAAATAGGACCTGAAAAAATATCTCGTGCCATCGTCAATAGTGTAAGATATTTTTCTTCACTAACTCGTAATTTTCACCACTCCAAAACATCGAACTCTGAATCCTGCCGTAGTACGACTGACTCTTTGAGATACATGTCTAACTCTGATTCTTTCGTGTCTGTGTCTGTATTTTCTTTTACTAAGAAAGACATGTAATCATCATCGAAGCTTGAAGCAACATGCGATCTAACTTCAGAAGCACTTGGTGTGGACACTGTGGTTGTGTACGCCTTGTACAATGCTTCGATTGCGTCACGAACCTTCGAGGTTTCAGATATTGTCTTTTCATTAGGATAAATCCTCATGAAGATGTGCTTAACATAACTCATTTTGTACCGGGGATCAAGAACAACGGTTAAGGACATTATCAAATGACAATCATCCTAGTACTTATCGAACTTTATTTGCATACCACCTGTCATGATTTGGAGAAAAAATGGACCGTCATCAGCAACTTTCTTCAAGGCATCCTTGATCACACAACTGGAAGAAACATATTTGCTGTATGAAACTTATTGTCAGAAAATATTTTTGTACAGTCATAAAAAACCTTCAAAATTTTGTGAACTTCTTTCGCTTTGCTCCAATCATCTTCAGTCGGCAACTAAGCATATGTTCTATCACGTGCTGCATATTTTTGAAATGCATGTTCCAATTCCAAGGCCGAATCCAACATCTCAAAAGTCGAATTCCAACGTGTGCATACATCTAGCTTCAACGTTTTTGGAGACTTCAAATTCAAACGTTGGACGATGTCATTCCATATACTCAATCTTGACGGCGAGCCTCTTATGTACTTCACACTCTCCCTCACATTCTTTATAGTTTGGTCAATTGATTTCAACCCTTCTTGTACAATTAAGTTGAGAATGTGTGCACAATACCGAACATGAAATATTTTTTCCTCAAAAAATAAATTGTCGGTTGCCTTGAACTGGTTACGTAAGAATGATATTATATTTTTATTTATCGAAGCATTATCTAAAGTTAATAAACTAACTTTTTTTTCAATGCCCCAATCTCATAGACAATTGTAAATGCAATCTGAAATAACCAAACTGGAATGGAAATGTGGAAGGTGGCAAAAGTTCAATATTCTCTTGCAGAATTTTCCATTTTCATCACCATAGTGTGCAGTCAATGAAATGTAACCCTTTCTTTGATTTTACATCGTCCATATATCAGACGTCAAGCTTACCCTTAAAACCAAATCTAAAACTGCTTTCAGCCTCATTTTCTCACTAGCATACATCTTCATGCACTCCTTCTTCACAGTAACACGGGGAGACTTTCTCAAACTGAGGATTAAGGAATTTACTATATCCTATAAATATTTCACTCTTTACCATTTTAAATGGTTGCTCATCATTGATATAAGCTTTGTAAACCACTTCTTCAGCTTTCCTTTTTCAAACTTATGAGTGGTAAGTGTACTTTTAGAAGTAAATCCTTCGGACTTTGTAAACAATAGCAATTGTTGGCCTGAAGGTGGAAGTCTAGGTCTCTTTGCACAACTTTGTTTATGTCTATTTAAATGAGATGTCGACCCCTCAACACTTTTGGTGTATAGACTTTTGCAGTGCAGACATCTGATCTTGGTGAATAATAAGAGGAGATGTGGTCGACGCACCGGTACCAGGGGTAGTTGGGACTTCATCCTAACTACCCAGCTCAAAATAAGTAAATATAAAGATACGAAACTAACTTTTAGGCATTTATTAGTATAAGTGGTGTGTCATTTATGTATAAATGTCTTCTAAAATTTCAACAATTTCCTAAGTGTTTAATTCAGTCACTCATTCAATGTTGAATAAATTGTAATGCTTTTATTATTCAATTTAAATGTCATGCCAAAATTTCAGCAGCATCTCCCCTAATCTCACCAGAATATATTAATCTTTTATTTGGTTCCCACATCAACTATCCACATAAAGTATAAATATTTTATGAGGAAATAAATGTAAGAAATATATTCAGAGAGAATTAGGAAAGATGAACCGAAACAAGCATGTGTATTTAAATTAGAATAAATGAAAACATTAATATCTATCCAACATTGAACTGTCCAAAAATGGACAATTTAAGAATTTCTATGCATCCATGAACACACTCAATTTATGTCTGGCAACATAGAAATCCTCAAATGGGCAACTGATTATCCTATACTATAACAGCAACATGAAAAATAATTAAATTAGTTACCCATTCACTATTGAATAGATAGTAATGCTTTCATTATTCAATTTAAATGCCTCGCCAAAATTTCGGCAGCATCTCCCCTTATCTCTCCAAAATATATTAATCTTATATTTGATTCACACATCAACTATCCACACAAAGTGTGGATATTTGATGAGGAAGTAAATGTAAGAAATATATCCAGAGAGAACTAGGAGAAACGAACCGAAATAAGCATGTGCATTTAAATTAGAATAAATAAAAACATTACTATCTATCTAACATTAAACTGTCAAAAAAGGGACAATTTGAGAATTTCTATGCATCTATAAACACACTCAATCTATGTCTGGCAACATAAAAATCCTCAAATGCGCAACTAATTATCCTATATTACAACAACAAGAATAAAAAAAATAAAAATATATCTAATAGGCAATTGGTATAAGCATAGATTAAGACTAACTAATAAAAATAGAAAACATTGTGTCTCTTTTAGAGTCAACGGACATATATGTTAGTTCCACCCTATGACCCTTGGGCCGACGTGAAAGCAGACTCCAAAGGAGCTACTGCTCAAAGTGCACGGCTAGAGGTGTTACCTCTACTACCAAACGGGCTGTTGTTCTGCCACATAAAAATTCTCAAATGGGCAACTGATTGTCATAGACTTAAACAATTACCTAATCAATCGCAATTGGCCTTCCTCATCGAACTAACTAATAATAGAATGCATGTTCAACTAAAGAAACAATTTTTTTTTGATAAATTAACGTAATAATATCTCCGACATACTAGTAACATACAAGCAATATTGGGGCACCATATTAAAGCTGCAAGAATATCATGTCCCCCTAAAAAATACATCCTCCAAGGATAACATATATAATAATAATAATAATAATAATAATAATAATATTGTCATTCTCAATCGCAAGTATCAATCATCATCAAACTAACTATTAATAGCATTTACAAAAATATAAATAACTGACATAACACCTCTAAAACTATGGGTTCAAAAATGGCGTTGGATTATCATTTAGGAGCTGACATTGTCTGGGACCATAAAGTGATCTTGTAATATAAAAATCAAACCATAATGAAGCTACTTTGCATTAGGGATTATAGTCCAATTTGTGGTTACACATGCCGACATGGCAAATGTGTATGAGATCCATGTTGTTCATCAGGTAGGCCCAACTTTTTATGTATGCTAACCCGAAAATTGGACTAATGGGTCACATTTGTAAACCAAAAGAAAACAGGTAGTCAAAGAAGATTGATCAATGTTTTATAATCAACTTACAATGTTTCACACCTCATGAGTCATGAGTAATTCGGCCTGATTTTCAGTTTTATGTACATAATCAGTAGGCCAACCTGATGAATAATCTGGATTTATCGCAAGCATGCACACTGATGAACAACCTGCGTATATCACAAGCATGAAATACTGAGGAACAGCCTCGATACATCACATGCATGTGATGCTGGCACGTATGGCATGGTTGTAAAATTCTAAGTCTAGTTGCAAAGTAATCTTTGCATTCTTACAGAAGTATACAATAGAAGTAATGATTCCTGTCATGGAAGTTTCTACATTTGCACCTAGTGGAGAAGAACATCTTAGGATTTATAGTCTGCTATAAGAGGACATAACTGATAAACAATTTAATAATTTGAACTGCAGTTGTTTGTTAGATATTAGTATATGACTGCAACAACAGCACTGGAAGGCAGATCATTTGTGGACCCAAATTATAGCTTTTCCAATAATGGCTGACCTAAAAGAAATCCAATCAAAATTTAGCCTAGTAGTAATGATGATTTTGGTAGATTTCCATGAAGAGTTTCACACTATGCAGGATCAGAAAAAGAAAAAGAAAAATTGCATATAACAGCCATGTCAAATTATTTTTTTACAAGATGAAATGCCAATACTAAGGCTTAGATGCAGTTTCTTCAAGATTCAGGTTCTAGGTTACACTTGCTAGAGAGATTTGTTGGGGATAATCGCATATTGCTATAGTAAAAAAGATAACAGTAGGCCACAGTGCTAACCCCAGAAACGTGGTGAAAAGAATCTCAGACATATCTCGGTTCAGAAAATATGCCCAATCCAGACAAGATCGGTTCTCCCAATTCTTAGCTTCAATCTAAGGAAACCCAAATATTTCCAAATTTGGGAAGCTAACACAACTACCATAGCATGCAAAGACTAACTTCTCCAATATCCAGATGTTATTTAAAGGTCTAACAGAGGAGTTCTCACACACGAACCCTTCACTAGAAGACCGAGCTGCATGTGTGCTAACTCCTACCCCTGCTCGTCTCTAACCACGAACGGACGGCGTTCAATCACCACAGTTTGAATGCTTTTTTTTTTTTTTGAAAGTTGTAGAAATAAGCATGATACATCATACACATTCCACATTCAAATAAAACTATCTAAATGAAATACACTGAGAGAGAGAAATCATACTCGTTGCAGTTAGACGGAAAGATGAGCGAGCTCTGCTGGACGGATGGCGAGAAGAGTAGAGAGGCGGAGGTCCTCTGGCGGTTTGACGGACGGACGAGCAGAGAGAGAGGCGGAGGTCCTCTGGTGGTTGGACGGACGGATGAGCAGAGAGAGGCGGACGGCCTTTGCTGGGTCGGATGAGAGAGAGAGGGCCGTTGGTAGGAGAGAGAGAGGGAGAGGTGGAGAGCCGAGAGGAACGAGAGAGAGAGAGAGAGAGAGGAGAGAGAGAGAGAGATTTGGTGGGGTCGGGCGGAGAGAGTGAGCAGGGGAGAGGGTTTGGTGGGGTTGGGCTTCCTGTTGCGGCGTTTTCTCAAAAGGGGAAAGCGACTAGGAGTTTTTTTAAAAGGGTATATATACCCTAAAGTGGGACGAGTCGGGTTTCAGACCGAGTCGGGCCGAACTTGGACCGATTCGAACCCGGCCCGAACTTAGTTTCGGGCTGTAGAAAATGGCCCGTCCTGACCCGAACTTAGTTCCGGGTCGGGCCGAGTCGAGCTTTTTTAGGCCGGGTCGAGCGAGTTAACCGGGCTAGCAGGGTTCGTGTACAGCCCTACTTGTATGCAATTTCTAAGCATTTACTAAGTGCATGCGTATCGGGAATCACACTCTGCCCGGAGGAAGAAGTTTTTCTACAAACGGTTGGGTCCACGCTCTAAACAATACACTTCTGGACTTTAAATAAGTCTTATTACTATCATTATTGCTGTAATAATATAATTCTAATAATGAGAAAAAGGGAGTTATTAGATACTCTTGTTTTGTACGGCGCTTGATACTCAGGAACTTTAGAAACTGTACCAGGGGCATACGCATACGTTAACTCAAACCAGACCGAGTAAATTATGAGACCGAGTCCCAAAATCGGACTGATCCGTGGACACTTGTTCGTTGAAATAGGAATCGTTGGATATTTTTATCTGTGACCGTCCAATAACGGTCAACCAAACAATAGTGATACTTGGTTCATGACCCATTTAACCTGGGACCACAGTTAAAACTGAACACGGCCGTTTGGGTGGGAATAAATGGATGGAACCAGGAGGTACCAGAAAAATTATCCACACGGCTTGGCTGAAGAAGACCCATTAATTGTCGATATTGCTTAGTGGAGAGGTCAGGGATTACACTTGCAGTGGAAGGAGAGGATGCCCAAGATACTGCATTGGCTGAGACGGTTGGAGTAGTTGCAGCAACAGGCTTCTGCTTAGCCATGGAAACGGAAACGTTAGAGATCCCGAAGAATGAGACGCTTTGATACCATGATAAGAAACGTAGAAGGAGAAAAATATTCTTGTCTGCTTTGTATTTTCTATTAATAGTGTATATTTACAGAACAATCACAGTGCTATATTTGTACAACTAAAATGGTGCTACATATGGAATGTACTATGATATGGGGATTGATTTGTGCAATTATTCCATACACAACTGTGCTTGATATGGGGCTTGATTTGTGCAATTATTCCATACACGGCTATGCTTGATATGGGGCTTGATTTGTGCAATTATTCCATACACAACTGTGCTTGATATGGGGCTTGATTTGTGCAATTATTCCATACACGGCTGTGCTTGATATGAGGCTTGATTTGTGCAATTATTCCATAGCTGTGAATACTCCCCCTCAAGTTGGAGCATGAAGATCTGTAATGCCCAACTTGGATCTGAAGAAGACAAATAATTCGCGACCGAAAGGTTTTGTGAAGAGATCAGCTTGTTTTAAGAAGTGGGTGAATAAGCGGGAGTAAGAAGACCAGCACGAATATGTTCACGTACCAAGTGACAATCAATCTCTATGTGTTTGGTGCATTCATGGAAAACGGGGTTGCGTGCAATGTGAATGGCAACTTGTTTGTCGCAGTGAAGTAGTGCATGGTGAAAATGAGAGATTGTGAGATCACAAAGAAGAGACATGGCCATTTAACTCATAAGAGGTGTTGGCCACAGCATGATATCCAGCTTTAACAGAAGAGCGAGAGACAATGGATTGCTTCTCGATACGCCAAGAGATAGGGCTATCGCCAAGTTTGACAACAAAGCCAGTGGTGGATCGGCGAGTCATAGGGCAACTGGCCCAATCAGAGTCATAATAGGCAGATAATTGAAAACCGCAGGCTGAAGAGAAAAATAAGCCATAACCGGGAGTGGTCTTTAAATGCCGAAGTAACCAGAAGGTGGCTTGCTGACGGGGCTCACGAGGAGCATGCATAAATTGACTCAAAATATTGACTGTGTAAGTAATATCAGGACGTGAAATGGTCAGGTAGATGAGAAGACCAACCAAGCGGCGGTAAGAGACTGGATCAACAAGAAGGGTACCATCAGTGTCATTGAGTTTAAGATGTTGCTCCATGGGAAAGTAAGCAGGGCGAGAACCAAGTTACACTCTTGTAAAAGATCTAAGACATATTTACGTTGCGAGATAAAAATACTTGAATTTGATCTTTCAACTTTCAATGCCAAGAAAATACTTTAGATTCCCTAGGTCTTTGATCTTAAATGCAGTAGCCAAGTGGTTCTTGAGAGTAGTGGTGGTCGGTAGGTCGTTGCTAGTAACAAAAATGTCATCAACATAGATCAGGATGGCAATGAACACGGAGCCCGTAGTCTTGGTGAAGAGACTATGATCAACATTAGATTGAGAAAAACCTGCCAAGGTAAGAACGTGAGACAGTTTGGAGTACCATTGGCGAGAAGATTGTTTAAGACCATATAAGGATTTGTGCAAGCGACAAAAACACGTCTCCCCCTGAGGGCAATAACCAGGAGATGGATGCATGTATACTTCTTCATCAAGATCACCATGAAGAAAGGCATTGTGAACATCCAATTGGTATAAAAACCAACTTTTAGCTGCAGCTATAACAAGAAGACAACGAAGTGTAACAAGTTTAGCAACTGGATAACAAGTATCATGATAATCCAAACCTTCTACCTCGGTGTAACCCTTGGCAACCAACAGAGCTTTGTGTCGTTTGATGGATCCATCAGCCCTGAGTTTGGTTTTGTAAACCCACTTACAACCAATGGGTTTTTTATTGGGAGGAAAGGGTTCAAGAGTCCAAGTATGATTGGCTTCCAGGGCTTTGATTTCATCAACCATGGCAGCCCACCAGTGAGGAACAAGAACAGCTTGAGAATAAAGGTGAGGGTCATGAACATTTTTGGAAACAGAGGTGAGAAAAGCAAAGTGGTTAGGACTAAAAAAATGATAAGAGAGAAAATTAGGTAAAGAATGACCCGTACCTGAGAAAGTCTGTGGATCGGGAGTGGAACATGAAGGATTTGGGAGGTCAGAGCAGATATAGTCTTGAAGGTAGAAAGGACGAATGATTTAGCTGTATAGCCGAGAGGAGGCAATGGGAAGGTTAGGTTCAACGGGTTCAATAGAGGAGGCAGTGAGATGGTTAGAAAAATGCTCTTGGGGAGGAAGTGCAGGAAAGATATGGGTGGGGTCGATAGAGACAGTAGGGACAGTGGGTGGGGTGTTTGTGAGGTTATAAGCTATAGGATCAGCATAAGGAAAGACAATCTCAACAAACTGAACATCTCGTGAAATTTTTTTATTGGTTTCCATGCTATATACACAATAGGTGGAGTGGCTAAGAGAATAACCAAGGAAAATGCAAGGGGAGGCACGTGGTGAAAATTTATCATGATGAATGTTCAAAGCATTTGCATAGTATAGATAACCAAAAACACGAAGATGTGCATAAGTGGGGGCTTTATAAAAAAGAAGTTCATATGGAGTTTTATGATGTAGAGAGACCGATGGGATACAATTAATCAAATACGTGGCAGTTAAGATGCATTTACCTCAAAAAGAGATAGGTAAACAAGCTTGAAAACATAAACAACGAACAACATTTAAGAGGTGACGGTGTTTTCGTTCGGCAACACCATTTTGTTGAGGAGTTTTAATACATGTACGCTCATGAAGTACACCATGATCAGAAAAGAAGTTTTGTAGGCGATGAGCTAAAAATTCCTGACCATTATCGATGCGAATGAAATTATATCCAATTGTAAAATAGGATATGATTGCTTACCTCCAAGTGCAGAGGCTTGTAAGTAGTATCCTATGAATACATGGTTTATCCCACAGGGAGATGAATTGCAAGAAGGAAAAAATCAAATGCAAAACAAAACTAAGTAATAAAAACTAAATTGATGATTTAATTTTGAGATTTTTGAATGGATGTAATTCAACTAAATAAAATAACATCCAAGCTTCAAAGTTCCACACATAGGTTAATGTTCTAAAATCATGATGACTTGGATAACACAATTAGGATCTGAGCACTATGGTCAGCCTAATCGAAAAATAACACAGTTTAAATATTTTAATAAGTGATATATAAGATTATAAAATAATAGTTTTGCACCATTGACATATATTCTCAAGCGCCAATGATTTTAAGTATTGATATTTATAGGATAATGAAAATCAAAGAAATATAACAGGTTGAGAACCTCTCCTATCTAGGAAATCTGATTGATCTAAGGTAAGCCTATCCATCAATGTGAATCTCATATGATGGAAATATATGTATCTCACAAGAGGATAAAAAATAAAACCTAAATAATAGATAACATGCATACACTATTCTTCTCATCATTAAAACAATCAATCATCATAACTTAAAGAATTATTAAACCCATGTGCTTCCCTTCTAGCTTGGGATAGAAAGAATTTAAAAAAACATAATTAAAATAAGAAAGAAAAACTAAGAAGAGAGAAATAAATGCAAATAGAAAATATCTAAAAAAAAAACAACTCATAAAACTCTAATAAAACTAAAAACTCTTTAAAAATTCTAAATTTTGTTTTGGGATGCCTTGAATGATCCTTTGGAATGTCCTGGGAAACCCTATTTATAAGTAGGGAACTCTAATTTTCGTACAAAGTTGTAAAACCCTAGAAACCGCCTCAAATATAAGTATTTTTTCAAAATAGACTTCTCGCTGCATAGTTCGTTTAAAACAGACTTCCTGCTATGTAATTTTTCAAAATAAACTTCACAGCTTTAGAATACACTTTTTCAGGACGATTTCAGGATTCTTCACTTCAAATCTTCGATTCTCTTCATTCCTCACTTGGTTTTCTTGGATCTTTGGCATGTGAATTCTTCAATCTTGGTCTCCTAAGATCCATCCCTTGCCTCGGTAATTCTTGAGCATCAAATCCATGTTTTTTAACACCCTTTTTCAATCCAAGCTCTTAAATTCACCTTGCAACACATACATGAGTAAAATAAAATATTAAGATGATTTATGTTCATAAAACCAAGATATAAATGGAAAAAATTATGCAATATTTGAGTCTTAACACACCTCCTAACTAACATTTTGCTAGTCCTGAGCAAAATAAGCGAAGAAAAATAAAAATAAGAATAAAAATTAATTTTAAAAATAAAATTAAAATGAAAAAAATTCTAACTACACCACTTTCGCAGGTAATCTCGATTGCATTTAGCATATGCAACAAGCCTTTAAACCCCTAGGTTTCCCCTAGTGGACGAGTTATAGTCTCGTGAGGGTTTCCAGAAATGTTACCCACAAACATTGAAAACATGAAAAATAGTTCAACACTCAGAAATTTATACAATTATGCCTTCATTCATCATATGAATTCTAAAATAAAACAATACTTATCCTAAGTCTGAAGTTAGTTAGAATCTCAATTTCCTAATCCATTATATCCTTGAGTTCAGAGACCTAATCAAAATTTAGAATAGTTATGATCCAATATCCTTAGGTGCTCCGTGACACTAGTCTAACTTTGAGAAATATGCATGTTCTCTATCCTAACTCCTTTCAATCATTCCAAGAATATGAAATCTCTAGTTATCTCATTTTCTTCATGTCATTTCTTCTTTTATCATCATATCCTCATTATTATAGACCACCCTTAGATGAAGATTCCCACCGGGTTTGCTTCATAACCTAAGGTATCGTACTTGTAATGGTAACAGTAATGGATACTTAGGTTTCATTACTCCGGATTACTAAGACGATTGTTATGGTCATTGCATGCATGCTCTATAATAAAATTTTCTTTTTCCATCATTTTTTTTTCAATATTCTCTCTTTTAAGCATATATCAATGGTACTAGTTCATTCAACCTTATTTGAATCAAAATTTGTTATTCTAGTTCACATATCATATTCCTCACTTAGTTAGCTAGGGTGTATTGTGAATTCAGTACATCAAATTACAACTCACTTTAAACTAGTGATTAGATAATTGAACTCAAGTTTATAATTTTCAGTTATCAGAATTCTAACTACTATTGACTTAAACTAAGTATTAACTTTGCCTTTGGAATTCGCATAATATCATGTTCACATTCCTGTATATAAACATATTATTTTGAAAATGTTGAAAAAAAATTCCCATAAACCAAAAAAAAAACAAAACTTAAACCTAATAAATAAATAAACTGAAACCTAAAAAAAAAAAAACTTACATGAATGGGTATCCACACTCCTTAACGTAAAATCTACATTGTCCCCAATGTAATGATAATGTAATGTAGAGAACAATAAAAATAAAAGAAATGGTGGATAGTACCTACTATGAAAAACTCACCTGCTAGGTGACACTAAAAAAATTGAATATGATACAAATCCTACACAAATGGTCCGTCAGACTAGGAGCATCAATCTGAATATTCTGGCTCATGAAGAGGGACAGACTCCCCTCCTAAATGAAAGTTTTCCACAAAAGGCTTAAATCTCTGACCATTAACCTTGTATTGCCATTACATAGATTCTCAATTTCAACTGCTCCATGAGTATAAACACTCTTCACTATGAAGGGGCCTGTCCATCTTGATCTTAACTTTTTCAGAAAGAACTGGAGATGGGAATTGTACAATATGACCTTTTGTTGAGGCTCAAAATTCTTCCTTAGGATGTTTTTATCATGAAAAGCTTTGGTCCTCTCTTTGTAGATTTTAGAATTTTCATAGACTCTCTCCTCAACTCCTTTGATTCATTCAACTCTAATTTCCTTTGTCCACTTGTTTGGTCCATGTCAAAGTTTAATTTCTTTATTGCCTAGTAGGCTCTATGTTCCAATTCCACAGGTAAGTGGCAAGTCTTCCCATACACCAATGTATATAGGGACATTCTAATCGGGGTCTTATAAGCAGTCCCATAAGCCCATAAAGCATCGTATAGTTTGAGGGACCAATCTTTCCTATTTGGCCTTATAGTTTTCTCCAAAATATGTTTGATTTCCCGATTAGAAATCTCAGCTTACCCACTCGATTGTGGGTGGTATAGGGTGTTCACTTTATGCTTGATATTATATTTCTTCATTAAGGTCTCAAATGTCTTATTACAAAAGTGAAACCCACCATCACTAATGATGGACTTTAGAGTTTCAAATCTAAAAAAATTATTTTCTTTGACGAATCGTATGACCACTTTGTTGTCATTGATCCTACTTAGAACTGCTTCAATCTACTTAGAAACATAGTCTACACTAACCAATATATAAAGAAATCCAAAAGAAGATGAAAATGGGCCCATAAAATCAATACCCCAACAATCTAAAATCTTCAATGGTAAAATTGGGGATAAAGACATCATGTTACGCTAGGACACTCTTCCCAATCTTTGACATTTATCACAAGCAACACAGAAAGCATTAGTGTCTTTGAATATGGTGGGCCAGTAAAACCCACACTGCAGGATTTTTGCAGTTATTTTCTTAGCAAAAAAATGGCCACCACATGCTTTCATGTGGTAAAAGGAAATAACACTCCAGACTTTATCCTCTGGGATACGGCGTTTAAAAATTTGATCAATCCCATATTTATATAAATACGGGTCATACACAGAATAAAAAAATAAACTTGGAGTCACTGTTGGGGTTAGGGGTGCACACGGGTCAGTTTGGTCCGGTTCTGGGGTGAAACCGGAACTGAACCGTTCTTAACGGTTCTACAATTTTTGGAACCGGAATCGGATCGCTAGCACCCTAGAACTGGAACCGGAACCGGACCATAAAAATGGAATGGAACCGGAACCGAACCGGAACTGACGCATGGGACGAACTGGTGCATCAGCCGCAGGCAAAATTATTGAATTCAAACCGTGAAGGAGGGTAGCCCTGCTGAGGATAGTACCCCTGCTGTGGGTATCGCTGCACAGGGTATCCCTGCAATGGATACGCGTCCTTCGGATGCCCTTCCGGAGGATATCCTATCCATCAAAATTCAAAACCCCATCATCAGATCCAACTAAACAAAACCCTAGAAATTTCCTGCAATCTTACAAAGACCATCCATACCTTGGGGAGGAGGAACTCCAATAGGAGGCTGCTGCTGGTTGTAATAACTCATCTTTGTTAGGGGCTTTTTGGGAAGAAGTAGAGGAAAGGGTTTTTCAAGACTGGTTGGAGTGGAATGAAAGAAACGGGTTTTCTTTTCTTTTCTTTTCTTTACAGAGAGAGAGAGAGAGAGAGAGAGAGAAACGTGAAGGAGACGGGCGATGGAGGTAAGCTTCGCGGAACACTATCGAATGGACTCGCGCGTGTTTTTTCTTTATCGTGCACCGTGGCCACGTGTCTCACACGATGGTTGTTGACGTTGGATATAGCTGTGTATGAGCAGATTAGGTGTGCCCGGCCTCACCAACACAGTGCGTCACTGACGTGGGGCCCACCTTGATCTATGTGTGGTATATTCAAGCTGTCCATCCATTTTTCAATATTATTTTAGTGCATAACACCAAAATTGAAGAAGATCCAAATTCATACTGGCCACCACAGGAAAAAAAAATGATAACTGACCATTAAGAATTTGTTGTGGTCCACGAAATTTTTGGATCAAGATGATTTATTTTTTTCCATCAACCACTTATTTTTGAACTTACCAACCAAGGGAGGGCGGCGAGAGAGAGCAGAGGGCAGGGGTAGGGCGCTCAATAAGGGCAGGGGTATAGCAACTTAGGGTTTTTTTCCTTTTAAAAAAAATAAAAAACTAACTCTAATCGATGGTTCAGATCCACGGTTCCTGTCATAGATCGGATCTACGATTCGGATCAACGGTTCGGTTTGGTTCTACAGGACTCTAAACCGAAACCGATCCGTAATCAACGGTTCAGAAAATTTCGGAACCGGAACCGGATCGTTAACACCCTAGAATATAAATACGGGTCATCCCAGAAGAAGTTTTTAACCCCAGTTTCAAAGCGCTTCCTATCTTGTGACTTCCAATTATATGGCATTTTTCCCGTTACAAAATAATTCACTATATCCGCATACCAAGGCAAATTGGAGATTGCAAATAATTGTTCATCAGGGAAAGTGTCCTAGATATATATCTTCTCAATGGAATCATCTAACACCAATCTGAAAAGGTGATCGACTACTACGTTTTCTACTCCTTTCTTATCTTTTATCTCTAAGTCAAATTCTTAGAGTAGGAGGATCCATCTCAAAAGTCTCGGCTTTACATCCTTCTTAGATAGCAAATATTTCAAAACCGAGTGGTCTATGAAAATGATTACTTTGGATCCCAGCAAGTAGGACTTAAGCTTATTCAAAACAAAAACTACTGCAAGTAACTCTTTTTCAGTTGTTGAGTAGTTCACTTGGGCCGAGTTTAGAGTTCTACTCGCATAGTGAATAACGTAGGGCCGTTTATCTTTCCTTTAACCCAAAACAGCCCCTATGGCATAATCACTTGCATCGCACATTAGTTCAAAAGGAAGTGTCCAATCTGGTGGACGCATGATAGGTGCAGTGGTAAGGGATGATTTAATTTTATTAATGGCACTTACACACTCATTCGTCCACTCAAATGGGACATCCTTTTGAAGAAAATTAACCAAGGGTCTAGTAATGGCACTAAAGTCCTTAATGAATCTTATATAGAAACTAGTGTACCCTATAAGTGATCTAATATATCTAACAGTTCGGGGGATAGGTAGATTAATTATAATGTTCAGTTTTGAATGATCTACCTCGATTTCATTTTTGGAGATAACATATCCCAAAACAATTCCTTTTTGAACTATAAAATGACATTTTTTCTAATTTAAGACAAGGTGCTTCTCTTCACACTTAGATAAGATAAGAGATAAATTGTTGAGGCATTCCTCAAAACTACTCCCAAATAAAGAGAAGTCATCCATGAGAACCTTGAGAAACTTCCTAACCATATTTAAAAAAATACTTAACATACACCATTGGAAAGTTATAGGGGCGTTACACAATCCAAATGGCATCCGTTTGAAAGCAAGCGTGCCAAATGGACAAGTGAACATGGTTTTCTCTTGGTCTTCCAGGGCTATCTTTATTTGGTTATATCCGGAATATCCATCAAGAAAACTATAGAATGAGTGACCTGCTACCCTCTCTAAAACTTGATCAATGAATGGTAGAGGGAAATAGTCCTTCTTTATGACATGGTTCAATTTTCTATAATCAATGCAAACATGTCAATCTGTGGTAACACGTGTTGATATGAGTTCATTATTAGAATTTTACACAATAATTATTCCAGATTTCTTTGGGACTACTTGAGTTGGACTCACCCAAACACTATCAGATATTGGGTAGATGATTCCCACATCTAACAATTTGATCACCTCATTTTTTACAACTTTCATCATGTTTAGATTGAGATGCCTTTGAGGTTGTCTAATTGGTTTGGCGTCCTCATCGATGTGAATTTGATGGGTGCATATAAAAGGGCTTATACCCTTAATTTCAAAAATGGTCCAGCCCAAGGCTCCTTTGTGGTCCCTTAGAACATTCAATAATTTAATCTCTTTGTCTTTGTCTAAAAATGAAGAGATTACCATAGGATAAGTTTTATTTTCACTTAAGTATATATATTTAAGCTCATTTGGTAGTGGTTTTAAATCAAGCTTTGGAATATTGGTTTGTGATGGCAGAGGTTGCGAGTCCTCGATAGATAATATTTGAGTGCACGGTCTCCATTGGTACATACCAATGTCTTGGATGGTAGTGCTCTCATTATCGTCACAAATTTCGGCAAGCACTTTTTCTAAATCAGAATTTTTTAAGTCCCCAATGACTTAAATCAATTCCTCAATCAGACTAGGTTCCAATTCCTCTTCTTCCATCAAGCAGTCCATAAAATTCAGCTCATGGATTTCATTATTATTAATGAGCTGCTTACATAGATTGAAAATATTTAGCTCTAGAGTCATGTTATAAAAAGACAAGTTTATCATTCTATTCTTGCAATTTATGATTGCATTTGAAGTTGCTAGGAATGGGCGGCCCAAAATGATGGGAACTTAAGCGCTAGGATTTACACATAGTTTAGTGTCTAGTATAATAAAATCTATGGGGAAGTATAATTTCTCCACTTGGACTAATATGTTCTCTAAAATTTCCCTTGGTACTTTAATAGTGCGATCAACGAGTTGGAGTGTAATCATGGTTGGTTTAAGCTTGCCTAACCCTATTTGTTTATAAACTGAATAAGGTACTAAGTTGACACTTGCACCCAAATCTAGCAAAGCATGCTCAATTTGAAAATTTTCAATAATATAAGGAATAGTGGGACTTCTCGAGTCTTTGTATTTGAGTACAACCTTTTGTTGAATGATAGCGCTCACTTTCTCAGTAAGGAAGGTTTTTTTGTACACATTTAATTTTCTCTTTATAGTACATAAGTCCTTCAGATATTTAGCATATGATGGAATTTGTCTAATGGCATCAAGCAGAGGAATATTAACAGTAACCTTTTGGAGCACATATTTTATGGGGACAGTTGGATTCCGAAGTCTAGATGAGAATAGAACTGGAGGCTCATATGACTTAATCTCTTTATCCTTTTGCTGTTGCGGCTCTTGAACCATAGCTGGCTCATCATTTTCTTGAGACAGTAGCTCATTTTCTGGTATTTTTGCCAATTGCATTATCTTGTTATCGACCTCTTTTTCACTTTTCAAGGTAATGATGGCTTTAACTTGTTCATGATGTAGCTCACTTGGATTTGAGTCTCTAATGAAATGTGTGTTTCTAGGGTTTGGCACAGGTTGAGAAGGAAATGTGCCTTTTTTCATAACATTTAGTTGAGTCTCAATCCTAGCCACAGCTGTCTTTAATTCTTAATTTGATTGGATTAGAGACTGATTCATTTAAGCTTGAGAGTTCATAAATGTGGTCAATGCATCCTCCACAGATGATCGCTTTGGTGAGGGCACATATGGTGCATTGTTAGGTGCCCTAAAGAAATTGTTTTGTGGAGGCATTTGAGGTGCATTATGCACATTAATTCATGGTCTATTCCTCTAACTAAGATTAGGATGGTTATGCCAATTTGGATTATATGCGTTTCTCATTGGTTGCATAACTGACCTTTAGTAGTTATTTATATCATTTGCTTCATGCGCAATATTTTGAACAACTGAGATTATTAGACAATCCTTTATATCATGGTCTACACCACAAAAAATGCTATAAAAATTACCTAAGGAAGTGTTTGCTTTAACTATATCAACCTTCCTAATTTTCAAGGCTTCGACCTTTCTAGCCAATGTAGAGAATTTTACATTAAGGTCGTCTTCCTCTCTTAGGACATAAATCCTCGCTTTCTCTCTGGGAATGGGTCTAGTTTGGTCTGATTTAGTAGAGACATCTCATGTCTGAGTATTCTCTGCTAACATGTCTAGAAAATCCCAAGCCTCATTATAATCTTTGTCAAGAAAGGTTCCACCACACATCATCTCTATGAACTGACAGGTATCCATGGTGAGCCCCTTTTGGAAAGTATCAATCGCGTGCTATGGTTCATAACCATGATGTGGACAAGTAATTACAATGTCTTTAAAGCGCTCCTAAGCTTAAAAAAATAGTTTATTCCCCTATTGGGAGAATGACATGATTTCTTATTTTAGTGCTTTGTTTTGTGCTTAAGAAAGAACTTTTTCAAAAACTCTCTACTTAAAGTTTGCCATGAAGTGATGGTATTAAGTCTTAGAGAGTTGAGCCATGCTTTGGCCCGATCCTTTAGAGAAAATGAGAATAACCTAAGCTTAAGTACATCGCTATTTTCATTATTTACTTCTAATGTTGCAATTACTTCCTCAAAGTCCTTGAGGTGCAAGTAGGGGCTTTTAGAATTTAAGCCATGAAATTTAGGAATTAATTGAATCACACCTGGTTTAAAATCAATGTTCCCTGTGTGAGCAGGGAACACTATGCAAGATGGTAAAGTTGATCTCTTAGGGTGTAAATGTTCACGTAAAGTCCGTGGTTGGTTTAACACATTCCTATGAACTTCATTTTCATCCTCAAGAGGAGGATTAGGTTGATTTTCTCTATTTTGATTTATAGTTGGATCTGACAGATTTGGATTTGGATTATCAACTGGGTCTACCATGGAATCCAAGTGATGTTGAGTGCCTCTTCTAAGTGAATGATCAAGGCCTGGAACTAGTCCCCCTTCAGAGGAGAGTCGATTGTTTTGATCCCTACTCCAACGGGACATAAACCATCCACACCACACAACAAATACCACTAATTCAAATAGCAAGTATGATACTTAAAATAAAAATAAAAACTTAACCAACAACCTAGGTGGTGAGGCCGACCATGAGGGTTCAATCCACAGCGCAAAATAAATCAACAACCCATGCGGCAGGGCTGACCATGAGGGTTCAATCTACAAAGCAAAAGTAAATCAACAACCCAGGCGGCAGGGCCGACTATGAGGGTTCAATCCACAAAGCAAAAGAAATCAACAACCCAGGTAGCAGGGTCGACCATGAGAGTTTAGTCCATAAAAAAATAAAAATAAATAAATAAATAAAAGTAAAACTAATGCAGAAATTAAACTATATTAATCTGAAAAATAAATTCAGCGATGATCTTTGTAATCAAACAACAACTGTAGGACAATCATAACACTTGGGTGATAAAATCCCAGGCAGGGCAACCTTATGTCATAGTTAGTGCTTGAAAGGCTCAACTAAATTTACTTTTAAAGAAAAAGAAAAAGAAAATCTACAGAAAATTTGGAGGGTTTAGAAGAAAACTTACCTTAGTTATCGCGCACAGATCTGATTTATCTCAGTCTCTCCCTGGCAACGGCGCAAAAAAATTGATTGCTTGCCTCTAAGTGCAGAGGTTCGTAAGTAGTATCCCGTGAATACAGGGTCGATCCCATAGGGAGATGAATTATAAGAAAGAAAAAATCAAATGCAAAACAAACTAAGTAATAAAAACTTAACTGATGATTTGATTTTGGGATCTTTGAATGGATGTAATTCAACTGAATAAAACAGCACCCAAGCCTCAAAGTTCCACACATAGGTTAATGTTCCAAAATCATGATGACTTGGATAACACAACTAGGATCTGAGCACAATGGTCAGCCTAATCGAAAAATAAAACAATTTAAATATTTTAATAAATGATATAAAAGATTAGAAAATAATGGATTTGCACCATTGACATATATTCTCAAGCGCCAGTGATTTTAAGTATTCAATATCTATAGAATAATGAATATCAAAGAAATATAACAGGTTGAGAATATCTCTTATCTAGTAAATCTGATTGATCTAGGGCAAGCCTATCCATCAATGTGGATCTTATATGATGGACACATATAGATCTCACAAGAGGATAAAAAATAAAATCTAAATAATAGATAACATGCATACACCATTCTTCTCATCATTAAAATAATCAATTATCATAACTTAAAGAATTATTAAACCCATGTGCTTCTCTTCTAGCTTAGGCTAGAAGGAACTTAGAAAAACATAATTAAAATAAGAAGAAATAAATAAATGCAAATAGAAAATATCTAAAAAAAAACAACTTATAAAACTCTAATAAAACTAAAAAACTCTTTAAAAACTCTAAATTTTGTTTTAGGATGCCTTGAATAATGCTTAGGAATGCCCTAGGAAGCCCTATTTATAAGTAGAGAACTTCAATTTTCATACAAAGTTGAAAAACCCTAGAAACCGCCTCAAATATACGTATTTTCTCAAAATAGACTTCTCGCTGCATAGTTTGTTTAAAATAGATTTCCTACTGCGCAGTTTTCAAAAATAAACTTCACAGCTTCAGAATACACTTTTTCAGGACAATTTCAGGATTCTTCACTTCAAATCTTCGATTCTATGCATTCACCCCAAAAAGAGATAGGTAAATAAGCTTGAAAACGTAAACAACGAACAACATTTAAGAGGTGACGGTATTTTCGTTCGGCAACACCATTTTGTTGAGGAGTTTTAATACATGTACGCTCATGAAGTACACCATGATCAGAAAAGAAGTTTTGTAGGCGATGAGCTAAAAATTCCTGACCATTATCGATGCGAATTCATTTTATGTCAAAATGGAATTGGGTTTTGATCATGAAAAAAAATTTTGTGAGACAAGAAAAAGTGTCCGATTTAAATTTCATAAGATAAACCTAAGTGACACGAGAATAATCGTCTACAATAGTAAGAAAATAATGTGCACCAGAATGAGAAGGTGTGGCATAGTCACCCCATATATTACAGTAAATACGATCAAAAGGATTGACACTTTTATTTTCCACTAAGGAAAAAGGTAAACGAGTATTTTTAGCCCAAATACAAATATCACAATGAACATCTTTATTCAAATCTGAGAAATCTTTCGGGGTACAAGGAAGTGAAGGATGACCTAAACGAAAATGTCATAGCGGGTGGGCGGTAGAGTTGGTGTGAAGAGCAATGGGGCACGGGGCTCGAAGGTGATATAAACTTCCACATTCCTCACCCATTCCAATTAACTTCCTCGTGTGTTGGTCCTAAAAAATGCAAAAAGATGGAGTGAAAAAAAAAGGGCAAGAGACGACTTTAGTAAGCTGGCTAACAAAAATAAGATTGTATTAAAAACCAGGGACAAATAACACATTAGTGAGCTGAAAGGAGGGAGATAAAACAAGATTGCCCATGTGAGTGACTTGAGCCGTGAGCCCTGTGGGTAAAGTGAGGGACTGCAAGTGGGTCATGACATGGGTAACATGAGGCAAAAAATTTATAGAGGCCACATGCGCTAAAACACCCATGTCAATGACCCAAGGTAGGGAGGGTATAGAACCAGTGAGTGATAAAAGGCTAGAGGTACCAGAAAAATCATCCACACGGCTTGGCTGAAGAAGACCCATCAATTGTCGATATTGCTCAGTGGAGAGGCCAGGGATTACACTTACAGTGGAAGGAGGGGATGTCCAAGATACTGCATTAGCTGAGACGGTTGGAGCAGTTGCGGCAGCAGGCTTCTGCTTAGGCTTAGAGGTATTCCAATGGGCTGAGTATCCAATAATCTCATAGCAACTCTCAACAAGGTGGCCTTCTTTTCCGCATTTGATATACTTCTTGCCATTTCATGCTCTGTTGTGGACTAGATTGGAAGAGCGAGAAACAGTCATGGTTGTGTTGTCGGGTGTGGGTGGGAGTGGCAGATGAAGGTGACGTTGTGTCTCCTCTTGATGAACAGTAGCATATGCTTTAGCAGTGGAGGGTAGAGGATCCATAGCTAGAATTTGGCTCCTAATATTGTTGAAGGAATCATTAAGGCCCATGAGAAAATGAAATAAATGTTCTGTGTGTTCCTTTACTGAAGATCCTCACGATTTCAGTCTCGTTTTTGGTTCGTGATATTGACAGTTATGGAATAATTGCACAAATCAAGCTATTGACAGTTATGGAATCTTGATGTAGATTGACATGATCATACTTGAGGCGATATAACTGTGAGTGATTGCTTTGAGAGAATCGGTGGTCTAAGTCTTTCCATACTTCAGAAGGATTTTGACAATAGATAAAGCCTTGCCTTAGAGATTTGTCAATGAAATTGAGTAACCAAGAAAGTACCATGTCGCAGCACCTCTCCCACAGTGTAGCTATGGACGCATCTGCGAGTTTTGTTAAAGTGTCATCAATAAAAATAAATTTATTTTTGGCGTTGAGAACCATACGCATGGAACTCGCCATGAGAGGTAATTGTCGCCGGTGAGAAGTTTTGGAACCAAGGTTACTCTAGGGTTGTCAGCGACGGTTAGGAAATATGGTGAGGTGAGATCACTGATGAGTTGGAATGGGGTTTGACTGGGTTCAGCCATAGAAACGGAAACGTTAGACATCCCGAAGAACGAGATGCTTCGATACTATGATAAGAAACATAGAATGAGAAAAATATTTTCATCTGCTTTGTATTTTCTATTGATAGTGTGTATTTACAAAACAATCACAGTGCTATATTTATACAACTAAAATGGTGCTGCATATGAAATGTACTATGAACTGTACATAGTTGTGCTTGATATGGGGCTTGATTTGTGCAATTATCCTGTACATGGTTGTGCTTGATATGAGGCTTGATTTGTGCAATTATCCTGTACATGGTTGTGCTTGATATGAGGCTTGATTTGTACAATTATCCCATATATGACTGTGTTTGATATGGGGCTTGATTTGTGCAATTATTCTATAATTGTCAATATCATTACAGTTGGGTAGAGAAACTTTGATACTTTGACAGAGTATGATGGATGATATTCTGATAGTGAGAAATTGTACACGTGTCATATAAGTAATTTAAATGGAACTTATTCATAGGGCCCATTTAAATATACCAAAAATATTTTTAATCTAATTATTAGATTGATAGGCATTTATTGGACGGTTGAACTGAAAAATATCCAACAGTCTTATTTCATTCAAACAACTGTCCACGAATCAGTGGTTAGAATTGTTCAACCAATATGATTAGCAACAGTCGGTTACATAATTCAGTGGGTTTAAATTTATGCCATGTGTACAATTTTTGAGTGCTGGTGTATCAAGTATCATACACTGACCGAGTATCAAATAACACTCTATTTTTCAAACCAACACCACATCATGTGCGAACATGAAATACGTGTGCAAGATCCAACCATCCATTGGGTGTGCCCCCCTTTCCAAAAAGTTAGCCAGATCCAGGCCACAGCCTTCAAAAAAAAATCAAGGGCTTAAAAAAATAGCAACGTTTTCTTTAGCCGTCCAGTTGTCATGAATACAGCAGCACACCTGAGTAGCATTCTGAACTGATTTTGGAGGCAAGGCATTTGCAGATGTGGCCCTCCCTGAAGGACGGCTTAGATCTTGCACGCATGTGATAAGTTGGGACATGTGGTGAGCGTGTAGATACTCTGTACACGCGCCTGAGAGCGACTAATGGCATTATCGGACTCGTTGAAGCCCTTCCATGTGACCCTGTTGATGATTCATTCAGTGCTCTCTCAGCCGGACATTTCGATTGGGCCCCATCTTTTGAGTGGCATCATGATTATCTTACCCCACCTATCAATGGCTCAAAATCATACACGTGTTTTTAAGGCCTGCTTGGAATCATAGAAAGGAAATATTGTTCCTTTCTTTGTAGAATTCCTTGTTGGAATATAAATAACCTTTTATGCTTCACACGTGTAATCATATCACATGTGCAAATGTGCCATATATATGCCACTTTCATCTTCCCTTGCATCCTGCTATGCAATATGCCGCATGGGCCACTGTCTATCTTCTCTTACACCACACGTGCTAATGTGCCATAAATGAGACACCCATCTTCAAACACCCCACTTGTGCCCCAAATGCACCACTGTGGCACGTGCCATTATTCATCTTCAATTTTCCAAATATGTCACATGTGCCAATGGTCTAACGTGTATAAGTTTGCCATTAGCTCCCAAGTGCCTCCATGTGTCAAATGAGCCTATGTGTTTTTTATTGGTTGGATGCATAAGCAACCCTATATCAAATCAAATAAGTAATAGAGAAAGAAAAATCAGGCAAATACAGAACATGATATTTTACATGGAAAACACTTATGAAAAAAAAAAAAAAACAGGACACAGAGCAACAGAAGATTTTAAAATATCATAAAATTATTAAAAGGTTGGAACAACTTACATTAGAAACCCTAGCTTTCTCCTCAAAACCCTTAAGTATTCAAACTCTTGAGAAATCATTCTTAGCTCTTATATTCTAACCCTAATAGATCGCAAGGATGGTATATATACACTTCCATATAGAATTAAGAAATAAAAGATGCACTATACATGCGATTGGTTGAATTAATTGGAACTTGGTCGGTTGAACCGAACTGACCTGACTCACAACCATTCAATTGAACTGAAAACTAACTTCTTTGCACCAAGATTTGAAGCACTCGATCAACATTATGTAAGGGTGTGAACAAGGTGAGTTAGGGCTGGACCAAGCTCTCTCCAAATTCCTCTATTTAGCTTTCCAGTACCCATGCATGTCAAACATGACACATCAGCACATCTAGAAGGTTCCAAATGGAATCCCGACATGCATACATCACTATTCACTAGTGGGTCTAAACATGGTTGGACGTAATTTCTGTCCATTTGGGTGAGCTCATCTCCTACCATCCATCAATAATGTGCATCTAATTCCTTACATTCATAGATAAATGTATGGAAGGAAGAAAAAGAATTATAAAAGTGTTTCAAGGTTGGAACGAGAAATGATCACACAGCCTGAATATAAAACCGAGTTGAGCAAAAGTTGGGCCCCGCCTAAGAGATCACTTGGTGTGAAAATCAGGCCGATCCACTCGCTTGAGGGGAATTCATAATGAGTTGGACCCTCATCCATCCATTAATTTTGACGTTGTGACCCACATGATAGATGTGTTCCATCCAAACCGAAATTGCAAGAACTGTGTTATGCATTGGATATGGAGATCTTAAGAATTATAGCGTACCTTGTTGAGATGCCATTGATGTAAGGTTAATGCTATAGTCTATCCTTTCCTTACACCCTTAGAGAAGTTTTGATGAATTCTTGCTTCTATCGATGTGTCGGATTGGGAACCTAGCTTTGATTTATATTTATATTCGAGAGGGTTTGAAACCCATCGAAACTCCTGTCCCTTAGGCTCCACATGAATTGACAATCCAGTTCCACTTAGATATTGTTTGTGTATTACAATTTCCATCCCATCTCTTACACAAATCTTTTGGATGTATCACAACTTAGTGGGGTTCATTGGTGCACCCAATCACATTATCCAACCCTTAGGACAATCTATACCGTTGATCAATAAGGCCCACCTTATAGAATTCTTATAATGTGGTGGTACTGTGAGGTGCTCTTGGGTGCGGCTGGCTATTCGGCAGCAGCATCTGAAGGTGTGGCTGATCAACGAGGTAGGTTGATCAACCCAGCTTGTATGACTGGGGAGGCTCTTAAATATCCAATATGGTGGGCCACCCAGACATGGGTGTTTTACGCGCTGCACTGCGTAAAACCTCTATTGTAGAGGATTCCAGAGAGGAGAAGATATAGCAGCCTAAATTTAGAAACCATCATATAATGAATTCCATCATATAAACATTTAGATTATTGAAACATGGCTCAAATTCAATTAGTGTATCTAAAATACAAATCCAAATTCTCAATTGTTCCTGAAAAACAGAGATTTGTTGTTCCTTGCAATGTGATTGGTCCATCTCATCACTAATGACATCAGTGTGCATTGAATGTAACAGTGCCAATGTTATCAGTAATGATGTGGTACAATAAAAATACAAGAAATGAAAAATTCCTATTTGAGAGGAAGAGAAGATCCAAACTGTTAAAATATACATGCACATTGAATGAAAACCACTCACTAGTGTTTTTGAGCCATTCATCATTTTCATATGATAGTTGCCCACTTGATGATGGAGCCAGGCCACTAATCATTGGCCTGGGCTAGAACAATGAGCCTAGATTTTAAGCTTAGACGAAAGGGCTGTCCCCCCAAGCTCAAGCTGCATGGCCTTGCCAGGCCGTCCAGCGGATTGCCACGCCCCCAATGTCGATCTAACCACGAAGGCACTCGGGCATCCTGTCAACTGATCCGTCTATGTCCACTAAATGCAAACTTACCACGAAAAGGTAACATCAACGGCATAAAATATGGAGGTTCAAAAATCACTTAAATGAGTTCAATCAATAATTATTTATGGACAATAGGTCTCCATTCAAAGTATGCACATACCCACTTTAAAAGCTCTTTTGAATAAGGAGTCATGTTTCTATAATAAAAAACATTTATATGATAGACCTAGTTACTAGTGGAGGACATAGTCAAAAGATTTCTTAAATTTATACTATTTTACACATTTGACAATGTCACTCTTCTTTTCTTATAGAGCTTGAGCTAGGCTTAAGCCTCCTTAGGGCTTAAAAGACTAGGACCGATCTGGGACCAACCATAACTGACCCTAACCTGGCCACTGCCTCTCCTAATTTTAGACATTAGTATGGGAAAGAGAGGACTAATTTGTGTATCCATGCAAAATTTATATATTTTAAGGTTTTTATTTCTAAAATCCTCTTAAAATAATTAGACAAACTCGTTTATATTTAAAAATATTTCTTTAAAAGATAACCCACGTGATAACTTTTATTTCTTAAAAACATGCTCATAGAATCTAAAGGTTACATTTGAAAAAAGAACATCACATCAGCAAAAATCTACCCAAATAAAAATTCATGGAAAAGAATTATAAAAAACTTGTATATTTTAGAATACATGATTTTCATGAAATGGTAAAAAAATAAGAGATATCTCTATAAAGCCTTCAAGGGAAAGTCCGTAGAGTTAGCTGATTTCCACGGTTTTGCTTTTGTAAACGGCCGAAAAGGTCACGTACATAAGAAAATTAACTTTCTTTTCATAGTTGAATAATATCTTCCACTAATCCAGACCCGTGAGATTTGGTGAACAACCAAAGCAGAGCATGTCAAAGTCCAACAAGATTGCTGGAAAGCACTTTGGAGAGACACATCGATATCGACAATCGTCCAACTTTCATTTTAGTTGGTGGGCTTCCAATTCAAGATGATCTGGAACACCCACAAAGACAATTGTTATTGTTGATTGATGAAGTAGTTTAGGAAATATTGTAAATGAGCAACATGTATAATAGGCACAAGGCATATACAAGTGTGTGTGTGTGTGTATAGAGAGAGAGTGTCATGCTCGCTTGCACACCTTTGCACACGTGTCATGGGCGTCTAATTTGAACGGTCCATGTGATGCGGAATCCCATGAAACCCTAAAAGACAAATTTTCACCTTCATCTAAAATTCCGTTGGACCATACCAAAGAGAAATGCAAGTCAAGGGAGGAAACTATTTCCGTTTTTCATGGCACACCAAAGTTTTGGAACAAAGTAAAAATTGGGCCCAGGAAGTTTAATGAGGTGTTACTTCATGTGGACTATTTAGATTTTAGAGTCACATCACATATGATCAGTTCTCAAAAAAGTTGGCACAAGTTCCATGCATTTATATATATATATATATATATATATAATGAGAGAGAGAGGCATGCTCACTTGTGTACGTATCCACCATTGCACGCATGTCATGGGCCTAAAATTTGAATGGTTCCTGTGACGCAGCACCCCTTGAAACCTGTTAGGACTAATTTTCACTCATATCTAAAATTTTGATGGGACATAACAAAAGGAGATGCAAATAAATGGATGAAATTATTGTCTTTTACAGTAGCTCATTTGAATGGTTCCTGTGACGCAGCACCCCTTGAAACCTGTTAGGACTAATTTTCACTCATATCTAAAATTTTGATGGGACATAACAAAAGGAGATGCAAATAAATGGATGAAATTATTGTCTTTTACAGTAGCTCATTGGGAATTATGCATTATGTGGACCCTTCAGAATTTGGAATCACATGACGTGTGATGAGTTCTCAAAAAGTTCTCACCAGCACTCATGAGAACTAGTGTACAAGTAAGCATTGGGATATGCTATATATATATATATATATATAGAGGGAATTTTGAAACAAAGATAGAATATGCTATGCAAAATTATGGCATTTGTTGAAGAACCTTACCTTTTCCAACTTTTATAGATAATTTATGAACTTATATTTTATAGTTTCTTAAATATTCTTCATTTAAAAAAAAAAAAAATGTTTTGAATAAACATTTAAAGTCATCTTTCATACAAACCTAAAGTCCAGCCTACTAATTAGACCGTTGAAAAAAAAAAGATAGAAAAGATGCTGAGGTACTTTGAGATTACTATGGGTTATGGTGCTCCTGTTGCATTGGGATGCTTAAACTAATCTAGTATTTTGATCTAGACCGTTCATTAAGCTCATAAAATCACATGGTATGGCGCCCTACGTGAGTTTTGAAATGGCCCATTCTTTAAGTGTCTATTAATCCTAATGGAGAGAATCATATCAATGGGTTGGATGGAATATAAAATAATAATAATAAAATCATTGGGCCCCACATACAATCTGGAAGGTTTTAATGGTGGGTCTCACCATTGCAGCCGTTCCCTGTGGTGTCAATCACCTGTGATTATCTCGGCCTTATTTTTTAGATACACGGTCAAATTAAAAAATCTCACCTTATGGACGGAGTGGATATGTGCCATACATCACGTGGGCCCCATGCAAAATAAGCTTATTCTGCAAAAGGTTGCGTAAGAGCGACCGAGCGAGTCTTTCATCCGTGCGGCATGAATGTTCTGTCCGGAAAAACCGGAATCATCCGCCCGTTTTACCATGCGAGGAAATCACTAAAGATCTTTGGGTCCACAATATTGTATATGTGAAATCTACTCCGTCCATCAGGTGATAATCCTAATATTCACCGTACATACAAAAGATAAACCAAGTAAAAAAACTCATATGGACCCACCAACTGCTACAAAATCAATTTGCACCAAAAACCACTAAGTTATGGTGTTGTGGCCCTCCTAATTTTGTATCAGGCTAATTGTTTTCATCTTACCCTCATCCTGGTGAGTCATACCTTAATGAACGGGTTGGATGAAAGGTACACATCATGGCGACCCCACAAAGAAACCCATGGTTGGCGTAGAATCCCTGTTGTTCCTTGTGGTGTGGTCCACCTGACTTATAGATCCAATGATTACTGGCCCCAGCATCTTTCATCAACGGCGTAACCTGATGGACGGAGTGGATTTTGCATATACAACATGGTGGGCCCAAAGAGCTTGGGTGTTTCACACGCAGCAAAACTGTTGTTGTAGAAGACTGCTGGAAACGTCTCCATACCCGCATGTATGACACGTGTACAATTGCTAGTGGATGCGTATGAACCATCACTCGCTGCTAGAATATCAAACTATTCTTCATACATACCAATTTGGTAAAGGTGGGAGGGATCTTCTTGCAATTAGGACCACTTGATCAGGAGCATGTCCTGAATAAATCATCCAACGCATCAGATGGACTGAAATTGGATGAGGATAATGGACGGTTAGAAATAATACAGTCGATGGCTATCCATAAAGGAGAGTCAACTAGTCTAGAATTCGGGAAAGGTATATTGATGTTGGGCCCCACAAGTTTCATGGTCCGGATCTCTCACGATCAACCCACGTGTGCAAGTGTGATACGACTCCGCCCTCAATTTATCTTCGCGCGAATCTTTTACTTAACTCAGTTAAAGGATGATAATAAGCACAGTCATACACATGCATGCTGAAATTGTATACGTGTCACAGTCACATAAATAACTCAGATCAAACCGTTAAAATCTTGGACCCTAAGTAAAAAATCTTGGACCCTAAGTAATTCAATGGTGGGTAACTAATGTATGGTTAATATAAAACCATATGATGGTTTAATTAAACAAAAATTGTAAATTTTTTTTTTTTTTGGATTAGTTTGTTAGTACACACTCATGTCAGTACACACACTCCGTGTTGCCACCCCCACTAGGGATCGATACCAAGACCAGTTGAGCTAATTAGAGGTTACGGTAATTATATAATCTAAATTTCTAGAAATTACTCAAGTGGTCCAAACGATATGGACCGTCCATTTTAGTTATTTGTATGGCATTTGTAGAATTTTAGGCTGAATGGGTACGGTTCAAGGGGAATGATCACATATTGAGCACATGGTAGTGTAGACACCTCATCATCTAGGACAATACGTTGATTGAGTTTGAATTGATGGATGGTCAAGCAAACACCAATTCCAAATTCTAAACTTTGTTCGGACAAAACAATCAATCCAGTAGATTTAATCATGAACCTTATGAACCGATAATTTCAAAGTCTTAAGTCAACTCGATGAGTTAACTCATCTAATCAACTCATACGATCGACCTATCCAATCCAATAACTCATTCAACTCACCTAGTTAAACTCAAAACAAAGCTTAAATTAAAGCCCAAAAGTAAACTCAACTGACGTACCATATAAAACTTCAATGCATCGTCATTTACACTAGAACCTTCACATACTTTAGGGAGACCACCTGCCGAAACAGGGAGTCCAAAAGAGGACCGATGGCAGTCAACTTGCCGTCAACCATGTGGCACTCCGCCTCTTCGGGTGAGTAGCCCTCAAGCATATTGAAGCACTCTTTTTCAGGCCCTAAGTGTGCGATTAATCTGTATTTACTCTGATGTCCATCTCCTTACATAAAATTATCATTTTAGCACCTCATCTAACTCATGAGATGATGTCATGCGGCAATCTCCAATTCTAGCCATCCAACCACCTTTTGCCCCTGGACTTTACAGAAATTACAAGAAAATCATGTTTGGAGGCTATAAATAACCCCCTCCTCTTCTCATTTCAAGCATCTACTCTTATTTCAAAGCATCTAGAAGCATTCAAAGGATGCCCAATCATCCATTCTCATCTAGAGATCCTTTAGCCTTAGCCATCTAGTCATTCTTCTACCAAGGAGAGTACAAAAAAAGAGAGTACATTCCTGACCTAGCTTAGCCTAACAGAGTCCAAGTCTCTTGAGTCACCTGAGCCCTAACCGAAGCTCCTCAATCTAACCTTGCAATATTACCATCCATCCAACCATTCAAGCTTTCATCAAATCCAAGCATTAACATTTTGCAACATTCATTCCCTTCTCAACCCCCTCGCTCTTCATAAACATGAGCATTACATTGCATTTCATCATTTTCTCGTATTGAACTGGGAAACGTATGCTCTATGTCTCGTCGATATCATCAAAGTTGGCCCACCAGAAACTTAGCCAGTTAGCTGTTATTTTTTTTATAAACATTAGTATCACATCGCATTCCATCATTTTCTCATATCTAACTGTCATGCTTATGTTTTGTGCCTTGCCAATATAATTGGATCATGCCCACCAAAAACTTAACCAGTTAGCCGTTGTTTTATCATAAGTATTAAGCATCTCATAAATCACATTTTTACATATTCTGCATCATGCACTCAACTGGTTTGAACGTATGCTCTACGGCTTGCTGATATAATCAAATCATACCCATCAAAATTTTGAATCAAATAATTATTATTATCATTACATTACATTTCAATAATCGTGTATGAGAAATAATTTATTTATTTAAAAATTAGTCAAATTTTGTAAAGTAAAGACCAAACATATATACAAACATAGTAGGTACCTAACACATTTCTTCTTTATAACCGTAGTCCTTTATCCATGATCTCTATAAGATAAATTTGATGGTCATCTTAAAATTAAGGATCTTCAATTTCTTAATCTTAAGTGATTTTATAGAATTTAACCGACTATATATTTAAAAGGGAAAAGGTACTATGCGCTCGACCTCACGAGTCCGTCCCATGAGGTCAAGCTGTGTGAACCCCATTATGATGCGTTTCGAACATCTACCCCATCAGTCAGATGCACCATTCCATCGTGGGCCTAGGTCTCAAAAATCAAGTCAATCCGTGACTTGTGTGGGCCACACCACATACAGAAGTGGGGAGGGGCCGTGCACCATTAAAACATTCATAATCATTTTTTGAGCCCACCGAGATGTGGTTTGCAAATCCAGCCCATCCATTATGTGTGTCCCACTTGGATGAGGGTTCAAACCAAGTTTTAGCATTCAAAACTCAGGTGGGCCCCACCAAATGCTTTTATATGTTTTAACGGTGTCTTCACATGATTTTAGATTGTATGGCCCTCCTGAGTTCCGTATACGGCTGATTTTTGGGATATCCTATAATTTAGAGGGGACCCATCAAATGCACAGTGTTGATGGTCGGCACACATCACGGTGGGGCCCACATAGCTTGACCTCACAGGAGCTTATTGTGAGGTCGAGCGCATGGTACCTTTTCCCTGTTTAAAATAATTGGTTAGTTGCAACTCCGCTCAAGCATAACACTTGTAAAACTAGCAAATCAAAATAATAATAATAATAATAATAAACCATTAAATGAAACAATTCATAAAAAGCCACTTGATCCCCACCCGTATGGATCCTTATCGTCTACGTATGGGGCCCACTCATAATGTTTACGTAGAATCCAAACCTGTCATTTGACTCATCTATCAATGTTCGTCCCAAATAAAGAATTCCAGACTAATCCGTAAGTAATGTGGCCACACCAAAGGAATCAATAGGGAGCATTGGGGAGAGTGATGCCCACCATATAAACTTCCCCATGCAATATCGAGTCGAACGAGTTGTTTACACACCATCCAACCCATTCATTAGGTGATCCACACCGGGATTAATAATAATAATAATATAATATATATATAAAAAAAAGATAGTGCGTAAAAATATAGATTTTAGGCTAGATTGTGCATTTCTCCCTATACGTCGCCCCCCCGAGATATGAATCAGGAGTATCTTAGTATTTATGGTGAAAAAAATATGAGTACCAACAGATTAACGGATTGGATTTCACGTAAAAGTCACGGATGGACCCCACACAGCCCAGTCGTATTGAAATTCACATGCGTCCGAGTGCATGTGATTATAGCAGCCGAAGCCTTTTGTGTACGGAGCAGATTAGGTGTTGCCCGGGTAACACCCACACCCTTACCGTATGGGGCCCACCTTGATGAATATTTTGTATATCCACACCGTCCATCCGTTTTTTCAGCTCATTTTAGACGTGATCCCAAAACATAAGCAGATGCAAATCTCAGGTGGACCACACCACTGGAAAAATCAGTTAATGACCATTAAAAACTTGTGAGGCAAAAAAGTTTTGGATCAAGCTGATCCTTGTATTCTACCTTCATCCAAATCTTTTTGACATTATCAACAGGTTGGATGGTTAATAGAAATTACGGTGGGCCCTAGAACGCTTTTAACGGTGGACATTCAATCAACACTGTTTCCTGTGGTATGGTCCACCTAAGATTTGGATCTGCTTAATTTTTGGGACCACATTCTAAACCGGTATGAAAAAACAGATGGACGGCGTGGATATACAAAAAATCATCAAGGTGGGCCCCACGGTAACACCTAATCCGCTCCTATGTAAACAGAGAATCCGAATCCGATTCGGAACAGAAAAAGGAAAGAAAACAAAGACAGAATCCCTCTCCTTCTCGGCTTCCAAATTCTCTTCGCTTTCCTTTCCTGGAACTTTCTTCTTCCCTTATTTCGAGAGGATTCTCTCGTTGTAAGTTTCCATTCCAGCCTTCCAGATAACAGATTTTTCAATTCAATCTGGAGAGAGAGAGAGAGAGAGAGAGAGAGAGATTAGCTTATTGGGTTTTTGCTTTTTTTGTGATTGTAGGGTTTTGCTAGGGTTTAGATGGGGAGAGGGGGGGAGATTGCTTCTCTAAGGGGATTTAGGAAGAGAAGGAGAATTCGATCGGAAGATGAAAGTTCAGGTGAGTCGGATGAGGAATATGTGTTGGGAGAAGATGAATGTGGTGATTATAGTTCTGATGAATTGGGGGCGTCTGTTTCAGGATATTCATCTGATGAGAGCTTTGATTCTGTTACAGTGATGTGTTCTAGCAGCTCTGATGATGAGCGGGAGGTTGCACGATCGAAACCCAGAAAGGGTTTCTTGGGACGGAGGGAATTGAGGGTGGACCGAGGAAATTCTAGGGTTTCTAGGGTTTCGGACGATGAGGAGGACGGTGATGATGAGGCTAGGAAGGTTGTCCGATTGAAACCCAGAAAGGGTTTTCCAAGCCGGAAGGAACCAGGTTTTAAATGGCCACGTAGGAGACCTAAGGATTCTAGGGCTTTGGATGATGAGAATGACGATGATGTGGATTGGAATGTCATCCCGACAAAACCCAGGAAGTGCTTTTCAGGCCAAAGATTGGGGATTAAGCGGTCGCACAGACTCACTGAAGTTTTGGGCAATGGGGGAGAAGTTGAGGAAAAAGAATTTTCGGGTCTCCGGAAGTCGAGCGTTAGACAGTCGCAGAGCATTTCAAATAATTTGGAAGAAGATGGTGAGGACGGAGATGAAATTCAGACATCTGTCGAATCAAAACCCATAAAGGGTTTCTCAGGACAGTGGAAATCAAGAGCTATGCGCTCACAAACTATATATAGAGTTTTGGATGATGAGGAAGACGATGAGAACTACATGCCAGATGTAGATGACCATGTTGACACTGAGGAAGAGAGTCTGGTGAGATCTGATGAAGATGGAGACGTCCTGGAAGAAAATGAGAAGGATGAGAGAAGGAAGAGGAGAGCTGTTGTGAATTCTGATTCGAATTGCATTGTTTCCAGATCTTCACACATCGAGCACACGAATTCAGAAGAAGAGAGAGATTTCGTAAGAGAAACGGTCAGCGATGGGGGTTTGACAACTTGCTTAACTAGTCCATCGTTGTTGAATAGATTGCAAGATGATATGAGCTGGAACCATCTTCGACGAAAAAGGTCGGTTATGCAGTCACGTAGTGTTTATACAGTGTCGCATGATGAGGAATCCATGCCAGATGCAGATGATTATGTAGAACATGAGAAAGAAAATCAGGTTTGGAAGAGAACCAGAGTGAGGCTACAAGGATCGGCTTCGAGAAGCATGGTGAGCTATGCTGATGATTTTGTTGTTGAAGATAGGATCATGAGGGAGGAGAATAAGAAGAAGAGTCAAAGAAGGAATAAAAGTGCTGTTGTGCATTCCGATTCGGGTTTCGACACTCATGGGTCTTTGGATGCTGAATATACTGTGGTTTCAGAAGAAGAGAGAGATAGTTGTGGGAATTCTACAACTTCCCCAAGAAGTCCATTGTTGAAGAGATTGCAAGTTGATTTGAGTTGGCACCATCTTCTAAGGAAAAGATCTGTGAGGAACAGGAAAGGGGAGTTGTACTGTTCGCGGCCTGATTTGGGGAAGCAAGTCTGCGGGATCTGCTTGTCGGAAGAGCACAACGGCATTGTTCGTGGGATACTGAATTCCTGCATCCACTATTTCTGTTTCACTTGCATAATGGAGTGGTCAAAGGTGGAATCCCGTTGCCCGGTATGCAAACAGCGGTTTTCAACCATTAGTAAGCCGGCACGGTGGGACGTCGGGATCGGTCTAACAAAGGAGGTGATATCTGTCCTGGAACGTGATCAGGTATCAAGCCATCTTCTCATTTCTTTTCCATTGACAGAATCATGTGTGCTTTGCTTGATTTAGATGATTGATTCCTTCTGGAGTTTAGAACCAACAGCGTAAGTAAGAGTAAAACTCATGTACTAATAATTATAGAGGCCTGATGCACCAAAGCACATGGAGCCTGTGCAATCAGGGCCTGTGGTTGGGTGATCTAGACTGTTGGTCCAATGGGCCTCATTGTCGAGTTGGAACTCTATGATCAGTGGCCTATAAATAAGATTGTCAGAGAAAAAAGATGAGATGAACTCAATTTTAAGTGGCACCCAAACAGGCCCTGCAAAGGAACTTCATCGCCACTGTTCATCAAAGCACAATAACCACTAATAGGGAATTCAAATAGTAACAATGGGATGGGATGAGATAGGGTGATTGTCGTTTGATGAACAGTGGTGATGGAAGTTCTTTACAGGCCTGTAGCAACTGGGCACATCTGCTAAAATCTTGTTGGCACCCACCATCCATGGTGGGGTCCATCAATTCAATGGCAGGGTCAATTGCACCACTAGGTGCATCGAGACACTTACCTAGACCTTATTATTCGTCCTTGACTATAAAGAAAATCCATTCTCTGTCTTCTCAACCTCTTTGATTTACATACAAAAAATCATGTGTTGTGTGCATGGTTAGACTGTTTTATCTTGTTAATTTGGTAAGAACGACCCATTTGATCATCGGCATCTGTGGGCTCCTGGTTTCTAGGTTTTGTTCCTCCTTAATCCAGATAATGTGTTCTTGGCAGGTTTATCAGCCTTCTGAAGAAGAGATGAGGGGCTATTTCGATCCATACGAAAATGTGGTTTGTGCAGTATGCCAACAAGGCGTACACGGGGACCTTTTGCTCCTATGTGATATCTGTGATTCCGCTGCACATACTTATTGTGTCGGTTTGGGATTAGAAGTACCCGAAGGCAACTGGTACTGTGAAGGTTGTATGCCCTCCAATCCTAGATATTCAGATATGCAAGTTCCGGATTACACTTGCTGTGATGGCTTGTGCATTGAGCAATCTGGAAATGGTATCAATGCAGAATGTCTCGAGTCCCATGTGCATTTCACATCTTCTTCCCAGCAGCATTCGGTGTCTCTACCAGAACAACCTTTTCCCAGTGAGATTGATGTGCTTTCCCCTCCTAGATGTCCCATGAGGCAAGATCGTCAAGCTGCATCCGTCATGTCAGAGGCGGGGCCATCGGGGCCATCGACCATCACAAGGAGACACAGGATACACATTCGGATCCCCAACAACCGGTAGAACTGGTGAACCCCATTCCAATAGTTCAGCCAGCTAGTGATGCCATCCTTTAGTACTAGCTTCTACATCGATCTTTTGATGAACAACATGCTACTCTCAAGGAGACTGCCGAGTGGCTGAATTGAGCGCACCAACAGCATAATCATCCCTAATAGGCTGCCATCGAACCATTCATTGTGCATAACCATGATCTCCCTTTCTTCTCTCAATTCTGATTCTTTTTTAGGACATCAGTCATTACATTGATAGAAATATTGTAGTAGAAATGAGCTGCATCGATCGGGACCCAAAAGTGTTCGGTCCATTCAACTGCAATAAAATAGGATTTGATTTTTGAGGGAATTATAGTTTGTATAGGAGCATCTGTGTATATACTGCCTATGAAGATGGTTTTCTTCCTCAAAAAGAGTACTCTCTTCTTTTTAGCGTTGGTTTCATGAAGATTGATGGGCAGTTTGCTCAATTGAACAGCTGTGGATTTTGACTGGGTCCAGGTTAGACAAGCAGCCGGTTTCGAGAAGAACTGGCCAACAAAATGGACTTGACCGCGAACTCGGAATGGACCCATTTCTAAATGGTCAGGCAGGCAATCCAAATCCACAAACAAACAGGTCCTATCGTTTTGTTCCTCCTCAGAGGTCTACGATTATTCCTATGCATATGAGGCCCACATGGATTGGTGGTCCAAACCGTTAAAAGTATGGCCCACCATCAATCAAACCTGGCCAAAAAAGCAGACCACTGGATCATCCAAACACAATGCACACCCTGGCCCAAAAACCAGGCTGGTCCACTAATCAGCTGGGTCACATTCGGTGCCGGGAATACAAAGATATTCTCTCAGGCAACGTTTCCCATACACGAGCTGTGGGCCTGATGAGCTACCTACCACCTGATTTTTAGGGCATTTTCAGAGAAATGCCTATACCATCTGCATTCGTGCATAAGCTTTTTTTTACTAACAGGATGGAATGCAAACAATCTCACCATCTGGACGACCTGCCCGAACTTCTCCCTGATACATAGATGCAAGAAAACTGCTGTAAGATAACATAGAACCCGCGCAGCAGGCACATTATGCATTCTGGTTTAACATAGAACCCGCGCAGCAGGCACATTATGCATTCTGGTTTACCTGAAATTGAAGTTGAGCATAATCAAGTTTCACGTAAGGAGCCATCTGGATGGGAGTAAATGGAGGTAAATGACAGATGCAATCTGTTTGGATATGAGTAAATGCATGAAAATAAAATGAAATGGGAGTAAATGGGCTTGCAAATGAGATCTCCTGTAAGAGAGGAGTTAGAAGTAAATGGGGGGTGAAATGCCTTTTTTGAGCTCGTTGGAGAGTTGCACTAGTAAATAAAAGTGCCGCTATGCACTTGTCCACCATACATGTGGCACACTAATTGATATTCCAAAACAATCTAATTATCAGCTACATCACTAAAACCACACCAACAAAATAATTCAAACCGTCCAAAGGTTGACCATCTAAATATACAGTTAAAAAAACATCGGCAAGTTGCTTGTTTGTGATCCTTACGGTTGTGGCTGACCCGAGGCTCAAAATTTCGTCTTTTTTGCCTAAAGTATATATTTCAATGGGCTTATTATAATTATTCTATTAAATATCACATATGTACACTTATTAGAGATATTAAAGCTAATTTGGGATATCATATACATTTATGTGAATATATTGAAAAAATACAATGCATTCCAATGCCTCCCATTTACTCCTATCCAAACAGAACATTTGGATTTCAAATGCATTTCATTTACTCCCATGAGTAAAACTGAATAATGATTCTCCTATTCAAGCTCCAAACATTCAATAGGTGGGCTACACCTTCAAGCAATTGTGGCCCACCTAATAAGTGTGCTGGCCAGATCTTTTAACCAAGGTCTTGTAGACACCCCACCTCAAGCTGATAAGCTGATAGAGTTTTGAACAGATGGATGAACGACCGAAACCTAACCTTAGAAGCCTAAACCCTAAGAATCCCAATCCCAACCGAACCCTGATCATAAACCCTAACTCTAGAAGCTTAAACCTAAGAACCCCAATCCCAACTGAACCCCAATCCTAAACCTTAACCCTAGAAACCTAAACCCTAGGAAACTCAATCCTAAACCCTAAACTTGGCCCATCCAACCCAGTCAACCCGGTCAGCCTAACCCGAAACCCTAGGAACCCAAAACCCTAGAGTCTTGAGTCAACTCACCCAATCAACTCACCTGATCAGCTAATCCAAGTTCATAACCCAGTCAACTCACCTAGTTAAGCCCAAAACTAAGCCTGAACCCAAGCCCAAAACCAATCCCAATCGAAGAGATGGTCAAAACTTACAAGCATCAACCCTCACAACAGAGCATCCACACGCTTAGAGGATGCTGTTTGCCAAAGCAAGGAGTCCAAGTGGGGACCAGCGGTAGCCTACTTGTCATTGGCCACGTGGCACTCCCCCTCTTTCGGGCAGCATCCCTCAAGCATGTAGGTTCCTCCTTTTTCGAACCTTAAGTGTGCGGTTAATGTGCATTTATTTCGATATCCACCTCGTTATCCAAAATTATCACATTACCAACTCATCCAACCCATGAGATTATGTCATGTGACAATCTCCAATCACAGCCATTCAAATACATTTTACCATTAGGATCACCAGGAATTACAAGAAAATGGGTTGGGAGACTATAAGTAGCTCACATTCCCTTCTCATTTGGACACACACAAATCCCTTCTCATTAGAGAACACATGCGCACACGCACACACCAAGCATTAGAGAGTCTTCTCAATTCAAAAAGCTCACCCATTAGCCTTAGTCATCCTTCCACCAAGGAGTGAGAGAGTGAGAGCCCAGCCCTGGTCTAGCCTAGCCTAGCCAAAGTTAAAGCCTCCTGAGCCACCTAAATTCAAATTTGAGCTACTCAATCTAGCCTTGCGACATTACCATTCATTCGACAGTTGTAGCTTTTATCAGTTTCATCAAATCAGTATATCAACATCATGAAACATTCATTCCATTCTCAACCCCATGCTCCTCATATACGTCGGCATCATAGTGCATTACATCATTTTCACGCATCTAACTGGCAGGCATATGCTTTATGGCTTACCAATATAATCATATTTTACCCATCAGAAACCTTAGCCAGTTAGCCGTCATTTTAGCATATAGATTACATTACATCGTTTTCACCGTATCTGACTGACGTATGCTTTGATACCTACCGATATAATCACAGCGGGTCCACCATAAATTTTAGTCAGTTGGTCGTCGTTTTACCATAAACATCATTTGCACCTTGCACTTGATCATTTCGAATGTATGCTCTGCGACTTGCCCATATAATTGGATCCTGCCCATCAGAAATTCGGATTGATGAAACACGTTCACTATTGCACTGCATTACATTTGTTGCATCACATAACATTTGCAGTATGCTTCGCGACTTACCGATATAGTTGGATCCTATCCAACAGAAATTTGGATTGATGAAACACCTTTACTATTGCACTGCATTACATTTGTTGCATCACATAACATTTACAGCACGCAAGAACTATCCGTATTATTCAAAAATTGGTCAAATCTTGTGAAGTATAGACCGTACATTCGTACGGGCAAAGTGGGTGCTTAACACCTTCCCTCTTTGTAACTGCAGTCCCTTACTCAGAATCTCTACAACGTAAACTTACGAGTCATCTCAGGGTTAGGGATCTTCGAGTCTTAAATCTTAAGCATTTCTACGAGCTTTAACCGACTATAGAGTAGTAATAATTGGTTAGTAGCGACCCTAGTCAAATATCACATCCTTTACCCCCATTACAAAAGCCCTCGAGCGAGGCAACCAGTAAAAGAATGAGAGTAGATCCCCCGTAACCTCAGGGAATCGCACTCTCCTCCAGCATCCATAGGTCTATACAAAGTGTGGCCCACCAGATGAATGTTTTGGACTGCACTTGTAGTGAATGGTTTTCGCATTGCGTCCTGCTAGCAAGGCCAAAGATTAATAAATGGAACACAATCGTAGTCCAAAAACCTGAAAGCTTTTACTCAATATCCAACCGGGTCAGGTTGACCAGAAGACTCAACCAAGTCTTTACTCGACTCAATATTTAATAGTTTATATATATATAGACACACACAGTGGGCATAATAATTAAAAATGTTAGAAGCTATAAAATAAATAAAATTGTCAAAGTTAAACAAAACTGCAGCTGATGGGATGCTGGTAAGAAGCCTGCGCTTATTACCCATGTATTGAGTTCAAATTCAGTTGTTGGTAGTTTAATTTTTAACAAAATCCAAAGTTGATTGGCTTGACCTGGCCAGTGACTGGGTTTGGTTCATATCAAGTTGAACAAATGAATTTGGAGAGTCTAGTCGAGTGTCGAGTCTAGACCAAGTCGCACTCAGGAGCGAGTTGGCCAGAGACTCTGATCGAAATCCCATTGAGTTGAGTTGACTCGACTGAGTTACAAGTCCACCCACCGGGTTTTAGAACTATGGTGTCTATTTATGTACTCATGTATCACTACGCACTGTAATAAAATAGTATAATATACAGTAGAAGCCAATTTAAAAAAGAAAAAGGGAAAACAGCCTGATATCCTGAAGTTGGATGTCCAAGGCCTTTTCTTTTTGGAAGATAAGAGGAAGCATTTGCTACTATTTTGCATCTTTTTAACACAGTTCTTTTAAATCAATTCTATGAAATGAATGACAATGGCTTCTTTTTAATCAAATCCCCCCCAAAAAAAAACAATGTTTGTACATCCTAGTAGGATTCAGTGATTTGAGAGGGCTTTGCAGGCAGGAATTTGTAAAATCCACAGATTTCAAATCTACCCTGTTTGTTTTTTGTTCGGGGATTTGCAGAACCGTAGATTTCCCAAATCCACATATCCATAAATCCATCAACTTGGGGCAAATCGAAATCCACATATCCATAAATCCATCGACTTGGGGCAAATCGAAATCCAAACCCCGGGAAAAAAAAGACCCTGGGACTTGGCTAATCCTCAAAATCAGAGACCCTTTTAAAAGCAAGAGAAGTGATTTATTCCCTACAGATCAATGATCCATCCATAGATCTGTAACTTGATTCCCAAAGATTGAACTTTGGAATTTGCCAAATCCAAATCCAAAGCAAATCAATGAGTTTGACAAGTTAATTGCATTTAACAAATTCACATTCTCGTTTCCTTGACCACAAACAGGGCCTAAAGGAAGATCAAGAAGCACATTTGCGTGCTCTATCGGGAAAATGATGAGATTTGAGATTGCTTAGCTTGCCGAAACAAACCCCAAATTCCACGAGTTTCTAATTTGACAATTATGAAACATTGCGCTTTTTTTATATATAACGTTTATGATGACAAGAAAATTGAGATACGACCATCCGTTAAGACAAAGGATAATGGGAATATACAAGAAGACAAGGGAAGGATACACCCTACTTCTTGAGCAAATCTGCAATTGCGCTCGGGTGGGTCACTGAAAACATGATTGAATTCTACTGACAACGTCCCCAAGGCATCAATGATGCCCGTTTAAACCACAGACATTCGGAAGTATTTTCAACATGATCAACAGTGCCCAAAAAAATAAAAATAAGAAAACCCTGCAATACTCCATATAAAAACATCAGCAAAATACCTGAGGCAGAAACATAACTTGTGGGATCTATCACAAATTTTTCTGAGCAACAATTCTCTCTTGATTCTGCAAAAGAATGGAGCTATTAGTAACAGGTACAACATGGAAGCCAGGAAGTGGCTCACCTATTAGGATGTGGGCTCAGGCTTACAAAGAACAACACCAAAACAAGGGAAATGATGTGGTAGGGACAGATGAACAACAATATGAATGCCTCCAAGAGTAGAATAATACACCCATGCTGAAATCTGCGAGATACTTTGGCGTAGGCCCAATGGTCAAGATGCCCAATGCCTTCTATAGGATCAAGCACAAGCCAATGTACCTTCATCAATAAAGACCAGCAACAAAAAAAAAATTTATTTAAATTAAAAACAGAAAAACCTCTTCTATTAAAATGAGAAGGTAGACAACATCAATGTAGCCCGTAGCACAATGGAACAAGTGTGTGTTTCAACATTGAGGTCTCAGGTTCAAGACCAGCTTGCCCATCAAAAATATCTAAATAAATAAATAATAAATCAATGAAATAGCTGGGAATCACATGGTTTTTGTTTGTCATACCAATAAGGGGTCAATCTTGCTTTTTGTTCACATACCTCTATAGAAAACTAGACATTTTTTTCTTGCTTCTTATTTATTCCCCCACCCACAATTACTGCCAATCCAATACTAGTGCTTATCTTCTGGATTGAATTTGTTTTCTCAACATTCAATTCATACTGACAACAGTATGAGGATCTGGTCCTCTGCGAGGAGTGCAGCAGTAGCAGCAGCAGCAACAGCAACAATAAATGCTCTACCACTGGAATAAATGCTCCCAAATCCATGGATTTTTAGTTTGTTTCCCAAATAGTAGACTTTGGAATTTGCAAAATCCAAATCCAATGCAAATCCATGAAATTGACAAGTTCATAGATTTGCTATATTCACATTCTCATTTCCTTGATCCCAAACAGGGCTTTTGATCTTCAGGGCAGTTGTCATCTCATCACATGCTTAAAATAAATTCATTCATAGGCAATGACAGCAGCAGTCTTTCGTGCCTTTATTCTTTCTAGTTATTTATATGAAAAATATTATACTTACAACTGTTATTGGCTTATTGCCTTCTACACCCAACATAATCAGGGCTCTAATGATAGTACTTCCAAGATCAAGACTCAAGAGCATGATTCCAAATGCAAAAAAACTGTGGAAAGTAAACCAATCGTCACTCCACTCCAGAGCATGATTCCAGACACAAACAAATACTGACCAACAAAGCATGTGCAGGCCCTTTCATTTCGCCCATCACCCGAAGACAACTGAGTGCCAATCACCTTTAATTGAAGGACACTGACCCAAGGTTACCTGGACCATGGGTCGGTTTGGTACATGGTACAGGAAAGGGTATGCTGTAGGCTATTTCCTCCAATACATGGTATGCCAGGGTACTATCATTTGCATCACTCTAATACATAAACCGTGCATGCAATATAGTTTTATATATGAACTCATATCGCAATTTCTATATGAGATGATGTATGTTATTGATATAGACCTCGCATGGTTAAGTGTCCTATAGTAGCTGTTACTACGAATAACAGAAACTCTGTTGTAGCCATTTCTGCTATATTATAACTAAACATATGAAGGTATAAATCTCTACATATAAATAGAAATTTGCATTAACTTAATCAATAGTAAAAATCAAGAGCACTAATTTGGATCGGTAAAAATAGTGATCCGGATCACAAATGACCCATAATCCGGAATGCTTGATCCAGAACATAAAATGCAAGGGGTTTTGCATTTTGGGTAATATTGCACTCACCCATTCAAGTAACCATGGATGTGATGGAGAAGGCCAAAGTCACGTTTGAGATGGCTCTTATCATCGAACATTCTCAAATTCCTTTCTTTCCAAATCCCCCATATCACTGCATATGGATTATTGCCCACATTTTCTTACCCCGATCCAAGAATGGCCCACAACTCCAGCCAGCAATGTCCTCGCGGAGGAACCTATTCGTCGCCCAGCATACCCTAAAATGCTTAAAGAAGTGCTCCCAAACGTACCTTGCTGATTGGCAATATGTTCATAATGTGCAGACAGACTGAGGAATCAGTGGACTACCCATCTCTGCATTGCCTAGTTATCAAGCATTTCATTACATATGACTACATACAAGACCCATATAGAGCTACTATCCTTTTTAAGTACATGTAAACAAATATTTTAGATCCATGAATTACGATTTTCAACTTAACGTATGCCATTTTACACTACAAATTAACAAGTGCACCCAACAGTTAACGGCTTCCTCCATGCCATACAAAAGAAACCTACAACATTCTCCTGGGTAAAAACCATCACATGCAATATTCTTATTCCTAGCAGCAACCATGCAAAGGCACCAAATATACTAACCCTGTGGATGACTGAGCCATGGTCCAAATAGATGAATGGAAGGGATCTTCACATGTGTGTCATGGTATATCAATTTAAAAAATGGCAAAAGGATACGTCCTTCCTTTGGTTTTGTGTGGCTTTCTTAATAAAAATGGAACCATTCAAAAGAAAAAAGATATGAATGCTCAATAACTTATGCACCCGTGTTTAGAACCATAACCTTTGTCGAAAGAATCTCTAATTACAAGGACATGGGATGATTGATCCCATCTAAATCATTACATGGATTCAAAGAGTGCCTGGAGAAACAAAAATACATGGAGGGAGAGAGAGAGGGAGAGAGAGAGAGAGAGAGAGAGAGAGAGTAGCAAACTTGCCTGATAAAGTAGTGCTCAGTTGAGGTTTACTTGGCGAAAAACCTCTTCAGAGCATCAAATATGAGAAGTTGAATTCCACAGAACCTGCAAGTAAAATGAAAGGAAGAAGAAAGAGATATATGAAAGATATCCACAAAAAGAAACACCGCAATGCCTCCCCCCACAAGTTTCCAAATCGAAATTCCTTTTGCCATGCACGATCTCCATCCTCATTTTCACGGTTGATAGCATCTCTTTGAAAGACTTGAAGCATTTCATCTCATGAATACAAGAATCTTCAGTTCCCCATTGTGCAGAAGCAGACAATTCAATCAGGTTCAATGAAAATAAAACAACATGATCTTGAGAATTTACGCTTTCTCCGATATAATCCAAGAGAAGAGAAAAAGGAAAAAAGCAAACTACTCATTACACACTAGAAGAGTTTACATAATGCGGGGTCAGTAGTTCTACAAATGCATCGGCATCTAAAACCAGTATGACCACCCGAACAGTGCAACAAACAATAATAGCTTTGCCAGGATCCACATCAATATGCCAACCTCATTTTCTTGTGAAACTCCAGACATTCTTGATCTCCAGAAATCAAACTTTACCAATTACAAGTTTTCTCATTGCCTTTTGTAGTTCTTGCACCGCGGTGTTGTACATCTCTTCAGATAATGACCCTGCCTCTGCAAATTTAATGGCCCGTTGACATAGGTCATTGTACCGTTGGCCCATAGTTTCAGGACGAACAGCTTGTTCAGGGCCGCACTCATCCAACACATGCCTATTCCTCATTTCCTTTGTCCAGCGTTTCAAGATGTAGTGCGATGGAATCATTGGTACGCCCGACGCTAAGAGAACAACCAACGCATGTCTGCAAAGATAGCCTCTGAATTCAAACAAGCGACAAATACAAGAAATTCTCGTCTCAAACCAATTCCACATCACCGTGTATTCCTTCCCCTTCATCTTCTCAAAATCTTCCCATTCTTTCACCATGTATGTGGTGATTGTCCCCTTCTGCTGCACAATGCTTGCAAAACAAGCAGACATTCCAAGAATTTCAACTTGGAATTTCTTAAATATTTCCTTTGTGTACACAGATGCACCTTGCTTTTCAAAAGGTGACGGCGTACTCAATGTGGGTGGCTTCTGGTATGTTTCAAAATCAGCTTGGGCTTCCTTCTCATACCAATTCTCTAGTGCTACTTCATACAGGTCAAGGAACTCTTTCAACGAGGTACTTGGACTCACATATTTATCAAAAAAAGATTTGACAGTTTCCTTGCGCTGAGAAGTAGACATCCCTCCGAAAAAGGTGTCCTTTAAGAACACTGGGACCCACTGATGGCGTTCCTCGTACAACATCTGAACCCATGCATTATCCCCAAGCTTAAAGTCTTTCATCAATTCATCCCATTTGATTTCGAACTCCTCTACCGTCAAAGAGTCATATACACAATTATTTAACTTGTCAGTAAATGCTGGATGAGCTTTACAAATATGCCCCAATTTTTCAGGAACATTTTTTAGGATCTGCCATAGGCAAAGACGATGACAAGTTTCTGGAAAAACCTCTATGACCGCAGATTTAATGCCCCTATCTTGGTCAGTGATTATTGCCCTCGGAGGCCGTCCAGACATTGCAGCAAGCCATGTCTTAAACAACCAAGCAAATGACTCTTTCGTCTCATCTACAAGAATCGCACAACCAAGCAACACCGACTGCCCATGATGGTTCACCCCTACAAACGAAACAAGGGGCACGTTGTACTTGTTTGTCAAATATGCTGTGTCAAACGTGACCGCGTCACCAAAGTATGTATATGCTGTCCTAGACCTGCCATCGGCCCAAAAGATATTTTTCGGATGTTGGTCCCCTTCCATGTCTATTGCATAGAAGAATGCAGGGTTCAGAGCATGCTTTCGGATGAAATTCCTTAGTGCAGCTTGCGCATCTTCTCCTGCAAGGGAATCCCGCCGCTCCTTGTCCGTCAGAATCCTACGTTCTTTATCCACAAAGCTCACACTGCTGATTACACCAGGCTGTTTGGCCTTCCCAGAATTCTTTTTCACTTTTACCCCTGACGCATTAGAGATACCCTTCTTTTCAGGCGTTCCAACCTTCTTGTGCGACCGGAAAAAGCGCACGTCCCCTGGACAGAGTTCGTGGTTATGTTCCTTGACAAAAGCAAACAACACCCACTTCCCAGTCTCTTTTCTCTTCGCCTTTATCATCGCCTTACAACCTGCCTTAAGCGTGGGTCGTGGGTTACCCGAACTTTTTTTCTTGACTTTGAGCCCATGTTTTGAACATGCATAATGCCCCGCAATCTTGGATTTATCGGTCCTTGATCGACGGACAGATAATCTGGTGATACCAAAACCGACACGCCTAGCATACTGATTATAGAATGCATACACTGCTTCTTCGGATTCAAACTCCATTCCCACACTGGGCTGTACATTGGCTTCTCCTTCATTCGGCAATACTGTCGTTTCATTCCCAACTCCGCTGATTGCGCAAGGCTCAACATCTTCAATAATGGATTCAGTCATTCCATAATTCCCTTCCCCTACATCATCGCCTACATAGGGTTCACCCCACAATTCCTGCATAGATCAACAGAACCCCCAAATCAACAAACAGGAAAAAGAATTAACTGGAATACACACACGCAGCATACATGTATGGAATGTGAAATGCGCCAATCATGCTTTTTGTACTGGAAAACAAACAGTGCATGTGGAGCACTCCTTCTGTTGACCCAAATCATGTGGTGGATGGGAAATGCCCCGGGAAAAAAAATGCACCACAATAGAAGGTCCCCACCATCTGATTCGGCCACCATTAAATGTGCACCGTCAGATGTAATTGTCCACTTCAGATGATCCAGCATCATCTGACAGAGAAGATGTCTGCACATGACCCATACCATGGTGGGCCCCACCATATCAACACCCTAAGATACCAAAATGCAATCCACATGTACAGCTGCTGGGTCCAACCAGAGAGTCTATTTTCTCAATCAAGCGTCATATAATACATCAAAAACCTACTGAGTGAGAAAGAGAGAGAAAGAGGTCTGCAAAGCCCGCCCATTCGCACGCCACCAGACATACGAACCCGGTGCTCCTTCGCAAGATCCAAGCTTTCCATCAGGTGGGCCACTGCACAGAACAATCGGGATGCCGAAACAATTCTTCTCCAACCATCCATATGATTCGGCCGGAGGAGTGAAACAGCGTCTCCTTCATGCCAGAAGATCCAACCAGCATGGCCATGGAGAGCTCGGATCTCACAAACTCTCAAAGGGCGCCCAAAACACAAATCCAAAAAGTAAAAGAGCAGTAAAAAGAAAAACCCAAACCACGAGCTAAAACGAACCCATTTCCAAAAACCCAATCAAAGGGGTGGAAAAACCCTAAAACAAGAACGACCCAAAAACCAATCAGGAAAATCGAGAACACCCACAAACCCAAAACCCAATTAGGATGCAAGGAAAACAGAAACGAAACGGATTGCGGAGGGAAAAACGAGAAGGAAGAAAAGGAATCGAAGGGAATGTATAAACAGAGAGGGGCAAAAGAGTAAATAAGAGAAGACCTGTGGGATAATATGGGGAGGGACGGCGTTTGGATGGGAAGCTGCCATCAAGCGCTGCATCTTGATATCAGATCTTCTCTCTCTCGCGCTTGGATCTTCTCTCTCTCGATTTCGCTCGGGAAAGAGAGCTGCTCTCGCGCTTGGATCTTCTCTCTCTCTTTTTCTAGGGCAAGATAAGGCGATTTGCGCGATGATTTTATGGAAGACGCGACTGCATTCTTATGTTAGTTTTACACCATTTATTAAATGTGCTTGGTATTCTCTACCATACCATGCTATTTGGGGGCCACCATGTTATACATGCGTGAAATCAAAACCGTTCATGAGGTTCATCCCTAGATTATAGGCCATGATGAAAATTTTAACATAGATCCACTGGTAAGATGGGCCACACCATGGTGAAAAATGGAGATGGTATGCCAACCTTAGGTTTACATGTAGGGCCATCATATCTAATCAAACCCGTTCATCATCGTGTGTTAGTCACTAGGATGAAGAAATGATACAAAATAAACCTGATGGACGGAGTGGATATCACACATACAACACGGTGGGCCCAAAGAATTTGGGTCCTGAATCATGCATGGTTGCTTGGAAATCAGACCGCACATACTCTGACCCAATTATGGATGGAGCATTGCCCAGAAATTGAGCTTAAAATATAATTTTAACAATCTGATTTTTCCCCGGGATTTGGACGGCCAAATATTTTACTTTCTTTAAATGTTCGTTTAGTAGCAGTCAATTGGATGGTTTGGATTGATGGATCGGTATGATTTTAGTGATATGCTTCCCTACGATGGGACCCACAATTCGGATGATCTAGATAGCTGTACTTCAGTGGGAGATGTGATGAGGATGAGTCACCACCATTTTGCAATAGTGTAGAACTGACACGGAAGTCTGGGGATAGTCCACTAGGGAGCGAATGAGGTACGGCCCCGGCCGCATTCAACACAGTACATCCCCGACCGTGGGGCCCATCTTGATGAATGTATTATATATCTATTCTGTCCATCCGTTTTTAAATTTACTTTTATGTTATAAAAACAAAATTTAAGTATATATGATCTCAGGTGAACCACATCACAAAAAAAAGTAGTGATTAACTATTACAAACTTCTTGTGGGCCACATAATTTTGGATCATTTTGATAGTTGTGTTTTCCATTTATCAAAGACATTTTTAACTTATACATAGGTTGGATGGAATATAAATATTAGGGTGATCTCTAGGAAGTTTTTAATGGTAAGCCTTCAATCACCACTGTTTCCTATGGTATGGTCCACCTGAGATTTTGATCTCTTCATGTTTTTTACCATTCACTAAAATTATCTGAAAAAATAGATGAACGGCGTAGATATAAAATACATACATCAAGGTGGGCTCCAACATCAGTGCCGCACCATGTTGGGTAAGGCTCGGACGGCTCTACTCCCAGTCCAATGGGAAGCGGATTGCGTCCTGCGGACAGACTCGGTCCACGCAGGGCTTTGTGGGCCCACCGTGATGGATGGGTTTTATCCACATCGTCTATATATTTTCCAGATCATTTTAAGGATATGAGTCCCAAAATGAAGAAGATCCAAGGGTCAAGTGGACCACATCACAGGAAGCAACGGTGATAATAACACCACCGTTGAAACCTTCGTAGGGCCCACCGTGTGATGTTTATTTCCCATCTAAACCTGTTCATGAGGTCACATAGACCTTAATGAAGGGAAATCACAAATATCAGCTTGATCGAAACTTCTGCTAATGGTAAACGTTCAATTCCCGGTGTGTGGTCCACTTCAGCCTTTGATCTACCTCACTTTTGGGCTTATACCCTTAAAATGATATGAAAAAATGGATGGACGGATTGGATAAAACTCATACATCACGGTGGGCCCACTTTGCCCTGCCTGGATTCAATCCGGTTCCAGTCCACCCAGGAGGTCACGTGAGATCCAGGCCGTTCGTTGGTGCTGGACGAGAAATCGGGCTGGCCCAAATCATGCTTATGAAGCGTGCTGACATGTAATTCAAAGATGGGCCTTCGATCGAATTTTTGAAGCGTCCGCAAATATTGTACGCGTGTGGCTTCGGATGATGATTGGAGGATAGACTGACACACGTGCCAAGATGGCAAGCGTGCAGGGGATGGCATTAGATCTTCTCGTGCGCGCTTGCCAGGAAGAAATATAACTCGCTTGAAATCCGAGCCGTGCTGCTGTCTGGGCCCAAAATTCTGGCTATGACTGAAACATTTTGAGCTGTGTAAAAAGTGGGGCCCACCTAACGTTAATGGGACCCATGATTACTTGATCCAAACCGTTGATGTGATGGACCTGGCCCACATCTCCTTGATTAGGAAAGAAAAAGCAATCATAAACGATTCTTCTCATCCAAATACACTCGTCTTCAGTTTGGAAAATGGAGCCAATAGCTCAGCAATCTAGACCGTTGGATCCCACCCTGGATGGGCTATGGTCTGAAAAATTTCCTAGATTGGAATTACTAGCGTTTAAGTTTTATATTTTACAGTAAATTTGCGAATTGCAACTCAAAATTTTACACAGTTGTCCTATCGAGAAGAACTTTTCTAGAAGGGTCTATTTATGATGAGCCCAATGGATCAATGGGGTGGATCATTGAACGATGAGCCAGGATGTGCTGTGCATATCCTACCGTCAAAGGTACCAGAATGCATGAGGTTGGACATTAAAATCTACTTGGACTGGCTCCACGGCCATTCAAGCGAGAATCTAAGACGCGGACGTCTGTCCAGCTAAATCCATGCCGTTCATCAAGTGGGGGCTATTTCAGATTGGATGGTTCCCAGCGTAATAGGATTTAATTGGGATACATGACACCGATTAGGTACTAAACTCTACTGAAGTACTTTTACCATGTTATGTGGGCCCACCATGATATATGTGTTGTATCCGCACTGTCTATTCATTTGGAGAAATTATTTCAAGGCATGAGCCAAGGAATAAAGTAGATAAAAAGCTTAAGAAGCGGTTTGGCATAGTGGAATGAAGGGGGTTTCAAATTCCCTGTCTGGCAGTATCTAAGGTTCCCAAACCCCTCTTTTGAAAATCATGGTGAGAGCTTGAGTTACACCTAAAATCATTTCAATAATTACATGTATAACATGTGTGCCACTATACTATCATTTTATTGAGCACATGACCCACAAATGTTGATCAGCACCGTCCAAACATTGTCCATGTAAATCAATGATTAAAAATCATTAGTTAGTCACTCAGACATGATCTTGTCACAACCATTTAATAGTGATTATTGGGTGCAGTACCTAATGCACATCTATCCAAGTAAGGTTGGCCTAATCAAATCTCACCGTATCAAGAAATCACCAACCGTAAGCACAGAATCCATGTGCATAGATCACCTCACTGTGCCAAGGTGGCACCCACCTAGGGCTGGCAATGTGCGTTGTGACACATTATAACAAAATTTCAACCATTTACATTGTGTGGACCACTTTAAATAGGTCATTAACCAGTATTCCATTTGATCAATGGATTTTGCCCTTTATTAAATGGGCAAGAAATTGTTGAATGAGTATTGACTATTCTTCATTTTAAACTGCCCAGTGGCCACTGAAGTGACGTCATCTAGTTTTATGGGCTCATTATGATCTATATGTTGTATCCACATCGTTCATTCATTTGAAGAGGTGATTTTGAGGCAAATTTAAAGCTCAAGTGGATCCCACCACAGAAAACAATGGGGATATTGATGCCCACCATTGAAATCTTCATAGGGCCTATCTATAAGCTAACAAAGACATGGACCGCCACTATTTATATACCATTTATACATGATGAGGCTCAACTTTGTATAATGTAAGGTAATAGCTAATACACACTTGTGATGTATGCCACCCGCCATAATGTATATGATACATCCAATATGCCCATCACATGCTTCCTAATGCTCTTTGATGGCTTTAAAAAAATAGCTCGTGTAACATCAGATAGACCACATGGGAAAGATGAGAGATTTGTAATTAAAAACTTTTAAATTGCACTAGGTGCCCAATGTGATGGGCAAATGACATCAAATATGGCTAATGCTTGCATGCTTTAATGCTCTTGTAGGATTATTTATAAAAAATAAAAATAAAAATAAAACTAAAACAAATCAAGTCTTTTCATGTAATTTATTATTTTTTACGGAATTTATAGTCGAACCTCCATGTGGTGTGAATACCTACTTTATATATTATAAATACTTTATAAGTTAGCTAAATATATCATTTATTTATCATTAAATAATTTATCACTTAAAAGTCCAATAGAATAGCATATAAATATCTTATACCCGAAACTCTCTTAAGATATAAAGTATTTGCAACTTAAAATTTTATATGCATCCAAACCATCTCCTAAAACTCTCCTCAACTCAACCATAGCTTGAGAAAAAATGACACATGCATGTATAGTATTTTCACGTTTTAAAAAAACTTTTATTTGGATTAAAATTTCCTTCCAAATTTTGTAAAAAGCAACAAACATATTTTTTCTTGTAAGAAGAGAATCTTGTATAGCGCTTAGACCCTTTTCATGAGCATGTGAATTTGGTTATTTAGAGCCATGACATGAACCACGCATTCGAGAGTATCTTGGATGTTGATTGTCCAATATTCCTGTTGAATTACGACCATCATCCAAAGAAAGGTAAATCAATTTCAAGCCAAAAAACTCTCCTTGCGCCTCGAATGAAATAATTTTTCTAAATTCTTCCTTATTCAAAATTTTAATTTCTTTTCACAATTTTTAAAATTCTAAATTTAAATAATTATCAATTTATATATCCAAAATTCCTACAACATACATCACCAGAAACCTCAGCAGGATAGTATGAACAAGACCATCCATCATCCCATGGATATTTTTATCAAGTGGACTACAAATGTCCAAAGAAATTAAGGTGTGGTGGGAGAAATAATAAGCAATGGTCAATGTTCTAGGCGCATATTGCACCATAGGCACCACCCCATGAACTAGATTCTTCTAATGTTTGATTTTTACACATATAATACCCCTGTGCTTGCTCATCAAAAGGGGCGCATTGAATGGCATTCCTCAACTACTAATCTACAATCTATAGCTAATTGCACGGCCACCTGCCATCTAAATCCACATCTTCGACATCCAGACCGTAAATAGTGTGGGCCACTGCATATATATCATTACCCCACCCAAAAATCATGCGAATCCCTGTGATAATAAAGGTCGCACGTGTGTTTTGATTGTGAACTGATGGCCCACATAACAATTGACCAGCCAGGAGCTTGATTTTTGGGTAAGGTCATGTACACATTACGGGCCTTTCGACCTACCGGATGGATGGCTGGATATCTGCGGTGACTTGACTTCGTGGGCCCGCCATGATATATGTGTTTTATATGCATTTTCCATCTATTTTACCAGATCAATTTAGGGCATGAGGATAAAAGCCAAACATATCCAAAACTCAAGTGGACCGTAGCAGAAAATTGAGATATTTGTGTTTTTCCTTCATCAACGTATAGACTTATTAGAAGCTAAATAAATATCGTGGTTGGCCTTAATAAGGTTTCAATGCAGGGTGTCGATATTTTAAATGTTTATTGTGGTGTGGTCCACTAAAGCTCATATCTATCTAATTTTTGAGCTCATTCTTTTAAATGATTTGTAGGGGTGTACATCGAGTTGAACTGGCCTCAGCTCGACTCGGCTTGAACACTGGCTGACCTCATCTCGAACTTGGCTCGGCTCAGTCCTCGAGCCTGACTGGCCAGCTCAACTCGGTTCGGTCAGCAACTCGGGCCAAATCGGACTGAGTTTGAGCCAAGTTCACTATTGAGGCATTTCCACAAACACTTGAACTGCAACTTCAAAAACTCACTATTTTACAAACAGAGGCAATGGTTTTACAAGTATTTTATCAAATACCTTTTAAGTAACATAAAAAAAAAGAAAAAAAAAAAGGAGTATTTGTTTAATGTACAAACTTTCCTTGCCACCGATCAAACCTTCCTTGCCACCCGCCACATTTCAATGAGTCATTTTATCAAATAGTTGGTGAGCAACATCAATGGCAAAGTAACCGAGTCACCAAACTGGTTCGATCCGAGTTCGATTCAAGTTGAGTTGAGTTGAGCTGGGGCTGCTCGAACTCGGTTCAAACTCATTTTCGAGCTAAAAAAATCAGCCGACTCGGCTCAAACTTAGCTTCGAACCGAGTCAAATCGAGCTTTTTCGAGTGGAGTCGAGCGAACTAACCGAGCTAGCTCAATTCGTGTACACCCTTAGTCAAAAATGGATAAACAACTTCAATAAAACATATGTATCATGGTGGGGCCCACAGAGTCAGCTCACCAGCGATGTTCCGGTGACTGGGGCGCGGATTCGCTACTGAACACTTCAGTAGCGATATTGCTATTGAAGTGATGTGGTCGCGTTTCATTGGCGCAAAAGTTGGTCTCAGTTGGAAGCATTTAATGCTCCTCCGTTAAAACAAGAAATGCTGACGTTTATACTCGGTCTCGGAAACATCCTCATTTTAGATTGGGTACTCGTAACTCTGTACACCACAGTAAACTCCTTGGCCCCATGGTAATATATGTATTTTATCCACTCCATCCATCCATATTACCAAACATTGTAAGAGAATTAGACTAAAAACGAATCATATACAAATCTCAAATGGACCACATCATAGGAAAAAGTGTAAATTGAATGTCTACTGTTGAAAAAATTTTCAGGGGCCATGGAAGTTTTGGATCAAGCTGATCTTTACGATTTCTTTTAATCCATATCTGTGTGATCTTTTGAATAGGTTGGATGACAAATAAACATCACTGTGGACCCTAAAAAGTTTCAACCGTGGAAATTATTATTCTCACTGTTTCCGGTGTTATGGTCCACTTGAGATCTGGATATACTTTAAATTTGGGCTCAATCGCTCCAATCAATTGTAAAAACAGATGGACTGAGTGGATAAAACACAGACTCAGGATCGGGCCAACAAAGTTCACTCAGTATAACCCAACTGAAGTTCTTCATTTTTCCCTCCGCAACATGGCTCTCTCTCTCTCTCTCTCCCCCTCTTTTTCTGTTTTTCTGCGCACGACACATGGTAAATTTTAATTTATCTTTTCTTCTCTTGATAATTAGGATCTTGATTTTCCAGTACTTCGAATTTGCTCACTTTGACATTTGAATTTCAAGCGGATGTATGATTTTGAAGCTACAGCCACTAGGAAGGTCATAGCTAATCAGCCACATCTATCCTCAACTTGTGGAAGGCACTTTATTGTAATCTTTTATCGGGAGAAATACTGAAGCTCAAGATGCATCCATCACAGGGAAAACAGAGAGATAGGAAGAGACAGCACTGATAGAGAAGATAAAGTAAATAAAATTAGGGGTTTTTTTATGGTCGAATACAAAAGTGACCTGCAACGGCGTTTCTTTTTTATGACGGAGGTGCATTAAATCCTTTCAACCGAGCCCAAGTTTTGCGCCAATGAAACGCGACCACATCGCTTCAGTAGCAACATCGCTGCTAAAGCGTTCACTAGCGAATCCGCGCCCCGGTGATTGTCTCCAGGTAATCAGTCTCCACCCAATAATAAAGATTGTCCCACTCACGTACACGTGGCTACACTCCTGTGATAGTTTTGCATCATTTAAAAAGTGAAGGCAACTCTCCAACCATGCACGTGGCAAAATAGGCGCTCTATCCTAAATATGGCCCTGAATACGAATGGACTAAGGAGCTGCATGCACATGAGTGCCACGTGTGAGGAGGCTGAGTCACAAGGCTCGCAACCATTTTTAAACTGGTGGCGAACAATCACTGATGTCGATCTCACCCGCACGTGGTTTGAACTTCGAACTTTGGAATCGGCCGACGGATTTCCTACCATAAGGCTGCACCGGGGCCATCGCAATACATGTCTTACCTCCGCGTTGGAGCATTATCTTTGGACGCGGATTAGTTACTCACTGGTTGAGTAGGACGTGGATTTCGTCCTATCCCGTCCGTATCTAACTACGAATGGGCATTTATGTGGGTGGGCCCATCGTGATTTATCTGCTTATCCATAATGTCCATCCCTTCTTTTTTTTAAGATTATTTTTAGGCATGATTAAAAAAAAAGAGCTGGATCTAATGCTTAAGTGGACCACACCAAATATTACTCTTGCATTTAATGCAACTTGCATTTTAAGGAGTGTTTGGGGGATGGGGATTGCGTTCTGAGTTACACGGTACCCTTAGCGTACTGAGTAAACTTTGTGTGGTCCACAGTTGTTTATTTATTTTATTCACTCCATTTATCCATTTTAAAAGATAATTTTAGGTCTTGATGACAAAACGTAAATATATCCAAAGGTCAAGTGGACCACAACACAGGAAACAGTGTGATTGAACTTATACCATTGAAAAGTTCTTGGAGGCCACAGAAGTTTTGGATAAATCTGATGTTTTTTCTTTCTCTTCATTCCTGTCTTTGTGATATTATGAAGAGGTTGGATGACAAATAAACATCACTGTGGGCCTTGAGATGGTTTCAACGGTGGAAATCATTATTCCACATTGTTTCCTGTGGTATGGTCCACTTGAGCTTTGGATATACTTCAGTTTTGGGATCAAACCATAAAATTAGTAGGAAAAATGGATGGACGGTATGGATAAACCACATACGTTCACAGTGGGCCCAATTGAGTTTGCTTAGCATGATAAATATGTACTGAGTACGCAATCCGCTTTCTTGTTTGGGGCATGGGTTTAAATGAGATTAGGTGGGAGTGTGTTTTAAGATCACATGGATAGTTACAATGTCCTATCTGGGACTCACATAAGGTATGGGTTCTGAAGCCCCTTCTTAGACTCAGCGCGTTAGGGCAAGGGTTTCTACAAACCTACTTTGGGTTTTGTGTGGCTAGTGGTCGGTGCCATGTGGATCCCACCATGATGTATGTGTTTTATCCATGCCATTCATCCATTTTGAAATATAATTTTAGGGCTTGATCCCAAAAATAGAGTAGATATAAATCTCAGGTGGACCACACCATGGGAAAACAATAGTGATTGAATTACACCATTAAAAGCCTCCTATGGCCAACTATGCGGTCCACTTGAGATTTGGATCAAACTCATTTTTGGGCTCATACCATAAAATGACATGGAAGAATGGGTGGACGGCATCGATAAAACACATACATCATGGTGGGGTCTACAAAGCACCGACCGGTAGTGGCAAGATGAGTAGCCAATCCGGTTCCTAAACATGAAGTGGGATGATCTCCAAACTATGGGATTAGCCAACAATCCCTGACACAGTGTAATTATTATATTTTAGTAATTCCATCCCATTTAAACCATCTAATCTCATGCTCCAAACACTCCCTCAATGCCTTGTGCATTTAATGCAACCAAGCTTATTATTTGGTTGGGTCCACTTGAGCATTGGATTTGACTCATTTTTGCATTATTATTTCATGTGGTCCACTTGAGTGTTGGATCTACCTCATTTTTACTTTTTATATTAATGCCTTGAGGTGATTTCCAAAAATGAATGAACGGCAAAAGTAGACAGATATAGGCCTACGCCGAGCCTAGAGACGTGCAGGGTAGGACGCAATCCCTAGTGGTTGAGCAGCGAGACTCACTACTAAAGTGAAATCAACGAGTTCTATGGCACCGCCATGATGTATGTGTTGTACTACACCGTCCATTCAAAAATATTAATTTAGAACGTGATCCAAAGAATGTTTCTGATTCAAAGCTGAGCAGACCATACTAGTGGAAACAATGGATATTGAATGCCTGCCATTAAAAAATTTCAGGGGTCACAGAAGTTTTCAAGCAAGCTGATATTTGTGTTTTCCCCTCTTTAACGTTTGTGTTAACTTATGAATAGGTTATATCTCAAATAAACATCATGTAAACCCTGGCAAGTTTCAATGGTTCCTATCACTCTCACCACTGTTTTCTCTACGATGGTTCACTCAAGCTTTAGATCTGCCTCATTCCTTGTCTCATATCCTAAAATTAACTATCCAACTGGATGGACGGTGTGAATACAATACAAACATTATAGTGGGGCCCACATAACTCGGTGATGTCAATTCAGCATAGAGTCTTGCAATTCAACCAATTGGTAGTTAATCTGCGTCCATTATTTTTCACCGCTTGTGTTAGGTCGACCCAAAAATACAGCCCATTCAAAACTCAAGTGAGGCACACCACAAAGAAAAGTAGGGACAGAATGGCTACCATCGAAACCTTCTTTGGCCCCCCAAAGTTTCCTATCAGGGTGATAACTGGCTTTTCTAGCCGCTATGGTTTAGACTCACCATATGAATGGAGGGCTAAAAATCATCATGTTAGCTTCAGGAAAGTTTCAATCAGGCATCTCCATCTCTACCTTTTCTTGTGGTGTGTCCAATTTAAGTGATGAACCTGTCTGAATTTTGGTTTCACGTCCTAACACAAGATGGTGAAAATGATGGATGGATTGGATGTCACACGACCATCACAGTGGGCCCCATTTTGTTGCTCGAGTTCCCTGCATTTCTTATGGAAGTTTGCGTGGCCCGATTTATCTAAGACAAATGGTATTTTCGTAATTTCAAAAAAATTACCAATGTACGACCCATTGATCTGTTGAAGCCCACTGCTTTTTACCTGACCAGAAAAGCCCTAACTGTACGGACGACTTGCCAAAGGTCGAAAATGCCCCTGCTTTTTCAAAAGCTGGGCTTGCTATGGCTGCGGATTATAACCGTAGGTATAATCGTAGCAATAATCCGCAATTGCAAAGGGTGATAGCGAGTTGAGGTCGACCGAGTTAGAGTAGGGCCTATAACCGTAGCCATAACCATGTGCTATGCACTTTTTTCTTTTTTTCTTTTTTCTTTTTTTGTGTTTTTCGCATGGAGAACTTTATTCTACCTACATTTTTCTCTAATACATATTTTTATATAAATATAAATATGTATATATAAGCATATAAAATTATTATTATTATTTTTTTCATTTATTTCTTTATTCATTTAACGAGAATATCTTCTAAATCAAAATTAGTTACTTACATACCACATATGATTTTGGGGTAGGAGAAACTACTTTAGCCAACCAACCTAGTTATTATCCAAGATTCCATTAGATCGATGGTTGAAAATCCATTTCATTCACCTCGCGATCAATTTCAATAAGTTCGCGATCAATTTCAATAATTTCGTGATCAATTCCCTTCACTTCATGATGAATTCTATGCATTTCGTGATCAATTCCCTTCACTTCATGGTCAATTCCATGCATTTCACGGTCAATTCCCTTCACTTCACAGTCAATTCCAGCGACTCTCCTTCACTTCACGGTCAATTTCATGCATTTCATGGTCAATTCCCTTCACTTCATGGTCATTTCCATGCATTTCATGGTCAATTTCCTACACTTCACGGTCAATTCCATGCATTTCACGGTCAATTCGCTTCACTTCACGGTCAATTCCAGCGATTCTGTTTGATTTCACGGTCATTTTCATGCATTTCATGGCCAATTCCCTTCTCTTCATAATCATTTCCATGCATTTCACGGTCAATTTCCTTCACTTCACGGTCATTTTCATGCATTTCACGGTAAATTCCGGCGATTCCGCTTCATTTTACGGTCATTTCCATGCATTTCACGGTCAATTTTAGCGATTCCATTTCATTTCACGGTCATTTCCATGCATTTTATGGTCAATTCCCTTCACTTCACAGTCATTCCCATGCATTTCATGATCAATTCCGGTGATTCCATTTCATTTCACGGTCAATTCCCTTCACTTCATGGTCATTTCCATGCATTTTATGGTCATTTTCATGCATTTTACGGTCAATTCCGGCGATTCCACTTCACTTCACGGTCATTTCCATGCATTTCATGGTCAATTTCAGTGATTCTGTTTTATTTCACAGTCATTTCCATGCATTTCACGGTCAATTTCCTTCACTTCACGGTCATTTCTATGCATTTCACGGCCAATTCACTTCACTTCACGGTCATTACCATGCATTTCATGGTCAATTCCGCGCGATTCCGTTTCATTTCACGGTCATTTCCATGCATTTCACAATCAATTTCCTTCACTTCACGGTCATTTCCATGCATTTCATAGTCAATTCCCTTCACTTCACGGTCATTTCTATGCATTTCATGGTCATTTCCATGCATTTCACAGTCAATTCCCTTCACTTCACAGTCATTTTCATGCATTTCACGGTCATTTTTATGCATTTCACGGTCAATTCTTGCAATTCCGTTTCATTTCACGGTCATTTCCATGCATTTCACGGTCAATTCCCTTTACTTCACGGTCATTTCCATGCATTTCACGGTCAATTTCGGCGATTCTGTTTCATTTCACGGTCATTTTCATGCATTTCACGGTCAATTTCAGCGATTCCGTTTCATTTCACGGTCATTTCCATGCATTTCACGGTGAATTCCCTTCACTTCATGGTCATTTCCATGCATTTCACGGTCAATTCTGACGATTCCACTTCACTTCACGGTCATTTCCGGTGATTCCGTTTCATTTTACGGTCATTTCCATGCATTTCACGGTCAATTCCCTTCACTTCACAGTCATTTCCATGCATTTCATGGTCAATTTGCTTCACTTCACGGTCATTACCATGCATTTCACAGTCAATTTCGACGATTCCGTTTCATTTCACGGTCATTTCCATGCATTTCACAGTCAATTCCCTTCACTTCACAGTCATTTCCATCACGATCATTTCCATGCATTTCATGGTCAATTCCCTTCACTTCAGGGTCATTTCCATGCATTTCACGGTCATTTCCCTTCACTTCACGGTCATTTCATGCATTTCACGGTCAATTTCCTTCACTTGACGGTCATTTCCATGCATTTCACGATCAATTTCGGCGATTCCATTTCATTTCACAGTCATTTCCATGCATTTCACGGTCAATTCCCTTCACTTCACGGTCAATTCCAGCGATTCCCCTTCACTTCACGGTCATTTCCATGCATTTCACGGTGAATTCCCTTCACTTCATGGTCATTTCCATGCATTTCACAGTCAATTCCAGCAATCCCACTTCACTTCACGGTCATTTACATGCATTTCACGGTCAATTCCCTTCACTTCACGGTCATTTCCGTGCATTTCACGGTCAATTCCCTTCACTTCACGGTCAATTCCATGCATTTCACAGTCAATTCCCTTCACTTCACGGTCATTTCCATGGATTTCACGATCAATTCCGGCGATTCCACTTCACTTCACGGTCATTTCCAAGCATTTAACAGTCAATTCCCTTCACTTCATGGTCATTTCCGTGAAATTTCCATGCATTTCATGGTCAATTCCGGCGATTCTGTTTCATTTCACAGTCATTTTCATGCATTTCATGGTCAATTCCCTTCACTTCACAGTCATTTCCATGTATTTCACGGTCAATTCCCTTCACTTCATAGTCCTTTCCATGCATTTCACGGTCAATTCCCTTCACTTCACGGTCATTTCCATGCATTTCATGGTCAATTCCAACGATTCTGTTTCATTTAACGCTCATTTCCATGCATTTCACGATCATTTCCCTTCACTTCATGGTCATTAACCGTGAAATGCTTGGAAATTATCGTCAAGTGAAGCGAATTGACCGTGAAATGTATGAATATGACTGTGAAATGAATGAAATTGACTGAAAACTGATTAAAATTGACCACGAAGTGAATGAAATGAATTTTCAACCATCGACATGATGGAATCTTGGAAAATAACCAGGTTGGTTGGCTAAAGTAGTTTCTCCTACCCCAAAATCATATAGGGTTGAAAGTCGGGCAGGTTGGGTCAGGTTGGTGCTCAACCGTAGCCCAACCCAAGGTTCCTATACCTCAACCCTAACCCAACCCATCCCAACTTCGGGTTGAGAATTTTCAACCCAAGCCCAACCCAAGTGGGCTCGGTTGGGTTGGCCGGGTAGATATATGCTAATATTTTCATTATTACATTAGTCTATTGTATTTTCAATACACATCTTATTTTTTTGTACCTATAATTTTATTAATTACATATGTTGTTATTTATCATAATAAGTTCATTTTTTTCTAAACAAACAAGCTAAAATATAGGACAACTAATCCATTAAAAGTCGTATTTTGTATCAAGCAAATTTTTGGGAGAGGGAAATCCGGCATATCTTGTTAGCTTGAGTCATCGAAAATGATGTGGACTAATGAAAGCAGTCGGCATTGGAATTTCCCGTGCCTTCAACACAAATGATCTGCACTCAATTATAATTAATTTATAAGGAACTTATATATTAATTAGGTTCGGGTTGGGTTAGGCAACCCGAGCCCAACCCAAGTTTTATCGGGTTGGTGTTTGTATGGCTCAACCCTGAGACCAAACCCAATACATCCTGCCCAAGCTTAACCCAATGTCGGGTCAGTCACAAGTTGGTCGGGATTGACCGTGAAATGCATGGAATTGACCGTGAAATGAAAAGAATTAACCATGAAATGCATTGAATTGATCATGAAGTCAATGGAATTGACCGTGAAGTGAAGGGGAATTACCGGAATTGACAGTGAAATGCATGTAATTGACCATGAAATGAAGGGAATTGACCGTGAAATGCATTGAATTGACTGTGAAGTAAGGGCCTGTTTATTTTTACCGTTTCGCCTGGAAACGGTAAATACCCTGGAAATGGATGATTATTACTATTTCACCTGTTTGAATATTCGTAGGAATTTCATGGGAATTTCGGTCTTGGAAACCAATTGAAAAGAAGTAGTTTTAATTTTTGGTGTATATGACATATCTGTTCCGTCCATCCATTTTATCACAACATCTTGAGATATGAGATAAAAATGAGGTAGATCCAACACTCAACTGGCCCATACTAAAAGAAACAGTGGCCCCAGGAAGTTTTTAACGGTAAGTATTTGATTCACATTTTTCTATGGCGTGGTCCACTTGAGCATTGGATATGCCTCATTTTTTGGCTTATATCGTAAATTTATCTGACATAATGGATGAACGGTGTGGATATATGATATGCGTCATGGTGGGACCCACAAATATTTTACAATATTTGCCGTTTTTACACCGAAAAAGTAGGCCGTCAAATCAACTATGGGGAAGAGTGCGGCAATTACGAAGGGAAATAATTATTACCAGTACGGGGGTATTTTCCAGTGAATTCGAAAATCAAACACGCCCTAAAGGGAATTAACCGTGAAATGCATGGAATTGTCCGTGAAGTGAAGGGGAATCGCCGGAATTAACCGTGAAATGCATGGAATTGACTGTGAAGTGAAGGGAGTTGACCATGAAATGCATGGAATTGACTGTGAAGTGAAGGGGAATCATCAGAATTGACTGTGAAATGCATGTAATTGACCATGAAATGAAGGGAATTGACCGTAAAATGCATTGAATTGACCGTGAAGTAAAGGAAAGGAAATTGACTGTGAAATGCATGGAATTAACCGTGAAGTGAAGGAAAATCTCTAGAATTGACCATGAAATGAAGGGAATTGATTGTGAAATGCACTGAATTGACCGTGAAGTGAAGGGAATTGACCGTGAAATGCATGGAATTGACCGTGACGTGAAGGGGAATCACCGGGATTGACCGTGAAATGTATGGAATTGATTGTGAAGTAAATGAAATGAATGAAGTTGACTGCAAATTGATTGAAATTAACCGCGAAGTGAATGAAATGGATTTTCGACCATCGACCTGATGGAATCTTAGAAAATAACCAGGTTGGTTGGCTAAAGTAGCTTCTCCTACCCCAAAATCATATAGGGTACGTCAAGTAACTAATTTTGGTTTAGAAGATATTCTTGTTAAATGAATAAAGAAAGAAATGAAAAAAAATGAGAAAAAATAATTTATATGCTTATATATACATATTTATATAAATATGTGTTAGAGAAAATTGTAGGTACAATAAAGTTCTTCATGCAAAAAAAAAACACAAACTATCACCGCGACAGTCCATCTGTGACTATGGTTATAATATGTAGTTATAGGGTCCGCCAGATGAGTGTGGCCCCGTCGGATAGGCCAGCGCGCTAGTTTGGTGAGCTCACCCATGACAGTTTTTTTATAACTACGGATTATAGTATTTATGACAACAGTTATAATCTCTAGCCATAGGTTTGACCGTAGCATACGATCTTATCATTCTGCTTTGAACGTCTACCGTTGAAACGCTTTTAAGGGTTATCAAAGTTTTCAATCATTATGAAATTTATTTTTCCTCTGCATCAATGCCTTTGTGACCTAATGAATAGATTGAATGGAAAATAAATGTTATGGTAGGCCCTACAAAACTTTCAACAATGAATATCAATTTTCCGCTGCTTTTTGTGGTGTGGGCCAGTTGATCTTTTGATATGATTTTTTTTATAATGCTCCGAAATTATCTGGAAATATGGATGAACGCAGTGGATATAATAAATGCATAACTGTAGGGCGATGTAAATTCGATCTCTTATGAACCGTTCGTACAACTCGGAGTTCGTCAGCGCTCGTCTTCAATCGCCAGCCGATCCGCTTGAAGGAAAAAAAAGAAAAGGGGGGGGCATCTTCGACCTTTGACAAGTCGTCCGTACATCTGTGGCCTATTCTGGTCAGGTAAAAAGGAGCGGGCTTAGCTGGGTAAATGGGCCATAAATGGGTCGTACAGTGGTAAATTTCTCAATGAACTAGGGAGTTGTTTGATACTCCGTTGTGTACGACGCTTGATGCACTGGAATTTAAAAATGGTACAGTGGCATTTATTAGCTCAAACTAAACCTAGTAAATTGGATAACGTAATATGGCTAAGATACAGCCCAAAGATCAGGTTGGTCAAACAATCTTAACCTCTGATTCGTGGACACTTTTTTGTTGAAATAAGACCTCTTTTCTTTCATTTTTAACCGTTGAATAAATATCCACTGATCTGTAATCAAATAGGCCTAATATTTGGCTCATGATAGATCTAAACTGGTACCTTATTTTGGATCGTTTAATTTAAATTACTTATATGTTACATATGCAATTTTAAGTACTTTCTACGTGCCTGAGTATCGTCCATCATACACTACCAGAGTATCAAACTCTTTCTTGAAAGCACCTCTGGAGAGTATCATTCGGTATCATTCCTCTCCTGGTTCCAAGCTCGTTTTGTCCGTGTGGCCACTCATGTCATCAGCATGTGTCGCCTCATGGGGGGCATAGGCAGAAACTTTGACATAATCAGGACCGTTCATCCCCTGGTAAATGTTTTGAATTACCTATAACCCAACAATTACTCACAAATGACTAATTTAACCGTTGATTTGTGCAGTTGAATCTGATCCATTGAAAATTTTCTTTTCAACTGTCAAATTCAGCTAAAGCATTTTGATGGCCACAATAATTCATGCAAGCATAAGTTTTTTACCCTCACCTCCAGGTATCTTCCAAACATGGATGGTTCCGATCATAGGTTCACCTTCATGTGGGGCCCAATGAGACCACATATGTTCGTGAACCTGAGTTCCGCATTACAACTATCCATCTTGAGATGGGAAATGGTTCAAAATATATGGATTGGATCATCTTAGTCATGTGATCAATGACTTTAAAATTGATATAAAAAATAATTTAACAGTTCAAAACATTTACATGGAAAGTGAAGAAAAAATGCATTGGAACATCAAAAAGTTTTATTTTTGTAGCATAAATTATCAATGATACAGGCCTCTTATGGACAATCTAATTGGCATAGGTGATGTCCTTATATATTTTGGTTCTTTTATAAATCCAGATTCCCTGCTTGTTACAAACAGGCATTTTTTTTTTTTATTGGATTGTGATTAGTTCATGTCATCTCCGATTTTGTAATATGTGATGATGTGGCTTCTTTACATGGTAATAAATAAAAAAAATTTGTTTGTGGCAAGTAGATGATCCAAACCTTTCTTTTATATATTACCACAACAACTACATTTTGAAATTAAATAAAAATCTGCTACAATATTTATTGTGGGAAGAGTTTCTACACACACCTCCGTGGGGCCTACCGGGATGTGCATGTGGCATCTTCCAAGTCCATCATTTTAAAAACCCCATGTTATGACCAAAGGACTGGATTGCATACTTACACCTCTGGTAGTGACATTACTACTGGATGGTGCTCAGTGAGCCTTATAATGAGATTGTTTCATGCGATGCATCCATTTTGGATTATCATTTTAGAGCATTGGTTTAAAAAATGAGTTACATCTAAAACTTAAATAGACCACACCACAAGAAAATAATGGAGATTGAATGGCTGTCATTAAAAACTTTCTAAAGCTTATTGTAACGTTTATTTACCACCCAACCTGTTGATTAGGTCACAGAAACCTAGATGTAAGGAAAACACAAACATCAGCTTGATCTGAAGCTTTTGTTGCCTACATTAAACTTAATTGTGGTTATTCAATCACCACTATTTCTTAAGGTGTGGTCCACTTTATATTTGAATTTGCCACTCATTTTTGGGCACATGTCTTAAAATTAGCTTGCAAAATTGATAAACGACGTAGATAAAACACATACATGAGGGTAAGGCCCGCAAAACAATTAATGTCTTGTACCTAGTTGTTAACGTCAATGTTCGTATGCAATCCGCGACAATGACCAAAATGCCCAGGATTAGACCAATGCAACACTCACATGGGCCACATCATACGCAATAATAGAGAAAAGACGCCCAACAATAGGGATAGGATCCCCACCATATAAACCTTCACAAGGATCTAACCCTTTAATCGCCTCATCACCGTAATAATTAAGATTTCTCCAAATCTTCCCATGGTGTGGCCCACCTGCATTTTGCAACGATCCGATTTTTACGTTGTACGGTGAAATGATGTGTCTCAATGGATTGGAGTAGATTTTACGCAAGAATCACAGTGGGCCAACATATATCTAGAGCGTTGCATGAGCTTCCTATGACAGGTGTTGCAGTGGTTTCCAATCTTTAGAAGCATACATCTCATTGCCAGATGGGATTGGGTGTACCCCCCTCGGATTTAATGGGCCACCGTGATTTATGAGTTTTATCCACACCGTCCATCCATTTTTCCATATCATTTTAGTTATGTGACCAAAAAATGAAGCAGTTCAAAGGCTCAATTTGACCACACAGTGGGAATTAAACATTCACTGATGAAAACTTTGTGGGGGCCACAAAAATTTTGGATCAAGATGGTATTTTTGTTTTCACTTCATCCAGGTCTATATGACCTCATGAACAGGTCTGATGGCAATTAACCGTCACAGTAGGCCCTATGAAGGTTTCAATGAGGGATGTCATTATAACCATTTCTTCCTATGGTGTGGTGCACTTGAGTCCTGGAACGACCTCATTTTTGGGTTTATACACTAAAATGACATGGAAAAATGGATAGACGGTGTGGATAAAACCAGTAAATTATGATAGCCCCTCAAAGGCCCTGTCCAGGCAGGGTGGTACCCAATCCATGTCCCTCGTTGCCACAATCACATCTCTCTCGATACTCCAACGGAAGATGATGGATGATGCACTTGAACTTTGCCAAGGTGTCAATGATAATTACTAGGGGTGAATAATCAAAAGGTAAACATGAAGATAATATACTTTCTGTCTAAAAAGTCGTGTTGGTCTAATCATAGATTAATTAAAAAACCATAGGCTAATTTATTCATTTTTGAGACACATGTATAAAGAGAATGGACAGTTAAAAAAATAAGGTCACCCCCTGATTTTTTAACCATGATATTTGGACAATATATTCTAATAGATGGACGGCTTGGATGGTGTCTAGTTGTGCCACATAGGCAGTACAGGAATCTCTTCCTACATAGAGAGCCAAAGAGAAGAAAAGAACCCTTTTGATTTCTTGGAGTGGAGGGAGATGAAACGTCCCTCTCATTAGTTGATTATTGATGAAGTAAGAGCGATAAAGGGAGAGTGGATAAGGTGTTATCCGGGTAATACCTTAGTGTGTGTTAACCTTACCATGCGGGGTCCACCTTTATGATTTTTTTGTATATCCACTCCAACCATCCATTTTTTCAGCTCATTTTAGTATATTAACCAAAAAATTAATTAGATCTTAATGTCATGTGGACCACACCACTGAAAAAAGTGGTGAATGACCATTAAAATCTTTTTGTAGGCCACACAAGTTTTGGATGAATCTAATTTTTGTATTTCCCTTCATCCCATGTGTGGTTGACCTTGTCAACGGGTTGGATGGCAAATAAACATTACAAATCTGCTTACGATGGGCCCTGAGAAGTTTTTGATGGTGGTCATTTAATCAACACTTTTCCTTCTTGTGTGGTCTACCTTATATTTGGATCTGCTTAATTTTTTGGGTCACGTACTAAAATGATCCGGAAAAATGTATGGATGGCATGGATATACAACACATCATCAAGGTGGGTCCCATAGTAAGGTAACACCCATTAAGGTAACACTTTCCCAGCTAAAGTTACTTTAGGAATTAAAAAGTGCATTGTTGGTGAAAAGGTTACATAGGTAAAAGTAATATTAAAGATTGTAAAGTAATAATAGGAATTTTATATCTTATAGGGAGGTGTGAGTAATTTTAGAAATATAAGAGGATATTATTAAAAGTCTCTTTTTTGTAAATACACCTATGGCTTTTGACATTTCTAAATACCTCCCTACACAAATCCTTCTTTTGAATGGTTATGTTCTTTAACATGTGTAATATATACAGTCATTTGATACGTGTTCAGCCCTTTCACTTTTGGGAATTAGGTGACTTTGAATAGGGAATCATTGGGTTCGGGTTGGGTTGTATAGTACCGGGCTAACTATTCTTGGGTCTTGCTGGGTTTAGGTCATTTGGGTCCAAGTGTAGTTTTTAAAGACCTCAAATGAATCCGATCGGGTTTTGGATATCTATTTGGTAATCATCTGGCCTTTGGATCTAGGGCTTGAGTTGGGTTTGGGACAAATAAGAGCATTTGTGTGTATCAGGTTGCTCAATGGATGGATTAGATCGTATACATATCCACCACTTTGACACGCACAAAGTATATAATTGGGTGTACTACATGCTTGTGGCTTAGAAAACTATGTTTGTTATTGAAATCATTAATATATCTCAAATACATATAACTATTATATTAAATTAATTGGACTTGATTCATGCCCAACTAGGACCCAACCTAACCTGAATGTAATCGATGCCTGTGACATGAACCCAACTGGGCTCAATTTTTAACTGGTTCCAAAAGGTGAGAACTAAACCCGACCCGATATCTTAATTGGTCAAAAAGATTGGACCGAACCCATTAATTCAAGTTGAGTCCGTCGAGTACCCATTAATAATACTAACCTTGAGTTTAGTGAGTTTAGTGGGTTCTTTATGGGAAAGTGGAAAATACTTTGGTTTTCATCTTTATCAAGGACATTTAGTCATCTCACATGTCAAATGCAATAGCGTCCAATGAAAATGGTACAACCATTAGCATGAAATTAGAGGATATTCATAAATATCACAAATTGCAAGGAGATATTTATAAATTTAAAACATTATACGTGTTATTTATCAAAACCATTTAAAAACTAGAATTTTCATACTATTGGCCCTATTTAAAGTAATAAAGGGCAGGGAGTTGAGCCATTGGTTCATCCAGTTTAGTTCCTTCACTCGAGTGGCATACATGACCCAACTTTAACCAGGGTCCACGACCTAAACTTGACCACAACTCGACTTGACCCATGCCCAATTAAGACCCAAGCTAACCTGATTGCAATTGATGTACGTGACATAAACCCAACCAAGCTCAATTTTTAACCAGTTGCAAAAGGTGAGACCTAAACCTAACCCAATATCTTAATTGATCCAAAAGATTGGACTGAACCTATTAATTCAAGTTGAGTCCATCAAGTACCCATTGACAATACTAACCTTGAGTTTAGTGGGTTCTTTATGGGAAAGTGGAGAATACTTTAGTTTTCATCTTTATCAAAGACATTTAGTCATCTCACATGTCAAATGTAATGGCATCCAATGAAAATGGTACAACCATTAGCATGAAATTAGAGAATATTCATAAATATCACAAATTGCAAGGAGATATTTATAAATTTAAAACATTGTAGGTGTTATTTATCAAAACCATTTAAAAAATAGAATTTCCCTACTAATGGCCCTATTTAATAAAGGGTGGGAAGTTGAGCCATTGGTTCATCACAGTTTAGTTCCTTCACTCGAGTGACATACATGACTCAACTTTAACCAGGGTCCATGACATGAACTTGACCACAACTCGACTTGACTCATGCCCAACTAGGACCCATCCTAACCCGAATGTAACCAATGTCCATGGCGTAAACCCAATTGGGCTCAATTTTTAACCGGTTCCAAAAGGTGATACCTAAACCTAACCCAATATCTTAATTGGTCCAAAAGATTGGACTGAACCCATTAATTCAAGTTGAATCCATCAAGTACCCATTGACAATACTAACCTCGAGTTTAGTGGGTTCTTTATGGGAAAGTGGAGAATACTTTAGTTTTCATCTTTATCAAGGACATTTAGTCATCTCACATGTCAAATGCAATGACATCCAATAAAAGTGGTACAACCATTAACATGAAATTAGAGGATATTCATAAATATCACAAATTGCAAGGAGATGTTTATAAATTTAAAACATTATACGTGTTATTTATCAAAACCATTTAAAAAATAGAATTTTCCTACTAATGGCCCTATTTAAAGTAATAAAGGGTAGAGAGTTGAGCCATTGGTTTATTACAACTTAATGCCTTCAACTTGAGTGGTATACATGACCCAACTTTAACCAGGGTCCACGACATGAACTTGACCACAACTCGTGTAGAATCATTTTTTAACTATTTCCAAAAGTGAAGACTAGAACTAGAGCTTATTTCTTAATTGGTCTAAAAGACGAGATAAATCCATTAATTTGGGTTGGAGTCTATCAGCTATTGTTAAAATAGTGATGCCAAAATCATTATGGGTTTAGTTGCTTTTTTGAGCTCATATGACTCATGTTTTATATAAGCTAACAAGACCCAATTGTCAATGGACTCTTAGAGGGATATTTTTCACATTTTTCTCATAAAAATGTGACTTTTATGATAAGTTATGTGTGTGGGCTAAGGTAGTGTGGTATGGTTTTGGATTTTTCTTTATTATCTTATTTTTATTTATTGCACACAATCCTCGCATATTACGTGTCATTGAAATTGAATGGTGCTTAATTTTTGTGACATATTTCTTGAATGATGGTTCTAGTCTCATTAATTGGTCAACGGTGGTTTTAATTGCTTTAGCTACCAATTGATAATACTAACTTTGAGTTTAGTGAGTTCTTTCTGGGAAAGTAGAGGACACTTAAAGTGTTGTCTTTATATTGAAGACATTTAATAATTCCATATGTCAAATGCAATAGTGTCCAACGAAAACACTAGCATGGAATTAAAGGGTATTCCTAGATGTAAAAAACTATAAGGAAATATTTATAAATGTAATATATATATATATAAGTGTTATCTACAGAAACCCTTCAAACATGACATTTCCCTACCAATGGCCCTATTTCAAGCAAAATGAACAAGGATTTGAGCTATTGGTGCACCATGGTTTAGTGACTCCAGCTCATGTGGCATTCACGAGGCACATGTGCACCATGATTAGAACGATAGCTTCTTTGGCTTCCAACATTGACCGCTAATAAATAAAAAATAAAAAAATCTTCAATTGATTGGTTGATATAAAAAAATTAGTTTAATTAGATTTATCTAAACCTAATGCATGTCTAATTAAACATTAAGAAATTTCAAGAAGAGTTATTTGATACTCTCACTACACTCGATGCTTAATACTTAGGCACTTAGAAATGATTCATAAGGTATGTATTAACTTAAATTAAATCAAACAAACTATATAAGCCATTACAGGTAAGTTGTAATTTGCAAATCAAATTGGTCGAACAATGTTAACCTCAAATATTTAGTAACTTATTTTGTTTTTTTTTTAAAAAAAAAATAAGAGCATTGGATTCCATTTTCAACCATCCAATAAATGTGCACCCATGTGATATTTAATAACCAAATAAGAGTATTTTTTCCGTTCATGATACATTTAGGCTAGCATTCATTATTTGGACAATTTAGTCCGAATTACTCTTATGAGCTGATTGATTTTTTATTTACCATTGTAATTGATGGTAAATACGTGTTGGAAATACCGAAAAATAAAAAATAAAATAAAGTTAATTGTTTTCATTTCACTAGGCTGAATCATATAAAATTTACACTGTCCTTAAAGCATGATTCAACCCCTTATCAATTGTTGTGAATTACTTCCAGTATAAGACAAGCTTATCTGGATCCTGCGTGCAGCAATAACGAAGGGTCCACTTAGGAATAGTTCAACATAGCAGATCTTCTTCTTTATATTAAAACAATGAATGTGTTTACAGTATTCTATGATAGAAAAGTTATATGACGGATGAGGAGAGATCTATTGGAGTTTATTGAAATTTGGACTGGAATGGTCCAGTTTATATAGGCACCAGGGAGTGGACCATTGTTGGGTGACCATCAATGGTTTAAAACATTTGAAAAATGTTTCTGACCGTTGATCATTAATTTGAGTCGTTTCTGGTTGTCAGATCAAAGGATTTGACCATTGGATCATCATAGCCCGTCCGTTTTCGGACCGTTCTAACTTTTAAGGCTGCTAACAATTTTTAAAAAATGGCTGACCGTTTTAGATTAATAATCCAATCGTTCTGAGTCGCCTATAAAAACCTTGACTCATTTCAAACTCATCACACTTAGGCTTACATAAACTACTCGCATCGAGGCTCACGCGATCACTTGCGACACTTGCGAAGTGCAAAGTGCGCCAACTTGGGCCACTACAACCACACTGCCCCGTACCCGTGCCCTAGCCCGAGCGCGCGCGTGCATACATTCCATAGCACTGGAACATGCAACCCAAGCGTCTTACTCTCCAAAGCTTCAAGTAAGAATAATACATCACCCCACATAAACCCTAATTCTTTTCATTTCATTTTCGACGTGGAATAAAAGCACACACCGCACTTTTACATTTGAAATTTCCAAAAAGCATTTTAGCGGCAAAGCGAAAATCCTAAATTTTTTTAATATTTTGATTTTTTTAAAAACCACAAATTTTAACAATAAGTAATCCCAATGATGACATTAACATGGAGCTACTTTGTAAAGCTTCAAACTCTATGAATACATTTGTACAATTTGGGTGTATAAATTTTTTTTGGCCCACCATGATTTGTATATCTTGTCTATATTGTCCATCCGTTTTGCTGGCTTCATCAAAAAATGAGGTAGATTCAAAGCTCAAGTGGACTGCACCATAGAAAGCAATGGGAATTGAACACAGCGTTGAAAGCTTCTTGGGAGCCACAAAAGTCTTGGTTCAGGTTGATATTTGTGTATTCCCTTCATACATATTTGTGCGACCTTATGAATAAGTTCAATAACAAGTAAGACATCCTTATGTGGGCCCTAGGAAGGTTTCAATTTTAAACTTCGGATATCATTATCCCCTTGTGTCCAATGGTTTGGTCCACTTAAACTTATGATCTACCTCATTTATAGGTTTATGCTTTAAAATGAGATGGTAAAACAGGTGGGTAACATGGATAACACACATATATCATGATGGAACCCGCATATTTTACAAGTACCCAATCCTTATGGGATTTCATGCATTTAGATATGATTTTGTAGATGTAATTATAAATGTACTTCCCTTTCATCGAGACACCCCTCAAAATTTATCATCATTTATTTAGCTTCATTTATGCTTGTAATTGAAAAAATACAGTCCATTATGGCTTCTTTTTTTTTCCAATTTATATTATAATACATTGTAAATGGGTAATTATTACTTACACTTTTGGAATACTATTATGTTGTAATGGAGGAAAGACTATTTTTCCACTTAAATTTATGGGGTTCATTATTATGCATGTGTTTGATCCACACCACCCAACCGTGTTACCTATGGGAATGGGATCAACATGAGGCAAATTCAAAACTCAAATACACTACACCATAGGAAAATAGAAGGATTGAATATCCACCGTTCAATTCTTCTCGGGGGCCACAGGATTATTAGATCAAGGTGATATTTGTGTTTACCCTTTACTCGTGTATGCGTGACCTTATGAACATGTTGGATGACAGGTACACATCCATGTGGGCCCTAGGCTCGTTTCAACTTTCAATATTAGGCATTCAATTCCCTTTTGTTTCCTATGGTATGGTCCACTCGGGCTCTAGACTTGCCTCATTTTTGAGCTCATGCCCCTAAAATGAGCATGTAAAATAGATGGGTGGTGTGGATCAAACACATGCATAACGGTGGGCCCCCAAAATTTTACCGGTGTTATTCCGGTCCAATTTTAATGTATTCACTATACTTAATTACACTATAAATCCCTCTATTTGGATCAGTGTGAGAAATAGTAATTATTCATTTACATTCCATATACATTGTAAACTAAAATACAAATAGATTTTTATGTCATGGATACAAATTCTCAGCCCTTTGAAATGGTAGCAAAGTGTTTATAAAATTCCAAACTCAAACACTACTTGTATCAACAGTATCATGCATCACAATTATTTATTTATTTTCACAATGAAAGGTGTATTTAGAACTTAACCCAAACTCAGTGGGTCAAATTTTAGACCCCAAGTGTTTATTGTCAATTGGGCCTGCCTCACAGGGCTTGACCCATTTGCACCACTTTGATATGACCTGGCCTGTAATGCTTTTGCATTGGGCTAGAAACTAGATGGGTCGTTTGGATGCATATAAAGTCCTTAAGTTGTAAAGGGATTACAGGCAATTTAATTGCATGCACGTATTTGCTCATAAAGACTTTTACAAGCACTGAATATATTATAAATTTTAGCTGTAATTGAAACCTAGTAAAAAGCCATGTTTCAAATTCCAGGTAAAGTCTTTACAGTTAAAAGGCATCTAATGGCCCTAAAAAAACAATTTGTGCATCATCAAATAGACCACATGAGAAAAGTATGGGATTAAAAACTTTTAAATTGCATTTGGGGCCTACCATGATGAGTAAAAGACATCCAATCCTTTTAGTGTGTGCATGCTTTAATGCTCTCTTAGGGCTATAAAAAATTGAAGTCCTTATGTGATTTGTAAATTTTGGAACCTTCACCCCTCAGGCTATATGTTATGGATACCTGCTTTATTCATTGTAAATACTTTATAGGCTATCCAAACACACAATTTTACCACTTCAAAGCCAAACAAAATAGCATGTAAACCAATTATACCTAAAATTCTTTTCAAGTTCAATGTATTTACAAATAAAAATATTAGGGGCATCCAAACATCCCCTTAGCTCTCTCATAGCCTGATCCGCTTGGGGGTCGTTTGGTACCCTGGATTGGAGGGGATTTGAGGGGGTTTCAAATCCCCTCTTGTTTGGCAATATAAAATAATTGAAGGTTTCAAATCCAGGTGGTTTCCAATCCTCTCTTTGAGGGGGTCTTTTTTATCCACGGTGAGAGCTTAGATTACACCTAAATCATTTCAATAGTTGCAGGTGTAACATGTGTGTCACTATACACTATCATTTTATTGGGCACATGGCCCACTAATGATGACCAACACAGTCTTAACATTGTCCATGTAAATCAACACCATCCAAACATTATCCAACATCGTCCAAACATTGTCCATACAACTCAACAATGAAAAATCGTTGATTAGTCACTCATGCATGATCTTGTGCTTGTGGCCCATTCGAGACTTGGAATTTCATCATTTTCAGACAAATCATATATTTCAGTGGGCTTATCACAACCATTGTGTCAAAAATTATATCTCACTAATTAGAGATATTAAAGTTGATCTAGTAATCAAATTCAAACCCCTATAAATATATTATGGATAAATACTTTTGGATTAAAGTTGATTCACACTCCAAAGTGCCAAACACAATGGGAGGATTGCAAATTCAGGAGTTTTCTAATCCTAGGGTTCCAAATCGACGCTCCCAAACAGGCCCTTAGCTATCTCATGGCCTGATCAAGTTGAGGCTTACAAACAATAGGACTCTAATCTCACCAACGTCCAAGTGAAAAATATGGATTTAATCAATTTTTGAGCCATTAGGTTAGCCTTCGTTGTAGACCATTTTGGGCCAACCTGGGCCTTAGGTGTTGGGTGGGGAGGATCAAATCTAGTCCATTGGATCCTGTCCCATCGTCCATCCATCAAGCTGCAATTTCAAATAAGGTGATAAAAATGTCCCAAATTAGATGGTGCAAATAATCCGTCGTTGTATGCTTACAATCACTCAATTCATACCAAATAAATGCAACAAATCTCACCATATTTCCCCTTCTTTCAAAGTTACAGATATGACCCCTTAATAGCATTAAATGCACAATGGAAAATGGATCTGATAATGATCATGACCGTTGACCTTGTGGGGCCACGTTTAATGTAGGATGCTCAAAATATACTTGACAAGATCCGAAACAGAGGGCGATGATCTTCCAATATAGACGTTTTTTTTTTGGGCATCGCTCATCCATAGGGACATCATCAGATCAACGGTCTAAATGACTTAAAAAAATAAAAAATGTCAAGATGCAATGCAGGACATCTGATACACCTATGGACATTCACGTCATTTTATTCAACCAGGGGAATCTGGGAACGGATTGGCTACTCCCCTGGTCGATGATCTGTGGGCCCCGCCATGATGTATTTATTTCATCCATTTTTTAAGATGATTTTAGGAATTTATCCCAAAAATGAGAGGGATATAAATCTCAGGTGGACCACACTACAGGAAAACAATAGTGATTGGATATCCATCATTTAAATCCTATTAAGGCCCACTGTACTTTTTATTTGACATCCAGTATGTTGATTAGGTCATAAAGACTCAGATGAATGGAAAAAACAAATATCAGCTTGATCCAATACTTTTATGGGCCCCAAAAAGTTTTTAATAGTTGACATTCATTCAACACTGTTTCCTATAATGTGGTCCACTTGAGATTGGGATATATCTCATTTTTTGTATAATACTATAAAATGATCTAAAAAAATAGATGGACGGAATTGATGAAACACATACATCATGGTGGGGCCCACAGAGCACCGACCACCAGCCATTGGCTGGTGGCAGGGGGAGTAGCTTATCCGTTGCCGGGGTATTTCGGGCATTTTTTCCATCCAACGTGGGCAACCGGGATTTTAGTCTTTCTTATGCAGATCTCGATCCGTCGCGATGGATTCGAATCAGGAAATCATCACCGGTCACTTACGCCTTTGAAGGTTTATCTATCGTATCCGGTCCGTCGAAATCACTGGTTAATTCGTATGCATCAAACTGATAGTTCGAACCATCAGTTTCTGATGCCGACTTCCTATTCATCTGAACCGTCAATTCAAAGAAGTCGTAGATAAAAAGGAACGCGGATTGCCTGCGACGGCCTTCTGCGGGGACTTCCCGGACAGGAAGCTAGATGGGGCCACCGCGATGTTTATGAGAAATCCACCCCGTTCACCCATTCTGTCAGATCATATGAGGACGTGCAGTAGGAATAGCCTTATGAACGGTATGGATGACATATAAACTTAACGGTGGAAACAGTGAGGTTTCAACGGTAAGCATTTCCCTGGCTACCTTTTCCTGTCGTGGCCCACTTGAGTTTTCTATCTGCCTCATTTCTGGCCTAATGTCATGACATGATCGGGCAAAACGGATGGACGGAGTTGATTTCTCACAAACATTATGTGGGCCCTACTTAGCTTCTTGTCCCTGTAAGTTCCTACGAAGGCTTGCACAGGCAATCCGCGTCTGACACTTTTTACTTTCTTCTTTTACTCTGTAGATGGACGGTTAGGATCCACTGCATTAGTTTCCACGTGTTAGTTATGTGGCGATGAATTCCTCATATTATACAGCGCGACGAAAAAACCATATTTTCTTTTTTATTTTCATTGCCTTTTCAGCTCTGGACTCTTTTGTTCGTCTCTCCCTCCTTCGTCGCTTCAATTTCCAGATTTGCCGAGAAAACCAGAGCCGAGAAAACCAGATAAAGGAAAAACGCAGTCCTTCCTTCGTCGCTTCAATTTCCAGATTTGCCCTTCTTACACCCAAAATTTTACAATACTGCCATTCCGTCCTTCCGATCTCAAACCCTCAAAAAAAAAGAAAAAAACCAGTATAAATAACAGAAATTTAGGGTTTTTTTCGTCCTCTCCCTTCTTCTTTTTCCTGAAATTTCTTCATTTTCTCGAATTCTCTCCAAATGCTAGGGTCCGGATCTTTTCCCCTCTCTCGCAATCACAATGGTGATCGCTTCTACAATCCCCCGGCAATCCGTCGACAGCTCCAGCAGCAGCAACAACAGCAGCAGCAGCAGCGGCAGTCGAAGGCGAAGGCGTCGGCGGTCTCAGAATCCCGTGAGGCGGAGAATCTCGCCGAGTCTGATGATCTCTCGTTGAAACCCAGCGTCTGCTCCCCGCCAAGGCCCCCTTCCGGTAATCTGGATCGGTTCCTTGAATCGACGACTCCGATTGTTCCTGCCCAGTATTTTTCCAAGGTGAAAATTAGGGTTTTTAGGCATTTCCATGAGTTGCTAGGGTTTCTCTGGAAAATACTTTTTTACATTGGTCTTTAAAATCTTTGAAAATTGCGATGCAGACAAGTATGAGGGGATGGAGAAATTGCGATGGGGAGTTCCATCCGTATTACAACCTTGGGGATCTTTGGGAGTCGTTTAAAGAGTGGAGTGCATATGGGGCGGGAGTGCCGTTAGTGCTGAACGGGAGCGACTCAGTTGTTCAGTACTACGTGCCGTACTTGTCAGGTATCCAGCTGTACGTTGACTCGTCGAAGCCTTCGTTGAGGTCAAGGTGAGGTTCAGATGAATTTCTTTGATGGGTTGTTTTGAATTTCTTTTGAATGCCAAGCATCTGATGACACTGCTATCACTGTTATTTGGGTGTTGGATTGTTTGAAAATTTCAATTTCTTCTGAATTTCTATCATCTGAGGGTGAGATCACTGTTTTACTCAAAGCGAAGTTTTGTTTATACAGAGTACTTGCATGGTTTCTTTTAAAGTTAGAATGTTTGATGATGAGGTCTTTGTTGTCCTTGAAGGGCATTTCAGGGTTTTGATTGGTTTGCCAATGCATTGTGCATTTGATGTGGGCTTTTGGATGTTGAGGCTGGAAATTAAAGTGTTTTTGAATGCAATTGTGACAATCCAGTGCCATTATTTTCTTTGATAGGCAATCATGCATGTACTATTTTTTATTGGTATTCTTGTATGCAGTATCATCTTGGTTTCTGTCAAATTGCAGTAATTTGCTTACAAGATATTTGTGTTGTTTAAATGTCCTTCTGGGTTCAATGTTTTTTGCTGATGAAATCCCTGTTATGTTAATACAGCTCCTGGATGTTATCATGCTAAAACCAAGAATATAAGGTGTTTTTATCATTAGTTGTGATAATCTAGAATGGCTGTTATGGTAGTAAGCATTCTTGTATATGATTTTTATAGTGTTAATCTAGAAACGTGTAGTGTGGTAACAAGCAAGTTTCACTATTTCATCTCACTGGCAAGAAAAGGTCATAACACTGATGTTGTCTACGGAAAAGGTGAGCTGACTCCTTCGTAGATTTCCTTTACACACTGCTAAATTTGGGTCATCTCGATTCTTGTATTCCCAGTGTCTAATTATCAATATCCATATTACTTAATCTCTCTAAAAAAAAGCCATATTACTGAAGTGTTCATGTTTTTGTTATCTCCCTTCACAGGACATTCCCTCTTAATGTTTTTACTCAATCTTGCTCATTAGTTATGAGAAATTGCTATTTTACTATTGCACATGAGAATGGTTCTCAATGTCATTCGCTGCTGCACCTGGTACTATGGTTATGCAACATCAAGCTGAGTTGCCAGCTATTGTACTCCAATATGGCAAGGATGCAGGCAAGGCCTCCCGGATATATAAAATCATGGTATTGTTTCCAAAAAAAAAAAAGAAGAGATATATAAAACCATGATTACATCATAGTAGGAAAAGACTTGATATCCTATGGTCTAACTGAACCCTCGATAGAGTGGAATGGCGGAACAAGATTCTTGTAGCTGACCCCAATTAATTGGGATAAGGCTTAGATGATGACGACGAATCATTGCTTGCTTCCCCTGTATTTCTTTCTAGGAGTAGATGATAACTATATTTTCAAAAGTTTTGGTTTGGTGGTCAATGATCGAAGGGATTGAGAAATTGCTCATCTAAGGGGTACCAACAAAAACAAGGGGAAGGGTGGAGCAAAACTCTACTCTATTTGCCTCCACCTTTGATTCCCGATGGAGGTCAACTAACACTGCTTCTGTCTACGAGGAGTATGGGAAACTAATGCTGAAGTTGATCTTGCACGGATTGATTGATTGGAGTTCTGAGAAGGTTGACATTGTTTGCTTATAGTGATGAAGAATAAGGCAATTGATGTTGTGAGTGGGTGAAAGATTGGCTGGCAGAAGGTTTCAGTCAATTTCATCGAGAATGGCATTGTCCAGTTGGGGATAGAGTGGATCAAGTTGTTAGAGGTCAGTGGGGAAGATTGAATGATGTAGTTATAAGCTTAAGGCTTGTTTGATCAGTCGAAATTATACGTAAGTAAATGTAATTAAAAGCCTGTTTGTTTTTTCAAATTTCATGGTAAAGTAATGAAAGCGAGCCATCATCATTATTTCTCACTATTTGTTTAAACATGTATTAGAGCACATAAATCGAGGGTCAAATGCATATATAATGGGAGAAGTAAATGCATTCGTAGTCATTACAATTTTACCTTATAAATCTCAATTTGTATAATTTGACAAGGCTAAAACGAATAATGGAACATGCCATAAACTCTTGAAAAAAAACTATTTAGGCCCACATAAACTCCAAATCTCACTACTCTCTCTCCAAAGAAAGAAAAAAAGTGATATTATAATGTATGTGGGGGCATAAATAACTTTTAAATACAAAAGCCCTAAAAAAGAATTGCAAAAAACTGCAAAAAAGGAAAAAAAATCGAAATATTCTATTTTTCTTTTTCAAAAAACTCATATTTTCACCAATATATGAAAGAAATGAAATAGAAAGGAATAACTGAATATTTTACCTGTATTCTTACCTATTTCCACGTCGAAATCGAATGCAACAAGCGGTGCTCGATTTTGTTGAATGACGAAAAAGATATCTTGATTTTTTCTCTCTAAGTTTTCTATGACCCATAAGCTCCAAAAGTCCCCAAATTTTCTCAAAAGTTGCAAAAGATATGTTTTTCTAATGAGGGTGGGCCCTAAATACACTTTAAAACAGAAATCCCCCAAAAAATTCTGTGAAAATAAAAATAAAAATTGACCGGACGTTGCCGGTTTTGGGAGTGCATTATCGAATCGTACGATTCATATTTAATCATACGATTCAAATTTAATCGTACAGTCATACAATACGATATGAATCGTACAATTCGTTTTTTGTGAATCGTATGATAATGACAACACTACTCATTTCCACTTCCTAAACCTTGTCCATCTATCGTAACGACTCCATTTTCCGAGTCGGTCAACATTGCTGCAGCACCCTGCGATCGAGACAAGAAAACTTCATCTTTTGCATTTGTGTTGCCTTCTTTGGTGTTCGGTTTTTGGTTTTCCTTTTGGTCCAAAGGTTAGTCAAGGTTAATAAACACATTTACATTGATGGCCCATTACGACATCACCTCTTTGTAGGGCAGGAGACCGATGACTATCATTAATCCTCATATCGGATGGGCTACACAGTATGAAATATCGGAGAGTGTACATCCCTGCCAGCTCTACTTGCGTTGGTTGCAAAATCGTAATGTTTGAGCGCTGCTGAAACCTACTGATTTGCAAAATATGACCTGGGTGAATAAAAAAGAAATATATTAGATCATCTTCAAGTGGTTGAACAACGTGGATAAAACTCAAAGATCGGCGCCCGACTCCAGGCCCACCCTTCAGTATTGGAGATTGATTACATGTGTAGGTATATGCCCATCGTAAAGAGCACTTCAGCTCTGGATTGCACTTGTTTTACACTCCCTAGAAGCGTATAGTGGAAATGTTGCTATCCAAACGTGCTTAACTGGTAGAGAATTGAATCACCTGGGGAGCACCATATACCGTTTCTTGTACTCAACATGACATTTTTTTGCATTCGAATAGAATTGAGATCTCTTGTTTTCCCCTCAGTATTGGAGATCTCTTTTTTTGCATTCGAACCCTTTCAAACGCTGTAAGTGTTAACATCCTTACTTGGGGTGGCTGGCAGGAATTACCCAAGTAAGTAATCAACTAATCATAACTTAATTACATCTACTTATCTGTAATTTTGACTAATCAAACAGGCCCTAAGAGAATCACATAGGAAATCTTATTTGTGATATATAATCCCCCTCCCCCACCACACCGAAAGTATACTACCATAAAAAATAAATTCCCTGCAGCTTTTGTTCGAGTAAAAAAAATTATATCGTAATGTTGCATATGGCACAGAGACATATTTATAAACAACTATCAAAAGAGCAAATAAGAAAATGATTCCAAATACTTTTTATCTACTAAAGAGTGTTGAGGCTGTATAATATGACTTTGAAAGGCCATATGCTTTGTAAATTCCTATAAAATAGGAAATAAATATTTTTTTATTTTTTATAAAATAGCAGAATGATCAAGCTAGGTTCATAAATGTGTTTAGGACTATTTTATTATGTTTACATAACTGTATGGCTGGACTCTCCGTACGGTTGCTGTATTTCAGTAAAAATAATATATATACTGTGATTTTGGACCTTGATTGTTACCATGTGGACCAAAAGACAGTCTAATTTGATCCGGTGGATTATTGAATTGATCCCATGGGCTCCACATTCTAATATGAGAATTTGATTTTATCTGGATATAAACCGTTTGTCTAATCCATATTCTCAATGAAGACAATTTGGTTCCGTGATGTTTTCTATATCTATGATTTGAGCTTTTGGGTCGTCCATATACATTCACCGTGGACGATTGCATTTTCTGAAGAGACTTTTGGATGCACCTGATCTTCAATCGACAAGATTGTGGTGTCCAACTGAGAACTGATTTGATTGACGTGTAGCCAGGTTTTATCAACAGTTGTCCCTATTCTATTGTAATGAGAAAGCCCCCATTGACCATGCACTCTTGCCATCACAAGGATGCAAGGTATTTCGTAACGATAATGGTGGCCGTAACGGCCACCATCCTTACCTTTATGATACAGGCTGTAACGATCGTTATAGTCTTTCTTTTCTTTTCTTTTTTTTGAAAAAAAAAAAACTGAGCGGCCACCATCCTTACCTTTATGATACAGGCTGTAACGACCATTATAGTCTTTCTTTTCTTTTCTTTTTTTGAAAAAAAAAGAAACTGAAAAACCTCTATAATCCTCGTAATGGACGCTATAGCGGGTGTTACAAGTCATTTTTCCCATGACGGCCATTATGGCTATTACGACCCCATAATGTGTAACAATTGCCACCGTTATCTTTACATAATGGCCATTACGGCACACCATGCAAGGATGTCTGCTTGGGGTCAAGATGGTCTAGGAAGTTGACTATTCATGTACTGTTTCAAGGAACCCCATGATCATGAATGCTGGTCATCCCTCGTACAAGGGTATCTCCTTTGGGTTTGGATAGTCTCAGAAGAGGACTAGTCCAACGCACTTTGGATGAGAAGCCCTAACTATGAATGCTGGTCATCTCTAGTACGAGGATATCTCCTTGGGGATCGGATGGTCTAGGAAGTTGAAATCCTGGATGAGAGTCGTGAAGGCAGGATTTAGGATTGTAACTAATTATTCCATGGCAGCTGAAAAGAGGCCCGTTGAAGGCTTGCCTGGTAGAAAATGGGGATTCGACTAGACATCCACTGTGGATATCAACCAATGGGTGAATGACACGTGGAAGATAGTGATTTTAGTGGGGGTGAAGAAGTTGAACCTGTGATCCATCTCATTGTTGGTAGGCTTTGAGAATGGAAGCTAAAGGATACTGAAGGGTCCTTAAAGGACTTGAGTGTTTGGAAGGAAGCTGTTGGTTCTTTGGTAAGGGTCATCTCACATTTGGCTCAAGGCGTGGGGGTACCTTAGGGTGGTAACTTGGGCTGGTCTCAACCCATGCCCAATTGGCCCAAAGCCGATGTTAACTTGGGTCATGTTGGTTTGTTTCGGTTAGAATTGGGTTGGATTTTTGTACCTGATTTTAACTTGGGTTGGGTTGAGTTATATACCGGCCAGACCCTGCCAAAATATGCATATTCAACTTGACCTGACTCCAATCTTAAAGAGTATTGGTTTCTTCGCAGAGGGGATCATACCAAGGTTTTGGATCAAGTTTCATTAAGCAATTATGGAGATTCATGTTGGATTGAGTTAGGTTTAGTCGATGGCAATGAGGTAATATGGAATTGATCAGGCTTAGGTTGATGATGTGAGTTGAAAATGGGTGGGTCGGGTTACCATAGGAATTTTATTTTATTTTTAATAACAATAATAATAATAATAATAATAATATTTTTTGTTTGGGGGATGGAATGCCTGTGTCCAGGGTCTCTTCCCTAGTAACTAGTAAAGGTTGGAGAAGAAAGGGAGTCATCCTAGTTGCTGAAAGCGCACCTTGGGAGGTCGATGAGCCCATAGAGGTGACTCATTTCTCCTTGGGGGAGTTCAATTCTGAGGTCAATTTCCTTTTGTGAAGACCACAGAGCCCACAAAGGCGGCGACTATTGTCTTGTTGCGAGAGTCTAGTCCCGGAACAAATAATTCCATTTTCTGCTTACACCTGGAACATTCCATAAATCTGTGGGCTTCATTTTGCTTCTTGGAGTTGCCTTTGCATGATTCTCTGTTCCTAAATTCAGCCTTTCATGTCAGTTCCATGGTTGAAAAAGTATGCATGAGAATTGTGGACAAAAGAGGGGAGTGGCAACAGTAAAATTTGTGGTGCTGGAGCAAGAGGTAAGTTATTGCTTCTTCACAAGCCGAAAGAAAAGGCTACAAATGCTAGGGGAGGGGAATTGGTTAATCCCAGGAGCAGTATTTCAAGAGCGGTAGATTAAACTGCAGAAGCTTTTTGACTCCTTGGAGGAGTGAGATGGGAAAGTATTTACAAGCAAGTGATGAGTCTGATGACTCTGATCATGAAGGGACAGACGTAGGAGAGCTTGTTGGTCTTGCTTCTTTGATCAATTATGATATAAGTTCAAAGCTATTGAGGCTGGAAGAAAAGACTGTGAGAAAGTAAAAATCGAAATTGGACCTGAAGTTGAAAGAATTCAAGTCATGCCACTTATTCACAGGCTTCCATGCAATCACTTTACTTGGTAGGATCTTCATCATTCTCAAATTGGAGAACCCTTGTTGACTTGGTGCCATCCCTGTTGGATTCCCCTCCAAATCACACTACTTCCTCTTGCGCCTCAATGCCTTTGTATTCCTCATTGTATCTTCATTATCTTTCTCAAATTGTGGCATTTTTCTCCTGTTGTGACAGGATTGATTTTATGTTCATCTTGGTAGTATGATGAAGGCTTATCCATCGAATCAACTGGACCCAGTCTTCATTGGACTTCAATACATACTGCACTATTGCTTTCTACATCTGATATGGATTGAATTTATTGTCACAGTCTCCATCTCATCCACAGATTTTGGTCTGTTCAGATCGTGGGGGCTTGGTTAATGTGTTCATAACTGCTAATCTGACTGTTAATTGATCAATCTGGTCAACTGACTTTTGACCCATCTGCAGATCCATTTGTTGACACTTCCTTCAGTTCATATGTACTTCTTGAGGCTTGATGGATACCCAGGACTCTCAGTCAATGACTTCGTTATGAATCCTCTCCTACCCCATGAATAAGCAAGTATTGTTCTCTGCATCATGGATCGCATTTTGATTGTGTCTGTGGTCATCTAAGATGAATACAACAATGGTCTCATGGGAATGACCCACACCACACATCTTCTGAGTAGTATTGGCAAAAGGTGACAGCGAGTTGGATGTTATTCACACATTGGCTTTGGAAAATAACCCAGATTCGTTCTCAAGATGGAAATTTCACAACCATTTCTATCAACTGTCATTTTGAATATATCTCCATCATGAAAACATGATGGAGACAATGTGAAAATCACAGTACAGTTTTGTTTCAAGCTTAAAACACTTATAAGGGAGTTATTCAATACTCTGGCCAAGTGTGATGGTTGATATGTGGGCACTCAGAAATTGTACATTTGGATGGTTGACTATATTTCATTTCAACCATCCGCTGCATTTCCACCAACTGGGCAGTTAAAAAAAATCAAATCGTGTTACTTTTGGTTTATTATCCATCTAAATAGAGGCCCGAGATTTCGATGGTTCAATTTGAGTTTACTTGTATGCAGTACGCACCCTTACAATTTTATGGTCCCTGCATATCAACCATCATAGACCGCCAGATTATCAAAGCATTTCTCAACAGTCCAGAGATGTTCCTTTATTCACACTGATTTAGTCGACAAACACAAGCATCAGGTTGTATGATCCCTTTCAGGGCTTCAATGCTCTGAATTATCCCATACACAGGTGCTGAATTTATAGGGAACAGTTAATAGAAGAAAGAAGAGAATGCAAGTGAGAGAAGAAAGAGATTTCATGAGGTATCACCCCAAGATGATAAAAGTGGAGTCTCATCTCTATATGCTAGAAGAATCTCACTTCTAGAAGTTCTTCTACTCACAGACAAGGTCTTAAATCGGTGTATCGAGTGTGGTATCGTTCACCACTGCTATGGCCCCATATTGCCCCTGTATCGGACTGTTTGGGGCCAGTACTGGCTGGTGCAGCCATACTGTTCATGGTCTATACCGGTATGTATTGGGCATTACGTATTGAATGAAATTTTGACCTTATTTTTAATGATTGACACTGAATTGAACACAAATATTTTCTGTACTATTTTTTAGACATATGCCGTTTCGCCAACTATGGTTGAATATGGTTTGTAGGGTAAAGGTAAAGAGTTTGCAATTCAGGACAGTTGAGGAATAGTTGCAAGTGTAAGACAATGATGGGTATGCAGGATTATTGGCTTATATATGCAGTTCAATGAAGGGGAGGGAGGGAGGGATCATCAGGTGGGCCTACTTTGGCACATGTGGAGCCATGTGTGGGGTGCAGGTGGTCATACATGTGTGTGGGATTAGCGAACCTTGATATTATGTTCCCAAATGGAAGTGATGTGTCTGTCCTCATCCAATACATTGCTTCTTGCTTCGCTTATTCCTGCGCTCGTCCAAATTAACATCATGTGAAATCTGGATTTGCATGCAAGGGTTAGACATCACTAGATATAAGATTGTTATTTATTTTATGTTGAGCGATTGCAAAAATCAGCTGTTTGATTTTGATGGACAATGCTAAGCCGTTAAATTCTGTCTTGCTTTTATCACTTTCTCATTTTGTCGAGTGAATGTGGAACTCATTTGATTTTATTTTGATGGAGAATGCTAAGCTGTTCAATAATTTCTTGCTTTTTTGCGCTGTGGTAGGCGGCCAGGTGAAGAAAGCGACGGTGAGTCATGTAGAGACACAAGTAGTGATGGGAGTGATCTCGAAGTTGATAGATCCAAACATCATGGTGAGATTTCTAGCGCTGCTCGAGGGCATCCTGTATTTGAGTACCTCGAACGGGATCCTCCATACAGTCGGGAGCCTTTATCTGACAAGGCAAGTACTTTCTTGCTTGTGGCATTGTCTCAATCTTGTAAATGCATTTTCCTGGGCTAACAAGCTCTTTTTCTGCCAACTTACAGATTTCATTTCTCGCATGCCACTTTCCCGAGCTGAAGACATACAAGAGCTGTGACCTACTGTCCTCGAGCTGGATTTCGGTGGCTTGGTATGCTTTTATTATTTTATAATATGATCTTGCAGTGGTGATACTTTTTTGATGCATACTTACATCTACATTATTTACCCATTGTTTCTAACATCTATAATGGAATTTTGGTGTAGGTACCCAATATATCGGATACCCACAGGCCCGACACTGCGGGATTTGGATGCTTGTTTTTTAACCTTCCACTCCCTATCAACACCTTGTAGAGGTAAGCCCTATTCTCTAACTAGGTTCTTCAATCAATCGGGGAATGTTCTTTCATCAATGTGTAACTGGAAAACCATGCGTGGTCATGCATCTTTTATTCGTTGTTCTTATTTTGAGAAATCTCCATTCTCTACTGTGGATTTTTAATCTTATCTTTTTGAAAGTGGTCAACAATAGATTTTTTATTTGCGTATGTTGTTTCCGACAGGTACAAGTAGCTGCCAGCTGCAGATTCGTGGGCGCACAATGGACATGTCTGCAAAGCTGTCATTACCTGTCTTTGGCCTTGCCTCGTACAAGTTCAGAGGGTCAATTTGGACTCCAAATGGAGTTTATGAACGGCAACGAGCAAGTTCGCTGTTGCAAGTTGCGGACAACTGGCTTCAACTCCTACAGGTGGATCACCCCGATTTCCGGTTCTTTGTTTCACACAATACATACAGGGGTTGAAGGGCCGGATGTTATGAAGGGGTGCCCAAGTGGAGCCATTGATCTTGAACAAGTATATATTGCTTTAGAAGCACAGAAAACCCACAACAGAACTCCCCCACCTAAGTTGCTCCGGTATGCCCACTCTTCTTAATTTATGTAAATTTGGATTTACATATTAATACAAGAGGTCCATTTCCTCTACAAAGAAAGGAATGTTTCTTCATCTCAAAACGAAGAAAAGCTGTGGAAGAGATTTGAATTCTGCTTTCAAGATGATGGGACACAAGGCCCCCCATTTTATTTCTCCTTAACTTTGTTTCATGGGATGGCGACTGCTACGGTCATCTTTTTTGTAAAGGGTGAGAGCAATAGCAGGTATGTACTGCCTCTTTGTTTATCTTGTGTTTTTACTACTCAACAGGGGTTTGTGGGTGTTGATCTTAATGGTTGGGAACATGTCCATAACAATTTATCAAAAAAAAAAAAAGTAGAAGAAAAAATTTCTAGGATGCCTTTGTTTGGGGATGGTGAAGTTGTTGACTTTGATGGTCCATGATGGAAATTCCGAACCGTAGTTTCTATCTAAAATAGTTTCCTTGTGAAATATATTTCTTCTGTTGCTAATTGCTATCAGAAATTTCACAATCACAGATTATTCTTCTCTGCTCCTAAAACCGTGATGAGACAGGCAATGTGTGTTTGTGTGTGTGTGTGTGCGTGCGTGTGTGTGTGTGTGTGTGTGTGTGTGTGTGTATTGGATGTTGACATGAAAATCTAAAACAACTAGTTATATATATGCTAGTTGGTAGAAGAAGATGCTTCTTTTACCATATTTTAGCAGTTGTATGCCTATTTCAAGCAGGCGTGCTGAAGTTGTAGATGCAAGTAGCATCGATTGCAAAACAGATAGATTGAAACATGTTGCTTAAAAGGGGTGGTGGAGTTCTCACAACCCAGTTTACCCAAACGTATGCTGAAGAAGAAATATGCTTTCCATCCACACGGCTTCGCCTTGTGGGCCACCTGAACATCCTTGTTGGCCCATAAGTTCTATTCGCCCATCAGAATGTCTCACACCTAAGTTGTCAGAGATGAGAAAATCACGCAACTCGACTTGGGGCCCACTTTGGTGAGTGTATGATATTCAACCAGCCCAGTTGGGTTCGTCCTCCAGTAGAAAATAGGGAACTTACTGTTTGGTACCTAATCTATGCTTATGGGGTTATGTTTTATCCGAGACTTTGATTTGATGTCCTCCATGATGAACCATGCCCCAAAATCTCCTCATCTGGACATCTATAGCCTTTCTATTGTTGGCATGGAAATGTTGCTGGATAAGGGCCAGTGGGGACCACTTTTGAGCAATTACTTGAGGGTTTGCTTCATAAGCGTCTCCCTCCTGTTCTATTTCATCATCCGGTTGGTGCAATTGCACGTACAAAAGCATGAATGGCCATCTCAATGAGAAATTTCTCCATGACATGTTAGTCGAGTATAGTTTTAAATGGGAAACAACAACACACACTCGACTCATAAAAGCAATCTTGTTCCAGCTATTGAAGGTAAAATTCACCATGCAAAAAAGGAATGACCGTAGCGTGACTAGTTATTCAGCAAAGTACCATATGGTATGGCCGTACAATGACTAGCCAACTGGTAAATTTTCATTTAAAGGATGGCCACGTAATAGTTTGAAAGCACATGAAGGTACATAGGAGTCATCCCGTAAAATACATGTATGGTCGCACATTGACCCGAGAACCCTTACGTCGGGCCATCCGGTAAAGGTAATGTGCCATGTATGCATGATTAGCTCAATCGTTATTAATTCAATTTTACAAACATTCCAATTATGTAAAACTAATACAACTAGTGTCCATTCTAAATTATGGTCAATCAAATAATACTTTCCATCACTAGTCCATTCAAGCACACAACAAACACAAATAGGGCTTATTCGTGCAAACCATTTTGACACAAATGTATCACAAGATGATAAAATCATCAATCAAATTTATATAATTTCCACACAATAAGCCGGCACTAATTGATGGTACAATTTCAAGGTGCCTGTCCACAACTATACAAGCAATAGTTCTCATTCAATAGATGTAACTCCCATTGAAACTCTAATGTGTCAATCAAAACCACACAAATTACTCCATTAACGTGGCATTCCACACGACACAAATCAATTTAGTAATGTGATAATCCACATGACGCAAACAACTCAAATTAAGGTATGTACCTCTTAAATTCCCCATTTAGAACTAAACTAGTGCCTAACCTAGAGTTGTTAACGATAAACTTCATTCAATTAATGTAGGGATTTGAGTTTTCTCCAAAATTCCTCACTTAGATTGTATTCTAATCAAGAGACCCCTACTTAAAGGTGAGATCTAACCATCAAGCTTTAGTTTAGTATTGGTTTTAAATATGAACTACCGCGGTAGTTTGATTACGTGGTAGCTCTTGTAATCCATGTTTACATGTGTTGGCTTGAATCATATGGGCAGATTCCTTAACTCTAATAATCCTTATAAGTATACATTCTATTAACCCATGTCCAAATATTTTATTTGGAATAATTTATATATGTGCACTCTCTTGAATGCTCAAATATTGCATCCTTAGAACTCTAGTCTTATGTAATCCTCAATCTAGCATGCTTGATATAATTTACATATGTTTTAAGGTTATTATTCATGAAAATGTGGAATTAAAGTTATTCAAATTCAAATATGGCAAATAGAAATTTATATGTAACTTGCGAAGGAAATGGTGTAAGAATTTTGATGAGTCGCATAAAAAATTCCCTCTTTATCTTTTTTACGCTTCTTGAAAGAGGAAGAAATTAGATGAGATGGAACGATCGTATCTCATCAAACCATCTAAAAGGTCCTAAGAAAAGAGAGTATCTTATAGCGGAGAGAATACTTTTGTCCACGTAGCTTCTTGGATATTTGGCCAGTGATTGTAATATAAGAGTATCTTAACCGTAGAATTAGAGGAGTCATTAGATCATCTGCTCTAGGTATGATTAGGTGGATCATTGGGCGTAGACTGTCCATCGTTAGCTTTGTGCTAAAGGTCCCAGATCATGTAGAGCATCAGATCTTGTGGGCCCACACATCCAGGCCATCTTTCAAGTGCATGGTTAATACAAAATGCACCAACAGTCCACATTCAATGGATAAAAGACAGGCTTCACGGTTTGAATATTCCAATTTTCGGATATATTTTGGTAATGGTTCATCCGTGATGGGTTACATCAGATAGATCAACGGCTCGGATAAACTAAGTGGGTCCGACATGTAAGGATTAGGTACGAAGCAGAGAGGCTTTGACTCCTTTGTGATTTCGTAGTGATAGTAGTCCGGTACCTGCTATCTATCATGTTTGGACCTATCTACTTCCCCACCGCTGCTTTTCTTTCTTAGTTGGATTGCCTGTTGCAGGAAGTTCCAGCGACAAGAAGCTAGGTGGGGCCCACCATGATGTTTGTGAAAAATCAACCCCGTCCATCCATTTTTTCAGATCATGTTAGAACATGGTCTAAAAATGAAGCAGATTAAAAACTCAAGTGGGCCATATGACAAGAAACAGTGAAGATTGAACGTCTACCATTGAAACATTCGTGGGCCATGGAAGTTTTGGATTAGGCTATTATTTTTGTGTTTTCAGTTCATCCCAGTAGGAATGACCTTATGAATGAGTATGGATGGCATATAAACATCATGGTAGACCCAGATAGGTTTTTAATGGTAGGCATTTTCCTACCTACTATTTCTTGTAGTGTGGCCCACTTGAGTTTTAGATCTACCTTTTCATGGGCCCATGTCTCAACGGATGGATTTCTCACAAACGTCACGGTGGCCCCACCCAGCTTACTGTCACAGGCAATCCCCATCCCAAAAAAGGAGTTACTCTGAGAAACTGGACATGGATTGCCTACCGACACACCACCAGTAGTGATGTGGCATACATGGCACATGTGAGATGCTTGAATCTGTTCGATGGCACATACACACAAGGCATACATTAGCACATTTGGCACAAGTGGCACTTGAAGATAGATGGCAGCACTTATACACATTAGCTTATTGGCACGTAGCTACATATGGAGTAACTAAAGATAGATGATAGCACACATGTGGGGTGTAATAGAAGATGAACAATAGTACATGTGGTACATTGGCACGCATAAAAGAAGATAGATAGCAGCGCGTGTCACATTAGTACATGTAGGACACTTTACACGTGTTATGAAAGAAAAGATGAATGATGACACATGTGGCACATTAGCACATGTAGCATAGTAGCCGGTGTAGAGCATAACCAAAGATAGATAATGGTTCATTTGGCACATACAGCACAGCTATTGAAGATAGATGGCGAAACATTTGGATTTAATCCATTGAGAAATCTCTCTTCCATTGTAGGAAAATGTATTCCCCAAAAATAGAAGTGAGAAAAATATTTGTTCATTTTCTAACAAAGATGAGAATTAGAAAATGTATTTTTCATTTAATCCTATGGCTAGAGTCCCAACATATCAAGGATGCGTAGGGATGGATTCTAACAAACCTAATAATCCAAGTATTATGAGAGAAAAAAAAAATTGTTCAGATGCAACTCTTAATGTTAATTTTAACAGGTTTTATTTGCCCCACCAATTGTTTCAAAACTAACCTCACCTCATACAAAAAATAAAATTACCCACTATTTTTTTTTTTAATTTTCTTTTTTTTTTTTTTTTAAACAATGAACAATTTATTAGAGCAGGAGAAGCCAAAGAATACAGGGGGAAAAAAAAAGAAGAGAGAATAAAACAAAATTACATCCATAACCTACTACTACTTTTCATACATTAATATTAATAATACTTCAACATCCCTAAAGCCTTGCATCATTAAGAGTTTTTTTTTTTTTTTTGAAGCCAAGTGCAATTGATGCAACTAAATGGCCACGCAAGCCTATTGAAAAAGATTGATTGATGATCTAGACCATACCCATGTTCTGATAAGATCCAATGGTTAGATTACTTTGTGAAGGGTTGATGAGGTTAATCATGTGATTGACATAAGTTTCCTTCTATAATTTCCTTACTTTTTTGGTGGGCCATTTTTTGGGCATCAAACAATGTCAAATTTACATAAAATTGGCCATATTTATGGCCTGTTTAGTAGGCTTTCAAAGAAGCTCAAGATCATGTGATTGTGTTGTTGTTATGGCCAAGTTCTGGAAGGCCTATAGGTGGTGGAGGATTTTGAGGGGTAATCTAATCTTTTTCAACAAGTAGGATTTCTTCCTTTTTTTAAAACTAATATAAGATTGTGTCTGGAGTTGTAAGACAAAATGATATCTTGAAAAGAAAAAGTTTCTTCTGTTTTTCTTTGGAAGGGGATTTTCATGAGCTCAAGCATCAACTAGAGGATTGTTAGGGGTTCATCCCTGCAATCTTCTCTTTTATCCTTTGCATCCTTTCTCAGGTTGCATTAAATGGAGACAATGAAGCAAAAACCCTTCAAGAAGTGCATGTGCTCATATAGTTCTAAGGTTGCTGGCTCGACTCAAGCTCAGCTGAATCAGCCACAGCATTATTGTTAGTAAAACAGTAAAGGGGAAATGTGTGCCAGATGTAATATGCACTTAAGCATTGCATTATGCAATGCATTGCTGTGGGATGGCCTTATTTAAATAAATTATTTAAAAAAAAAAAAAAAAACTTTTGTACTCCCATCTAACTAAATTAAAATCACGTTCCATCCTGGTATTTTTAATTTATAAGTTATTCAATATCAAAACAATATGATGATGATGATGATGATGATGGAGTAAGGTCGGGTTGAGTCTTCTAGTCAACCCAACCCACCGAACATTGAATCAAGTTGAGTTTTCAGGCTTCGAATTATCCCTCCACTAAATGCAAATCCTAAATCAGCCAAAAAAAAAAAAAAAATCATAATGAGGAGAGGAGATCAACTAGGATGCCATGGCGGAGTATGACCATTGACAGACTGTGCATGGACTTCGCATGCAGCCTCTCTACAGGTGTCTGTGTACCTGAATCTACAACTAATGGGCCCACCTTAGACAGGTTATGAGCCAGTTCTTCTCAGTAAAGATTGATGGCCAACCAATGATTGGTGGAAATGAGAAATAGCCAACAACCCAAATTCAACATAAAAGGGAAAAAAATTCACATCAATCAGATTTTGGTAAGGGGCCCACCATTTGGAGAGTTTGGATTGAGGTATATGCATGCTGTGCATACAAATGGTCACACTCCGGCTGCATACAAGTAACTCCTCAAAATGGAAAGCCAAACATGCAGAAAGTACACACCCCATTAAAGAAAGGAATATTGGAGTTTCAGTTCCAGCCTAACTAATTCCATATAAATACAGGATACATTTATAGCTCTTATCTCTCTCGATACTAACACTATCAGCATAGCTAGCCATTACATGAGCCTGTTTATGAACCTTGTTGGAAGAGAAAAGCAGACTCTCCGGACTAACGCAAGCTGGGGCCCACTGGCTTACAAGCTTCCACGGTCATTGTAGCTGACCCCTTGAGCTTCCTTCATAAGGCATCGTCCAGAAATGTAGACAGCAAAAGCTCTTGAATAAACTCGCACTTTTGAGCCTTCTCTTTCAGGTCCTTATCCGACAGGGATGGCTCGACGCTGGAGGGAGAATGTTTTTGTTAGAGATGCAGACACAAACAAGGGTGTTAAGGAATGTTGCTTGCACGAACCCATCTACAGACACTGCAAACCCCCCCGCATGTTCCAATGTCATGTGCGTGTTGGAGATTCAGGTGGCCATTCAGCAGCAGGCCCCAAATCAATGCACCCCGCCCCAAAAATCAAGCCAGCATGGCCAAGTGAGGGCTAGCCTGGTCTTTCGGGGATGAGTACATTCACTGCATGGATTCCTGACAGAACACCTGGATTTCAAACTCGTGTGTTTGGTGCTTGCAGGTGGGCATTTGCAAGTAGCATTCGTCAAGTGCAAAATGAAAATAGACAGTGTAAGGCAATGTTACATAACAAATGAAGTGGAGACTAGTGAAACAGAAATGGCCTGTTTAGAATCTAGATAGTGCGGGGAAAAGAAGAAGAAGAAGAAAATGCAATGATTATCCAATTAATGATTGTTCAAGATTTCCATGAGCACTGTTCAAACATGGATTCCCATTAATTCCATTTTTAGGGGTTTTGTTTGGATAAGAGGAGGAAATCTCATGAAGCTCTTACAAAGGTCACCTCGTTTCTTTTGCATGAGAAATTGACTATGGTGTTTGGGTAAAGATTGCTTTTTGAAATCCAATATTTCGTTTGGCCATGCAAACACAGATAAACATCCCATCATGGAAAAAGTCATCCATTTCTTTTCTTTTCCCACTATCCAAACAGGCCCTCAAAGTAAAACTGCAGTGTGCCAGAAATACGGTAAGAGGTGAGTTGGATGATTGTCTTCACATACAGTGAAATATGCAGGAAACGCACATTTTCTGCGGTTTCAGTCAGTGGATGATGCTTACATGCTAGTAAACTCAGCACGAAGCAGATAAGATAGAAGAAAGATGAAAATTTTATTTTAGTTCAAACCCAAAATTCAGTGGACAATTGTCATTTCTGCAGAACAAGAAATCCCGCCAATATGGGAAGCTTCTTTAAGCAAGAAGATGTGTTGACTTGAACTTTGGAGGTGATTCACCACCAATAAGGCATACAATCGGGATCTAAAAGCCTTCTCTACACCTGAGAAACCCTAACATAATTACACATCCCCCTTTGGCTCCAGTGTCCCTATTCCTCGTTTGGCTGTGGATTTTATGTTATTTTGGTATTTTGGCTGTGGAAGGTCCCTGATTGCGAGGTATCGTTGTTAGAAAGGATGAGTGGGCAAAGTTTTTATTTTATGTTTTCAAAATGGTGGGGGCTTTAAGAATGTTTTAGAAAAGGTAAATTATATTATTTGTTCTTTATAAGAGATTAAATGATATACATATTATCTTCAACATTAAAAAATCATGAAGCTTTTTTTTTTAATGATTTCTTACTTCTTAACTGGTCGAAACACCAAATTGATGTATGACATATCTGGAATGTTTTTATGGATGGTTACAATCATGTTGACTTATTTTATATATTTATATATAAATAGTGGAATGAGAAATCAAATATCTTTTTTTCGTCAGTTTATAGAATCAAATGCTGCTTTTCCAACGTGATTCTACATTCAAGAAAGGTAACAAAAACATAAATTATTGAAAGATTAGTTACATGTTTTTTAAGGAAAAATTCTTGAAAGATAAAAAATTAAAATTAAAATTAAAAATTAAGCAAAGATAAGAATTCTTTAACACTATCATGGCATGGTATTACTTGGTGCATATTGATGGCAAAAGGATAATTGATGAGTTTTTTTTTTTTATTTCCTTAGTCATTCATATTTTTGGCATTTTTCAATTTTTTAAAGAAAATCATTAAAAAAAATATTACGATCTACGATACAGTTTTGGATTCGATATGATTCAACCCCTATTATGATTTGTGAGATGATAACAATTTTGACAACATTGCACCCTGCAATTCCTCATCACAGTCACCATTAATCAGCAACCCCAAACTCCAGAATGCAACACAGGGAAGACCTCTTAAGACCATTCCAAAGAACCTCAAGAAGTCTGCTGTGGGTTAAAAGCACCAAAACTGAAGCACCATGGAGAACTCATTTGGATGTATCCAGATTGCCAACTAAGATTACTCTTTTTGTTTGCATTGTTTCTTAACTTGAGGGATTAAGTTCTCTTTCCTCTGTTTCCTAGTGGCAGCATGAGTTAGAAACTGACCACACCGGAAAAGGGGTAGTCATGAACTCAAGGCTGATATCACCTCTCCCTTTCCTTCCTTTCTAAGGCCTATTAAGGGAGGTTGGGAAATTCATGAGTGAGTTTTTGATCCCTACTGTAACCGTTACTTATCAAGAATGGGGAGGTTGGAGCATAATCAGCAAATGCCATTCATATCAGCATAACGGACTCCAGTGTAGGGGACATTGCCATTTTATTGGAAGACTCTGTAATTTTAACAAAACGTTTTTCTGCCTTCTGATCAAGATAAGTAATTTAATCAATATAATTTTGTATTATCTCCTAGGGAAAAGGAACACATGCATCACCAATGAGTGCCTATTATGCCTTAGGAACGAGGAGACAGTGGATCATCTAATTCCTGCACTGCACCTATTCTTCGGAGATCCATGGGATTTCTTGCGATTAAGTATGTGTAATGCCCCAGAGCATGGAGGCATTTTTGCAGGCATGGCATGAAGGTGGTAGGGGAAGCAAGTCTAAAAACCAGAGGTGGAAGAGCTGTCTTAGTCGTGCTTTGAGCAGTGTGGCTTGAATGCAATAATCATATCTCCAGGGACAAGCAATGACCGCCGAGGGTGCTGTTTCTTAAAGCTAAGAGTGGTTGCAGAATGGGCCATTGCGGCCAATATTCAGGAAGAGGTTCTTAAGGGTGCAATGTAGGCCTTGTGGGGTCTTTTGTTCCTTGTAGCTCTCATTGATGATTGCTTGTCATCTGTTGCATTGTTTGGTTTTTCGAACAAAATTTTGGAACCCTTCAAAAAGAAATGCCTTCTCCTTGGGGGCTTGCTAAGAATAAGATCCATGGTATTAGTCTGTCCATCATGCTTTCTGTCATTTAATCATATCCATGGAAATGAGGTGGCAAATCCAATTTCCAAGAAGGCATTCTGAGATAAACCTCATGTATTAGATGGTATATTTGCACTACACAGTGTGGTTTGTCATTTATTTTATGTTTCTATTTCTTTCTTTTTCTTTTTTCTTTTTGGACCGGCTCTTGATAAAATCTAATGTTTTATTTTTAGGGCCTCTTCATAAAGATTAGTTATCCATCAAACAGAAAAGGAACAAGAACAAGAAACAGAATGCTGAGAAGGGTCAAATTACCTATTTATGTTGATTTGGATTTGACACTGGGCTGATTTACATGCTTCTTGATGTTTCGTTGCCAATCTGAGAGATTCTAATGCCTGTATTCCTTGTCGAGAGTTTAAACTCTTAACCTCCACTATGGGTGGCAGTTCCGAAGTCTTTTTAGTTATCAAAACACTTCAGACATTATCATCGTAGCCATGTCCCAGCTAAATGGGTTCATCTTATTCTCATGATTTCCTGGCAAAACTTCAATGACCTACAGCCCACCCAACATCAACCTCCTTCACTAGGGTTGGGTACCAACTAGCACAATTGCTAACAAGCAAAGTCAAATCATTGTCGTCATCATCAACCATCGCCTTGTCCCAGCTATTTAGGCCATGTTTATAAATCCTGTTTAATCAATCTTTCATAAGTGAACCAGCCTTCACATCCTTTCAAACAACCTCAATCAAAGTGCTTTTGGGTCCTCTCTCACTCTTTTCAAGTCCTTTTAACCTTAATCAAAGCTCCCCTCGCTGGAACCATCACCAATCTTTGTTGCAAATGTATGTGACAAAACCATATCAACCTACTCTCCATCATTTTCTTTATCATTTGTGCTACCCTTAGGTTGCTTCAGATGATCCCATTCTTATTTCTAGCCCTCCTAGTCTTTCCAGCTATTAGGGATCGTTTTATTATTATTATTATTATTATTATTATTACTTGGGGTCATCTTTATGATTCCTATTTTGCCAATCATACCAATCCACAGCCATGTCATCAATAAGCAAACAAGAACCTACCTCACCACCTTGGTACAAGTCCTTTTAGGTCTTCCTCCCATCATCTTTTCAGGTCCTTCAACCCCAATTAAAGTTCCCCTCCTTATCAAAGCCATCTCCAATATTTGTCCATAACAAAACCATCTCAATCTGCTGCCCATCATTTTATCCATTATTCAGACCACTCTTAGGCTGTTTCGGGTAATCTCATTCTTTGCTGGTCTTTCAACAGATATATCTTAACATTCTCGTCTCTGCAACGCCCATTCTTTGCACATATTGCCTTTTAATTTTCCATTAGTCTGCCTTATAAAGCACAACCAAACAACAGCTGTCTTATAGAACTTCCCCTTAAGCTTCATAGGCATTCAGCCATCACAGGCATTCCATGGTAACGTCTCCAACCAGATCTAAATATGAAAATACTAACACACACACACACACACACACACACACACACACACATGCATACATATATATAAGCATTGATGTAATAGCCAATACATTCTTCCTATCTCAACTAGATAATACTATGATGCCTATAGCCCACTTCTTCACAATCAGTTGACATATTCAGGTGCTTGAGAAATCATACAGACCTCAATCATCAAATGAATTATCAATAACACGACTTTAATACAAGATCTAAGATCTCATGCAATGAGTGGACAGTTTATTCATTTATGATTTTTTTTTCTTTTTTTTTTTTTAAACAACGAAGATAAAAATGGACCAAATTGTTTAAAAGTGTCAGTGCTCCATACCTTTCTACCACTTTATCATTCTTTACTGAGCTCCCTTCATCCGAAGAATGAGGCTGTACATTTTTTGAAGCATCAGCCACAGGGTAAATAAATGATGACAACAGTGGATCAGGTGCTGCATTGGAGGAAGAAACTACACATGAAGACCCCCCGAGAAGAGATTGGAGGTGCCCTTCCCGCAGCTCCTTTCTCAGTAAAGAAAGGGTAGAATGGGACCCTGTTGAACCTTTCCGGTATCTCCTCCTACGCTGCATGTGAAGTCTTGTTAAGGAAATTAAAGCAGTGTCTTAATATTGCCATTTAAATAGCATGATGCAGGACAAGCACATTTTAACAGTAAATGGACACATGGCCAGGAAATTTGATGTTTTAAAACAAATGAGAAATTCTGCAGGAAACCATTTCTGGCAGCATCACACTTTACAAACAGTATGTTTTTAAGGTGGGCAATGGCTCTAAAGAATGAGAACTAGAACATGACACCCATATCTGAAATTCCAAATATCATGATAAATAAGGATATCTTGAAGAACTGTCCATGCTGCATGGTTATGTGTCCAACCATGTCCATCCCCACCTTTGCCGCACATACAGGGCATACCTGAAAATGCAAAAGATATCTTGATCATATGCAGAAATTCTCTACAAGGGTATATTCAGAAGTTTGCAATTTTGGCATCATATAGGACATGCATAATGTTGTCAAATGGCAAAAGCAATCCTGTGGTGCAACCCAAGGAGGCTGTGCACTTATGCAATGGCATAATCACATGGGCGATGGTATAGATCCCCAAACTATTTTTATTATTTTTATTTTTTTTTTCAATTGTTTTTAAAGGAAAATTCAAGGAAAAATGATATATGTGTGTGTGAAAAATTCTGTAAAAATACTACAAGTGAAGGGAAATTTTTTTATAGTTTCATTAGACTATATCATTCAAGCCAACTAACAACTACTCAAATGAATGTATATACAAAAAAAAAAAGGTGTGAAAAAAAGAAATAAATTTTATTGATATCATTTTAAGAGAGAATGAGAGTTATAGTGTGAGAGAGCAAGAGAGTTAAGAAACAAGAGATTGGGAGATGAGAGTATTAGAGAGAGAGAGAGAGAGATGTGAAAATTAGAGAGGTGTGAGTGCCTATTTTTAGGGGGGGAAAGTGAGAAAATGAAGGAAAAAACAAATAGTCCCAACAATAAAAAAATCTAACTGTTGGGAGGTTATGCCATCACATACTGTCTACGTGATGGCATAACTGCATAACTATGGCTTATGAGGTCGCATACTTCTTTGTGTGACTGCATAAGCCCAACAACACAATAATTGCATATGCCACCATGGCATATATGGTCCACTGGTCCAAAATGGCATATATGATGGCATAAGTGCCTATGCAATTGCATATGACAAAATTAGACACGCATCACCAAATCACAAGTCGAGGGCTCTAAACGGGCAGGGGAAAGGTCTAATAGGATGTGGATGAAGGCAGTAAAAAAAGACTTGATGACTTATGGTCTAACTGAAGGTATGGCCCTTGATAGAGTGGAATAGCAAAATGGGATACATGTAGCCAACCCCAATGAATTGGGGTAAGGCTTAGATGATGATGATCAGCAAATCATAAGTTAGACAAGAATGCTTGGCAATGTTTTTCACACCTGTGAATTATTCAGAAGAAAAGGGGAAAACGAAGCTTGCCTAGTGAGGTTCCAATTTCCAAAGACAACCCAAATGCAAGGAAGATTGATTTTGCTGAAAAAGCCAAGCCAATCCTCATTTTGGGAAGGAAAATTGGTGGCCTAAAGCATGTATATAAACCAAATCGTGCTAAAAGAAAGTTGAATACATCAACATAATCATCATATTCACCTTCTCCCAACACTTCAAGAGTCACCTTTTCAATGGTTGATTGGCAAATCCTTCCTCTTTTACCCAAATCTGGAATCTATTATACTAACAATGCTCGCATGCCAACACCGTCTATTGAGTAGTGACCACCAACTCAACTGTTCCAACCACACCGTAAAGTGCAAGCAAACAAAATAGTTTCATGGAGAGGCAGTCACCATAAAGTGCAAGCAAACAAAATAGGTTCATGGAGGGGCAGTTTCTGGACATATCGCTGAGCATGAAGCAAGAGTTGGCAAGCGCAAATGAGTTCCATCGTATCAAGCAATGAACTCAGGCACCCAAGTAGGAACTAAAGGACACATGTACCACCAACTTGAATTTATAATACCATCAAAATACCATCTCATTCACCACAAATCTTGACCAACCAAACTTAAACAAAAATTGGTGGAAATTGTTATAACACCAGACCCCAGTTTGTTGGGTTTCCAAGCCAACAAGGCACATTTTACATTGGAGCAGTGCAGAAAAGGAAAACCCGCATAAGCTGGCTTCAATTTTCCTGCTTTCCCATAACAAATCACATGTGAGACATGCAGACATAAGTCCTGAATATCCACCTGCATTTCGGCATTAGCGAATCATGACAACTATGGGAATTATGAAATCCAAATGCACTTTTAGATCAAGTGTTGAAACTCGAAAGCAACCCATTCAAGTTACTGTTCTTGAATCATAATACAAAATCAAAGCAAATGGTATTGTTGACAATAAAAAACTTCCTCCAGCTAAAAATGGAAGATGACTGCACTACTTGGCTCTTTGAACTAAGGTTGACACATCAGATTCAAAGGGTGAGTTGCCCCATGGCCAAAACCATTGGCTCTTTGAACTAAGGTTGACACATCAGATTCAAAGGGTGAGTTACCCATGGCCAAAACCATTGCAACTTGCCACAACGAATAGTAATTCACAAAACATAGATTAACATTCTTAGCGTCTAAATCAAAACCCCAAAACAGAATAAAAAAATAAAAATAAAAAGAGGAGAAGAACAGAAAAATAAGAAAATTGTTTTTGGCACCTAGTTGGACTTCTAAGTCTACCCATTTGCTAACTTTGGTTATAGCATAGTACAACTTTGTACTCTTGTATCACCAAAAGTAGGAAGGATGGGTGTTTTATCAGTCACAGATGGAATGAATAGAGGCTCAGAAATTACAATGTACTTAGAAAATTATAGTGACATTTACTAGATATGTATCATCATCAAGATGCAGACTTTCCATCCGATGCATCGTGTAAAGTCTCAAGTAATGTGTATGTGAAGACGTTGTAATGAAATTAGACACAATTATAAGGGGACCCATCAGAAATTGACTGAATATGGCGTGTTTGATTTTTGGGGTTAGTTCTAGTTGCTTTTGGTGGGAAGAGTCCCCATTTGTTTCTGCCAATTTCGATACCCACTGCCAGCACTTCAATTTCAATCCAATTAACTCAGCAACCAGCCGAGTCAATTCGATCTGGCTGGTCTCCGGATGGCAAGCTGCACCCTGCTTTCACAAGTGACCAGTTGAGTGGACAATCAACAAGAGTTCATTGACTCAGCCCAAGCCTGCAATCAATTCCAAACTAATCAACTGTATCGAACTCAGAAATATCAGAATCTGACTCAGCATCCAAGTTTTTGGACATTTTAAATAATAAATCCCTGCCCATATCAGGCAAAGTAGCCAATTGACCAATCCTAAACTTCGAGCATGAAGAAATTATGAAGCAATTACACCAAAAAAGTCCAACTCTAAATCCTAAATATCTAGATTCGCTTTCCATTCAAATAACAGCAAGTGATCGATCTTCGAGAAACAGACAGAAAAAGCACATACCCCGTTCTTCGCCTCCACCGGATGCTCATCATCGATGTGGCAGCACAGCCCAACGATATCAAAATCCTCCGAACAGAACGGGCAGGGGAATTCGGCCCTGGAATCATCGTCTCCATCGATTTCTTCAAACCCGAAGTATAGATCTGCATCAAATGACGCAAATCAAAACCAAATTCATGGAAAATCTATGATCAAAACTTGTTCGAGATAAAATTCCAAAAAAATCAGAAAAAATGGGGGAAAAAGGTAAGGAGAGGTTCTAACAAACCAGATCGCGATTGGAGAGTCGATTGGTGGCGTTTGGATGAGAAAAGAGCAGTCCAGGGATCGGATTCCATGGTGAATCTGAGTGGAAATCTGAAATTTCCTCCAAACAAGCCCTATTTTGGGATTTGCAGCGTTCCGGAGAAACCCTAGAAAAATGGAGGCGACGGAGAAAAGCTTAGCTGGTCTTTCTCTAAAAAGACTTCTGAGAGAGAGAGAGAGAAAGAGGGAGAGGGCCTTCGTTTTCACTTTCGTTGTCCTTTTTTGTCTTTTTGCAGGTTCTGTTCTTCGACAGGAAATGCCAATCCCACACGCGCCCTATATTCAAGCGCACCACACGTGCCAACACGTGATCTTTGTTGGGGATCTGGCACGTTAAGTGGTCCATTTTTTATATCCTAAAACCATTGTGATGAGTGATCATATGAGAAAATGAAATTCTTTTGTGTCAAGATCGTGACTATCATTTTCTAGCCGTCCATTTCTTTGCAATGCTGAGGGTCACATATTCAACTAGGGATCAGTAATATGAACGTCTTGGATCCTCCACGTGTGGACTAAGTTGGATAGTGCGATTATTTTTAGCGCTTGAAGATGTGGTGACTGGGATAGCATTTCTCCATGGTCTAGTCGAGATATGATTCTAAATGACCTAGATTTCGCGCGGAATATCGGAAATGCCATTAAATACCATTCGCGTTTACTAGCCCCATTCACACGCGCAAACCCCATCTCCTACACGCACCTTACGCCCATCACACGTACCATTCTTCCCAGTGTTTACCGTATCTGATTGGCTCGTGACATTGGGCCCACCATGGGATATGACTTGATATAAAGATAAATCTGGATCACCCTTCATGTGGGCCACTTTTGTACGGAAAGAAACTCTTTCCAAATACCACCGTACGTTCGAGCTATACAGGGCCCATCTGTGATGTTTATGTGAAGTCCAGACCGTTAATCAGGTGCAAATCGTCATTTCAACCGTACATACCAAGTATTATCATGACCCAAAACTCAGGTGGGACACCGCAGTGAGAAATGTCCATTCACTAAAATCTATATATTCTCATGACGTGGCGAACCTGAGTTTTGGAATGGCCTGATTTCACGTGTCCATCGTTCACCCTGGTGGCCGCACCTGATGAATGGGTTGGATGGCATAACAGTACACGGTGGATACGATGTCACGGTGGACCTGCACAGCTTCCATCTTCATGGTGGATTCCAACTGGTGCACCCTCGGGCACGTGCACGTGTGTCCTGCTTGGGAAGTTATTTGAACTCTGGCGGAGCATGATGGCTGATACCCAGGCAAGCAGATATTGTACACGTGGCACATGCTAACTTAAATTAAGAGTCTGTTTGGTACACCGCATTAGATGGTATTTGATGGGGTCGAATTGGAAAATTCACTTTTTCAAATCTTATTGTTGTTTGGTTATTACTTTTGTTAGCCTTGAACTAAGGCTTTGAAAACCACAAATGAGAGAAAATTGAAATCAATAGATTCAGGAGGCAGAGAAAAGCTAATACCTGTGACTATGTATTATTGTCACTATGTGGGCCCCAACATGATACACGTAGGTATTATATTCATACAGTTGATCCATTTTTTAAGATCGTATTAAGCCATAAACTCAAAGATGAGACAGCTCCAAAGCTCAAATGAACCACACCACATAAAGTAGTATGTATAATGATTCTGCCTGCTGAAACCCTCCTAGTGCCCATGACAATATACATATGTCATCTAAGCTGGTCATGAAGTTTTCAATAGTAGATATTAAATCCCCACTGCTTTATGTGTCGTGGCCCACTTAAAGTTTAGATATGTCTTATTTTTGGACCCATAAATTAAAATAATCTCATGAAATGGATAGACGACTTTGATATAATACATACATCATTGTGGGCCCACAAAACCGTGTGATATAAGCACACATGGAAGTAACCCCGTTACTCCAGTGGTAGACTCTAAGGAGTTTCAATACCCGATTGAAGGTTCAAGTACTCATAGGTGGTGAAATTCTATTACAGTGTAAGTGTGTTGGTTAAATAAATAAATAAATAACCCTGTTACCCAAAGAGGGTATCTTATACATCTATTATATGTATGAGAGATTATTTTATACTCCAAAACATGAAATGGAATAGGATGAAAATTTTGAATTCCACTTAAATCTCTAACCATCCGCAATGATTTATTTCAAACCTTTCTAACCCAGTTAATCCCACCTATCTCATCGTATTACAAGGGATGGAATGGATTTTAAGGTAATGATGGTTGTGTTAGTGAATTGCTTTTAGATTCATGGGATTGTTACTTCTCGAGACAAGTTCATCGAGTATATTTGGCACGCCCGGCATATCTCAGGATTTTTCTTTCCAATCCGTCCAACCAAACATGCCTTAGGCACGATAGAACGGGATTAAGAGGAATTGGATAATTATAAGGTAATGATGGTGATGTCAATGGATTAGTTTAAGATCCATAGGTTTGCTATATCTTGGAACAAGCTCGTCGGGTCTTTAGATTGTTTGATATATTTCAGAATTTTATCATCCCATCCCTCCTAATCCCTCTTAACCCACTGGGCCAAATAGGCCCTAAATCAACTAAATTTCGTAAATTGTAACTTACACTTACTAACCCACACTACCAAAATCAGATTGCTTGAATAATCCTGACCTCTAATTAGTGAGAATTGATATTTTTTCGTTATAGCCGTCCAAAAAAGGTCCACCAACTTATATTCGAAATCAAATAACCGTTCAGGCACTTATAAATCACTCATAAGTGCCTGAGGTTGGTACATCACAATCCGCCGGAGTACCGAATTTTCGCTCCTACGTGATCCACCGAATCCGCGTATCATTTTAGCACGAGGTTTGGTCGAATACATCCCCGATGGATAACACAGTACGATACATTGGGGCTATATCCGTTGGATCTGCACGTGTTTGTGATCCAATCTGTTGATTCGAAGAAATACAATGCCCTATCAAAAATATTAAATGATTGAGAAATCTTAGTGTTTCAAATCAGTGACTCATAAAGTAACGGATCATATTTATCCAAAAATTAAAACTGTAAAAATGTTTCGTTATTCAATGTCACATTCACATATCTATTCACGTTTAAGAAATCTTTTTAACGGTGAAGATCATGTTCATGATGCCAGATCCAACGGATATTGACGCGACGTATTGTATTTGTTACACGTCGGGATACATTGAAGCAAACCACTTTTTACTACGTGGGCTGTGGGTAAAGTGCGACTAGGAGAGGATGAGTGTAAGGCGAACAAAGCTACGAGAGGTTGCTCGAATACATCCCGACGTATTTAAAAACGATGCGTCGGGGCTCTTGCCTTTGAATCTGGGGCATCTTCTAACAATCCAAACCGTTCATATGACTATTCTTACATTTTTGGTTGAAAAAAAATAAAATAAAATCTCTGAATAGGATCATTTCAACCCTTTGATACTTTGGCTCTTTTACTATAAGAATGATTGATCAACATAACCTTCATAGAATCAAAGATATGAAATATTCGACACTATAATTTCTATACATTATCTATTCAAGGCAATCCCCGTCAAATAAACAGTTTGGATCATTTAAAGAAACCCAAATCCAATGGCTAGACTCGCAATGTATGAAACTGAAATGCGTCGGGATGTATTCAAGCGAACATTGAGCTCTGAAAAGTGAAGCAAGAGAAGTTACTTAAATACCCTTCATGTTGGGGAAAATTACAGAGAGTGAGCGTGCGACCGACTTTAGTTCCGTAAAGATGGCATGTACAGTCGTCGTATTCGTTATTTCGTCGCATCTGACGATCGTGAAAACAGGCTGTTTATCCCTATGGGAGTTTTGATACTCCGGTTACGCGTAACGCTTGATACGCAGGCACTTGGAAATTGTACACGCGTCGTATATTAGCTAAGTTAAACCGACTAAACTGCGGAAAACTACTGTCATCAAGTTGTATTATAAATTAAGATAGGTTGAACAATCCTGACCTCTGATTCGTGGACACTTTTTTTTCTTGGACATCATTCATTTCTAACCGTCAAATAAATTTATATCAATATATTAATTTTCATAAAGAAATAAAGTAATTTTCGGTTCACAAATGCATCTTAACTGGTGCCCATATTTTGGACGGTTGAATTTGAATTATTTGCATGTTATATTAGCATTTTCTGAGTAATTTCTAACTGCCCGCGTATCATCCATCGCACTCTACCAGAGCATGAAAGTAATAATTACGAAGCCGTGCAAAACGGACTCGCGCGTGTTGACTTGTGAAGGCGTGTCGCACGTGTTAAATTTTGCACCGTTGATCGTTCTTTCTTAACCCCACATCAGATGAGCTGCCGGTGAGCGGCTTGGTGTTGCCCACGTATGCCATTTTGGGATCGTATTAGCAAGTGCACACGCACCCAAGGTGTAGGCAAAAGTGAGCTTTGCTCCAATACGTCTCCACGGTTGATAATAGCTGTTGGATCTGGGTCCTGTTTCCGTGATCCGGACTGTCCACTTGGCAGGACATACAGCTGATTGTGGCTGCCAGGAAGTTCTTCGAGATCGAACGGTTCTAGTATGCCTAAAACATGACGACGAAGGGTTAAATGATCAACGGCTGAAACCATTGATGAGTCCATCAAATGAAGTCCTTGAGACGTGACCAAATCGAACGGCTACAGTCGCGAAGTACGCAATCACGATACGTGCGAGTGGGGACGTTGTAGCAAACATGTACCAAACAACATTCCATCATTACAAGGGGAGCGGGTTAGGTGTTAACCAGGTAACACCTCAGTGGGTGTTACGCTTACTGTGTGAGACCCAATTTGAAGAATTTATTGCATATCCACACCGTCCATTCATTTTTTCAGCTCATTTGAGTCTTTGATCCTAGAATTTAAGCAGATTAAAAGTATCAAATGGACCATACCACTAGAAAGAGTAGTAAATTACCATTAAAGTATTTGTATGGGCCACATAAGTTTTAGATCAATCTGATTTTTTTAAAAAAACTTCATCCAGTTATCTTTACCTTATCAACAGCTTGGATGAAAAATAAACATTACCTTGGCCCTAGGAAGGTTTAATGGTGTGTGTTCAATCACCATTGTTTCTTTGTTGTGGTTCATGTAAGATTTCTATATAATTACTTTTTCGGTAAACGTTCCAAAATGGGCTGAAAAAACGTATGGACGGCGTGGATATGCATCATATCATCAAGGTGGACCCCACAATAAGGAAACACCCACTAAGGTATTACCCGAGTAACACCCCCATCCGCTCCCCCGTTCCAAAAGCTTTCACCAAAAATAAAAATAAGAAAAATAAAAATAAAACCTCTACCAAACGAGAGCAGCCAAAGGTTTCGGGTGGTGGACCGGAATAGCCTTGGAATGTAGTAGCTATGGCTGTCAACGGGCCAGGCCATTTTGAATGTTACGGGCCGGGCTTTAAGCCCGTATTATTGAAAATTCTGATTTTTTAGTCCCGAGCCCGGCCCATTGACACCCCTACATCTCTTTACAGTGCAAGTGCCATGGTGATGTACAAATCAGATCTTGCCTCATGAAAGGCTCTAAAATGGATGCTTTATATTTCAAATATCACAGCCATTGGATAATCCTATCCATTTAATCAGTGGCCATTAAAATGACCGGTGGAAAACAAAAGATATTAACTATCAAATTAGCAGTAAGATAAACAGGAGAAAAGTCAATGGATAGGATTGTCTCGTAGGCTTTATCTCCATGATGTAGCCCATCCATCTTGGGTGCCAGTATGTGGGTGGACCCAGTCTATACATTACCCTAACTGCCTGCCACGTGTCCTGTGTTGAGATGGCTCTACATACCTTATTCTTGCAGGGTGGGTGTACCAGTTTCTTTCTTTTCTTTTCATTTTTTCAATTTTATTTTTATAGGGCATCTGTACAGTGTGGCCCACCTTTTGAACAGCTTAGATCACCGGTTGTTGGATTGGCGATGCATGGAAGTAGATGAACGGTTGTATTTATAGCCCCACGTGTGCTCTTGCCAACATGGCACGTGTGTGGAATAGATGAACGGTTTAGGTGATCCCTTGGCGTAGATGATATAAAAAAAAAATAAATCATGCCAGTCCTTTCATTAAGTGGGCGCGCAGAAAAAAGAAAAGGACGGTCACCTAAACATTTAAGTATCAATCAACACCGGCTACTCAAGATAGATCATTCCTCAGCAACAAAAATTCCTTTTTGCATCAAAGTATCTTACCTACTCTTCCTATTCTTTGTATTCTAATGTCTTCTTTTGGCTGGAGCATTTTCTAGTAGTCCCGACCTAATGAATGACTAGGATCCGACACACGTGTGGTGGTGTTGCAGCTGCACTTTGAATCTCCTTTTTAAATGTGGGCGCGGATCGGATACTGACAACGTCAGTAGCCAAATCGCTACTTAAGTGATGTGACCAAGCTCCGTGGACCCCACCATGATGCATGTGTTGTATCTATACCGTCCAACCATTTTTAGAGATCGTTTTATGGCATTATGAAGAAAATGAGATAGATCCAAAGTTCAAACGGGCCCCACCATAGAAAATATCAGGGACAGTGACATCCACCGTTCAAAATTTTTTAGGGGCCACAGTAGTTTCCAATCAAGCTGATATTTTTTTTTTCACTCAACCTATCTCTATGTTAACTTATGAATAGGTTGGATCTCAAAAATACATCATGGTGGGCTCTATAAATGTTTCAATGGTGGGTGTGACTGCTCCCACAATTTTCTGTAGTGGGTCCACTTGAAATTATATCTATTTCATTCTGGCATAAAACGATTTATAAAAATGTTTGGACGGTATAGATACAACACATGCATCATGGTGGGGTCCACAAAGCTTGGTGAGGTCACTTCAGTAGCAATTTGGCTACTGACCTTGCCAGTATCCAATCCGCGCTCTTTTTAAATAAACCGGAATCCTCCGCAACGCTTACGCGGATTCGCTACTGACTGACGCGGATTCGCAACTGAAATCCTCATCGCTACTGAAGTGGCGTCACCAAGTTCTGTAGGCCTCACCATGGTGTACGCTGTATCTACACCATCTATCCATTCGAAGAGAACATTTTAGTGAATTGGCCAAAGAATGAGACAGATTTAAAGCTCAAGTGGACCCCACTTGAAAAAACAAGTTGGGATTGAACACAACGTTAGTATATGTGTTTTCCCTTATACCATGTCTGTGTTAACTTATAAATATGAACCATGCCTGTGTTAACTTATAAATATATTAGATTTGAAATAAACAACACAATGGGCCCTCAGAAGGTTTCAACAATAGGTATTAGTGTCTCACTATTCACCGTGGTGGGTCTACTTGACCTTTGGATCTACCTCATTCATTCTTCCGGTCATGCCTTAAAAAAATCTCTCTAAGTGGATGTACAGTGTGGATACAATATATATATCATGGTGGGTCCCACATAACTTAGTGACATCACTTCCAGTAGCCAAATTGACAAGTCAACCCGTCATTAGTTAATCCGCGTATGTTAATCCGCGTTCATACAAGGCATACGCCGATTAGCTACAGGCAAGGGGTTTTTTTTTTTTTTAACACACCCCCACACACTCACGCTGGTGGAATTTCGCCACCTATGGGTCATTACTCTTGCCCGGGTGGTAGACTCCTGAGTAGCCAGACTCCCTACGGAAGTATCATCACCAAGTTCTGTGGGGCCTACCATGATGTATGTGTAGTATCCACACCATCCATCCATTTGTAGAGATCATTTTAAGGCATGATCCAAAGAATGAGACAGATCCAAATATGTAGTGGACCCCACCACAAAAAATAATGGGGAGAGTGACGACTATCATTGAGACTTTCCTGAGGTCCACCATGATGTTTATTTGAGATGCAACCTGTTTGTTCATGTATTAACGCATATATGAAAGAAGGGAAAACACAAATATCAACTTGATCGAAAACTTTTGTGGCCCTTAGAAGTTTTTAACTGTGGGTGTCACTCTCCCCATTATTTTCTGTGATGGGGTCCACTCGAGCTTTGGATCTGACTCAGTCTTTGGATCATTCCCTAATATGATCTCTCCAAGTGGATGGACGGTGCGGATACAAAACATACATCATAGTGGAACCCATAGAAATTAGTGACCTAACTTGGAGTCTCGCTACTCCACCTGTCATAGCTAATCTGCATCCGCTAGAGACGGATTGTTCTATCCAAGGCTCTGTGGGGTCCACTGTGATATATGAGTCTTATTTAAGATGTTCATCTGTTTTGAAAGATTATTTTAAGGCATGTGTCCAAAAATGAGGTAGATCGAAGACTAGAGTGGACCACACCACAGAAAGCAGTGGTGACTATGACCCCACCGTTGAAACCTTCCTAGGGCCCACCATGAAATTTATTTGCCATCCAACCTGTTCGTAAGGTCACCTGTATGAAGGGAAAACAAAAATATCAGCTTGATCTAAAACTTCCGTGGCTTGGGAGGTTTTCAGTCGTACGAAATCAATCCCCGAAAATATCGCCTCGATCCAAAACTTACGTGGCTCGGGAGGTTTTCAGCAATAGGAAATCAATCCCCACAGCTTCCTATAGTGCGTTCTACTTAAGTGTTTGATCTATCTTATTTTTGGGCTCATCAACTAAAATGATTTTTCAAAATGGATGGACACTGTAGATAAAACATATACATTATGGTGGGCTCCAAAAGGCATTGACAGGACCGTTCGTCTCTAGCTAGGTCCTAGTGGTACCCAATCCTCACCCAGCTTGTTGGCTTAGCTGCTTTTGCGTGTGGTATCCACTCCATACATATGAGGCCCGTTTGGCCAATTACATTAGGTGGGATTAAGGTGGATTGAATTGTAAAAGTAACAATAAATGCATGCATAAGGTATTGTTCCTGGATTGGGTGTATTCCATGTTTTCCAATATCATGTTTAGAATGTATGCAATTAAAAGTAAATCAAGGGATTTCCTTTCAAATTATACTTGGAAATTCATCATTATGGGATTTGGAAATCTCATCTCACACTTTTCTACACAAGGCTCATTTTCCAAAGCCTATAAAATTAATTTTAATCCCATCCCACACTGGGCGCGAAGTGGATGCTCACAGGGTCAGTAGCCAAATCGCTACTGAAGTGACGTCACCGAACTCTGTGGACCCCACCATGATGCATGTGTTTTATCCATACCGTCCAACCATTTTTAGAGATCGTTTTATGACATTATAAAGAGAATGAGATAGATCTAAAGTTCAAGTGGACCCCACCATAGAAAATAGTGGGGACAGTGACATGCACCGTTCAAAACTTCTTAAGGGCCACAGTAGTTTTCGATGAAGCTGATATTTTTGTTTTTACTTCATCTATCTCTATGTTAACTTATGAATAGGATGGATCTCAAAAATACATCACTATGGGCCCTATAAATGTTTCAATGGTGGGTATGACGGCTCCCATGGTTTTTTGTGGTGGTCCACTTGAAATTTAGATCTATCTTATTCTCTTTGTAATGTTATAAAACGATATCTACAAATGGTTGAACGGTATGGATGCAACACATGCATCACAGTGGGGTCTACAGAGCTTGGTGACGTCACTTCAGTAGCAATTTGGCTACTGACCTTGTCAATATCCAATCCGCGCCCTCCCACACTCCTTCCAAACATGCCATTCCCAAACCCGAGGTGGGATTAGCAATGTAATCCCATTTAATACAACTTATTACCACTGGCCAAACAGGCCCATGGTGATCTCATCATCTTGAGATGAAGCTGAAAAATTAGCTCGTTTTCCATGAATGAGGTGACTCGGTGCAAGCATTACACTTACATTTTTAAGGGAATGTAAAATAGAGATAATCTCGAGAGCTTTTATAAGAGATTTGGCCATTTGTTGCAACTAAAAGCCCCTTTTTAAGCAATTTCCTCAAATTGGACTTCTCTCATACTCTTGATGGATACAAGTAGTAAAAACTTTTCTTTTATAAGTTGCTTGATTTTTCAATTTCTTTGTAAACTCTTTACCTTTGTTTGCAAGTAAGGGTATATTTCTGTCTCAAAAAATAGTCTAAAAGCAATTGACTTAAATTTGTGGGCCCTGCTAAGATGTATGTAATATATTTATGTTGTCCATTTGTTTTATTGGAACATTTAAGGACATGAGTCCAAAAATGAAATAAATCCTAGAGCTCGTATTAATGTTTATTTGTCATCTAACCTGTTCATAGGTCACACAACATAAATGAGGGGAAAACACGAATATCAGTTTGATCCAAAACTTTTATGGCTCCCAATGAGTTTTTAAAAGGTAGGTGAACGATTCTTAATGTTTCTCACGATGTGGTCGACTTAAGCTTTGGAGCTGCCTCATTTATTCTTTTTTATTCATGCCCTAAAATCAATTAACATAAGAGATGGAGAGCTAGCGTAACAAAACATTTTCGGACATGAGCCCAAAAATGATGTAGATTCAAAGCTCAAGTGGTCCATACCATAGGAAACATTGGTCTTAAAACACCTATCGTCGAAATTTATTTCATTATTAGGGCTCACATTAATGTTTATTCATTATCTAACATATTAAAGTTCAGACAAACATAAATGAGGAGAAAACATAAATATAAGCCTGATCCAAAACTTACAGGACCCCAAGTTTTTACCAGTAGGCATTTATTTCTCACTATTTCCCGTGGTGTGGTCCACTTAAACTTTGGATCTACCTCATTTTTTAGTTCATACCTTAAACCAGGTGGCATAACGGATGGACGACATTGATATGACCATACGTATACACACGTGTCATCACATAAAAACAATGTACGATCACCGATAAAAAATAAAAATAAAATACAAGCATGGGCTACTTGACGAGTAGATGAGGCTGATATTTCCACCGGCCTGTCCTTATGGTGGGTCCAACTTATTGAATGGTGTGGATGTTGCACACACACGATAGGTTGCAAGCTATTCACTAGGTGGACGGTAACTTATCATCTAAGTGGTTGGATGTGAACATTTTTCTTTTAAAACAAAAAATAAATTATTTTAAAATTATTTATTAAAAAACTACTCAACTAATAAAAATTTCCTAACAAAGATGACCTCACCAAAATTCTGGCCAAAATACATCGCTTTACACTTCAGTTCACACTCCACTCTTTTGTGTAGAGCTGTACACGAGCAGAGTAAGCTCGGTTACTCGCTCAACTCGACTTGACTCGGCATGAGTTTTAGCCGAGCACAAGCATGAGTTTGATACTCGTTTTGATTACGAGTAGAGTACGAGCTGGGCAATACTTGACTCGGTACTCGACTCGTACTGTGTGGTATTGATTTATTATTATTAGTTTTTTGTATAAATTGTTAATATATTTCAGAAATTCATATCATATATTGCTAATATATGTCAGAAATTGTTAATATATGATAATATAGCTAATGCATGTTAATATATGTTAATATAGCTAATATAGAAATTGTTAATATGTTAATATATGTTAGAAATTGTTAATATGTCAATATATGTTAATATAGCTAATATATGTTAAAATTGTTAATATATGTTAATACAGCTAATATATGTTAAATTTGTTGCTCGAAAACCTTGCTCGAATTGGGCTCAAATTTAGACTTGGACTTGAAATCGACTCGAAAACTCGGACTCGACTCGGCTCAATTTCTGCTCGTACTCGACTCGTACTCGGACGAGTAGAGCATGAGCAGGGAATCCATGCTCGATGCCCGAGCATAGCCGAGTACGAGTAGGACTCGGGCAGTGCGAGCCGAGCATGAGCTGGGCAATACTCGGCTCGGCTCGACTCGTGTACAGCTATACTTTTGTGTATTATGAAAAAAATAAAATAAAAAATCTACACCGTTGGCTTTATGAGATAATGTCATTCAACGTGTCTCCTTTCTAGCCGTCAAATCCTCTCAAGTTCATTCTAAGTTTTTGTATGTGTAGAAGGGTTATCTCATCATGGAATTGGGACGCATAAAAAAGTAAGGTTGTCCCAACCATCACGTGGGCCATGTACACTTGAATCCATCTAAGGGTACATTTAGTAGATAGGGCAGGTACCTGCTAGATAGGGTTGATTGCATGCACAACTGAGGTGGACCCCACAACAGTTGTGTTGGTGTCTGTGATGTAAGGTTGGCTGACTTGGTGAGTCGACTCGGTATCAACAAGGTTGGCCCACTTATGGAGCTGACTCAGGACTTGCTTGAGTCTTAGGGCCCGTTTGGCCGGGTGGATTGGAAGGGATTGAATGGTATTAGGGTGGATGGCATGGATTTCAAGGTAATGATGATGGTGTTGTCAGTGGATTGTCTTAAGATCCATGGGATTGCTATATCGAGTCTGTTTGGCATGCCCGACCAATCCCGAGATTAAACCTTCCCATCCCTTCCAATCCCACGAATCAAACACGTCCCAAGCAAATTTGAACAGATTAGGGTGGATTGGATGGGATTTAAAGGTAATGATGGTGTTGTCAATGGATTGTCTTAAGATCCATGGGATTGCAATATCCTGGATTAGATCACCCAGTCTGTTTAGCATGCCCGGCCAATCTCGGGATTTAACTTCCAATCCCCTCCAATCCGCCCGGCCACACGGGCCCTTAACAAGTGAGTGAGTTGAGTTGATTTGAGTCAAGTGTCATGGTGTGTCAAATTCACATGTTAGGTTTTTAAATTGTTTAAGACCCTTCTGATTAGTCTTCAGGAAATCTTTCATACCATGATATGTATAATGTAGGATAAATGATATATAAGTACTTATAAATAACTTAAAATTGTATATAAAGTATTGATTTTATTTTGACATTCTGCTCTAATACCATATCAAATAATTACTATTTCTAAACCCTAGAGTTATCAGATGATAATCCATCAATATATATTAAGGTGCTTTAACACATACTTCATTGATAATATTGTTAATTCCAACTCTTTTTAGCTTGAGTTTGAATATAAGCCTTTAAAATGGTAACTTTCGTGTGAATATAAGTTAACTTTATTGACATATTTTGGCAAATAATAAAATTATTTCTACTCCAAAGGTCTTATTCTTCTATGCAAAAATAAAAATAAAAATAATTGTTAATGCTCAATTATGGTCGTCCTGGCTAGACCGTCATGTACTTGCAAAACCAAACAATAATGAAAATTATAGTTATAACAGGGGACCTTTCGATACCATAGTTGGAACATGCCTTATGGGTCCACTCAAATTAGAGTTTTTAGTCATATTTTCTTTCGTCATTTGGGTTCTTATTTATAGTCCTTTGATGTTTATTACGTACATGACAATGAATTTGCCATACAGTCATGTATCAAGCAAGTGATCGTCCCTAAGATACAAGGCGTTATTCTCGACATAATTCTCGGTGAAAATATCAGAAAATTATTATTTATTGTATATGAAGGAGATCTCTCGGTGGTCGGGTTCCGATGAGGTCGTGATTGGAAGCCGACATTGACATCTAAGTCGGGTTGGTCGAGGTCCTATATAGGGGTGTATATTGAATCGAATCGAGTCGTGCTGGCCTCAGCTTGACTCGGCTCGGCCACTAGCTGACCTTAGCTTAAACTCGGCTCGGTCCTCGAGCTTGACTGGCTAGCTCAGCTTAGTTCGGTTAGCAGCTTGGGCCAATTCGAGTCGAGTTCGAGCCAAGATCGAGCCGAGTTCACCATTGCAACATTTTTACAAACACTTCGACTGCACCTTCAAAATCTCACTTTATTTGAGATAGCAATAATGGTTTTACAGGTATTTTATAAAACACCTTCAATGCAACATAAAAATCATGAAAAAAAGGGTGTTGGTTTCATATACATACCTTCATTGCCACCAGCCACACTTCTTTGGGTCATTTCATCAAACACATGGTGAGCAACATCAATATCAAGTAATCGAGTCAACGAACCGGTTCGATCTGAGTTCGATTTGAACTGGGTTCGATCCGAGTTGATTTGAGCTAGGGCTAGCTCGAACTTGGCTTGAACTCATTTTCGAGCTCAAAAAATCATCTCAACTTGCCTCGAACTCAACTTCAAATTGAGTCGAATCAAGCTTTTTCGAGTCGAGTCGAGTGTGTTAACCGAGCTAGCTCGGTTCATGTACACCTCTAGTCCTATAGACTGAGTTGAACTGTTGATTGTGGTCGGTGCCTATCTTCGAGGCCGGGCTATTACTTATAATCGTTCGTTGGTCGTGGTAGCGAGATATCAATAAGAGTAGATATCACTACTTGTGGTTAGTGTTTGGATGGGTCGCGGGGATCGTGCTCAACGTTCGAGGCCAATCTTGTTCACAACCTCCTTTTTGAGCCATAGGCCTTATGTTGCTTTCAAGCAATTCTAGTTGTTTGGTCAATCCATTTTTTAGCCATAACAATAATAATTAAAAACCATAGCTTGAATTGCTCTCTCTCATGTTCCAATCATCCCTCTTCATTTCTTGTTCAGTTCACTACGAAAAAAAAAGAAAGAAAGAATAATAGTGATGAAGAAGAAAAAGAATGAAGAATAAGAATATTAGCAGTGGATTTTTCTTTTTCTTTTTTATTTATTTACAGTTTCCCTCTATGTTTTTGGGAGAATTATTTGTAGTTCCCATTCATGCAATCCTTACCACCCATATGGACCATATTAGATACCTCGTTTCAACACTTGAGGTATTGGTATCGATCCCTAGTGGGGGTGGCTAACATGGAGCGTGTGTACTGACATGGGTGTGTACTAAGAAGTTAACCCTAAAAAAAAAGGAAAAAAAAAAGAAAAAAATAAAAATAAAATTGGACCATCTAATTTAAAAACCTGGGTTTTATCCATCCAGGTTAGAATCATCGTATCAACTGTCAGTGATTTAGTCTTGGTATCGATTCCCTAGTGGGGGTGGCTAACAGTGGCTAACAGTGAGGTGTGAACTGAAAATGGGTGTACTAACAAGCTAACAACAAAAAAAAAAAAACAAAAAAACTGTCAGTGATTTAGTTCTCTAGGTTGTTAGGTTTCACGGAGGGTGAGCCATGATCAAAACCTCCAAATAAGAGAATCCTAGCCATTTCTGTGTTTGGTTTTTCTGAATAGAATGAAGTTTGTAGTCATAATTCAAATTGAAGGGTTTATGATTGTCCATGCAAAAGAGTTTTGGGTAGTTTTCAAAGCTGATCGCCTACTGAGTGACTCAGTGCCCTGAGCGTACTGACTAAACTCTGTGGGCCCCCATGTCATTCATGCACTTTATCCACTCTGCCCATCCATCTTACCAGAAAATTTTAGAATGTTATCCTAAAAAAGAAGCTTATAAAAACCTCAAGTGTGAGTTGAATGTCTGCCATTAAAAAGTTTTTGAGGCCACAGAAGTTTTAAATCAAGCTGATATTTGTGTTTTCTCTTCATCTATGTCTGTCTGATCTCATGAACAGGTTGGATGACAAATAAACATTACTGTGAGCCTTAGAAAGGTCTCAACAGTGGAAATCAATACTTGCACTGTTTATGTGGTATAGTCCACTTGAGCTGTGGATATGCTTCAATTTTGGGATCAACACATAAAATGATCTTTAAAAATAAATGGACAGCGTGCACGACAGAGTTTACTCAGTATGATAAAAGCTTAATGAATAACTCAGTACCCAATCCGATTTCCAAGGGGAGCTCATTACTGGTTATAGCTGGAAAAAGCTTTGTAGGCGCCACCCTGCTATCTATGTCTGGAAATGAGGAGGGATCCAAATCTCACGTGGACCACACCATAGGAGACATTGGTAATTGATCACTCACCGTTAAAAACTTTTTGAGGACCATGAAACTTTTGGATCAAGATGATATTTGTGTTTTACATTCACCCAGGTCTGTGTGACCTAATCAATAGGTTACATAGCAAACAAACATTACATTGAGCCCCAGGAGGTTTTTAATGGTGGGCATTCTATCACCACTGTTTGGGCGGGCCTACCTGAGATTTGGGTCTGCATTATTTTTGGGCTAATGTCATAATATGAGCTGAAAAATTTGATGGACGGTGTGGGTAAGACATATAAATCATGATAGGCTTACGGAGCTTCCCAGCACCGACCAGAAATTGGAGTTTGCCAGCGTTGATTGTGGAAAGCCGAGTAGGATCAAAGTGGGAAGCCGATTGCGTACTAACTCATTGTACTGAGTAAATTATGTGGAGCCCATCGTGATTTATATGTATTATCCATGCTGTACATCCGTTTTATCTGATCATTCTGGGGCATGATCCCAAAATTGAATAACATCCAAAGATCAAGTGGACCACGCCACAAGAAAAAGTTTGAATTGAACATGTACTGTCGGCAACTTACTGGGGGCACAGAAGTTTTAGATCAAGATGATATTTATGTTTTCCCTTCATCCATATCTGTGTGATCCTATGAACAGGTTGGATGACAAACAAACATCAATGTGGGCCTTAGGAAGGTTTCAACAGTGGACACCATTTCACTGTTTTTTGTGGTGTGCTCCATTTGAAGTTTGGATAAGCTTAAATTTTTTCCTAAGGATCTAAGATGACATCGAAAAATGGATGGACGGTGTGGATAAGGCACATACACTCAGCACGCACTCCGCTTCCGATCAAGTGGACGCAAGCCTATCAGCTTAACCAATAGTGGCTCTGTCAGCAGGGTTGGGCCTGGGTTCGCTTCGGCTCGGATTTTGAACCGTTGGATCAATTTATTGAAAATTATGACCGGCCCACCGGCAGACATACCTCGTTCACGTGTGCCCCACATCGTCAGATGATAGATCGGTTTCTGGGAGCCCCCTCCTGATGAATGGCCCAGATCTCGCAGCCGTGTACCGCGTCAGCACGCATGCCGAGAAACCCTCTGGGCGCGGATTGGATACTGACAAGGTCAGTAGCCAAATGGCCACTGAAGTGACGTCACAAAGCTCTGTGGACCCCACCACAATGCATGTGTTGTATCTATACCGTCCAAACATTTTTAGAGATCGTTTTATGACATTACGAAGAGAATGAAACAGATTTAAGTTTCAAGGGGACCCCACAGTGACATCCACCGTTCAAAACTTCTTAGGAGCCACAGTAGTTTCCGATGAAGCTGATATTTTTGTTTTCAATTCATCTATCTCTATGTTAACTTATGAATAGGATGGATCTCAAAAATACATCACCGTGGGCCCTTAAATGTTTCAACGGTGGGTGAGATGGCTCCTACGGTTTTCTGTGGTGGGTCCACTTGAAATTTAAATCTATCTCATTCTCTTCGTAATGCCATAAAACAATCTCTACAAATGGTTGGACAGTATGGATACAACACATGCATCGTGGTGGGGTCCACAGAGCTTGGTGACGTCACTTCAGTAGCGATTTTGGCTACTGACCTTGTCAGTATCCAATCCGCGCCCAAACCCTCTAGCCTCTGTACTCTACTCGCGCGAATCGCCTCAACAGGATGCAACTTCTCCCAAGCACATTACCACCCGCGGCCGGACGTCCGCCATTACACCACGTTCCAATCGAGCGCAGGTTAAGCCATCACTCCTACTGGCGCATTTTAACCCTCGCCGCCCCACCTATCCTCGTCCCGTGGTCGGAAGAAACAAAAAGACCGTTCTTTCTGCCATTTCCCCAACTTCAAATCAGATCGAATCTCCCCCTCTTTAATTTCGTTTTACAAAAACCCCCCTCGCTTCGTAATTTCTTTTCATCTCTGCCGCTCCATTGAAATGACAAAACCTTCTCCTAAAACTCCATTTCCAGATCTATAAGGTAAAAAACCCATTTTCTCGTCTCTCTAATTCTCGCCATTTTCTGTTCCATGGCGACGAGAAATCGAACCACGTTGTACAGAAAATACCGAGACAGTCTACGTACCGTCCGTTGCCCGGCGATCTCTTCCTCTTCGTCTCGGTCTACTCCATCTTCTTCTGCCGCGGGTGGGCCCGTGATCGAGCTAGCCACCTCGTCGCTGCTGCCTCCCAACCGTTCGTACGCTCCGCTCAGCACTGACGATCCTGGAATTTCCAGGTAGTTTTAGTTAATTACATTTTATCAGGCCCATTCGAAGATATTGAGATCCGAACGTGTTTTCCATCCGACTTAATGTTTTTTGCCGCAATTGGATCAGCGAAAGGGTTAGACTGTGTGTTTAAAGTTGCTAATTCACTAGTGTTGATCTTGAGGAGGAATTCCTTTCGTTATTTTACAGTGTAATTCCGGTGATTTGGATTTCTTGGTTTGTCTGGATTTAGTTGCGTAGTTCTGAAATGTTGGATGGAGATTCGCAGGATGGGGTTTTCAGCCTTGTTTGGATGTTGAATTGATTTGAATTGCATAATGCAGTTTAATAAAGTTGAAATGGCCGAAGTCGGGCTAGCTGATGTGCACCATGTCCAGCTGTTCAGGTGTGAGTTGATGGTCAAGTTGGATTTGTAAATGCTGTCTGATTTAGTAAGTTTGGTTAGAGTTGAGTTTAACCTTGTTATACTTAGGGTTAGGGTTTGCATGGGTTCTTGCTTATGCTGTAGATGATATATGGTTTAGTGGAATCAATGTAAAATAATATAATCTCAGAGGTTGATTGATGCAACCAGAAGCACGGGATGCAATTAGATGGTAAAAGATCTAGCTAAGAAGCTAAGATTAATGCAATACATGCAAGAGAATGGATATTTCCTCAAAAGAGAAAAGAAAACCTTCTTACTCTCAAAATGTCATAAAGAGATTATACGGCTAGCAAGCTTTTATTTAGAGTGTGTTTGGATTGTGGCTAAATTAGGGGAAGCATTCATATTACGTTGATAAGACATTTGAATTTGCTTGAGAAATAGAGGATGTTGTAATAAACTATACGCCTTTGCCTTTTCCACCTCAACAAGGCAATATAACCTTTCCCCCCCTAAAAAGTCGCAAAAGAGGTTTTCCCTCTGATATGATGTTTTAAATAGCTAAATTGAAGGTTCCTTTTATGGGGTTGCAATCCAAACACGTTAAAATGCAAAGGAAAAGCATTATTTAGGACTTCTCTTTAGCAAAATAAACAAGTGCAAAGGGTTTTCTTTCCCTCGAGTTGATGTCAGTTTACCATCCGCTTATGTCACAATTTTACTTTCCCTTGCATTCTCCTATTCTACATCCAACCCAAACAATCCCTTTCCCTTTTCATTTCCCACTATTTGGATTGCAATCCTACAAAGGGAAATATCATTTTCCTCCAATTTTTATTTTTATTTTTCCATTTAAAACGTCTCACAGAGGGAAAATATGGTTGTCGCTATTTGAATTTTTGGATAAAAAATGTGTTACTCTCTTGTTGAGGTGGGAAAGGCAAATGCATCTTGCCGCAACATTCTTAGCTTCCCAAGCAAGCGCAAATGTCTTGTTGATGTTCACTGAATGCGTCCTCTAGTTTAGCATGCTATAATATCTAAAGATGGAGGAAACCCTAATACTGATGAAAATACTAAAATACTCTCCTTGCTTATTTTACGATGACTTTTAGTAGGGGATGTGCTGGTCATTACAAGACAAGGAAAATAAGCAAAAGAAAAATAAACTAATATGTGTGTGAACATGGGGTCCCACGCATGTACTCATGCGAGGAGCACATGTGTCATCAAGTCAATCCACATGTGGTTGCATCATTGGTCCCCTTGAAGTGACCAAAACACTTAGAAATAGGCTGATTTTGTATCAATGCAATTGGTATGCTGTCTTCCACTTCATTTGATGGGAGTGTGGGGTAGGTGGCGATGGAAGTGGAATTGAAGAATATATTTGAAAGGGTTGATTACCATAATAAAGTCTCGGCACGGGTCATCTATCTATTGGAGGAGATAAGCCAAACACAAACATAGATGATGCCTACTTTGACATTGGTTCCCTAGGAGGTGGTCCTGTAGTTAGTCGTTGGTACAACCCATAAGGTCCAGCTTGGGCCTAGGATGCAGATTGTGGGAAGGGAACAAGGTTGAAGGTGAAGAGAATTTTCAGGCCTGAACAATTAGGGTCCAATTTCTAAATTTGACAAAGAGGATTATGATGGCTTGGGTTTTTTTTGGACAGAACAAATTGAAAAGGTTCAAAAGGATCAACTGGATTTCCAATGATCAGAAGGATCAACTAGATCTCCAATGATTATATGGTTCCCTAGCATTAGTGCATGTCATGGGTGATGCGATTCTCCCACAGTTCTAGTGGATGGAGTGGATTATTGGGGGATGAGTTGGCTCAATTTACATGGCCTTATTTTTTACATTTTAGTCCTCTGACATATGGAGAGCACATTGTAGAAACTTTAATGGATTGAATCTAGGCCAGAATGTGAAACTAAGTTGGAGAAATTGGCTAATTGAACAGTTGATTGTGCACAGTCATTCTTGGTTGGTTGGCTCGCATCGAGTCACCAAGATGAAATTAGAATCACAATCAATGCTCTAGAGCCTACGACTCTTTTTACAAGCTTTTGTGTTAACCCTATTCCTAGAGGAGGTTGCACAAGTGAGCAGGATATAGTCATGGCCAATCGTAATTCTTAAATTAGTTGCTCCTTTGCAAGTGATATGGGTCCCTCCACTTAACTAGACGCTCTTGCCTTTTGAGGTGGTAAAAAGGAGGATAAGGGGTTATGTATTAGTCATGATGAGAGATTTGTTACAAGCCACCAATGCAAGGCCAAACTTGCAATTTTATAGGGTTTTCAGATGTGATGATCAGGTGAACCTAGGGTGATGGGTTAACAAATTGCTATTAGAAATCACAAAATCCACCATCAAAGAGGATTGTAGACTTCCACCCTTGGGGATGGGTTGGGGGGAGTGAGATGTGATATATTCAAGCTTTTTTAAAAAAAACCAAAATGACCCTAAGGTTTGACCGATGCTAGTGTTTGACTTCCCTTCCCATTTTCTTTTATTTTTTTGGCCCTTTGACGGTTTTTGAATTTTTGCATGGATGAAAATGCCCTTGTTGCAAGCTGGAATTCATACGATAGTTGAGTGCTTGAGAAGTTAATAACACCCTTTTAAAGTGTGTGGAGTGGGTCCTATTAAACCATTATTGGACCCACTTCATGGAAGATCCGATCCGCTCATTTTAATTGGCTAGTCCTGGAACCCTGAAAAGCACTGGGTTGAATCCGATTCAAGCCCTCTGTGGCCCATAAATGACATTAACGTTGGCCGTTCATTCCCAATTGTTTCCTCTACTGTAGTCCACCCGTGTTGTTGTTTTTCCTCAAACTTAGGGCCATGCCGTAAAATTAAAACTCCCATCGACTGGACAACATGGATTTCACTCATAACCACCTAGTGGGCTCCACAAGAGTTGTTCGAGAGCTCATATGTGGGATCAAGATGAAGGAGAGCGCCATTTGCCATTTTTTGAGTTTTTTCCAGAGAGGGGAACCACCACATATTTTGAAGGTTCCGACGGTTGGAAGGTAGTTATGTGGAGCCACCACACTCTCCAGCAACCATCCGACGTTGTCTTTGCTTCTTTTGATTTTTTTTAAAAATATTATTATTATTATTTTGCAGGGTATCAGTTGGAGATGGTTTTGCGAGTTTGATATTGGGAGAAGGAATGAAATTTGAAAGTTTGATGTGTTACCATTTGTAGTTTGATGAGAGTTTGATATTGGTAGTTGTTTTTCATGGAGTTTTTTTTTTTTCCTTTTTTCTTTTCTTTTGAATTCGATGGGGGATGTGTGTTGAAAATGATAACATTCACATTGGTGATCCCTTTGAAAATGCGCAACATCGATCCCTTAGAAAATGCGCAACATCGATCCCTTTGAAAATGCATAACGACAATCCTGTGCACAACGGGATCACCGATGTGAATGTTGTCATTTCACCAGGTCTCCCCCATAAAACTTCAAAGAAAATAAATTCGATGAAAAACAACTGCCAATGTCAAACTCCCATCAAAATACAAATGGTAACACATCAAACTCCCAAACTTCAATCATTATCCCAATATCAAACTCGCATAATCATCTCCAACTGATACCCCACCAAAAAATAATTAAAAAACTATGGAAATCGGTGAAGACAACGCCGGAGGTTGGCCGGAGAGTGAGGTGGCCCCATAGTCAATAGCTCAAATGGTCGGAATAGGTGGTGGTCCTCCTTGGAAAAAAATCCTTTTTTTTTTTTTGCAGAAATGGGTTCTCGACATCATCTTGGCCCCACAAAAGGCCATATGGACTTTTGTGGGGCCCACGGGTCGTCATGAGTGAAATCCATGCCATCCATTCAGTTGAGATTTTAATTTCAGAACGTGCACAAGAATGATGGAAAAGCTTACACAAGTGAACCACACCAGAGGAAACAACTGGGGATGTGTGGTTAAGTTAACGCTATTTGTGGGTCACAAATGGCTTGAATCGGAATTAACTCAATGGGATTGACAAAATAAAATGAGCGGATCAGATCTCTCGTGGAGTGGACTCAATCATATGTTTTAATGGGACCCACTCCATACATTTGGAAATGTCACTCTTAACTTCTCGAGCATTCAATGGTCATACAAATAGTAGCTTACAGCAGGGGTAATTTGGTCCGTGAAAAAAAATCAAAACCTATCAAAGCGCAAAAAAAACAAGGGAATGGAAAGTGGAGTCAAAGACTAGCATTGGTCAAACCTTCCGGCGATTTTGGTTAAAATCCCTATAATCAACTACTTACATGTGAGTTTCCACATGTTTGAGTTGGGTTAGGAAATATCTTAGTTAGAAGGCTTGGTTAGAGTCTAGTTAATTGAGGTCAAAGTTAGTGTTAGCTTATTTGATTTCTTGCTTATGTTGTAAATGTGATTTGATTTTGTGGAATCAATTAGAAGTAATCTAAGTTTTGGAGGTTGATTCCCTCGAAGAGATGAAAACACTAGATATTCTCAGCATCATATCAGTACTTTACTCTATTCTAGTGAAGAAACTAGCCTCCAAATTGAAACTAAGGTCATTAAGGAATCATGTAAAACACATGAAATTGTGTTCTTGGCAGTTTCATGAATTCAAGTGTTGTGCCCCCATGTTGGTTATTTGGATGCTGAATTGGATTATTGTAGTTCGAATGAGAATCCAAATGCACCCCTTAGTCGGTGACACATAACGTTTGGAATTTCAATTTTGCTGCGGTCTGGTAATTGTTAGGTTAGAGCTAGAAAGGTGTTGAGATAATTGGGAGATCCACGTCTATATGTGCTAATAAAGTTATAGAAGAAAATTTCAGTGGGTCTGTTTGATTATGGTGTAACTAAACCCTTCCAAATACATAATTTCATGGCAAACATAAATGGTTAATGGATTAGAAGTTGAGATGAAAAAGCTGTTGGGTAGGCCCTTCTTTGGATCTTTTCCACTTCCTTTGACGGCCTAGTTATTGTGGAGGGAATTTCTTCTGATGTGACCAATTGGGCGCTGAACAAGGTGGCAGGGCCTTGGAAATTGGGTTACTATTTGAAATAAGGGATCTATTTGGTATAAACATATCATTTTCCTTGGTTTCTAGTTTCTACAGTAACAGAAGCCAATGGCACCACATGATCTTGCAAAAGATGGTGTTCAACAGTTGGCAATTTGTATCAGGGATTCCATCTTTCTAAAAAAAAGCAGAAGTGGTTTTCCTAGAATAATAATCCCTTTTGATTATTTGGTGTGATTATTCTCCTCCTTTGATTTCTATTACTATCTCCCTAGAAAATTCTTCCACCTTACTTCACTGGCTTGCTTGAAAATTGTCTAAAAAGTAAAAACCTATCAAGCTATCAAATTATGTTTGGTTGTTAGTACAATTCATATATCAAATTATGTTTGGTTGGTTGGTTGTTCTGCTTTTAGTGTACCATTCATACAATAGATTCATGTTTGTGAATCCACACTGTGGTGTAATGATATAATTTATATATGAGAAACCATTGTGAGCCTCCGCCATGCCAGTTTTAGAGTCCAGGTAAAGAGGTAGGTTGATATCTGATGGGCAGCAGATCACTAAAGCTGTTGCCACTCTACAATTTAATAGTTGACTCCAAATTGCCGGGAGAGAGGTTAAGATGAGGATGAACCATATTGTGTATGTCCGTCTGTATTTCCTGAACCTTGTTTTTCAAAATGTACTGCACTTGTGATCTATGAGACTAAGAACATCCATCTGTGTATTGACGTTTTAAAATGGTGAAATATGACTCGAAGAATTTGCTTTTCATTTCTCTTGTTTACAAATTTGTAGGTGTGGAGTAGTTAATGACTTGCTGAGTCAAGATTCTATGATCAAGTAATTTAGTTCTGAAAACCTTGTTTTTGAACCTTGATGGACTCATATCCTAATTGTATTTTCTGGATAAAAAATACAATCAGACACCGGTGGTGCACCCATGGCTGGTATTTCTGTAATGAACTACCTTTGAAGGTTTCTGATGCTATTTTCTTAAAAAAATGGTGGTGATGGTTTGGGAAAGAGAAAGAAGCCCTCTGGCGCAAGGTTATAGCAGAGAAATATGACAAAGTTGGTAGAGGATGGAACCCCAGCTTGTCCTGTAGATCCCCCATGTCCAAAATATGGGAAGATATCATTAGTATGGGGAACACGTAAAAACCTTGGGTTAAAGTCTTATCAGATGGCTTCTGATTTTTAGTGAATACTGGAGATTTTTTTTTTTTTTTTGGGAAGACGAATGGATACGGATGCTCATGAGCATCATGTGTCAGTTAAGGAATGCTCAGAGCAAGTAGGGAACCGGTTAGAATACTCTGCTGAAGAACCTTAAAGATGTAGAGATAGAGGACTTCCAAGCACTGATGCAAATCCTAACTGAGGTTTGCATATCACCCCTTGCCAAAGATTCTTGTACCTGGAAGTATGTAACTTGTAGGTGTTTCTTGGTTAAGTTGCATTTCCGTGTCTAAACTTTAGAGGACAAAGTGGGCTGCCTTCTTGAATCTGGGAGACCAACTTCGTTGGGAAATATAGAAAGAAAGGAACAATTGGATTTTCAACAACTCCCAGATTTTTTTTTTTTAATGAATGGTGAGAAACTTTATTGAAAACATAGGAACTGGTACAACAAGAGAGGGAGAAGCATAAGCAAGGGCCCCTTCTCAAATCAAACCAATATAATAAGGCCCAAACCCAAACATCCCATACAAATACCCAATAACTATGGTGTGCTGTAGTGGCCATTACAGGGCTGTATTGGCTGTTATGTAATGGTGCCAACCGTTATGTGTTGCCGGGTCGTAACGGCATTTACAGAAAAAAATGACCCGTTTACAGGGCTAATACAAGGTTTTTATTTTATTGTTTTTAGAGACCGCAACGGCCAGTACAAGGTCTGTAATGGGTCGTAACGGTTATGGCCCATATCGTAACAGTAATGATGGGTGAAAAGAGGAATTTTCAAAGAAGTCATATCCATTTTTTGGGAAGATCTTTGGCTAGGCGATCGAGTGCTTAAGAGGAAATTCCTTTTCTAGCCCTCTTAGTGTCGGATAGGAATATTTCTGTGGCTCGATGTTTCTCCAGATCTGGCAAGGAGATGGTGTGGGCACCCCCTTGTCGAAGAAGCCCTTTGGATGAGGAGGTTGAGGAGTATATTATTCTTTTGGATAGGCTAAACAATGCAGGGGCATTTTCATGCTGGGCTCGAGTGGGGTTGCCTGTGGGATGCAGGGGCACACTCGGGGTGGGTGGCCCGTGTGAGGCGGGCCCCACATGTGTGAAGTGGGTGGCTCGTGTGAGGTGGTACCCATGTAATGTGGGGCCCACGAGGGGGGTTCGGCCGAGGTCCTAACCCATGGGATGTGGGGCCTGGGCTATGAGATAAATGGATTAATTCGCCATGCTCTATCTGTTCAAGCTTTTAAAGCAAGTGGTTAACTATCCTGCATCACCAGAACTCATCAAGCCTGGGGATTTGTTGGACGATTCGGTAATTTGGAGGGTGTATACTCGTAATTTAAAATTTGTCTCAAAAAAATTTAGAGGGTTCATAGTTCAGTGAGGTTATCGATTCGATCCTTCTATAGGTTGTTCACTATTTCTCCTTTCCCTTCCTGTCGTAATTGTAGGTTGCAGAAATACGGCAGCCCCCACCCTAAGCCTAAGGTAGCTGCTGCCTTTATTTGGTTAGAGGGAAGGAATAGAATGCTTACTATGATAATCTCATTAAGCGGTCCTTGGTGCTGCCCAATATATGTGTTATGTGTATGAGTGACGCTGAAATGGTGGACCATTTATTCCTATACTGGCCATTTGCAAGGAAGATTTGGGAGCTTTTCATTTCAAATATGAATATTCATTGGGTGATGTTGGGTTCGTTTCTGGAATTCTTGGCCAGCATGGCATGAGGGAGGTGCGGGTAAGGATTGGAAGGTGGTGTGGAGGCTGGTGGCGTTTGGCGGTGCTTTGGGCCATTTGGTGTGAAAGGAATAGTCAGTGTTTTGAGAACAAATCTGAATTTATTTTGTTTGGGTATTCGGAGGACTGCTTGGGTAGTTGATTGGGCTTCTGGCAGTGTGGAGGTAGATGCTTGTGTCGTAATTGCTCTTATGGGATTGCAAATTATTATTATTATTTTTCCTTTTTTCTTTATTGGTATGTATTCATTTCCATCATTGTCCCGAAGCCGCTTATCAATAAAGTTGTAGAAAAAAAATGCAACTTAATGGTGGTGGCTGTTATGGCCACCGTTACCATTATGGCACAGCTTGCGGCACTAACTCATCCCTATTACAGACATGAACTGAATGCACCCTGATTAGCAAGTGCGTCTGCCTCAGAGTTTGCCTCTCTAGGGATAAACTTTAACATGATTGGATGATCCCAGCACAATTCTCTGGGTTCATCAGTTATATTTGTGAGCCTCCATGGATGGTTGCCACCAGTGGCCCACGCAATCACATTGAAAGAATCTCCCTCAACGATAGCAAGGAGAAGGCTTAGGTGAGATCCAGCCTAATCACGTTGAGGAGAGGAACAGCTTTAACCTTATTTGATTCTGCAATACCGATTGGCTGAGAAATTTGGCCATACAGCGCCCTTGTAATCTCACACTAAGCCACCTACTTCCTCAGGCCTGCCCTAGATTCCCAAAAGAATGCCAATTGACATTAGCTTTATACGTACCTGGCTTTGGAGGCATCCATCCTGCGCCTACTACACCTGGGGCTGACCCTCATGCCAAGATCTCATTCCAATTCCTGACCATTATAGATGCAGAATATCCCTTAAATATTGGTAACACTGAGCCCAGTTGATCATGGATGCCACAATCCTGTAAACCACCTGGTCTTCCTTTGATGAAACAATCTGAAAATCCAAGCATTACACTCTTTCCAAATGAACCAAAAGCCTGGGAAATGTAATCATCCTCCATATGACCTTCCTGCATGGGCCCCAAGCCTATGCCATTGATAAGGTTAAGAAATCGTTATTTGCATAGGTAAGTGTTATCAGCCAAATTTCAGTGGGTGGTCTTCGGTTGATGTTTTTAAAGAGTGGTCTACTTTATTAGCTGCTGGCCACATCTCCTCATCTTCCAATGGTTTGGAGCCTGCCTCCTTCAGGAATATTCAAAACGAACTTTGGCGGAATATCATGCAATGGTGGTATCAATGTGGGTGGTATGGAAATACTTGAGGATGCGGCGGGATCGCTGGTCACTGCATTCTACGGTCCCATCTCCCACTGTGATCCGCCAAAAGCAGAGGCTCTAGCACTGAGAGAAGCCCTCCACATTTTACTGTCGAACTGTTTCGGGCCGACCGTGGTCGAGACTCGAGAGCCATGCCTCCAATGTTAGATGGACAGAGATGGAGAAGAACCTTGGTCTTTGCATGGCATTATAAATGATACCGGTTTATATTTATCCAGGTTAAATATTTCATTTAACAGGATGAGGCTAGAATCTAACAATGTAGGTATGACTTTGGCTCGTGAGGGCTCTATTAGGCCGGATATGTATCTCAGAACTTTGGTTCCTTTCTGATGCTCTGATGAATCTTATTTTGTGGTTGCTAGATAAGAAAAGGAAAGAAAGAAAGAAAAAGAAAAAATCTTATGCTGTTGGCATGTGTTGCTATCAATATAGCTAGTCTTTTAAAAGATGCCATACCTTCAAAGTAAGAATTTGTCTGCATGCTGCAGTAGGGGCGCTCTTACAGTGGGTCTACCTCCAGCTTGGGTGGATGTTTCCGAGGAAATAGCTGCAAATATGCAACGGGCACGGACAAAAATGGCAGAGCTAGTCAAGGCGCATTCCAAGGCATTAATGCCCTCTTTTGGAGATGGCAAAGAAGATCAGCATGTGATTGAGGTCCTTACTCAAGAGATAACACATTTGTTAAAGCAGTCCGGGAAGAGATTACAGAAACTTTCTGCAAGTGGGACTTCTGAGGATTCAAGTGTCAGAAAAAATGTACAGGTGTGGTGATGATAATTACTATAGTTTAGTTCATGAGGATTTATCAAGAAATACATGTAATTTCCTTTTTTGATGATTGCTTTGTTACCTATTTTCAATTGTACTCGGTGATGGTTGTTGACTGCTGGCTTTTGTTTTTGAAGCCACTGGATCCAGGGTCTTCCCTTTGTGACTTACATGCAATATTGAGTAAATACATGCATAATGATGTTTCTAGCATTAAATTTTTTTTGAAAGGTGTTTCTAGCAAAAAAGTTAAACACGTAAGAAAGAAAATTCTAATTTCTTGACCTATTTTTGGAAATTTGGATGACTCTTCTATTTCTGCTATTGAGGATTTGAAATTTCATGGAATATCTGTGGATATGGATCCATCTATCTCCATGGATGATGGCGGAAAGCCGCAAAATGGAAGGAGTTGACACTGACTGCTTTTGAGCACCTGCTCAAGGCCAGTTAGAAACCCAAATTTTGTAAACAGTCGACTCATTTATAGCCTATAAAACTAGAGATCTAGGCAAGTGGCTCACTGATGAGGAAGGAGGGTGTTACCATGTTAGGCACCTTCCCCACCTGCAAAATTTGCTTTTCTCTACTCCATCAAAGGAAGCGAAAATCTGTTGAATTGAATTTCTGTATGGTCTTTCAAAAATCTAAAAAATGAAAGTGTACTGCAGAAAGGAGAAAGTATGCTTATTGTTGTTGTGAATTTGTCTTTGAATGACTCTGACATTGATAAACTTGAATTACGACTGAGGGTCTTTCTTGCTTTTTTTTCTTCAGCTTGAATTGTAACTGGAATGATAAAGTCGTAGAGATCAATGTCTTCTTACTAGAGAAAGGTTATCAGAGCTGTATCTCAAAACCCAGATACTGAGGCATGGTCAGCCATCTTAGATCTGAAACCTGAGTCCTCTTGAAGACCTTTTGCTTTTCCTTTCTTTTCTCTCTGATTCTGCTGAATTGTTTTCTTTATTGCAGGAATTTTAGTGTGAGTGATGATCTCCTTAGGCTTAAGCTGGAGAAATCAAGGAGGCAAGATCCCTTTTGTAAGAGAGATGGGCTATTTATATAGAGCTAGGATGGCTGGGTGGTAATTTGAAGGAATTTAAGGGGCTTCCTAAATGATAATTACTTCAGGGATGGTTGACAAGTGGTACAAAAGGGGCTGTTGATTTGGCTGTTGGATGGTGATTTAAGGATGTTTGGAAGGAAAAGTTAGTTGTGGGAAAGATTCCAAAACAATGACTTTGGAGGTACGAGATGAATCCGCATCTCTAAATCTTATTGTTTGAGAGGGTACATTGGGATTTTTCCCTAGGCAAATTAGTTAAGAGGGGTAGGTTCTGTAATTAGAAGATGGGTTTGGGGCTAACTTAAGTCCTAAGGGTGGTTTAAATGAATAATGATTCCAGTTTTTGGGGGAGTTAGGGATTTGAATTCTTGCAGTGGCAATCTGGTAAATTCTGCTAAAAATAATGCAGAGAATTAACGTGCACAACCATTTTCTCTCATGTATATCTTCACACAGACCTCTGTTTGGAGCGATCTAAGGTTCATTGTTAAGCTGGTTTAAAGGGCTATAAAAAAAGGACCCTAAAAACATGAAATCGTGTACATGAGGCTGGAAAAATTGGGACATGAAAGCAGCATTTTGTAGTAAAGGCTGCCAGGTTGGCAGAAAATGAATTTCCGCCATCTATAACTGCGTTGCTGTCCAGCGGGAAAAAAGATCTATGTCGCTCAGAGAACTATGAAGGAAACTGACCAGCTGGCAGAAGAAAAAGTATTTCCTCAGCTAGAGAAGTCTGCAATAGAAAGCATGTGGGCCTCAGACCAAGCTGGCCTGGGTCCCACTCCTTCCATTTCTGGGTTCAATTGTTGTGAGAACTTTTGGCAAAGCTTTAGGTGGTGGTCTAAAAGGGGATTTTGGGTAGTTTATGGCTTAGGTTGGCTTGAGTCAATTTGATTTAGGATTGGTTTCTGTGTGTAGCTAAATTTCTGCAACAGCGATGGTTGAAACATCACCCTCTTTCAAAGAACAATTGAGACAAATCATTGGGATTCACATGAGCTGGAATATTTCTCAATTCTCAGCAAGATTTTTGAAGAAATACGGACAATTTTTTTTTTTTTTTTTTATATATATATATATATATATATATATATATATATATATATATATATATATATATCAATTTCCCAGGGAAAAAGTTCTCGTATTTTCTTTTTAAAGCATTGGTTTCAAAATACTGAGAATTTTCTGATATCTTATCTGGGATTTCTGTATCTCTTGAGATGAGAAGCAGATGACAGAATCCTGAGAAATCCAATCAGCCAAGATTGACCCTGCTGTGGGTGCAGATATGTGTGCTCATCTCTAAACTTCTGGAACTATTATTATTTTCCAGGAACACTTTGTTTCATGCATGTAAAGATCATTACCTTAGCTTTGCTTGAATTGAATGAGCAGCCTGGTTATATATCATTTGCCGATTTGAACTTATTATTTTCTCTCTCAGTTGTGGCCTTTTGTAATGGATATTAATTACTCTGAATGTTTCTCCTACAGCGGTCTCTTGCAACTGACCTTAAGAATCTTTCAACAGAGCTTCGGAAAAAACAATCTGCTTATTTGAAGCGCCTCCAACAGCAAAGAGAGGTATGGTTGGAAATTTTCTATCATTCAGCTTTTCCTATAAATTTCTTCCTTCTATTTCTTAGAAAGACTGCCATGCCTGGTGCTATTGCGAGATATTTAAGTGCTGTGCAACTCTTGTTATTGTGCTTCTGAGTTCTTATTCATCATTGCTTTGTGGTGTAGGGTCAAGATGGGGTTGACTTGGAGATGAATTTATCCAAGGTGGAAGATGATGACTTTAGTGATGTGGTAGGCTATTTTTCTTATTTATAATGTTTAGTTAAAGCTGTATTACTCTCAATCTTGATAATTCATGGAATGATAGCTGAAACCTGAAAACTTGATGGCAAGGATATTAAATGTGTGGGCTCAAACCTGTTATGCTATGATAAATTGAAATCCAGAGTCTTAAAGAGGCAATATCTGCAAGTTCAAAGACCCATGCTATGACCTAATATGGCCAACTAGCATTGCCATTGTGTAATGGTAATGGCATGTTATCCAGCCTAAAAATGGGGAAAATGGAAAAAAAAAAAAAAAAAGGAAAAGAGAAAAAAAAGAGAGGAGGAGATATCAGAACTACGAGAAAATAACAGCCTTTTTGTTTTTGTATCGAAGAGCTGCGTCAGTACAATGATCTAGTGCTGTTATATTTAAAAAAAGGTCTTGTGTAACTAACTGCTGTTATTTAAAAAATAATGTCTGTTTTTTAATATTCCCATTCCATTACATAACCCATGACAGGTGAGCAATTAGTTTATACAGTCAGACATATATTTGGACACTCCAAGGTTGGAGACCTTAATCCGAGCTGATTATAAAATCTTATCTCCACGAACTGTATAAGGCATGCTATGTGCATGCATTTGTACAGAAATGTTTTTGGTTGGGCTCATTATGTTTTTTTTAGTATTTACTTCGACTCTTCGAGCTAATTGAATCTCTTATTTTTTCAGGGTTTTAATGAGTACCAAATGTCCAAGCTGAAAAGAAGTGAGGCATTCACGGCAGAAAGGGAGAGAGAGATCACTCAGGTAAAATAAAAATAAAAATTCAGCCGTTGATTCCTTTCTCAATCTGATATAGACCTTGTCCTTGTCTAACCTGAAGTGTCCTTAGGTTGTCGAATCAGTAAATGAGCTTGCCCAAATCATGAAGGATCTCTCAGTCCTAGTCATAGACCAGGTTAGAAACTATACCACCTACACCCTCTTCTCAAGCTCTACAACCCTCATTATTTTAGGGTGTCTAACTGGGTCCATTTCCATGAGCAGGGGACCATCGTCGATCGGATTGACTACAACATTCAGAATGTGGCAGCTTCAGTGGAGGAAGGCTTTAAGCAGTTGCAGAAGGTCCTCTATCTCTTTATTAATAAGATTTCAAATGGTGGACTTCCCATCTATTCGGATCATCCAATCAATAGGTCACCTTTATGCATTGGCCACGCCCTTAAAACTCAGATCAGTCGGATGATCTCCAAAGTCTAATAGCTTGCAGTGAATTTTGGTCTGTGGCCCATCCAAGAGCCTGACATTAATTGGACAGTCTGGATTGATTAGAACATGAAGAAATTGTGGAGCAATACAGCGGTGTCCTGTACCACTAAAGCTCAGGGTATTCACCCGTTTGGATCTTCTGATTGGCTTGGTTCCTGGACTATTGCTGATCCAAAAAGGTAACCAAGAGACAGGACAGTTTGGAACAATGTTGCCTAGATTGTGAATTGCTCCAGTATGGGGCATGGGAACTGGTAAGCGGGCTACTTTCTCCAAAAGTGGTACCATAGGGGTAGGATGACGTCGGTATCTCCAGTACATTCACTAGTCAGATGCGATATAATTCTATGAATGAATTGATATTGTAGTTTGAGCTTTGTTAAGCATACATTCGTGCTAAAGCTAATGTACATGCTACATGCGGTTGCAGGACCCAATCCATCCATGAGTTTTGTCCGACCTTGTACATGTTTTCCCAATACAAATCTGGTCCACTTAGCATGTGGGCCCCAATATTGGGAACAGGTGGATGGGTTAGAAAAGTTCAACCAGGATTTTCAGAGCTGTACATTTGTTTTGTAAACTGTGGCCCACCTGACTAGTGGATCAACCTGATTCTTCGGCTAGGTCATCGATAGACTGGTGCCATTCTAATGAATGGATTGGACCTCATGCATGCTCGCACATATGGCATGTACTTAGCGTAATTGCATGCATGTTGGCTCGGCAAAGCTCTTGCAATTTATACGAAATGATGAAAGTTATTACCGCTTCCGCATGCTTGATATCATATTATATATGCATGCCACTGTGTAAATCAGATTATAAATCTCCACATTCTAATCATAAATTTATATTACAACTTAATCAGTAATTAGATTATTGAACCATAATTTTGGGTCAGTGAAAGCAGTGATCCGGATCGCAGATGACCTGTAATTTGGATCATGCAATTCAGAATGGAAAATTTAGGAAATTTGGTGTTTCAAGAAACAATGGTTTGGATCCATGACCACATTCACCAATTGTCTTGTTAGGAAACCCCATGTTGACATGCACTGTTGAAGCACCTGCATGTCTTCCAAGTAGGTTTTTCTGCTGAAAAAGCTGAGATTGGATTTCCTGTTACATGCTTGAAACGTTTGGGCTTGTCTCGACTTGCAGGCAGAGAAAATACAGAGAAAGGGAGGAATGGTGATGTGTACGACGGTACTCGTAATCATGTGCTTCATCATGCTGGTTCTTCTAATTCTCAAGGAGATATTCTTGTGATCCATGCATTACCAACCCACATCCAACATCCGATAAATAGTCTTTCATTCACAGCCTCCCCTGAGAAACAAAAAATTTGTGGGACCCACACTACAGAAGCTCTTCAGAACAGCTCCGTTTGTCGGCTAGAGCAGGCAAAGCTTATCAGTTTGGGAATCGTGGAGGGGATGGCTGCCCAAGAAGCAGCACATGCCGAGCGCGTTCTTCCGTTTGCATAGTGTTGCGGCACAGATGGGGTTGCGATTATCATATACCCCTTCAATTTTGAAGGTTTTTTTTTTTTTTTTTTTTTGAGCTTTTACTGGAGAAGAGATGAGCTTCTCTGGCTACATTGATTCATTCGGGCAAATCTTGTGCAATAAGATACACAACACCACGAATTCAGGGCGGTTGTATTTTGGCGGTTTCATCATTCTCGAGTATTATGTCGAGTTACAGTTGCATTTGGACTCAACCCAACTATGTTCTTGTAAGGAGTTTTGTGAGTGACAATGGCTGATTTTGACTCAACCTATCCCAAAAAAAAACATAGTGGATGTGGGGCCCGTAGTAAAAAGGGCAAAATCATTATTTCACATATGGGAATCTTTGCTTTTCACTGCAGTCCCACAGCTGACAAGAGCACGTGGTTCTATTTTATTAGGCTATTCAGGAGTTACAGGTAACCCTGGCTACAGGCAATTCGCCTATGTTTTTTAGTACCCCAAATTGGCATTTGATTGGAACCTGCAGGTGGGGTGAATTCTATTTTGAAACCACGAAGCATCCAGGTTGGCATGGAAGAGAGTATCTGAATTGGCTTGCTACCAATTCGCCGTTTTTCTAACCTGAACTAATAACAAGTATCCTCTTTTCAACTATTTGCTAAATATCCCCAGATACTTCCAAACGTTCCTAATCCATACTGGTAACTATGGGTGCATTTGGTTGCACCAAATGTCATGAAATTAATTTCATGACATTTGGTGCAACCAAACGCACCCTATGCTATGTAAAAGTCAAAATGATCATCCGTTCAGAACTTCTATAATGATGAAAATATCCTCCATTTAGAACTTATCCTATGTGGTGGGTCATAGCAGAGAGGTACTTGGGTGTTGTTTGGCAACTTGGATTTGGATTTTAATTTAAGAATTCAGATCTAGGATTTTCAACACCCGAGAATTTCATTCTATCAATTGTGTTTGGCCGCCTATTTCAATGAAGAGGAAAGAGTAGCTATGACAGTAGGAGAAGATTGGAAATTCTAAGACTTTATATCCATCATTTAGAGAAGAATAAAAATCTCCTTCTGAGAATTTTCAACCTTTGGTGGATTTGAAATTCCCCAAGATCCAAGATTGAAAATTCTAATTGCCCAAAATCCAAGCTGTGAAATGAACCCTTGGTAGAGAGAGTAGAACTGCAATTATGTATAGCTCAGAATGACAAAAATCCTACGGATCAAGATTTTTTTTTTTTTTTTTTTTTTAATTATTAAATGATAAATGCTTTTAGATGCTGGTTATTCGCTCTGATTAGTGCTCTTCTCCTATTTCGCTTCTATCATCTCTTGCCGAGATTATGTTGGCCATTTCCTAATGCACCCTCAACATGAAATAAACACACCCCTTCCCATGTACATGTTAGCACACTTGCCATTACCGAATGTGTGCTTGATCAGATCTTTCCATCATGTGGCCTACTCTATTTAAATTGAGCCATTTCCAACCTTAGGTGGGCCAGACTAGTATCATGGATGCATTCATTTTTACCACAGATCTTATATTTGCCAATGGAAGAAACTTAAAAATTAATAATAAATAAACAAAAAAGGGAAGTTCTAACATCATTCATACTTGTTTCAGTTCTTCCAGAATGAAAAACAAAACAAAACAAACAACGAAAAATCAGTCAGTAGTAATGCTACAAATTTTATGTTTTTTTTAAAACCAACATGTCATATGTGAAGAATATCCAGCCGTGTAGGTGGGCCACACCATGATGATCACCTGATATGAAAATCAGGCTGATCCAATTATCAAGCTGGACAACATCAAAATTAATAGATAGCCAATGGTATGACTAAGTGACCTGATTTGATATGGTCATCATGGTGTGGCCCACCTTTTGCACCGACCGAATATTTTACAGGATAAAAAAAATTAGTTCGATTAAGATTTCGGTGCAGTCGATGTATGTTTGTATCTGATCCATTCCACATATCATAGAGATTACATGGTTAGAAGTGGGCCCTGTAGAAATTTATCAAAAATTTAAATTTACAAAATTTAAAAATTGTATGTAGAGCTTTCGTAGCTCAGTTGGTTAGAGCACCCGTTTAGTAAGCGGGAGGTCTTGAGTTCGACTCTCAACGAAAGCATTAAATAAAATTTTTATTTATTTATTTATTTTTACCAAAATATCTGGACCGTTAATTGGACCTACCTTATCTATGGTTCAGATTTATATTAATTGGACCTACCTTACCTATCATATTTATATTGATTACACACTTCTAGCTGTTCATTTGGAGGATTTTTGCCCATTGTTTTTATCTTTTAAAAAAAAAAAAAAAAAATCTTGTCTTTCACAGTCTATGTTAGCCCAGCAATCATAAGGCTATCTAAACCGTTAATCAGGGCCCATTATTGCACATGATCGATTTGATCATTATAGTTGTCCAATTGGAGGATTTTTTCCCATTGTTTTTTTTTTTTTTTTTTTTAAAAATTATATTTTTTAAAAAATTTTAATATTATTATCTTTTACAGTTCCTGTTAGTCCACTGCTTGGGTGCTAGAGCATTATTTTTTATTTTTTATAAATATCTCACCGTTAATTATTTTTTACGAAAATATCTGGACGGTTAATTGGGTAGGGCATTGTGACCTATGGCTCAGCTTTATACTGACAATTCTACTTGTCCAGTTGGAGGATTTTTGCCCATTGTATTTTTATTTTTATTTTCCTTTCATCTTTCAGTCTATGCTAGCCCGCCAATTGTAAGGCTATCTAGACCGTTACTCAGGGTCCATTTCACATGATCGATTTGATAATTATAGTTGCCCATTTGGAGGATTTTTGCCCATTGTTTATTTTTATTTTTTAAAATCTTTATCTTTTACAGTTCATGTTAGCCCACTCCTTGGGTGCTAGTCTGCCAGAGGATTCTTGACCCTTGAACCCGTCTCTCTCCATCGAAATATATAAAAGAAAAAAAAAATGAGAAAAATGAAAAAATGGGAGGGGGATCACCTAATGGATGGAGTGGATTTTACAAACAAAAACACCATGGATCCCACAGCTTGGGTGCCAGAGGATTATCAACCGTTGCAAACAGTCTCCCTCCATCCAAATATATAAAAAGGCAAAAAGAAAAAGAAAAATGAGATAAATGAAAAGACAGAGGCAAGCGTAGAGGCTGCCGGCATGTCCGAAAAGTGACATTCTTTCAATACAATAAAATATATTGCAAACCCAAAGCTGAATTTCTGTTTGGTCGTACCTTCAAATGTGAATCATTTCCAGGTTTTTGGCAGAAACAATAAAAAATGGAAATGGGAAACAGTTTCCGTCCTCCCGCTTTTCCCAAAAGGCAGGCGTTTCCATCGGCTGTAAAAATCAGAAACACTCCCAAACAGTTACTTCAAATGAAATCCAGTTGGGAGGACATAATATCTACCCAAAACAACACAATGAGCAAATGCAAAATGTGTTTTCTTCAACAGGCCAATACTGCAATGCTGATTTGTGAATGACATGGCTGGAATGTGATTACAACATGAGAGTTCGTACATTGAGGTCGAGGGCACATGGCCCACCATGACTCCTAAGTTAAGATCAGAATATCTGCGCGGAAGTACAACAACAGATTACTCTGAAAAGAATTGGAATACCATTACAAGAATAGTTATTAGATGAGGCAGTGCAAAAGGGCACTTGCGCATTTTCTTTTATGATTACATATAGAGCTACTTCCAATTAGGAAAGAACTCGCGTTAGTTCTGATGCCTTGAAAGACCTATCTAGGAGATCCGACACGGGCATCTTCAGATCGAAAGACATCCTTTGCAGTATCAATGACAGTGTGTGTACATCCGACATTGCCCTGTGAGCTGAACCCAACAATGGAATCCCATAGTACTCGCGAAGCGCTCCTAATGTCAATGAAGGAAGCTTGGATCCTGCAAAGGAAATGAAAATCACAAGCGTATGGTCATTCTGTCAATCTCTCATGTAGTTTTAACACCAAGTTGGTTCATGCAACCAGATGTGTGATCAGAACAATAAATGCAAACGCGATGGAGATAGAAATAAAAGGGCCGTATATATAAAAACGAGAGAATTATTGGGGCTGATGTGGGCTGGCAGGATGCTGCAAAAGAGGCCGCAAAAGAATTTCTGTAAATTTTTATGTAGAAGTTTGGATATCTATTCAACAAGAGTTTCGGTGAAGTCATTTTTCAGTGTACAATTTTAATTTGATGCAGGGATACAGCATGGATAGTACATGGGTATGGATTTTGAAGTATTGGACTTGATAGTTACAAAAAAAAATAAAAGAAGAACCTATTAACCATAAAAGGGTCTTTTCTTCTTCTTTTCTGGTCCTCTTTGCATATGTCCTGCAACCGACTAGTTTATAAAAATGTGCTTGAAACCCCCATTTGCCAGTCCACTTTCCTTTTTTTTCTCTCCTTCTTTCCCCACCCGTTATCCACCACCAGCATCAATCATCCATGATCATTCTTCAACACACATGATCGACTTGACCCCCAACCTCCACCAGCTAGTGAAGATCTATTTCTATAATTATTTGTTCCCTCCCCTCCTGTCAATGCCTTCATGCTATTTGAAATCAAAGGTTTTTTTTTTTTTTTGAACAATGGTGATATAGTATGAGTAGGCTGAAGCTAGAAGCTACAAATATACAAAAGTACAACCACCCCCAGACAAAATCCCCTCAAAAGCCAAAATGGAAGATTGAAAGATCTAAGCTGCCCCACAATCCTTCATATTAAGAATTGCCCTATTGAACACTTGCACTGATCCACTCATTTTGCTGTTGAAGCAGCGCTGGTTTCTTTCCCACCATATCGCCCAAAGGGACGCAAAAAAAACTTAATTGCCACTCCATTTTCCCTTCTTTCCCTATCCCCCCGCCGTGCCAGGCTATGAGAAGGTTTCTTCCTCATAAGTTATTGGAAGAACCTTCAATTAATTAGACGCTTTTGAATTTCTGGTGGTTTAGATTACCCATTCCAGTTGAAAGGACTAGCTGTGCATAGCCTATTGCTCCAGCACCAGAACAGAGGGAGAAAAAGGGAAAAAGAACAACGGAAAAAAAAATCGGTTTGCTTAAGTTGGGAATTTTACCCGTTGGAATTTCTAACGAGCGATGCTAGCCATTGTAAATTCTAACGAGTTTTCAGCATGAGCTTGTAAAAGAAACCGTCTGCTCTCTCTCTCTCTCTCTCTCTCTCTCTCTCTCTCTCTCTCAAAAAAGAAGAAGAAGAATAAGAAGAAAGAAAAAAAGAAAGAAAGAAAAAGAAACCATCTTCTAGAATTCTTAGTGTCTAATTTAAGTGCATTGCCATCAAGAAATAAAATAAAAGCTAGTTTGGGTCTGTACGAAAAACATGACTTGAAAGAAAGAGGTCTGGACATGGTCCCCTTAAGGTTAATATGGGGTAGAGGATCCCTTTTGAAAGATAATAACCAAAAGGCCCACTTCTAGGGTCTGTATGGGTAAGGGATCCCACAAGAGCAGGATTATGCTCTAGTCACATACCCTCCAAGTCAAGCTCGCTAGAGGTTTAATCCCAAATTTTGTGAGATCTGTCACCCAAACGGATCCAAAGTATATATTTCAATGGGCTTATTACAATCATCCTGTCAAATGTCACATATGCACAATAATTTAGGTCATTAAAGTTGATTTACTCAATCAAATTCATGTTTATGTGAATATTCTACAAAATTCCAATGCATTTCAATTATATGCTGCCAAACACAATTTTTGAAATCTAGTGGATTTCAATAATTTAGGTCATTAAAGTTGAAATCTAGTCACATATGCACAATATACTTTAATTTAGGTCATTAAAGTTGAAATCTAGTCACATATGCACAATAATTCAGGTCATTAAAGTTGATTTACTCAATCAAATTCATGTTCATGTGAATATACAACAAAATTCCAATGCATTTTAATTATAGGCTGCCAAACACAATTTTTGAAATCCAGTGGATTCCAATTACAAGCTGCCAAACACAACTGAGGATTCCAATTCACATCGATTCCATGGTAATTGTAATTTGGATTCCAATTCATACCAAATACAAGCTACCAAATGAGCCCTTAATTAAAGACTTGTTTGAGCCAATCCAGCTTGACATGACATCAAGTTGAGTTTTTGGGTTTTTGAACTATGGTTCAATCATGACTACTTGATTCACAACCATCAAGGCATAAACAAATCAAGTGACTAAGAGTGAGTTTGATTGCACCAAATATCATGAAATTTCATGGAGAAATGCTATGATGTTGTCAAAGCACTATAAGTTACAATGCTCCTAGTTGCATTGGGACACTTAGTCTAATTCATTGATGCACACTTTTTTTTTTTAAAATTATTATTGCCACCACCATGATGTGCCGTAAAGGCCGTTACGTAAAGGTAATGGTTGCAACCGTGACATGTTACAGGGTTGTAAAGGCTGTAACGGCCATTATGGGAAAAAAAAAAAATGACTTGTAAAGGCCATTACAACCCTTGTAACGGCCTGTTATGCCTCCCGTAAAGGCCCCATAATAGACTGTTACGAGGTCGATATAGGTTTTTTAGATTTATTTTTTTCAATAAAAAGAAAAACGAGGTCGTAACAGCCCATTATGGCCCCCGCAATGGTCGTTACACCCTGTATCGTAGAGGTAATGGTGGTGGCCGTTACGACCACTGTTACCGTTATGGAATACCTTGATCACCACTGATCCTGACTGTTCATCATGTCCGCACATTTCATTCAACAACTCAGCATGAGGAACCATTACAAGCATGGTGCGCCGTAAAGGCCATTACATAAAGGTAGCGACAACAACCGTTACACGTTACGAGGTCATAAAGGCCGTTATGGAAAAAATGACCCCGTAAAGGCTATTACAGCCCCCATAATGGCCTGTTACGCACCCCTTAACGGCTATAAAGGCTCCATGACGGTCCTTACGGGGCCAATGCATGTTTTTTGGATTATTTTTTTTTTTTTCAATAAGAAAAAGAGACTGCAATAGTCGTATGGCCCCCGTAGCAGACGTTACACTCCGTATCGCAAAGGTAATGGTGGTGGCCGTTATGGCCACAATTACTGTTACAAAATACCTTGATTACAAGAGAGATCTTACCGAAGCACAAACATGGAAATTAAAATGGAACACTGCATAATCCAGTATCCATTAAGCTTAATTGAGATTGAGAGGAAACAAGCCTTCAGTGCATAATTAAATCCCATGGTAAACAAGACAAATCGTTTTAAAAGCATTGGAATTACACACATACATCAAATGTGGACCATTTGGTCATAGTAGTGTTTTAAATAGCTTACACTATGTCGCTCATGAAAATAGCTTAAGTCGCATGTAGCCTACGCTACATGATAATTGGCATATCCTACACACTACATCGACTACGTAGCTCACATCACAAGTTATTTTTCATTACAAGTTTACAACATCAATAAATGTTTTCAATGATTTGTTACATTTTTCTTTTTTCCAATAAAAATTAGTTTATCTTTCAATGATTTTAGAAAAATAATATACGTAACAATATCAAATTAGTTTCATTGCTCTTTCTTTACCCTTATACTTAATCATTGCCCTTTCTTATTACTTAGGTTGTGTTTGGTTGCTCTTTCTTTACCCTTTCTTATTAATGGGGCACACGTGATGAAAGCTAGGATCTCATGTTCATGCATGTGTGCAAGAATAGGATTTGAAATCCTATTCCAAGAAGCAGCTAAGGGTGGCAATGGATGGGTCCTTGCTCTTGCTCCGGTGGTAGACTCTTAGGAGTTTCAACACCTGGTCAAGGGTTCGAGTACCCATAGGTGGTGAAATCCCACTACGGTGTGCGTGCGTGCGTGCGTGTGTGTGTGTGTAAGGGTGGCAATGGACCAAACTTGGACCTACTAGCTTGGCCAATGGGCTGGGCTTTGACCTTGCATGTATGGCTCAATCTATTCTCTGGTCGGGCTTGGGTTTGAGTCATTTTTGCCTGACCCAACTTTATCCATACATATGCGATATCCCACAAATATGCCATTAAAATCCTTAGTTAGGCAATCCATCCATCTTGAATGTAAACCATAGGTTTCATTCTCTAAAATGCCTATTTTTTTTGTACATGTGTAGCTCACTTTGATCACTTGGGAAATACGAACATTCAAGTGGGAAATAAGGATTTTATCAATTTTCATGCCAGATTGGATCGGGCTCGGGTCCAATCAAATTTCTGGCTTGGGTTTGGGCCTGCTATGCCGGCCTTTGCCTGGGCTTGGGCCCAGATATTAAGTGTGGGCTGGGCCAGGCCCAAACCTGGCCCATTGCCACCTTTATGAGCAGCCACCACACACTTCTCTTCACATAATTTTGAGTATCATAAATGCATTCCAAGCCAGTATAAGTAGTTTGCAGCTAACTACTGAATTGGCACAATGAAGTAGGAAGAGGAATAAATCGAAGTGAAACCCAACAAAAACAACTGGTAGATTCGCAATGTAAGGAGACAAGAAATCAGTTAAAAATAAATAAATAAATAGTAAAAGGAAACAATACTGACCATCTGGCTTTACCAATAACCTTGCAAGAGGAAGGGTGTCCAGAAACCGCCAATCTGAAGGTAAATCCACGGAACAACGACTGAATTCCTTGATGATAAAGGGTGCATCAAAACGGCGTCCATTGTGGGCGACCCACATGACTGGCCCCCCAGCTTTCTGGCGACTTCTTACATAATTCTTTAAGATTGGAACAAGGTCCTTCCACCTACATAACATATTTCAACAGTAAGAACTATTTACTACTATCAGATTGGATATCCTCAGATGTATTGAAAATCAGGCACTTCGGAATTTATTTAACAATTGCATATGTGGTATACAAATAATCTAAGTTAAACCATCCAAATTTTGCGTATCACTTCAGATGTAACATGAACCAGAAGTCATGCTTAGGTGATTATTTGCCTATCAGATTGGTGAACATTTATTGGATGATTAAAATGGAAAATATTCAATGGTCTTACTTCAGCAAACAAGTGTCCCTGATTTGGAGGGTAGAATTATTCAACCAATATGAATTTTCAATGTAACTTAACGACTGTGGGTTCCACAATTTAGTCAGTTCAAATGAGTTACTGTATCCAGGTGTACCATTCGTGCATTCTTGCTGTTTGAGCGTCCTAGGCAGCCAAAGTATTAAATAACTCCCCTTCTAGCACGTCTTAAGATACTTATTTATGCACACTGCAGATCAGGATCCCAAATAAACTCCAGCAAACAACTCAGAGATTGGCAGCACTAGAGACTTCCCAAACATTGTGAGCAGTTTTGACGACTGTTACATTGGATGAAGTCCAAATGATCCATAAATATCCTCATAAGAAAGACAAGCTATCAAAAAAGGATCATAAAGAAACATTAAAAAAATGAAAAAAGGATTGTAGGAGTTCTAATGCAAACCCCTATAGGGGAAGCAAATAGATCAAAGAAAATAAGAAAGAGATTGTGGGAAAGTACCCAATAATCCTCTAGCAGAATGCAAGAGACCACGAATGCAAGACTGTGAGTAAGCTCGACAGTCCTCTAGCCTTAAACTAGAGATCGCTCAACCCCCCCCCCCCCCCTCAATAACTCTTAAACTAGAGATCACTTCCTCCCCCTTCAACAACTACCGCAGAGAAAACAATAGAATTTTCATAAAAAAGAATATCATTCAACTCATCTTATTACATAGGCGTAGACCTTATTTATAACCAGTCCTTACAATCTCCAATAAAAACTATGGAATCTAAAAATATAATTCCTAGCTAGTAAAGATATGAAAAATAGGAAAATACCTAAATAAGAAAGCACTTAAATAAGAAACTACTTAAATAAGAAGAATCTAAGATTACTTCCTGCCTAATATAAAGATATCAAAGGAAATTACTTAATATAGATATTTAAAAGATATGGAAAGTAAAGATATTTCCTAATGTAGAGATTTGAAAAAAAATGAAAGTAGTGATGGCCTAAAAAGGGAAAGTGGGCATTTTCTTGTGCACACATGCGGAGCGTGCATGCGTGAGATGTGGGCTTTTTCTTTAAATCTTGATCAATCGGCTTATGTGGCCATTTGGTTGCATCAAGTTTCTTTTGTGTGATCCTGAGCTGTAGAGTGACAAAAAGAACAAATTAAAGGGAAGTTCCATCCTTAGATCTAGAACATTTTTATGCTATCGGAGACATGTTAAAGAAGTATGAGATGAACTTGAACTATAAATCAAATAAAACCAACAACAAGGGCCCGCCATTTACTTGATACAATGATTGGTACAAGAAAAATAAGCTGGAGCACATGAGATCTTACAAGGAAAGTACCTTGGAACATCAGGCCTGTTGACCATATGAGTACTTATGCCATGAACATGTGCATTCGGCACATACAGTTCAGGATTGACTAGAGTCTGGAACGTGCTGTTCTTCCCCCCAGAAAGATCCTGAAGTGCAAACTCAATAATTCTATCGTTACGTACACTGAACCCAGTTGTTTCAATATCGAAAACAAAAACTGTCACAAGCTGCCCTAAGTCTCTGCCATCAGCAATCTTCTGTTGCACATCACAGTGTTGAATGCTTTTGAATTCAGTCAGCTCTGACTTTTTGCCCTTTGATTTCGTTGTTCGTCCAACCGTTCCATCCAAGATGTCCAGCTTGATCTTGCATGGTTTGCTGCTCTCCTGCTTTGGATTCCTTGCGGCTTCTACTTTTGTCGTTACAAGACGCGGCTTCCATATGCCCATCTCGAGTTCTCTTCCGAAAGCCCCACAGGTTCCAAGTCGGAGCAGCCTAAAACCATGATTTCCTCCAAGTGTGTTTCTTAACTGATGAAAGTTCCCAGACCAAATACCAGTATAGGACATTGTTTGAAGAAAAATATTTCCCTTCAAGTAAGTCTGGATTCTGACTCAAGGATCTTAGAACACTCCTAACCAGGTGTTCACAAACTAAAGCAACATAACATTTCCGTGCACCAGGGGTTCTGCATCTCAAAGGCTGTTGGCCAGTTAGCCTTGATCTGAAGAAGAAGATAGCAGCAGATTAAGTGCAACTTGCAAGTGCAACCAGAGAACAATGCAATATCCATAGGCTGAAAGCTATCACTATGAAGTATGATGTCAATTTTAGTCCAGTACAAGTACACAAGGAAAAGAGATCTCAAAATGATGATTAGCATCTCAGGGTCTGTTTGGATGTCCATTGTGATGTAAGGCAGGCGGGAAGGTTTCCCACCGAAATACCTATGCTGCATTTCAGGTTGATTTGGGGCTGAAAAGTTAGAAAAGGACATATGGTGAGATACCCTCTTCCCCGCTGCCCTAAATCAGCAACAAAATGGAAAGCTGTTTGTTCAGCAAAAATACAACTAAACAGACCCTTAGGCAATGGGCCCATGAGTAACGTCTAAAAAAAGGCTGCCACAACTTTATAGTAAAATAAATTCACAAGTTTGGAATTTTCTGTCATCATAACCAACAAGAAAAAATGTCTAGGTATTCTCATAAATATAATTGTGAATAGAATCCATAATGCAAAAGTACACCTGAGAGATGGGGCACACATGTGCGCGCACACACTGATGTATGTGTATATGACTGTATCTCTTGAAAAAGATGTATATATTACTGTAAGTGTATTTGATGCAGAACAATTAACCACTTGCTCTAAAAGCTCGAGCTGATAGAGCATGGCGAATTAATCCCTTTTATCTCATAGCCCAGTCCCCACATCGCATGGGATAGGACCTCGGCTGAACCTCCCTTGTGGGCCCCACATCGCATGAATGGGCCCCTCACATGGGCCGCCCACCCCACTCGAGTTCAATGTGAAAATGCCCCTGCATTAATCACCCCCAGTGAGGAGTCTTGAACACGAGACCTCCCGCTCTGATACCACTTTGATGCAGGACAATTAACTACTGGCTCTAAAAGCACGAACTAATAGAGCATGGCAAATTAATCCTTTTATCTCATAGCCCAGGCCTCACATCGCATGGGTTAAGACCTCAGCCAAACCCCACTTATGGGCCCCACTTCACATGGGTTCTGCTTCACATGGATAGGGCTCGCCTCACACGGGCCGCCCACCCCAAGTGTGCCCCTGCATCCCACAGGCAACCCCACTTGAGCCTGGTGTGAAAATGCCCCTGCAATAGTATTTCTCGTGAATGAAATGGCATTCATCGAACTGTAGTCTATAAGGGACATGCATATATAAAGTTTCTCACCAGCTATCACATTTTATTGAATGCAAACATGGTTCACTGAATTGATCCTTGCTCACTGAAAATACTTCCAAGTAACATAAATCCGATGTGATGATCTTTGATCAAATTTCAACATGACTCACATTCCCGAGCAACCAAAAGAACGACAATGACAGTGACCACCATGATAAGGTAAAATTAAAAAAATAAAAAATATATACAAGGGTCTGTTTGCAACTATGGAGAATTCCAGCATCTTTTGGATTTTATACAAGTGGATTTGAATATGGAATGGTCCAAAGTTTAGTTTTTCCAAGAGATTGTTGGCTGAAGAGGAAACACATCAAAATAGGTCTCTTTTTCCGATTGTTTCCATTCATCTCTTGCTTGAAAAAAAAAAAAAAAGAAGAAAAGAAAAGATGGGGGTCTAATAATCCTATCTGATTCAGTCAGCACCACCCACATGATAAACAACATGACAAATAGTAACTCACTCTTCAGAAAAACACTCTCTCTTCCATAATGACCCCGGTTCTATATTGAGGAAAAGGCAATTCAAGAAAACCTTTTTTTACATCTTTTATCTAAGTTCATCAAGATTCCCACATAACAAAAAATCATATCCGATTGAATGGACTGTATAATTCCAAGCATAGAAGGAGATAAAAATGTTTAAAAATCAAACCCAATTTCATGAAGCCAAGACAGGACCACATGCCAAACTCCTACAACATACTGATGCGGACACAAGCGCATTCAAGGTGTACCAACGAAGAAAGCGCCAACCACAAGTGCCGTCCTTGTGGATAGGCGACTATTGAGGAGCTGAAGACCTTTCACATGTGATTGGACATATAGAAGACCCCACTCAGGGAAGACACATGTGAAGGAAGATTGGAGAAAGAAGATCGAGTGCCCAAACTTTCCCGTACTTATGTTATTTGCGCGTTTTTGACTTAGTTAGGGGTCTTTTAGTAATTTTATGTCTTTATTTGCTTATTCTAGGGGTATTTTAGTAAATTTATGTCTTTATTTGCTTATTTAAGTGGGCTAAAGCCCTAAACTCGAATTTTAACTATTGATTAATGAAAAGTAAACCCTTTGGTTGCCTCCTTCCTTTCTTCTCTCTAATGGTGCTTCTTCTCTTCCCTTGATCTTCTTCTTCTAATTTCTTCTTGTGCCCCTCTAACTTCTTCAAGGTAATAATTTTCTTCCTTCTATTTTCCAGTTTTGGCTAATCCTTCTTCGATCAAAATCTTGAGAACCGATCTAAACCCTAAACCCCAAAACTCTCAAATCCTTAATCCAAGAAACTTCTTGGTTCTTCGGACTAGTGATCTTCATTGATCGATTGGGTGTGACCATGCAAGATCGGGATGTCTCATCCCTCGCCGGATCCAACCTAAGTAGTAATTGAATTCCATAATCCATGGTTGTAGTGATGGCCCGCTCCATTGCATGTTTCCTTTATGATTTTCTCAGTTATGATGATTACTGTTAGAATTTTAGATCATTTATTCCTTTTATTTCCGCTGTTTAATTATGTCCATGAGCATGCATCATAATTAGGGCTGTCCTGCATCACATACTCAACTGAAACAACCATTCAAACATACACACTTAGAGAGCTAGTCATTAAGCAATGAGTTCAACTCGGGCATATGTAGGAAACACAAGAACTCAACATCTTATGAACAAATATACTTATGCATCAATGCCCTGGTACCATTTAAAACAATTGTTTCATGAACAATGCTCATTATAATAAAAAGAAGTATAATATGATGGGGTGCCAAAAGAAAGGCTGCAATTTGTTTTTGTTAAACCTAGAAATGGCCCATGTGGGGCCCTCCTTTTGGTAAGACAAACCATTGACTCCGTCATGGGATGGACCATGTTTCATTATCCCCTACCAGATATCAGGAATCATTGACATGTGGCCCACATCCTTGCACAGCATGGGTTTTCAATTCTGACAGTTGGGGCCCATTGTTAGTGTAATTTTGATCATTGATCTGCCATGGATGAAAATCTCCTTGATAGGACAATCTTAAACTTGACTTGTGGCCTACAGATAGATGGTTAAGAAGAGAAATACAACAAATGTTCACATTCAACTGACGAAAGTTACATTGGTTGCTCGGGTCTTCCAATCTAAGAGATGTTTTGGGGCATGCTCCACCCACAGCAGGACTATAGAAACCAACTGTTTGGATTACAAAACCTTGGGTCCCACTTGTCAGAATTCCAAACCCATGTATATTGTCCAAAGACAGGCCACATATCATATAATTCCTCAGCAGATAATCTTATACATCCATATAAATGGATAGTTACAACCAACAGTCCACATTTTAAGATCATGCGAAGGGGGACACTTTCGGGGTATTCCATCCATCGCGGGGCACACTATACGAACGGTTTAAATGCATCTCTCCTCACAATCAAATGCATGCATAAAAATCAGAAACATTTCATCAAACACCATAAGTAATATCCCCACATAGAAGAAAGCACTTGAACCTTCAGCTATGACGATCCAATATCTTCTCCAACCTTAACACATGGTACTAATTTATACATGGGACCAAGATGGGCCCACTTATGATCAACGTGGACGATGGATTGCCCGTGGTGATCGCATCCACTCAAATAATGGCTGGCAAAACGAACGGTGGGACCACTTTTGGGGTATCCCCACCCATCATGGGGCACACTATAGGGACAATTTAAATGCATACAACCTCAGAGTCAAATGCATGCATAAGAATCACAAACATTTCATCAAACACTTCAAGTAATATCCCCACATAGAATAAAACACTAGAACACTTTCGCTACAATCCAACAAGAATTCTCAGTGCCTTAACACACGGTTCGAGTTTATACATGGGACCAAAATGGGCCCACCCACGATCAAGCTGGACCATGGATTTCTCACCAGGATTGCATCCATTCCGACAATGGCTTGCCATCAATCACAACGGATGCAATTACCCAGTTCCGGTTGTTTTCGGGTAATGCACAATATACAGTGGACTACTGTCCAACGGTCCCCGTCGATCATCACCATGACCATTTTTATCGGATCATAGCCGTTGAATCTAAAACAATATATAAAAAAAAAATGCCCAACAAAAAATTCAGTTTGAATTGGTTTTGTTTCTCTGAATTTTTTGAAAAGATTAGAACTTGTGATGCGAAACGATACATTCATACCTAATCTCTGATTGAAGTGAATGCAGAAAAATGGAATTCTCGTTGAGAGAGAGAGGGATGGGGTGAGGTTTTGAAAAAGGAAGAGAAAATAGGGGAGGAAATGGTAAAAATGGTCCCCCAAAATAGCGGATCGTGCACTTCTCCTCCTCTTTTTCCCCACACGTCTTCCCCAGAATCGCCATCTGAATATCCCCAATGCCTGCATCCCGGCACGAGCACGTGGTGTGCACGTGAGGATGTCCACCCATGATGGACGGCGATAGGGGTGGGAATGGGCCCCACCTCGGTGGACCAGGGCTTGGGCCCCTGAGTATGGCCCATAGGGAAGGCCCAAGCATTAAATTGGGCCATTGTCCGGGCTAGGCTTAATCAATGATGAATGGCCCGAATTGGCCCGTTGGCCCCGAGCCAATCATAAAGTGGGCCACAATTACATAAATAATGCCCAGTCTAAAGATACTAATGACCAGCTCCTGTTCAATATACATGTGTAGTTAAAAGGTACTCTTGGGTTTTGGGTCAGGTTGGAACAACTATCAAACCATTTATATGATGGGACACATCTTCATTGGATGACATGCGTTATAAAAATTCTTAAAATGAAATATTTTAAACCTTTAATCATTTAACTCTTTTATTTTTTAGGGCTACCCGTAACCTAGGTCAAAGTCCTACAATTAGTGAACTAGGGTGAGGCTCGCCACGGAAGGGGATTTGAGTGGGCCTATGAATGGGCTTTGGTATGAATATATATCGTGACTAACTTGTCCGGTCTTGAGTCGAGTTTTAACCGGTGGAAGTTGAGGGTGAATTCGCTAGAATTGGTCCAGTTGACTCGTCGTGTCAAACCCGATCTAGCAGCCTGAATGCTGGTTGGCTCTCATCCTAGGCTTAAAATCCATGGGTTGTATTGTCTTGGATTAGTAGGAATCTTAAACAAATGGGTTTGTGTTGTCCTAATATGGGTAGGGTTGGTTTGGACTTGGGCTTGGTAAGCCCACAATAAAAATGGGCTTTTTTTCATCTTTATAGATAACCCATTGGACTTGGCGATATATGATGAGAGCAGTTTGGATGCAACGGAAGTTCATATCACTTATAGCTCATCCAAGATAGTCATAAGATTGGAATTGTCTACAATACCTATTTCACATACTGCATAGAATACTCAACCTCTGTGGAGCCTACTAAAGCTAGATATGTGAAATCCATATCCATGTGAGAATCCTCTTGTTCACATACAACAGATCAACTTAATAAAAAACTTCAAATGAGCTGTACCAATGAGAATAATGTAAAATTATGCCTAAAAACCTCGAGTTCTAATATGACATACATGAGTTTTGGATCAAGCTAATTGTTGCATTTGTCTTTATCTATGTGAGACCATCACATAAATGGGTTTACTTAAATATAAACACTAAAGAAGTGTTAAGAGTTTTAGACCCTAATAGTTAGAAATGTACTGTTCATCCAACTAGCATTGTTGCCGCCTAGAAGACAATTTCATAATTTCATGTAACCTTAATTCATTTTTTGGGTAACATATGTTTTGTCCTAAGAAAGAGAGATCATTGTATTAAGAACTGCTTTTTCGTTTTTACTTTCGACCATAGTAGATAAGTGTGAATCCATGGATGTAGGAGTGTACACGGACCGAGCTAGCTCGGTTAGCTCGCTCAACTCGACTCGAAAAAGCTCGATTCGACTCGGTTCGAAGCTGAGTTCGAGCTGATTTTTTGAGCTTGAAAATGAGTTTTAGTTGGCCCCATCTCGACTTGACTTAGATCGAACCCAACTCGAATCGAACTCGGATCGAACCAGTTTGGTGACTCGGTTACTTTGATACTGATGTTGCTTATCAAGTGTTTGATGAAATGACCCAATGAAGTGTGGTTGGTAGCAAGGAAGGTATGTATATGAAACAAAAACCATTTTTTTTCTTGATTTTTTATGTTGCTTAGAAGGTGTTTGATAAAATACTTATAAAACCACTATTGCTGTTTTACATACAGTGAAATTTTGAAGGTGAAGTTCGTGTGTTTGTGAAAATGCTGCACAGGCGAACTTGGCTCGAACTCTACTCGAACTGGCCCGAGCAGCTAATCTAATCGAGCCAAGCTGGCCAGTCAGGCTCAAAGATTGAGCCAAGCCGAGTTCAAGCTGGGGTCAGCTAGTGGCTGAGCCGAGTCGAGCTGAGGCCAGCTTGTCTCGGTTCGACTCAGTGTACACCCCTACATGCATGTATCAAAAGTAACCAAGTAAATCTTTCTTTTTTTTCCCTTTAATTAATATTGTTGAGTGTGTAGTCGAAGAGGGATCCTTCTTACAAGAGGAAGACCCATAGGCAAATCTATGGCCGGCAGTGGCAGCCCATTCCGTTGTTCCCTCTGGTGTAGATGGGATAGTGGGCTGGTTACACTAGGGAGTGTTTACTTCTACCAAGCTGTCTGCATCTCCACCATACACGTGGCCATCTATGATTACATCCTAGAAACCACACAGATAACCATCTGATTGGTAGCTTGCAAACAGATAATCAACTAGGAGGCCCACAATACAGCCATATCATTGATTGGGCTGTGGCCCATCTAATGTAAGGCTAATAATTTCAGCTTGATTTTTGGGCCTGTGAGCCCCCGTTGATACTTGATACTCTGGCTGTGAGCCAGTGATGGCCCATCTAATTTTAAGATTTCCTATTCGGACTATGGATGGTCCACCTGGTCAGCTGAGCCCAGGCCTGATTTAGACCGGGCTTGGACCTATCAAGTTGGTCCATGGGCAGTGTATGGCCCTGATCGATTTTCGAGTGGGCTTTGATCATTTTACCCTGACCCACCTGGCCTAATCAGATGATCCATCCAGAAAATGGGACATCCAAACCAAGTATCAGATTTTAGGCCTGATTTGTATTGGACATCCAAAACCGAATATCAAGATGCACCTTGTCCAGGGACGTCCTAAAATCAACCAGGTTCAAAACTCAGGTGGGCCACATTATAAGAAAGAAGGTGGTCTAACCCATCAGGAACAATGTAAAATCATGCATAAAATTTCTAAATCATGTGAGGTGGCCCATTTTGGGACGTTCCTTCATCCATGATCTACCCACGGGGAGTGCCTAAAATGAACGGATTGGATGATATATACAAAAACATGAAGGGCGCCCATATAAATCTACGGTGGGCATCTCCTTTTCACTGTTTCCATTGCAAAGTCCATGGAATCAACGGTTAGGATTTGTTCCAGCACAGATTCACCACAATTTGGCCATCTCCTCCCTGGTCTCCACTAAACTAATTATCACAATCCAATCCAATGGTGTCATCCAAACGCAGCCTAATCCAAGCAAATGAAAAAAAAAGAAAAAAAATAATAATCAAAAAGGTTTTTGTCATATAAGGGCCTATTTTTTTGGTGGAATTTCAAACAAAGGCCTATTTTTTTTCGCTTTTTTCCAAATAAGGGCCTAACCCTTTCACCATTAGCTCAAAAAAGGCCCCCACCATTAAATATGGGTTATTTCAAAAATGAATGGCCCGATTGAGAAATGGGCCTGAATTTTAAGTACGAGCCCAGCCATCCAGTCTAATACTCAAGTCAAGGTGGGCCAGCCCATTAACGACCCCATCTCTAACTCTCCCTATCTCAGCAAAATGACTTGGGCCGGGCTGACGGTTGTCGTACGTGGTCTAAACATGGCCCGTTGAGAAATGGGCCTAAATTCTAAGATCTAGTACTCCAGTCAAGGTGGGCCAGCCCCCAAGCCCGCGGACCCGGCCCATTAACGTCCCCATCTACCTCTACCTCTCTCGGCTCACAAGTGCTAATACAGCGCGAGTACAACAAAAGGAGGCAGCTGCTACAATGCGCACGGTGAGCAAAGCAACTAATGATGCGGCTACCTTGATGTATTTTCCTTACATCTACTCCGTCCATCCATTTTGATATATCATTTTAAGGAATTATCCAAAAAATGAAGCAGATCAAAATCTCAGGTGGACCACACCACTTGAAAAACTAATAATTGAATACATACCATTGAAAACATATTTGTAGCTACCCGAATGTTTATTTTCCATCGAAACTGTTGAAAAGGTCACAGTGACATGGATGAAGGGACTATACAAAAAACAGCCTGATCCAAAACTCTTGTGGTCCACAAGAAGTTTTTAATTATCAATCACCATTGTTTACTGCAGTGTGGTCCAATTGAGATTTAGATCTGCTTCATTTTTGAGTTCTTGTCATAAAATGATATGGGAAAACAGATGGTCAGCATGGATGTAAGGAAAATACATCAGGGTGGACCCCACAGTCAGGGATATCCACCAATCCTCATGGAACTCAGTTTGCACATAATCTATCCCACATAAAGGAATGAGGCCCACTGAAACTTGTGATGAGAAATGAAAGCGCTAAAATTTAATATCCAAGAGAGTTAGAATGAAAGTAGGACTTGTGTGAGCTATAAAGGGAAATGCTCACTCACAAACAGTTGTACCTCCAATTACTTGGCATGTGGGGACACCATTGTATTTGTATGACATCTCACCTGTCTAATAAGGTTGTCTATCATGAAAATGGGAGACCCTCAAAAGTTGGGTAGATCCAACTACCAGGTGGGGCACACTATAAACGCTAAATAACCATAAAAAAAAAGCTACATATTCAAGTTGGGTGTATTTTTTAGTTGGATCAACCTGATTTTTTAGGCATCTTATTTTTACTGGGAACAACCTTACAGGAAGGGTGATATGTCATACAAACACCATGGTGGCCCCAACACCAATTAGTTAGACATAACTAGGTGTGAACATTACTGGATTTTAAATAATAATGTTACAGATTATAAAAAAGTGGGTGGATGCTTGAGTGTGGGTCCAACCATGGTGTATTTGCCTTACATCCATACCATTCATCCATTTTGACATATAATTATAAATCATGATCCAAAAATGAACCATATCGAAATATTAAGTGGACAACCCCGTGGGAAAAAGTTTTGATTGAATACTCACTATTAAAAACTTATTAGTAGGGGTGTACACGAGCCGAGCTAGCTTGGTTAGCTTGCTCGACTCAACTCGAAAAAACTCGATTCGGCTTGGTTCGAAGCTGAGTTTGAGCCGAGTCAAGTTGATTTTTTGAGCTCGAAAATGAGTTCAAGCCGAGTCAAGCTGATTTTTTGAGCTCGAAAATGAGTTCGAGCCAAGTTCAAGCAGCCCCAGCTTGACTCGAATCGACTCGGATCGAATCCAGCTCGAATCCAACTAGTTCGATGACTCAATTACATTGCCATTGATGTTGCTCACTAACTGTTTGATAAAATGACTCAACGAAATATGGCTGGTGGCAAGGAAGGTATCTACATGAAACAAATACCCTTTTTCTCTCTCTTTTTTTTTTAAAAATTTTATTACTTTTTTTTTTTTTTTTTAAATTTTTATTTTTAATGTTGCTTAGAAGGTATTTGATAAAATACCTGTGAAACCATTGCCTTTGTTTGTAAAACAATGAGATTTTGAAGTTGCAGTTCAAGTGTTTGTGGAAATGCTTCAATGGTGAACTCGGCTCGAACTCGGCCCAAGTTGTTAATCGAACTGAGCCGAGCTAGCCAGTCAAGCTCGAGGACCAAGCCAAGCACCCCTACTTATTAGTGCCAAGGAAAGTTTATTTTCCACCTAACCTGTTGATAACGCCGCAAAGACTATGATGAAGAGACCTCATAAATATTAGCTTGATCTAAAGCTTTTGTGGCCTACATGAAGTTTTTAATAGTTAATCAACATCATTTTTTTGGTGTGGTCTACATAATATTTCCACATACTTGATTTTTTGCATCATGCACTAAAATAATCTGTTAAATCAGATAGACAGCATGGATGTAATGCACAGACATCACAGTGGGCCCCACAGTCAAGGATCTACCCACCTCAGAGCACCCTAATGACTTTAAATTGCCTTTTAATTTTTTTAAAAAATTATATATAGTTAATATTAAAAAATAATTAATGTGAATTGATCATCAAGTGGATGGGCCGTAGCCTAAAAATTAAGGTGATCTAACTATGAAGTATATATCCAATTAATAGCCCGCAAATGAATGGTTAAAAAATGTTGAGCAAAGCCACGTTTAATTGGAAAAGGTCTACAGTATTGCAGCCGGCTGTATACTAACATGGCATGCAGCCCCGTCTTTCCTGCCAAAGTGTCCACGTAACAGTGGTCCCCACCGTACCTATCTTGAAAATCAGGCCGTTCAACTCATTAGATGGGCCAAACCTATACATCGAGTGAGACCACCTTCGTTATTTGATTTTGAGAGTGTGGCCTTGATGGTTAGAAGATCGGCCTCGTTTTTATGCCAGGGGGTCTTCATGGTGGGACCCACCATTTACATGGATGAGATTTCCTAAAAAATGACACAGTATCGAAAAAAAAGAGGGCTGCGTGGTGAGGTAGCATACAGTCGGCAGTAGGGTATCAGTTTCTGCTTTTGACGGGCAGAGACTCTGATACGGTAGTGACACCAACAGCACCCACTTCTGTACTGGTCGGTGCTGGAAAAGATCTGTGCGCCCCACCGTTATGTATATATTTTATCCACTCCGTCCATCCATTTTTCAATATCATAATATGGAAAGATGTAAAAAATGTGGCAGATAAAATCCAGGTGCACCACATCAAAGGAAACAGTGGTGATTTGAACGCTCACCATTAAAAACTTCTCGAGGGCTACAAAAGTTTTGGATCATGTTCATATTTGTGTTTTACCTTCACGTAGGTCTCTGTGACCTAATCAACCGGTTTGATGGAAAATAAACTTATAGTGGACCGTAGGAAGTTTTTAATGGTGGACATTCGATCACCACTATGGTGTGGTCCATATGGGATTTGGATCTTCCTAATTTTTGGCATCCTGCTATAATATGATCTCAAAAAATTGATGGACGGAGTAGATAAAACATATACATCATGATGGAGCCCACAAAGCTTTGCAAGCACTGACCAGTATGCGAGGGGAGAAAAACTTTGATACTCTGGCGGAGTATGATGTGTATATACAAGTGGGTCCATTGTTTTGTTATCCAGACCGTTGATCGGTTTTGATGGATAGTCGTTGGACGGTGGATAAAAGGATTATAAATCTTCTCGATTGAATGGTCCATTCTTGAGTGGAAAAAGATCTAAGATTGGGTGGCTGGGATATTCGAATATGGTCCAAGTTGGGTCCCATCGTATCAACGGTTTGGATTACCGAAATAATGGCCCCACCTGTACACATGCATTGAAAATCTAACCTCTGTATACAAAGATAGGAGTAGGGCTGTACACAAACCGGGCTAGCCCGGTTAACTCGCTCGAGTCGGCCTGACCCGGAACTGAGTTCGAGCCGGGACGGGCCATTTTTTTTAGTCCGAAACTGAGTTCGGACCGAGTTCAAACATGTCCCAGTTCGGCTCAATTCGGTCTGAAACCCGACTCGACCGTTTATATATATATATATATATATATATATATATATATATGGAAAAGGTACTATGCGCTCGACCTCACGATAAGCTCCCGTGAAGTCGAGCTGTGTGGGCCCCACCATGATGCGTGTCGACCATCAACACCGTGCATTTGATGGATCCCTTTTAAATTATGGGATATCCCAAAAATCAGCCGTATACGGAACTCAGGTGGGCCATACCATCTAAAATCATGTGAAGACATCGTTAAAACATATAAAAGCACTTGGTAGAGCCCACCTGAAATTTGCATGCTTCTGAAACTTGGTCTGAACCCTCATCCAAGTGGGACACACATAATGGATGGGCTGGATTTGCAAACCACATCTCGGTGGGCCTAAAAAATGATTATGAATGTTTTAATGGTGCACGGCCCCTCCCCACTTCTGTATGTGTTGTGGCCCACACAACTCACGGATTGACTTGACTTTTGAGACCTAGGCCCACGATGGAATGGTGCATCTGACTGATGGGGTAGATGTTCGAAACGCATCACAGTAGGGCCCACACAACTCGACCTCATGGGATAGACTTGTGAGGTCGAGCGCATAGTACCTTTTCCCATATATATATCTTAATCATTTGAGACAAAGAAGTGAGAACGCTGTCCGTCCTTTTGTAGATGGAGCAGGCTTGAAATTGGCCCGAACTTGCCCGATTGTTGACCGGGCCGATTTCAGGCTGGACATGTTGGCTCGGTTATTGGGCCGAACCGGGTTGCGGTTGGGTATGGCTGGTGATCTGGCTAGGCCTAGTTGAGCCCAGTTTGACTCGGATCGACTCGTATAAACCCCTAAATGAGAGTAACAAGCTATACCACAAAAAAAAATAAAATCCTTTGGCCTTTAAGAGAGAAAACCTTTGATGCTCTGGCAGGGTGTAACGGTTGATACGAACGTACTTAGAAATTACTTGGAATTGCACACGTGGATTACAAATTATTTAAATTAAACTGTCCATATCATGGGTCCCCGTTTGGATTTTTTTTTAAAAAATGCTGATTTTATTATCCGACTTCCCGATTAATGTACATTTATTGGACGGTCAAAAATGAAAATATCCAACCACAAAAACAAGTGTTCAAGAATCAGAGGCTACGATTCCTCTGATAATCAAATATTCGGATTCCGATTCAGCGACAATTCATAGCACAGCTTAATCCGTTTAATTTTAGCTAATATATATATCATGTGTACAATTTCCAAGTGCCTGTGTATCAAGTGTCATGCTCTACCAGAGTATCAAATAATTCACCCTTTACAAAAGATGGCACGTACATATCTACAAGCAAGTGGGCCCCCATGGATTGATTAGAATCGGTGGGGCCCACCATGGCAGTGTTGCGGTCCTCTCGGTCCAAACGTGCACGGACGACATGTCCACGTGTCCCGTCGATCATCGACGACGTCACATCCATCGTATCTAGTCAGTGCTGATGTGGACCGTTCAAAGTTAGGGGTTTCGGTTGGTGGGTTGTTCCACGTTATTCCCAGCTGTAATTTTCATCGTACTTGGTTGTTTTTAGCTCTTTCAGGGTAGCTTCATCCAGGCCGTCCATCAGGTGTCCCCTGGCGTGTGGATGCCCTACCCAAACAACTTGATGCAAGTGTACCAAACAAACGGACGTGTGATTTGGACTTCCACCCACCTGACAGGTAAACTCGCCTAATTTTCACGGCTAAGAGATTTAGATGGTGGGTCCCGCATGATGAACGGTATGGATGTTTACCATCGAGGGCGTGTGGCGGTGTATAGATTGGAGCGGCTGATTAGACTCTTCTGTAAGGTAGTCTTTTAAGAGATGTGATGGTGTACAGCCGGAGTACGCTAACCTGTGGACGAGCCACATCTTTCTTGTCAACGTGCCACTTTGTTAGAACATCCGTAGCATGACCCCCTTCATGGCATGAAAGTCAGGTGGGCCCTTTCATCAGGTAAGCTGAACTGTAAATAAAATTAATCCTCACCTCGGGTAAATGCATACACACACCAATAAGGGGTGAACACGAACCAAGCTAGCTCGACTCGACTCGAAAAAGCTCGTTTCAACTCGGTTCAAAGCTGAGTTCTAGCAGCATCGAGCTGATTTTTTGAGCTTGAAAATGAGTTCGAGCTGAGTTCAAGGTAGCCCCAATTCAACTCGACTCGAATCGAACCCAATTCAAACGAACTTGAATCGAACCAGTTCGGTGACCCGATTACTTTGATATTGATGTTGCTCACCAAGTGTTTGATGAAATGACTCAACGAAATGTGGCTAGATGGTAAGGAAGGCATGTATGTGAAACAAATACCATTTTTTTTTTTGAATTTTTATGTTGCTTGGAAGATATTTGATAAAAATACTTGAAACACCTTTGCTGCTATTTTACATATAGTGGAATTTTGAAAGTGCAGTCTAGGTGTTTTTGGAAATATCACACAGGCAAACTCGGCTCAATCTTGGTTCTAACTGGCCCGAACTATTGACCGAACCGAGCCGAACAGGCCAATCAAGCTCGAGGACCGAGCTGAGCCGAGTTCGAGCTGAGGATAGCTAGTGGCCGAGCCGAGTCAAGGTGAGCCCAGTTCAACTCGGTTCGGCTCAATGTACACCCCAACACACCATAGTCGGATTTATACATAACGGGTACTCGAATCCATGACTTAGGGGTCGTTTGGCATCTTCAATTCATGAATTTAGAGGGCTTGCGAAGATTTATGGGGTTTTAAATCCCCTAAAAGGGGATGTTTGAAATATACGTTGAAGAATTGATTTATATCTAAAATCCTTCAAAGAGTTGCATGTGTAACTTGTGTCCCGCTAACCTATTAATATATTGGGCATGTGACCCACTAATGATATCTCAAAATAATTAGATTATTAATTGCATAGCTATAATAAATTTATTGTGATGATTTGTGCCATCCAAATATTATCTATGTAAATCAATGTTAAAAATCATTGGTTAGTTATTCAGATGCAATCTTGCGCTTATGGCCCATTCAAGACCTAGAATTTCATTATTTACAGACAAATATTTATTTCATATTTCAACAGCTTTATTACAATCATTTTGTCAAACATTACATACACACATATTAAAATTAATTTAGTAATTAAATTCAAACCCTCCCTCCCTTGAGTTTACCACCTTGGCATGAGTAACAAGTGAATACACTAATTATATATACAAATAATGAATGCATTAATTATATATACAAGCACATATTTGAACCCATAACCTCATGTTGAAACTTTTGTGAGTCTACACTGCAGCATGAGCAAAGACCTAATATTTAGGGTTATTGATGTTAACTGATGTGGATTTTGAAAAGTGGCTCGCATAGACTTTATAAGCCCCACCTTGATATATGTATTTTATTTACACTTTATTTATTTATTTAAATCATTTTAAAGCATGAGCCCAAAAATAAAGGAGATCCAAAAGTTACAACAGGCTCCAAGAAGTTTTCAATGGTAGGATTTAATCCGGTATTGTAGTCCACTTTGGTTATGAATCTGCCTCAACTTTTGACTCATCCCTTAAATCATTTGGAAAAAAATGTACATCATGGTGGGCCCCATCACTTTTGAGGTTGTTGGGCTAGGGCTTGAAAAATTAGATTTTTGAATAGGGCTGGCCTGATCGCTTGGCCCAAAACAGGCCTTGAGGCCCGTTGATTACCCTGCATAGAAACCACCATAAAAGAAAGCTTTTCAAGAGAGACCTCTGTCTCCTGCTAGAGGAAGAGCTAACCAAATCAACTGTTATGGGAAAATATGATCCGACCATTTTCAAGGTCAGCCCGGCCTGATCATGACCGAATGGTTCAACTGAACTACCCTCAAGGTCAGCTCGGCTAGACGAATGATCATTCTGGAGACGTTTTGCTAAAAGGAACTAGCATGAAGCTTACAAATATAGCCCTCGACAGAATAAGATCTCAAATCATCAAACACGGAGTAATTAGGGTCACGAACAAGTTAGGTTCGAGCCACAACTTGGGTGGAGATATGCTCGAATGGATTAGCTCGAACCATCCTCCACTATGTGACTAAGTCACGTTCTGACGGCCCTAACCTAAGCCATCCTTGCCTGGCTTAGATATGCTCGACTCGGTCTGTCTTTGCTCGACCAAGAGAGTCCTACTAGCAAAGTCGAGCTCACTCCGGTAACGCACGATAATATTAACTGCTTTGCACATGGTCAGGATAACTGACAACATCACCGTCCATGCGCTTCTCGATTAATGGCTGAGATCGTGCATCAACATCAACACCGGCTTATTTTTTTTCTTTCAGGTTATCTTTGTGGTGGGGCCTACAAATCCTTGCAATGAGATCAAGTTGATTGGATCTCACTGTACAGATCCCTTATCTGAAAAGTCAAGTTAATTGGATCAGGTGGACTGCATGTTTGAGTGGCCCACACTGATGTTTGGTTTATTCTTAATTGCTGACTAAAAGCATCTATACATGTGTGCTTCGTGATAAGTGGCTTGGATCTCGCACAGGTGAGCCAGATGTGAAGCAGGAGTGCTGCTTGAACATGAAAGACCGTGTGCTTTCTTACACGCTGACAACTGCAAATAAGCAGTGGGTGTTGGATTCCCTTCCATGGGTCTGTTTGATTTTCCAAATTCACTGTTAATGCCCTCTAAATAATCAATTATTACAATTCCACCTGTTTGAAAATAGGCAGGTAGTTCTGATTTAATAAACTATAAAGAAGAATTAGCTTAAATTTTTGGGCCCCACCATAATGTAGATGACATGTCCATGTCATCCATCCATTTTACCAGAACATTTTGAAGTATGAGCCAAAAAATGATGTAGATCCAACATTCAACTGACCCACACCAAAGTAAACAGAGGCCTAAGAAGTTTTTAACGGTGGGTGTTCGATTCCCTTTTTCCTCTTGTGTGGTCCACTTGAACTTTGAATCTACCTTATTTTTAACTTTATGTCATAAACTCAATTGGCATGACGGATGGACGGTGTGGATAATCCACATACACCATGGTGGGCTTCACATATATTTGGCAGCATCTATTTGAAGGGTGAAAAAAGAAATCATCCCCGAAATTATTAAAGAAAATAATTATTACCCATTTACAAAACATTTACGTTTACTCAAAAAAATCAAACATGAATCCGCATGGGTAAAGATATAAATGGGCCGGGCTCGGGCCTCCAAATCAGAATCTTAAATAATACTGACCCGACGTTGGCCCAAAATAGTTCAAAATCCGGGCAAAGGCCAACCCAGGCCCGGCCCGTTGACAGCTCTATGCATGGGTCTGTAGAACCCTCTCCGTACACACGCAAGCAAACACGCTCATGTGACACACGTGTAAAAGATAGGAGCTTTCCATCAGGGGCCATGCTGGTTAGGTCCTTTGACCCGCAAATCAGGCCGTTTCACTCCTTAGGTGGTCCACAGTAGACGAAATAGTTGAATAGAAAAATATTTCAGCCGTACATTTGTTTTAAGCACTTTTGCCCACCGGATGGGTGAAGTACCAGTTTTAGGCTTGAAAATTGAAATTGAAATTGTGTGGCCCACCTAGTTTAAGACTTTGAATTCGGACAGATGTACTACACCGTACGTGTGGATGGGAGGGAAAGGGACGCGGATTGGGTACTACCCTGCCACGAGCTAGCTAGACACGACGGTCCGGACTTGAGCTGTGGAGCTGGTGCATGTGTTTTATCCACGCCGTCCATTCATTTTTGACCGTTCATTTTAGGATATTAGACAAAAAACAAAAAAAAGGCATGCCAAAGGCCAAGTGGACCACACTAAGGTAAGTATTTAATTTAATTTAATTTAATTTTATTTTTACACACGCACACACACCCCCACACACTTACGCTAGTAGAATTTCACCACCTATGGGCACTCGTACCCTTGACCGGGAGTTGACACTCCTGGCGAGTTTCAACTCGCGGTCAAGGGTACGAGTGCCCATAGGTGGTGAAATTCCACTAGCGTGAGTGTGTGGTGTGTGTGAAAAAAACAAAAAAAACTAAGGACCCACACTAAGGTAAGTATGGGTGATCATGATGTCCACTATTGAAACTTTCCTAAGGTCCACTGTGATATTTATTTATCATCTACTCTGTTCACAAGGTTATAAATATTAACTTTATTCAAAACTTTTATGGCGTCTAAGAAATTTCCAATGATAGGCATTCAATCTCCACTATTTCCTATGGATGTAGTCCACTAGCCTTAGATTTACGTTTTTTTTTTTTTTTTTTTTTTGATTAAGGCCCTAAAATGATATGCAACAATGGATGGATGGAGTGGATAAAACAAATACATCATGGTGGGCCTCAAGTTGTGGGTGTATTACCCAATCTACATTGGGCATGCAAGATTCTTTTAGCATAGTGCCCTTGTGCCCACACATTTTTGAACTTTCTGCAATGATTAGCTAGGTGAGGCCCACTATGATGTTTGTAAGGAATCTATTCAGTCCATCTATTTTTCCAAATCACTTTAGAATGTGGGCCCTAAAAATGAGTCAGATCCAAAACTCAAGTGTGCCGATAAGAAATAATGATGATTGAATGTTTACCATTGAAATATTAGTAGGACTACAAAAGTTAGGATCAGGTAAATACTTTTGTGTTTTCAATTCATCATGCTAGGAATGACCTTTATGAATGATATGGATGTCATATGAAAATCATAGTGGAACTTAGGGAGGTTTTCATATCGGGTATTTCAGTATTCCCTATTTCCCGTAATGCAACCCACTTGAGTTTTGGGTGGATTAGATACTAACCACCAATCTTGAGCTCCGAAAAGGCTGCGCCTCTAATGGGCCAAAATGGTGTGTGGGTTTTATCCACATCATCCGTACATTTTGTCATATCATTTTAAGGATACAAATCTAAAATGGATTTAGATCAAAGGCTAAAGTTGACTACACTATAAGAAATAGCAGTGATAATGATGCCTATCATTGAAAGTTAGTTAGGGCCCACCATAATGTTTCTTTGCTATCCAACCTATTCATAAGGTGAAATTGACCTAGATGAAGGGAAAACAAAAATATTAGTTTGATCTAAAACTTCTATAGCCTACACAAAGTTTTCAACAATGGGAGGTTAATCCCTATAGTGTGGTCCACTTGAGCATTGAATCTACCACATCTTTTGGATTCTACTATAAAATTATATGCAAAAAAAATGAATGGATGGTGTGGATAAAACCCATACATCACATTTGCCCTTCAAAGCCTTAGTTTGTGCCGAGCTCATGATAGAGGACTCGGATTTTTTTAAAGGCAATGTAAACACTCTAATTACTTCCAAAAGGGCACGCAATGCAAAAATATGTGAGATAAGAAAAAGAAAGAGAAGGAGGATGAAAATGAGACACCCCTCAAGAGAGCAAGCCCACGCCCTAGGCAAGAGGGTGTAAGACAAGTAGAGCTAACCCTCTAGAAAAATAAGGCTAGTAATACACCGAATATAAAATTAGTGAAGTTAACTTAATAGAAGCAATGAGTCGAGGGAGACTATCAGTTGGAGCAACTGCAAGCTTAGATAAGATAACCTTCGTGCACCTACTAACAATATTTACTATTCCTCTAAGTGGAAGAAGCATGCGATGCATGGTGTGGGCAAAGAGCTATATACTCTAAGAAGAAGATGGAGGACTCTAAACAGCCACACATTAGTTCTTGCTGTGAACTTAAAAAAGAATACCTAAAATCATAGTAAAAGAAAGTCTAAGAAAGCTATATAATAAAATGTATAGGCTCTAATTTATGGGCTCTTGGCTATCAACCTTAAAAATAGTCAAATCCTAAATGATTAAATAATTAAAATTATATGTTTATTAAATTTAATTATTAAAATTTAGATTTTCTTTTTAAGATTTTGAAATTTGAACATCAAATGATTAATCGAGGTGGCCCACCAGATGATTGGATCATTCAGTGAAGCATCACTGGGTTGGAACTAACCTGATTAAGCCCTCTTAGAATTTTCTCTTTACTCTAGGAATCGATTAATAAATGTCTCTCTCAACTAAGAATGTTTCTATTAACTTAACTATTAACTTGTTTTTATTTTTTATTTAAAAATAAAATTTTTAAATATTTATTTTAGTTTTTTTTTATGCACCAAAATTTATGGTTGTTACATGTTTCATATGCATACCTTTCTTGCCACTAGCTGACACTTTGTTGAGTCATTTCATCAAACACTTGGTGAGCAACATCAATATTAAAGTAACCGAGTCACCGAACTAGTTCGATCTAAGTTCGATTCGAGTTGGGGTTCAATCCAAATTGAGTCGAGCTTGGGCAAGTTTGAATGCGATTCAAATTTTCTTCAGCTCAAAAAATCAGCTTGGCTTGGCTTGGCTCGAACTCAATTATGAATTGAGCCGAATCAAGCTTTTTCGAGTTGAGTCGAGTGAGTTGACTGAGCTAACTCAATTCGTGTACACCCCTACTCAAGAACATGGAGATTAGGCCAATACATTGAATTGTTTATAGCAACTAAGATAGATGCATAAGGAAAACTTTTTAAATAATTCTCTTCCAAACCCAAAACATAAGGCCAAACAAAAATCATATGATCATTAGTATCCAAAGGACAAGGCCAAAAGAGGCAACGACCCTCGTAAATAATATTACATGCAAGTAATATTTCCTTGCTCTTAAACCTTTCTAAGACCGTGTAGGCAGCCATAGAATGTTTAGAAATAAGAACTTCAATTTGGTAGCGACCATACTAGTCAAAGCTGTGGGCTCACCATAATATATGTGTTTTATCTGCCTTATCCATCCATCTTGCTAACTCATCTCAGGACACCATCCAAAATGATAAGATCCAAAGCTCAAGTGGACCACACCACATAAATAAAAGAGTGGAGATTGAATGCCTGTCACTGTAAATTTCCCGTGGGCATCACTCTGCCCGCTTCTTCCTGAGGTGTGGTCCACTGGATCTTCTGATCTACCTCTTTTTTGGCTCATAATCTAAAGTGAGTTCGAAAAATGATTGGATGGGGTGGATAAAACACATACATCATGGTGGAGCCCGCATAGCATTTCTAGTAACGACCGGTACCGAGCTTCGAGGGGTCACTACCGAATCCGATTACGCGACGGAAGGGGTGGTACCGAACCGCGTCCTTCGCAGGCAATCGGCATCCCCAGCCACGGAAGCGGAATGCGTACTGAGTAACTCAGTACGTACTGATAAACTCTGTGGGTCCCACCTTCATTCATACATTTTATCCACTCTGTTCATCCATTTTATCAGATAATTTTAAATAATTATCTCAAAAATGAAGCATATCCAAATCTCAAGTAAACCACACCACTAGAAACAGTGTGAATTGAACACCTACGGTTGAAAAGTTCTTGGCGGCAACAGAAGTTTCATATATCTCTGTGTTTTCGCTTCATCCATGTGTGTGAACTTATGAACAGGTTGGATGACAAATAAACATCATTGGAGGCCTTAGAAAGGTTTCGACCGTGGAAATCAATATTTAAAATAGATGGACGGTATGGATAAACTATATGCATTCACAGTGGGCCCAACTGAGTTTACTCAGTACGATCCGATTTCCCCAACGACCTTTTATATATATATATATATATATAGCTATATTTGAAAAAGTCCTGTTCCTGAAATGGTTGCTCGATTCACTTCAACCGTTGGATTCACTTTACGTTCATATGTATCTAAAAATAGCTATATTTGAAAAAGTCCTGGTCCTGAAATGGTCGCTCGATTCACTTCAAACTGTCCTCTATTTAGTGGGTGTGTGCACTAAATCTCAGTGGTCACTGCGGGCATTGGATTCATCCTTTTATTTATTTTTATTTTTTTCTTTTTGGATGTGGCAGGGCTAAATTTTAAATTTCGATTCGAACTCGCCGGAGTTGGAAACGGATTGACTATTCCCCTGCCACCAGCCAATGGCTGGTGGTCGGTGCTTTGTGGGCCACACCATGATGTATGTGTTTCATTTATGCCGTCCATCCATTTTTCTAGATCATTTTAGGTATGAAATAAAAAATGAGGTATATTCTAATCTCAAGTGGACCACATTACAGGAAATTGTGTTGAATAAACGTCCACCGTTAAAAAAAAATTTGGGGGCTATAAAAGTTTTGGATCAAGCTGATCTTTGTTTTTTACCTTCATCTATGTCTGTATGACCCAATCAAAAGATTGAATGTCAAATAAACAGTACAGTGGGCCTTATGAGGATTTTAATGGTGGATATCCAATCACTACTGTTTTCCTGTGGTGTGGTCCACCTGTTGTTTATATCCCTCTAGTTTTGCCATTCAGTAATAAAATGATCTGTAAAAATGGATGAACGGCATGGATGAAATACATACATCATGGTGGGGCCCAAAGAGCACCGACCATCAGCCATCGGGCCGGTGGCCGGGGGAGTAGCCAATCCGTTTCCGAATTTCCTACCACTGCTGTAAATATCCTGTGAGACAAAAAGCTCTGTCGGCCCAACACAAATGACATACATTTAAATCGATCTAAACCGTCCAAGCCATAGGTACCAAATGCATCGGTCGGAGGGTTAGGATTGCAGGTTCATTCCATCTGAAGAAAAGAACGAAACATAAAGGTCGGTGGTGTGCGTGTGTAAGGATCGGCGTGCTCCCCCGACGCATCAAATAACTTTTCATCTGCAGGAGAAAATGACCACTGTAGACAAAACCTTTTACCCAGCGGTTTTTATGAAAGAATACAAACTTAAGTGACCAACTTAGACTAGCACGTGCGTACAGCGACTTTGAGGACGAAACTACCCCTCCTTTTCACTGCGAAGACGAGCGCTGACGTTCCTCCAACTGACAGTTGTACGAACGGCTTAAAAGAGATCAAAGTTACATGGCCCCACAGCTATGTATTTATTATATCCACAACGTTCATCCATATTTCGAGATCATTTCGGAGCATTATCCAAAAAAAGAAAATCATATCCAATGATCAACTGGGCCACACCACACAGAGCAGCGGAAAATTGATTTTCATCGTTAAAACTTTTGTAGGGCCCACCATAACATTTATTTTCCATCCAATCTATTCATAAGGCCACAAAGACCTGGATGAAGAGGAAAAACGATTTTCGTAATGATCCAAAACTTGTGGGGCCCCTAAAAGGGTTTCAACGGTAGACGTTCAAGTAGAATGGTAATGGTGTGTGGACAGGGATACGGATATAGCTACGGTTATAATCCGTAGCTATAGCAGTAAGTCGGTGATCAATCATGGATTCCATGATTCCACCGCAAGTTGCTGTCCCTATCGGCGATTAATCGTGAACCTCGCGATTCCACCCCCGATCTATGGCTACGGATTATAACCGTAGCTATTACCGTAGCTATAGCCGTATCCCAACACGGCGATTAATCGTGAACCTTGCGATTCCACCCCCGATCTATGGCTACGGATTATAACCGTAGCTATAACCGTAGCTATAGCCTTATCCCAACTCTTTTCTCTTTTTTCTTCTTTATTTATTTTTACATGGAGAATTTTATTCTACCTACATTTTTTTTCTAACACATATTTATATAAATATGTAAATATAAGCATATAAAAAAAATCTCTTTTTTTTCATTTCTTTCTTTATTCATATAATAAGAATATTTTCTAAACCAAAATTAGTTACTGACGTACCATATATAATTTTAGGGCTGAAAGTTGGGCAGGCTCAACCCGACCAACCTGTGACCGACCTGACATTGGGTTGGGCTTGGTCAAGATGTATCGAGTTTAGTCTTGGGGTTGGGCTATACAAACAGCAACTCAATAAAACTTGGGTTGGGCTTGGATTGAAGTCTTGGGAATTGCCAGGAAATGCATGGAAATGACCGTAAAATGAAGGAAAATGACCATGAAATGCATGTAAATGACTATGAAATGCATGGAAATGACCGTGAAATGAAATGGAATCATCGGGATTGAGTGTGAAATGCATGGAAATGACCGTGAAGTTAAGGGAAATGACCATGAAATGCATGGAAATGATCGTGAAATGAAACGGAATCGCCGGGATTGACCGTGAAATGCATGGAAATGACTGTGAAATGAAACGGAATCGCTAGGATTAACCATGAAATGCATGAAAATGACCGTGAAATGAAACGGAATCGCCGGGATTGCCCGTGAAATGCATGGAAATGACCGTGAAGTGAAGGAAATTGATCGTGAATCAAAAGGGAATCGCTAGGATTGACCGTGAAATGCATGGAAATGACCGTGAAGTGAAGGAAATTGACCGTGAAATGCATGGAAATGACCGTGAATCAAAACGGAATTGCCAGGATTGACCGTGAAATGAAATGGAATCGTCGGGATTGATCGTGAAATGCATGGAAATGATCGTGAAGTGAAGGGAAATGACCATGAAATGCATGGAAATGACCGTGAAATGAAACGGAATCACCAGGATTGACCATGAAATGTATGGAAATGACCGTGAAATGAAACGGAATCGCCGGGATTAACCATGAAATGCATGGAAATGACCATGAAATGAAACGGAATCGCCGGGATTGCCCGTGAAATGCATGAAAATGACCATGAAGTAACAAACTGGAAATTGAGCGGGCCAAACTGGAAATTGAGCGGGCAAACATGGAAATGAGCAGGACAAATTAGAATTTCAGCGGGCCAAACTGGAAATTGAGCGGGCAAACATGGAAATAAGCAGGATAAATTGAAAATTGAGCGGGACAAACTAGAAATTGAGCGGGCCAAACTGGAAATTGAGCGGGCCAAACTGAAATTTGAGCGGAACAAACTGGAAATTGAGCGGGACAAACTAGAAATTGAGCAGGCCAAACTGAAAATTGAGCGGGACAAACTGGAAAATGAGGGGGCCAAACTGGAAAATGAGCGGGACAAACTGAAAATTGAGCGGGCAAACATGGAAATGAGCGGGACAAACTAGAATTTCAGCGGGCCAAACTGGAAATCGAGCGGGCAGACATGGAAATGAGCGGGACAAACTGAAAATTGAGCGGGACAAACTGAAATTTGAGCCGACCAAACTGAAATTTGAGCGGGACAAACTGAAAATTGAGCAGGACAAACTGGAAATTGAGCGGGCCAAACTGAAAATTGAGCGGGACAAACTGGAAAATGAGCGGGCCAAACTGGAAATTGAGTGGGATAAACTGAAAATTGAGCGAGACAAACTGGAAACTGAGCAGGCAAACATGGAAATGAGCGGGACAAACTAAAAATTGAGCGGGACAAACTGGAAATTGAGCGGGCCAAACTGGAAATTGAACGAGACAAACTGGAAAATGAGTGGGCCATCCACCTCCAGAGCCATGAACAGACCTGAACAATGAGAGAAGACTTCGTGCCACGAGCGGGACCACAAACAGGTGAGATCCAACCCTCGACCCAAAAACCTAGACTATTGAAACCCTTTTTTCACAATTGCTAATAGAATACGTCTATTGTAGAGATCCTTACGCCCTGCGTCGAACTCCTACTTCGAAACCGCCGACAAGTTTGAACCCTATGTTACCGTTTTATCGGCCCCTGAGGGCCCAGATAATGATCACGGGTTGCGATCTATGCTTAAGAACTTGTTGTGCTGTTTATTTGAAATGATTTTCAAATGATATGTTTTATGAAATGCATTGTAGTCCATGTGTTCGATGAAATGCCTGATTCATTCTTGCTCATTTCTGCTCACTAATGCCTATAGTTCCTATTTTACATGCTATGTGTTCACTTAATCATTTATGCAATCCAAGTTGCTCAATCTAGAAGCTGGTATTTGAAATTGCAAAACTATTCTCATAGATTTGTAAATGATGAAATTTCCATTAATATAGATTTGTAAACGATGAAACATGCCAATCCATTCATATCAACTTCTTTCTTGAAAAATGCCCCCTTTTAGTTTCCTTGCCTAGACTGGCAACAAATTTTCCATGAATATAGATTTGTAAACAATGAAATTTTTTCAAGAAAATCTTGCTGAAAGACAATAATAGGAAACATTTTTTCATTTCTTACTGTTTTCAAGATATGGAGTTTCCCGAAAAAACTCCATTTTCTTCAAAAATAAAAAATAAAAAATCCACAAATCCAAACAGTCCTTAAAGTAGGCTTGAGGAGATTGCTTAATTGATTGATAGCCAGTCATATCAGAAAATGGTGTTTTGAAGCGAGAGAGAGAGAGAGAGAGAGAGAGAGAGAGAGAGAGAGAGAGAGAGAGAGAGAAGTGATAGGTTGATTGATTGATTTGATAATGTTAGGATTTGTACAAGTAGGGCTACCTACATTGCACAGAAGGAATTTGATGCTAAGCTGACCCAACTGATGGGTAAGTGACTATTGTAAATAGGTCCAATCTTTGTCTTTTTTCTATCAAATTTTGATTTTTGTTTCAGCTTTTTCTTAATCGTCTGTTTGCAAACCATCAATTAAGAAAACAGTTGGTCAGTAAAAAGATGCAAAAGCAGTCCATGGTTTCGTGAGCTAGGCTATTGATCTGAGCCAACTACGGATGTGCTAGCTGCATATAGATCATTAAGAAAATACTGCAACAATATTAAATCTCCCATTTTATTTTATTTTTTTGTTCCTATTAGTTTTGTCCAGAAATTGATCGATTTCACTTTTAGCACAATATTGAACTTAATATGTACTTGTGGGCCTTGGTTCTTGGATGCTCTCTAAGTTAAATGAGTTCAAGTCATGAGACAAATTCATTCATGTTTGTGGGCTTGTTTTCTTTGTTCAGGCTAGTATATATGAGGAGGAGAAGAATCTCATAGACTGAATCAGTTTGATAATGCACTAACCTTTGCTCTATCATTTGGTAGTGCTTATTTCCTTTGCTTCTATTATAAATTTTGTTTATTCTTTTTATCATTACACTGATTGTTTCAAAGATTTTATTTGGAATGGAGCTTCGATATGAGGAACATTATGTGATCTAGGTTGTAGGAATGAAACTATAATAGTTATCAGTTGCATCTGGTTTATCTAAACTGCTGGTTGCATCGTGGTCATATAATCTTGGTGAGGTTTGGTAGTTTTCAAAGGCAGTTCTTAGTTTTGAAGGAATGGTCATGCAAATCAGCGGGCAATCTGGGAGTTGGCTGTACATGTATCTATCTCCTGGTAGAACTAGCAAGCCATTTTAAAATGCAAACTTTCAGAAATGACTGATCATAAATCTCTCTCTACAATGACTAATTTACCATTTCACTCTCATTTGGGCTCTGAAATCATCTTTATTAATGTTGTGGGATCCTGTTCAATCTGACTGGATTACAGAAAGTTAAATAAACTGAATCTTGTATGTTTTAAGTATTGTAACAATGAGTTCCACTTTTATTGAAGTGTTTATATATAAATGAGACTCACTGCCTTGTTGGAGTCTCACCGATCTGAAACACCATATTGTTTCTCCCTAGTCACTTCTCATAACATCAACTAAATTTTTTTGTCTATGTTGTCACTGTTCAAGCTCTTTCCATACAGATGCCAAAGTGACACAAAACCCATTTTCACTAAATTCAACCAACTGATAAAAAATTCTTGATCATGTCTCTCACTCACTTCTAATGATACTCTGTTTTCAAAGAATTTCTTATTCCTTTCCTTCCAGATCTACCAGATTATGTCAAATGAAAGCATCCTCAAAATTCTCCCTACTTGATTAAACAACAATTTCATCCTCCCACCTACGACCAAGGCCACTTTTTTGGAGAACCCAACAAATTAAAAAGCATTTGAAGAAGTTCCATATCCCTAGGCATTCCACAAACAAGATATAGGTGATTGAATGATTATTCTATTTCTCTACACAAGTGGCACATTTCTTGCTTGCTGAAGTCATATCATCTTTGCTGAAATCTCATACTCTAGAAGATCCTAGCCTTTTTTTGCTGTTGTGGCCTGAAAATATCTTTGGAGGCTTCCTGTCTCTTCATGGCACCCTACAATGTAATAATGACATTAAGTAAACATGAATTAGAAAACATTGGTTTAATGAGAGTAATTCAGCCTCCAGACAAATTGAATATTTTTTTTAAAAGACAAATTCATTACCAAAAGGTCTTTGCATTCAAATACGCACATTCATTTGTTGCCTGCTGGTCACATGTAGGACTGTCAATGAGCCAGGCCCAGGCCAAGCGAAAACAAATTTTTAGTCTGAAAATTTATTTCATAGCATGTTTGGATGAATGTCCTTTCGGAAAATTTGTTTGTGGGAACACTGTTTGGAGCATTAATTCAGTTTACATAAGAGGAATTTAATGTTTTCCTTGCATTTAGTTTTCATCCTTTTTCATTTTATTCCACCTACACATAGTTATAATCAATATGTATATATAAGCATATAAACAAAATTTTATCTCTTTTTTCTCCATTTCTTTCTTTAACCATATAACAAGAATATCTTCTAAACCAAAATTAGTTACTTGACGTATCATATAGGATTTTATGGCCGAAAGTTGGGTGGGACAAACTAGAAATTGAGCGGGCCAAACTAAAATTTGAGCGGGACAAACTGAAAATTGAGCGGGACAAACTGGAAATTAAGCGGGCCAAACTGGAAATTGAGCGGGATAAACTAGAAATTGAGCGGGACAAACTGAAAATTGAGCGGGCAAACATGGAAATGAGCGGGACAAACTGGAAAATGAGCGGGCCAAACAGGAAATTGAGCGGGCCAAACTGGAAATTGAGCGGGATAAACTGGAAATTGAGCGGGACAAACTGGAAATCGAGCGGGACAAGCTGAAAATTGAGCGGGCCAAACTGGAAATTGAGCGGGACAAATTGGAATTGAGCAGGCCAAACTGGAAAATGAGCGGACCAAACTGGCTAACTGGAAAATGAGTGGGACAAATGAAAAATGAGAGGAATCGAAAATTGAGCGGGATAAACTGAAAATTGAGCGGGACAAACTGGAAATTGAGCGGGCAAACATGGAAATGAGCGGGACAAACTGAAAATTGAGTGGGCCAAACTAGAATTTCAGTGAGCCAAACTGGAAATTGAGCGGGCCTAACTGGAAATTGAGTGGGCCTAACTAGAATTGAGTAGGACAAACTGAAAATTGAGTGGGCCAAATAGGAAATTGAGCGGGACAAACTGGAAAATGAGCGGGCCATCCACCTCCAGAGCCATGAACAGACCTGAACAATGCATGGAAATTACCGTGAAATGAAACGAAACCGCCGGAATTAACCGTGAAATGCATGGTAATGACCGTGAAGTAAAGACATCATTCACAACAATATACAGCTCGTACAAAATTTACATCAAACCTATGACAGCTCGGATTGAAAGGCCAACTCGAGGCGAGTAAAGTGGAGTTCAAGCCAAGTTTGACCATGGTGTATTGCAACTCGACTCGACTCAAACTCGACTTGACTCAGCATGGACGAGTCAAGCCGAGCTTAGCCCACCTCGACTCGAGTCGAACTCGACTTAATCCATCCATCATGAAGGAAAGAAAATTTAATAAGAGGTCCCAACTTAATGACTCCAAAAACCCACTCAGCTACTTCTTCTATGGATAACCGCATGGGCTTGGATATGTGTACGGCTATATGAAACCCTCCCATACTCTATTGTTTTTGCATAAACCCAACAATAAGGCTACCAGTTCTGGATATGTGGGACCAAGTCCAATCAATGGAATTTGATTGGATATGTGGGCCTCAAATTGGACCTTAAATCATGTCCTGAGTCTACCACTAGCCAGCCATGGGACCAAGTCCTTCATTAGATAGACAACATTCCAATGGCTATGTTGCTGAAACTGTAATAGGAAATCTTCATCCTTCCCTATTGTCATTTCAGGGCTTTATCCTAAAAATAAGAGGGATATAAATCTTAGATGTACCACAATACAGGAAAACAATAGTGATTGGATATCCATCATTTAAATCCTCCTAAGGCCGACTGTACTGTTTATATGAAATCCAATCTGTTTATTACGTCATAAAGACCCAGATGAAGGCTAAAAACAAAGATCAGCTTGATCCAATACGTTTATGGCCACCAAAAGGTTTTTAATGGTCGATGTTCATTAAACATTGTTTCCTATAATGTGGTCCAATTGAGATAAGGATATACCTCATTTTTTTGTATAATATCATAAAACGATATATAAAAAAGACGGACAGCATGGTTGAAACACATACATCATGATAGGGCCCACAGAGCACCGAGCACCAGCCAGCTGGTGGCAGGGGGAGTAGTCAATCCGTTTCATGTAGTATATCAACGCCGTCGATCTGTTTTTCTATCTAATTAAGGGGTTGAGCCCCAAATTGAAGCATATCAAAATATCAAGTGGATCATACCACAGGAAACAGTGGGCATAATGATTTTCTAGTTTGCCCTGCTGATTTCATGTTTCCCCTGCTCAATTTCCAGTTTATCCAGCTCATTTTCCAGTTTGTCCCGCTCATTTTCCAGTTTGTCCCGCTCAATTTTCAGTTAGGCCAGTTTGGCCCGCTTAATTTCCAGTTTGGCCCGCTTAATTTCTAGTTTGGCCCGCTCATTTCCTAGTTTGGCCCGCTCAATTTCCAGTTTGTCCCACTCAATTTTCAGTTTGGCCAGCTCATTTTCCTGTTTGGCCTGCTCAATTTCCAGTTTGTCCCGCTCAATTTTCAGTTTGGCCCGCTCATTTTCCAGTTTGTCCCGCTTAATTTCCAGTTTGGCCCGCTCAATTTTCGGTCAATTCGCTTCACTTCACGGTCATTTCCATGCATTTCACGGTCATTCCCAGCGATTCCGTGTTGATTCACGATCATTTTCATGCATTTCATAGTCAATTCCCTTCACTTCATGGTCATTTCCACGCATTTCACGGTCAATTCGCTCCACTTCACAGTCATTTCCATGCATTTCACGGTCAATCCCGGCGATTCCGCGTTGATTCACGGTCATTTCCATGCATTTCACGGTCAATCCCGGCAATTCCGTGTTGATTCACAGTCATTTCCATGCACTTCACGGTCATTTCCCTTCACTTCACGGTCATTTCCATGCCTTTCACGGTCAATTCCAGTGATTCCGTTTCATTTCACAGTCAATTCCCTTCACTTCACCATCATTTCCATGCATTTTTTTCTAAACAAACAAACTAAAGTATAGGACTACTCCATTACAAGTCGTATTTTGTATCAAGCAATTTATTTGGGAGAGGAAAATCCAGCATATCTTGTTAGCTTGAGGGGAGGCATTGGAATTTCCTTTGCCTTCAACATAGATGATCTGCACTCAATTATAATTAATTCATAAGAAACTTATATATTAATCGGGTTCGTGTTGGGTCAGGCAACCTAAGACCTCAATCCGAGCTCAACCCAAGTTTTATCAGGTTGGTGTTTGTATGGCCCAACCCCAAGACCAAACTCGATACATCCTGCCCAAGCCCAACCCAATGTTGGGTCGGCCACAGGTTGGTCGGGTTGAGCCCGCCCAACTTCTAGCCCTAAAATCATATATGGTACGTCAAGTAACTAATTTTGGTTTAGAAGATATTCTTGTTATATGAATAAAGAAAGAAATGAAAAAAAGAGATAAAAATTTTTTTATATGCTTATATATACATATTTATATAAATATGCATTAGAGAAAAATGTAGGTAGAATAAAATTCTCCATGTAAAAAAAAAAAAAAGAGAACGAAATAAAGGATACGGATATGGTTATAGCTACGATTATAATCTGTAGCCATAGATCGGGGGTGGAATCGCGGGATCCACGATTGATTGCCGATTGGGACAGCGACTTGCGGAGGAATCGCGGGACCTGCGATTGATCGCGGAGCTACGTCTATAGCTACGGTTGTAATCCGTAGCTATAGTTTTTATTTTTTGCTATTCTAATCCCCACCGCCTTTTGTGGGTCCCATCATGAGGTCTGTGTTATATCCAAACCGTCCATATATTTGGCGACCTCATATTAAGGCTTGGGACAAAAAATAAGATAGATTTAACTATCAAGTAGACCACACTGTAAAAGGCATTGGGGAATTGAACGTCTACCATTGAAACCCTTTTAGGGGTTATAGAAGTTTTGGATCATTATGAAATTTGTTTTTCTTCTTCACCCAGGTCTTTGTGACCCTATGAATGAACTTAGACGGGGAGGATTTCTCACAGACATCATAGTGGGCCCCCAAAAAGTTTTTAATGGTCGACACTCATTCAACACTTTTTCCTGGAATGTGGTACACTTGAGATTTGGATATACCACATTTTTGGCCTCATATCATAAAATGATGTGGAAAAATATATGGACAGCATGGATGAAAAGCATACATCATGGTGGGGCCCACAGACCACCGACCATCCACCATTGGCTGGTGGCAGGGGGAGTACCCAATCCGTTTCCATGAAAGGAGGGGTATTTTTGTCCTGAAATTCGTAATCCGCACGTGGAGGTCTAAGTTGCAAAACAAAGTTTGTCTTCTTTCATAAAACACAGCTGGATAAAAGGTGGGGTCCACAGTCCTAAATTTCTCAAACCCAAATTAGTTACTTGACATATCATATATGATTTTATGGTTGAAGGTTGGGCGGGTTCAACCCGACCAAAATGTGATCGACCTGACATTAGGTTGGGCTTGGACAGGATGTTATGGGAGTTGGTCTTGCGGTTGGGCCATACAAACACCAACCCGATAAAACTTGGGTTGGGCTCGGGTTGAGGTCTCGGGTTGCATGGAAAACGGATTCGGTGGGGTGGTAGAGAAAACAGAACAACATTATGAGGGACATGTTTTCATGATTTTTCAGTTATTTGCATCTGGAGAACTTGTAGCATGGAGCAATTTCGGAAAGTAGAAATTGAGCGGGCTAAACTGGAAATTGAGCGGGACAAACTGGAAATTGAGCAGGACAAACTGGAAATTGAGTGGGACAAACTGGAAATTGAGCGGGCCAAACTGAAAATTGAGCAGGACAAACTAGAAATTGAGCGGGCCAAACTGGAAATTGAGCGGGCCTAACTGGAAATTGGGAAATTGAGTGGGACAAACTGGAAATTGAGCATCATTCAAAGCATTCCTCAGAAGATCCATAAAGTATTCTTTTGGGACACCTCCATAGTTTAGTAGTGAAATTAAAGTCTTATTTAGGTACGTTTTCCTTGGCTAGTTGCTAAAAAAGGAAGACAAGTAATTTGTATCAACTCTTCACATCACATTTGTAGATAACCCATAACCGTTACATACAAGCACTAAAAGCAAACAAGGTATTCTACTATTATTCACACAACCAATTCAAAGATGGAGAACCCTAACTTCTCACCCTAATAAAATTTCAAATACTCCCAATAAGGATGAAATTTATTCATAGAAGGATTGAAATTCTTCCTACAACATATGATGTATAATCCTAAGAAAAGGGCGGAAACAACACTGGCAAATGAGCTGAGGAGTCTTATTAGGACATGGGAGATCGTCAATGTATATAACATAATCCTCCACGGGTGATGCTACAACCAATTCACTACATAATTAACAAAGAAGTGGTCACAGATTTATCGATGAACCAATAGGGTTGGTTCATAATGGAGTATCCCAATATTATTCTGATTTTTCATCCAAAATGATTTGAATCAGAAAAGGCTGGATGTTTGGTCCCTCCGAGACATCCAGCACCAAATTGAGAGACCATTCAGAACTGGTTTCTAAGCAATCAGGTGATATTCTTGGCATTCTAGAGGCATGCAGCCTCAAGAGGATAAGCTAGGATGTTCGTTTGAGGAACATTTTCATAAAAATTGAGTAATCTGGTAGATATACCCTGGGTTGTTGGAAACTTATATTAGGCGCATCCCCTATAACTGATGAAGAATCTTGGATATACCCTAGCCCTATAAATGTGGGATCCACCTTAGGTGGTCTAAATAGTTCACATTTTGGCTTCATTGTGCATAGAACATCCCCACAATGTTCTGTCTTCTACTACAAGTTTTATGGGTTTATATCGAAGAGTCATTGTTTTATGTTATGTTTGTAGCTTTTCAGCTTTTCATTGTTTTATGTTCAATTGCCAGCAGTTACGCCATAGGCATTGCAATGACTGGTAATTGAAATATCCAATGCATCTAGATGCCCCCAATTCAAATGATCTGAAGTAATCTCACATAGTTTTGTTTCTTAAAATTCTAAAGATTTACCTTTATAATTGGTAAAATTGGAGAAGCTATAATGGTGGGTATTTTGAAAGTGGCTTATTTCCCAGGGTATTCATTATGTCAAAGCACAATTCTAACGTACCTAAAAAAATGCTATGACCAGTCTGATATTTGCCATGTTTCAGGACTTGCACATTTGTGTAAGGACAATAGATTTTCAATCTTTTAGAGTTTATTAACTATACCCAAGAGTAGTTGAAGTTGACAAAGCTAGCCCTTCTCTCCTTGTTCAGGTCTGTTCTGGCTCTGGAGGTGGATGGCCCGCTCATTTTCCAGTTTGTTCCACTCAATTTCTAGTTTGGCCCACTCAATTTCTAGTTTGTCCAACTCAATTTTCAGTTGGTCTGCTCATTTCCATGTTTGCCGCTCAATTTCGTTTGGCCTGTTGAAATTCTAGTTTTTTCCGCTCATTTCCATGTTTGCTTGCTCAATTTTCAGCTTGGCCCTGAAATTTTAGTTTTTCCCGCTCATTTCCATGTTTGTCCGCTCAATTTCTAGTTTGGCTCATTTGAAATTCTAGTTCTTCCCACTCATTTCCATGTTTGCCGCTCAATTTTCGATTTGTCATTGAAATTCTAGTTTGTCCGCTCATTTCCATGTTTGCTCGCTCAATTTCTGTTTGTCCGCTCGAATTTTCGATTTATCTGCTCAATTTCAGTTTGGCCGCTCGAATTTTCGATTTGTCTCACTTATTTTCGGTTTGGCCCGCTCGAATTTCTAGTTTGTCCGCTCAATTTTCGGTTTGGCCCACTCAATTTCCAGTTTATCCCGCTTAATTTCCAATTTAGCCGCTCAAATTTTCAGTTTGGCCGCTCAAATTCTAGTTTGTCTCTCTCATTTTCCAGTTTGGCGCTCAATTTCTAGTTTATGTTTATCAATAGCCTTTATCCTTGAGTCAAAATTTGAAATACGAAAAGATTTCACATACACCAAAGTTGGTTTTTGTCTTTATTTTAAAAACTTGTTTCTCCTTGTTTCAATTATTAGAGAAACAAAAAACGATCTCAAATGTTTGGGGTGTGAATACCATTTGCGGGGTCGACCGGGTTTCCTCACTCATTTATAGTTTATTAGTGAAATTAAAGTCTTTTTTAGGTACGTTTTCCATGCATTTCACAGTCATTTCCCTTCACTTCATGGTCAATCCCGGCGATTCCGTTTCATTTCACGGTCATTTCCATGCATTTCACGGTCATTTCCTTTCACTTCACGGTCATTTCCATGCATTTCACGGTCAATCCCAGTGATTCCATTTCATTTCATGGTCATTTCCATGCATTTCACGGTCAATTCCCTTCACTTCACGGTCATTTCCATGCATTTCACGGGCAATCCCGGCGATTCCGTTTCATTTCACGGTCATTTCCATGCATTTCACGGTCAATCCTGGCGATTCCGTTTCATTTCACGGTCATTTCCTTTCACTTCACGGTCATTTCCATGCATTTCACGGTCAATCCCGGCGATTCCATTTCATTTCACGATCATTTCCATGCATTTCACGGTCATTTCATGGTCATTTTCATACATTTCATGGTCATTTCCATGCATTTCACGATCATTTTTCTTCATTTCACGGTCATTTCCATGCATTTCCTGACAATTCCCGAGGCCTCAACCCAAGCCCAACTCAACTTTTATCGAGTTGCTGTTTGTATGGCCCAACCCCAAGACCAAACCCGATACATCCTAACCAAGCCCAACCCAATGTCGGGTCGGTCACAGGTTGGTCGGGTTGAGCCCGCCCAACTTTCAACCCTAAAATTATATATGGTACGTCAAGTAACTAATTTTGGTTTAGAAAATATTTTTTTTATATGAATAAAGAAAGAAATGAAAAAAAAAAAAACAGAGAAATTTTTTTTTATATGCTTATATTTACATATTTATATAAATATGTGTTAGAAAAAAATGTAGGTAGAATAAAATTCTCCATGTAGAAAAAAAAAAAGAAAAAAAAAAAAGAAAAGAAAAGAAAAAAGAAAGTGCATAGGGATACGGTTATAGCTACGGTTATAATCTGTAGCCATAGATCAGGGGGTGGAATCACGAATTCCGGGATTAATCGCCGATAGGGACAGCGACTTGCGGTGGAATCACGGGATCCACGATTGATCACCGAGCTACTGTTATGGCTACGGATTATAACCGTAGCTATATCCGTATCCCTGTCCACACGCCATTACCATTCTGCTTGAACGTCTACCGTTGAAACCCTTTTAGGGGCCACACAAGTTTTGGATCGTTATGAAATTTGTTTTTCCTCTTCATCCAGGTCTTTGTGACCTTATGAATAGATTGGATGGAAAATAAATGTTATGGTGGGCCCTACAAAAGTTTCAACGATGAAAATCAATTTTCCGCTGCTCTGTGTGGTGTGCCCAGTTGATCTTTGGATATGATTTTATTTTTGTTGATAATGCTCCGAAATGATCTCGAAATATGGATGAACGTTGTGGATATAATAAATACATAGCTGTGGGCCATGTAACTTTGATCTCTTTTAAGCCGTTCGTAGAACTCTCAGTTGGAGGAGCGTCAGCGCTCGTCTTCGCAGTGAAAAGGAGGGTTAGTTTCGTCTTCAAAGTCGCCGTCCGCACGTGCTAGTCTAACTTGGTCACTTAAGTTTGTATTCCTTCATAAAAACCGCTGGGTAAAAGGTTTTGTCTACAGTGGTCATTTTCTCTATATGAATGCTTCCGCTGCTGGTGGCCCACACAAAATCATTTCCTATTCATTAAATGACATCCACTCCTCGAAATAGATCATTATAATCATTGCTTTTCATTATTTATATATAGAAAAGTATATCAATCTGGACCGTTGATCTAAGCAAAAGAACCGGTGATAAGTGGGCAGAGCCAATAGCAGGGCCATATCTCCAAAGTACACTGAATGGTGATGCGTCAGTCTGGACGGTCCATCCAACGAGTCCTATCATGTTTATGGCTCATTTTCAAAATTACACCAATCAATCGGCATTCTTCGCTTTTCCAAATTGAATCTCGACCATTAGCTATTCGCTATTTTTGTTTTGTAGCATTGCTTCAAGGACGCAGATTCGATGAGGCCGGGAAACAAGGACTTCGGTGACACTGTGAACGTGGGGCCCACCTAATGCTTGTGGTGTATATCCACGCCGACTTTGTATTTTGACAGCTCATTTTAGAGTATGGGCTAAAATTGAAGCAGATCCAAAAATCTGGTGTAGCACATCAGATGAACCAGTAGTGATTGTAGGCTCATCGTTAAAACTTCCTATGGCCCATCAGAATGTTTATTTGTCATCCAACCTGTTGATAATGTCATAAAAGCCTGGATAGATAAAAGGAAAACACAAATACCGGCTTGATATAGAACTTGTACAATGGTGGGCATTCAATCACCATTGATTCATGTGGTGTGGTCCACTTAAGATTTCGATTGGCTTCATTTTTGGGCACATGCCCTAAAATGAGCTGCCAAAAGAGATGGGTGGCATGCTATGTACACATAGGTCAAGGTAGGCCCCACGGTTCACTTAAACCACAGTGGTTTTTCACAACAATGGATACTCGAACTTATGACCTCGTGTTGAAATTCTTGTGAGTTGACCACCAAGGCATGAGTAAGGACCCATCTAATTTACATCCTTGCTTCGAGAACTAATTAAGTTCCTACTATCATTGACCGAGATGGTTCTAGGATAGTAATCTAAGAGCACCAAGCAAACAAAAGAGAACACTGACTTAACGTGGAAAACCCTTTCGGGAAAAAACTACAGCACAAAGCGACAAATATTCACTATAAAAGCAGAAATTACAAAGAGAAAGAACCTATCAAACTTGAGTAATCCTTAAATCTCTCCCTTGCTCCACCCTTTTAGAAACTCTAGAACACTTTTTGAGAGCATTAGAATGCCTTAGAATCTCTTAGAATCCCTTAAAATACCTTAGAATTTCTTAGAATATCTGAGAATCCCTTAGAATAGCTCCTATTCCTGTTTATACTCATATAGATAGTTGTAGAAAGAATCTCAAACAAAAATCCTAAACGAAATTAGAAATAAATCCCGCACTTTCGCAGAGGAATATAATACTAAAAACATAAAGAATGCAAGATGACAAACAAACTCACCAACAGTTGCGGTGTTAAGAGTCGATGTTTTTTTGGTGGCATAATGGTCGAATGTTATGAACGTCTTGCCAATCTCATCCCCGATGAAGGTGATATTGGTATTGTTCTGACCAAACTTCACACGCTTACGATATACACCAGACTTTATGTATATGTGAAAAAGCGACGTACTGAAGTCAGGGGCAGCGGCTGCTGCTGCAGATACAGTGTGTAGTCACCTCTGCTGTCCTAAGCGACCGTTATGTTCGTCAGGTTAGTTTCCAAAGGCTTGGGGGCATTGTCAGTTTGAAGAATACTGAATAACCCAATAATGACTGTGATGAGTAAGAAGGCGTGGATGAGTTGAATGATTGGCCATGGAAGGGTGATGTTGATGTTGACATCAAAGTAGTAAGTGGATAAATACAAAAAGAGGACCATTTGCATCACTAACAGACATAGGCATGGTGGTCTATGTGAGTGGAGAGGAAGATGAGAGAGGAGAAGAGAGGTTTATACACTGAAACTGGGTGGAATGGGAAAACTAACAGAAGAAGGTAGGCTTATACACTGAAACTCGATGTAATTGCTTGACTTACTTTAGAGCAAGGTCCGATGTTTTTTATAGGGTATTGTGGACTCTGTGGCATAACCTGAAATAATATGGAAAAATGGATAGACCGTGTGGATAAAAGTAATATATAACGGTTGCCCCTCAATGATCATCAGAGCCTTCTCCTGTCCCTAGCCCACCCCCATTTATAATCACTGTAGTCTAGCAAATCAGGCTTATTTACACCGTCTTACAAACAACAGCCAAACGTGATAGATGATGTTTGCTCGCTCCCCACATGCAAAACAAGTGCTAGTCAGGCAAGTATGTGGAAAATCTGAGCTACGAATAAGTGGGCCACACGATAAAGATGACCACAGTAAAAGTTCAGGCCTGTCCATCTTTGGACGGGCCACATATGTAGAAACACATCAGGAGTTGTCCACATGTGCTATATTGTCGTGTGTGCCGCATGTAAGGGTACGTGTGGTGCAAGAATGGCTTATCGATCTCATGTGCAGAGTGATCTACCATTTTTAGAGCATGGGCTAAAACTGAAGCTGATCTAAATCTCTAGTGGAGCACATTAGATGAACCAGTAGTGATTGTACGCTCATCATTAAAACTTCCTATGGCCCACCACAATGTTTATTTGTCATCCAACCTATTGATAATGTCCTAAAGGCCTGGATAGATAAAAGGAAAAAACAAATATCAGCTTGATATAGAACTTTTACAATGGTGGGCATTCAATCACCATTGATTCATGTGGTGTGGTCCACCTAAGATTTCGATCGGCTTCATTTTTGGGCACATGCCCTAGAATGAGAGGCCAAAAGAGATGGGTGGCATGCTATGAACACATAGGTCAAGGTAGGCCTCACGATTCACTCAGACCATGGTGGTTTTTCACCACAATGGGTACTCGAACTTATGACCTCATGTTGAAATTCTTGTGAGTTGACGACCAAGGCATGAGTAAGGACCCATCTAATCTACATCCTTGCTTCGAGAACTAATTAAGTTCATACTATCATTGACCGAGATGGATCTAGGATAGTAATCTAAGAGCACCAAGCAAATAAAAGAAAACACAAGCAAATAAAAGAAAACACAAACTTAACGTGAAAAACCCTTTCAGGAAAAAACCATGGCATAAGCGACAAATATTCACTATAAAAGCAGAAATTACAAAGAGAAAAGACCTACCAGACTTGAGTAATCCTCAAATCTCTCCCTTGCTCCACCATTTTAGAAATTATAGAACTCTTTTTGAGAGCCTTAGAATCCCTTAGAATGCCTTAGAATCCCTTAAAATGCCTTAGAATGCCTTAAAATACCTTAGAATACCTTAGAATGCCTTAGAATCCCTTAGAATACCTTAGAATCTCTTAGAATATCTGAGAATCCCTTAGAATACTTCCTAATCTCATTTATACATATATAGATAGTTGTAAAAAGAATCCCAAACAAAAATTCTAAATGAAATTTGAAACAAATCCCGCACTTTCGCAGAGGAATGTAATACTAAAAACATGCAGAATGCAAGATGACAAACAAACCCACTAACAGTTGCGGTGTTGAGAGTCGATGTTTTTTTGGTGGCACAATGGTCGAACGTTATGAACGTCTTGCCAATCTCATCCCCAATGAAGGTGATATTGGTATTGTTCTGACGAACTTTCACACGCTCACGATATACACCAGACTTTATGTATATGTGAAAAAGCGACATGCTGAAGTTAGGGGCAGCGGCCACTGCTGCCGATATAATGGTGTAGTCACCGTTGCCGTCCTGAGCGACCGTTATGTTCGTCAGGTTAGTTTTTAAAGGCTTGGGGGCATTGTCGGTTTGAAGAACACCGAATAACATGATAACGACTGTAATGAGTAAGAAGGAATGGATGAGTTGAATGATCGGCCATGGAAGGGTGATGTTGATGTTGACATCAAAGTAGTAAGTGGATAAATACGGAAAGAAGATCATTTGTATCACTAACAGACGCAGGCATGGTGGTCTATGTGAGTGGAGAGGAAGATGAGAGAGGAGAAGAGAGGTTTATGCCATGAAACTAGGTGGAATGGGAAAACAAACGGAAGAAGGTAGGCTTATATACTGAAACTCGTTGTAATTGCTTGAGTTCTTTAGAGCAAGGTCCGATGTTATTTATAGGGTATTGTGGACTCTGTGGAAGGAGGGAGTGCAGTGGAATCCATGTGAGCGAAGGTTTCAGAGCGTTTGTGTTTCATGCGCATGCGCATGCACGGAGTCTTATTATTATTTTTTCCCATAACTTGAAATAATATGGAAAAATGGATAGACGGTGTGGATAAAAGTAATACATAACAATTGCCCCTCAATGGTCATCAGAGCCTTCTCTTATCCCGAGCCCCTCAATTCGGGACACTCCCATTTATAATCACCGTAGTCTAGCAAATCAGGCTTATTTACACCGTCTTACAAACAACAGGCAAACATGTTAGATGATGTTTGCTCGCTCCCCACATGCAGAACACGTGCTAGTCAGGCAAGTATGTGGAAAATCTGAGCTACGAATAAGTGGGCCACACGATAAAGATGACCATAGTAAAAGTTCAGACATGTCCATCCTTAGACTGGCCACATGTAGAAACACATCAAGAGTTGTCCGCACGTGCTAGATTGTCGTGTGTGCCGCATGTAAGGGTACCTGTGGTGCAAGAATGGCTCATCGATCTCACGTACAGAGTGATCTACTATTTTTAGAGCATGGGCTAAAACTGAAGCTGATCTAAATCTCTCGTGGAGCACATCAGATGAACCAGTAGTGATTGTACGCTCATCATTAAAACTTCCTATGGTCCGCCATAATGTTTATTTGTCATCCAACCTATTGATAATGTCCTAAAGGCCTGGATAGATAAAAGGAAAGGACAAATATCAGCTTGATCCAAAACTTTTACAATGGTGGGCATTCAATCACCATTGATTCATGTGGTGTGGTCCACCTAAGATTTCGATCGGCTTCATTTTCGGGCACATGCCCTAAAATGAGCTGCTAAAAGAGATGGGTGGCATGCTATGAACACATAGGTCAAGGTAGGCCCCACGATTCACTCAAACCACGGTAGTTTTTCACCACAATGGGTACTCGAACTTATGACCTCGTGTTGAAATTCTTGTGAGTTGACCACCAGGGCATGAGTAAGGACCCATCTAATCTACATCCTTGCTTCGAGAACTAATTAAGTTCCCACTATCATTAATTGAGATGGATCTAGGATAGTAATCCAAGAGCACCAATCAAATAAAAGATAACACAGATTTAACGTGGAAAACCCTTACGGAAAAAAACCACGACACAAAGCGACAAATATTCACTATAAAAGCAGAAATTACAAAGAGAAAGGACCTACCAGACTTAAGTAATCCTCAAATTTCTCCCTTGCTCCACCCTTTTAAAAACTTTAGAATCCTTTTTGAGAGCCTTAAAATCTCTTGGAATGCCTTAGAATCTCTTATAATTCCTTAGAATACCTTAGAATCTCTTAGAATATCTGAGAATCCCTTAGAATACCTCTTAATCCCGTTTACACCCATATAGATAGTTGTAGAAAGAATCCCAAACAAAAATTCTAAACGAAATTAGAAACAAATCCCGCACTTTCGCAGAGGAATGTAATACTAAAAACATACAGAATACAATATGACAAACAAACCCACCAACAGTTGCGGTGTTGAGAGTCGACGTTTTTTTGGTGGCATAATGGTCGAACGTCTTCAACGTCTTGCTAATACGCTCACGATATATACCGATGAAGGCGATATTGGTCTTGTTCTAACCAACCTTCACACGCTCACGATATATACCGAACTTTATGTATATGTGAAAAAGCGACGTGCTGAAGTCAGGGGTAGCGGTCACTGCTGCTGATACAGTGGTGTAGTCACTGCTGCCGTCCTTAGGGACCGTTATGTTCGTTAGATTAGTTTCTAAAGGCTTGGGGGCATCGTCGGTATGGAGAGCATCGAATAACACAATAACGACAGTGATGAGTAAGAAGGCATGATGAGTTGAATGATCGGCCATGGAATGGTGATGTTGATGTTGACATCAAAGTAGTAAGTGGGTAAATACGAAAAGAGGACCATTTGCATCACTAACAGACACAAGCATGGTAGTCTATGTGAGTGGAGAGGAAGATGAGAGAGGAGAAGAGAGGTTTATGCACTGACACTAAGTGGAATGGGAAAACTAACGGAAGAAGGTAGGCTTATACATTGATACTTGGTGTAATTGCTTGAGTTCTTTAGAGCAAGGTCCGGTGTTATTTATAGGATATTGTGGACTCTGTGGAAGGAGGGAGTGCAGTGGAATCCATGTGAGTGAAGGTTTCAGAGCGTTTATGTTTCATGCGCATGCACGACCTATGCTATGGTTTATGGATGTAGGTAGCATTTGTGTTTCATGCGCATGCACAGAGTTTTTTTTTTTTCCATAACCTGAAATAATGTGGAAAAATGGATAAACGGTGTGGATAAAAGTAATACATAACAGTTGCCCCTCAATGGTCATCAAAGCCTTCTCCTGTCCCAAGCCCCTCAATTTGGGACGCCCCCATTTATAATCACTGTAGTGTAGTAAATCAGGCTTATTTACACCATCTTACAAACAACAGCCAAACGTGATAGATGACGTTTGCTTGCTCCCCACATGCAGAACACGTGCCAGTCAGGCAAGTATGTGGTAAATCTGAGCTACGAATATGTGGGCCACACGATAAAGATGACCATAGTAAAAGTTCAGGCCTATCCATCTTTAGACGGGCCACATATGTAGAAACACGTCAGGAGTTGTCCGCACATGCTAGATTGTCGTGTGTGCCGCATGTAAGGGTACGTGTGGTGCAAGAATGACTTATCGATCTCACGTGCAGAGTGATCTACTATTTTTAGGGCATGGGCTAAAACTAAAGTTGATCCAAATCTCTGGTGGAGCACATCAGATGAACCAGTAGTGATTGTACGCTCATCATTAAAACTTCCTATGGCCCACCACAATGTTTATTTGTCATCCAACCTGTTGATAATGTCCTAAAGGCCTGGATAGATAAAAAGAAAACACAAATATCAGCTTGATATAGAACTTTTACAATGGTGGGCATTCAATCACCATTGATTCATGTGGTGTGGTCCACCTAAGATTTGGATTGGCTTCATTTTTGGGCACATGCCCTAAAATGAGCTGCCAAAAGAGATGGGTGGCATGCTATGAACACATAAGTCAAGGTAGGCCCCACGATTCATTCAAACCATGGTGGTTTTTCACCACAATGGGTACTCGAACTTATGACCTCGTGTTGAAATTCTTGTGAGTTGACCACCAAGGCATGAGTAAGGACCTGTCTAATCTGCATCCTTGCTTCGAGAACTAATTAAGTTCCTACTATCATCGACCGTTGAATAAGCACCTACTATCATTTATGATTTTTGTTTGTTTTGAACCATTTTCCGTCCACCATAGGGCAAGGAGATGGTTGGTACAGGTTTTTGCCACACATGTATTATGGAGAGAGGACTCCAATTGAATACTACCTTTGTCTATACCAAGCTCAGCAAAGGCACAACGTGGCGAAATTTGATTGGTCAATAAACTGTTGTTAAAGATGGGTAGGGTTGGTATATACTTAGTGAGCAACTTGCAAACATGCTTCATTCGGCTCAATCTCTTGCTGGGGTCATGTCAAGCTTGGCATAGAGAAGGGTAGTACCCAATTTGAGTTTGTGGAGAGATAGGTCTACCAAACTCGGATTCAGTAGTGTCTTTCTGCACAATTCAATCAAACAAGATGCCGCACATCAAGAGGCCACATGTGTTAACGAAGGCCCATATTTGGTTAACATGTGTAATTTGGATAGTGCAGGCGTGACAGATTTGTACTTGACTCAAGTCTGATTGAATGTTGGTGCCCCCCTACGCCGAGATAGACCTTTTAAGTTTGAATACGAGGGATTGGTTGTTTTCTTAGTCACCAATGGCTGCAATGATTAGGCGATTTTAAATGGATAGGGGTTAGTCCCAGTGAACAAAATCTTTTTATCTTGTGTTTAGGACTTTTTTGTCAATAGTGATTGTAGGCTTTATATTTCTCAAAAGAACAATGGTGAATAGATAAATTTAAAACTAAATGCTAAAACTGCTGATTTAATTAATTTATATTTAAAACTCAGTACAATTAGCATATAAACAAAATAAGTAGAGAACTAAATGAAAAATAAATACTTGCAATTGCCTGTGTAGCCAAACAGTCGAGGTGGGTTGGTTAGTAGGATGAGGCCAATGGTTTGATCTCTCAGATAAGGATTCGGTTGATCAGGGCTCTGATGATGGAAGGTTGCGAATATCTACATTACTCTTAAGCGAACTGCAGTGACGACGCTGGATAGTAGCAATTTAAGATAACCTAAACTTCGGACATTTTGCAACATAGCTAGAAAAAAGTAGAGGAATCTAAACTAAGATAAGTAATGTTACATTATACATAGAGATTGTATTGGGCGTGTGCATCGTGCTCTTCAATGCATATTCCTTATATAGGCTTTGAAGGAGGCAAGCCCTCACTGAGTTTCCTTATTGGTTTGGGATCCTTCGCAGTCATGGTGCGTAGTTATTATTTGATCATTCTAGCCTGACCAAAGAGATCTTCGGAGGTCAAAAATGTTTTTCAGATATCCCTGTCAGTGTGATTGCAGAGATTTGTAACTGTTATGGGATCTTTTTCACTAGATCCGAATTCATTATGGTGTCTTTGATTTCCATCTGCTCTGAGAAGAATTTGCTTCTCGAACCACCGTAATCGCCGCTAGGGAACTGATTTTTTTTTTTTTAGACAATCTCTCATTTTGGTGGGATTGTGTGAGATGGCATTGTCGAGCATATATGAATATGTGATAAGATCTCCATCTTGGCAGGTATTTAAACTTCTTAGGCATGCTATTTCGATCACACGTGTGCTTTATGTTAGGGCTATCGGTCATTTGACGCGGCACCTTTTCTACAAACGTGTGTACGACTCTATGTTGTTCTATTTTTGGTAGGCGATGTGCCATTGAAGGATATGGGGCAAAAGATATCCTTGGTGTGCGAGCATGATTTCGTCCACCATTTAGCGCGTGGTGCTAATACGTGATGGCATACAATTGGTCCAAGTGAGGGTGCCAAAATGGGTGTAAACAATGACCCTTTCAATATCCCACGTTGTGGGCCCCACATAATGTATATATTTTATTCATGATTGCCATCTATTTTTGCTAGCTCATTTCGAGACGTGAGCCCAAAAACGAGGGAGATCAAAATCTCGGTGACCTACAACATTGGAAGAAGTGACTGGACACTCACCATTAAAACTTTTTCGTGGCTACAAAAGTTTTCAGTTAAACTTAGTTTTTGTGTTTTACTTTCTTTTGTCCATGTGGCCTAATCAACATATTGGATGGCAAATAAACATTACAGTGCTCCTGAAGAAAGTTTGAAAGGTGGACTTTTAATCACTATAGTTTTTTTTTTTTTTTTTTTAGGGTGGTCCACTTAAGATTTGAATATGCCTTTTTTTTTTTTGGGGATTTATGCTCTAAAATTAGCTGCCAAAATAAATGGACAGCATGAATAAAACACATACAAGGGCCTAATGAGTTTTTCTAGCACCAACGAGCGAATGTAGCACTTGAGGGGTCATTGGGGAATCATTTGGATCTAGACCTGGCATGGGACGACTCGACTCAGCAAACTCAACTCATTCGACTCATTCATAGTGGGTGAGTCGATCTGAACCAAGAAGACTTTGTTCAATTTGAACTCCAATGCGATTTTAGTCAGAAAGAGGCAACCAAAACGTCTCACAAAACTATATACATACATTTACATATATATATATATATACATATATAGGGAAATTGTACTATAAGGTCGACCTCATGGGAACTTCCCATGAGGTCGAGCTTTGTGGGCTCCACCATGATGTGTGTCGAACATCAATACCGTACATTTGATGGGTCCCCTTTAGGTTATGGGATATCCCAAAAATCAGCCGTATATGGAACTCAGGTGGGCCATACTATCTAAAACCATATGAAGACATGCCTACAACATATAAAAGCACTTGGATGCGGCTGAAACTTGGCATGACCCCCTCATCCTAATGAGACACACACAATGGATGGGCTGGATTTGTGAACCACATCTCGGTGGGCCAATAAATGATTATGAAGATTTTAATGGCAGGATAATCCCTCTCAACTAATGTATGTGGTGTGGCCCACCGACTCATGGATTGACTTGATTTTTAAGCTCGTGGGCTTCTATGGATGGTGCATATGACTGATGGTGTTGATGTTTGACACACATTATGATGGGGCTCACACAGCTCAACCGCATAAGAAGTTCCCATGAGGTCGACCTAATAGTACCATTTCCCACACACATTACACATGTATAATTCAGATATAACATTTCATATCTAAAATGTCTTCTAGCTGATGGAGAGATTGCAATTCTGGCAAGTGCACCTAGGTTTTAAATTGTTATTTTAGCATGTGGATACCAGTTGTACCCAACCCGACTAAGCACTTGTGACCGGGTTGGAGTCGGGTCGAATTTGGATAAGGTACATTTCAAAAGCAGATCGAGTTGGGTCAGCCCTAACTCGGTCCGACTCGACTCGATGCCCATATCTATCTGAATCTACTGTATTCCTCTTTTACAGACTTTATGCGGGGCTGCGCCTAAGTTGGTCTCGGTCTGAATTTTTAACTCTTTCAGGCGGGCTGTACGGGCAGCCCTGTTCAAAGTTGTGAATTTCTAGACCCGAGCCCGGCCCATAGACATTCTCCAATATCCTCTTCCCTTAAATAAAAGATAAAAACTTTGATGCTCTGGCAGAGTGTGATGCATGATACGCAGGCACTAAGAAATTACTTAATTGCCTACGTGGCATGCGAATAAGTCAAACTAAATTGTCCTAAGTTATGGGTTATCATGACCCAAAATTAAATTTAATTGAATATCTGGCTGTCGGATTGTGAACATTTATTGGACGGTTAAAAATGAAAAATATTAAATGTTCCTGCTTCAACAAGCAACTATCTACATGTCAGACATTAGGATTCTCTATCCAATCTGATTTGAGACCGTGACTTGGAGATAGCTATTTCCACAATCTAATCTGACCTAATGTATGACACGTGTACCATTTTTTAGTGACTGCATATCAAGCGTCATCCCCTGCCTGAGTATTATATAAGTGTAGCGGATTAGGTGCGGCCCCGGCCTCGTCCACAACTGGTGCGGCTCTTACGGTGGGGGCCACCTTAATGTATGTATTCAATATCTACGCCGTTCATCCGTTTTGCTAGATTATTTCAGCGTATGAGCTAGAAAATGAAGCAGATTCAAATATCAGACGGCCCATTTTATAAGAAACAGTAGTGATTAACCGTTAAAAACTTCTTGTGGACCACCAAAGGTGTTGGATCAAGCTAATATTTGTTTTCTTTCCCTTTATCCAGGTTTATTTGACCTTATCAACAGGTCAGATGGAAAATAAACATTACGGTGGGCCCTAAGAAGTTTTTAACGGCAGACGTTCAATCACCAAAGCTTCCTATAATATAGTCCACCTGAGATTTGAATCTGCTTAATTTACGACTAATACCCTAAACTTCACTCGCAAAACGGATGGACGGCGTGGATATAGAATACATACATCAAGGTGGGCCCCACGGTAAGGACCGCACCGTCTTGGGTATGGCCACGGCCGTACCTAATCCGCTCCCTATATAATTCACCAAAACAAAAAGCCGGTGGGCCATCTCCCAACTACGTCAGTACACGTGTCAGCACCCTAATAAAGCCAGCCATACTCCCACCTGTAATATTTTAATACACGCGTGGAATAATGCTCGCGGATACACATATATTCGTTTCCCTTAAAAGCATACACGCGCATGATAAAAAGCTTTGAAGTGATATTAAGAAATCAACGGCTTAAAATACTCCACCCGCTAGATGACGGAAACCGTTAGAGGGTTGCTTGTACGAATGGGACTCTGTAGCTGACGTGGACAGATGTGCCACGTGGGAGCTGTCCCTTTTCACGTACACCAAGTGAAAGAAACGTATGGGGAATATACCCCATCGCGATGTTACTTGTCTTGATGGTGGAAAAGACATCACGTGCGACGTGTAGGGGTGTGACACGTGTCAGTCCGATAAGAGAGTGTGGGCCTGATAACGAGTCAGAGACGGAGCTGGACGGAGAGATACCTGACGGACGTGGACTGAGTGTGCGTATTCCGTCAGGCTCGTTAAAAGAAGAGAAGAATATCTTTGACGGATATCGTCAGTTCCGTTTGTTGGGGGCGTCACGGGAATCGTTAAGGCCTGTTCTACCTTTAGAGGAAAAGTATTGGTGTTCTGACGGAGTATGAGACTCTATACAATTTCAAACAGAATCTGTAGATATCCAGCCGTCCAATTGGATCTAGCTTATTTTTCACAAAGGAAGAGGTTGATAGTATCTTTTTAATGGTCTGGATTCTACAAAAACATACTCATTAATCTGAATCTTGGATCTTCTAATTGTTTTGATTTTTGATAAGTGTACAAATAACAATGGGCCCCACTATTTGAACGGTTTGGATTGATCTATATTTATTGTAAGTGTCAAGATACTAAGTAGTTGAGTATGGATGGTCGTGGTCCCTCACCTTTCCTACTCACTTGTCTACTTTTTAGAGTTCTCAGTAGGCCGAAGAGGTGAGAAACATTTATACTCTAGCTAGTGTCATGGATGATACGCAGGCACTTAAAAATTACCAAGAAGTTGCACAGGTGGCATAAATAAATAAGAATTAAACAGTACAAATTACGGATCCCAGTTTAAATGCATTCTCTACTAGAAATTAACTTTATTTGATTATCTAACCATCGGATTGGTGGAGATTTATTAGACGGTTAAAAACGAAAAGTACCAGTGGTCCTATTTCAAACAGACAAGTTTATACTAATCAAAGGTTACGATTTCTCAGCCAATTTGATTTTAGTATTGTAAGTTAGAAGAAGTGGGTTCCACAATTTGGTCGGTTTTGATTGAGTTAGTATATGTCACGTATATAATTTATGAGTGCCTGCGTATCAAGTGTCATACGCTGCCAGAGTATTTCATAACTCCGCGTTAAAGAAAGCGATACATCATGTGGCTTTTCAGGAATCAGAATAAACAGAATTTCAAAAAAAATTAAAATTCTGTTTTAGTAGAAAACGGTGGGTGTTTACCAACATTTTTTAAACGGTGGTGTATCATGATCTGTATACATGAAATTCATGAACAGAAATCTGGACCGTTCAAATGGATAGGCCCATTGATAATGGAGAATAGACTGAAAAAAAACAGTGATTGAGTGATTTTATACATTCCATGGGCGACTGTCAATGTACGGTGTAAAGCAATATAGTGAGACGTGCACATTTCTCCAATCATGATGGGGCCCACTATTTGAACAGTCGAGATTGTGGATGCACGGCACGTTTAATCTCACTCGGCCACACAATGTCAGAATTCGTACTATATCATAGCCTATTTAGCTTACATGAGAAATGAGAGCACTAGGTCATAATAATCCTAGCGGTATCTACACAGTTGGACCGTCCAATCGATTAATCTGTACCGTCTATTACACCTGACGCGCTAGCTCCACACACACACATGTATGGTACTATGAGGTCGACCTCATGGGAACTTCCCACGAGGTCAAGCTGTGTGGGCCCACCACGATGCGAGTTGAACATCTGCCATCAATCAAATGCATCATTCCATGGTGGGATATGTACTTAAAAATCAAGTTAATCCGTGGGCCACACCACATATAATAGTTGAGAAGGGTTACCCCCACATTCAAACATTCATAGTTATTTATTGCGGCCACCCATATGTGGTTCACGGATGCAGCTCATTCATTGTGTGTCTCGTCATTGTCTGACTAGGTTTCGGTCGCATCCAAAACTAACGTGGCCCATATGTATATAAATGGAAATGGTACTATGAGATCGACCTCATCAGACTTCTCATAAGGTTGAGTTGTGTGGCGCCACCATGATGTTGTTTGAACATCTGCCACCAATCAGATGCACCATTCCATTCTATAGGGGGATGTTGACTTGAAAATCAAGTCAATCCGTGACTTGGTGAGCCACACCACATACAATGGTTGAGAGGATTATCCTCCCATTAAAACATTCGTAATCATTTATTTATGCCACTGAAATGTGGTTCACATGTGCAGCCCTTTTATTACGTGTGTCTCACTTGAATGCATTATTAAACTAAGCTTTAATTGCATCCAAAACTAATGTGAGCCCACTAAGTTCTTTTATATGTTTTAAACATATTTTCACATAATTTTAAATGATATAGCTCACCTAAGTTTTTCATACAGCTGATTTTTTTGATATCTCATTGAATAAAGGACGCTCATCAAATTCATGGTGTTAATGTTCTATACGCATCATGCTTGGCCTGCACAGCTCAAGCTCATGAAAGTTCCCGTGAGGTAGACCTTACGGTACCATTTCCCATATATATATATAATCTTACCGATCGAATGAGCCTAACCGTCCAATCATTGGACTTGGTAAGCGATTTATATCATTTATTTAATGGAGCCCATCTGGTTAGTCTAGCAATCCTGATGTCATCTCATCTATGGCTTGCAAAATGGATGGCGAAAATTGCAAGGTCAGCTTATGGATGGATCAGATCATTCAATCAGTGTATAAAATGTGCGATGGACGATTGATCGATTGGACTTTCAAGTGTTTATAGGCAGCATGTAAAATTGACATACGTGGCTTCTCGTGGTGAGTGAATCTTTGCCGTCCAATCAACACTGTAGAGATTAAACGGTGAGATGAGGTGGGCACAATAAATATTTTCTCATTTTGGATAGAAACGAAGTGGGCCCCACTCGATCCAACTCCCTCCCAAAAGTTCAAAGCAAGTGGAGCCAGGTTGCTACATCATAACAGTTTCCTTGTTTCAACAGTAAATAATCCTCTTGGCTGATCGAGGCCGTTAATCTGGTGGGACACGATATGAAAGGAATCTAGCTTAAACGTTTCAGTGATTGAACAATCTTAACCGTTCGATTTGTTTCGAATTTATCCAATAGAATATTGACCGTTCCTTTTACTAGCCACTAATCAATAATCACATAGCTTCAATCCCCTTGGCCACCAGGGAATTGAAGGGCTACCAAAACAACACTCCAGATCATCAGATCAGTTACTCCACCGTACATGAATGTATTTGTTACAGTGCTAAATAAGAGCAGAGATGGAAATATGAAACACGTGTGCTTGATCACATGGCCCACTTATTACCAAAAAAAATGGACGGCTATAAAAAATTGTTTTAATCGTATGTGTTCTTAGTACAATTTAACTCACCTGAGTAATGACATTAGAAATCTTTGAGGTAAAAAAAATATAAATTTCAATTAAATTTAAAAAAAAAAAAAAAAAAACTCAGATATCAAAACATGTCCATATCAGCAGGTGGGCCTGCGAGCGGATGGACAGGATTTCACACGTGTGTGGAATCCACATCTCCAACAATAACAAGCAACGGATAGAATTTATTGGGTAGAAATACCACCAGATTAACCGTACGACATCACGGCGTTAGAATCTGGCCTGATTTGTTACGAGAAAGTTATTTGCTACTCAGCCAGAGCATGACACTCCATACACTTGAAAGTTTATAAATACCACACGCATTCCCCTACGCCAAAACTGAATAAATTCTCGAAACCACCGTTCCTAATTCAGATCCTCAAAATTCCAACGGTTGAAATTCTCTTATTCTACAATTCGTGGACACTTGATTGTTAAATCGCCACCATTGGATTTGATTCGTTTTGAACCGTACAATAAATGCCCGCCACTCCGCTAAATCAAATAAGCATAGCTTTCTTGATTCATTTAAACTATGACAACACGATAGGAATGCAGTTTCTGAGTAATTCGTAAGCGCACGTGTATCATTCAACCCTCTTTATCAGAGTATTTAAAATTCCTATTTGTTAGCTTGGTAGGTGTACTGTAACATTTTTATAGGGAGAAAAAAAAAAAAAAAAAACAGAGCAAAATGCGAAGTAGAAGCAGTCCAAACACTCCACATTTAAAATCTCCTTTTTCTCGGAAGAAAACAGAATCTGTTTTCTACTCGATTTCTTTCTTCTTTCTTCATATTTCTATGTGTTGCAAAAGCAATCTTGCTTGAAATTATAGGATTTGGGATTTACTAGATTTTCTCTTTGAATTTTAGTTGGGTTTTTTCCGAATGCGAGTTGGGTTTTGGAATTTGGAGAGTGAGAAAGAGAGGAGATTTGGGCATGGATATGGACAGTGGAGGAGCTGTGGCACTGTCGACGACTAGTTCGACAGGTAGTCGTAAGGTTGGGGATAGAGGAGGAGTGTCTGATCAGTTCCCGGCCGGGCTTCGGGTTCTAGTCGTCGATGATGATCCTACATGTCTCATGATCTTGGAGAAGATGCTTCGGAACTGTCTTTATGAAGGTAATTCCTTTTTTGTTTCTTTTTGAATTCGGATCGAAGGGGTAGATTAGATTGGTTTCATAAGAAAATGGTTTCTGTCATCTTGGTTTTTTTTTTTTTTTTTCATGTCATTTCTCATCCTTTTTAGTCATTTCATCTTCGAATCCGATCAAACGGCTCTTCGAAACATCTGAATTAGTATCTGGGTAGTTTAAATATGGAATTTGAATGGGACCCAAAAGCGGAACAATCGTTACTTGTGTGCAAAATCACTGATTTTGAAGGTTTGTTGTTTGGTTTTTGATTCCTTGTCGTGTTTGGAAGTATTTAGCTTCAGCGGAATTTGTTAGAGTTCTTAAATGGGGAATTCTTATCTGTTCATTTTCTGTTGATGTCTGTTGTAAATCTGATACAACTTCTTGTTTTGTTTGGGTTTATGAAATAATTCAATCTGAGAAGATGTAGATTCGAATCCCACATCATAGAAAATTAGATTTGATTGGATTTCTCTTGGTTGGATCCAAAACAACGGCTTCTTTTTTTTTTGTTTGAATACTCTCAGTTACAACGTGTTCGAGGGCGGCAGCTGCGCTTTCGATGCTTCGCAAGAGGAGAGATGGATTCGATATTGTTTTAAGCGATGTCTACATGCCAGACATGGATGGGTTTAAGCTCCTTGAGCACATCGGTCTCGAGATGGACCTGCCCGTTATCAGTGAGTGATTATGCTTCTTGTAGGAATTCAATCATAGGAGAAACAAAATGCGAGGAATTACTGAATATTTATGATGTCCTGATGTTTCAGTCCATACGAATGGAGCCCGCGGTTTGATAATCCAAACTGTTCATACAATTGGCCCCTCCCAGATTCTGAAATATCCTAGCCATCAAAATTTCTCCCTATTTTTGGGCAGTTGTGTAGTTCTTCTTAACCATCAATATGTAGGCCACTTATTGAAAAGTTAGGATCTTCCAATCTATCATTGGCCCCATCAGATCATGTTTTGGGACAACTGAACAATCAGAATTAGACCCCATTTTTATGGTCTGAGCACTCCAGGAATGTACAAGTGGAGCCCGCCCGTATGGACTGTGCGCATCGGCTCATGATTTGGATCACTGAAACATGGGCCCACCTTTACAGTCCATTCACATCAATTCATTATACGCGAAGGCTTCATCAAGAGCCATTAATTCCACCCTGCGTAAATTTTCATCTTCATTGCCATAATGCAGTGATGTCTGCGGATGATGGGAAGGACGTTGTCATGAAAGGTATCACACACGGCGCGTGCGATTACCTTATAAAACCGGTGCGCATTGAGGCGATCAAGAACATCTGGCAGCATGTAGTTAGGAAGAGAAGGAATGAGTTGAAGGAAATCGAGCACTCGGGCAGTGTGGAAGACAGTGATAGACAGAGGAGGATATCGGATGATGGTGATTATGCATCCTCGGCGATTGAAGGGAGCTGGAGGAATCCAAAGAGGAGGAAGGATGAGAAGGACGAGGAAGATGAGATTGAGGATCGTGAGGATTCTTCCACGATGAAGAAACCGCGGGTGGTCTGGTCAGTCGAGCTCCATCAGCAGTTCGTTACTGCTGTGAACCAACTAAGCCTTGATAGTAAGGACGCTTTCATTTCGCTTCTGCAGTCCAATTGTTGCTTCGTATCTGCATGTGAAACACAACGGCTACAGCTCTCTGCACATGTGTCAATGTGGCGTGACTGTGAGTATCCGGATGTTCATCTGGTGGCCACCAGTTTTTGCCATGGCCAGAAAATCAGGCAGGACCCATTTGTATGAAAAAAGATGGTGATGATGATTATGATTCAACGAACATGTGTAGGGTCTACCTGATGATTGGACCATCCTGATTTTTGTGCCACACAACATATGAATGGCAGTCCACCTGATGAACACACCAGATCTGAAGCACTGCTCTGCCTACACACAACCAACAACCCATTGATGTTTAAATGCTATGCATTGCTGTTTGTTTGATACATTTCAATGTCAATCCAGAGGCTGTTCCTAAGAAGATTCTGGAGCTGATGAGCGTTCCCGGTCTCACTAGAGAAAATGTTGCTAGCCACCTGCAGGTATGTAAAAAGTACTAGTAAATACATGTTCAATTCTGCTACATGAATGCCATGGTTTCAATTTAATTGATCTTGTCGCCACTTGGTGGTTGTGATACAGAAATATCGCTTGTATCTTAGAAGATTGAGTGGTCCATCGCAGCATCAAGGCGGGCCGCCCAATGCATCTTTCATGGGTACTGCAGAAGAGCCTTTTGGGTCGATTGGATCCTTTGATGGGCTTGATCTCCAAGCTCTTGCTGTCTCTGGTCAGCTTCCGCCACATAATCTCACGACGGTTCAGGCAGGCATTGGAAGAACAGCCTCAAACACTGGCATGGGCACGTCTCTTAGTCATCAGATTAACATGTTCAATTCCAATGTGCAGATTGCAAATTCTTCAAAAATAAGGTGTGAGCAAGAACTGAACAATAAACCGATGAACTTGCTTCATGGGCTCCCAACAAGCATTGAACCGAAGCAGCTAGCGCACTTCAACCGGCCTGTTCATCCATTTGGGAATATGGGTCGCCAAGTAGGAGAGGGGAACTTGGGTTTTCTAAACTCATCATCATCGATTCCGTTAGTAAGTACTGGTTCATCGACTCATGGAGACGTCAGGCATTGCCCTAGGAGCAGTCCTCTTATGATGCAGATGAGTCAGCAAAGAACACAACCCGCAATCTCTCAGCCCCAAATGCAGATGCAACTAGATGCGTCAATGCAGCAGTTGAGGGGGCAGTTACTGAATGAAATGGTAGGTGGGCGGGTGTCTGGGCTTCCATTGCCCATTTCGCAGCAGATGCTTTCGAATGAGATTGCAGGACAGGTTTTGGGAAGAAATGGAGCTGTCATGAATGGTAGAGGCATTGCGTCGTCTGGGGGAGCTTCTATCAATAGTCCTTCATATGTTGCAGTTTCCCAAGCTCCATCTGTTGATTTTCCTATCAGAAATGGTACAGAATTGCTTGCAAGCGGTTTTTCTACAGCAGCCACTGCAGGGCTACCAAGTATGGCATTGACGGGGATGTTTCAAGAAGCCACAACGGTGACAGGAAGCTTGGAAGGATTAAACAATCCTACCATTGCAAAAGGATCCAGTTATCATCTCTTTAATGAACTCCGTTCGAGCAAAACCCAAGATTGGGAGCTGCAGAATATCAGTCACGCTTACAATTTGAATCGACATATGAACTCTACACGGACCAATACTGATTTTGGTTCGTCAGTTTTGGGTCATCAAGGTTTGGGCGGTATTCAAAAGAATGGGCAGAATAGGTACGAATGTGCTGGCGGCAAAGGAATGGACGCACCAAGTGGTCAAGATGAGAATGGGAACCTGGAGATGATCATGCGCGGTCAAAACAATCTTGCGGTCGACAATTCTTTCAGAGTGAAGGCTGAATGCGGGCCCAATATGAGATGCGAGAACATGCTACTCACAGACCAGTTCATTCAAGATGATCTCATGAGCGTGCTTTTCAAACAGGTCAGCTTTCTTGATGGCATCATCTTTACTTCTAAGTTGGTGTTTTGTATTGAGAGAATACTCCAGAAATGCGATTTCCACGAAATTGAGTTTCTCACCGTTCGTGTGAAAAACTAATTGTGGAATTCAATTGCCATTTCTGAGGTTTTACGCAAAAGATGCGGATATCAATTTCTCCCAAAGAACAATCTAAATGTCCATATCCAAGGTTATGAGAGACAGCCTGTGCCTTTTGACTGTTGGTCTCTTAACATTTCCACGGAAAACTGTTCTCCAAACCAAACTATGGAATTATTGTTGGGTTCTCTAGTTTTCGATTTGCTGATGATTCCATAGGAGTCTTCCATATCCACGTTTTAGATTCTCTCTATCCAAAACCCTGTAGATTATTTTAAATGTCCTAGCTAAGAATGTACTTGATCCCAAAATGGTATTCCTACTCTAGACGGGAGATCCGTGCGGAAGCTGCCTTTATGTATTGGTTTCAGTCTGTCTGAACTGATCATGTAAAGACCAAAACCATGCTTGAAATTCTCCCAATTTTAATTAAAAATCACTCTAAATCCCCTGTAGATTCTCTCTATTCAAAACATTTTAGATTCTGTCTATTCAAAACCCTGTAGATTATTTTATGTGCTAGCAAAGAATGTACTTGATCCCAAGTATAGCATCCCTACTCTAGACGGGAGACCTGTGCTGAAGCCTCCTTTATGTATTGGTTTCAGTCTGCCTGATTATGTAAAGACCGAAACCATGCTTAAAATTCTCCTAATTTTAATTAAAAATCACTCTTAAACGAAATCTCCCTAAAGAAACCATCCCTAATCCTACTTTCACTATTAACTTGTATTTTAATAAATAACCCGCCAAAACCTCAATTATTCAATGGGCCAACTATCTTCCTTAACTCCCACATGGCAACAGCATAAATATGAAGTGAATGCTTCATACATGTGCATCATTCCGGTCGGGTTTGGGTCCTCCATTCTGACCTGGTTAAAAATTGGTTCTAGTTGGATTTGGGGCGGGACCATTGTCTTGAACCAGGTGAAATCATGTCTGGGTCTATTTTATTAGTAATAAGACACGCATGCGTGGGCGCACAGATCCAACCCTTCCAATAGTTTGGCCTCACCGTGAGGATCACCTAATGCATAAATCAGTCCTATCTACTCATTAGATGGGCCAAACCATGAAAACAATGTTCAGCGATTGATAAATAGCAAAATACAAGGATGATCCAATCAATGACTAGATATAGTCGATATGACAGATTTTTGCACAAGGTGGTCCTCATTGTGGGTTAACCCATTGGCTTGGTTCGATGTTGTGAGCACATGAACAGTTGGAATTTATTGATTGGGTGGACTGCAACTTATAGTCCAACTGGTTGAACTACACACACACATACATCCACAGACCTTTTGAATGTCATGTAGTACGTCAATCATCAATCGGGATGATTCATTCAATAGTACCATTGGGAGCAAGCCATGGTGCAAGAATCATGCCGATCGGATGATCCTAACTCTTTGAATGAGGCCAATTTGTTGCTACTGCTCCATTGTTTATGAGATATAGATAACATGGTTAGAGTTATTAAACCAGTGCTTCTTTGGAATCATAAGCAACACAGAGGGATCTACAAACTAAATGTTTCAAGATGATGATTGGACCTATTTTGTTTCTCATCTCAATCTTGACTTCTCATTTTCCATACTTATTGATCTGATGTTTAGGTTCATCTAATTGGTGTGATTTTTGCACCATGACTTGCTCATAGTTATATAAATGAATGAACGGTTCAAATCAATGATAGGTCATCCCATGTAGCATTTAAAAACTTGAGGGACATTGGTAACCTCCCCATTTCTGTGGGGATGTTAGCAAAACCATATATGTATGTATGTACACTCACACATGCACGCACGATTTTGCCACAACTTTTTGCGAATCTTGACAAACTGACATTTCGGGGAATGGCGGAAAATAATTCGTGTACTCAACCCCAATTAGTTAGGATAAAGTTTAGATGATGATGATATATATATTATCAACAAAATGAGGTTTTCTAAGCAGCCGAATGTAAGTAGCCAATTTACCTGCCCCACATGTGTCAAAGGGCGACACGTGTGTGCGATATAATCCATCCATAGGGTGCTCCTGACCACGTAAATGCCCCCAAAACCAAGGTCCAAAGACCCAATAAATACCGAACAGGTACCTGGACCCATCTGTTCATAATCTTCAATTGCAAGAGTCTAGTTCAAAATCTTCAACTCAAAACAATACAATCAAAGGGACCATTTTGCTGTTGTTGTTTTGATGAACCATCAGGAAATGGAGTCACTGTAGTGACTAATTCACAATTCCGTCCCAAAATTGACAGGCCCAAATCCCAACTTTACACAACCAATGCCGCTTTTCTACCGGGAGTTCTGTTGTTAAGCTTTCTACTGAATTTGATAGTATGAGTTCACATGTGGGTGTTCTTCGGTTTCGCTTTCTTTCACTAGCAATATTGAATTGTTATAATTGAGCAATTGATATAACTAAGCATTTGATGGTCCACACCTTTTTTTTTTCCAGCAGCAAGAAGGGGTCGGGCTGGTTGAAACGGATTTTAACCTTGATACGTATCCCGTCGATAACATTCAGGTGTAGGACTTTCCGTGACTTCATACAACTGATCAATAGGAGTGGCTCTCTTAGCAAGAGATTCCGAGTCCACATCTTCAACTGAAAAACAGAACATAACCTGCAACAACTTGGAGCGGCATAATTCGTAGGTACGGATCTGACACGCCAGTTGGTGAAGATAAAATCATGTAAGATAGCTGCACAGTGCAGAGGCACAACTGCGGAGTTTTGACTGCTTTCACCTCATTCTAACAAGAAAGATCTAGTCTTGGGGCACATTTGGATGCACAACTGAATCGAATTGTGAAATGGCAATGACATATCATAGCCTCCATTTGATGTGAGGAAGTAGCACTCGGCAACTTCAAAGTAACGTAATTTTGATTTGTCAGTCTAATCCCCACAATGTGAATGTTAAAGAGATAATTACAATTGGGTTTGTTGCAATTATTACAATTCGATTTGTTAGTGCAACCAAATGCGGTATTAAGAAAAATGGGTGGTGAAGATTTGTGGGTGTGGTTGATGGACGTAGTTTAGGGACAAGGATAGGTTTTTGCCGAGACCTCTATGGACATTGGACTGAGGTCTTTCTAACTTTAATAACGTATTTTGAATCTTGTACAGATTTCATTCGATTGCTTGAAAATGCAGGTTGCTGTTGGTCTGTTGTTTGTTTCTCAGATTTTTGCTTGCAGCTCTTCTTGGATGAAATTCTGTTTTTCGTCTCCGTAGGTAGTTGAGGATGGCAGAAAATGGTCCTTTTCTATTGCTTCGTGGACCTATTTGTGACCGTTGATTCTTGTCGTTTGGTGAAATTATATTGTGGAGGGACGAATTCATAATTCTGATGGTGATCTTTAGGGGTGGAAATGGATCGGGGCAGGTCTGATTGAGGGGAGTTCCAAATCAGACCATTTAATAATCTAATAATCTAGTTTAGATTTCAGTCCATACCCAATCCATTAGTATATGAATTCGGTCTGTGTCAGCTCCGAAGTCCAAATCATCTGTGTCTGGTCTGGTCTAAGAGGATTAGGCGCAGCCCATTTATCTATGGGCCGAGTTTGAGTCATTCATGTTGGGTTGGACTAATTTCTCATAAATGTTGTATATTTTACTTTCGGCATTCCCTTTGGACATTGAACCTTTTTCTTAATAAAATAGGTTCGGAAGGTCGTTAGGTTTTAAATTTTAGTTAGTTTCTTTAGTACATAGATCAAAGGAATTTTAGGTTGGGTTTAGGTCGGGTCCCTTTTTAGGAGGTCCAAATCTGTTCAATTTAGGTCAGGGGCAGGGCAGGTTGGGTTACTTTTGAGAGTTTCTAGACCAACCATTTGATAACCAGGGCGGTGTGTTGGAGTCAAACCAGACCCATTGGGTCCATTTCATATGCAGACTGTTTATTAGGGTTTAGATTGAGCTCAGGTCTGGTCTATGTCGTCATCATCGTCATCTAACCGTTATTGGGAATGTTCTTATATTCCATGTGGCAAGATGAAATCCTATTTTTTCAAACTAGAATTTTTATTCACGCGAGTTTAGAATGGTGCGAGAACCTTGCCTACTTCTCACAGCAATCGGGCGCTGTTGGGGCGTGTCACTTCTGGGGGAGACTGACTCGCCCTAGCTAACCCTTGCCATTTCTGACTACACCTGGGTTCTGATTTTGTGTGTTGCTTACAGGTCTGATCCATCTTAGGTCTCTTTTTTTGGGTGGTCCAAATCCAATCAGGAGAGGTCAAGGGGTAGGTAGGACAGGTCACCTTTGAAAGGTTCAAGATCAATTGAGAAGTCAGGTCAGGAAAGGTCAACGGCAGGTAGCGCTAAGCATCGAGTCAAGTCGGACCGAGTTAAGGCTGACCCGACTCGATCTGGTTTTGAAATAGGCCTAACCCGAACTCGACCTGAACTCAGTACCAAGTCCAGCATGCCTGACCCGATCCAAGTCCGGGTCTGGCCTGGACTAATCCGAACTGAGTCCGACCCGATCACAAGTACTGAGTCGGGTCGAGTTGGCACCGAGTCAGGTCGGGTGGAGTGGGTATCCCTGGCTGAAATCACAACTCGAAACCTAGGTGCACTTGCCAAAATTGCAGCCTCTCCATCAGCTACACGGCATCTCAGATATGAAATGTTAGATCTAAGTTTTTTTAAATATATATGTACGAGTCAAGTTTCGGATTGAGTCGAGTCAATACCAAGTTGGATTTTGGATTGAGTGGAGTCGAGTCAAGTTACTGGGTGACTTGAACTCGACTCGGTTTGAGTTCGGATTGGACAAAGTTAACTTAGTTCAGATCAACTCACCCACCCGGGTCAAATCGAGTCGGAACAAGTCGGAGGAGTCGAGTTTGCCGAGTTCAGTAGTCCCATGCCCAGCTCTAACAGCAGGGTGGGGCGGGTCACCTTTGAGAGGTTACAGACCATCCCAGTTGATAATTAGGTTGGTGTGTCAGCTGAGTCAATTAGCCTGAATTGAACCGAGTCATCGTAAAACTGGTTGGTGAGTCTGAACTCAGCTGAGTGAATTAGTTTTTAAATAAAAAGACACCACACTGGTGGGATTTGGATCACCAAACAATCAAGATCACAACATTTGCCGGCAAACCACAATTGTTTTCTGATTTTGTTCACATATTTCAATAGTCCTATTGTTTTAAGTATCTATTTATTAGTGAAATATTAATCTAAGTTTAAATTCAAATATCATGTCTAAGTGGATTCGAGTCTTCGAGTCAACCTGACCCGGCTAGATATTGAGTCGAGTTGTTTTCGAGAGTTTAAATTATGGTGCGTTGGACTCAGACCCAACCCATCTTTTGAGGCCAGTTAGGGCCCTGCTAAAGTGTGAGCAGGTCCTTCTTGGGCTAGAGATGTGGTCTATCTAAGAAAGTGGGTTGTGTCATGTTGAACCCTACCTGACCCAACCCACCCATATAGGTTATAGGCTGGGCAAACTAACAGAAGAAAGTGTAGACACATATGATTGTCGACTGGTTCGAGACATGGACCTGATCTATTCGGGTACTGGTCAGTTAATGTAGGGGCATTTTCACACCAGGCTCGAGTGGGGTGGTCTGTGAGATGTGAGGGCATACTCGGGATGAGTGGCCTGTGTGAGGCGGGCTCCATCCATGTGATATGGGTGGCTCCTATGAGGCGGAACTCATGTGATGTGGGGCCCACAAGGGGGTTCGGCCGAGAACCTAACTCATGAGATGTGGGGTGTAGACTATGAAAATAAATGGATTGATTCGACATGCTCTATCAGTTTGAACTTTTAGAGCAAGTGATTAGTTGTCTTGCATCAAAGTGATTAGTTGTCACGTTGGGCTGACCCAAACCTTAACCTGTCCCATTGTCACCCTTACCTACCCGGACCTGACCCACATGCGTGTTTTGAATGTGGACTATTAGCTAACCTTTTAGAAGCTGTCCATTCTTTGGTTGCACTGTGGCCCACCTGCCATGTTGGGATGGTATGATCATTGGGGTAGGGCATCTACATGGTCTGGCCCACTTGATGGACGGCTTTAACCCCGCACGTGTGGCAGTGGGCTTACATCTCATATGTTGGCACTTGTGGCTATGCATTGATCCTAGCCCTTCCACACGTAATGGGCTAACCGAAACTCATCTAGTACAATCCTTGCTAGTGAAAAGGTCTCATGGGGACATGAACGGTGCTACGGAGCCCATCAGACAAGAAACTTTGTGGGGCCCATATTGACATCTACTCGGTCCATCATTTGTGACTCATCATTTTAGGACATGAACCAAAAAATCAGACCAATCCAAAATTCAAGTGGGCCACACCACTTGGAAAGGTGGGGATAGGGATGCCTACTGTTGAAACCTTCTTGGGCCCCACTGAAGTTATGGATTCCATTCATCCTGGTGGGAATCGCCTTGTGTACGGATTGGATGGCATATAAACATGTGTATTGGTGCTGTGTTTCATCAATTCCTGCGTACCACCAATTTGAGGTTGAGGATAATCCAAACCAATGGTTTTGCAATTATGGTTTATCCACGGTGGGGATCATCGGATCAACAGTTTTTATCACCGAACCAAGTGACTTACTTGTGATGATAATAATAATAATAATAATAATAATAAAGTAAATGATATTATGCACTGGATCAGATAATCCCTCCTTAATCATGTTAGTTATTAATAAAAGGGGAGATGGTTGATTGTATGCAACTAGTTGCCTTGCAGGCTGGGTGGGGCCCACCGACATGTTTTTGATAAATCCAATCCGTCCATCCGTTTTTGGAGATCATTTAAAGACTTGAGGTAAAAAAATTAGGTGTATCTAGGACTAAAATGGGACACACGAGAGGAAACAGTGATCATTCAGTGAGCACCGTTGAAGCATTCTTATGCCCAAAAATTTATTGTATCAGTCTATATTATTGGTTTTTTCACTTCATCCCATTGACAATGACCTTCTAAAGGGTTTAGATAACATATAAACATCAAGGTGGAGACTGGAAAGATTTCAACAGTAGAAATTTCTTTCCCTAATTTTTCCTCTCGTGTGACCCACTTGAGTTTTTTATTAGCCTCATTTTTTATCACACGCCTAAAATGAGATCTCAAAACGGATAGACGGAATGGATTTCTCACATACATTGTAGTGGGCCCCACCCAGATCCTTGTGCAGGAACTTCCTGCGAAAGGCTTTCGCATGTTAGTTATTAATAAAAGGGGAGATGGTTGATTGCATGCAACTAGTTGCCTTGCAGGCTAAGGGATAAAGTTATGGCACGTGAGTTGCAAGTGGAGAGACTAGGAGAGAAGAAAGGAGAAAAATACTAAGGGAATTGGTTCTGCTAGACCAGGCAAGGACTACTCAGGTAAAGATAGGAAGGGAAAGGGTGCTGCTACACGAAATGAGACTGTGTACTGAATTACGCAGTATACTCCTGTTGTAATGAGTAAACTTTACTGGGCCTACCGTGAATGCATGTAGTTTATCCACACCGTTCATTCGTTTTTCCATATCATTTTAGGGGTTCAACCCAAAATTGATGTATATACAAAGCTCAAGTGGGCCATACCACACGAAAAAATGGAAGTATTAATTTCCACCGTTGAAATCTTTCTAAGGCCCCAGTGATGTTTATTTGTCGTCCAACTTGTTCGTAAGATCATACAGACATGAAGGGAAAACACAAATATCAGCTTGATCTGAAACTTCGGTTGCCTCCAAGAATTTTTCAACGATATATGTTCAATTCACACTTTTTCCGGTGGTGTGGTCCAATTGAGGTTTAGATATGCTCCATTTTTTGAATAAATCCCTAAAATTATGTGGTAAAAGAGATGGACGGAGTGGATACAATGCATGAATGACAGTGGAGCCCATAGAGTTTACTCAGTACGCAATCCGCTTCCTCTGCTACACCCAGGGAATGGCTATTAAGGGAAAGGTTGCGACTACTCATACACAGAGAAAAAGAGAAGCCTAGAATGTCGGGCAACTCACCCTCATTTTATCGGTGCCGTGACTTCCATTTTTCCGATGCCATGGCCCGTTAAAATAGTGACACCAAAGTCATTATGGGTTTAGCCACTTTCTTGAGCCCATATGACTAATTTTTCAAATGTAAATAATACTTAATTGCTAGTAAACCCTTCAATGGGGGTATTTTTTACATTTGACATTTCACTTGTCAAAGGGAACTTTTAAGGTAAGTTATATGAGGTTAAGTTAGAGTAATGTATTTTGAAGAGGTAGTTTCTCCTTGCTTGAGAGGGTTTCAAGAATGGGATCTTGATTCAAGGATCTAAGCTTTTTCAAGAGATGTTCTAAGGTTTTACTATGAATAAAGTAGGTATTCATACCGTAAAGCTTGGACGATGAACCTTTTCAAATCTGCATATCACATAAGAAAGATCTGATTTTTTTAGGGCTTAAGAGGGCATTAAAGCATACACACACTAGATGGATTGAATGTCTTTCACCCATTACAAAGGGGCCTCAAATGCAATTTAGAAGTTTTTAATAGTGGATATCTCATTCTTCCCTCGTGTGGCCCATTTGATAATTAACGAGCTGTTTTTTTAGGGAAAAGGAGAGCATTAAGAGAAGTAGATAATGGATGGATAGGATGAACTGTACACATTACGGCAGTCCCCACATATCGTGATTGTATATTAACCATTGTGTTCTAACATGTATGATGTTTCATGGCATTGGTTGTATTCCAACAAACTGTAGATAATCTGGGGCTGTACATTGTAGAATAATAACACCATTGCATGCATCTGATGAAAAGTAGATTGCAAAAGAAGTGGTGGGCCATGGTACTGTCCCCAGCTAAGCAGGAGATAATACTTTAAACCTTGATTGATGGTGGACATACGGCATGTTTTCTTTCTCATCCGTTTATTTTCTGGCCAGTTGGGATATGTTCGACGACTGAATTCCATGAAGCAGATCAACGGCTTAGATCACAAAACCATGGCATTGGTTGTATTCCAACAAACTGTAGATAATCTGGGGCTGTACATTGTAGAATAATAACACCATTGCATGCATCTGATGAAAAGTAGATTGCAAAAGAAGTGGTGGGCCATGGTACTGTCCCCAGCTAAGCAGGTGAGCCTCGTGTATTTTCTAGCTGTAAAGAGTCTTTCCCTGTCTTCGTCACGTGTGCAGGAGAAAAGCTGTTCTCTTCCCTTTTGGGAGGATAAGGATCCAGGGAAATCAACGGTCCAGATGCTAAACCAAATAAGGCAGGCTTAAATATCCGACTGCCCCCACAACGTGCTAACGGTCAAGTTGTTTGAATACTGGTGGAAATACAATGCCAGATTATATAAATCAAAATGGTTTATAATTCAAACCATTCAAATATAGTGTTAGACATTGAGGACGTGTTTGGATGCACTATCGAATCAAATCGTGATTATTCATAAGTCAGAATGGAGACAGCCAAATTGATATTTCCTCTGCATTATTAAGTAAAATTGGACCACTTTCATGTTGGACTTTAAAGGAATGTGACTGCAATTTGAGGGCTACTTCCTTTTTGTGAATACAAATATGGGACCGCAAGAGTCCGGTTAATAGATTGATCTGGACCATCCATTAGTTCCAATGCACATTTCATGGGCAGCGATCAGTAAACATTATTAAATTGAAATCATTTTAATTCATTTGGTTAAACTTCAAACCATGTGGTAAATGGAATCGATGCGAATTGGAATTCTTAACCATTTTTGGATACTTGCAATTAAAATTATCCATAATTCGAAAATTGTATTAAAATGTAATTGGAATGCATTAAGTAAATAAGTTTTAATATCTGAAATTTGACATAATAATTGTAAAAAGCCTGTTGGTTCGGAATTTAGTAATGTGATACACATGTGAGATTTGTTAACGTGCCAGAACTAATTGAGTTCGATTTAGACTAGAGCTGGGCATTGGAACGAGTCGACTCGGATTTGGCCCAACCCGACCAGATCCGGATTTTACATGTCCCAACATTGGAGATACTCCTCCAATGAGTTCTTTTTTACTTTGGGAATCAAGGACTTTCGAAAGATAGATGTGGAGAAAGCAGTAACTTAATTACCACTAAATTGGAATCACTAACTTGACTGAGGGCTAGTTTAGGTGGTGGGATTAGAAGGGATTAGGTGGGATGGGATTCAAAAAACATAATTATTACCCATGGCAGGGATTGTCCCCTATTGCCATGGGATAAGATTAATGCCCTGCTTGGTTGATAATACGGTGGTACATTGAATGGATACACCTACCATCATTTGAAATTACTGAGATAACACGTGTGTTATATTTAAACTGTCCATTTGTTTTGTAATCTCATTTTAAGGCATGGGCCTAAAAATGAGGTAGATCCAAAACTTATGTGGGCCCAAAGAAGTTTTCAACGGTAAGTATTCAATCCCCGTTGCTTTCTATGGTGGGGTCCACTTGAGCATTAAATTTACCTGATATTTTGACCCATGCTCTAAAATAATCTCGATAAATGGGTGGACGGTGTGGATATAGCCCACACATCATGGTAGGACCTGCAACAACTTGCTAACATTGAGTAAAATTGGCACGGGACCAATGCAATTCTATTTAATGTAATTCCAAGCTTTTCCATTCTTCTCAAACAAGGAGTGGAATTGGCAGACGACCAGATGAATCCCATCCCACTTAATCCCTTCTAATCCCGCTGCCCAAACTGACCCTGAGAGTAGCAAAGTGTTTCGTAGAGCAGCACATTGATGAATGAGGAGTAAGTAATGTTATAATTACAATATATTGTCAACATAGCGTATGAGCGCAAGTGAACGATCCCTAGAGCTAAGGTATTCCTTAAGATCCACCATGCATGCACAAATGGAAGAGAATTATACCTATTGGCTACTACTAAGTCGGTCCGCATGATTACAAGGATGGATAAACTACTCCTTTGCTAAGGTTTATACAGCCGTTGAGCAATGGAGAAAGCTAAACTAAATGTCTCGAAGAACTAGATAAATAACATTACGATGTAGTTGATTTATTTGATTGATCATGGATGTCTCTCTTCATGTCTTCTTCTGCTATTTATAAAACTCAAATACAATTGTGAGAATAAACGTTACCTACATGATAATCTCCCATGCTGCCAACTGTAAAGTGGCGGTCACCTCCATTTGATCATGCTTTTCATTTATCAAATGCATTCTTATCCAATTAAGTATTTACTACACGTTCTCGTAATGACATAGCTTTAATGGTTACAAGCCCTTATCGATAAGTCACATGTTGAACATGCTTTTTTGAAAATTTGCTCACTAATAAGTTGTCTTCCATATATTCACCTCATCACATTGAGATATCATACATGTCCTGTGACCATATCTGCATCATCCATTTGGAATTTTCAGATCTAGCCCCAGTTATTGCCTGATTTTACGTACATGATAGTGCTTAACGTCATATTTTAATTGTGTTTTTATTGCAGGATGTAATCAGGAGCGTGGACTGAAAAATAGTACTAAAAGCGTAGATTTGATACTCCGAAGACATCAGAGCAAGGGACACACTCAAGAGAACCAAGACTGAAGAATTTACATGCCAGGGATCCGAGAAAATCAAGTCATTCACGTTAAAGAGGCCCGAAATTGGTGAAGAATGCAAGATCACATAGTTCCCGCCATCTGATTGGCTCAAAACTGCATGCATGGCCTGAGGGCCATAAATTAACCGTACATATCAAATTTCAGCCCTCGAATCACTATGGAAGTGGCCCAACAGTTAAATCAGCCCATAAAACAGCGATTTGGGGCCCACCTGATAGCTGGATATTCTTCAAGTTTGGCCTCAACCACTCAATCTACAAGAAGGGAGGAATAAGCGGGGTGGATCGACCACACGCATTACAGTGGACCCCACGTGCGACGTGCGTGTACACAACACGTCCGCACGGGAGCCGCACCGGGCCAAGATTCCTTTTTAAAGTCGGCTTACCCGACTCCTTCTGCAGCAGCAACAGCGAACGCTGGTGCGTCCGCTGATCTCTCGTAGTAGGGCCCACCTTTCATCCAAATCATCCATCTGAACCACCCATTAAGTCCAGAGGGAGGGCGTGACCCTCACCTAGGTGGAATTTTTCCTAGAAGAAGTATGGAACAGATTTCAGCCGTTCGGACGCGGAGCGAACGGTCAGGTGATAATTCTGCGGGCCACATCAACGGATGGCCAAAAACCTCTCTTTCCCGACCGAAATTCCGAGAGAAATCCGGTGGATGGTTTGGATTTCTCATTTGAAGCCGATCATGGACCCCACCATCGTCACAGGGTCACTGGCGTACGCAGGCCCTGTTTCCACTTTCGTTGCTGACTGGTTTTGGGACTATTATATGCCCATGATGATGATCGGACGGCTGATCTGAACCGTTCATCATGTAGGTCTGCCAAAAATCTCACAGAGGATGTTCTCCTTTTGGAAAGAAAGCAAAGAAGGGAAGTGTGAGGACGCTGCCATCAGAACGGCATTGTCGCAGGGCCTCCGGTTTCGCATACTGTATGCGTAAAAACCCACTCCAGGAGGGACGTGTGGGACTATGCTCTCTCGACTAACTCCTGGGGTTGCTATAAGGAGGCGGAAAACGTGAAGCCAGGGGAAAAAACGAAGACGGGGGACGAGGGCTGAGCGTGAGCAGCGGCAGTGAATGTGAGCGGAGGCAGAGAAGGTGGGCTGGCTTGGGCTGGGCCTGGTTTTCCTCTTTCTTTTCTTCTTCTTTGGTCTACTGTGAATTTCCTAATCATGCCCGTGATTGGCTAAACGTCTTAGATAGGGCTAAGAGGTGAAGCCTGTAGCGAGATGGGACATTCTATTCTATATTTTTAATGTAAATTCATGAACTGAATTTGTTTTTAGTTGATTTTGGAAGGAATATTTTTAGTCTTTAATGGTCTGTTGTGACTGAAATTACAATGGGTTTGCAATGGCTTTGAATATTTCATTTTCCCTTTTTATGTTTATGACGTCAGGAAGCCCTGTTGTTCACCATCGTCTCCTGGGCATGGTAGGATGATGGTACCCTTCCTAACCTTCATAGCATGTTGATTGGTTGGTGATTAGTTTAATTCTGTTGTTAACTTTGTCTCCTAGGCATGGTTTGGTGATGGAATCCATTCTAATTCATATACCTTTCATCTCGTGAAGACTAAATCAAGTAAGTTCAGTTTGATTTCTATGATTCTTGATGCAGGCATAAGATCTCCCTGATCTTTATAAGTGGATCCTCTGAATCCCTAGTTTCCCTTCCCTGAATTGTTTAAAGTTTTAGATAATTATTCCTTAAATTCTATTTGATTTAGATTACATCTTAGTCTAAGTTCTAGTTCTACTTAGTTTCAGATAACGCACAGGTATCAGTCCCTTGGGATTCGACCTCGGTCTCACCGAGTTTATCACTACATCACAACCCTATACTTGGGGAGTGAACAAGTTTTTGGCGCCGTTGCCGGGGATTGACGGTTACATTTTCTGAAATTAATTAGGTTTAGAATTAGGTTAGGATTAGGATTTTACTAACTTTAGGTTAAAGGTTTTTATTTTATTTTATTTTTAGGAACTATTATTTTATTTTTAGAAACTAACCTATTTTCCTGATTTTGTAGGACCCTGACATGAGTTTCTAAATTGGTAATTCCTTCTTAATTCCTCTACTTTTTCTATTTTTAGAATTAGGGTTTGAATTTTAGAAATTTTCTTCTTTTTGTTTTTAGAAACTAGGTTAGTATTTCCCTTTTTAGAAATTCTTTCTAATTGTCAGAAACTAACTCATCTTTCCTTTATTTCATTTTTAGAAATTTTCTATTTATAGACCTTTTGTTTAAAAACTAACTTTCCTATTTTATAGGCCTTTAAGATAGGAATTTCTAATTCGGTAAGTTCTTTCTCTACTTTTCTATTTTTTAGTTCTCTTTTAGTAATTTACTTTCTAGTTTAGGATCTTCTTCTTTTAGAAACTATTTTACTTCTATCTCTTTTTTTTAAAGATTTTCTAATTATAGACCTTCTCTTTAGAAACTGACTTGTTTGTTTTCTTTTGCAAGTCTTTAACTTAGGGACTTCAATTTGGTAATTTCTTTCCAACTCCCTCTCTATTTCTAGATTTTATTTTCTTTTCTTAAGATTAGGTTTCAAATTTGATTGAGGGTTGCGAGTGCTTCATGCCCAAGTGGGCCCGTGACAACACTCGACGTCTCTTGATTGAAGGAGGATTGGTTGAGGGGTTGACTATCCATCGCAGGACTAGACACCACTTGAAATCCCCTGAGTTAATTGAAGTTATGGCTGAAGACCAACCTCCTCTACTTCCACCCAGGGTGGAGGATACCCAAGATGAGAATGAGGTGCATCAGGTACCCCCGCCTCGTACTTTACGAGATTATTTACAACCGGCGGGAGTGAGTACGCCCTCATGCATGATTTTTCCTGAAAACACAGGACAAATGGACATCAAGCCAGGAGTTATCCAACTCCTTCCCAAATTCCATGGACTTGAATCAGAAAGTCCATATTTACATTTGAAAGAGTTCGATGAGATTATAGCTACATTATATTTTCCTAATGTATCTGAGGATACAGGGTGAAACTCTTTCCTTTTTCCTTAAAAGAGAAAGCTAAGACGTGGTTACATTCACTGCGTCCTAGATCCATTGGCACATGGAACGACATGCAGAGGGAATTCATAAAAAAATTCTTCCCACATCATAAAACGATTACCCTCAGAAAAGCAATCATGAACTTTGCCCAAAAGGAAGATGAAACATTCTTCCAATGTTGGGAAAGGTTCAAAGATTTAGTCAGTTCATGCCCACAACACGGATTTGAAACGTGGCGCATTACAAATTTTTTCTATGATGGACTGACATCTTCCATGCGCCAAATGGTCGAGACAATGTGTAATGGAGAATTCATTAATAAAAATGTTGACGAGGTATGGGATTACCTCGATAGTCTTGCTGAAAAAACACAATCATGGGACTATTACCCAAAGTCGAACACCACGTCTAGGCCGACTCAATTAAAGGAGAAAGGTGGATTATATCTCTTGAAAGAAGAGGATGATCTCAAGTGTAAAGTGACTACGCTCATAAGGAAAGTTGAGGCCATGGAAGGAAAGAAGGATAAGGCTAATGAAATTGTTTGCGGCATCTGTGATTGCAACATTCATACAACTGAAAATTGTCCTACAATACCCGCCTTTCGAGGAGTGTTGAATGAACAAGCCAATGCTGTAAACAACTATTAAAGACCTTTTACTGGACCTAACTCCAATACGTACAATCCTGGTTGGAAAAATCATCCAAAATTTAGTTAGAGGAATGAACAAACGGCTACCCCTCAAGGTTTCTTCAATCAAAATCCAAATCAAGGGAAACCTCAAGAGAAACCGGTTCAAAATTCCATACAAGAGCTGGATCAGGCAATGCGGGGAATTACAGATTTTATACAAAAAATAGATTCTCGTATGATGGTTATAGAAAAGGGAATGCTTCCTGCACAACCTCTCCCCAATCCTAAACCGCATTACGAGATTAATAATCTCAGCTCTCCAAATCAAATGGGGCACGCTAAATCCATCACCACTCTTAGGAGTGGAAAGATCATTGATAAAACTCTTCCAGTTAGGCCCGAAAAGCCTTAAGAACCAGAAGAGGACAACAATGATGGATCTAGTAATGCCCCACAAAAATTAGAACCGGAACTTCTAAAGAAGCCGGTTGCTCCATTCCCCAACGGTTGGTTGCACCAAAACCTCTTTCTAACTCTCGGGATATCTAGAGGTGTTGAAACAAGTGAAAGTCAACATTCCTCTACTTGATGTCGTAAACAGATTCCTTTATATGCCAAATTCTGAAAGACTTATGCACGACCAAAAGACGGACAAAGTATTCAAAAGAAAATCTTCTTGGGAGAAAGTGAGTGTCATCCTAAGCAAGACGTGCCACAGAATTAAGGATCCCGGTAGTCCAACCATATCATGTGTAATCGGAGAACCATCGAATTGATCACGCACTTCTTGACTTAGGAGCGGCGTCAATCGATTCCCTACTCGGTATACAAAGCAGTTAGGTTTGGGTGAATTAAAACCCACCCTAACCACACTACAACTTGCTGATCGCTCTGTTCGTGTACCAAGAGGGATAATTGAGGATGTGTTAGTCAGTTGATAGATTTTACTACCCGTAGATTTTATCATCCTGGACACCGAACCCATCAATAACATGAGCACTCAGATTCCCGTCATTCTTGGTCGCTCATTCCTTACCACGTCAAATGCAATTATCAATTACAGGAATGGTGTCATGACTATGTCTTTTGAAAATTTGACATTGGAGTCAAACATCTTTTTAAATAACGGCAGCAACTCAGAGGATGATGACGATTTTCACGACATTAACATGATTGACTCTTTCGTGGAAGATACGACACCTCTGACCTTATCCTCCGACCATCTAGAGACGTGCCTGGCCCACTCCCATGATTTTGATGATGACATGATTAGGGAGACGTGCGCCTTGCTTGATACTGCACCGGTACTTGAAGTTAACTAGTGGAAGCCACAATTTGAAGAATTGCCACAAACTGATGTAGTGCCTCTACCGTCTAACCTCAAGCCGTCGAAGCTTGACCTAAAATCTTTGCCCTCTGATTTGAAATATGCCTATTTAGGTCAAGATGAGACATACCCGGTGGTGATCTCTGCCCACCTGGAGAAAGAACAGGAGAGTATGCTCATATCTACTCTCATTGAGCATAAAGGAGCTCCTGGATGGACGATAGCGGACCTCAAGGGAATCGATCCCTCGATTTATACTCACCGCATATATCTTGAGGATAATACAAAAACCGCTCGGCAACCACAACGTAGACTAAATTCAAACATGAAGGAAGTGGTTAAGGCCGAGGTTCTTAAACTATTGGACGTGGGTATCATATACCCTATATCTGATAGTCAATGGGTGAGTCCAACTCAAGTGGTCCCTAAAAAGTCCGGAATCATCATCGTAGCCAATGCTAATAATGAACTCGTGCCAACTAGAGTCACTCTTGGTTGGAGAATGTGCATTGACTACGGAAAGTTAATAACGTCACGAGGAAAGACCACTTTCCTTTACCATTCATTGATCGGATCCTGGAAGGCTAGCAGGTCATTCCTATTCTGTTTCCTTGACGGGTATTCGGCTACAACCAGATAGAGATAGCCCACGAAGACCAAGAAAATACCACATTTACATGTCCCTACGGCACCTTTGCCTACGAAGGATGCCATTCGGACTATGTAATGCCCCGCCACCTTTCGGCGATGTATGCTTAGTATCTTTTCGATATGGTGGGGCAATATCTAGAGGTCTTCATGAATGATTTCTCTATTTACGATCCATCTTTCGAAGTGCTTGGAAAGTCTTAAATGTGTTTTTGAAAAGATGTGAAGAAAAGAACTTGGTACTTAATTGGGAGAAGTGTCATTTCATGGTTCGGAAGGGAATTGTCCTTGGGCATATCATCTCGTCCCAAGGAATCGAGGTAGATAAGGCAAAAATCGATCTTATCTCTAACCTACCTCCACCCAAGAACATTAGAGACGTGCGATCCTTCTTAGGACACGCGAGATTTTACTAAGCGATTCATAAAGGACTTTAGTCTCCTCTCTCGTCCTTTATGTGATCTTCTTCAAAAGGATGCTCGAGAGTGGAGTGAGCAATGCCAGGAAGCTTTCACCAAGCTTAAGGCACGTTAACCATTGCACCTATCATGCGACCACCCGATTGGAGCCTTCCTTTTGAGCTTATGTGCGACGCTTGATTATGCTTTTGGAGCGGTTCTAGGCCGGAGAAAAGATAAGAGACCCTACGTCATCCATTACGCGAGTAGACTTTAAATCCGGCCCAAGTGAACTACTCGACTACGGAAAAAGAACTCTTAGCCGTAGTGTTCGCTTTGGACAAATTTAAGTCCTACTTGATCGGATCCAAGATCATTATTTACACAGACCACGTGGTACTGAAGTACTCTTCTTTCTAAGAATGATTCTAAGCCCCGTTTGATACGATGGATCCTTCTACTTCAAGAATTTGATTTGAAAATTAAAGATAAAAAGGGAGTAGAAACGTTGTGGCCGATCACCTTTCTCGCCTTAATACCTCTGATTCCCTTGAGGACGACCCATATCAACGACATGTTCCATGATGAACAACTGTTTTGAGTCTCCCATTCACCTTGGTTCGCGATATTGCTAATTATCTTGCTACGGGTGCTATACCGACATTGGACTACGAAGATAAGAAGAAATTCTTCACCAAGGTGCGCAATTTTTCTAGGATGATCCTTATTTATTTAAATATTTTTCGGACCAAATCCTAAGGAGATGTGTACCAGACGATGAGCATCAGAGCGTCATCTCCTTCTGTCACTCACAGGCCTGTGGTGGTCACTTTTCTGCTAAAAAGACCACGGCCAAGATTCTGCAGTGTGGCTTTTACTGGCCCACTATGTTTAGGGACAGTCATGAGTTTTGCAAAGCTTGTGAACGTTGTCCGAAATTGGGACCATTGTCCCGTCGAAATATGATGCCTTTGAATCCCATCCTTATCATTGAAGCATTTGATTGCTGCGGCATCGATTTCATGGGACTATTCCCCCAATCATTTGGAAATCTGTATATTTTGCTCGCCGTGGATTATGTCACTAAATGGGTTGAAGCGATTCCGTGTCGAACTAATGACCATCGTACAGTCATTAAATTTCTAAAAGAAAACATCCTTTCTCGATTCGGAACGCCTCGAGCCATCATTAGTGATGGGGGCTCACACTTTTGTAATAGACCATTCGAGAGCTTAATAAAAAAATACAGTATCTCTCATAAGGTGAGCACCCCGTACCACCCGCAGACAAGTGGGCAAGTTGAGATTTCTAATAGGAAAATTAAATACATTTTGGAGAAAACGGTTAACCCTGATCGTAAGGATTGGTCAATCCGATTGACCGATGCCTTATGGGCATACCGTACTGCCTTTAAAACCCCTATTGGAATGTCTCCCTTTAGACTTGTCTATGGGAAAGCTTATCACTTGCCTATGGAGCTGGAACATAAAGCGTACTGGGCGATCAAAAATCTTAATTTCAATCTAGACAACGCTGGCTCGCTACGCAAACTTCAATTGAATAAAGTTGAGGAAATCCGAAATGATGCGTACGAAAATTTGAGAATTTACAAGGACAAGATGAAAGCATTTCATGACCAACACATTTTGCGAAAATCATTCACACCTGGTCAGAAGGTCCTTTTGTACAATTCTCGATTACATCTCTTTTCGGGTAAACTTCGATCTTGTTGGACCGGCCCTTACATTGTTGTTTCTGTTTTTCCTCATGGGGCCGTTGAGATAAGAGATCCCGACAATGGCAAGGAGTTTAAAGTCAATGGACATCGATTGAAACCATTTGTCGAGAAATTTGATTCGAGAGGACATGTCCATGCCCCGGACCCTGTTTTACAGGATTGATCTCCTAGTCGATGGAGGTATAGGTAGGTTTATCGCTTTCATAGGATTAGGGTAGTTGCTTTATTTGCTTGCTGAAGACGGTAAACTTAGCGCTCCTAGGAGGCAACCCAGCTCTTCATTCCATTTCATTTTCCTAGTTAGTTAGTTCAATATTTGTGGGTAACATTGTTGCAAACCCTCACGAGACTACAACTCGTCCACTAGGGGTAACCTAAGGGTTTAAAGACTTGTTGCACACGCTAAATGTAATCGAGAGCACCTACGAAAGTGGTATAGGTAGGATTTTTTTTTTATTATTTTTGTGTTGCCTTCTCCCTTACTGACCGACGCCCATGCTGTGATCTGTTGGAAAGTGTCTCTTGATTCATCATCCAGGTACTATCTTCCCATCACTTCATATTTACTTTTCGTTGTCCCAAGTGCATTGCACGCTCATATCTTTTACATTGAGGACAATGTAGATTTTAGGTTGGGAGTGGGAGATTAGGTGACCTAATCAGCATTTTCTTTGTCTTGATCAAAAATTATAATTTTTTTTAAATTTTTCTAGAATTTCGTATGAATTCGAAGCAATTTTGACGGCCATCTTGGATTTAGAATTACAAGATAAGTGATGTTGGAATTTATGACTCTTGGATTCAACTATTTGTTAGATTTCACAGTTAAGTTAGAACTATTAATTCATGATTAGAAGTTTTAAACATTGATTAAATCATAATTTTACATGTCACATCTGGCTTACACATTAAGGTTTCATTCGATATTGAAGGATTAATTTGGTGATCACTAAGCTTGAAAGGAACTAACTGAGAAATTGAATGGATTGGGCGAATAGTCGTTACCATAGGTTTGCTCCTATAGGTGAAGATTCGATTTCCCATGGATGATATTTGATAAAGAGTGGGTGTGAAGTCTTTACCATAGGTTTGCTCTCTATAGGTGAGGATTTGATTCCTCTCGATTGGCGTTACTTTTAATGAAAGAATCAAAAATCAAAAATTAAAAAAGAAGAAGAAGATAATGTGTGAGGCAAGTTTGGGTTATCGTGAAGTCTCTTAGTTGGTTGCCAATGATATCCTGAAACAGAGTTGCGTATTAATGTTGAAAGCGAGATTACACTATACACTGTGGAACTTAGTGTTTAGGATTGTTCTAATTGAGAGACTAATACTTTGAAATTGATTATGAAATTTACCGTGTGTTTGAGTCTAGGAGAGAGTAAGGCCCAACATTCATGAATCGTAGAAATTCTCATATCCGGATTATTGCAAAAATCACTCAAGTTTATAGAAATTGTTACTGTAATTCTCAATTTATTTTTGCATACCTTGCTCGGGACTAGCAAGATCTGGTTGGGGTTGTGTTGAGGGTCAAATATTACATATCGGACCCCAATCATTGCCCGATTTTACGTACATGATAGTGTTTAACGTCATATTTTAATTGTGTTTTTATTGCGAGGTGAATCGGAGCGTGGACTGAAAAATAGTACTAAAAGTGTGGATTTGACACTCAAGAATCACCAAGCAAGGACACACTCCAGAGAACCAAGATCGAAGAATTTACATGCCAGGAACCGAGAAAATCAAGTCATTTACGTTAAGAGGGCCGAAATTGGTGAAGAATGCAAGATCACATAGTTCCGGCCATCTGATTGGTCACCATGGGCCATGGCACGAGGGCCATAAATTAACCATACATATCAAATTTCAGCCCTTGAATCACTATGGAAGTGGCCCAACAGTTAAATCAGCCCATAAAACAGCGATTTGGGGCCCACCTGATAGCTGGATATTCTTCAAGTTTGGCCTCAACCACTCAATCTACAAGAAGGGAGGAATAAGCGGGGTGGATCGACCACACGCATTACAGTGGACCCCACGTGCGACGTGTGTGTACACAACACGTCCGCACGCGAGCCGCACCGGGCCAAGATTCCTTTTTAAAGTCGGCTTACCCGACTCCTTCTGCAGCAGCAACAGCGGACGCTGGTGCGTCCGCTGATCTCTCATAGTAGGGCCCACCTTTCATCCAAATCATCCATCTGAACCACCCATTAAGTCCAGAGGGAGGGCGTGACCCTCACCTAGGTGGAATTTTTCCTAGAAGAAGTATGGAACAGATTTCAGCCGTTCGGACGCGGAGCGAACGGTCAGGTGATAATTCTGCAGGCCACATCAACGGACGGCAGAAACCATTCTTTCCCGACCAAAATTTCGAGAGAAATTCGATGGACGGCTTGGATTTCTCATTTGAATCTGAGTGTGGACCCCACCATCGTCACAGCGTAACGAATACGCAGGCCCTGTTTTTACGCCGGACGCTGCCCGATTTTTGCGGGCCGTTACGTGATCTCAACGGTGATCGGATGGACGATCTGGACCGTCCATCATGTAAGTCGTTCAAAAACATCCCAGAGGATCTTGTCCTTTTGGAAAGAAAGCAAAGAAGGGAAGTGTGGAGACACTGCCATCAGAACGGCATTGTCACAGGGCTTCCAGTTTCGCATACTGTATGCGTAAAAACCGACTCCAGGGGGGACGTGTGGGACTATCCTCTCTCGACCAACTCCTCGGGTGCTATAAGGAGGCGGAAAACGTGAAGCCAGGGGAAAAAACGAAGACGGGGGACGAGGGCTGAGCGTGAGCAGCGGCAGTGAACGTGAGTAGAGGCAGAGAAGGTGGGTTGGCTTGAGCTGGACCTGGTTTTCCTCTTTCTTTTCTTCTTCTTTGGTCTATTGTGAATTTCCTAATCATGCTCGTGATTGGCTAAACCTCTTAGTTAGGGCTAAGTGGTGAAGCCCGTAGCGAGATGGGAGATTCTATTCTATGTTTTTAATGTAAATTCATGAACTGAATTTGTTTTTAGTTGATTTTGGAAGGAATGTTTTTAGTCTTTAATGGTCTGTTGTGACTGAAATTACAATGGATCTGTAATGACTTTGAATATTTCTTTTTTCTCTTTTGATGTTATGACGTAAGGAAGCCCTGTTGTTCACCATCGTCTCCTGGGCATGGTAGGATGATGATACCCTTCCTAACCTTCATAGCATGTTGATTGGTTGGTGATTAGTTTAATTATGTTGTTAACTTTGTTTCTTGGGCATGGTTTGGTGATGAAATCCATTCTAATTCATATACTTTTTCATCTCTTGAAAACCAGATCAAGTAAGTTCAGTTTAAATTCCATAATTCGTGATGTAGGCATAAGATCTCCCTGATCTCTACAAGTGGATCCTCTGAATCCTTAGTTTCCTTCCTCTGAATTCCTTAAAGTTGTAGATTAATTTCTCACCATTTAGATTTCATCTTAGGCTAGTCCTATTTCTAGTTAGTTTCAGGTAACGTACAGGTATCAATCCATTGGAATTCGACCTCGGTCTTACTGAGTTTATTACTACATCATAACCCTGCACTTGGAGAGTGAACACCCATCATGAGGAATTTTCAGATCTAGCCCAAACAAACCTCATCAAAACGTACACTTCGCCAAAAAAAAACTCCTCGGAGCGGTAAACTTTAACAACTTTGACTTAACCTTCTTAGAGTAGACCAATTCATCACATGATTTTACTGTGGTCCTTCTCACATTGATTTTACCACCGTTTATTATCAACCAAAGGTCCAAAATGATCCTTTTTACCCAAGTGCATCCATTGACCACCGATTACAACCGTTTACCATCAACCAAACCACCCCTTAAAATAATGGGACCAGATGCAACCTTATCGGGTGGCTTAAACCCATAAACCCTACTTTTTAAGCTTTACGTCATTAGTTAAAAGCCCGTTCAAAGCATACTAAACGAGGTAGTGAACATTGCATTGCCATATAACCCCATGTTTCCACCAACTTGTCCCACATGTGGACCATCCAATCCATGCAAAATACGGGCCAGACAAAGAAGATCACCCTAGGTAAAATCGAGCCACATATCATCGAAATCAATAGATAGAAAATGGCCTAATCCGAATACATTTGTGGCCCACCTAATGAATGGATTCAGTTCAATTTCATAGAATTTAATTTTCATGGTGTGGCCCATCTTTTGGGTGGATCGGATATCCTACGTACATGACACGTCAGCATAAAAACGGTTCTGCATGTGAATGTATATTTAGAGAAAATAAGACTACCGCAACGGCCTTATAATATAGAAGTTGATGCATTGAAATTGTGGCAGTTTATCTGTTCTTGTGATGTTTCCGATATCTAGAAAATCGTTAGTAGTAATTAAATAATATGAGGTTGACACTTAAAAATTAATAATCTATGGGCCGTAGGATGTTGGGCCCACTAAAGGAACGGCGCTCAACAACCGGATATTATTCGAGGTTCGCTACTTGCTATCACGTCACGGACGGACCTTTTCATGCATCACACGGGCGATGTATTGCGTCCTGCACCTACCAGGATGGACTCGGTCCTGTCATTGGATCTGTGGGGCCCACCGTGATGTAAATGACGTCCACCGTTGAAATCTTCCTAGGGTCCATCGTGATGTTTATTTGCCATCGTAGATCTGAATGAAGGGAAAACACGAATATAGGCTTGATATAAAGTTCTGTGGCTCCCAAGAAGTTTTTAATGGTGGGTATTCAATCCCTACTGTGTGGCCCACTTGATCTAAGGATCTGATTCATTTTTGGGCTCATACCCTAAAATGATATGGCGAAATGGATAGACGGCGTGGATAAAACACATACATCACAGTGGACCCCACAAAGCCCCTACCACAGCATCAGACCGTGCCAAACTAGCAAGTACGTGGTACATCAGACTGATGCAGCAGAATCAGTACATTCTACTCAATAGGGGAAACGGATTGGCTACTCCCCTGACACCAGCCAATGGCTACTGGTCGGTGCTCTGTGGGCCCCACCATGATGTATTTGTTTCATCCATGCCGTCCATCTATTTTTCTAGATCATTTTATGATATGAGACAAAAAATGAGTTATAAAGAGGACCACATTACAGGAAACAGTGTTGAATGAACGTCGACCATTAAAAACTTTTTTGGGGGCCATAAAAGTGTTGGATCAATCTTATCTTTAATTGTTCCCTTCATCTGGTTCTGTATGACCTAATCAACATATTGGATGTCAAATAAACAGTTCAATGGGCCTTAGGAGGATTTTAATGGTCAATATCCAATCACTATTGTTTTTCTGTGGTGTGGTCCACGTGAGACTTATATTCCTCTCATTTTTGGTACCAACCCCCTAAAATGATCTGTAAAAATGGATGAATGGAATGGATGAAACACATACATCATGGTGGGGCCCACAGAGCACCGACCACTAGCCACGGGGCTGGTGGCAGGAGGAGTAGCCAATCCGTTGTCCTCAATAGGTGGGCCACACGTGTATGTTGAATAGGGCCGTTAGTGGCTTCTTCTAAAACCGTCAATTTATGTATTCATGGTCTTCTTCACGTGGGGTCCACTTGGGGGAGCAAACCTTATAGTAGGTGTGCTGAGAAAGATATTGAGACAAGATCAAAGTGGCAGATTTTTGGCAGATAAGAGGAGATCTGGACCAATCATCAGACAGGGTCCATCAAAAACATGGTCCGGACCAATATCGACTGGTCCATCAGGTTGGTCGCAAGTGTACATGGAACAATCAGTTATACGGGCCAGGACATTTAGCCGCGGGTCCATCTGATGAACGGTCAAGATCCTTCGGACACCCCCTTCTTAACTATTTATATTATCAAGGCAGTCTCATTCGCTCTGAACAGTTGAGCCGTGTGGGGCCCACCTGAGAAGTTTACGTAGAATCCAAACCGTGCATCTGGTGTGCCTCATGTTCACCGGACATCCCAAAAAAACTCAATTCAAAATTCAGCTGGTAGACCACACACCAAGAAATATACGATCACCCCTGCAACCTAAATATTCAAATGGTTGGTGGTGGGGCTTACATGATTAATGGTTTGGATGACATATACACAACAAATCGGACCCCATATGATATATGGAAGTTCCTACGGTAGGCATACCCTCCCGAATGTCACCCATTGATCTCTTTTGTGTGGCCCACCTAAATAATGTCTTAGGCTGGATTTTGGGATCCAGCAGCAACATGGAGAGGTGCATCTAATAACAGGTTGGATGAAACTCACGCATCACGGTGGGCCCCACTCAGCTCGAACTTTCTAACACATGTGAGCATTCCCCTTATATCAAAGGTAGGTGCATAACCGCGTCATTCTTTAGTGTAACTAATGTGGGCCCCACATTACCAAACATACACCAAAATATAATAACAAAACATATAATTTAATAATCCGGCACCCATTCACCAGGTTTCGATCCTGGGATACTACAAGGAGGATTTCAAATCATCAGTCTGATTCATAATGAGCATAACACAAGCATAACCCACAACTAATAACCACAAGAACACCACCACAAAATCCACTATGATCAAAAACTTTTTAGTACAATGCGACAAAAGGGAAAAATACAATGTAACAAAAGAAGCAAACTCCAGAAGCTCAGCTGCACGCTCCAACTACAACGAGACTATGGCTGCGACTGCGTCCTGGCGTCACCTGCACCATCAATCGTGCATAAGCTTATAGAAAGCTTAGAGGGTGGTGTGAGTGTGTGCGCAATATAAGCGTGCTCAAAATGCAAGGTCAGAGTGATGCGGAATCATGGTGATGAGTACATGAATGCAAATTGCCGTACCAAGGCTATGCGGTGCAAGATATGAATGCTATTGGCCATACACGGCCATGCGATGCAAGATGCAACTCAAGCATACCAAACCTCAACATATATCAGTATAGTTCTCATTCTGGATAATCACCGGGTTCAATACACTCCAAATGGCACTGCGCTCTCCTAGCCGCACGGTCCAAGCGAGCGTAAGAAACCTCACTATCCGCCGACCAATAGTCGCCAATACCTATCCGCACGTCGATAGCGGACCCATTCGCGAGTGGTCAAACTCGGCCTAGTATTGCCCCCTACCCTCGGGCGAGTAAGGCCACACTCCTTTCCAACCGACCACGACACAGTGGGAGACGCGGCCTCCTGGTATTCGGCCCTCATGCGCTCGTATATCCACTCGGTCTCGACGTTGGAGTCATCCTCTGGTACCATCGGGTTTAGGGATTTTCACCCAGGGACATCTATGGTGCCCGTATGCTAGAATCAAATATTTCCGGTCTCCAATCCTGCCATCCACGATGTATCTGTGGAGGCTATGGCCCTGATGTCGCTAGGGCATATAGTAACTATAATCACACAAATGCAAGTGCATGAGTCACATTATCAGTCATGCAACAGCCTGTATGTACCATGCACTTATATGGGGCAACTATCAGGGAGCCCATAAACAGTCTGCCCAAAGGCATATGCTATGATCGGTCACTCCTCACGTCAGGCATACATATGATGCGAATGATCATGAACCATGGATCTATACTAAACATGCATATAGGGATGGCTCTGCGTATCACATAAATGGGCCTAGACGGCCTGCAGAGTATAAATATGAACCTATCAGTGGCCTTAAGGAGTATGACAATGCGGACATTTAACCAACATTGTCCTTACAATGTGGACGTCAAACCAACATTGTTCCCAAGGCTTAGCCCGCCATAAAGCACCATTACACAAACTATAGGAAATCACACATTGCAATGGACTAATATACATCTCATTGGGCCTCGACCCATAGTGCTCAGATACATCAAATGGGCCATCTCATATGGGCCTTATATAAGTCAAGTGGGCCGCATTAGTGGGCCTTATGTACATTGCAATGGGCCATAACCCATGAGCCTTAGAATACGTCACAATGAGTCTCGTAACATGGCCCTTATAGATATCAGAGTGGGCCTCGACATCGGGCCACCAATACATCGAATGGGCCTAACCTCATGGGCCTTATATATATCAAGGTGGGCCTCCCCAACGGCTAGAAATACATTAATATGGCTCCACCACATGGGCCTAGGGCCCACCATAATATTTATTTGAAATCCAACCTATTCATAAGGTCACTTGGACCTTGGGTAAGGCCCACTGAAATGTTCATTTGAAATCCAACTTATTCATAAGGTCACACGGGCCAGGGAGGAGGGGAACAACAATTTTCAGCTTGATCTGAAAATTCTGTGGACCCAGAAAGGGTTTCAATGGTAGAGTTCAATTCACACTGTTTCTTGTGATGTGGGCCACCCGAGCGTTGGATAAGCCTGATTTTTAGAGGGGGTCCACATCAGATAGTGGCCCACCAAATGGGCGGTGTGGATACAAGATATACATCATGGTGGGGCCCACGGATGGAGCCGTGGGTCCCTGCCTCGTGGCCGCCCGTCAATGCAGCCGCAGCAGCGCTGTTTTTATTATTTTTTTTATTTTTTTTATTTTTTTGTTTTGGGGCCCACCGAGATGTAATTCACAATCCAGCCCATCCAATCAGTGAGTCCCACCTAACTGACCGTTCAGACCAAATTTCAGATTCATCCAAATTTCGGACGGGTCCCACCAAGTGTTTTTATATGATTAGGAATGTCTTCATATGATTTCAGATGGTGTGGCCCACCAGCATTCCGTATAAGGCTGATTTTTGACGTGGACGCGTGGACTGAGGGTACTCATCAAACGCATGGTGTTGATCGTCGAAACACATCAAGATGGGGCCCACAGCTGGGCCGTGAGCCCCCAGCCCGTCCGCCCGTCGGTGGCCAGCGCTGGCAGCAGTAGCAGCAGCACTGCTGCTTCTTTATTTTTTTTGAAAAAAAAGGGTTTTGTTGCGGTTTTTCCTAGGTGGGGCCCGCTTTAGTAAGATCCACTCCATTCATTGGTCTCTGTGGCTTGATACCAACCCATAGAGTCCAATATTGAGCCTTTTTCAGATGTACAGGAGCAGCATCAGGGAGCAAATCAAAGGTAGGGACACTGTTTCCTATGGTACGGCCCGCCAGAACATGGGATCAACTTCATTTTTCGGCTCAACGCCTAAAATGAGTTGAGGAACAACATGGACGGCTCGGATCTTACATATACATCAAGGTGGGGCCTGCATGAGTGGCCCATCTCTCTCTTTTATTTATTACATATATATATATATATATTTTTTAAGTGCTGCTTGTAACGTCCAGCGTCCAGGGACGCTGGACGATTTACAAATTCAAATCATTGTGGTGGGTCCCACGTAGACATGGCCCACCACTGCTTATAATATATCTTATAGTATATATATAAAATACATATTATATTATATATGCTATATGTATATTATATAAAATATACACATATAAATATATACATATATATATATATATATATATATATATATATATATATATATATATTGATGTATTGGACCCATCCAAACAGGGTGTTGTGGATCATCACTTGTAATAGAGTGGGCCACACCGTCTGATGTAGATGGACGGAGTAGATGTAACACATATTGGTGGGATCCACATCATTACAAAGAAAGAAAGAGAGAGATAGAGAAAGAGGTACACGGTGAGATAGAGGAACCCCGCCACTATGGGCCCTCTTGATAAAATCACATACATCCAAATGGGTCCCACCAACAAGTGGGCCCAAAAATTTAAATTAATGGAAAAATACCCACCTTATCTTCCTTCTCCTAGCTCCCTTGGACTCCTTAGCTCCTTACCTTCACTTTTAATGGAGATTGATGAAGGATGAATGGTTGAGATTGGAGATGAGAGGGTGGGCCACACTTGAAGTTGAGAGAGGAGTGTTGGATGAGTGAAATTTCTCATGGGATTTGGAAAATTTTGCTAGAGAATGAGAGGGAGAGATAGAAATAATGGATGGAGGGATGGGTGGAGTGGTGGTTGTAAGAAAGGAGTGATGAGAGGTATGGTTTAGTTTGAAATTGGTGGAGAAGAGGGATGGTTGAGGTTGAAAATGAGAAAAGAGGAATGGTGAGGTGGAAAGATGGTGGACTTTTGGAAAAAGAGGGAATGGGTGAGGTACTTTGAGGTATGGTTGCATTTATGGTTAATTAGTGGGACTAATTGTGTAGAGATTCCCTCGAAATCCGCAACGCGCGGTGTTTCTTCGGAATAAACGCTGATCGGCATCTTCTTACCTGGGTATCGGTTCGGTGCGCAAGTCACGGCGTTGGAACCGCGGCGACGACGCGATCACCAAGACATAAGTTTCGGATCGAGCCGACGTCGGTGCCCGGGACCTGGCTTAGGATCGTGCGCAAATGCCGAATACGGTGCGAAGGATGCCGGAATTTGACCGAAAGGACCGCGGAAGCTAACGGAACAGATTCTTTAGTGTAACTAATGTGGGCCCCACATTACCAAACATACACCAAAATATAATAACAAAACATATAATTTAAAAAATAAATAAATAAATAAGGTTTGGAATACAGTGACATGAGAAATGAAGAATATGACATGCGCAACAGGACTTCCACACATGCGACGAAATGACATACGTGTGAGATTCGGGCTGTGCTTTTGATGGTCCCAAAGCACATGTTGATCTGGCCCAAAAAGCCCATCTGGTTGGATCATCAGGTGGTCCACACATGTATGAATATGGACAAATGGCCATCCATTTTTCTCTAAATCTGTTACTTTGCTTGATGAGCTGATAACCTGATTTTAGACACAGACCACACCCATGCCGATCTCTGTCATGATGAACGGCAACGATCTTACAAGCATCCATGAACTGGTACCCTCAGCAGCTATCTAGCATCACATAGAAGAGGAATACCGCTTTAAATGGGCCATATAAACCAACAATTACAATGAATTCAGTTGTCCTAACTGACAGGGTTGGTAGACAAGTAATGGACGGTTGAGATGAAAATAAAATCACTGGCCACAACAAATACCTCACTAATCATAAGGGTCATCCTTCCATTTTTTTTTTTTTTTGGCCCACTAATCAAAAGGGTCATACAACCAATCTGATTTTAGGGTCATGAAATTATTTGCAGCTGATTCAATGATTTGGACGGTTTAAATTGAGTTGCACGTACTCATACTTACAATTTCCATATAGGATTGGTCAACATTCATTGAACGGTTAGAAATGAAAGATAAGCATCCAAAAATCAGAGGTCGGGATTGTTAAACCAATCTGATTTTGGGATTGTAAGGGGTCCCACGTTTTAACCTGTTCAATTTGAGTTAAGGAATGCGTATCAAGTATCATACTCCGCCAGAGTATAAAATGGGGATAGCTGAGTTGGGAGGTTTGGGACCGGATGAAAGCGACCAAATTATTAGATCTCACATGGAAACGTGTAAGAACAGGGTGGAAGGAATATGTGCCCTTTCCCTTCCAACTTTCGTCTCTTTGCACGCAACAATGAGAGTGCGTGTGGGCCCCACCAAATTCAACGGAATGTATTATAAGATCTTCCAACATAAATAGCGTGGATGGGGCTCATAACATGAACAGGTACGGGTTTTGGGCAGCTTACTACGGTGTCTTAGCACGTGGGGCCAAGTGGACAGATATCTAATCAAATCAACGGCCAATGTTATACGTGGCCCAAAAAAAAAAAAAAAAACCATGATTGAATAACCACATGGATAAAATCAGACGTCTAAAGTGGAATTTAAATTACAGCGTGGACCCCACATATCAACGGTCCACCATGATCATAGGAAACCCATATGGGCCCCAAAATGGATCCCGATGGGGCCAACCGTGATGTCTGTGCTTTATCTAAGCCGTTCATCCATTTTGCCGGCTAATTTTAGGCATGTGTCCAAAACTGAAGCATATCCAAAGCTCAAGTGGACCACACCACATAAAACAGCGGGGATAATAACATCTACCGTTGAAACCTTCCCAGACTCCGGTGATGCTTATCGGTCATCCAACCTGAATCGAAAACATATAGCACTTTTTTTTCTGGTTAGCTTGTTAGTACACCAGACTGTCAGTTCACACATCAACATCACTGTTAGCCACCCCCACTAGAAATCGATACCAACCTCAGTATTGAAACGAGGTATCTTTCAACGGTAGTGTTTAACGGTAGCCGTTTAATCCTACACTTTTCTGCGTGTGGAACGGAACATCTATCAACCACGCACCCTAAAAGGGATGGGCTCCACAGAATTCTGCCAGCACAGAGGTCGGTGGTGGCAGGGACGCAGGGTCACCACGCAATCCACGTTTCAACTGAACGAGACTGGGAACGTGTAACAACTGTCTACAACCCAGACCATTCACCAAGTGGGCCACACATCCTTTTGTCGTTTTCCCACCGAAAAATGATGGTTGCCAGCTCAACTCTGTACTGTCCAGCCATTGGTATGGGAGTACTGATCAAGGTACCACTTGCAGTACGCAACCATCTTTCCCGCCAAGATTCCCATTACAGTAGGACAGCAGTACATCATTAAACGGTAGACCTCCGCCATGGACTATTGGTTGTCCACTCATTCGATGATCTTCATGGTGGGGCGCACCCTTTTCATGAAAATGGTATAAAAAATAAAAAATAAAAAACGAGCAATGAGATTTTTCTAGAAGAACATGGCCCACCTGACTGAAATCTTATTAATAGATATCACTGAACAAGAAAGTACTGTGCCGATTGCGCTTTGATAAAATCGTAACAAAAGCCACAACCGGATCTGCTGCCAAACACAACCATTGGCGTTTCCGATTTCGACAATATCTGCCGCTACATTTTAACCCATTCCCGTCTAAATGACCAAATTGACATCACATGGTCCGCGAGACTGCTCTCTCAGGTCCAAAAATGAACAAGGGCATTTGTGTCCAAAGGCTGTTTATTTTTTCTTTCTTTTTTGTGACCTCGGAACGGAAGCAGCTCGCATGGAGTGTCGCACACCACCGACGTGGCAAAGTTACGTGGGCCCCACATGTGTTATATCCAGGCCCTCCATCCATTTTTCGAGATCAGATTCAAACCACAGGTGGACCGCACCAAGGAAAGCGGTGGGGAGAATATCAGCTTGATCCAACCGTTGAAACTTTCTTGGATGTTTATTTGCCATCCAACCTATTCATAAGGTCACACAGACGTGGATAAATGAAAAACACAAATATCAGCTTGATCCAAAACTAACTCGTGGGACCCAAGAAGTTTTCAATGGTACGCGTTCAATCCCGACTGCTTTTCATGGTGTGGTCCACATGAACATTGGATCTGCCTCAATTTTGGGCTCATCCCCTAAAATGATCTTGAAAAATGGATGGACGGCGTGGATATAACACATAATAATGATGAGTCCACATAACTTTGTCACGTCAACACACGAGGCAGTTAGGTGGTGTATGGCCCACCACGCTTCCCTTCTAGACGAGCCCACGCAAGGAGAGGAACCAATCATAGAGCTATGCTTCGACAAAATGCACCATTCTCGTGCACGTGGTAGCCGTGGTTCGTTGATCCGTGCCGTTGATATTGTGGGACCCACCGCGAGGATTCGCAACTTATGACAGATACTACATCGAATGATTGTCCCTCTTTTATGATCGCTTGATCCGTACCGCTAATATTATTGGACCCCATGCGGATCATACCATACGTTGCTATAGAGGTAATGACCATAGGTTTGACCGTTTGAGCTATGGCGTATGTAGAATCTGAACCGGTCATCGGGTGAGGCTCTAATGGATACCGCACATCTCAAGAATCATAGCTATCAAAAACTCAGGTGGGGCACGCCACAGAGAGCAATGTACAACCTACATATTTACTTGCTGCGGACCACCAAAATTTTGGAACGTTTTAAGTTTCAGTGTGTTACTTTTTCCTGGTGGGGCACACCTGATGAATGGACTGGATCGCATAAATACAATACGATGGACCCACATTACTTCTGGAAGTTTCCATGCTAATCTTCCACCTTGCTTCCTTCGGTGTGGCCCCCTAAGTTGTGAATCCGTCCGGATTTCAAGATCTCGGCCTAACATTTGGGGCCGCATCTAATGGATAGATTAGATCGCATTCAAACATAGAGATGACTCCCACACTACCAGAAGGGGTAGGAACCTCTAATATTGGAAGTTTGGAGGACTTCACCATCAGACATCCGCCCCATAATATCAACGGTCTAGATCAACCAACCGCCCCCACTGACACTATCAAAGTTCTGACACACGTGATCTTTAAAACATCACATGCAAGAAATACCAAATCTAAGAGGAACCACATGAGATGAGACACATAAACACATGATCAGAGATGAAAAACAGGTCATTTTCTACCATATATAGAGAAAAGGGCCAAAATCGAAAAAAATAAAATAAAAATAGGAAGACCAAAATGCCCTTTAAGTACACTTACAACCAAGGTTAATTTCGTCATTTTGAACAGCTATTTTCATCCAGTCAGGGTCAGCGCAGCTAAATATAGCAAACACGGAATCCAGCTCCAAAAATCTAAATTAAACAAAATGAATATCTGTTTTTCTTTTTTCATTTAATTTTTATTTCCAAAGGCACGAATAATAGAATAAAATACAAAATGCCTGGAAAAAACGCCGACAAAAATTGTAAAAAAAAAAAAAAAAACATGAAAAATAAGAAACGGAGAAAAATGCTTTTTAAAAAAGGAAGAAAATGGAGGAATTTACCGGCTATGACCGGTCAGGGAGAAGGCCGGTACAGGTCGTAAGGCGCCCAGAGCGAGTCGAGCGGGCAGGGCCGGTTCGAGTCGAGCCGGAGCCACGGCTTACCGCTCCCACTCCAGTGTAGCAAGCTGACCGGACCGGGGTGCAGATCCCGACAGCTGCCCTTCACGTTATCACCTCCAAGACCGTGCTGGTTCCATCTGTGCTCGATGGGTGCCACGTGTCCCGCGAAGACCAGAAGGAACGGCGGGAGTGATCCCAGCTCGTAAATCCGGCCGTACTTTTGGATCTCCATCCACCGTTCAATCCTTCTCGTGAACCCAAACCTCCTCCACTTCACCAGATCGATCACCATGACGCCGGTGTTGAAGTAGCACGGCCTCCGGCCGTTGAAAGCGCCGGAAAACCGCTCGTCGGACCAAAACCGGTCGGTGAAGTACTTAGTGAAGTTCGCGTGGCAGTATTCCGGCGCGCCGATAGTCCTCGGGCCCAGGGCCGTGGACCAGAGCTTCGAAACGTCGTCTACGACGACGAGGTCCGAGTCGAGGTAGACGACGCGGCGGACGCAGGGCTCGAGAATGTCGGCCAGGTAGTTCCTCGCGTAATTCAACGGCTGCTCGAGAGCCTGCCGTACGGACGTCGATATCAGGGGCCGCACGATCTCCGGGTCGAAGAAGTAGACCTTGAATTTCAGCTGCGGGAACGTTGCCCGGATCAGGACTTCGAGATCCGTCTCCGAGACCAGGAAGTGGAAGAAGATGTTCTCCGGGCAGAGCGAGTGCTGCAGGATCGAATGAACGGCCGCGATTGAGCCACGCAGGTACTCCACATCGAGCGTGATGGCGATGTGGACGAGCGACGGATCGCAGACCGTCATTTCCTTCCCGCCGGACCGGCTGCATTGGTCGGCATTGCTGAATGCGGGGGCTTTTCGGAAGGAGAAGCGTTTTGGAGAATCGACGGTCGAGATCTGGCCCGGAAATCGTAGATAGCCGTCGATATGTGAGGATCTGATTGCTTCTGCAGGGGGGAAAGACTGTAAAGAAGGAGATAAGACGATTAGGACCATCGCTGCGGAGAAGAATCCGGAAAATCTCATGATCCAGAGCATCTTCCTCCGTCTGAAATCTCCGTTCCTCTTTCTCTTCTTCCTCGCCACGAGATCTGAGAATCGAGAGGAGAGATTGAGGAAGAGGAAGGCAAGGGTCGCTTTGAGGTCTGCCAGGTCTGAGAAAAGAGGAGATTGGGAATCGTTTCGACTCAGCTGAGTTCGTCTTTCACAAATCGCATCGCTTGGAGAGGAAGCGATCTTCGAAAGGGGAATGGAAAGCAGAAAGAACAGAATCCATGGGTGCGAGAGAAGGCGGCCGCGAGAGCTGCTAACGTGCGCCAACGTGCGCTGCAGTTCTCTGCTTCCTCCTCTCTCCTCCCCTACATCAATAGCCGTCGCAAGTAATTCTCTCTCCCTCTCTCTCTCTCTCTCTCTCTCCCATAAATATCCAGAATTAATATTATTATAGAAAGGAAATAAATATTTACACCCTCGTTCTTTGATGAATACGCCCCTTTCCTCTTCATAGTACGTTTGTGGTGTCCACCGTTCTGTTTATGTAAAATCCAATCTGTCCATCAGGTGGTAAACATTATTTTCACCGTACATACAGAGGATTAGCCCAAATAATAGATCCCAGTGAGTTACACCTGATTAACGGTTTTCATGAAAGATACACATCATGGTGGCCCCAAATACACAAAGCTATACTTTGTCACGGTGCATCCCATCTGTACGGAATGGATTTGTTGCCCCCACATGTTCAGGTTTCTCAGCCAGAACTTTTGTAGTTTAGACTCCCATGTTGGTTCACCACCGCTTAGAAATGATGAAAGACACACCATGGTGGCCCATTTGAGTTGTGAATATAGATGAGTTTTGATCCCAGGGCCTACAGAGGGAGTGGATTTTACATATATAAAGTGATGGGCCCCACAGAGCTGATTTTTTTAAGGGCTGCCTTAAAACAGTTGTTGCACAGGTCCCAGTCCGAACGTCTGTACTGAAGACTAGTGTTTATTCACCACGTTTTATGAATGGTGGGTCATGTGTCTATTCAGAACTGCGTAGTACGAGCGTCAGTCAAAAACCCTCAGTAAATGCTAGTTGGAGTCTATCCAATGCTTCTCTTTCAACCATTCATTTGGTAGCAATCAGTTCATGGTTTGGATCGTCTTATATGTATGACTTTCGGTCCATGATCCATTCGAAGTATTCCTCGTAATTTGGACGGTCTGGATGTCCGAGTTTGTGCCACATTTGAGAAAGACGACTCACCACCACTTACAAAATGGTTGTGAACTAACAATGAGTGGGACGGGAATCGTCTGGAACACCTGTGTTGGGTCCTCTCTGTTCTATATTTAAATCCAATCCGTTCATCGGGTGAGAAACCATATTTGAACCGTACATGAAAAATATCAGCCCGATAAAAGTCTCTGATGGGCCACGGCAATGGTAACCATGTAAACTTGCTACTAGAGCATCAGAGTTCGCTCTATGTGGCTCACCTTAATTTTGGGGCAGGCTGATTTTTGTATCGTCAGTTCATCCTGGCGAGCCACACCTGATTAACGGTCTTGATGAAAGATACCGGTCATGGTTGTCCCACAAACAAACCTATGGTTGTCATCCCATCCTTCATCGTTCCACGTGGTGTGGCCCATCTCAGTTGTAGATCTGGCTAGTTTTTTTCCCCAGATTCTAGAATCTAGTATAGAATCTGATGGACGGGTGGATTTTACATACGCAACTGGTGTGGCCCACAGAGCAGATGTTCAAAGGGATTTAGGAAAAGGGGGTGTGTGGATTGAAAAAGAGAGGGGGGTAAATATCAGTTTGAAGTAATAAAAATGGTATTAATTAAGAATTACTAGAAAGAGGCGCTCATAAATATGGAAATAAAAAGCCCGAACCACAAAGTGCCAGGGCTTTGGGGAAGGGAATCGGACCGGCGGTGGATTTCGTCCTGCACCCGCTGGACGGAAACGGTCCAGGCAGAGGCTCCTTGGGGCTCACTGTGATATATGGATTTTATCCACACCGTTCATTCATTTTTCCAGATCATTTTAGGATTTGAGTCTAAAAATAAGAGAGATAAAGGCCTCAAGTGGACCACACAATGAGATTGAATTCTCACCATTAACAACTTCTTGCGGTCCACAAGTTTTGGATCAATCTAACATTTGTATTTTCCCTTCATCCAGGTTTTTTTTTGACCTCATGAGAAGGTTGGATGGCAAATAAACATCATGGTGGGCCCTATGAAGGTTTAAACGGAAGACATCATTTTCACTGCTGCTTCCTTTGGTGTGGTACATCTTAGCTTTGTATCTGTATGATTATTTTCCACATAACCTAAAACACTATGAAATAATGGATGGACGGAGTGGATAAAACCCATACGCCACGGTGGGCCCCACGGAGCTCCTGACTGGACAGATTTCCATCCAGGCGTGGGCAGGACGCAACGGCTTTCGATCAAGCCCCCCTACTTGCCCTGTCTTTTCATAAATTACAAACCTGTCCATCTTTATGAAATGACGGATATGTCCATCGATTGACTGAGGCCCACATTCAGATTGTTCTTAACCGTCTATTCGTTGATCCACCCATTGGGTGTTGCTATGTTTCCATCTGGGTGAGTTTTTGGAACATGGGCCATGCACTGTTGGTTCATGATGTTAAAATGCTTTGGATCCCCTGAAGATGGGCTCCACTTGAAGAACCGACGGCTAGGGTTGTAAGAGCGTGGGGTGGGGTCCAGATAGGGTCTAGATCTCGTTTGTGTTCCTGTGGGTACTCATCCAATCTTTTGACCTTGGCTTCAAATCAAGATTGGGTTGGGTTGGGTTGGATTGGGTTGGGTCAATATCAGATAAGGGCATCTGTATGGATGGGTCCACCTCAATGGATGGATGGGCTGCTTCTATTGTGTGAATGGGATCAATCAACAAGTTAATATAGTCCATGTGACAGATTTTGCAGAAGGTGGTCATTTTTTATGGGGCCAACCCAGTGGATTGGTTTCGAGGAGCTACACACATCAACGCCTGGAAGTTATCCATTGCTGGACCATAACTTAAGAGTCAGGTATGTGATAAATGCAGTCATGCTGGAATTGAATGTCTGGTTCAATTCAAACGAAACAATCATGACATGAGCACAAAGCACATACATGGTATGTGACGGAGATAGAATGAGATAGGTCACTTATTAATCACTTGTGTTATGTTTTAATTGATAACTAGGTTATACTCGGAGGGTAGGGTACGTCCTCAATAAAAATTTATTATACCTTTGTATTTAATAGAAAATGATTTTTTAATATAGATAAAAGAATAATAAAAAGAAATTCTTATGGCGAGTTGTAAAGAACATCCTCAGGGTACATTTCTATATAAAGAACTCTGTTTAATATTTGAATAGAATCCAACGCATGAGTATAAATTTGAATTATAGCTAAAGTTTAATAATTACTTGATTATTGATACGGATTACACTAAGGAATGTGAAAAGTTGATTACACTATGGAATATAATTAATCATCTATGCTAAGGAATGTAAATGACAGATAATTGAAAAGAAATTGAAAGATATGTTCGATTTGGTTTGTTTAGTTGGTATGATATCATTTGCAATTTCTTTTGCTATTTATAGCATTAATATGATCATCTCAATACTTCTCATGTTTTGACAATTGCTATAATCATTTTAACATTATTGACTTTCTAGATGTTTTTCATGTTTTGACGGTCGCTGTAACTGTTTTAACATTATACGATCTTTTGGAGACTTCCTTTCCACATGTCCTAATAACCGTTCCAAGCCTTCTTATTAATTCGACCACATTCTACTTAATTGTTCAATCGACCTCTTAAATGACTTTCGGCTGCTTAGTTTGCTTTTGAATTTCTTTCAACTGCTCCCTATCTTATTATCAATTGTTCAATAAACCTCTTAAATGACTTTCGGCTGCTTAGTTTGTACGAGCGCATACTAAATTAATCGACATGGAGCGCGTAAGCACTCCACAGGACCTAATCACTGTCGACAATCACCGTACGGCTCGGATTCATCGAAGTATCCAATGTGGCGAAACTAATTCGGCCACTCAATCAGGAACCGTTACCGATTGCCTGTACTACATAGTAGTCTTAATCATACTCAAATGCAATAGGTGGTAACATATGTTAATCATAACAGCATTTAACAAACAATTCAAACATAATTCTCATTTGAGCATTTTATCAAACATATTGAACATATTGTTATACATATGCATTTTATCAATAATTCACATAGTAGCAATTTACATTACATTAAGGAAACTATAAATATGGATAAGTTAGTTGAAAATCATATCTCAACACCCTTATTAAATACAATTCATCAAGAAATTTCTCATTCAGACATTTTATCAAACACTTAAACTACACATTACTACATACATGAACTAAATTAGTTATAGCATATATTATGATAAATCATTTCATAAATGAGTTGTCATACATATAACAAACATGTATTCTAAATTAATATTCATAACAGGCACAAATCAAAATTTCAATTTCATTCAAATATTTCAACAAGCACATGGAATGCATTATATATTCACATAGTCCACACACATGTATAATTTATTGAATATATCGTAACTAAGATCATATAGCAGTAATCATGTCAGACATAAATCATTGCTGACATTGAAAGCCTTGAAAACCATAACCTAAACGTTTATAGTCCGCACCTTTCGTCGGAATACTCGATTCGGAAGCGGTTCAAACACTACGTTCCCGAAAACGGAACGTCAGACACCTAAACAATGAAATAGGTTAGCCATTTCGTCGATTACTCTATTTGGATCTCTAAATCAATATTAGGGTTAGGATTTCTTACCCAAATCATAAACGAAGATGATTGTGTAGCGAGGTGGGGAGGTGAATCCGTGGCGTGGAGTCATGGGAAAGAATCCCAGCAACGATCTCCCTGTTTCTCCCTTCCTTCCTCTTTTCTCTCCTTTTCTCTCTCTCTCTCTCCTAGGGTTTGGAGAAAATCGTATGGAATGGGAGAGGGGTGGTTTAAGGTCTTTAATATGGGCCTAGAACTGACATCAATGGCCCCAGGGCCATGGTATACTTAGGTTATAACCAAAGGGCGATTGTTTCTAACGAATGGGGCTCATCTGGAGGTCCATTACCTGTCTATGTCACGGAGTAAGTTCCCTGACAATGGATTTAGGCCAGGTTATGATTTCAGTACGATCGGATTAGTGGATCGACCGTAGAGGACCCGTATCAGATCAACGATCGTTATCACTCGATCAGGGCCACAAGTATACGGATAAGAGCAGGGAAATTTCCTTGATCCATGGGTGAAGTTTGGTGAAAATCTGACGGTCTGAAGTCTTCAATTTCGATCGCAAGCGAACGGTCCAATTCACTTAAGTTCTGGTTCACTTTTTAAAGATAGTTGCGTTTCTCACACACTTCGCTCAAGGCTCAAGTTATGCATTTGTGGATACAATTTGGGCTCGATTCCTATGATGGTTGTCAAGCTTAATAAGGCGGTAATAACCTTATAGTTTCGCGGTAATCGGACTTTCGACGCGCGGTCCAGGTCCGAAACAGAGTTTCAATGTGCTCCCGAGAGCAACTACATTTTGGGATTTCTCCTAGGTTTGTAAGGGACGTTGAGTTAATGGTATTAATGATTTTGGGTCTTGCCATTTGTGGAAATGGTGGTTCGAGTTAAATCCACCACTTATTTAGTTTAGTACTCAACTAAATTTCGCCCTAATTACAATAGAATAAGGCCCTAGGGTAGTTCTGTCAATTTTTGGCACTTTTAGTTAGTATATTATTTTAATTAATTTTTTAGTAGTTCTTCATCAAGTCTACTTTATCTCCACTAAATTTCATAAGATTTCATATTTTAGAAAAATTCTAAAAATTCTAGAAGTAGCAGCTGTCCGAATTAATAATTTTTGGACAGTTGTCACACCAACCCAGATTTAAATATATTAAAATTTTTATTTTATTTTTCACTTATTTTTATATGAAACTAGACTTATTAATCTTCAATCTGGCTTTTGAATCACCTAAATCGAAGTTATATTGAAAGAGATGATTTTTTGAAGTCGGTTGAAGAATGTAAAAAATTGCAGCGAGTGTCCACGAATTTCAGTGCACCGGCAGAGCGCCGGGCAGTGCCACCACGCCCCGCCGTGGATGTGGCGGTGCTGCCGCGGCCCTCAGGTGGTGGTTCTACCACTCGTGTTTTGAAACGAGTGTATTTTGCAAATCGAAATGAGTTATTCGACATGCAATATATGATTTTGGGGTAGGAGAAGCTACTCTATCCAAATAACCTATTTATTTTGTGAGATTCTATACGGTCAATGGTCAAAAACTAATTTTATTTATATATTTACTATTTATAGTAAATTTTAGTTTAAGTACTGTTCTTCATCATTTAAACTTTAGGATTAGTGTCTAATATGAAAGTACTTAGAAAGATTTGAAGAACAAGGTGGTAAAAGGTAAGATTTTGAAGGAAATGGGTTGAAAGAGGATTTAAGAGTTTGGGATTGAGTTCTGAGAAGTCAATAAGGTGTTATAATCGACCCATTGCCTAAGGACATCCATCGCCAAGTTGGGAAAAATTCGGGACATTACATGAGATGACAGGTAGTTTTTAGAGATGGCTCATACAAAGCGTGTTTAAAAGTTGTTTGGTGGAGTATATTTCATGGACTTCATTTCTGACAGCGGCTTGTAAACCAATTAATTTATATCGTACTAATGTCTATACATGCAAGTATAATACCCAAATCCACATCCATAAGATTGACCCAACCCACACCTGGCCAGACACATTTGTTTTAACCACATCCAAAGGAAAAGCGGAGAGGCCAACCTATCAGATCATCCGTATAGGATACAAAAAGAAACCCTAGATATTTGATATCTTTCTTTTTGATTGCTAATCATCAATCCGAGTATCCATTGACAACCTTAGGTTAGTCTTAGTTTTAACTGGTTCAAGATGGCCAATGTGATTGCAAGGGAACTTTAAGATCCAAGAACTAGACTTAAATATGTGATCTATTACACATTTTCTATGGGAGGTGTTGCCATTGATGGAACAGTTGATAGGAATTGTTCCATTGACAAATATATGTTTTTGCCCATAGCTAAGTTTTAAGGCGTTATTTGTTCATTACTCAACATAAAAGGAAAGGTGAAAAAGGGAAGAGTGTGTGATAAATAAGAAGAAGATCACTTGAATCCACAAGGGTAGCTCTTGAATCCATAAGAAATAAGAGAGAAAATTCATATAATTTTATGTAATAATGTGTGTAGGATTTCTTAATTACATTACTAATAAAGAAAACATAAACAATAATTCAAAATTACCATAAAAAAAAGGAAGTAAATATCTCTTTCCAAACTCTAATTTGCTAAAATAGAAACATCCAAAAAACCTTATTAAAGCATTCATAGCATTATTAAGCAACTTCTAAAACAAACAAAAATTCTAAAACTACATAAATCAGGAGATACAAATAAAACGAGAATTTCTAAAAATTTCTAAAAATAATAAATTTCTCCTAAAATTGTAATTTTAAATCGTAGCTGTGCATTTTTTTTCTTCAAAACGGATGAATTTGGCTGTCATGGCAGGTTAGTTGACCCGTGGAAGTATTGTTATATAAAAGTTGATAGATTGTGCGTTTCATGATAATGCCTATATCAAAAGTTACGATTGTTTTACGGTCCACACTTTTAACAACATTTTTTCTCTATCCGAAATGAATTTCTTCCAACATATACTTTGGCCCAATCACATTATTCCCCATGTAGGACCAGTTTTAGTTTTGACAAACTACTTCCACTTTCATTCAGGCTTCTTTTGGTCTAGTCATGCTAAGAAAGTAACCATGTCTTGCTCTACATCATGAGTGGTGATCCCAACACCATCGATATCTCTAGTGGTTGGACTTTATAGGGCCCACCATGATATATGCATTATATCCACGTTGGCCATCTATTTTGCTAAGTCATTTTAGAAAATTATCTAAAATTGAATACTCTTCAAAACTCAAATAGACCACAACACAAGAAATAGTTGAGATAGTCACACGTTCTTAATTGAAACTTTCCTAAGGCTCACACCTATTCATAAGAGCATCACAAATATACTTTGGTCCAAATCATTTTTGGCCCTCAGGGGAGGTTTTCAATGATATGCATTTTTAATCTCAGCGTGATCAAATCAAGCTTTGAATATGCTTTAATATTATACCATGCCTTAAAATGAACCGATGAAACGAACGAAAAATAACATAATAAAACACATACATTATAGTAGGCCCCACAATGTTCGGTCTCGAAAGGTACCGATGGTATTGGAATCAATCACCCCAATCTACTTACCGATAAAGGTAGAGATGTGGATGGCATGGTGAGTTTGATACACCGACTCATAGTGACATGATTCCAAAACTTAATTGGGCTATGTGCTATTATAAAGAGAGGACTTAATTGAGTAAGAAACCTTACTAATAACTTTTAAAAAATACTTTGTGTTGATACAAAAAACTGGTGGGCCTTCCTTCTGATCTACTGCCCGCACAAGGATGAAACAAAGGAGACCCTGGCTAGAGCTGGGGACCCTCCGATGCCTAAGTTAGTGACTAGACAGTGTAGGAAGGATTTTTTTAGAAGGATTTTCTGCGTACCTTTGATCTTAGAGATGGCCTCCTTTTAAAGGAGTGAGAGGTCCTGTCGTGCAGGGATTCTCTCCCCAATCTTAGGAGATTCGATTTGATTGCAATCTGCTTATGGATGCTTCCCGATCCCGAGATTATCGAGGTCGAGAATCCTTTCACGAGATTTTCGGGACAGTATTCATGCTTATACCGTCTCTTCCTTGCTTGCCTCGACATTGACCGACTCTAGTAATAGATGAGTCTTGACTAGCTGCAAGGACAGGGCTTCTTATCTTCTATCGGATGAAACAGAGTCGGCTCATAACCAATACTCCTTATTCCGATAACCGATACTACAACCGACTTAATATGAATCTGTTTTCTGATCGATCGGACGACTTCTAGCCTTTGGACCTTAGTTGATCCCCTTTAGACGTTACTGGCTCGTTATCCGAGATAACTTTGCGTGTCTTATACATCCGGCTTATGGCTCTTAACTCTTTATCTCTCGGTCGGAATTTATTTTCCACAATCCAAGTTAAGTCTCTCCTTTAGGTTTTACTGTCTTACCTCGGTTGGACCCGTTACCTTGGATCCTCGAGCTGTGTCAGGAGAGTTGGTCCCGTCCATAACCAGGTCTCTAGACTTGTCATATTTTCCCCCCAACAGTAAGCCCCCTTACTCATTGTGTCAGTCGTGTTAACATTAAGGAGTAACGAGTTTCTGAGTCGGTTTACATCGAAGACCGAGGTTATGATGGAACATTTAATGCTTCTTATGTCGTCTCTAACAGGCGTCGATTCGATGCTCGAGGTCGCACGAGCGGACAGCCGTCAGAACGTTTCGTTCGCTTATGAGCATCGGACGCGTGGTGAGGGCGTTACTTGCATCAGTCAGCGTGCGCCACGTGTCGGGCGAGGGAGTCGAAACAGGCGTCGATTCGACTCCTCCTTAAATGCCTCTGCCACATGGTAGGGCTATAAAAGGAGGAGCGAGATGCTTTTTCTCCATTTTTGAGCGCTTGCTCCTCCCGTTTTCTCTTCTTCGTTGTTGTCGTTTTCTCTGCCATTTTCATTCTCCTTTCCCTTTTAGCTTCTCCGTCTGTGTGCTTTTCGCCTCTCCGGTGAGTTTTAACTCTCTTCCTCCCTTTTTTTTTCAATCTTAATGGCAATGCGTGGTCCTTCAAGTCCCCGGGAAGGAATTTTCGGTGATGAGGACGAAACGAGACATCTCTGGAATGTCTCGGAATCACCCTCATTGCTGACGGAGATGGCGATTGGTGCCAATGAAGCTTTCCAGTTCTCTGAAAGAGTCTCTAGAAGTTCAGCGGAACATCCTGCTTCGGCAGGTCCTTCTGGTGTGGCGTGTCACTATCGACTACCCCTATGAGACCTAATCCTCCTGGAGATGACTTGGAGGAAGATGATGAGGAATTTGAGGAAACCACTGAGTCAGTTCCTCTTAGGAGGTCGGCTCGGGTCACTAAGTCGACAGATGAGGAAGAGGAGGCTGCTGAGGGAGGGGTGACTGGAGACGACTAGAGGGGTCCAGTCCCTTCAGTATTAACTGAGGCGGACTTGGACAGAATCCAAGTCAGGTATCATGTCCACGACTCAGTTATTCTACGTCTTCCCCTCCTGAGTAAATTACCCGACTGTCCCCCTGCTGGGATGGTAGCGATTTTCCAAGTTGTTATGCAATGCGGCTTACGTCTGCCCCTTCAACCCATTACTTGGGATTTCCTTTCCCGACTCAGATCGCTCCCGGGGCAGATAGTTCCGAACGGGTGGAGGAACTTGTTTGGGTGTTCGGTACTGTGGGCTGAGACAGAACAACCCTCACTGACTATCGACGAGTTCCTCTATCTGTACCAAGTATAGCCAAACCCTCAACAACACGGCTGGTACTTCCTGTGCGCCTGGCGGAACAAGGGCGGTCCTTTGATAGCCGACCCTCCTACCTCTAACAAGCACTAGAGAGAGAGGTGGTTCTAGGTATGTGGTCGCTGGGAGACTGTCGAGTCTAGGCTCTTCGAACCTCGTGTTCCTCGGGCGTTCTCTGAAGCAGGTGACTCAATATGTCCTTTCTCTGTATTTTCTTGTTGTGGTACTTTTGAGTCTGACCACGTGCATTTTACAGATATCCCCAAGAAGAGACCGAAGCTAGACGCCAGTGCCCTAGCTCGGATCAAGGCTCTGTGAGCGCTAAGGAGGATCGGTCTTGGAAAACACTTCTTTAACCGGAGCGTCTTCTTCTGTCGGGTTTAGACTCGGTCGTGACAAGTACTCTTTAGCTATTTTGACATACTTCTTTTGACTTTTTATCTGATTTTGTACTTCTCCTGGTGCAGATATGGCTGAGGCTCAGCCCCTTCTTAAGCCAGCTTCTAAGATGAAGGCTCATCCGAGGTCGGCGCTTTTGTCGGAGACTCGGCCTTCGAAGAATCTGAAGACAGCTCTAAAGGTTAGGGAGCCATCTGCCCCGGTCGCCTTTGCCTCGGCCGCTTCTGTCCCGACCGTTGTCGTACTCTTTGACCCAGACGAGAGGGCGGAAGAGGTGGACGCGGTTCCTACCGAGTCTCAGGTGGCTCCTGAGTCAGGACCCATAGCAAAGCGGGTGTCGGAACTGAGAGGGGAGACCTCAGGGGTGGAGATGACTTAACAGGAGCCCTCTCCACTTCTGCGAAATGTATCGGGCATGGTCCCATGTGCCATCTCTTACGGAGGGGAGGACTATGCCGGCCTCTGCAGCTCCCCTTCGAGGCGGGTGCTTGCTCACGCAGCGAAGCTGCTGCTCGATAAGGTTTTTGATCTTTGTCGTCTTAAGTGGTTTCACTTTTGTCTTGGCAACTTAGTTCTGACCTCAAGTTTTCTTTTTGCAGTTTGCCCCTTGCGTTCTTAGGACAAGTTCGGAGTTTGCTGATATTAAGAAACGAGTTGGAGAGTTGGAGACGCAACTCGAAGGCGCTTTGACTTGGGCCAGCATACTGTCGGGTGACTTGGGTCTTGCCAGAAAAGCTGCTGAGGATGCCAAGGCTAAGTGTGCCCGTGAAGCCTTGCTGCTGAAAGAGGATCAGGAGGAGAGTCGGCGACTTCGTATGGCTCATGCTCCTTGCGAAGATAGGCTGAAGCGGGTCAAGGCTGAGGCCGAGGCAGCCATTAAGCAGGCCAGAGATCAAGCTAAGCAGGCCAGAGACTAAGCCGTAAAGGCTTTCCTCGAGTCCTAAGAGTTTTCGGATGAGAGGGATCGCTTATATCAAAGTGGGTACACAACTTGTATCCAGGTGATGAAGCAATCTTTTTCCAACCTTGATCTATCGGGATTCGATGATGATGCCACTGGTTTTGAAGGTCCGGAAGCCGAGGCTGCCGAGTCTAATGATGCTGCGGCTAGTATCGAGGTCGAATCCAAGGCAGCTCCTGAGGTTGCTGAGGTTGCTCCAAGTGGTAGTAGCTGAGTCTGAACCACCTCCTAAGTTAGCCCCTGATGATCCTTGGAGCTTCATTTTTTACACTCACACCAGCATCCCATTTTTTGGCACTTACACCAGCACTTCGAACTCCGGGGTAGGCCCAAGGGTATCTATAGCTGAGGGAGAAGCTTGCACGTTATTGTCGATCTTTCTTTTGTTCTTAACCTTTTTACTCCATCAATGTAATGCTGACGCAAAATGTAACTCGATGTAACAAACATACTGATGAATGAATATAACTTTTGTTTTCTTTTATTCATTTTGATTCAGTTTACATCCTTGTCATTTTTGAGTCTTCCCCAGCGTTTAACTAATCCGAGCTAAGGGTAGTAGATTTTTAGATGCTTGGCATTCCAGAGACGAGACAGTAACTACCCATTTGGGTTTTCCAGCCGATACGTTCCAGGTCGGATGAAGCTTGAAACGACATAGGGTCCTTTCCAATTGGGTACCAGTATGCCTGCGCCAACTTCCTTGGTATTTATGAATGTTTTTTAGAGAACCATGTCTCCGACTCGGAAACGCATGACCTTGACTCAGGCATTGTAGAACCGAGTTACTTGTTGCTGTCGAGCCTCCATTCGTAGCCGAGCTCTTTCCACTTGTTCGTCCACAAGATCGAGTCTGAGGGCTAAGAGTTCTTCATTATCCTCCTCATTAAACGAATTGACTCGGGCTGAAGGCAATCCGATCTTAACTGGGGTGATGGCTTCCGACTCGTAAGCAAGGGAGAAGGGAGTCTCTCCCGTAGCAGTTCGAACCGTGGTTCGGTATGCCCACAAGATCTTCGGGAGCGCTTCAGCCCATATTCCTTTGGATCGGTCGAGCTTGGTTCGGAGATGCTGCTTGATGATCTTATTGACCGCCTCAACCTGTCCGTTAGTCTGAGGATGATGGGGCGATGAATACATATTTCTAATCCCGAGATTATCGCACATCTCTCAATAGCTCTTATTGTCGAACTGCTTCCCGTTGTCAGTAATGATGGTCTGAGGTATCTCGAACCGACAGACAATATTTTTTCATACAAAGTTCGTGATCTTCTATTTGGTTATCTTTGCCAACGGCTCTGCCTTGGCCCACTTTGTGAAGTAATCCACTGTTACAACAACAAACTTGGTCTGACTTTTTTCCATAGAGAGTGGTCTAATGATGTCGATTCCCCATTGCGCAAAGGGCCAGGGACTGGTCATAGGAGTCAGCTCCTCCGGGGGTTGCCTCGGAATGGCCGTAAACCATTGGCATTTCTCGCACTTCTGGATGAGCTTACGAGCGTCGTGCTGGATGGTCGGCCAGTAGTATCCCTGACGTAAGACCTTGTGCGCGAGTGATCGTCTTCCTGAATGATTTTCACGGATTCCTTCATGTATTTCCCGTAGTACGTAATCAGCTTCATTGGAATTCAAGCATCGTAAGAGGGGAGTATAATAGCTTTTCTTGTACAACACCCCGTTGAGTATAGTATAACGGGAAGCTCGGATCTTTAATCATTGAGTCTCGGCACGATCTTCGGGCAATTCTCCATCAAGATATTGGACGATCTGGTCAAGCCAAGTAGGTTCTGAATTAATTGTGTGTACAGTCGAGCTGACCGGTTCATTGATACTCGGCTTAGCGACGTATTCGATTGGAACAGACCTGGATTTGTCGTCTTCGTCGGCTGAGATAAGTTTTGCTAATAGATCAGCCTTAGTATTTTTTATCTGAGGGATCCGAGTAACCACACATTGTTGAAATCTATTAATTAACTCTTTGGCTTTCTCCATATATGCTTTCAATTGCTTTTTATGTGTCTGATACACACCGGTAACTTGATTGACGACCAATTGTGAATCACTAAAGACGTTGAGATGAATAACACCGAAATTGGCTGTGAGTCGGAGGCTGAGCAATAAAGCTTCATATTCTGCTGTATTGTTCAAGGCTTGAAATCCAAGTCATAAGGCATACTGTATGTAGGTTTGATCGGGAGTTTCCAGGACGACTCCTGCATAGGAGTCAGCTCCTCTGGGGGTTGCCTCGGGATGGCCGCAAATTGTTGGCATTTGTTACACCTCTGGACAAGCTTACGAGCGTCATGCTAGATGGTCGGCCAGTAGTGTCCCTGACGTAAGACTTATGCGCGAGTGATCGTCCTCTCGAATGATTTTCACAGATTTCGTCATATATTTCCCACAGTACATAATCGGTTCCATTAGAATTCAGGCATCGTAAGAGGGGAGCATAGTAGCCTTTCTTGTACAGCACCCCGTTGAGTATAGTGTAACGGGAAGCTCGGATCTTCAATCGTCGAGCCTCGATACGAGCTCCGGGCAATTCTCCATTATCGAGATATTGGACGATCGGGTCGAGCCAAATAGGTTCCGAATTAATTGTGTGTATGGTCGAGCTAACTGGTTTATTGATACTCGGCCTAGCGATGTATTCGATTGGAACAGACCTGGGTATGTCGTCTTCGTCGGCTGAGGCAAGTTTTGCTAATAAATCGGCCTTAGTATTTTCTGTCTGAGGGATCCGAATAACCACACATTGTTGAAATCCATTAATTAACTCCTTGGCTTTCTCCATGTATGCTTTCAATTGCTCTTTACGTGTTTGATACACACCGGTGACTTGATTGACAACCAATTACGAATCACTAAAGATGTTGAGATGAATAACATGTAAACTGGCTGCGAGTCGGAGGCCGAGCAATAAAGTTTCATATTCTGCTGTATTGATTTAGGCTTGAAATCCAAGTCGTAAGGCATACTGTATGTAGGTTTGATCGGGAGTTTCCAAGACGACTCCTGCCCCGCTTGCCTTCGAGTTGGAGGAGCCGTCAACATACAGTTTCCAAGGGATTGAGTTGGGTGCTGACTCGGGACAAGCTGTCGTAGCCTTAATAGGCTTAGTGGTAGCGCAGTCATTGGATCGGTTTGCGGTGTCACTTCAGCAGTGAAGTCGGCCACGACTTGCCCTTTGATTGCTACTCTCGGCTTGTATTGGATGTCGAATTCTCTGAGTTCGATCACCCACTTCGTAAGTCAGTCGGATGCTTCTGGTTTTTGAAGGATCTAACGCAATGGGAGGTCGGTTATAACGACAATGGTATGAGCTTGGAAAAATGGCCAAAGTTGTCGTGAGGAGACTACCAGGACTAAGGCCACTTTTTCAGGAGTGGATATCTTGTCTCTGCCGATAATAGTGCCTTGCTGATGTAATAGATTGGCAGATGCTTTCCTTCGTGCTCCCATATCAGAACCGAGCTAATGCTGCGTCGGATACTGCGAGATATAACAGCAGAACTTCCCCTGGTTCGGGTTTCGACAGGAGAGGTGGAGATCCGAGATAAGACTTTAATTGCTGGAACGCTGCTTCGCACTCTTCTGTCCAATCCACCGTTTTTTGTCCCTTCAATTGTTTAAAGAATGGGAGACATTTATTGGTAGCTTGGGAGAGGAAGCGATTGAGTGCGGCTACTCATCTGGTCTGCCTTTGTATGTCTTTGATCGTCTTCGGAGACTCCATGTTGAGCAATGCCTTGATCTTTTTCGGATTTGGCTCGATCCCTCGTTGGCTGACTAGAAATCTGAGGAACTTTCCTGAGCTTACGCCAAAGGCGCATTTGCTCAAATTAAACTTCATTCGAAACTCGCGTAAGATCAGAAACATTTCTTCCAGGTCGACTATATGGTCGGCCGCATGTATACTTTTAACAAGCATGTCGTCAATGTATACTTTCATGGTTCAGCCGATTTGCCGAGCGAATATTTTATTTACTAATCTTTGATAAATTGCCCCAGCATTTTTCAAACTAAATGGCATCACACGGTAACAATAAAGACCTTTGTCAGTGACAAAGATGGTCTTTGATTTATCAAACTAATGCATTACAATTTAATTATATCCTGAGTAAGCATCCAAAAAACTAAGGAGTTCGTGCCCCGCAGTGTTATCTACCAACTGATCAATCCTCGGAAGAGGAAAGCTATCATTGGGCAGATTTTGTTTAGGTCGGTATAGTCAATACAGACTCGCCACTTCCCACTGACTTTCTTCACAAGTACGATATTAGCTACCCATTCTGGGCAGTATATCTCTACGATGAATTTTATCTTGAGGAGCTTGCTGACCTTTTCTTCTATGATAGCATACCTTTCAGGGCCGAGCGGGTGTCGCTTCTGTCGGATTGTCCGGCAGGTCGGATCAATGTTGAGTCGGTGAGTCATCACCGAAGGGTCGATCCCTGACATGTCTTCATGGCTCCATGCGAATACATCAACATATCGTTGGAGCAGGGCTATCAGATTATCTTTTAGGGGTGACTGCAGAGACAAACCAATCCGCACCGTTTTGGATTCATCTGTCTCGACTAAAGGTACTAAGATAAGGTCCTCCACCGGTTATCCTCATTCATGGGTTTCGACCCGAGGGTCCAGTGACTTGATCACGGATACCTCGATTTGAGCTTTCACGGCTGTCGTATAGCAGTGTCGTGCATCTTGCTGATCTCCTTTGACGACTCCCACTCCTGACTCAGTCGAAAATTTCATGGAAAAGTGGTATGTGGACACCACAGCTTGAAAGAGACTCAGAGAGGGTCGACCGAGTATAGTATTATAGACGGATGATTGATCGACTATCAGAAAGTCGACCATTACTGTCGCCTGATGTTGAGGGTTTCTAGAAGTAAGTGGCAGTAAGATGATTCCTTCTGGGAGTATCTATCCTCCTGAGAATTCAACCATTGGGGTACAAACCGGCCGCAATGTCGATCATTCAACACCCATTTTGTCAAACGCCTGAGTGAACAACACGTCAGCAGACGATCCTATGTCGACGAGTATGCGGAACACCCTTCGGTTCACGATGGTGAGAGTGATGACTAATGCATTATCATGGGGGTGGTGAATGCCTCGAGCATCTTCATCGGTGAACGAGATACAATACTTTCTCTCTTCTTTTCTTTCGAAGGCCGATCTATAATAGTGATCTCTGACTCGGGTCGACTGATGCTCCTGACATGATTCTTCCGAACATTATTTGAGTCGCCTCCGCCTTGGGGACCACCGACAATAGTCCAAATTTTCTCTGTGGATCGGTTGTCACTCGGGTGTTCTTTCACTGTCCCGATTTTTTTGACGTGTTCTATGAGTTGGCCTTCTTGGATAAGCTTTTCGATTTCTTCCTTCAAGTGATAACAATCACTCGTATTGTGGTCATGATCGTGATGGTAGTGACAATATTTATCCTTATTCCGCCTGTTCGGATTACTTCAAAGCTTATTTGGCCAACGGAAAAATTCTTCACCCTTAATCTCCATCAACACCTGCTCCTATGATTTATTGAGCGGAGTGTATACCGAGAACTTCTGGTCAGGTCGTTTTCTCGACTTACGTTCATCGCGTGTTCGGTCTTCCTTGCGTTCTTCCCTCCGGCTGAGTCAACTTTCTTTTTGGCTGACTCTTTGGTCGAGGTTTTCGCGCTCTGGGCGGCTCATGCAAATTCCGTGTTTCCTCGGTATCCGCATACTTATCCGATTGAGTCATAAACTCAGCTAGAGTCATAGGCGGATTTTTTTCTAGGGATGTCAGAAATGGCTTGTCCCTGACCCCTTGCATGATGGAATTGAGTATTGTCTCCTCTGAATGTTTCCGAACTTAGAGCGACTCAAAATTGAAACGCTTGATGTAATCTTTCAGTGACTCTCCCTCTTTCTGAACTATGTTGTTCAGATGAGTAGGGGGCTTCAACTTATTCTTCCCTCCAATGAAATTAGTGAGAAATGCATCACTGAGCTCCACAAACGAGCTAATGGACTTTGGTTTTAGCTGTTTGAACCAATGTCGGGCTACGTTGGCTAAGGTGAGGGAAAAAGCTCGGCACATCACGGCGTTTAAGGCATCATGCAACTCCATGTATGTTCAAAAGCATTAGATGTGTTCAGTTGGATCAATTTTACCAGTGAAAGGTGTAATTTGCGGAAGACGAAACCGTTCCAGTAGCCGATCCTGCATTACTTCCTCCACAAACGGAGTGACCTTTGTTTCGGGCCTATTTTGATGTGCATTCTGACTCTGCTTCATGTCCGTAATTTCTTCCTGTACTTCGTTCTTGAAGTCCTGAAGGTCGACTTTCCAGGGTTCATCGCTTTCTGTCATTCCCTCAATCGGAGGCCAATTACGCCTCCGTCGATCGATCTTATATCGGAGATCAGTGGGGGGCAGCACGACAGTCAGGGAATGAGCGGGTGCTGGCTCGGACGGACCGTGGGGCTGACTTCGCTGAGAGACCGCTGATCGTGGAGCGAGAGGCTTAGGGTTGACGACTTGTTATGGGACGCTGGTCGTCTGAGCATGGGGCTAAACTTGTTGCCGATATGTCTATTCCAATATTTGTTTCATGACATTTATGTCAGATCTAAGCTCCTAAACCTCTTTATCCAACCGCCCATTACCTCGGTTCCGCTTCTTGTCGCGACAGAGGCTACTAGATGAGCAGCAGGGTCCTGGCGGTTGTCGGGTTGATTCTGAGCTCCTCAGGCTTCGCTTGCACCCGGTGGTCTAGTAACAGCGGCTTCATTTGGTTCTTCCTGAACCGTTCTTGTAGTTATCACCATTAGAGCGCGTTTACAGCTTCTGGATAGAGCGTGGAAAATAACTTTTTGTACCGTTCCCACAGACGGCGCCAATCTGTTGATGCAAAAAACTGGTGGGCCTTCCTTCTGATCTACCGCCTGCACAAGGATGAAACAAAGGAGACCCTGGCTAGAGCTGGGGACCCTCCGATGCCTAATTTAGTGACTGGACAGTGTAGGAAGGGTTTTTTTAGAAGGGTTTTTTGTGTACCTTTGATCTTAGAAATTGCCTCCTTTTATAGGAGTGAGAGGTCCTGCCGTGCAGGGATTCTCTCCCCAATCTTAGGAGATTCGATTTGATTGCAATCTGCTTACGGATGCTTCTCGATCCCGAGATTATTGGGGTCGAGAATTCTTTCACGAGATTTCTGGGACGGTATTCATGCTTATACCGTCTCTTCCTTGCTCGACTCGGCCTTGACCGACTCTAGTAATAGATGAGTCTTGGCTGGCTGCAAGGACATGACTTCTTATCTTCTATCGGATGAAACAGAGTCGGCTCATAACCGATACTCCTTATTCCGATAACCCACACTACAACCGACTTAAGATGAATCGGTTTTCTGATCGATCGGGCGACTTCTAGCCTTTGGACCTTAGTTGATCCCTTTTAGACGTTACTGGCTCGTTATCCGAGACAACTTTACGTGTCTTATACATCTGGCCTATGGCTCTTGACTCTTTATCTCTCGGTCGGAATTTATTTTCCACAATCCGAGTTAAGTCTCTCCTTTAGGCTTTACTATCTTGCCTCGGTTGGACCCGTTACCTCGGATCCTTGGGCTGTGTCCAGAGAGTTGGTTCTTCTGGATAAAGTGTGGAAAACAACTTTTTGTACTGTTCCCATAGACAGCGCCAATCTGTTAATGCAAAAAACTGGTGGGCCTTTCTTCTGATCTACTGCCTGCACAAGGATGAAACAAAGGAGACCCTGGTTAGAACTGGGGACCCTCCGATGCCTAATTTAGTGACTGGACAGTGTAGGAAGGGTTTTTTTAGAAGGATTTTCTATGTACCTTTGATCTTAGAAATTGTCTCCTTTTATAGGAGTGAGAGGTCCTGCCGTGCAGGGATTCTCTCCCCAATCTTAGGATATTCGATTTGATTGCAATCTGCTTACGGATGCTTCTCGATCCCGAGATTATCGGGGTCGAGAATCCTTTCACGAGATTTTCGAGACAGTATTCATGCTTATACTGTCTCTTCCTTGCTCGACTCGGCCTTGACCGACTCTAGTAATATATGAGTCTTGGCTGGCTGCAAGGATATGACTTCTTATCTTCTATCGGATGAAACAGAATCGGCTCATAACCGATACTCCTTCTTATTCCGATAATCGACACTACAATCGACTTAAGATGAATCGGTTTTCTAATCGATCGGGCGACTTCTAGCCTTTGGACCTTAGTTAATCCCCTTTAGACGTTGTTAGCTTGTTATCCGAGACAACTTTACGTGTCTTATATATCTGCCCTATGGCTCTTGGCTCTTTATCTCTCGATCTGAATTTATTTTTCATAATCCAAGTTAATTCTCTCCTTTAAGTTTTATTGTCTTGTCTGTATCGGTTACCTCGGATCCTTGGGCTATGTCAGGAGAGTGGGCCCCCCTCAACTTTGGCGCAGGCGTCTTTAGTATAAGGAATAAACATTTATCCAATCAATCTAGTTCGAAAAAGACTACGTGGTCATAAGGTCTAACCTTCTTTTCCATTAATGAGCCCCGCAAGATTCATATCCACGATGGGCACGTCACATGACAAAGATGTCGAAGTCATGTTATGATAGAGCCACTCTTCCCCATTCACGATAGATCCATTAGTCACCGTACACATGGCAGACAGTTGGAAACTCATACAATTTTGATGGTCCCGTGCATCCGATTGGTTACCTTTATACGGGACAGTAAAAAGCAAAGATATTTAATGGTTGATATTTATCCATGAAAACAGTGCAGGAAAGCGACGGCTATGATTGTCGCTTGTAATTGTTTTGTGGCCTAGGAGGTTCTGGTCCACTGTTTCTCCTGCAGCATGTATGAAGGGATTTATTACGAAAGCTGTGACATATGGACTGGGAACAACCTATCTTATTTTCTCTGTAATTGCTTTCCATCTGCATTATCTCCCACGAGATGAAAGGTCCTGATTTATAAATAACATGCCACGTGTACTATAGAGATGGGTTCTTCCGTGTCTACCGTACATATCCCGTGCATTTATTCAGTACAAAGGCGGAGTATCTAACCAAGTTCATTACTAAATGCTGCCATTAATACGGAAGATGCATCGGACCTCTTGATCTGTAAATTACGAGCTTGCCCTGCTGCAGATTCGGTCGGTAGGTTTCTCTTGTATTTAAAAAATAAGGGTAGATATGTCATTTTTGAAGAATATGGAAAGCTTTTGGGAATGTCGCGTCGCAAAACGCCAGCGAAGCTCCTTTTTGGGACCCCCGGGCCCACATATCACACGCGCGTGGTGGATTTTCCGTCGGTACTGACACGTGGTACAGCATAAAATCCGAGGCTTAGATCTGTCCACGTTGCGGACTAGCTGTACGGCGTCCTCACACCGACAACTGCGTTCGATTCTGGGGGAGCGAATTGGGTGAGGGACGCGGACTAACCCAAGACGGTGCCGCCGTTATTGTGGGGCCCACCTTGATGTATGTATTCTGTATCCATGCCGTCCATCCGTTTTATCAGATCATTTTAGAGCATCATACAAAAAACGAAACAGATCCATTCATCAAGTGGGCCATACCATAGGAAACAGTGGTTATTGACCATTAATGGACCAAAAAAGTTTTGGATCAGGTTCATATATTTTTTTTTCCCTTCATCCAGGCTTATGTAAGCTTATCAACAGATTGGATGGCAAATAAACATTTTGGAAACATTAAAGTGCAGCATAAGAAGTTTTTAATGGTAAGGCATTCAATCACAACTTTTTCTTATGTTATGGTCCACTTGATAATCGGATCTGCTTCATTTTTGGGTAGTTTGCCTAAAATGATCTTAAAAAACGGATGGACAGCGTGGATACAGAATATATAATCAAGCTGGGCCCACAGTAAGGTCGTGGGTGAGGCCGGGGTCTCACTCTATCCGCTCTCCTATTCTGGAAACGTATGCCTCGACGGATGGGATCCGAGACCGTATATCGGGAAACGGATTGGCTACTCCCCCTGACACCAGCCCCGGAGCTGGTGGTCGGTGCTCTGTGGGCCCTACCATGATGTATGTGTTTAATCCATTTTTAAATATCATTTTATGTCTTTATTCCAAAAATGAGAGGGATATAAATCTCAAGTGAATCATGTCACAGGAAAACAATAGTATTCGGATATCCATCATTTAAATCTTCCTAAGGCTCGTTGTACTGTTTATTTGACATCCAATCCGTTGATTAGGTCATAAAGACTCATATGAAGGGAGAAAACAAATATCAACTTGATCCAATACTTTTATGGCCTCCAAAAATTTTTTAACAATCGAAGTTAATTCAACACTGTTTCGTGCAATGTGGTCCACTTGAGACTGAGATATACCTCATTTTTTGTATATTACCATAAATTGATCTAGAAAAATAGATGAACGGAATGGATGAAACATATACATCATTATGGGCCCACAGAGCACCGACCACCAGCTCCGGGGCTGGTGTCAGGGGGAGTAGCCAATCCGTTTCCCGCATATCGTACGCTTGAAATGCCAACTGGCCTCCACTTATTTTTAAGAGGATTGCAGAAAAACTTTGATACTCTGGCAGGCTATAATGTATGATACACAGGCACATAGAAATTATACATGCAGCGTACAAGTTGTCAAATAAACTGTCCAAAATATGGATCGCAGCGTAGATGTATCATGAGCCATATATTAAGATTATTTAATTTTATGACTATCGGATTGGTGACATTTATTGGACCGTTAAAAATGAAAAATCCAACGGTCCTATTTCCATGAACATGTGTCCAAGAATAAGAGGTTCAGATTGTTTAATCAGTCTGATCTTGGGCTTGCGATTTGGAGGCAGTGAGCTACACAATATCATCAGTTTAACTTAAGAGTTTATATATGCCACGTGTACAACTTCTGAGTGCCTGAGTATCATGCGTCGTCATCAGCCACAGTATCATATAACTCCCGCAGAATTATATGATGCTCAGCAGCGTTCGATGCTTTATACGCAGGCATTCAGAAACCGTACACGTACTAAAATGGAACCTATTAAATGATGGAAGCCAAATCATATTGTTCGGACGATCCTAACCGCTGACTCGTGGACACCTGTTTGTCCAACTACGACCGTTAAATATTTTTCTTTAAAAGACTTCGTATAAATGTCAACTAATCGGATCATCAAATAAGCATAATCTTTGGTTCATGATACATGATTCATTATTGTATGCCACGTGTGCAATTTCTAAGAGCCTGTGTATCATCCATCACACTCTGGCAGAATATCAAAGTTTTCTGTTATGTCGCATAATAGAGGTTACATGTATCTTTGTGTTTTTTTTTTATTTTACACCCCCACACACACCCACCATGTATGGGTACTCGAACCCTTGACCCGGTGTTGAAACTCTTGAGAGTTTACCACCCGAGGAAGAGCAAGGACCTAGAGGTTACATATATCTATACGCCCTCAGATGCTCCTCAATCCAAACCGTCCATGTCCTGGAGATCGATATGGATAATTCATAGCAGAAAATTAACACTGGACGGATGATAGTAACACACCAATTAGTGGCCACCAAATCACGGCTAAATGAGAAAATGTCGACCGTCCAAAGTCAAGAAAGAAACCTCGATTATCTGATGTTATATTTCTCCAATAAATGTAAATTTGAGAGTGTGCCACAGATATTTTAGGTCCATAAGAATTGGACGGATCAGATTAACTTACTCCTGTCCAAAGAGGAAGGACTAATGCGCCTTTTCTTTTATCCTGTCCAAAGAGGAAGTGAGCACCGTGAATAGGGCCGGGCCGGGTGCTGGTCAACCCGAACCGACCCGAGTTCTAACCCAACGGGCCGAACCCGAAGTTCTCTGTTTTTCAACCTAACCTAACCCAAACCGTTTAGACTCGAATACATGTGATTATTCTCAACGTGACTTAGCCCGACCCGAATTTTCTTAACTTGAACCCAAATGGGTTGGTGTTTTCCAACCTGAACCCAACGGGAGGACTTTGAGAGCCTGAATTCAGGTTGGATCAATCGGGAAGCAGATTGTGTGGTGTACCACACACTACTAACTTTGGTGGTGTGTTGAGGTCACCAAGATATGTGGGCCTTATCATGAAGTATGTGTTATATCTAAATTGTCCGTCCATTGAGTGTGATTGTTGTAATATTTGAGCCCAAAAATAAGATGGATATAAAGATCAAGTGGACCATATTATAGGAAGCAGCGGGAGATTAAACATCTACCATTGAAACCTTCATGGGGTCATAAAAGTATTGGATTGATATATATATATATATATATATATATATATATATATATCTTTATCCATGTCCGTATGATCTTATTATGAATAGATTCGGCACTACGACTACTTTAATGGTAGGAATTATTGTCTCCACTGCTATTCATATTGTGGTCCACTTGAGCTCCAAATATAACTCATTTTTGGATTCAGGCTTTAAAACGCGAAATAGATGGGTGGTGGGGATATAATAAATATATTATTGTAGGAGCAGGCCCACATAACTTTGATGTCCCTTCTCCCCTCCATACATGGTAGGGATGGAGGAAGTGACGGCGTACACACACTACCAAAGTCAGTGGTGTGTGGTACAGCAACCAATCCACCTCCATCAATAGGGTTTGGATTGGCCGGAGCCCAAGTTGTAGCCTTACTCATTGGGGTTTTAGGCCTTTACATGAGTTTAGGGTAACATCATAGTGGCTGAGTCCTTGTCTGTGTTGTCTATCTTATTTGTTTCCTCATTTTAGGCATGATTCGGTTAAATAAAGTAGATACAAATCTCAAGTGGATCACACTATAAGAAATGGTTATCATTGCGCACTCACTGTTTAAAAACTTCTTAATCCCATTATAATGTTTATTTGCCATTGAAACCGTTGATAAGATCAAATGAAGGTAAAACACAAATATTAGCTTAATCCAAAACTTTCATCACTCAAACGAAGCTTTTAATGGTCAATCTCCGTTCTTCCCTCTGTTGCAAAAATATTGATTTTTATTAAAAATATTTTAATAATAAAATAATATATAGTATAAAAAGTTGTTTTGGAAAAACACTTTTCTGCGGGTTTTTGGGAATAGTCCCACATGAAAAAGAGAAGAGAAAAACATGTGGTTTATATGAAGGATGTGGAGTATTATAATATTTACCTACCTAGTCCGTGGACTATGGACCTTACGTACGTACTGGAACACCCGCGCACTCGCGCTCGGGCTCGGGCACGGGCACGGGCACGGGCTCGGGCTCGGTCTCGGACTCGGTCACGGGCACGGGAACGGGCTCGGGCTCGGGCTCGGTGCGAGGGCGTAGGCATGCGAGGCAGTGTGGCTGTAGAGGCGCTAGTGGCGCACTTCGCACGTCCGCATCGTATCGTAGAGGGTTGCTCCTTCGCGACCTTGAGCGAATCGGAGCGAGACGTGTGCGAGTCACAGTGCGACTAAGTGGCTATGGCGGGTGGCTGGTTAGCAGGGAGACTAAAGGACTGAGAGAGAAATCTCTCAGTATAAATAGAGGGACTGCAAAGAGCTGTTGCAGCAGAAACTGTAACAGCTGAACTATTAGTGTAGGGTTCAGCTGTAATTGCTGCATGGCTAGCCCAACAGCTAGAAAACGGCTAGCTGTTGTCTCACAACAGTCAGCATGTAGCAGCTTAATGGCCCATGCACAACAGTCAGAAAATGGTCATAAAATGGCTAGTTTTCCAACAGTCAGAAATGGCTTAATGGAATTTAAGTCTCTGGACCATAACCCCCTAGCCACCATAGCCTATAAAAGGAGGACCTGGATGGGTTTCCAAACCATCTCAACTCACTCCAGTAAACCCATACGAACTGAGACAGCCAGCCCTTCTCCACTAATATATTCTAGTGTTTTCAGCAACATAGCAAGGCTAAAACCTTAGCTTGAAGAACAGACCAGCGGTGTGGTCTCGAACGGTTCAACTGAACCAGTGGCTGAAGATTTAAACTGACCTGTGCAGAAGTCAAAACTCGTTTTCTCTTCCTTTCTTCTTCTTTTGGGATTTTTTCCTTTATACTGTAGTACTGCCAGAAAGCGTGTAATTGAGTTCCATTTGGTGGGCCTTCATGTTTGCTAAACGCAGACCCACACCAGGCTCGTCGTATCCTAGAAGCTATTTGCCTGTAACCTATCAGCATTCTCAATTCACTTGAGTAGGGCCAAATAACGCTTTAAGGACAACGTTTCAGACGTGCTTCAGCCTGTCCTGATTTCTGATTATTTTGCACATTTCAGTTTCCACATTCTACAGAAATACATTAATTGTATATTTCCAACAATCTTAAAGCGTTATTTTTCTGATGGAAGCCGACAGTGTTTCATCCATCAAGTTAATGAATCAGGACTTGATACGTCTTGATCGGTTCGATGGAACCAATTTTACAAGATAGCAAGACAAGCTGAAATTTCTCCTGACGGTGCTGAAGATCTATTACATATTAGATCCAAATTTGCAAGCACTACCTGAAGCATCTGACAACGACACACCTGAACAAGTAGCTGCCCGCATCAAAAGAGCCGAAGACGAACTCTTGTGTCGAGGACACATTCTGAACGCTCTCTCCAACCGCTTGTACGCTCTGTACCAACAGAAGTCATCAGCAAAGGAGATCTAAGCCTCTCTGAAATTCAAATACAAGGCTAAAGAAGAAGGTACCAACAAGTTTCTCACGCCAGGTATTTTGACTTCAGCATGGTAGATAATAAACCACTGCTGCCCTAAATCTAAGAACTGCAGCTAATAGTAAACAAAATCAAAGCGATAAAAATCGATCTTCCTGAATCATTCCAAGTCGGGGCTATCATCGTCAAATTGCCACCGATGTGGAAAGACTATAGAAAGAAGTTGCTGCATAAAACCGAGGACTACACACTGGAACAAATCCAGAAACACCTCAGGATTGAGGAAGAATCTCGTAACCGCGATAGAAAAAATAATAACGGGAATATCTTGTCCAAGGTATATGCTGTAGAAAACACTAATAACAAACATCCCGAGAAGAACGATTCTCTGAAACCTAATAAAGGAAAACTCAAGAAAAACACTCAAAAGAAGAACGGAAAGTTCAAGGGCCCATATCATGTCTGTGGAAAAACCGGGCACTATGCTCAAGTATGTCGCTATCGCAAATCTAAAAAAGAGGCAACTGCAGTAGAAGGAAGCGATATCGTGGCTATGATAACTGAGGTGAATACCATCCAAGGCAAAGTTCCAGGTTGGTGATATGATACTGCCGCTATTGTATATGTGTGCTACGACAAATCAGCCTTCAAAACGTATGAGGAATTGACCGATGGTCAAGAAGTCCAAATGGGTAATGAAGTCCGATTGAAGGTCGTCGGTAAAGGAACTGTCGAACTGATATTCACCTCTGGAAAGAAAGTGATTCTAACTAATGTACTGCACGTCCCAGACATGAGGCGAAACTTAGTTTCTGGGGATCTTCAGGGAAAACCAGGCATACGGGTGATGTATGAGTCAGGTAAACTGATTCTGTCCAAAAATGAAAATTTTGTTGGAAAGGAATATACTTGTAACGGAATGATTAAGTTTTCTCTAAATGAAAGTAACACTTCTACGTATATGGTTGAATCCGCTGGACTGTGGCATGATAGACTAGCCCATATAGGGTATAGTACCTTGAAGTTCATGGCTAAGAATGGTTTAATCTCATACACAGATAATGAAATCGAAAAATGTGAAGTGTGTGTAAGATTCAAAATGACAAAGAAACCTTTTCCAAGTGTTGAAAGATCGTCTCAAGTATTGGATCTTGTGCACAGTGATATCTGTGAGTTAAACAACATTCTTACTCGTGGAGGTAAACGGCACTTTATAACCTTTATAGATGATTGCTCTAGGTATGTGTATGTGTACATATTAAAGAGGAAAGATGAAGCATTAAACATGTTTAAAATATATAAAGCAGAAGTTGAGAATCAACTGAATAAGAAAATAAAAATTCTCCGTAGCAATAGAGGAGGAGAATACTTCTCCAATGAATTCGATAACTTCTGTGAAGAACATGTACTGATACATCAATGTACAGCGCTATACACACCTCAACAAAACGGAATAGCTGAAAGGAAGAATAGAACATTAGTAGAAATGGTCAACTCAATGCTGATAAGAGCAAAGTTGTCACTAAGTCTATGGAGAGAGGCACTGCTTGCAGCATACCATATAATAAACAGAATTTCGTCTAAAAAATATAAAATATCTCCATATGAAACATGGAAAGGTAGAAAATCTAACCGAGGATATCTAAAAGTGTGGGAGTGTCTTGCATATTGCAGAACCCCTGATCCAAAAAGAACTAAGTTAGGACCAAAAGTTATTAAGTGCGCCTTCGTAGGGTATGCACAAAATAGTAAAGCTTATAGACTTCTAGACATAAAGTCTAATACAATAATAGAATCAAGAGATGTTGAGTTCTTTGAAAACTCACTATCATTGGAGTCAAAGGATAATGAAATCCAAACTCCTAATAGAGAACCAGATAGCACAGCTCCACAGATGGTGGAAGCTCCTATTGAGCATCGTAGAAGTCAAAGGACAATAATAGAGAAGAGTCTAGGAGATGACTATATAGACTCACAACGTGTCATTTTTCATCTTGTAGAAGGAGATAGAAAAAATGTTATAAGAAAAATACCTATAGTAATGACTATAGAAGATGATCTTAAAACATATAAAAAAGTCATATTCTCTAGAGACTCAGCTTTCTGGAAAGAAGCTATAAACGATGAAATGGAATCTATACTATCAAATCAAACATGAGAACTAGTTAACTTACCTCCAGGTTCTAGACCCATAGGTTGTAAGTGGGTATTTAGGAAGAAATATCACACTGATGGGACTATCCAAACCTTTAAAGCTCGACTAGTAGCTAAGAGTTTTAGACAAAAAGAAGGGATAGATTACTTTGACACATACTCTCTTGTAGCTAGGATAACATCCATTAGGATATTATTTGCTTTAGCTTCCATACATCATCTTCACATCCACCAAATGGATGTAAAGACTGCATTCCTGAATGGTGACCTCAACGAGGAGGTATATATGGAACAACCTGAAGGATTCGTTCTACTAGGAAATGAAAATAAAGTATATAGATTAGTCAAATCATTATATGGATTAAAACAAGCACCAAAACAGTGGCATGAGAAGTTTGATTCTAAAATACTTTCTCATGGTTTCATGCATAATGTAGCTGAAAAATGCATATATTCTAAAGTAGATGATAGTTACATCATTATTATTTGTCTATATGTTGATGACATGTTAATAATAAGTAATAAAATGGAAGGTGTAACTGAAACAAAAAAGTTTCTATTTTCCGTATTTAAAATGAAGGATCTTGGACAAGTTGATACCATTCTTGGTATCAAAGTTAAAAAACATTGTGGAGGGTTATGCTTTGTGTCAATCTATTATATTGAGAAGATACTAAACAAGTTTAACCATCTAAATATAAAAGAAGCAAAGACCCCATTTGATCCAAGTATCAAGCTAAAAGAAAATACTGAAAGAATAGTTGCATAATTAGAATATGCGAGTATTATAGGGAGTCTTATGTATGCTATGCAATGTACTAGACTTGATATCACATATGCTGTGAGTAAACTTAGTAGGTTTACTAGTAACCCCAGTACTGAACACTGGAATGCAATAAGTAAAGTCTTTTGTTACTTAAAAGTAACCAAAGACTTAAGACTATTTTATTCAGAGTTTCCTGCCGTATTGGAAGGATATACCGATGCGAGCTGGATATCGAGTGTAGGGGACAACAAGTCTACTACAGGGTGGTATTCACCCTAGGAGGTGCAGCTGTATCTTGGGGATCCAAGAAATAGACTTGCATAACGCATTCGACTATGGAGTCTGAATTTATAGCCCTTGCTGCAACAGGCAAAGAGGCTGAGTGGCTAAGAGATCTTATATTAGAAATTCCTTTCTACGTAAAACCTATATCGGCTCTGTCACTACATTGTAATAGTGAAGCCACATTAGCTAGAGCCTATAGCGGTACTTATAATGGTAAGTCTAGACATATTAGTCTTCGACATGATTATGTCAGACAATTGATTCGAGATGGAATCATTGCTATTTCTTATGTGAAATCAAGCAATAACCTTACAGATCCTTTCACTAAACCTCTACCGGGAGAGGTAGTAAAGGCTACATCTAGAGGGATGGGGTTGAAACTCTTCAACCAAAGTTCCACCAGTGATGGTAACCCAACTTAAAGTCAGAAAATCTCTAATTTTGGATTTAATGGGTAAGAACAAGTCACTAATATGTGGAAAGTTTTCAGCACTAAAATTATAAAACCTTATCCATAATAAATAAGTGCCGAGCATTACGATAGAGGGTTGAGTCTTAGAACTTTTAATGAAATCCAGTCTATAAAGACAAGTATCTTATAGTAACGGAGACACTGGAAGGATTTCACCTATATGAACGTAGAGATGGTGCCGTCTCTCATGAGTGTTAGGAGTTTTCTCTCGAGATCATTCATGAATTAGGATAAGCACATGGCCATTAATTATGCTAAGCAAGATTGTGGGAGCTCTAACAAACACATAGCGAATATGTGTGTAATATTTTCAATTTTGTTATCTAGGAATAACTGGTTCAAAGCTGCGGCTACCAGTCATTTCGACAGAGTTTTGAAATACTTACACTAAGGAAAGATTAAAATCGAAAGATATCTTTTTTTATGCATATGAGCTGATTATTCTGACAGAATTGTTTAACCAAGAAAATAATTTTATAAAATCAAGTGGGGGATTGTTGCAAAAAATATTGATTTTTATAAAAAATATTTTAATAATAAAATAATATATAATATAAAAAGTTGTTTTGGAAAAACACTTTTCTGCGGGTTTTTGGGAATAATCTCACATGGAAAAGAGAAGAGAAAAACCTGTGGTTTATATGAAGGATGTGGAGTATTATAATATTTACCTACCTAGTCCGTGGACTATGGACCTTGCATGCGCACTGGAACACCCGCGCGCGTGCTCGCGCTCGGGCTCGGGCTCGGTCTCGGACTCGGACTCGGACTCGATCTTGGTCACGGGCACGGGCTTGGTGCGAGGGCGTGGGCATGTGAGGCAGTGTGGCTGTAGAGAAGCTAGTGGCGCACTTTGCACTTCGCACGTCCGCATCGTGTCGCAAAGGGTTGCTCCTTCGCGACCTTGAGCAAACCGGAGTGATACATGTGCGAGTCACGGTACGACTAAGTGGCTATGGCGTGTGGCTGGTTAGTAGAGAGACTAAAGGACTGAGAGAGAAATCTCTCAGTATAAATAGAGGGACTGAAAAGAGCTGTTGCAGCAGAAACTGTAACAGCTGAGCCATTAGTGCAGGGTCCAGCTGTAACTGCTGCATGGCTAGCCCAACAGCTAGAAAACGGCTAGCTGTTGTCTCACAACAGTCAGCATGCAGCAGCTTAATGGCCCATGCACAACAGTCAGAAAACGGCCATAAAACGGCTAGTTTTCCAACAGCCAGAAATGGCTTAATGAAATTTAAGTCTCTGGACCATAACCCCCTAGCCACTATAGCCTATAAAAGGAGGACTTGGATGGGTTTCCAAACTATCTCAACTCACTCCGGCAAACCCATACTAACTGAGACAGCCAGCCCCTCTCCACTAATATATTCTAGTGTTTCCAGCAACATAGCAAGGCTTAAACCTTAGCTTGAAGAACAGACCAGCGGTGTGGTCTAGAACGGTTCAACTGAACCAGTGGCTGAATATTTAAACTGACCTGTGCAGAAGTCAAAACTCCTTTTCTCTTCTTTTCTTCTTCTTTTGAGATTTTTTCCTTTATACTGTAATACTGCCAGAAAGCGTATAATTGAGTTTCATTTCGTGGGCTTTCATGTTTGCTGAACGCAGACCCACACCAGGCTCGTCGTATCCTAGAAGTTATTTGCATGTAACCTATCAGCATACTCAATTCACTTGAGTAGGTGCAAATAACGCTTTAAGGACAGCGTTTCAGACGTGCTTCAGCCTATCCTGATTTCTGATTATTTTGCACTTTTCGATTTCCACATTATACAGAAATATATTAATCTGTATATTTCCAACATCCTCTAGTGTGGTCCTGATGTTTGGATTCAATTGCTTTAAAATAAGCTGGCAAATGGAGGGACTACATGAATATACAACACATACATCACAAACAACCAGCTGACCTAGACTCGCTAATAGGCGCACTTAAGAAGTTTCTAGCCGTCATGTAACGGTGTGTAACGTCATTAACGTTTCAACGGCTATGAGATTTTAGCTTACGTGTCCGACCGTTGGCACTAATAACGGATTTTCTCTCCACTCTGGAGTTTGGATGGAATATGATGGGAGGAGAAAAAGAGTTCGTTTTTACTCCGTCGCGACCCACAAACTAGCATCATTCGCTGCCTACTTCAATAGACATGCTGCGTTTTTTTGATGATCGGACCCGTCCACGTGTCTTATCTATGTTTTGCGATCTTCCCTAAGAAAATTACACTGAAAACATGATTTTGGATATCTATATATGTGGATAAATTGAGAACAAAAGAAAGAAAAAATTATATTAGATCATCATCGAATATTGGGCATCATAGAAGTGTGATTATCAGATAATATATCATTAATGTAGTAGAGATAATATGGACGGTTCACATCATCATTCTATCTTAGAATGTGGGCCCAATGGCTGGCGACACACGCTGGTTACTAAGTCGCGACAGACGCAAAACGAACTCAGAGGGGAAAGTGGGGCGCTCGTTCAATGATCTCCCGTATCCTTTCAAGGCGTAATACTTCCATAAATGGAAATCCGGACCGTCCAAACCCGCTGACCCAGCTGTGGTCCTGTGGATGGTGCATGACTTGAAATCTTTGATAAGATAAGCCCATTTGAACCGTCAAAATCTCTGGCCCTCCTGATTGGAGGAGCATGGTCCAAAACTCAAATCTGATAGAGAAATCTCAACCATTGATTGCTAGTTGTTAGGATCCTTCGACCAATTGGATGGTTAGGATCGTTCAATCAGTATGATGTTTTAACACCTCTAATCTATTAAGTAGTGGTCTCTGCAATTTGGTGGTATCGATTAAAGTACACGTGCTAAGTGAGCTGTGGAAAAGACAACACCACTTAAAAAGATTGTGGTGAACTATCATCATAGTGTTATCCTAAGTGGTCCAACACTAACCAGGCTCCCCATGATGTGACCCCACCATGTTGTGATCCACACCGTCATTTAGAATGGCCCACCTCTGATGGACCATATAATATCTCACTGGTCAGCGATCATCGCATGAAGGCCCTTCCAAGGAGTGAAAACACGGTTTTAAGACTCGGACCGAGTTCTGTTCGACTCGTCTGAGTCGACTCAGTGGGCCACCTTTAGCTTTCAGCAGTAACATCGAGACAATGTGGTTGACCTGGTGGATGGCTTTTATATTTCACCAATCTGCCACGTTGGCATATGTGGTGGCGTGTGTATGAGATGAGTTGCACACGCGTGAGAGCTGATCAAAGCTCTTCTAAAAGATTTCGTTGTTAGAATGTAAACAATCATGGAGTAATGAATGAAATGCAACTCGTATGCAAACCTCCCCATGCACATCCTTGCACTTTGACTTATTGATATGATGTCCACATCGTAAAATCTGGACCATCCATTAAATCATGATATCTCTGCATTGGCTTTTTGGAAAAAACCACACTGATCCAACGATCCAAACTGTTATTTTAGTGTCATAAACAATATATGGACAGGTAGATAGTTCCAGTTAGTGATGTATAGATTCATACGGTGGATTTAATTTTTACACTGGGGGCCAGAAGAGTGGTTTGGACCTGATGGACGGTCCGGATTGGATAAGAAAAGCTAAAAAGTATATATGAAACTATGTGCATGGAATGGTTTCCATGCACTATAATGCACTGAATCATATAGACCGAGTCACTAAAGTAGGTTCTAATTAAAGGGGCATAGGTCACTTGCCTTGCACGTTTTAATAACAAAGACTCGCTTTCTGAATAAAATAATCCTTAGATATAAAAGGATAAAGGGTCCCATTTTGGCACTGATGTACATCTATCCAGACCATTAGAATTGTGGGTCCTATTGTAGATGGATCATATCTCTAAATTCACACTGATCAGTCAATCCTAACCATCCAATTAATGGATATCAAATGGATGGTTAAAATTAAAATATTGAATGGTCCAAGTTCAAAGAGAATAATCAGATGGTCGTAGCATTTTTCATTTATACTCCATCCATTGGTGAGCCATAAATTCGGTTGTGCAACTATGACACGTGGACGGTTGAATAGCGACCGCCATTTTTTAAATGGTGGAAAGCTGACATATGGTTAGGTAAGCGAAAGGTGTTTTATCAGGCTTTGGTGTCTTTCTTTGTTTTATGTTGAGCCTTCTTGGGGTTTAAGAGGTGGGTCCCACCCATGATCATACCCCCATTCGATCTTTTGGATGGATGGTCAGCAGATTACATTCAAGTTTGAATGGTTAGGATCATCTTTACAGCAAAGAGAACCGTCCATGATGGCCCATCCATGGTGGGGGCCACCTCCGGAAGTGCGTCCCACTTGATCCACGTGGCAGGGCTGGTGGATTTACGATTTTACCTTAAATAAGTTACTCGGTACTCTGGCAGAGTATGACTCATGATACGCAGACTCAGAAATTGCATCAACTCAAACTAAACCGATAAAATTGTGGAAAGATTTCAATAAATTCCTTACCACTGATCGTGGACACTTGTTTATTGAAATATAACCGTTGGATATTTTTCGATCTGAACCGTCCAATAAATTCCCACCATCCAGACAGTTCAGTTACCCACATGAGACGAGTCCACCATCTGAACGGTTCAGATTCGTTTAAATGTATCTCAAGTCTACGCGCCGGATAAACCAGAACAGGGAAGACCTGTCTTACAACCGTACGTTTGTTGGGGGTTATGCATCAATCGTGGCTGTTCATCAGGTGGGCCGTGCTATGGATGGAAATTGGTTGAAGATACAAGTAGATTTGATGATTCTATCCGTCCGAACAGTGGCCTTCAAATCGACAGTACTGAAGAGAAACAGTGAATAGTCACCGTTAATCGCAGGAAAGTGAAGAATATTGATGGCTAGGATCATATGAAAAGTATGGTATACGAAAATAGGCCATCATTAATGAAGCCTATCATTTAAACAGTTTAGATTAACACACAACTTGCACGTGTGTACCTTTGAAAGATAGCTGGACCATATCCCGGTTCTTTCAGCTATAAGATCACCTCCGTTTTTGCCGTATACATAATTTCAACAAAAAAACAAATGCGTTTGATTTGAGAGATTTATTTAATAATAACAAAGAAAGATTGAGAGAACAATATTCACAAAATAATCTATTCATTCCGAGTTTATTTACATCCTCGGATTCTCTTAATTTTGAAAATAAAGTATAATCAATCAACGTAATGAATAAAAGAGAAGACAGTTCAGTGGTAATTTTATTAGTATGTCAACGCTTTTATTGTTCATCGCAAAGGCAAATGAGTCATGCAGATTAAAGCCCTTGATTTGGTTGTACGATAGGCATTGATCGTTCTTCCACTTATCCTTTCAGTCGTACGGATATACTATTCTTTCTCCTAGAGCTCTTTATCTGTGCTTCACATTTCCTTTACTTTCCCTTTATGAATCCGGCAACTGGCGCACTTGATCAAGGAAAGGGCATTTTGGGCAAGCATACTGACTAGTGCACAATCTAAGAAGAGATGGAAACTTCATGAACTTGGGTTGTGTCATAATTCTGTTGTGCCATAATTTCGTTGTGCCATAATTCTGTTGTACTATAATTTCGTTGTGCCATAATTCTATTATGCCATAATTCTATTGTGCCATAATTCTGTTGTGCCATAATTTCATTGTGCGGATCTTCCATCATGCTCCACTTGCAGGAGTGATGCACAATAGGAGTCCAGGCAGGGGCACACAAAAGGAATCCAGGTAGGGGCGTACAATAGGAATCTAGGTAGGGGGCGCACAACCAGGAGCACACAAACCTAGGCACACAATCAGGGGCGCACAACCAGGGGTGGCGCACAATAGGATTCTAGGGCGCACAACAGGAATCCAAGTAGGAGCGCACATTAAGAATCTAGGTAGGAGCGCACAACCCTGTGCGCACAACCAGGAGTGCATAACCAGGGGCTTCTCAGCAAGAGCCTTTGCACTCTAACAAGGATCACAATAGAATTTTCACACTGAGACGATGAATGCGCATTGAGACTTCTAGAGAGAAATATATATATATTTTTGTGCCCCAACAGATGCCCCCTCGATCCTTTTTTGATTAATTTATGAAATCAAATGAAGGATCGATTTTCTTCCGACCAAAGAACTGAATGAATTGTAACTGAAGGATGACTGGATGATCATGCTTGCTTGGAAGACTAAATAATCATACTCGAATGGAACACTTGAATGATCGCGCTCCAACGGAAGATTTGAATGATTGCGCTCGAACGGAAGATTTGAATGATCACGTTTGAACGGAAGATTTAAATGATCGTGCTCGAACGGAAGATTTGAATGATCGCACTCGAACGAAAGATTTGAATGCCCCTCGCCAACAGTGTCGAGCAAATGCTTCTCTATAGAGGATAAAATTCTCTTTTTCATCAAAACTTGCTACTATAACAGTTGTGGCGATTTCGTCTCCGAGTATCTTAGTCAAAGAACTATATTTCATTGGTGTTGCTGCTGCAACAGTCTCTTTGATCAACTCCTGCGATTCTTTCTTTGAATTCCGTGTCTAGGGAGTTACTCTTTAATGCTGCTCCTGCCGTAACAACTTTTTCGATTGTTTCCTTTATTTATGATTTGCATAACCCAAGCTTTCGAATGATCGTCTTTTCTACCAAATTAATCAGAATTAGTATCTCAAGACATTATAATTTTTTTAATTTAGCTTTATGAAGTATTGATAATTTTGAAATAAATTGAAAGCTTCTTCTCTTTTTAGGCTGATTGTGATATTCGCAATATGATAACGATTTAATCATTTCATCTTTGTGTTTGTCTTCGTGCTTCGCATTGCATTCTTTGCTCATTATATCGCGCTTTTGGAAATGTCATTCCCAGTTGCAAAGGTTTAACCGCTGAGTCTCTTTGCTAAGTTTTTTCTATCTTGTGCTCCTTGGCATACACTTTTCCTTAGATCTTTACTGATTTTGAAAAATAGACAAGACTTCTTTCAATTTTCATTTGATAACGTTCCAAAGGTCATGGAAGCTACTAATGATGATTCCGTTTGTTCCTTGTCTCCATCAGATCTGGTATTCGGAGACTTGCGATATCATTACTAGAATAACGAGAAGTTATGGCATCGGACCATATCACCGGGCTTTGATATAAAAACCACTTTTAAATGTTCACACTGGATCATGCTTCATAATTCTCGGTATATGAATTCCTTCGCCGCACATAAGAGATTATTAAAAGACCAATGCATGGATTACTTTGAAGATGTAGGTCATGCTCCCTTTCTAGGCTAGTCTTTGCATAAAGATTTCTTCAGAAGATAATAATTTTTACCGCTCTTTTAATGAATTTAAAGAATATATCTGAATCTTTAAATTGTCCAGGAGAGAATGATGATTCTTCGCTAATTTATTTTCTATCGCCTTTGAGAATCTTGTGCGATAATATTTCTCTATCATCAAGAAGGCAAGAGACAAAAAGACCTCATGGGTCTTGTCAATATATTAATTGATCTTGAAGATTTGAACTTTTGAGTAGATAATTGTCAATATTTTGAAGGCATTTACTGTTGTTGTAATTTGAACCTAATTCAAAAGGAACGCATTTTTGTATATTGTCTAATCAATGTTTGATATTTTCATCAGGCAATTGCATATTTGAGCATATCTAAAGTGAAATACATATATATATATACAGCATTTTTATGCATGCATAGTTTATGCTTTTTGAGCAGTGGAGCTAGTATACTTTAACTGACTATACTTTGACTGGACAAGATTGAACTTATCCTGACTTGATTGGACATGAGTTGACTAATCTAGATTGAATTAGACTGGACTCAACTGGACTAGACTTGACAGGACGAGACTTGGGCTCAAAGAGCAATTATAGTTTACCGCCAATTTCGGGCTGGGCTCAAAGAGCAATTATAGTTTACCACCAATTTCGGGTTGGGCTCATAGAGCAATTATAGTTTACCACCGATTTCGGGCTCTTTAAGTCATTGAAGCTTTTTATATAGATCTACTCAAGCATTCACTGCTGTCATATATAGACGATGATGATAGGTCTTATGCGTAATTGGCCGTATAAGGCTTGGTTACGCTGCCTTAAATGATAAGCTATCATTGCTGACGTGATAGTTGATCGTACAAGCTTTGTTAAAGATAACAGATCGATAATTGATATATGATCCCTGCTGCTGTTGATAATATTATAAAATTTGGCCTAAACGGAGCTTCAGCTTGGTAATAATATCAATTCCGATAATCTTCGATAATAGAATAATCTTCACGTCAGTAATTTGGCGATGATAATGGTAGTTTTACTAATCTAATCCAGCAACCATCGTCGGTACTCGACAATAATAATATACTTCAACTTGATATGCTTAGGAATCTGTCTTTTCTTCATGTTTAGCATCAACATTCTAGGACTTGGCATTCCGTGGACTTTGGATTCCTGAGACTTTGGTTATCTGAAACTTCGAATTTTGAGACTTTGGATTCTGAGACTTTGATTTCTGAAACTTTGGTTTTCTTGGTATTCTGCTTATCTTGCCCCTTTTTGATTTAGAAGTATTATGCTAATAATCTTCGAAATAAGAACTGTAATTATTTTCAAGGATAACGTATTTTGTATGCTTTTGTCTGCCCACTGAATGATTATGTCGTGAATCTTCTGAGTTAAAACACCGTGAATCTTCTTGGTATTCAGGGATGATATATTTTGCTGAACTAGTAGGTATATTGATGAAAATTAGCCCCCATGATGAATATACTTGTCCAACTTTCTTCTTATTTGTTCTTATATAGAGTGAATATTTTCAATCGGGACCATATGTTGTTACTTCCTCGCTTATTCCATATATCTTCTTTATGACAATTTCTACTATCGTTGATCATCTTCGGTAGAATACCTTTTTCTTCTTTGCTTCATTTCCTTTGATTTTCTCTGCAGCTAGCCATTAATTTCTCATATGAAGTATATCGTCTTTTTTAACTATATGTTTCCCATAGTCCTTGAATTGTCCGAACCATTTCTTTATTTTAATATTTGTAAAATCACCAATGTTTTCTTTATCGAAATATTCAATTCTTTACTTTTTGGCAATCCTTCATTTTGTTTTTCTTTCCTCGGCAATATCTGTTGTTGTTCTCTTTAAGGCTTTGCAATAGCCGATTCATATGATACTTGAGTAGCTTTACTTTAATTCTTTTCAAATTGACTTGCTTGTCTACTCTGACAAATTGTGATGATGCCCCCAGGGTTCTCTATTGACTGATGAATTCGTTAATTGATTTGTCTTCTTGTTGGCGAGCAATGCCTGATTCAATCGAACTAACTTCTTATCTAAAGGCCTTCCTTAGGGAGAAATGTTGTTCACGGCAACACTGTTTGAAAGATTAGGGACTTCTTCAACAACATGTTCATCTGTTGATAAATTTTCTGTTTTCTGTACCCTTTGAATACATTAATATTGAAGGAGAAAGTGAAAATTGCGTTGCTGATGTCATCGAGGAGGATGAACTGAGTACGGTGCCTCATAGTATTGCGTATGATTGATCCGTTAACCATACTCAGCAGATCGGTATTCTTTGTGAGAGAAGATCGAACCCTTCATTTTTTTAGAAGTCGCTATCAGTTGTTCTTCATCGTCTTGCTGTGCTACAAATGAAGCAGAAACTATTCCGAATATTACCTGATATTGTCTGTCCTTGATCGCAACTGATTTGATCTTCTCTGATGCTTTTTGGTGGAAATCCGTTGGATGTGAAGTAGACAATCACGTTAGTCGGGAGAAAGATTGTTACAATATACTTGTCATTTAAAACAGAGTGTTAGTTATTTTATTTAAATAAAATTGTACTTTGTTTCTAGAGATGAAGGGGAGGATGTTCCCACTGAGAATCGCCATTTTGGCGTCTATATAGACGCCAAAAAGTGATAAATGTTCCCTGAATATTTTCTAAGTTATCATTGTAAAGTATCTCTAGCAGAGTCGTCATTTTGTTTTGACAAGAAAACAAATGCGTTTGATTTGAGAGATTTATTCAATGATAATAAAGAAAGAGTGAGAGAACAATGATTACAAAGTTATCTATTCATTCTAAGTTCATTTACATCCTCGGATTCCGTTGATTCTGAAAACAAAATACAATCAATTAACATAATGAATGAAAGAGAAGACAGTTCAGTGGCAATTTTAGTAGTATATCGATGCTTTTATTGTTCATCGCAAAAGCAAATGAGTCATGCAGACTTAAAGCCCTTGATTTGGTTGTGCGATCGGATGAATGGATATAAGCCACATATATCACGGTGGGCCCCACGGTCAGGGATGCTGGATCCACCAAAGCTGCGGCCATCCAAATTGTGGGCCCCCACGTGGAAGGAGCACGACTCTAAGGGCATGTTTGGCCGGGCGCTGGATGTGGGATTACGATGACTTTCGAGGCTTATCCATTAACATCCCATCCCACCGACTGTTTGGACAGTCGACTGGCGTCGCCCTCGTAAACCGTGCGGGTTATCCATGAGTCGAATTCGGCAAATCCCATGGCCAGTTTCGTCATCCCTCCATATCCCATGAGATTCGCGAATGGATATGGAAGGACGGTCTTCAGACAGCGGGCGCAGGAGACCAGTCGGGTGATGGAAGCGACGACTCCAATCGACAGCTGCCGTGCAGCTGATTATAAATCGAGAGGTGCTGGTTGGTGGGGATAGATAAGAGATCGAGAGGTGAGTCCTCTTCCTCTCCTTCACTAGCTTGGGTGTTGACGGGCGCTGGCACGCTGGTTGAGATCAACTCATTCTTCTTCCCCGTCGTTTGTAGGTAGAGTATTGACGGTCAGCGTTTGCAGGTAGGTAACCGAACCAACTCTTAGAAAATGGGTTTTTCCAACCTCTGTTTTGTTTGTTCCCTGTTGTTGCTGATGAACATGTTTTCAAATTAGTTTTTGGATGGGTTCACTGTTGGATTGGGATTTTTAGCTTCTCTTGAGGAAGAGGAAACCAGTTATCATGAAAATGCACCACATGACCAAGATGGCCCAATTTAAAATAATTGAGGTTGTGTGGATTCGTTGGGTAAATCACAATAACTGATTTACCCTCCGGATTTCATAAACCATTTTTCATCCCTGGAAAAATCGATCTCGTTGCCCATCACTAACAACTTTCCTAAACCCACACGCCTATGGAGCCCTGTCCATCCACATGCAAGCACGCATGCTAACATCAGGTGGGTAACGGTGGGCCTGACGTTCTGGATGTATCCTCAAATGGACTGGATGTACAGGAATGCTTGCCAAGCTTTGCATCAGGTGGGTAATGGTATGCCTGACATTCTGGATGTATCCTCAAATGGACTGGATGTACAAGAAATTCTTAATAGAAACAATTGTTGTCGTCGTTCTTTTGCATGGTGTGGCCCGTGTGAGGAACAAGGTGGCGTGTTTTTAGGCCAATGAATATGAACTGCAAGGCTGGACATATAGAAATTCATTGGATATGAAATTAAATGGGTATGCTGTTTGGAACGCATTTGTTGTTTGGAAGATCATATGGTTATTTGAAATGCATTTGTAACTGCATTCAAGTAGTTAGATGGAGTGTTACTTTATAGTTAATAATCACATAAAGTGAAAGAAGCTTTGCTTCAAATTGATCAATCTGTAATTGTCAATTAATCTTGATTGAAAGCACCGATTGCTTAATATTTGCAGTTGTTAATATTTCTCTTCTTGGTAAATTGTACAAAGCACAAAACAGGAAACAATGTATAGTTCCTTGTTTGTACTTTTCACTGTTTGTGGTCTTAATCCGTTGTCAATGACCTTCAAAAACTTAAAGTAGGATTCAAACTTGAACTTGGTTGTTTGAAGTATTTCAATGGTTTGTCACCTGGACGTGAAATAGCTCTTTGCCTATACAATACATCTACTAATTAATTTTTGGAGTTCAGAACAATACATATGAATTTTCTCTGTTTTACAATCTTTATAATATTTTTTATGGAAATGTGTACCCATGCATTATCGGGGAAACCAAAAAAAACTTTGTATTCTATGTCTTTTTCTTCTTCTACATATGCAATTGCATGCTACTCTTAAACTAAAATTTTAAAATATCAGAACAATTAGGCAAACCAAAGTAAATAAAAAGAGGCTTCAAAATGATATTTTCTGCTTCTTCCTATCTTTTCACAGAGCTTTCTCTTAGAATATCTACTCTTTGTTCTTCTGATGGGAATGGTGCCTTTAGAACATCCTCCATTCAAATACCACAGTTGTGCTATGGCTTTGGATTCCCATGAAGATGCCATCTTGCTTTCATCAAACAACCTTTTTGGATGGAAAGCAGGCCTCGGCCTACACATTCCATTGGAATGGCATCTCTGTCTCCCAAACTCTTGGGCCAACATGATAACTTCTCATGGTGGATATTACTGATAATCGCAATGTTTATCCTGACATCAATGTTTTAGTTTCCTACAACACAAATCTCTCAAGCAAATGATACAGACATGGAATAGGCCCTACACAACTGCATTTTTCAAGCAAGGCAATGTAAACACGATATAAGTCACGCAACATACAGAAGGCTAACTATTAAATGTGAAATGGTTCAAACCCTTGTCATCTTTTTTCTTTGCTGTTTTCTTTTAAAGATTGAAGTTTGGTGATGCTGGTTAAATAAACGGCAATCCAATTTCTGTTAGAAGATCAAGCAACTTCAAATTGCTGTAGTAGCATACTGATGACTGTCAACAGATAATTGGTTCAAAAAGCTTGTCACCATCTGTTCTGGTTGGGTTGTGTTAAGATGCATTAAACCTAATACACAGGTTAGTAAATATTTTAATTAGGAAAATGACCTAGTTTGGAGCAGCCATTAGGTAGATGTTGAATCGTTTTTTCAACAGTGGAACATTTACCTTAAAATTAAATTACTTTGACTGATAGTGTTGGCTTTGGTGAAACAGATAATTATGCATTTGCAATCATTGAGTTAACGTGTGTGACATAAGTAGCTATGCATTTGCAATCACTGAGTTAACATGTGTGATGTGTTTTTCATGTGGGCATATATTAACAAGCTCAGGTGCAAAATAGAGTCGATCATTTATATATTGTCTAAGAGTGGTAGCATATTTGTTTCACTGAGCAAAAATTATTAGGTAACTTTGTTGTTGTTGTAGATGTTACATTCATGATAAGGAGACATGTCTGTTGTAACCCACCATAGAAAATCCATCAAATACTAATCTGTTAACACATGCAAATCAATAGGCATACCAAGCAAAAATTATTAGGTAACTTTGTTGTTGTTGTAGATGTTACATTCATGATAAGGAGACATGTCTGTTGTAACCCACCATAGAAAATCCATCAAATACTAATCTGTTAACACATGCAAATCAATAGGCATACCAATACGCTGTATGCACTCTATTGTATATGATATTTAAGGCTGCGGCTTCCGCTGGGCAAACCTTTTTTAGAGTGATTTTTAATAACTGACAACTATCCATTACCTTCTAGTATAGTTAGTACTCATGCTCTTTTTTAATTTCTTATAATACAGTTTGTGTTCTGTTAAAAAAGAAGAAGAATCGGATCAATCATAGATATTTCTCACCTGCTTGAGATTTCTTCTTCCTGTATTTTGCAGCTGTAATCTTTGTTAGAAGAGTGGATATTTTTGTTTTCTTCTTCTTGTGTTCTGCAGCTGTAATCTCTATTAGAAGAGTGGATATTTTTGTTTTCTTCTTCTTATGTTCTGCTGCTGTAATCTTTGTTAGAAGAGTGGATATTTTTGTTTTGTTCTTCTTGTGTTCTGCAGCTGTAATCTCTATTAGAAGAGTGGATATTTTTGTTTTCTTCTTCTTATGTTCTGCTGCTGTAATCTTTGTTAGAAGAGTGGATATTTTTGTTTTGTTCTTCTTGTGTTCTGCAGCTGTAATCTCTGTTAGAAGAGTGGATATTTTTGTTTTCTTCTTCTTGTATGCTGCTGCTGTAATCTCTATTAGAAAAGTGAAATCTCTTGTTTTCTTCTTCTTATGTTATGCTGCTATAATATCTATTAGAAAAGTATAAGACTGCAGAATTCATTTCTGGGTTTTGATTATTGAACTGGGTTTATGAGATTTTTTCTTTTTCTAAGAGCTTAAAACTATTTTCCCAAACATAGATATTACTGTTTTTTTGTTGGATTTTAAAAAGGAGCTTTGGTTGAGCTTCAAATAGAAAACAAAAAAATATAACTAGTTTGATTCATCTTTTTTGTGAAAAATAGTATCATGGGTTGCTATCCATTCTAAAGAATCACTTTTATTAGGCAAATGATATTTGCAACCATCCTTCCATTCCCTGGAAAGAAGAAAGATATAAGAAATAAGGCCAACTCAAGGATCGATTGGATCATCCAATCAAGGTGATTTTGCATGCGGCCCATTAAATGTGTTCTGACTCAATGGATAATTCAGAGTGGGCCATAATAACCAATACAAATAGGAGCAGCACTAGAACAATTGACGAGTGACCTCTGGTTTTCCTTGCACACTAATGCTACTTCGTTTTGTTGGTCATTGATTGGATTATTGCATGCATCTAATGCTACTCCAACTCTAAGAAAATGACAAGCCAGATTGCATTTTGTACTATACTTTCCATACACCCTACAAGAGCAAATTGCACTTTGTATTATGCCTACCAAACGCAATAAAAGACTATAATGCATTTTGGACATGCGTGGACCAAATAAACAAATTCAGTTTTGTAGACAACTCCTTTCCTGATTTCATGGAAATGGTCCTAACTTCCAATTCTCTTGAATCCACCCCAGGATAACGTGGAATAATGGATATTTCTCACCTACAACTTGGGTGGTTTGATTATTTCAATATACGTAAAATTGTTTTAATTACAAGTAACTATACAAAATAACAATGCACATAGAAATAAAGTAGGAGTTATGAAGATATTTATTAAATCATCGACGTTGTACATCTAGGTGTAGGTGACCTAGCCAAATGGGTAGCGAAGAGGAGGACAAAGTAGGGCCGTGGTCGTTCAAGCGGTGGCAGCTTGTGTGGCGGCGGTTGGAGAATACTGCCGAGCTTATATGTTTAAACAACTGGCACGTTATGGGGATGATGAGCGGGCAAGGTTCATCAACTCGATTATTCGGGCCACTGACCGGGACTATGTTACCCAACTCAGGATGAGTCAAGAAACATTTTTCTTGCTATGTTCTAAACTCTGCGAGAAGACACTTCTTCGTGATAGTCGGAATGTCAGTCTTGAAGAACAAGTCGTTATTTTTCTTCATACGGTGAGCCATAATGTTCGCAATCGTGTCATAGGACATCGTTTCATTCGTTCGGGCGAAACGGTTAGCCGGCATTTTCATCGCGTTCTTGATGCGGTGGTATCACTGTACCCTGTTTACGTGAAACAGGCCGGACAAGAGCCACCCACCGACCTTCAAACAAATCAAAATTGGGCTTCATATTTCCAGGTATAAGTATTTTCGAAGGTCTCTTAGCTACTATACTTTTCATTTTCGTCCATCAATTTACAAATACACTCCGGTTTAATTCACATGTAACACATCATAGGACTGTATTTGTGCAATTGACGGTACTCATATTCCAACGCATGTTCCAGCACTCGATCATGCTTGCTTCCGCAACCGGAAAGGGGTTTTGTCCCAAAATATTCTTACAGCCTGCTCATTTGATATGAAGATATTGTATCTACTAGCTGGCTAGGAAGGTTCTGCATCAGACGCGAGGGTGCTACACAATGCATTGACTCGAATCGATGATCCTTTGACAGTCCCAAATGGTAGATCACTATAATCATTACACTGGAATACATTTTGATAGTTAATGGTTCAATCTGATACGCTTAATGTAACATTAGTTTTAATGTGTAGGAAAATTTTACGTAGTCAACGCTGGATATGCCCATTCGCCAGGATTTATGACTCCTTATCGCGGTGTTCGATACCATTTGCAAGAGTATCAAAGTGACAGAGCACCGTCGAACATGAGGGAGCTATTTAATTATCGCCATGCCCAAGCGCGGAATGCAATTAAACGTTGTTTTGGCTTAGTGAAGGGTAGATTTCCGATACTGAAGACGGCGATCCAGTATCCATTTGAAACACAAGTAAAAGTTGTCATTGCTTGCTTTGTCTTACATAATTTCATTCGATCTGATATTGATTGCGGTGAAAATCTACAGGCTGCTGGTATATCAGTAAGCGAAGTGGAGGGTAACCCTACACCCACCGAGGTCTCCACGCATGACGAGCAACAGTGTTTATTTCGATCGAATCAAATGGAGAAAGAAGCGTGGATTAGGGCGCGCAATGCCATCGCAGAGCGAATGTGGGCAGATGCGCAATGTAATAGTAGGACAAGATAGCACAGTAGATAGCCGTTATATTATTATTTACTTTTTGCAAGTTGTCTTAGCTTTTGAAGTACATTACACTAAACGTGTTATAACTAAATGGAGTGGACAAGGATTATTTTGCGTCCTGTTAATCAACCGTATAATTTGTCTAAAACTCTCCGACTTTCTTTACACATATAAACTTGGGTGGTTTGATTGTTTGAATAACAGGGCACATAATAGTTTTTTTTGTGTAGGTGTAATGTCGGACAATTGTTTATCTGATACATCCACACCGATGCAGTTGCCCGCTCAGTCCCCTGCTTTACCTATGCGATGTTCACCACGAGAAAAGACAGTCAAATCCCTTACAGAACCCCTCTTCCGGGCAACAAAGAGTAAGTGGAGCTCTCCAATGGATCAAGTTCTATGTAACACATTGTTGGAACAAATCACACTGGGAAGGAAAACTAACAATGACTTCAAAAGAGAAGCATATCAAGTTGCGACTGAGAAAGTGACAAGATAAACAGGAGTGCCTATCACCTGTCAGAACATACAAAATAGACTCCGATATCACAAAAGAGAGTACAATGATGTTAGGGACATGCTTGCTGTTAGTGGATTCAGTTTGGACAATGAGCGTGTGGTGGTCACTGCGCCAGATGAAGTATGTGAAGAGTATCTCAAGGTACTATTAAATTTAGTTGTTCTATATTTGTCTATCCCATGTATTAGCTTTCAACCAAAACCTCTGATTATATAAATCTGAATACATAGAAATAATGCGGAGTATTTTGTTTTTGTAGTCACACCCACATGCCACAAGATTACGAGACAAGAGGATCGAGAGAATGGATGACCTAGGGGTTATCGTCTGCTCTGATCAAGCGACTGGACATTATGTAAAGGGATCAAGGACAACGACTGCATCGTCATCTAGGATTAATCGAGATTTGAACGAGACTTGGACGGAGTTAGATGACGATTTTAACGATCGTGTTAACCTCTCCGAGGATACGTTAGGGAATTCTATAGGGACCATGTGTGGTCAATTTTCCTCGGACACACCGAGCATGCAAAATTGACGTTTTCACGGCACTCCCACTCACACATCTGATAAAGATCATGGCCGCAGTAGGAGTGGGAGTAGCACTAAAAAACGACAACGTCCACCACGACCATGTGATGTACTTGGCGTTTCTTTGAGGTTTGTTGCGGACGCTATGCACCACTTTGGGCTAAGAAAGAGGTTAACCGAACTAGCAAAGTTTTGGATGTCCTTGAAGAGGTGTAGGGTTTAACCAACTCTGAGTTCATTGAAGTTGGTCAACTCTTAAGCAGGGACAAGAACATGAAATCCTTCTTTGTCAGCCTATGCCCTGAGCGCCGCATGGATTGGTTAAAACAAACCCTCCGAGAGAAGTTTGGTTATGGTGCTAGTGGTTCTGTTTGATGGGCTTTATCCTATGATGATACAGTTTATGCTTATCGAATTATAATAACTAATATATATTTTCATTTCTTTTTTTTTTGGCTTGGTTGTGTGGATTCCTTTTTTGGTTTGGGATTGGTTTGATCCTGGTAGGTTTACATTTTGTGGATGACATTAAACTGCTTACAATCGATATCATTAAACATTTTGTGGATGACATTAAACTCCCAAAAATTGGCACATGTAAGCTCTCATACAGGTCTTCGACGAGGGAGCAAGGTACGTGTTAATATGGGTTTCAATGCAATGCAATAGCCCCACCAAGGCAGGTGTAAATAAGAAATTCATCTCACTTCTCTTTCTTCAATATCAGATATAGACATTTGTATCTACATATATCTTATTGTATCCGCTATCTTCATTTCACTATGCGATCTCCTGAATTGATTGAGTGTTATTTGTTTCTGTAGATGAAGAAGGAAAAATATTACGTTGTTCTAGTTGGTCGTCGTGCAGGGATTTATCTATCTTGGGAAGAGGCCCGATTGGAAGTAGAAGGATACAGAAACAGTAGGTTCCAGGCCTTCAAAAACTGGAGAGAAGCTGCAGCTTATTGGGAGAGTTATCATTCTGGCACCATTGCTCAAGCAAGTATAGTATCGCCACACACCAAGGCACCTGCATCCCATTCAAACGAAGGGCTCGCCTCCCGGATGACGTCATGGTCGTCGACCCAACAGACGACCTGAATAGTGGTTTCTCGTGCGACTTTAATGGATGATGCCGACGTGTCAAGGGGTGAAACGTTAGCTGCATTGCTAACGGGTATTGTAGTTGTGTTTTTTATTTTGTATATTGTCATCAAACTTTAGTCACTTGATTTCCCTAGTAAACAATTTCAGTAATAATCAAGCATACCATGATACTATGTTAAATGGAATGCAATTCCTGCTCAGCCAACGTGCCTCTTTAGGAAATCAGTACTATGAAATGGGTGGGACACACCATAAGCTCACCTTTTCTAAAAAATATCAAGCTGAAAAGCCTGCTAGGTGGGGCCCACCCCTATGTCGAGCCCGACAATCGGGTGTCCGTTGATGTTACCCACATGATGAGCGGACTGGAATGATTTTTGTGCTAGCCAACTTCATGGTGCGGCATCCCATTCTAGCTGGACAGATGTTGAACACGTGGCATGTGGGAAGGAACGTGATCTCAGTACCACAAGTTATGGTACATGACCTATACCTATAGGTGATCAGCTCTTATGTGGAGAGGATCGCTAAGCCCTCCTCATCCACATACGTGCCAACGTGGGTCATGCCTCTCATCTGGCTGCCCACTCTGTTTAGATCAACGGCCCATAAAATTCATCTATCCTACGCCTCAGGTGGGCCACATGTAAAATAAAATCACCTTCCGTTTGTTTTTTAATGCTGTGGCTTTCACTTTAGGAGTGTAGCTTGTCTTTCTGATGAGCTGGAGGATCTAACCGGTAGGGCCCACTTGATGGAAAGCTTGGATCTCAAACACGTGTTCCGTATTGGCACAGGCTAATACTTATTACACCCCCAATAACTCCCGTGGGGTTGATCGTGGCGTGTAAATAGATGATGTAGAGCATTAGAACACCCATGCAAGTTTTTATTTATTTATTTTAAGACACGCACACACACACCACTACACACTCACGCCTTACGGGGATTTCACCACCTATGGGTACTCAAACCCTTGAACAGGTGTTGATACTCCTAATAAGAGTCTACCACCCGAGCAAGAGCACGGCCCCAATGTAAAACAGTGCTGTCAAACTCGCAACCTGACCCCTTTCTTCTTGTCCATCCGATCATGAAACAATGCATTTCTCACTAGGCCCGACGCCATCTCTCTGATCCAGTCTCATCCTATAAAATGATGTATATAGAGGATGATGGACGGCATGGATGAGACACAAACATCATGGTGGGGCCCACATAGCACCGACCCAATCCGTTTCCCTCGTTGCATGGAATACTGTGCAAGAAGTGGGCGGGCGTTGGAAATGGCAGACATCTAGTTCCATGGGATTGGTCCGGCCATCCCAAACACGAACGGCTACAAATCGGTGGTTTGAACCGAATCCAACAGCCATCCCAAACACGCTGGCTTTTCATTGTGGAATTCGTTCCATCCCATGGATCATGAGACAATCCACTGACACCATCATCATTACCTTGACAACTGACGCACTTGATTAAGAAAAGGGCATTTTGGGCAAGCATACTGACTAGTGCATAATCTAAGAAGAGATGAAAACTTTATGAACTTGGGTTGTGTCATAATTCTGTTGTGCCATAATTTCGTTGTGCAATAATTCTGTTGTGCCATAATTTCGTTGTGCCATAATTCCGTTTTGCGGATCTTCCATCATGCTTCACTTTTCTCTCTCCTCTGGGAGTTCCTTGAGACTCTCCAACTTCTGTCTGTCCAAATGAAGATGGGAGGGGAATTTATAGGCGTTTTGCACGTATGAAGGCTATTTGCGCACAATAAGGTGTGCATAACAGCTTCCAGCGCGCAACGCCTTCCAGCGCACAACTTCCAGCGTGCAACGCCTTCTAGCGCACAACAGCTTTTAGCGCGCAACGCCTTCCAGTGCACAACAGCTTCCAGCGCACAATAGTTTCTAGCATGCAGCAGCTTCTAACGCACAGTAGCTTCCAGCGCACAGTAGATCTTCAGCAGGGGTGGTGCGTAACAGGAGTCGAAGTAGGGGCACACAACAGGAATCTAAGTATGGGCGCACTACAAGAATCTAGGTAGGGGCGCACAACCAGGGGCGGATAACTCTGGGCACACAATCAGGGGCTTCTCAGCAAGGGCCTCTGCACTCTAATAAGAATTATAATGGAATTTCTACACTGAGGTGATGGATGCGCATTGAGACTTCTATATATATATATATATATATATATATATATATATATATATATATATATATATATTGCCAGGATTATCTGATCTCCTTAGAATGTTGGATCTCAACCGTCCACTTTTTGAATCCTATCATAGTGGCTCACTGTGAAAAAATCTGACGAATGGGATGATGCTAGACATGTCATTGTGGGCCTTCAAATGGACGGTAAAAGAAGAAATGGTTAACCGTCAACATTTAACGGGGAGAGTGTAAGAAAGTGATGGGTGGGACCCATGGGCCATCCATTGTAGGCTCACTAGATGGACGGTGTGGATCCACTGTCCCACCCGCCACATGTATAGGGGAAGGGAGCTTCATCATCGATGGGCCCACATGAAGCGATGTTTGGATTCCTAGAGTATACCTTAGTGGGATATGTTCAATAAGATCGATACCGTTGAAATGGTGTGGGCCCAAGTATATAAAATGTGTGGATTTTATTCTGACTTCTGGGTAATCCAGACCGTTGGCTACCGTTAGGGCAACCATGGGATGGGCCCAAAAATTAGTTTTGTAATGGGCCCACCCAACATGACCGGCCCACTGGTAGTCTTACTTTGATGTATGGACCACGCCTAAAAAACAATCATAGATAAGACAATCTTAATCTTTCAATTCCTGCTTAGAGATAGACGGTTAAGAAGTGAAATACACTGGTCCAGATCCAACCTAGAAAAGTCCCAATAGATGGTGGGACTCAAAAGACCAATGGTCTGGATTGCATACATGCTCCTTTAATCTGGGCAGGCCTGGGTGGAGTGGGCCTGGAGAGCTTAGTGATATAAGCATATATGGGCTTTGATAGGGCTTGTGTCTTACTAATTTTTTTTTAAAGGGTCCAATTTGGCCCACCTATGGGTAGCCGATCAACTCCCATCAAAGTCTGACCTGAGCTTGAGTTTGACCCGGGCCAAGCCCGGCCACACTTCTACGCAAGATCTTCATTAGTGTCCTCTATCATGTGGGATATATGGCTCGAGTTGTACATGAATCGAGTTTGCTTAGTTAGCTGCTCACGAGGCTGATTTTTTGAGTTCGAAAATGTTCAAGATAGATCAAAGTAGACTTGGCTCGGAACTTAACTTGGTTCAAATCAATTCGACTTGGATCGAGTTCACTAAGTATAAATATTTTGTATATATTTAAATATTTAAATAAATTATAAATTATGAATTATTTATTTATTATTATTATTATTTTTACACACGCACACACGCCCCACACACTCACACAGCAGTGGGATTTCACCACCTTTGGATACCCAAACCCTTGACTGGGTGTTGAAACTCCTAAGAGTCTACCACCGGAGCAAGAGTAAGGATCCAACTTATATATATATAAAACTTAAACTCGAACTTAGCTCGAAAGATAAAGCTCAAGCTCACCTCAAACTTGGCTTGAGCTACCACAAAGTGATAACCAAGGCAAGCTGAGCTGCCTAGTCAGGCTTGAGGACTGCTCTAAGCTGAGTTTAAGTAGAGGTAGGTTGTTGGCCGAGCTGATCCGAGCTCGACTTGGTTCAACTCGTGTACAAATATTATGACAAAAATGCCCTTATACTCTCTACATGGGCCAGATCAGGATGGGCAAAGCCCAAGCACAGCCCGATTAAAAACGTGCGTGGGGCACCTACCGTTCAGCCCGGGCAAGCTAAAAGTGGGCCAGACCCAAAATCCAACCTGGCCCATTGATAGTCGTAGACATTATGAGTAGATGATCTGGATTTGGTGCAATGTACAGAAGCACATACTTCTCTTTGTAAGTAGGAGATCAAAATACAAAAGGAATGGCCCAGATGGATTAAAGGCCCAATCACCAGGGGAGTGACCCAGATGATGATTGGACAATAAACACTAGGCCAGCCTCGGTACAACGGTCAAGATCAGCAGTTCTCACAGCAAGCTTCTTGCAAGTGAATCTGATCACATTCAAATCAGGAAGTGGGCCCTCTTACATTGTGAACTTTTAGACGGTGCTGGAGTCAAGCGCCCCACCATGTGATGCATATGGGGATAGAATACACATGGATGTTCATGTCCTCTGCATGAGCTTCAATTTTTAGGCCCACCATGCTGATCAAAGGACCATATCATTTTCGAGCCATCATGGTATATTCATAGCTTGATCTACCAGACAGTGGAATGAATGGCTGGATCTCTGACACGTGTAATATAAATCTGGAATACAAGGGGACCTTGTTGGAACAAGTGTCAGAGATCTAGGGGCACAATATGAGATCTGGACCATCCATAAAGTAATATGTACTGTGGATATGACATATATCAGAAATCAAACCGTTCATCTAATTTATATTGCAACAGTCTAAATGGATGAATGAAATGGAAATAAAAATAAACGGCTAATATTCAACTCTTTATTATTATTATTATTATTATTAATGGGACAATACGACTGTCCAATAAATCTAATTTTAGAGGGGGTGCTCCATCTACATTTGGGCCAAGGATTTGGATGTAAGATTCTATTAAGTGGGCCACACATGATCATCAATAAGTTTGGACTGTTAGATTATTCGGATTGAGTGATTCAGCGGGTTACACTATAGTTGTGATCATTAATAGAGAGGTTTGGGGCGGGACACTTGAACCATATTTCCTCTATATGGTTAGTAAGTCAAATATATGAAAACCTATGGTACGGAAACTCTTTAGGGGAGAAATATGATGGGTAAGCTTTTTTAGCCTTATTTTCTGCAAACATATGTCTTAGTTCACTCATTCACAAAAACTCTAGTTTCATTAAGAAGTTCTCTTAAAGGTGTAAAGTGTGCAAGATCAAGCATTTCTCACTATTAGAAATGACTTCGTGATCAAATCTGCATTTGAAATTACACTATAAAATCTTTATTACTTATGCATAGATGATCCAATTATTCCACAATAAAAGTAACATTGGACAATTTGGGTTATGAATATATTTACTGTGTACCGTAGCAATGTGAATTCTAGAATGCATACGGATGCTCATGTCCTCTGCATGAGCTGGAATTATTAATTTTCCCTTGGCTTATGGATGTTCGTGTCCTCGGAATATATCCCTGTTTGATTTTTAAGTGCGGGTGTAAATACCCTGAAAATGGATAAGTATTACCGTTTCACCTCTTTGAATATTCATAGTAATTTATGTCGTGGAAATCGGTTCTAAAGAAGTAGTTTAAATATTTAAACCCAATATTAATGTAGATGACATGTCTGTTATGTCCATCCATTTTACTATAACATTTTGAGACATGAGATAAAAAATGAAGTAGATCCAACACTCAAATGGCCCATACCAAGAGAAACAGTGGCCCTAGGTAGTTTTTAATGGTGAGTATTTGATTCACCTTTTTCTCTGGTGTGGTCCACTCGAGCTTTGGATATGCCTCATTTTTATTTGCTTATATCATAAATTCATCTGACATAATGGATGAACGGTGTGGATATATGATATGTCATAGTGGGACGCACAAATATTTTACGGTACTCTTCCTTTTACACGGAAAAAATGGGGGATGAGTACGGCAGTTACAAAGGAAAATAATTATTACAATCTACGGGGCATTTCCCACGGAATTGGAAAATCAAACACCCCAGTGGGCAGGAATTTTCCATTAAATGTATTATCTTTGCCCTGGATTTTTTTATTTTTTATTTTTGATTGTTGGGTTCATGGATTTCCAGGGAGATTGGGTGTAAAGATAAATATTTAATGAACTCATATTCATTTCCAAGATTCAAAGGCCAGAGTCTTGCCGAGGCATGACCATAAGAGCATGGTTTCGGTGAGACAGGAACGAAACAAATCAATATAAGGATGCAAATCATGCAATTCAAAGGTGGAAACCGATCATCGTGTGGTAATGTGGTAGGGACCATGGTAGCGTAAAATATCCCTTGAAATCAAGCTATTGGATGCATGACAATGTACAACCACACTAATAGGGGTAAATTTTCTACTAAGATGTTTGTGGGACATTCACTCCATTCATCAGTTGCGCAGGAGACTGCATTATAGGAAATATTGTGGATGAAAACACCTACCATCGAAACCTTAATGGCTGACATTGATGTTTATATGCCATCTGGTGGTGACTCATCCTTATTACATGTGACACTAATGTAAGACCATCCAAACCATCTAAACCATTGTTGTTTGAGCATACTCTACAATTACACTGACCAGTCTGACCTTAACCACTCAAATTTAGGGTCCCATTTTAGATGGAGCACATCTCAAAAATCACATTGATTAAATACAAGTAATTAATACCTAATTAATGGTTGAGTAAAACATTATCCCTAAATAGATTTCCACACATAATAGATGAACTTGTTGGACCTATGATTTCAGTGTTGAAATGAATGTGTCTCTTGTCGAGTCATGCACTTAAGACCCATATAAATTTGTCCTTGGCTAACCCAAATCTACATCAATAAACAAGGCTAACCACGGTTCCATTAACCTAGCTAGACAAGATCATGAGTGATCATAAACTTTTGCAGCTATCAAATGGGTCCTTAAGCTCTTCCCATGTTCCACCACTCCATGTTCCTAAGTTTAATAAACAGAGAGTACAATAGAACTAGTCCAAGCTAACCTTATTAAGAGCCATATGGCAAGACTGCTTGTGTGGTATGCAACTTTGTAATCATTCAAATAACCTCATAGTTATGTAAAGTAATGAAAATATAAAATCATTTTTTTTCTCATAATATGATACTTAAAAAGGGAGAAAAAGGAAATTTTATAAAATACTATCTAATTTTTATGAAATTTATCATCCAATACCTTTTTTTTTTTTTTAATGGTTTCAATTAATTACCTCATTAAGCTTCATTAAACTATCTTCTGTTTAGAGTTTGCTGACAGTAGTTAGATTGATTTTTTTTTTTAATGACAAAATTGCCCTTTCCTCCTCGGACGGCTCGTTCCCCTCAAGACAGGCTAATGTGGGCAAGTCCAGCCAAGTGGTCCCTATAAATGGAGAGAGCCTGACAAATAGAACGATGGGGCCCACCAAGATGTCTGTGTTATATCTATCATGTCCATTTATTGTGCCAGCTCATGTTACAACATTAGGGCAAAAAAACAGGTAGAATAGTAACTGAGTGGGACATCACAGAAAACAGTGGAATTGAATGCGCACCTAGGAACTTTCTTGCAGCCCATTGAAGTTTTGGACTATGTTGATAGATGCCTTCCTTTCCTCATGGTGGTAATGACCTTATGAACAGGTTGTGGGCCATGGTCACAATAACCTTATGACCAGGTTAGATTGCATATAACTAAGGTGGGCCTCATGAAGGTTTTAAATGGAGGTTGTTCCAATCCATAATATAATTTCTTATAGTGTGGTCCACTCCAGTTTTAGATCTCTTACGTTTTTTTTTTTTAAATATCATGTCCTAATATAAGCTTGCGAAACTAATAAATAGATTAGATGTCACACACATATCATAGTGGCCATGCAGCAGTTCCCACTTTCTCTCCTTAAAGTTGTTAACATGGAGAGAGATGAATGGTTCCTGTAACACAAAGCCTTGTGGGGCCCATTGCAGTGTTCGTGTGAAATCTAATTCGTTCATCAGTTTTGCAACGCATGATAAAATGAGTGCTGAAAAAATGAACTACATTCAAAACTCAAGTGGGCCACAACACAAGAACATTGGACACTAAAGCCCACTATTAAAATTTTATCAGTGGTATTATGATGTTTATATGCCATCTGAACCGTTGATAAGATTATTACTCCCAGGATGAATGGAAAACACAAAAATCAACTTGATTCAAAACTTCGAAGAAGGAATAACCGTCAGATGAATGCATTGTTGGCTGATAGATTACACGTTGGATTGTATGGTGTACTATCTATTCCAATGCTTTCCTATGTGCTAGGCCATTAACCTCTCAAAGAGAGGTAAGGTCCATGGGCCAGGATTTTCAACGGTTTGATTTGGGCTGTTATTCGGGCCACTCAACATTTGAATTTGCTAGGCCCATTTCAAGACCCTTTTGATTGATCGTCTCGAGAATTTGATTGGATGGCAGAGTAAAAATTATCCAGTGAGTATGTACCGACCGGTCCCATCTAAGATAGAAACCACCGCCCAATCAAACCCCACCCAGCAATGACAGTACTCAATCCACACCATCCATCTTACAAATAGGCCCATTTGAGCCCATCACAACATCGGTGAAATGTGTTAATCTGTGTGGGCCCACAGTCGGCCAATCTACCCATTCATCTGAACCATCCATATTAGAACCACAACTCTTGGACAGGCATTACTCAACACTCAGGCAGAATCAACGGTCACTTTTCATCAACACACAATGCTGTTACTTGAGTGGAAATTATAAATTTAGCCTACTTGTTTCCATTTTCTGTTGAAATTGTACTAACCGTCAAGTGACTGATACTTTTTCTATGGTTTAGACCATCCAATCCATCTGGGTTTTTTCCAACGGCCTATCCAAGAGGTGACCATCCTAATGGACGGCTCTGATCAAACAAAAGATGAAGGTTAACAAAACCAAATAAAATAGAAAAAAAAGGAAATTCATAAATTTAAAAATCTAAAAAGGCAATTTACAGTGTTATTATTTCGAGTGGCAAATAAACCAAACTAAAAATACGGAAGCTAATATTTACACCCACCCATTTGATAGATACACCCTTCCAAAAGGGTGTATCTATCAAAAAATGGGTTGGTCTAAATATCAATATCGTATGATGCTCACGCCAAGGCTTTGCATACTATAGTCAGGTTTAAAGGTGGGACCCACGATCCACTGATCCAGACCGTTGTTCTTTTGGGATCCACCGTGGATAGACAATGCCTTGAAAACATTCTCCATCGAAAAATCCTAACCTTTCATTTCAAGGCTCCCAAAGGTACGGGTCATGGAACCCACTCACGCAAACTTTAAAACCCGACTATATTATCCAAATCCTCGATCGAGGATCACAAATATGTAACTACTCAGAAAGCCATGCCACCTCCAACACCGCCCATCAGCTGTCCTTGCACCATCAACGACTTGTAAATCTCCACACCACCTTCTCGTCGTACTCCTTCAGCGCGGGTCTACCGAATCCCGTGACCCTCCCGCCACCGTACGGGAGCCGGCCACGGAAGACGCTAGAATGCGCGAACCTCAGCATCATCTTAACGTACGCATCCCTGAGTCGAATGAGGAGCTTCTTGGGCGAGCCGAGCCGGAATATCCTGAGCCGTGGCGCAATCTTTATGCGCCGGGAACGCCTCTTCCGGTTCCTGCACCCGATCGAGAACTCGACCCGGCTCCGGCGCCGAACGGAGCCGTCGAGCCGCGCGTACTGCCCATGCTTCCAATACCCTTCTTCCATTTCTGCCCTTGAGAGAGAAGAGAGACAGAGACAGAGATAGCTGGAGGTGGAGATTTCATTTATGAAGCCGATTCTGGTGCATCGCGACGAACAGTGTTTGGTTCATTGCTACGGATCTAAGGTTGAAAGTGGGTCGGGCTTGGTTTGTCTTGAACCCAGGACTGGAAAGGACTGCTGGATAGGGATCCAACCGCTCGGATTTCCATTTATACAAGTGGGACCCTTGGTTTAGTTATCTAAACCGTTGGTCTGATGCGATGCACCATTGATGGGCCGTGAACCATAATTCTTGAATATTGGTAGATCTTATTAGCTAATCTTTATATTCTTTGGATTGCAGATTGAAAGTCATCTGATGGAAGATAGATTCTTACATATCCACAGTGGGACCAAACTGATCAACGGTCTAGATTGCTTAATCATGGCCCCCCACATGTACTTTTGAGCTGGCTCTTGGGTCCAATATGTAGCGAAAATCTTGCTCTGTGGGACCCAAGGTGACATATGGATTTTATCCACGCCGTCTATCCACTTTTTCAGATCATTTTAGGTTGTATCCCAAAAAATGAGGCAGATACAAGCCTCAAGTTGACCACACTGTTTGTATTGAACGTCCACCGTTAAAAACTTCTTAGTAGCCATAGAAGTTTGGGATGAAGCTGATATTTGTGTTTTCCATTCATCCAGGTCTTTGTGACATTATAGAAATTTTGGATGGAAAATAAACATCACGGTGGGCCCTGGAAAGGTTTCAACGGTCTGCATCATTATCACTGCTGCTTCCTGTGCTGTTTTACAATTGAGCGTCGGATCTTCCTCATTTTCGAAATCATAGCTTAAAATGATCTGGAAAGATGGATAAATGGCGTGGATTAATCCAAAGAGCTCCTGCCTGGACCGATTACCGTCCAGGATGGGGCAGCACGCAATCCGCTTTCTAAAATCTCATAGGCCTGAAGCCCAATGACCACGCACAGCATGCTGGCATTGGGCTGAGCTGGATCTTGCCCATTTTCACTTCTATCCCAAGGTATTTTCTAGCTGGTGGGTCCCATCGTGGATGGATCGTATAATAACTATAGTCACATGTGGCCATCGATCGGACAAATAAGAAAAGCCAATCAATACAATCTAGGATCGTCTAATGGATGTACTTTTCCCCTGTAGTCTTCCATCCAGTTTGGGGCCAACTGATGGACGGTTCAGATTCACAGATCCAACATCCAAGTACGTGTTGGCGAGTAGCGATGGACCAGTACTAGTTCATCTAGACGAACTAAGAGCTTCTTTTCAGCAGTAGTAAACCTGCCCCACCAACTTGTTTCTTTCTCCGCCTCAACACGGGCTGCACTCGCCCATCATTTGCATCCGCTCAAGCAGATGTGCCAGAAGCAAACACGTGCCAATGTAGGATACGTATCATAGATCCGATATGTTCATCAAGTGGGCCCAGCGATGATAATATCCTATCATGAAATTCAGGCTGGTTTCTAATCAGGTGGCCAATACAGTGGACCACATATACCTGTTAAATTTAGACCGTTGATCATTCCTCTTTTAATAGTGAGATTTCTATTATAAATTTTCTCCAGTTGATGGATATAACATTAGAGAATCTGATGAACGGTCCAGATAATCATGTTTCTTCCACATCACTACTTTTGGTGGCGTTTGTCTTTTCAGTTTTCACACGATGAGCCGCAAATAGCTCACGTCACGTGCCATTTTAAGGAAAAGGGACGCGGATTTCCTGCGAAAGCCTTTCGGAGGAAGTTCCTGCGCTGGGAACTTAGGTGGGGTCCACTGTGATGTTTGTGAGAAATCCTCCCCGTCCATCCGTTTTGTGAGTTCATTATAGGACATGTTGCCAAAAATGAACCGTATCCAAATCTCAAGTGAGCCTTACTGAAGGAAAATGTGGTTAGGGAAATTCCTACCGTTGAAACCTTCCTGGGTTCAACAGTTCTGTTTAGATGCCATCCATACCGTTAATAACGTCATTCCCATTGGGATGAACTGAAAATAAAAATATTAGCATGAATCAAAACTTCTGTGGCCCACAAATATTTCAACTGTGGACGTTTAATTATCACGTTTTCGGCTCACTTGAGACTTGGATACCGTTCATTTTTGGAAACATGTCCTAGAATGAAATCACGAAACGGATGGACGGAGAGGATTTTTAACAAACATCACAGTGGGCCCCACCTAGGTTCCCACCGCAGTAACTTCCTGCGGAAAGGCATTCGCAGGAAATCCGCGTCCAAGGAAAAGGTAATGATGTGTGCGGTGGCGATTGTTTCTAGGGATTGGCAGTCATAACAGGGGACGCGGATTGCGTCCTACCCCCGCCCGGACGGTAATACAACCGGGCAGGGCTCTGTGGGGCCCACAGTGATGTAATATATTTATCCATGCCGTTCATCGTTTTTCTAATATCATTTCAATGTGTAATGAAAAAATAGAGACAGGTCCAGGGCTTAAGTGGACCACAAAGTGGGGATTGAATGTACACCATTAAAAACTTCTTGGGAGCTTGAGAAGTTTCAGATCAAGCCAATATTTGTGTTTTCACTTCATCCACGTCTACATGACCTTATGAATAGGTTGGATGGTAAAACAAACAACACGATGGCCCCTAGAAAGGTTTCAATGGTGGGTGTCATATCACTGGGTCTTCCTTTGGTGTGGTCCACTGGAGATGTGGACCTGCTTCATTTTTGGATCATAATTTAAAATGATCTGATAAAATCGATGAACGGAGGGGATAAAACAATTTCATCACGGTGGGCCCCACAGAGCCCTGTCCGGACGGATTACCGTCCGGGCGGGGTAGGACGCAATCCGCGTCCCAAAACAGGTGGCCACGTCATCACCTGCTGTTGGCCCACCCAGTCATTGATGTGGGCAATTAGATCCAAATCTCGGTACCATCAGTATCCAGATCCGTTGCTACCGAATTGAAAGGGATATGATGAGCTAGTGACCGTAGAACCCGAATATTGTAGCGTTGAGCGGATTAGGTGAGACCCGAGTAACAGCTTGGTGGGTGGGCCCTGACCGTTGGGCTCACCTTGATGTATTTGTTGTATATCCACACCGTTCATCAGTTTTATCAGCTCATTTTAAGGCATGGTTCCAAAAATGAAGGAGATCCAAAACTCAATGGGACCACACTATAGGGATTGAATTCTTACCGTTAAAAGCTTCTTAGGGCCACCAAAATTTTTGATGAAGCTGATATTTGTATTTTCCTTCGTCCAGGTATGGTGAGCTTGTCAAGGATGGCTAATAAACGTTACGGTCGGCCCCATGAATTTTTTTTAATGGTGGTCGATTAATGACCACTGTTCTTGTGGCGTAGTCCAATGGAGGTTTGGATCTGCTTTGTTTTTTGGGATCATGCACTAAAATGAGCTGGAGAACATGATGGACGGTGTGGATAATCAACAAATACATCAAGGTGGGCCCCACGGTCTGGGCCTCACTGCCTAAGATGTTAACCGGGCCTCACCTAGTCTGCTCCTGTTGGCAATCGGTTCCCGTATTAATAGGGTAACCGATACTTTCCATGTAGATGGCCCATCACGGATTTTCAGACTATCAGAGCCATCAATTTTCTTGGTTTTCCATCAGTGAATATCAACCGTTAACCACCTTTTGTTTTCTAAGGGTCAGCTGATCGGATGGATAAGATCAACAGATCAATTATTTTGAATTATTTGTCATTGGCAGTAGGGGAAACTAGATGGACGGTCCCAAATGATGAAGTCACATGCCACGTGTACAGCTTAGAGATAGCTCTACCGATATTCCGGTTCTCCCGGTTCTACCGTATGGTACAAAACCGTTACAGGCAGCATCACTCACCTGGACAGAATCAGTACAGGCAGGGGATTATGGCCCACCGTGATGTATGGGTTTTATCCACACCGTTCATACATTTTAAAAATTATTTTACGATACAATCCACAAATGAGGCAGAACCAAGGCTCAAGCGGACTACACGGTGGGGATCGAACGCCCACCATAAAAAACTTCTTGGGGACCACAGAAGTTTTGGGTCAAGCTGAAATTTTTATTTGTCTTTAACCAAGGTCTAATTGAACTTATTAACGGGTTGGATGAAAAATAAAACTCAAAGTAGGCAATAGGAAGTTTTCAACGGTGGGTGTCATTATCACGATTGCTTCTTGTGGTGTGGCCCTATTGAGTCTCTTATCTGACTAATTTTTTTAATTAAACCCTATAATTATATTTAAATATTTATTAACGGATCGGATAGAACCAAAAAATCACACTGGGCCCCACAGATCCCCTGCCTGGACCGATATCCGTCCAGGAGAGGGCAGGACGCAATCCTTTTTTGTGAGGTAGATCGTATAGTTCACCGCTGTCTTGTAAATGGTGGTGACTAATCCTCATCGCATGTGTAACTCATGTAAGTCTATCCAAACCGTCCATTTTTCAGGTCACGTTGTGGATAGAGCATATTTATAAATTAACACTTCTAAAGCAATCCTAAAAGTAGCCCAACTATCAATTGGATGGTCAAAATAACATAATGAGTGGTCCAAAATCAGATGGTTAATGAAATATTCTCAATATAATGTCTATATTATTCTCTATCATCAATTTGTAAACTATTTGGGCGGTCTGGATTGTCCTAAACCATGCCATGATACGGTTTAACAGTCACCATCGTTTGTAAAATTGTGCATTGAAAGTAGTCAAATATCATGCGTCTAGCTGGATGAGGAAGATAGGTTCGTCTTAAAATAAAATTGACATTAAATGAAATAGGAATGATCAGATCCGTTCGGTCCAAGTAGTAATCACATCTATAATGACCCTTGATTGAAAATGCCCCATGAAAACGATGAATCGTGTTTTTTTTTTTTTTTTTAAATTGTAATTTTCAACTTTAATCCATCCATTAATAGGGTCTACTAGATGGACGGTATAGATCCACCGTCACACCTTCCAAGTGTCAGATATTTGATTATGTAAATACCATCACAGAGAAAAACCTATGATTTCCAAGATTCGGACGAATTCCAGATATGGCTCGGATCTTGTTTTCTGTGAAAAGGCCGAAAGGAAGTAAACCGCCGTTTGGGTTTTCAGGGCAAGTGGGCTCATGGTTTTATGATCCAACGATTGTGATTGGTTTCGATATTCATCCTTCATTAGAAATTTGTTGGTATCATTTCCCCTGGCCCACCATTTCATACAGTCATTGCAAGTGGGCCACCCCCATATATGCAATCAAGCAAAGTGCGGCTTTAGTGTTGAAAATTTGATGTGGTGGATGTGGGGCCCACCAAAACTAAAGGATCTGGCATGATCCCATTTTGTGCTGCCACTCACATATATTCAACATTCAACGGCTGGATAGTGTTGCAAATGTACTGGGCCTGGACAGGTTTAAGCATGTCTTCGAGACCACACAGTCATATATGGTTAGGATCATCACATCAGGGTGGAGGAATTGGCAATCAAAGTAGGTTCTAAGGATCGGGTTGAACCAAGCTGATGAATGCTCCACATTTTTCACTCATGTATTAATTTGACAAATGCAGTGAATGTTATACCTTCATAGTGTAGCTGAAGATATACAAGATGGACGGTTTATCTTGTATTTAGATTCCTGTATTGGTCAATAATTAGATTTACCAATCCAAAATTAGGCAATGTCTCAAGTCAGGGGTTGCGTGGCTTGCGCCAATCAAAGCTGTGGATGAGGCTTATGTTTGCTTGTCCCCTTCATCTTGGTGTGGTCACCTTTCCAATGGTTTTGGCCCCTATGTTTTGAATGGTGGGCTTCCCCATCTTTACACTTTCCTGTGTTGTGGACAACTACTTTTGCAGGTCTACTTTATTCTTGGTCCAACACTGTAACATGAGCTGACGCAAATGATAGACGGATTGGATTTTGCACACAGATCACATTGGATCCCATAGACTGAGTTTTCCACGGTTCAACAAAGTCGCATCCCTTTTTACTTACCCTAATCATTACGTGCACCTTTTCACACGTGCTAACTTGGCATATGTGAAGGAGATGTGATGACCTACCGCTTCCTGGTACGTGACCGTCATCCCTAGTATATTAGGAAAAGAAAAAAAAATGGTTATACCGAAGCCTTGTTCACTCCTTTCCTCTAAGTTTGATAATCTCAATTTCCTTATTATATTATACATTCATAAGAAGATTTAATTTCATTTTTTTAATTCTAATCTTCCTTTGGGCCCTTCCTAATTATGCCAATCACACAAGTTGAATGAAATCATTTTCTAAGAAATAGATTAAACAGGATTAGAACAAATGTAACATCTTAAAACAAATGGTATTAACATTATCAAGGATAAACAATACAATGACTTATATATATATATATATATATTTCAAATCAAGGCTAGAATAAATGATATCTCAGTTCTTGGTAACCATATATCACCTTTAATTAAAGCTTTTACAGTAAAATTATTTGCCTTGGCTTGGCTACTAATAATATGGTACCTGCTACATTTGACTCTCTTTGCAATATCTGCACCCGGCACGGTATTCTTATACTCCCCATAATACAATGTATTTAGGGCTGACCTTCTGTCCCAGTCCAACCAGCCAGCATGATCGATCACATCACCCAATGTTGATTAAATGATCACGATCGTTGAATATGCTCGCCATAGCTGACTAAGGTACACTTTCAACGGCAATCTCTCGAGTGCACGACTCGGTGCAGCTGCAATTGTGCAGTTATGAATTGAAAACCCAAAGCGAATAGTCGGATCTCTCCTTTATTGGGGATGGGATTGGCAAGACGGTTATAATGTTCAACCGTTATGCCACAAAAAAAACATTGACTCTCAACACTGCAACTGTTGGTGGATTTGTTTGCCATCTTGCATTCTGCATGTTTTTAGTATTACATTCCTTTGGTTTTCTTCTGATGAGCGTCCAGGATCCCATACACATGCTAACATGTTTATCGCATTTGTTTATAATTTGTTACATTGCTATGTACTTATATAGTATTTCCTGTTATTTATGTTGTATTTGATGTCTTAAATCTAATTAGATTTTGCGTAAATTTTTTAGCAAAACTGCGAAAGTGCGGTATTTGTTTCTGATTTCGTTTAGGATTTTTTCCTATTTTGTTTGGGATTTTTTCTACAAGTATATACATATGGGTGTAAATGAGATTGAGAGGTATTCTAATAGATTCTAAGGCATTCTAACGGATTCTAAGGCATTCTAAGAGATTCTAAGGCATTCTAAGGGATTCTAAGGCATACATGGACCATACCCTGAAAATCTTTTTTTTTTTTTTTTGAAAAAGTAGTCCAATCTGTTTCGTGCATGATAGCATAACAAAATCCTAAATTACCAAAAACGCCATTAACCATAACATTTGGTCTCCTAAACAAAACCAAAAAATATAAAAGAAAAACAACATCAAATCCTAACCGTCATAGCATCAAATCCTAACAGTAGCAATCAATTGCGCTTGACTGTTAGAATCAAATCTTAACAATGACAATCAATTGATCTTGACTGAAAATTATAGCCATCCATTTCTCAAGCCTATGGATGGTAGAAGGTCATTGTCTGAAAATATTCTTCGAATTACAACCAATCAACAATTGCTCCCTACCAAACAGGGGGTTTGAACTTTTTATTGCCACATTACCCCTACCAAATGGAGGGTTTGAACTTTTTATTGAACCAGTTTTTCCATAAACCATCTTTTCTATCCATTTTCTAGGCCTCAATTGGATGACTGGAACTACCAAATCGGTGTGATTTTACACGGACAGCCGTACATGAAGTGTGATCTGTAACTAATGAATAGTCCAGATTGATTTCGGACCATCTATGTAACTCTATGCAACTACTAGCATTATAGCTTACGGTGCTCTCGGAGCACTTTGTCATTCCTCGCAGTTATAGAACATTTACTCCACTAAAATACTAGCTATTAGTGTAGCATCTCTTGATATTGATGGTTCACAAGTAAATGATCTCGACTCTGCATTTTATGCCCTTGATGGATGATTAAAATTTATCTCATCAGTCTGATTTTTGTGTGGTGCACCAGTAAGTATGAACTGTACCTAATGAACAGTCTTGATTGTTTGATTGAATCATTCAAGTACTTTTTATTGGATCATCTAGGTATTTTAATTGTTAATTTACTTGTAAGTATTGTGTATTTGCTTAGGGTGTGTTTGTCTGCATGAATATCAGTCTAAAAAAATGATTATCTAGTTAGTTTTATTTTAATTGTATATCGACTGTACTTTATTTTTAGTTTTTCATTTATTTAACTGAAATATCAACTATTTGCACAGTATTTCTGAATATTGATGGTTGCTGGTTGGAGCACAAAATGATCTTAACTGTGCATTTTTATTTTTTATTTTATAACCGTTGATTGGATTATCGGAATTGTTGGACCGGTGTGATTTTTGCATGAAGGACCACCAAGTATGAACTGTACCTAATGAACAATCCTGATTGATTGATCACACCAACCAAGTCCTTTTAAATTGATCATAGGTAATTTTAATTGTTCATTGGTTTGAAAGTATTATATATGTGGTATTTGATTAACCGTAACATTCTATTGCGTAAACCTGCAATAATTGCAGTAAAAACATGATATTTTTTGTTAATTGCAATGGTGAGAGGATTTGGGTTTGTGGTCCAGCAAATGAGCTTTGAAAAATCGGCTGGGCCCAATAAAGGACGGGCCGTGGCACTCATCAGCAAGTCCAATTGCTCTGTATTTTACAAGTGCAGCTTCTTGAGCTACCATACTACCCTCTATGCAAGGTAGAACTCGCAATTCTATAAAGATTTTGATATCTACAGTAGCGTCGATTTCATATTTGGAGATCCGGTTGCAGTATTCCAGAATTGCAATATATATGCTCGGAGGCGGCCTGATAAGCGGAGCATCTCAATAACTGCCCAGGGAAGGAGAGATCCGACTATTTGCTCTAGGTTTCAATTCATAACTGCACAATTGCGGCTGCACCGAGTCCTATACCGAGAGATTGCCGTTGAAAGCGTACCTTGGTCGGCTATGGCGAGCATATTCAACGGTCGTGATCATCCAATCAACATTGGGTGATTTGATTGATCCCGCTGGCTGGTTGGACTGGGACAGAAGGTTGGCCCTAAATACATTGTATTACGGAGAGTATAAGAATACCATGCCGGGTGTAGATACTACAAAGAGAGTCAAATGGAGCGGGTACCACGTTATCAGTAGCCAAGCCGAGGCAAATAATTTTACTGTAAAAGCTTTAATTAAAAGTGATATATTGTTATCAAGAACTGTGATACCATTTATTCCAAGCTTGATTTGAAAATTATATAATCTTATGCCAATGTATTGTTTATCTTTTGTGATGATAATACCATTTGTTTTCAGATATTACATTTGTTCTAATCATGTTTAATCTATTTCTTAGAAAATGATTTTATTCAACTTGTGTGGTTGGCATGATCAGGAAAGGGCCAAAGGAATATTATAAAATAAAAATAAAAAAACTAAATGAAATTAAATCTTCTTAGGAATGTATCATCTTTGGCTAACGGTTGTATCATCTCATCTTTTGACATGTTGTGGGTCATCTTTCCATGCTCATAACTATCTTTTGTTATGTACAGATTTTTTTGGTAAGCATGGGGTCTTGTTCATTTACATATGTACTAGAGGATTAATGCTTCTTTTTTTGTTCTTTTATTTTATTTTTTAACTTTTTAATGCAATGAATAACAACAAAAAATGCTCTGAACCATGAGTGGTTTAGTGAGGTCTCTCTGCCCAAATCAAAAGATTTTATGCCAACGGTTCTTGCTTAACATGCCCAAAACAGGTATTTGGATGTACAACATGGATTTTGAACATAAACTGCTTCAAATGATTGATTTCTTGTGCCTTCTTTCTCAATGCAAATATAGAAAATTCAAATTTCAATGGAGAATCAAGTAATCCCAGGGGATGAAGATATGGCTTTGGAAGTTGAGTCAATGCCTCTAAGTCTTCTCTAGGTCAGTTGCTTAAGTTTACTGATGGGTTTAGGGGAAAATTGTGTATTAACCAAGATCTTTTTTTCTTTGATAAATTTTGATGTGTTTCGCGTGAAAATTTCAGCTATGTCAATGAATCAAGTTGTTTGCTGAAATTTATGTGGTACCGGATGTGATGCACTAGAATGAATGATTGTAATTGAATGAATGAATGATTATAATATTTTTTATAATGTAGGAAATAGTTACGGATATTAACCGTAGCTGATAATTTGACAACTATAGTTGTTATTAAATTCGGCATATTGCTACAGATCCAGCACTGCTTTTAGCTACCAATACTATTCGTAGCTATAGGAACTTTTAGCTACAAAAATAGTTGCTACGAATTATATCTGTAGCTATTGTAATTTATGGCTATGGATTAGGTTTTTGTAACATCCTGGATTTTCATTGTTTTGGATTTCCAAAAATCCATCAATTTTTATTTTATTTAATTTTATTTAATTAACCTAAATATTACTTAATAACCATTAGCACTCGATGTCAGTGTATACAGGGGTGGTACCAGTAAAGAGCCGCACCAGTTCGATTAATCAGCCATAGGAAGCCAATGAATCCGCCCGATCACTTGAACATCAGGTATAGTGTAACGTCCCGCCCAACCAGAACAGTGTCCTGGGACGTCCACGTAGGATTTGCCATAAGACCGTTCGCTTAAACCACTCGTAGTGAGGTATTACAAATAAATTAGACCAAGATTAGCCCAATGGAATAGGTCAGACGGGTCCTGATAGATCCTGGTGCGGGCCTCCAAGCCAGATGGCAGTTAACACCTAGCGACAGCCCGTGCAGGCTATACCTCGACACGGGAAGGTCAGAAAATTATAAAAATTTAGGGGAGCATAGATCTCACTAGGCTTGGAGACCATTACGGACCACGAACCCATTGGGCACCCAGAAGTGGAATCTGGCATTTGCCAGATGCGCCCCACCAATGCCAAAATTGAAATCTAGCACGTGTAAATAAAACTGAAATGTAAGACATTTCGGCCGTCAGATTTCTTCATAATTTACGATGAGGGTCTAATGTATTTTTCTACGCCCGTCCACAAAATCTGGGTCCCGATCGTGGCACGGTGACCATTGATCACGAATCAGACCCGTGCGACCAAACCCCATATCCGATCATCTCAAAAATTTTGCATGACCCTTCATCGGGTCATGGAGCACCTATCCTATTAGTTTCATGGCCACTAGTTCCAAAACTATAGAATAATGTCTGTCTCATTGGGCTTGATGTCCATCGCAGGAATCGGACTTGGGTAGTGTCTGGAACCACTCAACTTGAGCCGAAGGACAAGTGCATGAGAAGCGCAAATATCCTAAAGAAAGGAATTAAAACTTAAGTGAATTGAGTCATCTACTCTTATGCAAAGTTGAGGATTTCGGACCGTCGGTTTGCGACCAAACTTTACACGTGGAGTAAGGATATTTTCCTGCTCATATCCGTATAGTCGTGGCCCCGATTGACCATCGGTGACCGTTGAACAGATTTCAAATCATATCTGTCGATCGGCGCATCCAAATGGCGGGCCGATCATGTTCATACGTAGATCACCATTAGGGCTAACTATCCTACGGTGTATATCAATATGTATACCCTATAGTGGGCCCTAGATCTTGAAAAGACCCTCCCATAGGTCTAGTATAGTAAAAACCCAACACTTGGGGCCATTTCCACCAAATCTGGCATTATAAAAGGGCCTCATTTGGGCACCCTCTCTCCCCATACGATTTTGCTCTAGAGAAGGAAAGAGAGAAGAGAGAAAAATGAGATGAGAAAGAGGAGAAAGGAGGAGAAAGAGAAAGGAAGAAGAGAGTGAAGGAGGGTGTTGTTGATGGTGGGGCCCAAGGGAGCTCAACCTTGCAACTCTCCACATCTTTTTCAAGAAAACCCTCCACCACAACTACACATTCGCTCGGTTGATCGTCTAGGTAAAACCCCTCACCCCTTTTTCTTGAAATCCATGTATTGAGAAGAGATTGGCATGGATTCTAACATACAAATGCTTGCTTTAGAGATTCCGGCCATTCAACCCCAAAAATCATCTTCCTAGGTCGTCTTCCAAGCCTTCAACAATCCGGAGGTGCGGACTATTGCTCTTAGGTGGCGTATCACCAATTCTAATATGAGATTAATGATTTTGATTGCTTAGATGTCATATTTGGAGAATTTAGAGAAACCCTAGGAGTTGTAGGTTTGTTGAAATAACATGGAATTGTTGCTTGACTCTTATGATGATTGATTTTGCCTCTCATATGACTTGATGTATGGTTGACAATATGCCCATGGTTGCTTGATTCTTTTCCTCACATGTGGTGTTGCTATATGTGTATGATTCATAACCTTGTGCACATGATTTCTTGGGATGGAGGAAGTGTTTAACTTCCTCACACACTCACACACTCACACGCACCTTAGTTATTAACAATGTATATTTACTTGCGAGGATGTCCGTATTGTATGGATGGAATGCATAAGTATAGGATACTATTATGCTTGATGATTTTTGGATAGTTGGCATGCTATGAATCCCCTCACCCTCCTTGGGTTGGTCAGGAATTTGAGAAGTGACGGTAGTCCCATCGGTTGGACTATGCTATGGCTAGACCCATGCGTTTGGGCGGGTGTGTTCGGGTGGCTGTAGTTCGACTACATGGGTCCTTTGTGCCCGATGTCACTCGCCTCATGCTCGCCCGACTCGGGTGGTCTAACCTACTATCTGACCAACCTTGTTTGTTAACCCTGTTTGCTCACACATGTATGGAACCTGGAACACCCTACAACCGTTGTCGCTCATCAATAACCCACTTGAAATTTGGTCCACAGCCTCGTGAGCCGGGCATGGTGGAATGGGACACTGTCGGCCTATGCTGGGGTACCGCGCCTCCCCGTAGTGACCGCGAGCGATCCCTTTCTCATGGTACTCCTCATGTGCTTGAAGTCGGGGATGAGGAACCCGACGGGATCACGGACCGCGGGGTCTCGGCCTCACGCATTGGGGGGTCTTGGCCTCGCAACCCGTTTAGGGCATTGATACGTGGGGTGTACCAGATTCTCAAATCTGCTGGATGAATGGACCTAATTAATCACACGGCTAACACGATCACATGCATCGCATTAGTTAGGGTGGCGACTCGGCAGTCGAGGTCGCACTGAGGGAGTGTTGGCATTGGCGATCGTTAGATGGTGTCGCACGAGGGAGCGTTGTGGTGAGGGCATGCATCATGTCATGCTGCATACATGCGCATTAATAAGATTACTTAGATGTATGTGATTGCATGCTTTTCATTAAGATTATATTATAATTGATGCCTGTGATAACTTAAGACTAATAGCACCCACTGAGTTGATCACTCACTCCCACTCTGGGACGGTGTTTTAAAACACCAACCAGACCCATTCATAGATGCAGGTGACTCGAGGCTTGAGGAGCCTGGTGAGGCGAGCTTCGAGGAGGATGATGAGCTGTCCTACTTTCAGTTGATGGGCGGCTCTCCGCCAGCTTGAGAGGCGGAATTAGATCGCTGAGTAGGGCGGCTCAGTTTTATTCCTTTTTGGACTCACTATTCTTTCGTGATTTTGTTGGGTGGTGTCTTATGCGACCCATGTATTCCTTTGAACATGTATATATATATATTTATATTTGTATTCAGTCTCTTTCATTTCAGTGGACTTGTGTGGATGTACTTCATGTACCAGGAGATTCCAGGCTGCGCATTTAGATTGGATCGCATATTGATGAAAATTGGCTTTAAGTGACCTCGGGAACTCGGGAGTCGAGTATATGCACGACCCCCGATTTTCAGGGCGTTACACCTAGCACCAATTTTAATACGAGATTAATGATTTTGATTGCTTGGATGTTATATTTGAATGCCTAGGAAAATCCTAGGAATTGTATGTTGGTTAGAATGGTATGGATTTATATGTTTGGCTCTCTCTCATGATGTCGTTTATGTTTCTTACATGATTTGATGTATGGATGATCATATGCTCATGCCGTGTTGATTTTTTTATACGTTGTTGCTTCATATTACGTATGATTTCATTACTCTTGTGTACATGATATCTCAACATAGAGGAAGTGTTAACTTCCTCACCAACCCATACCACACACATACACTTTATTCATAATATTAATGGTTTGCTTGTAGGAAAATTTGAATTATATGTTAAGCAACATGAGATCAAGGTGTTGAATATGCTTGATGTGGCATTGGTTGTTGGCATGCTATGAGTCACTATTCCTACCCTTGGGTTGGTCAGGAACTTGAGGAGAGACGGTAGTCCCATCGATAGGATTACGCTATGGTTAGACTTGTGGGCTTAGGCGGGTTTGATTGGGTGGCTGTAGTTCGACTACATGGGACCCTCGTGCCCGATGTCACACGCCTCACGCTCGCCTTAATCGTGAGGTCTAGCCTACCGTCTAACCAACCTTGATTGTTAACCCTGTTTGCTTACACATGTTTGGAACCTGGAATACCCTACAACCGTGGTAGCCTATCAATAACCCACTTGAAATTGGTCCACAGCCTCGTGAGTCGGGCATGGTGGAATGGGACACTGTGTCCGAGCTGTCGGCCTATGCTGGGGTACCGCGCCTCCCCGTAGTGACCGCGAACCATCCCTTTCTCACGGCACTCCTCATGTGCTTGAAGTCGGGGATGAGGAACCCGACGGGATCACGGACCGCGGGGTCTCGGCCTCACGCATTGGGGGGTCTTGGCCTCACAACCTGCTTAGGGCGTTGATACGTGGGGTGTACCAGATTCCCAAATCTGCTGGATGAATGGACCTAACTAATAACTCGGCTAACACGATCGCATTGCATCGCACTAGTTAGGGTGGCGACTCGGCAGTCGAGGTCGCAATGAGGGAGTGTTGTCATTTGCGATCGTTAGATGGTGTCGTTCGAGGGAGCGTTGTGGTGAGGGCATGCATCATGTCATGCTGTATATATGCGCATTAATAAGATTACTTAGACGTATATAATTGTTTGCTTTTCATTAAGATCATATTATAATTGATGCCTATGATAACTTGAGGTTAATAGCACCCACTGAGTTGATCACTCACTCCCACTCTGGGATGGTGTTTTAAAACACCAATCAGACCCATTCATAGATGCAAGTGACTAGGGACTGGAGGAACCTGACGAGACGAGCTTGGACGAGGAGGACGAGCTATCCTACTTCCAGTTGATGGAGGGCCCACCGCCAGCTTGAGAGGCGGGATTGGATCATTGAGCAGGGGGCTCAGTTCTATTCTTTTGGACTTGTTATTCTTTTGAAATTTTGTTAGGTAGCGTCATATGCGCCCTTTCATATTTTTGGACATGTATATGGATGTATGTTTGTTTTTTGCTCGTTTCAGTGGGCTGGTGCGGATATGTTTCATGCTCCAGGAACTTCCAGGCTGCGCAACTAAACCTGATTAAACGTATTAATGAAATTGGTTGAAAGTGACTCTCGGGAACTCGGGAGTTGAGCGTATGTGCGACCCCCGATTCCAGGGCGTTACAGTTTTAGACCTATTGGCTCGGCACCTACGACTACGGTCGTGCTGCGGACAAAAACCGTAGCCATAGATCTATGGCTACGGATTAAATCTGTAGCCTTTGCCTAGTTTTCTGGTAGTGAATTTATATGTACTTTTTATTATTAAAATTATTTATATGATGAGATTTATCAAGCGAGTAACTATTATACATTCCTATATAAAAATTCTTAGATGATCCTGAATACTCATAAGAGGAAAACCAGAGGACTATAATACTAAAACATGCAGAATTCAAGATGACAAACAAATAATTCACGTACTTTTTATTGGAACATCTATGAATTTTAATTGTTCATTTACTTGTAAGTATTGTGTATTTGCTTAGGGTGTGCTTGCCTGCATGAATATCATGATTAATCAAACTAATTTGCTGTAACAATCAGTCTAAAAAATGATTTTCTAGTTAGTTTTATTATAATTATATATCTATTGTACTTTATTTTTAGTTTTTCATTTATTTTACCGAAATATTAGCTATTGGGACAGTATTTCTGAATAATAATGGTTGCTGGTTGGACCACTAAATGATCTCAACTGTGCATTTTTTTAATAAACGTTGATTGGATTATCAGAATTGTTGGACTAGTGTGATTTTTGTATGAAGGATCACTAAGTATGAATTGTACCTAATGAACAATCCTGATTGATTGATTGGACCAAGTCCTTTTAAATTAATCATATGATAATTTTATTTGTTAATTGGTTTGAAAGTATTATATATGTAGTATTTGATTAACCCTAACATTCTATTGCATAAACCTACAATAGTCGCAGTAAAAATATGATATTTTTGTTGATTGTAGTGGTGAGGGGATTTGAGTTTGTGACCCAGCAAATGAGCTTTGAAAACTCGGTTGGGCCCAGTAGAGGACAGGTCGTGGCACTCGTCAACGAGTTCAACCACTCTGTATTTTACAAGTGCAGTTTCTTGAGCTACCAGGATACCCTCTATGCAAGGCGAAACTTGCAATTCTATAGAGATTATGATATCTATGGTAGTATCGATTTCATATTTGGAGATACGGCTGCAATATTCCAGAATTGTAATATATATGCTCGAAGGTGGCCTGATGGACATAGCATCTCAATAACTGCCTAGGGAAGGAGAGATCCGACTATTCGCTCTAGGTTTTCAATTCATAGCTGCACAATTGCAGCTGCATTGAGTCCTACACTTGAGAGATTGTCATTGAAAGTGTACCTTGGTCGGCCATGTCGAGCATATTCAACGATCGTGATCATTCAATCAACATTGGGTGATTTGATCGTTCCCGCTGGCTGGTTGGACTAGGACGGAAGGTCAGCCCTAAATACATTGTATTACAGGGAGTATAAGAATACCGTGTCGGGTGCAGATACTGTAAAGAGAGTCAAATGGAGCAGGTACTACATTATAAGCAGCCAAGCCGAGGCAAAAAGCTTTAATTAAAGGTGATATGTGGTTACCAAGAACTGGGATACCATTTATTCCAGTCTCGATTTGAAATATATATATATATATATAATCTTATGCCATTGTATTGTTTATCCTTTGTAATGATAATACAATTTGTTTTAAGATGTTACATTTGTTCTAATCCTATTTAATCTATTTTTTAGAAAATGATTTCATTAAACTTGTGTGGTTGACATGATCAGGAATGGGCCAAAGGAAGATTAGAACAAAAAAAATTAAATTAAATTAAATTAAATCTTCTTAGGAATGTATAATATAATAAGGAAATTGAGATTATCAAACCTAGAGGAGAGGAGTGAACAAGGTTTGGGTATAACCATTTTTTTTTTCTTTTCCTAATATACTAGGGATGACAGTCACGTGCCATGAAGCGGCAGGTCATCATATCTCCTTCACATATGCTAAGTTAGCACATGTGAAAATGTGCACGTAATGGTTAGGGTAAGTAAAAAGGGATGTGACTTTATTGAACCGTGGAAAACTTGGTCTATGAGATCCAACGTGATCTATGTGCAAAATTCAATTCGTCTATCATTTGCGTCAGCTCATGTTACAGTGTTGGACCTAGAATAAGATAGACCTGCAAAAGTAGTTGTCACGCCCCAAACCTGGAAATCGGATTCACAGGAATCCCGAACGCCGAATCTGGTGCCGACAGCCTCCGTAGTACCCCATTCTCGGCTCCTAGCGTTCATACGCCAGATTTTGATCCTGGGATCCTACAAGGAGGATTTTTTTTTACCAATGTACGTTTAACTCGTAATAAACATAATCACAAGTATAACCAAATTATAAAGACAACATCATCATCACATATCCACTAATATAAACATTTGAATACAATACTGAAAGGAAAATACATAAATCGAAAATCAAGCTCCAGAAGACCGCTGCACGCTCCAAGCTCAACACTGCTGCAACCTATTATCATCTGCACGCATCTATCGTGCATAAGCTTATAGAAAGCTTAGAGGGTGGTGTAAGTGTGTGCACAAGGTAAGTGCCAAGTATTCAATATAATGCCATCATCATACAATACCGAAAATACTACTAATCCATAAATCGTACAGTATCGGAATAAGCAGAAAGACTGACAAGATCATGAATTATCAGAGTAAGCAGAAATACTGACAAGATCATAAATCATAAGATAACAGAGTAAGCAATATAGAACAACTATGCAAATAAAGAATCATAAAAGTCAAATATCAAATGCCGAGGATGCGATGCAATATACAATTCCTGATGAGTTCACGAATAGCGTCAGCCGTATCTAGACCATATAAATGCAGAAACGCAGTAACCTAAAATGCCGTATGCCGCGCATATCATGCAATATGCCGTGCGAATGGAATAACCATACTGGAGTGTGAAGTCGGGATGATGTACGTAGTATCGCAGGCTATAGGGTCCATCACAATGGACTTCTATCCAAACTAGTCTCATACCTAAATTTGGATAGTCAGACGCAATGTGGTAAACTCCTGATCTCAGGTTAGTCGCGCACCCCAACCGAAATCCTGGCCATTGCGAAGGCACACGTAACAAATAGTTGCACACCACCAACCCGAGTGGATAGTGAATGAATGAATGCATGAATGAGTATGCAACTCCTGCTCACTAAATCTACATATCAGTACAGTTCATCTCTCGGATCATCACTGGGGTTTAGTATACTCCAAATGGCACTGCCACTCTCCCAGACGCACAGTCCAAGTGAGCGTAAGAAACCTCATTATCCGTCTGGCTAATAGTTTGCCAATACCTATCCGGCACGTCGATAGCGGACCCATTCACGAGCTGGTCAAACTCAGCCTAGTATTGCCCCCTACCCTCGGGCGGGTAAGGCCACAACCCCTCCCAACCGACCATGACACAGTGGGAGACGCAGCCTCCTGGTATTCGGCACTCGAGCGCTCATATATCTACTCGGTCTCGACGTCAGGGCGACTCCTGGCCACGGAGGTTTAGGGATTTTCACCCAAGGACATCTATGACTCCCGTATGCTAAAACTAAATATTTTCGGTGTCCCATTTGACCATCCACGATATGCCTGTGGAGGCTATGGCCCTAATGTCGCTAGGGTACATAATGCAAGATGCATGAGTCTTACAATCCAGTCATGCATTAATCGTGCGCATACCGTGCACTCCTGTGAGATAACCTCCGCCTATCAGGGAATCTCATAACAACCTATCCAATGACATGCAATGGTCAACCACATCTCATAACAAACATGCAGATGATGCGTATGGGCATGTATGATGATGCTATGCTATCACATACAATCAGTGTCAATAACCGGCCTCAACAGTCGGCTTCGACAATGTGAATATTTAACCAACATTTGCCCCCAAGGAATGACCCACATAGATCCTAACATATAGTGGACCCATGACCTCACACAAAGGCCTGATATACAACACAGTGGGCCTTACTCAAGGGCCACATATACACAATAGGTGGGCCCTACTCATGGGCCTCAAATACATGACATGTGGGCCCTACACGTAGGTCTCGAATACATTAAATGGGTCATGCATCATGGGCCATGAATACATCACAATGGGCCTAACATACATCATAATGGGCTTCATAGCCTGGTCCTCAAATGCATCCCAATGGGCCTCATCGCATAAGCCTCATATACATCATATTAGGCCTTAAACACAGCCTGAATGCACATCACAACAATCCTTAAATACGGGCCGCATATACATCGCATTGGGCCTCAACAATCGGCCTCGATATTCGGCCTCGACAATCGGGATTGGAATCGACAATCAATCTCTATAATCGAAAATTGGCAATCTGTCATGATAGTCGACCTTGATAGCTAATCAGCCTTAATACTCAGAATCGACACTCGGGATCAGCCTCGATAATTGATACCGATAATCAACATATATAAACAAGGCGGGGTCCATAAATGGACAACCAATCAACAATAATATAAAGATCTGCTCTCGGCCGTGGTTATATCAATCCGATAGCACGGAGCCATCTGTTTATAGTGAATGGGGCCCACTTATTTGGGTTAACCCACAAAGAGAATGGGCTTAACAAGGCCTAAGGGAAAGTTACAATGAAGATATCTAATCGTCATTGCCCATCAATGTGGATATTTAACCAACATTGCTCTCAAGCAATGACCCATATAGAGTCAAACATAAAGCAGGCCCATAGCCTCACACAAAGGTCTAATGTACATCACATGACCACAACCCATGGGCCCAATGCACATCATAATGGGCCTCGTTAAATGGGTTGCAAAACATCACAATGGCCATGCCATATGGGCCGAAAATATATAACGGGTGGGCCTCAAATAACTAACAAGTGGGCCTTAAATAGCCAACAGGTGGGCCTCGAATATTCATCAGAGGTGGGCCTTGCACATGTAGCAAGTGGGCCCACACATCACAGCTGGGCCTACCAGTGGTCCAGCCAAAGAACAGCTTGTATAACATACACATCATGATGGGTTGCATCGTTGGGCCGCACCAATGGGCCTCATATACAACAAGTGGGCCGCATCAATAGGTTGCACTAATGGGCTATAAGTATATCAAAGTGGCCCTGACGGATGAGCCACAAACACATCAAAGGTGGGCCTCATGGATGGGCCATACACACATCAAAGGTGAACCTCCTCAAATGGGCCTTATGTATATACCAAGGTGGGCCTCATACATTCCAAAAAAAAAGGATCATAGTGAAGGATCTGGACCATTCCACAAATAGCAGTGGAGATAATGGTTTTCACCGTTTACAATTCCAAGGCCTACCATCAAATTTATTTCCCATCTAGCCTGTTAGTAAGGTTACAAAGACTTGGTTGGGAAGAAAAATAAATATCAATTTAACCCGAGACTACTATGGTCCAAAAGGACTTCAATGGTAAGTGTTCGTCTCTCCACTGCTTTCTGTGGTGTGGTCCACCTAATAAATCAGCCTCATTCTTAGTCTTAAGCCTAAGATGACTTCTCAATTAGATGGATGGTTTGGATGCAACACTTGCTTCAAAGACGGTCCCACACATGGGGTGCACACGTTACCAAGGTGGGCTTCATAGAACCTGCTGCTTCATCAGCAGCTATAGGCTAGTGTGTGGTACACCTGCCAATCTAATCCCATCACAGGTGGGTCCCAAGTGGACCCCACCATATCGTTTATTTTCCTTCTAGCTGTTGATAAGGTCACACAAACCCAATAAAAATAAATAAATAAATATGATATTTGCCCAAAACTTCAGGACTAAGAAAGTTTCAATGGCAGACGTCCAACCCCACTGCTTTTGCTGTGTGGTCCTCTTGAAAGGCAGATCTGCCTTATTTTTGAACTCAAGCCCTTAAAATAAACTTTGAAAATGGTTGGACAAATTGGATGCAACACATGCATCATGGTGGGGGGTCCACATGAAATATGGATCTGACTCATTTTATTTATTTTTAGCTCATGTCAAAAAAATGAGCTTTTAAGATGGATGGATGGTTTGGATGCAGCACATGCATCATGGTGGGTCCCACCGTCCAGGTGTGGACGGTGTGGATAAAATACATAAACCATGGTGGGCTCCACCGTCCACGGCTGTGGACGGTGTGTCCAAAACATATACATCACTGTGGTCCCACGTGGGGCCCACCATAATGCTTATTTGCGATCCAAGCCGTTGGTAAGGTCACACGGACCTGGATGAAAAGGAAAAACAAATTTCATGGAGATCCAAAGCTTCTGTAACCCAAAAAAGGGTTTCAATGGCAGCCGTTTAATCACTGTTGTTTCCTATGATGTGGGCCACCTAAGCTTTGTATATGGATGATTCTTGGGGTGGCCCACTGCCCGGAGGGGGCCTACAAAATGAACGGTGTAGGTATACAACACACATCACAGTGGGGCCCACGACCGGGACCGTGGTCCCTGGCCCGTCCGCCTACACAATAGGACGCCCGCTGGCGTCCTCTGACGGTAAGCAGTAGCAGCAGCTGCTGTTGCCATATTTTTTTTTTTTGAAAAAAATGATTTTTGTGTAGTTTTTTGCATGTAGGGCCCACATCAGGCAGATCCACACCACCCATTGTATTCCATGGCCTGAGACGGACTAAACAAGTCCAATATTCACTATATTTTGGTGCATCAAAACAATAGAGTGGATTTTAATGGTAAACACACTGTTTGCTATGCTAGGGCCTGTCTGAGAGTCAGATTAACCTCATTTTTTGGCTCAACGCTTAAAATAATCTGGGGAATGGAATGGATAGATTGGATTAAATTAATGTATCAAGGTGGGGCCTGTATGAATGACCCACCCAAAGGTCTAAAATCCCACTGATGTTATGTATATATTATATTTATATATTTTTGGTTAGTCTTTAATATACACCCATGTTAGTACACGCACTCCATGCTAGCCAGCTTCATGTCCAGCGTCCAGGGACGCTGGACGGCATGGATAAACACAGTATCATGGTGGGTCCCAGATGTATGTGCCCATGCTTTATCAAGGTGGGTCCCACATGAACGTGGCCCACCTAATGGGTCTGATAGTGTTTTCTCATCATCCATAAGGTAGGATTCACATGACTTTGATGGTTTGGACAAGACATATATCAAGGTGGGGTCCATTCCAAGTGGGCCACACATCACACAAAAATAAAAAGAGAGAGAGAAGCACTCACCTTAGATCTTGGACTTCTTCTTCTACCAATGTGATCTAGAGCTCCAAGGGAACAAGATTCAATGGTTGGGATTGATTTTAGAGGGTTGGATTTAGGGGTGGAGAGCTTGCAAAAGGGTTGGAAATGGAGAGCTCTAATGGACGTTGGGAGCTCTCACTTGCTAGGAAATAAGAAAGAAAGAGGGAGGGAGAGAGATAAGAGAGAGAGAGAGAGAAAGAGTAATAAATGCATGTCATAATGAATGTAAGGGAGGGGTTAGGGGTCTAGACTAGCTATAGGTGGCTAGGGGCCTAAACTAGCTATAGGTGGCTAGGGGTCTAGACTAGCCATAGGTGGCTAGAAAATTATAAGGATGATGATGTCATGCACACATAGGGTGGCGTGCCATGTCATAGGTGGGTCCCACAAATGCGATTAAGGTTCAAATAAAGCGTGGTCTACATCTTTTGATGTACATCTCGGATTGTCATACGAGACGCGGCGTTGGAACCGCAGCGACGATGCGGTCGCAATGACATAGGTCTTAGGTCAAGCCGACTTGAAATTATAGGATGACACTCAAGGTCGCGGGAAAATGCTATCTACGCGTCGCAGGTTGCCGGAATTTGACCGGGAGGACCGTAGGAGCCTATGAATGGTACAGGCTAGGATACGAGTCTCACAGTAGTTGTCCATGCCACAGGAAAGAGTATAGATAGGGAAGGCCACCATTCAAAATATAGGGCTCAAACCATTGGGAAGGTGATCACACCAAGATGAAGGAGACAAGCAAACGTAAACCTCATCCAACCTAACTTTGTAGGACTAGGGCATAGGCCGTTAAACTTGGTCTAAGGGCCTCTTGGCTCGGGTTCATGATCAATGATAAATGACTAGGCCTAACTTATTGCCTTTATTTAATTATTAAGCGAATCACTGTTATACAAAAGAATAAATAATCATGAGATACTTGAGAGTGGTCTCATTCAACAAACATATGCAATTTAGAAGTACTTTTTGTTATTAAAATTATTTATATGATGGGATTTATCATCAATAGTGGAGACATATATATATATATATATATATATATATATATATATATATATATATATATATATATAAGGAAGAAATGGTCTGACCACTTATGAGGTCAGCTCAGACTCGCGAACACATGCTTCCTGGCCCAAGGTTAAAAGGCAGGATCAGGACTAGAGGGCTTTTGAACAATCCTACCCTGGATTGATTCAATGCACAACGAGTACTGAAATCTTGGACTAACGCCACGCTGTTATGTGTCGCTAAACTCCTATCTAGCTCGTTTGGTCCCCAAGGGATGCTTTGACCTGCATAAGCAGGTCGACTCGGCCCTGACAAACGACCAGAAGACCATGACGAAGTCAAGAGGATGGTTATTTAGAACAATGAATCCCATTTAGGAGATGAGCCTATCCCCTGCACCCTGAAACGAGCAGACCAAGGGACCAGCCAGCCGACGAGTGATATTAGCTCGGGTATCCACTTCAAGCCCACCATGGAAGTCTGCTCGACTAACCAAGGGGCTCGGCTTAACTCGGCCTCGACCACCCGTCACATGATTTTAAAGCTGACCACTTCAACACTTATCATCCCCATAAATTTCACGTCACGATCGAGAGATATGCACGTAGATTGTCCTTATAATCGAGAATCATTTTTAATCCTGATAATTCCCCCTACACTATAAATAGGGGACTTGTTTACACTAAGAGGTATGCACAATCTCACCCAAGAGAGCCTGTCCACATGACTTGACCCTAGGAGTGTATACGAACCGAGCTAGCTCGGTTAGCTCGCTTAACTCGACTCGAAAAAGCTCGATTCAACTCGGTTCAAAGCTAAGTTCGAGCTGAGTCGAGCTGATTTTTTGAGCTCGAAAATGAGTTTGAGCCGAGTTCGAGCAGGCCCCAGCTCGACTCGACTCGGATCGAATCCAGCTCGAATCGAACTCGAATTGAACCAGTTTGGTGACTCGGTTACTTTGCCATTGATGTTGCTCACCAACTGTTTGATAAAATGACTCAACAAAATGTGGTTAGTGGCAAGGAAGGTATGTACATGAAACAAATACCCTTTGTCTCTTTGTTTTTCTTGATTTTTATGTTACTTAGAAGGTGTTTGATAAAATACTTGTAAAACCATTGCCTCTATTGGTAAAACAGTGGGATTTTAAAGTTGCAGTTTAGGTGTTTGTGGAAAATGCCTCAATGGCGAACTCGGCTCAAGCTGCTGACTGAACCGAGCAGAGTTTGAGCTGAGGTCAACTAGTGGCTGAGTCGAGTCGAGCTGAGGCCAGCTCAACTCGGTTCAACTTGATGTACACCCCTACTTAGGGGTGTACATCGGGCTGAACTGAGTCGAACTGCGCTCAACTCGGCCCGGCCCGATCACCAGCCAAACCTTGCTCGAACCCGGCCCTGACCGGGCCAACATGTCCAGCCCGAACTCGGCCCTTCAGCAATCAGGCGAGTTCGAGCCAGTTTCGAACCTTACAACAAGTTTATGGGTCGGGCGGCGTTCTCACTTCTCTGTCTTAAATGGTTAGGGTAAGGATTTAGGAATACACACACACACACACACACACACACACACACACACACTGAGTTGGGTTTCAGATCGAGTTGGGCCGAACTGGGACCTGTTCGAACTTGGCCCGAACTCAGTTTTGAGCTGAAGAAAATGGCCCGTCCCAGACCAAATTCAATTCCGGGTCGGGCCGATTCGAGCTTTTTCGGGCCAAGTCAAGTGAGTTAATCGGGCTAGCCTGGTTCGTGTATAGCCCTACCCCTACTTGACCTAAATTCCAAGCCTAACTTTGGCATCGGAGGGTCCCTTGCTATAGTTAGGGTCTCCTTTGTCTTCTTCGTGTGTAGGTGTCCGAGTCTAGTGGTCTAGCGAAAGGGTGAACTGAATTTTTGCATCAACAACATATATATATATATATATATATATATATATATGGAAAAGGTTCTATACGGTCGAGGTCATGGGAACTCCCAATGAGGTCGAGCTATGTGGGCCCCACCATGATGTATGTCGAACATCAACACTGTGCATTTGATGGGTCCCCTTTAAATTATGGGATATCCCAAAAATCAGCCGTATACGGAACTTAGGTGGGCCATACCATCTAAACTCATGTGAAGACATGCCTAAAACATATAAAAGCACTTGGTGGGGCCCACCTGAATTTTGAATGTGTCTGAACTTAGTCTAACCCCTCATCCAAGTGGGACACACATAATGAATGGGCTGGATTTGTTAACCACATCTCGATGGGCCTTAAAAATAATTATGAATGTTTTAATAGAGGGTAACCCCTCTCAACTTTTGTACGTGGTGTGGCCCACACAAGTCACAGATTGACTTGATTTTTAAGCCCTAGACCCACTATGGAATGGTGCATCTGACTGATGGGGTAGATGTTCAACATACATCATGGTAGGGCCCACACAGCTCGACCTCATGGCTCGACCGTATAGAGCCTTTTCCCATATATATATAAAATTTCAAGCTTTTAATCGTGTCACTTTTTAAAGTGGTAAGGTGGCTTTCTATCATCAAAATCATTTATAAGATGGGATTTAATACCGATATAGGGCTTAAAATACATATTACAATTTCAAAATTTTGATTATGTCATTCGTTTGGTTATAAGGCTAGCTCTAACCCAACATGGCCATATAGGTTTTGAAGCTAGGGCAAAGGTTGTTTTACCTTGACTAGGGTTCATTCTAGCGGCTATGTACGTTAAGTAGTTGTCTCATCCCTATCCCATTCCCTTTCTCCCACCATTTCATATTTATGAGTTTTTGTGTGGATTCTCCAGTCAAGAAAGGGTGCTGGACTAATTTTTTTCCTCGAATAGAAATCCCAACAGAGATCGTCAGTTGCTTCGACAGAATCCCCCCCTAAAGACTTTTGCACCTATTGCTTAGATATTCTGATGATATTCAACTTCTTTTTCTTATTCAGAATTTCTTGATAGTGGACATGTTTGATAGAGACCGTTGGATCTATACGAATAGAAATAGTGAGGGTGTTTGGCACATGGCATTGGGAAGGAATAGGTGGGATGGGATTAAAAATAAAATTTAATTATTACATATGACAGGGATTGTCCCCAGTACCATGGGATAAGTCTAATTCCATACCATGTTTATAATAAGGTGGGATTCACTCTTTGATTTGCTGTACCTTTAATGGATATACCTACTATCATTTAAAACTATTGGAAATAACATATGCGTTATATCGAAACTGTTCATCTATTTTGTAACCTCATTTTATGGCATGGGCTTAAAAATGAGGCAGATCCAAAACTTATATGGCCTCAAAGAAGTTTTCAACGGTAGGTGTTAAATCTCAACTACTTTCCATGGTGGGGTCCACTTGCGCTTTAGATTTACCCAATTTTTTGGCCTATGCTCTAAAATGATCTCGAAAAATGGGTGGACGGTGTGGATATAGCCCACACATCATGGTGGGACCCACACAACTTGCTAACATTAAGTGGAATTGGGACAGTACGAGATGCAATTCCATTTAATCTAATTCCAAGCTTTTCAATTCTTTCCAAACATTAAGTGGAATTGGCACGGGACCAAATGCAACTCCATCCCACCTAATCCCATCTAATACCATGCGCCAAACGCCCCTGAGGTTGAGTATTGTGTGGCCTATCTGGTGTGTATGAGATTAAAGCAATCCGTCCAATCATTATTATCACATAAACCAAAAATCAGGCCGATCCAATTATTACCCGGGCCACACCTGGTAACTAATGTGCATGTGGCCCATTGATGATTAGATCAGTCTGATTTTCGGTTTGACAGTTCATCAGGGTGCATCTGATGGACTGTTTGGATGTCACACACGTGCACACCCATGGTGGCCCCATTTCTTGGCTTTACCACTAAAAAAGGAAAAAAAATAATAATAAAGACATTTAGCTCATTTCATTCCCTAAACTAAGGAAGCAGATTGGCTGATGTACCACACACCAGCCACATAGCTGCTGTAGGTACGTGTTGTGCGAAGGCGAGCACTGACGCCCCTCGCTCGAAAGGAGATCAAAGTTACATGGGATCCACACTGATGTATTTCTTGTACCTCTACGGTTCATCAATTTTTAGAGATTTTTAGAGCATTATCCAAAAATTGAATCATATCTAAAGATCATCTAAACCACACCATAAATAGCAGCGGAGATAGTGATTTTCACCGTTAAACAATTCGTAGGGCTCACCATAATATTTGTTTTCCATCCAATCTGTTCATAAGGTCACAGAGACCTGGATGAATAGTAAAAACAAATTAATTTCATATTGATCCAAAACTTCTGTGATCCCAAAAAGGGTTTCAATGGTAGACGATCAATCCCCCGCTGCTTTTTGGAATGTGGTCCACTTGATGGTTAGATCTGTCTTATTTTTCGTCTCAAGGGTTAAGAGTAGCTCACCAAATGGATAGACAGTTGGGATATAACACATACTTCATGATCAGACCCACATGCCTTGTTGACATTAGCAAAGGTTCCAAGGGCCATTGAGGGGCCGCTGTGATGTATGAGTCTTATCCACACCATCCATACCTATTTTCATATCATTCTAGAGTCATGAGCCCAAAATAATACAGACCCAAGGCTCAAGTTGACCACACCATAGGATGCAGCGGTGCTATGGATGCTCACCGTTGAAACCTTCTTAGGACCCACTTTGTCATTTATTTTTCATCCAACCCCTTGATATGATCATATACACATGGATGAAGCGAAAAAACAGATATCATCTTGATCCAAAACTTTTATCGCTCCTAAGAAGTTTTCAACGGTAGGAATTTAAACCCCACCTTGTGGCCCATTTGAGACTTGGATATTGTCTATTGTTTAGATGATATACAAAATAATATGAAAAAAATGGATGGATGGTTGTAACACCCTGGAAATCGGGGGTCGTGCATATACTCGACTCCCAAGTTCCCGAGGTCACTTATAGCCAATTTTCATTAATATGCGATCCAATCTAAATGCGCAGCCTGGAATCTCCTGGAACATGAAGTACATCCACACAAGTCCACTGAAATGAAAGAGACTGAATACAAATATAAATATATATCTACATGTCCAAAGGAATACATGAGTCGCATATGATGCTACCCAATAAGATCGCAAAAGAATAGTAACTTCAAAGAGGAATAAAACTGAGCCCCTGCTCAGCGATCCAATCCCGCCTCTCAAGCTGGCGGAGAACCGCTCATCAACTGGAAGTAAGACAGCTCATCCTCCTCCTCGAAGCTCGCCTCACCAGGTTCCTCAAGCCTAGAGTCACCTGCATCTATGAACGGGTCTGGTTGGTGTTTTAAAACACCGTCCCAGAGTGGGAGTGAGTGATCAACTCAGTGGGTGCTATTAGTCTCAAGTTATCACATGCATCAATTATAATATGACATCAATGAAAAGCAGTCAAGCATAAACGTCAAACTAATCTTATTAATGCGCATGCATGTGGGATGATATGATGCATGCCCTCACCACAACACTCCCTCGAGCGACACCATCTAACAATCGCAAATGACAACACTCCCTCAGTGCGACCTCGACTGCCGAGTCGCCACCCTAACTAGTGCGATGCAATGCAACATGTTAACCGAGTTGTTAGTTAGGTCCATTCATCCAGCCGAATGGGGAATCTGATATACCCCACGTATCAACGCCCTAAATGGGTTGTGAGGCCAAGACCCCCCAATGCGTGAGGCCGAGACCCCGCGGTCCGTGATCCCGTCGAGTTCCTCATCCCCGACTTCAAGGACATGAGGAGTGCCATGAGAAAGGGATCACTCGCGGTCACTACGGGGAGGCGCGGTACCCCAGCATAGGCCGACAGCTCGGACACAGTGTCCCATTCCACCATGCCTGGCTCACGAGGCTGTGGATCAATTTCAAGTGGGTTATTGATGGGCTACCATGGTTGTAGGGTATTCCAGGTTCCATACGTGTGTAAGCAAACGGGGTTAACAATCAAGGTTGGTCAGGCAGTAGGCTAAATCGTACGAGTCAGGCGAGTGTGAGACGAGTGACATCGGGCACAAAGGACCCATGTAGTCGAACTACAACCACCCGAACACACCAGCCCAAGCCCACAGGTCTAGCCATTGCATAGTCCTACCGATGGAACTACCGTTTCTCATCATGTTCCCGACCAACCCATTAGAATAAAGGTGATCCATAACATGCCAACTATCTAAATCATTAACTGACATAATAATATCATATTCTCATGCATCTCAACCATACAAACGAATACTCCTACCAAGCAAGTAAACATTTTCAAGAAACAAGGTGCGTGTGAGTGTGTGGGTTTGTGAGGAAGTTGAGCACTTCCTTCAACTAAAGAAATCATGAGCACAATGGTAGTAAATCATTCACCCAATAACGCACCAATATGAGGAAAAAGAATCTACACCCATGAGCAAGCTATCATCCATACACAATATCATGCAAGAGGCAAGATCCACACCAATTTGAGAGCTAGGCATACAAACCTATACAATTCCTAAGGTTCCTCTAGACTTTCCAAATATAGCATCCAAGCATTCACAATCATTAAACTCATATTAGAATTGGTGCTAGGCCACCTAAGAACAATAGTCCGCACCTTCGAATTCGTTGGAGGCTTATGAACGACCTAGGAGCGGGGATTTTTGGGGTTGAACGGCCGGAATCCCTAAAGCAAGCATTTGTATGTTAGAATCCATGCCAATCTCTTCTCAATACATAGATTTCAAGAAAAAGGGGTGAGGAGTTTTACCTAAATGACCAACGGACGATTCTTGTGGTTGTAGTGTAGGGATTTCTTTGGAGAAAGGGTAGAGAGTTGCAAGGTTGAGGTTCCTTGGGCCCCACCATCAACAACACCCTCCTTCACTCTCTTCTTCCTCTCTCTTTCTCCTCCTTCTCTTCTCCCCTTTCTCTCTTCTCTCTCTTCTAGGGCAAAATCGTATGGGGAGAGAGGTGCCCAAAAGAAGCCCATTTTATAATGCCAGATTTGGTGCAAATGGCCCTAAATGTTGGGTTTTCACTATACTAGCCCTATGGGAGAGTTTTTCTAACCTCTACGGCCCACTATGGGGTGTAGAAGTTGATATACATCGTAGGATAGTTAGCCCTAATGATGATCTACGTATGAACATGATTGGCCAGCCATTTAGATGCGCTGATCGACAGATACGATTAGAAGTCAGTTTAACGGTCACCGATGGTCGATCGGGGCCACGACTATACGGATATGAGCAGAAAAATATCATTACTCCACGTGTGAAGTTTAGTCGCAAACCGACGGTCCGAAATCCTCAACTTTGCATAAGAGTGGATGACTCAATTCACTTAAGTTCCAATTCCTTTCTTTAGGGTATTTGCGCTTCTCATGCACTCATCCTTCGGCTCAAGTTGAGCGGTTCTGGACACTACCCAGGTCCGACTCCCGCGATGGACGTCGAGCCCAGTAAGACGAACATTACTCTATAATTTTGGAACTAATGGCCCACCAACGAGCGGTCTAGAGCTTGTTCGGAAAATTGGGGCATTTTTGGAATGAATTCGGTATTGAGATTTCTCATGGGCAATGATCAGGGTTTGGATTAACTATATTTGTAGGGTGGCCTATTTATAACTAGTGGAAGTGGATATTAGGTCATGATCACTCTAAACCGTCGGTTTTAGGCTAAAAGAGTAATGGGGTTCCTTTGGTCTATTAGTCAAGATCCGAACCTTGTCTGACTCGGCTTCGGTTGGATCTTTAATTTAGTTATGATTGTCTTGATTTATTAGCGATGGGTCGGTTAGATTTGGGCCCCCCGTGAGTGAATCATGGGGTTAAACTTGATGTTCAGGTGATCGGGCGGATTCGTTGGCTTCATACGGTTGATTAAACGGACTTGTGCGGTTCTTTACTGGTTCCACCTGTGTTTAAAATATCATTGAGTGCTAATGATCATTAAGTGATATTATAAGTTAATTAATAATAAAAAAATTTCAAGGATTTTTGGAAATCCAAAACAGTGAAAATCCAGGATGTTACAATCTACCCCCCTTAAAAATAATTTCATCCCCGAAATTGCCTAAGGGTAGTAAGTAAAGGTTTCATTATTTCATTTGCCTAGGTTTGTCGATTTCAAGTTTATATACATGGTAGGGAGTACACTATCTATGCTAGGCTAGCTCATTTTAGTCTAACCCCCTTAAAACTTTTTCACCCTAATGGTTTACTAAAATTTATTTATAAAGATTTAGATTCATGGCAACGGTTTTCCTCTATCTAGAGTAAAAATATTTGTTTTCAATGGTAAACCAATATGGAGAGACGGTTGTAGTGGGCTTTAACCCGATACGTCGATCATCTACCTGACCAGGGTAAAAGACTCATCGTATCCCTTCTTCATCCTGGTGGATCCTGGTCTTCTGCTCGGTCAAAGCAGTGAGTCCATTGGTAGTCGCCCAGGATTTAGAATTGAGTCAAGCTGCGAATGCTTCGCAGGTATATACTTCCGTGATTCCGTAGTCCGATCAATATAAATGTTTAGGGAACGACCATTATTAGAAAGTTTAAATCTCCTATTTATAAGGTTGTCCTTTGGGTCTTGGTCCGTGAGAGTTCTCATTTTAATTCTTGTCTAACTTAGTGATTTAAATCTCCCACGGTGCTTATGGTCAAATGATTATCCTAAAAAGGTTTCTAGTAGTATAAAATCTTATATGTATATCACCATTTCGATCTTATGTTTAGTGGGTTAGGAGCAGACTGTACTTCAGTTTCCTAAACTTCGAGAGGGAAGGAAGAATCGAAAGTTCTAAGGTATTTCAGAGGTTTGAAGTGCTAACAACGCTAAGAAGGATGCAGAAAAGGAAAGACGAAGAATGTCGTCTTCTCAATGTGGTACAAACCTTAATTCTTTAACAGAATAGGAAAACTTGACATATTTTACCATAATCCGCCTTTAATACGAACTTTCGGAGCCTTAAACTATGAAACCCAATCCTACTCAAGGGTCCTAATTCGATTGCGTTGAAAACTACTTAAAATAGAAAAACATATATAAAAATTAGTCTAATCATAGGATGATTCCTAGTATTATTAGAAATAAACATTCTTATCTTTCACTACATATTTGGTTTCTACTGCAGACCTGTTTAAATTTAATCCATTATAACCTATTTTGCGTTTGCAACAAAACCCATTAATAGATTCAGCTTGTTGTTTAGTTTCTGCTTCTAGAACTGTTTCCAACACCCATAGCCTGTCCTGGAACTTGCTTATCAGCTTCTATTTTAGCAGAATCTTCACCAGTCAACCATCTGTCTTCATGACTAATCTGTTTCCTAGCCACTTCCACACCCAACATTGGTACCAAAATCTAGCATTGCATATCCATGGCTACAAAGTATCTTTAATTATGGACAACACAATATTCAAATGGGGATATGTTTATAGAATCACAGTTAATTTATTTTCATTTAGAGCAACCTCACTTATCTGTGATGAAGCACATTAGATGAATGGATTGGGTGGCAGATAAAGATCATGGTAGGCCCCGTATATAACTAACAGTGGATATTCCTTCTCAACTATTCCATGAGATGGCCCATTTGAGTTTCAGATGATCATATTCTAATTCAATGGTTGCCTTTGGAAGAAAGAAAAGAAGAAGAAAGGATTGAAATAATGGGTTTTTTTATGATGGGTTTGGAGAAGAAGAAAAGAAGAAGAAAGAGGAGGAGATGGGTTTGAGGATGGGAGAGTGAGAGTGATGGAGTGGGAGTAGAGGGAAATGGGTTTAGGAGACAGGTTTGGGAAAGGATTTGAGAATGAGATTGAGAAATGTGGGTTGGATATGAATTTGAAATGGGGTTTGAAGTTTGGGTTTTAAGATTGGTGTTGGGAATGTATTTTGAATTGGGTTTGACAATGGGTTTGGAGAAGATGATGAGGAATGGGTAGAGGCTGGATGCTCTTGGATGGGTCTCTTGAAAATGGGTTTGAAGTTTCATAAATGAGTTTAGAAAAGAAAGTCGAGAATGTGATGGAAATAAATGTTGAGAGTAGGTTTTGGGAGAGGAAAGATGAAGAGAATGAATGAGTGTTGAAGGTGAGGAGGTTTGGAGATGTTGAGTGGGTTGAATCTAGAGATGAGTTTAAGAAAGTGAATTTAAGAGATGGAAGTTGAGAAGTGATTAGGAATGAGTTGAAGAAATGATATTGAGAAAAGTTTGGAAAGGGTTTGAGAATGAGGATTGAGATGGGTTAGAGTGAAGAAGAAGATGGTGGGAGTGAGAGAGTTTTCTCTAGGGTTTAGAAGGGATGGTAAAGGGTAATGGGAGTAGTAGAGATAGGTTTTATGGACTCTAGATAGTCCTAAGTGGCAAGGGAAATGGGCCCCACTCATGTGTACATTGAAAGGGAGGAGGAGACTTATCTTATAACATTTCTTATACTCTTAGTAACTGGATTATTTTTTAAAATTTTTATAATGATTTAATATCAAGTTTTAAGTCATCCCAACAAATTTCATATCATTTGGAGTTGTAAATAAATTATAAAAATTCTAGAAGTAACCACCATCTAAAACCAACGATATTTGGATAGTTGTCAATTCACACCAAATATAAATATATTATAATTTTTATTTTAATTTTATTTTATTTTTATATAAAACTAGACTTGTTAAGCTTCAATCTGGCTTTTGAATCACCTAAATCGGAGTTATAACGAGGGAGATACGAATTTTTGAAGTCGGGCTGAAAATTGCAGAAAACGGGCCGCCCGGCCCGCTGGATCGGGCGCTGGCTGTGCCGGGCCTCTGGACTGTGGGTGCTAGCTGCGCTGGCTTGGGCGCTGTGGCGCCAGCACTCTGGAGTGTTGGGCGCAGGCGGCGCCGGTGGGCGTTTTTCCAGGCAGGTGCACCTTGCAACGGCCATATCTTGCAAACCCGGATGAGTTATTCGACGTACCATATATGAATTTGGGGTAGGAGAAGCCGATCTACGTAATGGGCCTAGTTATTTTACAAGATTCCTCTTGGTTAGGGGCTAAAATCTAATTTTTCTATAATTTTACTATTTCTGGTGAAATTTCATTCACCCTCAAGTCTTTATCTCAGAATGGGTTGGAACTATCAATTTTGCCTTAAGACGATGGTTTCAAACATTTAATCCCTCAGTTCCGGTCCCACATTTCTCCTATTTCTGGTAAAATTTCATTCACCCCTACCTAATTATCCCCAAATGGGTTGGAACTATCATGTTCGGCCCGGTATTAGCTCATTTGGACTTGGACGATGATTTCAACCATCAAACCTTTCGATTTCCGGCTCGTTCCTAACAATGTAATGGGGAAGTTCAAGAATAGAGTGATGACAGGGGAATATCTTAGGGAGATATGTTAGAAAGAGGAATTTTTTGACTTAGGCCGGTTTGGCTAGTGGCATTTAGTTGTACTAAATGGGATTGCAATGCTAATCCCAACTCAAGATTTGGGAATGGCATGTCGGGAATGAGTGTGGGACGGAATTTAAAATTAATTTCATAGGCTTTGTAAAATAAGTCTTGTGGTGGAAGGTGTAATATGAGATTTCTAAATCCCATGATGATGAATTTTCAAGTGTAATTTGAAAGAAAATCCTAGGATTTACCTTTAATTGCATGCATTCCAAATATGGTATTGGAAAACAAGGGATACACCCAATCCAGGGACAATACCGTACTCATGCATTTATTGATACTTTTACAATTCCATCCACCTTAATCCCACCGAATGCAGTTGACCAAATGGGCCCTTAGGGATTAGGTGGACTAGAATACCTAAATTTCCTAGTTAGTGGAATTGGGTCTTGGCGTTAAGTTTCCGAATTCTTGTCCGAGAACCGGCCGAGGCACTGTAGGACTCTCGGATCCCCTTCTCTAGCGTTACTACTCCTTCTCCCTACCGAACCCTAATACCTTGGAAGTCTCACCTACACCTAAGACTGACGGTTCAAGTACTGGGATGGTTCCTAGCATTTCGTGTTTTCTATTGTGTTTCTTCTCAAGTCAGCGGACGCGTTAGTGAGTTCATGACCCATGGCCCAATTAATTCCAAACTATTGCTCTAATACCAACTTGTAATACTTTGAAAATTGAGGGTCGTGCATATACTCGACTCCCGAGTTCCCGAGGTCACTTATAGCCAATTTTCATTAATATGCGATCGAATCTAAATGCGCAGCCTGAAATCTCCTGGAACATGAAGTACATCCACACAAGTCCACTGAAATGAAAGAGACTGAATACAAATATAAATATATATACATGTCCAAAAGAATACATGAGTCGCATATGATGCTACCCAACAAAATCGCAAAAGAATAGTAACTCCAAAAAGGAATAAAACTGAGCCCCTGCTCAGCGATCCAATCCCGCCTCTCAAGCTGGCGGAGAACCGCTCATCAACTTAAAGTAGGACAGCTCGTCCTCCTCCTCGAAACTCGCCTCACCAGGTTCCTCAAGCCTAGAGTCACCTGCATGTATGAACGGGTCTGGTTGGTGTTTTAAAATACTGTCCTAGAGTGGGAGTGAGTGATCAACTCAGTGGGTGCTATTAGTCTCAAGTTATCACATGCATCAATTATAATATGAAATCAATGAAAAGCAGTCAAGTATAAACGTCAAACTAATCTTATTAATGCGCATGCATGTGGGATGATATGATGCATGCCCTCACCACAACACTCCCTCGAGCGATACCATCTAACGATTGCAAATGACAACACTCCCTCAGTGCGACCTCGACTGCCGAGTCGCCACCCTAACTAGTGCGATGCAATGCAACGTGTTAACCGAGTTGTTAGTTAGGTCCATTCATCCAGCCGTTGGGGAATCTGATATACCCCACGTATCAACGCCCTAAACGGGTTGTGAGGCCAAGACCCCCCAATGCGTGAGACCGAGACCCCGCGGTCCGTGATCCCGTCGGGTTCCTCATCCCCGACTTCAAGCACATGAGGAGTGCCGTGAGAAAGGGATCGCTCGCGGTCACTACAGGGAGGCGAGGTACCCCAGCATAGGCCGACAGCTCAGACACAGTATCTCATTCTACCATGCCCGGCTCACGAGGCTGTGGATCAATTTTAAGTGGGTTATTGATAGGCTACCATGGTTGTAGGGTATTCCAGGTTCCATACATGTGTAAGCAAACAGGGTTAACAATCAAGGTTGGTCAGGCAGTAGGCTAAATCGCACGAGTCAGGCGAGCGTGAGACGAGTGACATCGGGCACAAAGGACCCATGTAGTCGAACTACAGTCACCCGAACACACCAGCCCAAGCCCACAGGTCTAGCCATAGCATAGTCCTACCGATGGAACTACCGTTTCTCATCATGTTCCCGACCAACCCATTAGAATAAAGGTGATCCATAACATGCCAACTATCTAAATCATTAACTGACATAACAATATCATATTCTCATGCATCTCAACTATACAAACGAATACTCCTACCAAGCAAGTAAACATTTTCAAGAAACAAAGTGTGTGTGAGTGTGTGGGTTTGTGAGGAAGTTGAGCACTTCCTTCAACTAAAGAAATCATGAGCACAATGGTAGTAAATCATTCACCCAATAACGCACCAATATGAGGGAAAAGAATCTATACCCATGAGCAAGCTATCATCCATACACAATATCATGCAAGAGGCAAGATCCACACTAATTTGAGAGCTAGGCATGCAAACCTATACAATTCCTAAGGTTCCTCTAGACTTTCCAAATATAGCATCCAAGCATTCACAATCATTAAACTCGTATTAGAATTGGTGCTAGGCCACCTAAGAACAATAGTCCGCACCTTCGAATTCGTTGGAGGCTTATGAACGACCTAGGAGCGGGGATTTTTGGGGTTGAACGGCCGGAATCCCTAAAGCAAGCATTTGTATGTTAGAATCCATGTCAATCTCTTCTCAATACATGGATTTCAAGAAAAAGGGGTGAGGAGTTTTACCTAGATGACCAACGAACGATTCTTGTGGTTGTAGTATAGGGATTTCCTTGGAGAAAGGGTAGAGAGTTGCAAGGTTGAGGTTCCTTGGGCCCCACCATCAACAACACCCTCATTCACTCTCTTCTTCCTCTCTCTTTCTCCTCCTTCTCTTCTCCCTTTTCTCTATTCTCTCTCTTCTAGGGCAAAATCGTATGGGGAGAGAGGTGCCCAAAAGAAGCCTATTTTATAATGCCAGATTTGGTGCAAATGGCCCTAAATGTTGGGTTTTCACTATACTAGCCCTATGGGAGAGTTTTTCTAGCCTCTAGGGCCCACTATGGGGTGTAGAAGTTGAAATACACCGTAGGATAGTTAGCCCTAATGATGATCTACGTATGAACATGATTGGCCCGCCATTTAGGTGCGCCGATCGACAGATACGATTAGAAGTCTGTTCAACGGTCACCGATGGTCGATCGGGGCCACGACTATACGGATATGAGCAGGGAAATATCATTACTCCACGTGTGAAGTTTGGTCGCAAACCGACGGTCCAAAATCCTCAACTTTGCATAAGAGTGGATGACTCAATTCACTTAAGTTCCAGTTCCTTTCTTTAAGGTATTTGCGCTTCTCATGCACTCGTCCTTCGGCTCAAGTTGAGCGGTTCTGGACACTACTCAGGTCCGACTCCCGCGATGGATGTCGAGCTCAGTAAGACGAACATTACTCTATAATTTTGGAACTAATGGCCCACCAACGAGCGGTCTAGAGCTTATTCGGAAAATTGGGGCATTTTTGGAATGAATTAAGTATTGAGATTTCTCGTGGGCAATGATCAGGGTTTGGATTAACTATATTTATAGGGTGGCCTATTTATAACTAGTGGAAGTGGATATTAGGTCATGATCACTCTAAACCGTCGGTTTTATGCTAAAAGAGTAATGGGGTTCCTTTGGTCTATTAGTCAAGATCCGGACCTTTTCTGACTCGGCTTCGGTTGGATCTTTAATTTAGTTATGGTTGTCTTGATTTATTAGCGATGGGTCGGTTAGATTTGAGCCCCCGTGAGTGAATCATGGGGTTAAACTTGATGTTCAGGTGATCGGGCAGATTCGTTAGCTTCATATGGTTGATTAAACGGACTTGTGCTATTCTTTACTGGTTCCACCCGTGTTTAAAATATCATTGAGTGCTAATGATCATTAAGTGATATTATAAGTTAATTAATAATAAAAAAATTTCAAGGATTTTTGGAAATCCAAAACAGTAAAATCCAGGATGTTACAATGGTGTGGATAAGACTCATACATCACGGTGGCCCCTCAATGACCCTCGGAGCCTCTGCCTGTCCCGAGCTTCGAACACGCGGGGGTAGTACTTAATCCGCGCGCATGAAAAATTTCGCATCACAGCGAAATGTTCAAGTGCTCTCACAGCACCGTAAGTTATAATTTTCCTAGTTGTATTAGAATAATTATATCGTTTAATCCGTTGATCTAGACTGTTCAGAAGATCCAGAACATATTTCTTGGACTACCATGAAAATATCAGACTTATTCGACAAATTTTCACCATTCAATCAATGGCCTTTAATATGGGTGGTCAAGATCGTCTACACAAAATAGGTCTGATAAGGAATTTGATCCATCTATTTTTAGCGCCCATCATAGATTACTTATGATTCCAAAGAATCACTTTTTTTAGACAACCATAACTATGCCATCCATGGCTTGGAGAAAAGGATGTCTATTTAAAAAAAGGAAAAATCAAGAATGATTGGATCATCTTGTCCGTGAAATTTTTTCAAGGCAGTGCAAGAAATGTGTTATGGACTGAATGGACAGTTCAGATCATTTGATTAGACTGTCCAAATGAAAAATATGCAAGTAGGATCACTATAACTTATATCTCAAGAGCATAGGACTATTTCTCACCATCATAAACACCACATCATATGTATTAAATTACCTTTTTACCTTTTTCTTTATTACTAGATTGAGGTAAGTGCACCACAGAAAAAGTGAAAAACGACACCCTCATTTATGATAGAAACACCCCACAAACCCAAAACCCTATCAACTTCATGATTTCTAGGCATAGGCTTCACCATTCTTTAACAGATACTCTTCCACACCCTTAAACATCCCCTTCACTCCTTCCTTTCCCACGTTCAGCTCCTCTTCAGTGTATTCCACTCCACTGGCAGTATGGTACTCCGCGGTCACCTTGCACACAGATCCACCGTTGCTTGCGGTCTCGAACTTAACATGATAAACGGCCGAGATGAGCTTTGATCCGACATCCGCACCGTCGGTGACTGTGTACTTGTACTCGAAGTTGTCTTTGTCGAGCAGATCCACACGTTCATTCACGTGGGTGTACGGGATCGCTGCACATACACATGCGAGCTATTTAATACTCTGGCTATGTATGACACTTGATATGAAGGCACTTAAAAATAGTAAACGTGGCATATATTACCCAAATTGAATTGATTACATTGTGGAACTATAAAATCACCAATTTTTAGGTTTTTGGAAATAAGATCATTCGGTATTTATTTTATTTTATTTTTAATTGTCCAATAAATGTACAGAAATTTAATAATGATATGATGAAAAAGAGTAAATTTTGGTTAAGGATACACGTCTATCATCCATCACACTGTGCCAGAGTATTAAAGTATTCTTAAAAACAAAAATAGAGTTTGGATCCACTTCAAAGTTTCCAAGGTTGAGCTAGGTCATGCTCAACCTAGGTGGGACATGTGGGGCCCACTGTGATGTGTTTATGACATCCACCTATCCATTATGTGCACCCATATATATATATATATATATATATATATATATATATATATATATATATATATATATATATATATATATATATATATATATATATATATAGACACACACACACAGAATGGAAAAGCATATTTGGAAAAGCGTATCTGTAGTTTTGTACCGTTGTATTGTAGGAAAAAAAAAAAACAAAGAGAAATGATACGGTGCTCTCAGGGCACTCCGAGCAACAGTACTACTAGTTGCATCGGGACACTTGGATAGTGCAATAATCAATCCGGACCGTCTATTAAGTTCAACATGCACTTCATTGGCTAAAAAAAGTATAAATAACATAGATTGGACAATCTGATCCATCTATTAGTTGGACTTCTCTTAATAGACATCAGCTTTCAAGGCAAAGAGGTGATGGTCAGGATTCCACAATAGAAATTATTCTTTAGAAGCATAAGCAATCCATTATGGATCCCTACCGTTAGATGGATCAAACTATTGATTAGGCGTATTTTATTTTTTTTCTTGTAAATGATCTTGACCATCCATTTTATAGGCAATTGATCAGATGGCTAGAATCATCTGATCGTTTTAGATTTTTTCCCTGGAAACCCATGAAGTGAACGCCGGACATAATGGACAGTCTAGATCAATTGACAAGATTGTCCATCAGTGTTATAAACGTCTGTGGGCTTTATGCATATTCAAGCCTAAGCCTAGAATCTAGATCGGTAGTTATGGGCCTAGAAATCATGATCAGGCCCAGTATGTGGGCCTTTATCTTTAGGCCACTGAAGCAACCTCAACGAGTTGAAGTGCAACTCATTCAATTTCCCTGAGTCAAGCTCAAGCAACTGAGTTTCTTTAATTGAAACATGGGCAGAAAGAGACGACGGATGCTAACCGTCGGTGAACTTGAAATGCTTGACGCTTCCGACCCCACCATCGCCTTGGAGGAGGCAGGCGCTCGAGACGACCTCAGGCATGATCTTTGGGGCCAGGTTGTGGATGTCAAGGACTGAGGCCTTGAAGATCCGAGCTGGGGCGACCGGGGACGGGAACTCGAAGCTGAAACCGGTTACACCCATGATTTATGAACTGGAGATTGGGAAATGGGAAGAGGAAGATCAATGGACAATACTAGATATTGGGTGGGCCTTATTTAAGGAGAGGTTTGTGTGAGTGAACTAGATGGATATGGTGGTATTTATAGATGTGTTTGGGGTACTTTTTCTAGGAATGCATGTATGTCCTTTTTTCTAATGAAATTCCACGCCCTCTTTCTTAGACTATTGACCAGATTGAATGGGGAATGGTGAGAGAGATTATTGTGTCTTTTACCTTGAGTGCTAGTCACTGAGTTATTAATGTATGTAGACAAAGGTTAGATTACAATGTAATGTGTGTGGCCCATCATTAAATATGCATGACATCCAATCCGTTCATCATGTTAGAATTCCCATGTTCTGCTTTGGACCCAAAAATCAGGATGACCCAGAACTCAGGTGGTCCACACCATGTGAAAATCTTGGTTGAATATTCTAAAATCAACTGATGTGGCCTACTTGAGTTTTGGAGTAGGCTGATTTTCTTTGGGTTTCGTTCATCCTAGATGGGGTATATTCTAAATGGATTGGATGGCTTACACAAACTATGGTGGCCCCAGACGCACTTTTCAAGGTTTTTAATGGTGGTTGTCCCCATCCCAACTGTTTTCTGTGGCGTGGCCCACCTTAGCTTTGAATCCGTTTTAGTTTTGGGGACGCGGATTGCCTGCCAAAGCCTTTAGAAGGGAATTCCTGCACAAGGATGCTGGTTGGGGCCCATTGCGATGTTTTTGAGAAATCCAGCCCGTCCATCCGTTTTTCGATATTATTTTATTACCTGGGACCAGAAATGAGGTGTATCCAACACTCACATAGCCATGCAAGAGGAAATAGTGGTCATTCAATGAGCACCGTTGAAGCATTCTTATGGCCATATAAATTTTGTATCACGCTATACTTTCAGTATTTTCACTTCATCTCACTGGGAATGACCTTGTAACAGGTTTGGATAGCATATAAACATCAATTTGGAGCCCAGGAAGGTTTCAATGGTAGGAATTTCTTTTCCCAACTTTCCCTCCTTTGTGATCCACTCGAGTATTGTATCCAACATATTTTTGGTCATATGCACTATAATGATCTCTCAAAACGGATGGACGGAGTGGATTTCTCAAAAAAATCTCGGTGGGCCCCACCTAGCATCCCTGCGCAGGAACTTCATGCGAGAGGCTTTCGCAGGAAATCCGCGTCCTAGTTTTGGGTTTGAAGGATGAGACGAGCCGGCTGACATGTGAATGGATTGGGCGTCATGCACACATCACGGTGGGCCCCACACATCGAGTTGTACGTTAAGCTTAACCTGCAGTGGATCTGGCCTCATGCATAAAACATCTCTATCACTCATTTCGCACTTGTTGGATGGGGATCAATACCGTTGATTTCGTGGGCCACCATGGGCTCTGATTGCCGCCTGAAAAATGATCTTTTTGCTCCACATCCAACCGTTAAAAATTTGCTACAATTGCATGGATAGAGTTGTTCATTCACTGTGATTTTCGGCCACTGGATCATCAACGTCGTGGCCCACTGGTTTGTGGGGCCCATTCACCGTATGCATTCTCCACGTGTATGGAGGGGATGTGGCATTTTTCGTATAGTAATGCCAGTGGAGAAGAAAACAAAAGATTGCCATACCCCATGCCTATCTGCTAGCTTGCTAGTTCCACATACGTGCGGGATCCCTTACATCCACACGCGGCTGATGTTCTAAACATATGACACGTGTATAAGATCCTAGCTTTTCATCAGGTTATCTACACTGTTTATATATTTCATATAAAAAACTAGGCCATTTCACCACTCATTTGGGCCACAGAATATCAAAACAAATGAATGGCTAGGATAAAAAATAATTGTAAATTTGCTTCGTGTATAGTGGCCCACCTGACGAGTGGAACTGTCTGATTTCTTAGGAAGAAAATATTAATCATTATTTCAAACCTTATGGAAAGGTCAGATCTCAACACCTGCTTCACATTTGCACGTGTGCCTGCGTGTAGATGTGTAAGGCTCCACACGCGTGGGGGATTATACAATCTCGACGGTTGGATTCCCTTCCTTGACCGGTATTTAAAATCTGTACCAGTACTTGGCCAATTTACGAGATTTTGTTTTATTATTTCAGACGCCAACACTATAATGTGCGTTTTGTACAACTTAACGAGTCCCGGTCACTCGTCTTCCGTCCAAGTGGCTCATGTCCACGCCCGTCTAGGACATCCAATCTGTGGGTCCCTTTCTGGAAGAACATAGGCAAAGAAATTGCACTGATTAGAGGTCCTAACCATCCACTGAATGGTCAAATAAATGGACAGTTAAGAACCGTTCATCTGTTCATATTCAAATAGACAAATCAGACTGTTAAGATCGTTCAATGGATGTGATTTTGGAGGTTTGCTGCATCGATAGCATGGCCCACCATTTCGACGGTTTAAATTTGATGCATATATGCCACATGTATGTGGATGAGATGCGGGGCCCACCATATTCGAATAGACAGTTTTGAAGAAAATGGTCCGCTGTTCATGTTCAAATAGAACAATCAGACGGTTAAGATCGTTCAATAGTTGTGATTTTGCGGCTATGATTTATCGACAGAGAGACCCTCATTTCAATTATTTGGATTTGTATATGCCATGTGTAGGTAGATGACATGCCACAACTTCATTGTGCATGCAACGCACGAAGTAACATTGTAAGTGGAAGGAATTGAACGGTTGGTAGAGCCTATGGATGGGTGAATATGGGCCACTGGTCATTCCTATTTTCTATCATCCCTTTCCAGCCTATTTTGGGCCAAGACTGCATACTACTCCCACCACGACCTAGTTTGAGATGGACTGGCCTACCGTGATGTATGTATTTTATCCGTTGTTTATTTATTTTGACAAATTATTTTAATGCATAAGCTTGAAAATAAGGCATATTGAAGTTTTGAGGTGGACCACGCCATGGAAAGTAGTGGTGACAATGATGCCAATGGTTGAAACTTTCGTGAGGCCCACCATGATGTTTATTTTCTATCCAATCATTTCATAAGGCCAAGCAAACTTGAATGAAGGGAAAACATAAATATTAACTTGATTTAAAATTTTTATGGCCACATGACTCATGAGGCTTTCAATAGTACTTCCACCTACTTAGAGTTGAACACGAGTTAAGTTAACTTAGTTAGCTCACTCGACTCGAATCACCTCAGCTTGAAATTGGATTCGGATCTACTCAAGTTGGTTTTTGGAGTTTAAAAATATTTTGAGCTGAGTTCGATCTCGCCCATGCTTGACTTAACTCGAATCAAACCTCAACTTGAATCGACCTGAATCGAATCGGCTTGATTACACGGTTATTTTGATAATGACACTGCTTGCCAAATATTTAATGAAATGCCTCATAGAAGTACTGTTTCAAGTGCATACATTCTCCACGGGATTGACCGGTGGCAAGGAAAGAATAGGTGTGAAACAAGTCACTACAAACAATTAAAAACTTTAAATTATAAAACTATCCTCATATCTTATTTTAGTACTGCCCATCGGGTGTTTGGTGAAATGCCCATAAGCTACTTTTATTGTTTTGCATTCTATGAAAAATTGAAAATGTACTGTATGTGTTTGAGAAAATATCACACTAATTCAAACTCAGTCTTGTATTAGCCCAAGTTGCTGATTCAATCGAGCTGAATTGGCTACTCCAGCTCTAGGACCGAGTCGAGCCGAGCTCTAGCTAAGGTTAGCTACTAACCATGCCGAGTCAAGCTGGCTGGGTTCAACCCATGTACAATTGACCTACTTCAATTTTAGGCTCATGCCTTAAAATAATCTATCAAAATAAATAAACAGCATGGATAAAATACATACATCAGGGTGGGCCCCATAAAGCCGCCATGACGAAAGTCCTGGTGGGTAACATTCAATCCACTGTCGGCTATATCAAAGCCTTGGCCATAATCTGCCCCAAAGCTCAGCCCAAGCTAAACGAGTGTCCGATCCATGTTGCAACCAATTTTAAAAAGGTGGTGACTCATCCTCCACGCATGAGCACACGTTTAAGCTATTCGCACCATTCAATTTGGGCGAATTGTGGATGTAGCACAGATTCTATCGTCAGCTCATTGCGTTTTTTGGGTTACACTCCATTAATCCCAGCAGCGGTTTGGATGGTCCGGATTCCATGTAGAGCTTTTCCAGGTGATGATTCACCGCTACTTTAAGTGAGGTATGTCTGATTCCAAAGTCAAGCAAGTGCCTAAATTTCAAAGCCGACGTCGGCACGCCACGACCCTAACGAAAATTTCGGCTCCTAGAATTCATGAATGAACACACTTGTGGTAGTTCAGCACCATTTTGAGAATGGCGGTGATTCATCCTCACATGTGTGGAAATGTTGTACAGCTATCGACACTATTGTATTTGATGTCTTAAATTTAATTAGATTCTACACAAATTTTTCATGAAACTGTGAAAATGTGGAATTTATTTTCAATTTCATTTATGATTCTTTCTAATTTTGTTTGGAATTTTTTCTAAAAGTATGTGTATGAGTGTAAACAGTATTGGAAGGTATTTTAAGGAATTTTAAAGCTTTCTAAAAGAGTTTTAAGGTTTCTAACGTCCGATAAGTCTCTCCTTTTTATAATTTCTGCTTTGCTTTCATAGTGAAGATATATTGTTGTGTGCTGTTGGTTTTTTCTGAAGAAGTTTTCCATTGTAAATTTTTATATTTTTTTTTGTGTCTGCTTGGTGCTCTTAAATTATTATCCTAAATCAATCTCTATGCGATTCTACTGTTCAAAACCCAACACACCACTCAAATTTTGGGTCATACTGGGGAATAAGCATATGTCGAAACTCTCACAATCGTGAGATCCTAACCGTCAACTCCATGGATATCAAATGAACAGTCCAAAGTAAGTAATGATTGTTTAATCTTCTCCGTGCAGTTTTGGGGTTGTTCTCCAGTTGGCTTAAACATTTTGGACGGTCTGGATTTCCTAAAAACTATGACATGGGTATGTTTAGAGAGTCACCACTATTTGTAAAATGGAGCAAAATTAACACAGAAGTCTTCGGCTGATTGCAATACATATGAATATGATACACTACATATAGAACTTGTACATGTGGCATGCGTATCTTCCAACGGCTAAAACATTGATACTCATTATTTATGGGGTATATACCCATAAATCAGATTGATCAGATGATCTCGACCTTCAATTGATTAACTTTCGTTTTTTGAATTTGGACCGTTAAATCCGTTTTCAGTACCATCCGTTAGATGTGTGCAGTTTATCCGTTTATTTTCATATGTTTTCAGTATAATTTCTATTTACAACAATCTGTAGTGGGGCCCATGATTACGAAGCTTTAGATTGAGGTACTCTAATGCAATGCCTTATGTATGATGTATGTGCGCATCTGTACGGAGCATCAACTCTGCCAGAGTACCAAAGCATTTTACGAAGAGACAAACTTTGATACTCTGACACTGATATCGATGATACTCGTGCACTTGAAACTTACTTAAAAGTTACGTATGTGGGATACGTGTAAGTCAAATTAAGCTGTCCAAGTCATATTTTATGGTTTAGATGTATCATGAATCAAAAGGTAAGATTAACTAGCTATCTGACTAATGGATTTGGTGAACATTTAATTGGACGGTTAAAATTGAATAGTATCCGATGGTCCTATTTTAACAAACAAGTGTCCCTGAATCAGAGGGTAGGAAGACTTATCTACAGTGGGTTCCACAATTTAGTCGGTTCAATCTGAGTTAATTTATGCCACGTGTATAAAATCTGAGTGCCTGAGTATAAAGTACCATACATTGCCGGTGTATCAGTTAACTCCTGTTGAATTTTTTAGTATAGACCCAACCTCCCAATCACCTTTTTTTTTATTCGACCTGAACAAAACCTATCTAACCAAACTAGACTTCTATCCATATTAATAAATCTATAAAGATAAAAAATATCCATATTTTTTATCAGCTGCTTTACCTAAAAATCAAAAGTATTTTTATCCAAAATCCTCTTTACTTACCTTAAAAATCTACTTAGCATAAGTTTTTGCGCGTCGAAAAAAGAAAGGCATATAAGGAGTCAACAGTGCTAATTTTTTCTTGATTAAGTACTCTCAACTCATCCACCGTTCAGATGGCTTATAAGCAAGTCGATCCAGGACATCCATACGAGGGGCCATTTTAGATAGATGACAGATCGAAGGTCACGATGGTGGGTCCATCAACCAGATGATTAGAAAGAAAATAAACGATTTCCAAATTCGACAGGCAAAATCAGATCATCTGATTGGTTTGATTTTCTGGCCAGGCTTTCTTCACCATGATGGACGGTCCGTATCTCCTGCCACATGGTTCACGTTAGTACTGTGCTAATACAATGAATGGGCACTTCGTCGATATACCTGGCATGGTGTGGCCTACATGGGATGGACTATAACCCTAAATCCACAGTCCAAACCGTTGGATGATCTTAACCGTTGATTGAAGGGCTTTTGGTCAATTGAATGTGAGCTATTGATTGGACTTTTACTCAAGCATCCCTAAATCGGTAGACGGAATACCCCAAGTTGGTTTTAAATTTTCTTGTGGCCGATCGATAGTGGGGCCCACAAGATTAAGGGCCTGGATCGCATACACACGCACCTCTTTTATGAAATAAAATTTTGGATCTCATACACTGATGTCAGCCTATAGCACTGAATGCTATCGTTTTCTTAGTCTTCACACATACATATGAATAGTTTGAATGACATGCAGTCTCCTTTTCAACGGTCTGTTTGTTTTACTTTATGGACCGTTTGGTTGAGCATTTCAATGAGAGAGAAAAAAAATTCCATATTCATCTCTTTAATTGGATAATGTTCACCACTTTCTTTGTATTGGCCATGAAGTATTTGAAATCTTGGACTTCAGGAGCGGATTAGGTGTGGCCCTGATGTCACCCAAGACAGTGCAACCCTTACCGTGGGGCCCACCTTGATGTATGTATTCTATATCCGTTTTACCAAGTTATTTAGGGCATGAATGCAAAATTAAATGAAGAAGATCGAATTTGAGATGGACTATACGATAGGAAACAGTGGTGATTGAATGCCTCATCATTAAAAACTTTTTAAGGCCCGTAGTAATGTTTCTTCAATTTTTATTTGCCATCCAACCTGGTGATAGGGTCACACAAACATGGATGAAGGGAAAAAATAAATATCAACTTGATCCAGAACTTTTGTGGCCTTCAAGAAGTTTTTAATAATGATCAATCACTCCTTGGGTATGGTCCACTTGAGATTTGGATCTGCTTCATTTTGGGCTCATATCCTACCGTAATGGAATAAGGATGGATAGTATGGATATAGAATACATATCAAGGTGGACCCTACCGTAAGGGCTGCACTGTCTTGGGTGAGGCAGGGGTCGCACTTAACCCGCTTCCTTGACTGTGGGTGTTAATGCACCTTTTCCAAGTAGATACTGAAACCGAGGGCTCGATGACTCTCCTAGTTTTGCACCTCTTAAGAAGTGCTGACTTTTCAAACATTCATGTGACAAAGTTGTATATAATTTAGACTATTCAAATCACTAAGCCATTTGAGAATTACTGATGGGTTACAGGCGAATTGCTTCCAGGATAAGACAAGCCTTATCTGGATCCAGCGTGCAGCAATCACGATAGGTCCACTATGGAACAATTTTAACACAATCGATTTATTCTGGCAGACTTCTACTATGGAGATGATAAAGTATTCTTATATGAAGCTATTGACCGTATCTGATTTGATGGGGAGATGGTGTGTTGAGATGATGAAATCGGATCGAAATGGTCCATTTATATAGGCCTCGTGTTTAGACCCATTCTTTGTGTGGTATTCAATGGTCCGAACGTTTGAAACATTTCTCGCCGTTGTCCATTAATCTCAGACGTTTTTGGTCATTAGATCTGTAGATCTGACCGTTAGATCATCCTGGCCCGTCCGTTTTAGGACCGTTGTGGCTTTTAAGGTAGCCATCCGTTTAAGAAACGGCTGGATGTTTCGGATTTAAGATTCGACCGTTCTCAGTCATCTATAAAACCCAGGCTCATTTCCAACATTTCAGATCCACACCGCCCTAAGGCTCTGACCAGACCCATCGCACCAAGATCGCACCGGTTCGCGAGGAAGCGACCACTTTGCGACACAATGCGCACGTGCGAAGTGCAAAGTGCGCCATCACAGCCACACTGCCCACGCCCGAGCTCACGCCCACGCCAGAGCCCGAGCGCGCGCGTGCGTGCGTGTTCGCACTGGAATACGTAACCCGTGTTTCATCTCCTCCAAAAAGCTCCAAGTAAGAATACCCTTCTCAACATCTCATATAAACCACAAAAGTTTTCTGTATTTCCGATGTGGGACAAAGCACACACACCGCACTTTTTAATTTGAAAAATTCAAAAGGTATTTTGGCGGAAAAATCCTGAAATTTTGAAAATTTGAATTTTTGGGTGTTAATGCACCTTTTCCAAGTAGATACTGAAACCGAGGGCTCGATGACTCTCCTAGTTTTGCACCTCTTAAGAAGTGCTGACTTTTCAAACATTCATGTGACAAAGTTGTATATAATTTAGACTATTCAAATCACTAAGCCATTTGAGAATTAAAAACTTTGACTGAGAATATGAGATCCAATGACTTAGATGATGCCCCGTGGTAGTAAGATCTCTATGAGAGACAAATCTTAGATCTTTGGCTGCTTTGATGGTTGGGAGACATTAGAACTCAAAAAATCATGAGTAGCCTATAAAAGATAAGTCTAGTTGGCTACAACAAGAATACACATATCGCATTTCCAGTACATATGGAAAAGCCAGTTGTTTACCACAAAGGCCTCATGACCAAGGTTGGATTTTGACTTAAACATGGTCATGACCAACAATAGGTTCAACCGATTCACCATAGTAGGTTATATGGTTCTTATGGCGGAAGACATCTAAGGCATGAGAGAATGGTTGCGCTAACACGAACTAGTATTATGATGCATTATTCATGAAATAGAAGATTATTACAACACATGGTGACTCAAGAGAAACTCTATTCCACATGTTAGGGATAGAACGTGTGTGCAACAAATGACCAACCCATGCCAAAAAACTAACTTACATGTTGTCATTTAATAGGCCACGACTCTCTATGAGTCCAGACGATTATCTCCACATTAGCGAACTGAAGAAGTGGCTACAAACATCTCTCCTTGCAATTGACTTCAAGGATCAATAAATAGGAGGAAGATCAAAGAGCTTCAAGTCCTCGCCAACTCAACACATATCAAATCTACAGTGTAACACTTCCTATTAATTTAATCTTTTATCTTAGCTTCTCTTAGCTTAGCGTAACCTGTCTATGCTACTATGTTAGACTAGTAGTGTAATCTCATCCGTCTACGCTGCTACGATAGACCGACTTAAACTAGGAGTATTGTAATTCCCTTCTATCTATGCCAAGTACTTATCACTCGTCTGCGATGAACACTTATCGTCATCATCCTTATTCTTCAATCTAACTCCTTCACTATCAAGCTAGTGTAAGCTCAGATTTAGTATGTTAGAATAAGATAGTTAGGCACCTTACATGATCATGTTGTTGGACATATGAAGATTTTCGGGTCTTTGAATGAATGGCCAACAAGGCCATTTTACCACGTGCCTAGAGATTTCACTTAACCATCTCACCATGAAATTCGACCTATGAACAAGTCACCATTTAACTATAGTTGCCTTGCAACAGAGCTCAGTTGAGCAACGAATAGGTGATTGTTCTATAATAGCTTTCCCAATGGAGTCAAGATCCTAGTAACAAATGGATAGTCATTCTCGCCATGAAACGAGGATCCAAAGCAACAAACAAGTTGTCACCTATTGACCTTCCTACCATGAAGTAACATGGTTGGGTGTCGAACAGTTGGTTGTCTAAACAACGATTGACTTGCCCACGAAGTTGTAGACACTAAAAATCGGTGCCCATGCTGATTTGTATGTTATGTTTTGGTGGTGGGGGTGATTAGGCTGATTTGTGGATGTTGGAGTCGTTACTAGCCAATTAATCTCAGAATCCTGCGGTCAGCTAGAACCCACGGAATACATAAGGTTGGAAAAATTCGAAGATTCTCCTACCTTAGATTGACTCTTGGTTTGCGATTCGGGATTCTGGGTAAGGGATCTCGGTTACAAAGAGGGAAAGTGTTAGGCATCCTCTCTGCACATACGAACATACGGTCTCTACTTAGTGTAATAAAAAATCTCAAGGGATGATGGATGTTGTGGTCGAGATGGGACTAGGCACACACGCAGATTTCTGATGTAGCAAAATTCGAGATTTCAGCAAGCCACAAAGCATACGTCCAATGACGTGTCTAGAAGGCGGATGAAATGATGTTTATACAAAGAAGTAAGAGAAATGGACTAGATCATTAAGAATTTCTGATGTGACAGGATCTGATGTACGGCAAGTCATAAAGCATACGTTCACTAGAGATCTAGAAAAGCAAGGGGGTTGAGAAGGGAATAGATGTCATGATAAATGCTTGTATGTAAAATGAATGGATCTTGGCTTAATCTTGAGTAGGCTAAGACATGGACTGCACCATGATCAATCCGGGCTAGGCTTGGGGATTGGGATGGTTGGGAAGGTAGGGAGTAGGCTAAGAGGATAGCTGAAAAATCTGGACTTGGAGGCTTGGGAGCTCCTCCTCGCCCTCACTCTCTTCTTCTCTCTCTCCCTCTCTCTCTTACTTAGCTTTGGAAATGAGAAGAGTAAATGGCTATTTATAGCCTTCTCTAATGGCTTTATGGTAAATAGGGGGTAGATAAGGGTTAAAATGGTGTAATGGATGCTTGTGATTGGCTAAGGAGAGAGGAGTGCCACATGGTGCCTCCCATTGGCTCTTGAGGCTGGTAAAATGGTGAATAGTGAACCCTAGAGGAGTAAATTCAGGGGAAACTTGACTTTCGGGTTAAGATGCAGTCGTTGCTTGAAGGACACACGCATCTAGCGAGCGACGGTAATCGGAGTACCGTCGGTGGTAGTCCGACTTCCGCCCGAGCTGGGTTTGACCCGAAACTAGTGTGGCTGGCTCCGCGCATGTTTTTTGAGAGGAAGCGGTAGTTTGACTACCGCCGGAGGTAATCAAACTACCGCTTCGGGTACAGTTTCTTTCAAAATTTGGCCGGTGGGTCCTTTTTTGGGTCCTAAGAGCGGAACAAAGTCCGTTTTGGATATTTGGCTTGAAAATGGCTCAAAATTGGCTCGATTGTGACCTAAAAATGGACCGAGAAATGGGTTGATTGTGGGTGAAGGTTTGGGTATACTTTGGCTTGAATGATGGCTTGTGATGGCTCAAATTTCGTTGGGGTTTGGATCACGGTTCTCTGATTGTCCTAGCTTTCTCAAGATATTAGCCTGGGTGGGGTGTCTACAGAAGTTCAACCACGTGGGGTAATAAACGGACTGTTGTTTTCCCACGACTATCTAGCCATAAAACCTACCTGTGCGATGAATAGACTACTGAAGATTTTCCTACCATCGATCATCTAGCTATGAAATTTGGTCATACATGACGAGCATACAGTTGCTACAACAACTGTACAACCACGAAGCCACCTGTGTGATGAGCAAACATCCACATATTCCTGTGAACCACTTGTTTCGCATAACGAAGACTAGCTTGTGATGAACGAATTACCGTTCCAAACGACTGTCCATGCACAGAGCCAATTGAGTAGGGGATTTAACTTCTATGCCCTATAACCTTCTTGCCACGAACAAACAGTCATTTCTAATGAATGTCTTGTTTCGTGTAAATTGTCGTTAGTTATTATTTTTCTTTTTTATTTTATTATTGTCTTTTGTAGCTGAATGTAGTTAAAACTTATTTATTTAATTATCGGCTTCAACAGGTAAAAAGAACTTATTAGAAGGATGAACCCTCCTATTCATAAATTACTTTTTTACCCCTGCACATGCACACACCCCCAAACTCATGCCGTAGTGGGATTTTAACGCCTATGGGAACTTGAAACCAAGATCTCGTGTTGAAACTCCTAAGAGTCTACTACCGAGGCAATGACTTGAAACCACACACGCACACGCCTCTTCATAAATTACTTATTTTGCACAATTAGTGGCGGAGTAGTCAGGCCGATCTTCATAGATCTAGCCTTAAGGCGACTATTTCGATGCAGGTTACGAGGCGTTCGGCTTGAGTTGAATCATTATTGGCTTTGGCATGGCCGGTACACACATGCATACATAACACGTGCAACCGAATTTGAAATCAGCAGTATGAACGGTTTAATCTGAGTTACTTGTAAACCATTGTCCAATTTCTCAGTATGCATCAATTGTTAAATTGTGCAGAGTTGGAAAGCTTCTCCCTATCTTTTAGCTATTTTAATTACTTAAATGCTTAAATGCTTAATTTTGACGCATTGCATCCGAAGACATAACACCCTCATGCATTTTTCCAGACATACCTTCTTTTCTAAATGGGGTTACAAACCACTATGCGGTTAGCTTTTTAGATGGAAAATTAATTATATTTAGATTAGTAAAATCTTTTTGCCGTTCTTAAATTCCCAAAACCCAACCCTAACCCTAATATTTCCTCTCTCTTCTCCCAAACGCTAACCCTAATCCTAACCCTGCAAACAATAGGTAAAAAGGTCTTTTTTTCATGGTCAGCAGTCAACAATAACGACTATGACATGGTTCCACCACATCTCTCATGGTTTTCCGCCAGAAATGGAAATGTAATGGGTTATTTTAGAAATATGCATAAGGGAGGTTGTTATTAGTCTTTAGCCTAAAAGAAAGGAGCTATATGTCACTTAACTCGCGGACCTGGCAGACACCTAGAAGCGCGATCTGGCACTGACTAAATGCACCCCACCCATGCCGGGACCAAATCTGGCGCTTGCAAATGGAATCAAGATTCCAGGTTATCCGACCATCGGATCTCTTCCATATTTACCAGGGTGGTCAAGTGGATTTTTCTACACCTACCCACCAACTCTAGGACCCGATCGTGGGCCGGTCACCGTCGATCACAAATCGGACTCGTGCGGTCAAACCCCTGGTCCGATCGTCCCCAAATTTTGCGTGACCCTTCATCGGGCCATGGATCACCCATCCTAAAGACTTCATAGCCTGAGGACCACCAGAATTACTCAAATCACTAAAATGGACCCCACAGGGCCGTTTAAAGGTCAAAGCCTTTGACTCAAACCCCATTTTCGTCTATCCGTTTATTTCCAAATTTTACGCGGGCCCTAGTCGGGCCATAAGGCACTTACCCACCGAATTTGGTGGCCGGAGGAGCATTAGGGCCACGCCAACCCCGAAAGTGTCCCTTGTAGGCTATTTTGGGAATATGAGGAAACTTAAGGCTAAAGGGCCCAAGTCTAGGGAATGAACCCTATCCCTCATAACTCCCTCTCCCATTTGCTACAACTACCAAGAGAGAAAGAGAGTAAAGGAGAGTAAAGGGGAAGAGAGAGAGAGGAGGAGGAGATCCAAGGTGGACCTTAGATCAAGGTGGGCCCCAAGAAAGCCAACCCTTCCACCTCTTTACCACTCTTACAAGGAGGAAACTCCTTTCCTTAGCCTCAACAAACATCCGTGGGTTGCTTAGGTGAGTTTTTCCCCCATCCTTCTTGAAGTTCAAGTAGTATTATGGATTTTGGTTGGAAATCTAACATGCAATAGCTTGATTTAGGGATTCCGACCGTTCTACCCAAAAGCCCTCACTCCTAGGGCGTTTTCCGAGCCTCCATCGAGCCATAGGTGCGGACTATTACTCCTAGGTGGCCTAGCACTAATTTCAATATGAGTTTAATGATTATGATTGCCAAATTGATGCATTTAGAGAGTGTAGGGAAAACCTAGGAAATCATGCCTATCTTAATGGTATGGAATTGCATGTTCTATTTGATTCTCCTCACATGACTTGTTGAATCTTGATTATCGCTTGTTAGATGTTTCGTGGATTGCTCACATGATGTGCCTTATCTATGTCCATGTGGATGTTTTATATGAAATGTAGGAAGTGAGCAACTTCCTCACCAACACTCACAACACTTGCACCATTGCTAATGAATTGTGAAAACTTATTTATTTGATGAGTATGATTTATATGATTGAGGTGAGTGAACCTGATTACGATTTTGCCTGTTGATACTCCTGTCCGTTGACATGTAGTGGACCTCCACTTAAACCCAAGGGTTGGCCAAGGAAACAAGGAAAGCTAAGGCGGTCTCGTTGGTAGGATCGCCTTGAGGCTAAACCCACAGTCTTGGGCAAGTATGTGCATGGGCGACTGTAGTTAGACTACGTGGGTTGCTTGCACCCGATGTCGCTCCGCCATGTGCTCGCCTAGACTCGTGCGGTCTAGCCTACAGTCTGGCCAACCATGATTGTTAACCCTGATTGCTCACACTTGTATGGAAACTGGGACACCCCACAACCATCGTAGCCTAACAACAACCCACTTGAAATCGGTCCACAGCCTCGTGAGCCGGGCATGGTGGAATGGGACACTGTGTCCGAGCTGTCGGCCTATGCTGGGGTACCGCGCCTCCCCGTAGTGACCGCGAGCGATCCCTTTCTCTTGGCACTCCTCATGTGCTTGAAGTCGGGGATGAGGAACCCGACGGGATCACGGACCGCGGGGCCTCGGCCTCACGCATTGGGGGGTCTTGGCCTCGCACCCAGATTAGGGCATTAATAGATGGGGTGTACCAGATTCCCCAATCTGCTGGATGAATGAACCTAACTAATAACTTGGCTAACACGACCGCATCGCATCGCATTAGTTAGGTTGGCGACTCGGCAGTCGAGGTCGCACTGAGGGAGTGTTGGCATTGGCGATCGTTAGATGGCGTCGCACGAGGGAGTGTTGTGGCGAGGGCATCCATCATATCATCCTGCATGCATGCGCATTAACAAGACTAGACAGATGCTTATGATTGATTGCTTTTCATTAAATTCCTATTGCAATTAATGCTTGTTATAACTTATGGCTAATAGCACCCACTGAGTTGATCACTCACTCCCACTCTGGGACGGTATTTTAAAACACCAACCAGACCCTTTCATAGATGCAGGTGTCTCAGGACTGGAGGAGCCTAGCGAGGCGAGCCTGGACGAGGAGCTGGAGCTGTCATACTTCCAGCTGATGGAGGGATCACCGCCTGCTTGAGGAGCGGGATTGGATGGCTGGGTTATGGGCTCAGCCCCATTCTTTTGGACATCATATTCTTTTGTTATTTTGGTTGGGCAACGCCATGCGCGACTCATTTACATTTTTGGACTTGTATATGTATATGTGAGACCTCTTCATCTCAGCAGACTTGTGTGTTCATGTTTCATGTTCAGGGAACTTCAAGCTGCGCAACTCAAACAGATTGTTAGCTTTTTAGATGGAAAATTAATTATATTTAGATTAGTAAAATCTTTTTACCGTTCTTAAATTCCCAAAACCCAACCCTAACCCTAATATTTCCTCTCTCTTCTCCCAAACGCTAACCCTAATCCTAACCCTGCAAACAATAGGTAAAAAGGTCTTTTTTTCATGGTCAGCAGTCAACAATAACGACTATGACATGGTTCCACCACATCTCTCATGGTTTTCCGCCAGAAATGGAAATGTAATGGGTTATTTTAGAAATATGCATAAGGGAGGTTGTTATTAGTCTTTAGCCTAAAAGAAAGGAGCTATATGTCACTTAACTCGGAATTAGGGCTCTTTAAAATATTTATAACTATTTAAATATTTATAATTTAATATTAAAAACCAAGTTGAGTCACGTGAATGCTAATGAGTCTTTGAGTCAACTCAACCGGGTTGGAGATCGAGTGGAGCTTTTGGGGTTTTGAATTAACTATGAGTGAAATAAGAACTTTAATATGGATTCCATCATTTGGGCATTGGCACATAATTAGAGCCTGAAGCAGGTATAAACATGATGAGGTTGAGCATCGTCTTCCTCAAGGATAACTACTCCAAATCCACGGAGCTTCTTTGGATTCCTCATAGAGACTTTTTGAATTCACGAGAGAAAAGTAAGAAAAGTAAAAATAAATTCTATAAAATTCATAATTTGATTGATGAATGAAATAAACGAATTCACAACCCTTTAAATAGAGATACTAAGTCATGGGAGATGTTACTGAATCAAACTACAACTGAAACTCCTAGAAATTGCAACTTACTATAAATATTAAACTTACTATTTATAAACGGTCGTGATGTCTACTAGTGGGTATGGTTTTCGGCCAAAATAGTAAGTGTCCTATTTGTCTGAACCATGTTCTCCTAATTATTCTAAGAACTTTTCATGTTGGGCACAACTCCTCAAGCCCAACGGATGAAGAGTTATACTCTAACTAAAACTTACTATAAATAGTAGCAACGAAAATAAAATAGGATTTTGACCATCGATCTGATGGTATTTTGCAAATTCAGTGTGGGCAACCAAGCATAGTGGGGTTGGATGGCTAAAGTAGCTCATCCTACCCCAAAATCATATATGGTACATTGAATAACTCATTCTAAATTGCGAAATATGCCCAATTTAAGGTTTGACAGTCCGGATCACTTTTGTCTTGGACCGGGCTTTTACTAATCCATCTTGGCCATGAAACTGTCAGCAACCCGCTCTATATTAGAGCCTATCCTGATTTGCATGGAACAACCAAACAGGCCCTAATCTTCTTGATTTCATAAAAATTTATGAAGATCATCTTGATTTTATCACATCAACCTTTTGGTGGAGGTCTTTTTCTGTCTTTTCTTTTCTTCTCTTCCTTTCGTTGTCTTTCCTTTCGGTGCATGTTATCCACTAGCATTGTTTAAACCGGAATCGTATGATATCAAGGTAAACAAACGAATCATGTTGATATTGGGTAAACAAATCAAACATGTTGTGACAAAGCTAATCCAAGGACATGAATAGTATCCTCAGGTTCCAATTTGTAGAAGTGGCGCCCACTGTTTAGTGATCAGGACAGTTGATCTAATGGTCCATGGAATGGATGGACCATGCTCCTTGCATCCAATCTTGATCTTTCCTCGGTTGAAAGCAGGCCACCCATTTGAGGGGATAAGATCATCTCATCAAGGATTTTTTGACCATGGTCCATCTACTCAAGGACCCACCTGATCAACCGTTCTGATTAAAAACTATGGGCCACTTGTGAGTCTCCCAGACAAAACCATCTAATTAAAATCATCTATAAGTACCACAGTTTCTCTCTCTCTCTCTCTCTCTCTCCCCCTGCAACTCAAAAGCCTACCAAGAGCAATTCAGTCTCTTCTTTCCTACCTTTCACACGCATTCTCACATGGGTCTTACCGGTTTTAGCTTTGAGCTGGTGTCGCCGGTCGACCCGGCTCGAATGTTCAAGGCCTCAGTCGTGGACGGGCACAATCTCGTCCCGACAATCCAGCCTGAGGTTGTGTCCAGCGCCGGTATCCTCGAAGGAGACGGAGGGCCTGGCAGCGTCAGGCAATTCAAGTTCACCGAAGGTTAGTTGAATGACTTCTTTAATTCTTCCCGTCTTAATGAAAATTCATTAATCAGTCATTTGATTAGATGGAAGTTGAACGATGGTGGGAATCAATATCACAAGTGTTTGATATTGATCTATGAGTATTAGGCGTGGGGTGATGTAGAGTGGGGGTCGCGGACACTTTCATAACAAAGATTGACTAGAGAAGGCCTGATCGGAGGGGGAAGTGATCAGGACCGTCAGAACCTTAAAATAGTTGCATCTTGCAAACCGGAATGAGATTTTTAATGTATCATATATGATTTTGGGGTAGGAGAAGCTACTTTAGCCAACCAACCCACACCGGATTTGCGAGATTCCATCATATCATGGTTAAAAGTCCATTTTATTTTTGTTTTTACTATAAATAGTAAGTTTTAGATCCATCATAACTTTTGATCCTTTGAGTTGTAAGGGTATCCACAACATGAAAATGGCTTAGGAGAATAACCTGGTTCAGTCAAATTGTATGGCCGAAAACCATAAAGTCTAGTAGGAATCATTACCGTCTATAAATAGTAAGTCTACTATTTACCGTAAGTCACGTTTGTAGGGAGTTTGAGTCTAAAACTTCTTCATATGTTTGAGTTCACTATTTATTTCATTTTTTAAAATCATCAATCAATTTATGTTTGAATTTATTAGAAATTATTTCTATTTTATCCCTCGTGAAAACTTTGTGAGGTATTCAGAGAACTCCATGAATTTGAAGTAGTTATCCCTGAGGAAGATGGTGATCGACCTCATCACATCCTTCCCTATGTCATAGGGACAGCTGTGGTGGGCCTAAGTGTACCGTTCATCGATGAACACCCAATGCCTCCTGACCCATTCAAGTCGGGCTGAGTGGGACATATTCTCATTGCTGGCTCATGATGCCGGATCAGACTCAATCGAGTCCGAGTTGACTCGGATAAGTCGCACCTGACTCGATGAGTTGATAATCCATGATTCAAATTGTTAGATTTATCAATGAAAATTGAAATAATGTAATTGTCCGTCCCCTCGGCATGCAGTAATTCCTTTCAGCCACGTCGAAGAACGCATCGAAGTGCTCGACGAAGACAAGTTGGAGTACAAATTCACCATGAAAGAGGCCACGCACACTGGCGGTCGAGTCATTTCAGCTACTTACAACATGAAAATCGAGCCATCGGCGGATGGTGGATGCATTTGCAGGACAACTGCAGAATACAACACTGGTGGTGGAGTAAAAGCTTTGGATGAGGAAATCAACTCAGGAAAAGAGGGTGTGATGGGGATGTTCAAGGCCATTGAAACCTATCTCATTCAAAACCCTAGTGCATATAGCTAAAGCAGGAATTTTGGTATACATGTATGGAAATTCAAACCAAATGAATTTTGGGGCCTATTTGAGATGGCAGATATCATAAAAAGTCCATGAATGATCATAACCAACCAATTCACAGATTTCAAATGAATGGTTGAGAATAAAATGATTACCAGTTCCAATACAATGTGTGAAGTCAGATGGTTAAGTTCATCCCATCAGTGAACTTTTGTGATACTTTCCATCCATGATGGGGGCCATGATTCCAACGGACCGGGTTGCTTTACATGTATGCTACTTCAAAGATGTATGGTGAGATAAAACCATCCAGCTCAGCTTTTGTTGTTATGTTATGACCAGGGCCTTTGTTATTATGGTTTCATTTCTTTAATCCTACGCACCCTTTCATCTAATGTTAGTCCTAATGTACAAATGCATCATAGTAAATGTAAGATTATGAGTGCGGATCCTCTGCCTCCCAGAGGCAGGAACTCCCTGCCTCCAGCGTTTTCATTGGTCAACGTCAGTTTAAGTGCCATTTCATGAGATTTTTTAAATATATTAAAAAAATACATTTACTAAGAAGTATAACGGAGACGTTAAACGGAAGCGTATTGAGTAAAGTCCGTGGAGCCCACCGTCGTCATTCGTGCATTGTATCAACTCCATCCATCTCTTTTATCATCTAATTTTATGGTTTTATAACAAAAATTAATCGTATCCAAAGATCAAGTGGACCACACCACCTGAAACAGTGTGAATTGAATTCTACCGTTGAAAAGTTGTTGGGGGCCCACAAAAGTTTTATATCAAGATGATATTTGTTTTTTCCATTCATCCATGTCTTTGTGATCTTATGAACAGTTTGGATGAAAAATAAACATCATTGGGGTCTAGAAACATTTCAATGTTGAAAATCAATACTTCCACTGTTTCGTTTGGTATTGTCTACTTGAGCTTTTAATATACTTCAGTTTTGGGCTCAACCCCTAAAATGATCTGAAAAAGCAGATCGACAGCGTGGATAAACCACATGAATTCATAGTGGGCTCAACAGACTTTACTTAGTATGATAAGACTCGCACGCAATTCGATTTCACGTGTCTAATGGGGACGCAGATTTCGGGGGTAAGGGACGTTACGTACAAGCCGACCTCTCGCTTCCAGGGGACAAGGCGGTCATACAAGAAGCGAGTCCATTCATCGCGGGCTTCTCTCGAGTCGAGATTTGTTTCATCAATTTGCACCTCTCCCAGTGGTACTCCCAGTATTTCAGCAAAATCCTCAACTCCCAAGTGGACCTCCTTGCCACGAACTAAAATATCAAACCCAAGGGGCTCGAATTGAGGATTTCTAATCCGAGTGTAAAACATCCTCGCCCGCCCCACATCGGCCTGCTCGTTTACATAAAACATGGGGCCCCAATCCTTCTCCATAAGTCGGTTGAGTAGGGGGTTATTATCTAGCAAATGTTCCTCCACGGAAGCCTCGAATGTGACTTGGCGCACGTGAAAATTTTCTAAGTCTTCAACGAGCGCCTCATCCTTTTGGGAATCGTTCCGGCTCTTGGATCGGATTTCCGAGCTTGCATCCCCCTTCCGATCGGCTTTCTTCTTACTACGCCGCTCTTGGCTCGGCCCCGCCTTCTTAGGAGCCGCTCTTTTCTTCCCCATAAGGGAAAGGACTACCGGGATAGTGAAGAATGAGGCAATGGTGGCAAGGAATGCCATCCTACTCGGTTGAAGGGGAGCGGGTCTTTAGAAAGGGGTTATAGCTTGGGTTTTGGGAATGAATTTGTGAAAGGATGGAGAAAATGTGGTTGGGTATGGATTTGAAATCGGGGTTTTGAAAATGGAGCTTGGATAGGAGTTTGAGAATAGGTTTTTGAAAAGGGTGGAAGTGGGTTGAAGAATAAGTTTTTTTTTTTTGCTATGACCAAATGGGTTTTGGGGAGGATGGGTTGGAGAGAAGGGAAAGAAGTTGGGTTAAAGATGTAGGGTTTGAGGATGGATGTTGAAGGTGAACTTGAGAATAGGATGGGTTTTGGAAGAGAAAGGAGAAGTGTGGAAGAAGGTTTATATGAAGAGGAAGGAGAGTGAGTGAAATGAGAGAGAAAGGATAGCTACTAGAGGAGTATAATGAGGGAAAAAAAGGTGGGGTAGTTGGGTTTTAAGGGCACAAAGCAGTGGGGCCCACCCCTTTTTCGGATTTGCAATGGCCCACAAAGAGGGGTGTTTCGGAGGGGATCACGCCATTCGGCGAGGCGCACGCGGACCGATGACGGGGAACCCGCGGACGGACGGGGAGCTCGCGGCTTGCTGGACAACCAGCAGGGCGCACGTGGTCTGGCGGCGGGGAGCACGCCGATTTGGCGGGGCGCACGCCAGTCTCTGGAGGGTCGGTGGGGAGCCCGCCAATTTGGTGGGGCACGCCGGTTTTTTTTTTTGTTTTTGACGCTCCCGGGCATCAGAATGGCTCCCCAGAAAGTGCTACACATGATTTTGGGGTAGGAGAAAACGATCTCCGCAATGGGCTCAGTATCTTCGCGAGATTCTCCTTGGTTAACGGTCAAAATTCCTTTTTTTCTTTTCTCCCATTCTACTAATTTCGGTAAACGTTCGCTCGCCCCTAAGAATCTATCCCCGAACTGTTTGGAACCATAAAATTTGGCCCGAATCTAGCTCCTTCAGGCTTGGATTTGGTCGCCGACTGTCAAATCCTTCGATCTCTAGCTCGCTTCTGTCGACGCCACAAAACTCCGCACGACTTTCGAACTCGTCTCTTAGCGCTGCTATTCGCCCTTGTTTCCTGATCCTAACTCATTGGAAGGCCTATCCTCCATCTAAGATCATAGGCTCGGGGTCTAGGATGGTTCATATATTCCTAAGTTTCGGTTGCGTCTATTCTTAAGTCAGCGGACGCGCTAGTGGGTTCATGACCCATGGCCCAAGGATTTCCAAACCATGCTCTGATACCAACTTGTAACGCCCTGGAATTCGGGGGTCGCGCATGCGCTCAACTCCCGAGTTCCCGAGAGTCACTTATAACCGACTTTCATTAATGAGCATTTAATCCGGTTTAATTTGCGCAGCCTGAAATTTCCTGGAACATGAACATAACCACACAAGTCTACTGAGATGAAAGAGATCTATCATATATACAGGTCCAAAATATAAATGGGTCGCACAAAGCGTTGCCCAACCAAAACAACAAAAGAATACTATGTCAAAAAATAATACGGATGAGCCCACATCCCAGCAATCCCGATCCTGCCTATCAAGCCGATGGAGAGCCGTCCATCAACTGACAAAAAATGAGATATGTCACAATCTCAAGTGGACCACATTACAAGAAACAGTGTTGAATGAAGGTCGACCATTAAAAACTTTTTGGGAGCCATAAAAGTTATGGATCAAGCTAATATTTGTTTTTTCCCTTCATGTGGATCTGTATGACCTAATCAACAGATTGGATGTCAAATAAACAGTACAGTGGGCCTTAGGAGGATTTTAGTGTGGATATCCAATCACTACTGCTTTCCTGTGGTGTGGTCCAACTGAGATTTATATCCCTCTAATATTTGGCATAAAGACCTAAAATGACCTGTAAAAATGGATGACAGGAATGGATGAAACACATACATCATGGTGGGGCCCACAGAGCACCTAGCACCAGCCACCGGGCTGGTGGCAGGGGGAGTAGCCAATCCTTTTACCTTTTTACACGGCCCACGCATCACATGCTGGAGCTTGCGCTATGAGCGGTGCTGATGTAGCCTTATATTCACATAATGGACTGTTTAGAAAATAGGTCACCAGCATTCTACGTCCAATGTACATGTGCAGCCCGTTTTATGAGTAGACAGGTCTGCAATTTTCATATGATCTTCTCTACGGTCCGGACCACCTTACTCACGGTTCAGAGCTGGGCATCGGACCGACTCGGATCGGATTCGGTCCAACTCGACTTGATTCGAAATTTGTAGGGTGTGACCTGAACTCGATCAGAACCGGTACCAGATCTGGATCATCGGAGTCGAACAGACCCGAGCTCTGCTAACTTAGAACCGATCCGTGTTCAACCCGGTTAGGAAAACTGGGTCGGATCGGATTGGGAAAGGTTCGAATCATTCATTTTTTCAATGGTACGAAAATCATTATTCTCATTGTTTCCTACGATGTGATTTACTTAAAATTTAGTATCAACCCTTAAAATGATATGGAAAAACTGATGGACGGTGTGGATGAACCAAAAAATTCAAAACAGCCCTCACACAAGCTCACACCAGATACCACGTCTCATGGCTTCCCAAAGAAGTTTCAAGTTGGCTTCCCAAAGAAATTTTAATTTCAAGTACAGTATTATCAATCAGGTATGACAAGCTGACAAAAGAAAAGAAAAAAAAAAACATACCGCTTACCTGACACCAGCTATAAGCAGCTCTAGGCATGTGTCGCTCGAAAACGAGCACTAACGCTCCTCGAGCTCCGAGTTGTACGAACGGCTAGCGGTGGATTAAGCTACTGGAGTGACGTCACCAAGTTCTGTGGGCCCACTATGATGTATGTGTTGTATCCACACCGTCCATCCATTTTGAGATATCATTTTAGAATATGAACCATAGAATAAAGTTGATAAAAATTTGTAGTGGACCCCACCATAGAAAACAATGGGGAGAGTGATTCCCACCGTTGAAACTATCCTACGGCCCACCATAATGTTTATTTGAAATCCAACCTGTTCAGGAGTTAAAAAGGGCATGAAAGAAGGGAAAACACAAATATCAGGTTGATCTAACACGCTTACGACTTCTCGAAGTTTTTAATGGTGGGCGTCACTGCCCCACTGTTTTCTCTGCTGGGGTCCACTGGAACTTTGGATTTAACTCATTCTTTAGATCTTGCCCTAAAATGATCTCTCCAAATGGATGGACGGCGTGGATACAATACATACATCATGGTGGGGCCATGTACCTTTGATCTCATTTGAGCCGTTCGTACAACTCGAAGCTCGAGGCGCGTGCGGCGTCGTCTTCGCACGACACGTACAGCGTGTCAGTGCAGCTGGTGTGAGGGACGCGGATTAGCTACGTTGGAAGCGGATTGCGTACTAAATAAGCTCTGTGGGGTCCACCGTTATTTATGTATTTTATCCACTCCGTTCATCCATATTAACAGATAATTTTAGGACTTGAGCCCAAAACGGAAGCATATAAAAATCTCAAGTGGACCACACCACAGGAAACAGTGTGATTGAACCTCTACCATTGAAAATTTCTTGGAGGCCACGGAAATTTTGGATCAAGCTGATGTTTGTGGTTTCTCTTTATCCATGATTTTGTAATCTTACCAACGTGTTGGATGACAAATAAACATTACTGTGGGCCTTCAGAAGGTTTCAACGGTGGAAATCATCATTCCACACTGTTTCTTGTGGTATGGTCCACTTGAGCTTTGGATTTACTTCAAATTTGGGATCAACCCTTAAAATTAGCAGGAAAAATTGATGGACGGTGTGGATAAACCACATACATTCACAGTGGGCCCAACTGAGTTTACTCAGTACGAAAAAAGCGTACAGGTGTAACTCAGTACGCAATCCGATTTCTGATAATTACATATGCAGGTCTTAAGTCCAACGGGTTGGACCGTAAGTTACGGTACAACTAGTAGATAACTTTCAACCTTTCATGTATGTACAACATCCAAACCATCCAATAGGTTGGCACCAACATGATGATCACCTTATAAGTAAAAATTCCATATCGAATCATCAGGTGGACCACATTTACATTTTTCTATTCATCAATGGTTACACATTGTTCTCATGTGTGGCCCACCTGAGGAGCAGATAGGTTTGATTTCTGCACCAGATGAATCCCGTGATGGTTCTAACTTCCAACCTAGTAGATCTGATTATCTGACTTAGGTTAGGGTTTGGAATCAGTCGGTTATGGACTTAGGGAAAAGGATAAAAAAAAAAAAAAAAAAGCGTACCTGTCTTCTTCGAATCAGGGACGATCGAACTCGTTGCCGTAGGGTTAGAAGAAGAGAGGATCGAGGGACAGCCGGACTTATTGCTCTAGGGTTAGAAGAAGAAAGGATTGTTCAACGAGTAGGGTCAGAAAGAAAGAGGGTAAAAATTCGTTCGATGGGTAGGGTAAGAAAGAAAGAGCGGTAAAAGTATGAAGGTAAAAAACATAAAAGTTATATACAAGAAGTACCCGTTCCGAATCGGGTAGGATCGATTCGGGTCGGATCCATTCGGTTCGGGTTTCGGGTCAGGTCGGTTAAGATGGACCAAGATCCGGCATCGATCCGAAAGACGATCGAATCTGATTGATCCTACTCAATCCGCACCGATTCAGGCTGTCGATTCGGTTCTGATCGGGTCGGATCCACCGGATCGAGTCAAGAATGCCCAGCTCTAACCACAATCTTTCGTTTCCTTTCTAGTTGTCAATTTCTTGACAAAATATTGTATGTTGTTGATATTCTGAAACATTGATGGATGCTTGGATGGATAGATGGGATGGTTGGAATGGTTTCTTACGACAACACATGCTTTTAGGCCCCCATTAAATGGACTGAAATGAAAGAGACTGAATACAAATATAAATATATATATATATATATACATGTCCAAAGGAAATACATAGGTCGCATAAGATGCTACCCGACAAAATCACAAAAGAATAGTAACTCCAAAAAGGAATAAAACTGAGCCCCTGCTCAGCGATCCAATCCCGCCTCTCAAGTTGGCAGAGAATCGCCCATCAACTGGAAGTAGGACAACTCGTCCTCCTCCTTGAAGCTTGCCTCACCAGGCTCCTTAAGCCTTGAGTCACCTGCATCTATGAATGGGTCTGGTTGGTGTTTTAAAACACCGTCCAGAGTGGGAGTGAGTGATCAACTCAGTGGGTGCTATTAACCTTAAGTTATCACTGGCATCAATTATAATATGATCTTAATGAAAAGCAGACAATCACATACGTCTAAGTAATCTTATTAATGCGCATGTATGCAGCATGACATGATGCATGCCCTCACCACAACGCTCCCTCGTGCGACACCATCTAACGATCGCCAATGCCAACACTCCCTCAATGCGACCTCGACTGCCGAGTCGCCACCCTAACTAATGCGATGCAATGATCGTGTTAGCCGTGTGATTAGTTAGGTCCATTCATCCAGCAGATTTGAGAATCTGGTACACCCCACGTATCAATGCCCTAAACGGGTTGCGAGGCCAAGACCCCCCAATGCGTGAGGCCGAGACCCCGCGGTCCGTGATCCCGTCGGGTTCCTCATCCCCGACTTCAAGCACATGAGGAGTGCCATGAGAAAGGGATCGCTCGCGGTCACTACGGGGAGGCGCGGTACCCCAGCATAGGCCGACAGCTCGGACACAGTGTCCCATTCCACCATGCCCGGCTCACGAGACTGTGGACCAAATTTCAAGTGGGTTAATGACGAGCTACAACGGTTGTAGGGTGTTCCAGGTTCCATACAAGTATGAACAAGCAGGGTTAACAATCCAGGTTGGTCAGACATTAGGCTAGACCACCCGAGTCGGCGAGCATGAGGCGAGTGACATTGGGCACAAGGGACCCGTGTAGTCGAACTACAGCCACCCGAACACACCCGTCCAAATGCATGGGTCTAGCCATAGCATAGTCCAACCGATGGGACTACCGTCACTTCTCAAATTCCTGACCAACCCAAGGAGGGTGAGGGGATCCATAGAATACCAACTATCCAAAAATCATCAAGCATAATAGTATCCTATACTTATGCATTCCATCCATACAATACGGACATCCTCGCAAGCAAATATACATTGTTAATAACTAAGGTGCGTGTGAGCGTGTGAGGAAGTTAAACACTTCCTCCATCTCAAGAAATCATGTGCACAAGGTTATAAATCATACACACAAAGTAACACCACATGTGAGGAAAAGAATCAAGCAACCATGGGCATACTATCAACCATACATCAAGTCATGTGAGAGGCAAAATCAATCATCATAAGAGTCAAGCAACAATTCCATATTATTTCAACAAACCTACAACTCCTAGGGTCTCTCTAAATTCTCCAAATATGACATCTAAGCAACCAAAATCATTAATCTCATATTAGAATTGGTGCTAGGCCACCTAAGAGCAATAGTCCGCACCTTCGAATTCGTTGGAGGCTTGGGAACGACCTAGGAGCGGGGATTTTTGGGGTTGAACGGCCGGAATCCCTAAAGCAAGCATTTGTATGTTAGAATCCATGCTAATCTCTCCTCAATACATGGATTTCAAGAAAAAGGGGTGAGGAATTTTACCTAGACGATCAACGGAGCGAATGTGTGGTTGTGGTGGAGGGATTTCCTTGGAGAAAGGGTAGAGAGTTGCAAGGTTGAGCTTCCTTGGGCCCCACCATCAACAACACCCTCCTTCACTCTCTTCTTCCTCTCTCTTTCTCCTCCTTTCTCCTCTTTCTCTTCTCCTTTTTCTCTCTTCTCTCTTTCCTTCTCTAGGGCAAAATCGTATGGGGAGAGAGAGAGCCCAAATGAGGCCCTTTTATAATGCCAGATTTGGTGGAAATGGCCCCAAGTGTTGGGTTTTTACTATACTAGACCTATGGGAGGGTCTTTTCAAGATCTAGGGCCCACTATAGGGTATACATATTGATATACACCGTAGGATAGTTAGCCCTAATGATGATCTACGTATGAACATGATCGGCCCGCCATTTGGATGCGCCGATCGACAGATATGATTAGAAATCTGTTCAATGGTCACCGATGGTCGATCGGGGCCACGACTATACGGATATGAGCAGGGAAATATCCTTACTCCACGTGTGAAGTTTGGTCGCAAACCGACGGTCCGAAATCCTCAACTTTGCATAAGAGTGGATGACTCAATTCACTTAAGTTCCAATTCCTTTCTTTAGGGTATTTGCGCTTCTCATGCACTCGTCCTTCGGCTCAAGTTGAGCGGTTCTGGACACTACCCAGGTCCGACTCCCGCGATGGACGTCGAGCCCAGTAAGACGAATATTACTCTATAATTTTGTAACTAGTGGCCCACCAACGAGCGGTCTAGAGCTTGTTCGGGAAATCAGGGCATTTTTGGAATGAATTAGGTATTGAGATTTCTGGGGGTGATGATTAGGGTTTGGATTAACTATGTTCATAGTGTGGCCTATTCATAACTAGTGAAAGTGGAGATTCAGTCATGATTACTCTAAGCCGTCGGTTTTAGGCTAAAAGAGTAATGCGGTTGATTTGGTCTATTATTCAAGATCCGGGCCTTATCTGACTCTGCCCCGGTTAGATCTTTAATTTAGTCATACTTGCTTTGATTAGTTAGCGAAGGGTCGGTTATATTTGGGCCCTCTGGCCTTAAGTTTCAATGAATTCCCACAATGACCCTATAGGATTTCTCATTGGCTTTGGGGCGGACCCAATACCCCCTTGGCCATCAAATTTAGTGTGTAGGTGCCTTATGGCCCAATGAGGGGCCATATAAAATTTAAGAACAAACGGATGAACGGTTATGGGGTTTGAGTAAACGGTTTCGATCTTCAAATGGCCCTGTGGGGTCCATTTTGGTGATTGGAGTGGTTCTGGTGGCCCTCTGGTTATGAAATTCATAGGATAGTTGCTCCATGGCCCGATGAAGGGCCATGCAAAATTTGGGGATGATCGGATCTGAATTTTGGTCGCACGGGCTCGATTTGCGATCAACGGTCACCGTTCCACGTTCGGGTCCCAGAGTTTGTGGACGGGTGTAGGAAAATTCATTAGACCTCCCTTGAAAATATAGAAGAGATCCGACGGCCGGAACGCCCGGATTTGCATACTCAAGCAGCGAGATTCCGGTCCTGGCATAAGTGGGGTGCATTTAGTCAGTGCCAGATCCCAGTTCTGGGTGTCCACTAGGTCCGTGGTCCGCGATGGTCCACAAGCCCAGTGAACTCTATGGTTCCTTAAATTTTTAGATTTTTCTCGATGGCATTGAAAAGCCCACACGGGCTGTAGCTCAGTGTAAACGGCCATCCGGCTTGGAGGCCCACACCAGTTTCTATCAAACCCGTCTTGCCTAATCAATTGGGCAAATCTTGGTCTAATTTTATTTGTGATACCTCACTACGAGTAGCTTAAACGAACGGTCTTGTGGTAAATCCTACGTGGACGCCCAGGACACTGTTCTAGTTGGGCGGGATGTTACACTACACCCGATGTTCAAGTGATCGCGGATTCATTGGCTTCCTACGGTGATTAAATGACTGGTGCGGTTCTTTACTTGTACCACCCCGTATACACTAACATTGAGTGCTAATGGTTAATAATTAATATTATAAGTTAATTAAATTTTAAAAAATTAAAGAAATTTGGACCACCTTACTCACGGTTCAGATTTCCCACACACTTGATATTTTGGCATGTGTGATGCGTGTAAAAGTTCGTGTGAAGTCCATCAAACGTTCATCTACCAAAGTGACGGCAAAAAAGTGATAATTAATGGGTGTGGCTCACCAACTTCACACGTGGCATTTATAGGAATATGGACCGTCCAAATTGAAGGACCCGATATGGATTGTTAATAGCCACAAAATCACACTGCTAAGGAAATTTTAACCGTCTGATCACTTCATCCATTTAGCTTGGCTCCTTGGTTACAAAATTTCTAACCATCCATTGGATTTTCAATTATTATGATTTAACGGCTATGATCCATCCACAGGGGGGCCCAGGATCTGGGCCTATGGAATTCCTACATGTGTGTCATGTGTATCCATACGTAATCTGAAGACAGTCCTGAATTAGAAGACAGACATGACAAGATATGAAGAAAAAAATGTATATGATACAACCAAAAAGAGTGGTGGGCCAGTATCGTGTGGTCTATGTTTTTTGTGTATCATGTCCCTCAAAAAGGTGAATCTCATGGTGATTATCATACAACCAAAATATCAGTTTGATCTGATCATATTGTGGACCACATCATAGAAAATAATATGCACCTCCCAAAAATCTCTATTTCCATGTCTCACATGATAATTGAATCGGCCTGATGGGTGTAAGTTGGTCCCATGGTTCGCTAATCCAGACCGTTCTTCTGTCGAGTCCCATGTTTGATGGATCATTCTCCAAAAATATTCAGATTGGCGATTTAAGAGACATGTGGGTGGCTGTGTATTTTCCTTGTTAACCATCCATTTATATGCTATGAATCAAAGGTTTAGATTGTGCTATTGAGGAATTTTTTTCATTTAGCATATGCCATCAATGAGCTGGTAAAACGGATGAACGGCGTGGATAAGACACATACATCTCGGTGGGCCCCACAGAGTTAAATCAGTACGCAGTCGGCTTCCTGACCATCTCTCTAGAGTACCGGTAGCAGGCGGATATTTCAATCTGGACCGTCCACATAGTGACCCCATCCTGAATGGCTGATGTTTCGAAATGACAAATAGCAGATAGTTCTTCCATCAGTTTGAAGGCGAACGTTTGGATGGATTGGATCATTGTATGAATGTTAAAAACCAATTTCCATCTATAATAGGGCCCACTCAGATGAGCGGTTCGGATCATTCATCAGCCAACCACGTGTAAAGCGGAGAGATGGCTAGAGTTGGCATTTACTGGCATTGAGTAATGGATTAGATTTTAAAATAAAACCCCAGGAGACAATCCCACCCATTAATTTTTCTGCAGATGATCTCGCTGCAATATGGACCATTAACTGATTTTGTTTTACGCCGTCCATTTTAGTGGCCACATGTCAGATGGATAGAATTTCCAGATGGAAGAGATTTACAATCACGACTCATGCACCATCCTCCGTGCTCTAGTAAGTTTCACGTACAACGTTTTAAATTTATATTAATATGTTGTTTTAATAAAAATCGTATCCGTTGAAATAGAGGATCAGATCATAATATAATGGACCACACATCTGTTGAGTAGGACCATTGGTTGTCCATTGATTCCAATAGTGTGCCCCACCTGATGAGTGGACCATCCTGGTTTTCACCTCTAAAGGTGAACCCAACCTTTTGAACGGCTCAGATGTCCTGCACACGAAAAGAAAGTGTTGCATGTGAAAGTTAACAAACAAAACGGAAGCGGATTCCCTGATGACCTACTGTGCGGGGCCCACCTTGATGTTTTTATTTTATATCTACACCTAGGGGTGTACACGAACAGAGCTAGTTCGGTTAGCTGGCTCGGCTCGACTCGAAAAAGACTCGATTCAACACGGTTCGAAGTTGAGTCCAAGCCAAGTTCGTGATTTTTTAACTCGAAAATGAGATCGGGCATGCCACCAACTCGACTCGGATCAAAAGCAACTCGAATCAAACTCCAAACGAACTAGTTTGGTGACTCAATATTTTACCATTGATGTTGCTCACCAACCGTTTAATAAAATAACTCAACTAAGTGTGGGCAAGGAAGGTTTGGCCATTAAACCAATACTTTTTATCTCTTTTTCTTTCCTTTTTTTTTTTTCATTGTTATGTTATGTAGAAGGTGTTTGATAAAACACTTATAAAACAATTGCCTCTGTTTATAAAATAGTGTGATTTTGAAGTTGCTCCAAGTGTTTGTGAAAATACTTCAATGGCAAACTCGGCAGTACTTGACTTGAGCCGGCTGAGCCGTTGATCCAATTTAGCTAAGTGGCCGCTTAGGCTCGAGGACCGAGCCGAGCCGACTTCAAGCTGAGGTCAACCAGTGTTCAAGCCAAGTCAAGCTAAGGCCAAGTCAACTCAGTTCAACTCAATGTACACCCCTATCTATGTGTCCTCATGAACAGGTTCAGTCATTTTAGGGCATAAGCTCAAAAGTAAGACAGATCCAAAGCTAAGTGGACTACAAAACAGAAACAATGGAGATAATGACACCCACGGTTGAAACCTTTCTAGGGGCCACCGTGATGTTTATTTGCCATCCAATCTCGGCATTAGACATACACGGAAGAAGGGAAAACACAAATATCGGCTTGATCCAAAACTTCGTGGCCCAAGGTAGTTTCTAATGGTGGGCATTCAATCATCGTTGTTTCTGTTAGTGTTGAGAATTGAATTTGCTTTATTTTTGTCTCATGCCATAAAATGATCGGTAAAATGGATAGACAGTGTGGATAAAATATATACATCGCGAAGGACAGAGTTATAAGAGGGAATTTCCAGATGGAAGAGATTTACAATCACGACTCATGCACCATCCTCCGTGCTCTAGTTGGTGCGTTGGCACCATAGATCACAACCGTCAAGCCCACCATCTCTGATCCGAACCGTTCATCTGATGTGCCAGATTTCTTACAGGGGATGCCGTGTACGTCTGTAAGATTGAGCACTGTACCCTTTCGATATTTGAGGTTTTCACCTTCGGTTGGTTGAACGTTGCTGTGTTTTTATAACCGTCTATTCTCAGGTCACGGAATTAAATCATTTTACCATTCGATCAAGACGGTTTTGCAGATCATCCCACATCCATAGCGAGGTCTCAGAAAATGTACGGTTTGGATCACTACACCATACATGGATTTCTATAATTTCCGTGTTCCAACTTCCACCTATTTCTTAAAGAGATATGGAAGCGCTTGCGTGAAGCAGACGGGGGGCGTGAATTTCACTGACGTGGACGGAACGAATTCATCTGGATGAGATCTACACCGTCCATCATGTGTATTACTCTGACTTTGGACAAGAACCTAAAAATCATCCTAATTCAACACTTAGGTGGGCTAAACCATGGGAAACGGTTTATATGGAATGTCCCACCATGAAATCATCCAAAATTGTCCATATGCCATCCAATCCACTTAGGTGGGCTAATTCAATACTTAGACCAAGATGAATAGATTAACCAAAATTCAGGACATTAAAAATCTATAGTGAGCCACACCAAGTGAATTTATAGATTTTAGCCATGATTTTACACTTTTCATTATCGTGTTGCCCAGATAGTTCTTATATTGGACTTAGTTTAAGATCCATGCTGAAAATTTGATGCTCCACCGGATGGACGGTATGGATCGGATGGATGTTTTTTTCCCGCCCAAAACCCAATTGCCTGGATTACTGAAATGTGCAAATCTGCTGGTTGGGCTCAAATTTACCCAGTGTACTACTCACCTTTTTTCATTCGACTGGGAAAAACATTTGCCACTGGGACATTTGCCAGAGATTACCAGAGGATATAATACTGGAATTTGGTTTCGTATCCTATAAATCTATAATCGGACAAGGATTTTAGGTGAAATAGGTTCAAATCTTAGTACTGGAACAAGATCTATTGTTTTTTTTTTCCCCCAAAAATTTTATGATAGTCAGCAGTATATGACGGTTGATACACAGGCACTCGGAACTTGTACACACGGAATTTACTAAATAAAATTAAACCGACTGAATTGTAGAAAACACTGCATCTACATCACATTCCAAAAATCAAACTTTTTTACTGATCCTAAGTCTCGATTCGTGGACATTTTTCGTCGAAATCTGACCATTGGATCTTTTTCATTCTTAACCGTCCAATAAATTAGATAGATAATCAAATAAGCTTGCGTTTTGGTCCATGATACAACTAAACTGGGAACCATATTGACGGTTCAATTCGACTTTCTTATATGCCACGTAAGCAATTTCTAAGTGCCTGTGTATCATCGACTGTCAGAGTATCAAAGTTTCTCTTTTCATAAAAACATTCGCCGCATGGGTTGTCACATGCATGGATAGTGACGTGTGATAATTCCACACGCTTTTCGCGACGATGCCCATTCACACACACATGTCACAATATGAGATACGTGTATCACATCTGAGCTGTTAAACACTACTCAATTCTTCTGCACAAAATAAACAAATAAATCAACTTAAAATCTAGCCGTCCATTTGTTAAGTAGTGAAATAACTGGGTCCCACCCAATGGGTGGACAGACCTGATTCTCGAACGAGAGCATCTACGGTGGTACATCTCAGATGAATGAGCACGTGTGGCGTGTACACGAGCTGCCTTCTACGTGTGTGTGGGATTAACAAAGTGCTATCTAAACCGTAGAGAGTGGAGATCCTTACCCAAAAGTGATTTGGGTTCTTTTTGACCAATGTGCCATGATCATTCTCATACCTTTAAATGGTCGGTCAGGACATTCCAATCACAGCTCAATTGTAGGTGGGCCACACAAGCAAAGTGCTCTTTATCTTCACATATAGTCCAAACAAACACCGACCCCTTTTCCTTCCAGCTCATGCTCTTATTAGATACGACAATGACCTTAGAAAGTAGAAGGGGGAAACCTCTTTCCAAGGTCCCTTCTCTCTCCACCGCATGATTCCTTCTCTCTATGGCCCACTTCTTTCCAGCTTTCCAATATATTCCCTTCTCTTCATGTACAAATTCAAACCACCTTGGGACTCTTCTTCATTCATACTCACCAACTTCCCACTACATACAAAAAACTCCCATTTCTCCCACTCATGGTTCCTGACTTGGAGGTATATTTTTGGACCATGGTCATGACCATGGCCTACATTTTATAATCATTTGTGTGTGTTTTATTTTTGTTTTGGTAATTTGGGCAGCCATGGGTCAGGTTCAGGTCGAGTCGGGTTAAGCTCAAGGGAAACAAATTAAGTCATCTTACCTAACCCATTGATAAGCTATATGGTTGGGTTGGGTAGGGTTTAATGTGAACTCAAACCCATTTACTTAAATGGGTCACATTTTCTAACCCAAGCCTGCACCACTGGCCAAACCCGCATCAAAAGCGGGTTGGGTTCGGGTCTAGTCAGGTTAAGCTCAAGTGGATCGGATTGAATCATCTGGCCTAACCCATTGATAAGCTATATGGTTTGGTTGGGTTGGGTTTAATGTGAGCTTGGCCCATTGACTTAAATGGGTCACGTTTTCTAACTCAAGCCTGCCCCACTGGCCAAACCCGCATCAAAAGCGGGTCTGGCAAGTTAACCCATGGGTGGGGGTTGACCCATGGGCTAACCCAACCCAACCCATTGTCATTCCTAGTTGGGATGGGACCCATTGCATCCACAATGTGGCCGTTTGCATCCTAACTGGAACATGTGAGGCATGGTGCATGTGTGAAATGCTGTGTGATGTGTGTGTAACAGTCTATGAACCTTTCTCTCAGACGTTGGATTTTTGGTGTTTTTTTTTTCAAATCACAGAAGCCTCGGATCACGGAGATAAAGGTTCGGATGGATTGTAAAGGCTGTGTACAAAAGATCAAGAAGGCCCTGCACGGCATTAATGGTAATAGATCATGTTATCAGACTAGTTAATTAGTGTAATACTTGGACGACTTTCGATCATCTTCATTGATTATTTTGATTTCAACAGGCATATATGATTTATACGTCGATTCGGGGCAACAAAAACTGACCATCGTAGGGTGGGCCGATCCGGAAAAGGTCATCAAAGCCATCAACAAGAAAAGGAAGAATGCCACCATTTGTGCCCACACAGAACCAGAGAACACAGTGCCTCAGACCACTGAACCAGCAGTCGAGAGTGGCCCACCAGCCCCTGCACCTGAGCCCACCAACCCGCCCTCAAGTGACGGCCCACCTGCCGAACCAGCCCCACCAGCAGAGCCCACCAAAGAATCTCCACCAACCGAAAATCCACCACCAGAGGTGGCACCATCACCAGTGCCTACTGACACTGGTGCAGCCCAACCAGTGGGCCCATCAGGACCTAAAGACATCGAACCAATCCGCATCATACATCACTGGCACGAACCCCCGCACATTGTTACTCACAGCTATAACAGCTACAAACCGTCGCCTTACGTATCCCGATATGCGATGGAATACGGGTATCCCCAGTCGCCACAACAGTACAGTATATCAGAACCGTACATGGACTACGATCGTCGCGGCCGCAGGAACGGTGGTGGGACCCTCATAACATCAATGTTCAGTGATGAGAATCCAAATGCATGCAGGATAGTATAAGAAGAGGCGACTAAGAAGCAATTTTTGTATTGCTTCTAACATAGTATTGAGTAGAAAGCTAATGACAGTAATTAGTATAATAACAATGTAATGATGTCACTGAGGATGTGATTCCACTTATGGATTTCTGGCCAATCATGTCTTGAAGAGAGTCCTATAGAAGCTTTGATTCTATATCTGTAATCCTCAGCCATCCGTTTGGAGATTATGTAGTCATGTGGCCACACATGTACAGAAATGGGATGCCCCTTCTAGGCCATTAGAATTCAGGTCGGGTTGGATTGAGGTTGAGCAAATTCAAGTTGGGTTGGAAATAATAGCATGTAATCATGGTGGGATGGGTCACACCAGGTCTTTGGGTCGGGCACCTCTAATTAGAGGTGGGCGTCGAGTAGAGTCAGACCGAGATAGGGCTGACTCGACTCGATCCGGTTTTGAAATAGGCCTGACCTGAACTCGATCCGACTCAATACGGAGTCCAGCATGCCTGACTCAATCCGAGTCAGTCTAGCCTGGACTAATCCGGACTGAGTCGGATTGAGAGATGAGGGAGGGAGAGACCGAGAGAGTGGAAAAGAGAGAAGAGGGTGATGGTGGTGGGTGATTGCCAGACTTGGAAGATGAAGATAAGGGATGGAGAGAAATTTTGGAATCGGGTCGGGGTAAGGTGGGGCGGATAGGGTTAGAGATGATAGAAATTAGGTGTGTGTGTGTGTGTGTGTGTGTCCACACAGACACACCCAAATAGGAATTCGGGTTTGGTTGGGTCCTCTTGAGGTCGGCCTTGGGTTAACCCTCAATCCGACCCAACCCGCCCAAGTCGCACTCCCGATCTATGCAGTGTTTAGGCCAAGCCCAGGTCACTGATGAATGGCCTAATCCAATCATCAAGTGGGCCATCATCACACAAAATGAAAGTACTTGGACGTTTATATCATGGAAATGCTGGTAGATGTGTCGAAGTGGCACATGTCTGTGCAATCTAATTCATCCATTGGAGGGTGCCAAACAAATGCCCTCATGGCACTTGAACCTCGATCAAAAGACCTGATCAGTACCTGAACGGGACCAGATCTGGGTCAGACCTGGATCCATAAAGGACCATGACCAGCAAAACCTAAACCTGACTGGTGCAACTAAAGGTACTGTTATGGGTAAATATGGACCAACCTAAGGCGATCAGTATAAGAGAATAGTGACCCTAGGAAGGTAATCCGGGTCGCATGACCGAACACGATCTCCACGAATAGCTCGACGACCCAACCACAAGCGAAGAGTCCTGCCGCCGCCAAGGTCTTGTTACTACGACCAATGAGTTACTATACGGGTCAAATTTGATCCCAGCTGAACATTTAACTCTAGAAAATCAATATTAGGACAGTATCAAAGCTTAGACCCACGGCTCGACCTTAGTTGGTCGGGCTTAGCTATCTACTACAGTCTTCTCAAGTTCCCAAGTTCCGACTACTCGACTTTATCATAGGAATCGTAACACACCTACCGAATGAGGGGATTTTCCATCTATGGAATTCACCCGGGGCTATAAATAGTCCTAATCTACAGAGAAAAGTATGCACTAAAACCCTAATGCAAATAGACCCAGATTCTCTGTCTAACTTTGGCAATGGAAGGTCCCCTATTTTAGCCAGGAGATGTCGTCATTTTACTTGGGCCTGGTTAGGACAGGTCTGGTAAGGACAACCAGATATCTGCATCAACATGTACCATAGGGCCTGGACCATTGATAGTCTTACGCAAGCAAGGCCCATTCTGACCTTTAATCAGGCAGACTCTACCGTGAAAATGCCCTGCCCAAAAATCCAGCGGCTCTGCTCGTCAAAGAGGTGAAAGGAAAATGGACACTTGTAAGGGGGCATGGATTTAAAAAAGCAAAAAGAAAACATTTGTTTGATGATCCACATGGTAAGGCCTACCTGATAACGGCTTGGATTTCACAAACCTCGCAACTGTTCCTGCATTAGCTGTATGCATAGAGAGTGCACACAGGTGCAAAACTCCACAGTAATAAAAACTTCCTGCATAAGAACCATGCAGCTCCCTCTTTAAAATGCAAGTGGGAAACATGTCATGATCAGGACCGTTCATTTGATGGGCTACTGCACGGATGGTCTAGGAGACCAAATTTGCAGCGATTGAACAACACTAACCATCCAATTTTTGTGTAGTTAAATGGTTCAATGTGAACCACTGATCAAGCCCCTGCTGGAACCATTTTGCTGCAGATCACTTGCCAGATGACTACAATAATCTAGCCCTGATTTTTGGGGTCTGACCAATACACTTACAAGCCCACAGCAGTTTTAATCACGTCATGTTTTCCAGAGTCCATATATATATATAATGAAAGAAGCGGTCATAGCATCATTTGCGGATTCCAGAACTAGTTCTACACCTGTGAAGAGCCTGAAATCTGAGGATCAGCATTTTTTTTTTTTTAGTTTTTTTTTTGTATTCAAATCACTGGGGAGCGTTTGGATGCAAAAGTAAAATGAATTGCTTTTGTTTGAATGTTTTCGGAAGCGAAAGTAGACAAGGCAGGTGAAATTGCTGGATGGTGAAAGGTTCAAAGGGATGAAACGACACGTTCAAAGAGTGAGGTATGAGCCAGCGATTTTATATATATATAAACAAGGGGAAAATCGGAAGATGGTTACTGAGGAATTCATAGGAAGGATGGATGAGAAAAGAGGGGAGCTACTTCATTATCACAAAGGATGATCTAGCACACAAATCAGAAGGGGAGAGGGAAAGCTGTTCAAACTAAAGGAGATTAGTAGAAAGTAGCGGACTAAGCAAAACTCAGAGGGAGAGTAGTCACTGGAATCGGTTGAGGAAAAATGCATATGTCGGGAGTTAATCAGTGGAAGGGCCGGAAGTACATATTCATGAGAAAGTTCTGGCAGAATCCATCATTTAATCTCAGTTTAGTGGTTTCAGTTAGACCAGGAACATCAAAAAGATGATATAATGGAATGGTTGTCGACCCATTGTAATGGTATTGATGAATAAAATAGTGTTAGAAAGATTCAAACAAACTTAATTCTTGCTCTCTCACTGGCAAAAGATTACATTGAATCTGTTCTCTCAGCTTGCTCAGTGAACAAAAAGGGTGTGATAGGGAGTATTCAGCATTGGGAAGAATGGTCTGTCTTCGGTTGGGAGGAGACATGGTTTCAATTTTGGGGCATTCCAATGGAGTTTTGGGCTAATGAAATCTTTCAAGTGCTTGGAGTGTGTATTGGCTTGGTAGTTTTGATCGACTCTCAAATGGATGACAGTGACGAGCTGCAATATGCCTGAATTTGGATTTGAAAAAAAAAAAACCTTGAATCAATCCCAGATATAATCATGATCAGATTATATCAGAGTAGGGGAAGCAAAAATTGCAGTGAAAGTGCACAGAGAGGCTGCTCTCGAGGAGCACTGGAAGTCAAAAATCTCTTGTGCCCAGCTCCTATTGATCAGAAGGTTCATCAGAAGAATCAACTGATGGCACGACACATGGCGGCTTGAGAAACAAAAAGTTGGAGTCATCAGACGCAGTTAATGCAAAACAGCAAGGGAAGAAGCAGCAGGAGTTACTCTCCAGCCGATGCATGTCGAAAAGTCGACTTTTTCTTTTATGGTAGCAGAGAGAGATATTGAAAGAGAAAGGGAGCTGATAAGTCATGGCAACTTTTCAAAAGGCAATAGCTCACTTTAAGGAATAGGTGTTTGCATCAAAAGATTATCGGGGAGTTTCCACATAATTGGGCTGAGTTGTAATCTTCTTTTGAGTTTTCATCTTTGTATTTTTTGTCTAAGGCTTTTATTGAATAAATTCATCACCGTTCAAAAAAAAAATCAGTTAAGCTCCATCCGTAGTTGGGTCTTTGCAGCAACAATCTGGATTGCCGTACAACCATATGCCATGCATACGTTTGAAGAGCCACCACCAATTTCTAAAAGGTGCAAAACTAACATAGGAGTGTAGCGCTTATAAACTACGGGCCACCAGAAAGGAAAAATAGGAGGAAGAAGAAGAAGAGAAGAAGAAAAGATGGAAAAATAGAAAGGAAGGAAGAGAGAATATTGCCAATGTCAAAAGAACTGCTTCCAACACCAGTTGTGGCTGCTAGCCATATCAACCAATGCCAATCAGATTCTATTTTGTGTAGACGGCAGCAAGGATATTATATTTTAGCATAAATAATGCCTATTACACTGAAGACATGGGATTTTCTTTTTTACCATCATATCAGTTGGAGCTATTTTTGTACCTCTTAGCAAGACCAAAATCCAGGCATCTGTCAACAGAGCCTGAAAAAATCAGAAATACCGAACTAAAAAGATTGAACTCGTAGTTACCAAAATTCGAACCAGCAAGAGATCCGTGAGCAGCTCTCAACAAACTGATTAGCATGTGACTGCAAATTGCGAGTTGATTGGTGATTTCTGGAACCTTGTTCCATGCATCTTGATTTTTCACCGCCGTGACTTCTACTGTGAAGAACAATGGACCATGAGCCAGGTAGGTTCAAATCAGTACAAATGTATAAATATGACCAAGTATATGATTCCTGGCCTGTGGATACGTCCAATATCCTTTGGCCCTGAGTTTCCGTAAGTGGGAAGCTGATCTGATGGGCCTCAGCTGAGGATGGACCATTTCAAAAAACCAGCCCAAAATTCAACAAACCTGATCCTTCAACTGGGATCCTGCAAATAGATGCCTAAGAAAAGTAACATAGTAGCAACAGTCCACTTTAAATGGAAATAAGACGACAAATTGGATGTCTAGGATCTTCCAGTGTTGGAGATTTTCGCTGCATGGTCCATTATGGTAGCACCCATCAGATCAGCCATCCAGACAACTGCACCGACCTCATTCTTTGAGCACAAGGCTTGAGGATGCTATAAAAGGTACTTGAAAAAGAAACTTTCAGCAGAGAAAACATTAAAAAATGTCGACGTCTGCGTACCTAGGTGACAATGGACCTAGCAAGGGCGGGGCCAGATTGGCCTTAGCCCTAGTCCCCTAAGCCATGGTCCTAGACCCAATCGGGCTAAAAGAGCCCTAGCCCCGACCCTACAAGGCCATGCCAGGCTAAGGCTCACCCTAGCCTGGCCCTAGTGGCCTAACCCTCACCCGAGCCTGTTCCTGGCCCAAATCGAGCTAAAAAGGCCCCCGCCCTCACCCTACAAGGCCAGGCCGGGCTAGGTCGCCTCCATGAGGAGAAGAGTGAAATGATCAAAGGTTTGAAATGAGTCCAAATTTAGAGAATTTTAGGGGCATTTCCTCCATCTACATGTCCCGTCGTGTGTGAATTGAAAGATGAAATACACATGTATATTGAACAGGACCACTCACAAATGTCTTTAATGATTGGACTGCACCACCAACGGACCAGGTAGGGCCATTCATCATTGGTCCTGGCCTGGGCCTAACACCAGACCTATATTTTAAGCCATATACCGCTTAAACCCTGTATGGGCTTAGGACAGCAGGCCTCGATTTTAAGCCATACAGGGCCAGCCCAACACGGGGCCAAGCCTCAGGGCAAGCTTAGGGCAAGCCATGGCCCAAGATGGCTGAGCCGGTCCCGATCTAAGCAGCTTTACCCTGTACAGTCACAAATTGAGCCCTTAAGCTTGGCCAAAGAACGGGGACCGGCCTTGAAAACTAGGCCCAATGTCCAAGCTGCGCTGAACCCAAGACAATGATGAATGACAAAGTGAGATCATCTAGTGGGGCACCATTATACAAAAAGAACGGACAGTTTAAAGACACTCGTGGTCACTTCTCATTCACCATAAGTGTAGTTTAAAGAAACTGGATTGATTCAGTTCATGTTTCCATGATCCAAACCGTTTATATGAAGGGACTCGCCAAACACAGTGAATGCCCTAAAAGAATATTCTTGACTATTTCAAACCTTTGATCATTTACACCTTTGCCTTACAGGCCTATGGGGCCAGGCCCAGGCTTAGGGTATTAGAGGCTAGGCGAAGGCCAGGTTTAGGGAGAATATTCTTGCCTATTTCACACCTTTGATCATTTACACCTTTGCCTTACAGGCCCATGGGGCCAGGCCCAGGCTTAGGGTATTAGAGGCTAGGCAAAGGCCGGGTTTAGGGAAGTAGGGCTAGGACCAACCCCAGACCAGCCTAGTTGGGCATGTTGCCACCACTTTGCGTACCTTGTAGGGAGATGTATCACTAGTGATAGATGATACAAAGAAGCAATTAACAAAGAAAGGTACCTTTTGCTTTTGATCTTCGATGCGCCTAGTTATCAACATCGCTATCACTTGGGGATTTATCTTCTTCCTCCTCTTCCTCTTCTTGTCCATAAACGACTTCGTCAACATCTTCATCTTCGTCTTCATCGTCACTTTCATCCACCTGATGACCGTTTGATAGTGCTGGACCTGTGTTCTGTCCTGCTTTGTCGACCTGAAAACATAAGAGAGAACATCAATCAGTGTACAAGGAGACTGCTATTAAGGATAAGAAGAAAGAAGCTCTTGACCTGTGCCATGATGAGCTGCAGACGGCCAGACAACTGTAATAGAGGTTGAATAGCTGCACATTTGGACTTCGTCATCTGCAATAGTTAGTTACAGGAATTTAGTGGGCCACTCTTGCGAATCCAGCAACAAGAGATGAGGAACATAACTTTGCTTCATTAATAGATAAGAGTTGCTATAAATGACTTTAAGATCATATACCTCGCATAAGGTATCAAGCATGTGTACAGACGGCTCCTGAGATATTACATGGCGACTGTGGTTCACTAATATACTGCATATCCATGGAAGAACATATTTTCCACTGCCTGACCTGTTGAAAACAGATGTTTAAATTAAGATGTAATCAGATTAAGAGGCCAGTTGCTCTGCAACTTTTCTAGCTTATTCTAGAAAAGTTCCATCCACCACACTTCTCTACCCTTCTTACTATTACCCCCTCCATGCCATTGCCTAAAAAACCCCTGGAAAAGTTGTACAACCCCAAAAAAACCCAAAATGTACAGTACAACCTTTCACCTGAGATTTTTGCATCACTGCCCTAAATCTAAAATGGCATCACACTACCTTGATCTTAAAAGATCCAATATATTTAACCCTCTTCTAATTCTAAAATGGCATCACCCCACCTCAATCTTAGAAGATTCAAGAGAAATGCTCCAATGCTCTCAAAGCACTATAAGTTATACTGCTCCTGGTTGCATTTAGTTGCATGGGACACCTGAACTATCCAGTCCATCAATCTAGACTGTTCACTAGGTCCAATGCACATTTCATGAGTAACCATGCAAGCATCATACCAATCTAAAAAAATGTTAACCACTGATCAATGGTCTTTAATACGGTCAGTCAAGATCATTTACACAAAAAATAGATCCAGTCAACAATTTGATCTATCTATTTGTTAGAGACCATCATGGATTGCTCATGATTCTAATGCGTCACTTTTGCTAGGCAATCCTAGCCATCCCATCCATGGCTTGGAAAAATGATGGCTACAAAAAATAAGGCCAAATCAAGGATGAATTGGATCATCAGATCAGTACGAATTTTTCACAGCATCCTTAGAAATGTGTTCTGGACTTAACATACAGTTGAGATCGATCAATTGGACTAACTGAACTGATGCAACTAGGAGCACTATAACTTTATAATGTTCTGGGAGCACTGGAGCATTTCTCAAGACTCAGTATATTTAAGATAAAAATAGGGACTGAATACCTTGACCTCCATGCAGCCACTAAGACCTTCAGAGACTTGTACGCATCACTGGGGCTCATAGATAAGACAACAGCCCGAATCTGATGGAGAAGATAGTGACTTAGTCAGAACTCAGAAATGGCAATTGAAGCATTAAAGAGGTGTGTCTCAAGAGGGAGTTCGCTCGAAGATCCAAAATATCATTTGTAGAAGCAAAAATCGCAATTCCTCCTTATCTAAATGCATGGTTTACCTATTCTTTGAAGACACCAACCTTCTTTGTTGGCATGTTAGCTTCAACCAATCGGTGGATCTCCAGATAATTCTCTTTACCAAGATCTTCCTCTTTAGCAAGGATTCCTAGTGATCTAAGCCTGTCCTCCATGCATATTGTAGCAGGATCTTCTTCAACCTTTTCCCGGTCATCTGCACAAACAAATAACAGGAAGAAAAGTGACCAAGCATAACCTCCAAATTTTATAGAAAGATTTATTACATCAAAGTGTTATATGAATAATATATGCATAGGAATCCATGGATGGTCAAACTAATACATCATTAAACCAAAAGAACATTTGCATGCCATTCTTATACTTATAGAGCTTTGCTAGGCCCACACACATGCAATAAAACTCATGTACATGCCACACAAGTGTGCCATGGCACGACAGGTCTGATATCCAATTCATCCATCAAAATGGTATATTGATGCCATAGCCAAAGAATCAGATTGATTCAGTGTTCAGGTGGGCTACGGTTTGCAAAACAAATGCATGGCTCTGAAAAACTTGGCTAAAGTTTTCTAACCCATCCACATGTTTCCAACATTGGCCCTACATGTTGAGTGGACTAGATTTATTTTTGGGAAAACATGTAGAATGCCGGACAAACCTGATGGATGGATAGGATCTTGCACCTATGTACCATGCTGGCACGTGTGGCCTGTATGCGAGCTTTAGTGCATGTGTGTGCACGCTTAGCGAAGCTCTATACTTATATAAGACGACAATCTCTCCAGAAGCATCAAGCTATTTCAACAGTCATAAATAGGTGCTGAGACAAGTCCATTTCTTACTAAAGTTAGATTCAAAATCCTATTCTCAACAAATTTCCAAATTGATCTTGATGCTCAAGCATAAGAGCTGTGGTTCGATGATGAAGTTGTGACAGAGAAAGAGAGGGTTGTGAGAGAGGGATGGAGAGGTGTGGCTATGAGAGAGGTTGGTGTTGATGACATTGACAGAAGCAATGACAGACAATGAGGGCTATCAGAATGGGTTTTTTCTCTCTTTCACCCAACCTGATCAGTGGAATCGGGTTGCCAAAATGGATTCCTGTGTTGGTCCAAGTCGGATATGATGCCGGAATCAATGGCATGTTCGACAGTGACATGGTGATCAGAGACGACAGAGTTGCTCACTGTTGGTTGGAAACACTGTCGGAATCATGACGCAGAGAGAGAGAGAGAGAGAGAGAGAGAGAGAGAGAGAGAGGTGAGGCTATGAGAGAGAGAGGTGCGACTGCGTTTTTAAATGGGGGCCCCTCAAGGGTCGAAATCATATCCATAGAAGGATTTCAGCCGAATCGATTTCGATTCTCACCTTTCACCCGTGTTTTCAAAAGTGTCAAAAGGAGGAATTTGGATTACACTTGAATCAAAATCCCCCCAGTTCCACACTCCCAAATGCACCCAAAACTCTCAAATACCCTTAATTCCTTTCAAATACAAGTTGCCAAACAACCTCATAGTGATGGTCTCTTGCGAGCAAAGGGTTGCGTGGCTCAAGCAGGCCCCACCCCCATGTGTTTCTGAAATTCACTCCAAATTATCAGGTGCGTAGCCCACATTAGGTTTAGGGCTCGAAAACCAGGAGAATCTATGATTTAGGTGGGCCACACCAAGGGAAACAGTCAGGAGCAAGGTATTCTGTATCGGTAATGGTCGTCGTAACAGTCACCACCATTACTGATACGGGGGGCATAATGACTAATGACCATTACGACCCTCGTAACGGCTGGAAAAAAAATTACCGAATAATTCTGGAAAAACATTTACAAAATTCATAATCATGTAAATATTCCAAATATGTACTCATTTTTTATTTTGAATGTGTTTATGGTAATGTAACGGTCCACTCTTTGGTGAGTATTGTATCTAGTTGTCTAGTAAATTTATGAACATAGTTATGTCTCTATAATATTTACACATTACAAGCAAGCATTAGAACTAGAAATCGAAGGGGAAAAAAAAGGCATAAATATCACTTTTTCAAATTATTTAAATAAATAAAAAAAATAGCCTTTCGAGCTTCTATTTGCCCAAATCACTTCAATTTACGATTTTAATCCTAAAAACTATAGCAAGAGTGGTCAAAATCTATTGTAGAATAATTTAGGAAAGCTTTTTTAAATGAGAAAAGTGAAAATAATAATAATAATAATAATAATAAATGAGGAGAAAAATGGATTTAAATACGGAAAAAAAAAAGTGCTCATTTTTCAACCGTTATTGGAGTAACGATCGTTATGCCTCATAACAGCCAATATAGTCCCAAAAAACCAGCTTCCCCATTTCACCCCCGTATCGCGTGACAATCACAGCCGTTACCTATACTTATCGGCCTTTACGACCGTATTGTAACACATACAGAACACTTTGTTGGGAGGGGATACACACACTTGATTTTTGGCAGGGCGCAACATTGTGTATGTGAAAATCCACTCTAACCATTATAAGCATCATCCCATGTTAGGTCTAAAGCCAAAAAAATAGGTTGACCAGTGATTTAGGTGCACACTAACGGAAACAATTGAGAGAGAGACTTTCACCCTTGATTTTTTATAGGGCCACCAAATTGAGTGTGTGAAATCCACTCCAACCATTAGATGCCACACAAAATGTTAGACCTGGGAACCCAAAAGTCAAGCCCGTCTGTCATTCAGGGGAGCCACACTAAGGGAAATAGTTTGCAAGGTGGGCGTCCCCCAATACACTCATTTCAATCATGTGGTCCACCTAAATCATGGATGGGTCTGATATTTGAGCCCTAGACATGGGGTGAGACAAATGATGATCGGATTAAATTTCACATAATATCATGGTGAGGCCCACCCAGGCCACCCGCCTTTTTTCTCACACGGATGGTCTCCTGCTGGCTGCAACACCACTCACAGTAGGCCACCAGCATATAACTACACACATGTGCTAGACATGCATGCCTAAAATGTGTCATGTTGCTATTAGACAAGTTCCAACTAGTAACATATGCTAACCCCTCCTTAAAAAAAATATAATAATAATAATAATAATAATTTAAAAAAAAAAAAAATCTAATAACATATGCTACCATATGTATATTTAAGGAGAATACTTAGCAGTTTGGTCATAAACATACTCTGAACTTTTCGATCGATGCAGAACTAAATTAAGGATGTTTATGCATCATAAAATGCGAATGATGATTCTATCACTCTTTGAACACTATAAGAAGATGCAAATGTCAACAGCTAGGGTTCAACTATCTTCCAAAATACAATGTTTTGCCTACCTTCAATGCTCAAGGGCCCAACTTCACTCTTCCTGCTAACGACAACATCAGCCATTACTTCTTCATGATCAACGGTAGTTTGCATCTTATTGTGCTTTCTCTTTTTGACATGAACATCATGTAGCTTTGGTATTGGAAGTACCGCATCTTCAGCATTTGCACGGTCTAAAGCGATGACTGTTCAATCATAATAGAAGTAGTAAGTGCATTTTAAACTGTTAAAAGTTCTCAACAAATCTAAGGTATGATATAGAGACATTTTGGAAAATGAAATAAGGAAATTTCAAAAGAGTGACATAAATAGAAATTTAGGCATATTTTAGTTCCTTTCAATGCGAAAATCTACCATTACACATCATACCTTCATTTTGCAACACATGGCCTTTCTGGGACTTGGAAGAAGACCAATCTTTTGGCAAAAGAACCCCATCATGGGAGCTGTTTAAGTTCACATCAATACCACGCTGAACTAGGAGTTTCTCAAATGATGGCTTTACTATGGAACCATAAGCAACAAACACTTGCCCAGAGGCAGGTTTCACAATGCCTTGTAAGTTTGCAGCAAATATGGTAGGTACCGAACCCTTGTGATTCTTCGGGAGCGATGCCTCAGGAGATAATGAGATCTTTGTAGGCTTAGAATTGCGTAATTCCTCGATGTTCTTCCCATGCCAAAAATAGCAAACACCTAACTCTGAAATGGCTAAAACATTTAAACTTTCATCATCTGTTTCCCCACTTTCTGTGCCCTTACTGTCCAGAAAGACTGCGGGATGATCCATCGAAAGCACACAGCTTGCAGATTGCTTTTTGACACCATCTATTTTCCACATTGCAATGTATCTTTCACCAAGAGCAGAAGATAGGATGTACTTCCCATCTTCGGTGAAGATCATGCAACGAACAGCAACCTATATGACAGTAGTGTGCACAAAGTAATTGAAATCAGCGGTCCTTGTCAAGTAGCAAACCAAAGAAAAATACAAGCAAACAACAAAAGAACAATATAAAAGAAAGGAATGCACAAAAACTATACAAGGAAATGGTATACACTCACAGGATGGCCAGAAAACTTCTGTATCTTTTTATTATCAGGGCAATCAAAAATTTTCAACTGAGCAGCTGCCGTGGCTAATATTTTCCCATCTGACAAGGACAAATTACCTTAGCAATTTAATCCATAAACTAAGCAATTAAAAAAAGCTGAAATAAGGAAATAAACTAGCAATAGACTAGTAAAATAACCAGAGAAAATCATTTAGAGTTGGGACGTTTCCAGAAAACAAGCAACAAAAAGTGGTACAATTCCAATCAGCAAGGCATGTAGTCAATTCAATGATTTCAATCGGTATTCAATCAGATAATAAATTTGAAAAATAACCAGACAACAATGGCATAGATGAAATTTATGATGTTATCCATTTCATTCCATGTATATGTTTTTTTCAAGGTATTCTGTAACGGCCACCACCATTACCTTTACAATACTGGGTCATGGTCTCCTTTTTTTTTTAATTGAAAATTTTTTTAAAAAAAAAAAAAAAACACTGTATAGGCCCCGTAACAGTCCATTACGGGGCCATCAAGGCCTTTACAGGAGGCGTAATGGGCCATTACGAGGACTATCATGGCCTTTATGGGTCATTTTTTCCGTAACGGCCATTACGGCCTTTACAACCCCGTAACATGTAACGGCTGCCACCATTTCCTTTACGTGACGCCCTTTACGGCACACCATGGTTTTTTTACTAGTTCATGCTCTGTTTATCAGCATTGAAATTGTTCAGGACAGAAGAAAACATGCAAACAAAATGAGAAACATGGCACCAGTCCCATTGGAAAAAAAAAAAAAAAAAAAAGTCTAATAAATAGCAAGCAACCCCAGATGCAGCTCTGTTATTGAGCCTAAATTTGGAGTGTTAAACCCCTTTAAAGGGCTGAGAGAAGTGAATAATTTCCAAGTCACAATTCTCATCCTACAAGCAAAAAACATCATCAAACTAGTGGGTTGCCTCCGTCTTACTCTTCAATTCAATCATCTCATTTAACTGAAAAGAATAGAAAGTCCCAAAAAGAAGCATAAAAAGGGTAAGATAATGAACACGGATGACTAACCAAATGTCTAAACACATTCAGAATTTCCATCTAAGCACTAGATTAGACAAACGAATCCCCGACAAAATAAAACGTAATAGTGCTGATGCTATCACACACAATGTAGGCTTTGGTGTGGAATATATCTTGACTTCTTGACAAAAACATAACCACTTAAAATACAATATCAGAGCATGAACTTCATCTAAAGCTCAAAAGGGTAAGTAGGAAGTCATTCAAACAATTTTCATACCTGAAGAGATGGACAAAGAGGACACCGCCTTTGTAGATGCCCTAAACTTCCCTAATAGGCTCCCAGCAGACAAATCAATCTGGCAAACCATACCATCAGCACCCGCAGTATATATGCATGAACCCTTGTTAGAAGAAGAAATGGCATTGACACCCCTGCCCATTATCAAAGATAGTTAGATGCCATTGATACAAAGTTTGAGCCAGATTGCTAGCTATGACATCCATACAATCACACATGATAGTGTCAGCATAGTAAAAGATAAATAAACACTCCAAAGTTGACATGCATTGTATCAATCATTAGAAGAAAAAATATTAGACAGGAGAAACAAATTTGGAATGTAATACAAGATGAGCTATATTATCCTCAGCCCAGGGAATCTTGCAGAGGCTCACATGCATGCAATAATGCATGAACACACCCTCTATCTCCACATGCTTCACACATACTGCCCAACGTTTACAGTAGTAAAATAGGGTTTCCAGTACAATCTTAAGGAGCCAACGTCTAACAATTTAGGTAATACATTTAAATACTAAACATGACATTTTATTCCTCTTTTCTTACTTTCATGGTGTTCCTTTCACTATGTTTCTTCGTTCTTGTCAATATTTCTCAAAACAATCACATCAACTCGCAACAACCAGACAAACATCAGCTAGAACTTAGTTCTTGGCGGTGCCAGTTAGGCAGCCATGCTGGCAAATAATTCTCAAACTCAGATTCCGTGTCAAAGATATTATGAAAAACTCACCCAGGATGGCAGTCATTTACTCTCCACCTCAGCTGACCAGCTGCAACATCCAGAGCCAAAACATCACCACTGCCCGTCCCTAACACTAACAACGAATGCGCAGGTTTCCTTTTCTTCTAAAATTCATAAACAGAACCAAATTACACAAAGCCAGTCCAAAAAAAAATGCTGGGTATGATCCAAAAGGCTAAAAAATAAGAATAATATCCTAAACATCCAAGCTTATCTAGAACACGAACCTTGTGCCCGAAATGCACCCACTTCATGCAAGTGTAATCAAGTGAAAGATGCCCGCTTTCAGACTTACTGGACAGATTTGTGTCATCAGTTGATGTGATGTCTGCAAACTCGGTCTGTACTTGTCCCTTCAAAGTGTCCCATATCTGGCGATAAAAAAAGGCAATGCTCGTTACCCATCAAAAATATATATGTGACAAGCAACCACTGAAAAAATCCACGTAACTTTCCTTCCAGAAAATAGCTTTCACGTCAATGTTCTAAATCTCAATAAAATGACATAAAGGGTTATTTTGGGAACAAAATGCATTATGTTTGCTTATATCATCCTTTTAAAAAAAAAGAATTGTGTTCGCATATATCCATGACTTCAATCACATCAATGTTTTAGCCCTTCAAGGGAAATGCCTAGTTCCTGAGAGTATAGTTGCATGAAGAGTGTAGCAAAGCCGAAACATATTCAAGTGTCTATTTCAAAATGTTAGCAAGTATAAATAGCCAGGAAACAGGAGCATGAGCATAAGTCTGAAGTACAGGCCCATAGAATCCCGTATCGCGTATCATCTCGTGCCGATACAGATATGATACGGCCATATCGGCCAATACGATACCGATATTCATATCCATGGTTACAAGGATCATTTAACTATGCTACAGACCCATGACTACATGACGTAGCACTTTTCACATCCTCAGGCGTCAATAACCAAATCCAAGGAACCAAGCAAATCCAAATATAGCTGCGACCAATTTTAATTGCTTCTAATTTTGCCTTATTTGAATTACTGGCACCAAAAGGGCCAGCAGTCACAAACATGGTCCGGCCTAGGTTGTCTCTAACAAGACAAAATCATGTCACAAGGACCATCATTACAAACAACAAGCTACTGAATTCACTGCAAATACTTCTAGCAACCATCATTATCTATACATTTGAATATCATGAGAAAGATAGTTGGATGGGATGCTTGCCTGCCCAAATTAATATCCAATGCATTTCAGATAGGACTGATCTGAGATGCATTGGGCATCTATATGGGGCAGAAAAATAAAGAACACCCATATCCCGCAAAATGCAGTTCTGGTTTTCCGCTGTCCCAAATGATTGGGAGAATGGATGACGCCTAGTAATTTCAGGTACATCCAAATGTGCCTAAGCAATCCGCATATTCTAAATCTCTAGCACTTTCTGTGAATCCTAACCTATGCATGGCCTGCCGCAGAATGCAACAGGAATTTGCAACTAACCTTAATCCGACCATCTCCTGAAGTAATGGCTAAAAAGTCCAACGAAGGACTGAATGATGTAAAGAGGTCTTTGATATTCGGTGAGCCCATGATCCTGCAAAAAAAAAAAAAAAAGACAGTTGAGCAAGAAGAGATCATCATGCACGCCACATGTGGCAAACATAGGAGCGATCGAGTCCATTCAGGCCTGTCTACACATCAGCAGTATATATACAAAATACAATTGTGGCCCACCTGATGAGTGGAAATTCTCTATTTTCAGGATACAATACATTCATGGTGCCCACCATCTGATGAGCATGACGAACAGTCCAGATTCAACATACAAGTGCAGCCCACCTGATTAGTGGATCCCGTACACGAGTGCAAGTCCGAATACTTGGGTCAGCACAGTATGTAAGAAATCCAATCCATTCATCAGGCAGGGTTTCAACTCAATATCTTCCATGGCCGGGAAATCAGATTGTTAGAGTCATCAAAAGGGATACACATGACGCTGAATGACAAGACAGTTTTTTTCTAGACGACCATTCTATTCATACAAGAGCGGCCCACATAATGACCAGACCGACCCGATTTCGTAACACAGCACATACACGATCGAGGTCCAAGAAATGAACAGCCTGGATCAAATTATTTTGCACTTCAACTAAACAAAATCCATCTATTACAACAAATGGATGACATACCTTGAAATTTTCTCTGGTTAGAAAAAATCAGGAATCCTTTTCTCCTCGGAGAGAAAGAGAGAGAGAGTCACGACTCGTTTTCTCTGCTGAGAGAGAAAGAGAATCACAGTCGGTTTCTCCGCTGCGAAAGAGAGAGTAAAAACCCTCTGATTTTAGCTCGAGCTGCTGCAGCTGCTTCGGTCTGTTTTCCGTTTCAAATCTTCTTCAACTAAAACCCTAGCAGAACCCGCTCCGGCCCTTTTTGTCGAAATTGGATTGCGTACTGAGTAACTCAGTACGCTCTTATCGTACTGAGTAAACTCTGTTGGGCCCACCGTGAATGCATGTGGTTTATCCACACCGTCCATTCGTTTTCCCAGATCCTTTTAGGGGTTCAACCCAAAATTGATGCATATAAAAAGCTCAATTGGACCATACCACAGGAAAAAGTGGAACTATTGATTTCCACCGTTGAAATTTTTTTAAGGCCTTTAGTGATATTTATTTGTCATCCAACCTGTTCATAAGACCAGAAAGACATGGATGAATGGAAAACACAAATATCAGCTTGATCTAAAACTTTGGCTGCCCCCATGAATTCTTCAACGGTAGATGTTCAATTCACACTGTTTCCGGTGGTGTGGTCCAGTTGAGGTTTGCGTATATTCCATTTTTTGGATAAGTTAATAAAATTATGTGTTAAAAGAGATGGACGGAGTGGATACAATGCATGAATGAAATTGGGGTCCACAAAGTTTGCTCACTACGCTTAGCGTACGGAGTTACTCAGTACGCAATCTGCTTCCCTTTTTGTCTGCCTATTTCTCTTTTCCAAAATTGCCCTCGCTGGAAAATAGCGTTTTTTGCCGGACGCGACTTAACTGGGAAGTGGATTGCGTCCGACCTCCGCCGGACAATTTCCGTCCGACCAGGGCTGCTGTGGGGTCCACCATGATGTATCTGTTTATCCACGCCCTTCATCCATTTTCTCGTATCATTTTAATTTTGGAAACTTTAAATGAGGCGGATCCGACCACACCAAATAATGAGCTTGGGTTGCATTGAATGCGAAAGTCATTTCTGCTGTGGTCCACTTAGCGTTGGAGCTACCTCATTTTTGGGCTCTTACCTTGAAAGGACCTGAGAAAAGGGATGTACAGCGTGGATAAACAGATACATCATGATGGGCCATACCTTAAAAGTACTTGAGAAAATGGATGTACGGCGTGGATAAACAGATACATCACGATGGGCCCACGGGAGCCCCCGGTCGAACGGATTATTGCCCGGTTGGGGTCGGACACGGGATCCCGGAGCCAGCATGTGGGTGGGGCCCACCACGATGTGTGAATTGTATATCTACTCCGTGCATCCGTTTTTCAAACTCATCTTATGGCATGAAGTCGAAATTGAAGCTTATATAAGTCTCGGGTGGACCATATTAAACAAAACAATGATAATTGAAGGACTACCCTTAAAAACATGCTACAGTGTGATGTTTATTTGCCATCCAACCTGTTGACAAGGTAACACATACCTTAGTATATCTTTCCTATATGCACTCTTGTCAACTCAATACATCAGTTTTTGGTGCTACTTGTTGAGAACCATGGAAGCATACGTAGACAAATCAAACAAAGTACACATAATCATACAACTAAGCCTGGGTACAAATTATGGTAGAAAAATTCTTTTTAAAAAATAAAAAATAAAATAATGACAACACAAAGTGTTGAGTATACACTATGAAAGCGTCAGAACAAGCCTCAAATCTACTTCATAAGCTCTATCTATGCCCTATAGACCCTTAATAACAATTTAGAAAACTCTGTAACACATCTACTATTCTCAAATTCCGATTACACCCGATATATAAAGTATTATAATTGGAATAGGAAATAAATTTTACACTTATGCAACTCTATGTGTACTTAATGAAACTTTAATGAAATCGACCACCCATTAAAGATCTGCCACTGGTATCAAACTTAATTCAATGACATAAAGTAACAATACCAAAACATTCCATCAATCAGCAATGAGATTTTTGAATTTTTCTGATAGCATCGACCTCCACTCAATAGCATTGACAAATCACGTTGTTAATAGACATAAGACATAAACAACAATCCAAATCTCAAGTTGCCCACCCCACTCGAAGCAGTGATGTTTATCCATTAAATATTTATCGTGGGCAACAAAAGTTTTAGATCAAACTAATATTTGTATGGTCCTTTCATACATATCTTTCTAACCTTATTAACGCATATGATGGCAAATAAATGTTCTGGTAGTCTCCATCGAGTTTTTAATTGTGAGTTGTTAATCACCACTATTTTTTATGGTGTAATACTTGAGATTTGGATATGCCATACTTTCGGGGATTATGACCCATGATGAGTTGGAGAGACGGATGGATGGCGTGGATACGATAAAAATAATTCACAGTGAGTCCCACACACATGGATTCACCGACCTTGGTGATCCATGGATCCACTCAAGTGTGTCCCATAGCTGCCACCCACAGGTTCCCACGTGTTAAAATGATAGGATGATTTCAACTACTCATATTCCTTTACTGACACAGTTCAAGCCAGACATAAACCAAGCTACTTATAAGCCTGGCTTCAATTGTTTTTAAAAAGATCAGCTGGTATTGGCCTCAATAGAATTTTAAACAAAACCAAATCTCATAGCCAAAGTTCTCTTAAAAAACCAAACCAAGCTCAAACTAAGGCAATATTGCCTCAGCTCAACTTGATTTAGCTTGATTCAGCTGATAGATTATATACAAATGCATCCTTAGGTGTGATCCACTTGAACTCTGGATATGACTCAATTTTAGGGTCATGTCCTAAAATGATATGTAAAAACGAATGGACGGTGTGGATAATATATAATACATATAGATAAATGCACACTGTTTCAAGTGGTTTGCTCCACTTAAACTTTGGATGTGATTCAATTTTGGATATCTCCTAAAATAATATGTAAAAATAGATAGACAGTGTGGATAATACATGCACATGACCGTGGTCCACATATCTTTCTCAATATGCTAAAGCATGATTCGATTTGTTTGGTGACCTCAACACTCATCACATAGCTTATGTAAAAGGTGGGATGAGATTCAAAAAACATAATTATAACATATGGCAGGGATTGTCCCATGTTATTATGGGATTAACTAAATTCCTTGCTATGTTTGTAATATGGTGGTACATTGAATGAATGTACCCACCATCATTTGAAACTATTGAAACTAACACATGTGTTATATCCAAACCGTTCATCTGTTTTGTAACCTCATTTTATGGCATGAGCCTAAAAATGAGGCAAATCCAAAACTTATGTGGCCCCAAAGATGTTTTCGACGGCAGGTATTCAATCCCTGTTGCTTTCTATGGTGGGGTCCACTTGAGCTTTAGATCTACCTAATTTTTTGGCCCATGCTTTAAAATGATCTCAAAAAATGCGTGGACGGTGTGGTTATAGCCCACACATCATAATGGGACCTACACAACTTGCTAACATTGAGTGGTGTTGGCTAAGGACCAATGCAATTCCATCTAATCTAATTCCAAGCTTTTCCAATCTTCTCAAACATTGAGGGCCCGTTTCGCCAGGTGGATTGGAAGGGATTGAATGGTATTAGTGTGGATGGCATGGATTTCAAGGTAATGATGGTGTTGCCAGTGGATTGTCTTAAGATCCATGGAATTGCCATATCCTGGGATTGCTATATCGAATATGTTTGGCAAGCTGGCCAATCCCAGGGTTAAACCTTCCCATCCCTTCCAATCCCTCAAACCAAACACGTCTAGGCAAATTTGAACGTATTTGGGTGGATTGGATGGGCTTTAAAGGTAATGATGCATTGTCAGTGGATTGTCTTAAGATCTGCTGGATTGATATATTTCGGGATCAGATTACCCAATCTGTCTGGCACACCCTCCAATCCCGGGATTTAACTTCCAACCCCTTCCAATACCATCCAATCCCTTCCAATCCTCCTGGCCAAATGGGCCCGAGTGGAATTGGCATGGACCAAAATGCAATTCCATCCCACCTAATCCCATCTAATACCATGCGGCAAACGCCCCCTTTGGACCTCACAATGACATGCATCTTATCTGGCAGTTCATTAAAAATTTCAACCCATTTTATGGCACCAGACAAAAAATAAGGAAGATACAAAACCTTGGTTGACCACAACACAGGATCCAAACTCATCGGGGACAAAAGTTTGGATCAATATTAATTTCCTGTGGTGGGGCTCACCTCAATGTATGCGATGCATATCCACGCTGCTCATCCATTTATTCAACTCATTTTAGTGTTGTTATTTTTGCATCAATATTTTTTAATATTAATTTATAGTGTTATCCCTGTATAAGAAAAGTTCATATTATATATAACGTTTATTTAACAAAAAAAAATGAGTTAACCTTAACTTAGCTCAACCTAACTAAGATATCTGGATAAAACCAAACCAATCTCAATCTGGCATGATATGGACTAAAAGCTCAAACATTAAGATAGGCTGGAAGCTGCCGGACCAAACTTGGGTCAAGCTCGGTTGGGCTTGGCTCGTATAAAGGTCACACAGCTAAGGTCTTTTCTCATAATCACGATTAAGTGATAATCACAGCCTTTGATTTTAGAGTTGGACGCTAGCCATTGAAAATCTTATTTTCCCTGTTCTATATTCATGGTGGTGTTTGCAATCATCCATACGGTGGCCCACACAGCGAAGATTCCACAACATGAACAGTTCCGATCATCAGACCATCCAGCATGTGGACCACAGTGGTCGGTGAAACGCGCTGGATCGTGAGTCACAACAGGGCCAAACGAACACTTGAGACAGTGCAGTTTCTAGTGGCATATCCCAATGCTTCAGTCATCCACACCGTTGATATGATGGGCCTCACCGTGATTGGACTTGGTGTTCCCATCAAATCGCTGTACTACGATTCTGTTTGTCATCTGACATTTGGGTTCACTTTGATAGCCATGCATGGATGGGCCTTGTTCCAAATATATCACTGATCGGACGGTCACAAGCTTGGCATCCTTCAGTAAAGACTGAGGTTTAAAGACCGCGAGTGTACTTGCTCGCTTTAGATGGACAGAGAGTTTTGGGGTAGGTGTGCGAGATCCAAGCCATTCATCGGATAGAGAGCACTGTAAGCTTGTTTTCTACACAAGATCACGCTAGTCCACTCATCGGGTGGGCCACATGCTTGCATTCACCACCGACATGAGCCCGGCCCAACTAGTTTAAACGACACAAAACCGACCCCGGCCCGCTTCGATAGCCCTGAACTCGGGAAGTGGGCTGGCTTGCTTTTAGATCCACCGTACGTTCTGGTTGTCAGTTCGTTCCAGTGGGACTCATTGTTTCAGCGATCCAATCCATTGAGATTATGGGCCCCACCGTTGATGATCAAAGCCATTCAATGGAAAGATCCTAAACGTCCACGGGCTCCATTTGTGCAAACTCAAATCCCAGCTGTACTGTACATGTACAGTCTCTGCTGCCCGAGCATTTAATCGCACCTCCTGTTTCCCAGCCATCCACTTTTCTCATACAATCCAGTCCATCCGTTTACTGGGCCGGTTATAGATGGGTCATGTCTGAAAAATCACACCCAGCTCGGTCTTTAATTGTCGGGCCTAGCCCGGCCTGGACCAGCCCAAACCCGGTCCATTGCCAAAAGAGACCCGATCCGGTGGATCCGACCCGACCAGACCTGATCCAACCCGAACCGACGGTCTAGATTGGTGCGGATCGGGTAGCTCCATCCAGATCCGAAATCTTTCGGGTCGACTTCGTATTACCCCTGATCTGATCCGACCCGACCCGACCCAAAAACCCGATTCGAATAGATCCGAACCGATCCGAACCTACCCGATTTGGAGTAGCTCTTATTGATACTTCTACTTTTCCCTTTGATATGGTCCACTTGAGCTTTGAATATGCATCAATTTTGGATTCAACGACTAAAATGATTTCCAAAAACGAATGGACAACATGGATAAACCACACGCATTCAAGGTGGGCCCCAACAATACTTATTGTGTACTCTCTTGTTTGCTGGTGTACCACACACAGCTATGTACAGGTAGTTGCAGGTACATGTCATGCGAAGACGACTCATTGGAAAGTGGAAACGAATTCACTACTCCCCCACCACTAGCCAATGGTTGGCGGTCGATGCTCTGTGGGCCCCACCATGATGTATTTGTTTCATCAATGCCGTCCATTTATTTTTCTAGATCATTATGTGGTATTATACAAAAAATGAGTATATCCCGATCTCAAGTGGACCATTATAGGAAACAGTTTTGAATGCACGTCAACCATTAAAAAAATTTTGGGGCCCATAAAAGTATTGGATCAAGCTGATCTTTGGTTTTTCCCTCCATCTGGGTCTTTATGACCTAATCAACAGATTGGATGTCAAATAAATAGTACAGTGGGCCTTAGTATGATTTAAATGATGGATATCTAATCACTTTTGTTTTCCTATGGTGTGTGGTCCACCTGAGATTTATCTCCCTATACTAATTCAAAGAAAGCCCTAAAATCATCTTTAAAAATTGATGAATGGAAGGGATGAGATACATACATCATGGTGGGGCCCACAGATCACTGACCACTGCCCACGAGGCTGGTGTCAGGGGGAGTAGCCAATCCGTCCCGTCTTCGGTGCACTGGTGCAGGTGCTCTTCGAGCTGCGAGTTGTACGAACGGTTCAAAGGTGATCAAAGTTTTATGGCCCTACAGTGATGTATTTATTATATCTGCAAAAATGGATCATATCCAAAGATCATCTGGACCACATTCAGTGTGGTCCCACTACTTTTTCCAGTGTGGTTTACTTGATAGTTAGATCTATCTTATTTTTTGTCTCAAGCCTTAACACTAGCTCGCCAAATGGATGAACGGTTTGGATATAACACATATTCCATGATCAGACCCACATAACTTCATAACATAAAGACATCTTTTCGTGAGCTGCCGTGCAAAGCATGTTCACCGCTACGCCTCGAGCTCCGAGATGTATGAACGGCTCAAATGATATCAATCTCATATGGCCCCACAATGATGTATTTATTATATCCATACCGTTTATCCATTTTGCATGATCATTTTAAATCATTTGAAAAAATAAAATAAAACATATCTAAAGCTAAAATGGCCACACCAAAAATAGCAATGGGATAATAATTTTCACCATTTTTAACCCTTGGAATCGCATCTAACCCTATCCAACTCGGATTATCTGAACGAGTCGGACTCGGTTCGGGTCAGACCAACCATGTCTCGGGTTGAGTCCTATGTTCCGGACTCCGTCCGGATCGGAACGGATTCGGGACAGCCCAGTTAGATTTCGGACAGGATCGGGTTAGCCCTAATCGGATCCGACTCGGTCCGATGCCCACCTCTCCCACCCCTACGGCCATTACCTCCCACTTTCTCCCTCCTTCAAAAACCCTAAAAACGGGAAGTGGAGTAGCCTTTGGGGCCAAACCTCATAAAAAAAGCAAAGCGATATTACAGAACTGCCATCGGATTCTACGCTTCCATCTTTAGCGGATTGAGAATCCTAGAAAACGTCCAAAAGAGAAATGGAGTCCGAATCCACAGACCTGAAAACCCTAGAAAACCTCAACTCTCTCCAAATCTCCTCACTCAGAGAAGAAGAAGACGAGGAAATTGGAGAACGAATTGAAGAAGAAGAAGGAGAAGCCGATGATGACGACGATGATGAAGACGAAGCAGAAGAAGACGTGGCTGTAACGTTAGGTTTCGTCGAGAAGCCGAAGAATCCCCAATCGCTCCTCCGACACTTATTTCCTAGCAAGGCGGGAGGTGTGCCGGTATGCTGCAAGTTCGTGGAATTTCAAATTCCCAATTTTCTAGATTTTGAGTAATTGAGTTTTTTTTTTGGGTCTCTGTTTGTAGGCGTGGTTGGATCCGGTCGATTTACCGTCGAAAAAGTCCCGTAACTGTGGATTCTGTGGAGAGCCTCTGCAATTCTTGCTTCAGGTATTTAAAATTTGTAAACTTTTTTTTTAAAATTTTTTTCCTTTTTCTTGCAATTGTTGAAATGGATTGTTTGGATGATGCATTTTTAAGATTTGAGTTTGATTCAGTAACTAATTCAACTGAGAGAGAGAGAGAGAGAGAGAGAGAGTTATTTTTTAAATTGAGGAATGATCAAATGCTGAGGCTCAGCGCCCGGCATTCAAAGCTGTCCAAGCTGTACCTTTTCTCCCGCCAGCATGTCGTATGTGCAGGTGGGCATCTGACATGAGCAGAAGGTGGAAATTGATATGAAGATCACCTGGTGTGAAAATCAGGCCAATACCACCCATCCTTTCTGCTTTTCCATGCATACCAATAGTGACAAATCTCATTCTCGGCAATTTCTCGGGCAAGAAATTTCTCAGGAGATATTCAAAATTTGAGGTTTTAGGCCATTTAGTTTCAATTTTGTTTGGGGGAATCGTTCCTTTCATATTTGCTTATGTTGTTACCCACTGTTCATCTAGCACTGGGGATCATTTATTTTGGCTGCAAAAGTGTTTCTCTTGGAATGGAAAAGATGAATGTTGTTCCATCTCGCTCGAAGTCTAGAAGCTAGAGGGGAATCAATCTCCCTTGTTCTGACCCATTAGAGTTTTTTTTTTTCCTCTTTCGATTCATTATTTTCTCTATTGTTTCTTTCCACTATTGGTAGAGTTATATTTTACAAAGAAAAGGAATAACATTCTCTTGATAGACTTTATTTTATTTTTACAATTTTCATTTCATGGAAGGTTTATGCACCAATTTCTGAGAAGGAATCTGCTTTTCATCGGACATTATTCATATTCATGTGCACATCTATGACTTGCCTCCTCCAAGACCAGCATGAGCAATGGAAGCGCAAACCTGAGAAGCCATCTCGCAGGTAATGGGAAACTAGTACACTTAAGAGTCAAAATTGATTCTCATCGTTGCTGAATTCCACTGCTCTGATGCTTGGATGGTTTCTAAGTGTGAAGGTTTTCCGTTGCCAGCTACCTCGCTCTAATGCATTCTACTCAAGCAATCCTCCAAAGCATGATGGGACTGATAAACCATCTGGAGCCGGAGGTAATCTGACTTCTTCTTCTTCTTCTTCTTCTTTTTGCATTGCTTACGTTGCGGATCTTTTCCCCCAGAAATTCAAACCATTACTACAGAATTTATGTTACAATTGAAGCGGAACACAGAACTCTAGATTTGCTTATATTTTTATTTTTTACCCCTACGCATTCCAATGCTCGTTTTCTGTAGCTTTTGGTTTCTAGGTATATGATTGATCTTGAACTACGTCGATTGATAAAGTAGTTTGAATGCGTGCAGCATGATGAAGATTTGTACATATAACGTGGACACACATTCATTTGCATTCATTTTACATTCCTTTTGGTGATCCCATTACTCTCATGTGGTTTGTTTTAGCTGCACTCTGTTGTTGGTGTGGCACATGGAAAGGAGAGAAGCTTTGTAGTAGTTGCAGGAGAGCACGATATTGCTCTGAGAAACATCAGGTATTCATGAGTCTGTGAATCAATTTGGCTTAGTTTTCCTTGGAATCAATGCCAAAAAAATATAGTTTTCTTTTTAGGTCATGCATTGGCGCTCAGGGCATAAGGTTGATTGTAGACGGATAAGCATTTCTTCTCAATCTCCCAGCTCTACTGACAGTAATAGCAGAAACACTTTGGCGGAGATAGACAAAGGTCAGTAACATAGTGTTGGGAAGGAGGAACTATTTCAAAAATCACTAGATCACTAGGGCTGATGAATTTTGTTTTGCTAGTTGCCTGCAACACATTATGGCCAGAGTATGAGATCATTTGTGAGGATGAATGTGTTTTTGATACGGAGGAGGCCGAAACCAACGGCCAGGCAATTTCACTAGTTTCGAATGACCACATGGATGAAACGTTCAAATCCTTGTTGGACAAGTTCAAGGTATGACTCCATGGTTGATTTTGGAATTATGCTTCAAGATGCTCAGATCTTTACATGTGCTTCTTTTGGATCCGCCATGCAGGGAAATGACGATAAAAGAAGTTGGGCATGTTTTCAAGAGCGCATTGCTAAGGCCCCTGAGCAAGTATTAAGGTTAGTGCTCCCATGCATTCTGATACTGCTAGTCGCTTTATTTTTAACTAATTTGAAGAAGGGCAAAGGTAAAATCAGGCAAACTAGTCCCCTCTCTGGTCCAGCAACTCATCTGCTGTGCACGTGAAATACATGCATGCCAATCTGGCTTGTCCAAATCATGGGTCCCAATGTCTAAATTACATAGATTGTATGATCCTAACCATTCAAATGATAACCATCAAATTGATGGTAAAAGAAAATGTTTTATGGTCCAAATTCAGCAGTTAAATCAGATGGTTAAGAATGTCTGAGTGTGATTTAGAGCTATGATCCATCCACAATGGGACCCACTTTGAGTGGTTCAAAATAAGCAGGCATGTGTATGACATGTACACTGGGCAATTATTACTAGTATTATTTTGATTTTTGAAAGGAGACAAAGTACACTGGATGATTTGCCCGTTCAGATTGATATACATGTATATTACGTATATAGTGGCTGTGCATATGTGTACAATGTTCTATAGAGTGCTTTGATGTGTTGGGACGTTTCATTGAAAACCCTATTCTAGCATAATAGGATTCTCTTGGATGCATTAGAGTGCTTCGATGTGTCCGACATTGTACAAATTTTCCCATAATTGCCATAAATAAATGTTGTCCACTCGGCATGTGAGCCCCAATTCTAAACATATTTGGATGGGTTAGAAAAATTCAAGTTTTTCACAGGCATACCCTTGTTTTGCAAACTTTTGGCCAGCTTAGATCAACCTGATTCTTGGGCTAGGGCATCAATATAATGGTGCCTTTCTGATGGATGGATTGGATCTCGGACCCGTCGTTTCATGCTAGCACATGTTGGCATGTACATGAGCTTTACTGCACATTCATATGCACGTAGCAAAGCCCTTTATGTCTACCCCTCAGCGGATGACCACCTATTGGCTGGTTAGGATCATCCGACAATTTTCAACTTTGGCATATGCTCCATCCATCATAGGACTACTATTATGATAGCACAGATACCAGTGCGGCACCCAAATATGACCTCATGTATAACTATAGTCTTAGGGGTATTGTGGTCATGTAAAAGTACAGAAAAATACATGACTTAGTTTATAAAAAAATATTTTTTGTTTTTGTATAGTATAGATAAAACTTATTGATTGTAATCAACTTGTTAATTTTAATCAATCTATGTAATAGACTGTTAGATAGCACTTGATTTTAATCAGCCTATGTAGTTGTCTATTACATTATGCTTGTGGGAGTTTAATGCTCCCATTGCCAGTCCACAGCCGGGACAAAGGAGGGTAGCATCAAGTTGGCAGCCGGCATCAAACTTACGCCATACCTTCCAACATGAATCTGAACAGTATGACATTCCAAAGCCCTTGATAGAGTGGAATGGCAGAAAAGGATTCATGTAGCCAACCTGGTTACATCCTGATCCATAGCTCAAGTGGTAGACTGAGTGAAAGATAACCTCGTTTCAACACTGAGGTCTTGGTATCGATTCCTAGTGGGGTGGCTAACAGTGAAGTGTGAACTGACAGTGGGTGTACTAACAAGCTAACAAAAGAAGAAGAAAAAAAAATTGTAGCCAACTTGGTTTAGTTGCGATCAGGCTTAGATGATTATGATGATGATAAAATAGATAAATTTGAAGTGTACAACAAAATTCAGCTGGGAAAAGGGTGCCAGGGCTTCCCAAATTCAGGCAAATATGCTTTCATCAATCACCTGCTCTCAAGTCTCACCAGAATAGCTGTTTATTCATTCTCATTAAAGGAACCACACTGACTGCAATGCCAACAATGATCTCAAAAGTTCTGCTTCTGTGTCTCGATGATATTTTCATAGAACTTTTCTACAAGAGCTCTGATAATCATAACATAATCTAATTGCATGTACATGATATTCCTGAGAGACCCATTAGCACTATGTGGACATTTCACAGGTATTGTCGAGATGCAAAGGCAAAGCCACTATGGCCTATGTCAAGCGGCCGGCCATCTAAAGCCGATATTCCAAATTGCAGCTACTGCAATGGCCCTCAATGTTATGAATTCCAGGTATGGAGATCCCTTCTCTCACCTGGCTGTTCACCTCACTACTACAGATTCCTAGTAACCAGCTATGCTGCAAACAAAAGCTCTTATTATTGTTATTGTTGTTGTCATCATCATCTCAACTGCAATTTTGGTCAGAGGTGATGGGAAAATGCTAGCCCACTTGATGCGGGTTGCTTTTCTACACTGCTGCAAGTGCAAAGTGCATAAGTCGCCTTTGGGAGCCCTTCCAGCAACAATTTGGCAATGGCCCCAAACCCTCCTGTTACCGTTCCCATTTTGCAGCTGAGCTTTGCTATAAGACATACTGACGTATTGCTTTAGGATACATCGTGACCGTAGCCTTTGGATCTGGGTTCATATTTGGCGATCCAAACCGTTTACACAACGGGCTTCATCATGGATGGAGGATGCTAGAGGTGCAGCTCTGGTGGGTTGGGTTGGGTTGAGCAGCAAGCGGAGCCTGACCCAATCTCAACAGTACCCAACCTGCAACCTGACCTGACCCTAATTCCAACCTGAGTTCCCTAACCCAAACCTGACCTGAATTCCTCTATACTCAACCTTTAACTGACTAAACCCAATCCAACCCGATCCGAATTTAGTCATTATTACCAACTCGACCTAACTTGACCCAAATTTTCTCAACACAAACCCAACCCGATTTCAAATTGGGTTGGCGTTTTCCAACCCTAACCCAACCCAAGGAACCTTACAACCCGCCTCGAACTCAGGTTGGGTCACTCGGGCTCGGGTTAACCCAAGCCCATGCTGTTAGCTGTAGAGGCTTTTTTCCCCTAACACTTTTGACCATTTTACTCTTTTCCTTTGAATATGTAGTCTCCTTAACCGTTGTTTAGGGGGCCATTGATCAAAATTTACAATCTCCCAATCTTGAAGATTCCAATGGCCTGCAGCAATACGCTTGGATGTCTTCTGACAAACCTCTGCTTTATTTTCTTCTTCTTATTATGTTATCCACATTTGCAGGTATTGCCTCAACTGCTTTATTACTTTGGTGTGACAAATAATACGGACTCTCTTGATTGGGCGACCATTGCTGTCTATACCTGCACAGCCTCTTGTGAAGCAAGCGTAGGTTACAAAGAGGAATTTGCTTGGGTTCAGCTCTCATCTCCTTCGGCTATATAACAGTGATAATCTTATACAAACATATTGATAATTAGTTGAATCGGTGAATGTTTTCTTCTTTTGGATTTTGGTGGTTTTGGTGTCCGTGGAACGAAGTGCGGCAATGATAGAGAGTGGAATGACATCTTCAGGTGGATTTCTGAAGATCCTTTTGAGATTGTTGGATAATCAACTTCAGTTTTGCTAATTCCAACAAGTGTTTGCAGTGCCGGTCCTGTTCATGCCATCACAATTGCCAACGTATGTACATGAGATGAATTTTAGAATCCATTGTGGTGGACCCTACGATGTAGAGGACCAGCATACGGCCAGCCTGATGAGATGACTGGATGGTTTGGATGTTCCATGCCCGACTCGGCATATCTGGCTGTCTATATAGGGGTTGGGACTGTAAGCTTTGCGTGCGTCCAATTGGCAAACCTATCTTTCTGAGGGGGAGTGGATTAGGTGTTAACCTCATGGCGGGCCCACCTTAATTATTTTTCGTATATCTACACCGTCCATCCATTTTTTTCCGCCCGTTTTAGGATGTGGTTCCGAAAATTAGGCAGATCCAAATCTCAGGCGCAACACACCACATGAAGCAGAGCTGATTGAAGGCCTACCATTAAAAATTTCCTAGGGCCCACTGTAATGTTTATTTGCCATCCAACCCTTTGATGAGGTCAACCAGATCTGGATGGAGTGAAGATACAAAGATCGGCTTGATCCAAAGCTTTTGTGGCCCATGAATTTTTTAATGGTTATTCACCACTGTTTCCGGTGGTGTGGTCCACCTGAGATTTGGATCTACTTAATTTTTGGGATCGAGTCCTAAAATGAGCTGGAAAAACGGATGAACAGGTTGGATATGCATCACATTCATCAAGGTGGGTCCCACACTGTAAGGGTCCGCTCCCCATAGGCCAAGTGTAACGCAAGGTGAATAGCTTCCTGATGTGCCAATTTCATACAGGTGGGACCCAAGGTTCGTTGTTCCATACCATTGATCTTATTGGACCCACTCCAGATAGGACATGACTCAAAAATATTCCAGTTTGGAAAATCATACACATCAGATATTTGGCCTTTTTGCTGGTGGGCCTTTTTTGTATTTTGGGCCAGAAATCAAAGTGTTAGGGGCCTTTCAATCTAGGATTTTTTCTCTCTCCCTTTCTGACCAATCTTCCATCCGAAGTATGGAGTTCAACATCAATGGTCTGGATAACCAGATCGTGGGCCCCATTTGTACTCAACGGCGCATCAGGACACTAATCATGTCTGATACATACCTACACCAATGTTAGGTATGCATACCTACAAGCATATGCACTCATGTAGATGCAGGAAAGCCATACATTCGCACTCAAATGCGACAAAACAACCCAGTATCTAGGCTGTTTTGGACCTTTGATCTGGCGTGCGTGATAGGCCATGTACAAATATCCCAGTGGCCTGATGATCCTAGCCATCCATACCAGACTGTCAGGTTCATGTTGAATGTGAACCAATGGTAGGTCATGTTCCTTTATTTAACGGCCTCGTTTGCCGGCTAACTAAGCTCCAGGAAGTTTTAACGGTGGGCGTTCAATCACCACTATATATTGTGTTGTGATCCACTTGAGCTTTTTATTTCGGCTCATGCACTAAAATAAGTTGGCAAAATGGATGAAACACATACATCACGGTGGGCCCCACAGAGCCCTAGTGGTGCTGGGGTCGCCGACCAATCTGCCTCCGGTTTTTCAGTTGGACGTGTATGGACTGCTAGACAGTTGAAGCATGATCATCTATAAGGTGGGTCCTACATGATAGGCGGATCAGATGTTCGACACTTGCCAGGTCACCTTGGGAACTAGCAAAACTCGTACGTGAACTGTGCTGTAGGTTGATCACTCGGTCAAGATGGGGCCACGTCATACTGGTGGGTCCTTACATGGATGGACCCAGATACAAAATTACGGTTGTCCAACGATCGATGGACTTTGTCATTGAGCAAGCTATGATCAGCGGAGTGGAGACCAACGGTCGGAATCATCCGATGATGCGGCCAATAGAGATGGCCCAATCAACGGCCTTATTTATTGACGGCCAGTCAACCTTGCACGTGCGAGAGCAATCCGCAGGAAATTGCTGAGTAGATTTCGAAATCATCCGATCGCGAGGGAACGCGGGTTGCATATTGACATTTGACAGTACGACGGTGCTCTGTGGGCCCCATCATGATGTATATGTTTTATCCACACCGTCCATCCATTTTGGATGATTATTTCGGATTACGATCCCAAAAAATTTCCAGATATAAATTTCTGGTGGACCACAATACAGGAAAACAAAGGCGATCGAATGGCCACCATTAAAAATTTTCTACGGTCCGCTGTAATTTCTATTTTCCATCCAACCCATTGATTAGGTCATAAAAACATGGATTAAGTTTTTAAAAAAATAATCAACTTCATCCAAAATTTTCGTGGCCTTCAAGAAGATTTTAATGATGAGCGTTCAATCACTACCTTTTCTTTGTGGTGTGGTCCAACTGAGATTCGGGTGAACCTAAATTTTTTTCCTATGCCCTAAAATGACCTCTAAAATGGATGAACGGCGTGGATAAAATACACACATCATTGTGGGACCCACAAGCACCGTACAGTAGCCAGTCAACTGGCAGTGTCAGTATGCAATCCGCGTCCATCGCGATGAATGGAATTCAAAATCAAGGGTCCTAACCCGTTGAAATCGCGCCAATCTTAACGTCAGGGACGAACCCAAGTCTGCTAATTCAAATTCCTCAGATTTCTCCTTTCTGTTATCTCTCTCTCTCTCTCTCTCTCTCTCTCTCTCTCTCTCTCTCGTTCGTTTATATCTTCCCTTCCCCATTTCTCCAAACCTCACCAAAAACCCTTCAAATCCATCTGTCGTTGAATCCATACTCACATCACACCCCAACCCAACCCAACCCATTTCTCTAATGGCATCACTCTCCAGCTATCTTGAAGACAAAGATCAAGAAGACGCCGTCCAAGACTCGAACATCTCTGATTCGTTTATCTGCTCTGAAGATGTTAGCCACCCATCTGCAGACCCAAAAACTTCAAAAAACACTAAAAAACCATATCTCCTATCAATCACCAACCTCAAACTCAAGATACCCAAACCATTCAAGAGAAGAAGTCTTAGAAGCAACAGCTTCATCATTGTCAGAACCCCCACAAGATTAGATGACCAAAGAGAGATTCCAACAAATCAGCCTTCTATTCAATCCGATGACTCGAGCGATAAAAATACTCTAACTAGTTCTGTTTCTGATCAGAGCAGTAGCTTTGGCAGTCTAAAGACAGAAGAGTCCCAAGTAAGATGTGACAAACAAAAGATCAACGGCAAAGATTGGATTGATTTGGTTTCAAGAATGAGTCTTGATAGTGAAATTAGCTCAGATGGCTGCAATCAATCGATTACAGTACTCAATTCAGTAATTGAAGAAGACAATGGTGTGAAAAAGGTGGGATGTGATATTGAGAATCTCAGCGTCGTAAAGTACAAAAAAAGAGGACAACGAAATTTCGTAGCAATCATATTGTCACTGGCTACATTCAATCTCTCTAGCAAGAAAAAACTAGTGAATTTTGTTAAGTCCAGTTTCAGTTCGACTGAAAGCAATGGTAGTAATAGCATTGTTAGTCGTAGTAGTTATAGTGATGGAGAAAGTGACTTATCTTCAAGGGTTCCGACGAAGTTGGAGCGCATGAAATGGATCGTTAAGAGCTCATGTTTACCGATGAAGTCCCGGGATACAAAGAATGGTAAGAATGAAATTTGGAGGAAGAGGATTCTGATGGGTAGGCGATGTCAGCCATTGAATTTTTTGGGGATCATATACTTTGATGAGGATGGAAATCAGTTAGAAGGGTTGCCAAGGCCGAGAAGAGAATTCACATGGGAGATCAAACACCGGATTCATTTCGTCGATTGCAATGGTGAGGCAGATGATCAGCTAGTAGAGGTTGTTACTAGGAATTAAGGTATTTCTTCTCTTCTTCTTCTTCTTAACTTTTGCTGATTACAATAAGCTTCAGTTGAAATAAGGATATGGATGGCCTCTTTTCACTCATTCATTCATTTTTATTTATTTATTTTAAATGTAAATATTTTGGAGATTTTATTAACTTGTCTCTGCGGGTTTTTCCAGTAAACAGTATCAATTAGATGCAACATTAAGGATACAAATGGGTTGGGTGGGGTCAGGTGGAAGGTGGGCCAGACATGACCCATTTAAGAATCATGTTGGAATTTTGGACCCAGATACAACCCACTATAATTTGGGTTGGGTCTAGGTTGGGTTAAAAGTAAAAGTAAAAAAATAAAAATAAATTGCTGACCCAGGTATTTAATGTGATCCATGGCCTGTGCTGATTATTGCGTTGGCCGGGTTTGGGTAGGGGTGTGCACCGAGTCGAACCAAGTCAAGCTGGCCTCATCTTAACTCGGCTCGGCCAGTAGGTGACCCCAGCTTGAACTTGGCTTGGCTCGGTTGGTCAGCCGGTTTGAGCCAAGTTTGACCAAAATTAAGCCTCTGCACATTTTCACAAACACATGCTGTGCACTTTCAATTTCTCACTGTATGTAAAACAACAACAACTGTTTACAAGTATTTCATCAAACACCTTATAGGCAACATCAAAATCAAGAAAAAATGGTATTTGTTTCTTATACATACCTTCCTTGCTACTAGCCGACACTTTGTTGAGTCATTTCAGCAAATACTTCACTGAACTAGTTCAATTTGAGTTCAGTTCGAGTTGGGATTCGATCCGAGTCGATTTCGGGAAAGGTCGAACTTGGTTCGAAATTTTGTCGAGTTCAAAAAATCAGCTCGACTTGGCTCGAATTTAGCTTTGAACCGAGTTGAATCGAGCTTTTTCGTGTCCAGTCGAGTGAGCTAACCGAGCTAACTTAGTTTGTGTACACCCCTAGGTTTGGGTAAGATACATATATTACAAATGAGTTTCCACACAAATAATGTCCAAAAAATGACTAACGGTTTACATTCAAAAGTAAAATCGAATTGTTAGGGTTGTTCAGTCAATATGATTTTTAGAATTTTCTTCCTTAATATCAAGGCCTACCATTTGCATAGTACAGATTATTATAAGTAGTAGATGGGTAAACACATTTGAAAACAAAAGGTGGTGAGCTACTTATAATCTTGCTCAAAATAAGAAGAAGAAAGTTCATTTTAGTATGGCTCAAATAAGACCCATGTAAAACACTGTTCAGGTCATATCGAGTCGAGTTTATTTTAAGGGAATTTGGACCTGACCCATTTAGTAATTAAGGTCAATGTCCATTGATCCCTGAGAGAGCAGAAGTTATATGATAAAAGTCACAATGATTGGGTGATCCTAGCCGTTAATTGGAGGACTCTTGAGGATTTACAAATGGACAATTAAGAAAGAGCACAACCCAAAATTGACATGAAATGGTAAAAATCCTTAATGAATAGGATCATCCAACTATTGTGATTTCTAATGTTCCGTAGAATACATGTGTGCCACTTTTACTCAGTACATACTTCCTAAGCAAGGAGGCCCTTAGTGGAGTGAATGCTTAGTATGCATGGCATGCGTTACCCGTGACGGACATGTGGTGTCGGGGGAACAATTTAATTGATGGAACAGATTCTAATATATATATATATATATATATATATATATATATATATATATATATATATATGGAAATGGTTCTATGCGGCCGAGCTAATGCGAAGTGTCAAACTGTGTGGATCCCATAGTTATGCGTGTCTAACATCAACACCGTGCATTTGATGGGTCCCCTTTAAATTATGGGATATCCCAAAAATCAGCCGTATACGGAACTTAGGTGGACCATACCATCTAAAATCATGTGAAGACATGCTTAAAACATATAAAAGCACTTGGTGGGGCCCACCTGAAATTTGGATATGTCTGAAACTTGGTCTAACCCCTCATCCAAGTGGGACACAGATAATGGATGGGCTGGATTTGTGAACCACATCTCGGTAGATCCAACAAATGATTATGAATGTTTTAATGGGAGGGTAACCCCTCTCAACTTTTGTACATGGTGTGGCCCACCCAAGTCATTGATTGACTTGATTTTTAAGCTCGTGGCCCACCATGGAATGGTGCATCTGGCTGATGGGTTAGATGTTCAACACGCATCAAGGTGGGACCCACACAACTCGACCTCATGGGCAGTTCCCATGAGCTCGACCGTATAGAACCTTTTCCCTATAACTCTCCATGAGGTGGAGCTGTGTGGGTCACACCATATACAAAAGTTGAGAAGGGTTACCCTCCCATTAAAACATTCATAATCATTTGTTGGGTCTACCGAGATGTGGTTCACAAATCCAGCCCATCTATTATGTGTGTCCCACTTGGATGAGGGGTCAGACCAAGTTTCAGACACATCCAAATTTCAAGTGGGCCCCACCAAGTGCTTTTATATGTTTTAGGCATGTCTTCACATGATTTTAGATGGTATGGCCCACCAGAGTTCCGTATACAGCCGATTTTTGCGATATTCCATAATTTAACGAGGACCCATCAAATGCATGGTGTTGATGTTCGACATACATCATGGTGGGGCCCACACAGCTCGACCTCATGGGGAGTCCCCATGAGCTCTACTGTATAGAACCTTTTCCCACACACACACACACACACACACACTATTTTGGACTCTTTTTTTGTTTTGTTTTAAAGGTCCAAAACAAAAAATTCAAGTCTATGTTTGTTACGTCCAACATTAACTTCGTTTGATAAATATTGTATGTTATTATGGAACAATTTTGAACTTTGTTGGATAATACAATTTGCTGAAGCAAGAACACCGTCATGACATGTACAACAAATGTACCATTTTAAGGTGATGAACAATCCAAATCAGAACCACCATTTTATTATTGTGTTTTAGAATACATATGTAACAGTTAGACATATAGAAACATATATACTGTAGATAGTTATATGGATGGATTCAATATATATCTATAGAGATTCAGGATGCGTATGCATATGTATCCCATGTGGTGAACCCGCAAACTTCTGTTACTGAGAAAAGTACATTTTTGTTAACTGATTTTGGTCCTTCTTTTCCTTGCATAGATATTGAACAGAATGAGCTATTTTTATTGCCACTGTAATTTTAAATCCGAATGTGTGAGTGCCCCTCAAAAGTAAGTAAATACATCCGAAGCATATAAATTGCAGTTAATCCTGCCGTGGAACATAATATTATTGCGAAAATCAGTGACTACAACCAACTATCATTAAGAATTTCATCTTTGGATACTTCAGTCATTTAAAGACATGGGTTTTGATGGAGGCGGATTGCGTGGTGAACCCAACACCACATGGCCATGTGGTGTAAGGACTTATGAGACCCACCACGGTGTCCATCTTGCCAATTTATTTCAAGGAATGAGACCAAAATTGAAGAATATCGAACGCCTACCATCGAAAACTTCTTAAAGCTCCAAAACTTCTCAATTATGTTTTTCCTTTTCTTTTCTTTTTTAAATGATATACCTTTGTATTTATGAACAGAGGGTATATAAAGCGAAGATTTCAGGTGGACTCCACAAAAATCAAGCCTCACCCATCATATAACAAGATAAGCAAAAACAAAATAAGAGAACTAGAAAGAGCCAATTCCTCCCTAAAGAGCTCCAAGTACTGGCCTCGCCTACTGACAGCCCTTGTCGTGTTTTCCCTTCATTCAAGTCTTGTGTTACCTTATGAACAAGTTGAATACCAAATAAACATTACGGTGGGCATAGGAAGGTTTCAATGGTGAGTGTTATTGTCTCCATTGATTTTTGTAGTGTGGTCCACTTGAACTTTGGATCTGCCTCATTTTTAAGCTCATGTCCTAAAATGATCTTGCAAAATGGATGGATGGTGTGGATATAACACATACATCATGGTAGGGCATATGAAGTTTGCCACATCAATAAGTCCATTGTTATGCTCTACGCTACTTGATTCGGCCCAAGGAGTAGAGCTGGGCATTTCATACCCGAACCGGTGGATCCGGACCGATCAGACCCGATCCGACCCGATTCGAACAGAACCGATGGTTAGGATCGGGTAGCGTAATCCCATCGAAGTCCCATCGAGCGCGCATGCAGAATTATGTAAATACAGGATTTGTTTCCTATTTCAATTGTGATACTATATGATTATATATATATATATATATATATATATATATATATATATATATATATATATATTTTACCACCTAGGCTTTACGTTCGGCGCCAAAAAATCCCACCCAATGTACACTTGAGCTAGCTAGATGTCAACTCTATCTCTCTATCTCTCTCTATATCCTTGATTTTCTCTCTATATCTGTCTCTCTCTTTCTGTTGAAGAAGAAGGCTAGCTAGATGTCCCGTAGATCAAATCCTTTTCTTTCTGCCGTTGGGTTTTAGAGCTTGGATTTCTCTGTTGGAAGAGAGAAAGAGGGAAAGAGAAAGCAGACTGCGGACAAATATGGAGAGTGCACGAATAGCCGGACAGACATGGAGATAAAAAATAAACGACAGAAACTAGTGGGAGATGAGACAGATCACGAGATATGTTTTATATCCAAACCGTCCATTCATTTAGCGATCTCATTTTAAGGCTTGAGACAAAAAATAAGACAGATCGAACCATCGACTGGACCACACTGCAAAAACTAGTGGGAGATTGAACGTCTACCATTGAAACCCTTTTTAGGGTCAGAAAAGTTTTGGATAATATGAAATTTATTTTTCCTCTTCATTCAGGTACGTGTGACCTTATGAAATTTATTTTTCCTTTTCAATCAAGTACTTGTGACCTTATGAACAGAGTGGATGTAAAATAAACGTTACGGTGGGCCAACAAATTTTTTAACGGTGAAAATCATTATCTCCGCCACTATTTATGGTGTGGTCCAGATGATCTTTGGATATGATTCATTTTTTGGATAATGCTCTAAAATGATCTCTAAAAATAGATGAACGGTGTAGATATAATAAATACATCACTGTGGGGCCCATGTAACTTTGATCTCCTTTGAATCGTTCGCTACAGACAGGCAACAGGCTTTACTTTTATAAAGCTTCGTCAAGAAGCTATGTGGCAGGTGTAAAGCTTCTTTAAGAAGCTATTTGTACATTTTTATCTCTCTGAGTAAACCATGTGGGGCCCATCTTGAACCTTTTAGTTTATCCACACCGTCCATCAGTTTTTTCAGATCACTTTAGGGGTTGATGTTAAATTTTAAGTATATTCAATAATCAAGTAGATCGCACCATAGAAGACTGAGAATAATGATTTTCATACCGTTGAAAGAAATGAACAAACCGAATCTTACCCAATCCGATCCGACTTGGTTTTCCCAACTGAGTCGGACTCGAATGGATTTAGGCCAGCAGGAGTTCGGATCGGTTCGGGTTAGATGACCCGGACTCGGTCCCGGATCAGATCGGGTTTGGTTCAGGCCCTACAAATTTCGAACCGAGTCGAGTTGGACTCAATCCGATCTGACTTGGTCCGATGCCTAGCTATACCAAGGAGAGAAGAGTTGGGCAACAAATGTGGAAATATGTAAATGACCTTATGTTTTTAATATTTTTTAGCTGATGTCACCTAACATAATGAGTGGTGACGTGGATTAATAAGAAGAAGCGGCACAGGAATTCATTGTGCCTTCAACATAGATGATCCGCACCTACACACACATTCATAACTTTTAATGGCAAACATTCAGCTTATTGGACTGCTTGGATGGTTGTGATCGACTGTAATTAATTGTAAAATTAAAATGATTATAAATTATAGTACCCATCTCCCAATTAATAGAAAATTGTTGTCTGGATGTCTTCAATATGTGCATAAATAGTAGAGTTTAATTGATCAAATAGGTTGCTTGATTGATTGAGTGAACCCTGGATCAAACAATTTGGTTTTTGGACAGTTTTGGACATTTACGATCGATCGACCTTGAAGATTCGAGCGATTAACAAAATTTGAAAAATTCATTTTAACTCTTTGGACTCTTTTGAGCATGTTCAATTGATCAAACATAATGAGCTCGATCGATGTTGTTCAATTGATGCTTAGATCGATGATGCACGCAGTTTTGCCTAATTGTACAATTTGTTTCCTATTTCAGATGTAATACTACACACACACACATACATACATATATGGGTATGATTGCGGGATTATGATAGAACAAGGATGGTTAAATTAATTCTAGAGTTTTGAAGAGAGAAAACAATGGTTTTTGCATCAGTAAGTGATTCTATCTCTTGTAGTTTTGTTTTCATTGTAGATTAACTTGTCGCTTTGTGCCATGGTTTTTTTCCGCAAGAGTTTTTCACGTAAAATCATGTGTTCCTGTGAATACTTTATTTGCATTTGTTTCTGTGCGATTCGAATTTGGGATTTGCTTCCACGGTTCCAAGTGGTATCAGAAATATATGTTAGGATTCGAGTTTAAATTTAAAACATGAAGATGAATGGATCTAGCATGAAGTATGAGATAGAGAAGTTCGCTGGGAAAAATAGTTCGCTGGGAAAAATAACTTTGAACTATGGAAGGTGAAGATGAGGGGCCTTCTAGTTCGATAAGGATTGTAACAAGCACTCCTTGTTATAGCGAAGCATTGAACAATGAAGAGTGGAAAGAACTGGATGAGACGGTAAAAATCTTAATCCAATTATATTTAACGAATGACGTCCTTTATGATGTCCTTGATCAAAAGGCCATCGTAGGTTTTAGATGAAGTTAGAAAGCTTGTACATGACGAAATCTCTATCAAATCGTCTGCATTTAAAGAAGTAATTGTATAATCTGAAAATGCGGAAGGATCTGATATTAATGAACACATCAACGCGTTTAGTCAGTTATTTTACAAGTTGACGAGTATGGAGGTGAAGATCAAGCTCTAATTCTTTTAGAGTCATATGAGAGTCTCGTAGACATTGTGTGCCACAATAGAGAACCCATTGATGTCAAAACTGTTATCTTAACCTTTCATTCAAAGTAGTTGAGAAAGAAGCACAATGGTGGGAGTTCCTCTATGGATGTGTTGCTAGCTAGGGGAAGAAATTCTGAGCGGGAGATGGGAAATTCGATTCGCTATCTAGGTCCAAGTCTAAGGGTAAAGGGAAAATGAAGTGCTAGAACTATGGAAAGATTGTGCATATAAAGAAGGATTGTTGAAATCCTAAAGCCCAAAAAGTAGAGAAATCAAATAAATCACTGAGGGATGCCAATTCAGCGAAATCTAATGTAGGTACAAGTGATTGTGATGTATTGTCGGTGTCCAAGGTTGAACAATTATATGATGAATGTAAAAATGAGTGGATTTTAGATACGGGGGTATCGTATCACATGTATCCTCATCAAAGTTGGTTCACCACATACAACAAGTATGATGGTGGTTTGGTTCTTATAGTCAATGATTATGCCTGTAAGATAGTTGGACTTGCATCTGTTTACATCAGAATGTTTGATGAGATGGAGCGTATCCCGACAAATGTGAGATATGTTCCTCATGTAAGAAAAAATTTGATATCTTTGGAGCTCTCAAGACACTTGGGTATAAGTCCATTAGATTTCATCGTGTCCTAAAAGGGGCAGTCATTGTGATAAATGCACATCGAAGCGGTAACCTTTATAAGCTGATTAGGAATACCGTATTGGGTGGAGCTATAATGTCTATAGCGAAGTCTACATCGGCACATTTGTGGCATGCATGCCTAGACCACATGAGCGAGTACGGCATAAAGGCACTTTCTGATCATTATTTGATACCTACATTTAAAAGTCTTAATTTTAATGTATGCGAGTATTGTATATATGGTAAATAATCACGGTTGTTTATTAAGTCTAAAAAATATATAAGTAAAGTGGTACTTGATTATATGCATTCGGATGTATGGAGGTCATCGCCTGTTATTTTTAGAGGGAGGTCATCATGTTTTATCTCATTTATATATGACTACTCTAGAAAAGTTTGAGTTTACTTCATGAAGCATAAATTTGATGTTTTGCCACCTTTAAGATGTGAAAGGTGATGGTGAAAAAGTAGACATGATAGAACTTGAAAGTGTTGAAGACAGACAATGGTGGTGAATTCACTTCAAAGGAATTCAATCAGTTTTGTAAAGATAAAGAGATTATAAGGAATAATACAGTAAGGCATACACCAAAGCAGAATAGTTTGATGGAACGGATGAATCAGACTCTCTTAGAGAGAGTTTGACGCATGTTGAGTAATGCTGCATTGGGCAAGGAGTTATGGACTGACGCCATCAATATGGCTTCTTACTTAGTGAATCGGTCATCATCTACGGTGATTGATTGTAAAATTCTAAAAGAAGTGTGGAGTGGTCATAATGTAGACTACTCAGGGCTATAAGTATTTGGTTTTGACGCTTACTTTCATGTACCATTAGTTGAGAGAGATAAGTTAGATCAAAGGGCGAAGAAGTATACTTTTATGGATTATGGTGATGGTGTGAAGGGATACAAGCTGTGTAACTGGGTCACACGAAAGATCACTATAAGTCGTGACGTCAGGTTTAATGAGGATTCCTCGTTCCTTAAGGATGAATATAAGGAAATGGGAAAGTTGGCGGCAATTGACGTTAAAATTGAAAAAGGTGAGACATAGGTAATGTTGGGATATGGAGTTTGGAAAATTATTTAGATAAAATAAAAGAAAATAGAAAACTTATCGGTTTGTAGAAGTTGAGGCGTGACGTGACTCACTCGGCTTGAAATCGAATTTGCTCTCCTTGGACAACGTCCCAAGTGCAACAGGTTTTCAAAGCAATAGACCTCCAGGATACAACGATTATGACCCGGTCCTAGCAGTGCACTCACTGTACTCAGGCTCGAACCACTCGCAGTTTTAACCCGAAGTAGAAATACTTAAACACATTTTTAAAGAGAAAACCTGATCTTCTAATACACCTTAAAACCAAAAAGTAGAAGTCTATTTATAGACTTTGAGAAGACACCCTTAAGGGTGTAGAGACACCCTTTCAAAAAGGGTTATGGCTATTGGGTTTAAACCCAATTGGTGCGACCTTTAGGCTTAAAAAGACAACTTTGCAAAACAAATATGAAAGGATGCAACCTTTCGGACTGATATGAAAAGACACATCCGTAAGGCACGTGCTCACCTATGGCCACGACCATGGCCTGTCCCGATGAAAATTGTTGAAACACTAAATTATGCATGGTCTCTTGTACCACCCACCATCAGTGGCAGTCAAATATCTTCCCAAAATCTCTCATCTGAATTTCTTAGACATAAAGTGGACAGTAAATCATCCACTTGCAGTCCACAAGTTGGACATGTAAGATTGTCCAATGAGGAATATTTTGGTGACACATATTATACATGATCTCTTGTGCCACCCACCAATTGTTGTATTTTAAATAATTTTAAAATAATTTACTGTTTCAACGATTTTCGTCGGGACGGGCCGTGGCGGTGGCCATAAGTAAGCACGTGCCCTACGGATGTGTTTTTTCACATCAGTCCGAAAGGTTGCATCCTTTCATATTTTGTTTTGAAAATTTATTTTTTTTAAGTCTACGGGTCGCACCAATTGGGTTTAAACTCAGTAGTAACAAACCTTTTTGAAAGGGTGTCTCTATACCCTTAAAGGTGTCGTCTTAAAGTTTACAAATAGACTTCTACTTTTTAGTTTTAAGGTGTATTAGAAAATCAGGTTTTCTCTTTAAAAATGTGTTTAAGTATTTCTACTTCGAGTTAAGACTACGAGTGGTTTGAGCTCGCGTACAGTGAGTGCACCGCTGGGATCGGGTCGTATTCATTGTATCCTAGAGGTCGATTGATTTGGAAACCTGTTACATTTAGGACGTTGTCCAAGGGGAGCAAATTTAATTTCAAGTGAAGTGACTCACGTCACGCCTCAACTTCTACAAACCGATAAGTTTTCTATTTTCTCATTTTAATTTTAATTTTATTTTATCTAAATAATTTTTCAAACTCTATATCCCAACAGGTAAAAGCTAAGTTGTGGAAAAAGGTACATGAGCAAGCAGAGTAGTCACATGTGAGGAGAAATTCACCGAGAGATCATAGATTACCAGCGAGATACAGAGATGAATCAAATGTTGCATTTGCTCCCATTACGAATAAGGGGGATCTGTGTACCTTCCAAGAAGTATTGAAAGATAAAGATGCTAAAAAGTGGATGGCGGCGATGCATGATGAGATAAATTCTTTTACAATAATGAGTTGTGGGAGTTGATGGAGCTTCTTGTTAGGCGTAAAATGATTAAATGTGAGTGAATCTATCGAAAGAAACAAGATAAGTACAAGGTCAGATTGGTAGTGAAGGGTTATGCCCAAAATGAGGGTATCAACTTTAATGAGATATTCACATTGGTTGTCAAAGCAGGTATCTGTCAAATTTATGTTGGCATCGGTTGCCTAATATAATTGGGAACATGAAAAAACAGATGTGAAAACTACTTTCCTACATTCCTATATGGAATATTAGAAAAACAGATCTACATGAAGCAACTAAAAGGGTTCGAGATGCAGGGAATAGAGAATAAAGTTTGCAGGTTAAGGAGATCATTGTTCCACCTGAAACAGTCGCTTATGCAGTGATATAAGACATTTGATACTTTCATGGTGAACTAACAGTTTACTAGAAGTAAATATAATCATTGTGTCTACTTTAAGATATAGAATGATGGAGAATTTATTGTGTTGGTATTATATGTTGATGACATTCTTGTCGCGAGCTATAGCATGTCTGAGATCAATATATTGAAGACTCAGTTATAAGAGATATTCAAAATGAAAGATCTAAGAACTGTAAATATGATTATTGGCATTGATATACATAAAGATAAAGAGAGGAGTAGGTTACAGTTGTCTCAGGCGGAATACCTTTTGAATGTGTTGATGAAGTTTGGAATGGACAAGGCTAAACTAGTTAGCACATCCCATGCTGCTCATTTTTGACTTTCTTTAGATCAATGCCCAGCGAGCAAAGGAAATTAATCAGAATTTTCTCGATAAGATTGAGTGGGTTGTTAATGGGATCAACAGTTGCTCGATGAGATCAAGTAGTTCGTCGATGTTATCGATAGATCCAGTTATAGACGAATTTAAGACATCTTATAATAATTTCCATCATGTCTTCAATTGTCACTAACCACAACTCTATGTGCAATCTCTAATTGTTTCCATTATAGCTTCACCATCACTATCGCTTCTTGTGCACACTCTGTCTTTATCAACATTTTGCTAGAACCAGAAAAGTGGAACAAAATTGAAACTTCTCTGTGGGAACCACCTTAGTTAGTATATCCGCCGAATTCACGCTTATGTAGATCTTCTCTAGAGTGACACCGCCTTCCTCAAGCACTCGTCAGATAAATATAGTGACGAACATTAATATGTTTAGTTCTAGAATAGTAAACTAAATTCTTCACCAAATTGATCGCGCTTTCACTATCACAATTAACCGTCACGACCTCCTGCTGAATTCCGAGTTCGTTCATCATTTCACATAACCAAACACATTCCTTGAATTTGTTTGTTACTTCCATATGCTGAACTTTTTTATGGAAAAAGCAACCACAAACTAAAGCTTTAACATCTAACTGACCTCTCCACCCACTAATACAAACTACTAATTGAAAGTCGATCTTTTGTTGTCCACATTCCTTACTTAATCTGAATCAACATAACCAACAAGCTTTCCCTCTGATTTCTGAAATGTAAAGACGCGGTCCGCTATACCTCGTAGATAATGAAGTGGCTATTTCATTGCCTCCCAATGTTGCTTGTCGGGGTTTGACATTTATCCGCTTACAACATTGACTGCATGTGAAATATCCGGTCTCGTAGAGACCATGACATACATCAAATTTCCAACTAAGCTTGAATAGGGCACATAAGATAACTTATTTTTCTTCATCTATAATGAGACATTGCTCTTAAAAAAGCTTAAAGTGAGCAGCATACTTATGCTGACTGGTTTAGCCTTGTCTATTCCAAACTTTACTAAAACCTTCTCAAGACACTCTACCTGAGATAACTGTAATTTACTGCGACCTTGAGTGTCATCCTGTAATTTCGAGTCGGCTTGACCTAAGACCTATGTCATTGCGACCGCATCGTCGCTGCGGTTCCAACGCCGCGTCTCGTATGACAATCCGAGATGTACATCAAAAGATGTAGGCCACGCTTTATTTGAACCTTGATCGCATTTGTGGGACCCACCTATGGCTTGGCACGCCACCCTATGCATGCATGACATCATCATCCTCATAATTTCCTACCCACCTATGGCTAGTCTAGACCCCTAGCCACCTATAGCTAGTGTAGACCCCTAACCCCCTACCTTACATTCATTATGACATGCATTTATTGCTCTCTCTCTCTCTCTCCCTCCTTCTTTCTTTCTTATTTCTTAGCAAGAGAGAGAGCTCCCAACGTCCATTAGAGCTCTCCATTTCCAACCATTTTGTAAGCTCTCCACCCCTAAATCCAACCCTCTAAAATCAATCTCAACCATTGAATTTTGTTCCTTTGGAGCTCTAGATCACATTGGTGAAAGGAGTCCAAGATCTAAGGTGGGTGCTCTTCTCTCTCTCTCTCTCTCTCTCTCTCTCTCTTTCATTTTTATGTGATGTGTGGCCCACTCGGATAGAGCCCACCTTGATGTATATCTTCTCCAACCGTCCAAATCATGTAGACCCTACCTTATGGTGGTAGGAAAAAAAAAAAAAAAACAACACAAGTACTAGATTGATTCAAATGAGGTGGGCCATGTTCATGTGAGACCCACCTTGATGAAATGTGGGCCATGTCCATATGGGACCCACCATGAAGCCTGTGTTTATCCACGCCGTGGATGCTGGACGTGAGGCGGCTAACATGAGTGCCTGTACTGGCATGGTTGTGTACTAACAAGATTTTTTTTAAGTTTTTTTTTTAGGTAGGCCATTCAAGTAGGCCTCACCTTGAGATATAAATCAAATCCAAGCCGTCCATCATTTTCCTCAGATCATTTTAGGCGTTGAGCCAAAATTTGAGACCTATCTGGACCTCGGGCGGGCCATACTATAGGAAATAGTGGCATTACCGTTAAAAACCTACATTGATTCTTCTATTCGTCAAAAATACATCACATATTGGTCTCATTTGGTCGATTAGGGGCCGTAGAATCTAATGGCCGGGTTGGATTTTTCAGATGCGGGCCATGTACGTGAAAAACCATAGAAATTTAAAAAAAATATATAAAAATAAAAAAAAAAAAAAAAATGCAGCAGCGTCAGTTGCTGCCGCCAGCGCTGCCTGCTCGCTGAAGGACGGGAGGACTGGGTTGGGACCACGGGTCCCAGCCGTGGACCCCACCATGATGTGTGTCGTACATCAACACTGTCCATTTGATAGGCCCCATCTAGAACCGTGGGCCCTCCCAAAATCAGCCGTATGTGGTTCGCAGGTGGCCCACATCACAGGGAACGGTAGAGATTAACGTCTGCCATTGAAATTCTTTTAAGATTTCAGAGAAGTTTTGGATCCAAAGCAGGTGAGCCATGTGGGGCCCACCTTAATGAGGTGTATATACACAACGTCCGTCCAGGGTGTGGCTATCAGTGAAGTATGAACTGACGGTGGATGGGGGCTGACAGTGAAGTGTTGGCTGACAGTGGGGTGTACTCACCTCTGCATCAAATATATATATAATATATTATATACTATAAAGGGGGGGTAGCCCAGCACCGTGGGACCCACCTCTGTTGTTTTCTGCAGGCTGCAGCGTGCAACCTCTGTTACTATCAGCAGGTCCATGGGACCATTCAAGTCGTCCATCCTTTAGATGGGCCACACCATGATGCATGTGGCATACGCACCGTCTAGATGAGCTGGACGGTGGGACCCACCCTGGTGTGGTGTTCACCTGGATGTATGCGTTAGTCCAGGCCATCAAGGTCTCGACGGTGTTAGTATATATATATATATATATAATGTGGTGGGCCCTACGTGGGACCACCATGCTATGTGTGTTTTGTCCTTGCCGCCCAGCAGTGTGGGATCCACACACATGTGTGGACTCCACTTTGTTATGCTAAGATGTGGGGCTCGCCTCTAACGTTTGTGCGGGCCATACACACTGTCCATTGTTTGGGATGGTGGGGACCCAACCAACATGTGGGGCCTACTCTGACATGGAAGCAGAATGGCTGGTATACCTGCACCGTCCAGATGAGCTGGATGGTGGATTTCACCATGATAAATGGATTTAATCAACGCCACCGTACTTGGAGGCCCACTTTGAAGTATGTTTTGTATACACCATTCATCCAACTAACGTGGGACCCCACCTTGAGTTATGTGTTATCTACACATGTGACACGTGTGACCGTGCGATGGCCAAGCACGTGGAAATCCACCCTGATATCTGTGTCTTCCCCAAGCCATCCACTTGTTTTACCCGATTGGACCACTATGATATATGTCTTGATCCACACCATTCAGTCCAGTGGACAGTAGTCCCCATCATAATACATGCATTGTATATTCACGCCGTCCGTCCAACTGGGCCTTGGTGTATGTACTCAGCCACCCCGTCCATCTGTATGTAGGACTGGCCATGACGTAAGCGTTTTATCCACGTCGTCCCATCCATGTATTGGGCGTGGACCCCATACACGTGGTCCACCTTGATGTATGAATTAATCTACATCGTCCATCAGGTTGTGAAGGTGAGGACTCCACCACGATATGTGCTATATCCTAACCATCTAAGTTAGATAGGGCCTGCCTCGATGTATGTTTGATCCACACTGTCTGTGGGACGTGTGGACCCACCTTGATTGGATGTATTTTATCTTCGCAACGTCCAGCACAGCAGATGGACGCACCTTGATGTATGAGGCCTGCCTTGATGAATGTGTTGTATTCACATTGTCTATCCATTTTGATGGACGTATGGCCCACCTTGATACATGCATTGTATATTCACACCGTCCAGTAGCTACTAGATAGTGGGGCCCTCCCTATTATACGTTTATTATATGTGTTGTACAAGCATACCGTCCATATGCAGTATGAGCCAGCATGATGTATTTATTTATCCACACCGCCAAATCTCTAGACGTGGGATGTGGAACCCGTGTGACATATGTATTTTATTCCATGAAGTCCATCTGTGTAAGGCCCACCTTAATGCATCCGTTGTATATATGGATCCCTCATGATATATAAGTTTTATATCCATACTGTCCAACTATTTGGATGGGATGCACCAAGATGTATTTTTATCCATGTCATCCAGGGCAGGCAACCCATTTTATATATCAAGGCCCATGAGTTAAGGTCCATCGGTATGTATTTAGAGCCCGTGAGCAGAGCCCACCTCATATGTTCCATCCTAACCGTCCAGATCATAGAGGGCCAGCCTCGGTGTATGTTTTATCCACACCGTCCGTGGGACGTGTGACCCATTAGATGTATGCATGCTATATCCACACTAGCCATCTAGTGGGGCCCATCTGCTGCGTGTATAGGGCCTACCTATTGTGCATTTGTGTGGCCAATTGGTGCAACCCATTGGTGCAGCCCATTGATGCAAGGCCTATTGTGACCTGTATTGGGCCCATGACGTGTGGCCCATTTGATGCGTATAAGACCCATGGGTAAGGCTCACATGTTATGTATTTGAAGCCCATGAGCAGGGCCCACCTGAGGTGTATATATGGGGCCTATTGATGTGGCCCACTTGTATTTGAGGCCCATGGGTTGCAGCCCATGGGTCGTGGCCCATTGTGATGTATACTCGGCCTATACATTGTGGCCCATTGAGATGTGTTTCTGACCCATTTAGTAAGGCCGAATATCGATTCTGATTGTTGTGGCCAACTACCAAATGTCGATCGAGGCCGATTACCGATTCTTATTTTTCATGGCCGATTGCCGATTCCGATTATCAGGGCCCAATGTAATGTATATGTGGCCCATATTTGAGGCCGTTGTAATGTGTATTCAGCCCGTGTTTAAGGCCCAATGTGTGATGTATATGAGGCTTATGTGATGAGGCTCATTGCGATGCATTTAAGGGCCAGGCGATGGAGCCCATTGTGATGTATGTTAAGCCCATGTGAAAGACCCATCGTAGTATGTATTAAGCTCTTGAGTGGGGCCCATGGTGTCGTATATTTGGCCCTCGTGTGAGGCCATGGGTCCACTATATATTAGGCTCTATGTGGGCCATTCCCTGGGGGTAATGCTAGTTAAATGTCCACATTGTCGAGGCTGATTGTCGATGTCAGTTATTGATATTGATCACGAGTATGTGACAAGCATAGCATCATGATACATGCCCATACGCATCATCTGCATGTTTGTTATGAGATGTGGTTGATCATTGCATATGTTATTGAGCATGTTATGAAACTCCCTGATAGGCGGAGGTTATCTCACATGAGCACGCGGTGTGCGCAGGATTGATGTATGACTGAATTGTATGACTCATGCATCTCGCATTATGATTACTTTACGCCCTAGCGACATCAGGGTCGTAGCCTCCACAGGCATATCGTGGATGGCCAAATGGGACACCGGAAATGTTTGGTTTTAGCATACGGGCGCCATAGATGTCCCTAGGTGAAAATCCCTAAACCTCCGTGGCCAGGAGACGCCCCAACGTCGAGACCGAGTGGATGCATGAGCGCCCGAGTGCCGAATACCAGGAGGCCGCGTCTCCCACTGTGTCGTGGTCGGTTGGGAGGGGGTGTGGCCTTACCCGCCCGAGGGTAGGGGGCAATACTAGGCTGAGTTTGACCAGCTCGTGAATGGGTCCGCTATCGACGTGCCGGATAGGTATTGGCGACTATTGGCCGGCGGATAGTGAGGTTTCTTACGCTCACTTGGACTGCGGCTGGGGGCCGTGCCATTTGGAGTGTACTAAACCCCGGTGATGATCCCAGAGATGAACCGTACTGATATGTGGATTTAGTGAGCAGGAGTTGCATACTCATTCATGCATTCGTTCATTCACTATCTACTCGGGTTGGTGGTACGCAACTAGTTGTTACGTGTGCCTTCGCAATGGCCAGGATTTCGGTTGGGTCGCGCGACTAACCTGAGATCAGGAGTTTACCACATTGAGTCTGACTATCCAAATTTAGGTATGGGACTGGTTTGGATAGAAGTCCCTTGTGATGGACCCCATAGCCTGCGATACTACGTACTACCATCCCGACTTCACACTCCAGCATGGTCATTCCATCCGCACCGCATATTGCATTACATCCGCGGCATACGACATCTTGGGTTACTGTACTTCTGCATTTACATGGTCTAGATATGGCTGATGTATTTGTGAACACATAAGGAATTATATACCCCATTGCATTCTCGACATTTGGTATTTGGCTCCTTATGACTCCTCGTTTGCGTAGCTGTTATATACTGTGTATTCTGATATTGATTGGCTCATGGACTTGTTCGTGTTTCCACTTACTCTGTTATCGTATGATTTATAATCTTGTGAGTATTTCTGCTTACTTAGATAATTCATGATCTTGCTAGTATCCTTGCTTATTCCGATATTGTACGATTTATGGATTATCAGTATTTCCAGTTTGTATGATAATGGCATTGTATTGAATACTTGTCACTTACCTTGTGCACACACTTACACCACCCTCTAAGCTTTGTATAAGCTTATGCACGATAGATGCGTGCAGTGTTATTAGGTTGCAGGTTGAGCTTGGAGCGTGCGGTTGTATTCTGAGCTTGATTTTGATATATGTATTTTCCCTTTCAAGATTGTACTCAAATGATTATATTAGTGGATATGTGATGATGATGTTGCCTTTGTGAATTGGGTAATCTTGTAGTTATGCTTATTATGAGTTAAATGTACAAAAAAAATCCTCCTTGTAGGATCCGAGGATCGGAATCTGGTTTTTCTTCATCTATAATGAGACATTGCTCTTAAAAAAGCTTAAAGGGAGCAGCATACATATGCTGACTGGTTTAGCCTTGTCTATTCCAAACTTTACTAAAACCTTCTCAAGACACTCTACCTGAGATAACTGTAATTTACTCTTCTGTTTGTCTCTATGTATGTGTATGTCAAAAATCTTCTTTGTAGCCTCCAGATCTTTCATTTCAAATGTCCTTATAACAATTAAGTCTTTAATATATTGATTTCAAACAAGCTTTAACTGGCGATAAGCACGTCATTAGCATATAATACAAATATCATGAATCTTCCATTACTCAATGTCTTAAAGTAGACACAATGATCATATTCACTCATAATAAACCGCTGACTTACCATAAAAGTATGAAATTTCTTGTAGCACTATCTAGGCAACTATTTAAGAACCTGCAAAATTTATTCTTTGACCAATTTTCTTCAAACCCTTCTGGTTTATTCATGTAAATCTTCTCTTCCAATTCTCAGGAAGGAAAGCAGTCTTTATATCCATCTGTTCTAGCTTAAGGTTGTATTGGGCAACCAGTGCCAATACAAACCTAATAGATACCTGCTTGACAACCGACACAAATATCTCACTAAAATCGATACATTCGCTACCAACCTTGCGTTATATTTATCATGTTTCTTTTTATAAATTTAGTTGGACCCGATCGCTTTATGCCCAACAAAAATCTTCACCAGCTCTCATGTCTCATTCTTGTATGAAGAGTCCATCTCGTCTTATATCGCCTGCATCCACTTCTTAGCATCTGAGTCATCCAGTGCTTCCTGAAAGGTGGACAGATCCCCCTCATCTGTAATAAGGGCCAATGTAATGTTCAAATCATCCATGTATCTCACTGGTAATCTACAATATCTAGGTGGATTTCTCCTTACAGGTGGTTATTCCACCTGCTCATGTACCTCTTGTTGTCGCTCAGCTTCAATCTGTGTTTCATCCTTGTCAATTTCAATGTTCATTTCTGCTGATTTTTCTGATTCCTTGTGATCTTTCTTACGGAACAAAGAATCTTCATCAAATCTGACATCATGACTAATTGTGATCTTCTGTGTAATCTAGTCATACAATTTGTATCTCTTTACTCCATCACCATAGCCAACAATGATACACTTCTTAATCCTTTGGTGTAACTTGTCTCTCTCAACTAACGGTATATGAGAGTTAACATCACAATAAAAAAACTCGTAGCCCCAAGTAAATAATATCATGGACACTTCACACTTCTTCTAGAATTTTACAACCGATCGAAGTAGATGAAGACCGATTCACTAAGTAACGGGTCGTGTTAACAACCTCAGTCTATAGCTACTTGCCTAGCCCAATGTTATTTAACATGTTTCGAGCTCTTTCTAAGAAAGTTTGATTCATATGTTCTGCTACACCATTCTGCTCTGGTGTATGCCTGACTGTGTTATGTTGTATTATCCATTCATTTTTTACAAAATTAGTTGAACTCATTAGAAGTAAATTCACCTCTATTATCTGTCCTTAAAATTGTCAACTTCCGCCCTGACTGTTTTTCAACCATTGCCTTTTATACTTCAAATGTTGTAAAAATGTTTGACTTGTACTTCATAAAGTACACCCACATTTTTCTAGAATAGTCATTTATGAATGATATAAAGAATGATAACCCTCTTTTAGAAACAACAAGAAAAGGCCCTTATAAGTCATAATGCATATAATCTAAACAACCCTTACTAGCATGTTTTCCTGACTTAAAAGATAAGATTGATTGTTTACCAAATATACAATGTTTTTAAATGTAGAAATTAAAGAACGATAAAAAATACATTCATCTCATGCTCACTCATGTGGTTTAAACGTGCATGCCACAAACGTGCTAACGTGAACTCCTTTATAGACGCTACAACTCCACCGGATACGGTATTCCTGATCAACTTGTAAAAGGTTACCATTTCGTTGTGCCTTTATCACTATGAGTGCTCCTTTTGAAACCATCAGGACACGATCAAAATTGGTGAATTTACGCCTAACAGCCTCGAGAGCACCCACAGAGATTATATTCTTCCGTAAGTTAGGAATGTGTCTCACATCCATTAGGATGCGTTCCATTCCATCCGACATCTTGATGCACACTGATCCAATTCCAATGACCTTATAGGCAACATCAATGCCCATAAACATCTGCCCACCATCATGCTCGTTGTACGTGGTGAAGTAATCCTGATGCGAGGTCATGTAGTATGACGCTTCCATATCCAAAATCTACTTATTATTGACGTAACTAGATTTGGATGTGGTCAGAACATCACTAGTGTCCACATCCTCACTTGACTCTACTGCATTGCCGTCTTTCGGTGCTTCATCTACTTTATCTCCCTTTTGTGGTTTATGATTCCAGCAATTCTTCTTTATATGCCTGTCTTCCACAATTTTAATACTTCATCTTTCTCTTGCCCTTAGACTTAGATCGTGAACGCGATAAATTACCCTTCTCCCACTCTGAATTCTTTCCATTAGCTATCAACATATCCATGAAGAAACTTGTGCCACTGTCCTTTTTTCTCAACACCCTCGACTGAAGGGTTGAGATGACAATCTCAATATTAATGTTCTCTCTACCATGACATATAGTGTCTATGAAGCTATTGTAAAACTCTAGAAGGGATTTTAACAGAATTAGGGTTTGATCTTTCTCACCCATCTTCACTTCCACACTCGTCAATTTGTAAAGGATGTGATTGAATGTGCTAATGTTTTTATTTAGATCTAACCCCTCTGTCATCCTCAAATTACAGAATTTCTTCTTCAGATACAGACGATTTGACAATATCTAACTACTTCCAAAGTCCTGCACTAGTCTTTTGATCCAGCACATTATAAAGAACATCATCCACCAAACATAGTTGGACTGAGGTTTTAGCTATTTTATCCAACTCTTCTAATTCTTTGTCACTCATAGACATTGGACGCTTCTCAATACTAAGGAGTGCATATTGCAACCTTTACTGAACTAGAATGCCTCTCATCTTAACCTTCCATAGTTAAAATTTGTTTTTCTCGATGAACTTCTCAATTTCGTTTTTCACGTTTGATCCCTTAATCGTCATGATGTCAATCCAAGCTCGAATCCCAATGTACGCTTTAATACTACTTATTGAAAATCCGCAGAAGCAAATCCCGAATTTGAATCACATAAGATTAAGCAAACGAAATCAAGCAATCATAAAGCACACACAATTTGACGTAGAAAAATCCTTGTGGGAAAAAACTACGGCACAAACTAACAACAAATCAATATGAAAGTAAAAAATACAAGATATGGAATCACTTATAATAATCCAAAAATTCTCATTTTTGTCTTCCCTAAACTCCCCAAAACGTGTAACCCTCCTTAGAATGGCTTAGGAATGCTTGGCATAACCCTAATTCCGCAATTACACTCATATATAGTGTCGCACCTGAAATAGGAAACAATTCCTACAATTATCGATGGGATTGACAATCATCGAAAGCTCTTCGATGTGATCGAAGCTACCTTCAATCACATCAATTTGGACTCACAAACTATCTAGCGAGCAAAGGGAATAAATCAAAATTTTCTCGGTGAGGCTAAGCGGGTTGTTGTGGGATCGACAACTATTTGATGTGATCGAGTGGTCTATCGATGCCATCGACAGGCCCAATTACAAACAAATTTAAGACATCTGATAACATTTACATCATTGAGATATTAAATCAGAAGAAAAAATATATTACTTCCTATGTTTGGATTGGAGTTTTCCTACTCTATAATAATTACAAATTTTTTTTTTTCCTAACTCCTACTACATCTACATTTGACTTTTGAACTAGTATAATCATGCTGATAAATATAATACACAATTATCAGTATACAGACTACTACTTTGACAAGACAGTTTACCATTAAAAGTTACATGTTTGACATTCCTGGTGGACAATCAGAATATCTGAGAGTACCTTTTTTTTATTTTTTGAAATCATAGTCACTGTCATTGTCACCACCATCACTATCATCACTGTTATCATTAATATCATCCTTGTCGTTTTAATCATCATACTCATATTCCCTACTTCTCAAAATTAGGTTGAGGAAAGAACAAAAGATAATGATTAATAGAACAACTGGTTCAAAAGATAATCCTTTTTTGTTAAAGTAAAATTCCTTTTTACCAAAAATGGATCTTTTCATCTTCAAACTTTACTACTAATGTTTTTACCAAACATGAATTTTCTCTTTTTGAATAACCGATTGAAATTTTAACTATAGTTTCTCGCCGCATTTGAACAAATCTTTGTAAAAAGACAAAATTCACATCCCGACTCATTAATTCACGACACACCAATCAGAGTAACAAATCTCATTCTCAACAATTTCTCGAACTTCTCAGGAGATTTTCAAATTTTGATGTTTTAATTTTATAGTATTATTAAAAAAATCTCACTAAAATAAAATATAAAATATAATTATAAATTGTATGGTTCAGATCATCACCATGTGTATATAAACCCAAATTCCATGCCTCCTTAAGATGATCTAAGTCGATAATCCGTATCAGGCACGATCAAGAGGTGGGCCTCATGCCGGGCCACGAAGAACGGATGGTTGTGATCACATGGACTCACACAAGAAAATTTGGGTGTTGTAAACTCACATGGGACCTTAGTAAAATACATCCAAGTAAAAAATAAAATGAGAAGGCTATGTATTTTCAGGAGTGTTAAGATAGAATTGATTGGACAGCCAAATTGCAATCCAGCTAGCACATGAGTGCTAACATGTAGTGAGTATGACATCCAACTAATTCAAAATTTGATTGGCCCCACATGAAGATAAATTGGCACTGAAAAGTTTGATACACTCATCAGGTGGGCCCCACATGTACTTTTTATTAGAGATAGGGCCGTCTGTTGTTTTCTAAAGTGTGGCCCACTTGATGAGTGGATCCGCTTTATTGTTCAGCAGATTATCATGAGTATGGTAGGCCTAACATTTTGGACCGTTAGATGTCATGACATTCTGGAAAAATCTAACCGTTCACGAGGTGGCCAACTTTGGAACGGTTCAAATTTAAACAGAAGAAGGCCAAATATTCTACACCAACGATCCTCTGAGGCCCATCATATCAACGGCTTTGATCACTGAACAATGGGCCAGAGTTGGAGAGAGAGAGAGAGAGAGAGAGAGAGAGAGTAGAAAAGACCCTTCAGGTCATTCTCACACGTGTGTCCTCTGGATGAGCAGAAAAGATTGATTTTTGAGCAACGATTCCAATCTGATGAACGGCCAGCCTCGTCCCATGTGAGCATGGCCCACATTGGCACGTGTGCCAAGAATGTTCCCAATGGAAAAGAAAACATTCAAAACTACTTGTACGTTCATGTGGGGCCCACCATGGTGTTTGTTGGACATCTCGTCCGTCCAGGAAGGTTGTCCCACCAGAAAAAGGCAATGCTCCAAAAATCAAGTGGATGGATCCATTAGGGGCTCCCCACGTGAATGTGGACTTTTTTGGGTGGTGGTTTACTGTTTTCTATGGTGTGTCCCACCTGATAGTTGGATCCACATGATTTTTGGAACATCCCATTTTCATGGTGGGACAAACTTGCTGTACGGATGACATCTCATACAAACACTACAGTGGGCCCACATGGCCACTAGTTGGACTTGCAAAATTATTTTTGTGGACCATTAATTCTCATTGTTAATAGTGTTTTCTTGTCCACTGAGAAGTGTTGGGGACATTAGCCCGGGGCCCATGGGACATGGTGGACCGTTCATCAGGTTGGAATCCTGGCCCAAAAATCAATCTTTGTTACTCATCCACTCTACACAGGTATGAGAATAACAATAAAAATTAATCAAGGCGGTCCATTGCACCACAACCAGGGTGCACACTGTTCAGTTCGGTTTGGTTCTGGGGTGAAATCAGAACCGAACCGTTCCCAACGGTTTCAGGAAAACTAGAACCGGAACTTGACTGTTTGTACCCTAAAACTGAATTGGAACCGGACGCTAAAAAATCGATTGGGTTCAATTCAGTTCTACAGTTCTGGACTTTTTATAATCTAGCTCAATTGCATGGTTTGTTTTTATAATACAGCCCAAGCTCATCTGTTGAAAATTTTCACATAGAGTACTCTTGTCATGATTTATTTTTATGACCCTTTTATGTTCCCAAAATGATTTTGCTGCCAATGCCTATTCATGTTGTGATCCATTTGATAAATGGTCTAGTTTTTTATGTTCTAAAAAATATAAAATTTAAATATTTATTGACCAAGGGGTCCAGTTCCAGATTTGGTTCCAGGTTCAGTTCTAAGGTCGGGTTCAGTTTTACAAAACTCCAAACCGAGAACTGAACCGAACTAACCGGTTCTTTGATTTTCTGAACCAGAACCGGTGCACTTCGGAACCAGACCAAATCGTGCGGTCTGATTGATTCCAGTCCGGTTTACCGGTTCTGTGTTCACCCCTAACAACCACCCCCAATAAAAGAGTGGACCCCACGCATCAGGTACAGACAAGACCAGCCGTCGCTCCGCCGACAATGGGGCCCAGTTGGGAGTGCTGCCTCACGATCTGCACGTTCATCCCTGCGTCACCAACCAAAAAGCCCATGGCAGAAGTGGGCCATGAAAAAAAAGCTATACACACAAATGCAATGTAGCTCAATGAGAATCAACACAACACAACATAACAATCATATATGTAATTCAAACAGCCATCTTTTTATTACAACCATCTGACTCATGTCCACCGTTCATCTAACATTCCGACGTCAGCGGGCCCCACGTCGGATAAAATATACAATGCAGCAACTACTGATGAAAAAAAATACTAATAATAACAACAGAACTGCAAATGCAATGGTCTCCAATCACATGTCTGAGGTCCCAAACATTAGAAAAAAAAATAAAATCACTACACAAGAATGAAGAAATGGGTATGTACATATGGGCACATTGTCCTTCTTCGGCGCGGTTTTGAATTGTATGAATCGAAAATGGGATTGGGTTCATATGGAAAGAATCTGATGGTGACCGAAGAATGAAAGGTGGCCCGGGCCGCCTGAATTTGAGATGGAATTGGAAGTTTTGGAATCTCAATTGTACTGATGGGCTGAACAAGATCAGTAAGCATGGATAAAGATTTCATAAGGATTCTACATGGCTATCTGGATATAAAAGAGAGAAACAGATAGAAGAAGAATTCCAATACGAGTTTTGGAGGTCGGAACATGGCACTGGGAACACTGATTCGGAGAATCCTGATACGTCCGAACAGACCCACGAAGCGGACAGCTCAGATGTGATCGACAAGGAAATGTCTGATAGGCAGATATCAGTGAAAGGAGCTTGATGGATTCCTTTGAGGTTCCCAGCGAGGGAGATGTTTGTCCCGGTCATGTTTTTTACAGTAATGTTGTTTACTACTGGATTTGCACTGGGATCAAAATGGTCATCAGGGTGGGTCCCACAGTGGCCTGTGAACCTGATCGCGACGTGGACATTCTCCATTTTGACGTTCGATACAACGATGTCTTTTATAAAACCACCTCGGCCTTTCGTGGTCTTGAGTTCAATGCCAGTGAATGAATCATGGATGTTGAGGTGGTCAGCTAGCACACTGGAAATGCCACCAGACATCTCACTTCCAAAGGCGAGGGCGGAGCCCAGAGGCGTCCTTAGATGGACCTGATTGATGTGGACATTCGAGGTGGGCCTTCCGTAAGCGATGCCATACTCATCCCAGCCGCTCTTGAGCACGATCGCGTCGTGACCAACGCTAATGTGGCAGTCCTCAATGCATACATCGGAGCATGAATCTGAAGAAATGTTACATTAGTAGATTCTATGTTTGAAATTGTTTTCTTTCAGCATTCGTGCATGAACATTAGGGGTCGTTTGGCAGCTTGATTGGATTCTTAAATCCAAACAGGAATTGAAATCTCTGAGATTTGGATTCTGTTAGTTGTGTTTGCCAACCTGAATTTTCAAGTCCAAGCAAAAAAAGAAGCTGCCAAACATGAGAATTAGGATCTTTTGGAATTGAAACCCAAATCCAGGTTGCTAAACAATCCCTTAGAAATCACAGTAACAGTTATAAAATGGTATTTGTGATTCTGCCACCATTGGATTTAAGAGATCCAAAGCAACAAAACACTTGAATAGTAACTAAAACAGCAAAACAGATGAAAGGATTGAGGTTGATGACCCATCACTAACCTGGGACTATGCCATTCGTAAGTGGGGAATCCGACGGAGCATGGACTATTATGTTCTGAACCTGCACATTGCTGCATTATATCCAAGCAAATACAAATTTGGTTCCATTCAACTTAGACGAAGAAACAATTAATACATTTCTAATTTTCTTTCCAATTGGTTAGAACAGCTTAGGCCATGTTTGGATGCCTTATTGAATTGAATTGCAATAATTCGAGTTGGACTTGAAAGAAATGCAGCTGCAATTTGAGGGATAAATCTTCGTTACGAATGCTAATGAAGTTAATTGCAATTTCGCTATTTGCATATATTGGAATTCAGTTCAACAATCCATCCAAACGCAGCCTTACCCAACATACCTGCAATAAACCGGATGGATGTGCCAGAAAGGGGAATTCAAGAAAGTCAAATTCGAAATCAGAATGTCGTTGGAGCTCTCGAATTCCACAAGGTGGGGGCGGGTATGATTCAAAGAATGAGAGCGTGACCACTCCCACCAGACGGCACCCTGACCATCGATGGTTCCATTATCACCTGTTTGCAATCGATGAACGGTGCAAAATATTAAGAGAATGAAGACCCACAAGTTGATTTTATTAGAAAGCTGATGAGAAAATTGGAAAACATATGCATCTATGCCTGTAATAACCACATCCTTCAAGTTGTTGCCATTTATCAAGCTGCGATATCGTTTGCCTGGAAATTCGATCCCTCGACCGTATGAAGGCAACGGTTCAACAAGCGGCCAATGAGATGATTCCTACAAGAGAAAGGAAAAGGAAGTTCAGCAACCTACCAATTCAATTACTCACAACACTAGTGTTAAAGTCCCTTAATATACATTGATACACCATCCTCTAACAGCTCGAGCTTTTAGAGAAAGTGGTTGTTTGACATGGTATCAAAGTAGAAAGAACTGAATTGCAATAAATCAGTCAAATACAGAGGCGATCAGCAAAGCGGGAATGACATTGTTCGAATCAATGACAAGACCAAACTCAAATTTGCATTTGCATTTCAAGTTGGACATGAAATGGTTGTGAATTTGTAATGTAGATTGTCGGCTACTCACTCTCACCCCAACTGAAGTTATTGCAATTCATACCAATTGACCATCCAAACATGCCATTGATTTGAACAGAAACATAGAACAATCTCTACAATAGAAAAATTAAAAGATGAACATGGCAAAGACCTGAGATCCAAGGATGACAGCATCTCTCTCCAAGAAGAGGGTGAGGTGGCTTGTGAGATCGAAGCTTCCAGTCAGCCACCTGCCTGATGGAAGATAGAGCTGAGCACCGCCCTTGTTGGCGAACGACTTCAAATAGAAGATAGCATTCTGGAAAGCGATGGTATTCACCGTCTTCCCATCTCCAACAGCCCCAAACTCCAATATGGAAACACTGTGAGGTCTGGGAGCCGACGGCAAGCCCTTCTTGTATTTGCAATGCCCATCACTCTCTCCTTCATTTCTCTTAATTCCAGAACTCAATGCCAGCAGCAATAGCAGTGCCACCACCTAAGAAAAACAAGAATCAAATCACATTCTCAGAACTCAACCTCCATTCCCATTGATACAGTACATTCACATAAGAGCTTGTGAAGATTCGAAGTAGCGAAGGAAATTCACACGACTTAAAAGAAAATAAGCAAGCTGAAAATACCCAAAAAGAAAAAGGAGTAACTCTAACAACCCGATTGCCGTTCAATACTAGTTCTCAAATACAGATCGATTCGGAGAAGGGAGAGAGAGGAGTTGCAAACAAATTGAGAAACCAAAGAAGAATCTATATCAAAGAGACCAACGATACCAGATCAGTAGCTAAAAGCTTATAATTCCCTCTATGATTTAAGGCCAAAACAAGAAATTTCCACAGCATGGACTGAAAAGAATACATGAAGATTAAGTGCTTTGAATACCAAAGAAAAACATGATAGAATGATTGGATAATCCGAAGGAAGAAATGAAATTATCACCAAAATTAAGAAGAATCCAGTGAAAGCAGAACTGATTGCTTACGTGATTCCAAATACAATGCGGGAAAAAAATCGTAATAAACAAAACCAAAAGAAGCAAAAATCTCAGTACACATTTTCATCAGCTAGAAAATTATCAGAGCATCTGTCTAATTACAGAAATTAAAGGTTTTCCACGACTCCAAAACAAGGCATGATAGAGAAGAATGTGAATACCAAAAACAAGAAAACACAAATTAGCAAATTCTATCCAACGAAAAACACCAAAATATCGAATAAACTCAATCCAAAAGGCTTAAGCTTCAAACACCCAGAGAAAAACAAGATTAGAACAAAACACCCATTCAAAAAGAAGAAGAAGAAGAAGAAGAAGAAAAGACCAAAATGTCTGAACTACAAACTCTCAGAGAAAAAGAAAAACCCAACACTCACACATTCACTCTGAAAAAAACAAGCTCTAAATTAGCAGTGTAGACAACCAACAACACAAAATGCATATACATATAGAAATTAATAAAACTAATCCAGAAGATAAAAAATCCAAATACACAGGACAAAATAAGATTAAAACACAACACCCACTTCAAAAACAAAATCCAAATTAGAAAAATAAAATTCTACTAATCCCACAAAAACAAAACAACCCCACGAAACAAAATTCCAATCCACCCAAACACCCAAAACAAAGAATTCAATATAAAAAAAGAAGCAATCCAAGAAAAGAAGTCTAAAGTTCAAGCTCCACCACCACATAAAAGAAATACATGATCAGAACAAAAACACTCACTTCAAAAAATAAAAATAAAAAATTCCCACACACCCAACAACAATTCAGAATTAACAAATAAATAAAACAAAACCCATATCATGAAAATCTCAAAATCATTTAAAAAAAAAAAACCAACGTACTTACTAGCCTCTTCATGAGCTTCTCTCCTTCAACAGCACCAAAAGAGAACAACAGAAGACAGTCGTTCTTATATCTGAATAAAAAAAGAAATTGAGAAAAAAAAAATGCTACCTTTCCGTACATATATACGTAATAAAGAGAAAATAGAAAATTCAAGAGGATAATTAAAGTGGAATAATAAAATAATAATAGTAATGACCAATTTTAAAACATCTCTCTCTTCTTATGAGGAGAGAACCTGAAGAAGGGTGGCGGTGGTATATACTGACGAGAAATGATCAGAGACAGCAGCTGTATCATAAGATATGGTACATCCACTTTTTCCTACCAACATGTGACATGTTGGATCCGTACAATAGGTGGGTCACACCATGATGATCACATGATATGAAACCCTGCCTCATCCACACTTGGTGGGTGTTTGGTGCATGGGATTACATGGGTTTAAGTGGGATAAAATTAGGAAAATGCAATCATTACCTCGTATCAGGTATCGTGGTTTAATCCCGTGGCTTCGCGTATGGAATGAAAATGGATGGGCAAATCATCCTACCAATATTTGTCAGTGCTATGTGAGCCCCACTATGATGTATGTGTTTCATCCATGCCGTCCACCCATTCTTCCATATCATTTTATGATAAGAGCCTAAAAATGAGTTTGATCCAAATCTCAAGTGGACCACACACTGTTGATTGAACAGCCATCATTAAAAACTTTTTGGGGGCCACAAAAGTTTTGGATTAAGCTGACATATATTTTTACCTTCATCCAAGTCTTTATAACCTAACCAATCAATTAGATATCAAATAACCATTACGGTTGGCCCTAGTAGGTTTTTAACGGTGGAATTCAATTACTATGTCTACCTCACTTTTTGGATCAAGCCCTAGAGCTATTTTTTGGATAAAACAAATACATCGTGACGGAGTCCACGTAACACTGACCAAAGTAGAAATGCATAGTCCCTCGCTCAGGTGCGGATTCCAAGAAAAAGCTTCACGAACTATCTAATGATCCGTAGGATATTAAAACCCACTCCTAATCCCTTTTAAACCAATGCGCCAAACAACCCCTGACAGTTGTTCATCCCTTGTACCATGGCCACCATTACCTGTGAGAATCAATCAAAGTAAATTACAAGATGATCACGTGGCGTTTTTAAAGATCCACCGGCATATATGAAGAGAATTTTTAAAACATTGGGCACGTATCGGACAATGCCACGCAATTGTTTAGATGACCAATCATGAAGGAACGTATATAAGACAAATGGCAAAAGAAAAAATAAAGAAAATAGTATTGAACTAGTTAACGTGAAAAATGTCTATATATCCTTATTAAGATTATAAATAGTAAATAAATTTAGTAAGAAAATTTCATATCATACTAATCATTTAAAACCAAACATTATTTTTCAATTGTCTTTTAAATCACTACTTAATTACATTTCTTATAATGTAATTATTTATTTTCGGCTTGTTGTTTATATTCTTTAGTGTAATAAGATATAATTTGAGTTTAGGCTCACATGCCGAATTTATCTTTGCTTCAAAAGAGATATATTTTAGTTGTTTTTTTTTTTTACCATTGACGGTAAGAATTTATTTCCTATTTTTCTTGAGCTGTATTGAAAATTACAATATGAGGTAAACATGTAACCCATTATCGAAAGATAAACCATATCCTCTAAATATTGCTTATGCTATTTACACATTTAATAAATGATTGAATAGGTGATTAATTTCATCGTATCTCCTTTGTCTACCAATATAAACAGGAAGCTGACGGTACGATATGGTGGGCTGGAGTGGCCCACCCACGGAGTGGATACACCGATTTTCATCTCACTTAATCATCACGATGGATGCCACCACTTTTTACGGATAGGTTCTATACGGTCAAGCTCATGGGAACTTCCCATGAGGTCGAGCTGTGTGGGCCCCACTGTGATGCATGTCGAAAATCTACCCCATCAGTCAGATGCACCATTCCATGGTGGGCCTAGGACCTTAAAATCAAGTCAATTAGTGACCTGTGTGGGCCGCACCACATAAAAGTTGTGAGGGGTTACCCTCCATTAAAATATTCATAATCATTTTTCTGGCCCAGTGAGATGTGGTTCAAAAATCTAGCCCATCCATTATGTGTGTCCCACTTGTATGAGGGATCAGACCATGTTTCAGATGCATCCAAATTTCAGGTGGGCCCCACCAAGTGCTTTTATGTGTTTTAGGCATGTCTTCACATGATTTTAGATTGTATGGACCACCTGAGTTCCTTATACGGCTGATTTTTGGGATATCTTATAATTTAAAGGGGACCCATCAAATGAATGGTTTTGATGTTTGACACGAATCACGGTGGGACCCACACAGCTCGACCTCATGGGGAGTTCCCATGAACTCGACCGTATAGAATCTATGTGTAGAAGTGGTGTTACATATAAAAAATAGGAGTGCCTTTGTCGAAAACTAAGGGGTGTAAATGTCATTTTCTGATTGATTGCGATTTGCAAACGAACACCAGCTATAGAGCTGCTGTAGGTACGTGTCGTGCGAAGACAACGCTCCTCGAGCTCGAGTTGTACGAACAGTTCAAAGGAGATCGAAGTTACATGGCCCACAGCGATGTATTTATTATATCTACACCGTTCATCTATTTTTAGAGATCATTTTAGATTATTATCTAAAGAAAAGAATCATATCTAAAGATAAGCTGGACCACACCACAAATAGCAGCGGAGATCATGATTTTCACCGTTAAACAATTCATAGGGCTCTCCATAACGTTTATTTTCCATCCAATCTGTTCATAAGGTTACAACGACCTGGATGAAGAGGAAAAACAAATTTCATATTGATCCAAAACTTCTGTGATCCCAAAAAAAGTTTCAATGGTAGACATTCAATCCTCCATTGGTTTTTTTCAGTGTGGTCCACTTGATAATTAGATCTTTCTTATTTTTCGTCTCTAGCCTTAAGACTAGCTTGCCAAATGTATGGACGGTTTGGATATAACACATACCTCAGACCCACAGAACTTACTGGCGTCTACACCACCCAATCCGCTTCCAATAATGAGTCAATTTTCCACAGTAGCTCCATTTTAATACTATTTTAGCACCAAAAGCAGGGAAAAGGGCTTCCGTTAAAAAATATGGTGTGAATACCAGTTTTGGGAGAACGGTATTAATACGAAGTTCGTTTCCATGGGAACGGATTGGCTACTCCCCTGCCAATGATTCTGGATGGGGGCCATTGTGATGTTTGTTAGAAATCTAACATGTCCATCCGTTTTTTGAGATCATTTTAGTACATGAGACCTAAAATGATTAGGATCCAAAACTCAAGTGGGCCATACCAGATGAAACAGTGGGGAAAGGAATTCCTACCGTTGAAACCTTCCCAGGATCCATATTGTTGTTTATATTCCATCCAAACCGTTTATAAGGTCATTTTCACTGAGATGAAGTGAAAAATCTAAGAAATTAAACCAATACAAAACTTTTGTAGCCATATAAATGTTTCAACGGTGGTCACTAAATCCCCACTATTTCCTCTCGTGTGGCTCACTTGAGTTTTTGATCATCCCCATTTTTGGTCGCATGTCCTGAAATGAACTCGAAAAACGGATGGACGGAGTGGCTTTCTCACAAACATCGTAGTGGGCCCCACACAGAATCTTGCGCAGGAACTTCCTGCGAAAGGCTTTCGCAGGAAATCCGCGTCCAAAGATGTCGGGGTTAACCTCATCGTGGCAGTAACTTAATTGGCTACGTGTTACTGTCAAGGAAGGGATATGAAAAGCATGTCCCACTATGATGTACGTGTATCATCCATGCCGTACATCTATTTTTCAAGATAATTTTATTGTATAAGACAAAAAATAAGATATATCCCATTCTCAAATGGACCACATTGCAGGAAACAGTGTTGAATAAGTGTGGACCATTAAAAGCCTTTTGGGGGCCATAAAAGTTTTGGATCAAGCTGATCTTTAATTTTTCCCTTCATCCGGTCCTTTATCACCTAATCAAAAGATTGGATGTCAAATAAACAGTACAGTGGGCCTTAGGAGGATTTTAATGGTGGATATCCAATCACCATTATTTTCCTGTGGTGTGGTCCACTTAAGATTTATATCCCTCTCATTTTTAATATGAAACTCTAAAATAATCTGTAAAAAATGGATGGGCCCACGGAGCACCGACCACCAGCAACGGGGCTGGTGGCAGGGGGAGTAGCCAATCCGTTTCCCGTTTCAATCGAATAATACGAAGTTCACTGTCTCTGTCCGACTTAGCAAATCGCGCATGTGGCCGCCACTAGGACCCACATGAAGCTGCGTTTTACGATGATCGAAACCGTCCATATTGTGGAATATATGTTATAAGAGCTATCTTAAGAAATTTAAACTGAATGGACGGTTCTTGACTATTCCTACATGTAAATGAATTTAGAACAATGAAAAGAAAATTTTCAATGGTTCAAATTCAGATCCTAAAATCAAAGCTTACAATCCTTTATGACTTGTCATTATGTTCTGATAGCTTATTTATGATAGTACTGAGAATATGGACCGTTCAAATCATCACATTACTAAACTTATGCGCCCCAGAAAGCGACGAATCATGGTACAACCTCAGTCGCGACAACGACAAAACAACGTTATTAATACGGTACCAAACAAAATTATAGAGACTGTTGTTTCGTACCGCGCATCTGCACCTGCTAATATCAAGCGCCGTCCGTGTGTCACGTGGGGAACGTGCGTAAAATCTGAGACGTTGGTTAGGTATGCTCCGCTGTGAATTTGAAACATCCTAAAGATCAAGCCGTTTTATTAATTATATGTACTGCAAACGGACGATTTTTTGGACACTAGATATCAATTTTGAACGTCCATTTTCCTGCACGTGCGACCCACATTATCATAGTTCGTCGCGTTTTGTTACAATGATGAAAGGCAACTACGGGACCCATCTGATGAACATCTCAGATCTCTGACACGTGTGCCAAAAGTCACGGGTGAGTTCCTGGCTTTGGCGCGTGGGGTTGCACGGCTGGAAATATAGTTCTCCTCCAAAATTATTTTAACGGATGTGCATGAAGTTTCAAGTTGCATGTGGTTGCCCAGACAATGTGGACCCCACTCGAATCATGGCTCGAGTACCAACCTGCACAAACTCACCGGACACTTGTGTGGCCGGTGGTGAATGAAAGGAAGAGCGCGACTGGCTGCGACGCGGAACCAGCTCTGTGGGACCGTCCCTGACCGTAGGGCCCACCTAGATGTATTTATTAAATATCCACGCCGTCTATTGGTTTTTATACCTTATTTTAGGAGAAGGTCCCAAAAATGAAGCAGGTGAAATTTTAAAGTGGTCCTCACGACAGGAAACAGTGGTTATTTACCATTAAAAACCTTTTGTGGGCTGCAAAAGTTTTGAATCAAGCTAATATTTACTTTTTTTCCTTTTATCCATGCCGGTATTACTTTATCATCAGGTTAGATGGCCAATAAATATTAACATGGACCCTAGAAAGTTTTTAATGGTGGGTGTTTAATTATCATTTTTTTATGTGACGTGGTACACCTGAAATCTATATATGCTTCATTTTTGGGGCCATGCCGAAAAACTAAGCTGAAAAAAATCAATGGACGGGATGGATATACAATGAGAATATCTGGGTAGGACCTGTGGTTAGGATCGGACCCACATTGCTAGTTCCACTGTCGCAGCCGAGTCGCGCTCGAAATGGACTTAGTTTTTCTTACATCCTCGAGCTGGGCATCGGACCGAGTCGGATCGGATTCGGTCCAACTCGACTTGATTCGAAATTTGTAAGGTGCGACCCGAACTCGATCAGAACCGGTACCGGATCTGGATCATCGGAACCCGATCCGATTGGATCCGATTCGGACCGACCCGATCCGGACTGCATATATTTGTGTGTGTGTGTGTGTGTGTATGTGTGTGTGTGTGTATATTTCTTTTTACTTTTACCTTTACGTTCGAGCACCAAAAAATCCCGCCCAATTTACACTTTGGCCCGTCCCTATCACTTTATCTCTCTCCTTCTTTCTATATTTGTGATTCTCTCTCCGTATCTGCTTCTCTATTACTATTGAAGAAGAAGGTGAGAAGAAGGTTTTGGAGCTTGGATTTATCTACTAGAGAGAGATACACAGAGAATGAGGGAAAGAGAGACCCTGCTTTGATCGGGTACGAAGCAGATGGACTCAGGTACCGTTAGCATATTTTGTGGGTATGATCACAAGGTATGTGTTATATCCAAACCGTCCATCCAGTTGGCGAGCTCATTTTAAGGCTTGAGACAAAAAATAAGACAGATCTAACCATCAACTGGACCACACTGCAAAAACTAAGAGGGAGATTGAACGTCTACCATTGAAACCCTTTTTAGGGTAACAGAAGTTTTGGATCAATATGAAATTTGTTTTTCCTCTAACCTTATGAAATATGTTTTTTCCAGGTACTTGTAACCTTATGGACAGATTGGATGTAAAATAAACGTTACGGTGGGCCTTGCAAATTTTTTAACGGTGAAAATCATTATCTCCGCTGCTATTTATGGTGTGGTCCAGATGATCTTTGGATATGATTCATTTTTTGAACAATGCTCTAAAATGATATCTAAAAATAGATGAACGGTGTAGATATAGTAAATACGTCACTGTGTGGCCATGTAATGCGGATCTCCTTTGAACCGTTCGTACAACTCGGAGCTCGAGGAGCGTCGGTGCTCGTCTTCGCACGACACGTACCCTATATAGCTGGACACCTGGCTGATGGTCGGTGCTCTGTGGGCCCCACCATGATGTACGTGTTTCATCCATTCCGTTCATCCATTTTTACAGATCATTATAGGGCTTGATAAAAAAAATTATAGGGATATAAATCTTAGGTGGGCCACACCACAGAAAAACAATAATGAATGGATATTCACCATTAAAATCCTCAGAAGGCCCACTGTACTGTTTATTTGAAATCCAATCGGTTGATTTGGTCATAAAGACCCATATGAAGGGAAACAATAAATATCAGCTTGATCCAAAACTTTTATTGCCCCCGAAACGTTTTTAATGGTCAAAATTAATTCGACACTGTTTCCTGTAATGTGGTCCACTTAAGATTGAGATATACTTAATTCTTTTTCTCATATCATAAAATGATATATAAAAATAGATGGACGGCATGGATGACACACATACATCATGGTGGGCCCCACAGAACACCGACCACTAGCCATACAAAGCTTCTTCAAGAAGCTATTGCTGTGGCTTCTTCAAGAAGCTATCTACCAAGCTTCTAAAGAGCGGTAAAAGTACGAAGGTAAAAAACTTAAAAGTTATATACAGGAAGTACCCGTTCCGAATCGGGTAGGATCGGTTCGGGTCGGATCCATTCGGTTCGGGTTTCGGGTCGGGTCTATTTGGATGGACCACGATCCGGCATCGATCCGAAAGACGATCGGATCTGATTGATCCTACTCAATCCGCACCGATTTAGGCTGTCGATTCGGTTCTGATCGGGTAGGATCGGGTCTGATCGGGTCGGATCCACCGGATCGGGTCAAGAATGCCCAGCTCTAATCCTCATGTTGTACATTGCTACCAATTCGCACGTCCTATGTTCGCATGCAACTTGCGATTGCTTTTACTTTTGCACAGGGGCGCAGTCACCTGCGTTATCGTAGGAATACATATTAATGGCATGTTTGGATTCGCGTATAAGAGGGTGGTGTATCGTATTATAAGTGAATATTCTCGAATACTTCAATTAAACAGTGTTTGGATTGGAGCGTATATCCCATGCGCGCGATTTCAGTTCGTTTCCAAAAATTCAAAAACACGGTATTGTTTTATTAGAGTTCAGGCATGCCGTCATTACAGCCGAATGACTGCACTGCATTGTATTCTCATTCTCGAGAATTCGTGACTGATGACCATCAGAGTTAGGGCCCCACCATGATGTATGTGTTTCATCCATTCCGTTCATCCATGTTTACATATCATTTTATTGCTTGATCCCAAAAATGAGAGGGACATAAATATCAGGTGGATCACACCACATGAAAACAATAGTGATTGGATATCAACCATTAAAATCCTCCTATGGCCCACTATACTGTTTATTTGACATCCAATCTGTTGATTAGGTCATACAGACCCAGATGAAGAGAAAAAACAAATATGAGCTTGATCCAAAACATAATGGCCCCCAAAATGTTTTTAATGGTCGACGCTCATTCAACACTGTTTCCTGTAATGTGGTCCACTTGAGATTTGGATATATCTCATTTTTGGATTCAGACCGTAAAATGATGTGTAAAAACATATGGATGGCATGGATGAAATACATACATCATGGTGGGGCCCACATAGCAACGACCACCAGCCATTGGCCGGTGTCAGGGGGTGTAGCCAATCCGTACGGTTGTACAGTATGCAGACATAATACCTCCTATCCAAACATTGATCTGTATAAGATATTGTATACTATTCTCCATAATACCTCCAATCCAAACATTGATTTGTATCTGAATGATTTATATGTATTTTGAAAATCGTCCATTGTATACATGAACAGTACCCAAATATAGTACAGTACAATCCAATACACGAATCCAAACAGGCCCTTAGGTGATTCTTTTATGTTTCGTTCAAATGTTTATATTAACAGGGGGGGGGGGGGGGGGGCATGGCATTGGGTGGGATGGGATTAAAAAAACATAATTATTACACATAGCAAGGATTGTCCCCCGTTGCCATGGGATAAACTTATTTCCATGGTGTGTTTATAATATGGTGGTATATTGAATGGATATACCCACCATCATTTGAAATTATTGAGAATAACATGTGTTATATCCAAACCGTTCATTTGTTTTGTAACTTCATTTTATGGCATGGGCCTAAAAATGAGGCAGATCCAAAACTTATGTGGCCCCAAAGAAGTTTTCAATGATAAATATTCAATCCCCGCTTCTTTCTATGGTGGGGTCCACTTGAGCTCTAGATCTACCTGATTTTTTGGCCCATTCTCTAAAATGATCTCGAAAAATGGGTGGACGGTGTGGATATAACCCACACGTCATGGTGAGACCTACACAACTTGTTAACATTGAGTAGAATTGGCACAAGACCCAATGCAATTCTATCTAATCTAATTCCAAGCTTTTTCATTCTTCCCTAACATTGAGTGGAATTGGCACGAACCGGATGCAATTCCATCCCACCTAATCCCATCCAATACCATGCGCGGGACTTGAATTTGATTAATTTAAATTAGCTTTCATATCTTATATATATATATATATATATATATATATATATATATATATATATATATATATATATATATATATATATAATGTCAACTGCGCACCAGTTCTCACAAGATCTTGTCAAAAAAAATTTAGAACTAATTTTCAATGATATGAGCTTAAGGGCGTGTTTGGACGGGCAATGGATATCGTCTTACAACGATATACGACGGTTATCCCATTACTTCCCATCCCACCAGCTGTTTGGGCAGTCCATGTACGGGCGATGGTGCCGCCCTCGTAAACGGTGCCTTAGATTTCGATCGGATTCAGTGAATCCCTCCCCCTCTTTTCTCCATCCCACCAAATCCCATGGGATTCGCGATGGGATTGAAGACTTTGCTTCAGACGGCAGGCGTAGGTGATTCGGAAGGCTGATGGAAGAGACGCATCACTGCGGCCTGTGCAGTGGTGCTCGTCCATATAAGGATCATGGCCGATGAGGATAGGCAGAGGAGAAGCTTCAGGGTTTCGTCGTCTGACTCCCTCATCGGCGTTGAGGTGGGTTTTCTTCGATCGTCTTCAACACCCACGTACGTTATACAGTCACGGTCGGACTACTTCAACCAATGCGTTACCAGCCACGGTGTACCCTGTCCCTGTTGCAGAAAGTGAGGTGAATCTTCTTCCCCGTCTTCATAAGGCCATGAGTTCAAGGTCATCGATTGCAAGTAGGTACCCGAACCTGAACAAAAATAATGGTGATTTCACTGTGGTGTGGTGTAAGGTATTGCAATAAATTGTTTTAATGTCTATTTGAGTGTTTCTTCATTTCATGTAATGTGTATGAGATCTTCTTGTGCTTTCTTATGAAGGAAAGAGAAATGCACATGATTTGATGTTTATTGTTGTTGTTGTTGTCCTAGATCTTGATGGAGTTGGGGAGTTGGAGTGTTTTTTCTTGGATTGAAATGGGTCAGATATATTTTTGGTTGATGGATTTTGCATTTTTCTATTTCTTGGATCTTGAATGGATTTGAATACTTGATTGTGAGGAGAAAAATATCATTAAAATGATTAAGAACAATAGTCGAAGAAAAACCAATTTCTGCATTGTGTGGGTGTTTGTTTTTTTTCTTTAAAAATAATAATAATGTGTTGTTTGGGAGTTGTATTTTTCTTTGATTGAAATGGGAAAAATCTATTTTTGGCTGATGGTTTTTTGTTATTTATTGGATCTTGCATGGAATTGGGGACTTGTTTTTTTCTTCTGTAGTGAAAGACCATTCTAAGGAGAAAAAGATCATTAAAAGGACTAGGAACTACAGCTGAAGAAAATCCTGCTATCTGCATTGTGTGTGCCTGTGTGTGTGTGTGTGTTTTTTCCTTTTTTTCTTTTTTAAAATATAAATACAATAGGTTGTTTTCTTCGATGGAAATAGATAGGATATGGTGAGATATGCTTCATGCCCAAAACATTATCAGTTAAGATTTTCCAATAATTGGTGGCGAAGAATGAACCGATACCAAATACATTTCAATAAAACGGCTCCAAAAAATGATTAGGAAGGAATTACCGTCGTATGTAGCTTTGGATGGTTCTTGGTGAGGGTTTGATGAAACAGTGGTAGAGTGAAATCTCTGTTAAACATATGAAGATAACTTGAAAAATCATATGAGCCCATAGTAACAATGTTAGTGATAGTGGAGTTGAACCTGAATTGGCTCGAGTAGTTCATTAAGTTGATCTAGCCAAAAAAAAACTAGGAAGGAAAGCCACTAATTTGATTAGTCCTGTTGGAATTTATACTCCAAAATTACTCCATGATGTCTGATTCTATCACAAAAAGACCTGACTCCATAATGTTCCAATTAAATTATTATTATTTTAAATTTGTAATACAACTTCAATGGGTTTGTATTATTTCCCTGAGTCAAGATTTTAGTGGAGCAAAGTGGACCTATATAATAGTTCACTGCACGTCTTACCCTCAACAAGGGCTACCATGATTGACATGTACCATTAACTGAATATCTGGCAAGTCAGAATAATGAAGTGGGTGTAAAGAAGGTAGAGGAGTTCCTTCTGACAGTCCTCACTATTTATTTGTGAATTGGGCTTGATTTACATGTACTATTGAAAGAATATCTGGCAATTCACTTCCTTTAATGTGTGTTGCATATTCAACCAGTTTATTAGTTTTGCAAACTTATCGTAAGAGTACATTAGAAGGAAAAGGAAAAAAAAAATCTAAATTGGCAACTCATTCCAAGGCATGTTTAAAGAAAATGAGACAATTCAAATTTATGGAGATCAGGATGCAGGTGTTGATTACATGCTCACAATAAAATCTTCACAAGGGATACATTAATGTTTAATTCTCATCTAACCTGTGACAGGACTTTTGTGGCCCCTCAAAGATATTTTTATTGAGTGGATTTCAACCCAACTCTGTGATCCTCCTGAGATTTTGAACTACCTCATTTGAGCCGACAAAACGGATATTCCTTCTCATTGCTGAATGCCAATCAAAACTCATAAATTCTTTGTTGGATTGTTGGTTAGAGTTGAGACTTCATCTTTACTACAAAAGAAAATAAGTGGTTGTTTCTCACCTTTCTACAAAAACAATGGTTGTTTCTCAGTTTTAATTTTGTTGATTTTGGTATTAAAAAGATATTTATTTGGGTATTGCTATTCTTAATCGAACAGTTACGAAGATAGATCTAATCACCCACTTCGATCCACTTTCGGGTTAGATGTATCTTTCATTTTTCATGGTCTGTGAGAAAGTTTTAATTCAAGTGGTAATTTAGACAATACCCATTTAATTCGACAGATCATACGTATTGGTGGAAATTAATTAGTTTAGACATTACCTGTTTGTTCGTGTTATTTAGAAATAACCTTTTCTTCTTAAAAAACTCAACGAAAATCAGAAGCTTTCATGGATATGATACTACTAGTTATCAGTATGGTTCTAAGTGAGGTTGTTGTTCTTTGTAATGTTTTAATCCCTATTTCGTATTTGGGTTTTCTTGTTTTTGAGACATTGCTAGCAGATTCAAGTGGAGCTCGAGTTTCATCGAGTTTTCTTTTTTCAAGTTTAAGGAGTTTTGACTACTCAAGTGGATTGAATCATGAACTAGTAGGACTGAATTGTGACTAAATTGATATTTTTTTGTCCATCAATTCATAACTACACGCCGGCTTAATTTACAACTACAAGGCAGCTGGGCATTGGTTAGGTGGTTTGGGACAAAAATGGGGATGTCAATTTGGTTTTCTCAAGTTCAATTGGCAAAGGAGATCACATCAAACTGTTAGCTATTTGTATGGGTATTAAGCTGGTGAGGGAAGCTTTCATGGATCACATGGGCTTTAATGTCGTACATGACCTCTTGAAGAGAATATATATTGTAAATGAGTCTTAAGGCTGCGGCCTCCGCTAGGCAAACTTTTTTTAAAGTGGTTTTTAATAACTGACAACTATCTATTACCTTCTTGTATAGTTGGTCTTTATTTTCTTTTCTAAATTCTTATAATATCATTTGTGTTCTGTCAAAAAAGAAGAAGAATCGAATCACTACATTATTCTAGCTAAAGACCCCATTTGTTATCATAGCTGGATGCACAAAGATGATTAATTTAGTTGAGTTCGTGATCCTAGTTGGGAACACAAAGATGATTAATTTTGTCAGGTTAGTGATCATAGTTGGATGCACAAAGATGATTAAGAATTAATGAACTCTTTGGGCAGGCACTTCATCTGTTCGTCTCAATCCCCATTGATGTCATGTAGACTCTGTATCATATGATATTTAGAACGGTAGATAGGATGGAGATTATCATACGCAAAATTCACCTCTTCCATGCTTTTGGACTAAAAAAGTTAGCTTCATCCAGCCTTCTGTTTTTCCTTTGTCTCACCCCTTTCCTTTGGTGAGTGTCCTAATTACACTAGTCAACATTTTATATTTTCGAAAATTAGTGCCCTTCACGTATGATTTAATTTTGTTGATTTTAGTATCTATTACAATACATGTTTCATTCTTGTTCATAAATTCAATACAAATTACGTGTGATTTTGACATGAATCATGAAATTCAGGACTGATCCTACATCAGAAACAACTCCTTTTCTGATTTCATAGGGAAGGTCTTGACTTCCAATTCTTTTGAATCCACCCAAGGATAGCGTGGAACAATGGATATTTCGCACCTAGTGTAGACCAGATTAAAGGCGACAGTCATCTATATCTTCATTTACAGGATGGTGCTTAGAAGGGAGAGTCCTATGATGTGATGGAATTGCAAATATACGAAAAATTGTATTAGTTACAAGTAACGACATCAAATAACAATGCACATAGAAACAGAGTAGGAGTTGTGAAGATATTTATTAAACCATCGACGTTGTACATCTAGGTGTAGGTGACCCGAACAAATGGATAGCGAAGAGGAGGAGGACGAACGTAGGGCCGTGGTCGTTCAAGCGGTGGCAGCTTGTGTGGCGGCGATTGGAGAATACTGTCGAGCTTACATGTTTAAATAACTGGCACGTTATGGGGATGATGAGTGGGCAAGGTTCATCAACTTGATTATTCAGGCCACTAACTAGGATTGTGTTACCCAACTCAGGATGAATCAAGAACCATTTTTCTTGCTATGTTCTAAACTCTGCGAGAAGACACTTCTTCGTGATAGTCGGAATGTCAGTCTTGAAGAACAAGTCGTTATTTTTCTTCACATAGCGGGCCATAACATTCACAATCGTATCATTGGGCATTGTTTCATTCGCTTGGGTGAAATGGTCAGCCGGCATTTTCATCGAATTCTTGATGCGTTGGTATTGTTGTACCCTGTTTACGTGAAACAGGCCGGACAAGAGCCACCCAGGGAGATCCAAACAAGTCAAAATTGGGCTTCATATTTTTAGGTATAAGTATTTTCGAAGGTCTCTTAGCTACTCTACTGTTCATTTTTGGGCATCAATTCACAACTACACGCCGGCTTAATTTACATGTAACACATCATAGGACTGTGTAGGTGCAATTGACGGTACACATATTCCAGTGCACGTTCTAGCACCCGATCATGCTAGCTTCCGCAACTGGAAAGGGGTTTTGTCCCAAAACGTTCTTGCAGCCTGCTCATTTGATATGAAGATATTGTATGTGCTAGCCGATTGGGAAGGTTCTGCATCAAATGCGAGGGTGCTACACAATGCGTTGACTCGAACCGATGATCCTTTGATAGTCCCAAATGGTAGATCACTATATTAGTTGCCTTGGAATACATTTTGCTAATTAATTGTTCAATCTGATACGCTTAATGTAACATTAGTTTTAATGTGTAGGAAAATATTACATTGTCGACGCTGGATATGCCCATTCGTCAGGATTTATGGCTCCGTACCGCGGTGTTCGATACCATTTGTAAGAGTATCAAACTGGCAGAGCACCATTGAACATGAAGGAGCTAATTAATTATCGTCATGCCCAGTTGCGAAATGCAATTGAACGTTGTTTTGGCTTAGTGAAGGGTAGATTTTCGATACTGAAGACGGTGATGCAGTATCCATTTGAAACACAAGTGAAAGTTATCATTGCTTGCTTTGTCTTACATAATTTCATTCGATCTGATAATGAGTACGATGAAGATCGATAGGCTGATGATATATTAGTAGGTGAAGTGGAGGGTAACCCTACACCCACCGAGGTCTCCACGTATGACGAGCAACAGTGTTTATTTCGATCAAATCAAATGGAGAAAGAAGCGTGGATTAGGGCACGCGATGCCATCGCAGAGCGAATGTGAGCAGATGCGCAATGTAATAGTAAGACAAGATAGTACAGTAGATAGCTGTTATATTGTAACTTACTTTTTGTAAGTTTTGTCTTTACGTATGAAGTATATTAGACCAAACATTTTGTATCTAAATACAGAGTGCAAGGATTATTGTTGTCTTATTAATCAACCGTATAATTTGCCTAAAACATCCGACGTTCTTTATGCATTGAACTTAGGTGGTTTGATTGTTTAAATAACAGGGAATGTAATAGTTTATTTTCTGTGTAGGTGTAATGTCAAACAATTGTCTATCTGATACATCCACATCGATACAGTCGCCCGTTAGGTCCACTGCTTTACCTACGTGATGTTCACCACGAGAAAAGACAGTCAAATCCCTTACAGAACCCCTTTTCCGGGCAGCAAAGATCAAGTGGAGCTCTCTAATATATGGATCAGGTTCTACTTAACACATTGTTGGAACAAATCGTAGTAGGAAGGAAAGTCGACAATGGCTTCAAAAGAGAAGCATATCAAGTTGCGACCAAGCAAGTGACAAGATAAACAGGGGTGCCTATCACCTGGCAGAACGTACAATGACGTCAGAGACATGCTTGCTGCTAGTGGATTCGGCTGGGACAATGAGCTTATGGTGGTTACTGTACCAGATGAAGTATGGGAAGAGTATCTCAAGGTATTATTAAATCTAGTTCTTCTATATCTGTCTATCCCATGTATTAGCTTTCAACCCAAAACCTCTGATTATATACATATGAATACATGGAAATAATGCGGACTGTTCTGTTTCTATAGTCACACCCACACACTGAGAGACTACGGGGCAAGAGGATCGAGAGAATGGATGACCTAGGGGTTATCGTCGGTTCTAATCAAGTGACTGGACGTTATGTACAGGGATCAGGGACAATGACTGCATCATCATTTATGATTAATCGGGATCTGAATAAGACTTGGATGGAGTTAGATGACGATCTCGACGATCATGTTGACCTCTCCGAGGATACGTTAGGGGATTCTACAGGGACCATGCGTGGTCAATTTTTCTCGGACACACCAAGCATGCAAAATCGATTCTATCGCGACACTCCCACTCACACATCTGATATGATCATGGCCGCAGTGGGAGTGTGAGTAGCACCAAGAAACGACCGCGCCCACCTCGACCCTGTGATGTACTTGGCGTTTCTCTGAGGTCTGTTGCGGACGCTATGCGTGACTTTGGGCTAGGAAAGGAGGTCAACTGAACTAGCAAAGTTCTGGACGTCCTCGAAGAGGTGTAGGGCCTAACCAACTCTGAGTTCATTGAAGTTGGTCAGCTCTTAAGCAGGGACGAGAAGATGACATCCTTCTTTGTCAGCCTATGCCCTGAGCGCTGCGTGGATTGGTTAAAACAAACCCTCCAAGATAAGTTTGGCAATGGTGCTAGTGGTTTCATTTGATGGGCTTTGTCCCATGATGATACACTTTATGTTTTTGGAATTGTAATAACTAATTTTTTTTCTTTTTCCTTTTTGGCTTGGTTGTGTTTTCTTGCTCTCTTTTTTTGGGCTAGTTAGATCTTGGTAGGTTTATATTTTTTGGATGACATTAGACTGGTTATAATCGAGAACTATAATGCTTTCATATGATCATAGCAAGTAGACATTCATGATATTAGCCAAATTTAAAATTCACAAATTTGAAATATGTAAGCTCTACTACAAGTCTTTGACAAATGATCAAGGTACGTGTTAATATTCCTTTCAATATAATGCAATAGCCCCATCAAGGCAGGTGTAAATAATATATTCATCTCACTTCCCTTTCTTCAATATTAGATACAGACATTTGTATGTAATAATATCTTATTTTCCTGCTATCGTCATTTCACATTGCGATCTCCCAAAATGATTGAGTGTTATTTGTTTCTGCAGATGAAGAAGGAAAAATATTACGTTGTTCTAATTGGTCATCGTACAAGAATTTATCTATCCTAGGAAGAGGCCTGATTGGAAGTAGAAGGATACAACGGCAGTAGGTTTCAGGACTTCAGAAACTAGAGAGAAGCTACAACTTATTGGGAGAGTTGTCATTCTGGCATCATTGCTCAGGCGAGTATACAATTGCCACAAATCGAGGCACCTGCATCCCATTCCAGCGATGGACTCGCCTCCCGGAGGACGTCATGGTCATCGACCCAACAGATGACCTGAACAATGGTTGCTCGAGCGACTTCAACGGATGATGCACGTCTCAAGGGGTGAAACGTTAGCTGCTTTGCTAACGGGTCTTGTAGTTTTGTTTTTTATTCTGTATATCGTTATCAAACTTTAGTCACATGATTTCTCTACTAAACCATTTCAGAACTAATTAAGCTCTCTTTCATTTTGGGTCGTCGTCGTAATTAACAAAACTCTGTTTTAAACTATCTAACATAAACTAGTAGAGTTGATCAGACGTTTAAATCTCTTTATTTTGAAAGAGAGCTTCATCATGCCCACGTGCTTGTTCAATAAAGCATATATGCACTACACATGCACCGGCATGTCATGATAGGTCTCAGGCCAAAGTCTACAAAACAAATCTATGTCACTGAAAAACCTTGTTGAAGGTTTCTAAGTCATTCCCCAGTTTCCAATATTGTGGCCTACATGGAGACTGGACTAGATTTTATTTTTGGGAAAACACGTAGAAGGTAGGACCATCCTTATGGATGGAGTAGAACTCCCACATATGCACTAAGCTGGCACATGCGCGGCATGTACCCAAGCTTCGTTGGAAAGGCATGTACACCCAGCTAAGTTCTTCCAAAGATAGGGACAAAAAATTTCGAGACAAATTGCATTAAACATTAAATATGATAAGCAAGATTGCAGGCTTAGATCACACCAATTCATAAACAATCACACAAATTCCACATCCCACATGAAAATCCAAACATTCAATTAAAGGGGAATCTATGCGGGTCCAAGCCGACACAGGCTAGGACTGGACCAATAAAATTATAAGCCAAACGATGTCAAAGGGAAATAAAATCAACTACTCATGCATAAAAATCAGTCCCTAATCCAAGGGATTCCCTAATTTCAATTCAAGGAACCCGAAGGTGATAAAAAAGGGCAAATTAATTAGGGATCATATAATATAGGGTTAGGATTCATGAAAAACGGCTATGAGAGGATAAAAGAGGATAAAAACCTGAGCCAAAAGATGATCCCGCGTGTGGACAGCAACAATGGCCCAGACGGACGTGTGTGTGATCCCGGCCGCACGTGTGTGGAGCCCACTATTCAGAAAAAGGCCACCTTGGCCCTGGTCGGCCAGGGATGGACTCCAAAACCTCCAAATTTCAGCTCGATCCGATGTACGGTTTGTGCGTGGTGCTCCGCCGAAGTTTCAGCTCGCCTGCGGGCCGAAATCTGGAAACCTGCTTCAATGAAGAAATCTGATGCAACAAAAGGACAAATTCGAAGTACGGATGGTGGGGGAAGATGGAAAAAAAAGATGATGGAAGATGGGGGTGAATTGGGATCGATGTGGCTTCGCACCACGGTAGTTAGCCCTTCGAAAAGGGAGGGCTTCACACCCACTTTTGAATTCTTCCACAACTCACGAAGAGAGCAGAAAAATAAAGCAGGAATTTTTTTATTAACTTCAATGAATGAAAAGAACTACAAGGGGTGCCTATTTATAGGGAGAACCCTATACCCAAAACTCGCACCATGTGCGACACCTATTGCTTGGCGATTAAGTAAACTAAAATAAAAATCAAACGAGGAAATCTAAAGCGTTCACGATGTTCTAAATAATAACAATAAGCAAAACCTAAAATATAAAACCAATCCGATGAGTGGGCCACGATCATGAGATCCCATGGTGGGCTTTTCTTGACTATCGGGCCACTTTTCTGAACCAAAACTTGTCTTCTAGCTAGGAGGCACTAAGCTGGCACATGCGCGGCATGTACCCAAGCTTCGTTGGAAAGGCATGTACACCCAGCTAAGTTCTTCCAAAGATAGGGACAAAAAATTTCGAGACAAATTGCATTAAACATTTGTTTCTTCTAAAAAAATAAAAATTAAAGACAATTTAACAAATAGAGATTATGGTCCACCTATTCATACAATTAAGCAAAAAGTGAAGAATTTTATTAGTAGTGGGCACACACACATGCATGGTAACATATAGTCCTTTTCATTGCTATTTCGCACCTGCCAGCGGCCAGCAACCTCGTAGTGGGGAACGGATTTATATACTCCATCGTTAGATGTTGTCGCACGAGGGAGCGTTGTGGTGAGGGCATGCATCATGTCATGTTGCATACATGCGCATTAATAAGATTACTTAGATGTATGTGATTGTTTGCTTTTCATTAAGATCATATCAAAATTGATGACATGATAACTTGAGATTAATAAGCACCCACCGAGTTGATCACTCATTCCCACTTGAAGGTGTTTTAAAGACACCAACTGCAAACAGCATCATATGCAGTGACTCGGATGGAGGAGCTTCGGTGGTGTAGGTGACCTAGCCAAATGGATAGCGAAGAGGAGGAGGACGAACGTAGGGCCGTGGTCGTTCAAGCGGTGGCAGCTTGTGTGGCGGCGATTGGAGAATACTGTCGAGCTTACATGTTTAAATAACTGGCACGTTATGGGGATGATGAGTGGGCAAGGTTCATCAACTTGATTATTTAGGCCACTAACTAGGATTGTGTTACCCAACTCAGGATGAATCAAGAACCATTTTTCTTGCTATGTTCTAAACTCCGCGAGAAGACACTTCTTTGTGATAGTCGGAATGTCAGTCTTGAAAAATAAGTCGTTATTTTTCTTCACACGGTGGGCCATAACGTTCGCAATCGTGTCATAGGGTATCATTTCATTCGCTCGGGTGAAACGGTCAGCCGACATTTTCATCGCGTTCTTGATGCGTTGGTATCGTTGTACCCTGTTTACGTGAAATAAGCCGGACAAGAGTCACCCACCGAGATCTAAACAAATCAAAATTGGGCTTCATATTTCCATGTATAAGTATTTTCGAAGGTCTCTTAGCTACTCTACTGTTCATTTTCATCCATCAATTCACAACTACACGCCGACTTAATTTACATGTAACACATCATAGGACTGTGTTGGTGCGATTTACACTACACATATTCCAGCGCACGTTCTAGCACCCGATCATGATAGCTTTTGCAACTGAAAAGGGATTTTGTCCCAAAACGTTCTTGCAGCCTACTCATTTGATATGAAGATATTGTATGTGCTAGCCGACTGGGAAGGTTCTGCAACAGACGCGAGGGTGCTACACAATGCGTTGACTCAAACCGTTGATCTTTTGACAGTCCCAAATGGTAGATCACCATATTTGTTGCCCTGGAATACATTTTGCTAATTAATGGTTCAATTTGATATGCTTAATATAACATTAGTTTTAATGTGTAGGAAAATATTATGTTGTCGACGCTGGATATGCCCATTCGTCAGGATTTATGGCTCCGTACCGCGGTGTTCGATACCATTTGTAAGAGTATCAAACTGGCAGAGCACCATTGAACATGAAGGAGCTAAAATGTTGTTTTGGCTTAGTGAAGGGTAGATTTCTGATACTGAAGACGGCGATGCAGTATCCATTTGAAACACAAGTGAAAGTTGTCATTGCTTACTTTGTCTTACATAATTTCATTCGATCTGATATTGAGTGCAGTGAAGATCTACAGGCAGATGGTATATCAGTAGGCGAGGTGGAGGGTAACCCTACACCCACCGAGGTCTTCACGTATGACGACCAAAAGTGTTTATTTCGATTGAATCAAATGGAGAAAGAAGCATGGATTAGGGCGCACGATGCCATCGCAGAGCGAATGTGGGCAGATGCGCAATGTAACAGTAGGACAAGATAGCACAGTAGATAGCCATTACGTTGTAACTTACTTTTTGCAAGTTCTATATCTACGTATGAAGTATATTAGACCAAATGTTTTGTAACTAAATGCAGGGTGCAAGGATTATTGTTGTCCTGTTAATCAACCGTATAATTTGTCTAAAACATCCAACGTTCTTTACACATTGAACTTGGGTGGTTTGATTGTTTGAATAACAGAGAATGTAATAGTTTATTTTCTGTGTAGGTGTAATGTCAGACAATTGTCTATTTGATACATCCACACCGATGCAGTCGCCCGTTAGGTCCACTGCTTTACCTACGCGATGTTCACCACAAGAAAAGACAGTTAAATCCCTTTCAGAACTCCTCTTCCGGGCAGCAAATATCAAGTGGAGCTCTCCAATGGATCAGGTTCTACTTAACACATTGTTGGAACAAATCGCACTAAGAAGGAAAGCCGACAATGGCTTCAAAAGATAAGCATGTCAAGTTGCGGCCGAGTAAGTGACAAGACAAACAGGGGTGCCTGTCACCTGGCAGAACGTACAAAACAGACTCCGATATCACAAAAGAGAGTACAATGACATCAGGGACATGCTTGCTGCTAGTGGATTCGGCTGGTACATTGAGCGTATGGTGGTTACTGCACCAGATGAAGTATGGGAAGAGTATATTAAGGTATTATTAAATCTAGTTCTTTTATATCTGTCTATCCCATGTATTAGCTTTCAACCCAAAACCTCTGATTATATACATATGAATACATGGAAATAATGCGGACTGTTCTGTTTCTATAGTCACACCCACACACTGAGAGACTACGGGGCAAGAGGATCGAGAGAATGGATGACCTAGGGGTTATCGTCGGTTCTAATCAAGTGACTGGACGTTATGTACAGGGATCAGGGACAATGACTGCATCATCATTTATGATTAATCGGGATCTGAATAAGACTTGGATGGAGTTAGATGACGATCTCGACGATCATGTTGACCTCTCCGAGGATACGTTAGGGGATTCTACAGGGACCATGCGTGGTCAATTTTTCTCGGACACAAAATGACAGTGCCCACCTCGACCCTATGATGTATTTGGTGTTTCTCTGAGGTCTGTTGCGGACGCTATGCGTGACTTTGGGTTCGGAAAGGAGGTCAACCGAACTAGCAAAGTTCTGGATGTCCTCGAATAGGTGCAGGGCCTAACCAACTCTGAGTTCATTGAAGTTGGTCAGCTCTTAAGCAGGGACGAGAAGATGACATCCTTCTTTGTCAGCCTATGCCCTGAGCGCTGCGTGGATTGGTTAAAACAAACCCTCCAAGATAAGTTTGGCAATGGTGCTAGTGGTTTCATTTGATGGGCTTTGTCCCATGATGATACACTTTATGTTTTTGGAATTGTAATAACTAATTTTTTTTCTTTTTCCTTTTTGGCTTGGTTGTGTTTTCTTGCTCTCTTTTTTTGGGCTAGTTAGATCTTGGTAGGTTTATATTTTTTGGATGACATTAGACTGGTTATAATCGAGAACTATAATGCTTTCATTTGATCATATCAAGTAGACATTCATGATATTAGTCAAATCTTAAATTCACAAATTTGAAATATGTAAGCTCTAATACAGGTCTTCGACAAAGGATCAAGGTACGTGTTAATATTCCTTTCAATACAATGCAATAGCCCCACCAAGGTAGGTGTATATAATATATCCATCTCACTTCCCTTTCTTTAATATTAGATACAGACATTTGTATGTAATAATATCTTATTCTCTTACTATCGTCATTTTACATTACGATCTCCTAAAATGATTGAGTGTTATTTGTTTCTGCAGATGAATAAGGAAAAATATTACATTGTTCTAGTTGGTCGTTGTGCAAGGATTTATCTATCCTGGGAAGAGGCCCGATTAGAAGTAGAAGGATACAGCGGCAGTAGGTTCCGGGCCTTCAGAAATTGGAGAGAAGTTGCAACTTATTGGGAGAGTTATCATTCTGGCATCATTGCTCAGGCGAGTATACAATTGCCACAAATCGAGGCACCTGCATCCCATTCCAGCGATGGACTCGCCTCCCGGAGGACGTCATGGTCATCGACCCAACAGATGACCTGAACAATGGTTGCTCGAGCGACTTCAACGGATGATGCACGTCTCAAGGGGTGAAACGTTAGCTGCTTTGCTAACGGGTCTTGTAGTTTTGTTTTTTATTCTGTATATCGTTATCAAACTTTAGTCACATGATTTCTCTACTAAACCATTTCAGAACTAATTAAGCTCTCTTTCATTTTGGGTCGTCGTCGTAATTAACAAAACTCTGTTTTAAACTATCTAACATAAACTAGTAGATTTGATGCCGTTCATGTTGTTTGTGTAAAATCCACTCCGTCCATCAGTTGATAACGTTTATATGCACTAAAAATGCAAAAGATCAGCCCTATAACATACTAAAATGGGCCACAAAAATAGGAAAAATGTAAAATTGAGCGTAAAACCTCTAAGTTCACGTTTCGTATCTCGCCTGAGCATTGTATCAGGTTGATTTTTCTAGAATCCCTTCACTCTTGTAATTCACACCTTTTGTTATTTTTGGGAAAACACGTAGAAGGTAGGACCATCCTTATGGATGGAGTAGAACTCCCACATATGCACTAAGCTGGCACATGCGCGGCATGTACCCAAGCTTCGTTGGAAAGGCATGTACACCCAGCTAAGTTCTTCCAAAGATAGGGACAAAAAATTTCGAGACAAATTGCATTAAACATTTGTTTCTTCTAAAAAAATAAAAATTAAAGACAATTTAACAAATAGAGATTATGGTCCACCTATTCATACAATTAAGCAAAAAGTGAAGAATTTTATTAGTAGTGGGCACACACACATGCATGGTAACATATAGTCCTTTTCATTGCTATTTCGCACCTGCCAGCGGCCAGCAACCTCGTAGTGGGGAACGGATTTATATACTCCCCCTGACACCAGCCCCGCGGCTGGTGGTCGGTGCTCTGTGGGGCCCATAATGATGTATGCGTTTCATCCATTCCGTTCATCCATTTTTACAGATCATTTTGTGTGCTCTTTCAAAAAATGAGACGTATATAAATCTCAGGTGGACCACACCCTATGAAAACATTAGTGATTGGATATCCACCATGACAATCCTCCTCGAGCCCACTATATTGTTTATTTGGCATCCAATATGTTGATTACGTGATATAGGCCTAGATGAAAGGAAAAAACAAAAATCAGCTTGATCCAAAAGTTTTATGGCCCCAAAATGTTTTTTAATGGTCGAGGCTCATTCAACACTGTTTCCTATAATGTGGTCCACTTAAGATTGTGATATACCTCTTTTTTGGTCTCATCCTATAAAATAATCTTGCAAAATAGATGGACGGCATGGATGAGACACATACCTCATTGTGAGGCCCACATAGCACTGACTCAATCCGTTTCCCTCATATTGTGGATTACTGTACAAGAAGTAGGCGGGGGTTGGATACGGCGGAGGTCTAATGCCATACCCAAACATGCCTGGCTGGAAGTCGATGGTGTACAGCGAATCCAATGGCCATCCCAAACACGCTGGCCATCCATCCCGGAATTTGTTCTATCTCATGGGATTAGCCGACATCCACTGACACTATCATCATTACCTTAAAAACACTTCCTTCCCTCCTAATCCAATGGGATTGGTCCGGCCAAACACGCCATAAAATTTAAATTATTCACCTAATATGGCACCCCATGAAATCTTTGAAGCTTTCTACAAGTGTATATATATATGTGTGTGTGTGTGTGTGTGTGAGTGTATGTGTGAAAAAATATTTAATAAGTCCATTAAAAAATATATTTTGGTTAATAAAAAGAAAATTTGAACATTGGGTGGATCATAACTGTAAAGATCACAAACAAGCAACTCATTTCCATTTTTAACCATCCATTTAGATGTCCAATCCTTAGATGGTTCAAATCATTCTATTACTTTAATCTTAGTAATATATGTGATACTTGACTCGTTTTGGGTATCATTAGCATCCCTCGGGTCTAATGGATCATTGATCCATATCTACGTGCAACTCTATTGTCTTTGAAAATAAGGTAAAAAAGACATTTTCTCTACATTATAATATTTGCTCCTTTAAAAAAAATAAAAAGTTAATACTTTTGATTTTATTTATTTTCAAATTTAAAATTATTTAGATTTGAAATACACTCGTTCTAAGGCAAGGTCTGAAACACCGTGTAATAAAGACCGACAGATTTTCATATATGACTGAAGTGCCCTGGGAGGGGGAACTGAAGTTGAAACCATACTAAGGTATGCGTTTCATGAAGTTTTATCAAGCGCGGGGCAGAACATCTATGCCCTACACGTGGCTAAACCTATGACTAGGATAAATCGACGAGTTACCTGCAGAAGGACAATTAATAGGTTGTTGTACGGAATGGCCTACATTAAATGGTCATGACTTACACCAAATGAATGGCTGACAATGTCTGATCCACGGTTAGCGTTGGATTGAACGGTATCTTGGGTTTGACAATTATGACTTCTCGATCAATTGCCATCACGAGGACCTGTCTCAGGATTGGACGGTGGATGGCAATTAAATTGTTTGGCTGGGATCATCTGATCCGTTCAATTTTTGGATCACGCCCATCCATACGCAGGCAGACGTTCTAATATTGAAAATATATGCAAGATCCGACCTTTCCATTTTGATGGAAATAATGCTTTGATTTTCTCCCTAAAAAATCACGTCATTTCATGCCTAAGATGGACCCCATCATACAAAACAAACGAACGGCCAGAAAAAAAAAGTCTTTTAACTGTCAGTTTACTTTGTACATTGTGGCCCACCTGAGGTGTGAAATGCCTTGAATATCTAACCAATCTAACCTTCTGATGGAAAGATCTGATATCGCACACGTGTTCCTTGGCAAGTGTGCCTGCGTGTGTATGGACAGGGCTCGGATACGCGTGTCATTCGCAAAACTCGCTATTTCGTGTTGAGGTTTGTTCCAGTACGTTCCCACGCGCTGCAATAAAATACATCGGGACTACATCCGTTGGATCTGGGGCTATGGGTCTGATCCAAGCTGTTGATCTGACGAAACACATCGCTCAAGGTGGCTGACTAAAAAATCTTCAAGTTTGGGAAATCTTAAACTGTCGAATCAATGGCCCAGAAAGCAACGGTCGAGATGAAAATTCAATTGAAGTTCATTTGTCAGTGTCCTACGTCTCCAGCGTGTCTACGCCCACCTAACCTCAGGACGAGTCGTACCTAGGTCCGGTCCAACCCGAGCCCAATTCAAGTATGAAGTACTCAACGGTGAGACCCTAACCGTATGGGCCCACCTCAATGTATGCATTGTATATCTACACCGTTCGTCAGCTTATTTTAGGCTATGGTTCCAAAAATAAAGCAGACACAAATTGTAGGTGGACCACATAACAAGAAAAAGTAGTTAATGACCATTGAAAACTCTTTGTGGGTCACACAAGTTTTAGATCAAGCTGCTATTTGTTTTTTAATTTCATTGGGATTTGTATAAACTTATAAATAAGTTGGATGGTCAATAAAGATTACCGTGGATGCTAGTAAGATTTTAATAGTGGTAGTTCAATGATTGTTGGTGTGGTCTACCTGAAATGTATATGGGCTTCATTTTTGGGACCTTATCTTAAAATATGGTTGAAAAACAGATGGACTACTTGGATATGATCATTGATCCAAACCATACATCATGTGGGACCCACATTCAACATAATGACACACTTGATTAGGTGAATCTAACCATTGGATCAATCATCCTCAGTGGTTTAAGCAGGAAAAACCTGTTTTCCTACTTTGTGATTGCTACGCATCATCACTAACATTCTCAGCACTGCTATATTAAATGCAGTATGCGATAATGTCACCAAATTATAGTGTAACAAATAGATTTTTTTTTTTTTTTTTTTTCTTCTGTTTATGATAAGGACAGAATCCCGATTTTATACTATAATGAATGGACAACGGGGATAAAATCCATACATCACGGTTAGCTTGTCCCAAGCTCAAAAAATGCGGGGCAGTACCCAAACCACATCCCCTCCCCTTTAGAAGAGATGGGACCCACACCCATACGTAGGTGCGGCTTCAGTGGATCCCCATATCCACATAGGTGGGTGGATCCCTAACTGTGGACCCCACCTTGATGCATGTGCCTAACATCCATGTCATTCATCGATTTTGATAGCTTATTTTAGGCCATGATTCAAAAAATAAGCATATCTAAATCTTGGGTGGATCACACCGTAGGAAATAATGGTGATTGAATATCCACCGTTAAAAACTTCTTGAGGGCCACAAAAGTTTGGATCAAGCTAATATTTTTGTGGTCCCTTCATCTAGGTCTTTGTGGTCCACCTAATATTTGGATCTTCTTCATTTTGGAATCATACGCTAAAATGAGCTATCAAATCCCTCGTGGATATAAAGCACATACATCAAGGTGGCCCCCACGGTCAGGGGGTTAGGCCCGTTGGTTTTCAGGCCCGTCTAGTTTCCAACCGGGCCTTAGCTGGAACACTGGACCGGAAGAGTAGGCCCGGTCTTAAATTTAATCCCGTCGGGCTTGGGCTTCAGCCTGGCCATGCCGGTTAAAGATTTCAAGGGCATTTTTGGCTTACATCACACATCATTGGGCACACTTAATGAACGGTCCAGATCTTGTGTAAAAGTGCTCAGGCCCAGTTCTGTTTGTTTTGGTGGGCCATGACCCCTGGCCTAGCTTTTAATTTGAAATCTGGCTTTAGACAGACCCGTGCCCAACCCAAGCCCTGCCCATTGACAGCCCTACTTATGACCGTTGATTAATGCCATTGCAGTATGAGTTGTAAAGTTAGGGCCAACCAGACCCTAAGTAGCCCATTTCATATGTTGCATCAATGCACATTGATTTTGGACCTTCATATTGTGGACCCAATAGTGGGTGAAGCTCATTATGAAAATTACACAATAACTTGATAATTTTAACAATCTGATCTTTGGTAAATGTAGACTTTGAATTTTGACCGTCTATTTGATGTCCACTAATTTAACGGTGAGGATCATCCATCCATTGTGAGTTCTTAATATTGCCGCACAAATAATGAGGACCACAATGTGGGTGGTCCACCTGGAGCTGTTTGGTGTTTTTAATACTCTAGTAGAGTAAAATACCTAACAAAATACATCAAAATATAAGCCATTGGATTTGGGTCCTTTCAATGACCAAAACCATTTAAATGATGGCCTTAATTGGATATGAGAATACCTAGAATAATTCTTAAAAATTTGAAGTTCAACTCTTTGATTATTTAAAGGTTATAGACACTTTAGTACACTTAAGCAGGAGACTAAATGATTAATCAACACAAAGGAAGAGAATTAAATGATCAAAATAATAAAATATCCTGATCTAAGAGATTTTATTTTTTTGTAAATACCTCATCTAAGATAAGATTTGTCACCTAAAGGGTTTGGATCATTGAAAGTGTGATCTGAAAGTGGGATGGACTTGAGTTGGCCCACCCAAAATAGCTCAAAGCATGGTGAACTTGGGCTGCCCAATCAACACAACCAATTTTCCACCTAGTCACAAATGGGGGTGAAAATATTGTTCAGTACAAGGGTACCCATTCTGGTACATGCCAATGTATATTGCACTCATACACTTATAGAGCTGTCAACGGGCCGGGCCTAGGGTTTGTCTTAGCATAGATTTTGAACTATTTCAGGTAGGGTCCCCGTTTTTATTGGTCGAGGCTCATTCAACACAGTTTCCTATAATGCGGTCCACTTAAGATTGTGATATACCTCTTTTTTGGTCTCATCCTATAAAATAATCTTGCAAAATAGATGGACGGCATGGATGAGACACATACCTCATTGTGAGGCCCACATAGCACTGACTCAATCCGTTTCCCTCATATTGTGGATTACTGTACAAGAAGTAGGCGGGGGTTGGATACGGCGGAGGTCTAATGCCATACCCAAACATGCCTGGCTGGAAGTCGATGGTGTACAGCGAATCCAATGGCCATCCCAAACACGCTGGCCATCCATCCCGGAATTTGTTCTATCTCATGGGATTAGCCGACATCCACTGACACTATCATCATTACCTTAAAAACACTTCCTTCCCTCCTAATCCAATGGGATTGGTCCGGCCAAACACGCCATAAAATTTAAATTATTCACCTAATATGGCACCCCATGAAATCTTTGAAGCTTTCTACAAGTGTATATATATATGTGTGTGTGTGTGTGTGTGTGTGTGAGTGTATGTGTGAAAAAATATTTAATAAGTCCATTAAAAAGTATATTTTGGTTAATAAAAAGAAAATTTGAACATTGGGTGGATCATAACTGTAAAGATCACAAACAAGCAACTCATTTACATTTTTAACCATCCATTTAGATGTCCAATCCTTAGATGGTTCAAATCATTCTATTACTTTAATCTTAGTAATATATGTGATACTTGACTCGTTTTGGGCATCATCAGCATCCCTCGGGTCTAATGGATCATTGATCCATATCAACGTGCAACTCTATTGTCTTTGAAAATAAGGTAAAAAAGACATTTTCTCTACATTATAATATTTGCTCCTTTAAAAAAAATAAAAAATTAATACTTTTGATTTTATTTACTTTCAAATTTAAAATTATTTAGATTCGAAATACACTCGTTCTAAGGCAAGGTCTGAAACACCGTGTAATAAAGACCGACAGATTTTCATATATGACTGAAGTGCCCTGGGAGGGGGAACTGAAGTTGAAACCATACTAAGGTATGCGTTTCATGAAGTTTTATCAAGCGCGGGGCAGAACATCTATGCCCTACACGTGGCTAAACCTATGACTAGGATAAATCGACGAGTTACCTGCAGAAGGACAATTAATAGGTTGTTGTACGGAATGGCCTACATTAAATGGTCATGACTTACACCAAATGAATGGCTGACAATGTCTGATCCACGGTTAGCGTTGGATTGAACGGTATCTTGGGTTTGACAATTATGACTTCTCGATCAATTGCCATCACGAGGACCTGTCTCAGGATTGGACGGTGGATGGCAATTAAATTGTTTGGCTGGGATCATCTGATCCGTTCAATTTTTGGATCACGCCCATCCATACGCAGGCAGACGTTCTAATATTGAAAATATATGCAAGATCCGACCTTTCCATTTTGATGGAAATAATGCTTTGATTTTCTCCCTAAAAAATCACGTCATTTCATGCCTAAGATGGACCCCATCATACAAAACAAACGAACGGCCAGAAAAAAAATGTCTTTTAACTGTCAGTTTACTTTGTACATTGTGGCCCACCTGAGGTGTGAAATGCCTTGAATATCTAACCAATCTAACCATCTGATGGAAAGATCTGATATCGCACACGTGTTCCTTGGCAAGTGTGCCTGCGTGTGTATGGACAGGGCTCGGATACGCGTGTCATTCGCAAAACTCGATATTTCGGGTTGAGGTTTGTTCCAGTACATTCCCACGCTCTGCAATAAAATACATCGGGACTACATCCGTTGGATCTGGGGCTATGGCTCTGATCCAAGCTGTTGATCTGACAAAACACATCGCTCAAGGTGGCTGACTAAAAAATCTTCAAGTTTGGGAAATCTTAAACTGTCGAATCAATGCCCAGAAAGCAACGGTCGAGATGAAAATTCAATTGAAGATTTCATTTATCAGTGTCCAACGTCTCCAGCGTGCCTAGGCCCACCTAACCTCAGGACGAGTCGTACCTAGGTCCGGTCCAACCCGAGACCAATTCAAGTATAAAGTACTCAACGGTGAGACCCTAACCGTATGGGCCCACCTCAATGTATGCATTGTATATCTACACCGTTCGTCAGCTTATTTTAGGCTATGGTTCCAAAAATAAAGCAGACACAAATTGTAGGTGGACCACAAAACAAGAAAAAGTAGTTAATGACCATTGAAAACTCTTTGTGGGTCACACAAGTTTTAGATCAAGCTGCTATTTGTTTTTTAATTTCATTGGGATTTGTATAAACTTATAAATAAGTTGGATGGTCAATAAAGATTACCGTGGATGCTAGTAAGATTTTAATAGTGGTAGTTCAATGATTGTTGGTGTGGTCTACCTGAAATGTATATGGGCTTCATTTTTGGGACCTTATCTTAAAATATGGTTGAAAAACAGATGGACTACTTGGATATGATCATTGATCCAAACCATACATCATGTGGGACCCACATTCAACATAATGACACACTTGATTAGGTGAATCTAACCATTGGATCAATCATCCTCAGTGGTTTAAGCAGGAAAAACCTGTTTTCCTACTTTGTGATTGCTACGCATCATCACTAACATTCTCAGCACTGCTATATTAAATGCAGTATGCGATAATGTCACCAAATTATAGTGTAACAAATAGATTTTTTTATTTTTTTTTTCTTCTGTTTATGATAAGGACAGAATCCCGATTTTATACTATAATGAATGGACAACGGGGATAAAATCCATACATCACGGTTAGCTTGTCCCAAGCTCAAAAAATGCGGGGCAGTACCCAAACCACATCCCCTCCCCTTTAGAAGAGATGGGACCCACACCCATACGTAGGTGCGGCTTCAGTGGATCCCCATATCCACATAGGTGGGTGGATCCCTAACTGTGGACCCCACCTTGATGCATGTGCCTAACATCCATGTCATTCATCGATTTTGATAGCTTATTTTAGGCCATGATTCAAAAAATAACCATATCTAAATCTTGGGTGGACCACACCGTAGGAAATAATGGTGATTGAATATCCACCGTTAAAAACTTCTTGAGGGCCACAAAAGTTTTGGATCAAGCTAATATTTTTGTGGTCCCTTCATTCAGGTCTTTGTGGTCCACCTAATATTTGGATCTTCTTCATTTTGGGATCATACGCTAAAATGAGCTATCAAAGCCAACGTGGATATAAAGCACATACGTCAAGGTGGCCCCCACGGTCAGGGGGTTAGGCCCGTGGGTTTTCAGGCCCGTCTAGTTTCCAACCGGGCCTTAGCTGGAACACTGGACCGGAAGAGTAGGCCCGGTCTTAAATTTAATCCCGTCGGGCTTGGGCTTCAGCCTGGCCATGCCCGTTAAAGATTTCAAGGGCATTTTTGGCTTACATCACACATCATTGGGCACACTTAATGAACGGTCCAGATCTTGTTCAAAAGTGCTCAGGCCCACTTCTGTTTGTTTTGGTGGGCCATGACCCCTGGCCTAGCTTTTAATTTGAAATCTGGCTTTAGACAGACCTGTGCCCAACCCAAGCCCTGCCCATTGACAGCCCTACTTATGACCGTTGATTAATGCCATTGCAGTATGAGTTGTAAAGTTAGGGCCAACCAGACCTAAGTAGCCCATTTCATATGTTGCATCAATGCACATTGATTTTGGACCTTCATATTGTGGACCCAATAGTGAGTGAAGCTCATTATGAAAATTACACAATAACTTGATAATTTTAACAATCTGATCTTTGGTAAATGTAGACTTTAAATTTTGACCGTCTATTTGATGTCCACTAATTTAACGGTGAGGATCATCCATCCATTGTGAGTTCTTAATATTGCCGCACAAATAATGAGGACCACAATGTGGGTGGTCCACCTGGAGCTATTTGGAGTTTTTAATACTCTAGGAGAGTAAAATGCCTAACAAAATACATCAAAACATAAGCCATTGGATTTGGGTCCTTTCAATGACCAAAACCATTTAAATGATGGCCTTAATTGGATATGAGAATACCTAGAATAATTCTTAAAAAATTGAATTTCAACTCTTTGATTATTTAAAGGTTATAGACACTTTAGTGCACTTAAGCAAGAGACTAAAAGATCAACCTCCAACACAAAGGAAGAGAATCAAATGATCAAAAGAATAAAATATCCTGGTCTAAGAGATTTTATTTTCTATAAATACCTCATCTAAGATAAGATTTGTCATATAAACGGTTTGGATCATTGAAAGTGTGATCTGAAAGTGGGATGGACTTGAGTTGGCCCACCCAAAATAGCTCAAAGCATGGTGAACTTGGGCTGCCCAATCAACACCAACAATTTTCCACCTAGTCACAAATGGGGGTGAAAATATTGTTCAGTACAAGGGTACCCATTTTGGTACATGCCAATGTATATTGCACTCATACACTTATAGAGCTGTCAACGGGCGGGCCTAAGGTTTGTCTTGGCATGGATTTTGAACTATTTTAGGCAAGGGTGTACATCGAGTTGAACCCAGCCGAACAGGCCTCGGCTCGGTCACTAGCTGACCCCAACTCGAACTCGGCTTGGTCCTCAAGCCTGATCACTAGCCAGCTCAGCTTGGTTTGGTCAGCAGCTCGGGCCACTTCGAGCCAAAATCAAGCCTCTGCAGCATTTTCACAAACGCATTCAGTGCACTTTCAATATCTCATTATGTATAAAACAGCAGCAGCTGTTTACAAGTATTTCATCAAACACCTTATAGGCAACATCAAAATCAAGTAAAAATGGTATTTGTTTCATATACATACCTTCCTTCTCACTAGCCGACACTTCGTTTAGTCATTTTATCAAATACTTGGTGAGCAACATCAATATCAAAGTAACCGAATCATCGAACTAGCTTGATCGAGTTCAATTCAAGTCGGAGTTTGATCTGAGTCGAGTTGAGCTCTAGCAAGGTCAAACTCGGTTCAAAATTTTTTCGAGCTCAAAAAATCGACTCGACTCAGCTTCAAACTGAGTCGAATCGAGCTTTTTCAAGTCGAGTCGAGCAAGCTAATCGAGCTAACTCGGTTCGTGGACGCCCCTAATTTCGGGCGGGGCGTCAACCCGCCCAATTCAAAATTCTGATTTCGCGGGCTGGACCTAGCCCATTGACACCCCTATACACATACCTATACCCATTAGGGTGTTGACTACTGCTAGAGTATCGAGTATTCATTTATGATTTAATATTAAGGGCCCTTTGGATACCACCAAATAAATTATTTTTTCTACTAATAATGATATATGAGTAACTTATTCAAGATGAGTAAGTTTGGTTTAAGATCAATTATAAATAACATTTAAATTTAAAGTTAAAGCAGGAGGTATGAGTAGTTTTTCTTTAATAATTTACCATCTAAATGCCCCCTAAGAAAATGCGTTGAGTACTTTTATGTAAAAGTAAAAATATTATTAATTTTCCTTTCTAATAATTGCGTGTGCGCCCATCCATATGAACACATGCAGTTTGTCTACCATCAGTCCATCATATTTTATAGGAGTATCTGAGTTTTTTTCCTCTCACTTTGCATGTGGGGCCTATTTTGGTGCGTGTATGCCAACCCTACATCAACTACACCTCACTATGATGATAGGATTTGGACTACTAATCATTAGGTGGGCCACACAATAAATAAATAAATAAATAAAACAAATGAACATCCGTCCAAGAACTATAAATTCATTCAATAGCTCGCATAACGGTTATTGATCCGGAAATTTGGACGTCCCACTCGCATGATGTGTTGTCCATGTTATACCAGTTGTATGACAAAAACACCATGGTGGGCACTCACACAAAGTGTTTTATAAAGGATTTACTAAAGGTTGCAGAAGAACCAATTATTGCTAATTAATGATAACTAATTTCATCACAATAATGAATCTCTTTTATATATATTTGTGTGATAAAAATGTGCTAATTATTATTACTAATAATAATACTTAATTTTAAATTTATTAAATTATTGAGCACATATGTAAAATATATGATAAATAATATAATTGGGTTCGGCCTTCTTTGGTATATGGGCAAGGGTATACCGCACCGCGCCTAAGTATTAGTTAGTTTAATGTTGATATAGGACAATTATGAATGGATTCATGAAGAACAAGGATCATATGCTTCAAATTAAAATAGCTGAGAATGGATAAAAACAATTCATCTTGAAAATGGAATATATTAACGCTTTTGACACCTACGTGGGTAGGTTGGACTCGCGGTAGCAATTTTCTTTTCGATCATGTTTTTCCAACTATATAGGAGGTCAATTGACTCGGGAGTGCTTCTTATTTGACTTGGAATCGCCACTAACTGATACATCTTGAAATCTATTGTCAATTTAATACCATAGAATCACTATGAGTTGGAGAATTAATGACTCTCCAACTCGAATGACTCATGTAGATGGTCTTTGATAATGGATTCTAGATAAGTGCCTTGGTGACAAAAGAAGAAGAAGAAGAGATGAGGCACATTTCTTTGCCTGCATACTCGGATGATATCTACTTTATGGGATTTAGGGATTTTTTTTTTTAGATTTTTAAAACTTTAGAAGATTATTGTCATCGAAGCTCGGATTACAGAGACAGATGGCTCAACACAAGCCTGGACTCTGAAAATTTTGAAGAAAACCGAAGTAAAACTATCACGATCAAGATCATGGAGACAAGCACACAACATGGATCCTACTTGTGAGATAACGTGAGCAATTAAGAGATGACAATATTATTGTAGTTAAAAAATAAATATTACTTTTTACCTTGAGATGCCTGAGGAAAATGAGAAAATGAGAGATTCAGTGCTCTTTGATAAAAGAAACGATCAAACGACTCTACTCCTAGGGTTGTACATCAAGCTGAGTCGAGTTAAGTTGTACCAAGCTCAGCTCGACTAGCTCGGCCTTGATCTAACCCTAGATCAAGCTCAACTCGGCTTGATTTTTTAGCTCAACACACTAGCTCTCCTCAGCCCAATGGTTCGAGCTGAGTCGAGGCAAGCAAGCTGGTCAAGTCGGGGCGACCTGGTCGAGTCGAGGGGAATCAAGCCGAGCTATCTTTAGCAACAATTAAAAGCCTAAAAACATGATATGAACGATGCATGTAATTTAAAGAACAATAAATACAAAAGTATAATCCATTCAATACCATCAATATTTTAGAGATATATGTTTAATAAAATATAACAAATGTTAAACCAGTAATTTAAAAGTGTATTCCATTCAACACTATCAATAACAACAAAAAATGAATAATTAACCTCTTTCAAACAGATGTACGTGTAGTCTCGCCTAGACTCTCGATCTCATCATCTTCCTCATCCCTTGCATTAAAAGTGTTACCGCCCCAAATTGGTTGCAATTAATCTTGTCTACAAATGAGCGCGTCAATTGTTTTTTAACGAGCCAAGGCAAGGTTTGAGTCAAGCTTCGAGCTGAGCTGAGCTACTTGTTGCTCGACCTCGGCTTATTTTTTAACAAGCTGAGTTAAAACAGGCCTCGACTGGTCCCGAATCCCCCTTTTGGGCTGAGGCTATCCAAGCTAAACCGAGTCAAATTGAGCGAGCTTTTCGAGCTAGCTTGGCTTGTGTACAACTGTACCTACTCTTGATAAAGTCAACACGATGGAATGTTATTTTTCTCTTCTTCTTCTTCTTCTTCCTCTCTCTCTCTCTCTCTCTCTCTCTCTCTCTCTCTCTCTCTCTCTCTAGCTTCCTTGGTTGAGTGGGGATGACACATTTATATAAAGAAAGTCAGCCATAATTAGAGATTCCTGTCAGCTTCCAAGTTAGTTGATCTTGAACCACAAGGCCTCCCTTGATTACTGGGTGCTCAACATAGTTGTCTTGGACATTGCTGGGAATCAAATACACGTTGTCACACGAAGCTCATGTTTCAATGTGCATTTACTACATAGAAACTTAGGTGCCATGTGTTAAGCTCGGATTGGTGGATGGTGATCGGTGGGAATTAAATTTTTGCCAACACCCCGACACTTGATTTTCCAAAAAGCTTGGTTTTAAAGCGCATGAGAGAGTTTCCCGACGGACTAAGTTAAGATTTTGAGTGTTATTTTTAGTCAATTGGGTGTTCACTTTCGAAGTTTGGTTTAGGTCATGAGAAATAGTTCTCTTATCTTGGACCTGGTGTCTACGATAGCTTCCAATGGCCATAACTTCAAGAATGATCATTAGATTTTTTTATTTTTATTTTTTTTTAAAACTATTGTTGCAGGATAGCAAATTCTCATTTTAATTCAAATTTACTAGTTTTAGTATATTCCATACTTGCTATTGTTTTTGTTCATCTTAGAAATTTATAAGTTTGATCTTATTTCAAAGTCTTGGTTCGAGCCCATTATAATGGTTTACAAGTTTGAATCGGTTCAGACATCTTTACTATTTTTTTTTATTAAGTTTTATTATTTAAAAAAAAACTTTCACATTTGAGTTGAATTAGAAATTATGGATATCTTTACTTAAGTAAGCTGCATTTATATTATTTTAAATAATAATTCATTGTCTATTTTAATAAAATTATCATTTTAAAATATTTTCGACCAAATCTTTTAAAAAAAAAAAAAAGAGAGAGAGAAGAAGAAGAAGAAGAAAAGAAGAAGAAGAAGAAGAAGTATATGATCTTGTTTACATTTTTCTTCGTGCACCTGTCACCCGCACTGCACTTATTTAGCTAGACTCATGCTCGGCCATGTTGGATTGCCTTAGGGTTGTCAACATGTTGATGCAAAAATCCAGTCCACCCTCATGAGCTTCTGATCTTCCGAGCACCTGCACCATGGGAAGAAAGCAATGTAGACCCTGCCTAGGACAGGAGACCCTCCAATGCAAAAGTCAGGCTTTGAATATGGGTCTAGTCGTACACGAGAGTTCTGGGTGAGAGATTTTGCGTTCTTGTTCCTGTAGGTGGGTCCCTTATTTATAACGTTCATCGGACAAGGTTGCCTGTCATTTTAGGCACGATCTCAGCCATTAGGCAAGATGTGCGCGAGCGATGATGTCGTCGGTTACTCCAGAATCGTGCGTCGAGCGGTTATTATCGTGCGTTATTGGAGGGGGTCTCACACCTAACTGATCTGGTCGAGCCCTCTTGGTCAAGAAAAGACGATCTGAGCTGAGCTCCTCTGAATCGAGCTCTGTCGAACAGCTGAGGACAACTCGGACTGGGCTTATCAGAACTTGACTTTGCTGTTCTCGATGGTTCTTCGATCATATCAGGTTCTCTAGTTCTCGGTAAGTGTGAACGGCCAGATACTTGAAGCTTCATCCCGCTGAGGGCTATGCTTGCCGGCCTCATGCCAATTCTCTTAGGTAAAGTGTGTCTTGGGAACAAACGTTCGTTCGGTCGAGCCGACCTTAAAGGCGATCGGGCCGAGCTGTCATTAAAAGTGGTCAGATTATATCTTCTCATAACACCCGTTATAATAGTTTACAAGTTTGAATCACTTTAGATATCTTTACTATTTTTTATTAAGTTTTACTATTTCAAAAAAACTTTCACATTTGAGTCGAATTAGAAATCATGGATATATTTACTTAAGTAAGCCACATTTATATCATTTTAAATAGAGGTGAGCACAGGATGACTCGATTCATCTAACTCGACTTGTCTCACTTGGGTCCGATCCGACTTCACCCAAACTGAATGGGTGAGTCGGTCCGAACTGAGCAAGCATCGCCCAATCCGAACTTGAACCGAGTCGAGTTCGAGTTACCCAGTAACTCAATCCGACTCGACCCAAAACTCGATCCAGTTAGACTCGACTCGATCCGAAACCAGATTCGACCCCACTCTCTAACCCTACCCGACCCGATCCGATCCCCACCTCTCTCTCTCTCTCTCTCTCTCTCTCTCTCTCTCTCTCTCTCTCCCTTATCCTCCTCCTCTTTCAAGCCCGACAACCACCCACCACCATCACCATCCTCCTCCTCTCTCTCATCTCTACTCCCTCCCTCCCTTACTCATCCTCCTCCTCCTCTTCCGATCCCATCAACCACCCACCTCATCCTCCTCCTCCTCCTCCTCCTCTTCCGATCCCATCAACCACCCACCTCATCCTCCTCCTCCTTTCTCTCCTCTCCACTCCCTCCCTCCCTCATCTCTCAATCCGACTTGCTGTCAACTCGAACCAACTTGGTATTTCTGAACGAATCGGACTCGGTTCGGATCAGTCCAGGCTAGACCGAACTTGGATCGAGTCAGGTTTGTTGGACTCGATATTGAGTTGGATCAAGTTTAGGTCAGGCTTATTTCAAAACTGGATTGAGGCGAGTCCGCCCTAACTTGATCCGACTTGACTAGCTGCCCTGCTCTAATTTTAAATAACAATTCATTGTCTATTTTAATAAAATTTTCAACCAAATCTTATATATATATATATATATATATATATATATATATATAAAGTACACGATCTTGTTTACATTTTTCTTCGTGCACCTGTCACCCGCACCTGCACTTATTTAGCTAGACTCATGCTCGTCTACGTCGGGTTGCCTGTAGGGTTGTCAACGGCCAGGGCTGGGATTGGAGTTGTCTAGGCCCAAATTTTGAACTATTTCGGGCTGGTCTGTCGGGCGGGTTCTATTCGAAATTCTCATCTTAGCAGGCACGATCCCGGCTCATAGACACCCCTAGCTGGCTCCGATATACATCAGCCCCACCCGGTCCATGGCCACCCTTCGTTTCTTTCTTTTTACATTTTCGCCAGGTCCATCAGTGGGCCGCATGGGCGGGTCAAAATCAAAATTTTGAATAGACCTAGCCCGAACCACTCATCAACCTGTATCAATCCAACCCCGGCCCGGCCCGGCCCGTTGACAGCCGCATATTCCCGCTCATATTCCACTCCTCTCTCCTCCACTCATGGACTCCACGTCACTAAAAACAAGTCACCCGTCTTTTGTCCGCTTTCATTGTCATCTAATCCGATCGATCCACCTTCTCTGTTTATTCGGACATGGGTAATATCATAAACTGCGATTTCTCCACACGTCATACTTATTTATGCACCTGATGTACATGTGAAATGAATATATCTCCATCTAAACCGTTCAAATCATTTGAATGTTGTGGATGGAGTATATCCAATGGTCAAAACCATCGATCCTTCTAATTCCGTCAATATAAAACACTCTTTCTTAGACTAAACCACTATTTATTTTTTATTTAAATCATTTATTTTAATACCATGGAAAACATTATTTACTATATTTTAACACAATCAACGGTTTAGATCTGACTAATTTCATTCCACCTGTACAATCTATTGTGTGAATTCCTACGGAATCTCATACTCCACCAAAGTGTGCTTCAAATCCTCATATTCGGCGAACCGCACTTACGGATGCTTTAACGCTTTGCCCCACTTAAATTGCCGGTTTCAAACCGCTATATTCACAACTCTACACAAGCATCTTTACACGCAGCACATGTACCAGTATATTAGAAATCCTAGCGGTGGAAAATGTGTCCCACCACATTTTAGGTGGATAAATAAAAAAATTTGGACGATCCATCCATCATAACACCAACACACATACTTCAAATGTAGACATTTGAAAATTTTCATGAACCGTCCATTATTTCAGATGATAATTGCGTATCTGATGAGTCTCCCATACTTATTTTTATATATAATCATTTCCATTGTAGGGTCCACCTTATACTCGGTTCAGATTTCCTACACACTTGTAAGGTTGGCACGTACGCTTTGTATGTAAAGGTACGTGCGTGGCGACGAGGTAACGTTCTTCAATCAAGCCCAAAAAGCGATCTCCGATCTACCTCAAATTACTAAAATCTCCCCACCGAAACAAATTCTACCCGAACTACCCTCCATTTAATGGACGTGAAATGAAAAGTATGGTAGTCCGTCAGACCACGGAATTGCCTAGTCCGCTGCATTGGTGGAAACGGTATGGCCCACAAGGGTAGGGGCGCGGAATGGATACTGACAAGGTCAGTAGCCAAATCGCTACTGAAGTGACGTCACCAAGATCTGTGGACCCCACCATAATGCATGTGTTGTATCCATACCGTCCAACCATTTTTAGAGATCGTTTTATGGTATTGCAAAGAGAATGAGATAGATATAAAGTTCAAGTGGATCCCACCATAGAAAATAGTAGGGACTCTGACATCCACTGTTCAAAACATCTCAGGGGCCAGGGTAGTTTCCGATGAAGCTAATATTTTTGTTTTCATTTCATCTATCTCTATGTTAACTTATGAATAGGACTGATCTCAAAAATACATCACCGTGGCCCTGTAAATGTTTCAATGGTGGGTGTGACGGCTCCCACGGTTTTCTATGGTGGGTCCACTTGAAATGTAGATCTATCTCATTCTCTTTCTAATGCCATGAGACGATCTCTACAAATGGTTGGACGGTATGAATACAACACATGCATCATAGTGTGGTCCACAGAGCTTGGTGACGCCACTTCAGTAGTGATTTGGCTACTAACATTGTCAGTATCCAATCCGCGCCCCAATGGTAGAAGCGATGGGCGCCACGTGTGGAACGCATTTCCGGCTGAAAACTGGGAAACGGATGGGCTGATGGTCGGTGCTCTGTGGACCCCATCATGATGTATTGGTTTCATCCATTTTTACATATCATTTCATGGCTTCATCCCAAAAATGAGAGGGATATAAATCTCAGGTGGACCACACCATAGGAAAACAATAGTGATTGAATATCCACCATTAAAATCCTCCTAAGGCCCACCGTACTGTTTATTTGACATCCAATATGTTGATTACGTCATACAGACCCAGATGAAGGGAAAAAACAAAGATCAGCTTGATCCAATACTTTTATGGCCCCCAAAAAGTTTTTAATGGTCTACGTTCATTGAACATTGTTTCCTGTAATGTGGTCCACTTGAGATGGGGATGTACCTCATTTTTGGTATCATATCATAAAATGATCTAGAAAAATAGATGGACGCATAGATGCAACACATACATCATGGTGGGGCCCACAGAGAACCGACCACCGGCCATTCGCTGGTGGGAGGGGGAGTAGCCAATCCGTTTTCTAAAACTGGTGGGTTCAACTGCTATAACTAATGGCAACGTGTCTGCATTTGAGTTCACCAACCCTTCCAACCAATGGCAGCTGGTTCACGGTCTTGCTCGCCTGTCCAACCGTTCAAATAGTGGGACCCACGACTTGTGTGGTCCCAACCGAACGAACAGTTGGAAGCCCATATACAAGCCACCATGCAAACTTCTCATGCGTTTGAGAGATCTTAACCGTCCACAACGACGGTCCACCGTGCACATACTCCGTCACCAGATCATTTATCTGGTATACCACAAACTTCCAAACTGGACGGCTAAAATAAGCTTAAGCAGGTTTTTTTAAGTCGATTTGTTGGCCATGTCGGAATTTTTGAAACAAGGCATTTAAATGGTGTGGCCCACCTGATGGACAGCTAATATTGCAACGCGTTGCAAGTTGGCAAATGTAGTGGGTGATGGATGGATTGCCTTGTACACGCGCGTGGATGCTTTTCATTGGCTTCATGATTCAGTTATCCAGCCGTTGATCTGATGTCCTCCATCATGAATGGGCCATGCCCCGAAACTCTCACTGATGAGAGAATCCTAACCGTAGGATCGTGTGACATACCGTAACAGGTCCACATTCAATTGGATAAGAAAAAGAACCAAAAGATCGGATGTCTAGAACTTCTGACCTGGACGGCTTTTGGAGTATGGACTATCTTCAGTGGGGTCCACCAGATCAAAAGTCTAGATCACGCATTCATTGCCCCTACCATACATGCACAAAGCCCAAGGACAGGATAAAACATCTCCTCGGGCCGAGGAACATATAATTCTTCTCCTGTCATCTGACTAACCCAAAGCTCTATGTGGGACCCACCATAATGTTTATGTTATATCCACTCCGTCCATCCGTTTCTTCATCTCATTTTAGGACATGGTATGAAATATGAAGGGGATTCCAAATTCAAGTGGGCCATACCACAGGAAACAATGGGGATGGAAACATCCACCATTGAAGCCTTCCTGGGGCCCACCGTTATTTTAAGATTCCATCCAACCCGTTCATTGTATTATACCCACGTGTATGAATTGAAATCACAAATATAACTCTGATTCAAGACTTCTGTGACCCCGCCAAGGTTTCAGCGGTGGAGGCTCAATCATCACTCATGTGGTCCACTTGAATTTTGTATCTCCCTCATGTTTTTTTTTTTTTATAATCTAAAATGATCCGAAGAAACTAATGGACGGATAGGATACAATAAAAACATCGTGATGGCCCCACAGAGTTTTTAGTCACACGGAGCAGTGCAACCCCGGGTCAAAGGCGAACTCATATGATAAACGTCGGCGCTCGTCTTTCGGACAATCCACCCAATCCTAACAAACCGTAGTTAGGCCAGGAGCAGATTAGGTGTTACCTGGATAACACTTACCCTTACGGTGGGGCCTACATTGATGATTTTTCGTATATCCATACAGTCCATTCGTTTTTTCAGTCCATTTTAGAACGTGGTACCAAAAATTAAGTAGATCCAAAACTCAGGTGGACCACACACGATGAAACAGTGGTGATTGAACGCCTACCATTAAAATATTTCTAGGGCCCACTGTAATTTTTATTTTCCATCCAACTCGTCGAAAATTTCAACCACACCTGGATGGAGGGAAAATACAAAGATCGGTTTGATCCAAAACTTTTGTGACCGACAAAGTTTTTAATGATAATTCATCACTTTTTCCAGTTGTGTGGTCCACCTGAGATTTTTATCTGCTTAAGTTTTGGGATTACATGTCAAATGATCTTTAAAAACGGATGGACGGCATGGATATACAAACAAATCATCAGCATGGGTCTCACACAGTAAGAGTAACACCCGTTTGGGTAATACCTAATCCGTTCCCAGATAGGCCGTTCCCAGATAAGCCGTGCCCCCGAAATATCATCTACAGGATAACCGTAGCCTTTGGGGCCTAAAAATCGACGGTTAGGATTCATACCGCTGCGGTCCACATTCATCTGAAAAAGTCGTAATATCAACAGCAAGCAGCAACAGTACACGGTAGTAGTCAACATATCAATGGTCTGGATACTGTACATGGGACCCACTACTCACAATCGCGTGTCAGGTATGGCGTGTCGTTTGATACTCTTGCAGAGTATGACGTTTGATACGCAGATGCTCATAATTGTACACGTGTCATACATCTACAAAAAAGAGAAACCAACAAACAGTGAAACCACGTTCGCTGAGCACATCCACAATATCAGAATCGCTGAACAAATTCCAGCCTCTGATTCCTCGACATGTCTGATGAAATACAACCGTTGGATATACTCATTCTTAACCGTCCAATAAATGTCAACCAATCTGGTAATCAGATAATAACACAGGCTTTTTTTTTGGTTCATGATACATCTAAACTGGGACAGATGATTTGAACAGTTTAATTTGAGTTTATTGCATGTCATGTATGCAAGTACTAAGTAATTTCTAAGTGCCTGCGTATCATACATCACACTCTGTCGGAGTATTAAAGCTTTTCTAATAATGTAATTCCTCGAGGACATTTCGGTAAATTTAGTAAATCTGATGTCTATTCATGGAAAAATCCATTTCTTTTTTATTAGAAAGCAGGTAAATCGATTCCCCAAGCGCGATTTCCGCAAATCCTTCTTCCTCGGTTCTTCAAATCGCGATTTAGAAGAAAGAAAAAATCTAGAAATTCTCTTCAATCTCTCATCTCTTCCCCCATGAATTTTTCAAATTCAGCACAAAAATCGCATATTCTCTTCCACCATTGATCCTCTGCAAATGCTTGCTTCTCTCAATTCATCCATTTCTAGGGTATTTTCATGAGAATTCGCTCCAGATCGGGCTTTTTCTCGATTCGGATGGCGACAGCGACCGTTGCGACCGCTGCTGGCGCCGCGATGCTTCTGTACTACGTTCTCAGCCGGAGATTGTCGGGGAAGGACGGAGGCGACGGTGATCGGGACGAGGATCTGTCGAGGTTGAGCAGGGTCGGCAGGAGGAGGATAGCGCGGAGACCGGCGCAGGCGCCCGCGACGTGGTTCGAGGTGATAGCGACATTGTCGGAGACGCTGAGGTTTACGTACTCGGAGACATTGGGGAAATGGCCGATTGGGGATTTGGCTTTCGGTATTAATTATCACATGCGGCGGCAGGTCGGTGGTTTTGAATTTTATTTTTTTCGTTTTTGGAGCATTATCTGTTTTATATGATTTTGTGGATTTGTTTATTCAAATCGATGGGTCCTTTTCTTTTTTCTCCTTTTACTGAATTTTCCTATGGATTGTTGAATTTGGTTTTTGTTTGAAGTTTTTCTTTTTCTGCTGAATTTGTTATAATTATGCGCGTTTGGATGCGCTATGAATTGGATTGCCACGATCAATCAAGAAGAAATTGTATTTTATATTCATGTTTTTATGATAATATGATAGAGCCCCCTTTCTGCTGTAGCCGTTGGCAACGGCTGTTGGATCTGGACCGCCCAGGTCATGCTGTGGATGGGCAATGGTTCAAAGTTTACGCTGCTTGGACCATCCTAGCTATCCCTTTCACTTGCTTTCCCCCCTAGTGTTTAACCGTTATCTTTGTTCGCTTTGTACTGCCATTTGGAGGCTAGCAATCAGAGGTCTATGATAATCCAATGTTTGTTTTTTAACTGTGGGCCATCCATGGTAAGGCCCACTAAGTGGACAATCTCTATTAACTGCCCCTTGCCACACATATGGAAGAAGCAGGGCTCTATATTCTATATCTTATCATAGAGACATATCTAGTTCATCCATATGCGTGCCCGTTGCCACGCATATGGAAGAAGCAGGGCTCTATATTCTATATCTTATCATAGAGACATCTCTAGCTCATCATCTCCCTTTTATTCAATAGGGAGTATCATTAAAAACATAATTATGTTTGTCATGAATCAGTATGCTTAATGAGGGAATAACCTTCTAGTTGGAGATACGTCCATTCCTACTCCAACGTGATATTTGCTGCTTGGGAGCCTAACCCCTCATTGTGAATGCTAAAGCAGGTTACCACTGTTTGGTCATTTCCCTTTGCTCTTTTCTTCTTCTTCTTCTTCTTCTTTTTTTTTTTTTTCTGGAAATTTTGTGTGCCCAGAAACTGTAGGGATGGAGACCACCTTTCGGCCATCCAGAACCTTGATCTTTGGTCCCTATTATGAGGGGGCATCCCCAAAGAAGCTCCCCATTGGTAGGGGTGCAATGGGCCAGGTTGATTGGATGGGTCATTGCACTAGGAAGCAGTGCTGGATCTGAAATTGGACTGGATCAGGTCTAGGTCCAAACCCCATCCTGCTTGTCAAATGGGTCACATATAGAACCTTTCAAAGTTGATCAGACATACCAACTTTCCCCAAACTGGGGAACCTATCTTTTAAATTGGTTGGATTGGACCAACCAAAAATGGACCCGATCTAAAATTGGCTCTTAAATTCCTCCAATTAAGATAATTAAGACAATGAACTTAAATCTAAAAACCCATTTAAAGAAAACATGTAATTGGGTGCTTACCAAATAGTCTATATCAAATAGGGAGTTAAAAATTAGACCAACCAAATTTAGACCCAACCCAAACCCAACCCGTGGCCTGGATAGGTTGAGCTTGTATATGCTTTTAGACTTGACCTGAACTAGTCCTGACTTAAACCCACTTCACTTGAACCTGGACCCAACCCAGACTCAAACCATATACAAACATCTGGGTATGGGGCTGAAATTTAGACCCAATTATTAAATGGGTTCGGTCTAGAACTCCTGTCAATCCGACCCGGCCCAACCCATACAGCCATACCCATTGCATGATTTTAGCTGTTTGGGAAAAGTCAATCCAACTCTAAAATCCAATCTGAAAATTTCGCAACCATTTATTTTCATAATTAATGACTGATGCCATAAAGTCTTTGTAATCAACTTTTAAAAAAAATAAAAAATAAAAATAAAATCTAATTTCCCTATGTAATAGACTATTAGATAGCACTTGATTGTAATCAACCTATGTAATAGTCATTACAATGCGCTTGTGAGAGTTTTGTGCCTTCATTGCCAGTCCCAAGCCCGGGTAAAGGAGGGTCGTGTCTGGCTGGTTGCCAGCATCAAACTTATGCCATATGAATCCGAACAATATGACATTCCAAACTCATGCCAGGGCATCCCCCCTGAAGGTATGGCCCTTGATAGAGTGGAATGGTGGTATAGGATTCATGCAGCTGACCCCAGTTAATTGGGATAGGGCTTAGATGATGATGATAATGATGATGAATGGCTGATATCTTAAAGTCTTTGTGACCTACTGTTTGCTATTACTTGATGATTATTTTGATATTTATACAAATTATTGTTACATTTCCTGCTTTTCTTTTATATCATTTTATCCAATCCTTGATATTTATATAACTTAGAATCTTTTCTTTCCCTTCCTAATTGATATCTGCATCTTTCTGGAAGAGAGACTGTTACCTGCATATGTTTTCTAACAAGCTTTGTTACATGGTCAACATCACATTGTTTTGTTTATCTTGTTTTTGTTGATGTTTTGCTCTTCGGTTGAGCTAATTGTAGCGCAAATTTGGACAATTTGTTTATTGTGTCTATAAGATGATTCTAGAGACACATTCATCATTGTAATACTCTGTTGAACTGGTTGAAAGTCTCAATCAAGGAGATGTTGTCACATATCTAATTTACCATTGCAGGGTAACCTACAAGTTGCAAGTGTATATGCTGGAAGTGGTTGTGTACAGCTTAAAGGTCCTGAAATTATAGCCGAGCTGATTCATCTCTTAAGGTTGTTGACCCTTTGCATGCTTTTCTCAAAGAAGCCATTTCCAGTGTTTTTGGATTCTGCTGGCTTTTCTCAAGAAGACGTTCTCCTTCAAGAGCCCAAGGCAGGGGTATGTGATGTTTAAAGCATGTACTTTTGGTATAAAGTATTCAAGGAATTGTCGATAAAGAAACTATTCATGGAATTTCTAATGCTCCTGTTGCACTTATTAAGAAACAAAGTGATATTCTTGCATAGTCCAGTGCTTCTACTAATATTTTGTCAGTTACTGGCCTATCTGTGCAGCTTCTGAAGCCTGCCTTCACAATAATACATGACAGAGGTTCAAAATGTTTTCTTTTATTGATTCGTGGGACCCACAGTATTAAGGACACACTGACAGCAGCAACTGGTGCAGTGGTTCCTTTCCATCATTTACTGTTACATGAGGGTGGTGTAAGCAATATAATTTTAGGGTATGCACATTGTGGGATGGTGGCTGCAGCTCGTTGGATAGCGAAACGTACTACTCCCTGCCTTCTTAAAGCAGTTGGTGAACATCCGGACTACAAAATCAAGGTAGTTATCACATCAATAATATTTTGCCCATAAACATAGAACCTACCCATCCAATGTTCCAACTTGGCACCTTGTGCATCTATGCGATGCCATTGCCAGCTCACATGGCCTTGGTGGAAGAAAAAATGGCATGATAATACGCTTTTTTTATAGTCATGCACTTACTCTACGATTTGCTTTTAATACCCTTTCTTTTATGAAATATTGTTGCCATTGACAAAACTGAGGGGCTTTGTTTGCTTGATGAATTGAATCATGGCAATTTCTGAATATCTTTTTTAAAAAAAAAAAAAAAAGAATCGTTACAAAAACAAAACTGAAACATCAGAGAAATGCACTAATTGATTTTTTTCATCATGGGTGCACAATTGAATTGAATTGGATAGCTATTATTATTCCGAGAAAGTGGAAATGACCAAATTGTTATTTCAATCTTCTCAGTACTCATTCTGTGGGCTTTGCTCCAAATTGCGATTTTGTTACTTTGAAAGGAACATAGCTGCAATATGAGGGGGCACTTCCTCAATGTGAATAGCAGGAAACATCATTGGTTTTGTTTTTTCCTCTTTATCAAACTGAATGATTAGAATGAGGTTGTGCATCAAACACAGCCTAAATATTGCTGAACTGCAAAGTAAACAGGTCATTAAAGACAACGGTTCTTTGGCAATCAACCCTAAATGCATGTATCCATACTTTTTATTTAGTTCTAAAGGGATCATGATTTGTCCTTTCCACCAAGGCCTGACATTGTTTATTCTGCTTGCAGATTGTTATGATATGCAAAATGGTAATGTTTTGTTTTTCTATTTTTAGATTGTTGGACATTCACTTGGTGGTGGTACAGCTGCACTTTTAACGTATATTCTTCGGGAACGAAAAGAATTCTCTTCCAGCACTTGTGTTGCATTTGCTCCAGGCATGTATGGAATACTATGCTGGTCGTTTGGTGCAAATATTTTTAAACTGCAGATGATTGCATGGTGTGTTTCTCATAGAATTTGCTTTGTTCTAATCTTCAATTATTTGAACACTTGGGATTTGGGAGTCTGTTTTGGCTAAGTGATGCATGCATGAGTGTGAAATGTGAAATGATCGCATTCTATCAATACGCTATTGTTGGGGCTCATCATGGATCACTTATATTTCTAAAGAACCACTTCGTCAAAATCACCGCAACGGATATTCTATCATTTAATTAAAATAGGTCATTTCTTTGTTGGGGCCTTGGGGCTCATCATGAATTGCTTATTTTTATGAAGAATCACACTCTTAGACAACCATCCCATCCATGTCTTGGAAAATGGAAGGCTATTAAAAAGAAGGCCATCCATTGGATCATCTGATCAGCATCATTTTTTGCTTGGTAGCCCAAGAAACTGCTGCACTAGGCGGGCAGTCCAAATTTGTCAATTGGACTGACCAAGCATCCAATGGACAGTCCTGCAGGAACTTGTTAAATTCTCCTTTATAGTAGTGGTAAGGTTTCGAAAGAGGGAGTTGATGCCACATGGCCTGGGGAACCAGAATGTGGTAGAACCATATTGCTACACGACACGTGGTAAGGTTGTCTTTAAATCAGGATTGTCCTTCCAGTGAGACCCACTATGGATGGAAAATGTAGATAAGATGATCCTAGCCATATAAACAGTGATCTTTAAATCGAAGGTTGGGAAGGAAAACAACTAAGGGGTCGTTGCGGAGCGTGAATCGGTGGTAATTGGTGTGTTTAGGAGAAGATCCAATTCAGATTAGATACACCAAAAGGTACTTTTTTGAAATCACAGCAAAACCATGTGATTATATTTCACATGGATTCCGATTACTGCCAATTCGCAAGTCATAGTCATCCCACTCACTCTCTCTTCGAACTACAGGCTGCCAAACACAATTTGGTGATTCTAATTACCGGATTGCCAGATTCCACTAGATTCTAATTACAGGCTGTTAAACTCAACTAGTGATTCCAATTCACATGGATTTCATAGTAATTGCCAAATGCATATCAAATACATGTTGCTACCAAACGACCCCTCATGTCGACATTAAGTGCTGGAAAGAAAAGATAAGTGATGGCTGTGGTCTTCTGCTAAGGATGATTTCATCCATTCACGCTGAGGCCCATTAGTTTGACAGTTCAGATTGATATATAAACAAACTGCCCACGTATAATGCAGAGAGATGGATCTACCATATTCTGGTTCTTCCAGCTTTACCATATCATCTCCCTTCTGAGGGTGCTTAATATTGGACGACATTAGAAGTTGTGATCAAGCAATCGCAATCATTTCTAGGAAGCTTGTAGGCTAAACATATGAATCTAAACTAGATTATCCTGGCAACTGGAAATGGACTGTACACCTATGTCTGACTCTTTGGTTGCTATGAGAAAAAAAAAATGCTGTTGTGCCTTTCTCGTATGCTTGATCTGCAGTTTGCATCCTTACCTTAACCTGCTAGCATTTCAATGTTTTAGCGGCTTTAGGTGTCTTGATTATTATCTTACTTTTGAGTTTTGAGGTTCCATGCTCAGAATGAATATTGGAAGCTTTATACAATTACATCTGCCCATAAACTCTCATGGTATTTTCAAATTTGCATGCTTTGTTAGTGTGATACTAAGAGGTTCAATTTCATCAGTTCTTAGAACCTCCTACAATATTAGTGGAATATGTGCTTTAACGTGCTAATAACTTGAGGCATTCTGCAGCTGCCTGTATGACATGGGAGTTGGCAGAATCAGGCAAACACTTCATTACTACTGTCGTCAATGGTTCTGATCTGGTGCCCACATTCTCAACGGCTTCCATCGACGACCTTCGTTCAGAGGTGCTCCAACTTTCTACAGAATCACTATGTATCACCGCTTTACAAATTTCTAGTCTAATCATGCGACCAAATTTCACCAGTTATGTAGTCGCATTTATCATCTTCAATTGATTAATCTTTAAGAATTAGTAATGAATTTCGCTATAATTTTGGACATTGGAAGGTCAGACTAAAGCATGACAGACAATGGATAAAGTCATGCGAGTAAGAATCTACATTCCATTCTCCATCTGTCGAATCAGTTCATCTACCCTTGACCCACCAGAACATCTATGGCACATGCATCTTGTAGTTTGGTGATAGTACTAGGCTAAATATCAGGCCATCTGATCTGTCACGTCTTCTCTGTTTGGGAGGCATGATATATTGATGCTGAATCCTTTCTGCCCTCCTGTCACAAGCTTAACCATTTCTGGCTCTAATTTAAACAGTAGGAGGCTTGTATGTAGCAGGGTCGAGTGAGGCTTAGTTGTAAGTTAGACCTTTGTAGGGTAATGTAGAGATCTCTAGAAGATTCTAGAATTGTCTAGGGAGTTTTGGCAGCTAGACTTTAGTATAATTGAGAAAGTTTAGAGGGTTTCTGTACTATCCAATGAATGTTAAGTGGTATAATCCAAGCCATTGATATAAGATATCTAGAACGTTCCAAGGCCTATATAGGTGAGTTCTACTCATTTGAGACTTCTGAATTCTAGCAGCTCTTTCATAGAACTCATTTGAGACTTCTGAATTCTATCAGCTCTTTCATTGAGCAATACAAGTTATTTCCTACTCTACTCGTGTTCTCTAGCGTCCTAATCATGTTCTTGTGCACAACGCTTGGTGTTGCAAACTTGTGGAGACTGTCTTGAGTAGCTTTGCGGTTTTTACATGGGTGCTGCTTGGGCAAGAGGGATAAGGAATTAGCAAGTCCATGACTCTCCATTCTTTGCCTTTGATGCTTCGTTCCAATTACTTGTCTTGTTGACAAGAATTCTCTTACCTTTGCAGTCCTGGCACAGTGTGTTAATGATGAAACTCTTGGGCTTATTAAGGACTGTGAAGATTAGTGGTTGGTGATTGGTAGAGAGCTGTCCGAAGGGCACTAGCTACAGAACCGTTGGGAATACAAAATCAACATTCATCCTAGTCTTATGTTTTATGTTAAAAGTGTTATATGTACAGTCACTATTAAGAGGTTTTAGGCCTACACACTTCCCAATTTTGGTATAGAAAGGAGTTAGCTTAGGGTTCATGAATCCCAGACGGTTCAACTGCACTACTTACACGTGTCCCCAACTCTTGTATATAAACTGAAGTTCATGCGCATGTACAGATATTGACTTATTAGTTGCATTTAATTTGGGTGTAACAAGAGAAATATTTCTTATTCCAGTGATTGATATCCTCTTAGGCCAATTGATAAATATTAGCTGAGAAAGATGTTTCTTCATTATCTTGTGTCAAACTGCTGCTACATAGGACAGTATTCACATCATGATTCGCCAAGACCTTGCTCACTGCGAATGATGCAAACATACAGGTGTATTTTTTAACTAATAATTTTCTTTTTGCAGGTGACGGCATCATCATGGTTGAATGATCTACGGGATCAAGTCGAGCGCACAAGGTTTCTCAATGTTGTTTATCGCTCTGCATCCGCTTTAGGATCTCGTCTGCCATCTATAGCCAGTGCTAGAGCAAGAGTTGCCGGTGCAGGCGCACTTCTGCGTCCCGTCTCCAGTGGTACTCAGGTAAATTTTAGTAAATGATGGAGGGAACTTCAATTCTTTTCTGGTCTGTTCTGCTGATTTACTTTTTTCAGTTAGGGAAGTCATTGACAATATTAGGTGATGTATTTCCCAATATTAACTGTTTCATCGGTATTTCTATATCTAATGCAAGTAACGCCTAATAATTTTACCCTCACAATTAGTTTTAAGGCGTGCATAACTTTCCAATATTCAAAGGACATGTAGGCATTTTAATTAAAGATAAGGACATTTTGGTAGTTGGGACGTGTGGTTGGTTACCAACGTATGGCTAAGGTCATATTTATCATGCAAGAAGCCATTCAACGGCTCTATTTCACTCAGAAAAAGCCAACATGTGTAGCCCGCACGGGCTCCCTCCCTCCATCCTTAGGGCCTGCTTGTTTGCTAGGTATCCATGGGAAAAGAGAAGAAAGGGACATTGACACACACACACACTCTCTCTCTCTCTCTCTGTGGGCCTGCCGTCCAGGGGAAAAGAGAACGGTCCAACGGAGGGACATTTTCTGCTATATGAATAATCATTTAGACTGGCACAAGAAATGAGTTGACTGCTGTCTAATGAAGCTAGGATTTCTGTTTTAGAAACAAACAGGACGCCTGAAATGGAATCTGTGATTGATCATATGAGCATTAGTGATTGATTCTTCTCAGTCAGTTATGCAGTCAACACTTGCTATTCTCCGATAAAGTAAGTGCATTAGAACAATAGACATGGTGGGTGCAACCTTTCAAAATTAGAACAACAGACATGGTGGGTGCCATCATTTCCTGTGATTAGCTCCTACTGCCATGTTTGGAACTATGCACACCAACTTGCTATCCTCCTGATGTTTTTTTCTGTTTTTTTTTCTCCTTACGTGTGTGGCTCTGATGACAGTACATAATCAACCATGTCTTTTTATTCGTTTGAAACTGCAAACCTAGTTGTAGAAGTGAAAAAAATGTCTGTTTGACGTTCCAGGATGTGATGAAGCGGGCTCGGAATGTGGCTCAGGCTGTTGTCAGGACGCCCTCATCCCTCTCTTCATGGTCTTGCATGGGTGCACGCCGACGCACTGTGGGCACCCTACCAAACTCTAAAGAGGAGGAGAGTACATCCGTTCAGCCTATGCTGTCTAGTAGAGACTCTGAATTGATGGTCGAAATCGTCAACGGACACCCAGAGATGAATGATCTGGATTTCGGCTGCTCTCGGGACACCATGCATGATGAGGCTGAGGAGGAGCTAATCCCAGTTGATGGAGTCATCGGCACATCAACGGCTGAGGACTTTACCGAAGGTGAACTATGGTTTGAGCTGGAGAAGGAGCTCCACAGGCAGGACACTCAAGTCCGGGAAGAAGAAGCCGCCGCTGCAAAAGAGATCACTGAAGAGGAAAATGTGGTCATGGCGGAAGCTGTAGAAAACAAGAATACCACATCATCAACTGCTCCTGAGACCCAGAGGTTCTATCCACCAGGTAGAATCATGCACATTGTCGCCTTACCACCATCCGATGCTAGCTCAGGCGATGATGCCCCAACCGAAGAGACAGTCAGCATCTATGAGACACCGCGAGACCTGTACACTAAGCTACGGCTGTCACGGACCATGATAAATGATCACTACATGCCTATGTATAAGAAGATGATAGAACAATTGATCGGCGAACTCAAGAAGGACGCCGAAGTTTGTAGCAGTATATCGTAAAAAGGAAAAGGAAGGCAAAAAAAAAAAAAGTTGTAATATTTGGACGTGGTGGCCAGTGCATGGACCATTTGTCTGAACACTGCCCAACCTACTTGATGAGTGGTATGGCCTGATGTTTGTGGAAGAGCGTCGATGGGGTGACAACCACCTGATTGACGGCCAAGATTCATACCTGTAGATGGGCAAACCTCACATTATGCATTTGATGACAGGAGAAAAGGCTCTGAATCTATGGGATACAAAAAAGATACAACGAATGATAAAAAAGCATCCTGTATCCACTTCATCAATGTAAAGACATGAAACAGTCTGCTTCTGGGTGATGCTGGGGAAAATCTTTTTTTTTTTTTGTTAAATCTTGGCACAGAGGTGGGTTAGGAGTTAATAGATAGGTGGTGTAGAGGTTGGCTCTTATGGCTATCTCATGGCCTTGTTTTATAAACTTGGGTGGATTGGTTTTGAAGGTGGTGAGCAGGGCGGAACGGGCTAATGCAGACTGGGCTAATTGTTTAAAAGCCATTGATGTTTGTAGTGGTGTACATAAGCTTGGGTTGTAATTTTATAAAGTTGTTTTGTTTGTTCTTCTAATTATGCTCGGGTTATATAGGCAGTCAATGCGTGGGGTTTTTCTCAGGCGGTGTTTGAATATAAGTGTAGTTCCCTTTCAAAAAACAAAGACATGAAACAGTCCAATTAGTTCTGAGTCATCGGGGTTTGGTAGAATGCATTCTCATCAATTGTAGTTAGAGCCGAGCCAAACTGAGTCGAGCTTGGCCCAGCTCGGCTTGGCTCAGCCAGCAAACTACCCCAGCTTGGCTCGGTCTTTGAGCCTGATTGACCAGCTTGGATCGGCTTGAGTTTAGGTTCAAAGGTTTTTAATATATAATATATATAATTTATTTAAATATATTAAGTGAACCTAACCTGTGTCGAATCAATTCAAACCAAGTCAAGTTTCGAGCTCAAAATATCAGCTCAACTTGGCTCGAACCCAATTTTGAGCCAAGTCGAGTTGAGCCAGTTAATTGAGCTAACTTGGTTCATGTACCTCTAATTATAGTAGGATCAATCAGAACTGTAACCATTTGGATTCGGGTCATGTTCACTGATCCAAACCTTGAAATAATTTACGCCAAAAATAAGTTCTTATTCTAGTTAATAGTAATTGTGTATTGGAAATCTTGATTTCTAACATAAATGAGTCCATGTTAACATTCACTGTGTATTAGAGATCAAGATCTCCAATACATACTACTGTTAACTCAAATGATATGAATTTATTTTTAGGCGTTAGCCAAATAAGGCCTAGGTAATTAAAAGAGTTTATGTAACGTTTTTTCATTGAATACTAACTGTTGCTTTGTGGGCCATTTGATATGGAAGTCAAGGATTTTCAAACCTTGAAGATTTTTGAGGAAGCCACGTTTGTTGATCTATTTCTTCCGATCAACTGTTATGGATATTTGAATATAGCCCGAGTGGGATGTCTAGTTGTTGCCTTTGCTTCGAGGGAAATGATATGCTGTATCATAGAGGTGTAAGAATGCGTATGGGGTATAGCCATCCCGACGGTAGACATGGAAAATGGTTCAAAATGAGTATGAACTGGATTGATCCCAGCCGTTTGATCTGTGGCCCTAGAGCAATGGTAGACAAAACTACGTGATGGCCATGCTCTTGGGGGCTAACTACTGGGCCAGATCAGAATGGTGGCCCAAGAAGCCTTACCGAAGTGGGAAAACCGAAGGTCATGGATAGGATTATCTAATTCGCATGATTTAAGATAATACAGGCACCGCATGGTGAAGATGAACTTCAAAACTAAAAGGCAAGAATCCAAGAAAAGCAAACTTCCAGCAAAAGTAATTCTCTAGCAGGAGTTTCAACACCGGGTCAAGGGTTCGACTACCCATCAGTGGTGAAATCCCACAGCGTGCGTGTGTGGGGTGTTTGCGTGTGTTAGAAAAAAGAAAAAAAAAACTCTAGCAAGGTATCTTCATGTAACGCATGGCAAAACAAAATTGGTCATAGCCAAGTATGCCTTAGGGAAGTGGGCACAATTATGTGAATAGCAAAAGGAATTCACAATGGCGTAAGAAAAGTATGCACAGTATTTATGTGACTTGCCTAACAAGGTATTCCCAATGGCTTAGGAAAGTACCCAAAGTGATGTAACTTGCTAGAGAAGGCGTTCTCCTATGTTGTTTGTTGAAATCATGATCTCTCTTATACATGTGGCTTAATGTAATAGACAATACTTATGTGAAAATTCAAAAAGATTTACTTAAACAGCTAGCCTAACATGCCAAGCTTCTTAATACCATTCAAAGCATTACTTTTTCAAGTATATAAAAGCAGTAGGCTAACTTCTCATGCTTCTAAATGCTACTCAAGGTCACTATGTCTTCAAGTCTATAAAAGCAATAAAAAATAAAAAGCTCTAGGCCCTCATCAACACAAATCAATCAATATTCTTTTCACCTCGACACTCCTTATTTATCCATCCCTCATGGACTTTGTTCTAATTTAGTTCATCATCGCTTATCAGCATAACATTGCTCATAGCACGGAGTCATAGTTTTATTATGATTATTTTATCTTTTTATTCTTCATCGACAACATTTCATTAAATCGCAAGAAAGCTCACCCAATTTGAAACGAAAGACTGTGGAGCTTTCCTACTACATGCTTAGTAATCCGCCAACTATCTCACTATGAAATTTGATCCAAAGGCAACGAATAAATAATTAAATCACAACCATCTTAATAAGTGCTTGGTTTCCACTAAACCCACAAATAAATTATTATCCCTAGCCATCTTGCCACAATATCCAGTTTTGACTAAGCTACAAACAAATTATGAAAGATACGCCTTCCATCGACTGTTTCACTACGAAGTCCAATTTTTTATCAAGTAAAGAATAGAAGACCATCCCACACTTTATGGCCGTCTTGCTATAAAGTTGGGTCCACGCTTAGTGATAAACAGTTCACCATCCTTCCATGCTTAGTGATAAACAGTTCACCATCCTTCAAGTTAATGGTGAGTGTCGATTTGTAAAATCATTAATAGAATATTTTCAATTTCTTTCTTAGCCGCGTTTCTTTCTCTATTATTTTGTCGTTATTATTCTACTGTTAAATAACGAATATTTAAATCCTTTCGACCGGAAGGTAAGAATAAAAAATAAAAAAAAAATCATTTCAAGTATAATCTTCTAAATAGACAATTAATCTTAGAGATCATGTCTTAATTGGTCTATCTTAATACCTGGGGTCACAAGATCATATCATGTCTTAATTGGTCTTATCTCGATGTGTGTGGTTGGGTGCACTTTCCGTTCAAATTGAGTGGCCACAAGGCACTTTAGGTTCGTTCAAATTGAGCCGATCTTACATATCAGATCTAATTGAGTGGTCACAAGGCACCTTCAGGTTCGTTCAAATTGCGCCGATCTTACAGATCAGATCTTAACAGAGTCTAAGTTTAATTTTAACTAAGCCATCATCGTGCCGTGTGTACTGCCAACAAATGGTCCTACTCCATTGTTTGATGGTTCATTATTGTTTGGGAAAACATTTGATGTATCTTACAGATCAGATCTTAACAGAGCTTCAGTTTAATTTTAATTAAGCCATCATCGTGCCGTGTGTACTGCCAACAAATGGTCCTACTCCATTGTTTGATGGTTCATTATTGTTTGGGAAAACATTTGATGTATCTTACAGATCAGATCTTAACAGAGCTTCAGTTTAATTTTAATTAAGCCATCATCGTGCCGTGTGTACTGCTAACAAATGGTTCTACTCCATTGTTTGATGGTTCATTATTGTTCGGGAAAACATTTGAAGTTGAAGACTTGAAAATTTGATACACGTGGTGTACATGCAGGCACTCCTGTATATTGTAAATCCAACCTGCTCAAATATCAAACCATTAATACGAGATATTATAGAAAACTCATGCCTACCGGGTATTGAATCTGGCAGATCAAGCGGTATGATTTGTTGCTGTCCACGAACGTCTACGATAAATTCGTACAATGCCTTTGATGGTGGTTAGCCCCAACCAAGGTGGGGCTTCCAAAAATTGGCGGGCAAGCCACCTAAAGTAGGGTGAACTCGCTCGCCTCACTAAGGTGTGTTCGCTATGGTGGGTGTTGGCACGACTCGCCGTCTCTATTCGATCATTGACAAGTCGCCTCGCACCCCCGACAGGACGGGTTAATTGTTTTCTCCCCCCTCTCCTTCATTTTATAATGAAATTATCTATCACCAACTCTTCCTCCTCTCCGATGTGGGACTGGTTAATCTACGGGCTTTTAAATCCCCCTTCTTTACACTGTCCTTTTTGCTCTGCACACGCGTCAATCTGACTCGTGTGGGACATCCGATCGGTGCATGAGGTGGCCCCCACCAGTAAGGTGAGCATCCAATGAAAAGCAAGAACGAGTACTGAGCATCAGGCAAGCGGTATGTGGACCGTTCTTTTCGTAGTGGACCATCCAGGCTTTTGCTGTATGCCCACCACGCACTCACTTGCCAGGTTGGTGCATGTGCAGCGTGTGAAGGGCTAGGGCTTAACGGCACACGTGACAACATGTTAGACACATGGGAGATCCGAGCCACTCATCAGCTAGACGGTTAGATACAAACGGCCATCAGTATTTCAGCATACACGTGTGGTGGCCCAGCTGACGAATGAACATGCCTGATTTCCAGTCTAGCTCATAGCTAGAATGCACCTTAGCTATTGTATAATACGATGGGCCCCACCATGTTTGTGAGACTGAGGTCCATATTGTATAATACAATGGGCCCCACCATGAGACTTTTGCAGGAAGTCTCCTGCAATGGAAAACCCAAACTCTTCCATATGTAGATTACAGGTGGTTCAAAAATAATACAGCCATGGTCCACATTTTCTTCAGAAAATAAGGCCTATAGTTGGATGGCTGGGATGTTAGCATCTGGGTCCTGGGAAGATCTTGAGGCATGGTCCATATAATGTGGGGCCCATGAAAGGTTGGATCACGGAGAAATGGTTCCAGATGAAGAACTAGCTAGCATGCCGACGGGCTAGATAGGTGAAAGCACAAGCTTGATAATTGTTAATCGGGCTAGAAGGTCAGATCTGGGCCATCCATTTAGTAATCGGGCCTTCAACGTAAAATGCAGCTGTTCTTGGGCACCTTTTTGCAAAACCTGGGCATGGGCCTGGCTTCAAAACCTGGCCCGCAACTGACTTATGGGCCTCTTATTACACGCCCGAACCCTACATATGTCAGTTGGGTCCTGAAATCTGGTGGGCCAGCCAAATCAGCAATTTGCAATACTGATAATATGTACATTTTTTATTTCATATATATATATATATGACACGGATTGCCTAGGCTGCAGGGGATTCCTGCAGCCCTAAGCTTTGTGAGGCCAACCGTGATGTTTATATGCCATCCAACCCGTTGAAAAGATGACTCTGACCTAGATGAAGGGAAAACACAAATACCAGCTTCATCTAAAACTAATGTCACCATCCAAAACTTCTGTGGCTCCTTTTAATGAGGGCATCTTTTCCCCTCCTTTTGGGCTCATATCCTCAAATGAGCCGATGAAACAGATGAACGGAGTAGATATAACACGATCCCACAGAATCCCTGCAGCCATCCGCATGATCCATGTTCCACAATCCACTGGAAAGCCAGCCCTACATGTATGGCTTTTAGCTTTTAAAAAATGCTGACCACTCATCACTTCCCATTTTGAACCCTATTCAGTTCAATAAATAAGATTCCCACAATGTGAACCATTCATCAGGTGGGGCCCACCCTGGATCTGCCCATTGAATATAGATCACTGGTTACATTTTCTCTAACTGACCATTTTATTATACACACGTGCCCTGATTAAACCACTCTAATTTTCAAACCATGGCTTGTCCAAGATGCAGTCCACCTGATGAACGGCTCAAATCTTGCTCATGTGTGTCATGAAATACCCTTGTGGGAATCATCCTAATCCTATCATTCATCATTGAAGGACATTCACATACTGCAGTAGCAAAATAAAATTATAAAAATTCCATAAAATGACAAGAGTCCCCACTCGGCCTTATCCTTCAACTCAGCCCCACAATGGTTCTCACGCAAGAATCGGTGCTGACACGAGGAAAAGAGCCTGTAGGAGGACATCCTCAACCCTCTACGACCACGAAACACGGGATCAGCCCATCTAGGCCTAATCCTTCAACTCAGGCCCATTCATCTGGTCTTGAGTCGAGTCGACTCGGACCAGTCAGCAATCCATGCAAGTACCTCAGGCAATTAATAAAACACAGTGCTTGAGTCTTTCTTCTATCTCAACCTATTAAACTTTGTAATCAAAGAACAAACCAAATTGTAGGCATCTGGTGGGACGCGCTTTTTTCTCCTTTCTTAACCAAGTCAGGCCCATATAGTAATATAAATGAGCTGCGGAGATTGCCCACTTGACTTGTAGTTGAAATGAGATGATCTAAGCCATCAAAATAAATTCGTCATCTGTCCATCAGGCTGCACATAATCATTTCAATGTGGGTATGCGCTTGGACGGTTCATGTCGTCAACCTCCATAGCGGCTCTTGAGTGCTTCTGGAGGCTCTTCTTCCATAATACCAGAACCAGTTGTATACAAGTATTGGCGGATTGTTGTTTTCCGATCGGCAAGGAATGTATGATCTAAGAAGTTTTCATAAGCTGCTTCTCCGAGATTCTTCGCAGCCAACACACTGAAAAATAATAATAATAATAATAATAATAATAATAATAATAATAGTACATGGTAAGTAACCTTTGTCAGCGTGTGTGTAAATTCATGCCATGAAAAAGCTTTTGTAACAATTCTTCAACCATTTTGTGTGTGTGTGTGAGAGAGAGAGAGAGAGCCTTTTGCTTCTAGCTTTATTCTTTTCTTTCTTTTAGGGCCTGTTTGGTTCCACATAATTACAGGTAGATTAAGGTAAATTATTAATAATTATTTAATTTCATATTTCCTCTAGCAAGACTTGACAGTGACGTCCTTAACCATGTTTACTTGGCAAAACTCTGTGGGCCCCACCATGATGTATGTGTTTTATCCACACCATCCATTCATTTTGCCAGATCATTTTAGGGTATGACCCCAAAAATGGGGCAGATCCAAATCTCAAGTGGACCACACCAAAGGAAGCAGTGGGAATAATGAGGCCTACCGTTGAACCCATTTTTTTCCATGGTGTGGTCCATTTGAGCTTTGGATCTGCCTCATTTTTTGGCTTGTGCCTAAAATAATCTGAGAAAATGAATGGACGGCATAGATATAACATGTACATCATGGTGGGGCCCTCAAAGTTACAAATTTCACGAGGTTAAGTTTTGCTCAAAATTCAAGATGAAATTCAGCCAATATTTCAAACAGTTGCAACTGCTCATTATTGTGCTTTTACCACAATTTACCCAAACCAAACAGGCCCTTAGCAGTCTCGTATTTCGTCCATATTAAGAAATGGAGATATGCCTCTAGAGTTTTATGTGATCGCCGTGTACTACTCAAATTGAAAGGAAAATTTTATAGGATAGCTATAAGACCATCCATGTGTTATAGGACAAAATATTGGACAATTAAGGAACAATGTGCTAATAGATGAGTGTAGCTGAAATGAAGATGTTGAGATTGATGAGTGGTAAGATGAGGAAGGATAGAATTAGAAATTAATGCATCGGAGGGAGCTTAGGAGTAGCACCAATAGGTAATAAGATAAGGGAAAGTAGACGTGGATGGTTTTGTCATGTGCAGTGGAGACCAAGAACTGGGCCGGCTAGGAGTGAGTAGAAGTTGAGGGCTTTCAAAGAGCAAGGGAAAACCCAAAAGGACATGATGGAGGACGTAAGAAAAGATTTGATGACCCTTGATAGAATGGAATGACGTAACAGGATTCATGTAGTGATGATGATTTAGATATGGCCAGGGTCCAACATGGAGGACTGATCAGGACCCAGATTTGACCCAAGAAAGAATAGGGTCCCCATGATTTGGACCTGGATCAGACCTTACTGAACCTGATTGTCGGTGCAAACTTGGATCCTTATTGAATCAGGTCCACCGGGTCATTGGTCGAGTCAAACCATTTACAGCCCTAAATAGAGCCCTTTTTTTTTTCAATTCACTATCATATTCACAAATAATACATATCCCTTACCTGCAAGAGTGTTAGGTATAAATAATGAAGATAGACAGGGAAAGTGAGTAATAATTACCAATGCCTAAGATAAACACGGCATGGTAAGATATCATCCCGCCATATTTTCTGGATGTTAAGGCGTCCATAGCGCTGAAAAAAGATCTCTTTGCTTCCTGCAGAAAAGAAAGTTGCAAGAAACAAAAATTGATATGATGGAGTAGACTAAAATGTAGTGAGCGTAATGATGAACAAGAATTCCAAAAAACAATGGAAAGAGCCACCTTCATCCTTCCTAAGGTCTGTCCGTTTTGTTTGAGTGCCGAAGAATCAGTGGATCATTTGTTCATCCACTGCTCCTTTTCTCAAGTTGTTTGGTCTGGGATTCTTCGATTTGGGAGTATATATTTAATTTTGTGGTAAGGTTGAAGAATGAAAATTTTCTTCGAAGAAAAAAAGAAAGAAAAGAAAACATTTTTAAAAAGTCCATGGCTCACTCACAAAGGACCTATGCATTCTGTTCATGATTACTATAATTCAAAAGAAAGATTTGGAATATAGCTAAAAAGATTTTTTTTTCCAGTGAAGTTGCAGCTGTATACTACTAGTAGGGATACATTAATTGTAAAAGACTATTGTCATTTGGAAAGTGATATGTTGAATCATTCCATGAAGGTTGCAGTTAACTACTCGTGCAAAAAAGCTCATGTACACACAACACATGTGCCAGCATGGCACAATAGGTCCAAGATCCAATTCATCCATAAGAATGGCACCACTACGTTGATACCCTAGCCCAAGAATCAAATTGATCCACTGGTCAGGTGGGCCGGCTCAGAAAAACTTGGCTGAAGTTAATCCATCCACTGCTTTCAAATATAGGGGCCCGCGTGCTGATTGGACCAGATTTTACTTTAGGGGAAACATGTATAAAGTCAAAACAACCTGATGATGGACTAGATCTCACACCCATATGCCATATTAGCACGTGTGGTGTGTGCACAAGCCTTATTGCACACACGCGAGCACTTAGCAAAGCTTGTTGGTGATTACCTTTGCATCTAACATGAAAGTATTCCTCATCGCTATAACGAGCGCAAAGCACCTGCAGGAATGACCGCAATGAGCAATCTGTTATCTGCTTATCCTAGCAAATGTACAGGCAGCACTGGCTCAACAAAATTAGTTTTTTTTTTCAAAATAAGCGGCCCATACTTACAGCCGGGCGAGTAAAAGGTTCCCCATTCATTTCTTCAGGCACAACCTGTAAGAACGAATGAATTAACCCTAGAACTCTAAACTAATCAACAAGCCTGAAACCAAGTAGATAAAAGGATCAATTAGATTCTTACAGCTAAGAAACGAAATTCATGCTCCCTTTCAATAAAAGATGGAACCTGTAGAGTAAGAGCTTCGCATGAATAGGATAGACCTTGAGAAGGATTGCTTTGCTATTAGATCTCATGTCCAGTTACGCAAAGAGGGTTCTTGAGTAACTCCTAAGAAGTTTAAGATCCTTGAATAAAAGAAAGAGCTTTGCTAATCCCGCATTTGTGTACAAGTCAGCTAATGGACACGCCACCACATATGCCAGCATGGCAGAGAGGTGCAATATCCAAGACATCGATCAGAACAGGACCATTATTATGTAGATTTCCAATAACAAGAATTAGGTTGTCCACTAGTCAGGTGGACCAGAATTAACTGAACGAATGTACGGTGGTGAAAAAATCGTCCAAAAATTTCTAAACCATCCACTTATTTCTAATATCATGGCACACTTTCTGAGTGGATTGCCTTTATTGTTGGGCAGTAACATCTACGCAGTGAGGTCCACCAAACGGATGGCTTTAATATTTTACTTGTCTACCACGCTGGCATATGTGGTTGCATGAGCATTAGTGGACTTGTAAACGCATGTGGGCTTAGCAAAGCTCTAAAAGAAAATTAGATATATCATTATTATCATTAAGGGTGTGATGCACAACTGAATTAAATTTTGCAATTATGAATTACAACCAAGAAGTTTCCCAAAATGACTACTTTGATCTCTTGGGTTGACAATTCATGAGAGTGGAGAGATTTAGAAGGATGTTGCCCCTAGAGTTCAAGCGGAGAGGAAGAAATGGAGATGCGCCTCTGGAGTTTTATGTGATCATCGGACATGTTCTATGTGACAGAATGTTCATAGGATGAGTGTGGCCGAAATAAGGATGTTGAGGAGGATGAGTGGCAAGACGGATAGAATTAGAAATAAATGCATTTGAGCGAATTTAGGAGTAGCACCAAGAGGTAATAAGATGAGGGAAAGTAGGCTTGGATGGTTTGGTCATGTGCAACGGAGACCAAGAACTACACCAGTTAGGAGTGAGTTGGTACAAGTTGAAGGCTCTAAAAGGGCAAAGGGAAGACCCAAAAGGATGTGAGACCTTGATGAAGGTAGTAAGAAAAGACTCGATGACCTATGGTGTAATTGAAATTATGCCCCTTAATAGAGTGGAATGGCGTAAAAGGATTCGTGTAGCCGATCCCAATTAGTTGGGAAGGCTTAGATGATAATGATTAATTTTGTATAATGGAAGTAACCAAACTGCAGCTTCCTTAGCATTCATATCAAGTGACTGTGTTCCAAATGGCAATCAACTCACTTTCAGGTTGAGCTTCAAAGGAGTATAACCACAATTTGAGGGCTACTTCTCATTACAAATTTTAAGAAGCATCATTTCATAACATCCTCTTGATTGAACTGGAAGTTTGAAATTCAATTCACCTGTGCATCCAAACACGGCTTTCAAAAATCCTTGTATGAGGGGACAACAACATTATCCATGTTACGCAGCATTACCTCCGATATTTTTATGTCAAACACAGTAATGACAAGAGTTTCCCGTTGACAGGGCTCTACGCTCAGGCTCGAAATCTCCTGAAATATTTGCACATATCCTTTAGTCATTTATATTTTCTTCCCGAGCTCTACAAAATTCAAACACCATTACATAAAAAATTAATTAATTAAAAAGGAAAAATGTGTACCACGTTGAGGAATTCATGATATGGGACCCGAGGCTTTGAACAATATATGCAGGTTTTCTATTAGAACAAGTTAAGTCAATGGGCCGATCCAAACCATTGGTCTCTTGAACCCCACCATGGACAGATGCCCCAAAAAACCCCTTACATTGGAAAATGCTAGCCACCAACCTTGGGAGTATTTTCAGTTGAAAGTAGATTGTTGGTGTATTTCTCTTCTAAAGTGACTCTAGATTACTGAACCATGGGCCCCAGTTTTCAAAACTGAAAACTGCATATACTGTGCAAAGCCTCGGTGCATGGATCATACAATTTCTCATCCACAACAAGCTGAAGAGTTTTTAGTTAATCTTCAGGAAAAGAAGAAGAAGAAGAGTTTTTAGTTCCAACCCCAGTTTCTTCTTTTGCTATCCCACGATCAAAGAAAATTGGAGCAACATGGCAGAAGATTCGTCGAAATCCATGTAATTTCCCCATCCTGAAGTTTATGAGGTCAGGAAATGTACTCCTTGCGCTTCTTTCTGGCATGTGAAGAGAAAGATAGGAAATGCATGGGTTCACAAAAGAGATAACAGTATAAGCACAAAATGTTCTACCAATTTGTGTCATTTATAGAAGGAGAATCTAAAACCATGGATGATACATGGGTGCATTGTAAGAACTAAGATGCGAGTGACTCGCCAAGAGACTGAAACCAATAAAACTCACCTTGATCACTCCAATTCAATTGGACTTGTTCTAACCAATGATTTATATATCAACGATATCGGCCGATATATCCCATGATATATCTTGTATTCCACCCGTGCGATACGAAATGCACAGGTAGTGCCGATATATCCCACATGTTCGATTCTGTGAGCATTTTCAATTTCTGATCTCTTTTTTTTTTGTTGCTGTTGAAATTATGTTAAATCAATGTTGAATGGTTACAAATCCATTGGTTCTTCATGTTTTACAGGAAAATTCATGGAGTTGGAGCTTTGATTTTGATATCCATTGGTTCTTCATGTTCACCATGTTTTTTTTGAAATTTTCCTTCAACCAGCTCTCAATTGAGACTAATTTCAAAGTATTTAGGAGTATGTGATGAAATGGTCATCACATACACTCTAATTTTGAAATTTGACTGTCGATGATCCAATTTGGGGAAAATTAGGGAATATTCAAAATTTTCCCAATTTCTCCCAAATTGCTTGCAATGTTGCACTCTAAACATGAAATCAAGTATATATGAGGGTTAATCTACTGATTTGTCAAGTCCTTGTCAATTTTTGAAAAATAAAAATCATTTTTTAATTAAAAAATAATTTTAAAAAATTTGAAACTTCCCTTCAACCAGCTGTGAGACTAATTTCAAAGTATTTAAGAGTGTTTGATGAAATGATTATCACATACACTCTAAATGTTATGCATTCAATTTAAATATAGTTCCATTAGTTCAATCAAACAACACATAGCTTAGGACCCTATACAAAGGAAACCTATTATGTGCACTTCTTTTCTGAGATGTTATCATTTAAAAGCATGTATTAAGGTCTTTTTTAACAATCCCCGAAGTTTCATTGAAAAATTCAACCATTTTCCCAATGTTTCCCCATGTTTCCCAAAAAGTGCGATAAATTACCCAATACAAATGATATATCCCGTGCGATAACCGATACGTATTTATATCCCAAAGGCACAATACGTAATGCGATACTGATATTTCAAACACCGGTTCTAACATGGTATGGTTTCAAACACTGGGTAGAGATGAAAGAAATACTTAAGGAAAAGTACCTCCCTCTCTTACCGCCAGAGGCTCCTAGACCAGTGGCAGTCCCTGCGCCAGGGATCCATGACTGTGTCAGATTAAATTGTAAATTTTGAAGAATTTATGATGCAATGTGACATTGAGGAGGACCCGATGATCACGTTGTCCAAATTTAGGACGGGCCTCCGATTCGACATTCAGCGAGAACTTCTTTCTCGTGACATCGGCACTTTGGAGCAAATGTACCAAGTGGGTACAAGACCTCGAGTACTACCTCAAGCAGCAACTTGGGAGATGATTTGACTCTCGGCTTTTAAATGTTAAGACTACTCCCCGGGGAGCTAAGTCTAACTTTGAGAGTCAATCTAAGGCTCCTATCGGTTCTCAATCCAACCCTAAGAATGTTAAGGGCAAAGGAGTCACCAGTAGCAGTTCGCAAGGAGGCGAACCCAGGTGGTGTTATAATTGTCAAGGATTCGGCCATTTCGTTCATGAGCATCCCACGAAAGAGCGAACTAAGGCCCTCTTGATTGGAGAGCGAGAGGAAGATGACGATGACCAGGGTGACTGTGAAGAATAAGAGACCATGCCACTTGCAGTTGTCATGTGTGCCTTAGCTCAGGCTAAGGGAATTGATAATTGGTGCAAGAATACCATTTTCTATACTACGTCAAAAGTGGCATCAGAGCGGGAGGTCTCGTGTTCGAAACTACTCACCAGGGGTGATTAATGTAGGGGCATTTTCACAACAGGCTCAAGTGGGGTGGCATGTGTGAAGCGGGAGCACACTCGGGGTAGGCGGCCCATGTGAGGCGGGTGGCTCATTAAGGCAAGACCCATCTGAAGTGGGGCCCACGGGAGGGGTTCGGCTGAGAGCCTGACCTAAGCTAGATAAAGGGATTAATTCGTCACGCTCTATCAATTCGAGCTTTTAGAGCAAGTGGTTAATTGTCCTGCATCAATGATTATGAATTGTGAGATTATTAAGAGCCTTGGGTGTTGCCCCTAGAGTGGCAAAGGTTCTCTTCTTATTAGGATTGATAACCTGTCAACCATACGTCTCGTGAAGCATCACATGGACTATAAAAAATCCAAGCACATTGAGATAAAATGTCACTGATGCGTAGACCGTGCTCGACCAAATTCCCACTAGAAAATGTTGGTTTGTTCCATGATGAAAAGCCAAATGCAAGAGAGGCCCATGTCAAGTAGATGGGACTTGAGAGGGTCTAATATGTTTTATGAGAGTGGGAATGTGGTTGGCACATGTGAATCCTTCTGAATCATCCTCCTCAATGGTGATATAGTCCTCTAGTGTAGTAGTTAAGGCTTGCACATAAGAATGAGACTGGTAAGACCATGAATTCCTTTGTGATAGGAGGAGGTGTTAACAACTGATGTTTTGTGATTTTAATTCCCTTGGAAATGAGTTATTATAGCCTTCATATTTGTTTACACCCTTGTGTAACATTTTTTGTAGAGCATCACGAGCTAGAGGTGTCATTACTTTTTGTTAAGAAGCTGGTTTCCCATTCATGCACGAATTTCCCATTCCCGATACGTAGTTGAGGGGCATGTGTAGGATGAGGATGCACTTGGAGGTGTAACCACCTTCAGCACCATTGCAGGAGATGAGGGAGCACAAGCCAAAGACACACCCATCTCTAGTCACGGCTTGATCCCTGATACGTATTTGTGAGGCATGTTCAGGATGAGGTTTGCATGTGTAGCCACTCAAATTTTGCAAGGGACGGCTTGGGTTGGCCAGGGATGAGACTCTATGAGTCGAGTGACGTTTAACCTGGGTCAGTTATGTCATAATTTACTAAGATGAGCCAGTTCTTAGACCTAAGTGAACCCAATGCTCTCAGTGACATCATGGCCTGTATAGAGCTAGGTTAGGATATACGAGATGAATGGCCTAGTTTTACCTAAAAGCGGGGCCCAACCCTAAAATTACCGGATCCATGGTCTTAAGAATCAAGTCCCATATGACTCATCCGGTTTCACTCGGACTCGGTAGGACGTCTTCGACCCAATCCGGTTAGCCACAAGGCCCACAACGAGTCCCCTGGTGAGTAACTCCCGACTCAGTCGAGTTGGACGATTCACCCCAATAGCCGGATTAGTCAGACATTTATGTTTCCATGCAACAACAAGATGTTATTTGTAAAAAGTAACTTTGTTGGTTTGGGTCGAATCATGACTCGACTCAAGACCAGACGAGTCGGCCGAGTCACCGAGTCTTTTAACCATAACTGGATCGAAAAGAAAAAGTGAAAGAGATCTAATCATGATTTTTCCCTAACAATGTCACGAAGTTATTATGGAATTAGCCTTCAGAGTTCAATTTGAACTAGGTATATAACAATTTGAAGCGTGTTTGGATGCTCAATTGAACTGAATCACAATCCATTCAAGTCATGATAGAAATAAATCAGTAAACGGAGATTACAACATTTCAATACATAAAAGACAACCGAAAAACCCTAATTATGTAATTTCAGATCCGAGGGATCGTCTACTTTGGTAATTCACACACTATCGAATTAGAAATTATCGCAATTCAAATCCAATTTAAGCATCCAAACGCGACCCGACTGATATCTTTTTCTCCTTCCTTTCTAGTACCTGAGAGAAGAGAACCGAAACCGCAGACAGAGATATATCCGTCTGGAGAGAGAAGCACTTGAAAGTCGGATTCTTCGCGCATTTCGATGGAGCTATCACTTGAGAATGGTGTCGCTGCTGCTGCCATTGGACGGACCTTCTTCTCCGCTCGATGCTGCAAGGGGATGCGCCGTACACCTACGGCGCAGGATAGGCGGAGGTGCTGAGGAGGGCGGGCCTCGGGGCGAAGTTTTTTGCCAGATGGAAGGTCCGGCACACGCGCGCGAATGCTGGGATGAAAGCACGAACTGCTCATATTCGCTGATTCCGGCTTCCGAGACCTGGTGTCTACTCGCTCGAGTACGCTCTGTATGTCTACACGCTTCACACGTGAGCAAGTGTGCACGTGTGCCGTATCGGAGCCTCTCATCGCATACTCCAGTTGTTTAGTTACGAGCCTAACAAAAATCATGCCCATACTGTTTACACCTGTTTGTCGCCCACTTAGGTACACCAATGAAATATTACCACGTGTCACTTCTACACATTAAATAATGTACAAATTTCTACTGGCAGATGGGGAATATTATGTATTGCTGGCTCAACATGCCTAGATCAGGTGGTCCGGCGGATGCCGTGTGTCAATCATATGATGTAAATCAATTTAAGAAAAGTTACAAACTTACGCTTAAATGAATATAAAATGTTGGAGTTTGCGACGAGATGGCTAAAGAAATGGCAGCTTAGTCTACCAAGCATGCGATGAGACAATCGTGAACCAACTATCTGCTCATCACATAGTGTGAACCAAATTTTATGGTAAGATGGCCAGCGAAATCAATTAGCACATAGTAAGAAAGTCATGTAGCCTTCCATTCAAAATTGAACCATCTTTTTTACGATCTAACTAAATGTTATGAATGAATTGTGGAAAGATAAAATAAGGACTACAAATTAAGGGCCTCATGCTATGATTAATGATGTGGCTAAACTAAAATAAATAAATAAAGAGATAAATGTCTATGATAAACGGGAAAAAAAAAAAGAAGTAATGATTTATTGTAATGGCGTGATGCATGGAGCTCTTCGTGAAATGTTGTTTTGTTTATGTAGGCTTCTGATAGGCGATGGACTTACGTGGTTTTCAACATCGTGAAGGATCTGGATATTTTGTTGTATAAATGTTCTTGGTTATCCCACGTAAGTGTAGCCTATTGTATGCAGCCACATGTACACAGCCACATGTACAAGAGAGAGACTCTCATGTGCATTGGTTGGAATCCTCACATATCTTAACTCCAGCGTTGAAAAGTTGCTAGAGTTCTTATATTACGTGGCTTTAGCATCCATAAAGAGTTATTTTTGGCAGGGCTCTAGGATTTAATACTAAATAAAGATCTCCTTTAATGGGATCATGACACTTAATATCGAGAGAGAGTCTTGTTTTAATAAGATTCTCGCTTTTGCAAAGAGTGTGTTTAATAAAAATTTGGCACTTAGTGATATCTCTCATGAGTACATCTCTAACTCTTCTTAAAGTTGATCTATACCACATATGGCATGACTGTCACATGGTCTCCTGAGCACACTTGATCCGCCCACACCAAATCATGTGTAAATAATGATGGAGGGTGCGAATAGGATTTTGCTCATCATTTAGCGCTTGATACCTATACCCAACGACATCTCATTTGCCCACATAAATGTGCCAAAACGGGTGTAAAAAATTCCCCTCACATCTCTTTGCATTCGGAGAACGTACTCAGAGAATATAAAGAGACATTGAACAATAGTTTTTTTTTTTGCCATTTTCTCTCTTTTTTTAATTGTTCACGATTGGTTTGCTATTCACTAGTCACTATTCATCAACCACTATCCACGGCCGATTTACTATTCACTCGGCCAATTTACTATTCATCCGACCGACGACACTATTCACCTGGCTAATAAACATTATTCATTGGCTACTGTTCATAACCATTTTTTATCTTTTTCTTTTGAGGTGCCAACGACATGAGAAGTTACCCGTGGGCTATTCGACACTTGTAAAGTTGTAGCACTAGAGGTAGAATAGGTTGTCCCGAGTTAATCAGCGCCGATGCAATATTGTCCCTGGGATATGAGTTATGGGGGCCTACTAGTTGTATTAGCAGTATGGTTGGCCATCAATTGTCGTTTCTTAATTGATTTGAGAATCAATGATTTGATTTAGTCAAACAAACTTCGGTTATCTCTTTGTCATTCTTCAATTGCTTGCCTTAACTTGAAGAGTATTTCAAGCCAATTGTCACGAAGTGGTAGCGATTTCATCAACCTTCCGATGACCTCGGTTGGTATTCTCATCAATTATGACGTTCGTCTCGTGTTAATGAGTATGTCGTCTATGATTGCATACATGTTGCTTCTGATGCATGTAATCTCCAACAATCTGTCATTGGAGGATACAGACTCATGGACTGCAAGTGTTGGGGGGGTGATTGGCTTCTAAGGGCACACCCTTTTGCACAAGCCTTCCTTATTCTCCTGGTTTATTCTCTTGTTTAGATCTTCGAACCATATTGTTGAACCGTTGAACTTCTGGTTGCACACATGTGCCATGGGCTTTGTTAAAAAGAGTGTCATGTCAATCAATCAAACACAAGGTTGCATGTGTCATCGAGGGCCTATATTCAAATTATGATGCGCGGGCGTGCCAAAGTACGATCGATTCAGAGGTTTTGATTGAATCTCTAGTGTCCCCTATAGGGGTGCAAATCGGGTCGAACCGAGTCGAACTGGGCTCAACTCGGTCCGGCCTGGTCACCAGTCAAACCAAACCCGAACCCAGCCCGGCCCGATCACTGGGCCAACATGTCCAACCTGAACTCGGCCCGGTCAGCAATCAGGCAAGTTCGAGCCGAGTTCGGGCCAGTTTCGGACCTACTCCATCTACAAAGGGACTCACGATTTGGACGGCCTGGATTGCTGTAAATCTCCGACACCTGTGAGGTGGATGAGTCACTGTCACTTCAAAGATGAGCGGTGAACTATCTCAGAAGTCAAGAGAGAGATTGAGAGAGAGAGGGAGAGAGAGATTAAAGACAGAGAGATGAGAGGGATGAGAGAGAGAGAGAGTGATTAGACAGGGATAGAGAGTTTTAGGGTTTAGGGTCGGGCGGCATTCTCACTTCTCTGTCTCAAATGGTTAGGGTAAGGATTTAGGATATATATATATATATATATATATATATATATATATATATATATATATATATATATATATATATATATATATATATATATATATATATATATATCTGTGTGTGTAAACCGCCGAGTCGGGTTTCGGACCGAGTCGGGCCGAACTGGGACCTGTTTGAACTCGGTCCGAACTCAGTTTCGAGCTGAAGAAAATGGTTCATCCCAAACCGAACTCAGTTTCGGGTCAAGCCGAGTCAAGCGAGTTAATTGAGCTAGGCCGGTTCGTGTACAGCCATAGTCCCCCACGCCAAGATGGACAAGTTGGAGATTGGACCGGGATCTAGTTATCCTCTTGACCACCGGTTTACTCTTCGTTCAAGCGATTTATGAAAGGATAGGGGTTAGCCCTTTTGAATGAGTTCTTTCTTTTCTTCTTTTTTTTCTCGTGGTAATAAATGTAAGTCTACGACCTTAAGGACTTGTTCTTTCAGCGTGATTTGCTATTGAAGTTTGACAATTAAAAATAAAGAAGGAAGATATAATCTGAAAGTGTTCTTCTATTAATGATTTTTACCATAATGACACTCACGGTTGGCTTGAAGGATAACAATTCATTCGTCGCTCAATCGAGACCGAGCTTCATAGTGGGATGGTCATAATGTGTCGGATGATCGTCTATTCATCACTCGATCAAAGTCAAGCATCATGGTGAGACAACCGATGGAACGAACATCTTCGATAATCTATTCGTTGCTTAATCAGATTCGAGCTGTGTGGCGAGATGGGTAGTGATGTGACAACACGTTTGTGGTCTTGATAGGAACCAAGCACATGGCGAAACAGTTATGGATCGACTATCCATTCCTTGTCTAGTGTAGATCAGATTTTGAGGCGAGATGGCCAACAGAATCACCTAACATATAGTAGGAAAGCCCCGTAGCCTTCCATTCGAAACTAAGTGATCTTCCTTGCAATGCTGCGGAATGTTATTAATGAATAGTGGAAAGATAAACTAAGGACTACAAACTAGGCGATGGGACTAAACTAAAATAAATAAACGAAATGTTATTGATGAATGGTAGAAAGATAAACTAAGGATTACAAATTAGGCGATGGGACTAAACTAAAATAAATAAATAAAAAGATAAACATTCATGATGGATGAGAAAATAAAGTTGTGGTTGATTGTAATGGCATGAAGCCTAGAGCTATTTATGGAGTGCTATTTATATAGGCTTATGCAAGTAGTGGACTTGCGTGGTCTTCGACATCATGAAGGATCTGGACATTTAGTTGTGTAAATCTTCTTGATCTCCCACGTAAACATAGTGCATGTACAAGAGAGACTCCGACATGTGTCAGTCCAAATCCTTACGTCTCTGGACTCCTGCATTGAAAAGATTCTAGAGCCCTTATGCAACTTGGCTTTGTCATCTATGGAAAGTTACTTTGGGCAATGGTCTAGTATTTAATACTAGATAAAGATCTCTTTTAATGGGATCCTGGCATTAAATTTTTTGAAATTGTAGCATTTAATGATGAGAGAAAGTCTTACTTTAATGAGACTTTTGCTTTTTGCTGAAAATATTTTAAATAGAAATTCAACATTTAATGCCCTATAATGTGTGCATCTATAATTACTCTCGAAATTAATCTACATGCATTTACTGAATCCATTTGATTTGGCCACGCCAGATTGCGTGTAAACAATGGTAGAAGGCATGAGTAGAATTTCGTTCATCATTTAACATGTGATGCCGACACATGGTGGCATCTCATTGGCCGATGTAAGTGTACAAAATTAAATATAAACAATCGCCATGTCAGCCATCCCACTCTCATAGAGTATCAGTCAACTCCCCTTAGAACACAAGGCAAGAACGCAGGCATGCAATAGGTCCCTCCTATATCTCCGAGCCATTTGGTTTTCCAAAAAAGTTGTCGCCAATAACCCCATCTCTACCATCCATGGTTTGTGAGCTATGCTTGGCCACGTTGCTCTATAAAAATGTCAATATCCTTGTCTAAAAGTTCAAGCATCTTGGTAATAAAATCTTAGAAACATGTCCACTCTAACATATACCACGAAATATTTATTTTCTGTCCATGTATATGTCACGTGCCAATGCATCACTAGTGAGATGGTTCATCTTTAAACACCTTACATAGGCCCTATCCAACCTTGGACTGTCCACCTTACATGTACCACATGTGTTCATACATCTTTAAGTGCCCCATATATCACACACATGCTTGGGTTGTCAATTACGGGCTGATTTTGAACTATTTAAGCCGGGTCTATTCAAAATTTTGATTTTGTTAGAATCGACCCTTGCCCATTGACGGTTCTACACATACTGGCACGTATCTTCAAACACCCCACATGCTTGTGTTATGCTAATTTATATGTGCCACTAGAACTGTAGATTAGCTTATCTAAATAGCCTTTGGTGGGACCAACGTGCCAAGAATAATTTATTCAGATGGAATTTAACGGTAACCAAATGTACCTAGTTTCTTCTTGGGGCTATCATGTTCATCAGCACGTGTGAAGTTAATCATACGTGAGATTCCATGCCATGGGTCTATGTTTTGGTAATCTAAACCGTCCAACTTGTAATGGGAGTTATCGAGAAGCCTCTTGGATTTAGATTAAACCTCGGATATTGGGCCCCACACACACTCTCATGAGAAATGTTAGGTGCATCTCATCAATTATGGACTTGAGATGCCTATGTGGTCGAAGGTGTTCAATGTTATTAAGGTCCTTAATGGGTTGTCGATTCCATTGAAGGTCCCATCAAGCGTGCACACAAAATTAACGTAAGCACATGATTTGTTTCTTGTTCCAATTGTGATAGTTTATATATGGGGTGTAATTGCGATTTGGAAGTATTTGAGATGTTCTAAAGTTTCCTAATTCGTTTCTAAGGGCTTCATGTGCATAGTTAGGGCTTGTAAAGTTGATTCGAGGCTTGTTTAAATCAATAACACTTTATCTCTTATAATTTATGCTTTTATAATGTATTATTCCATAGTTTTTTCTGCAAAGGTTTTCCACATAAAATTAAATTATTCTTGTTTAGACTTAGTTGTACAATTACGTGTACTTTGCTTAATTCGTCTATACAAGATGAGCTGCTAGTGTGATGAGCATAGCTAGGGGTGACTTCCATGCCAAAAATCATCCAGATTTGAAGATCCTAGCTGTGGAATATTTGACTTCCCTTTTATTGTTACATGGAACTATTGTTGGAGTTTCTTTCTTAACAGCTTATATGTGGAATCAACTTTTAGTACACTGGGTCCACCATTAAGTGATCCAGGCCATTGGTATGATGGCATCACCATTATGACTTATGTACCAAAAATCTTTCAGATTCAAGATCCTACCTAACTTATTTCCTCTGGTAGTTGTATCTGCGGTGAATCACCTTTCAATTGACAAGTGTGATTTTCAATCATGGAAACGATGATATGCTTCAGACGTACGAGTCGTGTAGGGCCCACCCGCGATGTGCATGTCGAATGGACGCGGATCTCTTGCCAAAGCCTTTCGCATAAAGTTCCTGCGCTGGAAAGCTAGGCGGGGCTCACTTTGATGTTTGTGAGAAATCCACCCGCCCATCCGTTTTGTGAGGTTATTTTAGGACATGGGACCAAAAAGAAGCCAGATACAACACTTAAGTGGGCCGAAAAAGTGAGGATTGAATGTCCACGGTTGAAATAATTATGGGACTACATAAGTTTTGAATCAGGCTAATATTTGTGTTCTCATCATCCCAGTAGGAATGACGTTAGGAACGGTATGGATGTCATTTAAAAATCACTGTCCACCCAAGGAGGTTTTCAACGGTGGGAAATTCCCTACCCACCTTTTACTTTAGCACAGCCCACTTGAGTCTTGGATCCTGTTCATTTATGGTCTCAAGTCATAAAATGATCTCACAATATGGATGGACGGGTAAATTTCTCACAAATATCACACTGGCCCACCTAAGTTTCCAACGTAGGAACTTCATGCCAAAGCCTTTAGCAGGAAATCCGTGTCCACGTCGAATCCAGACGGTGAATGATCCAGATCGATCGGGACACGGATTTCCTGCGAAAGCCTTTTGCAGGAAATTCCTGCATAAGAATGATGGGTGAGGCCCACCATAATATTTTGGAGAAATACACTCCGTTCATCCGTTTTAGGAGATCATTTTAGGACTATGACCAAACATTAGGTGGATTCAAAACTCAAGTGAGCCACAAGAGAGGAAACAATGGGGATTTGGTGAGCACCGTTGAAACATTCTTATGGCCATGAAAGTTTTGTATTAGGATATTTTTTCGGTTCTTTCACTTTATCCTATCGAGAGTGGCCTTATAATCGGTTTGGATGGCCCATAAACATCAGAATGGATCTCAGGAAGGTTTCAATGGTACAAATTTCTTTCCCCAATTTTCCCTCCTGTGTGACTCAATTGAGTTGTGGTTCCAACTCATTTTTGATCAGACGTCCTACAATGAGCTATAAAAACATATGGACGGGGTGGATTGATCAAAACATCACAGTGTGCCCCACCCAGCATGCTTGCGCTGCAGGAACTTGCTGTGAAAGGCTTTCGCAGGAAATCCGCGTCCGAAAACTCGGGCAGGACACAAGAGGGAGCAATTTCCAATCACGCCTAAAACCTTGATTTTCATGTGGTGTGACCTACCCGAGTTTTAGTATAGCCTTAGTTTTCTTGTGTCCCTCCATCCCGGTGGGCCTCACCTGATGAATGGATTAGATGACATATACACAACATGGTGGACTCCAAATTCCATCCCAACGTTTCTACAGCTGAGTCCCCCACCCCAATGTTCCCATTGTTCCCTTTGCTGTGGCCTACCTGAATCATGGATCAGGATGAATTTTCGCATATAGACCTAAGATGGGCGCACATTAAGGAAAGAGTTATATGGAACTGACCATCATGGTGGCCCCCACACTTTTGGACATGTTTGGACGCATGTGATCATAGGCTATCCACAATATAATGCCGCGTGCAAGTAGGAATCGTGATTTTAACGTTTGGCACCTTGTGTCTGAGTGCACTTTAAAAGGGGAATTGAGAGGATTTTGGGTGATTTGCTCCAAATCTCCAAATTTATATTCGCATTGTGTAAAAAAGTGTTTTAAAATCTCATGTTTAGTTACTTCAGGTGTAATCAGAAGTGAAATGCATTTTTTAACTCTCTTTTAAAAGTAAAAGAGTCTATCCAATAATAAAGGTGTTGAAATGCTACCAACTTACAATGCACGTGACATGCTAATAATATTTGAAACAAATAAATACGGCTGCAACATTAAAATCACATCAATAAAATTCTTCAAAATATCTACCTAAATCAGTGGTTAAAAAACATTAGAGAGTCACTTCCTAGTGATCCTTGCATTTGTGGCCCGCCCAAGGCCTGTGACTTCCTAAGTAAATTTAAGTTCTATGGATATACTAAAAAATTTCAATGTATTCTAAATTTAAGTTCTTAAATATAAGATTTAGATTCTAATGCATTTCAATTATAAGCTACCAAACATTATTGAGGATAATTTCATTTGCAATTGTAATTTAGATTTTCTGTGTTAGGTCAGTTAAGTGTCTTGTTAAAGAACAATGATTGCTAGGCACACTAGCAATCTTGTAAACTTAATGAAGCTTATAGTGATGTATGTACCATTACTCACTAGTCACGTCATCTATCCATTTTACGAGCTTATTTGTAACATTCCGAATTTTCACGGTCAGAGTTTATACTCGTGTCTGAGAAAATCGGGTGTTAATAATGTATAAACCTGGATACCTTTGACAATCGCACCCTATTTTTTTTTTCATTCGAATAACATCCAGATACATTCATGAAGGTAACATTCACAAGAATAAAATCAACTGTATTGATTATATTTCATCAGAGAAAAAAGAATAATCAAATGCCTTCTCATGGGAAGATTATTACATTTATCGAGTCTGCAGCAAAAGTATAAAATTATATCATAATTCTTCTTTTTATTCTTTCAACATAATCTTCCTTAGGAAGGATGTTCACCAGGTCTTTAATCTGTAAGTCACTTGCATAATCTGTACGGTTGGGAGAGGGTTAATGCCCTACTCATAGTAATGGTTATTCTTTAAGATTAACAGTAATTCAAGATATTTATAAAAAACGATGTGAATGTTTTGATACGTCAAGTACTCCACACTACAAGAGGTATCAATGCGCGATCAATATATTTGAGATGCATGCCTACAAAATATATGATGTGTATCACGCTTAGCGATCGCCACAATATGGAATACGATTTTAGCTATCTGACTCGCCCCGCATCCCATACTACGGAGATTTGCCGACGTGTGCCATGCTTAACATGATTTTATACGGTTATCCCAAGACGGCCACAACACATGACCGAGTGAATACGCCCCCGGAGAATGGAGCGACTACTTGCAACAACCAATCCCCCATAAAAAGGAATTGATGTACTGCGTATACGGAATGACTCACGTACACTAACCAAGGCAACATTAATCTGAGAAACATGGAATTATGTGTCACCCCAGGGCCGCTACTGAAAACGCATTACGTCCGTGACATTTAATCGATCACTAGATGAGGGATTCCCAGCATAGTACTTGCATGAAGAGAGAATTCCTTTATCCATGGACGGTTAAGAATATCAAGACACCTGCTGAGCCCTTAAGGAAAAATGGGTGAGTGACAATAATCAACTCGAATAAAAGACGAGTAACGAAGATTAACTCGAATATGAGGAGAGTGATTAAAGTCAACTCTATAAATATAAGAGCGGCGACGGCCGATTCTTTGATGAGGAGGGTGGCAACGACCAACTCTATAAATAGAAGAGCAACAACCGTCGATTCTTGGATACAGAGAGTGTCAGAGCCAAATCAATGGTAAGGTAAAGGCAAGGCTTGTATCCATAGCCTCCCATGGATCCAGGAAAGGCTCTTACAAAGGATATCATGTAAAAATCTCAAAAGAGCCAATAATTAATGATAATTGTAACGCCCTGAAAATTGGGGGTCGTGCATACACTCGACCCTCAAGTTTCCGAGTATCACTTATAACCGATTTTTATTATTTTGTGTGTAATTAGGTTTAAATGTGCAGCGTGGAATTACTTGGAACATGAAACACAATCACATCTAGTCTACTGAAATGACAGAGGTAAAATATATATACAAGTCCAAAATAATATATAATGGGTCGCACAAGGCGTTGCCCAACAAAATCATAAAAAGAATATCATGTCCAAAATAATAGGGCTAAGTCATTACTCAATTATCCAAATCACGTCTACTGAGTTGACGGGGAACCGTCCATTAGCTGGAAGTAAGACAACTCATCCTCTTCCTCAAGGCTCGCGCCGCCAGGCTCCTCATACTCCGCATCACTTGCATCCACGAGAGAGTCTGGTTGATGTTTTAAAACACCGTCCCAGAGTGAGAGTGGGTGATCAACTAAGTGGGTGCTATTAGTCTTAAGTTGTAACAAGCATCAATTATATTATGAACTTAATGAAAGACAATCATTCATAAACACCCGACTAATCTTATTAATGCATATGCATGATAGATGATATGATGCATGCCCTCGCCACAACACTCCCTCAAGCGACTCCATCTAACGATCGCGTATGAACAACACTCCCTCATTGCGACCTCGACTGCCGAGTCGCCAACCTAGCTAGTGCGATGCGATGATAGTGTTAGCCGAGTTCTTAGTTAATTCCATTCGTCCAGCATGTTGAAAAAACTGCTACACCCTATGTATCAACGCCCTAAACTGGTTGGGAGGCTAAGGCCCCCCAACGTGTAAGGCCAAGACCCCGCGCTCCTTGATCCCGTCGGGTTCTCCATCTCTGACTTCAAGCACATGGGGAGTGATGAGAAAAGGGATCGCTCGCGGTCACTATGGGGAGGCTCGTCATCCCAGCATAGGCCGACAGCTCAGACACAGTGTCTCATTCCACCATGCCCGGCTCACGAGGCGGTGGATCGGTTTTAATTTGGTTATCAATGGGCTACAATGCTTAAAGGGTGTTCCAGGTTCCATACAAGTGTGGGCAAACACGGTTAACAAATATGAATGACCAGTACGTGAACTAGACCTTGCGAGTCCAGGCATGTACAAGACGGACGACATCGGGTATATACAACCCATGTAGTCCAACTACCATCGCCCATCCATACTCGCCCACATCCGCAGGCCTAGTCTCAAGGCAATCCTACCAATGGGTCACCTTCTCTCACCTCAGTTTCCTGACTATCCTAGGGATTTGAGGGTAATCCATAACATACCAAAATTTAGGATTATTAACTAGCATAAGCAATATCATGCATTCATACTTCTCAACGTTAAACTCAGATTTTTCTACTAAGTAAAGCTAACAATGTTGTGAAATAAAGGTGCATGTGTGTTGTGTGGGTTATTGGGGAAGCTAAGCATAACATATATGTCGTTGGAACAAAATGCACAATGGTTAATGAATCATACATGCCATAGGGTAACACCATACACAAATCAACAAGACATGTACATGCAAATATCAAATTTATACCAAATCATGTGAGCGACAATAAACATTCCATAACTATTCCATGTTGATTGAAAGGATCAAGGTAAGGTCTTTCCTAAGTTCTCTCTAGATCTTCCAAATACATCATCCAAGTAGTCAAAATCATTAAACTCATACTAAAATTGGTACTAGGCCACCTAAGAACAATAGTCCGCACTTATGGATTGTTAAAGACTTGAAAAATGACCTAGGGCGTGGATTTTGGGGTCGATCGGCCGGAATACCTAAAGTAAGCACTTGCATGTTAGAACTCCATACCAATCCCTTCTCAGCACAAGGGTTTCAAGAAAAAGGATGATGAATTTACCTATACGATCAACGGAAGTGATTCTTGCGGTTGTGGTGGAGGTTTTCTTGGAGAAGAGGTAGGGAGTTGCAAGATTGGATTTCCTTGGGCCCCACCTCGATCTAAGGTCCACCCTCTCTCTTCTTCACTCTCTCTTTCTCTCCTTGCTCTCTCTTTACTCCCTTAGTGGTGGTAGTAATGGTGGGAGTTATGAGATAAGGAGCTAGGATTTTATTTCCTAGACTTGGGCCCTTTGGCCTTAAGTTCCAACAACTTCCTAAAATGGCCCTGTGGGGGCCCCTTTTAGCTTTGGGGCGGCCCTATCACCCCCTAGCCCACCAAATTTGGCATGTAGGTGTCTCATAGCCTGATGAGGGGCCATGCAAAATTTGGGGACAAACTGATGCAGGGTTCTATCACACGGCTTCAATCTTTAAATGGCCCTACGAGGTCCATTCTGGTTGTTGGGGTGATTTTAGTGGCCCTCTGGCCATGAAACTTATAGTGTAGGCGCTCTATGGCCTAATAAAGGGCATGCAAATTTTAAGAACGATCGGATGTGGGGTTTGATCGTATGGGTCTGATTTGCGATCAACGGTTACCGTTCCACGATTGGGTCCTAGATTTTGTGGATGGGCGTAGAAAAATAAGATAGATCTTCACCGTAAATGTAGAAGAGATCCGACGGCTGGAAAGCCTGAAATCTGTCTTATTTACAAGTGTCAGATTTCAATTATGGCCTTGGGTGGGTTGCATTTGACAAGTGCCGCTGGAACGGGTGGATAATTAATTTCTAGGTGTCCACTGGGTCCGTGGTTCGTGATGGACCACAAGCCCAGTAAAATCCGTGGTTTTCTAAATTTTTAAATTTTTCTGACCTTCCTTGGCCGCAGTATGGCCCGCACGGGCTGTTGTTAAGTGTAAGCGGGTCATCTGGCTTGACGGCTCGCACTTGGTCCAATCATAACCAGATTAATCTACTCTAATTGGCTAATCCTAGGTTAATTTACTTATTGTAACATCCTAAATTTTCACTGTTTTGGATTTTCAAAAAAATCCATCAATTTTTAATTTTTTTATTCTATTTAATTAACCTAAATATTACTTAATAACCATTAACACTCAATGTCAGTGTATACAGGGGTGGTACCAGTAAAGAGCCGCACCAGTCCGATTAATCATGTAACGTTCCGTCCAACCAGAACAGTGTACTGAGGCGTCCACGTAGGATTTGCCGCAGGACCGTTCGTTTAAACTACTCATGGTTTGGTGCCACAACTAAATTAAGTTAGGATTAGCCCATTAGAGTAGACCAGTCGGGTTGTGATTGGGCCAAGTGCAGGCCGTCAAGCCAAATGGCCATTTACACTTGGCAGCAGCCCGTGCGGGCTATACCGCGACATGGGAAGGTCAGAAAATTATAAAAATTCAAGGGAGCATAGATCTCACTGGGCTTGGGGACCATCGCGGACCACGGACCCAGTGGACACCCAGAAGTGGAATCTGGCACTTGCCAGATGCGCCCCACCAATGCCAAAATTAGAATCTGGCACGTGTAAATAAAACTGAAATGTAAGACATTTCAGCCGTCAGATTTCTTCATAATTTACGATGAGGGTCTAATGTATTTTTCTACACCCGCCCACAAAAATCTGGGTCCCGATCGTGGCACGGTGACCATTGATCGCGAATCAGACCCGTGCGACCAAACCCCATATATGATCATTCCCAAAATTTGCATGGCCCTTCATTGGGCCATGGATCACCTATCCTATAAGTTTTATGGTCAGAGGGCCACCAGAACTGCCCCGGTTATCCAAACAAGCTCTAGACCGCTCGTTGGTGGACCACTAGTTCCAAAACTATAGAATAATGTCTGTCTCATTAGGCTTGACGTCCATTGCGAGAATCGGACCTGGGTACGGTCCAAAACCGGTCAACTTGAGCTGAAAGACGAGTGCATGAGAAGTGCAAATACCCTAAAGGAAGGAGTTGGAACTTAAGTGAATTGAATCGTCCACTCTTATGCAAAGTTGAGAATTTCGGACCGTTGGTTTGTGACCAAACTTTACCCATGGAGTAAAGATATTTTCCTGCTCATATTCATATAGCCGTGGCCCTGATCGACTATCGGTGACCGTTGAACAGACTTCTTATCATATCTGTCGATCGGCGCATCCAAATGGCGGGCCAATCATATCCATACGTAGATCATCATTAGGGCTAGCTATCCTACGGTGTATATTGACTTGTACACCTCATAGTGGGCCCTAGAGGCTAGAAAAATGCTCTCATAGGTCTAGTATAGTAAAAATCCAACACTTGGGGCCATTGTCACCAAATCTGGCATTATAAAAGGGCCTCATTTGGGGCACCCCTCTCTCCATACGAATTTGCCCTAGAGAAAAGAAAGAGAGAAAGAGGAGAAAGAGGAGAAAAGAGGAGAAAGAGAGAAGGAGAGAAGGAAGAAGGGAGAGAAAGGTGGGCCCAAGGGAGGTGAGATCTAGAAGCCCCTCTTCCCTTTGCTCAAGAAATCTCACATCCACAAATACAAGTGATTTTCATCCGATTGGGGAGGTAACCACCCATCCTTTTTGTAATATTTTGTGTTGAGCTAGGATTTGTATGAAATCCTAACATGTAAGTGCATTGTCTTAGGATTCCGGCCGATCAACATCGAGTTTGGCGTTTCTAGGTCGTTTTCCAAGATCTCAACGTCCATAGGTACGGACTATTATCCTTAGGTGGCCTAGCACCAATTATAGTTGGAATTTAATGATTTTGTTTGCTTGGTGTGTTGTATGGAAGAATCTAGAAAAACCTAGGAATGACATATTGTTGGAATTGTATGAATTGCATGTTTATTTCTCTTTGATGTTAATCTTGCCTCTCTCATAATCTAGTGTATGGATGATTACATGCTCTTGTATGGTTGATTTCTTCTTCTCATATGTGTTGCCTCATCTTGTGTATGATTTATTGCCCTTGTACATATGATTTCTCAACATGGAGGAAGTGTTAACTTCCTCACTAACCCACACCACACACCTACACTTTATTCATGATATTAATAGTTGCTTGTTAGAGAAATTTGAATTGTATGTTGAGCAACATGAGAACATGGTGTTGAATATGCTTGATGTTACATTGGTAGTTGGCATGCTATGAGTCACTATTCCTACCCTTGGGTTGGTCAGGAATATGAGGAGAGCGAAGGTGGTTCCGTTGGTAGGACCACCTTGAGGCTAAACCCATGGGTTTGGGCGAGTACGTGTGGGCGGCAGTAGTTAGGCTACATGGGTCGCTTGTACCCGATGTCGTTCCGCCACATACTTGCCTGGGCTCGTGCGGTTTAGTCCACTGGCTGACCCACCTGGTTGTTAACCTTGTTTGCTCACATATGTATGGAAACTGGAACACCCTACCATCTTTGTAGCTCATCGATACCGGATGAAATATTGATCCACAGTCTCGTGAGCCGGACATGGTGGAATGAGACATGGTGTCCGAGCTGTCGGCCTACGCTGGGGTGACGCGCCTCCTCGTAGTGACCGCGAGCGACCCCACATTCAGCACCCCCCATGTGCTTGAAGTCGGGGATGGGGAAAACCCGACGGGGTCAAGGATCGCGGGGTCTCGGCCTCACACATTGGGGGGTCTTGGCCTCGCAACTAGTTCAGGGCATTTGATACGTGGGGTGTATCAGATTTCCAAATCTGCTGGATGAATGGACTTAACTAAGAACCCGGTTAACATCATCATTGCATGACATTAGCTAGGTTGGTGACTCGACAGTCGAGGTCGCACTGAGGGAGTGTTGGCATTGGCGATCGTTAGATGTTGTCGCACGAGGGAGTGTTGTGGTGAGGGCATATATCATATCATCTTGCATGCATGCGCATTAACAAGACTAGATAGATGTTTATGATTGATTGTTTTTCATTAAATTCTTATTACAATTGATGCTTGTTACAACTTATGGCTAATAGCACCCACTGAGTTGATCACTCACTCCCACTCTGGGACGGTGTTTTAAAATACCAACCAGACCCATTCATAGATGCAGGTGATACAGACTTCATGGAGCCTGACGATGCGAGCCTTGAGGAGGAGGACAAGTTTTCTTCTTTCAGCTGATGAACGGGCCCTCATCGGACCTGTAGATGGCACGTTGGATCGCTGCGCAGACGGCTCAGCTTATTTCTTTTTTTTTTTGGACATATTTTTCTTTTGTGATTTTGTTGGGTGACACCATGTGCGACCCTTTATTATTTTTTTTCTTGGTCATGTATATGTGTATATATATATATGTATATATATATATATATATATATATATATATATATATATATATATATATATATATATATATATGCTAGTTCTCTTTCATTTCAGTCGACAGGTGCATTTGTGCTTCATGTTTCAGGAACTTCAGGCAAGGCATTTAAACCCAATTAAATGCATATTAAGGAAAATCGATTATAAGTGACCTTGGAAACTCGGGAGTCGAGCATATGCACGACCCCCGATTTTCAGGGTGTTACACTTATGGTACCTCACTACGAGTAGCTTAAACGAATGATCCTACGGCAAATCCTACGTGGACGCCTCAAGACGCTGTTCTGATTGGATAGGACGTTACAATAACAATTTAAAATGAAAACAGAGAGAAAGTGATAGAAATCTGAGAACAAATAAAAGGCATGTAAAGGACAAGTGTAAAGGCAAGATAAAATGCATCAACTTAATTAAAACAAAAGGTACGTAAAAAGCACGATAAAATAGCATGAAGGCATAAAAGGTAGGATAAATGTATCGACTAAAATTAACGGAACTTTAAAGGATAAAACTCTCACATTGATTGTCTGGATGTTCTCTATGGTTAGATGTCCAGCAACTTAGGTTCACCTATTTCGAATTTAGCTCAAGTAGTTGTTAGAGATTCTATACTACACCAAATCTATATTTATAGAACTTAACGAGTCCTCTCGCCACCAAGTCAACTCAGTCTTCGCTAGGGAAGGCTTCTCTATTTCCTCTTTTTAAAAGAAGGCATAGTGGAAATAGAGAGGAAGGAAAAATATACTAACCTGAGCTTTTCTTGTGATCTTGAAAGTTGCTGAATTTCAGCACTTGGTCTTTTCCTCTCTCTTTCATTCTCTCTCTTTCTCTTCTCTTTTCATTTTCATTTTCTTTCCTTTCTCTTCTCACGTTTTTCTTCCCGTGGACGCTGGAGAACACATTTATATAGAGATTAGCAGGGATTTCTGCATTGAAGAGGACTTCCGGTTCTAGTTACGTAGTCGTGTGAACTTCTTGCGCACGGCTGGACATTCATGTTATCATGTTGTCTTTCTCCTCCTACTTACGCGGATCAATATTTGTTGAGATTATGAGCCACTTGGTGGTTGGTTATGATCGAAAAATGGTGGCTGGACAACTTCTTTAGAATCCTCTATATTCTAAAAGTAATTATGCATAACATATTTATAGGAGTTTTAATTTAATTACTAAATCAACTTTAATATCCATAATTAGTATACGTATGTAATATTTGACACAATGAGTGTAATAAGCCCATTAAAACATATACTTTGGCAAAAAATTGTGAAATTCCAAGCCTCGAATGAGCACCAATGATTGTTAACCATTGATTTACATGGACAATGTTTGGATTACATGAATCACCATATTAAAGTAATTTTAGTGATGCAATTGATAATTTAATTGTTTTGGGATATCATCAGTGAGCCATCTACCTGGTATCTTAGTAGTCCATGACACATGTTGCATATGCAACTCAATAATTTATTGTCTTGTGGTCAACTTAAGCTTTGGCGAGTGGTATTAGGTGAGATAAGGTGAGGTGAAATTATATTTGGTCGGTGCAAATTCCATTCAGTTTTTTAGGGTGTGTTTGGACGGAGGGATTAGGTGGGAGTAGACTGGAGTAGGGTGGATTGCATAGCTTTCAATGTTATAAATACATTTGTTAGGGGATTAGAAGCAATCCTACTAGATTGCTATATCCAGGGGCCCAGGTATTGTCGTGTTTGGACAGGCACACGGGATAGAGATTTCAAAACCATTGTGCGTCCCGCAATCCGTACGCTGGAGTGAGAACGGGCTAGGGATGGGATCGGGCATGGGATAGCGAAGAGGCGAGATTTGAAGTCGATGGGATTTCGCAATCCAGCGGATTCTCTCCCAAATCCAGAGATCAGCTGGATTCATCGTCAATACCATGCCGCCCAAACAAGATTGCAGGAGGACGGGATGGGATTTCAAAACCCTATCCAACCTACTCCATTCTACTCTCACTTAATCCCCGACCAAACACGCACCCTTAGGAGAACGAAAATAGTAAGGATTAGATGGGATGGAATTGCATCCAACCCCATGTGGGATTTATGTGATTTTTGAAATGCAAAAAACACATGGATCAATTAATGCATATGTTTTATCCATGATATCCCATCATATGTCCTTTACGTGGTGTCATGCTCACCTGCCTACGCACATGTGCACCTTTGCACACGTGTCATGGGTGTCTAATCTGAATGGTCCATGTAATGCGGAATCCCATGAAATCCCAAGGAAAAAAATTTCACTCTGATCTAAAATTCTGGTGGGCCATAGCAAAGAGAAATGCAAATCAAGGGAGGAAACATTTTTCATTTTTCATGGCCCACCAAAGTTTTGGATCGAAGTAAAACCGGGGCCCAAGAGGTTTCATGAGGTGCTGCTTCACATGGACGGTTCAGATTTTGGATCCACAACACGTATGCTGGGTTATCAAAAAAGTTTTCACCGGTTCCATGCGAACTGGTGCGAAGGTGAGCATTTCCCCCTTTACATGTTACATTCTTGTCATATATTGGCGTATAAGTGACCTGCATCAACTGTAAAATTAGTTCATTGATTACAAATATAATTTTTTTAATTGCTTGGTTTCTTTCCGTATTCTCCGACATGTAATCAGCGTGCAATAATGGTGCTAATCCTATCTTATACAAGCCGAAGAAATGGATGGATTGAGTGTATTATTCATATACACCACGGTGGACGCACAGAGTTCGCCGAACGATACATGTCTACGGAGGACTCTGTTTCATAGCTGTTATTTCACCGTCCATTTGTCAGGATAAACTCCTATACGCTAGATCGGGACTACAAGCAGATGTCCTACCACAGGAGGCCGAAAATGAATGTTCTAAAACGCTCGATTCCCACGCTTCAAATGGACGGCAGTGAAGGAATGAGAAGTTGAGAGAGAGGTGGCAATGGACGGCAGTGAAGGAATGAGAAGTTGAGAGAGAGGTGGCTACGATTTTAGGGTGGTTTTGCGAACCACGCGCCATTTAAGCAGCGCCTGGCGCCCACAGAGTGGATGGTCCTGATCCACGATGCCACGTGGACGACGGAAGCTGTCTCTTCTCAGTAACGTCTCTGTCAGATCATTTTCCTTTGAGGTGCACGAATCAAGATACAGACATCTCCAACATGACATGACAGCTCCAGACGCGAATGGCCTGTGCACTGCCGAAGTTCACGTAGTCGGAAACTATACATGCCCACAAAGATTTCCATGATAAATCCAGTCCGTCCATCAGTTTCTCAAGATCAAAATACGACGGAATTGTAAAAATAAGGAAGATTCAAAACTCATGTGGACCACACCGCATGAAAAAGTTACAACAGAAATGTCCACCGTTGAAACCTTCCTGGAGCCGATCATGATGTTTATTTTACATCCAAACCGTTCACAGGACTATTACCACTTAGATAAACTGTAGGAACAAATATCATCCCCATAGAAAACTTATGTGGCCGCCACAAAATTTCCAATGGTAGTTGTTTAATCCCCACCGTTTTACGTGGTGTGGCCCACTTGAATTTTGGATGCTTTAATGATTTTCATATTACTGTCCCATTTTGGTATTTAGAAACTCATGGATGGAGTGGATTTTTCAAGGGCATCTCTTTGGGCCCCACATAGCTTCCCACCACAGGAACTTCATGTAGCCGAGGTCACAGAAAATTCGCGTCCGAGTGACAGGGTAACGATCCATCCAGGCCATAAAACTAGTGGGCCCCACCACAGTGTGGCCCTTGGTAAGAAATGATGCCAACGGTGAAATTCAAAAAGTCCATGGTTGCAATTCAACGTCTCATAAATGGCTAGGATTGTCCTATTAGTGTGAAATTGACCGAGGTCTATCTAATGCAGCACCCACTAGGTGGGCCGTCCCGATCCACCCTCTGTATAACCTTCCACGTGTATGGTGGACGTTGGCTCTGTCGTATTCAATGAAGTGGGATGTATGGGGACTCATCACGTAATTATATCATATCCCAACTGAACGTCTCTTTCTGTCCCCTCAAAAAAAGCTAATGCATTGAACCTGCACTTTCTTCTTTTACTAGCCACGTCAGGTCTCGTGACACTGCCACCCGGCCACGAAATTATGGTGGGACCCACGGTATCCGCACGTGCTGCAGGCAGAGCCTGCGACAATCGAGTTGTGTGTGGGGCCCACCGTGATGTGCATGTCTGAACGGGAAACGGATTGGCTACTCCCCTGCCACCAGCCAATGGCTAGTGGTCGGTGCTGTGTGGGCCCCACCATGATGTAGGTGTTTCAACCATGCCGTCCATCTATTTTTATACATCTTTTTAGAGTATGAGACCAAAAATGAGGTATATCCCAATCTCAAGTGGACCACATTACAGAAAACAGTGTTGTATGAACGTCAACCATTAAAAACTTTTTGGGGCCCATAAAAGTTTTGGATCAAGCTTATCTTTGTTTTTTTCCCTTGATCTAGGTCTGTATGACCTAATCAACAGATTGGATGTCAAGTAAACAGTACAGTGGGCCTTAGGAGGAATTTAATGGTGGATATCCAATTGCTATTGTTTTCCTGTGGTGTGATCCACCTGAGATTTATATCCCTCTTATTTTTGGAATTAAGCCTAAAATGATCTGTAAAAATGGATGAACGGCATGGATGAAACACATACATCATGGGGGGGCCCGCAGAGCACCGACCACCAGCCCCCAGGCTAGTGGCAAGGGGCGTAGCCAATCCGTATCCGTCTGAACGATCCAAAACTCAAGTGGGCCACACTATTCCAGGTAGAGATAGGGATGCCTGCGATATACACCTTCTTAGGGTTACTGTATTGTTTATATCAATCAAAACTCAGGTGAGCTGCACAGAGAAAGCTTAGGAAGTTTAGGCCTAATTTTTAATTGTTTCCTTGTTGTGGCCCACCTAAGTTCTGCATCGAGATTAATTTCATTATGCACGGTTGAAATAAGTTGTTGCAACTGATGGATGGAGTAGATTTTATCAGACATGGCGGGGGAGCCCAAAGAGATCGGGTGTTGCACGCAATTTCCCCAACAGGTGTTGTAGAGTTTTCAGTGTATTAGCTCGCAATGGTGTAAGAAGGCCCTACCTGATTAATGGCCTAGATATTGATACGTGGGCCTTCTTCCCCGCCCAAGATTTCTATCTCTGGACATGTATACGTGGCATACATGCAATGGATCCAGAACGTTCATCTGTTGGGTCCTGACTTTGCAGGAGCACGCGTCAAAATAACACCCATAAGGGATGGATTCTATGACACAAAAAATTCAACGGTCAGCATTTAAACTGCAAGAGTCCTCGGATCACATACTGGGACCATCTGATCACTTTTTTTTTTTCGACACATGGCGTATCCTTAGCGGGCCGAAACAGATGAAAGGTCAGAATCTCGTCCACGTGTGCCTGGATTTTGTGCTTGATTAATTAGCTAGGTATCAGCATCTAGCACTGGATCTCCCTACCGTTTTCCTTTTTTAAGAGAAAGAAAAAACTTTGATACTCTCGCGGAGTGTGATGGATGATAAGCAGGCGCTTAGAAATTGCTTACGTGGCAGACAAGTGATTGAAATAACCTCTGAATTAAGGTTCCCAGTTTAATGTATCAAGATCGAAAATTCAAGCTTATCTGGTAATCTCACTATTTGGAATGATTGACAGCTATTGGACGGCTAAAATAAAAAAATCCCAGGGTCCTATTCCAGCAAAAAAAAAGTGTCCCAAATAAGAGGCTGGGATGGCTCCATCGGTCCGATTTTGCAACTCTGACTTGACAACCACAATTTAGTTAGTTTAGTTCGGTAATTCATGCCACGTGTATAATTTCAGACTGCCCGTGTATCAAGTGTATAGCTGGTGTAGAAATAAACCATCATGGTCCGTTCTCTATGGCTCGTTAGTGGACGCCGACTGGGTGCTGCTCCACCGTAGGCAGAGAAGGACGGTCCTGTTAGGGGCTCTGTGGGGCCAAAGTGTTATATATCTTCTATCCACTGTCCAAAGTTTACTTTAGGGCATAAGCACGAAAAGGATACACATAGAAGGCCAAAGTGGGCCATATTACAGGAAAAAGGAAGAATGATTAAACCTTATAGTTGAAAGCTTCTTAGGGCTAAGGCTAGGGCTACAGAAGTTTTGGATTAAACTGATATTTATATTTTACCTTCGAATATGTCTCTGTGACCTAATGAACAGGATGAATGGAAACTAAGAATCATGTGGGCCTTATGAAGTTTTCAAAGGTAAGTGTCCAATCCCAGCAGTTTTCATGGGTGTGGTTCACTTGAGTCTTAAATATAGAGTTGTACATGAGTTAAACTGGGTTGAGCTTGGTAGAGCTCGACTTCGCTCCGTCCTCAAACTTGATTGGCTGGCTCAATTCAATCAACATCTCAGGCTAGTTCAAGCTAAAATCAATCTTTGTGACATGTTTTCAAACACATGGAGTGTACCTTCAATTTCTCTTGATACGTAAACAATGTCAGTTCAAAAATATTTCATCAAACACTTGATAGGTAATATAAAAATCAAAATATAAAGGTATTTGTTTTATATCCATACCTTCTTAGGTATGACCTTTCATTGAGTCATTTTATCATATACTTGGTGAGCAACATCAATAGCAAAATAATTGAGGTACTACTTCAATTCGAGTTTGGTTCAAGTTAGGATTTGATCTGGGTTGAGTTGAGGTCGAACTTGGCTCAAAATTTTTCCCAACTTAAAAAGTCAGCTTGACTCGACTCAAACTCAATTTCAAACCAAATAAATCTTAATCGAGTCAAGCCGGGCGAGCTAACGAAGCTAATTCGTGTACAACTCTACTTAAATATATCTTATTTTTTAAATTATATCTAAAAATAATTTGACAATATGGATGGAAGGCATGGATAAAACTTATACGCCACGGTGGTCTCCCAATGCTCTTGACATGACCTTCCGTCTCTACTACATCCTGGTGGGGGTACTGCCCAATCCGCGTCCAGTGAAGTGTGAGAGTGGTACGAGGTTTGATAATCGGTTGTTAGTGCGTGAACGTTACTAGTACGACAAAAAGGAAAAAAAAACATGGTCCATCATTTCAAACGTGAAAGTTGGGTGGCTCGGATCTGTCCGTCTGCTTTTGACATCAAACAGACCATCGTAGCCATCACTTCACCTCAACTATCCATTTAAAAGCCGCCGTCCATACGTTGGTAGGACTCTCTGCCCGATTTGATTTTCAACCGTGAGTAGCTGGACGGTCTGGATCATTACGCGGATTGTCGTTCACAGAGATATTCGTATGCCCGTTTTGTAGAAAGCTATGTGGGGCCCACAGAGATGCTCGTGACAAATCTACTCCATCCATCAGTTTTTCAATACTACAGCAAGAAATTAAGTAAAAATCAGGAAGATCCAAAATTCATGTGGGCCACACAAAATGGAAGAGTGGGTAAGAAACATCCACCGTTGAAATCTTCCCAGAGCATACCATGATGTTTGTATGCCATCCAAACCGTTCATAGGGTTTCTACCGCTCGGATAAACTTCAGCCATAAATATCATAATGCAAATTTTCCAATGGTGGGCGTTCCTGATTTTTATACTCTTCCCATTGTGGTCCGAAGAAGTGATGGACGGGGTGGATTTGTCACGGGCATTTATGTGGGCCTCACACAGCTTCCGACAACAGGTGCACGGAAACATCTCAATGCCCGGCGGCACAGGCAAACCACCTCCATTTCAATCATCGGGAGTTATTTGATACTGTGGCGATTATAACTCTTAATAAGCAGGCACTTATAAGTGGTACACGTGGCATGCATTAACTCAAATAAAACAGAATAAATCGTGGAACCCACCGCGGTAAGTTGCAATCCAAAAAATTAGATTAGTTGAACCATCTTAACTTTTAATTGGTGGGCCTTTATTTGTTAAAATGAGACCAATGGATTGGTTTTTTTTTTTTTATTTATTTATAAAACCGTCCACTAAATATCAACAAATCTGACAGTGACAGAATAAAATGTTATTCATTTTCTGTTCATGAGATATGTAAATAGGTACACATAATTTGGACGGTTTAATTGGACTATTTGTGTCCTCCGTATACAAGTAATTTCTAAATGCATGTATATCATCCATCACACTGCCAGAGTATCCTTTTTTTTTTTTCTCTCTTTAATAATATCCAGAGCGGGTGGATCCCTGACTGTAGGGCCCACGTAGATGCATATATTTTATATCCACTCCGTCCATTTGTTTATTCAGATCATTTTAAGGGATAAGCCCAAAAATGCACCAGATCCAAATTTCAGTTGGACCACCCCACAGAAACAGCGTTGATCGACCATTAAAAACTTATTGGAGGGCCATAAAAGTTTTAGATCAAGCGAATATTTGTGTGGTCCTTTCATCCAGGTCTTTGTGACCTTATAAACAGGTTGGATAGCAAAGAAACATTCCAGTGCGCCCCAGGAAGTTTTTAATGGTGGGCGTCCAATGACCACTATTTCTTGTGGTGTGGTCCACTTGAGATTAGGATCTAGTGTATTTTTGGCTCATAGCTACATACCCTAAAATAATATTCGCAACGGATGGACAGCGTCGATGTCAGAAACATATATCACGATGGGCCCCACACGGATCCTCCGTGATCCCCGCGTGCAATAATATATGCTTTCGGTTGGTGAATCTCGTCAGGGGATAGGCCTTGCCCGAACCTCTCCCACATCAGCCGTTCGTTTTAAGCCAATAGGACGGTCAGGATCATTCGATGGTGGGCTTTTGGATGTCTCCCATCACATCCACCATGGGCCCCACCACATCAACGACTCTAAATGTCCTCTTACTTAAGAGAATATAATTACGCGTAGACCATACGCACCATATATTCGTTCTATGCACCATTCATCATCAGTTCTAATCGTCAGATGATCCCACTCACCTGCCTGTGTGGGGCCCACCCAAAAGGCAGGTATGTACCCCGTACGCCCGATGCATACCGAATCAGACCACCTATATATTTTTTTTTTACTCCACTCTCACACGTAGATATCTGTCATACATGGTAGATATCAATCTGTCTATCAGGTGGGCTTCAGTTTAGATGGACTTTGGTAGGAAATTCATGTGCACCGTTCATCATAGAAATGGACGGTTGAAATGAAATGAACAACGGTTTATGTTTTATGTATTCGTGTGGATTCCCTGGTGAGTGGTAGGTGAACCGTGTGTAAGTGTGCGATTGAAGCACACTTAAGCGGCTCTTCATCTAATCCAGACTGCACATTTTCTAACACACGTACGTGGTGTTTTTTTTCCTTCATACATGATCAGGCCTTGGCTCTTGTAACACCAATATCAGGGTGGTACTCAACATGAAACTCTTTGGGGGGCACCTAGATGTCCGTGTAAAATCCATTCCATCCATCCATTTTTACAGATCATTTTATAATGACATCCGAAAAATGAGGCAGATCCAATGCCTAATTGGACCACACCATTATAAAAAGTGGGGATGGAAACGTGCACAATTGAAATCTTTGTGGGAGTCACCGTGATGTTTATATGACATCCAACCCGTTCATAAGATGATTCCCATGAGGATGAAGGTAATCCACAGATATCAGCCTGATCTAGAAATTTGAGGGTCCTGATAAGGTTTCAATGGTGGGTTTTTAGTCCTCACTCTTTCTTGCAGCGTGGCTCACTTTAGCCTTATATCTGCTTCATTTTTGGTCCCATTATAACATGAGATGGATAAATTGATTGACGGAAGGATTCTTCACAGACATCGCGAAGGGTCCAAAGAGCTTCGTGTTTCAGGAACTCTGTGTATCCTGGGGCGCTGGAAACTTTGGGACGCGGATTTCCAGTCGAAAGCCTTTACCAGGAAGTTCCGGGGAACCCAGGTGGGGCCACCGTCATGTTTATGCAAAATCCACCGTCCATCCGTTTTAAGAGATAATGGCATTAGACCGAAAATAATGAACATCTAAGACTCATGTAGGCCACGTGAGAGGAAATAGTGGTGATCGGGCAACCACCGTTGAAACATTCGCCTGGCACAAATTTTTTGTATCAGATAAATTTTTGTATTTCGTGTTTATCCAAGTGGGAATAGATGTCGTATAAACATTAGGGCATGTTTGGACAGGAAGATTGGAAGGGATTTGATTGTATTGGAAGGGATCAGAGGGAGCAATTTCTGAATTGGCCGGATGTGCCAAACAGAGACGTTAAACTTCTGCCTGGATATAACAATCCTAGCAATTCACTAACATCACCATCATTACCTTGAAATCCGCCCAATCCCTCCTAATCCTGTCTATTTTGCGTGGGATGTGTTTGGTTGGATGGATTGAAAGGGATTAGTAAGGCATAATCCCAGGATTGGCCAAGCATGTCAAATCGACTCGGTGGTGAAATCCCTGAGTATAGCAATCTCATGGGATTGGCAGCAATCTACTGGTGCAGCCATCATTACCTTGAAATAACTACCATCCACCCTAATACAAACCAATTCCATGGAATGGGCCAATCCAAGCATGCCCTTAATGTGAATCCCAAGGAAGGTTTCAATGGTAAGCATTTATTTCCCCAGTTTTTCCTTCCTCTCATGTGGCCTAGTTGATTCTTAGAGTCATCTTAGTTTTGATCACACTTATGAAAATAATCTAGTAAAACAAATGTACGAGATGGATTTCTCACAAACATCACAGTGGGCTCCACCAAGATTACTCTCACAAACAGCAAGGTGGGCTCCACCTGCAGGAACTTCCTGCTCGAATGGAAACTACGTCCAAAACCTTGCCATCTAAGTATGAACTGGAAGGGAGTGGATTTCATGTCAAAGGCTCTCCCAGTATGTTCCTGCACTGGGAACTGGCCCACTGACACCCTGATCCATAGATCAAGTTGTAGACCGAGTGAAAGATAGCTCGTTTCAACACTGAGGTCATTCTCTATCAGGGGTGGATAACAGTGAAGCGTGAACTGACAGTGGTGTACTAACACGCTAACTAAAAAATAATAATTTAATTGTTGGGCCCTTGTGATGTTTGTGAGACATTTACTTTGTCCATCGGTTGTATAAGATCATTTAAGCAAATATAGTTAAAAATGAACCAAATGTAATACTCAAGTGAGCTGAAAAATATGAGAAATGAACATTTATATGGCCATAGAAGTTTTGAATCAGTAAACATCACCGTCGACACAACAAGGTCTCAATGGTAAAAATTTCCCTATGGTAAAAATTTCCCTACCCAACTTTTACTTTAGTGACACCACTTGAATTTTGAATACTGCTTACTTTTTGGCTAACTCCTAAAATGAGTGCACGGAACCGATTAACGGGATGAATGTCCAACTAACATCATGGTGGGACGCACCTAGGATCTTACTGCGAAAGGCTTTAGCCGGAAATCCGCGTCCGGACAGGAAGTAGGAATTTGCTAGGAAGCAGGAAATCGAACACGTGGAATGCATTTACTCCATTAAACAGACTAGAATTTAGACTTGAAAGTCACCCTCCAAGAATCATATAGGTTGAACAATCCAGTAAACCTCTGATTCGTGGACGCGTGGATATTTTCAATTTCAACCGTCCAATAAATGTCCACCAATCAGATACTCGTATAATCAAATAATCATAATTTTTGGTTCATGATACATCTAAACTGGCATGATAATTTTGGACAGTGTAATTTAAATACCTGAATGCACTCTGCAATATCTAAGTAATATTCCAAGTGCCTGCATATCATCCATCCAATCAGCCAGCCAGAGTATCAAACTTTCCAAGCTGGAAACGTCCCACTTTTAGTTGACGGCCGTCTATCTCGTGTCCGTGGAGGAGCAGAGATGTTTTTTTGTTTTAATATTTTAATATTTTTATTTCACTATTTCAGTATGATAAATCCTCCCTTTGCGGCTCTGTACACACACTCTCGTTTCAATTGTAATAATTAGCAAATGTATGGTTAATCCAAACCATTGATCAGTTCTAATATCTCACCGTGAATGAAGCATGGTCCAAAAATAATAACCCGGATTTGAATATTTTAGACACCAGATTTGTTCCTCTTTTCGAGTTGAATGTGGACATTTTCAGTGTTTCTCTTTTAACCTAAGCCAAAAAAAAAAGGGAGATGTTAGCAGAAAGATTTCCCGTTCATGTTCCATTTTAACGTCGGGGAACTCATATCAACGGTTTGGATCACCTAGATCATGGACTTTAAGAGTGATAACTAGCAATGATCTGACGATCAACAAGGGGCTTTAAGAGTGAAAACAAGCAACGATCAACACCGTTAATCTGATGATCCATGTGGGTTCGATGATCCTAAAATACTCTAAGCCCACAAATCCTAACCCTTTGATTAGTGACTGCCAAATATTAGATGGACAGGATCTCCCAATCTAGATGTCTCAGGACAGCGGCCATACCTTGGAGTGAGGCTTCGTCAGCTCAACGGTCAGGATTACCTAATCATCTCACTTGATGCTATTCACGTCCTCGAATTAGTTTTGCTTCTGTGGCGACCGGGAGTCCTGCGTGTGTCGCCACATACTGTGGCAGACATACCTAAGATGGTCCTATCATCTGAACCGTCCATATTCTCATTAATTACATTAACAAGCTATGCATCATCAATCACGACTCATTGATGATCCTAACCATTGATCTTTAGAATTGAATACGAACCATTGAAAATTTTCTTTCCATTGTTATAAATTCATCCGCATCTATTCAGCACAGACTCTTATGGTAGCCCCTTGTGTACAGTTTCCAGAACATGGACGGTTCCGATCATCTGAAAACTTAGCACGTGGGCCCCAGCTGGCGGCCACACACGTCTAAGCTGAGTCGCGACAGGGACGCGGATTGCGTACCACCCCCGCCCGTCCCTAGCTCCGAACGGGCAGTTCTGTGGGCGGGTCCACCGTGATTTATCTGTACATCCAAACCGTCTATCTATTTTTTCAGATTATTTTAAGTGCCAAAACAAAAACGAGGCAGATCCAACGATCAAATGGACCACACCACAGATGACTCTTGCATTTAATGCAACTGACACCTGATGCTTTGTGCATTTTAATGTAACCAAGCTTATTACTTTGTGTCGTCCACTTGAGCGTTGGATATGCCTCATTTTTGTATTTGTATTTTAAAATAATCTGAGAAAAGGGATTGACGGTTTGGATGTACAAGTACATCACGGTGGGCCCTCCCACAGAACTGCCCGTTCGGAGCTCGGGATGGGCGGGGGTAGTACGCAGTCCGCGTCCGTCGCGACAGTGGAAACACGAATTCCACGTCCCGATGCATCCGAACCTCCACTTTTTATTTTGAGGCGCGAAAGCGTCTGGAAGCAGAAGAATCTCTTCTTCTACTTCTTTTTCCATGGCACGGACTGATTTGTCCAGCATTTTCTCAGCGGGCTGCTGAAATTCCTCTGAAATATTTTCCATATCGACCTCTATAATTAGGTAATTTTCATTTCAAGCCCTCGCCTCTTTTTCTTTCTTCCTGCTGTTGGCTTTGAAAGCTCTCATTGCATCCTTTCATGGTAGAAATTTCACATTTCTTCAAGGAAATTCCTTCACTTCAGCTTTCTCTTTTCTTTTGTAAGATCATTATCTTCTGCCTTTAGATTGTTCACTGCTATGCTTTTGCATCTGATTTCTCATTTGAATTCTACACATACTCTCTCTCTCTCTCTCTCTCTCTCTCTCTCTCTCTCTCGCACTCTCTAATTCTGGGTTAGGGTTTTAGAAGGGTTTTGTTTTTCTTTTGCAGTTTATCAGATATTTCTGCGAGCAAGATTGGGTTTAGGGTTTTAGCGAAACTTGCTTTGATAACAGTTGTTGGGAAATTTTCGGCATCTTGGCATTGATCTTCTGTGGAAAATTTGATAGCTAATGTGTGAGGGCATTTTGGGAATGGATGGTGCAAATTGGATTGCAGTTTGTTTTGTTCCACTTCTTCATATGTGGAAACTTTGATATCTAATGGGCAGGGGCATTTAGGGAATAAATTGTGAAGATTTGATTTCCAAATTTGCTAATCTGCTATGATACCAGTTGTTGGAAAGATTTCTATGCTCGGAGAGCAATCTTCCATGGAAAATTTTTTATCTGATGGGTGGGGGCATTTTGGGATCAAATGGTGCAAATTAGGTTGCATTCCATCATCTTGTTTGGTTGAACATGTAGTCTGTCTCTCTGTTTTAAAAAATAATAATTTTTTTCCTGGTTCTATCTTTCACTTTAGCTGCCACAAAATTTCTCTAGAATCCTCTGTTGGCTTTACTGATCAAAGTAAACGGGCGATTGCCTCTCTAACTTTTATGGGAATATCTGATTTATTGATTTGGCTGGACGGTTGTTTTCTTTCTCGCTCATTGAGAAAATTTCGATTGTCTAATCAACAATAAAATCTTTACCTGAGCAACCTCGAAACTACCAAGACTTTGCATATATCTTGAACTGACCTAGATAAAAATCTTATAACTAGCTTGTGGATTTTATTTTAGTGCTAAAAGATGCTCTGCTAAGAAGCTGTTGGCATTAGTTCTTTTCGAAATTCAAGTCTTGTCAAAATCTGTAAATTGTTGGCGAAATTATAACAGTCAGATGTGGTTTCATTTGGTGGGAGGGGATCCAATGCCTCCGGAACCATCAGAGGTACCGTGCCTCCATGTCATTTCCACATACATGGCATGCATGAATGAGATTGGTTTGGTTCATTCAGTAGGTCCAGTATTGAATGGGCTATAAATCACATGGTTTCGAGTTCGGACAATCCTAACCCTTTAATTGGTAAGGAGTCTAGGGACAAATAGAGGTTAGAAGACAAAAATCAGCAATTGCTCACATTTAGTGGGAAAGTTCATTTATTTGATGGTTAGGATAGTCTGAATGTCCAATTTTTCCGTTTGTGGCCTTTCACTAGTTGAGCCTGTGCGGTACTTGGTTTGGATCATCATACACATGCACGTGTATGGTACAAAATATGGAGGCATGTAAATGGTGTGCCTCCAAAGGCATGGGATCATTCCCTTATTCTCCAGCACACATCTTATTCATTCTTTGAATAAATTTCTTTGGTATATGTTGTGCGGGATGCCTTGGATTCTGCTAATCTGAGAGTGTAGAGAAGGCCACTTTCGGTTCGATCAGTATCTCATTGTTCCAACCGAATTAGTGGGTGAATCTCAGTTTGCATGCTGTGGAGATTTGTACGTTTTCAATTCAACCGATAAGCGTGAGTCGGTTTGTTTCGAACTGATCGAAGGTCCCATTCGGTTTGACCGACGGGTTACGTAGATTAATGCAAATCAGGTTATTTAAATTTGTTTTCGATTAGGGCTTGAATAATACAAGTATTTTCTCTCTAAGGACAAGGGTTTTGTGAAGTGAGAGGGTTTTAGACACTTGTAAGGGCTTGGGAAGGGATTTTCTTAAGGGGCTGGGGTTTTCCTAGGTGCATATTGCAAGAGGAGATCGGGTGATCCTGTAATCGAAAAAGGTGAGTGGTGTAAACTCTAAGGCTTTTGATTATATAGTGGATTTTTGTCGCTTTGTGCCATGGTTTTTTCTTGAAAGGGTTTTTCCACGTTAAATATCTTGTGTTTTGTGTGATTGCTATATTGGTTATTGTTTATTCGATTGTTATATCTTCGTTGAACGTGCTTCCGCAAAGTGCACAGATTAATTGTGGTATTAGATCTGAATTTCTATTACTTAGGGTTGATTCGGGTTTGTTATGGCTCGGGATTACATCATAGTGGTGTGAGATAAGGGTCGAAACTCTAACAAAGTGATATCAAAGCGTTAGGTTTAAAGATGTTCGGGAATTCAACGAAGATGTCAAGGTTCGATATACAAAAATTTAACGGGAAGAACAATTTTAGTTTGTAGTAACGGAAGGTTAATGATTTTCTAGTATCACAAGGGTTCAGCAAGGTGTTGTTGGAAACTAAACTGGAGAAGATGTCGGATGATGATTGGAGCAAACTCAGGGAAAAGACTATGAGCACCACCCGTTTATGTCGATCGGATGAAGTCATGTACAACTTTCTGGATGAGGAGTCTTCTCTGTAGATGCGGAAGAAACTAGAAGATCTATACATGGTGAAGTCCCTTACTAATAAATTGTTTGTGTAGAAACAACTTTTCAAGTTATTGATGAAGGAAGGATTCGATCTCCTGGAGTATATAAACTCATTTACGAATGTATGTAGAAAGTTGTTAAGGCTCAGAGTGATGATCGAGGATGAAGACAAAGTGGTGCTAATTCTAGCATCGCTTCTCACATCATATGACTATTTCGTCACTACTCTGTTGTATGAAAAGAATACAATGAAGTTGGAAGAAATCACCGTGACTCTTCGTTTCAACGAGATGATGAAGAAGTCAAGCGATGAGGATTCATGCGGAAGGGTTAGTTGTGAAAGGGGGTTAGGGACGTGGGAGATCCGTGGAGCGATATCGGTCTGACAGGAAGAAAAAGTCTAGATCAAAACCAAAGGCTAAGGACACATGCTTCTATTGTGGCATAAATGAGCACTTCAAGAGAGATTTGCTAGAAACAGATTTACAAAGCAAGGATAAAAGGAACACATGTGAATTGGCTAGCGTAGTAGAAGAGAGCTTAGAAAGAGACCTCTTCTCGGTCTCTTCAAGTACGAGTCATCTCTCAGATACATGAATACTAGATTTAAGATGTTTGCATCACATGTGCCCGGATAGGACTTGGTTCGATTCCTAGTAGTCCTCTAATGGTGGAAATGTTCTGATGGGAAATGCCACATCATGCAATGCCATCAGAATAGGGACCATCAAGGTAAGGATGTTCGATGGAGTCATATGGACTCTAGGTAATGTTAGGTATGTCCCGGATCTAAAGAAAAATTTGATATCCTTGAGGGTTTTATATATGAACGGGTGTATGTTCATCACATCTAGCAGTGTTATCAACATCACCAGAGGTGCAATGGTATTAACGATGGGACATAAGACAAGAAATCTGTGCAAGTTGGTTAGGAGCACGGTTATAGGTGAGGCAACTACCACCTCACACGTAGAATCCGGCACAGATGACACTAATCCGTGGCATATGCTGTATGCGGATAAGGCATATGAACGAGAGAGGCATGATGAAACTCCTTAAATGGAAACTGTTAAAGGGAGTTAAGGCATGCGAGGTGGATTTTTGTGAGCATTGCATCTACGGGAAGCAGTGTATGGTAAGGTTCAAGACTGCTACACATACTAGTAGGGGGGTGCTCGATTATATTCATTCTGATGTATGGAGGCCAGTGACAGTAGGGCTGTACACGACCCGAGTTAGTTCGGTTAGCTCGCTCGACTCGACTCGAAAAAGCTCGATTTTACTTGGTTCGAAATTGAGTTCAAGCCGAGTCAAGCTGATTTTTTGAGCTCGAAAAAATTTCAAACCGATCGAACCCAACTCCAATCGAACTCGGTTCGAACCAGTTCGGTGACTCGGTTACTTTGATATTGATGTTGCTTACCAAGTGTTTGACAAATGACTCAACGAAGTGTCGGCTGGTGGCAAGGAAGGTATGTATATGAAACAAATACCCGTTTTTCTTGATTTTGATGTTGCCTACAAGGCGTTTGATGAAATACCTGTAAAACCGCTGTCGTTGTTTTACATACAGTGAGAATTTGAAGGTGCAGTCCATGTGTTTGTGAAAATGCTGCACTGGCTAACTCGGCTCGATCTTGGCTTGAACTAGCCCGAGTTGCTGACCGAACCGAACCGAACCAAGCTGAGTTTGAGCTGGGGTCAGCTAGTGGCCGAGCCGAGCCGAGTCGAGTCGAGCTGTGCCAAGCTTAACTCGGTTCAACTCGTGTACACCTCTAAGTGACAGTACCATTTAAGGGAGGAGCACAATACTTCGTGCTCTTCATAGACGATTACTCAAGGAAGGTCCAAGTCTACTTCTTAAAGCACAGGCCTGAGGTGTTTGCTAAGTTCAAGGAATGGAAGGTGAAAGTAGAGCTGCAAACCAGGGGACATGTTAAGAGTCTCAAGTCAGATAACGGTACAGAGTGTAGAGAGACGAAATTCATGAAATTCTGCAAGGAACAGGGCATCACAAGGCACTTATTAACTCCAGAGACCTCACAACATAACGCGGTGGCAGAGAGGATGAATAAAACTATATTAGAGAAGGCGATAATTATGTGGTTGCATGCGAGGCTGTCTAAAAGCTTCTGGTCAGAAGTGGGTTAACATGACATGATATATTGTAAATTAGTCACCATCTATAACTCTAGAGTTGCAGAGGAAGTCTAGATAAGCAAGGACGTCGATTACTCATGGATAATGATCTTTGGGTGTTTAGCATGTCCACGTGCAGAGTGGACAAAGGATGAAGTTGGATCTCAAATCTAGAAAGTGCATCTTTATTGGATATGAGAGATGTGTTAATGGTTACAAGCTTTGGGGTTCAGTTTCATAGAAGGTAGTCATTAACATAGATGTCATCTTTGATGGAGCATTAATGTTGAAGGCCAACAAGGACGTTGCAAAGAAGTCAGAAAAACATGGTGAGGTCGGGAAATTTTCAATGCGGGTGGAGCTAGTTGAGCCGATTACTGAAGGTGAAATTCAGCAGGAGCAAGAAACGCAAGAAACTGACCGAAACAATTAGTAGGATACCTAGGATAGTATAGCCAGGAATAGGGAGAAAAGAACTATTAGAGCTCTGGTTCGATATGGGTTCGAGGGTATGATTTCTTTTGCATTGTTCACAGGAAGTGGAGATCCCTCCACCTTTCAAGAGGCAAAATCTAAAAAGGATGACAACAAGTGGTTGTCGGCCATGGCGGAAGAGATGTAATTTATATTTAGGAATCAAACATGGGAGTTGGTGGAACATTTAAAATATTAAAGGGCTATAGGGTGTAAGTGAGTATTCAGGAAGAAGGAAGCATTAACAGAAAAGGAGGGTGGAAAATTCAAGGCACGACTTGTAGCAAAGGGGTAGTCGTAGAGGGAATGAGTAGATTACAATGAAGTTTGCTTTCCAGTTGAGAAACATGCATTAATTAGGGTGCTACTGGCTATGGTAGCGGAATTCAATTTGAAATTGGAGAAACTTGATGTGAAGACAACATTTCTTCATGGGAACTTGGATGAAGTCATTTACAAGAGACAACCTGAAGAATTCAAGGAGCTTGGTAAGGAAGGCCACATGTGTAGGCTGAAGAAGTCATTGTATGTGCTGAAGCAGTCTCTGAGCCAGTGGTTTAAGCGGTTTAATTCCTACATGGTGGAGATTGGGTATATCAGATGTGAGTACAATTGCTGCATGTATTACAGGGTGCTGGGGGACAGGGGTCCGACATTCTACTAATGCTTTATGTTGATGATATGCTAATTGCTGTAAAGGACAAGAAGGAGATACTCTTGCGTAAGTCTTTGTTAAGCAAAGAGTTTGACATGAAGGATGTAGGTGCTGCGAAGAAGATCCTAGGCATGGAGATTCACAGAGACAGAGAGTCTGGGAAGTTGTAGCTGCTTCAAAGGGGATGTGCAAAAGGTGTTATAAAGTACTAAGCCAACTAGCACTTCTCTATTATGTCACTTTAAGTTGTTAGCCAAGTCGTGTCCAAGTACAGAAGAGGAGATTTCAGATATGTTATGGGTGCCGTATGTGAGTGCAGTGGGGAGTCTCATGTATGTAATGTTTTGCATGAGTCCGGATATCTCATAGGCAATTCGTGTGGTTAGTAGATATATGGCGAATCCAGGATAGGAGCATTGGAATGCTGTTAAGTGGATTCTAAGGTATCTCAGGGGCATAGTCGACACTGGGATCATGTTTGGGGGAAGCTCCAAGTTGAGTTGTAAGCTATGTGGATTCAGATTATGCAGGTGATCTGGACAACAGGGGGTCCATTACAGGATATGTTTTCACATTAGCAGGTGGACCGATATGTTGGAGATCTGCACTACAGTTTATGATAGCGTTGTCTATAATTGAGGCGGAATATATGGTTGTGACAGAGGCGTTAAAAGAGGCATTATGGTTGAAAGGTTTGATAGGAGAACTCAGGTTGAAGTAGGAGGTGATTCAGTTGCATTGCGATAGTCAGAGTGTTATCTATCTAGCAATAAATCATGTACATCACGTGAGAACCAAGCACATTGACATGAGGTTCCACAAGATACGAGAACTCATTACTTGAGGAGAGATTCTGTTTTAGAAGATTCACACGGACGAGAATGCCGTGGACATGTTGACGAAGTCGGTGACTATAGAAAAGTTCAAGCATTGCTTGGGCTTGATCAATCTCTTCAACTATTGATGAGATTAGGCACCCTTGCACATGGGTGCGAATGAAGCTGGTGGAGAATGCAGGAAGCGTTCTATGCTCAAGATGAAAGTTGCACGAGAGATCTTTAGGGTGACTTGGTAGAATACAAGTCAATGTGGAGATTGTTGTACAGGATGCCTTGGATTATGCCAATATGAGTGTAGAGAAGGCCACTTTCGGATTGGCCAGTATCCCATCGGTCTAACCGAATTAGTGGGTGAATCTTAGTTTGCACGCTATGAAGATTTGCATGTTTTCAGTTCAACCGATATGTGTAAGTTGATTTGTTTTGTTCCTACTGAAGGTCTCATTCAATCTGACTGACGGGTTACGTAGATTAGTGCAAATCGGGCTATTTAAGTCCGTTTTCGATTAGGGCTTGAATAATAAGAGTGTTTTCTCTTTATGGGCAAGGGTTTTGCAAGGTGAGAGGGTTTTAAACACTTGTAAGGGCTTGAGAAGGGATTTTCTCAAGGGGCTAGGGTTTTCCTAGGTGTGCATTGCAAGGGGAGATCAGATGATCCTGTAATCGAAGAAGGTGAGTGGTGTAAACTCTAAGACTTTTGATTATAATGGATTTTCTCAAGAGGCTAGGGTTTTCCTAGGTTTGCATCGTAAGGGGAGATCGGGTGATCCTGTAATCGGAGAAGGTGAGTGGTGTAAACTCTAAGGCTTTTGATTATAGTGGATTTCTATCGCTTTGTGCTATGAAGTTTTGTGTTTTGTGTAATTGCTTTATCGTTATTGTTTATTTGATTGTTCTATCTTCGTTGAACATGCTTCTGAAAAACACACAAATTGACGAAAGTATCATATCTGGATTTTTAATAACTAGGGTTGATTCGAGTTTGTCGTGGCTAAGGGTTACATCATTGTGGTGATAAGAGTTGGAACTCCAACAGTATATCACTTATATGATTTCTGTAGAGACACATTGGGGCTAGGATCTAGTATTAGGATTTTGGGTTGAAAAGATGGAAAAATTGGTCAATGGGCAACAAGTCGCATTCAATAGATGGACACGTTCAATTGGTGAGCGGTGAATCAAAATCGTTTCAGAGAGGGAAGGGGATTTGAAGAGCGAGCGACATTCGATATATAGATAGGCGTGATGATTAACATCTCAAGCGAGTGGCGTTCGAAGTAGAGAGATGAGATGAGCAACCGATTCGATACGGGAGGACAAAAAGATCCACAGGCACAATATCTCAACCTTGGAGTAAAGATGCGTTCAGGGTGACGGCCAAGAGTTTCTGATTTAGGGTGAGAAGGGAGGATAGGGTTTCTCAGTTAGGCAACAAAGCTTAACTTCGAAGTAGGGAAAGAGGGGTGTCTAACAAAGAGGGTTATGGGGATAGGGTTGGGGTTAAGAGTAGGATGGAAGAGGGAGTCATTGGTAAGGGAGAATGCGAGGAGGGATTTGCTTACATAAAGGAAGAACAAATCTGTGTTGTTCGGTGAAGCACAATCACAAAATACCTTTGGGATAGAGAACTCAAAACCCAAAAGTTTGTCAAGTAAGAAAAAATCTCAATAAACTTTCACCTGAATTGCCAGCCATGCACACCAAATGCGAGAATCTCTCCACCAATGTTTATGAAAATGGGATTTTCTAAGTAACCTATTTAGCTGCTACTTCCCAAAAAATCCACAAGGCAATCCTCTAACTAAACAAGAAAGATAGAAGTTAGAACTGCTAAAAAATTGTTCTGTTTTAGAAATTCCAACTTGGATTTTTCTCCGACATGTCAAATTGTCAATATAGCAATTGAAATCCTATCTAAACTTCTGTGGCATTTTTAGAAGCTTTGCTACCTAGGTATGCTATGGGTGTCGGATACTACATAGCTATTGCTACTTGGACATGCCAACCTCTTTAGAGGAAGCGATATGGGTACTTAGACACAACTCACAAAATCCAGCAAAGATTTGTGGACTCATACCTGCTAACCTACGATCTATATTTTAGAAACTTCAGCTCGTAATTCCATCCAATTGTCATCCTACCATGTGTGCTTAGATCCAATCTAAAATTTGGTAGCCTTCTTAGAAGCTATATTACACACTTATGGGTATGGTTGTTGGGTACGTCATGGGGTTGGGTAGTTGGACACACGAACCTCTTAAAGAGGGCACGTGTGTAAGTTGAACTATTCATTATTTTCTCCTAGGTAATTTATTAAATGAACTATAACAGATGAATATGAAAATATATACATATTTTAGATACAGTTTGATAGGCCAGTGGAGGTTAAAGGGGTCAGCAGAAGGTGGGACACTGTAGCATCCACTGTCTGCCAAAAAAATTAGAATGTCATAATATTGAGCTCCAACGTAAGTATGTAAATACTTGTGATATTTTGCCTTTTTAGTCTCTTTTGCTGACACTGATGTTTAGTGCTTTGTCTCCTGCCCTGATAAAAATGTAAAGGCGAAAACCTTTTAAAGTATCATGGTTTCTCCCTAACAAAATACACCCAAAAGTGTCTCCTAATGATGAACTAAATTATCTGTTGAGAAGAAGTTAGTGTTTGTGAGTTTTTATGATACTGGTTAATACTATTTAGTTCCATAGACCCTTTTGAGACCAGCTGTTTCAACTTGTTTCAACAAACAGAATAACCAAGATACATTACAGCAAGCCTTCAAAAAAAAAAGAAAGAAAGAAAAAAGATACATGATAGTAAGTCTTTAATACATTTACATGCTGTAATCATATATTTCACAAGTTTGTTTCTTGCTCGTGGAGCACTCAATTTCGTCCATCAAGCTATCCACTGCTAGATTTTCATGTTCACAGAAAGAGTCATTAATTTTATTTTTTATTTTTTTCTTGAGAGGTAACGAAATTTCATTAAAATAAAGAGAAGAAACAGAAAACGGGAGGACCAGTCTGCTGAGATAGCGAACTGAACACCCACAAGAAAGGGAAAAAACAGCAAAAAAAGAAACATCCTGCAAGACGCAGCAAAATTACACCCCAAAAGGGTGATCAGAAGAGAGAGGAAGCCCACTAAGATTGAGCATGTTGCAGTCCCATTCAATGACAAACTGCTGAAATCTCTTAATCACGCAAACCCCATGATTGGAAACATCTCTGAAGCAGCGACTGTTTCTCTCTTCCCAGATCGCCCACCAAGCAGCCAATAGGGCCATTCTCCAAACCGAAGATCTAACTTTGCCTAGGGAGACTCCATGCCAAGCTGCAAGAACGCGATCCGTGGAGCTAGGAAAGGTCCATGAGATGGCAAAGGAAAACAGAATGGTAGACCAAACTTGCTGGAAAAATGGGCAGTGAATGAAGAGATCGTCCGTCGATTCTTCGTTTGCCATGCAGCAGACACATATATTGGTGATGAGCATGCCCATTTTCCTCAGATTGTCGATTGTAAGAACTTTCTTCTTGCCAACCAGCCACCTGAAAACAGCGATCTTTGGAGGCACCTTATATTTCCAATCTTTCACTGTAAGCACCTCCTCAGATTTCTCTATCTTCCTACTAAGGCAGCGATAGAGAGGATTAACTGAGAACAGGCCCTTTTTGTCTAAACTCCAGACGATCCTATCTTGTTGCCGAGGATCTGGGTGACACGTGCCGATCTGCTCGAGAAGGGCCACATATTCTCCGACTTCCCACTCATATAGGTTCCTTCTACAGGGCGAGAACCAGACAACTGCATTACCGTGAATGGAGTAACAGTCAGCCACTGTTAAGAGGGGGTTCGGAGCCAGCCGATGGATGGCTGGAAAGTCCTCTTTTAAAGCATTGGAACCCACCTATATATCCTCCCAAAACCATATTTTGTCCCCTTTTCCAATAGAGTACCCAATGTGGCTTTGCATTTCCTTCTGAGTAGATAATACACGTCACCATAGAGCAGACGCACTATAGGAAGAAGATCTTTTGGTCCACCAACCTTCTGTCGATCGCCCATATTTACATTTAATCAACGTATTCCAGAGAACCCCATTTTCGGATCCAAGTCTCCACCACCACTTGCCGAGGAGGGCCCGATTCATAGTTTTGAGGTCTCTAACGCCTACACCCCCTTCTTAAAATTGTTGACAAACCTCTTTCCAGCCCACCAGATGAAATTTCTTCCCGTCCTCCCGCCCATGCCAAAGAAAATCACATCTAAGTCTTTCGAGGGTGGATATGATCTTCGTCGGACATTTGAATAGGGACATAAAATATAGGGGGAGATTTGAGAGTGCTGCTTTGATCAAGGTGAGCCGACCCCCTAAAGAAAGATACTTGCATTTCCACCTAGCAAGATAGGTTTCAAACCGATCGATAACTTTATCCCATAGAGCCATCGGGGGCTTGCCAATACATAGAGGGAGCCCGACAAACGAGGTAGGAAGGGAGCCCGACGCACAACCAAAAAAATCAGCAAACTGGATGGTTTCGGCCGCACTAATATTAACTCTAAGCATCGTCGATTTACGCAGGTTAACTGTAAGGCCCAACACCGCTTCAAAGCAACGGACGGAGGTGCGAAGATTGCTAACTTTATCCAAGTCAGCTTCACTAAACAGGAGAGTGTCATCTGCGTACTGGATGTGGGAAATGGGATGATCCATGCCTTTGATTTGAAAGCCTCCAATAATACCTTTAGCCTGCCCTTTTCTCAACATGCAAGAGAAGGCCTCTACGACAATGAGAAATAAGAATGGGGATAGCGGATCTCCCTGCCACAAGCCTCTAGAACTCTTAAAAAATCCTTTAGGGGAACCGTTGATGAGGATAAAAAAAAACGCGGACCCTATGCACGCCTTAATCCAAGCTAACCATTTGAGACCAAACCCCATCCTCTTTAGCATGTAAAAGAGGAAATTCCAATTTACGTGATCATAGGCCTTCTCAAGATTGAGTTTACATAAAATTCCTTTAGAACCAGACTTGTGGCTAGAAAGAGGCATTAAATTGTGTTTAGAGTTCATTGAGTTGTCATTTTACTAAATCTTCAGTTATTAAAAGAATGGTGTTGCATCTCCTTCGCAACCTCGCCAAATCAAGTTGAATTAATTCCATGCGAAGTGGAGAATTCTGTTATGTCTATGTTTATGATGCAGTTGTTCAACTCCATGAAAGTATGCTCCCCTTTATTCTCATTGCTGTTATCCCGTATTAACAGGAATGTAGAAGCAAGAAAGTGGTTGCTGTGGTTGTGGGAAGATGGAGGCTTGCGACTGCATTGAACCACAATGGTCTGCTGATGAGCTTTTGGTGAAATATCAGTATCTGTCGGACTTCTTTATTGCCCTTGCTTATTTCTCCATTCCTATTGAGCTTGTTTATTTTGTAAAGAAATCTGCATTCTTCCCATACAGATGGGTGCTAATGCAGTTTGGGGCATTTATTGTTCTATGTGGGGCTACCCACCTCATAAACTTATGGACTTTCACCATGCACTCCAAAACTGTTGCAGTGGTAATGACCATTGCAAAAGCCTCCACTGCTGTTGTGTCATGTGCAACAGCTCTGATGCTCGTTCACATTATACCTGATTTGTTAAGTGTGAAGACACGGGAGCTGTTTTTGAAGAATAAGGCTGAAGATCTGGATAGGGAGATGGGCCTCATACGTACGAAAGAAGAAACTGGCAGGCATGTCAGAATGCTGACCCATGAAATTAGAAGTACACTTGACAGACATACTATATTGAAGACTACTCTTGTTGAGCTGGGTAGGACTTTGGCCTTGGAGGAGTGTGCTCTGTGGATGCCATCGCGGACTGGTTTAAACCTTCAGCTTTCCCATACCCTACGCCACCAGATACCAGTTGGATCTACCGTGCCTATTCAACTTCCTGTTGTCAATCAAGTATTTAGTAGCAATCGTGCAATGAGAATTTCGCACACATGTCCATTGGCAAGGATTCGACCTCTTACAGGAAGATATGTACCACCGGAGGTTGTTGCTGTGCGAATACCACTTTTACATCTTTCAAATTTCCAAGCTAATGACTGGCCTGAGCTCTCTGCCAAAGGCTATGCAATCATGGTTTTGATGCTCCCGTCAGATAGTGCACGGAAATGGCACCGACATGAATTTGAACTTGTTGAAGTGGTTGCAGATCAGGTCATGAGCTCTTTATCTTTCTTCACAGCCACCTTCCTACTTTTTAATATATTGTTAACATACAAGCTGACTGTTATGTTTTTTTCCTTGGCTTTGGTTTTTTGCTTAATGATATAGACGTGGTTCCTTTTTTATGTGCCATGCTAAAACTTATGAACTTGCATGACAAGCAAGTAGTGTTTGAAATATCGGTATACATTACATATCGCACCCTTGGGATTTGGATACGTATCGGTTATTGTATTGGATATATTGGTTGTATCGCGTAATGTATCGCTGTTGTTGGAAACATGGGGAAACATGGGGAAACATTGGGAAATTGGTCGAATTTTTCAATGAAACTTATAGTGATTGTTAAAAAAAACCATCAATACACACTTATAAATCAAAACATTACAAAAAACAAGTGTACATAATAGGTTTTCTTTGTATGGGGTCTTAATCTATGCACCATCTAACTGAATTGATGCAAGTATATTCAAAGTCTATTCATAAAATTTATAAATGTAAGAAGATGTGTGGAAACACAAGCAAAAAAAGAATCACTAGATTAGGTTACATACATGTTTGATTTTATGTTTGGACAGATTGCAACCGATTTGTGAGAAATTGGAAATTTTTATTTTTTATTTTTCAAATTTCTGCAACTCGACCTATCTCCTCAAAATCTCGAAATCGAAGCTCCAAATCCATGATTTTTCATGCAAATGGATTTATAACAATTTGGCACTGATTTAGCATGATTTACAGAAAAAAGGATCGAAATTGAAAATGTTCACCGGATCGAACATGTGGGATAGTGTTTCGTATCACATAGGTGGGATACAAGATATATCATGGGATATATCGGCCGATATTGTCGATACTTAAAACACTGCAAGCAAGTACACAGAGTGCTTGTTTAGTGTCTTTGCCATTTTGTGAAACATCACTTAGCAAGGCATGATATGTTATGTTATGTTATGTTATGTTTTTTTTTTTTTTGAATTTATGTGCCAATATTGCATCAATTTTACTCACGCTTTTACATTGTCTCATCTGCATATGAAAAGCATGATTTTCCTTTTACTATCTATTGCCAGGTGCATTATAATCATGTTAAATTGCAAACCTTCTTGCAGATTTTCCTCCCTTTGATACCGTGATTGATAGTGTTACAAAATTACACACACACACACACACACACACACACACACACACACACACACATGTAGAGGAATGTTCACATGCGCGCCAGTTCTCATGAGAACTCGTGAGAACTTTTTCAGAACTCATCACACATGATGTGGGCCCAAAATCTGAACCGTCCATGTAATGCAGCACCCATGAAACCCCCGGGTCCCGACTTTTACCCTTATCCAAAACTTTGATAGGCCATGGAAAAGGATAGAGACATGATGCAGCACCCATGAAACCCCCGGGGCCCGACTTTTACCCTTATCCAAAACTTTAATGGGCCATGGCAAAAGAGAGAGACAAATAAAGGGCGGAAACTTTCCTTTTTCCATGTCCCACCAAAGTTTTGGATTAGAGTGATAGTCGGGCCCTAGAGGTTTCGTGGGTTGCTGCATCACATGGACGGTTCAGATTTTGGGCCCCACATCACGTGTGATGAGTTCTGAAAAAGTTCTCACGAGTTCTCATGAGAACTACGATTTCCATCACACACATGCACGTTCAAGTTTGTCTGGGAGATCTCTATCACTTTAGGCGATGTGGCACAAATCCTAGCTTACCTGCGGATGGGGATCTGTTTGTTGGCGTTTAATATATGTTGTTGTTGCATTGGAAATGACTAGTTCTTAGCAGTCAAATTGTAAAAAAGACTAGCTTTCTGCTGGTATTGTAATATGTTTTTCTGGAAAGGGTGGTAGGGTACACTACTCAGGTTGACTGCCGATGTAACCGGCGACAGGTTGATTGAAGAAAGAGCAAATTACATCACATATATAACTCAATAAATTCCTTATGATGAAAATAAATTTCTCTTGAAGGGATTTTCACCTGATTTCAGTGAGGGTAGTGACTGCGAGTATTAGCAATAGTCTTCTCTCTCAAAAGAATGAAATACAAATTGAATTCTGATAAGCTCCTATGGCTAAAGAATGTACCATAACATTTGCCTCTCTACCAAAGCAAACAAAATGTTTAGCTTAGATGTGAGGTAATGGATCTCATCAAACACGAAAGAGGATTCCATGGTTTGTCTTTGCTATTTTGGGCCCGAGGGATGGCATTCATGGAGTCTCCTCCGGCAATGATTTTAGTAACTGCCATTTTTCTCCAACAGGTACAATTTTTGTTCTAGGGCAGTACATAAATGGCTGGAGTAGGTGATGGCTTGGTGTTTATGGAGTTGGAGGTTCCTTTGTAATAATCTGGGGTGTCAAGGATGTCAAATAGCAGGGATTGTTAGTCAGACGATGCTGTCTATTTCAGAAATGTGGAGTGCTTTAGGGCCTGTTTGGTTTTCCAATTACAAGGGTAAATGGCTGTAGATGGGTGATGATTATTTACTCTTGTAATTGTGTAGTGACATCACTTATTTTACTGCAATGATGATTGTACTACATTGTTTGTTTCACCCAGAAATCACTGTAGAATGGTAGTTTTATAATGTGATTACTATAATTTATTTTACTTTGCAAGTGTATTTGACTATGGATTTATGAGCCATAATTCCTGCTTTGCAAACACTTGGAAATGATAATAATGGCTCATTTGCTTTGCATTTCATAGGAAATTGGAAAACCAAACAGGCCCTTAATGAAGTTCCAGGGAAGCAGCAACAATTCGACAAGCATCTGGTATTACATGACAAGTTAATGCATATTTGATATTTTGATGAAATGGTAAATAGGGAATGATAATGGAAGATTGAAGTTGATTGAAGAAAAACAACTAAGGCTTGACATGACATGCTAGGAATAAACGGCTCATGAGAGCATCCTTCAAAAAAAAAAGGGAGGAGCAAAGAAAGAAAGTGCTCATGAGAGTTGACCCTGTTTGGTGTTTATTGATTTGGTGAACAAATGGTGATTAACGAACAAGCTATCACTAGGATGGTGATGCGGGTCGGTAATGATAGGTTTTCATACATCTAGATGGTTCGGGATCAATGTTTGAAGTATCGGTATCTCTACAAGTTTCACTGGCCAGGGATACGGAAAGAATGTCGATATTGCTGATAATATTGTTGATAACGAAAATGCAGGCAAACATGGGAAAATTGTGGAATTTTTCACCGAAATTTTAGGAGATGCTAAAATGCACATATATGATATTTAGGAATAAAAAAATTGCAAAAAGAATGCATACATAATAAGTTTCCATTTAATGGGGGCCTAGAAGCATGAGCTATTGTAAAAAATCATTCCAACCATCCCATCAATCCCATCTTATTCATTCAACCATCCAACCTTCCTTCCAAACATACATCAACATCTCAGAATATCGACAACAGACGATAAATGACCGTGAAGTGAAGCGAATTTGATGAGGACATCGTGCACACGCACGCCCGCACACCACCACCCCTACGCACGTACATACGCAGAAGGAGGACCCCACCATCGATCTGGCTCGATGACGACGTCCAGGGAGGGCCTCCTAGCTAGAAGACAAGTTTTGGTTCATAAAAGTGGCCCGATAGTCAAGAAAAGCCCACCATGAGATCTCATGATCGTGGCCCACTCGTCGGATTGGTTTTATATTTTAAGTTTTGCTTATTGTTATTATTTAGAACATCGTGAACGCTTTAGATTTTCTTGTTTGGTTTTTATTTTAGTTTACTTCATCGCTAAGTAATAGGTGTCGCACATGGTGCGAGTTTTTGGTATAGGGTTCTCCCTATAAATAGGCACCCTTTGTAGTTCTTTTCATTCATTGAAGTTAATAAAAAAATTCCTCGCTTTATTTTTCTGCTCTCTTCGAGAGTTGTGGAAGAATTCAAAAGTGGGTGTGAAGCCCTCCCTTTTCGAAGGGCAAACCCTCCCTGTGCGAAGCCACATCGATCCCAATTCACCCCCATCTTCCATCATCTTTTTTTCCATCTTCCCCACCATCCGTACTTCGAATTTGTCCTTTTGTTGCATCAGATTTCTTCATTTTCAGATTTCAGCCCTCAGGCGAGCTGAAACTTCGGCGGAGCACTACGCACAAACCGTACATCGGATCGAGCTGAAATTTGGAGGTTTTGGAGTCCATCCTGGCTGACCCGGGCCAAGGTGGCCTTTTTCTGAATAGTGGGCCCCACACACGTGCGGCCGGGATCACACACACGTCCATCGGACCATTGTTGCTGTCCACACGCGGGATCATCTTTTGGTTCAGGTTTTTATCTTCTTTTATCCTCTCATAGCCGTTTTTTCATGAATCCTAACCCTATATTACATGATCCCTAATTGATTTGCCCTTTTTATCACCTTAGGGTTCCTTGAATTGAAATTAGGAATCCCTTGGATTAGGGACTGATTTTTATGCATGAGTAGTTGATTTTATTTCCCTTTGATATTGTTTGGTTTATAATTTTATTGGTCCAGTCCTACTGTGTCGGCTTGGACCCGCATAGATTCCCCTTTAATTGAATGTTTGGATTTTCATGTGGGATGTGGAATTTGTGTGATTGTTTCGGAATTGGTGTGATCTAAGCCTGCAATCTTGCATATCAAATTTAATTTTCCATGTCCTGCATCACAACCATCACCGAAATCAAGCCCAGGCAGTGTCCAAAAATGTCCAATTTGAGCGCTGAGTGAAGTGTATCACTACAAGTTTTGCTGGACGGGGATACAGAAATAATATTGATATCGCTGATAACCAGAAATGCAGGAAAACAATAGAATTTTTAGTGATACTTCAGGAGATACTAAAATACACATATTTTCATATTTATGAATAAAAAATTTGCAAAAAGAATGAATACACAATAAGTTTCCATTTAATGGGGGCTTAAAAGCATGTGTCGTCGTAAGAAACAGTTTAACCATCCAATCATCCATGCAACCTTCCATTCAAACATCTATCGATATTGCAGAATATTGATAACTCACGATATTTTGCCAAGAAATCATTGACAATTGGAAATAAATCGAAAGATCGCGGTCTTAATATTGCCCATGTTGTGATAATGAAAATATTGAGATATTATCAATATCAGGCATTAGCAACGAAAATTGAAAATTGCATACAACAATGTGCTCATAAAAAATTTTTGAAATATATATTTTTTCTAATAAACGAACTTTTCGTTATATCTCTACGTTGACAATATTATTGAAATATCGCTGATACACTTGTGATACAAACGTCACTTAGAATTTACATAGGAAAAAATATTGGCGATATCAATACATTGACAATACAAGCGACGCCTGAAATTTACATAATTGAAAATATTGATGATATCAATATGTTGGCGATACTTAGTGATACATTGCTGATGCCTGGAATTTCTAATACTACCGGTGTTATCGGTATCGCTACCAGTGTTATCGGTATCGCCAAGTTGGAGATAATGATAATATCAGAAATATTTCGATAATTAAAACAATGGCGATAACAATAATATCACAATATTATCGATATTATCATCAACAATTTAAATATTGTATACAACCATGCACTCATAAAAAAATTGAAATGGAAAATTTTTAATAAACAAATTTTGGTGATTTTGATACATTGGTCGAAATATTGCTGATACCCTGGCGATACAAGCGATACCTGGAATTTACAGAGTCGAAAATATTGGTGATGCATTAGTGATGTCGATACATTGGTGATACAAGCGACACCTCGAATTTACACAGTTGAAAATAATGGCGATACTTAGTGATACATTGCCAATACCTGGAATTTCTGTATGATAAGTGAAAAAGCAGTAGGAACTAGAATGAACAACACAATGGCAATAAATGCAAGAATATTGACTCCATAATCTCATCTTACCCTACTAGCGTAATGCTCACTGACTTCGTCTTGAATTAGATTGGGTAGGTTGATGGGGAATCAAATTAGGAGTTGTGGAAAGGATTGAAGATACTTTGTATCTAGATGTATCCAGATTCATGAGAGTCTTTGAGTGCTCAAGGACATTCAATCGTTATTTGATACTATCAGTGTTATCAGTATCGTTGAGCTAGAGATATGGATAATATCGGGGATATTGCGATAATATTGGAGATACTCTAAACAATGTTCAAGATAGAACATGGTTGTCACATTAGTCATTTGGTTTGGTTTGGTTGTTTCTAAACGCAGGTTGCCTGAAGGGGGTTCAATTAGTGCCATCGATTTGGTAAGTTTCCAGATTCATTTAGTTAAATTCGTGCAATTCCACCTAGTCACTCTCGTCTTTAGTTATAGAATGACAACTAAATAGTCTATAATTTTCACATAACTCTGTGTGTTTTTGTGTGTGTGTGTGTGTGTGTGTGTGTGTGTGTGTGTGTATATATATATATATATATATATATATATATATATTCTCCTAGAAAATGACAATCTGTTAGGTAATCTACTTTACATCTGATGAATTACTTTTTAGTTGAAAGATGTTGTTATTATAAATTGTAGGAGACGTGCAGCCAAAATGTCTCTTGTTGTGAACTTTTAAGGTGTTTTTTTTTTTTTAAATTTTTAAATTTATTTTTAATTTTTTTGTTGAAGTGTACTTTAAGGTGGTTTTTCATTGTTAAAGTCTTAAGTTCATGCTACTGTAATAGATCAGGGAAACTTCCATGGTGGATTTATTGAAATATTATTTTTTAATATTGTTTAGAGAAGTTTGACAAGAGCATCTCCTTCCTTCTCACACCTTTTCCTTTGGTTCAGGTAGCTGTTGCTCTTTCACATGCTTCAATCTTGGAAGAGTCTATGCATGCACGTGATCAGCTCATGGAGCAGAATGTTGCCCTCGATTTAGCTCGACGAGAGGCAGAAATGGCCATCTGTGCTCGCAACGATTTCCTAGCTGTTATGAACCATGAAATGCAGACTCCAATGCATGCAATTATTGCCTTGTCCTCCCTACTTCTAGAAACTGAACTCAATCCAGAACAACGCGTGATGGTAGAAACTGTGTTGAAGAGTAGCAACCTTCTTGCAACACTCATTAAGGATGTCTTAGATCTTTCAAGGCTTGAAGATGGAAGCCTTGAACTAGATATCGGAAATTTCAATCTTCATGCAGTTTTCAGAGAGGTAAATTATTGGGAGGAATTGTCAGGTCCCGAGCCAGCAAATGTATAGTTTGCTGAGTAGCAGTATTCTGTGCATGTGGGGCCCATGTTTTGGTGATCAGATAATTGATCTGATGGCCTCGATGTGGTTGGTGGATCCACAAAAAATCTCTCTGATGGGTATGACTTTTGATCACTGACCTATATTCCATCGTGGACCATTGCTGATTTTTTCCCCTTAACCAGACATTTGAGGGAGTTGGGATATTCCATTGTGGGAGAATCAAGTCAACAGTCTGGACCACCGAACCATAGGCCCACATCTAAACAGTCCTTTGCCTCAGAAAACTATACCTTTACCGACCTCATCCTTTTCTTCTGAGGTTGATTATTGATCAAGGGTTTCTACCTTGTTTTCTGATGTTCTTAGGTCATTAATTTGATCAAGCCAATTGCATACGTGAAGAAGCTGTCAGTGAAATTGATGTTGGCACCGGATGTACCAGTGTTTGCTGTTGGCGATGAAAAATGCCTCATGCAGACTATTTTACATATTACTGGAAATGCCGTGAAGTTTACTAGAGAGGGTTATGTTTCGGTCACTGGTTGTGTTGCGAAGCCAGAATCATTGAGAGACATGCGAGCTCCTGAATTCTATCCAGTGTCAAGTGATGACCACTTTTACTTGCGAGTGCAGGTTGTTGACAGCCTAAATTTCCATTGTGTGTGTGTGTGTGTGTGTGTGTGTGTGTGCGCGTGTGTAGGCAATCTGCATTCATTGTTTGTTGTGATCTGGCTCAGCTATCGTTGTGTGTCAATTAATATGGTATGGTCGATATATTCTGTGGTTTTCCACTGTTTTTTAAATGGTTGCAAATCATTCATTTTACATGTGGCGTGAATTTATGCCAATCTAGACTTTCCAAATTGTGGACCTTTTTGTGCATTGAGCATATCTGAAACCACACTTGAGGGACAATCTGAACTGTCATCGAAAGCCATCAAATATGCAATTAAAAAAGAAAATGGTATTCTTTCAAATTCAACAGCCCGATCAGATGGTTAAGATTGTCTGATCAATTTTTTTTTTTATAGCTATGCTCCATGCGTGATAGGGCACATAACTTGGAGGCTCTGGATGTGCATACATGGATGCTGCGTGTATGGTAGATGAGTCACCACCATTTAGGAAATGGTAAAGAAAGCACAGCAGTCCATCCCGTGATATGGATAGAGTCTCATATTAGAACCATTTGACTGAGGTGCTGATGCCTCTTGGTGCAGGTTAAAGATTCTGGTTGTGGAATTAGTCCCCAAGATATTCCACATCTTTTTACCAAATTCACACAATCCCAGAAGGGATCAAGTATAAGTAAAGATGGCACGGGACTTGGGCTTGCCATTTGTAAAAGGTATAACCTTTTGTTAAAACATATTGTTTGTTGCAGTATTCTCTCCCTCTTTGTTGCTAGAATACACAAATACTCCCTATGTTTTCTTGGTACTGCAATTGACATGAGACTCGTATTGCTACCAGATACTGAGTAGATTAGTGTGGGACATGATTGTTCCAAACTCATAAAGTTATTCTCGTGTAATCAATGTGTTAGAAGGGATGCACATACATGTATCATGGATTTTGAGAAATGCATAATTTTGTCTGCTCTTCCCATATCTGTATGTGGGTTACTAACCACACTTCCTGTAGCTGTCTGTTTCTGGGTACCATCACTTTGTTTTATTTTGTTCAGTTGAACACGGGAATGCTGTTTTCCCTTCTTTTTCAAGAACTTGGCTACCATTAACTATTGGTGTTGTGCCTGTTTAGGATTTTGCGTGCATAGGTTATAGTTACTGTCTCACCTATGAACATTGTGAAAATTATTCTCCTGATGATTGAGGATATATGTGATGGCTATTCTCCCCAGACTGTGTTTCGTGGCTAAAAAACTAAGCCTTCTGGTCATCAGGTGAGCTACATGTAGGAAAAGGATGGATGGTTTGAAAAGATTGACGAACAGATGGCATCCATTTTGCATGTTTGGTCCACTTGATGACTGCACTGGCCTGATTTCTGGGCGTGGGCACATGCACAATGGGGCCTACCATTGCATGGCCTGGACTCGCACACATGCTATGTTGGCAAGCGTGTGGGGAGTGAGTAGCCGATTGGCCATAGCAAGGTTCTGCATCAAGAACTTAGTACCACTTATCATTATTTTGTCCTGGTTTTGGATGCTTTTTTGCATGATAACTAAAGTTTATGAAGCAAAAAGAAAGCTAATGCATCAAAGCAGAGGCAATGACGAGCTAATTTTGAGTGAATTTCTTGTCAATCCCTATTTGGCAAGAGAATCAGCACTTTATCATTACGTCATTCCTGTTTTGGAATATGTCATATACTTATGCTTATAGATACCATCTAATATTTGAAAATGGTGTGTTCAGGTATGTAAATCTCATGGGAGGTTACATGTGGCTTGAAAGTGAGGGCTTGGGCAAGGGTTGCACAGCTACCTTTGTTGTGAAGCTCGGGTTTGGCAACAATTCAAATGAATCTGCACTAGAGATGCCAAGGGCTAAGACAGATCTCAGTGCGGCAGATCTTTCTGGACTTAACACACTTTTCAAAGACGATAACAGGGTAATGCCTTCAAAACCTCGATACCAGAGAAGTCTTTAGATGCCATGTTGTATATGTAGCATTGAAACATAGGCAAAAGTTTGAAAATACTGAACCTGCTTTGATGGGGTTCAAGGCTATTATAAAAGCTATCAAATCGTGTCATCCACACCTGTCCTGTAATGGGGTGTGAGCACAAAGAGTCAGATTAGATTTAACTTGTCAAATGGAATTTTGTGTGTTGTATATGAAATGCCTCTGGTTTTGCAATGAGCTGATGAATTAGGAACTAAAGTTTGAAAAGAAAAAAAAAAGTGAATGTATGGTATGTTCGCAACATGTTTGATAGTTAATACAGTATGTATTTGAACTCATCAGAGATAATTATGTTGGAAATGTTGTTTCCCATTGGTTTTCTAATGTAGAAATTGTGTTTTCTTTTGATTTTTCAAGTAACAGGATTTCAAACCTCCAACTGGAAACTAAAGATAATGAAATTAAAACAAAGATTAAGGAAATAAAGGACTGATGATATGGCTCAGATTGCAATGAGTTAAGACCATCTTGTTGCATGTGTACAATATGCTAGACTATTATGATCGGACATGTATGTGTAATGGTCTGAATGAATACAGTTTATTAATCTCGACAGTCAATTTTATTAATAAAAGGATAAACTATTACAATATCTGTAGTGACAATTGATATTGGATAAAAAATACATTTGATCAATCGATGATACATAGACCGAATTATTGCTCCTATACAAATCTCCTTGGTGAGATTAATTCGCAGCCTCAACGGATGATCTCAACAATATTCTGAATGTCGTGTTTCTTGTCTTAAAATAAATAAATAAAATCCTTATTTTATCCTCTTCCATTATTTTTTGGTGTAACCTAGTTATCGAGTCAATGAGATCTCGATAGTTGAATAGCAAGAAAATGGACGATTAACCCACAAAAAATTAAATATTTGAGGAGAGAGAGCTAATAGTGGTGAATATAATCTTACCTAAGATAGTAACTAGCCTAACAATGGTAAAAGTAAATGGGTTCTGCCTCACATGGGTAGGGCCCGCCTCACACGGGCTACCCACCTCGAGTGTGCCCTTGCACCCCACATGCCACCCCACTCGAGCTCAATGTGAAAATGCCCCTGCATATAGAGGTGTACACAAGTCGTGCTTGGCATAGCTCGACTCGACTCGGCCATTAGCTGACCCCAGCTTGAACTCAGCTCGGCTCAGTCCTCAAGCCCGACTGGCCAGCTCGGCTCGGTTTGGTCAGCAGCTTGGGCTAGTTTGAGCTGAGTTCGAGCTAAGATCAAGCTCAGTTTGCCTGTGCAACATTTTCACAAACACATGGACCGCACCTTCAAATTCTCACTGTATGTAAAATAACAGTAGCGATTTTATAGGTATTTCATCAAACACCTTGTAGGCAACATCAAAATCAAGAAAAAAAGGTATTCGTTTCGTGTACATACCTTCTTTGCCACCAGCCAACACTTTGTTGAGTCATTTCATCAAACACTTGGTGAGCAACATCAATATCAAAGTAACTAGCCGACACTTCGTTGAGTCATTTCATCAAACACTTGGTGAGCAACATCAATATCAAAGTAACCAAGTCACCGAACTGGTTCGATTTGAGTTCGATTCGAGTTGGGGTTCGATCTGAGTCGAGTCGAGCTCAGGCAAGCTCGAACTCGGTTCGAAATTTTTTTGAGCTAAAAAAAATTAGCTCGACTCAGCTCGAACTCAGTTTCGAATCGAGTCGAATTGAGCTTTTTTGAGTCGAATGAGCTAACCGAGCTAACTCGGTTCATGTATAGCCCTACCTACATTAGAGGCCCTATGGTTGCTTTACGTGGGAAGTTAGCATGTTGCTTCGACGTTGATGACGATCCTTGTCGAGCACCAAATTCTCCCAAATCTCCAATTAATTATCTCCTCAACTTTTAATGTAAATGTGTATATATTGGACATTTGAAATACATCTTTAAAAGCCCATTCAATTTTTATGTTTGGGTTAATACCATTGAGGTATCTTGAAATTTTATGTTCTTCATGTTCATGAAAATTTGCCTGCAATGTTAAGGTATGGAGCTCTTCGGTGTATTCATTTTACCGATTTGTTCCATTGACATGGATTGTGACATCTTTGATAGAGGTCACGGGTATAAGTCATGTGTAGCAACTTCCTTTTTTAACTCTTTTTTTTTTTTTCATCCTTTCTCAAGACTTGACTTTCTCCTTATTTTGACTAATTCATTTGGGTTGGAGATCATCCCACCATGCTAACACGTGACTAGAAAACTTAACCCTCTAATTGTCCACAAAATTTATTTTTTTTTCAAACGCCTTTTTCTCATTGCTTAGCCAATCAATGAAATTGTCAACATGTAAGCGATTGTGGACTTCCAGAATTTCTATATTAATTTCGAGCCTTTTGTCGTGTTCCAACAATCGAAGGATTCATTCATTGATGCCCGTTGTTGGTTAGGACCTTGGTGGGGACCTTCCCCTACATGTCCACATTCTCCAACTTCGGTCTTCGAATTCCCTCCATGTCGAAGCTCTTCCACTTGATTAGCAAGATTGCCTATTGTATGTGTGAGTAGATCTACTCGCTCTGTCACAGATCAATTTTGTTGCTTGCGCAAACTTTTCTTGCGTAACCCACATGGAGATGATGCAGGGTTGAAAATCATGGAAGATGATTGGTTTTTTTATGCTAAAATGGTGCAACTCGGTTATGGAGTCAATGACATCTTGACACCCAAATCACAAAAAAAATGGACAAGATTTACCAAAATGGTCCAACCTGGTTATCGAGTCAATGAGATCACAACATCCGAATCTCTCTAAGAAATGGACATACACCCACAACAAGAATATTTGACTAAAGAGGGATAACTTTATTGATATCAAATTTCTTTTTATAATACTTGAGAAAACTCACACTTGGGAAATTTCGAATGACTACCTCCTACACCATCCCATCCTCATCTACATGTTCTTCATATTCTGTGTCATCTTCAGCCTACATTTGCACGCAATTGGGAGTGTCCTCAACATCTCCTTCATCAGCCAAATTTACTTTAATTGTAGAATGATATTCAGGCAATGAAAATAATGTTCTAGTTGCCTATACTTGTTGTACATGAAATGAGCGGGTTTTGACCTGTCCGAGGCGTACCAATCCCCATCCACAACTACCTCCTCATGAGTTGGGATTTGGCTTCATTGTTGGATGTTGGTCCATCGCCCCTCAACCCATGGGAGGCCTTGTAGTTAGCTTATCTTGTAAGTTAGCATGTTGTCCCAATGTTAAGGATGGTCCTCATGAGGTACCAAATTATCTTCCAAATCTCTAATTAATTATCTTATGATGCAAGTGTGTATGCATTGGCCATCTTAGATATATCTTTGAAAGTCAATTCATTTTTGAGACCATTAATATATTTTGAAATCTTTTGATATTCATGTTCACGAAATCTTGGCCACGATATTAATGTATAGAAGTCCTCGCTATATTCATTTACCGAATTGTTCTTTAATAAAGATCGTGGGAATAAGTCACTAGTATGATTTTTTTTAATTTTTTTTTAAATAATCAATTTTCATTTTTTCTAAGAATTCACTCTCTTTACTTTGACAATTTCGTTCAGCTTGGAGATTGGACTCCAATCATGCTAATGCGTGATCTGAAAACTTCATAGCTACCAACTTAACTTTTGAATTGTCCACGATTTCATTATGTTTGAACACATTTTCTACATTAGCCAATTGATGAAGTCGTTGCATAGCAACTGGTATTGTGAAATTTCTACCTTAATTCTGAGCTCACATTCCAACAATCGAATAATTCAATCATTAGTGTCTTCATAGGCTAGGACTGCCTGTTGTTGGTTAAAACCTTCACCTATGTATTCACATGCTTCAACTTTGGTTTTTGGATTCCCTCCATGCCAGAGCTCTCCCACTTGATTAATATGATTGTTTGCCTTTTGTGTAAGTAGATCTACTCGCTTTGTGAGTGTGCGAATCAATTGGGTTACTTGCACAAACCATTCCTGTGTCACTAGAGTAAAAAATCTTCAAAGATGATCCTCGCTTTGATACTAAAATGGTGTAATTTGATTATCAAGTCAATGATATTTCGACACCTAAATCGCAAAGAGATGGACAAGAGTACCACAATGGTGCAATCTAGTTATAGAGTCAATGAGATCTTGACACCCGAATTGCAAAGAAATGGACAAGAGTTCACACCTAAAATGGCAACAAGCCTAATAATAATAAAAGCAAATCTAGGAATGTAATCTTTAAAATTCTCAATCACGTATTTAAATCCAGCCTCAATATCTACAATCACATCTTTAAGTTAGCCCCATAGCTTCCACAAATGGTGAATTGCAGTTCTTTATATTTAGGCCTCAAATCTATCCATAAACAGTCCAAAATCAATATATACTAGGCTCTATGGTGGGCCAGGCCCACATCAATTTTCACATAATTGTCATTTTAACATTCTTAATCATAGTTCAAAAACTTGAAACTCAACCCATGAATGTGCCCCTCAACCAACAAACAATGACTTCTGCTTCCCAGCCACACTGCTATTGTATTTTCTTGTAAATATTCCCAAGTAATCGACCCAAGGGTGAGTTGGCCTTGGGCAACTCAACCCAATTCAAACCTGACCTTACATGAGTTGCAAATATATGAGTATGACTATATTATGTAAGACAGTAGCCTACATAGAAAATAGGGTTCATGGATGGAATTGTCCATGCCATGGACTCAATACTATATAGGACTCATGTTAAAACCGTCCATGCATAAAAAAAATAAAAATTAGGGTTCATGATGAGAACTGACTGGTTGCTCACATTCTGAGTGGTCCCATGTTGGAGTCATCCATGTTGTAGAATCTATGCTATGTGGGCCGCAATGAGAAAGTTATGTTGAACAATGGATGGTTTTTTACCATCACCATCTTTAGATGAATTTTGAACATTACAAAGAAAATTTTCAATGGTTCGCATTCAACTCTAAAAATCAAAGGTGATCACCAATGAATGTGATTATGAGACTAGTTTATTTATGTAGCAATTATTATCCTCCGGCTCAAATCAAATAGTTTTTCTGATGGTCCCCATGGCAAACAGGGTTGTTTAATGTTCTCCCTCTCAAGATAGAAGATTGCAACCTTCCAATTGAAAGGTTATTCTCAATCAAATGTAGAAAGTTTGTTGTATGGTTCTTCAAGTTCCATTTGCTGGTAGTATGTTAATGGTTTTTTAAAATCTACTTCTTTAATTTTATTTGTTTACGAGTGGTTATTGTAGATTTTATTTTGCTGGCAGCATTTTAGTAGTTACATGTGTTACTTTAATGGTTAGATATTTGATTGTGTTAGGGGTCATTTGGCACCGTGGATTGGAGGGGGTTTCCAATCCCGTGGTTGTTTGGCAGCATAAAGTAATTGGGGGTTGCATATCTAGGGGGTTTCCAATCCCCTCTTTGAGGGGGTTTGCAATCCACGGTGAGAGCTTGGATTACACCTAAAATCATTTCATAGTTGTAGGTGTAACATGTATCACTATACACTATCATTCTATTAGGCACATGGCCCACTAATGATGATCAGCACCGTCCAAACATTGTCCATGTAAATCAACAATTAAAAATCGTTGGTTAGTCACTCAGACATGATCTTATGCTTGTGGCCCATCTGAGACTTGGAATTTCATCATTTTCGGGCACAGCATATATTTCGGTGGGCTTATCACAACCATTGTTTCAAAAATTACATATCTCACTAATTAGGATATTAAAGTTGAATTAGAAATTAAATTCAAACCCCTATAAATATACTTGGGATAGGTACTTTTGGATTAAAGTTGATTCACACTCCACGGTGCCAAACACACTGGGAGGATTGCAAATCCATGAGGTTTCTAATCCAGGGGTTTCCAAATCCCGGGGGTAACAGATCCACGCTCCCAAAACAGGCCCTTAGCTTACAGGAATATGGCAGAGCTATGTTTTCAGAGGTGGCTGGGTGATTTATTGATTGGGTCTGCACATATACTGGCCCACCATGAACAAGTGAGGTTGGTCTACTCATCAGGTGGACTACACGTGTACATTGGATATGGACCATTTTTTGTCAATTTCTTTTTTAAACCTCTCGAGGTGTGGCTAAAGTAGGACCGACCCCCCATTTTTAGGCCCAGGAAGACCGAGTTAGATCCACCTGATGAACGGCTTGGATCTTACTCACCTATGCCATGTTTTTTTTGCCTTGGCGAGAATCTAGAGAATAGGATCAATCTGCTACTTACCATAGGATTCCTATTGATGGAGTCGGATTCGTTAGTGACTGCATCCAGTACCGAGCTTGGTACTGGTTAGTACTAGAAAAGCTCCGTGGCCCCACAATGATGCAGGTGTTATAACCACACTGTCCATTTATTTTTCCAGCTCATTTTAAGGCATGAGCCCAAGAATGAGGCAGATTCAAAGCTCAAGTGGACCAAGACAAAGCAAGCAGTGGGGATAATGACTCCCACTGTTGAAACCTTCTTATGCCCCACCGTGATGTTTATTTGCCATCCAACCTGTTCATAAGATCGCACAAACCTGGATGAAAGGAAAACACAAATATCAGCTTGATCCAAAACTTCTGTGGCCCCTCCAATAAGTTTTCAATGGTAGGCGTTCAATCCCCACTTTTTCCTCTGGTTTGGTCCACTCAAGCTTTGGATCTGCCTCATGTTTTGGTAAAAATGGATGGACGGCGTGGATGAAACACATACATCATGGTGGGGCCCACATAATTTCGACCAAGCTCGTTACTGGGGGGGGGGTACCGAATCGAAGTGATCCACATGGTTGTTATTACGTCTGCAGCTTGCCAAACGTGCCAACCTTCCACCAACACCATAGGGATGCAAGTTGGGTTCGGCTCAATCAGAACCTGAGTGGTTGATCCGATCCACTATTGGGTTTAGGCCTCAGGCTACCCCCTCACCCAACCACCTTTATATTTTATATCTTATTGTGTATCAAGGGTTTTAAGACTCACAGTTATACTCTGTCCAACTTGTCTGAGTTGACTCGGATGAGGTTGGACCCACTATCAGTTAACATGCAGAGTCACTCCGATTTGAGTGAGTCATGACTCGATTCAAGATTGGATGAGTCAATCCGGATTACTCGATTCCTAAAACCAATGAACATATACATATGAGTTATAACTAGCATTAATGTTAAAATCACAACCTGTTTCATAGCATGCTTCATGCATGAAAAATAGAGTTTATGATATGAATAGTAGTTCTACTCAACTCAAGGCTTCATGGGATCTACTCAACTCTACAAGATTTCAAGCTGAGTCATCATGAAACTTACTGGCGAGCTCGACTCAGTTCAGACTCATCGAGTCCGCTTGCTTACTTGGCCAACTTGATGTGACTCATCACGACCAGAACTGAGTCACTCGCTGGGCGGGTGATTCATTTTCAAAATACTAACATGTGGCACATGCATAAGCACGTCTCATAAGGAAGTGCAAGCTCCACAGAGTTAGTTTAGCAATCATTTAAAAGATAGTGGTGACGCTTCGACAGTACACACGACCGAACCTAGTCTAACTCGACCCTAACCCCAACCCCAATTAAGGTTGAGTGTTCAATACCATGGGTTGGGTTTAGAGCCGGGCATCGAGTCGAGTCGGACTGAGTTAGGGCTGACTTGACTCGATCCGGTTTTGAAATAAGCCTTACCCGAACTCGATCCGACTCGATACCGAGTCTAGCATGCTTGACTTGATCCGAGTTCGGTTTGGCCTGGATGGATCTGGTCAGAAGTACCGAGTTGGGTCGAGTTGGTACTGAGTTGGATTGAGAGACGAGGGAGGGAGGGAGGGAGGGAGGGAGTGGAGAGGAGAGAGAGGAGGAGGGTGATGGTGGTGGGTGGTTGCCGGGCTTGGAAGAGGAGGATGAGAGAAGTAGAGAGGGAGGGAGGGAGTGGAGAGGAGGAGAGGAGGAGGAGGAGGAGGGTGATGGTGTTGGGTGGTTGCCAGGCTTGGAAGAGGAGGATGAGGGAGGGAAAGAGAGTTTGGGATTGGGTCGGGGTAGGGTGTGGCAGGTAGGGTTAGAGAGTCGGGTTTCGGATCAGGTCAAGTTACTAAGTAACTCAAACTCAACTCAATTTGAGTTCGAATTGGATGAAGCCTACTCGGTTCAGACCGACTCACCCATTCGGTTCAGGTCAAGTCGGATCTGAACGAGTCAGACGAGTCGAGTTAGCCAGATCAAGTCATCCGGTGCCCACCTCTAGTTGGGTTCAACCTTGGGGTAACTCCCCTTGAGGTTGCATTGGGTTTAAGTTGACCCCTTAACCAAACCCAACTAACCCGGTCCCCTAAGAAGACCACATGGAGAAGATAGATGAAACAACCGAGTGAAAGATACCTCGTTTCAACATTGAGGTCTTGGTATTGATCCCTAGTGGGGGTGGCTAACAGTGTAGTGTCAACTGACGGTGGGGGTGTACTAACAAGCTAACAAAAAAGAAAAAGAAAAAGAAGTTGGAACAACCAGCACCACAAATTTCAAATGACAGTTTGTGGCTGTCGTTTAATATGATTACATTATTATTAATACCATAGTACTGATTGCTATCATAGATAAAGAAGCTTCACCGCATAAATATTCGATTTGGTGGTCCAAAACGGCCCTTGCTTATGCTATTAAATTAAAATAATTATTTGATAAAGATACGTCTCGATGTCACCACGTCACAAAAGCGACATAGAATAATTAATTATTATTATTTAATTATTTTGTTAAGGCAAATGTCCAAAAGCCCTATTCGTGGGATTCCTCGGAAGCTTGAGTATTTTACTACGAAAAAGGATGCCACTAGAAAGTGAAAGAATGATACAATACCACCTTGAAGGTGATGAACTATATTAAATTATGAAAGTGACTGAGGATCCAATAGATCTAGACGGTCAATTACAGAGAACCTTGATTAACAAAATTGTAGATAAACGGTCCACCTAATCGACTACCAGAGAAGAATGGAATGGGATCCACCCCTTTTGAAACCATAGTCCACAGTGCGTTGGGATCGTTAGATCAAGCAAAAAAGGACGGCCAAGATAGCGTTCTCGCCTCTCTAAAATATGGATTTCTTCCCCTTCCATAAATGAAGGAAGAGAGCTGATATGGACACCTTAACTTGAAGGGCCAACTGCATATCATGGGAGAGATCCAGACATTTCTATGATTGCCCGAAATCAAGATGGACCACACATGGAGAAGATGGTCTACATTGAGAATGGATGTCACTCATCTCATGAGTTGGACGGCCGGATCTCAAGGAGGCCTGCTCATCAAACGTCCTGGATCCCACACACGTCACATTGTTGGCACGTGCATTGTCTTGTCTTGTGTTTGGTGCTTGAAGATACCACAACCTAAGCTGATTACGCATATTCCTCTATTTTAAAACCTGTAGTATGTCTTTTGGTCTTTAACCCAGACAACCACAAGAAAACAAGCTTATCAGGCTTTTTAGTTGTCAAGCACTGTCATTCTCTCGGCCTTTAATCCTAGAGGTTTGCTAATTCCACATGCGTGTGGGCCCACTTGCACGTGTGTAAGCAGGTGGGCCACAATGTCTGCTGGCCTAAAAATGAGGACATTTCACACCTCACATGAGCCACAGCATTACAAAACAAGTGAACTGCCAGAAAATGTCTGTTTTTACTGTCACTCGGCCTGCATCGTTTCCAACTAGATGGAAGGCTCGGATTTCACAGGTGTTTCAGATTGGCACGTGGGCCATGCATGTGAAATTAGCAAACCTCTTTAATCTAATGATCATTGAATAGATTAGTTGCTAAACGGGCTTTCCCCCTCTTTTTTTTTTTTTTTTTTATAGATTAAAAGAAGAATATATCAAATAAAAGGGATTATAAGATCATGGATTGATGACTCATCAGAGTCTAATGTGATTCGTCCGAGTAGACTCGGACCAGTTCGGCAACACAAACCAGCATTCAAACTATGACCATTTTCCTGAGCTGCGACTTTGAGTCGTGATGCAGGGATGGACTCATGACGCAGGGATGGATGTGATGAGGCCGAGCACTGTCTTCCTTAGGGGGATAACTACTCTGAATTCATGGAGCTTCTCTGGACTCCTCATAGAAATACCTCAAGTCCACAGGAAAAGAAGAAATTAGAAAATAATTTCATAGAAATTCCTAATAAATTGATTGATGATTAAAAACAAGTTTACAACTCCTTAAATGTTAATATGAACCCTTGGAAGAAGTTTCGGAATCAAATTACAACTAAAGCTCCCATAAATCGTGACTTACTATAAATAGTAAACTTATTATTTTTAGACGGTCATGATTTATACTAGATCTCATGTTTTTCGGCCAAAAATAGTAAGTGTCCTATTTGGCTCAACCATGTTATTCTCCTAATTTTTCTAAGCACTTTTCAAGTTGGACACAACTCCTAAAATGTGATTTTGGCCATCAATATGATGGAATCTCGCAAATTCGGCGTGGGGGTGACTAAAGTAACTTCTCCCAACCCAAAATCATATATGGCACATTGGATAACCCATTCCGATTTGCGAGATATGCCTGTTTTAAGTTTCTGACGGTCCGGATCACTTCTGCCTCCGATCGGGCCTTCTTTGGTCCATCTTCGCCATGAAATTGTCCACAACCTGCTCTACATCAACTCAGGACCGAACAAGCTGGGCCACTCACAAGTCAGTCCGAGCAGCCAAGTCCTCGATCCATGATCATGACAGCCATACAAATGTTAGATTTCAAGGTGCCTTTTGCAGGTGGATCTCCTTTTCTACTCAAATAAGCAAACACCATGTTTAGCTTATAAGCTAACTAATGAACCTCTGAAAATAAATGACATTCTCCATGCTTCAGAAAGAGCTGCCAAACATTGGATAGAAAGCAACCAACAGAATATTTTTTTTTCAAAGATAACGGGATTATATTAAAGAAAAAAAGCTAATACAAGGAAAGAGGATCTGCTGAGGTAGCAGAAAAAACTAAAAAACCTACCAGCCTAGAAACAAGAGGTCATACTCCTTGAGAGCGATAACATTAACCACCAATTCTATGATCATCTTTTTGGCTCTAGAACCCACTGCTTGAACTGAGGACTGATTGTGTTGAAGCATCTGTCGTTCCTTTGCTCCCAGACTGACCACCATATGGCAAGAATTGCCATTCTCAAAATCCGGGTTCTGACTTTACCCAGTTCGTAACCACGCCGAGACGCTAACATGGCAGAAGAAGAGATCGGGATACACCCGGTGATATTGAATCTGTTGAAGAAATCCGACCAGATCTGAATGATAAACGGACAATGGACCAACAAGCAGTCGACCGTTTCTTCACTTTTCCTGCAGCAGAGACAGGATGTAAACGAGCTTCATGCCTCTCTTTCTCAGGTTTTCAACAGTGAGAATCCAATTTTTCCCAACCAACTATCCAAAGCAGATATATTTGGGAATTTTAACCCAATCATAGCATGAAATTTTAACCTAATCATTTGAGAAAGTGTGTAAACGATAATTGTATCCTGTGTAAACAGCGCTCACTTTAAATTGAAAATTGAGCCTGTTTGGTAGTGCTTGTATACCATTTGGCATTGAGTGGAATAAAGAAAGTTCATGTTTGAAGAAACAAGCACAATGGTTATTCGGGCCATTGGCCATTTGGCTCAAATGCAAATACAATAATTTCTGAACGGACTCTTAAATGATGAACTCCAGCAGGCTTGATTTAATAAGACATGATAAAACACATGAACTTGCTTACGGAGATATCAAAAAAGAAATTATGAGCAGATGACGTGCGGCCCACCTGCTCATGCTGCTCTTTCTTATGCTTGGTTTCCACATCTATAAGGGACCAACATTTTGAGAGGGTGGGGACGAGTTAAAGAAGAGGCAGATGGCTGAACGGTCGTCCATCGCTATCCCCGGTCTCTTACGCTTCCATTCACAGGTCGCACACTCTACAAGGCGTTTAGCTGATTTTTCTCTTTCTGGAGTTGAAGAGACTATCTGGACTGCTTCTTGGTTTGAAATCACATCCCATACCTGAAAAATATGAAGGAAACAGATGGGAAAAATAAATATATTTCTGTACCACCTTTCATCAAATGATAAGTCCCCTCATCATTACTAACAACCAGAACAATGTCGCATGTCAAAAGAAAAAAAAAAATGAGATGCGCATGCACACATATAGGGATGTTCAAGTCGAACACTTTGATTTGAACTTCACCGGACATGTCATTTATGTAAGACATCAAACCCCTGAATAAGGTGGACTCCACACCTGGCAAGAAAATGCCATTCTACTCATCAAAGGGCACATACATGTACGTTGAATCCATGTCTGATCAAAACAATCCTTGCTTTTGTACAGGATGACCCAACCTGCCTGATTTTTTTTGCCAGGTGATGTTTATGGTGGGGGCCACCTTATGTGCAGCTTGGGTGCTACGCTTTCACTCACTTTTGAAGACTAGGAATCAAAATGAAAGCAAAAATGAAACATTTTCTAATCATAAGGAGTCACTGTACATACCCCATCTGTTGCAATCACAAGAAATTGGTCTTTGTTCGTTATATTCCTCTCCGTCACTTCAGGCACAGAAATAAGGCCAAAGTCTTTGATACAATAGTCTCCAAAGGCTCTTGACATTGCAAGTCCCGGTGTTTCCCTGTCGGGCAACCAAACTCTATGCACGCCTGGTTCATCTTCTAAACAGAACACACGACCCTTGCATTGTGTTATACGCTCTGCCTCCTCTGATATCAGCAGCCACAGATACATGAAAATGCATAATAAGAGGCCTGAATTTGAACAATAGTTTAAAAACTTGACTTGCCCGAGTTGACTCGACTAGACCAGATTTCACCAAGACTTGAGAAAACTTCGATTTGGTCATGACTTGGTCAAACCCAACTGGACTCGAAAAAGCTCAGCGAAACTCGTAAATTTTTTTTTTTTGGGACAAAACTAGGTGCAACTCTGGTTGAGCTGAGCTATGGGTGCAGAACCCAGCAATTAGGATAATCTCATTGGCCTGATTCTTGTCACAGCCAATTCATGATGGGGGCCATCAACAAGCTGTCTGGACCTTGTAGATGTCTGCCACGTGTCCTGTAGAAACTCATATGTGAGAAGGTTTATGAAACTTAAAAGTGACCAATCTGTTGGCAAATATTAGTTTCCAAAATAAATCAATGTCGATGGTAGATGGATCCTCTCATATATTTTCCGTTATTCATGGACACCAAGTTGGGTATTGGGGGTGCATAAGGCAATTTTTGTAATAGTTTATGACAGACATGCAAATGAGTGAGAGAGGACTTACGAGGTAAATTTGGTTTAAAATCCATAGTAAGCTGAACCGCAACCAAGGTGCCACCTTCAGAAGTTGTTGCCAACACAGCACGAGAATCACCGACATTTGCTATGATGATAAGTTCACCCTAGCAAAACACCAACAAGAAAAGCTTCACGCTATTGCAGATTAAAGTTGAATATGCTCAAAGGAACAAGTTCTGAAGTAGCAAAACCAATTACTTCCATTGCAAATAAAAGGGCCAGAGAATTACAATATACATCATGGAGGTTTGCTAAGACGTGTGCAATAAAGCTCATGTACACGCCATCCATGTGCCCCGCTTGACAAGTGGATCAACCTGATTCTTGTACTAGGGCATCAATATAGTGGTGCCATTCTGATGGGTGTGTTGGATCTTGGACCTATCTTGCCATGCTGGCATGTGTACATGAGCTTTATTGCACAAGCGCATGGGCTAGCAAAGCCTACATCATGAGTATAAAGCAGGAGAGATTTCTAAAGCTTGGACACTTGACATAGGCCGTGACTGTAATGTTTTGTACCCTGCCTGGATTTCCAAAGTTTTTTTTTTTTTTTTTTTGAAGACACAAGGTGTCCCCACCCCTTTTTTGAAGTGGGACTAATGTTGGAGAATGGAGAATGGATTTCTAAAGTTTGGATACTTTAAAGATGGGAATCAAACAGTTTGCTTGGAGAATGGAGATACTTCAAGAATCCCATGTAGGGGCATCTATCTGGTGCGTTACAGTGTAACTATATCACTATCTGAAAGAGGAATGATACTCCAACAGCTAAGCTTATCACACTGAACAATTTTTCCAACCAACATTGCACGTGTGGACATCTGAACCATGCAAAAGGTGGGAAGCATTATGAAGATCACCTGGTGCGAAAGTTAGGTCAATTGACTAATCAGGTGAGCCACGGCTATACATTGGGTCAGACCATTGACTTTCCATTAATTTCAGTGGTGTAGCCTACCTAATGAACGGATTGACCTGTTTTTTTTCCTCATGATGGGGCCAACCTTTAGCATGGTTCAAATGTCCTACACATGCTACATTGGCAAGAAAAATGATGTAGCATTGTAAGCTTAGCATCCCGGGGGCTGCATGTGATCATTCCCCTAACTGTCAAAAACAAGCGATCATTCCTCTAATTTTAGATGTTCTAGTTTAGCGATAGAAGTTTCGGCAAGCAATGTTCGTGATCTTAGTAAGTCATCAAGAAAGAGGCGCATTACTATAAAACCCACATCTTGGTTTAGCTACGGAACTATCGGCAAGCAATGTTTACTAGGCAATTAGATTCCATTACTATCAAATGTTTCGTAGAAAATTATCCCCCTTTCCCACACTTAAAAACAAAAAAAAATAATAAAATCCTGCGTTCTCTACACAAAGTATAGCAAATGAAAATTCCAAGTATAAACAGCTTGGCCAGGACAATTTATTACATTACCCACAAAAGCACAATTCATTACCTGTTTGACAACGGTCAAAGCAGTGGTACCGCTGTAGAAGCTATCCAGCCCACGATTCTGCTCAAGCTCCTTGTCTACGGCATCACAAGTTCTCAAATAGGATTCCTTCCAAATGTCAAATCGATTAAGCATTTTATCAGATTCCAAAAGGAATTCTGATTTAATTGAGCTCATAGCAAGAGTCTCCTGCCAATTGCAAAGCAGAGACGATGGCAGCAATTCTCTGACCCTTTTTGCTACATAATGTCCCCAAGGGCCATGCCCATCAAACACACCACAGAACATCATGTCTTCTTGGCATCCGAATTCCTACAACCCATATAGAACCCACATTTTAAAAAACAAATATAGAAAAGAATTGAGCTGTCAGCAATTTATAAAATTGACTCGAACTCATCAAACAACTGAAAATCACTCTAATTTATTCCTATACAGATCTCCATGCTGAAACTAAAACTTAAAACATTTAAACCTGTGTGGAGTTAAAATAGCTTTGAAAGTAAGGAGATAATGAAAAAAACTAAAAATAATTTAAACACTGCATGAAATTAAACATTTAAACCTGTGTGTAAAATAGCTTTGAAAGTAAGGAGGCAATTGAAAAACTTAAAATATTTAAACAATCCATGGAATTAACTAGCTTTCTGTGCAATAGAAAAACATCTTGGCAAGGAACTACATCATACCCTGACATTTGGTAATCCAAACTGTTGATCTGATGATTCCAATGCTGGATGGGCCACACCCAAAAATCACCCAATGTGACAATCCTTACGGATTGGTTGGTAACCTGCAAATGTGCAGCTAACAACTGAAACATAGTAGAGGCCTAGACTGGATTGAAAGAAGTCCACCAGATGACTATGATCTTCCAATCTGGAGATTTTTGGGGCATTTGAATTCCTTCCACCTATATAGAACCTAGATTCAAATTTAATGGGGGAAAAAGCTCTTGCCAGTTGAAACTCCCCCTATTCTTTCTATATTTAACTTTATCAAAAAATAAAATAAAAATAACCAGATTCATACTCCATATACCGATAAATATAGTAACAAAACAAAACAAGTGAAAATATCCAACCCTTGCATAAAATCAATTAGCTATTCTTAGCATCTAATTCCTAATTATATATCCACCCCACAAACACGCGCCCAAACGCACACACGCAAGCTCTTGGAAATTGAAAATTCGATCCAAACCAATGACTGACACTCTAAAGTCGCAATGAAATGAATCGAGAACACAAGACATCCCATTACCTCCCAAACAAAGAAGCAATCCTGATTCACTCCTTTCCTCCCTCTCTGTGTAAAACCAGATACGAAGCTCTTCGATCCTTTGGCATGAACACTGCCGGAAGAGCAAAGAATCAAATCATTCTTCTTCGCTTCTTTCACCATTGCATCCACCGCCTCCCTACCAACATCGTGACCCTCGCAATTCTTCTTTCTTCCAATCGACCTCGCCAACCCATCAAACAAAGACGAGAAATGCCGCATTCCGTCCGTCCAATGTGATGGCAATTTGATCCAACGGCCTGAATTCGGAAGATGGGTAGCGAAAATTGGTTCAAATCGAACGAATTCGTGGTTCTTTTACTGAAAAGGTATGAATCTTTTATCTGAAAGAAGAAGGATTCAGATGGAAGAAAAAGACGCGCGAATATTCTTCTTCTCCACTCTTACATGGAATTCCAATATCAGATGCACTTTTCTTCTCATCCATCAGAATTGGCAAAAAAGCAAAAATAAAGAAATAAAATACAAATTTTAAAAAATAAAAAAAATGATAAAAAGCAGATGTTGCAACTTCAGAGAGAGAGAGAGAGAGAGAGAGAGAGAGAGAACATATGATCCAGTTCTGAAAGTGGGGCCCACATATGAAAAGATCCAAGCCACTAGTATTAGCACCAATTTTTTAGTTGAATACAGACCGTTGCTGTACCGCTATTTTCGATCGTCCATCTCCGGGCCGAAGATCGAAAGGATAGGATCGTCCTTTTCAGAAAATTTTGAGCTACGATTCATCTACTGAGTAACGTAACACACCAACGGTCCAGATCACATAACCATGAGCCCCACATGCCAAAACTCAAAACCCATGTACAACGTGCAAAACCTCAGGTCGAGGATCGCATAATTCCTTGACAAAACGGGGAAATACGAGGAAAGAGATGAAGCTACCGTGTGTTTTCGCCGGCGATTTTGATGGAGAACTAGACTTGCAGGGCCGGAATCTGACGCCGGCACCGGATATTGTTTTTCTCCGACGGGATTCCAGTCCGATTCCGGCGACCCGAGTCAAGATTGAGAGAAATGAAGGGTTGGAATCGCTTCCACTCCATTTTTATGAGAGAGAAAGAGAGGCAGACGTAGCACGTTTTATCTCTGCCAAAAGCTTTTACAGTCAAGATGGTACGGCCTTTTCACAATACGACAATAAAACGCTGAGGGGAGGAGCATTGATACTCTGGCGGAAATGAATATCCATACGCATGCACACATGCATTGTACACTTCTGTAGTTTGGCCCACTCGATAAGATTGAGAGAAATGTTCTGGTGCTCTCACAACACACTAAGTTATACAGATCCTAGTTGCTTTAGGAAACTTGGATTGTCTAATCTATTGAACTAGACCGTCCATCAGGTCTGAAGAACTTTTCCTGATATACCATTCAAGAATCATACCAATATGATAAATATTAACCATTCAATCAATGGTCATCAATTTAAATGGTTAAGATCATTTGTATATAAATATCTCACATCAAATTAGTTAGGCAAACGTAGCCATCCCATGCATGATAGTGCTCCCATTTCTCTTCTAAATTGTCTATTACCTGTCTCATCAAACCAAATACAGATTGAAATTTGGAGGGCAGCTTAGGTGCAGCCTCTGTTGCGGGCCCACCTTAATGCATCTATTCTGTAACCCATTTTTCGTACATTTTTTCTTATCATTTTAAGGTACGAGGCCAAAAATATATAAGCGCGGATATGTTAAAAATAGCGGTGATTGGACATTAATAAGCTACAAAAGTTTTATATCAAGCTAGTATTTGTTTTTTATTTTTTTTCTCCTCTCTGTCTCAAGTTTAAGTTATATCATTAATAGATTAAATGGCAAATAGACATTATTAATGTTGAATCCTATTAAGTTTTTAATGGTAGAGCATTCCATCACCACTGGGGTATTTTATTCATTTTTGAACTCTCTTCCTTTAATTGATATGAAACGAAGGATGTAAATATAGAATACATATACCAGTGATGTAGGACGGTCATTTGTGCTTTCGTTTTTGATAAACTTTGAAAAGTTTGATGTCTTAATCAATCAAAGTGAGCCCCATAATAAGGTAACTAAATTTTGGGTGAGGCTAGGGCGCATCTAATCCACTCCTAAGAATTTATGACTAAAGAGGCAAATTCTTAATATTTAAATGACTCTAAAACTAATATGGATATTCTTTACCAATGCAGAAAATACTTATAATGATGAATTAAAGTAAGCCAAAGACACTACGAGCCTTACATACTAATGGAGTCTTTGATGGGCCTTTAATAAATAAGGGAACTGGGGCAAGAGTAATCACCCCAGTACCGAGCATTTCTCTTCTAAATAATTTAGGATGGACAAAAATTTTCTCATCATGAAGGAGTTACATAATGCTCAGGTTGAGAATTATGCTTGATACACAAGCACTTAGAAATTGGACATGTGGCATATATCAAGTAAAATAAACTGATTAAATGACTAATTTTGGTCCATGATACATGTAGCCAAAGTATCATAATTTTAACAGTTTAATTTTACTTATATAACCTATGTGCAATTTTAAAGTAATTTTTAAGTGCTTGTGTATCAACCATTACACTGCCAGAGCATCTTTCCTCTCTTGTTGAGGATGAGCTGTTGAACCTCTTTCCATCTTCTTGTCCGTCCATTTTACGGTGGAAGAGCTTTTCTAAGTCCACATGCCTACACAAGTCAGCTAATGCAAGTATCACTACATATGCAAGCTTGCATACAAGAGCAATATCCAAACAATCCATTCATCCATCATGAGGTTATCACTATGTAGGCTTTTTATTTCAAGATTTAAGTTAGGCCACCAGTCAGGTGCCCACAATATCTCAACAAATTTAAGGTAGCAAGAAACAAAAAATCAGTCCAAGCTTTCTTACCTGAGAGCTTATTAACAAAGAAAATTGAGTGGACCACTTAATTTCTAGGTAGTACCATTGCACAGACAATGTCACCTAATGGGTAGCTTGGATATTTCACCTGTCAGTGATGCTGTCACACGTGGTAATGTGTATAGTTAGGGAGTAGATTAGGTGTTATCAGGGTAACACTTTAGTGGGTATTACTTTCATTGTGTGGGGCCCACTTTGATGTATATGTTATATATGTACGTTGTTCATTGTTTTTCAACTCATTTTAAGATGTTATTCAAAAATTAAAATAGATTCAAATTTATGGTCAAATAAATTATTAAACCTTAAAAGCCTTTTGTAGGCCGTAAAGTTTTGAATAAAGATGATTTTTGCATTTTCCCTTTATCATTAAAGTCTGGCTGAACTTATTACTGAGTTTGATGGCAAATAAACATTAAAGTATTGCTCACTGAGGCCTTGGAAAGTTTTTAATGGGACCCTCAATCACCACTATTTCATATGGTGTGGTCCGCTTGAAATTTAGATTTACTTAATGTTTGAACTAAGACTTTTTTTTTTTTTTCCAGTTAGCTTGTTAGTACACTCCACTGTCAGTTCACACTTCACTGTTAACCACCCCTACTAGGGATTGTTACTAAGAACGCAGTGTTGAAACGAGGTATCTTTGACTTGATTTATGGATCAAGGTGTTTGGACTAGGACCTAAAATGAGCTGAATAAATAGATGGATAATATGAATATGCAACACACCATCAACGTTCGTCTGGCAGTAAGTATAACACCCACTAAAGAGTTACCAGCGTAACACCTATGTACATAAAAAGTTAAAATAAAAATATCTAATTATAATAATTTGACTTTCTAAATGACCGAGTAAAATTATGTTAAAAGCATAATGTTGTCGTATGTCTCTTTTCTAATCTTTCCTTTTTAAGTAATCCATGTGTGAATCAATTAGCTCTATAAAAAACTTATGGCCTTCCATTCAATTTTATTAATGATGGGTGGCTACCAATTTTTATTTTTAAAATTACTTAATTTTTTTTCCCAAATAATGAGTTTTATTGAAAAATGTGTTTAACCACTAAAAATAGGTTTTTATGTTTTGTTTTTTATTTTTTGGTTTTTTCTTCTTTATTTCAAAATATGCCATATTTAAAATAATCGATCAATTATGAAAGAATTTCTTAAAAATAGGGAGTTTTAAAATAGAGTTTTGCCAACTGATTTCTGGTCCAAGATGGGACCCACGACATGGACAGTATAGGCTGGGAAACGGATTGGCTACTTCCCCTGCCACCAGCCCAGTGGCTGATGGTCGGTGCTCTGTGGGCCCCACCAAGAGGTATGTGTTTCATCCGTTCTGTTCATCCATTTTTATAGATCATCTTAGCACTCTAAGAAAAAGAACGAGAGGGATATAAATCTCATGTGGACCACACCACAGGAAAACAATAGTGATTGGATATCCACCATTAAAATCCTCCTGAGGCCCACTTTACTGTTTATTTGACATCCAATCTGTTGATTAGGTCATACAGGCCCAGATGAAGGGAAAAAACAAAAATCAGCTTCATCCAAAACTTTTATGGCCCCCAAAAGGTTTTTAATGGTTGATGCTCATTCAAAACTGTTTCCTGTAATGTGGTCCATTGAGATTTTTATATACCTCATTTTCTGTCTCATTCCATAAAATGATCTGTAAAAATAGATGGACGGAATGGACGAAACACATACATCATGGTGGGGGACCACAGAGCACCGACCATCAGCCATTGGTTGGTGGCAGGGGGAGTAGCCAATCCGTTTCCTATGAGCTGAGGATGATTTTGCAGGTGCATGGGTCGTCATACTCCGCAAGCGGATCAATATCAACCGGAGTCGACTGATACTCTGGCGTATACGACGCTTGATGCGCAGGGAATTTGGTTGCAAAATCCTAACCTCTGATCCGTCCACATTTGTTGAAATCTGACCATTGAATAAATTCCATTTTAACTGTCCAATAAATGTCCATTAATTTGATAATCAGATAATTATACAAGCTTAGTTTTTGGTTCATAATATATCTAAAAAAGTATACGTCATTTGGACGGCTTGATTTAAATTAATTGTAGGCCCAGTAAGAAATTTCTAAGGAATTTATAAATGCCTGCGTATCGTCATCATCATCGCTTTCTCCAACGTGGTCAAAGTTCTTCTCATTTCTTAATGGTGGTGGCTCACCGTCCGTACACGTGGTGCATCAATCTAGACTGTCCAAACAGAGGGACCATTATTGATGATTTTTGAGAAAGACTCCTCAACAACGGGGTCCAAGTTCTAGTTGGATGGTCTGGATTGACTTGAACATATACAACTTGGACGGACCGGATGAATCACAGTTAGAGTAGTCTCGTGTGAGTTTCTGGCTATTTAACCATCATTTTGAACTGCCTGGATTGGTGCCACGTGTACAATGCGGGGGTTGCTACGATTTAAGAAATGGTCGCAGACTCACACTAAATTCCCCGTCGACATCTACATTACATGAGGAGAGCTTTGATGTGATTTCATCCGTATGCAAGGAGAAGATGCGTACGTGGCAATATGGGATGTGATTTCATCCGTGTGCAAACAGAAAATGCATACGTGGCAATATGCGATAAAACCAAACTATCAATGGTGGGCCCCACTTTAGATAGGCAATGGATTAACAGTTAGCTGAAAGGTGCCCCCTAAAATGGAGGTTGGGACTAAATAATCTATGGACGGCATTCAATGAAAAATATCTATTGGTCAGAGATTATGGTTATTCGATCAATTTTATTATAAGATCGTGACCTATCGGGAGAATCTTGTACGTTTTGGACGGTTCAATTTCAGTGACATTTATGCAGAGTGTACAATTTCTGTGTGAATGGGTATGAACCATCACAAGTACACAGTATCAAATAACTTCTCCGTGCATTTAAAAAAGAGAAACTGAAAACCGTAAATGCTACCTTTTACGGACACACTATTTGCTGACGGAAATACCCTTGCATTTCCAGTATACGGCGACAGTTAGGTACTTAGCCGCTGGATTCACAAATATATTTTCGTCTACAAATAATGTGTCCGTACAGAACGGTTTTCTTTGGAAAAGTAAAGGCCTGTTTGTTTTTTTCAAAGGTAGTGTAAATATAACATAAATAGGTAATTATTTTCCGTTAAGTATTAATGCCATTGAAACCAATTTAAAAGAAATGATTTTAATTTTTAAATCGTATGGTAATTTATATGATATATCCGTTCAGTCCATCTATTTTACTACAATATTTTGAAGTATGAGATAAAAAACGAAATAAATATGACACTCAAGTGGCTCACACCAAAAGAAACAGTAGTCCCACAAAGTTTTAATAGTAAGTATTCGATTCCCTTTTTCATATGGTGTGGTCCACTTGAGTTTTGGATATACCTCATTTTTTTAAGCGAAATGCATCACAATGGGACTCATATATGTTTTGTAATATTTTTAGTTTCCGTGCCAAAAAAGTAAGTAGGCAAATTCGATATATTATAAATACTCGGGGAAATAATTGTTACTCTTTTACTTAGTATTTAGCATTATTACACTTTTACCAAATATTCACTGATGCACCAAAAAATCAAACAGCTCCAACGTAATATTCACTGGTGCACCAAAAAATCAAACAGCTCCAACCTAATATTCACTGGTGCACCAAAAAATCAAACAGCTCCAAGTTTGAGAGCGTTTTGGAAAGAGGCCGGTTAGAAGGTTAATCTTACAGTGGTGAATTTCTCTTTGAAAATTTTTCAAAAGTAAGCATTCATTCACTATTTATCTGTTCATCTGAGATTTGAATCCGTATTCATTACTTAAAAAAGACGAGCAAAATAGATGGAAAACATGTATAAAACGGATAATTGCACCACCTACAGCTGGCTGGTGTTGGGGTTACTGTCTAGTCACCGTCCAACCATGGGCATGAAGGCAATGCAAGAGAGTACATCAAGCGGGTGATAACGCCCAGTCACCGAAATCTGACTGTAACTAGACGGTGCCGAATAGTGTATGATAAGACTTTTCCCTGTGCATGAAGTGCACCGAAAGTCAGTAGCATATAATGCATCTGTTAATTGCTTTTGATTAAAGTGACAAATACATATGGTTTATCAATTATCATTATTTAACACACCCATTTCTATAAAAACTAAGGATAAGGCTGTCCAAAAATTTAATTGCTAGAATGTACAAAGCAACTTGGATAAGAGTACGTGGTTAGCTTTTTCTTCATAAAAAATATATAAGTAGCTACTTTTCTTGTACATGCAGGAAATTGGCATGAGTCACGGGTGCGAATGTGTTACAATTAAAATTATTTATCTTCGAGCACTACGCATTTATACAACATTAGTTATATCGGTACTGTGTATGTTCAAGTGATAAATATGTGTTATTTATTTTCATGTAACTCCACTCGTATGTATATGCCAAGGCCATATTTATTTTCTAAAATAACATGATAATTAAGTGTAAATAGGTTTTACCATGTGGTGAAACCACATTGTAGTGTAAAAAAAATATGAAATGGGTAATAATTATTTTCAAATGACATTTAAAAGCCATTAAAATATTCCTTTTCATTATTCATGGAAAACTACTCTTGCAGGCATGAAATCCAACTAGAAATCGGTACATGTAAAATGTACAAATCCAACTATAATGTATGTGTTTGATTTATACCATTCAACAAAAATAAAAATAAAAAAGGGTTATATGGATTCATATATAATGCTAAATTTTTCTTTTTAAAAAGAGAAACTGACTACCGTAAATGCCACCTTTTACCCACGGTCTTTTCAATGCGCTCCCAAACTTTACTTTCTCAGGTAAATCATTTTATAAGGACACACTATTTGTGGACAAAAATACCCTTCCACTCACCATCTATGATACTTAGCAAATTTTCGTCTACAAATGTTGTGTCCGTACAGAATGGTTTACATTAAAAAAGTAGAGTTTGTGAGCATGTTTAAAAAATGCCGGGTAAAAGTTGGCATTTACAGTGGTCAATTTTTATTTTTTTATTTTTAACACTGATTTGGCTGAGGTAATACGGTATTTTGTGACTTTCATTTGTACAAGTGGGACCACTGTCCGTTGATATTGTTGTACTTATCCTATATTGGCCGTAGACCAAAAATTCAAAAGATTATAAGATTATGTCCACAACCATTGGAAATCGGATTGCCTACATGGTAGTTTAGTAGGCCTTCATTATACTGAGTAAACTCTGTTGGGCCCACCTTGAACGCCGTCCATCGGTTTTTTCAGCTCATTTTAACGGTTGAGCCCAAAATTGAAACATACCCAAAGCTCAAATGGACCACACCAAAGAAAACATTATGAATAGTGATTTCTACGGTTGAAACCAGTCTAGGGCCCACATTGATGTTTAGTTGTCATCCAATCTGTTCATAAGATCACACTTATATGGGAGAAGGGAAAAACAAATATCAGCTTATACAAAATTTCTGTGGTCCCCAAGAAATTTTCAACAGTAAATGTTCAATTCACACTGTTTCTTGTGGTGTGGTTCACTTGAGATTTGGATATGCTTTATTTTTGGGCTCAAGTGCTAAAATAATCTGGTAAAATGGATGGATGGAGTGGATAAAATACATAAACCACGGTGGGCCTCACAGAGTTTACTCAGTACAAATCGGCTTCCCAATCGTTGTATCTTCTTTCTAAACTATTTGATTGTCGCCTATCAATTGAATGGTTCAGGATTTTCCAGAGATATCTTGTTCCATCAATTCCTCAATGTAAGGGTAATACTATCAACGGTTTGGATCAGTGAATGATGGCTCCACCTGTACAGAATGAAACCTGGAGGGCAATTTTCAATTTGTGAGCCTGGGCATCGTATAATACCTTCCTTTGGGATTGGAAAAAAAATTTTGATAGCATGGCCGGATGGATGATATGCAGGCACATAGAAAGTACCTTGGAATAGCATCCGAAACATACAAGTTAGACACATTAACTGTCCAAATTAAGAAATGACTTATTTGATTATTGGATTGGTGGACATTAATTGGATGGTTTAAAAAACAAATGGATAGACAGTACCCCATTAATCAGAGATGACAATGGCTTAACTGACTGTGGGGCCATGTTACATCCTGGAAATTGGTACGTGAGTATAGAGATTTCAATTATGAGTTTTTGAATGTGAATCTAGTAAAAAAAATACATGTATACAAGTTTTCATGTGCCCACGCAATTCAGTTAATATTCACCCATGATCAATAATCAGAGTATCTTTAAATCAGTAGCATCAAAAGTTGAGAAAATATAGTTAAATAAAAAAATATATTACTAATAATTAAAATGCACAATTCTGAAAGTAGTGTCCGCTAGATAGGAACTACATAAGCCACAATATACATTAAATAGGACCAAACCACAGGGTCCACCCTAAGATTGTGGACTCCCATATACGGATTCTCAAAAAGTGCAAAAGAGAAAGTAGTGAGGCACTATGCTTAAGCCTGCCCATCCAACAACTGGAAGTACGGAGCGTCATCAATAAGGTCCACTATGTTTCATCTAATGTGTTGGTATCAGTGTTACCTTCATTGAAAAGATCGTCTGATTATTGTTTAAAGCATCGTCCCATGTAAGAGCGAGTAGCTAATGCAATGGTACCATTTTTCTAAGTTACACATGTTATCAACACAATTCAGCACAGGTAATAATATCATAACAAAACAATAATTTTCTAATTTGATTATTTAAGTGCATGTAAGGCATGATATGAGGATGCATATTTCACATAATTCCAATACTCCCTCATTAAAGCGACTCTAATGCCTTTTCACACTAATGTCAAGACTCTCTTATCAAAGTGACTCCAACACCTTTTGCAATAATGCCTATCTTATTGTAACGTGGCTCATTGCTAGTATTACCAAATGTGCCATGATATGCATGATTAGTCAGATGTTTATTAGTTCCTGTACAAATAATATATTGGTGAAGTTAGAGTATTACCATTTTATCAATGGTCTAACTGGATCATGAGGCGTGTTGTGGTCGTAGCGGCTCCTCACCTGCGTCACTTGATCCACTTTTGGGTTCATCATCCAATGGTCCAACCTACACAATCAAACAACAGTAATGACTTATCGCCCAAGGACAATCATAAATAATGTAAGGATTGTCACTCCAACACAAATGTAGCGAAGCCTTATCACCTAAATCTATCAACAATACGATAGGCTAGTGGCCTTCATTAGTGGTCAATATTAGTCACAACGGGGAAGCTCATCATCCAATGTTTTACCAACATTACATACATAATACCCACTATTTTACTAATTTAGAAGGTATGTCACCCCATCATAGGCTGACAGTTCAGATACGGTGTTTCATACCACCGTACCTAGCTCATGAGTCTTTGTAGAATTGTAACACACTAAATTAATGATAACAGTAGTATCCTAGATTCTATTGGATGTTATACAATCACTAAACATAAAAATGATCGGCTCAGCATTAGACTGATCTGATCGATTATAAAAAATCTCAGAAAAATTTAACATTCGGTGCAAGTATCACACGTAGTTTCAACTATTCTAGATCGTTTATGTTTAAACCTGATCAATTGAACAAGCCTAGGGTGGTCATAACAATTCTAATCATAAAATAATATTTAACAATTTATATAATAACAAGGCAAGTCAATTATAAATACTTACCAACTAAAGTAATTTAAATGATCATTTAAGCAACTTATCAATGGTATATACACGCCCTAAAATAAAGAATTTCATTGATTTAAGCATTTCATTGAGTCTGTTGGCAACCAAAGTAAGCAACATCAAAATTTGCAATAACGAAATAAATCTAGCAATGATAGCATACGAAATTCTAATTACATCATAAATTTATTAACCGAAATCCTCAAGGATTGATAAAGGGAAACCTATAAGGAATGATCCATACTTTAGTAGGATTTCACGTGATCTAATCGCACTTAGTATTAGTGTCTTTTTTTTTTGGAGAAAAACATCAAATCATAAACTAAGATCAAGAAATATCATTTATAGCTAGAAATCTACACTAAGTTGTGAAATTGAAATGTTAGACGGGATTATTACCTCCGATCAATCGATGGAGGATTCGGTAACAACTACGGTTTTGTTGAAGGGATTCAGTGAATGAGACACCAATCTCCCCCTCTTACTCTCAGTCGCTTTTTCTTCCTCTTTTTATCTTGCTAGGGCAATTCATATGGAGTAAAGGGGATATCCAAAATTGGGCTTATATAGTACAAGATGTGTTGTAATTGACTCCAAAGATTAGGTAATATGTATTATAACCCTATGAGAGGTCATTTCTAGCGTTTGGAGTCCACTAAGAGATGTACAAGTTAATATAAATTGTAAAATAGTTATCCTTAACGATGATTTACATGAGACATCGATCGTCTCACCATTCGGACATGACAATCGATAGATATGATTAAAAGTCGATTTGACAGTCACCAATCATTGATCGGAGCTGCGACTATAGGAATAGGTGCAGGATATTAACTTAGGTTGGATTTTCTTAATTGTTTGGATCATGCCCTAAAATGAGTTGTTAAAAAGGATATATGGTGTAGATGTAAAGTACTCGTTGGATGCAGTGGACCCCATAGTCAGAAATCCACCAAAGCGGCACCCTTGACTGTGACTTACTAAAAACAGTGTTTACAATCTAATCCATTTAATTGGAGTTTGTGCACAACACTTAACTGGGACTCAGGGACAGTAGTTTCTGCTGTTTAGCTGGTGTCGATTGAATCTGGTTTGGCAAGTGACCCCACACCAGCCAGCTAGCTAGTGTCAAAGCTCTTTGGCTCCACACCATGATGTATGTATTTTATCCGTGCCATTTGTTCAAATTTTAAGCATCTCTTAGGACACATTCAAAAACTAAGTGGATCGAAATCTTAAGTTTAACCGCACCACAAGAAAAATGTCAATTTGAATGTCCACAGTTAAAAATCCAAAAAGACCAAAGGTAATGTATATTTGGCATTGATCAACCTACTGACTGTTGGAACTTATACAGATTAATGTATTTCTGTATAATATGGAAACCGAAAAGTGCAAAATAATTAGAAATCAGGACAGGCTGAAGCACGTCTGAAACGCTGTCCTTAAAGCATTATTTGCCCCTACTCAAGTGAATTGAGTATGCTGGTAGGTTACAGGCAAATAGCTTCTAGGATACGACGAGCCTGGTGTGGGTCTGCGTTCAGCAAACACGAAGGCCCACCAAATGGAACTCAATTACACACTTTCTGGCAGTATTACAATATAAAGAAAAAAATCCCAAAAGAATAAGAAAAGAAGAGAAAAAACTTCTGCACTGGTCAATTCAAATCTTCAGCTACTGGTTCAGTTGAACCGTTCTAGACCACACCGCTGGTCTGTTCTTCAAGCTAAGGTTTAAGCCTTGCTATGTTGCTAGAAAATACTAGAATATTTGAGTGGAGAGGGGCTGGCTGTCTCAGTTCGTATGGGTTTGCTGGAGTGAGTTGAGATGGATTGGAAACCCATCCAGGTGCTCCTTTCATAGGCTAGGATGGCTAGGGGGTTATGGTCCAAAGACTTAAATTCCATTAAGCCATTTCTAGCTGTTGGAAAACTAGCCGTTTTATGGCCGTTTTTTGACTGTTGTACATGGACCATCAAGCTGTTGCATGCTGACTGTTGTGAGACAACAGCTAGCCGTTTTCTAGCTGTTGGGCTAGCCATGCAGCAGTTATAACTGGACCCTACACTAATGGCTCAGCTGTTACAGTTTTTGCTGCAACAGCTCTTTTCAGTCCCTCTATTTATACTGAGAGATTTTCCTCTCAGTCCTTTAGTCTCTCTACTAACCAGCCACCCGCCATAGCCACTTAGTCGCACCGCGACTCGCACACGTCTCGCTCCGGTTTGCTCAAGGTCCCGAAGGAGCGACCCCCTGCGACACGATGCGGACGTGCGAAGTGCACCACTAGCGCCTCTACAGCCACACTACCTTACATGCCCACGCCCTCGCACCGAGCCCGAGACCGAGACTGAGTCCGAGTCCGAGACTGAGCCCGTGCCCGAGCCCGAGCCCAAGCGCGAGCGCTCGTGCAGGTGTTCCAGTGCTACGCACTGGAACACGCAAGGTTCATAGTCCACGGACTAGGTAAGTAAATATTATAATACTCCACTTCCTTCATATAAACCGCAGGTTTTTCTCTTCTCTTTTCCATGTGGGACTATTCCAAAAAACCCGTAGAAAAGTATTTTTTCAAAACAACTTTTTTATATTATATTATATTTTTTTATTAAAATCAATTTTTTGCAACAATCCCCCACTTGATTTTTTTATTAAAATATTTTCTCGGTTAAACAATACTGCCAGAATAATTTGCTTATATGCATAAAGAAAGATATCTTTCGATTTTAATCTTTCCTTAGTGTAAGTATTTCAAAACTCTGTCAAAATGACTGGTAGCCGTAGCTTTGAACCAGTTATTCCTAGATAACAGAATTGAAAATACTACACACATATTTGTTATGTGTTTGTTAGAGTTCCCACAATCTTGCTTAGCACAATTAATGGCCATGTGCTTATCCTAATTCATGAACGATCCCGAGAGAAAAACTTCTAACTCTCATGAGAGACGGCACCATTTCTACATTCATATAGGTGAAATCCTTCCAGTATCTCCGTTACTATAAGATACTTGTCCTTATAGACTGGATTTCATTAAGAGTTCTAAGACTCAACCCTCTATCGTAACGCTCAGCACTTATCTATTATGGATGAGGTTTTATAATTTTAGTGTTGAAAAATCTTCCACATATCAGTGACTTGTTCTTACCCATTAAACTTAAAATCAGAGATTTTCTGACTTTAGGTTGGGTTACCATCACTGGTGGAACTTTGGTTGAAGAGTTTCAACCCCATCCCTCTAGATGTAGCCTTTACTACCTCTCTCGGTAGAGGTTTAGTGAAAGGATCTGCCAGGTTATTGCTTGATTTCACATAAGAAATAACAATGATTTCATCTCGAATCAATTATCTGACATAATCATGTCGAAGACTAATATGTCTAGACTTACCATTATAAGTCCCACTATAGGCTCTAACTAATGTGGCTTCACTATCACAATGTAGTGACACAGTCAATATAGGCTTTACACAGAAAGAAATTTTTAATAGAAGATCCCTTAGCACTCAGCCTCTTTGCCTGTTGCAGTTAGGGCTATAAATTCAGACTCCATAGTCGACTACGTTATGCAAGCCTGTTTCTTGGATCCCCAAGATACAGCTGCACCTCCTAGGATGAATACCCACCCTGTAGTAGACTTGTTGTCCCCTGCACTTGATATCCAGCTCGCATCGGTATATCCTTCCAATACGGCAGGAAACTCTGAATAGAATAGTCCTAAGTCTTTGGTTGCTTTTAAGTAACCAAGGACTCTACTTATTGCATTCCAGTGTTCAGTACTGGGGTTACTAGTAAACCTACTAAGTTTACTCACAGCATATGCGATATCAGGTCTAGTGCATTGCATAGCATACATAAGACTCCCTATAGCACTCGCATATTCTAATTGTGCAACTATTCTTCCAGTATTTTCTTTTAGCTTGATACTTGGATCAAATGGGGTCTTTGCTTCTTTTATATTTAGATGGTTAAACTTGTTTAGTATCTTCTCAATATAATGAGATTGACACAAAGCATAACCCCCACAATGTTTTTTAACTTTGATACCAAGAATGGTATCAACTTGTCCAAGATCCTTCATTTTAAATACGGAAGATAGAAATCTTTTTATTTCAGTTACACCTTCCATTTTATTACTTATTATTAACATGTCATCAACATACAGACAAATAATAACGATGTAACCACCATCTACTTTAGAATATATGCATTTGTCAGCTACATTATGCATGAAACCATGAGAAAGTATTTTGGAATCAAACTTCTCATGCCACTGTTTTGGTGCTTGTTTTAATCCATACAATGATTTGACTAATTTACATACTTTATTTTCATTTTCTGGTAGAACGAATCCTTCAGGTTGTTCCATGTATACCTCCTCATTGAGGTCACCATATAGGAATGCAGTCTTTACATCCATTTGGTGGATGTGAAGATGATGTATTGAAGCTAGCGCAAATAATATCCTAATGGATGTTATCCTAGCTACAGGAGAGTAGGTGTCAAAGTAATCTATCCCTTCTTTTTGTCTAAAACCCTTAGCTACTAGTCGAGCTTTAAAGGTTTGGATAGTTCCATCTGTGTGATATTTCTTTCTAAGTACCCATTTACAACCTATGAGTCTAGAACCTGGAGGTAAGTTAACTAGTTCCCATGTTTGATTTGATAGTATGGATTCTATTTCATCATTTATAGCTTCTTTTTAGAAAGCTGAGTCTCTAGAGGATATGACCTCTTTATATGTTTTAGGATCATCTTCTATAGTCATTACTCTAGGTATTTTTCTTATAACATTTTCTCTATCTCCTTCTACAAGATGGAAAATGACACGTTGTGAGTCTATATAGTCATCTCCAAGACTCTTCTCTATTCTTGTTCTTTGACTCCTACGAGGCTCAATAGGAGCTTCCACTATCTGTGGAGCTGTGCTATATGGTTCTCTATTAGGAGTTTGGATTTCATTATCTTTTGACTCCAAGGATAGTGAGTTCTCAAAGAACTCAAAATCTCTTGATTCTATTATTGTATTAGACTCTATGTCTAGAAGTCTATAAGCTTTACTATTTTGTGCATACCCTACGAAGGCGCACTTAATAGCTCTTGGTCCTAACTTAGTTCTTTTTGGATCAGGGGTTCTGCAATATGCAAGACACCCCCACACTTTTAGATATCCTAGGTTAGGTTTTCTACCTCTCCATGTTTCATATGGAGATATTTTATAGTTTTTAGACGGAATTCTGTTTATTATATTGCATGCTGCAAGCAGTGCCTCTCCCCATAGACTTAGTGACAACTTTGCTCTTATCAGCATTGAGTTGACCATTTCTACTAATGTTCTATTCTTTCTTTCAGTTATTCCGTTTTGTTGAGGTGTATATGGCGCTGTACATTGATGTATCAGTCCATGTTCTTCACAGAAGTTATCGAATTCATTGGAGAAGTATTCTCTTCCTCTATCGCTACGGAGAATTTTTATTTTCTTATTCAGTTGATTCTCCACTTCTGCTTTATATATTTTAAACATGCTTAATGCTTCATCTTTACTTTTTAATAGGTACACATACACATACCTAGAGCAATCATCTATAAAGGTTATGAAGTACCATTTACCTCCACGAATAAGAATGTCGTTTAACTCACAGATGTCACTGTGCACAAGATCCAATATTAGAGACGATTTTTCAACACTTGGAAAATGTTTCTTTGTCATTTTGGATCTTATGCATACTTCACATTTTTCGGTTTCATTATCTGTGTATGAGATTAAACCATTCTTAGCCATGAACTTCAACGTACTATACCCTATATGGACTAGTCTATCATGCCACAGTCCAGCGGATTCAACCATATACGCAGAAGTGCTACTTTCATTCAGAGAAAACTTAACCATTCCTTTACAAGCATATCCCTTTCCGACTAAATTTTCATTTTTGGACAGAATCAGTTTACCTGACTCATACACTACCCGTATGCCTGGTTTTCCCAGAAGATCCCCAGAAACTAAGTTTCGCCTCATGTCTAGGACATGCAGTACATTAGTTAGAATCACTTTCTTTCCAGAGGTGAATATCAATTCGACAGTTCCTTTGCCGACGACCTTCGATTGGACTTCATTACCCATTTGAACTTCTTGACCATCGGTCAATTCCTCATAGGTTTTGAAGGCTGATTTGTCGTAGCACACATGTACAGTAGCGGCAGTATCATACCACCAACCTGGAACTTTGCCTTGGATGGTATTCACCTCAGTGATCATAGCCACAATATCGCCTTCTTCTACTGCACTTGCCTCTTTTTTGGATTTGCGATAGCGGCATACTCGAGCATAGTGTCCGGTTTTTCCACAGACATGGCATGGGCCCTTGAAGAACGTTCCGTTCTTCTTCTGGGTGTTCTTCTTGAATTTCCCTTTATTAGTTTTCAGGGAATCGTCTTCTCGAGATGTTTGTTATTAGTGTTTTCTACAGCATGTACCTTGGACGAGGTATTCCCGTTATCATTTTTTCTATCGCGGTTACGGGATTCTTCCTCAATCCTGAGGTGTTTCTGGATTTGTTCCAATGTGTAGTCCTCGGTTTTATGCAGCAACTTCTTTCTATAGTCTTTCCACATCGGTGGCAATTTTGCGATTATAGCCCCGACTTAGAATGATTCAGGAAGATCGATTTTTATCGCTTTGATTTTGTTTACTATTAGCTGCAATTCTTGGATTTGGGGCAGCAGCGGTTTATTATCTACCATGCTTAAGTCAAAATACCTGGCGATGAGAAACTTGTTGGTGCCTTCTTCTTCAGCCTTGTATTTGAATTCCAAAGCGGCCCAGATCTCCTTTGCTGATGACGTCTGTTGGTACAAATCGTATAGGCGGTCGGAGAGAGCGTTCAGAATATGTCCTCGACACAAGAGTTCGTCTTCGGCTCTTTTGATGCGGGCAGCTACTTGTTCAGGTGTGTCGTTGTCAGATGCTTTAGGTAGTGCTTGTAAATTTGGATCTAATATGTAATAGATCTTTAGCGCTGTCAGGAGAAATTTCAGCTTGTCTTGCCATCTTGTAAAATTAGTTCCATCGAACCGATCAAGACGTATCAAGTCCTGATTCATCAACTTGATGGATGAAACACTGTCGGCTTCCATCAGTAAACTAACGCTTTAAGATTGTTGGAACTTATACAGATTAATGTATTTCTGTATAATATGGAAACCGAAAAGTGCAAAATAATTAGAAATCAGGACATGCTGAAGCACGTCTGAAACGCTGTTCTTAAAGCGTTATTTGCCCCTACTCAAGTGAATTGAGTATGCTGGTAGGTTACAGGCAAATAGCTTCTAGGATACGACGAGCCTGGTGTGGGTCTGCGTTCAATAAACACGAAGGCCCACCAAATGGAACTCAATTACACACTTTCTGGCAGTATTACAATATAAAGGAAAAAATCCCAAAAGAATAAGAAAAGAAGAGAAAAAACTTCTGCACTGGTCAATTCAAATCTTCAGCTACTGGTTCAGTTAAACCGTTCTCGACCACACCGCTGGTCTGTTCTTCAAGCTAAGGTTTAAGCCTTGCTATGTTGTTGGAAAACACTAGAATATTTGAGTGGAGAGGGGCTGGCTGTCGCAGTTCGTATGGGTTTGCTGGAGTGAGTTGAGATGGATTGGAAACCCATCCAGGTGCTCCTTTTATAGGCTAGGATGGCTAGGGGGTTATGGTCCAGAGACTTAAATTCCATTAAGTCATTTCTAGCTGTTGGAAAACTAGCCGTTTTATGGCCGTTTTTTGACTATTGTGCATGGACCATCAAGCTGCTGCATGCTGACTGTTGTGAGACAACAGCTAGCCGTTTTCTAGCTGTTGGGCTAGCCATGCAGCAGTTACAGCTGGACCCTGCACTAATGGCTCAGCTGTTACAGTTTTTGCTGCAACAGCTCTTTTCAGTCCCTCTATTTATACTGAGAGATTTCTCTCTCAGTCCTTTAGTCTCTCTACTAACCAGCTACCCGCCATAGCCACTTAGTCGCACCGCGACTCGCACACGTCTCGCTCCGGTTCGCTCAAGGTCGCGAAGGAGCGACCCTCTGCGACACGATGCGGATGTGCGAAGTGCACCACTAGCGCCTCTACAGCCACACTGCCTCACATGCCCACGCCCTCGCACCGAGCCCGAGCCCGAGCCCGAGACCGAGACCGAGCCCGAGCGCGCACGCGGGTGTTCCAGTGCGTACTGGAACACGCAAGGTTCATAGTCCACGGACTAGGTAAGTAAATATTATAATACTCCACTTCCTTCATATAAATCACAGGTTTTTCTCTTCTCTTTTCCATGTGAGACTATTCCAAAAAACTCGTAGAAAAGTGTTTTTTTAAAACAACTTTTTTATATTATATTATATTTTATTATTAAAATATTTTTATTAAAATCAATTTTTTGCAACACTGACAAGGTCACTAAAGTCCTAAATAAGGGGGAAAAAAATTACAAATGTCAGCTGCATCTGAAACTTTCATAGCCAACGAAGAATTTTCAAAAGTAAGCATTTAATCTCCACCATTTCTAAGTTCATCTTAGATTTGAATCTGCATTAATTCATTCCCTAAAATGGATTGGCAAAATAGATGGACAGCATTGTACCACCTACAGCTGCTGGTATTGGGGTTACTGAACAAACTACGTGCATAACACGTGCACAATTTTCAGACCGCCTGAGTATCAAGCATTATTCTTTCCATAGTATCAATTTTACTATCAAATAATTAGAAAAATATGGGAAAGTCTTACTGGCAACTCCTTGAACAGTAACTACAGTATGTATGTCATCTAGTCCATTCAACATGGATGGCCCACCCTGAAATTGAGATGCTCTAAAAATCATACTGATCCAATTATTATTTTGGCCACACTGTAAAACAGATAATAAAGCATTACTACATGCTTCCAAATTCACATAATAGACCTCCTGATAGTTGGATGGCATGAGTTTTAGGGCATTACATTTTCATTATGGAATGACCCTGTTAGAAGGGTTGGATGCCACGTACATACACCACTATGGCCCCACACCTCTAACTAATTAGCATTTACAACTTGTACGTCAGACATGAATATGATACATAGAACCGTCTAGTCACCGTCTAACCATGGGCATGAAGGCAATGCAAGAGAGCACATTAAGTGAGTGATAAGGCCCACTCACCGAAATCTGACAGTAATTAGACGGTGCCGAATAGTGTATGATAAGACATTTCCCTGTACATGAAGTGCACCGAACGTCAGTAGCATATAATACATCTGTTAATTGCTTTTGATTAAAGTGACAAATATATATGGTTTATCAATTATCATTATTTAATACACCCATTACTATAAAACTAAGGATAAGGCTGTCCAAAAATTTAATTGTTAGAACGTACAAAGCAACTTGGATAAGAGTACGTGGTTAGCTTTTTCTTCATAAAAAATATATAAGTAGCTACTTTTCCTGTACAAGCAGCAAATTGGGATGAGTCATAGGTGTGAATGTGTTACAATTAAAATAATTTATCTTCAAGCATTATGTATTTATACAATATTAGTTATATTGGTTACTGTGTATATTGAAGTGATAAATATGTGCCACATATTTTCATGTAACCCCACATGTATGTATATGCTAAGGCCTTGTTTATTTTCTAAAATAACATGGTAACTAGGTGTAAATGGGTTTTAGCATGTGGTGAAACCCCGTTGTAGTGTAAAAAAAATATATGAAATGGGTAATAATTATTTTCAAATGACATTTAAAAGCCATAAAAATATTCCTTTTCATTATTCCGAAAACCACCCTTGCATGCATGAAATCGGATGGGAAATTAGTATATGTAAAATTTACAAATACCACTATAATGTATGTGTTTGATCTACACCATTCAACCATTTTACTATCTTATTTTAAGGTATGACCTAAAAAATAAGGTAGATTACAAGCTCAATTGGACCACACCACATGAAATAAGGGTATAATGACGTGTTCCGTTCAAACAAATCCTTGCTAAAGCCTATATTTGTGGGCCCATCATCCAACCTATTCATAAGGTCACACACGTATGGATGAAAGATAAACCCAAATATCAACATGATCCAAAACATATGTGGCTCTCCATGAGTTTTCAATGGTGGGCATTCAATTCTTCCAGTTTCCTCTGGTGTGGCCCACTTGAGCTTCATATTTGCAAGTAAAATGTATAGATAGCGTGAATCAATTACATACATAATAGGCCTCACATATTTTAGCAAATTACAAAAGTAAATAATAATTATTCATCTATAATTCATTTATAGCATAAACCAGAAAACGAATAAGCCTTAAATGTCAATTATAATTTCAAATGTCTTGCGTGGCTACATTCACCAATGTCTCCAATATGCAGAAGACTATCGCTATTTTAAAATGAGTCTGAATCCTCTTGCTATTAACATGACTTTTCTGTATGTTATAATGTGATTGCGCCACATCGTCAATAATAACATTTAATGTGGTAGTATTGGCCACATTAAAGATGTCAGCGATGATGTGTACCAACTAATTACATTTAATTCTGTAGTATTAACTACATCATGTTTGTGGCCAGAAATGGTCCAAATTCTTCTAAAATGTGTTCCAGCATTCAGCGGTACAAAACGGGGGCCAATAACATTCCTTGAATGTGATGCAATTGCATGCGTCTCAAAATCGGCGGCAATAACATTCCTTGAGTATGATGCAATTGCATACGTGGCCTTCATTAAATACACATGAAGAAAGGGCAATTGACCATGAACATATAGACCAAAAGAAGAAAAACACAAGAATCCAATGAGATATCGAATGCACATCGAAAAGAGAGAAAAAGAAAAATCCATCTTTTCCCTGCTTGATGGTATGATTGTCAAATCCTAACTTTCAACATCGCTATGAAACCGACTTCACATGAAAAAGGCAGGATATGAATTCTCCGAGTCATTGATTGAAAGAGGAACTGTAGGCCCTTGACCCTGAGGCTTTGATTAGTATACTCTGGGGTTCGGTTCACATGGTCCACGTTCAACCCAATGGTCTGGTGGGTCCCACTGGACATTGACTCGCTCACCGTGTTATATATGCAAATATTGATTACCTCTGCAAGGTTCTATGCAGGTCCGTGACTGTGGGTCAGACCAAAGGAAATAATGGGATGGAATGCCAACCATAGGATTGTGTGTGGGCCATCCAAGTGTGTTTCTTTCGTTTAAATCCGGCTTGGCTGAGGTGGATCCCCAATCCACTGAGGTGAGTGGGATCGTTGACTGTGGGGCCCATCGTAATTTATGTATTTTACGTCCATACCATCCATCCATATTTAAAATTCATTTTTAAGGCATCATTATAAAATTGAAGCGGATCCAAATTTCAGGTGGACCATGGTGCAGGAAACAGTTGTAATGGAATCCTCATTATTAAAAACTTCATGGGGTCCATCGGAATGTTTATTTTCCATTCAACCTGTTCATAAGTTCATAAAGACCTGGATGAAGAGACCACACAAATATAATCTTGACCTGGAACTTTTGTGGCCCACAAGAAGTTTCTAATGGTCATTTACTACTGTTTCTTGTACTATGATCCATATAAGATTTAGATCTGCTTCATTTTTTGGATCATGCCTTAAAATGAGTTTTCAGTACAGATGGACAGCATGGATGTAAGCCACATGCATCAAAGTGGGCCCCACAGTCAGAGATCCCATGCACCTCGGTAGATACATGGGTACACCAAAGCCACGCCCCCATTAAACCATATGTAACTCATGGGATGAAGTAAACATATAAAAATTAGCTTGATCCAAAACTCAGGTGAGCCATAATACAAAAGTTTAGAGGGTTTAGGAGCAATTTTACATTATTGCCATTGGTGTGGCCCATCTGAGTTTCCTTTTAGAGTTGAGCTTTTGTAGGTACAGCTCAAATTAGGGTTCTCATCTGATGTAAGGTCAGGATTTATATATACAACACGGTGGGATACACAGCTGGGTGTTTCTATCTAACCTTTACCATTTGTATCGGAAGTCCACATCAACTAAAAAAATGCCCATCATTGGTGGTGAGGATCTTTTGGCACAAATCATCAAGCAGGAATTGTAGACGATTCTGGTCCATCCTAACCTATCTCAACCTTTACTATTTGTGTCCTCAAAATGGATAGTGGTCCACAACTAGAAAAAGTTGCCCAAGATTGGTGGCTAGGATCTTTCCAAACGGATGAGTTTTGGGGCATCCATCCACATCAAGACTCAAAATGCCAACGGTCTCGATTACTATACCATGGGCCCACTCGTAAGAATTGAGAGCTGATTGAATATGCAGGTCAAAAGGACTTCAATCCATAGCCACACCTTTATGTGGTGGTTGGAAGTAATGATTAAATTGGCAGCAAAAAAGTAAAAAACAGACCCATCTACCTAAACCCACCAATACGATACCAAATGATTTTTTTTTTTTTTTTCATGGCTCATATCTACTGAGCTTTGGAGGTTAAGCTTTACTTACAACTCGACATAGGCCGACGGTGATGTGTGGATGACATCCAATCCATCCATCATTCCCGTCCTTCAGGTTCTTCTTGGCGTCCAAAGTATCAAGCCGGTCCAAAATTCAAATAGGCAACATCACAGGAGCAGTTGGTATAGAGACATTTGTCATTAAGGGAGTGTTTGGATCCTAAGCTACTTTAATATAAGTTACTTATAACATAAGTAGCTTATCTTGATTTTTTATTTAATCGATAATTGAGTATGCTGGGTAAATAAGATACTTATCATCTAAAAAGTAAAAAAGTATATTTAGTTTTCAATTTATAAGTAATTATCTCGAAAGTTTATTTGGTTCCCTCACATCCACGGCCCATTAATTATGTGAAGCTAACCTTAGATGTAGATCATTTATTATATGAGCCCCACCTTTGATGTGGGTAATCCATCATATATGGTCTACCTTGACTACAAGCCATTCATCATTCATCATACATCCTTAGGAGTCGACTTTTAATGTGTATAGTTAATTAGGTAGAGGCCATCTTTGATGTTAATCATCCATCATGTGGCGCTCACTATCAATGTTATTGTCTATTATATAACGTCCATCTTCAATATCCATTGCCCATCATATGGAGCCCACCTTTAATATAAATTGTCCATCATGTGGTCCCACCTCTGATGTCGGCCGTCCATCATGTGGAACCCGCCTTGGATGTGGGCCACTCACCATTATGTCGACCTTTGATATAGATTGTCCATCATATGGGGCCCACCTTGATGTGGAGCATCCATCATTTGGGGCCTACTATTATTAATTGCCCACAATGTGGAGCTAACCTTGATGTGGATTGTCCATCATGTGGGCTCACCTTTGATGTCGGCCGTCCATCATGCGGAACCTGCCTTAGATATGGGTCACTCACCATTATGTCGACCTTTGATATGGATTGTCCATCATATGGGGCCCACCTTGATGTGGAACATCCATCATGTGGGGCCCACCATTATTAATTGTCCACCATGTGGAGCCAACCTTTGATATGGATTGTCCATCATGTGGGCCTACCTTTGATGTTGGCCGTCCATCATGCGGAACCCGCCTTGGATATGGGCTACTCACCATTATGTCGACCTTTGATATGGATTGTCCATCATATGGGGCCCACTTTGATGTGGAGAATCCATCATGTGGGGCCCACCATTATTAATTGCCCATCATGTGAAGCCCACCTTTGATTTGGGTTGCCCATCATGTGGGCCCCACCTTCAACGTGAGTTGATCATCATGCGGGGTTTGCCTTGGATGTGGGGCATTCATCACTAGGGGCAAACCTTTGACGTGGATTATTCATCATGTGGTGTCACTTCGATATGGGTTATCATCATGTGGAGCCCATTAGGTCATCTAACCATTCTTCGATGATTTTCCAATCTCATAAACTTAGAAGAGTTTATGGCCACAGAGCATTCTCTTAAATAATTTTGAAGTTATTGTGTCACCAATTAAAATGAAAAAAATAAATTACTTTTGAAAGCTGAAAAGCAATAATAATAATTAAAAAAAACTAATAAAAATAAGCTACTTTTTTTTTTTTAAAAAAAAAGCAACTTACTTAAGTTTAATAACTAAATTAACTTATTAAAAAAATAACTTACTTAATTTAAAAAAGCTAATTATTTGGTAGTATCCAAACAAGCCCTAAAAGACTCCAAAATTGTCCGAGTCCCGATGTATATTCTATAATTAGATATGTCATGTACCACAAATAGCTAGCCTTCCTGCCATACATGTATAGATAATTTACCACGTGTAGCTAGAGTAATTTGTATTCACATCCTTTTCTACAAATGAAATAATCATCCATTCGTATGCCCTTCACACCACGATGAATAGACCAGCCAAAATAATGTGACTCCAGAACTTAACCTTTTTAGAGGTTTTAGGCATGATTCTACTTTATAAACTTTTAAGCTTTACAAGGGTGTTTTTTTTTTCTTTCATTTATTTGTCATTTTCTAAAAGGTGAGAGAAGTCACTTGATAGATGGACTGGATATGTCTTAAAAACAATAGGGTGGAACCCATGCATAGTGTTGGGGAAAAAACACCAAGTCCCCGGTTATAGAATGGACCAACTCTATCGGCACCACCCGAGAGTCCGAGGCAACGTATGAGACAAAGCCTAGAGGAGAGACTTAGCTCGGATTTCTGGGAAACGAATGCCGACCGAGACCTTAAGGGTCAAGAGCCATAGGCAAAGTAAGACACATAAAGTTGGCTCGGTTAACGAGGTAACAATGTCTAAAGAGGCCGATTGAGGCCCTGAAGCTAAAAGTAACCTGACCGACCATAAAACCGACCCATACGAGGCCGGTTACAGTGTCGGGTATCAGATTAAGGAAGAACGTCGGCCATAAGCCGATCCTGTTCCGTCTGACAAGGGGCAGAAAGCTTTATCCTTGCAGCCAGCCGAGACTCGTCTGTTACTTGAGTCGGTCAAAGCCAAGCCGAGCGAGGAAGAAACGGTGTAAGCTTAAATACCGTTCCGAAAATCACGGGAAAGGATTCTCGATCCCGAGGATCTCGGGATCGGGAAGCATCCGTAAGAAGATTACGGCTAAATCAAATCTCCTAGAAATCAGGGAGAGAATCCCCGTACGGCGGGATCATCCCTCTCCTATAAATGAGAGACACTTGAAGGGTGAAAGGTACGCAAAAACTCTCTCCCAAATCCCCTCAATATGATAAGACCCAGATTCTTATCTTGACTTTGGTATCAGAGGGTCCCTTGCTCTAGCCAGGGTCTCCTTTGTCTTCTTCTTATGTAAGTACTCGAATGTCTAAAGAGGGTGGACCAAATTTTTGCATCAACAGTTTGGCGCCGTCTGTGGGATACGATACAAAAAGTCGTGTTCCAGGCTCTATCCAGAAGTGTCAAGTGAGGGTTAGTGGTGAGAACCAGAAAAACTGGTCCTAACGAACCAAATGAGGCTAATGACGCTGGATCGTCAGGTCCAGACGGGGCCCAAGGAGCTTAGACCTAACCTGACAATCAACAAGGTTCCACGGCTCGTCCTGCAGTGCCACCCGCAACTAGGAATACCCAGCGGAATCGAGGAAATGGATGGTTGGATCGGGAGGTCTAGGAACTCAGAGCCGATATAAACGTTATGAAACAAATGTTGGAGCAGATGCACCGTCAACAGACTCAGCAGCCTCAACAAGAACAGGCGATGAATGTTCCGCAACAAGTTGCCGACCTTCATCCCACTGCCCCGCGGTCACTGGCACAGCCGAGTCAGCCCCATGGGCCGTCCGAGCCAGCGCCCGCTCATTCCGCGACTGTCGTGCTACCTCCCACTGATCTCCGACACGAGATAGATCGGAGGAGGCGTGGCCGGCCTCTGGTTGAAGGGGTGGCAGAAAGTAACGAGCCTTGGAAAGCTGACCTTCAGGACTTTAAAAAAGAAGTGCTAGAAGAGATGGCGGATATGAAGCATAGTCGGGATGCATATTCAACCAAGATAGAAACAAAAGCGTCCCCATTCGTCGATGAAGTGATGCAAGCCCGGCTGCCGGAAAGATTTCGCCTCCCGCAGATTACACCTTTCACAGGCAAAACCGACCCAACGGAACACATCGAATGCTTCCGAACGTACATGGAACTGCATGATGCCTCGGATGCCGTGATGTGTCGGGCTTTCTCCCTCACCTTAGCCGACGTAGCCCGACTTTGGTTTAAGCAGCTGAAACCAAAGTCTGTCAGTACGTTTGCGGAACTCAGCGATGCCTTTCTCACCAATTTCATTGGCGAGAAGAAGAAGTTGAAGCCCCCTATGCATTTGAACAACATAGTTCAGAAAGAGGGAGAGCTACTGAAAGACTACATCAAACGTTTCAACTTTGAATCACTCCAAGTTCGAAAACATTCAGAGGAGACGACACTCAATTCCATCATGCAAGGCGTTTGGGATAAGCCGTTTCTGGCATCCATGGACAAGAATCCGCCCGAGACTTTGGATGAATTCATGACTCGGTCAAATAAATACGCGGATGCTGAGGAAACAAGAAACTTGCGTGAGGCTGCCCAGAACGCAAAAACCCTAGTAAAGGAAATCCGGACTATTGTCGGTAGTCCTTGCGGTGGAGGTGACTCAAATCATGCTCGGAAAAGTCACGCCAGGAGCATCAGTCGACCCGAGTTCGAGATCCTGATCATAGCTCGGCCTTCGAAGGAAAAGAAGAGAGAAATATTGCGTCTCGTTCACCAATGAAGATGCTCGAGGCATCCATCATCCTCATGATGACGCATTAGTTATCACTCTAACCATCGCAAACCGAAGGGTGTTCTGCATACTCGTCGACACAGGATCATCTGCTGACGTACTGTTCACTCAGGCATTCGACAAAATGGGTATTGAACGATCGACCTTACGGCCGGTGCGTACCTCATTGATCAGATTTTCGGGAGGACAGTGTTAAGACTCAAATATTGCATAATTTTCGCCATTTATATCTTGGTTTTATGAACATAAATCATCTTAATATTCTATTTTACTCATGTATGTGTTGCAAGGTGAATTTAAAAGCTTGGATTGAAAAAGGTGTTAAAAAGTAAGAATTTGATGCTCAAATTCACCAAGGCAATAGATGGATCGTAGGAGATCAAGATTGAAGAATTCACATGCCAAAGATCCAAGAAAATCAAGCAAGGAATGAAGAGAATCGAAGATTTGAAGTGAAGAATCCCGAAATCGTCCTAAAAAAGTGTATTTTGAAGCTGTGAAGTTTATTTTGGAAAACTGCGCAGCAGGAAGTCTGTTTTAAACGAACTATGCAGCGAGAAGTCTATTTTGGAAAAATACGTATATTTGAGGCGTTTTCTAGGGTTTTCAACTTTGTACGAAGTTTGGAGTTCCCTACTTATAAATAGGGCCTCCTAGGGCATTCTAAAGCATGATTAGAAGCATTCAAGAGCAATATTTAGGGTTTTTTTTAAAGAGTTTTTAGTTTTATTAAAGCTTTATAAGTTGTTTCTTTCCTTTTAGATCTTTTTTATTTGCAATTTTTCTTCTTTCTTTCTTGTTGCTTTTTATTTCTGCAATTTAATTATGTTTTTCTAAGTTCCCTCTAGCCCAAGATAGAAGGGAAGCACATGGGTTTAATATTTCTTTAAATTATGATGATTGATTGTTTTAATGATGAGAATAATGGTGTATGCATATTATCTATTATTTAGGTTTTGTTTTTATCCTCTTGTAAGATCCATATGTTTCCATCATATGAGATTTACATTGATGGATAGGCTTACCCTAGATTAATCAGATTTCCTAGATAGGAGATGTTCTCAACCTGTTATATTTCTTTGATATTCATTATCCTATAGATATTGAATACTTAAAATCACTAGCGCTTGAGAATATATGTCAATGGTGCAAATCTATTATTTTCTAATCTTTTATATCATTTATTAAAATATTTAAAGTGTTTTATTTTCCGATTAGGCTGACCATAGTGCTCAGATCCTAGTTGTGTTATCCAAGTCATCATGATTTTGAAACATTAATCTATGTGTGGAACTTTGAAGCTTGGGTGTTTTTTTTATTCAATTGAATTACATCCATTCAAAAATCCAAAAATCAAATCATCAGTTTAGTTTTTATTACTTAGTTTGTTTTGCATTTGATTTTTTCCTTCTCGCAATTCATCTCCCTGTGGGATTGACCCTGTATTCACAGGATATTACTTATGAACCTCTGCACTTGGAGGCAAGCAATCAGACAGATACTCCCAGAAGGTATCATCTTGCTGCCACTTACGGCTAGGAACCCTCCGCATCAGGCGACAGTAATGGTCTACTTTTTGATAGTCGACCAGTCATCCGTGTATAATGTGATACTTGGCCGACCCTCTCTGAGTCTCCTCCAAGTCGTGGTATCTACATACCATTTCTCTATGAAATTTCTAACTGAGTCGGGAGTGGGAGTCGTCAAAGGAGATCAGCAAGACGCAAGACACTGCTACGCAACAACCATAAAAGTTTCGACCGAGGTATCAATGATCGAGTCACTAGATCCCCGATCCGAAACTCACGAGCGAGGGCAACCGGTGGAAGACCTTATTTCAGTACCTTTAGTTGAGACCGACAAATCTAAAACGGTACAAATTGGCTCGTCTCTGCGATCACCACTGAAAAACAATCTGATAGCCCTACTCCGGCGATACGCCGACATATTTGCATGGAGCCATGAAGATATGCCAGGAATTGACCCATCCGTTATCACACATCGACTTAACATCGATCTGACCAACCAGCCGATCCGACAGAAACGATGTCCGCTTGGTCCTAAAAGGTACGCAATCATTGAAGAAGAGATTAGCAAGCTCCTTAAGGCCAAATTCATAGAAGAGATATACTACCTAAAATGGGTAGCCAACATCGTACTTGTGAAAAAAGCTAATGGGAAGTGGCGTGTCTATATTGATTATATCGACCTAAATAAAGCCTGCCCAAAGAATAGTTTTCCTCTTCCGAGGATCAATCAGTTAGTGGATAGCACTGCGGGGCACGAACTTCTTAGTTTTATGGATGCTTATTTAGGGTACAATCAAATTATAATGCATTAGTTTGATAAATCTAAGACCACCTTTGTCACCGACAAAGGACTTTATTATTACCAAGTGGTGCCATTTAGTTTGAAAAATGCTGGAGCGACTTATCAAAGATTAGTGAACAAGATCTTTGCTCGGTTGATCGGCCGAACCTTGGAAGTGTATATTGATGACATGCTCATCAAAAGTGCACACGCAGCCGACCTAGAAGAAATATTCCTGATCTTACACAAGTTCCAAATGAAGTTGAACCCGAGCAAGTGTGCCTTTGGTATGAGCTCTGAAAAGTTTCTCGGATTCCTAGTCAGTTAGCAAGGAATCGAGGTAAATTCGGAGAAAATTAAGGCATTGCTTGACATGGAGTTTCTGAAAACTATAAAAGACATACAAAGATTGACTGGATGAGTAGCAGCACTCAACCGTTTTCTCTCCCGAGTCACCAATAAATGTCTCCCGTTTTTCAAACAATTGAAGGGATGACAAACGGTGGATTGGACGGAAGAGTGCGAAGCAGTGTTCCAGCATTTAAAGTCTTACCTCGGGTCTCTGCCCCTCTTATCGAAACTCAAGCCAGGAGAAGCCCTACTGTTGTATCTTGCGGTGTCTGAGGCAGCGGTTAGCTCGGCACTGATACGGGAGCACGAAGGGAAATAACTGTCGGTTTATTACGTCAGCAAAACACTACTACCGGCAGAGAAGAGATACCCACTACTGGAGAAAGTGGCCCTAGTGTTGATTGTCTCCTCACGACGACTTCGACCATATTTTCAAGCTTATATAATTATCGTCATGACTGATCTCCCACTACGTCAGGTCTTACAGAAACCAGAAGCTTCAAGCCGACTCACGAAGTGGGCGATTGAACTCAGCGAATTCGATATCCAATTCAAGCCGAGAGTAGCAGTTAAGGGGCAAGCCGTGGCCGACTTCATTGTTGAAGTGACTCCAGGAGCAGATTCAATGGCTTGGAATACCGAGCCTACTGAAGAATTGACCACCGCTTCTCTCGAGTCATCGCCCGACCTAGTCTCTTGGAAGCTGTATGTCGATGGCTCTTTCAACTCTAAGGCAAGTGGGGCAGGAGTAGTGCTAGAAACTCCTGATCAAACTTACATGCAGTATGCCTTAAGACTTGAATTTCAATCCTCGAACAACACAGCAGAATATGAAGCTTTATTGCTCGGCCTCCAACTCGCGGCCAGTTTTGGCGTTATGCATCTCAATGTTTTCAGCGATTCACGATTGGTCGTCAATCAAGTCGCTGGTGTATATCAAACACGTAAAGAGCAATTGAAAGCATACGTGGAAAAAGCCAAATAGTTAATCGATGGATTCCAACAGTGTGTGGTTACTCGGATCCCTCAGACAGAAAACGTCAAAGTCGATCTGTTAGCGAGACTTGCCTCAGCCGATGAGGACGACATAACTAGGTCCATTCCAATCGAGTATGTCGCCGAACTGAGTATTGGTGAACCAGTTAGCTCGACCATGCATACAATCGATTCGGAGCCCACTTGGTTCGACCAATTATCCAATATCTCGACAATGGAGAGTTGCCCAAAGATCACGCCGAGGCTCGACGACTAAAAATCCGAGCTTCTCATTACACCATACTCAACGGAGTGTTGTACAAGAAAGGTTATTACGCTCTGTTACTACGATGCCTAAACCTCAGTGAAGCCGACTACGTACTACGAGAAATACATGAAGGAAAATGTGGAAACCATTCAGGAAGATGATCACTTGCGCATAAGGTTCTACGTTAGGGGTACTATTGGCCAACCATCCAACACGACGCTCGTAAGCTCGTCCACAGATGCGACAAATGTCAATGGTTCATAGCCATTCCAAGGTAACCCTCGGAGGAGCTGACTCCAATGACCGGTCTTTGGCCCTTCGCACAATGGGGAATCGATATTATCAGCCACTACCCATGGGAAAAGGACAGACTAAATTCGCTGTCGTAGCAATGGACTACTTCACAAAGTGGGCCGAGGCTGAGCCACTGGTAAAAATAATTGAGCAGAAGATCACAGACTTCGTATGGAAGAACATTGTCTATTATTTCGGGATACCCTGGACCATTGTTACTGACAATAGGAATCGGTTTGACAATAAGAGCTTTCGTGAAATGTGCGATAATTTTAAAATCAGAAATGTATACGCATCACCCCACCATCCTCAGATGAACGGACAAGTTGAGGCGATCAATAAAATCATCAAACGGTATCTCCGAATTAAGCTTGATCAAGCCAAAGGAGTGTGGGCTGAAGAACTCTCAAATATACTGTGGGCATACCGAACCACGGTTCGAACCGCTACAAGAGAAATCCCTTTCTCCCTCGCTTATGGCTCGGAAGCCGTTACCCCGGTCGAGATCGGGCTGCCCTCAGCCCGAATCAGTTCATTTAACGAAGAGGATAATGAAGAACTCTTGGCCCTCGGACTTGACCTTGTAGACGAACAAAGAGAAAGAGCTCGGTTACGAACTATGGCTTGACAACAAAAAGTAATTCGGTTTTATAATGCCCGAGACGATTTCGAGTCGGGAACATGGTTCTCTGAAAAACGTTCTTCAACACAAAGGAAGTTGGTACGGGCACACTGGGACCCAACTGGGAAGGACCCTATGTCATCTCAAGCACCATCCGACTAGGAACGTATCGATTGGAAGACTTAACTGGACAGTTGCTACCCCATCCGTAGAATGCCGAGCATCTAAAAATCTATTATTCCTAAGTTAGCCCAGCGAAGCGTTTAGAAAGATTCAAAACCAATAAGCATGTAAACTGAATCAAGATGAATAAAAGAAAACCGAGTATATTCATTTATCAGTGCGTTTGTTACATCGAGCTACATCTTGTTGTGGCATTACATTGATAAAGTAAAAGGCTTAAATCAAAAGGAAAGGTCGGCCGTAAGATGCAAACATCTTCCTTGGCCGTGGATACTTTCAAGCCCGCTTTGGAGCTCGGTCTGTTTGGAGAGCTGGTATGAGTGCCAAAAATGGAGCTGATGATAGTACCAAAAAAAGTGGTTCAGACTCAGCTACCACTATTAGGAGCAACCTCAGCAACCTCAGGGGCTGTCTCGACCTCGACACCAGCCACAACATCAATAGGTTCAGCGGCCTCAGCCTCCGGTTCCACGGAATTAGCGACACCTTCTTCAAATTCCGAGAGATCAAGGTCGGTAAATGATTCCTTCATCACCTTGATACAAGCCATATATCCGCTCTGATACAAGCGATCCCTCTCCTCCTTAAATTCTTGGGATTCGAGAAAGGCCTACACAGCCCAATCCTTGGCCTCCTTGGCCTCTGTAGCCTCATCGATGGCATTCTGAATGACTGCCTCAACCTCACCCTTGGTCCGAGCCAACTTATCTGCACAAGAGGCGTGAGCTTGACGGATTTGTCGACTCTCTTCTTAAGCCTCCGTCAGTAGCGAAGCCAAGCGAGCGCACTCGGCTTTGGCGTCAGCAGTGGCCTTCTAAGCGAGTCCTAACTCGCCAGAACAGAATTTCTGCCCAAGCCAAGGAAGCCTCGACTTTTGCTCCCGCCTCAGCTGCCTGCTTTTGAGCGGCAGTCAGATCTGAGCAGGCCTTAACCAAACAAGGAGCCAACTGCACAAGAAAAATGTGAGGTTAGACTGAGTCACCAATAGAAGAAATCACAAACAAAAGAGAGAGATCACCGACGTTACCTCAAGAAGTATCTTCGCCGCATGACCAAGAGTTTGCAGCGAAGAGGCGTTGTAGAGACTAGCGAAGTCTCTCTCACTCCCGTGAGCGATGGCCCAAGGGATCATCCCCGATACCACCTGTTGGAAAGGCGAAGGCTCCTGTTGAGTCGTCCCCCCTCCTGAAGTCTCCCCTCTCTGCTCCTCTCTTAACTCCGAGACTCGCTCTGCAGCGGGTCCCGGCTCAGAAGCCACTGGAGACTCGGCAGGAGCCGCTCCTGTCTCTTCCGCCCTCTCTTCGGGGTCAGAAAGCACGACGACGGTCGGGATGACCGGAGCAGGGGCGACTGGGGCGGATAGCTCCTTAGCCTTCGAAGCCGTCTTCGCCTTCTTTGAAGGCCGAGGCTCTGACAGAAGCACCGATCTCGGAGGATTTTTCATTTTTTACGCCGGTTTAAAAAAGGGTCAAGCTTCAGCCATCTCTGTATCAGATAAGGTAAAGAGTTAGATAAAATCCAAGAAAAACGCGTGAGAATAAATCGAAGATACCTGTCATGGCAGAGTCTAAGCCCGAGAGAATGAGACGCTCCGATTAAGGAAGAGTCTTCCAAGACCAATTTTTCGGACTTAGTCCCCTCAGATCCTTGATCCAAGCTAGAGTACTAGCTCCTAGCTTCCGCCTTCTCTTGAGGATATCTGCAAAACGCGTTCAGTCAGACTCAGGAATGTCAAAAAAAAAAGATACGGAGAAAGGAAATGCCGAGTCACCTGCTTCAGAAAACGCCCGGGGAATATGAGATTCGAAGAGCCCAGGCTCGGCAGTCTTCTAGCTCTCCAGTGTTTGTTGGAGGTAGGAGGGTCGGTTATCAAAGGACCGCCCTTGTTCCCCCAAGCGCACAAGAAGTACCAGCCGGGTTGTTCAGGGTTTGGCCGTATTTGGTACAGATAAAGGAACTCGTCCATAGTCGGTGGGGGTTGCTCTGTCTCGGCCTACAATACTGAACATCCGAACAAGTTCCTCCACCCGTTCGACACTATCAGCCCAGGAGCAATTCGGAGTCGGGACAAAATCTCGAGCAACGGGTTGGAGGGATAGACGTAAGCCACATTGCATTGCGACTTGAAAAATTGCGACCATCCTAGCAGGAGGATGATCAAGCAATTCACTTGGAAGGAGAAGACGAATAATAACTGAGTCGGGGACATGATACCCGACTCAGATCCTGTCTAAATCCGCCTCAGTTAAAACTAATAGGATTAGATCCTTCTGATCATCTCCAACTTCTCCCTCGGCAGCATCTCCCTCTTCGTCTGCTGACTCAACGGCCAGGCCGACCTTCTTAGGGGAACCAAGTCAGTGGCTTCCTCTAACTCCTCATCCTCTTCTTCTAAGTCATCCCCAGGAAAACGGGGGTTAGGTCTCTCAGGGGTAGTCACCAGAGACGCCCCTCCGCTGGAAGGACCCGCCGAAGCAGGACGTTCCACTGAAGTTTCAGACGTTCTTTTAGAGAACCGGAAAGCGTCATTGGCACTAATCGCCATCTCCGCCAGCAATGGGGGCGATTCCAAGACATTCCAAAGATCTCTCATTTCGTCCTCATCACCGGAATCCCTTCCCGAGGACTTAAAGAATCGCTGCCATTAAAGAGTCGAAAAGGAAAGGGAGGAAAAGAAAACTCATCAGAGATGTAAAAAATGCATAGTTGGGGAAGTAAAAAGGAGAAGAAAGGCGAAAATAATAGAGGAAGTGGCGAAACACGAAGACAGGTTGAGAGGAGGAGAAAGGAAGAAGAGAAAACGGAAAAGGAAAGCTCGCGCGAAAAATGGGAAACAAATCCCGTTTTCCCCTTTTATACCCGAGCGACGTGGCAACGACATTTAAGGAGGAGTCAAATTGAAGCCTGCTTCAACTCCCCCACCCGACACGTGGTGCATGCTGATTGACGCAAGTAATGCCCTCGCCACGCGTTCGATTCTCAAAAGCGGACGAAACGTTCTGACGGCTGTCCGCTCGTGCGACCTCGAGGACCGAACCGACGCCAGTTAAGAACGACACATGAAGCATTAAATGCTCCATCATAACCTCAGTCTCCAGGGCACACTGACTCAAAAAACTCGTTACTCCTTAGTGTCGACCTAATTAACACAAGGAGTAGGGGACTTACTGTTGGGGAAAAAACACCAAGTCCGGATACCCGGTTATGGAATGGACCAACTCTATCGGCACCGCCTGAGAGTCCGAGGCAACGTACGAGACAAAGCCTAAAGGAGAGACTTAGCTCTGATTCCTGGGAAACGAATCCTGACCGAAACCTTAAGGGTCAGGAGCCATAGGCAAAGTAAGATACATAAAGTTGGCTTGGTTAACGAGACAGTAATGTCTAAAGAGGGCGATTGAGGCCCTTAAGTTAAAAGCAACTTGACCGACCATAAAACCGACCCATACGAGGCCGGTTACAGCGTCGGGTATCGGATTAAGGAAGAACGCCGGCCATAAGCTGATCATGTTCCATCCGACAAGGGGCAGAAAGTTTTATCCTTACAGCCAGCCGAGACTCATCTGTTACTTGAGTCGGTCAAGGCCGAGCTGAGCGAGGAAGAAACGGTGTAAGCTTAAATACCGTTCTTAAAATCACGGGAAAGGATTCTCGATCCCGAGGATCTCGGGATCGAGAAGCATCAGTAAGAAGATGACGGCTAAATCAAATCTCCTAGAAATTAGGGAGAGAATCCCCATACGGCGGGATCATCTCTCTCCTATAAATGAGAGACACTTGAAGAGTGAAAGGTACAGAAAAACTCTCTCCCAAATCCCCTCAATACGATAAGACCCAGCTTCCTAGCCTGACTTTGGCATCGGAGGATCCCCTGCTCTAGCCAGGGTCTCCTTTGTCTTCTTACTGTGCAGATACTCAAAGGCCTAAAGAGGGTGGACCAGATTTTTATGTCAACACATGACATTGTAGGTTAAGCTTAAAGTTCCAAACTTAGTAGATCTAGCCGCATCTTTTCACATGGTGTTCATAATGCCAGCTAATCAAAATTCTTTTGGCCTGCCTAGCATGCGTACTATATATATGTGCATGCATGCGTGTGGGGCCACATATTATAAATGCATGTGTGTATACACGCGCACGAGTAGTTGGGATGTGCCTTCACTGCACTCGGTGGAATAGGCTAAGCCTATTTTCTCATTGCGGGTCGTTCACTTGCCGCGTCGTGTGCTCACTATCGCCCTTAGCTTGAGGGCGACGGGCAGGTGAGCTGTAACTCTGCTAGTTGCCAACCCTCTCTTCGACCTTCAGGTCCTATCTAGATCAATGAATTTTAGGTCATTTTATGCTTGGTACCTCTCTGTCGGCAAAGACCTTTAGCTATCACTTGACTTCTTCAAGAAGCCTTACAATGCTCTGGTAAGAATTCGGATCTTCTTTTTGTCATAAGCAGAAAAATTCTGATTTCCTACATTGTGATTAGCTCCCATTATTACTGATGTTGTCAGCACTGTTGCATTAAATGACTCGTGTGATAATGTGGTCCAATTAGATTGCAACAAGCAGGATTTCCGTGCCTATGGCAAGCAGTGGATCTGTATTCCTTAGACAAACAGCTTATTTTAATATGACTAATCATGCCATCTATGATATGTGGATCTGATTGGACATTCGATGGACCACAGCCTCATTATTATGCAAGGTAGCCACTTTCCCAAATTTCCTACGTTGGAAAAATAAGTAAATCCAAACCACCATTCTTGCCATTTTTTAATGGGAAGTGTACCTTTGTTACGTATCTCTCATTGACCGTTTATTTGCAAGCCACAAATTGAAAGGTTATGATTGTTATAGCACAGATAATTTTGGGGCATGGCCCATTCATTCTGGTTTGCATTATACAAACAGTGTAGGTTATTAACTGTGGGTCCCACTTATAATCGACTGTAACGTGCAGGGAATTCTTCGTTATACATTTTCCACCGTACTCGTAGTGTTAGTTCACTACTATTTCAAAATTGATGTTGTCATTAATCGTCCTTGCAAATGGGATATATGCACGACTATCCGGACCATCCAAAATGTGGGGCACATGTTAGATGGAGCATGGCTCGAAATCACGTTGAACAGCCAATGCTAATCATCCAATTAGATTCTATTAAATGGATAGTTGAAATAAATCATTGAGTGGTCCAAATTCAATGGGGCAAAATCAGATGGTTAGGATCATCTCCTCAGTTTGGTTTTTGGGTTGTTCCGTATCTCACTGATCACAGAGAACTCATGTCAAACTGCAACATATATATGGTGGATGAGTCAGCTCTTTTTAGGGCATGAGCTAAAAAATAAAGTAGATCTAAAGCTCAAGTGAACCAAACCACAGGAATAGTGGGAATAGAAAGCTTCTCCTTGAAAACTTTACGCCGGAGACTACAATTTTTATTTGTCATCCAACCTATTTACAAAGTCATGTAATCCTGGATGAAAGGAAAACACAAATTTTAGCTTGATGCGGAACTTCTATGATCCGAAGAAGTTTTTGAAGTAGGCATTCAATCTTCACTACTTCCTATTGTGTGGTCCAGTTGAACTGTATATTTACCTTATTTTTAGGTCATGTTCTAAAATGAGCTGACAAAATGAATAGATGGCGTGGATACAACACTTACATCATGGTGGGGTCCACAGAACTTTGAAACCAGCCAAACCACGTCCCAATAGCCACTCATCCATTCGAGGAGTGCACTCTCTTGAAAATCAATCTATTCAAATTGAGAACTGAACACCTACAGCCTCCCTGCACCATGCACAAGATTCCTTTTCAACCACTAAAAATCACTTGGGATTAAAAAGTTAATATTTTTCTAAATTTTTAGTGGCTCGAATCGTACCACATTATTCTTGTGATGCAGGCAGCCTGTATGTCATTGATTCTCATTTAGACACCGCCCGTAAAAGACCCAACCGTGTATTAGAACAGCTGGTATCTTCCCAGTCCATGTGTCAATGAAAAGGTCTGATTCACGGTTTATACTGGTAGAGTAGCTTTGGTTCAAAGTTCAACCCAACTTACTAAATGAGTAGGACAGACAACTCTCAAAATCAACATGACATGACCCAACTTCAACCTAATTTCTATATAAATTTAATGTGGGCCATTTTAAAATGGACCTGGCTTACACCTGACTCAACTCATATTAAAGAAAGTAGTTAATTAATATAAATATAGAAAAGTCTAAACATTTGATTAAAACCATCTAATATAATTTAAAGAGTAGGAATTCCATATGAGATCCAACGGCCAATACCAAACCCATAATTAATTAGACTCCAAATAAATATTTTGGCTTCTATAAATAATTGCATTGGAACACTATTTCTGTGAAAACTCACTTATAATTTTTATATTCAATCCAAACTGATTCATAACCAACCCATTAAATTAATTAGGGTTCTGACGATATGGAAGGCGTAGGACCCGAATTTCGTCTGGAACACCGGTTTTATCATGGCATGTGAAACACTTTAATATCCGTGGTGCCGCCACGTAGTATATGCGAATTAACTTCATTGATTAGGTCCATTGTACATACAAAATATCAGCCCAATAAAAAATAAAAATAAATAAATAAATAAAACCTAGATCAACCACATTCATGGGAGCAATATAAATTAATCATGCCTTGTGACCCACTTAAGTTGTTTATCAGGTTGATCTTTGTATCTTCCCTTCATCTTAGTAATTCATGCTTAATAAATAGATTTGATGAAAGATAAAAACCATTGTGGCCACACACAAAATTGCAATTCCATCTTGTTTTCTGTGTTGTGGCCCATTTTAGCTGTGGAGATGTGTGAAGTTTGGTTGTAAGGCATAGCATTGAGGAAAGCACCCAATGGATGGAGTAGATTTTATGCAAATAATATAGTGGGCCCACAAAACTTAGGAAAGGGTGTAAGGAGGAAGATCACCGTTTTCTTGAGTGATTAAAATCTTGAATCACAAGGTAGTTTTTTGAATCCACAAGAATAAAGAGAGAAAATTGAAAGTTTTATTATTCAAATAATGTCTAATGTGTACAAATTTTCAATTACACCACTAATAAATAACATTGAAGTTTTATTATTCAAATAATGTCTAATGTGTGTAAATTTTCAATTAAATGGATGGAGTAGATTTATACAAACAACGTGGTGAGCCCACATGAAATAAGGAAAGGTGTGAAGAAGAAGATCATCGCCTTCCTCAAGTGATTAAAACCTTAAATCTATAAAGGAGTTTCTTGAATCCACAAGAAAAAACTCAAACTTTTATCATTCGAATAATGTCTAATGTGTATAAATTTTCAATTACACTATTAGTAAAAATAAAAAAAATCATAATTCATAATTATCAAAGTAAAATTCTAACTTAAATAGAGGTTACCCACAATAGTAAAACTAATCCAAAGCCTAATTTACTAAAAATAAAAAGTGTGGATAAACCTTATTAAACGAGTCTAGCATGATTACAAGTAATTTCTTAAAAGATAAAAATATAAAATTCTAAAAATAGAAAATATTACAAAATTAAGAATTACTAAAAATAATAATTTTTAATTTTTTTGTAACTAAAAGCATACGTTTTCTCAATAAATAAGTCATAGGTCTTGTAATAATAATTGGATAAAAAGTTATGAGCAATTTATAGTTCATACTTCAAACAACAATTTCTGCTTATTCGAATTGAATTTCTTCAAATTATACACGTGTGGACTCTAATTATGTTTTTTAACTAAAAGCATACATTTTCTCAATAAATAAGTCATGGGTCTTGTAACAATAATTGGATAAAAAGTTTTGAGCGATTTATAATTCATCCTTCAAACAATAATTTCTGCTTATACGAATTGAATTTCTTCAAATTATACACGTGTGGAGTCTAATGATTTCATGCCTTACATAGGACTAGGCCCGAATATAATAGATTACTTTTGCTTTTGCTTTTGTTTTTGTTTTGTTTTTGTTTTTGTTTTTTTTGTTTTTTTTTGGTCATATTAGGAATGTACATGTGCATATGCTACATCACCACATGGCTCTATTATTATTCTATGAGCTGTGTAGAACAGGTGTTTAGAAGATCTGGGTTCAAAGATGCCGACCGCTTGCATTAAAAGTAGTGAAAGGAATATGTGCCAGTAAAATCTCAGCTATTCCCTGCCAACCTGCAACATACCCTATCTTAATCAATGTTGGGTAGACTTATTGCAAGGAAAAAAAAAATATCCCAAGCCATTGATGCTATGTACGGTGGACATAACTTGGCTATATTTAGTTACTCCCTACCCAAATTTTAGTGGAGGAGGCATGGGTCCATGATTCTGACCCATTATGGAATGGGTTAGTTCACGGACCCTTCCACCGGACTCGACCAAAGCAATGCCCCACTTGTAGAAGCTAGAAAATGAAAACACATGGGAGGTGATCTGACCTGCAGGGCCTACTGTGATGTTTGTGTTTTATTTACGTCCTCTGTCTATTTTGAGAACTTCTTTTAGGAGTACAATTCAAGTATACCACACCACATGAAACAATGGGATTGAATGCCGACTGTTGAATTATCAGGGGTTACAAAAGTTTTTATCTGATATTTGTATTTTCCCTTCCTGATGTTTTTTTTTTTTTTTTTTTAACACACGCACACACACACCCCAACACATGCACGCGGTGGGATTTCACCACAGGTGGGTACTCGAACCCTTGACCCGGTGTTGAAACTCCTGGGAGTCTACCACCCGGGTAAGAGCCTTCGGGATGTCTGTGTGACCTTATAAATGGTTGGATTATAAATAAACATAACAGTGGGCCCTTATAAGGTTTTAACAGTGAATGCCATCATTACTATTATTCTTGTGGTGTGGTCCACTTGAGCTTTGGATATGGTTCAACATTTAAGAGCACCAAGGTTGGTGCATCATGAAACATAGGGTCAATCTTAATATATATGCCTTGCATCCATACTGCCCATCCATTTTTATGCCTCTATTTAGGGCATGATCCACGACATGAAGTAGATCCAAATCTTAGGTGGGCTACACCACAGGAAACAGTGGTTATTGAATACCCACCATTGAAAACTGATTAGGGCCATTAGAATCATTAAACCAAATATATATAATTTTTTAGTACCCAAATACCACTGTTTCTTACGGTATGGCCCATTTGAAATTTAAATCTACTTCATTTTTCAGAAAATGTATACCGAGGTGGACTCCCCGTCAGGGATCCACACACATCCAGGAATTTAGGGATCCACCAACCTATTTTAAAGTGAGCTTGCTGAACAGATGGATTGCATGGGTAAAACGGGGGCATCTTCTGTGGAAGGTGGTGGGTGGGATTCCTGATCATGGCCCACCGTGATGTATTTGCCTCGTATTCATGCTGTCCATTCATTTTCAAATCTCATTTTCGAAAATTGGCCCAAAAATGAAGCATATCCAAATTTAAGTGGACCATAATATAAGAAATAGTGGTAGTCGATTGTTTAAAACTTTTCATGGCCGGGCCACAGTTTTGGATCGAGCTGATATTTGTGTGGGCTCTTCATCCAGGTCTTTGTAACTTTACCAACAGGTTGGATGACAAATAGACACTCCAATGGCCTCATGAAGTATTTAATGGTGGGGAGTCAATCACAACTGTGTTCATTAGTATAGTCCACCTAAGATTTGTATCTGCTTCATTTTCTAGATCATGCCCTAAAATGAGCTTTTCAAAATAAATGGACGGTGTGGATGTGAGGCACATGCTTTACGGTAGGCCCCATAGTTAGGGATCCACCAACCTTGGTAGATATGAGGATCCACCCAAACCGCAGCCCGGGTAAAGGTGGGCCCTATAGAGGGTGTAGATACGTGTCATGCGAAGACGAGTGCCAATAATCCACGATCTTCGAGTTGTACCAATAGTTCAAATGAAATCAAAGTTTAACAAGCCCCGCGCAATGATGTATTTATTATATGCGCACCATTTGTCCATTTTTCAAGATCATTTTAGAGAATTAGACAAAAAATGAATCATATCCAAAGTTCAAATGAACCACACCAAAAATAGCAATAAGGATAATGATTTTCACCTTTAAAAAATTGGTAGGGTCCATCATAACGTTTATTTTCCGTCCAATTTATTAATAAGGTCAAAAATACATGGATGAAGAGGACAGAGAAATTTCATATTGATCCAAGACTTCTATAACCCCCAAAAGGGTTTCAATGGTAGAAGCTCAATCCCCCGCTATGCTTTTTGCAGTGTGGTCTAATTGATCTTTAGATCTATCTTTTTTTATAGCTAAAGCCTTAAGACGAGCTTGCCAGATGGATGGACGGTTTGCATATAACACATACCTCGTGATGGGATCCACGGAACTTGTTGATGTCAATACACTAGTATATATCCAGCCAATCCGCTTCCGGATGGTGCTGGGTCACCACCAGAGGTGGGCATCGAGTTGAGTCAGACCGAGTTAGGTCCAACACGGCTCGATCCGATTTTGAAAACTGCCTGACTCGAACTCAATCTAAGTCAGTACCGAGTCTAGAATACCTGACTCGATCCGAGTTTCAGTTTGAGCGGGGGCTGATCTGAACCGAGTCCGACTCAGTCAGAAATACCGAGCCGGATCGAGTTGGCATCGATTCGGATCGGGCCATTGGACTGCATGGCCAGCCATTCATCGGGTCGCCCGCTTCCTTCAATCTCCACCATTTCCTGTATGTTGTTTATCCTCTTAATATTAAAAAGAAAACTTTAAAAAAAAAAAAAAAAAAAAAAACCCGCACCTGATGGCCACTGGCTGCCGCCTGCCGGATAGGGGAGAGAGGGAGAGAGAGAGAGAGAGAGGGAGAGGAGGGTTGTTGGCATTGCTGCCACCTACTGGACGGGAATGGATGGCCAATGGGTGCCAGACAGAAATGGATTGGTTTTTTGGATCATTGGATCATGTCGTGCGGCAGGTATGATAGAGAAAATTAGGAATTAAGTTATATATATATATATATACACACACACACACCATACCAACAACCCGAGTCGAGTCGGTTTCGGATTAGGTTGAGTCGGACGGATCGAGTTTCGGTTGAGTCACTGGGTAACTTGAACTTGACTCGATTTGTGTTCGGATTGGGCCGAGCCTATTCGGTTCGGACCGACTCACCCATTCAGAGAGTCGGATCCAAACGAGCCGTGGGTCGAGTCGGATTGTGCCCAGCTCTCACTCACCAGCCAATTCACTTCAGAGCGAACCCCACTCGTCCTCTGGCCAAGGACCATACAGCCCCTCTGGAATTAAGTTAAGAACTGGTGGGCCGCACCCAGAAAATCGATTCCAACCGACCAATGATGCAGCCTTCCACGTGAGAGGAAAGTCGAAAGGCTAAAATGATTTGGGTGGTGGTATGATGGATGCAAGCGGAGATGGATTGGCTACTCCCCCGATACTAGCCCGGTGACCGGTGGTCGGTGGTCTGTGGGCCCCACCATGATGTATGTGTTTCATCCATTCCGTTCATCCATTTTTAAAGATCATTTTAGGGTTTTATGCCAAATATAAGAGGGATGGAAATCTCAGGTAGACCACACCATAGGAAAACAATAGTGATTGGACATCCACCATTAAAATCCTCATAAGGCCCACTGTACTGTTTATTTGACATCCAATATGTCTATTAGGTCATACATACTCAGATGAAGGGAAAAAACAAAGATCAGCTTGATCCAAAACTTTTATGGCCCTCAAAAAGTTTTTAATGATCGACATTTATTCAACACTGTTTCCTGTAATGTGGTCCACTTGAGATTTTTATATTAATTTTTTTTGTATCATACAATAAAATTATCCATAAAAATAGATGGACGGCATGGATGCAAGACATAAATCATGTCGGGGCCCACAGAGCACCGACCACCAGCCATTGGCTGGTGGCAGGGGGAGTAGCAAGCCGTTTCCGATGCAAGCATCACAATATCCCACGATGGGGCGGCCAATGAGAAAGCGACGTCCACGCGTCAACCGACCATGCTTATGACGTCATCGCATTAATATAAGGTAAACCTCCTTTTGCCCCCATTCTTTTGATAGATACACTCACTTTTTAAACTTTCGGCTATATATTTAGTACAAAATTTTGTACTTTGTTGTACTGCCAAAAGTAGAACCAGTCCTCAGTCAATGTGTGGGTGTAAATGTCAAAAAGGCCAATACTATGTTCTCTCTGACACGTGTCAATGGCGCGTGGAGAAAAAGATGAAGAAAGATACGGTACACTCGAGTGTATCATGGAAAGAAGGATTCCAACTCTCATATATAGATCTCACTTATACGGACCATTTGCGTTGTGGGCCCCACCGTGATGGGATGAGCTGTACGTCATTGAACAAGAAAACTTTTGTCGCCCTTTCGAAAAGGTTTCGGGGTTTAGGGCGTGTTTGGGCGGTGGTATTAGGAGGAATTTGGTGGAATGGGATTTAAAAAACATAATTATTAACCACGGCAGCGATTGTCCCTGTTGGCCATGGGATATGATTAAGAGAAATTTCCTACTGTACGACCCATTTATGGCCCACCAGCCATGGGAGGCCCACTTCTTTTTAAGCTTCCACGAATACTCCCCTGTGTACGGAGACTTTTCAACGGACCGAAATACCCCCGTCATTCCTTCCTGAAGCCGATTGGCCGGCGTGCGAAGACGAGCGCTGACGCTCCTCGACGTGGGCCCCACATTGATGTATTTATTATATCCACACCGTTCATCCATATTTTGAGATCATTTCAGAGCATTATGGGAAAAAAGGGAATCATATCCAAAGATCAAATGGACCACACCACAAATAGCAGTGAGAAACTTGATTTTCACTGTTAAAAATTTCGTAGGGCCCACCATAACATATATTTTCCATCCAATCTATTCATAAGGTGACAAAGACCTGGATGAAGAGGAAAAACAAATTTCATATTGATCTAAAACTTCTGTGACCTCTAAAAGGGTTTCATTGGTAGACGTTCAATCCTCCACTGTCTTTTACAGCATGGTCCAGTTGATAGCTAGACCTGTCTTATTTTTCGTTTCAAGCCTTAACACGAGTTTGCCAAGTAGATGGACGGTTTGGATATAACACATACAACATAATGGAGCCCACAAAAAGCGATGGAGATTTAAGCAGGAAAAAAAAAAAAAGCCTGACCCCAGTCGACCCCGACTCGCTGTCCCACCTGTGTAAATTATTATTATTATTTTTTTTTGTTTTTTTACGAGGAGAATATTTTCTCTCGTACCTTTTTCTCTGATACATATGCATATATAAGCAAATAAATGTTTTTCTCTTTTTTATTTATTTATTTTTTTATTCATTAATAAACATATCTTTTAAATTAAAAGGAGTTACTTGACATACCATATAGGATTTTGGGGTAGGAGACGATACTTTGGCTAACCAACCTACTTATTTTTCAAGATTCCACCAGGTCGATGGTCGAAAATCCATTTCGATGCACTTCACGGTCATTTTCATGCATTCACGGTCAATTCGCTTCACTTCACGATTATTTCCATGCATTTCACGGTCAATTCTGACAATTCTGTTTAGATTTACAGTCATTTCGATGTACTTCACAGTCAATTCCCTTCACTTCACGGTCATTTCCATGCATTTCATGGTCAATTCGCTTCACTTCACGATCATTTCCATGCATTTCACGGTCAATTTTGGCAATTCTGTTTAGATTCACGGTCATTTCGATGCACTTCACGGTCAATTCCCTTCACTTCACGGTCATTTTCATGCATTTCACGGTTAATTCGCTTCGCTTCACGGTCATTTCCATGCATTTCACAGTCAATTCCAGCGATTCCGTTTAGATTCACGGTCATTTCAATGCACTTCACGGTCAATTCCCTTCACTTCACGGCCATTTCCATGCATTTCACGGTCATTTCGCTTCACTTCACGGTTATTTCCATGCATTTCACGGTCAATTCCAGCGATTCCGTTTAGATTCACGGTCATTTCGATGCACTTCACGGTCAATTCCCTTCACTTCATGGCCATTTCCATGCATTTCACGGCCATTTCGCTTCACTTCACGGTCATTTCCATGCATTTCACGATCAATTCCAGCGATTCCGTTTAGATTCACGGTCATTTCGATGCACTTCACGGTCAATTCCCTTCACTTCACGACCATTTCCATGCATTTCACGGTCATTTCGCTTCACTTCATAGTCATTTCCATGCATTTCACGGTCAATTCCGGCAATTCCGTTTAGATTCACGGTCATTTCGATGCACTTCACGGTCAATTCCCTTCACTTCACGGTCATTTCCATGCATTTCACGGTCAATTGACTTCACTTCACGATTATTTCTATGCATTTCACGGTCAATTCTGGCAATTTCGTTTAGATTCACGGTCATTTCGATGCACTTCACGGTCAATTCCCTTCACTTCACGATCATTTCCATGCATTTCACGGTCAATTCTAGCGATTCCATTTAGATTCACAGTCATTTCGATGTACTTCACGGTCAATTCCCTTCACTTCACAGCCATTTCCATGCATTTCACGGTCATTTCGCTTCACTTCACGGTTATTTCCATGCATTTCACGATCAATTCCAGCGATTCCGTTTAGATTCACGGTCATTTTGATGCATTTCACGGTCAATTCCCTTCACTTCATGGCCATTTCCATGCATTTCACGGTCAATTCCCTTCACTTCATGGCCATTTCCATGCATTTCACGGTCAATTCCCTTCACTTCATGGCCATTTCCATGCATTTCACGGCCATTTCGCTTCACTTCACGATCATTTCCATGCATTTCACAGTCAATTCTAGCGATTTCGTTTAGATTCACGGTCATTTCGATGCACTTCACGGTCAATTCCTTCACTTCATGACCATTTCTACGCATTTCACGGTCATTTCGCTTCACTTCATAGTCACTTCCATGCATTTCACGGTCAATTCCGGCAATTCCGTTTAGATTCACGATCATTTTGATGCACTTCACGGTCAATTCCCTTCACTTCACGGTCATTTTCATGCATTTTACGGTCATTTCGCTTCACTTCATGGTCATTTCTATGCATTTCACGGTCAATTCCAGCGATTCTATTTAGATTCACGATCATTTCGATGCACTTCACGGTCAATTCCGTTCACTTCACGGGCATTTCCATGTATTTCACAGTCATTTTTCTTCACTTCACGGTCATTTCCATGCATTTCACAATCATTTCCAGCGATTCCGTTTAGATTCACGGTCATTTCCATGTACTTCACGATCAATTCCCTTCACTTCACGGCTATTTCCATGCATTTCAAGGTCAATTCGCTTCACTTCACGGTCATTTCGATGCACTTCACGGTCAATTCCCTCCAATACAACACACTCAAATCAAATCACTCCCTCTAAATTTCTCGCGACCTTCATGCTCATTTCCATGCTGTTCATTCATTTCTTTAAATGATTTACGGTCACAGACCAAAAAATTAAGTACATCCGAAGCTCAAGTGGGCCACATAATAGAAACCAGTGGAAATAAAACAGTCGAGGTCGACCGGGTCATACCCGGTCGACCCCATCTCGCTGTACATATACCCAGTCGACCGGGTTTTGACCCGGTTGACCCCATTTCCCTACAATTCACATAAGTGGGGTCGACCGGGTCCTAACCCGGTCGACCGGGTAACTGTACAGGGAGTTGGGGTCGACCGGGTTTGACCCGGTCGATCCCGACTGTTTTCTATGGCAGGCATTCAATCTGCACTGTTTTCTATCATGTGGCCCACTTGAGCTTCTTATTTCCATCATTTTTCATGTTAATTCACGGTCATTTCCATACATTTCACGGTCAATTCCCTTCACTTCACGGTTATTTCCACGCATTTCACGGTCAATTCGCTTCACTTCACCGTCATTTCCATGCATTTTACGGTAATTCCAGGTGATTCCGTATTGATTCACGGTCATTTCCACGCATTTCACGGTCAATTCTATTCATTTCATGGTCAATTCCCTTCACTTCATAATCAATTCCGCCGATTCCGCTTCTCTTCGTGGTTTGTGGTTTCTCCTTGCGACCTAAGTTCTTTGATCTGCAGATGATGGCCCACCTTGTCGCACTCTCTCGTCCATTAACATCTCCAGCACCCCCATTTGTATGTAAACCGGGATCCTTGCTAGGCAAATGGTGGCCCACCTCCTCCACTTGGAATCATTCACCAGAACATGATGGCGGCCCTTTATCTTTGAATCGATGGTAGGCATTCAATATCCACTGTTTTCTATTATGGGTCACATTGAGCTTTGGATCTACTTCATTTTTGAGTACATGATCTTAAATCATTTAAACAAATGAATGAACAGTATGGATATATGAAATGCATTGCATTGACCATGAGTTTGGGAGTTGCAGAGTTCTTCTCTGTCTTTTCCGCACAAAATTGGCCCTCGGATCGTTTCAAGTCTACCTTTAAACATTTTTTCAGATTGAATTTGGGCTGAAAAACATTCATGCTTGAGAAGATTAGGACATTCAAACATACCCTACAGAACATTGAATTAAGTCAACTTTTTATGGTGTGAGAAATTCTACCAAGTTTACTAATGTCATAGTGACTCATCTGAACAAGAAAAACTGAGTTGCATTATGTCACAACTGAAAGGGGGGACAATGAAATGATAGTGAATCAATACGGAATCGCCTTGAATGACCGTGAAATGCATGGAAATGACCGGGAAGTGAAGGGAATTGACCGTGAAATGCGTGGAAATGACCGTGAATCAACACGGAATCGCCGGGAATGACCGTGAAATACATGGAAATGATCGTGAAGTGAAGCGAATTGACTGTGAAATGCATGGAAATGACTGTGAAGTGAAGGGAATTGACCGTGAAATGCGTGGAAATGACCGTGAATCAACACGGAATCGCCGGGAATGACCGTGAAATGCATGGAAATGACCATGAAGTGAAGCGAATTAACCGTGAAATGCGTGGAAATGACTGTGAAGTGAAGGGAATTGACCGTGAAATGCATGGAAATGACCGTAAATCAACACGGAATTGCCGGGAATGACCGTGAAATGCATGGAAACGGGCATGAAGTGAAGTGAATTGACCGCGAAGGGTGTGGAAATGGCCGTGAAGTGAAGTGAATTGACCGTGAAGTGCGTCGAACTGACCGTGAATCAACACGGAAATGCCAGGAATGACCGTGAATGCATGGAAATGACGGCGAAGTGAAGTGAAATGACTGCGAAGTGCGTGGAAATGGTTGTGAAGTGAAGTGAATTGACCGTGAAGTGCGTCGAATTGACCGTGAATGAACACAGAATCGCCGGGAATGACCATGAAAGTGACGGTGAAGTGAAGTGAATTGATCGCGAAGTGTATGAAAATGGCCATGAAGTGAAGTAAATTGACCGTGAAGTGCATCGAATTGACCATGAATCAACATGGAATTGTCGAGAATGATCGTGGAATGCATGGAAATGACGGTGAAGTTAAGTGAATTGACCGCGAAGTGAGTGAAAATGGCCGTGAAGTGAAGTGAATTGACCGTGAAGTGCGTCGAATTGACCGTGAATCAACATGGAATCGCCGGGGATGACCGTGAAATGCATGGAAATGACGGTGAAGTGAAGTGAAATGATCGCGAAGTACGTGGAAATGGCCGTGAAGTGAAGTGAATTGACCGTGAAGTCCGTCGAATTGATCGTGAATCAACACAGAATCGCCGGGTATGACTGTGAAATGCATGGAAATGACGGTGAAGTGAAGTGAATTGACCGCGAAGTGCGTGGAAATGGCCGTGAAGTGAAGTGAATTGACAGTGAAGTACGTCGAATTGACTGTGAATCAACACGGAATTGCCGGGAATGACCGTGAAATTCATGGAAATGGGCGTGAAGTGAAGTGAATTGACTGCGAAGTGCGTGGAAATGGCCGTGAAGTGAAGTGAATTGACTGTGAAGTGCGTCGAATTGACCGTGAATCAACACGGAATCGCCGGGAATGACCGTGAAATGCATGGAAATGATGGTGAAGTGAAGTGAATTGACCGCGTAGTGCGTGGAAATGGCCGTGAAGTGCATCGAATTGACCGTGAATCAACACGGAATTGCTGGGAATGACCGTGAAATGTATGGAAATGACAGTGAAGTGAAGTGAATTGACCGCAAAGTGCATGGAAATGGCCGTGAAGTTAAGTGAATTGGCCGTGAAGTGCATCGAATTGACCGTGAATGAACACGGAATCACCGGAAATGACCGTAAAATGCATGGAAATGACGGTGAAGTGATGTGAATTGACCGCGAAGTGCGTGGAAATGGCCGTGAAATGAAGTGAATTGACTGTGAAGTGGATTTTTAACCATTGACCCAATGGATTCTTAAAAAATTACTATGTTAGTTGGCTAAATTAGCTTCTCCTACCCCAAAATTATATATAGTACGTTAAGTAACTTATTCTAGTTTAGGAGATATGCTTGTTAAATAAATAGACAAAGAAATGAATTAAGAGATAAAAATATTTTTATATACTTTTATATATATATATATATATACTCGAGAAAAATGTAAGGGAGAAAAAGTTCTCCACGTAAAAAAATAAAAAATAAAAAAATTACAAAGTGAAACAGCGAGTCGGGTCGATCGGGTCAGTGGGACAGCGAGTTGGGGTCAACGACCCGGTGGACCGGCTCAAGGCTGTTTTTTTTTCCCTGTTGTAATTCTATCGCTGTTTATGAGTCTCATTATGATGTATGTATTATATCCAAACCGTCCATCTATTTGCTGAACTCGTATTAAGGCTTGAGATGAAAAATAAGTCAGATCTAGCTATCAAGTGGACCACATCATAAAAGGCAGTGGAGGATTGAACGTCTACCATTGAAATCCTTTCATGGGTTACGGAAGCTTTGGATCATTATGAAATTTGTTTTTCCTCTTCATCCAGGTCTTCGTGACCTTATGAATAGATTGGATGTAAAGTATATGTTATGGTGGGCGTTACAAAATTTTTAACGGTGAAAATCAATTTTCCCGCTGCTCGTTGTGGTGTGGTCCAGTTGATCTTTGGGTATGGTTCTTTTTTTTGATAATGCGCCGAAATGATCTCGAAATATGGATGAACGTTGTGGATATAATAAATACATAACTGTGGGGCCCATGCAACGTTGATATCTTTTGAACCGTTCGTACAACTCGGAGTTCGGGGAGCGTAAGCGCTCGTCTTCGAGCACGCCTCAGGAAGAGAAGCAGGGGCATTTTCGACCTGAGAAGTGGGGCCGTACAGCTGGGGAGTATTCTTGGAAGGTAAAAAGCTAGTGGGCTTAAAAAGGTTGTGGGCCATATACTGGGCATACAGTTGGAAATTTCTTTAAGATAAATGCCGTTAGTAAAACGGTAGTACATTGAATGGATATACTCACCATAATTTGGAATTACTGAGAATAACATACATGTGTTATATCTAAATCGTTCATTTGTTTTGTAACCTCATTTTATGGCATAGGCCTAAAAATGAGGTAGATCCAAAACTTACGTGGCCCCAAAGAAGTTTTCAACGGTAAGTATTCAATCCCCATTGCTTTCTATGGTGGGTCCACTTGAGCTTTAGATTTACCTAATTTTTTGGCTCATGCTCTAAAATAATCTCAAAAAATGGGTGGACAGTGTGGATATAGTCCACACATCATGATGGACCTGCACAACTTCTAACATTGAGTGAAATTGGCACGGGACGAATGCAATTCCATCTAATCCAAAAGCTTTTCCATTCTTCCCTGGTATGGAGTGAAATCGGACAGGAACCGATGAATCTCATCCCACCTAATGCCTTCTACGCCCACTGCCCAAACGCGCCCTTAGCACTCCATCTCCACTCATTTCTATGATATTGATGCATGAAAGGACGTTTAGAGGTCGGCCACCCACCGTCTTCCTCGGGATGCTAACTATTCCGATTTCAAAGATATTTTCCACAGAGATGCTACAAATCCACGGAAACGGATGGGCTACTCCCCCGACACCAGCCAATGGCTGATGGTCGGTGTTATGTGGGCCCCACCATGATGTATATGTTTCATCCATTCCTTCCATCTATTTTTAGAGATTATTTTACAATAAGAGTCTAAAAACGAGATATATCCAAATCTCAAGTGGACCACAATACAGGAAACAATGTTGAATGAGGCTCGACCATTAAAAACATTTTAGGGGCTATAAAAGTTTTGGATCAAGCTTATCTTTGTTTTTTCTCTTCATCTAGGCCTGTTGACCTAATCAACAGATTGGATGTCAAATAAACAGTACATTGGGCCTTAGGAGGATTTTAATGGTGGATATCCAATCACTATTATTTTCATGTGGTGTGGTCCACCTGATATTTATATCCTTCTCACTTTTAAAATCAAGCAATAAAATGATCTTTAAAAATAGATGAATGGAATGGATGAAACAAATACATCATGGTGGGGTCAACAAAGCACCGACCACCAGCTACGGAGCATTGGCAGGGAGTAGCCAATCCGTTCCCAGAGAGATGGAAAATAGAAAATAATCCTAATAAAATTTATAATAATTTAATTGTCGAGAAATGAGTTTACAAACTCTTAAATAATAAAATAAACTCTAGGAGAAGTTTCATAATCACATTATAACTAAAACTCCTATAAATTATAACTTGTTGTAAATAGTAAATTTATTATTTATAAACGGTCGTGATTTCTACCAGCGTACATGGTTTTCTGCCAAAAATAATGTCTAAAAATAAGAGGCAAAAGGTATAAACTGTGTAGGTATAAAGCACATGCGTCAAGTTGGGCCCCACAATGTCCAATGCATCAACACACCATCGCTTGGTAGTGACCAGCGTTCAATTCAGATGGCCTTCTTTTTTTATGGCCATCCATTTTTCCAAATGACGGACAGGATGGTTGTATGACCTGACAATAGTTATCCTTTAGGGCCTGTTTGGGCGCGTGGATTTAGAACCCCCTCGATTTGTAATCCTATTAGTGTTTGGCACCTTGGATTATGAATCAACTTTAATCCAAAAGTAGCTATGCATGGTATATTTATGGGGATTTGATTTTAATTACTAAATCAACTTTAATATCTTTAATTAGTGATGTATATAATTTTTGACACAATGGTTGTAATAAGTCCCTTAAAATATAGGCTTCGCCTAAAAATGATGAAATTCTAATCTCGAATGGGCTACAAGCACAAGATCATGTCTGAGCGACTGACTAACAATTTTTAACCATTGATTTATATGAACAATTTTTGGACCACGCTTATCATCGTATTAAAGTAATTATAATAATACAATTGATAGTCTAATTATTTTTTGATATCAATAGTAGGCCATGTGCCTAATAGAATAATAGTACGGGAACACATATTACACATACAATTATTCCAAGGATTCCAGGTGTAATTCAAGCTCTCGCCGTTGATTTCAAACCCCTTCTTCTACCGGATTTGAAACCCCCAATTACCTTATGCTCCAAAGGTTATCCAGACTCCTCTCCAATCCCCCAAAATCCATGGTGCCTAACGACCCCCTAGAGTAAGAAGCAAACCATGATGGTTCCCAATGTGTCCGATAGACCTAATTTTCTATAAATAATCTTGACCATCCGTTGTTGGTGATTTATCCGATGGTTAGAACCGCCCTCTCCATTTGAATTTACCCATGTATTGGACCTAATGGACCGTCCAGATCAATTATTTGGACCGTCCAAGTATCCAAATGCAACTAGGAGCATCATAACTTAAAATACTCTCAGAGCACTGGAACATTTCTCGTTAATAAACAGAATGTTTATTATAGATGCTAGGTTGGAGATTGCTGGGATGATCCTCCACCATTGGATGTCCTTCAATCATTAATCACGTTTTTAGAATCTCCTCCTCCATGTAGTTCCAAGGTAGACCGCTAAAAATAAATAAATAAAAAATTACGGCCTACCAAAAAAGAAAAGAATCATGATCCAATCTGGTCACATTTATCGAAGGGTCACGTTGCCTCCTTTGGTGGGCCACAAAAAAAATATATATTTCATTGCACCCACTAGTATAATTTTGATTTTTAAAAGTAGGATATTGAGATTTTTACTGCAAAAACTTGAAGATTTCTAACTTTGCCAATCAATGCACTGATTAATTAAAAATGGTTGAATGGGTTTTGGGAGATTAAATTAGCAAAATGATCTTATCTTTTTTTTGTTTAGTATGAGGCAACCAAGTGGAGCATCATTGAGTGTACTTGGTGTTTATATAACATCGAACCCGTTGAATAAGTGCATCCCACTGTGATGAACGGTCAAGCCAAAATTGAGAATGATCCAATAATTAACTGCACCACACTGTAAGATATCTACGTGATCCAAATATTTTCTAGTCATTCGTACTCCACCTGGTAATTTGATTGTCCTGATTTTTGGTTGGCCTAATCATCATGATGGAGTAAACCTTTTGAATGATTTGGATTTCACTCACAAACCATATGGCCCACGGTGGGGTTTGATTTCACTTCTTTGTAAAAATAAAAAGAAAAAAACAGTGGTGACTTCACTTATTTTCAGATAAAAGATAAATGAGGGCACATAGGTCATTTCACCCTAACAAAGCATTTTTCGAGAGTTTTAATTAGTTAAGGTCTTGTTTTGTAAAATCAGGAGTTTCCAGGATTCTCTCTGAATTCGGTGCAAAAACTTGTATTTTAGACGTGTGGACGGTCAAATCATCAATCTGAACCGTCCATTGTTTGGTACACCTTTCATGGGCCACTGATCTGTGAGAGGATCTTTTCCATCCTATCAGTAATGGATGGTCTGGACTTTGGACAAAAGAAGATCCTGGATGTCCACTTTGGACGATGATCGGAGTAGGAACCACTTTGATCAGATGACCACAACTATTCACATCTGGCCTGGCTAACCTACGGATGAAGAGAAGATGCTAATGTTAAGAAGGTTAGCATCCTCCAATCAAACATGAGATTTTATTTTTTTTCACGATGGCCCATCCAATGTTGGTCAAACCTAATGGATGGTCCAGATCAACCATTAAACCATCCATATGTCTAAAATCACCAAAGACCCTAAAACAGTCAGTTCTCCTCCATCAGATGATCCTAACCATTCAAACTGGCCACTTAAACGCGGACCATTTGCTTGTAACTCACTGAAAGAAAGGTGGGCCCATCTATCCTAATTTAAAAGGGTAAGAGAAATTGCCAACTCATCATCATCATTGATAAATGCCAAAGTTAAAGAAATGGGAGAAATGTATGACATCTACCATTGTTTATCATTCCACACCATCTAATAATATATATTCCCATACTTTTGTAATTTTTATTATTTTATTAAAAGTATAAAAAAAAAGGCCGTCATTCCATACTTTATATTTATTATTATTTATTTATTTATTGCCAAAACTAAAAAATAAAATGAGGTCATGATATATTAGGATATCTCTTAGCCTATAAATAAAACATTATAATACTACAAAGCAATAGAAAACCTATAAATAAAATTGAGAAATAGTCAAACACAACTGATTGTGTGTGAGGCCCACCGTAGTATTTGTACAACATCCAACCTGTCTAGCAGGCAGTCCCACCATTAGGTTGATCCAACTAATAGGTGGGCCACACCATAGAAAACAATGAATAACCACCTAAAAACCCTAGATTCATGTGAGTCCCATTTGATGGTTGGATTGACCTGATTTTTGGAAACCATAGAAAATGAATAACCACCTAAAAACCCTAGATTCATGTGAGTGCCATATGATGGTTGGATTAACCTGATTTTTGGAAATCACAGAAAACAATAAATAACCACCTAAAAACCCTAGATTCATGTGAGTCCCATCGATGATTGGATTGACCTGATTTTTGAAGACCTTGGTGGAAGAGTGGGATGGCATACAAACACCAGGATTGGGCCCCATACACCCACTAGTTTCTAAATAAAATTAAAGGAGAATAACAAAGAAAGGATGAAAGATGCCATCTAGCTAGTCTTGCCTATTAGGTAGTCCAAAATACACACGGGCTTGTTTGGACACTCGTCAGAATGACAATTAGTGGCCTGTTTGGAAACTACCCGAAATCGTAAGTTTCAAACCGACACAATGAAATAGGTGTTAAAAAGCCTACTCAACGTCAAAGCTCTATGGGCTCCACCATGATGTATGTGTTTTATCCATGCCATCCATCCATTTTGGCTAGATCATTTGCTATATCATTTTAGAGCATGAGTCCAAAAATGAGGCAGATCCAAGGCTCAAGTGGACCACAACACAGGAAAAAGTGGAGATTGAACAATCACGGTTGAAAACTTCTTGGGGGCCAAAGAAGTTTTGGATCAAGCTGGTGTGTTTTCCCTTCATCCTTATGTGACTTTATGAACAGGTTGGATGGCAAATAAACATCATGGTGGGCCCCCAAGAAATTTCCAACGGCAAGCATTCAATCCCCACTGTTTCGTATGGTGTGGTCCACATATGACTCATTTTAAGGCAAGAGCCATGAGCTGGTAAATTGGATGGGCAGCATGGATAAAGAACATGGTGGGGCCCACTGCTTTGACACCAGCTAGCTTGTTGGTGTTGGGCTTACCTGCCAAACCACATCCCCATCCGATCCCATAGCTATCCAACTTTTTCTTGGCCTAAAAACAGGGTATTTGTACCAGACAACTAGTCCAGGAAAATGCTAACAATCAAACCGTTCCTACTAAGTTTCCTAGTTTATATAGGTCATTTAGGAATTTACAAGCACCTTGGACTAAAAAAACAATTTCCCCCCTTTAATGTAGAACTTAAATGACAATGAAACTTTGGTATTTTGGAATTACCACTCACAACATCAGACACATTATAAGAGGTCCTCTGTGTTTTGATCATTGACTTATCTGATGAAACAACCCTTTTCAATTGCTAGGTTGAACACATGGTTAAAAGATTCAGCAACTCGTTCGGTCCTGAGTGAAGTTTAGTAGGTCAGGGCTGAATTTTCCGATTGGTCCAAGTGGGTAATCGAGTCTTTACACTTCCATCGAACCACCATATAAGGTGCTACCGAGTCGTGAGTTGACTCTGACGAGTCGCATCAGACTCATGCAAGTCTTAAAAACCATGGTTGAACTGGAAAAAAAAAAAAAAAAAAGATGGTTAGGACAATCCATCCAACATTGTTTTTTGAGCACGTCTGATCAGAAGATGTAAGTGGGCCCATGAGACAACACATGGATAGTAGAATGAACTCAATAGAGTTCCTCTTTTTCTTCTTCCTCATTTACAATGCACATGCTCTTTTACATGCATATTTTATTTCCCAAAAGAGTTACAAATGGAACATACATTAGGGGAGGCTTCCAGCAAAGAGCCATTTCTCTTCTTCTCCATTCCTTCATTTCCCTCTGCAGATTCTTCGAATACAACATATATACAGGCCTTTGCGAGTTGAGTTCAATCAATTGAGGAACTCCAATGGGAATTGTATGAAATCTAGGACTTTCTTTGTAGCACTCATGCCAACGTGTCACGTGTTTAAGATCTGTACATCAAATGGGGCCTACCTTGTAGATGCCCGCCTAAAAATAGGCCAGACCGCCCATCCGGTTGGCCACACATCTATGAAGAAACTGACCATCAGTCAATAGTTTTCTAATCATGGTTCCTATGATGAGTGCTCATGGTCAGAATGCTCAATCCTGTGTGATGAATGGTCGGATCTTGCACGTGTTCCAAGTTGCACATGTGCCAGGAAGAGGCCCTCAATCTCACTAGAGTTCCATTAACTGGGTTCTGATTAGATGATACGATATACAGCGTGGAGATGTTCATTGCTGATAAATTAGTGAAAGACCTGAGGAGATGCATAATACTCGCTTTCTTTGAATACAGGTCTCAAGTCTTCTTTGCACATGAAATCCAAGGGGAAAGAGACAAGATGCCCCCTCACCGATTCTAATCTTTCCATGGAATCCATGGCTTTGATATCTCCGTTCTGATAAGATTCTAGCTTGTCAGGTGCTATCCCTATATCTATAGTGGTGTGCCCAATTCTCTCCTTCCAGTAGGCCATGCTTTGTCGAATCGCGGTTCTACACGTAATCAGCATCATACGCACATGGTGAGAATATTCAGAGAGACGTAAAAGGAAAAAGAAGAAGAAGAAGTGATCAAATCATACCTGGATTGAATAAGATCATTGGGGGTGCATGCAAAGACATCTTGGTAAATCATAGTATTCGTCTGCCAACAGATAATGGAAGCTTCTTTACTCAGAGAGAACTAGAAAAATAAAAATAAAAATGAAGAAAATAGTTATAATGGCTAGCAAGTAATAAAGGGAAAGTTGCAACTATCAATTATCTAATGTGTAAAGGTTTTTTGAATTTCTAGGAGCCGAATGGGTTTCAGAATAAATCACCAGCATGCGTCACCCCGTTGGGGTGCACACAGATCTTCCGACGATCAGAGCCACCCATGATCTCGGTACTACCATAAATGAGCCATGATCCTGTTATTACACTTCATTTACCTTGACCGTCAATTTTGAAGGTGGGTCATTGAAATCTTCTTTTTAATATTCCAAATTCAGCTACAAATTGTGCTTGTTAGAATCATCGGTTCAGTGTAAGTTTCTTACAATGGCCCTTATAGCATAGAATTCAGAACATTGTCCGTTCCTATGAGTGGACCATCTCAGCATGTGGGCACCAATGAGGCCACACACACACACAGAGATATGAAGAAAATGAACAATAGCTATTACAGGTGAAGATTGTTTTAGCCTTCTTCCTCTAAAAATCTCGGATCGAGTTACATGCAAGATGTAAGAAGGACACTTCATTTCTAAAAGACAGCCAGCTATCTAGAGCACCCATGTTGGACTTGGGTCGGCGGCACATCATCACGGTGTAATTAGGAAAGAATCCTGTGTCATCTTTTAATCTTGTATTTTAGCAGTATTATGTTCTTTCTTTTGTACAGATATTTTCAATGCACATGCTGAAAATGTTTTCTTTTTAAAATATTGCGTTCATGAAGTAAAATTTATACAATACAAGTTCTTCAAATTCATCAACATGTGTGAAAATGCCAACAACCAGAATAAACAACATCTTTATAGGATGAATTTAGGACAGATGTGCCAAGGCTGGAAATTCAAGGCACAGTATAGCCTGAGGTATTATTTCTTCAAAATTAATAACAATCCGCCAAGAGGTTAAAAGGAATACCATTTAAATGCCACCACATGTGCCAGCATGGCAGACAGGTATGACATCCAAACTGTCCACCATGTAGGACCGACCTTGATGATTTTTTCACCCAAACACCAGGCTGGTCCACTCATCCAGTGGACCATAATATCAGAAACATGTGGATGGTTTAAAAAGTTCCAGTTAAGTCTTCTACAGCTGTATATTTTGTTTTGTAAATGGCGACCCACCTGACTTTTGGACCAACCTGATTCTTGGGCCAGGGCATCTAAATAGTGGGTGTCAGAAATCCCTGATGGATGGGCGAGATCTTGTAGCTATGTGCCATCCTGGCACATATGGTGGCGTGTCCATGAGCTGCCTAGTACATGTATGTGTGCATAGCAAAGCTTGTAAATCACATACACGCATGGCCATCACACTTGCCAGAGTGCACGTGTGGGACCCCCTGATGGATGGACTAGATCTAGTAGCTTATGTGCCATGCTGGCACATATGGTGGCCCATGAACTGCCTTGTGCATGTGTGGCATAGCAAAGCTCGTACATAACACATGTGCGCATGCATGCATGTGTGCATGAGCTGCCTAGTACATGCGTGTGTGCATAGCAAAGCTTCTAAATCACATACACACATGGTAATCACACTTGCCAGAGTGCATGTGTGGGACCCCCTGATGGATGGACTAGATCTAGTAGCTATGTGCCATGCTGGCACATATGGTAGCCCATGAGCTGCCTTGTGCATGTGTGGGTGTAGCAAAGCTCATACATAACACGTGTACATGCATGCACGCACTCTCATGCTCACCCACTACACATGCCCATGTACCCTCACATTGTATGCGTTTGTGTGTGTGTGTGTGTGTGTGTGTGTGTGTGTGTGTGTGTTGGTTAGAGAGAGAGATGATCACATATATGGATGTATGTGAACTTTCACAAGCAGCCCCATCTTTCTTGCCAATGTGTAATGTGTGTTGGACATCAAAGTAGTGTAAAAGGTGGGCCACACGATGAATCTCACCTGGCTTGAAAACTATACCGATCAACTTACAGGTGTAGTATCAGAAATTCCAGGTATCGAGCCAATATATCGCTAAGTATCGCCAATGTATCGTGAATGTTTTCGACTATGTAAATTCTAGGTGTCACTTGTATCGCCGATGTATCGGTGATGTTTCGACAACATCACCAATGTATCGATATCACCAAAAACCCGTTCATTAATATTTTAAAAAAATCCATTTCAAATTTTTTTTATGTGTGCATGGCTGTATGATGAAATGCATGATGGATGCTTGTATATGCATGCATGCATGATGGATGGATGGATGCATAGGTGTGTATACATGCATGGATGGTGGATGGATCATACTTGTGTGTGTATATGTATGTGACATTGTATGCATATATGTATGTATGCATGCATGCATGCATAGATGGATGGATCATGCATGTGTTTATATGTATGTATGTGCATGGATGGATGGATCCACCATTTTCCCCATGCTTACCCAATGTTCCTGAGTCAATGAGACATGCTTTCAGGCTCCCATAAAAGAGACACTTACTATTTGGTTCCTAAATATGCAAATATGCTCCTTTTTTGCTATTTTTTAATTCTTAAATATGCATGTGTATTTTAGCATCTCCTGAAGTATCATTGAAAAATTCTACCATTTTTCCCATGTTTCCCTAATGTTTCCTTGAGTCAGCGTTAAATGCTTTTAGGCCTCTAAGGGAAACTTATTATGTATGTGTCTTTTTTGCAATTATTCGATACCTAAATATGCAAAATATGTGTATTTTAGCATCTCCTAAAGTTCCATTTAGAAATTCCACCATTTTCCCCATGATTCACCAATGCTTTTCTCCCAGTCAGCGATACATTTCCTGGCATCAGCAATAATATTGGTGATATCGATATATGTTTTCGTATCCCCAGCAAGCGATACATGTAACGATATTGATACTACAAACACTGGAGTGAACCAACCTGATTTTTGGACCAAGCATCTCCATGGCATGGTCCACCTTTTGCATGACTTATGTCCAAAAAACATCGCATGTTAGTAGAACATATATGGCTACATGTGACCTTTTACATGCATGGGATGTATGCTATCATTTCTCCCACACACATAATCATGAAAAGTTTGAGGCAATCTATGAAGCTGATGTCTGCCATTTTTTTCTGGACTGAACATTTGTCATCTTCACCTTAGCAGTCGCCATCCAAATATCTTTGTATGTTGCATCCTCCACAGGATCACTGATTCGACTGATCTGAAAGTATTGGAAGAGAAACACATCATCAAACAAGTAAAATCTTGTTTCCAAGAAGATTTCGGATAACCAAATCATCTAGTAATTATTGATTTTTCTACTCTCCCAAAAAAATCTTATGATTAATGAGATTTTTATTTTTTAAAAAAATATATGAGGCAATGTAGGTCCAATGCGATACATTATGGATCTTGATACTCCCTTTAGCTAGGATGAAGGTGTCCATGTTGGCTTCCCACACATTTTAAAAAAGAAGAAGAAGAAGAAGAAAAGAGTAGTAATGTCTTTTAATTCAACAATGTGTAGCATCTATGGGGCATGGTCTTAAATCCATTCCTACACAAGTCGGGCATGAATGACAAGCTAGCAATATGATTTTTTATTTTTTCTTTTGGGAAAAAATTAGTGTGAGGGTGATAAAAATGAAGCGGAAAAATACCAAGTGACATTGAGAGAGGGAAACAATCTCCATAAAAGGGAAAAGAGAAGGGCTACAAGAAAACATCGATCTACGCAAGGGAATCTGGTGGGAGTAGCATTAATAGGGGTAATAGGATAGGTGATGAGGACTTCCGAGTACCATACCAGAGGAGGGTTGAGCCAGTCTCCTTATGGCTAGACGACCGTTACATGGGGCCCACTTGGCCCAATTCACATTCCCAGCCACGTTGGAGACCCCACGTGCATGTTCGTGCATCTTTGAAGACCCCACACTGGGAAGATGCATGTGGACCGCATATAGGAGCCTGATGGACATGATGATTGGACAGTTGGATCATCATCATTGGACATCTTGATCGTGGACCCCTATGGGCAACAAAATAGTTTAGTTGTTTAGATTATTTACATGCTTTGTTATTTTTAGTATTGTTTATATTTGTGTTGACACTAGGGAGTTAGGAACAACTTAGAAACAACTTTTAATTTATTAAGCGTCTTTATGTTAAGAATCTTATCTGATAGCGTCTTTTTGTAAGAGGTCTTTTCTGACACTATAAAAGAAAAAGATGGGTGTGTAAAGCCATAATGCCATTATTTTGAAAAATAAAAAAGTTGTGTTTTCTCTCTTCTTCATGTGATTTGAAGAATACTCCATGTGATTTAGATCTTGGGTGTGGTGTGATTCCATTCCCCATTCAACGGCGGTGTGAGGCTTCCATTTATCATCTTCCTCCTCTCTTCCTTTCTATCAAAAAGAGGTATTTTCCCAAAAAACTTCATCTCTATTCTTCCCTTCCTATCCAAGACCATCCAAATAATCTTTTTCTTCAACTTTTCATCATCAAACTTCAACCCCAACTGAAATCAACCATTGAAGATCCAAAAACCCTAGCAAATGACCCATATGTGCAAGCCCCTAGGCTGACCATATGGACAACCGTTCAATCCTTTGATTTCCCCTTGCTTCCCCCATAAAAATCCCTTGATTCTCCATCCATAACCCTACCCACAAACCCTAGATTCCCAATTTCCTATTTTTTCAAATTTCCAAAAACCCTAATTTCAAAATTCTCAATTTCCATGAACCCTAATTTTTCAAATTTCAAAATTTTCCCTTTCTAACCCTTAATCATAAAACCTACAACTCTGTCCCTTGAGTGTGGAACATGCCTATGCTAAATTGGAAGTTCCATCATTTCATCGGGCCTAGTTTTAATTGACTTATATGATTTCTTAGCATGCGGGTATGTGATTTGGGTTAAATCAGATTTTATTTCCTATTATTTACTCTTAATTATGTGATGGGTTGGCATCTTTTGTTAATTGAATTATTTTATAGACTTTTCCTAATCTTCACGCTGCATGCTAGCATTAAATCATGTATCCGGCATCAATACGGCTCACGGAAGCAGGGGGGCAATGTAAATAAGCTAGATATGGTAACATCCGAATAACAAGAGCAGCAATGTTCTGGAGGTTCAGTGGCTAAGGTCCACTAGACAAATCCTTACAGATACTTGCCCAGCTAGATCATTCAGTAGATGGACACCTCTTGGATGGGCTATAACCCTAAAATCACATCAAGTGAATGACCCTAATTGTTGGATTAGTATCTATTTATTTATTTTTATTTTTTTCATTTCGCAGTTGATAATTAGATCATTGTATCAACGTCAGTTTTGGAATGTGGTCCATCCAAGAGGTAAGGCATCAAGTGAATGGTATTGGTCCAAATCATTGTATCGATGTCACTTTTGGAATGTGGCCCATCCAAGAAGAAGGACATCAAGTGAATGGTCTAGATCAATGCGCACATGCATGGATTGTGGGGTAGAGATGGGGGCACACCACACACTTTGGTGGTGTGATGCATCATGCTTATCTTTCAAGGGTGAATGATGAGGACATCCGATCACATAGAGTATATCAAAGAAGGAAGAGAGCCTCAACAACTTCAATTTGGCTAGATGATTTTAACGCAAGGCCCACTTATAGGCCCGGATCAATTTTCTAGCCCATTCAGAAGACCCCACATGCATATATGTACATCTAAAAGACCCCGCACTAGGAAGATGCATGTGGGTTGCTTTATTAGGAGTATTGGACTGTAGGATCGCATGGAGTATAGGATTGGGCCATTGATTGTGGACCGTCATCATCGAGGGGCATCATATATTTTAGGATTGCATTTTTTATGATATCTTTGTGGATTAAATGTTAGTCTCATATTTTATTGCTTTCATACACTTATTTTATGTTTGGGAGTATTTAGGACATGTTAAGAACTTTTTTCTTTTAACTGAAAGGGTAGTTTGGTCATTTGTAGCCCAAAAGGCCATAAAGCCTTGGGCATGTAAATCCTATGGCATTATGACGTATGAATGAAATTTTCTTGCTCCCTTTTTAGAGCAACTTCCTCTTGTGAAAAGAGCAACTCCGTAGTGCGAAGCAGAGCCTACTTTCTATTTTTCTTCCTTCTCTAAAGGTATGTATTTCATCTCCCATCTTTGCTTCCCCCCTCCAATCCTCTTCTTTATTATTCTCCAGTTTTCCTTCAAACCCCTTTTCCCTAAACCTTTCTTCTTCTTTTTTCCTTTAACCAAATCCCTCAAAATTTCTTCTTCCTCTTTGTTTCTTTTAGTTCTTTTCAAAACCCATTCAAGCGAGGGCCATTCCATTGCACCCGAATCTTATCCGATTCCTCCCAAACTTGACCCAACTCTTCCCCTACCCTACCCGAACCTAAAACCCACCTTAAATTGGGTCTATTCCCCTACGCTAGATGGAAGTCCCTACTTCCATAGGTCCTATTGGATGAGAATTTTATAGATCTAGCCTTCAGGATTACCTCGGCCCTGACCCTAACATGATCGAATACTTGGATTGCTTGATTTTGGGGTTTGAGTTACTGTTATTATTATTTTTTTGTGTTTCATGTTACTTATGTTATCTATTATCTAATTTCAGCAATGCATATCATGTTAGCATTCATGTCATGCATCAATTTTGGTATCAAAGAAGGTTTCTAGTGTAGGATTGTAGGGTTTATCTTATTGTATATCATATAGTCGTTTTTCTGTTATTAGGGTTAATTCTGTTCGTCCCTGCATGCATACCTGTAAACTTTCTGCATGCGACTTGCACAACCTGTGCATAACTGAGAATCACTCATATCTGAAATTCTGCGCAAAGGAATTCTCTGTCTAAAATCTGATTGCAGCAGAACCTGAACTTTCTGCATAAATCTGATTTCTGCAGAATCTGAAGATTGCAGCGGAATATGATTTTTTGCATAAATCTGATTTTCAGCAGAATCTGAAATTTCTGCAACAATCTGATTTCAGCTGAATCTGAATTTTCTGCCTAAATCTGATTTTTTGTTGAACATAAAACTCTCTGCATAATCTGAATTTCTGCAGAAACTGATATTTTAATGCAGAAATTACATATTCTGTCAGCAGAAATCCAATATTTTAGGTGTGAGTGAATCTCAGTTCGTTGTTGAAGCCCCGTGTGTAGTTGGTCTTCTCATATAGGGTCTAGTCTAGTAGTTTTCGGCGTCTAGGATAGCCACATCGCGTAGAAGTCTAGAGTGTCTTAGGTTAGGTTCCCTTCTAGGCATCCCTAAGTTCATGCCCACTCGTACTGGGTGAAGTTTTGGACTTCACCCATCCACGATGAACCCAAAACAGATTGCTGAAACCCTTACGGCCATCTTGGAAAGACTGACGGCTATTGAGATGCAAAATAGGGCCACCGCTCAACAGCTGACCATGACCAATAGGCGTGTAACCCAAATAGAAACATCTTTACGGGCAGCCATCACTCATGAGGCAACCCCTGCTTATGCGGAAGACGCCCAATCTCAAGTGAACCTCGATAATGGGGAAGGCCATAGGGCGGCATGCAGCCATGTAGATGGTCGAGCTAGGGCCAAGGAGCGTCGCGACTACCATGATCCTGATGAGCGTGTAGTTAAAGGTATTAAAGTCGAGGCCCCTAGCTTTGACGGTTGACTGGACCTGAATGCATTTCTTGAATGGATCGTAGACATGGACCACTATTTTGAGTGGTATGGGATGTCTGATGCCCGGCACGTAAGGTTTGCTAAGATGAAGTTGATAGGCCAGGCTAAGCTGTTCTGAAGTAACACAGAGCGATGCATGAAGAGATCGGGAGATGCCCCAGTCGCGCACTGGGATGAGATGAAAGAGATACTTGAAAAAAAGTATCTCCCTCTCTCTTACTGCCAGAGGCTCCTAGACCAGTGACAGTCCCTACGCCAGGGATCCATGACCATGTCAAATTACATCGCAAAATTTGAAGAATTTATGATGCAATGTGACATTGAGGACCCAATGATCATGCTGTCTAGATTTAGGACGAGCCTCCGATCTGACATCCAGCGAGAGCTTCTCTCTTGCGACATTAGCACCCTAAAACAGATGTACCAAGTAGTGCAGGATTTAAAGTTGTACCTCAAGCTGCAATTTGGGAAGCAATTTGGCTCCAAGGAATCCAATGTTAGGACTACTCCCTGGGGAGCTAAGTCTAGCTTTGGGAGTTAGACCAAAGCCCATAATGGTCCACCATCCCACCCTAGAGATGTGAAAGGAAAAGGTATAGCAAGTACCAATTCTAGGGGTGGCGATCCAGTGTGATGTTACAATTGCTAGGGTTTTAGACACTTCACACATCAATGTCCATAAAGAAAGTAACAAAACCCTAATGGTTGGCGATTGTGATGGTGGGGTAGAGGAGTCGGGCGAGTATGAAGAAGAAGTCTATCAGCCCAATGTCACCGGTGCTAGTGACGAGGAGGTAGAGGAAGATGAGACCACACCATTTGCAGTAGTCAGGTGCGCGTTGTCTCATGAAAAAGAAACTGATGACTGGCGTTGGGCTATAATTTTCTACACCTATGCAAAATGTGAAGAAAAGAATTGCAAGGTGATCGTCGATAGTGGCAGTTGTACAAATGTGGTGTCCACTTGCACTTTATCGCGTTTGGGTTTGAAACCCAAACCTCATCCTCAGCCTTTCAGAGTTTCTTGGGTTGACGCATCTTCCATGCTCGTCACCTAGAGATGTCTTGTGCCTATTCATTTTGGGTCTTATATAGACTTGTTGTGGTGTGATGTCCTGCCCATGGATGTTGGACACATCATTTTGGGTCAACCTTGGTTATTTGATCGCAATGTGATGATATATGACCGTTTAAATGTGTGTTCATTCATGCATCAGGGCATGAAGATGAATTTAGTTCCTCTCCCACCAAAAAGCAATGTGGAGAAGAAAGGTGAGGGGAAGTCAGATAATCCAAGGGATACAAGGAAGTTCCAACCTAAATCTCTCCATGTTATAAACGTCAAGGAGTTTGAGCGAGACACTAAAGTCGATTCGATAGTGTATGCCGTAGTGGCTACGGAAGTTATACCTGAGGTTAGTGTAGAGGGACCCCTTGAGGTGAATCCAATTTTGGACGAGTTTCACGATGTACTCCCAGAGTGATTTCTACCTGGAACCGTTAAAAAGTTACAAGCCCATAGTATAGGAACCTATAAAATTGTTAAACGATTAGGTCCTAATGTGTATATAGTGGATCTTCCATCATCAATGAGGATTAATTCTACATTTAATGTTAAAGATCCGGTGCCCTCGGAGCCTCACATAGACCCTAGTGGTAGCTCCTCCGATTTGCCTCACTCTCCTCGTTACCTCTATGACCCATGGCCTACACCTGACCCTTCTTCCTAGCCCGTACCTCCCTTACCACCCAATACCTGAGAGAATGGAGAAGACTGAAAATATCCTGGACAAGCAAGTGGTTTCCACCAAACATGGGGGGTACTAGAAATATCTTGTCAACTGGAGGAATTGGCCAGAGTCAAATAGTTCGTGGATCACAAAAGTGGAGTTTCAGTGCATAGACTTGGATCTCCTGGAGAAATATCGCCGTTTTATTTTGCCGGAGGTGAACTCTTCTCAGCTGAGGAGAGTAGATGAGGACATCCGAGCACATAGTGTATCAGAGGAGGAGAACCCTGACGACTTCAATTTGACTAGATGATTATCACACAAGGCCCACCTATGGGCCTGGATCGAGTTTCTAGCCCATTCAGAAGACACCACATGCATTTACGTGCATCTAGAAAACCCCACATCGGGAAGATGCATGTGGACTATTTTATTAGGAGTATTGGACTGTTGGATCACATAGAGTATAGGATTGGGCCATTGATCGTGGACCGTCATCATCGGGGGGCATCATATATTTTAGGATTGCCATTTTTTTATGATATCTTAGTGGATTAGAAGTTAGTTTCATGTTTTATTACTTTCGTTCAATTATTTTATGTTTAGGTATGCATGCAGCATGCATGTGCATTTAGAAGACCCCACACTGGGAAGATGCGTGTGGGCTTCTTTATTAGGAGTATTAAACCGTTGGATCGCATGGAGTGTAGGATTGGGCCATTGATCATGGACCGTCATCATTGGTGGGGGGGGGGGGGGGATGGTATCACATATTTTTAGGGTTGCATTTTTTATGATATCTTAGTGTATTAGATGTTAGTTTTATGTTTTATTATTTTGGTACACTTATTTTATGTTTGGGAGTATTTATGACATGTTAGGAAAAAAATTTAACTGAAAGGGTAGTTTGGTCATTTGCAGCCCAAAAGGCTATAAAGCCTTAGGCATGTAAACCCTATGGCATCATGATGTATGAATGAAATTTCCTTGTTCCCTTTTGAGAGCAACTTCCTCTTGTGAAAAGAGAAACTCCGTGGTGCGAAGCCATTCGGTGCGAAGCAGAGCCTATTTTCTCTTTTTCTTCATTCTCTAAAGGTATGTATTTCATCTCCCATCTTCGCTTCCCCCCCTCCAATCCTCTTCTTCATTATTCTCCAGTTTTCCTTCAAACCCTTTTTCCCTAAACCTTTCTTCTTCTTCTTCTTCTTCTTCTTCTTCTTCTTCTTTTCCTTTAACCAAATCCCTCAAATTTTCTTCTTCCTCTTTGTTTCTTTTAGTTCTTTTCAAAACCCATTTGAGCAAGGGCCATTGCACCCGAATCTTATCCGATTCCTCCCAACTCTTCCCCTACCCTACCCGCACCTAAAACCTACCTTAAATTGGGTCTATTCCCTCATGCTAGATGGAATCATGGAAGTCCCTACTTCCATAGGTCCTACTTGATGAGAATTTTATAGATCTAGCCTGCAGGTTTACCTTGGCCCTAACCCTAACATGATCGAATACTTGGATTGCTTGATTTTGGGGTGTGAGTTGCTATTATTTTTTGTTTCACGTTACTTGTGTTATCTGTAATCTAATTTCAGCAACGCATATCATGTTAGCATTCATGTCCTGCATCAGTGAATGTCCATCAAATCTGGACCCTGCATTTACGGGCAACCTCTAGAATAGATCCTCCAAAGATTCGCTAAGATTTTGAACTCACGACTTGTTAGTTGTTCAAAATTTACAGTGAAGCAGACCAATTTAGGAACAAATTCAACGTGTGATATGCTCTAACCAGAGAATTTTAGGTTGTCTTATCCAGGAGGTGGATCATGTATTGGACACAGTCCAGATGGATGAACACAATCTGATGAACTTAGTTCATCCACGCAGTGGATGTTAGAGAAACCCCAAGATAGTGATTAAATAAGACAACACAAAGATGACATTACCAACTCCTTCAAGTCATTTAGCTCATGTCACTCATGAGAAGCACAAATACAGATCATCGCCACAAAGAGCTTATGCTCAAACTTCATCGACAGTGAAAGTAAACCTCCAAGGTTCATACAATGAATCTCCAAGAATCTAAGGATCAATAAAAGAGCCGCAGAAGCAGACAAAATATGGCTACCCATAAGTTGATAACTGAGATGATAAAGAGCGAAAGCATGAGGAACATGGTCCCGATTGCAGAACAAATAGAACACTATCAACGGAAAAAAGTGATATGCTTCATATAAATCACGTCATCGGCAGAAAACAAAATTTGCCATAAGAAAAAGAGCAATCATCTAGACATAAATCCTAAAAGGGGTGTATGAAGTAGTCTACACAGCAGGACAGAAAGAAATGATGCCTTCTAGCCATGACAATGAATTACGAAAGAAACCCACCCTACACATGCACACAAATGAGTTTGAAAAATGCAACTTTGAGGAGAAGACTAATACAATAAGGCCATGTAAAAGTGTGCAATTTGTTCATATCCACTAACCTCTCCTGCACGAAGACCAAGATGCTCAGACCATAGGGAGAGGCGAAGACTAAAAGCAAACTTTCCAGCCTTCCATGAATTTCCATTCATAAATGAATCGACAAAATCTTTATCTTCAATCAGTACGCCAATCTGGATGAGAAACATTTATGGGACATAGGTGAAGGCCAATAATGAGAAAATACCGATGCAAATATGTAGAAAAGAGGAAAAGGGAGAAAAACTATGCCATCAAACAAGTGTTGTTCACTATAATGATAAGGTGAACTGCAGAAAGAAAGAAAGAAAGGGAAATTTTAATATTAATAGTATATTCCAGCTATGCTCATGCCCACAAACACATGCACACACTCACATCCACACCCACACATGTGCATGCACAAGCGTGTCCGGACAGCGAAAAACGCTAATGTTTCCCACCTCTATGGGGGTGTTTTCAATGTCAACAAAGCTTTTAGATTCCATGTTAGACACCCAATCATTGATCTAGAGCCTCTTTTTGTTTCATAATTCTATTGGCAGGCCCCGAAGCAAAATCACTCTGATCTGGAGATATTAACGCATCATTTTGCTGTAACCATCGTCTTTTATAAGCCATAGCTCAGATGGTTAGCATCATCCAACCAAAATGCTTATTTCAAAATACAAGCAATCCATCCACAATGGGCTCCATTGAATAGATGCTTTATGATGATGCCTGGACCATTTTTTCCACTTTTTCTTTGCTCAAATCTAAGCTTGTTGGCCTGCCCCAACCTGTTTAGCGTTGTCAAGGGCATTTTTTAATACATCACATATATGCTACATATTTCACATATTCCATTCCTTCGTAAATGTGTAGCCCAACTGATAAATGGAATGGATGCAGGATTAGGTGGCCCAATTCATCTCTGATGAAGACTAATATTCTGAAGAAGGGGCGATGATACAAGCACTGATGAGGAGGAAGATGAGAACCATGATCCAGTCATATGCAGCCACGTTCCAGCAGCCATGGAAGAGTGGGCAGCAGTTTTCGGAAAGGCACGAAGGCTGATGTCAACATCCAATTAATAGGAAGATTGCTAACATTTTGTAGGAGAGTAGAGCGTGGGCACATGTATGTGCATGTGAGTATTTGGGATTTCTATGTTTGTGAAGTCTCATTAAAATGCATATGTGATTATGTGTGCACAACTGCACATGCGTTCTTTTGTGCTCCCTCAGGACACCATTACTTTATGTTCATAAAGGACAATAAAATACCATTAGGGTATGAGAGAAAAGATAAGTCATTACACAACACTTCCTCAAAAGTCTCTTTTCTTCTCCTTTTCTTCTTCGTTTCTTCTTTTTCTCCACCATGTGATTAATCACACAATACCAGAGCATTGAGATCCCCACATCCTCCCTCCTTTCTTCCCATCCTTTCTTTCCCTCCATTTTTCTTTCTACCCTCTCTTTCTTTCTTCTCCCTTTCTTTAAAAGGTGACACTATTAGGGATTGCGCCCTGGATCACTCACACACACTATACTCCTCCCATCCTTCTGTTTCCATCTTCCACCAAGCAATCAGATCTCATAGAAAGAGATTCCTCACCATGAGCTATAGTGCAGCTACAGTACTGCTACAGTATCATGGTATACAATGCCACGAGAATAATGTTCAGATAGTCAAATTAGAGGGTATGTCACTTTACTAAATGAAATAGTTCATATTTTTTCATTTGTCACATTGTTAGTGCAAATCAGTGTTTCTTTTGGGTAGATATATGAATTCAAATGATAAAAAACTGCTGTTAGTTATGGTACCCACACAACCAGATCACCATCCAGCGTTAATGATCACTATTAGTAGGCAGCTGCAATTACCTTAAATGGTCTCAATCTACCAATATGTTCATTGGTAGCAAGAGAAAGATGGGGTATGTTACGGATAACAAGGAGCTAGCCATAGATGACCCCTCCCATGATGATTGGAAAGCGATTATCTGACAGTTATGTCTTGGCTTCTTTCATTCTATGGATCCCAGCATCAGCCATGGTTTGATGATCCTCAAGACAACTAAAGAACTGTGGGATAAAGTTGCAAGGATGAATTCTCAGAGGGATGATATGGTTTGTGTCTGTCATTTGCATCAAGAGATCATGAGTATACAACGGGCAAATCTTCCATGAACGAATGTTTAGCAGCTCTCATGCAGTAGGAAGAGCATGATAATTGTCAATCAGTTGCTTCCACTCTCAATGAGCTTAAGAAGCTAATGGAACAATGCGTATTTGAGTTTCTGGGTGAGCTACACGCTGATTTTGAGCCTCAGCGTGTCCAGGTCTTGTGGAGAGATCTCTTCCTACTCTGGAGGGCATCTATAATTATGTCAAAGGAAAGGCTCAATGTAGGGCCTCTTTAGGTGTGTAGCCTTCAGCCTTTCATGAGAAGTCTGCACTTGCAGCAGGGTCCAAGCATTCTCGTGGTGAACCATCTGAAAAAAGGTCTCAAACCTTAACAAAAACAAACTTGTTTGGACGTGTCGTCATAGATGTGCATGAGAAGTGACTTGCATGAGCAGTGTTATGTTCTTCGCCTCCATCTTCGACTGAAGTCCATTTGTTGAAATGAAGAAGATAAGAGTGGTGGAACCAAAACATGTTGACAAAGGTTGTGAATGCAATTCACACAATTTTAGGTAGACGTGAGATAGATGGAGGAGGCACTACACTCCAATATTTAATCCAGTGGGAAGCTCTGGGATGAATATATATAGATAAATGGAAATGAATTGATGGGGATCAACAGGGACAGAATCAATATTTATGGGGATTTGAACTCAGGGTCAAGTTCTTGTCAACTGGGAGGGGTGGATGTAGTGTCCAGTCGGCCAGCTTCATCTTTGATGAAGACAAGCTCTCAACAAGGGAAAACAGCGAAAGCAATGATGAGGAAGAAGATGCAATACTAATCCGGTCACTATATGCAGCCATGGAAGAGGGGTGCAGCAGTTTTTAGAATGGCATGAGGGCTGATGTCAACATCCTATTAAAAATTGTACCTGTTCCATCAATTGTTATTTTGTGGGCCCCATATGGGTTTTAGCTTGGGTTACGTAGGGTTTTATTTAGTTGTTTCTGACAGTCATAGAATAGCATTATAACAGTTGGGATTGTAATATATATGTGACTGGGATTTTTAGTAGTTTTAGGCTTTGACCTTCGGGGACCAAAAAAGTATTTTAGGGTGTGTTTCAAGTCATCATATGTGCTGACATAGATCCTAATCAATGGCACGAGGGCTGATGTCAACATCCTAATCAATGACATATAAAAGAGTTGTTTTTATAGATTTGGGGGTCTTTTTTTAATTAAAAAGTTGGATGATTCCGTTCTCTTTGAGAAATAACCGTAGAATGTGAGGTTTACCTTTTCCTTCTCTTTCCTTGTTACAAATTGATACTCCCTTATGTGTGGATCATATTGATTTGCTTCTTTCTTTCGACTCTTTTAAATAGGACTCTCAATGGGTCGGATCTGGATCGGATCCAGTTGGATCCGGATTCGGATTTGACTCGGATCCAAAAGGTGATATCCATATCCGATCCACTTATAAATAGCTAGATCCATTTCCGATCCAAAAATCCATATAGCCATTGAATTCGGTTTGGATCTAGTCCGAATCCATCACGTCACAAATGTAAAAAATATATAAGATAATATATTTAATTTAGCAACAAAATGGTGCAATTTGAATATTTCCAATTTGAATCATGTAGAAGTATTGAAGTCTGAAGAGCAAAAGTCGACCGACCACACAGAATTCATTACTATGGAAGTTGAAACGGTTGACGGCTTGAAGCATGCAATAGTGGGGATCCGATCAGGTCTCACTACTACATCCGGATCCGACCCGAATATGATTTGGATTTATTTTTATGAACCCAAATCCAGTCCATTTAATTAATCGGACCTATTTTAAGATCCAACAACGCATTATATAGGTACGGAGTGAATCAGATCTCAGATCTGACCCGCTCCATTGAGAGTTTTAAATATTACTCCATTGATATCCCTTCGCTAGATCACTCTATTACCGGATATTTGGGCCAAAATGCTGCATGGTGGGGCACAACTAATGAACCACATGATGGATTGGGTGTGTTCCAAACATAATCATCTTGGGCCAGACTGGGCTGAGGCCTGTCTATTTTGGCCTGACGCAGGCCCAGGGCTGTTTTTGGGCCTAAGTTTTACTTTGTGAGGGGCTTGGACAGACTTCTGCAAGATTGTTGACAGCCCTATCTTTTAGTTTATGATTTTCATTCACATATTAAACTGATAAGAACAGATACTACACTTGATCTTAGCCAAAAGGCCAAATCTGGTATTGAATCGCACCTTAAAATCCTGAATTACAGCCACTCCAAGTTTCAAACTGCTAAATATACCCACAACCTTTCTACTTTTGGTTATACAATAATGCTAGTTTGTACTTAACCAAAAGGCCAAATCTGGTATTGAATCGCACCTTAAAATCCTGAATTACAGCCACTCCAAGTTTCAAACTGCTAAATATACCCACAACCTTTCTACTTTTGGTTATACAATGATACAAGTTTGTACTTAACCAGAAGTAGAAAGGATGGGTTTATTGTCAGAGTGGGTGCCACCGTGCCAGTAGCATTTACTTGTAAATATAATGAAGAAGATTCCAAGTAAGAAAGTCAATGATACCTCTGAGTCTCTTGACCCTAGCAAGCTCCTATCATTTATATTAGCTGATCCGATCAAGGCCATGCGGTCGTCAATAATCATCACCTTACTGTGCACATATATCTGGTAAAGGCAAGAATATAACTCAAGAAGTTGACAACATGCTCTATCCCTTGAAATAATGTAATCTAAACCTTAGTCAATTCAGACCATATCCCACATACTGTCTGGCCAACTTTTGGAACATGATAAGCAGCTGAGAATTTTATTGCATATCAATCAACTATGGGGCATCACATTAACGAAGAACTATAGGGTCCATTGTGTAACCAAACATACGGCTTGCTCATGCCTTTAGTTCCAGACATGTGAGGTCCTTGGTTCAACGATCCAGACCATTGTTTTGATGGATTCACCGAGGATGGGAATGCCCCAAAATTTTAACAGACTTGAAGATCCTAAACACTCGACCACTTTCCTACATATGGAAAATCAAAAATAATAATAATAATAATAATAAAATACTGCAGAGATGGTCTGCAGCGAATTGGGGCAGACAACCTCAAAAGGTTAGGATCTTCCAATCTGGGAGGTTTTTGTGGCATTCCCCAGTGATGGTGGAGCCCATTAGATCAACATTCTGGATCACCGGCCTAACACGTATGAACAGGGAGATCTGAAAAATGTACACATGCTAACATGCAGAACCCTATATTCCTGGATGCTAATGACAGTGTAAAAATATTAAAAATGGATGCAATGGAGAGGCACTTCACCTCATTCGTGGCAACAGGGCCACCTTCACAAAGTCTACCATAAGATCTGAGGCCATAAAAGGAAATGTAATCATTACTTTTTGGACCGAGCTCATCGTAAAGGTTCTGTAGTATTGAATTCTGTCCTCTGCAAATGGTTCGATACTGCCAATGCATTATGGCTCTCACCGATGCTGCACCACCATCATCTAGACCCCCCTGTTGAATTTAAAGTAGAAAAGATCATTTACCATATGCAAAATACTGGAAAGGTCGCCCAGAATTATTACCTGGAAGCCAGGTAACAGTGGTATGACAACAATAACCCTGAAGCGCTTCTTTTCTTTATCTGCTCGCAGAATGCGCTTATACAATGCTTCTAAAACACGGTTCTGTATTATCTCATCTCTAGAAAGGCCTGATATAAAAAATTGATTCTGGAAAACAAGTAGCCAGTTAATGTAGCAACTTACTAGTAATATGAAGCTGTAAATAGAAGTTGCACTTGACTCTGATAATGTGCCAGAGAAAAAAGAAAATCCCCCAGTATTAAGCAGTAAATAAAAATGTGTACTAAACCAGACCATCTCACATTCTTTGGGCTATGACAGTAATTTCATCTCTCAAGTATTTATCGACATAAAGAAATAAATCATAAAATTCTGCATCAACGTCAAGATGTGTATCATCTTGATGAAAATACTCTTTTTGTTTAGGGATAAAAACCTTCCCAAACTTAAGCATGTAACAGATTTCTTTAGTGCATCAGAATGATGAGCGCCGCCCCCACCCCGCCCCCCCCCCCCCCTTCTCTCTCTCTCTCTCTATATATATATATATATCTCTTCAAATGTCTCCCTCTTATTCAACTATGCTTCTGAAAATATTTCCAAAATAGAAACTGTCCAAGCAATATAAATCTGAATTTTAGGCTTATCATCATTGAAATGGTCCAAATAAAATCAAAGTTCGAGTTTACATCTATAAAATACCTCAATGTAGATAAAGTATTCTGCTTTCTCAATGAGGGAGCAATAAGCAGTATGAATGCTCTCTTCAGTTCGGCTTGTTCCAGCAGACCATGGACCGACACTCCTGATAACCTATATCCAAAGAATCGTGTGTTAATGCACTGTCCAAAAACAGAGAGACAATAAAGCTGTTAATTGCATGGTAAAACAAGCATAGAAAAATAATAATAAGAAGAGAGTGGTTGCACGAAGTGTGAAGCAAAGCCACGACAGATAAGGGTGCAGGAGTAGGGAAACGACTGTTTCAAAATGTCAGCAAGTATAAATAGCAAGGAAGCAGGAGCTGAAGCAAGTCTGAAGAGTGATCCAAAGTAGACCATTTGAAGCTTGAATGATTGAAGTTGAGTTCATTTCCCAAATATAATAGAACAAAACAAAAGAAACCCAAATAATGGAAGTTGAAACCCTCTATAATGATATAGTATGGACAATTTGACAAGCAACGGTGTCAGGCCAGTACTTCTAACAAGTTGATGAACGTGTGATGCAAAGACCATTCGATAATCAAATGGGAGATGAAGAGTAGTACCCTTGCTAGTCAGTTGAAGTTGAGATCCATAGGATTGTAGAATAGTCTCATCCAAGGCTACTGATCAACTATCGGGCCCATCAACCGTCCAGATTGGATATCTGGACAATCAAACATCCAGATTTAAGATCTAGACCACATCAGGGTCCAGCTGGATCTGATTGGATATTGATCAGATCAAGGTTTTGTGACAGATCCGGACCAATTCAGCAGTCCGATCAGAATGTGGGACCCATAGATCCAATAAGATTGCCTATACATATATGATCCAATTAGGTTGTGAGCCTCACAGGATCAATCAGAAGTCCTAAAGCTCTTTCATATCAACCCTTGTATACCGACTGTGTGGCTCTTTACATACAGCTTTATGGTTTGTACAGAGTCTGATTCCACGGAACCAGACATGTACAAACCATAAAGCTGTATGTAGAGATTCACACAGTTGGTATGCAAGAGTATCATCAATTTTGGACTCTTTTAGTATCTTAGCTGATACTTAGTGCTGCTATTTTTATTGCAAGGTGGAGACAACCTAGGAGAATGATTCTTCAAGTTTCCCCTCGGTGCACCTCTTTGGAGCTTCATGTGGTGTTACTTCACATGTAAATCAATTTCTATTCTTTATTATCCATATGCTACTGAAAATTAAAGGAAAGTACGATTTTGGAAAATCTTAGGTAGGAGTTGATCTATATTGGTAGCTTCCGACCTAAGTGAGAGACAGGCAAAGTGGGTTGGCTTTGAAAAGCTCTGATACTATGTAAACAAGCAAGAAGAGAATGGATAAAACGTAGAGAAGAGATTCACTTGATCATCTCCCTTTCCCCCATGCTTTATTTATAACCAACGAGATTTATGAAAATAAACACTTGAAGAAGCTTGGATAAACACAACTACTAAAAGAGACCAAGATAAACACACCTATGACCCCAACTAAGATAATCAGTAAGTATGGTACAATGCAAGTGCAAGAATGAATGTGAAAATTATCATTCCATATGGTGCACTGCAAGTGCACCCAAGCTGTGTACACTGACAATTTGCATTATTGTAATGTAGGATACCATCTAAATCCGAGATTCGGTTATGCTGCATCATTTGTTGAGGATGCAAAGGTTTATGTTAAATTGAAAATTGTGATAAAAATATTAGAGTCTGACTTAAATATGCAAATAAGGGCGTTAAACAAAGTGAGTTCAACTCTTTAATTATTGGTCATTACTAATTATCCATTCATTGTGTACATATTTTGTTATTTTGGTGCATAAAACAATATGAATATTTTTGCATATTGTCAATAGTTGGCAATATATGGACATCGCTAGGGCAGCTTCCCATACTCACTTGTAGAAAGGGTAATTTTTCATACCTCCAAGTAAGAAACTAGTATCTTATAACTATCATGTAATCGTAAAAATTGTTTTATTAGTGATCTAAAGTGGTGCATTTGATGGTATCACTATTACGCATGCAAAAAAATAAAATAAAATCTGTATAGCTGAGGAGAAAGCGCAAAGTTTCTCAAAACAATAGCAATAAAAAAATTATGCCAAACAACTCCTCTAGCTGTGAGAGGAACTGGAGTTCTTTTCCACTAATTAATTCAAAGCAAAGGAATCCATTGTTGGGTAAGACATTGGATTGGGTTGCATACATGCATTAAAATTTAAAACATAAAGTTGAAATTACAAAATGTGAAGCGCGTTGCGAACCAGATTCAAGAATGTGACTTTTCTCCAATAAACTCAGATTATGTCTACAATGAAGATGACACACTTCCACCTTGGTTGGAGCAAGAGAGGAAACGAGTAGAAGAGGATAGTGGGGAAGTAGAGGAGCGTGACCTAGCATTACGCGTAAGCTAATAAAAGAGTCATGTAGTTGTTTTGGAGAGGGGTCATTGAAGATTTAACCCAAGAAAAGAGTATCGGCAAAACCAAGACATGATGATGATAATGATGCACCTAATCGTACCTTTGGTGTTGCTCAACACATTGAGATGTAGTCGTCTACATTGTTTGAGGCCAATGAGCATTGGTAGAGCCACAAAGCAAAGGCGTACTTATGAGTGTATTGATTCACAATACCACCAACCAGGAGAGGCCAACATTAGTGGCATTGGAGGAAATGGGGCACAGTAAAGCATCAGATGACTAGAGGATATGGATATGACTATGAACAGTTTAGGAAGGCTCTTGAGGCACTTTCTGGTTGGACTAGTCTGGATATATTCCACATGAAGCATATAGGAGATATAGATATCTAAGTCCCCTAATCTGAATCATTCGTCACAGTTGCAATCCCATACTCAGTGGTACAAGTAGCACCAGTATGGCTATGGCTATGGTTGTAGGTCTAATTATGGTACCGGCTATTCTTATTCAAGTTCAACATAGTGAATGCTACTAGTAGTAATGGTCGTGATTAATCACCATCGGCTTTCATTGACATGATTTTTCCCTCTAGTTATTATGGAAATGCAGCACCCATTCCACAACCAAATGATGACAATGTTAAGGTTGAGCAGCCACAGGCAACATGGTTTTCTTTCTAATAGTGACTTGCTAAGTAATGTTTTTATATTTATGTTTGTCATTTGACATTAGCTTATCACTTATGAGTTCACTTCATACTTCATGCATTACCATTTTATGAACCTATACAATTATACTATATTTGTTTGTGATAAAATGGTTATATAAATATAAATATACAATTGTATAATCATTAAATTCATGCTCATATAATCTTTATTCATATCTAACCATCGATATTAGATATTTAGAAAATTAAATATAGGAGTTTTGAGTCAATCTAAGCCTCTTAGGTTAATGTAATATTAAGCGGCTTGAGACAAAATTCTACCAAAGAATGGCTCATTACCTCATAAACATGTTCAAAACCAAGAAGAATAAGAAGAAGAAGAAGAAGAAGAAGAAGAAGAAAAAAAAACATATTCGGAATCCTCTCTTCTTCTTTTTTCTCTTTTTTTTTTTTGAAAAATTCTAATATTTTTTTCATGTTTTTCCTTACAAAAACGACCTTTACAGCCCATTAACATACTAATTCAACGGCTGAGCATTACTATTATTGAATATCTTAGTTGGGAATGATGGCTATCTCAATCTGGCCACCCATATGTGTCGCCACAATGACCCATACAAACCACGTCAATGTCAAGCACACATCATAATGGGGCCCATAGAGCTCAACTTTACCATAACTTAGAGTAACGTCGACCCTATAGGAACATGTTCCTATATGTGTACATATATATACCTAATGTTTTAAATATCAACGATATCAGCCGATATATCTTGTATCCCACCTATATGATACGAAACACACAGATAGTGTCGATATATCCCACATGTTCGATCAGGTAAGTATTTTCAGTTTTCGATCCTTTTTTTATTGAAACTACGTTAAATCAATGTCAAATGGCTACAAATCCATCGGTTCTTCATGTTTTGCATGAAAAATCATGGAGTTGAAGCTTTGATTTCGATATTCATTGGTTTTTCATGTTCTCCATTTTTATTTTATTTTTTTTTATTTTTTTTTTTGAAAATATCCTTAAACCAGCTGTTAATTGAGACTAATTTCGAAGTATTTAGAAGTACTTGATGAAATGATCATCACAAACACTCTAATTTCAAAATTAAAGTGTAGGTGGTCCGATTTGGAGAAAATTCAAATTTTACCCAATTTCTCCCTAATTGCTTGCAATGTTGCACTCCAAACATGCAATCAAGCATCTATGATGTCTAATCCACTGATTTGTTAAGTCCTTGTCAATTTTCAGAAAATAAAATTTATTTTTAATTAAAATTATTAAAATATATATTTTTTGAAATTTTCCTTCAACCAGCTGTCAATTAAAGACTAATTTCGCAGTATTTAGGAGTGTTTGATAAAATGATCAACACATACACTCTAAATGTTATGCATTCAATTTGAATATAGTTGCATTAGTTCAGTTAGACAGCACATAGCTTAGGAGCCTATACAAAGGAAACGTATTATGTGCACTTCTTTTTTGAGGTGTTATGATTTAAAAGTGTGTATTAAGGTCTTTTTTAACAATCCCTGAAGTTTCGTTGAAAAATTCAACTATTTTCCCAATGTTTCCCCATGTTTTCCAAAAAGTGTAATAAATTATCCGATACAAACAATATATCCCGTGCGATAACTGATACGTATATGAATCCCAAGGATGCGATACGTAACACGATACCGATATTTCGAACATTGTATATACCTTCCAAGGTACAAAATCTCTGCAGAGCAAAATGGCCCCAAAGTAAATAAACATAAACACTTTGTTTATTTTATTTACTTTGGGGCCATTTTGCTCTGACTGATATTTTAAGACACAGACACACACACACACACACACACACACACACACAGAGAGAAAGAGAGAGAGAAGCGGCTATCTTTGCATGAGACCCAAAAGATAAGTTTGAAAGGAGCTCTCCAGCAGCTTCAAGAATCATCCAAAGGCAGCTCTTTTTCTTCCTCTTCTATCGAAGCTGTCACCAACAGCATCCCCGTCAACCATGAAGACGGCGTCCTCAAGGGAAATGGCACATCCAAGCTTAATGGTGAGGGGGGTCACTACACTATATAAAGTGGCTGAACATGTTAAAAAACTTGTCTATGTACGTGCCTTAAGAGCCAGGTTCAAGCCAGAGATTGGAGATATTATTGTTGGACGTGTCCTTGAGATTGCCCCACAACAATGGATATCAGAGGTAAATTTCAGTCAAGATGACTGATGTTTTCAGTAATGAATATGTCAGATGGCATCCAGAGACAGCGGTCAGCTAGAGATGCACTCATGCAGTATCTTTGAAGAAAATGCTGTTTGTGCTGAATTTCATGGCATACAGCATGATGGAAGCTTACAACTCCAAGCACAAAGTCAGAACTCGAGAGGGCTTAGTTGCTCGCAGTCCCTCCAAACTTGTTAAAGCAGCAGAAACGGGACTGCCACCACCTTGAACAGAATGGCATCCAATGGATCCTTGGATGCAACTGATTCATCTGGGTAGGCAAGCATGTTGAAGTGGAAGAAGACGAAATCATGGAAGATCGAAAGAACAAATCGGAAGAGAACAGTAAAACCAACAAAATAAACAAAGTCATTGCTGTGCAGTAGGTACAACAGAATGATGAGAAAAGAACTACAGAATGAATTTAAGTATCTCTGTCAGATAAAAATTCAATACCAAAAATAAATTCAAGCCAATGGAAGTTTGTTCGTTCAAACTTGAAAAGTATATCCTTCATGTCTTGGAAATCCAGCAATTGAAATGCAAGACTTTAAACTGACTCTAGAGATACAACTAACCTGGCAGCGACATGGGGTGCAAGGACCAACTTGTCCAGATTCATCTGTAGAAATGCCTTGGTCACTCTGTTCCTGGGTTTCCTGCCATTCCTTGTCCAATTCTTGCATACCTGGTTGTGCCATCACCTCCAAAGATATTTCCCTATGAGGACGTGGAGAATCAAGATTATCCACAAAACCTTTCATCTGCATGTCTGAAATGGAAGGTTCCGCTTTGGACTTCCGAAATGAGAAGGAAAGACTCCGACGATTTCTGTCTTGGTGATCAAAGAGATTATGATCTGTGTCCAACCTGTTCAGCTCTTGGTTTCCATCAGCAACATCAACTCCATCAGCCTCTTGAGGTAAAAGTAATGGGATGTCCTGCAAGGAAGATCGGGAAGAAAAGGAATCCTGCCTTTGGAGACTACTGTGGTTCTCTTCCATCTTGTTATTTCCAGAATCTATTTCTTCGCCATTTCCCATGTAATGTGGAATAACCATTTGGTGCTGAGGCATAAGAAGGGGAATTGCTTGCTCATTGGGAGCTTTGTTTCTCTGAAGCAATCAATGCATAATAATGATCAATATCCCATAAGCAATTAATCTTTAACAAGTAAATCAAACTAAGGTGATATAGATTATAGAATCAACCTTTGCGTAGTTCCACCGCTGAACAAAATGCCTTGCCACATCACGACAAGGTGGTCCCCAAAGAGCACAGTGGACATCATGCCACGGCATTCGAGGATATTTTTCACGATCCAGTTCGTCTTTCATTGTATCTTCCCAAGAATTTGGTTCTGATTCCCTGATTTAACAGGTTGCAAAGCCGTTACAAAATTGAAAGCAATATAGCATCAAGTTCTTGCAAAAATTCAGAAATCATTGACTGTAAATTCTCAATTTGGAGATGCATGGAAGAAGCTTTTTGACTTGCCTTGGGTTATAATAGTCCTTTCCAGGCCATATCAATGGGGGGCAATCACCAACTTTGTGTTCAAAGGTGTCATAACGGCCAAAACATAAATCCAGCCCTCCAATATAGCAAATACGATAATCAACAATCACAATTTTTTCATGATGGGACCTATATGTAATCAGACATGTGGATCAGCATCTGCAGCAACCCAAGTTTATAGAGAGTAAATCAACAGGACACATAATAGATTTCCTATTTCCACAAGAGAAAAACAGGAAGAGTTTTAAGCTGATTTCAGCTGTGAAATGCATACCATAAATAAACTCCGGTGGAGAAGTGATCAGGATAACGTAAAACCCTTACATTCTCATGAATGTTAAGAAGTTTCCTTTTACTGTACACACTGTTGATTTTCAAAGCAAGAGCAACTTCTTTGTAAAGGAGTATGTAAATCTGCAAGTCACCGTTCATCAATAAAAGTAAAAAAGCTAATATGCAACTCACGCTACTCTGGATTCAGACTAGGGATACTGCAGGTCATCATAATAAATTTTCAAAGGCCTTTCAATGCAAGCATGCAACTAAGAATCTATCAAGAAAAGGCATGAACTACATAACTCATAATGAGGGTAAGTTTGGTTGCCTAATAATGACTACTTACACATAAATCTATTAGGTTAAGCCAAAACATAACATCAAGTTGCAACCTTTGATTTCGATGTTAAAGGCCGCAGTGTAATTGCATGTGCTTTTTTTGTCCCTGTACTAAGTAGAAATGTGGGCTTCGCATTTGTCATAACTATACAAAAAATTGTTCCATAAATGGAATATGAATCCAGCAAACATTATATTGTCATGCTAGAAAGATTTTGAAAGAGCAAGATCATATCATTCCAAGAATCAACATGTTAGAAATTCAACATTAAAGCAGCAATCATCTGCACTACTAAGACCCATGCCATGCACTAGAGCATCTAAGGGTATGCATTAAGAGGAAAGTGTATGTGAGTGTTAAATATGTAAACTTGAGGCAAGGAGTTCTGAAAGATTTGCATGCATACAATCAGAGAGGGTATATGTTAGGGTCTCATGGAAGACCAATTTCTATGTGATTAAGACCTACTTCCTGTCCACTGTTCAGAGTGGATATCGTTACATGTATCGATGACTAGGGATATAGAAACATTTATCAATATTGCCGATACGCAGAAAAATATCGTTGTCTGAAGGAAACATTGCGGAAATGTTAGAAAGAGAGCATAAGTAGGAATTAAAATATTGCAAAACAACTATATATAATAAGTTTCCATTTTATAGGGGCCTAACCATGTGTTGTCAAAAAAATCAGTATGAAATAGATATACAGAATTTGCAGCCAATTAATAGATTGGCCAACACTCATTCATACATAATATTTCTACATTAATTAACAATGAAAACACTTTTTTTTGGACAACACGGGGTGTCCCCACTCCTTTCGAGGCGAACCTATTCCCTGTGGATGCACGCAATCACCCGCAACCACGTGCATCGGGTAATGCCGGGAGGCAATGAAAACACATATTTAGCAAAATAAAAATGGAAAAATTAGGATTTCACCTATTTGCCAACTTAATGTTAATTTTTTCTCCACAAATCCATGTAAATGAATGAGAATCATGCATATACATGGATTTCCATTGCAATCCATGCTAACATTTGAAAAAAAAAAAAAATCTATAGATTTTTCATCATCTTTGAGTTCCGGCCCGTCTTCATTTCGAGTAAAAAAAAAATACCCAAATCCAAGATCTAATTCAATTAAAACCACAAGTGATTGAAATCACCAAAAGAACAAAACTATTAAAAAATCCCAAAAAATGGAGATTTTGTGGGTTTTAAAAATTTTTCCCAATCTTCTGTCAATTTTCACCTACTAACAGATGTTTCCTTGGTATTGGGGATATTATCGGTGGTATCGAGGATATTATGAATGGTACTGCCAACATCAGGGAATTTTTATGAGGGATTCTTCTTTAAAAAAAAGTTGTTACTAATAACATTGCCAAATATTATTGACATTACTGAAAATATCGATGATATTTGATATTCTTACTGCTAGCAGTTTCATTATTGTTGACCTAGCAATACCAATAATTTATCGGTAATATCACGGATATTTGGAACATGGTTCCCATTTAACTGATATTAAAATTTCAAAATATGCCAATAAACGGCTAGGATCATATCTATGAGTCTGTCCTCTTTGTGTATGCATTACTATATGTGGCATTATTAAGTAGGTATCAGGAGAATTTAATTCATTTATGCCATGCCACCCATAAGGATCGCTGTAAGAAAACCTGTGGAGAATGGAACTTGCCCCAAATTACAGACCTCGGTACCTCAAACCATGAGATCAGTTATGTAGATGAAGCAACCATCTGACTAATGGAAAATGAAGAATTACAGACATGAAAAAACACAGGTCACTAAGATGCACAAAGTACCTGAACCCCTTGCTTAGCTTTAGCCTCCAGTAAAGCATCAAGTCGGGAGGACCCATGAACATGAAAAGGACGCCGAAGATACAGTTCTGGGCACAGCCACCAGTCAGTAATGTATATCTGCATGGAGCTTCAATCATCTCAGCATTTTGTTGGATCAAAATATAAGGACATCATGAGTTCCAATATGGATTGACTTTTATTCTGACTACATACAAGCATTTGGAAGAAACAGACCTCTGATTTTGCTTCTTCAATTGATGCAGCAATTGCTTCGAATGCAGCTTTCCCATCTACAAACCATTGAGCTTGACTTCCGTCTTCAGTCAAACCCCTTGGTGGAGCAAAAGAACCATAGCGATGAGGATGGCACCAGCCCTCAGGAGGCCTTAAACCAGCATCGTTAATTGCAGCAACCCAGTCCTTCCCTTTAGCATGACTTTTAGATCTTAACTTTATGGTCCGATTCCCACAAGACACCTTTTGGGATGTTCAAATGTTAGTTAGAGGCTAAACATAGCAACATAATCATCATCATCATTTAAGCCTCATCCCAACTAATTGGAGTCAGCTAACCTAAGCAACATACGAGCAAATATAAATATTTAACTGAGGAAATTGATATGTTTCTTGAGCCTGTTGAAACATAAGAATATCATGCAGCATGGTGGTTAATACCATTATTGAACTTGCTCCCACAAAAAAAAAAATAATAATAATAATAATAAATAAATAAAAATAAAGAAGAAGAAGAAGAGGAAAAACTAAAAAGAAAAGGGTTTTGAAAAGCATAGGTCCCATTTGCTGATGCTACAAATTCCAAGGTTATTGATGTCTTGTTAGCTATACAATGAACCCAGAACAAATATAAGATACTTCTACTGTATCCAGTGTTTTAAGTATCAACAATATCGGCCAATATATCCCACAATATATCTTGTATCCCACCTTTGTGATACGAAACACACAAGTAATGGGATATATCCAACGTGTTTGATCCGGTGAGTATTCTCGATTTTTGATCCTTTCTTTTTTCTGCAAATCATGTTAAACCGGTGTCAAATTATTACAAATTTATGATTTTTTATGCAAAGAGCTTCGATTTCGAGATTTGGAGGAGATGATTGAGTTGCGGGAAATTGAAAAAAAAAAAATCAAAATTTTCCAATTTCTCGCCAATCGGTTGCAATCTGTGTCCAAACATAAGATTAAACATGTATGTAACTTGATTTAGTGCTTCTTTTGCTTTTGAATGTATTGCTTGTGTTTCCACACGTCTTCTTATATTTATAAATTGTATGAATAGACATTGAATATACTTGCATCAATTCAGATAGACAACGCATAGATTAAGACCTCATACAAAGAAAACATATCGCATGCACTTGTTTTATATAATGTTTTGATTTATAAGTGTGTATTGATGTCTTTTTTAACAATCACTGAAGTTTCGTTGAAAAATTCGACCAATTTCCCAATGTTTCTAACAACAACAATACATTGTGCGATACAACGGATATATCCTATGCAATAACGGATACGTATCCGTATCCCAAGGGTGTGATACGTAGCGCGATACCAATATTTCGAACACTGACTATATCAACAACATTCTGACATTAATAGATCCAGATGACAGAGAAAATATATATACGTATTAACCAAGAGTTATTAGTGAAGCCATACAAAAGCAATCAACGCCTATAACGCCTGGTACTTTTAGATATTTTAATAATAATAATTGAAAAATGAAGCAGCTCACCGCAAATCTATACCGTAAAGGATTACGTTCCTTTATTTCTTTTGCTAGAGAAACTCGGCCTTCTTCATTCCCATCTGAAGGTGGCAGTACATCAAAAACAATTATATCTAACAGTTTGGTGTCAAAAGGATCTGCAAGCAGGGCTAAGAACCCGGGTTTCAACACAGCCCACACCTGTACACCATGTCTCGTTAGTCAAATACTTCAATTAACAAGGAACAACATAAAGGTTAATAGAAAGAAATTAGAAGAGACATGAAGAAACTATGGGAAGACCTTTAAAAGCTATGTTACCCTCATACAGAAACAGTATGACAAGCAGGGCATGACTAGCACACCCATTCGCAAAACATATATACAAGCATTTAAGCATTTAGCCTTCACGGTACATTATCATGATGTGCATTTTCTATGCCCGTTGACACTGTAAGCAAATTCCAACATTACAGAAACATGGATCTGATACGCTTAAGATTCCGGACGAGTTATCCACAATGACAAACAAATCTGGCAAACTCTTTTCTTTTCTTTTTTTTATGCTATGCGCTTTCATATATTCATTTATTTTTTACCCTGCTTGCTGTTAGGTGGTATACAAGCCATCTGGCAGATACTTGGTCCTTTTTCAGAACTTGCTGAGTGTACACTTACATAAACCTAGTGATGAGAATGGTACTTGGATTCTTCGAAAACCAAGAATACATGACACAAATACTCACACAACTGCTATTTAAATCTAGAGACCCCATTCAAACAAACTTGCCATACTTTTGAAATATATGTCTAGCAGTTATGCTGTAAAGAAAAGATAATGATGTGGTTCTTTCAAAAAAGAAAAGATGTAATGTGGTTATAGTTATGAATTGTAACCAAGCCTTCTTGGCCATAACTTGGGGATTTGGGGTCAGAGGATCCTCCTATCTGATCTTTACAGTAGTAGATACCTGTACCCATACTCAGGTAACATAATTTAAGTCCTCAACATTTATATGGTCATCTAACCATAATATGTATTATTTGGATACTCTCAAAAGTTCTCTTTTCAGTCTCTCTCCTTGTGACTATACAGCACCACCTTTAGCATTTAACAACTACGTGAAGGATTATGATCATCTGCTGTTTGACATTCCAATCTATGGAATGAAGACACTTCAAACCTTGCAACTACTGATCTGGTATCTTTGGAGGCTGCACATCTAGAAACGCTTTGAGATCAAAGCCTGACACACCTTTCTATTTATCACACACAGAATCACCCAAAAGTTAAATTTACATTAGAATAATTTTAATCTTACATGGGAAACTACATGGATGTGCTGTCTTGACAACGTTTGGCAACTATTAATACATTTAGCCTCCAACATGCAGTTGCCAAGGAATTATAAAAATATGGGGTAGGATTCTTTTGGCATGCTTCTTCTATAGTTTCATCATTAACCTCAAATGAAGATTCTAAGAGGCGTGTCATTTTAGGCATACTCCTACCCATCTCATCTCCAACATAAGCCTTACTTATCTTAGGGCCTAGAAAGGAAGAACCTGAAAAAAGTGGGAAAGGTTAAAACTGACTGCACAGTTGTGTAGGTGTACACCTGATGCTGGACCTTTGGATCATCCATCAGGGTCCACCAGTGGACCCCAGTTGCTGGCCAATCAAGACCCATGACCAAAATTCCATCCGATCAGTAGACCGTGGGGCCCACAAATCCTGTCAGATGGTGCATAAATGTGACTCGATTGGATTGTGGGCCCACAGGACCAATCAGAAGTTTTAGAACGCTTTTCTTTTACACATCTGTAGAATATAGACTTAGACTTCTGCCTAAAAACCATATGGTTGTATATAGGACTACACACAGTTTATGTAAAAGATGACTGATACAGTTGATATATATAAAAAGAGAAAGTTCATCTGGACTCTTTTATTCTAATTCCTTATTTTGTCCTCTTTATTTCAAGTTGAGATATTTTAGGATAGTTTTATGTTTGATATGGGTTTTGATATTGGAGTAGTTGTAAAAGGATGCATATGGAACTTAAAAAGGATGCTATGATTATTCAACTGGAAACTCTTTTTCCAAATTCCTATTCCTCATCAATTTTTGGCAATGTCATTTTTACTTCACGCCATGGTGGAAAAATACGGATACATATATTCTTTTTGTTTCTTGTGATTGGAAAAATGATCCAGAGGTAAGACTCTGCTAGACACCCTTTGGGTATGCAACTGGAAACTTTGCTATGTGGTCTTTCTTTTCTTTTATTCAAACTTCTCTTCCTTGTCAATTTCTGGCAATGTCATTTTTACTGCACGCCGTGGTGGAAAAATATGGGTACATATATTCTTTTAGTTTCTTCTGATTGGAAAAATGATCCAGAGGTGAGACTCTGCTAGCCACTCTTTGGGAGTTAGGTTTTGCATGTGACCCAGCACTCCATCCTTTTATCTATACGTCTTCTCTATTTTCCTGTGCAGTTGAAGATTTAAAACAATTCAAGACAGATCTTAATTCTAGGCTTCATAGCTGCTACATGGTCAAGATATTTTCAACTGGTTTCCCCTCTATCTTAATTGTAACATCAACAACTCAACTCTCAAGGCATGCTCTATACCTGTGCACCAAGGGTCTGTGAGGAATACATCTTAAGCAATGTGCACCTCAACACAGAAATTTGTAGCTTGAGGCATTTTCAGTGTGCCTCACTTGGAGCACACCATGAGGCATTTACCTCAATTCTTTAATAACCCCATCTGTGTCAAGAAACATGGTTACCTACTGTCAGTTTAAATTAATGTTCGAATATACTTTTTCAGGCCAGATAATTTGGGATGTCTTCAGAATCATGTTTTATTGTTGCCATGTATGACCTCATGCACACTCCATGGCCAATGCCAATTGATGGGGACATCACGCGCACTCACGCTACCCCCCTACGCACGTACGTACGCAGAAGGAGGACCCCACCATCGATCTAGCTCGATGACGACGTCCAGGGAGGGCCTCCTAGCTAGGAGACAAGTTTTGGTTCAGAAAAGTGGCCCGATAGTCAAGAAAAGCCCACCATGGGATCTCATGATCGTGGCCCACTGATCGGATTGGTTTTATATTTTAGGTTTTGCTTATTGTTATTATTTAGAACATCGTGAACGCTTTAGATTTCCTTATTTGGTTTTTATTTTAGTTTACTTCATCGCCAAGTAATAGGTGTCGCACATGGTGCGAGTTTTGGGTATAGGGTTCTCCCTATAAATAGGCACCCCTTGTAGTTCTTTTCATTCATTGAAGTTAATAAAAAAATTCCTGCTTTATTTTTCTGCTCTCTTCGTGAGTTGTGGAAGAATTCAAAAGTGGGTGTGAAGCCCTCCCTTTTCGAAGGGCTAACTACCGTGGTGCGAAGCCACATCGATCCCAATTCACCCCCATCTTCCATCATCTTTTTTTTTCCATCTTCCCCCACCATCCGTACTTTGAATTTGTCCTTTTGTTGCATCAGATTTCTTCATTGAAGCAGGTTTTCAGATTTCAGCCCGCAGGCGAGCTGAAACTTCGGCGGAGCACTACGCACAAACCGTACATCGGATCGAGCTGAAATTTGGAGGTTTTGGAGTCCATCCCTGGCCGACCAGGGCCAAGGTGGCCTTTTTCTGAATAGTGGGCCCCACACACGTGCGGCCGGGATCACACGCACGTCCATCTGGACCATTGTTGCTGTCCACACGCGAGATCATCTTTTGGTTCAGGTTTTTATCTTCTTTTATCCTCTCATAGCCGTTTTTTTCATGAATCCTAACCCTATATTACATGATCCCTAATTGATTTGCCCCTTTTTATCACCTTAGGGTTCCTTGAATTGAAATTAGAGAATCCCTTGGATTAGGGACTGATTTTTATGCATGAGTAGTTGATTTTATTTCCCTTTGACATTGTTTGGTTTATAATTTTATTGGTCCAGTCCTAGCCTGTGTCGGCTTGGACCCGCATAGATTCCCCTTTAATTGAATGTTTGGATTTTCATGTGGGATGTGGAATTTGTGTGATTGTTTCTGAATTGGTGTGATCTAAGCCTACAATCTTGCATATCATATTTAATTTTCCACGTCCTGCATCAAATTTGGTATCAAAGCCTAGGGTTCTTATAGGGGAATTCACCACATATTTAGGGTTTAGTTTGTTTGAGTCCTTCATGCATTCCGTCCATCATATATAGCTGAATTTTAGTAACAGTGTGTAGTCTCCTTCATATAGAGTCTCGTAGGGTCATTTAGTTTTTAGACGCATATAGTTGTCATAGAAGGTCTTTAGGTTGAGCAAGTCAGTGTATGCCCACACGTACGGGTTGCGGTTTCGGTTTGCACCCTACACTAAACATGGAACAATTGCAAGAGTCACTAAACAAGATATCTCAGACGTTGGAGTCTATGATTAAGCGCTTGGAAATGGACCAATGTTGTGAACAGCTTGATGTACGCATTACCCGACTAAAGACCATCGCTAAGACAAACCCCACCATTGGAGTAGATGTCCAATCTCAAGCAGGTGGCCTGGAGGATACACCAATGAATGGAGTTAGTCAAGGAATCAATTATGGGTGTGCACCCAGACACCCACCCCATGAGAGATATAAAGACCACTATTTTGAGGGGTACAACATGTGTGGCCTTGTGGCTGGAGAGAGTGCACCAGCGGCTAGTGTAGAGTTACCCACTGAGGCCATTCCGGTAATGGATGAGTTACGTGATATCTTTCCTGATGATCTACCGGATGAGTCCCCTAGGAAGGATATAGAGCACACCAGAATATGGGACATCATAATACCTACAACCGAGTTCACGTTGAATAAGTTTGTCGGTAGGTCCACAGGTCTAAGTCCTTGTGAAGTCGTTATTGATTATAAACCTAGGAAACTTATTGATCTTGTCCCTATGTCACGATCCCATCCGTCATAGTCTGCAGAGTCTTTTGCGCATCACATTCATTCATGGCATCAAGAAATCGGCGAAGATCATGACTAATAATGAACATTGTACATTTTATACAGACCAGTATAAATGTTTCAAAGGATTCAATATTGGGGACTCTGTGATGGTCTGCATCAGGCCCGAGCGGTATCCTTCGAGGGCCGTTCGTAAGTTACACGCGTGTAGCGCTGGACCCGTCAAAATTATAAAACGAAACGGTCTCAATGTGTATGAGATAGATCTTCCACCTTCCATGGGAATTAGTTTCACATCCGATGTGGAGGATTTAGTTACTTTTCAGAGGACCACTGATACTTTGTCCGGCCCTTCGCCCACCCATCCTGATTCCTCATATTTATCCCTTAAACCATGGCCCATTCCCAACCCATTTTCCCAACCTCTACCTCCCATATCTACTTTTCCTAACCTTTCTTCCCAGCCTCTACCTCCCATACCTACCATTCTCGACCCATTTTTCCAGCCTCTACGTCTCATACCTACCCGTCCCAACCCATTTTCCCAGCCTCTACCTCCCATATCTACCATTCCTAACCCATTTTTCCAACCTCTACGTCTCATACCTAACCGTCCCGACCCATGTTCCCAGCCTCTACCTCCCATACCTATCCTTCCCGACTCATTTTCCCAGCCTTTATCTCTCATACCTAACCTTCACACACCCAAAAAGGAAATAGAGGATATCCTGGACCATCAGATAGTTTCAACGTCGGACGGCGGGTTTCAGAAGTACGTGGTTAAATGGAAGTCACACCCAGCTTCAGACAGCACGTGGCTCACTGAGGAGGAGCTTCAGAGACTTGATCCTGACATCCTGGAGCGGTTCAGGAGTTTTATTTCGCCAGTAGCGAAATCTTTGCAGCCGGGGAGAATTGATGGGGACATCACGCGCACTCACGCTACCCCCCTACGCATGTACGTACGCAGAAGGAGGACCCCACCATCGATCTAGCTCGATGACGACGTCCAGGGAGGGCCTCCTAGCTAGGAGACAAGTTTTGGTTCAGAAAAGTGGCCCGATAGTCAAGAAAAGTCCACCATGGGATCTCATGATCGTGGCCCACTGATCGGATTGGTTTTATATTTTAGGTTTTGCTTATTGTTATTATTTAGAACATCGTGAACGCTTTAGATTTCCTTATTTGGTTTTTATTTTAGTTTACTTCATCGCCAAGTAATAGGTGTCGCACATGGTGCGAGTTTTTGGGGTATAAGGTTTTCTCTATAAATAGGTATCCCTTGTAGTTCTTTTCATTCATTCAAATTTAATAAAAATTTCTACTTTATTTTTTCTCTGCTCTCTTCGTGAGTTGTGGAAGAATTCAAAAGTGGGTGTTAAGCCCTCCTTTTTCGAAGGACTAACCACCGTGGTGCGAAGCCACATTGATTCCGATTCACCCCATCTTCCATCATTTTTTTCTCATCTTCTACCACCTTCCGTGCTTTGAATTCGTCCTTTGTTGCATTAGATTTCTTCAGCAGGTTTTCAGATTTCAGCCCGCAGGCGCGCTGACACTTCGGCGGAGCACTACGCACAAACCGTACATCGGATCGAGCTGAAATTTGGAGGTTTTGGAGTCCATCCTGGCTGACCAGGGCCAAGGTGGCCTTTTTCTGAATAGTGGGCCCCACACACGTGCGGCCGGGATCACACGCACGTCCATCTGGACCATTGTTGCTGTCCACACGCGAGATCATCTTTTGGTTCAGGTTTTTATCTTCTTTTATCCTCTCATAGCCGTTTTTTTCATGAATCCTAACCCTATATTACATGATCCCTAATTGATTTGCCACTTTTTATCACCTTAGGGTTCCTTGAATTGAAATTAGAGAATCCCTTGGATTAGGGACTGATTTTTATGCATGAGTAGTTGATTTTATTTCCCTTTGACATTGTTTGGTTTATAATTTTATTGGTCCAGTCCTAGCCTGTGTCGGCTTGGACCCGCATAGATTCCCCTTTAATTGAATGTTTGGATTTTCATGTGGGATGTGGAATTTGTGTGATTGTTTCTGAATTGGTGTGATCTAAGCCTACAATCTTGCATATCATATTTAATTTTCCACGTCCTGCATCACCAATTCATATGCACACATCAATTTTTCTTAGTTTATAGCTTTATTTCGAAGATAAAAATCCTTACAGCATCAGCGTGATCACAAGCAATATTATATTGAAGACATTCCTTTTCTTGTTTTTATCCCATGAACAAGAGGAGTTCCTTCAAACCTAACCATCGGGTGGTATGAACAACGTTTTCAACAAGAAGAAAGCATTATCTTCTGCACATTCCTATTCATATTTTTATCTCATGAACAAGAGTTCCTTCAAATGCAACTATTAGGGGTCATTTGTGTGCCTGTAACTTGGGCCTCTCCCTCCCTCTCTATAATCGATTGTGGGCAGTAGGTTTTTTTTGTTTTTCTTTTTTCTTTTTCATCAATTCTTGGATTTGAATCAGGCCCCAGTTCAATGAGGTGGTGACAGTGGGGCCCACATAGCATATGTTTCGCATATCCACCCCGTCCATCAAATTTGCTAGCTGATTTTAGGGCATAGGCCCCAAAATGAAGCATATCCAAATTTCAGGTGGGCGAAAAAGTGTTGATTGAACACCCACCATTAAGAACTTAGGCCCACCATAATGTTTATTTTCCATCCAACTTGTTGATCAAGTCATGTAGACCTGGATGAAGGGAAAACACAAATATAAGCTTGATCCAAAACTTTTGTGGCCCACAAGAAGTTTTATTGGTGAGTGTTCAATCACCACTGTTTCCTATGATGCAGCCCACCAAAGATTTGGATCTTCTTCATTTTTGGGCACATGCCCTAAAATGAGCTAGCAAAACTGATGAACAACGTGGACGCATAAAACATACATCAAGGTGGGCCCCAAAATCATGGCCATTGCTCTTTGTATTTTTATTAATTTTTATTTTCTTTCCATCTATCAAACTGTTGAAAATAAGGACCCCATTGTGGATGAGTTGTAGGTCGTAAGTAATCAAATGTTTGGTCCTTTTGATGGATATTGAGGATTGATGGTTGGATCCTTTATAATTAGTGTTGTCAATTCTACATACATACATGATATAAATGAATGGTTAAGAGAAGTTGATCATTGGTCCAAATTCTTTGTACATATATGATAGACCACATGATGGCACCGGTCCGTTCGTGGCCAGCCCTTCCCAATGAATGGTCTGGATTTCACCTGTGTAAGGCACTGGCACATATGCTGCAAATGGCTTCTTCAATCTTCCTTGCCTTATGGTAGATGGCGTGAGCTCACCACTAACATGCATTTTCCCACAACTATGTTTCTGGGTTCTTCTTCTTTGTTTCTTTAGTTAATGTGTAATTGATTCCCTGTCCATGTTGTTTAATCACTTATTTCACTTAGTTGCCATCTGCACATTATCTTCGATGTTTTGTACTCAACAATGGTTGAACCATGTTAGGATGTTTTTGAATTTGTGGGCCCACTTTTATGGCCTACCTGATGATTGGTTTAGCCTAAGAATCCACTCAGATATTTATCTAGATAGGCTTAGCAAAATGGCTTGTTTTTTGCCGAACTTTCTTATGGTCAATCAGATTTTGGAACAATTCCTAACTCCAAGCTCTACTTAATGTGAATATACAGCTTCTTACCTATGACTAACTTATAGGTTATCCAAACACAAAAACCAACTTACTTGTAAGTGACTTACAACTTACACAAAAAAAAAAAGGGATTACCAGTAAGTGGCTTTCACCTATAAATGATCTACTTAAGGCATCCAAACACACATTTGGTATGAGGAGAATATGAACATTGTTTTCAACAAGAAGAAAGAATTATCTTTTGCAAATTCCTATTCTTGTTTTCATGCCATGAACAAGAGGAGTTCCTTCAAAACTAACTATTAGGTGGATTGAGGAGATAATTAACATTGTTTTCAACAAGTAATCGTTACCTTCTGCCAGTTGTCGTTACAACAATTGAACCAGAGGCATGCGCAACATTTTCTATCATCATCCTTCTGAATTTTTGGTAGGTGTTTCACCATTACATAAGCCTCTTTGAGCTTAGGTCCATACTCTGGCGAAAATGATAAACTGGAAACCTCCAGAAACTTGCAAACCTGCAGCACAGTAGTATTCAAAACAGGGATCATATGCATGTGACAGTCAAACATAAACGGTGGAGCAAAGACGAATGCAAATGCATATGTAATTCAAATCATAAGTAATCTAAAGAGTAATTTGTGTAATGCATGCGAGTGAAACAGCCCATTGACTACCAATCGGTTGCTGATACTCTAACATCTAAGCTGGACAAAGCAGTATTGATAATTTGCGCGGTTCTCTGAGAACCAGAAAAAGGTTGATAATTAAAGATATTCTTGCATGCTATTGTGACAAGTGTAGGCTCAATTATGTGGCGACTGATCAAGGAAATATGATGGCATTGAAGGATGGGGAAGTAAGCAATTGAAAGTAACACTTCATATAGTTATTAGAATAAAATCCTACATCAAAACCATACCTCCCGAGAGTTTGCAATATCCATATTTCCCAGAAAGTGATTCAAATATCCTTGCATTGCCACTTTTGCCCTGTCTGAAATAGACTGCTGTCGTCCAAGTGCCGGTCGAATGATTGGCAAAGCAGCACTGGACGGAACATCTCTACACGAAGAACAAAAAAATCCATGAAATATAAGCATTACAAAAAGAAAATGCTGCATTTGATGGGCAATCATCCAATAAGCAAGATGCACAACAACATTATAGTAATTAAAGGATGGTGCTTGAAGCCACCTGTTTCTAGATGAGTAACTTTCTTCATGATGTGAAAGGCTATGGTCATCATCAGCTTCATCGTCATCATGTGTAATTGTTGTGTGCTCTCCTATTCCAAGGCTATGAAGCCATTCTTTGACCTTCAACGAAGAGTTCCAAAGAAAGACATTAGATGAATTAAAACCTCAAATGCTATATTTAGCAGAAATGAGGATGTTGAGTAGATGAGTGGCAAGAAATTGAAGGATATAATTAGGAATGGATGCATTTAAGGGAACTTATGATTAGCACCAATAGGTAATAAGATGAGGTAAAGTAGACTTCGGGGCCGTTTGATAAAACTTAATTTCAGCACTTATCACTGAAATTTGATATTTTCAGTGATTTAAAAAATTCTGATTGTTTGGCAAATCCAAATTTTTTAAGTGCTTAAATTAATTTTCACTGAATATATGGGTTTCTTTTTCAGCTCCCCTCCCTTTACTTGATGTTAAGGGCTGAATGCAATAAGTGGTGGTTCATTAAAAAAAATTCCACTTTTAACTATAATATCCCCAAAATAATTTCAAATGATGATTTTGCCCTTCTTCTCTAAAGGGGGTGCTCTTCAACTATGGTTTTCTCTTCCTCTCTCTCCAATCTTGAAGATGGGGCCCACATGATGAACAACCCATATTGAAGGCGGAGCCTTACATGATGAATGGTCTGCATCAAGGTGGCCCACATAATGCACAGTTCACATTGAAGGTGGGACCCACATGATGGATGGTTGACATTGAAGGTGGGCCCACGGGATGGAAGCTTGACATCAAAGATGGGCCCCTGATGATGGATGACCCACATCAAAGTGCAACCCCACATGATAGACTATCCACATCAAGTGGGCCACAAATGATTGACAGTCCAAATAAAAGGTAGGACCCACATGATGGACAATTGACATCAAAGGTGGGCCCACATGATGAACGACTCATATTGAAGGTGGGGCCCTACATGATGAATGGTTCACATTAAGGTGGACCCACATAATGCACAGTTCACATCAAAAGGTGGCACCCCACATGATGAATGGTCAACATCAAGGTGGGCCCACATAATGCTCGGTTCACATCAAAGGTGGCACCCCACATGATGGATGGCCACATCAAAGTGTGGCCCCACATGATGAACTACCCACATCAAGTGGGCCCCACATCATGGATGGTCCGCATCAAGGTTGGCCTCACATAATGGGCAGTCCACATCAAAGGTCAGCCTATAATGATGAATGACTCACATCCAAGGTGAGCACATGGACAGATTTTTTGGGCTATAAGATGATGGACTCCTAAGTAACTGACACTTGGCCAAATTTGGTGGCATGGGAATAGCTGATTTTGTCTCATATTCTACAAAAGATAGAAAATGAGACAATAGGGCAAATATGACACATTGCCAATTTTCAAACATTTTTAATTTGTGCTTACTAAATAAGTTTTTTGTGTAAAAAAGGTGTTTAATTTTCAGATATTAGGACTTTTCTCAAACAAATTATAAACAGATATTTTCAGTACTTATAGGTACTAAAATTCAGCACAGTAAGTTTTCATCACTTACCTTAATATTGAGAGCTTATTTTTCAGTTTATCAAACAGCACCTTATTAGATGTTTGGCAATGTGCAATGGAGATAAAGGACTACACCGGTTAGGAGTGAGTCGATTCAAAATGAGGGCTGTAAGAGGGCAAGGGCAGGGCCCAAAAGGATGTTGATGGAGGTAGTAAGATAGGGCTTTGAGGCCTATGGTTTGACTGAGAATATGGTCCATGATAGAGTGGAACGGTGTAACAAGATTCACATAGCTGACCCCAATTAGTTGGGATAAGGCTTAGATGATGATGATGGTTAAGGGTTATCATTGTTAAGAGAATAGAAACACACCTGCTCTTGCTTCTCATGAATTTCCTCAATTATTGCACGTTTCTTCAATAGAAAATGTAAATAGAAAACTTGTGAAGCTTTCTTCACTAAACGCCATTTGAACTGGAGAATTGAAATAGACAATTAGTTAGTAACAAAATGCACTTGTTAAGTTACTCATGAGTTATGAAACTCAAGGATCAACTTTGGGATTTTGCAAATAACTTCCTAAATAATTGGGTATTTGCAAATACCAACATAAAAGTAATATGTTTGCAAATCACCACATCCTTAATTCATGGTTATTGCAAATGCCCACTTTCGGTTAGCTTTTTTTCCTAACGGTTGTTAGTAACTTTTTTGGATTATTTTCAAAAAATGAAGAAACTGCCCATAACCTAAAACCTCTTTTTCTACAACTCCATTAAAAAAATAATAATAATAATAAATAAATAAATAAAATAAAATAAAATAAAATAAAAATAAAAAGTGTTTGTTCCATATAGAGGAGAATTAAAGGATTTATGTTCCCACAGAGGATAATTTTATGGAATGTTCCATATGGGCATTTTTGTCATTTTCTAATTGTTGTTCATGGAAGTCAAGAAAAACTAATGGAATGTGGGTATTTGCAATAATAGGGAATTAAAGGATAATAGGGAATTACTAATGTGGAAGTTAAGACAAACGAATGGAATGTGGTTGTTTGCAAACCATATGTTTTTATGTGGTGTAATCCATGAAAACCCCTTTTTCTTTTTCTTTTCCTCTTTTTTTTAGATGGGTAAAAAAAGAAGAGAATTTACAAAAGAGAACGTATTCCCCAAACACCATTTAAATGGAGAGACACCCCTACCCTCACTAAACAAAATGAAATCGAAGTGAGATTCATCTTGAATTATGTGTAGATCCTAAAAAAATACTTCCACTCTGCTAATTTAACAAATCGATTACAAAATGAAAATAATCCAAAAGAAAATTAATGAAATGAGAAAGATGGGTTTAAAAAACCTAAGCACAGTCCATCAATTTCCCAATTTTCTTATCCAGTGCAATGCGATCAAATTGGACATGGGGCACGATGATCCATGATCTGGACCTCTCATCAGACGGGCACTGTTATGGATTTTCCTCCCTTCGTATAAAAACCTCACTAACCTAACAATCTTAATCGCCTTGACCAGCAACCTACAAATGGACGGTACTAAACAGCACCAGCAATGAAACAGCATCCAGAGCAACAATGGCCACCAATTGGATGTGCAGGATCATCCAGCAAGCGGAATTTCTTGCTAGTGGCCCATCCATAGCAGAACCCGATCGACAAAAAGTCCAGATCACAAAACTGACACGCCAAGTGATCAATTTGAGTTCCAAAACCGGTGTGCCGCCCTTAGATTAGAATTCCCCCAAATCAAAACCATTCTATTTCTCAAAAATTCCACAAATTTTCACAAATTATAGCAATTTAGAATAGAAAGCGCGGAAATGAGAATGAATCGATCCGTGCCTGTTTATACTGGCATTCAATGGTGTAGGATAAGAGCATGGGGCTGATGTCGCTGGCATCGGGACGGGACACCTGTACGATCCTGGCCTTTGGCAATTCCTCGAAGATCCAGTTCGGTTCGGAGCCTCCACGAAAGGAATGGGTGGACGACAGCAACGAACTGGTCGGCTCGGATTGCATCTGGACGTATCGGTACCCGGGCATGAATTGCTCGGAAGCCATTGAAGAAGGGTTCTTCTTCTTCCTCCTCCGATCTAGAAAACCGGTTTGGCATGTCCCTGGCGGACCGGATTCCGGTTCGTCGTCTTTTGCAGATATAGAGAGAGAGAGAATTTTCCTTTCTCTCCGTGAAATTGCAAAGCTACGTCAAAAGCTCTGGAAAATTTCTGCGCTCTCCGGTTCGAAAATGGAGGAATAATCACATACTTTATTTCACTCCCTCACACGTGGAGAATTTGCACGTGCGTGCGAGATCGGAGCCGCTCGCTGGAAATTCCGTTACCACAGTTCTACGTCTGGTAAGATCAAGCCTCTATGGTTATAACGTGGGCTCCGGTTACGCTGTATAATGAGCGGTTGAGATAAGTCGACTGGTTGGTAGAAATTCTGGATTACATGTATAGCCTGACTGTCCGTATTGTACACGTGGCATCAGTTCGCACGTGTTTAATGGGTTTACGTTTGCCAACTTATTTTAGTGCTTGGTCTTAAAAATAAAGGAGATACAAAACTTCAGGTGTACCACACCATAGGCAACCCACCATTAGAAATTTCCAAAGGTCCACTGGTTTGTTAACAACCAACCTGGTAATATATAAGGTCAAGCACAACTAATAAAAGAATTTTTTTTTTTTTTAAAAAAAACAATATGAACTTAACCCAAGACTTCTGTCACCCACAAAAAGTTTTTAACGGAGAACGACTGTTTCCTACAATGTAGTCCACCTGAAATTTGTATCTACTTTATTTTTTGGACCATGCATGGCTTAAATATATAATGCATGTATCTAGGTGGTTTCATGAATCAGTTGGAACTTAGGTGGAGCACACTATCTAAAACCATGAGAAAATCATGGCTAAAGCATCTAAAACCATTTGACAGATCCTAGCTGAGTTTTAAATGGCCTAAAATTTGGTGTGACTAATGGTCTAAGTGGGACAGACACACTAGATGGACTAGATGTCTGAACCGCATCTCAATAGGCCCTATAAACAGTTATAAGGTTTCAATGGGTGGGCATCAATCTCAACTATCGTCTATGGTGTGGGCCACCTAGGCATGGATTGGCCTAATTTTTAGGCACACATCACAATGGGACTTATGGAGCCAGAAGTCATGGAAAGCTCCCATGTTGTAAATTGAACTTATCAGCCATCTACTTTAATGTAGAAATGTGGCCCATTAAAGTTATGAAATGGCCTGTGGTACAAATATCAGTTTGTAAGAGACATGCATAAAATTTACATGCCAAAGCACAATTTTAAACCTAGATTTTGCATTCCAAATCAAGAGCTATGACAAAATGGATAGTTATTTGATATTTGAGTTTTGATATCCAAGCATGCAGATATTATACCGTAGAGTAGATTGTGCAAATAACCGTTGCCAAATGACTGTCCCAAAATTGGATTGGTTGAATAAACTTAACCTCAGATGGGTAGAAACTTGTTTATCCCATTAAATTTTTTTCGCTTTTAGCTTCAACAATCTAATATACAAATAATCAAACAACCTTATTTTTTGGTTCATACCACTTTCTACATCTAATTTGGGGCCCACAGTGTAAATTATTTATATTTTAATTACGTGTACCCTAAGTATACAATTTCACTTTAATAGTTTTAAGCCTTTAATCATGTGGTGGATTAAATATAACATCAAACAAGGTTTATTTCAAAATAGCATGCTATAATATTCTATTTTTATATTTTTAAGGAAAAATCATATTATTATTTTTTTCTACAATAAAATTAAAATTTTTAAGCTAATGTTATATTTTTTTTATTTTTTTTTCTAATAGGAAATCAAAGATACAGTAAGAGCCTGTTTGATTTTGTAGCTCAACTCTAATTACCTTGTAAATGAGTAATCATTATTTACCAAGGTAATTATGGTATCTTTTCCAATTGTTTACTATTTAAACACTTAAACCGTGAAATTTGCAAAATAAATATGGGGGCCACTGTAATGTGTGTGGCTTATCCACACTGCCCATTCATTATGCCAACTAAAATTAGTGTATGAGCACAAAAATTAGGCAAATCCAAAGCACAAGTAGACCACACCACATGAAATTGTGAGAATCAAATGCCTACCATAAAAACTTCTTGGGGCCTTAGAAGTTTTAGATCAAGCTTATATTTATGTTTTTCAGTTATCCATGTCTATGTTACACTATGAACGGGTTAGATGGTGAGTAAACCTCAATATGAGCCCAGTAAAAGAACCAACTTTCAACAGTGGACAAATTAAGTCCATTGTTTCCTTTAATGTGGGCCAATTGAGCATTGGATCGGTCTTATTTTTAGACTCATGCCCTAAAATATTCTAATAAAATAAATGTACGACCCGGATATATCATATACATTACTGTGGAGGTCAATCTTGGATCGATTTTCTAGGTGGAATTACTCACCCATTTTCAAACAAATGAAAAAGTAATAATACTTATTTGCCAGGAATTTACCTTATCATGGAAAATCAAACAAGCCCTGAATGGTACATTGACACCATAGAAGGTACCATGGTTGCTTATTTAAAGCCTGACATAATGGTACCATTACAACCTTTTACGGTATACATCCCATCCATAGTCCATGTTGCAAAACAATTATTGTGATATCATTGTTGTTGATTTGGTGGGCATTTTTTGGATGGGCTAGATGCTACAATATTAAGCTGATTAGACAGCTTAGATTAGTTCTTTGGTGAGATTTTATTGGCTGGGTGTGGACCTTGATCTAATTGTTCTTTAGTGGGCCACTTGTTGGATGGATATGGGAACTCAATCCCCGTGCTTTTTTTGGTACAGCTTATTGATGTGTTTACCCATCAAAACAATAGTTCTAATTACCAAACATGTTTGCCACGTGACCTACTTATCAAATGGTTCATTTTTAAATGTTTGATCACTTTCTTTTTATTGTCTATTTTTCTTACACACTTCATGATATAATAGTGGACCACAGGGCCAGGACCAATATGATTTTTGGACTATGAAATGTTCACGATCGACCATAGTTGATAAATGATATGGATCAATCCAAATCTTCAATGTCGCATGTGTTGTGAATGGCTTTTTCACTCTCTTCGATCCCTTCTCACTTTCTCGAGGCAGACGACAGGATTAGTATACAGTCTAGATGTGGGATATCCAAGCCATGTAAAAGGTTGGCCACAATGTGGATTTGATATGTGGGCATTGGGAGATAGAGGATTGTGAGAGTGTTGTAGGGAGCCCATGCAAGAAAAATCCATGGGGCTCATTATAATGTTAGTCGATATGTTGGACCCACTCAATGGATGGCAAAGATCATGTAGACCTAAGCATACATGATGCTCCCTAGTCCTGATGCGTATGGAATATATTTCATCTTGTTCTTTCATAGGTCATTATTATGACAATGAAATTGACTAAATCAGTCATCTTTTACAATAGGTGCTTGGTCAGGAGCACAACATTGCATGTTAAACCTTTCAATTACCTTATTAATATAGACCAGCTGCGACAGACCAAGCAGTCTACATGATCTATCTCAACTAATCTAAATGCTAATGACAAATGATGCGTCACCAAGATCTTTCATCTCGAAATTTTGATATAGAAATTTCTTAGTCTCACACAACAGTCGAATATCACTACTGGCCAGCAAAATGTCGTTAACATATGAGAGTAAAATAATAATGTTACTTTCACTGAATTTCACATATATACACTCGTTTACAATATTTTCAATGAAACCATATGAGAATACGACTTTATGAAACTTTAGATACTATTGTCATGATGTCTGTTTCAATCCATAAATGACTCATTAAGTTTACAGATTAGATGTTTTCAGCCATTGGCTTTGAAACATTTTGTCTGCAATATATGCACGTTCTCACTTAGATCTCAATTAAGAAATGCAGTTTTTATGTCCATTTGATGTAGCTCTAAATTTATATGAGCCACAAGAGCCAGAGGGATCCTAAGCGAGTTTGTCTTGAATACATGTGAGAAAGTCTCCTTAAAGTCAATCCCTCACGCTGACTGAAATCTTTTGCAATTAGTGTGATTTTATACATTTTGATATTGTCATTAGAGTTTCTTTTGATTTTGAATACTCGCTTACAACTAATCGGCCTAATCCCTTCAGGCAATTCAACAATGCCCCTAACTTTGTTGTCACTCATGGATTTCAATTCATCTTTTATGACATCAAAACAATGATAAGAATTCACACTTTATTTGACTTGTGAAAAAGATATGAGATTCTTTTCATCCCCAATATCTACAGATAGACGATATAATCATCTGGAATCGCAAACCTTCTCTCTATGTGATCATTTTAAAGGGTTCATTATTCTTAATTGAGTTTTTTATTTCCTCATCAGTGGGTTGTATTTGAATCTCTGTATGGTCATTCATATTGATCTCAAGATCTGTTGTTGAATGGACGACTACATTACTCTGAATGATTGTTGTGGGAATAACAATCCGATCTTCCTCAAATATAATATTTTTTAAGTTCGTGCTCATAATATCTTCACCATCCTCAATAACCTAACATTCGCAGCTTCAATGACTCTCATGAAATATGACGAACAATAAAATTTAAATCCTTTAGATCATTTTGAATATCCTATAGAGAAGCAACTAATTGTTATAGGGTCAAACTTTCTTTCATGCGGGTTACATGGTGTGGCTTTTACATGATAACCTCATAAATGAAAGTATTGTAAACTAGTTTTTCGTCATGTTCACATTTCATATGGAATTTTCACTACAACATTACTTGGGACTCTATTTAATATATGCACAATTGTTTTCAACACATCATCCCCATAAAGATTATGGCAATGTTGAATTACTAATTATAAACCGCACCATGTTCTTTAAGGTACGATTATGCCTTTCTATTACACCACTTTGCTATGGAGCACCAGGCATGATATATCGGGTGATGATGTCATAATCTTGTAGGTATCTAACGAATGACATTCGATTACACCTAGATAGGGGTGTACATGAACCGAGCTAGCTCGGTTAGCTCGCTCGACTCAACTCGAAAAAGCTTGATTCGACCAGGTTCGAAGCTGAGTTCGAGCCGAGTCGAGCTAATTTTTTGAGCTCGAAAATGAGTTCGAGCCGAGTTCGAGTAGGCCCCAACTCGACTCGACTCGGATCGAATCCAACTCGAATCGAACCAATTTGGTGACTCGGTTACTTTGCCATTGATGTTGCTCACCAACTGTTTGATAAAATGACTCAACGAGATGTGGCTGGTGGCAAGGAAGGTTTGGCCGGTGGCAAGCAAGGTATGTACATTAAACAAATACCTTTTTTCTCTCTTTTTTTTTTGGGGGGGGGGGGTACTTAGAAGGTGTTTAATAAAACACCTGTAAAACCTGTTTGTAAAACAGTGAGTTTTTGAAGTTGCAGTTCAGGTGTTTGTGGAAATGCCTCAATGGCGAACTCGGCTCGATCTTGGCCCGAGTTGACCCGAGCTGCTGACCGAATTGAGCTGAGTTCGAGCTGAGGTCAGCTAGTGTTCGAGCCGAGTCAAGCTGAGGCCAGCTCAACTCGATGTACACCCCCTACACCTAGATTCATCATACCTTCCATAGTACTTACCACTATGGTCAGATTTGACGACTTTGATATTTCTGTTGAGTTGATTCTCGATTTTAGCCTTATAGAATATGTTAAATGTACATTTTTAACACATTAATATCTTCATACAATTAAAATACTTACAGATTCTCTGGCAGTAATAAACTCTGCGTTTGATGGAGACTTGATTATGTATATCCTCAGTAGTTAAGTCATGAATATGGTTCTTTTGTTATGATCATGGAAAATAAGGCTAATCCTCCTACCTTTAATGACGTTCAAGCCGCTTTCTCAATCATGAAGATGTAAGACTCCATTAGGTAGGCCACACATGATTAATTATTTAGATCTGGACGTTGGATTTTTTAGATTAAACGATTCAATAAGCCCTACTATAGTTGTTATCATTGCAAATAGTTTTGGGATGGATGCTTGAATTGTGGTCCCTGTACACGATTATTAAGTTGCATACGGAAACCTATGGTGTGAAGACCTTACAGGGGAGAAATGTGATGTGTAAATTTCTTTAGCCCTCCTTTTCTTATATATACATTTCTTAATCCCCTCACCCACATAAGAGAGAAAATCCAAGTTCTATTGAGGGGTTCTCGTAAGGGTGTAAGGTGCGGAAAACCAAGATCAATTTCCGGTGAAATTGCTGGCACGAAAATATATTTACAATGAGGTATGCCTTTAAGATTAAAGTCTAGAATCTCTATTATCGATGCATATGTGGCTTGGATACCAATTGTTATTTCTATATTGTGAATACATGCAATTATCTACAACTGCATATATCGGGTAACGCCGAGGAGACCCACATATATGGGGAGTAAACTCATGATGGCCACTTTGTGTTCCCGAAAAAATTAAGTTCAAACATTTTTTATTCCCCCGCTTATAATTTGTATACCGGATTCAAAACAAGAACCATACCCAACCCATTTATCCATCTAATTAATTTAATAGATTAGCCTTTTCGAATAGCATTCCAACTTGAACTTGACTTGATTTTACTGGGTTATGCTAAAATTCTAACTGCATTATTAAATGGGTCAGGTCCAAGATTCTCCCAACCTAACCACCTGAGGTTTTACATATCTCCTATATTCAAGTGATATGTAATGTATTAATCTATGAATAATCCGATGTGTAATGCAAATAATTCATTCAGTTCTGAAATCATTTGAGAACAAATGACTGTATCAACCTGATATAGGCCCATACAAGGGCGATCCGACTCCGTCAGCGTGTATCGGGTACTGCCCCCACCCAGTGTTCGAAATATTGGTATTGTGTTATGTATCGCACCCTTCGGATACGGATACGTATTGGTTATCACATGGGATATATCAGTTGTACCGTGTAATGTATCGTTGTTGTTGGAAACATGGGGAAACATTGGAAATTGGTCGAATTTTTTAATGAAATTTCAGTGATTGTTAAATAAAAGACATCAATACACACTATCAAATCAAAATATTACAAAAAAACTGGTGCACATAATAGGTTTTCTTTATATGGGGTCCTAATCTATGCGTTGTTTAATTGAATTGATGCAAGTATATTCAAAGTTATTCATATAATTTATAAATGTATGGAAAAACAAGCAATACATTCAAAAGCAAAAGAGGAATCACTAAATCAGGTTATATATATGTTTGATTCTATGTTTGGACACAGATTGCAATCGATTTGTAAGAAATTGAGAAATTTTTAATTTTTTCCACTTTTCCACACCTTGGTCCCTCTCCTCCAAATCTCAAAATCGAAGATTCCAATCCATGATTTTTAATACAAAATATGAAAAAACATGGATTTGTAACAATTTGACACCAATGTAACATAATTTACAGAAGAAAAAAAGGATTGAAAATAAAAAATGCTCACCGGATCGAACATGTGGGATATATCCCACTATTTGTGCGTTTCGTGTCGCACAGGTGGGATACAGGAAATATCGTGGGATATATCAACCGATATTGTCGATATTTAAAACATTGCCCACACCAAGACCTATTTAGAGAGGGACGGTCCTATCACGGCTCCGTGGGCCCACCATGATGTATATGTTTCATTCATGCTGTCTATCCATTTTGATGGATAATTTCAGGGAATGAAAAGAAACAAGGAGATAAATTAGAGGCTCAAGTAGAAAACATCACGGAATCCGTGGGGATTGAAAGCCCACCGTTGAAAACTTCTTCGGGGCCACAGAAGTTTCGGACCAAGCTGATTCATCCAGGTCTATCTAACATTATGAACGGGTTGGATGACAAATAAACATTACATTGGGCCAAGGAAGTTTTCAACGGTGAGAGTTCAATCCCCACTTCTTCATGTGGTGTGGTCCACTTGATCCTTCAATCTGCCTCCTTTTTGGTCTCATAATCTAAAATGATCTTTCAAAATGGACGGACGGCATGGATGAAACATATACATTAAGGTGGGCCCCACAGAACCCCTAACAGGACCGACCGTCTCTAGCTGCGTCCTGGTGGGGGTAGTACTCCATCCGCGTCCCCTAATATAGTGGTATCCTCTGATGGGTGGATAGGATTTCATGGGGGCACATTCTGGGAAGAAGAGTTCAAAAAGGCTCCCAGCCGTCCATCAACGTTGACGGACAGGAATAACTCGATGTACTGTCCGGGTCAGATAGCCACGCCCGTTTCTAACATGTTGTTGGATCCACCGCCCCACTGATGATCATCATCTCCTGATAGACGTATGTATAAGTACGGTCGGTGATGTGTGGTTGATGTTTCAATGGGCCCATAAAGCCCAATGGGCCATGAAAAGAAAAACCTAGGTCGTTGATCTTAATAGAAGGAATGATCCCGTAGGGTCGATTACATGTGGGGCCCACTATGATGTGTGTCGAGACTAAAAAGTTAATCAGACGTGCCTTCTCCAGAAAATGGAATTCCCCCAAACATCAGCTATATCCAACGCTCAGGTGGGCGACACCGTCAAGGGAAATATAATCATGCATGAAACGTTTAAAAGTTAGTAGTTTGGCCCACTTGAGTTTTTTTTTAAGTAGAATAATTCTTGGCTTGTTCCTTAATCCTAATCCATGTGGGGATCGCATGGCCTATATATATAGTGGGCCCTACACACAAGCCTACGGTGGTCGTGTCTCTCCTTCATTTCTTGTGGCGTGGCCCACCCGAGTTGTGGATCAGGAGGTTGGGATCTAGAGATAAAATCGGGGGCTGCATCTGATGGATGGATCGGATTTGTCTGCACATATCACAGCGGGGCCCACGGAGCTCAACGCTTCCATCACTAGGTTAGGGAAGCGTGGATGCCATTCCCATCTAATTTGGGGCGCGGATTAGACACTGACAAGGTCAGTAGCCAAATCGCTACTGAAGTGACGTCACCAAGCTCTGTGGACCCCACCATGATGCGTGTGTTGTATCCATACCGTCCGACCATTTGTAGAGATCGTTTTATGGCATGAGAAAAAGAATGAGATAGATCTAATATTCAAGTGGACCCACCACAGAAAACCGTGGGATCAGTCACACCCACCGTTGAAACATTTATAGGGCCCACCATATTGTGTTTTTTAGATCCAACCTATTCATAAGTTAACATAGAGATAGATGAAGTGAAAAAAATATATATATAAGCTTGATCGGAAACTTCTGTGGCTCCTAAGAAGTTTTGAACGGTGGATGTCACTATCCCCACTGTTTTCTATCGTGGGGTCCACTTGAACTTTAGATCCATCTCATTATTTTTCTCATGCCATAAAACGATCTCTCCAAATGGATGGACGGTATGGATACAACACATGCATCATGGTGGGGTCCACAGAGCTTGGTGACGTCACTTCAGTAGCGATTTGGCTACTGACCTTGTCAGTATCTAATCCGCGCCCGCTTTTGGCGGCATTCTAAAGCAGTACACGTGCCATCTCATAGGGCATCTAGTTGCTGCTCAGCGCCAACAACGGGGTGTCAAAAGGTTGGATGATCTGAGCCATTCAATGGAGCTGGTATGTGCTTGTCCACCATTTTTTATATGTTAAATCTACTCCGTCCATCAAGTGAGGACCCTTATATTCACCGTACACACAAAATATCAGCCCATAAAAAAAATCCAGATGGACCACGTCAATGGAATCCATGTGAATTGTGCCTAAAACCTTTAAAGTTTACATGTTGTGGTTTGCCTGAGTTTCAGATCAGACTGATTTTTTTTCACCTTCCCACATAGATAGCTATGGTCGGCGTCACATTCCATTGTGACCTGTGGTGTGGTCTATTGAGTGGTCCATCTGGATGATTTTGTCTCAAGACCTAGCATTAAGGAACAAGCCTGATGGACGGTATGGATGTCATATAGAGGTCGCAGATCATGTGTTTTACAAGCTCGATGAAACAGGTGTTGTATCCTTCTAGGTGGACGCGAATTGCTTATGTGGAGTCCACTGAGAAATCCACTTGTGAGCAGTTTGGATGGCATAACATCTCGGTGGGCCCCAGGAAGGTTTCACGGGTGCACATTTCCAGACCCCACCGTTTCCTGTCGTGGCCCAATTCAGGTGAAACTGATGGACGGAGTTGATTCATCAAGGTGGCCCCTCTGTTTTCCTGTGGTGGGGTCCACTTGAGATTTATATCTGCATAATTTTTAAGCCCATAGAGAAATGCATGAATGGCACGGATAAAACGCAGATCATAGTGGGGTCCACAGAGCACCAACCAGCAGCAATGTCAGTACAGGCAAGATCAGAATGCAATTCGCAACAGGTGCTGGGACCACCCAAATGATCCTATCATCCACCGCTCAGGATCATTTCCCTTTTACCTTAAGCATCCTTTTAACAGCGATCAATTCAATGGTTAGGATTGCTTGATCAGTTTTATTATTGAGACCAGCACCATCCACAATGCAATCTAAAATTTAGATGGTCTGGACAAACTGCAATCTTTGCCAAATCTCAAGTTGAAATGAAACAAGTCGACTCTCAAAAACTTATTATACATGGAGCACATCGAAACGGTTGATTTGATGGGTTACAGAGTGATGGGCTATAATCCAAACCCACACAATATCAGATAATCCAAACCCTTCAAGCTCCAGCACAAAAATGTCAGCAAGGGCCCACTTCAGTGAGTAAAAGGTCCATTTACTAGATGGTTAGGATTTAAGTCCAAACAAAGCAAGTTTTGATCAATGGCCAATCAAGGCAGAGCTTGCAATTCTGGCCTGGTTTGAAGTAACAGCAAACCCCATAACTTCTTGATCAATGTATAAAATCCACATTTAAGGCATATCACATGGCCCATCAAAACGAAAAGAGTATAAGATATATCTGATCATTTCAACCATCATATGCAAGTAAAAACCCTCCAAATAAACATTTAAATATGAACTACAAAAGTATCATCAAACCAAGTTCAGCAATTCACAAAATCCTAAACTCTTTTTCTCAGTATTTAGGAAAAGAAAGGTGGGAAAAAAGGCTAAGGGAACGAAATCGACGACTATCCGCACCTGATATTAGATTCAGGCTTTAGAATGGCTAGAACTTCACTTCTTGGTCTTTTTAGTTCCCCTACAAAAGAAAATACAATATTATCTTTTTTCATGAATAAAAAAATCATTTTTATAATCCTTGCACTTCCTGTTTCAAATTCTAGAAAGAAACTAGAATTAAAAAAATTCACTTACTCTGCAACAGGTGCTGCTGCAGCAGGTGCTCGCTCTCCAGGTCCCTGCTCCACGCATGGGCAACATTCATGACATCAGAAAAGCAAACTAGAAGAAATAATGGTGTTTCTTTCTTGGGTAGAAATGGTATGGTACAGCTTGTTTCTTTGAAATCACAACCCCAAAAAAGAAGAGGAGATTTTTCTCCAAAATGGCCAACATTTTCCTGTGATCTGTTGGATATGAAGATGATTTTGCATTTCCACCAGTACCATCCATCGCAATGTGTAACCAGTCATTTCAATGGAGATCCCACCAAAGGTTATCTGGATGGTGTGCGGCACTGGTACATGGGATGTAAATGCACAAGCAGTAAGGTAGTTCAACATGCTGTATACTAGGGGTAGAATCATACAAGTCAGTCTAACACATATCAATTATATGCAATATAGTTTTAGGGTGCATATGGTTGCACCAAATATCATGATATTTCTTGATTAATCAGTCTAATTTTGGTGCAAAATTAATTGAATTTCATGAAATTTGGTGCAACCAAACGCACCCTTGCATACAAAGGGATGTTGTAATTCATATCTAAAATAATGAATATTATTATTATACATCCTGCATGCATATTACCATATTATATGCATGATATTGCATAAATCCGGGTATAAAACTCTACATTCTAAATATAAATTTAGATTACCACTCAATCATCACTGAGTACAGAAACATAGTTTAGGATCAGTAAAAATCGCGATCTGGATCGCAAATGACCCATAATCCAGATCCATGATTCAGCGCGGAAAACATAGAGAGGATGGCTATTTAAAAACATTGGTTCCGTCATTTCTACCAACAAGATTTGGTGTTGTTACTTGAGCTAAAGTTGTGCTTAAACCATATTAGCATTCTAGAAACAAAGGGACAAGAATTATACTTCTCTGGCTGGATTGATGGGGTATTCAAGTGAGGCAGAATCTAAGGCTTTAAAAGAGGGTCATAGAATTTTCCATTCATCCTTCTCTGGTACACTTATCACTGATGGAGAATTGAAGAATGTGATTGGCTTGGCAAGAAATCCAGAAACATGCCGAAGAAACTTGGCCGCATCATCAATGAGATGCATGGACCATGTTCACAAGCAATGTTGTTGAATCGCATATGCGACCGCATAATTTTTTTTTTTTTGAAAAAGTTATATATATATATATAGGGAAAATTTCAAAAAAAAAAGTTAAAAAATTTATAAGAAACTAAGGGGAACTTTTCTAAGTTAATAGATAACTAATTTTACATATTTAAAATACATTTGAGAGAGAAAAAAATCAATTAAACAATGAATTAAACATCAAGTCATCGACATTCAACAATATACTTAACAAGAAGTAACAACAAAACCAACGAGCTATTTATTTATTATTGTAGAAAATCAACAAGCTATCTTCCTTGAAACTTAGAAGTGCTTGAATCTTGATCTTCTAACTTCCAAGGGAGAGGCAATGTAGGGGAGAGAGAGAGAGAGAGAGAGAGAGAGAGAGAGAGAGAGAGACCACTTGTCATTAAGAAATGTAAGAGAAGAAGAGATTAAGAGAGTTTTGGAGTGAGAATATTGCAAATGGAGGAGATTTGGAAGCCTTTTTATAGGCAAAATGTTGTTTTTTTTTTTTTTTTGCAAAAAAATAAAAAAATTTAATGTGCCATGGCCAATATGCAATCACATATGCTGCATGCGATCGCATATGCCATGATCACATATGTGATTTGCATATGGATATGCGCATATGAGGTCGCACATGTTAACATTGTTCACAAGTGATCCTAACAGATCAAGCATGGACTTTGGTCAACTTTTCTTTAGCCGTCTATTTACTTCCTCAGAAATCATATAATCAAACGGTCAAATTCCATGACCCATGTGATGGCCCACCATTTAAAGGCACGCTGGATGCACAGTCCAGACATTATATAGGTATTCCATGTGTTCCACAAAGGGTGTGTGATATATAGAATGTATTTACGTGCCAATAGGAGCATCAATATGTGATTCTAATGATTGACCATCTTGACCAAGCTCAATCAACAAACTGAATAAACTGTGCACGTGTAATGTAGGAAGGTAATTGGGCCAGCACTTGAAAGATGATGAAATTAACAATTAACCATTTATCTCACCTGGGCCAACCGTTCCTCCCTCCTAGCAATCTTCCTCTCCCTGCTCGCCTTGCTCTTAGCCCTCTTCGCTTCAAACTGGTCAGATAAAGTCTTCTCTCTTGCCTTCTCAGCCTTTGACTTGTGGATGCTCTCCATCAGCACCCTCTTGTTCTTGAATACATTACCCTTCACTTTCATGTACATGTCGTGGTACATGTGCTTGTCGATCTTCTTCGATTCTCGGTACTTGCGAAGCAAGCGCCTCAGGACACGCATCCTCCTCATCCAGAGGATCTTAGTTGGGAGCCTTGCCTCCCTTGTACCCTTGCGTTTACCTGAGCATTTCAGAGCAAGTCCAAATATTGGAAATGGGCCCCTCATCAAACTAAAATATATGCAACTTTTTCTCAGTACAAGCATACCATATCCAGAATGGCGTCCCTTCCGCTTTGCCTCAGCAGCTCGGCGTGCACGTGACCTAGAGTGGATTTTTGTCGGTTTCTTGATTACGAAACCATCCTTCACCAGCTTTCTTATGTTCTGGCCTGCACTCCAGAGGGATGAAGAACCATCAGTGTTGATGGCACAGTAAAAATTTCAACAGCAATAGATCTGCGCTTAATTATTAATACCGTTAATGAGGCCCCATTGATAGGAAAATACATACAGCTACCATGAGCTACTTACATTCATACTCGGGACATGTGCTTTTACAGTTTAAACTCAAGTAGAGACAGGATACGACAAGCTCACAGAAGTTGGGCTATGAGACCATGTGGCACATGTTAAGAGAGCTGGATCACTCATAAAGGAGGCACTGCAAATGTGGGGTCGTTCGAATTAGATCAATCTGGTCATTTGGTAGGCGACACTTGTACAACGAATACAGATCACTGCTGATGCCTTCCAACTATACATTCTTCATGCACATGTGCCCACCTAATGACTGGAATGACCTGATTCTCAAGCCACCATGCATACATGTAGGGCCCACCTGATGAACAACCCCATATCTATTTTGACAGACTGGGATTGAAAAGCCCACCTTAGATAGTAGCCATTGCATTTTCCAGTAAGCAAATGGACAATATGGCCCACAGTGAGAAACAATACAACCTACCTCCCACTATACAGGGAAGGTATCAGTACCATTCGAGTAGTGAGCTCTGCTCTATTATGGATGGACCATGATTCATAAAATAACCAAATAGATAATCTAAATGATCCAACTGATGGCCTACAAATGGGAAACAGCGTGCAGAAACAACTGACAGTCAGCAATCATCATCACCATCATCTAAGCTCTGTTCCAACTAAGTGGGGCCGGCTAGATGAATCATGTTCTGCCATTCCAATCTAGCACTGCAGTGAAAAAAGTGGGTAAAATGAGGGCCGGGATTGTCTAACTAGTGTATTTTTTAAACTGAGATCCACGCACAACAATGCAAACTGAATACATGGTTCCAATCCATCATCCCTGCTGCCCCTACCACTCAAACAGGGAGAGGTAGGTTATATTGAAATTCCCATGCAGCCAGTGGTAGCTGTGACTATCAATCATTCCCCCACGATAAGTAACCCATGATAGTATAAATCCCAGCATGCTGTGACCTAGAAACATTCACTTGTTGACTTTTTCTGTGGATTGACAATAAGAACTAAACTACAAGGGCTACACTTTTCATGGTGAGAAATCAAAGCCGGTATTACTCAGCCCGACTTGTTCCGGAGGCTCATTTCATTCAGTTGGTTTTGGACAAAAACCACGGCACCACAGAATCTTGGGTTTCATTTCTGGCTAGTGGGTCCATTGTCCAGTATCCAGATCATTGGTCTATTATGTCACACCCTCGATGAACCAAGCCCCCAAATTTTCCCAGATTGGAGTATTCCAGCAACCGCTCTTGGGCTGCATCAGTTGAATGTTGGACTTGCTATATCTCTTTTCTTAACCATCCATCTCCAGGCCACAAATTGACCTAGAAACATTCATTTGTTGAATTTCATGGTGACATCGAAGCTGGTATGACTCAGCCCAACTTGTCATTTTTCTCAGGTGGTTTTGGACAATAACCATGACACCACAGAATACTTGGGTTTTCATAACTGGCAAGTGGGTCCATTGTCCAGCAATCCAAACCATTGGTCAGTTACATCCCACCCTAGATGAACCATGCCAAAAATTCCCAGATTGGAGTATTCTAGCAACCACTATTGGGACACTATCAGTTAATGTTGACTATTGCCATATCTCCCTTCCTAACCATCCATCTCTAGGCCACAAATTGAAAGGTTATGATTGCTCCATGAAGAAGATAATTGGGGCACTGTCCATCCAAGGTGGGCCACAAAACACCAATGGTCTGAATTACCTAAAAAAACACGAGTCCCACTTGATAGAAACAAAGACCAGAGTATACCATGCAAAGCTTTGAGTGAGTGATCCTACAATAATTTCTCATCACATGGTGTTCGGTATTTGAGAAACATAAAAACTGCGTCGTGCTCAACCAAATAATAGTATATGACTGGCCCAGCCTTTCAGCGACTGAACACCTAAGCCGTCAATCTGGTGGGTGGGACAGGCCATGCTCTTGCATTCCCCATATTAGACGATCCTGTCCATCCCATCAAGCGGAAAGTTACAATAAAAGAAGGTCGACGCTGCGGATGGCCAAGTAAGATGTTAGGATCATCTGATTGTGGTAAGAGCCATGCGAACGGTTTGGATTAGATCACCAGAAAGTGGGCCCCACGTATCATAAAAGGCATGACATGTTACAATAATAGAAATTAAAAATGAAAGATGAGGCCGGATCCACCACAAAAGCTTTGTATGTTTCAGCTGACATAATCCGTCCATCGTGCGTGCCCTCTCATGCTCTCAGCGGCCTCAAAAAAATCCAAGCCGATCCATAACTCAGATGGGTCCCCCCGAATTTCAGAGTGGCCTGATGCTTGGGGTTTCCATTCATCCTCTTAATGGGTCGTATGGTATCCACAGAAGGCTCTGGATCCCACACTCAATCTGGAAGGTTTTCAACGGCAGGCGTCCCCATCGCAACTGTTCCCTGAGGTGTACCCCATTCGAGTTTTGGACAGCCTGATTCTTAAAGATCAGGTCAGATCCCATGCACATATCACGCTGGGCCCCACACATAGCGAGAATATAAATGAAAGACGCCATGATAGAGTGTGACGTTACAGATCTTAAAGATACGGATGGAATAAAGAGAAAAGAGAAGGGAAATTACGGGAATTGGCCATGGAGATCTCGCTGGCTTCATTGGGATCGAGCCAGACCTTTCCCTTTCCGCACTTCAGCACGCTGGCGGCTAACCGCTTCTGCAGCTTCAATGACACCATCTCCGATCTCTCCCGCTCTTCTTCGCCTCTCGTTTGGAAAAGAAAGAGATGATATAATAGCTAGGGTTTCCTGGCAGAGTGGTAATTAATAAAAACTAAAGGGTTTTTGTCGAAGAGAGGAGATAGCTTTTATACTCTGGCAGAGAGTTATGGATGATAAACAGCCCTAGATTGAACGAGGGACCTCATGTGAGTACCTGGATTGGATGGATTCGTGACTGTTAGACCCACCGTGATTCATGTCTTTTATATCCACACCGTCCATCCATCCATTTTCAGCTCATTTTAGGGCTTGAGACTAAAACTAAAACAGATCCAAATCTCAGGTGGACCATACCACAGAAAACGTAGGTGATTGAACGCCCACCATTAAAAACATGTAGGGCCCTCAGTAATGTTTATTTTCCATCCAATCTGTTGTTTAGGTCACACAGATCTGGATGAAGGGAAGACACAAATATCATCCTCATCCAAAATTATTACGTGGCCTCTTAGAAGCTTTTAATTGTGGGCGTTCAATCATCACTATTTCATATGGTGTGGTTTATCACTATTTCATGTGGTGTGGTCCACATGAAATTTTATTCGTTTCATTTCTAGATTTCTTTACTAAAATGTGCAAGCAAAGCGGATGGACGGCATGGATATAGAACACATGCATATGATGGCCCCCTCAACGGCCTTACTAGTTCCCACATCCATCCAATCCGCTCCCTCGTGTGGGAATCCAGAGTATTTAGTAATAGATCCTGCCGCACAGCACACGTACAAGCGATATGGCCCATTCATCATGTGTAAGGTGAACAAGTACCGGAGAGGTACATGATGCAAAAAAAAACACACTTTTCTAACAACATTAAAGGCGGGCGCGGGCCCAACTATGGTGGTCATCAACGATTGAGATGATCCCACCGATTGGTGGCCTCTGAATGGACAATTACAACCGACGGTCTGTATTCAACATGAAAGAAAGGGCCCAATTGGATGTATGGCCGAGTATATGCAAATATTCCTGACCTAAAGACGGGGATCCATACTGCTCATCTAATGGGCCCAATCCTCCTTGGGCCATAAATAGAAATCTCCACCGTTGAAAGATTCTAGCCTAGCCACCTGACCTTTAACCCTTTTGTTTTATTGTTTTAGTTCCAATTTGAACCGTCCATTGACAGGCTTCTAGTAAAGAATGATGGTTGTTCTATCAGGAAGTTCTGGGGAATGGCCCATCCGTTATGGGCCCACGGGATGATCTGTTGGGCCTTCCAATAGATGGATAACGCGGAGACCGTTGGTATGATAACTTGGGGCCGATGGTCTGACAATCCAGACCGTTGGTATGTTGTGTTCCACAATGAATGGACCAGGCTCCAAAAATCTTCAAGGTTGGAAGTTTACAGCATTGTAGATCAAGCTCCAAGAAAACTTCATACGTTTTTCATTTGACACGGACCGTTGGTTATCCCCTTTAAACGGTGTATCTATAGCCCCACAAATCGAAGGGCTAAGATACGTCTACTTTCCAAAGACGGGGAGTAGCGTATCATATTGTTATACTTGTATATTGGTAGAGCGGATTGCATATGCCCCTTGCAAAGAGATATATCTGTGCATGGGGATGTGTGGGGCCCACATAGATGTCCATGACAAATCCACTCTTTCCATCTGTTTTTAAAGAACACAACAGTGTAATAACTAAAAATCTGGCAGATACAAAACTCAGGTGGGCCACCAAGAATGAAACAGTGGGAACAGAAACGTCCACCATTGAAACCTTGTTGAAGCTGAACATGATTTATGCCATCCAAGCCGTTAATATGGTTATTACCACTCAGATAAACTGTAGATCCTGGTACAGTGTGATTGAACCTCGACCATTGAAAATTTCTTTTTGGCTACGGAAGTTTTGGATCAAGATGATGCTTGTGGTTTCTCTTCATCCATGTCTTTCTGATCTTATGAACAGGTTGGATGACAAATAAAAATTACTGTGGGCCTAGGAAGGTTTCAATGGTGAAAATCATTATTTCACACTGTTTACAGTGGAATGGTCCACTTAAGCTTTGGATTTACTTCAATTTTGGAATCAACCCGTAAAATTAGTAGGGAAAATGGATGGACGGTGTGGATAAACCACATACATTCACAGTGGGCCCAATTGAGTTTACTCTGTATGATAAAAGTGTGCTGAGTAACTCGGTATGCAATCGGATTCCTCCTATCGTACTGAGTAAATTCAGTTGGGCCCACCTTGAATGTATATGGTCTATCTACACTGTCCATTCATTTTTCCATCTAATTTAAGGGGTTGAGCCCAAAATAAAGGAATATCCAAAGATCAAATGGATCGTACCATAGTAAACAGTGGGGATAATGATTTCCACCCTTGAAACCTTTCTAGGCCCCACAGTGATGTTTATTTATCATCCAACCTGTTCATAATATCTACACCCTACACAATCCACTTCCCTACTATCCTTCTATGGTCTTTAAAAACATATGGAGTGAATTTGCCAGGGATATCTCTAGGCCCCACACAGCCCTATGTGCCAGTGGGCTATTGCATTCCGCTCTTATATATATATATATATATATATATATATATATATATATATATATATATATATATATGGAAAAGGTACTATGCGCTCAACCTCACAAGTCCGTCCCATAAGGTCGAGTTGTGTGGGCCCCACCGTGATGCGTTTCGAACATCTACCCCATCAGTCAGATGCACCATTCCATCGTGAGCCTAGGTCTCAAAAATCAAGTCAATCCATGACTTGTCTGGGCCACACCACATACAAAAGTGGAGAGGGGCCGTGCACCATTAAAACATTCATAATCATTTTTTGGACCCACCGAGATGTGGTTTGTAAATCCAGCCCATCCATTATGTGTGTCCCACTTGGATGAGGGTTCAGACCAAGTTTCAAACGCATGCAAATTTCAGATGGGCCCAACCAAGTGCTTTTATATGTTTTAATAGTGTCTTCACATGATTTTAGATGGTATGGCCCACCTGAGTTTCGTATACGGCTGATTTTTGGGATATCCCATAATTTAAAGGGGACCCATCAAATGCACGATGTTGATGGTTGACACACATCACGGTGGGGCCCACATAGCTCGACCTCACGAGAGCTGATCTGAGGTCGAGCGCATGGTGCCTTTTCCCATCCATATATATATATATATATATATATATATATATATATATATATATATATATATGTATGTATGTATGTATGTATGTATGTATGTATGTGTGTGTGTGTCCATGTGGGAAAAGATTGTATACCATGGAGCTCATGGGAACTCCTGGTCAGGTTGAGCTGTGTGGCCCCACCATAATATATGTCAAACATCTACCCCATCAGTCAGATGCACCATTCCATGATTTGTGTGGGCCACACCACATGCAATCCGTGACTTGTGTGGGCCACACCACATCCAAAAGTTGAGAAAGGTTACCTTCCATTAAAATATTCATAATCATGTTTTGGGCCCACCGAGATGTAGTTCACAAATTCACCCTATCCATTATGTGTGTCCCACTCGGATGAAAGATAAGACCAAGTTTCAGACGCATCCAAATTTCAAGTGGGCCCCGCCAAGTACTTTTATATATTTCAGGCATGTCTTCACATGATTTTAAATGGTATGGCCCACCTGAGTTCTGTATACGGTTGATTTTTGGAATATCCCATGATTTAAAGGGGACTCATCAAATGCATGGGGTTAATGTTTGACATACATTATGGTAGGGCTCACACAACTCTACATCATGGGGAGTTCTCATGAGCTCGACGGTATAGAACCTTTCCTATATATATGTGTGTGTGTGTGGGGGAAATTTATGATAGTACAACCCATTTATGGCCCATTTACGAGGCCAAGCCCGTCTCATTTTACCTATATGTGTGTGTGTGTGGGAAATTTACGATGGTACAACCCATTTATGGCCCATTTACGAGAACAAGCCTGTCTCATTTTACCTTGCAAGATGAATCCCCAGGTGTACGGACGCTTTGCCAAAGGTCGAAAATGCCCATGCTTTTTTACTTCTATCGCATCGGCTGGAGCTCGAAGACGAGCGCTGACGCCCCTGGAACTCTGAGTTGTACGAACGGTTCAAAAGAAATCGGAAGCGGATTGGTACTAAGTAACTCAGTGCTGTAAGCGTACTGAGTAAACTATGTGTGCCCTTGTGTCATTTATGCATTGTATCCACTCCGTCCATTTTTTTTAACACATAATTTTAGAGCTTTATTCCAAAATTAGAGTATATCCAATCCTCAAGTGGACCATACCACCGGAAACTGTGTGAATTGATCTACCGTTGAAAATTTCTTGGGGACAACAGAGGTTTTAGATCAAGCTGATATTTGTGTTTTCCCTTCATCCATGTCCTTCTGATCTCATGAACAAGTTGGATGACAAATAAACATCACTGAAGGCCTTAGAAAATTTTCAACGGTTTAAATCAATACTTCCACTTTTTCCAGTGGTATGGCCCACTTGAGCTTTGTATATGCATCAATTTTGGGTTGAACCCATAAATTGATCTGGAAAAACGAATGGACAGCGTGGTTAAACTACATGCATTCGCGGTGGGCCCAACTGAGTTTACTCAGCACGATAGGAGCTAACGGAGTAACTCAGTACGCAATCCGATGTCAAAGAAATCAAAGTTACATGGCCCCACAGTTATGTATTTATTATATCCACAACGTTCATCCCTATTTCGAGATTATTTCGGAGCATTATCCAAAAAAAAAAAAAAAAACAAATAATATCCAAAGATCAACTGGACCACACCACAAAGGGCAGCAGAAAATTGATTTTCACCATTGAAACTTTTGTACGGCCCACCGTAACATTTATTTTCCATCCAATCTATTCATAATGTAACAAAGACCTGGATGAACAGGAAAAAAAAGTTTCATAATGAACCAAAACTTGGGTCGCCCTTAAAAGGGTTTCAATGGTAAACATTCAAAGCATAATGGCATTGGCAAATGCTACTGTAAGACCTATGGCTACGGATTATAACCATAGCTATTTATACTAATAATCCATAGCCATAAAGGACTATCCGGGGTGGGCTTGCCGAATTAGCGGCTCCCACGCCAGTTGCTGGCCTGTCCGGCGGGGCCACGCCCATCTGGCAGCCCCTATTGCTACGAATTATAACCGTAGCCATAAATAGACTACCGTGACAACATTCTGTGCATATATATATATATATATATATACATACATGGAGAACTTTATTTTACCCATAAGTTTCTCTAACACATATTTATATAAATATGTATATATATAAGCACATAAATTTTTTTTTTTTCTCTTTCTTTCATTTCTTTCTTTATTCATTTAATAATAATATTTTCTAAACTAAAATTAGTTACTTGATGTACCCTATATGATTTTGGGGTAGGAGAAGCTACTTTAACCAACTAACCTGGTTATTTTCCAAGATTCCATCAGGTCGATGGTCGAAAATCCATTTCATTCACTTAGCGGTCAATTTCGTTCATTTCATTTACTTTGTGATCAATTCCATGCATTTCATGGTTAATCTCGGCGATTCCGTTTTGATTTACGGTCATTTCCATGAATTTCACGGTCAATTCCCTTCACTTCACGTCATTTCCACGCATTTCACGGTCAATTCACTTCACTTCACGGTCATTTCCATGCATTTCACAGTGATTCCTGGCGATTCCGTGTTGATTCACGGTCATTTCCATGCATTTCACGGTCAATTCCCTTCACTTCACGGTCATTTCCACAAATTTCACGGTCAATTCGCTTCACTTCACGGTCATTTCCATGCATTTCATGGTCATTCCCGGCGATTCCGTGTTGATTCACGGTCATTTCCACGCATTTCACGGTCAATTCCCTTCACTTCATGGTCATTTCCATGCATTTCACGGTCAATTCGCTTCACTTCACAGTCATTTCCATGCATATCACGGTCATTCCCAGTGATTCTGTGTTAATTCACGGTCATTTCCACACATTTCATGGTCAATTCCCTTCACTTCACGGTCATTTCCTCACATTTCACGGTCAATTCGCTTCACTTCACGGTCATTTCCATGCATTTCACGGTCATTCCTGGCGATTCCTTGTCGATTCATGGTCATTTCTATGCATTTCACGGTCAATTCCCTTCACTTCATGGTCATTTCCACGCATTTCACGGTTAATTCGCTTCACTTCATGATCATTTCCATGCATTTCATGGTTATTCCCGGCGATTCTGTGTTGATTCACGGTCATTTCCATGCATTTCACGGTCAATTCCCTTCACTTCACGGTCATTTCCTCGCATTTCATGGTCACTTCGCTTCGCTTCACTTCACGGTCATTTTCATGCGTTTCACGGTCATTCCTGCGATTCCGTGTTGATTCACGGTCATTTCCATGCATTTCACGGTAATTTCCCTTCACTTCACGGTCATTCCCCACGTGAAAATGACCGTGAATCAACACGGAATTGTGGGGAATGACCATGAATCAACACGGAATCACTGGGAATGACCGTGAAATGCATGGAAATGTCTGTGAAGTGAAGGGAATTGCCCGTGAAATGTGTGTAAATGACCATGAATCAACACGGAATCGCCGAGAATGATGGTGAAATGCATGGAAGTGATCGTGAAGTGAAGTGAATTGGCCGTGAAATGCGAGGAAATGACCGTGAAGTGAAGGGAATTGACCGTGAAATGCGTGGAAATGACTGTGAAATGTGTGGAAATGACCGTGAATCAACACGAAATCGCCAGGAATGACCGTGAAATGCATGGAAATGACTATGAAGTGAAGCGAATTAATCGTGAAATGCGTGGAAATGACCATGAAGTGAAGGGAATTAACCGTGAAATGCGTGAAAATGGCCGTGAAGTGAAGCGAAATGACCGTGAAATGCGTGGAAATGACCGTGAAGTGAAGGGAATTGACCGTGAAATGCATGGAAATGACTGTGAATCAACACGGAATCGCCGGGAATGACCGTGAAATGCATTGAAATGACCATGAAGTGAAGTGAATTAACCATGAAATGCGTGGAAATGATTGTGAAGTGAAGGGGCATGACCGTAAAATGCGCCGAAATGACCGTGAATCAACACGGAATAGGTGAGAATGACTATGATATGCATGGAAATGATCGTGAAGTGAAGCGATTGGACCTTGAAATGCGCGGAAATGACCGTGAAGTGAAGAGGCATGACCGTGAAATGCGTCGAAATGACCGTGAATCAACACGGAATCGCCGGGAATGACCGTGATATGCATGGAAATGACCGTAAAGTGAGGCGATTGTACCGCGAAATGCGAGGAAATAACCGTGAAGTGAAGAGGCATGAGTGTGAAATGTGCCGAAATGACCGTGAATCAACACAGAATAGGCGGGAATGACTGTGATATGCATGGAAATGACTGTGAAGTGCATCGATTGGACTGTGAAATCACGGAAATGACCTTGAAGTGAAGGGCCATGACCGTGAAATGCGCTAAAATGACAGTGAAATGCATGGAAATGACCGTGAAGTGAAGCAATTTGACCTTGAAATGCACGAAAATGACCGTGAAGTGAGGGGGCATGACCGTGAAATGCGCCGAAATGACCATGAATCAACACGGAATAGGTGGGAATGACCATGATATGCATGAAAATGATCGTGAAGTGAAGCGATTGGACCTTGAAATGCGTAAAAATGACTGTGAAGTGAAGGGGCATGACCGTGAAATGCGCCGAAATGACTGTGAATCAACACGGAATAGGCGGGAATGACCGTGATATGCATGGAAATGACCGTGAAGTGCAGCGATTGGAATGTGAAATCATGGAAATGACCGTGAAGTGAGGGGCATGACCGTGAAATGCGCCGAAATGATCGTGAATCAACACGGAATTGCCAAGAATGATTGTGATATGCATGAAAATGACCGTGAAATGAGGCGATTGGACCGTGAAATGCACAGAAATGACCGTGAAGTGTTGATTCACAGTCATTTCGACGCATTTCACAGTCATGCCCCTTCACTTCACAGTCATTTTCGCGCATTTCACGGTCCAATCGCCTCACTTCACGGTCATTTTCATGCATATCACGGTCATTCTCGGCGATTCCGTGTTGATTCACAGTCATTTCGGTGCATTTCACGGTCATGCCCCTTCACTTCACGGTCATTTTCACGCATTTCACGGTCCAATCGCTACACTTCATGGTCATTTCCATGCATTCCACGGTCATTTTCGCTTATTCTGTATTTATTCATGGTCATTTCGGTGCATTTCACGGTCATGCCCCTTTACTTCACGGTCATTTCAGCGCATTTCATGGTCCAATCGCTGCACTTCACGGTCATTTTCATGCATTTCACGGTCATTTCCACCTATTCCGTGTAAGACCCGTGTCCTAATCCGTACTGTTCCGTTAGCTTCCGCGGTCCTTCCGGTCAAATTCCGGCAACCTTCGCACCGTATTCGGTATTTGCGCATGATCCTAAGCCAGGTCCCGCGCACCGACGTCGGCTCGGTCCGAAGGTTATATGTCTTGGCGATCGCGTGTTCCAACGCCGTGACTTGCGCAGCAATCCAATACTCCGGCCAAGAGATGTGAGCCTGCGTTTATTCCGAAGAAACACCGCGCGTTGCGGATTTCGAGGGAATCTCTACAATTAGTCCCATCAATCAACCATCAAAGCACCCCATACCTCAAGTACATCAACCCATCACCACCTTTTACTAAAGTCCACCATTCTTTCCACCTCACCACTCCTCTTTTCCAAATTTCAACAACAACCATACCTCTTTTTACCATTTTCAACCCAAACCATCCCCCATCACTCCATCACCCATCTCCTTCTCTCTCTCTCTCTCTCCCTTACAAGTCTCTCTCTCATTCAAACTCTCCCATAGCAAGTCCCATACGTATGGTCTTCCCTTGGTGAGAAAATTTTATTTGTGAGGTCCACCTTTCCCACCCCTTCATCTCTCATCTCAACCATCCATTTCTCATCTTCCACCATCAAAGAGGAGCTCAAGGAACCAAGGAAGCCTAGGGAGCAAGAAGATCAAGTGGTGGGCGTCTTAATAGGGTAGATTTTCATATTTTTAAGATGGACCAAGTGAGGCCAACCGATTAATGGTTTGGATCTCACTTTGGACCCTAAGATGTGGCCGATGGCCCACTTGGATCATCATGATCATTCCATGATGGGGCCATTCTCCATGGACCCCATCATGATGTTTATTTCCTTCGCATGCTTAGGGTCATCTAGACCATCTATTTTTAGTGGAGAAGGGATCTCCACCGTTGGATTTCAATTCCATGGACCCACTTGTAATGGGACCCACTTCATGTATGATTTAGTGCAAGGGAGGGCCCATAGTGCCGGGGTCCCTCCATCATACGGTCTCACTCTCTATATCTCTCCCCTTTTGTTTTATTTTATTTTATTTTATTTTTATCTTGTTGTATGATGATAAGGTTGTATGGCCCGCTTGAATGGACCCCACCATGTAGTAAGTATTTTATTTGAGTGGGGCCCACCTTATATGTGTACTACCCACACCACTCATCAGTGGTGGCCCACCTGATCAGGCCCACCTCACGTGTCCAGACAGTCCAGCGTCGTCCCTGGACGCTGGACGTGTAAATGGGAAAAACACAAATATCAACTTTTTCCAAAGTTTTGGGGTGGCCTATTCATGTAGGCCCCACCTTGATGTATGTATTAAATCCACACCATCCATTCCCTTCCCAAGCCCTTTTTAGCCGTTGACCTGAAAGATGGGATCCAACTTTCTAGCGGGCCATACCATACAAAATGGTGGTTTACACCGAAATATGTCCAATATTGGACTTGTTTTGCTCGTAGTGAGCCATAGAAGGACGGTGTGGATTCACAAGGTGGACCCCACAAAAAAAAAAAAAAAAAAAAAATACGGCACTTCTATGTGTCAGCATGGCCGCCGCTTGCCACGGCGCGGTCGCGGGCAGGCGACGGCACCACACTCGGCCGCAGCTGCGTGGGCCCCACCTTGATGTTTATATGCTCTAAACCGTTCACATGGTGGGCCTTGCGTGGGCCCACCCCAAAAATCACCGATCCAAGACTCGGGTGGCCCACATCAAAGGAAACAGTGGGATGGAACTTCTACCCATAAAATTCCTTGGGGCCCACAGAAGTTTTGGATCGGGGTGAAATTTGTTTTCACCCTTCATCCAGGCCCATGTGGCCTTATCAACGGTTGGATGGCATATCGACATTACGGTGGGCCCCACATGGAGCCCACATGGATGTATGTGTTCCATTTCCACCGTCCGCCTGGACGGTGGAGCCCGCTGTGATGTGTGGGCCCACTGTGATGAGTGTGTGGGCCCACTGTGATGTGTGTGTGTGTGTGTGTATATATATATATATATATATATATATATATAATATTATATGTATATATTATATATATTATATATTATATATTATATTATATTATATATATATATATATATGTATATAAATATTGTACTTATTTAGGTGAGGCCCATTTCAATTACTTATGGCCCATGATTGAGGCCCACTTTGATGTATTATGGGCACATGGGTCAAGGCCCATATGAGGAATTAAGGGCCCATGGTTTAAGGCCCATTAAGACATATTGGGGCCTATGTGTTAAGGCCCATTTGATGTGCATTTGGGGCCCATTGGTGTGGCCCATTTGATACACATAAGGCCCATAAGATTATGCCCATTTGTTACGTTCTAAAGCCCACAGTTTATAGTCCATTGCAATGCACCTAAGGCCCATTGGCGCGGCCCAATGATATGGCCCACTTGATGAATACAAGGCCCATATGATATGGCCCATTTGACGTATTTAAGGCCCAATGGACGTACCTAAGGTCCATTGCAATGTACGATCCCAAAAGCATGATTTATGTAATGATGTTTACGTCGCTATGCCTTGGGAGCAATGGTGGTTTCGACGTCCACATTGCAAGTATAGTGTGGTTAAATGTCCGCATTATCGACATTCCCTAAGGCCCATTGTTAGGCTCGTGCGTAGGCCGTCTAGGCACATCTCGTTATGTATGTACATCATCCATCCTATATAGCATGTTTAATTTCATGATTCATGATCATATGCATCATACGTATGCTTGATATGAGAAATGACTCGATCATAGCATAGCCTTGGGCAGATTGTTTAGTGGGCTCCGCACAGGGTGTGTTGCCTACATGAGCGCACGATACGCGCAGGATTGCCGCATGACCGGTAGTGTGATTCATGCATTCGCATTGTGTGATATGGTTACTCTACGCCCTAGCGACATCAGGGTGGCCAAAGCCTCCACAGACGCATCGTGGTTGGCGGGATTGGATACCGAAATACTCTTCTACATGGGGTGCGATAGATATCCCCTGGGTGAAAGTCCCTAAACCCTTATGGTACTGGGAGGTTGCTCCAACGCCTAGACCGAGTGGGTGCATGAGCGCCGAGTGCCGATTACTGGAGTCGCGCTTTCCACCGTGTCGTGGTCGGTTGGAAGGGGGTGCGGCCTTACCCGCCCGAGAGTAGGGGCAATGCTAGGCTGAGTCTGACCAGCTCGAGGAATGGGTCCGCTATTGACGAGCCGAGCCCGATATTGGCAGGAGGATAGTGAGGTCTTTTCCACTCACCTTATTGCGCGCGATGGGGCGGCAATCTGGCTTGGAGTGTACTAGACCCCGGTGATATTCCCGATTTGAGCCGTATTGACATGTGGACTTAGATGAGGATTTGTATGCTTGACTTGCATTTCGCATTGCATGGCCTCGTATGGCCGACATCATTCTTTCCACCGATGGCCTTCGTACGGCTAATGGGATTCTTAGAATTCATCAGCATGTGCATTACTCTGATACCGCATGACTACATTATCACCTCGAGCATACACTTTCACCACCCTCTAAGCTTATCTAAGCTTATGCACGACCGCTGCGTGCAGGTGACGTTGAAGCAGCAGCACTGAGGCTCGGACGCGTGGCTGATCTTCTCTTGGAGTTTTGGTCTATCTTCATTGTATTTCCTTATGCTCATTGTACTTGTAAAGTTTTTGATTATAGTGGAAATGTGATGGAGTTTTTGGTTGTTGTTTGTGGGTTATGCATTTGGTTATGCTTATTAAGAATCAAAAGGATGTTAAAAATCCTAATTGTATCATCCCAGGATCGGAACATGTCGAATGGGCGATGGGATCCGAGAATGTGGTTCTACTGAGGCTGTCGGAGCCAGATTCGTCGATCGTGACTATAGTGAGCCCGCTTTCCGAGTTGGGGGCGTGACAGAAGTTGGTATCAGAGCATAACTCGTGAATAACCAAAAACAACATTACATGTCTGCTATGAATGATTTAAGTCCTAAGTTCGGGAAAAGCCTAGCGATCTTTTATTACCGACCCTTAACGAGTGTGCCTCCGAGAGTTTTCAAGGTTGATAGGCACCTCGCTCTTTCCTGTAGGACATGCTGCCCGAGAGAGTGACCCGATCGACTCCCGGACCACCACCTGCCGCTCCCGCACTACCACCTACGATCCTCGCCCTCCACCCGAGATCCCTACCTCCCCTGAGGATGCCACCCATCTACCAGGGATTCATGCCCCAGCCTATGGGTGCAGCTCCTCCACCAGAGACAAGGGATCCGACCAGATCCGTGAGTGCTTCCCATACAGCAGATGCCGCAGTCAGCCGTGACGGCCGCACTTCAAAGGTGGCACTCTCCAAGCTCCAAAGACAGCAGCAGAGCGCCGAGTGCCCTCCTTCGAGAGTTCCGACGCCTCGATCCTCCGCATTTCCAGGGTGAGCCAGACCCGACCGTGGCCGAGAGATGGCGCGCTGAGAAAAGATATTTGAGACGATGGGATGCGCGACCGAGCGGCGAGTCCGATTAGCCGTATTTCTTCTCCATGGTGAGGCCGAGCACTGGTGGATGTCAGTCTCTCGAGCAGCGGGCACTGATTTTGTGAGGATTTTGTGGATCGGTTTGACCGACAGTATTTTCCTGATCACATCCGACGTCAGCGAGCGTTGGAGTTCGAGGCCTTGGTGCAGGGCGATATGACAGTGGCTCAGTATGCTGCTCGTTTTGTAGCATTGTCCAGGTTTGCACCTTACTTAGTGGATGATGAGGAGCAGAGAGCCCGCCGATTCGAGGCCGGCTTGCGTTACGGTCTTCGAGGCCGTGAGGAAGTGGTGCGAAAGGCCCAGATTTTTGAGGCTGGGTGGGCCGGCCGATCGCGGTCAGAGGAGAGACCGCAAGAGGCAGGCTTCTTCGAGTGATACGCAGCAGTCGACCACCGCAGAGGCGCACAAGTCGCCCAGCCTTTCGAGCACCAACAGCACCCCCAACACCTCCAGCACCACCTCCGAGACAGTTTGGCACTTGTTTTAGGTGCGGTGCGACAGGACACCGTATGTGAGAGACCCCACAAAGAAGCAGCAGAGGCCCCCACAAAGAAGAGGCTAGCCAGCACCGACTCCACCACCGAGACCACTCAAAGAAGAAGACGCACTCGCCTCGAGGCCGCAGCAAGATAGGCAGCAGCTGATCAGCCTCAAGAGAAGCAGAAAGCAAAGACGCTCGTAGGGGACAGCACCTCTCAGCCCGTGCTCGATTCTATGCGGCCCAACAGGATCCTCAGTCATCCGGAGGAGTCGTTGAGGGTATACTTCCCGTATCCGCATGCATTGCACGTGTGTTGTTTGATTCTCGTGCATCGCATTCTTTCGTGGCCGAGAGTTTTGGCCGATTGACTGGTTTACCGTTGGAGTCTGCCCGCGAGGGTTTGTGGTATCGACTCCCTTTGGGAAGACTGCAGTGTTGGGCCGATTTTGCTTGTCTTGCCCGTTTTGGTTGGGGATATGTTTTTGCCTGCCGACTGTTTGCTTTGCCTATGTCGAGTTTGATGTCATCCGGCATGGATTGGCTTGCGAGTATCACGCCATATTAGATTGCCCGCGAGGACAGTCACGTTTAGATACCCGGCTTGCCGCATTCAGCCTAGCCATTCACGAGCCTGCAGGAGAGCCGTTGTCTGCTTTGATGTCTTGTGCCATAGAGGATCCCTTAGTGGTGAGCGTCGACCCCGTGGTTTGCGATTTTCCCGATGTGTTTCAGTGAGATTCCGGGATTACCGCCTCGTCGACTCACCGAGTTCCAGATTGATCTCGTGTCTGATCGCGCCTATTTCAAAGGCCCCATATCGTATGGCACCATTGAAGTTGCGGGAACTGCAGCAGTTGGACGAGGTGCGCGAGTTAGGCTTTATCCGTCCGAGTTCGCCGTGGGGAGCGCCGGTACTCTTCGTGAAGAAGAAGGATGGCTCGCTGAGCTCCGCGTAGATTACCGCGAGCTCAATAAGGTCACGATCAAGAACAAGTACCCGCTCCCGAGGATTGATGATTTGTTCGATCAGCTGCAGGGTGCACAGTTCTTTTGACTTGCGTTCCGGTTATCATCAGATTCGGGTCCGAGAGGAGGACATTCCGAAGACAGCATTCAGGACGCGTTATGGTCATTTCGAGTTTCAGGTCATGTCCTTCGGACTGACCAATGCGCCAGTAGTGTTCATGCAGTTGATGAACGAGGTCTTCCGTCCGTATCTCGATCAGTTTGTTGTAGTCTTCATCGACGACATTCTGATTTATTCGAGGACTCGTGAGGAGCATGAGCAGCATTTGGAGGTTATGTTGCAGACCCTCCGCGCACACCGGCTGAAGGTGGAGAAGTGCGAGTTTTGGCAGAGGAGGTGAAGTTCCTCGGCCACGTGGTGACGAGGGAGGGTGTCGCAGCTGGACCCTCGAAGGTTGAGGCAAGGCGTCAGTGGGGTCACACAAACACGCCCGAGATCCGTAGTTTCCTTGGTTTAGCGGGCTACTATCGGCGTTTCATTGAGGGCTTCTCGTGTATTGCAGGGTTGACCCGCAAGGGCGCAGAGTTTATTTGGAGTGACTGTGAGCGAGCATTTATGGAGTTAAAGGACCGTCTCCACGTCCGCTCCGTCCTCACTCTTCCTCCGGGAGTGACGGATTTATTGTATTCACCGATGCCTCGCATATTGGTTTGGGTGTCGTCCTGATGCACAGACGGTAGACCTGTAGCCTTCGCGTCTCGCCAGCAAGGTCCATGAGTGAACTACCCCACGCATGATTTAGAGTTGGCTGCAGCTGTCTTTCGCATCGAAGGTGTGGAGACACTATCTCTATGGGGTTAGGTTCGAGCTCTTTTCGATCATAAGAGCCTTCGCTCTTTCAGTCTGAGTTGAATATGAGGCGGAGGCGTTGGATGGAACTCCCGAAGGACTATGATTTCGACCTCCTACCACCCGGTAAGGCGAACGTGGTGGCGATGCCCTCAGCCGTCAGCCACGAGGCTCGGTGGCGCATATGATGATTCAGGAGTGGCGATGCTCGAGGATATAGCAGAGTACGACTTTGAGTTTGGCTTGCAGTCTTCTATTTGTGCAGTTATCGAGCCTGCCGATTCAACCCTCTCTTGTCGCAAGGGTGATCGAGGCTCAGCAGTGCATTTAGTCCACAGGATTACCGAGCAGGCAGATCTCGAGAGTCGACGATTATCGCGATTGGACGCATGGTGGACTTCGCCAGAGAGGCCGATTATGTGTCCCTGATATTCCCGAGCTACGCCGAGATCTTATGACCGAGGCACATCGATCGCGGTTTTCTATCCACCCCGGCTCGACGAAGATGTACCATGACATGAGGCGACAATATTTTGGCGGGGATGAAGCGCCAGACGAGATTTGTGGCCGAGTGTGACACATGCCGATCATCAGCCGATCATCCGAGACCCCCTGGTCTATTGCAGCCGCTGAGTGTCCCGATGTGGAAATGGGAGCACGTGTCGACTGATTTTATTATGGGCTTGCCGAGGACTCGCCGCGGTCATGACTCCATCTGGGTTGTCATTGATCGACAAAGTCGGCACATTTTATTACGATACGTGCGACTTGGCCTTTGGATCGGCTTGCGAGATTATTCATCGAGGATATTGTGAGACCGCATGGCATTCAAGTTTCCATCATTTTTTACCGAGACCCGAGGTTCAGGTCTCAGTTTTGGGGGAGCTTCCAGAGAGCGATGGGGACTGATTTACAGCTCAGCACCGCGTATCATCTGCATACCGATGGCCAGACCGAGATGGTCAACCAGATCCTTAAGGATATGCTTCGAGCCTACGTGATTGATTTCAGGGGTGGCTGGGATGAGCATCTGCGATTGGCCGAGTTTGCATACAATAACAGTTATCAGGCGGCCATTGGTATGACTTCTTTTGAGGTACTATATGGTAGACCATGCAGATCTCCGAGTTATTGGGTCGAGGTTGGAGAGCGTCGTCTCTTAGGTCCCGAGCTTGTGCAGTAGACGTCCGAGGCTATTGATATCATCAGGCGATGCGCACAGCTCAGAGCAGCAGAAGAGTTTTGCCGATCGTCGGCGTCGGCCCTTGGAGTTTGATGTGGGGACCATGTGTATCTCAAGGTCTCGCCATGAAGGGCGTGGTTCGATTTGGAGCGAAGGGCAAGCTTGCCCCGAGATTCATAGGGCCTGTTGAGATCACTGGCGCCGTGGGCTATCGGCTTGCCTTGCCATCTCCGTTGTCTGGCGTCCACAACGTTTTCATGTCTCCATGTTGAGGAAGTGTGGGTCGAACATCATTCCAGTTCGATTGGCAGCCGGTAGAGGTTCGTGAGGACGCTTCCTATATTGGGATCCGTATCCTTGATCGAAAGGAGCAGGTCCTCCGGACCAAGGTCATTCCGTTGGTGAAAGTTCAGTGGGGTCACCATTCTGTTGAGGAGGCTTCTTGGGAGCGTGAGGCTGAGATTCGAGAGCGTTATCCCCATCTTTTTGATGATTGATTGTATTGTATGTTGTATGTTATCTCTGATTTTATATATTGATGTTATGTTTCTTCTCCCTCTTGAGTTCTGCCTAGTTGCGGTGATTGTGTAAATTTCGAGGACGAAATTTCTATTAGGAGGGGAGAGCTGTAAGACCCGTGTCCTAATCCGTACTGTTCCGTTAGCTTCCGCGGTCCTTCCGGTCAAATTCCGGCAACCTTCGCACCGTATTCGGTATTTGCGCATGATCCTAAGCCAGGTCCCGCGCACCGACGTCGGCTCGGTCCGAAGGTTATATCATAGCGACCGCGTCGTCGCCGCGGTTCCAACGCCGTGACTTGCGCACCAAACCGATATCCAGGCAAGAAGATGCCGATCAGCGTTTATTCCGAAGAAACACCGCGCGTTGCGGATTTCGAGGGAATCTCTACAATTAGTCCCATCAATCAACCATCAAAGCACCCCATACCTCAAGTACATCAACCCATCACCACCTTTTACTAAAGTCCACCATTCTTTCCACCTCACCACTCCTCTTTTCCAAATTTCAACAACAACCATACCTCTTTTTACCATTTTCAACCCAAACCATCCCCCATCACTCCATCACCCATCTCCTTCTCTCTCTCTCTCTCCCTTACAAGTCTCTCTCTCATTCAAACTCTCCCATAGCAAGTCCCATACGTATGGTCTTCCCTTGGTGAGAAAATTTTATTTGTGAGGTCCACCTTTCCCACCCCTTCATCTCTCATCTCAACCATCCATTTCTCATCTTCCACCATCAAAGAGGAGCTCAAGGAACCAAGGAAGCCTAGGGAGCAAGAAGATCAAGTGGTGGGCGTCTTAATAGGGTAGATTTTCATATTTTTAAGATGGACCAAGTGAGGCCAACCGATTAATGGTTTGGATCTCACTTTGGACCCTAAGATGTGGCCGATGGCCCACTTGGATCATCATGATCATTCCATGATGGGGCCATTCTCCATGGACCCCATCATGATGTTTATTTCCTTCCATGTTTAGGGTCATCTAGACCATTTATTTTAGTGGAGAAGGGATCTCCACCGTTGGATTTCAATTCCATGGACCCACTTGTAATGGGACCCACTTCATGTATGATTTAGTGCAAGGGAGGGCCCATAGTGCCGGGGTCCCTCCATCATACGGTCTCACTCTCTATATCTCTCCCTTTTTGTTTTATTTTATTTTATTTTATTTTTATCTTGTTGTATGATGATAAGGTTGTATGGCCCGCTTGAATGGACCCCACCATGTAGTAAGTATTTTATTTGAGTGGGGCCCACCTTATATGTGTACTACCCACACCACTCATCAGTGGTGGCCCACCTGAACAGGCCCACCTCAAATGTCCAGACAGTCCAGCGTCGTCCCTGGACGCTGGACGTGTAAATGGGAAAAACACAAATATCAACTTTTTCCAAAGTTTTGGGGTGGCCTATTCATGTAGGCCCCACCTTGATGTATGTATTAAATCCACACCATCCATTCCCTTCCCAAGCCCTTTTTAGCCGTTGACCTGAAAGAAGGGATCCATCAGACCTTCAGGCGGGCCATACCATACCAAAAGGTGGTTTTCACCATTGAAACCTCCCCTGATGGGCTGTACACTGGAATATGTCCAATATTGGACTTGTTTTGCTCGTAGTGAGCCATAGAAGAACAATGGACGGAGTGGATTCACTTGATGCGGACCCCACCTATAAAATTCTTAGATTTTCAAAAATCAAAAAAAAAAATATACACAGCAGCTGACGCTGCTGTGTCGCGCCAGCGGCGTCCGGGCGGACGGGCGTACCAGCAGCCCCTCACGGCTGTAACCGTGGGCCCCACCTTGATGTCTATATGCTATCTCAACCGTTCATCGGGTGGGCCATTACCTGACGTGGGCCCACCCCAAAAATCGGCTTGATCCAAGACTCGGGTGGCCCACATCAAAGGAAACAGTGGGATGGAACTTCTACCTTTGAAATTCCCTTGGGGTCCACAGAAGTTTTGGATCAGGGTGAAATTTCTTTTCACCCTTCACCTAGGCCCGTGTGGCCTCATCAACCGGTTGGATGGCATATCGACATTACAGTGGGCCCCACATGGAGCCCACATGGATGTATATGTTTGAGCACCACCGTCCGCCTGGACGGTGGACGTAGCCCACTGTTATAAGTGTGTGGGCCCACTGTGCTGCGTGCATGTATATATATATATATATATATATATAAATATATATATATATAGATATATATAATATTATAGTTCATGTAATATTATATGTATATTATATATATATATATATATATATATATATATATATATATATAAATATTGTACTTATTTAGGTGAGGCCCATTTCAATTACTTATGGCCCATAATTGAGGCCCACTTTGATGTATTATGGGCCCATGGGTCAAGGCCCATTTGAGGTATTAAGGGCCCATGGTTTAAGGCCCATTAAGACATATTGGGGCCTATGTGTTAAGGCCCATTTGATGTGCATTTGGGGCCCATTGGTGTGGCCCATTTGATACACATAAGGCCCATAAGATTAGGCCCATTCGATACGTTCTAAAGCCCACGGTTTATAGTCCATCGCAATGCACATAAGGCCCATTGGTGCGCCGGTGATGTGGCCCACTTGATGAATACAAAGGCCCATATGATATGGCCCATTTGATGTATTTAAGGCCCAATGGATGTACGTAGCTAAGGTCCATTGCAATGTACGATCCCAAAATGATTTATGTAATGATGTTTACGCCGTGACTATGCCTTGGGAGCAATGGTGGTTCGACGTCCACATTAGCAAGTATAGTGTGGTTAAATGTCCGCATTCTGACCTTCCCAAGGCCCATTGTTAGGCTCGTACACACGTAGGCCGCCTAGGCCCATCTTCGTTATGTACATCATCCATCCTATATAAACATGTTTAATTTCATGATTCATGATCATATGCATCATACGTATGCTTGATATGAGAAATGACTGATCATAGCATAGCCTTCAGGCAGACGGATAGACAGTGTTGCCCTACATGAGCGCACGATACGCCCAGGATTTGTATGACTAGGTAGTGTGATTCATGCATTTGCATTGTGTGATATTGTCCTACGCCCTAGCGACATCAGGGCCATAGCCTTCCCAGACACATCGTGGATTGGCGTGGAGATACCGAAAATACCGTTCTACATGGGGTGCGATAGATATCCTGGGTGAAAGTCCCTAAACCCTTATGGTACCAGGAGGTTGCTCCAACGCCTGACCGAGTGGGTGCATGAGCGCCGAGTGCCGATTACCAGACGGTTGCGCTTTCCACTGTGTCGTGGTCGGTTGGAAGGGGGTGCGGCCTTACCCGCCTGAGAGTAGGGGGCAATGCTAGGCTGAGTTTGACCAGCTCGAGGAATGGGTCCGCTATTGACGAGCCGAGCCGATATTGGCAGGCGGATAGTGAGGTCTTTTCCACTCACCTTATTGCGCGCGATGGGGCGGCAATCTGGCTTGGAGTGTACTAGACCCCGGTGATATTCCAGATTTGAGCCGTATTGACATGTGGACTTAGATGAGGATTTGTATGCTTGACTTGCATTTTGCATTGCATGGCCTTGGTATGGCCGACATCATTCTTTGCACCGCATGGCCTTGGTACGGCTAATGGGATTCTTAGCATTCATCAGCATGTCCCGCATTACTCTGATACTGCATGACTACATTATCACCTTGGGCATACACTTTCACCACCCTCTAAGCTTTCTATAAGCTTATGCACGACGTGCAGGTGACGTTGGATCGCAGCAGCGCCGAGGCTTGGACGCGTGGCTGATCTTCTTTTGGAGTTTTGGTCTATCTTCATTGTATTTCCTTTATGCTCATTGTACTGTAAAGTTTTTTATCATAGTGGAAATGTGATGGAGTTTTTGGTTGTTGTTTGTGGGTTATGTCTTTGGTTATGCTTATTACGAATCAAACTGATGTTGAAAATCCTCCTCGTAGCATCCCAGGATCGGAACCTGGCGAATGGGCGTTGGGAGCCGAGAATGGGGTTCTACGGAAGCTGTCGGCGCCGGATTCGGCGATCGGGAATTTTGTGAGCCCGGTTTTCCGAGTTTGGGGCGTGATAAAAAGACCAAAGAACAACCAAAAACAACATTACATGTCTGCTATGAATGATTTAAGTCCTAAGTTCGGGAAGCCTAGCGATCTTTTATTACCGACCCTTAACGAGTGTGCCTCCGAGAGTTTTCAAGGTTGATAGGCACCTTCGCTCTTTCCCGTAGGACATGCCGCCCAGAGAGTGACCCGATCGACTCCCGGTCACCAACTGCGGCTCCCGCACTACCACCTACGATTCCCTGCTCCTCCACCCGAGATCCCTATCGCCCACTCGAGGATGCCACCCATCTACTGTGGATTCATGCCGCCTGCCTATGGGTGCGCCTCTCCACCGAGACTAGTGCGTGAGCCGACCGTATCCGTGAGTGCTTCCCGCCATACAGAGATGCCGCAGTCAGTGACGGCCGCACTTCGAAGTGGCAGGCACCGCCTGCTTCTCCAAAGACAGCAGCAGAGCGCCGAGTGCCCTCCTTCGAGAGTTCCGACGCCGCGATCCTCCGCATTTCCAGGACTGATCCGACTGTGGCCGAGAGATGGTGCGCCGACGTAGAGAAGATATTTGAGACGATGGGATGCGCGACTGAGCGGCGAGTCCGATTAGCCGTATTTCTTCTCCATGGTGAGGCTGAGCACTGGTGGGCGTCAGTCTCCCGAGCAGCCGGTGCTGACTTTGTATGGACTTGGGAGGATTTTGTGGATCGGTTTGACCGACGGTATTTTCCCGATCACATCCGACGTCAGCGAGCGTTGGAGTTTGAGGCCTTGGTGCAGGGCGATGACAGTGGCTCAGTATGCCGCTCGTTTTGTAGCACTGTCCCGATTCGCACCTTACTTAGTGGATGATGAGGAGCGGAGAGCCCGCCGATTCGAGGCCGGCTTGCGTTAGCTACGGTCTTCGAGGCCGTGTTATTGGGCATGAGCTCCTACCTTTGAGGAAGTGGTGCGAAAGGCCCAGATTTTTTTGAGGCCGAGTGGGACGGTTCTCAGTCTGAGCGGTCAGAGGAGAGACCGCAAGAGGCAAAGCTTCTTGAGTGATACGCAGCAGGTCGACCTGCAGAGGCGCATGTGTCGCCAGCCTTTCGAGCACCAAGAAGACTCCCAAAGACCTCCAAAGCACCACCTCCGAGGCGCTTCTGGCACTTGTTTTAGGTGCGGTGCGACAGGACACCGTATGTGAGTGTCCTCGCCCCCAGCAGCAGAGAGGTCCACAAGCAGCCTCCACCACCGCAGCAGCAGCAGAGACCCCACAAGCAGAAGCAGAGGCCCCCACAACAGCAGCAGCAGCCTCCACCACCGAGACCACCTCGAAGAAAGATCGCACTCAGCCTCGAGAGGCAGCAAAGAAGATAGGCAAGAGCTTTCACCGCCTCGCCACAGCAAAAGAAGCAGACGCCGCAGGGGGACAGCACCTCCCACCTGGCTAGCTCGATTCTATGCGGCCCACCAGGATCCTCAGTCATCTGGAGGAGTCGCTGAGGGTATACTTCCCGTATCCGCATGCATTGCACGTGTGTTGTTTGATTCTCGTGCATCGCATTCTTTCGTGGCCGAGAGTTTTTGCCGATCGATTGGTTTACCGTTGGAGTCTGCTCATGAGGGGTTGATAGTATCGACTCCCTTGGGAGACTGAAGTGTTGGGCCGATTTTGCTTGTCTTGCCCGTTTTGGTTGGGGATATGTTTTTGCCTGACGACCTGTTTGCTTTGCCTATGTCGAGTTTGATGTCATCCTCGGGCATGGATTGGCTTGCCGAGTATCACGCCATATTAGATTGCTCCGCGAGGAAATCACGTTTTGTATACCAGGCTTGCCGCAGTTCCAGTTCATTGCTGAGCCCAGAGGAGAGCCGTTGTCTTGTTTGATGTCGTGTGCCATAGAGGAGCCCATAGCGGTGAGCGTCGACCAGTTGCCTGTGGTTTGCGATTTTCCCGATGTGTTTCAGGAGATTCCGGGATTACCGCCTCGTCGACTCACCGAGTTCCAGATTGATCTCGTGCCCGGTACTGCCCCTATTTCAAAGGCCCCATATCGTATGACACCATTGGAGTTGTGGGAACTGCAGAAGCAGTTGGACGAGTTACGTGAGTTGGGCTTTATCCGTCCGAGCAGTTCGCCGTGGGGAGTGCCGGTACTCTTCGTGAAGAAGAAGGATGGCTCGTTGAGGTTCTGCGTAGATTACCGCGAGCTCAACAAGGTCACGATCAAGAACAAGTACCCACTCCCGAGGATTGATGATTTGTTCGATCAGCTGCAGGGTGCACAGTTCTTTTCGAAGATTGACTTGCGCTCTGGTTATCATCGATTCGGTCCGAGAGGAGGACATTCCAAAGACAAAGCTTTCAGACGCGTTATGGTCATTTCGAGTTTCGGGTCATGTCCTTCGGACTAACCAATGCGCCGCAGTGTTCATGCAGATGAACGAGGTCTTCCGTCCGTATCTCGATCGCTTTGTTGTAGTCTTCATCGACAATACTGATTTATTCGAGGACTCGTGAGGAGCATGAGCGATTTGGAGGTTACATTGCAGACCCTCCGCGCACACCAGTTGTATGCGAAGCCGAGAAGTGCGAGTTTTGGCAGGAGGAGGTGAAGTTCCTGGTCACGTGGTGACGAGGAGGGTGTCGCAGGGACCCCTCGAAGGTTGAGGCGGTGCGTCTGGGGCCAATCCACGATCGCGTCCGAGATCCGTAGTTTCCTTGGTTTAGCGGGATATTATCGGCGTTTCATTGAGGGCTTCCCGTATTGCAGCCCGTTGACTAGGTTGACTCGGAAGGGCGCAGAGTTTATTTGGAGTGACGCCCGTGACCGTGAATTGAAGGGGCATGACCGTGAAATGCGTCGAAATGACCGTGAATCAACACAGAATAGGCGGGAATGACTGTGATATGCATGGAAATGACTGTGAAGTGCATCGATTGGACTGTGAAATCACGGAAATGACCTTGAAGTGAAGGGCCATGACCGTGAAATGCGCTAAAATGACAGTGAAATGCATGGAAATGACCGTGAAGTGAAGCAATTTGACCTTGAAATGCACGAAAATGACCGTGAAGTGAGGGGGCATGACCGTGAAATGCGCCGAAATGACCATGAATCAACACGGAATAGGTGGGAATGACCATGATATGCATGAAAATGATCGTGAAGTGAAGCGATTGGACCTTGAAATGCGTAAAAATGACGTGAAGTGAAGGGGCATGACCAGTGAAATGCGCCGAAATGATCGAATCAACACGGAATAGGCGGGATTGACCGTGATTTGCTTTGAAATGACCGTGAAGTGCATCTATTGGAATGTGAATTCAGGTAAATGACCGTGAAGTGAGGGGCATGACCGTGAAATGCGCCGAAATGATCGTGAATCAACACTAATTGCCAAGAATGATTGTGATATGCATGAAAATGACCGTGAAATGAGGCGATTGACCGTGAAATGCACGAAATGACCGTGAAGTGTTGATTCACGGTCATTTCGACGCATTTCACGCCATGCCCCTTCACTTCACTCATTTTCGCGCATTTCACTGGCCCAATCGCCTCACTTCACGGCCATTTTTTCATGCATATCACGGCCATTCTCGATTCCGTGTTGATTCATCATTTCGCTGCATTTCACGGCCATGCCCTTCACTTCACTTCACGGTCATTTTCACGCATTTCACGGTCCAATCGCTACACTTCATGGTCATTTCCATGCATTCCACGGTCATTTTCGCTTATTCTGTATTTATTCATGGTCATTTCGGTGCATTTCACGGTCATGCCCCTTTACTTCACGGTCATTTCAGCGCATTTCATGGTCCAATCGCTGCACTTCACGGTCATTTTCATGCATTTCACGGTCATTTCCACCTATTCCGTGTAAGACCCGTGTCCTAATCCGTACTGTTCCGTTAGCTTCCGCGGTCCTTCCGGCCAAATTCCGGCAACCTTCGCACCGTATTCGTCATTTGCGCATGATCCTAAGCCAGTCCCGCGCACCGATGTCGGCTTGGTCCGAAAGTTATATGTCTTGGCGATCGCGTGTTCCAACGCCGTGACTTGCGCAGCAATCCAATACTCCGGCCAAGAGATGTGAGCCTGCGTTTATTCCGAAGAAACACCGCGCGTTGCGGATTTCGAGGGAATCTCTACAATTAGTCCCATCAATCAACCATCAAAGCACCCCATACCTCAAGTACATCAACCCATCACCACCTTTTACTAAAGTCCACCATTCTTTCCACCTCACCACTCCTCTTTTCCAAATTTCAACAACAACCATACCTCTTTTTACCATTTTCAACCCAAACCATCCCCCATCACTCCATCACCCATCTCCTTCTCTCTCTCTCTCTCTCCCTTACAAGTCTCTCTCTCATTCAAACTCTCCCATAGCAAGTCCCATACGTATGGTCTTCCCATGGTGAGAAAATTTTATTTGTGAGGTCCACCTTTCCCACCCCTTCATCTCTCATCTCAACCATCCATTTCTCATCTTCCACCATCAAAGAGGAGCTCAAGGAACCAAGGAAGCCTAGGGAGCAAGAAGATCAAGTGGTGGGCGTCTTAATAGGGTAGATTTTCATATTTTTAAGATGGACCAAGTTAGGCCAACCTATCAATTGTTTGGATCTCACTTTTGACCCTAATATGTTGCCGCTGTCCCACTTGGATCATCATGATCATTCCATGATGGGGCCATTCTCCATGGACCCCATCATGATGTTTATTTCTTCGCATGCTTAGGGTCATCTAGACCATCTATTTTTAGTGGAGAAGGGATCTCCACCGTTGGATTTCAATTCCATGGACCCACTTGTAATGGGACCCACTTCATGTATGATTTAGTGCAAGGGAGGGCCCATAGTGCCGGGGTCCCTCCATCATACGGTCTCACTCTCTATATCTCTCCCCTTTTGTTTTATTTTATTTTATTTTATTTTTATCTTGTTGTATGATGATAAGGTTGTATGGCCCGCTTGAATGGACCCCACCATGTAGTAAGTATTTTATTTGAGTGGGGCCCACCTTATATGTGTACTACCCACACCACTCATCAGTGGTGGCCCACCTGATCAGGCCCACCTCACGTGTCCAGACAGTCCAGCGTCGTCCCTGGACGCTGGACGTGTAAATGGGAAAAACACAAATATCAACTTTTTCCAAAGTTTTGGGGTGGCCTATTCATGTAGGCCCCACCTTGATGTATGTATTAAATCCACACCATCCATTCCCTTCCCAAGCCCTTTTTAGCCGTTGACCTGAAAGATGGGATCCAACTTTCTAGCGGGCCATACCATACAAAATGGTGGTTTACACCGAAATATGTCCAATATTGGACTTGTTTTGCTCGTAGTGAGCCATAGAAGGACGGTGTGGATTCACAAGGTGGACCCCACAAAAAAAAAAAAAAAAAAAAAATACGGCACTTCTATGTGTCAGCATGGCCGCCGCTTGCCACGGCGCGGTCGCGGGCAGGCGACGGCACCACACTCGGCCGCAGCTGCGTGGGCCCCACCTTGATGTTTATATGCTCTAAACCGTTCACATGGTGGGCCTTGCGTGGGCCCACCCCAAAAATCACCGATCCAAGACTCGGGTGGCCCACATCAAAGGAAACAGTGGGATGGAACTTCTACCCATAAAATTCCTTGGGGCCCACAGAAGTTTTGGATCGGGGTGAAATTTGTTTTCACCCTTCATCCAGGCCCATGTGGCCTTATCAACGGTTGGATGGCATATCGACATTACGGTGGGCCCCACATGGAGCCCACATGGATGTATGTGTTCCATTTCCACCGTCCGCCTGGACGGTGGAGCCCGCTGTGATGTGTGGGCCCACTGTGATGAGTGTGTGGGCCCACTGTGATGTGTGTGTGTGTGTGTGTATATATATATATATATATATATATATATATATATATTATATTGTATATATTATATATATTATATATAGATTATATATTATATTATATTATATATATATATATATATATATATAAATATTGTACTTATTTAGGTGAGGCCCATTTCAATTACTTATGGCCCATGATTGAGGCCCACTTTGATGTATTATGGGCCCATGGGTCAAGGCCCATTTGAGGTATTAAGGGTCCATGGTTTAAGGCCCATTAAGACATATTGGGGCCTATGTGTTAAGGCCCATTTGATGTGCATTTGGGGCCCATTGGTGTGGCCCATTTGATACACATAAGGCCCATAAGATTAGGCCCATTTGATACGTTCTAAAGCCCACAGTTTATAGTCCATTGCAATGCACCTAAGGCCCATTGGCGCGGCCCAATGATATGGCCCACTTGATGAATACAAGGCCCATATGATATGGCCCATTTGACGTATTTAAGGCCCAATGGACGTACCTAAGGTCCATTGCAATGTACGATCCCAAAAGCATGATTTATGTAATGATGTTTACGTCGCTATGCCTTGGGAGCAATGGTGGTTTCGACGTCCACATTGCAAGTATAGTGTGGTTAAATGTCCGCATTATCGACATTCCCTAAGGCCCATTGTTAGGCTCGTGCGTAGGCCGTCTAGGCACATCTCGTTATGTATGTACATCATCCATCCTATATAGCATGTTTAATTTCATGATTCATGATCATATGCATCATACGTATGCTTGATATGAGAAATGACTCGATCATAGATAGCCTTCGGCATTGTTTAGGGCTCCGCACAGGGGTGTTGCCTACATGAGCGCACGATACGCGCAGGATTGGTGATTGGGTAGTGTGATTCATGCATTTGCATTGTGTGATATTGTCACCGTACGCCCTAGCGACATCAGGGCCATAGCCTCCACGCACGCATCGTGGTTGGCGGATTGATACCTAAATACTCGTTTCTACATGGGGTGCGATAGATATCCCTCGGGTGAAAGTCCCTAAACCCTTATGGTACCGGGAGGTTGCTCCAACGTCTAGACCGAGTGGGTGCATGAGCGCCGAGTGCCGATTACTGACGGTTGCGCTTTCCACCGTGTCGTGGTCGGAAGGGGGTGCGGCCTTACCCGCCCGAGAGTAGGGGGCAATGCTAGGTTGAGTCTGACCAGCTCGAGGAATGGGTCCGCTTTGGCGAGCAAGTCCGATATTGGCAGGCGGATAGTGAGGTCTCTTCCACTCACCTTAATGTGCGCGATGGGGCAGCAATCTGGTTGGAGTGTACTAGACCCTGGTGATATTCCTCATTTGAGCCGTATTGACATGTGGACTTAGATGAGGATTTGTATGCTTGACTTGCATTTTGCATTGCATGGCCTTGGTATGGCCGACATCATTCTTTGCACCGCATGGCCTTGGTACGGCTAATGGGATTCTTCGTATTCATCAGCATGTTCCGCATTACTCTGATACTGCATGACTACATTATCACCTTGGGCATACACTTTCACCACCCTCTAAGCTTTCTATAAGCTTATGCACGACCGTTGCGTGCAGGTGACGTTGGATCGCAGCAGCGCTGAGGCTTGGACGCGTGGCTGATCTTCTTTTGGAGTTTTGGTCTATCTTCATTGTATTTCCCTTATGCTCATTGTACCTGTAAAGTTTTTGATTATAGTGGAAATGTGATGGAGTTTTTGGTTGTTGTTTGTGGGTTATGTCTTTGGTTATGCTTATTACGAATCAAACTGATGTACAAAATCCTCCTTGTAGCATCCCAGGATCGGAACCTGGCGAATGGGCGCTGGGAGCCGAGAATGGGGTTCTACGGAGGCTGTCGGCGCCGGATTCGGCGATCGGAAATTTTGTGAGCCCGGTCTCCGAGTTTGGGGCGTGACATTCCGTGTTGATTCACGGTCATTTCGGCGCATTTCACGGTCATGCCCCTTCACTTCACGGTTATTTCTGCACATTTCGCGGTACAATCGCCTCACTGCACGGCCATTTCCATGCATATTACGGTCATTCTCACCTATTCTGTGTTGATTCATGGTCATTTCGGGGCATTTCATGGTCATGCTCCTTCACTTTACGGTCATTTCCGCGCATTTCACGGTCCATTCGCCTCACTTCACGGTCATTTCCATGCATATCATGGTCATTCCCGGCGATTCCGTGTTGATGTACAGTTATTTTGACGCATTTCACGGTCATTTTCGCCCATTTTAAGGTCCAATCACTGCACTACACGGTCATTTTCATGCATTTCACGGTCATTTCCATGCATTTCGCGGTACAATCGCCTCACTTCCCGGTCATTTTCATGCATATCACGGTCATTCCCGCCTATTCTGTGTTGATTTAAGGTCATTTCAGCGCATTTCACGGTCATGCCCCTTCACTTCATGGTCATTTCCGTGCAATTCACTGTCCATTCGCCTCACTTCACGGTCATTTCCATGCATATCATGGTCATTTCCGGCGATTCCGTGTTGATTTACGGTCATTTCGACGCATTTCACAGTCATGCCCCTTTACTTCACGGTCATTTCCGCACATTTTAAGGTCCAATCGCTGCACTTCTCGGTCATTTCCATGCATTTCACGGTCATTCCTGCCTATTCTGTGTTGATTCACGGTCATTTCGGTGCATTTCACGGTCATGCCCCTTCACTTCACAGTCATTTCCACGCATTTTACGCTATAATCGCCTCACTTCACTGTCATTTCCATGCATATCACGATCATTCCCGCCTATTCCGTGTTGATTCACGGGCATTTCGGTGCATTTTACGGTCCTGCCCCTTCACTTCACGGTCATTTCCGCGCATTTCACGGTCCATTCGCCTCACTTCACGGTCATTTCCATACATATCACGGTCATTCCCGGCGATTCCGTGTTGATTCACGGTCATTTCGACGCATTTCACAGTCATGCCCCTTCACTTCACGGTCATTTCCACGCATTTCAAGGTCCAATCGCTTCACTTCATGGATATGCATGGAAATGACCGTGAAGTGAAGGGAATTGACTATGAAATGCGTGGAAATAACCATGAATTTACATGGAATCGCTGGGAATGACCGTGAAATGCATGGAAATGACCGTGAAGTGAAGCGAATTGACCGTCAAATGCGTGGAAATGACCGTGAAGTGAAGGGAATTAACCGTGAAATGCATGGAAATGACCGTGAATCAACACGAAATCGCCAGAAATGACCATGAAATGCATGAAAATGACCATGAAGTGAAGCGAATTGACCGTGAAATGCGTGGAAATGACCGTGAAGTGAAGGGAATTGACTGTGAAATGCGTGGAAATGACCGTGAATTAACACGGAATCGTCGGGAATGACCGTGAAATGCATGGAAATGACTGTGAATTGAAGCAAATTAATCGTGAAATGCGTGGAAATGACCGTGAATTGAAGCAAATTAACCGTGAAATGTGTGAAAATGACCATGAAGTGAAGGGAATTAACTGTGAAATGCATGGAAATGACCGTGAATCAACATGGAATTGCCGGGAATGACCGTGAAATACATGGAAATGACCGTGAAGTGAAGCGAATTGACCTTGAAATGCTTGGAAATGACCATGAAGTGAAGGGAATTGACTGTGAAATGCATGGAAATGACCGTGAATCAACACGAAATCGCCGGGAATGACCGTGAATGCATGGAAATGACCATGAAGTGAAGGGAATTGACTGTGAAGTGAAGGGAATTGACCGTGAAATGAATGGAATTGATCATGAAGTGAAGCGAATTGACCATGAAAGTGAAGGGAATTGACTGTGAAATGCATGGAATTGACCATGAAATGAAATGAATGAAATTGACCACAAACTGATTGAAATTGGCCTCGAAGTGAATGAAATGAATTTTTGACCATCGACCTGATGGAATCTTAGAAAATAAGTAGGTTGGTTAGCTAAAGTAGCATCTCCTACCCCCAAATCCTATATGGTACGTCAAGTAACTCATTCTTGTTTAAGAGATATGTTTATTAAATGAATAAAAAGAGAGAATTTTTTTATATATGCTTATATATACATATTTATATAAATATGTATTAGAGAAAAATGTAGGAGAGAAAAAGTTCTCCTTGTAATAGAAAAAAAAGAAAAAAAGTACAAAGGTGGAACAGAGAGTTGGGGTCGACCAGGTCCAAACCCAGTCGACCCCAACTTGCTGTCCACCCTTTTGCAATAGGCGGGTTATGGTACAGCTATAGCTAAGGTTATAATCCGTTGCCAAAGGTAGCCCCATCTTTCACAACTCAAAAAGGTGAAAAAGCAGGGGCATTTTTAACCTTTGGCGAGTCATCCGTACAGTTAGGACTTATTCTAGTAAGGTAAAATGTGGTGGGCTTCAACGCGTAAATGGGCCATAAATGGGTCGTACAGTCGTAAATTTCTCTTTATATATATATATATAGATAGCGGAATGCTCACTTGCGAACTAGTTCGTACTGATTACATAAGAACTTTTTTGAGAACTCATCATATTTGATGAGTCTCAAAAATCTGAACAGTTCACATGAAGCAGAACCTCATGAATCCCCTTGTTACCATTTTTTACTTTGAACCAAAACTTCGGTGGGCCATGAAAAATGCAAACAGTTTCTTCCCTTGATTTGAATTTCTCTTTGATATGGCCCACCAGAATCTTAGCTCAGGGTAAAATTTCACCCCCTGAGGTTTCATGGGATTCTGCATCTTATGGACTGTTTGGATTCGACACTCATGACATTTGTACAAAGGTGCGCACATGCGTAGGTGAGCATGCCCCTCTCTCTCTCTCTCTCTATATATATATATATATATATATATATATATATATATAAGGTGCGCACGTGCGTAGGTGCATAGGTGAGCATGCCTCTCTCTCTCTCTCTCTATATATATATATTATTGGTGGAATTTCTTTTTCAGTTCTCTGGCAGAATATTACGGTTGATATAACCAAACTCAGATAACCTCTGATTCATGGACACTTGTTTGTTGAAATAGGACCAGTAGATATTTTCATCCAATAAAAGTCCACCAATCCGGTAGTCCGATAATCAAATAATATTAATGTTTGGTTCACGAAACATATAAACCAGTGCCCAAAAATTGGACGGTTTCATTTAAATTAAGCAAGATATACAGTTTTTAAGTTTTTGTATATCAACCATTCAAGAGTATTAAAGGTTTTTCTCATTAACAAGAGACTGGTGCCTGTGAATGCCGATTGTTGGATGGATGCTTCCATAAACAGCTAAATCCCTCCAATCAATGGCTTTGATCATGCAACTTGGGTGATTTTTCCGTATTTGTCTATTCCTATTACAAACTTGGTGGTGTACCGTCATGCAAGCATGTCAAGTGTTTGGGAATCGTTCTTGTGCCCAACACTACAAATATATCTCATTCATTTTCTGTAAACGGTTAAAATCTTTATAGATCTCCGGCTTATGTCTTATAATCTTATTATTTATAAAAAATAAACAAATTATAGTTTCCATAATATAATCCTTTGTAGTTCAAGGGGTGTTTGTGAAAAGGCCAAGCTATATGTCCTAGAGGGGGGGTGAATAGGACAGTGCCAAATAAAACTTATAACAGCGGAATAATAAAGAATATGATAGCCAAAGTAAATCACAATGCAGTAAATTAAAATAACCTCAAAATTCAGATCTTGAGAGGTTGATACAAACGTTGTTCTAAGGACAACCTTACACCAAAAACAGAGTTTATGGTAGGACAACCTTATTTCTAGAAAGATCTTTGTATCAAGTCTCAAATCGAAGATGAATACAAAAATAAATATAAACTAAATTGAAATAACTTGTAATAAAAAATGTATTGTTCTAGGGACAGCCATATACCATAAAAATGGCAGGGCAACCTTGCTGGAACAACTTTCAAATGAAATTGAAAATCAAGCTGATAAAGGAATAGCAGAAAATAAATTCTAAACTATTACAACATTCTCACAAAGCTTGAATTAAATGATTACAACATTCACCACCATACATACATCCCACAAAAGAATAATTAGAAATATAAATCAATCAACCACAACACAAGGGTTTATAGTGGTTCGCCTGTGTGTTCACCAACTGTTAAACAACAGCCACACAAAAAGCTACTCCACTCCTAATATCCTCACACAGGGGATATTAGCGTTTACTAAAAATAGGTTTTCCCAGGTTCACCCAAAACCCTTACAATTGTGTCTTTGTATGTGGGCTTACACAATTAAAAAAACTCTACTTCTGAGTTTTCCTGGCTTTCCTCAGATAACCAATATAACAAGATTTTTCTGGCAAATCTTGAAAGAAACCAAAATAATAGAAAGGAATTTACAATATGTAAAATACCTGAATATCTCCTTCGTTGTAGCAGCCCGGTAGAACTAAATCAAAGTAGATGATTGAATGTCCAAGTTCAATGTCCAGTACTCGATTACAATGGTTCTAATTCTAATAGATTTTAAATTAAACCAAATAGGGCTTGCATTAAATGATTTTGATTCCAAAGAAAGGGAATAACAATTCCTCTTATCAAATCAGATTGGAATAACAGAAACAAAATCAATTAAATAAAGCTAAGGAAAGAGAATATTAAATAACCACACTTAGCTTAGATGGAGCACGAATTATCTCTCGAAGTTCGACGAAGATTGGCTTGAATAGATTAATTAAATCGATGAATTCTTGAGATTAGTGCACTATTTATAGGTGAGAAGATCGGGTCTTCGATCGTCTAGAGTGCTCTTCGACTAGTCAAGCAACAATAGATATTTGAAAAATCCGCGGGATATGACTGCTCTACGATCGTCGGCTCTCACGATCGTAGGTCACCTACGATCGTAGGTTTCCTTCGAGTCGTAGGTCTTGTAAACCATCGGACTTCGAGTCAAGATTGTACAACGGTCAAGAGCACGAACATCCTCTACTGGTCGAACAGATTCCTGGACTAGTCGAAGGCTAACAGATTTTATCCGGAATTTGTAACAAACTCACGACTGATCGAGGAATATCTTAGACTGGTCGAAGCAAGTCTAGGACTAGTCGAAGAAGGCCTAGGACTAGTAAAAGAACAGACCAATCACATGTAAAATAAACATTCGGTTATTGTATCCAAAATGACCTACTTCTAAGGTCAACCTATGGTCAATCAAACCTCAACCATGAAGTATGGACATTGAAACATTAGGAACAAGAGACCTTGAAGTATGAGCCTTGAAGTCTTAATGTAGATCAAACCTTGATGTAGCTCAATCTTGGCTCAATCTTGAAAGTGTACTAACTGCCTTGAACTCTTCTTGAAGTCTTGCAGCTTGAGTCTTGTCTTGTGAGCTTTGCTTGTTGTGAGCTTAGCTTGCAGCTTGAATGTTGATCCTTGAGAGAGCTTCACTTAAGCAAGTTATATATAACATAACAGTGATTTTATCATCACAAATTTGACAATAGATAGGGATATAAACTATAGCACTTACAATCTCCCCCTTTGTCAAATTAGTGACAAAACACATAATCAAGATAAACAAGAGTAAAACAATTGGTTAATAGCTGTAAATCAATATTCAATATTCAACATTCAACCAGTTTCAACCAGTTTCATTCAACAAGATCAAACATATACTCCCCTTGACTCCCCACTCCCCCTGAGTAACATAACCAATGCTACTCCTCTCATAATCACATTAAGAATAAACCATTCTCCCCCTTTTTGTCACAATATGACAAAGGAGAACTAAATAAAGGAAGTCATGAGAGGAAACATGAGGAAGTAAGAGAGTATAACAAAATAGTCATAGAGATACTCAAGATAGCATCACATATATCCAGCATAAATATTACATCAAGAACAAATATCCAGCATAAAACATAAATAGAATCCAACACAAACCCAAGCACACAAGTGCTAAGCAATAAAGTTATTACAGACCAGAAGTCTCATAAAAACTAGTCAGAACTAGAACTTGATGACGGAGCAGGAATAGAAGGGTCAAGTTGGTGCATGCCTTTGTTTAAGCACCTAAGATATTTGCGCATGTACTTGAATTGCAAATCATGAGCAACAGACATGTTTTCCAACTTAACATTTATATCCTCAACTTTACCCTCTAATGCACTCAAACGTGCATCAATATCAGATGATACAAAATCTGGATCATTAGCTGAGTCAGAATCCAGTTCCTCAAAAATGTCATCCATATTAATTCATATATCTTGCAAATTATACAAAAATTAGAATTCAATCTAGCAAATATATACACTATAATACAAGAAGGCATAAATTATCAATTTAAAATGCACATGCCAAGATCAAATTTCATCTTTTTGAACCTGCTTTTATCAAGAGGTTTTGTGAAAATATCAGCACGTTGATCTTCAGTAGGAATATATTCTAGAGATATAACTTTTTCTTCTACTAATTCCCTTATATAATGAAATCTAATGTCAATATGCTTAGTACGAGAATGCTGAATAGGATTTTTTGAAATATTTATCGCACTGGAATTATCACAATGTAATAACATAGAATCCTGTTTAATTCCATAATCACTTAGCATTCGTTGCATCCAAACAAGCTGTATACATGCATTACCAGCTGCGATATACTCAGCTTCAGCTGTTGAAAGTGATATAGAATTTTGTTTCTTACTAAACCAGGAAACTAGACAATTTCCAATGTAAAAATAATCACCACTGGTTGATTTTCTATCATCTAGATTACCAGCCCAGTCAGCATCCGAGTACCCAGCTAATTGGACATTGGTTTCATGAGGATACCAGAGACCGAGATTTACAGTACTTGCGACATATCTAATAATTCGCTTGACAGCAATCAAGTGAGATTCTTTTGGATCAGATTGATATCTTGCGCAAATACCAACACTTAGTGAAATATCAGGTCTACTAGCAGTTAAATATAACAAACTACCAATCATACTTTGATAAAGTTTTGAGTCAACATTTTTACCATTAGAGTCTTTTGATAGTTTCAGGGTAGTACTCATAGGAGTATCGAAATTCTTGCCATTCTCAAATCCAAATCTCTTGATTAGATTCAAGGCATACTTAGATTGAGAAATGAATATTCCTTCAGGTTGTTGCTTTGCTTGCAATCCAAAGAAATAAGTCAATTCCCCAACCATGCTCATTTCGAACTATGATTTCATCAAATCTGCAAACTCAGTAGTCAAGTCAGTACAAGTTGATCCATAAATAATATCATCGACATAAATCTGCACCATTAAGATATGATCATTATGTTTCTTAACAAACAGAGTTTTATCAACAGATCCCATTTGAAAATTATGACTTAAAAGAAATTTCGTTAGTTTCTCATACCATGCCCCAGGTGCTTGTTTTAATCCATAAAGTGCCTTTTTAAGCCGATATACATGATCAGTATTTTTGGAATCTTCAAAACCCATTGGCTGTTCAACATAGACTTCTTCATGTAAATCGCCATTTAGAAAAGCACTTTTCACATCCATCTGATAGATCTTTATCTTTCTAAAACATGCAATGGATATAAATAGTCTGATAGATTCAAGACGTGCTACTGGTGCAAAGGTTTCATCGAAATCAATCCCTTCAATTTGAGTATAACCTTGTACCACCAGTCTAGCCTTGTTTCTAATTATATTTCCACATTCGTCAGACTTATTTTTGAAAATTCATTTTGTTCCAATGATGTGTTTATCTTTAGGTCTTGGTACGAGATACCAAACATCATTTCTTACGAATTGATTGAGTTCATCTTGCATCGCAACAATCCAGTTCTCATCAGCCAGAGCTTCTTTTACGTTAGATGATTTAATTTGGGATGTAAAACATACATAATTACATATATCTTCAAGTTGTCTACGGGTGCGAACACTGGTGAGAGGGTTTTCAAGAATTTATGTGGTTGGATGATCTTTAACAGTCCTTAACTCAGAATCAATCTGATTCGATGAAGTATCGGGTTTATCAATGATTAGTACTTCATCATTATCTGAATTAGAAATTGGTGTATTTAAGTGATCATTAATGACAACATTAATGGATTCTTGAATCACACCAGTCCTTTTGTTCAGGACCCTATAAGCTCGACTGTTTAAAGAATATCCTAGAAAAATACCTTTATCACTCTTCGTATCGAACTTTCCCAAATTTTCACGATCACGTAAAATATAGCACTTGCTGCCAAAAACTCGAAAGTATTTAACAGTAGGCTTTTTATTGATCCACAATTCGTAAGCTATTTTATTATTATCTTTGCTAGTGTATACTCGGTTAATAATATAGCAAGCTGTGTTGACTGCTTCAGCCCAAAGATTTTTAAAGAGCTTCATGCTATTCAACATGACATTAGCCATTTCTTGAAGCACCCTATTCTTTCTTTCAACAATTCCATTTTGTTGTGGAGTTTTGGGAGCAGAGAATTCATGTAATATTCCTTGGTTGGTACAGAACTTCTCAAAATTGCTATTCTCAAATTCAGATCCATGATCACTACGAATTTTACTGATTTGAGAAGATTTTTCAGTTTGAATCCTTTTGAGAACTTTTCTTACTTTTTCAAGGGTTTCAGATTTATCCCTTAAGAAGACTACCCAAGTGAATCTGGTAAAGTCATCAACTATTACCAAGATATACTTTTTACCACCACGACTTTCCGTTCTGGTAGGTCCTATCAGGTCCATGTAGAGAAGTTCGAGTGGTCTTGATGTGGTATTTGAATTCACCTTTTTGTGTGAGTTCTTTGTTTGTTTGCCTATCTGGCACTCACTACATATTTTATCTAATTTCTGAAGTTTGGGTAAACCTCTTACAAGTTCTCGTTTGCTTAATCGATATAAATTTCGATAATGTACATGTCCAAGACGTTTGTGCCATAAATCAGTCTCGTCTGTATGGACCATGTAACATGTTTGATTAGATGAGCTGGATTCGCTAATAATATAGTAATTTTCAGATGTTCTACGTCCAGTTAATATTACAGAACCCTTATTGTTTAGTATTTCACAGCTTTGATTAGAAAACCGAACATTATGGTTATTATCACATATTTGTGATATACTAAGCAAGTTATGTTTTAGGCCTTCAACGTATAAAACATTTTTAAACACAGGAAGATTAAAAAGTTGAACCGTACCTTGGCCTATAATCTTGCAGTTGCTACCATCACCAAATGTGACTGAACCATCAGTCATATCTTTCAGATCGGTGAATAAAGCTTTGTCACCTGTCATATGCCTGGAGCATCCACTGTCTAGGTACCATTTTGAATGACTTGTTGCTTTGAAAGCAGTGTGAGCAACCAAGCAGGTGACTTTAGGAACCCATTTCATAACTGTTTTAGGTTTAGGAACATAGTTGGTCTTCTTTTGTGTATATTTGTAGGAATGACCTATAGAGTTAGATTTTAAGAGCTCCTTGAGTAAATCAACTATCTTTTCAGCTAGTGGATTTCGTTTCTGATTAAAGTTGACATGGCTGTTTCTAGGTTTTTGAAAAGTTTTTGAATTTCTAGAAAAATCTTGATAAGTACTTTTCCCTTTTGAGTTTGAGGACTCTCCTTTAATAAACATAGGAGGAGTATACATTTGTTTAGGAGATAAATTTTTATCATAGCCCAACCCGGATCGATCGCCACATTTTCTAGATCCGGATAAAAGTTTCTCTAACTTTGGATCACCTTGGGCATATTTCCATGTGTCCTTTAGACTCAGAAGAGAAGATACTTCAGTTTTAAGATTCTCAATTTCAAATTTTAAATCAACAATTAGTGAGTTTTTGAATTCCAAATCGCATTTTGATTTTTCAAAACAATTTGAAATTTGTGATTTTTCTAAGACAAGTGATTCAAAACAATTTTTGAGTTTAGAAAACTTTTCTTTTTGAATTTTAAGTTTGACAGCAATTTTACAACTTTCCTTATATAGGGCATTGTAAGCGTCTTGAAGATCATCTTCATTTTCACATTCACTATTCAGATTTTCTTCACTTGTAGAGTCATTATCTGAAAATGTGAATTTGGCTAGAGTCATAAGAGCTTTAACCTCATTGCCCGACTCAGTTTCAGAATCTTCTGATTCAGAAGAACCTTCAGAATCAGATGATTTATCCCATGTAGCCAACATACCCTTCTTCTTGGGTTTGTCCCTTTTAGGACATCTATTTGCTAAGTGCCCATATTCTAGACAGTTGTAACATTGACTATCTTTCAAAGATTTTCGAGATTTGGGTCTAAACTTCTTTCTGTCATTTGATTTTTGAAAATCAACCCTTTTCTTACTTTTGAAAATCTTGTAAAATTTTTTAGTTAAAAGAGCCATATCATCTTCTGAATCAGAGTTTTCTTCTGAATTACATTTAGAAGATTTTAGTGCGATAGATTTTCCTTTAGGAGCTTTAAAGTTTAACTCGTAGGTTTGTAGTGAACCAACTAGTTCTTCTACCCTCATATTATCCGTATCACGAAGTTCCTGGATCGCGGTTACTTTAGAATTGAACCATTCAGGAAGTGAGCATAATATTTTTGCACACACTTTACTTTCTGGGATTTTATCACCAAGACCCTACAATGAGTTTACAATGTCATTCAATCTAGTATAAAAGTCCATAAACATTTCATTTTCCTCCATATGAATTTCTTCAAATCTAGTTGTGAGGAGTTGGACTTTAGATTTTTTGACAATTGTAGTACCCTCGTGTGTCATTTCTAATATATCCCAAGCTTGCTTTACAGTATCACAGGAAATGATTCTTTTGAACTCATCCGGTGATAGTGCGCAAGTAATTGCATTTAGTGCTTTAGCATTTGTACTACTCTCACTTTTCTGAAGTGTGGTCCATTGGTAATATGGTGTGACTTTCATTGATTTTGAACCGTCAACCCCAGTAACTTTCATGATAGGAGGATTCCATTCAGTCACTGTGGCTTGCCACATATTTTCATTCATTGATTTGAGGAAGATCCTCATTCTGGCTTTCCAATAGGCATAGTTGGAGCCATCAAAGGGTGAAGGCCTTGTGACTGAAAGGCTATCAAAATTTGACATCTTAAATAGCTTAAATCGTTAGCTCAGGAATTAAATCCAAGAATTAAAAAGGAGCTATTAGGCTCTGATACCACTTGAAAAGGCCAAGCTATATGTCCTAGAGAGGGGGGGGTGGGGGGGAATAGGACAGTGCCAAATAAAACTTATAACAGCGGAATAATAAAGAATATGATAGCCAAAGTAAATCACAATGCAATAAATTAAAATAACCTCAAAATTCAGATCTTGAGAGGTTGATACAAATGTTGTTCTAAGGACAACCTTACACCAAAAATAGAGTTTATGGTAGGACAACCTTATTTCTAGAAAGATCTTTGTATCAAGTCTCAAATCGAAGAGGAATACAAAAATAAATATAAATTGAATTGAAATAACTTGTAATAAAAAATGTATTGTTCTAGGGACAGCCATACACCATAAAAATGGCAGGGCAACCTTGCTGGAACAACTTTCAAATGAAATTGAAAATCAAGCTGATAAAGGAATAGCAGAAAATAAATTCTAAACTATTACAACATTCTCACAAAACTTGAATTAAATGATTACAACATTCACTACCATATATACATCCCACAAAAGAATAATTAGAAATATAAATCAATCAACCACAATACAAGGGTTTATAGTGGTTCGCCTGTGTGTTCACCAACTGTTAAATAACAGCCACACAAAAAGCTACTCCACTCCTAATATCCATCTATGAACTTGATTAAAGTATATATATGGATGTTGTTTGGATGCTTATTATAGGTACTTGTGTCTGATCAAGAACAAGTTTCCTATAGAGGAAGAAACAGGGTGCTTTAATGAATGTACATTCCATGTACCCGACCAAGGATATGGGATATGTCATTCATGGCATTGCTTAAAGGAATTAGACAGTTTGTATGCCCGATTAAGGACACAGATTGTGCTTTCTCTGTATAAGTGGTATCAATCTAGATCAAGGTGAATCAACAGACAAAACAAGGTTAGGATAATTAGGGGTGGATTCGAAAGTCCTAGTGCTCTCTCTCTGATTGAATTTTCTTCCCTGTTCTTAATTAATTATTTTTCATAAAATTGTGCTTAGAAATTCATTCCATTATTTGTTGGATTAGTTAAGGAGAATCATAGATTTGAATTGTGACGACTAGTCCTCGTGGGAACGATCTCGTAATACGTACCGTATCTGCATCTGATTCGTATACTTGTGAGTTTAAAAATCATTTAAATCATGTTGGTTTAAATAAAACATCAAGTTTTTGGCGCCGTTGCCGGGGACTGTTTCGGTCCAATTGGATTTAAGATTCTCTCTTATCATAATTCATAGTCTTAGGTTTTTTTACTACCTTTAGGTTAAATTTTTTTAGAAACTAACCTATTTCTTGTTTTGTAGGGACCTGACATAAACTACTAATTTGGTAATCTCTTTCCAAATTTTCTATTTTTTTTTCTAATTTCTATTTTTAGAATTAAGGTTTTATTTTTTTTAGAAAGTTTCTATTTCTAGGCTAATTTATTTTATTTTTAGAAATTTCCTATTTTTTAATTCTAGATTCTGATTCTTCTTTCAAGTAACTTTCTATTTTCTAGTTTTAGAAATTTTTTCCCTTTTTAGAAACTAACTTAGTTTTTATTTCTAAGATTACAAACTTTCTTTTTTAGAAATTAACCGTTGCTTAGGATTTTTTTTTTTCTAGCATTATTTTAGTAAATTTAATTTTTTTTTGTTTTTTTTTTGAATTAAGGAAGGAAGCTGCTAAATAGCATTGTCTTCAAAAGGAGGAGCTCTCAAATCTTCAGACATTCATCATCTCCTTTTCTCGGGTTCTTCTTTCCAATTCTCGTTTACATAGCTTTCTCTTGTTTTTAGGAATTCATAACTTTTTCCTTTAGTTTTATTCATCTTATGTTGCATCTTAGTTTAGTTTTCTTTCTTATATTGATAACATAGTTTATGCTAGGACGTAGATCTCTGAATATAGAACTAGCACCGTTTGATCCTGAGATTGAAAGAACAATTCGTGAAAGATTGAGAAATAATCCTGTTGAAATGGCGAATGAGACTGAAGTTAAAGCTCTCAAAGATTATTCAGCTCCTGTCCAATTTAATGCACCTTCATGCATAGTGTTGCCAACCACTACGGTAGCACACTTTGAACTTAAACCTGGAGTCATACAATTGTTGCCATCCTTTTATGGATTGGACAAGGAGGACCCATATCATCATGTGAAAGAATTCTTAAACATTTGCTCCACCTTTAAGTTCCATAACTTCTCAGACGATTCGATCCGCCTACGTCTGTTTCCCTTTTCTTTGAAGGATAAGGCGAAAGCATGGTTGAATTCTCTAGAAGTTGGATCTATCATTACATGGGACCAACTGTCGAAGAAGTTCTTAAACAAGTTCTTCCCCGTTCACAAAACTAATGCCCTCCGTAGAGAAATTATTAACTTCACACAAAAAGAGGGCGAGCACTTTCATGAATGTTGGGAAAGATGGAAGGACTTGCTTCTTAAATGTCCTCACCATGGTTTTGAGAAGTGGCAACAAGTTCAATACTTCTATGACGGTCTGACACCACAGAACCGTCGCATGGTTGATGCCACTAGTGGAGGGTCATTCATGACCAAAAGTGATGTCGAAGCGTGAAACTTCTTTGAAACCTTGTGCGAAAATTCCCAGCAATGAGATTATTCAAATAGAGGTGACAGAAGTCCCCAACCACAAAAGAGAGGTGGTATATATGAGATAGGAGTCATACCAGAGCTGAGCGCCAAGCTTGATAACCTGACAAAGAAAGTTGATGCTCTGGTATTAAATAATGGACCACCACAAATAGCTCAAGTCGAGGCATATGCCACATGTTCTAGTCCTGCCCACCCTATGCAGTCTTGTCCATCTGGTGCAGCATTCCCAGAACTTCTCTCTGAACAAGTTCATGCTATGAACACTTTTCAAAAATCTGGGAATGATCCTTACTCGAACACATACAACCCAGGGTGGGCTAGACATCCAAATTTCTCTTGGGTAAAAGGACCACAACAAAGAGGACCATCTGGAAATCCTCCCATGCAACCGCACCTCCAAGTTGGCAGTCAACAACCTCAACAGTTTCCACAATATCAACAACTGCCTACACAATCAAGGAAACCATCTCTTGAGGATACACTCCATCTTTTCATGCAGAGTTCTCTCCAATTCCAAAAAGACACCCAACAAACCTTATTGGCCAACCAGGAAAGCTTACATGCAAATGCACAATCCATTGCCAAGTGGAAGTACAAATGGGTCAACTAGCGCCACATTGAGTGAGAGAGAGAAGGGCAAGTTCCTAGCCAACCCGAGGCTAATCCAAAGGGACAGTAGGAGATTGGCTCTAATTCCAACCAAGGGCAATATCATGAACAGGCCAAATCGATCACTACCCTTAGGTCAGGCAAGCAGATTGATAACAGAATAGAGATGCCTGTGGATGAATCAAATTCTAAAACAGAAGATCAAGATGAAGCAGAAAGCCATACCAATGCATCCAAAGTCCAAAAGCTCTCTGACTCTCCAAGAGCCACTAATGTGCCACCTTATGTGCCCAAAGCACCCTTTCCTCAACGTCTGGCACCAATAAAGAAAAGAAATAACTTTGATAAAATCTTGGATGTGTTTCAAAAAGTGCAAGTCAACATCCCGTTGCTTGACGCTATCAAGCAAGTCCCTGCTTACGCTAAGTTTCTTAAAGATTTATGCACTCAAAAGCGTAAGCAGAATGTTCATAAGAAAGTCTTCCTTGCAGAGCAGCTCAGCTTCATGATTCAACATAACACCCCTCCTAAATTTAGGGATCCAGGAGCTCCCACCATTTCTTGCGGCATAGGAGATCATAAGATCGGGAAGGCATTACTTGATTTAGGGGTGAGTGTCAATTTGTTACCATATTCGGTTTATGAGCAGCTAGGACTTGGTGAGTTGAAACCGACTAAGGTAACATTACAACTAGCCGATAGATCTGTCAAGGTGCCCCGGGGTATTATTGAAGATGTGTTAATCCAGGTTGATAAATTTTATTTTCCAGTGGATTTCATAGTTATAGATACTCAGCCTGTCCAGAATCTTCATAGTCAGATCCCAGTCATTTTGGGTCATTTTGGCCACATCTAATGCTATTATCAATTGCAGGAATGGAGTTATGAAATTGTCCTTTGGTAACATGAATATTAAACTCAATGTTTTTAATGCAGGACAACAATCCTCAGATTTGGATGACATATTTGAAGTGGACATGATCAAGAGCCTTGTGCGGGACTCCTTCCGTACATCTTTTGAAGATCCTCTTGAGACCTGCTTAGCACAATCGGGCATGGATTTTGACATTGATAGTCCCATCCATGAAGTCAATGCATTGCTCGACTCTACTCCTATATTGGAGACTGAAAAATGGAGAGCGAAAGTGGAACCTCTTCATCCCTCTGAGACTCTTCCTAACAGCACAGTTTGTAACTTTGAGAAGACAAAGGCGAGCAGGCTGCTTAATGTTCTTAGAGCATATAAGGCAGCAATTGAACGGAAGATAGAAAAAATCCAGGGAGTATGCCCCACTGTATGGATGGATCATGCTGTGGTAATATCGCATAACATGCAAAGGAAGCGTGATCCTAACATAGAAGAAGTCGTTCGAGCAGAAGTCCTTAAATTATTTGACGACAGTGTCAGTTGCCTTATTTCAGATAGCACCGTTCATGGGAACTCACATCACTTGTCTGGGATCGGTTAATGAAAGTGTTGAGGGAATTTCTTTGGCGGACCCTGGTTATAAAGATTATTTCATTCATGGTCCGTTCTTGTCTGGCTGAAGACGTTAAACTTAACGCTCATGGGAGGCAACCCAGCCTTTTGCTTTATTGTATTGCTTTTTATTTCATTCATTTTCATTTTTCTTAGTTAGTTACTTCAATGTTTGTGGGTAACATTATTGCAAACCCTCACGAGATTACAACTCGTCCACTAGGGGTAACCTAGGGGTTTAAAGGCTTGTTGCATGCGCTAAATGCAATCGAGAGCACCTGCGAAAGTGGTATAGGTAGGATCTTCTTTTCTTTTTCTTTTTGTTATTTTTGCTTTTGTTAATTTCTCTCTTGCCCTAACTTGCTCTTACATTGATAATTTTGGGAAGCCTCTTGATTCTCCGTCCAGGTACTATCTTTCCCTCATTCCTCTTTTATTATTCGTTGTCCCATGTGCATCGCATGATTATTTCTTTTACATTGAGAACAATGTAGATTTTAGGTTGGGGGTGGGAGATTAGGTTACCTAATCAGTATTTTCTTGGTCTTGAGCAAAATTTGTGAAAATTTTAAAATTTTTTCTGAATTTCTATTGAATTCAAAGTGATTTTGAAGGATAGTTGTGATTTTAACATTATAAGATACAGCATGTTGGTAACTAATGACTCTTGGATTCGGCCATCTGCTTGATTTCACAGTCAGACCCTCACTTTCAAGTAAGTACAATTGTTAATAACATACTTGATAGTCCAAAAGTAAAAAAAATTTATTTAGTTTCAAATATTACAGAGTATTTATCCCTTAAGTTTGTTGGTCCATCTTAAATATCTAACATGAGCTTAACCTTTGGTGTAGATAATTTATTATGTTGGGCATACCTTAGCCTTATCTACAATATGAGTTGTCCATCATGTTGGGCCTACCTTCAATGTGGACCATCTATCATGTAAGGCCCATTTTTGATGTGGGTTATCCATCATGTTGGGCCCAACTTGGATGTGGGTCGTCTATCACGCAGGCCCACCTTTAATGTGGACCATCCATCATGTAGGGCCCAACTTTGAAGTATGTTATCCATCAAGTGGAGCTTGTCTTCGATGTGAGTCATTTATCATTAGGGACCGACCTTAATATGGGTCATCTATCATGTGGGGCCCACCATCATTGCGATTGTCCATCATGTGGGGCCCGCCTTTAATATCCACAACCCATCATGTGGAGCCCACCTTTGATGTGGACCATCCACATCATGTGGGCCGTCTATCACGCGGGACCCACCTTGGATATGGATTGTTTATCATCGGCACCTTTAATGTGGATCATCCATTACGTGGGGCCCACCTTGATGTGGGTCATTCGTCACATGGGGTCTACCATCAAAATAAATTGTCCATTACGTGGGTCCCACCTTTAATGTCCACCACTTATCATGTGGATTCCATCTTTGGGGTAGACCGTCCATTGTGTGGGCCCCACCTTTGATATGCTAATCCATCATATGAGGCGCACCTTTGATGTTGACCGTTCATAATTAGGGCCGGCTGACCTTTGATGTTGACAGTCCATTACATGGAGCCCACCTCGATGTGGGTCATCCATTGCGTAGAGTCCACCTTCAATATTATTGTCCATCACTTATGGCCACTCTGTCAAGGAGTTTTGCGGGGCCACTGTGATGTATATGTTTCATCCATGGTGTATATTCATTTTGAAATATCATTTTAGCCCATGAATTAAAAAAAGAGGCAAATTGAAAGCCCAAGTGTGTGCATCGCGAGGATTGAAAGCTTAGCATTGAAAAATTCCGTGGACACAGATGTTTTGGATCAAGATGTATTTATGTTTTCCCTTCATACATGTCTATGTGACCTTATGAACAGGCTGGATGGCAAATAAACATCACGGTGGGCCCTAAGAGGTTTTCAAGGGTAGGACTTCAATCCCACTGCTGCATATGGTGTGGTCCACTTGAGTCTTCAATCCGCCTCCATTTTGGGCTCTTGGCTTAAAATGATATGTAAAAATAGCTGGATGGAGATAAAAGATACACATCCCAGTGGGCCCCACATATCCCCTGACAGGGCCATCCAGTCTCTAGCTAGGCCCATCCTGGGGTAGCACATGGTGCTTAATTCATGCTTCACCATATGTGCAGTTTTGATATAATGCAGTCTGCACCATGTGATCAATATGGACCATTAATTAGGTAGCTAGTGTGCAAAGCTAAGGAGCCATGTACCAAAATCAGGATATTGCACCAGTCAAGTGAACCACACTTGTTTCTTGAATTTGGACAGTTGGCTTTATTTATCTTAATATGCTATGCATCCATTTTTCCAAATTCAACTCATTAGGAGATCAATGCTATTTTCTAGCCGACCAGCCATATGTTTAGATGGTACACCAACCTGATGAGTGGAGGATCTCTCAAAAAAGTGTGCCATCCAACAGGACGAACCAAGACTCATGACATGATACTGCTATGGGGGCCCGCACATAGTGAAAATTCTCATTCTTGGTAAATTCTTGGCTCTTTGATTGTTTGGAAGATTTTTAGATTTTGAGGTTTTTGTTCAGATATTATCTGAAAATATTAAAAATTTGATTATATATTAATAAATAATTTTAATTTTAATATGAAGTAGTAGCAATAATAATAATAATATATCTTTTTTTATTATAGTTTTTTCGATAAATCATGAATATTAAAAAATTTGCAAAGATTTTGAAATATCGTGATATTAACACAACAATTTCATTTATTTTTTTACAAAAATATTACGATATTTGTTAAGGTGGTCCCACATTGTATCAGAACTCTTTGTGGGTGAGAGATATATTTACATCCCTTCTCTCATGCCATACACACTTCAAACTATTGTTGGGGGCCGTTGCACAAAACCTTAGGATCTAGCCTTTCAAAAACACCAGAATTATGGGATAATAATGTAATAAAATAAATCAAAGCACAAATCACACAACACAAAAGATTTTTACATGGAAAACCCTTAAAGAGGTAAAAACCACGCGACCTCATCCAGAGCAACAATTCACTATGAAGTAGAACGTTACAACTGATTATAAGCACATACCGCTTACATCAAACCTTCTTCACTCACGCGGGAGTGGATGAACAATAAGAGAATAAAGAAAACAGAGATATCTCACCGATCATGAGAACATAGAAGCACTGAGACGTCAACTGCGAAGTAGATCACCTCTACGAGCAGAATTCTCCCTTTCACAAGCTTCCTCTCTCTCTTTTCTCTCTCTCTCTCTCTCTCACCTTTTTGATATTCCTAACACCCTTCAGAAAACCTTTATATAGCTTTAGGAAACACCCTTGCATTGCCCTAGAATAACCCTAGACCCCTATTTATAGTTTATGCAACTTCCTTTCGCACTACGGAGAAAATCGCCTTAAATTTTCGAATCCCGCACAAAATCGGATTAGAGTCTGCGTAACCTCGACTAGTCGAGCGAAGTCCTCGACCGATCGAGCGGACCCTCAACTAGTCGAGCATAGTCCTCGACTAGTCAAGTGTTCACTCCCCAAGTATAGGGTTGTGATGTAGTAATAAACTCGGTGAGACCGAGGTCGAATCCCAAGGGACTGATACTTGTATGTTACCTGAAACTAGGTAGAAATAGAACTAACCTAAGATGAAATCTAAATCCAATATAAAGTGATGAATAATGATGAGAAATTAATCTAAAACTTTAAGAGAAATCAGATATAAGAAACTAGGGATTCAGAGGATCCACTTGTAGAGATCAGGGAGATCTTATGCCTGCTTTAAAATTCATGGAAATTAAACTGAACTTCCTCTGATATAATTTTAAGGAGATGAAAGGTATATGAATTAGAATGGATTCCATCACCAAACCATGCCCAGGAGACAAAGCAAACAACAGAATTAACTAATTACCAACCAATCAACAATGCATGAAGGTTAGGAAGGGTACCGTCATCCAACCGTGCCCATGGGACGATGGTGAACAACAGGGCTTCCTGACGTCATAAACATCAAAAGGAGGAAGAAATACTCAAAATCATCGCAGATCTATTGTAATTTCAGTCACAACAAACCATTAAAAATAACTGAAAGTATTCCTTTTAATTTGAACAAAAATTAACATCAGCCAGTCTAAACAATAGGCACAAGCAAAGTCTCTCCCATCAGACTACAGGCTTCACCTCTTAGCCCTAACTAAGAGGTTTAGCTACACATGAATGGGCTGGATCTCTTAAAATTAGAATAAACAAATTAAAATAGGAACAAGAAAAAAACAAACTCTCCTTGCAAACCCCTGCCTCTGCTCACGTTCCCAACCTTCTCTGATGCCTAAAGCTTCCTCCCACGGCTGCCTCTGCTCACGTCCTGATGTTTTATTTAAACCAACCTGATTTAAATGATTTTAAACTTGCAAGTATACGAATCAGATGTAGATATGGTACGTATTACGATATCGTTTCCACGAGGACTGGTTGTCACAATTCAAAATTAAAGACTCTTCTTAACTAATCCAACAAATATTTGAGATAGAAATTGAGTAAATTAAATAAAAATCAATGGAAAAATAACCGAGAATAATGAGAAAAATTCAATCAAGGAGAAGACTAGGACTTTCGAATCCACCCCTAATTATCATAAACCTTGTTCTGCCTGTTGATTCACCCTAATTCAGATTGATATCAAAAATAAATAAAGCGCACTCTATGTCCTTGGTCGGGCACACAGAATGTATAATTCCTTAAAGCATATGGATTACATCTTTCCATCCATGGTCAGGCGTGAAGAGATGTAGATTCCTGTTTCTTCCTCTATAGGAACTTGTTCATGGTCAGACACAAGCACCTAGGATAGTAATCCAAACAACGTCCATAACTAGACTTTGGTTAAGCTCTTAGAATGGAGGAGTACGGATATTTCAGTTAAGCACAGTAGAGAAAGAAACAAACCAATCAAATTCAGATGAAATCAACACTTACAAGAGTCATTCAAATTAGGGGCTTCATCTCAGCCCTAGCTAGAAGATTAACAATCCATGAATTCAAATAAAAAGAAAGAAAAATAAAATTGATATAAAGAAAACATCTCTCTCTCTCTTCTTCTCTTTTCTTCTCTTTTCTCTTCTTTGGATCTCTTCCCTCAAAACCTCGATCCTTTTCTCCCTCTTCTCCCCTTAAACGAGCCTTCTTTCCTCTTTCTTATAGCAGTGTAGGCGGTGGAGAGACTTGCTGGAATGACGGTGGAAACGCTGTCGCAGCAACAGCCGCGTGCGGATCCCTTTTCGCAGCCGAGTTCAGATGCAAAACCCACACATCTTTCCTTGCTCAGATACCATATAAACATCGTCCCTTAGGACGTTTTCAAGTTGTCTACATGATGGACGGCTTTGATTGTTCATACGAACCGTAGAGGTGGGCCACAACTGCTGCAAAAGTCGGACAGCGTCCGGCGTGCGTAAACAGGGCATGCGGATCCGGTCTGCTGTGATGCTGGTGGCACCCACTTCGATGTTATTTTGATAAATCCAATCCGTCCATTGGATGCAGGACGGAATTTCGACCGCATATGGATGGTTTTGAACTTGCGTGGACGCGGCCCATTGTAGCAATCATGCTGTTTTCATTCTGGACGTCATGGGGCAGCGTGTTTGTGTCCTCTGTACCGAACACGTGTGCACGTATGGGTACAAAATGTAAACGTGGTTTTGTAGTTGTCAAAACCCTCTACACGATGAACGGCCTGGATCAGACGTACGTGCCACCGGTGGGGCCCACAGCGGTCCGTAAAAACGGACTTTCCGTCTGTTACACGCGCCAGAAACGGAAATTTCCATTTTTGAAAAAGAAAGTCGGGTCAGCAGCGCTGACCGACTTAAGTCCGTTCGGTGCTCAGGCAGTGCACATGTGCACTATGTACACACGCTATAGATATGGGTCCACTGTGATGCTTTCGAGAAATCCAATCCGTCCATCCTATTGCTCATTTTATTTAAACCGTCTAAGTCAACTTTGAAGTATATCCAGATTGTAGGTGGGCCTAAAATTGAAGATTAATGGGCTGATCTGTCCGTTGGCCCACTTCTCGAGATATCCAATGGTTGAAATTTAATTTGTACAATTTATTTATGGCCTCCAGGTCATGTATGAAGTTTCGAGTCAATCGGATGGCAGAAACCATGTGATCTTGCATTTTGGACCATTTTCGGGCCTTTTTAACGTGAATGGCTTGATTTTCATGGGTCCCTGGCATGTAAATTCTTCAGTCTTAGTTCCCTGGAGTGCGTCCCTTGCTCTGGTGACTTCAGAGTGTCAAATTCATGCTTGTGATACTCTTTTTCCATTAACGCTCCTGATTTCATCCTGTAACAAAAATATAATTAAAATATTCCGTTAAACGATATCATGTACGTAAAATCAGGCAATAATTAGGGTCTGATATGCAATATTCGACCCTCATCACGTCCCAAAAAAGATGCCCCCCTCTCTTTCTCCCTTCTTCTTTTATAAACAACAGAGATCGCGGTGGGTGGATGCTAGAGTCCGTGCGTGAGTTGGTTAGAAGAGAACGAGGCGTCACGCACTCCTCTTTCGCAGCGAAACCGCAAACAGCCTGATTTTTGAAGTGATTTCTGGAACAACGAACTTCCCCACCTTGGAATCTGACTGCATGGTGAGGTTGAAGGCCCAGCTGTGAAGTGTTTGGACGGTCCGGATCATCTATGTGATCAGCGATGGTGGCCCACCTGGATCGACCGCAACCTCTGCTGCGGAACAGAGCTAGCGCAGGCGCTTCGCTGTGCCATTAGTGGGGTCCATAAACGGACTTATCAAGGAAATCCACATCGTCCACTGGTTTCCCCTCGGAATTTCAGTCGGGAAGGTGCATTTTTTTCCTTCTGTTGATGAGGCCCACTAAATCTTTGTTTCTGCCGTCCATCCTGCGTTTAACGGCTGGAAACGCGCATACGCTCGCATGGGGGAAGAAGGGCACCTAGACGTGGGTTACACCCACCCTCTGGATGCAATGGATGGATCCGATATTCAAACTAGTTGATGAGTGGGGCCCACAACGCAGAACCGTAACGAACGACGTAAACGCTGTTGCGTTTTGGTTTTTTTGGAAGAAGAAGCCGGTCAAGGGTCAGATTGACCAATTTTTCGTTTTTGTGCATGGCCAGTGCACTTGTGCACTATGCACACTCATACTCCAGTGGGGTCCATTATGATGTTTTTGAGAAATCTGCTCTGTCTATCCATTTTTTCAGCTCATTTAAACAGTTGAGACCAAAAATGGAGAATATCCAGATATCAGGTGGGCCCCACTTAAGGTTTTAAGGGGCTGATCTATCCGTTGGGCCACTTCCACAGCGATCCAATGGCTGATTTTTGATTTGTATGATTTATTTAAGGTCTTCAGGCCATATATAAAGTTTCGAGCTGAAAGGATGGTGGGAACCCTGTGATCTTGTATTCTGTACCAATTTCAGGCTACTTGAGCATTAGTTTCTCGATTATCTTGGATCCCTGGCGTGCAAATATGCCGATCCTGGTCTCCTGGGGTCCGTCCCATGCTCTGGTGTCATCAGAGCGTTAAATCCATGCTTTAAGCACCATTTTTTCAGTCTATGCTCGTAAATACACTCTGCATCACAAACATGATTAAATCGGGCCATTAAACGGTATCATGCTTGTAAATCCATGCAATAACTGGGTCTGATATGCAATATTTAACCCACAACACAACTCCTAACCAGCATTTTGCTAGTCCCGAGCAAAATATGCGAAAAAAAGTTGAGAATTTCAGGACAATTCGTATGAACTCGAGTGACTTTTGCAAAACAATTCAGATGCGAGACTGTTACGTTGCATGAATGTTGGGCCTTACTCTCTCCTAGACTCAAACACACGGTAAATTTCATAATCAATTTCAAAGTGTTAGTCCCTCAATTAGAACAATCCTAAAACACTGAGTTCCATAGGTATATAGTGTAATCTCGGCTTTCAACATTAATACGAAACTCTCTGTTTCAGGATATCATTGGTAACCAGCAAGAGAGTTCATGATAACCAAAACTTGCCTCGAAGATCATCTTTTCATTTCTTCAGCTTTTGATCTTTTTTTTATTATTATTAAAAGTAATACCAAAACAAATCCTCACCTATAGGGAGCAAACCTATGGTGAAGACTGCGTACTCAAACCTTTTTACGTATTATCCGTAGGGAATGAAATCCACACGTATAGGGAGCAAACCTATAATGAAGAGTTCTTGCCTAACCTCTTTCAACGGTATCTTTTCCTTTCAATTGATCATGACGGGCAATTTTTCAAGATGGTTCCTTCCATGCATCAAACTGAAATCTTAATGTGTAAGCGAAATGTGACATGTGAAATCATGACTCACTCAATGTTTAAAACCTCTAACCATGGACTAACAATTTAAATTTAACTGTGAAATCTAATAGATAACTGAATCCAAGAGTCATAAAGTACCAACATCACGTATCTTGAAATTCTAAGTGCCCTAGATGGCCGTCAAAATCACTTCGAATTCCTCAGAAACCTAGAAAATTTCTTTTTTTTTTTTATAGAAATTTCCACAATTTTTGTTCAAGACTAAGAAAATGCTGATTAGGTCACCTGATCTCCCACCCCCAACCTAAAATCTACATTGTCCTCAATGTAAATGATATGAGCATGCAATACACTTGGGACAACGAAAAGTAAATATGAAGTGATGGGAAGATAGTACCTGGATGATGAATCGAGAGACACTTTCCAAGAGATCGCAGCATGGGCGTCGGTCAGCACGAGAGAGAAGGCAACACAAAAATAATAAAAATAAAATCTTACCTATACCACTTTCGTAGGTGCTCTCGATTGCATTTAGCGTATGCAACAAGCCTTTAAACCCCTAGGTTGCCCCTAGTGGTCGAGTTGTAGTCTCGTGAGGGTTTGCAGTAATGTTACCCACAAAAATTTAACTAACTAATGATAAAAACGAAATGAAATGAAGAGCTGGGTTGCCTCCCAGGAGAGCTAAGTTTACCATCTTCATCCAGACAAATAAATAACTACCCTAGTCCTATGAAAGCGATAAACCTACCTATACCTCCATCAGACTAGGAGATCAATCCTGGTAAACAGGAGCAGTCAGGGGCATGGACATGTCCTCTGAATCAAATTTCTCGACAAATGGTTTCAATCGATGTCCATTGACTTTAAACTCCTTGCCATTGTCGGGATCTCTTATCTCAACGGCCCCATGAGGAAAAACAGTAACAACAATGTAAGGGCCGGTCCAACGAGATCGAAGCTTACCCGGAAAGAGATGTAATCGAGAATTATACAAAAGGACCTTCTGACCAGGCGTGAATGATTTTTGCTAAATGTGTTGGTCATGAAATGCTTTCATCTTGTCCTTGTAAATTCTCGAATTATCGTACGCATCATTCCGGATTTCCTCAAGTTCATTCAATTGAAGTTTGCGTAGCGAGCCAGCGTTGTCCAGATTGAAATTAAGATTTTTGATCGCCTAGTATGCTTTATGTTCCAGCTCCACAGGCAAGTAACAAGCTTTCCCATAGATAAGTCTAAAGGGAGACATTCCAATAGGGGTTTTAAAGGCAGTACGGTATGCCCATAAGGCATCGGTCAATCGGATTGACCAATCCTTACGATCAGGGTTAACCGTTTTCTCCAAAATGTGTTTAATTTTCCTATTAGAAATCTCGGCTTGCCCACTTGTCTGTGGGTGGTATGGGGTGCTCACCTTATGAGAGATACCGTATTTCTTCATTATGCTCTCAAATGGTTTATTATAAAAGTGTGAGCCCCCATCACTAATGATGGCTCGAGGCGTCCCGAATCGAGAAAGGATGTTTTCTTTTAGGAATTTAATGACCGTGCGATGGTCATTAGTTCGACACGGAATCGCTTCGACCCATTTAGTGACATAATCCACAGCGAGCAAAATATACAGATTTCCAAACGATTGGGAGAATGGTCCAATGAAATCGATGCCCCAGCAATCAAATGCTTCAATGATAAGGATGTGATTCAAAGGCATCATATTTCGACAGGACAATGCTCCCAATTTCTGACAACGCTCATAAGCTTTACAAAACTCATGAGTGTCCCTAAACATAGTGGGCCAGTAAAAGCCACACTGCAGAATCTTGGCCGTGGTCTTTTTAGCAGAAAATTGACCACCACAGGCCTGTGAATGACAGAAGGAGATGACGCTCTGATGCTCATCGTCTGGTACACATCTCCTTAGGATTTGGTCTGGGCAATATTTAAATAAATAAGGATCATCCCAGAAAAAGTTACGCACCTCGGTGAAGAATTTCTTCTTATCTTGCGCAGTCCACTGTGTCGGTATGGAACCTGTGGCAAGATAATTAGAAATATCAGCGAACTAAGGAGAATGGGAGACTCTGAACAGTTGTTCATCAGGGAACATATCATTGATATGGGTCGCCTCAAGGGAATCAGAGGTATTAAGGCGAAAAAGGTGATAGACCACTACGTTCTCTACTCCTTTTTTATCTTTAATTTCTAAATCAAATTCTTGGAGTAGAAGGATCCATCGTATCAAACGGGGTTTAGAATCATTCTTAGAAAGAAGATACTTAAGTGCCGCATGATCTGTGTAGATAATGATCTTAGATCCGATCAAGTAGGACCTAAATTTGTCCAAGGCGAACACTACAGCTAAGAGTTCCTTTTCCGTAGTCGAGTAGTTCACCTGGGCAGAATTTAAAGTTCTAATTGCGTAATGAATGATGTAGGGCCTTTTATCTTTTCTTTGGCCTAGGACCGCCCCAAGAGCATAATCAGAAGCGTCGCACATAAGCTCAAAAGGAAGGCTCCAGTCGGGTGGTTGCATGATAGGTGCAGTGGTTAACGTGCCCTTAAGCTTGGTGAAAGCTTCCTGGCATTGCTCAGTCCACTCGTACGGAGCATCCTTTTGAAGAAGATTACATAAAGGATGAGAGAGGAGACTAAAGTCCTTTATGAATCGCCTGTAAAATCCTGCGTGTCCTAAGAAGGATCGCACGTCTCTGATGTTCTTGGGTGGAGGTAGGTTAGAGATAAGATCGATTTTTGCCTTATCTACCTAGATTCCCTTGGATGAGATGATATGCCCAAGGACAATTCCCTTCTGAACCATGAAATGACACTTCTCCCCATTAAGTACCAAGTTCTTTTCTTCACATCTTTTCAGCACACATTTAAGACTTTCCAAGCACTTGCTGAAAGATGGACCGTAAACAGAGAAATCGTCCATGAAGACCTCTAGATATTGCCCCACCATATCAGAAAAGATACTAAGCATACATCGCTGAAAGGTGGCAGGGGCATTACATAGTTCGAATGACATCCTTCGATAGGCAAAGGTGCCGTAGGGACATGTAAATGTGGTCTTTTCCTGGTCTTCAGGAGCTATCTCTATCTGGCTGTAGCCCGAATACCCGTCAAGGAAACTGTAATAGGAATGACCAGCTAACCTTTCTAGGATCTGATCAATGAATGGTAAAAGAAAGTGGTCTTTCCTCATGATGGCATTCAACTTCCTGTAGTCAATTCACATTCTCCAACCAGTAGTGACTCTAGTTGGCACGAGTTCATTATTAGCATTGGCAACGATGGTGATTCCGGACTTCTTAGGGACCACTTGAGTTGGACTCACCCATTGACTATCAGATATAGGGTATATAATACTCACGTCCAATAGTTTAAGAACCTCGGCCTTAACCACTTCCTTCATGTTTGGATTTAGTCTACGTTGTGGTTGCCTAGCGGTTTTTGCATTATCCTTAAGATATATGCGGTGAGTACAAATTGAGGAATCGATTCCCTTGAGGTCCGCTATCGTCCATCCCAGGGCTCCTTTATGCTCAATGAGAGTAGATATGAGCATACTCTCCTATTCTTTGTCCAGGTGGATAGAGATCACCATCGGGTATGTCTCATCTTGACCTAAATAGGCATATTTCAAATCAGAGGGCAAAGGTTTTAGATTAAACTTCGGCAGCTTGAGGTTAGACGGTAGAGGCACTACATCGGTTTGTGGCAATTCTTCAAATTGTGGCCTCCACCGGTTAACTTCAAGTACCGGTGTAGTATCAAGCAAGGCGCACGTCTCGCTAATCATGTCATCATCAAAATCATGGGAGTGGGCCAGACACGTCTTTAGATGGTCAGAGGATAAGGTTAGAGGTGTCGTATCTTCCACGAAAGAGTCAATCATGTTAATGTCGTGAAAATCGTCATCATCCTCTGAGTTGCTGCCGTTATTGAAAAAGATGTTTGACTCCAATGTCAAATTTTCAAAAGACATAGTCATGACACCATTCCTGCAATTGATAATTGCATTTGACATGGCAAGGAATGGGCGACCAAGAATGACGGGAATCTGAGTGCTCATGTTATTGATGGGTTCGGTGTCTAGGATGATAAAATCTACAGGGTAGTAAAATCTATCGACTTGGACTAACACATACTCAATTATCCCTCTTGGTATACGAACAGAGCGATCAGCAAGTTGTAGTGTGGTCAGGGTGGGTTTTAATTCACCCAAACCTAACTGTTTGTATACCGAGTAGGGAATCAAATTTACGCTCACTCCTAAGTCAAGAAGTGCGTGATCAATTCGATGGTTCCCGATTACACATGATATAGTTGGGCTACCGGGATCCTTGAATTTCTGCGGCACGTCTTGCTTCAGGATGGCACTTACTTTCTCAGTCAAGAAGATTTTCTTTTGAATACTTTGCCGTCGTTTGGTCGTGCATAAGTCTTTCAGGAATTTGGCATATGAAGGTATCTGTTTCACGACATTAAGTAGAGGAATGTTGACTTTCACTTGTTTCAACACCTCTAGGATATCCTGAGAGTTAGAGAGAGGTTTTGGTGAAACCAACCGTTGGGAGAACGGAGCAACTGGCTTCTCTAGAAGTTCCGGTTCTAATTTTTGTGGGGCATCACTAGATCCATCATTGTTGTCCTCTCCTGGTTCTTGAGGCTTTTCGGGCCTAACCGGAAGAGTTTTATCAATGATCTTTCCACTCCTAAGAGTGGTGATGGATTTAGCGTGCCCCATCTGATTTGAAGAGCTAGGATCATTAATCTCGTACTGCGGTTTATGATTGGGGAGAGGTTGTGCAGGAAGCATCCCATTTTCTATAACCATCATACGAGAATCTATCTTTTGCATAAAATCTGTAATTCCCTGCATTGCCTGAGCCAGCTCTTGTATGGAATTTTGAACCGGTTCCTCTTGAGGTTTCACTTGATTTGGATTTTGATTGAAGAAACCTTGAGGGGTAGCCGTTTGTCCATTCCTCTAACTAAAGTTTGGATGATTTTTCCAACCAGGATTGTACGTATTGGAGTTAGGTCCAGTAAAAGGTCTTTGATAGTTGTTTACGGCATTAGCTTGTTCATTCAATACTCCTCGAAATGCGGGTATTGTAGGACAATTTTCATTTGTATGAATGTTGCAATCATAGATGCCGCAAATAATTTCATTAACCTTATCCTTCTTTCCTTCATGGCCTCAACTTTCCTTATGAGCGTAGTCACTTTACACTTGAGATCATTCTTTTCTTTCAAGAGATATAATCCACCTTTCTCCTTTAATTAAGTCGGCCTAGACGTGGTGTTTGATTTTGGGTAATAGTCCCATGATTGTGTTTTTTCAGCCAGACTGTCGAGGTAGTCCCATACCTCATCGACATCTTTATTAATGAACTCTCCATTACACATTGTCTCGACCATTTAGCGCATGAAAGATGTCAGTCCATCTAGAAGAAATTTGTAATGCGCCACGTTTCAAATCCGTGTTGTGGGCATGAACTGACCAAATCTTTGAATCTTTCCCAACATTGGAAGAATGTTTCATCTTCCTTTTGGGCAAAGTTCATGATTGCTTTTCTGAGGGTAATCATTTTATGATGTGGGAAGAATTTTTTTATGAATTCCCTCTGCATGTCGTTCCATGTGCCAATGGATCTAGGATGCAGTGAATGTAACCATGTCTTAGCCTTCTCTTTTAAGGAAAAAGGAAAGAGTTTCAGCTTGATTGTATCTTTAGATACATTAGGAAAATATAATGTAGCTATAATCTCATCGAACTCTTTCAAATGTAAATATGGACTTTCTGATTCAAGTCCATGAAATTTGGGAATGAGTTGAATAACTCCTGGCTTGATGTCTATTTGTCCTGTGTTTTCAGGAAAAATCATGCATGAGGGCGTACTCACTCCCGTCAGTTGTAGATAATCTCGTAAAGTACAAGGCGGGGGTGCCTGATGCACCTCATTCTCATCTTGGGTATCCTCCACCCTGGTGGGAAGTAGAGGAGGTTAGTCTTCAGCCATAACTTCAATTAACTCAGGGGATTTCGAGTGGTGTCTAGTCCTGCGATGGATAGTCAACCCCTCAACCAATCCTCCTTCAGTCAAGAGACGTCGAGTGTTGTCACGGGCCCACTTGGGCATGAAACACTCGCAGCCCTCAATTAAATTCGAACGAAAAGAAAATCTAGAAAGAGAGAGAGAGTTGGAAAGAAATTACCAACTTGAAGTCCCTAAGTTAAAGACCTGCAAAAGAAAACAAACAAGTCAGTTTCTAAAAGAAGAAAAGTCTAAACTAGAAAGTAAATTACTAAAAGAGAACTGAAAAATAGAAAGTAGAGAGAAAGCTTACTAAATTAGGAATTTCTACCTTAAAAGCTTACACAATGAGAAAGTTAGTTTCTAAAAAGGAAAGTACCAGAATTAGAGAGTTTCTAAAAATGAAGGAAAGATGAGTTAGTTTCTAAAATTAGAAAGAATCTCTAAAGAGGGAAATAACTAACCTAGTTTCTAAAAACAAAAGAGGAAAGTTTCTAAAGATAAACTAGTTCCTAAAAATAGAAAAATACTAGAAAATAGAAAATTTCTAAAATTAAAAGAAAGCTTAGAATAAGAAAATTTCTAAAATTCAAATAATAATTCTAAAAATAGAAAAAGTAGAGGAATTAGAAAGGGATTACCAATTTAGAAGTTATTTCAGAATCCTACAAAACAGGAAAACAAGTTAGTTTATAAAAATAAAATAAAAACTTTTAACCTAAAGTTAGTAAAATCCTATTCTTAACCTAATTCTAAAACTAATTAATTTCAGAAAAACGTAGCCGTCAATCCCCGGCAACGGCGCCAAAAACTTGTTCACTCCCCAAGTATAGGGTTGTGATGTAGTAATAAACTCGGTGAGACCGAAGTCGAATCCCAAGGGACTGATACTTGTACATTACCTGAAACTAGGTAGAAATAGAACTAGCCTAAGATGAAATCTAAATCCAATATAAAGTGATGAATAATGGTGAAAAATTAATCTAAAACTTTAAGAGAAATCAGATATAAGAAACTAGGGATTCAGAAGATCCACTTGTAGAGATCAGGGAGAGCTTATGCCTGCTTCAAAATTCATGAAAATTAAACTGAACTTCCTCTGATATAATTTTAAGGAGATGAAAGGTATATGAATTATAATGGATTCCATCACCAAACCATGCCCAGGAGACAAAGCAAACAACAGAATTAACTAATTACTAACCAATCAACAATGCATGAAGGTTAAGAAGGGTACCGTCATCCAACCGTGCCCATGGGACGATGGTGAACAACAGGGCTTCCTGACGTCATAAACATCAAAAGGAGGAAGAAATACTCAAAATCATCGCAGATCTATTGTAATTTCAGTCACAACAAACCATTAAAAATAACTGAAAGTATTCCTTTTAATTTGAACAAAAATTAACATCAGTCAGTCTAAACAATAGGCACAAGCAAAGTCTCTCCCATCAGACTACAGGCTTCACCTCTTAGCCCTAGCTAAGAGGTTTAGCTACACATGAATGGGCTGGATCTCTTAAAATTAGAATAAACAAATTAAAATAGGAATAAGAAAAAACAAACTCTCCTTGCAAACCCCTACCTCTGCTCACGTTCCCAACCTTCTCTGATGCCCAAAGCTTCCTCCCACGGCTGCCTCTGCTCACGTCCCAAAAAAGATGCCCCCCTTTCTTTCTCCCTTCTTCTTTTATAAACAACAGAGATCACGGTGGGTGGATGCTAGAGTCCGTGCGTGAGTTGGTTAGAAGAGAACGAGGCGTCACGCACTCCTCTTTCACAGCGAAACTACAAACAGCCTGATTTTTGAAGTGATTTCTGGAACAGCGAGCTTCCCCACCTTGGAATCTGACTGCATGGTGAGGTTGAAGGCCCAGCTGTGTAGTGTTTGGACGGTCCGGATCATCTATGTGATCAGCGATGGTGGCCCACCTGGATAGACCGCAACCTCTGCTGCGGAACAGAGCTCGCGTAGGCGCTCCGCTGTGATGTTAGTGGGGTCCATAAACGGACTTATCAAGGAAATCCACACCGTCCACTAGTTTCCCCTCGGAATTTTAGTCAGGAAGGTGCATTTTTTTCCTTCTGTTGATGAGGCCCACTGAATCTTTGTTTCTGCCGTCCATCCTGCGTTTAACGGCTGGAAACGCGCATGCGCTCGCATGGGGGAAGAAGGGCACCTAGACGTGGGTTACACCCACCCTCTGGATGCAATGGATGGATCCGATCTCCAAAATAGCTGATGAGTGGGGCCCACAACACAGAACTGCCACGAATGGCATAAACGCTGTTGCATTTTTGGTTTTTTGGAAGAAGAAGCCGGTCAAGGGTCGGATTGACCGATCTTTCGTTTCTGTGCACGGCCAGTGCACTTGTGCACTATGCACACTCATACTCCAGTGGGGTCCATTATGATGTTTTTGAGAAATCCGCTCCATCTATCCGTTTTGTCAGCTCATTTAAACAGTTGAGACCAAAAATGGAGAATATCCAGATATCAGGTGGGCCCCACTTAAGGTTTTAAGGGGCTGATCTATCCGTTGGGCCACTTCCACAGTGATCCAATGGTTGATTTTTGATTTGTACGGCTTATTTAAGGTCTTCAGGCCATATAGAAAGTTTCGAGCTGAACGGATGGTGGGAACCCTGTGATCTTGTATTCTGTACCAATTTCAGGCTACTTGAGCATTAGTTTCTCGATTATCTTGGATCCCTGGCATGCAAATATGCCGATCCTGATCTCCTGGGGTCCGTCCCATGCTCTGGTGTCATTAGAGCGTTAAATCCATGTTTTAAGCACCCTTTTTCAGTCCATGCTCGTAAATACACTCTGCATCACAAACACGATTAAATCGGGCCATTAAACGGTATCATGCTTGTAAATCCATGCAATAACTGGGTCTGATATGCAATATTTGACCCACACGGATGAATTAACATAATCAGTCGTTGGACTTTAAGTCGAGCCAGGCCTTTGACCGGTCGAGCCATGAGAAGAAAATCCCCATTAAATCTCTCCCTTTTCAACTCAGGAGAAATTCACCATTTTCAAGCCAGCCAAGTTTCTACAAACCTCAAACTTGTCATTGAGCAAAGCCTTGGTCATCATGTCTGACCCATTTCATCCATGTGTACCTTATCAAGCTGTAACACATTTTGTTCCAAAGTATCCCTGATCCAGTGATACCAAATCTCTATGTGCTTTGACTTAGAGTGCTGACTTGGATTCTTGCTCAAGTGTATAACACTTTGACTATCGCAATAGACCACGTGCTACTCCTGTTTCAGGTTTTGTTCTTATAAGAACCTCTTCATCTAAAGCATCTCTTTACATGCCTCTGTGATTGCAATTTACTCAGCTTCTATCGTCGACAATGCTACGACCTTCTGTAGCTTGCTCTGTCAAGAGACCGCTCCCCCTGCAAACGTGAATATGAACCCCGATGTAGACTTCCTGGAATCTATGTCACCTGCCATATCTGCATTTGTGTAGCCCTCTAACACAGGTTTTTCATCACTATAGCATAGGCACAACCTAAATGAGCCTCTTAGATACCGCAGTATCCATTTCACCGCTGCCCAATATTCTTTGCCAGGATTGATAAGATACCGGCTGATAACACTAACAACATATGCTATGTCTGGGCGCGTACACACCATAGTATACATCAAACTTCCTACTGCTGACACGTAGGGTATCTTCTACATCTCATCTACCTCTACCTTCGTCTTGGGACAATGCTTGTCGCTCAATTTGAATTGACCATCCAGTGGAGTACTGACCGGTTTTGCTACATTTATATTGAACCGCTCTAGGACTTTCTCAATATACCGCTTTTGTGACAACCAAAGCTTCCTGCTGTTTCTGTCACGGGTTATCTCCATTCCTAGGATCTGTTTAGCCGAGCCTAAGTTTTTCATCGCAAATGACTTGCCCAACTCCTGTTTCATCATGTCAATCTTCTTGATGTCTTTTCTCATGATGAGCATGTCATCGACGTATAACAACAGAACTAAGAAATCAGTATTTGAGAACTTGCGCGTGAACACACAATAGTGCAACTCCATTTTGTCATATTCATACTTCAACATGAACAAGTCGAACTTCTTGTACTATTACCTCGGAGTTTGTTTTAGCCCATACAAGCTCTTCCTCAGCCTACACATCATATGCTTTTTGCCCTTGACTTCGAACCCCTCTGGTTAGTGCATATAGATCTCTTATTTCAGGTCGCTATGGAGAAAGGCAGTTTTAACATCTAACTGCTCAATCTCCAGATCCATGTTAGTTGCAAACCCAAGCGACACCCGTATGGATGTCATCTTCACTACTAGTGAGAATATCTCCTTGAAGTCTATACCTTTCCTCTGACCAAACCCTTTCACCACAAGTCTGGCCTTGAACCTCGTTTGTGAATTCTTCTACTCATTCTTCTTTCTGAACACCCACTTGTTGCTCAGAGCTTTCTTGCCCTTAAACAATTTCACCATATCATAGGTGTGGTTCTTATGCAAAGATTTCATCTCCTCTTGCATAGCTTTCAACCACTCCCCCTTATACTCATTAGCTAGGGCCTCATAATAGTCTTTTGACTCTCTCCCATCAGTGAGCATAATGTACTCATGCGGCGAGTACCTCTTGGACGGATGTCTGTCCCTAGATGACCTCCTCACCTGTGGCTCAATAGGTGGATCAAGTAGGGGCTGCTCTCCTAGTTCATCTTCTGTAGAAATTCCCTCATCCTCTGCACCTTGCTGTATTCTCCCGTCATCAGGCACCACGGAAGGAGTGACCGAATCCATGTCCTCTACCTCACTCGAACTAGGCTGCGTCTTTTCTAGCTTATAAATGTCTTCGATACATTGGTCTTCAAAGAAAACCACATCTCTGCTCCTAACGAGCTTCTTCTCAGTCAGATTCTACAATCTATAGCCAAAATTTTCATCATCGTACCCCAAGAACACACATTGTCTGATCTACGTATCGAGTTTGGACCTCTCGTCCTTTGGTACATGAACAGATGCCCTGCATCCAAACACCCTGAGATGACTGTATGATAGATCTTGTCTAGTCCACACCTTCTCAGGTACTTCTCCATTCGATGGGGCTAATGGAAACCTGTTTATCAAATACACTGCTGTGTGCATTGGTTCTCCCCAGAATATCTTAGGCAACTTTGCATGGGATAACATGCATCTGATTCTCTCTACAATGGTGCGATTCATTTGCTCAGCCACACCATTATGCTGGGGGGTCTTGAGAATCATTTGTTCATGCCATATACCCAGGAACTTGTAATACTTATGAAAGTCACTGATGTATTCACCATCATTGTCAGTGAGGATGCACTTCAATGATCTACCTGTCTCTCTCTCGACCATAACATGAAACAATTTAAACACACTAAAGACCTCGTCCTTAGATTTCAAAGTATAAACCTAAACCCTCCTAGATGCATCATTTATAAAAGTGATAAAATAAAATGCCCCACCTAAGGTTTTTGTCTTCATAGGACCACAAACATCAGAATAAACCAAATCTAATGCATGCACTTTATTAACATGAGAAGCAGATTTAACAAATGAAACTCTATGTTGTTTCCCTGATAAACAGTCAATACAATTTTTGAGAGGTATACCTGTCACGTCTGGAAGGAGCTGCTTCCTTGCTAGTAGTCGAAGTCCTTTTTCAGTCATGTGGCCTAGATGTCTGTGCCACATGTCAATAGCTGAATCTTTCGCTGCGTTGAACTCACCTTTACACATACTGACACTTGTCTTGTAAATGGTGCAACACTTCTTCTCTCTAGCTGCGATCAACAAACCCTTGATGAGCTTCCAGCGCCCACCAGCAAAATGACTTTCATAACCATCATCATCCAACCTTCCCGTCGACATCCAGTTGAGGCGAAGGTCTGAAATGTGTCTCACATCCCTAAGAACCAATGTGTAGCCCATATTGGTCTTCACACAAATATCACCGATCCCTACGATCTTCGATATGCCAGAATTACCCATCTTCACGGTCCCGAAGTCACCTGACTTGTAGTCTATAAAGAAATCTCTACGTGGAGTCGCATAAAACGAGGCTCCCGAGTCTATCACCCAGTCAGTGTCCTGACTTGTAGGCATGAGACAAACATCATGATCTGCTGAAAGAATAATTACAACATCGCCATCTGAAGCGACCGCAGTGGAGTTTGATTCATCTTCATTCTCCTTTCCTTTTCCTTTCTTATCATTCTTCTTCTTATGACATTCATGCTTGTAGTGGCCATTCTTACCACAATTCCAGTATTCAATATCCTTCCTGGTGCTCGACTTACCTCTTGATTTATCTCGGGACTTCTCGCCCTTTCTATTCTTTCCTCTCCCTTGATCTTATATCATAAGAGCCTCTTGTTGAGTAGATCCCTGAGACTTCCTTCTTGTCTCATCATTAAAGAGACAACTAGTTACCTGTTCCATGAACATCTTTCCGTCTGGATCAAAGTTACTCAAAGACACCACCAATGTCTCCCAACTAGTAGGCAATGAGCTAAGTAATAGTAAAGCCTGTAGTTCATCGTCTAGGACCATCTTCATAGCGGAGAGCTGGTTCAATATATTGCTGACCTCATTCATGTGCTCAGTCACAGAACCACCATCTTTGAACGTGATATTCACAAGTCGTCTTAACAGAAAAATCTTATTGACGGTTGTCTTCCTCTCATACAACCCTTACAATTTCAGCCATATTCTAGCATCTGAAGTCTCCGTAGACACATGGTGGAATACGGAATCGTCCAGCCATTGTTTAATAAACCCCACCGCCTTCCGGTCCAACTTCTTCTAATCATCATCTATCATATCCTTTGTCTTTGCAGATATGCCTAGAATTGGAGCATACAAGTCCTTGCAATAAAGCAAGTCCTCCATCTTAGCCTTCCATATGGTCCAGTTAGAACCATTGAGACTAATCATCCTTGATGAGTCACCTTTCATAATTCAGAACCGATCCTACTCCGTTCAACCAACTTGAACGCTCTGATACCACTTTGTTGGGGCCGTTGTACAAAACCTTAGGATTTAGCCTCCCTTAAACATAAGAATTATGGGATAATAATGCAATGAAATAAATTAAAGTACAAACCACATAACACAAGAGATTTTTATGTGGAAAACCCTTAAAGAAGTAAACACCATGGGACCTCGTCTAGAGCAACAATTCACTATGAAGTAGAACGTTATAACGGATCACAAGCACATACCGCTTGGATCAAACCTTCTTCACTCACGCAGGAATGGATGAACAATAAGAGAATAAAGAAAACGGAGAGATCTCACCGATTACGAGGACCTAGAAGCGCTGAGATGACGACTGTGAAGTAAATAACCTCTACGAGCAGAATTCTCCCTTCCACAAGCTTCCTCTCTCTTTTCTCTCTCTCTCTCACCTTTTTGATATCCCTAAAACCCTTTAGAAAACCTTTGTATAGCTTTAGGAAACACCCTTGCATTGCCCTAGAATAACCTTAGGACCCCTATTTATAGTTTAGACATCTTCCTTTTGCACTACGGTGAAAACCGCCTCAAATTTCTGAATCCCGCACAAAATCGGACTAGAATCTGCGTAACCTTGACTAGTCGAGGAGATTCCTCAATTGGTCGAGCATACTCCTCGACAGGTCGAGCAGTGCGGATGAATTAACACAATTGGTCGCTGGACTTTGAGTCGAGCCAGGCCTCGACCGGTCAAGCACCACCCTCGACCGGTCGAGCCAGGCCTTCGCCCGGTCGAGCCATGAGGAGAAAATCCCCATCAACTACTTCATCATGCATATCATGTGTTAGCTACTAATCATCATTTCTATGAAATGTATTTCTCTATTCTACTAATCTTTAAATAATAAATTTTGTATATTACTATTCAATATTTGGCAATAAAATCCTGCATGGAAGAGAAAAAAAATAATAAAAAAAATGAAACAAGAACTAGGCGAAGTTATTGATACTCTAGCAGTATGATGCTTGATATGCAGGTGCTTAAAAATTACTGCTACTTGATATGCAAGTGCTTAAAAATTGTGCATGTGCATATATATATTAACTCAAAATAAAACACCTAAATTGTGAAACCCACTTAACTAAGTCACAAACCCAAAATCAGACCAATTGAATGACACTTACCTCTAATTCATGGACTCTTGTATTTAGAAGCAGAATTTGATATTTTTCGTTTCTACTATCCAATTGATGTCCATTACTCTCAATCTGACGGTTATATAATCAATCAAGTTTCAGTTTTAGCCTATGATACATGTAAACTTTGACGATAATTTGGACAATCCAATTTAATTTACTTTTATGTCACACATGCGATTCGTGCGCTACCTAATCTATAGCCTGCAAAAACCTAGATATGATAGATTCATTTATTCATGCCAAGCTTATTACCAATGAGGCCATTTGTCTTGCAAATGGTTTAAAACACCTAAAAGAGGTGGTAGAAAACAAAAATGGAGATATAACAATGTAGCATTACCTGTGCATAGATCAATCTAGATATTGGAGTTAACAAGCATTATTCATTTATTTGCATCCCTTTCACAAAGTTCTTCATTTATTTATCCTTTTATTCGATTGCTGTTTTTCTTTCTCAAGTTGAATTTTCTCCATAGATATTAGTTACTCAAGATTGTTTGGAGATGACTAAGGCATTGGAGGAAATGAAAAATACTTTCATAAATCTTATATGCACAAGGTATGTTTTTCCAAGGAAGTTTTATGTACTCCAATATTTAATTTTAAAAATAATCTAAGTTTAGGAATAGGGTAGCTACCTTGAGTTGTCAACATATTGATATGTTAGGGCACAAAAATATACACATTTTGGCTAACAATAACTTTGTTGTGCGACCGTGCAACATGGATATGTTGTGCGGCTGCGCAATGTCTAGAGTAACTGTTGGAGATGGAACATCGGACATTCTGTCCATTCTGCACCAGAGATCTGTTGCGTGACCATGCAACATGGGCATGATGCGTGACTACGCAACAGTGACCAGTTGTGCAGATTTGGTTCTTCACACATGTGGAGGCCTATAAATACTACTCTCCCATTTCATTTGAGATATTAATAAGTGAGGTGCTTCAGAGAGATTAGGGGAATCTTCGAGAGTCTTCAAGAGTAGAGAGTTACGGCATTCAAGTATTATGCAGTACGTCACGGGAGGAGTTAAGAAATAGAGCATCACCAAACAATCTATTAACATAAATTGTGCTCATAAATGTGCCAAATTAATTATTCCCATCCACTGAGAAGCACCATTTAGAATGTGGCTAAAATATTAGGCTAACTAAAAAGCGGTAGGCGATGCAGAGTAGACCATCTATTATTTGTGCCTCACTAATATTGACTAACATGAAATAATGGAACTAAAATGTAGCAAGCAATTAATGTAAGAGCTATGTGAATGATTTGGATTGGATCATCAATATGTGGGCACCACATTTACCATAATAAACAAAACATTTTACAAGAATATATAAATGAAGGATGAGGCTGGATCCACCACAAGGCTCAGGTTAAGATTAAGTAATTAACCCACAATACCATTTGTGGGGCCCATTGTGATGTGTGCGTGACATCCAATCCATCCGTCGTGTGCGTCCTTTGCTCTCTTTAGCGTTGAAAATTCCATGCAGATACATAACTCAAATGGGATAATTAACCGTAGTATTTTTCAGCTTTCTAGGGTTTAGGTCTCACGATTCTTTTTGTAGAAAATCAAATGACAATTTAATTCTTTAATATCCACATATAAGCTGGCCTCCAATCTCTTGATAAATTTATTTAAAGAAAGAAATGTATTTCTGTTGATCAATCTGCTAGAGATATACGGTTATGAGATGTTTTTCATCGCTTCTTGCTGTAAGGTTACTTAGTAAAGCTGTTAAATCATATTCTAAAAAGGTTAGAGCAATCCTACCCTTTCTTTGCCGTGTGCCGAATTTAAGAAGATGATGACTTGACAATGAATACGCGAATCAACTTGAATACGATTTATGAACTTAATCCGACTTGAGATCGAAATGCCTTGGAGACGCATACTACAATAATAATATTGATGGATGGATGGGATGCCATGTATGTATCATAGTGAGTCAGAAAAAATGAAAATGAAAGTTGTAATGATAGTGTGAGATTACACATCTTATAATTTACTTATTTAGGAATACAATGAAATATAGAAAAAAATAGAGGCTACATAGAAGGTAGTAACGGGAATTGGTAGGTAGCTTGATCTGCTTGAACGACACCATCTATTCTCTTCACGTGCTTCAATTTCTTAAAAAAAAAACAACCCACAATGATTGCAATGTACCTTGAGGAAGCGAAAATACAGTTATAAGCTCTATGAAGTTTTCAAGTGTAGGTGTTCGATCTCACTGATTCAAGTGGCGTTGTCTCCTTGGACATATTCTATTTTGTCCTCGTGCCCTAAAATTAGTTGGCAAAATGAACGGTATGTATAAATCACATACATCATGGTGGGACCCATATAGTCCGATTTTGTTTGTGTTGGATCAAGCTGATATTTGTGTTTTCCCCTCTTCATCTAGTCTTGTGTAACCATATCAACAGGTTAGATGGAAAAAAAACATTAAGATGGGCCCTAAGAAGTTTTTAATGCGGAGCTTTCAATCACAATGTTTCATGTGATATGGCACAACTAGAGCTGGGCATCGAGTCGAGTCAGACCGAGTTAGGGTTGACCCGACTTGATTCGGTTTTGAAATAGGCTTGACTTGACTTGGTACCGAGTCCGGCATGCTTGACCTGATCTCAGTCTGAGTCTGGCTTGGATTAATCCGGACCAAGTCCAACTCAGTCACAAGTACCGAGTCGGGTTGGGTGCAGCGGGTATCCATGGGCTGAAATCACAATTCAAAACCTAGATTCACTTGCCAGAATTGTCGCCTCTCCATCAGCTACACGACATCCCATATCTGAGTTTTTTTAAGCATATATGTACGAGTCGAGTTTCAGATCGAGTTGAATCAATACTGAATTGGATTTCAAGTCAAGTCAAGTTTTTGGATAACTTGAACTCGACTCAATTTGAGTTCAAATTGGATGAAGTCAACTCGATTCGGATGGACTCACCCACTTGGTTCGAATTGAGTTAGCTCTGAACGAGTTGAGTCATCCTTTGCCTAGCTCTAGGCACAACTCAGATTTGGAAATGCTTCATCTTGGGCTCATGTCCAAAAATGAGCTACAAACGGATAAAAATAGAAGTGGATTGCATCTGACCAGATTTATATGGAGGCCCACCGTGATGTATCTGTTTATCCACATCGTCTATCTCTTTTCTCAGAATTTGTTAAGGTATGAGCCAAAATGAAGTAGATCCAACGCTCTAGTTTTTTGGGCTCAAGGCCCAACTTGAGAAGGCCCATCTGATGGCAAGGGTGGATAATATGCACACACCACGGTGTGGCCATTGAGGACAATACTACCTGTATAAGATCTTTGGACTTCGAGCCTCTTGCTAGACTACCCTATTAATTGTTAACCACTATTTTCGTATATTGGAGTCTCATCCACGTAAACTTTGTCTATGAGAGCCATCTGTATTGCATAAATGATGGACCACATCATGGATGGTGCATAGGCGTAGATCTAGACTGATCTTAACCACCAGAACCATCAGATTGGCTCGATGAATTTGGAATGTTAACCATTTTATTTGTAACCATCCAACTAATATCAACCATTGGATTGTTAGAATCCTTGGATCAGTTTGATTTTCAAGGTAGATGCTTCATCAGAAACATGACCAATGATTTAAATGGTCTTGATTGACTTGCAAGCATGCAAGTATATGGATGGTGGATGAAAGATTCAAATTAAAAAACTGGTCACGTTCTAACCGTCGCATGTTCTAATCCATAAATGACACTAGGGCATGGCATGGCTGTTTTTTGTCAAATCAAAACTTCATTTTCTCAAACGATGCTACGTATAGATGCATCATGAACCCTAACTTAGAGAGGAATATGCGATCCATGGCCCCATCTTTTCACAGTATACACGCATTTTCATTTCTGAGAAGTACTGGAGCCAACAGTTTGATAATCCAGACAGTTAGATTGTTCTATCCACCTTGATTGGACCCCACAAAATTCACCTTGATAGGAAAATCTTAACATCGTGATATGTGGGTCCAAAATCAACTAAAGAAGGTTCTGAAACTCTGTCTTGGATCGTCCAATTAGCGTAAATTTTCTGGAATGATCCATCTATGGCAGGACTCAACAGAACAATGGTTAGGATTGCCATACCATAGCCCCCACTTGTCAAAATTTAAGACAGGTGTATACCATACAAAGATGGGCCACCTATCACAAATCCCTCCTCCCCAACCGCAATCCCAAAACATACGAAAGTGAACTGCACTATCATTAAGATAGGCCGTGTTTGTGTATGAAACCCGGACATGGATTGCGTCCTACCCCCGGTAATCCGTCCGGGCACGGCTCTGTGGGGCCCAATGTGATGTAAGTGTTTTATCCACTCTGTTCATTGCTTTTCCCAGATCATTTTAAGTTATATTCCTAAAAATGAATCAGTTCCAAAGCTCCAGTGGACCACACCAGAAGAAGCTACAGTGATGATGACACTCACCGTTGAAACCTAAGGGCCACCGTGATTTATTTTTACAATCTAACCTATTCATAAGGTCATCTAGACGTGGATGAAGTGAAAAAACAAATATCAACTTGATTTGAAACTTCTCCAGCTCCTAAGAAGTTTTTAATGGTGGACGTTAAATCCCCACTTTGTGGTCTACTTAATCCCTTTACCAGCCTAATTTTTTGTCTAATACCTTAAAATTATCTGAAAAAGCGATGAAAGGCGTGGATAAAACACTTACATCACGGTGGGCCCCACAGAGCACTGCCCGGACGGATTACTGTCCGGGTGGGGTAGGACGCAATCCGCGTCTGGCACCCCGGAATTCTATATAAAGCCTACTGTCCGAGTTTCAATTCAAAAACCTCTCCTCCTCGCATCTTCCTCTATACTCATCATGCGTGTGTCTGTTAGTGATGTAAATGGCTTTCTTTTGGTATTACCCACTTACTGCTTTGATGTCAACATCAACATCACCCTTCCATTTTGGATCATTCGACTCTTCTATGCCTCCTTGCTCATCAGTTGGGTTGTTGTGGCGCTGGTTGGTTTCTAATCCAAACTGACTTCGCACCTTTTGAAACTAATTACCTGACGAACCTGACGGTCGCGATGACTACACCACTGTATTAGCAGCAGTGGTCGCTGCCCCCAGCTTGAGCACATCACTCTTTGCCATATACATAAAGTCCGGTGTATATCGGGAGCGTGTGAAGGTTGATCAGCTAAAGACCAATATCGCCTTCATCAAGGATGAGATTGGAAAGACGGTCATTACGTTCAACTGTTATGCCACTCAAAAAAGATCGGTAAGGTATTCTAAGGGATTCTAAGCCATTCTAAGGGATTGAGAGGTATTTGAAGGGATTCTAAGACATTCTAAGGGATTGAGAGGTATTTGAAGGAATTTTAAGGCATTCTAAGGGATTCTAAGGCATTCTAAGGCATTCCAAGGCTTTCAAAAAGGGTTCTAGAGTTTCTAAAAAAGTGGAGCAAAGGAAAGATATGAGGATTACTCAAGTCTGGTAAGTCCTTTCTTTTTGTAATTTCTGCTTTTATAGTGAATATTTGTCGCTTTATGCCGTGGTTTTTCCTCGAAAGGGTTTTTCACGTTAAGTCTGTGTTCTTTTCTGTTTGCTTAGTGCTCTTGGATTGTTATCCTAGATCCATCTCTGTGTGATTCCGCGGCACAATCCCCAATAATTTATTTATTTATTTAATTGAAGTAAAAGCCAGACAACATCAAATCGTGACAGAGAATGCGCCTGAATAGGGTTTGGGTGGGGGTTGAAACTGTTTTGCCATGCCTTCCATGATGAGCGGCTGAAATGTAAGCAGGACGCGAATTTGCCAATGAGCCGTAACAGCATCAAATCCTAACAGTAGCAATCAATTGATCTTGACTGTTGGAATCAAATCCTAACAGTAGCAATCAATTGATCTGAAAGGTTTTCAATGGCGGGCATCCCCATCGCAACTGTCCCTGAGGTGTATCCCACTCGAGTTTTGGACGGCTTGATTCTCCAAGACCAGGTCAGATCTCATGCACACGTCACGTTGGCCCCACACATGGCGAGAATATTGTATTTTACAAAGAAAGAAAAACTGATAAATGAAAGACGCCATGATAGAGTGTGAGATTACAGATCTTAAAGATACAGATGGAACAAAGAGATAAGAGAAGGAAAATTACGGGAATTGGCCATGGAGATCTCGCTGGCTTCATCGGGATCGAGCTAAACCTTTCCCTTTCCGCACTTCAGCACGCTGGCGGCTAACTGCTTCTGCAGTTTCAACGACACCATCTCCACTTTCCCTCTCTTCCTTGACTCTCATTTTGGAAAACCTCCCTTCTTCGCCTCTCATTTTGGAAAACCTCTCTTCCTTGCTTCTCGTTTTGGAAAAGAAATCACTTTGGAAAACCTCTCTTCGTCGCCTCTCGTTTTGGAAAAAGCAAAACATAGAGTAAGTGCATGACTATAAAAAAAGCATATTATCATGCCATTTTTTCTTCCACGAAGGCCATGTGAGCTGGCCATGGCATCGCATAGATGCACAAAGTGCCAAGTTGGAACATTGGATAGGTCTGGGTTCTATGTTTATGGGCAAAATATTTTGATGTGATAACTACCTTGATTTTGTAGTCCAGATTTTCTAGGTCAATTTGTTGATGATGATTGCTGACAGTCAGTTGTTTCTGCATGCTGTTTCCCATTTGAAGGCCATCAGTTACATCATTTAGATTATCTATTTGGTTATTTTATGAATCGTCGTCCATCCATAATAGAGCTCACTACTCGAATGGTACTGATATTGATACCTTCCCTGTATTGTGGGAGCTAGGTTGTATTGTTTCTCACTGTAGGCCATATTGTCCATTTGCTTACTGGAAAATGCAATGGCTACTTTCTAAGGTGGGCTTTTCAATCTCAGCCTGTCAAAATAGATACAGGGTTGTTCATCAGGTGGGCCCTACATGTATGCATGGTGGCTTGAGAATCAGGTCATTCCAGTCATTAGGTGGGCACATGTGCATGAAGAATGTATAGTTCGAAGGCATCAGCAGTGATTTGTATTCGTTTACAAGTGTCGCCTATCAAATGACCAGATTGATCTAATTCGAACCACCCCACATTTCCGGTGCCCGCTTTATGATTATCTAAGACCCTTTATTTCAGGACCTTCTTCAATTGAATTTAGACCCACATATTACAATGTTAAGATTGATCTGTCAATGTGAATTTCGGGTCATGATCCATTCAAGGTGGATAGAACAACCTAACTGTCTGGATTGCAAAACCATTGGCCCCACTTGTCAGAAATGAAAATACGTGTAAACTATGAAAAGATGGGCCATGGATCGCATACTCCTCTCTGGCTATCCACATTTCCTTTGAGAAAATGAACTTATGATTTGACAGAAAACAACATGCAGGTATCCTAATGACATTTAGGCTACGGTTAGGACTTTACCAGTTTTAGGGCCTATTTGTTTTTAAACAATTATACTCACAAAGGTTATAATAGAGAGGAACAGTCTAAAACAACCACTGTGCGGGGGTTACAATGACATGGTGTTGCCTCATGCGTAAGGATAAAAGACTATTTTTTTTTTTTTTTTTTAATGATGACAGTAACTTGCATTGAAAGATAAAGAGATTATAAAGAGAGAATCAACCCGCTGAGATAGCGAGACAATTACCCTCCGTACAAAAATAGATTACAGTCCCTTAAATGCACCAGATTGGAGGCCCACTCGATAGTAATGAACTCTTGAAGCAGTGGACCCCACCGAATTGGATACGCCGTTAAAACACCTCCCATTCCTTACTTCCCACACCGACCACCAGACGGCCAGAAGGGTCATTCTCCGTACCAAAGTTCTTTGCTCACTGAGGGTAACACCATGCCAGGCTCTTCGCTTACCAAGGATAAAAGGAAAACTGTTGACCCACGTGCATTGTAAAATGACAATACAAGTAGACATGGTGTTGCCTCATGTGCAAGGATAAAGAGGAAAACAGTTGACCACTCTTACATTGTAAAATGACAATACAGTTGAGGAACTACATGGTTTTCTTTCATGTGCAAGGATAAAGAGGAAACAGTTGACTGCCATTGCTGTCTTGCATTGTAACATGTGAAGGCGGCTAAGGAACTACTTTCTAGTTTCTTAGCCTATTCGGCTTTATGGGTTTGTCAAAATAGCAGTAGTTATGGGAGTTGGGAGATTAAGAGAAACGGGCCCCTTCAAACAAAGATGAAATTTTTATGGAGAATGCCATTCTTCAACGTAATTTTGGGCATTTCTAAAGAAAGGAATGACGGGGTTCTGGCAACAGAGTTGCATGTTTAACAAAGTATCACAATCAAGAATTACAGTGTACACCAGATGAGGGCAAAGACAGAATTTGAATGGAAAACAAAAATAATAAGCTTGATCTAAAACTTCTGTGGCCCCAAAAAAAAATTGAGTGGTAAGCATTTATTTCCCATGTTTCTTGTGATGTGGTCCACCTGAGGTTTGGATCTGCCTCGTTTTTGGGCTCATTTCCTAAAATGAGAGGGAAAAACGAATGGACAGTGTGGATTAAGATCATACATAACAGTGGACCCATGTATTTTAATCAAAAAACAATCTTGTTCCAGTGCAATAGCTTTTGAAAGACGCTTCATGTCAACATCATGTCATTGCCAAGAGGCAGCTACAGGGTGTAAATGCATGGGTTAATAAGTTGGATCGTTCATCTACCATCTGATGTATGCTTGTTATCCACCCTCATCATCTGATGCGCCTTCCCAAGTTGGGCATGGAGCCCAAAAAACAGGCCAACCTATGGTTCAGGTGGGCCACACCACAGGAAATCATTAAAGAGGGAAGTATACCATTGATTTTGTATGGGTCCACAGTATTGTGTATATCCAATCCAATCCATTCATTTGACGCATATCAGTAGGATGAAAGGATAAACAATGAATCAAGTGATTCTAACCCTCAAGTGGGTCCTAGAGCGAACAAGCGTAGGAGCCCCTTCCGATTTTTACTGTAATGTGGCCCACATACATCATATATCAGCCTGATTTTCTAGCCATTTGCCAAAAAGAAGGGGTTGCGCCTGATGGATGGAGTGGATTCCATACTAACATCACGCTGGGGCCCACACTACTCATCACTAACCACCCATGCACCTAAGCGCGTGTTTGGATTCATGTTTTGGTTGTATTGTATTATATCCGGTACTGTTCATGTATATGTTGGGCGATATTAAGAATACATCCAGTGGAGACGTGCCACTAACCAATGTTTGGATAGGACATATTACTCTAGCATGTATACAATTTCATGTCAGATCAATGTTTGGAAACGATCGGATAAGGGCTACACGATGTATATACATGCGCGTAGAGGGGCTCACTCATTGTTCCATTGAATGATCTGAGCCGTTCATTCACTTCAGAGGGTGGGCATTACCCTTGCCTAGGTGTGCTTTTGTTTATATGTAAACTATTGCAGAATCTCAACGTTAAACATGAAATGGACGGCGGAGTAAACACCATCATGGGCCACACTAATTTCACTCCAAAAGCACTCCCTTCCAGATGGTTTTTCGTCCTAAATCCAATGGACGGAGTGGATTTTCCAAGAAGCTTCAATAAGTGGGCCACCAAACTTCATAGAGTCGACGTACGTCGACTCTGTTGCAAAACAGAGGTTCCGACTTTTCGTTATGGGCCACCATCATGCAATGAAAGGTGGATCTGAACAGTTCATCAGGTAGAGGGAGAAAAACCCATCAAAAACATGTTGACGTTTCATAGCCTTGTACTTCATCATGATCGCTACAATGATCAAAAAGAAGACCGTTCGACTATTGTTTCAGCTTGATTGTCTCAGTGGGCCACATCATCGGATGATCAAAGCTCACCATTCATGGTTTAAATCTTGAGAGGAAGATGATGGACGGTGTGGATTTGTTAAAAGACGGTTATACTGGGCATTACCAGCAACACAGTGAAAGAAGAAAATGCTTTCTTTCTGTTTACGCCTGACTGAACGTCCGGCCGGTTGCGCGGTACAATCCCATCGATGATGCAAAGTGGTTCTCGGGCGTATTCGCGTGCGTTGAATGCGTCGCCCACCGTTTGTTTCCAAATGAGGGACATGTCCCATCAACCCTACTAATACGATAATATACACTGGAAACCGTGAATCCAAACGCGCCCTAAAGCTAGTCTATATCATTTGCTAGCCTTATGTATAGTGATGGGAAACAGATTTGCTACTCCCCCTGCTAGGACTCTGTTGGCAACACCACTTAATCCACCTCCTGTTTTGGGATTGCGGTTAGGGAGGAAGGAATTATGATAGGTGGCCTAAAATTTTGATAAGCGGGGCTTATGGTATTATAATCCGACAATTGTTCTGTTGAGTCCTGCCATGGATGGATCATTCCAAAAAAAATTATGATAATTTGATGATCCAAGACCCTTTGTTTTAGGAACTTCTTCAGTTGAATTTGGACCCACATATCACAATGTTAAGATTGTACTATCAAAGTAAATTTCTAGTAAGCAAATGGACAATATGGCCTACAGTGAGAAACAATACAACCTAACTCCCACAATATCGGTACCATTCGAGTAGTGAGCTCTATTATGGATGGATGACGATTCATAAAATAACCAGATAGACAATCTAAATGATGCAACTGATGGCCTTCAAATGGGAAACAGCATGCAGAAACAACTGACAGCCAGCAATCATCATCAACATCATCTAAGCCATGTGGTCCATTTGAAGTTTCTATATGCTTCATTTTTGGGACAAAGCCCTAAAAATATGCGGTAAAAGAGATTTACGGAGTGGATACACTGTATGAATGACAGTGGCTCACAGAGTTACTCAGTACGCAATTCGCTTCCGATTTCTATATAGCTTCTGAGTTTCCTTCTCTCTCATCTTCCTCTCCACTCAACAGTACGCAATTAGCCTCTCTCCTCCTCTCATCCGTTGCCTCTCCTCCTCTCATCTTCCTCTCCACTCACCATGCTTGTGTCAGTTAGTCATGCAAATGACCGCCTTCTTTTCGAATTACCCTACTTTGATGCCAACAAAAACATCACCCTTCCATCTTGGATCTCTCAACTCCTATGTGCCTTCTTGGTCATTGTTTGGGTTATTTTGTTGGTGGTTGTTTTACCAATCCTAACTAACCCCGCACCTTTTAAAACTTACTCGACCAACTTGATGGTCACTCAAGACGGCAGTGGTGACTACACTATATCGTCAGTAGTGGTTGCTGCCCCTAGCTTGAGTATGTCGCTCTTTCCTATATACATAAAGTCCGGTGTATATCGGGAGCGTGTAGAAGTTGATCAGCTAAAAACCAATATCGCCTTCATCGGGGATGTGATTGGAAAGACAGTCATCACGTTTGACCGTTATGCCACCCAAAAAAGATGGACTCTGACTGACTCCGCAATTGTTGGTAGGTTCATCTTGAATTATATATATATATATATAAAGAAATTCCAATCTTCATTCCAACAAAAATGGTTGAATAATTAGATGAAGCATCGTTGACCAATGACCTTCCGTGTACCACCCGTTTGGAAGAGGCTAGCTTTCCAGGCGGACTATACTGTTTTTGTCTTTAACTCACCACGTTGTACAAGACAAACCAACGGCTAAAACAAATTTCTCTAACCATCCATCTCTTTTGTGCACTGGCCCACCTGAACGGCCGAATTCTCTTGTATGCAACTTGCCGTAACCCCCGGCCACAAGAAGTTCCTGTGGTTGGAAGTTGTGACATTTCCACTCCCTCCATCAGTTTCCCATTACCATAATAGGACGAGATTCTGAAAATCAGGCAGATCCAAAACTCAGGTGGGCCACAGCACACGAAATGTCCACCGTGAATCCCGGAGCCGACCATAATGTTTATATGGCATCCAAACCGTTCATAGGGTCATTACTAATGTGTGTATGCTATCTGAACTGTTCATAGGGTTATTACCATTAGGATAAACTGTAGGCACGAATGTCATCATAATACAAAACTTCTGTGGCCCCAACAATTTCCAATGGTGGGCAATTCAATCTTCTGTTCAAAACTTCCGTGGCCCCAAAATTTTGCAGTGCTAGGCATTCAATCCTCTTCCAGAACCGTTCCAGTTCTTTACCTGACAATTCTTTCGTTAGCATGTCAGTTCGCATGATGGTGGGCCTGTTTGGGAAGTACCCAGCGTAGTCGTACTGACCGAAGTTGACTGCGGCGTGGTGGGATGAGGCAACCCGGATGATGGTGGTCGGGACATGGATTAGGTCATCAGTGGTGTCCAAGATGGGCCACCATTGCTCGTCTTTCTTGTCTTTATGGCCTTTGGTTCGAACCTCTGTCCAAAATTCTTGGAGCTCGCTATCTGATGACACCTGGCTGTTGTCTGTGTAGTAGTGGGTCACGTAGTCGCTGATCCATTGCTTGATGGTTGACCAGATGAGAAGGCCATCGTTGGCGTATGGGTAGTCTTCTATGGTCAGCTTTAGGCCATGTTCAGCTGTTGGATCCTCAACTGCCATCCTCCTTCTAATCAGATCTGCTGGCAGGGCCTCCATATCAAATCTCCAAAGCTGATCATACGCATACGAACTCAATTCCATGCAGTATTTTTTCGGCGAAAAGGATTTCTCGATAATTCCATTACCGTTGATGAGGTCATGGCGAGCGAATGCATTGATCTCCATTGTGTATAGGAAGTGGGGCCGCAGCAGTCTATGAATTGGGTGCATTGCACTAAGTTGCCGATTAGCATCAAATCCTAACAGAAGCAATCAATTGATCTTGACTGAAAATTATAGCCATCCATTAAGGTCATTCTTTGAAAATATTCTTAGAATCACAACCAATCCACAATTGCCTCTACCAGATGATGCTATTAGTGTAGTATTATTGATGGTTCACGAGTAAATGATCTCGACTCTTCATTTTATGCCCTTGATAGATGATTAAAGTTTGTAGCATCATCTGATTTTTGTGTGGTGCACCAGGAAGTATGAACTGTACCTAATGAACAGTCCTGATTGATTAATCAAATCATTCATATACTTTTTATTGAATCATCTAGGAATTTTAATTGTTCATTTGCTTGCAAGTATTGTGTATTTGCTTAGGGTGTGTCTGTCTGCATGAATATCATGATTAATCAGACTAATTTTCTACAAAAATCAGTCTAAAAAAATGATTATGTAGTTAGTTTTATTATAATTGTATATCATGATTAAGCATGGATTGCTAACTCATTCAGAGTCGAACCTAACTGGTCCAAGTCAACTCGGACCAGTATAGGACGGTACCTCGAGTCGTCCCCTCATTTGCCCCCAACTCAGCCAGTTGGCCAATTTACCTGACTCGGGCAAGTCGTGGGGCCAGGCCGGACTAAAATGACAATAACCCCAAGAAAAGCCCAAAAATTGATCGAGTCACACATGCAGCCCAAGCTAATCGGTCCAAGTCGACTGGGCCAGGTTCATCGGTCCATCTAGCCATATGCCACTCTTGTTCATTTTGTAGGCTGACCACGGGTGAGTCGGTTGTAACATGGATGCCATTAGCAGGACCTAAGCGAATGGTTCGAGGAACGGTTATATACAACCTAGTGCACGTGTGAACTTCGCATGCAGCAGGAGCACACTTGCTAACAAGTCACGTGTGTGGTATTTGAGCCACACAAAAGGTGGGCCCCACCATGAAGATTGCACTTGCAAGAATCAGGTTGATACACTGAAAGTTCAAGTGTAACAGATTGCAGTGAGCATTCGTTGAATTGTTCAAAGATGTCACATCCACGTATCAATGTCCATATCTTATCATCAGACGTTTACTAAGCCCACACGCGTGTGGACCACTGCCCATCCACATGCAAGTACTTGGCCTATCTGGGCCGTCGCCTCTGCACTCAACATTGTTTTTGCGTATCGTGTTGCAACGATAATGAATGTTGCGATGAAATGTATCATCTGGGGAATGGCCGCCTTCAGGACAATTTCTTGCTTTTACTTCTTTTTCATCTCTCCAACAATTTTTATGGCACTTGCAAATCTTGCAATGGGCAGTCTGTCCTTGATGAATACTGTAATACTAAAACATGCATAATTCAAGATGAACCTACCGGAGTTAAGAGTCGATATTTTTTGGATGGCATAACGGTCGAACGTGATGACCGTCTTTCCAATCTCATCTCCGATGAAGGCGATATTGGTCTTTAGCTGATCAACCTTCACACACTCCCGATATACACCGGACTTTATGTATATGGGACAGAGCGACATGCTCAAGCTAGGGGCAATGACCACTATTGCCGATACAGTGGTGTACACCACTGCCGTCCTAAGTGACTGTTAGATTCGTTGGGTAAGTTTTGAAAGGTGCGGGGTCAGTTAGGATTGGTAACCAGCAAAAAAACAACCCAAGCGATGAGCGAGAAGGCATAGAAGAGTTGAAAGATCCAAAATGGAAGGGTGATGTTTATTTTGACATCAAAGTAGAGTAATACAAAAAGAAGGCGGCCATTTGCATGACTAACGGACACAGACATGTTGAGTGGAGAGGAAGATGAGATGAGGAGAGGCGAGGGATGAGAGGAGGAAAGATAGGGTTGTACATCGAGCCGAGTCAAGTCGAGGTGGGCTATGCTTGGCTTGACTTGTTCGTGCTCTCCTTGAGTTTGAGTTCGAATTCGAGCTCGGCTTCGAACTTACCATTGGAGCTTCGCTTGTTTGCCAAATCTTTCGAGTCGAGCTCAAGGCAAGCTAGTGGATCGAGTCGAGGCAAGCTTACCTCGAGTCGAGTTGAGTTTGCTCCCAACTCGCACCCAACCCAACCCAATCCAATTGACACCCAACTCAACCTAGCCACCCGACTCAACTACTCAACCCACACTGACCCAACTCCCAAATCAAATATTCAATTAATAATATATATAAAATATTTATTTTTTTATTTTTAAATATAATATATTATATATAATATAATATATATTCGAGTTGAGCCGAGCTCGAGCTCGATCGAGCATCAAGTCAAGTCGAGTCGAGTCAAGATCCACTGTGATCAAACTCGGCTTGTTTTCAAAACGAGCGGGTCATCTAAAGCTTGGCTTGTCTTGAGTTGTTGTTTGAGCTAAGTCAAGTCGAGCCATATCGAGCCGAGCCAAGCGAGCTTTTTGAGCTAGCTTGGCTTGTGTACAACCCTAAGGAGAGGCAAAGATGAGAGTTGTTTTATAGAGTTCCTCCGAGTGCGCGGATTGCGTCCGTATAAAGTCACCTAGGAATAGGCTTTATATAGAATTCGTGCTTCCGTATCAATCGGTGTACACAGATTGCGTCCTACCCCCACCCAGACAGTAGTCCGTCCAGGCAAGGCTCTGTGGGGCCCACCGTGATGTAAAGTGTTTTATCCATGCCTTTCATTGCTTGTTTTAGATAATTTTAAGGTATTAGACAAAAAATTAGGTAGGTAAAGGGATTAAGTGGACCACAAAGTGGGGATTGAATGTACACCATTAAAAAGTTCTTGGGAGTTGGAGAAGTTTCAGATCAAGCTGAAATTTGTTTCTGTCCCATCCAGATTGATGGACTAACTGGTGAGAATTTTTTAAATGGCCTCGTTTTCGGCCCTATCCCATATAAGCAAGAACCTAGCTGAAGAGTAGTCTGGATGTTGAACAACATCTGCAATGCGCAACCCACATTCACTATATGCTTACAGTTCAAAAGTAGACCAGAGCACAAATTCTGATTATAAAGGTGATATTTAGAGTTAAGCTTACCGTCATTGTCATGTTGAAACCGTTCCTTAAATACAGGGACGTCCCTTGTTGATCTAAAACAGTCAAAGAGAATTACAATTAAAAAAGAGAGAGAAAAAAAAAAAGAAGTAAAAAAAGCAAGTAGGTAATTAGACACTCAAATGCTATAAAAAGAAAAATATAAACTTTGGTTCTTAAGTGACAACTAGAAACAGCTGAAATATCAGCATATCAAACATCTAAAAATAAATAAAAATTCTTTAATAAGAAAAGGAAAAACATCTATGCAAAATAAATTCCATTCTGTGCATGCACAACAATAGTACTTGTATGACCGCGAACATATCCAACATAATGATCGCGTAGATGAATAATCATTTACAAGAACTGAGCTACACATGCTACGACATCAATTACCTACAAGCGACACTCAATTCCAATCCAGTAACTTGTGTACTTATTAGTTTATATGCCATCTGTTTTTAAAGAACACATCAGTGTAATAAGCTAAAAATCTGGCAGATACAAAACTCAGGTGGGCCACCAAAAATGAAACAGTGGGAACAGAAACGTCTACCATTGAAACCTTCCTGTAGCTGACCATGATTTTTATATGCCATCCAAACCGTTCATATGGTTATTACCACTCAGGTAAACTGTAGATCCTGATACAAAACTTTTGTCACCCCCAAGTGTTCAATCCCCATTGTTCCAAGTGATATGGCCCACATTAGTTTTGGAAATGCCTGATTTTTACATTCCTGAATTTGGATTGCATACTGAGTTACTCAGTAGGCTCTTATCATACTGAGTAAACTCTGTTGGGCCCACCGTGAATGCATGTGGTTTATCCACGCTGTCCATCCATTTTTCCATCCAATTTAAGGAGTTTAGCCCAAAATTGAAGAATATCCAAAGATCAAATGGATCATACCACAGTAAACAGTGGGGATAATGATTTCCACCCTTGAAACCTTTCTAGGCCCCACAGTGATGTTTATTTATCATCCAACCTGTTCATAATATCTACACCCTACGCAATCTGCTTCCCTACCATCCTACTGTGGTCTTTAAAAACATATGGACGGAGTGGATTTGTCAGGGATATCTCTAGAGCCCCACACAGCCCTCTGCGCCAGTGGGCACATGCATTCCGTTCTCTCTCTCTCTCTCTCTCTCACACACACACACACACATATGATTTCTATTTCCCTTTGACATCGTTTGGTTTATAATTTTTATTGGTCCAGTCATAGCCTGTGTCGGCCTGGACCCGTATAGATTCTCCTTTTAATTGAATGATTTAGATTGTCATGCGGGATGTGGAATTTGTGTAATTGTTTTTGAATTGGTATGATCTAAGCCTGAATTCTTGCATCTCATACTTAAATTTTATATTCTGTGTCAAATTGGTATCAAAGCAGGAGGTCTCGTGTTCGAGACTCTTCACTGGGGGTGATTAATGCAGGGGCATTTTCACACCGGGCTCGAGTGGGGTCGCTTGTGGGATGCAGGGGCACACTCGGGGTGGTGCGGCCCACGGAGGAGGTCTCGTGTTTGAGAATTCTCACCGGGGGTGATTAATGCGCATTTCATACTAGGCTCGAGTAGGGTAGCCCGTGGGATGCGGGGACACACTCGGGGTGGGCGGCCCATGTGATTTGGGGTCCACAAAGGGAGTTCAGCCGAAGTCCTAACCCATGCGATGTGGGGCCTGGGCTATGAGATAAAAGGATTAATTCGCCATACTCTAACAGTTCGAGCTTTTAGAGCAAGTGGTTAATTGTCCCGTATAAAAAATGACCATTATTCCCACATTCGTAGCATCGCACATTCTGTCCTCCACTTAGACTAGCACCAAGGATGCATTTTCCCTTGTCATCCCTAGGCCTAGGCAGAACATTTGCCTGTGCCCTGGGTTGATTACCAATGTTGGGTCTAGTTCCTTGAGAATCAGTCTTAACATTAGAGTCTCGGGAATCGATCCGTCTTGTGATAGGAGTCTTCAGATACTGCTCTAATTCCTGCACCACTTGGTACATCTTGTCCAAATCTGTCATGTGACGAGCCCAAAGCTCATGTTGAAGATCCAATTGAGGGCTCGTTTTAAAACGCATGAGTATTACTAGAGGGTCTTCCTCAATGTCACACCACATCATGAATTCCTCAAATTTTGTGATGTATTTCGTGACAGACATGGATCCTTGGCGTAAAGATTGCCATTGTTCTAGGAGCTTCTAGCGATAAGAGAGAGGTAGGTACTTCTCTCTTACCATAGTTTTCATCTTGCTTCATTGGGTAATGAGAGCTCTTCCCACCCGTTCAATCCTACACTCTTTATTGGTCCAATACATCTTCGCTTGCCCCACAAGCTTCATTTTGCAAACCACACTTGTCGGTTCTTTGACATCTTATGCCACTCAAAATAGTGCTCCATGTCAGCTAACCAATCAAGGAATGCCTAGGGGTCAAAGCGATCATCAAAGGTCGGGGCATCAATCCTGACATTCTTCATACCCCTCTTATTAGGATCAAAGTGGTCCTGATATGCCCATTCTCTACCCACATGCCCACTATTGGTGGAGGTTTGTCTAAAGGCTGGCTCCTCACTAACACCACCTGCCAGCGACTACATATCTCCCCCAACAGTGGGGTTCTCCCTTTGGGATGCCTTTAATCGCTCAAATCTAGCTTTGGTGGTGATTAGTTTTCGTTTGATATTTTTGTTGGATGTGTCTATGGCAGTTATCTTTTGGAGTAACTGAGCAAAATGATCGTTTAATTGTTTGTTACTCATGATGGGGCGTCGGCCAAAACCTTTACCACTTCTAGTGGGCATACACCAAAAATTCGAACTCGATTTTCCTAAGCTCGACTCTAAGGTTTGAATAGACCTCAGTATGGATGTATTATCCTATTTATTTATGATGTATGAATGCTACAAAATTTCATATTTAATTAGAATAAAAACACAAATCTGGAAATTCAGATTTATATCTCATTGGACTGTGAATCTGAAAAATTAGGTTTGCAATTTATATGGGATGTAGATCTAAAATTATCTAAACAATCCTAGGTGAGAAAACAGATGATCCTAAGTTCTGATAACTCGATCTAACAAAAACTATGCAAAACCTAAATCTCTGATACCAAATTTGATGTAGGATGGTCTAAACTAGAATGCATGTGTGAGAACAAATATTATCCAGCGAAATAAACTAAGCAAATCAATTGAAATATTCACATTCCACATCATAGTAAAGATAATAAAAAAGGGAATATGCAATGGTTGCAGACCATCATCACAATCTTGCGGTACCGTATTGAAATCATGCGTGAATTAGATCTGGCGATGGATGAGACTTCCCAATCCTGCATGGTTTCAATTCAATAATCAATACAGCTTCTCTAGTCTAGGAAATTAAAAGGATTTCTGGAATATGAACGATTGAAAAATCTGAGAGGGTTGGGATCAATTCTCAAATTTTCAGGGTCAATAGCAAAAGAAAAAAGAAAAGAAAAAAGAAAAAGACTAGGCATAGAAAGAAAAGAAGAAGGTTAGAGGGCTAGAAATAAAAGTTAGAAGAAGAGAAGAGATTAGAGGAAGAGAAGAACTTACCACAGAGAGAGTGGGGAAGGAGGCACCAAGCTTTCATTAAAAAACATTATTAGGTTTAGGGTAGAAAATACCCTATTTATAAAATTCAGATTTAAAAGAAAATGACTAAACTACCCCTATAACAAAAGGGAAAAAAAATGCATAAAACAAAGTTTTCTAAAAAAAATTAAAAATCGTGCGTAACAGATTAGTCTTCTAACTCATCCTAAGTGCGTGTCCTCCTAATGTGGGGCTTTCAATTAATCCAGGGACACGTGTAAGGTCTTCAAAATCCTCATTGGTTGTACCACGGACTATCATCGAGCCATAAAGATGTATTCGTCGGCCGCCTTCGTCTTTAATAAACTTTGAAGGGTTTGATGTCCTCATCATAATCCTTCTTCTTCTTCTTCGTCTTCTTCTTCTTGCATTATGCAGTTCATCTACATAGACGGTTCCACTTGATGCATGGGAAGATTCTGTTTAGAGGTACATATGAACTTCCTAAAACTCTAGTACCAACAAAGAATCATACACCGCCATCTCTTTAAATTTTTCAAGAAAGGGAACTTTAGAGCCTGCTGTTGCGAATCTGTTGGTTTTGCATGGTTTGTCATTCTTGATGACTGGAATAACTAAATCCTTATTTTCTTAATGTAGCCTGTCTTTATAAAAGCAATATGTTTCAGTGCATGGGCATATCACATCCATCTTTTTCTCGACATGTTGAAGTAGTTGCTCTCCCTCTATATTCAGGTCCTACCTACACCTTGCTTCTTATAAACAACCAACAGTGCTTATTGAAAAAAGGAATCAAATTTAAACTTTGACCACCTATACACTAGAAGTATGTCGTCATGGAAGCAATTTTTTCGATGTGGATTTTTTTTTCTTCTCATCACGGATAATTTCACCCTGCTCAACCGTAAAAGACAAATGGAGGAAAGATTAGTGACTAAACCTTCTCTACAATTGTTCATATCACAAATACCACATAAACATTGAACATAGATGCTCGCAGTTGGGTGGGTGTATGGTGTCAAGGGCATGCAAGCTTATCCAGGTACTCGTCCATTTTTGTATCTACTTGTACATGGTAGAAGAGTGTAGGGAATTCTATAACAGGCTAGATCATGGTAGAGTTTTGTAGAGATCTCTATAAGGTTTTGGAGTTCTCTGGTAAGTTTTGTAGCCATGTTTGTGTGGAATTATTCAGAAGCTTTCTAGAGTCTTCTTGGCCATTGGATGGATGTCGCATGGCACACTAGCTATTCAAGTAAGGTCTATGGAGAGTTTGTAATCCTATATAGGCGTGTTGTCAATATTTGGGATCCCTCCTCAAGAGTTATAATCTTCTCTTTATAGAGCAATACAGATCTGTCCTATTCATTCTCTTGTGTTCTCTAACACCCTAACAGGTGCGGTGCATACCATTTGGGTTGTGCACAAGTGGGTGGTAAAATAGCTTGAGTAGCATTGAAGCATTGCAGGAGTGCCGCATGGATAAGTAAGCTGAGGAGTTAGCAAGTCCATGACAAAAAGGTGGAATAAGAGGTGGAAGTTGAGATCCCCAAAGTTCTTAGAAGATGGGAAGCATCAATATAGAGGCTTGTCAGCTTATAGAGAATTGGGTCTTGAATAGGAATCATTCAGGAAACATGCTTCATAAAAGCCAACCCTAATTGGTGGAACAAGTCTGAGATGATGATGATTAAACTTTATGTTAATTGTAGTACTTGCGTTGCTAATATATTGTTGATCAAAAACATACGTGTATGTGATTATTGACGCATACAACTGTAAATATTATCTTGTTTGTGGTTTTCTCTACATGTTAATATTCAACATTACTCTGTGTGGAATCCCTTGTCACCACCACTCGGATTTGAGTTCGAGTCAGTAGAAGCAACCAAAACACTTTCTTTAACCTCTATTTGTTGGTATGTCTTGGTGTTGCAGATTTGTTAGATTGATGTCATATTCAACATATTCTTTATCATTCTATTAGAATGTCAGATAACTACTAGCCTGGGTATTTACTACAATATGATAGGGCTGCAATTTCGTTCAGGTCAACTCAAACCCAACTGACCCAACCTGAGTTCGGGACAGGTTGTGTCGGGTTGTCAGGGTCCTCTATTGGGGTTAGGGTTAGAAAACTCCAACTTGATTTGGAATAGGGTTGGGTTAGGTTTGAAAATTTCAGTTCGGGTAGGGTTGGGAATAATCACGTGTTTGAGTTGGGTTGGATCGAATCAGGTCAGATTGGGCCAGTTTAGGGAGCATAGATAAATTTGGGTTGGGCACCTCTGGTTGGAATATGGGTTGGGTTGGGTTCTCTCGAGGTCAAGGTTGGGCTTGGGTTGACCCTCAACCTGACCCAACCTGCCTAAGTTGCACCCCTGTAATATGATGGCTCTGTTTAGTGAAACATTGCCATATCATATATTAACCCCAACTTTGAAATAATTCGAGTTACTGACGCATCATTGATGTCATGTATAATGAAAACTGCCCATTGGCCTGTAATAGGCCCATAACTTATTACCATTCGCATGGATGTGACGCTGCCCGGTCATAGTTTAAACAGCCTGGTAGCAACATGCTAGCTGGCCGATAAAGGAGCAGTTTGATGTCAGGTGGGCAGCAAGTCACGAAACTTTTGACAAGTGATCATGAGACTTCCCCATTTTGGCTTTTGCAAATCCAACTTCACTCAATAACAAGGTATTCCATCATGGTAACTGTTACAATATGGGCTGTAATGGGCATTACAATTTTTTTTTTTTTTTTTTTTTTTTTTCACAAAAAAAAAAAAAAAAATGTTTCTACCCCGGCCCAGTACCAGGCTGTCCCAGGCATATATATATATATATATATATATATATATATATTCCCGTAAGGCATAATTGTTACCACAATTACCATTGTGTATGGCCATTACGACCATAACATAACGGAATACCTTGCCTAATAATAATGTGATTTTTGAGCCATAGCATTTAAAGCTTGCTTATTGTGCTTTGGTGATGATAATTGATCCATGGGTCCAATCAAGCTTTTTTGGGTGTTCAAATTATGAACCATCTTCTTCATCAATATGCCTGTATGATTCCTTCACACTACCACTTATTGCCACAATGTCTTTTGATTTGGAACATGGTTCTACAAACTTACGACTAAGTATATTGTGTTTAAGCCATGGATTTAAGTGGTGGGTTCGGAGTGTGACTCACCTGGAGATCGAAACCAGTACTTGGTCCCATGTAAGTGTGGGGACTCATTTCATTTGGACCGAAATCGATATAACTCGGACATTTACTGAGTTGCATCGGATGATTTTTCAAACCATATTTAATCATGGTTTAAGTGGCTCCTGTGATAAAGTCTTGTTATGTATTATTCGATGACAAACAATGCATTGGACATAACATCATGAATTTTCCTAATTTTGTGCCTTATTAGAAAGACAAACTCGCATTGTATCACAAGGGCCCACTGAATGAGATCACAAATAAATGCAAACCCGTGACGAGGCATATCATTCTTATCTGTATATGGGTGCTCCCAACTCGCTATTCTCTTTGAGTTTTATGCCTTCATTTATCCTTTCTGCTCATTGCTTGTAAGATATCCATGAGTAAAGTTCATGTGCATGAGAGTTCACAATATCCTAGCATGCTCGTTTCTGGCCTAAACTATGAATATGGAAACAAAACAAGTTAAATGCGATTGGATATGTTTTTGTACAAGTCATGTATCACAAAATCAGAATGTGCAGCTGTTTGGTGGCATTTTTCCAATCCCTCCTACTTGTTCAAAGAACCTAAAACCATATTGATTTGCAGGTGCATATTTCCACAGAAATGGAGGATCCCCTCTTAGATGCTATCTATGAAAGATGGAAGCAAAAACTGTATATACAAGGAAGCTAGCAAGGTACTGTATCAAGGAGCTCCAATTGACAAGATGGTTTTCATTGTCCGAGGAAAAATGGAGAGTGTTAGAGATGGAAACCCAACCCCCTTGTCAGAGGGTGACGTTTGTGGGCAGGAGCTACTCACATGGTGTCTTGAGCATTCTTCAGTGAGCGGAAGTATGTGCTCAATGCCCATCTTATTCGTTCTTTTATTGCACAGCTTAAGGTAGAGTAGATCTTTAAATTTAAAACTAATACTAACTCCAACTCCGAATCAGTGATCTGAAAGTTTTTGGAGACTTGGCAAGTGTTTGTGATTCATTAATTAGCATATGAGATATATGATGCTCGATCGAGCGAAACTGCAATATTTGTTCTACCCAATACTGGTACATCTGGGGCCCACCTTCAGTTACCTAACTGATTGACCAATGGACTATCCTAAATATCTATCCTATAGATGATCCTAGTTGTCTGATGGGAATGGAAAATTACCACAAAGGTCCATTTTGATGGGGCTCAATCCAGCAGTTAGGATTGCCCAAATCGGGAAGGTTATGAGGTATGGAAAATCATGGGGTCCACCATATCAATGATTGGATCATGGTCAGACCCCATTGATGCAGTTCACTTAGCCAAGGAAATGCTTAATTGAGTGTTGTATATTTCCTCTAAATGTATGGCCCCCTTGCTTGTAACCAATTCATTGTTCATTTGGTTAGTGGAAAATAGGTAACCAAATGTCGAAATCTTTGTTAACTAGGCCTTTGCCAAGATATTAATAGTTTTAAATAGTGGTTTCAGTGTGCAGCTTGCTTGGAAACTGCAACCATACCTATTTCTCCATTTTATTGTTTCGGACTGCTTTGGTCCTGTTTCGGTTTGGTGACTTGCTTCATTGCCCATCTAAACCGAGACAACTTGGCTGAGTTGACTCAGTTTTGGAAGATATTTAGAATCATGATTTAGAGTCTTCATGTTTTATTGCTTTGTCAGCTTGTGCCCATAAATTGCTTTTCATAACTATGAATTTACCAATCAAGTTCTTGCTGTGTTGAGGTTGATCTTTATTTATTTATTTATTTATTTCAGATGGAAAGAAAATCAGGTCATCGGGACAGCAGTTACTTTCTAACAGGACTGTGAAGTGTTTAACAAATGTGGTAGCTTTTGTGCTGCAAGCTAATGATCTGAAAGAAGTCGCCGCCACTTTTGCACCATTGTTGCAGAGCCCACGTGTTAGGGGCCATAAGGTTATACATAATTGGATTGCATAGTATTTGTAATTGTTCATTTATATGAAAGTATTGTCTAATCATGTAATATTTACTTAACAGTAAAATTTTGTTGCACAAACCTGAAATAATCACAGTTACAACATGATATTTTTGTTTACTGCAGTGGTGAGAGGATTTGGATTTGTAGCCCAGAACATGACCTTTGAAAACTCGGCTGGGCCCAACAGAGGAGAGGTTGTGGCGCTTGTCAGCGAGTCGGACCACTAAGCATTTTACAAGTGCAGCTTTCTCGGCTACCAAGCTACCCTCTACGCAAGGTGGCACGGACAATTCTACTGGGATTGCGATATCTTATGGTACCATCGACTTCATATTTGGAAGTGCGGTCGTAGTGTTCCAGAACTGCAAGATATATGCTCGGAGTCGGCCTGATGGGCAAAGCATCTCAATTATTGCCTAGGGAAGTAGCTGCCTGAGTAATTCGAATGCAAATTCTGGGTTTTCAATCCATAACTGCAAAATTGCAGCTGCACTGGATCCTGCACTCATGAGAATGCCATTGAAAGCGTACCTTGGTCAGCCATGGCAAGCGTATTTGATAGTCGTGATCATCCAATCATCATTGGGTGATCTGATCAACCCCGCCAGTTGGTTGGATTGCGACAGAAGGTTAGCCCTAAAAAAATTGTATTATGGAGAGTTTAAGAATACTGGGCGGGTGCAGATACTGTAAAGAAAGTCAAATGGAGCTAGTACCATATTATTAGTAGCCAAGCTGAGGCAAATAATTTCACTGTAAAAGCTTTGATTAATGGTGATACATGGTTACTGAGAAGGATACTATTTATTCCAGGCTTGATTTGAAGAAATATATATAATCTTATGTTATTGCATTGTTTATTGGAATAAACGATGCAATAGCATAAGATTATATATATTTCTTCAAATCAAGCCTGGAATAAATGGTATCCTTCTCGGTAACCATGTATCACCATTAATCAAAGCTTTTACAGTGAAATTATTTGCCTCAGCTTGGCTACTAATAACATGATACCAAGATTTCTTTGTACCATTTGTGTTTATAAGAGAAACTTTTTAGAGCTTTGATTAATAGTGATACATGGTTACTGAGAATTGGGATACCATTATTTATTCCAAGCTTGATTTGAAAAAATATATAATCTGATGCTATTACATTATTTATTCTTTGTAATGATAAATCCATTTGTGTTTAGAGTATCTCTCTGATGTTAGTGTAGACACGCCTGACTATGGTCCATGATCGATTGCTCTAGAATATAATGGATTGCAATTAGAGAGGAACCTGGAACCTTAAAGACATGTTTAAGTCTGTATAAGTCCATACATGTCCAACCTAGAACACCCTCAACCCAATCGGAACAGATAGGGCCTCATCCAAGCCTTCTAAACACAAAAGTAAAGAAGGAATGACACTTTGTAGGCAGTGTAAATCAAATTCTGCTAGCTACTTTTATTCATCTAGGAGTTCTGACATGTGCCAAAAATGAACAACATATCAATTGTACATTAGACTCGGGTTAAAAATATAAAGTGGAACTCTCTTTTCTCCTTTCTTGGCTGCCAATTATCTCTAGATGAACAACAAGTCAACATTGAGGTCTTGGTATCGATCCCTATTGGGGGTGGCTAACACTGAAGTGTGAACTGACAGTGGGGTGTACTAACAAGCTAACCGGAAAAAAAAAGAAAAAGAAAAAAAAGTCAACTACGTTTCAAAATTTTGGTCAAAAAGAGGAAATTGAATTTCTACTCAATTTTCATTACCCCTAACTTAAATTTTTTTTTTTTTCCATAATTTTATAATCAATGGCCAATCAATCAGTTGATAAGATAGGGTGAATCACCACTAATGAAAATTGGATTTTCACTTTCAATGACTCGCTTTATTATGATACCATTTCTATATATATATATATATATATTTCTTAACTCTTTATCATATCTACACTTATCACTTTTATAACTATATTTTTGAGGGAAAAAATATTAAAAAAATAATTTACTTTTTTTACCTTTAATTTTGAAATAAATTATTAAGACTATCACAACGAATGAAAAATTATCATGTGTCCCAAGAGTTTCCAAGAAGAGACCATAACAACAAATCATGTATTATTCACCCTTAGTCTTCACTTAAATTACAAAATGTCATCACCTCAACCTATTTAAACCTCTTACTCTAGTCATTCTCCACATTTCCTAGTATCGTATGAGTTATTCAAGGACTCTTTGTGTACAAGTAGAACGACCATTAGTGTTAAGATCATTATCTCAGCTCTTCAGTCGAAGGTGATGAGAAAGAAAAACGGTGACATGGGTACTTTTATAGATGCATTGGTTACAAAGGGAAAAAACACTTGGTGAGTAACGTCAATATCAAAGTAATCGAGTCACTGAACTGGTTCAATTTGAGCTGGGTTTGATACGAGTCGAGTCGAGCTGGGGCCAACTCGAACTCAGCTTCGAACCGAGTTGAATTGAGCTTTTTCGAGTCGAGTCAAGTTGGGGCCAACTCGAACTCAACTTTGAATCGAGCCTTTTCGAGTCGAGTTGAGTCGAGCTGGGGCCAACTCGAACTCAGCTTCAAATCGAGTTGAATCGAGCTTTTTGAGCTGGGGCCAACTCGAACTTAGCTTCGAACCGAGTTGAATTGAGCTTTTTCAAGTTGAGTCAAGTTGGGGCCAACTTGAACTTAGCTTCGAACCGAGTTGAATCGAGTTTTTTCGAGTCGAGTCAAGCGAGCTAACCGAGCTAGCTCGGTTCGTGTACACCCCTATACACGATGGATGAAAATAGAAATAAATTTTAATAATTAGAAAATAAATTGATTGATTATAAAAAAAATAAAGTAATAATCCTTTAAAGACTGTACTCTCGGCTAAAAATAGTAAGTGTCCAATTTATCCTAACCATGTTATTCTCCTAATTTTCATGTTGGCCACGACTCTTAAAATTCAAAGGATATGATCAAATTAAAACTTACTATTTATAATAAAAATAAAAATAAAAAAGACTTTTGACCGTTAATTTGATGGAACCTGACAAATCTGGCATGGGCAACCCATAATAAGCAGGGTTGGTTGGCTAAAGTTGGTTTTCCTACCCTAAAATCACATATGATATATCCAAAAACTTATTTAAATTTACAAGATGAGTCTATTTTTATGTTCTCATGGTCCATTTCACTTCTGCCTATGATCTGGCCTTCTCTAGTCCATATTGGCCATGAAAGTGTCCGCTACCTGCTCTATATCAGCCAACAATCGAAGAGTAAAAAATCATAATCACCAGCAAACATCTCCCTCGATCCATTGATCTTCTTAGTTAAATGTAAAACCTCAAAACATTTTCCTCTGAATGGTTCACATTCAGCTGCGCATATCAATGGTAATAACCATCCATTCAGTGTCAGGTACTTAGCCCACCTCCATCCAGGATAGCACAGGAACATCAACGGTTCTGATCATCGAAGCACTTGTATGTTAAAGTCTGCATACAACGCTGCATGTAAACATCTCTCCAAGACTCCAACCATACAATAATAGCCATAATAATAATAATAATAAATAAGTAAATAATTACCCAGCAGAAGAATCTCAAAGAAAGTGACTTAAAACAGCTACAGCGATACTGAAAAAAATAAAAATAAATAAATAAATTTCCATAAGCAGAATCTCAAAGAAAGGGACTTAAAACAACCAGAGCAAATACAGTTATTACTACTGCTACGACTATTATTGTGAGCTTTGCTCAGCCCAAAACGCGTGTCCAAGACAGCTCTACCCGCCACACGTGCCAGCATGGCACAAAGGTGCGAGATCGAATCCGTCCATCTGGTTGGCCCGCCCTTATAGATGTTCACTCAAAAATAAATCTGAGTGGTCCGCCAGAGAGAGAGAGAGGGGGGGGGGGGGGAGGGGAATGCTATCCTGAGCTACGTGCGCACGTGCAAGGAGCGGGATTAATTCTTACAGTATAAATAACACCACTCCTCTCAGATATGCCTGCATCGTCCCGTATCTGCCCGATAAGGACCGATATGTGGCCGTATCGGTAGCGAAACCATACGGTACCCCATACACTGATTTTGAACGTTGAGTGAGAAGGAGATTGGTTTCTCTTGAGTCTTGAGAACTGATGATCGGCTGTAGACTAACTTTAGAGAGTAGTCCTATGTAGGACATCTGAACCGTTCAAGAGTGGGGTCCACCTTAGAGATCATCTCATCTGTCTCAAAATCAGGACATTCTACTCATTGGGTGAACCAAAATGTGTACTCTTAGTCAGATCTTCAGTTTCGATGCTGGAGAATGGACTGGTTTGCTTTTTTGCTGGGCGACCTTCCTTGCGGGCCCACCGTTTGCATGGCTCAGATGCTGCTCTACAGGAGTTGTACATTGCACATTGGCGGGGGATGGCTGTAGGTGATTAGTTCTCTTTACTTGCACTGCTTTACGTTGCTGTTCTACCTACATTTTCACTTCCATTTTCAAAATGGTGGTGATTCATCCACCACACACGTGGAACGCATGTAAGAAAGATTGACCATCAAGCTTAAGGGCCCATTGTGATGGATGGCTAAAACCTAAGAAAGAGTCCCCATCTTATTGCAGGGCATTAAATGGATGGTTTAAAATACTCTAACCAGCGAGCAAAACTAAATGGGAATGATCAGACGGTTATGATTTTCCTAGTAGCGTTACTTTCTGAATTTTCTCCATCCAAAAGGGGCCCATTATTTTCGATGGGGTACTAATTGCTATATATGCCATGTCTGCAGTTAGTGGGCCACCGCCATTTATAATCACCCTAGGCTAGCAAATCAGGCTTATTCACGCCATATCTTACAAACAACAACCAAACGTGATAGTTTGATAGAGGACGTTTGCTCGCGGCCCACATGCAGAACACGTGCCAGTCCGGCAAGCATGTGGAAAATCTGAGCCCTGAATAAGTGGCCCCACAATAAAGATGACCATATTAAAAGTTCAGGCCTGTCCATCACCTTACTTCGCTTCAGAAGCCCACGATGAATGTTTTTGACCATTGACTCCATTCAGATGGCTAGGATACGTTGTGTGGAGGGCTGTCAACGGACGGGCCTGGGGTAGGTCTAGGCCCGGATTTGAACTATTTCGGGACAGGCCATCTGCCTGGCCATATTCAAATATGATTTTCAGACCTGAGCCTGGCCTATTAACATCCCTGGGTGTGTGAGATCCTGGCCATTCATTATGTTCACCAGGCGTGTATGCTGAATGTAGTCTGCTGATGCCTGGTCATATGTTTTTTTTGCCTAACAATTGATTCGTTTCATACCGTGGTCTACCTGCGAAGGGACCATGAAGCCCGGGTGACGGCCCCCACCTCATGAATGGTCCAGATCTCTCAATTCTCAACACGGCACAATGGAGCCATAGCCACTTGTCAGATCAACGCCTTGCCAAGCACACATCACACATGCGTCTGCAATAAGCTAATGTACAGGCCACACATGTGCAAGATGACGCAATATATAGGTCTAAGATCCAATCCATCCATCAGAATGTCTGGTTCTAGAAAAACTTGGATGAAGTTTTCCAACCCACTGAAACCTCTAAATTCAAGCGTTGTAGTCTGCTGAGTTTTGGATCAGGTTGATTTTATGTGCATTCCCTTTATCTAGCTGGTGAGTCACATCTGATGAATGGGTTTTATGAAATACACACACCGTGGTGGACCCCACACAAACATATGGTCGGCATCCCATTTGTGGTTTGGCCCACCCGAGTCATGAATCCGAGTCGCATAAATGCACCTGATGGATGGATTTGGTTTTACATATACAATATTCTGGGCCCCAGAGAGCTTGGGTGTTTTACCAACTGCGTAGAGCAGGTGTTGCAGAGGATTACGGAATCCACTGCAGCTGCATGACTATACATGCATACTCAACACGTATGGAACGTGAGGTTGAGAATGCCCTCCAAAAACAGGGAAACGGATTGGCTACTCCCCATGCCACCAGCCCGGTGGCTGGTGGTCGGTGCTCCGTGGGACCCTCCATGATGTATGTGTTTCGTCCATTTTTACGATACTTCTAGGGCTTGATCCCAAAAATGATAGGGATATAACTCATGTGGACTACACCACAGGAAAACAATAGTGATTGGATATACACCATTAAAATCCTCCAAAGGCCCACTGTACTGTTTATTTGACATCCAATCTGTTGATTAGGTCATGCAGACCCAGATGAAGGTAAAAAAAAAAAGATCAAATTGATCCAAAACTTTTATGGCCCCCAAAATGTTTTTAATGGTCAACGTTCATTCAACACTGTTTCCTGTAATGTGGTCGACTTGAGATTTTTATATAGCTTAGTTTTGGTCTCATACCATAAAATGATCTAAAAAAATAGATGGACCGCATGGATGACACACATACATCATGGTGGGGCCCACAGAGCACCGACCAGCAGCCATTGGCTGGTGGCAGGGGGAGTAGCCAATCCGTTTCCCACAAACAGTGGCCAGTCCGGTAACCCGCGGACTACTATAGTGAATTCTTGCTTCTCTAATAATGTCATCCCTACCAATAATCGGAACGGTTAACTAGGTTATTTATCCATGAATATGTTTTGTTGATAAGGTATGATCATCAAGAAACGATTCCAGCGGCTTGATCCATGGATAGATAAATATTAGAGTAATCAACGGTTGAAATTCATGTCCGTTTTCTGAATGGTTTGGATCATCTTTACAGAAAAAAAGACTACACATGGTCTATCCATGGTTGGTTGTGCATGGATCCGTATGGCCCATCCACTTACAGTCACATGTGTTAAAAATATGCAAAGTTGGTTGCCGAAAGGTGTACGCGGCCTAGCTTAAAAATAGCATACATACTTGTCAGAGAGTCTGCTTGCTATCAATTTTCAAGACTTCCACTTGGCCCACCTGATGAATGGTTAAGAAATATTCATGACTGTGAACTCCCACCGTACAAGTATTTGGCACGTATTGCCGAAAGGTGTTTGCCTTCGGCACTTGAACATGCGGAGGGTAGATATGGTTTTCCAATGCTCATTCACGAAGAAATCCCGTCGGACTAGGCACGTGAGTTTACAGACCGTCCAAAAGTCATTGTATTAGCTGATATTGGCGTGGGCCTCACTGCAAAGCCACTGCAACTGCTGTTAGGTTATAGTACGTTGGATACACCAAAAATAAAAAATAAAATAAAATATGAATTTCGTTTCATTAGGCAGAATAACGTAAAATGATAAGCTGTATTTAAAGTGTGATTTGCCTCCTTATTAATTACTGCATGTCTGGATCCGGCATGCAGTAATCACGATGGGTCCACTTAGGAATAGTTTAACACAATAGATCTGTTCTAGAAGAATCAGATAGTGGAAATGTTCACAATATTCTATAAAGGAAATCTAGAGTATCTGATGGGAGAGATGATGTTGAGATGATTGATTTTGTACCAGAATGGTCCAGTTTATATATATAGGCACCGGGGAGTGGATTGTTGTTGGGTGGCTATCAATGGTTCGGAACATTTGAAAAACGTTTCTGACCATTGACCATTAATTCTAGCCCTTTCTGGTCATCGGATTACAAGATCTGACTGTTGGATCATCATGGCCTGTCCGTTTTCGGACCATTGTGACTTTCAAGGTAGCTAGCCGTTTTCAGAAACAGCTGAACGTTTCGGATTTATGATCCGACCGTTCTTAGTCGCCTATAAAGCCCTGACTCATTTCAGACCCATCGCACCTAGGCTCTTACCATACTTCTCGCACCGTCTCGCAACGGTTCGCGTAAGGTCACGAGGGAGCGACTACTTTGCGACACGATGGGCATGTGCGAAGTGTGCCAACTAGTGTCACTACAACCACACTGCCCATGCCCTCGCTCACACTCTTGCCCATGCTCAAGCCTACGCACTGGAATACGCGACCCAAACATCTCCATCTTCAAAACATCCAAGTAAGAATACTACACATACATCCACATATAAACCTCAAAAACTTTTTTATCATTTTTGATGTGGGACTAAAGGCAAATTCCTGAAAACCATTTTGGCGGCAAATTCTTGAAATTTTAAAATTTTGAATATTTTTCAAAAACCACAAATTTCAACAATCCCCTACTGGTTTTTTTAAAAATAATAGAAAAATCTCTGCCAGAGATAGAATAATAGTTATTATGTATAAAGAAAGATATATTGCGATTTGAATATTTCCTTAGTGTAAGTATTTTAAAGTTATTTCGAAATTTCTAGTTGCCGCAACATTGAACCAGTTATTCATCTATGACATAATAGAAAATACTACACACATAATACCTTCTGCGTTATGTGTTCCTCTATATTACTTGCTTAGCACTTTTAATGGCCATGTGCTTATCTTGTTTCATGAACAATCTCGAGATAACTCTAACTCTTATGAGAAGTGGCACCACTTCCACGTTCACATAGGTGAAATCTTTCTTGTGTTTTCGTTACTTAAAACACTTGTCCTATTTAACTGGATTTCATTATAAGTTTTAATACTCAACTCTCTTTTATAACGACCAACACTTTCATCCTGGATGAGGCTATTTAGATTTAGTGCTAAAACTTTTCATTTATCAGTGATTTGTTATTACCCATTGAACCCAATCTCTAGAGATTCTCTACGTTTGGGTTGAGTTTCTTTCATTGGTGGAACTTTGATAAAAGAGTTTCAATTCCATTTCTCTAGATATTGTCATTGCTACCTATCTCATTAGAGGTTTAGTAAATGGATCAGCCAAGTTATTACTTGATTTCACAAATGAGATCACAATGATTCCATATTCAATCCATTGCCTTACATAATCATGTCTCAAACTTATATGTCTGGACTTCCCATCATAGGTATCGTTGTAGGCTCTCGCTAGAGTGGCTTCACTATCACAATGAAGTGAAACAGTCGGTATAGGCTTCGCATAGAATGAGATTTTTAATAGAAGATCCCTTAACCACTCAGCATCTTTACCTGTAACAGTCAAAGCTATAAACTCAGATTCCATTGTTGAGTGCGTTATGCAAGTTTGTTTCTTAGATCCCTAAGATACAGCAGCACCTCCTAAGGTGAATATCTACCCTGTAGTGGACTTGTTGTCCCCTGCACTTGATATCCAACTTGCATCAGTATATCTTTCCAACACTGCTGAAAATTCTGAGTAAACTAGCCTTAGTTCTTTGATTTCTTTTAGATAACCTAAAACTCTACTTATAGCTTTCCAATGTTCAACACTTGGATTACTCGTAAACCTGCTTAGTTTACTCACAATGTATGCTATATCCAGTCTTGTGCATTGCATCGCATACATAATACTGCCTATAACACTAGCATACTCTAGTTGTGCAACCGCTCTTCCACTGTTTTCTTTTAACTTAATACTTGGATGAAATTAGTTTTTTACCTCTTTGATTTTCAAGTGATTAAACTTGTTTAGTATTTTCTCAATATAATGAGACTGACACAATGTAAAACCCCTACTATGTTTTTTAACTTTGATACCTAATATAGTATCCACTTGTCCAAGATTCTTTATTTTTATAACGTCTCAGAAAAATTCGTACAAAGACCCGAGTACCACCTTAGGCAGAAATCACTAAGGACCGAATCCTTTAGAAATTAGACGAAAATTAATTAAGTACTAAACTGAATTAATCGGTAGATTAACTTAAACCGCTTTCTATATAATCTATGAAACCCAAAACTAGTAGAATCGCTAACGCTACATTACCTAGAAACCTAGAATCAATCTCAAGACCTAGTTGCTCTCGGGAGCATCACGAAACTCCGTATTGGACCTACACCGCACGTCAAAAGTTCGATTAATGCGAAGCTATATGATTATGATCGCCTTACTGGGCTTGACAACCATCTCAGAAATCAAGTCTAAATAGTATCTAGAAACGCATAACTTGAGCCCGGAGCGAAGTGTGTGAGAAACGCGAATATCTTCAGAAAATGAATTCAAACTTAAGTGAATTGGGCCGTTCGCTTGCAGGCCAAATTTAGGGTTTCAGACTATCAGGTTTTGACCCAACTGCACCCTCGGATCAGGGAAATTTCCCTACACATGTTAGTGTACTTGTGGCCTTGATCGAGTGGCGACGACCGTTGAACTGAAACAGGTCCACCGCGATCGATCCACTAATCTGATCGGGCCAAAAACGTAACCTGACGTAGATTTATTGTCAGGGGACTTTCTCCGGACTGTATGCAGGTAATGGGCCTCCAGATGAGCTCCATTGGCCCGAAACAGCCGCCATTTGGCTATACCTAAGTATATCATGGCCCTGGGGCCATTGAGCTCACTTTTGAGCCTATATAAGGCCCTTAAACCCTCTCTCTCCCATGTCATACGAATTCTATAAACCTTAGGAGAGAGAAGAGAGAAAAGAGAAGGAGAAAGTGAGGAGAAGTGAGAGAGAGTGAGAGATAGTTGATGGGATTTGATCCCACCGCTCTACGTATCAAATCACCTTTCCTGTATCGCTTCACCGGCGATTCTAATTCCATTGTTGGGTAAGAAATCCTAACCCTAGCCTATTTTAGGTATCCAAATAGAGTAAATGGTAAAATAGCTAACCTATTTATGCCATAGGTAGCCGTTGTGCCATATATGAAGGCATAGCATTCGAACTGAGTTCGATACGAGTTTACCAGCAGAAGGTGCGGATTATAAATATTTAGGTTATGGTTTTCAAGGCTTTCAATGCCAGCTAATGATTTATGACTGACTTGATTGCTATCACATGTGCTTAGATACGATGCTTCCGTATATTACACATATATGTAAACTATGTTGTTTTAATGAATTCTATGTGTTTGTTGAAATATTTGATTGAATATGGAATTATGATTTGTGCTTGCCATGATTATTGATTGATAAACATGATTGTTGTATGTGTGGCAACTCCTTTGTGAAAGGATTTTCTATAATATAGGTTATAACTAATTTATTACATGTATGTTAATATGTGTAGTCTAAGTGTTTGACAAAACGCCTGAATGAGTAAATGCTTGTTGAAATGTCTTTAATAAGGGTGTTGAGATATGATTCTCAATCCCCTTATCTATAGTTACTGATTTCTTTAAGTAACCTATCTTCCTACCATGTGATTTATGGATGAAATGCCTATGTATGATAACATGTCTACTATTTGTTTGATGAAATACTCAAATGAGGTTTATATTTAGATTGGTTGTCACATGCTGTCTTTGATTATCTATGTGAATGCAAATTGTTTTGGAGTGTGATTGGGGATACGATGTAGTCCAAGCAATCGGTAATGATTCCCGAATCAGTGGCTGAGGTTGTTTTGCCACACATGACATGTTCGATGAATCCGAGTCGTACGCTGTTTGTCGACAGTAGTTAGGCTATGCAGTGCTTACGCACTCCATGTCGATTAAGTCAACGTGCACTCGTACTAGTCAAGCTTGTCCAGTAACCCAATTAGCCTAATGTATGTTCACCATGTATGGACGCTACTACTTAAATCTAAGGTACCAACTTACCACTGAAAAGCCCGTTTAACCTTGGTACCGCGATCCGCTAAGACTCATGAGCTGGGCATGGTGGTATGGGACACCGTGGTCGAGCTGTCGGCCTACGCTAGGGTGACGATCCTCCCCGTAGTGTCCAGTGAGCAAACCAAACTCGTGAGCCGAATACCGTGGTATGAGACACTGTATTCAAGCTATTGGCTTACGATCAGGTGACGAGCCTCTCGTAGTGACCTCGAGTATACACTAGGACTACACTAAGGTGACGAGCCTTTCCGTAGTGACTTCGAGTATAAACTAGGCATGCGCTGAGGTGACAAGCCTCTCCATAGCGACCTAGAACTGCTAACGTATAAGATTAACTAGGATTGACGATCCTAGATGGATCATTGTTTGGGTAAATGATATAAAGAGAGGTGTCTTAGCTGCCTAACCTGCTGTATGAATAAGACTAAGAACTTAGCTAATCACGTACATGCACAACATTGCATGTGCCTTTGGTGTTAGAGTTGAGCACAGAGGAAGGGGTGCATGCCACGATCGTGAGATGATGTCGTAGAGGGAGTGTAGGCAAGGGCATGCATCATTAACACATATCATCCTTGCATTAACCAGAGTACTTAGGAATGCTTGTTGTATTGCTTTATCATTATTGCTTAACTGAATTGATAACATGTTAACCTTTGCCTTATAGCTCCACTGAGTTGATCACTCACTCTCACTCTGGGACGGTGTTTTAAAACATCAACCAGACTTTGTTGTAGTTGCAGATGATGACGATGCTGATGAAGCGGAGCCTAACTTTCATGATGATGAGGAGTTCTCCTATATGCAACTCTTGGGCGGGTCTATGTAGACCTAGAGTTGCGCCATCGGGACTACTGGGATATGGACTAGAGGACATTACACTCGATCATTTTGTAAATTTTGGTATAGTACATGTAACTATTTGACCTGGTGACGTTCATACTCTGGGGACTTACAATCACTTATATGCTTATATGTACTTATCACAGTCTTCCGCTTGTGTAATTTAATTGTCTTTAGAGTATGATATGTTGATTGGTATAATCCCACTCATGTTTAATGCACTAATGCAGACAACATTTAATCATCATTATCCATGTTGCATAAGTGATGTGTTGAAACTTGGGAGTTGGGCTCTTGCTCGACCCTCAATTTTTAGGGCGTTACATTTTGAAAACTAAAGAGAGAAATTTCTTTGTTACAGTTACACCTTTTATTTTGTTACCAATTATTAACATATCATTTACATACAAGTATGTGATTATAACATAATCATTACACACTTTTGAGTATATGCATTTATCAACAATATTATGTGCAAAACCATAAGACAGAATTTTAAAATCAAATTTATCATGCCACTGTTTTGGTGCTTATTTAAATCTATACAAAGACTTAACAAGTCTACATACTTTTCTTTCATTGCCTGGTAGAACAAACCCTTCTAGTTGCTCCATGTATACCTCCTCATCGAGATCACCATTTAGGAATATTGTCTTCACGTGCATTTAATGGATATGAAGATGATGTATGGATGTTAGAGCAAATAAGATCCTGATCGATGTTATTCTAGCCACTGATGAATATATGTCAAAATAATCGATTCCTTCTTTATGTCGGAAACCCTTAGCAACTAATTTTGCCCTAAAGGTTTGAATTGTATCATCAGTGTGATATTTTTTCTTAAATACCCACTTATAACTTATTGGTTTAAAACGTAGAGGTAGATCTACCAGTTCCATGTTTGGTTAGATATAATTGAATCTATTTCATCATGATTTCTTTCCAAAAAGCGGAGTCTCTTAAAGTCATAGTGTAACACCTTGGATTTCGGAGGCCGAGTAGGTACTTGGCTCCCGAATTCCCGGGTGCCACTTATGCACTACTGTGTTTCATACTATGCATAATTCATTTGTTTTATAAGCAATGGAGAAATTAAGTGGACCATGTAACATAAATTAAGACTAAAATAGTAAACACATGTGTAACTAACATGGAGTAAACAGATCCGACAAAAATAATGTAAGTGAACGTGAGGGACCGTGTCTCACAAAAATGCTCATAATCTAAAATACAAAACCCTACCCTGGACCCCATCGCTATCCTAAGGCGATCTATGGGGACTCGCCGAAGATCTGGAAGTACGATCGCTCCTCCTCCTCATCCACGCTTACTCCATCAAGTACATCGAACTCTGTAATCCCTGCATCTAAGACAGGTTCTGATTAGTGTTTTAAAATACTATCCCAGAGTGAGAGTGAGTGATCAACTCAGCGGATATCATTAGCAATAAGTTACGCATATTATCAATTCTATGCACGAAGTTAGTGAAAAGCAATCAATCACAAGATCCTAATTACTCTTATTAATGCATATGCATGGTTCTATGATATTATGCATGCCCTCACATCTAACACTCCCTCGAGCAACACCGTCTAATGATCGCAATGCCAAACACTCTCTCAATGTGACCTTGACTACTGAGTCATCAACCTAACTAATGCAATGTGATGGTGAACATGTTAGTGGTGTTGATTAGTTACATTCATTCAACCAGTAGTTTGAAGAAACTGGAACATCCTAATAGATTAATGCCCTATCCTGATCGCGTGGCCCTGGCAACCATGACAGTCTAGCTCTCGCGATCCTTGGCTCGTTTGGGTTCGTCACTCCTAATAATAAAAACATACAAGGGGCAATTGTAAGGAAGAGTTCTTGCTCGCGGTCACTACGGGGAGGCTTGTCACTCCAGTGTAGGCCGATAACTCGGGCATAATGTCCCATTCTACCATGCCCGGCTCCCTAGACTTATGAGCCGCTACAAGCGGGTTATCAATGGGCACAAGTGGACGCAGGATGTCTCAGGTTCTAGCAGGCATGTACATACATGGTTAATGGATGTGGTCGGCCAGTTGATGAGCCAATTTGTCCCCTCTAGACAAACTACGGATCATACGACATTGGGAGCAAACATCCCACGTAGTCCAATTACTGCCGACTATCTGTATTTCGACTAATTTGATCAAATTAGTCCTTGAGCGGCCCTACTAGAGGGGCTGCCCATGCAGGTTATGAAATTTGTTGGCCGATCCGGCAAGGGAGCAGTGTATAAATGAATCATATTAAAGTAGATGTCGATCTACTTCTAGTTGTGAAGGGTTTAGACATGCATAGCAATAAATTATAGTCATTGTCACCATGATTCGTCATGGATTCTTAAATACATGGAAATTCTAAATAAGCATGTAAACAAGCACAATTACAAGGAATTTAACATGCATATAATAAAATTGGTAGCTAGTCATATGTGTGGGGGACATGCAACAGGAATTTCCTCATCTGATTCAGAAATTGGGGATATATCATGTTATAATTTTCATAGTAAATAGGAAATTAGGCAAAATAAGGGTTTGGACGGTTGAGGGTCCAACGTTTTCCCCCAAATTGGGTTTTAACTGGGACGACATTCTAAATCTACCAATTCCACACATGCAATTGACATGCAAGGCAAATTCTATACCCATAATCGCTAAATTTGGCTTAGGTTTGATAAACGACCACCTATGGTTAATGGTCTGCACCTAGGGGTTACTGAGGGCTTGTGGAGTTGCTCTTAGGGTACCAGACTTGTGAATTAATGCGTCGAAGCTCTGTATCAAATGGATTCGCATGTTAGGACACATGCATGTGGCTCAATATGCTGAAATTTGGGAGATGATAGGGTGGTTACCTTCCAATCATCGGCAAATCGCTTCTGTGGTAGAGGAGTTGCGATTTCCGGCGTGGGGTCGTGATAAGAGAGGGAATTTCCTCATATCCCAGCTCCTTGGAGCTCCTTCCCTCTCTACTCTCTCATCTCTCTCTCCCCTCTTTGCTAGAAAAATTTGTATGGGAGTGAGGGAGAGAGTTTTTTGAGTTTATATAGTCTGGAATTTAATTAACTCAAATGGCCTTAGGGTGGCTAATCCTAATGCACATGACCTTATGGGGTACATTTATGGTCCATGGGGTTGTCCCAGTGGCCTCCTGGCCTATCTGTGCCATGGAATAGGTGTTTCATAGTCTGATGAAGGGTTGTCCCAAGTTTGGTAGTAGATGAGGCAATTGATCGCAGGGGCCCAATTTGCGATCAACGGTCACTGATCGATGATCGATCAGGCCCACAGTTATATGGATATGAGCAGGAAAATATCCCTTACTTATGGCCCGAGTTTAGTTGTGGTCTAACGGTTAGAAAGCTACAACTTCACAAAAGACCGAAAAGTCTATTTTACTTAAGTTTTTAGATTTTAGCTTAGGGGATTCGTGTGTTTCAAGTACTTAGCTTTGGGCTTAAGTTGAATAGTTTTGAGTACTATCTTGGTTCACCACCCGCAATGGATGTCAAGCCCAGTTAGATGGGCATTATTCTATAATTTTGGAACAAGTGGCCCACTAACGAGCGGTGTAAAGCTTGTTCGGGTAATTGGGGCATTTCTGGAATGAATTGAATTGGGAGATTTTTTATGCGTAATGGTTAGGGTTTGGATTAGCTAAGTCCATAGTGTGGCCTATTTGCAATTAGTGAAAATGGCGATTCAGTCATAATCACTTTAAACCATCAGTTCTTTGGCTAAGCAGATAATTAGGTTGACTTAGTTCACTAGTTAAGATCTGGCCCATAGCTGGCTCGACTTTGGGTAGTTCTTTAATTTGGTTACAGTTGTCTTGATTAGTCAGTGATAGCTTGGTTAGATTTGGGCCCTAGATGAACAATTCACGAGGCTAGACTTGAGGTTTAAGTGATCAGGCGGATTTGTTGGCTTCATACGGTTGGTTAATCAAATTTATACATTTCTTTATCGGTACCACCCATGTATAGGTTCACTTCCAGCATCAAGTGTCAATAAGTGATGACATGGGGTAGTTATTAAAAATTTTTTTAAAAGGATTTTTGATAATCTAAAATAGAAAAAATTTAGAATGTTACACATAGCTTCACTAAAGGTTTTAGGTTCATCTTCTATAGTTAAAACCATATGTATTTTTCTAATGGTCCATCGAAAATGTAGTTACAAATATTATGTTTGCCGACTCTTTTAGCACAATGGCTGTTTCTAGTAATTAATTTACTTGTGCCAAAAAAAAGAAGAAAAAGAAACTGACCTGTTGAAGTAGAGATCTAATCACCTACAACCGCATGCAACTACCAGACGGGTTGGACATCGCACACGACATTGTATGAAAAACAGTATTCCACCATAGGTGATTAGTTCAAACATACCAAGCAAATAATAATAAGTGTTCTTGTCACATGAAATACTGATTAGCTTGTTGGTGCAGTTCTCGCATCATCTAATCTTTTGTGTGTCCTCTGTTTTTCATCAAGTATGAAATGGGAGACCATGTTGGTGTGTTTGCTTTGAATTGTACTGAAACTGTCGAGGAGGAGGAAAGCTTATTAGGTCTCTCACTAGACACTTTCTTCTCTATCCATACTGACAAAGAGGATAACACCCCATCAACACAAGCTCCTTACCACCCCTATTACCATCTTGCACCTTATACCACTCTTGCCCGATATGCTAATCTCTTGAATTTTCCTAAAAAGGCAAATCTTCATCTTTCTCTTTAATATTTCAAGCATATTTTTGTATTTCAAGAAACTTCTCTATAGATGGATTTTTGATATGCATGTATGTATTGTTTTTATTTTTATTTATTTATATTATTTTTTTGTAGGTTGCTCTAGTTGCATTAGCTGCTCGTGCTTTCAACCCCAGCGAAGTTGAATGACTAAGATTTCTTGCTTCTCCTCTTGGAAAGGTTTGAACTATTCTGGTACTCTGGATGTAGTTTTGTGTGTTTCAGGAGATGATTAGTGTTTTAGATGTTAAATTTATTTTTTCCTTAGTTGTATTTAGATGTAAAATATTATTCAATTGTTGTTATAGGAAGCAGAACTTGCAAGGGAGAAGACGAATGGGTACAAGTTAGACGAATGGACATATATATGCTTCTTTCCTTTTTTTTTTTTTTTTTTCTAAAATTTTTATTTTTTAATAATTTATTTTATTTTATTTACTTTTTCAATTTCTTCCATGTGTTCAAATGTGTTATTCATACGAGGCCTTGCAAGGTTCCATGTGTTCATGTGTTGTTAAAGGATATGAAAAATAGAAGGAGATGAATGCTTTGGTTTGTCTTAAATGTACTAATACAAGTATTAATAAATTATGTTCCTTAATTGTAAAAAAGTTAGTATCATGTTGCTTCTACAAGTTTGTTGTTGTTAAGAATGAGATGATTTGCATGAATGTAAGGTTAATGAAGTTAATCTTTTTTTAAGAATATATGATTATAAGAAATGCTTATGTAATCTCTATCAGGTGAAAAAAAATCAGTAAGAAATTTATAGTTTTTTTTTTTTTTAATTTATGAAATAAATTTATCAATGGCTTTAGGCCATCTCTTTGCCTTGTGTAATTGAAAATTACAGATGGATATAAACCACCTTTAATGTGGAAATTATCAACGGTCTTAAAACAATTATAATTTGCAAATGAAATCTCTGGTGACGGTTATGGGCCGTCGTTTGTTACGACTGTTCATAACCGTCGTATTCTGACGACGAATTCCGATTCAGCAAAAAAAGACGGACCATACGATGGGCCAGAATTCTGTAATTTTGTTTAAGACGGTTTTCAACTGTCGTTTTTTTACTGTTTTTTTCTTTGTTGTCCCCGTTTTTTTTTTTGGTGTATAGCCTCTTTTTTTTTTTTTTTCCATGCTTCCAGACAAGGCAGCCTGACAATGAGATGTTACAGCGCCTGTATCGAAATTAAAGTGATCATACAGTTTTTTTACCTGCCAAATTGTCATAAAACAATCCTTAAGGTGGGCCACGCTATCATGAGCACCTGATATGAAAATCAGGTAGGGATACAAGTCACTATCAACGGCAGTCGATGGTGTGACTTTGTTACTAGTGTGGCCCACCTACTGAGTGGATCGGCCATATTTTTGTATAAATCGTGGCCCCAGTTATATATGGATAGGATTATTCTATGTTGGGTGGAAAAAATTGCTGTATCATAACTTATGGTTCACCTGCTAGCTGTACCTGACCGTTTATCTTGTTCCAGTCCATTGTAGGCCCACCATGACACACTTCAAGTTACCCACCATGCATCCACGTGGAATCCATCATTTGCGTTGGTTCTTTTCTTTGTTGTAGAGCACTGGTGGCCAAATACGACCGTCCACAACAGATCCAACGAGGTGGATCACACCAGAGATAGTACTCTAACGGACTACTACTTTTGATAATCTTGTGGACCACCCAAATGTTATCTCTTGAAAAAGAAGGACGTTTTGGGTCTTTTTCGTCCTACAAAGAGTTGCTTTTGCCTTCGATGGAGACTCAGCTCTCCAGCATCAGGGTCCACATGGAGAGATGGGATGATCAGAACCATCCATATAGTCGTAAGTCGTAACTGCTGTAGATAGCCATAGATTTGTGCGGTTGAATTTGAAGGGCTTTTTTTTTTTCAATTGCCTAGGTTCATCTCTGAGTATCAATGTTCAAGGTTATTCTTTCGCCTTGAGTTTGCGATTTTAGCCCGTTGACAGTAAACCCCAGAATTTGGACAGTTCCGATCACTTCTTCATCTCAGCATGTGGGCCCCACAAGCGAGAAAAAGGAAGATCCGAATGATTTGCCTTTCTTCCAAGAGCATTTTTCTAATACTAGTGTTGCCTATGATGAGAAGGCTAGCCTAATTTTGGGCCAGAGCATGCTACCGGTGGGCCGTGGGTGATGAAGGGGCTGGATCTTTCACTTGTGTGCCACGTTGGGAAGCGGATTGCGTACTGAGTAACTTAGTACACTGAGTGTAGTAACTTAGTACACTAAGTGTACTGAGTAAACTCTGTGGGGCCCACTGTCATTCATACATTATATCAACTCCGTCCATCCGTTTTATCATATAATTTTAGTCTTTAAACCAAAAATTAATCATATCCAAAGCTCAATTGACCACACCACCTGAAAAATCGTGAATTGAAGTCTACCGTTGAAAAGTTCTTGCTAGCCTACAGAAGTTTTAGATCAAGATAATATTTGTTTTTTCCCTTCATCCATGTCTTTATGATCTTATGAACAGTTTGGATGACAAAGAAACATCACTGGGGGCCTTAGAAAGGTTTCAACGGTGGAAATCAATACTTCCACTGTTTCCTTTGGTATGGTCTACTTGAGATTTTGATATACTTCAATTTTGGAATCAACTCTAAAATGATCTGTAAAAATGGATGAACGGCGTAGATAAACCACATGAATTCACAGTGGGCCCAACAGAGTTTACTCTGTACGATAAGAGCGTACTGAGTAACTCAGTACGCAATCTGATTACGCCACGGCTCATATATCGTGTAGCCCGTGCATCTCATCCGTGCGAGTACAATCGGCATTCCTAAGAACAGAAATTCATTACTTGTGAATCGTCTAGTTTTTCTTTCAATATTTATAAAACGGTGGTGACTCATTTTCCTCACACGCAATACGTATATACAGCTATCCAGACCATGAAAATTGCGTTTCCCATTGTGGATGGAGCATACATATGAAATTTCACCGATCAATCAATTCTAACCATCAAATTGAAGGACATCACATGGACGGCTTAAAGTAAAATAGTGAGTGGTCCAAATTCGAAGAGAGAAACCAGATCTTTAACATTATCTCATTGCAAATATTCAGTTATGATACATGTGTAATTGGATTAATGATTTAGACGTCTGCATGACCTTACGGCTATGCCATGGGTACGCTCGGAGATTCATAACCATTTAGTCATTCTCTAAACGGTGCAGAACTCACATAAGAGTAATGCAGGGTAGAGAATTTGTTTCTGGTTAGATTCAATCAGTCAAAAACCGATTCTAGCGCTGCTCTTGCCTCACACGTGGAAAATAGTCACACATGGGTACGGTAAGATTAGTTTGCCCGACGATCCTCACATTGTAGATTATATGAATCTTAAAATAGGTCAGATACAATCGTCAGGTGGGCCACACCATAACAATAATCCGATTCAGTCGTATTTTCTATCGGCAGTTCATTGATTTTCAGCGGGTTGGCCGACTGATAGTCATAACGGTTCTTAATGGTGAGCATTCAATATTCCCTAACGTGTGGTTCCTTAAGATTTGAATTTGCTTCATTTTCGGGACCATTCTCTGGAATGAGCTAACCTTATTAATGGCTTAGATATACAACACATATATCAAGGTGAACCTTACCGTCCGAAAACACCTACTAACAAGCATGCACCTGGGTAACAACTAACCCGTTTGGAGGCGTGAACCTTATGTATGCACCTGGGTAACAACTAACCCACTTTGCATTCGAAGGCGGATTAGCTACTCATGGCTTTTAATAGTTGGTGTTCCTGACGGTCCTTCCAATGTTCAAAAATTATGAGGGAAGGATTACGACGACAGTTTTTAATAGTCAATATTGCCCTGTTTTTTTTTGTAATGTAACTACTTTATAAATGTTATCATACATGTGTATAATATGTACTAACTATTAACTCCTAATATTTATTTAATCATATATATACATAATTAAATATTTATTACATAAGTATAATTAAACAAGTGCTCAAAGACAGTTCCTAACATAAGCATGTATAGTAGTTTGATTTCTCTGCTTCATTATTGAGAGACGCATTCAACCCATGAGTGTTTCAGATTTCATTATTAGAGGTTTTAAATTAGTTCTCCTCTAACCTTTATAAACATATAAAAGGACAGACTTCCTCAAAGACGTGCGTAGTTTTCTATAAACTCAACATGAACTTCAATCCTACACAAGAACATACCAAGTGTACACTCTCATTGGAGGCTCTCGCATGATATTTTAGTTGATTTTGTATAGACTAACAAACTATCTTAGCCCTAATATAAAGACATGTTTACTCTCACCGGAGGCTCTCTTAGAGACTAGCACGTATATGCCTGTGGTCTGGTGGCCTACACAAGGACTTGGATTTAGTTCCTACACAAGAACTTAGTCGACTTTGAAAATTTAAACTCTTACACTCAATCTTACATAAGGAATGATTGTACATGCATAGACTCTTATAAATAACAACTTGTCGGATTGATCCCCTTTTGTAGCATCATCTTAGGTTGATTAATCGATGCTCTTTTGTGCTTCAATCAGCTTTCCTTTGTTCTTTCGACCATGTTGTTGATGCGTTGCCATTACTTTAGATTTAGGATCAAACACCTTGCATGCATACTCCCATGCGGTGACCAATGTGATGAGAGGTATCGTGAATCTCCTACAACTAATAAGAAGTTGTAAAGCCTAGGGAATTCACATAGAATGATCTTTGAAAGGATTTAGACAGGGATATACCTATAGAGATTTGGTCCAGACTCTAAAAAATGATTTCGATTGAGTTCATCTTCAACATTGAGGTTGCAATCCTCATTAGAGTGGTAAAGCTCAAGAAGATGAATCAAATCCCATGGTATATGAGGCTTAAAATGTAGAATATGATTGAGGATTCACCTAAGTTTCAATTGCACCAAAAACCCTCCAAAAAGCCTAAAGATCAGATCTTCTTTATAAAGAAATCGATCTCCAACGATCATAAAATGGGTAAAAATGCCTAATTCAGTCACCCTGAATTAGGGTTCGGTCCCACCGAATTATACATGAAAGCTACTAGACAAACTTAAGCACCTTCAATCGCACCGATGGTGGTCTTCGGTTGCACCAAACATGATCGTCAGTGGGAATAAATGTGTCACTAAGTTGCAGTCAAATTACTTGAAATTCTGTCACAAAATGCTGTCCTATTCTAGCTGGTTTGGTGGGATCGAAGGTGGGTTCGGTGGGATCGAAGATTGTAGAAATTGTTCAGTTTTTCCAGCAACATTGGACTTCTAAAGTTAATTTAAGGATGGTCAATTTAGGCTCATATAACTTAAAGAATAATAAATAAAAGATTTAACTATTAAGTTGAAGATCATTTAAAGGTTTAAGTTGTTTTGGGTCAAGGGTTAGGATCACTAAGGCACCTCATATACAAGTTCTTTGTTTATTGATGCTTCACCTCTACTTATGTCTTCAGTCTTCAACTACAAGGGCTTAACCGACTATATGACACAAGGACTTACGTAATTGCCAAATAAGGTACAAAAATTAGTACACTAACACTTTTTGTGAGCTTACAACTGGCGTAAGTTCGATTATACATATTCGTGGATGGTCGTCGGAGCGTTGTGATTGATATACAAGAAGCATGGTAAAGCTAGTTAAGATATAAAATGAGAGAGGGCAACCAAAACAAAACCTTGGCAGATGAAAGGGAAGTAAACTGGCAAAAGGCATTCAAAAGTAGAAATGTCATAAAGAAAAACATACTAAAAGAAGGATTTGGAAAAGAGAAGAAATTAAAAAAAAAAAAAAAAAAAACTTTTGAACTGCTATAACCATTGTAGTGATGGAAGAATGATATAGAGGAATGAGTTATAGCAGGAATACACCCAGATCCATAGCTCAACTTGTAGACTAAGTTGACATACGTCGTTTCAACACTTGAGGTCTTGGTATCGATCCCTAGTGCGGGTGGCTAACAGTGGAGTGTGCACTGACATGGGTGTGTACTAACAAGCTAACCAAAAAAAAAAAGTTATAGTAGGAATCTATAAATAGCCGAGGAATGTGACAGAAAAAAAAACTCCAACCTAATCCAATCACAACAATATAAAAAACAAACTTATCATGTAAATTACTTTATCTAAGCTTATCATAAGAGTACCAACAATCAAGTAGTTAAGTATATGCTCATGTGCAGATTTATTCTTTATCTAATATCAATCCGTTCTTTTTAGAGATGTATTATTGCAGTTGCTCTTAATTACTGGTTGTGAGGTTTTCCTTTTGTTTGATTTGAATTAGTACGGTGAAAGTCCCTTTTTGTGGAAGGCATGAAGTAACCCATCTTTAGTGAAAAAAACCCATCATTTAATTATTACCTGATATTATATATCTACTTATTTGATCACATGGGTCCCACTTTAACAATACCGGCACGCCCACATAATTGAAAACAAACCGAGCAGCGAACAACTTCTACATTATGGACAAAAGAGAGATGATCACATGTGTCAGGAACTTACGTTATCTTACATTCGAACTTCGTGGGGCCCATCATGGTGTGTGAGTGTCATCTAATATTCCATCCATTAGATGTATCTCTAGTGTCAGCCTGGAACCCGAAATTCATCTGTATCCGTTACTGAGGTATTTTAAGCTACAGTGATTATGCGTACTCGACCTGCATCGGGCCCACCGTGATAATTGAGTTCCATCCAATCCGTTCGTTAGATTCAAACACAATGCAAGGCCAAGATCCCAAAATTCAGATGCAAGAAACAGCCCATATGGTGATGTCCACCATTGAAACCTTTCTGAAGCCCACCGTGATGTTTATATGCCATCCAACCTGCTCATACCGTGATTAGAGCTGTACACGAGCAAAGTTAGCTCGGTAACTCACTCGACTCGGCTCGGAAATACTCGACTCGACTCGGCTCGAAATGAGTTTGAGCTGAGCACGAGCTGATTTTTGGTTTTGAGCCAAGCACAAGCTTGACCCTGCTTCACTCGGCTCGACTCGTGTAGTATATATACCCATTTCAAAAAAAAAAAAAAAAAAAAAACCTAGTTACGTCCCTACCCCTTTTTAAAACTCGACCGGTGCGCCTCTCTCCCAGTCCTCCCTCTCATTCGGCAGCCGCCCTCCCTCTCTCTCTCTCTCTCTACTCTCTCCCTCATCCACTCATCCTCATTCCTCACCTACCCTCTCTCTCACTACTCTCTCCCTCACCCTCAGCCTTCTCCCTGCATCACACGGCCGCCCAGCCGCCCTTGTCGGCTGTTACATGCACCGCACGGCCGCCCACCCCTGTTGGCTTCTCCTTGCACCTACCCTCTCTCTCTCTACTCTCTCTTGTAAGTGTTCTTTTAATTTCAAACTGAAATCCAATTCTTCATTACTGATCTGCGAAGTATGTTACCTCTAGGGCCCCAAAAACAAGTTGATCTGTGAAACATTCTGATGTTATTGGAACTCGACTCGAAAACTCAGCTCAAAATCTGTTCGAACTCAGTTCGAACTCAGACGAGCTGAGCACGAGTTGCTGTTCCGAGCTTGAAGGCTGAGCCAAGCCGAGCACGAGCTGGGCAAAGCTCGGCTCGACTCGTATACACCTCTAACCGTGATTCCCACCTGAATGCAGTGAAATACCAAATATCACCCCAATCCAAACTTTCCACGAGCCACAAGCTCTCAATGGTAGGTATCCCATCTCCACTTTATCCTATGATATGGCGCACTTGAGCTTTAGACCATTCTGATTTCTGGGCCCACGTCCTAAGATTAGCTAACTCAAATGATGGATGGAATGGATGTTCCATAGACATCAACGGTGGGCCCCACATAGCTTTTTGTCCCAAGATCTCCTTGCCATAGTGGGTCCGCACTTGATGAGCGGCACAGATCTCGGACAATTGTGCAAATTTAAATCGCATCCTCACAATCGCAATTCCCATCGTATCCGGCTAAAATTTCTCCTCCCAATTTAGTAGTGGGCCACGCCAGGATACGCCATGAATCTCTAAATTTAGCAAAACTCACACTATAAAACCTCAAAACCTCTTAGCATCTCCATACACAAATTCTCATCAAAAGAAAACATGGCCCACCTCAGTTTCTCACTCCATCTGATCATCTTTCTCCTCATCCGTCCATCATCAGCCCGTGTGATCCCAATGGCCAGTGCTGATCTAATCAACAAGGTCTGCCAATCTAACCTGAATCCACCCGCCTGTGTCCAGCTATTCAACTCGGTCCCCGAAACAAAGACCGCTGATCTTGCAGGCCTTGGTCGGATCTCCCTCAATCTGGCCCAGCATCTCGTATCTGAGACGTTGGATTACATCTCCTACCTAGATGGCAAAACCACCGATCAACGGCTGCACGACATTTTCAAAACGTGTAACAAGTGGTACGATTTTGCCAAGACAGCCGTCGATACTGCAATGAAGGACTTGAACGATGGGGCCTACACGCCGATGAACGAGAACTCGTGGGGCGCTGGAGAAGCGGCTTTAACGTGTGAGGAAGAGTTCGAAAATGCTCCTAGCCGTCCATCACCGCTGTCGGACAGGAATGACTTGATGTACCGACTGGGTCAGATGGCCACTGCCATTTCTAATATGCTGCAGGATCCAACGCCACCTGCTGAATGATCATGGCCCACCTATTATCGTCATCTTCTGATATATTTCACAAGCTTCGTTTATGTAATGAGATGCATATAAGTATGTTTTGTGATCTGTGGCTGACGTTTCATGGGCACGTCAAAATTTATATTATAATATCCCTTGTAATAAGGGAAGGTACCATGAAATCTATTAAATCAAGGAAAAAAGAAATATGGTTTTGAGACAAGCTTTTCTATGCTCTTTCATTTCTTCTTTTGATTATTCTATTTTTGTTTCTTTTTAATTTTATTCAAATATTAAATGAAATGGTTTGGTATGACATTTTCACCAAGTAAATTAAGAAGAAAAGATAATATAATTGCTAGGATTTTTGCCATTGGAAGATCGAAAATGTAAACTTTTAAACTAAAATGTAGGACCGTTTGATCATTTAATACTTTTCATTTGAATATGCATCACATCTCCGGTTCAATGTTCTTCATGAATGGAATGATATCATTGAGTTGATTACTTGTGGGGCCCACTAAGACATTTGGATCAAGTTCTCTAATGTTTGAATAGATTAGGATATTATTTTTTCTTTAATTAGCATTTTTTTGTTAAGATTATTATCTCTCATAACTCTACCACTCTTTTATATATTTTTATTACTGTTTAAAAAAATAAAAACATTACTCTTTACTTGAGCATCTAAACAACAGGATCCCTCAAAAATAAGCTAAATCCAAACTAAGGTAGGGCACACCACAGTTAACAATGGTGTGTCCCACTTTAGTTTTGTAATAACTTAATTTTTGGGCTGTCCGTTCATTCACGTGGGGCTCACATAATTAACTGGTTGGTGGCATGGTAACAAGGTGGGCCCTGCAGATAAGTCTGCAATTTGCAGTCTCTCTCACTGTTTTCTTGGTGTGGCCCTCTGAATTATGGATACCGCTATTGTTTAGGGGAGTGGATTAGCTGTTACTGAGGTAAGAACTTGGTGTTATCCTTACCGTCTGGGGCCCACCTTGATGAATGTGTTTCATATCCATGCTGCCCATCAATGTTTTCAGCTCATTTAAGGACGTTATCTCAAAACTTAAGCAGATCCAAATCTCCATTAACCTAATCTTTGTAATTTCCATTAAAAGTTTTGGATCAACCTGGTTGAATGGCAATTAAAAGTTTTTTTTTTTTTTTGAGGCCACAAAAGTTTTGGATCAACCTAATCTTTGTAATTTCCATTATCCCTGTTCTGTTTGACCTCATCAATGGGTTGGATGACAAATAAATATTGCAGATTTCCTTATAGTAGGCCTTTAATTTGGAAGTTTTCAATGGTGAGTGTTCAATCATCACTGTTTCTTGTGGTGTGTTCCACCTGAGATTTGGATATGCTTAATGTTTGGGACCACGCCCTAAAATAGAATGGGAAAACGGATTGACGGAGTGGATATATAATATATTATCAAAGTGGGCCCTACGGTAAGGGTAACACCTAATCCACACCCTATGTTTGGGGTCTCGCAGCTGATGGATGGGATGAATTTGTGGTGTTGGACACTGCCATCATTCCCCGTCTAATTTGCCAGACATTCTATAGCTGGTATGACATCCATGACCAGGTCTGTACTGCGAATGTGGGAGTCTGAGAAGTCACACGAGTTAGATGATTTGAGCCATTGATTTGAGGGATTTAGCCGTTAACAAACGAGATGGTTTTCAACCAACAATCATTCACCGGCACCAGTCTCCTGCTATATGAGAAAAACTTTGATACTCTAGCAGGATGTCTCGTTGATATGCAGGAAATCTAGAAATCCAGGGTTATAATTATTGGCAAAGTAGGATTATAGGAGAATAGTTATTTATTTAGCAACGAGAATACGGTCGGTTCAAATTATGAGAAAATTTCAGAAAGTGGGCCTGCGATGCATGATCAATCCAGAGGGACGGATCGGGTGGTGTGTCGATGTGTTGGGTGCTGTGGGGCCCAGTGCGATCTCTGTGCTTTTATATCCATATCGTTCATCCATTTTGACCCCCCAATTTAGGGCGTGAATAAAAAAAAAAAATAGAGCAAATCTGATGCTCTGTGGAGTGCGCCACAGGAAACAGTAAATGATTGAACATGCGCCCTTAAAAACTCTATAAGGGCTTGTTTGGACAAGATTTGGCAGTCTCACATAGACGGCATAGATATGGCCACATAGCACTTGTGATATATTCGTGTTATGTGCTGAATATAAAAAGGATAGTTTATCACCAAGCAAAACTTCAAAGAGTCTTGCTGAGCAAGTGATTTAGTAATAAGACACTGAAGAAATGTATGGAAGAAATGTGCCAAAGATTACTGAAGAAATAAGAACACATTTGACAGAGGGAAATCAATGAGCGCAATACTACTTATCTAATCCTCCGGGGCACCAATCTTAGTCACTAGGAGTTGTAAGTGCCTCGGTTTGTCAATAATGTGAGTTTGTGTTGTTGAGTTGGTTGAGCCCCGTTAGAGGACAGACGTCTGAAAACTTGTAGCATCAATGCTTGAATATTCAGGTAAATTGAGGTGCCTAGATAAACTTAGCCCTAAACCCCTTTAATTCTAAAATGACATGCCTTTAGATAATACACATAAATAGGAAAGCCTTTATTTTTTCAACTTGAAAACTGTAGGAATTAATTTGATCAAGCTTATAGAGATTCAGAGCTACTGATAGTTAGAAACTGAAATCAGCAGAAATCAGAGGCCAATCGATTAAATTGACAATTTCATCGATTCAAGTCGATTCAATCGATAACTCCTATCATTTTGATCGAAAGTGCCTAAAAGTATCCATCAACCAAAACAACAATATTAGAGATCTGTCGATCGAATTGACAGTTCCATCTATTCAAGTCGATCGAATCTACGAGCTTGTCGATCAAATCATCTACAAACATATCAGTCGAATCAACAGTTAGCTATTTTCTATCCATTAGAGCTTTCTTCCTATAAATTAGGCATTCAAACCTTTGTAAGAAAGATGAGGTTTTTTTTTTTTTTTAATGGTGAGAGAGCCTTTATGTAGATAATTGTTTAATTCTTCACTTAAGCTCTAATTTAATGAGTTCATACTACATTCATTGTTTTTAATCACTCTTTGAGCATTCCAAACTCCATTTGAAGATAAGCATGTTCTCTTACATTCTCTAGATGTTAGACCTTCTTCCTATAGGAAAATTATTTGTCTAATACTTTCTAAAATGCCTATATAGGTGAATCCCTATTTGGAAAAAAAAAAAAAACCATACCTTAGTTGTAGGATATTCGACCTATATTCCATGGCTCCAAAAACCTTGGCATCCTCATAGGTAGATCAAATGTAAGATTACTAATCTTGAAGCCGATCAAGAACTATTTAAAAGATCGTAGGAGTTGAAGAGAAGCCACATCAAGATTGATTAAGCATCTCAAGACTTGTGCTATTCAAGAGACTCATCCAACTTGTAGGAGTTTTTGTTTAGAATTCATTTATTTGAAGTCAAGTCCCTGTGTAGGCCACCAACGAGTGTGTACGTGTGTCGTTATTTTATAGGACCATTCGAGAGTTTGAGACCCAAGCTCGATTAAGTCCTTCTGTAAGCCACCAACGAGTGTGTATATGGTAAGTCTTTGTATAAGCCATCGAGGAATGTGTACGTGTAAGTCTTTGTATAGGCCAATGATGGGTGTATACGTAAATTAATTCTTCTGTAGGACTAATCAAGTAAATCCTTGTATACCGATGGATGTGTAAATGAGTCATTGTGTAGGATTGTAAAGGTTAGTGGTGAACATTCAAAACCATGTGAGATAGTGAATTCCATAAAATTCAAGTTTGAGTTTATCATCTGAAAGTGGAGTAGGCAAGTAGCCGAACCACTATTTATTGTTGTGTTTATAGTTGTTGATATGTATATGAAATTTTATTTATGCTTGTGATTCGATTTGTTTAATGTATATGGATACATGAATAAATTGTATGTTATGTACTTAGTTTAGTACACATACTTGATATTTATATTTCACATCATATACTACTTTGCACATATAGTTGTATTTTTCATAGTATATGATTTTGGACTCACTTCACTTTATGGCTTAATTGGATTAAATTGGTAAATATTTTAAAAGTTCCTATTCACCCCTCCTTTACGACTTAGCCATAATTCTAAGCTACTAAGCTTTGTAGTATCGATGTGATACCCACAATTTCACGAGTAGTACAATCTGTCCCTACGATCACGCCGAACCAACTTAGTGATAACCAGTAGTTGTAATTCCCTTGTATTTGCGCTTGCATGATAGATCTAAAGGAATACCGTTAATTTAGGAACCATTCGCCTATGCTCTTGCGTTGGGTTAACAATAGGTTGTAATCTCAGCATTGCTCAATTCTCGCTCATCACTGCACTGCTCCAAGAAACACCTTGCTATTCTCAGCTAGGTTGATGATCTCGACTTAGTGGTAAGTTTTCGCTTTTTCGTCTCTATCTCTGACTTGTTTTCGCTTAGTCATACAAATGTCGTACCTTCAAAAGTCCTTGATTCCTAAGGTAAAAAAGAACTCATTTAAGAAATATATTCAACATTTCGTAAATCGCCTAATATCGCAATTGATAGTTGGCTATATAGACAGTTGATCACGCTCCGGACCAAGCATTGCTCTATCCATGGGTCGGTGGTTTCAGTTCGAAAAGAACCCAATCAATTCCAGCACACCCAAAATCTCACACGTGTATCACATTCGAATTTTAGACCAAGAGGGCTACACAAGTTTTGAATCAGGTTGATATTTGTAGTTTCCTTTCATCCCATTAGGGACCTTATCAACAGGATAGATGACAAATAAACATTATGATGAACGGCGTAGATAAAACGCATACACCATGGTGGGCCCACGGAGTTCACTACGCAACCCACGTCTCTTTCACAAACGCATTCCATAAGCAATCCTACCAATCCACATCCTTTCCACTCCCCCAAACGCTCGCTCCACTGCTTTTGTAAGAAAGCCAAGAACAACGACAACATCAAGAGGAGACTGCGTCACTGCTTCACGTTTCTTCTCATGTAAGCAATTGCATTCTCAAAACATAAAATCCTTTCAATTTTACAGATCTGCCATCGAAAGGTGTTTTTTTTTTTTCTTTTTCAGATGGTATTTCTATTGGGAGACATTCTGGCTGGCTCCGCCCACCGATTCGCCCAATGGTTAGAATCAGTGCGTAGACGCAATGGTCAGTAACAATTTTCGGGCTTCCCTAATCGTCTGCCGATGCTGGAAACTATGCTATTGAGATTGTCATATGCTAGCTAATAGATGCATCAGTCCTTGTGAATACATGAAACGAATTTTAAAATTTATATGTTTTCAATTGGTCCATCTGCATATTCCAACCATGCCCAACCGGTCCATTCATCGAGTGGGGACGGGAGGTGAATATGCCCTTTCCCAAGAACCAGGCTGATCGATGCAATATTCAGGTGGATCGCATGTGTACGCTGAATGCAGAATGTTGGGCTGACAGGAGTGGATTAGCCAGATTTTTAGGGCCAATGAAGGTTCAACATTGGACCTGCCTGATGAACGGTATTGATCTCTCACGTGTACTAACTTCTCATGTGGAGCCACTTTTGTGTGGCATTGCAAATAGTCCTCTTCTCATGAGACTCAGATTCGGTAGTGACCCCTCCAGTATGAGGTTTCGGAGCTAGTTGCTGCTGTGGGCCCTACCATGGTGTCTTCATTTTATCCATTTTTTTCCGCCCATTTAGGGTGATTGAATGCACACCACATAAACAGTGGTGATTGAATGCACACCATTAAAAACTTCATAGGGTTCACATAATGTTTATTTGCCATACATGGTGCTGCCACCTTTCGGTTTAAAGCTAAAGGACCAGATTCTAAGCCAAGCCTAGTTTGCATTGGGCTTGCGCTATGCCTGCTGTGAAATACTGAGCCCCCAACTACAAATAAGTCAGTCCTGCGCAGGCTAATTTATTTGGTATACGTGTTTGCAAAAATAAAATTTCATTTCTAGCCCGTTAATAACTAGGTCTAAAGCAATCTTTCCAATCCACCGACCTGAAGGCTCAATGCAAACCTGGGTCCAAAGCAGCTGGAATGGGTTGAATCTAATCTTAGCCCATTTGTTGCCCTAATACTTGGACAACTAAAATGCATTTCAAAAACTAATTCTACGCAAGGTCATCCTCTCGGCCAATGAATCGGAATCGAGAGCTAGATTTATCCAGCGTATCTTGGGTTTCAACAAAGGGGCCATCCCCTTCACCTATCTTAGAATTCCAATCTTCAAAGGGAGACCATGCAAGGCCTACTTCCAGCCCATCCTAGACAAGATATCCCACCGCATATCTGGATGGAAAAGCAGAGTCTTGTCTCAAGCAGGCCGCCTTACTCAAATAAATCATGTGCTGTCGAGTATCCCTGTCCGCCCCATGCTGGCAACGGAAGTCTCATCGTGCCTGTTGGGTGTGCTGGAAAAATCCTTTTCTGATTTTTTTAGGGCTGAGATGGCAGCCACAAACGCTGCCACTGGGTTAATTGGAAGGTGATTTGCATACCGAAATCTAAAGGTGGTTTAGGGGTAAAGAGCTTGAGCAGCTTCATGAAAGTGCTCAGATTGAAAATGGCCTGGACCGTCATGTGCAAGGGAAATGGCAGCTGCTGGGTGACCTACATGAAAGACAAGTACCCTTCTGACATAGACGTATCCAGGGGAGTCAGCCGCGCATCATTCGCATCTCCCATGTGGAAAAAGATTTGTAAACTCTTTCCATCCATCTCAACCCACACCCGCTGGCTTATAGGGTGAGGTGACTGCAACTTCTAGGAGGATGATTGGTCTGAGTGGGCCCCCTTTAGAACTGGAAGCTGTAGCCTTCATCCCAGCAGCCCCAACGAGTTCAAGATTGGCTTGGTCTTGTCGGGTGGCGTGATCTCTCTAATGTGCAATCTCTCCTACCCAAAGTGGTGCTCAACCATATCACCGACGAGGGGTTTTGTACCTCTTCTTCTGACGACATTCGAGTTTGGATCAACTCCCCGTCAGGAGAATTCAGCATCACTTCAGTATGGTGGTGCTCAAGATCTACAAGGATAAAAAAGGATTGGTCCAAATGGGTATGTCACTCAAATCTTCCTCCAAAGATCTCTCTACTAACTTAGAAAATCTTCCTTCGTGCTCTCCCGGTGGATGCTAGAACGCTGGTATCACATCTTCTCTTCGGGAGCCTATAACATCCTGGATTTTTATTGTTTTGGATTTCCAAAAATCCTTGAATTTTTTTTATTAATTAACTTATAACATCACTTAATGACCATTAGCAATCAATGATAGTTTAAATACGGGTGGAACCAGTAAAGAACTGCACAAGTCCGTTTAATCAATCGTGGGAAGCCAACGAATCCGCCCGATCATTTGAACATCAAGTTTAGCCCCATGATTCACTCACATTGGACCCAAAGATCTAACCGAAGTCAAGCCAGATGGCTCGTTTACACTTAACGATAACTCGTGTGGGCCACCCAGCGACCGAGGAGGGTCAGAAAATTTTAAAAATTTAGGGAACTGAAGATCACATGTTCACACCCCAAGTGCAGGGTTGTGATGTAGTAATAAACTCGGTAAGACCGAGGTCGAATCCACAGGGACTGATACCTATATGTTACCTGAAACCAAGTAGAACTAGAACTAGACTAAGATGTGATCTAAACCAAATAGAATTTAAGAAACAATTGTGGAATAATTATCTAAAACTTTAAGGAATTCTGAGGAAGGAAACTAGGGATTCAGAGGATCCACTTGTAGGGATCAGGGAGATCGTATGCCTGCATCAAGGATTATGGAATTCAAACTGAACTTACTTGATCTGGTTTTCAAGAGATGAAAGGTATATGAATTAGAATGGATTCCATCACCAAACCATGCCCAGGAGACAAAGGAAACAACAGAATTAAACTAATTACCAACCAACCAACAATGTATGAAAATCAGGAAAGGTACTGTCATCCTACCATGCCCATGGAACAATGATGAACAACAGGGCTTCCTGACTTCATAAACAAAAAAAAAAAGAGGAAAAAGAAATATTCAAAGCCATTGCAAACCTATTGTAATTTCAGTCACAACAGACCATTAAAGACTGAAAAGAATATTCCTTTAATAATCAACTTAAAACCAAGTTCAGTTCAGAAATTTTAACTTAAACGCATGAAACAGTATCTCCCATCTCGCTACAGGCTTCACCTCTTAGCCCTAGCTGAGAGGTTTAACCACACATGATTGGCCTAAACCCAAAACAAATAGAAAGAAAAAGAAAACGAAAAAGAGAAGAAGAGAAGAAGGAAGAACTTATTGTCTTTACAGCCTCTACGTTCCAGCTTCTCTCCCACGACCTCCTGACATGGGTCCCTGCCAAAACCGCTCCCTGTCTCTTTCCTTTCTTCTTTCAATCCCTCACGTGCAGCAGCAGCAACTCTATTCACCTCCCTCCTCCCTGATGTGCAGCAGCAACCAAAACCGAGCACGCAGAAAACCCACACCTGTCTCCCCCTTCTCTCTCCGTTTTCCTTCCTTTTTAAAGATGAAAAACCCCCTCCAAAGCTGCTGTGGAGTCCCACCAGAAGTAGGTTGCGGAAACAGTCCTTCCGCAGCCTGGAACGCGTCCCTCTGCTGCGAGATACCTCACGCAGTCCGGAATTCCGCGTCTCCCTTCTTCTTATTCTTTGCCTTCTTTCCAAAAGGACAGCGTCCTCTGGGAGATTTTTGGCCCACCTACATGATGAACGGTTCAGATCAGCCGTCCGACCGCCCCCAAGGGCGTACAACCCGCCGCGAAAGTCGGACGGCGTCCGGCTACGAAACAGAGTGCGTTACGCACGTACGCTGTCCGATGGTGGGGTCCACAACAGGCTTCAAATGATCAATCCAAGCCGTCCATTAAATTCTTCTCGGAATTTCAATCAGGGTGGGCTGGTCTTTGTCGAGTTTTGGTGTGGTCCACCGATGTTTCTCTTCCACCGTCTATCGTGCCTTTAACGGTTAGGATTCTGCAACATTTTACATGGTCTCAAAAGGCCGCCTTGGTGAGGTAAATACCCCACCTACGCACACAATAGACGGTCCCGATTAATGCTATGCATGATGTGTGGGGCCCACAAGCAGAACCGACGTTGGTGCGGATCTTCACTGTAACCGCACCTGCCGTTTTGCGCAAGGAGTCGGTCAAATCCGACTTTGACCGAGAATCTCGGTCCAGTGTACGCTGAGTGCGCATGCACTTGTGTTCGTGCGATGTACATGTGGCTCCATTGTGATGGTTGTGAGAAATCCATTCCATCCATCTCTTTTCTCAGATCATTTTAATAGTTGGGACCATAATTGGAGCATATCTAGGTATCTGGCGGGCCCCAAATCAGGATTTAAGAGGCTAATCCATCCGTTGGGACACTTTCACAAGGATTGAACAGATGAAATTCGACGTGTACGGTTAATTTATGGTCCTCAGGCCACGTATGGAGTTTCGAACTGATCAGATGGTGGGAACCCTATGATCTTGCATTCTGGACACTTTTCAGGCCAGTTGAGCTTCAATTTCTCAATTTTCTTGGATTCCTGGCGTGCATATCCGTCGATCTTGGTCTCCTGGGGTCCGTCGCTTGCCTTGGTGATTTCAGACCGTTAAATCCATGCTTTTAGTACCTTTTCCCAGTCCAGGCTCGTGAATACGCCCTGCATCACAAACATGATTAAAATGGGCTTACCATGTTCATAAATCCAGGCAATAACTGGGTCTGGTATGCAATATTTGACCCTCAACATCACACTGGGCTTGTGGTCCATCGTGGACCACGGACCTAGTGGACACCTAGAATTGGAATATAGTACTTGCCAAATGCACCCCACCAATGCCAGAATTGAAATCTGACACTGGTAAATAAAACTGGGATTTCAAGCATTTCAGCCGTCAAATTTCTTTCAAATTTAAGGTAAAGGTCTAATGTATTTGTCTACGCCCGCCCACAAAATCTGGGTCCCGATCGTGGCACGGTGACCGTTGATCGCAAATCGGACCCGTATGACCAAACCTCATATCCGATTGTCTCCAAATTTTACATGGCCCTTCATCGTGCCATGGAGCATTTATTCTACAAGTTTCATGGCCAGAGGGCCATCAGAACTGCTCTAATCACCAGAATGAACCCCATAGGGCCATTTAAAGGTTGGAATCGTTTACTCAGACCCCATATCCGTTCATCCGTTTGTTTTTAAATTTTATGTGGCCCCTCATTGGGCCATAAGGTACCTACACACCAAAGTTGGTGGCTAGGGGGGGTGTTGGGTCTGTCCCAAAGCCAATGAGGAGTCCTAGAGGGCCATTATGGGAATTCATTGAAACTTAAGGCTAGAGGGCCCAAATCTAACCGGCCTTTCGCTAACTAATCAAGGCAAGCATGAATAAATTAAAGATCTAACCAGGGCAGAGTTAGATAAGGCCCGGATCTTGAATAATAGACCAAATCAACCTCGTTACTCTTTTAGCCCAAAACCGATGGCTTAGAGTAATCATGACTAAATCTCCACTTTCACTAGTTATAAATAGGCCACATTTTGAACATAGTTAATACAAACCCTAATCATTGCCCACGAGAAATCTCAATACCTAATTCATTCCAAAAATGCCCTGATTTCCTGAACAAGCTCTAGACCGTTCGTTGGTGGGCCACTAGTTACAAATTTATAGAGTAATATCCGTCTTACTGGGCTTGACGTCCATCGTGAGAGCCGGACCTGGGTACTGCCCAGAACTGCTTAAATTGAGCTAAAGGACGAGCGCATGAGAAATGCAAATACCCTAAAGGAAGAAGCTGAAACTTAAGTGAATTGGGTCGTCCACTCTTATGCAAAGTTGAGAGTTTTGGACCGTCGGTTTGCGACCAAAATTCACATGTGGAGTAAGGATATTTCCTGGCTCATATCCGTATAACCGTGGCCCTGATCGACCATCGGTGACCGTTAAACAAACTTCTAATCATATCCGTTGATTGACACATCCAAATGGCGGGCCGATCATATCCATGCGTAGATCATTATTAGGGCTAACCATCCTATGGTGTATATCAACTTGTACACCCCATAGTGGGCCCTAGAGGCTAGAAAAACCCTCTCATAGGGTTAATATAGTAAAAATTCAACACTTGGGGCCATTTCCACCAAATCTGGCATTATAAAAGGGGCTCATTTGGGCACCCCCTCTCCCCATACTATTTTTCCCTAGATGAGGGAGAAGAGAGAAAGAGGGAGAGAGTAAAGGGAGAAGAGAGAGAGCAAGGAGAGAAAGAGAGAGTGAAGGAGAGCAAGGGTGGACCATGGATCAAGGTGGGCCTAAAGGAACTCAATCTTGCAACTCCCTATCCTTTCTCCAAAGGAAAACCCTACACCACAACCATAAGAATCGTCTAGGTAAGATCCCTCATCCTTTTTCTTAAAACCCTTGTGTTGAGAAAGGATTGACATGAATTTCTAACATGCAATTGTGTGCTTTAGGGATTCCGGCCGATCGACCCCAAATCCACCCTCCTAGGTCGTTTCCAAGATCTCAACGATCCATAGGTGCGGACTATTATCCTTAGGTGGCCTAGCACCAATTATAGTTGGAGTTTAATGATTTTGTTTGCTTAGTATGTTGTATAGAAGAATCTAGATGAACCTAGGAATGGTATGTTGTTAGATTGTATGGAATGACATGTTTAGTTCTCTTTAATATTAAATCTTGCCTCTCATGATCTAGTGTATGGATGATTACATGCTCATGTTTGTTTGATTTCTTTTTCTCTCATATGTGTTGCTTCCTAGTGTGTATGATTCATTGGTCTTGTGTAATTGATCCCTTGAGGTGTAAGAAGTGCTTGACTTCCTCCCAAATCCACACCACTCACATGCACCTTATTTATGATGTTGTAGTTTGCTTGCTAGGAGTGTTTAAATCATATGTTGAGATGTATGTGAACCTAATATTGTATGCTAGATGATATCCTTGAAGGTTGGCATGTTAAGAGTCATTCTCAAATCCTCAGATTGGTTAAGAAACTTGAGGAGAGACGGTAGGCCCATTGGTAGGGCTACCCAAGTCTAAACCTATGGATTTGGGCAGGTACGCGTGGGTGGCAATAGTTTGACTACATGGGCTACTTGTGTTCGATGTCGTTCGTCACGTGCTCGCCTGACTCGTGTGGTCTAGCCTATTTACTGTCCAACCCTAGTTGTTAGCCATGTTTGCTCACTTATGTATGGAATCTGGAACACCCTATCACCGTTGTAGCCCATCGATACTGGATGGAATATTGATCCACAGTATCGTGAGCCGAGCATGGTGGAATGGGACACTGTGTCCGAGCTGTCGGCCTACGCTGGGGTGACGCACCTCCCCGTAGTGACCGCGAGCGATCCCTTTCTCTTAGCACTCCCCGTGTGCTTGAAGTCGGGGACGGGGAACCCGATGGGATCAAGGATCGTGGGGTCTTGGCCTCACACGTTGGGGGGTCTTGGCCTCCCAACTCGTTCAGGGCATTTAATACGTGGGGTGTATCAAATTCCCAAATCTGCTGGATGAATGGAATTAATTAAGACCCGGTTAACATCATCATTGCACGACACTAGTTAGGTTGGTGACTCAGCAGTCGAGGTTGCTCTAAGGGAGTGTTGACATACGCGATCGTTAGATGGAGTCGCTTGAGGGAGAGTTGTGGCAAGGGCATACATCATATCATCCACCATGCATGTGCATTAATAAGATTAGTTAGGTATTTGTGAATGATTGTTTTTCATTAAATTCTTATTATAACTAATGCTTGTTACAACTTAAGTCTAATAACACCCACTGAGTTGATCACTCACTCCCACTCTGGGACGGTGTTTTAAAACACCAACCAGACTCTTCCATAGCTGCAGGTGACGAGGAGTTCGAGGAGCCTGTCGACGCGAGGTTGGACTAAGAGGATGAGCTGTCCTACTTTCCGTTGATCGGCGGCTCTCCATCGGCTTGACGGGTGGAGCTTAGATCGCTGAGTCGTGGACTCAGCCTTATATTCTTTAGGACATGGCATTCTTTTCTTGTGATTTTGTTGGGCGACGCCTTGTGTGACCCATTTACATTCTTTTGAACCTGTATATATTTAATCTTTTCATTTCAGTAGATTTGTGTGGTTATGTTTCATGTTCTAAGAAATTTCAGGCTACGCATTTGAATTGAATTAAACGCATAGTAATGAAAATTGGTTATAAGTGACCTCGGGAACTCGGGAGCCGAGTGTATGCATGGGCCCCGATTTCTAAGGCGTTACAAAGCCTTAGCTATAAAGGTGTGGAGTGAGTTTGGCATGATGTTTAATATTCCCCTCTTCGCTTCCCATCAATCATCGATTGGCATGGCAACCATCCGGTGGTCATCAACATCCATGGCAGACCGCTTCCGTTCCCTAAGGGGCCTCACACCCTTACTGATCTTCTGGAAAATCTGGTCTTCTAGAAACGCATCTCGTATGGAAGGTTCCTTGATATGTGCCAACAAAGTTATCCCCGGGATCTTTCGCTGGATCAAACTTCTTGCCCCGTTCCTCCCCCTCCCCAAAATTGTCAATTGTACCTCTGCTACTGCCCTTAACAATCTGGGGTTGGATGGAGCAGCGATGTTACCAATGAAGACCCGAACGGTTTATTGGGTTCACCCCCGCCCGAGCTTGGTAAAGATCAATGTTGATGGATCTGCATTGGGTAATCCAGACCCGTCAGGGGGTAGCGGAGTTGCTAAGGACAACTCAGGGTTTTCATCTTCGCCTTCTCTACCGGTTACGGGATTAAGTCAAACGGCCAGGCCGAAACTAGGGTGATCTAGGAGGCCCTATCCCATTGCATGGCGATGGGCCTCAACAAGGTGGAATTAGTCAGCAATTCTAAATCAGTGCGGTGAAATCCCTTGCCAAGAAGTCACCCCGTCGTTGGCCATGTGGTATTGGTGGGTCAGGATTAGATCCCTCTTTGACAAAATGGAGGTTTCTATCTCCTACTCCCCAAGGGAAGCCAATACTGCAGTGGATGAGCTTGCTCGCATGGGCAGTGGTGGGCAACTCCATACATTTTTCTGGTCTATGCCTGAGCTTCCCTCTCTCATTAGAGGTATTTTTTTTAAAGATAGAGTAGGCTTAGGATATTTGAGAGAATCTTAGTGCTTGTGCATTCCCCTTCTTGGTTGGTGGGCTTGGTTATTCCTTTTTGTTAACATGCCCATCCTCACTAAGCTTCTATTCTTCTTATATATGAAAATACCTTTTTGAAAAAAGAAAAAAAAGGGAAAAACTAAAAAAAAAAAAAAAAAAAAAAAGGGTCTAGCTAATTTGGGTTGACTCGAAGAGTCATATGAGCCTTTACTAAGCTCGATATTTAATAATTAAATTAATGTCATTATATATTTTTTAAATAATTATATATAAAAAATAAAAATAATGAAAGACTGTAGAATAGCTGTGTCATGATAGATGTGGTCCCTTTGTAAAAGGTATTGGGTAAATGCAATCTTGTTTTTTTTTTTTTTTTTTCAAAACTCGTCGCAACGGGTGACTTACTCTAAGTCGACAATGTCATCAAGTACACGAGTCACGGTGAGTTGAGATTGAGTCATGCCTAAGAACTATGAAGATCTGTGGTGATGTTGCGAGCATTGGAAAGCAAAGCATTGACACAGATTGTAAGCATGGTTTTGCTTGCATATCTTATCTATCAATGTTACGTCTTGGACGTACGGTAACAGTAGATAAGGAAGAAGAGACGATGAGAAATAGAAGTAGAGAAAACACTATTTTCTTTAAATTAAGACGAGAGAGAGAGGCATATAATCTCCTAATTTAAGCCCTTTTAAATCACAAAAACCTCCAAATGCGGTTGCTTCCACCCCCCTCCAAGCTGAATACTGAATCCATTGATCATATTTTTGCCACAAGCAACATGGGGTTTCAAACTTGGAATCACTTCGGAAGTATCGTTGGTGTTCGAGTGTTGCCTCTCTCTTCGGCTGTAGATCGAGCAATCCAGTGGTGGGCGACTTCTCCCTACTCGAGCAACATGCTCCTCGTAAAAGGTCTTATTCCCTCCTTCATTTTTTTTTTTTTAGGAATGGTGGAAGGCCAGGAATAGTGCCAGATTTAATAACCGTCAAGTGGTCTCCATGGTAATTGGTGGCATCCAATACTGGATCAAGCTTATCAGCTCCCTTTTGCCCCTCCCAAATTCCCAGAAAAGGAAATGGTTTCTTCCTCCTAGCATGCTAGGAATCAAAACGCAGCCCTCTACTCCTCCCAACCTTGTCGTCATCAAATGGTCAAGGCCACATCTTGGTTGGATTAAACTCAATGTCGATGGCTCGGCTAGATGTAACTCGGGCCTTTCAAGAGGGGTGGGGTTGGTAGAAACCATAAAGGGGAATTCCTATTCACATTCTCGTATGGATTTGGAACTAACTCAAGGGCTGAAATTAAGGCCATACTGGATGGCCTACTCCAGTGTAAGTCCTTGGGCTATGAGAGAGTTGAAGTTGCTAGCGATTCTAGCTCGATGGTGAAGTTCCTCTCTGATACCAATACCACCTCATGGAACATGTGATACTGGAAAGCAAAAATAGATTGCAATAAGAGGAACATGGAGATCCTCATCACCTATACGCCCAGAGAGGCCAACTCAGTGGTCAATGGTCTGGCACACTTGTGGAGTGAAGGCCAAATGAATCTCTTTTTTAGCGCTTCAAAATACCTTCTTTCGCACGTCAAGGGCCTCCTGTTTCTTGATAGAGTAGGCTTGGGCAACTTGCGAGTAGCCTAGCATGTTCCTGTCTTTTCTCTTCTTTGTCTTTCCACATGATAGGGGGGCCCTATCTCTTTTTGCCGATTGGCCCTCCCCAAATGTATGTAGGTGTACAGCCTTTGTGCTCCCATTTATGAATGAAAAGGTTTTTATTTTATTTTATTTTTTATTTTTTAAATAAGAAAAATCACAAAAACGTTTAGGTAGGATGGCTTTCCTTCCATTGAGTATTTGAAACCTTGATTATACAAAGGTTACCGGTGCCGGTTCATATTCACAGCAAAATGTACGAAATATCCAAGGATTGGAATAATCCACAGTTCAAAAACTCACTCGATTTAATATCTAGTTAAGTTGAGTTGACTCAATGACTCTTTACTTGACTCGACTCGATATTTAATTATTAAATAAATATTAGTATATATTTTTTATATAATTATATATACAAAAATATAAAATTAATGCAAGAAGATACGTATGTAGAATATAAACTTGTGTTTCACAAATTTTATTTTATTTTATTCTAAAAACTCATATTGAGGGAATGTCTTGCTTTGAGTCGACAAGGTCATCGAGTCAACGAGTCACAACGACTTGCGGCGGAGTCATGCCTGAGAACTTTGAAGTAAACATGGTCCCGCTTGTAAATACTACATACTGAAATTTGAAATATGAGTCAGTAATTCCCACATTTGTTTCTGTTCATCTCACTACATTATCCAAGAAAAGTAATCAAAAGTGCATCTTTGCGATCACCACAGGGATTTCACTAAGAAAGACCGAATTTTGAATCCTGAGGCCCATCGGAGATGGATGAACTCCCAACTGATGAAATGTGTAATCGCATTCAAAGGCATCATCGCCTATGTTTCCGGCTAAGTCCCTCATGCCAACATAGTTCTTGGAGTCCAATGCTTGGAACGCTGCTTGTATCTCATGCATCGCTTCAACCTCGCCATAGAGTTCTTGACATCCCTCTAAAGCTCCTTTCATGTTGGGTTCTTGAGCCTTGCCAAGCAATTCAGAGATGACTCGGTTATTGTCCGTGATGTTCGCCAACACAAGATTGAGAGAGACGGTAGAAAGGCCATCGAGATCTGCTGTGGGCTGCGAGCATCAGAAAGCAGAGCGGTGACACATACATAGTAAGCATGGGTCTGTTTGCATACCTTGTCTATCAATACTGCGTCTTGGACGCTAACAATAGCTAAGGAGGAAGAGATGATGGACAAAGTCGGGCTGGGAGCGATCAGGCTCTCTGTTTAGTTTTGGGCCCTCTTGTCTTCTCTCTGGCCCTCTTCCCTGTTTTTCTGGTTTGCTCTTTGTTTCTTATGTATATCTGTTCATGGAATGAAAATTTTCTCTTTAAAAAAAAAAAAAAAAGAGGAGAGAGATGATGAGAAATAGAAGCAGAGAAAACACCATTTTCTTCAAATTTAGAAGAGAGATACAGGCATATCTAGCGTGAGCGACAGCTTAATAGTGCTGCATGTAACTCGGATAATCTCCTAATGTAAGAGATTTGCTAATTTAAGACACTTCCTACCTCGTGAATATCAGAAGTGGATTGCCGCTGAAGGCTATGGCAATGGCGGGAACCTGGGCGCGAATTATAATTAGGTGTTACCGGTAACAGCTCAGTGGGTGTTACCCCTGCCATAGGGCCCACCTTGATGATTTTTTGTATATCAACGCCGTCCATCCGTTTTTCCAGCCCATTCTAGAATGGGGTACCGAATATTCTGTAGATCCAAATCTCAGGTCGACCACACCACAAGAAAAAATGGTGATTGAGTGCCTCACCATTAAAAAATCCAAAGGGCCCATCGTAAGGTTTTTGAAGTGTTTATTTGCAATCCAACGTGTTGATAATTTCAAGAATGTACGAATGAATGGAAAATAGAAATATCAGATTGATTTAAAATTTCGTGGCTCATAATTTTTTTTTTAATGATCGTTCATCACTGTTTTTATTGGTATGGTACACTTGAGATTTGAATTTTCTTATGATTTCGGATCACATCCTAGAAAAATATAAAAACAGATGGTGGCGAACCACCGGGGGGCTACGTGATGGTTTTGATAAGTCCACCGGTTTGAAGGCATGAGATCAAAATTGAAACCTTGGTGGGTCCACCTTAATGTTTAGGTGCCATTCAAACCCTTTATAAGGTCATTGCCACTGGGATGAATTGAAAATACAAAATTTTGTAGCTATACAAATGTTTCAATGGTACTTGTTCAATCCTTATTGTTTCCTCTCTTTTGGCTCACTCGAGTTTTGAATTTGTTTCATTTTAGGTCTCATGTTGTAAAATAAGCTAGAAAAGGGGAAGAACTGGATGGATTTCTTACAAACATTATGAAGGGCTCCACTTAGCTTCATAGTGCATGAACTTTTGAGTGATCCTGCCCCACGTGATGTATGAATTTTATCCACACCGTCCATTCATTTTTGGGTGATCCTGGCCCGTGTTAGATCATAGGCTTGGTTCATCCTTTTCCCCTGTTTTGTTCTTCTTTATGATAGGTGAGGTCTGTGCCTTTTTGTGGGACGCTGCGGAAAATTATGTACATTTTCTCTCCTATCTATGAACTCTGATTACCAAAAATAAAAAATAGTAATGCATGAATTTTATCCACTCTGTCCAATCATTTTTACATATTATTTTATATTATGAACTCAAAAATAACAAAGATCCAAGGTTCAAATGGACCACAAAGTGAGGATTAAATTACTAACACTGAAAATTTCTCGGGGGCTACAAAAGTTTTGGATCAAGATGATAATTGTTTTTTTCACCTTTTTTAAAAGAAATATTAATTCAAAGGGGAACTTTTGAGACCAAAAGATTCGAGTAGGCCTATCAACTAAAAAAAAAAACAGCCTGCCTATCATGAAAAAAAAAAAAAAAACAAAAGTAAGACTATCCCTCCCTCGTACTACCAAAACCCACCCTATCCATAAATAACATACCTCTAATGATAGAGGGGATATCGGATGCAGACCGAAAGAATCTAAGCGGCTAACCGTCACTACTCCTGCGACCTAGAATGTTAGCTACCACATTCACCTCCCTAGGGGTGTGAGTTACCTTGACCTCCATAATATCCATGAGGGACTTGATCCGCCCGCTAGTACCAAATGGTCTAGGGTGGAAGGAATTTGTCCCTACCACAGACTTTGAGTCACTCGTCACCTCCACATTGGTGAAACCCAATTTCGTACACTAGGAGAGCCCCTCCCAGGTTGTTCTAATCTCTGCCTGAGTGTAGGGGTGTACATTGAGTCGAATCGAGTCAAGCTAGCCTCTGCTCGACTCAGCTCGGCCACTAGCTGACCTCAACTCGAACTCGGCTCGGTCCTCAAGCCTGACTGGCCAGCTCGACTCGGTTTGGTCAGCAACTTGGACCGAGTTCGAGTTAAGATCGAGCCGAGTTCGCCATTGAGGCATTTTCACAAACACCTGGACTGCAACTTCAAAATCCCATTGTATGTAAGACAGAAGCAATGGTTTTACAGGTATTTTATCAAACACCTAAGCAACATAAAAACTAAGAAAAAAAAGGGTATTTGTTTCATGTATATACTTTCCTTGCCACCAGCCATACTTTGTTGAGTCATTTCATCAAACACTTGATGAGCAACATCATTAAGAAAGTAACCGAGTCACCGAACTGGTTCGATCCGAGTTCGATTCGAGCTAGATTCGATCCGATTCGAGTCAAGTTGGGGCCAACTTGAACTCGGCTTGAACTCATTTTTGAGCTCAAAAAATTTGCTTGACTCGGCTCGAACTCAGCTTCGAACCGAGTAGAATCAAGCTTTTTCGAGTTGAGTCGAGCGAGCTAACCAAGCTAGCTCGGTTCATGTACACCCCTACTTGAGTGTTGTATCCAAATCCATAACCGGATGAGAAAACGACAAAAAATCTCTCATGTTGATCCTACCAATGCCGCCACCCCCAGAAGGGCCTGGGTTCCCAAGGGACGAGTTGTCTATGTTGATTTTGACCCAACCTATGTTAGGTCTTACTGAAAGGGTTGTAGCCGTTGCTCGCTTTACCACTTTTGGCACCTTGGCAATGCAAATCATGGAGTCTTCAAAGTAAGCGACATTCCAGGCCATCCACATTTTCGAGAATATGAAAGCAAGGGTGAGGTCCTTTAATATTTGTTTTTTCACTTCATCTGGGTGTATATGACCACATCAATAGGTTGGATGGCAAATAAACAACATGGTGCACTTTAAAAAGGTTCCAATGGTTGTCATCATTAGCATTGCTGCTTCCTATGGCGTGGTCCACTTGAGACTTAGATCCACCTTATTTTTGGTCCATTACTCTAAAATGGTATGGAAAAATGGATGAATGATGTGGATATAAGTCATACATAATGGTGGCTCCTCAGTGGCCCTTCGAGCCTCTGCCTGTCCCGAGCTCCGAACAGTAGTATGTAAATCCACGCGTGTACCGAACCACAACCGTCCATCCATTTGGCGGGCTCTCCATAAGTCTTGAGCCAAAAAATAAGACAAATCCAAAGATCAGGTGGACCACATCCCAAAAAGCAGTGGGGTATTGAACATCTATCATAGAAACCCATTTGAGGTCACATAAGTTTTGGATCAATATGATATTTGTTTTTCCTCTTCATTCAGCTCTTTATAACCATATGAATAAATCGGACAGAAAATAAACGTTATGATGGGCTCTTCGAATGTTTTAATGGTGAGAATCATTGTCCCAGTGCTATTTGTGGCCGGTCCAGTTGAGATTTGGATATGATTCATTTTTGGGATGAATGGTGTGGATATAATAAATAACATCATTGTGAGGCCATGTAACTATGATATCCTCTGAACCGTTCGTACAACTGGGAGCACAAGTACATGCTGGAATTTGAAATATTATTTATTCAGTAATTCCCATATTATTTACCGTTCATCTCACTACATTATCCAAGATTAAGTAATCAAAGGTTCATCTGAGCAATTGCCATAGGGATTTCACTGAGATGGAACAAATTTTCATTCCTGAGGCCCAATGGAGATTGATGAATCCCCAACTGACGAAACATGTCACCGCAGTCAAGGGCATCCATGCCGATGGTGCCGGCTGCGTCGTTCAGCTCACTGTAGTTCTTGGAGTCCAGTGCTTTGAACGCTGCGTGGATCTCATGCATCGCCTCCTTCTTACCGTAGAGATCTTGACATCCCTCCAAAGCTCCTCTCATGTTGGGATCTTGAGCCTTGCCAAGCAATTTAGTGATGACTCGGTTATTGTCCGTGATGTTCGCTAACACGAGATTGAGAGAGATAGTAGCAAGGCCATGGAGATCTGCGGTGGGACTGCGAGCATCTGAAAGCAAAGCGCTGATACACACTTCCTAAGCTTGAGTCAGTTTGCATACCTTGTCTATCAATACTGTATCTTGGACGCTAACAGTAGCTTAGGAAGAAGAGATTATGAGAAAGAGAAGCAGAGAAAACTCCATTGTTTTCAAATTCAGATGAGAGAAAAGAGAGATACGGGCATGTACATATAGGGAGGGCTAAGATAGCTTAATAACGCTGCATGTAAAGGGTCGAGGATTGCATCCTACCCCGCCGGTCTCTATTGGGAACGTGCAGGAGCTTTGAGTGGCCACCGTGTGTTTGATTCTTATCCAGCTATATAGCTGCTGTACTGACGTCAGCAAGTTCTGTGGGTCTGATCACAAGGTATTTATTATATCCAAACCGTCCATCCATTTGGCGAGCTAGTCTTAAAACTTGAGACTAAAAATAAGGCAGATCTAATTATCAAGTGTACCACACTGCAAAAACCAATAGGGGATTGAACGTCTACCATTGAAACCCTTTTTTGAGTTCAAAGAAATTTTGGATCAATATGAAATTTATTTTTCCATTTCATTCAGGTCTTTGTGACCTTATGAACAGATTGGATGGAAAATAAACGTTATGATGGACCCTATGTTTAACGGTGAAAATCATTATCTCTGTTGGTATTTATGGTGTGGTCCAGATGATCTTTGGATATGATTCATTTTTGGAATAATGCTCTAAAATGATCTCTAAAAATAGATGAACGGTGTAGATATAATAAATACATCACAGTGGAGCCCATAAAACTTTAATCTCCTTTGAACCGTTCGTACAACTCCGAGCGCCAGTGCTCGTCTTCGCACGACACGTACCTACAGCAGCTATATAGCTGGTGTGTGGTACACCGGCCAATCCGCTTCCACGCAGATTGGGTATTACCCCGCCCGTCCCTATTTAAGAACGGACAGCGACTCTGAGGGGCCATCATGATTTATGGGTTTAATGCCATATTATGATGTACAAGCTATTGTGACAAGCAGCGTTCATCAGTCCATTTTTTAGCTCATTTTAGGAAATGTGACAAAAAATGAGCCAGATTGGCCGTCTGTCCTCTTATAAAAAGTTTTTTTTAAAGAATTCCTTGCTGAAGGAAAGCCTTCTATCCCACGACGGAAGCGGATTGGTTGGTGTACCACACACCACCAACCTAGCTGATGTGGGTAGGTGTCGTGCGAAGACGAGCGCGGATGCTCCTCGAGCTCCGAATTGTAGGAACGGTTCAAAGAAGATCAAACTTACATGGCTTCATAATGAGTATTTATTATATCTACACAGTTCATCCATTCTTCTAGATCATTTTAGATCTTGATCCCAAAAATGATTACTTAACTGGACCACACCAAAAATAGCAGTGGGACAGTGATCTGACCGTTAAAACAGTAATATGGCCCAACGTAACGTTTAATTTCTATCTAATCTGTTCATAAGGTCAAAAAGACCTGGATGAAGAGAAAAATCAAATATCATACTGATCCAATATTTATATGACCCTCAAAAGGGTTTCAATGGCAGGCATTCAATCCCCACTGAATTTTAAAGTGTGGTCCACTTGATTTTTGGAACCGTCTTATTTTTCGTCTCAATCCTTAGGACGAGCTCACCAAGTGGACGGAGGGTTTGGATATAACTCATACCTCATGATGGGACCCACAAAACTTGGAGACATCAACACACCAGCCACATCGGTGATGTGTGGTGCAGCAGCCAATCCGCTTCCAATCTACCCTCTTCCTAAACGGTAGGATGAAAGAAACCGGAAACGGCTTGCATGTCATCGGTAAACTCGCTTGAGATTTATAGCTTTTTCCTTCTCATATCTGCTATCTTGGTACACATCATAGATATCATTACCGTTCATCCTATACAGCTCGCAGGAGTATCTTTTAAAGTATGATCAATTTCTCCCATAAAGTGGATGAATAAACGTCTAGAAATATGTGTCATATAGAAACAGTCCATATTCTACGTAAAGGTGAAACAGTTTTATGAAAAGCTATACACAGGAATAATCAACCTGAAAGTTGGACGAGATCACGATAATGTGATCTGTGTTGCTACGTGTTCCGCGGAGAACGATATAAATCCCACGCGAGCGAATTTCAGATATAGGCCTGATAGAGTAGGACGTTAATGATAACTGGCTGCAAATGCATGTACGCTACATGCCCGCCTGTTCGGATCTAGGGACCACTGAGGGGCCACCGTGATGTGTGAATCTTATCCACACCGTTCATACATTTTTTCCATATCATTTTAGAATATCTGACCAAAAATAAGGGAAATCCAACTCTCAAATGGACCACACAGTAGGGATTAAACTCTTACCATTGAAAAATTCTTCCGGACCACAGAAGTTTTGGATCAAGATGATATTTGTTTTTTCATTTCATAAAGGTGTATATGACCATATCAACAGTTTTGATTGAAAATAAACGACACGTGGACCCTAAGAAGGTTTCAATGGTAGGCATCCTTAGCATCGCTGGTTTCGTGCGGTGTGGTGCACTTGAGGCTTGGATATGTCTTAATTATTTTTTCAGTAATCTAAAATAATATGGAAAAATGGATGGACGGTGTGGATAAAAGTAATACATAACTGTAGCGCCTCAATGGTCCTCAGAGCCTCCTCCAGTCCCGAGCACCGAATGGGCGGGGGAGTACCTAATCCGCGCCCCTACACCGCTAGAGCTCGAGATTCTACAAACTACGTGAAGGCTACCTGAATTGCTAGTTCGGATGACCACTCGACGGCCCACATGCAAAGATGGTTGAATAATCAGAAACATCCGTCTTGTGGTTGATATTTTGAATGCCCTGTGATCCTATATGTCGCTGAAAAATGATCACAACCATTGATCTGCTGAGTTAAATGTGAGACATTAAACATTTTCCTCTCAATGGTTCACATTCAGCTGCGCATGCTGATGGAAATAACCATCCATTCGGTGTAAGGTTATTAGGCCTCCCCATCCAGGATTGCAAAGAAACTATATGAACGGTCCTAATCATCCAAGCATGTTTTCATGCGAGTCACATGGGTGGGATAAAAAACGTTGTTGTCTGTTAAAAGTCTGCATACAACACTGCATGTGAGTATCCCCTAACAATCCATGTGATATAATAATAACGGTAAATAAATTAATAACTTTCCAGCAGCACTGTTTCACATTACTGTTCTCGGTACGTTTTCACCTCCATTTCCAAAATGGGGGTGATTCATCCACCACATACGTGGAACGCATGTAAGAAAGACTAACCGTCGAAACTTAAGGGCCTATTGTTCGATGGATGGTTTAATCCTAAGAAAGGGCCTCATCTAATCACTGGACATTGAAATGGATGGTTAAAAATACTGTAACCAGTGAGCCAAATTAAAGGGGATTAATCAGACAGTTAAGATTTTCCTAGTAGTGTGACTTTCTGGATTTTCTCCAACCAAAATCGGCCTATTGTTTTCGATGGGTCTAATTGCTCTATATGCCGCGTCTGTGGTTAGTGGACCACCCCCATTTATAATCACCATAGTCTAGCAAATTAGGCTTATTTATACTGTCTTACAAACAACAGCTAAACATGATAGATGGCGTTTGCTCACTCCCCATATGCAGAACATGTACCAGTCCTACAAGTATGTGGAATATCTGAGCGACGAATAAGTGGGCCACACAATAAAGATGATCATAATAAAAGTTCAGGCTTGTCCATTCTTAGACGGGCCATGTATGTAGAAACATGTTAGGAGTTGTCCACACGTGCTAGATTGTCATGTGAACAGCATGTAAGGGTACGTGTGATGCAAGAATGGCTAATCGATCTCACGTAGTAGAGTGATCTACCAAACCATGGCAGTCCATCTAGTGGGCCCTTTGTTAATGGCTTATGTTCGAAAGTTCATATACATTAGACACCCGAACTCTTCACTTAGGTTACGTGTTCATCCTGGCCATTCGTTAGGTGCACCACGCATGTCTGCTGAATGCAGACTGCCAGCCACATGTGTTCTTTTCTGACAGCTGATTCGTCTCGTACGTGTGGTCTTCTGAAGGGACCATGAATTCTCGGAGACGGGCCCCACCTTATGAATGGCCCAGATCTCTCATTGCTCAACACCGTTCAACTTAGCCATATGCTTTGATAAACACACATGCCTACGCAATACAGCTGATCGATGTACATGGCACAGATGTGCAAGCATGGGCCGATAGGTCCAAGATCCAATCCATCCATCGGAATTAAAGGCACCAATATATTGAAGTCCTAGCCCAAGAATCAGGTTGATCCACTGGTCAGGTGAACCACAGTTTTCAAAAAATATGTAATGCTACGAAAATCTGATGAAGTTTTCCAACCCATCTTACCTTTTCCAATATTGGAGGCCACATGCTGACTGTACCAGATTTATTTGGACGCGGTTTGGTGGATCCTAGGATCCACACACCTCCCATCCATTTTCAAAGCTTATTTTAGGATACCATCCAAAGAAAATCCAAGGTAGGCTTTATATATATACAATTCAGGGGTGCCTCCGTAGCAATCGGTCATTCAGTTTGTACAAATGGGGTCCATGCCTTATTGATCCATTGATCTGTTCCATTGATATGATGGGTTCGATATGGATGATGATGGGTACCAAAAATCTCTTAGATAGAATAATCATTACCGCCTTCAATATGTGGTCGACAATCAAAGAGTAAAAAATCCTTATCACCTGGATGCATATCCCTCGATAGCCCACATGCAAAGATGGTTGAATAATCAGAAACATCCATCTTGTGGTTGATATTTTGAATGCCCAATCGCTGAAAAATGATCACAACCATTGATCTTCTGAGTTAAATGTGAAACATTAAACATTTTCCTCTCAATGGTTCACATTCAGCTGCACATGCCCGTGGAAATAACCATCCATTCAGTGTTAGGTGATTAGGCCTCCCCCATCCATGGATTGGACAGAAATTACATGAACGGTCCTGATCATAAAAAAACGTCAAAAGTTAAAAGTCTGCATACAACATTGTATGTGAGTATTCTCCAACAATCCATGTGACATAATAATAACCATAAATAAATAAATAACTTTCCAGCAGCACTGTTTTACATTACTGTTCTGGTATGTTTTCACCTCCATTACCAACATGAGAGTGATTCATCCATCACACACGTGGAACGCACGTAAGAAAGACTGACCATCTAAACTTAAGGGCCCATTGTGGATGGATGGTTTAAACCTAAGAAAGGGTTCCCATCTAATCATTGGGCATTGAAATGGATGGTTAAAAATACTGTAATAAGCGAGCCAAATTAAGCGGGAGTAACTAGAAGAATAAGATTTTCCTAGTAGTGTGACTTTCTGGATTTTCTCCAACCAAAATCGGCCCATTGTTTTCGATGGGGGTCCTAATTGCTCTATATGCCACATTTACAGTTAGTGGGCCACTCCCATTTATAATCACCTTAGTCTAGCAAATCAGCCTTATTTACACCATCTTACAAACAACAGCCAAATTGTGATAGATGACATTTGCTTACTCCCCACATGCAGAACACGTGCCAGCCTGACAAGTATGTGAAAAATTTGAGCGACGAATAAGTGGGTCACACGATAAAGATGACCATAGTAAAAGTTCAGGCACGTCCATCTTTAGATGGGCCACATATGTAGAAAAACGTCGAGAGTTGTCCACACATGCTAGATTGTCGTGTGTGCAACATGCAAGGTACGTGTGGTGCAAGAATGGTTTATCGATCTCACGTGGCATAGTGATCTACCAAACCGTGGCGGTCCATCTAGTGGGCCCTTTGTTAATGGCTTATGTTCCAAAGTTCGTTTACATTAGACAACCGAGCGCATCACCTAGGTTACGTGTGCATCCTGGCCATTCGTTAGGTACACCACGCATGTATGTTGAATGTAGACTGTCGGCCACATGTTTTCTTTTCTGACAGCTGATTCGTCTCGTACGCATGGTCTTCCGAAGGGACCATGAAATCTGGGAGACGGGCCCCACCTTATGAATGGCCCAGATCTCTCATTGCTCAACACCGTTCAATGGAGCCATATGCCCACGCAATACAGCTGATCGATGTACATGGCACAAATGTGCAAGCATGGCCCGATAGGTCCAAGATCCAATCCATCCATCAGAATTAAAGACACCAGTATTTTGATGTCCTAGCCCAAGAATCAGGTTGATCCAATGGTCAGGTGGACCACAGTTTTCAAAAAATATTTAAGCTCTGAAAATTTTGGATGAAGTTACCGCCCATCCATTTTCAAAGCTTATTTGAGGATACTATCCAAAAAAAGAAAAGTAATAATAATTATTAAAAAAAAAAAAGCAGATCCAAATCTGAGGACCATACCACAGGAAACAATTGTGATTGAATCCCCACCATTAAAAACTTAATGGGGCCACCAGAATGTATATTTACCATAAGGTCACAGAGACCTTGATGAAGAGACAAAAAAAATATCAGATAGATCCAAAAAATTTGTGGCTCACAAGAATATTTTAATAGTCCATTAGCATTGTTTCCTTTATTATGATCCACCTGAGATCTTGAGATTTGGATCAACTTCATTTTGATTATGTCCTAAAATGAATTTTCAAAACGGATGAACGGCATGGATATATTGGCACAGAGATCACAGTGGGTCCCACGGTCAGCGATCTCACCCACCTCGGTGGATCCTCGGATCTACCAAAGCCGAGCCCGATTTATTGTGGGAGAACATGTAGAAGGTTAGACCGACCCGATGGGTGGATTAGATCTCGCACGAATGTGCGACCGGCACATGTGTGGCAGTATACTGGTTTTACCACACACGTGCGCTTAGCAAACACAATGAAATCAATACCAGTTACGAACTTTCGAAACTATACCTAAGTTGGATGTTAGGGCGGGCTTTATGTATGAGCCCTTAGTTGATTTTAATATTTTCCTTTTACATTGGGTTTCATTGGCATAATTCACCGATTTTTTTCGGCCATTATCTTTCAGGAGAAATAAAAAATAAAAAATAATTCATAGATGGCCTCTCATCAAATGCAAGGATTAGAGATTCAAAACTGTATGCATGTACAAATCCGAGCCAGTCTACCAATAACCTACAAAATCATGATGGATAAATAGGTCTGGATTGTGGTAGAAGTACACATAGAAGTCATTGGTTGCGGCAGGAATTATAAGGATAAGGTCCTTCTCCGCGTACCCTATGTTGCTAGGATTGCTCAAATGTGCCAATGGTTTGGTTATCCACTGTTGATCTAATGGGTCCCACCATGGATTGGTATTTGTAAAATGCCTGATTGGAAGATCCTAACCCTTTGATCTTTGGGTATATTAAATGCAGACAATTCCAAACCCAGAGATCAGTCTCTGAGAAAGACTCAGTAAAGTTGCCATGTTGAACACTGAGTCAAGTCAATTTTTTTCGTGTATGCTTTCAGCTCTACACCATGCCACACATCGTAGCAGCACCGAACATTCTAAGAATGAAATGAACTGAATCATTGAGTTATGCAATTTGTTATTTATTTATTTATTTATTATTATTATTGTGAGCTGAGGCTGTGCAGGGTGTGGCTTTTCGGTTCTGACAAGTCGGGCTCATGGTTCATTAATCCTGTCAATTGGTCACTTCTGCTTTCTGAGTCAGGGAAGGCCGTGAGGTCGAGTACCGTCTTCCTCAAGGGAATAATTGTTTCGAATCTATGGAACTTCTCTACACTCCTCGCAAAGAATTCTTGAATCCACCAGAAAGAAACAAGCAAAATATAAATAAATTCTATAAAATTCAGAATTTGATTAATGAATGAAATAAACAACTTCGCAACCCTTTAAATAGGGATATTAAGCCATGAGAAAAGTTTCGGAATCAAACTACAAAAAGTACTCTTAGAAATTGTGACTTACTATAAATAGTAAACTTTCTATTTATAGACAGTCGTGATGTCTACTGGTGCACATGGTTTTCGGCGAAAAATAGTAAGTGTCCTATTTGGCCGAACCATGATGTTCTCCTAATTATTCTAAGCAGTACTTGTTGGGCGCAACTCCTAAAGCTCAACGGATGAAGAGTTACACTCTAACAAAAACTTACTATAAACAGTAAAAATGAAAATAAAATGAAATTTCGACCGTCGATTTGATGATATTTCGCAAATTCGGCTAGGAAAACCCGGCATTGCTAGGTTGGGTGGCTAAAGTAGCTCATTCTACCCCAAAATCATATATGGTACGTCTGATAGTTCATTCCGATTTGTGAGATACGTCTGTTTTGAATGCTGACGGTCCGGATCACTTCCGCTTGCAATTGGGCCTCTTCTGGTTCATCTTGGCCAGGAAAATGTCCACAACCCACTCTACATCACTTTCCTATGCATCGACTATGCTCTAAAAACCTCCTTGATGGAACAATCCTAACGATTTGATTTGTGACCTAAAAGTTGGTCACTGGCGGCCAAGATCTTCTAATCCCAGAGTCTTGGGGCATGGTCTGCTACAGTAGCGGCCAGGATGCTTTCAAATAAATGAACAGTTAAAATCGCTCCTTGATCCAAATTAAAAGTGCTTGGATGGCGATCAATCAATGAACAATTAAAATCACTCCATGATCCAAATTAAAAGTGCTTGGATGGTCTAATCAATCAATCTGGACTGTTCTAGTTCATACTTTGTGGTCCTTCATGCAAACATATTCTCACCGGTTCATGTGGGAAGCAGATGTAAACACAAATATGCTTTGGACAAGGTTAGCCACACAATCCAATTGCCTGGGTTATGAGCTTGCAAAATTTCCAGGAGTTCAAACACTAAAGGTGTATATAAAAGAAACTGGAACCTCTTCCTCGCTGGAGCATCAATCTAATTGTATACTGTTGTGGAGAGGAAAGATTATGTTCCTCTATTTGTGGGTGTTGCTAATATGGGTGGTGTTAATATGGAATGTGTGCTAATATGGGTGGTGCTATTTTTGGTTCTTTTCTTAGCCTAGAAGCTTCTTGTATTTTTATATGTTGAGGTACTCTCGTATGAGCAACCATGAATAAGAAATCCTTCTCTCTTCTTCTCCCGTGGAGGTAAGTTACCAGGCCGAACCACATAAATTTTAACTGTGTTAAGTGTGTGATTGCGTTTGTTAGCTTCTTCATGGTATCAAAGATATCATTCTAATCCGGCCCTCGCTTCCGTCGATTTGGGAAGAAGTGAGACCACGAAAATCAAGCACACTTCCGACATACATAATTTTTTGCTCCTCCGAATCAACAAGAAGGTAGGGGGCTGCCTCTTACATTCGAGATTTTTCAGATGAGACTTGCACAGTACGACACTTCCTGTAAGTTCTCTCTACTATTTTTCCTTAATGGTTGAATCTGATAGTAACAACCCAAGCATGAGGCTCTCATCAGTTCTCTTGAATGGTTTAAACTATGTTCCCTAGTCCCGAGAAGTCTCTTCCTCGCTTGGTGGAAAGTCGAAATTAGGGCACATCAATAGAACGAAAAATGCACCTACGATGGATGACCCCAAGTTCGAAGAATGGCAGTCTCATGACCATCTGGTTATGTCTTGGCTCCTTAACTCCATGGAATGCTGAAATATTCACTTTTTCTGAATCCGCTAGGGATCTTTGGGAATCTGTTAGGGATTTATATGGCCACCAAAATAATACTGCCCGAATCTTGCAGTTGAAACAAGAGATCAACGAATGCAAATAGGGAGACAATTTCTTTACTGAGCACTTGAGCAAGATGAAAAGTATGTGGGATGAACTCAATATCTATCATCCTCCTATAACAAATCTCAAAATACTACAACAAAGGGCAGAGCAAGACAAGTTGTTTTAGTTATTGGCTAGTTTAAAGCCTGAGTTTGAAAATCTTCTAAGCCAAATTTTGATGGGATCGAATGTTCCCTCCCTGTCCAATATTTGTGTTACCATCCAACAAGAGAAAACCGGAAAAAGGGCCATGAGTAATGAGCGTAACTCTACCACCATCCCTTTTGAAGCAAGTACTTTATTGGTGGATAAAAGGAAGGATGACAAGAAGCAAGGGAACAATTCTATCAAGGATCAAAATCATTCTCACAATCAAGGGAAAGGACGCCATTGTGAACACTGCAACAAAATTGGGCACACTAAAGATCATTGTTTGGATCGCTTATCCCAATCTCAAGCCGAAGTTTGATAAGGGTGAGAAGACTGACAGAGCAGCCAATAGTGTCACCTCCGATACTGTTATCTCCATTGGGCAATTGGCTAAACTTCTACCGCAACCGAGTAAGCCTAACTCCTCCATTCCTAAATCATCACCTTCTACCCATGCCTCGGGTGACTCTAAGCCTTTCTTTCCACCACCTCTTATTCCCACACTTGGATTATTGATTTTGGTGCCACATATCATATGACTAATGAATCTATTGGCTTATCCAATTTTACCTCATATGCTAATAAAAATGTCTCAGTTGCAAATGGGTCTTCTGCTTCTATTCGTGGTTATGGACAAATTAATTTTTTTCCTAACTACCTTGATTCTGAGGCACTTTACATTCCTTCTTTTCCTTTAAAATTACTTTCTGTTGGAAAACTGACTAATGCCTTAAACTATGATGTTATTTTTTCTCTCACTTTTGTGATTTTTCAGGATCAAGTCACGGGGAAGAGGATTGGTGAGGGCATCTATTTACATGGGTTGTACTTACTGAAATATGACTCTCAAGCTTTGACTGTTCAAACTCCCACTGATTGGCACAAGCATATGGGATATCGTTCTGATCGCATTTTATCCTTACTTTTTCCCACTAAACCTAGTCATTCTGGTGCTTGTGATGTGTGTCAATTTGCTAAACAAACTTGTTTACCATTTAGTCCCTCATTGTCTGTGTCTACTGAACCTTTTCAATTAATTCATTCTGATGTTTGGGGCCCCGGTCCTTTTGATTCACATGATGGTTATAAGTATTTTATTACTTTTATTGATGATAAATCACATGTCACTTGGATTTATCTATTGAAATTCAAAAGTGAAGCTGTTTCTACCTTCCAAACTTTTCACTCTATGATTATAAATCAGTTTGGTGCTCACGTCAAAATTCTTCAATCAGTTTGGTGCTCATGTCAAAACTTTTCATAGTATCATTCACCAAACCAATTGTGTGAGTACTCCCTAACAAAATGGCGTGGCCGAATGACAAAATAGACATTTACTGGAAACTACCAGATCTCTCTTGTTTTAAATGAATGTTCCGAAAAAATACTGGTCCCATGGGGTTCTCACATCTGCCTACTTAATCAATAGACTTCCTAGCCGTGTTCTTGAATTTAAATCTCTTCTTGAAGTCCTCAAACAATGCCCTATTGATCTCTCACACCTTCGTGTATTTGGTTGTCTATGCTATGTTCATGTTTCTGCTCCTCATCATGACAAACTTGATACTCGTGTTATCAAATGTGCGTTTTTGGGCTACTCTTCTACTCAGAAGGGATACAAGTGCTATGACCCATCGAGTAGGATAAGTTATATGTCCTAGGAGGGGGAGGGGGGGAGGCAAATTTAAAATAATTACAGTGAAATTTAATAATAAGATAGCCAAATAAAGAAAATCAATTCAAAATGCTGAAATGAAAAGCTACCTCAAGTATTGAGAGGTTGATACAAATACTGTTTTAAGGACAACCTTACACCATAAAAATCAAGGGTTTATAGCAAGACAACCTTATTTCTAGAACGTTCGTTGTATCAAAAACTCAAACTGAAAAGGAATGAATAAATAGCAAGGAATTGAAATAAATTGCAAGAATTTAAATCTAAATTATTACAACATTCCCCACTGTGCTTGAAATGTAAATATTACAACATTCACATCCACACATACATTCCGCAAATTTGAATGAAAAAAGATAGGAAAAATAAATCACACATCCACAAAACACAAAGAGTTATAATGGTTTGCCTGTGTGTTCACCAACTATTATAAAACAGCCACACAGCTTGCTACTCCACTCCTAATATCCTCACACAGGGGATATCAGCGTTCACTATCAAAATAGGTTTCACAGGTTCACCTAAAACCTTCACAATTGTGTCTTTCAATGGGCGTACACAATTCAAAAACCTTTCTTTCTAAGTTTTCTGGCTCTCCTCAGATAACCAACAAAATGAGATTTTTCTGGCTAATCCTAAAAAAAACCAAAAAGAATGTAAATTACAATAATGTAAAATACTTGGATTTCTCCTTTTATTTGAAGCAGCCCGGAAGAACCAATTGGAGTAGAAGTTCGAATATAAAAGTTCAATGTCCAATACTCACTTTGATATGGTTCTAAGTTCTAATTGATTTTAAATTAAACCAAATGGGCTAGCTATATTTGATTTTGATTCCAAGAAGAAGGAATACAACAATTCTTCTTTTCAATTCAGATTGGAATGTAGAAACAAAATCAAATTAATAAAGCTAAAAAAAGAGAATATTAAATAAGCACAATGTAGCTTAAAAATGAACACAAACTTATCTCAGAGTGATGCCTTGATTTTACTTGAATTGGATTATCAAACTCTGAAATTCGTCGTCTATTTATAGTTGAAGAAATCGTGTCTACGACTGGTCCTGAGTACTCCACGACTGGTCGTAGATGAAACAAATTTTTGAGATTTTAAGCGCGATCGGATTAGACCATTCCACGACTGGTTGAAGGTAGTCCACGACCGGTCGTGTGCCTTCCACGATTGGTCGTGAACACCCTAAGACCGGTCGTGAGACCCCAAAAATGGTTGTTGTAGTTTGAGTCGTATCTCCACGACTGGTCCAGGTTGGAGTCGACATTGTTCCTACGACTGATCGTACAGTCTCCAGGACTAGTCATAGCTCAACCAAAAAATTTTAAAAAATTGCAACAACTTAGGACTGGTCCTGAAATTTCTTGGACTGGTTGAGCCAGTGCTAGGACTAGTCGAACAGGATTCAAGACTAGTCTTAGAACAGACCAATTCTATGTAAATAGATTCAATTTGAATTATGTATCCAGCATGACCTACCCTAAGGTCAATCTAAGGTCAATCATACCTTGGAAGTGAGGTATGAACATTAAGACTTCAGTTCTTCAGATGATAGTTGACCTTTGAAGATTGTAAAGCTTGAGATCTCTGTACTTGATGTAGCATTGAACTTAAGATCTTCTAGAGCTTGAATTACACTTCATCTTGAATTGTATACATTGAGTCTTTGAACAAGGTTGCTTCTTTTGATGTAGCTTATACTAGCATGGATTGAAGTAGTTCTTCGTTCTTGACTTGAAGCAAAGTGATGCAATGTCTTGAACATATAACACAACATGATACACAAGACACAGATTGTGTTTTTAGCACTACAAAATTTGACAACCAAAGGAGGATACAAACCATAGCACTTACAAGCTTCTTGTTTCTCGAGATGTTCATTTTGTTGAGATTGAACCATTCTTTAAGGCTCATTCCCAGGGGAAGTGTTTTAGTGATCTGGTCCCTCTCCCAACCGTCGGTCATGAACAGTAAAGAGAACCAATTATAACCCCATTCAAGCCACCAGTCACTCCATTAGAAGATGCCTCACCAACTGCAGCTCCTGTTGAGGCTCCACCTAAAAACACATTGCATCGATTGACCTGATCCTCTCAACCCCCTATGAAGTTGTAGGATTTTTATACCTATCATGCCACCACATTTCTCATTTAGAATTATTTGACATATAATAATGTGTCCCAATCTCATTTCATTTTTTTGAGTTCTATTTTCGATGAGCCCAAAAACTTTCCTAAAGCCAATGTTCAACTAGTATGGAGAAAGGCCATGGATGAAGAAATTGATGCTCTTTACAAAAATCATACTTGGGATCTTGTCCAATTACCTAAAGGCAAGAAAACTTTAGGGTGTAAGTGAGTGTACAAAATCAAGTATAATAGTGATGGAAAGTTGAAAGGCACAATGCTCGATTGGTGGCCAAAGGGTTCACACAAACCTATGGGGTTGATTACAAAGAAACTTATGCTCATGTTGCAAAGATAAATATTGTTCGGGTCCTTTTATCTATTACTGTTAACTGGATTGGTCTTTGTTTCAGTTGGATGTTTAAAATGCTTTCCTCCATGGAGACTTGGAAGAAGAAATTTACATGAGCCTTCTGTTGGGGATTTGTACTGCGGAATCACACAGATCCAGATCTAAGATAGCAATCCAATGGCACCAAGCATACACAAGAGAACACAGATTTAACACGAAAAACCCTTGCGGGAAAAAACCACGGCACAAAGTGACAGATCTCCACTATGAAAATAGAAATTACAAAGAGAGAGGACTTACCCGATTCGAACAACCTCGAATCTCACCCTTGCTACACCCTTTAGAAACCCTAAAAACCTTTTAAGAACCCTTGGAACTCCTTTAGAAAGCCTTAAAATACCTCCTAATCCCGCATACACTCTTTTATATAAGTTTAGAAAGAAGTAAAATCGGAGTAGGAAACAAAAATCGTAAAATCTGCGTTTCCGCAGAAAATCTGCGTAAAATCTTCGATGTCATCGAAAGTCCATCGATATCATCGAAAACAGACCAAAACTGTTCAGTGACCAGGGGTGAAAAATATGACAATTATTGATGGCATTGATCAACCTTCGATGTCATCGACGACTGACTTCGATGTCATCGAAACCCTGACGATGTCATTGAAACCCTAACGATGTCATTGAAACCCCGTTGATGACATTGACAGACCAACAGACAGATTTAACAATCTCCACCATGTCTTCGATCTTTATCCGTGTAGCTTAGGAATGATTTAGGAGAGCATGTCCATTGAATTAGAATCCACATGCCCAACCATCTTTGCTCTTGTCTTCTCAAAAGGAAAGATGGAGTCTTCTTACCATCTCACCGCTACCCAATATTGCTTGTCGGGGTACTTGCTCACAACACTGATAGCCTGTGAAATAACCGGTCTAATCCAGACCATGGCATACACTATCAACAACATTCGAATAAGGCTCATGAGATATCTTGCTTTGCCTCATCTGTTTTGGGACATATCCTAAGGAAAACTTGAGGAGAGACGCGTAGGGAATGCTCTCCGGCTTTACCTGGCCCATCACATCCTTGATCAATACCTACACACAAGGTATTCCTCTTGTGATTACCAAAGCCTACTCCTCTTTCAGTCTCAATGCCGAAAACCATTTTTGCAGCCCCCCGATCCTTCATCCTGAATGTCCTACTTAACTAAGTCTTCAGTACATTGATTTCAGACATGTCATAATTGGCGATCTACATGTCATCAATTCCTGACTCATCATGAAGGAATCAAACCACTGCCTAGGCGATAGGTCGAACCACGACCTCCTGCAAAGTCTTTTCTTAGCCCCTTTAACTTCGAACTGCTCCGGTTGCTTCATGTACATATGCTCTTCACTTTCCCTTTCAGAAGTGCAGACTCCACATCCATCCTTCCAGCTCAAGATCACATTGGCCAACCAGCGCCAATCACGGATCTAATAGACAACTGTTATACCGTCGGTGCAAATATCTTTGAGAAGTCGATCCCTTCTCTCTGAGCATAACCCTTCGCTACAACCTCGCCCTGTATCTATGTTGTATCCTCCTGAAGATCCACCTACATCCAACCGCTCTCTGGCCTACTGAAGCTCCACCCGCTCCCATATGTCAGTCTAGTACAACGAATCCATCACATCGCCCATAGTCACCTTTCACTTTTCAGCATCGGGCTCACCTAGAGTCATCTGAATAGAAGATGAATCCCATGCGATATTGGAGTCATCCATGTATTTCGCCAATATCCTGCGATCATGCCGCATGATTCTTCTCACAGGTGACTGCTCCACTTGCTCTATATCCCAATCTGCGCATCTCAACCTTCTTGCCCTGCCCGCTCATGTGGCCATGCCCAACATGCCACACATGTGTAGAGGTGGAATCCGCTACAGCTATTGCAGCTCTATCTTTTGAAGTGCTCCCAATCAACTTGTACATGTTACCGAGTCGTTGCGCTTTCATGATTACCCGTGCCCCATTGGATACCTTAAGAGCACCATCAATACTTGTGTACTTGCATCCTTTTGCCTCAAGTATACTAAGAGATATCAAATTCTGCTTCAAATCAAGAACGTACCTGACATCAGTCAAGGTACACTCCACTCTATCAAATATCTTGATGCACACCGAACCAACAGCCACGATATTACAAGCAATGTCATTGCCCATAAATACCTGTCCACCATCGCACCCCATGTAGCTGGTGATCTAACTCCGATGAGGAGTCATGTGAAAAGATGCTCCTGTGTCTAGCATCCACTCGTTCTTAAGATCATCGTACAACCACCTGATAGTAGACACATACAAAACATTACCATTACATCCACTCGATCCATCAAACATGGCAGCATTGGCCACCCTGTACGAAGCCTCAGAATATTCTCTCTTCGATTTAGGATTTTCACAATCCTTCTTCACATGTCTTTCTTTCCCACAATTCCAGCACTTTACCTTTCATTTACCCTTGCCCTTGGATTTGGATCTAGAACCTGAAGAACCCGTACCTTGTTTAGAATTCTCACCCCTTGTAAACAGTGCATCAGAAGATATCTCCATGTCGCCGTTTAGCTTTCTCATAGCCTTCCCTTGAAGGGCTGAGATAACAGTGTCGACACTCAGGGTTTTATTCATGCTGCACATAGTTTCTTTGAATGACTCATATGATGCCGAAAGAGAATTCAACAATATACATGCTTGTTCTTCATCTTTCATCACTTCCTCCATATCTAGCAACTTGCAAACTAATTTATTAAAGTTGTTGATGTGAGCCTCCAGATCTCCACCCTCTGCCATCTTGAAGTTATACCACTGCTGCTTCAAGTGTAGACGATTTTTCTGAGAATTTTTTCACATAGACATCCTCTAACTTCGCCCATAACTTAGCCGCAGTTTTCTCCCTCATGACGTTGTAAAGAACCTCGTGTGAGACATAAATGGATTGATGATAATTCGTAGACTTTCGCTCCTCAAGAGCACCATCTTCGCCTTGCTTGATTAAGGAACTCATCATCTTGATCTTCCATAACTCAAAATTATTTTTCCCTTAATACTTCTCAATATCATACCTGGTGCTCGCCATTATTGCTAATCCCTCAGATTCAGATCTATGCCCCAACAATTGCTCTGATACCACTTATTGGGGATTTGTACTGCGGAATCACACAGATTTAGATCTAGGATAGCAATCTAATGGCACCAAGCACACATAAGAGAACACAGATTTAACGCGGAAAACCCTTGCGGGAAAAAACCATGGCACAAAGCGATAGATCTCCACTATGAAAATAGAAATTATAAAGAGAGAGAGGACTTACCCGATTCGAACAACCTCGAATCTCACCCTTGCTATACCCTTTAGAAATCCTTATAACTCCTTTAGAAAACCTTTGAATACCTCCCAATCCCGCATACACCCCTTTATATTAGTTTAGAAAGGAGTAGAATCGAAATAGAAAACAAAAATCGTAAAATCTGCGTAAAATCTTTAATGTCATCGAAGGTCCATCGATGTCATCAAAAATGGACCAAAACTGTCCAGCGACCAAGGGTGAAAAATACGACAATTATCGATGGCATCGATCAACCTTCGATGTCATCGACGACTAGCTTCGATGTCATCGAAACCCTGTCGATGTCATCAACAGACCATCAAACAGATTTAAGACATCTGTACATAACACCTTCCACCAGGACAGCCTCAAGAGTCGAATTCGGAATTGGCTTACAAATTAAATAAGGCTTTATATAAACTTAAGCAATCTCCTAGAGCTTGGTATGCCAAGTTGAGTTCTGCTCTTTTGAGTTATGGGTTTAGTAGAAGTTCGACTGACTCCTCACTATTCACAAAAAGAGGTATTCGTGGAACTACAATTGTTCTCGTTTATGTGGATGACCTCATCATTACAGGGGATAAGAATCAAGACATTGCAGTAGTAAAATCTCTTCTTCACAAGAAGTTTGTTATCAAAGATATGAGTATATTAAAATATTTTTTAGGTATGGAAATTGCGTAGTTCAAAAAATGCCTGTTCATAAATCAAAGAAAGTATGTCTTGGATTTACTACAAGAGACCGACAAATTGAGTGTCAAACCTGTTGATACTCCAACTGATAGCTCTAGTAATCTTACTTTGGAAGGAGATATTTTAGAGAATATTGGTCAATTTCAAAGACTGGTAGGAAAACTCATTTATCTAACCATCACTCGCCCAGACATCACTTATGCAGTCAGCTTGGTCAGTTAATTCATGCATGCTCCTAGGGAAATTCATATGATTCATAAAATCCTACAGTACCTCAAAGCCTCCCTTGGACGTGGCATTTGGATGCGTAAAAATGGTCATACCTCCATCACAGGCTATACTGTTGCAGATTGGGTTGGAAGTCTGGTTGATAGACGGTCTACTATTGAGTATTGCACATTTGTTAGGGGAAACTTAGTCACATGGAGAAGCAAAAAATAGAATGTTGTTGCTCGATCCAGTAACGAGGCTGAATATAGGGCCATGGCATCCACTGCAACTGAGTTAACTTGCCTCTACTCTCTTTTGCAGGATTTGGGCCTTCCGACCCCCTTACCAATAAATATGTTCTGTGATAATCAATCAGCCATACAAATCGCTTCTAACCCAGTATTTCATGAACGAACTAAACACATTGAAGTTGATTGTCATTTTGTCAGAGAAAAAGGTCCAAGCCAATATTATTCGCACTCCTTCCATATGCAGTGATGATCAACAGGCTGATATCTTTACCAAAGGTCTACCCTTAGCAAAGTTTCATACAATCTTTTCCAAGTTGGGCTCAATCGACATCTACGCTCCAACTTGAGGGGGAGTGTTGTGGAGAGGAAAGATTATATTTCTATATTTGTGGGTGGTGCTAATATGGGTGGTGTTAATATGGAATGTGTGCTAATATGAGTGGTGCTATTTTTGGTTCTTTTCTTAGCCTAGAAGCTTCTTGTATCTCTATATATTGAGGTGCTCTCGTATGAGCAACTATGAATAAGAAATCATTCTCTCTTCTTCTCCCGTGGAGGTAAGCTACGAGGCTGAACCATGTAAATTTCAACCGTGTTAAGTTTGTGATTGTGTTTGTTAGCTTCTTCATATACCCAAATGACTTGTCAAAACATTGCAGACTATAGTGATTCATTATTCTAGCCCTGAATGGCAGCAGATCAATGGTGCTGCAGAGAAACCAAGACATGGTGCAGTCATGGAGGGAGATGAAGTTAGTCAATTGATAGTTCAAATCCAACCTATGAACAAAGGACTATAGTTGGGTAGCTTAGAACAAGTCAGTAGAAGATGTGGCTTAACTAAGATGGGAAGTAGTGGGGAAGGATATGGATTTCTGCCGAACATGAAGAATCCCCTAGCAACAATTAGAAATAGTTTGCTCTTAGACTGCTCAGATGCTTGTAGTCATGGGGCATCAGCTATCCTTTTAAGTTTTGATTGTTTTTCTATTAGTTCTCTATTCGTTATATCCTCTCGGTGGTAGTATACTTGTAAATGGGACTATCAGGGTTGTTTTCAAGCATAGGGTAAGTGTCCTCCTCTTTGATGCATATGGTTCTTTCAATTATCAAAACAATTATAAAGGTAGTATGTTACTACCTTTTGGCTAAAAAAGAGTAAAAAGACCAAAGTCTAAGCCAAGGCTAGTCTACATGGGGCTTAGGCTGCACCTACAGCGAAAACTGAACCACAAATATTGTCAAATAAAAATCTATTTCCAGCATAGTTAATTACCTGATTTAAAGGCATCATTCCAATCCACAGACCTGCAGGTGCAGTGTAAATACCTAGTCTAAATATATCGTTCCAATTCGCAGACATGAAGACTCAGTGCAAAACTGGATAAAAGCAACCATGCTTAGTCAAAAGCGGTTGGACCCGAGTTGAGCTAGGCAAGTTCAACTCATTTTCCACCCTAATACTCATATCTAATGTGGTCTAATTATTCCAAAATGAAACAGTCCATATGTTAAACCTAGAGAGAATGACAAATCATCGACAGTACTCCGATCGTGGGGAGAGCTTTCCCCCATAATTCGCGGGCTCTTGTTCTTGGATAAAGTGAGGTTGGGTAGCTTGAGGGAAGGCTAATTTATTTGCTTTGATTTTACAATAGGCGGGTGATGTAGAGCGGGTCGCGGATAGCTTCATGGCCAAGATGGACCAGAAAAGGCCCGTTCGACAACAGAAGTGATCCGAACCATCGGACGTTAGATCGGGTGTATCTCACAATCCGGAATGAGTTATCGGGCATAAAATATAAGATTTTGGGGTAGAACGAGCTACTTTAGCCAACCAACCCTGCTATGCTGGGTTATGCAAGATGAATTTACGAAATACCCCTGGATCGACGGTAGTTTCCCTGTTTTAATTTCATTTTTACTATAAATAGTAAGTTTTAGTTTGATTACAACTCTTCATCTGTCGGGCTTTTGGAGTTGCGCCCAACGTGAAAAGAGCTTAGAATAATTAGGAGAACGGTTTGGTGAGAGCCAAATAGGACACTTACTATTTTTGGCTGAAAACCTTGCGCACTAGTAGACATCACGACCGTCTATAAATAGTAAGTTGCGAATTCTAGGAGTTTTAGTTGTAGTTTACTTCTGATTTCTCTCCCAATGCTTGGTATCCCTATCTAAAGGGTTGTGAACTCGTTTATTTCATTCATTAATCAATAATTTATTTATATTTTCTTCCTTTCTTTCCTCATGGATTCGAGAAGTCTCTGTGAGGACTCCAGAGAAGCTCCGTAGATTCAGAGTAGTTATCTTTGAGGAAGACGGTGTCGACCTCATCACGTTCATCCCTACGTTAGCGTGCCTACAAACATTTTTTCGGTGAGCCTGCCCGAATTTAGCCTAATTAAAAGTCGCTTCTAGAATGGGAAAAAAAAATCTTCCACGTTAAAAAGAAAAGGATGATATATACAAAGATTGGACTATAAAAATTTCTAAAGGTCGTGGCACAGGAGATTAGGCTATATCTCTTGTCAAATATTGAAAATACTAGTTTGGAAATGAATTCTTCATTTTCTAAACTTCTCTGACCATAAAGTATGTATAAATTGTAAAAAGGGTAAATATATGAGGATCAATAATAAAAGTATTACTAGGAGTTTAGGTCTCTTAAAAGTGATAAATACGAACTTCTATGGTCCATTCCCTATACCATCTTTGAGTGAAAATAAATATTTTAACACTTTTATAAATGACTTATCTTTTTGGGTACCTTTATCTTATAAATGAAAAGAATCAGATGCCCTATATGCTTTTAACTGTTATGGACAGATATCTTAAATCTGTCTGTTGGTCTGTCGATGACATCGATAGGGTTTCGATGACATCGAAGCCAGTCGTCGATGACATCGAAGGTTGATCGATGCCATCGATAATTGTCGTATTTTTCACCCCTGGTTGCTGAACAGTTTTGGTCCGTTTTCGATGACATCGATGGACCTTCGATGACATCAAAGATTTTACACAGATTTTCTGCAGAAACGCAGATTTTACAATTTTTATTTCCTATTTCGATTCTACTTCTTTCTAAACTTATATAAAGGGGTGTATGCGGGATTGGGAGGTATTCTAAGGCTTTCTAAAGGAGTTCCAAAGGTTCTTAAAAGGTTTTTAGGGTTTCTAAAGGGTGTAGTGAGGGTGAGATTTGAGGTTGTTCGAATCGGGTAAGTCTTCTCTCTTTGTAATTTCTATTTTCATAGTGGAGATTTATCGTTTTGTGTCGTGGTTTTTTCTCGCAAGGGTTTTTCACGTTAAATCTATGTTCGCTTGTGTGTGCTTGGTGACATTGGATTGCTATTCTAGATCTAGATATGTGTGATTCTGCAGTACAAATCCCCAACAAGTGGCATCAGAGCAATCGTTGGGGCACAGATCTGAATCTAAGGGATTAGTAATAATGGCGATCACCAGGTATGATATTGAGAAGTACTCAGGAAAAAATAATTTTGAGTTATGGAATATCAAGATGATGAGTTCCTTAATCAAGCAAGGCGAAGATGATGCTCTTAAGGAGCGAAAGTCTACTATGACTGATGATGAATAGAATACTCTTGATAAGAAGGCATTATCATCGATCTGTTTATGTCTCACGGATGAAATTCTTTACAACATCATGAGGGAGAAAACTATGGGTGAGTTATGGGCGAAGTTAGAGGATGGCTATGCAAAAAAATTCTTGAAAAATCGTCTACACTTGAAGCGGCAGTGGTATAACTTCAAGATGGCAGAGGGTGGCGATCTGGAGGCTCACATCAACAACTTTAATAAATTGGTTTGCAAGTTGCTGGATATGGTGGAAGTGATTAAAAATGAAGAACAAGCATGTATGTTGCTGAATTTTCTTCCGGCGTCATATGAGTCATTCATGGACACTATGTGTAGTACAAATAAAACCTTGAGTGTCGACACCGTTATCTCATCCCTTCAAGGGAAGGCTATGAGAAAGCTAAACGGCGACATGGGGACATCTTCTGATGTACTGTTTACAAGGGGTGAGAATTCTGAACAAGGTACGGGTTCTAGATCCAAATCCAAGGGCAAGGGCAAAGGAAAGACAAAGTGCTGAAATTGTGGGAAGGAAGGACATGTGAAGAAGGATTGTGAAAATCCTAAATCGAAGAGAGAAGATTCTGAGGCTTCATACAGGGAGGCCAATGCTGCCACGTCTGATGGATCGAGTGGATATGATGGTAATATTTTGTCTGTGTCTACTATCAGGCGGTCATATGATGATCGTAAGGACGAGTAGATGCTAGACATAGGAGCATGTTTTCACATGACTCCTCATCAGAGTTGGTTCACCAGCTACAAGGAGTACGATGATGGATAGGTATTTATGGGCAATGACATTGCCTGTAATGTTGTGGTTGTTGGTTCAGTGCGCATCAAGATGTTTGATGGGGTGGAGCTTACCTTGACTGATGTCAGGCACGTTCTTGATTTAAAGCAGAATTTAATTTCTCTTGGTATACTTGAGGCAAAAGGATGCAAGTACACAGGTATTGATGGTGCTCTTAAGGTATCTAAGGGGGCACGGGTAATCATGAAAGCGCAATGACTCGGTAACATGTACAGGTTGTTCGGGAGCACTTCAAAAGGTGGAGCTACAATGGCTATAGCATATTCCACCTTTGCACATGTGTGGCATGTTGGGCATGACCACATGAGTGGGCAAGGCAGGAAGGCTGAGACGCGTGGATAGGGATACAGAGCAGGTGGAGCAGTCACCTGTGAGAAGAATCATACGGCATGATCGTAGGATATCGATGAGGTACATAGACGACTCCAATATCGTAGGGGATTCATCTTCTATTCAAATGGCTCTAGGTGAGCCTGATGCTGAAAAGTGAAAGGTGACTATGAGCGATGTGATGGATTCGTTGTACTAGATCGACATATGGGAGTGGGTGGAGCTTCCAGTGGACCAGAGAGCGGTTGGATGAACGTCGATCTTCAGGAGGCTAGGATACAGCATAGATACAGGGCAAGGTTAGTAGCGAAGGGTTATGCTCAGAGAGAATGGATCGGCTTCTCAAAGATATTTGCACCGACGGTATAGCAGGTGTCTATTAGATCCGTGATTGACGCTGGTTGGCCAATGTGATCTTGAGCTGGAAGGTTGGATGTGGAGTCTACACTTCTGCAAGGGAAAGTGAAGAGTAGATGTACATGAAGCAACCAGAGCGGTTCGAAGTTAAAGAGGTTAAGAAAAGACTTTGCAGGAGGTCGTGGTTTGACCTATCTCTTAGGCAGTGGTTTGATTCCTTCGTGGTGAGTTAGGAATTGATGACATATAAATCACCAATTATGACATGTCTGAAATCAATGTACTGAAGACTCAGTTAAGTGGGACATTTAAGATGAAGGATCGAGGGGCTGCAAAGATGGTTCTCGGCATTAAGACTGAAGGAGGAGTAGGCTTTGGTAATCACAGGAGGAATACCTTGTGTGTACGTATTGATCAAGGATGTGATAAGCCAAGAAAGGCTGGAGAGGGTTCCCTACGCGTCTCTCCTCAAGTTTTCCTCAAGACATATCCCAAAACAGATTAGGAAAAGCAGGATATCTCATGAGCCTTATTCGAATGTGGTTGGCAATGTACACCATGGTCTGGATTAGACCAGTTATTTCATAGGCTATCAGTGTTGTGAGCAAGTACCCCGGTAAGCAATATTGGGTAGCGGTGAGATGGTAAGAAGACTACGTCTTTCCTTTTGAGAAGACAGGAGCGAAGATGGTTGGGCATGTGGATTCTGATTCAACGGACATGCTCTCCTAGATCGTTCCTGTAGAGAAATTCAAGGTCTGTAAAACTTCTCTGGGTTTGGCGATGGCGTAAAAGGAAGACGGAGTGTGCAAGAGAAGTTATGATGTGATGCATAGATAAAAGAAGAGGACAAGAAGCTACACGGATGAAGATTGAAGACATGGTGGAGATTGTTATGAACAGATGTCTTAAATCTGTCTGTTGGTCTGTCGATGACATCGACAGGGTTTCGATGACATCGAAGCCAGTCGTCGATGACATCGAAGGTTGATCGATGCCATCGATAATTGTTGTATTTTCACCCCTGGTCGCTGGACAGTTTTGGTCCGTTTTCGATAACATCGAAGATTTTACGCAGATTTTCTGCGGAAACGTAGATTTTGCGATTTTTGTTTCCTATTCCGATTCTACTTCTTTCTAAACTTATATAAAGGGGTGTATGCAGGATTGAGAGGTATTCTAAGGCTTTCTAAAGGAATTCCAAGAGTTCCTAAAAGGTTTTTAGGGTTTCTAAAGGGTGTGGCAAGGGTGAGATTCGAGGTTGTTCGAATTGGGTAAGTCCTCTCTCTTTGTAATTTCTATTTTCATAGTGGAGATCTGTCGCTTTGTACCATGGTTTTTTTCCGTAAGGATTTTTCACGTTAAATATGTGTTCTCTTGTGTGTGCTTGGTGCCATTGGATTGCTATCCTAGATCTAGATCTGTGTGATTCCGCAGTATAAATCCCCAACATTAACATCTATAAAACCTAAGTTGAAAATCAACTTAATAAGAAGATTAAAGACGTCAGGTCTGATTGTGGTAGTGAATATTATGGTAAATATGATGAATCAGATTATAATATAGGACCATTCGCAAGATATCTACAAAATTTTTATATGATAGGTGAGGCCTATTTTCTTTTGTCGAGCCCACTCAAAATATAATGTTGTAAATTTTCTTTAGTAATATTCTAGCCCAGTATTTCATGACCAAACTAAACACATTGAAGTCGATTGTCATTTTGTCAGAGAAAAGGACCGAGCCAATATTATTCACACTCCTTACATTTCAGTGATAATCAACTGGCTGATATCTTTACCAAGGGTCTACCCTCAGCAAAGTTTCATACAATCTTCTCCAAGTTGGGCTCGATCAACATCTATGCTCCAACTTGAGGGGGAGTGTTGTGGAGAGGAAAGATTATGTTTCTATATTTGTGGGTGGTGCTAATATGGGTGGTGTTAATATGGAATGTGTGCTAATATGGGATGGTGCTATTTTTGGTTCTTTTCTTAGCCTAGAAGCTTCCTGTATCTCTATATATTGAGGTGCTCTCGTATGAGCAATCATGAATAAGAAATCCTTCTCTCTTCTTCTCCCATAGAGGTAAGCTACCAGGCCGAACCACGAAAATTTCAACCGTGTAAGTGTGTGATTGTATTTGTTAGCTTCTTCATATACCCAAATGACTTGTCAGAACATTGCAGACTATAGTGATTCATTATTCTAGCCCTGAATGGTAGTAGATTAATGATGCTGTAGAGAAACCAAGACATGGTGCAGTCATGGAGGGAGATGAATTTAGTCAATTGATAGTTCAAATCCAACCCATGAACAAAGGACTAGAGTTGGGTGGCATAGAACAATTCAGTAGAAGATGTGGCTTAGCTCAGATGGGAAGAATTGGGGAAGGATATGGATTTCTACCGAACATGAAGAATCCCCCAACAACAATTAGAGACAGTTTGCTCTTAGACTGCACAGATGCCTGTGGTCATGGGGCATCAGGTGTCCTTTTGAGGTGTGGCTATTTTTCTATTAGTTCTCTATTCGTTATAGCCTCTCGGTGGTAGTATACTTGTAAAGGGGATTATGAGGGCCGTTTTCAAGGGTAGGGTAAGTGTCCTCCTCTTTGATGCATATGGTTCTTTCAATTATCAAAACAATTATAAAGGTAGTATGCTACAACCTTTTGGCTAAAAAAGAGTAAAAAGACCAGAGTGTAAGCCAAGGCTAGTCTACATGGGGCTTAGGCTACACCTGCAGCGAAAACTAAGCCACAAATATTGTCAAATAAAAATCTATTTCCAGCGTAGTTAATTACCTGATTTAAAGGCATCATTCTAATCCACAGACCTGAAGGTGCAGTGTAATTACCTGGTCTAAATATATCGTTCTAATTCGCAGACATGAAGACTCAGTGCAAAACTGGATAAAAGGAGTCGTGCTTAGTCAAAAGCAGTTGGACCCGGGTTGAGCTAGGCAAGTTCAGCTCATTTGCCACCCTAATACTCATAGTTAATTAGGTCTAATTATTCCAAAATGAAACAATCCATAAGTTAGTCCTAGGGAGAATGACAAATCATCGACAGTTTCGATCGTTGGGAGAGTTTTCCCCCATCATTTGGGGGCTCTTGTTATTGGATAAAGTGGGGTTGGGTAGCCTGAGGGAATGATAATTTATTTGCTTTGATTTTACAATAGGCGGGCCTACAAACTTTTTTCCAGTGAGCCTGCCCGAATTTAGCCTATTTAAAAGTCACTTCTGGAATGGGGAAAAAAAAAAGCTTTTACGTTAAAAAGAAAAGGATGATATATACAAAGATTGGACTATAAAATTTTCTAAGGTTGTGGCACAGGAGATTAGGCTATATCTCTTGTCAAATATTGAAAATACTAGTTTGGCAATGAATTCTTCATTCTTTAAACTTCTCTGACCATAAAGCATGTATAAATTGTAAAAAGGGTAAATATATGAGGATCAATAATAAAAGTACTACTAGGAGTTTAGGTCTCTTAAAAGTGATACATACGAACATCAATGGTCCATTCCTTGTAGCATCTTGGAGTGGACATAAATATTTTATCACTTTTATAAATGACTATTATCGGTTTGGCCACCTTTATCTTATAAATAAAAAGAATCATATGCCCTATATGCTTTTAAAATCTATAAAGCCTAAGTTGAAAATCAACTTAATAAGAAGATTAAAGACATCAGATCTGACCGTGGTAGTGAATATTATGGTAAATATGATGAATCAGATCGTAATATATAGGACCATTCGCAAGATATTTACAAAATTGCTATATATATGATAGGTGAGGCCTATTTTCTTTTACGGAGCCCACTCGAAATACAAAGCTGTATATTTTCTTTGGTAATATAATTCAAGTGGATTAATTCCAACTTTTTCTTTTAAAAAAAATAAAATAGATATGTATAAGATTGTGGCAATGTTGCTCAATGCACCAGAGCAAATGGTGTAATTGAAAGGCACAATCACACTCTAATGGGCATGGTTCATAGCATAATAAGTAATTCGACATTGTTGGAATCTTTATGAGGTGATACAATCAAAACCGTTATTCATTTCCTTAACTTGATCACTAGTAAGCCTGTAAAATAAAATTTTAAAAAAAATAAAATTGTATAGGTAAAATTCCTTTTGAATTGTTGAATTGAAGAAACTCAAGTCTCTGATACTTCCACATTTGGAAATGTCCTACTGAGGACAAAGCATATAATCTGTATAAATAAAAGTTCGATCCTATAATTATATGTTATTTCTTTATACGATACTTGAAAAGGTCGAAAGATTATTGATTTTATTGTCCTTTCTACTCCATCAAGATTATTGAAATTGGAAATGTCAGATTCATTAAGTATACTGAAAATAGTGAGAAGACGAACATTAAGAATTTTGTATTCTAAGAATAGCAAACTATAACTCCCATCACAATTATTTCAAACCACCTGGGTACTGATGTGTCCATTACCCAGCTTGGTATTCGTCGGTGCTGGAAAAGCTCTACTCATTTTAGCAGTTCACTTTAGAGCATAAGCTAAAAAATAAAACGGATCCAAATATCAAGTGGACCCCACCACATGACTAAAGTCTAAGCCAACCCACAAATATCAAATGAGTTAGTGTTGGCCGAGCCAAACGGTTGAGCGTGATTGAAAATAAAAAATTCGTTTCCAGCCCAGTTATTCACCAGGTCTAAAGGGGTCGTTCCAATCCACTGACCTGGAGTCTAGTGCAAACCTGGTAAAAAGCAGCTGGACCTACATTGAGCTAGCAAGTCCAGCCCACTTGCCACCCTAATGCCCCTGGTTTGGATAATTAAACCACAGTTCAAAAGCGCAAAAACTAACTCAACTCAATATAAAACCACAGTTTGGGTTGACTCGAAGAGTGAGATGAGTCATCACTTGATATTTAATAATGAAACCCACTTAACTCTTTTGAAGTCATTCATGCTGAAAAGGCGACTCGAGGTTTGATAATTAAATAAATACCATCTTATATTTGTTAAATAATAGGGGAAATGATACTACGAGGTGACCTCATGGAACTTCCCATGAGGTCGAGCTGTGTGGGCCCCACCGTGATGTGCGTCGAACATCTATCCCATCAGTCAGATGCACCATCCATGGTAGGCCACAGGATTAAAAATCAACTGAGTCCATGACTTGGGTGGGCCACACCACACAATAGTTGAGAGGGGTTATCCTCCCATTAAAACATTCACAATTACTTATTGGGCCCACCAATATGTGGTTCACAAATCCTGACCATGCATCGTGTGTGTCCCACTTGGATGAGGGCTTAGACCAAGTTTCATCCACATCCAAAACTTTGATGGGTCCCACCAAGTACTTTTATATATTTTAGTCATGTCTCCACATAGTTTTAGATGATATGGCCTACCTAAGTTCCGTAACGGCTGATTTTTGGGATATCCCATGACCTAAAGGGAACCATCAAATGCTCGGTGTTGATGTTCGACACACATCAAGGCAGAGCCCACACAGCTGGTCATGGAAAGTTCCCATGAGGTCGTCCTTGTAAGGAAGCCGATTGGCTGGTGTACTACCGCCAGCTATATAGATGCTGTATTGATGTCAACAAGTTCTGTGAATCTGGTTATGAGATATGTGTTATATTTAAATTGTTCATCTATTTTGGTGAGCTCATCTTAAAGCTTGAGATGAAAAATAAGACGGATCTAACTATCAAGTGGACCACATTGCAAAAAGCAGTGGGGAATTCAACATCTACCATTGAATCCCTTTTCAGGGTCAAAGAAGTTTTGGGTCAATATCAAATTTGTTTTTCCTCCTCGTTCAGATCTTTGTAACCTTATGATGAGAAATATAAGCAGCGAAAACGCCATTTTCTTCAAATTCAGATGAGAGAGGGAGATAGATACATGCGTATATAGGGAGGGAAAATACATACTAATAATGCTGCATGTAACTTGTATAATACCCTAATTTAATAGATTTTCTATTTTAAGAGGTACGTCCTACCTTGTGAATATCGAACGCGGATTACGTGTGCCCCCAGTACAGGAAGTTCCTGTAGTAATTTATTTTTTTTCACACGCACCCACACTCCACACACTTTAGTTGGGAAGTTGTGTGGGGCTTACAAAGATGCCCGTGTCAACTCCCCTCTGTCCATCAGTTATACAAAAGACCACGGTGAGACAGGAATTTAAACATTGGGCAGATCCAAAACTATTGAGGGCCACACCACACGAAACAGTGGGAACGGAAATTTCCACCGTTGAAATTTATATGCTATCCAAACCGTTCATAAACGTTTGTGGCTTCCACAAAGTTACTAATGGTGGGCGTTCAATCACCGCTTTTTTGTGTGGTGTGGCAGATCTGAAACTTGGATCTGCCAGAGTTTTAGTTTCCTGTCCTATTGTGGGCTTTCAAAACTGATGGATGGAGTGGATTTTTCACGGGTATCTCTGTGGGCGCCACATAACTTTCGAATAGGAACATCTTATGCCCGGGCACAAGCAATCCTCGTATGCGAATATCTCGAGGTTTGATGGGCGCATCTGGACGTGCTGCGCTAACAGAAGTCAGAACTGGAGAGTTATGTTTGGGAAGCGGAATGCGGAATGAGTGACGCAGTACGACTGGAGTAAACTTTGTGAGGCTCATCATGATTTATATACTTTATCCTCGCCGTTCATCCATTTTATGGGATAATTTTGGAGTTCGAGCCCAAAAATGATGCATATCCAACGCTCAAATGGGTCACACCACAGGAAATAGTGTGAATTGAACATCTACTGATGAAAACTTCTTGTGGGCCACAGAAGTTTTGGATCAAGATTATTTTTTTTGTTTTCCCTTCATCCATGTATGTAAGATCTTATGAAGAGGTTGAATGACAAATAAACATCACTGTGGGGCCTAAAAAGTTTCAATGAAAATCATTATTCCCACTGTTTCCTGTAGTATGATCTGATTGATCTTTGGATATTCTTCAATTTTGGGCTCAACGCCTTAAATTATATGAAAAAAAGGATAGACAGCCTGGATATACTACGTACATTCATGGTGGGCCCAACTGAGTTTGCTCAGTACGAAAAGAGCATTTTGAGTAACTTAGGAGGCAATCCGATTTCCTAGGTTTGGGGCGGAAGGGGATTTCCGGCCAAAGCCTTTGCTGGAAGTTTCTGAGCTATGAACTTAGGTGGGGCCCACCGTGATGTTTGAGAGAAATTCACCCCGTCTCTCCGTGTTGTGAGCTCATTTTAGAACATAAAACGAAAAATTGACCTGGATCCAATACTCAGATCCAATACTCGAGTAGGCAGAAAACGTGAGGATTGAACGTCCACAATTTATACTCGTGGGATTATAGAAGTTTTAAATCAGGATAATATTTATGTTTTCAGTTCATTCCAATAGTATTGAAGTTATGAACGGTGTGGATGGCATTTAAACATCACCGATGGTTTCGACGGTAGGAATTTCCCTGCCCACGTTTTCCTTTAATGCAGCCCACTTCAGTCTTGTGTCCTGCTCTGTTTTGGGCCCAAGTCCCAAAATGATCTCCCAAAACGGATGGATAGGGTGGATCTCTAACCAACATCACGGTGGCCCCACCTAGGTTTTCAGCGCAGAAACTTCCCGCTGAAGGCTTTTGCCAATAAATCCGCGTCCGTGGGGGCTTTTTAAAACGCCAAGAGGGACGCGGATTGCGTCCTACCCCCGCCCGTCTCTACTCCTGACGGGAACTTGTGTGGGCGGGCCACTGTGATCTATCGATTTATCCACGCCGTCCATCCATCCCTCTGGATCAGTTTAATGTGTGTGCACAGAAATGAGGCAGATCCAACGCTCAAGTGGACCCAAAGCATTAGATGTCAGTTGCATTAAATGCAAGAGTCTTATCTATACTTGATCGTTGGATCTACCTAATTTTTGTACATATGCCTTAAAATGATCCAATAAGAGGGATAAACGGCGTGGATAAACTGATAGATCACAGTGAGCTGGCCCACAGAACTGCCCGTTCTTGGCTAAAGACGGCAGGGTAGGACGCAATCCGCGTCCCACCAAGATGTGTATTTTGGACGGCTTTCCTTACACTGGGGATTTATGGAAAAACTCTCAGATTGAGTATTTTTAACCTTTGATACACGAAGTTGATGTCAACCGATCATATCACAGCAAAAGTGCTAATTATCCGAGGTCTGGAATATCCAACTGAGAGTTGTGCTTTGTTATCTATTCATCACCCAAAGGAAAGTTACGTACACGTTTTGGATCATTGGAATGTGAGCCAGATCGAAAGGCTGGAGACCCAACACAGGGGTGTACACGAACCGAGCTAGCTCGGTTAGCTCGCTCGACTCGACTGGAAAAGGCTTGATTTGACTCTGTTCGAAGCTGAGTTCGAGCCAAGTCGAGCTGGTTTTTTGAGCTCGAAAATGGGTTGGAGTTGGCCGCAGCTCAACTCGACTCGGATCGAACCCAACTCAAATCGAACTCAGATTAAACTAGTTTGGTGACTCGGTTACTTTGATATTGATGTTGCTTACCAAGTGTTTGATGAAATGACTCAATGAAGTGTGGCTGGTGGCAAGGAAGGTACATATATGAAACAAATACCTTTTTTTTTTCTTGATTTTTATGTTGCTTAGAAGGTGATTGATAAAATGCTTGTAAAACCACTGCTACTGTTTTACATACAATGTGATTTTGAAGGTGCAGTTTATGTATTTGTGAAAATGTTGCACAGGCGAACTCAACTCGAACTGGCCCGAGCTGCTAACCGAACCGAGCCGAGCCGAGTTCGAGCTGGGGTTACTAGTGACCGAGTCGAGTCGAGTCGAGCTAAGGCCAGCTTGACTTGGTTTGACTCGGTGTACACCCCTACCGACACATCCCGTTACAACTCTATCGGATGTATTCGAGAAAATTTTGAATAGTACGCATCTAATTGTGATACAATCCTTGTCCGAATAGCTCATCCAAACGTCTTGTTGGATGTTCATGAACAAAGGGTGTCGCGTGGGTGGATCGCCCATTGTAAGAATTTTATAAGATGGAAGTAACCCATTGTTATGGGTAAAAATAGACTTACCAAGGAAGAGAGGTCAGCTTGAACCTCTGTGCCAGTTGTGACTTCAACAATCATCGGTTACAACCAAGCGCTCCTCAATAGCCAGAGAGCGCCAACTCAATGCTAGGGAAACATCTCTCCTCAAGGTCGACCCTCAGGAGATGAAGTATCTACACTTCCATCAGATATCAAGCCCTACCACGGTCACGTCCATTTCTAATTTACTGCTTAGAACATCTCTTAATGAGGACCCTGCATGAGATAAGAGCTTGAGCTGCTACACTCAGGGAAACCTTGTCCTATGCGGCAAGGTGAAGATGATGGTCATCCCCCATCCTGCAAGGGAAGGAGCTAGGTCTCAATGCCGAACATGAACCCCCATCGGCAGATCGGCAAGTCGTCCATTTGCCCGATACCAAGGGAAAACTCAATCACAACTCACTAGAGAATCTAGGTTGTCAAACACCTCTTCAGAATGGCCATCACCTCGAACTCCCCGCTTCAGCCTCCTACCACGTGCTTTCACTGATTCTCACCTGACTTCGACCGACCTTACCCGAGATTTCAGTCGAGGATCTCGGGAGACGACTGCAACACGGATTTGCCCAAGATCTCAATCGAGGATCTCGGGAGATACCCGCAAAATATTCCCCAGAGCCTGACTTTGGCATCGGGGGGTCCCTTGCTGTAACCAGTGTCTCCATTTATCTTCTCTTGCAGGTTTCAAGTAGGTCTAAGGGGGACGTCCAATTTTCTGCATCAACACTGATCAACAGTTTGAATTTATCTAAGAGTTGGATATTGTGATAAGGCATACCGGTGGGCTCCACTATAACTATGATCAATATTAAATTTGTGCAGGGGTGGTGCGCTTGGACGGTAACACAGTGCTTTAATAGACTAAGAAACTTAAAACGTGTGGAGCCTTTTGAGGAGGTGTTTGGATGGGTTTTAAACAAAACTAGGTTCCCAAATTGATATAAATAGATAAGGAGATAGAGAGACAGAGAGACAAACAGAGAGAGAGAGAGAGAGAGAGACTTGATGTTGCAGCAGAATGCTCCTTGATGTGTTGTAGATCGAGTGGAGAGGGAGATACCTGATGTTGCAACAGAGGGCCGATGAGATAGAGAGAGAGAGAGGACTAGGGTTTTGAGAGAGAGAGAGAGAGAGAGAGAGAGAGAGAGAGAGGGAGAGGGAGAGGGAGAGGGGGTGGAGAGGGAAAAGGGAGAGGGAGAGGGCCGGAGACAAAGAAGGAGAGGCAGAGAGAGGGAGAGCGCATGAGAGGGAGAGAGAGCGGCAGAGAGAGGGAGGGAGAGGGAGAGCGAGAAGTGCCGTTTGAGAGAGGGTTAGGTTAGGGCTTTTTTTATGTATATATAGGGACCCCGCCGGCGGACGTTAAAACTGGACGCTGGAAAAGGGTTGGCCCATCAGTCGGCTAAGGCCCATTTTCTTGTAGTGCGACTCAATATTTAATAATTAAATAAATATTATTATATATTTTTAAAATAATTATATATGCAAAAATATATACAAACAATAGTTGGGGTCCAAACTTGTGTTTTAGAATTTTATTTTTAAACTCATCTGGAGCGAATGGCTTGTCTTGAGGCTACAAGTTAAAGCAAGTTGAGGCCGAGTCATGCCTTAGAACTATGAAGTAAACACAGGCCCATGAAAACCTAAGGATATTTGCATTCCCTACTGAAATTTGAAATATAAGACAGTAATTCCCACATTATTTAACCTTCATCTCACAACATTATCTAGGACAAGTAATCAAGTGAGCATATCCCCGATAGCCATGGTGATTTCACTAAGATACAACAAATTTTTATTCCGGAGGCCCAACGGATTTGGATGAATCCCCAACTGACGAAACGTATCATCGCAGTCCTGGGCATCGTTGGCAATGCCGCCGGCTGCTTCGATCATGTCAGCGTAGTTCTTAGAGTACTGTGCTTGGAACGCTACTTGGATGTCATGCATCGCCTCCTCCTCGCCATAGAGATCTTGGCATGTACCCAAAGCTTCTTTCATGCTGGGATCTTGAGCCTTGTCAAGCAATTCATTGATGACTCGGCTATTGTCCGTGATGTTCATCAACATAAGATTGATGGAGACGAGAGCGAGGCCATTGAGATCTGCGGTGGCACTGCGAGCATCAGAAAGCAGAGCGACGACGCACAGATCATAAGCATCGGTTTTTTTGCATATCTTGTCTATCAATGCTGCATCTTGGACGGTAACAGTAGCTAACGAAGAAGAGATAATGAGAAATAGAAGCAGAGAAAACGACATTTTCATCAAATTCAGATGAGAGAAAAAAGAGAGATACATGTGTATACAGGGAGGGCAAAATACAGACTAACAATGATAATATCCAAATTTGAGAGATTTTGCTAATTTAAGAGGTACGCCCCCCACCTTGCGGATATCTCGAGGTTTGCTCGGTGCATGCGGAATTGCTGCTTGTGACAAGATACGTTGGGACCCTGGGAGCTAGATTTAGGCCTTGTGGCTACCAAAAAGTTCATGTGGCAGGGCTTTCCTTCGATAGGGGATTCATGATATTAAAAAAAAAAAAAATCACATTGAGTATTTGAAACCTTTGATTACAGAAAGGTTATGTGGACCGTTCATATTCATAGCAAAAGTGCGAATAATCAAAGGACTGGAATAATCCTAGTGAGTGCTTTCATTCGTTGCCTTATCATCATGCAAACTAATAAACGTTATATAAACGGTTTGGATCATTGGAATATGAATCAGATTCAAAGCTAGAGTCCCGAGGCATTGTATTGCAATCAGATTAGGATGTATTCGAGAAAACCCAAGTAGCTCGCGGATTGCGTCCTTCCCCCGCCTGGACGGTAATCCGTCTGGGCAGGGGTCTGTGGGGACCACAGTGATGTAAGTGTCTTATCCACGCCGTTCATTGATTTTCTCAGATAATTTTAATATATTATCCTAAAAATGAGGCAGGTACAGGTCTTAAGTGGACCACAAAGTGGGGATTGAACGTCCTCCGTTAAAAACTTCTTTGGAGATGGAGAAGTTTCGGATTACGGGCGGGGGTAGGACGGAATCTGCGTCCGGTCAAGTGAACTGAAAAAACATAATTATTAACCATGGCAGGGATTGTCCCCTTTTGCCATGGGATAGGATTAATGGCATGCTTTGTTGGTAATATGGTGGTACATTGAATGGATATACCCACCATCATTTGAAATTATTGAGAATAACATATATGTGTTATATCTAAACCGTTTATTTATTTTGTAATCTCATTTTATAGCATGGGCCTGAAAATGAGGTAGATCCAACACTTATGTGGCCTCAAAGAAGTTTTCAACGGTAAGTATTCAATCCCCGTTGCTTTCTATGGTGGGGTCCACTTGAGCTTTAGATTTACCTGATTTTTTGTCCTATGCTCTAAAATAATCTAAAAAAATGGGTGAACGGTATGGATATAGCCCACACATCATGGTGGGACCTACACAACTTGCTTACATTGAGTGAAATTGGCACGGACCCAATGCATTCCCATGTGATCTAATTCCAAGCTTTTCCATTCTTCCCATGGAGTGGAATTGACACGGGACCAGATAAATCTCATCCCACCCAATCCCTTCTCATCCTACCGCCCAAACACGCCCTTGTTTTCGACGCTCAGTATGCCGCACGTGGTCTCTTTCAACACTTGTATGAGATCTAAGCCTCTGGTACAAGGGACCTCTCCGGGTAGATGGCTTGCCTTAAAACTTGGACTCGTCTACTAACACGGTAAAAAGCAATGGACGGTGAGTTCTTCCAATGGTCCAAATTCAATGTCCCCAGATGGCTCACATTCCAATTGTAATGAATGAAATGCAAGAGATATACGTGTACTCTATATGTATGTGTACATGAGCAATGCTCACACACAACTTACTCTCTTATTTTCTTTTTTTTTTTTACCAGAAATTTTTCATTAAAAGGAAAAACTGAACACTTTACATCAGGACAATTTCGGGCAGCCGACAAAATGGAGAGGGCCCGCCTATCAAAAAACTGAAAGCACAAAAAAGGATGATGAAGGTAGGCAACCCTACCTTAGATTGCCTAGGCCCACTCTATCCAAGAACATCAGACAGCGAATGTGAGAAGGGAGATCTCCCAAAGACCGGTAGCGCTTGTCCAATTGGCCCTCGCTCCCTAAGCGAGCCAAAGTGTCCGCCACCTAGTTGGCCTCTCTATGAGTGTGGGTGATACCAACGACTATATTTCTCACGATAGAACGTATCCTCACCTTCCAATACCAAATGGGCCACGAGAACAACGAAGGTTTAGGATGGCAGCAACCACAGCTTTGGAGTCGCTCGCCACCTCTACCTTAGTGAATCTCTGCCTCACGCACTCCTCTAGACCATCCAATATAGCTCTAATCTCAACCCTCATATTGGACCCGAACCCATAGACAGAAGAGAACGCAAAAAGGAAGCCACCAGAAGAATTCCTTCCAATTCCTCCACATACTAATGGATCTGAATTTCCTATCGCTGACCCATCCATGTTGATCTTGATCCAACCCTGTTGGGGCTTAATCCACTTGACCACCTGGCACTTAGACACGGTGGGTGCAAGCTTAACGATCCCCCAAGGCGTTGAGGGTGATCGTAGTGGATAGATTAGGAGAATTGGGCAGTGGAAGGGAAGGGGCAATCACGACAATCTAGTGTAAGATGTTTGATATGATTCTAGAGTTGTTGGTCATAGAGCCGTCGAACCGGACTGCGTTCCTCTTCTTCCAAAGCTCCCAAAATATGAAAGCGGAGAGAAGGCCCCTCATGAGAAACAAGGATCTCGACGAAGCAGGCGTGGCCCACCATGGATTGGCCCTCTCAACCGTCGAAGAGGGGGAATGCCCTTAGATGATGAAGAGTCAACCAAAATGCTCCCAAACTCGAGAAGGCGTGGCTCTTGAGGGGCAGATATGGTCAATAGATTCAATCCCAGGCATGGAGAACAGTGCGCAACAGGCGCACATCGACACGATGCTCACCCCTTTCCTCTGAATTCTTGCATCCACCGGGATGGCCCTGTGAATAATTTTCCATGTGAGAAGTGAGAGTTTGGGAGGGATCTTGGGGTGCCACACCCATTTCAACCAAGATTGCAAAACGTCGTGAGGTTGGATGTTATTACGAGCAAGGCCGGTAGTAAGCTCGCCCGATGTGGACCCCAACCAGATGCATCTATCGGCTGAGTCAAAAGTGCATATACCTTCTTTAGCGATATGGTCGAGGACTGACTGCGGGAGAAGGTGGCTGTGTAGGGGCCGCGCAGACCATCTGGATGGTCCAATCCCATTGCTAACCTTAGTAGGAAGGTGGATGGAGGGTGACGGGGGCAGTTTCCATTTGATGAGGGGGCCCAGATCGGACCGGTCATCAGTCTAAAAAGCGTAATCCCCCTACTGATAAGCCAACGTGTATGAGCAGCCACTACCAGGCTCAATTTACCGATGTTTTTCCAAATTGGTGAGGCAGACAAGGACAGACTGGCACCTTGGAAAGACTGAAAATCTGAGGCGTATTTCACTCTCATAAACTTGCTCCAGCAACTGAATTCTCCTCTAAAGTGCACTGTCCACTCCATCTTCATGCAGAAAGCCCTCATGACTAGCTCGAGGCTTCTTAGCCCCAGCCCACCCTCATCTTTTGGGAGAGAACACTTCCTCCAGCTGAGCCAATGACAATGTTTACTATTGCACACACAACTTACTTGTACGTCAAACTATTTTCCTTAACTATTAATTAATGTTAATAAATAGAGAAAAGTTCTTTTCAGTCACTTTAGTGGACCCACGCGGATTAACACCGACGGCTTCAATAGGTATCTTGTTACTAAAGTGACTTCATTAAGTTCTGTGGGCCCTACAATAATGTATGTATTATATCCACATCATTAATCCACTTGGAGAGATCATTTTACGGCATGAGTGGAGCCAGATCCAAACCTACGCGAATCCCATCACAGAAAACAATAAGGATTGAACGCCTACCATTAAAAACTTCTCAGGGCTTCAGAAGTTTTTGATCAAGCTGATATTTGTGTTTTTCCTTCATCCATGTCCGTATGAACTTATGAACAAGTTGGATCTTAAATAAGCATCATGGTGAGCCCTTAGAAAGGTTTCAACGGTGGGTTTCACTCTCCTTACTGTTTTTTGTTATGGAGTCCACTTGGATCTCTTCATTTTTGGGTTCATGACCTAAAATAATCTCACCAAATGGACGGATAGTGTGGATACAACACATACATCATGGTGAGACCTACATAACTTTGATGACGTCACTTCGGTAGTGAGATAGCTATTAAAGTCGTCTCTCACTGAATTGTTCTTCCCTCTTTGTACATTCTCTAATAGAACCCAGCCCCACCTTATCTAGCAAAACGAGACCACGGATGAGGTGAGGGAGATCGGAGGCCTCACTAAATATGCGGCTCCCCTGACGCTTACTTCCTTCACAGGCCAGCCCATTTATCGAGCCATTACCTTCTCTCTTAATGTGAACAAACTAAAAACTCCCCCTCTTCTATAGGCCCGCTATCCGGTTATACCAATATCTCCACTTCCAAGCCATTTGGGATTAGCAGTTGAGAGTTTCTGCCATAAATTTTGAGTCTGATTCAACCACCACCTTGGTTAGGCCTTTATCCAAACACAGGATGATTCCGTCATATACCGCTCGCAGCTTAGCGATGTTGTTAGAGCCCATCCCATTGTCAAAGAAAAAAAAGAAGCAAAAAGTAGATTGTTGTTCGCCACTCTACAGATACATCCTCCTCCTGATAACCCCGAGTTCCTTCTAGCAAACCCATCCACGTTTAACTTAGCCTAACCTTGGACTGGCTTGATCTACTTCACTAGCTCATAAACCATTTTAGGATGGGAGCACGAGACGATCCCCAAACCTCATAGGATTAGCCGGTTTACCGTAATCAAGAAGCTTTAAGGCCCTTTCCCTTTGCTGATGTAACGTCCTAGATTTTCACTATTTTGAATTTACAAAAATCCATGAAAATTTTCGATATTACTATCCTACATTATCACTTACTGACCCTTGACCCTCAATGTTAGCCTATACATGGGTGGTACCAGTAAAGAACCGCACAATTTTGATTAATCAACCATAGAAAGCCAAAGAATCCGCCCGATCACTTAAGCATCAAGTTTATCCTCGTAATTTGTTCACATAGAGCCTAAATCTAGCCGACCTATCACTAACTAATCAAGACAACCACAAATAAATTAAATATCTACCCAAAGCCGGGACAACTAGGGGTCAGATCTTAATTAACAAACCAAAGTGACCCAATTATCCATTTAGCCGACGAACCAACGATTTAAAATGATTATGACCGAATCGCCATTTGTGCTAATTGCGAATAGGCAACACTATGAACATAGTTAATCAAATCATAATCATTGCGCACAAGAAATCTTGATACCTATTTCATTCAAAAAATGCCCTGATAATCCAAACGAGCTCTAGATCACTCGTTAATGGGCCACTAGTTCCGAAACTATAGAATAATGTTTGTCGCACTATGGTTGACGCCCATTATGAGTGGCGAACCAAGAAAGTGCCTAGAACGACTCAACTTGGGCCGGAAGCCAAGTGATTATAACACGCAAATTCCTTAAGCTGAAATCAGAAACTTAAGTGAAATAGACCTTCCGCTATTTCACGAAGTTGTGGCTTTCCGACCATTAGATCACAACCAAACTTGAGGCATGAATTAAGGATATTTCTCTACTTATATCTCTATAGTCGCGGCCCCGATTAATTACCGACGACTGTCTATCGCAAGTGGGGTCCCCACAGTTTATTGAAGCGTCTGAATGTCGTCAAATTTATGATGTGACATAGATCTCATGGGGGGACACCTACCCTCTGGTGTGGATGATCTTACGGGCCTCCGTTGAGGCCCTTTAAGTCAAAAACACCCTCTAATGGAAAAATGGGCACCGAGGCTATTCGTGCACATTCTGGCACTATAAATAGCCCTCATTTTTCACTCTCTCACTCCCATACAAATTTTCACTTGCGAAAACAGCGGAGAGAGAGAGGAGGAGAAGGGGAGAAGGTGTAGGAGGGGGTAGATTTGAGCATTCACCCCATCCCCGCTAGCATGGGACGTAGCCTTGACCACACTGCACTACTGGAATTGCCCTGACGATAATCAAAGGTAACTAACAAAACCTTTTTTTTAAAGATTTGGGCCTTAAAGGCCGATTTCATGTGCCCTTGTAAGATAACATCGCTGGCGCAAGACACCGGTAAGCCGATCCATGGGACCCTAGCCCCTAGGAGCGCGTCCGAAAGTCGACATACCACTCCAAGGTGTGGACCATAAATGTTTAGGTTGTCGTTTATTAATTTTACTGTTTCGGTTAATGATTTATGATTGCCAACTTGGAATTTGCATGATAACCTATGTGTATTTAAATTTCAGTCCATTAATTATAAATCTTAGAATAGTGACACCTACGTGTTTGATGAAATGCCTGAATGAGTAGATTACTGATTTTGATGATTGAATGTGAATCCAATCATCTTTAATGCTCTCGTTGACTTAATTAGATTAAGAAGTAGGTCTACAAGAGTATTCTGGTTAGTTGAAAATTTTCTGGATATGGGTTGACCAAATTAGATTAGCCACCCCAGACACATTCGATTGTTCCGAGTCGAACACGAAAGACCAACAGTGACTGGGCTACACGGAGTGCTTACACACTCTATGCTGGTTACGCCGTTGTCCATCCGTATCAACCAAAATTGTCTAAAGAACTAGCTAACACTATATATGTTCACCATGTATGATCACAACAACTCGAATCTAGGACACCCTACACTGGGGTGACGAACCTCCCCGTAGTGACTGCGAGCATTAGTCTTACAACTTGCCTTTTGTATGTATTCAGCTAGGAGTGATAAACCCAGATGGATCAAGTAATACAGGCATGGGACCGTTGTGGTCATTCTACGCCAAATGATTCAGTTGAGATGGATGACTAAAAGTGAGATGCCCTAGCTTCCTCAAACTGCTGTATGAATAGGCTTAATCAATCACTCAGCTAACATACCATTCACCGCATCGCATTAGAATAGGATGTGGCGAATCAGGTGTTGAAATCGCATGTTGAGAGAGTATTGTCATTTGTGAACTAGGTGGTCGAAGTCGCATGTTGAGGGAGTGTTGGATTGTAAGTGCATGCATCATTTCATAAACCTCATTATATGTATTAATAAGAGTAATTAGGAAGTGACTTTTCCATTGATTTATCATTCTTGTATGGTTAGACTTGATAATATGTGTAACTCATGCTTTATGGAACCACTGAGTTGATCACTCACTCCCACTCTAGGACGGTGTTTTAAAACACCAACCAGACGCCGATATAGATGCATGGACCACCAAGGCCGATGCATTGGAGTAGGCGGGCATGGACGAGGAGGATTTCTCTTACTTCCAGCTTTCGGATGGGCCGATGTAGGCTACGCACTTCTCGACAAGGAGAGTCGAGCGATCAGGCTTAGTTAGACGTCACATTTCTACAATTTTTGTTGATTTTGGAATTGTATATTGGACCTAGTTGGACCCATACTCTGGATAATCATAATACATGTGTTTCCATTTAATCGTTTGCTTTAATCGTATTTATTCCAGAGTATAATACATTGTTTAGTATAATCATATATATGCTTAATTGCTTAATGTAAAAGTAACCGAGAAACTGGCTTCCGCAAAGCATAAGTGATGCCTGAAAATTCAGGAGTCAAGCACTTGCTCGACCCTCGAAATTTGGGGCGTTACAACTGACCCATGACAACCACCATTTTACACGGGCAATCACAATCGTGCTGGGGACATGCCTCTCATCAAATTTAAAGGCATTCCTGGCTTTCTAGATCTCCCACAAAATAAGACATGGGGTCGGCCCATGCAATAAAGCTATGCTAACTCTCGGAGGGAGGGACGCCCACCATTGCCCCCATCCTTTCCTGAACCGAACGCTGAGCTGAGAGGGCTATGCTAAAGAGATCGATAAAGTGACACCAGACTTTTGTTGCCATGTTGCCACTAATGAAAAGGTGGACAAAATATTATTGGCAAGGCTGCTGATCTGGATCTTTTGGGCAGCAAACGCATTTCGGAACTAAGCAGATCCCTTTATCCTATCATCTACCACTATAGCCCCTTTCATCAGCCTCCAAATGAAAGTGGAGATCTTGGGAGGCATTTTTTAATGCCACACCCATCTGGCCCAACCTCTGTGTTGCGGCTTTCTCTACAAATCTCCTAAGCTAATTTCACTGAGAATCTACCCGACGGGTCGAGTAGTCATATGCAGGAGTCTGAATCATCTGAAGTATAGAAGCCCCCCTGGAAAATGTGGTCTAGCATCCCCTGTGGGAGGTAATTAGGGATTGACAACGATGGAAGTGGTCCATGCGGGCCCAAAAAGTCCCTTACATGCAACGACTAAAGATCTGCTAGGATCGACTTGATAGAGAGATTTTCCAGCGGGTTGAGCCTTGACTAGTCTACTTGCTAGAGGTTGCAGTTCCCTTCCCAAGGAGCCACTGCACATTTGAATCCAGCAGTGGGAAGAGCTTGTGAATGTTTTTCCATAGATGGGAAGAAGAGGCCAAAATTTCAGCAACCCTACTGTTGAGACTATTATCACCGTATCTGGCTCTCATGTATGAGGCCCACAGATGATCGTGCTTGCCAAACTTCACTCCCCAAGCCATCTCGAGGTGAAAAGCTTTCATCACCCAACCTAACTTTACTTCTAGGACAAGCAATCTTCTTCCAATTAGTCCAATGCAGCTTCCTTTTTCCATCCAACTAACCCCAGAAGAAGTTTGCAAAGCCCTTTTCCATATTGGCCAAAATCTAGACAAGGAGGGGGGCAGCCATTGTGTGAACTGGTATGCCACTAAGAACGTGGTTGATCAACGTTGCCCGACCAGCCTAGGATAAGCATATGGCATTCCACCCATCAATCCTTGCCACCATACGGTCAATCATGGGTTGGAAAATTTATTTCCTTACCCAGCTTCTATGGGCATGCCCAAATAGAGATTCCCCGTCGCTGATTTGGACATTCCCAAGGATCTCTCAATTGCCCTCACATTGCCAGGGGGCATTTTGGATGAGCAAAAGAAGCTGCTTTTCTTATTATTCACCTTTTGGCCTGAAGACGTTTGATAGTCCGACAGAAAACTGTTAACCAATCTTAACGACGCACAACCCCCGTTTAGAAAAATTAATGTTGTCTGCATATAGTAGATGAGAGATGATAGGGCATCCTTGCCTAAGTTTGAAGGGCTGATAGAGACCACGGCTAACAATCGACTGGAAGCCCCTGCTAAACATTTCATCTGCTAGGATGAAGATGTTGGGAGATAACGGGTCTCCCTGTCTCAGACCCTTGGAGGATTTGAAGAAACCCAACGCTTCCCCATTTATGAGCATGGAAAGCCAGCTGTTATTCCAACATTTCTCCGCCATAGCTACCCATCTGTAACTGAAACCGAAATGGGTAAGGAACTATTTGAGAAAAGACCATTCCACTCTATCATAGGCATCCCCCATATCCAATGTTATCACAATGTTTCCACCACGGAACTTTCTATCAATTTCCCCGAAGATCTCCTGAGCAAGGGCAAGGTTTTCAGTAATGGACCGACCCAGATGAAAGCCCCTTGCTCAGGGGAGATTAGCTTTGGGAGCACCGTGCTTAACCTTGCATAAATGATTTTGGAGAAGACTTTGTAAATGCGATTGCATCTGACTATTAGGTGCATCACCCCATGTTAGACCTTGAACCTAAATAACCAGGCCCAATTGTAGTTTAGGTGTATCATTAGAATGGAAGTGTATAGGGAGAGATTACCCTTCAAATTGTTTCCCTTGGTGTGACCCACTTGAATCATGTATGGTTCTATTTTTGGGCCCAAGCCTAGATTTTGGGGTGTCAACTAATGGTTGCAGTGGATTTCACATACTCATCATGATGCGCCCTCTGAAAATCAAGTGTGGATGTCTCTTTCCCAACTATTTCACTTGGTATGGCCCACCAGAATTACAAGTCAACTTGAATTTTTACTGTGGGCCTAATTCCTTTCTTTCTATATAGACCACAAAACAGCCACAGCCGCATAAATTTTGGAGTATTGTTCTAAAAATGAAGCAGATCCCATTGTCAGGTGGACTATACCATAGGAAAACAGTGGTGATTGACCACCCTACCATTAAAAACTTCTTAGGCCTATCTTAATGGTTATGTAGTGTTTATTTGCCATCCAATCTGTTGATAAGGTCACTTAAGCTTGGATGAAGAGAAAACAAATATCAGCTTAATCCGAAACTTTCGTGACCCATTAATAGTCAATCACCGCTGTTTCCTATGATATAGTCCACCTGATAATTGGATCTGCTTTAATTTAGGATAATGCCATAAAATGATTTGGAAAAACGGATGGACAGTGTGCAAACAGATTACATGCATCAAGGTGGCCCCCATTGTAAGGGCCGCACCATCTTGGGTGAGTCCAGGGTCACACCAAATCCACTCCCTTTTTAAGGCATGGCCCCAAAATGAAGCAGATCCAAATATCAAGTGGACTACACCACAGGAAATAGTGGACCACCTCTAAAAGCTTCCTAGGGCCCCACTGTAATGTTTATTTGCCAATCAGTCTGTTGACAAGGTCAACCGGACCTGGATGAAGGGAAAACACAACTTTTGTGGCCCCAAGAAGTTTTCAATGGTGGGCATTCAATCTCTACTGTGTTGTCCAATTGAGATTTCCATCTGCTTCACATGACCCAATTCGTGGAGGCTTCACATTTTACAGCAAATATCGATATCTCTGGTCAGTTCTCATGCAGTCCAAGTGAACTGACCATTTGGGAATGAAAGGAATTGATAACCTTGCGTCGTTATTAATGTACAACAAGTCATTTCATGTATGAAATATGTACAGCTAGTCTCATGAGAAAAATAAGAAAACATTGACAGGTTGCATGTAATCAATGTACAAAATGCAAGAGAAATACAAGCTGACACTTCTATTAGTTTTGATAAAATCCTAGTAACAAGTCTAGAACAAAACCATGGATTAGGAAAAGCACCGGAACAAAACCATGGGGGTCAATAATCAGATGGGGGCCACAGGGGTGTATCATCCGTATTATCTGAAGCCTCCATCTGGTGGGCCTACCATGCTTGGGGAACGACAATTGGAGAACCCTTTATTCCGTGGATCGATTGTTTCTGTTTTTTTTTTTTTTTTCCCAGTTAAGCTTTTGACAGTTTCAGGTTTCATCCATCCGTGCCACAGATCAGATTGGTCAGGACCATCTGTTGGTGAGATTTTTGGACCCTGTACCATCCACAGTGGTTCTCATCAGATGGATGGTTCAAATCATCCGACCACACATTCACGTGGACCCCACCTGGTTTCAAAAGCACAGTGGACTTCACAACTCTCAGCAGGGCCCACCTTAAACCCTAAATCCCTAAATTCCCAAATCTCAAATCCCTAAATCCCCAAATCCCAAATCCCTAAATTGGTATTGAGATTAAGAGAGATTGAGAGAGAGAGAGAGAGATACCTCACTGTCGTAAATGACCTTCAACTGCAAGAGAGACCGCAAGAGAGATCTTTAACCGCGTGCGTGGGTAGGGCGTTCGGCAACGGACCGCAAGAGAGATCAGAGAGACAGGAAGAGAGAGACAGAGAGAGAGAAGAGGGAGAGGATGCGAGAGAGACAGAGAGGAGAGGGTGGAGAGATCAGAGAGAGAGGAAGAGAGAGATAGAGAGTGAGAAAAGTCTATTCCATAACTGATCTATAAATACAAAGGATCCGTGTGATCCAATTCAAGGTGAGTTTACTTCTAACAGCCTATTTCTTTATGGTATCAGAGCCTATGGAGAAAATCTTCTCTCTGAATTTTATGATGCTAACCATCCCTCTGGTCCTGGTTGTCTACATTCCCTAATCGCTAGACTGTTTGCTGCATCTTCATCTCTGAATGTTGTCATCTCCTTATGGCACACTAATCTGCCAGATCCTGCTTCAAATATTTTACAGCTTAAGACCAAGCAAGACACACTATAAACACTTTATACCTAAAAAGATGTATGGTATTTACAACTTAGCATCCAAACAACCCTTATTAAGATGAATCACCTATTTTTAGAACTATGAACTAAACATGCACGACTTGTACATACTACATGCTGAAAACCCAATGACATGATGCATTTCCTCATGAAAAATGAAATATGTCATTGATCCCACATTATTACCATTTATCTCACGGTATTACCCAGGACAAATAATCAAGAGAGCATACTTGCGATCACCGCAGTGATTTCACTAAGATGGGCCACATTTTTATTCCTGAGACCCAACAGAGATTGACGAATTCTCAACCGATCAAACACCTTGTCGCAGCCAAGGGCTTCTTGGCCCATGAGGCCGGCTACCTTGTTCAGGAAGTAGTAGTTCTTGGAGTTCAGTGCTTCGAACGATACTTGGATGTAATTCATCTCCTTCTTGCCGTAGATGTCAAGACATGTCCCCAAAGCTTCTTTCATGTTGGAGTCTTGAGCCTTGTCAAGCAAGTCAGAGATGACTGGGTAACTGTCTGTGACGTTCACCAACACAAGATCGATGGAGATGCGAGCGAGGTAATCAAGATCTGATGTGATGCTGCGACCAACGGAAAGCAGAGCGCCGACACATAGATCGTAAGCTTGGTTTTGTTTGCATATCTTGTCTACCAGTGCTGCGTCTTGGACGCTAACAGCAGCTGAGGAAGAAGAGATTATGAGTAATAGAAACAGTGAAAATGCCATTTTGAGAGAGAGACGCATATACAAGGAGGGCAAAATACATGCTAGTAATGCTGTTGTAACTCAGATAATCTCGGAAGCAGATTGCGTCCTGCCTCCGCTGGACGGAAATCGGTCTAGGCAGGAGATATGTGGGGTCCACCTTCATGTATGGGTTTAATCCACACCGTGAATCCATTTTTACAGATCATTTTAGAATAAGATACCAAAAAGGAGAAAGATCCAACGATCAAATGGACCACACCACAGTAAACAGAGATGATAATTATGGCCATCATTGAAACCTTCTTAGGGCCCACCGTATTGTTTATTTTCCATCCAACTTGTTCGTAAGGTCACATAGACCTGGATGAAGGGAAAACACACATCTTAGCTTTATCCATAACTTCTGTGGCGCATAAGAAATTTTTAATGGTGGACCTTCAATCATCAATGTGTGGTCCACTGGAGCAGTGGATCCACCTCGTTTTTGGCTTATACCCTGGAATAATCTTGAAAAATGGATGAACGACGTGGATAAAACTCATACGTCACGGTGGGTTCAGGTGTACCCGCCGCGTTTTTGGGTTTATACCCTAAAATAATCTTGAAAAATGGACGAACGACGTGGATAAAACTCCTACGTCACGGTGGGTTCCACGTTGCACCTGCTTGGACCGATTCTGTCCAGGCAGGGGCAGGACGCAATCCTCTTTCAATAATCTCGGAATAATCTCGTAAGGGCTTCTACAATCCTACTTTAGGTTTGTGTGGCTAGTGGTCAGTGCTATGTAGACCCCACCATGATGTATGTGTTTTATCCATGCCGTTTATCCATTTTGAAATATAATTTTAGGGCTTGACTTCAAAAATGAGATATAAATCTCAAGTGGACCACACCATGGGAAAACAGTAGTGATTGAATTACACCATTAAAAACCTCCTAGGGCCAACTGTGTGGTCCACTTGAGATTTGGATCAAACTCATTTTTGGGCTTATACCATAAATTGAGATGGAAGATTGGGTGGACAGCATGGATCAAACACATACATCATGGTGGGGCCCACATAGCACACCAACAGGTAGTGGTGAGATGAGTAGCCAAACCGTTTCCCAAACATGAAGTGGGATGGCCTCGAGCCATGGATTGGACGACAATCCCATGCATACACCTTGTAATCATTACATTTTGATAATTCCATTTTATTTAAAACCATCTAATCCCATTCTCGAAACACATATTTGGCCATTTAAGACAGGAGCGCAGTGGAGTCTAGCTACTGACGGGTTGAGCAGCGAGACTCACATCACCAAGTCCTGTGGGTCGCAGCGTGATGTATTTACACTGCCCATCCATTTGAATAAATCATTTTAGAGCATGAGATAAAGAATGAGAAGACCCAAAGCTGTACCACGGTTCAAAAGTTAACACATACATTAAAGAAGGGAAAACACAAATATCACCTTGATCGAAAACTTTTGTGGCCCTTGTAAGTTTTTAATGGTGGGTGTCACTCTTTCCACTGTTTTCTGTGGTGGGGTCCACTCAAGATTTGGATCTAACTCATTCTTTGGATCATGCCCTAAAATGGTTTCTCCGAATGGATGGACGGTGTGGATACAAAACATACATCATGGTGGGATCCACCAAACTTGGTGAGGTCACTTCAGTAGCGAGTCTCCCTGCTCAACCTGTCAGTGGCCAATCCGCGTCTGAGACTCTGGATTAAGTGAGACTGGGGTAATAGCTTAGCGCGTGAGGCCATGACTATGGGTTCCACCTAATTAGTATATCCACGCCGTCCATCTCTTTTTTTCGGATCATTTTAAGACATGTTTTGAAAATGAGGTAGATTCAAATCTCTGGTGGACCACACGGTAAGGATTGATTTCCTATCATTAAAAACATCTCTGCGGCCACAAAATTTTTGGATCAAACTGTTAGTTGTGCTTTTCCTTTGTGCAATTCTGTGTGATCTTACCGATAGGTTGGATGGCAAATAAATACTACAGTGGGCCCTAAGTAAGTTTTTAATGATGAGCGTTCAATCACTGCTGTTTTCCTGTGGTGTTGTGGGGCAATTGAGATTTGGGTCTACCTCGTTTTTTAGACTATAACCTAAAATGAGATGAAAAAAAAGATGGACGTAGTGGATATACAGCACATACATCCAGGTGGGCCCCACGGTCCAGGATGCACCCACTTAGCTGTTACCCCTGCCTCACCTGATCCGCGCCATAAAGGGATGCGTTCGCACCTTTGTGAATATCTGGAAGTTTGCCCGATACATCCAGATGTTTTGTTATAAGATACGTCGAGACTCTAGGAGCTGGAATTAGGCATTTTTAAATTACCAACGAAACGTTTATGTGGTAGGGCTTTCCTTACGTATGAAAAAAAAAAAAAAAACCTCTCCAGCTGAGTATTTGAAACATTTGTTATCCGTTCGGATTCAAAGTACAATTACAATAATTAACAAAGCACAGGAATAATCCAACTTAGAGCTTTGATTCCTTACCTACCTACCATAGAAAGTAAGAAACATTATACAAACTATTAAGATCATATTCATCCAGATTCAAAGGCTAGAGTCCCAACGCATCTTATTGAAATACTTGAGCAAACCTTAAGCAGCTGTCCAAACGGCCCATTGCATATTGCAGTAAATGGAAACGGATTGGCTACTCCCCTGCCACCAGCCGGGTGGCTGGTGGTCGGTGCCCTGTGGGCCCCACCATGATGTATGTGTTTCATCCATTTTTACATATCATTTTAGAGTTTGATCCTTTAAGAGAGAGAGAGAGAGAGAGAGAGAGAGAGAGAGAGAGATAAATATCAGGTAGACCACACCACAGGAAAACAATAGTGATTGGATATCCACCATTAAAATCCTCCTAAGGCCCACTGTACTGTTTATTTGACATCCAATCTGTTGATTAGGTCATACAGACCAGATGAAGACAAAAAACAAAGATTAGCTTGATCCAATACTTTTATGGCACCCAAAAGGTTTTTAATGGTTGACATTCATTCAACAATGTTTCCTGTGATGTGGTTCACTTGAGATTGGGATATACCTCGTTTTTGGTCTCATACCATAAAATTATTTTTTTTAAAAAGTAAATGGACAGCATGGATGAAACACATACATCATGGTGGGGCCCACAGAGCACCGACCATCAGCCATTAGCTAGTTGAAGGGCGAGTAGCCAATCTGTTCCGGAGTAAATGAGGAAGCTAGAGAAGAAGGCCAAGTGTTGAGATTTGATATCGATTGATTTTAGTTAACTAAATTAATAAAAAAAATGTTAGAGTTTTGCTCGTACACTTTTCTACTCAAATTCAAATTATTTTTGAATTTCTCTTTCCTTTTGAAATTTTGTTTGAAAATGTGAAAATTTTTGAAAAAAGTCTTTAATCCTACATTGCTTAAGTAAAGGAGTTTATAAACTAGAGTTTTCTAGCATTTTTACTTGAAAAATTGAGAGACAAAACTGTTAGTTTGCGTGTGGCACTTGTTGAAATGCTAGTGGCACACTTTACATTTCGTATGTGTGCATAATGTCACGAGTATCGCTCTCACATAACCTGCTATTTTACATTGATCGGCCGTTTGAATCTAATAGCTGTGACAAATGATTATTTTCACCCTTTTAAGTTAAGTCGCACTTGTTGTCGTGCCTTAACGGTACACTATCTGGAGTTTCAACACGAGATCACCGGTTCAAGCACCTCTTTGTGGTGAGTGCGCAAGAGTGTCTGGGGGTGGGTGTGCATGAGTATGTGGGGGAGGCGTGAATGTGTGTGTGTGAAAAAAAAAAAAATTTCATCTCTTCATAAAAGACATGGTTGTTAAGTCACGTCTCTTCTTAAAAGACTTGATTGTTGAAAAAGGGATTTCCAAAAGTAGTATGAAAATGAAAAAGAATATGGAGTTTTCAATTATTCTTTTAAGTTGCATATTCCAATACAAAAGATCCTCAAGGGAGTCAACAGTAGAACATACTTTATGTGATGTTAGACTTTGTTTGAGTCTGAGTCACTCCTGTTAAGTATAAAGTTCATTTTATAGACAATTGGAAACGACATGTAATGTCGAACGGATAGGAGGCTCGGGCAAACTGAACAATTGCTGAAGAGATAAGAATAACCGAGCCTAGGATGTACTGAACAAATAAGAACAACCAGGCTTGAGACAACATTGAAATTCAAAAAATCCTACATCCGGCACTAGCAACAGTGGTGTTGTGCAAAGCCGACCTAGCAGGCCCGGTGTGCAAAAGACTGGGTAAAGTCCGGACTCAGTTGGCTCAATCTGAACCATTGGTTGCTTTCTTATGATAATTTTACCTATGTATACCAATGAGGGCCCACCAAAATTATCTAACCACATAGTTGTGTTTTAATCGAGGGCGGGTGTCTACGATATTCTTAAAATAATCCGACAAAATGATGAGGGTAGATTTTTCACAAACATAATGGAGGACCCCACTATCTTCCCCCGAACAGGAAATTTCCGTAAAGCTCTTTTGCAGGCAATCGGCTTTTGAAACCTTCCTAGAGCCTGCCATGGCCAATGATGGTTAATTAACCTGTTAATAATGTCTAAAAGATCCGGAATAAGGGAAAACGCAAATATCAGCTAAATCCAAAACTTTTGTGGCTCCCAAAAATTTTCCACGATAGATGTTTAATCCCCACTGTGTGGTCCACTTGAGCCTTGGAACTGGCTCATTTTTTGTGGCCGTTCCCTGAAATGATATGGCAAAATGGATGGACGGTGTGGATAAAACCCATAAGTCACGGTGGCCCTGTCCCCTATCGGTTCCTAGCCAGAGATAAGCGAGATCGTCCCTGGCAGGTTCACCACGCCCGCTTCTGCTCATGTGTCAGTGGATGAGTCTCAACGAGCAGCATGATTAGATTATCCAAACCAACCAACTGATGGGTCCAATGTGGATGGGCCAGAGACCAAAAATACTCCAATCGACGATCCAGGCCACTCGATTCCTGGCATTTCAACGGACAACTCAAAAAAAAAATATAATAATAATAATAATAATAATTAAAGAAAAAAAGGGGCCAACAGTTCAGATATGCGGGACCAGCTGAACGGTTGGATCATGTAACCATGCATATATGCGGGACCAGCTGAACGGTTTGGATCATGTAACCATGCATATATGGGGGACCCATCCAGCGGCAAGTTCAGGAAGGACGCGGATTTCCTGCGAAAGCCTTTCTCATGAAGTTCCTGCTCTGGAAACCCTTGTGGGGCCCATCGTGATGTTTTTGAGAAATCCATACCGTCCATCCGTTTTATGATAACATTTTAGTGCATATGAGAAAATTTTGAGCAGGATCCAAGACTCAAGTGGTCCTTACCAAAGGAAAATGTGGTTAGTAAAATTCCTATGGTTGAAACGTCCCTGAGGTCGACAGTGATGTTTACATGCCATCCATACCGTTCACAACGTCATTCCTACTGGGATGAACTGAAAAGACAAATATTAGCATGATTCAAAACATCAGTGGCCCCACGAATATTTCAACTGTGAAAGTTCAATCCTTACATTTTTGTCTCGCTTGAGCATTGAATCCTGCTCATTTTGGCCTCATGTCCTAAAATGAACCCACAAAAACGGATGAACGGAGTGGATTTCTCACAAACATCATGGCGGGCCCCATCTAAGTTCCCAGCACAGAACTTCCTGCAAAAGCCTTTCGCAGGAAATCCGCGTCCGTTCTCACGTGAAAAACCACGTAACACCAAATCAATACATCATCTTGTACAATATTATTGTCACAAAAGAAGTGATGGAATGTTTCTTACAAATCTGCATGCACCTGTAATTTAGATATAACTTCTGAAAAACAAATGATAGATCTTGGAGAAGATGATAAAGGTGGGCCCATCTTTACCATCTCTACAACCCTTGATCACGTTAGCTCCTGATTAAAATCTTATTGTTGCACTTCATTATGCAAGAAAAAATCTGCAATCCGTTTGAATACTTATCCAAGCTCTTAGGCAGGCATCAAGCCCGGTGTGTACGGCACTCCGCTCTTCTTCAGCCACAAATTCCCTTGAATGAATCGAGCGACGGTGAACTTCTCCGCTCGCTCGGGTGTCAGACCCTTGATTCCCTTCCACTTAGCTCGCTGTGATGTATCAGATCCTGCCCCTCGGTTGCCATACTCAGCATAGAAGCAGCTGTTCAGAGCAAAATCTCCTTCCCATGGTAACCAACCAACTGGCTGCACCAGATCACCGATATCAGATTGGATGAAGAAGGTTCGAGAGTATAGTTTCCATGGTCGACCAAGGTATGTTTTAAGCTTGTTGCGGACCGGAAACAACTCAGGGTCTGCTACTATGTTGCAATTGTGGATGATGATTCCCGTCGGCTCACGTCTGTCCTTCCTTCCTTGGGCTGTGATGATGTTTTGCTGGTTGTCCATTGGCTTCCTTACTATTATCTTGCAGTTCTGGAAGACAACAGCAGCATTTCCGAAAATGAAATCGATGGTGCCTGAGATGGTGCATTCACGGTAGAACTGGCGATGAGTGTGGACATAAAGTGTGTCCTGGTATCCATCCATCTGGCAGTTGAAGAACACGGCTCTGTCTGATTGAACCCTCAATGCCACAGCTTGATGCTTCGCAGCGCCAGCACTGTTCTCAAATCCAATACCCTTGGCCATGAAACCCTCACCGATCACCGCTGTAATGTTTTAATTACAATAGTTAGGTTTTAGAAAGGAGACATGGAAATAAGAGTTGGTATAGGGTGCACATGGAACCGGTGGAACTGGTAAACCGGACTGGAACTGACCAAAACTGCATGGTTTGGATTGGTTCTGAAGCATACCGGTGGCTCCAGTTCCAGTTCCGAAAATCAAAGAACTGGTTAGTTTGGTTTGGTTCTCGATTTGAGGTTTTGTAGAAACGAACCGAACCATAGAACTGCACCTTGGATTCGAACCTGGAACCAGACCTCTTAGTTAATAAATATTTAATATTTAATGCAAAAAAAAAAAAGCCTAATCTTTCTTTATTCTCCCCATTTTTCATGGCCTCTCTTTGTCTCTCAAGAACCGTGCAATTGGACTGGATTATAATTTTAAAAAAAACCAAGCAATTGGGTTTGATTATAAAAACAAACAATGCGATCGGACTGGATTATAAAAAGCCCATGACTATAGAACTGAACTGGAATTGAACCGGTTTTTTATGGTCCGGCTCCGATTTGGTTCTAAGGTGCAAACGGTCCGGTTTTGGTTCTGATTTTCCTGGAACAGTTGGGAATGGTTCAATTCCGGCTTCACCCCAGAACTAGATCGAACCGAACCGTGTGCACCCCTAAGTTGGCATATGGATGTGCGATTACATACCAACAGTTGAAGTTTTGAATGTGGGTGTCCCATCGATGAAGTTCGCCTTGCCGGTGATCTTTGTCTTTGTCGGTCCATCACCTATCATGACTACATTCATCAAGCTTTTGTCGATTGTCACCTGTTCCGCATATACTCCCTCTTTTATGTGGATTATAAATGGGTTGGGGCTCTTCTTGGGGATAGTGGCAACCGCCTCGTTGATGGTTTTGAACTTTCCACTGCCATCCTTAGCGACCACCACATCAGGAGTAAGGCTATCTAGAGGTGAGCTAAGGAGTCCACGCCTTCCACTCGAGACCCATGATGGGATCTCATCTTCGGCCGCATCCCCATCTGTTGAAAGGAGCCGACGATTTAAGAAGGGGAGATCAAGAGAGGTAAGGATTGAAGAGAGTTCATCAACGATGGCTATGACATTGCTAGTTAGCTCCGAACCCCCTCGGATGGCCTCCTTCATCTTCGATCCAGCATCACTTTTCGATCCATCGAAGCCATCCACACATGTCTCTTGATAGGTAAGGGACCCACTGAGCCAGATTTTGATGTCATCTAGCAGATCATCAAGCTTGCTAAGATCAAACTCGCCCAACTTATCAAGAGAGCTGTTAAGATCATCGAGGGAGTAGTCCATGAGCTCCTTGCAGTTCTCAAGGGCCTTTGAAGCTATTGGGTCCTTCTCGGCCTCCTGCAAGGTAGCTGATTCATTGAAGGCTTTCTTCACGTTCTCTATGGCTACTTGGAAGGAAAGCTTGATGAGCTCTTTTGGGTCTGTCGTATTGTCCCCGGCAACAGACGAGAGACTTTTGACGCAGGATTCCTTGTAATCGGTGGGTTGGCAGATGGCCGTGATTGCTTTTGAGGAGGTCTTGATTTCAGTAGTATCACCTGCATCAGTGCTGGGGCCGGAGGTGCCCTTATTCTTAGAGACGCCGACGGCGACTGCAACAACCATGGCCACCAGGATTAGAGACGAGAGGCCCATGATGGCCATCTTTTTCGATTTACCGCCCTGGTCTGCTCCTGATACCTGTCCATATCCCTTGGATGCCATCTTGATTGATCTTCTCTTTCTTTTTCTTTTTTGGTTTTCTTGATTCGCTACAACGTGTTAGAAATCGTCAACCATCGATATGCTTCTCATCAAAATGAATGAAAATCTAGGGATGGATTGGGTTCAGCTCAAGGAATTCTCAACGGAGGCCATGGAAATGGGTTTTCTCTTCGCTTTGAGTGAGAGGAACGAGGTCTGCTTATAAGGAGACGGAAAGGACAAGATAAGAGGCCGTTAGGATTTTTCTAAAAACATGTACGAAGAGAGAGGTGAGCCACGACAAAATATAGAGGGTTGTTAGTTTTTTTGTCTGTTTGTGGAGGAGGACAATCGAAAATCTGACTTTTCGAGCCTCTCCTCACTGGACTCGGTCTCCGACTCTGACTCCGACCCCTCCCGCTACTGGTTGCTTCTGTGGGCCCCACCATGATGTATCTGTTTTATCGACTCCATCTGTTCATTTTACAAGATTATTTTAGTTGATGATTCCAAAAAATGAGACAGTTCTAGGTCTCACGTTACCACACCACAAGAAAAAGTGCCGATTGAACGATCACCGTTAAAAAATTTTCTAAGTGCGTACTGTAATATTTATTTTCCATCCAACATGTTTATTAGGTATGTATTATGTATGTATCATTATTATTATTGTTTACCTTAGGGTTACCCACGCCACCTTGATGTATGTAACATGTATTCATGCATTTCATCTATTATTTTCATATCATTTTAGGGCATTAATCCAAAAAAATGAAATAGATCCAATTGTTGCACCATGTCATAAGAAACACCGATGATTAACCATTAATTGGCTTCCAAATTAAGCTTTGGATCAAACTGATATTTGTTTTTTTTTTTTCCTTTATCTAGGCTTATGTGACCTTATAGACAGATTGGATGGTAAATAACAACCACGTAGACAATAATGTACATCTACAAAGTTTTGCTTTTCCCTTCATCCATGCTTACCAAACCTTTTCAATGGATTGGATGGTTTAAAAAAATAAAACACTACGTAAATGTTAATGTGCCCTCGAAGTTTTTAATAGTAGGGTGGTCAATCGCCACAGTTTCATATGGTATGGTCCACCTGATAATTGAATATGCTTCAGTTTTTGGGACAATGCCAAATAATATTAAAAAAACGGATGGACAGAGTGGATACATAGTCAATACCTCAAGATGGGTCCCATGGTAAGGTCTACACCATCTGGGTGAGGCTGGATTCTCACCCAATTCGCCCTCAACACAGACATGGATGAAGGAAAAATATAAATATTAGATTCATCCAAAAAATTTGTGCCTCCATGAAGTTTTTAATGGTGCCCTTCAATGACCACTCTTTTCTATGGTGAGGTCTACCTGATATTTGGATCTGCTTCATTTTTTGGATGGCGGCTTAAAATGTGCTGGGAAAATAGATGGACAGCAAGGATAAAACACATACATCATGGTAGATCACGGATCTTTTCCAGCACTGACCAGTACCAGGTTGGTACCGGGACCGTTCAGTAACGAGTCCGAATCCAAATCCTCAGCATCTATCTGAAAAACATGGTCAGGTTGCTGATGAAGCATCCATCTCGAAAATCGCGCTGATCCAACGGTTTGCTATCAGTTAGATGATTAAAAGTAAAATGATTAATATTCCAAACTCATCGAGTCAATCTGATGGTTGTGGTGGCCCAGATAAGTGTGGATCTGAGCCCAGGATTACCTGAGACCAAATTGAGCGGAGCTGGATAATCAGGCTCGCAGACCAAGCCGAGTTCGAGCTGAGGTTAGATATTGGCCGAGCTGTGCCAAGCTCGACTTCGACTCGTGTACAACTCTAATGGCCATGACCTCAAATGGGAGATTTTGTTAAATGTTAAAGTGTAATTTTTAGTTTTAGTTTCCTTAATTTAGAGTGACGTCATGAGATTAATGATGTAATTTGTGCGGTGGAGACTTTTTTGACGTTTTACACTATAAGCTTACTTGCACATGTGTGGTTGGCACGTCTCCTCTCTCTATCATCTTTTCCACTTTCCATCCCCATTTCCCACTATCCATTAATGAGAATTTCTCCCATTAAATGCATATCCGCGTGTGCAAGAGAGCTGCACATTTCATTTCCTTCTATAACCAGTAAAAAAATAAAAAAGCTGAAGTAGATAAAACTGGGAGAAGTTTAAGCAACCCCACGCTACATTATTCTTGTATAAGTGGATCATATACCAAGTGTATTTGTCTTCTTTATTTTGTATTAACTTGATGTCCATCATTTGAATAAGTATATTTCCACGTCTTCATTTATTGGATTGTTTTTCTTCTTAATGAAGATTGTTCTTCTTCCTTCTTCCTTAATTGTGAGTTTAGGGCTATTGTGACTTTATTACAATATTATTTGAGAAGCGAAATATTACTCTAGTATTATAACTTTCATTGTTTTCCACATGGTATCAAAGTTAAAGGGTGGTAATATTATCTCACTTACCTTAATGAAAAAGATAAATAAATCTCTTAAAGATTGATTTAGGTGGAAGGTGTCATAGTTTTGGTATCGAGCTACTTATATAATCAATCAATCTATAAGATATGGACGTCTTGTATTGAGTCTTACCATATTGGTAAAGACTTATGGGAGCGTGAACACCGCCCACAGCCTTGACCCTCGTCTCTGTTAGTGCTATGGTTTCTTGCTTCTTTGATTATCGAATTTTGTAGTGCCAAAACCACAATCTGTATCTTGTGTAGCACATTGATATATTTGTTCAAGGCAATGCATCACACGTACAAGAACAAAGAGCTACTTCATGAAATACAAGATCAAGTACATGGACAATGCTTCAAATCAAGAATAATGATCTACTTCAAGAAATGCAAGATTAAGTACATTGTTCACTGCTTTAAGCTTCAAAGTTCAATGTTTTAAATTGACATCGAAAGACAAGTCAACTGTTCATACTCAAGACTCAAGGTGAAGTACAACTCATGTACTACAAATTCAAGCTTCAAAAGATCTCAAGTACAAGCTTCATCATGTGTCAAGATCTCAAGCTTCATGAACTTCAAAGATCATTTATCATCTGAAGAAAAGAAGGTTCAATATTCATATATCATGGTTAAGGTATGAAAGACCTTAGATTGACCTTAGGGTAGGTCATTTTGAATACAGAATTTAATTATATCTTTTTATAAGTGAATGGTCTATTCTTCGACTAGTCCTAGACTCTGTTCGACTAGTCCTAGCACTAGGTCGACTAGTCCAAGAAATTCCAAGACCAGTCCTAAGTTTGTTGTAAATTTTTAGATTTTTTTGTTAAGCCACGACCAGTCCTGGAGACTGCTCGACCGATCGTGTGAATAGTGCTCGATTCATTCACGACCTGTCCTGCAGCTAAGACTCAAACTCCAACAACTGTTTCTGGTTCCACACGACCAGTCGTGGACAAGTCACGACCAGTCATGAAGGGCCTACGACCAGTCGTGGAATGACTATATCCGATCACATTCAAAATTTCAAAATCTATTGGTCCTACGACCAATCGTGGTGTACACAGGACCAGTCGTAAATGTGATTTCTTCACCTATAAATAGAGCACAATTTTCAAAGTATTTCATTTAATTCAAATTAAATCAAAACATCACTCTAAGAAATAAGTTTGTAAACTTCTTAAGCTATATTGTGCATATTTCATATTCTTTTTTATTAGCTTTTTATATTTGATTTTGTATTCTGCATTCCAATCTGATTTGAATTGAAGTATTCCCACTTCTTGGAATCAAAATCAAATAGATCTATCCCAAGGTACTTTAAATCTAAAATCAATTTAGAACCTAGAACCATTTCATAAGTGAGTGTGGACATTAAACTTCTATATTTGAACTTCTACTCTGACTTGGTTCTTCCGGACTGCAACAAAAGGAGAAATTCAAGTATTTTACATTATTATAATTTCCATTGTTTTGGTTTCTTTTGAGATTGAGCCAGAAAAATCTCATTCTTTTGGTTATCTGAGGAAATCCAGAAAACTTAAAGTGTGGGGTTTTTTGAATTGTGTAAGCCTACTTGAAAGACACAATTATAAGGGTTTTAAGTGAACCTAGAAAAACTTATTTTTATAGTGAACGCTAATATCCACTGTGTGAGGATATGAGGAGTGGAGTAGCAGTGTGGCTGTTGTTTAACAGTTGGTGTACACACAGGCGAACCACTATAATTCTTTGTGTCTAGTGGATGTGTGGTTTAGTTTCTGTATCTTTTATCATTCAAGATTGTGGGATGTATTTGTGGATGTGAATGTTGTAATCTTTTACATTTCAAGCATTGTGAGGAATGTTGTAATAGCTTAGATTTCGTTTCTTGCTATTTCTTTTTTATTCCTCGTTTGTTTGAGATTTTTATACACAAATCGTTCTAGTAAAGTTGTCCTGCCATAAACTCTTGGTTTTTATGGTGTAAGGTTGTCCTTAGAACAACACTTGTAACAACCTTTCAATACTAGAATTTTGAGGTTGCTTTTCATTTCCGTAATGTGGATTGTTTATAGTGATTTCTTTCCTTTAATTGTTTTATTCCGCTGTTATTATTTTAATTTGGCATAGTCCTATTCACCCCCCTCTAGGACATATGGCTCGATCTTTTCAGTCTCGACACAATACGTCACAAGGAGTGAGAGAGGAAGCTCGCACAAATACCACTCTCTGGTATGGTGCGAGGAGTATATGAATTGATTAGGCTATTACTTGTTTTCTTAGTTGTGCAATTCCTTAAAGGCAGCCAAAAAAGGGTGTGTATTCGAGATTTTGGAGTCACCACTAGTTGATCAGGCTTTAATTATATCCACATCCGGCTAAGGTTTGTAGATTTACCTCAAGGTCAGGAAATCGTGAAATCCCTTGATCACCTGGATGACTCTAATGATTAGCCTATGACCACAAGGTCTAGGAAAGGGTCTTGGTGACAGAAGAGGAAGGGGTTAGGGATTTTCTTCTGCCCAAACAGTATGCAGTCTTTACTTTATAGGATAAACGACTTTCAAGAGAGCTTAGTTCTCTAGTAGCTTTATATATCTATCCATGCTTCGCATAGTACTTCAAGAGGACCGGGCACACGGAAAATAGAGAAAATCCTAGCATTTCTTCGCAGAGTCAAGCAACTCCAAGCAAGCGAACAAGATAAATAAAAGATGCATGAAAACAGAACAAATTAGAATGAGAGTGATGATAAAAGGTATGTCAGGAATGTGTGGAATGGAATACGCTATGAATATGACTGAGATATGAGAAAGAAAGAGGAAAATCAGACACCCTTTTTGTTCGAAAGGGATGGTCGAATATCCCTAATTCTGACCCTACTCTTATATTGGCTGACTTTCTCGAATGAGTTGACTTTTCCAAGTGTCGGTCAATTTGGATGGGGCAAGATCTCGTTATGTCTTGCTCCACTTCTAATATTTATAGTAAGTTTTAGTTCGATCATAACTTTTGATCCATTGAGTTGTAGGAGTCGTGCCCAACATGAAAAGGGCTTAGAAAAATTAGGAGAATAACGTGGTTAGGCCAAATTGGACACCTACTATTTTTAGCCGAAAACCATGAAGTCTAATAGGAATCATGACCATCTATAAATAATAAATAAGTCACGTTTTTAGGGAGTTTGAGTTTGAGTATAAAACATCATCCTAGGTTTGAGCTCATTATTTAAAAGATTGTAAATTTATTTTTTTTTAATCATCAATTAATTTATTTCAAATTTATTAGAAATTATTTCTAATTTTATCCCTAGTAAATTCAAGGAAGCTCTGCGAGGAGTCCTAAGAACTCCTTAGATTCAGAGTAGTTATTCCTTGAGGAAGAAGGTGATCGACCTCATCATGTCCTTCCCTGCATCACAATCAAAGTGCTCTCAAACTTGCAATAAATCCAGTTTGTCATGCAAGAATCAAGCATATTGAAGTTGAACATAATTTCATATGTGAAAAAGTATTTAATGGATCGATCCATGTTTCGGAAGTGTGAAGCAACGAAAACATTGTCGGCATATTTACCAAGTCGCTCTCCAAAAGTATATTTGATTATTTTAGAAGTAAGCTTGGTGTCCTTTCTAGAAAAAATCGCTTTAAGAAGTGTTAAATGTTAAACTATATTTTTCAGTTTTAGTTTTCTTAATTTTTAATTAGATCAATGTGGTGAAGTTAACGGTGTAAATTATGTGCTAGGAACTTTTTTGTTATTTTACACTATGGGCCCCACTCTCACATGTGTGGTTAGCACATATATCCTCTCCCTCCTTTTCCAATTTTTTCATCCCTAATTCTCAATTAATTAAAATCCCTCCCATTAAATGCTAATTAGAATCCCTCCCATTAAATGCATAACCTCATATATAAGAAAGGTGCCAATGTCATCTCTTTCTATGGCCTATAATCCAAATGACAGAGAGAATCAGGAGTATGGTGCATGAGTCTAAAAAGAAGGCAAATCCAAGGCTGGAGTGGACCATACCACAGGAAGCAATGCTGACCGCCAACGTTGAAACTTTCTTAGGGCCTACCATGATGTTTATTTGCCACCCCTTCATAAGGTCACATAGACTCGAAACCTTCCAACAGCCTACCATGATGTTTATTTTCCATCCTAACATGTTCTGCCACAATTCAGTAAACTGTGGCAATCGTAATATAGGAGAATGATAAGTTCACAACCTGTGAAAATCCTGTTTGTAGATTTTGCTTCACATTATATATTGGGCCTTGGCTGGACCATCAAGATCAAATTCCTGACACCTGTCAATTTAATCTGTCCCCCAAGTGGGTCCCACTGAGGAGATGCCAGGACAAAATCAGGCTGGTCCAATCATCAGGTGGGCCACAAATGCTAGAAAAATGATGAAGGCTATGATGCAAGGAGATCAGCAATCTTGACCGTTGCAATTTTCACTATGATAGCCCAAAAAATCTCATTCCTTCTTTCCTTTTTTGTAAGGGGTGACTGGTGGACCCCAATAGACGAGTAGTTGAAGTTGCAATGGCCTGAGATGGGCCACTCGGTTGGTTGCAATTCAATGGTAGAAAAGGATCATAGGAGCTCATTATCTCATCAACCATGTATTCGGCAGCATCCATATTCACACTTTGGCAACCATAGACGTCCCAGGCTACATTCTGGTAGAGCTTGAGAAATCGCTTGCGGACTTCTTCTGGGGGTGGGATGGCCCAAAAAATAAATGCCACTAGAGGAAATGGCATAGCATTACCCTCCCTAAATTTGTAGGAGGCCTTGGCCTCAGAAATCTGAAATCTATCATGAAAGCCTATAGGATGAAGCTTGCTTGGACAGCCCTCTTCAGAGATAACGGAAGTTGCTGGAGTAAATCCGTTAGAGCCAAGTATGCAGCTGAGTTGCGGCCCTGCATGATGGATTGGAACTTTGCATTATCCGTGGGTTGCTCAGAGTGCTCATCGAATCCAACTCAAAATGGGTTGTAGATTGCATAAATGGTAAGTCCTTCAGGGCATGGAAGTGGAAGTATTGGATTTCTAGGATCCATAAGCTTTCTCTAAGAGGCTCCTTCCATTGCTCGCTCATCCCTAGAGAAGTAGACGGGTTGGCTGATGGTTTGGCCAAGCTGGGCAGTTCAGCCCAAGATAACACAATTTTCCTTGACGTTTCCAGCCTCCCCCGCCTGGTCGGGGGCCGCTTTCTTTTAGATAAAGCAGGGTTAGGTGCAGTTAGAAAGACTGATTGAGCTCCATTTGTTTAGTACATGATAGGTGCGTCTGGATTTTTTGTCCCTAATCTCTGCCCGAATTCCTATACCTATAAACTTTGCTTTATCAATTGAATGATTTTCAAATTGAAAAAAGAAAAGTACCTAGCTGATTTCCCCCCTCAACCCCCTCACAGATCTTCTGTCCCTAGTACGAACGCAATCGCCGCCTCTGTTTCTCCTCTCAGGAGGAACATCAGAAACACATTCCATAAGTTACATTCTGAATCCCGTTGGCTTATTAGAAAAGGGGACATTTGACTTTGGGAGGACGATTGGTCGGACCTGGGCCCACTGCACCATTGGAGACTGATCCAACCTTCAACCGTTGCTTCTTCTCCCAACCTTCAACCTTCAGTCGCTGTTTCTTCTTCCAAAGTCAGAGAGTTCATAGGTCCTCACGGCTAGATTGAGAGGGTAAACATCTCAAATTCTCTTCCCCAAACTGCCATCAATCACATCTCTGTGGAGGGTATCTGCACTTTAGAGGCTGCTGACAAATGCATATGGATGAATGAGCCTGATGGTGAGGTGATCGCCGCCCTGGCCTGGCAATCTATCAAACCAATAGGCTTGAAACAGAGATGGTGCAATTGGGTGTGGCATCCCAAACTTCTACCGAAATTCTCTCTTATCCTGGAAAATCTTTCACAGGGCGATCCCTTCGGATGACAGGCTTCAATCCAAGGGAGTAAGTTTAATTGGCATCTTGTTGTTGTTGCTGTCCTATGCCCCACAGACCCGCTGTGGAGTCCATTAATCACATTTTTGCTACTGGTTGGGCTGCTAACAAAGCTTGGGAGTTCTTTTACTGTCGTTACGGCATGGCTAATCCTGGTTTGGACTCAGCAGCAGTCCAGGCCTCTCATTGGTGGGGCATGCCCCAATTCCCTAGCAACGTCTCTCCTCTCAAAAGTCTGATTCCAATCTTCATCTTTTGGGAACTCTAGAAGGAGAGAAATAACTGGAAATTTGAGAACAAAATCCCCAACTCCAATGGGATTATCGCTGGGATTTTATACTGGATAAACTGGGCGAGCCATCTCCTCCCAATTCCTAACAAGCTTCATTCTTCCACGGTCACTATGATGAACTCTATGCGCATCCCAATCCCAAGTCCAAGACCTCAGAAAATTTCGATAGTTAAATGGACCAGACCTCCCACTGGCTGGATCAAGCTCAACGTGGACGGTTCAACCAGAGGGAACCCAGGGCCCTCCAGCGGTGGCGATGTCAGGAGAAATAGCAATGGTACATTCCTATTCGACTTCTTTCGTGGCTATGGCGTTGGCCCTAATATAAGGGCTAAGATCAAGACGATCCTCGATGGTCTAACGCTTTGTGCTCTCTTGGGATTCAATCGAGTCCATGTTGTTAGCGATTCTAGAATTGTGGTTCAAGCCCTTTCCAGCAGCAAGAATGCCTGGTCGATCTAGTATTGGAAAGTGAGAATCAGGTCCATCTCGCAAGACATTCAGGCTGATGTTTCTTATACCCCTAGATAGGTTAACTCGGCAGCGGACGGCATGGCTAGACTAGGAAGCGAACGCCAGCAAGGCCACAACTTCCACTCTCGGGGAGCCGTCCCACCCGCCATCAGGGCTTCTCTTTCTTGACAAAGTGGGCCTGGGTAACCTTAGGGCCTCCTAACCTTCCGTCTCTTGTTTATTTGTATAGCCACCGGATAGGGGGGCCTTTTCCTTTTTGTCATCTCATTGGCTGTAAGCCGTCCATGGCATCTCCTTTTTTCAATACAATTTTCTTTCTTTAAAACCAAAAAAAAAAAAAAAAAGGAGCTCATTAGCTCTGTCTATTTAAGAGAGGCTTGGCGGAATCCAGCAGCATTTGGAATTTTAATTTTTCAAAAGTACGCTTCAAAATGCCTTTGGATTCCCAACTACGATGTACTGGTGACCCATTTAATTATAATTACTAATTTTGGATATTCAACTCCATTCATCCATCCTGTTCCTTCAATAGGCAGGAGTTTTCCACCACGCGTCTTACTGCATACTTTATGATAATGAAGTGAATCCTCTACAACGTTTGTACATAAAGTCTAAATTACAACCTCGTATGGCTAACCCACCTTAATGTATGAATCAAATCCAATCCGTTCATCAATTCAGCCTTATCATGTTATACATTCATACAAAAAATCAGGACAATCAAAACTCAGGCATTTAAAAAAAAAAAAAAAAATCATGCCAAAAACCTATAAGATCACATGATGTGTCTCCTGACTTTTGAATATATATATATATATATATATATATGGAAAAGGTTCTATACGGTCGATCTCATGGGAACTCCCCATGAGGTCGAGCTGCATGGCCCCACCATGATGTCTGTCAATAATCTACCCATCAGTCAGATGCATCATTCCATAATGGACCTAGGGATTAAAAATCAAGTCAATCCGTGACTTGTTTGGGCCACACTACATACAAAAGTTGAGAGGGGTTACCCTCCATTAAAACATTCATAATTATTTTGTAGGCCCACCGAGATGTGGTTCACAAATCCAGCCCATTTATGTGTGTCCCACTTGGATGAGGGGTCATACCAAGTTTCAGATGCATCCAAATTTCAGGTTGGCCCCACCAAGTGATTTTATATGTTTTAGGCATGTCTTCACATAAGTTTAGATGGTATGACCCACATGAGCTCCCTATATGGATGATTTTTGGGATATATCATGATTTAAAGGGGACCCATCAAATGCACGATGTTGATGTTTGACATACATCATGGCGGGGCCCACACAGCTCGACCTCATGGGGAGTTCCCATGAGCTCAACCGTATGGAACGTTTAACCTTTTCCCATATATATACACACACCGTTGAACATACACACCGTTGATGTTGGAGATGCATCATGGTGGGGCCCACACAGCTCGACCCCATAGGGAGTTCCCATGAGCTCCACCTTATAGAACCTTTAACCTTTTCCCACACACACACACACACACACACACCCACCCACCCACCCATCGTTGGTGTTCAACATACATCATGGTGGGGCCCACACAGCTCGTCCTCATGGGGAGTTCTCATGAGCTCGACCGTACAGAACCTTTAACCTTTTCCCATATATATATATATATATATATATATAGAGAGAGAGAGAGAGAGAGAGAGAGAGAGAGAGAGAGAGAGAGAGTAATATACTCACACAGTTTAAGGTGTGTGGGGCCATTATGGTGTTTATGCAACATCTTACCCCTCCATTAAGATTATCCCATCATTTCCAACAATTAGGTGTGGTACACCCTAAAAAAACCACAAAACAACACTTAAAAATTTCACATTCACACTGTGTCCTATTTTCATGATCGGATCATCCTAATTTTTAAGGCATCCTATTTTTATGATGGGACAATCTTAGTGGATGGATGAGATGTCAGACCAGCACAATGGTGGCCCTGTATGGCAACTAGTTGAATGTACAGTTAGTTGCGTGTGAGCATCTCTCGTGTGTGTATATATACAGGAATGCTCACCTGTGCCCCTTCTCATGTGAACACCTTTGCACACATGTCTTGGGCACCGAATCAACAGTCCATGTGATGATTTACCCCTTGAAACTTTCTATACTTAATTTCCTGCTTGATCCAAAACTCTAATGGTCCATAGAAAAGAGAAATACAAATCAAGGTATGAAACTTTTTCCTTTTTCCTTGCCCCACCAGAGTTTTGTATCAGGCTGAAAGTTAGACTTGCCAGGTTTCAAGGGGTGTCACATCACATGGACCGTTCAGATGCTGTGTCCATGACATGTGTACAAAAGTGCTCATGTAAGAAGCTGCTCATATAAGCATTCCTATCTATGTGTGTGTATACACACGCGCCCCCACACACCGCGATGCACAATAGGCTTATTCTACGTAACGTTGCACGGTATACAAAATGCCCATAAAAACCGTCGTGAGGTTGTGCCAAGTCGACCAAAACAAGAAGACGATGACGAAGGGTCGGAAACCATCGCCGGAGGTCGGAATTCAGGTGCAGGAGTCCAAGATCACGGCCGATTCTCCCACCATGAACGGCTCGCTCGTGCCGATCTCATCAGGTTTGGGTGAGAAGATCCGCCGAAAAGCCCATGCAGCAAATGCAATCCTCCGCTTCCTATGCCTCCTCTCCTCCACCACATCTCTATCTTTCATGCTCCAAGCTGAGCAGACTGCAAACATATCCATGTCCGGCTTCAACCTTCCAATTCAAACCAAATGGTCGTATTCCAACTCCTTCGAGTTTCTCGTCGCAGTGTCTGCTGCCGTCGCGGCGCACTCTCTTATACAACTGGCGCTGAGCATTGTGAAGCTGATAAACAAGTCGCTACCGACACCTTCACGGCGTCACACCTGGATATTATTCGCTGGGGATCAGATCTTCGCTTATGTGATGATGAGTGCAGGATCGGCGTCGGCTGGAGTGACTAACCCTAATCGGATGGGAATCCAGTGGAACTTCACTATACCCAACTTCTGCAAGCCGTTGGATCGTTTCTGTAACCATGTAGGAGTTTCAATCTCTTCGGCTTTCTTCAGCTGTTTCTTGCTTGCTTCCTCTGCTCTTCTTGATGTGCTTTTGCTCTCTAAGCCCTGAAATTCATTACATGTATGATGGATGTTTGCTTTTAGTTATGCTTGCTAATTAAAGGGAATGTGGTGTATGAAGCCAATCTATTGAATTGGCTCTCACAGATCCGTTTGTATTTATATACTATAGATTTCACCAACTTTTAATGTGTGGGTGTGAGCATGGAAAAGGTGGTAGTGCGCACGGTAGCCCGCCTGACCTAGCTTTGGGCCAGGTTTGGAGCTACTAGCTTGACCCATGGACCAAGTTTGGGCCTCGCATGCATGGTGTTATCAATATTTAGGTCAAGCTTGGGCTAAAGTCATTTCAACCTAACCCACTATTTGAGGTGAGTTTGAACATTGAGGTCATGGGTTCAAGTGCCTATTGTGGTGTATGTGAGTGTGAGTATGCAAAGGGCGACACTAGACCGGGTAGCCCGGCCGACCTAGCTTTGGCCCAGGTTTGGAGCTACTAGCATGACCCATGGGCCAAATTTGGGCCTCGCATGCATGGTCTGATCAATGGCTTGGGCTAAAGTTATTTCAACCTAAACTGCTATTTGAGGTGAGTTTCAAGACTGAGGTCATGGGTTTGAGTGCCTATTGTAGTGTGTATGAATGTGAGTGTGAGCATGAAAAAGGTGGCAGTAGACCGGGTAGCCCGCACGACCTAGCTTTGGGCCAGACTTGGAGCTACTAGTTTGACCCATGGACCAAGTTTGAGACTCGCATGCATGGTCCAATCAATTTTCAGGTTGGGCTTGGGCTAAAGTCATTTCAACCCAACCCGCTATCAGGGCTGACCCAACCTTATTTGTACATGTGTTAGATCCTACAAATATACTATTTTAATCCCTGATTGAGTAACCCATATATTTGAATGTATACCATTGGTTTCATTCCTTTGAAATGTTTATTTCCTTGTTTATGTGTGGCCCTCTTGATTAATAGAAAAATTAGAAAATTTCAAATGGTAAATAGACATTTTATCAAATTTGAGGCAGGGGGGGTTTCTCTACTTGGGCCTTTTGTTCTAGGCTCATTTTAGGCTTGGGCTGGGCTGGGCTTGACTCAAGTGGTAAGTGTCAGGTCGGACCTAGTCATAGCCCACCCAAGTCATCCCATTGCCACCCCCAAATGTCTGAACGTGAGAAAATTACCGAGTAGGCCACACTTGTGGGAAAAATAATAGGCAAGCTATTCTAGATCGCCCACTACTTTGTAGTCCCATTTCCAAGTCGCAAACGAATCGATCCCATGATTAAGTGCACAATGACTTAGGTCAAAATATTACTGAATCAAGTTTACACGTCTGAGTTTTGAGTCAAGTAAGGTAGCCCTAGACTTCCCTATGAGAGTCCATAAAACAACCTTGAAGAAAAGGTGCCTCATGCATATGAGATTTGTGAAAATATTTCAAATTTACTCCAATGCCTCAGTCATCTCTAAAGAATCTTGATCAACTGAATTCTATTGAAAAAATTCAACTTGAGAAATAAAGACAACAATTGAATAAAAATAAGGATAAGTAAATGAAGAACTTGGAGAAGGGGTGCAATTTAAATTGGATGGTCTAATTTTACATGTATCTTAGGCTAAAATTGACACTTAATTGATTATATAAACAATGGATTGGGACTCATGGACATTAATTGGATAGTGGAAATGAAATGTATCAAAATCTATTTCAGAATATAAGGGTCCATGAATCAGAGGTTAGTACTATTTGATTGATCTGGTTTTGGGACTGTGGCTTAGTTACAATGGATTCCACAATGTGGGTGCTTTAATTTGAGTTAATGTATGCACATGTGCAAATTTAAGTACCGGCATATCAAGCATAATACCACTCAAATAACTTCATCTAATTCTTATTTACTTTTTCCCCATTTTTCTCTTCAATTCAGGATTTAATTGCCGAATGTTTAGTGACATGCAAAAATTCGCATCTAAACATTAGTAGTGGATGAATATATCTCACACAAAGGATGATAGTGGCTAACACATGATATGCATGATGAAACAGTAATTTGAAGGTGTATATGGCATGAGAGAAGGGGTGTGAATATATATATCCCTGCCTCAAGGAGTTCTAATAAAATGTGGGACTAGCTTGACAAATATTAGTGAGATTTTGAAACTATCGTGATATTTTTGCTATATATATAGAAGAACTAAATAAAATCGTTGTGTTAATATCACTATATTTTAAAATCTTGCCAATTTTTTAAAGATTTATCACAAAATTATATTTTTTTAAAAAAAAGTTAAATTATTATTATTACTTATTATTATTAATTATTTATTAATGTATAATAAATATTTTTTAAGCAAGATTTCCATATATCTTAAGAAAAACTTCGAAATCTAAATTTTTCCTAAACAATCCATAAAAGAGAATCTGCCGTGTGTGTGTGTGTGTGTGTGTGTGTAGGGAAAAGGTTCTATGCGGTCGAGCTCATGGGAACTTCCCATGAGGTCGAGGTGTGTAGGCCCCACTGTGATGTGTGTTGACCATTAACATCGTGCATTTGATGGGTCCCCTTTAAATTATGGGATATCCCAAAAATCAGCCGTATACGGAACTCATTGGGCCATGCTATCTAAAATCATGTGAAGACATACCTAAAACATATAAAAGCACTTGGTGGGGCCCACCTGAAATTTGGATGCATCTGAAACTTGGTCTGACCCCTCATCCAAGTAGGACACACATAATGGATAGGCTGGATTTGTGAACCACATCTCAGTGGCCCAACAAATGATTTTATATATATATATATATATATATATATATATATATATATATATATATATATATATATATATATATATATATATATATCCAACTGTCCAAATTCAAGAAACAAGTGTCTCACTAGACTAGTGCAATACCCTGATTTTGGTACATGGCATGGCACATTTTCAGTGCACACTACCTAATGAATGGCCCATGTCGATCACATAATGCTGACCCATGCCAAAATGGGACGTGGCGGGCACCATTGCATATAGATGCATGAATGGAACCATGCATATTCTGAGGGCTAAGTGAATGCTGGCCGTCCGAATTGATGGGCGCATTGTTGCTATGTCATTAGTATTAAAGGAAAAAATAGTGTATATCTAATGATAGAATCCCATCTCATAGTGATTGATTTCTAGAGCCTATAATTTTTACAATGTATGGCAAAACATCATCCATAAGAGTCAATAGAATCTAGAGATGAACAGGTTTGAAACCCTTTTTCTTTTCCACCATTGCATGTTTTTTCTTCCCAATTTCTCTATTACCATCTTAAAATTTTCAACTAGTTCATATTGGAGGATATGGAATGTGCCACACACACGGAGAGGAAGAGTGAGAGGGGTGAGAGGAAAAGGTGTGTACTCCTCACAGTAAGATATATAAGTTTCACCTCATTCTAAGCAAAATGCAAGAGAATTCCCAATATGGTAATATTTGACTGAAAATGGAAGTGCAATAGGGTTGTCAACCAGCCCTGAGGTGCAGTTCCTTTTTCAGTTTTCTAAGCCCAGGCCTGTCCCATTGACAGTCCAACAGTATAATCAGATTGTGCATCCAAAATCACCCTGAAAACCTCAAACATTTCATGATTATATTGATCACTAAGCTCAGTATGAAACAAGGATCTACATTTCTTTCACAGATTATCCTTCCCCACCAATATTAATTTACACCACTCAACAACAGATCCTATCAAGCAAACCCATCAACACCATCCATTGAGACTGCTTCTGGGTTTGGTGGTTGCTAAATACCGACTCTTTTTCGTGGATGATCTGTCCACACCAAAATTAATTTACACCACTAGACACAAAAGAAGAAGAAACTTATGGAGAAAATCCATCAACCTTCGACTGAGGCTGCTTTTGGTTCGGACTGACACTCCCACCCCGGCTAATCTTTAGTGCAACCAAAGCCTTCTGTATTTCCATGGTCATTGCGCTGTCCACACTTCCCGACGATAACTTCCTGTGCGACTTCTGTAAATGAAGCTTGAGAGAGCTACTGCTCAGGCCCGCATTCTTCCCACAAATCGGGCACACTTTCATCATCGGTCTCCTGTGCTGCCACTCCATCGAAGCATTCCCATGCAGTTTCCTATCGAGGTCCAAAAGGGCCTTGGCAAACCCATCATTGGGCTGCGCTCGGCGGTGCACCCTTTTCAGTGCATTCCATGCTGCTAATAAAGTAAAGTTCCTGCAAAAGAAACATGCACATCAGGAAAGGAACATTTTGACCGCATATCTGAGCTTTTCATATCATCCCTTACTTTCGTAACATCAAGTAAGCGAGAACAACTGTGGCGCTTCTACTTCTCCCTTCAAAACAATGGACTAGAACTTTTCTTCCCAAGGACTCTACATGTTCGATGAAATCAGAAGCCTCTTCAAACAGATTGCTGATTTTCTCATCTTCATTGTCACTTATCTGTACAAAGAGCACATGTCCAATAATAATCAGTTGAGAGCAGTACCCAAGTGTAGCAGTGAGAAAATGGAAAAGGCTAGTCAAATAATCTGGAACCTCAGAGAGATTATACGGGTGGACCCAAATAAGAGTAGTATCCTCAAGCCATGAGCTTGCATAAGTGAAGCCCCTCATCCAGTGATCAAGACTATTATCTAATGGGCCCCACCACACCATGGATAGAATGTCCCTCCAAAATCCCCGAAGGGGCAATCCCATCCTTCCAATTCATAATCATCAGCATCATCATCTAAGCCATATCCCAACTAATTGGAGTCAGCTACACTAATCCTTTTCTGCCATTCCGCTCTATCAAGGGCCACATGAATCCTACCCTTTCAATTGGTGCCCTGCAAATCAACTGCAGAGAAAATGAGGAGAAATGCTCACTTGTTTGATGAAGCAAAAATTCCCTCAAATTTTAAATTCAAAAATTTGCTTCATTAAATCACTAGTTGTTTGGAACAACTACTTGTATCATGTGAGCATTTCTCAAGAAATAACTACAGCATCAGACCACCACCATCATCATCATCATTATGTAGCCTTATCGCAGCTACTTGGGGTCAGCTTGATCAAGATCAGGAACAGAAGCTGTCACTATTGTTTGGCAGAAGTTTGATGACTGGCTCCTTGGGCTCATCACAGCCAGGTAGTGTCAGGGGATAACTAGGACATTACATGGTTGGGCCCATCAGATTAACAGTCTGGATTACCAAACCAATGATCCCGCTTGCATGGACATAAGATTTGAGGATGCTATACATAGGCGGAGGCTGGGAACAGATAACAGCGATCCGCGAGTTATGAATGCAACTGCACAAAGTCAACATATGTCATGTCATTCACAAGAGAGAAGAACCATTCTGAAACTTGTGTGGAAGTTCTCTTCTTTGGAGTTTCATATATAGAAAGTCATATGCTCGTGTCAAATGAAGTGAATATCTCAGAACTGCCCATTGTGTAATTCATTTTGTGAATCAGGGTCTATCTGGATTGGTGAAATTTGGAAAGGAAAATGTCACATCTGAGGAAAACTGTTTATAAGAAAATTTATGGAAAAGAATCTTAAAAAGGTTTGTTTAAGCAAATGTGATTTCCATGGAAAAGTGAAAAGGTCAAAGGTCAAACAGTGAGTATTTTCTCTTTTATAAAAAAGGAGTAAAAACACAGGATTATCAAGTTTTTGGGAGGAAAGGAAAAATGCCTCTTTTTTCATAAGGGAAAACTGTTTTCCACCGGTTACTTTTTTAGTAAAAAACATCATATCAGTTGAAAACATTTTCTTTTCCACAGTACAAAACATAATTCCACCAATCCAAACAGGCCCTCTGTGATTTGCAATTTTACTTTACAATTGAATTGCAAGTTCATTGCTGTATTTTCCCAATTATCAATCCATTAATTCGTGTGAAGCATTTATGCTTCAGAATTAGAAGCTCGAAAAAACATCTGAAGTTTTTAAATGATTTGAACTCTTTTTCTTCCTGTTTTTCTTGGCAAGTGGAACATGATTTCGACATTGCAACAGCTGGGTCATGGCCACTACTACATAAGAATAATATCTGAGAATCCTTGTTGCCCAAAAAGTGCTGGCAGTGACTGCAATTGGAAATTCCTTTTTTAAAAAAAGGGTTGCAGCAGCAGGACAGATGAAGAGAGTTCTTCTGTAGAGTTTTGGTGCTTAGAATCATTGAAGATTTAAAAGGAAAAAAAAAACGGTTTCCAGCAGACAACTCTAAGCGGAACAAAGGATAACAGTGCTTACAGAGAAATTCTTGTACTGAAAAAGGTCGGGATACTGAGAGTCAGACTGTCCAATTTCATTCGAGCAAAGGCACAGTATATGCGTAATGCCCAAGTGCTGGAGTGTATACACAGATCTTGCAGCCAGAGCTCCACCAATAAACATGTTACCTGTAATCATAGATGGCCGCTCCGTGTTTGCAGCATCGGAGATCAAGGCTATCCTCTCAAGAATGTGTTCAAGTCTCACCTGCATAATCCAAATCCATAAATCTTATTCTCCAAATAGCACTGAATACAATCAATGATGTAGAGCTTACCTTCAACTCATAGGCATCAATGACACTGTTGTTGTCACTCCCTTCGAAAAAACCTGAATTGAAATTGTTTTCCTGGCAGAGTTTAACTGCTTCGGTTCTAAGCATCTCATTCCACTGTTCCAACTCTCTACTTAACTCCGCATCCACCTAAAACAAGCATTGTGTTAACAAATAACTCCGTTCTGGGAGAAAAAAAAATAAATTATTATTCCTTTATCCATAAGGATTAAAAAATGACATCACATTAAAGCTCTGGGAATAAATAAATAAATAAATAAGTTTTTAAATGTGCCCAAAACACCCAATTTTGGAATAAACAAAAAGGTACTAATCAGGATTTCTCAGAAGATAGAAAAGTCAAAGAATTGTGTTTTTTTTCCCTGAAAGATGACTTTGCATTAAAGAATAATTGAATACAAATAGGAGGGAGAAAAAACACCCTAATTAGCTGAGATATCAGCCACAGCATTCGCCTCTCTTCCAACATTGGCAAATGAAATGTCTAACCTAGAGGTGAAATATTGGGTCTCATTAAACACAAAAGCCCCGATGGTTGGTCATGGCCTTTCTAAGCCCAAGCAATGACATTCAACAAGTCCCTTTCGGCTATAACCAGAGCAGAGAGCTCTTAGGCAAATAAGTGAAGCCATTCCTTCAATGCCAACACATATTAGAATTGTCCTACTGTGGTACAACCATTATAGTAATGTCCAATCAAGGTGATGTTGCTCAAACAGCAATAGCACTGTTTTTTGCATGCCACCAGATCCCAGCCCTATAATTCAACCATAGCACCATATCGAAAGATCTTCCAAGGGATATCTAAAACCTGCAGATACTTCAAATTAATTGGGGATTTCGTGAAAATTAAGAGATACTGGCAATTCAGTTTGTTAAGAGAAGAGGAAATCTCATGAAACACTTTATTTATTTAATCAGCACGATACACTCCATAATTATTCAGGAAAGTAACAAAATACCCGCCATATAAGTTTGTCCACAACATTTTCTTTTTAGCCCAATGACCATCATCAATACATTTTTGGGTGTTTAATACCAATAGGCAGTCCTAGCAATGTTAAATAATCCTTTTCTAAAAGCTTTAACAGTGGTATGCAAGATTTATATAGCTCTCAACTTTCATGGCATTTCTACCGGCTGATGAAAGGGGATCCTACAAGAAACAAGAGATTCGAGATCTCCAATAAGGATTCTGGTGGATTGCATCCCATGCCTTCAACCACTGGCGCATTGAGGTCATAGACTACCAGCCTTTTGTTGTTAGTTAGTCGACTATCATAGATTGCTAATATATGCTACCATATGCAAGAATATTTCACACCTTGGCATATTTGTTGAAGTCACGGAGCTTCATTGTTAGGCGTAGACTACGAAGAGGCTCCCCAACTCCCCTAGAGAACCTTCCATGCCAATTATCACGTAGGGCAGGAGAAGCTGAATCTGAGCTTTCTCTTGATCCTGAAGAAGATGACTTGGAAGTCATTTTCGGCAACTCAGAGTCACTTAAATCCGCTGGAGCTTCCCCAATAGCCCGTTCCTTACTTCCAGGGGAGGGGCAGTTCAGCCAAAATCCTGCTGCTAGTGATGGTGATTCCGAAACCCCAGTATCCTCCCTATCAATATCCCCCGGGGAACTTTTATTGATTATCAACAGAAACGCCCGTAAGAGGCTATCGAGCTTCTGGTAAAGCGTTAGAAGGAATATATGGAAACCCTGAAGGTCCCTCAGAGCCGCACGAAATCCAGCCCGGAACTCATGAACAATCACAGTTGTGTCATGACTTGGCCCAGTCTCTGTAGCAGACTCTTCAGGAGACCCAATCTTTCCTCCTGTAATTTCATATAGCACGTTTGACGAGTAATCAGCACTGTTGAGGAGGAGCTCGACTAGCTTTGGATAATGGGCATGATCATTTGCACGTTTGCCTGCGGGAGGTCGGCGTGGAACACCAGAGTCAATAGCCACAATGTGAAAATCAGAAGATTTGGATTCGTGAGAGACTTGATTCTTTGTGGCTGTATTCGTGGATTTTGGGGTATCCATCATATCAGATGCATCTAAGCTCTGAGATACCAGTTCGGGGTTAGAGGGACTTAATCGGCTGTCTATCGAGATGGATCTTCTATCTTTTTGAAGAGCTCTAATTACACTCGGTCTGTGTCTTCTCAATGCAGAATCAAAGGCTTCTTCCAATGCATCCATGTCTACAATGGACGCTTTGTCTGCAAACAGTAGATTTGCAGAATTGCCACGCCATCCAAGCTGACGACACGGGAGTCTATCTTCATTCCTAAGAACAAGGTCCAACATCAAGATCCGGCCAAGGGCTGCAGCTGTATTTTCAGCAGCTTCCTGCAAAGCAAATGCATTTGGACTTTCTAGAAGAGGCGAGCCATGGACGTAACTGAAAAAAGAAATCCATTTATGCAGGGTCAACATGACATCGGATTATGGAGGTTTTTTAATTCCACAGGTTGGCCCAGCCCATACATGCCACAACACAAGCCAATGTGGTGCACGTGTGGGAACATCTGAGCTGTCCATCAGGTAGGACGCAACATGCAAACGCCCCAACCCAACACCTACATCAGTTCACTCATCAGGTGGGCTGCATTGTATGAAACTACTGCAACAAACTAGACCAAGTTTTTCGAGCCATCCATTTCTCTTCTACGCAGTGGCCACCTGATATGTGGACCTGCCTGATTGCTGAATCAGGCACCTAGGTCCTGGACAGTGAGGCCAGCTGATCGAAGGCTTAAATCTTGCAATCATGTGCTACATACATTGGTACATGAGATGGAATGGATAGGAGGCTGGAATCAAAATGCATGTGGAATTAATGAACCTCTTACTGCAATGCAATATTCACTACAGGAGCAGGTTCTGTTTGCACTTCATCAGAAGTAGGCACCGACTCATTTCAAGAGCCTCCAACAGTTCTGAACATGTCACTTGACTGGATTCGTCTCCCTCCATGACTGCCACATCTCTTGCTTTCTCTACAGAATCCTTGATCTGCTGCCATTCAGGGCTAGAATGATGAATGACTCTAGCCTGCAATGTTCAGACAAGTTATTTGGGTATACAATTAGATTTATGCTCCAGCAAGGAAGAAGTTCCAGACTCCTGTATATACACCTGCGGTGTTCGAACTCCTAGCAGTTTTGCAAGCTCATAGCCCAGGCGTTCAGATTGTGTGGCCATCCTTGTCGAAGATATCTTTATGACTGCGGCCGCTTCCTGTGGCAGGAGGTCATTGTTCTCAGGCCTGTTGAACAGGGCGAAGAAAACAACTCCTCCAGAATTTACAGTCACCTGTAACAAAAAATAAAATAATAAAATAAAATTTGTAATTTTGCAATGAACAAACAGAAAAGTTAGTGTATAGAAACCTAACAACTAGCAGAAAAAACCAACCAAACAATCAACAGGCAGTATATAGATATGGCTCCCATGTTTATAATAATTGCCTCCTAATGACTGTCAAATATTGGCAGATCTAGCAGGGCTTGGAGAAGGAACTGATCAGGATTCATGGTTGTACACTCCATGAACTTTTTCTTGAGACCTTCCTGTCTCTAAACCAGAATACTTTTTCTTGAGCATTACTAATGAACATACCTTTTGTGTGTTGGCATTCAGATGTATATAATAATTCTATTTCACAGAGAATTACAAGATCCCTTCTTTTTTTAAGGTAAAGAAACTTTTATTAAAAAGGTGCCAGGATGGCACAAAAGGCTGGAAGCAAATCAAAGAAAAAAATAACAATCCCTTAAAGTATCTATATAAGAGGCCCAATCAGCCAAATGAGCACTCCACACCGACGGCCCAGTCTCCAGCTTCCTGAGCTGGGACGAGTTCTCTATCTTCGGATCAGAGGATGTCTAGATTCTCGTCTGGGGAATCCCTCTGGAATTTTGGAATGACGAGTTCTTCATCTCGGTGGCTAATCTTCTCGGCACCCTCATCAAACTCGACTCTAAGATGAAGCTGGGGGAGGAAATGGCCATGATCAGGGTCTGCATTCGGAGAAGAAAGGGGATCCCCCTCCCCCCTCACATTCAAATCCTCGCGGAAGACAGGAAAATCTACCTGCCAATCCAAAGAGAAGAGAAGAACATCCCTCTTCCTCGGTGGGGCGATCTTTGGAGATCGAAGGAACCCATGCAGGCAGCGACCACGGCCACAGCGATCGGACAGATGCATGACGGAGTACGCTCGGAATTCTCCTGGGGTCTACTGATTCTTTCTCCTCCAGTTGGACCCCAAGTGCTTGAAGATCCTGTCAGTTGCCAGCTCCTGTGTCAGAAGCAACCGGCAGCAGCACGCTTTCCTCTCCCGAATCTCGAGAATCCGCTTACACGTGGTGCAGTGAGGACGCGACGTGTGCCGGATCCTCCGCTAATCTCAACACGTGGTGGGCACGATTTTCTTCAACCGGCAATGGATCCGGATCCAAAGACGCATGGAGTTCCTATGGCTTCTCGAGCGTCAGGAGTCTCACTGACGTCAACTCGTGGCGAGAGGACGAGGCTTCACCCGACGGATAATTCGCCTGCAAATACACGTCGTGGCCATCATGCCAATCGATCAGACGATCTTCGGCCACGTGTCTCGCTTCTTTTCCCCATCTCAAGGTGTTCTAGGGAAGCCGACCCCTCTCTCCATAAGGAGACGCGTGGCGACGAAGCACCCATCTCAATCCAACCCGAACTTGACCCTCTCTCTCTAAGACCCGCAACAGCGGACATCGGGTCCAGTCCAGGTTTCATATCCCACCCAGTTAGTGAGACTTTTAACCTCAACATTCCCTCTCTTCCTGAACCAAGAGTAGACAAAAGCCACTTGCCCCCATTACCCTCGACGACTGTTCATCCTACCTTAACAACCACAACCATGACCCCCTTCATTCATAACTCCCCTCAATCTCCACATGAGGCTTCCCAGGCGACCCAAGCTCCCCATCATCCCGTCAAGCCGATTCATCCCCTAAGAATCATAGACCCTATAGATAAGCTATCATTTCGACACCTCGAGGAAGAAGCTGACATCGACTTCAAGCGCACCTCGGACCACTCAGATAACCCCTCCTCCCCTATATCTCTGTCTTCCTCTCTTTTATCCTCTCTAGGTAATAGATCAGACCATGGTCTTCTCACCTTATTTCAGGAAGTTCCAGACATTGAAGTCATAGATGCTGAGCCGCTCCAGATCTGTGACGGCACAGCCTCTAATCATCCTCGAGACGATTCCATCAAGACTATGGGTGACTCAGAAAGAGCAGAGTTATTTCAGACTATCCAGAACAAGAAATGGATTCGCGACGCCGTAGGCCACGTCAGCAAATCTTTAGGTCTATCTTTTGGCGACTGTCCGAAGGACTACGTAACCCTCTTCCACTGTGTCGAAGCCCGTGGGCGCCCTCTCTCGTTTTCAAAATCTCCTAGAAGTCGGCGAGATCCAGATCGTGCATCAGCAATGACCTTCAGCGAATCGGGTCATTTCCTGATCATCCAAACAAGGGCAAGGAAGTCCTGTTCCCCAATGAACATTATCTCTTGGAATGTGAGGGGTGTGGGGTCCAAACAAAAGTGGCGTCTCATTAAGGACTCCTGTGATCGTCACCACCCTCAAATAATCTACTTCCAGGAAACTAATGTCTCCCAGTTCGACGACAAGCTGATGGGAACTTTATGGGGGGCTAGAGACGCCAAATGGATTGCTCTCAACTCTCAAAGTAGTGCCAGTGGCGTCCTTCTTGCTTGGCGATCGACCCAATGGACTTTGCAGAACAGCTGGGTGGGATCTTTCTCTGTCTCGGCTACTCTGGTTCAGATATCTTTCGGATTTCGGGTTCTCATATCTTCTATCTATGGGCCCCACTGAAGATGCCAAAAGAGAAGAATTTTGGGAGAAACTCGGCAACATCAAACTCAATTTTGATGGCCCTGATTGCCTCACTGGAGATTTCAACGTCATCAGGTATCCCTCAGAAAAATCTCATGGCAACAAGGTGACTCCGACGATGGCTGCTTTTTCGCAATGGATTGAAGATCAAGAGTTGGTCGATCTCCCACTGCTAGGGTCTAGATTTTCCTAGACCAATGGTAGAGCTACCCCTATCCAATCCAGACTCGACAGATTTTTGCTTTCTTCTGATTGGATGGATCTCTTCTCCTACTCTTCCCAAATTGCGCTCCCGAGAACCTCTTCAGACCATCGTCCTATCAAGCTCTCCCTCAGCGGCATCAACTGGGGCCCCAAACCTTTCAGGTTTGATCTTTCGTGGCTCAAGATAGTGGGTTTCCGACAAAAAGTCTCTGTTTGGTGGGAAGAAATCCAGGCGAAGGGATTTGCAGGTTATAGGCTTTACACTAAGCTCAAGTATCTCAGAAGTAGACTGAGAGAATGATATCAGCAGGAATTCCTGATTAGGGAACAGGAGCTGGAAGTGATTTTGTCTAAGCTGCAGAGGATTGATTCTGAAGCTGAAATCCATCCGATGTCCTCTGACATTATGGCCAGAAGAATTGAATTAATTCAATCTATATCTGTCAGGGCCCTAGAAAAAGAAATCTCGTGGAAGCAGAAGTCCCGGGTCAAATGGATCATGGAAGGAGATAAAAACACTGCCTACTTTCATAGTGTGGCCAACATGCAGGCCAGAAGCAATCAGATTAGTAGTATCATGGTGAATGGAGAGCGGACTGAGGACAGACAAAATCGCAGATGAGGCCGTTGCTCATTTCAGATCCTTGCTACAAGGCGAAGGTTGGAGCAGGCCCCAGTTGGACGCAATGGCCTTGGACAGCCTATCCGACGCCGATGCGGCTTCGCTTAAGCCCCCTTTTCTGTGGAGGAAGTGAAACTTGCTATTGAATCCCTGGATGGTGAAAAGGCTCTGGGCCCTGATGGTTTCCCAATAAAATTCTACCAGTCCTTCTGGAACCTCCTTCAAAAGAACCTGTTGGAATTCTTTTCCGAATTCTTCAACCGCGGCAGATAATCCAAGAGTCTCGGGGCTACCTTCATCGCCCTCATACCGAAATTCTCAGGGGCAGCGTCTTTCCAAGATTATAGACCGATTAGCCTGTTGGGTGGCCCATATAAAATTCTTGCCAAGGATCTATCCTCCAGACTAAGAAAGGTCATAGGTAGCATCATCTCTACAAATCAAAGTGGTTTCATTGCCGGCAGACAAATCATCGACTGCGCGTTAATTGCTAACGAGTGCCTCCATTTGAGCCACAGATCTGGCCAGAAGAGTGTAATATGTAAACTGGATATCGAGAAAGCTTATGATCATGTTGATTGGAGCTTTCTGCAATACATGATGAGGAGAATAGGTTTTGGGAGCAAATGGTGTGCTTGGATTGGCGAATGTCTGAACTCGGTTCACTTCTCGGTTCTTCTAAATGGGTCTCCGAAAGGATTCTTTAAGGGATCCCCCGGCCTGCGGCAGGGTGACCCGCTCTCGCCCCTTCTGTTTCTCATTATTGGGGAGGCCCTATCTCAGATGCTTATCAAAGGTCATCAGGAAGGCATCCTCAGCGGAGTCATCACGAAGGGCATCCAAAAGCCCCTGACACATCTACAATTCACTAATGATACCCTCGTCTTCTCTGAAGCTGGCGCAGACAAAATCAACAGTCTTCGTACCGCTCTCCGTTGTTTCGAGGCCGTGTCAGGTATGCGTATTAACTTAGCAAAATCCAAATTCTTTGGCGTCAACTTAGATAACGAAGAGACAACGGCGCTAGCTGATTTGTTAGACTGTACTGTGGGTTCCCTCCCATCAAGATCATCTCCAGCTTCCATATGTACCTGGCCAGATGGAGGTGTAGATACTTATCTTTGGATGGTCGTCTTACCCTCATCAAGACAGCCCTATCCTGTTGCGTAGCACGCCAACAACGCAATGAACCGAGATCCAATCTCCGGTCTCACCCACAAACGATAAACAAGAAGAAATATAGACTAGAAACAGAATCAAAGCATTCCAAACAAACCACAAGATAAGATATACGTAGAAAAAGCCCAACAAGGGTAAAAAAAATAATGGATGCAAACTTCCACTATGAAGAAAAACGAAGATTACAAGGCAATATACTAACCTCTCCCTTAGAAGTACAGAGAAAACCTTTTGCTCACACCTTAGAATTATTTCTCATTATTAGAAAAGCTTTCCTATTACCCTAAAAAAGCCCTAGGGACACCTATTTATAGTTTAGGCAACTCTCCTTTCTCACCTCTACGAAAATCGACTCAAATTTCCGCAGTTTGTATCAAATCCCGACTCAAATCTGCGTAAGCTCGACTGGTCGTGCGGAGTCTTCGACCGATCGAGCGGCACCCTCGACCAATCGAGCACATCCCACGACTGGTCGAGCACCTCGGAAATCCAAAATCCCAACTCGCTGGAAAACGAGTCGAGCCAATCCACGACTGGTCGAGTGGGCCACTCGACCGGTCGAGCAGGGCACTCAACTGGTCGAGCAGCCCCCAAATGTGGCTCCACATCTCAACAATCTCCCACTTGGAGACACATCGCCATAAACCATCGTCTTCTACATCTGGAGTGCATCACCTCCCCGTCTTCAAGCCTGAAGACCGATCAAAGCTGAATAGAGCTTCAGCTTCTCCCGTGTGACCGCCTTGGTCAACATATCCGCAGGATTCTCACTTGTATGAATCTTCTCCAGAGTAATTGATCCATCTTCCAGTAACGAACGTATGAAGTGATATCTGATGTCAATATACTTGGTCCTTGAATGAAAGGCTGAATTCTTAGCCAAGTGTATTACACTCTGACTGTCACTATACAGCTTGCAATCTGCTTGCTTCTTACCCAACTCTTCCATGAAACCTTGCATCCACACCATCTCCTTGCACACTTCTGTAGCCGCAACATATTCTGCTTCCGTCGTACTGATAGATACTATCTTCTATAACTGAGAGACCCGACTGACTGCAGCACTACCCAGAGAAAAAACATAACATGTAGTGCTTCTTCTATTGTCGATATCTCCTGCCAAATCTAAATCCACGTAGCCTTGTAGCTTGATTTCCGATCCTCCATAACACAGCCCTACATCCTTAGTACCTACCAGGTATCTAAGGATCCACTTCACAGCTTCCCAATGTTCCTTCAACCTGCTAACAACTCTCACTGCTTGAGCAATGTCTGGCCTCATGCTCACCATAGCATATATGAGACTCTCAATAGCTGACGCGTATGGGACTTTAGCCATTTAGTCCCGTTCCTCCTGCGTCTTTGCCCCTTGCTCCTTAGATAGCTTGAAGTGGTTGGCTAATAGAGTGCTAACTGGCTTAGCACCTCCCATATTGAATCGATCAAGTACCTTGGCTATGTACTCTGCCTGTGACAAAACCAGTTTCTTATTTTCCCTGTCACGCTTTATCCTCATGCCTAAGATTTGTTTTGCAGCTTCTAAATCCTTCATGGCAAATTCTCTAGACAGTTGTCTTTCGAGATCTGAGATGTCCTTCATGCTTGAACCAGCCACAAGCATATCATCAACATACAGAAGAAGGATGATGTACGACGTATCAAACTTCTTCAAATAGCAACAGTGGTCTGCATGACATCTCCTGAAACTGTTTCCCGACATGAAACTGTCGAACTTCTTGTACCACTGCCTCGGGGCCTGCTTCAGGCCATATAAACTATTCTTGTCTGCACATCTTGTTCTCCTTTCCTGGTGCCACGTATCCTATCAGCTGATGCATATATCTCTTCTTCAAGGTCCCCATGAAGAAAGGTTGTTTTAACCTCTAGCTGCTCTAGATGTAAATCCTATGTAGCCACTATACTCAAGACCATACGCATCGTAGACATTTTCACTACCAGTGAAAATATTTCAGTTAAATTGATACATGTCTTTTGTTGAAACCCTTTCACAACTAGTCTAGCCTTGTACCGTTTCGAACCACTGTGCTCCTCCTTCAGTCTGTAAACCCACTTGTTATGAAGAGCTTTTTTACCCTTGGGTAGAGTGACTAGCTCGCATGTACGATTAGACTCAAGAGAGTCCATCTCATCATCCATGGCCTGCTCCCACTTAACCCGTGTATCCGACTGTAATGCCTCTTCAAAACACTCTGGTTCATCATTATCTGTCAGCAGTAGATAATGTAAGGAGGGTGAGTATCGGACTGTGGGTCTCCTCTCCCGAGTGGACCTCCTCACAACCAGTGTCTATGACTCTGCCTCATAATGCTCATGTGCATGATCATCCTGTGGCACTGTAATACCCGTGTTCGGTAACTCTTCTAACTCTACGAATTCTTTCTCCTCGGCCTTATTTTCTTGCACACTGTCCTTATGCATCACTTTTTCATTGAAGATTACGTCCTTGCTTCTGATGATTTTCCTGTTTTCTGCGTCCCAAAACCTGTAGCCAAAATCATGCTGCCCGTAGCCTATAAACGTGCACCTCCTGGACTTCGCATCCAGCTTGTTTCTGTGCTCTGCATCAATGTAAACATATGAAGTGCAACCAAACACTATGAGATGTGCAAGGTTTACTTCTTTCTCAGTCCACGTTTCTTCTGGTAGCCCACCATCTAATGGTGCTAAGGAACTTCTATTGATGAGATATGCGGCAGTATTCACAGCATCTACCCAAAACATCTTAAGCAACCCCGCATGTAGCCTCATGCTCCTAGCGCGCTCCAGGATGGTCCTATTAATGCGCTCAGCCACACCATTCTGCTGTGGTGTCCCTAGAATCTTTTTCTGATGTTTAATTCCATTTGCTGCATAATACTCCTCAAATTTCTTATCACGGTACTCTCCCCCATTATCTGATCTGAGACATTTTATTGTTTTACCTGTCTCGTTTTCTACCATAACTTTCCACTTCTTAAATACATCAAATACATCAGATTTATGCTTTAAGAAATAGACCCACAATTTTCTATTAGCATCATCAATAAAAGAAACAAAATAACGTGAGCCACCAAGAGATAATACCTGTACCGGTCCCCACACATCAGTGTGTACAAGCTCCAACTGATGCGTCTTTGGAGCGCGTCCTGTCTTCTTGAAACTTACCCTCTTCTGCTTGTCATACACGCAGTCCTCGCAGAATTCCAAGTCAATAGACTTCAACCCTGTTAGCTTCCCTTTTGACAATAGCACTTTCATCCCCTTCTCACTCATGTCCCAACCTCTGATGCCATAACTGCCCATTCACTCCAGTTGATGCGACTGCGAGTGAATTATATGATCCTGAAGTCACGTACAAAGTACCTTCCTTCTTGCCTCGAGATATCACCAAGGCACCTTTTATGATCTTCCAGGAATCACTGGTGAATGTCATCACATAACCGGTATCGGCCAACTGCGTCACTGAGATCAAATTTCGTTTCAAACTCGGTACATGTCTGACATCCTTCAATTTCAAAGTCGTTCCGTCTTTCTGATTGACATGAACGTCTGTCTTTCCAACAATACTGCACGGCTCATCATCACCCAGGTAGACTCTCCCGAAGTCACCTGATACATAATTACGCAAAACATCCTTACACGAAGTGGCATGAAACGAAGCACCTAAGTCTATAACCCAAGACTCATTCCTCGCATCAAGAGACAAGATCAATACCTCTATGTCATTCTCCTTAGATAGATTCACTAAATCCTTCCCGCCTTGAGAGCTTCCTTCTTGTTTCTTAAGCACTCCGCAATCACGTTTCAAGTGCCCCTTCTTGCTGCAATGCCAACACCCGTCTTTGTCTTTTGATCTCTTGGACTTCTTCCTCAACTTAAAACGTCTGTGTTTATTGCATCATTTGTTCAGCGATCTTCATCTTCCTTCAATGTTTAGAGCATTCCCTGAAACTCCTTATGCCTTTCTTCTAAATTCTTCACTGAGAATTAGACCGGCCACATCATCAAATTTCCGTTTTGTCGACCCTGAAGAATTGCTCACAGCAATCACCAAACCATCCCAACTGTCTAGCAGACTGGATAAGATCAATAACGCCCTGACCTCATCTTAAAAAACAATGTCAACGGATTCCAACTGGCTCGTGACTATATTGAACTCGTTTAGATGTTCAGTCACGCTCCCACCATCTGACATCTTCATATTGAATAGTTGTTTCATAAGATGAACCTTGTTGGACGCTGAGGGCTTTTCATACATGGTGGCTATGGCTTCCATTAATTCTTTTGTAGTTTTCATCTTGGATATATTGAAGGCGTCACTCTTAGACAAAGAGAGTCGGATCGTTCCTAAAGTTTTCCGATCCAATAAAAACCATTCATCATCTGTCATCCTTTCTGGTTTCTTCTCTTTTCCTCCTAGAGGAATATAGAGGTCCTTCTGATACAGATAATCCTTCATCTGCATCTTCCAGAAGGCAAAGTTTGAACAATCAAACTTCTCAATTCTAGTCTTCCTTTCTTCTGTCATCACTCCCAATAGAACTAAACCAACAGCTCTGATACCAGTTGTTACACAGCACGTCAACAACACAGTGAACCGAGATCCAATCTCCAGTCTTACCCACAAACGATAAACAAGAAGAAATATATACTAGAAACAGAATCAAAGCATTCCAAACAAACCAAAAGACAAGATATACGTGGAAAAACCCCAACAAAGGTAAAAAACCACGGATGCAAACTTCCACTATGAAGAAAAATGAAGATTACAAGGCAATATACTAACTTCTCCCTTGAAAGTACAAAGAAAACCCTTTGCTCACACCTTAGAATTATTTCCTATCATTAGAAAAGCTTTCCCATTACCCTAGAAAGGCCCTAGGGACACCTATTTATAGTTTAGGTAACTCTCCTTTCGCACCTATGCGAAAACTGACTCAAATTTCCGCAATCCGTACCAAATCCGGACTCAAATCTGCGTAAGCTCGACTGGTCGTGCGGAGTCTTCGACCGGTCGAGCGGCACCCTCAACCGGTCGAGCACATCCCACGACTGGTCGAGCACCTCGGAAATCCAAAATCCCAACTCGCTGGAAAACGAGTCGAATCAGTCCACCACGGGTTGAGTGGGCCACTCGACCGGTCGAGCGACCCCCAGATGTGGCTCCACATCTCAACATATCCAACCTCCCGCTATATTTTATGTCTCTATTCAGATGCCCGGCCGCGGTGTTGTCTTCATTGGACAAGATTAGGAGGGACTTTCTCTAGCATGGCAAGGAAGACAAGAAACAATTCCACATAGTCAACTAGAAAGAGATGTGCTGCCAGACTCAAATGGGAGGTGCTGGGGTCAAAGATTTAAAGCTCATGAATCGAGCTCTACTAGGAAAGTGGATTTGGAGGTTTGGATCGGAAGAAGGAAACCTTTGGAACCTTGTTATCAAAGGTAAATATGGCAAATCGCAGAACGGTTGGTGGACGCAGCTATTGCTCGTGCATCATACATAGGGGCATTCGTAAGTTAAAAAGGGTGGTCTTCAACAGCATCGGTTACGCCTTGGGCAATGGGGAGAGAATTCGATTTTGGCTTGATCCCTGGAGAGGAGAACAGCCGCTGAAGGAGTCGTTCCCAAACATCTTCCGGTTATCTCCAATCAGAGACATCTCCATGGCAAATTGTTATTGTGTAACCGAAGGGAATCCAGTGTGGAACATCACCTGCGGACGTAACCTTAATGACTGGGAAATCAGGGAGTATACGGATCTGCTACTTTCCATTCACGCTTCTTCCCCTATCCAGTCTGAAACTGATTCCATAATCTGGAAACCGGATAAATCCAGTAAGTTTTCAGTTCGATCCCTTTACAATCTCTTGCTTAACAGCAAGACAGAAGCAGTCAGCCATCATCCCCACCACTGCTGGAAATATCCTATGCCCCCTAAACTTTCGACTTTCGGCTGGCTCGTAAGTAAGAAGAGGATCCTTACGGTTGATAATCTGAAAAAAAGAGGAATGCTGTTTCTCAACATATGCTTGTGTTGCATGCGGGATGAAGAAACGGTTGACCATCTGCTGCTCCACTGCCCCTTCATATCTGAAATTTGGTCTGATTTTTTCTACCGATTCAACATCAACTGGTGCCTCCCAAGATCGGTTGACCTCCTGCTTTTTGCCTGGCATGGGATTTCGATCGGCAAGCCAACAACAAGACTCTGGAGGATGGTTCTCCTTGCGATCTGGTGGTCCCTTCGGGAAGAACAGAATGGAAGATGTTTTAGGGACTCTTCCAATTCAGCTCAGTCTGTCTCGTCTAGGGCCAAACGCAGCTTGATCGAATGGGCTTCCAATGATGCCAAATTGAAAGACTGCAATCTTCTCTTTCTCGATAGTTAGTTTTCTTTTCTTTGTTCTTTTTCCTCTTGTTTAGTTTGTTCAGTCTGCCCCCTCGGCAGACTTCCCTGTTGTTTTCTTGTTCTTTGTTCTTAATGAAATCTCGTCATCTTTCAAAAAAAAAAAATCTTCACCCTACTGAAAACCTCAGCCTCTAAACTGCTCCTATTATCAAAACTCCCCCTATTCCTTCGCCCCACAAGGTCCAGAGATCGGCCTGAAGCATTAATCTCCACAAGGCCCTCTCTTGCTTCCCAAGACTCACCCCGTGCCATGACAGAAATGCACTTGCCGCTGAATCGGGCATCACCCACAGCATTCTGAAGATCCTAAGCAGCCAAGACCACACCATACTAACAAAAGAACAACGAAGAAACAAGCAATCCGCTGATTCGGCATTACTCATGCACATGACACAAATCTTAGGGAGATCCATAAACCTTTTTCTGAAGAACCATCATAAGATGCCTGATAAGAGGCATTTCCCAGCATACTTGGGTTTTTCAGTTTCAACAAGTAGAGCCCATGGTTTAGTAATCTAGACCATTTGTCTGTTGCATGCCACTGTGGATGGACCATGCCCCGAAACTCTCCCAAATTAGAAGATCCTGGCCACCAGTGACCAATTCTCAGGCCGCAAATCAAATGGTTACGATTGTTCCATCAAGGAGATTTTTGGAGCAAAGTCCATGACCATAAGGCACAACTGGCCAATTGACAGGATTACTGAACCATAGGCCCCGCTTGTCAGGAGTCAGAACTGAAAGCCAAGTATTGCACAGCCACATCTCACAAAAAACAAAAAAGGAAAAATATAAATAAAAATCATTGCATACCTCAATAGCTCGATTCATTTCATCCTCAGAATGTTCGGTGCTGCTAGTATGTTCGGTATGGTGTAGAGATGAAAGCATGCACCAAGAAAATTCACTTGACTCAATGTCCAACATAGCAGCTTTACCGAGTCTTTCCCACAAACTGATCTCTGGAGCTGGTTCGTAAGGCTGTGAATTTATTGAATCAGCAAGTGTATCTCCTGCACTGTATAAAAGCGCTATAATGTGACTTTAAAATTGCATAAAGATCTCTCATACAAAGCAGATAGCAGGAAAAAAAAAAATTTCAAAACAAAGTCCAGTAATATGAGGTGGAAAGAAAGACCACAAGCTGAGTTCACAAAAAACAGGTTAATGCCTCTGTCATTGTTAAAGGTAGAACATATATGATACAATAACAAAAGGGCTAAGATCAGCAAGGCCCATATCAAGGTATGGGAGGCAATCATATCCATTAAATTTCACTATTAATCAGACTAATTTGGTGCAAAATATCATAAAATTTCGTAATATTTGGCGCAACCAAACGCAACCTTAATTAAAAACCTAGAAGTAGCGTGTCGCTTACGCCACACACTATGTAGCATACTCCTCACACCTCTAAGGGGTAAATGTTATGCTACACGCTATTCGCTATTTAAAACAGTGATTTGAAGTTAGTAGTAAAAAACTTGTTACTAAACCTCTGCAAAATTACTTCCTCAAAATAGCCATGACGTAAGTACCTAACTGGGTTATTTATCCTCACTTTGCAAGTCAACTCATTAGCCAATTAATTCCCGGTTCTAAAGAAGTTTTTAAAATCATACAGATTTGATAATTATAGTATAAAATAAATAATGCAGTTTGATTAATCAAATATATAACAGTCTCATGGTAGATCTTTTCAATCACGACCATGGGCCACCACAAAGCTATTGTGAGGCCAGGATGGGCACACATACTTAGAACCACATGATTGCCCCTACATGGCTTTTGGTTTAGCCCCTACATGGATGAACATGTTAAATTCCATCTTCTTTTTCACGTAGTCGTTGAACATTAAACGGGTGTTTAGATACTCTATGGATTGGAATAAGGTTGACTGCTCTTCCAACCAGATAAATACGGGGAAAATGTAATGTTGCCAATTATGATTTGGAATAGCATAAAATGATATCAAGCCTAATGCAAGTTTATGAACTTTGCACCAACCCAAAAAGAAGAGCAGAATAGATGGTCATCCAGTCTGCAAGAGTACGGGTCCCATGCGGGAGTACGGTCCCATCCAATCGCACTCTAGAACTTCAAAATCCTCAGAAGCTTATTATGCTAACCAAGCAACCAATTCAAGCACAAGGAATGCTACATGAGCAGAGGCCCATCAGAAAACGCCAAACACAATGGGCTCCAAATGAGAACTTAGCACACATATGAGAGACCAAGGCCGTTCATCATCAGGTCCCAGGTTGAAATTTCATTGACCAAAGAAATCCGGCTGATCCACTCTCCTGGCAGCCCAAAACCGTATTGTGTGGCCCACCTGAAGAGCAAATCAACCTGGTTCTTGACAAAGGGCATATTCACCTCCATGAATAGCCTGGATTGGGCATACATGGAATGTGCGGAAGGACAGAATTGAAACCAAATAAAATCTAATGAATTCACAAGGGAAGGAATCCGTCCAATACCTCTGTTGGCTGGCAGACGGCAACCTCAATGGCATAGTTTCCAGACTCTGCATACGATTTGGAAAGCCCAAAGATCGATATTGGCCCCTGCGTCTACGCACTGACTCCAACCATTGGGCGAATCGGAAGGGAGAGCCCGTCGAAATTTCTCCTAACAGAAACAGCACCTGCTAAAAGGAAAAAAAAAAAAAAAGGAAATCCGTTCGGTAACAAATCTGTAAAAACGGAAGGATTTTATGTTTTTAGAATGCAATTGCATACACGAGAAGAAACGTGAGGCGATGAGGCAGTTTCCTCTTCTTGTTGTTGTTGTTCTTGGATTTCCTACAAAAAGCAGCAGATCGTATTAGGAAAATAGGAGTGTTTGAGAGAGTGGAAGGGATTGTGGTTTGGTAGGATTGCGTAAGGAATGTGTTTGTGAAAATACCTGTTGGAGAATTTTGAGGTTGATGGGAGTGATGATTGCAGGTTCGTGTTCTGCTTTTTGGTATTCAAGTGCCATGGAATGGAGAGAGAAAGAGAGACGTCCTTTTTGGAGGGGTTTTTTTTCTAGAGAGAGAGATGGCAATGGCGTGCTCTTTTTGCGGAAAAGAGACGCTTTTTTTCAGGAAGGGCAAGAGGGGGGAGTGAGGGAGGAGATTGCACTGCCGGTACAAGTTAGACTCGCGCGGCTCTACTTCGAAAGGCTACTGAAGTGACCTGGCAGAAATGTATTGGCGCCCTGCTATGATGTATGTAGTTTATCATCGCCGTCCATTCTCTTTGTTTTTTCATATTATTTTAAGATAATATCCCAAAAATGAGGCAAATACAAATCTCATGTGAGCCACAACACGTGAGACAATGGTGATTGAACGCCCACCATTAAAAATTTATTAGGCCATAAAAGTTTTGAATGAATCTTATATTTGTTTTTTCTTTTATCACAATAGGTTGAATGGAAAATAAACATTACAGTGGGCCTTAGGAAGTTTTTAAGGGTGGGAGTTCAATCACCACTGTTTCCTGTTGGATCTGTCTCATTTTTGGATAATGCCCCTAAATTATCTGTAAACATAAATGGACGGTGTGGTTAAAACACATATGTAATGGTCCATATATCAGCTTCAGTAGCGAGGCAGCATTGGTAGGCAATCCACGTACAGAGCGGGTTCAGAGCGGGGTTCACTTTCTGAAATTTTCCTATAATTTGAAGCGTCCAATTTCTAGTTGCTAAATAAATAAGTTATTCTTCTATAATCCTACTTTTCTAATGATCATTACCTCTTGATTTTTAGAGTTTTATGCTAGCCATTGATAATTTCAGTGATTCACAATCATCCGTTCAGGTTATTTTTATTATGATCTCTTTATAAAGTAGGTTCTACATGATGGACGGTTTCAATCACAGTAAAAATCAGCATGTGGCCCCCAATGAGCGGATACATAGGCTGGATCCTGAGTGGTGACAGAGGCAAAAATAACTCATTTCGATGGTTTTAAGAGGGAGCAGATTAAGTGTTGCAATTACTGTATGGGCCTCACCTTGATGATTTTTTTGTAAATCCACGCCGCCCATCGGTTGTATCAGCTCATTTTAGGACTTTACCCCAAAACTTAATGAGATACAAATTTACGGTGGATCACACCACTGTAAAAAGTGGTTAATGACCGTTAAAAACTTTTTCCAGGCCACAAAAGTTTCGGATCAAGCGTATCTTTGTATTTTCTCTTCATCCAGGTCTGTTTGACCTTATAAACGGGTTGGATGGAAAATAGGCAATACGGATCAGCTTACATTGGGCCATAGGATGTTTTTAATGGTGGGTGTTCAATCACCACTGTTTCCTGAGGTGTGGTCCACCAGATATCTGGATCTTCTTAATATTTTGTATTTTGTACTAAAATGGGATGTAAATACGGATGGACGGTGTGGATATTCAAAAAATATCAAAGAGGGCCCCACAGTTAGGGTAACACCCACTTAGGTGTTATAACACCTAATCCGCTCCCGTCTCAATCTAGACCAATGCCCAGCTCTAGTCAGATGCTTTATACGTATGCAGTCAGAAATTGACAATTGGCATGAATAGACTCATTAGAATGTTCAAATCGTAGGACCTAATGCAGATGGGCCTTTTAAATAACATTGATTAGTGTGCATTTGTTTGCCGAATACGAATAGTTGAATAGGTTTCATCGTGACCATCCATAATATGTCATATCAACAGTGGGTCCTACATATTTATTGCTCAGTGTAAGTGTTGTTTTTTGACATCTGACGGTGGCCCTCAGAGCCCTAGCCTGTCACTATTTCATATTAAACATTTAAACACATATATATATATTAAATGGGCCACATAACATGGTTCTTACGGGAAGGCGTTCGTTCTGGAAACGGATTGGCGACTCCCTTGCCACTAGCGAATGGCTAGTGGTCGGTGCTACTGGATAAAAGGTGGGGTCTACAGTCGTAAATTTTTCTATTTTTAGCTAAAGCTGATATCTGTACATTTTCCGTCATCCAGGTCTGTTTGAAAATAAACATTACGGTGTATTCTAGGATGTTTTTAATGATGGGTATGTCATATGTGGGCCCATTGAGATGGGTGTGACAAATCTACTCCGTTCATCTGCTTTGAAAGACTTTTTAAAATTCAGAAAGATCCAAAACTCATGTGTGCCATATCACACGAAATTGTGGGGACTGAACGCTTGGCAGTGACAAAAGTTTTATATTAAGATGATTCTGATTGGTAATGAATCTATGAACGGTTTGGATGGCATATAAACATCTTAGTTAGCTACAGGAAAGTTTCAACGGTGGATGCTGCTGTTCTCACTGTTTTGTTGGTATATGGCCCACCTGAGTTTTGGATCTACCTAATTTTTATAATCCTATCTATCTTATTATGGTCTTTAAAAACATATGGATGGAGTAGATTTATCAAGGACATCTCTATGGACCCCACACAACCCCGGGCATATAGATATCTGTGTGCCCGGGTTCGACCCTGGGGGCTACCGTTACAGTGTACGAGAATTGCTTGTTACCCTCAGCCACATGACTTTCCTGTGGTGCGAAATTACGTGGAGCCTACGGAGATGTCCATGACAAATCCACTCCGTCCATCAGATTCTCATGATCACAACAGGGCAGGAATCCAACAATCAGATAGATCCAAAACTCAAGTAGACCACACCACACGTAACAGTGAGAATAAAAACTTTCATCATTCAAACCTTCTTTGGAGCTGACCATGATATTTATATGCAATCCAAACCGTTCACTAATATACACTGTATGCACAAATATCATTATGATACAATATTTCTGCAGCCCCACGGAGTTTCCAATGGTGGGTGTTCAATCCTGTTTTTTTTTTTTTTTTTTTTTTGTGTGGTGTGGTCCACCTTAACTTTGGATTTACATGATTTTTGAGTTTCTTTACTATTACGATCTTGAGAAACTGATGGACGGAATGGATTTGTCAGGGACATTGATGTGGGCACCACAGTTTCCATCCATAGGAACTTTAATTCACTCCCTTAGCAGCTCACCATCATTTAAAAATGCTTGTGACTTGTCATATGACACTCAAGCACGACAATCCAGACCACCCAAACTGTGGGGCCCATTGCAGATGGAACGTCTATATAAAATAACACTGATCAAGCAATCATAACCATCCAATATTTGATGACCTATTAAATGGATGGTTAAAACGTAAAAAGTTGTCATATATACATGGATTTGGAAGTGTAGATATCCATATCGCTCATCAGGTGGGGCACGCCGTCAACATGCCAAAAAAAATGAGTGGTTAGAATAAAAGAGTCCAATTGTAACTTTCAACATACACGTGTGGCTCGCGTGGGGAGCTTCCTACTGTGATTTTTGGCACGTAACAGGTTCATAGTGCTTTCTAGCTGATGAATGGCCAGGATCTCAGACTCGTGCCGTTCACAAGGATCTCTGACAGGAATTCCGCCCCTCGCATGAGCGAGAGCGGATTCACCTTAGTGGTGTTACCCCTACCGTGTGGGGTCCACCTTGATGATTTGTTGTATATCCACGCCGTCCATCCGTTTCTCCAGCCCATTTTAGGATACGGTTCCAAAAATTATGCAGATGCAAATTTCAGGTGGACCATACTACAGGAAAATTCCAAGGCAAAATCAGATCTTTAATATTTCTGGCTGGGCTCCATCCACGTTGAATCGTCAATTTGGACGGTCTGGATCACCGTGCAACAATGCATGTGTACAGCTGAAGAGTCACCAGACTCACCACCATTTTCTAAAAGTAGTGGTGAACTATTATCATAGCTGTCGTGCTCTACTTGAGTCTTGAACTGACCTTTTCTTTGTGATGTAAGACTCGCTTCCTCGGAGAGAGGGAGGTCGCCATTTCTGCAAATTCAAGTTGCTGGGTATGTTTGTTAATTGTTAGAGTGAAATTCATGTGTTCATGATATTTATAGATACATCTTTTTGATAGACTAGTACATGTTTTTCTCTTTGATGTGTTCATGACATTTACAGATACATCTTTTTGATTGTTTAGTGCATGTTTTTCTCTTTGGTTACAATGGCAACTACACAGAAAATGTTCATATACTGCTAAAACTGGTAATTCTTATAGACCATGTTCTCTTTTACCTTGCTTCTTTTCGTTCTTCGTTTTTTCGAGTATTCAAAGAAACCCAATGCTACAATTCCATCCAACTGAAGTCTATGAACCTTAGTTTGAAAATCTGTAAACCCAATTCAACTCAGTCTCTAACTATGTTTAAGTAAACAAAGAGGCTTTTTACTTATCACAGTCCCTGACTATGTTTAAGTAAACCATATTTGGGAAATGAATAGGAAATTGAAGTACTGTTCCAATTTCCAAAGTGGGGAAATGGGTGTGAAAAATTAATTGGGTTGGGTATAGATATCAATTTCCAATAGCTGAAAACTGGTAAAAAGGTTGAGTGGCCAAATACCGCTTTACGGAATGCCCCCATCTGTAGAAAAGGATTTCTGGAATAAGGGTGTGTTTTGTTGCACCGTAGTTCGTGATCCATCAGTCTAATTTATTACAGAATTTCGTGATGTTTGGTGCAACCAAACTCACCATAAACTTTTTCTTTTGGGGATTTTTACTGCAAAATTCCTCCCAGAATGGGATTTTACCAAATAGTGCCTCCAGGAACTGATATTACCGGGGAGTGCCTTTTCAGAGGTGAAATTATACTACTGCCTTTGTTTATATTTTATTCACAAAGTGCGGATTGAGGATTGCGAGGCCCATGCGGTATGTGTGTAACATCCAACCTGTCAGCAGATGCAAACCAAAATGATTATTAGATGAACCAAAATTATGGAGGATCCAATCATAAATTGGGCCAATCCATAAAACGTAATATACACCACTCAAACATCCAAATTCAATTACAGCCATTGTTTTGAGTATCGGAGATATTATCGATAATATTGCCGAGATTATTAGCATCGCTAGCTTGGCAATACTGCTGACACTCGTAATGTAAAAAATTCCAAGTATTGGTGATATATTGCTAAGTATCGCTAATATATCAATATTGCCAATGTATCGCCAATGTTTTTTACTGTCTAAATTCCAGGTGTCACTTGTATTGCAACGTGTCGCCGATATTTCAATAATATTGCCAAGGTATCGATATCACCAAAAATCTATTTATTAAAAAAAAAATATTCATTTCAATTTTTTAATGGGTGCACGGTTGTATTATGAAATGTATGTCTAGATGTGTGTATATGTATGCATGCATGCATGGATGGGCGTACGTATGTATGTATGCATGAATGGATGTACGTATTTATGTATGCATGAATGGAGGTTGGATGGATGGGCGAATGTAGATGTGTGTGTATGTGTGCATGGATGGATGGATGGGTCATGTATGTGTGTATATATGTATGTGTCATTCTATGTATGTATACATACATGGATGGTTGGATGGATGGATGCATAGATCATGCATGTGTATTTGTATGTATGTATGTGCATGCATGGATGGATGGATCCACCATTTTCCCCATGTTTCCCCAATGTTTCCCTAAGTCAACAATACATGCTTCTAGGCCCCCATTAAAGGGAAACTTATAATTTGATTCCTACATATGCAAACATCCGTATTTTAGCATCTCTTGAAGTATCATTGAAAAGTTTCACCATTTTTCTCATGCTTCCGTGAGTCAACCTTACATGCTTCTAGGCCCCTATTAAAGAAACTTATTATGTATGCTCTTTTTTGCTATTATTTGATTTCTAAATATGCAAATATGTATATTTTAACATCTCCCGAAGTTTCATTGAGAAATTCCACCATTTTCCCCATTGTTTCCCTCAATCACTGATAAATTTATGCGTATCGGCGATAATATTGGCAATATCGACGATGTTTTTGTATCCCCAGCTAGTGATACATGTAACGATACTGATACTACGAGCTCTGATTGCAGCCCATTTGATGATTTGATCGGCCTGATTATTTGTTTGTGTGACTACCATGGTAGGGTCCATATGTTGGACGGGTTGGATGTTTCATACATACCATGTGGGCCTCACAAGTCTCGACTTTCACTACTATTTTAAAGAAGAAGAAAATTTAGATGAGGGCATTTTTGTAATTTCCTCTCTCCAAAAGCACCTCTCTGTAATTTCTCGTAGAGGCATTATTTGGTAAAACATCAATTCTAGGGGAATTTTGCTTCAAAAATCCCTTTCTTTTTAGCTATTTATGTTGGTCAAACTGAGTCTACAAAGTGAGTTAACCTAACTTGTAATTCATCTGACCTGAGTTGGCTCAGCTCAGTTTTGAGTTGACACGATGTTTTGGGTAGGCTCTGAATGGTTGTGCAAGTAAATTGAATTGGAGTTGCTGGCGATGGTTAGTTTGAATGCTAACGAAGGAAATTGCAAATCAGTTCTACTTTTCCAGACAAATAATAGCAAACCAATTCCATGATAGCAAAGCCAGTAAAAAGATTTTGAGTGGCTAAAAGATTCCGTGATCAGTCAGTCCTGACTTGGTTTGATTTTCATGATGTTTGGTGCAGCCAAACACACCTTAAACTTTTTTTCTCCTTTATTTATGTTGGTTAAATGAGCCTACAGAGTGAGTTGAACCTGACATGCAATTCATCTGAGCTGAGTAGTTTCAGCTGTGTTTTGAGTTGACTTGATGAATTCCCGGTAGGCTCTAAATGGTCATGTAAGGAAATTGAATCGGAGTTGTTGGCAGTGGTTAGTTTCAATGCTAATTAAGGAAATCACAATTCAGTTAGTATAAATAATAATCAGTCCAATTTGGTGCAGAATTTCATGATATAATTCAGTGCAACCAAACGCACTGCAAACATTTCCTCTTTTTTCCTGATTTATGTTGGTTAAATTGAGTCAAAGTGAGTTGACCCAACTTGTAATTCATCTGAGCTGAGTTGACTCAGCTCAGTTTTGAGTTGACTTGATGAATTTTGGGTAGGCCCGGAATGGTTTTGTAAGGAAATTGAATCAGAGTTGTTGGTAATGGTTAGTTTGGATGCTAATGAAGGAAAACACAATTCAGTTAGTTCTACTTTATTAGACAGATAATGGCAATCCAATTCTGCAGAGAACCCAAATACACCAATATGTACTAAATATGCATGCTGTTTAGGGTGGCGTGGAAATGAAACCTGCATTAAGTGGGCATTCGTTTTCCCACTTTTCCTCCCCAAATGACTATTGAGATAAGAACAGGAAGTTCCCATTTCATCTCAACCATGTTTTGTAGTTGTGGTTCCTGTTTGTTGTGGGAACTGGAAACACCAAGTGTACCGTTTGACAACAAATTCACTCTTTATGCTTCATGGTAGGAAGCTTGTTTTGGATTATGAATAACATGAATAATATAGCTAGTTGTATTCCTACACCTGCTTACTGTCATAGACTCATGATTGTGTTTTATTGCAGTTCTGGTGCGTGAGAAATGGCTGGTGATTTGGATGATAAGGTATCAATACTATTGGATACTTGTCCTCAACTATCCAATGGTTCCATGGAAGTTCCATTAACAAGCTTTAGCGCTAGGCGTACTACTCGGAGTGTATCATGTTTGCCAATGTCTGCTACGAATTCCATGGGGCCCTACGGAAGTGAAAATAGCCCTCTATCTCATATTGGTCGTTTGAATGGTGAAAAACGCCCTCTTTATACCCCTGAGCGGTCCTTTATATAGCCATACGAAGCCCAAGAACTTCTCTCAGCCTATGAATGGGACATTAGTTAGAAGAACAGTGACTGTCAACGAAAGTGTTATAGAAATGGGCCAGATGGACAGGCCAGATGACAGCTTTGTGCAAAAGAATGAGCATTTATTGAAGTCTGGGCAATTGGGTAAATGCAATGATCCTTTCTGCACCATGTGCCCGATGAATTATGATTTCAAAGAAGCAGAAAAGAAATATAAAAAGGCTTCAGCTTTTGACACTAAGGTGATTTTCTTCCATTCGCTGAGTGCAGTCTCCTTATCTAGTTGTTTATGCTTTTTAATATGCTGAGGTAGTAATTTTGATTCTTCAAAAGACATCAAACAGAGCGGTTTGTTAGAGATAGTTTATTGTGATTAAATTCATTTTGCCTTTATTATGAAAATGCCAATACATATTTTTCACATCTTCCTAGTTGTATCTATGATACTACACATAAGACTACCCATTAAAATATATGTTATATATTCAGTACACACATCAAACAGAGCAGTTTGTTAGAGATAGTTTATTGTGATTAAATTCAATTTGCCTTTATTATGAAAATGCCAATACATATTTTTCATATCTTCCTAGTTGTATCTATGATACTTCACATAAGACTACCCATTAAAGTATATATTATTTATTCAGTACACAGTTACCTTTTTAATACTCTCACCGGTACAGTTCTCCATTTCCTAAATGATCCAGCAATATGAATGCACGTATTCTGCTTGTAACAAGGTACTTATATTTAACTGTATAATGAATTATTTCAGGTATTGTTTTTAATCTGTCAACATGCTAAAATAATGAAATTGTTATTACTTAGGTTTTTACGATACACAAGCAATATATTATGATGAGATTGATAAATTTTTAGAATTTCCTAAGGGCCTGTTTGGATTCAAGAAAACCATGAGAAAGGAAACAATGTTTCTTAGGGAACCTTTTTCAACGAGATTTTGGTGGAAATTTAAGATTTATTTTCAAGTTTCTTGTTTGGCAAAATAAAAAAATTTCTTAGAAAATTTTTTAGATAGTCACTAGCATGCGGTATGCTTCGAGATGAATAGTGACACATGTGGCATACATGGCATACGTGAGCACTTGAAGCTGAATTATAGTATGCGTGGTACATGTGAGGTGCTTGATGTTGTATGGTGGCACATGTGGCATAAGACATGCATGGGCACATTTAACTTGTGGGCACTAAAGTTAGATGACAACACTTGTGCACATTGGTACCATTTGCACACAACATATTTGGGGGATTGAAGATGGACAATGGTACGTGTGGCACATTGGCGCATGTGGGGTGCCTTGCACATGGGGCACAAGTAAGATGAATGGTGATACATGTGGCACAATAGCACATGTGGGACGCAAGAGAAGATGGATGGCGACACATGTGGCACATTAGCACATGTAGGGCTTTTTACATATGTGGGGCACAAGAGAAGATGGATGGTGGAACATGTGACCTAGTGCCATGTGTGGGGCATGACCGAAGATAGACAATGTCTCATTTGACACATTGGTGCATGTGGCACATGCGATGCGATTGAACATGAATATTGGCGCATTTAGGCTTAAACCCTTTAAAAACACATTTTCCTTCCATTGTGGGAAAATGCATTTCTGGGGGGTGGAGGTAGGAAAATAAATTTGTTTATTTTCTAACATAGATAGAAAGTGAGAAATGGTGTTTCCTATAATTTCCCACAAAGAAAGGCTTACCAAACAAAGGAAATTAAGTTTCATAGGAAACACTATTTGCTTTTTTATGCTTTCTATGAATCCAAACAGGCCCTAAATGACTTTCTAGTTTCTAGTAAAACAGGATTCAGTTATATATTTCCTATGAGTATCTCAAAATATCCAATACCAATATCGGTCTCATGTTGTTTCCAACACACTTTGTGAGCTTATGCAGAAATCTGGGCAGGCGGTTCCACCGTGTATGTGTTGTGGCCCAAAACTCAGACCATTTTGTTGGTCAGGTGGGCTAAATATGTACATTTAATGTAGAAAATTGGTCATGTTTTAGGCGTTCCATTTCTTACATTTGTCACGCACATGATGTCCCGAGCAGCCTGATTATTGGGTTATGGTACATACACAGTGGAGCCACCAAATGAATGATCTTGATCTCACACACACATGCTACATTCGCATTTGTAGGGGGTATAACTCAGAGCCCTACTCTTTCAAGTAGCCGTATCATTTTTCATCCTACTGATATTGGTTTTATCTCCACATGTTCATGGAGTGTGCTTATGCCTTATGAATGTTTTTTATTATCTTTTTTTATGCAGTTACCTAATTCACCATACGGGGATGCCAAAGGTTGGGTGCAAAAATCATTTTCCTCGCTAAAAAGATGTATTCCTGGCATCATGAATCCTCATACCAAGGTTGTTCAGCAATGGAACCAATTTTTTGCCATTTTTTGCTTGGTGGCAATTTTCATGGACCCATTTTTTTTCTTCCTACTGTCCATGAAGGAGGTATAATTTTGTTCTCTTCCATGTTAATGACAAACAACTTAGATTGCATTTAAAACTTTTTTTTTTTTTTTTAACGATTAGATTGCATTTAAAACTTTTCACATCTTTAACTTGAATAAATGATGAAAACTTGTATTACTGGGTATTTGTATGTGATTTTGAGCTTTCTCAGCAAAGTTCTATGTATTGGAGGGCCTATCAGCCAAGCCAAAAATGATAAGATACTGGCATGATTTTTTTTGGCCAAAAATGTGAACAGTGTTAGGAAAAAGGAAAAAATGGGAAACACAAGAATCTGTCATTTATTTGTATTATTTATTTATTTATTTATTTGTACTCAATGATGTATCGGACCATTCTTTGGTAAGAATGCTAATTGTTGGTCTAACATATTGAAAGCTGAGTTTTTGTGCCTTTGAAGTTTAAATTTAGGGCCCATTTGGATTGGAAGAGTCCGAGGTGAGGACATGGAAAAATGTAACCACAATAAATATAGTGGAAATGGTATTGAAGATGATGCATGGGAGGGAGGGTCTTCTCTGGCAGGTGTGGGGGCAGTTCTGGCAAGCTCCAATGCAACCTTGACGAAGGAACGGCCAGAACGAGGGGCAGGGTCTGGAGGTCTCCCAGGGGGAATATGAGACTTGGCGGGCGTTGGGGTTATGAGAGCGGGAGGATTTCTGGGTTTTGCCCATGATATTCCCCAAATTCTGCCATCCACCATCTTACCATTGAGGAGACCCATGGCTGCTCACGCATCATCTTCATAAAGGAAGCGGATGAACGCGTAGTTATGGGGTCTCTTGAGGGAATGGTTCCATGGCATGTAGATGTTAGCGATTTTCCCAAATCGCCCAAAAATCCTTGCTAGATCTTCCTTGGAGGTGTCTTTGGAGGTGTTCCCGAGAAATAAAGAGAAGTAGGTGGACAGAAGAGAGGAGGATGTGGGTTGCTGTTTTCTTCGGCTCACCTCCTTCCATGGCGTAGGGTTGGGAGGGTTGGGTTGGGTGGAAGGGAATCTAGGGATGGGTAGGGTTTGGAGGTTGGGGCCAGACGGTGGGAGGGTAAGGCTGCTGGAGCTGGAGGGATTTGAGGGATTAGGGAGGAGCGGGTTCGGATGTCGGGATGAAGGAAGATGGGATTGAAATCGGGAGCGAGAGGGACGGGAGGGGTTAGGGTTTGGGTTTGGGGGAATTTCGGGACGCATCGGGAGGGGTTGAGAGTCGCACTACGTTTGAGAGTTCTACATGTTAATATTCAATAGTACTCTGTGTGGAATCCCATGTCACCACCACTCAGATTTGAGTTAAGTCAGTAGAAGCAACCAAAAAACTTTCTTTAACCTCTATTTGTTGGTATGTCTTGGTGTTGCAGATTTGTTAGATTGATGTCATATTCAACATATTCTTTATCATTCTATTAGAATGTCAGATAACTACTAGCGTATGTATTTACTACAATATGATAGGGCTGCAATTTCGTTCAAGTCAACTCAAACCCAACTGACCCAACCCGAGTTCGGGACAGGTTGTGTCAGGTTGTCAGGGTCCTCTATTGGGGTTAGGGTTAGAAAACTCCAACTTGATTTGGAATTGGGTTGGGTTAGGTTTGAAAATTTCAGTTCGGGTAGGGTTGGGAATAATCACGTGTTTGAGTTGGGTTGGATCGAATCACGTCAGATTGGGCCAGTTTAGGGATGAGCATAGATAAATTTGGGTTGGGCACCTCTGGTTGGAGTATGGGTTGGGTTGGGTTCTCTTGAGGTCGAGGTTGGGCTTGGGTTGACCCTCAACCTGACCCAACCTGCCTGAGTTGCACCCCTGTAATATGATGGCTCTGTTTAGTGAAACATTACCATATCATATATTATCCTCAACTATGAAATAATTCGGGTTACTGACGCATCATTGATGTCATGTATAATGAAAACTGCCCATTGGCCCGTAATAGGTCCATAACTTATTACCATTCACATGGATGTGACACTGCCCGGTCATGGTTTAAACAGCCTGATAGCTTGGCCGATAAAGGAGCAGTTTGATGTCAGGTGGGCAGCAAGTCACGAAACTTTTGACAAGTGATCATGAGACTTCTCCATTTTGGCTTTTGCAAATCCTACTTCACTCAATAACAAGGTATTTCATCATGGTAACTGTTACAATATGGGCTGTAATGGGCATTACAACTTTTTTTTATTTTTTTATTTTTAACACAAATACCAGACTGTCCCATGCAATTTTTTTCCGTTAAGGCATAATTGTTACCGCAATTACCATTGTGTATGGCCATTACTACCGTAACGTAACGGAATACCTTGCCTAATAATAATCTGATTTTTGAGCCATAGCATTTAAAGCTTGCTTATTGTGGTTTGGTGATGATAATTGATCCATGGGTCCAATCAAGCTTTTTTGGGTGTGCAAATTATGAACCATCTTCTTCATCAATGCTTGTACGATTCCTTCACACTACCACTTATTGCCACAATGTCTTTTGATTTGGAACATGGTTCTACAAACTTACGACTAAGTATATCGTGTTTAAGCCATGGATTTGAGTAGTGGGTTAGGAGTGTGACTCACCTGGAGATCGAAACCGGTACTTGGCCCCATATAAGTGTGGGGACTCATTTCATTTGGACCGAAATCAATATAACTCGGACATTTACTGAGTTGCATCGGATGATTTTTCAAACCATATTTAATCATGGTTTAAGTGGCTCCTGTGATAAAGTCTTGTTATGTATTATTCGATGACAATCAATGCATTGGACATAACATCATGAATTTTCCTAATTTTGTGCCTTATTAGAAAGACAAACTCGCATTGTATCACAAGGGCCCACTGAATGAGATCACAAATAAATGCAAACCCGTGACGAGGCATATCATTCTTATCTGTATATGGGTGCTCCCAACTCGCTATTCTCTTTGAGTTTTATGCCTCCATTTATCCTTTCTGCTCATTGCTTGTAAGATATCCATGAGTAAAGTTCATGTGCATGAGAGTTCACAATATCCTAGCATGCTCGTTTCTGGCCTAAACCATGAATATGGAAACCAAACAAGTTAAATGCGAGTGGATATGTTCTTGTACAAGTCATGTATCACAAAATCAGAATTTGCAGCTGTTTGGTGGCATTTTTCCAATCCCTCCTACTTGTTCAAAGAACCTAAAACCATATTGATTTGCAGGTGCGTATTTTCACAGAAATGGAGGATCCCATCTTAGATGCTATGTATGAAAGATTGAAGCAAAAACTGTATATACAAGGAAGAAAGGTACTGTATCAAGGAGCTCCAATTGACAAGATGGTTTTCATTGTCCGAGGAAAAATGGAGAGTGTTAGAGATGGAAATCCAACCCCCTTGTCAGAAGGTGACGTTTGTGGGCAGGAGCTACTCACATGGTGTCTTGAGCATTCTTCAGTGAGCAGAAGTATGTGTTCAATGCTCATCTTATTTGTTCTTTTATTGCACAGCTTAAGGTTGAGTAGATCTTTAAATTTAAAACTAATACTAACTCCAACTCCGAATCAGTGATCCGAAAGTTTTTGGAGACTTGGCAAGTGTTTGTGATTCATTAATTAGCATATGAGTTATACGATGCTCCATCCAGCGAAACTGCAATATTTGTTCTACCCAATACTGGTACATCTGGGGCCCACCTTCAGTTACCGATTGACCAATGGACTATCCCAAATATCTATCCTATAGATGATCCTAGTTGTCTGATGGGAATGGAAAATTACCACAAAGGTCCATTTTGATGGGGCTCAATCCAGCAGTTAGGATTGCCCAAATCGGGAAGGTTTTGAGGTATGGAAAATCATGGCGTCCACCATATCAATGATTGGATCATGGTCAGACCCCATTGATGCAGTTCACTTAGCCAAGGAAATGCTCAATTAAGTGTTGTATATTTCCTCTAAATGTATGGCCCCCTTGCTTGTAACAAATTCATTGTTCATTTTGGTTGGTGGAAAATAGGTAACCAGATGTCGAAATCTTTGTTAACTAGGCCTTTGCCAAGATAGTTTTAAATAGTGGTTTCAGTGTGCAGCTTGCTTGGAAACTGCAACCATACCCACTTCCCCATTTTATTGTTTCGGACTGCTTCGGTCCTGTTTTGGTTTGGTGACTTGCTTCATTGCCCATCTAAACCGAGACAACTTGGCTGAGTCGAATCAGTTTTGGTAGATATTTAGAACCATGATTTAGAGTCTTCATGTTTTATTGCTTTGTCAGCTTGTGCCCATAAATTGCTTTTCATAACTATGAATTTACCAATCAAGTTCTTGCTGTGTTGAGGTTGAAAACATGATCTTTATTTATTTATTTATTTCAGATGGAAAGAAAATCAGGTCATCGGGACAGCAGTTACTTTCTAAAAGGACTGTGAAGTGTTTAACAAATGTGGTAGCTTTTGTGCTGCAAGCTGATGATCTGAAAGAAGTCGCCGCCACTTTTGCACCATTCTTGCGGAGCCCACGTGTTAGGGGCCATAAGGTTATACATAATCTCATCTCATACAGTTTTATGATAGCTCTACAAAATCATGCAGCCAGGGGCGGGTCATGCTTATAAGTGTTGTTTTTATGCCATGATGAACCCCATTAAAAAATAAAAATAAAAAATCAATTACAGCCTTACAGGATCAAGGCCTGCATCCCCAAGCAGTTTGCACCATGTGTTTTAGGTTTCTCAACTTTGACAAGGTATTAAAATTTGCTAATGCACAGGACACATGTAGGACTCTGTACGTGGGCCATCGTTTGGGGTATTCAAACCATTCATCTGCTAGGCCTCGCCATGGATGGGGGATGCCTTAACAGTTATTTAGATCAGAAGATTCTAACCATTTAGTATCCTACAAACAGGTAGTTTAGGAGTATGATCCAAGGATCAAAGGATGAGGATCTTCCAATATTGGATTTTAGTAGGGTCCATCATATCAGTAGTTTGGATCGCAAACCCATTTTCTTAAGTGCAACAATTCTTGTGCATGTCTTGTGCATAAGCAATATGTACTTTGAGACCTTATAATCCCTCATTGAAACAGTTCAGGTGGGCCACCTTTCAGTAGGCAGTTGACTCAAGGGACCATATAATGTCGCCTATCATATAAAACTAGCCATCCAATGAAATTGACAATTACAACCAACGAAACCAATGATCCATGCTTAACAGAGGCCAATCAGATTGGGGGCAATCAGGCAGGATCATCAACTGTGGGGCCCAACATATGAATAGTCTATAACAATTGTCACGCCTCTTTTGCAGGTACGAATCTCCAGAGTGGAGAGAAGACACAGCAAGTTGCATTCAAGAAGCATGGAGATACAAGAAGAAGCCTCTGAGTCGGGGAGCAAGTGGTAAACCTCCACCTGATAATCCCATCAGGCTATATAACCTTCCTAGTAATTTATATATGTAATATCCTATTTTCCATGGAAAAATGTATGTAATTGTATCATTGATCTCAATGATCAGCCCCTTTATAAGGGGTCCACTTATCTGCTAGATAGTTGTATCTATGCAAGTTTTCATCTCTTACAATTCTTGTACCACAAAAACATCAATGTGGATCGATGGTTGAATTATATCTAATGGTTGCCTATTGTGATTGAAATGAATGGTATTTTTCTGTTTTTCCCAACAGAAGTGGGACCCAACTATTGGCAACCCCGCACTTGAATTGGTGTGTCCCATCATATAGATTGGATGTGCGTTGTTATCTCCCCTTATTAGATGCTTGCAGCCATCTGATGAAAATTATGACTAGTGCTCCACATTTAACAGCATAGTTCTAAAACTCGGGCTTTGACTCAGTGAAACTCGATTGGGAGAGTGACAGAGTGTTGACTTGGTGTGCCTTGTTGAGTCGGCTCAATGACTCGGTAACTCGAGGCAACTCGAACCAAGTCACTCTCTTGAAAAATGTTTTTTCCTTTTAATCAACGGTACGACAGTTGTACCAAGTTCTTCGTAGAGTATCCGGATCTCCGTTATTTATTTATTTATTATTATTATTTTATAATATTTTATCCTTATACGACTACGTAAAAATATTTATAAAAATGGTTAAATTAATTAAATATCGAGTCAAGTCAGGTAAAGACTTGTCCGAGTCTTTGAGTCAACCTGACTCAGCTGAACATCGAGTCAAGTTTTGAGTTTTTAATTATGCTTGACAGACCCTGATCAGACGTTTTGGGTCTTCAAATATTCCAATGGGGGAGATTTTTGTGGTACCCTCCATCTGCATTGGGGCCCATTATGTAGACGGTTTAGATTACCCTAAATTGGCAGCCACAAGTGCAGTTTCTTGAGCTTATTATGTGGACGGTTTAGATCACCAAAAGGTGGCCACGGCAGTGCGGTTTCTTGAGCAGAGAAAATGCTTATTCAAAGATGGAACATCTCTCTTGTACTCACCAATGAACGATGGAGAATTCTTGTATGAGCTATTTATGGATTTATATTATTTTTTACAGCTGAAGTCTAAAGATATGTTATTTGAAAGTGGACCAACATGGTTTTTGGGCCTGAACATGAGAGTGAGTAAAACAAGTGTATTATGGACCCAATTTTTTGGCCGAACTGAGTCAACTCGGGCAAGTCTCGGGTTGACTCGCTGAGTTTTCGGACTTCCAAAACAGTGATGAACTATTATACTTTACAAGAAAAGATTTAGCAATGCTGGTGAACTATTATAACAATTTGTACCGTCACCTATAATGGCGGTGGACTATTATAAGAGTAGATACAAAAATCAGCCTGATCGAGGTGGCCACATCACCTGAAATTAGTGGTTGTAGGAGTAATTTTGAATTGCTGTGGCCCGCTTGAGTTCTTTGTCTGGATGATCTATTTTATGTACGGTGAATATAAGACATCTCACCTGATGGATGGAGTGGATTTTACATATACAATATGATGGGCCCCACAGAGCTTGGGTGTTTTACGAGTTGCAACTCCAGTCCCCTCTTTGATATGCTTCCATTCAACCAGGTCACTCTCACGTTACACTCTTTAGCTTACTACCATTGGAATCAACGAACAACTGATGGTCTAACTGAAAACACAAATGTGGGGTCTACCCTTTTTCACGGTTGGGATGTCCTCCACAAAAGGTGTGTACTTAGCGGTAAAAATGCATGGCTCTCACCATTTAATTCTCAAAAAGCTTTGGTGATGAGTAAGTTAAAGATTAACCAACAATACAATGTGCGGGGCCTACTGTGATGTGTGTATGACATCCAAGCCACACATCATGTGTACCCCTTGCGTTCCCCCTGACACAATAATCAGGCTAATATTCCAAAACACAGGTGGGCCTTATTAGCATATGTGCACCAGAAGGCAGAATGACAACTTGAATATTTTGTTAGACATTGTTTTCAATTGATTGAAATGAGAAAAATGATTTCATCAAATGTGTGGGGCCCACTGGGTTATTTACTATAGAATGAATGATTAAAAACAATGGATTGAAGTCCTAAATAAATATTATATTAGAACTTGTGTATGTGGCTAAGCCAATGTCACAAGAAATATAATATCCTTGATGTTTCCTGTCCATGTAAATATCATTTAGAACCGTAATCCGCATGGATTAGGATGTGAGGAGCGTAAACTTACTTGCACCTAATTCAAATGTCGTTAGACTTGAGGCCATTATCTTCTTGATTGGCTATTACACTTAGGGTGGTTTGGATTAGGGCTAAGTCGGGCGGGTTCAACCCGACCGAGCCATGACCAACTCAACATTGGGTTGGGTTCGGGCAGGATGTATCAAGTTCGGTTTCGGGCTTGGGCTATACAAACACTAGTCTGATGAAACTTGGGTTGGGCTTGAGTTGAGGTCTCGGGCTGCCCGACCCAACCCGAACCTATCGATATATAAGCTATAAATTATAGTTGAATGAGGACCATCTGTGTTGAAGGCACTGGAAATTCTAGTGCCATCAAGTCTCATTGGTCCATGTCATTTCTGATGACTCAAGCTATAGATTGTGTGCTACATAACACGACTTTTAAAGGAGTAATTATCCTATACTTTTTCTTGTTTGTTCAGAAAAAAATGAAGTTCTTTACAATAAATAATTACATATATAATTACTAAAATCATAGGTACAAAAAATAAGATGTGTATTGAAATATAATAGACTATTGTAATAATGGAAATATTAGAATGTATTCACCCAACCAACCGGACCAACCCGACCGAGCCTGCTTGGGTTGAGAATTCCCAACCCGAGGTTGGGTTGGGTTAGGGTTGAGGTATAGGAACCTTGGGTTGGGCTAAGGTTAAGCACCAACCCGACCCAACCCAACCGACTTTCAGCCCTAGTTTGGATACCACTAAATAAATTACTTTTTTTACTTACAGCAGTAGATAAGTAACTTATTTCGGATAAGTAAGTTTAGTTTATGATTAGTTATAAGTAACTTTTTTACTTAAAATCACTTGATCACTTCAGTTATTATTTTTTTAGCTTCTCTACTTTTCACACATTGCTGAAGAGAGGCATGGGAGAGTCGAAAGGGAGGAGAAGATGATAAGTAAGTTGTTTATCAAACATACTTATCTTTTGAATAAGTAGAAACTAAGATAAGTTATTTGTGAAATAAGTAACTTATCTTCAACAACTTACTATCCAAACGGGCCTTTAATGTGATTCACATGATTTAGAATGACATACACATGTGATTGGGTCATTGCGTGTATTAATGTTTTGTGTAAGAAGGATTTCTATCTAAAAGGTTTAAGAAAAGAAAAATCCAACAATGGATCTTTACAACCGTCAAGTAGGGTCCATGATTAAGGCCTGGCCCACATGATTGTAAAATAATAATGAAGTAAAAGGATGAAAGGTGATATATGTGTCAAGGTTAGAAGTTTGCATGCGAGTTCGCACGACTTAAGTGAGAAGGCTCATGGCTAAAAAACCCAACATTCACATATTCTAAATAGGTTGGATGGCATACACAACAGAGTAGGTGAACCACACACCATTTGAAAGGTTTTTAATAGTGACATCCCATTCACTTTGAGTTTTGGATCGACATGATCTTTTTAATTTTTTTTTTTTTTTACTATAAGGAAAACCTGATCGAGGGAGCAGAAATGATGAATGGATTAGATTGCATGCACACATCAAGGTGGGTCCCTCACTTTGCGTTGTAAATTAACTTAAAATGCAAACCTTTGTAGTGGATCCAGCCTCAATTCAGAAAAATTGGTGGATATGATAATCAATATGTTAGAACTGAATTGCGGAATTTATGGATCGTGTATGCACAAGTTAATAGAGATCCAATACAATAATCTTAAGGCGTACCTGATTGATAAGACGTTCTTAATTTCTTATTGTAGCCGACAAGAATCCTGATATTCTGCACCTCACATCCTTTAGGAGAACCTTCAATGAGACTAGGGGTTTCTCGTTTGTGTTAGTGAGGGGACCGAGACATCTATTTATAAGAAAAAGGGCTAGAAGCTTACCCATCACACTTCTCCCTTTAGGGTCTTCACACCGTAGGTTTCCATATCTGGCTTAATAATCGAGTATAGGGACCGTGGTTCAAGCGTCCCGCCCCAAACCTATATACAATGATCACAATTGTAGTGGGGCCCACTAAATCTCTTAATCTGAATAATCCAACAGTTAGATTTGATGATCATGTGTGGCCCACCTGATAGGAGTCTTACATTCTCCCACTTAGGCTACACTGATCTCTGAAAGAAAACAAAACATGTTATTTTAATTGTGAAAATAATTTTGAAAAATGCATTTTCTTTTGAAAGTTTCTAATGGGCGCCCTACTGAATTTCAAAACAATACCGTTGGATAATTATGAGCAACACTTGTCAGATCCGGTCCATCAAGACTACAAATATTGAATCGTGGTAATCAACACAACATTTATACATTTCGAAGTACGATGAATCACGGTTACAAATACCAATAGCCTCAATGACATATATCAAGGATGTGGGGTGTGGTATGAAGATTGCACATCTAATGTGATCACACGTGCTTATCTTCAAGTGGTCCATCTGAACGTATCACCGAGACACAAACCAAATTCTTGCTTACTCAAAACTTAAAGTGCACACTAAAGGAGAAGCAAGATATAAACTGAACAATAGAATCATTAATGCATATAAAAGAGATCTCTGAAATATCTGTATATAATTGGATCAAAACTGAAAACTCCCACTACTGAAATACATCCTTGGGATCTACAACTCCCATAGACGTCACATGTTCCTTAAAGAGTCTAATAAGAAGACCTTTAGTGAAATGATCCGCTATCATCTACCTCATGCCGATGAGTTCTACAGACACCTGACGATTTTGAACTCTCTCATTCACAACAAGATACTTAATGTCAATATGCTTTGACCTTGATGAATGCTTGTTGTTGTTGGAGAAGTTAACTGCAACTGAACTATCACAATAGATTTTCAATGGTTTCGGGATCATCTGCACAACCCGTAAACCAGAGAAAAAACTCTGAAGCTAGATCGCCTGACTCGTGGATTCATGATAAGCTATATACTCTACTTCCATGGTAGAAGATGCCGTATGTTTTACGCTCTTCCATGATACGACTCCACCACCCATCATGAATACATAGCCTGAGGTGGATTTCTTGCTGTTGAGATAGCCTGCAAAATCTGCATCTATATATCCAACCAGGTCGGTCAGATTTCCTATACGTGAATGTGAAGTCCTTTGTCCTTTGCAGGTAGCATAATACTTTCTTGACAGCTATCCAATGGTTCATCCCTAGATTGTTAAGATACCTGCCCAACATTCCAACCACAAAAGCAATATCCGGATGTGTATAGACTTGAGTATACATGATGCTCCTTACTGCTGACGCATAAGGAATATCTTTCATTTTGTCCCTTTCTAGGTCATTCTTAGAACACTGAAATTGGTCAAACCTGTCACCTTTAATAATAGGTGCTTGGCTAAGATCACAACCTTGCATGTTAAACCTTTCGAGAACCCTATCAATATAGGCCCTCTGGGACAAGCCAAACAATCCACGTAATCTGTCCCGATTTATCTGAATGCTCACGCAACAATCCAATATCACTATTGGACAACAAAATGTCGTCAACATATTTCTTAGTCTCACGCAACAATCCAATATCACTATTGGACAACAAAATATCGTCAACATATAAGACTAAATAATAAACTTACTCCCATTGATTTTCACATATATACACTCATCCGCAGTGTTTTCAATGAAACCATATGAGGAAACAACTTCATGAAACTTTAGGTACCACTGTCATGATGTATGTTTCAACCCATAAATGGACTTCTTAAGCTTGCAGACTAGATGTTCTAAGCCTTTGGCTTTGAAACCTTCTGGTTGCAACATATATATGTTCTCACTTAAGTCTCCATTGAGAAACGTTATTTTCACGTCCATTTGATGTAGCTCTAAATTCATAAAGTCAATGCCCTCACGCTGACTGAAATCCTTTGCAACTAGTATGACTTTATACCTTTCAATATTGCCCTTAGAGTCCCGTTTGGTTTTGAATACCCACTTATAACCAATCGGCTTAATCTCTTTAAGCAATTCAACAAGGTCCCAGACTTTGTTATCCTTCATGGATTTCAATTCATCGTTCATGGCATCGAACCAATGAGAAGAATTCACACTTTGTTCGACTTGTGAAAAAGATACAAGATCATTTTCTACCCCAATGTCAAAGTCATGCTTCTGCAGATAGATGATGTAATCGTTTGGAATCGCAGATCTTCTCTCTCTATGTGATTGTCTTAAAGGCTTATTATTTTGAATTGGGTATTCTATTTCCTTATCAGTGGTTGTATGTATTTGAGGCTCTGCATGGTCATCCATAGGGATCTCAGGGTCCACTGTTGAACAAACGACCACGCTGCTCTAAATGATTGTGGTGGGAATCACAATCCGTTCTTCCTCAAACACATTGTTTCTAAAATTTGTGCTCCCACTATTTTCAGTATTCTCAATAAACCTAGCATTCGCAGTCTCAATGACTCTCATGGAATATGATAGAAAATAGAATCTGGATCCTTTGGATTTTTCTGAGTATCCAATAAAGAAGCAACTAATTATTCTGGGGTTAAGCTTTCTTTTATGCGGGTTATACGGTTTGACTTCTGTAGGACAGCCCCATACATGAAATTATCGTAAACTAAGCTTTCGCCTTGTCCACAATTCATATGGAGTTTTCATTACAGCATTACTAGGGACTCTATTAAGGATATGCACATCTGTTTTCAACGCATCGCCCCACAAAGATTCTGACAACGTTGAATTACATATCATAGACCGCACCATGTCCTTTAGGGTGCGATTATGCCTCTCCGCTACACCATTCTACTCTGGAGTACCAGGAATGGTATATTGGACGACGATGCCACAATCCTATAGGTATTTAGCGAATGACCCTGGATTACGTTTAGATTCATCATACCTTCCGTAGTATTCGCCACCACGATCGGATCTGACGACTTTTATCCTTTTATCGAGTTGATTCTCGACTTCAGCTTTATATATCTTAAATGTATTCAGGGCATCTGATTTGTCGTTAATAAGGTATAAGTACTCATAACGAGAGTAGTCGTTTATGAAAGTGATAAAATATTTCTGCCCATTCTAAGATGCTGAAGGGAACGGTCCACAGATGTCTATATGAATCACTTCCAAGAGTCCTATGCTACTAGTGACACCCTTTTTCCTGATTCTAGTCTGTTTACCTTTAATGCAATCCATGCAGACCCTAAAGTCTGAGAAGTCTAGAGAGTGAAGAATTCCTTCATGCATAAGCCTTTTCAATATCTCACGAGAGATATGACCTAATCGTCTGTGCCACAACATGGAGGAATTTTCACCATCTAACCTTCGTTTAATGCCTTTAGTGTTTCCATATGATGAGTTAATACTGTAGACATGTGAAATATCCAAATCTAGCTGATAAAGGTTATTGACTAAAGTGTCAGAACCAATTATAATCGAATCACAAGAAATACTTAATTTTCCATTTTCAAATTTGAACTCATAACCAAATTTATCTAAACGGGAAATGGAAACCAAATTGCGCCTTACAGAAGGCACACATACAATATTTATTAGACTAAGAAAGTGTCTTGACGATAACCTAAGCCTAAAGCCTCCAATAGCTTTCACGTCTACTCTAATGTCATTCCCTATATAAACCAATCTTTCTATATCGGTTGGTATCTGGCTTTGGAGCATGTCTTGTGTGGAATTACATATGTGAATAGTTGTACCAGGGTCTATCCACCAGGAGGCTGTGGATATATCAACTAAATTAGATTCAAAATAGACTAAAACTTGATTTTTACCCTTATAAACAAGTCCTTCTTTAAATTGTGTGTAATCCTCTGCAGGATCCGAATAATGATTTCCTAAATAGTGCTTCATTTTCTTATAATTGGGCCTAATAAGCAAAGGCATGAAATTATACTGGTTTGGAACATTAGAAACAATCATGGTTGGGTAAAAAATAATAATAATAATAATAACACTCACATCAATGAATGAACAAGTCCCACATAATGCTATATAAATGTAAACCATAAACATTATGCATGTATTAACATTCGATTGATTTAGGCCTTTAATCAAATTACCCAAAATGATGATGGGTTATAGTCATCAAATTCTGGCAAGAGCCCGATGTATCATTGCGACTCCTCCTTTGGGTGAAATTTCAACATACATGAGGCTCTACTGAACATGAGGCTGATCAGTACTAGTGAAATAAATCAAAGACGTCCATCACCTTTGGGCAAAATGAATCTCTCAAACTTATATAACCATTACCAATCACTTTACCCCGCTCATATCCTGTCAAGTGATAATACCTCTTTGTTCTGACCACTACTCGTTATGGAAACGAACACAACTAAATGCAATCCTAATATGGATGGTCACTGAATTCCATAAACTAAAGTCTAAAAGCAAAATTTTTTTCCAATTGAGGTCACTTTGGTGGCTAACATAACCAGCTCCAATTCTCACTCCCAGACCCAAGGATTGCTACATGGTCCTACCCATAACGGACCATTCTAAAATGGTTTTGATGTGGCCCAAAATACAGCTAATGTTGACCGCCTGTAGGCTTAAATATATTCTAAAGTAATGGTTGGATTGAATTCTTAATGGTCAACTATTCAATATCAGCCTCAAACATATGAGTAATGACCCTATTTAGGTCAGATCAGAACTGAATAATACATTTAACCATATTTGCTGAATTAACAGGGTCATTTAATAAGTGGAACCTATCAACCATCAATTAATATATATAGGTTTCATTTATTTTGAAATGGCCCAACTAAAATAAATGTATTAGTTAGAATCATCTTGGACAATGGGCAGAAATAGTTTATCACTTTCATAGATGATTACTCTCGTTATACGTACTTATATCTTATTAACGACAAATCAGATGCCCTGCATACATTTAAGATATATAAAGCTGAAGTCAAGAATCAACTCGATAAAAGGATAAAAGTTGTCAGATCCGACCGTGGTGGCAAATGCTACGGAGGGTATGATGAATCTAGACGAAATCCAAAGCCATCTGCTAGATACATACAAGATTATGGCATCGTCGCCTAGTCTTACAAAATATGTATTGACAATTGATAGGATGCCCATCGTTGGTGGGCCACTGCTAAAAATTGCAATGAATTGGGATTTATATGTACCTTACATGCGAGAATCTATAAGAAAATATAAAATACATATGGTCACATGTCCGGAGGATGGAATATGGTCTCATTCAATATTGCACGTGCTAAGTTCTCACAGCTGATGGATCAAATGAGCAACGTTTTTACATAATGCATTACAGGTCTCACAACACTTAGTGGATAGATCACGAATACCTTTAATGGCAATGATCCTGCTGATGGATTAAAACCCATTAATAGAGGATCCCACAAGATAATGATACGGACATATACATGAGGACGCACATCATCCTAAGCAGAACTGTAAGTCATTTCGAATTTAGAGTTTTTCCTATGCTCACTTTAGACTTTCTTCAGATCAATGTCCCATTACAGATGAAGAAAAACAGGTTATGTCTTGTGTCATCTATTCGAGTGCAGCTCATAGTTTGATGTATGTCATGGTCTCTACGAGACTAAATATTTCACATGCAGTCTGTGTTATAGGTAGATACATGTTAAATCCTAGTAAGCAATATATTGAGAGGTATTGAAATGGCTACTTCATTATCTACAAGGTACAATGGACTATGTCTTGACATTTCAAAAATTAGAGAGAAATCTTGTAGGCTATATTGATTCGGACTACACAGGGAATGTGGACAACAGAAGGACGACTTCCGGTTACTCGTTTGTATTAGTAAGAAGAACGATTAGTTGGTTGTCAAAGCTTCAGTCTATGGTTGCTCTTTTAACAACTGAAGTTGAGTATATGATGGTGACAGAAGTATTCAAAGAAGGTTTAATTATGAGAAATGATGAACAAATTCGAGCTTCTACGTGAGGCCATGCCGGTTAATTGTGACAGAGAAAGCGTGATCAATTTGGTTAAGAATTCGATTTACCACTCTAGAACTAAATATATTGATGTTGTCATCATTTTATGCGACAAGTGCTTGAGGAAGGTGGCGTCAATCTCAAGAAGATTCACACGGATATGAATCCGATGGATATGTTGATAAAGGTGGTTTCTACAGATAAGTTTCGATTTTGTTCAACTTATTTGGGTATGGCAAAAGATTTATTAAGATGGAGTGTGCACGAAAAGCGACGATGATTATGAAGCTATTGTAACACCTCGGGTTTTTAGGGGCCGTGTAGGAACTCGGCTCCCAAATTTCGAGGTGCCATGGGTGCCCTAATGAGCTTCATATTTTAATTACATTTGGATAATCTCATAAATAATGGAGGATTTAGCAAGACATGAAGCATAAGTACCTCATAAAGCAGTATCAATTGCTACTAAATATAAAAATATCCAAACCACGAATCTAAAATCATCTAAATAGGGAACTAATCCCACCCATACATGACCCAAAGCGACTAGGGCCCTTGTCCATATCTCGCGGTAGCCTGAACTCAAACTAAAAGGGTCTGCCAAGAGTCTGGAAGTAGGGTAGCTCTTTCTCCTTATCCATGGCTTGTTGAGCTCCGCTTAACCTGCATCTAGTAAAGGGGCTGGTTGGTGTTTTAAAATACTGTCCTAGAGTGGGAGTGAGTAACTAACTCAGTAGTTACTATTATCCTTAAGTTACAACAAGCATCAATTATACAATGAATTTAATGAAAGACATACATTCACAGATCCCTAACTAATCTTGTTAATGCATATGCATGTATTATGATATGATGTATGCCCTCACAACAACACTCCCTCGAGCGACTTCGTCTAACGATCGCGTATGACCAACCACCCTCATTGCGACCTCAATTACCGAGTCACCAAAACCTAACTAATGCGATGTATGGATAATGTTAGCCGAGTATATAGTTAATTTCATTCATCTAGCAGATTGGAAAAACCGGTACACCCCACGTATTATTGCCCTCAACTAGTTGCGAGGCTAGGACCCCTCAATCCTTGATCCCATCGAGTTCATCATCCCCGATTCAAGCACATGGGGAGTGCAGAGAGGAGGGATCGCTCGCGGTCACTACGCAGAGGCTCATCACCCCAGTGTAGGCCGACAGATCGGACATAGTGTCCCATTCCACTATGCCCGGCTTTGGAGTTAGTGGATCAGTTTCAAATGGTTATCAATGGGCTTCCCTGGTTGGAGGGTGTTCCAGGTTCCATACAGGCGTGAGCAGACAGGGTTAACAAACATGGTTGGTCAGTAAGCGAAGTAGACCACGTAAGTTTAGGTAAGTACGTGATGGACGTCATCAAGTACAAGCGACTCATGTAATTTAACTACTGTCGCCCATTCGCATCCACCTAAATCCGCTGGTTTAGCCGCAGGATGGTCTTACCAACGAGATCACTTTCTCCCACTTCAGTTTCCTGACCAACCCGGGGGTTTGATGGTATTCAATAACACTTCAACAAATCAGACTCCATCATCTAACACAGGTGACATCATGCACTCATACAACAAACACAAAAATTTATATTTCTCTATAAATGCAATTACTAACAATATTATGAAATAAATGTGCATGCGTATTGTATGGGTTAGTGAGGAGGCCAAGAATTATATATATCTCATAGCACAAAAATACATAAGTGTTAATGTATCATACATGCTACAAGGAAATATAGAACAAGAATCAAGTAAGAGATGAACATGCAATTACCAAATTCATGCCCAATCATATTGAGGAACAACAAACATTACACAATCATTTCACGTCGATTTGGATGATCTAAAATGTAAGGTTTTGCCTATGTTCTCTCTAGATTATCAAAATACATCACCCAACATTCATAATCATTAAATTCATACTAAAATTGGTGCTAGGCCACCTAAGAATAATAGTCCGCATCTTTAAGAAAGAATCTTCAATTTTGAGCTCCCAGGGTTAGGTTTTTAGAGAAAATTGTTGAAAGACCTAAACTAACATATAAGCTTATGAGATTTGGGATAAACAACTATTGAAATCCTAAATTATATTTGAGATTCAACACTTACCTCCTACCATTGTCGGGAAAGTTCCAACAATGACTCTGGCTACGGCGAGATGACTAAAGAGGGGATGAGAGGGCGAAGGTGCACAAACACCCACATCCCAAGGTCTCTCTCTTCTCCTTTCTCCTCTTTTTTTCTCCCTTTCTCCATTTTTTTTCTCTTGCTCTAGGGTAAATTCGTATGGGGAGAGGGGGTGCCCAAATGAGGCCCTTTTATAATGCCATATTTGGTGCAAATGGCCCCAAGGGTTGGGTTTTTACTATATTAGCCATGTGGGAGGATTTTTCTAGTCTCTAGAGCCCACTATGGGGTGACATGTTGATATACACCGTAAGATAGTTAGCCCTAATGATGATCTACGTATGAGCATGATCGGCTCACCATTTGGATGCATCGATCAACGGATATGATTAGAAGTCTATTCAACGGTCACCGATGGTCGATCGGGGCCGTGGCTATATGGATATAAGCAGAAAAATATTCTTATTCTACATGTAAAGTTTGGTCGTAAACCGACAGTCGAAATTTTCAACTTTGCGTAAGAGTGGACGACCCAATTCATTTAAGTTTCAGCTTTTTCCTTTAGGGTATTTGTACTTCTCATGCACTCATCCATTGGCTCAAGTTAAGCGGTTCTGGACATTACTCAGGTCCAACTCCCATGATGGACGTCGAGCCCAGCGAGACAGACATTATTGTATAGTTTTGGAACTAGTGGCCCACTAACAAGCGGTCTAAAGCTTGTTCGAAAAATCGGGGCATTTCTGTAATGAATTGGGTAGTGAGATTTCTCGTGCGTAATAATTAGAGTCTGAATTAGATAAGTTTGTAGTGTGACCTATTCTCAATTAGCAAAAATGCCAATTTGGTTAAAATTAGTCTAAGCTGTTGGTTTTTAGGCTAAAGGGGCAACTGATTGATTTAGTTTGTTAATTAAGATCTAACTTCTACTTGTCTCAGCTTTGGGTAGATCTTTATTTAGTTACATTTGTCCCGGTTGGTTAGTGATATGTCGGTTAGATTTGGACTCTACGTGAATAAATCACATGGCTAAACTCGGTGTTTAAGTGATCGGCATGATTGGTTGGCTTCCTACGGTTGATTGATCACATTTGTGCAGTTCTTTATTGATAATACCCATGTATACGCTCACTTCGAGCGTTAAGGACCAATAAGCAACAACATAAGTTAATTATAATGAAAAATTTCAAGGGTTTTTCGAAATCCAAAATAGCAAAAATCCAGGACGTTACAGCTATGATGGAGGTAATTAGAGAGGGAGCTTGGAGCTGTGATCAGTGCTGATTGAAGACATGATGGAGATTGTTAATAGATGTTTGAAATCAGTCAGAAACAAGACAATTCCATTTGATCAAAGTCCCGATTGATCCAATCGAAAAACTCTCAATTTTTGGCTTTTGCTCGTGGACAATTTTTAGGTTCAAATCAATTTGGTCAAGGATAGCTTTGATCTCATTGAGGGGTAGTCAATGGTACTCAAATTAATCAAAGTTCCCATTGACCAACTCGCGCAGTTTTGTAGAATTATGATTTTTTTTTTTTAATTTTCTAATTTAATTTTAAATATATTTAAGGGTTTGTAATCGGGATTAGGGAGTTGAGACCAATTTTAGGGCTGTTGTAAGCAAATGGAGATTAAAACTCGAGTTTTATAAGATTTAAGGGGTTTTTCTCAGATCGGTAAGTCCATCCATCCTTTGTACATTGTTTATCATTAGAGGTGTACACGAGTCAAGTTAGGTTGTTAGCTCATTCGAATTGACTCGACTCGGATTGAAATTGTGTTCAAGCTGAGTCGAGCCAGTTTTACTAAGCTCGAAACTTTTTGAGTCAAGTCCAAGCTAGACCTAGCTGGACTTGGTATTGAGCTCGAACTCAACTCGGTTCAGCTTGGATTGATTTTTGAGTAAATATATATAAAAAAATCAGATGCCCAAAATATGGTTTTTTTTTTTTTTTATAACCCTAACCCCCCAACGCCCACTCTCGTCTGGGCCGTTCGCCCAACCCTAAAAACCTTAACCCCAACTTGAACTCGACTCTCTTCAGTGCTTGAACGGCGATCGGTGACCATACTACTCTCCTCTCCTCTATTTCTCACCGTTCTCCGGCGCCCGACCGACGACTACTCTCCTTCCTCTCCTCTCTCTCCATTTTCCAGCGTTTATCTGGATGATCGACAACTGAAAAGTGAGTCTCCTCTCCTATCTCTCCATTTTTTCAGCGTATGTACGGCCGAGGTGTAGTGACTGGTGAGTAACGAGCAGTGTCAGTCCGATTAGCGAACCCCACCCGACCACTGGCCGGGTGGCTATGGCCCAATCAGACGGCTCGAAAACTTGGACTCAAACTTGACTCAAACTGGACCAAGCTGCTGACCAAGCCGAGACAAGCTGCCAATCCAGGCTCGATGACTAAGCCGAGATGAGCTCGAGCTAAGGACTCTAGCTGGTGGAGTCAAGCCGAGTTGGGCAAAGCTCAGCTCAGATCGACTCATGTACACCTCTATTTATCATAGTGGATTTGTTGCCACTTTGTGCCGTGATTTTTCCATAACAATTTTTCACATAAAAATCATGTATTTTTTGTGATTGCTTCGCTTATATTTGCTTAATCCTGTGTGATTTGAACTTAGGGTTTACTTCCCCACATTCCCAACATATAGGTGGCCTAGGCTATCATCTTGTGGCCTGCAGACAGAGATTTCGTGAAGAGAAACAGACAACCATCCACACTCAACAAAAATTCAAGATTGAGCTAGGATCTTCCAATTTACTGAAAATTTTCCGGGGCATGGTCCATTCACGATGGGCCCATCAAATCAACGGCCAAAATCAATCGAACCTCGGCCCTACTTTAACTGAAAACCTGAAGACGGTCCAGGATCATATCATTCCTCCGGGAAAATGTGAGCCGTTGTTACGGAAGAAACATTATCTGGGGAGGAGGAATTATCTACGATGCGCACAATAAATTCTGCTTTTCATTTTGTTCAAGTGCAGCCTATCTTCCGGTGATCTAGACCGTTCATCTGTTCGCACCGTCATGGATGGACCGTCCATCAAAAAATTTCACAGGATAGAAGATCCCTGCCATCTTTGGCCAGTTTTCAATTGAATGTGCACCATTTATGGTGATCTTTCCGGCACAGACAGAAAACCTGGGCCAATGTGCATATTCTCCTGGCTCAGAAAAAAATTACAATTAAAATAATAATAATATAAAAGAATTTTTACCTTAAAATTTCTTTGAAATTTGCATTTTACCAAACAATGCTCTACCTGACGTAACTAAGGAGAAATGCTTTTTGCCAAAAGAAACTCTCAAGAAATGCTTTCTACAGGGGTGAAAGTACGAAAATACGCTGGGTTAGTTTTTTTCTTTAGAAGTAAGTGATGTGGGAGATCAAATTAGGTATTACGCTCACCATGGGCCCACCTTGATGAATATGTTATATATCCACACCGTCCATCCGTTTTTCCATATCATTTTAGGATGTATTTTCAAAACTTAAGCAGATCTAAATCTCAGGTTGACCACACCACAGGAAACAATGTGATTGAATGCCACCATTAAAAACTACCTGGGGCCCACCTAGGGCACACCATAATGTTTATTTGCCATCTAACCCGTTCATAAGGTTAGACAAACCTGAAAGAAAGGAAAAATACAAAGAGCAGCCTGATCCAAAACTTTTATGGCAAGCATAAGCTTTTAATGTAGTTTTTAGTGGTGTTGTACACGTGAGATGTAGCTTTTAGTGTTGTACAGTTGAGATTTGGATCTACCTCCGCCAAACGTAACTAGAGATGCTTTTTACCAAACTAAGCTCTAGAGAAATGAATTTTTTACAGGGGTGAAAGTACTAAAATACAGCTGGCCTAGTTTTTCCCTTTAAAAGGTAGTAAAGTTAGAAAGTGAATTAGGTGTTAGACTGACCATGGGGCCACTTTGATGAATATGTTATATATTTACACTGTCCATCCGTTTTTCCAGATCTTTTAGGACGTGTTTCCAAAACTTAAGCAAATCCAAATATTAGGTGGACCACACCATAAGAAACAGTGGTGATTGAATGGACACTATTAAAACTACCCAGGGCATACCATAATATTTATTTGCCATATAACATATTCATAAAGTTAGACAAACCTAGATGAAATGAAAATACAAAGATCAGCTTGATCTAAAACTTTTATGGCCAAAATAAACTTTTAATGCAGTTTTTAGTGTGACGTGGTCCACCTAAGATTTGGATGTACCCCTACCCAATGTTAGGGCTGAAAGTTGGACGGGTTTAACTCGATCGACCCGTGACTGACCTGACATTGGGTTGGGCTCGGCAGAATGTATCGAGTCCGATCTCTGGCTTGGGCTATAAAAACACCAACCAGATAAAACTTGGAGCCTGACCCAACTCGAACCCAATTAATATATAAGTTATATATAAATTATAATTGAGTGTGGATTGTCTATGTTGAAGGCACAGGAAATTCCAGTGCCGTCAGGTCTTATTGGTCCACATTCATTTCTAATGACTCAAGCTAACAAGATATGTCAGATTTCTCTCTCAAATAGTTTGTGCTACACAATACAACTTTTAAAGGAGTAGTCATCCTATATTTTAGCTTGTTTGTTTTAAAAAAATGAAGTTTTTTACAATTAATAACTACATATATAATTAATAAAATCATAGATACAAAAAATAAGACTTGTATTGAAATATAATAGATTAATGTAATAACGAAAATATTAGCATGTATCCACCCGACCGAGCCCACTTGGGTTGGGTTTGGGTTGAGAATTCCTAACCCGACCAAGCCCGCTTAGGTTGGGTTTAGGTTGAGAATTCCCAACTTGAAGTTGGGTTAGGTTGCATTAAGGTTGAGGTATTGGAATCTTAGGTTGGGCTAGGGTTGAGCACCAACCTGACCCAACCCGCCCGACTTCAACCTACCCAACGTAACTCTAGAAAAATGCTTTTTACTATAACAAAAGTCTAGATAAATGCTTTTTACAGGGTGAAAGTACAAAATACCCATGGTCTAGTTTTTTCTTTAAAAGGTAATCAAGTTGGAGAGCTAATTTGGTGTTATGCTCACCATGGGGCCCACCTTAATGAATATGTTATATATCTATGTCGTCCATCCATTTTTCCAGATCATTTTAGGACATGTTTCCAAAACTTAAGCAGATCAAAATCTCACGTTGACCACACCACATGAAACAATGGTGATTGAAAGCCCACCATAAGGCACACCATAATGTTTATTTGCCATCTAACCTTTTCATAAGGTTAGACATACACGGATGAAGGGAAAATACAAAGATCAGCTTGATTCAAAACTTTTATAGCCACAATAAGCTTTTAATGCAATTTCTAATAGTGTGGTCCACTAAGATTTGGATCTGCTTAATATTTTGGATCAAATTCTAAAATAAGATGTAAAAATGGATGGACAATGTCGATATGCAACAAATTCATCAAGGCAGGCCCTATACGATCAAGGTAATACCCATTGTCGTGTTAGTCGGGTAACACACCTAGTCAGCTCCTATATTTAGGATAAAACCTAATCTACTCATAAATTCAGATTCATGTATAACATCCCTCTAGTGTTTGAAGTATCGATATCGCTATACGTTTCATTGACTAGGGATACAAAAACAATATCGATATTGCTGATAATATCGCTAATAACTATAAATGCGGGGAAACATAGGAAAAATTGTGAAATTTTCTGTGAAACTTTAGGAGATGTTAAAATGTACATATTTGCATATATATATATATATATATATATATAATGCATATATAACAAGTTTCCATTTAATGGAGCCTTAAAAGCATGTGCTGTAAGAAATCAGTCCAACCATCCCATCCAGCCTATTTAACTGTCCAACATTTCATCCAAACATTCATCAATATTATAAAATATCAATAACAAATGATATTTCACCAAAAAATCATCAATAATTGGAAATGAAACAAAAGATTATGGTCTCAATATATCACGTATGTTGTGATATCAATAATATGAGATATTATTAATATTATCAATGACAAATTGAACACTGCGTACAACTATGTGCTCATGAAAATAAATAAATAAATAAAATTCTGATGATATCAATACGTTGGCGATATTCTTGAATATTGTCGATACACTTATGATAGAAGCATTACTTAGAATTTATATAGTTGAAAATATTGGCGTTACATTGGCGATATTGATGCATTGGCAATACAAGCGACACCTAGAATTTACATAGTTGAAAATATTGACAATTATATTAGTGATATTGATATATTGGTGATACTTAGCGATATATTGCTAATACCTAAAATTTTCGATAATACCAGCATTATCGGTATTGCTGAGCTGGAGATAAAGATAATATCTACAATAATTTAAACACTTCCAACCAATCTAAATATGTTCACTTCCTCAAAATCTAACCCATTTAATTAGATGCAAATTGCTTGGTAATCCCATTACTGGGGATATTTGTAGTGGCCCAATGCGGCACGATTTGATTGTGCCATATACCACCATTAGAAACACCAAATAAAGCATGTTTGAAAGGGACACCAGCTGTGTCAAAGCTCTTTGTGCCCTATCATGCATGCTGGATGTGTTTTATCAGCTCGTTTTAGGGATAGTCCTAAAAATGAGGCATATCTAGATCTCAAGTGGACCATGCCACAGGAAATAGTGGGGACTTGACTGCTTACATTGAAAACTTCTCAGGGCCACGTAAGTTTTGGATCCAGCTGATATATGTGTTTTCTCTTCATCTAATATGTTGTAACCTTATAAAATTTTTAATGGTGGACGTTTGATCAACATTATTTTTGCTATGGTGTGGTCTACTTGAGATTTGAATCTGCCTGAATTTTGGGCTATGCCCTAAAAGGAGCTGGAAAAATGGATGAACTGCGTGGATAAAGCATACGTTTGCTGGTGTTGGGTAAGTAGCCAAAAGTCTCCATCTTTGACAGCAGCACAAAGCCAATCAAATCCTACCATGTCAGCTCGCCGGGGATATTGTGACCTGGCCATCAAGCAATCCAAATCCCATTAAATCATCCCATGGGCCATGCATGAATTTAGATGTTTTTGAATCTTATATATTTATTTTCATGGTTTAGCCTATCTTATCATTTGATTTATCAGAGATTTGAAACTTCCAGTAATCATGGTATGTTGCATTTGTTGGATGAGTTAGATGCCAGAAACATACCTCATGGAAACACATGCCTCATGGGCCCCACAATTATAAACTCACTGCTTTTTAAAAGAAAAATAAAATAAGGGTGTTTAAGTAATTTCTCTCCTCAATGAGGACTTCTTGGTAATCAAGGTTGGTGGAAGAATTATTTGGTAAAATCTGACTATCCAAGGAATTTCGCCGTACAATTCCCAAAATAGTTGTGTTTGGTTGCACCAAAATAGAATGCTTAATCATGAAATATCATGATATTTGGTGCAGCCAAACACCATTCTAAATCAAACCCAAGTAAAATAAAAGGGTTGGATGCATCAAAAGTGGGGGTGCAGATGTTAATTCAAAAGGGTCAAAACGTAATTAAGCATGGCTCATGTAACGGCCAAACAGCCCCACAAAAAACGAAAGGAAAAACAACCACCACTCATATAGTACAAAGACAGGACAACCCTCCTCCCACCACTGGAAACATAAAAATAAAAATAAAATAATAAAAATGTAAAATGTAAAATGAGGAAAATCAAAATTACCAAAATACCCCTAGTTTGTCGTGTGGAAAACGGTTGATACCATTATCCCCACCAACACCCCTTCTTCATTGAATACATGCATATCATGTGATCCCACCATGGAATCTGCAAGGCTTGATTAATCTCCTCCACAGGCACAAGGGCATTTTAGTCCAAAATAATAATAACTCTGGAGGGACTTCAGTTCTCTCAAAGGACTATAAGTTGTAGTAGTACTCCTAGCTGTACTGGTTCACTTGGACAGTCCTATGGATTGATCTGAACCGCCCATCAAGTTCATATTATATTTCATGTACTACCATTCAAAAATTACACTGATCAGATGATCCTATCCATATATTTAATTTGGCCTTATTTTCTATAGCCATCCTTTTCGTGAGACAAGGATCGGATGGTTGTGATTACCTAACAAAAGTGATTCTTTAGGATCATAAGCAATCTATGATGGGCCCTAATAAATGGATTGACCAAATTGTTGATTTGACCTGTTTTTGTGTAAATGATCTTGACCGTCAATATTAAAACTCATAGATCAAATGGTTAATATTTGTCAGATCAATGTGATTTTTTTTTTTTAATGGTAATCCCGGAACGTCCTTGGAGCTAGTGAACGGTCTAGATGAATTGATTGTACCATCTAATTGTCCAGATGCAACTAGGAGCATCATAACTTACAGTGCTCTGAGAGGACTGGAGGATTTCCCACGATTCTTATACTAAACATGCCACCCTGGCGTGCACTAGGTGGGCCCCACCACGTACATGACCTGGCCCAAATACCAAGTTCTTGCATGGTAACCGTTGGCATTTCTCAACGTACATATGGTCGACCTGATAAATTGAGCGGCCAGATTTTGGCCCACGTCATCTGGAACGTGGGACCCACCTGATGCACGGCTTGGGAGACCCCTCCTTAAAATCAATATTCCTTTCGTGTCCTTACAAATTGCAATTAGACCCACGAATAAAAATAAAACAAGAATCGGTTTGAATACAAACTTCAAGGAATTGTCTATATCTTCACCGTCCAAATGCCAAAATGCTGGTAGCAAGACACTCTTAACTAGTGTAATAGTCCACCACCATTTACAAAATGGTTGAAACTCATCCGCCATAACCGTGGCATGTATGGAAATCTCGACTGTCCAAATAGTGGGGCCTAAGGTTGCACTGATTGAGCAATCCTAGCCATCAAATTGTCGGGTATTGAATGGACGGTTATACCTGAAATGGCCACTGGTCCAGATCCAACGGGCAATATCGGATGGTTACGATAATCCAATCATTGTGATTTTTGACAATAACCAATGATAATGGGACCCAAGATTTGAATGATCCAGATTGCTCTATATGCATGCAACGTGCATGGTGGATGATCAAACCACAACTTGAAAATGACAGACAGTACTGGCGAATTCCCACTCCCTAAAAAATAGAAATAGAAACCATTTTCATCCATTCATACCACCACATTGTTGCTGATATTGTTGGTTGTCGTCGTCGTTGTTGTTGTTGCTGTGGTTGTGGTTATGGGTGAAGCTGCATGTGGCGTTTGGCCGAGCAAGCTACTAATGGATCGAGCCTTCACCATCCCAATTCTCTTCCTTCTCTTCTTCTTCTCCTTCATTATCATCAGCTTCTCCTCCTCTTCTTCTTCGTCTTGATTGTGCTCCTCCTCCCTTTGTTCATACGACAACAACAATAACCCAATATCATTGTCATCATCATTGTTGTTGTTGTTGTTATCGCGACGCTTTGGTGCAGCAACTATGGCAGACGAACGACTGCGGACGCTCGTCATGCTCCTCAGTCTTCCCTTGCCAAGATGGTGCTCGCAGAGAGCGTAGCCGATGAGCGTCTGCTGGCAACAACGCCAGCCCCTCCCATTCACACGGCTACACCTCGAGCCCTCCATTACACTACCGCTCACTATGCTGCTATTACCGCCATTGCCACACCCTCTCTTCTTTGCAAAACCACCATCACTAAAAACCTCATCTTTTTCTTCTTCTTCTTCATCCTTCTCACTGCTTTCATTTTCATTCAAGTTCTTCTTCATCTTCTTACTAGTCTTCACCTTCTTCTTCTCTTTCACCATCATCTCCTTTTCTTCCTCTTCATCACCATCGCTCTCTCGCCTTTTCTTCAATGCAACTTCTTTCTCCCCTCCAAACCATCTCCCAACTACTATTGCCATGACCCCAATAAGAAAACAAGAGACAACAATAGATACAACCATAACAAGAAGATGGATGTGTTTGCTTCAAGAAGATAACATACCTGGATGATGAGAAGAAGAAGAAGAAGAAGAAGAGGGAGGAAGCATATACCCAGAAGCAGTTTCTGCACCCCAACTGTTACACATTACACCAAGGGCGTATTACAGCTCAGACCAGCCTCTCAGTGCTAAGCTGCACCTCATGTTTAGTTAACCCACAAGCCAAGAACCATCCTCATTAATCTATTTTATCTATTTATTTATATTTATTTCATCTAACTATATATATAAAAGATAAAAGAGAGATGGGTTGTATGCGTGAATGGATGATAATAGTCATGGCATCTTATGTGGGTAGAGAAGGCCCACATACATGCAATAAGAAGAAAAGTCAGGAAATTGCATTGGGTGAATGAAATGGCTGTGTTACCGCTTTTACTATAGAAAAATAGAGAGAGAGAGAGAGAGAGAGAGAGAGAGAGAGAGAGAGGAAAATGGTGACTTTACTTACCTCTTACTGTTGTTGTTGTTGTGGTTGTGGACGGCACTCAATCTCTCTTCATCGTCCTCTCCTTTCTCTTCTTTTCCTTCCAAGGTCTGAAATATGAATTAAAAAAAGAAAAGAAAAAAACCCATGAAATAAGGAAAAGAAAAACACCCAGATTGGGTGTATGTCGGGAGATGGATCGTTGCACCCAGTTGAAGAAAAGAAAGCCCATGAAATCAGAAGAAAACATCCAGATTGGGTGTGTGTTTGAAGATGGATCGTTGCACCCACTTGGAGAAAAGATGTGGAAAGCCCATGAAATCGCAGAAAAACACAGAGATTGGATGTATGTCTGGCGATTGATCGTTGCATTTGGAGAAAAGAGGTGGAAAGCCAATGAAATCACAGAAAAATACCCAGATTGGGTGTTTGTCTGGAGATGGATCGTTGCACCCACTTGAAGAAGAGAGTTGGAAAGCCCATGAAATCACAGAAAAACACTGAGATTGGGTGTATGTCTGGAGATCGATCGTTGCATTTGGAGGAAAGAGGTTGAAAGCCAGTGCAATTGGGTGTATGTAAGGAGATGAATCGTTGCATTTGGAGAAAATAGAAGAAAAGCCAATGAAATTTGAGAAAAACACCGAGATTGGGTGTATATGTGGAGATGAATCATTGCACCCAGTTGGAGGAAAGAGGAGAAAATCCCATGAAATCAGAGATAAACACTGAGATTGGGTGTATGCCAGAAGATAGATCGCTGCACCCACGTAGAGAAAAGAGGGGGAAAGCCAACGGCATAACATACACAGAGATTGGGTGTATGCCTGGGTATGGATTTGTTGCACTCAGTTGGAGAAAGAAGGGGGATCCGCTATCATGAGCCGGTGGGTGCCGATTAAAAGAGAGAAGCTAGTTATGGAAAATAAAGAAATTAATTTAAATAAAAAGAGAGAGATAATCTCAACCTGATGAGGATTTGGGGGCATAACAAAATAAGATGAAATGCATCCGTTTCTCTTCTTTACTATTGTAAGACGGAGATCAGACGGCTCAGATCGATCCACGTATTCTTCTTCTTCTTTGGAATGGACATGTTTGGAATGATCCCCTTTCAAGTGCAGTCCTTGAACTTGTTTTCTTTCCTTTTCTTCTCTTCCTTTTGCTGTCGTTGCTGATGAGGGGTGGAGTTTTAAGAGAGAGATGGGATGAGAGAGAGGAGGCAGAGGAAACAAGGATCTCTTTCGAATCCTCATGTATGGATTGAAGAGAGAGAGAGAGAGAGAGGGTTGTTTGTTTGATGTTGCAGGCCGGATTTGGGAGAGTGCAAAACCCCTAAAGCTCTCTCTTCTTTTGTTGTGTTTTTATGGGTTAGTTTCTGTGATGGTTTGCCACCATTTAAAAAATGATGGTGACTCATCTTCCTCACACGTGGCACTCATTTGTGGCTATTACGAGAATTCAAATAGTATGGGATTAGTTGATGCTCTGGTTGGGTGTGATTCTTGATACACAGGCAGGTAAATATGGGCGTATTTGCTCAAATTGAACCAAAGAGAGGCTAAAAAGTTAGGTTTGTTAGATAATCCAGACCTCTGATTAATGGACACTTATTTGTTGAAATAAGAAATGGTATTTTTTCAATTTTATCCATTCAATAAATGGGTACAGATTTAATCGGCTGATAATCAGATAACTATAATTTCTAGTTCCTGGTCAATCTAAACTAGTATCCTTCATTGGGATTTATTTAAATTACTTGTATCCTAAGTATGAAATTTTTAAGTTTTCATGTATATATCATCCAATAGAGGTGTCAACGGGTTAGGACCAGGTCAAGCTGTGTTCAAGCTTTGTCCACGTTGTTCGACATAAGCCTAGCTTCTGAGAAGTTAAAACAATTCAGTCCCTGGCTGAAATTAAATACTTATATTGGGCCGGGCTTGAATCCGACAGTTGGTCTCATTAGAGTGCAGAAAGAAATGGGGGCATGAGTTGGACCGTAGCAACAGAAGTAAACAAGGACTCGTAAATATTGTGTATGTTATTAAATTGCCCTTGTAAACTCTAATGGGTAGAGCTCTTTTAATGGAATGTTGTTATACATGGTGCCAACTTAGTCCAATTAAGAAACAAGCTTGAATTTTAAACTTGAGCCTCGCCCTCAAGCTTGATACTCTAGCCCAAGCCTTTCCTATTGACAACTCTATACCCAATACACTGTATTAAGGTATTAGAGTTTTTCTCTATATGAAAATTTAGATACATGATTATCAAGTAGAACAAAAAAAAGGAGTTAACATTTAAATAATAATTATTTTTATATTATTAAATTTAGGGGCATGCTTGGATAGAAGTGAAAATCTTATATTTGACGGATATTAGTTACTTAGGCTTATTCAATTGCTAAGGAAAGCAAGGTAAATATGATTGAGAAAACATTTTTACATGTTTGATATACAAGCAAAGCTACGTATTTCAACAAGTAATTAATTGTTACATTTTTCCGTATTCACATTTTTCAAGCATAAGAAATAATATGATTATTGTCTCTTCATTTGGGTTTCCACTTATAAAATAAACAAACTCTTGAAACTGAAATCTTACTATTTAAATTGGTGAAAATAAGGGGTGTTTGAATCGTAAGTTGCTTAAGATAAGTTACTTATGTCACAAGTGACTTATTTTAGTTTATGCTTATTAACAAGACAAGTAGAATTGATAAACAATATAGCAGCATCTCCTCTCTTTCATCTCTCTTGATGCCTCTTTTCAACAACTTATGAAAAGTATAAAAGCTAAAAAATTAATTGAAATGATTAAATATTTTTAAATAAAAAAGTTACTTTTGATGAATCATAAACCAAACTTATCTAAAATAAGTTACTTATCTATTGCTATAAGTAGAAAAAGTAACTTATTTGGTGGTATCCAAATAAGCCCTAAAATAGTAAATAAGTAAATAAATTTTCATATATTCAAAGGTTTTTTTCTCATTTGTGAGAGATGAGGGTTGAGAAGATCGCTTTATTTTTCATCAAAATTTCTTTAAAAAGAGTCATTTATATTTTCTTCAATAAAACTTAAGAAATGAATATTTTCACCTTTTCAAGAAAACTCTCACTTTTTTACCATTTACCATTCACATTTTCATTGAAATTATATGCACTGAAATAAACATATTATTTAAAATTTGCTTGGATTGATATGAACACTTTCATTCCACCTTTAAAAAATAAAAATAAAAAATGCATGCTTGGATTGATATAATTAAAGAAAAAGTAATTAATTAAGGAAATGAAATTGATTTCCATATATGTGACATCTCTGTTATTTGTTAAACATGTCAAAATTAATTAGAATTATAAAAAAATATTATCTTTTCATCTCTTGACTTAAAGAAAGTGAAATCTTTTCCTTTTTCCACAAATTTTTTTTGATATGACATTTTCCTTTTTCTTATGATATTTCTCTTTCATTGGCTACTTTTTGTTATCTCCACGAATGTAAATGGTTAAGAAATACTTTTCGTAAATTTTATTTTCTATAATTTCTTTTAAATGTGGTATTCTCCTTTCCTCTTAATTAATTTTTTAGGTTATTTTATTAGAATTCTCGCATATCAAACAAGTCCCTAGGCCTAGTTTGACACATTAGATTTGAAATATCCGGATTGAAAATCCCTTGGATTTGGAATTCTCTAATTGTGTTTGACACACTGGATTAAAAAGCCAAGTAATCTAAAAATAGCCATATACTTAAAGTATATATTATATTTACACGAGTTAGAATTTAGTTACTCAATCAACTTTAATATCCCTAATTAATGTATGTATGTGACGTTTGACACAATGATTTTAATAAGCCAATTGAAATATATACTTTGGTAAAAATATAATGAAATTCTAAGCCTTGCATAGGCTACAAGCATAAGATCACTATTGGGTGACCAATGTTTTTTGACGGTTGATTTACATAGCCAATGTTTGGATGTATTGGATCATACTATTGATGTACTTTTAATAATGTAGTTGATAATCTAATTGTTTTAAAATATCATCAGCAGGCTATGTGTATGATAGATTAGTAGGCTAGTGTGACACATGTTACACATGAGACTCTCCTACCTTTACAAAATAGTAATAAAAAGTAGAGGATTGGTAATCCAAGTAAAAAGAAGGGATTATAAAACTCACAAAAATTGAAGCTTGGAAATCCACTAACTTGGAATACCCAAATTATGAAAAAATAAAAAATAAATAAAGCCCTAGAGTCCCTTTTCTTTACTAACCAAAGATCTCGAACTGTCATGTCAATTAAAAATATTTTTCATTTGCATTATTTCGATGGAATGAGTGATATCCAAACATGCCTTAAAATAACACTAATAGAGCAAACCTAGCAACTTAAATTGATGTCCAAAAAATAAATGGCTAAAAATAAATAGCAATTGGCCCAAAATTTCAAGGACAAAACCAATGGTTATTATCATCCACTCGGTGTAAGTTGTGGATTATGTTCCATTATCAATTGGGTCATCAATTTCAATGGTTTGAGTTGTGAAACAATGCCAACACATGGACGGTTGAAAATTCGCCTGACTCGCCACCATTTTTAAGCGGTGGTGAACTAGCACATTCAAGCCTATTTTTATTGATGGAAGTCACTGTTTAACCTCTGATTGTTTGATAACTACATCACCCAAAGGTTTGAAGAGTCTACCCACATTCCACACGCAGCCACACGTGTCAATATGGCACATCTGTGCGAGATCCGAGTCGTCCATCCGTAGCCCACGTCGTGTAGAACACCCGGCCTGAAATTGACCGTTATACTCCTTTGGACTCCAGTGTCATGCTAGAAGATTTTGTTTTAGCCGTCCGTTAGTTTTTTTACATTGTGGCGCACCTTATTGGACGCGGGTTTTGAACCAGATGATCTAATCAATGTGGCCCACTTAAAGGTCGGATGCTGACAATCCCACCACTTTTTCTTTTTTTTTTTTTCACTTTTGGTAATATATAAAATACAAAGTTGTACTGTTGTCTTACCGGATGTTTAAAAGGAAGGGTGTGATTTTCGGGTCGGGTGGATGTCAATATCAATATACTTATTTTATTTTATTTTATGAGGTTTTGGCTGCATCGCGATTGAGCGTAAATTCCTGATGGGCCCACTTGGTAGATGGATGGATTCTGTGGACTTGAATTAGTGTCTGAAAATCATACCAGTGGATCAGTTCTAGCTGCTTTGCAATCTCCGTTAAATATGGACCGTGCATTAGAGGTCCATCAATCGGGTGGATTGGATGGTTGGATCAAAATGATATGTTGATGTTGACCATCCACTGTAAGTCCGTCCAGATGGACGGTGGATTGCTAGTCCATGTAGTCATGTGCGCTGAGGCTTTGGATCGATATGCGTTGGACACTCCAACGCGACAGACTGGAGTCGGCCACTCAATATTGTGTATTTGTTGCGGTGCAGAACGCACGCGCAGCAGCAGCCGCAGCTCGGATATTGCTGGTCGGCACGTGCGGCATGGCTGGTACTGTCACCGGATGATGGGAACAGCCGGTCAACAGGTACGGAACATGCCAGACTGGTTGAGAAGCGATGGGAGAGAGAATAAAGCTTTGATACTATGGTAGAGTGTGATGGTTGATACGAAACCACTGAGAAATTGGACACGTGACATGAAAGTAACTCAAATTGAGCCGTCGAATTTTGATCTTAGATGGATTAATGGCCAAGATTTGAATTTTTTCGATTAGTGGATATGACTATCCGATTTGTGGACATTTATTGAACGGTTGATCTGAGTAAAAGCCAACGGTCTAAATTGATCAGAAAACGGTCCACAAAACAGAGGTTAGCATTGTTAAAGTATTACAATTTTAGACGATGAACTTATACATAGGTCACTCAATTTGGACAGTTGAATTTGTGTTTAAGTGTGCATGTGTATGAATTGTGGTACTATGCCATCGCATAGAGAAATTTGCGACTGTACGACCCATTTATGGCCCATTTCGGAAACAACGCCCACCTCATTTTCCTTTGCGAGAATACGCTCGAGCTATACGGAAGGCTTGCCAAAGGTCGAAAATGCGCCTGCTTGTTCCTTCAAGCGGATATGTGGTGCTCGAAGACGAGCGCCGACACTCTTCGAACTCCGACTTGTACGAACGGTTCAAAAGATATCAAAGTTACATGATATTTCGAGACCATTTGGGAGCATTATCAAAAAAGAAAATCATATCCAAAGATCAATTGGACCACACCACAAAGAGCAACAATTGGACCACACCACAGAGCAACAGGGAAATGGATTTTAACCGTTAAAAATTTTGTAGGGCCCACCATAACATTTATTTTCCATCCAATATATTCATAATGTCACAGAGACCTGGATGAAGAGGAAAAACAAATTTTGTAATGATCCAAAACTTCTGGGACCCCTAAAAGGGTTTCAATGGTAGACGTTCAATCTTCCACTACTTTTACAGTGTGGTCCACATGATAGCTAAATCTGTCTTATTTTTCTTCCCAAGCGTTAGTACGAGTTCGCCAAATAGATGGACGGTTTGGATATAACACATACCTCATAAAAGGACCCACAAACGCAGTGGGGATTACAACAGGGAAAAAAAAGAGCTGGTATCTTTGGCTATGGGTTATAACCGTAGCGATAACTACAACCAATGCTTTTTCAATATGTCCTCTACTATACATCGAAGGTCTTTCGATATATACTTCGATATATCGAATGTCTTTCGATTAATTAGAAAAGGTCCAAAACTGTCCAGCAACTTTGCATAAAAAATCCTGCAATTTTCGATTAATCGAAGTGTATTCGATATGTATCGAAGATATAGCTACAGATTATAGCTGTAGCCATAACTGTAGTCCGTAAAAGTCTATGCAAATTTTTTTATTTTTTTATTTTTTATTTTTTAGTTTTTATTTTTTACATGGAGAACTTTATTCTACCTACAATTTTCTCTAATACATATTTATATAAATATGTATATATAAGCATATAAAAAAAAAATCTCTCTTTTTTTCATTTATTTCTCTATTCATTCAACAAGAATATCTTATAAACCAAAATTAGTTACTTGATGTACCCTATATGATTTTGGGGTAGGAGAAGATACTTTAGCCAACTAACCTAGTTATTTTCTAAGATTCCATCAGGTCGATGGTCGAAAATCCATTTCATTCACTTTGCGGTCAATTTCAATCAGTTCGTGGTCATTTCCATGCATTTCACCGTCAATTCCCTCCACTTCACGGACAATTCCATGCATTTCACGGTCATCCCAAACTATTTCGTGTTGATTCACGGTCAATTCCCTTCACTTCACGATCATTTGCATGCATTTTGCGCTCAAATCGCTTCAAACCATGATCATTCCCATGCACTTCACGGTCATCCCAAACAATTTCGTGTTGATTCACGGTCGTTTCGAGGCATTTCGCGGTCAATTCCCTTCACTTCACGGTCAGTTATTTGAGCACGAAATACATGCAAATGACCGTGAAGTGAAGGGAATTGACCGCGAAATGCCTCGAAACGACCGTGAATCAACACGAAATTGTTTGGGACGACCGCGAAATGCATGGGAATGATCATGGTTTGAAGCGATTTGAGCGCGAAATGCATGCAACTGACCGTGAAGTGAAGGGAATTGACCGCGAAATGCCTCGAAATGACCGTGAATCAACACGGAATTGTTTGGGACGACCGTGAAATGCATGGGAATGATCATGGTTTGAAGTGATTTGACCGTAAAATGCATGCAAATGATTGTCAAGTGAAGAGAATTGACCACGAAATGCCTCGAAACGACTGTGAATCAACACGGAATTGTTTGGGATGACCATAAAGTGCATGGGAATGATCATGAATTGATGCGATTTGAGCGCGAAATGCATGCAAATGACCGTGAAGTGAAGGTAATTGACCGCAAAATGCCTCGAAACGACCGTGAATCAACACGGAATTGTTTGGGACGCAGTGAAGTGCATGGGAATGATCCTGGTTTGAAGCGATTTGCGAAATGCATGCAACTGACCGTGCGGTGAAGGGAATTGACCGTGAAATGCCTCAAACGACCGTGAATCAACACGGAATTGTTTGGAATGATAGGGAAATGCATGGAAATGATCATGGTTTGAAGCGAATTGACCGAAAATGAAATGGCCGTGGAGTGAAGGGAATTGACGCGAAATGCCTCAAAAGAGTGAATCAACACGGAATTGTTTGGAATGACCGCGAAATGCATGGGAATGATCATGGTTTGAAGCGATTTGACCGAGAAATGCATGCAAATGACCGTGGAGTGAAGGTAATTGACAGCGAAATGCCTCGAAATGACCGTTAATCAACACGGAATTGTTTGGGACGACCATGAAATGCATGGGAATGATCATGGTTTGAAGCGAATTGACCGCGAAATGCATGCAATCGACCGTGGAGTGAGGCGAATTGATCGCGAAATGCCTCGAAACGACGTGAATCAACACGGAATTGTTTGGGATGACATGAAATACATGGGAATGATCATGGTTTGAAGCGAATTGAGCGAAATGCATGCAATCGACCGTGGAGTGAAGCGAATTGACGCGAAATGCCTCGAAACGATCGTGAATCAACACGGAATTGTTTGGGATGACAGGAAATGCATGGGAATGATCATGGTTTGAATCGAATTGAAAGCGAAATGCATGCACTGACGTGGAGTGAAGGGAATTGATCAATGTCTCGACACGACCGTGAATCAACACGAAATTGTTTGGAATGACCGCGAAATGCATGGGAATGATCATGGTTTGAAGCGAATTGACCGCGAAATGCATGTAAATGACCATGGAGTGAAGCGAATTGACCGCGAAATGCCTCGAAACGACCGTGAATCAACACGAAATTGTTTGGGATGACCGCGACATGCATGGGAATGATCATGGTTTGAAGCAATTTGACCGCGAAATGTATGCAAATGACCGTGGAGTGAAGGGAATTGACCGCGAAATGCCTCAAAACGATCGTGATTCAACACGGAATTGTTTGGGATGACCGTGAAGTGCATGGGAATGATCATGGTTTGAAGCGAATTGACCGCGAAATGCATGCAACTGCCCGTGAAGTGAAGGGAATTGACCCGAAGTGCCTCGAAACGACCGTGAATCAACACGGAATTGTTTGGGATGACCGGAATGCATGGGAATGATCATGGTTTGAAGCGATTTGACGTGAAATGCATGCAAATGACCGTGAAGTGAAGGGATATTGACCACGAAATGCCTCGAAACAACGTGAATCAACACGGAATTGTTTGGAGATCGGACGGGAAGTGCATGGGAATGATCATGGTTTGAAGCGATTTGCGAAATGCATGCAAATGATCGTGGAGTGAAGGGAATTGCATGGAAATGAAGGTGAATCAACACGGAATTGTTTGAAATGACCATGAATGAAAGTGAAATGCATGTAAATGATCGATGGATCACGTGTGCTTGACAGCTTGAAATGCTGCCGGGGTGAAGGGAATTGACGGAAATGTCTCGAACGCGTGAATCAACACGAATTGTTTGGGACGACCCGTGAAGTGTATGGGAATGATCATGGTTTGAAGCGAATTGCGAAATGCATGCAAATGACCGTAAAGTGAAGGGAATTGACCGCAAAATGCCTCGAAGCGACCGTGAATCAACACGAATTGTTTGGGATGACCACGAAATGCATGGGAATGATCATGGTTTGAAGCGAATGGACCGTGAATGTGAAAGACGTGAAGTGAAGGGTATTGAGCGTGAAATGCACGAAACGACCGCGAATCAACACGAAATTGTTTGGGATGATCGTGAAATGCATGGGAATGATCATGGTTTGAAGCGATTTGACCGCAAAATGCATGCAAATGACCATGCAACTTAAGAGGCTAGAAGAAGCACACTATGAACACAACTTGAAAAACATGGAGTGTGTACCGACATGGGTGTGTACTAACAAGCTAACCTAAAAAAGTAAAATAAAAAAAATATAAAAAAAAAATTAAAAAAAAATACATTAAAAAAAAGCAGAAAAATTATACTTCGATATATCGAATAGAACACGATATATCGAAACTCTTCGATATAATCGAAACCTAATCGATTAATGGTAGAGTAAGTTGTCGATTATATCGAAATCTAGTCGATATAATATTAGTAAGTCATCCTTACAACCGACCGATATATCGACTATTATTCGATTGATCGAAAATAGTCACACACTGTCCAGCGACAAAATACTTTTTAAATTGTATTATCGATATAATCGAGTAGATGTCGATATATCGAGGTATCGATATATCGACTAGATTTCGATATATCGAAAATTGTCAGAAAATGTCCAGCATCGAACTGCTTTTTTAGTGCAATTTTTATATTTTTTTTCTAATGTATTTTTTTTATTTTTTTTATTTTTTTTATTTTACTTTTTTAGGTTAGCTTGTTAGTACACACCCATGTCGGTACACACTCCATGTTTTCCAAGTTGTGTTCATAGTGTGCTTCTTCTAGTCTCTTTAGTTGTATGGTCATTTGCATGCATTTTGCGGTCAAATCGCTTCAAACCATGATCATTCCCATGCATTTCATAGTCATCCCAAACAATTTTGTGTTGATTCACGGTCGTTACGAGGCATTTCGCGGTCAATACCCTTCACTTCACGGTCATTTGCATGCATTTTGCGGTCAAATCGCTTCAAACCATGATCATTCCCATGCATTTCACAGTCATCCCAAACAATTCCGTGTTGATTCACGGTCGTTTCGAGGCATTTCACGGTCAATTCCCTCCACTGCACGGTCAGTTGCATGCATTTCGCGGTCAAATCGCTTCAAAACATGATCATTCCCATGCACTTCACGGTCGTCCCAAACAATTCCGTGTTGATTCACGGTCTTTTTGAGGCATTTCGCGGTCAATTCGCTTCACTCCACGGTCATTTACATGCTTCTCGCGGTCAATTCGCTTCAAACCATGATCATTCCCATGCATTTCGCGGTCATTCCAAACAATTCCGTGTTGATTCACGGTCGTTTCGAGGCATTTCGTGGTCAATTCCCTTCACTCCACGGTCATTTGCATGCATTTCACGGTCAAATCGCTTCAAACCATGATCATTCCTATGCATTTCGCGGTCATCCCAAACAATTCCGTGTTGATTCACAATCGTTTCGAGGCATTTCGCGGTCAATTCCCTTCACTTCACGGTCATTTGCATGCATTTCGTGGTCAATTCGCTTCAAACCATGATCATTCCCATGCACTTCGCGATGATTCCAAACAATTCTCATGTTGATTCACTGGCGTTTCGAGGCATTTCAAGTCAATTCCCTTCACTCCACGGCCATGCATTTATCGGTCAAATCGCTTCAAACCATGATCATTCTCATGCATTTCGCTCATTCCAAACAATTCCGTGTTGATTCACATTCGCTTCGAGGCATTTCGCGGTCATTCCAAACAATTCCATGTTGATTCACTGCGTTTCGAGGCATTTCGCGTCAATTCCCTTCACTCCACGGCCATTTCGCATGCATTTAGCGGTCAAATCGCTTCAAACCATGATATTCCCATGCATTTCGCGGTCATCCCAAACAATTCCGTGTTGATTCACGGTGCTTTCGAGGCATTTCATGGCCAATTCGCTTCACTCCACGGCCATTTACATGCATTTCGCACATTCGCTTCAAACCATGATCATTCCCATGCATTTCGCGTCATTCCAAACAATTCCGTGTTGATTCACTGCGTTTCGAGGCATTTCGCGCAATTCCCTTCACTCCACGGCCATTGCATGCATTTCACGGTCAATTCGCTTCAAACCATGATCATTCCCATGCATTTCGCTCATTCCAAACAATTCCGTGTTGATTCACTGTCGTTTCATTTCATGCGCAATTCCCTTCACTTCACGGTCAGTTGCATGCATTTTGCGGCCAATTCGCTTCAAACCATGATCATTCGCATGCACTTCACGGTCATCCCAAACAATTTCGTGTTGATTCACGGTCGTTTCGAGGCATTTCACGGTCAATTCCCTTCACTTCACGGTCATTTGCATGCATTTTGCGGTCAAATCGCTTCAAACCATGATCATTCCCATGCATTTCGCGGTCATCCCAAACAATTCCGTGTTGATTCACGGTCGTTTTGAGGCATTTCGCGGTCAATTCGCTTCACTTCATGGTCATTTGCATGCATTTTGCGGTCAATTCGCTTCAAACCATGATCATTCTCATGCATTTCACGGTCGTCCCAAAAAATTCCGTGTTGATTCACGTGCGTTTCGAGGCATTTGCGGTCAATTCCCTTCACTCACTTTGCTGCATTTTGCGGGCAATTCGCTTCAAACCATGATCATTCCCATGCATTTCAGCGTCATCCCAAACAATTCCGTGTTGATTCACGTCTTTCGAGGCATTTCGCGTCAATTCCCTTCACTTCACGGTCATTGCATGCATTTCGCGCTCAATTCGCTTCAAACCATGATCATTCCCATGCATCTTCACGGTCGTCCCAAACAATTTCGTGTTGATTCACTCGTTTCGAGGCATTTCGCGGTCAATTCCCTTCACTTCACGGTCATTTGCATGCATTTCGAGGCTCAAATCGCTTCAAACCATGATCATTCCCATGCATTCCGCGTGTGATCCCAAACAATTCCGTGTTGATTCACAAGCATTTCATGCATTTTTCGGTCAATTCCTTTCACTTCATGGTCATTGCATGCATTTCGCGTCAATTTCGCTTCAAACCATGATCATTCCATGCATTTCACGGTCTTCCAAACAATTTCGTGTTGATTCACTGTATCGGTTTGAGGCATTTCGCGGTCAATTCCCTTCACTCACAGGGCATTTGCATGCATTTCGCGGCAAATCGCTTCAAACCATGATCATTCCTATGCATTTCGCTCATCCCAAACAATTCCGTGTTGATTCGGTCGTTTCGAGGCATTTCGCGGTCAATTCCCTTCACTTCACGGCCATTTGCATGCATTTCGCGGCCAATTCGCTTCAAACCATGATCATTCCCATGCACTTCACGTCGTCCCAAACAATTCCGTGTTGATTCACAGTCATTTCGAGGCATTTCGCGGTTAATTCCCTTCACTTGACGATCATTTGCATGCATTTTACGGCCAAATCACTTCAAACCATGATCATTCCCATGCATTTCACGTCGTCCCAAACAATTCCGTATTGATTCACGGTCATTTCGAGGCATTTCGCGGTCAATTCCCTTCACTTCACGGTCATTTGCATGCATTTCGCGCTCAAATCGCTTCAAACCATGATCATTCCCATGCATTTCACGGTCGTCCCAAACAATTTCGTGTTGATTCACGGTCGTTTCGAGGCATTTCGCGGTCAATTCCCTTCACTTCACGGTCATTTGCATGCATTTCACGCTCAAATCGCATTAATTCATGATCAGCATGCACACGACCGTGAAGTGAAGGGAATTGACCGCAAATGCCTCGAAACTACCGTGAATCAACACAGAATTGTTTGGGATGACCGTGAAGTGCATGAGAATGATCATGGTTTGAAGCGATTTGGCACGAAATGCATGCAAATGATCGTGAAGTGAAGGGAATTAACCGCGAAATGCCTCGAAACGACAGTGAATCAACACGAAATAGTTTGGGATGACCATGAAATGCATGGAATTGTCCGTGAAGTGGAGGGAATTGACAATGAAATGCATGGAAATGACCACGAACTGATTGAAATTGACCGCAAAGTGAATGAAATGGATTTTCGACCATCGACCTGATGGAATCTTAGAAAATAGCTAGGTTAGTTGGCTAAAGTATCTTCTCCTACCCCAAAATCATATAGGGTACATCAAGTAACTAATTTTGGTTTATAAGATATTCTTGTTGAATGAATAGAGAAATAAATGAAAAAAAGAGAGAATTTTTTTAATGCTTATATATACATATTTATATAAATATGTATTAGAGAAAATTGTAGGTAGAATAAAGTTCTCCATGTAAAAATAAAAATAAAAATAAATAAATTTGCATAGACTTTTACGTACTGCAATTATGGCTACGACTATAATCTGTAGCTATATCTTCGAAACATATCGAATACACTTCGATTAATCGAAAATTGCAGGATTTTTATGCAAAGTTGCTGGACAATTTTGGACCTTTTCCGATTAATCGAAAGACATTCGATATATCGAAATATATATCGAAAGACCTTCGATGTATAATAGAGGACATATTGAAAAAGCATTGGATGCGGTTATCTCTACGGTATAATCCGTAGCCATAGATACCAGGCTCTTTTTTTTCCCTGTTGTAATCCTCATCGCCTTTGTGGGTCCTTTTATGAGGTATGTGTTATATCCAAACTGTCCATCTATTTGGTAAACTCGTACTAACGCTTATGAGGAAAAATAAGATAGATTTAACTATCAAGTGGACCACACTGTAAAAGGTTATGGATGATTGAACGTCTACCATTTAAAACGTTTTAGGGGTCCCAAAAGTTTTGGATCATTACAAAATTTGTTTTTCCTCTTCATCCAGGTCTTTGTGACATTATGAATATATTGGATGGAAAATAAATGTTATGGTGGGCCCTACAAAATTTTTAACGATTAAAATCAATTTCCCCGTTGCTCTTTGTGGTGTGGTCCAGTTGATCTTTGGATAGGATTTTTTTTTTTTGATAATGCTCCGAAATGATCTCGATCTATGGATGAACGTTGTGGATATAATAAATACGTAACTATGGGGGCCCATGTAACTCTGATATCTTTTGAACCGTTTGTACAACTCGGAGTTCGAGGAGTGTCAGCGCTTGTCTTCGAGCGCCACATATCCGCTTAAAGGAACAAGCAGGGGCATTTTCGACCTTTGGCAAGCCTTCCGTACAGCTCGGGCGTATTCCCGCAAAGGAAAATGAGATGGGCGTAGTTTCCTAAATGGGCCATAAATGGGTCGTACGGTCGCATCATCAATCATACTCTACAGAGCAACAAATAACTCCGCGAAAGAGGATGGGGGAGAAATTTACGACTGTGGACCCCACCTTTTATCCAGTGGTTTTTACGAAGCAATACAAACTTAACATACGCACTTAGACCTCCTCGTACGGCCACCGAATTTGAGGACGAAAATACCCCTGCCTTCCTCTGGCTGGCGTGCAGAGACGAGCGCTGACGGACGGTCCGGCGATGGGAACTCAGGTGGGGCCCACTGTGATGTTTGTGAGAAATCCACCCCGTCTAAGTTCATTCATAGGGCCACAAATGCCTGGATGAAGAGGAAAAACAAATTTCATAATAATCCAAAACTTCTGTAAAAAGGATTTCAATGCTAGACGTTCAATTACCCACTGCCATTTACAGTGTGGTCCAGTTGATAGCTAGATCTGTCTTATTTTTCATCTCAAACCTTAAGACGAGTTCGCCTAATATATGGACGGTTTGGATATTACATATACCTCATAATGGGACCCACAAAAATCGGTTGGGATTACAACAGGGAAGAAAGGAAAAAAAAAAAAAAAAATAGGAACCAGCAACCCGGTAGACCGGGTCATAGCTCGGACTGTGGCTACGGATTATAACCGTAGCCATAATTGTAGTGCTATTCACTCTTTATTTTTATTATTTTTATTTTTATTTTTTACATAGAGATCATTTCCCCCCCTTACATTTTTATATAATACATAATTATTTAAATATGTATATATAAGTATATAAAAATATTTTTCTATATTTTAATTCATTTCTTTGTCTATTTATTTAACAAGCATATCTCCTAAACTAGAATGATTTACTTAACTTACCACATATGATTTTGGGGTAGGAGAAGATAATTTAGCCAACCAACCTAGTTATTTTCCAAGATTCTATCGGGTCGATGGTCGAAAATCCATTTCATTCAGTTCGTGGTCAATTTCAATCACTTCGCGGTTAAACTGGAAATTGAGCGGGGCAAATATGAAATTGAGCAGGGCAAACATGAAATTGAGCGAGGAAAACTAGAAAATCAACGGGAAAAAATAGAAAATCAGTGAGGCAAACATGAAATTGAGCGGGGAAAACTAGAAAATCAAATGGGGCAAACTAGAAAGTCAGCGGGGCAAACTAGGAAATCAGTGGAGCAAACATGAAATGGAGCGAGGGAAACTAGAAAATCAGCTGGGCAAACTAAGAAATCAGCGGGGCAAACATGAAATTAAGCGAGGGAAACTAGAAAATTAGCGGGGCAAACATGAAATTGAGCGGGGGAAACTAGAAAATTAGCGGGGCAAATTAGGAATCAGCGGGGCAAACTAGAAAATATTTTTCAGCATTTTGTCTTCTTCTGAAAATAGTCGGTCCAATGAAGAAAGCACGTAGCACAGGTATATTTTAAACTCAGTTGGGCCCACATTGAATGTATGTAGTTCCATTTTTATTTTGTACTGGCCAAGGGTAATAGAGGAAAAGGTTCTATACAGTCAAGCTCATGGGAACTCCCCATGAGGTCGAGTTATGTGGGCTCCACCATGATGTATGTTGAACATTAACACCGTGAATTTGATGGGTCCCCTTTAAATTATGGGATAGCAGAAAAATCAGCCGTATACGGAACTCAGGTGGGCCATACCATCTAAAATCAATTGAAGACATGCCTAAAATATATAAAATTACTTAGTGGGGCCCACCTAAAATTTGAATGTGTCTAAAACTTGGTCTGACCCCTCATCCAAGTAGGACACACATTATGGATGGGATGGATTTGTGAAACACATCTCGGTGGGCCGAAAAAATAATTATGAATGTTTTAATGGAAGGTAACCCCTCTCAAGTTTTGTACGTGGTGTGGCCTACAAAAGTCACGGATTAACTTGATTTTTTAGCTCTAGGCCCACCATGGAATGGTGCATCTGACTGATGGGGTAGATGTTTGACATACTTCATGATAGCGCCCACATAGCTCGACCATATAGAACATTTTCCCACACACACGTATATATACACACGACACATGTGCATGCAATCACGCGCGTGTGTATATATATATAAGGGGTTGAGCCCCAAATTGAAGCATATCAAGAGATCAAGTGAATCATACCACGGGAGATAATGATCTCCACCGTTGAAACCATAGTAGGCCCAACATTGATATTTCTCCCGCTCAATTTAATGTTTACCCCGTTGATTTTCTAGTTTACCCCGCTGATTTTCTAGTTTTCCTCGCTCAATTTCATGTTTGCCCTGCTAATTTTCTACTTTACCCAGCTCAATTCCATTTTTGCCCCGTTGAATTTTATGATTTGCCCTACTGAATTTCATTTTCCCCCGCTGAAAATCAAGTTTTTCCCGATCGATTTCTTGTGTTCCTCGCTGAATTTTATGTTGTCCCCACTGAATTTAATGTTTCCCCCGCTAAATTTCATGTTTGCCTCGTTCAATTTCATGTTTGTCCCACTCAATGTCTAGGTTCCCTCCTTCTATGTCTAGGTTTCGTCCCACATATGGGGTTTTGGTGTATACATATTCCGATGAAAACGGAGGGGTATTGAACATGATGTATTACAAATAAAACATCATGTTTGCCCCGCTGATTTTTAAGTTTGCCCCGCTGATTTTTCAGTACGCTTCCATTATACTAAGTAAACTCAGTTGGTCCCACATTGAATGTATGTAGTATATCCACGCCGTCCATCCATTTTTTCATCTAATTTTAGCGGTTTAGCCCCAAATTGAAGCATATTAAAAGATCAAGTGGATCATACCACGGAAAATAGTGGGCATAATGATTTCCACCGTTGAAACCATAGTGGGCCCAACAGTGATGTTTGTTTGTTATCAAACCTATTCATAAGATCATACAGACATGGATTAATAGAAAACACAATTATAAGCTTGATCCAAAACTTCCATGGCCCCTAAGAAATTATCAACATTAGAAGTTCAATTCAAAATTTCATTTGGTGTAGTCCATTTGAACATTGAATACGTTTAGATTTATCGGCTCAAGCCATAAAATTATCTGTTAAGTTTGCCTTACTGATTATCTAGTTTGCCCCGATCAATTTCATGTTTGCCCCGCTGATTTCCTAGTTTGCCTTGCTAATTTCTAGTTTTCCCTGCTTAATTTCATGTTTGTCCCGCTGATTTTCTAGTTTCCTCCGCTCAATTTCATGTTTGCCCTGCTGATTTTCTAGTTTGCCCCGCTAATTTTCTAGTTTCCCCCACTCAATTTCATGTTTGCCCCACTGATTTTCTAGTTTCCCCTGCTCAATTTCATGTTTGCCCTGCTGATTTCCTAGTTTTCCCCGCTCAATTTCATGTTTGCCCTGCTGATTTCCTAGTTTGCCCCGCTGATTTTCTAATTTTCCCCTCTCAATTTCATGTTTGCCCAGCTCAATTTCATGTTTGTCCCGCTGAATTTCATGTACGACTGAAAATTTGGGCGGGTTCAACCCGACCGACCCGACATTGGGTTGGGCTCGGGCAGGATATATCGGGTCTGATCTCAAGCTTGGGCCGATAAAACTTAGGTTGGGCTTGGGTTGAGGTCTCAGGTTACCCGACCCAACCCGAACCCGATCAATATATTAGTTACTTATAAATTATAATTGAGTGTGAATTGTTTATGTAGAAGGTATACTAGTGATGTCGGGTCTCATTTGTTCACGTCATTTTCAAGGATTCAAGCTAACAAGATATGCCGGATTTCTTTCTCTCAAATAGATTGCGTGCTATGCTACATGACTTTTTAAATGAGTAGTCCTATATTTTAGCTTGTTTTTTTAGAGCCATTGGATGATAAACATTCAAAATGCGCGATGTGATGGGAAGATGCAACAACCTCTTAAAGAAGCTTAAGGGCGTGTTTGGATTCACGTTTTGGTTGTATTGTATTGTATCCGGTACTGTTCACGTATACATTGGGCGATATTTAGAATACATCCAGCGGAGACATGCCACTAACCAATGTTTGGATATGACGTATTATTCTAGCATGTATACAATTTCACGTCAGATCAATATTTAGAAACGATCGGATAAGGGCCACACGATGTATATACGTGCGTGTAGTGGGGCTCACTCACTGTTCCATTGAATGATCTGAGCCGTTCATTCACTTCAGAGGGTAGGCATTACCCTTGCCTAGGTGTCCTTTTGTTTCTATGCAAACTATTACAGAATCTCAACCGTTAAACATGAAATGGACGGCGGAGTAAACACCCTCATGGGCCATGCTGATTTCACTCCAAAAGCACTCCCTTCCGGATGGTTTTTCATCCTAAATCCAATGGACGGAGTGGATTTTCCAAGAAGCTTCAATAAGTGGGCCACCAACTTCACAAATTCGACGTACGTCGACTCTGTTGTGAAACAGAAGTTCCGTCTTTTCATTGTGGGCCACCATCATGCAGTGAAAGGTGGATCTGAACCGTTCATGAGGTAGAGGGAAAAAAATTCATAAAAAATATGTTGACCTTTCATGGCCACGTACTTCCTCATGATCGCTACAATGATCAAAAGAAGACTCTTCGACTGTTGTTTTAGTTTGATTGTCTCAGTGGGCCACATCATCGGATGATCAAAGCTCGCCATTCATGGTTTAAATCTCGAGAGGAAGATGATGGACGGTGTGGATTTGTCAAAAGACGGTCATACTGGGTATTACCAGCAACATAGTGAAAGAAGAAAATACTTTCTTTCTGTTTACGTCTAATTGAACGTCCGGCCGGTTGCGCGATACAATCCCATCGATGATGCAAAGTGGTTCTTGGGCGTATTCTCGCCCGTTGAATGCGTCGCCCACCGTTCGTTTCCAAACGAGGGACATGTCCCATCAACCCCACTAATACGATACTATACAGTTGAAACCGTGAATCCAAACACGCCCTAATGTAATAACGAAAATATTAGCACATATACACCCGACCAACCCAATCAACCCTTCAAGCCCTCTTGGTTTGGGCTTGGGTTGAGAATTTCCAACCTAAGATTGGGTTGGGTTGGGTCAAGGTTTAGGTATAGGAACCTTGGGTTGTGTTAGGGTTGAGCACCAACTCGAATTAACTCGCCCGACTTTTAGCCTTAATTTCATGTTTGCCTCGCTGAATTTCTAGTTTTCCCTGCTCAATTCCATGTTTGCCTCGCTCAATTTCATGTTTGCCCTGCTGAATTTCGAGTTTGACTGCGAAGTGATTGAAATTGACCACAAATAGAATGAAATAGATTTTCGACCATCGACCCAATGGAATCTTGAAAAATAACTAGGCTAGTTGGCTAAAGTAGCTTCTTCTACCCCAAAATCATATGGTAAGTTAAGTAAATCATTCTAGTTTAGGAGATATGCTTGTTAAATAAACAAACAAAGAAATGAATTAAAAGATAGAAAAATATTTTTATATACTTACATATACATATTTACATAATTATGTATTATAGAAAAATGTAAAGGGAAAAATTTTCTCCATGTACTCAGGTGTTACCCTTGTAAACCCACATTAACTTAAGTTAGATTAATCAGCTGACTTGAACTTGATCCATGTAGGATGGAGGTTCCAACTGAAATTAAAGTCATCCATCCAAGTCCTCCAGGTGCCGGAGCGTGCCCCATAACACGCAGAGGGTGAGATTACCTAAACACTTTAAATTAGAACACTTATGTTAATGGAAGACTGCTACAACACACTTATCTCCAGTGTCTGAGGATTTGTTAGTAGCAATTAAACCTTCATCATGACCAGTACATGATATTAACCGTTGAAAATAAATATCAGACCCACTGGACCGTCGGGTTGCGTTATATGGGCCAATAATAGCCTAAAGAGGAGTATAGCGGCCCACCTGGGCCTTACCATCAGCCCAAAGTCGGTGGGGACCCCTATAAGGGTCCCCCAGTGCGAATGGACGGTGTGGATGGGAGCACTAACGTCCCATTGGGTCCCCACACAGTGCGTGTACATTGAGAGTGCATGTACACGACGTGTGCTGGATCCATGGGGTCGGTCAAACGGCCTTTGACCGACCCTCTCTCGAAAAATCGCAAAAAAGGCATTTTTCCCGCCAGTTTCCTTTTTGAACGATGAATCTTTGGGCCTCTAAGTGGCCCACTCTAGCCACTTTTCGAGCCATCTGGACCGTTCATTTTCTCCAGGGGACCCGGCTTAACAAAACCGTATAGCCTTGTGGGCCGCTGTAAACGGACGAGAAAGATGGGAAACCACCGTCTATTGCATTACATGTGGCGAAAATCCGCTGAATGGAACCCATCTGGGATTACTTGGACGGTTCATGATCGGCCCGATGGCGCCATCTCAGCCATCCAACTTCCAAAGAGAGGCGTGCTCTCTCTATTCCAGAAATGGCCGGGCAAGGGCCGTGTAAGAAAAAGCAAGGAGCGGCATTCCACTCCGGAAAAGAGATACGGAACCTCTCCTAGCCGTTCCTGGGCACACGTGGCTCCATCCCTGTCAATGGTGCGAGGCGAGACAAAATGGAGACGAAAACTCGAGCTCTCTCTCACGAGAATTGGAGATTCTCATGAGATATGTGGAGATGGGCATTTGGGACACGAGAAGTGGGCCCCACGCTAATCCTGGGTCCCATCTGGACCGACCAGATGAATCAGATCGTGCCCATGCACGTTAAATGACGATCCGCCATTAAAGGTCGGATCGTCTTCCCTGCTGAGAAACCCACACGAAACGATAAGATGGGCCCCACCGGATCTGAAAGAGTGCTTTTCTGGTGGGCCTCAAGGTTAGCCTTTCATCCAAACGGATGGATGGGCCCCATGCAAGGGTGATACCCGATCTCGGCCGTGCACAGGGAGGGCGATTCCTGGCCGTTGGTATCCTCCTTTTCCCTCTATAAATAGGGCCCTGTAGCCTCGGGTATCGGACCAACAAGAGAGAGAGAGAGAGAGAGATAGTAGAGGAAGAAAAGAGAGTGGCCGACGGTGTGGACTCGGTTTCCACTGCTCCAACTCAGTCCCTGTAAGGTTGGACTGAGTCGGGTCAGTTGGGATCGTAGCTTCACGAAGCAGATAGGAAAGAGAGTGGGGGGAGAGAGATAAGAGAGGACCAACCAGGTGAACTCAGTGCACCTTGCACCGCCTCAGCCGTGGGGAAAACTAGGTTGAGTCGGGTCAGTGTGGACCCGTAGTGGCACCACGAGCAAGAGAGAGTGAGTGAGAGAAGAAGAGGAAGGAATCAGGGGGAACTGACCCAGGTGAGATGCTGCAACTGTTTCAAGGGAGGACATTTCCTCTTGATTGTTTCCTATTTCCTGGTAGCCTCTCCTTTATATGCTTCTCATATTCTCTTACCTTGTAACATTAGCTAGTGGTAGGTGATGTCACCTGGAACCAAACGGTGGTTGTAACTCGGGTCTAAGATCAGCCCAATAATGGCTGAAACTGGACCAAGAGATAAGTTAAAAGACGAGTCTTCGTCGAGCTCTGTTTTGGAGCTAGAAAACTGGCCAAATGATGGCCAAGCTTCCAGGAAGTATCAGTCCAGCAACAACAGTATTGCTTGGGATGGAATCAGTTAAGAGAGGGCCTGTCTTAAGTCAAAATTGAGCCAAACAGCTGCTCTGCCGAGAGCTGAATGCTGGCCGTCCATCCGGCCATACAACAGCCCAGTTTCAGACCAGAACTGAGCTAACCAAGGACTCAGCTCTGGGCTAAAACCCAACACAGATGCAGCGTCTAAGGACTGTTCTGCATTTGAAGTTGGCAGGCTACGACTGCTCTGGGCCTCACCAAAAATGCAGGTGGGCCTCACCAATCCCAGGTGGGCTGACTGACGTTGGGCTCCACCAAGTTTCTGCTGGGCCGCACCTTGCATCAGCCCGTGGGTCCCTTTCTAGGATCAGGTGAACCGACCCCATGTGAATATCAGTGGGCCAACCCAGCCAACCTGGGCCCTGCAAATTGCAGGTGGGCCTCACTCAAATGCCCAGTGAGCTGCATGTTTGGGTCGTCCCATGCTAACGGTTGAGTCCCTGGATTCAGCATATAACTTCCTTGCATTATACATGTGTGGTGGGCTCCATGTGGGTCCCACATTGATATATATCATCACATAGATGATAGTCCATGTGGAACCCACGTATAAATGAAACTACGCACTATGGGTGCTTCATCTATGCCGTCTATCAGACAGACCCCACCACTAGGCTGTTGGCCGCATACTATACTAGTTGTGGGTCATGACATTCTTGTTGCTGAGCCACACACTAACTGTTGATGGGCTGCACCGCGTTGTAAAATTTTTGGCACTCCATCACAGGACCTTGCATCCAAGCCGTCCGTCTGTGACGCTGCAGCCAGGGCTAGGCTGACATTCCTCAATGACGTCTAGAACTGGACATCCTCTCCTTCATTTTAATGTTTTTATTATTATTTATCTATTTGATTTAGGTAGCAGATAAATATACAGATAAATATATCATAGAAGGCGTACATAGATATGTACAATGCTGCATGGTGGGCCCCACGTGGGCGCCCACTATGATTTATGCTTCTAACTCCAGCCATCCATATGGACAGTTCGGGTAGGCATCCCCTGCCGAAACTCTTCTAAGCACTAAGGTGGGCCCCGTGAGGTTCCAACCATGGGAAGTCACGATCACCAAAATTTACTAATGGTGTGGACCAATGACCCTTTCAAGCAAGGTTTAAGCCTCTTGGGGTAATACTCTATTACAGATAAACACAGCTCCTTGCATGGAGATCACAAGTTAGTGGGTTTGATCGCCTTCGGTTGAGACCCAAATAACTTGGCTTAAGACCTTCCAACCCTCATTCATGGCTCATTGACTAATGTAAATAAACTTATACAGGGAGTTATGTGAGTAATAATTCGCTACCTTCTTAAGGAGACTTACACCCAGGAGCACTCTACGTTTTGCCTGGTGATGATTTCCTCCCCTTAAGCTTTCCATTCCTAACTAGACTAGAAATAGTAGTTTTAGTGGTGTAAATGGTTAACTAGACTAATGATGAATTGTGTATGGAACTTGATTTATCTGTTTAACATGATAATCCTCATGCTTACCATTATTTAGAATATTTATTTCTTTATACTGCCTAAGTGAATAATCCAGTCATTTATGTCATGCGATTTCAGTTGTTGTTCCTTATTTCCCTTCAAAATTGTGATACATATTGCTATGACACATATATTGCTAAAATCTCTCCATGGGAATTCCTATCAAAGGAGAGTCCATGCTTAGGGTGTAATTAGACTTATTGTGATCTATGTAGGTCCCTGACATGGAGGTTTTGGCTGTGGTGTTGACCATAGGGTACACCATCCATGTGGGATTTCACCTAATTGACTCGGGATGAACTTTACAACATTTCTAAATACCACTGTTTACTCGTCTTTGTATCATTCATGCCGTCATGTTTTAAATGCCACATTTGATGATTTCAACGTTTCATACCCAGTCAGCATTGGTGGTGGCCCCTTATGTTGAATTGATTGACCACATGTTAGTGGGCACTACACATACCCTAAGACGGTAGTCTCATGGGCCGGGGATGGTGGTAATGGGACACTATGCCCGAGCCGTCGGCCTACGCTGGGCCTTGCGCTCCCCGTAGTGACCGTGAGCTTATTCAAACGGCTGATTAAAATTGGACTAATAATGGGCTGGCAAATCATGCATGCACAACATACTACGACGACTTGGATCTTTATGCCCATACGATTACGCTGCGTGTTGCGCTAATGACCAGCCGATCAATTTATGATGATGACCTGGATCCTCATGCCCATGTGATTACGTTGAGTGTTGCGCTGACGACCAGTCACATCCATGGGTGACGACCCCATTGCCTGTCTGGATATTTTTCCTGGGGCACCGACCGTCCAGATGATTTACCTGGGTCGATGATTGCATTCATGCATTCATGCATTTAATAAGATTGCATATACTATGTTTTGGATTATCTGTGTGCTTTTATGCTATTCCTCGTTTAGGGCGGCGGTGTGTAATCTTGAGGGGAGATCACACTAAGCTGGCCACTCATTCATCAATATTCAACCGTACAGATGACGCAGGTACGGGAAACGTCGAGGACGAGGTAGGTCTGGAGGCGGTGGCCATTGAGGAGGAGCCATATGATGAGTTGTAGCAGGAGGCGGCAGCCTACTACGGGCTGAATTAGTAGTTTAGTCATCTATTCTATTTCAGTACATTCAGGTTTTAAGGAAGCTTGAGGTTTTGTAAGTGGCCCCCAGCTGGGTGGGCCCGAATATTGTTCCTATTCTGAAGCCATATCTATGACATGATTTTCATTTCTGCTATATCGCACTTGATTTATTGGTTGATCATCAGCTAACTCCTGGGTTCTTGGAATCTGAGTCGTGTACTCAGGTTCTGAAAACCGGGGTGTTACAGATGCTACCCAAATAATAATAAAAAAGAGAAAAAAGTGCATAGCATTACAGTTATGGCTACGGTTATAATCCGTAGCCATAGGCCCAGCTATGACCCAGTCGACCCCAACTCGCTGGATCCTTTTTTTTTTTCTTTCTTATTTCTTCCCTGTTGTGATCCCCATTTTTGTGGGTCCCATTATGAGGTATGTGTTATATCCAAACCGTCCATCTATTTGGCGAACTTGTTTTAAGGCTTGAGATGAAAAATAAGACAAATCTAGCTATCAAGTGGACCACATTGTAAATGGCAGTGGGTAATTGAATGTCTACCATTGAAACCCTTTTAGGGGTTACAGAAGTTTTGGATCATTATGAAATTTGTTTTTCCTCTTCATCTAGGTCTTTGTGACCCTATGATTGAACTTAGATGGGGAGGATTTCTTACAAATATCACAGTGGGCCCTAACTTAGACGGGAGGATTTCTAATGGTTGACGCTCAGTCAACACTGTTTCCTGTAATGTGGTACAGATAAGATTTGGATATACCTCATTTTTTGTCTCATACCATAAAATGATCCGAAAAAATATATGGACGGCATGGATGAAAAGCATAAATCATGGTGGGGCCCACAGACCACCGACGATCTGCCATTGGCGGGTGGCAGGCGGAGTAGCCAATCCGGGGTATTTTCATCCTGTAAATTTATCGTCGGTACGAGGAGGTCTAAGTGCGTATGTTAAGTTTGTATTCCTTCGAGAATATCCAATGGATAAAAGGTGGGGACGACAGTCGTAAATTTCTCCGGATGGGGAGATGATACAGTAGATCTCGATGAACCAAAATATGGTAGAGCAAACGCTGTGTAGTACACGTGGCATAGTTATTTTCGAATCGTGGCTGTTCATCTGGTGGGCCCTATGATCGATGGCTCATATCTAAAAATAACACCTACTACACTATCTAATCCTATCATGTTTATTCACATTACTGTACTGATACTTTGACCATTGAGTCTTTTGTTCTCTTTCGTTACATTGGAGGCCACTGATCGGATTGCTAGGATCATCTGATATCTGTAAATTTTTAGAACTTGGTATCCACAGCAGTGGAAACAATATGGCGTGCTTTAGGAAATGGATGGCTGAGCTGTGTACTGGACCACAGGCTCTACCGTATTATTCCAATAAGGAAATAATAATGGGGTGGCATTTTTTTTTTTCTATTCGTTTATTTATTAGTGGGGCCCACGGAGTACGACATGCACGTCCGAGGTCCCTCAGCTGGAGACCTGTTAAAACTTACTCGCGCGCGTGTAGGTTAAGAGCCGGGATTGCGGGCGCACTTGTGTTATCGCCATTTGCATCCACTGCGCGTGTACTCTCACCACAATCAAGACTATCCGTAGATGACATGTATCACACATGTACAAAATCTTGGACCATCAACCGTAGAAAAGATTGACTAACGGACCACATTCACCTACATTTGGAGATTAAGGCCCGATTTAGGAGCATAGCCATATATGCCAGACGCTCGCCAGATGAATGGTCTGGATCTCGTACATGGGATCTGAGAAGTGTCCCATGCTATACTTATGCCGCGAGTAGCTTTTTATACAAACTTTCGCAGGTAGACTTCGCATTGCCCATTTCGGGTTCGTGATTCCCAACCGACCCGAAAAAAGAACAAAAACAGAAGCGGTTTTATCCGCTGCTTTCATACTCTTGCAGAGTGTGGATGATGATACGCAGCACTTGTAAGTTACGTAGAAATTGCATACGGGAAGTACAAGTAATTTGAATTAGACTGTCTAAATTTTTTTTCCAGTTTAGATGTACTATGAACCAAAAAAATTAAAATCATTTGATTAATTATCTGATTGGTCAACATATTTATTGGACGGTTAAAACTGAAAAAATCCAACTGTCCAATTTCAATAAAGAAGTGCCCACGAAAAAGAAGCTAGGGGCAGTTTGTTTTCATATTTACCATTGTAAATGGTGCTAAATAGGTAATTATATCGTATTTCCATAGTTTGGAAGAGAGGAAATACAAAAGGTAACTCCACACTAATTTTTGGAATTTACTTTTTGAAAATATCGGTGGGATTCCCACCGAGTGAAATTTGCGGATCTCACCATGATGTATGTGATCGATCCACGCCATCTATCTATTTTATCGGATCATTTTAGGGCTTATGCTAAAACATTAGGTAGATTATAAGCTCAAGTGAACCGCATCGTAGCAAACAAGGGAATATTAACATCCATGGTTGAAATGTAAAGTCATTTGTGGGTCCCACACTGATTTATATCTGTGATCCAACCAATTCATATGATCACACGGACATGGATGAAGGGAGTACACAAATATCAGCGGGATACAAAACTCCCATGGACCACAAGAAGTTTTCAATGGTGTGTGTTTAATCCCCGAGTTTCTTGTGTTGTGGTCCACTTGCACTTTGGATTTTCCTTGATTTTCAGTTTATGCTCTAAAACGAGCTTTTAAAATGAATGGACAACTTGGATCAAACACATATCATGGTGGGCCCTGTAAAATTTGTAATTTTTCCTTGATATTAGTGTCAAGTAAAATCAAAGGTCACTGTGTATGGGCAGCTAATAATTGTTTATTTATTTTTATTTTCTATAATTTTCTGGATTTTCAGTATTTTGAATTTTCAGAAATCTTTGAGCTTATACATGGGTGGTATTAGTAAAGAACTGCATAAATTTGATTAATCAACTGTAGGAAGCCAATAAATTTGCCTGATCACTTAAACCTCAAGTCTAGCCTCATGAATTGTTCACATAGGGCCCAAATCTAGCTGACCTACCACTGACTAATCAAGTTGACCACAACTAAATTAAAGATCTACTCAAAGCCGAGGCAACTAGGGGTTAAATCTCAATTAATAGAACAAAGTGACACAATTATCCATTTAGCCTATGAACTAACAGTTTAGAGTGATTATGACTGAATTGTCCTTGTCACTAATCACAAATAGGCCAAATTATGAACATAGTTAATCTAAACTCTAATAATTGCACACAAGAAATTTTGATACCTAATTCATTCCAGAAATGCTCCGATTATCTGAACAAGTTATAGACCACTAGTTAGTGGGCTACTAGTTTCGAAACTATATAATAATATCTGTCTCACTGGGCTAGATGTCCATCATGGGATGGTGGGACACTTATCCTCTGGTACGGATGAGCCTGTGGGCCTCTGTTGAGGCCTTGTAAGTCTGAAACACCCTCCCCCAGGACAAGTCTAATGGAAAAAGGGGCACCGGGGCTATTCGTGCACATTCTAGCACTATAAATAGCCCTCAATTCTCACCATTTCACTCTCATACGAATTTTCATTTGCAACAAGAGAGAGAGGAGAAGAAGCATAAGAGAGGAGATGTTTGGAGAATTTTCCCACTATCGCTAGCCTGCAACGTAGCCGTAACCACCCCCCACCATAGAGAGTGGCCCGACGATGATAGAGAGGTAATCCCCTAGCCCCCTTTGAAATTTGAGCATTGTGGGCTATTGCATGCGCCCTTACAAGCTAACATATGCGACGCAGGGCGTCAATCTGTCAAATACTTGGCTTGAATCGTAGGAGTGATGTTAGGAAAATCAACGAGCTACTCCTAAGTGCGGACCATTACCTTTAAGTTATCAATTATCGAACCTATGTCACAAATAATGATTGTGTAGTGAAAATTGTGAATTGCATGCTGACTAGTAACTAATCCTTAAGCTTATTGTCCTCCATGAAGTGAAATTTTTGTTTATGGCTGCCTATTATTGATTGCATGCTAGAATAGACCGGATTCACAGAAATTCCATGCCCACATGTTCCATATTTTCCCCCTAATACATGCACCTAATTAGATGATTGTGGTAAATGTGCAATGATTGAATAATGCACTTGTATGCCTATTTGTTTGGCCATATTAGCTAAAATATCCTGAAATATTGTTGAGTTGATTGCCTATTCCTAAATAGAATTGTTTGTGGCATGCTGTAGAATTTTAGTCTATTGGTAATTGGGTTGGTTAGCAAACAGGAAAAATTCACAAGGGCAACCTTACTGGATCGGCTTCCCTAGGCCAATCCAACTGATTTAGGCCGAAGACGGACAACCCACGGTAGTTGGACTACACGGGATGCTTGCGCCTAATGCCGGTTGCGTCGTAGTTTGCATAAGTTAGCCGAATTAGTTCACTAGTTGGCCAACCATAGGTGTTCACCATATATGATTACTCCTGTTTAAACCTGAGACACCCTATGCCCCTGGAACACCTACTTACAACCGTTATAATATAATCCACAAGTCTTGTAAGTCGAGCATGGTGGTATGGGATACTATGCTCGAGCTGTTGGCCTGTGCTGGGGTGATGAGCTTCTCCGTAGTGATCACGAGCAATCAAGTTTACAAACCCGCCTTTCGTATGAGTTCAGTTGGGAGTGACGAACCCAAACGGATTAAGGATCGCAGGCACGAGGCCGCTATGGCCACCCTGGGCCCCATGATCGGATTACGGCCTTTATTTCGTGGAGTGCCTCAGTTTCCTCAATCTTGCTGGACCAACGAACATAACTAAACACTTGGCTAACATAATCACTGTCACATTGCATTAGTTAATTAGGTTAGCGACTCAGCAGTTGAGGTCGCATTGAGGGAGGGTTGGTCATATGCGAACGTTTAGACGGAGTCGCTTGAGAGAGTATTGGATGGCGAGGGCATGCATCATATAATAATACCATGTACATGCATTAACAAAAGTATTTATGGTCTGTATGTTTAAAATTATTTTTCATTAATTGTGCACGTAGATTTGATAGCTTATGTAACTTGTTGTTAATGGAACCACTAAGTTGATTACTCACTCCTACTCTATGACGGTGTTTTAAAATACCAACCAGACCCTATTTTAGATATAGGTATCACAGAGTTTGACGCACTGGATGAGGCGTCCATAGACTCGGAGGAAGAACTCTTGTATTTTCAGCTCCTGGGCGGGCCATTGTAGTTGCCCTATGGCCAGTGATGGGACCGTAGGGTAGGGCTATTATGTACATTTTTTAGACTATATGTATTTTGCCGGGACGCGGTCCAGTACACTATGCATATGCACATCATTTTGTTAGTCATGCTCTAATTCAATTAGTTAGTTTCAGTTTACGCCGCATGATCCATTTATTTTTTTTCAAATGCTCATACACCAATCAAATGAAACACAAATTAGTTAAATCTGCAAAACATAAGCGGCACCCGAAAATTTGGGAGTCGGGTATTACTTGACCCTCGAAATTCAGGACATTACAGGTTGATATCAGAGCAATAGTTTGGAATTAAACTGGGTCGTGGGCTGTGGAATCATCATAACGCATTCATTAACATAGATGGGGGCATTAAAACTTAGCGACGTTAAACCCTAAGACCGAACCCTTAGTCATCTTGAGTAATCGGGCTTTAGCTTTCAGGGATTTGAACTTGGAAAGGATTAAATTGAAGGAGAGTAGCTACAATAGTATTAGAGGCAGGGTCTTGGAACACTAAAATGTGTTTCGACCCGCAATCGGGCAAGAATTCGCAAATCTAGTGTGCGCAACCCGGTGTAGCGGGTTTAGGTGGCTAAAGTAGCTCGCCCTACCCTAAAATCATATTTGATGCGTTCGATAACCCATCCCGGGATACGAGTTATGTGCGTTTTAAAATCCGAAGGCCCGGATCACCTACGCCTTGAAGTGGGCCCCGTCGGTCCATCTTAGCCTTAGAATCACCCACTCCCTGCCCTACACCCATCCCCGAAGAAGAACGGTGCCACCGCCAAATAAAATAAAAATTCAACGTAGATAATAAGATCAAATTTACAATCCTTTAAATAGCAATACCAAACCTTGTAAGAAGTTTCAAAATCCAACTCTAACTCAAACTCCCTAAATTTCGTAACTTAATATAAATAGCGAATTTTTATTTATAGTAAATGTCCTATCTGGCTTGACCATGTTATGCTCCTAATTTTTATAAGCACTTTTCATTTTGGACACAACTCATAAAGCTCAAAGGATGAAAAGTTATAATCAAATTAAAACTTACTATAAATAGTAAAAATAGATTTTCGACCGTCAACCTGATGGAATCTCACCAAATGACTAGGTTTGTTGGCTAAAGTAGCTTCTCCTACCCGAAAATCATATATGGTATGTCGAGTAACTCATTCTAGTTTGCGAGATACACCTATTGTAAGGTTCTGACGGTCCGGATCGCCAAAATGGCGTGCCCACACTGAAAAATCGGTAGTGCCCGGCATCTGTCCAGGGGGTGTGGCCACACCAAAATGGGCATAGACCGGTGCCTCCATGGCCAAAATGACGTGGACATGCCCCAGGAATCCCCACCGAGCAACAACTCCTGGCATATAACCGCAGTTGATCGGTGGTCCAAGAATAAAGAGTGAATTGCAATATCCAGAATCTGGGAGGGAGCTGAGCATGCATGATGTCAGAAGTGAATGACGACTTAGTTTCCACCAACATAGCCTCTATTGAAGTTGGAGTATATACGTGGTAGGCCTGCTGCATGTCACCGATCTGATCTTATAGTTTGTTGAGCTCAACCTCCCAGGAGTCTTCGTTCTCGGCTATTGTCTTGGACTCGACTTCGGCAGCTTTACCACGCCTCTTCTTCCCCAACTCATAGCGTAAGTCGGAGGCAGCCAACGTGGCTGTGCCCGAAGCGAGGGAGGGTGCTCGTCCTGGTGCTTCGTCGACTTATCTATTCCTCTAGGAGCCGGCAGGTGTCTGAGATGGTGGAGAAACTTCAGTGGTTTCTCGAGCGACAACTTCCTCAGTCCCCTGGTCGAGGGGAGAAATTTGTCGTTCTAGCATTCGCCTTATCTGATCGAGGTTACTAGTCAAGACTTTAACTCGATGTTCAAGAGAGAAGAGCTGACCTCCCCAATTTTGAGATTGTTGTGCTGGGCCCATGAGCGTAGAATCAGCCTAAGGTTGGGAAGATTAGTCTTGGTGATCCACAGACTGTTCTGACAGCATAGGGTTGGGCATTGCGGTGGTGGGTTGGACTTTCTTCCTCCCCTTCGCCATTGTTAAACCCCTGTAGGTGATGAGAATGACTTTCTATGTCGTTTCCATAGATGACGCTAAAATGTTGATGCAGAAATTTGCTCGTCCTTCTTAAATCACTTGAGACCTGCAAAAAGGGACAAGAATGGAGACTCTGTCTGCTGCAGGGGACCCTTCGATGCCAAAGTCAGATAGGCAAGATAGGTCTAGTAGAATAAGGTTTTGGGATATTTTCTGGGTTGAATTGTGCATACCTTTCACCATTAGGGATGCTCCTATTTATACGTGAGAGAAGGTGGTCGTATGAAGGGAGATCTCCCTAATTTGTAAGAACATATTATAGAGGGATTCGGATCCTCGACGTATCGCAATGATCTTCCGAGATCTTCGACGGAGATCTTGGACATACCCATGTTGCAGTCGTCTCCCTAAATCCTCGGTTAGGATCTCGGATGGGTAAGTCGAGTAAGACCTGGATTGTCAGCCCCTGGTCGGAGCTAGTAGAAGCGCGCAGTGGGAGACCGAGATAAAGAATTGTTCCGAGGAGGAGCTCAACTGACCTGGGTCCTTCTGTCGAGTAACTACCGAGCTCCTTTTGGTGTCGGGTAGATTAGTGATCTACCAACCTGCCTCTGGAGACCTTGTTGGAAGGCCGAGGCCGATCTCCTTTCTTGCTCAGATTGGGGATGGAGCTGAGCTCTTCGTCGTATCAGTTGTTGGCCAACCTCATGATGCATACGGATGTCCGACTTGACCTTATCTCATTAGTTAGTCCATTTTTACCCATAACAATTACTACTAATAATAATACTAATAAAAATAACTAATAATTAACAAATCTAAGTTTTGCAAAACATGGAAGCCGACGCTGGAGGTGGTGGAATGACTAGACTCAGCAAGTCGACTCAGGTCCAACAATGGATGTCAGACCTGACGTTCTTCTTGGTTCGTTATCTAATGAGCATACTGGATATCGAATCGGGACCCGGAAGGAATGCACGGTTACAAGTTTTCGGTGAGGAAGACGACAAATCTTGGTTCGTTAGTCGTTTCTTCGATCTAAGACGGTCCAGATTCATCAAGAGATGTAGGCACTGTCTTTCGGAGCTTCAATGACGTTCGATCGGTGGGTTCGAACTTGGAAACTCTCGGCTTCTGCTGTTGCAACTAGCCAAGATTCTTGGCGGAATACTAGTCGAATTCAGTCTCTTGCTCCTTCTTACGCTGTAAGATTTCAAAACGAGCGGTCTGGATGAATCTAGGATGGTTCCTTGGATTTGTGGCTGTGTTGGGTTTCTAAAATGGGAAAAATGGAAAATAATTGCGGCGATTTCTTATTGAATTCCATCTCTGCATGAAAACAGAAGTTTCGGTTTCTGTTTACGCAGATTGCGCGTGGGAAGATGATGTCTCGGTTTTTTACATACATACATATATGTTAAAAAATTTACAGAATAATATTTTTTCTGTAAAATATGGAATCCGAAAAAATCCAAGATATGAAATAAGGACAAGCTGAAGTACGTCTAGGACATTGTCCTTAAAGCGTCATTTGTCCCTACTCAAGTGAATTGAGTATGCTGATAGGTTACAAGCAAACCACTGCTAGGATACAATGAGCCTGATGTGGGTCTGCGTTCAGCAAACACGAAGGCCCACTAATGGAACTCTGTTACACACGGTCAGGCAAAACTACAATAAAAGAAAAATCCCAAAAAGAGAAGAGAAGAGAAGAGAATTTGTGATTTAGACCACTGCACTGGTCTGTTCTTCAGCTACTAGTTCAGTTGAATCGTTCTACACCATATGGCTGGTCTGTTCTTCAAGCAATAGTTCAACCTTGTTGTCTTGTTGGAGTTACTAGAGTATATGAGAGGAGTGGTTGTCTCAGTTCGTATGGGTCTGCTGGAGTGGGTTGAGAGATGATTTGGAAACCCACCCAGGCCCTGTTTATATAGGAAGCGGATTGCGTACTGAGTAAACTCTGTGGGGTCCACCCTGATTTATGTATTTTATCCAGTCTGTCCATCCATTTTACAAGATAATTTTAGGGCCATAGATCAAAATCGAAGGATATATAAGGCTAAAATGGACCATACCACAGGAAATAATGTGAATTGAAGTTATACCGTTGAAAAATTCTTGGGGGCCATAGAAGTTTTGGATTAAGATTATATTTGTTTTTTCCTTTCATCCATGTTTGTTTGATCTTATGAACAGTTTGGATGACAAATAAACATCAATGTGGGGCATAGAAAGGTTTCAACAGTGGAAATCATTATTTCCACTGTTTCCTGTGGTATGGTCCACTTGAGATTTGTATAAGCTTCAATTTTGGGATCAACGCCTAAAATGAGATGAAAAAAATGGATGGAAGGTGTAGAAAAACCACATAAATTCACAGTGGGCCCAACTGAGTTTACTTAGTACGATAAGAGCGTACTATGTAACTTAGTACGTAATCTGATTTCGTTTATATAGGGGCTGGATGGGTTGAGAGATGAGAGGAGTGGCTGTCTCAGTTCGTATGGGTCTGTTGGAGTGGGTCGAGAGATGATTTGGAAACCCATCAAGGCCCTGTTTATATAGGCTGTGGTGGCTAGGGGTTATGGTCCAGGGAAATAAATCTCATTGACTGTTTTCTAGCCGTCGGAGAAAACTAGCCATTTATGGCCATTTTCTGACTGTTGTGCATGGGTCATTAAGCTGCTGCATACTGACTGTTGTGAGACAATGGCTAACCATTTATAGCTGTTGGGCTAGCCACATGCAACAGTTTCTGCATTGTCTGTAATGAATTGCAGGAGTTACACCTCTGCTGCAACAGCTCCATTCCAGCCTTTATGTACACTGAGAGACCCTCATTCGGTCTTTTAGTCTTTCTTCCAACCGGCCACAAGTGCGCCACTAGCGCCTCTACAGCCACACTGCCTCACATGCCCACGCCCTCGCACCGAGCCTGTGACCGAGCACGTATGCACTAGAACACGCAAGTCATATGGTCCATAGACTATGTGGGCAAATAATAAGGTACTCCACACTTTTCATTTAAACCTCAAAATCTTCTCTTCCCTTTCCCATATGTGACTATTCAAAAACCCCATAAAAATACTTTTTACAAACATTTTTAATATATATTATTATATTTTATTTAAAATATATATTTTATAACAATATACACGTGCGGATTTAGTGGCACATGATCGGTTTGATGGATCCCACAATATGGACAGTTCAGATCGATTAAAGGTGGGCTCCTCTGATCATAGTTGGATCAATCTCGGACTCCATACCGCTCCTGCGATGAAGAAGACGGGCTCGAGTCAGGCCGTTTTTCGCAGGGGTCGGGATTTTAAAATCCCCTGTCTAGTGCCACATGGGTGCATGTGCATTAGTGCACACGCACACTATTCAGCTATGAACTCTGGGCCGATCAACGATCAAGACACTTCATTGCCCACAGTGGATGGGTTGATGGCCAATCTCTCCGTTAGATTGGTTAAAATTCTAAATCAACTGTTGATTTTAAGATCCAATGGATAATCTCGAATTTCAAAGGCTAGATTACTTCAGAACCGATCATCAACCGTCCTAGGCTTCAGGACTGTTCGTCAGCGGTCCTAGGAGTCCTTTTTAGAGTGTCTGAATAGATTTTATATGTTGATCTTACAATCGCATTGTCAAATTCATGCTTAGTATTGGATCATCCAACTGTATATTGTGGACACGATGAATAGTGGATTTTACTATTCAGGTCCCGACATCGATACCGTACGGCCCAATTCACTCTTAGAATGGTTCAGGTCCTGCCACGAGATTTTCTAAGATTCGGAGTTATATCGAGATGTGTACACATAAAAAAATTATGGATGATGAACGTTGTATTTCCAACCCTTCGAATTTGATTTCAACCGTACAAATCATTCAGGATCATGATGTAATACTTGAATCCATTGATGATCGGGTCAAAGTGCTTAAATTGCATATAGGATTGATTTTTGATGATGTGATGGTCCATTCTAAGAATCAATGGTCGAATGGTTTTCTCTATTGATGAAAAGTACCATTGACGGTTAGATTTATGTTAGAGGCTAGATGAACGGTTAAAATTAGCTAGATTGATAGACTTACACACATATGATTGTAAGCGTGTATACACGCACCAAACTACCCTGTCATTACATTCTAAATTAAATTCAAACGGTAATATCATGGGACTTTTAATACTTGAGTATTTAATTGTAAAGCTGTGATTATCCATTCATGCTTATTTTTGTGTCAGATGAAAATAACGGCGGATTCATAGTATCCAACAATATAGGCCCATCAAAGGTGGGCCCAAATACAAAATTTGTACGGTAATAAGGGACAACTGATACCCTGCCCGTACGTAGTGGGATGCCTTGCTCAATAGAAGGGCTTTGGTTCATCTCGATTGATGATTAATGTAGATCGCAAAGGCTATCAATGAATCCAGACCGTCAATTCAAAGATCTTAATGTGGATCATAGTTGCCGAGTTGTACTTGGCTTGGAACACGCTGGGTCACCAGGTGGATTAAAAATCAAATATTTTATTATTTTTATTGTAAAATAAATTAATAAAAATACAAAATAGGAGGTTTGCTCATGTTTAAAAGGAAAATGCACGAGAGAAGGAAATTTAGGACTACAGCATTCAAAGGGTTGCATTCGTTTATATATATATATATATATATATATATATATATATATATATATATATAATAATAATAATAATAAATGAAAAATAAAAACCCTTTATACGCGGAGTAACTCATCCCGGTTGTGAGATATGCCTATTTTAAGGTGGTAAGATATGTCTCTTTTAAGTTTCTCACGGTCTTGATGACTTCCACCTTGGCTCGAGCCTTCCCTGGTCCATCTAGAAAATGAAATTGTCTGCAACCCACTCTATATCATAACCATTAATAACCATCAGCTTAATCCAAAACTTTTATGGCCCATAAAAGGTTTTTAATGACTAATAACCATTATTTCCTATGGTGTGGTCCACTTGAAATTTGTATCTAATTCAATTTTGGAAACATGTCCTAAAATAATATGAAAAAGCGGAAGAACAGCATTGATACACAATGCATGCATCGAGGTGGGTCCCACGGTCTGGGTCCCATTGTTCCCTTAAAAATATTAGCCATGCAAAATAAATAAAGATATATATATATATATGTTCACCTAGTTGTGCAATAAATGTCAATGAGAAATTTAGTTGCCTCATTTAAGGAGAATTTAATGTCAGTAAATGCCCCAATTAAAGTTATTTCAAGGAGAAAATTGAATCATTGGCTTAGATGAGCCTGCAATGACATTAATGTGAAATCCACCCAAGCATCTGATGCGTCACCCCATGATAAACCTATGGTTTGAAAATCAGCCACATCAGTGGACCACACGACTGGAAATAGTATATGGAAAAAAAAAAAACAAACAAACAAAATAAATACATAAAAATTACCCACCAAGCTATTTCCCTTGGTGTGGCCTAGTTTGAATCATGTTTGGGCCTGATTTTTGGGTGTTGGGCCAATGTTTTGATGCAGCATCTAATGGTTCAAATGGATTTCACATTATCATAATGATGGGCCACGTGAAAATCAAGGGTGGACGTCTCTCCCTATTGTTTTCAATAGTATGACCTACTTCAACCACATATCAGCGTGATTTTTTTGGTTCTCTCATAAAATGAAGGGCGGACCACAGCACAGCGGATGTTAGTTCCCGTAAAAGTGTCACCTTCCCGAGGATAATGGAGAGGATCAGGTTTTAATTGGGTGCACCCTATTGAAAGTTTCTCTAACTGTGAGGCCCACCTTAATGTATGTGAAGCATATTCACTCCCTTCATCCACTCAACGAGTTCACGAGGTCACACAGCCGGAAATGAAGGGAAAACACAAATATCAGTTTGATTCAAAACTTCTATTGCACCCAAAATATTTTCAATGGTAAGCGTTAAATCCTCATTAATGTGGTGTGGCACATTTGAGCTTTGGATCTTTCTAGTTTTTGGGCTCATGCCCTAAAATGATGTTAACAAGATAGGCAGCATGAATGTAACACATATATTATAATGGGGCTCACAACAGTTAGCTACGTTAACACAGGACCCTGCATCCCGGAGACTCTTTTTTTAAACACCAAACATGCTCAACGATCAGAGTCCCTAGATTTTCTGGGATTCTATCATGGACAGAAGGAAGGCTCCTTTTATTTTTAACAAGGATCGTATTGTGGACGTGAGATCTACTCCAACCATTAAATGTGGAACTCTTTACTTGTCCTAGTGGGAAAAAATTTCAGTTTGATCCGTTATTCAAGTGGGCCATACCCGTGGAAACGGTTGAAAGAGAGACATCCACCATTGATTTCTACTAGGCTCACCGTAATGAACATGTGAAATCCACTCTAACTATTAAATTCTAAACAAAAAATCTATGCCTAAGGCCCAAAACGTAGGTCCATACATGATTTAATGGGCCACATCATAAGAAATAATTTGAAGGGTGTGCTTTCTATGTATATTGTGTTTAATCTTGTAATCTACCTGAGGGCTGATATTTGGACCCTAGGGCTAAAATGTAGTTCCACACTTGATGGTTGGGGTGGATTAAACATTAACACCATAATGGGGGCTACTCAAGTGGAAAACTCATTTTCTTTTGAAATATCTATTGCCTAGGCAACATATACTATTATTAAGTGGCATTGAAATTAGGTTGGTAGTGGGACCTCCAACTAGTTATGTATGAGCGAACTCTTAGAAATCTATTTCAAAATTAAATGTGTGCCTCTAATAGTAATAACCATTTACTAATTTTTAGTACATCAAATTTTATTGATAGGCCTTATTTGATGAAGGAATTGGATGTGTCACATAATTCCGATCGTACTTATATGAGAATCAATGTCACATTTCTTACACGTGGTACATCATATACTGATAAAAGTAAAAATCCTTCACATTTAACGCACAGCTAGTTGGGCTAATTTAAGTGGTCCAACTACTTGTGTGTGGGCATCTCTCTCTCTCTATATATATATATATATAATGGAAAAGGTACTATGCGCTTGACCTCACGAGTCGATCCCATGAGGTCTAGCTGTGTGGGCCCCACCGTGATGCGTTTCAAACATCTACCCCATCAATTAGATGCACCATTCCATCGTGGGCCTCGGTCTCAAAAATCAAGTCAATTCGTGACTTGTTGGGCCACACCACATATAGAAGTGGAGAGGGGCTGTGCATCATTAAAACATTCATAATCATTTTTTGAGCCCACCGAGATGTGGTTTGCAAATCCAGCCCATCCTTTATGTGTGTCCCACTTGGATGAGGGTTCAGACCAAGTTTTAGCAGTATTCAAAACTGAGGTAGGCCCCACCAAGTGCTTTTATATGTTTTGACGGTGTCTTCACATGATTTTAGATGGTATGGCCCACCTAAGTTCTGTATATGGCTGATTTTTGGTATCTCATAATTTAGAGGGAACCCATCAAATGCACGGTGTTGATGGTTGACACGCATCACGGTGGGGCTCACACAGCTCGACCTCACACAGCTCGACCTCACGGGAGCTTACCGGGAGGTCGAGCACATAGTACCTTTTCCTTATATATATATATATATATATATATATATACCTGCTTTAAAAATTCCAAAAGAATACTAGACGGACCCAAAACTTCTACATCCCTGCTCTTTTTTCGTGTGATCCATTTTGAGCTTTGATCTCCCACTTTTTGGCTGGCGAATGGATGGCTGGAGTGGATATGACCGAAAAATAAAAAATCAAAGTGGACCCACAGAGCTTGGGGTAACGTGGGATACTGGGAAACCGGGTCACATGCAAGTCGCATGCGTTCCGAGCCATTTACCAGGTGGGCCCGCTCGACGTAACATACACTGTCCAAGAAGCCTGGCTAATCCCCTCATGAGATGGGCGCACGCTACCGTTTGAACACGTGCATTAGGTTTCTTTCTTTCTGACAATCACTTTTCTCATACAAGTGTGGCCCACCTGATGGATGGATTGCCCTGATCTGGCACACGTATTCCACGCTCGCACGCGTGCAGCGATTCACCTCTTCACACGAATCACACTCATGAGATTTGGGGAAAGCATTTTCCAACTTCCGACTCAATCAACCGAGTCAAAATCATCGGGTTACATCCAGTTAAAAACTCAAACCCGATTACAAACCCGAAAACAGAAAAATACAAAATCACTACAAGAAGATCCTAAATTTCAAACGAAACTATCCGAAAATGCCATCTTTCTCTTTCAAATCTCAGAAAGGAGGCAAAATAAAAAACCTACATCAGAAAAATCTAAGTAACCAAGTAAATGGGCATCGAAGAAATCGAAATCCGCTGATGATGATGCTCCAGATTCAGTTCTCTCAAGCTCAGATAAGGGATATCAACATCCCCATTCCGAGTCGGAGTCAAAGTCCCAGCGAGTGGGCCCGAAGTCGGCCGACTCCGACTCGGCGTACCCAAGCCGCTCTCTCCAACAACATACACGGGGCTGGAAATCGCCCTGTAACATGACTCGCTCGCTCGACTCGTTTCAAAATGGTTGCGATTTTGCTGCCTTTCGTTGTCTTCTCTCGACTTGGATCTCCAGAACAGAAGCGCGTTTTTCCACCATTTTCGCTTCTTCGTCTTCTTTGAATCTTCCTTCGAGATGGGTTTTTGGAGCTTGAAATGGAGTGCGTCAATTGATCGGGACTCGCGCTTGTGCTTCCGTGCTTCTTCCAGGATCTGGAAGATGGAGAGAAAGGGTAGAATGGAAATATGAAAAGGAGAAGAGGGAAAAATGGGTATATGATATCATACCTGGAAATAGTCGATTTGAGGGTCGAAGCCGTAGTCGCTGAAATGCTGCGGTTCTGGCATTGGAAATATGGGAGATCTGCTCGTCATTGTTGAGAAGTTTTGAGTCTGTTTTCCCGTTTTGCCCCTCTCGCTGCTGTAGTTACTGCTCAGAGAGAGAGAGAGAGAGTCTCTGTTTTCCCCTTTTGCCCCTCAATGCTGTAGTTGCTGCAGAGTGAGAGAGTCTCTCTTTTCCCCTTTTGCCCCTCTCGATGCTGTAGTTGCTGCAGAGAGATAGAGAGTCTCTGTTTTCCTCTTTTGTCCTTCTCGCTGCTGTCGTTGCTGCAGTGAATAGAAGAAGAGAGCGGCAGAGAGAGGTGAGGGAGAAAAGGGTGCCTCTGTACTCCTGGGAGAAAATGAAATCCCTAAAATGCCCTTTTATTGCGGGGTTCCAATCCAGTGCTTCTGGAGGCATGGGAGGTAGCGTGCTTCCGTGTCTTTTCTACACATGTCGATTGTATTGACTGGATCGGAACCGTTCATCTTATCTATTAAATATTTTATGTGCGAATAGAGAAAATAATCCTACCGTTTATTTAATTTTAGAATATAAATCAACACCAAAATATTTAAATAATCTATGGGTCACATGATAGAAGATACCAATTTATTAGATGAATAGGATAATTTTGTTATATAAAATTCGTGTTATGAGCCATCGGTAGCTGAAGAAAGAGGATGGATGGCTCGGATTATCGTAAAAATATGTCAAGTATGTTATATATGATCAAACAGCACGAAAGTTCCGTAGTCCCGACGCGGTGGATCAGCTTCGCTTTCTCACCTGCCTAATAAAGGGTACTCGCAAGTGTGCGACTCCCGATACTACGCGCCGTATATAGAGATTTGGCATGTGCGTACAGTATCCGTGCCGTTTAGCACGTGGGTTACGCTCTTTACTTTATCTAGAAATTAGAATAGTTTGGTTATGTTATATGGATGTGAAAAATTAAGTGCGGGTCACGTTTCCTGATCGTCCATTTGATTTTCCTACAACGTCTCTCGCCATATGATACACTGATGAACGGACAGGATAAAATTATCTAGGAATGGTATAGATATGGGTCCCCACTATTACCGGCCCAGATCTCTCACTTACAGTAACGAGGATCTACCCTCGCGAGTAGCCTTCGCAAAACTCGTTTCGATGAGTTCTGAATCCCATGTTGCGCTGCGGGTCAGGTTGGTTTCTAGGGTTAATGAAGGAGTTAATTTTGCCTCTGTCGCGACTGACAAATCGTCACGAACCGGGGCCCACGCACTCAAATGGTCCAATCTTTCGAACCGTCCATACTCATGTACTCCAATGGTAAATAATGTTTTTGAATACTTCCGTATTCTATTGATGATTCTAACCTTTGATTTTTTTTAGTTAAATGCGAGCCATTGAAAATTCTCTGTTCATTGTTCGAAATTCATCTACAAATGGTTATGGTCTAAATCATCCTCTCACTGTAAGTTTCTTACCGTATGTCTTGTAGCATAGATTCCACTATATGGACAATTATGATCGTCGGATCACTCAGCATGTGGACCCCATTGTGGGCGACATACGCACAAAATTTCAATCGCGACGTACGCGAAACGAACGCTTAATTACAGGTGCAGAGCTTTGAGTTCGTGGGACCCACCCTGACTCGTTTTTTGATCCGTTGGAAATGCGCTGTTGACTGTCACGTGGTGTTCTCGTCGAAGCAGGTGACACGCGGGCCTCCATATCGCACTATCGCACGTGGCCTTATAACTGATGGTAACCTTTCATTTGGTGGCCCATCGAGTTCGTCTGAGCCGAAGACGTTGGTTGGTGAGAATTACACATCACGGCTAACATTGATACTCTGGAAGAGCATGACCGTCTATACGCTGCTCATATTCAACGGACATATGGCGGCATATATTTACCAATCGCTCATAATTCCTGTCTGGGTGGAAACTGGAGAGTTACAGCCACAGGTGTTTTGGCTAATTCCAAAGGCCACCATTTTCAAGCCGCCCAATACAAACCAAATCAGATTGCGTAATGAGTACTGAATGTGCTTTCATCGCACTGAGTAAACTCTGTTGGGCCTACCATGAATATATGTGTTTATGCATGCCAATCATCCATCATGCTATCTCATTTTAGGGGTTGAGGCCAAAATTCCTGGACCCCACTGCAGGAAACAGTGTGAATAATGATTGTAATGATTTCCACCGTTGAAATCATCTTAAGGCCCACCCATTGATAAGATCACACAGACATCGATAAAGGTTAAACACAAATATCAACTTCATATGTAATTCACACCATTTTTTGTGGTGTAGTCTACTTGAAATTTGGATATACTTAGTTTTTGAGCTCGAGTCCTAAAATTATCCAGTAAAATGGATGGATGAAATGGATAAAATACCGTGAATGAAACACATACATCATGGTGGGGCCCAAGAGCGCCGCTGGTGGGAGGGAGAGTAGCAATCTGTTTCCTGCCCAAATGGGCTACTCGGATAGCTGATGCCTGAAGCTATTCAAGGGACACTTTTGTCATCTTATGCTTAAGAAGGTTATTTTGTTTTGATGAAGATGTTTTTATAATAAAAGTAAATATTAATAGGGAAAAGGAGTGAACTTCTATTTTATATAAGCATTTTGACGGTTTTGTCCTAACTTTTATTCGACCGTTGCAACAATTAAAGGAAGAAGAAGAGGAATGCAGTTGTACACACGCATGCATGGACACACGTGGCAGAAGAGTGTAGGATATAGGCTGATCATCTGATGGGCCGCTCCATTTATGAATCATAGTTCAAAAATCAGGATTGTCAGATGAATTTATGGAATTGATTGAAAAATGGAGTTAATGTGGGCCGTGATATTTTATTTGATCCAATTGAGTAGTTACAGTTGTCCTACAATCCTGATTTTTGGCCATAACCCCAGAAGTAGTGGATTTGGTTAGATTAACGGTCTGGATCTTATATAGAGGTGCTGGCATTCTCACGTAACTCGTGTATGAAATAAGTCCTGTGAAAGAGGTGGTCGCGTACAGGAACTTATTCGAACACGGGCCGAAGAACAAGGACGTGGATTGCCCGTACAGAGAAGTTTCTGCTGTTAGAAGGTAGGTGGGCCCACTGCAATGTTCGGGAGAAATCCACAGGATCGATCTGTTTTTTCTATGTCCCAAAAAATGAAGGAGGTCCAAAATGTTGTGAAAAATATTGATTAAAAATATTTTAAAATAAAAAATATATATATTTATGGTAAAAGATTTTATTTGGAAGAAAATTTCTTACTGCTTTCACGTTTTCCAGAATAGTCCCATTCACCGGGAAGAATAGAAGGAAAAAAATTGTGTTTATATGTGAGGGTGTGAAGTACCTTATCATTTGCTTGGTAGATTCGAGGATTATTGGGACTTGCTTTTTGCACTGGAACACTCACGCCGGGTTCAGTATGAAGGCATGGGCATGTGAGGCAGTGTGAATGTAGAGACACTAGTGATATACTTTGCACTTCGCACGTGCACATTGTGTCGTAAATGAGTCGCTCGTTCGTGAACCGGTACGATATGGAATATGAGTTAGGTGACTGGAATGAGCAAGTGGTCTACAGCCATAAAATGACTAGCCAATGAATCTAAACGGCTAACATGCAGTAGTAATTATCCTACATGCATAACGGGCAGAAACTGCCAATAACAACTAGTTTCTCACCAACAGCCATACAATAGTTCTATTGAGTTATGACATTGGACCAAAACCATCAACACTGACTTATATAAACAATGCCTGAATAGTTCAACAAACCATCACCAACATCGAACCACTCTCACTTGCAACCCAACAAGTAGAGCAACTACAAAGGTGGCATGACAAGAAACATTGAGGATTAGATGTTGAATGTTTTGTATGGTGACAAGGAACAGGCTAATGTTTTTGTATTTTCAGTTCATCCTATTAGAATGACCTTATGACAATTAATTAGAAGAGTATATTTCTCAAAAACATCATAGTAGGCCTCACCTAGGTTCTGAAGCTCCTGCCATAAGTCTTGTGGGGTCCACCATGTGTATGAGTTTTATCCACACCGTGGATCCATTTTTACAGATCCTTTTTAAGGCATGAAACCAACATGAGGAAGTTCCAAGGCTCAAGTCGACCACGTGGTGGAGATTGAACACCCACCATTAAAAACTTTTCAGAAGCTGTAGAAGTTTCGATCAACTTATATTTTTGTTTTAACTTGCTTCAAGTCTATGTGGACTTATGGATGGCAAATAAACATCACGTATCATTATAACCTCTACTTCCTTGGTGTGGTCCACAAATCTACTAAGCATATATATATATATATTTCCATGGCCTTAATAAGGTTTCAATAGTAAGTTTTCAATCCCCACTGCTTCTTATGGTGTGGCCTATTTGAAATTTGAATTTGCCTCATTTTTTATTTCATGCATTATGTAATATGAAAAAATAATAATAATAATAAAATAAATTGAATGGACAGCATGGATAAAGCACGTACATCATTGTTTGGCCCACGTAATTTTGCCACGCATACACAATACTAACATCCGAGCTGTGGTGTATTCTACGGTCCTCAATCCGAGTCCAGCTTCGTTGTAGTTTCGGATTTGTCACCAGGAGCGGATTTGGTGTTACCCGGCACTTATCATGTGAGTTCCACCTTGATAAATGTCATGTATATCCACATTGTACATCTTGTTTTTGAAGTTCACCACGGCTTTGAGATCAAGACCATCCAGTTCGTGGGGCAGATTGTGGATGAAGCACATCTTAAAAATAAAACTCAGCAAATGATTTTAACCATCCAATATCGGAGGATTATGAAATCAACGGTTGAAAGTAAGATAGTGGGTGGCCCAAATTTTAAGGGCAGAACAGCCGCTACGTATCATCTTTTCGGTGTAGTTTTTAGCTTACGCACATTTTCATACAAGTTATAACGACACCGTGTGTGCTGTGGAAGAGTCGTCACCATTTCTAAAATGGTAGTAAACTAAGAGCGTAACCGTGAGACTGAGCTGTTGAAAGGGAAATCTGATTGTGTACTGAGATAATCAGTACGCTCTCATCGTATCCTTAAATGTATGCGGTCTATCCACGCCGTCCATCCGTTTTTCCAGTTCATTTTAGTGGTTGAGACCAAAAAAACTCATATCCAAATCTCAAGTGGACCATAACACATGAAACAGTGAGAATAATGATTTCTACCGTTGGACCTTGCTAGGCCCCACAGTGATGTTTATTTGTCATCCAACCTATTCATGCGATCACACAGGCATGAATGAAAGGGAAAACACAAATATAAGCTTGATCCAAAACTTCTGTACCCCTGAGAATTTTTCAACGGTAGAAATTCAATCCACATTATTTCATGTGGTGTGGTCCATTTAAGCTTTGGAGTTTGGATACGCTTCATTTTTGTGCTCAGGCCCTAAAATACATAAATAAGGGTGGACCCTACAGTTTTACTCAGTACTAACTCAGTACGCAATCTGCTTCCGTTGAAAGGAAGTGTAATCAAGGGACCGGAATCGCAGCGCGTAAAACACCCAAGCTCCGTGGGGTCCTTCATGTTGTATGTATAGTATCCACTCCATCCATCAGTGGGGTCCATCATTTTATATATGTAATATCCACTCCATCCATCAGTGGGGTCCATCATGTTATATATGTAATATCCACTCCATCCATCAGGTGAGACGTCTTATATTAACTGTACATACAATAGATCAGCCCGATGGTGAACTCAGGTGGACCACATCATACGACACCTGTATCAGGTTGATTTTTGTTTCTACTCTTTTTATTACTGTTTTGAACATTGTCTGAAAACTCGACGAGTCAACCAGGGACTCGCCCGAGTTGACTCGGGTCAGCCAAACTGGCCGATCCGGTGTATGATCATTTTGCTACAAAACTGAACCGAGTTGATCCATCTCGGAATTATTTTTTTTTAAAAAAAAAACCTAAATTAAGTAATCAATATTCAAATAGTATAATCTTTGATTGATTTTATTTTCTTTAATTGTAATATTACTCCATGGTCGACTGAGCACATTTCCTTGTTTTTAGAGAGAGTAAATGAGCTTGTAAATGAAATTCTCCCTAAATTTTGGAAGTAAATTGGATGAAATGCCTTTTTTAACTACTTTGGAGAGTGTTGTGGGTAAACAAAGGTGACGTTGCGCACGTGTCCACCATACACATGATATGTTAGTGATGCTCCAAAATCATTCAAATACTTGCTGCATCACTAAAATCACACCAATAAAATGATCTAAACCATCTAAAGAGTGTTCATCTAACTAGTCGGTTAAAACACATTGGCAAATTGCTTGTTTTGTATTCCTTATGTTTATAGCCCACTTGTGGCTCAAGATTTTTATTTTTATTTTTGGCTAAATTATATATTACAATGAGCTTATTATAGTGAATGCAGTGATCATAATAACGAGAGACAACAAAGCACATCCAAGATCAAGTGTAGATTACCAATAGTTGGGTCCCACCTCTATTGCGCTTAACATAAAAATACAATTTGTTTCAATCCGAACAGGCAACCGTTGGAAATAAATCAACAATTGATCTACATTGATGTTTTTGTGGTATGTACAACCGAAAACTTGAATAAATACAATTGAGAGGGATTTGATAAAGGGTAGTTTGCCTCCAAGTGCAAAAGTTCGTAAGTAATATCCAGTGAATATAGTGTCGATCCCACAGGGAGATGAATTGCGAGAAGGAGAAAATCAAATACAAAACAAACTAAATAATAAAAACTAAACTGATGATTTGATTTTGAAAATTTTGAATGGATGTAATTCAATTGAATTAAAATAACACCCAAGCTTCAAAGTTCCACACATAGGTTAATCTTCCAAAATTATGATGACTTGGATAACACAACTAGGATCTGAGTACTAAGGTCAGCCTAATCGGAAAATAAAACAGTTTAAATATTTTAATAAGTGATATAAAATATTAGAAAATCATGGATTTGCACCATTAATATATATTCTCAAGTGCCAGTGATTTTAAACATTCAATATTCGTGAGATAATGAATCAAAGAAATAAAGCAGGTTCATAACCTCTCCCATCTAGAAAATCTAATTGATCCAGGGTAAGCCTATCCATCAATGTGGATCTCATATGATGGAAACATATGGATCTCACGTTAGGATAAAAAACTAAACCTAAACAATAAATAACATGTATACACAATTCTTCTCATTATTAAAATAATCAATCATCATAACTTAAAGAATTATTAAACTCATGTGCTTCCTTTTTAGCTTGGGCTAGAGGAAACTAGAAAAACATAACTAGAATAGAGAAAGAAAGCAACAAGAAAGAATAAATATCTAAAAGCTTGTAAAGAAAACAAATTAAAACTATAAAACTCTTTAAAAATCCTAGATCTTGCTTTAGGATGTCTTGAATGATGCTTAGGAATGCCCTGGGAAACCTTATTTATAAGTGGGGAACTCCAATTTTTGTACAAAGTTGGAAAACTCTAGAAACCGCTTCAAATTTACGCAGTTTTTCAAAATAGACTTCACGCCACGCAGTTTTTCAAAATAGACATCAGAGTTTCAGAATACACACACCCATGTCAGTACACATACTCCATGTTAGCCACCCCCGCTAGGGATCGATACCAAGATCTTAAGTGTTGAAACGAGGTATCTCCACTTAGTCTGCATTATCTGGTTGAGGTTGATCGCTTGCTCTCCGGCTTAAATGCTTCTTCCGGTATCTCCATGCTAGTTGAATGCAAGTTGCTGCAATTGCTCTCCAATATGGAGATTCGTTCTTGCAAAAGAGGCATAACAATCATTACAGATTATTCATATGTTAGACCCCACAGATGATGATCCTAACTGCCTGATTGGCCCCTATTAAGTGTGGATTGTTGGTTGTAATTGTCAATTTTCTTTGGATGGCTAGGATTATCTGATAGCGGATAATGTACAACCCTTCAACTCAACTGCTTATTGAAAGGTGGCCCACCTTGATCCTGTAAGGCTGTAATTGGTCTTTTAGGTCCATCATGGCCCCAAAACAATCCTCATAAGCATGGCCTACTATTGGCTACATGATTTTCTAGTGCTATCCTAAAACTATATGAGATGATGTTATGTATAACCTTATGGTCCCTTGAACACATGGGCTCCGCAAGAACCGTGCAAAAGTGGCAGTGATATCTTCCAGATCATCGGCTCGCAGCACAAACGCTTCCACATTTGTTAAACACTTCACAGTCCTGTTAGAAATTAACTGCTGTCCCGATGACCTGATTTGCTTTCCATCTGGAAAAAAAAAAAAAAAAGAATAAATAAAGATAATGTTTTCAACCTCGAAACAACAAGAACTTGATTGGTGAATTCATAGTTATGAAAAGCAATTTATGGCCACAGTGTCAAGTTCCTTGATATCCATTGATAAACCTTCCTCTGACTGCTCGAGCTTTTAGAGAAAGTGGTTGTTTGACATTGTATCAGAGCAGAAGGTCTTGTGTTCGAATCTCGACAGCACCAAATATGCCTTAGTGGTAATATATTCACCATCCTTTTACGACAACCATGAGTCGGGCAATGTAACTGCTATTTAATACCATGCTCTAATTATCTTAACAAGGTCCTAGTCATTGGATTGGGCTCCATCAAAATGTGGTAATTGTCCGTTCCCATCAGATGGCTGGGATCATTTGTAGGACAGATGATACCATGCGAGTAACTCCTCCCCACAAATGTCACCTGCTGATAAGGGGATTGGATTTCCATATCCTCCAACACTCTCCATTGTTCCCCAAGTAATGAAAACGATCTTGTCAATTGGATGTTGTCATGCCCCAAACTCGGAAACCGGGTTGACAAAATTTTCGATCGTCGAATCCAGTGCCGACAGCCTTTGTAGTACCCCATTCTCGGCTCCTAGCGCGCATACGCCAGATTCCGATCCTGGGATCCTACAAGGAGGATTTTCCAACATGCATTTGTCTCGTAAGAAGCATAACCACAAGTTTACCAAAATCACAAAAGAAATATCATCATCATATATCCACTAATAAAAACTTTAAATACAATGTTGAAAGGGAAATACATATACATCGAAATCAAAGATCCAGAGGTCTACTGCATGTCTAAGCTCAACGCTGCTGCAACTTAACGCCACTTGCACGCATCTATCATGCATAAGCTTATAAAAAGCTTAATGGGTGGTGAAAGTGTGTGAGCAGTATATGCATGCTTAGAATGTAATATCAGAGTAAAAAGAAATACTGGTGAGTTCATAAAATATCATCAATCTCATCCAACATATGCGATGAAAAGACATAGCAAGACAATGTCATATACTAAGAAATACTGACAAGCAATATCAGAGTGATCAGAGTAAGCGAAAATACTGACAAGTCCTATAAAAGTATCATCAACCTAATCCAAGCTACACGATGCAAAAATATAATCAAAATCAATATCATATACTGATGAAGCAATGTAGATCAGCTATGCAATGTGGAGACAGTAAGCCAAATATCAGATGCTGATGATGCAATGCAATATGCGGTGCGAATGAAATGACCAAGCTGGAGTGAAGTTGGGATGATAGTACGTAGTATCGCAGGCTATGGGGTCCATCACAAGGGGCTTCTATCCAAACCAGTCACATACCTAAATTTGGATAGCCAGACTTAATATAGTAGACTCTTAATCTCAGGTTAGTTGCGCGCCCAACCGAAATCCTTGCCATTACGAAGGTACACAATAATTAGTTGCAACCACCAACGCGAGTGGATAGTAAATGAATGAATATGCAACTCCTACTCGATAAGTCCACATATCACTACGGTTTCTCTCTGGTATCATCACCGAGGTCTAGTACACTCTACATGCAAGTCGTCTCCCACTAACGCGCGACCATGCAAGTGGAAGATGCCTCACTATCTGCCTGGCCAGTAGTCAGCCAATATCTACCCGGCACGTCGATAGCGGACCCATTCATTAGCTGGTCAAACTCAGCCTAGCAATGCCCCCACCCTCGGGCAGGTAAGGCCACACCCCCTCCCAATCGACTACGACACAGTGGAAGACCAACCTCCTGGTATTCGGCACTCAGCACTCATGTATCCACTTGGTCTCAACGTTGGGGCGTCCTCTGGTACCAAGAAGGTTTAGAAATTTTCTCCCAGGGCCATCTATGGCAGCTCGATACTAGTAACAGATTTTCGGTGTCCCATCTGGCCATCCACGATATACCTGTAGAGGCTACGGCCCTGATGTCGCTACGGTGTACATTTAATCACAATGCAAGATGCATGAGTCATGTAATCCAGTCATGCATCAATCCTACGCATACCGTGTGCTCATGTGAGATAACTTCTGTCTATCCGGGAGTCTCATAACAACCTGGTCAAAGACATGCAATGATCAACCACATCTCATAACAAGCATGCAGATGATGCGTATGGGTATGTATCATGATGCTATGCTATCATATCTCATAATCGGTATCAATAACCGGCATCGACAATCGACCTCGACAATGTAGACATTTAACCAACATTGCCTCCAAGAAATGGCCCACATAGAGCTTAACATAAGTGGACCCATGACCTCACACAATGGCTAAATATCCACACCATGTGCCTCACTCAAGAGCTTGATACACATCACTATAGGCCTCTCACATGGGCCTAATAAACATCACAATGGACTCCATCGCCTGGCCCTCAAATGCACCACAATGGGCCTAATCACATAGACCTCATATTCATCACATTAGGCCTTAAACACGGGCTGAATGCACATCACAATGGGTCTCAAATATTGGCCGCATATACATTACATAGGTCTTGAAATCGGCCTCAGTAATCAAAATCTGCCTCGACAATCGAAATCGGCCTCAACAATCGGAATCGACACTCGGAATCGGTCTCGATACTTAGCCTTGACAACCAGAATCGACTTATATAATCGGCCTCGACAAATCGGAATCGGCCTATATAATCGGCCTCGACAATCGGAATCGGCCTATACAATCGGCCACGATACTCGGCCTCGATAATCGGTACCGATAATCAACATCGATAATCGGCACCGATAATCGGTCTATAAGCAAGGCGAGGTCTATATATGAACAGCCGATCGAACCATAATATAAAGATCGTCCCTCGGCCGTGGTTATATTAAACCCGATAGCGTGAAACCATCTGTCTATGGCGAGTGGGGCCCACTGATTAGGGTTAACCCACGAGAGAATGATGAGGAAGGGCCTAACAAGGCCTAAGGGAAGGTCACAATGTGGGCGCTCAACCATCAATGCCTATCAATGTGGACCTTTAACCAACATCGCTCCTAAGGAGTGGCCCACGTAAACATCATTACATACATCATGACAAAATCACACATCACATCAGGCCTTGAAAAAGAATAGGTGGGCCCTGCACCTGGGCCTCAAAGACACAACAGGTGGACCCCGCACATAAGCCTCAAATACATCACGCGGGCCCCAATTACAAAACAGGCGGGCCTCATTATAGCAGCAAATGGGCCCCATATACATCATGATAGGCCTCATGGATGGGCCGCACCAATGGGCCTCAAGTGGGCTTGGACCACACCCAAAAATTATTTCAATAGTAGATGTAACATGTGTATCGCAGTACACATCATTCCATGGGGCACATGGCCCACTAATGATAATCGTCACTGACCAAATATTGTCCAAGGAAATCAACACCATCCAAACATTGTCTAGGTAAATCAGCACTGTTCAAACGTTGTCCAGCACTATCTAAACATTGTCCAGCACTGTCTAAACATCTGGACAGTGCGGATGAAACAAATACATCACTGTGTGGCCCATATAGCAAAACAGGTGGATGGCTTGGGGATTACATGCATCAAAGTGTGGCCCACCGTCCAGATCTACTGGACGATGCAAATACACCATGTACATGGAGGTGTGGCTCACCAGAACTTGCTGACGTCAATTACACCAACCTTATAGTTGGTGTATGTTAAACTAGCCAATCAGCGTCCCAGATAGGTGGGTCCCACGTAGGGCCCACCATATAACATTATTTTATAATATATAAATTATATTATTAGTATATTATATATATATATATATATATATATATATATATATATATATATATATATATAAAACAAAGAAACAGCGTCCAGGCCACCTGGACGGCATGGATTGCAAACACATATAATCATGGTGGCGTCCCACTCCACCTGGTCTGATGGACAGTTCGGATATATTACATACATCAAGTGGCTGCTCAAAGCTCCCGCCCGTCCCAACTAAATGAATGGACGGTGTAGATAAAACCATACATCACAATGGTGGTCCCCACCGTCAAAATAGTTGGACGATGTGGATGATACCTACGACAAGGCCCCACCGTCCATTGCTATACGGTGGGATACAATACATCATTCAAGGTGGGCCACGAGAGTGGGGTCCACATGCTGGATATAGCACACGTGCGGATAGGGTGGACCCAGCAAATGGGTGGCGTGGATGCAATAGACGAGGGGGTGCAGGTAGAATACTCACATCTTGAGGGCCCCACGTGTGGAAGGCCGTGTATACAACACTTACAAGTAGGTCCCACATGTCACGTGCAGCATGCCCAACACATGCAGCACCGTCCCAGCTAGACGGTGCAGACATACACATCACGGTGGGGTCCGCACGGACGGCTAAATGATGCACATCGTCATGTTGGCCGACGGAACTGTAAACGTCAATACCACAGTAGCCTTGCAGTTGTTGGGCCCCACCGTTCCTATTAATGGACGGTGTGGATACAACCTTCATCATGGTAGATCCCCTGCACGGATAGTGCAAATAAAACCCATACACCTTGGTGGCTCCACGTTCCTAAACGGATGGACGGTGGATGATCAGACCCCACTGCTGATGTTACGGCAGCAGCAGCTGCATGCTGCGTGGGGTCCACATAGATGGACAGTGTGGATCAATGCATACAGCAGAGAGATCCACCGTCCAACCATCAGGACGGCTGGAATAAAACGCATACACCGCGGTGTTTCAAAGAGCATTGTTGATAAAACCCATACGTCAGCGATCGGCCCTACCCAGCACGTCCAGATGGACGGCTGGATGGCATGGATCATAGATCAGGTGGGCCACATCATTACCAAAAAAAGAAGGAGAGAGAGAGAGAGCGAGAGAGAGAGAGAGAGACAGAGAGACAGACGGTGGGAAGGGGAGGGACCCCGCCACTATGGGCCCTCCCCAAACAATGCATACATCAAGATGGGTCCCACCATATGTGGGCCCTTAATCCATCAAAATCACACAAATCAATTTTAGAAGACACCCACCGTTAGATCTTAGACCCTTATTTCCCCCGCCAAAGCATGCTAGAGCTCCAATGGATGGACTTCAACTGTTGAGATCGATCATAGAGGGTGGGGATGGGAGATAGGAAGTGGGCTACATAGGAAGTGGGCTACATCTAGCTTCTCCATGGAAGCTTGGACGATCGCTTCCATGGGAGTTGCTTGAAAATGAGAGAGAGGGGTGATGGGAGAGAAGTGATGGGAGAGAGAGATGGTGAGTGATGGGGAGAGTTGACTTTTGGGGATGAGTGTGAGTAATGGGAGTGATGGGTTGTACTTTAATTGATTGATGGGATTGATTTGATATTGGGTAGAGATTCTCTTGCGTGGCATTTTTCCTCGAACTAAACGTGGGCCCACATCTCCTGGCCTGGGTATCGCCTCAGCGCGAGAGACACGGCAGCGAAATCGCGGCGATGATGTGGTCACTAGGGTGCAAGTGTAACGTCTCAAGAAAATCTGTACAAGGACCCGAGTACCACCTCAAGCAGAAATTATATAGGACCAAAACTTTTAGAAATTAGGTTAATATTAGTAAGTGTTAAACTAGAGTGCTTATGAAATTAGCACTAATCACTTTAAATATGATCTGCAAGACCCAAAACGTGCAGAATCATTGACGCTGCATTACCCAGAAATTTAGAATCCATCCCTAAACCCGGTTGCTCTCGGGAGTATCTTGAAACTTCGTATTGGACCTGGACCGCACGTCGAAAGTCCGATGACCACAAAACTATACAGTTATGACCGCATTACTGGACTTGACAACCCCCTCAAAAATCAAGTCTTAATTGTGTATAAAAATACACAACTTGAGCCCGGAGCGAAGTGTGTGAGAAACGTAAAAATATTTAGAAATAAAATCCGAATTTAAGTAATCTGAGTCGTGTCGCTTGCAGGTCAAATATAAGGATTTAGACCGTCAGAATTTGACCCAAATACACCCTCGGATCAGGAAAAATGTCTCACACATGTCGGTGTACTTGTGACCCTGATCCCGTGACCGTGACCGTGACCGTTAAACTAAAACGGGTCAGCCACGGTCGATCTGTAAACCCGATCAGAACGAAACTCAGCATGACCTAGATCCATGGTCAGGGAGCTTAAGTCCGACTACATGTGGAAAATGGGCCACCAGAAGTGCTCCGTTGGACCGGAACAGTCCGTTTTTGGATATAACCTAAGTATACCTTGGCCCTAGGGTCATTCCCATCAAACCTGGGCCTATATAAAGACCTTAAACACTCTCTCCCACATTCCATACGAATTTTAGAAACCCTAGGAGAGAAGAAGAGAAAAGAGAAAGGAAAAGAGAGAAAGTGATAGTGAGAGTTGGAGATTCTTCCTGGGATTCGATCCCGCTACTCCACGCACTCAACTGCCATTCCTGTATCGCTATACAGGCGATTCTAACTCCGTACTTGGGTAAAAAAACCTAACCCTAACTTGTCTTAGGGTTTTCGACTAGCATAATAGATGAATTAACTAACCTATTCCCTATTATAAGTTATTGTGGTGCCGTAGATAAGACTTAACTTTTAAAACTGAATTCGCTACGAGTCTACCAGCAAAAGGTGCGGATTATAAATGTTTAGGTTATGGTTTCAAGGCTTTCAATGTCAGTTAATGGTTTATTACTGATGTGGGTGCTATTTCACATGCCAAATGCGATGTTTGTTTCGCGTTTCAGATATATATGAACTATATGGAGTTTAGTGTATTCCATGTATTTGTAGAAAAGATCGTATACGTATGGAATTTGAAAATGTGTTTGTCATGATTAATCGTCGTGTGTTTATACTAGTTGTATGTGTAACAACTCCTTGGCGAAAGGATTTACTCTAATACGTGCTATCACCAACATACGCCATGTATGTTGGAATATGTAGTCTAAGTGTTTGTAAAAATGCCTGAATGAGTAAGTACTTAGCATCAGGTACTTTATATGAGTGTTGAGATAAGATTCTCAACTAACTTGACTATGTGTATGATTTCTTCCATGCAACTTATATTATATTGTCTGTTTTACTTATCAAATGCGCATGTGTGAAATCCTGTGTATGTTGTACTTCATAACATGCTCAAATGGTGTAGGATTGGAATTATGTGTTTATTACTGCTTTAACTATTTCATACGAATACTTGTTAGAATTGGATATGTTTGGGAGTATGATTTAATCCAGGCAATCGGTATCAGATCTCGAATAGGTGGCTGAGGTTGTTTTCACCACACAAGATGCGATCGATGAACCCGAGTCGTACTTTGATTGTCGGTAGTGGTTAGGCCACACGAAGTGCTTACGCACTTCATGTCGATCAACTCGAGGTACGCTCGTACTAGTCGAGCTCGACAAGTAACCCGATTGGCCCGACGTATATTCACCATGTATGGACACTACTGCTTGAATCTAAGGTACTAAACTCACCAGTGAAAACTCCTTTAACCTTGGTACCTCGATCCGCTAAGACTCATGAGCCGGGCATGGTGGTATGAGACACCGTAGTCGAGCTGTCGGCCTATGATGGGGTGACGAGCCTCCCCGTAGTGTCCAGTGAGTAATACAGTCTCATGAGCCGAATACGGTGGTATGGAACACTATATTTGAGCTGTCGGCCTACACTGATAAGGTGACGAGCCCTTTGTAGTGACCTCGAGTGTACGCTAAGACTGCGTAGAGGCGACGAGCCCTTACGTAGCAACAAGAGTACACTAGGCTTGCACTGATAAGGTGACGAGCCCTTTGCGGTGACCTAGAACCGTATCTTCGTATGAGATTTACTAGGACTGACGACCCTAAAATGGATCATCGTTTGAGAATTGATACAAGGGAGGTACCTTAGCTTCATAATCCTGCTGTATGAAAGGGACTAATAAGAATTTGGTAATCATAATCATGCAACACATTGCATGTGCCGTTTGGCGATGTATAGAGAGCACAAGGAAGTGACTGACATGCGCGACCGTTAGATGAAGATCGCTGAGGGAGTGCAGGCGAGGGCATGCATCATTTATTCATACTATTCCTGCATTAATCAGAGTATTTAGGGATGTTGGATTATATTGCTTTATCATTTACTGCTTAACTGAATTGATAACATGTTAACCTTTGCTTTATTGTTCCACTGAGTTGATCATTCACTCCCACGTTACAGGACGGTGTCTTAAACACCAACCAGACCCTATTATAGGTTTAGATGATGGCGTAGCCTACGAGACAGAGCCGGACTTTGAAGACGATAAGGAGGCATTCTCATATATGCAGTATTCAGGCGGGTTCTCGTAGACCGTTCTGAATCGACGGGGCTTCAGGGTTATACTTGTAGTGGACTATTACATTTTGATATTTTGAAATTTGAAACAATACATGTAATTATTGACCTGGAAATTGCATACATACTTTGGAGACCTATACTGAGTTATAACGCTATACATACTTGAGTAAGTCTTTCGCTTGCGTATTACAACTGTCCCTGGATTATGTATTGTTGATTTGGATTAATCTTATTTATGTTTTATGCACTAATACAGACAACATTAAATCATCATTAATTATGTTGCATAAGTGATGCGTTGGAACTCGGGAGTTGGACTTCTACTCGACCCCCGATTTTCAGGGTGTTACAACAAGTTTCAGGTCAAGCCGACTTTAGAATACGGGACACGATTCAGGGTCACGCGCAAATGCTGATTATAAGTAGCGAGTTGCCGAAATTCGACCAGGAAGACCGCGGAAGCCTACGGAACGGTACGGTCTAGGACACGGGCCTTACAGATGTCCTTGATCCAGTATTTTGCTTCGTCTTGGATACAACTTTTGCTTCGATCTTTCACAGATAGCATTTAAGATGTGAGGCTTCATCTCTCTGAAAATATGCACCTACGAATCAATATGGTTTTAGGTTCTTTAACAAGTAACTAGGATTGGAATGAATGCCACCAAATAGCTGCAGATACTGAATTTGTGATGCATGAGTTGTAAAAGAACATATCCGATCCCATTTAACATGATTTGTTTCCATATTCATGGTTTTGGACTGATACAAACTTGCTAGGAAACTGTGCAACCTCATGCACATGAACTATCACTCATGAATATCTAACAAGCAATGAGTAGAAACGAAAAACGAAGGCATAAACCTCAAAGATATTAGTGAGTTGGGATATCGGTATTGCTATAAGTTTTGCGGCTAGGGATACGGAAACAATATTTTTATTGCCAGTAATATTGCTAATAACCGGAAATGCAGGGAAGGGAAAATGGTGGAATTTTTTAGCGAAACTCTAGGAAATGCTAAAGTACACATATTTGCGTATTTAGGAATTTTTTTTAAAAAAAATTACTAAAAGAATACATACACAATAAGTTTCCATTTAATGAGGGCCAAAAAGCCTGTGCTATCGTAAAATAGCAATCGAATAGTAGCCAAAATAAGTTTATATAATACAAATGCAGGTATCATACAATAACTAAGACATGTAAAAGTAAATGAACTCAAACATGCATTCATCGATGATCTATATAATACAAATGCAAGTACCATCCATCGATCATTGATCTATCCATCCATCTATGCATGCATGCACATATACATATACAAACATGCATTTCATCATGCAACCATATGCCCATAAAAATTTTGAAATTGAATTTTTTAGCAATCAGATTTTTGGCAATACTGATACATTAATATCACCAATACACTGGCGATATAAGTAACACTTGGAATCTAAACAGTTGAAAATATCGGCGATCCATTGGTGATTCAAGCAACACCTGGAATTTATAGCAACACATTGGCAATACTTAACAATATATCTTCAATACCTGGAATTTATGATTCTACCAGTGTTACGGTGTCGCCTGGATGGAGATAAGGATAATATCGGGGATACTCCAGACAATGGTTGGGAGCACCCATACACGTATGCCGCGTATCGAATTTGCATTATTTATTTCTAATCTCATTCAATGGGGTCTTGTCATATAATGCGAATTGGTCTGTCTGATAAACATCTTGTTTTTATAGAGACAAGCCACATTCCAAAGACAAAAGGATTTAGTTATTCCAGCCTTCAAGGATGATAAACTATGCAAAACTAACAAATCTATTGTTTCCAGTTTTATAATAAATGTTGCAATGAAATGCTCTAAAGTTCCCTTCTTGAAAAATTTAGAGAGATGGCAATGTATGACTCCTTATTGGTAGTTCGGTAAACTCCCCCATGGAACTACAGTATTAGATAACAGAGTTTCGTTAAGCTCACATGCACCTCTCTATGGCATCCTCCCATGCATCGTGAAACCCTCTATGTAGATAAACCGGCCACCCAACTGTTGTGCAGGATGTGTACAATAAATTTTCAATAAACAATGCAATAGTATAAGATTATATTTTTTTTTTCAAATCAAGTTTGGAATAAATGGTAACCTTCTCGGTAACCATGTATTACCATTAATCAAAGCTCTTACAGTAAAATTATTTGCCTCAGCTTGGCTACTAATAACATGATACCCGCTCCATTTGACTCTCTTTGCAGTATCTGCACCCGCCCAGTATTCTTAAACTCTCCATAATACAATTTTTTTTAGGGCTAAGCTTCTGTCGCAATCAACCAACTGGCGGGGTTGATCAGATCACCCAATGATGATTGGATGATCACGACCATCAAATACACTTGCCATGGCCGACCAAGGTACGCTTTCAACTGCATTCTCATGAGTGCAGGATCCAGTGCAGCTGCAATTTTGCAGTTATGGATTGAAAACCCAGAATTTGCATTTGATTTACTCAGGCAGCTACTTCCCTGGGCAATAATTGAGATGCTCTGCCCATCAGGCCGACTCCGAGCATATATCTTGCAATTCTGGAACACTACAACCGCACTTCCAAATATGAAGTCGATGGTACCATAAGATATCGCAATCCCAGTAGAATTGTCCGTGCCACCTTGCGTAGAGGGTAGCTTGGTAGCCGAGAAAGCTGCACATGTAAAATGTTGAGTGGTCCGACTCGCTGACAAGCACCACAGCCTCTCCTCTGTTGGGCCCAGCCGAGTTTTCAAAGGTCATGTTCTGGGCTACAAACCCAAATCCTCTCACCATTGCAGTAAACAAAAATATCATGTTGTATCTATGATTATTTCAGGTTTATGCAACAAAATTTTACTGTTAAGTAAAATATTACATGATTAGACAATACTTTCAAATAAATGAACAATTACAAATGCTATGCAATCCAATTATGTATAACCTTATGGCCCCTAAGACGTGGGCTCCGCAAGAATGGTGCAAAAGTGGCGGCGACTTCTTTCAGATCATCATCTTGCAGCACAAAAGCTACCACATTTGTTAAACATTTCACAGTCCTATTAGAAAGTAACTGCTGTCCTGATGACCTGATTTTCTTTCCATCTGAAATAAATAAATAAATAAAGATCATGTTTTCAACCTCAACACAGCAAGAACTTGATTGGTAAATTCATAGTTATGAAAAGCAATTTATGGGCACAAGCTGACAAAGCAATACAACATGAAGACTCTAAATCATGGTTCTAAATATCTTCCAAAATTGAGTCGACTCAACCAAGTTGTCTCGGTTTAGATGGGCAATGAAGCAAGTCACCAAACCGAAACGGACCGAAGCAGTCCGAAACAATAAAATGGGGAAGTAGGTATGGTTGCAGTTTCCAAGCAAGCTGCACATTGAAACCACTATTTAAAACTATAAATATCTTGGCAAAGGCCTAGTTAACAAAAATTTCAACATTTGGTTACCTATTTTCCACCAACCAAAATGAACAATGAATTGGTTACAAGCAAAGGGAGCCATACATTTAGAGGAAATATACAACACTCAATTGAGCATTTCCTTGGCTAAGTGAACTGTATCAATGGGGTCTGACCATGATCCAATCATTGATATGGTGGACCCCATGATTTTCCATACCTCATAACCTTCCCGATTTGGGCAATCCTAACTGCTGGATTGAGCCCCATCAAAATGGACCTTTGTGGTAATTTTCCAATCCCATCAGACGACTAGGATCATCTATAGGATAGATATTTAGGATAGTCCATTGGTCAATCAGTTAGGTAACTGAAGGTGGGCCCCAGATGTACCAGTATTGGGTAGAACAAATATTGCAGTTTCACTCGATCGAGCATCATATATCTCATATGCTAATTAATGAATCACAAACACTTGCCAAGTCTCCAAAAACTTTCGGATCACTGATTCGGAGTTGGAGTTGGTATTAGTTTTAAATTTCAAGGTCTAAAGCTGTGCAATAAAAGAACGAATAAGATGGGCATTGAGCACATACTTCCGCTCACTGAAGAATGCTCAAGACACCATGTGAGTAGCTCCTGCCCACAAACGTCACCTTCTGACAAGGGGGTTGGATTTTCATCTCTAACACTCCCCATTTTTCCTCGGATAATGAAAACCATCTTGTCAATTGGAGCTCCTTGATACAGTACCTTGCTTCCTTGTATATACAGTTTTTGCTTCAATCTTTCATAGATAGCATCTAAGATGGGATCCTCAATTTCTGTGAAAATACGCACCTGCAAATCAATATGGTTTTAGGTTCTTTGAACAAGTAGGAGGGATTGGAAAAATGCCACCAAACAGCTGCACATTCTGATTTTGTGATGCATGACTTGTACAAGAACATATTACATATCCAGTCGCATTTAACTTGTTTTGTTTCCATATTCATTGTTTATAATACTTCTAGTGTATAGGTGGTCAAAGTTTAAATTTGATTCCTTTTTTCAATAAGCACTGTTGGTTGTTTATAAGAAGCAAGGTGTAGGTAGGACCTGAATCTAGAGGGAGAGCAACTACTTAAACATGTCGAGAAAAAGATGGATGTGATCTGCCCATGCACTGAAACATCTTGCTTTTATAAAGACAGGCTACATTAAGAAAACAAGGATTTAGTTATTCCAACATCAAGAATGACAAACCATGCAAAACCAACAGATTCGCAACAGCATGCTCTAAAGTTCCCTTTCTTGAAAAATTTAAAGAGATGGCGGTGTATGATTCTTTGTTGGTACCTCGGTATGGAGCTACAGAACTAGAAAAACAGAGTTTTGGCAAGTTCATATGTACCTCTAAACAGCATCTTCCCATGCATCAAGTGGAACCATCCTATGTTTCTATTTAGATAATATATTATTTTTAATTTTTAATTTTAATTCTTATATATATATATATATATATATATATATATATATATATATATATATATATATATATATATATATATATATATATATATATATCATGTTGTGGGTTAGGTTATTAGGACCATCTATATCATGCTTTTTATATTATCATATATCTAACTATTATTATTATTATTATTATTGTTACCTATACATTATTATTTATTTACCCTTTTTATCATAGCTATATGTAAGATGTGGGACTACTCATGATGAGTCTTTTAACTGCATGTCCAAATATTAGGGTTACTTTACATTATAGTGGGTCGCTCCAAGTGGACGTCTAATTTCCAATTTTGACATCGGTTGATTTGTTTGATTCAATGGTAGGATCACTTGATTTAAGGGTGGAGATTCCTACCAATGGTGCTAAGGTCCTAAGGTTTGTTTAGATGAAGATCCATGGTTTGGTGGTCTGATGGTTTGATTGTGATGGCCAAGTAGCAGTTCTATAAGTTGGACGTTGTTGATCCAATGAATGGTGGATCTGACGATCTAAGGCCTGCGATTGATAATGTATGGCTCAATCTGTCTAATAAGGTAGGGCTACGCTTCCGTCGCCATTTGAATCCTAATAACACAGTGGGTTCCTAAAGATAAATGTCACTTTTGGGATGAGATGATTGTCCGTTCTTGAGAACCAACGGTTAGATGACTCGATATATGAATGAAGATCGTCCTAATCGGTCCAGACGGATAGATTGAGGACCACTGGATGCTGATGTGTAAGGTAAGTCATGCGTGACCCCATGCACATGTGATTAATTTGGATTTTCAAGGTAACACCCGAGTACTGAAAAGTACGAGGTGTTACACCGAGTCCGTGCCCGAGTCCAAGCCCACACGTGGGCACGAGAACACGCAAGCCCGATTCTCCCCAGACTAGTTGGTAAACATTATAATATTCCACCATTCTCATTTAAACCGAAAACTTTTCTTCTCGTTTTTCCAATGTAAGACTATTCCCAAAACTGATGAATATATTACAACAGAGTAGTTATTCCTTGATGACAGTGATGATCGAACTCATCACGTCCCCTGCACCAACATCACCCAAATGAAGCGGAAATGTATTGACGGTTGTGATCAGCCTAGTAGGATCATCAACTCTCCCAACGTGAAATGCCTCTCTCATTTGGAAAATGTTTATCCTCTTCTTGAACACGTGCAATTTAATCGGTTAAAAATAGATTTAAAAATAAATAATAGTAATACAGAATCAAACCGATTAAAAACTTGATTAACAAGTCTATGTTTGAATCACTTCGAATCTCCACCATGAATCGATAGGATCAAGAGGATCTCAGGGCCATTGATCCAACACACCAAAATACAAGGAGCCCATCCATCCACTAGGGCTGATGATCATCCAAAATGATGATCGCTACCCTTGAATACAGTGGCCCCGATGGACCAATGGTAAGGATTTTACCAGGATTGGGCCTATGAATAGATATTTTGCAGTTTTGAAGTATGGTGGGCCATCTCCAGCCTGTGTCCTTTTGTGGGTCCTGCGGTGGATATGGCACGTGCAATGCACGTGGAAGAGATTAAGTGTTTTGCACACGTTTGGGATCAAGTGGTTTATAAATGGCAGTAAATAAGTTAATTAACAACAGCTACATTAGTAAACAAATTAGAAGAAGATGTTACTTTGAGACATGATCCATCCACATTAGATCAACGGTCTGGATCGCTTAATCTTGAACCTATTAAAAATGGTATGGTCACGTGCCTTTGAACTGAATTACCATTTGTTTGATCTGTGTGGGGCCACGAGTTGCGTGTGTGAAATCTAAACCGTGCATTTGGTGCCCCCTCATGGGCATCGTACATTGAATCATCCCCTATCCAAATGTTTGGTGGGACACAATGCAGGGAGCAATGTACAATAATGCTTAAAACTTGTGTATATTCATTTGTTGTGGCCCACCTAAATTTTGGAATGTCTTAAGATTCGATTTATCATCTCATTCTCTTAAGATGCACCTTGTGAATGGATTGGATGACATGCACACAACACAGTGGACCACTCATTGTTCCCTTTACTTTGGCCCACCTGACTTAGGTCAATCTAAATTATGATATCTAATGTAAAGTGGTTCGCGGAAGCATTTTCGACAAAGATGGACTAGAGAAGGCTCGGTCAAAGGTGGAAATGATTAGGATCCTCATAATATTAAAATAGTTGTAACTCAAGCCAAGATAAGTTTTTGGACATATTATATATGATTTTTGGCAGGAGAAGTTACTTTAGCCACCCAACCTTGATTTTGGCAGGAGAAGTTACTTTAGCCACCCAACCTTGATATGTCTGGTTGGCATTGCTGAATTTGTGAGATTTCATCGCATTGCCGATCAAAACTTTATTTTATTTTTATTTTTACTATAAATAATAATTTTTAGTTTTATTATAACTTTTGATTCTTTGAATTGTAGGAGTCATGCCCAACCTAAAAAGGGCTTAGAAAAATTAGGAGAATAATGTAATTAGGCCAAATTTCTTACTAATTTTGGCCGAAAACTATGAAGTCCAGCAGAAATGATGACCATCTATAAATAGTAAGTTTACTATTTATAATAAGTCATGTATTTAAGTTGTTTGAGTCTAAAACTTAGTCATAGGTTTGACTTCATCATTTAAAGAATTGTAATTTTTTATTATTATTATTTTTATCATCAATCAACTTATTATAAACTATTTATATTTTCATCTACTGTGAATTGGAGAAATTTCTATGAGGAGTCTAGAAGCTCCATGAATTTAGAATAGTTATCCTTGAGGAAGATGGTGATCAATCTCATCATGTCCACCCCTGTGTCAATATAGGCCTATGATTGAAGCACATTTAATGAACAGGTTGGATTTCACTCATACATGATGGTGGGCCCCATGCAGCTGGAACATTTGGTGATTAACATGCATTTGAATCGCATGCCACCGTTCCCAAAAGATAATATTGCAGAGATGTGATTTTCGGGCGTTTACATCAGGACTAAGCCCTACCTAAATTTTCAAAAACCTATCTCCATTTGACACTAAAAGCCAATACCTACTGGCCCAAAAGCCCATTGGATAACCTGGCCATCCTCTACAATAAATCACCCATCTCTGCAAGTAAATGTTGTATATAAAAAATCCATTCGGTCCATCAGATTCTATCCTCAATTCTAGGTCTTGGTAGAAAAAATCAGCCACATCCACAGATCAAATGGGCTACACCTAGGTACGATGTGGATGGGACTCCAACCATAGGTTTGTCTGTGGGGCCACTATGTTGTGTATCTTTTATCAAAACCATTCGTGTAAAATTCATCCTGATTAAAAACTATAGGTGGGCCACACCCCATAAAATTAAAGGTTTTAGGACCGATTTTACATTCTCCCATTAGTGTGGCCCACTGGAGTTTTCTATGGAGTTGATCTTTTGTACATACAGTTCAAATAACCGTTATCACCTAATATACGGATTGGATTTACATATATAAGAAACGATCTGCGTAAAACAGGTGCTGTAGAGGATTCTGGTCTTAACAAACTACACCACGTGGCAGCACCCCAGTTCAGTATTCTTCCATGACAGAGTCTTACGTTTAACACCCCGACTATTCTCATGGGTCCATCCATCTAACAACAGCAGAGACACAAAAAGGTTCCTACAACACCATATTCCAGACTTTCAACTAATCCTAGCCCTTCAATACCAACAACCAATCTCCACCCTTCATTTGCCCATTTAAACAACTCACAACAACATCCTCTTTCCAACTTCCTTTTATTCAAGAATAGAATACCCAAAAAACCACCCTCAACAAAATCTCCTCTATAAGAATATCACCCTCTCCAAACACTCACCACCCACATCTCAAATCTCCACCTTTCATCAAGTTAGAAATGGCCCACTTGCACTTCTTCCTTCTACTATCTCTCACATTCTCCTTCGTGGGACCCACATTCGGTGACACTGAACTGATACAAAACACTTGCAAGCAGACATTATACAACGATCTCTGCGTCTCATCTCTCACCTCAGATCCTGCCAGCAGTACAGCAGACCTTCCCAGTCTGGCCATCATCGCACTCAAGCTAGCTTATGCTAGCGCGTTGAACATGGAGAAAGTTATTGAAGATCAGAGCAAGGTCACCACCGACCCGTTCATGCAGCAATGTCTGAGCGATTGCACTGAGAACTTTCTTGATGCGATTGACCAGGTCGAGGATTCAATCTCAGCCCTTGATTCGAAGGGTTACAGTGATGTGAACACGTGGGTGACAGCTGCAATGGCAGACTCGGAGTCTTGTGAGGAAGAATTCAAAGACCAGCCCGGCTATCAATCACCATTCACAGCTCAGAATGAAGAATTCCAGAAGCTATGCAGCAATGCTCTGGCCATTACAAATCTCTTGTCTGGATGATTCTGTTTTAGATTGCTGCTTGTTTGGATTTCTTATTTCATGTTGTTTTATTCGTAACAAGAAACGCGATGCACTGAACGACTCTGTCTGAAGTATGCAATGAGACGTTGGATTTGAATTCTTACATTGTTTCGAACATTCATGCACTTTGATGAAAGCAGTTTTTAACTCGTAATTTTATAGCAGAAATATCCTGATATTAATGGGGAAATTATTTTAAGTTTTAACTAATTAAAATTTTATTTTTGGCAAGATTTTCCGGATATAATGTTCTGAGAATAATCTTGAATTTTGAAAATATCCCAAGAAGGAGATTTTGTTAGTTGTTTATGAGGCGATTGATGGACAGGCCATAGATTAGAAATGTGGGCTACATGTGTTGAATTTGGAGCGTTGGTGTTCGAGTAGCTTATTGGATTAGTGGAGAGGTTGGATATTTGGATGGATGGGAACCTTGGATGTGGGACCCACCTGGTGAATGGTCCAAACATTCGTCAGCTTGTGTTTTAGCGGCTGCAAATAAAGAATCCCATATATCATCAAACAGTAGGGATTGGTCTTTTATAGTGGGATACATCGGTGGGGAATGGGTAGTTTTGTGTGGCTAATGAGGCTGTAAATAGGGCGGTCGGACCATCAATATCCATATTGGGAGCGGATTGGGTGGTGATCCCACCGAGTGTTGGCCGATGTGGGGTCCACTGTAATGTGTGTGTGTGTGTATATATATATTATCCATGCTGTCTATCTTTTTTGCCAAATTATTTTAGGTCATGAGCCCAATAATGAAGTAGATCGATCCAAAGCTCAAGTGGACCACACCACAGGAAACAGTGGGGATAGGGAAACCAGCCGTTGAAATCTTCCTAGCGTCCACCCGAAATATTTATTTGCCATCAAACCTGTTGATAAGTTCACACAGATCTGGATGAAGGGAAAACATAAATATCAGTCCGCGTTGAATCCCCACTATTTCATGTGGTATTGTCCACTTGAACTTTTGGTCTACTTTATTTTTTGGGCACATGTCTTAAAATGAGCTGACGAAACTAATGGACAATGTGGATAAAATACATACATCGCGGTGGAACCCACAACGCACCTAATCAGCTTCACACATTGGATGTTCATTCTGCAAATATCTTGCAATTTGCGTTCCAAACAATTGGCGGCGTTTCGAGATTTCTCATAAGCTATAAGAGTGCGCAGAAGAGACGAATTTGCAACAACTGAGAGCGCTCGCAACAAAAATTAAAATTAAAACTAAAAAACTTTGGGGTCCACCGTGATTTGTATGTGTGATCTCATCATTTCTGTGAGCGCATATCACAATATCATTCAAAACTCAAGTAGGCTACACCACATGGAACATTAGGGATGGGGACCATCACCACTAGAGTTGTACACGAACGGAGTTAGCTTGGTTAGCTCGCTCGACTTGATTCGAAAAAGCTCAATTTAACTCAGTTTGAAACTGAAACTGAGTTCAAAGCCAAGTTGAGCTGATTTTTTGAGCTCGAAAAATTTCGAGCCAAGTTCAAGCTTGCTCAAGCTCGACTTGTCTCGGATTGAACCTCAACTTGAATCGAACTGGTTTGATGACTCAGTTATTTTTATATTGATGTTGTTCAACAAGTGTTTGATGAAATGACTCAAGGAAGTGTTGGCGTGTGGCAAGGAAGGTATAGATACGAAACAAATATCCTTGCATCTTGATTTTTATGTTGCATACTGAGTGTTTGATGAAATACCTATAAACTGATGTTGTTGTTTTACATTCCGTGAGAAATTGAAGGTAGACTCTATGTGTTTGAGAAAATACCGTAGAGGATCGATCTTGGCTCGAACTGGCCCAATCTACTGACTGAACCGAGCTGAGCTGGCCGGTTAGGCTTGAGGACCGAGCTGAGCCGAGTTCAAGCTGGGGTCAACTAGTGGCCATGCCGAGTTGAGCTGTGCCAAGCTCGACTCAATTTGACTCGTGTACACCTCTAATCACCACAGAAACCTTTCTGAGGCCCACGTTCAGATATTTATATGACATTCAATCAATTCATAAAATGATCCTCCACGAATTGGAAAAACAAAATTTGAACAGTTCACGTGCGAAAGCCTTTAACTGGTAGTTCGTGTGCTGGAAACCTAGGTAGGGCCAACCGTTGTGTTTTTGAGAAATGCACCCCATCCATCTATTTAGTGAGATTATTCTAATACTTGAGAGAAAAATTGAACAGGATCCAAGATTCAAGTGGGCTGCACTAAAGGAAGATATGGGTAGGGAAATTCTTACCGTTGAAACCTTCCTAGGTTCGATAGTGATGTTTATATGCCATCCATACCATTCATAACGCCATTCGTACTGGGATGAACTGAGAACACAAATATTAGCCTGATTCAAAACTTCTATTGCACCACGAATATTTAAACTATGGAAGTTCAATCCTCACATTCTTAGCCCACCTAAAACCTTCCTAGGATCTACCTTGTTATCTATCTGCTATCCAAACCGATTATAACATCATTCCCACTAGGATGATGTGAAAATACCAAAAACATTACCTAATAAGAAACTTTGTGGCTATACTAATATTACAAACGATAGTCACTAAATATACACTGTTTCCTCTCATACAAACCACTTCAGTTTTGGATACACTTCATTTTTGGTCGCATGTTATAAAATCACCTACCAAAATGGATGAACAGTGTAGATTTATCACCAACATCTTGGTGGGACCCACCTAGTATCCTATGGCAAGAACTTCCTGCAAAAGGCTTCCACTGAATCTGCTCGAGAATTAGATAATAAGGAGAAGAGGCATGCCAGAGACGAATACTTGATCTCTCGAACTCGTGTGTAAGAACACTTTCATGACCGCCCGCTTGATCTGATGGTTGATAGCAAGGTGTGCACATAATGACGTGCGAACCCGTGCACAGCTTAGTGTTTATATATATATAATATTTTTTATTCAAAACATTTTCCATAACAATGGGATCGCCTTTGTTTTTTTGTCATGTCCCTAAATGAGCTGGGGCAAACGATGAAAGGAGTAGATGTTACCAGATGCCACATATGGTGGGCCTCACAAAAAGATTTGTTGCAGTCTCTGTTTGCTTTGTGTTTGGGGGACACGCGAGCCTAAACACATCATCTTCACAGCAAATTGTCCTGCCCTCACCTCGGTCATACACACGTGGGACCAGTACATCTAGTGGTCCCAACATGGATATGCTCCCTTGTGAAATGGCACTAATCAGACGGTACAACTGCCCCATCGGCGTCCAAAAGGGCTATATTAAGTGGCCAAGACAACAAACAAAAGCAAGTCTCCTGTACCACTGTTACAGGGAGTTACTGTAACCCCAAGATCTCAATGCCTGTAACATTCACTCCGTCTGCCAGTTCCACCAAACTCATTTTAGGACGTGAGCCCAAAAATGAGGCAGATTCAAAAATCAAGTGGGCCACACGACAGGAAACAGTGGAGATGGAAACGCCCACCGTCAAAGTGGATGAACAGCATGGCATGGCTAAAACACACACATCACGGTGTGGCCCACAGTCGGGTTCTTGGGGCTGAGAATACATCCTGTGCCATTCCAATCTGCGAGACTTTTGGACATTGGATCAATGGTCTGACCACCAAACCAGAGGCCCCACTAGTAGAGACTTGAGGAGATTAAATACCTCGCCCATAATGGAAATCATTCTTATTAAGGGCTCAGCTGGATAAAGAATGGTTGACGACGCAGAACCCATGGAACAGAAGAAGAAAATCATGGTCCCCAGAAGTAATGATGGTTGATAAAAATGGCAGCCGGAATGATGTGTGATCACTTGGTTGTTCGACCTAGCGCAAGATGAAAATCGTCTGCTGAAAAAACAGCAGCAGGTGGATAGCTGAAACACATCATACACAACAGAATTTGAAGAACATAGCAAACATGTTTTGTAAATTCACCAGAAATTTCAAGGATGTCTGGGTGACAGTTGCATGGACCCTGCACTGTAGCACCAAATCAACAGTCCGGATCACCATAAACAAATCTCGTGTGCAATGGTAGTGATGCTTCTTTTTTTTTTTTTTAATGCCCACTTATCCATTTGATTGTAAAACAACATACCTAAATTCACAAGCATTGAAAATCGCAAATGCATTCTGCCGAATCATTCATCATTGATGGAATACAAGATGTGTGAATACGCAGATGACAATTAGTTCCAAATCAAAATCAAAGAGAAAAGTTCTGCAGTTTCTAAGGCATAATGCCTAAGCATCATCTGCAGCAGCTGGCTTGACTTTATGGACTGTTACAACAACTCCAACAACTGAAACAGCCCAAGATCCCGTCCAAATGAGAAACACAACCATCCACACAAATCAATCATAACTAGCATTCAAGAACTTCAGCAATTCGTTCCGGTTGTTTTCTGCCAACTTATCCTCCTTTGATTTCTCAAGCTTCAATTGAATCTAAAAAGGAAAAGAAAAGACCAAATACTGGCATTCATTCCATGCTATCTTCAGTGATGTTATGAACATAAACCTAATTGACGAAGTTCTTACTAACCTTTTTACCAGATACAGCACTGCGGCGAACACCGTCTTCTTTGTCGCGCCCCAAGAACTGAAATGGATGGACCATGAAAGGTGGGCCATAAGTCATATGGCTGTGGGGTAGGATAAGCTGGTGTTACTGAACTAAGTTGTGGCAACAAACCTTGGAAAGCTGAACAGGGCTGCTACTCCTCTCAGTCTGCTCCTTCTATATATGGCTCCCATTGCCAAGAGAAGCCCGAGCCAGAAACGTCAGCGAGCCAGCCAATCCAGTGCCCAGTTACCAGGTTACAGACCCCAGCTCCAATGTCAAAGAGCCAATCCCAAAACAGGCAGCAAGTAACATAAGCACCTCAGATGTTAACGAAACTCATTTCCAACCAAATAAAAGCTTTGGTTCTCAGAAACAGGGTTTTGATTATTGGTATTGGTTGGTGTATTGACCAGGCCCAAAAACGATGCGATACTGGGCATATTGGACCGAATTAGATGATACAGGCTCGTATAGGCTGATTTTTTAGATGGGGGCCTAAACAATTTTGAAAAATTATCAGGAAAATAGGAAAAATATAAAACACCGATACAGACCATTCTTTGATAAAAATGTTTTCTGCTGGCTTGACCTACCAGAAATCAACTAAATAACCCTAATCAAACACATATAAAGCATTATTTGAAAATTTAGGGCTCTTCAACAAGAAGAAGATTAAAATTAAAAAGAAAAACGTGATAGTTTTCCCCTACTAATTTTTCTGTACAGGGTTCGAGATGCTTCAGATCATCAACTATCACTCAAATGTTGAGTTTGATCCAAAAAATAGGCCTATATCTAGTATAAAATAAGTTTTTAAACCTCCTCTATGATTGAAATTAAGAGAAGTGAAAAAAATAGAGAAAAGTTGGATTAATAAAAGAGTGAAAAGGGCCCATCATGGTGGTATCAGATTGTACAGATGTATCAGTTGATACAGCCCTTGGGTGTGCCAATACAGCCATATAGTAACGGATACTTAAAACCATGCAAAGAAATGTTTAGGGTAATGACATCTACATGACATGATGCTGACACTAGTACAAGATACTTCAAAGGACAGTTGTAGGAAAATGGTTTAGCAATATCCTGTTTTAATTAGGTTTGTTATTTTTAGAATTACTATCAATTTTCTCTTGGTGGCAACATGTCCAATGGCATAGTCCTCTGTGGGTATCCATGTATTGGATTTTGAAACATGCTTCCCTCAGAAGCAATAACGGCTATTAGTGCCACGAGATGTAGCTCATGCTGGGAGACGACTACAACATTGACATTTGAGCAAGCCAATCTAATGTACATTGTTGAGTTCTGGCAATTAGTTCTTCATAAGTCAAAGAACTTTCTTACAGTATCTATCTTGCTGTTGAATGTAATTTGTTTCCTCTAAACTGATATTTGGGCATAAAAATCAAACAATAGTTCCTTGCCACAAAGAAGGCTCATTGCAGAATGTTTAACATGCTCCAAACTCTGAAAAGAAAAGGTATAGACAGGATAGTGGTCTACCTCTTTAAGTTTGTGTTTCTGATGTTTGTGGCGGTGAGCCTTGCCTCTATCTTTTTCCTTGATCTAAAGGAGACAGAAATAAATCAAAACAGAAAGATAATGCGAAGCAGTGAAAGAGTGATTAAATTCAGAAAACAGCCTCCACCTTCTTTGACCTTTCATGCTGTTTGCGCTTCCTTGGATGATTAGACACCTCATATTCACTGTCAGAAGAGCTCTCACTAGTGCTGTAAACAACAAAACCAGCATATGATATCAAGAATGCAGCTAACCACAGAGTTTCTATTTCTTCCATGATTTTTTTATTTTTTATTTTTTAAATGGAGGCTAACCCTTTTGACACATGGATCAACAACAGTCATGCAGAAAACATAGAAAAGAACTTCCTGGAGCACATTCTCATGGTGCCAAGAGTTGAGAGATCCAAGCCAATATATTGACCTTTGACAGTACAAAAGGATATAGATATCCTGTTCTGAACCACACGTCCTAGCTGTGTAATAGGTAGCCTTTATATGTATCACTATGGCACTTAAGCACTCCAACAGGTATATTTTTTGTTGGTTGATTAGTGGACGAAAAAATTCTTTTTATTTTAAATTTAACACACACACACACACACACACACACACACACAGAGAGAGAGAGAGAGAGAGAGAGAGAGCCCTATGTTGAGGCAAGGTTCTGAATATCGGTATTAAGGGACGTAATGGTTGGAACCAAATAGAATACAGTAAGGGCATGTTTCTGAAAGGTTACAGTAAGGGCCATATTGGACCGTATTGGACCCATATAAGACAATATGGGCATGTCTCAACCCCCGCCAAAAAAGAAGAAGAAAAAAATCATGTAAATAGGAAAATATGTACGAAACCAGAATGTCTTTTTGGTGTTTTACATGTACTCAATGGTGAATCAAACCATTCTTTGATAAGAATGTTTTTTTAATTGGGTTGACCCATTAAAATTTGAAAGTCAACTAAATAAGCCCTAATTGAAACAAATCAAGCATAATTTGGAGGATTAGGGCCCACTGCATTAAAATACAATAAAAAGAAGAAGAAAAAAAAAAGTGATATTTATCCCTTCTTCCGATTTTATCCATACTGGCACATTACTCTTCAATTTGTTGAATCCCACTCAAATCTTTTGTATTGATCCACAAACAGGCATACATCTAGTTTGAAATGAGTTTCTAAGCTCTCTCCATAGTTGAAGCAAAGAAAGAAGTTAACAAACGATGGAAATTTGGAAAAGGAATTTGAAAGGAAGCCTTTATAACTGTATCAGCCTTGTATCAGTGCCAATACAGTCCTTTTCTTGTAACAGACCAGTTCAACCCCATATCACGTAATAGGGATGACAAATACAGTTATGATACATCAATAGAGCCGTATCGTAAGTGATCTTTTAAACCTTGGCTTTAGGTTGCGCTTGGATACATCAGTTAATTGAAACATCTATAGTTAGTTCTAAAAAGTGGAAATGACAAAATCGTGAAACAGGCCAAGACAACATTCTTTAGCAAAGAGTGGGCCGTTACCCCATTAAACTTGTCCAAAACCACAAAAGAATACATATTTGGAATCCTCTCAATATTTCAGATTTTTATTTTTAATTTTTTCTTTAAAACAACAGCCATTATGGAGGCATAACCGTAACATTAACGGTTTTCGGCTAGGCCGTTATGCACATAATAGCTCAAGAAGCATCTCTCTCTCTCTCTCTCTCTCTCTCTCTCTCTCTACGATTAGGGTAAGGGTTTCTCCACTTCCCTCTCCTCTCCTCTCCTCACCATCAATGCACTCGCTGCCCCATGTTACCATTATGGAATACCTTCCCCATGACCCATAATCAGATTACCATGCCTAAGAAAAAGAACAACTTATCAAACCCAAACCTGGCTTAACCCGACCAATTTGTAAAAAGCAGTGTCTTAAAACTTAGCAAGACGACAAGCGGATCAGCCGATTATGGATTATGAAGGACTTGAAATCCCTCAAAAGAGCCTTTTTAGCATTCCCAACTCAAAGCTGATTTGCAAAATCAACAGGACACGGCCAACCTAAGCCCTATCCATTTCAAACCAGATATGTGACCAGGTCCGGTCAGGCCACGGCCAACCGAAGCCCTATCCGTTCAACCGACCCAATCCAGATAGATACAGAGCGAGCCTGGCTTTTAAGTGGGCAGGCGTGGTTGGCCCAAAGATCAATCTTTTTTGGTAATCCCACGAAATGAAACCCTAATCTCTTAGAAAGTGACCCAGCTATAAGCAGTCGTAGACTACCAGCAGTTTGCCCTTGAAAATATCCAACATTTCCAAGGGCAAAATTGTAAACAAAATTTAGGGATTGGGCTTGTACCATACGTAATTGGTTCTATTAATCAATTACAGAAATAAATACATATATAAAAATCCGCATGTTTTACAACCCATATGAAAACTTCCAAAACCCTAACCCTAGAAGGAAAAAGCTGATATATTTACCCCTGATAAAAATAAATTTAAAAAAAAAAATTAAAATTAAAAAGCATGTAGATTGAGAATGATTATGAGAAATTTTCAGATGCTAGTGTTAGATTGACGGACCTGAAGCTTTCGGTAGAGGAAGAGGCGCTACCGTCAGAGGCATGGTGCTTTCGCTTCTTCCTCGATCGTGTACGGTTCTTCTTACGGATCTTGAGAGAGTCTCCGTCTCTGCGGCGACGACGACGATTTCGACGAGAAGACCGGGAAGAAGATGAGGAGGACGAAGACGACGAAGAAGACGGAGATGAGGGCGCCATGAGAGAGAGAGAGAGAGAGAGAGAGAGAGATGAAATCGTTCGGTCGAGTTTTCTTCTTTTTCGACCTTATGTTATGTTGGGAGGCGGATTGCACGCAGCGCCGGCTCCAGGAATATTCCTACAGCCTAGGCTTTGTGGGGCCCACCGTGATATATATCTACACCGGCTGTATGTTTCGCCAGCTCATTTTGAAATCGGATTGCGTACTGAGTTACTCAGTACGCTCTTATCGTACTGAGCAAACTCTGTTGGGCCCACTGTGAATTCATGTGGTTTATCCACACCGTCCATACGTTTTTCCAGATCATTTTAGGGGTTGAACCCAAAACTGAAGTATATCAAAAGCTCAACTAGACTATACACTGGAAGTATTGACTTCCACCGTTGAAACATTTCTAAGGCCCCCAGTGATGTTTATTTGTCATCCAAACTGTTCATAAGATCACGCAGACATAGATGAATGGAAAAAACAAATATCATCTTGATCTAAAACTTCTGTGGGCCCCCAAGAACTTTTCAACGGTAGACTTAAATTCACACTATTTCAGGTGGTGTGGTCCATTTAAACTTTGGATATGATTGATTTTTTGTTAAAAGCCCTAAAATTATATGATAAAGAGGGTGTACGGAGTTGATACAATGCATGAATGACGGTGGGCTCCACAGAAGAGTTACTCAGTACGCAATCCGCTTCCGCTCATTTTAGGGCATGATAAAGAGGGTGTACGGAGTTGATACAATGAATGAATGACGGTGGGCTCCACAGAAGAGTTACTCAGTACGCAATCCGCTTCCGCTCATTTTAGGGCATGAAATCAAATACGAGGTAGATCCAAATCTCAAGTGGAACGCATCACTGGAAATGGGGGAAAATGACGCCCGCCGTTGAAACGTTTCTGGGGCCCACCATGATATTTATTTTCCATCCAACCCGTCCATGAGGTGACTCGAAATTGGTTGATGGGAAAGTTAAAATATCAGCTTGATCCAGGGGTTATCTGGTCCAGAAAAGTTTTGAACGGTGGACGTTCCTTTCCCACTTTTCCTGAGGTGTGGTCCACTTGAGCTTTGCATTAATTTTCACATATATGTATGGAAAAGTAGAAGAGAACACAAGGTCTTACTTTGCAAAGTGGAGGCAAAATCACATTTGGATCAAGATGACACAGGTGAAGATAAGGAGAATCAGCATCTCCATCGTAATTGCAATGTTACTTAGATATCCTTCTACAATAGCGTGACCTATGGTCATATCATTATGGTGAAGAATCAAGATAACACTTGGATCCCATATTCATCTGAAGAGAAGTGTATATTTTACCATTATAAGATTAAATGCAGACATACTCACATTGAAAACCTTCCCATAATCATGGCTATCACTATTGTGTACGGTGAACTGCCAGTCAGGAACGTATGTCCCATTAATCGCTGCAAGGTAAACAACAAGAACACATGCTGCAACTAGCCTGAAATTTGAAAATGGAAATGGAGGTTTCTGAAAATTGTATTGGTTAATGAAAGACATTACGTTGAAGAAACAAGGGTGTTGAATTGCTTACCTGAATATAGATCACCGAACAGGTGAAAGAAATTCAGCCCCTAAATTCTTTGTGAACATCTCCAACAACGCTACCACCATATAAGCAAAAGCAATTCGTTAGAAAATGCAAAACCATGTCATGTCCAGTTGTACGGCAACCATTTTCTTAAGATAACATGCAGTCTCAATTTACAACCATGCATTTGCCTCACCTGAAGGATCCTACACCACCTTATGCGTTTCATGTCAACACCATATATGCTAGGTTGTCGGGAGCATGTGAGTATTCTCCTTCATGATATTATGGAAGCCAAAGATTTAACAACAAAGCATCAGAACACTAGAGACCTCAACATTGTATTGCACTTGCTTCTAAATGGGAAAAATCTCCATGTGAACACCTGAAATTTGTTGGATTCTGATGCTTCATGGATTCAAGTGCAATTTATTTTTTCTTTTTTCTTTTTTTCTTTTTCGTTCGCAATATAAGTTTGCATTAACCATGGGTTTTGAGTTCTACCCTTGTCATGGAAAGCTTTTATGCGGAAAGAACTACGTTGCATGCACATAACCAATCACGCATTCCATTTTCATACTCACTGGTCAATACAGTCTTATCAGATGAAAAAACTTTGACACACTGGCAAAGTGTCACAGTTTATATGAATGCACTCAAAAGTTGTACATGTGACTCAAATTAAACCATCCAGACCATGGTTAGATGGATGGGTCACTTTGCATCAAAGTGGTCTACGCCACATGAATCTCTAGTTACCAAATGACGGTTTAGTGAGCATTCAAATAATCCAACAATTGGATTGACCAACATTAAATTTTCAATAACCATCAGGATCGTTTAGGTGTGATCTGGGAGTTAGATATGAGACTAGATAATCTAATCTATGATGAATCGTCCTACGAGACATTGTAAACTTGGTGAATGGTGGATTTCGTGTTTCAGGATTGTAAACCCAGAAAGATCAGGTAGATTTGCCCATCAATGGAATTGGAATTCTAAAGACAGGTCTCTCTAGCGATGTGATGGTGCATCCTGTATGACAACGGATGGATAGCTTAGTATATGGAGGAGGATTGTTTTCAACAATTGGATTTAGGCCAGAATGTACGTGAACGTTCACTTAAGCTATGCTTGTATTTATATTAAATTGGATTACATGGTAATACTCGAATGTTGGAAAGTACGGGGTGTTACAAGAACAACTAGAAAACATCTCTCCGGATGCAGAACTTAATCTAGCATGCGAGCCTACACTCAAATTATAGCTAATATTATCACCTACTTGATTAACGTCATGGATTAGACTACGAAATATAAATGGCAAGCTAAGAGTAAAGAATTACAGTAAGAAATGTAATTTACTTGTCAGGAAAAGTAAAAGATTACACTAAGGAATGTAATTGACTAGTAATGAACAATTAGTCTATAAGAGATAGTGAGCTTATGTGTGCTTACAAGTTAAGTGTCTAATATACAACCCAATTCAAGCATTCTACCACTTAACTAATCAAACACATAATCATGAATATAAGTGTGTTCAAATGACAATCACAAATATAAGTATGTATAGTATTCAGTTTTCTTACTCCACTCCTGGCGGATGCATTATCCTCAAGTGTTTGGATTTGAAGCTGTGAGAGAAAGAATAACAAGCATAGATCAATGACGTGATCAAGTCATACAATATAAACATGTTGCACGACCTCGCAATAGGGATGCATTGTGCACCCGCACAACCATACCTTGTTGAGTAGATCTAAAGTTTCATACGTGCGAAAGCCTATAAATAACCACTCTCCCTCTTATTTGATAATCAAAGAAACTTTAGAGAACTTTAGTTGTATTACAAGAATTAAGAGCGGCATAATTTAGGTATCTCGTGGATCATAACGTGGGAAGACGGTTGAAGGAAGGAGTCAGATGAAGAAAGCTGCAAGAAAAGCCTATTGTGAGATTGCACAACAGATTTTAGTTGTGTGACCGCGCAATAGAAGTCACACATGACCAATATGCTATGCATTTCATGCAGATTTGTCATGGATTCGCCATCCTATGCGTATCTTATGCATACTGACATGAAGCAAGGTTTTAAACCCCCACACTTCTTTTGCCATTGTAATGGATGAATGTTGTCGAAATCATCATTGAATTACTTTTAATTATATTAACTAAGTGTACTTTGTTTTATAATCAAGGACAATATGAGGAATATAATAAGAATTCAGATTGATAGAATAAAATGATGATGAGTATTGTTTGATTGAATTTATTTTGTTATTATTAAATATAGATATTCCAATCTCCAAAATATGTATATGATCGAAACATGTACTGTCCATTATGTAGGGCTGACCCTTGATGTTGGTCACCCATCATGCGGAGCCCACCTTTGATGTTAGTCACCCATCATGTGTAGCCCACCTTTGATGTTGGTCACCCATCAAATAATAAGGCGATACACCATCACTCGGGTTTTAAGTTCTGAAAGCTAACATGTTGGGTTGAGTCCTAAGGTGAAAGTCCTTAAAGTTAACATATTGGGCTAAGTCCTTATATTGAAAATCCCTAAAGTCAATATATTGAGCTGAGACTAAGTGAAAAGCTTCTAAAGTCAATATTGGGTTTAGTCCTTGGGTTGAAGTCCCTAAGGGGGGTGTTTGGCACATGGGAGTAAGAGGGTTTCAATGGGAGTGAGATTTTCGAATCATAGGTCTAAAATAAAGTCCTATTTGGGAAGACATGAGTTGTTGGGTTTTACTGTTTTGGATTTTCAAAAAAAATTTTAAATTTTTTGTGTGTAAATTAACATATAATGTCACTTAATGACCATTAGTACTCAATGGTAGTTTAAACACAGGTGAAACCAGTAAAGAACCACACAAGTCCGTTTAATCAATTGTATGAAGCCAACGAATCCGCCCGATCACTTGAACATCAAGTTTAACCCCATGATTCACTCATGGGCGGCCCAAATCTAATTGATCCATCGCTAATAAATCAAGACAATCATAACTAAATTAAAGATCCAACCGAAGCCGAGTCAAACAAGGTCCGGATCTTGGCTAATGGACCAAAGGAACCCCATTACTCTTTTAGCCTAAAACCGACAGTTTAGAGTGATCATGACTAAATCTCCACTTCCACTAGTTATAAATAGGTCACCCTATAAATATAGTTAATTTAAACCCTATTATTGTTTATGAGAAATCTCAATACCTAATTCATTCCAAAAATACCCGATTCTCCAAACAAACTCTAGATCGCTCGTTGGTGGGCCACTAATTTCAAAACTATAGAATAATATCCATCTTACTGGGCTTGACGCCCATCGCGGGAGTTGGACCGGATTACTGTCCAGAACCGCTCAACTTGAGTCGAATGATGAGTGCATAAGAAGTGCAAATACCTTAAAGGAAGAAGCTGAAACTTAAGTGAATTGGGTCGTCCACTCTTATGCAAAGTTGAGGATTTCGGACCGTCGGTTTACGACTAAAATTTACCCATGGAGTAAGGATATTTCCTTTCTCATATCCGTATAGCCGCGGCCCCGATTGACTATCGGTGACTGTTGAACAAACTTCTAATCATATCTGTCGATCGGCGCATCCAAATGGCGGGCCGATCATGTTTATACATAAATCATCATTAGGGCTAACTTTCCTACGGTGTATATCAATATGTACACCCCATAGTGGGCTCTAGAGCTTAAAAAGACCCTCCCATGGGTCTAGTATAGTAAAAACCCAACACTTAGGGCCATTTCTACCAAATCTGGCATTATAAAAAGGCCTCATTTGGGCACCCCCTCTCCCCATACGATTTTGCCCTAGAAGAGAGATGAGAGAAATGGGAGAAGAGAAAGAGGAGAAAGAGAGAGGAAGAAGAGAATGAAGGAGGGTGTTGTTGATGGTGGGGCCCAAGGAAGCTCAACCCCACAACTCCCTACATCTTCTCCAAGAAGAATCCCTCATTCACGACCGCCCTTTTCACTCTGTTAATCATCTAAGTAAGATCCATCACCCATTTTCGTTGAAACCCACGTGATTGAGAAGGGATTTGCTTGGGTTTCTAACATGTAAATGTTGTTTTAGGGATTCCGGTTGATTGACCCAAAATTCCTCATTTCTAGGTCGTTTTCCAAGTCTTCAACGATCCATAGGTGTGGACTATTGTTCTTAGGTGGCTTAGCACCAATTTTAGTATGAGTTTAATGATTTTGATTGCTCGGATGCTATATTTGAAGAATCTAGAGAAACCCTAGGAATTGTATGTTTGTTGGGATTGTATGGAATTGTATGTTTGGCTCTCATATGATGTTGTTCTTGCCTCTCACATGATTTTATGTATGGATGATTACATGCTCATGCCTTGTTTGATTTTCTCATATGATGTGTCTTATAACATGTATGATTCATTAATTTTTGTGCATTTTGGTTCTAAAGGAGGTATGAAGTGCTTAAGTTCCTCACCAACCCACACAACACACACGCACCTTGTTCATGATATTATTAGCTTTACTTGTTAGTAGAAATTTAGAATTGAATGTTAAAAAGTATGAGAACATGATGTTGTTTATGCTAGATGATACATCGATAGTTGGCATACTATGAATCACCACCCAAACCCTTGGGTTGGTCAGGAATACGAGGAGAGTGAAGGCGGCCTCGTTGGTAGGACCGCCTTGTAGCTAAACCCATGGATGTAGGTGAGTGCGTGTGGGTGACAGTAGTTAGACTACATGGGTCGCTTGCACCCGATGCCGTTCCGCCACGTACTTGCCTGGACTCATGTGGTCTAGTCTACAGTCTGACCAACCCTGTTTGCTCACATATGTATGGAACCTGGAATACCCTACAACTGTTGTAACCATCAATAACCAAATTGAAACTGGTCCACCGCCTCGTGAGCCAGACATGGTGGAATGAGACACTGTGTCCGAACTGTTGGCCTACGTTGGGGTGTCGCGCCTCCCCATAGTGGCTGCGAGCGATCACTTTCTTTCGGCACTCCCCATATGCTTGAAGTCAGGGATAGGGAACCCGACGGGATCAAGGACCGTGGGGTCTCGGCCTCACATGTTAGGGGGCCTTGGCCTCGCAACCAGCTCAGGGCATTAATATATGAGGTGTATCAGTTTTCTCAACCTACTGGATGAATGGATTTAACTAAGAACTTGGCTAACATTATCATTGCATCACACTAGCTAGGTTGCCGACTTAGCAGTCGAGGTCGCTCTAGGGGAGTGTTGGTCATACGCGATCGTTAGATGGAGTCGCTCGAGGGAGTATTGTGGTAAGGGCATGCATCATATCATCCGTCATGCATGTGCATTAATAAGATTAGTTAGGTATTTATAAATGATTGTCTTTCATTAAATTCATAATAGAATTGATATCTGTTATAACTTAAGACTTATAGTACCCATTGAGTTGATCACTCACTCCCACTCTAGGACGGTGTTTTAAAACACTAACCAGACCCTTTTCTAAATGTAGGTAAGGTGGAGCTCGATGAGACGAGCAAGGTGAGCAAGGATAGGGAAAAGGAGCTTCTCTGCTTCCAGACTTTCGACGGATCCGTTTAGTTGAGTTCGGGCTACCGCGGGGTATGGTCCAGGGCCCTAGTTGCTTTAGGTCGTATATGGGTGGGACTAGTTCCCTATTTAGATGACTTTGGATTCATTGTCTAGATATTTTTATAATTAGCAGCAATTGATACTACTTATGATGTACTTTTGTTTCATGCCTTGCTAAATCCTTCATTGTTTATGAGATCATCCAAATATAATTAAAATATGAAGCACATTAGGGCACCCATAACACCTGAGAATTCGGAAGCCGAGTTCTTATACGGTCCCTGAAAACCCGGGGTGTTACAGATGGTATCAAAGCAATGGTTTGAAATTAATTAGGCTGTGGATTATGAACTCACCATAACACATTCGCTGACGTAGGAGGGAGCGAACAAACTTAGAAACATTTATAGGATCCCGGGATTATGTCATTTGACAAGTCCAAAGACTAGAACGTTAGGGTTTACGAATAGAAATACTTAGATTGTGCTAAGTGATCTAAATCACTTCTAATTGGAAGGTTGGACGACTTGAGTCGACCCGACCAAAATGCGATAGGTTCAAGCTGCTGAAGTAGCTTGTGAGATCCCAAAATCTAGTGTATCCTGACCTGACGAATAGGTGGGGCCCTCCCACACGTGGGGACCCCCTTCTGGCCTCTCCAAGCTCCTTAAAGGCCCTAGAGGCTTCTCCCTATGGTCATTTCTAGCCAATCCTACCTCTTTCACCCTCAATCATCACCCTATTTTCTTCTCAAGTTCTCAAAACTTGACCCCTAAGTCTCAGCTCCTCCTTCCAACCCATTTTTTTCAAACAAAATCTCACTTCCCACTACTTTATCCCTCTAATTTCTCTAAGTACTTTCAAATTTGATATAATTACAAAGCTCATAGGATGAAAAGCTATAATCAAACAAACTATAAATAGTAAAAATATAAATAAAATATATTTTTATCATTAACTTGATGAAATATTACTAAATAACTAGGTCCATTGCGTAGAGTAGCTTCTCCTACCCCAAATTCATATATGGCATGTCGTGTAACTCATTCTGGTTTGCGAGATATGGGAGTTGTAAGGTCCACGTGTCAAGAAGCCCGGTGCCACAGCGCCCAACCCGGCGCCGCTAGCGCCCGCTGTCCAGAGCCCCGGCGCCACAGCACCCACTATCAGCCCGGCGCCGTAGCGCTCGACCGGCGCAGCCGATACCGAAAATTCATACAAATTTGGGTCAACTTTAAAAATTCAAATCTCCTTCGTTACAACTCCAATTTAGGTGATTCAAAATCTAGATTGAATATTAACAAGTTTAGTTTCATATAAAAATAAAATAAAAATTATAATATAGTTATATTTGAAGTGAATTGACAACTGTCCAAAAATCATTAGTTTTAGATGGTGGTTACTTCTAGAATTTTTATAATTTATTTACAACTCCAAATGATATGAAATTTGGTGGGATGACTTAAAACTTGATGGTAAATCATCATAAAAATTTTAAAAATAATCCAGTTACTAAAAGTATAAGAAACGTTACAAGATAGGTCCCCTCCTCCCTTTCAATGTACACACGAGTGGGGCCCATTTCCCTTGCTATTTAGGACTATCTAGAGTCCATAAAACCTATCTCTACTACTCCCATTACCCTCCACCATCCCTTCTAAACCCTAGAGAAAACTCTCCCACTCCCAATCTCAAAACCCAATCCCCAAACCCACCATCTTCTTCTTCACTCTAACCCATCTCAATCCTCATTCTCTCAAACCCTTTCCAAACTTTTCTCAATATCATTTCTTCAACTCATTCCTAATCACTTCTCAACTTCCATCCCTCAAATCCATTTTCTTAAACTCATCTCCAGATTCATCCCACTCAACATCTCCAAACCTCCCGAATACCTTAGAACCTCGACTATTCCTTCATTCTTGAAATTTATGAAACCAAAGTGTAGTCTGCGATTAACCCACTAGCCATAGGATTGAAACGGTAATTCATATAAAATTTTGTGCCTTTAGAAACTTGTTAGGATGATCTTTGACCATAGGCATATCGAGAGATTTATTAACCCCCAATTTGGATATAAATTAAAATGAGGACTCTCGTAGATCAAGATCCAAAGGACAACCTCATAAATAAGAGATTTAAACTTTCCAATGATGGCTAAACATTTAGATTGATCGGACTACGGAATTACGGAAGTATACACCTGCGAAGCATTCGCGGCTTGACCCAATTCTCAATCCTGGGCGACTACCAATGGACTCACTGCTTTGACCGAGCAGAAGACCAGGATCCACTAGGACGAAGAAATACGATGAGCCTTTTACCTTGGTCAGGTAGATGATCGACGTATCGGGTTCAAGCCCACTACAACCGTCTCTCTGTATTAGTCTAACATTGAAAATAAATATTTTTACTCTATATAGAGGGAAATCGTCGTCATGAATCCAAATCTTTAAAAATAAATAGATAATTAAATAAATTGTAGTAAACCATCAGAGTAAAAAAAAAGTTTTAAGGGGGGTAGATAAAAATGAGCCAAACTAGTATAGATAACATGCACCCTACCAGGCATATAAACTTGAAATCAATAAATCTTAGGTAAATGAAATAATAAAATATTTGCTTATTACCCTTGGGCAATTTCAGGGATGAAATTATTTTTAAGGGGGGTAGATTATAACATCCTGGATTTTCACTATTTTAGATTTCTAAAAATTCTTGAAATTTTTTATTATTAATTAACTTATAATATCACTTAATGACCATTAGCACTCAATGATAGTTTAAACATGGGTGGAACCAGTAAAGAACCGCACAAGTCCGTTTAATCAACCGTATGAAGCCAACGAATCCGCCCGATCACCTGAACATCAAGTTTAACCCCATGATTCACTCACAGGGGGCCCAAATCTAACCGACCCATCGCTAATAAATCAAGACAATCATAACTAAATTAAAGATCCAACCGAAGCCGAGTCAGACAAGGCCCGGATCTTGGCTAATAGACCAAATGAACCCCATTACTCTTTTAGCCTAAAACCGATGGTTTAGAGTGATCATGACCAAATCTCCACTTCCACTAGTTATAAATAGGCCACCCTATAAATATAGTTAATCCAAACCTTAATCAGTGCCCATAAAAAATCTCAATACCTAATTTATTCCAGAAATGTCCAGATTCTCCAAATAAGTCCTAGACCGCTCGTTAGTGGGCCACTAGTTCCAAAACTATAGAATAATGTCCATCTTATTGGGCTCGATGCCCATCGCGAGAGTTGGACCAGGGTACTGTCCAGAACCACTTAACTTAAGCAGAAGGATGAGTGCATGAGAAGTGCAAATACCCTAAAGGAAGAAGCTGAAACTTAAGTGAATTGGGTCGTCCACTCTTATGCAAATTTGAGGATTTCGGACCATCGGTTTATGACCAAAATTTACCTATGGAATAAGGATATTTCCCTTCTCATATCCGTATAGCCATGGTCCCGATCGACTATGATCGTTAAACAGACTTCTAATCATATCTGTCGATCAGCGCATCCAAATGGTGGGCTGATCACGTTCATACGTAGATCATCATTAGGGCTAACTATCCTACGGTGTATATCAATATGTACACCCCATAATGGGCCCTAGAGCTTAGAAAGACCGTTTCATAGGTCTAGTATAATAAAAATCCAACACTTGGGCCATTTCTACCAAATCTGGCATTATAAAAGGGCCTCATTTAGGCACCCCCTCTCCTCATACGATTTTGCCCTAGAAGAGAGAGAAGAGAGAAAGGGGAGAAGAGGAGGAGAAAGAGTGAGGAAGAAGAGAGTGAAGGAGGGTGTTGTTGATGGTGGGGCCCAAGGAAGCTCAACCCCACAACTCCCTACATCTTCTCCAAAAAGAATCCCTCATTCACGACCACTCTTTTCACTCCGTTAATCATCTAGGTAAGATCCATCACCCATTTTCGTTGAAACCCACGTGATTAAGAAGGGATTTGCTTGGGTTTCTAACATGTAAATGTTGTTTTAGGGATTCCGGTCGTTCAACCCCAAAAATCCATCTTCTCAGGTCGTCTTCCAAGCCTTTAATAATCCGGAGGTGTGGACTATTGTTCTTAGGTGGCCTAGCACCAATTTTAGTATGAGTTTAATGATTTTGATTGCTTGGATGCTATATTTGAAGAATCTAGAGAAACCCTAGGAATTGTATGTTTATTGGGATTGTATAGAGTTGTATGTTTAATTCTCATATGATGTTGTTCTTGCCTCTCACATGATTTTGTGTATGGATGATTACATGCTCATGCCTTACTTAATTTTCTCATATGATGTGCCCTATAACATGTATGATTCATTGATTTTTGTGCATTTTGGTTCTAAGGGAGGTAGGAGGTGATTAACTTCCTCACCAACCCACACAACACACATGCACTTTCTTCATGATATTATTAGCTTTACTTGTTAGTAGAAACTTGAAATTGAATGTTAAGGAGTATGAGAATATGATGTTGTTTATGCTAGATGATACATGGATAGTTGACATGTTATGAATCACCACCCAAACCCTTGGGTTGGTCAGGAATACGAGGAGAGTGAAGGCGGTCCCGTTGGTAGGACCGTCTTAAGAGCAAGGAGAGTAAGAAGAGAAAGAGAGAGTGAAGAAGTGTGTGGGTGGACCTTAGATTGTGCTTGAAGTCAGGGATGGGGAACCCGACGGGATCAAAGATCGCGGTGCCCTGGCCTTGCATGTTGAGGGGAGTGGCATTGCAACCAATTGAGGGCATTGATACGTGAGGTGTATCAGATTCCCCAATCTGCTGGATGAATAGACTTAACTAAGAACTTGGCTAACACGATCACATTGCATCGCACTAGTTAGGGTGGTGACTCGGCAGTCGAGGTCGATCTATATGCTTGAAGTCGGGGATGGAGAACCAGACGGGACAAGGATCGCGTGGTCTCGGCCTCACACGTTGGGGGCTCTTGGTCTCGCAACCAGCTCAGGGCATTAATACGTGGGGTGTATTGTAAGTGCTATGGTTTCTATCCCTCTTTGTTGTCAAATTTGTAGTGCCAAAATCACTATTATACTCTTTTATATAACTTGCATAAGTGAAGCTCTCTCAAGGATCAACATTCATAAACAAGCTAAGCTCACAACAAGCAAAGCTCTCAAGTACAAGACTCAAGATCTTGAATGAAAGAACTGCTCACAAGACAAGACTCTTGAATACAAGAACTGCTCACAAGACAAGACTCAAGCTGAACTCAAGACTCAAGCCGAAACTCAAGCCACTTTCAAGATTGAGTTACATGAAGAGTTCAACTACATCAAGACTTCAAGATTGATACTTCAAGGTCACTTGTTCCTAATGCTTCAATGTCCATACTTCATGATTGAGGTTTGTTTGACCATAGGTTGACCTTAGAAGTAGGTCATTTCGGATACATAAGTTGAATGTTATTTTTCATGTGATTGGTCTGTTTCTTCGACTAATCCTAGGCCTTCTTCGACTAGTCCTAGACTTGCTTCACCGATCTAAGAAATTCCTCGATCGATCGTAAGTTTGTTACAAATTCGGATAAAATCATAGCCTTCGACTAGTCACGGAATGCTCCGACTCGTAGAACAGTGTCGATCGATCTTCGACCGTCGTACAACCTTCGACTCGAAGTCCTGATGGTTTACAGGACCTACGACCAATCGTAGAACGGTCGAGCATATCCCGCCGGATTTTTAAATATTCTGTTGTTGCTTCGACTAGTCGAAGAGCACTCTGGACATCGAAGACCCGATCTTCTCACCTATAAATAGTGCACGAATCTCGAAGAAATTATCGATTTAATTAAAGTATTCAAGCCAATCTTCGTCGAACTTCCGAGAGATAATTGTGCTCCATCTAAGCTAAGTGTGCTTATTTAATATTCTCTTTCCTTAGCTTTATTTAATTGATTTTGTTTCTTATATTCCAATCGATTTGATAAAGAGGAATTATTATTCCCTTTCTTTGGAATCAAAATCAATTAAGGCAAGCCCTATTTGGTTTAATTTAAAATCTATTAGAACTAGAACCATTGTAATCGAGTCGGACATTGAACTTGGACATTCAATCATCTACTTTGATTTGGTTCTACCGGCCGCTACAACGAAGGAGATTTTCGTATTTTACATATTGTAAATTCCTTTCTATTATTTTGGTTTCTTTCAAGATTTGCGAAAAATCTTGTTATTTTGGTTATCCGAGGAAAGCCAGAAAACTCGAAGTGGGGTTTTTAATTGTGTAAGCCCACATACAAAGAAACAATTGTAAGGGTTTTGGGTGAACCCGGGAAAACCTATTTTTAGTGAACGCTAATATACCTGTGTGAGGATATTAGGAGTGGAGTAGCATTTTGTGTGGTCATTGTTTAACAGCTTAGTGAACACACAAAGAACCACTATAATCCTCTTGAGTTGTGGTTGATTGTTTTATTCTTCTAATTTTTATTCTTTTGTGGGATGTATGTATGGTGGTGAATGTTGTAATTATTTCAAGCTTTGTGAAAATGTTGTAATAGCTTAGAATTTACTTTCTGCTATTCCTTTATAAGCTTGATTTTCAATTTCATTTGAAAGTTGTTCCAGCAAGGTTGCCTGCCATTTTTATGGTGTATGGCTCTGTCCCTAGAACAATACATCTTTAATTACAAGTTATTTCAATTCAGTTTATATTTATTTTTGTATTCCTCTTCGATTTGAGACTTGATACAAAGACCTTTTTAGAAATAAGGTTGTCCTACCATAAACTCTGTTTTGGTGTAAGGTTGTCCTTAGAATAACGTTTGTATCAACCTCTCAAGATCTGAATTTTGAGGTTGTTTTTCTTTCTTACATTGTTATTTAATTTGGCTATCATTTTCTTTAGTATTCCCGTTATAAGTTTTTATTTGGCATTGTCCTATTCACTCCCCCTCTAGACATATAGCTTGGCCTTTTCATGTATTTCCCCCAACCTGCTGGATGAATGGATTTAACTAAGAACTCGACTAACATTGTCATCGCATCGCACTAGCTAGGGTGGCGACTCGGCAGTCGAGGTCGCTTTGAGAGAGTGTTGATATACGCGATCGTTAGACGAAGTCGCTCGAGGGAGAGTTGTGGCGAGGGCATACATCATATCATCCCCCATGCGTGTGCATTAATAAGATTAGTTAGGTGTTTGTGAATGTTTGCTTTTCATTAAATTCATAATATAACTGATGCTTGTTACAACTTAAGACTAATAACACCCACTGAGTTGATCACTCACTCCCACTTTGGGACGGTGTTTTAAAACACCAACCAGACTCTCCTTAAAGCATACCGGGCGATCAAAAATCTTAATTTCAATCTGACAACGCCGCTACGCAAACTCCAATTGAATGAACTTGAGGAAATCCGGAATGATGCGTACGATAATTCGAGAATTTACAAGGATAAGATGAAAGCATTTCATGACCAACACATTTTACAAAAATCATTCACACCTGGTCAGAAGGTCCTTTTGTACAATTCTCGATTACATCTCTTTCCGGGTAAGCTTCGATCTCGTTGGACCGGCCCTTACATTATTGTTACTGTTTTTCCTCATGGGGCCGTTGAGATAAGAGATCCCGACAATGGCAAGGAGTTTAAAGTCAATGGCCATCGATTGAAACCATTTGTCGAGAAATTTGATTCAGAGGACATGTCCATGCCTCTGACTGATCCTGTTTATCAGGATTGATCTCCTAGTCTGATGGAGGTATAGGTAGGTTTATCGCTTTCATAGGATTAGGGTAGTTGCTTTGGTCTGGCTGAAGACGTTAAACTTAGCGCTCCTGGGAGGCAACCCAGCTTTTCAACTTATTTCATTTTCCTAGCTAGTTCAATGTTTGTGGGTAACATTACTGCAAACCCTCACGAGACTACAACTCGTCCACTAGGGGTAACCTAGGGGTTTAAAGGCTTGTTGCATGCGCTAAATGCAATCGAGAGCACCTGCGAAAGTGGTATAGGTAGGATTTTATTTTTGTTAGTTTTGTGCTGACTGGATTCCATGCCGCGATCTCTTGGAATGTCTTTCACGATTCATCATCCAGGTACTATCTTCCCTTCACTTTTTCTTTACTTTTGTTGTCCTATGCGCATTCCATACTCATATCTTTTACATTGAGGACAATGTAGCTTTTAAGTTGGGGGTGGGAGATTAGGTTACCTAATCAGTATTTTCTTGAGCAAAAATTGTGAAAATTTTTAAATTTTCTCTGGACTTTCTGGTGAATTTAAAGTGATTGGACGACCATCTTTGATTTAGAATTACAGGATATGGAATGTTGGTGATTTACTGCTCTTGGATTCAGTTGCTCGTTAGGTTTCACAGTTAAGTTTAATCCATGATTAGAAGTTGTAAACATTGATTGAGTCATGATTTCACATGTCACATCTCGCTTACACATTAAGATTTCAGTTTGAAACTGAAGGGTTAATTTGGTGATCAGTAAACATAGAAGGAACCAACTGGAACAATTGCCCGTCAAGATCAATTAAAAGGAAGAGATACCGTTGAAAAAGGTTAGGCAAAGAATCTTCACTATAGGTTTGCTCCCTATAAGTGTGGACTTCATTCCCCTTCTTGGTTATTAGTCTTTAAAAAAAAAAAAAAAAAAACCTGAAGGAATGAAAAGATGATCTTTGAGGCAAGCTTTGGTTATTATGAATTCTCTTGTTGATTACCAACGATATCCTGAAATAAAGAATTGAATATTAATGCTGAAAGTTGGGATTACACTTTACATCTGTGGAACTCAATGTTTAGGATTATTTCTAATTAAGGGACTAATACTTTGAATGAAGTTTGCCGTGTGTTTGAGTCTAGGAGAGAGTAAAGCCCAACATTCATGAATTGTTGAATTCTGAATATCTAGATTGTTTTTCAAAATCACTCGAGTTCATAGAATTGTTCCGTAATTCTCAACTTATTTTTCGCATACTTTGCTCGGGACTAGCAAAATCTTTGGTTGGGGGTTGTGTTGAGGGTCAAATATTGCATATCGGACCCATTCATTTCATGGATTTACAAGCATGACAGGTTAATAGCCTAATTTAATTGAATTTGTGATGCGGGGCGTCTTCATGAGCTTGGATGAAAGGACACTAAAAAGCATGGATTTACCGATCCGATGACACTAAAGCAGGGGAGGGGATAAAGATCGAAGAAATTACACTCCAGGGATCCGAGAAATCGAGAAATTGAAGCTCAAGTGGCGTGAAAAGTGTCCGAATGCAAGATCACGGGGTTCCCACCATCCGTTCGTTCGAAACTCCATACGTGGCCCGAGGACCATAAATGAACCGTACACGTAAAATTTCATCCATTTTGGGAAGTGGCCCAACGGCCAAATCAGCCCACAAAACATCGATCTGGGGCCCACGATATCTGGACCTGCTTCAATTCTAATCTCAACTGTTTAAATCCGATGGCATAACAGATGGTCGGAGCGGATATTTCATATACCTCAAGGTGGGACCCACCTTAAGTGGTGTGTGTGCACAGCATACGTGCAGTGGATGAGCACCGAATCAGAGTGATAAAAGGATTTAAATCCTTCTCGCCGCCGCTGGGACGCCCGTAACAGAGCTTGCGGCTCTTTCTTGTGGGCCACCACCATGATTCGACGGACCAATCCGGACCGTCCATAAGACGTGCACGGCCCCCCTCACTCAAGCCTAGGTGGCAGAATTTTAAAAGAAGATCAAATATTGGATCTCAGCCGTCCAAACGGAGGACGGACGGTGAGAAGATCCGGTACAATGGGCCACGCCAAACTTGAAAAAAACCTACCTCTCCTGACCGGTTTTTCGAGCTGAGACTAGTGGACGGACTAGATTTCACCACTGATGCAGATCCCGGGCCCACCGATCTTCCCAGCGAAAGATCATGCGCAGGCTCTGCGTCCGTAAAAACCGGCCGCAGTAGGCCACTGAGCGATCAAGGGGATGATCAGATAGATGATCTGATCCGTCCAGAGGATGCCAAGGGGGGTCCTGATCCCGTTCATGAAGAAAAAAATTAAAAATTTGGGCTGTCATCTTCCACAATTTCGAGCCGACGCCAGTCGGTTTCCAAGAATTGCTGCGCCAGAACAGGGACGTGCGTTCCTGGCTGCGTAAACTAATTCACGCAAGGAGCTATGCACACCTACGGAAGGACTCTCTCCACCCCTCCAAGTCCTGATAAAAAGGAGATAGCTTGAGACAGGGAGCAAGAGGGGAGGTCGGCTTTGGGTTTGAAAAAGGATTCAAGGAAGAGTTTGGAAAAGAACAGGGGATTGGCAGCTGGCTGGACGTGGCTGCTGGCAGCGTAGGAAGAAAAAGAGAAACAAAGAGGAGAGAGTGGAGCTGCTGGGCGTGTAAGGCTGGACGGAGTTGCTGCTGCACATCAGGGAGGTGCTCGTTCTGGCACATGTGAAGGAAGGAAGGAAGAAAGGGAAGTGTTTGCCCGATTTTCTTTTCTTTTTCTTATTTTCCTGGGATGTTGATCTTTTCTATTCTTATGAACCCTAAGGATTTTTTCCTAATCATGGTTGGCTAAACCTCTTAGCTAGGGCTAAGAGGTGAAGCCTGTAGCGAGATGGGAGACTACTTTATGCTTTAAATATGAATGCATGAACTGAATTTGTTCTTTGATGATTATTATAAGGAAGATTTTTATTAGTCTTTAATGGTCTGTTGTGACTGAAATTACAATGGGTTTGCAATGGCTTTGAATATTTCTTTCATTTTTTATGTTTATGAAGTCAGGAAGCCCTGTTGTTCATCATTGTTCCATGGGCATGGTAGGATGACAGTACCCTTCCTGATCTTCATACGTTGTTGGATGATTGATAATTAGTTTGATTCTGTTGTTTACTTTGTCTCCTGGGCATGGTTAGATGATGGAATCCATTCTAATTCTATACTTTTCATCTCTTAAAAACTAGATCAAGTAACGTTCAGTTTAAATTTCATAATCATTGATGCAGGCATAAAGTCTCCCTGATCTCTACAAGTGGATCCTCTGAATCCCTAGTTTCCTTTCTCAGAATTTCTTAAAGTTTTAGATAATTATTCCACAATTATTTCTTAAATTCTCTTAGGTTTAAATCACATCTTAGTCTAGTTCTAGTTCTACTTGGTTTCAGATAACGTATAGGTATCAGTCCCTGTGGATTCGACCTCGGTCTTACCGAGTTTATTACTACATCACAACTTGGCGCCGTTGCCGGGGACTGTCGGTTACGTTTTTCTGAAATTAATTAGTTTTAGAATTAGGTTAGGATTTTACTTACTTTAGGATAGAAGTTTTTATTTTATTTATTTCTATTTGAGTTCAAAACTAACTTGTTTCCTATTTTATAGGATCTGGACATAAGTTTCTCAATTGGTAATTCCTTCCTAATCTCTCTACTTTTTCATATTTTTTAGGTTATTTCTTTCCCTTCTTAGAAATTAACTTTCTATTTTTGTTTTATTTTAGTAACTTTCTAATTCTAACACTTTTAGAAACTAATTTTGTTTCCTAATTTATTTTTAGAATATTTGTTTAGGAACTAACCTTCTTATTTTGTAGGCCCTTAAGATAGAAATCTCTAATTCGGTACACTCCTTCCCTACTTTCTATTTTTCAACTCTCTTTTAGTAATTTACTTTCTAGTATAAGACTTTCCTAGTTTATTTTAGAAGTTTCCACTTTCTGTTAGAATCTAACTTATTTTATTTTTATTTTGTAGGTCCTTAACTTAGGACTCCAATTTGGTAATTTCTTTCCAACTCTCTCTTTCTTTTTAGATTTTCATTTCCTTTCTTAGGATTAGGCTTTGAATTAGTTGAGGGCTGCGAGTGTTTCATGCCCAAGTGGGCCCGTGACGACACTCGACGTCTCTTGACTGAAGGAGGAGTGGTTGAGGGGTTGACTATCCATCGCAGGATTAGACACCGCTCGAAATCCCCTGAGTTAACTGAGGTTATGGCTGAAGACCAACCTCCTCTACTTCCACCCAGGGTGGAGGATAACCATGATGAGAATGAGGTGCAACAAGCACCCCCGCCTCGTACTTTACGAGATTTTCTACAACCGGCGGGAGTGAGTACGCCCTCATGCATGATTTTTCCTGAAAACACAGACAAATGGACATCAAGCCGGGAGTTATCCAACTCCTTCCCAAATTTCATGGATTTGAATCAAAGTCCATATTTACATTTGAAAGAGTTCGATGAGATAATAGCTACATTATGTTTTCCTAATGTATCCGAGGATACAATTAGGGAAACTCTTTCCTTTTTCCTTAAAAGAGAAAGCTAAGACGTGGTTACATTCATGCGTCCTAGATCCATTGGCACATGGAACGATATGCGAGGGAATTCATAAAAAATTTCCCACATCATAAAACGATTACCCTCGAAAAGCGATCATGAACTTTGCCCAAAAGGAAGATGAAACATTCTTTCAATGTTGGGAAAGGTTCAAAGATTTGGTCAGTTCATGCCCACAACACGGATTTGAAACGTGGCGCATTACAAATTTTTTCTATGAAGGAATGACATCTTCCATGCGCCAAATGGTAGAGACAATGTGTAATGGAGAGTTCATTAATAAAGATATCGACGAGGTATGGGACTACCTCGATAGTTTTGAAAAGACACAATCTTGGGACATTACCCAAAGTCGAACACCACGACTAGGCCGACTCAATTAAAGGAGAAAGGTGGATTATATCTCTTGAAAGAAGAGGATGATCTCAAGTGTAAAGTGACTAGCTCATAAGGAAAGTTGAGGCCATGGAAGGAAAGAAGGATAAGGTCAATGAAATTGCGGCATCTGTGATTGCAACATTCACACAACTGAAAACTGTCCTACAATACCTACCTTTCGAGGAGTGTTGAATGAACAAGCCAATGCCGTAAATAACTATCAAAGACCTTTTATTGGACCTAACTCCAACACATACAATCCTGGCTGGAAAAATCATCCAAACTTTAGTTGGAGGAATGGACAAACGGCGACTCCTCCCGGTTTCTTCAATCAAAATCCAAATCAAGTGAAACCTCAAGAGGAACCGGTTCAAAATCCCATACAAGAGCGGGCTCAGGCAATGCGGGGAATTACAGATTTTATGCAAAAGATAGATTCTCGTATGACGGTTATAGAAAAGGGATGCTTGCACAACCTCTCCCCAATCCTAAACCGCAGTACGAGAATAATGATCCCAGCTCTTCAAATCAGATGGGGCATGTTAAATCCATCACCACTCTTAGGAGTGGGAAGATCATTGATAAAACTCTTCCTGTTAGGCCCGAAAAGCCTCAAGAACCAAAAGAGGACAACAATGATGGATCCAGTGATGTCCCACAAAAAGTGGAACCGAAACTTCTAGAGAAGCCAGTTTGCTCCATTCCCCAACGGTTGGTTTCACCAAAACCTCTCTCTAACTCTCGGGATATCCTAGAGGTGTTGAAACAAGTGAAAGTCAACATTCCTCTACTTGATGTCGTTAAACAGATACCTTCATATGCCAAATTCCTAAAAGACTTATGCACGACCAAGCGACGGAAAATTATTCAAAAGAAAATCTTCTTGACTGAGAAAGTGAGTGCCATCCTGAAGCAAGACGTGCCGCAAAAATTCAAGGATCCCGGTAGCCCAACCATATCATGTGTAATCGGGAACCATCGAATTGATCACGCACTTCTTGACTTAGGAGCGAGCGTCAATCTAATTCCCTACTCGGTATACAAACAGTTAGGTTTGGGTGAATTAAAACCCACCCTAACCACACTACAACTTACTGATCACTCTGTTCGTGTACCAAGAGGGATAATTGAGGATGTGTTGGTCCAAGTTGATAGATTTTACTACCCTGTAGACTTTATCATCCTGGACACCGAACCCATCAATAACATGAGCACTCAGATTCCCGTCATTCTTGGTCGCCCATTCCTTGCCACGTCAAATGCAATTATCAATTGTAGGAATGGTATCATGACTATGTCTTTTGGAAATTTGACATTGGAGTCAAACATTTTTTTCAATAACGGCAGCAACTCAGAGGATGATGACGATTTCCACGACATTAACATGATTGACTCTTTCGTGGAAGATACGACACCTCCTGACCTTATCCTCCGACCATCTAGAGACGTGCCTGGCCCACTCCCATGATTTTGATGATGACATGATTAGGAAGACGTGCGCCTTGCTTGATACTGCACCGGTACTTGAAGTTAACCGATGGAGGCCACAATTTGAAGAATTACCACAAACCGATGTAGTGCCTCTACCGTCTAACCTCAAGCCGCCAAAGCTTGACCTAAAACCTTTGCCCTCTCTGATTTGAAATATGCATATTTGGGTCAAGATGAGACATACCCGGTGGTGATCTCGGCCCACCTGGAGAAAGAACAGGAGCGTATGCTTATATCTACTCTCATAGAGCATAAAGGAGCCCTGGGATGGACGATAGCGGACCTCAAGGGAATCGATCCCTCGATTTGTACTCACCGCATATATCTTGAGGATAATGCAAAAACCGCTCGGCAACCACAACGTAGACTAAATCCAAACATGAAGGAAGTGGTTAAGGCCGAGGTTCTTAAACTATTGGATGTGGGTATTATATACCCTATATCTGATAGTCAATGGGTGAGTCCAACTCAAGTGGTCCCTAAGAAGTCCGGAATCACCATCGTAGCCAATGCTAATAATGAACTCGTGCCAACTAGACTCACTACTGGTTGGAGAATGTGCATTGACTACAGGAAATTGAATACCGTCACGAGGAAAGACCACTTTCCTTTACCATTCATTGATCAGATCCTGAAAAGGTTAGCTGGTCATTCCTATTACAGTTTTCTTGACGGGTATTCGGGCTACAACCGGATAGAGATAGCTCCTGAAGACCAGGAAAAGACTACATTTACATGTCCTTACGGCACCTTTGCCTATCGAAGGATGCCATTCGAACTATGTAATGCCCCTGCCACCTTTCAGCGATGTATGCTTAGTATCTTTTCTGATATGATGGGGCAATATCTAGAGGTCTTCATGGACGATTTCTCTGTTTACAGTCCATCTTTCAGCAAGTGCTGAAAAGATGTGAAGAAAAGAACTTGGTACTTAATTGGGAGAAGTGCCATTTCATGGTTCAAAAGGGAATTGTCCTTGGGCATATCATCTCGTCCAAGGGAATCGAGGTAGATAAGGTAAAAATCGATCTTATCTCTAACCTACCTCCACCCAAGAACATCAGAGACGTGCGATCCTTCTTAGGACACGCAGGATTTTACAAGCGATTCATAAAGGACTTTAGTCTCCTCTCTCGTCCTTTATGTAATCTTCTTTAGAAGGATGTTCCGTACGAGTGGATCGAGCAATGCCAGGAAGCTTTCACCAAGCTTAAAGGCACGTTAACCATCGCACCTATCATGCACCACCCGATCGAGCCTTCCTTTTGAGCTTATGTGCGACGCTCGATTATGCTCTTGGGGCGGTCTTAGGCCAGAGGAAAGATAAGAAGCCCTACGTCATTCATTACGCGAGTAGGACTCTAAATCCCGCCATGTGAACTACTCGACTACGGAAAAGGAACTCTTAGCTGTAGTGTTCACCTTGGACAAATTTAGATCCTACTTGATCGGATCCAAGATCATTATCTATACAGATCATGCGACACTGAAGTATCTTCTTTCTAAGAATGATTCTAAGCCCCGCCTGATACGATGGATCCTTCTACTCCAAGAATTTGATTTGGAAATTAAAGATAAAAAGGAGTAGAGAACGTAGTGGCCGATCACCTTTCTCGCCTTAATACCTCTGATTCCCTTGAGGCGACCCATATCAATGATATGTTCCCTGATGAACAACTGTTCAGAGTCTCCCATTCTCCTTGGTTCGCTGATATTGCTAATTATCTTGGTACAAGTGCCATACTGACACAATGGACCGCGCAAGATAAGAAGAAATTCTTCACCGAGGTGCGCAACTTTTTCTGGGATGATCCTTACTTATTTAAATATTGCCCGGAATCAAATTCTAAGGAGATGTGTACCAGCGATGAGCATCGGAGCGTCATCTCCTTCTCACTCAGAGGCTCGTGGTGGTCACTTTTCCGCTAAAAAGACCACGGCCAAGATTCTCCAGTGTGGCTTTTATGGCCCACTATGTTCATGGACACTCATGAGTTTTGCAAAGCTTGTGAGCGTTGTCGAAATTGGGAGCATTGTCCCGTCGAAATATGATGCCTTTGAATCCCATCCTTATCATCGAAGCATTTGATTGCTGGGGCATCGATTTCATGGGACCATTCCCCAATCGTTTGGAAATCGGATATTTTGCTCGCCGTGGATTATGTCACTAAATGGGTTGAAGCGATTCCGTGTCGAAAGAATGACCATCGCACGGTTATTAAATTCCTAAAAGAGAACATCCTTTCTCGATTCGGACGCCTCGAGCCATCATTAGTGATGGGGCTCACACTTTTGTAATAGACCATTCGAGAGCTTAATGAAGAAATACGGTATATCTCATAAGGTGAGCACCCCGTACCACCCACAGACAAGTGGGTAAGTTGAGATTTCTAATAGGGAAATTAAACACATTTTGGAGAAAACAGTTTACCCTGATCGTAAGGATTAGTCAATCCGATTGACCGATGCCTTATGGGCATACCATACTGCCTTTAAAACCCCTATTGGAATGTCTTCCTTTAGACTTGTCTATGGGGAAGCTTGTCACTTGCCTGTGGAACTGGAACATAAAGTGTACTGGGTGATCAAAAATCTTAATTTCAATTTGGACAACGCTGGCTCGCTACGCAAACTTCAATTGAATGAACTTGAGGAAATCCGGAATGATGCGTACGATAATTCGAGAATTTACAAGGATAAGATGAAAGCATTTCATGACCAACACATTTTACAAAAATCATTCACACCTGGTCAGAAGGTCCTTTTGTACAATTCTCGATTACATCTCTTTCCGGGTAAGCTTCGATCTCGTTGGACCGGCCCTTACATTATTGTTACTGTTTTTCCTCATGGGGCCATTAAGATAAGAGATCCCAACAATGGCAAGGAGTTTAAAGTCAATGGACATCGATTGAAACCATTTATCGAGAAATTTGATTCAGAGGACATATCCATGCCTCTGACTGATCCTGTTTACCAGGATTTATCTCCTAGTCTGATGGAGGTATAGGTAGGTTTATCGCTTTCATAGGATTATGGTAGTTGCTTTGGTCTGGCTGAAGACGTTAAACCTAGCGCTCCTGGGAGGCAACCCAGCTTTTCAACTTATTTCATTTTCCTAGCTAGTTCAATGTTTGTGGGGTAACATTACTACAAACCCTCACGAGACTACAACTCGTCCACTAAGGGTAACCTAGGGGTTTAAAGGCTTGTTGCATGCGCTAAATGCAATCGAGAGCACCTGCGAAAGTGGTATAGGTAGGATTTTATTTTTGTTAGTTCTGTGTCACTTTGGATTCCATGCTGCGATCTCTTGGAATGTCTTTCACGATTCATCATCCAGGTACTATCTTCCCTTCACTTTTTCTTTACTTTTGTTGTCCTATGCGCATTCCATACTCATATCTTTTACATTGAGGACAATGTAGATTTTTGGTTGGGGGTGGGAGATTAGGTTACCTAATCAGTATTTTCTTGAGCAAAAATTGTGAAAATTTTTAAATTTTCTCTGGACTTTCTGGTGAATTTAAAGTGATTGGACGACCATCTTTGATTTAGAATTACAGGATATGGAATGTTGGTGATTTACTGCTCTTGGATTCAGTTGCTCGTTAGGTTTCACAGTTAAGTTTAATCCATGATTAGAAGTTGTAAACATTGATTGAGTCATGATTTCACATGTCACATCTCGCTTACACATTAAGATTTCAGTTTGAAACTGAAGGGTTAATTTGGTGATCAGTAAACATAGAAGGAACCAACTGGAACAATTGCCCGTCAAGATCAATTAAAAGGAAGAGATACCGTTGAAAAAGGTTAGGCAAAGAATCTTCACTATAGGTTTGCTCCCTATAAGTGTGGACTTCATTCCCCTTCTTGGTTTTTAGTCTTAAAAAAAAAAAAAAAAAAAAAAAAAAAAAAAGGAAGGAATGAAAAGATGATCTTTGAGGCAAGCTTTGGTTATTATGAATTCTCTTGTTGATTACCAACGATATCCTGAAATAAAGAATTGAATATTAATGTTGAAAGTTGGGATTACACTTTACATCTGTGGAACTCAATGTTTAGGATTATTTCTAATTAAGGGACTAATACTTTGAATGAAGTTTATCGTGTGTTTGAGTCTAGGAGAGAGTAAGGCCCAACATTCATGAATTGTTGAATTCTGAATATCTAGATTGTTTTTTCAAAATCACTCGAGTTCATAGAAATTCTCCTGTAATTCTCAACTTATTTTTCGCATACTTTGCTCGGGACTAGCAAAATGCTGGTTGGGGGTTGTGTTGAGGGTCAAATATTGCATATCAGACCCATTCATTTCATGGATTTACAAGCATGACACCGGTTAATAGCCTAATTTAATTGAATTTGTGATGCAGGGCGTCTTCATGAGCTTGGACTGGGAAAGGACACTAAAAAGCATAGATTTACCGATCTGATGACACTAAAGCAGGGGACGGACTCCAGGGGATAAAGATCGAAGAAATTACACTCCAGGGAGCTGAGAAAATCGAGAAATTGAAGCTCAAGTGGCGTGAAAAGTGTCCAGAATGCAAGATCACAGGGTTCCCACCATCCGTTCAGTTCGAAACTCCATACGTGGCCTGAGGACCATAAATGAACCGTACACGTAAAATTTCATCCATTAGATCGCTGTGGAAGTGGCCCAACGGTCAAATCAGCCCACAAAACATCGATCTGGGGCCCACCTGATATCTGGACCTGCTTCAATTCTAATCTCAACTGTTTAAATCCGATGGCATAACAGATGGTCGGAGCGGATATTTCATATACCTCAAGGTGGGACCCACCTTAAGTGGTGTGTGTGCACAGCATACGTGCAGTGGATGAGCACCGAATCAGAGTGATAAAAGGATTTAAATCCTTCTCGCCGCCGCTGGGACGCCCGTAACAGAGCTTGCGGCTCTTTCTTGTGGGCCACCACCATGATTCGACGGACCAATCCGGACCGTCCATAAGACGTGCACGGCCCCCCTCACTCAAGCCTAGGTGGCAGAATTTTAAAAGAAGATCAAATATTGGATCTCAGCCGTCCAAACGGAGGACGGACGGTGAGAAGATCCGGTACAATGGGCCACGCCAAACTTGAAAAAAACCTACCTCTCCTGACCGGTTTTTCGAGCTGAGACTAGTGGACGGACTAGATTTCACCACTGATGCAGATCCCGGGCCCACCGATCTTCCCAGCGAAAGATCATGCGCAGGCTCTGCGTCCGTAAAAACCGGCCGCAGTAGGCCACTGAGCGATCAAGGGGATGATCAGATAGATGATCTGATCCGTCCAGAGGATGCCAAGGGGGGTCCTGATCCCGTTCATGAAGTCAAATCAGAAATATGGGCCGTCATCTTCCACAATTCCGAGCCGACGCCAGTCGGTTTCCAAGAATTGCTGCGCCAGAACAGGGACGTGCGTTCCTGGCTGCGTAAACTAATTCACGCAAGGAGCTATGCACACCTACGGAAGGACTCTCTCCACCCCTCCAAGTCCTGATAAAAAGGAGAGAAGAGAGAGAGCCAGGGACAGTTTTAGACAGGGAGCAAGAGGGGAGGTCGGCTTTGGGTTTGAAAAAGGATTCAAGGAAGAGTTTGGAAAAGAACAGGGGATTGGCAGCTGGCTGGACGTGGCTGCTGGCAGCGTAGGAAGAAAAAGAGAAACAGAGAGGAGAGAGTGGAGCTGCTGGGCGTGTAAGGCTGGACGGAGTTGCTGCTGCACATCAGGGAGGTGCTCGTTCTGGCACATGTGAAGGAAGGAAGGAAGAAAGGGAAGTGTTTGCCCGATTTTCTTTTCTTTTTCTTATTTTCCTGGGATGTTGATCTTTTCTATTCTTATGAACCCTAAGGATTTTTTCCTAATCATGGTTGGCTAAACCTCTTAGCTAGGGCTAAGAGGTGAAGCCTGTAGCGAGATGGGAGACTACTTTATGCTTTAAATATGAATGCATGAACTGAATTTGTTCTTTGATGATTATTATAAGGAAGATTTTTATTAGTCTTTGATGGTCTGTTGTGACTGAAATTACAATGGGTTTGCAATGGCTTTGAATATTTCTTTCCTTTTTTATGTTTATGAAGTCAGGAAGCCCTGTTGTTCATCATTGCTCCATGGGCATGGTAGGATGACAGTACCCTTCCTGATCTTCATACGTTGTTGGATGATTGATAATTAGTTTAATTCTGTTGTTTACTTTGTCTCCTGGGCATGGTTAGATGATGGAATCCATTCTAATTCTATACATTTCATCTCTTAAAAACTAGATCAAGTAACGTTCAGTTTAAATTTCATAATCATTGATGCAGGCATAAAGTCTCCCTGATCTCTACAAGTGGATCCTCTGAATCCCTAGTTTCCTTCCTCAGAATTTCTTAAAGTTTTAGATAATTATTCCACAATTATTTCTTAAATTCTCTTAGGTTTAAATCACATCTTAGTCTAGTTCTAGTTCTACTTGGTTTCAGATAACGTATAGGTATCAGTCCCTGTGATCGACCTCGGTCTTACCAGTTTATTACTACATCACAACCCTACACTTGGGGTTGGATCTCAAAGGTACGTGATGGTGAACCTCAGGTGGATTTCAATGGTGGGCATCCCTCTCTACACTGTTTCTGTTGTAGGGTCGCTATCCAAATAGCGGTGGATTATGATCCATACACAATCCAAGCCCATACTTCCATCCAAACAGAAACATGCAGATATTGTATCATGGATTATGTTCTTCTATGCAATCCAAACAGTCATATAATACAGTCAAGCCTCCTACAATTCCACGACAAAACTTAACCTAATACAATCATTTGGTTTTTTGAATCCTATCCCACTCAAACCCTTCCAATACCATGCGCCAAACACCCCCTAAAGCTCCGTTGGCACCACATCGCGATTTATATTCATCCTTGTGCACACTTATATTTTCAAATAGGTACAATTGTATATTTAAAATTTTATAATCTCATGAACATGCTTTATTGGTAAAATTTTAATTGTGGGTCATCATGATTATTAGGTTGTATTTTATGATTGATGTATTGGAAACTTTCTTTCTTTTGAATACTTGTCTTTTTGGAAATTAGTTATTTTTAGAAAGTATCAAGTACCTATTTTGGAAAACTATCTTAAGTCATCTTCACTAGGCTTTGTAGCTCACCATTGTTTGGGACATTTCAATTGCATAAAATTAATCTAAAGGATACTGATCACAAAGAGGAATATTTAGAAGACTAAGTTAGTTATTATTATTATATTCTTTTAAATATTATCCTAACATGTTTACTTAATAATGAAAGCATTGTAATAAGGCCCTATTTAGTTGGGTGTAGGGACTAACGAAATTTACTTGTGATTGTGGGTGCCCTATTTATATTTATATTTATTTATTTGTGGATATGAACTTAAATTCTATAGTGGTTGAGGTGATTAGAATTCGTATTACATTTTTCATGTGATTTAAATTAGATTCTATTAAAAACGGAGAAATACTTGAAATTCTTATACATCACACCCTAGAAACTTGGGACTGGGGATATTGGACTTGGTGCCAAATTGTGGTGGCGGGACAAGGCCACAAATTATTTTGTATTTGTACATGTGGGCCCCACTCTTAAGGGAAATTCTAAATAAATTTAAAGATTTATAAAAATCTACACATTAATTAGGGCCCCATATACTTCTAAAATCACTTAATAAACCCTATTATGCAAATTGTTTGGATAATCATTAAATTCATAGATCAGACATTTGTTTTTATTTTGGTAAGGTTTAAATTGAGATTCACTTAATCCGAGCCTTTGGAATTAGATTCAATGAAAATAGATGGTTGGGTTGGAAAAAATTATACTATCTGATGATCTTACTCATCAAATAAAGTTGTCCCTTGATTTATAGAGCTACCTCAAAAGTTAAGTTTCCCATCAATGGTTAATGATAAGATTATTAGATCAATGGCCCATATTTAATAATACTTAAATTCTTTTTCATTTACTTGCCAAATGCATAAATTTAGTGGTTAATTAAAAGAAGAGCACGATGGACAAGATGACCTAATAGAGAGGAAGATCTAAGACAGTACTGGTAAAATATTAAAGTAATTGCTTTCAACTCATGTTTATTATATCTTGCGCATTTATATTAAATGTTATCTAGTATTGCATGCATGGCATTGTCGGAGGATGGGCATGTGGTGTGGTGAATTGTGCAGTGTGTATACACCAATGAATTGATGGGAGGAGAGATCTTAGGGGTGTCCTAGTGCTTTTGTCACAATCAGTGGGTCAGGTAGAAAAAGAGTTAAACTAGCTTATAATGGTTACTTTTTATGCTCATGGAAGAATATCCTGTGTGATAGAAATATAGTTGTGCCAGCCATATGAGATATTGTTGGGCCAAGATGCAAAATTCGTGAGTGATATGGGCTTCTTGGTTGGATTGCACAGAAGATGATTGGAAGATTTAATGTATTTTTGAGTAAATTTATGATGGGCCATATATTCCTTATAGATGGCCTAAGGGAAACGTTGACAATTTTAGATTAAGGGTTGGTATTCTAAGTTTGCTTATAGAATCCTACTGGCTTACTTGAGTTCATAGGCCTCATTATAGTTTAGGTTGGTAGTGACGTATTCTTTGGGCACTTCCAAGCTTATAACTCATGTCACATGATTCAAGATAAGGTATTTGACCGTTGCTAGGGTGAGGTGTCCGTGTAACCTAAAAATACAATAGATGGATTATATTATAGGAAATCATGGTGATTGATCATTAAAAACTTCCAAGGAGTTACAAAAGTTTTAGATGAAGCTGATATTTAAAGTTTTAGATCAACCTTAACAATAGGTTGAATGGCTAATAAACATTTCAGCAGCCTCCAGTTAGTTTTTAATGGCAGGCCTTCAATTATCACTGTTTCCCATGGTATGGTCCATTTAAATTTGGACATACTGCACTTCTGGGCTCATATCCTAAGATGATGTGATGAAATGGATGGACTAATGGCCCCTGCAATCAGGGATCCACATCGGATCCATGGAAGCCGCACCAGAAATAATCAGGTGGGCCCTATCATACCGCCATAAATGAATTTTGCCAAGGTTTTCTAAGTATTCACCACTCGGAGCATGATGAGCTTGCCCATGGGATCAAGTGCCCATGTAGTGTGGGTGGGTGTGTAAAAAAGGAGAAAAACACCGTGATAAGCGTGCTATCCGGTCCTGGTTATTAGGTGAGAATATCTTCAGCTTCGTGGCTCACCTGATGGACGGCTTGGATATCACCATGTACTCAGTTTAGTCATATAACTCTTTGATCTTCTCTCTCGGCGCGGATTGGGTACTAGAGACTGACGGTCTTGTCAAGCGAGTTTTGGTTCACCTGATGTCCGTCTACTCATTTTGAAAGATCATTTCACTGACGAGCAAAAAACAGGAGGTGAATTCAAGTATCAAGTAGACTATATTATAGGAAGCAATTGGGATTGAAAGCTTACGGTTGAAAACTTCTCGGACGCTATATAAATTTTGGATTAAGTTGATATTACGTTCTTTCTTCGTACAGGTCTACGTGACATTACGAACAGGATGGAAAACAAACATCACAGGCTGGATGGAAAACAAACATCACTGTGGGCAGGGGAAGTTTTCAACGGTTGGAATTCGACCCCCACTGCTGCTTGTCGTGTGGACTTCAAACTGACTTCTTTTCGGGCCCTTCCCCTAAAATGATACGTCAAAATGGATGGACGGCGTGAATAAACGTATCCATGACGGTGGGCCCCACAGAGCCCCTGACATGATCGTCCGTCTGCAGCCAAAGTCCTGGTGGGGTAGTACCCAATCCGCGCCCCTTCTCTCGACATTTCCATCCGGGCGGTTAGGCATCAAAACGCCACAGCGCTTTTGCCTGCGATAGGAGAAAAAAATGGCGTTCGGCGTTACTCCTCGAACCCTCTTCCTTGTCCCTAGCCCTAGCCCTAACCCTAAATTCTCCTTTCCAACCAAACGCCTCCACCTCTCTCATCTCCCTTCTCCAAAACCCCTCAATCTCATTCTCCCCACGGCCAAACGCTCCCCGTCCCTTCAAATTTCAGCTCTCTCCTCCACTGCTACCCCACCTGACACTTCATCTTCATCGTCATCATCGTCGAATTCCCTCCTCTCTGAATCTACCCGCACTGTCTCGTCAATCCTCGCTGTCGCTTTCTCCATCTCCAAACTCTTCTTTGATGTCATCCAGCGGTTCTCTGATAAGATCGGCAGGGTCTGCCTTGCTCCCACCCCCGATGAGCTGGCGACGATCCAGAACCTGCGTGGGAACATGGCCTGTGCGGCGGGGCCTCTCTTCTTCGCGGTCATCCGTGACCGGCCCAGCGGCTACCTGAACACCCCGTTGACTGTCGTCGCAGCAGGGATGGCGAAGTGGCTCGATATCTACAGCGGGGTCCTGATGGTCCGCGTCCTGCTCAGCTGGTTCCCAAACATCCCATGGGACCGGCAGCCATTGTCGGCGATCAGGGATCTGTGCGACCCATACCTGAACTTGTTCAGGAACATCATCCCGCCGGTTTTCGATACGTTGGACGTGAGCCCGCTTCTCGCCTTTGCGGTCCTGGGGACTCTTGGGTCGATTCTGAACAATAGCAGAGGAATGTATTGATGGGAGGCGATTTTAAGCGGTATATTTTGAGAACAGTATAATTCAAGTACGGGTTAAAAAGGGCTAGTTTTGTTCAACCTTAGTTTTTGAATATCTTTTTCTTTTCGTTGCTTTTATGTGTCTTGTTCGATATTGCATTGTAATTTTGGATTTCAAAGAAATAACATGTTATTTCTGAGGTTAGAAATAGTATTTACTCGGATATAATAGTAATTTTGTATTTGGGATATTCATTTGTATGGTTATATCCTTCTTCCCCGTGTGTGGATATTTGATAAAGAGGAAAGATACTGGTTAGTGCTTATCCATAGAAACGAGTTTTTTTTTTTTTTTTGGGTTCCTTCAATGGATAAAAACTTTATTAGATATGAAGCATGTTACATCAACGAAGGATCCGTGAATCCATAACACAGCGAAGTATTTAATAACGGTAACGGTGGCCGCTGTTATGATACAGGCCATAATAGCCATTACGATATGGCTTGTAATGGCTGTTACACCCCCCATAACAACCCTTATGGTCCTGAACAATGTTGTCAAATCACATATGCGATCGCATAATCGCATATGCCATCGCATATTAAAAAAACGAAAAACGAAAAAAAATGGAAAAAAGTATAAAAATTTCTAAAAAAGAAGGAAAAACTTGCCTAATTAGTACGCATGATTGGATTGGGTTATTTTACTTATTTCATTGTAGTTTGAGTGTTTCATTAATTTATATATTTAATTACTTATATCATATTATATAAATTTTAACAAAACAATCAACAAGCTATACTAAGAGAGAATTAATTATTAAAAACTTCGAACAAAGAAATTTCATTGATAAATGGATAACTTGAAACTACCTACAAGTTACAACTTAATTTACAAAAAACAAGCACAACTTATAAAATATTATTTGCAACAGCTTGGGAGTTTGGAGATTTCTTATTTTCGAATGTGGATTTGGTCATTTTTTAGCTTCGTATGTCGATTTTTCGGATTCGGGGATTTTTCAACTTCAGAGGTAGATTTTAGAATTTGGGGATTTTCCAACCCGAATGTGGAAATTGATTTGGGGAATTTAGCATATTCTTTGGGATGCCTAATCTAGACTTGGTAAGGAGCAAGGAGTCTGCAAGCACTGGGGATGCATGGTTCGACTTCACATTCATATTCGACGAATAATGGAGGGCTCAACCAAACATAGATTACAATCTGTTTAGAGACCAAATTCGTCGTTAGACTTGAATATGTTTGAAAACTAGCCCACCCTTTTGGTGACGAAAAGCCAACTTTTCAAAGTTTTCTTATTGGTGCAGTTCTGTGAGCAGAAGATCTACTGAGAATGTCTTGAAAGCTGAAATTCAAGTGCATCAGACTCCTGAAATAGCTACCAAGTCCTGCAAGTTTTTGATGGGCCTGTTTGGATGACCTTTGGTTGGCAGAAGGGGCACGACCTGTTTCCACCCAAATCAGTAGCTATACTGCGTTGATTCTTTGGAAATAATCACCATCAGTACTGTCTTCATCGTAATCATAGCCTTTTCCCAGCTGGTCGGAGTTGCTGTGAAAATTTATAATGTGCGTACAAATATAGAAGTAGAAAAATTGGGGAAACGTAGGGAGAACTCCAAAGCTTGTTGTATCCTATAACCAAGTTTCACATTGTAACACTAACAAATTGAGGTTTGGAATGTTTCATTTTATCCTCTGTCATTGTTGATTTGTGTTAACATGATTTGAAAACTAGTTTTCCCTTGTCGACACAGCCAATGTATGCATGTCAGTCGAGCTGCTAGTGAATCTCCCTTCTAGTGGGGCAACCTGGGCTTGACTCCCACTGATGTACTAGTTTCAGTGCTGCCTGAACTGATCATGAAATCCAGGTTGAATGAAAGGAAAAAAAATAAAAACTGCCTAGAGAGATTAGGTTGGGTTTGATATGGTATTGATGGTAATTACACAAGCCTATAAGAAGCCCGGTAGGCTTCTTAGCAGCAGATGTTTTCGATGATAACTAGTTCAGGTATATAGACTTGCAGCTAGGCTGTCAACAGGGATGCAGATTGCGTACTGAGTTACTCAGTGAGCCCACTGTTATGTCTTCTTGACTTATCATGAAGCATGTAACATACAAGGGTGACTCTTTGTGCATGCATGTACACCTCGCAGATTTTTTTAAAAGGCTTTTGCAAGCTTGAAATTTTAAATGCTCAAAGAGGACTGATGTGATAAGAGCATCTGATGATTTTTGGCCAAGAGTCCCAGCGTCACATGCAATCCATATTGCATTTTTTTTCTACAACACCTTTTTCCTTGGAGAATTCATGCAGCCTGATTGGGATATGTTTCATGTAAGCTACCATAATCCTGTTTCCTGATAGCTTTATCTTTCAACATTTGCTGAGTTTTTGGGAAATCATGATTGGTTATTTGGTGCTTGATGTCATCTTCGGAGCGTTCACCCGATGGCTGAATACCATGGAGCAGCTTGTGCGGTCGGAGGAAATTTTGCATAAAGCTATGGTAACTCTTTTACAGCTCATGATTAGTTTTCTATAAGGTGGAAATTTTGCATAAAGCTATGGTAACTTTATTTGCAATGTTTCCAGTTTATGATGTAGCAAGACGAGACACGTTTACAAATCTTGCGGATATAAGGGCTAAGGAAATCGAGCTCTACTCAACTAATCAAGATTGCATCAAGATGCTTGTTGGAAACAAAGTTGATAAGGTAATTCCTACAAAGGTTTACAACAACCATTCCTCCATTCTCAGAGGACTTCTCAACGCAGGGTGGCCTTAGAACTTCTATGTTGTAAATGTGGTTTAACTGCACTTCCAATCACAGCCTTATTCTTTTGAATTATATATCATAAAGATTTCCACAGTTTAAATACAAGATATGCATCTTGATGTTTAATTTTGCAGGAAAGTGGAAGGGTTGCCACAAAGAAAGAGGGAATTGATTTTGCTCAGGAGTATGGATGTCTTTTCCTTGAATGTAGTGCAAAAACTCGAATTTATGTACAGCAGTGTTTTGAAGAGCTTGTTTTAAAGGTGCATGCTCTGTCAACACTTATTTTTATTTTATTTCAGGATGATCATGTGGACATGGAAGAGTGGTCTGATGAATCGATTTCCGTCAGAAAAACTGCATAAAACAGATAGCCCACTTGTTTCAACTAATAGTAGAAACCGAGTAGAAATGAGTGGAGTCTGTTATTTCAGGCCGTTCAGCAGGAAATAGAGAGCCTAGTACTTGGCTTATCATTACTGCAGCATATATATCAGTTTTTATTTATTCAATCAATCAATCATGTTCTTCTTTCTTGCAGCGAATTTTGGGTTACTGATTTTTAAGAACCAGGTGAAAATATGGTGGCACATCTAATGGATGAGTGGACTGGATGAAAATTCTCCACCATGCAGCTATATGCTTAACTATGTTTGTTAGTTCCTTAAATTCTCGTATGTATGTGTGGAAGCTGCTTTAGTGCTGGATTCTTTTTTTTTTCTTGTTTGATATACATGATGGAAATATATTGGTAGGATCATCCAATCAGTCCTACCAAAAAAAAAGTGTGATTTTACACTGTGGGAATGAAAAGTTGGTGGTCCACATCAGTTGATTTGTATGTTCAGAGGTTTCTAAAAGCTAGCATGGCATAGGGAGCTTCCCTACCGATCCATCATCATAGTATGTAGAATGTACATGCCTGCTTGCATAATGCTACCACCAGTATGATTTTCTTTTACTGTAAACTCCAGGATACAGGAAATTGTCTACTCCAAAGGGAGAATTTTCGTCCTCTCTCCCTGTCCAAGGCTCCTGTTGGCAAAAAGAAATTTGATTTGTTTTGTATACTTCCTTATCCAATCATTTTCATTATGGATTTCATTTTTTAACTTCCAGCACTTTTCGGAAGTATCTTTTCATGCAGTGTGATTTTTTTTTTTCTTCTTGTTTGATAGATGATGAAATTAGGGGTGCACATTCAATTGGTTTTTTGCAGGAATTGTAATTAGATTCTTCTTAGCATGTTCGCGCTGCTTCCTCCAAGGCTACTCTGAATCAACCAACAATCAGAGTTGTAGCTATAATAGCTGAAGGTTGTAAAGAAGCCTCCACCTACTCTAATGGAGAACACATAATCAAAAGTGAAAAATAAGCAAGAGGAGGCCAAAGCCAGTGAGATGAAAGCGGCTGGGGTTGGACTAAAAGTTAGTTGGAAATTTGGTCAAAATGCAATTCTATAGGCCAATCTTTCTACACAAGAGAGCAGTAATGGTATGGCCTTTCTGATGATTTAATAGGCTAGAACATTGGTTTGCTATGTTCCACTGTGGATGGACTCTGACATGCTCCAAAAATCTACTCAGCCGGATAATTTTAAAGTTTTTATTCAGGAGAATCTCGACCACAAGGTTTCACATGTAAACTCCTAGAAGCCAAATCCTGTTTTTTAGTATCTAAAACTTCCCTGCCATTATTTCAAATCACAGGCGATGGACCACAATTTGTGGGCTTGATGTTTGTAATCTAGATGTAAAATACCTCTGTTAAGAGTGGTCTAGATGTTGCACAAGTTGATATTGGTTTGTGTACTGCAAATTGCCTCTTCAATCTCTCCTCATGCCAGTCAACCTAGCATTTCTCATCGATATTTTCAGAAATTGACCTTTTTTTGGAGATTTCTTTGTTTGGATTTTATTTATTTATTATTATTTTTTTTTTTGCAGTGAGTTGTGAAAAACCATGGTGGATCTGTTCTAGCTTGCTCATTTTGAGTTTTCCTCACATGAGTTGTGAAAAACCCATGAGTTGCGTTGCTATTTAGTAGGAAGGAATGCCTGGGTTCATTTGGTTGTTATGTGTGATATTCCTTTCCTTTCTCTTTGGTTTTTATTCCTCTGTTATACTGTATTAGAAATTTGATTTGGTATGTCAACTTGCAGTTTTTGAAGGTTGAAGGTAGGTTGTTGCCAAAAAAAAAGGGACCATTCTGTGTAGGTGTTTAGTTTACTTGCTTGGATCTGCTATGGCAGATGATGAAACGATTCTGAGTAACCAGAGAAGAGGCCTATGCTAAGTGATTTGTTTGGATGCTCCATTGGATTGGATTTGTTTTAGTTCAATAAAGTCATGTAATATCAGCTCAACTCCTTTTCTTTTTCTTTTCTAAATTAACATGTGCTGAATTTTATATTGAAATCTGAATTCCCTTTTTCTGAAGGTGCATTCTTATTGGATGCTTGTTTTGGTCTTTTGGATATGCATGTATTGAATTTTTGTAACAAAAACATGATCTTTGCACTAACAATAACATGCTTTATAACTTGGCTATGGAACAAACTTTTTGGGAACAAAATTATTGGAACTTAGTGTTCTATGTTTTGGGAACAAAAACTATTTGGCTCAACATTATAAATCTTACTCAGCCAGAAAAATCGAAACAAGGGAGCTTTACAAATCATTTTCCACCGGAAAGATTCGAAAAGAGAATCTCATGGATGCTTGACAAAGGTTCAACAACTGGCCGTCCACCTAACATCAACAATCCTCCTTCACCCCAGCTGCTGACAGGTTGAAGCAATTACTACCAGGCATAGTTAATGGTCAAAATGGTGTTGTTTTGCTCGCAATTGGGGTTTAGCTGTTCGGCATGGTAGTCTACTTTCTCTAGTTGTTGTTTCCCTGTTCATGGAGAAAGTGGTTCTTGTTCTTGTTTGATTTTGAATTTCATAGCTTTCTGGGTTTATATTTCTCTCTAAAATGGATAATAACAAAGATATATATATATATATATATATATATATATATATATATATATATATATATATATATATATATATATATATATATATGTGAATTCCAGCTCAACCGCTGCACCAAATTTCAGTTTTGTCCACTGCCCCTTTTGATCAGGGGCTGTGCTGCACAAAATTTCAGTTTTGCACCTATTTATGTGAATTAATCTCTTCCCTATTCTCCTGCTTTGATTATATACTATTACATTGCCTTTTCTCATATTTGTGTAATATCATTGTAACTGGTTCAGAGGCTTATATAGTGGCTAGGTCTTTAAGATTGAAAAAGGTTGGGGGTATGTTTTATGCGGAGAATCATATGTGGTGCACGGTTAATTGCAGACATGCTTTATCGGTATGACTATGGGCAATTAGAGCAGTTGATTCCCTGTAGTTCTTTACTGGCTCTCTTTTTTTCTGCATTCTAAGTACAATGTAGGAAGTTTGAGGATTCTCCACATGTTATCAATATAGCTCACTTCAGTGGTGAGATGACATGGCAAGATTTGATTGATAGGGTCACATGCTTATAGATACCCAACAGTGTAAGGTCCACCGATCAAATCTTTCCACATCATCTTACCACCCAATTTAGGTCTTACCTCAGAAAATATCTAATCCGTGACTACGTATATGAGACCATGGATGATGAAATTAGTTGAATGCCACACAACATGGATACCATTTGATATTGAATTTGGACTGTCAATAAATTTTTCGTAACTGCTCATTTATTTCGTCCTTGTGTGGCTCAATATGTCTTTTCTGAAAATTTGTTTGTGGGAACGCTGTTTGGAGCATTAATTCAGTTTTGAGTTTGTTGTTTATTTCATGCAGGAACCGGCATCAGAGATACACGACAAGATTTTATTTATGATTAATAATATTTCAGCTTCAAATATGGATGTGAAAGCAAAAGAATTTACTGATGTCCGGAAAGAGCAGTACTATCCATGGTTTGCTCAGTATATGGTGATAAAAAGGTGAGAAAAATCTTATGAATAACCTTTTAGTTTCATCAGCTGATTTTTACTTTACCGGGACATTATATTTGACAGAGCAAGCATTGAGCCAAATTTTCATGAGCTGTACTTGAAGTTCCTGGAGAAAGTTAATTCAAGAATGCTGAATAAGGAGATTGTCAAAGCTACTTGTGAGAATTGCAAGGTGCCTTCGCAAAACTTTTTTGTTACCCCTGGTTGTCATCGTCACCATACACTTTACAATCTCCCATAGACATGGACGAATGAGGTCCAGCCAGAGCTTCTACAAGGGATCTTCAAGTGCTTGGAATGCAGTTTTGTCATCAGGAACGTCGAACAACAATTCAAATACACTGAGGTGCTTTCAACTCCTTTAAAAAACCAACCATCCACTCTTTTTTTCAACTTCCACAAAAAGAAGTGTGGCTGTAAGCACACCAATGACTACTAGGAAGACAGTTGCACAATAAGTGAATAAAAATTTCTGCAACCAGCCATAAGGAGGTGGTGGTGGTGGTGGTGTTGGGCCAATTCAACCCCTCCTTCTAAAAATTGATCATATCAGATAAATGTGACAACACATTGCTCAATGTAATATTTTGGTAACATAGCCGATCATGCTTCTGGATGTTTCGGTTCTCATGTTTAAGCAGCCGCCTTGGCTTTAGACTTCTTTCCTTTCGTCTCTGGCGCTGGGCTGTTCTGGAAGGGAAGGAAGGCAGTACCTATGAAGGGTTGTAAAGGTGCTGGAATCTCAACGCCATCTTCCTTTTGGTAATTTTCAAAAATACAGCAAATGGTACTTTCTGTTGCTGTGAGGGTAGAGTAACAAATGACTGCCTGTTTTTTCTTTCTTTTGCAGAATATTGTGGAGTCCACCTGCTTTCATGAATTACTAGGAAACTAATTTTGTAATTGTAATTGTAATTGATTGAATGAAGGATTGGAATTGAATGAATGAATGATTATGCAGGTGGTAATTGTTGGGTTTCTCTCGGACAATGGAGGGCTCCTATGGTGTGCTTGAGAGAGGCTTTGGATTCGAGCTCCGATTCATGCGTTGGGGTTAGCACGCCGTGAGATGCAATAGAGACATAGTAGTTTTTGTTGGATTTGAGAGAGGGAGAGCGGGAGAGAAATTGGATTTTTGTTGGACTTGAGAGAGGGAGAGGCGGGAGAGAATTTGGATGTTTTTTCTCGTCTCGAGTAGGTACTCAAGTGAAACGGGCTTTAATGCCGTTTGTTAATGTTGTTTCACTTACCTCGATAGGCGATGACACCCACTCTGACGCACCGATGTAAGTGCCACTAGCCAAACCGCGTCCGTGAAGTGACGCATCATCCCCGTCTTTGTCGGGAACGGATTGGCTACTCCCCCTGACACCAGCCATTGGCTGGTGGTTGGTGCTCTATGGAGCCCACCATGATGTATGTGTGTCATCCATGCTGTCCATCTATTTTTATATATCATTTTATGATATGAGAAAAAAAAATGAAGTAGATCTCAATCTCAAGTGGACCACATTACAGGAAACAATGTAGAATGAATTTTGACCATTAAAAACGTTTTGGGGGCGATAAAAGTTTTGGATCAAGCTGATATTTATTGTTTCCCTTCATCCGGGTCTTTATGACCAAATCAACAGATCCGATTTCAAATAAACAGTACAGTGGGCCTTAGGAGGATTTTAATGGTGAATATCCATTCATTATTTTTTTTCCTGTGGTGTGGCCCACCTAAGATTTATATCCCTATCATTTTTTGTATCAAGCCCTAAAATGATATGTAAAAATGGATGAACGGAATGGATGAAACACGTACATCATGGTGGGGCCCACAGAGCATAGACCACCAGCCATGGGGCTGGTGTCAGGGGTAGTAGCCAATCTGTCTCCATTCGCGTCCCCCTTCTCTTGACCTTTCCATCCAGTCGGTTAGGCATCAAAATGCCATAGCGCTTTTGCCTGCGATAGGAGAAAAAAATGGCGTTCGTCGTTGCTCCTCGAACCCTCTTCCTTCTCCCTAGCCCTAACCCTAACCCTAAATTCTCCTTTCCAACCAAACGCCTCCACCTCTCTCATCTCCCTTCTCCAAAACCCCTCAATCTCATTCTCCCCACAGCCAAACGCTCCCCGTGCCTTCAAAACTCAGCTCTCTCCTCCACTGCTACCCCACTTGACACGTCATCTTCATCGTCATCATCGTCGAATTCCCTCCTCTCTGAATATACCCGCACTGTCTCGTCAATGCTCGCTGTCGCTTTCTCCATCTCCAAACTCTTCGTTGATATCATCCAGCGGTTCTTTGATAAGATCGGCAGGGTCTGCCTTGCTCCCACCCCCGATGAGCTGGTGATGATCAAGAACCTTCGTGGGAACATGGCCTGTGCAGTGGGGCCCCTCTTCTTCGCGGCCATCTATCACCGGCCCAGCGGCTACCCGAGCACCCCGTTGACTGTCATCGTAGCAAGGATGGCCAAGTGGCTCGATATCTACAACGGGGTCCTGATGGTCCGCGTCCTGCTCAGATGGTTCCCAAACATCCCATGGGACCGGCAGCCATTGTCAGCGATCAGGGACCTGTGCGACCCATACCTGAACTTGTTCAGGAACATCATCTCGCTGGATTTCGATACGTTGGACGTGAGCCTGCTTCTTGCCTTTGCGGTCCTGGGGACTCTTGGGTCGATTCTCAACAATAGCAGAGGAATGTATTGATGGGAAGTGATTTTAAGTAGTATATTTTAAGAACAGTATAATTCAAGTAAGGGGTAAAAAGGGCTAGTTTTGTTCAACCTTAGTTTTTGAATATCTTTTTCTTTTCGTTGCTTTTATGTGTCTTGTTCGATATTGCATTGTAATTTTGGATTTCAAAGATATAACATGTTATTTCTGAGGTTAGAAATAGTATTTACTCGGATATAATAGTAATTTTGTATTTGGGATATTCATTTGTATGGTTATATCCTTCTTCCCCGTGTGTGGATATTTGATAAAGAGGAAAGATACTGGTTAGTGCTTATCCATAGAAATGAGTTTTTTTTTTTTTTTTGGGTTCCTTCAATGGATAAAAACTTTATTAGATATGAAGCATGTTACATCAACGAAGGATCCGTGAATCCATAACACAACGATGTATTTAATAACGGTAACGGTGGCCACTGTTATGATACAGGCCGTAATAGCCGTTACGATATGGCTTGTAATAGCTGTTACACCCCCCATAACGACCCTTATGGTCCTGAACAATGTTGTCAAATCACATATGCGATCGCATAATCACATATTAAAAAAACGAAAAACGAAAAAAATGGAAAAAATTATAAAAATTTCTAAAAAAGAAGGAAAAACTTGCCTAATTAGTACACATGATTGGATTGGGTTATTTTACTTATTTCATTGTAGTTTGAGTGTTTCATTAAGTTATATATTTAATTACTTATATTATATTATATAAATTTTAACAAAACAATCAACAAGTTATACTAAGAGAGAATTAATTATTAAAAACTTCATACAAAGAAATTTCATTGATAAATGGATAACTTGAAACTACTTATAAGTTACAACTTAATTTACAAATACAATTTACAAAAAGCAAGCACAACTTATAAAATATAAAAAATAAACATACTTGAAAATTGAAATCGTTGTAGAGAGATTAGAGTAAGAGAGAAAGAGTTGTTAGAGAGAAAGAGTAAGAGATTTAGAGCTTTGGAGTAAAGAATATTGCAAATGGAGGGGATATGTGGTGCATGACGGTTTAAACTAGAATGCATGTGTGAGCACAAAAATGATCCAGCGAAATAAACTAAGCAAATCAATTGAAATATTCACATTCCACATCATAGGAAAGATAATAATAATAGGAACACGCAATGGTTGCAGCCCATCATCACAATCCTGCGGTACCGTATTCAAATCATGCGTGGATTGGATCCGGCGAGGGATGAGACATCCCGATCTTGCATGATTTCAATCTAACAATTAATGCAGCTTCTTTAGTCCAGGAAATCAATGGATTTCTAGAATAGGGACGATTGGAAAATCTGAGAGAGGGTTGGGATCAATTCTTAGATTTTCAGGGTCAATAACAACCAAAAAAAAAAGAAGAGAAAAAGACTGAGCATAAAAAGAGAAGAAGAAGGTTGGAGGGCTAGAAATAAAAGTTAGAAGAAGAGGAGATTAGGGGAAGAGAAGAACTTACCATAGAGAGAAAGGGGAAGGAGACACCAAGCTTTCATTAAAAAAATATTATTAGGCTTAGGGTAGAAAGCACCCTATTTATAAAATTCGGATTAAAAGAAAATAACTAGAATACCCCTATAACAAAAGTAAAAATAAATGTGCAAAACAAAGCTTTCTAAATAAAAAAAATATAAAAAATCATGCGTAACAAATCAATCTTCGAACTCATCCTACACGTGTGCCCTCCTTATGTGTGGCCTTCAATTAATCCAGGACACGTGTAAGGTCTTCAAAATCATCTCTAGTTTTGCAATTAACCAGATCTTCAAAATCATCATTTAGTTGTGTAATAAACCATATCTTCAAAATCATCCTCGGTTGTGCCATGAACCATCATTGAGCCATAAAGATGTATTTGCCGGCCGTCTTCGTCTTTGATAAACTTTGAAGGGTCTGATGTCCGCATCAATATGAGTACTTATTTATTTCCCAAATTGAAAAAAAAAAATAAAATTTCCTCCCATTCTGACCAGTGGGAAATATGTGATTGCATTTAAAAGTATGCCATGGCATATTTCCCAAATTAGTTGTTATGGCCACATATTGCATAACAGTCACGACCTTTGTTGGTTACATTTTGGCCTTTTTGAATACCATGAAACCATTGTTCGGAGTATCCCAAATATTATCTGTATCTCCAGCTTGACGATATCGATAACACTGGTAATATCAGAAATTCCAGGCATCACCAATATTTTTGATTATGTAAATTTCAGATGTCACATGTATTGGCAATGTATCGATATCGTATCGCCTATGTATTGCCAATATTTTCAATTGTGTAAATTCTAGTTGTCGCTTGTATCGCTAGTGGATCGGCGATATTTCGATAATATTGTTAATGTATCAATATCACCAAAAATCTGTTTATTTAAAAAAGTTTCTTTATATATATGTGTGTGTGTGTGTGTGTGTGTGTGTGTATCCACTGTCTAATTTGTCGATGATAATATCGTGATATTGTCTTTATCGAATATGTGTGATATCAAGATCACAATCTTTCATTTCCTTTCCAATTGTCGACAATTTATTGATGAAATATCATGTGTTGTCGATATTTTGAAACATCGACGGATGTTTGGATGTTAGGTCGGATCGTTGGATGGATAGATGGGATGGTTGGATTGATTTCTTATGACAACACATGCTTTTTTAAGGCCTCCATCAAATGGAAACTTATTATGCATGGATTCAATTTGATTTTTTCCCCCTAAATATGCAAATATGTGTATTTTAACATCTCCTGAAGTTTCATTGAAAAATTCCACCGTTTTCTCCATGTTTCCCCACATTTCCGGTTATCGGCGATATAATCATTGATATCAATGTTGTTTCCATATCCCTTGCCAGCGCAACTTGTAGCAATACCGATACTTTGAAACACTGCATGCAACCTATTTCCACTTTCCTCACTATCACAAAATAATCCAGAATAACATTGACATTTCTAGCCACATGTTTGAGTGAAATATTTTTAAACATGAGAAGAGACCGAATACTGTTAAAAATAAAGCAGGGCTCCCAAGGTTCAGAATTAGCAACGATACCCAACAAGTAATGTTCCTAAAATTCCCCTTTAGGATGTCATTTCTATAGGTTTGTGATGAGCCATCTATGATGTTAGATTTTGCAAGCTTTATCCACACCGTTTCTAACTTAAATTTGGAATGAATTTGTCAAAATTGCATGTCATATATTTAAGTGTTGTCATTTTTACTCTTGGGATTAATCTAATAAGTCATGAAATTTTGTGCATGCAGTGGCATGCATTTAGTTTTCATGAGTTAGTGGATGAATGGGTTTAGTTCTTTTGGGGCTGGTTTTCTCTTAACTGTGATGTCGACGTACTGAGAATTGGAGGCAGGACAGTTGCTTACAGTTGCTTACATTGGAGGGACCAAGTTTGTTTTCATTGAATTCAGCTCTGTTCCACATTTTTCTTCTACATTTAGAGACCCGCTTTTAAATGATATTGAGTAAGCCATTTTGTTATTGATCCTGCTTTCACATTTTAGCTTCTTTTTATGGTAGGCAATGTAATTATTATGTTTGAGGTTTATATTGCAATAATGTACTTAATGGCGTGATTAACCAACTTATTCTCACCTCTCAGTGATGCTACGTGAGTTGGTAGGATGCTTGAATGTTTAAATTGTGTTTTGAGATTTTTTTTAGAGAAATAAGAGAAAGTATTGAATGGCTGTGTTAGATTGTCATATCGTTGACAGAAACGATGATTGTGGCACAATTCCCAACTGTTGGTTGGATTTGACAAATTCCCGTAAGTGTGACATGATAGAATGGGAACTTCATTCTGCTGTTGTGTGTTTCTATGAAAAAGAGCGTGCTCATATTCCATGATAGAATAGGTGCTCAAATGTCTAGGTTACAAAGCAGATGGTGCAGGTGGGGTGGGATTATTCTTTAATTTTCATGACTCTTGAGGCTTGGATCCTAGAACTTTTCAATTCTTTTTAATGAGCAATTTGTTTTTATTTTATTTTTTTAATTGAAGCAAACGATTATGATACAGCAATACTTTGGTCAAGCCAAATAAATGAGGACAAAGACCAACAACAGAATTGCAACTCAACTAATTCACTTATAGGAAACATGGGCTCCCAGCACAATCCTAATTAGGACCGATATGACTAGCCATCGAAGTCCTGTCTTGTCACTCCATGCTTAGCATGAGTATTAGCCACGTCATTTGCCTCACTCTCCACATTAGAGAAGGTAACCTGCTTTCCTCTGCAAAGATCCCAGACTTCCCTCAGCATGTTGTCCAAATTCCACCGACCATGCCTCAACGATGCCCATTGCCCACATGATTCCTCGACAATATCTGGAAAGAATCCGAATTGGATCTAGAAGCTTAACTATTTGCAGAAGAGCTTGTGTCTCTACATGATTGGAGCCTTGGATTCCCACTGAGCTACCGAATTTGATGAGAGATCTACCTTGGTGATCATGAACATAATGATCAATCCGAGAGAAACTAGGATTCCTGAAGGAGCAACCATCAAAATTGGCTTTGAAGTGGCCAACAGGGGGGAGGCTTCCACAAGACTTTTGGCTGGTCCACACTTGGTGATGCAGTCACCTATTTAGATCATCAACCGTAGAATTTTTCCTAAGCGTGCCACCTAGACACCTTCAACAAAACCAACATACACCCTCAGTTAGGAATGAAACAGGTCTCAACGTATCTTCCTGCCAACTCTTTCGCCATTGTTTCGACCAAGCAGATTCTAGAGCCCACTCCCTCCTATCCCTTCCCTCATGTGGAATATATCACTTAATCAGCAAACATTATGTCCTTGACAGAGTCATAATCTCCTCACCATTGAAATCTTACCAAAATACAGGACCCCAAATGACTTCATTCCTGGTCCTTCGGAATCATTCTGTCACCATACCCCATTTATCCCTTTTGAGCACGTATCCATATTCAACTTTTATCGTACTCTCTTTCAGCGGTGGAAGTAATCTCTTCTTCCTGATCAACACCCTAGCATATCAAATATTATCACTGCCTTCTGATTCAGGATCAATCATCACCACTGGACCAATGCATTCCCCAAATCCCCAATCTTCATAAAGACCTTGTTCATCCATAACTCCAAAGGAGGTTCCAAATCTGGAACCAAATCTCTTCATAACCAAAAATTGTCCAGTTTTCCCACTTTGGAATACTTCAAACCATATCATCTCTGTAGAGATTCACCGCAAAAAAGAACTGCTCTGTATTTGTCTCCAACATGAGATAAACCTAGGTATCATGTTCATTAAGTGATTTAATCACCCATTCTCTGCATCGGGCCACCCACCCCACAGGCTACCCACTTGAGCCCGGTGTGAAAATGCCCCTGCATTAATCATCCCCTGGTGAGGAGTCTCGAACACGAGACCTCCTGCTCTGATACCACTTTGATGCAGGACAATTAACCACTCGCTTTAAAAGCTCAAACTGATAGAGCATGGCGAATCAATCCCTTTATCTCATTGCCCAAGCCCCACATCGCATTGGTTAGGACCTCGGCCGAACCCCCTCGTGGGCCCTACTTCACATGGGTTCTGCTTTACACAGGCCACCTACTCCGAGTGTGTTCCCACAGGCTACCTCGCTCGAGCCCAGTGTGAAATTGCCCCTGCATTAGAATCAGCCATTCATCCACCTCCTTTTCTGAAGTTCCTGGTTTAACGGATAAAATGAAACTGTTCTCGGGTTCATTCAATGAGTTTTCCAATACTTCCTGATTAATTATAACATCTGACCTGTTTTCCGTTCCTTCTCTCCAAACCCACCCCCTTTGTAGCTGTTCCTTGCAACTGGTTTCTGACTTCTTCACTTTCCCCCGAGTAACTACCTCTTGGAAGGACCTTGAGTGCTGTGGCATCCAACTCGCGTCTTTTGAATGAGACAAAACACACAGTATCAGCAGCATCATGCGACTCCGTCCTTCCATCTTGGTTTGGCTTAACAGTAGGAGTATTGCTGCAAATTTTCTTCTATCTCTGCCCTTTGATTTCTATACCCTCTCTGTTTTTGACATCTGGGCCAAAATGTGCCTTCTTGACAGATAATTTCCTTCCTCCGAAGCTTACACCAATAGGCATCTTTGCTGCTTTTTCCACTTCACTATCCAGGCTCATTCTAATGAATGCAAAACACCGATTTCCTGATGAATGCCTGGGATGGTGTTACACCACCTCCGAAATTAATCGAAAGCCACCCTTCTGGAAAATCTTCAATAAACAAAGTTGGGTACTCCGTAAGTTTGTTTGGAGCATCTTCAGGTTCAACGGCTTTTTCTTACTTCTCACCTCCATCCCCGGACCTTCTTCCTCACTATTCAGAATTTTCTAAGAACGATCAAACTCAACCATGGGTCCATGACTACCTTTCCCTTATACACTGCCGAAGCTTTTGATTTTCCGACAAGTGTCTCCGTTGGTTTCCTCCTCCACTCTATCTTTGGATTTTCCCACCGATTACCTTCAGATGTTTCAATCTTCTTCTCCCAGAACTAGAAACAGAATCCTGCAACTCTACTCTCGTGCAATTTCACACATTATTCAGCAGGTTATGAACAAATTTTGGTATGATGGCATGAATTATAAAAATTAATCTTATTTAATTATACTTTGTTTAGGATTAGTAATTGAGGCTGGTAAAACGAATGGTCAGGATCGAATGTTGCTGTTTGGGGTTTCACCCACTATCGTTGCCTGAATTTGAGTTTTCTGGGGTAATTGATCTCTGACTGGATACTGAACTCCTTCCCTCTCCTGAACTTCACTTCCTGCATTAAGATATCTTTATCTTCGGGGTAAAATCATTGCAATCCTCATTCTCACATGTCTGCCTTTCAAAATCTCACCCTGGTTCTTCTTCTTGGTCCCGTCCTGTTTGGAATCAGAGTAATCCGCTTCACCAAGTGCATGGTCAGACTGTGTTGTCCTCCTCATCCATGTGATGAGAGAGAGAGAGAGAGAGAGAGAGAGAGAGAGAGAGAGAGAGAGAGAGAGAGAGACGCACTGACGGCAATGATGGCTGCTTTTCTCTCCAATAGGCATCTTTGCTGCCTTTTCCACTTCACTATCCAGACTCATTCTAATGAATGTAAAACGCCGATTTCCTGATGAATTCCTGGGATGGTGTAACACCACCTCCGAAATTAATCAGAAGCTACCCTTTTGGAAAATCTTCAATAAACAAAGTTGGGTACTCCGTAAGTTTGTTTGGAGCATTCTTCAGGTTCATCGGCTTTTTCTTCTTACTTCTCACCTCTGTCCCCGGACCTTCTTCCTCCCTATTCAGAATTTTCTGAGAACGATCAAACTCAACCATGACTACCTTTCCCTTATACACTGCCGAAGCTTTCGATTTTCCGACAAGCGTCTCCGTTGGTTTCCTCCTCCACTCCATCTTTAGATTTTCCCACAGATTACCTTCAGATATTTTGATCTTCTTCTCCCAGAACTAGAAACAGAATCCTGCAACTCTACTCTCGTGCAATTACACAGATTATTCAGCAGGTCATGAACAAATTTTGGGATAATGGCAAGAATTATAAAAATTAATCTCATTTAATTATACTTTGTTTAGGATTAGTAATTGTTAGGCTGGTAAAATGAATGGTCAGGATCGAATGTTGCTTTTTGGGGTTTCACCCACCACCCTTGCCTGAATTTGAGTTTTCTGCGGTAATTGATCTCTGACTGGATACTGAACTCCTTTCCTCTCCTGAACTTTAGTTCCTGCATTAAGATATCTTTATCTTCGGGTTAAAATCATTGCAATCCGCTTTCTCATATGTCCGCCTTTCAGTTTTGCTTAGTGAGGTCTACTGTTAGGATGCACCAATGTCGTACACAAGTGAAATGTCGGGATGAAAATACAGGGTTGCATGCTAGCTTAGAATGTTCTGGGTTGTAGGTGAACGTTACTCTGTTTATAAATTAGTGAAGACCATTGCTTTGTGGTCCATAATAGTGAAAGCATTCCCAATGAACTAGTGTTTTCTCACCCTTTTGTCTCTCTTGATTTAAATGTCAAGATGATAAGTACGTTGTTATCTGCGGAATAAGTAGAAATCAAGATAAGCTACTTGAGGTATAAATATGGTTATGTCCTTTAATTTAAGATCGAAACCAAGATAAGCTACTTGCCTGATAGGCTGCTAGCAGATCAGGGATTTATTTATACACGTGGACACAGACCAAAGTAAGTTCTGTAAATTTCATGACATCAAGCACTGCTCATTACAGCCACTCTTTAAGGCTGTAAAGTTGGTCGCCTGGAATTCCCACAATCCGACCTAACATGACTCTGCATCTGCTGACCGCACGGTAATAAAATTTCTCCAGTAAGTTCTGTAAAGTTTTTCTGGGTTTTGATACCATGGATTCAAAGTGTTCTTGAAATTATGAAATTACTATGGTAGTGTGGACCTCTATGTAGCCACCATGATGCATAACTTATGGTAGTGCAGACGTGTATGTAGCCACTTCCATGCATGCATCACATCCACTTCCATTGGATCCTTACTCTTGCTTGGGAGGTAGACTCTCAGGAGTTTCAACACCCGGTCAAGGGTTCGAGTATCCACAGGTGGTGAAATTCCACTAGCCTGAGTGTGTGGGGGTGTGTGTGCGCGTGTTAAAAAAAAGAAAAAAGAAAAAAAAGGTCACTCTGGGGAACTCAAATCAAGACGATCAAATACTCAAAAGGCTAGATTGGCTTTGCTAGAATGCGTGTTTTCTTTCTTTCTTCTAAAAAATTCTCAAAATTTCAACCATGTTTGGTTAGCCACCAAATTAATTTATTCTTTAAAAAAAAGAAGAATGAAACACTTACTAAGATTTTCCGTTTTCTCGGGAGCACCTAGGCCTCCTTTCCCAAAGGCGTTCCCGTTTCTGCCGACTAGTGAAAATCACTCTCTTATATCACTCCCTATTATGGAAAATCCTTCATCACTGATCGCTTACTAATTCCACACGTTTAGATCTGTACACATCCACACATGTCTACTAGTCTTTAATGTTTGCTAATCCCTTCTCCACCTCTTGTTTTGGCGTGATGACATATAAATAAAGCCTTTTCCCTGATTTTGTTGTATTTGTGTTGGAATCTTCTGAGCTTATCAATTTGGAAAGAAGAGTAGTTTCTTCTATCTCCATTGATTGTATGTCAGGATGAGACATCAGTAGAAGTGGCCTCTTTTTATTTATTTATTATTTATAAGATTGATTGATGAGTGATCTAAGAGTCCTCCAATGCATATACTCAATGAGAATTCTACTCTCACTACATGTATCTGCAAGATCTTGACTGTTCCTCAGGTGGGTCCATCTGATTATGTTTCGTGGTCTGAAAATCCTGATGGCACACTTATCAGGTGGGCTAGACATATACAGCATATGTGGGCCCTATTCATCTAATAATCTTATGAAGGGGCTGAAGATCTGAGATGTTAATGGCTTTTCTAGCTGCTAATATTTAGCTGAATCAATGCTCCTTGGATAACACTGATCAGTTTCACAACTCTTCATGATTCATCAAAGCTTGGGAGTAAGGGCTAGAGAAGATCACTTGACTGTGCTCTTGCATAAAGTGTTGATGTAGAACGTGTCTTAGATCCAAGCCATTCATCGAGTGGGGGGCCTGGGGGTCCTACTGTTAATGCGCCATGCCAGAAAACCAGTCTAAACATTGAATGAAACGTGGCTATGTTCTTCAATTCTCGAGAAATTAACTTATTGGCTTTTGGACACGTCAACTTGGCAAATAGATGGGTCCCAATGTAGAAGGGCCGTGACCCAAGCAGCAGACTGAACAGATTTTTTCTAACTATTCATTGGATACTGGACCGTCAAATTTTAAGAATTGGATATGGGCAAGTTCTTCAACAACCATCCATCAAACAGAAGTTACCATGACCTGATCAATCAAATTTTGGTACACCTGCTAAGAGTATTTCAAAATATGGAAAAAAAAATAAAATTACAGAAGGCAAAAACTGGTTTCTTGGATTTTCTTTAATGGGCTTTTATTATTATTATTATTATTATTATTATTATTATTATTATTATATAAATAATTTAAATTCAAATTTTGAAATAAATAGGGATGAACGTTTCTCATCATTTCCTTTGAATTTGATGAGGCCCATCAATTCAGACCGTTTTGCATGTGAGAAATGTGTCTTACATTACTAGGCTCATCAAATGAAATCAGAAACGATGGGGCGTTTCTGATCGTTTCTTCTCACCACTTATGGAAATGGTCCTCCCATGGGTGGTCTGTAAAAGGGTATGGCCTGGGTCATCCCCAAAAGTCACTCTACACACTGGTTACTCTAGGCAGAAAAAAAAAGAAGGAATCCTCCCTTCCTTTTACTCTCTTTCTGGATCACACGGACTAGTTTTTGGTGTTGGGTGTTGGGTTTGTCCACCGCCTATGTATGCTAGGAAAAAATTGAGCTGGTTATTGTATTTTTGAGGTAGCACATCGAGAAGCCTACTACACTACTTGAATTAATCTAGGGATGCAAACTATCTCAAAGATAGTGATTGACTAGGTTCATGTCTCATCTCAGTCGAAAGTTTTGGATTCTACTTCCTCAGTGTAGTTATTCCCAGCAGGTTTGGAATTCCAAAATATTCAATTTCTTATTTATTCAAATTTATTTCTCGAGATTATTCCAACAATTTTTAGATACAGTCTTCTACTACCTCAGGAAATGTTTTGATTGATTCCAAGTGAATTCAATTGGAAATATTTGATGGACAATACTATAGAAGGCGAAGGCAGGAAATGTTTTTCTACCTCACCACTCAACATGTGGCCTATATGATCAACCAAAAAAGGCCATTCAATCTACATGAACCGGTGTTATGGGCTGTAGGTAAAAAATGGGATGAAGATGACTATCTCTGTAAGAATTATATTTTTAGTGCGCTTTCAAATTAGCTTTATAATATATTTTGTAGTTATGTATCTTCTACTAAAATATGGTTCATCCTGGAAAAGAAATATAAGATTAAAGAAGTGAATGAAAAAAAATAATACACTGTCAGCCAGTATTTTAAATGCCAAATAGCATATGACAAATTAATAGTTCAACAAACAAACGAGTTTAACCTAATAGCCTATGAAATTATATGTAAGGAGATTAAATTGGATGAACTCTTTCAAGTGGCGGCATTCATTGAAAAGTTGTCTCCATTGTCGAAAGACTTTAAAAACTTCATCACAAAAAAAAAAGCCTTATTGTATGCCTTCATATCAAGGAAGAAGTAAGGCATTAAGATACAAATGAGAAGTCTAGGGAGGAGATTTCTAATGTCAATTTTCTGAATAAGAAAGTCCCGGGAAAAATAATACCTTGAAACTAAATTAGAATACTCAATTAAAAAAGAAGCCCAATCCTAATATCAACAATAAGAACATGAAACCTAACAACCAAAACGAGTTTGCTAGGTGCTATGTTTGCGACAAGACTGGCCATTTTGCAAGAGAGCGTTAAAATTGCAAGAACAAACAATCAAAACAAACACCTCAAGTAAATCTTACCAAGGAGTTCAAAATAGTGATTGTGGTCATGGAAATAAACATGGCTTGTCAAGAACCATATAATGGATGGTGGATAGACATAGGTGTTAATGCACATGTGCACTTTGATCGCTGCAAAGCCTATGAAGAGGCTATAACCAGTAGAAAGGTTCAGATGGGCTATACTAGCATGACAGACGTGGTTGGACATGCAAAGGCGGAGTTGATGTTCACTTTAGGGAAGCCTATCATGTTACTTAATGTTCTTCATGTGCCAGACGTGCAAGAATTTAGTATCCGATTACCTTTTGAAGAATGCTAATTTGAAATAGGTTTATAAATCAAATCAAATTATTATAACTAAAAATGGATTATTTGTTAGAAATGGCTACACAAATCATGAACATGAAATGTTTAACTTGAATGTTGAAATGAATAAAGCTTCTCTTATTTATTACAAATATTATGCTGGTCCCACCTAGCTTCTCACTGTAGGAACTTCTTGTAGTCGGGTCACAGGCAATCTACATCTAGTTTCCAGCAGGTGACTCTGCGTGTACATTTGGCCTACATGGTGCTGGTGTTCTAAGCCATTGATGCCTTTAATAGTCTATAGGTGCACTATCACCATGCATCCGTTGGACTTCATCCACATGCCACAGGACATTTTTGCCCATGATCCAAGCCGTTTATCAATTAGTTCACAAATTATGCTAGTGATTGCTGAGGAAATTTAACAGGTTGTTCACATTCATCTATTTTTAGCGGAAATAATAGTGCCCCTTTGTGTACAGTTTTTTTTTTTTTTCTGGAAGGGGATTGCCTGCAACACATGCCTGATGTATGTGTTTTATCAATGCTGTTCATCAGTTTTGTCAGCTCATTCCCTGAAATGAATTGATAAAACTGATAGATAGGGTGTATAAAACACAAATTATGGATGGGCCCCATAGATTCGTGCCATCAAGGATATCCCTGATGGCAGGCGTCGCAGGCAATCTGCTTCCTATTTATATGATGCCGTGGGAGTAATAAATATACCACCTTCATTCTATGAATGCCAATTCAAGACTTCACCGTAAAGCATATCAAGCATATGGATCGCATGTGTGTACAATCTCAGTTGTACATCCGCACTATCAAATGAGTGAATTGCTTTTTTATCTTTTGGTGGCTCACCTTTTCTACAGTTTTGATGTTTTAGAATGGTAGCTCATTGGCAGAAAAGAACTTTCCACATAGAATGCTTTCTTTAACCCAACGTATTGTCCCTATTGTACAGAAACATTCAACCGGTACAAAAAGTTGGAATACCACAACGATCCCTTGAGTTAAGATTCAGAATCTTCCCACTCATCAAGCTGACTGCACCATCGAATCCAATAGAGAGCCATTGATCTAACTAAGTGTCCGGGCATGCTTTTTTAACTGCTCAGATTTCTACACACAGGTGAAATGCTGGCGGGTAAAGAAATAGCTGACTTTGAAAGTTATTGTAGAACTGGTTCCCTGTTCTGCAGTTACATCATCACAAATCCAAAAGGAAATTCATCACCCACCATCTGATTTGCTTGTGCGGATGCCACTCGTGTAGGACATCAGTACCACGAACATTAAAAAAAAAAACCAGGCTGATCAGCTCACTAGGTGGGCCACCTATGCATAACTGTTCGTTGTGCACTAATCACAGTGGCGTGGCCCACCTGATGCATGGAACTGTGAGTTTTCTCCCAGTGGATCTTCATGGTAAGATCTAATGTTTTCATGGTACTGATGTCCTACACAAGTCGCATGATCACAAGGGAACCCAAGGAAAAAAAAAAAACTGAAATCCTTGAGATAGAAAATGTCATGAAAATGTCTCTTTTTTATTTTTTTAAGGTTCGTTTGGTTGCACCAAATATCATGATGAGCGTGACACTTCAAGATATTTGGTGCAACCAATTGCAACCTTTAAGAAACTTCTGATAGCATTTCCTATATAAACCGTTAAACATATCAAGCTCAATTATCTCACTTTCTTTCTTTTCTCAGTTTTATGATTTTAGGCTTTTTAAATCCTCAAGAGCACCAAATTTATGAAAAATTTCGAAAGTCCAATTGATCTTAATTGAATCCACTCCAATCTGTTAAATTCAGTTCCTTTTGGAATCATTTTCAGATATTCTCTACACACTTTCTAACAAACCAAGTGAACTGAATTTACAACTCATTTCCAAGAATCTAACCTGTTTTTAATCAGGTATTTATTAGTTTGCTTGAATTTCTTTAGTGTTTATTTAAAATCAGCTCTTAATCTCTTCTGCGCATGCCTCTTTTGCTTCTGTGTCACTCCTCTTTTAATCGGATATTCTGTTTGATTCATTCCAAGATTTTTTTATTTACTCTGATCAGGTATTAGCTCCGAAATAATTCCGAGTATTCTTCTACATTAGCTTTTTCATCTCTCTCTCTCTCTCTCTCTCTCAGGAATTATATGCACTTCAACCCAAGAATACACATGGTATACTCGTGTTTTCAGTTTATACTAGTGAGGTCCATGGTTCATTTATTCAGAGCATCAGTCTATTGTGGACTGCCCACAAATTCTCCCAGATTGGAAGACCCTATCTAGCAATCTTGGGCCCTTTTTAGTTGAATGTGGACCAGACCATTGGTGCATTTCTCCTCTCGACTGTCTATTTCCGGTCCATAAATTGAAAGATTAAGTGTCCTATGGAAGAGAAATTGTCATATGGAATGGTGGACCACAAATTGCCCATGTATCCTATGCATATCCTCATATAATTCCTTGGAATTTATTTGGGCACATTTTCCATTGGGAGTACATATTTTCTGCAAACATTTGAGTTGTATATGGTCCATGATCCATACATGGGTTGGTCACTCTGGGGAAATCTCATCACCAGATGGGGCTTGATTGGTCCATTAGAAGCTACAAATAAATGATAGTTAGAACAGTCAGCTTTCATCACTGATTGTCATCAGCAGATACTTGGGTCAGCTTTACTGATCATGTTTAGCCAATATGAAGTAGTGATTTCAATGATCAATTGGCAAAAGTTTGGCTGGATAAGCTGCAATGAACAGGAAGATGTTCACCTATCAGATGTTTATGATCATCAAAATCCGTACAATTCACAATGAGGGAATTACCCATCAATGGTGGAACTCGCTGGATGGACTGTCTAGATCAATCTTGTCTTATTATTTTGCAGATGCATTTTGATTGGCATCCATTTTCTTGCTATTTCCTCCCCATTTCTAGGAAATAAATTGAAATGATGTACCATCTTATGACAAAGTCCTCAGTTATGTGGAACTTATGAAACAGGCATATAAGGATCTCAACTCAGGTTACAACATCCAGCGAGTGGGATCTGATGGCAGGGATGAATGAAACCTCACTCAATTTTTTGAAGAGGTCGAAGTCTTCTCATAGTGCCGAAATCCTTCTCGAACTGAAACAACGCTTTGGACCCCGCCGACATAGTCATCAAAGGAAAAATTCCAAGTGCTCAACCAATCATATATCACCAACTAGGGTGTGTCACCAGAATCCGAGTGACCCGCTTGATAGGACTAGAGTTTCTGTCACCAATGGCCTTATAAGCTATCAGAGATAATTAATGATTTTCAGTCTTTTAGACAACAGATTGTCACTAGCTTTGATGCTAATACATATATGGTGGTAGTCTGCACTATACCCCCACCTCTTCATCAGTTCTTAAATCAACCTGAGCTAACTAGGAACTTGGTTGAGTTATTTGAGTTTAAAAACTTCGGTTGAACTACGATTCAAAGGTTAAAATTGTCAGAGGATGGTTCTGTCCACAGTGAGGCAGGCCCATGAGAACAATAGCCCTAGGTCGGCAAATTGTAAGTCCCCCCCCACTTGATCTCAACCATGCTGAGTTGGCTAACTAAGTTGAGTTATTTGAGTAAAATATTGGTTGAGATGGTCTTGTTTATCAACTACTTCATCAGACCACAAAATACATGATTAAGCCATTATTTTGTTTACTGAGTTGACTCAGAGAGTCCCAAGTAAAGTAGTCTATAATGGTTTTAATCTATGGATGTAGTATAGCTACCAACTCATGGAAAGAGCTTTTAAAGACAAGTGTATTAACTGAAACAAATATAAGAGCCTAAGTATGACAACGGCGATCTCGAGAAAAAAGGGTTTGGCATGATGAACTTTCAAGATCCCATTGTGAATAACTTCCCAGAGTAATGTTTTATTCACGAAAGGAGCATGAATGTGAACATACCTACAACGGGAACCTTCGGCTGTTGCCCATTTAGATTGGTCTTATTAAGTGTAGGAAATTTTTATAATCCTTAGTCTACTTGAATTATGGTGTGGGTTTGAGGAGAGATTTCATTGTGCCAGGAATACAACAAGCCCTAACATTAACTTCCAATCGGCCAATATTACGAGGAACACTGAGTAAAAGACGTTCGACAGCCTCTTTTTTTTCTTCACTATTTTATTTAGTTGAGATCAAATTCCCTCCTATACTCTGCTATAAATATTTCATACTCCAAAAAATGATCAGTCTTTCCAACTAAAATTTAATCAGAGACAAAAAATTCAGTCTATCAAATTTAAAAATCTAATGCAACACATGAGCCATTTGGGACTTTTTGTTGCAAATTCTCAGGATTAGTTGGGTTGCTAACAAATTGTTTTGTGAGGTAGTAGAAAGGTGGCCTGTAGCAAATTTTCACTAATTTGGAAGTTGGTATCATTTGCCATTCTGTGGGGAATTTGGAGAGGAATTCAAGATATGGGAAGGGAAGGAAGCGACAACTGATCAATCAGGAGTTCCCTCTGACTTGCCATCCAATCAATCATCCCATAATGGGCAGAGGATGCACCTGTTCTCCGCTTGCTTCTGATCAAGCCCTGCTGCATCTTCTGTCTCATCCCCCAAAATGATAGAAACATCAGCAGTGCTCCCTTTCTTTTCAGTTTCTATCCTCTCCTCATACCATTCGTTGATGGGGAGGACCTCAGATTGGTTCTCAGGCCATGTCTCAGGCGGGCCACCATTGGGACCGCAACAGACCATGCCCACCTCAGTGCCACACAATGTGACCAGCTCTGACACCTTTTACAGTCCCTTGATCCGCTTCAAGAAGGTTTCTTTCGGATGCTTGCTGCACTGGATCAGATTTAGTGGGACTTTGCCGTGGCCCGTCTCCTGATAGAAACACCTCAATTGAGTGAGAGAAGATGGTTGCAATGTGATGAACCAGCAGTATACGTAGAAATGGTGATTAGAACTTGATAATCATGACTAAGAAAAAAGAGGTATCTGATTGAAACAAGTGGAGGAAGATTCAGATATACTATATTCAGTAAACATGAATGGAATTCAGATGAAACCAACAAAAGATAGAAACAATAAACACATCAGAAGCTGAAACATTCCAGGAAAAAAAAAAACTGAAAAGCAAAGAAGCTAATGTAGAATACCTGGATCCTTTTGAAACTAACAACCTGATCAGTCTAGTAGCCACAAGAACTTTGTTTCTGACTGCTGAGGGATCAGATTCTTTCATGGAAAGAGAGATCATATTTAACAAAATCAGAAGAAGATTCAGATAAACTGAATTGAGAAGTTAAAAAATAAAAAATAAAAATAAAAAAATCGAGCAAACCAACAAAACCAAAAACAAGGTAGATAAATTTTTTTTTTTTGAAAAAGTCAAAAAAGGCAAAAAGAGAAAAGAAAAGAAAACTTGAAATGGAACTCAACAATCATAAGCATTCCCACGAAAAAAAGATGGAAAGGAACCAATTCAGGTAACAGGAAGGGGAAAAAAACCCAAGTAGAAACAGATGAGATTCTTGAAAAGAAGTATGTATTTGATTCATTTGTTAGAAACAAAGAATATACTACCTGAATGTGATTCTTTCGAGGCAAAAGAAGGAGAAGAAGAAAAATGGTGGAAAAGATCGAAAAGGAAACTGAATTCAGGAAACTTACAAAGACTTGGGTAAAAGCATACTGGGTTCTTGAATTCAGCATCCTGATTAAGACCAATGGGGATATAAAAATAATTCTCTTGAGAATTTAAAGCACATTTGGAAAAGAGAAAGAAATCGAGTAGTTGAAGGTTGATTGGGTCTATATTACCTTGATGGCCCTGATATACTTAATAAACAGTTACATCAATGCTACTGAAAAATTCTCAAATAAAAGAAGAAAGAAAAGCTGATATTATCTATCTATGAGAGTTCAGGTTTTTGGGTTTGTGATGATGGAACCGGAAAATGGAAGACACTTGAGGATTTTTTACATACGTACATCATCAGAATCCCTATTTTGAATTTGCAAAACAAGATTCATAATGGCAGCACAAATAGCTGTGATCATAATGATGACAATGAATGCTATCCAGTATTTATTTTCTATCATTGATTTGTAGGTTAGTGATGGGCCAATTTAAGATCATCCAATCAGTGAGAAATCCCTAGCGTTATCAACCCATTGGTAGGATTCACCTGACGAATGGTCTGGATCATAAGTACCATGTATCCAATTTGAGTGTTTGCCATGTATCAAATTGGTGTGCAGCATTCAGGGTTGGTTATTGCCATTGATAATTCCCAAATATATCTAAAAGAACTAATTTCAAATTGTAAATGGGGGTGCATCGTTCATTTATCTGGACAATTTGTGGCTGAATGCTGTGAGACAAATCTTTGTCCATATGACACAAACATGCCTTTCAATGTATGGGCCATAAAATAGACAATTTAGAAAATAAATGCAGAAATGCTCCACATTCAACTAAACAAACAGGCTCCAAATTGGTGGATAGGATCTTTTCTGCTCTAGGAGATTTTCGAGGCCGGTCTGAACTGCTGAACTAAATTTCTCATAGGTTAAGTGCTAGAATATGGAGAGAAAAACAAGGCTAAGGATAATACCTGAATTCTTTCTTTCAAAACTAACGAGCTGATCAGGGTCTGGCAGGAAGAACTGTGTTTTTGAGGGATCAGATTCTTCCTTGGGATGTGGCATGTGATTAAGATGAGTGGAGGCATCATCATACAAATTGGAATCAGCCAACAAAAACTAGAACCTAAAAACATATCACAAGCTAGAAAGTTTGAAGAAAAGATGGCCTAAAAACTAGTGAAAAAATTCAATGAAGGTGAAACTCAGAAAATAAGAGCAGAATTTAAACAAACACCACGGAAGATTAAAAGGAAGTGAATTGAAAACGGATAAGATTCTTGAAAGTAGACTATGATTTTCTTAGAAACAAATCATCATCATCTACAAAATACCTGATTACGATTCTACAGTTGCCAAAGAAAACAGAGAGAGAGAGAGAGAGAGAGAGAGAGAGAGAGAGAGAGAGAGAGAGAGAGAGAGAGAGAGATGGATTACTTGAATAGGAGAATGCGAGTAGTCCAACCATAAAAAACAAAGAACAAATCAAAGCAAAAATAAAGAACAGATCAAAAGCTGCAACAACTCAAATTCATGAAATAGGAAAGAAAATCAAGCAAACGAACATTGCCCAACTAAAACTAGATCAGATTCTAAAACTAAACTACGACTCGAAATCATTGGGTTAAAAACAAAGCATGATTGTACAAAGTACCTGAATATGATTATTCAGTCACAACAGAGGGGAGAAAAACAGGTGAGAAGGTTTGAAAAAAAATTGAATTCAAGAAACAAACAAAGACCCAGTTGAAAGCAGAAGAGATATTTGAAATTTGACATCTTGTTTAAGAACAGAACATTAAAAAAAATAAAATGAAATTCATGCTCTTGAAGATTAAAGACGAAAATCATATAACTATGGAAAGAAAGAAAATGTAGTTGATGGTTGATTTGGAATTTTATAATGATTGAGAGTATCAAGTCTATTATTATATCTCTAATAAATAGTTTACAGAAAATGTTGCTGAAACTTGCTCCAGTAAAAAAGAAAAATAAAAAATGCTGATATTTGTGGATATGCATATCATAATCTGGTTTTCTAATTGTTCAAGAGGGTCCGTGATTTAGTTATACTGAAAATTTGTAGACCACCATATCATGTGCAAATTCTCCCCTATAGAAAGTTAGGAAGATAAATACACCAATCTTCCACATTCAACTAAATCTTCCACATTCAACTAAAAACAGGCCCAAATTTAATGGGGATAGGATCTTCCAATCTGGAAGATTTTTGAGGCATGGCCTACTGTGGTGGGTCACGCCAGACAACACACTCTAAATCACTGAACCACTGGATTCTTTCAAGACTAACAGTCTAATCAGAGTCTCCAGTAGCAGAACTGCATTTTTGAGGGATCAGAAATTCAACTCAATAAACAGATTGAAATCTAGTGAATCGACAAAAACTGAACAGTAAAAACAGAATGGAAGCTAGAAAGTTTCAGAAAACTGAAATTTAGGAAGCTTGATATGAAATTCAACAAACAGAAGGTTACCCAATAAACAACAGTAAAACAAGAGGTTAATATCTATATATATTAAAAGGAGTTGAAATCAAGAAACAAGAAAGAAAATCAGGTAAATAAACAAATAACCATTTAAAAACAGATCAGATGGTTGAAACTAGACTATGATTTTCTTAGAAACAAGGCATGACCAGGCATGACCATGTGTTGACAATTCCTGACCATGATTCTTCAGTTGCAGAAAAAGGGATGAAACTAGGTGGAGAAGATTAAAAAGGAACTGAATTCATGGGAAAAAAAAGAAGAAAAAAAAAGACAAAATTAAAAGTCGAATGGATTTTTTAAATTTGGCATCCTGATTAAGATCAATGGGGCTTTAGAAATCAACATTCTTGAGGTCTTGGTATCGATTCCCTAGTGGGGGTGGCTAACACTGAATTGTGTACTGACAATGGGGTGTGTACTAACAAAAAAAAAAAAAAAAAAAAAAAAAAAATCAATTTAAAATAGATCAGATTGTTGAAACTAGACTATGAATTTCTTAGAAACAAGGCACGGCCGTGTATACAATACCTGATTATAATCCTCTAGTTGCAAAAAAAAAAAAAGAAGGGAAAAATCAATGGAGAAGATTAGAATGGAACTGAATTTGGGGGGAAAAAAAAAATCAAAGACCCAATTAAAAATAGAACAGATATTTAAAATTCAACATTGTAATCAATATCAATGAGGCTTTAAATCAATGATCTTGAGGATTTAAAAGTCCAAAATCATAAAATCGAGAAAAAATTGAAGCAATGAAACATTGTCTTGAAAAAAAAAGTTAGGTTATTATCTTGAAACATCCATTCAGTAGGATCCTCCATGGATTACTTGGTTAATCCGTGCCAACCATCTGATCCATGGACAAAGCAATGACCCACATTCAAAGGGTTAGATCATCCACTAAGCGACATAGCACCATGGCCTGTCAACGGTGGCACGGACAATGGACAACCTGAGTGGATCATTAGGTTACATGCCATGAAAATACAGGCTAGGCAATCATTAGGGGTAACACACCTATACATTGAGTTGGACCATTGGTCATTCCTTAGTTTATGGCTCAACCTTTTCATCCTAGATAATCATGTTGTTGTCCACCTGCCTGATTACAAATCCGAATTTGTTTTTTGATCCGTGGCATGTGCACCATGTGCCCTCCCATGTCTTGACTCTTGAGCTTGTGATGTGGAGCAGGCTGTGGACATTTTCATGTCCAAGATGGACCAGAGAAGGCCTGATCAGAGGCAGAAGTGATTTAGAACGTCAGAACCTTAAAACAGGTGTATCTCGCAAACTGGAATGAATTAATCGATGTACCATATATGATTTTGGGGTAGGAGAAGCTACTTCAGCCAACCAACCTGGATATGCCAGGTTGCCCACGCCGAATTTGCAAGATTCCATCAGATCGACAGTCGAAAATCCATTTTATTTCCTTTTTTAGTGCTTCTAAAAATTAGGAGAATAACATGGTTAAGCCAAATAGGACACTTACTATAAATAGTAAATTTACTATTTATAGTAAGTTACGAATTTTAGGGAGTTTGATTCTGAAACTTCTTCCAAGGTTTGATATCACCCTTCAAAGGGTTGTAAATTCATTTTTATTATTTATCAATGAAATTTCAAATTTATTAGAATTTATTTCTATTCTTTTTTATTAATTTTCTCGTGGATTCGAGGAATCTATGTGAATTCGGAGTAGTTATCATTGAGGAAGATGGTGATCGGCCTCATCGCATTTATCCCTGTGTCAGCTTGACCTTGGATATCAAGCCACCACAAAACATAGATGGGCCTAACCCAGTTAAAAATTACATGCATTTAGTCATTATTATTATCATGGCCTAAGCCAATTAAAATTTACATGCATTTAGTCATTATTACTATCATGCCCTGACCTACCCCTCTGTCCCGACAGATGAATGAGCTTGATCCTGATCTTGTTTTGACCTGATATGTAGGACCAATGAACTAGACCCGAACTCAACCCAATTACCATTGGGTCTGGTCTTCTAGACCTACCAGGTCCAGATATCTTGGGACAATTAGAATCATTATGGGCCTTCTTGAAAACCTGACGGGCTAATTGGCATAGCATTTTCCTTACCTGCATGTATCAGTTGTTCCTATTGGCTGATCATAACCGTCTGACTGGGCTCATTAGATGGAGAGCATTGATCCTAATTGTCCTGTTTTCGTTGGATGGTAAGGGTTAGTTAATAAGGCAAATCTCAGGGCATGCCCCATGCTATGATGGCCCACCAGACTGACAATCTAACCAATCAAAAGGTGGGCCTCACCCATACCATTGCTGAGTCAAAACAGAGATCATACCCTTGTGAAGCAAAACATGAAATTTTCAAAAAATGACCCAAAACCAATGGGAAGAGAAAGAACTTGTGCATGCAATTTTAGCATTCAATTACCTTATTACAAAAGCAATTTGAAAACTGATGTGACGCAGTGATGAACATGATGAGGATAACTACTCTGAATCCACGGAGCTTCTCTGGACTCCTCACAGAGACTTCTCAAATCCATGAGAAAAGAAAGCAGAAAATAGAATTAAATTCTAATAAATTCGAAATTGATTAATTCATCCATAAAAACGAGTTCACGACCCTTTAAATAGGGGTACCAAGCAATGAGAAAGAAATCAGAATCAAACTACAACTAAAACTCCTAGAATCCGCGACTTACTATAAATAGTAAACTTAACTATTTATAAACAGTCATGATGTCTACTAGTGCACAAGGTTTTCGGCCAAAAATAGTAAGTGTCCTATTTGGCTTCACCAAACCGTTCTCCTAATTATTCTAAGCTCTTTTCACGTTGGACGCAACTCCTAAAGCCCAACGGATGAAGAGTTATAATCAAACTAAAACTTATAATAAAAATGAAATTAAAACAGGGAAACGACCGTCGATACAGGGGTATTTCGCAAATCCGGCTTGCGTAACCCGGTGTAGCGGGGTTGGTTGGCTAAAGTAGCTCGTTCTACCCCAAAATCATATATTTTACGTCAGATAACTCATTTCGGATTGCAAGATACGCCCGATCTAAGGTCCGATGGTCCGGATCACTTCTATGGTTGACCAGGCCTTTTTTGATCCATCTTGGCCATGAAACTGTCCGCGACCCACTCTACATCATGATGTGGGACCCAAATGAGAAATGGCATTGGATAGGGGGAATCAACACCATAGATTGCTCATGACCCAAAAATAACAATGATTGGATGATTACAATCATTCAATTAAAGGAACGCAAAAAGGACAGCAGGAGTGAAAATTTCTTTTAGTAATCCAATCCAACGGGGATGATATTGGGGCCACACGCAATCCATGTTCAACCCCTCCTCTCACAATCTGAACGGTCTTGATTCGTCCCACGTGTAACATTGTTTAAGTGCATGACTTTCACACACTGCCAGATCATCAGAAAATGCCCTTTCTTCTCCGAATTCACATGGACTGGGAATTGTCTCCAGCACTAGTTTTTCAGTGCGTGTGGAATACTAATTTCCAAGTCCGTTCTAACCTCTGTACTAGCGGCCGGTGGTGGGTTTTATCGTCAATGGCCGCGATGGTGATGACCAGAGGCTCTGAACGACAATGTCATTGGGTCTGAACGACGCAGGTGCCAGTAGGGATGAGGCGGCGATGCAGTGATCCGAGAGAGAGAGAGAGAGAGAGAGAGAGAGAGAGAGAGATACGACAGGCATCTCTCCCCTCTAAACCCACAAGCCGGCGACGGTCGTATTTTCTGTTGTTGTTGTTACCAGAGGTGTACACGAGTCGAGCCGAGCCGAGCTTTGCCCCAGCTCGTGCTCGACTCGGACAGCTTGAGTCTCAACTCGTGCTCGGCTCAGCTCGGCTCGGCCAGCAGCTCGGTCCAGTTGGAGTCGAGTTCGAGCTGAGTTTTCAAGTCGAGTGGTTGCTGGTCGGATGGGTTCATCCGACCAAACCAGATGTTCGTCCGACCTATACCAGAGCCACCCGGCCAGTAGTCGCTAGTCGGATGGGTTCTGCTACTCAGACGGACGCTACTCGCCAGAAAAAATGGAGAGAGGGGAGGAGAGGACTCACTTTGGGAGAGAAAGTCGTCCGGACAGATGCTGGAAGGAAGAATTTCGTTGGGCGGTGGAGAATGACGAGAGTATTAGGCCAACGGACGACCAATTTGGGCGAAAGGAAGGGAGAAATGGGTTAGGGTCAGGCGATTTGGGTGCTGAACGCTCGCTGGGTTAGGGTTGTTGGGTTGGGGCGAATGAGGGTTTTTTTTTTTTAATTATATAAAAACCCTTATATATGCAGTTAAAACTCGATTCGAGTTGAGTCAGAGCTGAATCGAGTCGAGTTGAGCTCAATACCGAGTCGAGCCGAGTCGAGCTAGGTCTAGCTCGAACTCGACTCGAAATGTTCCGAGCTCCCAAAAAATGGCTCGACTCGGTTCGAACAGAGTTTTGATCCGAGTCGAGTCGAGCTTTTTTGAGCCAAGTCGAGCGAGTTACCGAGCTAACTCTGCTCGTGTACAGCTTCACTGTTATGTACTGTGAAGGGACGAGGGTTGCGTCCGACCCCTGGTAGGACCTTTAAGCATCCAACCAGATCTGTGTGAGGGCCTACCATGATGTATCTGTTTATCCACGCCGTCCATCTTTTTTATAAGATTATGTTCAGGTATAGGCTAAAAAATGAGGCAGATCCAATGCTCTAATGGACAATGCCAAAGATGACTCTTGCATTTAATGCAACTTGCATAATGCTTTGTGCATTTAATGCAACCCAAGCTTATTATTTGGTGTGGTCCACTGGAGCATTGGATCTGCTCATTTTTAAGCCCATGCCTTGACACGATCTTAGAAAATGGATGGACTGCATGGGTAAACAAATACATCACGGTGGGCCCACGTAGATCTGGTCGGACGCTTAACGGTCCAACGCTTAGTAGGATGCAATCAACATATATTATGAAGGATTTTAAATAAAACTTTTCACAAAGAAGTACTATTATTATGGAATTTATATTTAGAGTTATCATACTACTATCATCATTCACAATCGTCCGTTGGGCGGCTAAGTGGGTGTGCAAGCAAATGGGTCAACTGTTTGGGTAGTCCACCGTAATGTTTATGTAAAATCCATCCATCAGTTGTTTTACCTCAAGTAAGCCAAGAGTCAAAAAATTACTTCTATATGTGATTTAGGTGGACTACGTGATTGGAAACAGTGTATTCCTCCAAGTTGTACCCTTTGTTATGGGCCACCTAAATCACGAATGGGCCTGAATTATGGGCCCCAAGGTTAAATTTTTGTGTGGCATCTAACGATTGAAGTAAATTTTATATAATCATCCCAGTCAGATATGTGAAAAATAAGGGTGGTTGTCCCTCTCCTAACTGTTTTGTATCATATGGCCCACCTGAACCATAAGTTAGCCTGATTTTTAGGGTGCGTTTGGATGTAATAGTTTATCTGTGCTTGTACTCATTAGAGCTAGGCATTGAGTCGAGTCAGACTGAGTCAGGTCCAACTCGACTCGATCCGGTTTTGCCAACTCCTTAACCCGAACTCGATCCAACTCGGGACTGAGTCCAATAGGCCTGACTCGATCTGAACCGAATCTTGGCTGGGCTGACCCGAACCGAGTCCGACTCAGTTAGAGAAACTGAGTCGGATCGAGATGGCTACGATTCGGATCGGGGCAATGGGTCGTTGACTCATTTTAATGTTAGGTTGGGTCCAATTAGGAATAATCACAAAATAGTGTTGGGTTCTTATGGTGGGTTGAGCAAAAAGGAATTTAGGTGGGGTTAGGGTTAGAAATGTTGGGCCGGATTTCTAAGTTGGGTCCTATTGAGGTCGGATTAGGCTCAAGTTAACCTCAACTCCACCCAACACACCCGAGTTGCAACCCTAACTATGGCGCGTGTGGGGAGCATAATGTGAATGCAAGTCTTTGTTGTGTATTGACATAAGTGCCATATGTCGGGCACTTGAAGATAGTGGAGATGCCTTCCCATCGTCCTCATTCATAGATGCAATAAGTTTTTTCAGCCGCTTTTTACAATCTAATTTGTATGGGATTCCCAACTGTTTATAAAATGCTGCTAGACTTTTAAGAAACTTTGATAATTTACTCGTGCCTACTTTAGCATCATATTACCTTGAAAGGGGTGGATGTTGTTGTCTGATATTGGATGTCATTTTCAAGCTTTCTTTTACGACCTCTTTATAATCTTGTTCGTCTTATTCTCTTAAAATTCTCTCTTATTCTTCTTCTCTACTAACTGTGGAGGGCCTAGAGACAGCTCCTCTACTTAACCCTTCTTTGTTTGTAATAGGCCTACTTTTATATATTCTGTGGTTGGTTATATTGGTTGTAATTGTAGGGGGAGGGGTGTTAAAAGTCTTTGTGTTTGAGTCGAGAATGGTTCGAAATAAATCTCAAACTTCTTGAGGAGCTTTGCTACATGGTGCAGCGTCTCTTCTTCGATAAGTCAAATGTAATTTCAGCCGATTTGTTTTGTTTACAAATTGTTTTCCACACAACTTACATTGTAACTTTATCTTTCCATTTTGGGAGTAGACTTGGACTCCATAATCCCAAATATTTGCCGATATATCATTTTCCGATGATATATCTACATGTGTATATTTTAAAAGAAAAATATCTGGTTAGGTTAAAGCAACATAAAAAATAAGTTATAGTTATGAATAAACGTAATTAGCCAACCATATAAATGAGATTTAAATAACATTAACTAATTGAATAGTATAAATGAAAAGAGAAAAATATTCCCACAAAAAATAATTACAAAAATCCTGTTGTAACTTATAAGCAAATGCAAGAGAAATAGAAGGCAATGTCTTATCCTGCGGTTCATGTAATTGTTGTAGGTACTGTCTCATCTTGTTTGTCACTCTCCTCTTCCTCGAACTCCTCATCAACAGAGTTTCCTTTCCCCCAGATCAGACGCAGCCAATTCTGTGTACAAATGAGCGCTTCAACTAATTCTAGTGTGAGTGAGATTCGATACTTGTTCATGACCCTACTCCCTGTATTAAAAGAAAATTCTGAAGCCACGGTTGAAATTGTAATTGATAATGTCTCATGCCATTAATGAGAGCACAAGGTATTGTGAATCATGAGACTTCATCTTCCATCAGTCCAAAACATCAAATTCTTCGCCTTTGTATTTTACAAGTGGCTCCTCGAGATAGTTTTCAAGTTTTGATTGGGTTGTCTGCATTTGAGTCTCAACTTGTGTTGGGAAAGACATGAAATTATTAATCATTTTTCGCGGTTCATCAACAGCAGAACTAAAACCCACTTGAGGAATTTTGTCTGTTGCGATGCCCACATAGAAATTGTACAAATCATCGACTGTATAACGAATCTTATTGACATCAGAGGCACTCTTCTCACCATACAACTTATTACATATGAATACAACCATAAACATCTTGTATCGAGGATTAAGAATGACTGCAACAGCCATTACCAGACTGCACTCAAACCAATACTTATCAAACTTTAACTGCATACCCATGGTCATTAATTATAAAAAATCTGTTCCACTACAGCTTCTGTGCAAGACATCTTTTACCCTCCAAAGTTCTGATAGAAATATATTTGTTGTTGGATATTTACTTCCTGAAATTTTTTTCGTTATGTTGTAAAAAATCGAAAGGAACTTGTGAACTGATTTAACTCTTGACCAATCATCTTCAGAAGGAAACCAAAGATACAACTACCACGCTTCACATAGTGAGAGAATGCATCTCTGAAAGATATCGCTGAATCTAACATTTTAAAAGTTGAATTCCAATGTGTTATGACATCCAACTTCATCGTTGTCTGAGATGACAAATTCAATTACTTCACTATCTCATTCCGTGTATATAATCATGAAGGTGATCTCCGTATGAACTTCACACTCTCTCTTATGTTATCGATCGTTGGCTCAATTGTTTTAAGGTCATCTTGTACAATCAAGTTTAGGATGTGGGCATAACACCTAATGTGAAATATCTTTTCATCAAAATACAAGTCACCGGTGGCCCTAAACTGGTTCCACAAATTCATTATCACGCTATCATTTGCAAAGGCATTGTCTAAAGTTATTGAGGAGATTTTCTTCTTAATGCCTACTCCATAAGACATTTGTACATGCAGTCTGAAATTATCAATCTAATGTGAGGAGGTGCAAGATAACGAAAATTTATGATTCTCTTGCAGAGACTCCATTCGGCATCAACGTAGTGAGCAATTAGTGACATATACCCCTTTCGTTGATTGAATGCCGTGTTCATAACTCTAAGTGTAAGGTCGCGATGCAGTAATAATCTCGGTGAGATCGAGGTCAAATCCATGAGGACTAATCTCGTGTGTATTCTGAAAGCAACTAGAAGTATAACTATAAGAAGATGTAAACCTAATGATGAAAGTGTAGAGGGAGTAATTGTGAATAAAATAATTAAAAACTTATGAATTCAAAAGTGGGAACTAGGGTTTCTAAGTATCCACTTATAGCAATCAGGGAGATCTATTACTTGATTCAAGGCCACAACTGAAATCGGAGTCTTATCTTATCCAGTTGGAAGATATCTCAATAAATTTAAATCTGAACTTCATTTAACCTAATTCTCAATGGATGAGAGTTATGAGAACTGGAGGTGATTCCATCACCTAGCCATGCCCAGGAGACAATGGCAAACAACATGATATACCAATTTCACAATCAAACATAGGAGAATCATGAAGATTAGAAGGGATTCCATCATTTAACCATGCCTAAGGGATGATGGTGAACAATAGGATTTTCTAATTTCACAACCTCAAATCATGAAAAGAACATACTCAAAGCTATTGCAGATCTATTGTAATTTGAGTCACAACAAACCATTAAGAATTGAAAGTATTCTTTAATTAAATATCAAACTGGAATAAAACAGAATTCAACATAAACATGAATCAAAGCAATAGAAAACATCCTATCACGCTACAAGCTTCACCTCCTAGCCTTAGTTAAGAGGTTTAGCCAACCATAGATATGATTGGATCTAAAATCCTAGAAGAAAATGTAAAAAACTAAGGAAGAAAGAAGAAAAACGCTTGGCGACAGCTCTCTACCCTTGTGCTTTGCTCCTCCAAACCCTAGATTGATGCCCAGGGATGCCTTAGGGACTCCTATTTATAGTTGTACAACACCTCCTTGGAAAAATTTGAAAATTTCCTCAAATTTATGCACTCTACGTAACTTCGCGCGATTCGTTCGATGACATTGAACTGGCTTCGATGTATCGAATGTGTCTTTTATACGTACTTTTTTCATGCTTTTGTAACTTCATTTGGATTCTGTAACCTTCTATGTCATCGAATCTACCTTCGATGTCATCGAAGAAGCCTTCGATGTCATCGAGTGTTGTTCGAGAAATTGATAATGCGTCTAAAACAGTCCAGAAAGTTAATTCAATTTCTTTAATAAATTCGATGTCATCGACGAGACCTTTGATGTCATCGAGCAAGTCTTCGATATCATCGAGGAGGCCTTTGAGTAATCGAACATGGTGCCCAATGTGTCTAGTGAGTTTTGCCAAAAATTCATAGAAAATTCGATGTCATCGAATTGGCTTCAATGTCATTGAGAGAGGCTTCGAGTCATCGAACAAGTCCTCGAGTCATTGAAAATTGTCTTCAATTTGTCCAGCGACCAAGTCGATTTTCCTTCATAAATTGAATGTCATTCAATAGCTTGAAAACATCGGCCTTAACCACTTCCTTTATGTTTGGATTTAATATACGTTATGGTTGCCATGAGGTCTTTGCATTATCTTTTAGATAAATGCGGTGAGTACAAATCAAAGGGTCTATTCCCTTGAGATCTGCAATTGACCATCCAAGGGCTCTTCTATGCTCAATGAGAGTAGAGATAAGCATACTCTCCTATTCTTGCTCAAGGTGGGAAGAAATCACCACCAAGTATGTCTCATCTTGACCTAAATAGACATATTTCAAATCAGAGGACAAAGATTTTAGGTCAAGCTTCGGTGCCTTGAGGTTAGACAGTATAGGCACTACATCAGTTTGGGGCAATTCTTCAAATTATGGCTTCCACCGGTTAGCTTCAAGTACCGACACAGTATCAAGCATGGAACCTATCTCCCTAATCATATCATTATCTAAATCATGGGAGTAAGCCAAGCACGTCTCTAGAGGATCAGATTATAAGGTCAGAAGTTTTCTATCTTCCACGAGGTCAGAAGTGTTCTATCTTTCATACATCTTCATGCACACTCTCTTTATTGTTGTATGAGAGACATTCTTATATCTGGGGTTAAGGCCTCTGGCTAATTTGACAAAAGCAGGACTCTCTACCATCTGAAATAATTTTTCATTGGCAATAATAAATTTGGCCATCAACTTATTCATATGGTCTTTGTTATACTTGTAGATAAACAATGTACCTTACGACAGATCCACTAAAGATTGGATAAATGAAAGTGTTTGTTGCCCAGAGGTCTGAGTTCTCACTTTTTATGACACTTTAGACTGTATTTCTTCAGAGTTATGGTTGACCCATCTACTTACTTAGCATATTGAGTCTTGCAGTATTTGCATTGTATCTTCACTTTGTCGTTCTTTAGGGTTACTTCTTCAAAATCTTCCCACACTACCGATTTTTTTTTGCTTTTTCCGTAATCTTGATTGTGAGGTACTAATATTAATGGGTACCTCTTCATCTTCTAGACCTAATCCTTCATCTTCTAATAGCATTGGCGATGTAATTAACAAACCGCCTGAGGGATTGGAAAGACCCTCACTAGCCATCTAATAGTTGAAAGATACTACATCATCTTAGCATTAGCAATCTAATGCTAAAAGAGTTATACTAAACCCTAAATTAGTCATCCATCTAAGGTTGGATAGATTGTAATACTTTCATATTCCCATTTAAATGCCCACGCCGAAAATCCGGCAACATCTCCCCATGTCTCTCCAGATAAGTTAATCTTCCATTACATTCTGATGCCAAATATTTAAACAATGTGAAGATATTTGACATTAGAAATGAAAAGGAAGAAACATTTCTAGAGAGAAATGAGGAGATAAAGCGCAGATCAGGCATGAACATTTAAATAGGTTATATGAAAGTAAACTATCCATCCAACGTTGAACTGTCTAAAATGGGACAATTTGTGTGATTTTTATGCCACCAAAAATACACTATATCTATGTATGGCCATATAAAAATCCTCCAATGGGAAACTAATTATCTAACTCGCAATCACAACTCACAAGTCACAATAATAAGCTAAGCAAAAAAGCAATGTAATACATATTAAGCTAACTATATAATGCACAAAAATAAGATAAGCAAAAAAGTAATGTAATACAATTATACAAACATATTAAGCTAACTACCTAATGCACAATAAGAACTAAGAAGCTAAGCAATAAGCAATATAAATGGTAATTCCAAAAAATTAACTACTAATTATTTAATTCAAAATTTCAAATAAATAAAACACTTTTGCAATTTAGGGATTAGGTTTAGGGTTAGGGTTAAGGGTTTAGGGATTGGGGTTAGTGTTAGTGTTAGGGTTAGGGTTAAGGGTTTGTGTTAGGGTGTAGGGATAGTGTTAGGGTTACGGTTAGGCTTAGGGGTTTATGGTTAGTGTTAGGGTTAGGGTTAGGGTTTAGGGTTTATGGTTTAGGGTTAGGGAGGGTTAGGGTTTCGGGTTGGGTTTAGGGAGGGTTAGGGTTTAGGGTTGGGGTTGCGGTTTAGGGTTAGGGTTAAGGGTTTAGGTTTTAGGGATTAGGGTTAGTGTTAGGGTTAGGGTTTAGGTTTTAGGGATTAGGGTTAGTGTTAGGGTTAGGGTTTAGGTTTTAGGGATTAGGTTTAGGGTTAGTGTTTAGGGTTAGGGAGGGTTAGGGTTAGGGTTAAGGGTTTAGGGATTAAGGGTTTAGGGTTAGTGTTAGGGTTAAGGGTTTAGGGATTAGGGTTAGTGTTAGGGTTAAGGGTTTAGGGATTAGGGTTAGTGTTAGGGTTAGGGTTAAGGGTTTAGGGTTTAGGGTTTAGGGTTAGGTTTAAGGTTTAGGGTTAGGATTAGGGTTAGGGTTTATGAATTGGGCTTAGGGTTAGCGGTTTAGGGTTAGGGTTTGCTTGGTTAGACCACCAGCAGGCGCTGCACTTGAGCCAAGCGGTCCACTAGTGAGATCTAGCCAGGTTGGGCCACCAATGACAGTGAGGTCCCAAGATCAGTCGAACCACCTGGTGGGACCCACCATGAAGTATGTATTGTATCCACACTGTCCATACATTTGGGGAGATCGTTTTATGGCATGATGGAAGGAATTAGGCAGATAAAAATCTCAAGTGGCACCATAGAAAATAGTGGGGCCAACTCACTACTGTCGTGTTCAATAGCTAATCCGCATCCGTCCCCAGTCGAGGCGAGCCACGACCGAGGTCCCGAGCTCGACCAGACCACCAGCGGCCTGCACACGAGGTTCCGAGCCAGGGTGAGCAACCAGCGGGCTACACCCGAGATCTCGAGCTCGAAAAAACACAGAAAAAAAACTTATAAAATAAACATACCTGAGGAATGGATGAGGATGACCGGTAAAGATCGGGTGTTAGGCTGCTAGTTGGCTTGGATTCCGATCGGGTTTGGTGTGGTGTCGGTGCAGGTAGTTTTAGGGTAGATGAAATGGTAAAGGTAAAAAAAAGGAAGTTTATTTTATGCTACCCGATTTCGGTCCAAGTCGGGTTTTGGATCGAATCGGATCCGACTGGATCAGATTTCAGATTGGGTCGGATCGGGTTACTATGTAACCTGAACTCAACTCAGTCGGGATTCAGATTCGAGTGGGTCTACTCGATCCGAACTCGACCCTAGCATTCGGTTCAAGTTGAGTCGGATCTGCTGAGTTGAGTCGGGTCCTGCCCACCCCTAGTACTCATTGAATTGATAAATTAGCATCAAGGATTGATTAAAAGTGGATCCCTAACACCTTGGTTCTCTTTTATTGATTGTTTCTATGCAATTTCAAATCCGCCTTAACGGGAAAAACCCATATTCTTCTAATTCTAACAGTATTTTTATCCTCTTGTCCATATGGAACGACCTCGAATCCACCAAGTACTTTTCTACTTTGCTATCTGTACTTGGGTGTGCATTCTTAGGATTGTAGTAGGGACGATGGTGCATTTTAGTAAGCTTTATCGTTCAAACCGCAACAGGGATACGCATTTAATTGAATTTCAGTTATGTTTACTTCATTCTACTTATAACACCTATTTATATATACCAATTGTTCTAATTATAATATTAAGCATGACATATGCTCATCTATATGTTTTTTATTACAACATTTATAACATCAATTGCAAAGTACTTTATTAAAGTTGTGGCTGTGTCCATTGAGATCTGTCCCTTCTACTATCTTCAAATTGTAGAATTGCTTCTTCAGAAATAAATGATTGAGGAGCAATCTCGTCATGCAAAAACTCTCCAACTTCGCCCACAATCCTGCAGTAGTTATCTCACTAATGACATTATAGAGGACTTCATTGGCCAAATACAATTGAATTATGTTAATTACCTTTTGATACAGTTCATACCACTCCATTGTTCATAGTATCAGGACACTTTACTTTCTCAAGGAGTACCTACTGTAACCTTTGTTGAATTAGAATGGTTTTGATCTTCATGCTCAACAGTTTAAAATTATTTTTGTTTATAAATTTTTCCATCTCGAACTTAACATTCGTCCTTTTCGATGCCATGTCTTCAGATTCAATTTGAAACCCTTACCTGATAACTTGATTGCTCTAATACCACTTGTTGGGCGCGAAAACGTCACTTGGATGTGACTCGGATTTAAATCAAATAAGCACAGAGAAAGAAAATTCGAGCATGTACTGAGAACATAACAAGTTACATGGAAAACCTTTGTAGGAAAAAACCACAGTATAAAGTGACAAGCAATCTGCTATGAAAACGAAATTATAAGATATGAACAACTTATAATCAAACCCTAAAATAGGGAACCCTAGATCTCCTTTCTCCAAACCCTAGCTCTCTCTGAAACAATCATGTGTTTTTCTTAATCCCGCAATAACTCATTTTATATAACACAATTTCAAAATTAGAAATAAAATCACGCACTTACGCATAATTATGCACACCGTCGATTGAACCTTCAATTGATCGACGATCTTGAATTGATCCACACTTCAACTGTAAGGCCCGTATCCTAGCACGTACCATTCCGTAGGCTTCCGCGATCCTCCCAGTCGAATTCCGGCAACCCGCGATCTGTTATTGGCATTTGCACGCAACCCTGAAATATATCCCATATTCCAGAGTCAGCTTGACACGATACTTGTACCCGAGCAACCGCGTCGTCGTCGCGGTTCTGATGCCATGTCTCGCGCGCCGAGGCCATACCCAGGCCAGGAGATGTGGGCCTGCATTCAGTTTGAGAAAATGCCGCACGTTTGCAATCCCTAGAGAATCTCTACAACATGTCCCATTAATCAAGTGCACATCAATTACCTCATGTCAAGTACAAGAGCAACCTTAAAGTCAACTCTCTTACACACCCTTACATGTCAAGTACACATCACTCACCTTTTCACCCATCACACCCATTTCTCTCTCTCTCTCTCACATCCCATCCTCTCTCTCTCATTTTCAAACTCCATTTCCAAGCAACCCAACGTCCAAGCTATCTCTATGAGAGAAGCCATGTGTGGCCCATCTTCCTAACTCCCATCTCTACCATCAAAGTCTCATCTCAACCGTTGGATCACGTTCTTAAAGCTGTAGAACGCATTGATGGAAGAAGGAAGAAGAGATCTTAGGGTGGGTATTTTTTTAGAGTTGATTGTGTGATTTTAATGATTGAGGGCCCACATTTGGTGGGACCCATCTTGATGTATGCATTGCATGGAGGAGCTCATAGTGGCGGAGCTCCTCCCACCTCATCCGATCTCTCTCTCTCTCTCTCTCTCTCTCCTTTCCTTATTGTGGGCCACCTTAATGTGCAATGCATCCGGACCATCCATCCAGTGGGCCGTCCCTGCTGTCCAACTAGAGCCCACCCTTGTTGTCGGCTTGGACAAACCCTGATGTAGGGAAAATACAAATATCACCATGATTCAAGCTGGCAGGGCCACACCACGTGGACCTCACCTTGAAAACGGATTGGTTGGGTACCACACACTAGTTATATAGCTGGTGTATTGAAGCCACCAAGCTCTGTGGGTCCCATTGACGTCAGCAAGTGCTGTGGGTCCCACCATCCACACCGTCTATGCACTGGACAGGTGGGAACCACCGTGATGTATGTGTTTTATATCCAGGCTGTCCATGCCTGGACGGTCCTGTGGGACCCACCCTGTATGTGTTATATCTGCACCATCCACCTGGCTGGACGGTGGGACCCACACGTGTGGAGTCCAGCACCGTCTAGCAGGGACGGTGGACCCCACCATGATCTATGTGTTTCATCAACGTTGTCCATTTGTTTTAACAGACCATCCAGCGGTCTAGACGTGATCGTGGCTCACCTAGCATGAATTGATGGACGGTGGGGACCACAACTATGAAGCTGTGGTATTGACGTCAGCAGGTGGTGTGGGACCACCTCAATGTACGTGTTTCATCCTAGCTAAAGGACCCACATTGATGTACGTGTTCTATACTTCCACCGTCCATTAGGCAGGGACGGTGGAACCCCACCTCAGATGATGAGTTATAAACTCCATCTGTCCATTTCAGCAACGCGTGGGGCTTTCCCACACATGTGGCACGTGTGGGGTGGGGCCCACCTTGATGTATATATATTCTATATCCACACAGTTTGGTGTTGTGGGACACCACCTTGATGTATGTGGTGTATGCACATCGTCTAGCAGATCTGGATGGTGTTGATTTACATGAACAATGTCTAGACGGTGCTGATCCACTATGATGTATGTGGTTCTCCACCGTCCATCTGGACAGCGGGTCCCATGCAGCAAGCAGCTGCTATTGCCCTGGAAACCAGCAAGTCTGATAAGGCCCATGATGTATTTATTGTATCCACATCGTCCATCTTTGGACGTGGTCGTGGACCCCACCTTTTATATGCGTGTTTCATCCGTCCATCCATCTGACGGTGGGACACCACCTTAATGTATGTAGTACAGCCGCATCGTCCATCTGTTTCTGGATGGGTGGGGCCCACCTTGATGATGAGTAGTATTCGTATCGTCCACATGGGATGTGGGCCCCATGTAATGTACGTGTTGTATTTACTCCATCCATCTATGCTAGGCAGTTTGGACGGTGCTGTGCTGCCCCACCGTGATGTATTTGTTCATCCACACCGTCTAGATGATTTGGACGGTGCTGGACGTGTTTGGACGGTGATGAGGACTCCACCATGATGTATGTATTTTATGTCCACGCCGTCCTTCTGCCGCTCCCACCTTGATGGATGTGATTCATCCACACCGCCCGGCCATGTGATAGGGCCCACCTATGATGTATATTTGAGGCCCACTTGTTGTATAGGAGGCCCATCGGTGTGACCCACTTGATGTTACGAGACCCATTGATGCAGCCCAACCTCATCTGATGAGGCCCATGTGTAGGGCCCACCTATGATGTATATTAGGCCCATATGTAGGGCCCACCTATTGTGTATTTCAAGCCCATAGGTTATGGCCCATTGTGATGTATGTGAGGCCCATATGACAAGGCCCGATGTGATGTAATCATGGCCCATGTGCCGAGGCCCACTGTGATGAGTATTTAGCCCATGAGTGAGACCCATAGTGATGTGTATTAGGTCCTTGTATGAGACCATGGATACGTTTGGCTTTATGTGGGCTATTCCTCAGGGGCAATGATGGTTGAATGGCCACATTATGACCTTCCCTTAGGACTTGTTAGGCCCATCGAGGCCGATTCCGATTGTTGAGGCCGATTCTAATTCCGATTCTAATTGTCGAGGCCGTTTGTTGAGGCCGATTCCGATTCCGATTGTCAAGGTCGATTATCGAGGTCAATTTCGATTGTCGATACCGATTTCGATTGCCAAGGCTGATTCTGATTGTCGAGGCCGATTGTCGAGGCTGATTGTCGAGGCCGATTTCGATTCTGATTGTCGAGGCCGATTATCGAGGCCGATTCCGATTGTCGATACCTATTCCGATTGTCGATTTCGATTTCGATTGTCGAGGCCCAATGAGATGCATATGCAGCCCATATTTGAGGCCCATTGTGATGTGCATTCGGCCTGTGTTTGAGGCCCAATGTGATGTATTGTGTCCCATATTTGAGGGTCGTTGTGATGTGTTTTCAACCTGTGTTTAAGGCCCAATGTGATGTATATGAGGCCTATGTGATGAGGCCCATTGTGATGTATTTGAGGGTCAGGCAATGAAGCCCATTGTAATGTATGTTAGGCCCATGTGAAAGGCCTATCGTGATGTGTATTAAGTTCTTGAGTAAGGCCCTATGGTGTTGTATATTTGGCCCTTGTGTGAGGCCATGAGTCCACTATATGTTAGGCTCTATATAGGTCATTCCTTGGGGGCAATGTTAGTTAAATGTCCACATTGTCAAGGTCGATTGTCGATGATGGTTATTGATATCGATTATGAGTATATGACAGCATAGCATCATGATACATGCCTATACGTGTTGAGGGTTAAATATTGCATATCGGACCCAATTATTGTCTGGATTTACAAACATAGTAATGTTTAACGGACTGATTTAATCATGTTTGTGATGCGGGGTGTATTCACGAGCGTGGACTGAAAAAATAGTATCAAATGCATGGATTTGACGCTCCGTAATCACCAAGGCAAGGGACGGACTCTAGGAGACCAAGAGCGACAAAATTATACACGGGTCCTCGAAAATCAGAACCGAAGCTAGCGGCTGAAAGTCAGGCAAAATGCAAGATCACTGGGTTTCCATCATCTGTTCGGTTCGAAACTCCATACGTGGCTTGAGGACCATAAATTTACCGTACACGTCAAATTTCATCTGTTCAGTACCTATGGAAGTGGCCCAACGCTTAGAGCAGCCCATAAACCATTGATTTTGGGCCCACCTGAGATCTGGATATGCCTAAAATTTGGTTTCAACGCCTTAAATTATGAGAAGAACCAAATGGACGGAGCGGATTTATTACATGTATCAAGGTGGGACCCATTTTTGTGAGAGAAAGTACACACTACATGTGCACGAGAAGTGCACCGGACGGAGAGTCCGGTCCAACCACGGACTGACCCGAAGTCCGTTTGTTTAAAAGAAACAGCGTCCGACGCTGATTCGACGGACGATCTCTGTGGGCCCCACTCGCTCTTAATCTCGATGATCCGACCTGTTCACCTGCCTTATAAGATGGCCAAGACCAACGCCTAGATGTCTTTTTGGCCACTATACAAGTGTCTTCATGATCACAGCCGTTAATCGCAGGATGGACGACAGAGTAGAAGATCTTGTGTACTTCATCGATTTCACTCCGAAAATACACCTTCCTGACTGGTTTTTCGACGCGAATCGAATGGTCGGAGTGGATTTCCCAAAACGAAAGCTATGTGGGCCCCACCATCAGCCAGCGTAAGTGCGTAACGCACTCTGTTTCACAATCATACATTGTTGATTGGTTGGTAATTAGTTTAATCCTGTTGTTTGCTTTGTCTCCTGGGCATGGTTAGATGATGGAATCCATTCTAATTCATATACCTTTCATCTCTTGAGAACCAGATCAAGTAAGTTCAGTTTGAATTCCATAATCCTTGATGCAGGCATAAGATCTCCCTGATCTCGACAAGTGGATCCTCTGAATCCCTTGTTTCCTTCCGTTGAATTTCTTAAAGTTTTACATTAATCTCTCACCATTATTCATCAATTTATATTTAATTTAGATCGCATCTTAGGCTAGTTCTATTTCTACCTAGTTTCAGGAAATGTACAGGTTTCAGTCCCTGTGGATTCGACCTCGGTCTTACCGAGTTTATTACTACATCACAACCCTGCACTTGGGGTGTGAACAAGTTTTTGGCGCCGTTGCCGGGGAATACGATTTTCTGAAATTAATTAGGTTTAGAATTAATTTAAGATTAGAATTTGACTAACTTTAGTTGTAGACTTTTATTTGATTTTTAGAACTAACTTATTTTCCTGTTTTGTAGGATCTTGACATAAGTTTCTAAATTGGTAATTCCTTCCTAATCTCTCTACTTTTTCTACCTTTTAGAATTAGGGTTTAAATTTTGAAAATTTTAATTCTAGTATTTTTTCTATTTTTAGGAAGCAGTTTATTTTTAGAAACTGGGTTAGTTATTTCCCTTTCTAGAAAAATCCTCTAATTTTAGAAACTTTTCTCTTTTGTTTTTCACTTTCTAATTTTAACTCTTTTAGAATCTAATTTTGTTTTCTTAATTTATTTTTAGAATTTTTGTTTAGAAACTAACCTTCCTATTTTGTACGCCTTTAAGATAGAAATTTCTAATTCGGTAAGCTCCTTCTCAACTTTCTATTTTTCAGCTTTCTTTTAGTAATTTACTTTCTAGTTTAGGACTTTCCTAATTTATTTTAGAAGTTTCCACTTTCTTTTAGAAATCAGTTTACTGCTACCTTTCTTTTAAAAGGATTGTTCCTCTTCTTTTAGAATCTAACTTATTTTGTTTTTATTTTGCAGGTCCTTAACTTAGGGGCTTCAATTTGGTAATTTCTTTCCAACTCTCCCTCTCTTTCTTTTTAGATTTTCTTTTCCTTTCTTAGGATTAGGCTTTGAATTTGATTGAGGGCTGCGAGTGTTTCATGCCCAAGTGGGCCCGTGACAACACTCGACGTCTCTTGACTGAAGGAGGATTGGTTGAGGGGTTGACTATCCATCGCAGGACTAGACACCGCTCGAAATCCCCTGAGTTAACTGAAGTTATGGCTGAAGACCAACCTCCTCTACTTCCACCAAGGGTGGAGGATACCCAAGATGAGAATGAGGTGCAACAGGCACCCCCGCCTCGTACTCTACGAGATTATCTACAACCGGCGGGAGTGAGTACGCCCTCATGCATGATTTTTTCAAAACACAAGACAAATGGACATCAAGCCGAGTTATCTAACTCCTTCCCAAATTCCATGGACTTGAATCGAGAGTCCATATTTACATTTGAAAGAGTTCGATGAGATTGTAGCTACATTATGTTTTCCTAATATATCCGAGGATACAATCAGGCTGAAACTCTTTTCTTTTTCCTTAAAAGAGAAAGTTAAGATGTGGTTACACTCACCGTGTCCTAGATCCATTGGCACGTGGAACGACATGCAGAGGAATTCATAAAAATATTCTTCCCACATCATAAAACGATTACCCTCGAAAGCAATCATGAACTTTACCCAAAAGGAAGATGAAACATTCTTTCAATGTTGGGAAAGGTTCAAAGATTTGGTCAGTTCATGCCCACAACACGGATTTGAAACGTGGCGCATTACAAATTTTTTCTACGATGGACTGACATCTTCCATGCGCCAAATGGTCGAGACAATGTGTAATGGAGAGTTCATTAATAAAGATGTCGACGAGGTATGGGACTACCTCGATAGTCTCGCTGAAAAAACACAATCATGGGACTATTACCCAATGGCGAACACCATGTCTAGGCCGACTCAATTAAAGGAGAAAGGTGGATTATATCTCTTGAAAGAAGAGGATGATCTCAAGTGTAAAGTGACTACGCTCATAAGGAAAGTTGAGGCCATGGAAGGAAAGAAGGATAAGGTCAATGAAATTGTTTGCAGCATCTGTGATTGCAACATTTACACAACTGAAAACTGTCCTATAATACCTGCCTTTCGAGGAGTGTTGAATGAACAAGCCAATGCCGTAAATAACTATCAAAGACCTTTTACTGGATCTAACTCCAATACATATAATCCTGGCTGGAAAAATCATCCAAACTTTAGTTGGAGGAATGGACAAACGGCTACTCCTCCAGGTTTCTTCAATCAAAATCCAAATTAAGTGAAACCTCAAGAGGAACCGGTTCAAAATCCCATACAAGAGCTGGCTCAGGCAATGCGGGGAATTACAGATTTTATGCAAAAGATAGATTCTCGTATGACGGTTATAGAGAAGGGGATGCTTCCTGCACAACCTCTCCCCAATCCTAAACCGCAGTACGAGAATAATGATCCCAGCTCTTCAAATCAGATGGGGCATGCTAAATCCATCACCACTCTTAGGAGTGGGAAGATCATTGATAAAACTCTTCTGGTTAAGCCCGAAAAGCCTCAAGAACCAGAAGAGGACAACAATGATGGATCCAGTGATGCCCCACAAAAATTAGAACCGGAACTTCTAGAGAAGCCAGTTGCTCTGTTCCCCCAACGGTTGGTGTCACCAAAACCTCTTTCTAACTCTCAGGATATCCTAGAGGTGTTGAAACAAGTGAAAGTCAACATTCCTCTACTTGATGTCGCTAAATAGATACCTTCATATGCCAAATTCCTGAAAGACTTATGTACAACCAATCGACGGAAAATTATTCAAAAGAAAATCTTCTTAACTGAGAAAGTGAGTGCCATCCTGAAGCAAGACGTGCCGTAGAAATTCAAAGATCCTGGTAGCCCAACCATATCATGTGTAATCGGGAACCATCGAATTGATCACGCACTTCTTGACTTAGGAGCAAGCGTCAATCTGATTCCCTACTCGGTATACAAACAGTTAGGTTTGGGTGAATTAAAACCCACCCTAACCACACTACAACTTGCTGATCGCTCTGTTCGTGTACCAAGAGGGATAATTGAGGATGTGTTGGTCCAAGTTAATAGATTTTACTACCCTGTAGATTTTATCATCCTGGACACCGAACCCATCAATAACATGAGTACTCAGATTCCTGTCATTCTTGGTCGCCCATTCCTTGCCACGTCAAATGCAATTATCAATTGCAGGAATGGTGTCATGACTATGTCTTTTGGAAATTTGACATTGGAGTCAAATATTTTTTTCAATAACGGCAGCAACTCAGAGGATGATGATGATTTCCACGACATTAACATGATTGATTCTTTCGTGGAAGATACGACACCGCTAACCTTATCCTCCGACCATCTAGAGACGTGCCTGGCCCACTCCCATGATTTTGATGATGACATGATTAGGGAGACGTGCGCCTTGCTTGATACTGCACCGGTACTTGAAGTTAACCGGTGGAGGCCACAATTTGAAGAATTGCCACAAACCGATGTAGTGCCTCTACCGTCTAACCTCAAGCCGCCGAAGCTTGACCTAAAACCTTTGCCCTCTGATTTGAAATATGCCTATTTAGGTCAAGATGAGACATACCCGGTGGTGATCTCGGCCCACCTGGAGAAAGAACAAGAGAGTATACTCATATCTACTCTCATTGAGCATAAAGGAGCCCTGGGATGGACGATAGCAGACCTCAAGGGAATCGATCCCTCGATTTGTACTCACCGCATATATCTTGAGGATATTGCGCAGACTTCTCGTCAACCACAATGTAGACTAAATCCAAACATGAAGGAAGTGGTTAAGGCCGAGGTTCTTAAACTATTGGACGTGGGTATTATATACCCTATATCTGATAGTCAATGGGTGAGTCCAACTCAAGTGGTCCCTAAGAAGTCCGGAATCACCATCATAGCTAATGCTAATAATGAACTCGTGCCAACTAGAGTCACCACTGGTTGGAGAATGTGCATTGACTATAGGAAGTTGAATACCGTCACGAGGAACGACCACTTTCCTTTACCATTCATTGATCAGATCCTGGAAAGGTTAGCTGGTCATTCCTATTACAGTTTCCTTGATGGGTATTCGGGCTATAACTAGATAGAGATAGCCCCTGAAGACCAGGAAAAGACCACATTTACATGTCCCTACGGCACCTTTACCTATCGAAGGATGCCATTCGGACTATGTAATGCCCCTGCCACTTTTCAGCGATGTATGCTTAGTATTTTTTCTAACATGGTGGGGCAATATCTAGAGGTCTTCATGGACGACTTCTCTGTTTATGGTCTATCTTTCAACAAATGCTTGGAAAGTCTTAAATATGTGCTGAAAAGATGTGAAGAAAAGAACTTGGTACTTAATTGGGAGAAGTGCCATTTCATGGTTCAGAAGGGAATTGTCCTTGGGCATATCATCTCGTCCAAGGGAATCGAGGTAGATAAGGCAAAAATCGATCTTATCTCTAACCTACCTCCACCCAAGAACATCAGAGACGTGCGATCCTTCTTAGGACACGCAGGATTTTACAGGCGATTCATAAAGGACTTTAGTCTCCTCTCTCGTCCTTTATGTAATCTTCTTCAAAAGGATGCTCCGTACGAGTGGATCGAGCAATGCCTTAAAGCTTTCACCAAGCTTAAGGGCACGTTAACCACTGCACCTATCATGCAGCCACCCGACTGGAGCCTTCCTTTTGAGCTTATGTGCGACGCTTCTGATTATGCTCTTGGGGCGGTCCTAGGTCAGAGAAAAGATAAGAGGCTTTACGTCATTCAGTACGCGAGTAAGACTCTAAATCCTGCCCAAGTGAACTACTCGACTACAGAAAAGGAACTCTTAGCCGTAGTGTTCGCCTTGGATAAATTTAGGTCCTACCTAATCGGATCCAAGATCATTATCTATACAGATCATGCGGCATTGAAGTATCTTCTTTCTAAGAATGATTCTAAGCCCCGCTTGATACGATGGATTCTTCTACTCCAAGAATTTGATTTGAAAATTAAAGATAAAAAGGGAGTAGAAAACGTTGTGGCCGATCACCTTTCTCGCCTTAATACCTCTGATTCCCTTGAGACGACCCATATCAACGACATGTTCCCTGATGAACAACTGTTCAGAGTCTCTCATTCACCTTGGTTCGCTGATATTGCTAATTATCTTGCTACAGGTGCCATACCGACACAGTGGACTGCGCAAGATAAGAAGAAATTTTTCACCGAGGTGCGCAACTTTTTCTGGGATGATCCTTATTTATTTAAATATTGCCCAGACCAAATTCTAAGGAGATGTGTACCAGACGATGAGCATCAGAGCGTCATCTCCTTCTGTCATTCACAGGCCTGTGGTGGTCACTTTTCTGCTAAAAAGACCACGGCTAAGATTCTGCAGTGTGGCTTTTACTGGCCCACTATGTTTAGGGACACTCATGAGTTTTGCAAAGCTTGTGAGCGTTGTCAGAAATTGGGAGCATTGTCCCGTCGAAATATGATGCCTTTGAATCCCATCCTTATCATTGAAGCATTTGATTGCTGGGGCATCGATTTCATGGGACCATTCCCCTAATCGTTTGAGAATCTGTATATTTTGCTCGCCGTGGATTATGTCACTAAATGGGTCGAAGCGATTCCGTGTCAAAAGAATGACCATCGCACGGTCATTAAATTCCTAAAAGAAAACATCCTTTCTCGATTCGGAATGCCTCGAGCCATCATTAGTGATGGGGGCTCACACTTTTGTAATAAACCATTTGAGAGCTTAATGAAGAAATACGGTATCTCTCATAAGGTGAGCACCCCGTACCACCCACAGACAAGTGGGCAAGCCGAGATTTCTAATAGGAAAATTAAACACATTTTGGAGAAAACGGTTAACCCTGATCGTAAGGATTGGTCAATCCGATTGACCGATGCCTTATGGGCATACCGTACTGCCTTTAAAACCCCTATTGGAATGTCTCCCTTTAGACTTGTCTATGGGAAAGCTTGTCACTTGCCTGTGGAGCTGGAACATAAAGCGTACTGGGCGATCAAAAATCTTAATTTCAATCTGGACAACGCTGGCTCGCTACGCAAACTTCAATTGAATGAACTGGAGGAAATCCGGAATGATGCATACGATAATTCAAGAATTTACAAGGACAAGATGAAAGCATTTCATGACCAACACATTTTGCGAAAATCATTCACGCCTGGTCAGAAGGTCCTTTTGTACAATTCTCGATTACATCTCTTTCCGGGTAAGCTTCGATCTCGTTGGACCGGCCCTTACATTGTTGTCACTGTTTTTCCGCATGGGGCCGTTGAGATAAGAGATCTCGACAATGGCAAGGAGTTTAAAGTCAATGGACATCCATTGAAACCATTTGTCGAGAAATTTGATTCAGAGGATATGTCCATGCCTCTGACTGATCCTGTTTACCAGGATTGATCTCCTAGTCTGATGGAGGTATAGGTAGGTTTCCTGTTTTCATAGGACTAGGATAGTTGCTTTATTTGTCTGGCTGAAGATGGTAAACTTAGCACTCCTGGGAGCCAACCCAGCTTTTCATTCTATTTCATTTTCCTAGTTAGTTAGTTCAATGTTTGTGGGTAACATTGTCGCAAACCCTCACGAGACTACAACTCGTCCACTAGGGGCAACCTAGGGGTTTAAAGGCTTGTTGCATATGCTAAATGCAATCGAGAGCACTTGCGAAAGTGGTATAGGTAGGATTTTGTCTTTACTTTTGATGGTTTCTCTCTACTGACCCCCTTTTACGTAAATATCTATGGAAAGCCTCTTGATTCTTTCGTTCACGTATTATCTTCCCATCACTTCTCATTTACTTATTTTGTCCCATGTGCATTGCATGCTTATTTCTTTTACATTGAGGACAATGTAGATTTTAGGTTGGGGGTGGGAGATTAGGTTTCCTAATCAGCGTTTTCTTGGTCTTGAGATTGTAAATTGTGAAAATTTTTAAATTTTTCTAGAATTTCGTATGAATTCGAAGCGATTTTGACGGCCATCGTGGATTTAGAATTACAAGATAAGTGATGTTGGAATTGATGACTATTGGATTCAACTATTTGTTAGATTTCACAGGTTAAGTTTGAACTATTAATCCATGATTAGAAGTTTTAAACATTGATTGAATCATAATTTTACATGTCACATCTCGCTTGCATATTAAGGTTTTAGTTCGATATTAAAGGATTAACTTGGTAATCACTAAACATGAAAGGAACCAACTTGAGAAATCGAATGGATTGGGTGAACAGTCTTTACCATAGGTTTGCTCCCTATAGGTGAGGATTCGATTCCCCAGAATGATATGTGAAAAAGTTGGGTGTACAGTCTTTACCTTAGGTTTGCTCCCTATAGGTGAGGATCTGATCCCTCTTCTTGGCGTTACTTCTAATAAAAAAAATCAAAAATTAAAAGAATAAAAAGATAATGTGTAAGCCAAGTTGGGTTATCGTGAATTCTCTTATTTGTTACCAATGATATCCTTAAAAATCGAGGTGAATCTTAATATTGACAAGTCGAGATTAGACTATACATCCATGGAATTCAATATTTAGAATCGTTCAAATTAATGGATTAATATTTTGAACTTAATTATGAAGTTACCGTGTGCTTAAGTATATGAGAGAACTATGCCCAACATTCATGAATCTTAGAATTCTAGTATCTGAATTTTTTTCCATAAATCACTTGAGTTATAAAAATTGTCCTGTAATTCTCAATTTATCTTTCGCATACCTTGCTCGAGACTAGAAAATGGTGGTTGGGAGTTGTGTTGAGAGTCAAATATTGCATATCGGACCCAGTTATTGGATTTACAAACATAGTACCGTTTATCGGACTGATTTAATCATGTTTGTGATGCGGCGTATTCACGAGCCTGGATTGAAAAATAGTATCAAATGCATGGATTTGATCAGAATAAATGAAAATCGGGATCGTGCTTACGCCGACTCCCGAGTTCCCGGGGTCACTCATAACCAGTTTTCATTAATATGTGATTAATCCAGTCTAAATGCGCATTCTGGAATTTCCTGGAACATGAAGCACAACCACACAAGTCTACTGAAAAACAATTATACCTATATATATATATATATACATGTTCAAAAGAATACAAACGGGCGCACAAGGTGACGCCCAACAAAATCACAAATAGATTGACATGTCCCAAGGAATAAAGCTGAGCCGCTGCTCGGCGATCCAACGACCCATCAACTGATCCGATGGGATCCCGCTCATCAACTGGAAGGGAACTCGTCCTCCTCCCCGAGACTCGCATCACCAGGCTCCAAGAAATCTGTATCACCTGCATCTATGAACGGGTCTGGTTGGTGTTTTAAAACACCGTCCCAGAGTGGGAGTGAGTGATCAATTCAGTGGGTGCTATTAGCCTTAAGTTGCAACAAGCATCAATTATAATAAGAATTTAATGGAAAGCAATCAATCATATACATCTATCTAGTCTTGTTAATGTGCATGCATGCAGGATGATATGATGTATGCCCTCACCACAACGCTCCCTCGTGCGACAACATCTAACGATCGCCAATGCCAACACTCCCTCAATGCGACCTCGACTGCCGAGTCGCCAACCTAGCTAATGCCATGCAATGATGATGTTAACCAGGTTCTTAGTTAAGTCCATTCATCCAGCAGATTTGAGAATCTGATACACCCCACGTATCAAATGCCCTGAACTAGTTGCGAGGCCAAGACCCCCCAATGTGTGAGGCCGAGACCCCGCGATCCTTGACCCCGTCGGGTTTCCCCCATCCCCGACTTCAAGTACATGGGGGTGCTGAATGTGGGGTCGCTCACGGCCACTACGGGGAGGCGCGTCACCCCAGCGTAGGCCGACAGCTCGGACATAGTGTCCCATTCCACCATGCCCGGCTCACGAGACTGTGGATCAATATTCCATCCGGTATTGATTGGGCTACAACGGTGGTAGGGTGTTTCAGTTTCCATACATATGTGAGCAAACATGGTTAACAAACCAGGTGGGTCAGCCAGTGGACTAAACTGCACAAGCCCAGGCAAGTATGTGGCGGAATGACATCGGGTACAAGCGACCCATGTAGCTTGACTACTGCCGCCCACACATACTCGTCCAAACCCATGGGTTTAGCCTTAAGGTGGTCCTACCAACGGAACCACCTTCGCTTTCCTCATGTTCCTGACCAAACCAAGGGTAGGAATAGTGACTCATAGCATGCCAACTACCAATGTAACATCAAACATATTCAACACCATGCTCTCATATTGTTCAACATACAACTCAAATTTCTCTAGCAAGCAACTATTAATATCATGAATAAAGTGTAGGTGTGTGGTGTGGGTTAGTGAGGAAGTTAACACTTCCTCCATGTTGAGAAATCATATGTACAAGAGCAATAAATCATACACAAGATGAAGCAACACATATGAGAAGAAGAAATCAACCATACATGAGCATGTAACCATCCATACACTAGATTATGAGAGAGGCAAGATTAACATCAAAGAGAAATAAACATGCAATTCATACAATTCCAACAATATGTCATTCCTAGGTTTTTCTAGATTCTTCCATACAACACACCAAGCAAACAAAATCATTAAACTCCAACTATAATTGGTGCTAGGCCACCTAAGGATAATAGTCCGCACCTATGGATCGTTGAGATCTTGGAAAACGACCCAGGAATGAGGGCTTTTGGGATTGAACGGCCGGAATCCCTAAAGCAAGCATTTGTATGTTAAAATCCATGTCAATCTCTTCTCAATACATGGATTTCAAGAAAAAGGGGTGAGGGGTTTTACCTACATGATCAACGGACGATTCTTGTGGTTGTAGTGGAGGGGTCTTCCTTGAAGAAGAGGTAGGGTGGTGCAAGATTGACCTCCCTTGGATCCCACCTTGCCTACGGTCCACCTTCACTCTCACCTTCACTCTCTTCTTCCTCTCTTCCTTCTCCTTTTTCTCTCCTCTCTCCCTTTGTTCCTTAGGGCAAATTCGTATGAGGGAGTGGGTGCCCCAAATAAGGCCTTTTATAATGCCAGATTTGGTGACAATGGCCCCAAGTGTTGGGTTTTTACTATACTAGACCTATGAGAGGGTCTTTCTAAGCTCTAGGGCCCACTATGGGGTGTACAAGTCAATATACACCGTAGGATAGCTAGCCCTAATGATGATCTACGTATGGATATGATCGGCCCGCCATTTGGATGCGCCGATCGACAGATATGATAAGAAGTCTGTTCAACGGTCACCGATAGTCGATCAGGGCCGCGGCTATACGGATATGAGCAGGGAAATATCCTTAATCCATGGGTAAAGTTTGGTCGCAAACCGACGGTCCGAAATCCTCAACTTTGCATAAGAGTGGACGACTCAATTCACTTAAGTTCCAACTCCTTCCTTTAGGGTATTTGCACTTCTCATGCACTCATCCTTCAGCTCAAGTTGACCGGTTCTAAACCATACCCAGGTCCGATTCCTGCGATGGACGTCAAGCCCAATGAGACGGACATTATTCTATAGTTTTGGAACTAGTGGTCCACCAACGAGCGGTATAGAGCTTGTTTGGATAACTAAGGCAGTTCTGGTGGTCCTCTGGCCATGAAACTTATAGGATAGATGCTCCATGGCCCGATGAAGGGCCATGAAAAATTTAGGAATGATCAGATATGGGGTTTGGTCGCATAGGTCTGATTCGCGATCAACGGTCACCGTGCCACGATCGGGACCCAGATTTTGTGGGCGCGTGTAGAAAAATACATTAGACCCTCATCATAAATTATGAAGAAATCGATGGTTGAAATGTCTTACATTTTAGTTTTATTTACACGTGCGATTCCAATTTTGGCATTGGTGGGCCGCATCTGGCAAGCCAGTATAGGTGTCCACAGGGTCCGTGGTCCGCGATGGTCCCCAAGCCCAGTGAGATCTATGCTCCCCTCAATTTTTATAATTTTCTGACCTTCCCATGTCGCGGTATAGCCCGCACGGGCTGCTGCCAAGTGTAAATGGTCATTTGGCTTGACGGCCCGCACTTGGCCCAATCACAACCCGACTGGTCTACTCTAATGGGCTAATCCTAACTTAATTTAGTTATGGCACCAAACCATGAGTAGTTTAAACGAACGGCCCTGCGGCAAATCCTACGAGGACGCCTCAGTACACTGTTCTGGTTGGACAGGACGTTACATGATTAACCGGACTTGTGCGGTTCTTCACTGGTACACCCTGTATAAACTGACATTGAGTGCTAATGGTCATTAAGTAATATTTAGGTTAATTAAATAAAATAAAAATAAAAATAAAAATTGATGGATTTTTAGAAATCCAAAACAGTGAAAATCAAGGATGTTACAGAAAAAGTCTCAAAAGAGAAAGAAAGAGAAAAAATTTCTATTGGGGTCCGCGAAAATCGAGAAACTGAAGCTCAAGCGGCCTGAAAGTCAGGCAGAATGCAAGATCACTGGGTTTCCATCATCTGTTCGGTTCGAAACTCCATACGTGGCTTGAGAACCATAAATTAACCGTACACGTCAAATTTCATCTATTCAGTACCTATGGAAGTGGCCCAACGCTCAGAGCAGCCCATAAACCATTGATTTTGGGCCCACCTGAGATCTGGATATGCCTAAAATTTGGTCTCAACGCCTTAAATTATGAGAAGAACCAAATGGACGGAGCGGATTTATTACATGTATCAAGGTGGGACCCATTTTTGTGAGAGAAAGTACACACTACATGTACACGAGAAGTGCACCGGACGGAGAGTCCGGTCCAACCACGGACTGACCCGAAGTCCGTTTGTTAAAAGAAACAGCGTCCGACGCTGATTCGATGAACGATCTCTGTGGGCCCCACTCGCTCTTAATCTCGATGATCCGACCCGTTCACATGCCTTATAAGATGGCCAAGACCAACGCCTAGATGTCTTTTTGGCCACTATACAAGTGTCTTCATGATCACAGCCATTAATCGCAGGATGGATGGCGGAGTAGAAGATCTTGTGTACCCCATCGATTTCACTCCAAAAATGCACCTTCCTGACTGAAATTTCGAGGGGAAACCAGTGGACGGCGTGGATTTCACAAAACGAAAGCTATGTGGGCCCCACCATCAGCCAGCGCAAGTGCGTAACACACTCTGTTTTGCGTTCGACGCCGTCCGGTTTTCATGGCGAGTTGTGCGCTCGTGGGGGCGATCGGATGGCTGATCTGAGCCGTTCATCGTTCTATCAAAACACCCCCAGAGGACGCTGTCCTTTTGGAAAGAAAGCAAAGAAGAAGAAGAGTGGAGACGTCGAACTCTTGATTGCGTGAGGTATCTCGCAGCAGAGGGCGTGCTTGGAGTCTCCAGCTTCCGCAGCCTAATTCTAGCAGGACTAAAAAGCAGTTCCGTGAGGAGCATTAAAGGAGGCCGTGGCTGGTTGGAGAGGGTGTGGTTTTTCTGCTGGACGTGGCTGAAGCAGAGCTGCCGTGGGGGAAATCCGAGAAACGTTTGCAAAGGAAAGAGGAAAACAGTGAAGGGAGAGCGCTGGAGCAGGAGGGCTCGGTTTTGGCTGCTGTCAACGGGTGGTGGTTGGAACGGGAAGACAGGGGTGGCTTGGGCTGGACGTCTGGGTTGGCTTTGAAGGAACGGAAGAAAAGAAGAAGAAAAGAAGAAAAAGCTGAGGAATGGAGAGAGAGAAGTGAAGTAGCCTGGTTTTTCTCTTCTTTTTCTTTATATTTCTTTCATTTTTTAAGACTTAGCCCATTCATGTGTGGCTAAACCTCTTAGCTAGGGCTAAGAGGTGAAGCCTGTAGCGAGATGGGAGATCCTACTTTGTGCCTTTAATTTAAATTTCTGAACTGAATTTGATTTTAAGTTGATTATCAAAGGAATATTTTCCTAGTCTTTAATGGTCTGTTGTGACTGAAATTACAATGGGTTTGCAATGGCTTTGAATATTTCTTTTTTCCTTTTGATGTTTATGATGTCAGGAGGCCCTGTTGTTCACCATCGTCTCCTGGGCATGGTTGGATGATGGTACCTTTCCGATCTTCATACATTGTTGATCGGTTGGTAATTAGTTTAATCCTGTTGTTTGCTTTGTCTCCTGGCATGGTTAGATGATAGAATCTATTCTAATTCATATACCTTTCATCTCTTGAGAACCAGATCAAGTAAGTTCGGTTTGAATTCCATAATCCTTGATGCGGCATAAGATCTCCCCGATCTCTACAAGTGGATCCTCCGAATCCCTAGTTTCCTTCCGTTGAATTCCTTAAAGTTTTACATTAATCTCTCACCATTATTCATCAATTTATATTTGATTTAGATCGCATCTTAGGCTAGTTCTATTTCTACCTAGTTTCAGGAAACGTACAGGTTTCAGTCCCTATGGTTATTGATATCGATTATGAGTATATGACAGCATAGCATCATGATACATGCCTATACGCATCATCTGCATGTTTGTTATGAGATATGATTGACCATTGTATATGCCATAGTGTCGGTTGTTATGAGACTCCCTAATAGGCGGAGATTGTCTGATATGAGCGCACAGTTTGCGTAGGATTGATGTATGACTGGATTGTATGACTCATGCATCTTGCATTGTGTATTGCGATTACTGTACGCCCTAGCGACATCAGGGTTGTAACCTCCACAGGCATATCGTAGATGACCAGATGGGACACCAGAAATCTGTTCTACATGGGGTGCTATAAATATCCCTAGGTGAAAGTCCCTAAACCCTCTTGGTTCCAGAGGTTGCTCAAACGTCTAGACCGAGTGGATGCATGAGTGCATGAGGGCCGTGTACCGTTGGCCGCATCTCCCACTGTGTCGTGGTCGGTTGGAAGGGGGTGCAGCCTTACCTGCCCGAGAGGAGGGGGCAATGCTAGGCTGAGTCTGACTAGCTCGAGGAATGGGTCCGCTATCAACGAGCCGGGCCTGATATTGACAGGCGGATAACAAGGTCTCTTCCGCTCACCTTGTTGCGTGTGATGGGGCGACAATCTGGTTTGGAGTATAATATACCTCGGTGATTTTTCAGAGAGGAACCGTACTGATATGTGGACTTATTGAGTAGGAGTTGCATATTCATTCATTCATTCACTATCCACTCGGGCTGGTGGTGCGCAACTATTCGTTACGTATACCTTCACATGGCCAAGATTTCAGTCAGGCGCGTGACCAACTTGAGATCAGGAGTTTACCATATTATGTCTGACTATCCAAATTTAGGTATGGGATTGGTTTGGATAAAATTATCTTGTGATGGACCCCATAGCTTGCGATACTACGTACTACCATCTCGACTTCAACTCTAGCTTAGTCATTTCATTCGCATCGCATATTGCATTGCATCCTCAGCACATAGTATTTGGCTTACTATCTTTGCATTGTATAACTGATCTATAATGCTTTCTCAATATATGATATTGGTTTATTATATTTTTGCATCGCATAGCCTGGATAAGGCGGATGGTATTTATGGGCCTATTAGCATGTTTTCGCATTATTCTGATATTGTATGATTCATGATCTTGTCAGTATTTCCACTTATTCTGATTACTCTGATATTGTTTACTTGATACTTACTTTGTGCAAACACTTTCATCACCCACTAAGCTTTCTATAAGGTTATGCACAATAGATGCGTGCATGTGGCATTAGGTTGCAGCAGCATTGGGCCTAGAGCATGCAGTGGACCTCTTGCGTTTTGATTTTTGATATATATATATATATATATATATTTCCCTTTCAGCATTGTATTTAAATGATTATATTAGTGGATATATGATGATGATATTGCCTTCGCGATTTGGGTAAACTTGTGATTATGCTCCTTGCGAGATAAATGTACGTTGGAAAATCCTCCTCATAGGATCCCAGGATCGGAATCTGGCGTATGAGTACTGGGGGCCGAAAATGGGGTACTATAGAGGCTGTCGGCACTAAATTCGGTGATCGAGATTCCTGTGAGTCTGAGCTCCGAGTTTAGGGCGTGACATCAAGTTTGATTTGATTGAACTTACTCAAGTAATTCTTTCATCCCAATGAGTTACAACAGATGAATGGATTGGATGTCATATAAACACCAAGGTGGACCCTACACAAAAATAACAGTAGGCATAGCATCACAACGGTTTCCCATGTTGTGGCCCACCTTTTTTTTTTTTTTTTGTTTTTCATGTTGTGGCCCACCTGAGTATTGGATTATCATGATTTTTGGGTTCCCAACTAAACATAAATCAGTGTACAAGTTGGACGGGTTGGATCTCATGCAAGTTCTATCCATCTGACTGTAGGACAGAAATGCTGGCGCGGTTCGTCTACAATGTACTGTACCCAATCTAATATATAAACGCTGATAGCATATACTAACTTATATACGCTACCACCCACAACTCAATTCCAAAAACCCACGTCTCCATTTGCACTAGTTCAATTACCAAAGGTGGAAAGTAGGGGGTGGAAATGAAATGAGGTGGGTGTAAAATATCAAATTAGCATACACACCTGCAACTGCTTGCGCTTCTTGAGCTTCTTGATGCTGCTGTTGCTGCGTGGGAATGAGAATAGATCGGAAACGTAATCCAGAGCTCCCATATTTCTCCTTCGTAACCGTTTTTGATCGATGAGATTACGAGATGGAGTGAGGGTATCTATAGAATTTTATAAGTAGATAGGCAGCAAAGGCAAGGTATTTGTCACCATGCATATGACAGAGGCAGCCAAGCAAGAGATAAGACGAAAAAAAGCTGATTAGTTTCGGCGTTCTCTCTTCCTCGGCGAAAACGGTGGACGCGTGGTCCCACCGATAATATCGGTTTACTTTCTGCCGTTTAACACGGCCAGAATTGCCACGTGTCTTTCAGCTGCAACTCCTCTGTTATGGTACGTGGTCGGAGTAAGGGGCGCGGATTACGTGTTACCAGGTGCAGCTTAGTGAGTGATACTCTTAACGTAGAGAATACCTTGATCATATGTTTTATATCCAATCCGTTCATCTGTTTTTTCAGCCGATTTTAGATAACGACTCAAAAATTAAATATAACAAGACCACACCACAAGAAATGGTGTTGATTGAACGCTCACCATTAAAAACTTCGCAGGTCCCACGGTAAACACATCCGTAATTTTTATTTTCCATCCAAGCCGTTGATAAGGTGAAACAAAGTTGGATTAAGGAAAAATGTAAATATTAGATTTATCCAAAACTTTTAGAGCCTACAAAAAGCTTTTAATGGTCATTAACCAATTTTTTCAGTGGTGTCTAGTAGAGATTTGAATCTGTTAAATTTTGGGGTAACGTACCTATATGAGCTTGAAAAAACGGATGGACGGCTTGGATATGAAATAAATTCATCGTGGTGGGCCTCACACGGTAAGGATAACACCCGGGTAACAGCTAATCCACTCCCCCGAGTAATACAAAACAATACTATAAATGTTTTGGTCCACCGTACACGTGGAAGTAAATGTGGCTACCATCCATAGCATTAAGTGAGGCAAACGGATTGGCTAGTGGTCTGAGCTATACCGTGAGGCTGGGACGCGGATTTCGCGAAAGATACGGGTGGGGCCCACCGTGATGTTTCGGTGAAATCGACCCCGTCAATCCGGATTCCGAGCTTATTTTAGAACATGATACCAAAAGTTATGTGGATCCATAACTCAAGTGGGTCACACGAGAGGGAAAAATGGAAAAATAAATTCCTACTGTTGAAACCTTCCTACCTTGAGGCTTATATGCCATTCAAACCGTTTATAAGGTCCAATATCACTGGGATGAAGTGAAAACACCAGGGCGTGTTTGGACAGGCATCATGCACTGGAGTAGGTGGTATTAGGGTGGATAGGTTTCTTGAATCTATCAACGTCCGTATTAAGGTATGTTTGGGTGGCGCAGGAGTGAAGAAGGATGGGTTTGGAGGGTGGATTCGGATGGATTTCGTGCTGGATTTGGAATTTCCTTGCTGAATTTCTTGTGGGATTGGGGGTATTTTGCTGCTACATGCAAAATCCCGCGGAGATGCACACCTATTTCTTGGCTGATGATATAAAACCCATGTCGAGCCCATTGTGCATATGTATGTAAATCCACTCTGTCTATCAGGTGCAAACCCAATACTAAATATAGATCTGATCAAAGATTCTTATTGGTCACGCCAATGGGAACGATTCTAGTGTATCATATGGGATATGTTGCAATCCCATGCCCCTCCAAACACGACAGGGGCTGGATATGGCAAATCCCGTCCCCCTGTCCAAACATCCCAGCAGGTGACTCGCTGGATATAGCAATCCCATGGGATTACAAGCAATCCATTGACGCAGTCATTAATTTCTTGAAAAGGATGCAATCCACTGTAATACAATCTAATCCCATGGGATTTGCCTGTCCAAACATGCCCTAAAGAAAAAATCTAATAGAGCCATAAGATTATTTCAACGGTGCTCACTGAATCCCCACTGTTTCCTCTCGTGTGGCCCACTTGAGACACATTTTTTGTCGCATGTCCTAAGATGAGTTCTAAAAATGGATTGACGGGTGGATTTCTCACAAACATTGTAGTGGGACCCACCGGCCTCCTTGTGCAAGAACTTCCTGCGAAAGTTCGCGAGGCAGTGACTTATAGTCACAGTAGCCCGTGTAACATTAGGATGAGGATTTTTCCTGTGCTGAGATGATAGGTGGGGCCCACCATGATGTTTGTGAGAAATCCATACCGTTCATCCGTTTTGATAGCTCATTTTAGTTCATGTAACAAAAAATTAGGTGGATTCAAAACTTGAATGAGCCGCATGAGAGGAAAACAGTTGATATTCTGTGACCAATATGCATAAATCAAAGTTCACTTGATTGATCGACCAGGGTGGTCGATCGATCGAATCCCTGTTCCATGTACAGATTGAAGACATCTCATAACAATCTCCATCATGGCTTTAATCATGATGAGTTATAGCTCCACGCTGTCATCATCATCTCTAATTACCTCCATTATAGCTTTATCATTGCGCGTCGCTTTTCGTGCACACTCTGTCTTCATCAACCTTTCGTCAGACCTTGATAAGTCGAACAGAATCGGAACTGCTCTGTGGGAACCACATTCATAAGCGTGTCGATCAAGTTCACGCTTGTGTGGATGTTTTTCAGTATAATACCACATTCCTTAAGCACCTGTCGGATAAGATGATGACAAACATCAATATATTTAGTACGAGAATAGTAAATTGAATTTTTTACCAAATTAATCACGCTTTTGCTATCACAATTAATGGGCACAACCTCTTGTTAAAGCCTAAGCTGATTTTATTATTCCTTTAAACCAAATATATTCCTTAAAAGCCTCCGTCACTATTATATACTTAGCTTTTATTGTGAAAAGAGTGATCACAGACTGAAGCTTCGATATCCAATTGATCGCTCCACCCGCTAATACAAACGAGTAATCAAAAGTCAACTTTCTATCATCCACATTCCTTACGTAATTCGAATCTACATAGCCTAACAAATTTTCCTCTGATTTCTGAAATATTAAGACATAATCCATTATACCTTATAGATATCGAAGTAACCATTTCAATGCCTCCCGATGTTATTTTTCGAGATTTGACATTCTACTCACAACACTGACTACATGTGAAATATCCGCTCTCATGCATAGACATTATGACATACATCAAACTGTCAATTATGCTCGAATAGGGCACATGATATATAACCTGTTTTTCCTCATTTGTAATAGGACATTGCTCTGAAGAAAGTCTAAAGTGAGCAGCATGAGTATGCTAACTGGTTTAGCCTCATGCATCCCAAACTTCACTAATATCTTCTCAAGGTATTCAGCCTAAGACAACTGTAACATGCTCCTTTCCTTATCTTTGTGTATATCAATACCAAGAATTATCTTTATAGCCCCCTGATCTTTCACCTCGAGTGTCCTTGATAACTACGCCTTCAATATGTTGATCTTAAACATGTTATGACTAACAATAAGTATATTATCAACATATAATACCACTAAGTTAAACTTCCTATCACTTAGTGTCTTAAAGTAAACGCAATGATCATATTCACTTATAGTAAACTGCTAACTCATGATAAAAGTATCAAACTTTTTATACCACTACCTAGACGACTGTTTTATATTATAATTTGAAAAATACCACGTGTTGATAATAATGTATAAGTAAACTCGAATTCAATCAAATACGCGAAAGATAAATGCAATCAAGCATACACAAGTACACACGAATTTTACATGAAAAATCCTCGCGAGAAAAAACTACGGTACAAAGCAATAACAAATCCACTATGAAATAATATTTACAAGAAATAAATGCACTTACACTAATGAGAAGCCATCCAAATCTCCTCAAAACCCTAGCTTTTCCTCTCTAGAACCATTAATGATGTCTTAGAATACCCCAATCCCAATTATACTCAATATATATAGTGTTACAATTGAAATATAAAACAAATCGCGCACTTACGCAGAACCAAGCGCATTGTCAATATGCGCATCGATCAATCGACATCGATCGAGCAGTCTTTAGTCGATTGAGCTGGCAATCGAACGTGTGCAAAAGTGTCCAGAGAATTAATTGGGTTTTTCAGAATTCTGTCGATCAATTGATCGACTGTTTAGAACTGTCTAGAGACCAATCTGCATAAATCAAAGTTCACTCGATTGATCGACCAGGGTGGTCAATCAATCGAATCCTTGTTCCATGTATAAATTAAATACATCTCACAATAGATAGTTCGAGGTTGGGACAGAAGCAAAATGAACTTGACTCAAGCATTGGTCTCAGTGGCCACCCACTGGGGGCTTGCTTGCTAAGCTAGTTGTCCGGATGATGGGAATTGTCCATATTTCAAACTCAACCATATGAAACTTATGTTAATGAATTTAGGTCGTCACTTAAGAAAAAAATTAGGATTTTTCCTATCAACCGCCTATAACTTCAACCATAATTATGAAATAACTGCTTACTTCTCGAAATTGCTTCATGCAGCATGTACCTTTCATTCCGTTATCAATTTAGATGCATTTCATTTCGTATTTTTGAAATACTCAAAAAGTCTTTGAAAGGACTTCTCACCTACTCCCATACGGCGTTCTCAAGACGAGAGAGTCGTTTTCTTTCTCTCATTCACATCTCTCTCATCATTGTTCTCGTGCTCATTCTCTCTCCTCTCATAGTCTTTGTTTCGTCATCACTTTTCATCGCTTATGGGCCCATTGTCATATTTGCACTTTCCTTTCTTCACGCTTGTGGGCCATGTACCTCGACTTTTACTCATGTCTCCCACTTCTCTACTTGGATTTCAATAAAAGGGTTCTTTAATCTTTGTAAAAGAAGTCTTTAATCTTCATTAAAATACAAAAAGTCAATCGGATGGGCTCTATTGTTTGACGATCGCTAAAGGCTTTTTTATTAGGTTGATTGACAATGAAGCCCCACATAAGCCTTTTTTTTATTACATCGGTGAACTTTTTTTTTCTAAGAATAGCAAGTTTCAACGGTGCGGTAATGAATAGACAACTACCGTAACCATTTATGCATTAATGTGATTTTTTGCATGCAATCCCTCCTTTGTTGCTCCCTTATCTCAATCATACGACTCCTTTTCTTGACCCTCTTTTAATCATGTGGTGGGACCCACCGATATTAGGCACTGCAATTTTTTATCGTATTTCAATAATGTGGTGAGACCCACTGATGTTAGGCCCTATTATTGGCCCTCTGATTATAATCATTTCCAAGGGTCGTAAGAGATTTGAATAGCGTGTAGAGTTTTCCCTTTATTCCTCCTCCAATTTGTAAATCCCTCTTAGCTCTCCATATATTTGGGATCGAGATCATTAATGATATACAAAAGGCCATAGCCCATTAATTTTATAATCACACATTTCAATTTTCATAATTCTTCATCTTAAACTTTTTAGGAACAATAACATTTAATATCGATGTGATTAAACACACCAATAAAAAGAACTTGTAAAGTATGAGAACTAACAGAAAGTGGAAGCAGAAAAACTTAAAACCCAACTAATTTTCTCATTGATAAGACTCTAATATTATGTAGAAAATCACACTAATAAGACTATGTAGATGAGGGTATTGGCATCCATGAAGAGAAAGTAAAAAGGACTAAAGGAGTACGGTTTGAATAGAGATTTACTTTAAATGAGCTACTTATGCCAAGTTACTTACCGTGAATTCGACCTATTCAGCTGATAAATATGTTTTCATCCAAAAAGTATAAAATCATATTTGGTTTCCAACATCATAAGTAATTATCCCGAAAACTCTGTTTCGTTCCCCTCACATCCACCTTCCATCATGTGGGGCCGACCTTTGATGTGTATCATTCATTGTGTGGCCCCACCTATGATGTGGGTCATCCATCATGTAGGGCTCACCTTTGTTGTGATTAGGGGTCGACCATTAATGTGCACAATTCATTAAGTAAGGCCTACCTTTGTAGTCATTCATCATGTGGGGCCCATCATCAATGATATTGTCAATCATGTGGGGTACATCTTCAATATCCATTGCTCATCATGTGGAGCCCACCTTTAGTGTGAACTGTCCATCATGTGGGCCCACCTCCGATATGGGTCATTAATCATGCGAGACTCGCCTTGGATATGGGCCACTCATCATTAAGCTGACCTTTGATATGGATTGTCCATCATGTGGAGCTCACTATTATTAATTGCCCATCATGTGTAGCCCACCTTTGATGCAGGTTGCCCATCATGTGGACCCCACCTTCAATGTGAGTTGCCCATCATGTAGGGCTTGCCTTTGATGTGGGCCATTCATCATTAAGGGCAGACCTTTGATGTGGATTGTCCAATCATGTGGGGCCATCTCAATATGGGACATCATCATGTAGAGCCCACTAGCTCATCTGCCTATTCATTGAATGATTTTTTTAAACTTATGAACTTAAAAGGGGTTTCATGGCTATGAAAGCATATTCCCTTAAGTAATTTCCTAAGTTGTTGTATGACTAATAAAAATAAAAGAAATAAATTACTTTTAAAAATTGAAAATCAATTAAAAAATAGCTTACTTTTTCTAAAACGCTATTTAACCAAATTAACTTATTTAAGAAAAGTAACTTATTAACTTACATAAGTTTTTTTTAAAAACTACTTATTAATTTGGTACTATCTAAACAGACCTTAAAGAGGTGTTTGGATTGTAAGTTACTTAAGAAAAGCTACTTATGCCTCAAGTAGCTTATCTTAGTTTCTACTTATTAAGTAGATAAGTACGTTTGGTCAGCAATATTATACTTACCAGCTTCTCCTCTCTTTCATCTCCCCTAAAGCCTCTCTTCAGCAACTTATGGAAATTAAAAAAGCTAAAAAAATTAATTGAAGTGATTAAGTAATTTTAAGTAAAAGAAAATTACTTATAATAAATCATAAACCAAACTTACTTATCTAAAATAAGTTACTTATCTACTACCATAAGTAGAAAAAGTCTTATCACCAAATGGTCCCTAAAAGACAAACTAGTTAATTTAAAATGTAAGAAAGAGGAAGAAAAAAAAGCTTTTACACTTAGTTACTAGCTATCCCCACTTTCTTAGTTTGATTCAACCAAAACTTGCTTAATAATTATCCTATTAATTAAATCAGGATTTATCAATGATTCTCAACATCAACCTCCACTATCTATTCTAGAAGTCAGCCAAACATGAAAAATCATGGAATATAAAATCAAACTTATGACTTCTAATATTACATTGTAATTTCACAACATAATCTAATGAAAATTACATGTTTATTAGATAAAAATTAGCAATGATTAGTAATAATCACACCATGAGGATCATAGCAAGCCACCAAGGTATGGAACGCCCGTCAGAGTTAACCAGCTATCCCCCAATATGAAGTTTGATACGGTGAAATTCCTCGCATCAGAGCCATTGATCACATGATACCCGAGCCAATCTACCCTATTACTGGTTCCAGATCCGGGACCCGTGTTGTTATACTCGGCGTAGTAGAGCGTACTCAAAGCAAAGTCATGGTCCCATGGCTGCCATCCGGTCGGATCGATCAAGGCATCCATGAAAGACTGCATATACACAGTTCTTGAGTATTGCTTCCATGGCCTTCCAAGGTATGTTTTGGTGGGTCCACTGCTGGATGCTAGATCAGAGCTGGCCATGATCCTACAGTTGTGAATTGAAGTGCCTGTATTCTGATTTGGGTCCGTTCGACCTTGGGCTGTGATCACATTGGCCTGGCTTGCGAGCGGCAACCTTGCATAGAGATTGCAGTTTTGGAAGACAACGGCAGCATTTCCAAATATAAAATCGATGGTGCCGTAGATGTCGCATTCTCTGTAGAATTGCCTGAGGGAATGTGTATATAAGGTGTCTTGATAACCTTCAAAGCTGCAGCTGTAGAATGCTGATAGGTCGGCACCATTCCGAACTGCGACGGCCTGGTGTTTGATTGCTCCGGCGGTGTTGCGGAAAGTTATGTCGATCGCGACAAATCCTTGGCCGACTACAGCTGGGAAGAGATTATAAAAAACTTTAGGGTTAGGTTTGAAAAGCATTTGTTTAATGAGTAATACTGAGAACAGTGCAGTGGAATCCATAAGAACAGCTCCACAGTGAAGTCTGTTTAAGTTATAGAATAATAGAAATGGTATGGAGATTCGGGCCAAGAGACACATGCCAATGGGGCACTTTGTGTGAGATATGGGCCATTCATTAGTGATGTAGAGCAGGTCGCGAACACTTTCATGACCTCGATGGACCAAAGAAGGCCGGATTGGAAGTGGAAGTGATTAGGACGCTATCTAAATCTAAAAACAGTTGTATCTAGCAAACCGAAATGAGTTTTTCAATGTATCGACCTATCATATATGATTTTAGGTAGGAGAAGCTACTTTAGCCAACCAACCTGCTACAGCAGGTTGCCCACGCTGAATTTGCGAGATTACATCATATAAAGTGCATTTTAATTTTATTTTTACTATTTATAGTAAGTTTTAATCCGATCATAACTCATGATACTTTAGCTTTAGAGTCGTAAACAACATGAAAAGGGCGTATGGAGATTCGGGGTAAGGGACACACATGCCAATGGAGAACTTTGTGTGAGATCTGAGCCACACATTAGAAAGAGGACATCCCATGAACATACCTGTGATGAAAATCAAGCTACCATCATCTCATCAAGTAGGCTACATGCCTTTGGAGAAAATGGCCTCTTGTGAAGAACTAACCAACAGTCTATGCTCAATGTACATGCATGGCCCACCAGAGGAGTCAACGGGCCTGATTTTCGGGTAGGGCATGTTCATGGTGGGACCCACTTGATGAATGGCTCCAATTCTCACTAATGTGCAATATCGATGCTTTCTTCTATCCGTTTTTCCTTGAATGAGAAAAAAAGGTACAGCTGAGATAAATAGCTTACCGAAGGTTGCTGAATTGAAAGTGGTCCACCCATCGATGAAGCTGTGATTTCCCGTGATCACCGTTCGGTTGATCCCATCTCCAATCATCATCAAATTCTTCTTGTTCTTGGCAATAGTTACGTACTCTTCATACTCCCCTTCTACAACATAAATCAGAAAGTATCCATCGGTAATATCAGTATTGATAGTCGCAGCAGCAACTGCATCATTGATGGCCGTGAAGTTTCCAGTCCCGTCTTTACTCACAACCACAATCTCACTTACTAAGACACTATCATCCAACAACTGAAGAAGCCTACCCCCGCTTCTCATTTCAAAGATTTTGCGATTTGAGTTCGACATTCTCAAAGGCAACCTCCCATCTCTCCCAATCTCAACATCCAAGAACAACAGTTTCCGGCCAGGAGGCGGATGGGGCCGTGCTCTCTTCCTCTTTTGGACCCAAGCACGTGTGAAGAGTGCCAGTGAGACACTGAACAGCCTGGTATCATTGGAAAGAGGGGTGTAGAGGCTGTTCTTGATACTCCAAGCGGCCGCTGTCGATCGGACACCATCCAAACATGTTAGTTGGTTGGTGATAATTGCACTCAGAAATGTTTGGACTTCATCGGTTTCTACATTGAGTAGATTGTTTGTAGAATTAAGTGTTGCAGCGGCTGATATCAAGAAATCTTTATTTAGGCTAGATAGAAGGCGGCAATCTTCGAGAGCCCGGATGGCGGTTTCGGACAATGTGGACCGTTGCTTGAGATAATGGTCAATGAGCTTGGTGAACTTTCTTGCAGCAGATAGAGAGTGACGGATGGAGAAGCGGCCATAGTCGTAGAGATTGGATTCACCATCATGGGGGAGGACAGAAATGCAGAAGTAGGGATAAGGGGTAGAATTACAGGCGGTGTCGGGAGCGATCGGGGTGATGGATGGAGATAGGTCTGCATGAGATGGACAGCAGAGGAAGAGCAGGAGAGAGAACAGGTAGAGAAATGACATGAGCTTGCAATCCATGGTTTTACTGGTTTTAGCTATGAAGAGTGGAGAATGGGTTGGTTTGGTATGTTTAAGGTGTTGAGGCTTTTCTCATGGTTCTTGACTTTAATTGACATGGCCCAGTGCCAATCGGGACCGTCCATTTGACAAGTCATATACGTGGAGTCACAAGATTGAAGATCAAAACCGGGCAATCCCAGCCATAGGAACAGCGGTCTTTAAATGGATGGGGAGAATGAATGGCTAATGGTTAACGTTCAACATGGATGACTGATGGGCATGATCATCCCTTTGATGTGTTATTCAAATGAGGACCATCTAATGATATGATCCGTTTGATGAACAATCTAGATCGTATGTTTGGTGAATCAGTACCGCTCGTCTGGTGGATCCTATCCCTAGGCACTTCATAAACTAATTCCACACGCGTGCAGAGTGTGGCACATCCGCACACATGAAACACGTGTGTGAGATTTGAGCTTTCAATAAGGTTAGAAATAATACTTTGATCTTCCGTCTAAAAAGTCTGACAGTTCCACTCTTCCAGTGGGCCAAAGAAAATTAACGGTTACAAAGTTCTTTTCTCGCCACTCATTTTTTTTTTCTTCTTCTTCTTTTTTAAGTCAACGTGTATTATTTTTCCGTGTCTAGCTGTAACGTTGGAATCACGGCTGCAAAAACGAAGTTAAAATTTTAAGAAATCTAAATACTCTTCCAGTTCCTAGGCATTTGTTCCTCAGCAATTTGCCCGAGGAGGAATAGTAGGTACTCGTGTGGGTTCTATCCATCTTTAATCCAGACAACTCCTCCCATTTTGGATGGAATAGATGGACCATGCCCATAAAATCTCCAGGATAGCTAGAATTAGGAGTATGTTGACGGTGTAGATTCAACTGATAGTGTCCAAGGACTCGTGGCATGTATCATCCATTGTAGGACTTAATAGAATGGATGGTCTGGATCACCCATGAAAAGGCACTGATGTACTGCAAAGATTCCGGTGGCTTGTCCGGTAATTTATCTTGCATGAGAAGTTCGAGAACCGAGAAATCCTAGGACGGAAACGGATTGGCTACGCCCCCTCCCACCAGCGATTGGGTGATGGTCGGTGCTCTGTGGGTCCTACCATGATGTATGTGTTTCATCCATTCCGTACATCTATTTTTCTAGATAATTTTATGTTACGGGACCAAAAATTAGATATATCCCAATCCCAAATGGACCACATTATAGGAAAAAGTGACGAATAAACTTCAACCGTTAAAAACTTTTTGGGGACAATAAAAGTTTTGAATCAAGTTGATCTTTGTTTTTACCCTTCATCTGGGTCTGTATGACCTGATCAACAGATTGGATGTCAAATGAAAAGTACAGTGGGCCTTACGAGGATTTAAATGGTAGATATCCAATCATTGTTGTTTTACTGTGGTGTGTTCCGCCTGAGATTTATATGCCTCTCATTTTTGGAATTCAGCACTAAAAGGATCCGTAAAAATGGATGAACGGAATTGACGAAAAGCATACATCATGGTGGGGCCTACAGAGCACCGACCACCAGCCGGAGTAGCCAATCCGTTCCCTCTCCTAGGACCGAGGGGTACAAGTACGGCCCATGGGCCATGGCCGTGGACGCGGACTACCGGTGGCCCGGGTACAGAGATATTCCTGTGCTCCCTGTGATCAGAATCTGTGTGGGGTTCACAGATGCTCGTGATGAATCCACTCCGTCCATCAGTTTTCAAGACAACCGTAGGACTGGTGAACAAAAATCAGGCAGATCCAAAACTCTTGATGGCTATACCACACGAGACAGCAAGGAATGAACGCCCACCATTGGTATATTTTTGGGGGCCACAGAAGTTTTGTATCTGCCTATGATTTATATGAGTCGTAGTAACCCTATGAACGGTTTGGATGATATATCAACATCATGGTCCACTTCACGAAGGTTTCAACGGTAGATGTTTCTATTCCCACTGTTTTATTTAGTTTGGCTCACCTAAGACTTAGATATTCCTGATTTTTAATTCGTTATCTTATATTGGTATTGAAAAACTGATGGACTGAATGGATTTATCACGGGCACATCTGTGGGCCCGCACTGCTTTCGACAACAGGAGCACATGAATATTTCTGTGCCCGGGGAACAGGTAATCGGCGTCCCATCGTGCCGTTGGCTGGGGAATCCGCGTTCCATCGTGCCGTTGGCTGGTGACCCGGGGCTGTGTGGGGACCACAGATATGTCCGTGAGAAATCCACTTAGTCCATCTGTTTTGAAAGACTAAAACGGGACAGGAGTCTACAAATCAGGCAGATCCTACCCTGAGGTGGGCCATACCAAATGAAACTGTGGGAACGGAAATATCCACCGTTGAAACCTTCCAAGCTGACCAAGATGTTTATATGCCATCCAAACCCTTCATAGGGTTATTAACACTTATATAAACTGTAAGCACTAATATCATCTTAATACAACACTTCTCTAATTCCAGGCATTCAATACCAATTTTTGGGTATGGTGTGGCCCAGATGAGATTTGGATCGACCTCATTTTTAGCCTCATGTCCTATTGTGGTATTTAAAAACAGATGGATGGAGTGGATTTATCACTGACATCTTTGTGAGCCCCACACAGCCCAAAGCACAGGAATATCTATGTGCCCGGGGTCACAGGCAATCCGCTTCCTGGTGACCCAGACCAATGTGGTGAACCACACCGCAAGAATCTATCACCTGGAAGATCCGACCAATCCACTGTTTGTCGTTTTCAGTTGAACGCGAACTCGCTGTATTTTCATCTTAACCGTCAGAATGGCCTCATTTCCGCAGCAAGCAATCTTCATGGCATGACTCATCAGCTTTCTCACTGCTCGGATGATCCACACGCACGACAGCATACCGAGAAAGATAGTGTCGTACCTTTGACATACAGTGGGCGCATGCCATCATTCTTTGTCAAGATAGAATAAGCAATTTCTCACGATAGAAAAAGCAATGAAGGTGGTTGACCCCACCTTTTGAACCCACGTAGACCCTCTGTGGGACCACCTGATTGTTTCGGAAAAAATTCTATCCATGTGCATGAAATGGATTTTAATTTCAGAAGCTTTGAGGACAAAATTCCTCACAAATGTACCACACTAATAAAATAGTTTGAAATTACCACATAATTAGGAGTGTATATCGAGCTGAACTGAGTCGAGTTGGCCTCGGCTCGGCTTGGCCACTAGCTGACCTCAGCTCGACTCGGTTCGATCGACAACTTGGGCCAGTTCAAGCCGAGTTCGAGCCAAGATCGAGCAAAGCTTGCCTATGCAGCATTTCCACACACATTTGGACTCCACCTTCAAAATCCCACTGTCTGTAAAACAACAACAAAAGTTTTTTAGGTATTTGATCCAAGTAACATAGAAATTCAAAAAAAAAGATTTTTGTTGTATATACATACCTTCCTTGCCACCGGCCACACTTCATTGAGTCATTGCATCAAACACTTGATGAGCAACATTAATATCAAAGTAACTGAGTCACCGAACTGATCCGATCCAAGTTCGATTTGAGCGGGGCCAACTTGAACTCGACTTGAACTCATTTTCGAGCTCAAAAAATCAGCTCCACTTGGCTCAAACTCAACTTTGAATCGAGCCAAATAGAGCTTTTTTTAGTCTAAGTCAAGCAAGCTAATCGAGCTAGCTTGGTTGGTGTACAACCATAATATTAATGTAGTTGTGGGCTCAAATGTTTTTAAAATAATCCTAGCGTAGGTTTTGGTTGTCTGTTGAAAGTGAATGAATCAAATAAACCAAAGGCTAGCTCCAATTGTTGACTTAATAGGGCCCACATTCCATTCTTAAAAAACTCTTTCAACTTTCTTGAATAGAGAGATATTTTCCTAAAAATAAAAAGTAAAGAGAAAGTTAAAATAATAATGACTTTCTCTTAAGAAACATAATTAAAGATTATTTTAATTAATATTACTTCTTTTTAAGAACTCCTCAAGTCCAACCAATTGACCCGAGGCTATCAGTGGACAACTCCTAACCTTTACGTGTGTACGACATCCAGTCCGTTAAATAGGTTGGTCCACCAAGATGGTCATTTTGTGAGAAAAAAAACGACCCACATCTGCTCATTTAATGGACCAAATTTGTATGTTACTGTTTATCAATGGTTAAACATTGTGCCTCATCTGATGAGAAGATAGAACTGATCTTTGCCATATATGATCCTCGCAGTAGGGCCAACCTATTGAAAGGGTTAGATTTTACATGCACTGAACAGTTCGTAAGTTATTCGCTTGGTGGACCGTACCTCGTGGTCCAACGGGATGGACTTGACACCTCGATAGAGAAAACAGCATATCGATCGCCTAGATTTTAGGCATGTACACGTGCTGGAAAGGCCATGAATCTTCCCATGTTGGTTCCGGTGGCAGATGTACGGATCCCTATCTGTTGCGTATGGGGCCTACCCGAGTCCAGCATAGTCGACCCACCGCGAATATGAAACTCTCCCAAAACCATGTTGATCCAATTATCAGATGGACCACATCATAGGAGACGATTGAGAACCACCGGTCCAGATGATAGTTGATCGGCCTGGTTCTTAGGACGTCCCATTCAATGGTGGATACACCCCGACGAACGAGCTGGGTGCCATACATGTGAAATTCCACGCGGAACAGCTGTAGGGTGTTAAAAATTAGTGGTTTTTGAAAAAAAGAAATTTTGAAATTTTCAAAATTTTGAGATTTTGCCACCAAAATGCTTTTCTGAAAATTCTAAATCCAAAAGGTGTGGTTTGTGCTTTGTCCCACATCAGAATACACGCTCAGGCTCGAGCTCGGGCGCAGGCATGGGCAGTGTGGCTGTAGTGGCGCTAGATGACACACTTTGCACTTGAAAGCCACAACGGTTCAAAACGGATAGCCACTTTAAAAGCCATAACGGTCCGAAAACGGACGGGCCAGAATGATCCAACGGTCAAATATTCTGATCTGATGACCAAAAACATCCGGAATTAATTGACAACGGCCACAAACGTTTTTCAAATGTTCTAAACCATTGAATACCACACAGCAATGGTGCTATACCTGATGCCTATATAAACTGGACCATTCCAATTCGATTTCATCATCTCAACACATCATCTCTCCCATCAAATCAAATACGATCCAAATCTTTATTATAAAATACTTTGAACATTTATACCATCTGAGTCTACCAGAAGAGATCTATTGCATTAAAACGGTTCCATAGTGGACCTATCGTGATTGCTACACGTTGGATCCAAATAGGACTTGTCTTATCCTGAAAGCAATTCACCTGTAAGCCATTAGCAGTTGATAGGGGGGCAAATCATGTTTAAGGACAATATATTTTATACGTGATTCAGCCTAGTAAAATAATTTTTTGTAAATTTATTTTTATATTTTCCGTGTATCCCAACATCAATATCTAACGTAGGGTTAAATTGAAAAGCATGAGTTATCTGATACGCAGGCAGGACGTAAGAGCCACATGCACGTATCTGGGAACGTACACATGGCGCACTCTTTTTATGAATTTGACCCGTTGAGTTCTGTCCGTCCATTTGCTGGCCCCAATAAACATTTATAATGATCCTTTTAGTGTGAATTTTGGGTTATGATACATCTACAGTGGGACCCACTATGCGAACAGTTTGGATTGGGGTGCGCATATGCCAGATGTACAGTTCATGCGCATGGATGCTTAAATAGAAGCTACTTGCATGCCTACGTGGGATATTGACTATCAAACTCAACGACGGACGTGGATTGGGTCCTACCCCCGCCCGTCTCTAGCCTCGAACGGGCAGTTCTGTGGGCGGGCCAACCGAAATAGGATTGCGTACTGAGTTTCGTACTGAGTAAACTCAGTTGGGCCTACTATGAATGTATGTGGATTATCCACGCCGTCCATCCGTTTTTACAGATCATTTTAGTGGTTGATTCTAAAATACAAGCATGCCCAAAGGTCAACTGGACCACACCAAAGGAAACAGTGGGAATAATGACTTCCACCGTCGAAACTTTGCTAGGGCCGACGGTGATGTTTATTTGTCATCCAACCTGTTCATAAGATCACACAGACATGGATGAAGGGAAAACACAAATATCAGCTTGATCCAAAAATTCTGTGGGCCGGAGAAATTTTCAATGGTAGAATTTCAATTCACACTGTTTCCCTTGGTGAGGTCCAGTTGAGATTTGGATATATTTCATTTTTGGGCTAAAACCATAAAATTATCTTTTAAAATGGATGGACGGAGTAGATAAAATATGTAGATCACGGTGGACCCCACAGAGTTTACTCAGTACGCAATCGGCTTCCGGGCCAACCGTGATGTATCTGTTATCCACGCCGTCCATCCCTTCTCTCAGATTGACATGAACCGTTCATGTTCTCATTACTATATATATAAAAGCTATGATGATGCTTCATTGACGATCCTGACCTTCGAATGTTGGATTTGAATATGAACCATTAAATATTAATCTTCATAGACAATCACCCGTTTAACAAATGATTCTTGAAGCGAACCGGGTAGCATAGAATCCAGACCATGAACGGTTCAGATCATCTTTATATGAACTCCGGGGTGGAAATGGGTCCCCGTACCATACTGGGGTACGTAGGCACAGTACCACATCAAAACCACTTAATAATCAAACAATTCAGTCCAAAGATAGTTCTGACGGGACCACTCAAACGAACCACCCAAATAGTGCGGCCCACCGAAGATTAGACACATCATCACTACTCCTTTCCATTTTTTTAACTGCCCAGTAGATGCCTACCAATCAAATAGATAGGATCATAATTCTAGTACAAGTTCTTTCAGAAATAATCAATCGAAAGAGGTTAGCACTATTGAACGGTTCAGATTGAAGGCACAAACCACGTGTACGGCAATGAAGGTGCACGATGCAGGCATGCACAACAGCTGTGATACAGTGACATTTGACATCTCCCCTATCAAGTCAGCTTTGAACCATCTCTACATTTCATAGGGGGTCATTCAATTGTAAGTAGGGGTGGGCCGGGCCAGGCAGACCCAATGGATAGGCCTAGGCCCAAGCCTAACATTGGTCTAGCAAAGCCCGAGTAGGGGCGCACACGGAACCTGTAAACTGGACCGGAACCAACCAGACCACACGGTTTGGTCCAGTTTTGAAGGGCACCGGTTCCAGTGCCGAAAATCAAAGAACCAGTTAGTTCGGTTCCAGTGTTCTGTAGAATCAAATCAGACTGTGAACCGGAGCATAAGACAACCTTGGATCTGAACTTGGAACCGGACCCTTCAGTCAATAAATATTTAAATTTTAATATTTTTTTTAATATAAAAAGCACAAAAAAAAACTTAGTTTTTCTTTAATCCCCCCTCTTTTTCTTTCATGGCCTCTCTCTGTCTCTCAAGAACCGTGCAATTCAACTGGATTATTAAAAAAAACCATGCAATTGGATTGGATTATAAAAATAAATCATGCAATTAGATTGGATTATAAAAATAATTCATGCAATTGGACTGGATTATAAAAAGCCCAGAACCGTAGAACCGAACTGGTTTTTTACAGTCCGGTGCTGTTCGGTTCTAGGGTGCAAACGGTCTGTTGGGAATGGTTTGGTTTCAATTTCACCTCAGAACGGGACCGAACCGAACTGTGTGCACCCCTACGAAGCAGGGTTGGTTATCCAATGCCCGAGCCCAACATGGATCTAGCGAAGCAGGCCCAACCAGCCTGTCAGTTGATAAATCCCTATTTCCCACTCGAATATTCCTAATCTATCAATTGATCAAGTGGGCCACCCATATACAACGAAATAAACACCCAGAGAAACAAAATCAACGATCCACATTCAAGATTCATGTGTTGCCTAATCAAGGGTTAGAATGACATACTTGTAGGATACAAGACAAATACATATGAAGTTGGGTCAGGCAAAAATGACTTGGAGCCAAAGCCTAGCCCGAAAATTGATCAAGCCATGCATGCTAGACCCAAGCCGTCCATGGACTGAGTTAACAGGTCCATGCCCAGTCCAAAGCCAGGTCAGGTCCTCTCAATTATAGTATTGAATATGGGAAATCCATGTTTGGATACCCAAAACTCTATTTTTTACCATTTCACCTTACAACGAAGTAGGAACAAATGAACAAGCTTAACTTACAAGATGGAAAGATAGTCACTGGTGTTTTTGAAGAACATTGCTAGAGTTGTTGCTGAAGATGCCAAACAGTAGAGAAAACTATATTCAATGCTTTGATGGGCACTGGTAACATTTGTCAAAAAACCCAAATGATTGTATTTGCCTAATGAAGTTTGTCCCACTCGCCCATCCTCCGAAACCGAATCCAAAAACAAATGCCCATGTTGCTATAATGGCACTTATCCAGTACATCAACGGTCCACATTTTGCGATCTCGTCTTCGGCCTGCAAATAAATACAACAGAGTAGGAAAAATATAAATGCAAAACTAGGTAATTCAGGGACACTTCATCTCAATAGAAGGAACAGAGAAGTAAGAAAGATGCATCATGTTGTGTACTTAATGGCCATGTACACACCATAACATGTCGCAACATGGTGTGTGGGTGCAAGACCCAAGAAGCGGATCTGGAGGGTCCCACCAATCCACTGATCAGATGGGACAGTTTATGAAAATAAATGGACAGCTGAATAAAATTTAGCCATGTTTTACCATGCCATCCACTCATTTCTAATATTGCAGCCCATGTGGTAAGTGCACCAACCTGATTCTTGGGCATGGCATCTACATTAGTGGGGCCCACCTGATGGATAGCTTGGATGTCAAACCCATCGCCTTGGGACATGTGGAGACATGTAGATGGGCCACTGTCTACACACACACAGGATTAGCAAGCCTTTTATCCTTAAATATTTATTTGTTCACCACTAGAAGTGGTTTTAGTCATTCATTCCAAGAAGTTAGAAAACCTCCGAATATACTGACATAGAAAGTATACAATGAGCACTAAAAGAATGGAAATTTAAACCCATGTTCTGCTTTCAAGGTGCGTTTGGATGCACCGCTGAATTGAATTGCTAATGTTCAATTAAATCAAGAGGATAAGACAATAATCAATCATGTTCCTGTCATTCGTAGTGAGAAATGAGTCCTTGAATTGCAGTTGCATCTCTTTCAGTCCAATTTGAAGTAATGAAATTGCACTTTGGAGGCTAGACTTTCAACATGAATATGATCGAAATTGCAATTTGGTTATTTCCAGTGCCGGTTTGGATCCTTGCATTGGTCTATGCAAGATTGGCCAATACATTCATGTTAAACTGATACTATGTGCCAATCGAATTTGAATTGTATGTATTCGCCAATCCTAGATGGACCGATACCATGATCCAAACGCGTTCCCTTGGTATCTCTCATATGCCGTGCCAGCAACAAACACAGGAGTTCTAAAACTCCGTGAACAATGAGCAAACTCGATGAGTCACTAGGAAACTAACTCATTCTCGACTTGGCAAGACTCATTGAGTTGACTCACAGAATCGACTCAATGCGATCCATGATGACTCGAACCGAGTCAGTCACATGAAAATAGCTCCTTTTGATATATTAAAGGAGAGACTGTTTTAACCCACGACCTCTAGAATAGCAGAACCCTATAAACAATACACCACATACCACAGTTGCAACCATGGTTTAAAAACTCGACTCAATGTTCATTCAAGTTGAGCTGACTCAAAGGCTCAACTTGACTTGACTTGATAGGCAGTAACTATAAATTAACAACAGCAGGGATGGGAGGAAGTATTTAAATTAGTTAACTTTATATAAATATTTAAATTTATTTATTTTTTCACTTATAATTAGCAACAGGCCTGACAAGTTGAGTGACGTGGCCCGAGTTAGAGCCAATCGCATCAAGTTGCCTGAGTTAGCAAGTCGAGTCGATGAGTCTCCCATTGACTGGCTGAGTCACTCTCAGATTTGAGTTTCATAGGGACTCCCTCAAAATCTCACCTAGTCGAGTTGATGCAGCTGAGTTTTGAATAGAGTCAGTGAGTTTTTGAACTATAATTGGACAACTATATGTAACTGACATATTTCTATTGAGAGCCATTTTAAACATTTATTACTACTTTGAATAAAAATAATTTTAATTATTGAATGTCGAGTCAAGTAAAGACTCATCCGAATCTTCAAGTCGACCACACCTGACTGGGCATCAAGTTGAGTCAGGTTTTCGGGTTTCTGAACTATGATAATCCTACCCTTGTGGACTCAAAAGCTGTCTTATTTTCAATCTACTTTGAATCTTTCATTTCCATGGTAGAGTCAAACTCAACTATTGATTTTAGAGTTGAACCTGGGTTTTGAACACTAATAAATGAATTTGAAACTTGCTGTAGGTAGTTTGTAATATTGGAGAAGAAATGCAAAACCACAATAAGAGAAATGGGTAGTTTACTTACAGTTTCTAATTGCTTCTTTGAATAAGCTTTCATAAAAGCAACACCTGGAATAATGTAGACCGAGAAGGAAACAAGGAATGCACCCATGATGGAGTTTATTGGTCCAAAAAATGGAATTGCCAATGCGAAAAACCAGATAACAAGCACAACCGGCACTCTCACCAATGCTCTAAGCATAAATCTCCTGCTAGTGTGAACTCCAACGACTTTTTCCCATGCCAGAAATAATGGGTTTGCATTCAGCAGAAATGCTACATACTGCAAGAAAAAAAGAGAAGGGAAGAACACAAGAATGACACAGAAGCTTTTAACAAAGTTCATATTGCCTATGTCACGACTCAAGAGAACCAGCACGTCTCACTCCATTGGGGCCTACATGCAGAGATGGTCGGATAATCAGCAGTCCATTCTCTAGGCAAAATTTTGAATAGGCTATGGTCCAAAAATACATTTAAAGGATGTTCCTAACCATGATTTCTGTATTTAAATGTGACCATAAAAAACCATCTGGGCGGCATAAGTTTCATACCGGGGACCAGTTCCAGAACATGGACAGTTCCAATTATCGGACCATCTTTGCAACTGGACCCCAGTTGCGTGACAGTTCACATACCACTCAGTCGAACCAGTTTAGAGATGAGAGCACATAGAAGCTACCTGATGCAAAATCATGGCAATTATGCATACATTTTTTGTCTTTGAGGGGGGCAAAACACCGAATGCATTCGATCGGTGTAGTAGGATGTCTCCATATGCCCAGTAAACCGCAACAGAATTCGGTATAGTTAATAAGTAGGTGTACAACACCGTACATATATATACATACTTGTATTTGTTAGGCTTCCACATGGCCTCCATTAATTCACTGCGACAATGCAACTATTCGTAATGTAATGATACAACGAAAAAGGAGCATTGAAAAATCTAGAAATGTAATACTAACATGGCGATTTGGCTTCCGAACGTGAAAAGAATGTTGGTGGCTCCAGTAAAGAAATCCACCATGTTTTTGGGTCCTTGATGCTTCACATTTGCGATCTAAAAGTTCGTAACGAAATTCTTTTGTGAATTCAAATGCACCCATCATGCTTGTCCAGTCATCAGGTAGGTCACCCAAGTAAGTTGATGTGGACCATTGACAATTTTCTTCAGCCTCCACCATTTATATGTGTGTGGCCCACCTGATGCACGGCTTCAGATGTCTGATACACATGCCCCGTAGGCACATGTGACCAAGAAGCTTGCAAACTAGAATATGTAAAAGATGATGCCGTCACCTGACCATGCTGAATAGCAGCTACCACCATATAGGCTGAAGTAATGCTGGTTGTCGCAATGCCCAGAAATGAAGCAACACGAAAATTGTGAACGGAAGGCAACAGGACTGTTGGAATTGCAAGAGCTCCAAACAAATACAGCCACTGCCGCTTGTTCCAGCTTGAGTTCATGTAGTAGACATGGCTGCATCACCAGGTAAGAGTATCTTAAGACTTCCAATTTACCATCTCAACAGAGGAAGACATGTTAATGAAGTTAACAGTTTGAGTATTTTATGGTCACAGCAGAGTACGTCACCATTTTGATGTGTCCTGCTAACACCGTTCTGGGGTAAGAATTTTCTAAGCTTCAGGACCGGATGCCCAAGCTTTACTAACATCATTTTTGTGTATGTTAGTGAGTTTTCTGATTTAACTTAAAAGTGTCAAAGACAAGCATAACCCCATCTCAAACATAGTCTACGCCAGTAGTTTTGATATGTACACTCGATTAATGAGCCAGACACGATTCCATGACCATTTCAATGTGTCTTAAGAAAAGAGTATAGAAGTATTAATTTTCACATGCATTCATCATAATTTCAGTCGCAGTTTAACTTCTTTTTTTTTTCTTAGTTTTTGAAAATTAAATTCTGACAATTTGGGGGTTGGCCACACAAGTTTAGGATATCATAGAGCGACCACTTTACCTGGAACATGCTATGAGTTGCAAAACACACACAAAGATCAGAGCAGTCATGTTGAATGCAAGAACCAAATTACCGAGCGTCTTTCCAGCTACTATGCTGATCACCTCATGGTACTGAATAGAATAAATATCAAAATGAAGAATAAGTCACAATAATCTCACAAGCATAAAGGTATAATTCATGTAGCAAAAGAAGAAGAACATTCAGATGCAGGTTTTAATTTGCTGGTTGTTGATAGAAAAGCATCTAAGGCTATCATTCGATATGTTTGCCCCACGGCTCAAATAGTAAAACTATTAAAGATCAGATTGGCTCATGTATTGTTCAACAACTCATATAAATAAAGAAAACTAGAAGGTAATGTCTAATTATGTCCTCTAATTGAGAAGATGGTTTTAGATCAGCTCATGGAATTTTGGATTATTTTACTCTCTTTCAGACAGTAGACTCTTGAAGCTTTTTTTTTTTTTTTTTTCCTCGTGCGAAAAATGATGGAACTTGTTATATCCCCTTCATCATTTAGGGTGTTTGTGGCTATGTTTTTTAGGAGTCCTGTGACATGATTTTCTTATCTCTGCTAAGTAGAAAAAATCGTAGTATAGGAGTCATTTGGCTTACAGTTTTAACAGCTATTCCTTGAGCAAAACCCAAAATTTCCAAAACTATGCAATCAGTTAATCGTAGCTCTCTGCAGCAGACTGTAATCCAGTCGAAAATATGTTGAAATGCAGCTTTCATTTCTTGTCATGTTCTAAACTTCTAATACACTCATGATATTTTAAAGCTCCACAAGGGAAACTCCATTTCTATGTATTTCTTCATTTCCTGTGCTATTTTCACTATTTCTTTCAATTGTATCCAACATGTCTGTTGCCACAAATTCCTCTTGGAATACACTGATACATCCATGTTTGGGAACAAAATGTTGAATATAGTAGCTGCGACTGAAAATAATCAAGCCGTCCTAGTTGGTTTTCCCTTAGGATAGGTGTACCCTGCAAACTTAGGATCAAGTTTAATCGTGATTTTGGTGGGCCCCATGCCCTCCATGTCAGATTCGCTGCACCAAAGCTGCTTTTTTCCTCCACTTGCAATTATGGAAGTTAATAAATAAATAAATAAATAAACCCACCTAAAATTCCAATTTTAGCAGAAAAAATGTGCTGCTCTGGTGCAGCAAGAACAACATGATGGGCATGTTGCCTGCCAAAATTAGGATTAGGTTTAATCCCCATTTTGCAGAATCCCAAGCCCAAACGGACCCTAAATTGAATATTAGGATAAGGATCACCGTCACTGAAGCTACATGCCTACTACATTAAAATTCTGTTTTATCTGATACTTAATTATGCCTGGGTAACTCTATTGCAAATAAAATACACATGCTCGGTGTTTTCTGATAATGCCATGTCTAACAGAGGTTCCGAGTGGCCTTCGACAAATGATGAGGAATCTTTAGAAGACTCAAATTCCTAAAATCTACAAAACATGGTTAGAATGGCTGCATCATTAGCTACAAAATCCGAACTAGTTCCACAAATTGGTTGTACAATCATGATTGCATAACATTCTATGATTATTAGAGTCTAATGTCAATGAGGTATGGTAATAATTTCCCAGATGGATATAAAATAAGCCTAAAATCCTTCATATTTCATTCACCAAAGAAAATGTGACAGGATATGATGGAATGGTAGTTGAAAGCAGTTAGCATCAGATGCCAGAGTGTAGACAATTCACAGGCAAGTTACATTTCAAAAAACTAGAAAAGGGAATTTTTGGAGTGTAGTATTTTTCTTATTTCTCATCCTTGGTGCTCCCTTAGGACACTGGACCACTTGTATAATGAAATAGGGTTGTGGGTCTTTTTTCTTTGATCAACAATTTTTCCAAATTTATAACTATTGATAACATGGTATTAGAGCTAGGGTTCTCCTATAGGAGCACTGAAAACAAGAAAGAAGAAAAATACTACACTCTAACAGGAGTAAAAGGAAATGATCTTTTTATTGATAACCTAACATGCGAGGGAAGAGAATCAGAGGGTTTTGTATGTTGAAGGAAAAGCCAACCTGAAGAACATGTTTTTCATGTATGGCACCAGTGGCTCTGGTCCTTCGTGAAGCCTCGGCGTGAAATAGAGTGATAAGATAGACACTCCAGCACCCAAACGCACCATAAAGAAACTGGGAACCAATCCCGAACCAATAACCCATTTGAGCAAAGGTGTAGGGTAGGGTAAGGATCAAAGATCCAACCTGATAATGAACAGTCCACAGAGAAAACACTCCCACTATCATTAAATACGCTGTAAAAACTGATGTGACTGCTTGAAACTTGTAATACATTTCCCCATCTTTTTCCTCTAAATAAGAAAGAGAAGTGAAAAAGGCTGAATTCAAAACAAATCATCAACACACCACATTAGCATGCTTGATTTTTCAGGTTATAGCTCAGAAAATTGCAGTGGAACCAATGTAGTTTCATCATTTATCATGCTTGAAATCATTTATACATATCTTCTAGTTGGGCTAGAAACAATTTTCGTCGCAATGAAAGTGAGATTTTGAGCTTTCCACAATCTTTCAAAATGTGCCACTAATTAACCATTTTACAGTCCACAAAGCAACCAAAAAGAGCATAACTATTTTGAAATATTCTGAATTATATATGTGACCATGAACAATTAATCTTAGAGTCTCTTGAATAATTAAAAATGCACTCAAAACCCATTTTCCATTATTTTTTCTTACAAACATTAATCCACTTCATTACAAAAGAAGGTAAAAACAGAAAATATTTTTGAGCAAGGATTCAAACCAGCATTAAAATAAAGACTAGAGCCATAACTACTAGCAAGAGTAGCTACCTGGATGGTGTTGGGGGCCTTGCACAAAACCTTAGGATCTAGCCCTCCAGAACAAACCAGAATTATAGAATAATAATGCAATGAAAAACAATCAAAGCATAAACCATACGAAACTAGAGAATTTTACGTGGAAATTAAAACCCTCAAAGAGGTAAAAACCACGGGACCTCGTCCAGATTAACAATCCACTATAAAGCAAAACGTTACAACTGATCAAAAGCAAACACCGCTTGGATCAAAACTTCTTCACTCACGCATGAGTGGATGAACAATAAGAGAATAATGGAAAAACAGAGGGATCTCACCGATCAAGAGGACGTAGAAGCGCTGAGACATGGACTGTGAAGTAGATCACCTCTACGAGCAGAATCTCCCTTCCACGAGCTTCCTCTCTCTCTTTCTCTCTCTTTCCTTTGATAGCCCTAAGCCCTCTTAGAGTATTTTTAGAAAACCTTAGAAAACCCTGGAATACACACCAATCCCGCATACACCCCTTTATATAAGAATAGAAAGAGGTATAATCAAAATGGGAAACAATTTCCGCAGAATCTGCGTTTCCGCAATCGCATCTGTGTAACTCTTCAATGATATCGACGATCTCTCGATGACAGTTGTCAATATCATCTGAGGTCCTTTGATGATATCGAAACATGGCCAAAACTGTCTAGCAACCAGGGGTGAAAATTTTCAACAATTATCGATGTCATCTAAGGTCTCTCGATGACAGCCTTTGATACCATCGAAAGTCCGTCAATGATATCGGAACAGGACAAAAACTCTCCAGCGATCAGTGGTGAAAAATCCCACAATTATTGATGACATCGAAACTGGTTCGATTTCATCGAATCCAGCAATGAGGAGAAAATCCCCATCAGTTGGTACTCGCCCCACCCGTGCTAATGTGGCGCATGTGCAACATCTGAAGTTGTTGATCAGGTGTGTCATGCATTTAATGTGCTGTGGGTAGGAAATCGGGCTGTTCTGGTAATTTGGTGGGCAACATGTGAACACTGAATATGGACTGTTGGTGGGTTATGTGCATATGGCCCACCTGATGACCTTACTGACTGGTTTTGGAGACTGCAATGTAGACACTGTAAGAGGCCCACCACATGAATGAACCAACATCTCTCAAACATGCCACCATCTAAAAATTAAAAAATAAATAAATAGATGCAAGGATCTTCTCTCAAACTACTCAGATCATGTTTGAAAGTGTGTCAAAAACACATTTCAGTGGGAATTGTCTGGGGTTGCCTGGCATTGAAAAGACCAGGTACTTGGAAAGCGGATTCCCGCACCTTTTCCAGCCAAAAGATTTGGTTGAGGTTGTTGCTATCGATACCACCACCAGAGAAATCAAGATATATAGCATTAATACAAAAGAAAACTTGATTGGTTTGGTGGAAATGATGAATTATAGAATCCATTTCCATAATTTGGGTCATTTCTCGCATTTGGATGCACAGAAACGCCTGGAAACAGTTTCTTCTTGGGCCTAATTCCATTGCAAGCATTTCCTCATAACCGCTAGCTATTTAGAAATTTAAGAAGGTCCCAACCACATCAATTGTCTTTTATCTTCATTCCAAACATAAATTCATGATTCCAGAAACGAATAAGAAAATCTCTTTACAGAGACTCAGTTTGCCATGAGATAAAATGTTAATTCGAAAGAAAGAAAGAAAGGAAAAGAACCTGAACAGCAACTGAATTGAGCCAGGCATCATAAACAGAGCCACCATGCCAAATTGCAACATTCCAAACTCTCTGAAACGACGTCGCCTTCTTTTCCATACCTTTCTCTTCTCTATTGCTTCCTTCCATGCCTCTCTGTTCACCTCCACGGCCAATCCCCATTTCCTCTCCAGTCATGACTGTCACACCAAGAACCCAACTTGGAGGGAGAGAGAGAGAGAGAGAGAGAGGAACTGTGCTTGGAATGAACTACTGTAGAGCAGACTTACTGCGACAACTACTACTACACTAAAGAGGGGTATTTTCGGTATTAAAATTTTAACATAGAAGAAGTGAAGAACGAGCTGCACCGAGGTAGGTACTGTATTGACGTGGCAAAGTTCTGTGGGCCCTGCCAAGATATATGTGTTATATCCACACTGTCCATCAAATTTTTCAGATCATTTTAGTACGTCATCTTAAAATTTAGAAAAATCCAGATTTCAAATCAACCACACCACCGAAAAAAGTCGGGCAATAACGGCTATCGTTGAAATCTTCCAAAGGCCGACCATATTTGTCTTCCTAACTGTTGATTTGGTCAAACAGACCCAGATGAAAGGGAAGATTGATATGGTCCACTTGAGCTTTGGATCTATCTCGTTTTTGGGGAATGATCTGTAAAAACCACTGTGGGGCCCACAGAGGTTCTTCAGAATATAGCGTACTGAGTTACACAGTACTCAATCTGCTTCCAGTACCGACCTCGGTGGTGTGTTTCTACGCAATCCGAATCCTATTTTGGGACACACGTTTGTCAGAGAAAGTCTTTGGTACCGTGGCAGAGTCTGATGGTTCATACACATGCACTAAAACAAATGTATATTTTTCGCGGGATTAACCAAAACTAGATCATTCGATATAATGGGACCCACTTATCTGGTAATGGACGGCTAAAACTAAAAGTAGCCATTGACTGGTGTCCAATAGATAAATGTTCAATAAACAGTAGTTAGGACCCTTCGATCTATCTGGATTTAGGCTTGCGGTCTAGTTTCAGTGGGTCCCACGATTTTGAGGGCTTAGTTTGAGCCAAGTACATCCCACGTGTACGATTTATGAGTGCATGAGTATAAACCATCAAGCTCTGCCATAGTATGAAATAACAGGTTGCCGCAAAGTACAATCTTTCCCGCCAAAATGCCTTTTTTTAGCAGGTCAATACCATGAAAATAAGTTATGCCCAGATGAAGATTATCATTCTAAAAAATCACAATGGTCGACTCAATAAATGGTCTATAACTGTATGTTGAGTCACACCAACGGTCATCCAACGATTCTAATGTCGAGACCCACCTGATCAGTAAAACCACCGTATATTTTTTCATGATGATCTCTGTGATGGAGCGTACCTTTTTCATGGAATTGATTTCCAAAAACGATAGTATCTTAGAGGTAAATATGGTGCGGTACCACACGTTGTGGTACCCCGCCTGCAGTGATATCATTTATACAAAGGTTAGGTGAGGGTTATAAATGGGCCGGGCTCGGGCCACTAATTCAGAATTTGAAAAGGACTGGCCGACTCCCCGGCCCGAAATACTTCAAAATCCGGGCCGAGACTACACCAGGCCCGGCAAGTTTACAGCCCTAGTTAGGCAGGAGCAGATTGGGTGTTACCCGAGTAACACCTTAGTAGGTGTTAATCTTACCCTGTGCGACCCATCTTAATGACCTTTTTTGTATATCCATACCGACAATCCGTTATTTAAGATGATTTTAGGATGTTAGCCCAAATATTAAGAAGATCCAAATTTTAAATGGACCACACCATTGGAAAATATGGCAAATGACAATTAAAAACCTTTTGTAGGGAACAAAAGTTTTGGATCAAACTTATATTTATATTTTCTATTCATCTAGTTCTTTTTGACCTTATCAACTGGTTTTATGGCAATAAAAATTATGGATCTGCTTAAAGTAGGCCCTAGGAAATTTTTAATGGTGTGCTTTCAATCAACACCTTTTCCTATGGTGTGGTCCACATGAGAGAGATTTCCACTGACTAACTTTTTGGTAAAAAGCCATAAAATGGAATGAAAAAACCCTCTAAGGTGTTACTGTTGCCCGATTAACCCCTGAACTGCTCTCAGGTTACGTACTGTGTGTTTTTTCTGTACAACTTTAAAAAATGGTGGAAACTCATCAACCGCACACACGGTATAGTCGCACGGAAATCCAAGCCGTCCAAATCCCCGAACCAAATAAGTTACACAAAAAGATAACATTAACTCTCATATTTTTCTCTTTTAAATTCGGCACATGAAATATTTTTACTAATAACCGTCCATTTGGTAGATATTACTTGTGATGGTTTGAATTGCTTGATCGGCGTGATTTTAGAGATATAAACCATCCACAAGATGGTCCACAGTTTGGATGGTATTAATATCTTAAAATCAGTGCCCCACATGCGATAAAAATAAGTCACTACCATTTCTAAATTTGTGAAGAACTAACACAGGAGTCGTCGATAATCAAACTTCCATTGCATTGGAAAATTCAAAGATGGCTAGCTCTCTCGGTAGCAGATTGCGTCCTGTCCCTTTCTGGACGGAACTTCGTCCTGGCAGGGGCTCTGTGGGACCTGTCGTGATGTATGATCATTATCCACACCGTTCATCCATTTTTTCAGATCATTTTAAGATGCAAGACAAAAACATTAGGAAGATCCAAGGGTTATAAATAACACACCACGGGAAGCACGGATGATAATGATGCCCACCATTGAAACCTTCCTAGGCCCCACCGTGATTCTTATTTTCCATCCAACCTGTTCACAAGGTCAAATAGATCTGGATGAAGGGAAAATACAAATTCCAACTTGATCCAAATCTTCTGTGGCCCACAATAATTTTTTCAATGATGGACGTTTAATTCCATTCTATGGTCCACCTCAGCCATTGATCTGGCTCAATTTTGGTCTCATTAATTAAATTTATCTTAAAATTTTTATGAACGGTACGGATAAAGTTCTTACCTCACAGTGGGCCCTACAGAGCCCTGCTGGACGTAATCCGCTTCCAGCTCCCTCCCGCATCCATGCATAGCATACACAAGATTTCAGTTCAAGCATTCAGACAATTGCTCTGACGCGCACCACGGTGGATGGATATTCCTCAAAAAATCTAATCGATACGAAAATCTTAGCCTTCGGATTTTTAGCCTAGAGATGAACGGTTAGGAAGAGAAAAACAAAAATGATCAACATTAAACTCAAAACTCTCTTAATTTTAGAAAATAAAATCATCCGTTGTTGGAGATTTCACGGGAACGATCCATCAACAGAGGTCACCAATAGATCAATGGTCTGGATTACCGAAATATGGCCCCACTTATCAAAAATCGAAAACTCATGTACACTCCAAAGATATAAGCCACGTTTCTCTATAATTCCTCCTTCCGTGGAGGAGCAATCATGCGGAAGCGCTGATAAGATTGTAACTAGTTCTTTTCGCCTCCGTCGCGACGGACGCGGATTCGGTACTGATAAGTTGAGTAGCGAGATTCACTACTGAAGTGATATCACCAACTTCTGTGGGCCCCACAATGATGTATGTTTTATATCCACTCCGTCCATCCATTTGGAGAGATCATTTTAGGGCAAGATATAAAGAATGAGTCAAATCCAATTCTCTGGTGAACCCCACCACAAAAAACAGTGGGGAGAGTGACGTCCACCATTAAAAATTTCTATGGACCAAAAAAGTTTTCAATCAATCTGATATTTGTGTTTTGCCTTCTTTCTTGTCTGTGTTAAACAATTTGGATTTCAAATAAACACGATGATGGGCCTTAGGAATGCTTCAACGGTGGTAATCACTCTCCCCACTATTTTCTGTGGTGGGATCCACTACAGCTTTGTATCTACCTCATTCTTTGGATATGTGATCTCTCCAAATAGATAAACAGCGTGGATACAAAACATACATCATGGTAGGGTCCACAGAACTTGGGGGCGTCACTTCAGTAGCGAGTCTGGCACCTGTAAGCAGCTAATCCGCGAACCGTCGCGACTCAGGATTGGATTGAGTACGTCGGTGCTACAGGGCCCACATGCTAAGATGGTCCGTCTCTATTTTGTACTATATTCTATACGCCCCACTGCATTCTGTACGCCCCACTTTAGGAAAATTGTGCTGAACGAATGATTTCTACCACCACCGTCTGTCTGCGAACTTTAGAACAATGAAAATAAATCTTTTAATGACTTCCACGCAACCCTAAATATAAAAGGATAGATCTTTTTGAACCGATCTGCACAATCAAATTCAACGAATGAAAAGCGGTCTCACGTCGGCACTATCGTATTGAATATCAAGATATAGATTTGTAAATTTGTATTAAAAAATAATAAGGATAAAGAGATCTCTTCGCCAAGGACGCACGTCACACGTTACATGTATGCACGACCAAAACTCTAAAGATATTTAATTTTCTTCTGGCAACACATACATGGCAAGGAGATAGGCGACACATATGCAAAGCGTAGAAAAAAAATGCATCAACAAGTGAAATATCATTTGGAAATTAGTCATGAGTCTAAAAAGAAATAAAGGCTAACAAGAATTACAATTATATCTAATCATCTTTGCTTCTCATGCATACTTTGTTTTCATTAAACTTTTGTCAAACCTAAGAAATCAAAATAAAATTGGAACTTCTTTGTGGGAATCATATTTTAAATATATCTGTTAGATTCATGCTCGTATGAATCTTTTTAAGAGTCAAACTTCATTCCTTCAACACACGTCGGATAAAATGATAATGTATATCAATATGTTTAGTATGAAAAGGATAAACCAAATTCTTCACCAAATCGATCGCTTTTTCACTGTCATAATTAATTGGCACAACCTCCTGCTAAAAATTAACTCAAGTTTCTTCATTATTTCTCGTAACCAAATACCTTACTTAAAAGTTTCTGGCACATCCATATACTCAGCTTCGATTGTAGAAAGGACAATCACATAGTTAAGCTTTGACATTCAATTGACCGCTTCACCCGTAAATACAAACGAGTAATCAAAAGTCAACATTATATTGTCGACGTTCCCTACATAATTTGAATCCACATATCCTACCAACTTTTCCTCTGATTTTTGAAATGTCAAGACGTAGTTTGTTATACCTCATATATATTGAAGTAACAATTTCATTGCTTTCCAATGTTCCTTACTAAGGTTAGCTATGTATCTGCTCACAACACCAATTACATGTAAAATATCTGGTCTTATAGAGACTTTGACATATATTAAACTGTCAACTATGTTTAAATAGAGCACACGAGACATAACTTGTTTTTCATTATCTATAATAAGACATTACTTTGAAGAAAGCCTAACGTGAGCAACATGGGATGTGCTAACTGGCTTAGCCTTCTCTATTCCAAACTTCACAAATACCTTCTCAAGATACTCCAACTGAGATAATTGTAATATGCTCCTCTTTCTATCTCTGTGCATATTTATGCCGAAAATCTTCTTTGTAGCCTTAAATTTTTCATTTCAAATGTTCTCGACAAATGAATTTTCAACGTATCGATTCAGACATGCTACGGCTGACAATAAGCATGTCATTTACATTCAATACTGTTGAGATGTGGAGCTATATCTGGGGGCCGCTCTACCAGTCGAGTGCCCTGCTCGACCAGTCGAGGACTGCTCGACTCAGATTCCAGCGAGCATTAAGTTTTGGGTTCCGAGGTGCGTGACCGATCAAGGCCCCTACTCGACCAGTCGAGGGTCCGCTCGACCAATCGAGTAGTATGCTCGACCAGTCGAGGTTACGTAGATTCGTTTCTGGATTTGATGTAGACTATGGATTTTTGAGTCGATTTTTGCGGAAGTGCGAAAGGGGAGTTGCCTAAACTATAAATAGGGGTCCCTAGGGCTTTTCTAGATTTTTTGGGAGTTATTCTAAAGTATGAGCAGAGGGTTTTCTCTGTGCTTTTAAGGAAAAGGTTAGTATATTGCCTTGTAATCTTTATTTTTCTTCATAGTGGAAGTTTGCATCCGTGGTTTTTTACCCATGTTGAGGTTTTTCCACGCATATTTTGTCTTGTAGTTTATTTAGATTGATTTGATTCTTTTCTAGTTTATATTTCTTCTTGTTTATCGTTTGTGGGTGAGACTGGAGATTGGATCTCGGTTCACTGCGTTGTTGGCGTGCTGCGCAACAACTGGTATCAAAGCTATTGGTTTAGTTCTATTGGGAGCAATGACGGAAGAAGGGAAGACTAGAATTGAGAAGTTTGATGGTTCAAACTTTGCCTTCTGGAAGATGCAGATGGAGGATTATCTGTATTAGAAGGACCTCTATATTCCTTTAGGAGGAAAAGAGAATAAACTAGAAAATACGACAGATGATGAATGATTTTTATTGGATCGGAAGGCTTTAGGAACGATCCGACTCTCTTTGTCTAAAAGCGTCGCCTTCAATATATCTAAGATGAAAACTACAAAAGAATTAATGGAAGCCCTAGCCACTATGTATGAAAAACCCTCAGCGTCCAACAAGGTTCATCTTATGAAACAACTATTCAACATGAAGATGTCAGATGGTGGGAGCGTGGCTGAACATCTAAACGAGTTCAATACAGTCACGAGCCAGTTGGAATCCGTTGGCATTGTTTTTTAGGATGAGGTCAGGGTGCTATTGATCTTGTCCAATTTGCCAGAAGTTGGGATAGTTTGATGATTGCTGTGAGCAATTCTTTAGGGTCGACAAAACTAAAATTTAATGATATGGCCGGTCTAATTCTCAGCGAAGAATATAAAAGAAAGGCATCAGGAGTTTCAGGGGACTCAGGGAATTCTCTAAACGTTGAAGGAAGAAGAAGATCAATGAACAAAGGTGGTAATAAACACAGACGTTCTAAGTCAAGGAAGAAGTCCAAGGGACCGAAATACAAAGATGGGTGTTGGCATTGAAGCAAGAAGGGGCACATGAAACATAATTGCAGGACACTCAAGAAATAAGAAGGAAGCTCTGAAGGCGGGAAGGATTCAGTGAATCTATCTGAGGAGAGTGACACAGAGGCGTTTGTCACGCCCCAAACTCGGAAAACGAGCTCACAAAATTCTCGATCGCCGAATCCGGCGCCGACAGCCTCCATAGTACTCCACTCTCGGATTCCGGCACTTATATGCCAGATTCCAATCCTGGGATCCTACAATGAGGATTTTCAGTATGAAATATTATTTTTTAATGGAGCATAACCACAAGCATAACCAAGTCACAAAACAACATCACCACATATCCACTATATCAAAAACTTTTAAGTACAAAGGGGAAAGGGAAATACAAGGTGATCAAAAAGCTTCAAAATAAACTGATGCGCACTCCTGCCTCAGCGCTGCTGCTGTCCAACACTACCTGCACGCAACGGTCGTGTATAAGCTTACAAAAGCTTAGAGGGTAGTGTAAGTGTGTGCGCAAGGCAAGTGCTAAGTGTACACTATCAGAGTGATGCGGAAATATAAGGTAAGTCCATGAATGCTATCAGCTGTACCAAAGCTATATAATGCAAGACATGAATGCTATCGGCCATACCAAGGCCATGTGATGCGAGGCCTATGTAGTCAAATGTCATATGCGAGATGCAAAGCAAGCATGCCAGTACTCGTCAAGTACACATATCAGTACAGTTCCTCTCTGGATATCACCGAGGTTTAGTACACTTCACACTGATTGCCCCTCCCTAGCTGCACAATCAAGCAAGTGGAAGAGACCACACTATCCGCCTGACCAGTAGTCTGTCAATACCTACCCAGCTCGTCGATAGCGGACTCATTTGCGAGATGGTCAAACTCAGCCTAGCCTATAGCCCCCTCACTCAGGCGGATAAGGCCACACCCCCTTCCAACCGACCACAATACAGTGGGAGACGCGGCCTACTGGTATTCGGCACTCGAGCGCTCGTGTATCCACTCAGTCTCGATGTTGGAGCATCTCCTGGTACCAAAAAGGTTCTGAAATTTTCTCTCAAGGACATCCTAAGTGCCCACAATGCTAGAGCCAATATTTTCGGTATCTGATACGACCTTCCACGATGTGCCTGTGGAGGCCACGACCCTGATGTCGCTAGGGCGTGTAGTGATCAAGTCACACATATGCAGAATGCATGAGTCACATCGTCAAATCATGCAGTAATCTTGTGCGTACCACGCACTCATGTGGGGGCACTCCGTCTCATAAGGAATCCCATAAATGCCTTAGCCTAACGGCTTATGCTATAATCTAACATTCCTCATATCAAGCATGCATATGATGCGTATGGGCATGTATCTTGGAGTTGTACTAAGCATGTTATAAAGTGATGAATTATCCTTACAATGCAGACGGCCTAGACGGCTTACACACAACAAGTACGACCTATCAATGGGCCCTAGGGAGAGTCGTAATGCGGACATTTAACCAACATTATACTTACAATGTGGACGTCAAACCAACATTGCTCCCAAGGAGTGGGCCCACACAATCATCACGGTGGGCTCCACCGTCCGCCTGGACGGTGAGGAGCACGAGCGGCATTTGGAGGTTACGTTGCAGACCCTCCGCGCACACCGATTGTATGCGAAGCTGGAGAAGTGCGAGTTTTGGCAGAGGAAGTGAAGTTCCTCGGTCACGTGATGACGAGGAGGGTGTCACATGGACCCCTCGAAGGTTGAGGCGGTGCGTCAGGTGGGGCCAACCCACGACTGCGTCCGAGATCCGTAGTTTCTTTAGTTTAGCGGGCTACTACCGGCGTTTTATTGAGGGCTTCTCTCGTATTGCGGCCGTTGACCAGGTTGACTCGGAAGGGCGCGAGTTTATTTGGAGTGACGCTGTGAGCGAGCATTTATGGAGTTAAAGGACCATCTGGGTCGCTCCTGTCCTCACTCTTCCCTCCGGGAGTGACGGATTTATTGTATTTACGATGCCTCGCATATTGGTTTGGGTCTGTCCTGAAGCACGGCAAGCCTATAGCCTTCGCGTCTCGCCAACTCAAGGTCCATGAGCCGAACTACCCCACGCATGATTTAGAGTTGGCTGCAGCTGTCTCGCACCGAAGGTGTGGAGACACTATCTCTATGGGGTTAGGTTCGAGCTCTTTTCGATCACAAGAGCTTGAAGTACCTCTTCTCGCGGTCTGAGTTGAACATGAGAAAGGCGTTGGATGGAGCTCTGAAGGACTATGATTTCGATCTCAGTACCACCGGGTAAGGCGAACGTGGTGGCGGATGCCTTCAGCCCGATAGCCACGAGGCCGGTGGCGCATATGATGATTCGGGAGTGGTGGATGCTCGAGGATATAGCGAGTACGACTTTGAGTTTGGCTTACAGTCTTCTATTGTGTTTTATTGAGCTGTCGATTCAACCCTCTCTTGTCGCAAGGGTGATCGAGGCTCGGCAGTGACGAGTTGTTACGGGATTACCGAGCGAGGCGAGCATCCGAGGTCGTGCAGATTAGCGATTGGACAGATGGTGGACTTCGCAAGTGGCCGATTATGTGTCCGGATATTCCAGAGTTACGCCAAGATCTTATGACCGAGGCACATCGATCGCGGTTTTCTATCCATCCCGGCTCGACGAAGATGTACCATGACATGAGGCGACAGTATTTTGGGTGGGGATGAAGCGCCGGATCGCCGGCTTTGTGGCCGAGTGTGACACATGCCGGCGTGTCAAGGCCGATCATCGGAGACCCCCTCTATTGCAACAGTTGAGTGTCCCGATGTAGAAGTGGGAGCACGTGTCGATAGATTTCATTATGGGCTTGCCGAGGACTCGCGCGGTCATGACGCCATCCGGGTTGTCGTAGCCGTGACGAAGTCGGCACATTTTATTGCGATACGTGCGACTTGGCCTTTGGATCGGCTTGTGAGATTATTCATTGAGGATATTGTGAGATTGCATGGCGTTCCAGTCTCGATCATTTCGACCGAGACCCGAGGTTCATGTCTCGATTTTGGGAAGCTTCCAGAGAGCGATGGGTTCGATTTGCGGCTCAGCACCGCTATCATCCGCAGACCGATGGGCGGACCGAGAGGGTCAACCAGATCCTTGAGGATATGCTTGATGCCTTTTGAGTCCCTGGGATGAGTATCTGCGATTGGTTGAGTTCTCATACAATAACAGCTATCGGCGACCATCGGCATGGCTCCTTTTGAGGCACTATATGGCGGACCATGCGAGATCACCGAGTTGTTGGACCGAGGTTGGAGAGCGTCGTCTCTTAGGTCCCGAGCTTGTGCAGGAGACGTCCGAGGCTATTGATATCCAGGCAGAGGATGCGCACAGCTCAAAGCCGGCAGAAGAGTTTTGTCGATCGTCGGCGTCGTCCCTTGGAGTTTGATGTAGGGGACCATGTGTATCTCAAGGTCTCGCCCATGAAGGGCGTAGTGTGATTTGGAGCGAAGGGCAAGCTTGCCCCGAGATTCATAGAACCTTTTAGATTACCGGCGCGTTGGCGCCGTGGCCTATCGGCTTGCCTTGCCATCTCGGTTGTCGGCGTCCACAACGTTTTCATGTCTCTATGTTGAGGAAGTGTGGGTGAGACACGTTCCTGTTATCGATTGGCGGCCGTTAGAGGTTCGTGAGGACGCTTCTTACATCAAGCGGCCAGATCGTATCCTTGATCGGAAGGACCCAGATCCTCCGAACCAAGGTCATTCCGTTGGTGAAGGTTCGATGGGGTCACCATTCACTGTTGAGGACGCTTCTTGGGAGCGCGAGGCCGAGATTCGAGAGCGTTATCCCAATCTTTTTATGATTGATTATGTGTTGTATGTTGTATGTTATCTCGATTTTATATAGTGATGTTATGTTTCTTCTCCCTCTTGAGTTACGCCTAGTTGCGATGATTGTGTAAATTTCGAGGACAAAATTTCTATTAGGAGGGAAGAGGTGTAAGCCCCGTATCTTAGACCGTACCATTCCATAGGCTTCCGTGGTCTTTCCAGTTTGCAACCTTCGACCCTTAACCGTATTTGCGCGCGACCGGATTCTCATGGCGTCAACCCGAGTCGACTCAACACAGGGCTTGTACCTTAGCGACGCGTCGTCGCCGCGGTTCCGATGCCGCGACTTCCACGCTGAGGCGATACCTTGGTGTGGGCCAGCGTTCGGTGTGAGAAAACGCCGCGCGTGCGAATCCCGAGAGAATCTCTACGAGGTGTCACATCAATCAATCAATCCCATCAATCCCATTATGTCAAGTACACATCAACTTTCACCCTTTCCCAAGCAACCCCCAAAGTCAAAAAGTTCTTACACCACCCATACTTTTCTTACACCTTTAGCCAAAAAAGTCATAAAGTCTCTTACACCCCCATCCCTCTCTCCCATCCATCACTCCATCACCCATCACTCCCTCTCTCTCTCTCCCTTACAAGTCTCTCTCTCATTTTCAACTTTTCAAAGCAACAAAATTTCATACGTATGAACCTCTCCAAGCCCTCCTATGGTGAGAAAAATGCTCATGTGTGGCCCACCTTTCCATCCCTAGATCTCTCATCTCAACCATCCATTTCTCATCTTCCTCCATCAAAGAGAAGCATAAGGAGCTAAGGAAGCCAAGGGAGCAAGAAGATCAAGTGGTGGGTGCCTTGATAGGGTAGATTTTGATATTTTTAAGATGGGCCAAGTGAGGCCAACCGATCAATGGTTTGGATCTCACTTTGGACCCTAAGATGTGGCCGATGGCCCACTTAGATCATCATGATCATTCCATGATGAGGCCATTCTCCATGGACCCCATCATGATGTTTATTTCCTTACATGCTTAGGGTCATCTAGACCGTTTATTTTAAGTGGAGAAGGGATCTTCACCGTTGGATTTCAATTTCATGGACCCACATGTAATGGGACCCACTTGATGTATGATTTAGTGCAAGGGAGGGCCCATAGTGCCGGGGTCCCTCCATCACACGGCCTCACTCTCTATCTCTCTCCCTTTTTATTTTATTTTATTTTATTTTGTTGTTATGATGATGAGGTTGTGTGGGCCACTTGAATGGACCCCACCATGAGGTAGGTACCTTATCCAAACCATTTATAAGTGGGGCCCATCTTATATGTGCAGTACCCATGCCATCCATCACTTGGTGGCCCACCTAAGCAGGGCCCACCTCCAACCTATATGCCAAGTCCAGCGTCCAGGGACGCTGGACGTATGTTGGAAGAAACACAAATACAAGCTTTTTCCCCAAGCTTGGAATGGTCCACTCATATGGGTCCCACCTTGATGTATGTATTAAATCCATGCCGTCCATTCCTTTCGTAAGTTTGTTTTAGGCGTTGAGCCAAAAGATGTGATCAATCAGACCTTCGGGCGGGCCATACCATAGCAAATGGTAGTTTTCACCATTGAAACCTTTCCTGAAACTATTATACCCCAAAATATGTCCAATATTGGACTTGTTTTGCTCGTGGTGAGCCATGGAAGAACACTGGATGGCGTGGATTCACTGGATGTGGACCCCACCTATAAAATCCACGGGTTTTCTTAAAAATCAAAAAAAAAATTAAAACAACACAGCAGCTGCTGCTGCTGTGTCAGAAGGCAGCAGCGCTGCCTGCGCGCCAGCGCCCAGCGGCGGACGTACAGCCACCACGGCTGTAGCCGTGGGCCCCACCTTGATGTTCATATGTCATCTAACCCGTTCATAATGTGGGCCAACCTCTGAAGTGGGCCCACCCCAAAAATCAGCCTGATCCAAGACTCAGGCGGCCCACACCGTAGGAAAGAGTGGAATTGAGCCTCTACCTTTGAAACCCTTTTTGGGTCCACAGGAGTTTTGGATCAGCGTGAAAATTGTTGTCGCCCTTCATCTAGGCCCACGTGGCCTTATCAACGGTTTGGATGGACTATAAACATTACGGTGGGCCCCACATGGAGCTCACATAGATGTATGTGTTCCATTTCCACCGTCCGCCTGGACGGTGGAGCCCACTGTGATGATTGTGTGGGCCCACTGTGATGATGGCGTGGAGCCCACTGTGATGCGTGCGTGTGTGTGTGTGTGTGTATATATATATATATAATATTATATTTCATGTAATATTATATGTATTATGCATATGTATATTATATACTATATTATATATATATATATATATATATATATATATATATATTTTACTAATGTTGAGGCCCATGATTGAGGCCCACTTTGATATATAGGTAAGGCCCACCTCAGTTGCTTGTGGCCCATGATTGAGGCCCACTTTGATGTATATGTAAGGTCCATGGGTCGAGGCCCATTTAATGTATTAGGAGCCCATGGGTCGAGGCCCATTAAGTTGTAATGGGGCTAATGGGTTGAGGCCCATTTGATGCACGTATGGGGCCCAACTGGCGAGGCCCATTTGATACATATAAGGCCCATAAGATTAAGCCCATTTGATGCACTCTAAGGCCCACGGGTTATAGCCTATTGCAATGAACATAAGGCCCATTGGTGCGGCCCGTTGATGTGGCCCACTTAATGAATATAAGGCCCATGTGATTTGGCCCATTTGATGTATTTAAAGCCCAATGGGATGTACCTAAGGTTCATTGCAATGTGCAGTCCCAACATGATTTATGTAATGATGTTTACGTCAGGGCTATGCCTTGGGAGCAATGGTGGTTTGACGTCCACATTGCAGGTATAGTGTGGTTAAATGTCCGCATTATGACTGTCCCTAAGGCCCATTGTTAGGCTCGTGTGTCTGATGTGTAGGCCGTCTAGGCCCATCTTTGTTATGATTATCATCCATCCTATATAACATGTTTAGTTTCATGATTCATGATCATGTGCATCATACGTATGCTTGATATGAGAAATGACTGATCATAGCATATGCCTTCGGGCGTACTGTTTATGCCCCGTACCGGGGTGTTGCCCTACATGAGCGCACGATACACGCAGGATTGCTGCATGACCGGATAGTGTGATTCATGCATTCGCATTGAGTGATATGGTTTCGTACGCCCTAGCGACATCGGGTCATGGCCTCCACACACGTATCGTGGTTGGCGGGATTGGATACCAAAATCTTTCTACATGGGGTGCGATAGATATCCCTGGGTGAAAGTCCCTAAACCCTTATGGTACCAAGAGGTTGCTCCAAGCGTCTAAACCGAGTGGATGCATGAGCGCGAGGGCCGTATAGCAAGAGGCCGCGTCTCCCACGTGTCGTGGTCGGTTGGAAGGGGGTGCAGCCTGACCCGCCCGAGAGTAGGGGGAATGCTAGGCTGAGTCTGACCAGCTCGAGGAATGGGTCCGCTATTGACGAGCCGAGCCCGATATTGGCAGGCGGATAGTGAGGTTTTTTCCACTCACCTTATTGCGCGCGATGGGGCGGCAATCTGGCTTGGAGTGTACTAGACTCCAGTGATATTTCAGATTTTTAGCTGTATTGAGATGTGGACTTAGATGAGGATTTGCATGCTTGAGTTACATTTCGCATTGCATGGCCTTGGTATGGCCGACATCATTCTTTGCACTGCATGGCCTTGGTGCGGCCAATGGTATTCTTGGCATACATCAGCATGTTCCGCATTACTCTGATACTGCATAACTGTATTATCACCTTGAGCATACACTTTCACCACCCTCTAAGCTTTCTATAAGCTTATGCACGACCGTTGCGTGCAAGTGACGTTGGATCGCAGCAGCGCTGAGGCTTGGGCCCGTAGCTGATCTTTTTGGAGCTTTTGGTCTATCATCATTGTATTTCCCTTATGCTCATTGTACTTGTAAAGTTTTGATTATAGTGAAAATGTAATGGAGTTTTTGGTTGTTGTTTGTGGGTTATGCCTTTGGTTATGCTTATTACGAATCAAACTGATGTTGAAAATCCTCCTTGTAGCATCCCAGGATCGGAACCTGGCGAATGGGCGCTGGGAGCCGAGAATGGGGTTCTACGGAGGTTGTCGGCGCCAGATTCGGCGATCGAAAATTTTGTGAGCCCGTCAAACCAACATTGCTCCCAAGGCATAGTCTGCCACAAACCATGGAGAAATCACACATTGCAATGGACCCTAAGGACAACCCATTGGGCCTCGACCCATAGGCCTTAGGTACATCAAATGGGTCGTATCACATGGGCCTTACATTCTTCAAATGGGCTGCATTAATGGGCCTCACCAACGGGCCTTATGTACATTGCAATGTGCCATAACCCATGGGCCTTAGAATACACCAAAATGGGCCTAATCACATAGGCTTTATGTACATCAGATGGGCCACCCCAATTGGGCCCCATGTCTATACTCAAGTGGGCCCCAACAACGGGCCATAATACATCAAGATGGGCCTAACTCTATGGCCTTGTATACATACCAAGGTGGGGTCCACTTAGATTATAGATTGAGCTTTCAAAATGGTTAAACAATTTGGATGCAACAAAAGCATCATGGTGGGGTCCACATGAAGGCCCACCATCCTTTATACCATATAAAATATAATCTATAGTTTATAATATATCAATATATATATACACACACACACAATACTGTATATAATATTATATATATATATACACACACAAAGATGCACACACACAAGCGTACACACACGTGCACACGCGCGCACACACATGCACACGCACACACCGTCCCTGGACGGACGGTGTGAATGAACCCATACATCACTGTGGGTCCCACGTGGGGCCCACCATTATGTTTACTGACCATCAAATCCGTTGAGAAGGTCATACGGACCTGGAATGAAGAGGAAAACAAATTTCATCTTGATCCAACACTTCTGTGGCCCAAAAAATGAGTTTCAAGGGCAGACGTTCAATTCCACTATTTCCCGTTATATGGGCCACCTGAGTTTCAGATCGAGCCGAATTTTGGAGGGGGCCCACTACATCAGGGTGGGGCCCACGGCTAGGGCCGTGGGTCTGCTCTCGTCCGCCCGCCCGCCAGCAGCAGGCGCTGCCTGCGTCTCTGACAGCAGCAGCGTCTGCTGCATGTAATATATATATATATATATATATATATATATATATATATATATATTTGAAAACGAGTTTTTTTGTGGTTTTTCACTCGTAGGGCCTGCATCAAGAAAATCCACCCCGTCCATTGCTCTCTATGACTCAAGACCGTTCTGACGAGTCCAATATCTGATATTTTTCGGCGCATAAAAAATGACAGGGTGACTTTTAACGGTAGACATCACTATTTTACATGCTATGGCCCATCCAAAGATCGGATAGATTTCATTTTTCGGCTCAATGCCTAAAATGAGTTGGTAAATAGGATGGATGGCATGGATTGATCTCATACATCAATGTGGAGTCCACGCAAGTGGACCACCCCAAAATGGTGTGAACCAAGCTGATATTTGTACTTTTCCCAGACCACGTCCAGCGTCCTGGACGCTGGATGGTTGGACGAAACACATACATTCGAGGTGGGCCCGGCTTAGGTGGGCCACCACATGGAGGATGGTGTGGGTGCAACACATGTAAGGTGGGCCCCACTTATAAATGGCTTGGGTAAAAGTCACACCTCATGGTGGGGTCCATCCGGGTGGGCCAAAGGCCACATCATCACATAAAATAGGAACAAAGAAAATGAAAGAGAGAGGGAGAGAGAGAAAGAGTGGGACACACGTGTGATGGAGGGACCCCGACACTATGGGCCCTCCTTGCATTCAATCATACATTAAGTGGGTCCCAATACATGTGGGCCTACTAAAACAAAAATCAACGGTGGAGATCCTTTCTCCACCAAATGTAAGGTCTAGATGACCTCTTTATATGTAAGGAAAATAAACATCATGATGGGGCCCATGGAGAATGGCCCCATCATGGAATGATCATGAGCATCAAGGTGGGCCATCGGCCACACCTAGGGTCCAAAGTGAGATCCATACCATCAATCGGTAGGCCTCACTTGGCCCATCATCAAAAACATGAAAAATCTATCCTAACAAGCACCCACCGTCGATCTCCTTGGTCCGTTGGAAAGTTGATCTCCTTGTGCTTCACTTTGATGGAGGGAGATGAGAAATGGATGGCTTGGATGAAGGATCTTTGGGATGAGAAGTGGGCCACCAAATCACATTTTTCTCTCCATGGGAAGGCTTGGACGTGGGATTTTCTTTGCTTGGGAAAAGTGATGAGAAATGGGAGAGAGAGAGAGGGTTGTAAAGAGAGAGAGAGAGAGAGGGTAGCTTAAGTAGGCCATGATTACTTGTAAGAGAGGGTGGCTAGCAATAAATGCTTGTAAGAAGGCTAGGGGGTAGGGTGGCTATAGCTAGGGTAGGGTGGATAAGGCTAGGGTAGGGTGGCTAAGGCTAGGGTAGGATGGCTATAGCTAGGGTAGGGTGGCTAAGGCTAGGGGGTAGGGTGGCTATAGCTAGGGTAGGGTGGATAAGGCTAGGGTAGGGTGGCTATAGCTTGGGTGATGTCATCCATCACCCTCATGATTACCTAGAGATTGGTGCCACATGGGATGAGTGGGTCCCACAATGTGCGGTCCACGGCCATTAAAATGCACGGTCCACATCTTAGGATCTAAGCGTCGGGTTGGCGCACGAGACGTGGCATTGGAACCGCGGCAACGGTGCGATCCTAATGGTACGAGTCTCGAGTTAAGCTGACTCAAATCTACAGGATATGACCTAGGATCGCGTGCAAACATCGATTATATGTTGCATGATACCGGAATTTGACGGGAAGGATCGCGGCAGTCGACGGAACAATACGGACTAGGATACGGGTCTTACAGCTTGATCTTGTCTCTTGATGCGAGGAATGAGTCTTGAGTTATAGACTCGGGTACATTATTTCATGCCACTTCGTGTAAGGAAGTTTTGCATGATTATGTGTCAGGTGATTTTGGGAGAGTCTACTTGGGTGATGATGAGCAGTGCAGTATTGTTGGAAAAAGAGACATTCATATAAGTCAGAAAGATGTAACGACTTTGAAATTGAAAGATGTCAAACATGTACTGAGTTTGAGATGGAACTTGATTTCAGTGAGGCAGTTGGTCGATACCGGTTATGTGACGACATTCACCAGTAATTCCTGTAAGATCACAAAAAGCGTCTTAGTGATATCTCGAGGCAAGAAGGAAGGTACTTTGTACATGACTTTAAGATCGTATAGTTCACTCGCAGTCGCATCAACTGGAGTGAATGGGCAGTTATGACATCAGAGGTTGGGACATATGAGTGAGAAAGGGATGAAAGTGTTATTGTCAAAAGGGAAGCTACCAAGACTGAAGTCTATTGACTTGAAATTCTGCGAGGACTACGTATATGACAAGTAGAAGATGGTAAGTTTCAAGAAGATAGGACGCGCTCCAAAGACGCATCTGTTGGAGCTTGTACACACTGATGTGTGAGGACCGGCACAGGTATCATCTCTTGGTGGTTCACGTTATTTTGTTTTCTTTATTGATATGCTAGTAAAAAACTATGGGTTTATTTCTTAAAGCACAAATCTGATGTATTTGATGTATTTAAGAAATAAAAAGTTATGGTAGAAAACGAGATAGATAAAACAGTAACATGTCTCAGATATGATAATGGGGGAGAGTATTGTATAAGAAATTTGAGGAGTATTATGTAGCAAATGGAATCAAACTTCAGAAAATGATTCCAAGGACACCACAGAAGAATGGTGTGGCTGAGCGCATTAACAGGACCATCCTTGAGCGCGCTAGGAGCATGAGGTTACATGCAAGGTTGCCCAAAACGTTTTGGACAGATGTCGTAAATACTGCCACATATCTCATCAATAAAAGTCCCTCAACATCATTGGATGGTGAGCTACCAGAAGAAACGTGGACTAGGAAAGAAGTGAACATTGCACATCTCATAGTGTTCGGTTACACTTCATAGTTCACATTGATGCAGAGCACAGAAACAAGCTAGATGCAAAATCGAGGAGGTGCACATTTATAAGTTACGGGCAGCATGATTTTGGTTACAGGTTTCGGGATACAGAAAACAGAAAAATCATTAGAAGCAAGGACGTAGTCTTCAATGAAAAAGTGATACATAAGGACAGTGTGAAAAAAAATAAGGCCAAAGAAAAAGAATTCGTAGAGTTGGAAGAGTTACCGGACACTGGTGTTACAGCACCACAGGATGATCATGCACAGGAGCATTATGAGGCAGAGCCACAGACACCAGTTGGGAGGAGGTCTACTCAGGAGAGGAGACCAACAGTCCGATACTCACCCTCCTTACATTATCTACTGCTGACAGATAATGGTGAACTAGAGTGTTTTGAAGAGGCGTTACAGTCAGATACACGGGTCAAGTGGGAGCAGGCTATGGATGATGAGATGGACTCCTTTGAGTTTAATCGTACATGGGAGCTAGTCACTCTACCTAAGGGTAAGAAAGCTCTTCATAACAAGTGGGTTTACAGACTGAAGGAGGAACACGATGGTTCGAAACGGTACAAAGTTAGATTGGTTGTGAAAGGGTTTCAACAAAAGGCAGGTATCGATTTCACTGAAATATTTTCACCTGTGGTGAAAATGTCTATGATTCGCATGGTCTTGAGTATAATGGCTATAGAGAACTTATGTCTAAAGCAGTTAAATGTTAAGACAGCCTTTCTTCAAGGGGACCTTTAAGAAGAGATATAAATGCATCAGCCGACAGGATACGTGGCACCAGGAAAAGAGAACAAAGTGTGCAGACTGAAGAAGAGTCTATATGGCCGGAAGCAGGCCTCGAGGCAGTGGTACAAGAAGTTCGACAGTTTCATGTCGAGAAACAATTTTAGAAGATGTCATGCAGACCACTGTTGTTATTTGAAAAAGTTTGATACGTCATACATCATCCTTCTTCTGTACGTTGATGATATACTTGTGGCCGGTTCAAGGATGAAGGACATCTCAGATCTCAAAAGACAATTGTCTAGAGAATTTATTATGAAGGATTTAGGAGCTGCAAAATAAATCCTAGGCATGAGGATAAAGCGTGACAGGGAAAACAAGAAATTAGTTTTGTCACATGCAGAGTACATAGCCAAGGTACTTGATCGATTCAATATGTGAGGTACTAAGCCGGTTAGCACTCCATTTGTCAAACACTTCAAGCTATCTAAGGAGAAAGGTGCAAAGACGCAGGAGGAACGGGAGTACATGGCTAAAGTCTCATACGCGTTAGCTATTAGGAGTCTCATGTATGCTTTGGTGAGCACGAGGCCAGACATTACTTAAGCAGTGGGAGTTGTTAACAGGTTCACGAACAACCCCGAGAAGGAACATTAGAAAGTTGTGAAGTGGATCCTCAGATACTTGTTAGGCATTGTGGATTTAAGGTTGTGCTATGGTAGATCGAAAATCATACTACAAGGCTACGTGGATTCAGATTTGGCAGGAGACATCGACAGCAAAAGAAGCACTACAGGTTATGTCTTTACTCTAGGTAGTGTTGCAATAAGTTGGGTCTCTCAATTACAGAAGATAGTATTTATCAGTACGACAGAAGCAGAATATGTTGCGGCTACAGAAGCGTGTAAGGAGATGGTGTGAATGTAAGGTTTCATGGAAGAGTTAAGTAAGAAGTAAGCAGATTGTAAGTTGTACAATAACAGTCAGAGTGCAATACACTTAGCTAAGAATTCAGTCTTTCATTCAAGGATCAAGCATATTGCCATCAGATATCACTTCATACGTTCGTTACTAGAAGATGGAACGATTGCTCTAGAGAAGATTCATACAAGTGAGAATTCTGCGAATATGCTGACCAAGGCGGTCACACGGGAGAAGATGAAGCTTTGTTCAGCTTTAATTGGTCTTCATGCTTAAAGACGGGAAGATGGTGCACTCCGGATGTAGAAGACGAAGGTTTATGCAGATGTGTCTCCAAGTGGGAGATTTTTAAGATGTGGAGCCACATCTGGGGGCCGCTCAACTAGTCAGTCGACCAGTCGAGGACTACTCAACTCAAAGTCCAGCGAGCATCAAGTTTTGGGTTCCAAGGTGCGCAATCGGTCAAGGCCCCTACTCGACCAGTCGAGGGTCCGCTCGACCAATTGAGCAGTATTCTCGACTAGTCGAGGTTACGGAGATTCGTTTCTGGATTTGATGCGGACTGCGGATTTCTGAGTTGGTTTTCGCAGAGGTGCGAAAGGGGAGTTGCCTAAACTATAAATAGGGGTCCCTAGGGCCTTTCTAGGTATTATAGGAGTTATTCTAAAGTGTGGGCAAAGGGTTTTCTCTGTGCTTCCAAGAGAGAGGTTAGTATATTGCCTTATAATCTTTGTTTTTCTTCATAGTGAAAGTATGCATCCGTAGTTTTTTACCCTTATTGGAGTTTTTCTACGTATATATTGCCTTGTGGTTTGTTTGGATTGCTTTGATTTTTTTCTAGTTTATATTTCTTCTTGTTTATCATTTGTAGGTGAGACCGGAGATTGGATCTCGATTCACTACGTTGTTGGCCTGTTGCGCAACAAATACAAGTACAATGAACTGTCCATCATTCAGTATCTTATAATAGACTTAATAATCATATTCACTTTTGGTAAATTGTTGACCCATCATGAAAGTATCAAACCATTTTTTACTACTGTCTAGGAGATTTTTTAAGGTCATATAACGACGTCCTTAATCTGTAAATTTTATTCTCTATCTCCCTTACTTCGAACCCTTATGGTTGCTTCATGTAAATCCACTCTTCTAACTCCCAATATAGGAAATCAATCTTCACATCCATCTGTTCCAACTCTAGGTTATATTGAGCAACTAGTGACAATATAAATCTAATGACACATGTCAAACCACAGGCGTGAAAATTTTGATGAAGTTGACACCCTCCTTCTTCCCATACCATTTCGCGACTAATGTCGCCTTGTATCTATCTTACTTCTACTTGTAAATTCACTTACAACCAATCGCTTTACACCCAACTGAAAGCTCCACCAACTCCTATATCTTATTTTTATGCAGAGAGTCGATCTCATCATACATGGTCATGATCCACTTTTGAGCATCAGGGTCATTTAATGCTTCTTGGAAAATAGATGGATCCCCCTTGTCTATAATAAAGGCGAATACAATGTTCAAGTCATCTCTGTATTTAGCCGGTAATTTACAATCTCTCAACGGATTCCTTCTGAGAGGTGGTTGCTCCACCTGCTCATGTACCTCTATCTGTGGCTAAGGTTCAACCTGTGTTTCAACTTTTTTCAATCTCGACATCAATAACCATTGATTTCTCTACTTCCTTATGTTCTTCCTTATAAAACATAAAATCTTGATCAAACCTGACGTTGCGGGTCAAAGTGATTTTCTGAATGACCTAGTCGTACATTATATACCCTTTCATGCCATCACCATACCCCACGAAAGTAAGTTTTTTCGTCATTTAGTCTATCGCACTCAGAAATTCAAGAACTGAAAATGTTACTTTCCAATTCCCAAATCCGGTGCCAACATGAATATAATATATATATATATAGATATATATATATATATATATATATATATATATATATATATATATATATATATATATATATATATATATATATATATATATATATATTTGCAATCTCTCATTGTCACACCCTGAACTTGGTGAACGAGCTCAATTAATTCCCAAACTCCAAATCTAGTTTGTGATAATGAAAGTTTCATTTTTTTTTAAGTCTTGTCAGGGATATTTTGTTTAAGATATTAATCTACCGTAATGTTAACAATCCCAACAACCCACATATATTAAAATTCAAAATACATCATTTGTCTAAAATATTACAATATAAAATTTCTAAAATAAATAGTAAGACAATCATTGGGTGCCCCAAGCTGGTCTAGTAATACATTGCTTAGAAAGAAAAGAAAACATGGCTTGAGCTCAACGTGCTCAATGGACATGCCATATAGAGAATCAGGGGTACAAACAAGCAAACAACGCAACATATTATAATGGGTGATTAAGTTATAATAAACAACGAGGCTAAAGCCTTTAGCCTCAGTTTTGCCTCAGTTATTCAAACCGAGGTTGAAAACCCCGTGGCTAAAGGCTTTAGCCTCCGTTTTAGCAACCGAGGCTAAAATGACTTTTATAGCCTCAGTTCTTCAAGTGAGGCTAAAAACTTTTTTAGCTTCAATTTTCTCGAAATGAGGCTAAATCAAAATTTTAGCCTCCATTGTTTTCAACTGAGACTAAATCCAAATTTTAGCCTCAATTGTCTCCAACCGAAGCTAAATCTATTTTTAACCTCGGTTCTCAACAACCAAGGCTAATGCCTTTAGCCACGGGAGTTGTAGTCTCAGTTTAAGTAACTAAGGCAAAACTGAGACTAAAGATAGATTTAGCCTTCATTGACATCAATTGAGGCTAAAATCAATTTCTAACATCATTTATCAATAATCAAGGCTAAATCATTTATTTTAACACATTCATAAACCTATGCATATTCAGTGGCCATTGATTAAATGGCTTGCATTTTTGTTCTCATAAGGTAACAACTCATGGAGAAAAACATGAGAATCACACCCACTTTTCAAATTGAAATTTTAGTTTCTATTTGGAATAGAAATCTGGGGTAAAAAAAAAAAAAAAAGAATTCAACAATTAAAGCTTTGATCAACTGTCATCAATGGATTCTAATTCAGATTACTAGATCTTGACTGCAACAACTAAAGCCTCTGGTCCATCTCAGAGAAATTAGCCAACATGTTGAAGTTGTAGTCGGGAGAGATCTGGTGCGTCATCGGCAGTGGAAGCTTCCCTCTGCTAACGGCCATAATCACAGGATCGATGAATTCAACATCAACATAACTGCTATTTCCAGCAACTAGTTTTTGCAGATTCAAATTAGCTGAACTACCGAGGAACGGATACTGTGTAGCTGAACCTGCCACAAGAAGGAATATAAGCATCCACAACAATCAGAAAAAAGATCTTACCAGCAAGAAAATAAAAAATAGATGGTAGCAAAACTGCAAGAATTTGAGCCAGTAGATCAATGGTAGACAGGGTGCATTTCAACATTGAGTTCTCAGATTTGAACCTTGCTTACCAGCCAATCAACAAAAACAAAAGAAAAGAAAAAGATTTTTAAAAAATAACTTGAAACTGCCAATGAAATATTGGCATGTATTCAACAATGAATTATCAGACTTATAGATATTATGTTGCACCAAAAATCCGTGAATCTTGATCTTAGTAATGACACTGCTAGCAAAATAAGGTGAATGCCATTTTAATGGGAATCTACATATGTCGTGGTTACAAAGGGGATAAAAATGGTCATGCCCCAGGAATCGGAAGTGAAACTAGAAAAGACCTGATTAATGCCGACTCCACACCCCAGGAAGATCCTTCCTATAATGAGCACGGAAAGGTTCTGGGCAGCTGCATTTAGCACCACGCCAATGATGAAGAAAATCCCTACAATGAGCATGGTCAGCCTCCGACCGAGGTTTCTTGTGGTGTAGGATGCGAAGAAGGTCGAAAATATGTGCACATCAACAGAATGCAGTGCAATATTTAGCACAACTTCCACCCATGTTCGTTATAATTTTAGTTGTTGAGGCTTTTTTCCTTTTCATGTTGATGTGTATTTATTTTTATGCATCTAGAATCAAATTAAATCAAAACTAATTGCAAATTGAAATTGATGTACCATATTGAAACTCAAATAGTCCATAAGCATAGATAGATAGAAGAAGCAGAAGAGACTGAGAGCAAAGTTTAACAGTCCTCTCTAGCCTTTTATGCTAGAGATCACACAAACCCCTTGCATATTCTTCCAAGGAAAGCCTCTCTTATTGCAAAATCTCATAGAAGTTGTTTTGTATACATGAATCTTTTGCTAATCATGCAAAGAGTTTTGCTTAAGGATCAACTAGACAAATTTTTTAAAAAAGTACAGATCGACAAGCAGAAAAGATGCAAGACCTAAGAAGTAGACCTTCGTGACTTTCGTGACAGTTAGGTGATTGAATGAAGTCAAATATACAGAATAAGGTAAAAGAAAATTGCATCCATAACATAATATATTGGAAACACTGGTAGTTTCCAAAGAAAATGTACAACGATTATGTTACAAATTCTAAGAGGCTATCTTACCATAAATGAAAATGGTAACTGCTAGGTTCAGCTGTTATTTTTTATGCTTGTAATGGCTGACATGATATGACTGCATTATGCCTTTTGCTTGTCTCTTTCTCATATATTTTGCTCCATCACAGGAGTAGAACAAAATATTTTGAGTCTTTGAACTAAAGAAGCCTATAGGTGAAGAAAGAAGTAGATGTGGATGTGATGGAGGTTTTTAATTTTATTTTTGGGGATGATGTGGAGATGATGGAGGTGTTTCAAGTCAAGAAACAGAATAGACTATACTTCAGTCCGGGTTCTTGTTTTGCAGAATTAACTGGAGTCAAGAAACGGAATAGACTATACTTCAGTCAAGGTTTACCTCCAGCAGTACGTATGAATAGCATGTGCCTCACACGATCTTGTTTGCCCTTCAAACCAGATGTAATGGAACTGCCTATCTGTCAACTAATTGAATAATGGGTCAAGGAAAAAAGGGGTCCACTTAGAATCCACAGATGATTCACTTATATGCATCAGAGAACATGAATTTTAAGTAGGTGGCAGAGTAGTAAGAAGACTAAGAAGGCATGAATAATAAAAATAACTGCTAATAGAGTACATGGGATTACTTGGTAATTCTTGGTTGTGCCTCTGGAAACGGGATAAAGATGTCTAATACCTTCTTAGTATCAAGAGCATCTGTATTTTGATCACACAGTTTTTCCTACATGGAACTGAAAACTTCTAATCATACACACTTTTAGTACTGAGTTCATTGCTCAAAAAACAGGATAAGAAAATGTGAGGTCCACTAATCATACACAACATCACTACGTGCCAATCTACACATTGGAGTGTAGATGGAAAAGGAGAGGGATATGAGCACAAGTGAGATAGTGGGGGAGCCCACCTCCATGAACATGCAGACCCAGTTCATTCATCAAGTGGGGTCCACTGAACATGCACCGTCCTAACAATTCGGCAGGTCCCCTCATCAGAGAGGTGTTGTCCACGTTGAATATGGACCTTTGGTCATTTTTCTCTAACCATCTATTTTTCTCATAAAGGCGTAACTCACCTGATGAATGGGCAACCCGCAACAATGATGCGCCGCAGATGATGAATGTGCAGGATCTCACACATATGGCACATTGCATGTATGTAGTGAGGTCCGTCTGTCTCACTTGAGAGAGTCCTCCAAACAGGGCTTGAACAGGGAACATGTGTAAGAGATCCGAGATACTCATCAGGTGGTCCTGCTGCGAATGTGACCTGGGTCCGTAGATCAGGTTAGCCAACAATACAAACCGATCGATTTTGAGCACTGAATTGAATCATCCACCAACAATTTCCTGGATAATCTTATTTCCACCTCAATGGTGATGAGACCTAAATGATCATTTAGGTAAATAACCAATTTACACAAATTATTAAAAGAAAAAGGAGGTGCATTAATTGGCTAAAATGCTGGCAGGGCTGAAATGCAATGTTGTTTGGCCCATCTGAAATCTAAAATCAACAGGTCAAAATTGAAAACCATATCAAGTAAGAGAGCTAAAATGGTTGATTATGATTTTGGAAGTCTAGACCATATTCTGTGGAAGTAGGGCTGTCAAAGAGCTATCAAAGGGCTGTGTGAGGCCAAGTAAAATCAAAACTTTGAATAGGTCCAGCCTGAATAGTTCAAAATCTGGGCAGAAGCTGACCTCAGGCCTGGCCCATTGAAATCCATATGTGGAAGCGATTGTGTGTTAAATGCTTCATTAATGGACTTAGACTTCCAAAACACGAACAGAATAAAGCAGGTTGTTATAGATCATTGACTGCCGAAAAGCTACCCCAAGGATGCAAATGCAGAATATGCATTCCACTGGAGGAGATATGTCAAAAACAACTATCAATATGATATTCTACATTATAACACTTCCATGCATATAACTATCACCAAAATAATAATAATAAATAAAATAAAACATACCATTTGAAAAACAAATGACACTAAGATCTTAGTGACAATATCACACTCCCAAGGAAACTTGCGTAGTCCTCTGTATGAGACCAATGCAGATATGGCTACATTGCTCTCCTAAACTTGTCCCATGTCCTTTCCTGACCCTGCAGTCCAAATATCAGAGTCATGATTTGAAATCCAATACCAGTATAACATCATAATGTAGCAAAATTCAGATGCTTCATTACCTAGGAAATAATCATTTCCTTCTCCAGTCAATAAAACTGATTCGTTTGTGTACATTGGAGGTTAAGCGTGATCATAGAAATAAATTAATGTGTATTCTCAATCAACACTCAACCACCCACAAGAACATAATAAAATTTCTTTTGATCTCCGAATTCCAAAATATATGAGATTACTAAAATTCATGTTTTTTGAAAGATTACTAAAATTCACATGAAATGCTTAGAAGCAGAAACAGGTAAAAGGATGAAGGTCAATGTACCTTGAAGTGAACCCTCAGATCCGATCCCCTGGCCTTGCAGGCTGAGAAAGCAAACACAATAAAAACAGATTGGAAAACAAATTTCTGAAACCAAAACTTCCTACACGCTTTTGACCTTTCAAGCCTAATCCAAATGACCATGCAAAGAATTGAGCTTGCATCTGACAGGCTTGAACCCTGAACCATGAGGAGGTAGAAATGAAAAGAATTGAGCTTTTGTACTGCAGTGTCTATAATAATAACATTTATCCTTTCATATTTACCTATTAATTTGCAAATAAAACTATATTGTACATGCACATTGTATGTACTGCAGCAACCCACATACCCTAGCATACCATGTATTGTAAGAAGGAGCTTAATACAAAAATGTATGGATTTCCATGTCATATTAGACCTCTGACACAACACTCCACCTAAAACAACAAAGATCTCAATTTGATCATTCTCTTTCCAAGGATTATAAAGATCTCAATTTGTTCAGCATCAAACTCAGTAATGAAGGGGCTCATTACACTTTTTTTTTTTTTGAACAAGATCCATTACAAATCAGTTTTTCCCAATGTGTCTTTCCATTCCACAAAAGTTCAATGGAAACTATCAGATTAATCCCATTTCAAAGCATATAAATTGCCATGGTTCAAATCTTCTTTGAACAAGAAATCTGGATAACCTTCTCTTCAATACTACTACATCTATCAAGAAATGATTTTTTTTTTATATTTATTTTTCTCCTTTTTCTTAGAAACTTTTTTTCAGGAATGAAGTATTTACTCAAAAAAAAAAAAAAAGGAAAACAGCATCAAGGAAGCAGGACAGAATTCTCAATGTAGAGACTAACAAGGATCACCCTCCCTAGCCAGGGAGACCACAACAATGCTACCATCGCTGCAAAAACAGACAATCTATATGTTTATCAAGGAGGCTTTCTAGAGGGCAGTTTTTGTCAAAAACGAAGACAGGCAAGGCTTCTACTTCACAAGAGGTAGCCCATCGCAAAACCTTTGATAATTCCCTCCCCACAATCAAGGAGCCTAGAAACTCCCTCACAAAAATCCTCAAACCTTCAGAAAGTGGCCTTTACGGAAATCATCTCTTCCATTAGGCAGTAGAGATGCTTTGACAATCATGCCTTTCTCATCTCCAAACACCCCATCAACACCACAAAGAACAGTGATCTAACAAAAATAAGCCATCAAAATTCAGCTTCCAAACTCCTGCTGTACAAGTCCAAGCATGTGTACATGAGGCTCTGAAGCTTTATTACCTGCGACTTATATTCCAATGTCTAAGAAAATCAAAAAGCCTTGACCCCACAAAGATACGAGTATGGTGGAGCCCACATGATGATACTAAAATTTAAAATTTCAATAACTTCGTCAATGGAATTCATCACATTCTAAAAATCTGACTGTTCTTTTGTTTTCTACCTTTATAGTAGGTCATTCCAATATGTGGCACCAGAATGGATATATATTAAGCTCCTTCTTACAATACATGGTATGCTAGGGTATGTGGGTTGCTGCAGTACATACAATGTGCATGTACAATATAGTTTTATTTGCAAATTAATAGGTAAATATGAAAGGATAAATGTTATTATTATTGTATTATTAAGTTTGGCCCAGAAGAATGGAAAACAATTGAAATCAGCTTTAAAATATCTGTCCAATTTCTGCTATGAGAAAATGTGAACATAAACCATGGTAGAGATAGCATTTTACAGAAATTCTGCAGCAACCAGTATGAGGGATTTATTTATTTTTTTTTTTTTTTTTGCATGTGTCTAAAATCTCATTCCTAGAATAAATATCCATCAGAAATATGCACATATAAAAATGCACTACATTCTACCATATTAGACTTATCTGGCATAGAAAATGCACCGCTGGACATAACTTTTTTTTAGATATACTTTTAGATAAATCTCTAAAATCTAAATACAAAAACCTAAATTACAACTTAAATCAGCAAGAATCGAAACAAAATCCAATGAAATCTCTAAGAATAAAGAGACATAATTTAGATCAAGATCAAAACAAATCAAGCACCAGAAATCAAGAAAAAATTACAAAAACCAAACCCTATCCATGTTTTTGCAATCGGTGAGGAGTTGCAATCGGTGTATATGCCCCTTGTTTTTCTAGCCTGCACGGAAATCGGCAATGGAGGAGCAGATTTCGCACCAGAGAACAGGGTTTTGCTCTCAGATCGAACACCAAACCCTAATCGCTGATATTGCAATGTAGAAACTGCTCAAATCCAGCAAATGAGCTAGAAACGACAGGATTTTCCACTTCCTGAGCAAGATTTCAGTGAAATCAGCAAAAAAAACTCCTCAAATCGAACCAAAAAACGTGGAAATTGGATTTTGAACGGCCAAATGGGGAAAACGCACGAAAATGAGAGATTTCTGCCCCGATTTCTGATTTTCGAGAGAATTTCAGTTGAGAAATCAGTAGAGAAAAAAACAGAGAGAGAGAATGAGTACCTGAAATCGGCAAAGAGATTGCTGGTGTGGAGGACAGAATTTCCTTTCGGAGCTGAGGGATCTTGAGAGAGAGCTGAGGGAGTATGAAATGACCTGATTTTGAGAGAGAGCTGAGGGAGCTGAGGGATTTTGAGAAAGAGCCGAGGGAATTTTTTTTTATAGCTCATCTCATGTAAAGCTCAGATCTCAAACACGTGTTACAACTATGAGGTTCGTAAGCCCACACGTATGTGAAGCCTTGCCTATCTACACGCCAACATGGAACACATTGGAGAGATCCGAGCCTTTCATCAGGTGGGCCAAGCTGTTTAGATGCTAACTACTAAACATTTAACTACTAGGTGACAACTAGACGGTTGAGAAGAAAATGGTACTAAGCTGTAGAAATTTAACTATCAGATCTGATGGTTTGGATTATCTAACGAGTTTGATTTTTTCTGGCTGTGATCCATCCGCAGCAGGGTCCATGATTTTTATGGTCCTGATTTTCCTTCATGTAAGCAAGGATCTGAAAGAAAGAACCTTACATTCACACATGCATAACTGGAGCAGATATAACGTTGGAGTATAGCAATTTTGTAGCTGTCCATTGTTCATCCCATTGCTTGTAAGATGTGACCCACCTGAGTAGTGAAACAGCCTGGTTTGTAGGCCTTAAGATCTAAACAGTGAGGCCCACCTGATGGAAAGTTGTATCTCTCACAGGTGTGCCATGATTACGTGGGCCACATGCTTTGGAAAAAGAGAATCTCTCTGTGTGTGTATCAATGACTGCTAATACGTACATGTGGGCCACCTTCTGCTCTAACTGGCCTGATCTGTGTATCAATGACTGTTAATACGTACATGTGGGCCACCTTCTGCTCTAACAGGTAATAATGGTTGTGATTTCTTAAAGATGAATATGGAGTGTACTTTTCACCCACCTGTGAATCAAATAGAGCAATGTCCAGATGGAAAATGGCCCATTCATCAAAAATTAGACCTTTCGCCTTGGTTCTTATGCAAGCTGTGGGTAAAACGTGACATTTCGCCTCGGTTATATGCAATTGAGCTAAAAGTAGACTTTTCGCTCGTTCCAGAATGAGGCTAAAAGTAGACCTTTCACCTCGGTTCTATGCAAGTGAGGCTAAAAGTAAACCTTTCGCCTCGGTTCTAGTAACTAAGGCTAAAAGTAGACCTTTCACCTCTCAGTTCTATGCAAGTGAGGCTAAAAGTAGACCTTTCGCCTCGATTCCTAGCAACCGAGGTTAAAAAGTAGACCTTTCGTCTCGGTTCCTATGTAGGGGCTAAAAAGTAGGCCTTTCGCCTCGGTTCCTATCTGAGGCTAAAAGGTAGGCCTTTCGCCTCGGTTCTATGCAAGTGAGGCTAAAAGTAGACCTTTCGCCTCGGTTCTATGCTGAGGCTTAAAAGTAGACCTTTCGCCTCGGTTCTACAATTGAGGCTAAAAGTAGACCTTTCGCCTCGGTTCTATGCACCGAGGCTAAAAGTAGACCTTTCGCCTCGGTTCTATGCATGAGGTTAAAAAGTAGACCTTTCGCCTCGGTTCTATGCAACTGAGGCTAAAAAGTATACCTTTCGCCTCGATTCCTACCGAGGCTAAAAGTAGACTTTTCGCCTCGGTTTCTATGGAACCGAGGCTAAAAGTGACCTTTCGCCTCGGTTTATGGAACTAGGCTAAAAGTAAACCTTTCGCCTCGGTTCTTATGCAATCGAGGCTAAAAAGTAGACTTTTAGCCTCGGTTATTAACCAACCGAGGCGAAAAATGAACTTTTAACCTCAGTTCCATAGCAACTGAGGCTAAAAAATACATTTAGCTTCCATTTTTTCAATGAAGGCTAAAAAATTGAGGCTAAAGGCCTACTTTCTTGTAGTGAACACGTACGAACAAGCAAACAACGCAGCATATTAACACGGGTGATTAAGTTATAATAAACAACAAATAAATTTGACACATGCATGGTATGGTCAAGATGGTAGTGCATGGTTTCGTGGTTGTGGCGTCTAGCACAAGCAACTTTTATCCAAGTCAGTCCCATACTTGATTTGGATCGCGAGTTGCAATATGGTAAACTCCTAATCTCAGGTTAATCCCATACCTAACCAAAATCTTAGCCATTGTGAATAAGTTCATGAAATCCAGTTGGTAAGAATGAATGCATGGTTGAATGCTACATTTACCTTCATATGACACATTCGTGAACTGCCGGTCATTTTTTTACACGAATCTCAATCATTCCATACATGTGTGATCCAATATATCCAATATAAGTGTAGGATGCATTTCCAAATAATCAAAGTTTTGGGCGCATCAACCCCTTCCCATCTGGCCATTAGCTCAACAATGGAGGACCCAATTTTATTTTACTCTACCTAATCTCAGTAGTTGGAGTAAAACATCCTCAACCCAGCACATGATGATAGGTAGGCTTGTCACGCCTCTTCCTTTCCTATTCCTGGTGATGTAAATAGACTATTGTACTTAACCTACAGCGCTCACCCTCACCCGACCAATGACAGAAGAGGACTCAATTGGACTATTGTACTTAACCTACAGCGCTCACCCTCACCCGACCAATGACAGAAGAGGACTCAATTGGTACCAATTTGAATAGGTTCCTTAGAGGATGGACATCTCCAATTATAGGATCTACGCAGGGGTGACAATGGTACACCATTCTCATCATTGTCAATCAATATCATCTAAGTTGGCTAAGGCCTCAATATAAACCATCTCGCGTAACTTACCATACCGGCCACACAAACCATTTCACCAACAATGATGATCCATGTATGAATGCTCGTGTAGTCGAATCACATATTATATTGCCATATTACCATTCACATGTAAAGGACGTGTCTAAGCATCACACATTTTCAATCTTCTAGTGTGCAATTCCAATATTTATGGGCCTACTTGGGCTTTCAACAAAGAATATGGCCTATAAGGCCAATAGTTTGGCTCGGTTATTTACCCATTGAGCTTGCATTCTGTATTGCTTTCCCATTTGCCACTAGTAAGCCCACCTAAGGCCCAAGTCCATATGTGAGCCTACTCCATCAAGCACCCAAGGCCCATGAATTTCGTCCATTATGCATGCTTCCATTTATCCAACTACTGTAACACATTACAATGTCGTGATCATCAACATCAACGACATACCAAACCTTCGTCCAAGCGGTCCACACCAACCAAGATCATGAATTAAGCAGTCATATGTATTAAGGATTGGGCTCCACTAAGTATGGACCCTTGGTCATCCGAAAACACAAATGACAGACCCCTTAGACCATCAAAGGAATAATATATTAGAAATACATTGTCAAATGGTCCGAATATAAACATAATATCATACCACATCCACAGGTAGAGAAGGGCTCCGAGTACTAGCAACACACAATAATTAGATGGGCCACACATTGTGAGGCACCGGACCTCATTTTGATTGCAATTTGACTTAGTTTGGGTTCCACATGTGGCCCACACATCAGCCCACAATCTTTCTAAGGAATTTGCAGCGTGGGCCTAAGTCACGTGCATCAAAGTAGCTCACATGGGCTGCCCAAAACTAATGTGCAGTAGCATATACAACACACACACACACATCAAGTGGGGTCCATAAGGTGGCCCCACACGTGCAGTCAAAGGAGAGGATGCAACCCCTACATACTGCAACTCACAATGTGCAGGGCTGCACGCTGTTGAGAAGCAGCGTGTAGCTATTGCTACTCACTCTTTTCCTCTCTCATTCTTTTGTTTTTTTTTTTCACTCTCCCTCTCTCTTCCCTTTTCATCCTTTAGTGATTCCATTAAATGGTGGGGAGCCAAATCACCACCGTTCCATTTGGTGTGGCCCACCAGATCTTGGGGTCTACTTGATTTTGGTGCCCATTGTCTAAAATTACGAAGCCCACCTACTGGATGGAGTGGATTTCGTCATATTCATGGGGCTTCTTCCTTTCCGTTTGATAGTTGCTTATCACCCACCAACTGTTCCATCATTATCCTCTGCTCACACTACTTAAAAGCTCCCGTAATCAAATACCTTTGTCAATCCAGCTGTTTGCCTTGGCCCATAACCTAGGCCCTTTGAAGGTAACCACGAGGTAGACATGCTGTATCCAGCAATCTATCTGAGTTTCACAAGCTTGGATGCGAGGTGGTTCCACATGATGGCCTACTGTCATCTCTTGGTCCACCTCGATCCACGGGTCACTTCTGAGGTCTAGAAGGTTAGATAGGGACCTTACACTTAGTGGCGGACCCCACAGAGGTGGGCCCATACCAGTTCCAAACAGATTTTTCAGTTGGGCCTTTCGATATATCCCTATTTGAGTTCTTTAAAACTTTCAAGTTGGAGCCTACTGAAAGTGTGTATAGAATTAATGGTGTTTGCAAAAACTGTACACTTTTTCTATTTGCAGGAATGGCTCAGGTCCATTTTCAGGTATGTTTTGACGTCGAGTGGGACCCACATTTGGCTGGGGAATACGACACCTTGGTATTCCTATGTATGGACTTTAAAACCCCTAAGGTGATCCCACACAAAGCAGGTGTGGAATTAATGGTGCAACGCCCAATAAAGGTACTTGAAATTTCTGCACAGTTTCTGCACAACTATTGTTGGCCGCATTTTGGGTGATTTAAGATGTTATTTCCATTCTTATATATATGAGCTACAAAACTCCAGTGGTGGTTCCCTTAGAAAACATTTGCAAGGCCGCCACGATGGCTCAAAGATAAGTGTTTGGCCCGAAATTCAGAAATTTCTGAACTGATACTTAGTGATTTCTGGACTACCATCAATGATCCACGTGAGTCCCATTTCTAGACAGAGTAGGCCTCACCTTATACCATATTTCAAGGCACTTTTAATCACATAAATGAAACAACAAGATGTCCTAAGATGAAGCTCAAAACTGTCCAAAATTTGAATGAGAAAGGACATAGTTGGACACCAATTTTTGGGGCATGGCTTTACACTATGGTGGACCCTCCTTTGATTAGAAAGGTGGGTCCCACACATGAAATATGAGCCCTTAGATTGGGCTCCAAAAACAACAAGACAAAAGAAAAAGAAGAAGAGAAAAGGAAGGTAGAAGAGTGGAGGGTTCACCAACCTCAAACTTCAAGTCTCCATGTTCCTCTCCTAGCTCCACTCCTCCCACTCCCTCTCTTCTCTCCTGTGCTTAGAATTTTTTCTGTAAAAGTTATGTACTCTTGTTAGGATTTCTCCTTATATAGGTAATTTAAGTGGAATTCATAATTGGTATTTTAGTGAACTTTCATCAGATAGAATCGCTGTATGGATTGGTGACATGGCTAAGGGGCTAATATGCAATGGCTCATTGGAGCTAGTTTGGCATGCATTGGCTTATTTGAAATGTTTTGTAAGGGAGAGAGAGTTGTAAGTGAAATGTTTAGGTGGCACTTTGGTGAGTTTTAATTGGAAATAAGATTATAGCGTGGATGGGTGATGTGGCCAAATCCTTCACATGCATCGGCCTAAATGAGATTGTTGTGTTATGGGTAAAATTGGACCGACCAAACTACTAGAATGAGATAGAAAAAGGCAGGTAGCTTGGAAGAGGAGTTCACGCAAGAGCTCGATCTCGAATAAGAAGCATGACATCAGCAAGCGACCAGAGCACCAACCATCAACGATGGTCTCGGTCACTTATCTGATATTTCACTACCGCGACCAAGGAGCGACCATAAAGACCGACTCGGCCTCGAAAATAAACCCCGTCGACTACGATCAACAGCTAAGCTCGGTCTACAGGGTCTCGGCCAACCTGACTTAGAGGTCGGCGTCGGCTGCCGACCATGGCCTCCTCGGATGCCGACCATCGAGCGTCTCTTGCATTTAGAGGAGAGTTACTTCCTCGGGATTTTTGCCAAAGATCCCGCCTAGATAATCACTGCGTATATAGAAGATGATCCATCCTAAGATACGTATCCGCCTAACAAAAGGCATAGTCGTATATGTAAGAAGTATTAAGAGACTATAAATAAAGACCTTACCTACGGTAAAAAGGTATACACAGAAACTCTAACCCGACTAAACCCAGTGTACTTGTTCTGACTTAGGCATCGGAGGGTCCCTGACTACAATCAGGACCCTCATTGCCACCTGGTTTTATAGGTACCCAACTGTCTAACAGGGAAGACCAAATTCCAGCATCAACAGTTTGACACCGTTTGTAGGAATGACAGTGAAGCCATTACAAACTTGCTTGACGTATCTTCATTCACTTTATAATAGTAAAAGGAAGGAAGAAGGCTTGGGCCGCCATTGTTCTGCAAACTCCTGTACCAAAAGCGCAACATGTTGATCCCTAGGATTTTCCTTCACAGCATCAAACTGACTCTGCTCTTGTGGTGCCTGTGCCAAAGTCTCACAACTCGGGAAGTCTACTCGTTTCCTTGAAAAATTAGGTCAAGACCTTAACCAACAATATAAATTGCATAATACGATTACTGGAAAGGCAAAATCCACCTCCCGACCAGGGAGCAAGAGCGGACGCAACAACCGAGCTATCTTGACCCCCTTAAGTACCTGATGACTCACGCATAGTTAAGCAACGACCAGGGCAAATAGTCATGCGTTCACACACATTGCGGGAACCACTGCACTCGCTGACTCCAACCTATGCTATATGCTGGAAAAAAGAAAGCACGGGAAAGCTCCCGAGGTGATAACAGAGAACGATGTCCCGTGGGATCGAGCAACCATAAAAAACTGTTATATATTTTTGGGCAATTACAATTCCAAATATAGCTTTGCACCTCTTCTAACCTTATTTATCATGTTCCAATTAGGCTTCTAAGATTAAGGGATAATCATAAAGAGTTTATTTAATAAGCTTAGGATCCTCTAAGGGTTATTTTGGGTCAAAGTTAGAGTCACCAAGGCACCTCATATACTTGTAATTTGCTTCTTGATGCTCCAAGTCTTTATGCGTATTCGGTCTCTAGTTTCCAAGGGCTCAATCAACTCCCTGACACACTGACGCACGTGATTGACAAAGAAGGTCCACAAATAAGTGCACTAACATCCGTTGCCTATGGTTTTTAAATGAGGGTTGTCATTCTTTGTAACATTCATTAACGACTTTTTTAAAAATATATGGGTTTATTTCATGAAGAATAAATCCAACGTGTTTGCTACTTTCGAGTCTTATAATCTCATGGTTGAAAAACAGTCAGGGCGGCAATTCAAAGTGCTTAAATAAACAATGGCGGATAATTTACTTCAAATAAATTCAATCAGTTTTGTAAATATGAGGAGATTTTAAGGTATGACATAGTTAGGCACACACTAAAGTATAATGGTGTGGTAGAACGTATGAATCAGACTCTTTGGGAAACGGTAAAAGTATGTTGAGTAATGCTGCATTGGGCAAGTATCTATGGACTGAGGTTGTTAACATAGTTTGTTATTTGATGAATCGGTTCCCATTTACGACTACTAGTTATAGGATTCTTGAAGAAGTGTGGAGTGGTCAGCAAATAAACTACTCAGGATTGCATGTATTTGGTTGTGACACTTACTCTCATGTACCATCTATTAAGAGAAATAAACTAGACCAAAGGGTAAAGAAATGTACCTTTGTTGGATATAGTGATGGTATGAAGGGATACGGGCTATATGACCAGGCCACATAGAAATTTACAGTGAGTTGGGACGTCAGGTTTAAGAGAATTCCTTGTTTCATATGGATGAACATGAGAAAACAAAGAAATCATCAATAATTGATGTAAAAATTAACGAGGGTGAGACACTTAAAGAAGCCGAGCTGCAGGAAGAGGTACAGGAGCAAGTGCAGACGCCACTTGTCAAGAGAAATTCACCACAAGATCGTAGGTCACCATTGAGATACAGAGATGACAAAAATATTACATTCTCCCTCATTACAGATAAAGGAGACCTATTTACTTTTCAGGATGCTCTTGATGATGTAAATGCAGAAAAATGAATGACACCGATGTAAGATGAGATGGATTCTTTGTATAAGAATGAGATGTGGGAGTAGGTAAAGCTTCCTACCAAACGAAAAGCGATCGGATGTAAGTAGGTTTATTGGAAGAAACATGATAGGTATAAAGTTAGATTGGTAGTGAATGGTTATGTGCAAAAGAAGGGTATCGACTTTAGCCAAATCTTCGCACCTGTGGTCAAGAAAGTATTTATCATATTTGTATTGGTGTTAATTACCGAATACAATCTTGAACTGGAATATTGGATGTTAATGCTGCTTTCCTACATCGAGAATTAGAAGAACAGATCTATATGAAGCAACCAAAAGGGTTCGAGGTACAAAGGTTAGAGAATAAGGTCTGCGGGTTGATGAGGTCATTGTACGGTTTGAAACAGTCACCTAAGCAGTGGTATAAGAAATTTGATTATTTAATGATGAACCAATAATTTACTAGAAGTGAATTCAATCATTGTCTCTACTTTAGAGCATTGAGTGATGGGAAATTCATTATCTTGGTATTGTATGTTGATGATATGTGAATTGTTGGATAAAACATGTCTAAGATCAACATATTGAAGGCTCAATTATCCAAGACATTCGAGATGAAAGATTTGGGACTGTAAAGAGGATTCTCAACATTAATATACAAAGGGAGAAGGAAAAGAACAAGATATGATTATCTCCAGAGGAGTATTTTGAAAATGTCCTACTCGAGTTTAAGTCAAGGCAAAACTAGTTAGCACTCCCCATGCTGATTACTTTTGACTTTCTTCAAAACAGTGTCTTGCATCAGATGAAGAAAAAGCAATATATGTCTCATATGTCTTATCGAACGCAATTAGCAGTTTGATGTATGCAATGGTCCGTAGGGTCAGTTTGAATGGAAAGTCCATGTCAACTTGTAGTTTGTCGTCTCGGGGCTTGTTTCTCCAATAAACAACATGGAGCTGTTCTTAGAGCTTGCTGGGAAGGAAAATACTGTGCAATTCATTGAGTAGCACCTTTTTAAAAAAAAATAAATTTTATTTTTCTATGCACGCACACACACACACCCCACACACTCACGCTAGTGGAATTTCACCACCTATGGGTACTCGAACCTTCTATCGAGCAGATACATTAAACGTGACAATATATAACCAAATATGAGGATATCAGTTGCCGACTCAGCTGCTTGTAGAATGTTTGCAATGATTTGGCGATAATTAGATGGTGAGGCGTACAGAATATAGTACAAAATAGGGACAGACCAGCTCAGTATGTGGGCCCTAGTGGGCAACGACACCCAATCCTAAATCTTGAAAAAGGCAAAAAGAATTATTTAAACATTGATCCAATTGTTCATCCACCAATGTTGTAGTGATCATGCGATTTGGAAGAGGATGGTTAGTCCTTCGATGAAATCTTTTTACCTTGAAGGACTTTTTTCAAACAGTGATCGCAATCCATGAGTTTCTCAGTAATGCAATAATGAATGATAAATATTAAAAATAAAGGTTGAATTATTGATTTATTAATATAAAGTAGAGAAAATAAAAGATAAATCACTTATGACTGTCCATGTGCACATACAATTGAGGTGTTTAGTCAGCAGAATGTGAACCTTGTGATCTTTTAAGTATAGTCTCGGTTGATCGGAATCCGACAACAATGATCGTGGATATTTATACTACTCCTAACAGCAGTGCAACAATATCATTGGATAGCAATAGACTAAGCTATGGTAAACTCCAAACTTGTTATGGCAATGGCTCAATAAAAGTGGATATGGGTAAAGAGGTTGTGTTGGCAAGAGTTTAAAACTCTTCGTAAAGTGTCATTTATATACTTGGAGTGGTGGTGACCCAGTCTAGTTTTCCTTATTGATTCAGGTTTTCTCACTGATGTGGGAATCCTCACGGAAGCACTCCCTACCAGTTAGATATGTATTTTTTTATACATCCTGATCCTTTATAATATTAGAAGAGTCTGTTTCTTAACATTCTATAAAAGTATCGATATTCTCTGAAATTATTTTTTTTTTGTTATATATGTATTTTTTAACACATCTTGATCCTTTATAATATTAGAAGTGATTGTTTCTTAACATTTTATAAAAGTATCGATCGTCTCTAAAAAAATTTTATTTTTGTTATAAATATTATTATAAGATGTTTAGTCACCTGTAAAAATACGTAGTAATATACACGTTATGCCGTGGCATTAGTTGATTACGTCAGGACATTCTTAAACAGAATCAAAGCTATAAAAAAAAATTTCTTTTCATTGATGGAAAATTCCTCTAGAGAGTGGTAGCTAAACTCATCCGTCCATAGTAATATTCCTGAAGCGGGCGTGCGGAATACAGTAGTAACAGAACGGAGCGTGGACGGTTCCGACCCAAAGTGAGGCGTACAGAATTATAGTACAAAACAGGCGTATAGAATATAGTACAAAATAGAGACGGACCAGCTCGGAAACCGATTGGCTACTCCCCCTGACACTAACTCCTTGGCTAGTGGTCGGTGCTATGTGGGGCCCACCATGATGTGCGTGTTTCATCCATTCCATTCATCCATTTGTATAGATCATTTTATTGCTTGATACCAAAAAATAGGATATAAATCTCAGGTGACCACACCACATGAAAACAATAGTGATTGGATATCAACCATTAAAATCCTCGTAAGTCCCACCATACTGTTTGTTTGACATCCAATATGTTGATTAGGTCATACAAGCCCAGATGAAGAGAAAAAACAAATATCAGCTTGATCCAAAACTTTTATGGCCCCCAAAATGTTTTTAATGGTCGACCCTCATTCAACACTGTTTCCTGTAATGTGGTCCACTTGAGATTTGGATATATCTCAATTTTGGATTCATGCTGTAAAATTATCTGTAAAAACAGATGAATGGCATGGATGAAACACATACATCATGGTTGGGCCCACATAGCACCGACCATCAGCCATTGGCTGGTGTCAGGGGGAGTAGCCAATCCGTTCCCGACCAGCTCAGTATGTGGGCCCCAGTGGGCCTAAATCCTGAAAAAAGGCAAAAAGAATTATTTAAAACCTTATCAGTGCTACCGCATGATTGCTCCTACGGAAAAGACAGATTTATAAAGGAACGTGGCTCATCTTTGCAGTGTACGTGAGTTTTCAATTTTTGATCAGTGGGGCCCATATTTTGGTAATCCAGACCATTGATCTGTTGGTCACCTTTGTGGATGGATGGTGTCCCTAAAATATCCAAGAATGGATGATTCATTTTTTCAAAATTAAGAGATTTTTCAGTTTAATGTTGATCGGATTTGTTTCTCTTCCTAACCGTCCATCTCTAGGCTAAGATTTTCGTATGATCAGATTTTTTTAGTAATATCCGTCCACGGTGGTACACCAGAGCAATTGTCTGGATGCTAAGAACTGAAATCTCGTGTATGCATTGCTCTCGAAGGATGCGGCAGGGAGCTGGAAGCGGATTGCGTCCTGCGTCGCCTAGACGGAATCAGTACACGTAGGGATCTGTGGGGCCCGCCGTAATGTAAAAACTTTATCCACACCGTTCATCCAGTTTTTAAGATAATTTTAGCTTATGAGCCCAAAATTGAGGTAGATCCAACGCTGAAGTGGACCCCATACAGTAGGATTGAACCCTCACGGTTAAAAACTTCTTGAGGGGATCAAGCTGAAGTTTGTAATTTCCCTTCATCCAGGTCCATGTGACCTTGCCAACAGTTTGGATGGTCAATAAACATCGCGGTAGGCCCAGGAAGGTTTCAACGGTGGGTATAATTATCACCCCTTATTCATATGGTGTGGTCCACTCGAGCCTGGGATCTGACTCTTTTTGAAATCATAATTTAAAATGATACGGCGTGGATAACTAAAATACATCATGGTAGGTCCCACAGAACCCCTACCTGTCCGCAACCATCTTTGTATTTTCCAACCAACCATCTTTGATTAATCAAGATTCGAGATTCCTGTGTTAGTTCTTCGCAATTTTTAAAAATGGTAATGACTTATTCTACTCGAATGTGAGTCACTGATTTTAAGATATTAAGACCATCTAAATTGTAGGTCATGTTGTGGATGGATTGACTCTCTAAAATCATTATGATCAAGCAATTCTGACCATCAAAATTAATATCTATTAAATGGACGGTTAATAGAAAAAAAATTCAGTGGGCCGAATTCAATAGAAGAAAATATGATATTTAATGTTATTTTCTGGTGAAATTTTGTTGGTTCCTAGATTTGAACGGTTTGGATTTATGTTCGACTATACCATGTATGCGGTGGATGAGTCTCCACCATGTTTTGGCTTAAATGAAATCACTGTAGGCAAGGTACCACAGCGTGTGGTACCGCACTATCTTTACATCTAACGTACTACTTTTTTAGGAAATCGGTTCCATGAAAATGGTAAGACGAGATGACCAGGAACAAAAATCATGTGGGTCTCAAAGTTGGAATCAAGGGATAACCATTGGTGTGATTCAACGTAGATTTGTGGTCCATTTATTGAGCCGATTATCATGATTTTTAAGAATGATAATCTTCATGTGGGCTTAACTTATTTTCACGGTACTGATTGATACAAAATGGAATTTTGGAGGGAAAAGATGGTACTGTGCCGCGACCTGTTATTTGATACTGTGGCAGAGCGTGGTGGTTTATACTCATGCAATCATAAATCATACACGTCGGATATAGTTGACTCAAACTAAGCCCTCAAAATCGTGGGACCCACTGAAACTAGGCCACAAACCTAAATCCAGATTGATCGAAGGATCCTAACCACCGTTTATTGGACATTTATCTATCAGACGCCAGCCAATGGCTACTTTTAGTTTTAGCCGTCCATTACCTAATAAGTGGGTCCCACTAGATCGGACGATCTAGTTTTGGTTAATTCTGCGAAACATATAGATTTTTTAGTGCATGCGTGTGAACCATCAGACTCTGCCAAAGTGTTGGAGTCTTTCTCTACGCAAAGGTCTCCCTCAAAACGGGACTCGGATTGCGTAGAAACACAGCACCGAGGTCCATACTGTGTTGATGTGGCAAAGTTCTGTAGACCCATCATGATAGATGTGTTATATCCACACCGTCCATCCATTTTTAAATATAATTTTAGATTACAAGCTAGAAATTAGGAAGATATGGTTATCAGGTGGACCACATCACAGAAAGAAGTGGGGATTGAACACCTACCATTGAAAACTTCTTCTAGGACACAGAAGTTTTGGATAGAGATAATATTTTTGTTTTCCCTTCTTCAATGTCTGTGTGACCTTATAAAAATATTGGATGGAAAATCAGCATCATGGTGGGCCTTAGGAAGGTTTCAACAGTGGACTTCATTGTCTCTATTTCTTTCTGTGGTGTGGTCCACTTGAGATTTGGATATGCCTAATTTTTAGTATTATAACATAAAATGATCTGTAAAAATGGATGGGTGGTGTGGATATAACACATACATCATGGTGGGGGCCACAGAATTTTGCCACGTCAACACAGTACCGACCTCAGTGCAGCTCGTTCTTCACTTCTCCCTGTCGAAATTTCAATACGAAAAATGGCCCTCTTCATTAGTCGTAGTCGCAGTTTCAGCTCTCTCTCTGCCTTGGATTGTTTTTGTTTTTGTTTTTGTTTTCTCTCCTCTCCGTCTTGAATTCTGCATTTTATAAGAAAAATCTCTCGCTCTCTGGCTTGGATGGCTTTTGGTTTTTTTTCTCTCCTCTCTTTCTTGAATTCTGTATTTTATAATGATCTCTCTCCGTCTTGGATGGTTTCTGTTTATGTTTTTTTTTTTTTTTCTCTACTCTCCTTCTTGACTTCTTCATTTAATAAGAAAAATCTCTCTCTGACTTGGATGGTTTTTTTTTTCTCTCCTCTCTTTCTTGAATTCTGCATTTTATAAGAAAATCTCTCTCTCTCTCTCTCTCTCTCTCTCTCTCTCTCTCTCTCTCTCTCTCTCTCTTCAAATTGGGTTCTTGGTGTGACAGCCATGACTGGAGAGGAACTGGGGATTCGTCTTATAGGTGCAGAAAGAGACATGGTAGGAAGCAATAGAGAAGAGAAAGGTACGGAGGAGAAGACAACGTTGTTTCGGAGAGTTTGGAATGGTGCGGTTTGGCATGGTGGCTCTGTTTATGATGCCTGGCTCAATTCAGTTGCTATTCAGGTTCTTTTTTTTTTTTTCTCTCTCTTTCTTTGGAATTAACATTTTAATGCATGGAAACTGAGTCTCTGGAAAGAGATTTTCTTAATCGTGTCTGGAATCATGAATTTATGGTTGGAGTGAAAAGGAAAGACAACTGATATGGTTGGGACCTTCTGAATTTTCTGTAAAGCTAGTGGTTATGAGGAAATGCTTGCAGCGGAAGTAGGCCCAAGGAGAAAGTGTTTCCAGGCGTTTCCTTGGATCCAAATGCGAGAAATGTGCCCAATTATGGAAATGGATTCCATAATTCATCATTTCCACAAAATCAAACAAGTTTTCTTTTGTAATAATCCTGAGTGTCTTGATTTCTCGCGTGTTTGGAATTGAAATCCACCATCATTTTGGCTGGAAAAGGGTGGCCTTCTTATGCAGAATCCGCTTTCCATGCTTTCCAAACGCCTGGTCTTTTTGAAGCCAGGCAACCCCATACATTTCCAAACACCATGAAAATTGTTTCTAGCCCAGCTAGAAGGATTTCGAGCATGATAAATGGTGAAACTACATTGGTTCCACTGCAATTTTGCGAGTCATGTCCCGAAACATCAACCATGTTAATATGGTCTGTTGATGATTTGTTTAGAATTCATCCCTTTTCACTTCTTTCTTATTTAGAGAAAAAAAGATGGGGAAATGTATTATGAGTTTCGAGCAGTCTATCAGTTTTTATGGCATATTTAATGATAGTGGGAGTGTTTTCTCTGTGGATTGTTCATGATCAGGTTGGATCTTTGATCCTTACCCTGCCGTACACCTTTGCTCAAATGGGTTATTGGTTCGGGATCGGTTTGCAGCTTCTTTATGGTGCTTTTGGGTGCTGGAGTGTCTATCTTATCAGTCTATTTCACGCCTAGGCTTCGCGTAGGACCACAGCCACTGGTGCCATACATGAAAAACATGTTCTTCAGGTTGGTTTTTACTTCAACAATTGTTTCGCTTCTTGATACAAAACCCTCTGATTATCTTCCCTCGCATATTAGATCATCAATGAAAATATCATTTCCTTTTACTCCCATTGGAGTGTGGTATTTTTCTCATTTCTTGTTTTTAGTGCTCCCACAGGAGAACCGTAGCTCTGATACCATGTTATGAATAGCTATAGATTTGGAAAAATTGTCAATCAGAGAAAAATGACCCACAACCCTATTTCATCATACAAGTGGTCTGGTGTCCTGAGGGAGCACTAAAAATAAGAAATAAGAAAAATACTACACTTCAATAATTCCCTTTTCTAGTTTTTTGAAATATAACTTGCCTATGAATTGTCTAACATCTGATCCTAACTGCTTTCAACTACCATTACATCATATCCTGTCACATTTTCTTTGGTGAATGAAATATGAAGGATTTTAGGCTTATTTTATATCCGTCTGGGAAATTATAACCATACCTCATTGACATTAGACTCTAATCATCATAGAATGTTATGCAGTCATGTTTATACAACCGATTTGTATAACTAGTTCAGATTCCATAGCTAATGATGCAGCCATTCTAACCATGTTTTGTAGATTTTAGGAATTTGAGTCTTCTAAAGATGCCCCATCATTCGTCGAAGGTCACTCGGAACTCTGGTTAGACATGGCATTATCAGAAAACATAGACCATGTGCACTTTATTTGCGATAGAGTTACCCAGTCATAATGAAGTATCAGATAAAACAGATTTTTAATGTAGTAGGCATGTAGCTTCAGTGATGGTGTTCCTTATCCTAATATTCAATTTAGGGTCCGTTTGGGCCAGGGATTTTGCAAAATGGGGATTAAACCTAATCCCGATTTTGGCAGGCAATAGTGCCACATGCCCACCATGTAGGACTTGCTGCACTAGAGCAGCACATTTTTTTCTGCTAAAATTGCAATTTTTGGTGGGCTTAGTTTTTTATTTTTGAACTTCCATAATTGCAAGTGGAGGAAAAAAGCGTCTTTGGTGCAGTGAATCTGACATGGAGGGCTTGGGGCCCACCAAAATCACGATTACACTTAATCCTAATTTTTCAGGGTACACCTATCCAAACAGACCCTAAGGGAACGCCAACTAGGACGGCTTGATTATTTTCAGTCGCAGCTACTATATTCAACATTTTGTTCCCAAACATGGATGTCTCAGGGTATTCCAACTAGAATTTGTGGCAACAGACATGTTGTATGCAGTTGAAAGATATAGCAAAAATAGCACAGGAAATGAAGAAATACATAGAAATGGAGTTTCCATTGTGGAAAACCCGTAAGCCAAATGACTTCTATACTACAATTTCTTCTGCTTAGTATAGATAAGAAAATCATGTCATAGGACTCCTAAAAAACATAGCCAGAAAAAAACCCTAAATTATGAAGGGGATATAACAAGTCCTGTCATTTTTTGCATGAGAAAAAAAATAAAAAATTGTTTCAAGAGTCTACTGTTTGAAAGACAGTAAAACAATCCGATATCCCATGAGCCGATCCAAAATCATCTTCTTCATTAGAGGACATAATTAGACACTACCTTCTAGTTTTCTTTATTTATATGACTTATTGAACAAAACATGAGCCAATCCAATCTTTAATAGTTTTACTATTTGAGCCGTGGAGCAAACACATCGAATGATAGCCTTATGATGTTTTTCTATCAACGACCAGCAAATTAAAACCTGCATCTGAATGTTGTTCTTCTTTTGCTACATGAGTTATACCTTTGTGCATGTGAGATTATTGTGACTTATTCTTCATTTTGATATTTATTCTGTTCAGTATCATGAGGTGATCAGCATAGTTGCTGGAAAGACACTTGGTAATTTGGTTCTTGCATTCAACATGACTGCTCTGGCCTTTGTGTGTGTTTTGCAACTCATAGGATGTTCCAGGTAAAGTAGCCGCTCGATGATATCCTAAATTTGTGTGACCAACCCCAAATTGTTAAAATTCAGATCTTTAAAAATTTAAAAAAAAAAATTATTAAAAAAAAAAAAAAAAAAAAAAAGTTAGTCTGCGACTGAAAATTGTGATGCATGCATGTGAAAATTCATGCTTCGATACTCACATCGAAATGGTCGTGGATTCATGTCTGACACATTGATTAAGTGTAGATATCAAAACTACTGGAAAAGTTGCTTACAATCTCAGTTAATCTCTTAGCAAGTTTGTGGCTGGTCCCATATGAGAAAGTTCATACTCTGAAACTATGTTCGAGATGGGGTTGTGCTCGTGCTTGACACTTCAGTTTAATCAGCGAACTCACTAACATACTCGAAAACGATGTTAGTAAGCTTGTTCATCCGGTCCCATAGCCTAGAAAATTCACACCCAAAACTATGTTAGTGGGACATATCAAAATACCCAAACTGTAACTTCATTAACATTTTTCATGTAGAAATATTGTAAGTTCCTCTGTTACAACAGTAAATTGAAAATCTTAAGATACTCTTACCTGTTGATGCAGCCATGTCTACTACATGAACTCAAACTGGAACAAGCGGCAATGGCTTTATTTGTTTGGGGCTCTTGCAATTCCAACAGTCCTGTTGCCTTCATTTCACAATTTTCGTGTTGCTTCATTTTTGGGCATTGTGACAACCAGCATTACTTCAGCCTACATGACGGTAGCTGCTATTCAGCATGGTCAGGTGACACCATCATCTTTTATGTATTCTAATTGGCAAGCATCTTGATTTTATAAACATGGGATCTGTCCCACTTGGTCACATGTGCCAAAATCTGAAGCCATGCATCTGGTGGGCCATAAACATATAAACGGTGGAGGCTGAAGAAAACTGCCAATGGTCCATGCCAACTTACTTGGGTGACCTACCTGATGACTGGACGAGCAATATGGGTGCATTTGAATTCACAAAAGAATGTCGTTACGAACTTTTAGATCGCAAATGTGAAGCATCAAGGACCCGAAAACATGGTGGATTTCTTTACTGGAGCCACAAACATTCTTTTCACATTCGGAAGCCAAATCGCCGTGTTAGTATTACATTTCTAGATTTTTCAATGCTCCTTTTTCGTTGTATCATTACATTCTGAAATACTTGTGTGGCCATGTTCAGTGACATAGCACCAGCTCTTGCATTGTCGCAGTGAATTAATGGAAGCCATGTGGAAGCCTAACAAATACAAGTATGTGTATATATTTGCGGTGTTGTACATCTACTTATTAACTATACCGAATTCTGTTGCGGTTTATTGGGCATATGGAGACATCCTCATACAACAGTTGAATGCATTCGGTATTTTGCCCCCCTCAAAGATGAAAAATGTATGCATAATTGCCATGATTTTGCATCAGGTAGCTTCTATGTGATCTCATCTCTAAACTGGTTCAAGTGAGTGGCATGTGAACTATCACCCAATTGGGACCTACATGTAAAGATGGTCCAATAATTGGAACTGTCAATGTTCTGGAACTGGGCCCCGATTTTTTATGGTCACATTTAAATACAGAAATCAATGGTCAGGAACATCCTTTAAATGTATTTTTGGACCATAGCCTATTCAAAATTTTGCCTAGAGAACGGACTGTTCTGATTATCTGACCATCTCTGCATGTAGGCCCCAATGGAGGGAGACGTGGTGGTTCTCTTGAGTCGTGACATAGGCAAATTGAACTTGTTAAAAGCTTCGGTGTCATTCTTGTGTTCTTCCCTTCTTTTTTCCTTGCAGTACGTAGCGTTTCTGCTGAGTGCAAACCCGCTATTTCTGGCATGGGAGAAAGTCGTTGGAGTTCACACAAGCAGGAGATTTGTGCTTAGAGCATTGGCAAGAGTGCCAATCGTGCTTGTTATCTGGTTTTTCGCATTGGCAGTTCCATTTTTTGGACCGATAAACTGTCATGGGTGCATTCGTCATTTCTTTCTCAGTCTACATTATTCCGAGTGTGGCTTTCATGAAAGCTTGTTCAAAGAAGCAATTAGAAACTGCAAGTAAACTATCTGTTTTTCTTATCCTAGTTTTGCATTACTTCTCCAATATTATAAACAACATACGGCGAGTTTCGATTCACTTGTTAGTGTTCAAAAGCCCAGGTTCGATTACTATAGAAATGAAAGATTCAATGTTGATTGAAAATAAGACAGCTTTTGAGTCCACAAGGGAGGACTATCATAGTTCAAAAACCTGAAAACTTAAAACTAGATGTCCAGCCGGGTGTGGTCAAGTTGGTAGTCTCAGACGATTCTTATTAAAATTATTGTTATAAGTACTAGTAAATGTTTAAAATGGCTCTCAATAAACATATGCAAGTTACCTATAGTTGTCACAACTATAGTTCTAAAAATCGCTGACTGTACTCAAAACTCAGCTGCGTCAATTCGAGCTGAGTCTCTATGAAACTCAAATATGAGAGTGACTCGGCCGAGTCAATGGGAGACTCATCGAGTCGACTTGCTAACTCAGGGAGCTACTTTCATGTGGGTGACTCGGTTCAAGTTGTCGTGAGTCACATTGAGTCGACTCAGTGAGTCAACTCAATGAATCTTGCCAAGTTGAGAACTAGTTACATTATTCATCGAGTTTCCTAGTGACTCACTAGGTTTTAAAACTCTTGTGTTTGTTGCTGACATGGCATATAGATCTTGGGCACTGAGAGAAACTGGGCACGTTTGGATCATAGTATTGGTCAATCTAGGATTGGTTAATACATACAATTTAAATTTGATAGGCACAAAATATTAGTTTAAAATGCATTTATTGGAGAATTGTACATTGACCAATTCAATTATCCAAAACAGCACTAGAAATAACCAAATTGTAATTTCATTCACATATATGTTGAGGGTCTGGCCCCATAGTGCAATCAGTGTTTCCCATGTCAGTTTTACACATGGTATTGCACCCTTAGGATGTGAATATGTATTAGTTATCGCATGAGATATCAATCGTATCGAGTAATGTATTGCTTTTGTTGGGAAACATTGAAAATTTGATCGAATTTTTCAATAAAACTTCAGGAATTGTTAAAAAAGACATTAATATATATATTTAAATTATGGCATCACAAAAAACATATGCACATAATAGGTTTCTTAAGTATAGGGTCCTAAGTTATGTGTTATCTAACTAAATTGATGCAACTATATTCAAAGTCAATTTATATAATTCAAAAAATTAAAGAATACATTTATGAAAATACAACCAATATATTGAAAAAAAAAACTAGAAATTAAGAAATATACCTATGAATGATGTGTATGGATGTGGCTCAAACCCACATAGAATTGCGCGGTGGCTCAAAATTATAATCTACATCGTTAAATGCTCTAAAAATGCAATCAATTGATCGTTGATAAAAAAGAAATTTCGAGGAAAATATTTTTAATAAATTTTTATTAATTTTTAATGAAAAATAATTTATTGAAAAATCACCAAAACTAAACAAATCAATAGATTAAATCTCATACATATTTAATTTCGAGTTTAAACAATAAGATTGCAACTAATTTGGGAGAAATTGCAAAAATTTTCCTACTTTCCTCCAAATCGAACCATCTACCCTCAAATCTCAAAACGGGAGTGCATGTGATGATGATTTTATCAAATGCACTAACATAATTTCATCAAACACTTTAAAATAATCTGAAATTGGGCTTAATTGAATGCTGATGGAAGTGGAATTTCGAAAAAAAAAAAAATCTAATTAAAAATAATAATTGTTTCTAGCAAAATCACCAAAACTATATGAATCAATAAATCAGGCCTCATACATGTTTGATTTCTTATCTGTACCATAAGATTGCAACGAATTTGGGAGAAATTGTGGAAATTTCGAAAAATTTTCAATTTCCTTCAAATCGGATCACTGATCTTCAAATCTCGAAATTGAATGTTCAAATCATTGATTTTCCATGCAAAACATGAAGAATAAAAAAAACTCTAACCTTTTAACACTGATTTTGTATGATTTAAACAAAAACAAAACAAAACAAAATAGATGGAAATGCAAAATCACCCACTGAATAAAAACCGGCCCTAGACCTGTAAAAATCTTGATTCCGATTTGAAATATTTATTTTTCTCCCAAAAGATTGCAAAAGATGGATCAAAATCCACCCACAATGTGTTTCGATTTTATATATATATATATATATAGAGAGAGAGAGAGAGAGAGAGAGAGAGAGAGAGGGATGAAGTTTGGAGAGAGAAAAAAGCACGATACCTTGTGATACAATCGATGCATTGGGATACATTGGCGGATATCGTTGATACCAAGTAAATTTACTAAAGAAAAACAGGGCGATATCTCAGAATACAATCAATACATTGCAATGTACCAAGGATTTTTTTTTTTGGCACTCCATGTCAATTTTGTATCGTTGACCTGCGATACTGATAATATCAACCAATGACATTATCAATACTGCAATCGTTGAGTGCAATTACATTACTTCCAAGAATCAGGTTGGTGCACTTACCACATGGGCGGTAATATTAGAAATGAGTGGATGGCACAGTAAAACATGCCTAAATTTTATTCAGCTGTCCATTTATTTCATCAACTGTGTCCCATCTGATCAGTGGATTAGTGGGACTCACCTGAACCGCTGCTTGGATCTTGCACCCACGCACCATGTTGCAACATGTTATGGCGTGTAGATGGCCACAAATACACAACATGATGTATCTTTCTTACTACTCTAACCCTTCTATTGGGATGAAATGTCCCTGAAATACCTAGTTTTGCATTTATATTTTTCCTACTCTTCTTGTATTTTATTCCCAGGCCAAAGATGAGATCGCAAAATGTGGACCGTTGATGTACTGGACAAGTGCTGTTATAGCAACATGGGCACTTGTTTTTGGATTCGGTTTCGGAGGATGGGCGAGCAGCACAAACTTCATTAGGCAAATAAAATCATTTGGGTTTTTCGACGAATGTTACCAGTGCCCTCCAAAGCATTGAATATAGTTTTATCTTCTTTCTCTGAGCCAATCTACTGTTTGGCATCTTCAGCAACTTATCCAGAAATGTTCTTCAAAAACAACTGTGATTATCTGCCCATCTTGTAAGTTAAACTTGTTCATTTGTTCATACTTTGTATTATGTGATTTACATGATGAAATGGGAAAAAAAAAAAAGATAATTTTGGGTATCCAAACATGGATTTTTATATTCAGTCCTACAATTAAGGGGACCTGACTCGGCTTTGGACCGGGCATGGACCTGTTAACTTGGCTAGCTCCACTTTTAGTCATCTTTGCTTCATTGAATGAAATTATTGCAATTCAGTTCAATTGAACATCCAAACACAACTAAAAGAAATAGTCGTATACAGTGAGGGTTGACCCTGTTTTCCTTTTTTTTACAGCGAATAGACTAACTGATGATTATTTATTAAAAACGTCTTTTAAGAAGGTACTGGGATGTAAATTCCATGTTAAGTAGTTAGTAATTTGTAAATTTTCCTTTACAATCCTCGAAAGTTCCTCGCATTGAGATCTTTTATTTGGTTGGCCTTTCGCCCTCATCGCTAGAGCCGTTACAAATGTAACATCGCCATAAAATTGCCTGATCAACTTTATCCTAAGCATCCAATTGATGGTCCTGAAATGTATGGCTAGGAACAGAAAAATCAGCAATCCACTGATACAATCCACATTGAAACAGACAGTTATGATTCTCCCATTGTCAATTTTTGGCCAATAGCCATTCACTACGGGGGCCACCATTTTGATGTGTGGATTGGCAACGATGTATCCCACGAGTACAATGGATGAGTTGCCACAATTCAGTCTAATCTAGACCATTCACCATTTTTTTAAAAAAAATTAATTAATTCTTTCTATATTGGATGGGGAAGAGGGTGCATCCCCTTCCATCAGGGAGGATGAATTACATGCAGTATAGCATGTAAATACAGTAAATAATATTATCGTGCTATTATCATGAGTTTCAAAATCTTGGCGGATTTTAAACTATAGCCAAGTAGAAAGGAAAAAAAAAAAAAAGGAATTTGTTATATAAATATATATTAAAATTAAATTTATTTAATAATTTACAATAGATATTTAAATATTTTTATTTTTGGCAAGATTTTACTGATAATATCCTGAGAAAACCTCAATATTTGAAACCCTGCCAGAAATTTCCGGGCCGAGAAATTGCCAAGAACAAGATTGTCACTACGGTTGCATGAACCTCATGTAGAGTATACTCCGTTCTCAGTTTGTACAAGCAGTACCCATGGTTCAGTAATCCTGACCATTGGTCCATTGGGACTGACCAGGTATAGACCATGTCCCGAAAATCTCATAGACAGGACAACAGGACCCAGATTGGTGGCTAGGATCTTTCTAGCCAGAAGATTTAGGGGCATGGTCCATCCACAGCAGATCACATCAGACAATGGCCACTGAATCATGGGCTCCTCTTGTACAAAACAAAACCCAGAGTATACTGTAATTCCTCCATTTGAAAAACCTTTGTCACGAGGGTTTTTTACTTTTGCTGCTGTAGGTGGACAGGTAAATCTGCTCATTACACTGTAATTACTAAACCAGTAGAAAAAGGGAATTCTTACCGGCATCCACTCAGATTGATAAATACATCCACATTTCTACATTTGGGAATGTAATATTGTATTACCAAAAAATAGAATGACAAGTGCACTTCTCAGTAGGAGAGGGTGTAGATAGTAGCTCCCTACAAACATTGTAGGATGCAGAAAGCTGGAAAGAGAAAAAGACTGGCTGCATATAAGCAGCCTCAAAACAATCTACTGTCATAATATATATACATAGTTTTCTTACTCTCTGATACTTCCACGTCCAGAAAACTAGCAGTGATTTTGATATGCTTCTCCATCCACGAAAATGCTTTTATTCAATCTTCTAACATAACCAAACAGATACCAACTAACCATCAGTGTACATCAGCTCCTAGAACGCCATGGATTAATGCTAATCGTCGAGTGCAAGTGGGACAGATTTCATCTGAAAACAAACACAAAAGAGATGTCTTCAGATCTTTGAGCATTTCATATTAGTGTGCAAATGATAGACTGTTTGTTCCCAAGTCCAAACCGAAACTAAAAATGTTAAGGCTTTTTTTTTTCCTTTTTCTGGCAACAAAACTATGATGGAAATGATGGAATTAGCTTGGCTTTTTCAGATGGTGAGTAGTGGAAGTACCAGTTCTCGGAACTTTAGGATGTAGAACATTTCAAGATATCGTCGTGTCTCACGCCTTTCAAGTTTAGACACGTACTTCCAGAAGCTGTAAACCCCCGCCAATGTCATTAACCGGTCGGAATAAATCTTCCATGTATACCTGCAATGTTACGTGTAGAAACGGTAATTGTGAGAAACAAACAGAGTGACTGAAGAAACCTTTAATTTGAGACGGCTCGATGACATGCACATCTAGATTGTTGTCAACGCAGCTGATAAATAAGTGTTTTTGTGAACCCCACACAGCCATGCATGCCAGCCTGGCATGGTGACGAATCTGGTCCATACAGCTGGGACCCACTGTGTAGATCACCTGGCCCAAAACCAGGCTGGTCCATTCATCAGGTGGGCCCCGGGTGTATGTTGAATGTGGACCACTAGCACTTGTTTAAACTGTCCACTGTTTTCATACATGTGCAGCCCACTGCATGAGTTGGCCAGCCTGACTGCGATGTTATCCTCACAGTAGGTCCCACCTGATGAATAACATACTGACAAATCTCAAGAAAGTTATAAATTTTGAGGTTTTTCTCAGAATTTTATCACAAAAATCTTGCTAAAAATAAAAATAAGAAATATTTATTAGAAATCAGTAAATAAGTTAAATTTTATATATAGGCATATAATGAGTTAGTACATATTTTTATGTAATTATTACATTAATTTTGGGAATTAAAGTTCAGGATAATTCTGTGAAAAATTCAAACTGCTGATATGTTGAAAACAATATTATTGCGATAATAACGGTCAGTTTAATTCTCGCAGGAACATCGCGAGATTTTTAAAATCTTGGCAATATTTGTCACACTGATGAATGGATCAGATGGCCCACATGTGCCATGTTGGCACATGTGGCTCAGTTGTAAAAGGGCAGCACGTGTAAGCTTCCAAAATTATGATAAACAAACATAAGACTGAAATGGTATGTGTCTGTACAAACACCATTGCATAAATTAATAGATGGAAGGGAGAACAAAATGTGAAAGAGAAGTGAGGAAATGGGTTTAACAAGGAAAGACCTTTCATAGATTCGTTGCAACCCTGCATTAGAGATCTTATCCCAGTAGCTCGGATCTTTCTTAGATTGTGCAAAGAAATCGGCCAAAATTTCAGCCGCCTGATCAGGATGATATGGATCTATATGGAACCCCGATATACCATGTTCAATAATCTCTGCGGGACCTCCATGACAAGTGGCAAAGGTTGGAAGACCGCAAGTCATGGCCTCAACAACTGTAAGGCCAAATGCCTCATAAAAAGCAGGCTGGAAAAGGAGACCAGAGACATGTCAAAAGAATATAAAGAGTTGGAAGATCAGGCGAGCACAGAGAGTCCAACACAATACCTGTACAAAAGCACCTCTTGTATCTGCAATGTAGCGATAGAGCTCACCGTTGCGGGCCCTGTTCATTTGACAAGATATCCATCGGAACTGCCCATCCAGATTGTACTCCTTCATGAGCTTGTGCATCTTCTCAATCTCTTCTATCTCTTCTCTGTCTCCAGACTTCTTCACATCAATGTAACCAGCAACCACGACAAGGTTTACCAGCTCCCTTAGTTTAGTGCTCTTACCAAACAACTCAACTAGTCCTGTTATGTTTTTCACCTGGTCAAGCCTTGCCATAGAGAAGATTATGGGCTTGGACCGGTCACTCAACCTACCACTGCAATCACATAAATCAAGCATTTATGAGTTGCATATTTTCATGACTTGGATCAACCATATCAAGTGCAATTCCAACTGATGACAATGTGTGGTAACACATTGCTTAGAAGAAGAAGAACAAGAGGAAATGGTTTCCCAGAATCGGCTGACAGCCTCCTTCAGGCCTGGCATGGTGTCCGGTTCAATAAGGGTAAAACCAGATTGTGGCGGATGGTAATCCTAGCTGTTTGGTGGTCTATCTGGGAAGAGAGGAACAATAGATGCTTCCGGGATTCTTCTTCCCTTCCCCCCGCTGTCTCATCAAAGGCCAAGCACCACATTATTGAATGGGCGATCCAGTCGAAAGTATAAAATGTTATGATCTTAATTTTCTAGGTGTCTAGTTTGGGTTGCCTCCTTGGCAGCCCCTCTAGCCCTCTTTTGCTTTTCCTTTTCTTCAATACAATCGTTATCTTTCAAAAAAAAAAAAAGAAGAAGAAGAAGAGAGGAAATGGTTGACACTTAACAAGCATTAACCATATCTATTACATTCCTAGCGATTAGATAACACCATTCAATAAATAACATTTAACTGCCATTACCTAAAAAACTTCATGTCTGCAGTTGTGGAGTGCCTGATTCTAATTTTAATCTTTCTTATCTCTTAAACTTGGATAATGCCATCACAATCATCATCATTCAACTGACCCAGTTATTTGGGGTTGGCTTTACAAATCATATGATTTTCTTGTCGAAAGTTCAATTACTCACCACATACGTAACATCAACCCTCAAGTTAACTTCATTTTCTAATACAAAACAAAATACCTTCATTTCAAAATATATCTTAATTATATCTTATTCTGGTTTGTTTGCTAAAGTAAATGCAACTTGATCTTTTCAATAAGATTGAATCAGGTACTATAGAGCTTACCTGAATCATCATTTTCTTAAAGATGGACTGCAGTCAAAGCAACAAATTCCTGAGTTTTGATATTAACTTTGGAAATTGGCTGCTAATAAGCATCTGCCTAATAATATAAAAGAATTAGTCCACAGAAACAAGATTTCAGGTATATTTTCAAGAGTCCTCTTCTTTCATATTTTAATTAGGAAACAGTTGAGTATGTCTCATGTGTGTCTCATCATTATCATCATCGGGCCTTATCCCAACTTACTGGAGACGGCTACATGAATCCCGTTCTATCTGAATTTTCTAAAGAGCCTTCTAGACACCAATATGCAGGAAAAATCACACATCAGTTGTAACTTGAGAATAACCATGCAAATGAACATATCCCTATGTCATAAGATGATTTTTGTCAGCATGAAAATACAACAAAGACAGAAAAGAGGGGAGAATTCAATCTTCCATAAACACTAGAGCTGCTCCTCAATCTAGAAGGAAACCTTTCTTCTAGGAAAAACAGATGCGAATAGTAAATCGGTTCTTTGCAGATTAATCCTCAGTAAGCAGTGCACTCATAGAAGTAGTTATTGGAAGTAGGGCTGCAACTAGGGTTCAGGTCAACCCAAACCCGATTGACCCACCAGTAAGGGTCAGGTTGGGTAGGGTTGCCAAGGTCCTTGGGTTGGGTTTGGGTTGAGAAAATTCAGGGCAGGTTAGGTTGGGTTGGGAAGAATCAGATGTACTTGGGTTGTGTTGGGTTGGGTTGGGTCAAGTACAAAGGAATTTGGGTTGGGCACCTCAGGTTGGAAGTCAGGTTGGGTCTGGTTATGGGTTGGGTACTCTTGAGGTCAGGTCAGGCTCTGGTGGACCCTCAAACCAACCCACCCCACCTGAGTTGCCGCCTTAATTGGAAGCAACGGAGGGTTCAGAAGTGTCAGAGGCTACATGTTTAAATCATGTCTTGGAGATCATCACCCCATGCAAGATAAAATAGCATTGTATGACCATCACAAATTTAAAAATAAATAAATAATAAATAAATAAATAAATTTGTCCAGAAAAGCACAAGGAAGATATATGCACAAACAATTACAGAACAATTTAAAAGGAGAAATAATATAAAGAGTACTCACACATGTACATCGTTCTGCTCTTCGTCGTACAACAGCTTCTCAATTGAACCATGAAGGGAAGTAAGCCTTCTTTCTTTTTCACTGTATGGAAAGTAAATGTCCATATCTGCTCCAGGGGAGACAATATTGAACTTGGGATCGAAAACATCAATTCCATGAACAACTCGGTATAGACCAGGAAGAGTGAAAGCAGTGTGGCTCTCATATTGGCCAACAGTATTTTTGCTGAAATAACGAGCATAGAAGTTCACATACTGTTGTAATGGCATAAGTACTAAAACTAGCATCTTCTTTAGCTTCCAAAATCTTCACAGACATGTATAGTAGTACTGCACAGGAGGTACAGTTTATCAGGGAGATGCATGGCAGGGGAGTTGGGTTCTCTATGTGTGTTCTTCTTGCATTTGCATGAATGCACCTATTCAAATGCATTTCAAGACAGCCAACCTTATATTATGTGTTAGAGACTGCCCTTTTTTTATTATTTTCAGTATGCTTTGGTACCAAAACGCCATCAATGAGACTCGATCTAGGGTCTTTAATGCAAAGGCATTTTCACACTAGGCTCGAGTGGGGTAGCCTGTGGGATGCAAGGGCACACTTGGGGTAAGCGGCTTGTGTGAGGCAGGTGGCTCATGTGAGGCGGGCCCCACCTGTGTGAAGCGGGTGACTCGTGTGAAGTGAAACCTATGTGAAGTGGGGCCCACGAGGGGGGTTCGGCCGAGGTCCTAACCCATGGGATGTGGGGCCTGGGCTATGAGATAAAGGGATTAATTCGCCATGTTCTATCAGTTCGAGCTTTTAGAGCAAGTGGTTAGTTGTCCTGCATCAATCTTCCTAGGAGGGTGTGACCCTCAGGTTGAAGTTTAGAAACACAGTTATACAGGTTGTTCATACACTGGAACTTGGTCTTTTCCTGTTGTTTTGAGCTGTTTCTCTAAGGTTAAAATATCTGTTAACTACTTTCGATATGCAGTAAGGTATACATTGGTACTCAGGGCAGTTTAGTCATTTTCTTAGCATCCATATCTCAACAATAATAGTGTCCAATTGTCAAGATGCAAGAGGGTAATAAATATGCATCTGCAAGCAATGAAATATTATGCATGAAGTTTAATCAAAGAACAAGAGAATTTTGGCAGGTTTCTTCACCAAAAAAACTCATGAAGCTTGATCGTGCATTAAACTATTACGTTGTTATTGAAGTTCGGAGACAGGCAAAGGGAATAACACAACATTTGCATGTTAACTATTTCCTGTAACACAGATTAGAGAAAGTGCGCAAAAAGTGAAGATAGTTATTGTTAGAGTATAATTAGACTAGAATAGGGAATCTAATTAGATTACCTTCCGGCAATCTCCTGGTACGTGCTGGTGATTATAAAATCCGCATTGTTCATGGCCAATACATCAGCAGTAAATTGACAAGAAAAGTGGTATTTGTCCTCAAATTTCCTCCAATATATATCTGAATCAGGATACTTTGTTTTCTCCAAAGCATGCGCAATGGTGCACTGTACGAAAATTGCATCAATCATGTAAAAAATCATTATGATCATCATCATCATCATCTAAGCCTTATCCCAACAAATTGGGGTCGGCTATGATAGAAGGTAAGGCATAAGTTTAACACTGGCTGCAACCTGACGCAATCCTCCTCCTTTATCCGGGCTGGGGACCAGCAATGAGACTACAAAACTCCCACAGGCACAATGTAATAGACTATTACATAGATTGATTACAATCAAGCATATGTAATAGTCTGTTACAAATGTTGATTACTATAAACAATTGAAACAACAGGAGTATAGTCTGAACATTGTATTAAGATCAGGGCAAACCTGTGTGATTCCTAGCTTATAAGCTAACAAAGAGGCAACAAGATTTCCATCACTGTAGTTGCCAATGACCAGATCTGGAGTGCCCTGTAACTCAGCCGCAACTTCACGTATCACATCCTGATCAAAATAAACTGTTAAGGAATGTTCAAGGTAGCTAAACACGGAGGGAGGGGGGAAAAAGACGATGAAGTGGTATACATTAGTGAAACAGAAAGTGAAGAAATGTGAAGGACATTCGCACATCTGCACTAGCCAAACGTAAACCCCCACCCATGTGTGTGTCTGTGTTTGGGGAGTGGGGGGCCACTCATGCATGCCCATGTGTTCCAGATCCCAGCCTTTCATCAGGTAGCGCCAACTTGTATTTGGCGCATCTCTTATCCACAATATAATTCGGATCTTCTTTTTCGCTTACGGTATTGGCAATTCCATGTTTACACATCATTTTCTTTTCTTTACATAAACAGGATGCAGCCCACCACATGTAGATGAACCGTGTTCCTTTCATGGAATTATGTTATAAGCAGCATGCCCTCTATTTCAGTGTGCTATGATCTTTCTTTACTGTTTATTCATGATCTGTCTTATGCAAATCTGTCATTCTGAAATACTTATCAACCATTCATGGATGTATTGATATGCTAAATATTTTGCAACCACCAATTTACAACATGTCATAAAGTGTCAAAACATCCCTGCACAACCTTCTTCCCTTGTCAAATTGAAAGGATTTAGATTGCAACAAGCATGCTAATAGAAATATTTGCAAACCCAGAACCCCATCCAGGGAACTGTGTTGTCATTTTAGGACTTTTTTTTAATTGATCAACATGTTGTCATCGTAGGATTAGAAAAATCACAAAACCCCCAGGAATTAATAAAATAGAAGCTGAATCACTGCTAAAATTTACCTGTGTGAAGGTCTCCAAATAAGGCCATACATCGAACCTTGAGATCCATTTACGAAGAATCCCCTTCTCTGTTCTAAAAGGAACCCGTAAAATATGGGTGTGCTTTGTTCCACTGATTCTTTCCAAGCGTTGGTTGCATGTCGTCCCTTTTGCATCAGGTAGTAACCGTGTCACCTTACATCAACAACAACGATACTCATATAAGATGGAAAACCCCAAATGTCCAATTAGGTGGCTGTGAGGAGAATATGAAAAAATGGAAGAAAATACTAATCCTGGGAGACACAAGTGGTAAATTAAGCCACCGAATGCGGGCTAAAATAGCATCTTCCAAGATAAAAGAATTCATGCATATTGAGATGTCACAAATCAATTTGGTATATTAAAATATACTCACCACAAGAATTCTAGGAGTAACATCCAGTCCTTGCTTCTGTATTCTCAAAAGCATCTCATTCTCTAAGGCACGGACTTGATCCAATATGTAAACAACCTGTACATGACTAACCAAATCTAAGAATCCATTCCAACATCCAAAATGGATCATAAGACTGTCAAAAGGGGAAGAGATGACATTGGCACACAGAAATAGTAAAACAAGTTCCAGCCCTATGGAACCATTAATCATGCATTATGATACATTTCAAGTGAAAAAACAAGGAGCAATTGAGTTCCACAACAAATGGAAACATAAAAAAGAAAGAAAATTTTCCCAAGCTTGCCAGTGTAATACAGAATTTAGGACAAAATCTTGTCTGTGTGATTTTCAGAAATTATCATTATAACAATAATACCTGCCCACCAGTGTCAGGAAGACCCAATACGTTAGCTTGGCCAAAGTATCCATGTGGGGAAACAATGACAACATTGAATACCATCGGAAGCATTCCTAGGAATGTCTCCAAAGTAGATGGGTCCGGAGCCTGAAGGATATCCAAAAGAAGATGTATCATCTTCAACACACTTTGAGCTGTATCACCCCACCCTTTCTCCAATCCCATTTCTTGGAATCTGCATATGAGTGATGAACAAAGGACGAAATGCAATAAAAATCAGTCAAATTCACTGTCAAATTTTAACACAATCCCTGTGTTATCCACATACATGTAAGAAAATACGAACCTCCATATTACCTGAATGAAAGAATTCTAATTACCCATCATTAGAGTAGGCAACACCAGGACTTTGTGCACAATAACATAGAAATGGTTACTTACACATTTGAAAAGTCAGAATATGGTGCATCAGGCGGGAGCTTAGACAGATATTCCTCTGCCTTTGCCAAAGCAGATTGAAGTCTGGATAAGCTATGGATCCTATCATTCAGCATCATCACCTGTGATCAGGTTTTTTGAAGTTGAACTCAATCAGCTCTGAGGACTACATTTACAATATAATCAGCATGACATGATTCCTCAGTGACCTCATTCTATACATTTATTAGATGTTCTCCCCTATTTTACCAGACCTTAGCTCCATGAAGAATATATAACAGTATTAGATGAATGTATTCATTGAGAAGGTCCCACAGTGGATAATGCAAGTAAAGACTACACCCTGCATTTCTCTCGTCAAACTTGAAAACAGCAACATAGAACCATACTGTTTATGGTAACAAAAAGCAAATATACTTGTTTTGCAACCATGAATTGGAAAGAAAAAAAAAATACATCAAGCTGAGAAAAAAAAAAAAAAACAAAATCATGAAAGTTTCAAAGCAGACTCACATGCCCCTTGTATCTATGCGCTCGAAGAAAGTCAAGCAAAGGCTCCAAACAGTCCTTGTTACGGAATAGCATCGACGAAAGGTGACGGTTAAGGAATTGAACACCATTACCAATCGATGATGACTGGGTCGGGCGGGGAACCGATGCATTAAAAGGTTCAAAATCCAGCTCAAGAACGAATGGATCCTTAAACCTACCATAAAACAAAATTGAATAAACCTCATTCCAAACTTCCGATCCCAAGATGCCCAAAAAATCAAAGCATAAACCTGAAAATAGCTTCAAACTAAGATTTATAGGAAGGAGGGGCACTGAATTACTGTCCATCGACGAGCTCTTCTTTGAACTGCAAGTATTCCGATACATTCAATTGCTCGACGCTAAGCTCATAGACATTGACTCGAACGTATTCCCACACTCCAGGCCTTGGACGAACAGCAATAGCAACATAAGGAGGCAGAATTATAGCTTCCTGCACCAAAAATTGATGATGATAACAATGACAATGACGATGATGATACTATCTTGGTGCCAATTGCTCCACTGCTCCTTACTCTTGGAGCCATAGCATGACGTCCATGATCCTGACCATTCATTGTGGGCCCCAGCGTGGATCAACTATGTAAAACTAATCTTGCTCACCAGATGACCTTAACTGTCAGGTGACTGATGTAAAAATAGAAGAAAGGAAGGATCTTGGCAGTGGGTCAGTATTGAACGGGAACAGGTCTGCCAATAGGTAGGATCATCCATTTTGTGTAATTTGCAGACAATGATCCACCAACAGTGGGACCCACTAGATCCATCTATCAAAGGTCTGAATCATGGACCACTAGAGCACACCAGATTGGAAAATCAGTGTGCTGTGTGCCTATACATACACCTGACTTCCCAGCTACAATTAGAAAGATGCACATGGTAGAAGGACCAGTTCTCCATACTAAAAGGATGGGACCCTGCATCCGGGATACGTGGACACTTGAAATCAATTGATCTGGACCATCCATTCAATTCAAACCACTCTTCAAGGATCACTGTGCAAAATCAGACAATCCCATCCGTCTGCACTTTAACCTCAAATTTACAGCCATTTGTCTTCTTATCAAAGTAATTCTGGAGAACCATAAGCAATCCGAGACGGAGCCTACTGAATGGACGGTTCAGATTGATGATTGGACTGCCTTAGTTACAAACAATCCCATGGGGTGTACATATCATTTCCAACTAAATCTACCATATGTGAGACATGGTAGTGCATGGATCATCCATCTCTCCAAAGCACACATGGCCAGACTGCCGATCTACTGATGGAAAATACTCAAATAATACAAAATACACATCCACCATATCATGCCAGCCATCAGATCAGTGTCCTTCAGAGAAAAGGCAGTAAAACAGAAGTCTTTAACTGTTAATATCTAGTTCCACAGAGCGAAGAAAATCAACGTTTACCATTGTCCGATGAGTGTGATTTTCGAAACATGGGGCCATCCACGGTAGGTATCACCGGATGAACGGCTCCGATTGAAGCAACTCTCCATCTTTTACTAATTTTCATAAATTATGGAAATTCACCTGCGCCGATTTGATAACTTCATCGAAAGGCCCATCGCTGAGCTTCTGCCGTCCTTTATCTTCTGTAATCTCCTTTGAAAGCTCGTCTAGTAAATGATGCGGTTGTAAAATGCCCTTGCCTTGAGCAACATACCTACACCAAAAACCGTTATAACCATAGGATCGATGTACGTAATTCGAGTGAGAAATGAAGGGCAAAAATGGAAAGAAAAAAAAGAGAGAGAGAAAGAAAGAAAGAAAGAAAGAACCTGGAGAGAAGGGAAACCAGCTCGTTGCGATGGGCAGAGAGCGTGTCCTCTACCCGCTCGCGCATGCTCGGTATTCGGCCGAGTTTAGGGTTTGCCATGGAAGAGAGAGAGAGAGAGAGAGAGAGAGAGAGTAGTTGTTACTGAGTAGAGAGATCTCTCTCTATATATAGATATCAGCTTAATGAGAGATTAGTAATTAATTAGATGAATTAAGAGGATAAGATGGGATTAGTAGGGAAGCTTTATTCGATCTTTGGAAAAGACCGAGTAGTGTCAGTGCGGCTTCTTACGCGAAACCACCATAGTCGCATCTGCTGCGTTTGAAACGGTGAATGGTTTTGGAGGTGGAACGTGCGAAGTAGGAAATGCGAATCGTTTTCATGGTAAAGTACAACGCGGGAGGACTGGTTGAACTGTAGTCACGCAGATAAGGGGCATGTTGAGGGGTGTTGTGTTCGTATAGGATACGGTTTAGAGATCCAGGCCGTTTATTTGATTGGTCCTTCCATGGATGAAGGTTGGGTGTATCAGAACGCGAGTTGTGTGAGATCCAGGCCGTTGGTAGGATTGGAACTATCATGATGGGTTGCTTAAAATGTTTCGAGGTTCATAATCCTTTGGTAAAAGAGAAATTGAGAAGTGATTAATGATGAGGTTCAAATACATCCCCTTCGATGGACGCGGATTGCATTATTATAATGCCAGTAGCTATCTCGGTACTGGAGAGTGTACTGTAGGCCCCACCATGATGTATTTGTTTTATCCAAGCCGTCCATCTATTTTAGACCATTATTTTAGGGCATTACCCTAAAAAAATAGACAGATATAAATATTATATGGACCACACCACATGAAATGAAAACAGTGGTAACTGAACGTCCACCATTAGAAACTTCCTAGGGCCCACTGTAATGCTTATTTTCAATCCAACCTGTTGATTAGGTCACAAAGGTCTGGATGAAGGGAAAAGAAAAATGTAAGCTAGATCCAAAAGTTTTGTAGTCCCCAACAAATTTTAGTGGTGAGCGTTCAATGGTTATTACTTCCTGTGGTACGGTTGAGATTTGCATCTGCCTTATCATCAGCCTCGTGTCCTAAGATGAGCAGGAAAAATGAATGGACGGCATAGATCGAATATCTCAATTTTTTTTATTGCACAAAAGCTATCCTGATCGTTGGTTTTTAAAGCAGAAGAGCCAAGATATCAAACGGTGATTATTTACTTTTAAGCGAAAAAGCCAAAACATTAAACAGTTAAAATAATCTTTATTTGTTCTCTTTACGACATTCAAGTAAGCCTCTGCTCACATGTCATCAGGGAGCGGATTAGATGAGACCCCGGACTCACCCAAGACGGTGCGGCCCTTACTGTGGGGCCCACCTTGATGTATGTATTCTGTATCCAAGCCGTCCATCCGTTTTTTCAGATAATTTTAAGGTATGAACTTGAAGATGAAGTAGATCCTATTATTAGGTAGACCATACCTTAGGAAACAGTGGTGGTTGACCATTAATGGGCTATAAAGTTTTGGATCAAGTTAATATTTATTTTTTCCCTTCATCCAAGCTTATGTGACCTTATCAACAGATTGGATGGAAAATAAACACTATTTAAACATTAAGGTACACTCTAAACATATTTTAATGGTGACGTGTTCAATTACCAATGTTTCCTATGGTATGGTCAACCTGATTATTGAATATGCTTCATTTCTTGGATAATCTAGTTAAATGATCTGTAAAAATGGATGGACGGTGTGGATACATGATACGTCCATCAAGGTGGGCCCCATGGTAAGGACCGCACCGTCTTGGGTGAGACCTCGATCCCACCAAATCCGCTCCCATATCATTAGCGGTGGCAATAGGCCCGGCTCCTGGCTGACCGGCCCCGAAGGGAAAGGATTAGGTGCGGCCCGGCCTCACCCAGGACGGTGGGGGCCACCGTGATATATTTATTTTATATCCACACCGTTTACCTATTTTGCCGGATCATTTTGGGAGGTAGTTCAAAAAATGATGTGGATCCAATTCTCAGGCGAACCATACTATAGGAAAATATTGTGATTGAAAGTTTCGTATCAAGCTGATGTTGTTTTTTTTTTTCTCTCTCTCTCTTCGTCTAATTTTACATGACATTAGCATTAGGTGAGCCCCTACGATCGTTTTAATGGTCGGGTGTTTAATCACAGCTTTTCCTATAACATGGTCCACTTGAGATTTGGATTTTCTCTCTTTTTGTTTTGCCAATGTGAGAAAATGGATGGATAACTTGAATATAGAATAAACTCATCTAGGTAGGATCCATGGTAAGGGCCACACCCAATCCACTCCCGACCCGATGAGTAGAGACTTAGGCTAGGGCCAGTGTCTAGTTGGGCAAGGACGGGGCCAACTACGAATAGCCCATGTTAATCTGAATTAATTTTTAAATGATTTATTTAGTTTATTTGAATTAATTTTTCTCTTGTGTATAATGTTTGAGCACTCATGTACCAAGCATCCTATTCAATTGGATCATAAAACAACATCCTGTATATTTATAAAATAAAGAAGGTTATTTATCTCGTGGACTAACAGTGTACATAGCTTTCCTTGGATTCGGAGGCATTACTTTATAAATTTTCACTTTTACGCCTTTTTTGATTTGATCCAAATCAGGCCAAATCCTCTGATTTTAGGTCTTTCGCGCTTTGAAACCGACTGTCGAACTTTCTAACTTTTCAAGCATCGATCTCAAGTTACTCCACTGCCTCGGGTTCACTAAATTTCCGAACTTCAGGTCCAGTTTATAGTGGGATGCGTTTTTTAGACAATATACATTTATAATAGAAATGTAAAATATCATATCCTCGTAACATCCATGGATGCAAAGAGCAACATGATCCTCCTATCAAAATATTATCAGAATCATATCCATACGTCATTCAAGTATCATTCAAAATACACCCACCATTTATATGACCAAAATCCAAAATTAAAGAAGTAATGAAAATGACATCCATTAACTTCTATGCACATTAGTATAATAATGTTCTAAAAACACATAAAGAAAAATAAGTGTAAGAACACAGGCCTCACCCTGCCCAACCGACAGTAGACGAGAGTAGAGCCGGGCCCCATTACTTCATCAAAGCCAAAGATGGGCTCCACCCAAAGCCTAGGGCTCTAGAGCAAGGCTAGGGCCAAGGTTAGCCTGGCCATTCGTACCCAACTTGTAGTGTAGGGAAATCTTTCTCAAAAACATATCACTTGTGTACGGCATCTGTCCCGTTCAAACGGTGGGCCTGATCAAGGAGCTCAATAAGTTTAAAAAATTCAAGCAACATGGCCCGAACTATTTCATTGTCGAAAAAAGGCCCATCTATTCACTAGTGGGCCACATCTGTCTTCAGTCAAGCCGTTGATTGTCCATTGGAAGTTTGTCGTATTCTTCTTACAACCGTCGGCCTAATCGAAGGAGGGGAGTCTTGGATTGGTGGGCCATCAGATCAACGGTCTCGATCACCTAAACATAGCCCCTATTTGCTTATGTCATACATATGGACACTATTAACGGTCTGATGATGCATCTGTACCTTATAATTTCTCTCGTACAAAAGCGCACTGCCCTGCAAATGATCCTTACCGTTTGGTTAGTGGACTTGAATGCCTTTAGACGGTTTAGATTTTTTCCAATAGATAATGACTGTCCATACGCATTCACAAAACCATTGTGTAGATCAACCCAAACCATCCGATCATGGGACCCACCATAGGTGAGCCACTGATAAAAGATATGATTTATTGGAGAATCCCCGCATCAGGTAGCTGGGAATTTATTTCTTTAATTTACAACGGTCATCCTTCGTATTAACCGTCCATTTGATCCCAGTTAAATAGCTACAACCATCCAATCAGTGTGATTTTTTTTGGGTTACAATGGTGCATAAATCCATCAAAAAATTAAGAAAAAAGAAGAAGAAGATCTAACGGTGGACGATGGGCTAGAAATAGGCCCTTAGATAAGGTGGCAGAAACGGCCAACATGTTCTCAAGATCACAGCCGTTCATTGTGTAAATGCCATTAGAAAACTAGGCCCATCTCGTGATCATATGGGCAGGCAGTGTAGATGCAAGAAATCTACATGGCGAGGATTGCTTCACAAATTGATCTGATCTTACACACGTGTTAAAACATCTCCACGTGTGCTCGAGTGCAAATGCATCATCATCTCTCAGTCCACCATCAAACTCGCAGCCGATTGCCTATACCTAGTGACCCGAATCTGTGGGGACCACCGTGATGTATACGTTTCATCCACGCCGTCTATCCGTTTTTGGCAGCTCATTTTAGGAAACTACCCAAAAAATAAGGTAGATCTAATGCTCAAGTGGACCACACCATCGTAAACAGTGGGATTGAACGCTTACCATTGAAAACTTTTTAAGGGCCACAGAAGTTTTGGATCAATGCGGGCGTCACTATCCCTGCTGTTTCCTGTGGTGTGGTCCACTTGAGCTTTGGATATTCCTCATTTTTGTATCTTAACCTTAAATGAGACGTTAAAACAGATGGACGGCGTGGATAAATTACATACAGTCAGCAATCCACCACTTAGGTGGAAGGTGGAATTGGAAAACGCGGCTAGAGAAATGCTAGTATACAGCGCACACTGAATAAAAATTCTATGGAGTACCTAATTACGGTACACGTGGCAAGAATTTGGCGATGGAACTTTTGTTACAGTGGGCCATCACGTAGATTGGTCCATGTCCGAAAAACCAAAGGGATTTCAGAGTATTATCCAACAGATAAGCGACCAAACGGAACGGTTAAGGATGGTCAATCAGATTGATTTACTCGTTGTAATCTTTAGGTTTATAGGCCATCCACACTATCTCCCACCATATCAACGGTCCAGATTTCCGTGATCTTGCCACGTGCACCTCGAGTGCACAGAGATCTTACGCAGCGCCGACTGCATGCTAAAGAGAAAAGAGCTTGCTGAGTCATGTTGATGATTGCCATCTGGAACGGGAAGAGATGAACATGGAATAGTTGCGACCCGGTGCCAGCCAGGAGGGTGCGGCCCTGACCGTGGGGCCCACCTCGATGTATTTGTTGTGTATCCACGCCGTCCATCCCTTTTTTCAGCTCATTTTAGGTTATTTTCTCATAACGAAGGAGGTACAAATCTCAGGTGGACCACACCACAGGAACGAGTGGTCATTGAACGCCCACCATTAAAAACTTCCTAAGGTCCACCGTAATGTTTATTTGCCACCCAACCTGATGATAAGGTCAGGCGTACGTGGATGCAGGGAAAGCTCAAATATCAGCTTGATCCATGGAGCGGATCAGGTGTTACCATTACCGTGTGAGGCCCACCTTGATGAATGTGTTGTATATCCACGCCCATCAGTTTCTTAGGATAATTTTAGTACATTACCTCAAAAATTAATCAGATTCAAATTTCCTGTGGACCACCACTGGAAAAAATAGTAAATAACCATTTAAAAATTTTGAAAGCCTCAAAAGTTATGCTTTATCCAGGTCCGGTTGACCTTAACAACGGCTTAAATGGAAAATAAACATTACAAATCTACTTACAGTAAGCCCTAAGTAGTTTTTGATAGGGGGTATTTAATAACCTTTCTTCTATGTAGAGGGTCCATCTGTAATTTCATATTGCTTAGTTTTTGACTAGTGAATGGACAGATTTCTCTCCCTTTAAGATGCTCATGAGATGTCTAATTATTTTTTGACCGTGAGATGATTACGCTGAGTTGAATAATCAATAAATATAATAAAATAATAGATATAAGATTAAAATTATTAAAATTTCTGATGTAACAAGATCTAAAGTTCCAATAAGTCATAAAGTATAGGGCATTGGAATAGAATGCAAAATTTTGGCAAGCCCAAAGGTTATTACCTTAAGATAAATAATGATGGATGAATGCTGCGCATAATACTTTATATAGCTTACTCGTATCTCTACACACAAAGCCTCGGTGGAGGGTGTGATTGATTTGATCGATTCAGTTTGATTTCTTTGATTGTGTGATATATTTTTCAAGGTTTACAAAGTAGCTCGTTTGGTCACTTTATGTAATCGCCACTGGCAAAAAAAAAGACTCCAAAATGCACAGTTGACTAGTATTCATGAAATCGCTTGCCGGTCGGAAAAATCATAGTATTATTTCTAGCTCGAGTAATTCATTGTTTGATCTACACCATGAATTCTACGTAAGGCTTGTAGTTACAAAAAAGAAGAGGGATAAACACTATTTTTCACTGTGTTTCACACAATTTTTACTTTGCTAGGTTGTACGCTTTAAAATGGGATTCAAATAACTTTTAGTAAGATATTAGAACTTTTGGTTACTCATTTATACCACATTTTATAATATAAAAAATCATTATAAAAGGTAATTATAAAGTATACATGATGTAAGAACAAAATTTATTAATAGAAGTGCTCAAAAACGAGGTAAAGAAAGCAATGTTAATCTTAAATAAGTAGGAAAAGAAAACAATGACGAACAAAAGATAATCAAGCTAAATAACAATATGAAAAGTAGTGATACTGAATTTTCCAGATATTCCTTTAAATCACATTTTCTCATGCAATAGATCCTTTAAAGAGGTAACTGTAGAGTGTACTACATGTGATGCTAGAATATATCTTACTTATAACATTATCATTAGAAAAAGTTGAATGCAGTAAAGAAGAAAGAGATAAAAAGGAAATGGAAATGGTTGGATGTGAGGATTGAAAATACTAATGTGGTATGAATACGAACTTCCAGTGAAGTTGAGTTGTATGGGCCCCACTTAGATGTGTATCAAACGTTATTTCCATCACTCGAATGCATCATTTCATGGTGGGCCATGGTCTTAAAAAAAATTTCAATCCGCAACTTGGGTAGGCCACACCACATACAGTAGTTGAGATGGTTGCCCTCCCATTAAAACATAGGGTTACCCCATCGTTGAAACATTCATAATTATTTATCGAGCCTACCAAGATGTGGTTTACAAATCCAAACTATCAATTGTGTGCATCCCACTTAGGATGAGGGTCAAACCAAGTTTCAGCTGCATCCAAAACTAAGGTAAACCCTATCAAGTGCTTTTATATATTTTAGGCATGTCTTCACGTGATTTTAGATGATATGGACCACCTAAGTTCTATATACAGCTGATTTTTGGGATATCTCATGACATAAAGGGGACCCATCAAATGCACGGTGTTGATGTTCGGTACACATTATAGTGGGGGCCACGTAGCTAGACCTCGTGTTAAGTTCGCATGAAGTAGACCTCATAATACCACTTTCATGTATATACCATATCCGTTTCATTTTTGTGACTCATGGGGCGCACCTAATCTGGGCGCGGATTGGATGCCGACAAGGTCGGTAGCTAAATTGCTATTGAAGTGTCGTCACCAAGCTCTGTGGACCCCATCATGCCCATTCGTAGAGATTGTTTTATGACATTACAAGGATAATGAGATAAATCCAAATTTCAAGTGGACCCACCATAGAAAACCGTGGGAGCCATCACACCCACCGTTGAAATATTTATAGGGTCCATAGTGATATATTTTTGAGATCCATCCTTTTCATAAGTTAACACAGAGATGGTTACAGTGTAAACAAAAATATCAGCTTCATCAGATACCATTGTGGCCCCTAAGAAGTTTTGAACAGTAGATGTCACTGTCCCACTATTTTCTACGGTGGAGTCCACTTGAACTTTAGATCTATCCCATTCTCTTTGAAATGCCATACAACCATCTCTAAAATTGGTTGGACCGTATAGATACAACACATGCATCATGACGGGATCTACAGATCTTGATGACGTCACTTCAGTAGCGATTTGGCTACTGAACTTGTCAGTATCTAATCCGCGCCCCTTGATCCGCTTCCAGAAGAGATGTGTGGATTCGTAGAGGCGGCTCACCCATCGTTTTGCTGATGTGATGGCTGACTTCCAGAAGTCTCATGTCGCCGCGGAATCAAAACCGAGACCAGCCGGATTGCGTCCTGCCGCCAGTCTTGACAGAATCGGTCCAGCAGGGGCTCTGTGAGGCCCACCGTGATGTATGAATTTTATCCATGCCGTTCATACATTTTTTCCATATCATTTTAGAGCATAAGTTCAAAAATAGGCAGGTACAAAGTTCAAGTGGACCACACAATGAGGATTGAACGATCACCGTTAAAAACATTTTGTGGGCCATAGTTCTGAATCAAGATGAAATTTGTATTTTCAATCCATCGAGGCCTATTCGACCTTATAAACAGGTTGGATGGAAAATAAATGGGCATTACAAATGTTTCAACGATGGGCATCATTATCATCCCTGCTTCCTTTGGTGTGGTTCACTTGAACCTTGGATCTGCCTCGTTTTTGGAATCATACACTAAAAAGATTTGGAAAAATGGATGAAAGGCATGGATAAAACCCATACATCACGAGGGGGCCCACAGAACCCCTGCGTGGGCTGATTTCCGTCCACGCGAGGGCTGGATGCAATACGCTTCGGCTAATGGATGGTTTGGTCCCGGTGGACACTCCTTTTACTCCATTGGAGCCGGATTGGCTACTCCCCTGCCACAAGCCAGTGGCTGGTGGTCGGTGCTCGGTGGGCCCCACCATGATGTATGTTTTCCATCTATTCCGTCCATATATTTTTCTAGATCATTTTATTATATGAGACCAATCTCAAGTGGACCACATTACTAGAAACAGTGTCGAATAAACATAGACCATTAGAAAAATTTTTGGGGCCATAAAAGTTTTGGATGAAGCTGATCTTTGTTTTTTCCCTTCATCTGGGCCTGTATGACATAATCAGCAGATTGAATGGCGAATAAATAGTACAGTAGGCCTTAGGAGGATTTTAATGGTGGATATCCAATCACTATTATTTTCCTGTGGTATGGTCCACCTGAGATTTACATCCCTCTCATTTTTGGGATCAAGCCCTAATATGATCTGTAAAAATGGATGAACGGAATGGATGAAACATATACATCATGGTGGGGCCCACGGAGCACCGACCATCAGACACCGGGCTGGTGGTAGGGGGAGTAGCCAATCCGTTTCCAGTGGGACCCACACGCCTGATGCACGGATGACGTAGAATTGTCGTTTACAGAAGGGGATGAGATTATCAAATCTTCCTTTCCGCGCACCTGATGCTTGCGTGGGACACGTGGACAAAATTAAAACCGTTCATTCGGTAGGACGAGTAGTAATTAGTAAGACGTCACATTATATAAAAGTCCCTTATCTGATCCCGTGGTAACGTTCTACCTAACCAGTTTATCGTGGGCCTTCGATCTAAGTGTCAAGATCTTTCAATCTCAAAGATATTTAAGTCAAACCTAATAGACTCTCTATCTCATAAGATCAACGGTTTGGATCACCCGATCATGGGTCCACATGCACCGCATGTCACGTTGAGCCTGGTGTGGTCCTTGTACGTGTTGTTCACACGAGTGTAAAAGTATTCACCTACTTATGCACCAGCTTACTCCCCTTCTTACATACTACTGCCTGTGTGGGGCCCCTTTTTTTTTCATAACATCCAACCATCGTGTTAAATGATAATCATGTGAATATGGGATTCCAGAAAAAACAGAATTATCTGATAATTGGATGGGGCACACCATAAGAAAGTATGGACAACCATCCAAAAACATTTAAATCAGGTGGTGGCCCACATAATAGTTGGATCGACCTTTCTTTGGAGGAATATAAATTTTATGATGGGATGAACCTTCAATACAGGTTGGATTTCATAAAAATCAGGGTGTGCCCCATGCACAGCCCGAGGAGTTGCACAGCAGTCAGCTCGGCGTCCAAAGAGAATGAGAAAACGTCACCTTTCAGGACGCCGACTGCAAAAGGTCACTGCCAAGTGCCAACAGCGACTCGCAACTGAATGGTGCTCTGCGGGTGCATTGTGATGTATGCTCTTCACACTAGGCTCATCGAATTTGCCAACGGGAGGAATGAGACAAAAAAATATTGTTGCATTTCAAACAGGGCCACATGTTTTGGATAACGCTGTTAAAAACTTATCAGGGCCACACGTTTTGGTTAAAGCTGGTATGTGTAGTTTTTTGTCTGTTAATGATATTATTAATAGGTTAGATGGCAAATAAACATTAGTGGACCGTATGAAGTTTTAATAGTGGCCGTCCAATCACCACTCTCTCCTTATGGCGTGGTCTGCATGAGATTTGGAAATTTGGATTTGCTTCGTTTTTAATCTCATACTCTGAGATAATAATTAATTAAAATAAGCTACTCATGGATATCACGTGGCATGACATGGCCCAAGTTCTGTGGGGCCCACGTTGATGTATTTTCCTTATATTTATGCCGTCCATCCATTTTGAGAGCTTATTTTAGAGCATGATCTAAAAAATAAAGTATATCCAAATCACATAGATCATAATATTGGAAAAAGTGGTAATTAATGGTTAAAAACTTCTCCAGGCTATAAAAGTTTGGATCAAGCTGATATTTGTGAGGTCTTTTCCCCAAGATCTTAGTGACCTTCTCAACATGTTGGATGGCAAATAAGTATTCTTATGGCCCCATGAAGATTTTAATGGTGGGGATTCAATAACAAAGGTTTATGTGGTATGGTCCACTTAAGATTTGGATCTACCTCATTTTTAAAATTGTACACTAAAATAAGCTGTCAAAATGAATGGATGGTGTGGATGTAAGGCACATACATCACAGTAAGCCCCACGGTTGGGGATCCACCGACCTTGGCAAATTCAGATATCCAGCCAAACAGCACTCCTTTCGGGGATTCAGATTCAGTAATGATTCACTACTTAGGTCGGCACTGGTCAATGTTTGGAAAGCGCTGTGGATCCCAGCATGATATATATCTTTACCATGTCGTACATCCAATTTCTCATCTCATTTTACGGCATCAGCTAAAACTGAGGGAGATCGAAGTCTCCGCAGCGCCATTGAAAACTTCTTCGGAGTAGAAAAGTTTTGGACTATCGTGAAATTTGAATTTTTCTTTCATCGAGGTCTTCCTCATAAGGTCCTTACTCTTGCCCGGGTGGTAGACTCCCAGGAGTTTCAACTCCCGGTCAAGGGTTCGAGTGCCCATAGGTGGTGAAATTCCACTAGCGTGAGTGTGTGGGGTTGTGTGTGCGTGTGTTTAAAAAATAAGTCAAAATTTTGCCAGAAAATTCAAATTGGTTGCTATACAATTTCTGCAAGTTTCAACCGGTAGACAAACTAGGTCAATAGGTCGAAATTCACAGAATTTCCAATTTTTATATATGGATGATTTTGAGTCTGTTCAATCAATCAACTTGATTGGTCGATGACAGGTCGATAGACGACGGAAATTTACATGATCTTCAGAATTTCTTTCATATTTTGATCACGATTCTTTTAATCTGTTATTTCAATTACTTAATATAGGAAGGCAGTCTTTACATCCATTCGCTCCAGCTCGAGATCGTATTGGGTAACTAGTGCCAATACGAATCTGATAGATACTTCATCACAGACACGAAGATCTCAGTGAAGTCAACACCTTCTTTCTGAGCATATCCCTTCGCTACCAACCTTACCTTGTACATATCATGTTTCTTCTTGAAGATTCACTTGTACGCGATTGCTTTTCGGCCGACGGGAAGCTCCACTAGTTCCCACGTCTCATTTTTATATAAGGAGTCCATCTCATCACCCATCGCTACTTTCCACTTTTTAGCATCCGGCTCATCAAAGGCTTCTTAAAGAGTGGATCCCCTCATCTATAATGGGGACAAATGCGACATTTGAGTCATCCTTGTAATGGTGGATTCCTTTTCACGTGTGGCTACTCCACCTGTTCCTTTGCATGCGTTTGCGTATCAGTATCAATCTGTATCTCATCTCTGTTTAACTACACGTCTATAATAACTTTTCGGCTTCGTTGTGCTCATTCTTACGGAACAAGGATCTCTCGTCAAATTTGACGTCACAACCAAGAATGATTTTTCGTGTGAACTGATCATACAGCCTATACCCCTTCACACCACCACCATAGCCGACAAAGATGTACTTTTTAGTCATTTGATTCAGCTTATCTTTCTCAACCGACGGTAAATGAGAGTAAGCATTGTGTAATGCCCGTACTTTTCAATACTCGGGTGTTGCCATGAAAACGTAGATTAATATAAACATAAATCTAACTAAATAGAACGCTCACTTTTATTCTAACATGTAGTCGATTATTTGGAGTAATTTTCATCCATAGACCATGCCATCTGATCGTGGGTTATCAAATCAGACAATCAAATCATCATCGCATTGAAAATTCGAAATTATACACAAAGTTCTACTTAGAACGACTCAATCTCAACAAGACTTAGCAACCGCACATCTATAAATTTGACTCTTGATTCATAAGATCTACTGATCATTGAGTCCACAACATCCTGCATAGTGATCCACTATGTGAATTGACTAATCAAATAATCTAGGTATTAAATCAAGCATTAAAGTCCACTTAGATAGTTCTTAGGACTACTAGGACCGTTGATAAATGATTTTGAGGTAAACCGACCAGCGAATCATAGAGCAAACGTTGCAGTCGAGTGTACAACTATAGAGATGCACATTTGCTCAAATAACTTAATCAAATGGTTGGATGGAGAGATGTACTATAGCCTGTGAGATTAATAGCTTAAGGATTATGTGAAGATGACTATTCAGATGCACCTATACTAGTTCATGACCCCTAAACCACTCTAGGTCAAGTTAGAAGCTATTCGCCCATAGAACAAATTAAGATCAATCTAATATTTATTTTTCAAATTCTATAATTTATCATTAAAGAACTATAATAAAAATTATTCTTTGTGGCCCACTAATGGATGTAATCCACCCTAAATTTGGGCCCAAGACTTAATAAGGACTTATAGATTTAACAGAGGCCTCTGTCAGAAAATAGAATAAAATAAAATAAAAAAGATAATAACTAATAATAATGATACTAATAATAACAATTAAATATGTAATAATATAAAGTCATGAGATGGATAGTCCTAATAACCTACCGAATGGGACCCACAACATGATAAAAGAAAACATGCATATGTGAAGTAAAAATAGTAAAAATAAAGTAAAATAAACAATGACAGTGATAAATAGTTTATGATAAAGTAATAATAGTAAAATTAATATTAATATTAATATTTAGGTAGTAAAGAATCTGTAGAAGCCGTTGAGTGAAGGAGATCTTACAACAGGTGTCTGTGGACCCCACTTTGATTGTAGCAAGTGCACCAGAGAAAGTACAGCCGTGTATCAAACCAAGACCTATACATTATGACCCACTTACAATTAAAATAATCCAATCCTTTTATCAAAGCCATATAAGGGGCTGGGTGAAGGAATAAATGTTACAGATAGGGGTGTGGCCCACATAAATGAATTAGAGGAAAGTAAAAGAAATTGTACAAAATAATAACAACAATAATAACAGTAATAATAAGGATATTAAAAATATTGTAATAATGTATGGAGTCATATGACCCCAAATCTAGTCATTGATTTTTAGCTAAGTGGTCCCTAGGATCTTGTTAACCGCTAATATTCAGATTCAGAATTATCCGACCATTAGATTGACGGAAACCCACCATTAGAACTAGAAATTAATTCGTATGGCCCACCTAAGCTTCAGATCTGACTGATCTTCGGTCAGAAGCCTTTATTGAGAACTCTAAAGGGAATGGACTGTGGGGATCTCACGTAAGAATCATGGTGGACCCCACCTCGAGGTGTCAGTGCAAGGGACGTGCACTCGCTGTGCACGGATCTGGGGAGCCCGGTCAAAGCGGGCTGACCCGAGATTTCTCTAAAAAGAGAGTTTCTCGTTGATTTTCGCCAGCGGACGGACAAATGTCTGTTTCTTTAATCGGTGGCCCACCTACACTGGCCATATGGACGATCCAAACTGTCCATCTTGTGTGCAGAAGTGTTCTGACCAAAACCAAGGGTTTTTTGCATGGATTTATACTCGTGCGTAAACACAAATCGAGACGCATTCGGACCATGGAAAACCACGTTTCCAAAAATAGAAAACGCCTCACTGCTGCCAGCTTGGCAATCCGCGTGCGTGGAAATCCCTTGATCTCATCCCTTCATTTGCAAACAATCTCAGCCGTTTATACCTTGTCATTAGGGTTTTGCAAAGGAAAGCAAAAAGATCCAAAACCTAGCCGTTTCTTCCTCCCTTCGAACCCACCGCCCTAACCTCCTCCAAGTTTCAATGAAGCTTGTCTACGAGCTTCCTAGGGTCCATACGGACCGTCTGCAAGAGGCAGATTGGAGGAGGGAGCATCGGTTTTGAGAGTGCCATTAATGGCCACCTCCTTCCTCTCCGTTCGAGCCGCACTAAGGCATCTCGAGTCGGGCCGATATCTGGTCGAGTGGAGGTCCAACTGGCCTTAGTTGAAGGAAAGTAAAGAGAGGAAGAACGAAGAAGAAAGAAGAAGAAGACATGACATAGAGAGGGAGTGGATTCGGACCCTACTCGCTGCCAGTCCGCGCTTGCTGACTCGTTTTCATTGAGCCGAGCCGAGTCCCTGGGCCGAGTCTGCTGAGTTGGGCTGCACCTAAGGTAAGTCCAACAACCTCTGGACTTTTAAGAAACATAAAAGGAGAAGAAGGGAGAGAGAGAAAGTCGAGAAGAGTGCAACCATGCTGCACTACAACTCCCTGCTGAGTCAGCATAATCCTGGCCTGACTCGTTGTGCCTGCCGAGTTCGAACCGAGTTAGGCCAAGCTTGGCATCCCCTGTTGGACGTCTCCATCAGAAAGAAGAAAGAAAGAAGAGTAGGGGAATGAATACGATGTTGTTTGAGCATGATGGTGCCGCACCATGATAAGACGAGTGACGACTGTGACTCGGTCTGAGTCTATACCATTTGAGTCACGCTGACTCATCGAGTCGGATGAGTTTTGGTCTAGTCCAGCAATCCCTACTGGCATGATCGTGATGGCCAAGAAAGGGAAGGGAAGTAGAGAGAGAGCAATAGCAGGAGAAGAAGAAGAAGAAAAAAAAAGAAAAAGAAAAAGAGAAGGGGGCTGTCCTAGCCAAACCCAGTTAACTCGCCGAGTCACAGTTGAAGGCTGATGTGTCTGGGCATTTGCAGTTGGGCATTGTATGAGCCCATGATTTGCTGGACTTTGGAAAAGAAAGAAAAAGGGAGAAGTAAGAAGGAGAAATGAAGGAGATGGAGAGAGTAAGGTGGGTGGTTGTGGTTGAGTCGAGTCAACTCGGTTGGGACCGAGTCCAGCTGGGCCGGGTAATGCTTGGGCCTCGTCCAGGTTTTGCTGAGGTTGAGTTGGGACAACTCAGTTGCGTCGAGTTGAGCCGAGTTGACAAAGGTGAGTCAACATGTTCTCCCCATTCTAGACTTGTTTCGATGCACTGTTATCATTGCTACCAATGTTATTATTAGGATTATTAATATTACTAATGATTAGCTATTAGTAGGTTATTTATGCTAAAACTAGTTATTATAAACAAATTTCAACTATTAAATCGTAGTATTTTATTTATCCTTCTTAAATATTTGTTATTGATAGTGGATTGTACTAATTGGTGTCATCTTAATGATTATTAACTAATATTAATTATAACACTAATGTTAATAAATATTTTATAATTATTAAATTAACACTAAAATTAATTGCACACCAACTAGGGTTCAAACCCTAAAAAAATCTAGCCTAGACCTAAACTCTAGGATAAAATCTTAGACCTAAGTAATATAAACCCTAGGCCAATACTTTAAACATAAATAGTGAGTTAAGTTGAGATCTAATGACACAATTTTATAATTTATGGTAGGATCTAAATCTAAGGGCGTGCGTGCTTCCTAGCAACATTAGTTGACGATACGACACATCAGGCGATGATTTCTTCCCCTTGAGCTTTCTATTTTCCCATTAGCTTAAGTGATAGTTTTTATTTTAATTTCGGTTGATAGAGATCAGGGAGATCTTATGCCTGCATCAAGAATTATGGAATTTAAACTGAACTTCCTTTGATATAGTTTTCATGAGATCAGATGGGTGTAAATTAGAGTGGATTTCATCACAAAACCATGCCCATGAGACAAAGCAAACAACAAAATCAAACCAATTCACAACCAATCTGAGTGATGTACGAATGTCAGGAAGAGTTCCGTCATCCAACCATGTCCAAGGGGCAATGGTGAACAACAAGGTTTCCTAACTGCATAGTCACAATAAGAAAATGAACATACTCAAAGCCCTCGCAAATATATTGTAATTTAAGTCACAATAAATCATTAAAAACTTGAAAGTATTCCATGAAATCAACTATCATCAAAATCAGTTTAACATGAATCAAAGCCATAGGAGTACTCCCATCACGCTATAAGCTTCACCCCTTAGCCCTAGCTAAGGGGTTTAGCCACACATGAATGGGCTGGACTTTTTAAACAACGCAAATAAAAAGAAAAAGAAAAGAAAAGAACAAGAAACCAAAGAAATAGATTTCCACTTCCTATCCCTGCTCACGTCCAGCCACCCGGTCCAAGCTTTTTCGATCCACTCTTCCCGTTCTCTCCCTGCCAGGGGTCCGGAACAGCTGCTATGATATACGCAGTCCATAAGCGTGCACGTCAACGTGCGCAGCAGACGAAATGCAGAAAAGCACTTGCGTTTGGCTTGAGATTTTGGACGACTGATCGTCCAAAATCAGAATCGGACTTCTTGGTGGTGGTCACGGCTCCCTGTTGATGAGAATGAACGGTTTGGATTACTGATCCGATCACCATCTTGATCAAGGAATGGCGTGGAAGTCCCGGTTGCACGTAACAGAGCTTGCGCAGGCCGAACGCTGTACTGATGGCGGGGCCCACTTCACTGCTTGTTCGATGAATCCACGTCGTCCATTAGAATCACAAGAAACAATCAGTCAGAAATGGATGATTTTGGATCGAGTTAGGCATGGCCCATTGAATTTTAACTCAGCCGTCCATCCTGCATTTAAACCGAGACCTACGCATATATACGTGCATGGGTTTGGAGAAACTCCTTTTGTACGGTCGGTTCGATCTTCTGGAATGACTGGACGGTCCGGATTGACCGTGTTATCTAAGGTAGTGGCCCACTAGATGTCAGCCGCAACTCTCTGTTTGCGTTCGCAGCGGCAGAAAAACCGGAATTCGGATCCTGTGAGAAGAGGTTGGTCAAGAGTCGGTTTGACCGACTCTCTATTGCTATGCGTGGCTGGTATAATTGTGTACTATGTGCACTCTGCTTAAGTGGGGTCCACTATGATGATTATGAGAAATCCACACCATCCATCTTGTTCCCCACTTCATTTAAGGCGTTGAGACCGAAGATGAGGCGTATCCAGAGATCAGGTGGGCCCCAGATCAGTAAATTGTGGGCTGATCTGTCCGTTGGGCCACTTCCACAGCGATCCAATGGATGAAATTTTACGTGTACGGTTCATTTATGGTCCTCAGGCCACGTATGGAGTTTCGAACTGATCAGATGGTGGGAACCCTATGATCTTGCATTCTGGACACTTTTCAGGCCACTTGAGCTTCAATTCCTCGATTTTCTTGGATCCTTGGCGTGCAAATCTGTCGATCTTGGTCTCCTAGGGTCCGTCGCTTGCCTTGGTGACTTCAGACTGTTAAATCCATGCTTTTAGTACCCTTTTCCAGTCCAAGCTCGTGAATACACCCTGCATCACAAACATGATTAAATCAGGCCGTTAAACAATACTATGTTTGTAAATCCTGGCAATAACTGGGGTCTGATATGCAATATTCGACCCTCAACACAACCCCCAACCAGCATCTTGCTAGTCCCGAGCAAGGTATGCGAAAAATAAATTGAGAATTACAGGACAATTTCTACAAACTCAAGAGATTTATGAAAAACAATTCAGATACTCGAATTCTAAGATTCATGAATGTTGGCATTACTTTCTCCTGGAATCAAGCTCACGGTACTTCATAATCAAACTCAAATATTAATCCATTAAACTTCATTTCTCTATTTCAGGATATCATTGGTAACCACAAGAGAATTCGTGATAACCAACACCTAAACCAAAGCTTGATTCATTCTTCCAACTTTTGATGATTTTCACACTATGTCAACTTTTTAAAAGTACAGCCAAGGAGGAGAATCGAATCTACACCTATAGGGAGCAAACCTATGGTAAAGACCAGTCGCCAAAAAGTTTTTGAATGTCAACCTTGGGGAATCAAACCTTCACCTGTAGGGAGCAAACCTATGGTGAAAACCATTCGCCCAATCCTTTCAATTTCTCAGGTTGGTTCCTTTCAAGCTTAGTGATCACCAAGTTAATCCTTTAATATCGAATTGAACCCTTAATGTGCAAGCGAAAGGTGACATGGAAGGTGCTAACGCAATTAATGTTTAAAACTTCTAATCATGGATTAATAGTTCTAACTTAACTGTGAAATCTAACAAATAGTTGAATCCAAGAGTCATCAATTCCAACATCACTTATCTTGTAATTCTAAATCCAAGATGGCCGTCAAAATCGCTTCGAATTCATACGAAATTCTAGAAAAATTTAAAAATTTTCACAATTTCTGCTCAAGACTAAGAAAATACTGATTAGGAAACCTAATCTCCCACCCCCAACCTAAAATCTACATTGTCCTCAATGTAAAAGAAATAAGCATGCAATGCACATGGGACAAAATAAGTAAATGAGAAGTGATGGGAAGATAATACCTGAACGAAAGAATCAAGAGGCTTTCCATAGATATTTACGTAAAAGGGGGTCAGTATAAGAGAGAAACCAACAAAAGTAAAGATAAAATCCTACCTATACCACTTTCGCAGGTGCTCTCGATTGCATTTAGCATATGCAACAAGCCTTTAAACCCCTAGGTTGCCCCTAGTGGACGAGTTGTAGTCTCGTGAGGGTTTGCAGTAATGTTACCCACAAACATTGAACTAACTAATGAAATGAAGAGCTGGGTTGCCTCCCAGGAGCGCTAAGTTTACCGTCTTCAGCCAGACAAATAAAGCAACTACCCTAGTCCTATGAAAGCGATAAACTTACCTGTACCTCCATCAGACTAGGAGATCAATCCTGGTAAACAGGAGCAGTCAGGGGCATGGACATGTCCTCTGAATCAAATTCCTCGACAAATGGTTTCAATCGATGTCCATTGACTTTAAACTCCTTGCCATTGTCGGGATCTCTTATCTCAACGGCCCCATGAGGAAAAACAGTAACAACAATGTAAGGGCCGGTCCAACGAGATCGAAGCTTACCCGGAAAGAGATGTAATCGAGAATTGTACAAAAGGACCTTCTGACCAGGCGTGAATGATTTTCGCAAAATGTGTTGGTCATGAAATGCTTTCATCCTGTCCTTGTAAATTCTTGAGTTCTCGTGCGCATCGTTCCGGATTTCTTCAAGTTCATTTAATTGAAGTTTACGTAGCAAGCCAGCGTTGTCCAGATTGAAATTCAAATTTTTGATCGCCCAGTACACTCTATGTTCCAACTCCACAGGCAAGTGACAAGCTTTCCCATAGATAAGTCTAAAGGGAGACATTCCAATAGGGGTTTTAAAAGCAATACGGTATGCCCATAAGGCATCGGTCAATCGGATTGACCAATCCTTATGATCAGGGTTAACCGTTTTCTCCAAAATGTGTTTAATTTTCCTATTAGAAATCTCGGCTTGCCCACTTGTCTGTGGGTGGTACGGGGTGCTCACCTTATGAGAGATACCGTATTTCTTCATTAAGCTCTCAATGGTCTATTACAAAAGTGTGAGCCCCATCACTAATGATGGCTCGAGGCGTTCCGAATCGAGAAAGGATGTTTTCTTTTAGGAATTTAATGATCGTGCGATGGTCATTAGTTCGACACGGAATCGCTTGACCCACTTAGTGACATAATCCACAGCAAAATATACAGATTTCCAAACGATTGAGGGAATGGTCCCATGAAATCGATGGAATCAAATGCTTAATGATAAGGATGGGATTCAAAGGCATCATATTTCGGCGGGACAATGCTCCCAATTTCGATAACGCTCACAAGCTTTGCAAAACTCATGAGTGTCCCTAAACATAATGGGCCAAAAAAGCCACATTGCAGAATCTTGGCCGTGGTCTTTTTAGCAAAAAGTGACCACCACAAAGCTTGTGAATGACAAAAGGAGATGACGCTCCGATGCTCATCATCGGTACACATCTCCTTAGGATTTGGTCAGGTAATATTTAAATAAATAAGGATCATCCCGGAAAAGTTGCGCACCTCGGTGAAGAATTTCTTCTTATCTTCGTAGTCCAATGTGTTGGCGTACCGGTAAGATAATTAGAAATATCATCGAACCAAGGTGAATGGGAGACTCTGTACTTCATTGGGGAACATGTCATTGATATGGGTCGTCTCAGGGAATTAGAGGTATTAAGTCGAGAAAGGTGATCGGCCACTACATTCGCTACTCCCTTTTTATCTTTAATTTTCAAATCAAATTTTTAGAGTAGAAGGATCCATCGTATCAAACGGGGCTTAAAATCATTCTTAGAAAGAAGATACTTAAGTGCCGCATGATCTGTATAGATAATGATCTTAGATCCGATCAGGTAGGACCTAAATTTGTCCAAGGCGAACACTACGGTTAAAAGTTCCTTTTCCGTAGTTGAGTAGTTTACTTGGGCAGAATTTAAAGTTCTACTTGCGTAATGAATAACGTAGGGCCTCTTATCTTTTCTCTGGCCTAGGACCGCCCCAAGAGCATAATCAGAAGCGTCGCACATAAGCTCAAAAGGAATGCTCCAGTCGGGTGGCTGCATGATAGGTGCAGTGGTTAACGTGTCCTTAAGCTTGGTGAAAGCTTCCTGGCACTGCTCAGTCCACTCGTACGGAGCATCCTTTTGAAGAAGATTACATAAAGGACGAGAGAGGAGACTAAAGTCCTTTATGAATCGCCTGTAAAATCCAGCGTGTTCTAAGAAGGATCGCACGTCTCTGATGTTCTTGGGTGGATGTAAGTTAAAGATAAGATCGATTTTTGCCTTATCCACCTCGATTCCCTTGGACGAGATGATATGCCCAAGGATAATTTCCTTCTGAACCATAAAATGGCACTTCTCTCAATTAAGTACCAAGTTCTTTTCTTCACATCTTTTCAGCACACATTTAAGACTTTCCAAGTACTTGATGAAAGATAGACCGTAAACAGAGAAATCGTCCATAAAGACCTCTAGATATTACCCCACCATATCAGAAAAGATACTAAGCATACATCGAAAGGTGGCGGGGGCATTACATAGTTCGAATGACATCCTTCGATAGGCAAAGGTGCCGTAGGGACATATAAATGTGGTCTTTTTGGTCTTGGGGGCTATCTCTATCGGTTGTAGCGAATACCGTCAGGAAAAATAGGAATGACCCTAACCTTTTGAGGATCTTAATGGGTAAAGAAAAGTGGTCTTTCCTTGTGACGGTATTCAACTTCTTGTAGTCAATGCACATTCTCCAACCAGTAGTGACTCTAGTTGGCACGAGTTCATTATTGGCATTGGCTACGATGGTGATTCCGGACTTCTTAGGGACCACTTGAGTTGGACTCACCCATTGACTATTGGATATAGGGTATATGATACCCACGTCTAATAGTTTAAGAACCTTGGCCTTAACCACTTCCTTCATGTTTGGATTTAGTCTACGTTGTGGTTGCCGAGCGGTTTTTGTATTATCCTCAAGATATATGTAGTGAGTACAAATCGAGGGATCGATTCCCTTGAGATCCGCTATCGTCCATCCCAGGGGTCTTTTATGCTCAATGAGAGTAGATATAAGCATACTCTCTTGTTCTTTCTCCAGGTGGGTAGAGATCACTACCGGGTATGTCTCATCTTGACCTAAATAGGCATATTTCAAATCAGAGGGCAAAGGTTTTAGGTCAAGCTTCGGCGGCTTGAGGTTAGACGGTAGAGGCACTACATCGGTTTGTGGCAATTCTTCAAATTGTGGCCTCCACCGGTTAACTTCAAGTACCGGTGCAGTATCAAGCAAGGCTCCCTAATCATGTCATCATCAAAATCATGGGAGTGGGCCATGCACGTCTCTAGATGGTTGGAGGATAAGGTTAGAGGTGTCGTATCTTCCACGAAAGAGTCAATCATGTTAATGTCGTGAAAATCGTCATCCTCCTCTAAGTTTCTGCCATTATTGAAAAAGATGTTTGACTCCAATGTCATATTCCCAAAAGACATAGTCATGACACCATTCCTGCAATTGATAATTGCATTTGCAGTGGCAAGGAATGGGCGGCCAAGAATGAAAGGGATCTGAGTGCTTATGTTATTGATGGGTTCGGTGTCCAGGATGATAAAATCTACAGGGTAGTAAAATCTATCAACTTGGACCAACACATCCTCGATTATCCCTCTTGGTACACGAACAGCGTTCAGCAAGTTGTAGTGTGGTTGGGTTTTAATTCACCCAAACCTAAATGTTTGTATACCGAGTAGGGAATCAGATTGATGCTCGCTCCTAAGTCAAGAAGTGCGTGATCAATTCGATGGTTCCCGATTACACATGATATGGTTGGGCTACCGGGATCTTTGAATTTCTGTGGCACGTCTTACTTTAGGATAGCACTCACTTTCTCGAGAAAATTTTCTTTTGAATACTTTCCGTCTTTTGGTCGTGCATAGTCTTTCAAAAATTTGGCATATGAAGGAATTTTCACGATATCAAGTAGAGGAATGTTGACTTTCACTTGTTTAACACCTCTAGAATATCTGAGAGTTAGAGAGAGGTTTTGGTGAAACCAACCGTTGGGGAAACAGAGCAACGGCTTCTCTAGAAGTTTTGGTTCTAATTTTTGTGGGGCATCACTGGATCCATCATTGTTGTCCTCTTGTTTTTGAGGCTTTTCGGGCCTAAACGGAAGAGTTTTATCAATGATCTTTCCACTCCTAAGAATGGTGATGGATTTAGCATGCCCCATCTGATTTGAAGAGCTGGGATCATTAATCTCGTATTGCGGTTTAGGATTGGGGAGAGGTTGTGCAGAAGCATCCCCTTTTCTATAACCGTCATACGAGAATCTATCTTTGCATAAAATTTGTAATTCCCCGCATTGCCTGAGCCAACTCTTGTATGGAATTTTGAATCGGTTCCTTTTGAGGTTTCACTTGATTTGAATTTTGATTGAAGAAACCTTGAGGGTAGCCGGTTTGTCCATTCCTCCAACTAAAGTTTGGATGATTTTTCCAACCGAATTATACGTATGAGTTGGGTCCAGGAAAAGGTCTTTGATAGTTGTTTACGGCATTAGCTTGTTCATTCAACACTCCTCAAAGGCGGGTATTGTAGGACAATTTTCGTTGTATGAATGTTGCAATCACGGATCCGGAAACAATTTCATTAACCTTATCCTTCTTTCCTTCCATGGCCTCAACTTTCCTTATGAGCGTAGTCACTTTACACTTGAGATCATCCTCTTCTTTTAAGAGATATAATCCACCTTTCTCCTTTAATTGAGTCGGCCTAGACATGGTGTTCGCCATTGGGTAATAGTCCCATGATTGTGTTTTTTGCAAGACTATCGAGGTAATCCCATACCTCGTCAACATCTTTGTTAATGAACTCTCCATTACACATTGTCTCGACCATTTGGCGCATGGAAGATGTCAGTCCATCGTAGAAGAAATTTGTAATGCGCCACGTTTCAAATCCGTGTTGTGGGCATGAACTGACCAAATCTTTGAACATTTTCCAACATTGGAAGAATGTTTCATCTTCCTTTTGGGCAAAGTTCATGATTGCTTTTCGAGGGTAATCGTTTTATGATGTGGGAAGAATTTTTTATGAATTCCCTGCATGTCGTTCCATGTGCCAATGGATCTGGGCGGTGAATGTAACCACGTCTTGCTTTCTCTTTTAAGGAAAAAGGAAAGAGTTTCACTAATTGTATCCTCGGATACATTAAGAAAACATAATGTAGCTATAATCTCATCGAACTCTTTCAATGTAAATATGGACTTTCTGATTCAGTCCATTGAATTTGGGAAGGAGTTGGATAACTCCTTGATGTCCATTTGTCCCGTATTTTCGGGAAAAATTATGCATGAGGGCGTACTCACTCCCGGGTTGTAGGTAATCTCGTAAAGTATGAGGCGGGGGTGCTTTGCACCTCATTCTCATCTTGGGTATCCTCCACCCGGGTGGAAGTAGAGGAAGTTGGTCTTCAGCCATACTTCAATTAACTCGGGATTTCGAGCGGTGTCTAGTCTGCGATGGATAGTCAACCCCTCAACCAATCCTCTTCATAAGAGACGTCGAGTGTTGTCACGGGCCCACTTGGGCATGAAACACTTGCGGCCCTCAATCAATTCAAATGAAAAGAAAATCTAGAAAGAGAGAGAGAGAGTTGGAAAGAAATTACCAACTTGAAGTCCCTAAGTACCTGCAAAAGAAAACAAACAAGTCAGTTTCTAAAAGAAGAAAAGTCTAAACTAGAAGGTAAATTACTAAAAGAGAACTGAAAAATAGAAAGTAGAGAGAAAGCTTACTGAATTAGAAATCTATCTTAAAGGCCTACAAAATAGGAAGGTTAGTTTCTAAATAAAATTTCTAAAAAATAAAGTAGAAAACAAAGTTAGATTCTAAAAGAGTTAAGATTAGAAAGTAACAAAAGAGAAAAGTTTTTAAAAATAAACTACTTCCTAAAAATAGAAAAAATACTAGAATTAAAAATTTTCAAAAATTAAACCCTAATTCTAAAAAGTAGAAAAAGGTAGAGAGATTAGGAAGGAATTACCAATTTAAAAACTTCCTACAAAACAGGAAAACAGGTTAGTTTCTAGAAATCAGAAAAACTTAAACCTAAAGTTAGAAAAATCCTAATCTTAAAATAATCCTAAAACTAGTTAATTTCAAAAACGAAACCGTCATTCCCCGGCAACGGCACCGAAAACTTGTTCACTCCCCAAGAATAGGGTTGAGATGTAGTAATAAACTCGGTGAGACCGAGGTCGAATCCACAGGGATTGAAACCTATACGTAATCTGAAACTAACTAGACTAGAACTAGATTAAGATGTGATCTGAAATCGAATGAATTTTGAGGAATAATGATGAAATAATTATTTAAAACTTTAAACAATTCAGGGAAGGGAAACTAGGGATTCAGAGGATCCACTTGTAGAGATCAGGGAGATCTTATGCCTGAAGGGTGTAACCATGAAAATCAACTGAACTTCCTTTGATATAGTTTTCAAGAGATCAGACGAGTGTAAATTAGAGTGGATTCCATCACAAAACCATGCCCATGAGACAAAGCAAATAATAAAATCAAACCAATTCACAACCAATCTGAGTGATGTATGAATGTCAGGAACCATGTCCAAGGGGCAATGGTGAACAACAGGGTTTCCTAACCGCATAGTCACAATGGACATACTCAAAGCCATCGCAAATATATTGTAATTTAAGTCACAATAAATCATAAAAAAACTTGAAAACATTCCATTCAATCACACTAGAATCATCGTCAGTTCATCACATACATCCAGGCCGTATGATCAACCCCATCACGCCATATGCTTCACCCCTTAGCCCTAGTTAAGGGGTTTAGCCACACATGAATGGGCTAAACTTATTAAACAACGCAAAAAAAAAAAGAAAAAAAGAAAAGAAAAGAACAAGAAACCAGATTTCCACTTCCTCTGCCTGCTCACGTCCAGCCACCCGGTCCAAGCTTTTTCGATCCACTCTTCCCGTGCGATATACGCAGTCCATAAGCGTGCACGTCAACGTGCACAGCAGACGAAACGCAGAAAAGCACTTGCATTTGGCTTGAGATTTTGGACGACTGATCGTCCAAAATCAGAATTGGACTTCTTGGTGGTGGTCACGGCTCCCTGTTGATGAGAATGAATGGTTTGGATTGCTGATCCGATCAAGGAACGACCTGGAAGTCCCGGTTGCACGTAACAGAGCTTGCGCAGGCCGAACGCTGTACTGATGGCGGGGCCCACTTCACTGCTTGTTCGATGAATCCACGTCGTCTATTAGAATCACAAGAAAAAATCAGTCAAAGATGGATGATTTTGGATCGAGTTAGGCGTGGCCCATTGAATTTTAACTCAGCCGTCCATCTTGCATTTAAACCGAGACCTACGCATATATACGTGCATGGGTTTGGAGAAACTCCTTTTGTACGGTCGATTCGATCTTCTGGAATGACTGGACGGTCTGAATTGACCGTGTGATCAAAGGTAGTGGCCCACTAGATGTCAGCCGCAACTCTCTGTTCGCGTTCGCAGCGGCAGAAAAACTGGAATTCGGATCCTGTGAGAAGAGGTCGGTCAAGAGTCGGTTTGACCGACTCTCTGTTGCTATGCGTGGCTGGTACAATTGTGTACTATGTGCACTCTGCTTAAGTGGGGTCCACTATGATGATTATGAGAAATCCACACCATCCATCTTGTTCCCCACTTCATTTGAACCGTGGGGACCAAAGTTGAAAAGTATTCGGACAGTGGGTGGGTCCCAGAAATTTATGGGCTGATCTGTCCGTTGGGCCACTTTCACAGTGATCCAGGAGCTGAAATTTTACGTGTACGGTTCATTTATGGTCCTTAGGCCACGTGTGGAGTTTTGAACTGATCGATGGTGGGAACCCTATGATCTTGCATTATGGACACTTTTCGTGCCACTTGAGCTTCAATTCCTCGATTTTCTTGGATCCTTGGCGTGCAAATCGCCGATCTTGGTCTCCTAGGGTTCGTCGCTTGCCTTGGTGACTTGAGTTAAATCCATGCTTTTAGTACCCTTTTCGGTCCAAGCTCGTACACCCCGCACACCAACTAGGGTTCAAACCCTAAAAAAATCTAGCCTAAACCTAAACTCTAGGATAAAATCCTAGACCTAAGTAATATAAACCCTATGCCAATACTTTAAACATAAATAGTGAGTTAAGTTGAGATCTAATGATAAAATTATATAATTCATGGTAGGATTCAAATCTAAGGGCGTGCGTGCTTCCTAGCAACATTAGTTGACGATATAACACATCAGGTGATGATTTCTTCCCCTTGAGTTTTTTATTTTTCCATTAGCTTAAGTAATAGTTTTTATTTTAATTTCCATTGATAATTGATATCTTTATTTTATAATCACAGGTGTCAATTGTTTGAATTGAATAGGTAGATTGCATGCTTAATGTTTATCCTGCATATTTTCTTATGCTTGTGAATTACTTGTGATTGTTTATGGAACTTAAACTGGTACATCAATTAGTGGGAAACCCCGTATATAAATGTACACCCACACTTGGGATGTAACTTGATTGGTTATGTTTATAATAGGCCCTCAATATAGTGGTTAGAATAATGTGAATATTGAAGTGGGTTTTCCATCTATGGGTTATTTTGTCTACGTGGTTTTTTAGAATGGTCTTTTATCACGTTGATTTGATACTCACCCTATGTGATTTCGATTTGCTATTGCCCTATGTGGCTTCGACTTAGTATTTACCCTACGTGGCTTCGATGATTTATTTCTACATAACCATGTGATGGTAAGTCCCACATATTGAAATTGATTGGCCACTAGTCGACAAGTTTCCATTAAACATCTTAAGGTGGTAGCCTCATAAGCCGAGGATGGTGGTATGAGACTTATGCCCGAGCTGTCGGCCTACGTTGGGTGATGAGCCCCCCGTAGTGACCTTTGAGCTTCCTTAAATTGGTTTGTTGTAAATGGAATAATAATGGTTGGGCTAATCATGCATTCATAGCATACGGGCGATGACGGGTGGCTAATTCTGGATGCCTATAAGATTTAGTTGGGGTATCATTTCGATAGCTCCCAAACCACAGACTATCGGCCCACTTTCGGTGAGTTTGACACTACGCATGTACTATGTACTTTCGTTGGTGACTGGCCACATACATGGGTTTTACCCAAAAGCCAACTAGATGAGCATCCCCAGTTGATGTGCACTTATGCATCCATGCATTTAATAAGACTGCATCATGTATTATTTTGTATAGCTTGTATGTTTTTATAACTATGCTTACCTAATGTGGCGGTGTGTAATCTTGAGAGAAATTCATACTGAGTTGGCTACTCATTCATTGAATATATAACCGTACATGTGACTTAAATGATATGCATGTTTAGATTGACGAGGAGTGGGGTACAATTGCCAGGGATGCATGACTGTATCTACCAAGAGAATCTGCGCGATCTTGCGGCTCAAGCTTATATGCATTTTATTATTTCTCATGCGTTAAATTATGTAATTCTTGTATTTGTTGTAGAGAGATATTGGTTTGTATAAGTCATTATGGGTAGTCGCTCGTATATTTTGAATGTAAATACAAATTTTCCTTTATTTTTGATTTGTCCATTTTTCGCCTAAATGGTCACTCTAAAAAAGAAAATAAATAAATAAATAGATGTAAAATTTAGTTATCTTTAAAGATTAACACTTGAGTTTTTGGAAAATGAGTCATATACTCGGGTTCCGAAAACACGGGGCGCTACACATTGCAACTAAATACACGCAGTCTCGAGTAGTCTATTTGATAATCACTCCACATTTTCTTTAAAATTTTATAATCGATGGGCGTAGAAGGGGACCAATTTACCAAGTAACAAGCTGTGTTAACAACCTTAGTTCATAACTCCTTGCCCAACCTAGCATTACTGATCATGCATTGGTCCATCTCCAAGAGAGTTCGATTCATCCTCTCATCGACGCTATTCTCCTCTAGTGTGTGATGCACTATATTATGCCTTATGATCAATTTATCTTTGCAATACCTATTAAATTCTGCAGAAGTGAATTTCCCACTGTTATCTGTCCTCAACACTCACATTTTGCTGTCTATTTTTCCATCATCGCATTTCAATGCTTGAAGTTTGTGAAAACATCGGATTTATTTTTCATAAAATAAACCTACACTTTCCTAAAATAATCATCAATGAAGGTGATAAACCTGGACGACCCTCCACCAGAATCCATGAGCGCCAGCCCCATACATCATAATGCACATAATTAAGAACACTCCTACAAATATGCTTGCTATACTTAAAGATAACATTAACTGTTTACCATATATACAATTCTCGCATTTACTAAAATCAATACTTTTAAAACTAGAATTAAATAACGGTTAGAAAGTACCTTCATGCCCTACTCGCTTATGTGGCCCAAGCGTACATGCTACACACGTGCAGACGTAATATCCACTATAGACATTGTAGCTCCACCCGATGAAGTGCTCTCGATCAACATGTAAATATTTTCGTTCTTATGTGCTTTCATAACTATGAGTGTCCCATTTGAAACTTTAAGGACAGGATCAAACCCGGTGAATTTGTACCCTAGTGCATCGAGTGCTCCCAGAAATATTAGACTTTTCTCCAAATTAGGAACGGGTCTTATCTCGATCAAGATAAGCTCAATGCTAACAAACATCTTGATGTGCACCGATCCAACACCTACCACTTTACAGGCATTATCATTGCCTATAAACATCTGGCAACCATCACACTCACTATAACTAGTGAACCAACTCCGATGAGGAGTCACGTGGTAGGAAGTCCTCATATTCAAAATTCATTCTTCATCAAAGTACTCAGATTTTGATGCGGTGAGCACGTCACTACCGTTTGCTTCCTCACTAGATTTTGCTGTGTTGGCTTCCTTGTAAGAACTATCTGAATTCTCCTTCATCGATTTAGGATTCTAACAATCATTATTCATATGTTCGGACATCCCACGATTCCATCACTTGAACTTGCCTTTGCCTTTGCCTTTGGATTTGGACTTTAATCCTAAAGATTCATTGTCTCGTTCAAAATTTCCCCCTCGTAATCAGGGCATCTGTAGAAGTACCCACATCACCATTTTTCTTTCTTATCGCCTTCGGTTGAATGACTGAGATAACAATTTTGACGCTAATTGTAGTTTTACTGGTGCACAACGAGTCCTTCAATGACTGATAAGTAGCTGGGAGAGAATTTAGTAGAATGCATGCTTGATCCTTATATTTCATCGTTTCCTCCACATCCAACAATTTACAAATCAACCTATTAAAGTTACTAATATGGGCCCTAACATTAGCTCCATTTACCATATTCAGATTGAACAATCGAAGCTTTAAGTGCAAACAATTCTCAAGAGATTTCTTCGCATAGATGTTCTCTAATTTTTCCCATGTACTTACTATGGTTTTTTCTCTTTTGACATTATAGAGGACTTCATCCGTTAAGAACAATTGGATAGAGGTTCTCACTTTCTTATCCATCTTGTTCCAGTCATCTTCAATCATGAATTCCAGTCGCTTTTTAAGGAAGACATTGTCCAAACCTTGCTGAACTAAGATGCCAATCATCTTGACCTTTCATAGTTCAAAATTATTTTTGTCAAAATATTTTTCAATTGAACTTCAAGTTAGATGCTATTGATACATTGCTTTCAGATTCGATTTACTTCGCAACGTTAGCTCTGAACCACTTGTTGGGAAACCACGGAAGCACACATAGTTGAATTAAGCAAAATAATCTGATAGCGCAAACAAGTCCAGACATAAACAATCCAAAATTTACGTGGAAAAACTCTTTCGGAAAAAAAAGGCGCAAAGTGACGAGTAAAGCACTATGAAAACAAAAATTACAAGAGATAGAGATTATCGATCCACACAAGCCTTAAATATACTCCGCAAGCCCAACCTTTGCCCTTAAAACCCATAGGAATGAATTTAGAAAGTCCAGAACTCTTCTTCTCTCCTTAAATCCCGATTACACCCAATATGTATAGACCCATATAGTATCACAATCGGAATAAGAAACAAATCCCGTACTTACGCAATTTTGTGGGCGCGCTCGATGATGCCTTCGATGGGACTTCGATTGCATCGACGATATGTTAATAGCATCGAACACCTTCGATGACATCGAGTAAAACACCAAAAAGTTCTAGCAACAAAACATAGATTTATCAAAATTTTCCAATGGCATCGAATATCTATCGATAGTATCGACATCTACTTGACGGCATCACAGACCCTATTGTTTACAAATTTAAGACATCGACAATAGAATCTACGTGTATATATTGAAAACCCTGAAAGATTAATTGTAGTACTCTCACTCTCCAATTTTTCCACCATGAGAGGAGCAATTTAGATCATCTCCATGAAATAGACAAGTATTACACCAAAAGGATATGCACATAAATACCAAATTCAATTGGAGAAAATCTTTCCTAAGTGACAAAAGAAGAATCCTTGCTGGGTGGGCTTCTTTGAAATTATCCATAGATAACTTAATATGTACCACTAAATATAATCTTTCTAACTTTTATACAGATGTATGTACAATTGTACAGATATACATGTGTATTTTTTTTTACATGATATTCATTTAATTCTTATTTATTTATTTATTAACTTTTAATATGTACCTTGCATTTAAAATAAAAGCATAGGCATTATCTTCAAGACCCTTTAAATAAATTATTTAAGCGTCCACTTACCATATGCAGAAAGACATCTTTTTCTCTTGTTAGGTTGCATTGCATTGGACGTGGCCAAAAATAGAGGACAACGACCAGTCATGGCTTTATTTGTGATTTTTAGTGCCAAAAATACCATAGCACTCCCTTTCAAAATAAGAATAAAACCATCTCGTTTTCATCTAAAATCTCTATTATCTGTTTAGAAGAACAAGGTGCATTTGGCTGGTGCAAGCACTAGCTAGAATAACATTGGTTGGTACATGAACTAACGTCAAGTACTATAAATATTGAAGATTAAGTGATCTGGTGCTCTTAAGGAGCACTACAAGTTATAGTGACTTTAGTTGCATTTGGAAACTTGGACAGTCCAATTGATTGCTCTGGACTGTCCATTAGGTTCATCACATGTCATGAACCACTCTTCAAAAATGACATTGATCAATGATTCTAACTATCTGGTTCATGCCCTATAAAATGGATGGTCAAGATCGTTTAATAAAAATTTAGACCATCATGGATTGCTAGTGATTCCAAAGAAACACTTTTATCAGTCAATCCTAACCATCCCATTCATGCATTGATTAACAGATGGTTATAAAAGACAAGTTCAACTTATAGATGGATTGAATCAGTTGATCAGTGTGATTTTTAAAGGGTGGACCATGAAATGTGTTGTAGACCGAATGGACGGTTCGGATCCGTGGATTGAACATGCAAGTATCCGGATGCAACTTTAGTGCTGGGAGGGCACTGGATCATTTTCTCAAGGTTGAAGAATAAATTAACTTAGAGGAATTAGATATACTCTTGGAAGAGTACAGTGGGTCATACTCCTACAATCATCTGCCATAAACATGGTGTATGCCAATTCAATTCAGACTTCTCAAATTTCTGGCCCCACCACGGATAGATCATCGCGCTTTGACGGGACACACCTCGCATTTCGATAGCTGGCTACTAGATGGAGGATTGAGAGAAAAGACACAAAACGATTGGAACGAAACAGGTAAATGTTCATCAGTGGACAATCAGGATCATCACTTCAGTTGTACCATCGACCACAGTGGGACCCACAATTTAGATGGTGAAGATCGATGCAAGGAGCAAGGCATGAGCATGACCCACCAAACTCTATAGTAGAATATGTTTTAGCTTCTTAATTATAATCTAAGCATGCAGCATTTCACTCCCTATGCATGGGACCACGTTCTTCTCTTCCAATCCTCATCTTGTCTGATCTGAATGGAGATGCTGTGATGCGTCGGGCCAACCGCTACAATACTAATGCGGCGGTGATCACGAGCCCCAGCCTAGGAAAAATGAAAACCAACAAGGTTAGATCACTCCAAAGCGAGCGGATTAGTTAAAGATAGTCGAATTTTAATTACAAAGCCGTTAGAAGTAAGCATTCCACCAATAGGAAGAGAAGGAGAAAAGAGAGAAGGAGAATGTCGACGACGACGATTCAACAGAGAGAGAGTGGAGAGAGCATAATCGTCGTGTTGGAAGGGATTAAGGCCGCCCGAGAAGAGAAGGGTATTGCACCACTAAGGTGGACCTTTGCTAACTTCAAGAACACCAATGAGATCCTTGTGCTTACTATCCTCAATCCAACGGTCGGATCGAATAAGGATTTCTGTTGTTTGAGCTGTCCACCTAACTCTCCATGTGAAGGTGAGGCTCACCTGAAGTTCCTCTACCAGCAGATCAGCCAACGGAGGGAGATGTACCGTCGAAATCTCCGGCCGTTCTACGACTGGTGCAAGAACAATGGTGTAAGTTGCATGACTCAGTTTGGTATTTTAGGCAACCTATCTGACTCAGTGGGTTGACTCACTGAGTGGAATGTGATAGATGTTAGATGGTGTTGCATACATAATCAAAACATGCCAATTCATTCATCAGGTGGGCCACACCATTGAAATCCATTGATGGAAAATGATCTGACCTAATGTAAAGGTGTGGTCCACCTGATAGGTGGTCTTCATGATGTCCCACCTTTAGTAATTTGGTCGTTCTTGATCATTTCTTTTTAAATATTATGATTTACGGCAGGTAAAGTTCGAGGTGAAGATGGCCGCCGGATTCCAGGCAAGGACGATCATGATCAAGGAGGCGAACAATGTTGAAGCGACATGGATTGTCATGGACAGGTTTTCTAACTCATCATTTCTTTCCATGGAAACATAACACTTTTAGTCATTCATCTCCAGTTAGAGTGAGTCTAACTCAGCTGACTCGATCTCAACATCAAGTTTCTCACTGACTCAGCTCAAAATCTCAATGAGTCGCGTAGACTCGGATGAGTTTTGGAGCTACGGTTTTAGTCCATTTGGATATGTGATCCAAACCCAAATCGTCGTACAATTCAACAGCGATCCAAACAGCGAAATTGGAATGGTTTTCATTTTCCTCAATTACCCAAACGCCACCAATATCGGTTTAGCTAAAAGCACCCAGCCAGGCTGATGTCCAGGACCCAAGCATGGACATGGGCTTAAGCCCAAAATGGATGGGTATGGCCCAGTTCAGAAATTTATCGGATCCTATTTCCGACGCGAATGTTCCTAATCTATCCAATTGATTAAGTGGGCCACACATACACAGAAATTGATAAATGAATTTATCCAATTAATCTTAACCATTAAGATTAAAGTTTTCAGTGTTAAATTATATATTTCTAAATAATAAACATATATTAAAATTTAAATTTTTATAAAATAATTTAGTTTAATTAATTCTAAATTTCCCAGCCTAGAAATTGATCCGATCCTATTTCCACACGAATGTTCCTAATTCATCCAGTTGATTAAGTGGACCACTCATACACAAAAATTGACAAATGAAATCAATGATCTTTATGCAAGATGCATGTGTTACATAACCAATTATTAGAATAACATATTTGCAGGATAGAACACATGTATATATGAAGCTGTGTTTAGCAGGGCTGAAATGACTTGAAAACAAGCCCAGACCAAAAATCGATTGGGACATACGTGTTAAGCCCAGGACCATCCAAAGCTGGTCTGGGTCCACTGGACTAGGTGGGCCGCCCCACCACTAAATTGCTAAACTATTATCAATTTCTCGTAATTTCCAACGGTTGTCTATTAGGATGCGACGGTCCCAATGTTTAAATCATATAAATCCAATGCAGGCTTACCCAAATAATTATTTAATTAGAAAAGCTAAGTTCAACAAGGAAATGACATGAGCCCAAGCCCGGCCCAAAAAATTGATTGCGCCGGGCATGCCAGGTCCAAGCTGGGGGAGAGAATTAGGTGCGGCCCTGACCGTGGGGTCCACCTTGATGTATATGTAGTATATCCATGCCGTCCATCAGTTTTTCGCAAAAAACGAACTATATATATATATATATATATATATATATCAAGTGGACCACCCTAAATAGTGGTGATTGAACATCTACTATTAAAAACTTCTAGGGCCTAACGTAATGTTTATTTTCCATCCAACCTATTGATAATATCACAGATACCGGGATGAAGGAAAAAAAAAAAAAACAAATATAAGCTTGATCCAAAACTTTTGTGGTCCACAGGAAGTTTTTAATAGTCATTCACTACTTTTTCCTGTAGTGTGGTCCACCTTATATTTGGGTCTGCTTAATTTTTTGTATCATGACCTAAAATGATCTGGAAAAATAGATGTACGGCTTTGATAGGCAGTTGCTTATGTCAGGGCCACACCATCTTGGAAAAGACCAGGGAGCACCTAATCCGTTCCCCCAAGCTAGTCCAAAGCTGGGCTGGACCCACCGACCTGTCTGGTTGCACCCCAAAATCACTAAAATAATCTAAAGTTGGCGGTAATTCCAATGGTCACTTAAATAGATTTTATTTTTTGTCCATTGGACGTTTAAGCAAATAATTACAAATGGGGTCTACCCAAATTATAATTTAAATACAAAAACCTATGTCAAAGAAATGAAATGACTTGAAATTGCAGGTGTTTGGTGGACGATGAGAGCCTCAGATACCACAAGGAGATCAGGAACCTAGCTTTAGTAAAAGACGACAACGACGTCGAAGTCCATCACATTTCTCCGACGACAACGACATTAATAGTCCCCGAATCACCCGAACACCACTTGCAATCGGTGCCTGGTCCACACATACTCAATTCACTTGATCAACAATCTCCACCGTCGGGAAGTACACATGAAAGAAATTCTATAGCAACCGATCCAGTGCCCGGAACTAGCAATGTACATGAAAATTCACCGGAGAGACGGACAGTGAGGCTAAAGGTGGCGGCGGAGGTCGGGTGGGAAGAGATAATGGCTATAACAGGGGGGTTACAAGCATGGCGATGTGAACGTGGGGAATTCGACTTGTTTAAGGGATTTCTATGTGAGCCGTCGGGCATGAAAGTTATGGTGAAACGGTTCAACGGTGAAACGGACCGTGTGGTGGAGGGTGAAAAGAGAGTTGCATGGCTCATGTCACATAGAAATATTTTGGCACCTATGGGTTATCATGAGAGTTCGAATGGTTCGGCTTTGGTGTATCAGTATACAGGAGAAGGGACCTTAGAGACCTTGGACCAGTATATGAACCGTGAGTGCACCCTCTCTCTCTCTCTGGGCTAGACCCGATTCGTTCTGTTTAGTCCTGTTTCAGTCCGTGACTTGTTTAGCTGTCCATTAAAACTGAGTCAACTGGGCCGAGTTCGTGATATTTAAAAGAAAATCTCTCTCCCTCTTTCTCTACGTGCCATCGATGGGCTAGGATGGCCAGACCCAGCCAACACCGACTCAATTTTAGACCTGTCCACTCGCACTGGACCGGATATTTTTAGATATGATAAATGAATGGAGTGGCCCCACTTACAAATTTAACCACATTTTCTAGTGGGGCCACAAAACAGAGTCATCCATGAATTTAGGAAGAGGCTCGAATTTTTCAGAATATGAATCCTTGCTTACCACAAACAGATTTTTTCAGTTTTTTAATTTTTAAAATTTTTTTATATATTTTTTTATTTTGATATCGTGATTGATTGGTTCACAGCACTACTAACATTTTCAAAACTACTACATTAAATGTTGGCTTAATTACATTAGAACTGATTTTTCTTGTTGCGGCAAGCACAGGACTCGGATTCAATTTTTCAACATTTTCTACTTCACTAAATTGCCTTGGCCCGGGTCACAGAGGTATACCTGTTCACAGGGCTGTGGGGCCCACAGAGATATTTGTGACAAATCCACTACGTCCATCTGTCTTGAAATGCGACAATGGGATATGATTTTAAAAATTAGGCAGATCCAAAACTCAGGTGGGCAACACCCATGAAGCAATGGGAACATAAACGTCCACTGTTAAAACCTTCCTTTAGCTGACCATGATGTTTATATGCCATCCAAATCGTTCATAGGGTTATTACCACTCAGATAAACTATAGGAATAAATATCATCCAGATACAAGACTTCTGTCACCCTCAGGTGTTAATTCCTACTATTTTGTGTGGTATGGCACATATGAGTTTTGGGTCTGCCTGATTTTTAGAACACTGTCCCATTATGGTCTGTCAAAACAGATGGACGGAGTGGATTTTCCACAGACATCTTTGTAGGCCCCACACAGCCCCGGATACAGTAATATCTCTGTGCCCGTGGTCACAGGCAGTCCGCTTCCGTGTGGTACTCGTCTACCGCAACGTTAGCCGTCCATATCATAGGCCCAGTAGGGATGGACCTTGAAATTATGATCCTAACCGTTCTCTCTCTCTCTCTCTCTCTCTCACCCTTTGATCCCACAACAGACACGAATGAAAGACTGGCCGGATTGACTTGCCCGGAAAGAATGACGGTTGCGATTGAAACTGCTCGAGTCATCCGATACATGCATGAAGAATGTCCTGGTGGGCCCGTTGTGCATGGCGATCTACAACCGTCGAATGTGTACTTGGGACGTGACCACAAACCACTGGTGAAGATCTAAAAAAACAAACTCTTGTGAAATCCTTATATGTACGGCTGGCATTGCAATGGCCCGGGCCATGGCCATGCAAAATCAATACTTTAAAAAGGCCCAGCCCGCCCACTTCTGGGCCTGAATCAAGCCCATTCCGGCCTGTTAGCTCTGATCAGGGTCTCTCTTTGTTTTGTGATTGGATAGCTATCTGGCTTTGGACGGACAAGATGGCTCAAATTGGAACAAATGGCGATGGACGATGCTGACTACAGGTTTGCAGTATTATTAGTATGGGAGTTATTTTCTACTCTTGCAATTGGAATTTTGTACACGTGGCACACGTGTAATTCAAATTAAACCGTCCAAATCAGGGGACCCATTGTGAATAGCACAAAAATCAGATTAATTGAGTGATGGTAACCTTTGATTAATGGACATTTGTTTTCAGAAATTGGACCGTTCAATATTTTTCATTTTAACCGTCCATTAGATGTCCATCAATCTTCGAATGGGAGCAGTTAGTCGTTCTTTATGGTTCAAGATCTATCTGAAGTGGGTCCCAACATTTGGATGGTTTGGTTCGAGTTATGTGTACGGAATTTCTATGTGCATGCGTAACCATCAATGTTTTGTGATTTGATACTCGGGATGCGATGGCGCTTGATACACAGGCACTGAGAAATTTGTACACGTCTGAACCAAGTTGTGGAACCCACTGGGATATATCACAGCCCCAAAACCAGATTGGTTGAACAATCCCAAGTGCGAACCCCTCTAATGGATGGCCAGCGGCTTCCAAAAGGAAGTGACAGCTGGCAGGCCGAGCTCTACCAGCTGGTCTTACAAGACTCGGTGACTCGGACCGACTCGTTGAGTCAGGTCCGGTTAGGCTAATCGGGTGAACTCAACCGAGTCGCTTGCGGCTTCGGGGGTGGACCCGCGGTTGGTAGATCCCTTACTGTGGGGCCCACCGTGAGGTATGTACCCTACATCCACACCGTCCATCCTTTGACAGCTTATTTTTAGGGCATGATTCCCAAACTGAAGAAAATCCAAATCTTAGGTGGCCCACATACATAGGAAAAGTGGTGATTGAATGCCTACCATTAAAAACTTCTTAGCGGCCACTGGAATGTTTATTATCCATCCAACCTGTTGATAAGATCAGAAAAACCTGGATGAAGGAACCACACAAGTATTAGCTTGATCCAAAAGGTTTTGTGGCCCACAAGAAGCGTTTCCTATGGTGTGGTCCCTCAAGATTTGAATCTACTTCATTTTTGGAATCATGCCCTAAAATGATACCTAAAAACAGGTGGACAGTGTGGATTTAAGGCACATACATCATAATGGCCCGAGTCAGGGACCCACCAAAGCCAGGCCCTGGCGCCATGGTTCGGTAATATGAACCATTGGCCCATTGATTCACGTCTTCGATGGAACATTTGAAAGAAAAAAAATAAAAATAAAAAAATCCCAAGCTAATAATCTAACAACCTACATGGTGACCATTTTTTAGTAGAATGTTTGTTATTTTTTTCATCTTCATCTGTCCATCCTTTTTTTTTTTTTTTGGGAGATCTTTTAGATCATGAGTCCAAAAATAGGGTATACCAAAATCTTAAGTAGGCCACACTACAGGAAACAGTGGTAATCAAATGCCCACCATTAAAAACTTCTTAGGGGCCAAAAACTTTTTGGATCAAACTAATATATATATATACCCTTCATCCAAGACTTTGTTATACCTAATTAATCAATAGGTTGGATGACAAATAAAAATTACGGTCTGTCTCTAAGAAATTTCTATTGGTGAGCATTCAATCACTACTGTTTTCCTATTGCGCAGCCCACCTGAAATTTGGAGCTGATTCATGTTTGGGCTCATGCTTTAATATAATGATCCAAAATGAAAGGATAGCATGGATTATGTAACTATATTTAACAAATTGAATGTCATACACATAACACGTAGGACGTACACTTCATATCTTCTTCTTTTTTTCTTTTTTTTTTTAACTAACTAATTACATTCTACCAAGTGGGTTTTCTTATTTAAGGTGTTGGCATGAGACATCATTGAGCCATGACTCGATCGCCCTGGTAAAATCGGACGTGTTCACTTTCGGGGTGCTGCTCTTGAGGTTATTTTGCCGGAGGCCCATGCCCGAAGATGATGATCAGCTGGTCAACTGGGTCAGTATATTCACAACCGTTGATTTTTTAACATAACCATGCTTTTTGTACTTTATTATTATTTATTTTTATTAAGGGTTCGGTTTGCCATGCAAAAATTTTCTAATTACAATTTTATATAATTAAAAATAATAAATTCTTGATTTAAATAAATAATAATAATTCAGTTTTTCTTGTCTTATTAACTGTTTGGCCGGCTTTAAATCACAATCTTATTAAATTTATAGCATTATGAATGCATGAGGCATAGGTAGATCAGGTGGGCCACACCACATAGATGAAATAGTTGAGAAACCAGTCCACCCAACTGGACAGGTTTCCACATATGTAATAATAATAATAATAATAATAATAATAAAGAACTGAAAAGATGTTGTCCAATCCCTGATTTTTGGGCCGGTCATCTTCACGGGGGACCACCTAATGGATGGCTCTGATTCTCACACGCATGCCAGTTAGCACATGTTGCCAGCAAACGTGCGTAGGGCATCCTAACCGTTGTATCAGGTGGGACCCACTGTATGAATTATCTGGGAGAAGATTTATGCTGTTGAACTATCCGATAGGCCATTCATGTACAGATTTGTACTTTCCATACATGTGTGGCCTATCAAGTAAATAAACGGCCTGAATTTTTTGGCCAAATTATCTACATGTGGGTCCCATCTGATACAGATGGCTCAGATGAACTGCCATTTTCTCACATGTGGCCACATACATATGTGAATAGCAAAGCTATGCGCGTGCATCCAATTACTATTTCGAAGCTCTGCACCGTTCACATCGAAAGATCATATGGGATCCCTGATGTTTGAGCTTTTTCGGGACTTACCATTATGTTTATCTGAAATCCAAACCATTCATTAGGTTCATCGTTTCATTATCACTTATTTCCCAAATATTAGGCAGATGCATAACTCAGATGGGTCAAAGAACAATGAATAATTCAAACTCACACCTAATACCTGTAAACTCCCATGGAGTTTTCCATTGGAGTTATGAAACTGCCTGATGGTTGGGTTGTCCCTTCTTCCTGATGGGAGACATCCAATGAATGGATTAGATGCCATACAGACAACCACGTTGATCCCCTCACGCCATCTGAAAATTTCTATGGGTGTTATCCCCCTCTCTCATTGCTCCATGCAACCTGAGTTTTGGATTAGGCTGAGTTGTGGGTCCTACAATTAACATTGGATGATGCGGATAGACGGTTTGGATGACACACGAAGTAACAGTGGACCCCACAATCCTCGAACATGTGGGAACTCGCATTCATTGGACATAGATTCAATTGAGTTAGATCCGTTTTGGCACATGGGTCACTCCCAAATGAGCTTGAGTCGGACTCACTTGAACTGACTCGTTCGAGTCACCATCTGACTCAGGTGAGTCGTGAGTTGACTCGGGACTGAACAAGATGGTCCGAGTCACTGTGATTATCGATCGACGACAAATGACAGAAGTGAATTTGTGGCACATGTGCAGGCTCGGCCTCTGTTATTGCAAGGTGCCTTCCATGAGCTGCTGGACGAGATGGAGGAACTCGACATGTTTGAAATGTACAGAGTATTGTCCGTCGCGACTCAATGTACTAGAACCAGGCCACTCTCCAGACCTACCATGACTCAAGTAAGCTTACTTACTCTTCTGTATATGTCGGTAGTGGTTGTATATAGTTTCCAGTCATGTGAACATCAAAGTAGCGAAAGCCATCTTAAAATCGATTGACATGTCACGTTAGTCTTGCGATAATAACATGAACGAACCCCTAATCTACTTTGTTCTAAGATAGAATGATAAATATTCCACCATTCCAGCAATTCTACCTATTGATGCAAAAATCTGGTCCACCCTCACTAAGCTACTGACCTTCCAAGCACCTGCACAATGGGAGAAAGGCAATGGAGACATTGGCTAGAGCAGAGACCCTCCAATGCTAACGTCAAGCAAGGAATCTAGGTCTAGTAGTGTAGAAGGGTTTTGGGTGAGAGATTTTGTACCTATGCTTATGAGTGAGCTCCTCATTTATAATGTTCATAGGGGTTGTAGTCCGTCATTATAGGCACAATTTCGGCCATTAGGTGAGATGTGTGTGATTGACGATGTTGGCAGTTACACTAAGGTCACATGCCAAATGTTACTCCCATCGTGCGTTATTGGAGTTGATTTAGCATTGCTAATCGGCTGAAGACCGTCCGAGCAGAGCTCACTCCAATCGAGGACTGTTCGAACCGAGCTTATTGTTATGCTATCTAGGATGTCTTTGAGTCGGGCTCACCCATACCAAACTTTGCGTTGAGCCTCATCGGTTGGCTGAGCCGATGAAAATTGCTATCCAGACTGCTCGTCCAGGTAGATCCTAAACTGGAGGATCTCTCATCCTCTGGCAGACTAATATCAAGCAGAAGCTCAGTACTGTTCAGAATTATTCTTTTAGAGTCGGATATCAGTTGTTCGTTTGGATACACAATTAAATTAAAAGAATGCCAAATTGCAATCAACATTTTCAAATACTCATAATAAGCTACTCCCATGCTCCAATTGCAATCCTTTCAAAAACAACTTAAAAGCCGGATAATTGCAATTTGACACCAATCTACTTATTGCAATTCAATTCAAAAATAATATTTATGATATAATTGGGGCATGTTTGGTTGCACCAAGGATTATGATATCTGAAATTCAAACATCATGATATTTGGTGCAACTAAATGCACCCTAGGTACACCAAGAGGGTTGTTACCATTTTAGGTCAAAATTGCACTCATGTAAGGGTGAAAATAGGCTGATTTGATCAGCCCGAGCCCAATTCATCTATCAAATGGGTCAACTAGCCCGACCCAACCCATTTAAAACTCATCACTTAATCCTGACCTGCCGGACTCATTCAAAATATGTTGGACTCTATTGACCTAACATAACTGGTCATGACTCGGCCGAAGTTTTTAGAAGGAGAAAAATGAGTACAAAGTTATGCCTAACCTCTCAATTACTCCACACTTTCTACACATATATGGGAAATGGTACTACTAGGTCCACCTCATGAGAGCAGGCCCCACTGTGATGTGTATCATACATCTACACCATGCATTTGGTGCATTCGTGGGATTTCTCAAACACACTCAAGTGGGCCACACCATTTGAAATTGTGTGAAATCTTAACTAAAACATCTAAAAGCACCTGTTGGGCCCACCTCAGTTTTGGATATGGCTGAAACTTGGTGTGACCTCTCATCCAAGTGGTAGACACAATGGATGGACTGGATGTCTAAACTACATCTCAATATCCCCTATAAACGATCATGAAGGTTTTAATGAGTGGTTGTCCACTTTCAACTGTTATCTATGGTGTGGCCCATCTAAGCCATAGATTGGCCTGATTTTTAGCCTGGTGGCCTACCATAGTAGAGTGCATTTGATTAATGGGATGGATGTCCATCTCACAGTGTGAATCCCTGGGGTGACTTGGGTCTGACGGAGTCCGAGTCGACTCGGACGAGTCACATCCAACTAATCCGAGTCTTAAAACTATGATTGCCAACCCCTATAATGGAGTTCCATTTCTTGTTATATATATAGTGGGCCCACTTGATTGCACCGTTGGACGATCAGGACCGTCCATTGATTTTTTTTTTTCCTTTTTTTTTTCAGGTGCTTTCATTTCTCAGTGGAGAAAGTTCATGCGCTGTGCAATCATCTCCGTCGTCTGATTGCGGTCTGGGCAGATAAACCAACAGATTTTTCTGAAAAAGTGGGAAAACCATTTTTAATTTTTCTCATGGTATAATGAGAGGTTTGCTAATTGCACACGCGTGGTGCGTAGACAGGCACACGTGCCAATATGGATCACGTGTGAGATCAGATCAGATCAGATCTTTTCATCAGTTGAGCTACACTTTTAGATCTTCTGCCATAAAAAATCAGACCATTGCACCCCTCAAGTGGGCCACAGCATGCTAAAACAAATGGGTTTTACCATCAATTTACTTCAAACATTGTGGCCCACTTAAGTTATGGAACTGTCTACTTTTTGACGTTGAGATCTAAGCATTATTTTCAACCAGATGGAGAGTTCAGATCTCACAAACCTGTTCCATATTGACACGTGTGTCTGTGCATGGATGGGCAAGACTCCACACGTGTGGAATTAGCAAGCCTCGATATATAGTTATACGATATTTATTTTTATTTTCAATTAGTTATTATTTAGGAATTCTGTATGTTGTGAAAAGTTGCTGAGTTACCATATTTGAAGTAGCCGTTTTGAGCTGTAAAATGTGAGAAATACCAATTTCAGACACCCCAGCTTCAATTAGTTATTATTTAGGAATTCCGTACCACACGTGGGTGAGATCTGGGCTGTTCATGGCAGCGAATGTTCCATGTCCTGAACTGGCACATATATCAAGTGAGCTGCATAAGTATGAAGATCAAGCTCGGCCCACAGCTCCAAAAATGATGGCCAACGGTCTACATTCCATGTGGACGGGACACACTACCCGATTAAAATCCTGGAATCATCCACTAATGTGCCACGTGTGCGCTTTTGTGTGTGAGGATTTTGAAGATGTGTCAACGATCTGTTACAATGAACGGCCTGATTTTTGGGACAGCTGATCTTCACCGTTTGGCCCAACTTTGGCACGAGCCAGATGTCACGTGTGACAATTGTGTAGGAAATCTGACAGCTAAGTTAGCATACAGCCGGCTGTAGGTTAGTGTACTATATATCCTGATTTTTAGCATATGGATGTTTACAGTGTGTACTACTTGATGAACGGACAGGATATCTGACACGTGTGCCATCTGCCTGGCTCAATGACATGTGTTGTACCGAGACCCGAGCTAGAGCCTGAAAAAGATCATTTTTTTCCCACTTGAATGTTTCTAATCTATCCATTGATCAACTGACCACATACATACAGATGTATGAAACCAATGGTCTACATCTTGATGGATTGCCTAAGCCCGGCCCACAACCGAAGCTAGTAGGTCCAACATCGGGTCTGGATCTTTGGGTCGGGCCGGTTACCCAGCCCATTCCACCCTTTGTTCTCCCCTGATGAACGGACTGGATTTACATAGACAACATGGTGGGCCCCACATACATTAGGTGTTTTACCCTCTACCTCAAATTCTCCCAAAGAAATCATGCAAACATTATATAAAAAAAAAAAAAAACAGCAATATACAAAAAGAAATCTTCAACGAACCTTGAATCAAGAAGAACAGTAACAACAGACTCCCACAACATCGACAAACAAAAAAAATCAAGAAATCAGAGGAGAGTGAGAAGAAGAAGTTCCAACACTCATGTATCCACCTCTCTACCGACGTTGAATGATGCCCGAATTCCAACACTACAACCCACCAAGATCGTCCGATCCCACTCGCATCTTCAACGCAGATTCCCACGCTGAATCTTGAATGCAAAAATCACAAAGATCACCGACACTATGATCGGAAACTCAGTGCACTGGCACGGTGCATCAGACCGGCCCACTTCCGGCGATGCCGCCTGCGGTGCAGATGACTCCACATCATCATGCGATGCACTGACGGTGGTACAGGGACTGCCATACAGAGATGAGTTGAGGACGGACCCGATTCCGTGGACAGCGATCACACCGTTGTTGTATATGTCGGGATAGATGATAAGACTATCATCGACGGTGAAATTCGATCGGGTGTTGTTAGTGATGACGATCGTCTTGTTGGGAAGGAGAGTTGATATACGGGCGCCTATCTGGAACTGCTGCAGATCGTAGAAGGCGAACTGATGGGGGATGATGTGGTATTGGATGATTGACACGTCGATGACGGGTCTGAGAGATAGGTGGGCCAGGGCATCATCGCTCGGGATGAAGAGAGTGGCTGAGAGAGGGAAGGCTGATGGATTTGTGCCGTGAAGGACGTTGGCCCAGCTTCCAAAATTGCCGGCGTTGATGAGCGCTTCGATGATGTTGCGTATCTGGGGCGGAGCGGTCCAGATGGCGGCACGTGTGGGTGAGACGGCGGCGAGGGTTGTGAGGAGGAGGAGAAGGTAGAGGAGGGTTGAGGGAGGGGTGGAGATGGAAATTGCCATGGATGAATGCCTGCAAGATTAAGAGAAGGAAGAGATGAATGAAGAAAAATGAAAAGATCGGATGATGGACGGTGGAGATGAAAGATGGGTCTTAGATTCTTTTACCTTATGTCTTGGACAGAGATTTCTTTGGAGAGCTTTCTTTCTTTCTTTCTTTCTTTCTTTGTGTGAGAGAGAGAGAGAGAGAGAGAGAGAGATTTCTTTGGAGAGCTTTCTTTCTTTCTTTCTTTGAGAGAGAGAGAGAGAGATATTAGTTGGGAGTGCGGGTTTTTGGGTTTTATAAACAGACCGGAATCGCTTGGGGGCACGTGTTTCATGTGGCGCCTAAAACAGCCAAGCTATATGGGTCCCACCATGTTGTATATGTGAAATCTACTCCGTTCATTATGTGAGAAATATTATTTTGACCGTACTTGCAGAATATAGGCAGTATTAAAAACTCATATGGGCTACTCCAAAGGGAAAATGTAAAATTGTGAAAAAAACTTCTGAGTTCACAACGTGTGGCACGGATGAGTTTTTGTTAGGATTATTATTATGTGTTTCCTTAGAAATGGTGATGTGAACCTGATTAACAGGTTCGATGAAAGATGCAAACCATCGTGGCCCATTCATGAACTTAAGGTTGGTGTGCCATCCCTAATGCAAAGAGGCTAATCTGAGGTCACGATTTAGCTGATTTTTGGTATTCAGACATAAAATTGAGAATAAAATCTCATAGACGGAGTGGATTTTATACATACAATATAATGGGCCCCACAGATTGGGTTGGAGAGAGGTGTGAAGTGCAGTGGATCCCTGACTGTGGGGACCACCATAATTTATATTCCTTACATCCATTCCGTCCATACGTTTTGACAGAACATTTTAGAGAATTATACAAAAAATAAATAATATCCACATCTTACGTGGTCCACAACACAAGTGATTGAATACTCACCATTAAAAACTTCTTGGTCGCCACCAGAATGTTTATTTCCCATCCAATCTGTCGATAATGTCACTAAGACCTGGATTAAGGGACCACTCAAATATCAGTTTGATCCAAAACTTTTGTGGCCTACAAAAAGTTTTTAAGCACCACTGTTTTCCGTGTGGTCCAACTGAGATTTGGATCTGCTTCATTTTCTGTATCGTCTCCTAAAATGGGCTGTAAAAACGGATGGACGGTGTGGATGTTAGGAAAATACATCACGGCGGGTCTCACAGTCAACGATCCATCCACCCAAGGCACCCTTGTTGCAGACGATTCCAGTCCTGCATTGTGATTGATTATACACGGGCATTTAGAAATTACTCGGAATTGCACACGGGTAATTTGATTAATTCAATTTATTCTGTCCGAATTATGGCTTCAAGTTTGAATGTATGATTATCCAACAATTACTCTTATTCGATTTTCTGACCATTGTATCAGCGGACATTTTATTGGACGGTTAAAAAGAAAAATATTCAATGGTCCTATTTAAACAAACATGTGTCCAAGGATCAGGAGTTCGGATTTTTCAAATAATCTTAGTTTTGTCCAATGACTTGGAGACTGGATTCCACAATGTAGTCGGTTTATGTTCAGTTCATATCTGAAACGTGTACACTTTCTACGTGACTGCATATCATATGCAGCCGCCGGAGCATCGAATAACTCCCACCGAGCAATCGGTTTTCAACGGTTTTTATTTTCTCCTCTTTTTATTTATTTATTTATTTACGGGACACCGATTCCCTGCCAAAAGGCTCTGGAGGATTGTTATGCGTGGGGAAGCTAGGTGAGTCTATAGTGATGTTTTTGAGAAACCTATTTTTTTTAGTTCTCATTTTAGTATAGGGAACAAAAAAAAAAAAAAAAGAAAAAAGAAAAGAAAAGAACCGAAAGAAAGAAAGAAAGTCCATCCAAAACTCAAGGAGCCCATGGAAGAGAAAATGTGGAGAATTAAATGCTAATAGTTGAAACCTTACTGGAGCCACCTTGATGGTTATATGTCATCCAAACAGTTATAATGTCATTACCAGCGAGATGCACTGAAAAAACTAAAAACTTAACCTAATGAAAAAACTTGTGCGGCTATACGAATGTTTCAATAATGGTTGTTAAATCCATATTATTTCCTCTCCTATAGTTCATTTGAGCTTTACATCATCTTATTTTTTGTCCCATATCTTAAAATGAATAAACAAATTAGATGAACGTGGTGAATTTCTAACCAACATCATTGTGAGACGCTTGATAGGGGTGTCAATGGGCCTGCCTTAATCCTTAAAAAAATAGAATTTTGAATAGCGGTGCGTGACGATAGCCCGAAACAATTCAAATTCTAGGCCCAGACCTACCTTAGGGTGGCCCATTGATCCCCCTACACCTTTAGGAGGTGTTTGGTGCATGGGTTTAAAGGGGATTGGGTGGAAGTGGGTTTTAAGATATCATGCACTAAATCAAAGTTGGCAATTTGCGACGTAATTTTGCGACGGACTTTGTTCGTCGCTAAAATCTCTTGGTTTAACGACGGCTTTTATCCGTCACTAATGGAAAGGGTCATCGCATTTACGACGGATTTTGGTCCGTCGTTAGTAGGCGACGGACTAAATCCGTCGCAAAATTTGATTTAATACATATTTACGACGGATTTTGGTCCGTCGTTAGTAGGCGACGGACTAAATCCGTCGCAAAATTTGATTTGACCCCAGGCGCGCTTACAGTTGCTTTTGCGACGGATCATGTCCGTCGTAAAAGGGCTTTTGCCTCAACAATTTCTTCATTTTTATAGGAATATGGTGGAAAATTAAGTGTTTTTGTGGTCTAATAATTATTTTTTAATAGAATTTCAGTGGTTTAATTGTACATATTTGTATGTAAGATTATTTTTTAACAATTGATTGAATGCAAAAAGAAAATTTATTTTGTTTTTATATCAAATGAGTGAAATTTTTATTTTTATTTTTTAATTTAAAATTAATATTTAAATGATTTGTAATATCACATGAAAAAGAATATTGAGAAGTTTAAAAAATTTAACAATGTTTGAGAAAAAAATTAGATTTTGAAAAAATAAAAATAGTGATTTAATAAAAATCTATTTTGTGGGAAAAAAGAATTTTGAATAAAGTTGATAAATTTGAAAAAAAAAAAAAAAAAAGCATTTGATTTTGAGAAAAAAATAATATCCTGAAAAAGAAAATAAAAAAAATTTAAATGTGAAAATTTTCACAATGTGGGCCCCACCATAATATTTTATAAAAACAATGAGATTTTGAAAAAAGTATATATATCATTTTCAAAAAGAAAATTGAAAAGTTGAAAACAAAATGATGCTTTTAAAGAGAAAAATCGCCATTTTGAAATTTTTGGGAAAAAAAATTAAAATTTGGGAAATTTTTTGAGATTTTGAAAATACAAATTTAGAATTTATATTTAAATTTTTTTGAAATATTTTATAATAAAAATGATATTTTGTTAAAAGTTTTCAAAGAAAAATTAAGAGTTAAAAAATATACATTTTGAAAAAAATTTGTTATTTTTAAATAGAAATTGAAATTTATCTGTGAAATAAAAAAATCTTTGTTAATAAATTATTAAGTACATCCACTAATTGAACCTTTAATCGTTAAAATCAAATTTCACTCAAATTGTTGATTAATCTTGTATGCCCAATATCTTCCTCATAGGTAGCTTGATTGAGGCGAGTAACTAGTCAAATTGTGGGTATTGATCAGTAGAGTAGAGTGAATGGACAAGACATGTAAAATGGGTTAAATATTTTGATCAAAATTATGACCCAACTTAGTAACATCGTGATAACTTAAAATTTAATGTTAGTAAGTTTTGTGGGCCCCATCATAATGTGTATCGAACATCAACACCATGCATTGGATGTGTCCCCTTTAGGTTACGAGATATCTCAAAAATCATCCGTATACGAAACTCAGGTGGGCTATACAATATAAAACCATGTGAAGACATGCTAAAAAAATATAAAAGCACTTGGTGGGGCCCACATGAGTTTTGGATGCGGCTGAAACTTGGTTTGACCCCTCATCCAAGTGGGACACAAATAGTGAGTGGGTTGGATATGTGAATCACATTTAGGCAAGCCCAATACATGACTATGAATGTTTCAAGAAACCCCTCTCTACTATATTTAGGTGAGTTACTCGTTACCCTTACCAACGTAAACTCTGCGGGGTCCACCGTTATTTTTTTACTTTATTCACTCCGTTCATCCATGTTAACAGATAATTTGTAGTCTAAAGAACAAAAAGGAAGCATATCCAAAGCTCAAGTGGACCAAACCACAGGAAATGGTGTGATTGAACCTCTACCATTGAAAAATTCTTGGAAGCCATGGAAGTTTTGGATCAAGCTGAAGTTTGTGTTTTATCTTCATTCACATAGTTTTTATATTATGAATAGGTTGGATGGCAAATAAACATTATTGTGGGCCCAAGGAAGGTATCAACGTGGAAATCATTATTCCACACTGTTCCATGTGGCATGGTCCACTTGAGTTTTGGATTTATTGAAAATTTGGAATCAATCCACATCGTTCATCCATTTTTTGAGATCATTTTAGAGAATTATCCAAAAAATGAATCATATCCAAATATTAAATAGACCACGCTACAAATAAGGGGAACGGATTGGCTACTCCCCTTGCACCCGCCAATGGCTGTGGTCGGTGCTCTGTGGGCCTCACCATGATGTATGTGTTTCATCCATGCCGTCCATCTATTTTTAAAGATCATCTTATGGCATGAGACCAAAAATGAGGTATATCCCAATCTGAAATGGACCATATCACAGGAAACAGTGTTGAATGAGCGTCAACCATTAAAAATGTTTTGGGGGCCATAAAAGTTTTGGATCCAGATGATTTTTGTTTTTCCCCTTCATCTAGGCCTATATGACCTAATAAACAGATTGGATGTCAAATAAACAGTACAGTGGGCCTTAGGAGGATTTTAATGATGGATATCCAATCACTATTGTTTTCATGTGGTGTGGTCCACCTGAGATTTATATACCTCTCATTTTTGGAATAAATTCCTAAAATGATATTTGAAAATGGATGAACTTAATGGATGAAATACATACATTATGGTGGGGCCACAGAGCACCGTGCTGGGGAGACTAGGGACGCGGATTTCCTGTGAAAGCCTTTCGCAGCAAGTTCTTGTCCATACATTTTTATAGCTCATTGTAGGACGTCTGATAAAAAATGAGTTAGATCCACAACTCAATTGAGTCACACAGGAGGGAAAATTGGGGAAAGAAATTTGTACGGATGAAACCTTCATGGGCTCCATTCTAATGTCTACGGGCCATCCAAACCGTTTATAAGGTCACTCTCAATAGGATAAAGTGAAAGAACAGAAAAAATATCCTGATACAAAACTTTCATGTCCATAAGAATGTTTCAATGGTGCTCACCGAATCCTCATTGTTTCCTCTCTTGTGGCTCACTTGAGCTTTGGATCCACTAATTTTTCATCACATGTCCTAAAATGATCTCCTAAAACGGATGAACGGAGTGTATTTCTACAAAATATCTCGGTGGGCTCCACCCAGCATTCTTGCGCAGGAAGTTCATGCGAAAGGCTTTCGTAGGTAATCCGCGTCCGGAGAGTACTAGCTACTAAAGTAACGTCAGCAAACTCCATAGGCCCCACCATGATGTACGTTTTGTATCCACACCTTCCATCCATTTGGAGAGATCATTTTAAGGCAATATCCAGAGAGCTAGTTAAATCCAAAGATTGTGTGGTCCACCCAAGATTTAAATCCAAAGCTCCAGTGGACCCACGTACGTCCAACCAATAATATTTTCTGATTGTGTAGTCCACCCAAGATTTATTTCAATCTAGTTTTTCGGGATATTATACAAAATAATGTCGTAAAATGGATGGACGGCGTGGATGAAACAAATCTATCATGGTGGGGCCCATAGAGCAATGCCAGGTCCAAACGTCAACTTACCGTTTTGAATCCAAGTTTTGCAATGTGAGTCTTGTATTTTATGTAAAATAGTGGTGACTCATACATAACAATAGTGGCTGAGATAATGAGTTATCTAGACCATCCAAATAATCAGTATAGGTGCAAATAGTAAATATTTATAATTTTATTATGTAAAAAAATCTTAACAATGCAGAAAATGGTCTCATGCATGTATGACCATTAATAGAGCTTGTGTTATAAATTATGGTAAACTTACAATATATGGTTTTGAAAATTTTATCTTGTTTATAACAGGAAAACCATCCCACGCCCGCTCGTCTTTTCCCTGTCTTCAACTTTTCCCTCATCATCCATCGAGAAATCCTCCCTGCGCCGTTGGAGCGTCATCGTCCATCGACCATCACCTTTAAACGGAAGGCCCTGCGTTCCGTTTCACTTCCACTGAGGTATATTCTACTTTCCTATTTCATCCCTCCCTCGAATTGTATTACAACAGATCTCTCTAATCCATCTCTTCCTTTTCTTCTCCTTACTATCCTTACCAAATCTCTTGCATGCATTTCCATCAAAATGCTGGAACGTTCATTCATCTTCTTTTTCTTTTTTTCCTTTTCATTCATCTCTCAATCTCTCTCTCCCAGCGCCATGATTGGAAACCCCCTAGATTCGGAACCCCCATGATTGGAAACCCCCTGTTTTTTTGGGTCTTGGGTTTATGTGTAATTGTTATGGGAATTGATATTTTCAGCCCCTTGGTTTTGATAGATACACCCCCTTTTTGAACTCATTGTCATTGTAATGTTGCCATGCACTTTGTTTTGTCAAATGTGGGTTTATGTGTAGTTGGTTTTGGAAATGATATTTACACCCCCTTGGTTTTGATAGATACACCCTCTGTGTGGACTCTTTGTCATTGCAATGTTGTCATTCACTTTTTGTCAGATGTGGGTTTTCTCTTCTTTGTTTGGGAATTGATATTTACACCCTTTGGTTTGAAGATACACCCCCTTTGGGGACTCACTGGCATTGCAATGTAGGCATGCACTTTGTGTATGTGTATATAAAAATAGTGGGTGCAAATAAAAAAACTCATGTTTGGGTACCTCTGGATCATGTGTTTGGGTGATGGGTTTTGTTGGTTTTGTCAGAGATCTTAGTATTTGTGGAATTCTGAGCTTGGGTTTTGTTGCCATTTACATCACCTATATGTATATGTACCTTCCATTAAGTCAGTTCACTGTTCTTTCACAACAGTTGAAACATTACAGCAAAAGAATGGCCTTAAACATCTGTAAGCGAACCTATCTTGTATGTGTGATCTGACCATCCATTTTGTATGCAACCGACTGGAAGGTTTGGATCACCTGGCAGGTGTGATTTTTCAGGGATCCTAGAAATAGTGGACCTAACAAACAGTCCATACAGGTGAATTGATTTTTAGAAAAAATAAATAAATTATCCTTCTATCATTGATGTACTTACTAGAAAAAGAATTACTATAATAGAATTGGGCATGGTCTGGTCATAACACTAGCGGCTATCATAGCAAAGATAGTGTAGGATAGGGCAATGACAACCTTATGGAAGGCCCGGATCGAAAGAAATAATTATGGGCTTAGGGATAAAAACTGCCTAATGCCTGCTTTAAGTCGCTTAAATGATGATGACCTTGCAGCTATTTATTAAACCATGTATGTAAGATATTGTTGGAAAACTATCGAAAAGCTCTATTATATCTATGTAGTTAACCATGTTTCATTGATTTTGAAAGATTTTACAAATAAATGTTTGTTTTTTATTTCCTTTGTAAATACTTTTAAAATAGGTAATAATTATTTACGTATGTAATTACCATGGCAATTCCCATGCATACCTTTGACAACTAGCTTTTTGAAAGTTAAGACTATGGAGGGGTGCAAAATAAATATAGAACCCACTGGAATGTACAAACGGTATCCATCCATTATGCCATATGATTCTATGGCATGAGTCCAACATGAGATAGATCCAAAGCTCAAGTGGATCACACAGTTAGAAATAGTTGAAATCCAATGCTTGTCTTTAAAACCTTCTTAGGCCTTCAAAAGTTTTGGATCAAGCTGATATTTGTGTTTTCCCTTTATCTATGTATGTATGAGCTTATGAATAAGTTGAATGACAAGCAAACGTTAATATGAGCCTGGTAAAAGAAATAGCTTTCCACTATAGACATTTTAGGCTACTATTTCCTATGGTATGGGCCACTTGAGCTTTGGATTTGCCTCAATTTTGGGATCATGCCCTAAAATGCTTTGGTAAAACAGATGGACGACATGGATATGTCACAAATATCATAGTGGGGCCTACAAATTTAAGTCATCCCTTTCATGCCAATTTTCAAGGCAGAAACATTCATCAAATTTCAAACAAGGTTAAAAATTAATAATGAGCTTTTATATAGTATTTACAAAAGAAATGAAAAATCAAACAATCCCAAAATTCAATTATTTTAAGGGTTGAATTTTAGTTTAAAGCTATAATTGGTTACTTTTAGTCAAGGAGAGATATTGTTGAGATTTTGAAAATCTCACAACGATATCGAAAGAAATATGCCAAATGCTGATATTATTGGAACATTATCTAATGAACTTTTCTAATCTAATAAGTATAATTATGTGTACAATAACTCAGGTGGGCCACCGACTATTCTTGCTTTACTTGGATCTATTACTGCAAAAGTTTGATTACTTATTTTCAGAGATTTAAGAAAATGGTTGAAATTCTATTGCAACAATCGATTTACATGCCTAAAACCACTTGGTTAAGCTCATTTGAGTTTTGGAATGGCCTGATCTCTTGGCATGTCCATTCATCCTGGATGGATTGGATGACATGCACACATTAGAGTAGATCCGCACATCGTGTTGTGGGTTAAGCTTAATTCACAAAGCGTTGTAGTGGACCCCACACATCAATTGTCTATGGGAACCATTTTCATATTTTCTTTCTAAAATTTATGTTTTTAGAAAAAAAAATTTATATGAAAAAAATGTATGGGACTAAATAGATTACACCCATCTGTTAGAAAAGAATATCCCCATCACCATGCTTAATGAAAAGGAAGGAGGATAAACCTGTTACACTTGTATTGAGCATTTTCTTTTTGTTACTACTGATGAAAGGAGGATTCAATGTTATTCAATGTCATGCTCTAAGTTTTGTTTATTTGTTTATGTATAGAGAACAGGTGGTGCTGTTATCTGGTGAGACTGGTTGCAGGAAAACAACTCATGTTACCAATTCTTTTGCTTTGATTCTACATTTAGAAATGAGTTGTATTTTGAATTATGTTCATTTAGATTAAAATTTTTGATGTGATTGTATATAGATTAAGACAATTAGTTACCCATTTAAGGGTTTTTATGTGGCCAGGCATAGATACAGTGTGCTCCTTGGTGCATAAAAATCCTTAAATTGTCTCTGTTTGGACAGTTGAAGACCGGATAGAATGTAATGCTTTCATTTAAGCAATTCAAATGCACTTGCCTTTTCTATGCATCATCTCTCTTTTTCTCTCTAGATGTGTTTCTTGCATTGATTTCCGTTGTCAAATATCCTCACTTTGTGTTGATACCAGACGTGGGAATCAAATACAAGATCAATATATCTGGAGAGAGATGGGGAGATGTTGCCGGAATTTCGGTGTAGGCATTTAAATTTGAAAATGAAAGCGTTACAATCTATTCGGCCTTGGATGGGCGACTGATTTAGTCAGTTAGATAGACATACTCATTTGTAATCTAACTTAAACACATCATGTATGCGTTACCAAAGATGGCTTCCATGACACCATGCAAGAACTGGATGAGGGCAGGAAGGTTAACTGTTGAATACATGGAAGGTGTTGCAACATTTCTAAAGTACGTGAAACAAAATTCAAATGGGGAAGACTGGCACAGCTGTCCTTGTGCCAAGTGTTGTAATATACGTGGGAAGATGACATTAGAAACCATTTCTGAGCACTTAGTTTTTAATGGCATAGATCAAACGTACACGACGTGGTTTCTCCATGGGGAACAACGTCTTGAAACAGGTGTGAGTACATCTATCGATAATCGTAATGAAGATGTGTTGCCCAGAATGGTCGATTTGGTGAATGATGCTTTCAGTCGTTTTCAACCCATTGAGTTAGATGCATGTATGGGTGAGGTTAATAATGAAGATGATATTGAACCTCGTGATGACTTAGGCGATGAGGCTCGGTATAGGAAGTTAATGGAGGATGCAAAACAACCCCTATATCCATCGTGTAAACCGGAGCAAACAAAGTTGTTTGTGACAGTGGAGTTACTGAGTATAAAGGCTAGGTTTTGTTGGTCAGACAATAGCTTTACAGAGTTGTTAAACTTGTTGCCAATGACCCGGCTTGTATGCATAATGATTTAAATCACGACCCGGTGGCACAGGTTTTTCATTCATTCTCTTCACTTTGACATACTTAGCTTTCTGAACATTTTTTGTTACTAATATACATGCATTAGTAATAATGGCTGATTATCATTTAGGTTTGTGGTCTTGATAAAAGAGGACGTGTAAGGGGGTTAGGTCATATTCCAAAAACTACCATTATTGCTTCAACCCCTTACATTAATGAAATTAGAGAAAGAAAGGGCGAAATTGCTGAGGTTAAAGCATCAATGATTGTATTAAAAGAGCAACTGGAAAACAAGTTCAACGAGTGCCAGAACATGATGTTGAACATTGGAGAACGTTTGGTTGAAGTTCAGAATCAAATAAATACTCTAGTTCAACCAATGCAATGCTCTCCTGGCACTGCTGGTTCTCAGGTATTTTAACAATTAAAGAATAATGTATAGTAATTATTTTATCCATGAAAATAATAAAAACTATTTCTTGTAGGGGTTTTATCGATCTGGCGATACCTCAAGTCATCGTGATGAGTCAGCTCCACCTCCACCTCCACTTCTACGGGTGGAACAAATCTGTCATTTGACAGATATTTGTAGTCGAGTTGTTGCACGTGGGCGTCTGATTAGAGATAATGCAGGCATCCCTCCAGATTGCATCAAAGTTATATTGGATGTTGTTGAAGTTCCCAGTGCGAATGTGTTTGGTGACATTGAGAAGACGTTAGCCGATTGCGACGTGGGTGATGTTCTCGTTTGGCCTAGAGTGCTGACGAAAACATAGATATTAAAGGAGTTTACTTAAAACTTTTCTTAAGTCAAGAACATATTTTTGTAATTTGGTCAGGACATGTGGATTGTGTTTGAGGTTATTTTGGATATTATTTGACTAAATCTTTATCTTGAAATATTTAGTAGTTTTGCTTGACTAATCTACAGAGATTTATATTGTGATTTGTTTCAACTTTTCATCTTCTTATGCGTAACAGAAGGTACACATATTTCTATTATGATTTGTTTTGATTTTTTCTTTGCTTATGAGTAAAATGTTCTGATTTAAATATTAAGAACTACGTAGTGGCTTGATCCCAATCTTTTGAACATTGGGTACATAGGCAGCTGTTTATACTAGACCGTATCGGTGTAGCCACAAAATTTTTTTTCCCCTTCTTGTAGTGTGGATGCATTTTCATCGGGACTACTTGGCAATAAGAGTGAGGTGGATCTAAGTTCTCGAAACCTTAAATTAATCTTGAATCATTTATATCTTTATCACTTCATTTATATGTTGTTGTCAGGGTCAACTTGTAACTTCTCAGAACCCGCTCTGCCGTAAGACATTACGGTGCATGACGGTTCCCAGTAGGTTAAGTTGCAAATTATTATTAAGAGTTGGTTGGATATCTTTTATTTTTTGTAAATGTTGTGAATAGTTGGATGGATGATGAATGTATTTGTGAATGTAAATGAAAATAAAGAACTTATAATATATATACGCCAGGATCTTCTTGCGAGTAGCAGTGTCACACAAAAACGGAAGAAAGAAAAAACCAGAGAAAAAAGAGAAATTAAGAAGGCTCACAATTGCTTGCTAGTCAAGCACTTTCTTGGACTAAACATTGAATTCGCTATTCGAATTCCTGCTTACAACTCGAATACTACACTCCTTATATAGAGTTTGGAATAGAACTATTACAAAGCGGATTTACAAAACAGGGGGAACGATACTGTGGGCGCACAGTAACTGGTTTTGGCACTGTATGGTTTTACTATTCTGGAAAGTGAATAGTAAAAGTGCTACAGTGACAGGCGTGCTGCTGCAGTAGATTCGCTACAGTAGCTCGTTTGGAGTTTTCTGACGTGTCTTTTGGAAGATAGCGAAGACAGCTTGGCTTCGGCTTCGACTGTCGGTGCTTGCATTTCGCTTGTATTTGGCTTCAATTTGGTTTCAATTTGGCTTCAATTTGGCTTTAATTTGGCTTCATGCTTTGAAAGAAATTGCATTTTGAATTTCTCAAAAGAATACATCTTGATCATCCGGATGAAGATCAATATCAGGAGCAGCTGTTGAGGATTCTTCAGATTCCACATAAGTTGATCCTTGTCGGCTAGATACTTGATCTTGAAAAGCAATAAATGCAGCTTTGAGTGCACTCAGCTCTTTCTTTAGTTTGGCTGTTTCATCTGGAGGAGATGCTATAATAGCCTCTTTGAATGACTTTGGCAATTTTTTGGAGGAAGCCTGCTTCTTTGTTGCTTCGAGAACAATGGAGCAATCAAATTTATTCCACCACTTGATGTATGTGGACTGGAATAAGACTTTGGCATTTTGATATTCAGAGGGTAAAACTTCATATTTCCATTGGAGAATCCATGGAATCCCATGTTTAGCATAATATTGCATTAGACAAAATCCTGGATATTCAGGATTTTGAGCTTTCTCAAGATGTGAATAATGAGAAAGTAAATTTTCTGGCAAAATGTTTGAATGGCCACCAAATAAAATCCACCATTGAGTATAAAACCATGATGGGATAGATTTGGTATATGGTCTTGAAAATTTTAAAAACCACGAATGGCTATTTTCAGAATTTTGGAATAAAAGAGCATATTTCCATGCAACCATATAATCCCAATAGGAAAAAGAATGAGACTTTCCATCAGGACTATGGATATGTTGGACTTGGGAAAGAGAATCTCCCCATTCCTTTTGGAGAATGATGTTGATGATTTTCATTTTGGAAAATGAAATTTCTTTTTGGTTTTAGTTAGTGCGATGCTCAAAAATTGCACTTTTGGTTTGGATCAGAATAGCTTCATAGAAGTTTCTAGAGAAATTTGGCTGTCTTGGGTTAAAATGATTATTTGGAAGAAAAAGTTTTGGAATGAGAATTTCTTCTGGAAGTTTGGAGAATTCTGGATCTAGGGTTAATACCCTATGTTTTCCTTGTGGTTTGTATTCTTCGGAATTTTTGGTATTTGGTATGAATGCTTGTTTTTGGAGGATTTTGGATTGTTTGAAATGGATCCTTTGGGACAATTTGGATCGAAGGTTTTTCTGTTCTCCGATCTGGAGAGGAGTCTGGAGAAGAGGAAAGAAGGAATTCTTGATTTCTAATTCCATTAGTTCTTTTCCCTTGTTTTTGGCCTTTTGTGGCATTTTGGAGTTTTTGGGGTAGATCTCGATTCAGTTTTCCCTGTAAAAATTCGCGAGATAAAAAATCAGGCAAAGAATTCTTTTTTCCCGGGATAAACTCGATATCAAAATCAAAAATGGATAAAATAGCTTGCCATCTAGCAAATATCTGTTTTGAAGCTAGGTTTTTCACATCCTTTTTCAAAACTTCTTTGGCAGCTTGGCAATCGACACGAAGAATAAATTTTTGGTTTAAAATGTCGCTTTGGAATTTTTGGATACAAGAAACCATTGACAAAATTTCTTTTTTAATGGTAGAGTAGTTTTGTTGAGTTGGGTTCCAAGTACCAGAAGTAAAACAAACAAGTTGCTCTTTGTCATTTGAATCTTTTTGTAAAAGAATTCCACCATAACCGATGTCGGAAGCATCAGTCTGGATGATTTTTGGAAAATCGGGGTTTGAAAGATTGAGACAAGGAAGATGTCGAACTTTCAATTTGATATTTTTGAGAGCATTTGTATGGTCTTCTAACCAAATAGTTTTTGGTTTTTTGGTTAAAAGATTTTGTAAAAGAGCTCTGTCTTTAGCTAAATCTTTATAAAATTCAGATATATAATTTAAACATCCAAGAAATCTTTGGAGTTGTTTTTTATCAGTAATTTTGTCAGGAAATTTATCTGCAAATTCAATGACTCTTTGGATTGGCCTGATTGTATTTTTTGAGATTTTGAATCCTAGAAATTGAATTTCTGGTTGAAAGAGCTTGATCTTTCTTAAAGAAAGGACAAGACCATTTCTTTCAACAATAGATTTAAAAATTTCTAAGTGTTTCCAATGTTGATTTATATTTTGGGAATAGATGAGTAAGTCATCTATATATGAGAGAATGAAATCTTTATAAGGATTAAAGATATCATTCATAATGTTTTGGAATTCAGAAAGAGCATTTTTTAGACCAAAAGGCATTACAGTCCATTCGAAATGTCCGAAGGGAACAGTGAATGCTGTTTTGTATCTATCTTTAGGATGAATTTGGATTTGCCAAAATCCTGACTTGAGATCGAATTTTGAAAATAGATTGGCTTTATGCAATCTATTTAATAAATCTTTTTTATTTGGAATTGGATATCTGATTGTTTTTAGAACCTGGTTCAAAGGCTTGTAATTTATAACAAGTCGAGGAGCACCTCTTTCAATCTCAGGAGCTTTTTCCACATAAAAAGCAGCACAACTCCATTGGGATTTTGAGGGAGTTATAAGACCTTTTTGGAGAAGAGAATTGATTTCTTCATCACAGAGTTTAAGAAGTCGGGCATCCATTTGGGAAGGGCGAGCTTTAGTAGGAATGTGAGCTTCATTAAAGTTCTCTATATAGGGTAGAGTAACTAAATGAGTTTTTCGATGCCAAAAGGCATTTGGAACCTCAGAACAAAGATGTTCTAAAGTTTTTTGGAATTTTGATAATTGCTTTTGGAAATTTGGGTGTAGAAGTTGTTTTTGGATTTGAAGATGAGAAATTTCATTTCTTAGGAAATGAATTTGGGTCTCCTTATTGGAAACACAATTAACAACTTCCGATATTAAACCATGTTGAGGTGGTTTAATGAATTCAAAGAATAAGTCTATTGAATTTATTCTGGTTTGGATTCCTTTACTAGTGGTAGTAAAGGGTTGTATTTTCAGGATGAAAGGAGTACCAAGAATGGCATCTTGTTGGAGGTTTTTAACAATGATGAAAGTGAGTGGAATACACACTCCATTTTTGCAAATATGAACATTTGGTAATTTGTATTCAATATGAGATTCTTGGCTATTAGCAGTATAAATTGTATAATTTGTCTTCTCACAATATTGAGTAGGAATCAATCCTTCTCTAAGACAATTTACATCTGCCCCTGTATCTATTAAGGCAATCACATCTTTTTTAAAATTTTGATTCGTAATGGTAATAGGAGTATACCATTTTTGGAATTGGTAAATTGTCAAAGAATTGACAATATTTGGATTAATATAGTTTTCAATTTGATCATTTAGTTCTTCATCTGGAGAAATAGATTGCAAGATTTCTACTTGCCTTTTGAGAGTAGAAATTTCCTTTTTAAGGATATTTACTTCCTTATAAAGGTCTTGCAAATTAATCTGGGTTAGGGAAATGTTACGATGGTTTTGAAGGCGTTGATACACATCAAGCATGGATGTATTAGCAACAATTTTTTGGAAAGGCATTGAGTTATTTCTAGAATTTTCTTTAGGGACTTCTGGTGTTAAAGCCTGATCAAGGGCTTGTTTAAGATATTTCATTTTTTCCTCAGGGTCATGGACTTGATTAATGAGTTCAAGAATCAATTGATCTTTGGCAGTGATCACCATGATGTTTGGTTTGGAAGAAGTAGAAGAAGAATGATGTGAGTCTTCTTCAGAGAATTTACATTTACATTGCTGATTCTCTTCCTTATCAGAAGAATCAAAGGGAAGTTCAGCAGCAATTTCTCTGACTCGGCGTTTTGGAGTATTTTTAAAGCATTTATTTGCATAATGACCAGGAAGGCCACATTTATAACATTTGGGAGAAGAATTTCTTCTTTGTTTTGAATACTTGGGTTTGGGTTTTGGTTTTGAGTAGGTTTTAGGAAGATTATCCCTATTTCTTCTTTTAATGTATTTTGGAGGATAGTAAGCTTTGGATTTAGAGTGTTTTCGAGTAGAAGGAGAAACGATGGGGTCATATCCGAATTGGTAACAAAATGTACCTAATTCTTTTCGGCCATTAGATTGTTCTCGCTTTAATTGCTTTTGGAGTTTCATTTCGGTACAAATTCCTAAACCGACTTGGCAAATTGTTTGAATGAGTTCACCAAAAGTATACCGGTTATAATTTAGTATACCGAAATTTAAATCTTTTAGTTTAGCTTTGACCTTTTCTGAGAACAAAGGAGGAAGGCCCAAGTATAAATTTTTCTTTCCATATAACATCATTACAGGAAGTAATTTTGTATAATTTGGAGAGAAAAACATCTTTATACCATCGGAAATCAGTTAAGGTTTTACACCTAAGATTCATTAATTGTTCTTTGTTCTTCTCAGAAACATCATCGGTAGATCCTACAAAATGTTGGATTATATTAACAAGCAGACTAATAACTTGGTCATCAATTGGATTCCCTTTATCATCAAGGATAGGATTTCCTTGAGCATCCATTTTAACAGCAGAAAGAATCTCATCTCTTTGATTTTGAGAAAGAAAGGAATTCCACCATCCATATAACTGGCCAGTAAAACCTTGCGTAATAGCACTAGCAATATTGGCAATTGTATGGTGGTAAATTAAACAAGCATTTTGGTAAATTAACATTTGGTTGCATAACTGAAGAATCCGGTATTCAGTCATACCATCTAGATTCCATTCATAAAGATGGTTTCCATCAAAATGGAGTCTAGAGAATGTTTGTTGTTCTTCTATCTGAAGATCAACAGGAGTAGGTCTTTGGTAATATTGTTTAGTAGGTTTAACAATGCTTTGAATTTGGGGAAGATTTCTTGCTTCAATAAATTGACTTTTTATTCGCTCAATGTCTGGATCGGTACAAGAACCAGATTCTGAATCGCTTTGTTCATTGTCATTGTCAGATTCAGAAGTAGAATCTAGACGAATTTGTTGGAGTTGATTATTTATTTCAGAAGATTCTTGAAATTCTTGGGAAAGAACATTAACAGAAGGATTTTTTGCTTTTTCCATTTCTTTGGCTAATTCAGATATAAAATCTGATCGTGAATTTGGATTTGGAAATGCTGGCTTAGCAGCTTCTTTGGGTAAGAAGAAAGCAGAGGTTTTTCTTTGCTCTATTGGAGATGAAGAAGAAGATGCTGGGGAGAAGGGTATTTTATTCAAATTCATTTGTTCTCCAAGAGTATGAAGAAAAGTGTTCGTATAGTTGTTTTGTTCAACTATAGGAGCTAAATCTTTTGGAGTAACTGGTCTATCTGCAGGAAATTTTTCTCCTATTTTTATAGGGGATGCTATAGTACCAGATATTTTGATGGATTGGAATGGAGGGAAAGTTTGGTTTAATTGATTTCCTGCTTGAGATTCCCATTTTCTTGTGAGATTTTGGAGCATAAGAATTTCCTTTGAGGGAGTTGGAATTTGTTCAGTATTTAATTTAAACCATGTAAAGAAAGGGATAGTTTCTTTCACTGTTTCCATGTGAAGATACCATTTTTCTTTAAGATCCTTTTTAACTATTTCAGGTATATTTTTAAAATACCATTTAGTTAAAGGATGTTTTTGGAAATCTTGCTTTAGATATTCAGTATCTATAGCAAATGATTTTGGAAGGTTGGATCCAGAGGAAATGACATTTACTCGAGGTATAAAATCACTTTCCGTGGGGTTATATTCATCCTCTTGGTATCGAGGACTAAAAACATGAGTAGGGACTGTTTTTGGAATAGAATTTGGCTGTGGAAAAGAAGTAGGTTGAAAAGAAGAACTTGGTTCTTTAGAATATTTGGAAAAGAGGATATCAACAGAACCATCATTATTTACTTGTATAATATCTGGTTCAGTTATTTCTTTTGGAAGTTTTTCATGGGCATCTTCAATATGCCATTTAGCAATATTGATTTCATCCCATTTAATTCTTTTGGGAACCACGATATTGTGGTTTAGGTTAGCCATAAAAAGAGTAGTTAAACCTTTAACCCTGTCTTCATAGGCTGTCCCTGGAGCATTTGTTTTCATTAATTTGTAATATATACGATATGTTATCGTAATATTTTCGCTTCCTGGTAACATATTAAATCCCTGGGTATAGATTCCTAATCTTAGAAATCTTGATAAATGCTTATCTGTTAAAGATACAGCATAGTTTGGGATACATATAAAATATGCAGGTCCATCTGTAAGGGTTGCTTCAACCATTCCAATTAAGGAATCATTAAAGGCAAGGTGTCTTTTATCTCTTAAAGTCACCAGGCAAAAGGTTTGTAAACCCAATCGAGTTAATGGTTTTAGAACAACTTGAAAAAACCCTAAATGAAGGTAATTGTATTTGGAAGAATTTTTGATTATTTCTCTAACAGAAAGTAAAGACAAATCTTCATTTTGGTGAGATATACGAATTGTTTGTTCAACAGTTTTGATGATGAAATCAGATTCAAGTGACTCATCATTTTGGAAAGATCCCTCAATGTATATTTCATTTGTAGGAACTTGTGGTAAGTTCCAATTTTGGAGTGATTGTTCGATATCTGAGTATCGAATTTCTTCTAAATTTTTAATAGACATCGTCTCAGCAAAGGCTATCTTACCAATGCTGGTAGATTCTATTGTTTTGCCTGTTTTTGCATTCATAATCAAAATTACTTTGGGTAGAAAACCATCTGGTTATTTTGGATTTTAAACTTTTAGAAGGGATAGTAGTATTTTGGCTAACAGAAGCAGAGCTATTAGATCTATCTAATTTTGAATATTTAGCAGACCTTTCAGAAAGAGATTTTCTTCCTGGTTCCATATCCTAACTTTTAATTAAAAGAGTGGCTTGTCAATAATAGAATTCCCAAAAACAGTCTTATGCACCACTGGCTAATGACTAGAGGGTATTACGACAAGGAAGCTTCGAACCTCTTTTAACTTCAAGCTAAGTACAGAATAAGGAATTGATCTAAATCGCAAAGGTTTGAAAATACAAACTGCGTAAATATAAATACAACTTTAAATACATACAACTTTAAATACAAATTTAAATATAAATACAACTGTTTACAATAGGGAAAAGGTACTATGCGCTCGACCTCACGAAGTGTCACACAAAAACGGAAGAAAGAAAAAACCAGAGAAAAAGAGAAATTAAGAAGGCTCACAATTGCTTGCTAGTCAAGCACTTTCTTGGACTAAACATTGAATTCGCTATTCGAATTCCTACTTACAACTCGAATACTACACTCCTTATATAGAGTTTGGGAGAAAAAGAGAAATTAAGAAGGCTCACAATTGCTTGCTAGTCAAGCACTTTCTTGGACTAAACATTGAATTCGCTATTCGAATTCCTACTTACAAATCGAATACTACACTCCTTATATAGAGTTTGGAATTGTATTTGTATTAAATTTGTATTTACAGTTGTATGTATTAAAAGTTGTATTTGTGTTTACGCAGTTTGTATTTTCAAACCTTTGCGATTTAGATCAATTCCTTATTCTGTACTTAGCTTGAAGTTAAAAGAGGTTCGAGGCTTCCTTGTCGTAATACCCTCTAGTCATTAGCCAGTGGTGCATAAGACTGTTTTTGGGAATTCTATTATTGACAAGCCACTCTTTTAATTAAAAGTTAGGATATGGAACCAGGAAGAAAATCTCTTTCTGAAAGGTCTGCTAAATATTCAAAATTAGATAGATCTAATAGCTCTGCTTCTGTTAGCCAAAATACTACTACCCCTTCTAAAAGTTTAAAATCCAAAATAACCAGATGGTTTTCTACCCAAAGTAATTTTGATTCAGAATCTGCAAAATCAAGCAAAACAATAGAATCTACTAGCATTGGCAAGACAGCCTTTGCTGAGACGATGTCTATTAAAAATCTAGAAGAAATTCGATACTCAGATATCGAACAATCACTCCAAAATTGGAACTTACCACAAGTTCCTACAAATGAAATATACATTGAGGGATCTTTCCAAAATGATGAGTCACTTGAATCTGATTTCATCATCAAAACTGTTGAACAAACAATTCCTATATCTCACCAAAATGAAGATTTATCTTTACTCTCTGTTCGAGAAATAATTCAAAATTCTTCTAAATACAATTACCTTCATCTAGGGTTTGTTCAGGTTGCTGTAAAACCATTAACTCGATTGGGTTTACAGACTTCTTGCCCGGTGACTTTAAGAGATAAAAGACACCTTGCCTTTAATGATTCCTTAATTGGAATGGTTGAAGCAACCCTTACTGATGGACCTGCATATTTTATATGTATCCCAAACTATGCTGTATTTTTAACAGATAAGCATTTATCAAGATTTCTAAGATTAGGAATCTATACCCAGGGATTTAATATGTTACCAGGAAGCGAAAATATTACGATCACATATCGTATATATTACAAATTAATGAAAACAAATGCTCCAGGGACAGCCTATGAAGACAGGGTTAAAGGTTTAACTACTCTTTTTATGGCTAACCTAAACCACAATATCGTGGTTCCCAAAAGAATTAAATGGGATGAAATCAATATTGCTAAATGGCATATTCAAGATGCCCATGTATCAAATTGAAAGTTCGACATCTTCCTTGTCTCAATCTTTCAAACCCTGATTTTCCAAAAATCATCCAGACTGATGCTTCCGACATCGGTTATGGTGGAATTCTTTTACAAAAAGATTCAAATGACAAAGAGCAACTTGTTTGTTTTACTTCTGGTACTTGGAACCCAACTCAACAAAACTACTCTACCATTAAAAAAGAAATTTTGTCAATGGTTTCTTGTATCCAAAAATTCCAAAGCGACATTTTAAACCAAAAATTTATTCTTCGTGTCGATTGCCAAGCTGCCAAAGAAGTTTTGAAAAAGGATGTGAAAAACCTAGCTTCAAAACAGATATTTGCTAGATGGCAAGCTATTTTATCCATTTTTGATTTTGATATCGAGTTTATCCCGGGAAAGAAGAATTCTTTGCCTGATTTCTTATCTCGCGAATTTTTACAGGAAAAACTGAATCGAGATCTACCCCAAAAACTCCAAAATGCCACAAAAGGCCAAAAACAAGGGAAAAGAACTAATGGAATTAGAAATCAAGAATTCCTTCTTTCCTCTTCTCCAGACTCCTCTCCAGATCGGAGAACAGAAAAAACCTTCGATCCAAATTGTCCCAAAGGATCCATTTCAAACAATCCAAAATCCTCCAAAAACAGCATTTATACCAAATACCAAAAATCCCGAAGAATACAAACCAAAAGGAAAACATAGGGTATTAACCCTAGATCCAGAATTCTCCAAACTTCCAGAAGAAATTCTCATTCCAAAACTTTTTCTTCCAAATAATCATTTTAACCCAAGACAGCCAAATTTCTCTAGAAACTTCTATGAAGCTATTCTGATCCAAACCAAAAGTGCAATTTTTGAGCATCGCACTAACCAAAACCAAAAAGAAATTTCATTTTCCAAAATGAAAATCATCAACATCATTCTCCAAAAGGAATGGGGAGATTCTCTTTCCCAAGTCCAACATATCCATAGTCCTGATGGAAAGTCTCATTCTTTTTCCTATTGGGATTATATGGTTGCATGGAAATATGCTCTTTTATTCCAAAATTCTGAAAAGATCCATTCGTGGTTTTTAAACTTTTCAAGACCATATACCAAATCTATCCCATCATGGTTTTATACTCAATGGTGGATTTTATTTGGTGGCCATTCAAACATTTTGCCAGAAAATTTACTTTCTCATTATTCACATCTTGAGAAAGCTCAAAATCCTGAATATCCAGGATTTTGTCTAATGCAATATTATGCTAAACATGGGATTCCATGGATTCTCCAATGGAAATATGAAGTTTTACCCTCTGAATATCAAAATGCCAAAGTCTTATTCCAGTCCACATACATCAAGTGGTGGAATAAATTTGATTGCTCCATTGTTCTCGAAGCAACAAAGAAGCAGGCTTCCTCCAAAAAACTGCCAAAGACATTCAAAGAGGCTATTATAGCATCTCCTCCAGATGAAACAGCCAAACTAAAGAAAGAGCTGAGTGCACTCAAAGCTGCATTCATTGCTTTTCAAGATCAAGTATCTAGCCGACAAGGATCAACTTATGTGGAATCCGAAGAATCTTCAACAGCTGCTCCTGATATTGATCTTCATCCGGATGATCAAGATGTATTCTTCTAAAAAAGTTTTGAGAAATTCAAAATGCAATTTCTTTCAAAGCATGAAGCCAAATTAAAGCCAAATTGAAGCCAAATCCAAATGCAAGCACCAACAATCGAAGCCGAAGCCAAGCTGTCTCCGCTATCTTCCAAAAGACACGTCAGAAAACTCCAAACGAGCTACTGTAGCGAATCTACTGCAGCAGCACGCCTTTCACTGTAGCACTTTTACTATTCACTTTCCAGAATAGTAAAACCATACAGTGCCAAAACCAGTTACTGTGCGCCCACAGTATCATTCCCCCTGTTTTGTAAATCCGCTTTGTAATAGTTCTATTCCAAACTCTATATAAGGAATGTAGTATTCGAGTTGTAAGCAGGAATTCGAATAGCGAATTCAATGTTTAGTCCAAGAAAGTGCTTGATTAGCAAGCAATTGTGAGCCTTCTTAATTTCTCTTTTTCTCTGGTTTTTCCTTTGGAGGATGCCTTGTTTAGGGGGACATGAAATTTTGTAGCTTATGGTATAGTGCCCCAATATTGGTTGTATGTTACTAGTATGTAGTAGGTAATACTAGGATCAATAGTAAACATTTTGTTTTGAGTTGAAGACCGAGTAAAAGAACTTGGAAGAGGCACGTTTTATGCCTTTCAGCTTCAAACTGGATACCTTTTGGATAAACCAAACATCCATTCACCACTAGTTCCTCCAATACATGGTACAATGGGGGTGAGATAATGTTGGTTGCTCCAAATTCCAACACATATACTAAGTGTATGTAATATAGTTATATATATACATATATATATATATATATATATATATATATATATATGTAAATTCATATTGCAATTTATATATGAAATAATCGTCATCATCGTCATCATCATGTAAGCCATATCCTAATTAATTAGGGTCGCCTACATGAATCCTATTCCACCGTTCCACTCTATCAAGGGCCATACCTTCAGTTAGACCATAGGTCATCGGGTCTTTTCTTACTACCTCCATCCACGTTTTTTGGGCCTTCCCCTTGCCCAACTATTTGTTCCCTAAAGCGTGGTTGGTCTTACAGCTATTCTATAAAACTTCCTTTTTAGTTTGAATGGTACTCGGCAATCATTTAAAACTCCCAAGGCATATCCTACAGCAATTTTTGCCGTCCTGCTGGCTTGACACACTCTTGACGGTAGCAATGTGAAATGGCACCATGCTGCCGTGGATTGGCAAAAGGACGGCCTCATTCTTTTGGTCGATCTGTATCATTAATTCCCTCGACTGTGGGATATCATTGACATTCTTGTAGGCAATGAGATCGCTTGAAGCTTTTGCAGAACCACGGCCATCTCCAGCTGCAGAACCACCCCCAGCCAACCTCCTCGCAGTTTCTTCATCCTTCTGCCAGGCCAGCTCAGCCTGATGCTGCCTCCGCAGCTCCTCCTTTGACATCTCCTGATTATCCGACCTTAGAGTCGCTTTCGACAAGAATGCCTCAGCTCCATTGGATTCAGCTTTGACCTTTGGATGCTCTTCTTCCTCCTCCTCATTGAATGAGTATGCAACATCCTTAACTAACTTGGAGCTGATTGAAGTCACAACTTCTGCAGCTTTTTCATTGACAATAATGGTGTCTGCAAGCAACAACGAGAACATCTTAGTCTTTGGATTGTTGGTTTCTGATTGCAAGTTCTGGAACCCAAGAGATACATTAAAAACCATTCCAGGCTTCAGCACCCGATCGTTCCTGGCATTTAAACTCAATCCCGACTCATGGAACTCGAGACTGATTCCCGTTCCTGCTGACTTTGTAAGATGAGAGGCAAATTCAGGAGCATCCCTCTCTACCACCAAGACTGCTGCTTAGTAAACAACACTGACCTTATTCCCAGCCTTCAAAGCACCTATCGCTGCCTCATGGGCCTTGAGGAGAACCTCATAAGCCTTACTTTGCGTTGCATTTGCATCAATGAGAAATGTCCTGGCAATGTTTGAGCAATAGCTGTTGTAGCGCTATCGGATTGCGCATATGATCACACTTGTCGAGTCATAGTAGAGATCCTCATCATTGCTTGATGCACTCGGCTTGAGATCAAATTCACCCCCACTCTGAAAAATTGGGGGGTAACAGATGTCAACATTCTTCGCTTTTAGTTTGACTTTGACTTTTGCTGGATCAAGTATGGCCTTCTCTATGTCATCCATCCGTGATGAATGAGAAACCTTCTTCTCCTCATCAATGATCTTCTCGAGCTTGGGGACATCGAAGTGTTTCATCATAGATGACGTTGAGTACGCAGCCTTCTTCACGTTTGTAAGCTCAGTGCCATCCTTGCCAGCCTTCTTCACGTTTGTAAGCAGCCTTCTCGAGCTTGAGCTTTTGGAATATGCCATGCACGTTATTATGTAATTATCATTAAGAGAGTTGAATTGGCAAAACAAATGAAAAGAAACTCCATACAAAGGCTTATGGGCTGCCTTCGGGATATGACCCTATTTGTTTTGATTTGTCTTGAATCCTTGAACAACCAGCATATCCACAAAGTTTCAGCTACTCGCTAGATGTGTTTGTGATCTCTGTTTTATAACAGGTTTTTATTTTCCCTGTAAGTTTTGTATGCTCAGATGAGCCTTCATAGCTATGGCCCACCAAAATGACATTTGAAGGACCTACCCTCAAGAATGGAAACCTTATCACACCTCATCACTGATTCAAATACCATCTAAATGCCTCAACCTACATGCTTAGTGTGTCACGCCTGGAGACACCTGAATAACAATAGAATGCTGTAGTTGAGTGCTGAACGATAACACTTTACCTTGGTAGTGAAGGATTTTGCTGTTTTAATAAAATGAGCCTAAAGATGTAGACTATCTTTTAGTAGAGTGGGAAGAGATCTGTAAGGCAAAAGATCAGGCAGGTGCAGAGTTAATAACGTCCTTAAAGTATGAACACTGCCTTGCTGTTTGGCTGTTGAGATTTGTGGCTGAGGGTAACCTATGGCAGGTAGGGTTGACAATAATATTGGAATGTCTCTCATAGTATACCAAATGCATTACAGTAAGTTCACATGGCAATACTACGACGATATGGCATACTTCAAACTACATTTTAAACCTTGGCAAAAAGAGATTGCACGTAAGTATCGGGTCCATTAAGGTTTTGGTTTACCAAGTCTTTGTTTCAATACACAGTTGGGTCTATGGAAGGCGATGTTTAGTGGGGAACAATAAATTTAAGAAGGGACTGTCATTGGTTTAGATGATGTATCCATGGTGTGGTTTGGGAGGATGTCTAGTGTGGTGATAGTTCTCTTTGGTGCCTACACTAGTTAGTTCCAAGTGGCGAGGGAGAAAGAGGCTCTAGTTTCTTAGTGCTGCAATGTTCTTGGTGACCAAGTGATATGGGGCCAGACATTTGGAAGGGGACTGAGCGACGAGAAGATGAGAAGTTCTTGAGTCTTATGGAATGGTTATATTTTGACAGCTGGTTGTTAGAGATTCAGGAAAGTTCTCATTTAAATCATTTTATCGAGTGTTGCTTGGGATAATGTGACCATTTGAGGAATAGGAATATGATAATCACAAATGTCTGTACCTGTCTCCCTTATGCGGAATAGGTTAGCCATTTGGAAAATCCAATTGTTATATCACTTAGCTGGAATGTGGAGGATTTCAACTTCTCAGCCCAGGTCTCTAAAATCCTCCCCTCAGGGGCCTCTCTTGCAATGTATCCGACAATTGGACTATCAGACTGAGAGTGGACAGCCTGGAATATCTCATCCATTAAAGCACTCCCATCATCACTCTTTGCCTTGACGTGTATCACGATCTCAAGGTTGACAGCCTCCCTGGCAGATTTCTGCAGGGTTCCTAACAAAGAAGCCTTCTTCTGAGTACACAAGAAATGAATCTGTTTCTCCATGAAGACCATGATTGTTTCTGGGAACTCATATCCAAGCAACCAGACGTTCAACGCTGAAGATTTCAGATAACGTAGATCATCAGACGCTGGGGGACTAGCAATTACAAGCACATCAGAAGCACCCCAGAACTCAGTTTTGTGTTCCTTCCAGTGAGAATAGAACACTTTCAGCCGCTTCTGGAAGTTATCAAGATTGATCGTGTAAGCACTGGGTGCCCCAGCAGCATTTTTGTCAGAAGGTTTTGCATTGCCATTTCGGTGTTCCGCCATTGAAGCTATGTCAGATCTAGAACAACTGAAATCCGCAACAAACCAAACAGAAAAACGCAGAGATAACCACAAATTTCAGAGAAGGTATGTTTCTTCTTTCCTTTCTCTTCTATTTCACGAACAGAATGTAGTTCATCTGCAAATTACAGTTTTTTTTAAGGATTTAGAACTATTTAAAAAAATGAAAACTATGGTTGAAAAGAAGAAAAAATAACATTTTCATTATATATATATATATATATATATATAAACCCATTCCTGGTTTCCAAATTCCTGTTATACAATCATCATCTGAGCCTTTCTTCCATCGATTTGGGGTTGGCTTTAAATGGTAGATTGGCAAAAAGAAATTATGATTGGCTGCCAACTAGACATTCACCTTCCTCTTTACCAAGGTCTTGGAAACAGAAATGGCAAAGGCTCACATTGATACTGACTCACATGCCAAACATAATTCCACACTACACAATTAAGACTGCCAACAAGCTACTCGCATATTGCAGCAACATTTTAAAACAGCAAAAATGCCCCTATTCCCAGTGGAGGTAAACTCTACACTGTTGATAGGGCTGACAGGTACAATCTGAAACGTTGGTTGCTACACACGCGTATGCCTCCAAATTACCTAAATACATGTTACGTTTGTTTCAAATTCCTCCCCATGTTCCTTGAAAATCCAAAGTTCATGATCCTCTGAAAACTATTTGCATGGGAAAAATTGCCCCTGGCTGATGCATACAGAGCTTTGCTAAGCCCACATGCATGTTCAAGTCAGCTAATGCACATGCCACCACATATTCTAGCAAGACGAACAAGTGGAATGTCCAAGCCATCCATCATGATGAGATTCCCTATCCCAAGAATCAGGTCAGTCCACTAGTCAGGTGAGCCACAATCAACTGAACGAATGTACAGTTGTGAAAAAAAAAATAGCCACAGTTTTCTAATCCGCTTGGCTTATTTCTACTATCATGGCACACCAACTGAAGGGACCACCTTTATCTTTGGGCTCTAAACAGTGAACTCCACCTAGTGGATGGCTTGGATGTTTCACTGGCCTACCATACTAGCATATACAGTGGGTGGTGCATTAGCTGACTTGTAGACACGTGTGGGCTTAGCAAAACTCCATACATAATATATATATTTACACTAGAATTGCTCTTTGCCGATACGTTGTTGTCCACCCAGCAGATAACCTCAAGTATATCTGCTGATAAATAACAAAATAGTAAGTGTTGGCTACCTGATGAGTGGATGGGGCTGAATTTTACACAAGGTGATCCTCAAAGTGGGGTTAACCAATTAGACAGGTTGGATGTTGCACACAAATGCATTTTGAAAGTTATATCCGCTGGCAGATAGTAGCCTATCGTCCAACCATACATAAGTATGTATGTACATATGTACAGACATAAAAACATACAGACGGTAACTTTTCAGTATCTTCCAACCGGTTGGGTATGAGCATTTGGGTATGAGCCTTGTCGATCTGGACCGTCACAATCGTAAGCGAGTTTCTCTTGGCTTAGTGTCTCACTGAGTGGCGTTTCAGTTGAATCACAGAGTTTAGAACTATATTCTAATTAGGCATCCAAGAAAGGAGCCCTTCCTGAAGCATAATTCCAACGTATCTGTTTTCTATTGTTCTGATATTTTATTCAATCAGATCCATTCTCACTCTAAAGTTTTATTTCTCAACCATATGCATCATATATGCAGATGATATCCTAACCATATGTACAGCAGGTCCAATTGGGAATGGACCTCTAAAAAAAGAAGATCAGTGGTTGGACAATCCTGTTTAACCAGTTTCGTATAAATGGACACTAAAGACAGGCTAGCAATGGCTCATCTTGAATGAAAAGTTCATTGATAAGACGGTCGGGAATGGGTAGGATTGTCCAGAAAAGGCAATTTTTTTTTTTGGGTTTGTGGCCAAATAATGGTAGAGTGCATTGGATGAATGGTCTGAAACGAGTCCATCCCTGCATATGTATATAATCGTATGATACATCTATGTGTATGTATTTATGAATATAACTGTATGATGGTTGAATGGATGGATGGGGGAATCAAAGATATGTTTTTTGCGTCTGGTTTCATGGACCAAATGGTAATAGAGATGTAATTTCATAAATGAAAGCAGTTACAAGCACTGACTAGTTGTTGCTATCTTCTCATTATGCAGGTGTATCTTGTTGGCAAATAGGAATTTCGCTGTTCCTACACTTTTATTTGGTCATTTTGTTAGACACTAGTGCATTAAATGCAGATTGCATTGCGCTGTTGTGTATTGATTCCAACATCTAAAGATCTTTTCAAACTGTACTGTGCTCTCCCAGTGAATGCTATGAAGTTAAGAAATGCTCTTACCTGAACCTCTAATGGCTAGGATGAATTCTAATCTTTTATTTTGTTAATTGGTTTCAGTTGATTAAACTATTCACTTTTCATGGATTTGAGCTGGTTATTTGTAACATATGAAGGGTTGACTAAACTAGTCTTTTCTTGGATTGAATCTGGTTGTTTGTAATATATGTAGGAAGGGCTCAAAAGAAGGTTGAACAAGAGAAGATACTAAGTAGCCAATTCAAGGCAAGGCATAGCCAACAGTTGAAGTTCCGGGTAAAAGTGTTCAGTTAAGAGGGTTAAAATCAATTTTTGTTGGAGTGGGCCACTTGGGTCATTTCCTCTTTTATTGAATTGAGTTGTTACCAATTTTCTGAATAGGAATCTTATCAAACAATAGTGTGAATTATTTTTTGAATGACTATCAGGTGCAAGATTAAAAAAATAATAATAATAAATTATCGATATTTTTTTTTATTTACAGATATTTTAGAGACGGACCAAATCCGTCGCTAATTTCTGAACATTGAAAATCAATATTTTTGACCGTTAAATCCGTCCGTCGGTTACTCATATTGGCGACGGACCTTATCCGTGTCTAATGTTTTTAGTGATGACTAATTTGTGAAATTTACCGACGGATTTTATCCGTCGCTATGTTGCGACGGACCTTATTCATCGTAGATTAAACAACGGATTTTATCCGTTGAAAAAAAATGACCCAGTAAACAGCGACAGACGAAGTCCATCGTTTGTTTGGTTTTACGGCGGATTTAGTCCGTCACAAATAAGCAATTTTGGCGTAATGCTAGATCATTGCAACGTCCTATTTGGGACTCACATCAGGTAAGGGTTGTAAAACCCGTTCTTGGAATTGGCACCTGGGCAAGGGATTTCTGCAATCCTACTTTGGTTTCATGTGGGCGTTACCATACCATTGATTTATGTGGTGTGGTGCTGATAAACTTTGGATCCATCTCAATTTTGGGCCCATCCCATAAAATGATGTTGCAAAACAAATGGATGGTGTGGATATAATACATGCATCATAATGGGGTCCACGATGTCAACGCACAACAATAGGGCGGTGGTGGACTCCACCATGATGTATGTGTTTTCCACGCCATCTATCCATTTTGAAATATAATTTTACGGCTTGATCCCAAAAGTGAGGTATATATAAATATCAGGTGGACCACACCATGGGAAAACAGTAGTGATTGAATTCCACCATTAAAAACCTCATGGGGCTGACTGTAATGGTTATTTGACATTTAAACAGTTAACTAGGCCATAAAGACTTAGATGAAGGGAAAAAATATATATCAGCTTGATATAGGAACTTTTGTGGCCCCCAAGAAGTTTTTAACGGTGGCCGTTCAATCAGGGTTGTGCGGTCCACTTGAGATTTGGATCAAACTCATTTTTGGGCTCATACCATAAAATGATATGGAAGAATGGGTGGATAGCATGGATGAAACACATACATCATGGTGGGCCCACAGAGCACCCACGGGTTGTTACTGTTAGACAGGCTTACATACCTTGTATAGGTAGTATACCTTGTATAGTTTGTTTCTATAGGTAGAGGATTCTAATTTTATTATTTTCCTCGTATAGATGACTGTTATCTCTATATATTCAACCCATTTGGGTTGTTTCAAATACAGAAAACCTTTCAGCTCCTCTCTGTTTTCATGGTATCAGAGCTTCACTGATCCAAATCCGGCACCACCTGTCAGATCCGACCATCCCTGCGTCTGGCCCCCATCCTTGCCGCGTCCGGCCACCATCTCTGCTCGTCCGACTGCCCCTGCGTCGTCCGTCCACCCTTGCTGCGTTGTCCGGCCAACCCTGCTGTGTTGTCCAGCCACCCCTATTGTTCGCCCCTCTGCTCATCCAGCACCCCTGCGTCTTTGATCTATTATTATTGTTGTTCTAGATCCAGATCTGCTATTGTCGTTGCTGTTCCGATCCAGATCCAGCACCCCTGCGTCTCCTGCGTCTCAGATCCAGATCCAGCACCCCTGCGTCTCAGATCCGATCCACATCCATTGTTGTTGTGTCATTCAGCACCTCTGTTGTTGTTCTGATCTATTGCTGGTGCTCCAGATCTAGCTTTACCCAATCCAGCAACCCTCGTTGTTGTTCTAGATCTTGCTTTTCCCGATCCGGCGCCAACTCTCGATTTTCCAGATCTAGTGCCCCTAGTGCTGTTGCTATTCCGCCAAATCTAGACACTACAATCCCTTAGGTATCTCCTGTTGTACGGTACATCTAAAACCTTCTTCTGCTGCAACTCTTTGCCTGCTTTACATTACTTCCGATCAATGGACAAGGACTCATCACATATAGAGGCCCCACGTTGTAGTTTTGATGGTACCAACTATTTGTTATGGGCCATTCATTTTCAAAACTTCCTTAAGGGTCGTGGTTTGTGGGGAATAATTGATGGATCTATTACTATCCCCACTTCCACAGATGCCAACAAATTAGCTAATTGGGGAATGCACAATGGACAGATTATTACCTGGATTCTTGATTCGGTCGATCGGTCCATTGCTGTTGGCCTCACACCTCATCGCACTCTAAGGCAATGTGGGAGCATCTGTAGACAATTTATCAACAAAGTAATGTAGCCCGGTTATACCGTCTGGACCAGGATCTCATTAACCTTACTCAGGGTGACGACAGTATTCAATCTTTTTACTTGAAAATTGTCACAATTTGAACTGAGATAGCTATGATGGATCCAACATTTCCTCATGACTTTAAGATATTCCAAACTATATGCGAGAGTGCGCAAGTTCGACAATTTCTTATGAAGTTACGTCCGGAATTTGAGCATTGTCGGGCCGCTCTCTTGAACTGTTACCCTACTCCTTCATTGAATTCGTTTATTAATGATTTATTGGCTGAGGAATAATGACTGAAAGTTCTCTCTCTTCCGTCTTCAACTCCGGGATCATCTGATATGGTGCTTGCTGTGTCCATCACTACACTAACACGTGGTTCCACTCCTTTGACTTGTCGCGGCTGCAACAAGTCAAGTCATGTTGTCGGTCAATGCAAAGAATGGTGTGTTTATTGTCGACAAATTGATCATGGTATTCAGGATTGCCAAACACGTGGCTATGGATCTTCTTTCGGCTGTGGACGTGGTGGTCGTGGTCGTGCTCTTTCTGCTACTGCTGCCACTATTTCTTCCATGCTGTCTGTTAGTGATTCTGCATTTATTGTTTCTGTTAATGGTCTTTAATCACTTTTGACTTCTGCGATGCTCCAGCAAATCGTTTATGCCCTTTCTGCAACCGGTATGTCAGGTATATGTCCATCTTCTACATGGTTCTTCGATTCGGGTGCTTCCAATCATATGACTAGTATTGTATCCCATCTTTGTGACATTCGTCCCTATACCATCAATCAGGCTATTTCTATTGCGGATGACACTAGATTACTTATTCAGTCTGTTGGCTTATTGACTTTCTCTCTTTCTGCTCATCACCAGTTCACCCTTCGTGATGTGTTTCATGTCCCTAACCTCTCCTCCAATTTAAGTTCAGTTGGTCAAGTCACATCCAATAACTGCTTAGTTATATTTCTTCCCAACTGTTGTTTTGTACAGGATCTGGCAACGAGAAAGGTACTTGGGATGGGTAGGCGGCATGGTCATTTGTACTTACTGAACTTTGATTCATCTGTCACTCCGGTTCGTTGTTTCTTTTCTCCATCTTTATTAGATATTTGTTTGGCAAATAAATTATAGAAACTGTGGCACTTCACATGTTACACTAGGATTTACTTTCTGCACTCGAATTCACAGATTTTTGAAAAATTTAAGATATTTCACTCTATGGTAAAGACTCAATTTCGAGTTCTAATTCAAACTCTTCGCTCTAACTCAGAGGGGGAATATCTTTCAACCGATTTTCGTATATTTCTTCAGGCTCATGGGATTATTCATCAGATCACCTGTTCTGATACTCTACAACAGAACGGGGTAGCTGAACGAAAAAATCGTCATATTGTTGAAACTGCAACACTCTAATGACAGCTATGAGTGTTCCTCGTTCTTTCTAGGCAGAAACAATGTTACATTTAGTCTACTTGATTAACCGGCTGCTAACCAACGTTCTGAACAGTAAATCTCCATACTTTGTTCTCAACAGCTTACCTCCTGCATATTCCACATTTCGTGTTTTTGGGTGTGTTTGTTATGTTCACCCGACTTCTCGTGAGCGTAACAAACTATCTCCAAAATCGATCAAATATATGTACTTGGGATTTAGATAAACTCAGAAGGGTTTTCGATGTTATGATCCGGTTTCTCGTCGTGTTCGGATTTTACAACATATTATTTTTCTTGAACATATTGCATTTCATTCATCTCTTCCTCCTCCGCACGCCCCAAAATCTCATGGTCTAACCACCTTTCCTGATATTCCTTTTGCCTCGAGTCCTCTCCATCGTCCGTTGCAGGTTTACTCACGTCGACCACATACAACTTCACCATCTATTACTCAATCCGAACATACTGTACCTATTGCAGATCCTGAACCTACCTCGATATGTCGTTCCGATCGTGTACATCGAGCGCCTGATCGCTTGATATGCTCTATGTCTGCCATGAATGCTACTCTGTATACTGTTTTTATTTCTACTTCATACTCTCAAGCAGCCACTCATGATTGTTGGAAGAAGGCTATGGTAGAAGAACTTGTGACATTATATGATAATCATACGCAGGACATTGTCACTCGACCCGCCGACCAGCAGTTAATTAGTAGCAAATGGATTTATTCTGTCAAGCTCAAGTCGGATGGATCATTGGATCGATATAAGGCTCGACTTGTCACTCAAGGATATAAACAGGAATACGAAATTGATTATAATGAGACATTCACTCCCGTGGCCAAGATGAAAACTGTTCGTACTCTTCTGGCAATATCTTCCGTTCGCTCTTGACCGCTTGCTTAGATGAATGTGAAAAATGCTTTTCTTTATGGAGACCTCCAAGAAACCGTATATTTGAAACCTCCTCCTGACTCTTTAATCTCTGATAATAAGGTTTGTCGCATAAAGAAAGCCCTGTATGGCCTCAAATAGGCACATAGGGCATGGTTCCAACGCTTTCACGATATTGTTACCGGTGCTAACTTTACTCAAAGTTGTCATGACTCATCCTTATTTTTTCGCACCATTGCTCGCGGAATTGTCATTGTTCTCGTCTATGTTGATGACCTACTTCTGACTGGTAGTGATGCTACTAGCATCTCGACTTTAAAGGAAGTTCTGCAATTATCCTTGAAGATGAAAGACCTCGGCCATCTCACATACTTTCTTGGACTTGAAATTTCACGTTCTAACTGTAGGATCTTGGTCAGCCAGCGTAAATATACCAAGGATTTTCTCGCCTTGGCATCATTGACGGATCAGAAGACAGTTCAGACTCCCTTAGAACTTAACGTTCAATATGGCCGTGACGATGGTGATCTACTTGTACAGCTTGACTTATACCGCCGTTTGGTTGAGAGTATGGTTTACTTAACTATGACTTGTCCTGATATTACCTACGCTGTTTATATAAGACCCGTATCCTAGCCCGTACTGTTCCGTAGGCTTTAGTGGTCCTCCCGGTCGAATTTCGGGGACCCGCAATCTGTTATCGACGTTTGCGCACGATCCTGAGTCGTGTCCTGTATAACAGAGTTGGCTCGACCCGAGACTTATACCATTGCGACCGCACCATCGCCGTGGTTCCGACGCCGCATATTACGCGTCGAGGCGATATCTAAGCCAGGAGATGTGGGCCCGTGTTCAATTTAAGGAAAACACCTCGTGTTTGCAATTCTAAGAGAATCTCTACAACATGTCCCATCAATCAATCAATCAATCACCTCATGTCAAGTACAAGAGCAACCCATGCTTTCTTTCTCCACAAGTCAAGCAATCTACCGCAAAAGTCAACAAGTCTCTCACCTCACCCATCACTCACCTCACATCCATCACCCATCACTCTCTCTCCTTACAACCCCCCCTCTCTCTCTCTCTCTTTTTCTTCAAAAATTCCAAGCAACACTAAAGAAGAAAAAAGTGGTGGACGTCCAACAATTTTAAGAGAGAAAAGTGAGTGTGTGGCCCACTTCCTCTCCTAAAATCCTTCATCCTAACCCTTTATCTCTCATCATCTTCCATCAAAGAAGGACACAAGGAGATTGGCGTTCCATCGGACCAAGAAGATCAAGCGGTGTGTGCTTCTATAGGCCTAGATTTCATTGTTTTGATGATGGCCTAGTGAGGCCTACCGATTGATGGTATGGATCTCATTTTGGACCCTAAGTGTGGCCGATGACCCACCTTGATTCTCATGATCATGCCATGATGGGGTCATTCTCCATGGACTTCATTATGATGTTTACTTTTCTTATATGAATACGGTCATCTAGACCATTGCATTTTGGTGGAGAAAGGATCTCCACCGTTGATTTTGATCTGTGGGTCCACATGTAATGGGACCCACTTGATGTATGTTGTAAATCATGGAAGGGAGGGCCTATAGTGTCGAGGTCCCTCCATCACTCGATATCTCTCTCTCTTTTCCCTTGTTGTTGGCCCCATGATGTATGAAATGTATCCATGTTGTCCGCCTTCGTGGGACTTACTTGATGGACGTGTTGGATCTACACCGTCCAAACCATGTGGGCCTTACCTTATGGCGATGGGAAGACAGAAATATCAGATTGATCAAGTGGGCCACGACCGTGTGGGACCACCTTGATCAACATGTGAACCCAGTCTGTCTAGCATCCCTGGACGCTGGATGTGTTCACTAAGTGTGAACAGAAAGTGAGGTGTACTAATAAAAATAAATAAATATCAGTTTGATTTTTAAACTATTTGGGAGGGCCGCTTATACTGGCCCTACCTTGATGTATGGCTTTAATTCACATCGTCCATCCTATTTCTAAACTCAGTTTAGGCGTTGAGCCGAAAAATGAAGTTAATCCGACTATTTGGCAGCCCGTAGCATAGAAAAGAGTATTTTCTACCATTGAAATCCACCCTGATGTTTCTATACACCGAAATATATTGAATATTGGGCTAGTTTGGTCCGTCTTGACTCCTAGAATCCAATGGCTGGGTTGGATTCACCTGATACGGGCCCCACATATGAAAAACCGTGAAAAATATATTTTCTTTTTAAAAAAAAAAGCAAACAGCAGGACGCTGCTGCGCGCCAGCCTACTGCGTTTGACGGAAAGGCCAGGGACCACGGGTCCCAACCGTGGGCCCCACCGTGATGTGTGTGAACATCCATGCCATGCATTGGTTAAGCCCCCTTCTGGCTGTGGGCCACCCCAAAAATCAGCCGTACTAGGAGCTCAGGTGGCCCACACGACAGGAAACAGTAGGATTGAACGTCTGCCATTAAAACCCTGTTTGGGTTCACAGAAGTTTTGGATTATTATGAAATTTGTTTTTCCTCTTCAACCCAGTCCTTGTGACCTTATTAACAGATTGGATGGAAGTTAACGTTATGGTGGGTCCCACGTGGGACCCACTAATGCATGTATTGTATTCCACACCTGGACGGTGGGCTGTACCATAATGTATGTGTTTTATTCCACCGTCCAGTGTTGTGATGTATATGTATCCAATCGTCTATCCATTTCATCTGATGGGCCACACATGTGGACCCCATCATATGTCATCCATTTATATGGGCCACCATGATGCATGTGTTGCATCCAAACCATCCAACCCCTTTGGTAAGCTTATCTTACAGCTTGAGTCTAAAAAATGAGACAGATCTAGGATCAGGTGGACCACAGTATAGAAAACAGTGGGTTTGAATGTCCACCATTAAACCTTTAGGAATTTTAATGGTGGAAATCCTTATCACCACCTATATTTGGGTGTGGCCCATTTGATATACATATGACCCATGTGATGTGGCCCACTTGCCATATTGATGGCCCGTGGTTGAGGCCCACCTTGATGTGTATGAGGCTCGTTGTTGAGGCCCACCTTAATGTATATGAGGCTCATGTTATGAGGCTCATTGTGATGTATGCAGGGCCCATGGGTTATGGCCCATTGCAATGTATGCCAAGCCCAATTGGTGCGGCCTATTTGATATATATATGAGGCCCGTTGTTTAGGCCCACCTTGATATATATGAGGCCCATGTGATACGGCTCATCTTGATATATATGAGGCCCATGGGCCAAGGCCCAATGGGATGTATACAAAGTCCATTACAATGAGTGATTCCACGTGATGAATATAAAGATGTGTATGACGAGTTATGCCTTAGGAGCAATGATGGTTTGACGTCCACATAGTGAGAATAATGTTGGTTAAATGTTTACATTATGACTCTCCCTAGGGCCCATTGATGGGACTTGTTGTGTGTAGGCCATCTAGGCCCATCTCCATTGTGAGGATAGTTCATCACCTTATAACATCTTGGTATAATTTCATGACTCATGCCCATACGCATCGTATGTATGCTTATTATGAGTAGTGACTAATCATAGCATGTGCCATTGAGTAGACCATTTACGGGACTCCTTATGAGATGGAGTGCCCCACATTATCACGCGGTATGCGCATGATTGCTGCATGACTAACGGTGTGACTCATGCATCTCGCATATGTGTGACATGATCATTGTACGCCCTAGCAACATCAGGGCCGTGGCCTCCACAGGCATGTCGTAGATGGCTAGATGGGACATTGAAAATGTTTGGTTCGAGCATCTGGGTACTTAGAATGTCCGTGGGTAAAAGTCCCTAAACCTTTGAGGCCAGGAGACGCCCCAACATCTAGACCGAGTGGATACATGAGCGCCCGAGTGCCGAATACTAGTAGGCTGCGTCTCCCACTATGTCGTGGTCGGTTGGGAGGGGGTGTGGCCTTATTCGCCCGAGTGAGGGGGCTATAAGCTACGCTGAGTATGACTAGCTCGTAAATGGGTCCGCTATTGTAGCGCCCTGAAAATCGGGGGTTGAGCATAGGCCCAACTCCCGAGTTCCAACGCATCACTTATGCAACATAGATAATGATGATTAAATGTTGTCCGTATTAGTGTATTAAACATGAATGAGATTATACCAAATTAACATATGATACTCCAGAGATAGTTAAATTACACAAGCGGAAGACTAATAAGTACATATAAGCATATAAGTGATTATAGGTCCCCAGAGTATGAACGTCACCTGGTCAAATAGTTACATGCACTATACCAAAATTTATAAAATGATCAAGTGTAATGTCATCTAGTCCATATCCCTATAGCCCCGGTGAGGCAACTTCAGGTCTACGCAGACCCGCCAGAGAGTTGCATATAGGAGAACTCCTCCTCGTCATCCTCGAAGTCTGGCTCTGCCTCGTAGGCATCGCCACTACCTGCAGCTAAGACAGAGTTTGGTTGGTGTGTACAACACTGTCCCGTAACGTGAGAGTGAGTGATCAACTCAGTGGAGCTATAAGCAAAGGTTAACATGTTATCAATTCAATCAAGCAGTAATGATAAAGCAATACAATCAAACATCCCTAAGTATTCTGATTAATGCAAGAATGGTATGTAGTAATGATGCATGCTCTCGCCTGTACTTCCTTTGCGATCTTCATCTCACCGTCGCGGCATGTCAGTCACTTCCTCAATGCTCTACCCAACGCCAAACGGCACATGCAATGCGGTGCATGAACATGATTACCGAGTTCTTATTAGATCTTTTCATACAGCAAGATTGGGAAGCTAAGGTACCTCCCTTGTATCATTTACCCGAACAATGATCCATCTCGGGTCGTCAATCCTAGTTAATCACATACGATAGGCAAGTTCAGGTCACTACCACCAATGCCCTACCAACTAGCAGTCTATTTTCGAAGGCTTGTCAACAACCAACCCGACTGGGGACCACAGTCAGGCTGCGCCGGGGTAGGCTTGTTTCATACTCGAGGTCACTCCACTAATGCCCTACCAACTAGCAATCTATTTTCAATGGCTCGTCACCGACCCGACTGGGGACCACAACCAAGCTGTGCCAGCGTAGGTCGACAGCTCGAATACAGCGTCCCATACCACCGTATTTGGCTCACGAGTTTGGGTTGCTCACTGCTCACTACGGGGAGGCTCGTCGCCCCAGCATAGGCCGACAGCTCGACCACGGTGTCCCATACCACAATGTCCGGCTCATGAGTCTTAGCGGAACGAGGTACCAAGGTTAAACAGGCTTTTCACTGATAAGTTTAGTACATTAGGTTCAAGCAGCAGTGTCCATACATGGTGAACACACAGTAGACAAATCGGGTTACTGGACAAGTTCAAATGGTATGAGAGTATGTTGAATTAATCGACATGGAGTGCTAACCATTGTCGACAATCATTGTACGACTCGGATTCACCGAACGCATCAAATGTGGTGAGACTAGCTCGGCCACTCAAACAGGAATTGTTACCGATTGCCTGGACTACGTAGTAGTCCCAATCATATTCAAATGCAGCATATGGAGACATGTGATAATCATATAGGCATTTAATAAACATTCCCAACACGAATCTCATTCAAGCATTTCATCGAACACATTGCACATATTACCATATATTACATTTCATCCATAAATCTCATACTTGGAATTTAGGTCACATGAAGGAAACTATATATATATATAGATAAGGTAGCTGAGAATTCTATCTCAACACCCTTATTAAATACAATTCTCATTAAACATTTTCTCATTCAAACATATTATCAAACACTTAGACTACGCGTATTAACATACATAAAATAAATTAGTTATAAGATATATTGTAGCAAATCCTTTCACGAGGAGTTGCCACAAGTACAACAATCACGTACTCTCACTCAGGTAATCATAGCAAGCGCAAATCTTAATTCCACATTCATCCAAATATTTCAACAAACACATGGAATGCATTATATTCAACATAGTTCACAATATATGTAATAAACGGAAATCATTGCATCTAAGCACATGTGATAGCAATCAAGTCAGTCATAAATCATTAACTGACATTGAAAGCCTTAAAAACCATAACCTAAACATTTATAGTCCGCACCTTTCACCTGTAGACTCGTAACAAACTCAGTTTAAATACTAAGCCCTTGTCTACGGCACCACGTCAACCTATAGCATGGAATAGGTTAGCTATTTCATCACTTACACTATTGGAAACCCTTAAACAGATTAGGGTTAGCTTTTCTTACCCAAGTACGGAGTTGGAATTGCCGAAAAAGCGATACAGGTGTGGTGGTTAAGCATGTAGAGTGATGGGATTGAATCCCAGGAAGAAACGCTGACTCTCTCTCTCTCACTCTCTCTATTTTCTTCTCTTTTCTCTTTTCTCTCTCTTAGGGTTTTCCAAATTCGTATGGGATAAGAGAGAGGGTTTAAGGCCCTTATATAGGCCTAGAAGTGATGGGAATGGCCCCAGGGCCATGGTATACTTGGGTTATAGCTAAAGACGAACTATTTCGGTCTAACGGAGCACTTCTGGAGGCCCCTTTTCTGCGTGACATCGGACTTAAGCTCCCAGACATTGGATCTAGGTCGAGTTAAGTTTTTGGTCCGATCGGATTAACAGATCGACCGCTGAGGACCAGTTTCAGTTCAACGGTCACCGGTATCCAATCAGGGCCACAAGTACACTGACATGTGTTGAAAATTTTTTCTGATTCGAGGGTGTAATTGAGTCAGATTTTGACGGTCTGAATCTTTAGATTTAGCCTACAAGTGAAACGACTCAATTTACTTAAGTCCCAGTTCATTTTCCAAAGATATTTACGTTTCTCACACACTTCGCTCCGGGCTCAAGTTGTGCGTTTCTGGATACTGTTAGGACTTGATTTTTGATATGGTAGTTAAGCCCAGTAAGATGTTCATAACCATATAGTTTCGCAGTAATCGGACTTTCGACGTGCAGTTCAGGTCCGATACAGAGTTTCGGCGTGCTCCCGAGAGCAACCGGGTTTAGAAATTGATCCTATATTTTAGGGTAATATAACGTTAATGATTCTACAGGTTTTGTATCTTGCGGTTCATATTTAAAGTGGTTCAAGCTAATTTCACCGTGAATCTAGTTTAACACAGTTAATTTCGTCTAATTTCCAGAGGATTTGGTCCTTAATAATTTCTGCCTAAGGTGGTACTCGGGTCTTTGTACCGATTTTTTTGAAATGTTAAAGTTATCGACGAGCTGGGTAGGTATTGGCAGACTTCTGGCTAGGCGGATAGTGAGGTCTCTTCCACTCGGTGGGCTGTGCAGCTAGGGAGGCGGCAGTCAGTGTGGAGTGTAATAGACCCCGGTAATTTTCTAGAGAGGAACCGTACTAATATGTGGACTTGATATGAGGACTAACATGATATTATGACACCCCGTCACCGTTGCACATGTGGGCAGGCGCACGTGAGCGGGCGCTGATGTGGGCAGGTGTGATGTGGGCGGGGTTGAGGCCTGGGCGAGCTACCACACTGGGCAAGCTACCAGTGATTGGCAAGCTACTGTGCCGGCAGGCTACTGAGCAGGAGTTGCATACTCATTCATTCATCCATTCACTATCCACTTAGGCTGGTGGTGCGCAACTATTTGTTACATCTACCTTCGTATGACCAAGATTTCAGTTGGGGCGCACGACTAACCTGAGATCAGGAGTTTACCACATTGTGTTTGACTATCCAAATTTAGGTATGAGAATGGTTTGGATAGAATTCCCTTGTGATGAACTCCATAGCCTGTGATACTTCGTACTATCATCCCGACTTCACTCTAGCTTGGTCATTTCATTCGCATCGCATATTGCATTTCATTCACGGTATATGGCATTTTGGATTGCTACATTTCTGCACTTAAATGGCTTAGACGGACATAGCAAGATCTGCATATTGCATTGCATCCGCAGTATATGATATTTGGCTCATTATGATCTGCATTGTGTGCTCTGATATTATATAACTCATGGACTTACTAGTATATTTCCACTTACTCTGATGTCGTATGATTTATGATCTTGCCTGTATTTCTGATATTGTATGATTATGGCATTATATTAGATACTTGGCACATACATCGCACACACTTACACCACCCTCTAAGCTTTCTATAAGCTTATGCACGATAGATGCGTGCATGTGGCGGTAAGTTGCAGTAGCGTTGAGATGGGAGCATGTAGCTGTCTTCTGGAGCTTTGATTTTGTCATATGTATTTTCCTTTCAGCATTGTATTCAAATAATTATATTAGTGGATATGTGATGATGATATTGCCTTGTGATTTGGATAAACTTGTGGTTATGCTTCTTACAAGAAAAATGTACGTTGGAAAATCCTCCTTGTAGGATCCTAGGATCGGTGTAACGCCCTAAAAATCGGGAGTCGAGTAGAAACCCAACACTCGAGTTCCAACACATCACTTATGCAACATATTTATTGATGGTTGTATGTTGTCTGTATTAGTGCATAAAACATAAATGAGATTAAGTCAAAACAACAAAACATAATCCAGAGACAATTGTAGTAATGCAAGCGGAAGACTGAAACGAATATGTATAACTTTATAAACTAGTATAGGTCCCTAAAGTATATATGCGTTGCCAGGTCAATAATTACAAGTACTGTTTCAAAATATAAATTTCTAAATTTTTTTTTAATAGTCCACAAGTATGACCCTGAAGCCCCACTGATTAGAGCGGTCTATATAAATCCGCCTGAATACTGCATATATGAGAAAGCATCCTCATCGTCTGCGAAGTCCGCCTTTGCCTCATCAGTCGGGTCTCCATCTGCAACTAAGACAGAGTCTAGTTGGTGTTTAAAACACCGTCCCGTAACGTGGGAGTGAGTGATCAACTCAGTGGAACAATAAAATAAAGGTTAACATGTTCTCAATTCAGTCAAGCAGTAATGATAAAACAATACAATCAAACATCTCTAGGTATTCTGATTAATGTAAGAATAGTATGTATAAATGATGCATGTCCTCGCTTACACTCCCTCTGCGATTTTCATCTAACGGTCGCGCATGTCAGTCACTTCCTCGTGCTCTCTACTCAACGCCAAACGGCACATGCAGTGCAGTGCATGAACGTGATTACCAAGTTCTTATTAGTCCTTTTCATACAGCAGGATTGGGAAGCTAAGGTACCTCCCTTATATCAATTCTCAAACGATGATCCATTCTAAGGTCTTCAATCCTAGTAAATCTCATACGATGTTACGGTTCTAGGTCGCTACAAGGGACTCGTCACCTTATCAGTGTAGGCCTAGTTTGTACTCTTGTTGCTACGGAAAGGCTCGTCGCCTCTACGCAGTCTTAGCGTACGCTCGAGGTCACTACAAAGGGCTCGTCACCTTATCAGTGTAGGCCGATAGCTCGAATACAGTGTCTCATACCACCATATTTGGCTCACGAGGCGGTGTTGCTCACTGGACACTACGGGAGGCTCGTCACCCCAGTGTAGGCCGACAGCTCGACTACGGTGTCCCATACCACCATACCCAGCTTATGAGTCTTAGCGGATTGAGGTACCAAGGTTAAAAGGATTTTCACTGGTGAGTTTGGTACCTTAAATTCAAGTAGTAGCGTCCATACATGGTGAACATATATCGGGTCAATCGGGTTACTTGACGAGCTCGACTAGTATGAGCACACATCGAATTAATCGATATGGAGTGCATGAGCACTCCGTGTGGCCTAACCACTATTGACAACTGAAGTACGGCTCGGACTCATCGAACACGTCCTGTGGGGCGGAAACGAACTCAGCCACCAAATCAGGGCCTGTTACTGATTGTTTGGACTATATCGTAGTCCCAAACATATCCAATTCCAACACGTATTCGTATGAAATAGTCAAAGCAGTTACAAACACATAATTCCAATCCTACAACCATTTGAGCATGTTATGAAGTACAACATGTACAGGATTTCACACATGCCCATTTCATAAGTAAAATAGACAATATAATATAAGTTGCATGGAGGAAATCATACACATGGTTAAGGTAGTTGAGAATCTTATCTCAACACTCATATAAAGTACCTGATGCCAAGTACTTGCTCATTCAGACATTTTTACGAACACTTAGACTACACCTTTATAACATACACAACGTATGTTGGCCATAACATATACTGGGGCAAATCCTTTCGCCAAGGAGTTGTTACACATACAACTAGTATAAACACACGACAATTAATCATGGCAAACACACTTTCAAATTCCATACGTATACGGTCCTTTCTACAAATACATGGAATACACTAAACTTCATATAGTTCATACATATCTGAAACGCGAAACAAACATCGCATTTGGCATGTGAAATAGTACCAACATCAGTAATAAACCAATAACCAACATTGAAAGCCTTGAAAACTATAACCTATACATTTATAGTCCGCATCTTACGCCAGTAGACTCGTAACGAACTAAGTTTTAAAAGCTAAGTCTTTGTCTACAACACCATAATAACCTATAACAGGGAATATGTTAGCTAATTCATCAATTACACTAGTCGAAAACTCTAAAATAAGTTAGGGTTAGGTTTTCTTACCCAAGTACGGAGTCAGAATCGCCGGAATAGCGATGTAGAAGCGGTAGTTAAGCCCGAGGAGCAATAAGATCGAATCCCAGGAGGAATCTCCAACTCACTCCCTCACTTTCTCTCTCTTTCCTTTCCCTTTTCTCTACTCTCTTTCTTAGGGTTTTAGAATTCGTATGGAATATGAGAGAGAGAGAGTTTAAGGCCCTTATATAGGCCCAGGACTGATGGAAATGGCCCCAGGGCCAAGGTATACTTAGGTTATATCCAAAGGGCGTCTGTTTCAGCCCATCGGAGCACTTCCGGCGGCCCCCTTTCCATGTGCGGTCGTACTTAAGTTCCCTAACCATAGATTTAGGTCAGGCTGAGTTTTCGCTCCGATCGGATTTACAGATCGACCATGGCGGACCAGTTTCAGTTCAACGGTCACAGTCACTCGATCAGGGCCACAAGTACATGGCCATGTATGGGACATTTTCCCTGATCTGAGGGTGTATTTGGGTCAGATTCTGACGGTCTGAATCCTTATATTTGGCTCGCAAGCGACACGACTCAGATTACTTAAATTCGAATTTCATTCCTAAAGATATTCACGTTTCTCGCACACTTTGCTTCGGGCTCAAGTTGTGCATTTTTAGACATAATTAAGACTTAATTTTTGAGGGAATTGTCAAGTCCAGTAATGCGGTCATAACTGTATAGTTTTGCAGTCATCAGACTTTCGATGTGCGGTCCAGGTCCGATACGGAGTTTCGATGTGCTCCCAAGAGCAACCGGGTTTAGGGATAGATTATAGATTTTAGGGTAATGTAGCGTCAATGATTCTGCACGTTTTAGGTCTTGCAGATCATATTTAAAGTAATTAGTGCTAATTTCACAAGTACTTTAGTTTAGCGCTAGTCAATTCTCGCCTAATTTCTAAAGGATTTGGTCCTATGTGATTTCTGCCTGAGGTGGTAATTGGGTCTTTGTACGGATTTTTTCGAGACATTACAATTGAAATTTGGCGTATAGACGCTGAGAGCCGAGAATGGGGTACTACGGAGGCTGTCGGCACCGGATTCAGCGATTGAGATTCCTGTAAGTTTGATCTCCGGGTTTGGGGCGTGACAGTTCAAGTCATTAGTCAGTTTGTTTCTGTTCCTTAGACTCTTCATATAACTGCGGTATTGCCCATCCTACGGTGCCTATGTTGAACTCTAGATCGTTCCCTGTTCTTCTCCTCCACGGTGACTCTGGACCTTCGTGCTTATTCGATGCTGATTGAGCCGGTTGTGCTCTCACACGAAGATCTACCACTGGCTACTGTGTTTTTCTCAGCACTTCTCTCATCTCTTGGAAGTGTAAGAAGCAAGCCACTGTTTCTAAATCCAGCACAAAAGTCGAATATCGGGCGATGTTCGCTGCATATAGTGAGCTTGTCTAGTTACGTGGACTTCTTTCCGACTTGGGCATTCCTCTGTAGAATCCTACTCCACTCCATGTCGATAATCTAAGTGCTATTTAGATTGCCTCTAACCCGGTTTTCATGAACAGACGAAGCATATTGAAGTTGACTGTCACTTTATCCGTGAGAAATTTCAGTCTGGGTTCATTTCTCTTCCACATGTTGCATCCCATGATTAGATTGTAGACATTCTCACCAAGTCCCTCACTTCTGCACGTCACTCATTTCTAGTTGGCAAACTATTACTTGTCGATGACCTGCATTAGTTTGAGGGGGGATGTTAAACAGGTTCACACCGAGTATCGAGCGATGTCCACTACGTGTAGTGAGCTTGTCTAGTTACGTGGACTTCTTTTCGACTTGGGCATTCCTCTGCAGAATCCTACTCCACTCCATGTCGATAATCTAAGTGCTATTTAGATTGCCTCTAACCCGGTTTTCATGAATGGACGAAGCATATTGAAGTTGACTGTCACTTTATCCGCGAGAAATTTCAGTCTGGGTTTATTTCTCTTCCACATGTTGCATCCCATGATTAGATTGCAGACATTCTCACCAAGTCCCTCACTTCTGCACGTCACTCATTTCTAGTTGGCAAACTATTACTCGTTGATGACCCGCATTAGTTTGAGGGGGGATGTTAGACAGGCTCACATACCTTGTATAGCTAGTATACCTTGTATAGTTTGTTTCCATAGGTAGAGGATTCTGATTTTATTATTTTTCTTGTATATATGACTGTCTATATATTCAACTCCTTTGGGTTGTCTCAAATACAGAAAACCTTTCAGTTCCTCTCTGTTTTTAGTTACAGGGTGAGCACCCAATCCGTTTCCATTCCAGACGTGCTACATTTTCATGTCTATCTTCCAAACATGAAGTGGGATGGCCTCCAAAGCCATGGGATTACACAACAATCCCTAACACCATGTAATTATCACGTTTTGCTAATTTTATCTCACTTAAACCCATCTTCTCTTCCCAGTTGCAAAAGCCTCAAGCATGCAATCCATGTCTCTTTTTTCTCAAGTGATTTGTATAGTGCCGCTCAATTTTCAGTTTATACAAGTGGGCCCCACGATTTCACTAATCTAAATCATTGATTTGGTTGTTAACTCTCACTTGATGGTGCACATACTGAAAACCCCCAAAACCAAAAGATTTATTACATTTGGAGGATGATCAAATGAGTCTGATCTTGTGGTAATCGTTGTACTTTAGGGCTTTGTGGGTGCCACCGTGATTCATATTCCCATCCAACCTGTCTATTTTATGCGTCCTCCAAATTTACAGCAAGATACCAAGATCTAGCTCATATATAAGTCGAATCAAACCAAAGGAAACAATGGGAGACATTTGGGAGGGAAAGCGAAATGCCCACCGTATTCATTTTCACATGGAATATGGGGTCTGAATGTTTAATCAAACCCATTAATTATTTTGGCTCTATTGAGATGACAAAACATACCTAAACTCAAGCCATTAGAAAATTTAGGTGGGCTCTCATATGTGAATTTATGGGTTTTAAGCATGTTTGTGCAATTGCTTCATGTGGTGTCCCACTTTAAGTTTTTTTTTTTTATAAGAATGATGTTTGGGATGTACGTATCCACAAGAGGCACACCCGAATCACATTCGGATTCAACATACACATATAAGCATGGCATCATCCCCTATAATATTTGGTCATTTTATCATTGAATATGAACAATTTAGCCCCTTGTACGCACCTTACCCAGCCAGACAACTTGATCGAAAACCCTAAACCTAATCCACATCTTAAACCTAATACAAACCTTAAACCCAATCCAAACCCTAAATTTGATCCTAACCCCAAAGCCAAAACTCAGTCAACCTAGTCAATCAAACCTAACTAAACCCTAACCCTATAACTAAAAAAATCGAAAGCCTAATCCTAGGAAAAACCAAGTCAAAACCCAATCAAAGCATTGAGTTAGCTCACCAAGTCAATTCACATGGTCAACCTACCCATCCAACTCACCTTGTCAAACCAAGCCCAAAATCCATCTTAAACCAAGCACATAGATCCAAGCCCATTCGAAATCCGGAGCAAACAACAATACAACATCCTTGCAGAGCCTCCGCACGTATAAAGGAGTTCACCTGCCAAAGTAGATCTTCTGTGGCACCAGTGGCTCCCTGGGAGCCACCAGCCACGTGGCAAGTCTCCTACCTTAGCAGTCCTATACGTGCAATCTCTCCCTTTACAACCTATGAACATGTGGCACCGTGAATTAACTCTAATGCATTCATCCCTTAACCGAAATTACAATCCATGCCATCCAATCCAATTCATGAGATCTTGCCATGTTGTAATTAATCTTGAATCCCAGGTATCTGAGCCTTTCCTAACCCCAAACTTTGCAAGAATTACCAAAAATTGGGTTGGAAGGTTATAAATAGCCCTCTCCCATTCCCATTTGGATCATCTCAGAGGAGTCTAAAATACCCCAATCATCCTCAAGCATCCAGAAAACCCATTAAGCCTCCAGTTATCTTTACCATTCAATCCCTCCACTAAGGAGAGTGAGAACGAAGGATAGAATTCAGCCTAGGTCTAGCCTAATCTAGCCATATCCCTAGTCTCCCAAGCAATCCAGGCCTATATTCGAGCCACTCAATCCGATCATTGCAACACTGTTGTTCATCCAATCATCTAATCTTTAATCAGCTTTCATTTAATCACAATATTAGTAGTGTGCAACACTTATTCCCTTCTAAACCCCATTGCTCATTAAAGTTCATCATTTCTGTATTGCATTGCATCTTACACCCAGTCAATATAAACATATGCTCTGTGGCTTATTGACATGGTCAGATCACGCTAATCAGAAACTTATGTTGATTGGTTATTCGTTTTGGCAAGTAGAGGAGTAGAGCATATTTATCTAGCCCAAATCAAAGTGTGTGATAGGTGTTGCATTTAACACAACATTATACACACACAACATTTTATTTTTATTTTTTGAAAAGTCACATATTATATTAATTATAAACGAAAGTCACACAAGATTATTCACACACAACATTATAGTCTTGCATACATTACACTCAACACCTGATCAACTCAAACGTATGCACCGTAATTGTCGAGATAATTGGATCTTATCCATCATAATCTTGAACTAGTTGGTTTATTGCTTTGACAAGTGGGCAGTCAATGCAAGTTTATCTAGCCAAAACTACAGCTTATCATTGGCATTGCATTTGATACAATATTACACACATCCTTATATCATTAGTGTGCAAGAACTAACCCAATTGTCAAAAGTTCAAAAGATCTCGTGAAGTGGAGACCATACATTTGTACGGGCATAAGAGGTGCCTAACACTTACCTCTCTGTAATCGTTGTTCCTTACTTAGAATCTCCGACCGCAGATCAATGAGTCATCTTAGGACATAAAATATTTAGATTTTCTATTCTAACAATTTTACAAACTCTAGTCGACTACAAAATTGGATTAATTGGCTAGTAGTGACTCCAGTCACTTATAATCTCTCTATAATCACACCCATTGTACCTCCAATCAAACCTATTACTAGCTCGAACGTGAGCCACTTGGGGATCCAATGTCCACACCCATTTGTTGGTCACCCATTGAAGGGTTGGGATTATTCTTGATGACATTGGTGTTAGAAAAAATTAGATTTAACAAATTAGAAAATAATTTGATTTTTTGTCTTCTTCTCATTTTATTTTCTAATGTTAGTTAATCTTCCTTAGTTTCTAATTATGGTTTAGTTTCACATTGAAAAAGAGAAAGAAAATGAAAGTCTTTATATTAGAATCATTTACATATTGTTTGTATTGCAAATCAAGGGTATGCTATGGGAACAACCTCGTATGTGCGCATGAGTTGTGGTCGCAGTGCAATGCAGTGTCTTTGGCTTGGCTTCTTTTATTTTTCTCTGCATAAGTGATGCTATGTGCATATACATATATATGGATAAAGAGCCACACCGACATGTCAATAGTGCGCCATTTGCATATGCCTCTAGCCCCAATGACTACCCTATCTCTTTGTAAATTCTTTTAATTTCTCATTTGCTTACACACCGAAAAAATCTATCTCATTTTCTTCTCTTTAGTTTTTCCTCTGATTTTTTCTCTGCAAACTTTTTATGGGCAAATTAGTACGGGCAAGGTTGAGTTCATGTGGCTGAGATCATGTGTGCACCTGATCGCAATCATTTATCTTAGATGAGAGATATAATGTCCCGGGGGCAAAGTTGTTGGGATCCAATGTATCAAGGATTTTCCTTGTAGAGGCAAATATGTCTTTAAGACAACAACCGTAACATGCCTCGTCTCTTCAGATAATTCCTTTATTATTTCTTACTTGCAAAATTTAATTTTTCTTCTTCATCTCTTTATAAAAATCAATAATTGGTGCACAGGGTGCAATGCTGTCAAGGGGTTAGGTCTTATAGTACCCGTACTTAAGTTAATCGAGTCTAGGTTTTGCTAGGTATGAGTCTCCCACCAGGTCTAAGTATCAGGTAGGCACTTGTGGGGTCATTGAACCTTGATTTTAGTTTAGGTCGAGGTCAAAGAAGGGGCATCTAAATGGTCAGGCCCACCTGTTGCATTGATTTAACATGGGAGCAAATTAGGTAAGCCCCAACCTCATCCATGATGGTGCGGCCCTTACCATGGGGGCACACCTTGATGTATGTATTTTATATCCCTATTGTCCATTCATTTTGCCAAATCATTTTAGGGCATGAGCCCAAAAATGAAGCAAATCCAATTCTTAGGTGGACCATGCCATAGGAAACAGTAGTGATTGACCATAAATGGGCCACAAAAGTTTTGGATCAAGCTGATGTATATTTTCCCTTTCATCAGGGTTTACATGACCTTATAAATAAGTTAGATGGAAAATAAACATTAGAGAAACATTAGTGGGCCTTATGAAGTTTTTAATGATACAGTGTTCAATCATCATTGTTTCCTATGGTATAGTTCACCCGAGAATTGTATATGGGCTATCTGATATTCTCATAGCTTAGCAATATCAAGCATATATAATAATATTATGTTGGACCCAACATGAATATGCCTGGACCTGATTTTTTAACCACCTCAAAATGGTTGACCTAAATCTAAACTGATTTTTATATGAATGCGTTTGATTAGACCAGGCTCATTAAATGATCAGCTGCTTAAAAACATATCACAGGGGCGATTTCATCTTTTCATTCCCTTGCCGTGATAGATATCAAAAGCAAAACAGTCATTTCCTCACATGGACAAAAAATATATGCCCCACCAAATGATCATAGCCATCTGGGCCGTTAATGCATACTATTGGCTGGAATTGTCCATTTGGAAAACAGATGGTATGGCCCCATTTGTGGCATGGCTATTTACTGGGCTAAACAGGAGGGAAAAAAACAAATTCTTCCCCCCTACATGGATCATGGATCAAGGATATCCTAACCATCAAAGGATTTGGATCCTCAATAAAAATTGTCTTGTGCGCACACTATGTCCAATCATCAATCAGGACCATTCATTCAATAATGTCATTGATAGCAAGCCAGGGTGCAAGAATCGCAGGGATCCGATGATCCTAACCCTATTAATGACACTAATTTGTTACAACCGTTTTTTTTTTTTGTTAAGTCATACATCACATTATTGAAATCATCAAACCAAAGTGCTGCTTTGTAATAATAAGCAATACAAAGTAGGATCTCTTGAATAGATGGTTCAAGATGACAATTGGGTCTATTTTATTTATCCACTCAATTTCCATTGTTCATTTTTCAGGTTATTGATTGGATGATTAGGATCATCTCATAACTCTTCCCTAGTTTTATGAAAGAGTAAATAGTTCAAATTAATGATAACTACAGTCAAATATCCCTTGGTCTCTACTAAGGAAATGAAAAGAGGAATCACCTTTCTGGTATGTTTTTAAAGGTAGAATTTTCCTAATCAATTAATGGCATATACAAGCACAATTAAAAATGTCTTCCATGTGCTATAAATATCAAAAGTCTCCAAATTAGGAAAACTAATTACAATGATAATTTTAACCACATGCTGTTAGTGTTATATATGCCACATCTGCTTTACTAAGGGGTCGTTTGGATGCATGTAAAGTCCTTAAGTTGTAAAGGAATTATAAATAAATTAATAACATGGGCTGTTTGGATGCACATATTTGCCCATAAACGCTTAACATGCAGTAAATGTATTAAAATTTTTAGCTGTCATATGAAACTTGATAAAAAGTCATGTTTGAGATCATATGTAAATGTATTATACATGTTAGAACACAATGGTTAATATACACTTATGATATGTGGGGGCATTGTAATGTATATGGTACATCCAATCCATCCATCATGTACTTTTCTTAATGCTCTCCTATGGCCTTAAAAAAATAGTTTATCCATTATCAATTGGATCACACGAAAAAAAAGTATGGCACGTCCATCATTAAAAACTTTTAGATTGTATTTACAGTCCATTGTGATGGGTGGAAGACATTTAATCTTTTTAGTGTGTGCATGCTTTAATGCTCCCTTAAGGCACCAAAGAAAAACACATCATTGTCATCTAGTTGCAGATTTTGGAAGGTTCACCTCCCAAGTTCTATGTATGAATACCTATTTTATTCACTGTAAATGTAATATGAGTGAGCCAAACACACCATCTATTTATATATAAACATATTATCACTTAAAAGCCAAATGGAATAGTATATAAATCAATTACACTTAAAACTCCTTCCAAGTATAATGTATTTACAACTAAAAAAAATTACGGGCATTCAAACAACTCATAAAGAACTTTATTTTTTATGGGTTAATAAGTCAAACTATAAACTTTATACAATATAAGTTAATTACACAGGTGAAATGTATTATTCATATCGATCATAATATCATATTAATTGTAACTCATATGTATATGTCTCCTAGTTTGAATTGGAGTAAATTGCTTGAGGTTTTATAGTATGAGCCCAACCCAGAGCTTAGGTTGGGCCAATTGGGCCTGGGTCGTGGGTTGACCCAAGTCAAGTTGCACTCGCATGCAGGGTTTGGAGTATCATCCAAAACGGGTATGCATTGACCAATATGAACCGGTATGGTCCATGACCAATAGGACTTATCGGCCAGAAATAGCCCGTAACACCTTGTATCGGTGGTGAACGATACGGCAAACCAAAACGGATTTTTCAATCGAGTCATGTATGCTCGAGGCTGAGGAGGTTCACAATTTAAAGTACTCCCGCTGGCTACCTTCATTTCCGTCAATGGCCAAAAATCTTTAAAACCACTACCAAAAAGCGAAAAAATGCTACGAATTATCGGAGGTTTTAGCTACGGATATAACCGTATATTACTACGAATTTAATCCGTAGCTAAATACTCCGATCCGCCACCCCCTCCGTAAAAATTGATGGTCCGCTAGAAGTTCCATGGAGTCCACCACAATTTTTGTGTTTAATCTAAGCCGTCCATCCATTTTGACAGCTCATTTTAATGCATTAGTTCCAAAAGGTAGGTAAATTGAAGGCCCAAGTGGACCATACCATAAGAAACAATGGAGATTAAGTGCCTTTTGTTGATTTGTGGTGTTGTCCATGCGAGCCTTTTGGGAGAAAGACCTAAAAAATTCGTTGAATTGAATGGATGGCACAGATAAATGACACACATCATGGTGGGCCACACGGAGCCCCTAACGTGACCGTTCGTCTCTGGTGGGCGTCCGCGCCATTAAAAAACAGGTCCCGCTTACTTTTTTAATTCTCGCGCCCACGCGCGGAAGTACATTCCTCCTCTCGCTCCTCCCTCTATTCTCTCTCTCTCTCTCTCCATCGTCGGTGAGGGACTCGTTCGGACGGCTGACGTTTCTCTCTCTCTCTCTCTCTCTCTCTCTCTCTCTCTCTCTCTCAATCTCTCTCAATCTCAATGTTGATTTATGAATTTGGGGATTTAGTAATTTGTGGATTTCCAATTTGAATGTGGAGCCGCATTTAGGGATTTGGGGATTTTAGGGCTTACAGATTTGAATGTGGACCCTGAATTTGGGTTTTTCTGATTTTACAAATTGTGGATTTTAGGATTTTGGGAATCTGACAATTTTTAGAATTAGGGATTTCACCTTCCAGATTCGAGAGAGCTATTTTGGTCTCAACTATAGTTGGAATGGGGTTGGAGGAGTGGCTGCTTTGTGGCATTTGTTTGCTCCCTGTTTGTAATTGTTGTTGATTGCACAGATATGGAGACAGCCCCCATTACCGCAGCCACTGCTGCTGTAATCCACTGTTGCAACCTCTATACTCCAGCAACGCCACCACCTCCATGGATCGGCGCCAACACTTGCCCCATCAAGAGCTTGGACTATGAGTAATATCCCATTCTACCATGCATTTTTTTTTAAATTTGGGTTATAATGTTTTGGTGTTAAATGATTTTTTTTTTTTTTTTTTTTTTTTTTGGCGTTTGGATTTGATTTAGGGGTCACTTGGATGCTGTAAAATCTGCAAGTCTTAAATCAATTGCTGGTAAATGGATTACAGGGCCTGTTTGGATGCTGAAATTTCCTGTAAATGCAGGTTGTAATTGATTTACAGCTTTTACCTGCATTTGAAAATCTTCCATTGGTGGGCCCACATGCTGTGCTGGTCTGATGATCGAAACCCTCTATGTTCTAGGTCCTATGTTATAAGTGAAATTGTGAGCATTTTACATTGAATGCATGATCCTTACCATCACTATGTGTAGATGAATTTAATAGATTGAAATTTCCTGTGGCTCATGCTCGACTCAAGAAATCAAAGGTCAGGTGCATCACTGAAATGTGATTATGTGACCATTGCTTATTCATGGAAGAATATGGACAGTTAAAATTGTCAGAATACCTCAACATGTGGACTGAAGAGTTTGTTTTGGGTATGTTGTAACTCTGGATGGAGTTTTTCCTTTTTTATATTAGTTTTTTTTCTTTATTTATTTTTTGAATTGGAACATTATTTATTTATTCTCGGGTGGTATACGTTTGTTTATTTTCATGAGGCGTGTTGTCTGTTTTCTCAGTGCTACATCTTCCACCTTTAATGCATTTTGTTATGGCATTATTCAGGGTTCTGTAAATCTTGTACGGGATGCCACCTGCTGGCAGTGCGAACATGAGTGGCGGCAGGATGTTGCTGTCATTACAAAGTGGTTGTCAGGGATGTCTCCGGTATGCTTTCATGGATTTTCTGTTTTGGCATTAGAACTTGCTAAATTCTAATTTGCATGCATCATCGATGTTTATATGAAAATGCTGGGATGCACTGTAATGATTCTTTAGTTGTATGATTATACATTTAAACAATTGACCTACTGTACATATGAATTCATAAAGCATTCTTAATTGTTCAAGTCTTTTGATAGAAAAGTACTTCTCCCTTAAGAAAAAAAGAAAGTACCTTTTGCCGCTTTAAAAAAGAGGAAGTGCCTTTCTGATTTTAATATTTTCAATGATTTTTTATATTTAGAATTTGTTGAAACACATTAGTCTGATCTTCTCTTGCCATCCTGGGATTGTATGAAGCCTCACATCTCGCATCCTAGTTATCTGTTTTCAATTTTCTTCTTCAGCAACTTAAGCAGTCCTAGCTGTCCTACTTATCTATTTTTAGTCTATGTTTTGACTTCTGCAAGTTAGATCTTGTATAAGTTGGCTAGGCTTGTGTCCAGCTCTACACTTAGCAGCTTCTTTGAGAAAAGGCTAGCACGGCTAACCAACTTTGTTAGCACACGGAAATGATTAAAAAATGACAGAACCTTTCAACAGTTCCTTGAGAACTAGAGAATGAAGTGTTGATCAATTTCCATGTAACATGTGATTTATGCAGTGAAGGGTCTTAGAATGATCATGGACTATTTTAATCTTTTCAACAATTCAGCATGCTTTTTTGTGTTGCAAGAAACACTTGTTAATCATGTCTGGTCACCAATGATCAAGAACACATTATCTTTCTAGGAAATATATCTTCTTGAATCCTTTTCCACAGCTACTTAATCATCATCATAACTTTGTCCGAATTACTTGAGGTTGGCTTTATAAATCCTGTTCTGCCAATCAATAAGCTAAATATCACACCATCCATGATGGGGGCTGTCAGACCAATGGCTTGGATAGACCATCCATTGGCCCCACATCTAGAAACCAAGTTTCCCATCTTTGAGTGTCAAACTGGATGTTCTGTTTTCATGACAAATGGTTCTTTCACACAACGAAACAATTCTTCCATAGTTTTGGTTTCACACTTGTAGTTTTGAAACTTTGCAACAATCACATTTTTCTGTAACTTCATTTTTCAGATTCAAGCATATGTTGTTGTCATACATGCAGAACCATTGAAATTTTGATGTAGTGATGTGTCCTCGGTAGTTGGGATAGGGCTATTAATGCAGATTTGAATACAGAAAGATGAAGAAGACTCATTCACATAGTTGAGCATCAAACTGTGGGAACACTAGGAATTAGAAGTGGGACCATTAGGGCCTGTTTGGGACATGGGATTTGGTGGTATAGAATTGCACTTATTCCGTGCAAATTCCATCCAACGCTTGTAAATGACCAAAGGATTGGATGAATACAAGTATCATATCATCCAGTCCCAACAGTAGAAACTGCGGGATTTCTGGTGGAGATACACTGCAGCTTTCACAATTAGAATCCATTATTCCAATAGGCCTTGAGAACTCAACAATCAAACTACCATTCCACAATTTGGGTTTTTGATTTGTTGGGATTGTGTATTTGTTATTAGTGGTTGGTTTTTTTTTTTTTTTTTTTTTTTTTTTTTTAAATTTTTATTTTTTAAATAAGTTGCAAATGCTAATTCTCTGTGATTTTTGAATTTCTAGATTGCAGGGTGTATGGCTGCTCTACTGTAAGTGGTTGCTACTCTACTGGCAGTAGTGCCGTTCTACTTTGTGATTTTGATTATTATTGTTGTTATTTTCTTAAAGCAAGATTCTCACTTGAAATTCATTCCACCAACAAATCTATTGTAAATAGGGAATTATAGTAGAGAAATCCCCCATTCCAAGAGCTCTTTAATTTTTCTTGGATGCTGTTGATTTCCTGATGTAATTGGATATAATAACTCTTTGGAATGATGCCATAAAGCATTTGATATATGTGACAAAGTTGATTTTTATTTTATGGATGTTTGATCTTGAAACAAAACGTAACTGGATATGACTCTGTTGGATTTAGAGCTCTGTGCATCAAAACAGCCTTTATCCTGTTAACAAGCTTAGAATAAAGAAAATGGGAAAAAAGAAAGAAAATGACAAATCCTAAGTGACTATATGTGTGTTGTTCGTTTGATAGGCTTCTTCTCTAAACCTTAACTCGGATCTGTTGTGAAATAATCTGAACTCAGGTGATCATACAAACAGGGCAACTAGTGATTAGTTTGCAATAAATTATCAATTTGTTTTAGTCAGGTAGAGTTCAACCCAAGTCCAACCCATTTACTTAAATGAGCCATTTCTAACCCGAGCCTGACCCACTATCGGTTTGGATGCCTATAACTTTTTTGAGTTGTAAACGCATCACCTGAAAGTGAGTTTCATGTGTAAGTTGTTTACAGGTAAGTGAAATTGCTGAAAAGCTGTGACTTACAGCTGCGCTTCTAGCTAACTCACTTGTGACTTACAACTTTGCTTCTCAATCACTCACTGGTGAGATTTCCCTTCAGTGGTATATATTTTTTCTTCTTTTTTAAGTTTTGCTCCAAATTTGCCCTTGTGTTATCAACATAAACTACTGGAAATAGAAAATACGCTTATGATATTGACACCTTAGCTTGATTGGCAAGTATTACAGGTGTGACATAGAAGCTGTTAGATCAATATGCGGGTACATGATATTTGAAAATCTTTGTTGAGTTCTACAAAAGGCGACTGTATTCCTCTGTTAGATCAATATTCGAAAATCAATATTGGCACCGGCAGTACTTTTTCTGTTTCCCACCATTCCAATTATTGAAAACCACATAATTCCTTATTAACCAATGTTCACTGAAGAAATTTTCATGCTGAAAAGGCAAAGCCAAGGACACGAATGAACATGAATCAGGTCACCAGAGGGATCTGCCCTTCTATTTGAGGTCGCCTGTTGCATTACCTTGGATAATCTTTTGCTACAATTGCGTCTCATGAGATATATTCGGAGTATCCAATGGTAACTTTTTCTTTTCTGGTGCCAGCAAAATAAACAAATTTTGATCCATGCTGTTGTCCATGCGGTAAATGAGGACTATGTTGAGATGGCAAATGATTTCACGAGGCTTGGTTTCCTTGCTAGCGGAACAGATGTATCTCCAATTATTCTAGCTTTAGAAGCAATTTGGCAAAATTCAGTGGGAAAAGGACTTTCTGACTTTAATTTTCGGAGTGTTACTGGTAAACCTTACATTCTTGTTTCTATTTGTTGTTAGTTACAGTTTTTGGCCTCAACTTCGTTGTCGATGTAATCACATAATATCTTTACTTGGTTCTTTTTTAGATTATACTATACATTCATGAATTCACATTCCATTTCCGATAAAGAATTAAGTCAAGTTCTAGTCTCAGAGTTTTGAGATAGCTGCATGTTCTTCAATCTAACAGGAGAAACAGTAAATGGTACTTCCTTTGGGAATGTTTCTTACATGCTATATTTTCGACAACCTGATAGCCTTTTTAAATTAGGAATGCATGTTTCCCTAGTTGTCCAGAAACTTGCTATATTCAGAAAATCTTTTTTTCAAACTTTGCTCAGTTGGCAAAATGCTTCATCGACAGTGTTTTGGCTTTAGTCCCTTTATGTTGATTGACTGTTTTGTGGTGTTGTCTATCTATGTTTTGCGTTGTTGCTAACAAAATCACTTTTGAGTCTCTCTCATTTCACCAAGAATTGATGGTCCATAGCAGTGCCAGAGGTAGCAGTTTATTTTTTTTATCTGCTTGTCAGTCAGCAGATATGAGGATGCCATTCTGAGGACTTCCATGGTTTACCTGGTATAGCATCTGAGAATCCATGATCATATGTTCTTAATTTTTTTTTCCATTCATCAGGTTTTACCATAAGTAACTAGAAATGGCACTATAAAGTTTGTAGCCAACCACATGGATGCCATATCCATGAATTAAATAAGAAACATGATACGAACCTCAACAAGATTCCTAAGAATCTGAACGGCAGAAAAAACTGGCCAGCGTACCCAACTCCAATTGGAAAATGCTCATTCATTGGCACCAAAAGCAAAAGACGAGGAATGAATCAAATTTGTCTTACTACCATGCTGTAGGAACCACCCCAATTTCAAGCACTAATGTTCTCACATGCTGTGGGATTAATACATCCCAATGAATCAGCATTTAGCTATGGCAAACAGTGAACCTTTCCATTATTTTCAGGATCATTTCCTAAATCCTAAACCCCATACTGACCATCTGCATGGAGTGAGCTGAAGCTTTGGCTTTTTTTTTTTTGTTCTAGATCATTTCCTGGTTCCCTCGTACCAGAAACTCTGGTTATTTAGCTGATTCCTAGGGCTTCCTAATATATCTTGCTTACTAGTGGGTTTTGCATTTTGTGCCATGGGGCCTTGTTGATGTACATTATCATTGGAAATGAGAAGCCACAGAAACGATTTTCATTATTTAGTATCACTATGATGAACACTGTTGCAGATGTCAGGGATTTATTGCTCCTGTTCACATTTCAGAATCCTGCTTCTTAGGTGTTCACATTTGCATATGTACTTGAAGATGAATGCTTCTTCTTCTTTTTGTTCATTTATTTTTTTTAACTTTTCAATGCAGCGAATAACAGCAAAAGTTGCTCTGAACCATGAGTGGTTTAGTGCGGTCTCTCTGCCCAAATCAAAAGATTTTATGCCGACATTTCCTGCTCAACATGCCCAAAACAGGTATTTTTTAAAAATGACTTTTCATGCAGAATTCCCTGTTTTCGTTGATGATTTGATTTAATTGAAGTTGGGTTTATTTGGAAATTGGTTTGGGATCTGTATGATGGTATTTCATGTTTGTTGAGTTGAACTCTTGATAGAAGGATGGAGGTTTTGCATTGGGCTGATCTATATTTGGAAATCCATGTCTTGCATCCAAAAACCACAATATCTCCTTATGTTAGTGCAGTTCCAGTGCACCTTATTTTCTCTTGAAGCTCAAAGGAGATGGGAGATGTTACATATCTACTGTAAGTTTCTCCTTCCACCACCCATGCAACTGATAAGAACAGATGCTATACCTGATCTTTAGCCAAAAGGCCTAGAAAAGTATTTCTCCACTCATAAAAGAAATCAATGACCAAAAGAGAGCCAGAAATGTATTTCTCATGCAATAGCTAATTACGCAATTTGTTGAATGCAGATATACATGGAGAATTGGGTAAATTCACCTGGGCAACAGGAAGACAATTCATGGCAGGCTTTTGTGTTCGTACCGAAAGATAACTGGTATATTGCAAAGGCAAGTTCCATGCCCTTGAAGTTCTGGTTTTCGTACATAGGAACTATTAGGTGATCTCAAGTTAATTGGAAACTAACATCTTTGTATTACAAGTTCAACTTGAAAACTAACATAATTGGATTTTGGTGCTGCCTTCATTGTAGAACCAAGGAAGTTAATTGCAATTTTGTCATTTTCACTGTGTCTAATGGATTTTTGCAATTCAATTAATTAGTGCATCCAAATGCAGCCCAAATGTAGCCAACATAAATTCATTAATTGGGTTCTTGTTTTCAATAGGTTTGCTGGTAATTTACTCAAAGGGCAGACAGTTGGAGTGATTGGAGCAGGTTATATTGGATGAAAGAATAAAATCTATTGTTTCTATGTTTATTTCCAATTTACTTTATTCTTTGATGCACTTAATGATTTGTTGTTGATGGCCTTGATACATGAAATCTAGAAACTCCTGCATCAAAAACCAATGAGAACAGATGGATAAGAATGAAGTGCAGCCACAAGGTCCTTCCCAATGCTCCAAAGACAATGGCCACATCAAAAGAACAGGTGGTCTTCATCAATTCAACTTCTGTGATTCTCTTTTACTCAGAACTAGTCTTTGTCATTTGTTTTACTCCCTTTTTGGTTAGAATAAAGAGGTAATTACATCATGGCTTTGATATGCTCTTTTTACAAGATAATGATGAAAATACAAAGAAAGCTAAGGGAAAATGTGATATTTCTGGTGGCTTCAACATGCTTTTTTATTTTAGTTTATAAGATCATGATGAAAATACAAAGAAAGCTAATGGAAAATGTTGTATTTCAGGTATGTTGTGTCACAACCATTTTAGTTTTGTGTTGCTCAGTATAGAAAAGTTGTTGTGCGTGCTTCTTTTATTGTTGAATTCGGAATTTTTAGATGAGTTGATCTCTCAGGGCAAGCACTAGCAACGATAAGCCATTATTTTTTCGAAAAAAACAAGGGAATCTAGCTACGGATAATAGCCGTAGCTTATGATCCCAACACCGTAGCTATTTTGACTTCGGCATAAAGCTACGGATATAGTCATACTATTAGCTACAAATATTATCCGTAGCTTTATGTAAAGTTTGCTACAGAAAATATAGTTATTTAGTATCTATACTTTGAATTTTACATACAGCTATTTGAATTTTCATTTGGTGGGTTCTTTGTGATTGGTACGATGACTACGATGTTGAAATAGTAGCCGTTTATTTTGATTAGTTTATGAAAATGGGTGTTTTGTCTTTTTAAAATATTTCTTCACATGATCTTGTTTGATAATTTTTTAATTTAATTCAATCTGATTTGATTTTTTGGAGTGGACAGGGCAACCTGGTGTTCTTTGGGTATTGCCAGATTCTTACCTCAATGTGCTGAACAAGGACTACGGAGGTTGGTATTAAAATCAATTGGAAGAATGCATTTATTTGTTTTGTAGGTTCTTTCTTTGGTAGTTGGCTTAATGCATTGAGGAAATGTATAATCTTGATGGAGGTTAGCACCTTTTGGTGATTTAAACCATGCATATGGTGAGGCCACTGTGGATGGAGGATACCGTGAAAACCTCCCCCACTGGATCGTCATGACATTCAGATTTGGGACCTGAATAAATGTGGACCACTAAGCTTTGTGGGCCCCACTTTATAGCACTAATGGGTCAAGCAATAGAGCACTGTTTCTTTCAATCAAGTATCATATGATGCCTATAGTGCAATTGGATAGTGAATATAGGGTTTAGATATTTATGTATTTATTTTTTATTTTGTTAGGTGATCTGTTCATTGATGGTAAAGTCATCCATAGACCACAGTTCCGTTTCAATGAGAGGCAGCAAACTAGGAATAGGCCTCGGCCACGGTATGATAGGCGGCGGGAAACAATGCAGGTTGAAAGAAGGGAGCCGTTGCAACAACGGAGGGAGCCCGGGTCACAGCCGATGCCAATGGGTGGTCAAGGGTTATCTCGAGGAGAACAGAGAGATTCAGCTCCTAATCAGGGAGAACCTCATGAGGTGATGCCTGAGAATTTCGGCTGGGATATTAAAATGGACTAAGTATGGAATGGACTCGAGGTTTATACTCTTTTTAAAATATTTCTTCACATGATCTTGTTTGATAATTTGTTAATTTTATTTAATTAATTTAATCTGATTTGATTTTTTGAAGTGGACAGGGCAACCTGGTGTTCTTTGGGTATTGCCAGATTCTTACCTCAATGTGCCGAACAAGGACTACGGAGGTTGGTATTTGCCAAATTCAAAATCAATTGGAAGAATGCATTTATTTGATTTGTAGGTTCTTTCTTTGGTAGTTGGCATAATGCATTGAGGAAATGTATAATCTTGATGGAGGTTAGCACCTTTTGGTGATTTAAACCATTCATATGGTAAGGCCATTGTGGATGGAGGATACCGTGAAAACCTCCCCCACTGGATCGTCATAACATTCAGATTTGGGACCTGAATAAATGCGGACCACTAAGCTTTGTGGGCCCCACTTTATAGCACTTATGGGTCAAGCAATAGAGCACTGTTTCTTTCAATCAAGTATCATATGATGCCTATAGTGCAATTGGATAGTGAATATAGGGATTAGATATTTATGTATTTATTTTTTATTTTGTTAGGAGATCTGTTCGTTGATGGTGAAGTCATCCATAGACCACAGTTCCGTTTCAATGAGAGGCAGCAAACTAGGAATAGGCCTCGGCCATGGTATGATAGGCGGCGGGAAACAATGCAGGTTGAAAGAAGGGAGCCGTTGCAACAACGGAGGGAGCCCAGGTCACAGCCGATGCCAATGGGTGGGCAAGGGTTATCTCGAGGAGAACAGAGAGATTCAGCACCTAATCAGGGAGAACCTTGTGAGGTGATGCCTGATAATTTCGGCCGGGATACTAAAATGGACTAAGTATGGAATGGACTTGAGGTTTATACAAAACAATCTGTGAATTACCATAGGTAAGTAATGTATTTGAATATCTAATAGAGAGTCAAGGAAATACAACTTCTTTTTGGGTCTCTCTACTGTCACCAGCAGCTTACATGTTAGGTATGAATTTGTATATTTCTTTTTTCTTTTAATGTTTCTAGGAAGCCATTATGAAACATGGGTTGTTCATCTTTTCCAGTTATGGGCGTCTGTGTAGAGTAGAAACATGCATGGACTCCTTTCTTAGTTTAGTTTATAATGATTTGCTTAGAAGGGGATTTTGATTATTCTATACCCTCCTCCTCATCCTCACCGTATAAGCTACACGATTCCTATTATGCCATTCCACTCTATCAAGGATGTTGATGGAGTTGATTACTCATTGATTGTAATCAACCTATGTAATGGACTATTGGATAGGACTTGATTGTATCAATGTATGTAATAGTCTATTACATTGTGCCTGTGGGAGTTTTGTGCTTTCAATGTTGGTCTCCAACTTGGATAAAGGAGGAGGATTGTGTTCGTTTAGCAACCTGCGCCAAACTTATGCCATAACTTTCATCATGAATCTGAACAATATGTCTATCTAAAATCCTAATTTTTTTAATGTTTCCAATACAACCAGATCAAGGAAGAAACTTGCCATAAGATGTACCAGACTGAAAGTTTGAAGCACAAAAGAGAAAAGATGAAATGACTGTGAGCAAGCTCGAGCCGTAGTCCGCTAGTCTTATATACTAGATCAAGGAAGAAACTTGCCATAGTCCACTAGTCTTATACTAGAGATCACTACTTCCCCCTCTCCAAGACACTATCGTAGATGTCAAACAACCACTTGCTCTAAAAGCTCGAGCTATTAGAGGATGGTGTATCAATGTATATCAAGGGACTTTAACACTCCCCCACATTTGCTGGGTGGAGCTTCACACAGGAACACTTGACCTTTCGCTCTAATACCATGTCAAACAACCACTTGCTCTAAAAGCTTGAGCCGTTAGAGGATGGTATATCAATGTATATCAGGGGACTTTAACAGTAGAGAAACAAGAGAACTTGCTCAAAGAAAATATCATTCAACCATGTTTTATTCCATAGGGCCTATGCCTTGTTTATAATGAATGGTTACAAGATTGCATCTTTGAGACAAACTCTAACACAATTAAAAAAATCTAAAAACAGTATCCCTTGCTCGCCAAGACCTCCAAAATAAGATACACCCTAAGCAATAAAATATAACAATTCATATTTCCTAGAAAAGAGATTTTTCCAACATAGGAATATGAACGAAAGGAAATTGAGAACAAGCTAAAAAAGAGAACGAGGATTTTCTTGTGACGAGTGGAGTGTGCACGTGTGGGATGTGAGGTGATTCCATCAATTCCCCCCAGCTTAGAAAAACATGGCTTCCTCAAGTTAATGACAATTACTCATAGAGCTCTGTGTTAATGTGCTTGAAATCACCTGTTGAGATCCATGTACTATCGGATCTTGGGCAGCCCTTCCACTTGATGAGAAACTTCCGATACCCTCCTTGGCATCTAAAAACCATTTGATCATTCAACACATCTTTAATGATGTCTTTTATTTGGCATGGCACCTCAGATATCTGGATAGCCCGTTCTTCCTTGCTCTTGTCTTCATTATGTCTAAGATAAACTGTAAGGTCTTCCACATTGAAAATGGGACCGATCTTCATTCTGGGTGGAAGCTTGATCAGATATGCATTATAATCTAATTTCTTTAAAATACGATGAGGACTTGTCTTTTTCGAGTGGAGCTTTATGTAAGAGCCTACTAAGAAACCTCTTAGGTTTGAGTCGCACCATGATCCTATCTCCATTTTGAAATTATACAAAACTTGTTAAACATGTGCATGATATTTTGCTTGACTTCCTCGTGTGTCTCCTTAATATGATTATGCTTTGGCTTCTTGGCTTGATCAAGTCGTGTAACACCCCGGATTTCGAGAGTCGAGCAAAGCTCTACTCCCGAGATCCAACGCATCACTTATGCAACATGGATAATGATGTTTAGATGTCGTCCATAGCAATGCATTAAACATGAGTGAGATTATACTAAAACAACATATCATACTCCAGAGATAATGTAATTAAGCAACGGAAGTCTGAAGCACAAGTATCTAAATATGAAAGTATTTCACAAACTCTGGAGTATGAGTATGTAACTGGGCTGAACATATACATGTATCATTTCAGAATAGACAAAATATCAAAATGTAAAGCGTTCAACTAATCCATAAGTCCCTGTAATCCCGTCGAATCAGCACGAGGTCTACATAGACCCGCCTGAGAGCTGAACGTAGGAGGATTCTTCCTCCTCGTCTACGAAGTCCAACTCCGCTGCATAGACTTCCCCATCACTTGCATCTACAATAGAGTCTGGTTGGTGTTTTAAAACACCGTCCCAGGGTAGGAATGAGTGGCCAAATCAGTGGTACTATAAGACAAACGCTAACATGTTATCAATTCAATCAAGCAGTAATGATAAACAATACAACAATCACTTCCTAGCTACTCTTGTTAATGCAGGGATGGTGTGCAGTAATGATGCATGCCCTCGCACAAAGCTCCGTTAAAAGCGACTCCGTCAACCGTTCGCGCATGACAAACTCCCTAAACGTGCAACTTCCTCACCAAAGCACATGCAATGCGGTGCATAGTCGTGTTAGCCAAGTAATTAATTAGGCAAATTCATATAGCAGATTCGGAAAGCTAAGGTACCTCCCTTTATATTATTAACTCAAACCGAAGGATCCATCTAGGGTCGTTAATCCTAGTTAATCACATACGATAGGCAAGTTGTAGGGCATCACCCCTAATGAAAAGCAGTGGATAGGCAAATTCAAGAGTTTATACTCGAGGTCACTACGGGGAGGCTCGTCACCTCAGCATAGGCCGACAACTTAAATACAGTATGCCATACTATCATATTCGGCTCACGAGTTTGGGTTGCTCACTGGTCACTACGGGGAGTCTCGTCACCCCAATGTAGGACGATAACTCGACCACGGTGTCCCATACCACCACGCCCGGCTCATGAGTCTTAGCGGATCGTAGTACTATAGTTGAAACGGGTCTTTACATTGGTAAGTGGTACCTTAGATTCAAGCAGTAGTGTCCATACATGGTAAACACACAATAGGCCAATCGGTTTATTTGACGTGTTCAACTGGTACGGGCGCATGCCGAATTAATCGACATTGAGCGCATAAGCACTCCACTTGGCCTAACCACTGTCGATAATTGCCGTACGACCCGGATTCATCGAACGTATCTACTGTGGCGAAGTTAGTTCGATCACTCAAACGGGAATCATTACCGATTGCCTGGACCACGTTGTAGTCCCAATCTTACTCAAACGTAGCATGTAAATATATATGTTAATCATATCAGCATTTGACAAACAATTCAATTCAATATCTCATTTGAGCATTTTATCAAATATATTGAACATGTTACCAAACATTGCATTTCATCCATAAATTTGCATAGTCGAAATTAAGATTACATGAATGAAACTATACATATAGATAAGGTAATTGAGAATCCTATCTCAATACCCTTATTAAATACAATTCATCAACAATTTCTCATTCGGACATTTTATCAAACACTTAGACTACACGTAACTAAATACATAGACTAGATTAGTTACGACATAAGCTATAACAATTCATTACACAAAGAGATCGTGATACACACGACAAACATGAATCCTAGATTTATAGTCATGACAAGCACAAATCACAATTTCATATTCATTCAAACATTTCAACAAACACGTGGAATGCATCATATATTCAACATAGTTCACACATGTATAACATATCGAAAACGTCGTAACTAAGATCATATGGCAGCAATCAAGTCAGACATAAATCATTAGCTGATATTGAAAGCCTTGAAAACCATAACCTAAACGTTTATAGTCCGCACCTTTCATCGGAATACTCGATTCAGACGCGGTTCAAACACTACGTTCCCGAAAATGGAACGTCGGGCACCTAAACAATAAAATAGGTTAGGTATTTCGTCGATTACTCTATTTGGATCTCTAAATCAAGATTAGGGTTAGGATTTCTTACCCAAATCGTAGCTGAGATGGATCGTGTAGCGAAACAGGAGAGGTGATTCAGTACGTGGAGTAGTGGGTGAGAACCTCTATAGCAATCTCCAAAGATTTTCTCTTCTTTCCTTACTCTTTTCTCTTCTTTTCTCTCTTCTCTCTCCTAGGGTTAGAGAAATTCGTATGGAATAGAAATGGGGTGGTTTAAGGGCTTTATATAGGCCCAGAACTGATGTAAATGGCCCCAGGGCCATGGTATACTTAATTTACAACCTAAGGGCGCCTATTTTTGACAAACCGGGCTTGCAGGAAGGCCCATTACTCACCTACGTCACAAAGTAAGTTCCCTAACAATGGATCTATGCCAGGATGTGATTTCGGTGCGATTGGATAGGCTGATCGACCATGGAAGACCCGTATTAGATCAACGGTCATGCTTACTCGATCGGGGCCATATGTATACGGATATGAGCAAGGAAATTTCCTTTTTCCCTAGGTGAGGTTTGGTCAGAAACTAACAGTCCGAAATCCTCAATTTCATGCGTGAGCGAATGGCCCAATTCACTTAAGTTTCGATACGTTTTCTAAAGATATTCGCGTTTCTCAGACACTTTACTCAGGGCTCAAGTTGTGTGTTTTTGGATACTATCTGGCCTCGATTCCTGCGATGGTTGTCAATCCCAATAGGACGGACATAACCCTATAGTTTGGCTGTCATCGGACTTTCGACGTGTGGTCTAGGTCCGATACGAAGTTTCAATGTACTCCCGAGAGCAATAGGCTCTTGGGATTTCTCTTAAGTTTTTAAGGGACGTTGTGTCAATGGTATTAATGGTTTTGGGTCTTACCATCTATGAAAATGGTGGTTCAAGTTAAATCTACCAATTATTTAGTTTAGTACTGTAAACAACCCACCCAGGCTAATATCTTGAGAAGCTTAAGACAATCCAAGAACTATGATCATATCCTGAACCAAACCCTAATCCAGTAGTTCATCATCAAGTCTACTTTATCTCCACTAAATTTTATTAAATTTCGTCTTATAGAAAAATTCTAAAAAATTTGGAAGTAGCAGCTGTCTGAACTAATAATTTTTATACAGTTGTCACGTCAACCTAGATTTAACTATATTAAAATTTTTATTTTATTTTTTACTTATTTTTATATGAAACTAGACTTATCAAGCTTCAATCTGGCTTTGAATCACCTAAATTGGAGTTATATTGAGGGATATATGACTTTTTGAAGTCGGTCGAAAAATGTAAAAAATTGCAGCAAGGTTCCACCAAAATTTGGTGCATTGGCGGCGCGCCGCCAACCGGGCGGTGGCGCCGCTCCCCTTTGGTGGTCCTGGTGGTGATTTCATCACTTGATTCTTGAAATGAGTGTATCTTGCAAACCAAAATGAGTTATTCGACGTGAAATATATGATTTTGGGGTAGGAGAAGTTAAGTTATCCAAATAACCTATTTATTTTGTGAGATTCCATCAGGTTATTAGTCTAAAGTCTATTTTATTTGTATTTTTACTATTTGTAGTATATTTTAGTTTAATTATTGTTCTTCATTATTTAAACTTTAGGATTTGTGTTTAATATGAAAGTACTTAGAAAAATTTGAAGAATAAGGTGGTGAAAGGTGAGATTTTTGAAGGAGATGGGTTGGAAAGGGGATTTGAGACTTTGGGATTGAGTTTTGAGAAGTCGATAAGGTGTTATGATAAACCCATTGTCCAAGGACGTCCATCTCCAAGTTGGCAAAAATCCGGGATGTTACAAGTCGCAATAGGAAGTGTGACTAAATCGGTAAGTTGTAGAGGCTGTATAACCATCACAATTTCGAAAGGTGAGTCATGTAGTGTGGTTCATAGAACTATTATAGGCAAACTCAGCTTGTGGTAACACGATATCCCATGAACCAATGTGATCAGCAGCCAAACATCGAAGCAAATTCCCAAGATTGTGGTTGACGACCTCAATCTACCCATTTATTTGCAGATGATAAGTACCGGAGAACTTTAATTTAGTGACTATCTTAAACCACAAGGTGTGTCAACAGTAGTTCATAAACTTAACATTACAATCAGATACAATTGTTTGGGAATACCATGTAGATAAACCAGCTTTTTGAGGAAAACATTGGCAATGTGAAAGGTATCTGATATCTTTTTACAAGGAATGAAATGGACCATCTTAGAGAACATGTCAACTACAACATAAATAGAGTCATAACAACGTTGAATTTTAGGCAATCCCAATAAGAAATCATCCTAATATCTTCCCGTGGAGTATCTGGCACAGGCAATGGAGTATAAAGACCTTTATTCTACTTGCTATCTTTGTCAAGTTGGCCCACTCGACATTGACGAATAATGATACCGACATTGTTCTTCAAACCCAACCAATTGAAATGGTCCTTAACTAGGGTTGTTGTTTTGCCCATTCTAAAGTGATCACTAAGCCACCTGAATGAAGCGCTCATATAACTAGCTTTGGCAATGAACTTTTAGGAAGACACAACCTTATATCATAGAATAAATACCCGTCATGCAGGCTATATCGTAAGTACTTGATGCCTGAGCCGACAACGAGTGTTGAAAATACAATCCCAAAACCAACATTTGTTACATAGCCTTTTTTTAAATTTCTCGAACCCAATAACAAAGATTACTAAGGTAGATAATAGATGTGATTTTTGGTTGAGTGCGTTTACTATTTTATTTTCTACGCCAGCCCGATGTTTTAGGTTGAATGATGCACAACCCGTAGCTCGGATCGATGTGCCACTTTGGAGGTTTGCAGCCCAGGCTTGGCCGACCAACCCCAAGAGGGCGGTTTTTGGGTATGTGGGCCCCACACACGTGCGGCCGGCCACCAGCGCATGTGCGTCAAGCCCCATCTGTCGTCTGTACGCAGAGGCTGTCCTCTAGTTCAGGTTCCCTTCTTCTTTTCTCTCTCTTATTTGTTTTTTTTTTCTCGTAAACCCTAACCCTATATTGCCCAAAATCCCCGATTCCTATCCCTTTTCTCACCCTAGGGTTCTCTGAATTGGAATTGGTGAATTCCTTAGATTAGGGCTGATTGCTGTGGTTGTGTGGTTGATTTCTATTTCCCTTTGAGTATTGTTTGGTTCATAATTTTTACTGATCCAGTCCTAGCCTGTGTAAGCCTGGACCTGTGCAGATTCCCCTTTAATTGAATGTTTGAACTTTGTGTGGGATGTGAAATTATTATGTGATTGTTCTACATTAGTCTGACTAAGCCTGAATCTTGCATCACCGAATTGAAGTTTCAGCCCTCCTGCAGGGCCAGATTTCTGGAACTGGCTGTAGAGAGACGAACAGCTGCAAAACAAGCAGATTTGAAATGAAGATAATCGTAGGATGGATGAGCGGATTGGAATAAACGTGGCTTCGTACCATGGTAGTTAGCCCTTCGAAAAGAGAGCGCTTCGCACCCACTTTAATCTTAGCCCTTCGAAAAGGGAGAGCTTCGCACCCACTTTAATTTTTCCATTACTCAGAAACTCAGAGAGCAGAAAAACTATACAAATTTTTTTATTTAACTTCAATGAATCAAAAGAACTACAAGGGGTGCCTATTTATAGGAACACCCTATACCTCTAAAACTCGCACCTTGTGCACAACCTATTACTGGACGATGAAGTAAACCAAAATAAAAACTAATCAAAAAAATCTAAAGCGTTCATGATGTTCTAAATAACATAAATAAACAAAATCTAAAATATGAACTTAATCCGACTAGTGGGCCATGATCATGAGATCCCATTATGGGCTTTTCTTGACTATCGGGCCCACTCTTTTGAATCAAAACTTCGTCTTCTAACTATGAGGTTATCCCTGGACGTCCTCATCTAGCCAGATCGATGGTGGGGCTCTCCTTCTTCGTACGTACATGCATAGGGAGGGTGGCATGCATGCAGGTGTGGGCGGCGTGCGTGCACGTGTGCGCCTGCTGTCCTCATCATACAAGTACGTGGATCTACGTTTCAAGGGATTGCGGCGTAGGAACAGATATCGCAGCTAGTTGTAGGGGCATTCACCCTCCGTAGCAAGGTATGGGTAGTAATTTCCCCATGTAGGGTCTACTAAAGGCATGTGCGCAAGTGTATAGCATACATTTAGTAATCTCAAGGACAATTCCAGCTAGTGATTAGCATACTTCAATATTTTCAACAACATGGACAGCAATACACTCAATTCGCATACATTAATCATAGGTGGTGAAATCCCACCATGGCGTGAGTGTGTGGTGGTGTGTGCGCGTGTGTAAAAAAAAAACTTACAAAATTAGCATCATTGGGAAATCAAGTTCAACATATTTTAGCAATTCAACAAGGTGGACAACAATACACGCAATTTACACCTATCAATTTTGTGCGACGAAATTCAACTTACAAAATCAGCAACATTGGGGAATTACACATCCAATTCCATAAATTGACCAATAGTTCAGAGGTTTACACATCAGGGAACCTCGATATTTAAATCCCTTTCCCAATTTGAGGGAAATCCTAAGCATGGATTCTAAATCAACAAATATATGAATTTCAGCAACATGCACAATGCTTCTCCACACAAAATCACTATGATTTACGCTAGGCACGATAATAAGCTACCTAAAGGTAATGGTCCGCACCTATTGTTGACCAGAAGATCTTGTGGTCGCTCTAGCGGCGTCGGGTCCGCAAACTTGATGTGCCGGGCTCTTACGTCACATGAACTTTGTGTCAAGATACATGCATGCGACCCTAGCTAAGGAGAAACGAATGGAAGTTCGAATTCTTACCTTGGATAGAACGCACCTCGCCTCTATGGCGATAGGGCCGAGATTTCCAACAATGTGGAGGTGGGAGTGCGGAAATTATGGTCCCCTAGCAAGCCATGCACCCGCACTCACCCCTTCTCTCTTCTCTCTCTTCTCTCTCCCCTCTCTCTCTCAGCTGCTGAGATTGCTGTGGGAGTGAGGGAGTTAAAGGGTTTTATACCCTAGATTTTTAATCAGTTGGCTCTAGATTCTATTAATTTCCTCAAATGGGACCCACTTTTAATTGTTGGGGCTGCCCTGATGGCCCCCTGGCCCATCCAATTTATGAGATAGGTGCCCCATGGCCCAATGAGGGGCTATGCAAAGTTTGACGACAAACGGACGCGGGGTTTTATCGCAAGGGTCCAATTCACAATCAACGGTCACCGTTTCTTGATCGGGGGTCAGATTTTGTGGACGAGTGCAGGAAAATATCTTCAGCCTTCAGTGTAAATTTGAATGAAATCCGACAGCTGAAATGCCCCAATTCACTATTCCAAGTGGCAGGGCCATTTGTTTAAAATTTCAGATTTAAGTCAAAACTAGGGCGAGTTGCACTTTACAAGTGCTGATTGGTCGGCGTGAATTGTTTGTTTGCAGGTGTCATCCAAGTTTGTCGTCCGCGATGGACCACAAGCCCAGTGAGGCCGATGGCCTCCCAAAGTTTTAGATTTTTTTGCCCTTCCTTGGGTGATGCACGACCCATACAGACAGTTGCCAAGTACAATTTGGGCAGACTGACTCTACAACCCGCGTTAAACCCAAACATAATTGGACTTAATCGCATGAGTGGCTTAATCCGAGTTAATTTATTGGTGATAACTCTACACGTGCGATCAAATCGTATAGTCCTGTGTCAGTTCACACGTGGACACCTAAGGACACTGTTCTAATTGGGCCGGGTGTTACATTGATGTAGTGGCTATTAACATACATTTGCCAATTGCCATACTTCTTTAGTGTCAACAACACCAACACAGTACACGGGTTGAGGCTATCACAAATGCAATCCTTGGTCAACAATTCCTCCACCTGTCAAGGAAGTTCCACATGCTATGTCGAGTTCATTCGGTATGTTAGAAGATTTCGTTATGGCACTCTAGTTACTAAATCAATCATGTGTTGAATGTCGTGCATGGGTGGGAATTCACTCGGTAGTTCATTAGAGACCAAATATTGAAATTGGGTTAGTGTCCTGAATCTCAGATGATTGGACAACAACATCACTAGTTGGATTGGTCTCGTATCCTTTAACCCAACTTTCCTCCATGAACCGAGCCGTACTCAAAACTATAGAAACTGCCTTTACCTCTTTAGGTTTGTCATCCTTCATAGAATTGAGAGTAACGGGTTTTCCTTTGTACATAAAGTCGTATGTGTTCTTACGACGCTTATGAGTTACATGACTCACATCCCTGTCATGTATGCAGGGCACTCCAATAATATATGCGTCACTTTCATTGGAATGGCGTTAGATCAAAGTGATTCTTTGTAATGACCTAGGGAGAAGTTTACCAAGCACCCCTTGGATCATGGGAATGAACATGTCATTCGCCTACACAATCTTATATGATTTGGGATGCTTGTGAAGTTTCAACTTTAACTTCTCCACTATGTTTTTTGAGACCAGGTTCATATTGTTGCCTCCGTTAATAATGACCTTGATAGCCTTTCCATCATAAGGTACTCATGTATGGAAGATATTCACTTTTCTCAACCTGTATTCTTAGGCCTCATCTTTTGGTACTATCAGAATCCTTTAGACCACCAATGATAATTTTTATTTGAGGTTGTATAAGCCTTCCTCAGGTTCCTGATCGCCATCTTCTAGATCGCTTTCATGTTCACCTTCCACTTGGTGTACAATGAAGTTTTCTTTGCACCATTTATTCTTTTCTCTCATATAACTAAAAATGATGAGGACACTCTGTCGCGTAATGTCCACTTAGCGGACCTCTCCTGAGTCACGACAATAGATTTTCCCTTTGTGTCACTGGTTCGGGAAAGAAGATTAAGCCAAAGTTCTGTCCACATGGCACAATTGGTTATAAATGGGTTGTGGAGTCTCTAACAATAAGACAAGTGGATGTATAGCCTTTGACTTGAGGGCTATTGCATCTTATTACCAATTTCTGCTCATGCACTTTTCGGGCCATCTAATGCGCTTCGTCTACACTATTGAGCCAAACGATTACCAGTTCTCTTTAAATGTCGAACCATAGTCCACTGTAATAACACACAACTTGTTGATTTCTAGTCTCCATAAGGCAACAATGAATAACTAAGTCATAATAATGTTGTGTGTATTCCTTCATAGTTAGATTGTCTTGTTGAAGCGTAAGAAGCTTTTGGAAAGAAGTAATCTCATAATCGAATGGTAGAAACTTCTACTTCAATCTCACCTTCATTTCCTCCCAATTGCTTAGGAGAGGAAAGCCACATCGTTGCAAGTCTTCGTCAATATCATACCACCAATCTTGAGTTACGCCCTTAAGTCAATGGGATCCCAAGGTGTTTAATGAATAGCTAAAGTCAATGGAATGATATCTTGAGTTACGCCCTTAAGTGTAATCGATTTACATGCTAATCCGTTTGGCAAAGATGACTAAAGGCTTAATAAGTTTTTTGGATGCTTAAGGATGATTAGGGTTTTTAAGACTCTTCTAGATGATCCAAATGGGAATGGGAGGGGACTATTTATAGCCTCCCAAACTGATTTTTGGTAATTCTTGCAAAGTTTGAGGTTAGGAAAGGCTCAAATAATTGGGATTCAAGATTGCAACATGGTAAGATTTCATAAGTTGGATTGGATGGCATGGATTGTAATTTTGGTCAAGAAGTAATGCATCAAAGTTAATTCATAGTGTCACATGTTCATAGGTTGTAAGGGGAGAGATTGCACACGTACAAGACTCCTTCTAAGGTAGGAAACCTGCCACGTGGCTTGCAACTCCCAGGGAGCCGCCGGTGCCACACGAGATCTCTTGCTTGGGCAAGTGAGCTCCCTTATACGTGTGGAGGCTCTTCCTTCAGGGATGTTGTATTGCTGTTTGTTCCAAATTTTGAATGGGCTTGGCTCTATGTGATTGGTTCAAGATGGATTTTGGGCTTGGTTTGACAAGGTGAGTTCGATGGGTAGGTTGACCATGTGAGTCGACTCAGTGAGCTGACTCAGTGCTTTGATCAGGTTTTGACTTGGTTTTTCATTAGGTTAGGCTTTCGATTTTTTTAGTTCTAGAGTTAGGGTTTAGTTAGGTTTGATTGACTGGGTTGACTAGGTTTTGGCTTTTGGTTAGGATTAGATTTAGGATTTTAATTGGATTTAGGATTTGAATTAGGTTTAAGGTTTGGATTAGAATTTAAATTAGGCTTATAGTTTTCGATCAAGTTGTCAGGCTGGGGTAAGGTGCCTAATATGGGCAGAACTGTTCATATTCAAAGATAAAATGACCAAATAAATATTATAGGGGATGATGCCATGCTTATATGCATATGTTGAATCCAGATGTGATTCGGGTGTGCCTCTTGTGGGCACGTGCATCCCAAACATCATTCTTATAATTTCAAAAAACTTAGGTGGGACACACCACATGAAGCAATGCACAATCATGCTTAAAACCCATAAATTCACATATGAGAGCCCACCTAAAATTTCTAATGGCTTGAGTTTAAGTGTGTTTCATCATCTTGATAGAGCCAAATAAGTAATGGGTTTGATTAAACATTCAAACCCCCATATTCCATGTGAAAATGAATACGGTGGGCATATCGCTTTCCCTCCCAAATGTCTCCCAGTATTTCCTTTGGTGTGATCCAACTTATATATGAGCTTGAACTTGTTATCTTGCCCTAAAATTGGAGGAGGCATAAAATGGACAGGTTAGACGGGAATTCGAATCACGTTGGCCCCCACAAAGCCCTAACGTATGACAATTACGACAAGATCAAACATATTTGACCATCCCCCAAACATAATAAATCTTCCGATCTTTGGGGTTTTTGCTATGTGGGCCATCAACTAAGAGTTAGCGACCAAATAAATGGTTTAGATCAGTGAAATCGTGGGCCCCTCTTGTACAAACTGACAATCTTGGCCTTGATTCTTGCAATCTGTCTTTATAGGAAGTTCCTAAGCTAAAGGGATAGGCTGTCAACAGGCCAAGGCTGGGGTAGGTTTCGGCCCGGAATTTGAATTGTTTTGGGCTAGGGCATCGGGCAGGCCTATTCCAGAATTTATTTTTAAGGATTGAGCCGGGCATATTCCAGATTTTATTTTTAAGGATCGAGCCGGGCCTATTGACACCCCTTTAAGGGGCTCACAATGATGTTTTTGCTGGTTCATTTTAAGATACGAGATTTAAAAAAATGAGGTGGATCTAAAACTCAAATGAACCACCCAAGAAGAAATAATATGGATTCAACGACCACTATTGAAACATTTGTATAGCCACACAAGTTCTTTCACCAGAATAAGTTTTTTAGTTTTTTCAATTCATCTCACTGATAATGACATTATAATGGTTTGGATGACATATAAACATTAAGGTGGTCTTAAGCCGGTTTCAATGGTAAGCATTTCTTTTACTACTTTTTCCTTACATGGCTTCTTGAGTTTTAGATTTACCTAATTTTCATTTTTTGTCCTAAAATTAGATAGAAAAACAGATGAACCGGGTAGATTTCTGCAGACCCATCTAGCTTCCCCACGCAGAAGCTTCTACTAGACCTTTCGGTGGTTAAAAAAAAAAACCGTTGACAACCGATTGCTTGGTGAGAATTATTCAATACTCCGAAGGCCAATGACACGTGATATGCAGTAACGTAGAATGCGTACACATTTCCGATACGAAGTCGAGAAAAACCGAGTACATTGTGAAATCCAATGTCTCTAAGTCACAGGACAAAAATAAGATTATTTGAAAAATTCGAACCTCTGATCCTTGGACACATGTTTGTTTAAATAGGACCATTGTATATTTTTCATTTTAACTGTCCAATAAAATGTCCTCTGCTCCGATGGTCAGAAAATCGAATAAGAGTAATTGTTGGATAATCATTCATACCAACTTGAAGCCATAATTCGGACAGAATAATTTGAATTAATCGAATTTTGAGTAATTTCTAAATGCCCACGTGTGATCAATCAAAATTACAGGACTGGAATCTTCTGTGCAACTAGGGAGCGCCTTGGGAGGATGGATCCCTGACTGTGAGGCCCACCGTACGTAATGTATGTTCCTTAAATCCACACTGTCCATCTGTTTTTACAGATCATTTTAGCCATGATCCAAAAAATGAAGAAAATCCAAATCCCATTTGGACCACACAGAAAACAGTGGTGATTGACCACTAACAACTTGTTGTAGACCACGAAAGTTTTGAATCAAGATGATATTTGTGTAGTCCCTTCATCCAGGTCTCTGTGACATTATCAACAGTTTGGATGGGAAATAAACATTTCAGTGGCGCCCAAGAAAATTTTAATGGTGGGTATTCAATTATCACTATTTCCTGTGGCGTGGGCTACCTAAAATTTGGATATTCTTTATTTTTGGGATATTTCCCTAAAAAAAAATTATAAAACGTATGGACGGAATAAATGCAAGGCACATACATTACGGTGGTCCCCACAGGGATCCACTGCACTTCACACCTCTCTCCAACCCAATCTGTGGGGCCCACTATATTGTATGTGTAAAATCCAATCGGTCCATCAGCTTTTATTCTCAATGTTATGTCCCAATACCAAAAATCAGCTAAATCGTGACCTCAGATTAGCCTCTTTGCAATAGGGATGGCACACCAACCTTAAGTTTATGAATGGGCCACGATGGTTTGCATCTTTCAATGTTATGTCCCAATACCAAAAATCAGCTAAATCCGTGCCACACGTTGTGAACTCAGCAGTTTTTTTTCACAATTTTACATTTTCCCTTTGGAGTAGCCCATATGATTTTTTAATACCGCCTATATTCTGCAAGTACGGCCAAAATAATATTTCTCACCTAATGAACGGAGTAGATTTCACATATACAACATGGTGGGACCCATATAGCTTGGCTGTTTTAGGCGCCACATAAAGCACGTGCCCCCAAACGATTCCGGTCTGTTTATAAGACCCAAGAACCCAACTCCCAACTAAAATCTCCCTCCCTATCTCTCTCTCTCTCTCTCTCTCAAAGAAAGCAAGAAAGAAAGCTCTCCAAAGGAATCTCTCCAAAGAAATCTCTCCAAGACATAAGGTAAAGAATCTAAGACCCATCTTTCATCTCCACCGTCCATCATCCTCTTTTCATTTTTCTTCATTCATCGATCTTCCTTCTCTTAATCTTGCAAGCATTCGTCGATGGCAATTTCCATCTCCACCCCTCCCTCAATCCTCCTCTACCTTCTCCTCCTCCTCACAACCCTCCCCGCCGTCTCACCCACACGTGCCGCCATCTGGACCGCTCCACCCCAGATACGCAACATCATCGAAGCGCTCATCAACGCCGGCAATTTTGGAAGCTGGGCCAACGTCCTCCACGGCACAAATCCATCATCCTTCCCTCTCTCAGCCACTCTCTTCATCCCGAGCGATGATGCCCTGGCCCACCTATCTCTCAGACCCGTCATCGACGTGTCAATCATCCAATACCACATCATCCCCCATCAGTTCGCCTTCTACGATCTGCAGCAGTTCCAGATAGGCGCCCGTTTATCAACTCTCCTTCCCAACAAGACGATCGTCATCACTAACAACACCCGATCGAATTTCACCGTCGATGATAGCCTCATCATCTATCCCGACATATACAACAACGGTGTGATCGCTGTCCACGGAATCGGGTCCGTCCTCAACTCATCTCTGTATGGCAGTCCCTGTACCACCGTCAGTGCATCGCATGATGATGTGGAGTCATCTGCACCGCAGGCGGCATCGCCGGAAGTGGGCCGGTCTGATGCACCGTGCCAGTGCACTGAGTTTCCGATCATAGTGTCGGTGATCTTTGTGATTTTTGCATTCAAGATTCAGCCTGGGAATCTGCGTTGAAGATGCGAGTGGGATCGGACGATCTTGGTGGGTTGTAGTGTTGGAATTCGGGCATCATTCAACCTCGGTGGAGAGGTGGATACATGAGTGTTAGAACTTCTTCTTCTCATTCTCCTCTGATTTCTTGATTTTTTTTCTTGGGTGATGTTGTGGCAGTCTGTTGTTATTGTTCTTCTTGATTCAAGGTTCGTTGAAGATTTCTTTTTGTATATTGCTGGCTTTTTTTGTGCATGATTTCTTTGGGAGAATTTGAGGTAGAGCGTAAAACACCCAATGTATGTGGGGCCCACCATGGTTGTCTATGTAAATCCAGTCCGTTCATCAGGGGAGAACAAAGGGTGGAAGGGGCTGGGTAACCGGCCCGACCCAAAGATCCAGACCCGATGTTGGACCTACTAGCTTCGGTTGTGGGCCGGGATTAGGCAATCCATCAAGATGTAGACCACTGGTTTTATACATCTGTATGTATGTGGTCACTGGTCAGTTGATTAATGGATATAGATTGGAAACATTCAATGCGGAAAAAAAATGATCTTTTTCAGGCTCTAGCTCGGGTCTCGGGTCTCAATTGTTGGACCGGCCGGGCCCACTGCTGCCCTACTGAAAACCCTTATTTGAACCGTACGTATAAAATATCAGCTCCATATAAGACTTTCATAGGACCCACCTGACTTTTTTATGGATTTTTTTTTTTTTTTGGAACTGCTGCAGATCGGGATGGATGATGAGACTATCATCGACGGTGAAATTCGATCGAGTGTTGTTAGTGATGACGATCGTCTTGTTCGGAAGGAGTGTTGATATACGGGCGCCTATCTGGAACTGCTGCAGATCGTAGAACGCGAACTGATGGGGGATTTGGATGAGTGACACGTCGACGATGGGTCTGAGAGAAAGGTGGGCCAGGGCATCATCGCTCGGGATGAAGAGAATGGCTGAGAGAGGGAAGGATGATGGATTTGTGCCGTGGAGGACGTTGGCCCAGCTTCCAAAATTGCCGGCGTTGATGAGCGCTTCGATGATGTTGCGTATCTGGGGCGGAACGGTCCAGATGGCGGCACGTGTGGATGAGACGGCGGGGAGGGTTGTGAGGAGGAGGAGAAGGTAGAGGAGGGTTGAGTGAGGGGTGGAGATGGAAATTGCCATGGATGAATGCCTGCAAGAGAAGGCAGAGATGAATGAAGAGAAATGAAAAGAGGATGATGGACGGTCGAGATGAAAGATGGGTCTTTGGTTCTTTTACCTTATGTTTTGGAGAGAAATTTCTTTGGAGAGCTTTCTTTCTTTCTTAGAGTGAGAGACAGAGAGAGAAAGCGAGAGAGAGATAGAGATGTTAGTTGGAGTAGAGGTTTTTGGGTGTTATAAATCTTTTTTCACTTAGGTGGTTTGTATATTGCTCCTCACTTTTCAGTTTGTACAAGTGGGGCCCACGATTTCACTGATCTAAACCATTGATTTGGTTGCTAACTCTTAGTTGATGGCCCACATACCGAAAACCCCAAAGATTGGAAGATTTATTACATTTGGGGGATGATCAAATGTGTTTGATCTTACCATAATTGTCATACGTTAGGGCTTTGTGGGGCCAACGTGTTTCGAATTCCCATCCAACCTGTCCATTTTATGCCGCCTCCAATTTTAGGGCAAGATAACAATATCTAGTTCATATACAAGTTGGATCACATCAAAGGAAACAATGGGAGACATTTGAGAGGGAAAGCAAAATGCCCACCGTATTCATTTTCACATGGAATATGGGGTTTGAATGTTTAATCAAATCCATTAATTATTTTAAATCTATCAAGATGATGAAACGCACCTAAACTCGAGCCATTAGAAATTTTAGGTGGGCTATCATATGTGAATTTATCGGTTTTAAGCATCATTGTGCATTGCTTCACGTGGTGTGTCCCACCTAAGGTTTTTTATTATTATTAAAAGAATGATGTTTGGGATGTGCGTGCCCACAAGAGGCACACCCGAATAACATTTGGATTCAACATACCCATATAAGCATGGCATCCTCCTCTATAATATTTGGTCATTTTATCTTTGAATATGAACAATTCTGCCTGTCCATTTTAGGCACCTTACCCTAGCCTAACACGTGGATCAAAAACCATAAGCCTAATTTAAATCCTAATCTAAACCTTAAACCTAATCCAAATCCTAAACCCAATTAAAATCCCAAATTTAATCCTAACCAAACGCCAAAACCCGGTCAACCTAGTCAATCAAACCTAACTAAACCCTAACTCTAAAACTAAAAAAATAGGAAGCCTAACCCTGTGAAAAACCAAGTCAAAACCCGTTCAAAGCACTAAGTCAGCTCACCGAGTTGACTCACATGGGCAACCTACCCATTGAACTCACCTTGTCATATTAAGCCCAAAATCCATCTTGAACCAAGCATATAGAGCCAAGCCCATTCGAAATCCGGAACAAACAGCAATAGGAACATCCTTGAAGGTAGAGCCTCCACCCGTGTAAGGGAGCTCACTTGCCCAAGCAAGAGATCTCGTGTGGCACCGGTGGCTCCCTGGGAGTCGCTAGCACCTCCTAAAGTTAATATCATACATCCAAACAACTCCTAAAGAACTTTATTTTTTATGTGTTAATAATCAAACTATAAACCTTGCATGTCATAAAGTTAATTACACAGTTGAATTGTATTTTTCATGTCAGTCATAATATCGTATTAGTTATAACTCACATGTATATGTCTACTAGTTTGGATCGGAGTAAATTACCTGAAGTTTTATAGCCTGAACCTAACCCAGAGCTCAAGTTGGGTCAATTGGGCCTGGGTCGACCCCAACTCAAGTTGCACTCGCATGCAGGTTTTGGAGTGTCATCCAAAACGGGTATGCATTGACCGATATGCACCCGTATGGTCCATGACCAGTAGGGCTTTTTTCGGCCAGAAATAGCCCATAACACCCCGTATCGGTGGTGAACGATGCGGCAAACTAAAACGGATTTTTCAACCGAGTCATGTATACTCGAGGCCGAGGAGGTTCACAATTTAAATTTCTCCCGCGGGCCACCTTCCTTTCCCTCGATGGCGAAATATCTCTAAAACCCTTCGAGCTGCAGGAGCACAGAAACACATCAGCTATGGCGCTTCTGTCTCGACGCAGCGTCGCTTCTCTCCTTTCTCGAACTCTCTCTCCAAAACCCAATCCCCTTTCCCACTCTCGCTTCTCGCTTGCCGTCCTCGACCCGCTCCGACTCGGACTCGATTCGCCCAGAGTCCCGACCCGGTCGAAAACAACGTCCGGGTCGGGTTACTCGCCGTTGAACGATCCCTCTCCCAACTGGAGCAACAGGCCACCGAAGGAGACGATTCTTCTTGACGGATGCGATTACGAGCATTGGCTCATCGTCATGGAATTCCCCGAAAACCCTAAACCCTCTGAAGATGAAATGATCGCTGCATACGTCAAGACTCTCACTGCAGTTGTCGGAAGGTAGGAGTTCTTGTTTTTTTCTCTGATTTTGATTGATTTTTTAATTTGGAATTTCACTTTCTTTATTGGGTTTTTGTGATTTCTGGGAATCAGCGAAGAGGAGGCGAAGAAGAAGATTTACTCGGTTTGTACGACGACATATACGGGTTTTGGTGCGTTGATTTCTGAAGAGCTCTCGTATAAAGTTAAAGGTATGTATTTGGATTCTTGGCCCTTTCTTTTTTCTTTTTCTTTTTTTTCTTTTTTTTTAAATTTGAATTTTCATTTGGTGGGTTATTTGTGATTGGTACAATGACTGCAATGTTGAAATAGTCGCCGCTTATTTTGATTAGTTTGTGAAAATGGGTGTTTTGTCTTTTTAAAATATTTCTTCACATGATCTTGTTTGATAATTTTTTAATTTAATTTAATTAATTTAAGCTGATTTGAATTTTTGGAGTGGACAGGGCAACCTGGTGTTCTTTGGGTATTGCCGGATTCTTACCTCGATGTGCCGAACAAGGACTACGGAGGTTGGTATTTGCCAAATTCAAAATCAATTGGAAGAATGCATTTATTTGATTTGTAGGTTCTCTCTTTGGTAGTTGGCATAATGCATTGAGGAAATGTATAATCTTGATGGAGGTTAGCACCTTTTGGTGATTTAAACCATTCATATGGTAAGGCCATTGTGGATGGAGGATACCGTGAAAACCTCCCCCACTGGATCGTCATGGCATTCAGATTTGGGACCTGAATAAATGCGGACCACTAAGCTTTGTGGGCCCCACTTTATAGTACTAATGGGTCAAGCAATAGAGCACTGTTTCTTTCAACAGTCGGGATCCTCTGTTATCAGGTCAACAGGGAATTCCTATTACCCTAATGGTTTGGCGTCCGAAGCTGTTTTTTATTTATTTTTATTTTTTTAGTGAGTGGTGACGTGGACCAATGGGCATTAGGGTATCAGGAATTCTCTGTTGACCTGATAACAGAGGATCCGGACTCTTCTTTCAATCAAGTATCATATGATGCCTATGGTGCAACTGGATAGTGAATATTGGGTTTAGATATTTATGTATTTATTTTTTATTTTGTTAGGTGATCTGTTCGTTGATGGTAAAGTCATCCATAGACCGCAATTCCGTTTCAATGAGAGGCAACAAACTAGGAATAGGCCTCGGCCACGGTATGATAGGCGGCGGGAAACAATGCAAGTTGAAAGAAGGGAGCCGTTGCAACAACGGAGGGAGCCTGGGTCACAGCCGATGCCATTGGGCGGTCAAGGGTTATCTCGAGGAGAACAGAGAGATTCAGCTCGTAATCAGGGAAAAGCTCATGGGGCGATGCCTGAGAATTTCGGCCGGGATACTAAAATGGACTAAGTATGGAATGGACTCGAGGTTTATACAAAACATGGTTTCTTGATTTTTGGAGGACTTGCCGGCCTTATGTTATGAAAATCTGTGAATTACGATAGGTAAGTAATGTATTTGAATATCTAATAGAGAGTCAAGGAAATGCAACTTCTTTTTGGGTCTCTCTACTGTCACCAGCATCTTACATGCTAGGTATGAATATGCATATTTCCTTTTTCTTTTGATGTTTCTAGGAAGCCATTATGAAACATGGGTTGTTCATCTTTTCCAGTTATAGGCGGCTGTGTAAAGTAGGAACAAGCATGGACTCCTTTCTTAGTTTAGTTTATAATGATTTGTTTAGAAGAGGATTTTGATTATTCTATATCCTCATCATCATCCTCATCATATAAGCTACATGAATCCTATTCTACCATTCCACTTTATCAAGGATGTTGATGGAGTTGATTACTCATTGATTGTAATCAACCTATGTAATGGTCCTAATGGACTATTGGATAGCACTTGATTGTATCAATGTATGTAATAGTCTATTACATTGTGCCTGTGGGAGTTTTGTGCTTTCAATGTTGGTCTCCAACTTGGATAAAAGAGGGGGGTTGTGTCCATGGTGTGCCGTAAAGGCTGTTACGTAAAGGTAACGGTGGCAACTGTTACACGTTACGGGGACTTAACAGCCGTAACAGCCATTATGGAAAAAAATGGCCCGTAATTGCCATTAACGGTACGTTATGTCTCCCATAAAGGTCATAACAGCCCCGTAATTGTCTGTTATGGGGCATATACATGTTTTCCATACTTGTTAATCAACATTACGGGGCAAATATAGGTTTTTCAGAATTTTTTTTCAATAAAAAAAGAGACCATAACGGCCGTTATGAGAGCCATAACAGCAGTTACGACCCGTATCGTAAAGGTAACGGTGGTAGCCAGCCACCGTTACCGTTACAGAACACCTTGGTTGTGGCAGGTTAGCAACTTGCGTCAAACTTATGCCATAACTTTCATCACGAATCTGAACAATATGTCTATCTAAAATCCTAATTTTTTAATTTTTTAACACTCCCCCGCATGTGCGGGGTGGAGCTCCGCACGAGAACATACTGGGCACAGGTGGAGGGACACTCACACCATAAACAGGCTGGCCTTGATTTCCCGGTCCCTGAGCCGCACTCACACATAAACAGGCCGGACTTGAATTTTCCTGGGCCCCCGTGGGAGAATATATTACGAAGGCATATCTGCGGCTCCTGAGATTTGAACACTTGACCTTCCGCTCTAATACCATGTCAAACAACCACTTGCTTTAAAAGCTTGAGCTGTTAGAGGATGGTGTATCAATGTATTTCAAGGGACTTTAACAGTAGAGAAACAAGAGAACTTGCTCAAAGAAAATATCATTCAACCATGTTTTATTCCATAGGGCCGATGCCTTATTTATAATGAGTGGTTACAAGATTTCATCTTTGAGTCAATCTCTAACACAATTTAAGGAATCTAAAAACAGTATCCCTTGCTAGCTAAGACCTCCAAAATAAGAGAAACCCTAGGCAATAAAATATAATAATTCATATTTCCTAGAAAAGAAAATTTTCCAATGTAGGAATATGAACGAAAGGAAATTGGGAACAAGCTAAAAAAGAGAAAAAGTCTTTTCTTGTGCACACGTGTGGAGCGTGCACGTGTGGGATGTGAGGTGATTGTATCAATTCCCCCTAGCTTAGAAAAAGACGGCTTCCTCAAGTTAATGGCAATTTACTCATAGAGCTCCGTGTTAATGTGCTTGAATCACCTGTTGAGATCCATGCACTGTCGGTTCTCGTTCAGCCCTTCCACTTGATGAGAAATTTCTGATGCCCTCCTTGGCATCTGGAAACCATTTGATCGTTCAACACATCTTTAATGATGTCTTTGAGTTGGTATGTCAAATTGTCACCTTAGATATTTGGATAGCCCGTTCTTCCTTGCTCGTCTTCATTACGTCAAGATAAACTGTAAGGTCATCCACATTGAAAATGGGACTGATGTTCATTATGGGTGGAAGCTCGATCAGATGTGCATTAATATGATGAAGCTTTGGCTTCCTAGCTTTATCAAGTCCCAATAGGAAGTGAGGTTGTATAACCATCACAATTTCGAAAGGAGAGTCATGTAGTGTGGTTCATAGAACTATTATAGGCAAACTCAACTTGTGGTAACACGATTTCCCATGAACCAATGTGATCATCAACCAACCATCGAAGCAGATTCCCAAGATTGCAATTGACTACCTCAGTATGCCCATTTATTTGCAGATGATAAGCACTTGGGAACTTTAATTTAGTGTCCATCTTAAACCACAAGGTGTGTCAAAAGTAGTTCGTAAACTTAACATCACGATCAGATACAATTGTTTGGGAACACCATGTAGATAAACCGGCTCTTCGAGGAAGACATTAGCAATGCGTAGAGCATCTGATATCTTTTTACAAGGAATGAAATGGACCATCTTAGAGAACTTGTCAACCACAACATAAGTAGAGTCATAACAACATTGAATTTTAGGCAATCCCAGGAAGAAATCATCTTAATATCTTCCCATGGAGCATCTGGCACAGGCAATGGAGTATAAAGACCAGTATTTTGTTGGCCCACTTGACATTGGCGAACAAGATACCGACATTGTTCTTCAAACCCTACCAATCAAAATGGTCCTCAACTAGGGTTGTTGTTTTGTTGATTCTAAAGTGATCACCAAGCCACCTGAATGAAGCTCTCATATAACTAGCCTTGGCAATGAACTTTTAGGAAGACATGACCTTATATAATAGAATAAGTACCCATCGTGCAGGCTATATTGTGAGTACTTGATGCTTGAGCCGACAACAAGGATTGAAAATACAATCCCAAAACCAGCATTTGCTGCATAACCTCTTTTAAGTTCCTCGAACCCAATAACAAAAACTGCTAAGGTAGACAATAGATGTGATTTTTGGTTAAGTGCGTTTGCTACTTTATTTTCTATGTCGGCCCAATGTTTTAGGTTGAATGTGAACTCTTGAATATAAACACTCCACTTCAAGGTGTTCCGTATCTGTTATGATACGTGCATAAAGGCCGATACATATAGGTAACAGCTATGACCGTTACCTAATACGGGGGTGAAACAGGGCAATTGGTTTTTTAGGACTGTATCGACCGTAACAGCGGCAGTAAAGACCGTGACGGGCATGAGGACCGTTACTCCTGTAACAGTCGGAAAATTGCCACTTTTTTCCTATTTAAGTCAATTTTCTCCTCATTTTTTCACTTTTCTCATTCCAAAAACTCTCCTATGTCATTTTACAATAAATTTCGACCACTCTTATTATAGTTTTTAATATTAAAATCGTAGATTGAAGTGATTTGAGCGAATAGAAGCTCTGAGGGCCATTAAAAAAAAAAAAAATCGAAAAAGTAGTATTTATGCCTTTTTTCTGATTTCTAGTTCTAGTGCTTGATTATGATGTGTAAACATTAGAGACATATAATCATGCTCACAAATTCACTAGACAACCCGATACAACACTCTCACGAAAGAGTGGACCATTACACTACCATAAACATGTTCAAAACAATAAATGAATATATATTTGGAATATTTACATTATTCTAAATTTTTTAGATATTTTTTCAAAAATTTTCGAGCATAAGAAAATTTTCAACCGTTACGGGGGTCGTAACGGTCGTTATGCCCCCGTATTGTCTGTTACAGCCGATACCAGTATCGGTAATGGTGGTGATCGTTACGGCCACTGTTACCGATACGGAATACCTTGCTCCACTTAGCATGCCTTGCTATCAACTTGTTTTGAGAATTCAAATAACACAATGCCTTGTGATCAGAATAGAGCACAAACTCCCTATGAATGCGGTAACAACATTAATGTTTCGAAGCTTGTACAACAACGTAAAAGTCCACATCATATGTAGAATACTTCTTCCGTGTCCCATTGAGTTTTCCATTGAAGAAAGTGACCGAATTCCCCTCTTGATCAAGCTACCTCCTATGCCTACATGGGATGTATCATAATTCATAGGCAAATTTGAACACCTTCCAAAATCAGGAGTGCCGAGAACTGGAGCTTCTATCATTTTTCGCTTGATTTCTTAAATGCCTTTATTATTGCTTTGGTTTGCTCAAATGAAATGACCTTCATACACTTAGTAATGGGGCCCATAATGGAACTAAAGTTCTAGATAAACCTTCGTTAAAACATTGCTGGCCTGTGACGACTGTGAACTTCATGAATGTTCGTGGGAGTAGGCCTGTCGACAATTGCGCTTATCTTTTCAAAACCAGCCATCATGCCTTCTACTGAAATGACAAACCCTAAAAAAGACTATGCTAGAACTCATGAAGGTACACTCTTTCAAATTGATGTAAAATTTCTTGTGGTGTAATACTCTTATCACTTGGCAAAGATGGACCAAATGATATTCTTGTGAATGGCTATAGATGAGGATGTCATCGAAGAACACAACGACAACCTTGCCCATAAATGGTTGTAGAATTTGCGTCATTACATGCATGAACATACTAGGGTGCCTTTGTCAAGCCGAAAGGCATGATTAGTTGCTCATGCAATCCATCCGTTGTCTTAAAAGCAGTTTTCTATTTATCTCTAGGACATTCTTATCTTGTGGTACCCAGCTTCACAAATTAATCTTCGAAAACATTGTAGCACTTGCCATCATGTCCAGTATGTCATTTAGGTGTGGAATGGGAAAACAAATACTTCACCATTATTTTATTGATGTAGTGGCTATTAACACACATTTTCCAATTGCCATACTTCTTTAGTGTCAACAATGCCAACACAGTACACGGGTTGAGGCTATCACAAATGGAATCCTTGGCCAGCAATTCCTTCACCTGTTAATGAAGTTATGCACGCTCTGTCGGGTTCATTCAGTATGCTAGAAGATTTGGTTATGGCGCTCCAGTTACTAAATCAAGCTTTTTGAATGTCGTGCATGGGTGGAAGTTCACTCGGTAGTTCATTAGTGATCAAATATTGAAATTGGGTTAGAATGTCCTGAATCTCAGATGATTGAACAACAACATCATTAGTTGGATTGGTCTTGCATCCTTTCAAAGATATATGATTCCCTGTTCCCAACTTTCCTCCACGAACTGAGTCGTACTCAAAACTGTAGAAACTGCCTTTGCCTCTTCAGGTTTGTCATCCTTCATATAATTTAGAGTAGTGGGTTTTCCTTTGTACATAAAGCCGTTATTGCGACCCTTATGAGTCACATCACTCACAGCCCTGTCATATATCTAGGGCACTCCAATAATATATGCATGACTTTCATTGGAATGTCGTTTGATCAAAGTAATTCGTTGTAACGACCCAGGGAGAGGTTTACTAAGCACCCCTTTGATCACATGAATGAACGTGTCATTCACCCACGCAATCTTATACGATTTTGGATGCTTGTGTGGTTTTAGCTTTAACTTGTTCACCATGCTTTTTGAGGCCACATTCATACCGTTGCCTCCGTCAATAATGACCTTGATAGCCTTTTCATCATAAGGTACTCGTGTATGGAAGATATTGACTTTTCTCAACCTGTATTCTTAGGCCTCATCTTTTGGTACCATTAGAATCCTTTAGACCACAAATGATAATTTATTTTCTTTGAGGCTATCTAGGCTTTCCTCATGTTCCTGATCACCAATTTGGTATACAATGAAGTTTTCTTTGCACCATTTACCTGTTCACCATGCTTTTTGAGGCCACATTCATACCGTTGCCTCCGTCAATAATGACCTTGATAGCCTTTTCATCATAAGGTACTCGTGTATGGAAGATATTGACTTTTCTCAACCTGTATTCTTAGGCCTCATCTTTTGGTGCCATTAGAATCCTTTAGACCACCAATGATAATTTATTTTCTTTGAGGCTATCTAGGCTTTCCTCATGTTCCTGATCACCAATTTGGTATACAATGAAGTTTTCTTTGCACCATTTACCCTTTTGTCCCTCATAAAACTGAAAATTATAAGAAGGACACTCCGTCGCGTAATGTCCACGACCACCACACTTGAAGCAAGTGTTAGCGAACCTCTCCTGAGCCGCGGTAATAGATTTTCACTTTATGTCACCGATTCGGGAAAGAGGATTATCGCCAAAGTTCTGTCCACAGGGCACAATTGGTTGTAAACGGGTTGTGGAGACTCTAACAATAGGATGAGTGGATGTATAGCCTTTGACTTGAGGGCGATTGCATCTTGTTACGAACTTCTGCTCATGCAGTTTTTGGACCATCTGATTTGCTTTGTCTACAGTATTGAGCCGAACGATCGCCAGTTCTCTTTAAATGTCGAACCATAGTCCATTGTAATAACACACCACTTGTCGCTTTCCAGTCTCCATTAGGCAGCAACGAATAACTAAGTCATAATAACGTTGTGTGTATTCCTCTACAGTTAGATTGTCTTGTTGAAGCGTAAGGAGCTTTTGGAAAGAAGCAATCTCATAATTGAATGGCAGAAACTTCTACTTCAATCTTGCCTTCATTTCCTCCCAATTGCTTAGGAGAGGAAAGCCACATCACTGCAAGTCTTAGTGGATATCATACCACCAATCTTGAGTTTCAAGGCAGTAAAACGTAGCTTGACAGCTTCGTCTATTTCATACGAATGAAAATATCATTCCATTGACTTTAGCTAGTCATTGAACACCCTGGGATCGAGATTACCATTGTAATCCAAAATCTCAATCTTGACATGCATAACAGGATTTGCAATGTGAACATTCTGTCATCTTTTGGGTTAATTTAGATAGTCTCATTTGAGGTTATTCATTCCTTTTGTTATTGATTGTGCACAACGCTGTCATTGGATCTTGTAGCTAGGCTTATACTCTTTCTCGTGGAAATCACCATTTCGGCCAAGATGCCTTGAGTCAGCACTCACGGGTTCCAAGTCTCTCTTAAGGCCATCCATAGATATTTGACAAAGTGGATTGATTCCCTCTCTTGCTTCTTTAAGAACAACAATCCGGCCTTCCAGAGTATCTACTTTGGTCGTGAAACGAGCCTCCATATCATCCAACCGTTTCCTAATCAAATCAACCACTTGGTGCAAGGTCAATTCAGTCCCATCCTGAGGTTCCGTACCTATTCCACGATTGTAAGTCGTCCTTCTTTTGGTACTCACATGACAATTAGTTTATGCAAAATATATGAATGGAAAAGGTTTTGGGAAGGTTGGGTGTGTGATAGGGTATGGGTTGTTTACTTTGTGGTGGAAAGGCTGAATTAATAGGCTAGTTTAGGGAATTCAGAGTAGGTTTGGGGTTAATATTGGGACAAAAATACTAGAAAGAAGATGGGAAAGAGACGAGAAAAGGAAAAGAGAATCCCAAGGGAAAAACCTATCTCTGATACAAAACATAATGCAACCCAATCAAGGTAAAAACTAATTGCAATAAGATTCAATGTACTAAACTGAAAGTTCAAAGCACAACAGAGAAGATGTAATGATTGTGAGCAAGCTCAACAGTCCTCTAGTCTTGTACTAGAGATTACTACTTCCTCCTCTCCGATACACTTACATAGAAAAACAAGAGAACTTGCTTGAAGAAAATATATGCCTTATTTATAATGAGTGCTTACCAGATTTCCTCTTTGAGACAATCTTTAACATAATCTAAGGAATCTAAAAATTGGATCCCTTGCTAGCCAAGACCTCCAAAATAAGAAAACTCCTAACCAAGAAAATCTAATAGTACTTATTTCCTTAAAAAAGTGATATTTTCCTAACATATGAATATGAAAGAAAGGAAAATTAGGAACAAGCTAAAAAAGGGAAATTGGGTCTTTTCTTGTGTACACATGGGGAGCATGCACATGTGGGATGTGGGGTGATTGCATCAGTTTCTTTCGTATCATCTTTTAGTTCTATGCTCTGTGATACTAAATGTTTCACCAAGTACATAACAGACAGGAACATGTCATCAAGAAACTTATGCTTGCTGGCCTTTCATTTATGTTTTCTTATTGTAATCATGAGTTTCTTGTCATTAAGATGCTTTAGGGGCTTCCTATGCTTTCTAGGTAGGAATGCCCTTATTGAAGAACAGAAGACAATTTGCCACACTAAATAACAAGTAAGGAAAGAAATAAAAATTTAAAAAAAACTGCCAAATTGCTAAGATAGATGCTAGAAGAAGGAAATAGCCTAGCTATGCATAAAATACCACGCGTGTGACTTTATTATGGCATGTATACATGAGTATATGCCCAAGAGCTGTGTGGTTGGTGTACTCCCTACAAAAATACCATACTCATGGGTATGTATAGTGATGCGTGTGGATAGGTGGCCCCCTTTAGGGATTTTTCACACATATGGTTGGAATTTGAGTGCATTGTTCCTACCAGTTTCGAAAAACTCATCCACAAGTTTGAAACCGGCATCATTCTTTAAAGTTGGATTGTTGTCGTAGCATGTCTTCAGTTGCCTTGAGGAATTTAATGGCAAAGACCTCCAAGCAGAATAGGTGTCACACTGACCAACTCATGCACTTTCATCCTCTTGCATGCTTATTTGCCTACAATATCCTGGAACACCTTCCTTCTCCTTGCTCATGGTATCATGTCTGCCACGCTTGCCTTTGTTGTGGTCTTAACGGCCTCATCATAATTTGCTTTGATCTCTGGCATGGCAAAAACTCTCTCTTCTTCCATCATCATGCAATGGATCATTCTTTTTAGGGTTGAAGACAATCTCTAGAATATTGACGTATTTATGTACCCATAATATTGTACATGATGGTCATGCAACCATGGATGTCCCAACAATGCATGGCAAACCCGCATTGGAGCAACGTCTCACCAAACAGATTCAGTGTAGGGTGGCCCTAGTGAATAAGTTGCCAAATAACGGTGGCTGAGTTGCATGATTCTCCTCTCAAGCAATCTATGAAGGTTGTGGTACCTTTCCATTCAAAGCTTCAGCTAATCAACTATCCATTGCAACATGATATTGACACTGTTTCCATCATCGATTATAATAATCTTTCCTTCACAAGACATTGGTGTGTGGATAATACTGGTGCACAACCAGTTTCCTTCTGTTTCTTCCTTAGGATCTTACTCAACTTGCTAAACCACAAACGCAATATGTTCTTCATTAAATCTCTAGCGGGATCTTATTATCATTAGTATGGTCTGCGTCCTCATCCTTTGGCTTTTCTTCCTCGATGATCTCATCACGGGAGTTAAGGAACTTGGACATACAACTGAGACATGCCCTTTACTTCCACAATTAAAACAAGTAATGGTGTTGCATTCTCTTTCGGGTGTCTCTCGTGTTGCCTTAGGACCCATTGTGATCATAAAGACTAAACCCGTGGTATTGCCACTATAAGTGGTATGCTATTGGAAGTAGTAGGGATGAATATGCCTCAGTGTTGCATTTGTTAGCCCCCTTGTCATAATATTCTTGAGCTTGTAGTGCAATCTAATAAGCCTTGTAATGCAGGGGCATTTTCACACCAGGCTCAAGTAGGGTGGCCTGTGGAATGTAGGGGCACACTCGGGGTGGGCGGCCCGTCTGAGGCAGAACCCATGTGAAGTGGGGCTCACAAGAGGGCTTTGGCCGAAGTCCTAACCCATGCGATGTGGGGCCTAGGCTATGAGATAAAAGGATTAATTCACTATGCTCTATCAGTTCGAGCTTTTAGAGTAACTAGCTAATTGTCTTGCATCAAAGTGGTATCAGAGCGGGAGGTCTCGTGTTCGAGACTCCTCACCAGGGGTGATTAATGCAGGGGCATTTTCACACCGGGCTTGAGTGGGGTGGCCTGTGGGATGCAGGGGCACACTCGGGGTGGGCGGCCCATGTGAGGCGAAACCCATGTGAAGTTGCGATGTGGGGCCTGGGCTATGAGATAAAGGGATTAATTTGCCATGCTCTATCAGTTTGAGCTTTTAGAGCAAGTGGCTAATTGTCCTGCATCACTTCGTTGATGAAATTTGGTTTTACAGCCACCATCTCCCTTTAGATTTCCAGTTTCAATCAATTGCAGTACCAGGCAGCTCATTGCTATGTTGTCTCAAATAACTCACATTGAACTGTCAAATCATATCATCTCTATGTATATTCTTCAACAATTAGATTCTCTTGACATATTAAAAGGAGTTCTCAAAACATGACATGCTCATTGTATGAGGGAAGGAACTTCCTTTTCAGCGCAGCCTTCATTCCTCCCAAGCTGAAACAGGCACAAGTCCACTCTCAAAATCAGCTTCCATAGATGTGCAGCAATTCAATGCGGATCCTTTAAGCTTCAATGCTGCAAATTGTAGCTTGACATCGTTAGTCATTTGGAACCACTTAAAATAAATTTCAATGAATTCTCTTCCTCTCCTTTAGCTTTTTTACTACATATATCGTTGCCTTCCAAAAATTAAATAAAATCCAACAATTGTAGCCAATCGTGGAAAGCATGTGGATCAAGATTCCTAGCATAATCTTCAACTTCAACCTTCACACGTCTTGCTGGGTCTCTTAGGTGAGGAAGTTTATCATGATAGGATAATCATGATGAGGGGCCATGGCCATGGGTGCTCATGGTCCTTGCCAAGGATATCAAGGCTGCTGCTACATGTGGTAGGTCCCATACCCATATCCATAATTGGCATCATTTCTACCCATTGTTTGAAACCAGGGTTGCCCAGGCAAGCAATTCCCTGGCTCTACATATTGTTTAGTATGTCCTCTTAAGCACTCAAGGGTCAAAATCATTCCTCTTACTATTTTCTTCTAGGGTCCCTTCGCTATCTTAAGACTTCAGGAAGTCCCACTTCTTGTGGGCATAAACAGTTTTAATCACTTGGGATGGGCTTAGCTAAGGGAAGAGAATTAAAGGATGGAAGTGGAACTTAGATTGTGGGGAACGGGTTATTGGCTGAAATTTTAGCTGAAGTTGGAATCAAGTAGGTGGAAATGTGGGCTGATTTTGGGACAGATTAGAGCTGGAACTTGTGATGTTTGCTGAGGAAGAGAGCTTATTTATAGTCTGGTTCCTGTTGGTTAGGCACTGGCCTGTAGATTGTATCTAGGGACAGGATTCGTTATGGTTTTATGACTTTTTAGGGTGCAAGCAATGAGTACAGTTACTGTGTGTGTGGATTAAATGGAGGTGAATTTGGGGCTAGGGAAGATTGATGTATAGGGTCTGTTCATTGGATGGAAACAGTCTTGTTTTCTTTCCTTTTCTTTTCTTTTTTCATCTTTTGGCAGAATGAATGCAAAAACAACAGGAAATATCCCCTCCTAAACTGCTACCATATGATGGATACCTTAAAGGGACTTTCGCAGGAGAATTTTATTCAACAGTATCATCAAAAGGTGTTCCATGCACATCCATAAAACCATATTTGTAGAGAACTGCATGTTAGGTCTCCTTTTTACAACCATGATTTTAGGACTCCGACAAGTCCCATGTAGTCGATTTGGACTCTGTTGGATCCAATCCTGTTTCACACCATGACTCACCCTCAACTCATCTGAATTGGGCTGATTCACCTCTGACTAGAACAAGTCACGACTTGACTCGATACCAAACGAGTTGGTCCGATTCACCCAGTCTTTTAACCATGTTTACAACTCAGAAATTACTTGCTAAAATCATAACAGAATCTGGAATTCTAAAAAGATAAAATAAGAACTAAAGAAGAGAGATGCTCCAATGCTCTCAGGGCACTATAAGTTATTGTGCTCCTAGTTGCATTCGGACACTTATAAAGTCCGATTCGTTGATCCAGACCGTTCCTTAGGTCCAAGACACATTTTTATGGGCTACAATGCAAGCATCCCACAATTTGACCAATACCAACCATTTGATCAATGGCCTTTAATGTGGATGGTCAGGATCATTTCACAAAACTAGGCCCAATCAACAATTTGATCCATCTATTTGCTAGGGACATCATGAATTGCTATGATTCTAAAGAATCACTTGTGTTAGGCAAATCATAACCGTCCCATCCATGGCTTGGAAAAAGGGTGGCTATAGAAAATGAGGCCCAATCATGGATGGTTTGGATCATCCTATCAGTGCTAATTTTTGCTTAGTAGCCCATGAGAAGTGTTCTGGACTTGAGGGATAGTTCAGATTGATCGATTGGACTGTCCAATTGAACTGATGCAACTACAAGCACGATAGCTTACAGTGCTCTGACAGCTGGAGCATTTCTCATCAAAGAAAAGAGTCCAAAAACCACCAAATTGCTAAAATAGATCCTATAAACAACAAATACCCAGATATGCATAAAATAGCATATGTAGGACCTTGTCATGGCATGCATACATAACTGCATGGCCTAGGAGCCATACGATTGGTGCACTTTCTGTTAAAATACCATAGGCATGGTATGTAACTATTTAAAGCCATATGTGTGGATAGATGGACCCACTTTAGGGACTGGTCATGATGCAGGACATGAAATTTTAAATATGATATGCGAGATTCCAGGCTTTAGATCATACTAGTTCAAAACAATCACACAAAATTCCACATCCCACATAAAGTCAAGCACTCAATCAAGGGGAATCTATGCGGGTCCAGGCCTACACATGCTAGGGCTGGATCAATTAAAATTATAGACCAGACAATACTCAAAGGAGAGTGGATTCAGCCACATGCACAGGAATAATTTCCCCAATCCAAGGGATTCACAAGTTTCAATTCGGAAAACCCTAGGGTTGGAAAAAGGGCAGAGAAATTCGGGGTTTTAAACAATCTAGGGTTAGGGTTAGGGAAATTGGGTAAGAGAGAGTGAACTTGAAGACCGCCCGCGTGTGTGAACAGCAAGCCATGCTAGTCCGTACGTGCGTGGGGCCCACGAACCCAAAAACCCCTTCCTTGGGGCTGATTGGCTAGGGTTGGACTACAAACCCCCCAAGTTTTGGTCCGATCTGACGTACGGTCCGTGTGTGGTGCTCCGATGAAATTTCAGCCCTCTTGCAAAGCCAGATTCCAGAAATCTACTGTAGAGAAGGAACGACTGCAAAATAACGATGGATTTGCAGGTGGAATGACTATACGAGAAGAGGAATATGGATGGTAGAAGGTGGGAGCGAATCGGGATGGGTGTGGCTTCGCACCACGGTAGTTAGCCCTTCAAAGAAGGGAGAGTTTCGCGCCTGATTAGATTTTCATAACACGGAGAGGAGCAAGAAAACGCAGAAATTTTATTCAATCATCAATCAGAAAAAAGAGTACCAGGGGTGCCTATTTATAATAAAATCCTATACTCCAAAACTCACGCCATGTGCACACCCTATTACTTGAAGATGAAGTAATAAAAAATAACAACTAATCAAAGCAATCTAAACCATCCATGATATTCCTAATAACAATAATAAGCAAAACCCAAAGTACTAGATCATCTCGAATAGTGGGCCACGAACATGAGATCTCATGGTGGGATTCACATGACGATTGGGTCCACTCCAAGGAACTAAAACACAGTCCCCTAGCTAGGGGGTCCCCCTTGGACATCGTCATTGATACAGATCGATGGTGGGGCCCTCCTCCTTATGTACGTGCGTAGGGGGGCGTGCGTGTATACGTGATGTCCCCATTAGGTCACACATGTTTGGACTTTGTCTGCATTACGCCGGAATACAGATAGGGATTGAACAGATGATTGTAAGCTTTAACTGTCTCTAATGTGGTTTCTGTGTAGTCTGTCCGCTGTGGCTTTCCCAACAAGTATGAATGAGTGGTACCTTTGTTTGTAATGAGTACATAGCTGCTCTTCTTTTGAGATTCCTTGGTTGCACTTAAGTTGTTGGTTCTTTTGATTATTGCTTCTATAAAGACTTTCAGGATGATTTTCTTTAGTTACTTTAACTAGTTTTAGCATGGTGTGCCAAAACGGTTACGTATCGGCTGTAACGGCCGATACGTAACGGTAACGGTGGGAACCGTTACGCGTTTCGGGGTCGTATCGGCCGTTACCCGATTTTGTACCCGTATCGGCCGATACGGGCCCGTTACAGGGTGTAACGGCCGTTACGGGCTCGTAATGGGCCCATAACGGTAGCTTTTTTTTTTTTTCATTTTAAGCTCTTTTTTGCTGTTTTTTTGAAACCTCTTGCTTCCAAACTGTTTCTCACTCCTTTTACTACTAATTTCGACCAACCTTGGCTAGGTATTTGAGATAAAAACACATTATATTGCAGATTTTTTTAAATCAAAGCTCGGTGGGCCATTTTTTAGAAATTCGTCAAAAATAGGTATTTATACTTTTTTTTAATATGTTTTGCTGTTTTAATCATGTCATATGATGTGTTAATCATAGTAGAACATGTTAATGTGCATTTTACAGATTTGAGGTGCCATTTGATAATTTTTTTTATATTTTTTCTATTTACGCATGAATTTTGGCCCATTTTTTTAAAATTCGAAAAATCAATTTTTAATGGTTGTTTTGCTGTTTTAATCATGCCATTTGATGTGTTAATCATAGTAGAACATGTTAATGTACATTTTACATATTTGGGGTGCCATTTTATATTTTTTAATTATTTTTTTTCTATTTACGCATTTATTTTGGCCCTTTTTTTGAAAATTTGAAAAATCATTTTTTAATGATTCTTTTGCTGTTTTAATGATGTCATATGATGTGTTAATCATAGTAGAACATGTTAATGTGCATTTTACAGATTTGGGGTGCCATTTTATATATTTTTTATATATTTAGATATTTTTTTCTATTTTGGCCCTTTTTTTGAAAATTTGAAAAATCATTTTTTAATGATTCTTTTGCTGTTTTAATGATGCCATATGATGTGTTAATCATAGTAGATCATGTTAATGTGCATTTTACAGATTCGAGGTCCCATTTTATATTTTTTTTTATATTTTTTTCTATTTACGCATTTATTTCGGCCCTTTTTTTGAAAATTCAAAAAATCATTTTTTAATGATTCTTTTGCTGTTTTAATGATGCCATATGATGTGTTAATCATAGAAGAACATGTTAATGTGCATTTTACATATTTGGGGTACCATTTTATATATATTTTTATATCTTTTTCTATTTACGCATTTATTTCGGCCATTTTTTTGAAAATTCGAAAAATCATTTTTTAATGATTCTTTTGCTGTTTTAATGATGCCATATGATGTGTTAATCATAGTAGAACATGTTAATATGCATTTTACATATTTGGGGTGCCATTTTATTTTTTATTTTTATATTTTTTTTTCTATTTACGCATGAATTTTGGCCTCAAAAATAATTGCAAACACCTAAATGTAAGATATTTTCATATTACATTCATTCTAATATATCCATCATTGATAGTAGATAGTTAGAAAATTAAATATATGAATTTTGTAGTCAAATTCAGGTTATCTGGTTCATAAATTCATCAGACAGTCCGATACAACTTCTCACCAAAGAGTGGACCGTTACACCACCATAAACATGTACCAATTTATAAATGAATGCATATTTGGAATGCTTAGAATATTCCGGATTTAATCCATATTTTTTCATATTTTTTTGAAAAAAAAAAATAATTTTGCGCCGTTACGGGCCGTTACGCCCCCGTATCAGTATCGGTTTTGGAGGTCACCGTTACGCCAACTGATACTGATACGGGACACCTTGAGTTTTAGGCCATTATAAATTGGCCAAATCTTTATAGGTAGAGTTGTTATCTTGTATAGATTAGATTGATATGTAATCAATCCAATGGTAGGGATTTTATGGCGTCTTTTAGGATCTATAAAAAGGGATGGTCTTGGAGGTAGGGAGCGCTGCATTTTCTTAGTTTTGCAAGGTGTATTCAAGTATTTGTAAGAAGTGAAGAAGTTTCAATTTCAATAAAGTTGTTCCTCTATTCCAATATTCTTGTTGGTACGTTGTTTGTCTATTTCTTCCAATCTAGGTTTTGGGATCTCACTGATTCGATAACTGGATTGCATCATGATTCCCAACGTTGGTTGCTTGAGCCCTTCAATGCCATCAGTGCATGAGCAAATTCATGATGGCACAGCACTTTATGTTGTCTTCATCTCTTACTGTAGAGATTGCAACTTCTGTAGCACCTTTGTGGTCATCATGTCATCATTGCAGCATTCTGCTACCACCTTAGCTGAATCCTAACCTTTAAGATGTTGCATCATTTCCCTGATAGTACAAATGAAAGCTAAATCCATGGTATTAAAAGATAGTTACATTTCAGCTGTATTGGCCATTATGTGAAGGAAACAGTCACCCCCATAACACGATGTGGGGGTGAATTGGTCTGTTGTGGAAAAATGGCCATAACAGCCAAGGTATTCCATAACAGTAAAGGTGGTCATAATGGCCACCGCCATTACTGTTATGATATGGGCAGCAACAACCGTTATGGAAGTTATTTTTTAAACCGATTTTGGCCCCATAATGAATCATTATGGGTCAAATTTTCCATAACGGCCATTACGTTACCGTTTTGGAATACCATGGTAACGGTACTGTTAGCCAATATGCCATTACGGGCTGATTTGGCCATAAAAGGCATGTTATGGAAGTTTTTAGTTTAAAAAATTCTCTCTTTTTTAATTCACTTTATTCATTTCAACCATTTGAGTGGGATTCAATGAACTAAGCCTATTGTGAGAATCAAAACATAATTTGAGTGGGATTCAATGAACTGAAGCAAAGTGGATCATTTTGGGAAAATATCAGAAGAATGTGTAAACCATCACCCTTTTTTTTCATTTTTGCAATCCTTTTTCATTTATATGTAGCAGGCCCTAATTTACCAAATCATGCTTGGTTTGTGTTCAATTAGGGCCTATTTGGTTGACTTTCAATACGTCAAGTTGACACTGCCGGGCAGACAGCATTCTTGCCAAAGAATGGTATGTCACACTATTAAAGATATGTCCAAAACTGGAAAAGAATACATATTCGGTAAGAATGTTTTCTGCTTGGTACTTCATGATTCTTGTGCCGGTCCGGTTTGAAGTATCATCCAAAATCAGTACGTATTGCCCAATACAGACCAGTTTTGTCCAAAAATTACATGTCCGAAACAGGCCTGGTTACAGTGGTGACTGATTCCATAGACGAAAACTGTTTTACAATGATTGGTGTCCATTACAAAGTGTTGACGAGAACAGGCTAGATTTTTTACATTTTCTTTTGCCTGAAATGATGTTATAGTTGGCATATTGCATCTCTTGGAATGTTCAGTTCAAGGAATTCCAATCCAAAAAAGGATGTATAATACCCATCTAGCATAAATGCATTAGTATTTCAAATATGTGGACATTGATGCAGCCTTTAGCTTGTAAATCCTTATGGCAAATAAGTGGGCATGCATTCATGGAATTGTTGTGGTGAATTTTGGAAATGTCATTTTAGTAATTTTATTTTATTTGCCTTTCAGGGAAAAAGCTGTGGTCCCAAAATCGGGATGTTGTCGCAGAAAAAGGCGTGTACTAGGTTGATGCTTGGGAAGGAATGCTTGTTCCAGATTCTCATTTTGAGGCAAAATTGATATGGTTTGCAAGCATATTTAGATGAAAGGTAAAGGGATCTTAGTTCTAAAACTCCAGGAGTTAAGACTCTAAACTATAGGAAATTCACTGAGGAGCGCGACTTTGGGTCCCAAATTGACAACACTTGATGAATTGGCTTGTTAACTGGGTTGACCCACTGTGGCTTGCCATATCTTGAATTGAGCCACTTGTCTGGTCTTTTTTCTTCTTCTTCTTTTTTTTTTTTTTTTCTTAGGTTTGCAAGAGGGATTGACATTGAGCATGTACTTTTTTGCATTGGTTATGGATGAGTTAAGGAGACATTTGCAGGAAGAGATCGCATGGTATATATTTTTTGTAGAGAACATAGTTTTGATTGACAATATGTTGTTTGTAGAGAACATAGCTTTTTCATTGACAAGATGAGGGAGGGCATAAACACAACTAGATTTATGGAGGGATGTTTTAGAATCTAAAGGATTTAAACTTATTTAAATTACAACAGAGTATATGGAGTGTAATTTTTGTAACAATATGGGTGAAAACGAGGATTTAGTTAAGATTGCTGACGAAGAACTTTTCCAAAGTGACCACTTCCAAAACCTTGGGTCAATAATTCATGAGAGGAGAGATTGAGAAGAATGTTGCCCTTTAGAATTCAAGCTGGGTGGAAAATGGAGATGTGCCTTGGGAGCTCTATGCGATTATCATTTGCCACTCAAACTGAAAAGGAAATTTTACAGGATAGCTGTGTGACCATCCAAGCTTTATGGCATAGAATGTTGGGCAATTAAGCAACAACATGTAAAATGAGTGTAATTGAAATGAGGATGTTGTGATGGATGAGTGGCAAGATGAGGAAGGATGGAAATAGAAATGAATGCATGTGAGCTATCTCAGGAGTAGAGCCAATAGGTAATATGATGAGGGAAAGTAGACTTTCGATGGTTTAGTTATGTGTAACGAAGACCAAGAACCTTGTGAGTTAGAAGTTGTGGGTTGGTCCAAATTGAAAGTTCTAAAAGGGTAAGGAGAAGGCCTAAAAGAATGTGGATGGCAATAGTACGAAAAGACTTGATGACCTGTGGTCTAATTGAAGATCCTACCCTTGATAGAGCGAAATGTCTCCTTGGGTTGAATAACCTAGATGGACATGAACGGAATCAAGTTTTCAGGTGTTAGGAAAGGCTCCATATTTTATTAAGTTGAATGGGAGTAGATCTCAACAGGGAACTCTCGATCGGGTGTTGGGTGAGATAGCTTCGAGTTAGAAAGGAATTCTTACAACAACAAGATACTCTCCAATTTATCTACCCATCAAGAAGAGAATTTGATGGTGCCTTCTCTTTCATTTTTAACACAAGCTTGGCAGCTTCTTGGGATGACATGGTTGATGTTGCATAGGGAAAGGCTCAAAAGAACATGGTTGGAGATGGTAATAAAAGACTTGACGACCTATGATTTAATCGAAGTTATGGCCCTTGATATAGTGAAATGGCAGAAAGGGATTCATGTATCTGACACCAATTAGTTGTATAAAGCTTGATGATAGATAGATTGACACTGCAGAGGGGCTTGGGTTGGTATGCTCTTCCATTGCTACCTCAGGAGGTGTTGCATTTCCAGAGAGAGCCCCAAGCAAGTGTAGTCCTTCTGAGAAGCCTGATGCATTAAAGATATGTGGTTTGGTAATGATATCCCTGGTGGGGTATTTTATCTGGTGAAATCATCCTCCTAAACACTTCCATGGAGCATTGGACTGTTTTTAAAAGCCTACTCAAAGGGAGTTAGTGTTTGTTTGCTTTGGTGTTGGAGTAAACCCCATGCGCATGTAACGGTCGAGTTCAACCGATGGTTTGAAACCCCGGGCCATCATTGGCTAACGATGCACAACCCTTAGATGAGATCACTAACCGGATTGTTCATTTGGGTCAACCATTATCTTCAATGGGCCCCACAACCGTTCTTTATTGTGTCGTTAGATGAACTTGAGCCGATCAAAACACGCGACACACGACCCCATAGTGATCCCTGGTCCTTGTGCTCATTACCATCCTCCACTGTGTTGTAAATTGGAAAAGGCGGATGTCGGCGATTATTTTCATATTCTAAACAAACATGAGAATTGTTGGTTAAATGTAACTGCATTCGGGGGTTAAGTAATGTAATTTGTAGTCATTACACTTTTATATTAGATTTATATTAGATTACTGTGGCACGTAAACAGGCTCTTATAAAGATAACAAACATAGGAATCTTGACCTTGGGCCCACCGTGATATATGTATCTTGGTATACATGCCATCCATCCATTTTGAAAACTTAATTTAGGGTACGATGCAAAAAATGAAGCAGATCCGAATCTCAAGTGGACCATAATACAGGAATTTCCATTAAAAACTTCACCTGGGCCAGAAAAGTTTTGGATCAAGCTGATATTTATTTGGTCTCTCCATCCAGGTCTCTGTGACCTTATCAACAGGTTGGATGGCAAATAAGCATTCTGGTGGCCTGCATGAAGTTTTTAATGTTGGGGATTCAATCACGACTGTCTCCTGTGGTTTGGTCCACCTAAGATTTGGATCTGGCATCACACCCTAAAATGCGTTTTCAAAATGGATGGACGGTGTGGATGTAAGGCATATACATTACAGTGGCCCCCACAGTTAGGGATCCACACAAACCGCACCCCAATTTTGCTTGCTTTGGGACACCCTCTTCCACTGGTGGTGGCTGCTTCAACTACGTCCACGCCCTTTAACCGTCTGTTCTACAATTTGAGAATTTGGGTATAGCAGCGACAAGATTTATTAGGGGGAGGTGATCATGTGCATGTCAATCCAACCGTCTAAGTTATATGGCTTTTTTAGTACACCGATCAAATTATCCTACCCGTATATGTGGTGACTATGAAATGGATGGCTAAAAATCAAACAGTCGAAAATTGAATAGATGGTAAAGATTGCCCAATCAATTTAGTAATTTCCGGTCATCCTCCATCCATACCTTTCTTGTACAGTTTCCAAGTGCAAGTGTACATATCGCCATACTATCAAGCTGCGTGGGGCCATCCGTGATAAGTGAGTGTCATCCAACCCATCCATTATACCCCCCACCTAATGTTTGATCTAATTCCCGGAAATCCAGACTGATCCATAACTCGGTGGGCCACACCAAAGGGAACGACGGATGACATTGGGGAGGGGGACTGCAGCGTCGGAACTTCCAGATGGAATGTGGGGTCCACCATGTTGTTTATACGTCATCCAAAGAAGTAATCAGGTCCACCACACATGAACGAAGGAATGCACACAAAATTCAAACTATTACGAATTTTAGGTGGGCCAGAACAAATGAATCTATATGTTTTAGGCTTGATCGTGGATTTCTCCCTGTGGTGTGTCCCACCTGATCTTCTGATATAGATGTTTCTTGGTATAAACGGGGGACATTACAAGGCCCACAAGATGGACGGTTTGGATTCTGCATACACATCATGGGTGGGCCTGAATCGGCCATGGCCAGGTGATCCAGACCGTTGGCTTGTTGGGTCCTACGGCCAGGTGATCCAGACCACTGTTTTCAATTTCTCATCCTAAAAATCTCTCTGTTGCCCAAAATTTGAAAGATTATGATTGTCCAATTGAGATGATGTTGAGGCATGGGTCTATCAAAGGTGGGCCACATCACCAATGGTTTGGTTTTGCCAAACCGCCCCATTTGTCAGAATTGAAAATTGCGTGTAAGCTGTGCAAGGCTGGGGTCCACAGATGACCAATCAGCATGGTCCAGCACATGATCCCATTTAAGGGGAAGCTGAGAAAGACAGCCTGCAAAGGAGGTTGGCTAGATGCATCTCCCGACGTATTGCTACAAGATACCTCAAGACTTTAGCCATAGGTCTTCATTCAATGATCCAAACCGTTTATATGATGGGCCTCACCTGGATGGGGATACCCAAAAAATAAATTCTCATATTTCAGAATATTTCTACCCGTCGATCATTTTCAAATATAGACGCTCTCCTTGATCAAACGGCTGAAAATATTTGAATATCGGGATATTATTTATCTATTTATTTATTTGGGTTGGGGGGTATACTCGATTGACGATCAGGCCCATGATATCAACGGTTAGAGTAATTGAAAAGCTCCCCAATCCAACTACCAAAGTCTCAACGTATTCTACTACAATGCATCGGGATGCATTATAGGTGTTACCCGGGTAATACCTTAGTGGGTTTACCCTTAACGTGGGCCCCACCTTGATAATGTATTGTACATCCACGCCGTCTATCCGTTTTTCCATCCCATTATCAGACGGGGTCCCTAAAATTAAGAAGATTCAAATCTATGGTGGACCATACCACAGGAAAAAGTGGTGATTGAGTCCTTCACCATTAAAAATTCCAAAGGACCCATCGGAAGGATTTCGTAATGTTGATTTACCATCCAACCTGTTGATAATGTCAAGAAGATCTGGATGAAGGGAATATATAAATATGAGCTTGATCCAAAACTTTTTGGCCCACAAATTTTTTAAAATATCATTCGTCACTGTTTCTAGTGGTATGGTTCACCTGAGATTTATATCCTCTTAAGGTTTGTAATCACATCCTAAAATGAGATGGAGAAACAGGTGGACGGCGTGGATATACAAAAAATACATTAATATGGGCCCCACACAGTACAGCTATTCCGCTCCCCCCAAAGGAGCCCTGCTTCTCTATTTCTAGCAAGAGACGTGTAGTTCGTCGCGGTTAGTTATTCGTAACTGTACATCGCATGTTTAGTATGTCTTATGTGGAAAAAATTAGCACCGTAGACCCTTACGTTTTATACATGTTTTTTCTAAATGATTGAAAACTTACGTTACGAAAATAAAATTTTCATGTACAGCAAGATGGTTTTAGAGAAAAATACTCATGATTTTTAGATAAAAACAGCTTAAAAAGTAATGCCAAAACAAATAGAAATCTAGATTAGTAAAGTAAGTTTTGTTCACATCAAAAAAAAATAAAAGACTCCGAAAGCGCGTTAAAGTTGATACGCGTGCACTTATAAATTTTTTACGTGGCATACGTCCTACCAAACTCAACGGTCCAAATATCGGAGTCTAGCAAGTGGGTCTTCATCCAAAAGTCACATTGGTTGAACGATTGTAGTATCTGATTAATGCACACCTGTTTGCTGGATTTGGACAGTTGGATATACTTCATTTCAACCGTCCACTAAATGTCCACCAATCTTGTGGTTATCTAATTAGTAGCTGTATTTCTTTTTGCTTTTTCTTCCATCTACACCGGGACCCACAATCTTGACGGTTCAACTTGCGTCGAATGTGCAACTTGTACAATTTCGATGTACCTGTTTTTAACTGTCAAATACCAACACAATAAAAACATCTCTTTGTAAGTTGGTTGTTGGGTACGCGGAATAGCGGCGACTCGCATAAAGCCACGTCGGTGCGACCCTGACCGTGGGGCCCATCTCGATGTATACGTTATATATCGACGCGGTCCATCTGTTTTTACAGATTAAAAGGAATGGTCCCAAAAAATGAGGAAGATCCAAATCTCAGGTAGACCATACCACAGGAAAACAGTGGTGACTGAACGTCCACCGTTAAAAGCTTCTTAGAGCCGGGGGAATACTTGTATGGCCACAAAAGTTTCGTATCATGCTATGTTTTTGCTTTCTTCAGTTCATCCAAGTGAGAATGACCTTATAAACGGTTTTGATGTTATATAATCATTAAGGTGGAGCCCAGAGATGTTTCAACGGTAAGCATTTCTTTCCCAAGTTTTCTCTCTCGTGTGGTCCATTTGAGTCTTGGATCCGTTCATTTCTAATTTTGGTATCTAAAAGGAGTTGGAAAAACGGATGGACGTGATGGATTTATCATAAACATCACGGAGGGCCCCAACTAAGTTCCCAGAGCAGAAATTCAGGGAATCCGCGTCCACCGCAATGTTTATTTACCATTACATCAGGTACTGCAGTACACATGTAAGGATGGTGTATCAATCGGGACCGTCCATGTGCTGGATCCTATCATGGATAGCTCGTCTGTTAAAAGTCACAGTCACCAAGCAATATCAGCCTTCACTTTTTCTTCAAATTCATTGCACATGATAAGACTGTAAACTGTTTCTATTTCCACCGTTGCTTTGAAGTCAACTGATCAGATTGTTAAGATAATCCTACTTACGTGTATTTTGGGCCACTTTCCATCCACAGGAGGACCAGCTAGATGGACGATTAGAATGACTAGTCACCCTCCCACGTGTCTCATGGAGAGATGGCTGTACCACTTTCAGTGAGTGTGTGAAAGAGAGCCGGACACGCCACGACATCCACGCCCTCCCTAAAATCAAAGTCCCCAAACTGAAAATTCGGTCCGTCAAAAGCACTTATAAAGGAACTGGGCTTCCATGGAAGATTTACACCATTTAAAAATGCTAATGGTTCTTCAACTGTACATATAGCATAGTTTTACAGCAATCCATACCGTCCAAACTTCTGATCTAATTGTTTATGAGAATTTAAACTGAAAATAATAATGTTAACCATATGATTTTTTTTCCATGGAGTTTGGCAAAGATACTCTTCACTTTCAGCCATCCATTGGCAGCGACTACTTGAAAGATAGGATTGCTCGATCAGTGTGTCTTTGGAGTTATTCTCCATCCATGGTAAAACTCGCAATTTGGATGGTCTAGATAGGTGTATATGTGAGGAGGATCCGTCACCACCATTTTCTAAATGGTGTAGAATTAACTTGAGAGTCTTGACAGTTATAAAGTGGCATTTGACCCAAAACACCCTTTCCAAGATCTGATAAAATGACCAACATGACTTTTAAATTCCTTTAATCACGACCGACCAACCTCACTTTTTGTTTTTTGGGTTCGGCATGCATCCAAAACATAGACGTGTGTCACATTTTTGGACGGTGAGAATGCATCGTTGGACATTTATCCGGCCGTTGATTTATTTGCATGACTATGGTCCACTCCAGTAGAAATTATTTGTAACTTATAACAGTATGAAGAATGAGTGGACCCCACCCATGATCACAACTACCATTGGATAGGATGGTTTGAACATGGATCTCACACGGCTCAAAGTTAGCCTAATTGGATGATCGTGGCCTTTCAATAAGGGACCGTAAGATGAAACGAACGGCTGAGTAAAAGTGATCATCTTGGACTCATTTGAACGGTTGTGATGGTCCAGTCAGGGTGATTTTGTAGTCATGGGCAGTGCATGATTGATCAAGATCAGATGATATTCATACCTGACCTTATGCAGTATGCTCGAGTTTTTTGGCCTCGTTTAAGTGGATTGTTCTTTCAGAGATTTGAAGATTCAGGATTTTGGGCCCTTTTCCGTTGAATCTGGATCGTTGATGTGCTTCTGCTCATAACTGTCTATTTTCAGGTGAATAGTCAATAGCGCACGCAAATGCATCATGCAACTCATGATTTTTGTAAATGTACTTTTAAAAATAAATTATTTCAAAATTATTAAAAGATTTATATGGAAATTCATAAACATTTCTCTAATTAAATTTATATATTTTATAATTAAAATATTTAATTAAAGGTTTTGCTTAGTAATGCCCGGAAAGGATGGCTTGTTAATTATTTTAATTGCTCATTTATTTATATAACTACATGCAAGCCATGGTTCAAAAGCCATGGTACAAATTTACACTAATTTATGATCTTAAACATTCAGTTAATGAGGTGAAAATGAGCGGCCAGGATTGAGCGGAGAAATAAAATAAGTGTGGTCATTGTCTTGAAAAATTCATTTAATACATCTCATTTTATATTATTTATGTCAAAAAGTACTTTGGTTTAACTACTCTTAACCATGTGATCCATGACTCATAAACAATCAGAATCGTGACAATTGGGCCCATTCAAAGAGTTTGTTAGCATCGTGGCTTGCTCCCAGTGGTGTTATCCAATAAGTTGTCTGGAGTGGACTACAAGACATTGACAAGGTTTGCGAATGTTTGTTGGTTGGTGTCCGATGAAAATGGAAATATTGGTAAAACCCTTTGATTAAAAAATAACAATAATACAAATGGGTATGTCAGCATGGAAGCAAACATCGAATTCAAATCAAATAATATAAAGATAAACGTAAGCAAGCAATTATAAACACAACGAATGCATAAGTTTTTACGTAAAAAAACCTTCACGGTAAAAAACAACGACACAAAATGACAATAAATTATTGTGAATAAAGAGAATACGTTACGATCTTATAAAGACTCATAAGTCAGGCATGATGGTATGAGACACCATATTCGAGTTGTTAACTTACGTTGGGGTAGTGCCGCCCTAGACTAACCTTTGAGCACCAATGGAAGCGACTGACCTAGTATCCCCAAATGATAGATACCTGGTTTGGCCTTATCTTGGAGACAAATTTGAATAATAAGCCTTCTTCACATTGGATACTTGGCTGACGAGCACTTACCTTTTTGAGATTGTCATTAGGTAAAGATGAAGAACCTTTACTATTGGAACGATCATGTACTTTAGATATTAGAATGACAAACCCCAAATTGGATCAATGGACACTGGTGATGAGCTGCTACGTGCCATAATAAGTTATTAGATATGGTTAACGACTCGTAATATAATGGCGGTATCTCAGCTCAACCAATTTACTATTTAAATTTGGATAAATAAAGAATTGGTCAATCATGGCATCTGTTAGTAATGGTGGTCACGGGTCACATTACAATAGAACATATATTTTTGTGAATTATGGTATTAAAGGTGACGGATTATATTACAACTTAATAAACATTTTATGAATGATTGTGTTGACGATAAGTATTATAATTGTTGTTATTCCCGGGACATAGATCTGTATATCATGTCATACATGCGCTTAATGAAATATATTAGGAAACAGTTTGTTTTGATATGCTATCATTAATTACGCTTGATTGTGTTAATAACATGTGTAACTCAGGAAAATGATATCATTGAGTTGATCACTCACTCTCATCTGAGATAGTATTTTAAAATGTCAATCATACGATATTATTGATGTAGGTACTACCAAGATCTCAAACGGGCGGGCTTAAATCGACTTGTACCATCGTCGTGATGTTTTTAAAGTGTTTGGCGAAAATATGTGTAATGCCCCGAAAATCGGCACCCGAGTAGATAGAATCCGATCCCAAGTTTTTGGGTATTAAGTTAATAAAATGCACATGTGTCCTCATTCATATTCACATTCATTTCATACACAAATATTCAGAATAATACATTTCAACTTAGTTAAACCAAAGCGAGGTAGAGATATATATATATATATATATATATATAGAAATGTAAAGCTAACACCCAAAAGTTACAATTCCAAAAGTGGTGACCATGTATAGGAGAACTATATGAATCACAATAATTGTAATAAGAACAAAAAAAACAACTAGCAAGCAGGAAGAAGCTAGAAATCTACTGTGTGCCCCGAGCGCATCATCAACTGCTCATATTCTTGAGTTATCTATATATGTCAAATATTAGTCACCAAACGCTAACCTGGTGAAAAAATATTCCCAAGATTGTTACTTTGGATATTTTAGTGAATAATAGGTTCATAACAAATACATATCCATACATGTAATATACTTAAGTATGTTACCTTTAACGCATAAATACTAAACAAATTACACACGTTATCAACATAACCAAGCGCAAGTAATAATGGCATAACAAACAAACAGTTTCATGATGTAGTTGGTAAGTATATTAATGCTATGATGAAATGATGCATACTCCTTACAATCCAACACTCCCACACAAGTGACTTTAAAGCGTATTTTACAAAATGTCAACACTTCCTCATAAGTGACTCAAATGTCAAATCACAACCTATTTTAGAATACACATGATTAGCTAAATGATTATTAGTCTCAGTTCATACAGCAGGTCAGCGAATTTAGGATATCGTTGTTATATCACGAGTCATTATTCAAATCACGTGACTCGTTGCGGCACGTGACGACTCCTCACTAGTGTCCATTGATACAAATTAAGGTATCAACATGGTACGGGTCGTCACCCAACACCAAGTATGAACAATCAATTCAGAGGTACATGCTTGTCACTCAAAACTAAATCAATGCAAAGGAATTGACTCGTCACCCAATTCCATCCACGCTCGGTCGTTCGAATGGTACTCTGGCACAAAATTATTGGGCGGGTAATTTGATGGAGATCGTTCGAACAATATTCTATCACCTTTATCAGTATTCACTGGTCACTACGGGGAGGCTCGTCACCCTAACATAGGCCGACAACTCGAACACGGTGTCTCATACCACCATGCTCGGTCATGAGTCTTTGTGAGATCGTAACGCAGTAATGTTTATGAGTAAACTAAATCAATAGTAATGATGATATCCCAGATTCTATTAAAATTATACAATCACTGAGCATAAGAATGATCGAGCTTATATTAAACTGATGCGATTGATTATGGAGGACCCCAGGCAAACCAACATTAGCTACAAAGCATCCCGTGTAGTTCTAACTACTGTCGATCATCCCTGTTCAACTTCGGTCGACTATATAAGTTTGGGATAGCCTTTCTAAAGTAGGCTATCCGCATATTTAAATAAATTGTGGAGATCGATTCACTGCAACAACAATTAGAATTTACCTACTACATAAACATAATCGCAAAAAAATTCAATACCACACCATATATACTAACTAAACACATGTACAATTTAATGCAATTCAATTCACACCAACGCAATTCAATCATATTAACATTTTTTAGCATTCAACATCAAAGAATTCTAATATTAAGAATTTTATGTCATTCAAGTATTTCATAAAGCGTGTTATCAACTAAATAGCAAACAAGCACATTTAATTATTTTAAAATTCCAAGTAGAAGCTTGAGAGTATATATTCACCTTTAAGTTGAAAATCATCGATTTGAATACGACACTAATGTCGAAAATTTAGGAAAAATACTTCAAACCCTAATTCATTGACAATATCATTATTAATAACAAAAATTTTAACTTAATTAGACTTTAATCAATGGTTAAGAGTTTTACCTAACTTAATTTGAGCAAACACAAACTCTATTAGACGAGTTGGGGCCCGGAATTGGCGTACAATGGCATCCATATGAAGCCACTTCTAAATACGACTTCCATAATAGCATGAGCCCCTCCTAGTCGATTGTTGGGACTCCAATTCCTAGCATGAATAAACTTTAGAATTGGGGTTTCCGAGAAACGACAGAAATGAAAGGGGGTTTCTAATCTTAATGGATAAAAAATGTAGCAAATGAAAGAAAGATATAGAAGGATAGGTAGGGAATCTCTTACTTGGCAATGGGTGAAGAATCTAACCCGGAATCTTCGAATTTTGGCTATAAAAGACGTGAAACTAAGCATAAAAGTAAGATCTTGCAAGATCCGGCGAGCACAGGGATTAGATGGTGTGATCCGGCACCGGGTGTCACGCCCCAAACCAAGAAATCAGATTCACAAGAATCTCGATCGTCGAATCTGATGCCGACAACCTCTGTAGTACCCCATTCTCGGTTCTCAGTACCCATACACCAGGTTTCGATCCTGGGATCCTACAATGAGAATTTTCCAACGTACATTTATCTCATAAGAAGCATAACCACAAGTATACCCAAATCACAAAGGCAACTCATCATCACATATCCACTAATATAAACATTTGAATACAAAGCTAAAAGAGAAATACATATATCGAAAATCAAAGCTCCAGAAGACGCTGCGTACTCCAAGCTCCACTCTATTGTGACCTGACGTCACCTGCACGCATCTATCGTGCATAAGCTTATAAAAAGCTTAGAGGGTGGTGAAAGTGTGTGCACAAGGTAAGTGTCAAGTAAGCAATATCAAAGTAATCAGAGTAAGCGGAAATACTGACAAGCCCATAAATCATACAATATCAGAAATACTGTTAAGTTCATAAATCATACGATACCGGAGTAATGCGAAAACATACTGATAGACCCATAAATACCATCAGCATTATCCAAGCTATGCGATGCAAAAATATAATAAACCAATATCATATACTGATGAAGCAATGTAGATCAGTTATGCAATGCGAAGACAGTAAGCCAAATATCATATATTGATAATACAATGCAATATGTGGTGCGAATGAAATGACCAAGATGGAGTGAAGTCGGGATGATAGTACGTAGTATCGCAGGCTTTAGGGTCCATCACAAAGGACTTCTATCCAAACCAGTCTCATACCTAAATTTGGATAGTCATACTCAATGTAGTAGACTCCTGATCTCAGGTTAGTCGTGCACCCAATCGAAATCATTGTCATTATGAAGGTACACAATAATTAGTTGTGACCACCAACCCGAGTGGATAGTGACTGAATGAATAAATAAATATGTAGCTCTACTCGATAAGTCCACATATCAGTACGGTTTCTCTTTGAGATCATCACCAGGGTCTATTACACTCTACCCCAGCTTGTCACCCCTATCTGAGCCCACAATTGGGTAAGTGGAAGAGACCTCACTATCCACCTGCCAATATCGGGCCTGGCTCGTCGATAGTAGACCCATTCCTCGAGCTAGTCAAACTCAACCTAGACATTACCCCCTCACTCAGGTGGGTAAGGTCACACCCCCTCCTACCGACCACGACACAGCGGGAGACGCGAACTACTGGTATACGGCCCTTATGTGCTCATATATCCACTCGGTCTCGACATTGGGGCATCTCCTAGCCACGGAGGTTTATGAATTTTCACCTAAGGACATCTATGGTGCCCGTATGATAGAACTAAACATTTTCGGTGTCCCATCTGGCCATCCACGATATGCCTATAGAGGCTATAGCCCTGATATCACTAGGGCGCACAGTAATCATAATACACAATGCAAGATGCATAAGTCATACAATCTAGTTATGTATCAATCCTGCGCATACCGTGCACTCATGTGAGATAACCTCCGCCTATCAGGGAGTCTCATAACAACCTGCCCAATGAGATATGCAATGGTCAACCACATCTCATAACAAGCATGCAGATGATGCGTATGGGCATGTATCATGATGCTATGCTGTCATATACTCATAATCGGTATTAATAACCGGCATCAACAATCGGCCTCGACAATGTGGACATTTAACCAACATTGCCCCCAAGGAATGGCCCACATAGAGCCTAACATATAGTGGACCCATGGCCTCACACAAGGGCCAAATATACAACACCATGTGCCTCACTCAAGAGCTTAATACACATCACGATGGGCATCTCACATGCGCCTAATATATTACATAATGGGCTTCATCGCCTGGCCCTCAAATGCATCACAATGGGCCTCATCACATAGACCTTATATTCATCACATTAGGCCTTAACACACGGGCTGAATACACATCCCAATGGGCCTAAAATACGAGCCGCATATACATCACATTGGGCCTCAAACACAGACCGCATATACATCACATTGGGCCTCAAACACGGGCCGCATATACATCACATGGGTCTCAACAATCGGCCTCAGCAATCGAAATCGACCTCAACAATCAGAATCGATGATCGGCATCGATAATTGGCACTGACAATTAGCATCGATAATTGGCACTGATAATTAACATATAAACAATGCGGGATACATAGATGAATAACCGATCAACCATAATATAAAAATCGACCCTCGGCCGTGGTTATATCAAATCCGATAGCGCGAAACCATCCGTTTATGGTGTATGGGGCCCACTTATCTGGGTTAACCCACGAGAGAATTATGAGAATGGGCCTAACAAGGCCTAAGGGAAGGTCACAATCTGGACATCCAACCATCATTGCCCATCAATGTGGACATCTAACCAACATTGCTCTCAAGGAGTGGCCTACATATAGAGCCAAAACATATAATAAGTTCATGGCCTCACATAAAGACTGTATACACATCAAGTGGGCCGCATGGCATGGGCCTCGAATACATCACATTGGGCCTTGCCCATGGGCCTCGAATACATCACATTGAGCCTCGCCCACGGGCCTCGAATACATCACATTGAGCCTTGCCCATGGGCCTCGAATACATCACAGTTGGCCCACACAAAGGCCTCACATACAATTATGATGGTCCTCATTTATGTCACATCGGCCTCGAATACACAACAGGTGGGCCTCATGTATATTAAATTGGGCTGCACCAATAGGCCTCATGTATATCAAATCGGGCTCACCCTTATGTATTTTTGAGATCCGACCTATTCATAAGTTAACATAGAGATAGATGAAATGAAAATAATATCAGCTTGATTGGAAACTACTGTGGCCCTGGAGTTTGAACGGTGGATGTTACGGTCCACTATTTAAATGGTGGGGTCCACTTGAACGTTAGATTTGACCCATCCTTTTGTTCATGCCATAAAATGATATCTCAATATGGTTGGACGGTTTGGATACGACGTATGCATCATGGTGGGCCCCACCGCCCAAACAGTGGACGGTGTAGCTAAAATACATACATCAATGTGGGCCCTGCGGGCTTACTGCCATCCTAAGGAGCAGCTAAATAGACATGCAGCTTGCTACACTAAAAAGGCAGAGGTGGGTCCCACGTAGGGCCCACCATCATGTATATATTTAATATATAATATATTTAACATAATATAATATGTATATATTGTATATCTAACGTCCAGGCCGTCCAGGGCCTGGACAGTTACATGCTTTAGGGAGTATCCCCACACGTGGGATGGGTCCCACCATCCTTGGACGGTGGATGCCCCACGTGCGTGAGGTGTGGCCCATCTAATGGATGGACGGTGTGAATGGGTCCCACGACCCTACTGACGTCCAATGGCAGGGCAGCTGCCTAACTATGCTGCACGTTGCAGCTTCAAATGAAACAAAGGTGGGTCCCACGTGATGGGCTACCCCCTCATAACATATAAAATATATTATTATTATTATTATTATTTTAATGCAGCAGGCGAGTACACCTCACTGCTAGTTTACACTTCACTGTTAGCCACCCCACTGTCAGTTAACACTTCGCTGTCAGCCATACCCCACCGTTAGTACACCCTCTGGACAGACGGTGAGGATATGTACCTCATCAAGGTGGGTCCCACATGGCCCACCTATTTTGGATCAGTCTAATATTAGTGTTTTCTCATCATCCAGGCCCACTAGATGGCCTGGATAAAACAGATGGACAGCCTCGATAAGATACATAAATCATGGTGGGCCACACCGTTTTGGATGGATGAACGGAGTGGATTAGGATAAATACATCAAGGAGGGCCCCACCTACACGTGTGGGGTGGGCCACGTCCTAGATGGACGGTTGGGATGACATATAAACATCATGGTGTGTCCCACATGGATGGGGTCCATCGGTAGATGGCGTAGATCTAAACATCACGGTGGGCCACACACCTCATCATCATCATTACCATACAAAAAAAAAAGAGAAAAAGAAAGAGAAAAAGAAGAGATCGGATGGTGATGGAGGGACCCCGCCACTATGGGCCCTTCATGGTCACAACACATACATAAAATGGGTCCCATCACAAGTGGGCCTTATAATAGCAAATCAACGGTGGATCACCCACCTATTGGCCTCCTTCTTGGTCCGATGGAACGCCAAACTCCTTGGCTTTGAACTTGATGGAGGATGATAGACATTGGACGGTTGGATGGTGGAGATTAGAGGTAGGACGTGGGCCACACAAAGCTCTCTCGTGGAGCTCTCATGGACGTTGGGTTGCTTGCTTGAAAATGGAGAAATGAGAGAGAGAGAGAGAGGATGAGATGTAAAGAGAGAGAGAGGGGGAGGGATGGGTGATGGAGTGAGTGATGTGTACTTGACATGTAAGGGTGTGTAAGAGAGAGAGAGAGTTGACTTTGGGGATGGTGTTGTACTTGACATGATGTGGTGATTGATGGGATTGATTGATTGATGTGACATATTGTAGAGATACTTTCGAAATTCGCACGAGTGGCGTTTTTCTCAAACCGAACGCGAGCCCACATCTCCTGACCTAGGTATCGGTCCAGCGCACGAGCTCCGGTGACGAGGCGGTCGCTAGGGTACAAGTATTGGATCGAGTCGACTCTGGTTTACAGGATATGAATCAGGGTCGCGCGCAACTGCTGATTACGGATAGCGGGTTGCCGGAATTCGACCAAGAGGACCGCGGAAGCCTACGGAACGGTACAAGCTAGGATACGTGTCTTACATCGGGCCCCACTAATTCTCTCATTTCTCTCTTTTTCTCTTCTTCTTTCTCTCGTTTGCTAGGATAAATTCATATAGAAGAGGGGAGTGAAGTAAATAAGTATTTATTGTGCCATATGTGGTGCAAATGGCCATAATGAATAGATACTTGCTATTATTACCCTATGAGAGGTTGTTTCTAACTTTTAGGGCCCACTAGAGGGTATACGGATCGATTTATACTATAGGTTAGTTGCCCTTTGTGGTAATCTATGCTAGACTTCAATTGCCCGTAAATCGAACCCACCCACTGATCAATGCTTATGATCAAAAGTTAGTTCGACGGTTACTGATCATTGATCAGGGTCACGTCTATATGAACATGTGTAGGGCATTGTCCTAAGTCAGTGTCTTAAGTTTGATTATAATCTAATGGTCTAAAAGTTACAACTTAAGCCAATAGTAAAAAATGGATATTTAACTTAAGTTCCTAACAAACACTAAAGGTATTCGAATATTTCATGCACTTGGCTTGCGAGTCCAAGTTAAGCGATTTGAGATGCGATCTCGGCTCGATGTCCTGTAATGGATGTCAAGCCCACTAAAATGAACATCTTTTTATAATCTCGGGTTTAGTGGCCCACTAACGAGCAAGATAGAGCTTGAAACTAGAGTTTGGATCAGATAAGTTCATATCACAGCTTATTCATAATTAGTGGAAATGATGATTCACTTCTAATCACCATAATCACGAACCCTAATTCAACTATATTAGAAACTATCCGAATTAGTAAAATATACTAAAAATATAAAATAAAAATTTAATCATATAAGGTAATTCCTAGTATGATTAGAAGTAATTCCTAAGAAGACACCAAATACAAAATGCTAAGATGAAAACGATATGTGCAGTCCATTGACAATGTGCAATTGTAGAAATTTTCAATTTCAATAAGTATATTTCTTGTAGTGTTTTTGGTACTTCTAATTACTAGATTATTTTTTATAATTTTTTGATAATTCATCATTAAGTATACTTTAACTCTACCATATTTTATTCCATTTTGAGTTCTGTAAAAAATCTAAAAATTTTGAAAGTACCAGCTGATTGAAAGCAATGATTTTCAGTATAATTTTCAAAACGTCATAAAATTAACCTCCTTTGAGTTTTTATTTTATTTTATTTTTCTATGAAACTAAACTCGTCAAGCTTCAATCTAGCTTTTAAATCACTCAATTGGAGTTATAAAAAAATATATATGAATTGTTGAAGTCAATGTACTAGAATTGCCAAAATATGAACATGTAGAATTTTGCTGAACGGGGGGCAGCGGTGGAACTGCCCGCTGCTGTCCATATTTGGCGGTGGCACTGCTGTTTTGATAGTGGCACTTTCGTGGATTGTCCAAAAATATATTTTTTTGGCAGTGGCACCACCGGGGTCAATCTATGCTCTATAAAATTCAAACTTCTAATCTTTTAAACGATTTTGGTGGATCCACATCACTCATTTTGGTCCCAAATTCGTGTAAATGCATGCACAAACATGCACTCAAATCAATAAATCAAATGTAATGTCCAATGACGTTCAACCCCCAAGTTGGCAAAAATATGACATGTTACAATAGAAAACTTTACACTTTATTCATTTTAGAGATATACATATTAGAGTCTCAATCTGATTAGATTCCATTAATTGGAGGAATGTATGTATATTCTGGATTATTAACTCGACTATACTTATTTTTGGACATTTATATATTGTTTAATGTAATTCTTATGATTATTTGGATGCCAATAGAATCGTCGAGAGTAAATCAAGCTTTCATAAAACAAAAGTTCACATTTTAAATATTAGAGATCGAGTGTGTACTTAATTCCTAAAATTCAGAATGTAAAAAATTATTTAATGACATCACTTACATTTGATTGTAATGATAAATTTTATACTTATATTACTTGTTTGTTTCACCTAAAAATAACACTATAAATGATAGTTTTATACCTTGAAAAATGTAATAATTACAATTTACTTTACCTACTTCCCTTGTTCATGTATTTAACACTTGATCTAAAACAATAGTTCCCAACATTGGTTTGTATAATACTGGATGTTTTTAAATGATGCTTTGAACTGATCATGGCGTGCATCCCGATGCTAACGGACCATGTCAACACACAGCGGCCCACCAGCACTTGACATGCTGCGATCTTCATCTAAACCGTTGGTTTGATCAGGCTTGTAGTTATGGAACTAATTCTTCGGCCATTGGCAAGTAAAAGGCCATACAACCCCAGGTGGTAGCATGTGCTAATTCGGATTATTGGAGCTTGATCATATGATATTAGCCAATCAGATAAAATCTGAGCCGTCCAAACATCCAAAGGGAGCTCTTTTCAATGTAAAATAACTTCCGTCGAAGAATGGAAGAGTATTTCAAAAGCAGATTTTTCATACATTTTCCACATTACTGCAAGATTAAGCTATGTTTGTAGTTCTCCCAAATAACCTTCATTTTTAGCATTGTTGTATCTCACCAACCAACTTGGGGTAAAACACAGGAGATCTATGGTAGGATGCTTGATCTGAACCGTTCAAATATTGGACCGCACCTTTGATTGCTGATTATCAAATCGATGGTGTTGATCGAACATACCTAACCATTGGATTAAGGCCTTGCTGCCCATCCATTGTGAAATAGCACCTTTGGCTCTAGTTTCTCTATCAAACCATTACTATCATCTGACCAGAGTGATTGACGCAGTATGGTAGGTCCCACCTCAAGGATGGCTCATATCAACAATCAGGTCTCTACGCGTGGCATGTACCACATCCGAACTGCCCAGAATATGGGAATCAGTGGGTCTTGATCATATCAACAATCAGATTGATGAGTCAATCCTGACCACTGATTAATGGATATTTGTCGGTTCACTTAGACCCGTTCATTGCTTTCATTTTTACCGTAAATCAGATGCCCACCAATCAGATGGTTAGGATCACCCATTGGTCGTAACTCTTCAGTTATGGTCTGTCTGTAGTGGTTCCACTATCTGGACGGTTTGGATTTAAGGTACGTGCCACATGTACAGTAGGGGTGCCTCCGTTGCACTGTATAATACAATCTATCAGAGGTTTGACATAGTATACGCGACCTCTGATTTGCACATCTAGACCATTGATCAGCAGACCTCATGAATGGATAGACGATTAACATTGATTTTCCTTTATATGGCAATCACATACTTTTAACTGTGGCCAACCAACGTACGGTCTAGAAGATATATAAATCAGGACACAGCTACGGTGGATCCCTGACTGTGGGGCCCACTGTGATGTATGTGCCTTACATCCACACGGTCCATTCGTTTTGAAAGCTAATTTAGGGCACGATCCAAAAAATGAGGCAGATCCAAATCTCAAGTGGACCATACCATATGAAACAGTTGGTGATTGACCATTAAATGCTTCTTGTGGGTGGATCAAGCTGTTATTTGTGTGGTCCCTTCATCCAGGCTTTGTAAGGTTATCGACAGGTTGGATGGCAAATAAACATTCTGTGATCCCTAAGAAGATTTTAATGGTGGGTATTCAACCATCACTGTTTCCTAAGGTGTCGGCCACCTGAGATTTAGATCTCCTTAATTTTTTTTTGGACCATGCCCTCAAATGAAATTTCCACAGGAAAACAGTAGTGATTGAATGTCCACCATCAAAAACCTATTAGGCCCGTTGTAATGTTTAATTGACATCCAACCTGTTGATTAGCTCGTAAGGACCGGTATGAAGGTAAAAAACAAATATCAAGTTGATTCAGAGGTTCCGTGGCTCTCAAAAAGTTTTAATGGTGGATACTCAATCAACATTGTTTTGTGTGATGCAGTCCGCTTGAGATTTGGATCTACCTCAATTTTGGATTCATGCCATAAAATGATATCTAAAAAGGGATAAACAATGGGTATGAAATACATACATCACGGTGGGCTTACATTGATATTTTTTCTTTAAAATCCAAGCTGTCTAACCATTTTGACAGCTCATTTTATAGAATGTTTCCAAAAATGAAGTCAATCCAAGTCTTAGGTGGACCACACCATGAGAAACTGTTGTGATTAAATCCCCATTATTAAAAACTTCATGGATTTCACTAGAATGTTTATTTGCCATCCAACCTACTGATAAGGTCATAAGACCTAGATGAAAAGGCCACACGAATAATATCTTAATTCAAAGCTTTTGTGGCCCATGAGAAGTTTTTAATGGTTAATTATCACTTTTTCTTATACCACGGTCCATTTGAGATTTAGATCTACTTCAAATTTATTTATTTATTTATTTTATTATTATTATTTTTAACATCCTTGAAATGAGCTTTAAATATAGATGACCGGCATGGATGTAATCACATACATCACTGTAAGTCTCATCGGTCAGGTTCCCACTCACATTGGTTGTTCCGGGCATCCACCGAAGCCGCTCCCGGTTTGGATTTCTGTCCTTAGCTCTAACTTTGTTTTCTTGCCTTTGATGTAATTTAATGGGCTTTTGGTCCCTTTGGTTGGTAGTAGGATATATATTTTTTCTTGCATTAAAAGACTTTAAATACTCCGGCGAGTGTGATGGATGATACACGTGCATTTAGATATCACTTAAAAATTGCACATACAGCATATAAGTAATTCAAATCAAACCAAGTTGTGGATCTTAATTTGAGCATATTATGAATAAAAAATCAAGTTTATTTCGTATATCATTATCTATGTCTAATTGGAGGACATTTATAGAACGGCTCAAAATGAAAAATAAAAATAAAAAGCAGTCCTATCTCAACAAACAAGTGTCCATGAATCATAAGTTGCTTAGATTTGGAAACTATAACCTAGCAACAGTGAATTTCAGGGTCTATTTGGGAGTGTGGATTTGGAACCCTATTGTATTTGGCACCTTAGATTTTAAATCAATTTTAATCAAAAAGTAGCTATGCTGGTATATTTGTAGGGGTTTGAATCCCGCTGAAATATATGATTTGCTCAATAATGATGAAATTATAAGTCTAGGATGGACAACAATCATAAAATCATGTCCAAGTCACTAACCAATGATTTTTAACCATTGATTTACATGGACAATGTTTGGATGGTACTGATCATCATAATAAAGTAACTACAGTGATGCAATTGATAATCTAATTATTTTGGAACACATACATATTACACATGCAACTCTAGAGTGGATTTTAGATGTAATCGAGCGGTTGGGGGTGGAATTTGAAACCTCTGGATTTTAAACCGCTGGGTACCCTATGGTGCCAAACAACCAAGGAGGTTTGAAATCCTGTCAAATCCCTCCAAATCCAGAGTGCCAAGTGACCCTTGTGATGAAAAAAACTAGGGGATTTGAAATCCCTCGGGTCCCCTCCAATCCTCCCAATCCAGGGGGTCAAACGGCCTCTTAGAAATTTATTGGCTTAGCTTGCATCATTTCTGAGTGCCTGTATATCAAGGGCCGTGCGCTGCCAGAGTATCTAATAACTCCCCTCGGGTAATTCAGGACGCTACACACTGGCCCACCGTCCGAGATTGTGAGATGATCTGAACAGTTCATATTCTCAATGCTACCATAAATTAGCTATTTTCTGCTTTTCATACTTTGGTGAAGATAAGCCTTTGATTTTTAGAGTTGACTGAGAATGAGTGGCATTGAAAGTCCTATTTTTTCCTGTTCTAACTTATCTAAAAGGGTGATATTCAAAATCCTCTGACGGCATAGACTATGTAAACATCACGACATTCCAAGACTCACGTGGGCCACATCATGCGAATTTAAAGATTTTAATACGATTTTGCACCGCTCAAAATGTTGTGGGCCACTTAAGTATTTATTTGACAAAGTTTAGCATACATAATAAAAATGTGACAGCTCATCTGATGGACGGGGTGGATATGATGCATGTTTGTCCAGCGTAGTAAAAATGTAACGGCTCATCTGATGGACGGAGTGGATCTGATGCATGTTTGTCGAACGTAGGGATGCGTTGGACAGAGCTTGGTGGATCCGGATCCCTGGTTATGGGTCCCACCTTGGTGTATGCACCTAACATCCATGACGTCCATCCGTTTTAAAATATCATTTTAAGCATTATACAAAACAAGAAGTGGATCCAAATCTCAGCAGGGACACACCATATGAAACCGTAGTGATTGAATATCCACCGTTAAAAACTTCTTGAGGGCCACTGGAATGTTTATTTTCCATCCAACCTGTTGGTAAGGTCACAAAGACATGGATAAAAGGCCCACAAAACTTTCAGGTTGATCCAAAACTTTTGTGGCTCACACAAAGTTTTTAATGGTCAATCACCACTTTTTCCTGTGGTGTGGTCCATATATGATATGGATATGCTTTATTTTTTGGATTATGATCTAAAATGATATTTTAAAAATTATAATCGTCATTGATGTAAGGAATATACATCATAGTGGGCTCCACAGTCAAGAGATCCACCCACTTCGGTGGTCCTGGGTATCCACCGGAGCCGCGTCCTAGCGTGAGTCATGCACAGTCCAAAACCAACTCCTATTTAAACCCGAACGAACCGGAATAATCAACAGCACTTGTTTTAAAACACAAAAGCTTGGTGGGCTCCACCATGTTTTATATGTAAAATCCACTCCGTTCATCATGTCACAACCATTACTTTGACCGTACATGAAAAAAAACCCCATTAAAAATCTCCCATGGGCCACGACAATGGTAACAATACTAAATTGCTCCTCAAACCGCTAATTTGTATATCTCTTAACCCTTGTGATTTACTCATGAATAAACAGTTTCATGAAACACACGAAAACCAACGGTTGAAATCCCATACCCATTGTTCCATGTGGTGTGGCACATATGAGATATAAATTATTGGATATTTATTATTATAGTCTACAATCGAGGATATGACGAGATAGACGGACTGGATTTCACACATACAACATGGTGAGCCCTAAAGACTTGGCTAGTTTTACGCACTGCGTACAACAGGTGTGGTAGAGTATTCCAGTCCATTTAAAAGCACCAAAGGAAAATCTTCCCTGAAAAATAAAAAATCTCCCTTTCTCTCTCCTAAAACTATTATCTCCTCTGCTCGGGCTTTTGTGTGGTCATCAACTCTGCTTCTTTCTCTCTCTTTCTCGTTATCTCTTCATTCCTTCCCAAAACCCCTTCTCCTCTCCGACTCCCGACTCACCAGAATCGCCTCCCGTTTCTCTCCACCGACTCAGGAATCAAAATCCCCTCATCGATTCCTCACTTCTCTCTCGATTTCCCTATCGCAATTCGCTTCAATTCCATGCAATTCCGATTCTCCCGCTAGAGATGGCATCTGCACCGTCGATGTCCGGTGAAGATTCTATCCGCGATTTCTAGTCATCGATTTCTCCTCTTTTTCCTTTTGTTTTTGAAATTTAATTATGGGGAATTTTTTATTTTTTATTTTTAATGTAATCCTGCAGTTGCTATGGAATGCGTGAATCTCTGTAAGCTCTCGAAAGGCGTTGGCAGCAGTAGTGATGGCGGTGGCGGAAGCAGCGGGAGGTATGAGTGCAGCGTCTTGTCGTGCGCGTGGAAGGCGCCGCGGGTCTTGACTGGGTTTCTCGCGAGCACGACGCAGCCGCAGTGCCTGTCGCTGCATGATGGTGGGCCTGGACGGAGACACCGTCTGCCCCGGGCGAAATCGGTATACGTTTTCTGCCAATTTGAGATACCGAAAGCTTGCATGCTTAGATAGAATTCGTTTTAGTTCTCTCTCTCTTGTAAATTTCAATTTATTGTAAGCTCTGACACAGAATGAGGAAGATTTTGGCTGGTATCTATTTGCACATCCAAAATGGGGTTTTTGAGATCCCATTTAGTTAGTGCATATGGATTCCCGCTCATCAATATCAGTGGTGGGTGGGTTTGGAAACATGAGAATGTTGAGTGTGGAGGAAATTCAACTCTTCGCCATGTTTTATGCTCGAATACTGACACTAGATTAGTTGGAATACAACAAAAACAGCTCTGTTTTGGGCGAATTGGGTGGATGGGAAAGCTGAAACACTTGAATGAAAATTTGATGTATCGGAATTCGAACTTTGGTGATGTTGCTTAGCTAATTCCATAGATTGATTGAAGCATATAGATTCAATAAGTTCTTCGAGCTTCTTTTGGACTTTTGTTTAGTAGAGAGGTTAACAAAATCTATGGAAGGGGAGGACTTAATCTTGGTGGGCCATTCTTCATAAATTTATTGGTCACACTGTTTCCATCTGGACATGCTGCACAAGACTCATCAAGATTTCATGGCCATCTACTGTTGTTGTATTCCTTCCATATATCCTGCACTGTTTGGGTATAATAGAACCCAAATCTAATGTAGGAGATAAGAGAATACAATGAATCCAAGAAGAGGGCTGATTTGATAATTGATATCATGTGGGCCCAATGAGTGTACTTATTACCTTTCCTCTCCTCCACCCGTGAATTTTAGTTGGAGGCCATTAAGAAGGGTGAAGTAACTATTATTGTGTGAAGGAAGAACTATGGCTGACAAAGGCCTTGAATAACCTATGAAGCGGGGTTGGTGTTTTTTTAGGGTGTATTTGCTAGCACTAAATTTCATACAATATCATGATATTTTTCACCAAATTATACTGATTAATTGTGAAATATCATGATATCGGTGCAACCAAACAAGCCCTTAACATTTTTCTTCAATTATGAAGGATGAGTGCAAATATTTCCAAACATGCTGAGAAACTTCAGAAAATCTGTATCTCTTTAAGAGTAGAAATTTAAATCCCCCAAGTAAAGCTGTTCGGGTGAGCTAAATGAATTGAGCCACCAAGCCAAACCACTGGACCGAGACATTCTAATATTGTGGTCATGTTATTTGTTTATTTTACTTCTTGTTGGTTCGAATTCTTGTTCATCTTGACCAACTTTTGTATCATTTTAAATCTCTCATGGGGTGGAAATTTTCCTTTCTTTTCCTTCTGCAAATATGTTCTCTTTTTATCATAAAAAATCATTCTTCCCAAATTATATATCCATGATTTTCCAATTGCTATCTGTTTATGTTAACGTGTCTCTAAGCTTGTAGCTAATGATCACTGGCATCAGCCACATCATGTATCTTTGATGTTCAGTCTGAAATCCAAGATTAATAACATCATGCACGTTTTCATCTGAAATTAAATAGTCACTATCAATCTATCATTATTGTAATAATAATGACATTTTTGTGTGAAACATATGGTTGAGGATCTCTTGCCAGGCTTCTTGTTCCAAAATTACAACCAACCATGTTCCTTTTGATGAGACCCAACTGAACATGGATGTAGATGTTTCAATAGTTGAACTGCATGTTTGCTGGGCATCTTAATAGAGTACGTTTACATATTTTCACTGATGTTTGGTATCTGTATCGATTTGCTTATGTAGTATGGCTGGAGATATGAAGACCCCAATGCGGGTGACTGGAATTCCCCAGAAGCTGTTGATCTTGCACTCTTTGGAAGATTCACTAAATCAAGTGTGCTTCATATTGCTTGTAAAGAGTGGAAATTGTGTTGTTCTTCCTCTTCTTCAGAATCATCCGATGCAATTTCTCCTGAAACACTGTGGGAGGTATGATGCGATTCTTGCTAGCATCTCCCATTTTATCTCCTTTTGGATCAGAGATGGGAATGTGCATGAACATCAATATGTATTACCACAGCATCTCTTGATGACCTATGGCCTACGGTGAAGTCCCAAAAGGATGTGGTTGGAAGCATTAAGAAAAGACTTGTTGATGACCTATGGTCTAAATGAAGGCTGGTCCTTGATAGTGGAATCGTGGAACAGGATTCATGTAACTGACCCCAATTAATTGGGATAAGGCTTAGATGATGGCACAATGCATCTCTTGTATTGAGTATGAAAGTCTTGTTTCATGAAGTTGCATGAAGAGATCCCTGTGTGTGTGCAGATTTAATGATGTCTATTCTGTTATTAATGCAGCAATATTGAAAAAGAATATGAACTTCCCAATAAAAGATGATTCATACCAAATTAAAGCTTCAAATTCTTCACTAGTATGTCACAATTGATCTCCAATCACTCCAAGTTCCTACATAATCGATAAAACAGCAAATAGAATGATAAATACACGGAATTGCCATACACAAACCCAATGGCATGGCATCAAAGGGGATCTAAAGGCATTGCACTCATAGAGTATTGAATCCCATCACATGAAGTAATAAAAAACTAGTTTAAGTCCATTTCTTCAATCAAAATAATCATAAACTATTCATAGGAGAGCCTTTACTGTTTCTTGGATTGCGGTGATTGTGTTTCTTCTTTCTTACCATGACCTTCATTTTATTTTGATCCAAGTTGTTAGATGGCATTGTTTGGAGTTCAACTGATATCAAGGTTCTTATATCCCTAATGATTTTGTTTGGAAGAAAGTAGTGGCTATACCTTGTTGAAGATAGAGTTGAAGAAACCCTTAACAATTGTTTTTTCCTTGAATTGCCTCTACTGTGTATTTGTACATAATGCTGTTATCTTAAGGAAAAACTAAAAAGTAAAATGGTTATATACGTTCTTGGCCAGTAATTTCCATGTTGTTTTTAATGTTTGGCTTTTTGGAGACGCAGAAATTGATCTTCTGTTTTTTTGCTAATGCCTTGTAGTTTATTTGTCTTTTCTTTTCTCTGACTCTTTAGGACCTGAAACTGACCATTGAATATCTTCCACCAGAAGAATTAAAGTTGGTCAATAATGCTTTGAAGGTAAATCCTGGGCATAGGTCCTGTTGCATTTAATATTCTTATTGTGGTCTCTGGGCCATACTTTATCCAGCTGTTTATTACCTAGGAAAACTACTACTCATAATCTCTATTTAGGGAGCAATGATTACTTGTAGATATGCTTGTTGGGTTACTGCAGCTGGCATTTGAAGCTCATGATGGACAAAAAAGACGAAGTGGAGAACCTTTTATCATTCATCCTGTTGAAGTTGCACGAATTCTAGGAGAGCTTGTAAGTGATGAAATTTCAGAAACTAGTTTATTTTATGAATCAATGATGATTTTCATGGCTGATGCTATTCCCCTAACTTTCATGAAAATTTCCCACCGGTTGTGTTGCCAGCAGCCCCTTAAATTCACTTAGGCTGACCATGGACCCTTTTTGCTAGGAATTAGATTGGGAATCCATTGCTGCTGGATTATTACATGATACTGTTGAAGATACGGATGTTGTTACGTTTGAAAGAATTGAAAAAGAGTTTGGGGCTACGGTACGCCACATTGTAGAGGGAGAGACTAAGGTGTGTTATTGCTATTTCTCGATTATCTCTGCTTCCCAGGTTATATTTTTAATTCGATTCAGGCATATCATTTTCTCTTCCTTTGTAAGTTTAGGTATCCAAACTGGGTAAACTGCAATGTAAAGATTCAAATGAGTCAGTACAAGATGTGAAAGCTGATGATCTACGGCAAATGTTTCTCGCCATGACAGAAGAGGTTCCTCTTTTATGCATTTTATGGATCATCAATCATGCTTTTATGTCATTGTATGATCTAACATGCCTTCATTTCAGGTCCGTGTTATCATTGTGAAATTAGCTGACAGGTTACATAACATGCGTACTCTCTCGCACATGCCTCCACATAAGCAGGTAATGTTACTTCTGTTCCTGGATTGATATTCTCAATGGGTTACTCGGTCATTCTTACCTTGTAAGCATGGGTTACTTCATATGCAGTCCAGCATTGCCTTGGAGACATTGCAGGTCTTTGCTCCTCTAGCAAAGCTACTAGGAATGTATCAGATTAAGGTATGCCTGCATGCGTTTATTTTTAAGTCCTTGGATAAAAGTTAAAACATAAATATCATTGTCACCTGCTACTGAATTATATATTCATATTCATGTTTGAACCAGCACTTTTTAACAAGTAACCAGCACTTGTCTTCATGCCTTTTCCCTTTTTGGCATGGGTAATCTTGGATTTCTTTTTTCCTTTGTCTTTGTTAATAAAGCAACTTTATTGAGTAAAAAATGCCAATAAACAGGGTTTAGGAGGGGCATAATCTCCCTGGATACATTGCATGTCAACTCAAAGACAGACTGAAATCAAAACAAATCCATTCAAGCATGTTAGAAGTGGTGTTCAACATGGATTGCCCAAAGTGTTCCGTATCCATTACGATACGCTCGTAAAGGCCGATATGTATAGGTAACGGCCATGACCGTTACGCGATACGGGGGTGAAACATGGAAGTTAGCTTTTTGGGACCGTATTAGCCGTTATGGTGGCCGTAAAGGCCGTTATGGGGCAAAACAACTGTTACCCCCGCAATAGTAAAAAAACGACAACTTTTTTCCTTATTTAAATCCATTTTTCTTCTAACTTTTTTCACTTTCTCATTCCAAAAACTCTTCTAAATCATTTTACAACAGATTTTGACTACTCTTACTATAATTTTTAAGATTAAAACCGCAGATTGAAGTGATATGAGAGAATAGAAACTCCGAGGACCTTTTTAAAAGATTGAAAAAGTAGTATTTATACCTTTTTTCTATTTCTAATACTTGATTGCGATGTGTAAACATTAGATACATATTAATCATGTTCACAAATTCACTAGACAGCCTGATACAACACTCTCACCAAATAGTGGATCGTTACACTATCGTAAACATGTTTAAAATAAAAAATGAATACATATTTGAAATATTTATATTATTCTGGAACTTCTAGATATTTTTTCAGAATTTTTTGGGTAAAAGAAAATTTTCAACTGTTACGGGGGTCGTAACGGTTGTTACGCCCCCATATCGGCCGTTACAGTTGATACCCATATCGGTAATGGTGGTGACCGTTATGGCCACCGTTACCGATACGGAATACTTTGGGGTTGCCTATGCAACGTGTCCATATTTTTCTACATGTGTTTTACTAATCTCAAACCACTTGCAACAGGCCATCATTTCACAACCATCACCATCAAAGCCTTATCCCAACTAATTGGGGTTGGCTACATGAATCCCGTTCCACCATTTTACTCTATCAAGGGCCATAACTTCAGTTAGACGATAAGTTATCAAGTCTTTTCTTACCTCCATTCACGTCCTTTTGGGCTTTCCCCTTGCCATTTAGAGCCTTCAACTCATGCCAACTCACTACTAACCGGCACAGTTCCTAGTCTCTATTGCACATGAGCAGACCATCATTTAAGTCTACTTTCCCTCATCTTATTACCTATTGGTGCTACTCTTTAATTCCCTCAAATGCATTCATTTCTAGTCACTCATCCATCTCAACATCCTCATTTCATATGCACTCATCCTATGAACATGTTGTTTCTTGATTGCCTAACATTTTGTTGCATAAAACATTTTATTTATCATTGTTGTTTTTTATTAATATGCAGTTAATGTTTTTTTTTTATTCACCACGTATCTTCCCATTTTATAACACAGACATTCCATTCCGCTGCAGTCAGAACTGGAAAATCTGTCTTTCATGTATACAAATGCTCATGATTATGCTGAGGTCAAGCGAAGAGTTGGAGACCTTTATAAAGAGCATGAAAAAGAAATTGCAGAGGTATCGCCTTGTTTACATGCAATGAGGCATAAAGCTGTCGATCACATGCTTTTGTACTAGTGTTGATTTATTTCGGATTGGTAACTTAGTTTTATTGGTTGTGGTTACCGAAAGGTATCTTCTAATTATATTTGTAGGTGCGATGTTCTGCTCACCAAGCACCTTTTCATTGTTATAGGCAACGAAAATTTTGATGGAGAAAATTGAGGAGGATCAATTCCTAGAGCTTATGACGGTCAAAACAGAAGTGCGCTCTGTATGTAAGGAACCTTACAGGTTGATGCTTTGATCTCACTTCTATTCTTTCGTTTGCTTTCTATTTTGCTGTTTTGACTACTTAATGAAGTGGACTAGTTTCATGTGTGATCTCTTTCACTTGTGGATGTCATGTTTTGAAGGCTACTTTATGGAGCTTAGGAGCACCTAACTTGCTACTGTTTGACAATGAAGTAAATCTATTATGAGATTAATAATAAAATTTTTGAAGAGAAAAACTTGTACAAACTGAAAGTAATTCTCAAAGAAAAAAAAAAAGGAAATCAATTTATTTTTTTTTTGAAAGATTTTTGTTAAATATGTAAACACATCACATGCATAATGCTTTTATAACTGCAGTCATATATACCTTTGCAGACAAATACCTTGCTACTGTTTGACAATGAAGTAAATCTATTATTGTTTTAGTAATAATTTTTAGAGAGAAAAAACTTGTACAAAGAAACTGGTGTTCGTCCCCATTACGGTCGTACCCTGCCGCGACCAATTAGAGGGGATTACGTGTGATTTGTAAGGATGCGCATGGTGCACCTAGAGATTTGTGGATATGTACGAAGGAGATTTCTCGATAAGTGGAGCCAGGACGTATCAGGTGGTGTCGTGTATTGCCAGAGCGGTTGAGAGAAAGGCGATAGAGCTCGAGTGATTGCATGGCAGGTGGCGAAAGAGGAAGCAAAGGAAGCAGAACATGGGAATATCTAGAAGCCAAGTACTGGGGAGCGGTTACAGTAACCGTCAGAACGTGGGAAGGATTTAGAATGGCTGGATCAAAGTTATAAATAGAAGAGGAATTCTACAAAGAAAATCATCTCACACCAACCCAAGCAAACCAAATCTATCTTTCAAAATTATCCCATCGATTTACATTCCTTAGTGCAATCGTTTACTTTTTTTGTTAAGCAAATTACATTTCCTTAGCATAAGCCAATTTACATTCCTTCATGCAAACCGTAGCGGTAATCAAAGTAGAGAGTAATTTTAGTTGTAATTTGAGTCTACGTTCGCACGTTGGACTCAACTCATCCATCGGAGAGGCATCCTTCAGCTGTTCTTCGTGACCGACTGTAAGGATTTCTTTCTTATTTCATTTCCTTTATATTGAAAAGTTCTTTCGTACGAAATGCAAAGGGGTAACCCATCATCAAAGGATGAACCCCCCCTCTGAATATCGCCTGATCCAATTTACATATTAAGCGAGTGGTTGAATGGGCGACCGATCTCTCCAGATCTTGGTCATACACTACGTGTTTGCCTACCTCAGCACTTGGGGTTATTGTTGTTTGGTTCGAATTGGAGCCGCAATTCTAATTCTGGCACACCTGCACACTAGTGCAAAAACAATAGCGAACAACTAGTAGTAATTCTCAAATAAATAAATAAATAAATAATAGAAAGAAAGAAAGAAACTGGAATTCAAGTGTTTTCTGTAAATGTATTTTTTGGAAAGATTTTTGTTAAATATGTAAAAACACAACATGCATGGTGCTTTTTGTAAATGCACGAGTATATAAAAACACGACATGCATAGTGCTTTTTATAAATGCACCCATATATACTCATGCATACAAATATAACCAGAAGTAGTAGTTGTCAATTTGAATTACTTCACCTCCATTCCTCATTCAAGAATTTTCCACCTTAACTTATATGGCTAATCGAAGTGCCATGCTAACAGCCTTGGAGAAAGAAATAACTTCTCTATGACTGACCCAATAATTTTTTTAAAAAAAAAGGTGAAGTGAGACATGCAGTTTGGATTTTATTCCTATTGAGTCACAGCTTGATTCCTGTAACATGAGGCAATAAGAAAGTAGTCACAGAGTTTTCTTAAACTCTCAGAATATATATATATATATATATATATATATATATTCTATGAGTCATTTACCTATGCATTCCCACCCCAACCTCCACATCTTAGTATTCATAGAGGATGATAAGGCTGTAAAAGTATACAACAGATTTAAGGTTCTTTATGTATCAGTGAATGGATAGGGTCTCTTCAGAGACATCCAATAAAATTCGAATGGATAGGGGTCTGGTGAAACCTCAGACAAGTGTCCATGGGATTTGTCATCTGGAAAAAAATAGGGAATGATTTAGGAGGAGAAAGAAGAACGGAAAGGGAAAATACGAGAAGCAAGGTATTTAGGAGACACATGTGAGACCCATGAGCAAAGGCCTTGCGGGGCGGTGGAAGGAGGCAGTACCAGCAAAAACCTAAAATCTTGAAGGAGATTGTTCGGATGCTCCCAACCACTGAATAAGTGCTCCATTTTCTCAAACATTTCATCATTTTAGACATGCATCTACTGGCAACAGATTGATGTTGGTATGCACGTGGAACCATTGCTCATGAAACTTCTCAAACAACCACTTTATAATGTTTGAGTGTTTTCCTTGAATCCAAAACGTTTTTCAAGGTAATATAATTGATATTCGCATTCTTGCATGAACAGTTTGAAATCTGTTGCTGTGGTTCCATTTTGCCCAGAGATGAAATGGGTCATCATTCTTTTCTTATTGTTGTCAGGCTTTTTTTTTTTTCATTGCATGACTTTTTGGTGGACTTAAAATGATTAAATATGTGGTTACTTCATGGCTTGTTTTGTAATGTGTTTCTGAAGTTTATTTTGCTGTTTATTGCAGTATCTATAAAGCTGTACTCAAATCTAAATGTTCAATAAATGAGGTCAACCAAATTGCGCAGGTTTGTTTTGATATTCATTGAGATGGTTTGAATTATGAAGATACAGTTACAAGCCCTCTCTCTCTCTCTCTCTCTCAATTTTTATTTTGAGTTTTGACATAGTGCAATCCATTTGACATTTTTCTTGTCTACCAGCTTCGTGTTATTATAAAACCAAAGCCATGCCTCGGAGTTGGACCTTTATGCAGTGGACAGCAGGTGAATTGTCCCATCTGCCCTAGCTATCAGATATATTTTTCACACCTTCCCTAAATCTGATGACTCTCTTTTCTATGCTGAATCCAGATATGTTACCATGTTCTTGGGCTTGTTCATGAGATCTGGACACCTATTCCTCGAGATGTGTGTAAATTTAAACATGTGCCTGTTGTTGCTTTTTTCCCACTTTAGAGGATTTATTGAAATGTTTGACCATATTTAATTGATCCTGTAACAGATGAAAGACTATATTGCAACTCCAAAACCTAATGGCTACCAAAGTCTTCATACCACTGTGATACCATTTTTGTACGAGAGCATGTTTCGACTAGAAGTGCAGGTGATTTCATCAAGCCCTTTCCTTGATAATTATTGTAAGTTTGATTCCTTGAATGTCTGCATTAGGAGATGATGATTTCAAAGTAATGCCAAAGGTTTACTTCCGAAAAATGGTATTGGAAGTCCACAAAAGTGATGGAAAGAAGAAGAGTCCTAGTAGTCAGGCTATTATTGTCATTGTCAATATTTCTGCATCATCGCTGTTGCATTTATCTATACTTCTTATTTTACTATGATGGGCATGATTTTAATAAAGAGTTCTCTAGTCCATCCTGCTTGGACCACAAGTTATAGTCTAGCCAGGTGATGAATTCCAACCTATCAAGTGCATCTGACATCCAAACCTTCCAATAGGTTGGCCACACCATGAGGATCATCTAGTGCAAAAAAAAAAAAAAAAAAACCCATCTACACTTCATAATGCGGGGGCATTTTCACACTGGGCTCGAGTGGGGTGGCCTGTGGGATGCGGGGGCACACTCAGGGTGGGCGGCCCGCGGAACCCATGGATTTGGGGCCCACGCATGGTGTGCCGTAAAGGCTGTTACGTAAAGGTAACGGTGGCAACCGTTACGCATTACGGGGTCGTAACGGCCGTAACAACCATTATGGAAAAAATGACCCATAATTGTTGTTAATAGCACATTACGTCACCTATAAAGGCCATAACAGTCCCGTAATGGTCTATTACGGGGCGTGTACAAATTTTTTTTACTTATTAATCAATATTACGAGGCATGTACATGTTTTTCAAGATTTTTTTCAATTTTTTTTTTTTTTTTTTTTAAAGACCATAATGGCCGTTACGGGGCCGTAATAGCCGTTATGTCCCGTATCGTAAAGGTAATAGTGGTGGCCATTATGGCCACCGTTACTGTTATAGAACACCTTGAGCCCACGAGGAGGGTTCGGCCGAGGGCCTAACCCATGAATGTGGGGCCTAGGCTATGAGATAAATGGACTAATTCATCATGCTCTATTAGCTCAAACTTTTAGAGCAAATGGTTAATTGTCCTGTATCAAATTGGTATCAGAGCGGGAGGTCTCGTGTTCAAGATTCCTCATTGGGGGTGATTAATGTGGGGGCATTTTCACATTGGGCTCGAGTGGGATGGCCTGTGGGATGCGGGGGCGCACTTGGGGTGGGCAGCCCGTGGAACCCATGGATTTGTGGCCCGTGTGAGGTGTAACCCATGTGATTTGGGCTTGCGGGGGGCGGAACCCATGGATTTGGGGCCCACGAGAAGGGTTCGGCTGAGGACCTAACCCATGGATGTGGGGCCTGTGCTATGAGATAAAGGGATTAATCCATCATGCTCTATCAGTTCGAGCTTTTAGAGCAAGTGGTTAATTGTCCTGCATCACATCATGTGGGTCACACCATAGAAAACAATGTCTAGCCATTGATAAATAGAAAAATACAAGTTTTGGACCACTCGACGAGTGGATGTGGCTAATTTTTGCAAATGGTTATCCTTATGATGGGCCAATCGATTGGATGACTTGGATGTTGCACAAATATCAAATGTTGGAAGTTATGTGCTGGGTGGACTGTACTTTGTAGGCCGACTGGTTGGTCTTAAGACCTCTTTAAAATTGACTTCCTGAAATAGCATTGGCGGTCCACAAAAGTGATGGAAAGAAGAAGAGTCCTAGTAACGAGGCTGCTTGTTTTCTCATTGTTAATTTCTGCATTATTGCCATTGTAAGGTATCTATACTTCTGTTTAAATATAATGGGTATGATTTTAATAAAAAATTCATTTCTATGCTAGCAAAAGTTAGCAGCTTGATATCAAAGATCTACACCAGCTTAAATATTTTCTTCAAAGTAAATCATTGGCTCAATATGTGTGCTAACCATTGAAAAATCTGTCCAGCACCACCTCAGCAAATACTATTTTGATATCCAACTCTTGTAAACAAAATATTTCGTAATATTTCAATGCTTACAGACATTTGTAAGTCTTTAGATTTAAAATTGATTTATTTTTTTTCATTGTGATTTTGTTGCTGTTAAATCCCTGGTCTCCAAGATTTCTTCACACTCTTATTTACTTTTGGCAGATACGGACCGAAGAGATGGATCTGATAGCTGAGCGAGGCATTGCTGCTCACTACAGTGGGAGAGGAACTGTTGCTGGTTTGGTAAGGCATGGCACATCTACTAGTAGAAATTCAAGAGGGAAATCAACCTGTCTGAACAATGCAAATATTGCTCTCAGGGTAATTTTCTGGTTCTGTTAGTGAATGGTCTTATTAGGGATTTTCCAATGAACCTGTCAAACTCTTTATCATCAATATGCTGACATAAGGGCAATTCCTGTTTTCTGTAGATTGGCTGGCTTAATGCTATTAGGGAGTGGCAAGAGGAGTTCGTTGGGAACATGAGTTCTAGGGAATTCGTTGATACTATCATGCGGGACCTGTTGGGGAGTCGTGTCTTTGTGTTTACTCCAAAAGGAGAGGTGGGATGATATTATGGACGTTGAATTGTAAACTCCAGGAGATTCTGATGCTGTTCGGTTTCATTCTCATCATTTTCTTATTTTATGCAGATAAAAAACCTGCCTAAGGGGGCAACAGTGATTGATTATGCTTATCTAATACATACAGAGATTGGCAACAAAATGGTGGCTGCAAAGGTTTGCTCCTAATTATCGCTAAAAAATCCATAGTTAAGATTAGAACAGCAGTTGAGATCTTTTCTGGTTGCAGGTCAATGGTAATCTTATCTCTCCAACGCATGTACTTGCAAATGCCGAAGTTGTTGAGATAATTACATACAATGTTAGTATATCCACTCACCTCTCAAATGGCCTTTCATTTCATTCTCACAGTAGCATTTCATATAATACTCATCACCTTGTATTATTATTATTATTATTTTTTGGGCTGATGGCTTTTTGGAGGATGTGAAATAAAGGGTTAATTTCGTTAGTGTTTATGAATACATAAATGCATAACTATGTTCGAGTTCTTAATCCCATGTGGAACCAAGGAGATAAATTTTAGTACTACAACCACTCTAGGTTGTTTGCTGGTTCTAACTCTTCTGGTACAAGTAAGATCCAGTGAAGTAGCTGGTTGTTTTAGAAGACATTTGTGGCCGTCTTTTATGGTAAAGGGACACTGATATTGCAGTTTTCTGTCAGCCTAATATCTGTATAACTCAGATAACCCATGTACTGAAGGATACCTATAGCCTGAAGGTCCACATACATTGTAATAATAACATGATTTTAGTGATAAACAAGTCTTGCAATGTTTCCTATCATCATAATAGGGAGATTTGCCAAGGTCACCCCCATTAAGTTTTGCTGTGTGCTGAGAGGAGGCGGATTCATTTGCATGGAAGATCATCCAGTTGTCTATTGTAGGGGATTCCTCTCCTCGTTGTAAATAAAATTCCCTGTTGTCAATCAATATCAAGTTACTTGATAATTGTCATCGATTGAGTTGTCCGTGCAATCAAGTTGCTTGATTCTAAGGTATTTAGGCTTTTCTTTTCGGAGACGCATCAGCATAGCTGTTAGGAAAAAAATCCTCAATTTTTATCTTCTTTTATCATCTTCTAGTACAAGTTCTGTATCTATGGTATTAATGTCTTTTCTTGTATCTGACTACCTTTGTCTATTTTTTATGCCTACATGGACAAACGCTTATACAGAAATATGTTTTCTTTTCCTTTAACCATATGGATCTATCAGCATGTTAGGTTTTTTAGCGTTCTCATGTCTGACACATCTCTACCCAAAATGGATCCTCGCATAAGAATTTAAATGGGGACTATTCTATTGTTTAGTTTGGCCATATTTCACACATTGGTTGTATTATTAAGTTAATCTAACTTGCAACATTTGTTGAGTTTATATAATCTGTTTCTGACCTAACATTCGAATTGACATGTTCTCTTCTCAGTCTCTGTCAAGCAAATCTGCTTTCCAGAGGCATCAGCAGTGGTTGCAACATGCTAAGACCCGTAGCGCGCGGCACAAGATTATGAAAGTAAGCTTCTTCATACATAATAGTTTAAGGGCGCACTCCAATGGTACTGATACCAACCTAATGTTGGCATTGGGAAGATGTGGGGCTCAGGCGATGTATTCACACCATCCAACCGGTCTATCAGATGCGTCATTTCAGAAAGCTCTAGCACCCAAAAACCAGCCCGATCCAAAACTAAGGTGGGCAACAGCAAAGGAAACAATTTGTTAGGGAACACCTACCCTTTAATTTCACAGGGGCCCACACGGGTCGTAAAACAGCCTGAATATTCTCCTGACCCTTCATCTGTACTGGATGAAGAGTCTGAACAGCCTTGATTATATATACACAAAAACGGCTCTCCATGCTAATCAATGGGTGGGCGTTCCCTGCTAGCTTGTTTCCCTTGTTGTAGCCCACCTTAGTTTTATATCAGGTTGCGTTATGTGCGCTCGGGGTTTTCTGAGGTTCCACATCTGATAGATGGGTTGGATGGTGTGAATATATCATGTGGGCCCCACATCTGCCTGGTACTACCATAAGCTGAGCACACCTTTAAATTGCATTGCCTTCATTATCTTTTGATCATGTCTTACTAAATGTTACTCTAATTTTCCAGTTCTTAAGGGAGCAAGCTGCACTTTCTGCTACTGAAATTACGGCAGATGCAGTAAATAACTTTGTGGCCGATATTGAGGATGAGAGTGAGTCGGAACTGGTCTTCTCAGATTCTTCCAAAGAAAGCAATTCTATGTGGAAGAAAATACTCATGAATGTTGCGGCATTATCTACTATGAAGAGAAATAACGAAGACGTGCTGCATGTTGGAAATAGTGCTAGCATCCCAAAGGTCAATGGGAAACACAACAAGAAGGTGCAGCAAATGAGTTTGAAGGTCAACGGAGAGATATTATCTCAGGGAAATGGTATCGCAGAGGTTATTCATGCCAACATTCCAATGTATAAGGAGGTGTTGCCTGGTTTAGAAAGCTGGCAAACTGGGAAAGTCGCCTCATGGCACAATCTTGAAGGGCGCTCAATTCCGTGGTTGTGTATAATATGCATCGACCGAAGAGGTGAGCCCTTGCTCATTTGCATGATAGACAAGACCGAACTGTATTTTGGGTTGTTCAGTTAGCGTTTTCTTTTGGTCCATGGACATCTCCCATAGACGGTGAGAGGGGATCCTGAATTTCATACATGTTTCAAAATTGAAAACTTCAAATTTTCATGTTGTGTTGGATTCCTGCCCACTGCTCTGGACAGTGGGAGACATGTCTGCCCCAACTCCTGATCTGCTCCAAACTCCAATAGAGGGTCTTCTTTCTTTCATTTAGTCGAAACATTTAGAACGGAAGTGCCCAAACTGGATGGCTGTAATTTCAGGCATTTCTTTTTTTTTTTACTTTGGTGTGAATCTCCGCCTGCACTATGCTTCCAAAATGATAGAGCTATTCTCCTTTCTGTTAGATTGAGAATTTTGTGGGATGCCATATGCTTCCACGAATCTGATCTTATCGGTCAAGTGGGCTGAATGGTCCTTGCGTCTTTAGATGAGATTTACACTCTCAGTTCTTGGTTCACATTGATATGATTTGCAATTGCAGGCATGATGGCTGAAGTTACATCAGTGTTGACTGCTGCCGGGATTAAAATATGTTCTTGTGTGGTGGGTATTTTTGTTTTGTAAAAATTTAAATGTTTGAATTTTCATTTGTGCAGATTTTTTTGGTAATTGTAATCCTTTAACTCTAAGCATGTAAAATTTTGATTGGGCAGGCAGAGATTGACCGAAGAAGAGGTATGGGGGTGATGCTATTTCACATTGAGGGGAGCTACGACAGCCTGGTATTTATCTTTCTTATTCTTGTATTTCTTCTCATTGAGCCCTGCCGTGGTTTATCACTGTAATAGGGTAACTAAACCCATTAAACCAGTGTGCGGGATCCTGGCTGTTCATCAGGTGGGGGGTCTCTGTTTGCATGACACGGCCCAAAAATCAGGCCATTTCTGTCATCAGATGGGCCACAGATTTATGGGTGATGTGGATCCTAAGTCAATTCTTTTTCTCCATCCATTTGTTCATCAGGTGGGGGGCCTCTGTTCACACATTCGTGAACCACCTGATGACCAGACCAGCCTAATTTTGGATCACACTGGCACATACATGGAAGGCCCATTTGATGAGCACTCAAGGTGATGTGCATGCATATGGGATAAGCAGTCCACGAGATTTTCCTTACCCATTACTGTACCCTGACCTTTGAGTACTTCACAGGTAAATGCATGCTCGAGTGTGGATTTGATCCTCGGTGTTCTGGGATGGTCTACTGGTTGTAGCTGCTGGCCAAGCTCACTGGACAGTGAACACTTTCTCGAGTGCTAATCTATGAAACCAAATGGTGAGTATTTAACTGTCTTCAGGAGGTTATAAATGTAGATCAGTTTTCGAGTCCTTTTTTGGAGTCTATCTTCTATTTGTTTAAGCTCGTGAGAATAAACCAGCAGCAGCTAATCAAGCAAGCCTGTGGAGTGAGGGGAATGTATATAGAGAAAAGAGTAGTTAGGAACTTAGATTATACTAAGCTAGCCTCCGATCCTTATATACTTGTAAAGGCTCTTTGAAGCAGTTACAGTGATAGTCATACAACAGTACATGGATGTCATTACAAACATTTTGTATTCTGCGGTATTTCCGCCTACCATCTTCTCCTTTCAATTTCCTTTTTCTCCTTTTCTTCTGCTCTCTATTCATGTCATTAGGATGTTCTAAATTGCTTGTGTTTTTCCCCATCTCCCAAGTTAGAAGATCCTGGCTGTTGAATCTCTGGCATTTCTCAGTTGAATGTGTAGTGTTGCCTGCATTTTCTTTCTTAAACTTTTATTTTCATCCATCCATCGACTTATGGGATACTTGGGTTCATGTGCATAACATATCAATGGTTTGGATCACTTACCCATGGGTGGGTCCCAGTTTTATCAACTGAAAACCCGAGCTCAGTGTAGATATTCTCAGGTAGACCATTTTATGGTTAATGGTTGTACCTCTTTTGAGTTTACAGGTTAGCCTCACTTCTTTACAGCGCATGTTACCTTAGATTTTCATGTGAATAGAAAAACAAGAAGGAAGCGAGAAAAAAAAAAAAAAAGGCCGACTTTTCCAATTGCCCATCAGTCATTAAGCAATGCTCGGTCCATTGAGTTATATTATCGAACAGCTAGGGGCCAATCTTAAATAAAAGAAGGTGAAATGCCCCTTCTGACAGGACCTGCCTATTTGGCAGCCCTTTCGGCATTGTTCAGGCAGGCCGTGACCTTGCAGCCCACCTTGATGCATTTGTTGTATATCCACGCTGTCCATCTGTTTTACCAGCTCATTTTAGGGCATGGCCAAAAAAATGAAGTGGATCCAAATCTCATATGGACCACACCACAGGAAACAGTGGTGATGGTGATTGAATGCCCGCAATTAAAAACTTCCCAGGGCCCATGGTAATGTTTATTCGCCATCCAACCTATTGATAAAGTCACAGAAACATGGATGAAGGGAAAACACAAATATCAGCTTGATCCAAAACTTGTGTGGCCCACGAGAAGTTTTTAATTGCGGTCATTCAATCACCATCACCACCGTTTCTTGTGGTGTGGTCCACTGAGATTTGGATCTGCTTCATTTTTTGGCCCATGCCTTAAAATGAATTGGCGAAAAGGATGAATGGCGTGGATAAGCAACACATACACATCAAGATGGGCCCACGGCCCACGGTCACGACCTGACCGAACCGCTCCCCCTTTGGGAGCTCAATCCCATCTCTCCCAAAGAAGTTTGATGCTCTAGCACAATGTGAAGGATGATACACAGGCACTTATAAATTAGCTGAAATCTGCACACGTGGCAAATAAATAATCAAATTTGGATGACCAGAAAGTTGTATTATGAACCAGTAATTAGGCTTATTTGATTATCTAACTGATAGATTGGTGGACATTTATTGGACGGATCAAAATGAAAGATATCCATTCGTCTTAGCATGAGGTATAACTGCCCGAGTATGTACCTCCCCTTGCTAAAATTAAGATAGTTTCCACGTACGACTTGATAGAGGTGAATGGGACCCGTAAACATTCTAATTAGCATGCAATTAGATTTGGACGTTAGCATCGCCCCCAAACTTATTTAAATATTCCAACTCTTTCAAGACTCCATCTTCTCTCCACTGAATTTCGGCCATAGCTGTAAGTCTCTTAACTACATTGAGATTCCAGCAGCATCACTTATCTATGGTGAGTCCCATCACCAAAGCAAGGGCCTCACATGTCAGAAAACGTGTTCATCAGTGAACTGCATATTTGTAGATGAGCAGTAATAACCAATAATCCTCTCCAAACTCAACTCTCAAAAGCATATCATAAATAGAAGCTACAAGCTATATTTTTCTCAACATACTTGGAAGAGCTACAAAATGAAAACCATGGCCAAAACTATCCCTAAAAGCCCATGACCCAACCCTCCCCACAACTTTGTAGCCTAAGACACACCCCACACGCTCACGTCATTGACCACCGGGGCCTACACAACGAGCTATTGTCATCTATGCTATTGGAATAATCTATGCTATTGAAATCTAAACATTATTAGAAATCTATGCTATTGGAGTAATCTATGCTATAAAAATAATTTGTAAAAAAAAAAACTATAAAATGGAGTGAATCGTCGAGGGAGGAATGGATTAAATAGACTTCAATGAGCGGAGATCGGCTATCGGCAGGCAGTGTGTTGTGAATTGATTCCAAAAAAATGGGCGAGAGAGATAGAGAAAGATTGAGGAAGGAGGAGTCATGAATCGTCAAAAGAAAAATGAGCGTTTTTCTTCTAATGGCAGCTTTGATCGAATTCATTTCTAAAATATGAAGGATTTTGAAATTAGAATTCAGAAATTTTGATAGGAGAATAAATTTCAGAAAAAAAATTCCCAAACTGAAAACGGAGATGGAAAGTATCGTGAAAGGGCCTACCGTCGCCGTTAGGAAATAGAGGAGAGATTTTTTTTTTAATATAATAAAAAGTTACCTACGTGGTAGTCTCATGAGCTGGACCAATGAAAACGCTGGAGCCAGCGACTCACTAACTCCAGGAAACAGAGGATCCGGACTCTTGACTTGATAAAAAGGTGCGAATTGAAATTGGATTGCGTATTGAGTTACTCAGTACACTCTTATTGTACTGAGTAAACTCAGTTGGGCCCACCTCGACTGTATATGGCCTATCCACTTCGTTTATACATTTTTCTAGTCTAATTTAAGGGGTTGAGCCCAAAATTGAAGCATGTCCAAAGATCAAGTGGATCATACCACTGTGAATAGTGGGGATAATGATTTCCACCATTGAAATCTTTTTAGGCCTTACAATGATGTTTATTTTTCATCCAACCTGTTCATAAGATCATAAATACATGGATGAAGGGAAAACACAAATATAAGCTTGATCCAAAACCTCCGTGGCCCCCAAGAATTTTTCAACAGTAGACATTCGATTCAACTGTTTCTTGTGATGTGGTCTATTTGAACATTGGATATGCCTCAACAAACCCTAAAATTATCTGATAAAATACATAAATCATGGTGGACCTCACAGAGTTTACTCAGTACACTAGAGTGGTGAGTTACTATGCAATCCGCTTACGTGCGAATTGGGGTGTGGCTCCATCCACCGAGGTGGGTGGATCTTGACTATGGGCCCACCTTGATATATGTGTCCCTTGCATCCATGCAGTCCGTCCATCCATTTTGAAAATATCATTTTAGGCCATGACACATAAAGTAAACCACGTAAAAATGTCAAGTGGACTACGCCGTGAGAAATAGTGGTGGTTGACAAGTAAAAACTTCATATTACTCGTACAGTTTTGGATAAAGCTATATTCGTGCACTTCATTCATCCAAGTCTTTGTGAACTTATTAAAAGGTAAGATGTCAAATAAATATTCCAATGTCCCTGGAAGTTTTTAACGGTGATTATTCAATTAAAATTGTTTTTTGTGGTGTGGTCCATCTAAGATTTGGATCTGCTTTATTTTTTGGGATCGAGTCCTAAAATGATCTTTCAAAATAGATGGACGTGCGTGGATGTAAGGTTCAAACATCAAGATGGGCCAACAATTAGGGATCCACTCACGTCGTTTGATCCAATGATCCATCGAAACTACGCCAACCAATTATAAGGCTCAAGTGGACCACACCACAAGAAAAACTTCATGGGCCATCATGATGTTTATTTTCCATCCAACCTCTTCATAAGGCCAGGCGGACCTGGGTGAAGGGAAAACATAAAGGCATGTTTGATACGTGGGATTAAGTGGGATGAAATCGTATTTTATATTATGCAAATTTCACTGAGCGTTTGAGGATGATGGAAGGTTTGGAATTGGGTTGGATAAAATTGCTTTTGGCTCCATGCAATATTTCTAATGGCTTTTGAAATCCACTACAAATGTGGGCCCCACATTGATGCATGTGTTTTATCCGTGCCATCTATCCATATATGCCCTTTACACATGACATTCTAGTTATATATGTGTACAAGTTACTGACATATGTCGTGAATTTAGTTTGTTGATTTCAATTTCAAGATTTTGCTTAATTTAGTGTTTTCCCCTATTAACAAGTTTATTCCAAACATGGCTAAAACACTTTGTATTTATGACATGTAATCATCGTGTAATAATAGTGTTAATCATATCTAATACAATCCCATATCATTTAATCTCATGGACCAAACGTGCCCTAAATATCACCTTATTACTGCTGGTTCTTCGATTTATAGACTCGATCATGTGATAAATGCGAGCGTGCCATAATTGAATGTGCAGCTCAATTTAAACCAAATAAATACAACCCCAAGTACCAAGATAGGCGGATACGTAGTATGTAAAGTCTCGAAAAAATCCGTACAAAGACCTGAGGATCACCTCAGGCAGAAATCACTGAGGACCAAATTCTTTAGAAATTAGAAGAATTAACTAAGTGTTAGACTAGATTATCTGTGAAATTAGCTCTAACCACTTTAAATACGAACTATAAGACCCAAAACTAGCAGAATCATTAACACTACTTTACCTAAAAATATAGGATCAATCTCAAAACCCAGTTGCTCTTGGGAGCATCGCGAAACTTCGTATCAGACCTGGATCGCGCATCGAAAGTCCGATTACTGTGGAACCTTACGGTTATGACCGCCTTATTGGGCTTGACAACTACCTTGGAAATCAAGTCCTAATAGTAACCAAAAGCGCACAACTTGAACCTGGAGCGAAGTGTGTGAGAAACACGAATATCTTTAGGAAATGAACTAAAACTTAAGTGAATTAAGTCGTTTGCTTGCGGGCCAAATCTAAGGATTCAGACTGTCAGAATCTGACCCAATTACACGCTCGGATCAGAAAAAATTTCCAACACATGCCAGTGCACTTGTGTCCCTGATCGAGTACCAGTGACCGTTGAACTGAAACTGGTCCCCCGTGACTGATCCACTGATCTGATCGAATTGAGATCTTAACCTGGCATAGATCCAATGCCTGGGAGCTTACTCCCAACCGTATGAAGAAAAGGGGTCTCCAGATGTGCTTCAGGTAATAATTGGGTCTGATATGCAATATTTGACCCTCAACAGCCCTGGGGCCATTCCTATCAGTTCTGGGCCTATATAAGGGCCTTAAACCCTCTCTCTCACTTCACATACGAATTTGCAAACCCTAGGAAAGAGAATAGAGCAAAGAGAGAGGAAAGAGAGAAAGTGAGAGAGAAAGCGGGAGAGAGTTCCTGGGATTCGATCCCATTGCTCCACGTGCTGAATCGGCATGTCTGTATCGCTATTCCGGCGAATCTGATTCCGTTCTTGGGTAAGAAGTCCTAACCCTAATCTATTTTAGGGATTGAAATATAGTAGATAATAAAATAGCTAACCTATTTCATCTTATAGGTTGCCGTTGTGCCGTAGACAAAGACTTAGTGTTTAAACTGAGTTCGTTACGAGTCTACCTGCGAAAGGTGTGAACTATAAACGTTTAGGTTATAGTTTTCAAGGTTTTCAATGTCAATTAATTATTTATGACTGACTTGATTGCTATCACATGTGCTTAGATACGTTGTTTTCCATATATTACACATATATGTAAACTATGTTGATTTTAAATGCATTTCATGTGTTTGTTGGAATGTCTGAATGGATATGGAATTATGATTTGTGCTTGTCATGATTTATGTTTGAGAATACATGATGGATGTACGTGTGACAACTCCCTTGTGAAAGGATTTGCTATAATATACGTTATAACTGATATATTACATATATATTTATATGTGTAGTCTAAGTGTTTGATAAAATGCCTGAATGAGAAAGTGCTTATTGAAATATATTTAATGAGGGCATTGAGATAGGATTCTCAATTCCCCTATCTATAGTTACAATTTTCTTTATGTAACTTATCTTTCTATTACGTGATTTATGGATGAAATGCCTATGTATGTTAACATGTAAACTATGTGTTTGTTAAAATGCTCAAATGAGATTTATATCTGAATTTGGTTGTCACATGCTGTCTTTGATTATCGCATGTGAATGCTATTATTTTAGAGTGTAATTGGGGTTACGATGTAGTCCAGGCAATCAGTAACGGTTTACGATCGGTGGCAGATTTGTTTTAGCCACGACGGACACGTTTGATGAATCCGAGTCGTACGGAGATTAACGACAGTGGTTAGGCCACAAGGAGTGCGTATGCGCTCCATGTCGATTAATTCAACGCACGCTCGTACCAGTCAAGCTTGTCAAGTAACTTGATTTGTCCGATGAATGTTCACTATGTTTGGATGCTACTGCTTGAATCTAAGGTACCAAACTCACCAGTGAAAAGCTCATTTAACCTTGGTACCCCGATCCACTAAGACTCATGAGTCAGGCATGGTGGTATGGGACACCGGAGCTGTCGACCTACGCCGGGACGACGAGCCTCCCCGTAATGACCAGTGAGCAACCCAAACTCGTGAGCCGAATACAGTGGTATGAGACACTATATTCGAGCTGTCAGCCTATGATCAGGTGACGAGCCCGTAGTGACCTCAAGCATACACTAGGACTACGTTAAGGCGACGAGCCTTTCCGTAGTAACCTCGAGTATAAACTAGGCCTGTGCTGATGGTGACAAGCCTCTCCGTAACGGCCTAGAATTGCTATCGTATGTGATTAACTAGGATTGACGACCCTAGATGGATCATTGTTTGGGTAAATGATATAAAGGGAGGTGCCTTAGCTTCCCAATCTTGCTGTATGAATATGCTTAATTAAGAACTTGGCTAATCACACACATGTATCGCATTGCATGTGCCTTTGGCGTTGGAGTTGAGTACTGAGGAAGGAATGCATGTCGCGATCGTGAGATAATGTCGTAGAAGGAGTGCAAGCGAGGGCACACATCATTATCACATATCATCCTTGCATTAACAAGAGTACTTAGGACATGAGTGTTGTATTGTTTTATCATTACTGCTTGACTGAATTGATAACATGTTAACCTTTGCTTTATAGCTCCACTGAGTTGATCACTCACTCCTACGTTTTGGGACGGTGCTTTAAACACCAACCAGACCTTGTTGTAGTTGCAGATGATGGCGATGCTTACGTAGCAGAGCCTGATTTTTATGATGACGAGGAGTTCTCCTACATACAGTTATCAGGCGGGTCTATGTAGGCCATGTTCTGATCAACGGGAATTACTGGGATGCTGACTAGATGACATTACACATTTTGTATGTTTCGGGAATTATACATATAATTATTTGACCTGGTGCCATGTTCATACTCTGGGGACTCACCACCATTTATATGCTTTATATAACTATCACAGTCTTCCGTTTACGTAATTTAACTATCTCTGGAGTATGATATGTTGTTTGGTATAATCCCATTCATGTTTAATGCACTAATACGGACAACATTTAATCATCACTATCTATGTTACATAAGTGATGTGTTGGAACTCGGGAGTTGGGCTCCTACTCGACTCCCGATTTTCAGGGCATTACAAGTTGGTATCAAGGCATGATTTAGATTAAACTGGACCTGGGTGATGGTCACACGACACACGCTGACGTATTTTGACTTAGGTGAGGGTGATAAAACGTAGAAACAATCATAGGATTCCCAGTTCGCCGACAGGTGAAACTGACCGTTGAAATCGGGACCCGTTTGCATCTGTGACCATGCGTGGTGACCCCAGATCTTTTCTCAAACAGACTAGGGGGCCCAAACGGGGGAATCCAAAGTGGACCCAGCACACATACGGCACCCCAAGGGGGATGCCATCGCCCATGGGGCGAGGGCTCACCCAGATGTCCAGGGACAGGCGATGCCATCGCCGAATCGGCAAGCCCTCGCTGGGCTGTCCAGCGATCCGGCGATGCCATCACCGGATCGGCGAGGGCTCGCCGCCCAGTTGGTCCGGGCCGAAGCGGGCCGGTGTCGGGCCGACCTCCCAACACATGTGGGGCCCAAGAAAGGGTGTGGAACCCCCTATATCTTTCTTTTTTTGGCTTCTTTCCTCATATTCTCACCTCTCCAAGTCCTCCATTCCTTCAAAAATCCCATTTTTCTCTCTCAAACCTCCCCTCCACTCTCATATTTTCTTCTTTTCCTTCAATACATACACCCTTCCACCCTCTCCATCAAAACCCATCTTCTATCTCCCTCATTTCCTTCCATTTGAGTGCACAAGCCCTCATTGGTGTTTTAAGAATCTCAAAATCCACCAACCCATCCTATCCCTCCATTTTCTTTCACTTCCATGGCTCTTTTTGAGCTCGTGGCGACGATCTTCTCCATTTTCACACTTCTTTCTCTCATGGGGAAGAAGAGGGCTTCCACGGACGAAGCCGGGCCTAGCCGCCCTACCCGTTCAAGGAGGCAGAAGACACCGTAACAAGTACAAGCGTCGATCTGGAGATAAGGACAAAGCGAGACCTCGATCCCCAGGCTCCTCTCTCAAGAACTCTACTAACGGACCTGTCACATGGAAGATTTCAAGGCCGTAGGGTTCTCTTCGAAGCACATGTAGATGAGAGAATGTTTGGGCTTTATCCGTTGATGGACCGCCTGTCTGATGCTGGACGGGGGCCCATATTTGAAGGCAAGTCACGGGCGACTGGGGACATTGTCCGAGCCTTCTATGCCCATATACGAGACCCATCGCTGGAGCCTCTACAATTCAAGATCTCTGTGGCAAGGCAGGAAGCGGTTGTAGACATCCGTCTGATATCTCGACTCCTAGGAATACCGTGTGGTGAGGTACACGCCAGTGAGGATTATTTCAGGAGTGAGTGTTGAGGATCAAATATTGCATATTATACCCCACTTATTAGCTGGATTTACGAGATACTGTGTAACGCCTTATTTTAATCATGTTGTGATGCAAGGTGAATCTACAAGCATGGACTGGAAAGGATGTTAAACGCTTGATGGTGGACTTCTTGTACCGTGCTGGGCAGGGAGACAAGCTGTGCCTGCCTACCTTCGTCCTACGAGAGATAGTCCTGACCGCCCGTTCTACTAGAACAGCCAATTCACTTCCATTTGGTCGACTCATATGCAAGCTTGCTCATGAGTTCGGCTACAGACTTTGCCCTGATGTGGTGGTGCCGATTCACTTTATAAATGACACCACACTCGCCAACATGAAGATTAGGCCGCTACAACGACGTGTTGGATCCGAGGACGAGGAAAGTAGCGACGGGGCTGAGGAGAGTGAAGAAGAAGAGGAAGAGGAAGAAAATGAGATAGAGGAAGAATGAGAGCAGGAAGAGGAAGAGGAGGCCCAGGACACTGATGAGAGCTCTCCTCCCCACAGGGGCGCGATGGTGATCGGGCTGCTATCGAGGCCCGCTTGGCCCAACTTGAGGAGAGCCAGGTTACCTTGCGACAGGAGGTCACAACGATCCAAACCAAGCTTGAAGAGAATGAAGCCTTCATGAAGTGGAAATTCAGTAAAGTATTGTGCGCCTTGAGGTCTATCCTGTGTTGTCTGTAGGATAGGGGTGCACCTCCACCATCGCCAGAGTCTGACGACTAGGCGTACATGTAGTCGTCTTTTAGTTTGTTTGGTTGTGTGTTTCTTTCCTTGTTTCTGTGTATAGCCTTGATAGGCATAGTAATGTGGTAGAATGGTTAGTACGTTATAGCGTTTGGGACCTTACTTAGATTAGCTCACATGCATTTCCTGTCATGATTCATGTAAGACTACATCTCATGTATTATGACAAATTTTGTTAAATGGAATGCATGCAGCTCCTTTTGTTATGGAATGTATAAAATGCTTGAAGAATTGAGTGTTATGTGTTAAATCTCACTCGGGTTGCACCCTATGTTGTATACAGGGAATGCCACCTAAGAGCACGCGGAGTACGGCACGTCTCACACTTGGCGACTCGATTGACGGGGCTCTTCCCCTAATCGATATCCACATGGACCCCAGTTTGGGCCCAACTCAAGATACTATGTCGGATTCTCAGCCGACCACTGGCCCCACTAATAGGTTGACACCTGTTGCACCATCGATTCCTGAGCAGAACCGTGCGTCTACTTCAACGCCGCACGTACCTCAGTCAGCTCCTCCTCCGGATAGGTTGGAGCAGATGATGCTCTTGATGCAGCAGCAACAACAGTTTTTGGCCACCATCGCAGGGTCCCTTGCCCAGAGCATGGGTGCGGTTCCACCTGTGCCTCTTGTGCAGCCTGCTGGCAATATGAGCGCTAGCAGCCTTTTTAAGTGATTCCAATGCTTTCGACCTCCTACCTTTGCAGATACTCACAAACTCGAGGAGGCTGAGTATTGGCTTGACCACATCTCTAAGATGCTGAAGCCGCTACGCTACACTGCACTGAGGCAGAGCAGGTGGAGTTGGTCACCTACATGTTTGAGAAGGAGGCCAGCTTATGGTGGGATAGCATCCTGCGGATGATTCCCGTAGGATATGTGTGGACTTGGGAAGCTTTTGAGTCGCGCTTCCACGAGAAGTATTTCCCTCTCACCTACAGCAATGAGAAGGAGAGTGAATTTCTTCACCTCCGTCAGGGAGGAATATCAGTGGGGGAGTACAAGAGCAGGTTTATGGAGCGGGCCAGATATGCTCCCTTGATCTTAGCCTACCAGCCGATGCGAATGAGGCTATTTTTTAAGGGTCAACAACCTGAGATATGCTTGAAGATGTGTTGCACTAGCATATCCAACTATGATGAGCTAGTAAGCATGTCTCTGTGAGCCGAGTAGGATGGGGACAGGCTGTCCCGTACACGTGTGCCTATGGTTCCTAGGCCACGTCAAGAGTTGCCAATCAAGCCATTCCTCAGCAAGAGGCCCCGTGTAGACTCGCCTCCCAGACTTACCGCTTTACCAGCCCCGATGAGGCGATTGGACTTGTGGTGCACCTACTGCAGGAGATCTGATCATGTTGATACTTATTGTTTCACCAAGATGAGGGATAACGGCTTTACGCCCCCTCAGAGGATCAACCGTCAGATGCTACCACCTCTCTCGACTCCACCTCTACGGTCCGCACCAGCGCATCCATCTTTTCGGCCGCCTGCACCTCAATTTAGGCCGCCTTAACGGCCCATGGTACCACAGCCGAACCGTTCACAACAGGTTCGTGTGCACTCACTTGCAGCTGAGGCACCCGAGGTAACAGTTACAGCACTACTGGCTTTTGAAGTCACGGCTCATATCCAAGGTACTCCTGTCTTTTTATTGGTGAACACCGAGTCCACTATCTCTATAGTATCATGCACAGCAGTCAAGCGACTGGGGTTAGAAATTAGTCCTATAGTTGGGTTGAGACTCCTTACCGCCACAGGGACTTTTTCAGACTTTACCAAGATGTGTAAGAGTTATTCGATAGACCTAAGGAGCAGAATAGTGGTTGTTGACCTGATGGTCGCCCCATTATATCACTATGACGTCATTCTCGGTATGGATTGACTCACGGAGATAAGGGCAGAGATTGATTGCGATACCAGAGTGGTGATAGCCCATGGACCTGAGAACACGACCTTTACATTCCCAGTGCAGGTCAGTTGGTACTACCGCATCAGTTACTACGCTACCTTCTTAGAGCATGCTGATGGTTTGGCTTTAGGAGACACTCCAGTAGTGCAGGATTTTGCGGACGTGTTCAGGAAGATACCTAGGTTACTTCCTTAGCGCGAGGTCGATTTTACCATTGATCTAGTGCCTGGTGCGACACCTATTTCATTATCGACTTATCGTATGCCTTCATGTGAGATAGAGGAATTGAGGAAACAAATCGATGATCTGTTAGATGCTGGATTCATACGGCCTAGTGTGTCTCCTTGGGGAACATCTGTATTGTTTGTGAAGAAGAAAGATGGATCACTGCGACTGTGTATTGACTACTGCAGACTGAACCAAGTGACGGTGAAGAACAAGTACCCTTTGCCTAGGATAGATGATCTGTTTGATCAGTTGAAGGGGGCGCAGTATTTCACGAAGATAGACTTACAGTTAGGGTATCACCAGTTGCGCATCAGGGATGAAGACGCGCAGAAGACCGCTTTCAGGATCAGTTTTGGGCACTACGAGTTCCTTGTGATGTCATTTGGACTCACAAACGCCCCAGCCGTGTTCATGGACCTGATGAACCGGGTGTTTCGACCGTATTTATTCTGTTTCGTCATTGTGTTTATAGATGATATCCTGATATACTTCAAGAGTCGGAAAGAACACGAGGAGCACCTGCGAGTAGTCTTTGATACTCTTAGGAAGAACTAGTTGTTTGCATAGTACAAGAAGTGCGACTTCTGGAAGGAAAAAGTACATGCGGTGTCCAAGGAAGGAATAACTGTGGACCTCGCTAAGGTATCCGCAGTTCAGGACTGAGAGTAGCCTGGTTCGGTTATTGAAGTGAGGAGTTTTCTTGGCCTGGCCGGTTACTATTGACAATTCATTCGGGACTTTTCCAAGATAACCAGACCATTGTCTCAGCTGACTCGGAAGGTTCTCAAGTTTGCCTGGAATGAGAAGGCTGAAGCAGCTTTCTAGGAACTGAAGGACAAGTTGATGTCCGCCGCTGTGCTAGTATTGCCAGAGCAAGGGGTTAAATATACAATATACACCGACGAGTCTCGTGTTGGTTTGGGTTGTGTTCTGATGCAGAAGGACAAGGTTATTGCCTATGCATTGCGATAGTTGAGGAAACAGGAGGAAAACTACCCTACACACGACCTGGAGTTAGCAGCCGTAATCTTTGCATTGAAGCTCTGGAGTCATTACCTCTATGGAGAGGAGTTCGAGCTCTTTTGCGACCACAAGAGCCTCAGGTACATATTCACGCAGAGGGACTTAAATATGAGGCAGCAACGATGGATGAAAACCTTGAAGGCTTTCAAGTTCGAGGTTTCCTACCATCCTGGCAAGGCCAACCTTGTGGTAGACGAGTTGAGCTGTAAGAAGACTTTAGCATTTGCGGCTCCGCTTATAGTAGCAGAGTGGGATATGGTAGAGTTTGTGCGAGACTTTGAGTAGAAACTTATGGTAGAGGAGCCGTTCGAGAGCGTTGCACATATTCGGGTGTAGCCACTCGTTGATGACAGGATTATCGCGGCTCAGAGAGACGACGAGCTATTGGCGAAGAAGAGAGAGCAGGTTGGTGATAGTGAAGACTCGGAATGGAGAGTTGGAACAGATGGGGGTTTACGTTATCGTGGCCGCCTATGCGTCTCAAACCTTCATGACTTAAGGAAAGAAGTTCTCGAGGCTACTCACAACTCGAGGATGAAAATGCATCCTGGTAATACGAAGATGTACCGAGACATGAAGTGCTTGTACTGGTGGGACAACATGAAGGCCCACATAGCAGAGTATCCTGGTAGCATCGCCGACCTCTTGGACTACTTCAGCCCATGCCCATAGCTGAATGGAAATGGGACTTCATCTCTATGGATTTTATCCCGGGGCTGCCGAAGACGAGAAAGGGACATGACTCCATCTGGGTGATCGTGGACCGGTTGACGAAATCGGCCCATTTTCTCATGATTAGGGTTTCAAACTCAGTAAACGAGTTGGCCAGGTTGTACATCAAGGAGATTGTACGTTTGCATGGGGTTCCTATGGAGATCGCGTCGGATAGAGATACTCGATTCACATCTATCTTCTAGACTCGTATCTAAGAAGCAATGGGTGTGAAACTAAAATTCAGTACCGCGTTCCTCCCACAGACTGACGGGCAGACGGAGCGGGTGAATCAGGTGTTAGAGGACATGCTGCGGGCTTGTGTGCTTGATTTTAAGGATAGTTGGGATGACTGTCTCCCTTATGCAGAGTTCTCTTATAACAACAGTTTTCAGGTGAGTATTGGCATGGCTCCCTATGAGGCCTTGTATGAGCGTCCCTGTCGAGCACCACACTGCTGGGCGAAGGTTGGTTAGAAGAGCCTGATTGGCCCAGAGTTGGTTCAGGCGACTTCAGAGAAGATCGACATTATCAGACGTCGACTTCTGGTAGTACAAAGCATGCAAAAGAGCTACGCAATTACGAGGCGGCGACAGTTAGAGTTCGAGGTAGGAGACCATGTGTTCCTGAAGGTTTTCCCCATGAAGGGAGTCCTTCGGTTTAGAAAGAAGGGGAAGCTCATACCGAGATTCATTGGCCCATTTCAGATACTAGATCGAGTGGGCGTACCGCCTTACTTTGCCTATACCACTCGTCGGCATGCACAACATATTTCATGTATCTATGCTGAAGAAATACGTTCCTGATCTTTCTCATATTATCAAGTGAGAGCAGGTGCAGTTGAGTGAGGATGCTACTTATGTACTGCGTCCAACGCGTATCCTAGATCGGAAGGAACAGGTATTGCGCAGTAAGGTGATTCCACTTGTGAAGGTTCTGTGGACGCATCACACTGAGGAAAAGGCTACTTGGGAAGCAGAAGCTGAGGTTCGCAAGAACTACCCTCAGATTCTTGAGGAGTACGAAAATGTACTAATTTCGAGGACAATTTTTCTTTAAGGGGGGTAGATTGTAACGTCTTGAAAAAATCCGTACAAAGACCCAAGGACCACCTCAAGCAGAAATCACTAAGGACCAAATTCTTTAGAAATTAAACGAAAATTAACTAAGTGTTAAACTAGATTATCTGTGAAATTAGCTCTAACCACTTTAAATACGAACTACAAAACTCAAAACTAATAGAATCGTTAACGCTACTTTACCTAAAAACGTAGGATCAATCTCAAAACCCAATTGCTCTTGGGAGCATCGCGAAACTCCGTATCGGACCTGAACTGCGCATCGAAAGTCTAATTGCTGCGGAACCATACGGTTATGACCGCCTTATTGGGCTTGACAACTACCTCAGAAATCAAGTCCTAATAGTAACCAGAAACGCATAACTTGAACCCGAAGTGAAGTCTGTGAAAAACACGAATATCTTTAGGAAATGAACTAAAACTTAAGTGAATTGAGTCGTTTGCTTGCAAGCCAAATCTAAGGATTCAGACCATCAGAATCTGACCCAATTACATGCTCGGATTAGAGAAAATTTCCAACACATGCCAGTGCACTTGTGGCCCTGATCTAGTACCGGTGACCGTTGAACTGAAACTGGTCCCCCGCGATTGATCCACTGATCCAATTGGACCGAGATCTTAACCTGGCATAGATCCAATGTCTGAGAGCTTACTCCTGACCATATGCAGAAAAGGGGCCTCCAGATGTGCTCTGTTGGACCGAAATGACCACTCCTTGGCTATAACCTAAGTATACCATGGCCCTGGGGCCATTCCTATCAGTTCTGGGCCTATATAAGGGCCTTAAACCCTCTCTCTCCCTTCACATACGAATTTGCAAATCCTAGGAAAGAGAAGAGAGTAAAGAGAGAGGAAAAAGAGAGAAAGGGAGAGAGAAAGCGGGAGAGAGTTCCTGGGATTCGATCCCATCGCTCCACGTGTTGAATCAGCCTGTATGTATCGCTATTCTGACGAATCCGATTCTATTCTTGGGTAAGAAATCCTAACCCTAATCTGTTTTAGGGATTGAAATAGAGTAGATAATAAAATAGCTAACCTATTTCATCCTATAGGTTGCCGTTGTGCTGTAGACAAAGACTTAGTGTTTAAATTGAGTTCGTTACAAGTCTACCGGCGAAAGGTGCGGACTATAAATGTTTAGGCTATGGATTTCAAGGCTTTCAATGTCAGTTAATGATTTATGACTGACTTGATTGTTATCACATGTGCTTAGATACGTTGTTTTCCGTATATTAAACATATATGTAAACTATGTTGATTTTAAATGCATTTTATGTGTTTGTTAGAATGTTTGAATGGATATGGAATTATGATTTGTGCTTGTCATGATTTATGTTTGAGAATACATGATGGATGTACGTGTGACAACTCCCTTATGAAAGGATTTGCTATAATATACGTTCTAACTGATATATTATATGTATGTTTATATGTGTAGTCTAAGTGTTTGATAAAATGTCTGAATGAGAAAGTGCTTGTTGAAATATATTTAATGAGGGCGTTGAGATAAGATTCTCAATTCCCCTATCTATAGTTACAATTTTCTTTATGTAACCTATCTTTCTATTACGTGATTTATGGATGAAATGCCTATGTATGTTAATATGTACACTATGTATTTGTTAAAATGCTCAAATGAGATTTATATCTGGATTTGGTTGTCACATGCTGTCTTTGATTATTGCATGTGAATGCTATTGTTTTGGAGTGTGATTGGGGCTACGATGTAGTCCAGGCAATCGATAACGGTTTACTATCGGTGGCCAAACTGTTTTAGCCACGACAGACACGTTCGATGAATCCGAGTCGTACGGAGATTAACGACAGTCGTTAGGCCATAAGGAGTGCATATGCGCTCCATGTCGATTAATTCAACGAACACTCGTACCAGTCGAGCTTGTCTAGTAACCCAATTTGCCCGATGAATGTTCACCATGTTTGGACGTTACTGCTTGAATTTAAGGTACCAAACTCACCAGTGAAAAGCCCATTTAACCTTGGTACCCCGATCCGCTAAGACTCATGAGCCGGGCATGGTGGTATGGGACACCGTGGTCGAGCTGTCGGCCTATGCTGGGGTGACGAGCCTCCCCGTAGTAACCAGTGAACAACCCAAACTCGTGAGCCGAACACGGTGGTATGAGACACTTTATTTGAGCTGTTTGCCTACGATCAGGTGATGAGCCCATAGTGACCTCGAGCATACACTAGGAATATGTTAGGGCGACGAGACTTTCCGTAGTAACCTCGAGTATAAACTAGGCCTGCGCTGATGGTGATGAGCCTCTCCGTAGTGGCCTATAATTGCTATCGTATATGATTAACTAGGATTGACGACCCTAAATAGATGATTGTTTGGGTAAATGATATAAAGGGAGGTGCCTTGGCTTCCCAATCTTACTGTATGAATATGCTTAATCAAGAACTTGGCTAATCACACACATGCATCGCATTGCATGTGCCTTTGACGTTGGAGTTGAATACTGAGGAAGGGGTGCATGCCGCGATCGTGAGATGATGTCACAGAGGGAGTGCAGGCGAGGGCACATATCATTATCACATATCATCCTTGCATTAACAAGAATACTTAGGATATGAGTGTTGTATTGCTTTATCATTACTGCTTGACTGAATTAATAATATGTTAACCTTTGCTTTATAGCTCCACTGAGTTGATCACTCACTCCCACGTTCTGGGATGGTGCTTTAAACACCAACCATACTCTGTTGTAGTTGCAGATGATGGCGATGCGTACGTAGCGGAGCCTGATTTTTATGATGACGAGGAGGAGTTCTCCTACATGTAGTTATCAAGCGGATCTATGTAGGCCATGTTCTAATTGACGGGAATTACTGGGATGCTGATAGATGACATTGTACATTTTGTATGTTTCAGGAATTGTACATGTAATTATTTGACCTGGTGCCATGTTCATACTCTGGAGACTCACCACCATTTATATGCTTTATATAACTATCACAGTCTTCCACTAGCGTAATTTAACTATCTCTGGAGTATATGTTATTTGGTATAATCTCATTCATGTTTAATGCACTAATACGGACAACATTTAATCATCACTATCTATGTTGCATAAGTGATGCGTTGGAACTCGGGAGTTGGGCTCCTGCTCGACCCCCGATTTCAGGGCGTTACATAGTATGTGGCCAAGATCGAATAAGATCGATCACCTATTCAAACACTTACACATTGTGTTTAAATAATGATCAGGCGATAGTCAGGTGGTGGGGTTTGTCCTCATAAAATGGGTCACACCTTCACCATCCATATGAGATGACTTTTCATTATAGATAAAAGAATAACAATCCAAAAGGACTTTTCATTACATACAAAAAATAACGGAAATGAAATTCTTACAGTTGATCACAAAGAATATCTGCAAAACACCTTTATGGATGTAGAACTCTGCTTTATGCTTGAACTGAATCTAGTATATGCACATAGACTCGAATTACGGTTAAAGATAAAGACTATGGAATATAAATAACATATAAAAGATAAAGACTACTACACCAAAGAATGTAAATTACTGGTAATTAAAAAGATGATTGAAAGATATATTTGGTTTAGTTTGGTATGACACAAATTTTCCTGCTAAATTCCTTTGCTATTTATAGTTTTGAGTTGATCATCCGGATTTTTCTCACGCTATGACGGTTATTATAGTTATTTTTAGCTTTATTGATCTTCTGCAGACTTCCTTATAAAATTGCCACATGTTTTAGTAACTGCTCCTGGCCTTATTGCTAACTTGATCGTATTCCACTCAGCCACTCGATTGATCCCCTATATGACACTCAGCCGCTTTGTTTGCTTTTTAATTTCTTTCAACCGCTCTCTGTTTTGTTACGCTGTTAATTGTATAAAAAGCATTGATTTTGTAAAAAACACTCCAAGCATCCTTAAATATCTTTAACATGTTATATATTTTCCCTTGCTATAACAGGTGTTATTTCTAATTTGAATGCGACGTTAATTTGTTGTCTTGCGCAATAAATGTGATTGATCGGCCATTTAAAAACATCAATTTCAACCATCTTAATTCAAAAAGTTGGGCGACTTGCTTGAACTCAGCAGTCTTGGTCGAAAACACAGCAAATTCACCCTTCTTAGTCGAATTCAACTGTTTTGGTGAAAAATGGTAAATTCAATAATTTTGGTCAAACTCAGCAGTTTTGATTTTTTTAAAAAAAGCAAATTCGGTCGCGTTGGTCTTAAAATGGCAAAATCAACCATCCTAGTTGAACTCGGGCATCTTGATCGAGAGATAACAATTTTTGTTGTCTTAGTTGAATTTGATTGTCTTGATCGGAAAATGGTAAAATCGGTCGTTTTAATCGAAAAATGGCAAAATCAACTATAATAATGGAGAATGTTTGTCAATCCATTTGGAATGACGCTTATGGTTGATCGAGGTAGTAATACAACCACGAGCTTGGCTTGGTTTTTCTTAAATCATTTGAATAATTTCGTCACGATTCAAATTGAGTGATTTGGCTATTAGAGGTGGTTTAGGGCCTACCTGGTTTTGTATTCTATGATATGGTGGATTCCCAGTTAAAGGGCTACCCCTAAGATATATTTTGGTTCCTTCTTTAGGGGATAAATTTCTTTACTTTCCGTTCTGGTTGCCTAAACTCAACGGATATTGGAGCATTTCGTATATCTTGAATTGGAGCCGGATGAATATTATGTTGTGAAAATATGTAACTACGATACTAGCGGTATTGATGCCAAATTTATGACAAAACTAATACTAATAATTGGTCGAGATACATGTTGTAGCAGCGTGGTAGGTGTTCTTTCTAAAAACACCATATTCAGGCTTTCGATTGCTCTGTTGTATGCTGATTTGTCATCTGCATATCACACAGCTCAACCATCTCTATCTAAAAAAGATTAGTTGCCCATTTCACTTTCTCATTACTTTTCATACTAGCTTATGATATATATACCACCATGCGTGCAAAAAATTGTTGGTTATTCGGTTTACAGATTCAACCATGTGATAAATGCGGGCGTGCCAGAATTGAATGTGCAACTCAATTCAAACCGAACAACTATGACTCAAGTGCCTGCATAGGCAAATACGTAGCATGTGACCAATATCAAATAAGATCGGATGCTTATTCAACCACTCACATAATGTTTTAAATAATGATCATACGATAATCAAAGGGATAAGGTTCATCCTTTGAAAATGGGTTATACTTTTGTCTTTCATATGAAAATGACTTTTCGTTACAGATAAAGAACAACAGTAAAGGAAAATCTTTACCGTCGTTAGTCATAAATAACAACTGCAAAATACTTTTTTTATATGAAGAACTATGCTTGATACTTCAACTGAATCCAACGTATGAGCATAGGCTCGAATTATAGCTAAAGTTAACAACTAGTTGATTGCTTGTATAGATTACACTAGAGAATGTAAATAGCATACAAAATGTAAAAATTACACTAATGAATGTAAATGACTGATAATTGAAAATTATATTTGCTTTGGTATGCAACGATTTTTATTGCTGAATTATTTTGCTATTTGTAGCCTTGAATTGATCATTCAAATTATTTCAATGTTTTAATTGTTGCTATAACTGTTTCAACATTATTGACATTTTAGATGCTTATGATCTTACAGTTGTTATTACCGTTTTAGCATTACGTGATTTTATTGAGACTTTATTCTAAACTTGTCACCTGTTATAGTAACCGTTTTAGGCTTCCTTGCTGATTCGACTGTATTATATTTGGTCACTCGGTCAACCTCTTGGATGACACTTAACCATTTTCTTTGCTTTTGAATTTATTTCAATTGCTCCTCATTTTGTTATACCATTGATTCCATAAAAAGCACTTCAAGCATTTTTTTAATATCTTTAGCATGTTATATATTTTATTTATTATAATGTGTGTCATCTGTAATTAAATTTTCTAAAAATGATAAAAAAAATAGAACACAACCCATTTAAAACTTTTGCACCTTTAAGTTTTCAATGGTAGGCATTCAATGCTTAGTGCCTCGTCCATGAAAGCCTTCCATGTGTCTACTTTATGGGCTCATTTGAGATGATATGTTAAAGGAGAGAGATGACATGAATAAAACATATACATCATGGTGGCCCCATGGAGCCTTGATGGATCATTCTCTAGCTAAGTCGGGGCCCATCCACATCGGGACAAAATGGGACTGTGTACTGAGTTACTAAGTATGTTCTCATCGTGTGTATGTAGTTTATCCATGCCGTCCATCCATTTTTCCATCTAATATAAGGGGTTGAACCCAAAATTGAAGAATATTCAAAGATTAAGTAGATCATATGACTGGAAACAGTGGGGATAATGATTTCCACCGTTGAAACCTTTCTAAGCCATGTAGTAATGTTTATTTGTCATCCAACCTGTTCATAAAATCATACTGAAGGAAAAAAAAATATAATCTTGATCCAAAACTTCGGTGGCCCTCAAGAATATTTCAACGTAGATATTCAATTCAACTATTTACTGTGGTGTGGTCCAGTTAAATATTGGATATGCCTTTTTTTTCCTCAACCCATAAAATTATCCAATAAAATGGATGGATGGATAGGATAAAATACATAGATCATGGGATCTCATAGAGTTTACTCAGTATGCTAAGCGTAGTGAGTTTATACACTAAGGCCCTGTTTGGTTTCCAGAGTTACTGTCATTCGAGCGTAAAGATGCAATGTTGACATGCTGACATTTGTTTGAATATTAGCGTATTCAGACGCAGTGCCGTATCGCCTGAAATGGCAATAATCTGGAGTAAAGGAGCTGCCCGAAATAACAGCTCTCTGCAATCCCATCCGTTCGGGATATCGAGGCCTATCTCCCTGACAGCGTCCGTTCTATAGTCCGCAGGAGCACAGCAATAAAACACACCAACTGGGTTTTATAAAACATGAAACATGCATTCATTTACGTCGTCCTTTACAAACTGCCAAACTAGAGGTCGTAGTCATTTTGGAGTCTGAGGAAGACGACGAGGAACAGAGTTCGTTTTCAGAGATGATTCTTCTCTCCTAACCTCTCTACATTTTGTTGTTACTTCTCATCTTCCTTCCGTGTTCTCATTCTCGACAGGTTTGTGGTTTGGACCCTGTCTACCACATGCTCATCGACATATTCCGCAGCCTCTCCAAACAATAGCAGGTGATACTATAGGGTTCTTTATCGTGATTCGATTCGTCCTCTTCAGGTTACCATGTATTTTGTATCTTCTTCCCAGGTTCCCAACTTGCATGTTGCTGCATCTTTCTTGCCTGGGATGTATTACTATTTACATGCATTAACATGCCTTCCATGTTTCCTCTCTCCATCAGCGGTTCTCTCTGCCGTCTGGCAGCGACATCTTCCCTAATCCGTACGGCAACTCCACAGAAGGTAACAAATCTTCCTTTCTTCGGTATATGTTTTTGTTATTCCATTTCTAGCATGGTGTTTACTATTTACGGAAACGTTTCTTTTGTCCTACAGCGGTATTCTCTACCGTGTGCGAGTGATGTCTTCAGCTACGGCAACTCTTGAAGAGGTAAGCTTTCTGTCTTTCTTCTATGTCAATATAGAGTGAATAAATGGCATTTCCAGACATTGAATAATCATAACAATAGATATCTGGTCGGGCACATGTGGCCCACCTGATGTCGTTGATTTTGTAGGAAAGACAAGGAGGCATTCGATGACGTTGTACCTCTTGTTCTGCTTCCTCTGCTTCTTTCACTATCTGTTGAAATATCCAGATACATGATATGGACGGATTGTTCTCAATCCTTGAATGTCTAGAACTTCATAACCTGCAATGTACTGAGAGATGGTAATATATATATATATATATATATCTCTACTCATTCCTAATTAGTAGTTCTGGATGGTAAAAATTAGTGGTTTTGATGTCTATTTTTTATTTACTAATTTTGGTAACAATAATATACATTTTCTGGTTTAATTCATTCACTTGGAATTAGAAAACCAGATTACGTACATCTCATCTTTGTCTGAGTTTTTGAATGTCGGTCACAATATCAATATCAGTTAATAGTGTTCTTCCAATTATTACTGATTGCACATTCCTGCATGTTGATGATAATGTGAGATGAGTACTTGCACCCTTTATTTATTTTATTTTATTTTTTTCTTTTTAAATATATTCAGTGCCCTAGCTGCACCTTACAGATTAAGGGAAAAAAAATCATCATTCAATGTCTCTGTTTTATTACTAGGTCTAGCATTTCACAACTCTTCTTTGTAAATGAAATAAAAAAGAAAAGAAAGGAAACAAACATAAACAGTCAAACAGTTGTTGTGTTCTTAAACCATTTGTTGAACCCATTTTGTAATCTACTATCAGAATAGAGGTAGTGAGACTTGAGGCACAACATTGTTTTTTATGTTTCAATCTGATTTTTTGGTTTAATCTGCTTCACCAGTGAGTCATTCCAAATGTCGGCTTAGCTGATGATGATATCATCAGGGGAATGCTGATTATCGACTACCGGTTATATGACACAATTTCTTATGATACATTTAAACCTTTTGTTTTCAATTGCGCCCTTGAAGTAATCACATCTTCTGTCAGTTAAACATGCAGGAATGCAGCTATCTTGGTTTTGATCTGGAGTTGTACATGGTTGATAGCATTTACACATTACTTATTGCACATATCTTGGTTCTTCCAATTATTACTATCTTAGTTTTAATCCACTTTATGGGACCGATATGAAACTGGTATTTGATATAGTGTGGAATTTGCTGACTAATTCTCATTCGGTGTGTTGTTCAAGAAATATTCGTAAGATGTTGGGACATGGATGGACAGAAGAGGAAATGGTTGCATTTGGAACGACACTTGCTGCAGCATCAACAACTATCACAAAAATTATTTATTTAGGACACTTTCAAGATTTGGAGACAATGAAAGAAGCCGGATAATAAATGAGATAATTAGAGAGGGTGACCAAGTGTGTGTTATACAACTCAGAATGAACAAGGCCACATTCTTTAATCTTTGCTCCTATCTCAGGGATAGAAATCTCCTTTCCGATGGGAAACATGTTTGTATAGAAGAATAACTTGTCATATTCCTTCATACAGTAGGCCATAATGTGAGAAACTGTGTCAATGGAAATCGGTTTATAAGGTATGGAGAAATGGTAAGCCGTTATTTTAGTAAAGCTCTGGATGTTGTTATCGGATTATATCCAGAGTTTGTAAAACTCCTAAGTGCGAAAACACCTGTCGAGATTCTAGCCAATCCCAATTGGAGCACATATTTTCAGGTAAACTCAAATGTAATCCCGATATTCAACATGCCTGCATCTTATAGTGCAAACTTTTTTAAAACTATTTCTTTGCTAATAATGCATGTTGACATTAGGACTGTATTGGTGCAATTGATGGCACCCATGTACCCGCCTATGTCCCTGCATTGGAAAGTGCAACCTACCGTAACAGGAAAAAGATCCTCTCTCAGAATGTAATGACCGCATGTACATTTGATATGAAGTTCATATATGTGCTCGCCGGATGGGAATGATCTGCCTCTGACGCACGCGTCTTATAGAGTGCATTGACACATTCCGGTGATCATTTTACTATCCCCCAGGGTGTTAACTTTAAAGGAAGGTCAAATTCGAGTGTACTTTTTTTTCCTTCATCAGAGTAAGCAAATGAGCGTAGTGTGGACAAATCGACATAAAGGAAAATTTCATTATCATTCAAATTTACAAGAAGCTGCCCATAATGACTTATACAAACCATGAATTTAACAAGTACAAAATTTACAAGCATTTAATACATGAAGAATAGCGGTAAGCATATAAATATAAGCCGCAAGATCACGCAGCTCCTCCAGGTAAATACAGCCATGCATCCCTGGCGATCGTACCCTGCTCCTCATCAAGTCTGAACATACATATCACTAAAGCCACCTGTACTACCTGTACGGTTGTATATTTGATGGATGAGTGGCCAACTCAGTGTGAATTCCCCTCAAGATTACACACCGCCGCATTAGGTAAGAAATAGTATAAAACATCTAGACAACCAAAACAGAGTAAATGCAGTCTTATTAGGTGCATGGATGCATGAATGCAATCATCGACCCGGGTAAATCATCCGGACGGTCGGAGCCCCAGGAAAAACATCCAGACAGGCAATGGGGTCGTCACCCAAAGATGTGAGTGGTCATCAGCGCAACACGCAGCGTAATCGTATGGTCTTGAGTGATCTAAGTCATCATCATAAATCGAATGGTTGGTCATAAGCGCAACATTCAACGTAATCACAGGGCAGAGTGATCCAAGCCATCATAATATGTCATGCATGCATGATTAGCCAAGTCATTATTAGTCAATTTACAACTAGCCAATTTAGATAAGCTCAAAGGTCACTATGGGAGCACATGACCCAGCGTAGGCCGACAGCTTGGGCATAGTGTCCCATTACCACCATCCCCAGCCCATAAGGCTACCATCTTAGGATGTTTAATGGAAACCCGTCGACTAGTGGCCAATCATATTACAGTATATGGGGCTTACCATCGCATGGTTACACAAAGATAAAATATCGAACCCATATAGGAAAAATATCGAACAAAGCCACATAGGGCGATATCAAACAAGCCACATAGGGCAATTATTAAAATAGGCCTTATAAGGCGAGTGTCAAAACCATGCGATAAAAGACCATCCTTGAAAACCATTTGGACACAATAACCCTGGATGGTAGGCCCACATCAATGATCCATTTAGACCACTACTCAATAACCACTAAGTCGAAGGTCTATTTTAATCACAAATAGTCAGTTTAAATACCAATTATGGTTGTACATTTATAGGTGAGGGTTTTTCACTAATGTACCAGTTTAAAGTCTATAAGCAATACACAAATAATCCACACGCATGAACAAATATACAGGATGAACATTAAGCAGGCAATATAGCAATTCAATTTCCACCAACTAATACATGTGATTATAAGAGAGAGACATCAATTATAATTTTTTATAAAAACTATAACTTAAGCTAATGAGAAGATGGAAAGCTCAAGGGGAAGAATCATCACCTTATACGTTGAATCGCCTTCTAATGTCGCTAAGTGCTTCGCCCTTAGAATTATATCCTACCATAAATCATGAACTTGTACAATTAGGTCCAAGTTCTAATCACTACCTAAGGTTTGGATTTCTTTTAGGGTTTTAATATAGAATTAGGGCTTTATCCTGGGGTTTTAGTTCTAGGAGTTGAACTTATAATACATGTGTAGCTTACTCGATGTAATAATAGGTTAGTTGCAGTTTAACATTAATGATACAACTAATACTAGTGACCATGGTAATACTAAGTATTACGATGGAAATAAAATAGGTGTAATCTACTATTAATGATAATATTTTCGAGTGATGGATATTACACTAATATCAATAATGGCAATTTTATTTACAATAACTAATATTAGCACAACAACGTCTTAATGGCTATTATTATATTAGGTTACCTAGCATCAACCCACAATGAATAATAGTGCTAATAATTCCAAAACAATTATTACTATTAACAATGTACTAGTATTAGCTAACGTGACACTAACAATCGTTAAGGTGAAAATATGTAGTATGTTCTATCTTCAATTTAATCTTTTAAAGAACGACAAAATAAAATACTAATATTTTAATAACGATAATTTTTATATGTATTAACCAATATTAGTATGGATGATTTACCAAGGGTTAATTTTAACTAAATTTATTAATCTTAAAAATGATGCTAATAATCACAATGATAATTGAAATGGTTTCAATCTGGAAAGAAAATGGGGCTCACCTTGGTCGACTCGGTTCGAGTCGAGTTGACTCGGCTCAACACCACCGCCCATCTACTCTCTCTCTCCATCTCTCTTTCTTCCTTCTCTCCCTTTTTTTCTTTTCTCCTCACCCAAGACCCTACATCAACAAGTCACTGGACTAACAGGAACTGGTCTGACTCACCCAACTCGACTCAACGAGTTTCAACCGAGTCGAGTTGACTCGGAATGGCTCCCTCTCTCTTCTTCCCCAACCATGCTAAGACATCCAGCGATACTCGAACCAGGCCCCTAGCAGGGTTGCTGGACCAACACCCACAAGAAACTGCACAATGGCTCGCATTCAACTCTATGTAGGGCCCACTAGATAACTAGATTGGCCTGGTTTACAGACCGTTGGATTTACAAAGTCGAGCCCCCCTCCTGATGAGCAGCTTAATCTCACATACACGGACCAAGTTGGCAATTGCAAACCACCAAATCCGTTGATTTCATTTGGCTCATCCAATACATAAAGGAAACCTGCTTTGCTCTTGCCAGGAATCAAACACCACCTAGCAGATAAAGTCTCCTGGTCTTTTATGAACTTCCAGCCATGATTCTTTCATAGCTTGATGAAACCAGTTCCATGTTGAGTTCATTCAACAACGTGATTTGTCATCAACAAGGAATCTATGCTCAACCCCATTTGCCTCAGTGTAGTTACAGTCAGGAACTGTCACCACTCTCTCCTCCACTCTTTTTCTTTCTCTTCCTTAAGCCAGTCTAATGGTCCAACACGGCCCAGACTCGGCTTAGACTCGGACCGAACTTGGGCCAGCGGGTGCAGTGAGTCGGATCGGCACCAACGGACTGGTGTGGTGCATTACAGCTTGAGTCGAGCTCACTTCTCTCTCCGCTTCCATTTCTTTCTTCTCCTTCCACCCACCTCCAATCTGAGGTTGAACCGGCTTGGAATCACAGCAACTCGGTGAGCCAAAACGGTAGTCGTGCATGGAGTTTTGGCGAGGAAGATGACTGGCCATTAATGGCGGATTCCACTACTGAGCACGTTCCTTGGAAACGAGTGTGCTGGAGGGTCTGAATCATTCCTTTGAAGCTTATGGATGCCTCAAATCGAAGCTCCATGAAGGTTTTCTCAGTGGGTTCGGGGTTTGAAAGATGCGGCTGTTTCTCGTCGGGCTTTTGTAAGAGCTGAGGAGGAGTTGTTTTCACTCCCCTCTTAACACCAAAAACAACTCATTTAGGCCGTTGGATGAGGATTTAACGATCCGGATACATCCTGCTGGTGGGAGGTATTGCAAACTGTTGGCGCGACTAAAACCAGCTGTTTGAAAGCCCTAAACCACGTAACTACGTGGGCGGCTAGGATCTTCCTCGTATGAACGGCCGGCATCGACGGATTCTCCACGCACACGGATTGCTGAGTCGACAAAGCAGCAGGTTTCCATTTTTGGAAACTATGGTTTTGTGGGGCTTGTTTGTGTTGGTTGTTGTGCAACGCACGTGTGCAAGGACCTACACGAGTGACTTGGTTCTGGTCAGGTCCACGTCGTGCACACGATGGACGGTTTGGATCCTTCGTGGGATCCATGATGGTGGGCCATTTGCAAATCACACGGACGACGTCCGTTTCAAATGACACTGCAGTGGGAGAGAGGTGTCTCTCTGTTTATTGAAACAGCGGGTCAGACCCGTGTTGACCGGGCTTGGTGGTCTGGTGCACCTCAAGTGTACCACTTATGGTACACAAAATGGTTGTGGGGGCCCACTGTGATGTTCTGTGACTAATCCATACTGTCTATTCATCTTGTAAGGCCCTACAAGGGACTTTGGTCAAAGATCGGGTGGATCCAAGGCTTACGTGGGCCATATGAATTCATTTACATTCTTTAAGGGGCGCCTACGTAGGTTCAACGGTCGGATCAACCTTAACCCAAGCGTCAATGGTCCAAAAGATCCTAGTGGATCATTGGTAGGACCCTTTTTACATAATACCAACCATATGCTAATATTAATATCATTTTTTTCATTATTATTATTATTATTCTTATCATTATTACTATTATCTTCCTCTAAGTTGTTTACGTGGGTCACATCCTAATCAGCACCATCTATTTACTCACTCATAATTTGTCATATTTAATTTATAATTCCACAGATTGTTAATATGTATAAAATGTATGAATGTAAGTAAGCGAAGCTTATTATATATTATTTGTGTATCATTTGTATGGTGATACGTGTGTTATGTTTTAAATCATATACAAGTTGTTAAATTGTTTGAAATATGTCATCCACTATAAATCTTTCTAGTATATTTTATTTTTATTTATTATAAATTCTATAATTTGTATTTTATATTTATGATGTTGTAAGCGTATACACATAGTATGGATTATGGTTACATATCAATATGAAAATCTTAAATCTTACAAGTATATATAAAAAACCTTCCACAGTGTATATGTTTATGTTGTATTATTTTTGTATTTATATTACATTACGTTACTTAGTAACACTCGAGTACTGGAAAGTACGGGGTGTTACAACTCTCTCTGAGTGCATTGACACATTCCGGTGATCATTTTACTATCCCCCAGGGTACTTCAAATGCAAATAAATGATGAAACATCTTTATAGGATGATATTTAATTTCATTTATCATGATATTTACTCATAATTAATTATAGGTAAATACTATATAGTTGATGCTGGTTATGCCCATTCACCTAGATTTATGGCTCCTTATCGCGGTGTACGGTACCACCTCAATGAATACCGCACCAGCGGCAATCCTTCGAACAAGAAAGAACTTTTCAACTACCGACGTGGTCAATTACGAAATGTTATTGAGTAGATATTTGGAGTACTAAAAGCACGGTTTTCGATCCTTAAATTCGCTCCACCATACAACCTTAAAACACAAGTGAAGATATTGATCGCATGTTGTGTCTTACACAATTTTATCCGTTCATTTGGAGGAGATGGTTTAATCGAAGAGGAGGTCCCCTCAATGGATGTAACAGAGAGTATAGATCTGTCACCATGTGAGGGTAATGTCACACAATGTGAAAATGATGAATGGGCTATGTATCGAGACAATATAGCTGAGAGGATGTGGAATGAATCTCCTCTTGTAAGTCGTAGACTATGATAATCGCATGCTAAATTGTTATTTTGTAGTAGGATAATGAAATATGTGATTATAATCTCAGTTACCTATAAGCATGTGTCTACATTGTTAATGTCTTTTGGAGGTTTGAAAATATGCCCATTCAATCAACTGCTTATTGTATCATGTCTGAAATGTGTGTATCTTCATTCATATTATGAAAAATTTCCTTTACTATATAACTATCATGCAAGGATTTAATGCTTATTAAATATGTTCATATCACTGTTTGTAGATAATTGAAGTTAGTAACGGCCAGATGTCAAAAAACAAAGGAAACAACCAATCCACCCCTGAGAAACAAGCTGGTCAAGTGTGTGTTACACCACGGAGGACACCGAGAAAATATAAATTAAAATCACCTTAAGGAAATGGATTGTTAAGTGGTGTAATACGCTGGATAGATGAAATGGATGACTGCTTGCTTGATATGCTGATGGGTGTGGTCGCAAATGGCCGCAAGAGTGCCAATGGTTTTAAGAAGGAGACCTACAAATTGGTCGTTGAGTGTCTGAGGAGTGCAATAGGAATAACAGTGCAAGAGAAACATGTGGGGAATCACCTTTGCACTTTGAAGAGGTTGTATTTCGAGGTTCGGGACACCCTGAACATAAGTGGGTTTGGATGGGACGATGACTTGAAGACAGTGACCGCTCCTTACGCAGTTTGGGAGGATTACATACGGGTGAGACTATAATGGGTGTAAAATTCTATATAACAATATGAATCATTTTCATCTTTTGACGTAAGATCCTTCTCATGTATGTTTACTTACATTGGTGTTTCTTCATTGATGTCACTAGTCACATCTTTACGCACAACATGTTCGGGGGGAAAACGATGCGAAGGTACGATGACCTAACCTACATATTTGGTAATGATCGGGCGACTGGATTGCGTGCTTTCACAGGAAACATGCGTAATTCTTATCCTTCGAGACGGTCCAGGGATCCTAATACTTCACAGACACCATCGGTCAATCTAAATGACGATACACTCGTGTTATCGAGTGACGATGTTGGGGACAGTGGGCCTAACATACATTAGTTGTATCAAAGTCATGATGATACTTATATTGTAAACCGAAGTCCGTCTCTGAATGGGAATAACTCGGTCAACACAGGAAGCACGAACAATTCAATGAATGAGCTAGGATGAATCGCCCTTGTGATATCATATGCAAAGGAATGAGTGACGTTACTGATGTCATCAAGTTACAGACTATTACCATACAGCAAGGGAAGGATATGCTACGTATGTCGCAGGTTGTACCGGCTCTAGAGTAGATCGAGGGCTTGACCGATATCAAACACGCAACAAGGATACTATCGAAAGACAAACAACAATCTGCTTCATTCCTTTCTCTCCCTGAGCATAGGAGGCTGGAGTTTGTGTTGATGCTGCTTGCTCCGGATCAGTCTTCCGACTGAACATGGTCACTTCCACCTGAATGTTTGGGTTTATGTGTTGTTTGGCTTGTCAACCAATGTTTTTTTGGAGATAACTTTCTTGGGTTTCACGTGCTAGTGGTGTTCACTAGCATGATTAATGTGGGTTATTTTGGACGATGTTTTTCTGATTTTTTTTTTTTGGATGGTGATGCGTGTTTAATGATCTATCCATTGATGTCTATTAACTTGCAATTACCTGATATAATCTACTGGTAAATCCTTTTAATTATATGATTGCACTGTTGATATTTACAAATTTTATAGTATAAGTACACAGCCTTACATTTTCCGGCCTCGCTTCAGGTATGCTCTAACAGTCGATGTATCTTCAATCATCTCATGTTGTTATATACTGAGTATTTTTTATCGTAATATATTCTTGTACTAATACAAATGGTTTCACATTCTTGAATATATTTCGTAATGTTCAGATGGGTAGAAAGATGTATGTTGTTTTCTATGGTCGACGACCCGGGATATACTATACGTGGGATGAGTGTCGTCAATAGGTGGAAGGATTTTCTTTAGCCCGCTTTCATGCCTACAAATTAGTGTCTGAGGCATTTACTCAATAGACTGCTTTTTGCGAGGTATCAGCTCATCAGAATGCCCCTGTGGGTGATTTGGATGTGGATTATGAGGAGTTGGAATCGACGCAGCGACCGCATTGCATTGCCAATTGCAGCAACGATCGTAGCAGGAGCTCAAGATCACCATCACGTGTCTGTCATTACCATGCTAGCAACAGGAAAGAGGGAGACGGCATTGAAGAAATACCTCATTCACTTGAGGCCCTGATACGAGGAGTATTTGGTTGCTTGATTCTCATCCTTGCCATTCGTCTATTCTCTTGGCGCTGCTGCTATATGGTTTTAAGTTTGGTTTTTTTTAATGACATTTTCGGATAGTTTTTGGACAATGATTTCTATAGGTGTTGTTGTGTAATGGATTATGAAAAGTGTGTGGGGAAATATTTTGGACACCTTTCATTTGCTGACACACACACACACACGCACGTAAGGCATACACGTACGATATGCTGAACCCTTCTTCAAATAGATTACAATGCAAAAATCTGTTTTACATCTGATATTGTAGGTAGATGTGTGTCTGCCATACAGTGCTTAATCTAGAGATTCGATGGCGTGTTGAAAAAATTAATTTAAGTAGGTATCAATTAGACATGGATAATTACGGTTGTTTAAACCGTTGATACCTTTGTAAGGCTGTAACTGACAGCTGAGGAGTGGAATAAGGTGGTAAATATGGATGAACGGTGTGGATGAAAGACGAAGAGGATGTGGCGCCGAGAACACAATATCCATTGACGTCCAATCAATTATGAGCAACGGTCAGCAATCCATTTTACAAGTTTTGAAATTGTAAAAATCAAACAGCATTCACAGCTATATTGGATGTGAGGTGGTGGACACCATAAGTTTATTTGTGATTTGAAATGTATAATACACCCTTAAACCAAACACATGGCAGGTGTTTTCATCTCTGCTCCACCTTTTTTTTTTTTTTTTTTTAACAAAATAAGCCGGTGACTGCTTCGACATACCTGGTAGCAATCATTATCTCTACACGTAAGAAGCAATTATTACTTCCTTTACATCCAGTAGGATGTAATTTGGAAAACCAAACAGGCCCTAATAACTTCCCATCGGGACCACACCTCATGAAGGGACGCGGATTTCGTGGGAGGCGTGCCTTACCACGCTAATAGCTTCCCATGGGACCTGAAGGGACGCGGATTTCTGGGAAAGCCTTTCCAACGAAGTTCATGTGCAAGTATGTGAGAAATCCATTCCGTCCATCCGTTTTGCGATCTCATTCTAGTTGGCATTAATAAAAATGAAATGGTACAACACTCATTTGTGTCACACCAGAGGAAAGATTGGGGAAATAAATTTCCACCGTTGAAACCTTCATGGGCTCCACGTTAATGTTTATAAGCTATACAAACCGTTTAAAAGGTCATTCCCTGTGGGATTAATGGAAAACACCACAAATTATAGACTGATACAAAATTTTTATGGCCATACGAACGTTTCAACGGTGCTCACAGAATGCCCATTGTTTCCCCTTGTATGGCCCACTTGAGTGTTTAATACACCTCGTTTTTGGTTGTATGTCCTAGAATGATCTCATAAAACAGATGGACCGGATGGATTTCTCAAAAACATCACAGTGGGCGCTACCCAGCATCCGGAATGGATGAAACACAAATATCATGTTGAGGCCCCCAGAGCACCGACCACCGGCCAAGGGGCGGGTGGCAGGGGGAGTAGCCAATCCGTTTCCTATGTGACCTCATGAACGGGTGGATGCCAAATAAACATCATGGTGGGCCTAGGAAGGTTTCAATGGTGGGTCATTGTAGCCATTGTGGTGTGGTCCACTCAAGCCTTAAATCTGCTTCATTCCTCATTTTGATGCCCTAAATCGGTCTTTCAAAATGGACGGACAGGTTCGATAACACAAATATATCAGGGTGGGTCCCACAGATCCCCTGACAGGACCGTCCCTGTCTGGCTAGCGATGCGGATTTACTGTGAAAGCCTTTTGCAGGAAGCGCCTGCGCAGGAAACAGAGGTGGGCCCACCGTGATGTTTGTGAGAGATCTACTCTATCCATCCGTTTTATCAGCTCACTGTAGGATACAAAGACTAAAAGTGAACAGGATTCAAGACTTAAGTGGGCCGTACAAAATGAAAAGGGGTTAGGAAAATTCCTACCATTGAAACCTCCCTATGCAACAGTGATGTTTAAATGCCATCCATACCGTTCGTGACGTCATTCCTATTGGGATGAACCGAAAACATAAATATAAGCATGATTCAAAACTTCTGTGGGCCCACGAATATTTCAACTTTGTACGTACAAATCTCGCGTTTCGGGCTCACTTGAGAATTTGGTTCTGTTTACTTTTCCCTCGTGTCTTAAAATAAACTCACAAAATGGATGAACGGGTAAATTTCTCACAAACATTACAGTGGGCCCCAAATGAACTTCCTGTGAGAGGCTTTCGCAAGGAAATCCGCGTCCTCTAGCTAGGTCATGTGGAGGAACAGATTGGCTACTCCCCCTGCCATCAGCTTCGTGGCTGGTGGTCGGTGCTATGTAGGCCCCACTATGATGTACATGCTTCATCCATTCCGTTCATCTATTTTTAAAGATTATTTCAGTGATTTACTTCAAAAATGAGAGGAATATAAATCTCAGGTGCATCACACCACAGGAAAACAATATTGATTGGATATCCATCATTAAAATCCTCCTAAGGTCCACTGTACTGTTTATTTGACATCCATTCTCTTGATCAGGTCATACAGACCCATATAAAAGGAAAAAAAACAAATATCAGCTTCATCCAAAACTTTTATGGCCCCAAAATTTTTTTAATGGTCGAAATTCATTCAACACTTTCCTATAATGTGGTCCACTTGAGATTGGCATATAACTCATTTTTTGTCTCATACCATAACATGATCTATAAAAATAGATGGACAGAATGGATGAAAAACTTAGATCATGGTGGGGCCCACACAGCACCGAACACCGGCCATTGGCTGGTGGCAGGGGAGTACCCAATCCGTTTCCGGTCACGTGAGGGTAGTACCGGGCGCGGATTGGAGGCTGGTCAGTAGCCAAGTCGCTACTGAAGTGACATCAGCAAGCTTTGTGGATGCCACCATAATGCGTGTGTTTTATCCATACCGTCCAACCATTTTTAGACATCTTTTTACGGCATTATAAAGAAAATGAGATAGATCTAAAGTTCAAACGGATCCCACCATTGAAAATAGTGGGGATAATGACATCTATAGTTCAACACTTCTTACGGGCCACATGGTAGTTTCCGATGAAGCTGATATCTTTATTTTCACTTCATCTATATCTATGTTAAATTATGAATAGGATGGATCTCAAAAATACATCACTGTGGGCCCTATAAATGTTTCAACGGTGAGTGTGACGGCTCCCACAGTGTTTTGTGGTGTGTCCACTTGAATTTTAGATTTATATCATTCTCTTTATAATGCCATAAAATGATCTCTATAAATGATTGGACGGTATGGATACAACACATGCATCATGGTGGAGTCCACAGAGCTTGTGACGTCACTTCAGTGGCGATTTGGCTACTGACTTGTCAGTATCCAATCCGCGCTCGGTAGTGCCCATGCGCGCCGTGGGTAGAAATCCCTCTCAAATTCGCAAGTGGATTGGCTGGTGCACCTCACGCTGTGTGTAGAAATCCCTTTCAGATTCGGAAGCTGCTGTATGTACGTGTATTGCGAAGAGGAGCACTTACGCTCCTCAACGGTTCAAAGGAGATCAAAGTTACGTGGCCCCACGGTGATTTATTTATCATATCTACACCGTTCATATATTTTCAGAGATCTTTTTAGAGTAATGTCCAAAGAATGAATCATATCCAAATATCATCTAGACTACACCACAAATAGCAGCGGAGATAATAATTTTCACTGTTAAAAAATTTATAGGTCCCACCATAATATATCCAAATATCATCTAAACCACATCACAAATAGTAGCGGAGATAATGATTTTCACCATTAAAAATTTCGTAGGGCCACCATAACATATATTTCCCATCCAATTTGTTAATAAGCTCACAAAGACACGAATTAATAGGAAAAAAATATTTATAGGTCCCACCTTAATATATCCGAATATCATCTGGACCACATCACAAATAGTAGCGAAGATAATGATTTTCACCATTAAAAAATTCGTAGGGCCACTATAACATATATTTTCCATCCAATTTGTTAATAAGTTCACAAAGACACGAGTTAATGGGAAAAAAAAATTTCATATTAATTTAAAACTTATGTGACCCTAAAAAGGTATCAATGTTAGATCGTTCAATCCCTCGCTGTTTTTTTTTTGTAGTGTGGTCCATTTGATTATTAAATCTGTCTTATTTTTCGACTCAAGGTTGATACAAGCTTGTCAAATGGATGGATGGTTTGGATATAACACATACCTAGTTATTAGACCCATTGAACTTGCTGACGTCAATGTAGCAGCGATATAGCTGATGTGAGGTCACCAGCCAATCCGCTTCCTTTGTATTCCACCCTGAGAGAGCGAGAGAGGGACGCGGATTTCCTGCGAAAGCCTTTCACAGGAAGTTCTTGTGCATGGGGCCCACTGCCATGTTTGTTGGACATCTACCCTGTTCACCCGTTTGGTGAGCTCATTTTAGGACAAGTGATAAAATTTTAAGTGGATCCAAAACTCAAGTGGGTCATACGAGAGGAAAATTTGAAGAAAGAAATACCTACAATTGAAACTTTCCTAGGATCCACCTTGGTGTTTATATGCCATTCAAACCGTTTATAAGGTCTTTACCACTGGGATGAAGTGAAAATACTAAAAATTTAGCCTGAAGAAAGGCTTTATGGCCGCAAGCATGTTACAACGGTTCTAAATGAATATCCACTGATTCCTCTCGTGTGGCCCACTTTAGTTTTGGATACACCTCATTTTTGGTCAAATAATCTAAAAGGAGCTCGCCAAACGGATGAACGGGGTAGATGTCTCACAAACATGGCGATGGGCCCCACCCAGAATCCTTGCGCAGGAACTTCCCGCGAAAGGCTTTCGCAGGAAAGCCGCGTCTGCGAGGGAGAGAGAGAGCGTGAGGTACACCAGCCAATCCGCTTCCTTGAGAGAGCGAGACAGAGACGTCAAATACAGCAGCTATATATAGCTGGTGTGAGGTACACCAGCCAATCCGCTTCCTTCAGATTCCACCGTGAGAGAGCGAGAGAGAGAGAGCAGCTATATAGCTGGTGTGAGGTACACCAGCCAATCCGCTTCCTTCAGATTCCACCGTGAGAGAGCGAGAGAGAGAGACGTCAATACAGCAGCTATATAGCTGGTGTGAGGTACACCAGCCAATCCGCTTCCTTCAGATTCCACCGTGAGAGAGCGAGAGCGAGAGAGAGATGGGGTGGATCGGCGAAACCATGGACTCCATCCGCTCTCTACAGATTCGACAAGTCCTAACCCAGGCCGTCCGCCTCGGTAGGCAATGACTCCCTTTTCTTTTTCGACTTAAAAAACTCTTTTCTAATTTGTTTTCTTTTTTTCAAAAAATTATTTTCAGTTTATAATGCTCAGATCATGAATGATAGCTCCTTCTTTTCTGTCTCTTTCTCTATCTATTATGGGAAGGATTCTTGTATTTTCCTCCTTACTGCGGAGGAAATGCTCTTTTGAATGACTGCTCTACTGTTTTAAGTAATGAAGTCGGTGGGGATCGTGTGAAGTTTATGGCTTTTTTTTTTTTTTTTTTTGTTTAAAATAATTTTAATTTTAGTTGTTCTCATGGTTACTTCAGGAGCGGAGGAAATTATAATTTGGATATTTGGGGATTTATAATTGTTGTATGATTCTTGGAAACCATAGGTAGTGAGCTAGCTTAGTTCATATCATCATCTTATGCTTTCTCCCAACAATTTGGGGTTGGCTTTGAAATAGATTGGTAGAAGTTCTATGATTGGCTATCACCGGACATGGGTCTTCCTTTTTTAGCAAGGCTTTTGGAACTAGCCATAGAGAGAGACTGGCATAGACACCAATCATCCGATATTGAACACGATCAATCATTACATGCAAACCCCAAAGGTTAAGCAAGCAAGCCAGTGCTGAGTGATAGTTGAGTGCATAAAATGTTAGGGGGACCAAACCACCGATACGTCGTCGGGCCCCACTCTACACCTTGCATGATTATTGGCCACCATCAACATAGGGGAATTTTCTGGAAGCGGACTGCATGGTGTGCCACACAACACTGACCTTGGTGGTGTGTTGATGTCACTAAGTTCCGTGGTCCCCACCATGTTGTATGTGTTATATCCAAACCATTCATCCATTTGATGAGTTTATTTTAGGACATGAGTCCAAAAATAAGGCAGATCCAAAACTGGACCACTAATACATGGGCATTTTCACACTAGGCTTGAGTGGGGTGGCTTGTGGGATGCAGGGGCACACTCAGGGTGGGCAGGCCGTGTGAGGCGGGCTCCACCCATGTGAGGCAGGTGGCTTGTGTGATGCGGAACCCATGTGATGTGGGGTCCACGAGGGGGGTTTGGCCGAAGATCTAACCTATGGGATGTGGGGCCTGGGCTATGAGATAAGGGGATCGATTCGCCACGCTCTATTAATTCGAGCTTTTAGAGTAAGTGGCTAGTTATCCTGCATCAACCACACTACAAAAAGCAGTGGAGACAATGATGCTCACCATTGAAAACTTATTGGGGGCCACAAAAGTTTTGGATGAAGCTGATATATGTTTTTTTCCCGTTCATCCAGGTTTGTGTGACCTTATGAATAAGTTAAATGGCAAATAAAAATCATTGTGAGCCCTAAGAAGGTTACAATAGTAGGCATTGTTATCCCCATTACTTTCTGTGGTGGGGTCCACTTGAGCTTTGGATCTGCCTCAGTTTTGGGCGCATCTCCTAAAGTGATCTCATCAAATGGATGGATGGTGTGGATGTAACACATACATCATGGTGAGACCTATAGAACTTTGTGGTGTGGATGTAACACGCCACCGAGGTCGGTAGTGTGTGGCACACAATGCAATCTGCTTCCGAATTTTGTTGTAGTTAACACAACTAATGTTTTTAACTATTAAATAAAATCTGAAAAAAGGAGAACTAAACCTGTTGTGGCTATATTGAGAGGTGGGTATAAGTTCCCCAATTCTCAACAAAGTCCAAGCTCTCTTGCTTGCCTATATTGACATTCTCCTAAAAGTTGGCCGATTCTATTAGTGCTATCACTTGATGAATCCACAAGAGGGCATGCCCTCCCAACATGGTCCCAACTCCCAATCAAACATTGGAGAAGGGCACTAGTACTCCAGGAACTGCAAACTCCTTGTTGAGTGATCTAACATGAATAGCCTTGATAGACTCCCTCTCTTAGACCACTAAGCTTGGTTATAAAGAATCCTTCCAGCCAATAATGGCGGGTGGCCTATGCTCTTTTAAGGGTTCCAAATATTGCCTTTTGCACTTTGGTACCGCACATTATTTTCCAAGGCCCTAGATCCATTCCCCTTCTGGGGATGGTTGGGAAACTTCAGTCTAGATGCACATCTCCACTCTTGTCTAGCTTGAAAGAAATTCTTCAGCTGTCACCATCCCCGAACCTTAAAGAAAAGATCAAAGTAATCAGCCATTATGCACCATGCAATGGCTGTTATGTCCCTATAATGGTCAAAATCTTTTTAAGAAAAAAAAGTACTAGCCCATTACAGCCTATAACAGCCCATTATAGGCCTATAATGCTGCCCCCCCCCCCCCCTTTTGTCCAAGCTGGGCGTTTTGGTCCTATATTTCTAATACCTTGCTTATTATCAATTATTCTCGTTAGGATATGTGCTAGCGTTGTAATATGCGATTACATGTGCCATTTGGAGAGCATGGAGTACATGTCCCCAATGTTCGAAATATCGATACTATCGGCCGATATTATCATTATCGCACCCCTGCGAGACGAAACCCTCCCGATAACCCCTGGAGGATACCAAAAAATCCAAAATCCAGATATCGGCCGATATATCGTCGATATCGCACGATATATCATCGATATCACCACAACCGACCATTAAAAGCTGTCGTATATGTGAAGAATCATTAAAAAAAAAATCAGAAAAAAAAGAGAAATCGGAGAGTACCTGTAGGCCGCAACGAAGATCGGTGATCGGAGGTGGGAATTTTTCGAAGATTCTGGCGAAAAATCAGGCCGGATTGAGGAAACCTCGCCGCGAACATCGCTCCGGAACGCATGCTTTCGTGCGTGAAGGAGAGGGAATGCAAAGGAGAGGGGTGCGGATGGGTGAAAATGGAGCGCGCGGATAGGTTAAAATGAAATGGTGACGCGTATTGAGTTATTCGGTACACTATCATCGTACTGAGTAAACTCTGTTGGGCCCACTGTGAATTCATGTGGTTTATCCACACCGTCCATACGTTTTTCCAGATCATTTTATGGGTTGAGCCCGAAACTGAAGTATATCAAAAGCTCAAGTAGACCATACCAAAGGAAATAGTGGAAGTATTGATTTCCATCGTTGAAACATTTCTAAGGCCCCCGGTGATGTTTATTTGTCATCCAAACTGTTCATAAGATCACGCAGGCATGGATGAATAGAAAACACAAATATCATCTTGATCTAAAACTTCTGTGGGCCCCGAGAAGTTTTCAACGGTAGACTTCAATTCACACTATTTCACGTGGTGTGGTCCACTTAAAATTTGGATATGATTAAATTTTGGTTTAAAGCCATAAAATTATATGATAAAGCTGATGTACAGAGTTGATACAGTGCATGAATGACAGTGGGACCCACATAACTTGGTGACGCAATGTGCCCAGTCAATGACGGGCGTGGGATTGCGTACTAAGCGTAGCACGCTCTTACCTTACTGAGTAAACTCTGTTGGGCCCACCGTGATTGTATTTGGTTTATCCACACCGTCCATCCGTTTTTACTGATCATTTTAGGTGTTGAGCCCAAAATTAAACCATATCCACAACTCAAGTGGCCCACATTATAGGAAACAATGTTGAATGAGCATTGACCATTAAAAACGTTTTGGGAGCCATAAGAGCCTTGGATCAACCTGATATTTATTTCTTGCCTTCATATGGGTCTTTAGGACCCAATCGACAGATGATGTCAAATAAACAGTACAATGGGCCTTAAGAGGATTTTAATGGTGGATATCCAATCATTATTGTTTTCCTGTGGTGTGGTCCACCTATGATTTACACCCCTATAATTTTTTGTATCAATCCTAAAATGATCCGTAAAAATGGATGAACGGAATGGATGAAACAAATACATTATGGTGGGGCCAACAGAGCACCAACCAACATTTAATGCTTTGTGCATTTTAACGCAACCATGCTTATTATTTGGTGTGGTCCACTTGAGCGTTGGATCTGCCTCATTTTTGCGCTCGTGCCTTAAGATAATCTGAGAAAAGGGATTGACGGCTTGGATGTATAGATACATCATGGTGGGCCCGCCCACAGAACGTCCCGTTCGGAGCTAGGGACGGGCGAGGCTAGTACGCAATCCGCATCCGGACGCGGAAGATAGGTTGCGTGGCCAGACTGGCTACTGAAGTGACGCACCAAGTTCTGTGGGGCACACCATGATTAATGTGTTATATCTACACCGTCTATACATTTGCCTATATCATTTTAAGGCATGAGACAAAGAATGAGTCAGATCCAAATCTGGAGTGGACCCCACCACAGAAAACAGTGGGGAGAGGGACGCCCACTGTTGAAACCTTCCTAAGGTCCACTATGATGTTTATCTGAGATCCAACCTGTTTATAAGTTAAGACAGACATGAAAGAAGGGAAAAAACAAATTTCAGCTTGATTGAAAACTTTTGTGGCCCTTAGAAATTTTTAATGGTGGGCGTCCCTTCTCCACTGTTTTTTGTGGTGGGGTCCACTCGAGCTTTGGATCTGATTCATTCTTTTTCTCATGGCCAAAATGATATCTCCAAATGGATGGACGGTGTGGATACAACACACATCATGGTGGGCCCTATAGAACTTGGTGACGTCACTTCAGGGTCCACCATGTCATTTATTTTCCATCTGATATGCTGCAAATGTAAAATCCACCGTTCATCCGGTGATCCGTACATACAAAAGCTGCCTGATTAAAAAACTATGGTATGCCACACTAATGGGAGGAATGTAAAACTGCTTCCAAATTGAGATGGAGATGATGATTACGAGCCACCACACAACTTTATGTGGGTCTAGACCACAACTAGTCCCCATTATTAATATGTATATTTCTCAAAATTTACTTCTTTAGTTCTTCTTTTGCTTTTCAATGAATTCGTTGTGTTTTCATACATGACTATGATATATTTATAAATATTATGCATCCAATTTAAATATAATTGCATTAATTAGTTCAGTTAAACATCGCATAGCTTAGGACCCTATACAAAGGAAACTTATTATGTGCATATTTTTTTGAGATGTTATAATTTAAAAGTGTGTATTAAGGGCTTTTTTAACAATCCCCAGAGTTTCATTAAAAATTTCAACCATTTCCTCAAGGTTTCCCCATGTTTCCCAAAAAGTGCGATAAATTATGCGATACAAATGATATATCCCGTGCGATAACCGATACGTATCTGTATCCCAAGGGTGCGATACATAGTGCGATACCGATATTTCGAACACTACATGTCCCAATGCGGTTTTTGGACTGTTGGACTTTATGCGGTTGCGTAATGAAGCATGTGACCGCATACGCCATCACTATGCAATTATGCATAATGTCCTGGAGGGGCTTAATTTTTTTTGCTTCACTCTCCCTCTCCTTCTTCCAATAAATAGGCATTCCCACCCCCATTTTCCTTACTCTAGTACTCTCTTACTCTCTACCTCTCACTCTAATACTCTCATTCTCCCAATGTCTCCTAACTCTTACTCTCTCTCTCTCACTGTAATACTCTCTCTCTCTCTCTCTCTCTCTCTCTCTCTATTCTCTCTCTCTATTCTCTCTTAAATCTCTTACTCTTAAATTTCCATGCTGTTTTTTTTTTTTTTTTTCGCATTTTTTAGTACATGCATTCATTTGAGTACTTGTTAGTTGACTTGTAGTCTAATAGTCTAATAGATGTAAATAGAACAAAATTTTAATGAAATCAGTAATAAAACTATATAAAAAATACACTTATAGTATTTTTACATATCTTTTCATATAAATATATATTAAATTTTTTTCCCAATTTTCCTTCCCCCCCCCCTTTTTTTTGCAGTTTTTTTTTTTTTTTTTTTTCCAAAAGTAAAAAAAGTGATCGTGTATGCGATTATGCGATTGCATATGCGTGCAGCCCCCTCGGTCCGCATGTGATTGCTTCTGCCATTTGACAACACTGATATGCACAAATTCAAATGGGCAGCTTGGCATTTTCATTTACTTATACTGTGACACCATGCTTTGACTTCTTCTTTTTCCCCCTTTGCATTCTTAATTTGATATGTTCATTTTTGTGTCTTTTATGGAATTCTCTATAAACAGCATTGTTTCTCCAAGCAAGTTTTTTGTTTTGATGAATAATGAACCTTTGCTACTCTATTGTTTAATTGATCAGTTTTACATGTGGAAATTTCTATGTCATATTATGTTGCAGGCATGATTGTCACATTGGCACTGATAACATGGAAGGGATTAATGTGTATTACTGGGATTGAATTACCTGTCACCGTTGTTGTTTCTGAAAGCATGGAACCCGGCGTTAAGAGGGTGAGCCCATTTAGTGAATGAGCTTGTAGATGGTTTCAGATCAAGCAATTTGACTGCATTTTTCTGTTCACCTTTAGTTCCTTATTATTGCTGTTTCTTTGAAACTTTAAATTTATAATTGTTATACCTATTTTCATTTGAAGAAATGTTGCAAGCAACTTATATAGTTCTCTTTCTTGTTTATTGCAGAGTTAGGGAACTTCTAAATACAATGTTTTATAACTTGCAAATTGGAATTGATCTGGTTATCATCCCTTGTGTACTAGTGCAGAGGATATCTTTGCACAGGAGCATCTCTCACCACTGCAAAATAATTTATTCAACCATTAATTTTCTTTCTTCAATCAGTCCTAGATCGGTCCAACTCTTAGATCAGTCCTAGATGAATCAAATCTATCCATAATATGCTACTGAGTAGCGCCAACTATATCTAATAGCCTAAAAGCAGCATGTTTGGATGAAACAATCAGCCCCCAAAATAATCTGAGAATGAGCCTAAGAATAGCATGTGGAGATCTAGAAAGTCATCCTCCAAAACCATTTTGGGTATAAAAATTTCCCAAAATCTGCAACTATATTCTTTGAAAAATGGCAGCTGCATCAGCTTGCGGCGGGCCTTTGGCCTACATCACATAACCGATACGTATCTGTATCCCAAGGGTGCGATACATAGTGCGATACCGATATTTCGAACACTACATGTCCCAATGCGGTTTTTGGACTGTTGGACTTTATGCGGTTGCGTAATGAAGCATGTGACCGCATACGCCATCACTATGCAATTATGCATAATGTCCTGGAGGGGCTTAATTTTTTTTGCTTCACTCTCCCTCTCCTTCTTCCAATAAATAGGCATTCCCACCCCCATTTTCCTTACTCTAGTACTCTCTTACTCTCTACCTCTCACTCTAATACTCTCATTCTCCCAATGTCTCCTAACTCTTACTCTCTCTCTCTCACTGTAATACTCTCTCTCTCTCTCTCTCTCTCTCTCTCTCTATTCTCTCTCTCTATTCTCTCTTAAATCTCTTACTCTTAAATTTCCATGCTGTTTTTTTTTTTTTTTTTCGCATTTTTTAGTACATGCATTCATTTGAGTACTTGTTAGTTGACTTGTAGTCTAATAGTCTAATAGATGTAAATAGAACAAAATTTTAATGAAATCAGTAATAAAACTATATAAAAAATACACTTATAGTATTTTTACATATCTTTTCATATAAATATATATTAAATTTTTTTCCCAATTTTCCTAGATCGGTCCAACCTCTTGTTTTGCATTTTTTTGTTCCAAAAGTAAAAAAAGTTTTGGGGCTGTGTGATTGTGTATGCAATTGCATATATGCACAGCCCCCCTCGGGCCGCATGGGATTGCTTATGCCATTTGACAACACTGATATGCACAAATTCAAATGGGCAGCTTGGCATTTTCATTTACTTATACTGTGACACCATGCTTTGACTTCTTCTTTTTCCCCCTTTGCATTCTTAATTTGATATGTTCATTTTTGTGTCTTTTATGGAATTCTCTATAAACAGCATTGTTTCTCCAAGCAAGTTTTTTGTTTTGATGAATAATGAACCTTTGCTACTCTATTGTTTAATTGATCAGTTTTACATGTGGAAATTTCTATGTCATATTATGTTGCAGGCATGATTGTCACATTGGCACTGATAACATGGAAGGGATTAATGTGTATTACTGGGATTGAATTACCTGTCACCGTTGTTGTTTCTGAAAGCATGGAACCCGGCGTTAAGAGGGTGAGCCCATTTAGTGAATGAGCTTGTAGATGGTTTCAGATCAAGCAATTTGACTGCATTTTTCTGTTCACCTTTAGTTCCTTATTATTGCTGTTTCTTTGAAACTTTAAATTTATAATTGTTATACCTATTTTCATTTGAAGAAATGTTGCAAGCAACTTATATAGTTCTCTTTCTTGTTTATTGCAGAGTTAGGGAACTTCTAAATACAATGTTTTATAACTTGCAAATTGGAATTGATCTGGTTATCATCCCTTGTGTACTAGTGCAGAGGATATCTTTGCACAGGAGCATCTCTCACCACTGCAAAATAATTTATTCAACCATTAATTTTCTTTCTTCAATCAGTCCTAGATCGGTCCAACTCTTAGATCAGTCCTAGATGAATCAAATCTATCCATAATATGCTACTGAGTAGCGCCAACTATATCTAATAGCCTAAAAGCAGCATGTTTGGATGAAACAATCAGCCCCCAAAATAATCTGAGAATGAGCCTAAGAATAGCATGTGGAGATCTAGAAAGTCATCCTCCAAAACCATTTTGGGTATAAAAATTTCCCAAAATCTGCAACTATATTCTTTGAAAAATGGCAGCTGCATCAGCTTGCGGCGGGCCTTTGGCCTACATCACATCCCAACCCTTCTCCTTCAAAAAAGAAAAAAAGGAGGAGAGAATCACATCCCCACCCTTACTACCACGAAAAGAAAATCGTGTGTGTGCATGTGTCTTGTTAATAAAAGAATAGGTTTTTCATGAAATGGAAATTGCTTGTGTGTGCGTGCACACGTCTTTTTTGTTAATAAAAACTACTCTTTTTTTAAAAAAAGTAGAAATTGCTTTTGTTTATTCTATTAATGTTCTAAAAAAGTTCATTTATTCCAAGAAATGCATATTCTGGCCTTTCGATTCTATTTTTTATTGCTTCTGCAAAAGAGGGTATGCATTTTTTGGAAAGTGGTCTCTACAACCATTTTGGGTACAAAATTTTCCAAAACATTTTCCCTCAATTTGTGTGTGATTTGTTAGATGCCGTATTGAATAATTTGTAATAGCATAGTAAGGCATTTTGCCTATGTGCTTAAGCCATCACCTAGGTGATTGCTAGGCTAAAGCTGCTCAGGATACATGGGTCTAGCTAGGTGATCAAGATTTTAGGCAGCATCCCGTGACCTAGGTGTAAATCACCATCTTTTTTTTCTTTTTTTTTTGGGTCAAAGAAAACAAGAAAACTCATTCCTCTCTTTCCAAGACAGAGAATGAGTTGGGACTTCTCTTGCTATCACCATTCCAAATGCCAAATTGCATCACACAACCATGGACGGGTGAAGATATTGCTTTCTAATTTATGGTGTAAGGTAGATGGTCTATTTGAAGTTTAAGATGTAAGACAGGTAAGCAAGCCTGCATGTTTAGTTAATTAGTTCCGTAGTACTATCGTACATAAGTGAGACTCAAACCTAATATCTCAATGTTGAAACGCATCCCATCTACAATGAACCCAAGGTACTATTGTTTTTATGTTTCATTGTTTTCTCATTAACTATTTCCTTTGTGCATAAAATTAGATTTTTTGTGGTCAAATTTGTCCGTCCCATGTTGACTGGTGACTCTCTAGCATATGCGTTCTGGTGAGAATGGTAGCACAAACCCAAATTACTATTGTTTTTATGTTTCTTAGTTTTCACATAGACTTTTTCCTATGTACATAAAATTAGATTTTCTTTGGTCAAATTTCTCCGCTGCATGTCAACTGGTGACTCTCTGGCATGCTGTGTGCTAGTGGGAATGGTATGCTAGCATTAGGAATCAACTTGTCTAGATGAGTTGTGATTTTAACCGTCAATGTCATGATGTTTGGGCTTTATATGCAAGTTGTTTACCTAATGTTACAAGTGCTAGATGTCAAATAGTTTCAGCTGATCGTTTGTACAAAAACAATAAATTTTTCGGTAATGATTTTTAGCTTCAATATTTATACCTATAGATATTTCTTAAGGAATTTTTTGTCATTCCACCCATTTATTGAATGACTGAGTGGATGGAATGTCTACAATCTGTAGAAACATGTCCTTTGGCCTAAATAATCATAATTTTGAAGGGATAAAAATCATTCTATTTATGAAATAGCTCTTTGTTGAAAGCTTTTGGAGTCCGTTCATGGGGTTTGAATAGTAGGTAGTTATCAATCATAGTACCTATTGAAAAATTAATGCATTTTGGTGTATGTACTGGCACTTGAATTATATTATTTTGATTTCTTTTATTAATGTTATTGCATCTTTCATGTAGACTGTAACATTGGTTGTGTTGCAGGGTGATATATTGTTCGTCCACATGAGCAAGGATCCTATTCGTGCTGGGGAAATTGTCATATTTAATGTTGATGTATGTCTTTTCTTGCTACTTAAGATATTGGTTCATATTTGATGGCCTTTTGCTTGTTTTCATGTGATTTCGATGGATGCGGATTGTGTCCTACCCCGCCTGTCTCTAGCCACGAATGAGCAGTTCTATGGGCGGGCCCACCGTGATGTATCTGTTTATCCACACCGTCCATCCCTTCTCTCAGATTATTTTAAGGTATGTGCACAAAAACAAGGCAGATGCAACGCTCAAGTGGACCACATCAAATAATAAGCAACTTGCATTTAATGCAACCCAAGCTTATTGTTTGGTGTGGTCCACTTGAGCGTTGGATCTGCCTCATTTTCGTGCTCATACCTTACATCACAGTGGGCCCGCCCACAGAACTGCCCATTCGTGGCCATAGACGTGCTGGGGTAGGACACAATCCGCGTCCAATTTTGATGCTTATCATTAAATCTATGCTCACATTCATGATAATATTTTAATGTTAGTATGCTTAGAAATGCAATTTCAAACTTCCTTTTCATTCTCTAATATTGATGCAAATGACTCCAGTAACTTTTTCGAGTTGTAAACTTGTAACAACAATGAGACTGTTTCGGTTGTCATGTCTAAGATTAAGTTGATGCTGATAGGGATTTTGGATATCTTTTACATATAGGATAGATGTTTTTCTGGAACATAATTTTGTTGTAAAAGGACTTGCATGGTGGAAGATACCTTTTTGTAGCAATATTCGTTCTGTGCGATTCTCTTGTAGCTCAATTTGGACTGAATTTTATCATAGAACCTATCTTCACAGAACCTTCTCCAATCTTCATTGCACATGATCGAACCATCTCAATATGCTCTTCATCACTTTATCTCTCCCTGTGATGACTCCCATGTTTCTTCAGATGGCCTTATTCTTAACTCCATCATTACTAGTATTCCTACACATCCATCTCATTGTCCTCATCTTTGTAGCACTGAACATTGTTCATGTTGCCTTCTAATTGCCCAATACTACGCCCCATAGCATAGTATGTCGAATATAAGCATATAAGTTTTCGAATTTTTTTTAGCATAATAGGTTGAATAGTTGTCTTTTAAAAAATTTCCTATGGTTTTTAAGCACATGATGATGACACAACCCTTTAAAGGCACGTATCCATTTCATCCACCAAGCTCTTTCGGTAAGAGCCCTTAAGGATTGTATTTTTATTTTCTCTTCCTTGCATTCTTTCCCTGCCTAAGGTTTTGCCTTCGCATGCATTTTAATAAATTTTGTCATCCTTAAAAAAAATGGGTCATTACCAAATCCGCCTGTAGAGATCTATTTAAAAAATGGGTAGGGTTCGCACCTAATTGGGTGCTTGGTTAAGTTTACTATTAATAGAAATTAATAAATGTTTCTTCTCTTAGTTGATATTGCCTTCTCAATAGGAGGGAATTTATTAGGTTTCAACACTCTCCTCTCAATGTGAGGGGATTTATTAGGGTTCAAGACTCTCTCTCTTCTTAATGGGAGGGGATTTATTAGGGTTTGTTTGGATGGCTGTTTCACTTTTTGCTCTCATTGTGAGGGAATTTATTAGGGCTTGAGTCTCTCTTCTTATGAGAAGGGATTTATTAGAGATAGGTTTGGATTGGTGTTTACTGCAATGTAGTTAAATTCGCTAGGCCCACCCCAATTGTACTTGCCCTTGGAGCGCCCGAAATGCCCAAGCGCACCCCTGGAGTTTCTAGGCACACTTTAAAAAATATATATAATAGACATTAATATTTACATTCATTATATAATAGATATTAATATATACAAATTTATAGATATACATAGATATATTGATTATCTCGTGATTAAACTCATGAACCATACTATGAACCATACTATAAAACCTTGGGAGAGTATTTGAGCAATGATTAAGGCATGAGATGAATGTATCAAGCAATCAATTTGTTTTTTCATTGCAGGAAGGTCTACCATTAAAGCTATTTCCTTAGGGCATGTTTGGATGGGCAGATTGGAAGGGATTGGATGGTATTAGGATGGATGGCAGCAATTTCAAGGTGACGATGGCTGTGTCAGTGGATTGGTGCCAATCCCATGGGATTGGTATATCCCATGGCCTAATATGTGGCATGTTTGGACAGGTGGACTAAAGTTGGGATTGCTTGGGATTGCAAAATGTGGGCGTGTTTGGCCGGGCATGGGATTGCATGCAATCCCATGGATTGAATCCAAAGGCTGAAAACGGTGGGCATTCACATGGAGAGAGACCCGAATCCGAGACAACTGTTTTACCGAGAGTCGGCCCATTGTGTTGTCTGTGTGAAATCTATCCGTTCATCAGGTCTGCACTTCAATATTAGGCCCAGGGCCAAATTAAGCTAGATGGAGAAGCTAGGTGGGCCACACCATCAGAACAATGGAGATGAGAAGCCGACCACAGGTTTGTGTGTCGGTTCACCATGAACGGTTATCTTTCATTAGATCCATTCGTTGTGTTGCTCAAATGGACGAAAGGAAGATTAAACGAAAAAAAATCAGTCTGATCCAGAACTTAGGTGGGCCACGGTCTGGGAACAATCTTATATTGGCCCCATCGGTATGGCCCATCTTGATTTGTATGACAATGAAAATTAAGGAATACCACCTAATGGATTGTGTGGATTCCACGCATACAAAATAGTTGCCCGAACCTTGGGTGTTTTTTGCGCAGGTGTTATAGGCGATTCGGGTCCGAGAGAGAGAGAAGGGATGTGTATAAGGAAAACATCAGCTCCGAATGGGTTTTTGAAGAGAGACCCATAGAGCTTGGGTGATTTACGCGCTACGTATAATAGGTGTTGTTGCTGATTCAGGTCCCAGAGAAGAGAAAGAGAAGGGGTGTGTATAAGGAAAAAAATCAGCTCGAAATGGGGAGAGAGAGAGAGAGAGAGAGAGAGAGAGAGAGACCTGCATACGGACTAGGGATTTCGCAATCCAGCAGAAATTCTCCTGGATCTAGCGATACCTCCCATCTGTCTTCAATCCCTCGCCGCCCAAACAGACCTGCATATGGACGGATGGGATTCAGAAACCCTATCCCACCTACTCCAGCGTAAGAAGCCCGTCCAAACACGCCCTTAGAAAATTGATGGAGACATATAAGCAACTCCCCACCACAAATTTCGCCTTCTTAGTTGGTTGGAAGTATGTAAACCCTATACTAAGGGAGGTGTTGGTATTAAGACTTTGTCTAATGTTAACTCAACACTTTGGGGATGTGGCTTTAGTGCTTTGGAACAGAGATCAACAGTAGGTGGAGGGAGTCCTTAGCTGCTAAATATGGTGTCAACGAGGGTGGTTGGTTCACTAAATCCACCTCCCTTTATAAAGCCTCCAACATCTAGAGAGCCATTACAACATTAGGGTGCCCTTTCTTTAAGGTGTTACTTTTAGCATGGATAATGGTAAGAGGATTAAATTATGGGTGGATAAATAGATTTTAGATAGACCCCTTGTTGCTGTCTATCCCGACCTAGCTGGGATCTCCACAAACCTTTTTTCTTCATGGAATGATTATTTCTCTCCTGTTGGAACATGAGATTGGTGCCCTCCATGCAGAAGAGCCCTTACAATATCAGAATCAAAGATCTCCTCCTCCTTCAAGGGATTTAGCTTTCTCCTGAGTCAGATGACAACCTCTCCTGGTCGTTCTCTTCTTTTGGGGTTTTCACAACCATGTCTTCTACATTGGCTCTTCCTTGAATCAAGCTGTGTACTTCGTTCTTTTGGTACTATCAAGCCCCCTCAAAGGTTGCAACTTTTATTTGGCTTTTGGGCAGAGGGAGAGTACTCACAATAGATAACTGCAAAGGCAAGAGATGATCCTTCTTAACATTTGCTTTCTGTGCAATAATGATGCAGAGTCCATCCTGCACCTTTTCTTCCACTGCCGTTACACTAAAGAAATCTGGGCATTCGGAAGAGAGATAAAGTGTCATTAGATTTTGGTTTCAAAGAAGAGGAATCGGTAGATGACATGATCACTTGATGAGAGGTAAAGAGTATATTAGAGATTCTAACTCTAGTCTACTTCAAAGTTCTCAAGTCTAAATGTTTAATAGAAGAGAGAGAGAGAGAGAGAGAGAGAGAGAGAGAGAGAGAGAGAGAGTACTTTCTAATCACTTATAGTTACTTAGTGCTAGTCCAATGTTGTCAAATCGCCTAAGCAATTGTATGCGACCCATACTGTGTGACTGCTTATGTGATTGTATAAGCAATTGCACAACAATTTTTATTTTTTTTTTGAATTTTCTTTTTAACTAAAAAATGAAAAGAATCGAAAAAATGGGAAAAATCTATTTTTTTTCCATAAAGACTTAACTACTCTAATTTGGTTTTATTTTTCCTTTTCAAATTTCAAACTAATTTGTGTACTATTACTATACTGTCTAAGCTATAATAACTAATAACTAAGTTAAACCAAACCATAAGAAGTAAAAAACTAAAAATTAACAAAAACTCAACAACTTATTAATAAAATTTTAATACTTTTATTGATAAACAAAATCTACAAAGTACAAACTACTAATCTACTACAGTCTATATACATTGTTTCCTCTCCCATTGTGGCACATCATCACCACCATCATCGTCAGAGTTATCTCATTCTTCAATGTACGCTTCATATTCTTTTGTTTCTTTATCATCTGTCCGCACAAGTTGTTCATCCATATTTAATGGTCAAGCATCTTTTTCTTATATCAATATCATTTTCTTGACTTTGACTACTAGTAGTCGTCGTGTTACTACTCGCCCCTCCAGCTCCTCTTTTCCGCCATTGAGAACCTTTGACAAGTGTCGATCTATAAGCGGCTCATTCGACTTGGGCCTATGTAAGAGACTCGCCGGCAAAGATTGGATCATCTGTCTCCACAAGTCACTCAATATCTGCCTCCAAATCATCTAGGTTGATAGGATTATAGAACCCAGGCTTTTCTCGCATTTTCCCGCAACTTCTGGTTATACTGGATGAAGACCAGGTCGTTGAGTTTTTTTTTTTTCGAGACCATTTCTTTTTTTGGTGTGAATTTACATAACATTTAGAATATGAATTAGCAATTTAACATTGAAATTTAAACCTGAAAGTGAAATATAGAACTTTAAGTTGTAAAACTTACTGACTTGAATGTACTCTAGTTGCGCTCGCAATTGCTCGAAGAACATGTAAGGCCAAGAATTCTCATGGCTAACTTTTGTAGTGTCGGATCCCTCCTAGTCAAGTCAGCTCCATACATAGATTGTTCTCTGACTAGTGACTCCCGAAGCAGACTAGATGCAATTAGACTACTATTAGAAATTAATGAATCGATCCTCCCCTCCAGAAGAGGCATCTTAAAAGAGGTCCCCAATTTACCACCCACACTTGGAACCGCCAAATTCAAGCGGCGCCCTAGTGATCCCATTGGATGCCACTTGCGATCAACAGAACTATTCACCCTTTCAAGAGCCCAACAACCTTTGAGCAGTGGATTGGAGGCACACCAACGAGTAGAATGAAATCGCTCACCGACAGCTCCTCTGTCCTTTGCTATTAGATGGTCCGCCCTTACTCAATTCCTCATCAAATTGGGAATTGCGGGCAGTAACAAGGCACATTAATTGCGTAGATTTACATCGAGCAAATTGTGTAAAATGATTATAGAACACTAGTATGTTGTGCAAATAAGTTTAAGTTTGACACTTTCTTACTTAGATTTCTTACATTATAAGTTGTAAAACTTTGTAGAATTGCATACTTTTATGCCCAATAACAATCTCTCTCGACCAAATCCCTATACTCTTCATGTAGAAGTTCAGCTCCCAAGAAATTTTATCCTATTTGTCCTTTTTTAGAACCATTCTTTCTAAAGTGTTAAGAAATCCGATCATATGCAACGCCGCTGCCACGGTCCAATCGGTAGATGCAAAGAATACGGTCGGGTTAAGGATATAGACAACCGAATACAATGGGGATGACATTTGATTGCTCCATCTAGCGTCTATAATATTTAGCATGGGTTGGCAATCACGTTCTTTATAGTTGAAGTGTTTCATGATTTTGTTTCTAGCCCTCTCCATTGCATCGTAGATATAGCCCATGGGTGGCTTTTCATCACCGTCCACGAATCGCAACATACTTACTAAGGGTTCCGATGATTTTAAGTTTTGGAGTAAGGCTCTAGAGTCTAAAGCCTTACTCCAAACCTTCAATTTAGCAATTTTCCTCTTTCAAGTCTCATTGACTAACAGCATATCATCCGCAAGAAAACCAGAAAAATTCTTGACTCGATTTAGTAGAGTTCTTAACAAGGTGGGTGTTTTGAGTTCTCGAGAGAAACTAGATAAACATGATTGACTCAAAATGAAATCAAGGCAACTTGACTTGGTGGAGAAGTTTTCAAATTATGATATGCACCACACTTATCAAATATAAATGTAGTTGAGGCATTTGTTTTGCTAAGGTCCACATAACCTAGTTGTTTTCTTTTCTCCAAGTGTTTGTATTCTTCTTGTTCTCCTGAAAGGTGTTTAATGAATTTTGTAATAATTTGTGATATTTCTTTCCCCTTTTGTTGAGTGTCTTGGATGAATGGTTGGTGTTGTTTCTTTTCATTTATTACTTTTGTGGATGCTATAAATATCTTACGAATTGTTTTGCTAGTGTATCTTATCCTTTCAATGCTGTGTTTTAGGGGCGTGAGATTCCAATTGTCCATCGAGTAATTAAGGTAACTACTTTGGATTCATTTCTTCTCATCCATTCTTGTTGCCACAATTTGGTATCTTTATCTTCCGTATCTATTTGCACAATGAATATGATGGAAGGTGAGGGTAATTATGTTGTTTGTTGGCTTCTCTCTATTTTTCATTTTGATGTTTGTGGATTTCAGTAGACAATCATTTTGCACATTTCTGAAACAAAGGAATTGACACCAATCACTGGTAGTAAAATGCTGGGCATGATGACTAGTGTTCCCACTAGTTACCAGTACAAGGAAGGATATAACTACAACGCCTTTGACTAAGATCGTGAAAGGTGATGTGAGGTGCAATGCAACTATCTTGTAAGTTAGTGGCCGCAAGCCTCAAGGTTGAAGCACCAGTGTCATGGTTTGATTACTAACGAATTAAGCTTTTAAAAGAAGTTGAGAAAATTGATAAAGGTTATCCCAGATGCCCAAAAATTGTTTTAGACCATATTTCCTCGACATTTGACATATTTTGACCATCAATGGGACTACAAAAGATATTTCCAACTTGATGTGAAATTCGAACTGAATATTCATAACCAAAAGCAACAATCCGAGAATGAGAAATTATGATAGCCTTGTCTTATGCACCTCATCTGAAAATAAAGTTTTTGAGGCTAAGTGATGTCATCAAAGCGTTCACGTGTTGGACACTTTAAGTGAGGTTCCTAAACATATTCTCCATAAGTTTGCCTTTCATACTTATTTGTTTTTGATGTTTTTTGTTTTTTAAGTTTCTTCTGTCAACCTGGAGATTTATCACTTCTAGTCCTCAAGCTTGCTTCAACTCTTTTGTTGTGGAGGAAAGTTTTCATGAGGGCTCCTCACACTCTACATTCTGTTTATTTTTCATTATGGGACCATGACCCATACAAGCTTTGTTTATCTTTTTTTCTTTATTATTATTATTATTATTATTATTGTTCTCTTGTTGGCATCACTGTTTTAAAATCCGGAACTTGACCCATTTTATTGGATGGTTGGTTCCAACTGCTGGTCCAACCTGGTAGACCTGTTTACCAAGAAATCTGTTTCATTGAACATAATATAGTAGAAAAATTAACAGCTAATCTGCTGTTAGCCTGGTGGTTAAGGTGGTTGGTTTTCAAGCAGAAGTTGCAGGTTTGAGCTCTGAAAGATATAATTGCGCGTGATGTCCCCATCAGTCCAACGAAATATCTGGTCAAACCATTCAAGACGGTCAAGTTCAGTTACTCTAGTCTTTTGGGGCTCAAATACAATGAGCAAGGTGAAAACAAACCTAGAGACAAATGATTATGATTTCTAATGGGGCAAAAGAAGTTTTAGTAGATGGTGGAAGCTGACAAGATAAAAAAGTCGGCATGGCTGATCAAACCTATTAAATGATTGGTCAAAGCTGATTGAACGAACTGAGATGGAATTGATTGGGTCAAGAGGCAACAAAGGCACAATCTAGAAAATCCAGGGTTGAAAATGATCGCTAACATCATGTTTCTAATACTTACCAGGAGGCATAAGTATGAGCTCAGTAGGCTTTGGATGACTTCTTGCTCCTTTTGAAGGCCCTTTAAAGATTCTTCGAACTTTTCTCTTTAGGGTTTTTGGCGACTGTTTCTACAAATATCTGAGATTTCATCATTTTGGGCCTCAAATGAAGCTTAAGATTTAGTGACAAAAACAATGCAGGTTGTATAGTTTTTAATTAGGTTTTCTAGGGACTAGCAGTTATCATTGGTGTTTGGTTTATAGCCAATGTCTGGGATTAGTTGTAGGGTTCATGTTTGGTATAAAAACTATATCAAATTATTATAGGGGGGAGGTTTGTTTATTGACTAATGAAAACTTAGGTTCATTTGCTCGAAGGTGAACAAAACTACTTTTTGTTGCTTGCATCTCTTCTTGTGCATGGGTTTTAGTTACGGCAGATAATTTTGAAGAAGAAAAGGAAAAGAACTCTGGCTGATTGAACTTTTAAGACTATGTTTTCCTATGCGTCAATAGTCTCAATACTGTTGGTTATTGGTTCCTAAGAATCTGTGTTTTATTGCAGGTTCATGAACGACAAGATACTGGGGAGGTTGATGTTCTCACCAAAGGTACCAAATATTTGGAATCTGGATAAATTTATATTAGATGATGATCGCTGATATCATAAGTAGTAATTTGTTATCCTAGATGATCTTGACAAGGGAATCATTTGCATACTGCATTTAGAGATTGTAAACTATATTTAATGTTCCTTATGTTTGCCCTTCCCCAATACAATCTGACATCTTGTTTTCGTCCCTTTAAGATGCTTCCTTTCATTCTGATTAAGTAAGTTTACTCAGCTTGTTCATGGTTTGTATAATTGCAGTTTTTTTTAACCATCATTTATTTATTTTTGGAGCAGTGAACATCTTACTGATTTACTTCTTTCCACTTTCTTTATTTTGTTCCTATTTCAGGAGATAATAATTTGGTTGATGACACATTTTTATATGCACATGGCCGGCTCTGGCTTCAACGGCATCATATTAGAGGAAGGGCCGTTGGGTAAGTAGCTCAGCTTTCAACTTCATGTTTGCATTGATGTGATATTGCTCGCAAAAAGGATCACCAGTTTACCACGATCTGGTTATAGCCCATACCTGGCTGGGGTATTCTTTTGCATTTGCTTTAATTTCACTGTTATAGTGCTCACTTTTGGTAATTCCTGACAGGTTTTTACCATATGTTGGCTGGGCGACAATTATCATGACCGAAAAGCCTATAATCATGGTTTGCTTTTTTGAGACTTTTAATATATTATAATATTGTCGAGAATATGATTTTATGCAATAAAATTATTATTATTTCATTCGCATTCCATGAAAAAAATAGTCTCATAAACTCCATTTTCAATTGTCCATTTTTTAACACACTATGGTTTTGTATCTTGTGTATAATGAATTTGCAAACCATTTTTTAAAAACTCAACTAGTTGACTCATGAATCACTATGTCTACTCAGATCAGCATTAAAATGGTCTGATTTCATCTATGACTCTGCACGTCATGTGACTTGTTTGATTCTTTCTGAACTTTCCTAAGTTTTGCACTAACTTGGTGGACCAGCCCAAGTTGTGTATGTTGGATAAGTGCGTGTTTGGATTTGTTGCAATTGAAGAAATTTTCAATTTCAATTTCGAACAATAGTCTCCTGCTCATTAGATGAGCTGTTAGAGAATGCAGTGTCTGTGAGTGATCCAGAGTTCAATCCCTGGTAGTGTTACCTTAAAAAAAAATAAAAATAAAAAAAAATCCACTTTTGCTTCTTTTTGTCCAATTTAGGTGGAAAATGGCCTTTTCAATTTTCGTTTTGAAACCTAAAAAGTACAACTTTCTCACTTGAGAGGAAAATTCATTTCCCTTCTCCTTCCCCATCTCATCCTCTATCCTTCACCATTTAGATCATTGTAATCATGTGGGGTCAATCCCACTACCAGTGTTTCCGCTAATTTTCCTAGAAATGTTATTTTCAAAGAAATCAAGTTTCCTCCTTTTTCAATTTCAACAAATCCAAACCGGCTGTAAAAGTACACACTGGCGTTATGAACCCATTACAATCTACCTGATGATGGAACCTTACCACCAGAGCAACTTGGTTCTATTAAAAAAGAAGAAGAAGAAGATATACATGGCCAATCCTATTAAAAAAGAAGAAGAAGAAGATATACCTGGCCAAAAAAATTGCTTCTGGAATATGGCTTTGCTGAAAGACGCAAGCTTCATGGTATTAAAAAACAGTTGCTGATAATGGTAACTGTGTGCACCATTACACGATTGGAGCCGTAATACCCGTTACGGGAAAAAAAAAGGCCTTTAACGGTCTGTAACGGCCTTTACCCTTGTAAGCTGTAACGGACCATTTTGGGATGAGTTAAAATTTTTTCCTTAAATTTCTTTATGGAAATAGTATAAATGATTAGAGATATGCATTAGTGGAATGAATCCCGTGGATTTTATGAATCTTGAGCCATTCAAGTGTACTCAAATCGAGCCAAAACTATTCATCTATTTTTTTTTTCTCCCCCTTTCATTTCTCTCCAAATGTCTTGAGGAAAATGGTGTATAATGATTAGGGAGATGCAGTAGTGGAATGAATCCCATGGATTGCATGAATTTCGGGCTATTTGCCTTCCACTTGAATGTACCCAAATCGAGCCAACGCTATCCATCTGAATTGTATTTTTATTTTTATTTTTCCTTAAATTTCTTGAGGGCAATGGTGTATAATGATTAGGGATATACGTAAGTGGGATGATTTCCACTTATTTAGAATATTAAACATAGGATTTTTATAGTCAATTAGGTAAATAGAACTCAGGCAGCCCGAGACAACATTCTTACCAAAGAATGGCCAGTTACACCATCATATACATGATGAAACCTAGAAAATAATACTTATTTGGTATCCTCCTTAATTTTTTTTCCCCTGAAAATTTCAACTATTCTTTCATATTTGTTTTCTTAAAAAAAGTTTGACCTTTACAAGGCTGTACCGGCCATTATGGCCTGTGTCATTTCAACCATTAAGGCTGGCCATTAGAGCCATTGTTACTATTATTGAATACCTTGGTGAGCCTGCCATTTCTAACATCTCCACCTTGCATATCGATAATGTGTAAGATGATTGGTACTGTTGATCTAGCTGGGTACTTTATAGATGGGTTAAAATCTAAAAATCATAGACAATAAATCCTGGCAATTGCATAGGAATAATTGAGTGAAAAAAAGAGCAATGTCCCACATTTAGTTATTGAATTTTGCAACCGTTGGAGGGTATGCTTTTTCTACAAATGTTTAGGTTGTTTCACACTGACATGATAACCTTGTACATCAGTGCTTCCTAACACCCTTGGTGTGTATCCTGATGTGCCAATTTGTGCAAGTGGAGCCCACGTTTGATCACCTAGAGGTGTTGTTTTGATGATCCCCATCATGGATAGGGGATACCGGAAAATGAAAGCTCCCATATGGGAAGATCTTAACCCTTCAGTGACGGTCCTAAAAGAAATGGCTATGGAGAAAATATAGTAATTGCCTAGAATAGAGGCTAAAGGCTGGATGCCTAGGATCTTAGATTTTGGTAGACCTGTGGGTACATAGTCAATAGTACATTTATAAAATATGGGCTCCGATTCATTAGGAATGTATAATTTCTCAAGCAATTGTGTCGTCATCCACCATGCTCTCTAGCCACTGTATCTTTCATATGATTTTAGTGCTTTTAAGACTATTTAAATTTCTAATTTTGCATAAAATAATACATGGCTTTATCTTTTCTAAAATTTATCCTATTTTACTTTTTATTAGTTTTTAGTTAAACCTGGTCAAAATTGCAAGACTAGGCCAGTTCACCAGGTCAATTCATCCAAGTCTTAACCTGTTAGTCGACTGAGCTGAGTTTGAGTTCCTGGTTTTGCAAGGTGTTGCAAACTCGGTCTAGAAGTAGATGTCCTAATTCCTGGTAAAGGGTCAGTTGGGAAATTAGGCACTCCGATAAGGCGATTATTGTGATGATGAATGGAATCTGTTGCCTAGGATTTCAACCCAGAACTTGTTGGATGGGGTAGAGAAGTCCCCTGTCGGCTGTTGTCGTAGCCAAAAAGAGTACTCCAAAAATTTTCTTGCATTTTTTGTTGTTGCATGCAGCTCTCCTCATGCATGCATTTAAATTCTGAGAAAAAAGCCTTTTCCGTGCAGACATGTAGCACTCAATAACAACATGAAATGTTGACTATATCCTTCAGAAGAATATGAAATTAACTGCCTTACCTGTGTGGCATTGAAAGATTACTTGCTTTTCCAAGTAGACTTCGATATTCTGATTTTGTATTTTCATAAAATTGCTAGTGGTAGGGCGAGATGTAATTGGATCAACAGTTTAATTGTGGAAGGAGAAAGGGCTATGGATAAGCAAAAAGTTTGTGATGAGATTGTGAATTTCTACAAAATTCTGTTATCTAGTAACAACTAGCCAAGTTCGGGCTTGGACAATCTAGACTTCCTTGGTCTATCTAGCATGGAAGCTGATTCTCTCAATATGCTGATATCGGAGGAAGAAATTAAAGCGGTGGCTGATTCTTTGGGTAGGGATGAGGTTTCGGATTACCTTAAAATTTTTTGGCATGTGATTAAAGAAAATGTTATAGTTTTTATTGCTGAGTTTTCATGGGGCCTCTTTGATGGCAATCATCTTGAAGGTTGGAGTAGTGGAATGTCTAAAAAGATTTTAGACCCGTTAGCATTACTAGGGGCTCCTATAAAATCCTCGCCAAATTATTGCCTAAGATTTCGAAGAGTGCTTTCGAACGTCATTTCTGAAAATTAGGGAGCTTTCGTTGTAGGGAAGACAAATTTTGCATCGCGCTTCAATCACCCATGAGTGTATTGATTCAAGGTATAGAGAAGGCAAAAGCAAAATTGTTTGTAATCTGTACTTGCAAAAGGCATATAATCATGTGAATTGGGACTTCCTTGATTATATCTTGTGCATATTAAGATGCAGGTAGAAATCGAGAGGATGGGTTTGGGCTTGTGTTGGTTTGGCAGTTTTCTCTAATTTGGTTAATGGGTCGCCGATAGGCTTTTCAAAGCCTCGAGGGGAGTTAGACAAGGTGACCCTCTATCTCTATACCTCTTTGTGATTGTAGTGGAGGCTCTTAGCAAGATGCTTCATGAAGGCGAGGAGGTTGGTTTAATCAATGGCTTTAGGGTTGCAGATGCAGAAGTTAGAGTAAGTCATCTTCAATACGTGGATGACACTTTGCTTCTATGGCGATGCGGATGTGGTGAAGGTTGATAACCTGCTGAAGATAGTGACTTATTTTGAGTTGGTCTCGGGGCTAAAGATTAATGTTAACAAAAGAGAAATATTGGGGTGGGTTTATTCCCTTCTAGGTATCTAGGTTTACCGTTGTGTATTGGGAAGCCGACTAAACACTTACGGGGACAAGCTTGTAGAGAGAATTGAAAGAAAGCTTCTGAGTTGGAAATGCTAGCACTTTATCTTTGGGAGGTTGTCTCACCCTTATCAAAGCAGCCTTTTCTAATACGCCGTTGTATTTTGTCCCTTTTCGAATGTCTAAAGTTGGTTTTGGACATGTTTGAAAAGTTAAGAAGAGATTTTCCATGGAGGGGAGGATATATAACATAAACATCTGACAATCACACGATTGCTTGTAAACAATTTTGTGGAAGTTTAAACAATTTTAGAACTAGGACAATGCAAAATTCGCCTTTTGTCAGTAGCTCTTAATAGTTGTGTGAAGATGCAATGTGGATGTTGACAATAGTCATGTAAGTTGTATAATCAATCATGTGTTGGTGGTTGCATGCTATTTTGAACTGCCAACCACTTGAGCACAACCTTTCATGTGTGTGGGTGCTTTGTGCTTAGTGGTTTGTTAACAAATATCCCTTTCATGATCCAAAATTGCTTTCTCGCCCTTGGGGTCATGCACATAATAGTTGGACTAGCATCAATACTTTGTGGGAATGTGTTACAATGTTAGTGGTGTCAGTGCTAACCTTTGCCTTGAAAATATTTTCAGCATTGACAATATCACCTGATATATTAATGCAGAGGCATTTTCACACCGGGCTTGAGTGGGTTAGCCTGTGGGATGCAGGGACACTCTCGGGGTGGGCGGCCCATGTGAGGCGGTAGCCATGTGATGTGGGGCCTACGAGGGGGGTTCGGCCCAAGGCCTAACCCATGTGATGTGGGGCCTGGGCTATGAGATAAAGGGATTAATTCGCCATGCTCTATCAGTTCAAACTTTTAGAACAAATGGTTAATTATCTTACATTAAAGTGGTATCAGAGTGAGAGGTCTTATGTTCAAGACTCCTCACCCGGGGTGATTAATGTAGGGGCATTTTCACATCGGGCTTGAGTGAGGTAGCATATGGGATGCAGGTACACACTCGGGGCGGGTGGCTCGTGTGAGGTGGTACCCATGTGATGTGGGGCCCACGAGGGGGATTCAACTGAGGTCTTAACCCATGCGATGTGGGGCATGGGCTATGAGATAAAAGAGATTAATTTGCCATGCTCTATTAGTTCGAGCTTTTAGAACAAATGGTTAATTGTCCTGCATCATATATCCCACAATATATCTTGTATCCCACCCCTATGATACAAACGCACAGGTGGTGCTAATATAGCTCACCAACCTATTCAATCCGGTGGGCATTTTTAATTTTTGATTTATTTGTTTTTGTTATACCTATAACATGTTAAATCAATGTTAAATGGTTACAAATTCATGATTCTTCATGTTTTGTATGAAAAATTATGAATTTGGGAGTTTCGATTTTGAGATTTGGGGGAGATGGGCCAAGTTACAGAAAATTGGAAAAATTCGAAATTGTCCAATTCTTGCAAATTGGTTGCTATCTATGTCCAAATACAAAATCAAACATGTATGTAACATGATCTAGTGATTCTTGGTAATTTTGGAATTTTTTGAAATTTTTTTTTTTTAATTAAAAAATAATTATTTTTTATTTTTTGAAATTCTACTTCGATCAATAGTCAACATTTCAAAATATTCAGGAGTGTTTGATGAAATTATATTATATGCCCTCTAGTTTTGGGATTTAGGGTAACAACTAATTTGTGGAAAATTGGGAAAAATTCAAAAAATTTCTCAAATTGGAGAGGATGAGTACCACTCTTATGTTAGAGCGTATCTTCATTGGTATCATTCTACTATGAATTGGGCATAGCGTTGTTGGTTTGTGGAGCAACAATATTATGCCCCATCAATAGCGTATCTTCATTGGTATCATTCTACTATGAATTGGGCATAGTATTGTTGGTTTGTGGAGCAACAATATTATGCCCCGTTAATAGCGATACATTACACAATACAACCGATATATCCCATGCCATAACTGATATGTATCTGTATTCCAAGGGTGTGATACATTACGCGATAACGATATGGAAACTATTGTGCCACGATCAATTCCAAGAGCCCCCAGGGAAAAGAGGAAGGTTGATGTCTGGTTGGCAGCTGATCGTTCGTAAAACTTATGCCAATCTACCCTTTAAAAGGCAACACCAAATCTGCTGGGAGATCTGCCGGGAGAAAGGCTGAGATGGATGTATGTTGTGAAATTCCTTCAAATATGTTTTTCAGCTGTTCGATAAAGGGTATGTCTCACTGATAAAATAAAAAAGAAAACAAAAGAAAAAAGAAGTTAAAAGAGGCCTGTCCGTTGAGTAGTGTATTGATCTTGATATTCTTTCTTGCAGTTTGCTTGTTGGTGCCTTAGGGCTAAGATGGATGTATGATGTGAAATTCCTTTAAATATGTTTCTCACTGTTTGATACAAGGGGCCTGTCGTAAAAGATGCCGAGCAGTGTTTTAATCTTGATGCTTGCTTTCTTTCTTGCAGTACTTGCTCATTGGTGCCATCGGGTTGCAGGTCATAACTAAAAAGGAGTAGAAATATGTTAGGACTCCATTTCAAGGTCTGGTTAACCACACTCGTAAGCATTTAATGCAGCCAGTGGGTACTGTTAGGACTCCATTTTTTTCTCCTTCCATCCTCTGTAAACTGAATTGAAATGTTAGTTTTGAAAGATAAATTTAGTTAACTAATTTCCGTGGGTTAAGACTCTCTCTCTCTGCGTCTATATATATATATATATATATATATATATAGAAGAATGCTCACCTGCGCACCTTCTTACATGAGCACCCATGGCCCATCAGAGTTTTGTATCGGGCTGAAAGTTGGGCTTATGAGGTTTCAAGGGGTGTCGCATCACGTTGACCGTTTAGATCTTGTGCCTAAGACACGTGTGCAAAGGTGTGCATGGGTGCTCACGAAAGGTGCGTCGGTGAGCATTCCTCTCTCTCTCTCTCTCTCTCTCTCTCTCTCTCTCCACACACACACACACACACACACACACACAACCTCATGGGAACTTTCCATGAGGTCGATCTGTGTGGGCCCCACCATGATGTGTATCGAACATCAACATGGTGCATTTGATGGGTCCCCTTTAGGTTATGGGATATGCCAAAAATCAGCCATATACGAAACTTAGCTGGGCCATACCATCGAAAACTATGTGAAGACATGCCTAAAACATGTAAAAGCACTTGTTGGGGCCCACCTGAGTTTTGGATGCGCCTGAAACTTGTTCTGACCCCTCATCCAAGTGGGACACAATTAATGGGCTGGATTTGTAAACAACATCTCGGTGGGCCCAATAAATAATTATGAATGTTTTAATTGGAGGTTAACCCCTCTCAACTGTTGTATGTGGTGTGGCCCACCCAAGTCATGGATTTACTTGATTTTTAAGAAGGTGGCCCACCATGGAATGGTGCACCTGACTGATGGGGTAGATGTTTGACCCACATCACGGTGGGGCCCACAGAGCTCGACCTCATAGTAATATGTGTGTGCGCGCATGTGCCCGCACTCCACCCTTTCTTTTAAATGATGAATTACACAGCTGTCTAGATTGAAATTAGAATAGCACAAACTATGGTGGGGGCGGATATTGCCCTAATTAGAGAAATGCGATTAAACCTTCACTCTAGCAAAACAATGGCACATGATATTCCTCCCAAAGTATATTGATATTTTATGTTCTTTTATATTTTTAGCTAATTGTCTATTTGGATAGTGGAAAAAGAAAAGAAAAGCAAAAAAATTTGTAATGAATTATCAAATGATGGTTTGTCAAGATTTCCGTGATCATTATTGAAACTTGGATTTCCATGGATTCGATTTTTGGGTGGTTTTATTGGGACAGCAAGTGAAATGCCACGAAGTTGTCATAATTTGCCTTGCATCTTCTGCTTGAAAATTTAAATTTGTAATGAATGATCAATAATGATTTTTTCAAGATTTCCATGAGTAATATTGAAACAGGGATTTCCACAGATTCCATTTTTGGGTGGTCTTATTTGGATAGCGAGTTAAAATGCCATTAAGCTGTCATAATTCGCCTCATATCTTGTGCTTGAAATTTGACTATAGTATTTGGGTTTTAATTCCTTTTTTGAAATCTAATGTTTCCTTTCCTATCCAAATATAGTGAAAGGTCCCATCAGGGGAAGAGTCATCCATTTTCCTTCCCACTACCCAAACATGCCCTCCCTAAGTGATGTACATGGATAAAACTCTATTTGATCCTAGATACTAATTTCATATCATGTGGGAGTACATGACCTGGATTTCACTTTTTTTTTTTCTCTCTCCAAGAGACTATGGGGAATCTTACACCCACTATACCCTAGGAGAATGATAATCCATGTGTCCATACTTTTCGAAGATGAATTAGCAATTTTTTTCTCAGAAGATGATGATTGAAGGAGAAGTAGCGAACCCACCCACTTGTTTTAGTGCTGATGGTGCATTGTGATGCAACGAGTCAATCTTGGGGCATTTGTTGTTTTTGGGTGTTCTTTGCCCTAGATTTGCAACGCCTAAATGGCATCATTTTGGATTAAATTCATATTTTGCTAATTGAAATTGCATCCTTTCTTGTGTGGGTGGACGGGACACAAACCGAAGCTGTTATGAAGTCAGCATCAGTAAAGCCCTTGGAAGGCAAAATAAAGTTTGTGAGATTTGCATGTGTATGTGGTTTTCTCACTGCCAGTTAATGTATGTTTACGTGGTTCAAAGAATATTGAGATTTGTTGGAAGGCAAGAGAAGAAAATAAGGTTGTGAGATTTTTCAAACAACCCAACAATATTCGAGATCCATATCACTAATCTGATGGGCTCCACTTGAATAGGCTATGTGGGCCTTGCTGCAACCACTATGGGGCCCATCAGATTGATGATTGGTATCACGACCCAACTCCTTTGGATTAAAAGATCATGGATTTCCTCTGCTATATTATCTTAAGAAGCTTTTCTAAGCCTACAGCATGTAGGAGGCATTCTAGACCCCCACCACATGTCTCAGCATCACAAGATATAACCGTCCCTTACGTGGGTCCCACCATATGGGCCCATAGCCTGAAAAATCTGTCTTGTTGGGTTGAGCCACAATTTTATGGTGGAGGCTTGGAAAAGCATACCCAGAGTTTGTTCATCTGTCCATTTTTTGAAATGATCTACCCCACCTTATGGACGGGTAAGATACTTCGTCTGTGTGCCATTGGAAGATGCATGCATTGTGGGCTTAAAAGCATTGTGAGATTGTCTTCCAATGATCCAAACCATTGACATGATGAGGTGGGCAGGCAACAAATAAAATTCTTGAATTGAATTATTGCAACCCTAATTTCACTTGTTGGTTAGGAAATGGACGGCCACAATAATGTTTCGAGTATTCGAAGGTTGAAACATTCAATCCAAGGTGTGCCCTATGACATAAACTTTGGATAACATCCCAATCACCAGAAGGGGGGATTTCATATAATTATCATGGTGGATAATTTTTTTTGCCGAAGATGATGATTTGAATGGATTTCATATAATTATCATGGTGGGCCTTGCAAAAATTGAGGGTGGATTTCTCTCCCAACCTCGTCTTTGATGTGGCCCACCTAAATGACGGGTTAGCCTGATTTTTCGTCCATAGGGTTACACTTGGGCTCAGGCTCGGGCTTGAAGCTAGCATAAACATTTCGGGTTAGACTATTTTAACTCATTGTAGACCCAAGAGCTTGGGCCTGTGTTGAGCAATGCGGGCCATCGGGCCATCGGGGCGATTGACATGCCCTGATGAGTAGGAGGGCACGATGGCTGCTGCGAAATCTTTTGAGCGAGCTAGGGTGGAGCGGCTGTCGGTGCGGATCTTGGTGGTAGTAGCAAATATTCAAATGAGAACTTTGAAGGCTAGATAGATTGAGCTTAGCCCGACCCTAATGTGGCCAATTAACATCCCTACTTTCAAGTGAGACTTGTGTTTCATTAGTGTAAAAAATAGTGGGACAAATATAGCCATGATTTGTATACCTCGCCTAAACAATATTATCATGATATTTGCAAAATCTGGTTAGCTGGTTCTAATTTTTGGCAATTTTATCACAAACATATATTCAAATGTCAAAATAAATATTTTCCTACCTACACTTTCTAAATATTAAAATCATTTGATAATTTATAATATTTGAGCCATTAAAAATCATGGGCTGTGTTGCCCTGTTTGTTTTGGTCCGTCATGAGTCCAGACCTTTGCCCATTTTGAACTTAGATCATTGACAACCTCATATGTTAATATGTGCATGTGCACCCTAAGTGTTACATGTGTCACCATTCATCTTTAAGCTCCCCACATCTTTACTCCCTATTTCAAGGCATTAGAAAAACTGCAACAAAAAAGCTAGTCCATGACAACATAACCTAGAAAGCTTATCCAAGACAGCAGGACCTAGACTCTATCTATGACACAATTCTACAAGCATCCAAATGTCATCCATCTTCTTCCTTCTTCTTCTTCTTCTTCTTCTTTAAATTTAAAATTAAAAAAGGAGATATGCAATGCTGTGAGTTTGGAAAGAGTGCAAGAGAAGCTAATGCAATGGAGGTGCAATGTGGATCAAAAATTGAAAAAATAAAGATTGTAGAAAAAACCCCCAACAACTCACTAGCCAGGCACTACCGATGACAACCCTCCTCTTTCACCGAGTGGAACTAAAATAAAATATTAAATCTTTAAAAAAAATAATCAGAATTTCATTATGGGTTGTTACAAGTAAGGTGACATTTGTATAGACTAATGACAACTAAAGAAAATCCTAAATAATAGAAGATTACCAAAACATCTTCACATCCCATTGCAATCACATATGGCTTCCCTAAATAAGTCATAACTCACTCAAAACAACTTTTGAATTGCATTATCTTGGGCTCCCTTAAAAGTGAACTCAATATGCTATTGAACATGACCAATTTCCTTTCATTTTGACATTGTTCGATGCCCAAAAATGTCCCAAAAATACAAAAGGCAAACTTATTAATTCAGTCATGTCTCAATCTAACCTTAAAAACTTAAGTATTTTTAATTTCTTTTGGATTCCTATGATCTTGGCACACAAATGGGAGCAATTATCTTTAACAATTGTTATTACTAAAAGAAGGTTTTGAGGGTAGTAAGTATGAACCAAATACTGCATTTTGGTGCCTTTGTTGTTTAGTCAATGCATTTCAATCTAACTGTCCATAGATCAGCTTCCTTTTAGATGGCCCCTGGTCTACTCATTACACAGGTGAGTGCTCCAAACCTCTATCCACAGAACAGTTATAAATTATAATCATTTGATTGATTAGATTTTTGGAAAAGAAGTATTATAATGCCAAGCTGACAATATGTTTGGAATTTCAGCTTGCACAAGTGGAGCCATGCTTCAATGATCCAAAACATTAAGACGGGTGCCACGTTATTATCTTCTTTGTTAATCATTGTATCCGATATGTGGACCTTTCCATCTGGGAGACTTTTATTGCATGGACTATTCAGTGTGGCCCATAACAATAGCAGTTTTGATCAGTGGACAATTTTGGCGATTCATCCCCAGCAAACTGAAACCTGGATGGTACTGTACACTTCCATCACCCAAACAATGGAATCCAGCCCATTATAGAATGGTTCAGATCAATGGTAGTGCAGAAAAATGGACACAGAGACGGCTTACACATCCATTTTTTGTCCATGTTGTTTGTATTGAAGATTATTTTCTATGGACATAGTTCCATTCTGCTGAATGGCAATGGTTGAGAAGATCAAACAGAATCAAAGTGCTTCATTGAGAGTAGGCCAATTTCAAATTTTCAAAGGCTTCAAAATCTTTACATGTTCCAGACCTCGGCACCCGCTTGCAGGTACCAATATCAGGCACATCTTAAGCAAATATTAAAGAGTTGCCAACCAACCCACTTCCGTTCACTGATATTATACACTACAAGAACTGATATCCGCATATAGACATATACCCAAACAAGAACTGCCTACAATTTTCTCATTTCGATTTCCTGTCTAAAGATGACCTTCTCCCTGACAATGGGCACATGATCTCAAGAAGATTGCGGAAGGCTCCTCCATCATATATATGTTATCCTTAACAACCACTCTTTGTTCTTCAACGATGATCTTCGGAAAAACATCCTCCATTTGCTCTCCGGAGGCTTTCCTTCGCCGTTCGTTGCATGAATACTAGCCTTCAAAGTTGCACTTCTAGCCTTTGCTTCATTTTACTTCATTTGAAAGGTGTAGTATCGATGAAAACTGCCATTAGAAAATTACAAAAGGCAAGCAGGTCACTATCAGGAACGACATGATCATCAACCCCAAGATATGCATAGTACCCACATGAGTCTGCCAGTGTAGTCCATGGTTTGATGATCTAGATTGTTGATCTGTTGAACCTCATGGTGGATCCACCATGCCAAAATATATCCAAATCACAAGATCCTACTATACTATCTTGGGCCTTTTTCCAGTGAAGAATGCAGATATTTAAATTTATTTTTCCTTTTAATTTTGAACCATCAAAAGGTTAGCATTGTCCCAAAGGGAGATCATTGTGCAGTTGTTTATCAATGGCAGGTCCCATCACATAAGCGTATGGTGGTACCAGTACCAGTGGAGCAAGCACACCTTTAAATTGCATTGCCTTCATTATCTTTTGATCATGTCTTACTAAATGTTACTCTAATTTTCCAGTTCTTAAGGGAGCAAGCTGCACTTTCTGCTACTGAAATTACGGCAGATGCAGTAAATAACTTTGTGCATGGCTGATATTGAGGATGAGAGTAAATCGGAACTGGTCTTCTCAGATTCTTCCAAAGAAAGCAATTCTATGTGGAAGAAAATACTCATGAATGTTGCAGCATTATCTACTATGAAGAGAAATAACGAAGACGTGCTGCACGTTGGAAATAGTGCTAGCATCCCAAAGGTCAATGGGAAAAAAAAACAAGAAGGTGCAGCAAATGAGTTTGAAGGTCAACGGAGAGTTATTATCTCAGGGAAATGGTATCGCAGAGGTTATTCATGCCGACTTTTCCAATTCCCCATCAGTCATCAAGCAATGCTCGGTCCATTGAGTTATATTATCGAACAGCTAGGGGCCAATCTTAAATAAAAGAAGGTGAAATGCCCCTTCTGACAGGACCTGCCTATTTGGCAGCCCTTTCGGCCCTGTCCACCTTGATGCATTTGTTGTATATCCATGCTGTCCATCTGTTTTACCAGCTCATTTTAGTGCACGGTCAAAAAATGAACCTGATCCAAATCTCATGTGGACCACACCACAGGAAACAGTGGTGATGGTGATTGAATAACCACAATTAAAAACTTCCCAGGGCCCATTGTAATGTTTATTTGCCATCCAACCTATTGATAAAGTCACAGAAACATGGATGAATGTAAAACACAAATATCAGCTTGATCCAAAACTTGTGTGGGCCACGAGAAGTTTTTAATTGCGCTCATTCAATCACCATCACCACTGTTTCCTGTGGTGTGGGCCACCGGAGATTTGGATCTGCTTCATTTTTTGGCCCATATCTTAAAATGAATTGGCGAAAAGGATGAATCGGGTGGATATGCAACACATACACATCAAGATGGGCCCACGGTCACGACCTGACCGAACCCCTCCCCCTTTTGGAACTCAATCCCATCTCTCCCAAAGAAGTTTGATGCTCTGGCACAATGTGAAGGATGATACACAGGCAATTATAAATTAGCTGAAATCTACACACGTGGTAAATAAATAATCAAATTTGGATGACCAGAAAGTTTATTATGAACCAGTAATTAGGCTTATTTGATTATCTAACTGATAGATTGGTGGACATTTATTGGACGGATCAAAATGAAAGATATCCATTTGTCTTAGCATGAGGTATAACTGCCCGAGTATATACCTCGCTTTACTAAAATTAGGATAGTTTCCACGTACGACTTGAGTTAGGTGATGAATGGGAGCCGTAAACATGGTAATTACCATGCAATTAGATTTGGACGTTAGCACCCCACCCCACCACCACGACCCCCCAAAAAAAAAACTTTTTTAAATGGCACATGGGGTGACCTATTGTAGATCCTAACCGTTCATTCAATCATATATAGGAGCACACCATGGTACAAAAATATGCCAATTGGGTGATCCTAACCTTTCAAGTGGGGCCAATTTGTTACAACCATCGGTTATTTACAAGCCATAAGTATGTGGTTGGAATCATCAAATCAATTAGAATCATAAGAAATACAAGGTGGGATTTATCTACCAGATGTTTCAGGATGATGATTGGACCCATTTTGTTTCTCCAATCAATCTTGACTATTCATTTTCATGCTATTCATCAGAAGCTTAGAATCACTTGATTGGCATGATTTTTGCACCTTGGCTTTCTCCCGTTCGTATGGTTGAATGAACGGTTTAGGTCGATTATACCTCACCCCCCGTGTGCCATTTAAAAGGTTTAGGGACATTACTAATGTACAGGTGATGGTGGGATGTCATCAAAACCCTACTTTATTTATTTATTGTACTTCTAACTTAATAACATTTAAGACCAGTTGTATGATTGGAATTTAGTTTATTGATGTTGGGCGGCACATCTTGGATGGACCATTCCCAAAATATCCTCTCAATCGGTCAATTCTGGCCTAAGAAAAACAAATGAATGAAAAACCACATCCAGTGGAGGAAAAGACAAAATATAGATTGCTAGGATCTCCAAACTTAAAAGATTTTGAAGGAATGGTCCATCATGAAGGGGGGGTCGGATCAATGGCTACGATAGACCAACCATGGTGGGCCTTACATCTACGAACTAAGTTCTCTCTTCTGAATGAATAAGGAACTCATCAGCCTCCATTTATCTTAATTTATTTATTTATTTTTAATTTTTAAAAGGCACTCTGTTGTTTTTAAAGTCTATTAACGTAATTAATTCCCAGGATCATGAAATATACATAGTAGAGACCTGTTACCATGGGTTCCTGGGTGAGTCTACCATTCCGCATGCTGCAATGCTCCCGCTACCATTGATCCAAGATGCATTAACAACATCTTTAAATCCAGACCGTACACTTGTCCGTCTCTATTGAGATCATACAATGACTGGCCAATTTGTTCAGCAATCCAAACCGTTGATGTCATTGGCCCCACAGTGGGTGGTCCACCCAAAAATAAAACATCCCAAATGGAAAAATCTCATCCTTTCAATAGGTTAATAGAAAAGAAAAGAAGACATACATAACAGTTACCCTGGGCTGTCCATAGATCACAATACCCAATAAAATGTATGGTCAAGATCATTCCTGGAAAAATAAGCCTAACCAATAATTTTGAGCCATCCATTTCTAATTTTCTAGGGGCTCATCACTGATCATTCAGAAAAATCACATTCATTGGAGAATGCTTAACCATACCATCCATGGATGGATCAGATCATCTGATCCGCATCATCTTCACATCATAGCCCATGAAACATACGTTAAACCTAACGGACAGTCTGGATCAATTGGTTGGACTATCCAAGTGTCCCAATGCAACTGGGTGCACTATAACTAATAGTGCACTGGATCATTTCTCTTACAAAATACTATGCTTAAATGCATCTCTATAAATATAACAATGCATTACAATTCCACACATCTTAAATGTTGTCCACTCACTCAATCTCTCTCTCTCTCTTTTCATAACATATGAACAGATGTGAGGAATCATACTATTAAGTGGCCCACACCTTTCTACAACATACACAGGTTTTCAATTCTAACAAGTGGGTCCTACAATTTGATAATCCAATCCATTAGTCTGTTTTGAGCTGCAGATGGAGAATTTCGAGTTACGGTACATCCAAATGGCAGCACAACTGAGCAATGGCCTTGATTTACCAAACAATGGACCCCACTTGCCAGATTTGGAAACTAATGTATATTGTGCAAATATGAGGACCATGAAACATATAATTCCTGCAACATCACAGACAACTATCTCTTTAACTCTAGAATGGTTTTTAGACTTCAATGGAAAGAAGACTCTGAAATTCATACCAAAACCAAAGGCTTGTCAATCCACCTTATCCTACAGCCCCTGGCTTGCAGGGTCTGAATCAGCTCCAGAGACAGCAAATGCTTCAGACTACCAGGCAACTTAACCTTCTTGAGCCGATCGCAACAAGCTCTCAACGCAAGCTCGAACCCCTGTGGTGAGGCTCGAGTGATGTGTACCAGTTTCACATCCATTAGGCACTCCAAGTTCCCAAGCAGCGCGTACAGACCCGCATCAGAAACCGGGCAGTAAGAGATGTTTAGCTGCATGTGAAAGACAGGACCAGTGATTAAAACTGAGAATTTTCCTCCAAGGAAAAGCAAAATAGTAAGGACACAATTGCAGATTGACGAGGAGACGGCAGCAGACGTGCAAGACCCAAGCTATAAATCAGGTGGGGCCCACTATGGACATAAGAAGCCTAAAAACATCTGGCTGCTTTGGTGAGAACGTGACCCACAACCAGATGTTTAGTATGGACTGGGTCTCTCTCCTCTTCTCTTCATGATCATCCATCTTCTCATTTGTGTGGCCCACCTGATGAGTGGACCAGCCTGATTCTTGGGCCAGGACATGTACACGCATCCTGCACACATGTGCAAGTTAGCACATGTGCAACCAATCTCCTCTTCAGTCGACCTTTGCATGAAAATGCTTCACATTTGGTCAAAACAGAAAGGCATTATTCATTCACAACAAAGCCCAAGAAGAGATAGGACTCGAGAACCTGTCTCAGGTTCCTTGCATGCTGGATTAGCACCCATAAGCCCATATCGTTAATCAAGTAGCACCGCTTCAAATCTAATTCCACCAGACTCTTGCACCCGATCGCGATCAAAGCCACCCCCAAATTTGAAATCTTTACCAAACGCCGCAATTCGAGGTCTGCAAGCTCTTCCAAGCTGCTTAGATATTTCAAACCTCTGTCAGTGATCTGAGAACAGTAACACAAGTTCAGCCGTCTCAGCTTCTTACATCCGCTTGCTAAGGCAGCTAATCCATCATCGCCAATTTCTGAACACCTGTAATATAATACATCCATGATAAGTCAACCTGCAATTGCTCTACAGCAGTTAATCCAGCGGGTGAAATCAATATGCTTGATTACCGGTACAGATCGAGTTCTTTAAGCTTTTTGCAGTTAGATCCAATGTGAATGAGTCCCTTGTCAGATATGTTTGGGCAAAGGCCTAATTTCAAGTCCACCAGTTCAGAACACTTACTCAAACACTTCAACCCTGCAAATGAGCAAGAATATATGTAAATCCGAGGAGGATGCGTGCATTTGTCTACATTTCAACTGAAATTTGAGTTACCTGTATCATTTATGCTACAGTCTGTGAGATCTACCTCCTGTAGAAAGGGACAACAAGATCCAAGCTTATCAAGGCCTTTTTCAGTGATCAGAGCACAAGACTCCAACTTGAGGCATGCAAGCTTCTTACAAGAGTTTGCTACAGCCAAAATAGCATCATCCGTGAGCAGATGGCAGCACGTGAGATCAAGGGTCCTTAGCTCCATGCAGCTAGATACAAGCTCTGTAATGCCTTCATCAGTCACACCACTGCATTTGCTTAGCCCCATTTCCACCAAACTCTTGCAGCTGAGACCGATGATCTGCAAGATCGAAGTTGAAACTCGGAATCCATCTAACCTGATTGAATTCAAGCTCTTCAGGTCCTTCAGTTTCGATAGGAAAGGCATTGAGAGCTCCTACAATATCCAATTTTGGAAGATAATTATCAGCGGCTCATCAATTTAAGATCACTTGAACACAAACAATCTGTAGATCTTAAAAAGATCCAACTCACAGGAAAACAGTTCCCAGCATTGATCTGCCGAAGACCCTCATGCCCTTTAATCACTGAATTTAATCCGCATGAACTGACATTGTCACACCTTGAGATATTGATAATCTGCAATTAATGTAGACACCCATTTTACTACAAGATAGTTAAATGAATAAGAAGCCTCTCTTTCATTATTTTTGTAGCACATATTGTTGCAGTTGGACAATCTGCAACTAATGAAAGGGATTTGATATTTGCATGAACTTTAATTACTAAAATCGCCTACTCTTTCTACTTTTGGCAATACAATAGTAGGAGGGTGAACCAATCAATAAGATTGCATGTTAATAGTGGCTCCCTAAATGAAAAGAGGTACTGTACCAGCTCATTCTGTGAATGTGTAATCTGCTCGGGTTTTTCATTTCCTACGGTACCCCATGGCCAAGTAATCCAACCCATTGATACAATGGGCCCATCTGTGGATGCCCAAAGAATCTCCCAGAATGGAAGAGCATAGCCATCAAATATTTGACCCTTTTCAGTTGTGAATGCAGACCATTGCTGTATTTTCTCTCAATTGTGATAAATGCTCATTACCATTGAATGAGTTACGATTCTTCCGTTGTACAGACTTTCAGTGCATGGACCATCCACAGTGGGGCCAATCATAACCACAGTTTCGAACACTGAACAATAGGTCCTACTTTTTCATTTTTACTTCCCTTATTTTTTATAACTACCAGCTAAGAATAAACAGTCCAACTTTCTCAAGATCAAGAAAAACATGAGATTAAGCACCAACAGATCCAACTCATTCGACTGAAAACAAAAACAAACTAGACAATATCGGGTCAAGCATTGTATAATAACTATAAGAGCTATGGTCTAGCATGAGCACTTGCTACCTTATTAGGAAGTGAATTCCTGTGGGGCCCATGGACACACCTTTGTAAATAGATACCACTGGATAGCAGGAGTCCACCGTAGATTTGTAAAAATGACCCAAAAATAACTGTGATTGAATAATCACAACTATTTTATTACAAGAATGCAAGATGCACAGCAAGAGTAAAATGGTCTTTGCATCCATTTTGCAGCCTCTTATTGAATAGGCATGATCATCATACCAGAAAAAAAAAAAAAAAAAAAAAGAAATTGGGGCCAGCCAACTCCCATCCAATGGGCCAACATGGTCATAGATGGGGCTCACTTGGGTCCCACATATAAACTCACACCAAAATAGGGTACGATGAATTCGTAATGCAAAGCCCACAATAATAACAATGATAACAACAATACTGATAATAAACTCTAATGAATACAACCTTTACACTTACATTTTGCAGGCCCATAGTTCATAGCCAGGATCTTCTGATCATGGTAATATAGGGGCCGTCCATCATGATCATAGGCGGGGCTCACTTGGGTCCCACACGTACCATTGCAGTGCACAAGGAATTCATGATGGTTCATATCTCACAATGACTATAATAACAATAATAATAACTCTAATGAATGTGCAGTTTATGCATGAGAAAAGCATCCTTTTTCATGTTTTCCTCATGGGCATTGCCTTGTTAGATGCTTCACTAGCCACTTTTGTTTTTTTATTTTAGTAACAAGTTTCCCTCCTTTCCAGAAAGCAAAAGAAAACAGGAAGCTATGCATGCCACAAATAGTAATGAGATGGGATTAGGCCATCATTTCAGAAAGCCATGTAACTCCTGATACTGATTAAATCAAAGGTGTAGCTATGATTTTCTCAACAAACCCATGAATTCTAGTCTAATTGCTATTTCTAGCATTCAAAAAATCATAACACCCCAATTCCTCAGATTGATTTTACAAACACCCTTTTCTCCAAACATTCAACATGCCATTTTTTCTCACCCAACAATGCATTTCTCACCAAGATTAAAAGAGAGAGTTCATGAGCAAGATCTGGTCCATTCATCAAGGTGGGGTCCTCCAAGAACAAAATCAGGCCCACCCCACTCATCAAGTCTACCCCAGGCCTTCACAAAATATGAAAGGTAAGTATGAAACACATAGCCAACGGTCTATACTCTGAATAATGAGTGGCCCACCCTGACCTTTGGACCAGCCCATGTTCACAGTGGGGCCCACCAGATGAACGGCTCGGATCTCGTGCATGGCCGCTTAGTTCGCATTTCCAATGATTCAGTTCAATAACAGTCCGGTAAAAATCACAGCACCAAATCATCACCTGGAGAGAAGGGCTCCCATTGCCAAGATAATCCAACCCATCATCGTCGAAGAACGAGCATCCAACCATCGATAAAGCCTCCAGCTTTGGCAGAGAAGCAATCGAACGGAGCGAATGGTTTGTCACCTGTCCAAAATCTTCTCTTTGGTATTCAGAAAATCCAATTAAATAACACGGCAAAGCGTAAAAATATCAAAATCCGAATCCAACCTTGAGGTAGGAGATATCCAGAACCTTCAAATCCCTGCATTTCTTCGAAAGGAGATCAATTCCAAGATCCGTAATCTTCAAACACCACTTCAAATTCAAGCTCCGCAGCGCGCCGCACCTGACGGCGATTTTCGCCAGCCCAACATCCGTCACGCCCAAGCACTTCACCAGCTTCAGATCCCTCAAACCCGCCGCCAATGATATCGCGGCCGCCTCGTGGTCGCCGAGCACGCAGCAGTGCGACACGTCAATCGACTCTAGGGACGGGCACGACCGTACAGCCAGCGCCAGGCCGCCGGATCTCAGGCCACTGGCCCGGGACAGGACCAGCGATCTAAGCCGCTGGGCCCGGCCGGAAGCGGAGAAGGCGAGAGATATGGACCGGTCGTCGATGCGGGGGCAGATAGAGAGATCGAGGAGCTCGAGAGATCGGTACGTGCGGAGGAGGGAAGAGAGCGAGTCGGGACGAATGACTCGGATCGATCTCCGGTGGAGCGAGTCGACTCGGTGGAAATCCTTGCAGACGAGTCTCCATGACTTCCGATCTAAGTCGCTGTCGATTCGATCGAGGATTTTCAAGAGCAGATCTTGCGTTAGAAGAGAAAGGATCGAAGGAGCTAGTTTTTTCATGAGATAGAGCTGTGTAACACTCGCCACCGAAAAACCAGCCCGTATCGCGCCGTATCGTAACGGGCGATACTTTAAAATGTCGGGTTTTAGGTAGGAACGAATAAGAAGAAGAGAAAAGGAAGGAAGAGAAGAAGGCAAGCGGTTTCACGGCTCGAGATGGGAGAAGAAGAGAAAGGGTGGGCTTGTTTCGAGAGAGATGGTTGGTTCGTTGGGTGCATCGCGATTAATGGATGTGGGATTTCCGACGGCTGTTGTTACAGGACAGTTATATGGACGGCTAAGAAGGGCATGTGAGGTAGATTATTTCCCTGGTTAAGACCCGGAAGGTAGAGCCCTGCTCGGAGAAACGCCTGCACCAGAGTCGTCCTATCTTCTTCTTGTGCTGCTGGGGTCGTCGCATGGGAAAAGACAGAGATGGAGGGCAGAGGGGCAAGGAAAGCTATGTTGGTCCACCTCAAAGCGTAATGACGAAAACACCCTCGTTGGGTACGGGAGATGATACGGTAGAGCGAGAGGAAGCGTAGTATGGGTGAGAGTCATCTCTCTGTAATCCACGTGGCTGGGTGATGTACCGAATAGGTCCACCCACGTACTGGCACCAGGCTCGATGGCTTACTTTCTAAAATTACCCACGAGACAATCTTGTCCGTTAATTTTTCTACTGTTTATCACTGTACTCTTGACCGTTAGCTGTTTTTTCTTTTTCCACCATCCGTTTAAGGGACACAGATCGGAAGGATAGGATTTTCTAATAGGAATGATTTTTGAGATATATACCATCCATGCTGTGGCTCTCAATATGGATGGTCTCGATTTGCACATCGTCACATTTTCTGTGGAGAGATGCAGTACCGTATTACGGTTCTTCTGGCTCCACTGTATCATCTGGCCGCAGTTGGAAGAGCTCGTTTTGTGTCCCTCGCGATATATAGTTCACTATCTGTCGCACACCTCTGTGGCCCACATTCTGGGTGATCTGATGATCGGATCTGTCCATGCTTTTTCATATAATATGTACAGTCTATACTAATAAATTTAGCCTGAAAGGTTGACTTTGACTGTCAATTTCTGCAGATGGATTCAAAATATCTCTCTGTGGCTTTCATTCAACTCTGAAGAATAAAAGTTTAGAATGATCAATGAAGCTTTCTTACTATATTTTTTTTTACCGTAGTAAAGATAATATGGACGGTTGGTCTATCTTAGCATGTGGGCCGGAGTGGCTGACGACGCACAGTGGATTGTATGTCGCGTGGCAAAACGCAGGTGGATTGCGTCCCCGCAAGGGTACCTTTCTGTCCTCTCATGCGTCGACGGGAATCATGTGTGCATGGGCCGCGTATTTGGACAGTGTACATGGGTTTTCAGTTCGGAGAGGTGGGGCCAACGGTTTGTTAATCCAGACCGTTGATTCCTCGTTTCCCACTGTTGATGGACTATTCCTCAATTATAGGACAATCTGAGCCTTTCGATTTACATCCCGTGATAAACAGCAGGTTTTGGATGCAGCGTAACCGTCAGCGCTATAGTAAGGATGCATCTGGTTCCCGTACACGTGGCATGATCCTCCGGTCAAAACATATAGTGGGACCCACTTTATGCGTAATAGTCCAATAATTACCAGAATAACCCGAATTAGTCCATTGGGAAACATCTAGAAAATAGAAAGTAACAAACGGTCTACGTTCGATGCAAATGTCCTTCTCCAGCTGAACCGGGTCTACAACCTGTACGGTTCGGATTCGAGATCAACGCCAAGTGTTCGGTAGGGAAGTCTTCACCGTACATTCTACATAGGACACGACTCGGACTCGGTACTGACTCCCGCAGTACCGAGATCTGGGTACTGGTCGGCTCTGTGCCCCACCATGACGTATCTGTTTTATCCACTCCGTTCATCCGTTTTATCAGTTCATTTTAGAGCTCGAGCCCAAAACTGAGGAAACAATGGTGATTGAACGGCCATTGTTAAAAACTTGGTAGGGCCCACTGTATTGTTTATTTGCAATATAATTTACATGGACGAAGGGAAAACACAAATATCAGTTGCATCCGAGGCTTTTGTATGCTCGGAATGTTTTGAGGTGGTGTTTGACATATAGGATTTGAGTGTATTTTTGTATGCTCGGAATGTTTTGAGGTGGCGTTTGACATATAGGATTTGAGTGTATTTTTGTATGCTCGGAATGTTTTGAGGTGGCGTTTGACATATAGGATTTGAGTGTAATTTTCTATGCTCGGAATGTTTTGAGGTGGTGTTTGACATATAGGATTTGAGTGTATTTGAAATCCAAATCAGAACTTTATGCGTTTGGTTGGCAAATGGTAGTGGTGGATTTGGAATCCAATGCATACCAAATCTCCTAATATCAATATTATGAAATCTAAGTACATTGTCGTGATTTGAGACTCATCATCTCCAATAGTTATCTTTCCCATGGATGGAAAATTCTCGTAGAGGCATTTCTCTATGTTGTATTTGATGTCTTAAATCTAGTCAGATACAGGGCTTGTTGATGCCGTTCACAGTCGGTTCAATTGAACCTTCGATAACATCGAACAATGCTCAATTCTTTCGAGATTTTATGAAAAATTGGGTTTTGTCTCTAAACAGTTTGAGTGGTAGTTCGATACCATCAACTCAGATTCGATGCCATCGAAGAATAAGTTTCAATGACATCAAACGTTTTGGAGAATGTTGCGGATCCACCGGATCTGCGAAATTTGTTTCCAATTTTATTTAAGATTCTCCCATAGGCTATAAATATGGGTGTAAACAGGATTGAGATGTATTCCAAGGGTTTCTAAAAGGTTCTAGGGTTTCAAAGGGGTAGAGTAAGGGTGAGATTCGAGGCTGTTCGAATTGTGTAAGTCTTCTCTTTTTATAATTTTTGCTTTCATGGTGAATTTCTATCGCTTTGTACCGTAGTTTTTTCTCGAAAGAGTTTTCAACGTTAAATCGTTGTGTTCTTCTTCCTTTTGCTTAGTGCTTTTGGATTGCTATCCTAGATTCATCTCTGTGTGATTTCGCCGTTTGTCCCACCGCTTTCCTCTTCGTTACACCTAAAATGATAGTGTAGGTGAGCCTACTATAATATTTATGTGAAATTTAAGATTTTAATGCTTTTAAAATACACGATGTCATATAAAAGCTTTAGATTTCAGTACATTTCAATTATAACATGCTAGATATAATTGAGGATTCCAAATACAAGCAAGCAAATGAGGCCTGCATTCAATCACCACGATTTCTATGGTGTGGCTAGTTTGAGATTTGGACTTGATTGATTAGAGGGTTTGAGGATATTTTTGTACTCATGCCATTAAATGAATGAAAAATGGATAAAAAGAATAGATAAAACACACACTATCATAGTGTGTTAAGATTATGTTAACTTAAATTAAGGGATATTATTTCATGTGTATATTTATGAGATTTATAATCCCTTCAATCAAGGCAATTAGATAGATCTTAAGGGATATTATTTCATGTATATATTTAGGAGATTTGTAATCCCTTCAATCAAGGGAATTAGATAGATCTTTATTTTATTTTTCTGTAATTTAGGATCTAATTTAGGATCTTGATTTGCTCTTGTAAGTTTATATATAGCAGTCCATTTTGACTGTTAAAAATAAGACAGAGAAAAACATACATTTTTCTGTAAACTGATTTTTCTCATGGTGGTCCCACAAAACTATCATAGCGCTTACTAATATGGCCTGCTAGTATTGGAGGGGTTATTATTAAAGTTGAATCCCAAAAGTAGGAACTGATTTTGGTATGGTGACCCTTTTAATATTAATATTGGTATTGGTTGGTGCTGGTGCTCTATGAATCCCACCATGATGCATGTGTTTATCCACATTGTTCATTCATTTTTCCAACTCATTCTAAGATATGAACCCAAAGTTAGTTAAGTACAAATATCAGTTGGACCACATCACAAGAAATAATGGTGATTGAACGCCTACCATTGAAAACTTTATAAGGCACATTGTAATGCTTATTTGTCATTGAACCTATTAATTAGGTCACACACACCTGAATGAAGTGAAAACCCAAATATCAGCGTAATCCAAAACTTTTCTAGCTTCAGGAAGTTTTTAACGGAGGTGTTCAATCACCACTGTTTCCATAGGGTGGTCCACTTGAAATTTGGATTTGCATCATTTTTTGTCTCATGGCCTAAAATGACCCTACAAAATAGGTGGATGAAATGTGTGCATCATGATGGGCCTACAGAACATCGACCAATACAAACATCAGTACTGGTTTACATCCAAATCCCTTCATGTATTTATTGCCTACATGCATAATGTGGTGGATTTGATTTGGAAGCAAAAATATAATGAGTCCACTATGTTAAATGACTTTCAAACATATTCTGCATGACTCATGTATGACAACAACTGTTGAGGGTCAAATATTACATATTAGACCCCATTTATTACCTGGATTTACGGGTATGATACTGTTTAACGCCCGGTTTTAATTGTGTTTTGTTGCAGGATGCAATCAGGAGCTTAAACTGAAATTGGGTATTAAAAGCATGGATTCGGCACTCCGATGTCACAAAAGCAGGGGACGGACTCCTGGGGATTGGGATCGACGATTTTACACAGCCGAGATCCGAAAAAATCGAGAAACTGAAGCTCAAGTGGCCCGAAAGTCAGCCAGAATGCAAGATCATAGGTTTCTCACCATCTGTTTGTCCCGAAATTTCATACACGGCCTGAAGAACATAAATTAACCGTACATGTAGAATTTCGGCCGTTGTATCCTGGTGGAAGTGGCCTAATGGATAGATCATCCCTCGGAATTATGATTCTGGGCCCACCTGCTGTTTGGATATGCTTCATCTCCGGTCTCCACGGTCTAAATGATGTGACAGAATGGATGGACGGAGCGGATTTCATATATACATCATGATGGACACCACAAGGAGCATGCGAGTGCATAGACGGTGCACTCCTGTGGTGCACCGAATTCCTACAAAGGGTCAGCCATCGCTGACCCGCGTCCTCTTCAAAAACGCAACAGCGTTTACACGGCCGACTCCGGTTTTTGACTGTGGGACCCATCCATCATATATGCTGAAAATCTGGACCGTCCAAGGTGATAAAAGGGGGGTAATTACCCTCGCCTAGGTGTCAGAAACTCAGAAGACAGTGAGGATTGCAATCCAACTGTCCAAACGGAAGATGGACGGCAGTGAGAAAAGATCAGTGGACCACACCTAAGTAACTCCAAAAATACTCTTTTCTGTACAATTTTTCGTCCTGAGACCAACGGACGGAGTGGATTCCATCAAAAATGACTCTGTGAGGTCCACCGACCATCACAGCGCTTGACAGCGAAGATGCTGTTCGCAATAGGGCATCCACTGTGATGCTTTGTGGGCCACCACCTTCGATCAAGCCATCAATCCGGACCGACCATTCGTTTCAAGAGGTCAAACCGACCGTGCCCTGTTCTACATATGAATTTCCTCAGATATTTGGTGTCCTTGAAGGATCCAAACGGAGAATGGACGGCTGAATGAAAACTACGTGGGGCGCACCGAAATAGATTCAAAATTAGTCATTTCCGACCGAAATTGCGAGGGTAATATAATGAACGGAGTGGATTATCTGGAGAAACCCGATCGTGGGCCCCACCATCAGTCCAACGCAGAAATAGCGTTGATTCTGCGTTCGAAAAAATCGGCCGTTGTCGGCCGCTGTGTGATCTTGATCGTGGTCGAAATCACGATCTGTACCGTCCAAAATGTCCACAGGGAGGCCACAACCCTGTCCAAGAAGTCCGTTTTGAGAGTTTCTGATGGCTAGTGTCTCATACTTGGTTCAAACGTAAGTGGTTTGCGATTACCCACACAAACGCAGTTGTGTTGCAGAAGAGAAAGATTCGCACCAATTCCCAGTCATAACCGGCTTTTTTTATCCCCTATAAAAAGGGCAGCGGCTGAGAGATTCGGGGACAGTGGGAATTTGGAGGCTGGTTGCTGGGTGGAGACGCTAAGAGAGAGAGAGACAGGGAGTAGAGTTTGGTTTTTTTTTCTTAATTGTTTTCTTCTTCTTTCTTTTTCTCTATTTTATTATGAGATCTAGCTCATTCATGTGTGGCTAAACCTCTTAGCTAGGGCTAAGAGGTGAAGCTTGTAGCGTGATGGGATGAGTCTATACTTGTGCCTTCTGTTTAGACTGAATTGATTTTGATTTGAGTTTTATTAAGGGAATGTTTTTAGTCGTTAATGGTCTATTGTGACTGAAATTACAATGGGTGTGTGATGGCTTTGAGCATGTTCTTTTCCTCTTGATGTTTATGACGTCAGGAAGCCCTGTTGTTCACCATCGTCTCCTGGGCATGGTTGGATGTCGGTAACCCTTCTTAACCTTCATAAACATGTTGACCGGTTGGTAATTAGTTTAATTCTGTTGTTTGCTTTGTCTCCTGGGCATGGTTTGGTGATGGAATCCATTCTAATTCATATACCTCTCATCTCTTGAAAACTATATCAACGGCAGTTCAGTTAATTTTCCTGATTTTTAATACAGGCATAAGATCTCCCTGATCTCTACAAGTGGATCCTCTGAATCCCTAGTTTCCCTTCTCTGAAATTTCTTCTCAGTTTAGATTAATCTTTCATCATTATTCTTCAAATTACAATCGGTTTAGATTTCATCTCATTCTAGTTCTATTTCTACTTAGTTTCAGATAACGTACAAGTTCCAGTCCCTTGGGATTCGACCTCGGTCTTACCGAGTTTATTACTACATCACAACCCTATACTTGGGGAGTGAACAACAACCTACCATCTAACACCCAATTTATGTCTCAAAAATCTACCAATATGCATTAATACAAGGCAACACCCAATCTACGTCTCAAAAATCTACCGTACATGTCCTTGAGTTGGGTAGATTAATGTCTCATAAATCTACACTCTACTCCGCATAAGGTGGAATCAGCCAGGTCAAGGTTTAACCAAATTCCTCATAACTACAAAGCTCACCTCAATGTATTTGTTATATATTCATATCGTCCATCCGTTTTGCCAACTCATTATAGGCCACGGGCTCAAAATGAAGGAAATCCAAATTTCAAGTGGACCACGCTACATGAAATAGTAATCATTGAATGCCCATCATTAGAAACTTCCTAGAGTCCACTAGATTGTTTAGTTTCCATCCAACCGATTGACAAGGTCACATGGAACCACACGAAAGAAAATAAAACACAAATCTCAACTTGATCTAAAACTCTAATGACTCACAAAAATTTTCAACAATCAATCACTACTTGTTTCCTACACTATGGTCCACTCGAGATTTAAATCCACTTCATTTTTAGGCCCATGCCTAAATGAGCTGAAAAAAGGGATAAAAAACATAAATATATATACAACACATACATCGAAGTGGGCCTTATGTTCATGACTTGATGAAACTTAATCAGGTCCCAACTTAACCATACAATTTGATTAGACCGTAGGCCATTACGAGAGATGCAATATCTAAATGAAGTCATGAAACCAAATTAATAAAGATGAACACACCAAGTCCCATAGTCCTCAAATGACTAGATTTTATTAGGCCACATGCCACTATCAGAGATTGCTGAAGTCAGAATATATTAAGTAAATTAGATTTGATTAAGCTACGTACTGCTATAAAAAATAAAGCTTTGCAGAGCTTGTTTCAAAGTGATTTAAACTTAACTAAGATGAGATCACATTACGCTAGTATCAAACCTTGCCACATCAGGGTTCTAATGAGTTCAATGAGGCACTGAATCTAATATTTGAAAGTAGTTTGCATATGTTTAAAAGTAGTTGGCATTATACATAAGTTGGACCAATGAAAGCCCCCCATCTTGGGGCCTGAGCGAATCCATGTTTATACCTAATCCAAGTACATTGGTCTTGCGTGCAACTCGAGCTTGTGGGGTCCATTGTGATGAGCGTGAAACGGACGTGGATTTCCTGGAAAGTCTTTTGATGGAAGTTCATGCACGGGAAGTTAGGTGGGGCCTACCGTCATGTTTTTGAGAAATCCACTCCGTCCATATGTTTTTTTATATCATTTAAGGGCATGACAAAAAAAAAAAGAGCCTGATCCAAGACTCAAGGGGGGCACACAAGAGGGAACTATGAGGATTGAATGACCACCATTTAAACATTCATATGGCTATAAAAGTTTTGTATCACGCTAAGATTTTTTGTGTTTTCAGTTCATCTAAGTGGAAATGACCTTACAGAGGGCTTGGATGGCATATAATCATCCAGGTGGAGCCAAGGAAGGTATCAACGAAAGGCATTTCTTTCCTATTTTCCCCTCTTGTGTGGTCCATTTAGGTGTTGGATTCAGATAAATTTTGGTTGAACGTATTAAAATGATCTAGAAAAACGGATGTGCGGGGTGGATTTCTCACAAACATCATGGTGGGCCCCACCTAACTTTACAGCGCAGAAACTTCTTTATGCTTCCGCGTGGAATCCGCGTGAAACTTACTCTGTCCATCAGTCGGGCGGGGTTTCGTGAAACTTACTCTGCCCATCGGTCGGGACAACCGTGGGCTACCATGATGTATTTCCATTATATCCAGGCCGTCCATCCGTTTTTAAAACTCATTTTAGTTAATTAAACCAAAATCCAGGCAGATCCAAATTTCAGGTGGACCATAATATTGGAAACATTGGCAATCGACTTTTAAAAACTTTTCATGGGCCACAAAAGTTTTGGATCAAGCTGATACTTGTGTGGTCTCTTAATCCACGTCTTTGTAAACTTATAAATAGCTTGGATGGAAAATAAACATTGCCGTGGCCCCATGAAGTTTATAATAGTGGGGATTCAATCACAATTGTTTACTATGTTATGTTCCACCTAAGATTTAAATCTACTTCATTTTTTTCATCACATACTAAAATGAGTTTTCAAAGTGGATGAATGGTGTGGATGTAAGTTAACTACACTAAAGTGGGCCCCACAGTTAGGGATTCACCGACCTTGGTGATCCGGGGATCACCCAAACCGGCCCCATCAGTCGCGCCACCTCATGTTGACCATACATAATAAAAAATTAGCATATGCAAAACGCAAGTGGGCCACGTTGAGGGATATTAATTTAAATAAATAAATAAATAAAACTAATAAATTCATGAGGTTGGTGGGCTGACTTGAGTTTTGGGTCAGGTCAGGCTGCGTTACAGCATGGCCCTTCATCATGGTGGGCCTCACCTGATGAACGACATGCATGGAATTTAAACAACACGTGGCCCTAGGAAGGTTTCTTCCGCAGGCAGTCCATTCTCACCATTCTCATTGGTGTGGTCCACCTAAAATTTACATCATCCTGATTTCTATTGTGGAAACTGAAATTAGATGTCTCGAACTGATGAACGGAGTGGGTCTCACATACACGCCTCAGGTGTGGCACGCTCTTCATGCAAGGGGTACTCTTGCAGTGGATTTTGGTCCGGGTAGAGGCAGGACATATCGGGCATTCCACGGGAAGCGGGTTGCTTGTGACCTCAGGCACAGAGATATTCCTATGTCCCGGGCTGTGTGGGGCCCATAGATATATTCGTGCCAAATTTACTCCGTCCATCTGTTTTCAAAGACAACATTAGTATAATATTCTAAAACTCAGAAAGATCCAAAATTCATTTAAGCCATATCACACGAAACAGGATGGATTTAACGCCTGGGGTGACAGAAGTTTTGTATCGAGGTGATACTTGTGTCTACAGTCAATATAAATGGTAATAACCCTATGAACAGTTTGGATGGCATGTAAACATCATGGTCAGCTCCAGGCAGGTTTCAACGGTGGACATTTCCATTCCTGTCGTTTCATTTGGTGTGGCCTACTTAAGGCTTGGATCAACGCGTTTTTCATATTTGTCCCTTTGTGGTCTTCCAAAACAGATGGACAGAGTAGATTCATCACAGACATCTACATGGACCCCACACAGCCCCAGCACATGAATATCTCCCTGCCCGGTGTCAAAGGCAATCAGCTTGTTATATGATACTCGAGTCAGGTACGATGCTTGATAGGTGAGCACTAAGAAATTATACACGTGGCATGTATTAGCTCCAATAAAACGGATTAGACTAGATTGTGCAGCCCACTTTCTCCAAGTCACAGTGGCAAGATGGGATTGGTTGAACAATCCTAGCCCCTGATTCAATGACACTTATTTTAGAAAATAAGGACCGTTAGATAAAAATAATTTTTATTCTCAACCATTCAATAAGTGTCCACTAATTAATTTTCAGTTCCTGATAAATCTAAGTTGGATAACATCATCCATCACTCTCTGCAGAGATTCCACCGGACCTTCTTTCGTCAGCTGACAGCAAACATTTGCCGGATCCAATACCCAACTGTGGATGTACATATGGACGAGGCTACAGATGTTAGTGTACTCCCAGGCTTGTAACGTGGAAGCTTTATATTCGATGAGATTACTATCGACGGCACGGATGGATTAAAAAATTGTATACTTTGGATTACCTATAATTCAATGTCACTATCCACATGGTGGGCCATATGTCAAATGTTTTATGTAAAAATTATTATATAAAATGGTTATTTGATTGGTCCATAATTGATATTCTCAAGTGGTAGATTGAGTGAAAGATATCTTGTTTCAACACTATCCGTAGTGGGGGTGGCTAACAGTGATATGTGAAATAGTGTTGTGCATTAACAAGCTAACAGGAAAAAAAATAAAATAAAATAAAAAATTGATGATAAAATTACTTTTTTATTCTTTTAATATTTGGTAATGGATTAAATGGATCGTTGATTCATTTTCAGTATGGTTGAACTATTCTTTCTTAATGTGAGTGAGTTGTTTCTCTCGAATATAGCTTAGTCAAATTATCAAGTCACATGAATCTTTTTTTACATTTAACTGTACCTTGACTAAGTTTAATAAGCTTGAATGTATTTTGACTAACTTTGACGTATTTTTAACATATTCAAATGAACTATGACGTATTTTGACAGACTTCCACGATGTACTGATTTTCATATATTTCGATGAACTTTGATGACCATCAATAGAGTTTAACATACTTCTCTTTGCACAATTTAAACAAACACAAGACTACACATGTGATCGAGGGCTTGTATTCAGATATCATACATGATTATGATGTGTGGGCATGTCAAAGTCATACTCAACTCAATTTTATTTTATTTTTATTAAACATTGCTAACCTCATACCTAAATGAATGTGTAAGGCCATATTCGAAAATCCAGCGATCGAGCGAGCCAATGATTGTGTTTATCGATCAAGTGATTTGCAAAAGGGTAGGGGTTAGTCCTCTTTTTTCCCTTACGACTTCAAGATTTTTTTTCTCACCAATAATTGTATTCATTTCTTAAAGGAATAAAGATGGATAAGTAAATAAAAAAAAAGCTAAGCAATGTCAATTTTTATTGATATTTGCATATATGTCTCATTACAATCAACAGAGTATCAAAATAACTAGAGAACTAAACAAACATGAGATAAATACTTGATCCATTATAAGAATAGATGATCGGGGCGAATGGTTAGCAAGATGTGACCAGCTAAATATGATCACTCAAGTGAGAACTCAGTTGACCGAAATCCAACAACTTCAGGTTGTGGACATTTAATCTAATCCTATAGTTCTGAAATGGTGGTGCTGGACAGTAACGATCTATGCCAAGACAAGGTTATGTTATGTTATAGTAGGATAAGCTAAAAAGATAAATATAAAAAAGATAGATTTGTGTTTGGCGTGAGATCTCGAGTTCTTCATTACGTGCTCATTTTATAGGTTGTCAGGGCGGCAAATTAACTCTCGCTAGATTTCCTTACTGATCATGGATTCTACAATTTTTTATGGCATGTATTATGAATAGGAAAGTTTTAATACGCATTTAGGACTGTCGGCTCTCGAATCTCTGTGTAGATTGTCTCCTAGACGATGTTGCATTTAAAAATATATTAAGAAGGGGAACCTCTACCTCTGATCCTGGATCTGAAATCGATCATGATCATGCATTGTACTAAGCTAATTTAACCACCTCCTAAATGACATTTAACTTGTTCTCCATTCTAATCGTGGTCCTAGAGGGGTCAGATCAATCATCAAGCTCTCCCATTCTCTTTAATTCTGATTGATGTACAGATAATGGTCTGATTTGCTTAGTGTTTGTTGTAGAGAAAACTAAATTAGTCCCTCACACAGGAAGAGAAACAATTATCTACAAGTGATAAACTTCCAATCTAAGGTAGACCCCGAGTTGGGTAACCAAAGTCCCAACAAAAGGATCATCGATACAAGATGAGTAGTTCCTTTGACGTAGAGAAGAGCACCAGAGCTGAGCTGTCCAAGAACAGAGCTCGAAGGGAGAGGACTTGTTCCACCACGAATGTCTAAAATGCGGGTTAGGGACTCATAAGGGAAGGAGCTCAAGCCACCCATAACGAAAGGAGCTCGAGTCCCGAGCTCCCCAGCACCCCGAGCTGACTAAGTCGACCACCGCCAGAAGTAGTATAAGGAATCTAGAGGGGATCTTGCCCTAGACCCGGAAGAGTTGGAGGCGGGCTCGATGACATCTTCGGAGGGAGTTTCCCATCATAACATGGACTTTCCAGCGTATCAATTAATACACGACAACTTCAGAATCGCCTCTGGAACCTTATATATATAACTATCCTAAATTAGAAGGGGGTGAGATTTAAAACCCTAAACCATACCGCTGAAATTATCACCTACAAGCCTAACTTAGGCATCGGAGGTCTACAACCGGCTACCGGCACCCCCACTGTCCATATCTTCCCCATTATAATGTAAAGCGGGTCGCGGACACTTTCATGTCCAAGATGGATCAGAGAAGGCCCGATTAGAGACAGAAGTCATTAAGACCGTCAAAACCTTAAAACAGGCATATCTCGCAAACCGGAATGAGTTACTCGACGTACCATATATGATTTTGGGGTAGGATGAGCTACTTTAGCCAACCAACCAGGCTATTCTAGGCTACCCATGCTGAATTTGCAAGATTCCATCATATCGATGGTTAAATTACATGTTTAGTTTCATTTTTACTATAAATAGTAAGTTTTAGTTTGATTATAACTCTTCATCCGTTGAGCTTTAGGAGTTGTATCCAACATGAAAAGTGATTAGAATAATTAGGAGAATAACGTGGTTAAGCCACATAGAACACTTACTATAAAAGTAAATTTACTATTTATAGTAAGTTACGAATTTAGTTTTAGTTATAGTTTGCTTTTGATTTCTCTCTCATTGCTTGGTATCACTATTTAAAGGATTGTGAACTCATTTATTTAATCAATCAATTAAAATTTGAATTTATTAGAATTTATTTCTATTTTCTTGTTTTCTTTCCTCGTGGATTCAAGAAGTCTCTGTGAGGAGTCCAGAGAAGCTCCGTGGATTCAGAGTAGTTATCCTTGAGGAAGACGGTGCTCGACCACACGTCCTCCCTTGCGTCACATTCTTTGTAAGTCCGTCAGAGGGGACAATTTTACATTGATCATATTTGTTGGCCAAAATCCAGTGACAACGATGTTCATCCTCTCTTGATCTGGGTCCAATTTGCAACCGGATTTGCTCCAATATGAGTCCGATCTTCGAATATTCAGGATTTTAGTGATATTCATAAAATCTCTAAACATTTATAAGATGATCTCACATTTTAAAAGGAGTGTGAAAGACGGCCTTACTGAGTAATCATAACCAAATTTGTGATAAGACTCTTTTTCTAGGTGGGTCTTTATAAACGTGTTGGGTTAATTAGCTCGCTAATTATGACCACATGGAATCCATCGATTCTCCCCTAAAGGTATGTGTAAGGGTTTGTACCACCACATTAATAACAAAAAGCATATCGTCGAATGAACATCAACCGAACATATTTCATGGTGCAAGTATGATTTCTGTGAGAACCAAACTCGTAGTGTTAACATGTGGCAACTTTTCATTGGTGCACATCAGGGCACGAAAAAATGAGTTTAAACAACTTCAACAAACTTCAATGAACTTTAACAAACTTAAAAGTTTAACGAAGTTTGTTAGAATTAATCTAATTGTGTCTAATTCTATTAAGGTGTTTATAAATTCTGTCGAAATCCAACCACATTTTTTTAATTAAAGGGATACTGAAGATGAGTGTGTTGATTAGGCTACTATTAAAATTGAATGGTTGGTTTGACATATATTTAAGACAAATAGTTGGATAAAGATAATCTCGAAAATCAAAGATTTGATTACTTTTATATTAAAATGATGAGTCTAAGAGAACTCATGACAATTCAATTAAGTTGATGTTAAAGATAAACATTTTAATTAGGCTAAAATTTAAAATGAATATTTCAGTTAGAATGTTGTTTTTAATGAATGATTGAGGTGACAAAGAGAACATGTAAGTAGTTGCACAAAATGGACGGAAACTTTAGAACACGCACCATGTCAAGATAAATGAATTTCAAACACATCATTCCAAAACTTATGGTACATATCCATAAACTTACTGTTGATCTTTAATAGGGATCATTTGAGAGTATTCATCGTCAATATCAGTGAAATTATACTATTATTATTTAAAATTTGTCTAATTGAACCATTCTACCATAATATGAGCTTAACACAACCATTCTTTTTCCATACAGACTTAATTAAATTGTCCGCATTCAAAATCAACCTAATTTGATCAATTTATATGATTTTGATAGACTTCAATGTACTTTAACTTACTTCAACTAAGTTTAACATATTTTAAAAACTTTGATAGACTTCAACAATCTTCAACACACTTCGGCGAACTTCTAAAGACGTTAATAGACTTACAAACTTTGAATACTTTAACTAATCTCGATACACTTTGATAGACTTTGGTGGACTTCGACACACTTTGACTAACTTCAACGAAATTTAGAAAATACTAATAAATTAACAAACTTTAACACACATTGATGAAGTTCGAAGTGTCGATATTTGTTTATATCTGTCGAAGTATGTTACCATCCATCGAAGTCTATAGAAGTTCATCGATGTCTAAGTATATCGATGTTTGCAAGGTCAGTTGACTTCAATGGACTTTAACGGACTTTAATGCACTACAAACAATTTTGAGATACTTTAACAAATTTAGATGGGCTTTTAAAGACTTTAAAGTGTGTCAAAATTCACTTAGTGCATCAAAGTTTATTGAAATCTACTAAAGTCTTTTAAAATTTATAGTAGTTCGTTGAAGTATATCAAAGAATTTTAAAGCATGTTGAAGTTCATCAAGTCTACCAAAATTCCGTCAAAGTATAGCTAAAGACCGCCTTATGAGGGTGATATTGAATTTGTACGACCTAATTAGGTTGATATTGAGGTAAAAGGTTGGATTCAGCTAATATTTAAAATAAAATATTATAATACTTAATTATGAAATATGAAAGCTTTGGTTCTGATTACACTGAAGATAATAAGAATTGAAATGAACTTGCAATGAAGATATATGGTCTAATTAGGCTAATGGTCAATATAAACCTCGTTATTAAGCCAATATTGAAAATGAACATATTATTTAGATTAATTTTTATGATGAATAATTAAATTATGTGATAAGGAGAACATACGTGATGGATAAAAAATCAAAGCATGAGCTACACTGGATGAAGAAACACTCATTGGGCCGCTACAAAACTCACATGAGCCACATTCCATATTAATAAATTTCAAATAACGAGATTTCTCACTATATGATCATCATTTCTTTAAAAAAAAATAGTCTACTAACTTGTTTATTTTCACCATTCATCTTAATATCCATAAATTGATGCTCATGATCATTTATAATCATGTAATTTTTATTTTTATTTTATTTTTTATAACTATCCATCCACAATAAGTCGTGCAATTTCATAGTATGAATTGAAGTGCATGTTTAACAAGCATGTAGGTGCATTACAACTTAAAAATGCTGATAATTGATTCAATTAAGTAAATATTGAATATAATATTGAAGTTAACATTGAAGTCATTAATTAGACGGATCATATTGTTATGTGTACTAGCATGCCAAATCAGTGCAAACTCGAAGCAACCCATTAAGTGGGTGCTTTCACGAATGCAAACTCAAAGCAACCAATCAAGTGGGCGCTGTCATGAACTATGTTCTTGTGCAATAAGAAATATAATCCACTCTTATTGGAAACGAATGGACATGTTAGAAAAATATTCTAAAACTATACTTTATTAAAGTATGATAAGTCATATATGTGCAAATTAAATACATTTGAAAATTCATTGAAAATACATAACATCTATTTACACCCATTATCGGCGCCCTAACATGGTCTAATAGAAAACTGTCACATGTTGACATTACATGTTTGACACACACGGGAGCCGTACTCGCACCACTAGAGATCTTTGGTTGATCTTCCTTTGACACTATACATTCTGTTATTAATGCGATGACACAGACCCTTACTCATGCCTTTAGGGGATAAATCGCCGCATGCCATGTGACCACGCTCAACATACCAATTTACGAGGTAATGTTCCAGGCACGTCTATAAAAAAAGTCCGGCAACAGAATGAATCTATCACGAACTTAACGCTGATATTCTTAGTAAGGCTCCCTCTCATAGTCCTTTTAAAATGAGAGATCTTCCTAAAGATGTTTGGGAGAACAACAATAATAGAGAATGTCTTAAATGTTAAGAGATCGGACCAATATCCAAGTCAATCCGATTGTGGTTTGATCTTAAGTTGGGGGAGACATACACATCGGTTTAGTTAAGTTCCCCATTATGTACATTAATCGAAATTAAGGAAATAAGAGAACTATATCTAACCTAGTTTGATAATATATCGGTATCTAGTGTCAAACCCTACCTCACTGTAGCCTATCACCTATTGGATGGTTAAATGTAGGGGAAAATTTGACGTATACGACCCAACATCTCGAAGTCAACAAGGTAGGACATCAGTAGAAATGTTGACTAGTCATGATTGGTCTAAATAAAGCTCTTAAGGTTCGCGGATCTTGGTCTGATTGCCTTCATGAAATTTGGTATTATGGTCCATTTATAATATTATTATATGGATTTCATTCATAACACTATTCCATTTAGATTTTGTTTATTTTATGTTTGTCTCTGATCCGTCCGATGAGGTATAACTCTCGAAATTCATTTATAATTGATATAATCTCACTGGGCTTCTAGCTCACCCAAATTTAATAACTTTTATACGTCTACAAGACCAGAGAAGAGCTATGGAAGAGTACCTAGACGACTAATTTTATTAAGCTTAACTCTTAGTTTATTTTATTTAAATACCTCTAATAAGATAATTAGAGAAATATATAAGTGGGAGATGATTATAACAAAATATGATTTGAATTTTAAATTTAATTTTTAAGTTGGGTTTTTTGATATCGAAGATTACATAGTTGATTTAATTTGGATATACAATGTATTGAATGTGAATATAATAATGTATGCATATAATTTAGTTAATACCATAAAACTTGAGATCTTGTACTTAGGTTATGAATTTCGGGAAATGACAGGCCACCTTGAGGTGTATCTTTAATCAAACTCACTAATCGGGTGGAACTTACTGAGATAAAATAACACTTATAAAAACCAGCCTCATCCAAAACTCAAGCAAGCCACAGCAAGTAGACTTAGAGGTTTTTAGAGTAATTTTGCATTGTCCATTTATGTGGAGAAATGATTTTTTGTATGTACACTTCAAACAAGGATTCTCACATGATGGATGGATTGGATTCATGTAGAGGGCTCACCATGATCCTCATGTAATAACCATTGTCCATAACTTTTTAATGCCCATTTTTAACATTACATTTAAAAATCAAGTAGACCTGAAACTTAGCAAGCCATAGAGCAAGGGAATAGTGGGTTTGGGAGCACCCATCCATGAATCCTCCATGTGGCTCACCTTTATGTTTAATATACCATCCAACACGTCCATTAGGTGACTTCAACGAAGATGAAGGGAAAACCAAATATCCGCCTCATCCAAAACTTTAGTGGTCCAAAGTACAATTTAACAATAGGCACTCAATCCTTGCTTTTCCCCATGGTATGGCCCGCTTTAGCTTCTAATCAGCCTTAATATTTGTACGACTCGCAACTATAATTTTAAGGATTACTTGGAAGGTGGGATTAGGTGGTATGCAATTACATTTTCTCTGATCTAAAATCCATCAAGTGTTTGGAATTGATGGAAATGATTAGATTAGTTTACGTCTTCGACTTTCCAATCCCAATAAAAGATAAAACATAAACTTTCATGCATGTATTTTATCCACCTCATCCATCAATATAGGTCCTCTATATGTGATACTCAAGTTGTATAGAAATATAGGTGACCATTGTGAAATTTGATACGATAATTATAATTGTGCATACATTTCATGTGAAACGCATTTTTCTTACAAGAAAAGTTTTATTTTCTTGACACGTAATTATCATGGAAAAGTAGTTTTTTTAAAACTTCACGCTCTCACATGTATACAAGTACTAGTAATTTTAATATGTAAACACAATTTATCTACCACTTAACTAGAAGTGCACATCGAGTCGAGTTGGACTGGATTAGGCCCAATTTGACTCGATCCGATTTTTGCAAGTACCTGACTCGAACTCAATTCGATTTGGGACCGAGTCCAGTAGGGTTGAGTCGATCTGAACCGATTCCTTGCTGGCCCGACCCGAATCGAGTCCGACTCGGTCAGGGAAACCAAGTTGGATCGGGTCCAGTTGATTCGGATTGGGCTGAGTCAAGGAAGAAAATCGGGAAAGAGAGGGAGAGCAAAGAGGAGAGAAAAAAGGAGAGGAGAGAAATAAGGAGAAAAAGAGGGAGAGAAAGGGGGAGAGAAAGAAGGAGAGGAGCGAAATTGGGAGAAAAAGAGGGAGAGAAAGGAGGAGGGAATGAGAAGAATTCGACTTGGACTGCGGGTAGGGTTAGGGTTCAGGTAGAAGAATAGTAAATATAACAAAGAAGAAGTAAAATCTGACTTTATACTACCTCATTTCGGTCCGCATCGGATTGAGTTGCTACATGACCTGAACTCGACTTAGTTTGGCGTTGGATCCGAATGGGTCTACTCGATCTAACCCAACTCTTACTTTCAGTCGAGTCGGATCGGATCCGACCGGTTCAGTCGAGTTGGATCCAACCTGACTGAACCGGTGGGATCGGATCCTGCCCACCTCTGCACTCAGCCATGAAACTTGGTTCCATCCAAACGTGCCCAAATGACTATATTACCCTACTCCAGTGGTAATGTGCTTCGCGAATGGCTCGAGATGCTTTTATGTCCGTGAGAACAGTAAAAATGAAGCTTTCCAAACGGGTCTACATCAGCCTCGGAAAACCCGGTTCATTGATGGGTTCACCCCTCGGCCCGAAAATGTAAGGAGCTGTACCCCTCTCCTTTTTCCGGTTCTTGAAGCGTACCCTCTCTAAGTACAGAACCGTTCGTGCAAGCTGTCCCGCACCTATCTCTGTCACTCCCTCCACCACCGTACGGTCTCTTTTCCTCCTCGGTGGAGACTGGGGACCACTAACGTGCACTGCCCGTACTTATCTGTAATCCTATGCAACTGCGGGCCCACCACTCTGCCCACGGCTTTAGCCCTTTAAAAAAAAAAAAATGAAATTCCCAGATTCGATATTCTCCACGTGGATGAACGCAGACCACATGAAGCGGGACGCGGAGTGTACGCGGAGAGGACGCGGTTTGGTTAGTGACGTTGCCACTACCCACGTGGCTACGGGTCGGTGCTCTGTGGTCCCCTCATGATGGTTGTGCTTTATCCACTCCGTCTACTCATTTTTAAAGATATTTTAGGACTTGATTAGCAAAAATAAGGCAGATCTAGATTTCATCAAGGTGGACCACACCATAGGGAAACAGTAATGATTGAATGTACACCGTTAAATACTTAAATAAAAATTACAGTGGGCCTAAGAGGTTTTCGATTACGTTTCTTCTATTATGGTCCACCTGAAATTTAGATCTGCTTCATTTTTGGGATCATACCTAAAATGAGTTTCCAAAACGGATGGACGGCGTGGATTTAAGGAAAACACATCACGGTGGGCCCAACGGTCAGGGATACCAGTATACCACCTACCTCGCCACCGAAACCGCTTCGGTGGGGCAGGACGCAATCCGCTTTCGTCAAGTAAGCGCGTTTGAGATAGAAAAGCATAGTTGGAGATTCTAAGCTCCACGCGCGCGTAGATTCATACTCATTTACACGCGTTCACACGTGCAGATATGAATCCCGAGTGAGAGTCCATAACGTTGGCAGCACAAACGAAGGTAATATCACTGTTTATGTGTACCAATACCTTCTAGTAATTTTCCAGTTAATACTTTTTTATCTAGCCATTCATTTGATTTGATGTTATGTGGCCCACTTGAGGCATTAAATGGCCTAATTTCATGCCATATGATCTAAACATTTTTAGATCAACGTATGGAAATCTTCTCACGCATGTATCACACCGGGACATGCGTGTGGATTTGTACTTCTCACGCGTGTGGAAGTAGCAAACATCAGCTGAGAGGTGCCCGACAACTTGGCAAACTAACCACGGTTACTTTTTCGTTTTACTCGGCTGAGTGTTGTACGGATGAAATTTTACAGTAAACGCGGTTCTTCGCATGGTATACCTGGTATTTAAATTCTGATATGTGGGTCCATTTTTTAAAAATCCAGACCGTTGGTCTATTTTTACGGACGGTGGATGGAATACGTACTAAAAATATACTTGATAGGATGACCATTTAGTGTTTCTATGTTTGGATGCATATAGACCGCTAATAAGAGAAAGTTCCTCCACAGGTCCTTATATGACATGCTTATTTTGCGAGTGCTGCGCGTGGGACCCACAGGAGTGTATTTATGTTCCTGTACCGAACGATCGCCCCACCGTTAAAGTTGGACGGTCCACAAATCAGCCGATCCAACCATCACGCGAACCATTGCGTGATTTGCGTGGTGTTTGGATGGTTGTAGATGGTTTTCCACGGAGCGGCGTGTCTGATTTGTTGGACATCTCATCCGAGTGGCGATCACGAAATGCACGGTTGAATGCCATACACACGTTTAGGTGGGCCACGAGCAGCATCTGTTGATGACGCCAGGTGGCAAGTAGTCGGTGCTCTGTGAGCCCACGATCATATTTGTGTTTTATCCGCACCGTCCAACCATTTTTCCAAATCATTTTTGGGCCCGTTTGGCCGGGCAGATTGAAAGGGATCGGAAGATTGACCCCGGGATTGGCCAGGCGTGCCAAAAAGACACGAGATCCTGATTCCGAAATATAGCAATCCCATGGATCTTAAGGCAATCCACTGGCATCACCATCATTATCTTTAAATCCCATCCAATCCACCCTGTTCCCTTCAAAATGGCTTGGGACGTGTTTGGTTAGAGGGATTAAAAGGGATTAGAAGGTTTAATCCTAGGATTGGCCGGGCGTGCCAAACATACCAGATATAGTAATCCCGGGATATAGCAGTCCCATAGAGCTTATACTAATCCACTAACACAGCTATACGATGATCAGCACCGTCCAAACATTGTTCATATAGATCAGCACCGTCCAAATATTGTCCAGCACCGTCCAAACATTGTCCATACTATTCAACGATTAAAAATCATTGGTTAGTCACTCATACATGATGTTGTGCTTGCGGTCCATCTGAGACTTGGAATTTCTTCATTTTTAGGCAAAGCAAATATTTTAGCGGGCTTATCACAACCATAGTGTCAAAAATTATATATCTCACTAATTGGGGATATTAAAGTTGATTTAGTAATTAAATTCAAACCCCCGTGAATATACCATGTATAGGTATTTTTGAATTAAAGTTGATTCACACTCAAGGGTACCAAACACAGCGAGGGGATTGGCCAGGCGTGCCAAAAAGACACGAGATCCTGATTCCGAAATATAGCAATCCCATGGATCTTAAGGCAATCCACTGGCATCACCATCATTATCTTTAAATCCCATCCAATCCACCCTGTTCCCTTCAAAATGGCTTGGGACGTGTTTGGTTAGAGGGATTAAAAGGGATTAGAAGGTTTAATCCTAGGATTGGCCGGGCGTGCCAAACATACCAGATATAGTAATCCCGGGATATAGCAGTCCCATAGAGCTTATACTAATCCACTAACACAGCTATGAACCCCTAATTCTAATACCATCCAATCCCATCCAATAAGGTAGATGGAAAGGGATTGGAAGATAGATCTCGGGATTGGCTAGGCATGCCAAACAGACATGGTATCCTGATCGCTGATATAGCAATTCCATATATCTTCAGACAATCCACTAACATCACCATCATTACCTTTAAATCCCATCTAATCCACCCTAATCCTTTCAAAATTACGACGTGTTTGGTCAAAGGGATTGAAAGGGATTAGAAGGTTTAATTTGGCCGAGCATGCTTAATAAACCAAATATAACAATCCTGCGATATAGCAATCCTATAGATCTGGTACCAATCCACTGGAGTAGCTATCATTACCTTAAAATCCTTATAATCCATTCTAATACCAACCAATCAGGCCTAAGTGTTTGGTTTTTCAATTCCAGGGGAAATATCCGTGTAAATAGTAATAGTTATTTCCCTCGTAGTTGCCGCGCCCTTTCTCGTAACTGATTCTGACGGTCTACTTTTTGAGGTAAAAATGACAAATATTATAAAACGTTTGTGGGTCCCACCATGATGCATATGATATATCCACACCGTTTATCAATTATGTTAGATAAGTTTATGATATAAGCCAAAAAATGAGGCATATATAATGCTCAAGTGGACCACGCTATAGAAAAATGTGAATTAAATACTTATCATTAAAAACTTATTGGGGCCATTGTTTCTTTTGGTATGGACCAGTTGAGTGTTAGATCTAAATCATTTTTCTTCTCATGTCTCAAAATATTGTGACAAAATAGATAGACGGAACAGATATATCATATACATCAAGATCGGGTCTTAAACCGTTTCACCCGAAAATCAAACACGCCCAAGCGAAATCCCCGTGAATGTTCAAACAGGTGAAACGGTAATAATCACCCATTTACATTTCCAGGGTATATACCATTTCCAGGTGAAAAGAAAAAAAATCAAACATCCCTAGGAGCTTAACAGATGGACGGAGTATATATCACGCTAGCATGGGTGGGCCCGCATGGCCAGGATCGCTGGTGTCATCCGCGTCCTTCCTGGCTTGGACGCATTTAAAATGCTTAATGCGTTCACAGGGCCCCTGTGGGGCTCACCAAGATGGATGGGTTTTATCCAAACCGTCCATTCTTTAATTGTGGGAGTTCAATCTCTCCCGTGTGGTTCGCTTGAGCCTTGAATATAACTCATTTTTGGCTTCATGTCCTAAAATAATCTGAAAAAATGGATGGACGGTGTAGATAAAATCTATGCATCATGGTGGGCCCACAGACCCCCGTCTGGACGGATTATCGTCCGGGCGGGGCAGGACGCAATCGGGTTCCGTCGTCTGATATTACACAAGAAAGTCATGTGGTCTGTCAGAAGTGAAAAGTAACGGTTGATGTGAAATGACTGCGTGTACCGTAACCTGCCGTGAGAAAATCAATGGGATTCTTCGACAATGCAACTGCGATGTACCGTACTGATCAACATCCTCTTCACACGTGGCATACGTGTACTTAAAACAAGCCGTTCAGATTATGGGCCCATGAGTAGATGGACCATAAACGAACGTGGAATGGGATTGATGGTTCACGTAGTACATCCTTACAATGGCAATCGCATGGTGAACGGTTCTGATATGACACACATGCGTATCCCTTTTCCACGTGTGAGGCGGGTGCACGCTCCACGAAGTGTAGCATTTCTTATGCTCTACTATTCTCTCTTGGCTGGGGTTGAGTAAGCGGTCACGTTGATTTGTCGCATGTGATGGCAGCCGTACGATCTTGGCTGGGGTTGCAACACCTGTTTACGAAGCGTGTAAAACTGTCAAGCTCTGAGGGGAGCTGAGTGTGGGGTCCACATAGATGTCCGTGACAAATCCACTCCGTCCATATGTTTTGAAAGACCCCAATAGGACAGCATTCTAAAAATCCGTCAGATCGTAAACTCAGGTGGGCCATGCTAACATAACAGTGGGAACAGCAACGTCCACTGTTGAAACCTTCCTGGAGCTGACCATGATGTTTATATGCCATCCAAACCGTTCATAGAATTTTTAGCACTCAGATAAACTGTAGGAAAAAAAATATCATAAAACAAAACTTCTGTCAGTGCCCGGCGTTCAAGACCCATTGTTTCGTGTGGTTTCGCCCACATGAGTTCTGGATCTGCCTGATTTTTAGAATCATGGCCCATTGTGGTCTTTCAAAACAGATGGACGGAGTGGATTTGTTATGGCCCCACACAGACAAGGGGCACACTCCCCTACATGCTGTATATGTGTAATCCAATCCGTCCATCAGATTAGAACCGTTATATTCACCGTATAAAAATATTTACATAGAAAACTCTATAAGGGCCGCTGATTTTTGTATATTCACTTTACCACACAGATTTACATATGAACGGGTTTGATGATCAATGGCCTCACATACAAATCTATGGTTGACGCTCCTTTTCCATTGTTCGTGTATGGGGCCATTGTTCATCAAACCTGTTCATATGTGTGAAAGCTTTATGATAAGATATGAATTTAGCCATTTAGATTTAGATTTTTATACCGTGAGTTCGAAACATTTTCTTTGGATGGTGATAACTTTTTAGATTTTTCAGTAAATTAATAATGAAAGGATAAAATTAAAAATAAGGTTGGTTGTCCATTTTATTTTATTTGGATATATAATTATTTAAAAAGGAAAAAATATATATTGAGTAGAGAATAAAATTAATACCCACGACAAAAATATAAGAACAATGTAAAGCTAGCATAATGTGACCGGTGACATGCTAAGGACTCGTTGATTGGGAAAAGGATTGGCTACTCCACCACCCCGTGGCTGGTGGTCGGTGCTCCGTGGGCCCATTGTGATGTATATGTTTCATTTGTTAGTCTATTTTTATGGATCGTTTTAGGGCTTTAAAAAAAATTTAGAGGTATATAAATCTCAGGTGGACCACATTGCAGAAAAACAATATCCACCATTAAAATCCTCCTAAGGCCCACTGTACTGTTTATTTGACATCCAATCTATTGATTAGGTCATACATGCCCAAATGAAAGGAAAAAACAAAGATGGGCTTGATCCAAAACTTTGATGGCCCCCAAAAGGTTTTTAATGGTCGACACTCATTTAACATTGTTTCCGTAATGTGGTGCACTTGAGATTCGGATATTTCTCATTTTTTGTCTTATACCATAAAATGATCTATAATAATATATGGATGAAATGGATTAAACACATACATCATGGTGGGGCTTATAGAGCACCGACAATCAGCCATTGGCCGGTGGCAGGGGAGTAGCCAATCCGTTTCTGGTGGTGGATATTTATTATACTCCAAGAGTATAATGCAATAAAAGCGTTGGACAGTATCAAATTTAAATTAAACTAAAAATTTCGGGCCTACTTCAACATAAAGGGGCAAGCAAAATATTTAATATAAGAAGTTAAATTAATGAAAAGTAACAATGCGCTGTAAAGAGATTAATTGTATGAAGTTAGTGTCAGGAACTCTTATTCTATGAATATCTTTATAGGCTTAGCTAAGTAGTGTACAACAATTTAAAATATTAAAATTGTTTTACTTAATTAAATTTAAAAAATTTTAAATATTCAACACCTGTCTATTTAAATTACAAGCCGCCAAACATAACTCAATAGCCAATAATAATACTGACTCGGATTCTAATTCATACCAAATTCAAGTTGCCAACAAAGCCTTCGGTTAAGGCGGGCCGTAGAAACACCACGGGGTAAAACCAATGCTGCTTGTGGAGAATGCAATGATCCATACTCATGCACTTTCACGTTGTGCATATGGCATACGTTAGTTTAATATAAACCATTTAAAGATGGGTATTAATTAAAGAAAACTAATACTTACTTAAATTGTCCATTTGTGGATATTTAATGGCCAATTACTAGTAGAAAATTGGAAACCGAAAATTAAAAAAAGCAAATGTCCATCAGAGTTTAGAATCAATTAATTAATGTTTACTCTAGGATTATGATCCATGCACTAAGCTTGGACGGTTTGTTTTGATATTTCTATTCCACTATACCTAATTCGCATATTAGGCACTTGTTCCAAGCTAGAGCATGGTTGGGCTTTGTGGGGCCACCGAGATTTATGGGTTCTTCAACACTGTCCATCCATTTTTACATATCAGTTTTGAACATGCACCAAAAATGGTGAGTGGATTAGCTGTTAATTAGGTTGGTAACAAGTTCTGGGTGTTACCCTAATCATGTGGGGTCCACTTTGATGTTTGTATATCCACACTGTCCATATGTTTTTTCCATTTCATTTCAGGAAGTTAGTTCAAAAGTCCAAATCTTGGGTGGACCATACCACAAAAAAAAATAAAAAATAAAAAATGATGAATGACTATTTAAATGTTTTTATGGGCTAAAAAAAAATCAAGTTGACCTTTGTAGTTTTCCTTCGATTGAAAATAAACATTATTAAAACCTTATGATAGGCCATTTGGAATTTTTAATGGTGAGGCACTTGATCACTTCGGTGTCTTGTATTGTGGTTCACTCGGGGTTTGGATTGCATAGTTTTTAAAACACCATTGGGAAATGGGCAGGAGAAATAGATGGATGGCATTGATGTACAAAACATCATCAAGGTGGGCCCCATGATGAAGGTAGGTGTTAGCCGAGTAACACCTAATCTACTCCCCAAGAGGCAGTTCGAAGGCTCAAGTGTGACCCACATTGGGGATTAAACACCCACCATTGAAAACTTCAAGCAAGCCACCAAGTTTTGGATCAAGATTATATTTGTGTTTTGCTTTCATGAAGGTCTATGTGACCTTTTGAATAAGTTGGATGGCAAATAAACATCACGGTGGGCTCTAGGAAGGTTTCAATGGTGGGAGTCATCTTCACCGCTGCTTTCTGTGGTGTGGCCCACTTGAACCTTGGATCTACTTCGATTTTGGGCTTATCTCCTAAAATTATATGGTAAAATAGATGGATGGTGTTGATAAACTCATAAATCACAGTGGACCCCTCAGAGCCCTAGCCTGTTTTGAGTTCGGGACAGGCATGGGTAATACCTGATCCGCTTCCAAGAGAATGCACCATCACACTCAGGTGGGGTATTTTCCCGTGCTAAGGATGAAAGTTCAAGAGGGTTCAACTCAACTGACGTGTGACTGACCCAACATTGGGTTGGGTTGGGGCAGGATGTATCAGCTTTAGTGATCTACTCGAAAAAACTTGGGTCGGCCTTGGGTTGAGGTCTCGGGTTGCCCGACCCAACCTGACCCGACCTAACCTAACCCAACCCAACCTGAACCCAATCGATATATAAGCCACTTATAAATTATAATTGAGTGTGGATGGTTTGTGTTGAAGGTACAAGAAATTCCAATGCGGGTCTCGTTGATCCATGTCATTTCGGATGACTCACGCTAACATGATACACCAGATTTCTCTCTCTCAAATAGACTGCGTGCTACACAACATGGCTTTTATAGGAGTAGTTGTCCTATATTTTAACATGGTTGTTTAGAAAAAAATAAAGTTTTTTAGGACAAATAATTACATATATAATTAATAAAAATATAGGTACAAAAACTAAGACATGTGTTGTAATATGATAGACTAATGTAATAAGAAAAATATTAGCATGTATCCACCGGCCAACCTGAGTAGGTTGGGCTTGGGTTGAGAATTCTCAACTTGAGAGTGGGTTAGGGTTGAGGAATAGGAACATGGGTTGGACGAAGGTTGAGCACCGGCCCGACCGGCCTGACTTTCAGCCTTACTCCGTGTAGAGTGTACGTTTGCACGTGGTGTGCCATACATTGCCGATCTCCATGGTGTGTTGACACCACCAAGTACTGTGGGCCCCACAATGATGTATCTATTATATCTATATAGTTTATATATTTTTCAAGATCATTTTTGAACATGAACCAAAAAATTACACAGATAAAAAAACAAGTGGACCACACCATATAAAGTAGTGGGGTCAATGATTCCCCCATTTGAAACCTTCCTATGCCAATGTTTATTTGTCATTTGAACTTTTCACAAGGTCACCTGGACCTAGATGAAGGGAAAAACAAATATCACATTGATGGAAAACTTCTGTGGCCCCGGGAAGTTTTCAATTGTAGATGTTCAATCCCCACTGCTTTCTTTGGTGTGGTCTACTTGAGATTCGGATCTGCCATATTTTTAGGCTCATGCTATAAAATGATCTCATAAAATGGATGGCCGGTGTGGATATAACATATACATCATGATAGGTCCAAAAAACTTGGTGACATTAACACACCATGGAGGTCGGTAGTGTGTGACACACCACGCAATCCGTTACCCACTATAGCCAATAGCCTGTATAGCCTCTTTGAATTTTGAAATGAATTCGTTTTAACTCTGTAGCGACTCAGAATCCAGCATGCGTCGCTGCCCACGAGCTGTGGGCTCTGATGATCTGAACCGTTCATGTTATTGACTCTGTGCTAGGGCCACGCACTGAGGGCTCTGATGATATGAACCGTTCATGTTATTGACTTGTGCTATCAGTCTAGTAGGATGATTGTGACCATCAGCATCAATTTCAGACAATGAAAATGGAAAGTGAATTTTATAACATACTACTTAAATTTAGACAATTTTGTAATGATGAAAATGTCGTTGTTCCAAGAATGCTTTTTCAACTAACGTTACAAATCAATTAATTTTATTTTGGAACTTTGGTTTTCCCAATTTAGTGGTTACTATTTGAGTCCATATATGCCATTTGTATAATTTAATATCATAATAGGGCGGCTAATGTAATAGAGAAATGCTCACCCGCGCACCTTCTTACACTAGCACCCATGAGTGCCTTTGCACACGTGTCATGCACACAGAATCTGAACGGTCCACGTGATGCGGCGCCCCTTGAAACTTTACGATCCCAATTTTTAGCCTGATCCAAAACTTTAGTGGGCCATAGGAAAGAGAAATACAAATCAAGGGAGGAAACTGTTTCTTTTTTTCTGACCCACCAGAGTTTTGTATTAAGCTGAAAGTTAAAATGTGAGTTTTCAAACGGTGCCACATCACATTGACGGTTCAGATTCTGTGCCCGTAACACGTGTGCAAAGGTGTGCATGGGTGCCATGTAAGAAGGTACGCAGGTGAGAATTTCCTCCATGTAACAATCATCATACTCTGACAAAGTATCTGGTAATAATAATCATAAACTCTCACACCTACCCTAAGCTGGCCCCACCATTTAGAGTACTTGGTAGAGGTATATTTGGTGTGCCTAATGCTAACCAAGCACCATGTGGATGACCCTTGATGAGATCTACACCGTCCAAATTATGGCTCATCGTGCAGATGCATCATGAGCAAAAATTTATTATCATTTGCCTATAATCAATGTGGATTGTGTCCTACCCTTCTCATTTCCAGCTGCGAATGGGCAGCAACCCTGAATGGCCACTGTGATGTATGGGTTCTATCCACACCGTCCATTCATTTTGCCGTGGCATTTTATATAATAGGCCAAAAGTTAGGTAGATCCAAGGCGCAATTGGACCACACTACAGGAAGCAAAACACTGATAATGATGCTTACCATTGAAACTTTTTTAGGCACTACCGTGATATTTATTTTCCATCCAACCTATTAATGAAGTTACATAATCCGTCTTAATAAAGGTAAGATACAAATTTTAGCATGATACAAAACTTATATGGTCCCCAAGAGTTTAAAGTTAATCCCCATGTCCTGCATCTGCTTCATTTTCAGGCCTATATCCTAAAATGATACAAAAAACTGGATGAACCGTGTGTATAAAACCCATATGTTACGGTGGCCACTTAGGCCTACAATCCGGGTTCATCTAATTAATGGATTGGTGAACATTTATTAGATAGAAGTAAAGATATCCAATGTGCCTAATTCAACAAAACAACTGTCCAAAAATAAAGCATAGGATACATCAACCATCATAACTTGAGGAGTCTGGCTTCATGGCGTTGTGGCGGGCAGACCCGGAGATCATGGAATCGAGTGCCCATAAAATGTATGTGTGTAATAAAAAATAAAGATAAAACTAATATAATTTAGAGTGCTTGTGTAACAAGCATCATATGCAGCCCCATAGTATCAAATACAGCCTGCACTGTTGAAATCTGCATGACATAAACATCCTATAAAATAAGAGATTTTGCTAATAAAATGTGCTAGCGTACCTGCACTAGGTACAAGATTCACGTGTATGGAACTGTAATCAGATCCAGCCTGCCCATATGCTATTTAGCCTCATTGTAACTGTTGCACCCGTCATGAAAAATCCAAAACTCAGTAGGTTGCAACGTAGGAAATTATTAGGATGGAACACCCATTTATTATTTTGTGAAGGGCTAATTAGGGCCTGTTTATATGTAAAATAATCCATTCATCTAATGAGCCTCATCAAGATGAAAGAATTACCTAAAAATTATTATATTTTAAAAGTCTGGTCGGCATATGATGTGAATTTAGGAGTTTAGGGGTTTTTTTTTTTTTTTTTTTTTTTTAATGGTGGTCTACTTGAGAGTTGAATTAGCCAGAGTTTTGGGATCAAGGTCAAATGATGGTGGGTGTACTTGATGGAAGGTGTGGATTTCATTCATGTTTAATCAATTCTCCCATGTTAGAGAAAATAATCCTGGTAGTACCTAGGGAGTAGAGCTGGGCATCCACTTGAGTCAAACTGAGTTAGGGGTGATCTGACTCGATCCGGTTTTGAAATAAGCCTCATCCGACTCGGTAAACATGCTTGACCCGATCTAAGTCTGGGTCTAGCTTGGACTAATCCAGACCAAGTCCAACTCGGTCAAAAGTACCAAGTCAGGTCGAGTTGATACCAAATCATAGAGAGAGAGAGAGAGAGAGAGAGAGAGAGAGAGAGAGGGCTAGAAATACTTACAAATTATAGTTTTTTATTATATATATACTCGAATCCGAGCCGAGTCAAGTTTCATATCGAGTCGAGTATGAGTAGATCGAGTTTCAGATCGAGTTACTAAATAACTCGGACTTAACTCAATTTGAGTTTGGATTGGGCGAACTCTACTCAGTTTGGATGAACTAACCCATTCGGTTTGGATGGAGTTGAGTCTGAACGAGTCAGACGAATCAAGTTAGGCAAGCTGAGTAGTCCTATGCCTTCCAAGTGTTTTTCTTTGAAAACAAGTAATGGATTAATTGTAATTTGTAGGAAGACTGCACCAATGAAAGTTAGAGTTGGTGAAGTATGTTTGATATCAACTTTGTCCATCATTTTTGCCCGCTTATGTTACAAAGGGAGCCCAAAAATAAATCTGAGCCATTACTCAAGTGGGCCACATCAGATAGAACGAGAATAAGATGCCTACCATTGAAATCTTTTTGCTGCACATAAAAGGTTCCATTAAGTTAATATTTTGGATTTCCCATGATCTTGGTGGGCAACTTGCTAACGGATTAAATGTGATATATACATCACGGTAGACCTCAAGATGTTTTCAATGGTGGGCATCCCCATCCTCACTTTTCCTATGTTGTGGCCCATTTGAGTTTTGCCTTGGCCTGATTTTTCCTCTCATATGCTAGCATGACCTTTCCCAAATGATGGATGGATTGGATGTCACACACATATTAAAGTGGGCCTCCTTTTACATTAGTCGTCTTTGCCTTTGGTTAATGGCTACCCAGGTAACTATCATATGTAGCATCTCCTGCCAATAACTTGAAATGACAAGACTATCCCTGTGGAGCAGCTAAAAAGCGAACCTTCCAAAGACATCTGATGGTCAATGGTGGCTTTGTATATTGTTTCGTGAATACAAAGCTTTGTAGTGAATCCTGCTCTTTTGTAATTGTTTTCTATAAGAGGGAAGGCACTTTAATGAAAACATTAAAAAAAGGGTGCAGAAACATTGATTCTATAAACTTTAGGTAGTATTTTATAAAATTTCAAATTAAAACTTTTGATGGCCCACCTTCACCTCTAAAAATCAAATATCATATCATATCGTCTTGGTTGGTATTTGAAATATAGCTTACTTTCCACCTCTCTCTTTATTAACATCATGTAAGCTTCCCATGAGGTTGAGCTGTGTGGCCCCCACCATGATGTGCATCGGACATCCACAGTCTATTTGGTGGGTCCCTCTAGGTTATGAGATATTCTCAGAATCATGCTTAAAATATCTAAAAATATTTGCTGGGCTCACATGAGTTTTGGATATGGCTAAAACTTGGCGCGACCCCTCATTCAAGTGGGACACATATAATAGATGGGCTGGATTTATAAATCACATCTCAATGAGTCCTATAAATGATCATAAAGATTTCAATGGGTGGATATCTACTCTCGATTGTTGTCTATGGTGTGGCCCACCTAAGTCATGGATTGGCCTGATTTTTAGGCTCATGGCCCACCATAAAAGGGTGCATTTTATTAATGGGTTGAATGTTCTTCACACATCAAGGTGGGCCCCACATAGCACAACCTCATGGAAGCTTCCTATCACTTTGACCTCCTAACACCTTTTAAGAGATCACCTCATGAGAGCTTCCCATGAGGTCAAGCTCTAAGCCCCCCACATTGCATGTTGGACTTCCATACCGGGTATTTGATGGGTCCCCTTTAGGTTATGGTATGTTCCAGCCGTATTTGAAACTTAGTGGGCCACAAATTTAAAATCATGTAGAGTAATACTTAAAACATTCAAAAGCTTAGTTGGGCCACCTGAGTTTTGGAATGGCCTGAAATTTGTGTGGCCATCTTAGAACATATATATCATACCATCTTAACATGTGGGGCTTGTGGTTCAATAATCTATAAGGGTGGCATTTCTTTCAACCGTTGATGGAGCATGTAAAAGAGCATCACAGGTTGGGATATCTCTATCTACAGGTTGGGAGATCTCTATCTTCGGATATCTCTATCTTCAGGTTGGGAGATCTCTATCTTCTGTGAAGGATGAACTCATTTTTAAGCATTGCAACTATTAGGATTCAACTACTTGAAAGCAATTCTCTGGATCAAGATGGAAGTTTGAATGTTGGATATTTCCAAATGCATCTGATATCGTAAGAAGAATGTTACACCGCTTTCATTGACATAAAAAGAGATCTAAAGAAACTATGTTTGTTATGACAAATTGTGAGGCAGTGATGGAACCTGACTTCTCTTCCTTTGCATTTGATCTCTTTGCACTTAACAAATTAGTACTTAAAATATATTTGATTGGATTCCTTAATCATGAGTCCTAAGCACATTTTACAAAAAATGTAGCTAAGGCAGTGATGCAGATGAACGTGATGAGGTTGATCACCGTCTTCCTCAAGGGGATAACTACTCTGAATTCATAGAGCTTCTCTAGGCTCCTCACAGAGACTTCTTAAATCCATAAGGAAAAAAGGACGGAAAATATAAACAAATTCTATAAAATTCATAATTTGATTAATGAATGAAATAAACAAATTCACAACCTTTTAAATAGGGATACTAAGCTATGACAAAAGTTTCAGAATCAAACTACAACTAAAACTCATAGAATTTGCAATTTACTATAAACAGTAAATTTTTATTTATAGTAAGTGTCCTATGTGACTTGGCCACATTATTTTCCTAATTTTTTTAAACACTTTTCATGTTGGACGCAACTCCTAAAGCTCAACGGATGAAGAGTTATAATCAAACTAAAAATTACTAAAATAATAAAAGTGAAAATAAACATAGAATTTGACCATCGATATGATGGAATCTCGCAAATTTAGCATGGGCAATTACTAGATATACCTGTTTTTAAAGTTATGATGGTCTTGATGACTTTTGCATCAGGCCTTCTCTGATCCATCTTAGACATGCGAACTGCTCTACATCAGGCAGTTATCAAACCGCAAGAGAAATTATGAAAGTTACGGATACTCAGTTGCCTTGAAACCGCCACGACCCATCTCTCCATCTCCCAGTGAATAAGGCCCACTTAGACACCACATGTTGCAGTTAAACATGCAAAGATAGTCTTATCAACTACACATTTGAGACATTCCACTCATGGTGGGCCACAACCCACAACTTTATCCAGACCATCAAACCATGGGCCCCACTTGTCAATATTAAAAATCCATATATTGTGTGCAAAGATCCATACCAGGTACGGCTAGGAGTGTAAATGTGTTGGTGGGCCCAACATCTAAGACCTGAGGCCTGAGACAATGGTTGGGTCTAGGCTCAATCTGACCCAGTCCGGTCAGGTGAGCTACCCTGCCCATTACCACACTTGCGTTGGTATAATTCCTGAAGAGAATATGGAACCCAGGCACCTGCGTGGGGTCCACATAACCGCACGACAGCATCTGACCATGTCCTGTACCAGACCATGGACCACATTGCACCTAGACGTCTTTATGGCTAGGTTCGGTTAAGCTTCTTTCCGGACGAGTTGTAGGTACAAGGATGGTATGATAGAACTGGAAGAACGGTAAAAATGGTATGGCCATCTGGATGCAATACACGTGGCAGGATTATGTATCAATTTGGACTGTTCATCTAGTGGGACCTGTCATGGATGGCAAGATGTCTAAGTGACACATGGATTGGATGATCCTAGCCTTTGAATGTCGGTATTCAAATCAACGGTAGTGAGAAAAACAGTTATCATTGACAATATAGCGTGAGAGTAACGCGTCCTATATGCAATTGTAAAAAATATGTACAAGATCACCACCGTTCATTTAGTGTGTCTAGTAGTAAATGGTTCGATGCAAATGGGTCAAGCTGGGTAAGCTGGAGGGAGGAATGGACCGGACCCATTTAATAATTGAGTTTGTATTTTTATCTGCACGCAACCCATTAAGACCTGATTGAAATATGGAAAAATGGTCAGGCAATAACTGTGTTGTGACAGAATTCTGGTATTCTGCTGAACAGTATGTAGAAATTTATATATAAAATCTCAATGGGAGGAAAGGTTTAGAGAATTGTATGAAACCCATATATATCATCTCAACGGGAGTAATGGTATAAGAATTGTATGAAATCCTTTCAAAATACCTGACCTAAGACTGAAATTGACTTAATGAGACTAGTCTAAGGTGAATGGTATTTAGGAGCTCCAGTCAAAAAACGAGTTTAGTATGAGTAGTGGGTCACTTGACTCGGCTTGCCTCGAAACTCAACCTCAACTCAACTTGCTGTTATAAATAGTTATAAAATAAAATAAAATCTCTAATTTATCTGGACGATTGCGTCCCTTTTCTCCATTTCTTGATGCTTTTCAAAATCCTAACCTTGCCCGATCCTCATTCCTTATCCCTTCTCTTCCCCTTTCTTTCCTAAGCAAAAATCATAACCCATCTCTCTCTCTCTCTCTCTCTCTCTCTCTCTCTCAATACCATCCTGAGCAACGATTGGCATCTGTGAGCGATAGAGAACCTGAGAACTCTAGAGAGCGTGAGTCTCCTCTCCCAATCCCTCTCATTCTTTATCTTTGCGGGCAACAAGTGACAAAGCAACTCACAGGACTGTTGAGGCTAGCTATGTCCCTAGTGGGGGTGGCTAACAGTGAAGTGTGAACTGACAGTGGGTGTACTAACAAGCTAACACAAAAAAAAAAAAAAGCTACGTCAAAAAGATAAAAACCCTCTCATCGCTGAGGTTCTCTCTCTCTATCTATATGCATATATGTATGTATTTTATTTTAAAATTATCCGTTGTCCAGTGTTTTTTTTTTTTTTTTTTTTTTTTTTAAAAATTTTTTTTTCTATTGAGTTCGATTATTCACAGCTTCAAACCATGGCTCATGTAAGTTGTGAACTTTTAATTTATATTTTGTAGAAAAAATATAATAAATTGAGGTGAGAGTAGGCTTGCCTCGACTCGAGGTAAGCTCGCCTTAACTCAATCCACTAACTTACCTCGAAAGTTTTAACAAACAAGGCAAGCTTTAATGGTGAGCTTGAGGTGAGCATGGACGAGTTAAGGCAAGCTTGGCCAACCTCAACTCAGCACCATCTGCTCGATGTACGGCCCTACTTGGCATAATGTGCAGGGATTTAATTTTTAATTTTGATAAGTGGGACCATAATTCTTTAATCCTAGACAGTTGGTTTGTCAATTGAATTACATTGCGGATGACAACTTCCCCCAAAGTCTCTATAAATCACACCTGTGAGAATTTAAAAGTCGTGCGTGCACCTTTGCTTAGCCTAACAGGTGTGCAAGATGGATTATGTACATGCCACATGTGCTAGCATGACAAATAGGTGTGAGATCCAACCCATCCATCAGGTTGGTCTGGCTTTGTACGTGCACTCCCAAAAATAATTCAGCCCATTGATAATAGGTGAATGGGTTAGAAAACCTCAGCCAAGTTTTTCATAATTATACATTTCTTTGCAAATGGTGGCCCACTTGACTGGTGGATCTACTTAAAAATTAAGTTAGGACACATGTGGGCTGTGTACACAAGTTGTATTGATTGCATAAGCTGAGTGGACTTACCCGAGCTTGTAAGGCCAAAGAGTTTATTTCATCTCCTACTGCAGCTAGAATGCTTCTCCCAAACCTCAGTGGGATGGGGCTGGTGAGTTAATTAAGAAGGTATCGAATAGAGGGTGTTGTTGGTTTTTCATGAAGATGTTAGATTTTTTATTTGCAGAATCACCGAAGAACCTTGCTGTGCATAGAATATGGTGATCAAAGGAGGAAGATAACGTACCTATTTGAGACGCCATTGCTGAAGAATTAGAATGCCGGGATCTTCCTTTCCATACACCTTTGATAGAAATTTTCCTTCTGTCGGGTTAATGTAGGATTGGGGACCCAGCCCTGTTATATACACAGATGTGCATCGGACATCAAAACTCTTTTCCCCAAGGCTCCACATGCATCCAAATCCTAGTTGTGCTAAAACAGCTGTGTGCGTATCACAACTATAGCATTCCACCCGTTACCCAGATATTCTAGAAGCATCACAATGTAGTGGGGCCCACTGGTTTACCCGATCACATTATCCAACCTTTAGGACAATCCAGATCGTTTGATCAATAAGGCCCACCTTATAGAGATCTTACATTAAGATTGTATTGAGTATGAGTTGAATAGAATTGAAAAGGAATGGAATGGTGGAACTCTCTCTCTCTCTCTATCTATACAAACACACATGGTGCGGGAAAAGGTACTATGAGGTCGACTTCATGGGAAGCTTCCAAGACCTATGGGCCCATTGTGATGTTTCAGTGACATCCATCTTACTAATCAGATGTAAGCTTCCATGATGACCAATGGGCCTAAAAATCAGGTTGAACCATTACTTAGATGAGTTACACGACATACAACAATTGAAAGTGCATGTACACCCATTGGGACTTTTCTGATTGTACATAGGGCCTAATGAGATGTGTTTTAGACATCCAGCTCATCCATTGTGTGGGTTCCTTGGATGAGGGGTCATTCCAAATTTCAGGCCATTTCAAAACTCAGGTGGCCCCACCAAATGCTTTTAGATGTTTTAGACATGATTTCTATACTTTCATAGTTTTACATGGTATGGCTCACTTGAGTTTAGGATACAGTTGATTTTTGGCACATCCCACAATCTATAAGAGACCTATCAAATGCACGACATGAATGTCCATCACACATCATGACACATCCCATGCGGGATCGCTGGGGGAAGTACTATCGATTACAAATGTTTTCACTGCAATTATAATGCAAATGGCTGTGGGCTTTGCCATGATGTGTTGATGACATCCACTCCGACAATCATGCATGCCACCTAGGGATGTCAATGGGCTAGGCTCGGGTCAAGCAAAATCAAAATTTTGAATAGAGCTGACCCGTCAGGCCCAAATCCACACCCAAGATAACCCAGGCCCAGCCCGCCCCTAACACTACCTTTCTGGATCAATCAATCAGACCAATCCAAAACTTAGGTGGGCTAAAACAACAAAAATAGTAGGGAAGGAGTTGCCCACCATTGATTCATGAAGGTTCCACTGTGTTGTGTATGTGCCATTCTATGCATTCATGTGAAACACTTAAATGCCCAAATGTTTGAATTGAATGCATTGGATGGCTTATACACAACACAATGAGCCATCCAAAAAATCAATGGTAGGTGTCTCCCTCTCGACTATTCCTGTTGTTGTGGCCCACCTGCATTTCAGATTAGCCTGATTTTTAGGCCTATGCAACATGGATGATAGTCCAAGTGGATGTCATTAACACATGACGGTGGGCCCACAACAACTATTTATACTATAATTATGGTGAAAACATTTGCATTAGATACTATACTTGTATAAATGCATTCAATGTATTGAATAATTCTTCGCAAATAGAAATAATAAACTACAGCATAAACCATACCCAATGGTATTTTTATTGTGTACCATCAAACAATGCTTTCATGAATCAACAACACTAGCCATAAAACACCAACATTTTGGATGAAATGATCAAAACACCAACATTTCCTTAATCACTCTCCAATAACCTTTGCCGACAGCTTGGGGTCCTGTCGTATAAACGAATGGGCCCACGGTGCATAGCTTCGTCTTCTTGTGATCAAGAAGACCGTAAGAACCTAGAAGCGCGCCGCTCATTCCGTTGTTGACATCGGTGGGAACGTTACAGGTCTCCGATGATGAGGATTCAAGGTACGCCTTGCACTCTGAAAGATGGTCCATCCCTGAGGGAGCCAATATTGCCATGAAGAAGTAGCCGTTTTCGTCGGTTGGTTCGCACAAGGTGGTGTAGGGAGCCAGGTCATAGCCATTTTCATCATGGCCCATGCAAGTCACTCTCACCACAGCTCCTACATTGGCACGAAGCATTTGGGTTTTTTTTTTTTTTTTTAAATACAAAATAAGAAAAAGAAATAATTTTGATTTATAAAAGAAAATTTGAAAAAACTCGAGTGGGCTAACCATGTTCTGTATATGCCATCTGATCCATTCAGTGTCTGCGTCCCAGCGGGATGAATGGACATCCGATGATTTCAATCCGTTTCATATTTCAGGTGGACCACACCATGTGATTTTAGGAATGATTTATGGTGTGGCTCACCTAAGTGTTGGATGGGCCTGATTATTGGGGACCACGGAGAACGTGAGGGAGATGGACGGATAGGATGTAATGCCCGAATCACGTTGGGCACCACGCAATGTAGTTTAAGACTGTACTTTATGGGTAATGCCGTGTGAAATGAATATTCTATCAATCTCATCTACTATGTGGCACGTGTAGAAGATCTGGATCGTTCATCCAGTGGACCTCATTGTGGATAAGCATAGCCCAAAGCCCAGATCATCCAAATGGAGGATTTCTGATGGAAGAAAAGATTGATCAATGGTCGAAATTGATCCTAAAGGCCACTAGCCGGATGTTGGGAATTGGGACCATTGGCATTATTTTATGGGCTATCATCCCCCAGAATGAGGCACATAAGATGAAGGGTCCGAATCTCAGACACGTGTGCAGATCTAGGGACAGTGGTGAAAATAATAGAAAAGAGATCTTAAACCAATCTTAGACCATCCAAATCTTTGGCCCATTTGTGATTGAATCACAACACTGATCAGACAATCCTAGCAATTATTAGCGGTCAGTGTGATAGGGCCCGAAATTTGGGCAGTCTAGATCAATACGCACGTGTGCTACACATACAGGAGACGAGTTCCACCCTTCAGTAAATAGTGGCAAACTCACAACATAGGCACAAGCAAATCACCTTGAAGAGGACCGAGCTTGAGGCCTGATCGGCACTGCACGACTCCTCGTACGCCTACGCTCGTGAGATGCTTGTCTTCATCAGCCATTGGATACACAACGTCTGATTGTGGGCCATACCCATAAGAGGTGGGGCCCAGATGGGCACAAACGGCTAGTGATAGGGAGAGGAGAGAGCATGCTAGTAAGAGGTGGTTGAGTGCCATTGAGTATGGTTGGGAGTTGGGCGAGACAAATAGGGATGTGGAATGGAATGGGCTCTTCCTATGTCTTTTATAAAGGGTGTTTGGTAGGGAGCTTTGCAATTTATATTTATTGTGATTTTATGTGATTATGGAGCTAGTGGAGCTACATGCATGCACGATGGCATGGAATCTGTGATATATATGGGTGGCACGCTAGAGAGAGAGAGAGTATAATATTTAAGTAGGGTTGCAATGGGCTGGGCTAGGGGTAGGTCAAGGTTGGCCCAAGCCTGGCCCGGGGGCTGTAAGGCTTGACCCTGGTCTTGGCCATACCGGCCGGCTCTATTAGAAAAGAGTGAATTTTAGATTATTATTATTATTATTATTTTATTTTTTGAATTTTTAAGATATCCTCTACTATCGGCGAGTTCCATCATAAAAATAATTTCTACGGTAGAAATATAATCCCGGATGTAAAAGTGCACATATGTGGGTCCACTTGAGTTTACGTGCCAACCAACGCATTCATAAGGTGAGTTCCACCCGGATTGAGGGAAAAGTCAAATATCAGCAGGCTTATCTGAAACTTGATGTGGTACACTTGAGTTTTGGGGTAGAGTATCAAGCCCGAGGGTTAGGTTCGGGCTTAAAACACAAGCCTGTTTATGAAGTGGGCTGGCCGGGCTTGGACTTTGCTGTCCAGAAGCCCATCACCCCAGCCAGGTAGCATTTCTACTGTCCAAAAGCCCATCAGCCTGCCAGGTAGCATTTCTTATAAAATTTCAAAAATATTTCCTACCTTTCATTATTTCTCAAAAAGTTTTCCTTCCAAAAAATCTCTCATCTCTCTCTCTCTCTGATGTAAGACCTGGCATGGATACATTCCTAACATGACTAGACCAAAAGAAGGTCAAACAGAAGCGAAATTAGTTTGTCAGATCCAAGTCCAATCCTACGTAGTCATGATGTAATTGGGCCTCAGCATGTCCGGTATGAAGAAATTCAATCTAAATAGGGAGAAATTATCTTTTGAAGTGTGACCTGTAAATCGACAATAATTTTTGATTCGGGTATCATTACGGGATGCACAACCTATGAATCTTTATTGTAACATGCCATTCGAGGTCAACAGAAACATGACAGGGGTCGTGTTTGTCCGTTTCGTGAGAAAACATACACTTCTAGTTAAAAATGAAAAAAATTAGAAATTTTTTACTATTTTTAATAATTTTGATTTTTGTCGTATTTCCCTTATAGTTTTACATTTCTATCTTTTTATAGAAATTACTTGTAATTATGCTAAGACTCCAGCATGGTTATTGTAGGACTTTCTGTTTTTCAAAAAAATTTACTATTTCGGGTAAGTTTTATTATAGTTGAATTAAGACTTCTATTAGGGTTAAAATTTTGTTATTTTTAGTAATTACCAATTGGGGTTTTAATTTTTCTTTATTAGTGGTGTAATCAAGAAAAACACATTACACATTATTAAATAAAAATATTTAAGTTCTCTCTCTCTCTCTCTCTCTCTCTCTCTCTCTCTCTCTCTCTCTCTCTTTTCCCTTGTAGATTCAAGAAATTATCTTGTGTATTCAAGGTTTTGGTTGTTTCAACGCCATCTAACAATTGTTCGAACAACAATCCCATAGACAATGCTTTAGGGAGCAATCCAATCATAGTGGCGATGTTTGTAACTTTCCAATGAGAGAATTTGCAAGCTATGCAAGGACTGTAAGCGGTGATTGACCGTTTGATGAAAGCTTTAAGAAATACCTATATTCGTAATGATAGGCAACATGAATTTGACGATAGAGCTTGTGATCATCATGTTCATGATATGACACCGACGATGAATTGGAGGTCACCATCTGATAATGGTGAATTACATGCCTTTAATTGTGAGAAAATTGTTGTACACACCAAAGGAGGTAGATCTATAACAGCATAACATCTTTCAAATAAGGTGCACCGTAAACCAAAGGGTATGTGATCTTATCATCAATAGTGGGAGTAGTGAGAATCTTGTGTTGAAAATTATGCTGAAAAAGCTGTAACTGAAGACAAAAAGACACTCCTCTCCATACACGATTAGATGGATTAAGAGGGTCAGTGAAATAAAGGTAACTGAACGATGTCATATACCCTTTTCCATTGGTAAATATTATAAAGATGAAGTAATGTATGACGTGGTTGATATGGAGATTTGCCACATTCTACTTGGTTGACCATGACAGTAGATGTCGATGCTATGCATAGAGAGACTGGGATAATATTTTTTATTTTTTATTGTTAAAGATGGTAGAAAGATTATCTTCGCCCTTATGAGAACGGAGAACAACCCTCGATACTTGTTCTTTAAGAAACTGGATCTTTGCAAAAAATGCCAAAATTTACCACCTCAAGTTGGTGTTAGGAAAAACTTTTGACCAAGATATCCTTTATAATATGAACATTGGGGGCAATTCAACATTGGGACCGAATAGCCTAGGGAGCAACCTCTTGTGCTCCTCCATTAGTGAACCCCATGACTCAAGAACTACAAGTAGAGTGGTCATGGGGAATTGCCACGTAAAGCTACTAGCATGATTTTTCATCAAAAGAAACAATGTCTTTTCACATTTTTTGAATATGAAGAGATGTGGGGGGCATTGTCTATACTTGATCCGACATAGTCAGATTGTGCAGCTTAGAAGATGTAACATGACAATAATACCTTACTGCATCTTTACGACCAATTTTGGCTATTAACAGCTGACAACCAACCATGGCAAAAATTGTTGGAGTAACAAGAGAAATAGTCGAAATAACAACAAAAATTACCAACGACTAGCAATCGACACGGTTGGTGGAAGAATAATCGTTGGAAATCAGATAAAGATCGAGTTGAAATGGCTGTGGTTATGGAACATGTGTCACAAGATCAAAGTGATAAGACAAAATAACCACCATCTACACAACAAAATATAAGAGGTTACAACCGTTTAGTAGCTTAACCACTCCAATAACCACTTTAATTAAGAACCATACATAATAAAGAAAGTGGTGGAATAGTTACATAACTACCTCACTTCATAGAAGGCTGTAACCATTTTATATATGTGGTAAAGACTAATAGACCATGATCGCTTAGTTGCTTAAATGGTTCATGTAACCTCAGACACGGGGTAGAATTGTTATGAAGATAGCTTTCCACCAACTACTCGAGGAATTTTGTAAATATGAGAAAGAGCGAAGAGCTTCAGGCTCCTGCCAACACAACCAAATCTAACAACACTGCCTATCTTTGTCCCTCGTGGACACTTATTTTTATTTTATTTATTTTAGTTTAACTCCCCCATCGCTCATCAACATGGGTCATAGTCTTAGGTTTAGTGTAATTCTCTTCATCCACGTCACACTGTTGGATATGACAAGGAAGACCTTAGTTTAGGATCCTACCATCAATGTCATGCTATTAGACCGTAAGGAAAGTAGTTAGTTTTTATTGACTGTCTCACCTAGGAAATTTGGCTCCCGCCAGGCTTCTAATAGATTGTTGCTTTGCACCATTCTCCATCAAGATGACATCTCGCTACATGCTTGGCTCATGCTGAGTTTTCGAACAAACGATTACCATCTTTCATCAAGATGATAACTATCTTATTACCCGACAGCTATCCTACTACCAAGGTTAGTCTCTATTGAGCGACAAATAAATTATTCTTGAAGAAGCCGATTGTAAGTGTATGCATTGTAAAATCATTAATGCAATTTCAATTTTTATCTAATTATCTCCTCTCTTTTTTTATCACATTGTTAAACTACTGTTATAATTATGCAAATATTGAAGTCTTTTTGACTGAATCGTAAGAAAAAAAATCTATTTAAAGGGTGAACACTCTTTTTCATAAATCACCTAGTCTCAATAGACAATTGTAGTTGAATAGACAATTGATTTGTAAGCTTCTTAGTTTCATGGTCTATCTCATTGCCTAGGTTCAAAGTAGTTTGGTTCGAATTAAGCCATGTCCTACTCATACATGACGCAATTTGAGCCAAACAATTAATTAGCCCTGCACTCTTACCCTTCTCTCATGAGTGCTTCGCCCTGTCATGGTTCAACATGTTCTATGGTATCATTTCTCTCCCTGAAAGATAAAATACATGTACAGGCACAAGTAGACAATAACTATATGATACATGGTTCACATTGCAAAATATTCATAGATTTTCAATTCTAACAAGTTGGGCCCATGGTCCTGTAATCTATACCTCTGGTCCCCAAAAAAAGTAGGGCATTGTTGCATTGTGGAGGACAAATTCCCAAAAATCTGGGGCAATGAAAGAACCCAGAAACCAATCTAAAGACCTTTCTTCGATTGAAAGTGGACTGCTGTTGTGTTTCCTTTTCTAATAGTCTACCCGGCTCCCTCTTTGGAACATAAACTATCCAGGTTGTAACAAATCAGACTTTTCAAATTGAAAACCTGCAACAAACAACTCATATGATTGCACACATGTACCAGCATGGCACATGAGTATAAGATCCAATCCATCTATCAAACTGGTTGGACCTAATAGATGTTTTCCAAAGAAATAAATCTGGCCCACTTGCATTTTTCAAATAAATAAATCTGGCCCACTCAGCAAGTGGGCCCCAATATTGGAAATAGCTAGGTGGGTGCATTAGAAACCTCTAGCCATAGTTTTCACAACAGTATGTTTCTTTGCAAACTTTGGTCATAATTACCAGGCTATGCCCTTCCAATGCATGGATATGATCTTCAGCCTAATGTCACGTTGGCAGGTGTGGTGTGTATATGAGTTTTATTGCATGTACATGAGGGCTTAGGAATTAAAGCTCCTAATGTGCCCTCTCTTTTTGTGCATCAGATCAATAGGATAAAAAATGGACAAGAAATAAAATAATTCGAATCATCATCATCTTGAAACATCTACTAAATAACCCCACTTCGTATTGTCTATGATTCCGAAGTAGCACTTTTGTTGGATTATTCTAACCATGTGATGCATACATGGCTCGTAAACAAACTACGATCATAACAAATTGGCCCCATTCAAAGGGCTAGGTGTTGGGAGAAGAGATTTCTCTCAACCAAACACAGGAATATTAAAATAAATAAATAAAAACTGAGAAAAAATGCAAACCACAAGAGAGATTTATGGGTCCCTTTTAGGACATCCAAGGATTCGATCTACTATACTAAAAATAATCTCTCAATGCAATGATAACTCTCTTTCTCTCATGATAGAATATATAGTATTCCAAATGAATTAGGGTTTATATAAAACTTTGTTTAAAATTATAAAATTGCCCTCTGAAAAGTGCTTGGCTAGATGAGCAGTGTATCTCTGATGATTAAGGCGTGTGTATCCAAATGCATGCCATGTATTGAAAAATTCTTCAAAGTACAAATGGTATTTTTCTTGTGATACACCCAAACAATAACTATAAAATAAACTATAACCAATGGTATTTTTCTTGTGATACACCCAAACAAAGCTTTCATGGATCAACGACACTAACCACAAAACACTAACATTTTGGATGATAAATAAAACAAATCCGTGCATGCAAAGCTGCAACCATTCAAGACCTCATATAATCAGAACTCCCTTGATCACTCTCTAATAACCTTCACCGATGGTGTGCGGTCCAGATGTATAAACAAACGGCCCTACAATGCATAGCTTCATCTTCTTGTCGGTGAGAAGGCGGGAGGAACTGAGAAGCGCTCCACTCATTCCATTGTTGACGTTGGTGGGAATGTCACAAGTCTCAGATGGAGAGGCATCAACGAACGCCTTGCACTCCGAAAGCTTTCCAAGACGGTCCATTTCCGAATGGGCCAATGTCGCGAACAAGTAGCCATTTTTATCGGTTGGGTCGCATAAGACGGTGTAAGGAGCCAGCTCATAGCCATTTTCATCGTAACCCATGCAAGTCACTCTCACCACAGCTCCTACATTAGCACAGAGCATGTCGTATATGATTTCCTCATGAAATTGCACTCCCCTAAAAGTAGAAACCGCACGTAAGTGCGAGCAAGAGAATATGCCTAACCTCTTCTTGTCTCATAACCAAGACCCCTTTAGCCAATCAACCTGGCTATGCCAGATTGCCCATATCGGATTTGCAAGATTCCATCAAATCGACGGTCGAAAGTCCATTTTAGTTTCATTTTTACTATTTATAGCATAACTCTTGATCCTTTTAGCTCTATGTGTTGTGCCCAACATAAAAAGGGCTTAGAAAAATTAGGAGAATAACATGGTTAGGTCAAATTGGACACTTACCTATGAAGTCCAATAAAAATCATGATCAAGTTTACTATTTATAGCAAGTCACGTTTTTAGGGAGTTTTAGTTGGAGTTTGATTTTGAAACATATTCTTAAATTTGATAGTACCAATTAAAAGATTGTGAACTCATTTTTATCATTAATCAATTTATTTTCAAATTTATTAGAATTTATTTCTATTTTTTATGTTTCCTCGTGAATTCAAGGAATCTCTATGAAGAGTCCAGATAAGCTCCTTGGATTGGGAATAGTTATCCCTCGGGAAGACGATGATATCGACAGTATCACATCCATCCCTGCGTTAATTTGGAAGACAGGCCGAACATGGATCGATGACTCGGGACTCTGATTGACTCATCTAGTCCTAAATCGAGTTGAACTGAGTCAAGGGTGACTCATCTGAGTTGCGCAGTGGGAAGGACACTGGTGAGTTGACTCGGACGAGTGGCAATGGTGGCAAATGGGCCATGTTGCAGCATGTCCAAGTCTAGCCCATGAGTTAAGGGCCTGAGTCCAAGTCCACCGGTGCCCATGGCTAAGTGATCGTGCTATGGCTTGGGTAGGCCCACCATCCAAATACTCAAGCCATGGGTCCCACCGTGATGTGTGAATGATATACAATGTTTCCCTCACGTGAGCCCTCTCAAGTTCTCCCTGTCATTAAAAAATAAGGCTGATCTGGAAACTCAAGTGGGCCGCACCACAGGGAACGGTTGGGATGTAGACACCCGCCATTAAAAACGCCCTAGATTGTATGTTGAGCTGACCATGTTTTCAATATGCCATCCAATCCATTCAGACCCAGTAGGATGAATGGACAAGCCAAGATTCCATCTGTTCTGAAACTCAGGTGGGCCATAACACGTGATTTTAGAGGTTTTAGGCATGGTTCTGCATGCTCTGGCCCACCTAAGTTTTTGATAGGCCTGAGTATTGGGTGCCGAGGAGAACATGTGGGAGATGGACGGGTAGGATATGTAGCACATGCAGAATATCCGGATCGTTCATCCAGTGGGGCCCATGCATCATCCCATTGGAGGACTTTAGATGGCAGAAAAGATTGAGATGTTAAAGGCCACCAGCCAGATGTTGGGAAATGGGACCGTTGGTGTTATTTTCTGGGCTATCATCCCTCCATAACGAGGCACATCAGAAGAAAGGTCCGATTCTCACACACGTGTGCCACGTGTGCAGATCTAGGGATAGCGGTAACAATTAATAGAAAAAGAAAAATAATTGTCAACTGTTACATTGTGGCATATAGGCAGATCAATCTTAGACCATCCAAATCTTGGGCCCTCTTGTGATTGCATCACAACACACTATCAAACAATATTAATCATCCATTACGGTCAGTGTGATAGGGCCCAGAATTTGGGCGGTCTAGATCAAGAAACACGTGTGCCATACATACAGTGGACGAGTTCCACCATTCAGTAAATAGTGGCAAACTCACAACAGTGTCAAACAGATTGTGAGAGGGAGAGACTAGAGACTTTGAAGAGGGGCCGGGCTTGAGGCCTGATCGACACTGCACGACCCCTCGTACGCCAACGCTTGTGATGTGATTGTCTTCATCAGCCTTTGAATAGTCAACGTGTGATTGTGGGCCATACCTATAAGAGGCGGGTCCCACATTGGCACAAACGGCTAGTGATAGGGAGAGGAGAGAGCATGCCAGTAGAAGCTGGTTGAGGGCCATTGAGTATGGTTGGGAGTTGGGGGAGGCAGACAGAGATGTGGAATGGAATAGGGCTCTCCCTATGTCTTTTACAAGGGGTGTTTGGTAGGGAGATCTGCAATTGAGATTTATTGTGATTTTATGTCATTGTGGAATCAATGGGGCTACATGCATGCACGATGGCTTGGGATCTATGATATGGGTAGCAAGAGCGAGAGAGAGAGAGAGAGAGAGAGAGAGAGAGAGAGATCATAGTTAAGGTAACAGTGGGCCAGGCTAGGGTTGGACTAAGCCTGACCCTCGACTAGAGCTGTACACGAACCGAGTCAACTCGATTAACTCGCTCGACTCAGTTCGATAAAGCTCGACTTGACTCGGCTCAAAATTGGGTTCAGGCCGAGTCGAGCTAATTTTTGGGAGCTTGAAAAAATTTGAGCCGAGTCCGAGTTGGACCGAGCTCGACTCAAACCTGACTTGGATCAGATTTGACTCGTTTAACTGGTTGGTCATCTAAAACCCTAATCCCCCTCCCCCCCCCCCCCACTAAATTCTCCTCTTTGTTCACAGCCTGTGTAGAACTCACCCCCTTTCTCCCAAGCACCCAACCGACAGCCAGACCCTAACCCACCACCCCTTCCATTTCTCTCTTCCTCTCACTATCTGAAGTTCCGGACAATTCCTCTTATCTGATGAGCACCTAGCCCTCGCCCTCGCCCTCGTCCGACTCTCTCTCTCTCTCTCTCTCTCTCTCTCTCTCTCTCTCTCTCTCTCTCTCTCTCTATTTGCCCCCTCCACCTCTGAACTTGGCTCAAAAGCTCCAGCTCAAGCTCGGCTTAAGCTTTGACCAAATCGGGCCGAGCTTGGGTTGGCTGTTGGTCAAGCCGAGCTTAGTTGTGCCAAGCTCAACTCAGTTCAACTCATATACAACTCTAACCTTGCCCATAAACTTTTGGCATGGGATTAATCAGGCTAAACAGGCCTTGTCTTAGCCATTGCCCTGGCCCTAGCCCTATTTGCCAAGTAAAAGAGCTAATGATCAAAGGTTTAAAGAACTTTAAATCTAAGATTTATTATTATTATTATTATTATTATTATTATTATTATTATTATTATTATTGAGATATACCCTCTATTCAGGATGGCTCCCTTTGTAGAAATGATTTTGACCGTGAAAACATGACCCTGAATCTAAATGTATTTTTAAAGTCTAAGCTACACACACATACTGAATGGAACCACTCATAGGTGTTCTGATAACATGACATATACTTGTATATAGAATATAAGCTATTGGTTTGCTTTCTTATTAGTCCGCTTTCTCATACATGTTTGGCCCACTTGAGTTTATGTGCCATTGATCAATAGGTTTATAAGGTGAGTCCCACTAAAATTAAGGGAAAAACCAAATATCAGCTCAATCTAAACTTTAGAGCGCCCCCATGCATCCCCACTTTTCATTGCCGCGTGGCCCACTTAACTTCTGGGTTCATCTTATTTGAAGGCCAATGTCCTCACATGAGATGGCTCAAATGATTGACAGCATGGATGTTACACATCTCACAGTAGATCTCATAGATTTTTTTGTTACACAGATCACATCCACTCTAAATGGCCCCTGAAAAAATTGAGAAAGTGGAATAAACATGTTTGGTTTTCCAATTACAAGGTAATGCAAAGTAATTGGGCTATGATTATTATTTCAAACTGTTTATTTAAATAAGACTAGTAAATTGAGAGTCAAATATATATATATATATATATATATAAAGTAAAATGCAATAATTCAATTTTTACATTATAAAATTATCATTTGTATAGTAGTTTTTGGGTGAAACAAACAATGATTGCAATCAAGTGGCTGCATGTTTGTGCAGTATGCACCTTCTTTGTACCTTGCACTTGAGTACTCCTACGGAGTTACTTGGCAATGTAGGAATATCAGGTGGTATGGAATTGAATTTGATCTAATGTAAATTCCATGATAGAAGAAAGTTAATTAATCCAAATATCATATCATCTCATCCTAATAGGGGAACAAGATTTTTGGTGGATTTCAAAATCGGCTATAACTGTGGGCCTCACATTGATGCATGTGCTTTATCTACGCCGTCCATCCATATGTGCCCTCTACATGTAACAATCGAGACACATATGCATACAGGTGACTAATACCAGTTATGAAATCTGGTCAATTGATTATAATTCCATGGTCCACCAAATGTAACTTTCATATTAATATAATGTTTTTCTCAAATGAAGAATTTAATTTGTAAGTATTTCCATACATGTAATCATTGTATAATAATGGCGTTAATTTCACTTAATGCAATTCGATACCATTTAATCTAGTGTTCCAAGCAGCCCCAGATTACATGAAATCCACTCTATCCATCAGATATATTACGCATTTGTTTGGGCTTGATCCCCAAAAATCAGGCGACCCCAAAGAAAATACCTAAAACTCTAAATACACGCAACTTCCTTTTTGGGCGAGTTGTGTACTAAAAACATGGTCTGCCCATCTCCCTGCCGTACACGTGGCAGGTTAATGTGTCAATCTGGATTCTTCATCTAGCGGGTCTTACCATGGATGGGAGGTCCAGCCTATACATAGGTTGGATGATCCAAGACTTTGGATTGTTGGCTTTGAAAGAAATGGAATGCATTTAGGTGCCAAAGGCACGTGAACTAAGACGCGTGCTGTATGCAAACCATGGTTTATTTAGGGCGGGTTTGGATTGTAAATCGTTTTGCTTTAGCTACTTATATACGGGAGTGTCAACGGGCTGGGTTTAAGCTGGCCCAAGCAATGTCCAAGCATGGCCCGTGCCTGTGACGGATCAAAATTCTATAGCCCAAACATTTTTTAATTAATGACATTATTACAAAATACCTATTGCAAACCCTAACATGATGGGTGCGGTGTCAGCCCAAAACACATGGTCTATGCTCGCCGGATCAAGAAATGGGTTTGAATTTTCAGCTTGAGGTTGGCCCTCGGTAGAGCTGGGCATCGAGTCGAGTCGGACCGAGTTAGAGCTGACCTGACTCAATCCAGTATTCAAACAGGCCTGATCTGAACTCAAACCGACTCGGTACCGAGTCCAGTATGCCTAACCCGATTTGAGTTCGCGTCTGGCTTGGACTAATCCGGACCAAGTACGACCCGGTCACAAGTACCAAGTTGGGTTGAGTGCGCAATCGGCACCGAGCTGAGTCGGGTGCAATGGGTATTCACGGGCTGAAATCACCACTCAAAAGTCTAGATTCACTTGCCAGAATTGTAGCCTCTCCATCAGCTACACGAAATCTCAGATTTGACGTCATATCTGAGTTTTTTTTTTTACTATATATGTACAAGTCAAGTTTCCGATCGAGTTGAGTCAGTACCAAGTTGGATTTCAGGTTGAGTCAAGTCGAGTTACTGGGTGACTCAAACTCTACTCAATTTAAGTTCGGATTAGACGAAGTCAACTTGATTTGGATCGACTCACCCACTCGGTTAGGATCGAGTCGGATCTAAACGAGTCAGACGAGTCGAGTTTGCTAAGTCGAGTCATTCCGTGCCTAACTCTAGCCATTGGGCATGGTACCCAACCCAAATCTGGTCTAAGGTGGGCTAGGCTCTGTAGCCAAACGGGCCTGTGCTGCCCACTGACAGCCTTATACCTCAAGTAGCTTATCTCAATTTCCACTTATTAAGAGGTGCATGCCATGTATCATCAGTTGATTCTTCACAAGTAGAAATAATAGCTGCAAAATAAACCATAATCAATGTTATTTTTATTATAATACCATCCAAGCAATGCTTTCATGAATCAATAACACTAAAAATACAAAGTCACAACCATTCAAACCGCCATATAAGTAGCATTTCCTTAATCACTCTCTAATAACCTTCACTGGTAGTGTGGGCTCCGGTCGTATAAACGAATGGCCCGACGGTGCATAGCTTCATCTTCTTGTCATTGAGAAGACCATAAGAACCTAGAAGCGCACCGCTCATTCCATTGTTAACATTGGTGGGAACGTTGCATGTCTCTGACGGTGAGGATTCGAGGTACGCCTTGCACTCTGAAAGACAGTCCATTTCTGAGTGAGCCAACGCCATGAAGAAGTAGCCATTTTTGTCGGTCGCTTCGCATAAGGTAGTGTAGGGAGCCAGCTCATGGCCATTTTCATCATAGCCCATGCAAGTCACTCTCACCACAGCTCCTACATTGGCACATAACATATAGTACATGATTTCTTCGTATGAAATTAAAAGACAGTTGAAAATGAATTGAAGACTCGGGACTCAGTGACTCGTCTGGTCACAAGTCAAGTTGGGACTCAGCTGAGTTGGATTGGACTTGAGTGAGTCTGAGTCGACCAGATGAGTTGCATCTGACTCAGATAAGTCGGCAATCCATGGGTTGAATAGCAAGTAGGGTGGCTAATGAGCCATGCTGCGGCCGAAGCATATCCAAATCTAGTCTTTGAGTTGAGAACCCGAGTCCAAGTCTAGTGTAGCCAAGGCTACGGGATGGGGCTACCTGGGCAGCCCACCACCCTAGGTTCTAGGTCGGGCTCACCATGTTTTGGACATGCCATCCCATCCATTCAGACGCCCTAGAAGGATTATGGACGACCCATACCATATAGGGCTGAAAGTCAGGTTGAACCCACCCGACCCATGACCGGCCCGACATTAGGTTGGGCTCGGGTTTGGGCTATGTAAGCACCAACCCAATAAAACTTGGGTCGGGCTTGGGCTGAGGTACCCTGTTGCTTGATCCAACCTAAACCTGTGTTGAAGGCAGAGGAAATTCCAGTGCCGTTGGGTTTCATTGGTTCACATCGTTTCTGATGACCCAAGCTAATAAGAGACACCGCATTTCTCTCTCTCAAATAAATTGCGTGCTACACAACACAACTTTTAAATGAGTAGTTGTCCTATATTTTTAGCTTGTTTGTTAAAAAAATGAAGTTATTTACAATAAATAACTACATATATAAAATTAATAAAAACATAGGTATAAAAAATAAGACATGCATGCAGTGAAAATATAATAAACTAATGTAATAATGAAAAGACTAGCATGTATCCATCTGGCTAACCGGACTGAGCCTGCTTGATTTGGGCTAGGGTTGAGAATTCCCAACCTGAGGTTGGGTTGGGTCGGAATAGGGTTGAGGTATAGGAACCTCGGGTTGGGCAAGGGTTGAGCACCAACCCGTCCCAAGCCGTCCAACTTTCAACCCTAATACCATATATACCACATGATTTTAGAGGTATTAGGATTGATTTTACATAGCGTGGCCCACCTAAGTTTTGGATCAGCTAATTTTTGGACAACAAGGAGAACATGAGGGTGATGGACGTATTGGATGTCGTGATCCAATTACGGTGGACCCCACACATCATGTTGTAGGTTAAGACTACTGTATTGGTATCTGTCATGTAAAATGAATTTTCTTCTCTTGCTATCAATCTAATATGCTGTGGAGCACATGTAGAATGTCCGGACCGTTTATCCGGTGGGCCCCATTGTGGAAAACATAGCCAAAGCTCCCACCATCTAATTGGAGGAATTTTGATGGTTGGGCCACTAGCCGAATGGTTCGGAATTGGACCGTTTGTGTTTTTTTCGGGGTTATGATCATCCCTCCATAACGAGGCACATGGAATTAAATCTCTCACACGTGTGCCACGTGTGAATATCCGGGGATAATTGTAATAAAAAATAGAAAAGAACAACAAATGTTTCAACTAAGACATTGTGGCATATAGGCAGACCAATCTAGACCATCCAAACCGCGGCCCATTTGTGATTGAATCACAACACATGATCAGAAAATCCTAACCATCCATTAGAGTCAGTGTGATATGGCCCATAATTTGGGCGGTCTAGATCAACACCCACGTGGGCCACAGGCAATGGATAGTTTCCACTGCAGTAAATAGCATGGGTGGAGCACATGTAAATCACCTTGAAGAGGGCCGAGCTTGAGGCCTGATCGACACTGCACAACCCCTCGCACGCCGACGCTCGTGATGTGCTTGTCTTCATCAGCCTTTGGATACCCAACGTCTGATTGTGGGCCATACCCATAAGTGGTGGGTCCCACATGGGCACAAACGGCTAGTGATAGGGAGAGGAGAGAGCATGCCAGTAAGAGGTAGTTGAGGGCCATTGAGAACGGTTGTTTGGAGAGACAAACAGTGATGTGGAATGGAATGGGCTCTCTCTCTCTCTCTCTCTCTCTCTCTCTCTCTCTCTCTCTCTCTCTCTCTCTATCTTTTATAAGGTGTGTTTGGTAGGTATAGCTTTGCAATTTAGATTTATTGTGATTTGATGTGATTGTGGAGGGCCACATGCATGCACGATGGCATGTAATCTATGATATGGGTGGCACGTTGAGAGAGAGAATAATTATATAAGTAGGGTGGCAATGGGCAGAGCAAGGGTTAGCCAAAGCCTAGCCCTAGTCCTGATTGCCTTAATGGGGCTAACGAGGCACCCTGTCCCTACAGGACCAGCCCTAATAAGGAAAAGAATGAATGATTAAAGGTTTAAAAATAGACCAAATTTAAAAATTTTCTTGAGAAATGTCCTCCATCAACAATCAATTCTATTATAAAATTGATTTTTATTGTAAAAACATGATCTCAAATCTAAAAGTGTGTTTAACTTATACATTTATACAAAATACGAACTATACTTACTAATAACTTTTAAACCGTATATTCCTTTTGTATGATGGCAATTTACTTGAGGATTGATTAGACCAATAGGCTAAGTTGGGCCATTTATCATATGAGCTTGGCAGGTACATAGGCCCAGAGTTCAAGCTAATGGCTAGCCCTGTGCCTAGTTTAAAGGCCTAATCTTTGGCCCATCATGGCTAGGCTTAATAGGTGTGGCTATGTGGCATGGTAGAGACTGTCCAAGGTTACCCTTGGCCTAGCTCTAGTCTCCTAAGCCTTGGCCCTAATGGGGCTACAAAGGCCGTGGCCCTAGCCCTATTGGTTTGGGACAGGTGAAGACTAGCTTAGTTAGTAAAAGGGCTAAAAATCATCAAGGGTTTAAAATAGTCCAATCTTATAGTCATTTTTGGGCTATCTCCTCCATCCATAATGAATTTCACTGTACAAAGTTTTGACGGGATTTTAGTTGTTTGGCACCATAAAGTAACCGGGGTTTGAAATCCCCTCAAAGAGGGGTTTGAAATCCACCGTGAAAGCTCGGATTACATCTAAAATCCTTTCAAGAGTTGCATATGTAATATGTGTGTCACTGGACTATTAAATTATTGGGCACATGGCCCACTAATGATATCCCAAAACAACTACATTATCAATTGCATATAATTACTTTAATATGATGATCAGCGCCTTCCAAACATTGTCCATTTAAATCAATGGTTAAAAATCGTTGCTTAGTCACTCAAACATGATCTTGTGCTTGTGGCCAACCTAAAACTAGGAATTTCATTAATTTTGGGCAAAGTATATATTTTAGCGGGCTTATCACAACCATTGTCTCAAACATTACAAACATTCTCTAATTACAGATATTAAAGTTGATTTAGTAATTAAATTCAAACCCATGTAAATATATCATGCATAGCTACTTTTGGATTAAAGTTGATTCCCAATCGTAGATGCCAAACATAATAGGAGGATTTCAAATCCAGAAGGTTCAATCCACGCTCCTAAACAGGTCTCAAAATACAAACTTATAATAGAGTAGATCGGGTTTTGTTTAAATGAGTGTATGCGAGGATCTCTCTAAATCTCTTATATATCTCCTATCTCCTCTATATATTCAATTGTTATCAGAGAAATAATACAAGATTCATTTTCCACAATGTAGTCTAACATGGCATCTGAGTTCCTAATCTGGAGTGTTTGATCCACCCCGCACCACCCGTTGTCGTTATCAACCCAACACATGCGGCAGCCTCCATCATACTCCACCTTGAATCGAATCCGGCTCCGACCCTTGACACCCCTGTCTCAATGCCAGCACAACCCTGTTTGCTTGAAGCAAGTAACTTCGTCACTCCATGCTCGCCCCCATGCTACAGTTGTAGTTTTCCTTTTGTTTTAATAAATATTACTCATTTCGTCACTCCATGTGATCATTTCTGTTTTCAACAAACATAAATCGCATATAGAATTTCCCATCAAATGCCAAAAGGTACATTCAAATGAATCCTAACCGTTAGCGACCTGATCACACGTATAGCTGTCTCTATGCTAACTTGGGGTGCAGCCCATCTTGGAAGTGGATTGCGTGGTGAGTAAGTATGTACGCAGTAAACTCTGTGGGGTCCACCGTGATTTATATATTTTATCCACTCCTTCCATCCATTTTAAAAAATAATTTCAGGGATTGAGCCCAAAAATAAATCATATCCAAAGCTCAACTGGAACACACCACGGGAAACAATGTGAATTGAACGTTTACTGTGAAAATTTCTTGAGGGTCACTAAAGTTTTGGATCAAGCTTATATTTTTGTGTTCCCTTCATCCATGTTTTTTTGATCTTATTAACAGGTTGGATGACAAATAAACATCACTGTGGGACCTGGAAAGGTTTCAACGGTGGAAATCATTATTCCCACTGTTTCCTGTGGTATGGTCCATTTGAGCTTTTCACGTGCTTCAATTTTGGTCTAAACCCCTTAAATGAGCTGGAAAAACGGATGGACAGCGTGGATTAACCACATACATTCATGGTGGGCCCAACAGAGTTTACTCAGTACGATAAGAGCGCACTGAGTAACTCAGTACACAATCCGATTTCGCCCATCTTTTGGTCTTGTGTAGCCACATCCATGCCATCCAAACAGTAAGCCCCATCATGAAAATCACCAGCATTTGATTTTGGGGATGTTGGTTGGACCAAGAAAACCAATGTCACACGGATGATCAATGTCTGGACATTGATCATGCGTGTGGGATAGGTTTCCTGTCCCATATGAAATATGGGAGAAAGAGTAGGGCTGCCAAGGGGCTGAGCCCTACACGCTAGGGCCATTTTATTTAAAATTCAGGACCAGATTGAACCCAAGCCCAGCCCAAAGGACCTAAGGGAAGAAGAGCTCGCTCTCTTTCTATGGCTCTCTCCCTCTTTTTCGTATGTGTGTGGGGGTGAATTTTAGTTTTTCTAAGCTCGTGGTTTCTCTTGTAGTTTATTTAAGAGGAATCGTAAGTAACGAAGATGTATTTTTTTTGTAAGATTTTTCTTAGTGAGAAATTTCTTATATAGTTGGAGTAAGAGATAAGTCTTATAATTTGATTTTTTTTGTTTTTAGTGAAGGAAAAAGTTTTATATATATATATATTGCCAAGTATAAAAATCTTTGTACTTCTTATCTTTTATATTATTATTTGATTTGGCTTTTAATTTATTAATATTAATATTATTTAATTTTTTTACTTCAGATCTTTTATAGGTGGTTGTGTGTTGTTGGCATCAAAAAATTATGGGTGAAGCTGCTCATTGAATGTGGAATGTCAAAAACAACGTGGGTTGTGTTTTTTAATTTAATGGTTCACATTTAAGTGCAAAAATCCAAGGTGGTATCCTTTTATGAAGCTGGAGTGAATTTATTAGGATTCATCGTAACCCAAAGCTTAGAGCGGTACATGAGTCGAGATGTGCCCGGCCACTAGCTAACCCCAGCTCGAACTCGGCTCAGCTTGGTCTTCGAGCTTGTCTGGCTAGCTCGGCTCGATTTGATCAGTAGCTCGGGCCAGTTCGAGCCTTTGCAGCGTTTTCTCAAACACATGGAGTGCAACTGCAATTTCTCACAGTATGCAAAATATCAATAGCAATTTACAGGTATTTCATCAAACACTTAGTAAGTAGCATCAAAATCAAGATACAACGGTAATTTAACCATGTAATGTTTCTTTTTTTGGTAGTGATTTGTTTCATATACATACCAATCCTACGAAGAATGTATGCACCCAAAATAACACTTCGTTGAGTCATTTTATCAAACACTTGGTGAGCAACAAAAATATCAAAATAATCGAGTCACCGAACTGGTTCAATCCGAGTTCAATTCTGAGGTTCGATCCGAGTCGATTTGAGCTTGAAGTCGGCTCTAAATTTATTCGAGCTACAAAATTCAGCTCGACTTGGCTCAAAATCAGTTTCAAACCGAGTCGATCCGAGCTTTTTTGAGTCGAGTCAAGCGAGTTAGCCGAGCTAACTCAGTTCGTGTACAACTCTACCAAAGCTCCATGGGGCTGATGTGACATCTAATACGTCCATCAATCTTGCCAAATGTAACGCCCTGAAAATTGGAGGTCGTGTGTACACTCGACTCCCAAGTTCCCGGGTATCACTTATAACTGATTTTTATTTATTTGCGTTTAATCAGGTTTAAATGCGCAGTATGGAATTACTGGAAACATGAAGCACAACCACAACTAGTCTACTGAAATGAAAGAGGCTAAATGTTTACAAGTCCAAAATAATGTAAATGGGTCGCCCAAGGCGTTGCCTAACAAAATCACAAAATGTGTCCAAAAGAATGGTGAGCTGACTCCAACACCCAACGATCCAAGCTCAGTCTACTAGGCCGATGGAGAACCGCCCATCAGCTGGAAGTAGGACAACTCATCCTCCTCATCAAGACTCGCGTCGTCAGGCTCCTCGTACTCTACGTCACTTACAACCACGGAAGAGTCTGGTTGGTGTTTTAAAACATCATCCCAGAGTGTGAGTGAGTAATCAACTCAGTAGGTGTTATTAATCTTAAGTTACATCAGGCGTCAATTATCTTATGAATTTAATGAAAGACAAACATCCATAAATCCTTGACTAATCTTGTTAATGCATATGCATAATAAATGATATGATGCATGACCTCGCCACAACACTCCTTCGAGCGACTCCGTCTAACGATCACACATAACCAGCACTCCCCCATTGCGACTTCAACCACCGAGTCGCCAAATCCTACCTAATGCAATGCATGAATAATGTTAACCTAGTATTTAGTTAATTTTATTCATCCAGCAGATTAAGGAATCTGGTACACCCCCCGATATCAATGCCCTTAACTAGTTGCGAGGTCAAGGCCCCTCAATGCATGAGGCCAAGACCCCGCGATCCTTGATCCCATCGGATTCCCCATCCCCGATTTCAAGCACATGGGGAGTATTGGGAAAGGGATCGCTTGCGGTCACTACGGGGAAGCTCATCACCCCAGCGTAGGCCGACAACTTGAACACAATGTCCCATTCCACCATGCCCGGCTCTCAAGACAGTGGATCAGTTTCCAACGGTTATCAATGGGCTTCAATGGGCGAATGGTGTCCCAAGTTCCATTCAGGCGTGAGCAGACATGATTAACAAACATGGTTGGTCAGTAAGTAGACTAGATCGCATGAGTTCAGGCGAGTACGTGACAGACGACATCGGGTACAAGCGACCCATGTAGTCTAAATACTGTCGCCCATATGCACCCACCCAAATTCACGAGTTTAGCCTTAGTTTAGTCCTACCAACGGGACCATCGTCTCTCTCCTCAGATTCCTGACCAACCCAAGGGTTTTGATGGTAATCCATAACACTTCAACAATCAGGGTTATCAACTAACATACGCAATATCATGCATTCATATTTTCCAACATAAAATTCAGATTTTTCTACGGCGCAAATGTTAACATTTTGTGAAATGAAGTTGCATATGTGATGTGTGGGTTAGTGAGGAAACCAAGCATTTCATATATTTCCTAATACAAAAATATACATAAGGGTTAATACATCAAACATGTTTGGGGAATCATCATACAAGAATTGAGTAAGAATTATACAAGCAATCATCAATTTTATACCCAATCATGTTAAGAAACATCAAACTTTCCATCATCATTTCATATTGATTTGGGGGAGGATCTAAAGTGTAATGGCTTGTCTAGGTTTTCCTAGATTTTCCAAATACATCACCCAACAAGTAAAATCATTAGATTCATATTAAAATTGGTGCTAGATCACCTAAGAACAATAGTCCACACCTATGAATCATTGATAGCCCTAGGAAACGATCTAGGGTTGCTAAACTTACGATGGATTCATAGAGATCCTGAGTCAAAGGAACTTTGCATATTAGGATTACATGCAACATCTAGCTTAACACAAAGGATCTCAAGAAGATGGGTGTTTACCTCTCCAATCGGTTAGAATTCGAATTTAGAGTGGTGGGTGTGGGATCTCATGAGGAAGAAAGAAAGATTTGCAAGGATCGACTTCTCTTGGGCCCCACCTTCAACTATGACCCACTTTCTCTCCTTTCCTCCCTTCTTCCTTTCTTCTTTCTCCCTTTTCTCTCTTCTCTTTCCTTTCTCTAGGGCAAATTCGTATGGGGAGAGGGGTGTCCAAAAGAAGCCTTTTTATAATGTCAGATTTGGTGTAAATGACCTCAATGGTTGGATTTTTACTATACTAGCCCTATGGGAGGGTCTTTCTAACCTTTAGGGCCTACTACGGGGTGTACATATTGATATACACCGTAAAATAGTTAGCCCTAATGATGATCTACGTATGAACATATTCGGCCCGCCATTTAGATACACCGATTGACAGATATGATTATAAGTCTATTCAACGGTCACCGATGGTCGATCGGGGCCGCAGCTATACGAATATGAGCAGGAAAATATCCTTACTCCACGTGTGAAGTTTGGTCGTAAACCGATGGTCCGAAATTCACAACTTTGCATAAGAGTGAACGACCAAATTCACTTAAGTTTCAGCACTTCTCATGCACTTATCCTTTGGCTCAAGTTGAGCGGTTCTGGACAGTACCCAGATCCAACTCCCGTGATGGATGCCAAGCCCAATAAGACGGACATTATTCTATAGTTTTGGAACTAGTGGCCCACCAACGAACGGTATAGAGCTTGTTCGAAAAATCAGGACATTTCTGGAATGAATTTGGTAATGAGATTTCTCTTGGGCAATGATTATGGTTTGAATTAGCTATGTTTATAGTGTGGACTATTTATAACTACTGAAAGTGGAGATTTGGTCATGATTACTCTAAACTATCGGTTTTAGGCTAAAAGAGTAATGGGGTTGATTTGGTCTATTAGTTAAGATCCGGGCCTTATCTAACTCAGCTTCGATTAGGTCATGGGTTGGTTAGATTTGGGTCCTATATGAGTAAATCATGGGGCTAAAGTTGATGTTCATGTGATCGGGCAGATTCGTTAGCTTCCCACGGTTGATTAATCGAACTTGTGCGGTTCTTTACTAGTTCCACCCATGTATAAACTATCATTTAGTGCCAATGGTCAGTAAGTAATAATATAAGTTAATTACGTTAAAAAAAAATTTAAGGATTTTTGGAAATCCAAAACAATGAAAATCCAGGATGTTACACCAGATAATCATGTTAAGATGTTAACTAAAAAGTTAGATAGATTGAATACTCATGTGGTGTTAGAAATTATACAGATTAATGTACTTCTGTATAATATGGAAACCGAAAAGTATAAAATTAATCAGAAATCAGGACAGGCTGAAGCACGTCTGAAACGCTGTCCTTAAAGCGTTATTTGCCCCTACTCAAGTGAATTGAGTATGCTGGTAGGTTACAGGCAAATAGCTTCTAGGATACGACGAGCCTGGTGTGGGTCTGCGTTCAGCAAACACGAAGGCCCACCAAATGGAACTCAATTACACGCTTCTGGCAGTATTACAATATAAAGGAAAAATTCCAAAAGAATAAGAAAGAAGAGAAAAACTTCTGCACTGGTTAGTTCAAATCTTCAAGACCACACCGCTGGTCTGTTCTTCAAGCTAAGGTTTAAGCCTTGCTATGTTGTTGAAAAACACTAGAATATTTGAGTAGAGAGGGGCTGGCTGTCTCAGTTCGTATGGGTTTGCTGGAGTGAGTTGAGATGGATTGGAAACCCATCCAGGTCCTCCTTTTATAGGATATGGTGGCTAATGGTCCGAGACTTAAATTCCATTAAGCCATTTCTAGTTGGAAAACTAACCGCTTTATGACCTTTTTGATCAGGCATGGACCATCAAGTTCCGCATGTTGATCGTTTTGGAGAAACAATAGCCTTTAGTGGGCTAGCCATGCGCACTTTGGACCCGCACTAATGGCTCACCTTACCAGCAATGACTCTTTTACCCTCTATTTATACTGAGAGATTTCTCTCTCAGTCCTTTAGTCTCTCTACTAACCAGCTACCCGCCCTTACCACTTAGTCGCATCGCGACTCGCACACGTCTCGCTCCGGTTCGCTCAAGGTCGCGAAGGAGCGACCCTCTGCGACACAATGCGGATGTGCGAAGTGCAAAGTGCGCCACTAGCGCCTCTACAACCACACTGCCTCACATGCCCACGCCCTCGCACCGAGCCCGAGCCCGAGCCCGAGCCCGTGCCCGTGACCGAGACCGAGACCGAGCCCGAGCCCGTGCCCGTGCCCGAGCTCGAGCCCGAGCCCGAGCGCGCGCCCGGGTGTTCCAGTGTTACGCACTGGAACACGTAAGGTCCATAGTCCACGGACTAGGTAAGTAAATATTATAATACTCCACTTCCTTCATATAAACCATAGGTTTTTCTTTTCTCTTATCTATGTGGGACTCTTCCAAAAACCCGTAGAAAAGTATTTTTCAAAAAACAACTTTTTATATTATATTATATTTTATTATTAAAATATTTTTATTAAAATCAATATTTTTGCAACAATCCCCCACTTGATTTTTTATTAAAATATTTTCTCGGTTAAACAATACTGCCAGAATAATTTGCTTATATGCATAAAGAAAGATATCTTTCGATTTTAATCTTTCCTTAGTATAAGTATTTCAAAACTCTGTCGAAATGACTGGTAGCCACAGCTTTGAACCAGTTATTCCTAGATAACAGAATTGAAAATACCACACACATATTCGCTATGTGTTTGTTAGAGTTCCCACAATCTTGCTCAGCACAATTAATGGCAATGTGCTTATCTTAATTCATGAACGATTCCGAGAGAAAAACTCCTAACTCTCATGAGATACGGCACCATCTCTACGTTCATATAGGTGAAATCCTTCCAGTATATCCGTTACTATAAGATTCTTGTCCTTATAGACTGAATTTCATTAAGAATTCTAAGACTCAACCCTCTATCGTAATGCTCAGCACTTATCTATTATGGATGAGGTTCTATAATTTTAATGCTGAAAAACTTTCCACATATCAATGACTTGTTCTTACCCATTAAACTTAAAATCAGAGATTTTCTGACTTTAGGTTGGGTTACCATCACTGGTGGAACTTTGGTTGAAGAGTTTCAACCCCATACCTCTAGATGTAACCTTTACTACCTCTCTCGGTAGAGGTTTAGTGAAAGGATCTACCAGGTTATTGCTTGATTTCACATAAGAAATAGCAATGATTCCATCTCGAATCAATTGTCTAACATAATCATGTCGAAGACTAATATGTCTAGACTTACCATTATAAGTCCCGCTATAGACTCTAGCTAATGTGGCTTCACTATCACAATGTAGTGATACAGCCGATATAGGCTTTACACAGAAAGAAATTTCTAATAGAAGATCCCTTAGCCACTCAGCCTCTTTGCCTGTTACAGCTAGGGATATAAATTCAGACTCCATAGTCGAATGTGTTATGCAAGTCTGTTTCTTGGATCTCCAAGATACAGCTGCACCTCCTAGGTTGAATACTCACCCTGTAGTAGACTTGTTGTCCCCTGCACTCGATATCCAGCTCGCATCGGTATATCCTTTCAATACAGCAGGAAACTCTGAATAGAATAGTCCTAAGTCTTTGGTTGCTTTTAAGTAGCCAATGACTCTACTTATTGCATTCCAGTGTTCAGTACTGGGGTTACTAGTAAACCTACTAAGTTTACTTACAGCATATGCGATATCAGGTCTAGTGCATTGCATAGCATACATAAGACTCCCTATAGCATTCGCATATTCTAATTGTGCAACTATTCTTCCAGTATTTTCTTTTAGCTTGATACTTGGATCAAATGGGGTCTTTCCTTCTTTTATATTTAGATGGTTAAACTTGTTTAGTATCTTCTCAATATAATGAGATTGACACAAAGCATAACCCCCACAATGTTTTTTAACTTTGATACCAAGAATGGTATCAACTTGTCCAAGATCCTTCATTTTAAATACGGAAGATAGAAATCTTTTTGTTTCAGTTACAACTTCCATTTTATTACTTATTATTAACATGTCATCAACATACAGAAAAATAATAACGATGTAACTACCATCTACTTTAGAATATATGCATTTGTCAGCTATATTATGCATGAAACCATGAGAAATTATTTTGGAATCAAACTTCTCATGCCACTGTTTTGGTGCTTGTTTTAATCCATACAATGATTTGACTAATCTACATACTTTATTTTCATTTCCTGGTAGAACGAATCCTTCAGTTTGTTCAATGTATACCTCCTCGTTGAGGTCACCATACAGGAATGCAGTCTTTACATCCATTTGGTGGATGTGAAGATGATGTATTGAGGCTAGCGCAAATAATATCCTAATGGATGTTATCCTAACTACAGGAGAGTAGGTGTCAAAGTAATCTATCCCTTCTTTTTGTCTAAAATCCTTAACTACTAGTCGAGCTTTAAAGGTTTGGATAGTTCCATCTGTGTGATATTTCTTTCTAAATACCCATTTACAACCTATGGGTCTAGAACCTGGAGGTAAGTTAACTAATTCCCATGTTTGATTTGATAGTATGGATTCCATTTCATCATTTATACCTTCTTTCCAGAAAGCTGAGTCTCTAGAGGATATGGCCTCTTTATATGTTTTAGGATCATCTTCTATAGTCATTACTATAGGTATTTTTCTTATAACATTTTCTCTATCTCCTTCTACAAGATGAAAAATGACACGTTGTGAGTCTATATAGTCATCTCCAAGACTTTTCTCTATTCTTGTTCTTTGACTCCTACGAAGCTCAATAGGAGCTTCCACTATCTGTGGAGCTGTGCTATCTGGTTCTCTATTAAGAGTTTGGATTTCATTATCCTTTGACTCCAAGGATAGTGAGTTCTCAAAGAACTCAACATCTCTTGATTCTATTATTGTATTAGACTCTATGTCTAGAAGTCTATAAGCTTTACTATTTTGTGCATACCCTACGAAGGCGCACTTAATAGCTCTTGGTCCTAAGTTAGTTCTTTTTGGATCAGGGGTTCTGCAATATGCAAGACACCCCCATACTTTTAGATATCCTATGTTAGGTTTTCTACCTCTCCATGTTTCATATAGAGATATTTTATATTTTTTAGACGAAATTCTGCTTATTATATGGCATGCTGCAAGCAGTACCTCTCCCCATAGACTTAGTGGCAACTTTGCTCTTATCAGCATTGAGTTGACCATTTCTACTAATGTTCTATTCTTTCTTTCAGCTATTCCATTTTGTTGAGGTGTATATGGTGTTATACATTGATGTATCAGTCCATGTTCTTCACAGAAGTTATCAAATTCATTGGAGAAGTATTTTCCTCCTCTATCACTACGGAGAATTTTTATTTTCTTATTCAGTTGATTCTCCACTTCTGCTTTATATATTTTAAACATGTTTAATGCTTCATCTTTACTTTTTAATAGGTACACATACACATACCTAGAGCAATCATCTATAAAAGTTATGAAGTACCGTTTACCTCCACGAGTATGAATGTCGTTTAATTCACAGATGTCACTGTGCACAAGATCCAATATTAGAGACGATCTTTCAACACTTGGAAAAGGTTTCTTTGTCATTTTGGATCTTGTGCACACTTCACATTTTTCGGTTTCATTATCTGTGTATGAGATTAAACCATTCTTAGCCATAAACCTTATTTGGGCTAGTCTATCATGCCACCATCCAACGAATTCAACCATATACGCAGAATTGCTACTTTCATTCAAACTTAACCATTCCACAAGCATATCCCTTTTCGACAAAATTTTCATTTTTGGACAGAATCAGTTTACCTGACTCATACACCACCCGTATGCCTGGTTTTCCTAGAAGATCCCCAGAAACTAAGTTTCGCCTCATGTCTGGGACGTGCAGTACATTAGTTAGAATCACTTTCTTTCCAGAGGTGAATATCAATTCGACAGTTCCTTTGCCGACGACCTTCGATCGGACTTCATTACCCATTTGGACTTCTTGTCTATCGGTCAATTCCTCATAGGTTTTGAAGGCTAATTTGTCGTAGCACACATGTACAGTAGTGACAGTATCATACCACCAATCTGGAACTTTGCCTTGGATGGTATTCACCTCAATGATCATAGCCACAATATCGCCTTCTTCTACTACACTTGCCTCTTTTTTAGATTTGCGATAGCGGCATACTCGAGCATAGTGCCCGGTTTTTCCACAGACATGGCATGGGCCCTTGAACTTTCCGTTCTTCTTTTGGGTGTTCTTCTTGAATTTCTCTTTATTAAGTTTCAGGGAATCGTCCTTCTCGGGATGTTTGTTATTAGTGTTTTCTACAGCATGTACCTTGGACGAGGTATTCCTGTTATCATTTTTTCTATCGCGGTTACGAGATTCTTCCTCAATCCTGAGGTGTTTCTGGATTTGTTCCAGTGTATAGTCCTCGGTTTTATGCAGCAACTTCTTTTTATAGTCTTTCCACATCGGTGGCAATTTAGCGATTATAGCCCCGACTTGGAATGATTCAGGAAGATCGATTTTTATCGCTTTGATTTTGTTTACTATTAGCTGCAATTCTTGGATTTGGGGCAGCAGCAGTTTATTATCTACCATGCTAAAGTCAAAATACCTAGCGATGAGAAACTTGTTGGTGCCTTCTTCTTCAGCCTTATATTTGAATTCCAAAGCGGCCCAGATCTCCTTTGCTGATGATGTCTGTTGGTACAGATCGTACAGGCGGTCGGAGAGAGCGTTCAGAATGTGTCCTCGACACAAGAGTTCGTCTTCGACTCTTTTGATGCGGGAAGCTACTTGTTCAGGTGTGTCGTTGTCAGATGCTTCAGGTAGTGCTTGCAAATTTGGATCTAATATGTAATAGATCTTCGCGCCGTCAGGAGAAATTTCAGTTTGTCTTGCCATCTTGTAAAATTGGTTCCATCGAACCGATCAAGACGTATCAAGTCCTGATTCATCAACTTGATGAATGAAACATTGTCGACTTCCATCAATAAATAACGCTTTAAGATTGTTGGAAATTATACAGATTAATGTACTTCTGTATAATATGGAAACCGAAAAGTGCAAAATTAATCAGAAATCAGGACAGGCTGAAGCACGTCTGAAACGTTGTCCTTAAAGCGTTATTTGCCCCTACTCAAGTGAATTGAGTATGCTAGTAGGTTATAGGCAAATAGCTTCTAAGGAGTGGGTTTGCGTTCATCAAACACGAAGTCACAACAAATGGAACTCAATTACACGCTTTCGTATTACAATATAAAGGAAAAATCCCAAAAGAATAAGAAAGAAGAGAAAACTTCTGCACTGGTCAGTTCAAATCTCGGTTCAGTTGAACCGTTCTAAACCACACCGGTTGGTCTTCAAGCTAAGGTTTAAGCCTTGCTATGTTTCTTGGAAAATACTAGAATATTTGAGTGGAGAGGGGCTGGCTGTGTATGGGTTTGTTGGAGTGAGTTGAGATGGATTGGAAACCCATCCAGGTCCTCCTTTTATGGCCTATGGTGGCTAGGGATGGTCGAGACTTAAATTCCATTAAGTCATTTTTTGGAAAACTAGCCGTTTATGGCCATTTTTTTATTTTGTGCATGGACCATCAAGTTGTTTGATTTTTTTTGTGAGACAACTAGCCATTTTCTAGTTTGGGCTAGCCATGTTATTGGGCCGGCTAGAACTTAAATCCAATCTGTTTATTTTTTTATATATCCCTCTATTTATATTGAGAGATTTCTCTCTCGATCCTTTAGTCTCTACTAACTACCCAATAGTTAGCCCGCACTCGCCACGCTCGCTCCGGTTTAGGGTCAAATTTGCATATCGGACCCTTTTTTACTGGATTTACAAACATGAATCTTTTTGGCCGGTTTAAATCGTGTTTGTGATGCAGTGTACTTACGAGACTGGAAAAGGATGATAAAACCATGGATTTACGCTCAGGAATCATTAATCTAAAGGGACAGACTCTAGGGGACCGAGATCGATGATTTTATACAGCCGAGATTCAAGAAAATCACATGTGTCGCACTAAAGAGGCTCGAAATTGGCTCAGAATGTGAGATCACAGAGTTTCCACCATCCGTTCTGCTCGAAGCTTCATATGCGGTCTTAGGACCATAAATTAACCGTACACGTCAAAAATCAGCCATTGGATCTTTGTGGAAATGTCTCGACAGACGGATCAGCCCACAAATTATCAATCTGGGGCCCGCCTGCTATCTCGAAATACTTCAAGTTTGGTGTCAACCGTTTAAATTGTGTGGCAAACAGGTTGGTCGGAGCTGATCTCTCATATACATCAGCGTGGGACCCACATGTGCATTGCACATGTACAGCATAGGTGCACTAGCCGTGCACGGCATAAAAGCAAGATTCAAATACGTCTCTGACCGAGACTCTTTCCAAAGCGCGATTTCTTCTTCCAGCGTCCGCACACGGACGTGCGGACGAATCTTTGTGGGCCCCACCACGCATCAACGGTCAGATCCGGACCGTTTATAAGATACACGTGCCCCCTATCACTCAGGCCTAGGTGGAGAAACTTTACAATATAATCAGAGACTGTTTTTGATCGTCCAAACAGAGACCCAAAACCGATTCTGATCTACCGGTTTTTCACGAAAAACTCGGTGGACGGAGTGGATTTCTCAAAAGAAAATCAAAGTGGGCCCCACCAACTTCGACAGCGAGCCCCGCGTGCGCGGGCCCTGTTTCCGCGTCCGGTCGAGGCCGGGATTTGCGAGGTATAGTGGGCCACGATCATCAGTAATTTGAGGGATCCATACCGTCCAATATGTCCACAGGGAGGCTAATATTCTAGCCAAGATCTCGGAAATGATGGATGCTTTGATATCCCGCCACAAATACAACCCAAACGCAGGATATTTTGCGTATTCCACTGTGCATGCGGACGCGGCTGCGTAAACGGCCGTCCTTCTCCCCCTCCGCAACAAATTAAACTTCAGCATGGAGTCTTCGGTATTGGACGGACCAGGATATAAAGGAAGGAGGGCTACGGCTGCTGAGGAGGGGAAGATTGGGAGAGAGCTAGAAGAAAAAAAAAAGGAAAAAGTTTGGAAACGGGGACAGGACAGGGACGTGGAGTGCACGGCTGACCTTGGGTTGGAAAAAAAGGGCTGCATGTCAAGGCTTGTTCTGCTGCTGCTGTGCGTAGAAGAGAGGATGCACGTGATCTCAGGAGCAGGCTTGGATGATTGAAGGAGAAAACAGGGAAATTCTTTGGTTTCCTTTTTCTTTTCCTTTTATTGATTTTCTTCCTTTTCTTGTGTTTATTTGTTTATTTTAACCCATTCATGTGTGGCTAAACCCCTTGGCTAGGGCTAAGGGGTGAAGCTTGTAGCGTGATGGGAAGAATTTTATGCCTTTAATTCTATTTTAAACTGAATGGATTTGGTATTGGGTTGATTTTATGGGAATATTTTTAGTTTTTTTAATGGCATGTTGTGACTGAAATTACAATGGGCTTGCAATGGCTTTGAATATTCCTTTCCTTTTTATGTTTATGAAGTCAGGAACCCCTGTTGTTCATCATTGTCCCATGGGCATGGTAGGATGACAGTACCCTTCCTAACCTTCATAATCATGTTGATTGATTGGTAATTAGATTAATTCTGTTGTTTGCCTTGTCCCATGGGCATGGTTTGGTGATGGAATCCATTCTAATTCATCCATTCTTCATCTCTTGAAACCTATATCAATGGCAGTACAGTAAAGTTCCATAATTTGTGATCCTGGCATACGATCTCCCTGATCTCTACAAGTGGATCCTCTGAATCCCTAGTTCCCTTTCTCTGAATTCCTTAAAGTCTTAGATAATTCTTCCACAATTATTTCTTAAATTCTATTTGGTGTAGATCACATCTTAGTCTAGTTCTAGTTCTACTTGGTTTCAGATAACGTACAGGTATCAGTCCCTGTGGATTCGACCTCGGTCTTACCGAGTTTATTACTACATCACAACCCTGCACTTGGGGTGTGAACAAGTTTTTGGCGCCGTTGCCGGGGACTGATAGTTACGATTTTCTGAAATTAATTAGTTTTAGAATTAGGATAAGATTAGGATTTTATTAACTTTAGTTTTAGATTTTTATTTCTATTTGATTTTTAGAACTAACTTGTTTCCTGTTTTGTAGGATCCTGACATAAAATCTCTAAATTGGTAATTCTTTCCTAAATTCTCTACTTTTTCTTTTTATAAAATTAGGGTTTAGATTTTAGAAACTTTCTAATTCTAGTATCCTCTGTTCTGTAGGAAATAGTTTATTTTTAGAATTTAGGTTATTTAGAAATTGACTTTCTATTTTGGTTCTATTAACTTTCTAATTCTAACACTTTTTGAATCTAATTCTGTTTCTTAATTTATTTTTAGGATTTTTGTTTAGAAACTAACCTTCCTATTTTTTTAGGCCTTTAAGATAGAAATCTCTATTTTGGTACACTCCTTCCCTACTCTCTATTTTTCAATTTTTCTTGTAGTAATTTACTTTTTAGTTTAGGCTTTCCTAGTTTCTTTTAGAAATTAATTTACTGTTATTTTTCTTTTAAAGTATCGTTTCTCTCCTTTATAGAATCTAACTTATTTTTGTTTTATTTTGCAGGTCCTTAACTTAGGAGCTTCAATTTGGTAATTCCTTTCCAATTCTCCCTCTCTTTCGTTTTAGATTTTTTTTTTTTTTCCCTTCTTTAGGATTAGGCTTTGAATTGAGGGCTGCGAGTGTTTCATGCCCAAGTGGGCCCGTGACGACACTCGCGTCTCTTTTAAGGAGGAGTGGTTGAGGTTGACTATCCATCGCGGATTAGACAGCTCGAAATCCCGAGTTAAAGGTTATGGGAAGACCAACCTCCCTACTTCCACCCGGGGTGGAGGATACCCAGATGAAAATGAGGTGCAACAGGCACCCCGCCTCGTACTTTACGAGATTTTTTACAACCGGCGGGAGTGAGTACGCCTCATGCATGATTTTTCCGAAAACACGGGACAAATGGACATCAAGGAGTTATCCAACTCCTTCCCAACTTCCATGGACGTGAATCAGAGAGTCCATATTTACATTTGAAAGAGTTCGATGAAATTATAGCTACATTATGTTTTCCTAATGTATCTGAGGATACAATTAGGCTGAAACTCTTTCCTTTTTCCTTGAAAGAGAAAGCTAAGACGTGGTTACATTCACTGCGTCCTAGATCCATTGGCACATGGAACGACATGCAGAGGGAATTCATAAAAAAATTCTTCTCACATCATAAAACGATTACCCTCAGAAAAGCAATCATGAACTTTGCCCAAAAGGAAGATGAAACATTCTTCCAATGTTGGGAAAGGTTCAAAGATTTAGTCAGTTCATGCCCACAACACGGATTTGAAACGTGGCGCATTACAAATTTTTTCTACGATGGACTGACATCTTCCATGCGCCAAATGGTCGAGACAATGTTTTATGGAGAGTTCATTATTAAAGATTTCGACGAGGTATGGGTCTACCTCGTCTGTTTGGCTGAACATTCACAATCTTTGGAATATTACCCAAAGTCGAACTCCACGTCTAGGCCAACTCAATTAAAGGAGAAAGGTGGATTATATTCTTGAAAGAAGAGGATGATCTCAAGTGTAAAGTGACTACGCTCATAAGGAAAGTTGAGGCCATGGAAGGAAAGAAGGATAAGGTAAATGAAATTGTTTGCGGCATCTGTGATTGCAACATTCACACAACTGAAAACTGTCCTACAATACCTGCCTTTCGTGGAGTGTTGAATGAACAAGCCAATCCCGTAAATAATTATCAAAGACCTTTCCAACACATACAATCCTGGCTGGAAAAATCATCCAAACTTTAGTTGGAGGAATGGACAAACGGCGACTCCTCCGGGTTTCTTCAATCAAAATCCAAATCAAGTGAAACCTCAAGAGGAACCGGTTCAAAATCCCATACAAGAGGCTCGGGCAATGCGTGGAACCTATTTATGCCAAAGATAGATTCTCGTATGACGGTTATAGAAAAGGGGATGCTTCGCCAACCTCTCCCCAATCCTAAACCGCATTACGAGAATAATGATCAGCTCTTCAAATCAGATGGGCATGCTAAATCCATCACCACTCTTAGGAGTGGGAAGATCATTGATAAAACTCTTGGTTAGGCCCGAAAAGCCTCAAGAACCAAAAGAGGACAACAATGATGGATCCAGTGATGTCCCACAAAATGTGGAACCGGAACTTCTAGAGAAGCCAGTTGCTCCATTCCCCAACGGTTGGTTTCACCAAAACCTCTCTCTAACTCTCGGGATATCCTAGAGGTGTTGAAACAGTGAAAGTCAACATTCCTCCTTGATGTCGTTAAACAGAACCTTCATATGCCAAATTCCTAAAAGACTTATGCACGACCAAGCGGGAAAAATTATTCAAAAGAAAATCTTCGGAGAAAGTGAGTGCCATCCTAAGCAAGATGTGCAAAATATAAGGATCCGGTAGCCCAACCATATCATTTGTAATCGGGAACCATCGAATTGATCACGCACTTCTTGACTTAGGAGCGAGCGTCAATCTGATTCCCTACTCGGTATACAAACAGTTAGGTTTGGGGGAATTAAAACCCACCCTAACCATACTACAACTTGTCGATCGCTCTGTTCATGTACCAAGAGGGATAATTGAGGATGTGTTGGTCCAAGTTGATAGATTTTACTACCCCGTAGACTTTATCATCCTGGACAACGAACCCATCAATAACATGAGCACTCAAATTCCCGTCATTCTTGGTCGCCCATTCCTTGCTACATCAAATGCAATTATCAATTGCAGGAATGGTATCATGACTATGTCTTTTGGAAATTTGACATTGGAGTCAAACATTTTTTTCAATAACGGGAAACTTGGAGGATGATGACGATTTCCACGACATTAACATGATTGACTCTTTCGTGGAAGATACGAAACCTCTAACCTTATCCTCCGACCATCTAGAGACGTGCCTGGCCCACTCCCATGATTTTGATGATGACATGATTAGGGAGACGCGCACCGGTACTTGAAGTTAACCGATGGAGGCCACAATTTGAAGAATTACCACAAACTGATGTAGTGTCTCTACCGTCTAACCTCAAGCCGCCGAAGCTTGACCTAAAACCTTTGCCCTCCGATTTGAAATATGCCTATTTAGGTCAAGATGATACATACCCGGTGGTGATCTCTGCCCAACTGGAGAAAGAACAGGAGAGTATGCTTATATCTACTCTCATTGAGCATAAAGGAGCCCTGGGATGGACGATAGCGGACCTCAAAGGAATCGATCCCTCGATTTGTACTCACCACATATATCTTGAGGATAATGCAAAAACCGCTCGGCAACCACAACGTAGACTAAATCCAAACATGAAGGAAGTGGTTAAAACCGAGGTTCTTAAACTATCGGACGTGGGTATTATATACCCTATATCGATAGTCGTGGGTGAGTCCAACTCAAGTGGTCCCTAAGAAGTCCGGAATCACCATCGTAGCCAATGATAATAATGAACTCGTGCCAACTAGAGTCACTACTGGTTGGAGAATGTGCATTGACTACAGGAAGTTGAATCTCGTCACGAGGAAAGACCATTTTCCTTTACCATTCATTGATCAGATCCTGGAAAGGTTAGCTGGTCATTCCTATTACAGTTTCCTTGACGGGTATTCGGGCTACAACCAGATAGAGATAGCCCCTGAAGACCAGGAAAAGACCACATTTACATGTCCCTACGGCACCTTTACTTATCGAAGGATGCCATTCGGACTATGTAATGCCCCTGCCACCTTTCAGCGATGTATGCGTAGTATCTTTTCTGATATGGTGGGGCAATATTTAGAGGTCTTCATGGACGATTTCTCTGTTTATGGTCCATCTTTCAGCAAGTGCTTGGAAAGTCTTAAATGTGTGCTGAAAAGATGTGAAGAAAAGAACTTGGTACTTAATTGGGAGAAGTGCCATTTCATGGTTCAGAAGGGAATTGTCCTTGGGCATATCATCTCGTCCAAAGGAATCGAGGTAGATAAGGCAAAAATCGATCTTATCTCTAACCTACCTCTACGCAAGAACATCGAGACGTGCGATCCTTCTTAGGACACGCAGGATTTTACAGAGATTCATAAAGGACTTTAGTCTTCTCTCTCGCCCTTTATGTAATCTTCTTGAAAAGGATGCTTCGTACGAGTGCTGAGCAATGCCCGGAAGCTTTCACCAAGCTTAAAGGCACGTTAACCACTGCACCTATCATGCGACCACCCGATTGGATCCTCCTTTTGAACTTATGTGCGACGCTTGATTATGCTCTTGGGGCGGTCTAGGCCGGAGAAAAGATAAGAAGCCCTACGTCATTCACTACGCAAGTAGGACTCTAAATCTGCCCAAGTGAACTACTCGACTACGGAAAAGGAACTCTTAGCCGTAGTGTTCGCCTTGGACAAATTTAGGTCCTACTGATCGGATCCAAGATCATTATATATACAGATCATGCGGCATTGAAGTATCTTCTTTCTAAGAATGATTCTAAGCCCCGCTTGATAAGATGGATCCTTCTACTCCAAGAATTTGATTTGGAAATTAAAGATAAAAAGGGAGTAGAGAACGTAGTGGTGATCACCTTTCTCGCCTTAATACCTCCGATTCCCTTGAGGCGACCCATATCAATGACATGTTCCCGATGAACAATTGTGAAGTCTCCCATTTACCTTGGTTGGATATTGCTAATTATCTTGCTACGGGTGCTATACCGACACAGTGGACTCGCAAGATAAGAAGAAATTTTTCACCGAGGTGCGCAACTTTTTCGGGGATGATCCTTACTTTATTTAAATATTGCCCGGACCAAATTCTAAGGAGATGTGTACCGGACGATGAGCATCGCGTCATCTCCTTTTGTCACTCTCAGGCCCATGGTAGTCACTTTTCGCTAAAAAGACCACGGCCAAGATTATGCAGTGTGGCTTTTCTTGGCCCACTATGTTAGGGACACTCATGAGTTTTGCAAAGCTTGTGAGCGTTGTCGAAATTGGGAGCGTTGTCCCGTCGAAATATGATGCCTTTGAATCCCATCCTTATCATTGAAGCATTTGATTGCTGGGGCATCGATTTCATGGGACCATTCCCCAATCATTTGGAAATCTGTATATTTTGCTCGCCGTGGATTATGTCACTAAATGGGTTGAAGCGATTCCGTGTCGAAAGAATGACCATCACACGGTCATTAAATTCCTGAAAGAGAACATCCTTTCTCGATTCGGAACGCCTCGAGCCATCATTAGTGATGGGGGCTCACACTTTTGTAATAGACCATTCGAGAGCTTAATGAAGAAATACGGTATCTCTCATAAGGTGAGCACCCCATACCATCCACGGACAAGTGGACAAGCTGAGATTTCTAATAGGGAGATTAAACACATTTTGGAGAAAACGGTTAACCCGGATCGTAAGGATTGGTCAATCCGATTGACCGATGCTTTATGGGCATACCGTCGCATTTAAAACCCCTATTGGAATGTCTCCTTTAGACTTGTCTATGGAAAAGCTTGTCACTTGCCGTGGAGTTGGAACATAAAGCGTCTTGGCGATCAAAAATCTTAATTTCAATCGGGACAACGCATACCGTACGCAAACTTCAATTGAATGAACTTGAAGAAATCCGGAATGATGCGTACGATAATTCGAGAATTTACAAGGACAAGATGAAAGCATTTCATGACCAAAACATTTTGCGAAAATCATTCACGCCCGGTCAGAAGGTCCTTTTGTATAATTCTCGATTACATCTCTTCCCGGGTAAGCTTCGATCTCGTTGGACCGGCCCTTACATTGTTGTTACTGTTTTTCCTCATGGGGCTGTTGAGATAAGAGATCCCGACAATGGCAAGGAATTTAAAGTAAATGGACATCGTTTAAAGCCATTTGTCGAGAAATTTGATTCAGAGGACATGTCCATGCCTCTGACTGATCCTGTTTACCAGGACTGATCTCCTAGTCTGATGGAGGTATAGGTAGGTTTATCGCTTTCATAGGATTATGGTAGTTGCTTTGGTCTGGCTGAAGACGTTAAACTTAGCGCTCCTGGGAGGCAACCCAGCTTTTCAACTTATTTCATTTTCCTAGCAAGTTCAATGTTTGTGGGTAACATTACTGCAAACCCTCACGAGACTACAACTCGTCCACTAGGGGTAACCTAGGGGTTTAAAGGCTTGTTGCATACGCTAAATGCAATCGAGAGCACCTACGAAAGTGGTATAGGTAGGATTTTATTTTGTGTTATTTTTTTCTCTCGTGCTGATTGGTGCCCAGGCTGTGATCTCTTGAAAAGTGTCTCTCTATGTATCATCCAGGTACTATCTTCCCATTACTTCTCATTTACTCTTTTTGTCCCATGTGCATTGCATGACTATTTCTTTCTACATTGAGGACAATGTAGATTTTTGGTTGGGGGTGGGAGATTAGGTTTCCTAATCAGTGTTTTCTTGGTCTTGAACAAAAAATTGTGAAAATTTTTAAATTTTTCTAGAATTTCATATGAATTTGAAGCGATTTTGACGACCATCTTGGACTTAGAACTTCAAGATATGTGATGTTGGTACTTCATGACTCTTGGATTCAGTTATCTATTAAATTTCACAGCTAAGTTTGAAGTATTAATCCATTATTTGTAAACATTGATTGAGTCATGAATGCGCAGGACACATCTCGCTTGTGTATTAAGGTTTTAGTTCGATATTAAAGGATTAACTTGGCAATCACTAAACATGAAAGGAACCAACTTGAGAAATCGAAAGGATTGGGCAAATGATCTTTACCTTAGGTTTGCTCCCTATAGGTGTAGATTTAATTTCCCATGAATGATATGTGAAAAAGTTGGGTGTACAGTCTTTACCTTAGGTTTGCTCCCTATAGGTGAGGTTTGATCCTTCTTCTTGGCGAAAAAAAAAAAAAAGAAAAAAGAAGAAGAAAATTTAAAGAATAAAAAGATAATGTGTAAGCCAAAGAAGAGTTAACATGAATTCGCTCAATTGTTACCAATGATATCCTTAGATATCAAGGTGAATCTTAATGTTGACAAGTCGAGATTAGATTATACATTCATAGATCTCAATGGCTAGAATCGTTCTAATTGATGGATTAATATTTGAGCTTGATTATGAAGTACCGGGAGTTTGATTCTAAGAGAAAGCACTGCCAACATTCATGAATCTTAGAATTCAAATATCTGAATTGTTTTTCATAAATCTCTCGAGTTTGTAGAAATTGGTCTGAATTTCTCAACTTACTTTTCGCATCTTTTGCTCGGGACTAGCAAAATGCTGGTTGGGGGTTGTGTTGAGGGTCAAATATTGCATATCAGACCCCAGTTTTTACCTGGATTTACAAACATGATACTGTTTAACGGCCTGGTTTAAATCGTGTTTGTGATGCAGAGTGTACGTATGAGCTTGGACTGGAAAAGGATGATAAAACCATGGATTTACGCTCAGGAATCATTAATCTAAAGGGACAGACTCTAGGGGACCGAGATCGATGATTTTATACAGCCGAGATTCAAGAAAATCACATGTGTCGCACTAAAGAGGCTCGAAATTGGCTCAGAATGTGAGATCACAGAGTTTCCACCATCCGTTCTGCTCGAAGCTTCATATGCGGTCTTAGGACCATAAATTAACCGTACACGTCAAAAATCAGCCATTGGATCTTTGTGGAAATGTCTCGACAGACGGATCAGCCCACAAATTATCAATCTGGGGCCCGCCTGCTATCTCGAAATACTTCAAGTTTGGTGTCAACCGTTTAAATTGTGTGGCAAACAGGTTGGTCGGAGCTGATCTCTCATATACATCAGCGTGGGACCCACATGTGCATTGCACATGTACAGCATAGGTGCACTAGCCGTGCACGGCATAAAAGCAAGATTCAAATACGTCTCTGACCGAGACTCTTTCCAAAGCGCGATTTCTTCTTCCAGCGTCCGCACACGGACGTGCGGACGAATCTTTGTGGGCCCCACCACGCATCAACGGTCAGATCCGGACCGTTTATAAGATACACGTGCCCCCTATCACTCAGGCCTAGGTGGAGAAACTTTACAATATAATCAGAGACTGTTTTTGATCGTCCAAACAGAAAACGGACGGTGACTTGAAGGATAACGTGGGCCACACTGAAACAGACCCAAAACCGATTCTGATCTACCGGTTTTTCACGAAAAACTCGGTGGACGGAGTGGATTTCTCAAAAGAAAATCAAAGTGGGCCCCACCAACTTCGACAGCGAGCCCCGCGTGCGCATCCGGTCGAGGCCGGGATTTGCGGGGTATAGTGGGCCACGATCATCAGTAATTTGAGGGATCCATACCGTCCAATATGTCCACAGGGAGGCTAATATTCTAGCCAAGATCTCGGAAATGATGGATGCTTTGATATCCCGCCACAAATACAACCCAAACGCAGGATATTTTGCGTATTCCACTGTGCATGCGGACGCGGCTGCGTAAACGGCCGTCCTTCTCCCCCTCCGCAACAAATTAAACTTCAGCATGGAGTCTTCGGTATTGGACGGACCAGGATATAAAGGAAGGAGGGCTACGGCTGCTGAGGAGGGGAAGATTGGGAGAGAGCTAGAAGAAAAAAAAAAGGAAAAAGTTTGGAAACGGGGACAGGACAGGGACGTGGAGGGCTGCTGGATCATGAGAGGCACGGCTGGGACGACTGAGGATTGAATGCAGGTGGCTGCACATGATCTTGGGAGCGAGCTTGGATGATTGAAGGAGAAAACAGGAAATTCTTTGGTTTCCTTTTTCTTTTCCTTTTATTGATTTTCTTCCTTTTCTTGTGTTTATTTGTTTATTTTAACCCATTCATGTGTGGCTAAACCCCTTGGCTAGGGCTAAGGGGTGAAGCTTGTAGCGTGATGGGAAGAATTTTATGCCTTTAATTCTATTTTAAACTGAATGGATTTGGTATTGGGTTGATTTTATGGGAATATTTTTAGTTTTTTTAATGGCATGTTGTGACTGAAATTACAATGGGCTTGCAATGGCTTTGAATATTCCTTTCCTTTTTATGTTTATGAAGTCAGGAACCCCTGTTGTTCATCATTGTCCCATGGGCATGGTAGGATGACAGTACCCTTCCTAACCTTCATAATCATGTTGATTGATTGGTAATTAGATTAATTCTGTTGTTTGCCTTGTCCCATGGGCATGGTTTGGTGATGGAATCCATTCTAATTCATCCATTCTTCATCTCTTGAAACCTATATCAATGGCAGTACAGTAAAGTTCCATAATTTGTGATCCTGGCATACGATCTCCCTGATCTCTACAAGTGGATCCTCTGAATCCCTAGTTCCCTTTCTCAGAATTCCTGAAAGTCTTAGATAATTCTTCCACAATTATTTCTTAAATTCTATTTGGTGTAGATCACATCTTAGTCTAGTTCTAGTTCTACTTGGTTTCAGATAACGTACAGGTATCAGTCCCTGTGGATTCGACCTCGGTCTTACCGAGTTTATTACTACATCACAACCCTGCACTTGGGGTGTGAACAGGTTCGCTCAAGGTCGTGAAGGAGCGACCCTCTGCGACACGATGCGAACGTGTGAAGTGCGCCACTAGCGCCTCTACAGCCACACTGCCTTACATGCCCTCACACCGAGCCCGAGCCCTTGACCGTGACCGAGACCGAGACCGAGTCCGAGTCCGAGACCGAGCCCGAGCCCGTGCCCGTGCCCGAGCCTGAGCGCGCGCGCGGGTGTTCTAGTGCTACGCACTGGAACACGCAAGTTCCATAGTCCACAGACTAGGTAAGTAAATATTATAATACTCCACTTCCTTCATATAAACCACATGTTTTTCTCTTCTCTTTTCCATGTGGGACTATTCCAAAAACCCGTAGAAAAGTATTTTTCAAAAAACAACTTTTTATATTATATTATATTTTATTATTAAAATATTTTTATTAAAATCAATATTTTTGCAACATGTGGGCCACACTGTAGAGAAATAATGGGGATAAAACGCGCACAAGCCTTTTTGTGCTCGGAGAAGGTGTTTTTTTTTTAATTTTTTTATATATATATTTTATTTTTACATGGCTCTACACTAGTGACTGACTATGATGCAGATAAGGGTGTCAAGGGGCCGGGTTAGGCCTTAAAAACCAAAATTTTAAATAGAGCTGGCCCAACAACTCACCCGTCATAATTCAAAAGCTGAGCTGAGACCTACCTGATGTAGAGCGGGTCGCAGACACTTTCATGGAAAAGATGGACTAGAGAAGGCCCGATGGCAGGCAGAAATGATCCGGACTGTCAGAACCTTAAATCAATCATATCCTGCAAATCGGGATGAGTTTTTCAACATATTATATATGATTTTGGGGTAGGAAAACTTACTTAAGCCAACCAAGGTTGCCCACGCAGGATTTGCAAGATTCCATCAGATCAACGGTTTTATTTTTATTTTTAATATAAATAATAAATTTTAGTTAGAGTATAACTTTTGATCCATTGAGTTACAAAAGCAGTGTCCAACATAAAAAGAGCTTAGAAATGTTACAAGAATAATGTGTTTATGCCAAATTGGACACTTACTATTTTTAAAGTTAGGAGAATAGTATTGCCGGACTAAATTGGACACTTATTATTTTTGGCCGAAAACCATGAAATCTTGTAAGAATAGATGTAGTATATAAATAGTAAGTTTACTATTTATAGAAGTCATATTTTTAGAGTGTTTGAGTTGGAGTATAAGTCTAAAATTTTGTTCTAATTTTGAGTTCATTATTTAAAAGGTTATAATTTTATTTTATTTTTATCATTGATCAAATTATTTTAAATTTATTAGGAATTATTACTGAATTAGAAAAAGTGCGGTGAAGAGTCCAGGGAACTCACTGAATTTGCAGTAGTTATTCCCTTAGTAAGACAGTGATCAACCTCATATGTCCCTCCCTGAGCCACTACCCCAGGCCGGCCCGTTGACAGCCCTAGATACAGACATCTTGAAAAGCCATGAAGTTTTTTTGTACGGATACTTCCTCTTTTGAACCGTCGGTGACTATTGTACAAGGCAACTCATTAATACAAGAGATGGCACATTGGTATTAGATCCAATCCGTTCATCAGAGCCATAGTAGATGGACTCACCCAAGATTCAGATTGGTCAAATCTTCAACTGGGCCATAGTTTACAAAACAAATTTATGGCCGAGGCTTTTTTAACCGTCCAACTGAACATTGTGGCCTACCTGATGAATGTACCAGATTTATTTTTGGAAGAGAATATCTACATGGTTAGAGCCAACTTATGGATGGCTGGGATGTTGAACTTTTCAGCTATCCAAGCAAATGTGGTCTCGTGCACATGAGCTGACTTCTACGCGCATGTGGCCTTTGCAAAATGTTAGTCAAAACTTTGATGTTGGTTTTCCACCATTTAAAAAAAAAAAGGGTGATTCTTTAGCTCTAGATTGTGCAGATATTTAAAATTATTTGATCGAGAAATCCAACCATCCAAGTCATGATTGTCGAACGGATGGTTAAAAATAAAATAGCCGGTCAATAGAAGCCAAAGGGAAGAATCTCTAGGGATGTGCCAATGGCCAAGAATTTCTGACTTAGATGATCCTAACCATTTGCCTGTTGAAACATGGTTTCTCCTTCTACTGATTGCGTACTGATAGCGCTCTGTGGGCCCCCAATAATATATATGTATTTTATCGAAGCTGTGCACACACACGCACATGTACAAGAGAGAGAGAGAGAGAGAGAGAGAGAGAGAGAATTTCCTCTTTTATATAATAGATATGCTTCACAGTTACGTAAAGTGACACACGTGCAAAAGATCTAAGCCATTCATCAGTCAAGACCTAATAAAGAGAAATTATGTACCAAAAACTAAGAAACTACACTTTTAAGGAAAGTACACGTGAAAGTACCTATGTTAAATCTTGATCGTTGGACTGTTTTATTAATACATGTATGTAAGATCCACTCGGACCATTAGATGTATAATCAAGTAATAGGCCTAGTATCAATAAATCAAGCTAACCAGTTATTCAAATGGGCCACACCAATGAGAATAATTAGGAAAGAGACATCCACCCTTGATTTTTACAGCGCCAATCACGACGAAACTTTGAAATCTATTCCAACCATTAGATGTCATACCAAAAGTAAGCCCAGGTCCCAAAAATCAGATTTATATATCATTCATGTGAGCCACACTAGAGGAAAGTGTTTGGAGGGTGAACCTTTCCATGTACACTGATTCCAATAGCGTGGTCCTCTTGAATTAGGGATGGAGATGAATTTTGAGAACTTACTCTAAAATGGAGTAACATAGGGGTTGATTTTACATTAACGCCATGATGGCCCACTCAAGCCCCGGCTGCTAAAATGAAATTAGTAGGCAATGCAAGCACTTACATTAATTAAGAAGAAAGTTTTCATTAAATGCAAACCTAGTTGGACGATGTCCAACAAGTTGTGTGTGAGCATTACTCCTATATATATATATATATATATATATATATATATATATAAGAGCATAAATCTAAAAATGGAATTGAACAACCACCCCTGAAAATTACCTAAGGTTCATTGTGATGTTTATTTTTCATCCAAAACTTTTGTAGCCCTTAAAAAGCTTTTAAGTGTGAGTATTCAATCACCACTCTTTACTTATGGCGTGGTCCATATTAGATTTTGATCTTATTTATTTTTGGGATTATGGCATAAAATAGTCTAGAAAAATGGATGGATGGCTTGAATAAGATACATAAATCATGGGGCAGGTAGATACTTGATAGGCAATTCACGTCCAAGAACCATACATCTTTCATGTCCCGAGAACAACTGACAGGAAAAAATTGATTCCATCCTGTGAAAAATCCTAACCGTCTCTATCTGCGATGATGGAATGGTAACTGCCACTTCTTCAAGCTGTGTGGGCCCACCTTGATGTGTTCGTGCCATTCAACCCATGAAACGTCCAGATGGAACGTGGGGTCCACCGAGACAAAGAGATGCCAGAACTAAGGGGTCGTTTCGCACCGTGGATCTGAAGGGGTTTTAAATTGCCTTGGTTGTTTGGCATATAAAGTAACGGGGGTTGCAAATCCAAGGCGTCTGAGGTATGCAATACACTATGAGAGCTTAGATTACACCTAAAATCATTTCAATAGTTACAGGTGTGCTATGTGTGTCACTGTACACTATCATTTTATTGGGCACATGGCCTACTAATGATGATCAGCACTGTCCAAACATTGTCCAACACCATCCAAACACTATCTCTATTAATCAACGATTAAAAGTCATTGGTTAGTCACTCTGACATGATCTTGTGCTTGCGGTCCGTTTGAGACTTGGAATTTCATCGTTTTCAGGCAAAGTGTATATTTCAGCGGGCTTATCACAATCATAATGTCAAAAATTATATATCTCACTAATTAGATATATAAAAGTTGATTTAGTAATTAAATTAAAACCCCTGTAAATACACCATACATGGGTAGTTTTGAATTAAAGTTGATTAACACTCCAAGGTGCCAAACACATTTTGAGGATTGCAAATTCAGGGGGTTTCAATCTTGGAGGTTCCAAATCCACGCTCCCAAATCGGCCCTAAGGGTATTACCAAACTTAGGTGGATCACACCCTGATCGACGGGGTAGACCGAGTGAAGGATATTTCGTTTCAATACAGAGGTCTTCGCATCGATTTCCTAGTGGGGGGTGGCTAACTGTGAACTGGAAGTGAGCTAACCAAAAAACAAAAGAAGCAGAGTTTGGATTCCGTATAAACATGCACAGCACGATCATAACGGGAATGGATAGGATCCATAGATCAGCATTATCTATGAAAGGTGGGCCATCCACATTGATGCCTGCGGACGCCGATTGCATGTTTAAACTGCCCTTTGGCGGTGCGTATGTGGGCCCCACAATAATGTATGTGTTTTATCCACGCCGTCCTTTTATTTTGCCAGCTCATCTTAAGGCACGAGCCCAAAAGCGAGGAAGATCCAAATCCAATCACAGGCGAACCAGACCCCACAAAACAATAGTTAGTGAACGTCCATCATTAAAAACTTCCAGGGGCCACAAAAGTGCTGGATGAAGCTGATATTTGTCTTTTCCCTTCATCAAGGTCCGTGTGAATTTATCAATAAATTGGATGGCCAATAAACATTACAGTGGGCCCTAGGAAGTTTTTAACGGTGGGTGTTCAGTCACAATTGTTTTATTGTGATGTAGTCCATTCAAGACTTGAATTTAAATCATTTTTTGATTAAATACTTAAATCAATTATCCAAAATGAATGAACGGTGTGGATGACACACGCACATCATGGTGTGCCCACAAATCACCGTCTTTGGCGGCGTGGCTACTGCCAAGGTCAGCATGCAATCCGCGTCATGACGCGTAGAAGATGTCCGATAAAAGCGCGGATACGCGGATACGGTACTACCCCCATCAGGACCGAGCTAGAGACGGACGGTTCTTTTAGAGCCATGTGGGGCCCACTTTGATGTATATATTTTATCTAAGCCGTTCAACCATTTTGACATATCATTTTAGGCCTTGAGCTTAAAAAGCTGATATATTGAAAGCTTAAGTGAACCACACCACATGAAACAATTAGATTAAATTCATAAGTTGAAAACTACTTTGGGAAGGGAAATAACCCTAACGGTATGGTACACTTGAGCCTTCAATCTGCCTCTTGTGGTATGGTATACTTGAGCCTTCAATCTGCCTCTTTTTGGAACCATGCTCTAAAATGATCATCAAAATGGGTGGATGGCGTGGATAAAACATATACATCACGGTGGGCCCCACAAATCCCCTTCAGCACCGTCCGTCTCTAATTCGGTCCGGTGGGGTAGTACCCGGCCCTACGTGGTCCGACGATCACGATCATGTTAGCTTTTATGTACACGACGTGTCCACATGGTGACCACTCATTGCGAAGTGTGCAACGTGATATCGTTTCGCCCTTTTCGGCGGATTGGGTACAACCCGGCCTGTACAGAGCTCGGGACAGGATGGGGCTTTGATGGACCACACGATGTATTGATTTTATCCAAACCGTACATCCATTTTTCTATATCATAGAATGGTGTAAGGAAAAATATGAGGAAGATATCATGCTCAAGTGGACCCCACAGTGGGGATCAAATGCCTGCTGTTGAAACCTTATTCGGCTCACGGAAGTTTTGTATCAAGCTTATATTTGATTTTATTCATGATTTTTTTTTTCTTCATCCATGTTTTCTTCATCCATGTTCAACGGTATGCATCATTATAACCTCTACTTCCTGTGGTGTGGTCCTATTAAGATTTATATCTACATAATTTTTAGGCCTACGCTCTAAAATTATATGAAAAAATGAATGGACGGTGTGGATAAAATCATGAATTACGGTGGGCCCCTCAGAGCCGCAGCTCGTCCCGAGATTGGTACAGGCGATGGTAGTACACAATCCGCGTTTTCTAGGCGGTCCAAGTCCATCCCGAAAAGGAAAAAAGAAAATCTCAAAAAAGATTTGCAAATCCCACATGCAGCGCACGTGCCAAATCGGAAATTTTGTCTGACATCTGACCAGTGCATGAGTTGGCCCTCAGCGTAAAGATGGTCATGGTAAAATATCAAGCTGGTTTACTCATCAGTCAGGATGTTTGTCTCCGTTGAATCTGGACGGTTGGAAAGTCATAAATGGGTGTACCACCTTATGGGTGGATCCACATCTTTTTAGTTTCGTCCTCTCCAACGAAGGAGCCAAGCATATGCAGATACGGTTTCTCTTCAAGGATCCAAGACGTTTATATAATGGGCCTCATCGTGGATGGAAGATATATAAAAAATTATCACAACTGAACCATTTATAACCATAGATTTTGGATAAGATAAGAAGACTGTCCATATTAAGAATAAAAGAATCAAAAGATCAAATAGATTAAATATTCATGTAAGAGAGATTTTTCTTTCAACATATCCAAAATTTAAGATAAGGTCTATAATATGAACGGCTTGGATCAGTGAAATATGACTCAAGATCCAACGGCTAAAGTCACGTGTGTCTTGTAGCAAACTTCAAAAAATCATCTTCGAACTTTCATCTTTATCAATTATTCTTGGCGGCCCTGTCGAGGATTCCGAAAGTGGATTAGAATCCTATTCGTAGGTACATGTGCCACAGAGTCACACGTGTAAGGAATATGTTCCGTTCATCACGCAAGCCTCAAATCTTTCTGCCATGGAATAAGACGTGCCATTTCACTAGGTGGGACATGTGTGCAACTGACCCACGATAGATATTCAATGTTAATCACAGCCGATGAACGAACCGGTTCTTTTTGGAGATCATTGTACATAAACGTAAGGGCCATTTTATGAACGGTATAGATATCTCACGTGTAAACATTCTTTCGCATGTGATGACTACCATCATTAAAATCCTACTCGCGTGAGTAGCCTTTCCACATTCCGTGTACAAGGCGTGATTCTCGACTAGGGGTGTACATTGAGTCGAATCGGGTGAGCTGGCCTCTGTTCGACTTGGCTCGGCCACCGGCTGACTTCAGCTGGAACTCAGCTCGGCTCCATCCTCGAGCCTGGCTGGCCAACTCAGCTCAGTTCAGTCAGCAATTTAGGCTGAGTTCAAGCCAAGTTCGTCATTGAGGCATTTCCACAAACACCTGAACTGTAACTTCAAAATTTCATTGTTTTACAATCAAGGCAATAGTTTTATAGATATTTTATTAAATACCTTCTAAGTAACATAAAAATCAAGAAAAACAAAGAGAAAAAGGGTATTTGTTTCATGTACATACCTTCCTTGCCACCAGCTACATTTCGTTGAGTTATTTTATCAAATAGATCGATTCGAGCTGGATTCGATCCGAGTCGAGTCGAACTGGGGTTTGCTCGAACTCATTTTCGAGTTAAAAAAAATCAGCTTGACTCGAACTCATTTTCGAGTTCAAAAAATGAGCTTGACTCGGCTCGAACTCAGCTTCAAACTAAGTCCAATCGAGCTTTTTCGAGTTGAGTCGAGCTAGCTAACCGAGCTAGCTCGGTTAGTGTACACCCCTATTCTGGACTCTTTTTAGCTTAGAGGATTGCCGATTGGCAGCAGGCAAATGCACGAGTAAACACATGCATTATGCGCGTGCTAATCAGGTCACAGGTTAAATCGAATTGCTAATAACCAGGGAAGCATTCAGAGTGATACTGTAAATAAATAAAATTTATTTCTTTTAATACGATTGCTTAAATTAATATATTAATTTAAAATAACTAAAGTAATTAATTCTCATACTTCCAAGTCAATAAATAATCCAATCACATAAATTATAATAAGTATGTCATTCGAGTAAGTAGTCTATATTTGATAGCAAACTTTATATGTTACAAGTTAACTGCCTAATTCAAATCAAGCATTCATAGAATTCTATCAATCAATCTCATAAGTATAAATAAAAATATATGCAATTTACAATTGTAAACACAAGCATACATAGTGGTTCGATTTTCCTACTCCACTTTCGGTGAACGCACTATGTCTTAGAGTGTACTGGTATTCACTATCGAAGGTTTTAAATTAGGTTCACCTCTAATTTTTATAACCCTACATAAGAACCTAATGTACACTTTCACCAGAGACTCTTACAAGAGACTTTAGTTGGTTTTCTATCAGTCAACCAATAGCATTAGTCCTAATCTAATGACTTATGTTTACTCCCATCGAAGACTCCTACGGAGATTAATATGTACATACTCATGTCCGATGAATTCGGACATATACAAGAATTTAGGTCCTACACAAGAACCTATCGAATTTGGGTCACAAACTCTTACCTTTAATCTTACACAAAAAAGATGCTATGGACTCACTAATTGACACTTACTTATCGAGTTTAGTCTATTTGATGCGCCTTTTTGGGTTGCTTGATCGATGCTCTCATACGATTTAATCAACTCCGTTATTGCTCATCCGATCGTTGATGTCGATGCTTTATCAATACTTTAGCAACCAGATCAAACACCTTGCATGTAATGTTCCATTAAGGTGACCAAGGCGATGTGAAGTTGAGTGAATCTTCTACAATATATGGGAATATTGTAATTCATATGTGATTCACCTAAATGAGTGTTCTATAGGATTTAGACAATGATTTTATTATGAGTTCAAGCCTAATCTCTAGAATAAGGTAGATATTAAGTTTATATTCTTCAATGAGGTTAGAATTGTCTTTTAGGTAGTGAATCATAAGAAAGATAAGTTAAATCTCATGGACTTATAGGCTTAAATGTGAGATATAAATATAAAATTACCTAGGCTTATATTACACTAAAAAGTCATCATATTGCTAAAGAACCAAATGTCATTTTTATAAGAAAATTGATTTGCAACAGCCAGTTAACAACTCTATCAATTTGATCGAAGGCTATTCGATGGGATCGAATGTTATTCAATAAGATTGAACAGACTATCGATCCATCGAGAAAATCTAGGATTTTATCTGTCAGGTTGCTAGACTAATTCTTCGATCGGATCAAGTTGTCCTTCGATTCCATTGAGTTTCATCGACAATCTATCTATGGAATCAATGGCTATTCGAAAATTGTTGTTTTGAGTATGTAATTTCACAACAACTTCATACTTTCCTAGCCTTACTTATCATATTTCAATTAGACTTTTAAGGTTAATGGATGATCAAACAAGGTTCACCTATTTAACCATGATCATCTAGAGATCTAGGGTTGTTTTGGGTTAAGGGTTAAGGTCACCAAGGTACCTCATATCCCTGTTTTTTGTTCATTAATCCTCATGTCCACTTATGCCTTTAATATTCAGCTTTCAAGGCTTGATCGACTCCCTAACACAATAACTCACATGATTGAAAACAAGGTGCACAAATAAGTACACTAACAAATGTTATAAACTCATTAAGGGATTTAATTAACATCAATTTGTTGTAGAGATTTGCATTACTACCATTATATAAAGGGATAAATAAATATTTTTCTCTTAAAATGTATCGCAACTTAACCAAGGAATGACATAAAAACTTATTTTTCCCATTGAACCCAATTCTTGAGATCTCCAGTCCTTAGATTGGGTTACCATTTCCAGTAATTCATCTTTATATGCGCTTAAGTCACATCTTTCTCAATGTTTTCCAGACATTTTCTCTAACTAGAGCTTTTATCAAAGGATCTATAATATTTACATTAGACTTAAAAAGTACAAAGTGATTACACCATTTTTTAACAATTGTCTTACACAACTATGTTTCAGACGCGTTTGTCTATATTTTCCATTATAATACTTGTTATTCGTTCTTCTTATGACAGCTAAACTATCACAATGAATGGAAATAAATAGTACTGGTTTTATAAAAAAATGTATATCTATTAATAAATTTTTTATTCATTCAGCCTCTTCACCAATTGTTGTCAAATCAACTAGTTCAAATTCCATCGAGAATGAGTTATACAAGTTTGATCTTTTAATTTTCATGAAACAGCACCACCTGCCATGGTAAAGATATAACCACAGGTAGATTTATCTTACCTCCTCTGGCAAGATTATCTTTAAGATTACAAGTAATAATAGTAATAATAATAAAACAATTCGAAAACACAAGAAGAAAATCGTAGAAAGGCACAAAAGTTTTCGATTTCTACCACTGCGGAATGATCTGAAACCCTAACCCTAATCTCTTATAAAGTAGACCTAATTACAACATTTATAGTAAATGACTCGTTAAGAAGAAATAATCTTAATGTTAAGATATGACCAATAAATGAAAGCACATTATGGAAACGGCCTTATCAAGTGGGCCAAATCCGACAACCAAGATAAAAAAAAAATAATGAACCAAAAAACTTTTTGTAAATACGAGCAAAACTGAGCCTATAGAGGCCAATCCGGATCTGATTGCATCCCATTGTCGAGTTAGCTTTCCCCATCAGATTGGGTTTGCGCACATACGAGCTTAGACATAATTCAACACACTTTATAAGAGTTTATAATGAACAAATTTATATAAATTCTTTTTCTTGTCTCATTCCATATGTGATTAAAGAAAAAACGTCACGTAGCTTTTTCAAATTACCAAAATTTTATTGAAATACATATAATAAAGTTGATTTTTTTTTTTTTTCCATCATCCTAGTCTTTGTGACCTTATCAACGAGTTGGATGGTAAAGAAATATTATTACGGGCCTTATTAAGCTTTTATGACGGGTCCGATCACCACTGTTTCCTATAGGGCGGTCCACTTGATATTTGTATCCGACTCATTTTCAGGCTCCTGACGTAAAATGAGCTGCCAAAATGATGTAGCAGCATGGATATGCAATACATACATCAAGGTGGGCCCTGTGATCAGGGCCGCACCGTGTAGGGTGAGACTGGGTCACACCTCATCTGGCCCATTCCATTGGCAAGCTATCTGGGCAATTGGATCGGATAAGGTTTGACCCAAGCCCGACCGGTTTAGTCAAATGAGCCATATTTGGTAATAAGTCAAACCCTATGCACGTTTAGGTTGGCCTAAAACAGGGGTCGTATAAGGGAAGAAGTCGGTTGTCCACTTACAAATTAAAAAATCGATGATGTGGTACTGATGTTGACGATGATGTGGTACTGATGCCGACGGAGACCGTCGCCGTCACGCTTTGATAAAGCTGTCTCTCGTCTCTCAACCTACACGTGTCACCCGCGAGCACTGCCTGCGGAACGCGGATTCGGTGAGATAGGGAAGCACGGAATTTGGTGAGGCCGTGACCGTGGGACCCACCTAGATGTATGTGTTGTATATCCAAGCCGTTCATCCGTTTTTCCAGATAATTTTAGAGTAGTAGAAAAAAAAGGCAGATCCAAATCCTAAATGGAACACACCACATAAAACAATAGTGATTGAACGCCTAATGTTAAAAATCTTTGTAAGGCCCACCGTAATACTTATCAGTAAGGTCACAAATACATAAAAGAAAGGAAAATAAAAATATCATGGGTCCAAACTTTTCTAACCCACGAAATCACAAGAAGTTTTTAATGTTCAATCACAACAAATACTAGCCATCCAAAACTTTCGAATCGGGCCTCTAAAATGAGTTGGAAAAACGGATATACGGCGTGGGTATACAACGCATGGAAACGGATTGGCTACTCCCCTGCCACCAGCCAATGGCTGATGGTCATAAAATAGCTCAAATTAAAAAGGCGGTCACTTGAAATAGCTCATAATCACGCGTACTGTTTCCGGCTGCCTATGATGCTTGATACGCGGGCACTTGAAACAGTACGCGTGGCATAAAATAGCTCAAATTAAAAAGGCAAAATAGATCTAAAAATCAGATTAGCTGAATAATCCTAACCTTTGATTCGTGGATTAAGGCCATTGGATATTTTTCGTTTAACCGTCCAACAAATATCCATCCATCTAAGTGGTCAATTCATTTCAAAAAATTGGCTTTGGTTTACCATAGTAGCTAACCGGGTACTGTTTTGGACAGCCTGAATAATTCGAATGCCACGTGTGCATTTTCTAAGAAATTTCTAACTGCCTGTGTATCATCCATCATAGTCTGCCAGAGTATTGAACTATTTCTCTTATAAAAGATCTTTGGATCTTTGCCCCCTCCCGTCGTGAAAAACGAAACGAGGGACATCTCCAGAAAGAGAGAGAGACGAAGGGAGAGAGAGATGGACGGCATCGAGCATCGTACGGTATCAGTGAACGGCATAAACATGCACCTGGCGGAGAAAGGCGCGGGCCCCACCGTTCTCCTCATCCACGGCTTCCCCCAGCTCTGGTACACGTGGCGCCACCAGATCCACGGCCTGGCAGCGCGCGGCTACCGAGCCGTGGCTCCAGACCTACGCGGCTTCGGCGACACCGACGCACCACCGTCCGCTGCAAGCTACACCGTCTATCATATCGTAGGCGACCTCATTGCCCTCATCGATCTCCTCGGCCAAGATCAGGTATCAAGGACGGATCAGGACCGTCCGTTTCCCTCCCCATGCTTCCTGCTTTTCTTTCTAGGCCGTTATCCCATTCAGACATAGTACTGCACCACCTTTCCCACCAAAATGGCACTTGTATAGTACATCAGTCGCATTAAAGAATAGGCCCCACCAGAAACATCGCATTCGGAAAAAAATAAGAGCGGTTCTTTCGTTAGTCGAGCCACACCGTTGGCATCAATGGACAACTGACGATTTGACTCGACATATATACGTTGCAATCTAATGAGTGAATCAGCTTGATTTTAGAGAAGGACGGTTTTCATGGTTGGACGTATCGTTTCCACGGTTCTGATTTCCTAGAAAAAGTGCCACGCTGGGGGAATAGATGCTGTGGTTCCATTGCCTGTAGGTGTTCAGCTATCTATCAAGAATACATCCTGATTCAAATTATCACTGTAGACGCTACCTTTTATCCAGCTTCTTTTCTCAACGGCCCAAAACTTATCTTCCCAACTTAGACCTTTCACGTACGGACAGAGTATTTGAGGACGAAAATACCCCTGCTTTTCAGCAAAAAGCAGCTGAAAGTAGGAGTATTTTCGTCCTTAAATGCTCTGTGAGTAAGTGAAAGGTCTAAGTTGGGAAGGTAGGTTTTGGACGGCTCAAAAAAAGCTGGATAAAAGGTGGCGTCTATAGTGATAATTTTCACCATCACGTAAAGACCTTGCCATTTGAACCGGAGTGATCTTGGAATGATCTAAACCGTTTAAAAGGAGTTTCTCACTTTGTACGGTGGATGGAAAAATTAAAGCTATCCATTGTGTTATTTCGACTTTTGATAATTTGGATTTTTTTTTTTTTTGAACTTCGAATATGAACGGTCACGATAATCTCTGTGTAATGAAAGGTTTGAAATATTTAATCTAATAGTAATCCAAACTGGGAAGCGGATTCCAGCCACGGGCAGATCTGTGTGGAGGGCCCAATGTGATGTATCTGTTGATCCATGCCGTCCATTCCTTTTCTCAGATTATTTTAAGGCATGAGCCCAAAAATGAGTCAGATCCAACGCTCAAGTAGACTGTTAGTGCTTTTCACTTTTATTATTTTTGTCTATTTTCTTGCTCCTTTGGACATGTTAATACCTTTTCTTTGGTGGTTCAGACTTTCGATTATCTTGAACTTTTTGGTTACTCTCAACAAGATGGGCCTTTGTTATAAATTCTTATTCTAGAAAATGTCTATCACAATTTCTTGCTTCTTTCTCAATCTGTAGATATATGAAGGATGTTGTCATCCAAGCTCATGTTTTTTCTCTAATGCTTTACAGAATTTTAAGATGATGAAAATTTCTCAATGATTACAATAGCTTTGGAATGTCTTTTTGATAACCATACCTTCGGATGATATTTCATGGGCGATCTTTTGTAGATCATGCACTTGATCTAATATAGATTTATCATCTATCATTTTAAAATCAATATAGCGATTGATGACATATTTCTTACTTCTAGCATCCTCAGCTTTGATTTTTTTTTTTCGACGTGATCCCATAGTTCTTTGGCCGAACAGTAATGACAGTAGATATCATAGTTAGCATTTTTATCGTGTTGAGAATATAATTTCAACATAGATAGTCATTGTTCTTCCATTTAGAATGTTCAAAAGATGTCGTTGGTTCATTTGCCTCAAGTGATGGAGCAAGATCTTTGATGACATAAATAAGCTTGAGGGTAGTGAGATAGAACTCCATTTTTTATTGTTACCTCTTAAAGTTCGAGATTTTGAGAGAACGTCTTTAAATTGTTAGTTCTAATAAAGAGATACAGTAGAAAATTAATATATCACAAATAAGAAATAATAAAAGATTTATCTGGAGAACTTAAGCACATTATAATCGACCTAAAGATAGATTTGCCTTCACAAGAAAGATCCCCCATGCATTAGGTCTCAGCAACTTTACATCCGAGATACAACAACTCTCTTCCATGATGAACGACTTGAATCAGGTGCACACACGATTTAACTCACACAAACTCAAGCTAGCTCTTTCTGATTTGCCCAAAAGAAATTGCAAAGAGAAAAACTCAGAAGAGAAAAAAAAGTGAAGGAGAAGAAGATAGATTTTTTGTGTATGGAATATGAAGATGAGAAGCCTTTATGAATTAATGACATGTTTGTTTATGACGGCTCATTTCTATATAGAGAAAAACAAAAGTGCCCAAGTCAAATAAAATACATTATACCACATTGCGATCATAGCCACGACCCCCACGCGTGCCTGTGCGAGGTTGCTCCCATGACGTACTATTGGTTCCCAACACAAACAGTAAGAGAGATTTTAATATAAGTGCTTTCTCTTCCGAGAAAGATTTTAATATAAGTGCTTTCTCTTCCAACTTCCTTTCTGATGTGGGACTAAAACAACATTAGGAACTAAAGAGGGATAACCAACACTAGAAGACAAAATATGGAAAAATAAAAGTTGAAAGAACCAAGTTTTTCCTAATTATTAAATCCAATTTTTCTAACAGACCCAACTCCCTTGACTTAGAGTAGGTGGAATTTGATTGAATGGAAGGTTGTTGCAATAGGCCAGGTTTAGTGGGGGCCACATACTGAAGGCTAGAAGGTTGTTCAGTACCCAACCGGGCTTATCTCTAACAGCCTGTTATCCAATCGAATTCTGCCAAGTGAGGGGAAAGGGAGCTTGATTAGGTGTGAGTGGTACCCAATTCACCGAGTGGTTACCCCAACACAAAGAATATCCTTAATGACTGGACTCCGTGGGGTCCACCATGATGCATGCATTTTCTCTACACCATCCATCCATTTTAGCAGCTCATTTTAGGGCATGAGCCCAAAATTGAAGCATATCTAAAGCTTAAGTGGACCATGCTACAAAAATGATAGGACATATCCAGAGGGCCACTCCTGAATCCAAGCCCCTCTCGTATCAATTCCATGTACTTGATCTCCGTGGGTATGAAACATAACTCATATGTTGCTCGCAACGAGTAGTCATCCAAATCATACTCTCTCCACATGTGCCAATGTGGATGTGAGTTCAAGATCGATGTTGTTCATCGGATGCTCTCCACTGTTTATGCTATGTGGCATTTTACTTTTAAATCAAACTATCCCTCTGCGTTTCATGCACTATTGCTCAACTTATACTGGCTGGTTGTTTCTACCACACATGATTAACGACTGAGTCTTTATTGTTGGGGTCCCTCTTCATGTGGAGGCGGGACCTACATGTGTAGGCTTAAGTAGTCTTTTATTGCCACATGTGTGTGGGGGTATTTTGGTCTTTTGGCCAAGCAAAGGAAATTGGAAAAAAAAAAAAGGGGCTTTTGCCTAGAGTTCTAGTAGTAACATTGGGGTTTTTCTTTCTTGGAGAAAGAGAGGAGAGAGAAGAAGAGAAAATGGGTTTTTTTAAGAGAAGAAGAACAAGAGCCTTCTACCACCGAAATCTCTGCATAATGGTTCGTGAGGGTCCATCCACAATGCCGATTTATTTGATTGTCTTCTCCAAGGGTTGTATTGGGGGTTTCTACAATCCTTAGTTGATGAGAAATCACTTTATTTCATTGTTGCTTGTAATCCGCCTTTTGGTGAAGTAGTTTGGGTATCTAAGAGAGATCTCTTGATGATATTGTACTTCCATTATTTCTATTATGGTGAATTTGTGCCGGACTAGGTCTCATGTTTTTTCCCTTCGCATCGAAGGGTTTTCCATATAAAAATTCTTGGTGTCTCTTGCATCCTACATGTTTGATGATTTGTTTGTTTGTATTAGAAGTGATTTTCATCCTTTAAAATCTTTTATATTATTAATCCCATTGATTTGCACATAGAAGGGAAAGGTGTATGGTTTCCCAACATTTATCACACGTGCCAGAGTAGGATTCTGGTGGCAACTCCCAATTGACATCAAATTTCTTGAAAGAGCAGGTGAAGACTCGTGATAATTCACCACCATATTTAAAATGGTATACATGGTAGAGTCGTACAACAATCCAGACCATCCAATCGCTGACCCAATCATGGATGGAGCATAACACAGTCATTCCCACCATAAACATGGTAGTAACCATCTGATACTTTCCCTTGGGAGCTCTGGCCATTTCACTTCTAACCATCAATTTCATAGGAATCAATTTAATGGCTACAGTTGGCTGATCCACGCTCTTTTAGAAATATGCTCCATCGACGATATACCCCAGGATTTGGATGGTCTGACTAGAGGTACATGAGTGCCATATGTGAGAAGGACGAGCTACTGCTATTTTCAAAATGGTGGCAAATTAGCATAAGAGTCAATATGATGGCATGATGTTGTGGTTGTGGTTGTGGTTGTTGTTGCTGTTGATTTTTTAGAGTATTGGTTACAGGTGTTCGTTGTTGGGCATGATTGGGGCGCAATAATGGCATGGTATCTGTGCTTATTCCGGCCAGATCGGGTTAAGGCTCTAGTCAACCTTAGTGTTGCTTTCTCTCGGCGCACTCCCATCAAAACCGTTGATGTGCTGCGGTCCATCTATGGAGACAACTATTACATATGTAGATTCCAGGTTCTTCTCCTTCTCTTCTTTTCTTTACTCCAACTGTACAATGCACATCTAAGTATATCTAAGTGCTTTACAATGCATCTTATTGTGGTTTAAGTGTTTCTAAGCATATTGCACTTAGACACATTTACAAATGCACTCAGGCACACTTAAATGCATTTAGATACACTTAAAACAAGCTTAGATGCATTTACATGCACTGGTACTCATGTACATTGTACACATGCAAACCTTTGTATTGAATGCTGGAATTTTCTTTCCTGCCTTATTCTTTCAATGCAATTGATATAATGAAAGGTGGTGTCTGGTGTTGCTGCTGCTGCTGCTGCTGCTGCTGCTGTTGTTGTTGTGATCATTGTCTTTGTTGACTCGAAATCCTCTACAAATATTTGTTGTAAACAGAGGGTACAACACCCGATGCTCGATGGGCCCACAGCTTAGGTGGGGCACACTATAGGGAACAATGAGAAGGGGTCGCCAACCATAGGTTTGTGTATGAGGCCTGCTACGTTATGTATATTCTATCCAACCCGTTTGTCGAGGGAGACTCACCAAGATAAAGAGACGCTGCAACATTCAACCCGACTCAAAACTCAGGCTGTCTACATCACATGGACTTGGGCATAATTTTCCATTGTTCCCTGTAGCATGGCTCACCTGAATTTTTGAAGGGTTTGGGATGGCTCACCAGATGGACAGAGTGGATTTTACACACACAATGAGCCCTATAGACAGATTATTGTACATGGTGCCTACAACAGCTGGACATGGACATGGTCCACTGAAAAGGCTTCATGTGTGCTATTAGATGTGTCCCTGTAGTGAAAAGGACAAAAGCGTTATTTCACCGCTAGAAATTTTTGTTTTTCATTGCAGGGCCTGCATCTGACAACCGCACATGTCGCTTTTTCATTGGGTCATGTTAGGGTTGCAGAAAAATTCTTACAACCTGCAACCCCAGTTTCAAGCAATCTGCATCCACAGCAAGAGTTGGAGGCAATTTTAATCCTGTTGTTGTTGTGGTGCCTTTATAAGATGAAGAGAAAGGATCAGCTAACGCCCTGGTACCATAAGCTTACTGTACTGCACACTTTTTCTTTCCTCCTGCAAATGAGTCGAATATATAGGAAATCAGAGCTGTTAAAAAGGTTTTCCTCGTCACGAGCATCTCATAAGGCTAGAAAAAATAAATAAAAATACTGGTGGGCCATACCATCAACATTAACAAGCAACAGACTATTTGTCTCTGCCTCGACATACACATTTGGCTTATGTCGTGAATGGACCATCTTGATTTTGATGTTAGGAAATGTTAATGATAAGTCTAATTGTTTCTACGCCTTGAATGCTCTCTCGGAAAAATATTGACTATGTTGTTAACAAGTTCCTCTTGAAATGAATATAATTTGATTCAATATCATGCAAGGCCGACAATATTAGAACTTAAAAGTGTTATTTTCATACGGACAAATGATGTGTTCAACCAACATTTTGAACCTTGGTTTTTATATTTCATTGACATAAACACTGCTTTTGTTATGTCGTAGGAACCTGGAGCGGCAGAAGCTGTCTTTGCTCGTGTTGGTGCTGAGAGAATGCTCAAGATATTTTTTACATATCGGCATCCAGGTCCGCTCATGGTCCCGAAAGATGGGTTTGGAGCTTGGCCTGATAAGGAACTTATCTTGCCTTCTTGGATGTCAGAAGCGGATTTTGGTTACTACACTGAAAAATTCAACAAGAAGGGCTTTACTGGCGGATTAAACTACTACCGAGCTTTAAATCTGTAAGTGATCTTCTAAGTTTGATTTAGTTGAATAAAAAACAAATCTGAAACATGTGCTCATATGGTACTGATACCACCACAACTTTTGGTGGCACAGGCTATTGTGGTCCATTGTGTTCTCCCTCTCATCATGTTGATCCAAACCTAAGGTGGGCCCAAACCTCAATTATATAAATTCACATGGTGTGGCTCACCTGAGTTTTATAATTGCCTGATGTTTTGGTGTGCCCATCCATCTTATTGGAGCGAGTTGTGGTGTTCATAGGCCCCACCCCATCTCCATCGGATCTATTCCCAGGTGTACCCTAAACAAGGACCTTTACTCTCCTCCAGCCATTTCGGGTTAAGATGTTAAATCATTCTCTTTATGAGAACAGTGCATTCCAAATTGTGAAGTGCCAGAGAAGGGATGTTACCATTTTACTGGAAAAATGGGTGTCTCACCTTCCTCTTTTTTTCTTTTTTTTTTTTTAAATTTTATTTTTTTTAATTCAATACTGAATTGAAGACGTGTATAAAATGAGGAGACTTTGACTCTCTCTTTTTTTTTTTTTTCCCCGGATTTGAAGAAAGAAAGAAAAAAAAAAAACTTTCTAACAATTACAAATTTTTTTGGTTTGGTCAAAAGGGTCCTCTAAATTTTCTGGTCTTCTCACACGAGTCCAGTCCAGAGTCTCAAACACGAGACCTCCCACTTTAGTACTACTTTATGCGGGACAATTAACCACTTGCTCAGAAAGCTCAAACTTAGAGATCATGGTGAATTAATCCCTTTATCTCAGAACCAAGGCTTTACATCACAGGGGTTAGGAACTCAGCCAAACTCTCCTCGTGGGCCCCACATCACATGGGTACCACCTCACACGGGCCGCCCACCCCGAGTGTATCCCTACATCCCACAGGCTACCCCACTCGAGTCCGGTATGATAATGCCCCTGCATTAACACGATGGATTAAACACAATTACGTGGCTGGCTCCCATAACAGAATGTTACCACAACAAGTTGTGGCAGTACCGGTGCCAGTACCATACGAGTGTCTCTCGAGGATTTCTCTGTTTGGAGGAAATTTGTTTATGGTTTTTATTTTTATTTTTATTTTTTAAAAAAACATGTTGTATGTGTACCATTACTTTCCTCACATTCTTTTGAAAACGATTTATGCATTATTCCTGACCTGCCATCATTCTGATTCACTGTAGATGTATGGCTTGCTTGATAAGTGGACCAGCTTGATTTTGCACTAAGTGATCCTTAAGTTGGCCTACCTTTTACATTGCCTGGATGCCCCACGCATGTCGTACCACATGTGGTGGGTTGCAAGTGAAAGTCACATACAATGGCTGAAGGTGACCTTTGGGTGTCCAAGCAAAGCTTGTGAAACAACAATAACAACAACAACAACAACAACAGAAATCTCATTTAGACTCGATCTCTTTTTATCTTTTAAATCAAGTTCATAATGCAAGATTTAATCAGTTTGAATCACCACCCAGTTGCATTCAGTTGGCCAAGTCAGTGAGCTGACTAAACGAATCTCGCCCAGTTTGGATTGAATCATGCTCATGAGCAAGTTTCTAAGAGACTCAGCTTGAAATCTCACAAAGTTGAGTCCACTTGACCGAGTTTCGATTCGAGTCACCACTGAATTTTAGAACAATGCTTCTGCCTTTGCTTGGTAACTTACATTTTGTGTGTATCCAGGACTTGGGAGCTCACGGCTCCATGGGTTCGTTTTCAAGTGAAAGTGCCCACTAAATTCATTGTGGGAGACCTGGACCTGACTTATAACAGTCGAGGTGCCAAGGAGTATATACATGGCGACGGATTCAAGAAAGATGTACCGTTCCTGCAGGATGTGGTCGTGATGAAAGGAGTGGCCCACTTTATCAACGAGGAGAAGCCGGATGAAATAACAGATCACATTTTTTCTTTCTTCCAGAAGTTTAATTAGCTTCTCTGTTTTTTATGTTTTCAGTAAGCAGATCTTATCACCTTTAAATAAAAGGACTGTTTTAATGAGCTTATACTAGTTTTCGAGTAGGAAGCTATGGAGAAGAGCTCAGGTATAGCTAATCATATCTCATGCAGTGTTCAAAATATCAACAATATTAGCGGTGTTGCCACCCTGGTGATACAAATACCGCTGGAAAATTGAAAATTTCCTGGTATTGCCATTATTACCATGTGCATCATCGATATATCAATGATATCGCCGTGACTCCAGTATAAAAAGTCTAATATTATCACAGACACAAGGATATCTTCTGGAAAAAGAAAAACTAAATCCTAAAAAACCAAGAAAATAAAAATGAGTGCTTTTGAGAGATTTTTATGAGGAATTGGGTTTAGGGTGGATTTCAAATAACCCTATTTATTTTTTGCACAGGTGCCTATTTGTCAATATATACGCTGTGTTTGCCAAGCATGCACCATGTATCTGTCTCCTTTTAACATTTACAAAAGAATTTCGTTTTATCATTTCAAATATACAGAAAATCTATCTTCTCTTCCTATTTATCATGTTTCTCTTCTTCTCCTCTTCTTTCTGTGTGAGTAAATTTGAGAGCAAACTCAAGCTTTTTATTAGTTGTGATTTGTGTACAGTTAATCTTGGCCATTTATCTTCAAAGAGAGTTATCGTATCTTAGGGACTTAGCTATTGAGACCTAGTGCACCGAGCACTTTTTTCTTATGGGAGTAAATTTGTCTTCAAAACACCGAAAATAAGGTGACAATAACGTACTTGTGCATGTGCCGTAGATAGTTGTAGTTTTTGCTTGGCATATGTAAGTAGTATTGAGGAGGCATATTGGGATAAAATCAAATCCGAGGATAAATAATGTCTATTCTCTCAGGTAGATCTGGATAAAATCAAATCCTAGGACAAATGATGTCCACTCTCTCTCTCTTAGATTGTGATAAAATCATTTAGAAGGACAAATGATGTCTATAATCTGGCTTGAAATGGAATTGTTTGTCTCATAACACATGAACACGCAACGAGTATCGAAAGCCAGAGCCATGAACCAGCTGTTCTTGTATTCTAAACAAGCGCACCCTCTCAACAACATGATATAATATCTATGTTGAATCTACATCGCTAGCCACTTCCCAAAGCCGTCAGTTTTCCTAACAATGAATGGACCTGACCCATGCCGGGTTGGGTCTTTGGGTTCAGCCCAAGCTCAAGCCTGATTGGCTCGATCGACCCATTTAATTGTAATTGGGTCGTGCTCTGTTTGACCTAATCTCATTTAGCACTCTCATGGTCGGGTTTATGAATGGGATATGGGGCTAAAGGTCTCTTGCCCAATCTAATAGGGATGGGAATGGGCCAGATTAGGCTAGGTCTGGGCTTAGCCTAACACTTGAGGCTTGAGGCCTGAGCCTGTCACAAGTGTAGCACAACGAGAAGAAGCTGAACCCTAAATTTTTTTAAAAAATGATAATATCCTTATTTCCCACTTAAATGTTCACAGTCCATACGTTATTCGATGATCAAATCAGCTACACATGCACAAAGAAAGAGACATTTTAAAAGAACGAAATCAATGGTCCATATAAGATTGATGGAATGTCTGAGGATTGAAATCTCATTTTCATACGGGTGGATTAGGCTGGGATGGATTGGGCTAAAATAGCTCGAGTTGAAGCCTGAATTGTAAATTGATTGGGCCATGCATGGAGGCCCAAGCCCAACCCACAGGTCATGTTTTTAGAGCCAAGCCCGGTCACTCGTTTGGCTAGGCCTAAACCACCTCAGCAGTGGATTGTAGCAATTGACCTGCCTGCCGACCTGACCCACTACAGCTTGTGTTAATAGGAGTGACTTTGTAGGAGAAAAATTCTATCGGCCACTTACCAATTCAAGATTCCATAAGTTTGATAGTGAGCATCAAGAGAAACGTCTCCGTCTTGTTATGATAGAGCCATCTCTCATCCTACACTTAGCACTAGCAAGCACTGCCTTGGAGAAGTATGGACCCACTTTGATATGTGATTTCATCTGTTTTGCCATATTTTAAGGCATGACACCAAAAATGAACAACATTCAAATATCAAGTGGACCACACCACATAAAGCATTGGTGATTGAATGCTTGCGGACCATAAGAGTTTTGGATCAAGTTGATATTTATGTTGTGCCTTCACTTAGGTCTGCAACCTTATTGGGTCCTTACTCATGCCTCAGTGGTAGACTTGGGGGTGCGAGTGCATGGGCGTGTGTGGGGTGCAAGTGTGTGAAAAAAAAAAAAGAGGTTTGTGGCTTTATTAACAGGTTGGATGGCAAATAAATATTATGGTGGGCCTTAATAAGTTTTTTTTATGATGGGCATTCAATCATCATTATTTCGTTTGGAGTGGTCCACCATATTGGGAAACCGCACACCATATTGGTTTAACAATATATAAGATTTTATAGGGCGCGGATTAGCTACTGACAGGTTGAGTAGCGAGCGTCGCTACTGAAGTGACGTCACCAAGTTCCATGGGCCCCACCATGATGTATGTTTTGTATCCATACTTTCCATCCATTTGGAGAGATCATTTTAGGGCAATATTCAAAGAATGAGTTAAATCCAAAGCTCCAATGGACCCCAGCACAGAAAACAGTAGGGACAGTGACCCCCACCATTAAAAACTTTTAAAGGCCGTAAAAGTTTTAGATCAAGCTGGTATTTGTGTTTTCTCTTATTTCATGTCTTTTTAAACTTTTGAACAGGTTGGATTTCAAATAAACATTATGGTGGGCCTTAGGATAGTTTCAACAGTGGGAATCACTCTCCCTGCTATTTTTTGTTGCGGGGTCCACTACAGATTTTTATCTGCCTCATTCTTTGGCTCATGACTTAAAATAATATCTCAAAATGGATGGACAGTGTGGATATAACACATACATCATAGTGGGGCCCACAGAACTTGGTGACATCACCTCGGTAGCCAACCCGCTACTCAACCCCCCTTTTTTTTTTTTACACACGCACACACACCGTCACACACTCACGCTAGTGGAATTTCACCACCTATGGGTACTCGAACCCTTGACCGGGAGTTGAAACTCCTAAGAGTCTACCACTCGAGCAAGAGTAAGGACCCGCCTCCGATTTTATTGGTGATAATCACTTTCAACACAAGTAAGCAAATCATCAAACACGTAAAATGCAAAAGATACACGGAAAATTATCTGATGTGAAGGAAAAAGTCACCAAATCTAGTCTAACACAAATCCACTATGTTAAAGATAATTGAACTATAATCATCGGGAGAACAATCTCTCTTGAATACCTAAACTACATCACACAAAGATAGATAGTAAGTAACAATGAAAGAAATGAACTTTCTCATCAACCAAGGATTATATTAAATTTTCTAATACAACTTTAAAGAAAACAATCGACAAAACTGGCATTGTGGATGGACCTTCACGATTTCGAAGATGAAAACACTTCATGTAATCAACAAGAAACTTGAAAAAAGAATGCACATTCCTCATCTTCCTCCACCAACCCTTCTCATTTTTTCCAAGAAAGAAAAATGTCCTTTTGTATTTTTTTTTTCTTTTCTTTCTATTTTAAAAAGAGAGAGAGATAGGCCAAAAGACCACAATACCATCACACATGTGATCAAAGAAAAGACTACTTAAGGCCACACATGTGGGTGCCACATCCACATGCGCAGGACCCCAACACCTGAGATTTTGATCTACTTCATTTTTTATGGGTTATGCCCTAAATTACAAATGGATGGACAACATGAATATACAACACATACATCAAGATGGTTTACGGGAGTCGGCGTTTACTCGTCCTCACTGAATCCCCTCTTGTCTCTCCACACTTTTTCTAAGGGCATGGCCTACCTGAGTTTTGCATTTGCCTCATTTTTTGTCTCATGCCCTATCAGAAGATGGCAAAATAGATGAATGGAGTAGATTTCTCACAAACATCATGGTGGCCCCCACCTAGCTTTAGAGCATAGGAACTTGCAGTTGGGTGTGGAGGTACAGTCTGTTTGGGTCTCCTATTATCCCACACGGCGATAGAGAGGGCTGCCTTTAATGGACGTGAATTGCCTATGACCTAAATTGTAGAAGTTCTTTCGTGGGAAGATAGGTGGAGCCATCATGATATTTGTGAGAAATCAACCTTGTCCAAGTTAAAAAAGTATCACAATCATATATTTCTTCTACAAGATGACGGACATAAATAGCCGCTATATAAAGTTTAGATTTTAAAGTTTAGGACCGAGTATCTCTAAGCTAGGAAAATATATCTCTAATTTGGAAAAATATTTACAGAATCAAATCAGTCTATATATGGTAGTACACAAACTTGGAGATGATTTTAGAATCGCATCAATTGTCAACACTTCCTCTCAAGTTGGTGCATAGATGTCGCTCATTCCCAACTTGTCGAGACTGTCATTAAATGCTCGACTTGACACGGCCTTAGTGAGTAGGTCAGTGAGTTGGTCTTGAAACGGAACATGAGGCATTTCAATAATCTTTGCTTCTAATTTCTCCTTGAGGAAATGCCTATCAACTTCAATATGTTTAGTTCGATCACGTTGAATTGGATTGTGGGCAATATCACAAGCTGCCTTACTATCACAATATAGTTTCATTGGACTGACGTGCTTAATACGCGGATCTTTCAATAAATTCCTGATCCACAATAATTTGCATACTGCCTTAGCCATTCCCTTGAACTTAGATTCAGCACTGGATAGAGCAACTACAGCCCGTTTCTTGCTTCACCAAGTAACTAGATTTTCACCTACAAAAGTGAAATATCCCGACGTAGATCACCTATCTTTGATTGCTCCAGCCCAATCTGCATCGGTATATCCTTTGACATCCAAGTTATCTCCTTGTGCAAACATAATCCCTTTTCTTGGAGATGACTTCAAGTAGCGTAAAATATGTGTAACTACATCCATACATTCTTTGCTCAGGGAGTGCATGCATTGGCTGATAGCACTTAGCGCATACACTAGGTTAGGCCGAGTATGCGCAAGATACATTAATCTCCCAACTAGTCTCTAATATCGCTCCTTGTTCGTCAGAACTTGATCCGGATATATGCCTAGTTTCACATTTTCTTCCATAGGAGTGCTAACTAGACTACACGTTGTCATACCAGTTTCACTTAATAGATTTAATATATATTTTCGTTGAGAAAGAAAAATATTTTCCTTTGACCTTGACACTTCAATTTCAAGGAAATATTTAAATAGACCAAGATCCTTCATTTTAAATTCTTAGGCAAGGTGATTCTGCAATGTATTCATTTCTTTTGGATCATTTCCTGTTACTATCATATCATCAACATACACAATAAGACAAGTAATCTTTCCTTTATTATGCTTTAAGAAGAGGGTATGATCTAGTTACTCTGTTTGTATCCAAAAATTTTCATAGACTTTGTGAACCTTCCAAACCATGCCCTAGGAGATTGTTTGAGACCATACAGGGCTTTTTTCAATCTACAGACATGTTTGCCATCTTTTGACTGCATATTACATCGAGGGGCAGCTCCATGTACACTTCTTCTTAAAGGTCTTCATGTAAAACTGCATTCTTCACATCAAACTGGTGCAACGGCCAGTCAAGATTCACCGCCAGGGATATCAAAATACGAATAGTATTAATTTTTGTTACTGGTGCGAATGTCTCCATATAGTCAATTCCATAAGTTTGAGTGTACCCCTTGACGACTAGTCTGGCTTTGAATCGTTCAATGGTTCCATCTGCCTTGTATTTAACTGTGAAGACCCACATACATCCAACAGGTTTCTTCCCTTCAGGCAACTCAACAACTTCTCAAGTTTTCTTTTGAAGGGATTCATTTCTTCATTCATTGCTTCCTTCGACCTAGGATCTCTCAGGGCTTCCTTCACATTAGTAGGAATAGACACAGTAGATAATTGATTCACAAATGACTCACTTTCCTTTTACAGTCTATGATAAGATACATGGCTACTCATAGGATACTTAGGGTTAGAACTAAGAACAGGTTCATAGTTTACTCTAAGTATACCTCTGCTGGCTCGATTATGTAGTACTTTTAGAAGAGGTTCAGAATTTACCTGGGGTTCGGGAAATGAATCGGCTTCAGAGAGCAATTGGTTAGATGGTATCTCGTGAAGGGTAGAAGTTGGTGCTTGTGGCAACTGAGATACCGGTGACTGAGATACTGGTGAAGCCACTTCCATCTGATTCTGACTATTTCCATCTTCTTCTAAGGGCTACTCATTCTGCTCATTTGGCTCCTCTGGACATTCACCATATTATCCAAAGTTTCACCACTTGTAATGTCCAAGTTGTCCAAAGAAGGATTCAGAGTTTGCAATTCATGTCTATTCTCCCCCTGAAGTGAAGACTCAGGAACAGAATAGTACATGTCATTTTCGTGAAATACGACGTCAAGAGTAATATACATCTTTCGAGAAGGGGGTGATAGCATCGGTAGCCCTTCTGAAGCGAAGCATAGCCAACAAAGACACATCGGAGAGCTCGAGGTTCCAACTTACCTCTCAAGGGTTTAGGGATATGAACAAGGCTACACATCCAAAAATTTTAGGTGATAAATTTGAGACAGTAGGAGCACTTACAGCTGAATGAAGGGTGTTGAAGGGAATTTGAAATTGTAAGGAACTTGTAAGACCCGTATCCTAGACCGTAGCATTCCGTAGGCTTCCACAGTCCTTCCGGTTGAATTCCGACAACCCTCGACCTGTATCCGACGTTTGCGCGCGATCTTAAGTCGAGTCCTATATATCAGAGTCGATTCAACTCGAAACTTGTATCCTAATGACTGCGCCGTCGCCGTGGTTCCAACGCCGCGACTCGCGCACCGAACCGATACTCAGGCTAGAAGATATGGGCCCGTGTTCATTTCGAAGAAAATGCCGTGCGTGCGAATTCCGAGAGAATCTCTACGACATATCCCATCAATTAATCAATCAATCAATCAATCAAGTAAACATCATACCACAAGTACAAGCAACCCATCCCTTCCCATTCCCAAAGTCAACTCTCTCTCTCTCTCCACCCATCCCTTTCTTACAACTCCATCACTCCACCCATCACCCACACTCTATCACCTTTGCATCCCATCACTTCTCTCCCTCTCTCTCATTCTCTCCTCACTCCCAAGTAAAAAAAATAAAAATCCAACGTCCAACTCCCCAAGCTCTCTCCCAAAGCTAAGTGTGACCCACCCTCTCATCTCCCATCTCAACCATTCATTCTCCATCAACCTCCATTAAAATAGAAGGGAAGGAGCATAGGAGTCCAAGGAGCTAAAGAAGAAGGTGATAGGTGGGTGATCCATCATTGATTATTTATTTATTTAATGGCCCACTTGTGATGAGACCCAATTTGATCTATGTGATGTAATCATATGAGGGGCCCATAATGGCGAGGTCCCTCCACTACACCGATCTCTCTCTCTCTCTCTCTCTCTCTCTCTCTCTCTCTCCTTTTCTTTTGGTGATGTTGACGATGAGTGTGTGGCCCACCATGAAGTAGGTATCTTATCCATGCCATCCACCTTTGTGGGACCCACTTGATGGATGTGTTAGATCTACACCGTTCAGCCCGTTACTGGGCCTGGACGAAAAGAAAAAAATACAAATATCATATCAATCCAACAGGTGGGCCACGTCCATGCGGGACCCACCATGATGCCTGTGCTAAATCTATACCGTCCAGCGTCTAAGGACGCTGGACGTGGCAAATGGGATGTGGCTAATAGAGTAGTGTGAACTGACACTGGAATGTACTAACCAGCTATCTTTATAAAAAAAATAAAAAAAAGAGAGAGAAAGTATAATATATATTAATAATATATATATATATATATATTATACATTATTTATGTATGAGAGGTGGGCCACACGTGTGGGACCCACCATGATTTACGCCTAAGATCAGCACCATCCAGAGCATCCAACGGTCTAGACGGTGGCTTTTCTTTTATATAGCACCTGCATGATTGTTATATTATTATATAATATATTATATTACATTATATAAATATAATATAATATTATATATATGCATATATACTTTAAGATATATGGTGGTGGGCCCTACGTGGGACCCACCTGTACCCAAACCGTCAGCAGCAGTGACGCTGCATCTACAGTGGGGCCCGTCTGCTGTGGGACCCACCACGATGAATGTATAAATCACGCCGTCCATCCATCTGGCACGCCACATGCTCCCCACCAGGCATGTGCTATATCAAACCGTCCATCCATTTTGAATCCCCACCGTCCATCCATGGGTATCGTTAGAAACATACTCATATGAGTATGCTTTTGGCATTTTTTGTTGCAAGAAAAATATTGATTTTTAATAAAATATATTTTAATAATAAAATAATATATAATATATAAAAAGTTGTTTGAAAAAATACCGTTTTGTGGGTTTTGGGAATAATCCCACATTGGAAAAAGAGGAGAAGAAAAAATGATTTATATGAGAATGGTAGAGTATTATAATATTTACCGACATGGTCCAAAGGAGAATGGACTTGCGTGTTCCAGTGTGTAACACTCGCGCTCGGGCACGGGCACGGTCTCGGGTTCGGTGCGAGGGCGTGGGCATGTGAGGTAGTGTGGGTGTAGAGGCACTAGTGGCGCACTTTGCACTTTCGCACGTCCGCAGAGGGTCGCTCCTTCGTGACCTTGAGCAAACCGGATCGAGACGTGTGCGAGTCGCGGTGCGACTAAGTGGCTAAGACGGTGACTGGTTGGCAGAGAGACTAGAAGACTGGGAGAGATATCCCTCAGTATATATAGAGGGACTGAAAAGAGCTGTTGCAGCAGAAACTGTAACAGCTGTGCCATTAGTGCAGAGACCAGCTGTAACTACTGTATGGCTAGCCCAACAGTTAGAAAACGACTAGCTGCTGTCTCACAACAGTCAGCATGCAGCAGATTAATGGCCATGCACAACAGTAAAAAATGTCCATAAAACGGCTAGTTTTTCAACAGCCAGAAATGACTTAATGGAATTTATGTCTCTGAACCATAACCCCCTAGCCACCATAGCCTATAAAAGGAGGGTCTGGATGGGTTTCCAAATCATTTCTCAAACCACTCCAGCAGACCCATACGAATTAAGACAGTCATCACTCCTCTCCTATGCTCATTCTAGCAAGACAACAAGGGTTGAACCTTTGCTTGAAGAACAGACCAACGGTGTGGTCTAGAACGGTTCAACTGAACCAGTGGTTGAAGAACTGACCAGTGTAGCGATCTTCTAAAATCACATATTCTCTTCTATTTTCTTTTTTGGAATTTTTTCTATATTATAATTCTACTAGATAGTGTGTACAGGAGTTCCATTTAGTGGGCCTTCGTGTTTGCTGAACACAGACCCACACTAGGCTCGTCGTATCCTAGAAGCGATTTGCCTGTAACCTATCAGCATACTCAATCCATTTGAATAGGGGCAAATAACGCTTTAAGGACAGCGTTTCAGACGTGCTTCAGCCTGTCCTTATTCAAGCTAATTTTATTTTTCGATTTCCATATTATACAGAAAGTATATTAATCTCTATAATTTTCAACAATCTTAAAGCGTTATTTGATGGAAGCCGACAGTATTTCATCTATCAAGTTGATGAATCAGGACTTGATACGTCTTGATCGGTTCGATGGAACCAATTTTACAAGATGACAAGACAAGCTGAAATTTATCCCGATGGCGCTGAAGATCTATTACATATTAGATCCAAATCCGCAAGCACTACCTGAAGCATCTGACACAGACACACCTGAACAGGTGGCCGCCAGCATCAAACAAGCCGAAGATGAACTCTTGTGTCGAGGACACATTTTGAACATTCTCTCCGATCGCCTGTATGATCTGTATTAACAAACGTCATCAGTAAAGGAGATTTGGGCCACTTTGGAATTCAAATACAAGACTGAAGAAGAAGGTACCAATAAGTTTCTCATTACCAGGTATTTTGACTTCAGCATGGTAGATAATAAACCGTTGCTGCCCCAAATCCAAGAACTGCAGCTAATAGTAAACAAAATCAAAGCGATAAAGATTGATCTTCCCGAATCATTCCAAGTCGGGGCTATAATCGCTAAATTGTCACCGATGTGGAAAGACTATAGAAAGAAGTTGCTGCATAAAATCGAGGACTACACACTGGAACAAATCCAGAAACACCTCAGGATTGAGGAAGAATCCCGTAACCGCGATAGAAAGAATGATAATGGGAATGCCTCGTCCAAGGTACATGCAGTAGAGAACATTAATAACAAACATCCCGAGAAGGACGATTCCCTGAAACCCAATAAAGGAAAATTCAAGAAAAACACTCAAAAGAAGAACGGAAAGTTCAAAGGCCTATGTCATGTCTGTGGAAAAATTGAGCATTATGCTTGAGTATGCCGCTATCGTAAATCTAAAAAAGAGGCAAGTACAGTAGAAGAAGGCGATATGATACTACCGCTACAGTACATGTGTGCTACGACAAATCAGCCTTCAAAACCTATGAGGAATTGACCGATGATTAAGAAGTCCAAATGGGTAATGAAGTCTGATCGAAGGTCGTCGGCAAAGGAACTATCGAACTGATATTCACCTCTGGAAAGAAAGTGATTCTAACTAATGTAACAACCCGTCCAGTCGGTACAGTGTCCTCAGGCGTCCACGTAAACCAGGCATAAGGGTTACGAGTCAGGTAAACTGATTCTGTCAAAGAATAAGAATTTTGTCGGAAAGGGATATGCTTGTAACGGAATGGTTAAGTTTTCTCTGAATGAAAGTAGCACTTCTGCGTATATGGTTGAATCTGCTGGACTGTGGCATGATAAACTAGCCCATATAGGGTATAGTACCTTGAAGTTCATGACTAAGAATGGTTTAATTCATACATAGATAATGAAACCGTAAAATGTAAAGTGTGCATACAATCCAAAATAACGAAGAAACCTTTTCCAAGTGTTGAAAGATCGTCTCAAGTTTTGGATCTTATGCACAGTGATATCGGTGAGTTAAACGACATTCTTACTCGTGGAAGTAAACGGTACTTCATAACCTTTATAGATGATTATTTTAGGTATGTGTATGTGTACCTATTAAAGAGCAAAGATGAAGCATTGAACATATTTAAAATATATAAAGCAGAAGTAGAGAATCAACTAAATAAGAAGATAAAAATTCTCCGTAGCGATAGAGGAGGAGAATACTTCTCAAATGAATTCGATAACTTCTGTGAAGAACATGGACTGATACATCAATGTACACGTCATACACACCTCAACAAAACGGAATAACTGAAAGGAACAATAGAACATTAGTAGAAATGGTCAACTCAATACTGATAAGAGCAAAGTTGCCACTAAATCTATGGGGTGAGGCACTACTTACAGCATGCCATATACTAAATAGAATTCCGTCTAAAAAATATAAAATATCTCCATATGAAACATGGAGAGGTAGAAAACCTAACCTAGGATATCTAAAAGTATAGGGGTGTCTTGCATATTACAGAGCCCCTGATCCAAAAAGAACTAAGTTAGGACCAAGAGCTATTAAGTGCGCCTTCGTAGGGTATTCACAAAATAGTAAAGCTTATAGACTTCTAGACGTAAAGTCTAATACAGTAATAGAATCAAGAGACGTTGAGTTTTTTGAGAACACACTATCCTTGGAGTCAAAGGATAATGAAATCCAAACTCCTAATAGAGAACCAGATAGCATAGCTCCACAGATAGTGGAAGCTCCTATTGAACCTCGTAGGAGTCAAAGGACAAAAATAAAGAAGAGTCTAGGAGATGACTACATAGACTCACAACGCATCATTTTTCATCTTGTAGAAGGAGACAGAAAATGTTATAAGAAAAATACCTATAACGATGACTATAAAAGATGATCCTAAAACATATAAAGAGGCTGTATCCTCTAGAGACTCAGCTTTCTGAAAAGAAGCTATAAACAATGAAATGGAATCCATACTGTCAAATCAAACATGAAAACTAGTAAACTTATCTCTAGGTTCTAGACCCATAGGTTGTAAGTGAGTATTTAGGAAGAAATATCACACTGATGGGACTATCCAAACCTTTAAAGCTCGACTAGTAGCTAAGGGTTTTAGACAAAAAGAAGGGATAGATTACTTTGATACATACTCTCCTGTAGTTAGGATAATATCCATTAGGATATTATTTGCACTGACTTCCATACATCATCTTCACATCCACCAAATGGATGTAAAGACCGCATTCTTGAATGGTGACCTCAATGAGGAGATATACATGGAACAATCTGAAGGTTTCGTTCTACCAGGAAATGAAAACAAAGTATGTAGATTAGTCAAATCTTTGTATGGATTAAAACAAGCACCAAAACAATGGCATGAGAAGTTTAATTCCAAAATATTATCTCCTGGTTTCATGCATAATGTAGCTAACAAATACATATATTCAAAAGTAGATGATAGTTGTATCGTTATTATTTGTCTGTATGTTGATGACATGTTAATAATAAGTAATAAAATGGAAGGTGTGACTGAAATAAAGAGGTTTCTATCTTCCGTATTCAAAATGAAGGATCTTGGACAAGTTGATACCATCGTAGGTATTAAAGTTAAAAAACATTGTGGGGGTTGTGCTTTGCCTCAATATCATTATATGAAAAAGATACTAAACAAGTTTAACCATCTAAATATAAAAGAAGCAAAGACCCCATTTAATCCAAGTATCAAGCTAAAAGAAAATACTGAAAAAATAGTTGCATAATTAGAATATGCAAGTACGATATGGAGTCTTATGTATGCTATGCAATGCACTAGACCTGATATCGTATATGTTGTGAGTAAACTTAGTAAGTTTGCTAGTAACCCCAATACTGAACACTGGAATACAATCAGTAGAGTCCTTGGTTACTTAAATGCAACCAAAGACTTAAGACTATTTTATTCAGAGTTTCTTGCCGTATTGGAAGGATATACCGATGCAAGCTGGATATCGAGTGCAAGGGACAACAAGTCTACTACAGGGTGGATATTCACCCTAGGAGGTGCAGCTATATCTTGGGGATCCAAGAAACAGACTTGCATAACGCACTCAACTATGGAGTCTGAATTCATAGCCCTGGCTGCAACAAGTAAAGAGGCTGAGTGGATAAGAGATCTTCTATTAGAAATCCCTTTCCGTGTAAAGCTTATATCGGCTGTGTCACTACATTGTGATAGTGAAGCCACATTAGCTAGAGCCTATAACGGCACTTATAATGGTAAGTCTAGACATATTAGTCTTCGACAAGATTATATCAGACAATTGATTCGAGATGGAATCATTATTATTTTCTATGTGAAATCAAGCAACAACCTAGCAGATTCTTTCACTAAACCTCTACCGAAAGAGGTAGTAAAGACTACATCTAGAGGGATGAGGTTGAAACTCTTCAACCAAAGTTCCACCATTGATGGTAACCCAACCTAAAGTCAGAAAATCTCTAATTTTGAGTTTAATGGGTAAGAACAAGTCACTGATATGTAGAAAGTTTTTAGCACTAAATTTTATAACCTCATCCATAATAGATAAGTGTTGAGCGTTACGATAGAGGGTTGAGTCTTAGAACTCTTAATGAAATCCAGTTTGAAGGATAAGTGTCTCATAGTAACGGAGACACTGGAAGGATTTCACCTATATGAATATAGAGATGGTGCCGTCTCTCATGAGAGTTAGGAGTTTTCTCTCGCGATCATTCACGAATTAGGATAAGCACATGGCCATTAAATGTGTTGAGCAAGATTGTGGGAACTCTAATAAACACATAACGAATATGTGTGTGGTTTCTCCGACTCTTTTATCTAGGAATAACTAGTTCAACGCTGCGGCTACCAGTCATTTCGACAGAGTTTTGAGATATTTACACTAATGAAAGATTAAAATCGAAAGATATCTTTCTGTATGCATATAAGCTGATTATTCTGGCAGAAATGTTTAATCAAGAAAATATATTTTTTAAAATCAAGTGGGGGATTGTTGCAAGAAAAATATTAATTTTTAATAAAATATATTTTAATAATAAAATAATATATAATATATAAAAAGTTATTTGGAAAAACACCGTTTTATGGGTTTTGGGAATAGTCCCACATTGGAAAAAGAGAAGGAGAAAAAATGATTTATATGAGAATGGTAGAGTATTATAATATTTACCCACTTGGTCCAAAGGAGAATGGACTTGTACGCACTGGAACACCCACGCTTACGCTCGGGCACAGGCACGGGCACGGGCTCGGGCTCGGTCTCGGTCTCAGAGGATTCGGACTCGGACTCAGTGTCGATCTCGGTCACGGTCACGGGCTCGGGCTCGGTGCGAGGGTATGGGCATGTGAGGCAGTGTGGCTATATAGGCGCTAGTGGCGCACTTTGCACTTCGCATGTCCGCATCGTATCGCAGAGGGTCGCTCCTTCGCGACCTTGAGCGAGACGTGTGTGAGTCGCGGTGCGACTAAGTGGCTAAGACGGGTGACTGGTTAGCAGAGAGACTAGAGGACTGGGAGAGATATCCCTCAGTATATATAGAGGGACTGAAAAGAGCTGTTGCAGCAGAAACTGTAACAGCTGTGCCATTAGTGTAGAGACCAGCTGTAACCGCTGCATGCTAGCCCAACAGCTAGAAAACGGCTAGTTGTTGTCTCACAACAGTCAGCATGCAGCAGATTAATGGCCATGCACAACAGTAAAAAACGGCCATAAAACGGCTAGTTTTCCAACAGCCAGAAATGATTTAATGGAATTTATGTCTCTGAACCATACCCCCTAGCCACCATAACCTATAAAAGGAGGGTCTGGATGGGTTTCCAAACCATCTCTCAAACCACTCTAGCAGACCCATACGAATTGAGACAATCATCACTCCTCTCCTATACTCTAGTGATTCCAGCAAGACAGCAAGGGTTGAACTTTTGCTTGAAGAATAGACCAACGGTGTGGTCTAGAACGGTTCAACTGAACCAGTGGTTGAAGAACTGACTAGTGTAGCGATCTTCTAAAATAACATATTCTCTTCTCTTTTCTTTTTTGGAATTTTTTCTATATTGTAATTCTGCTAGATAGTGTGTACAAGAGTTCCATTTGGTGGGCCTTCGTGTTTGCTGAATGCAGACCCACACCAGGCTCGTCGTATCTTAGAAGCGATTTGCCTGTAACCTATCAGCATACTCAATCCATTTGAGTAGGGGCAAATAATGCTTTAAGGACAGCGTTTCAAACGTGCTTCAGCCTGTCCTTATTCAGGCTAATTTTATTTTTTGGTTTCCATATTATATAGAAAGTATATTAATTTGTATAATTTTCAACAATCTTAAAGAGTTATTTGATGGAAGCCAACAGTGTTTCATCCATCAAGTTGATGAATCGGGACTTGATACGTCTTGATCGGTTCGATGGAACCAATTTTACAAGATGACAAGACAAGCTGAAATTTCTCCTGACGACGCTGAAGATCTATTACATATTAGATCCAAATCTGCAAGCGCTACCTGAAGCATCTGACACAGACACACCTGAACAGATGGCTGCCCGCACCAAATGAGCTAAAGATGAACTCTTGTGTCGAGGACACATTCTGAACGCGCTCTCCGACCACCTGTACGATCTGTTTTACTCTTATATTAATATTTTTCTACATAATTCTAAATTTCTTCAATGTCTTTTGTTGATCGATTGAGACACCTCGAGGATTTGTTGATCAATTGAACCCTATCTTCGAATGATCAAAACTTTGTTTTCTTTCTCTAATTTCAATGTACATGTTTTTCGGTTGCTCTTTTAGTCTTAATACTTGATTTTCTTAAATCTTTTGGCACTTGAGATCTTCAAATCCATCTTCTAATTCTTCAATTCTCCTCGATTTCTTTTGGGCTTTAAATCATTGTTTTGTGCACATATTCAATTCAGACTTCGAAATCATCATACATGTTGAAAACATATCTAATTAGATCAATTAATTAAGCCCTTGAATGCACGAAAAAATAATGTATAAGAAGAGATAAATATAGAATATTTGAGTCTCATCACGCCACATATCCAAACCTTTGTCTCATTGTAACATTTACATAAGAATTTTATTTTTCCATTTCAAATATACAGCAAATCTATCTTCTCTCCCTATTTCTCCCATTTCTTGTTTTCTTCTTCACTTCTTTCTGCGTAGGCAAATCAAAGAGTAAACTCAGGCTTCTAGTTGTGTGATTATGCATGCACCTAATCTTAGCCATCCATCTTCGAAGATAGTTATTATATTAAAAAGACGAAGCTACTAAAATCCAATGCAACGAGTGTTGGGGGCAAAAATACAAGTCCGGGGACTCGGACTTAATGCCTCGGGATTCGGACTTGATACCTCGGGTCGCCGAAGGATGCATCAAATCCGAGGCATGGTTCGCTAAACCGAGACAATGGTTGAGTCGGTTCGAACGACTTATCAGCGTTCCGGGCATGTGTCGGGCGGACCGCCTTGCAAGACCGACCGTCGCTAGGTCAGATCTCATCCCGGATATCTTGGGATAAGATCTCCGACCCCGAAGCTCACGGGATCGGATAATGGCTCAAGATGGGCACGATCCTATCTCCGTGATACCCGAGAAGATCCCGCGCTCAATATCAGGAGGACCCCAACAGCTATAAAAGGAGGACCCTTGTCACCTTGAGAGGTACGAAACAAATTCCTCCTAAAAACCTTCCAATACTTTGAGACCCCGAGTCCAGGCCTGACTTTGGCATCGGAGGGTCCCCTGCTCGAGCCAGGGTCTCCTTTGTTTTCTTTCTGTGCAGGCATACAAGGGTCCAGGAGGACGAACTAGATAATTGCATCAACAGTTGGCGCCGTCTGTGGGAACGCAAAAGCCATCTCGTATCTCTATACCGAGTCCAATGGTGATGACTAGAAGGACGGTCCTAAGAAGATTTGAATGAGAACGCGATTACAGGGCCACCCGGTCCCGGTCCCCGCAGCCCATAACCCACCTAACAACCGCCGACGAGGCGACCGGAACAAGCAACAATCAGAGGGGTCGCGACGATGGGCGGTTGGACAAGGAGGTTCAGAAAATCCGCTCTGATATGAATACGATGAAGCAGATGGAACGAATGTATCAGCAGCAAATGCAACCACTCCCGCATCTTCAAGGGGAGACAGCACGTGCCGACGGCGGCGGTTGATCCTCAACCTTCGGCGCCGCAGTCCTTCCGGCCGAGCCAACCCCAAGGCGGGTCGAACCATCTCCAGCGATTCACCAACGCCTCCCTCCCCGACCGATCTTCGCACGAGATAGAACGAAGAAGGCGCAATCGCCCTTCCATGGAAGGCACGGCAGAAAGCAGCGAACCTTGAAAAGCCGACATTCAAAATTTCAAAAAAGAAGTGCGGGAAGAGATGGCAAAAGAGATGGCGGACATAAAGCACGGCCGGAATGTATATTCAACCGGGTCCGAAGCGAAAGCGTCCCCCTTTGTGGACTCTGTAATGAAAGCCCGATTGCCCGAGAGGTTTCGATTACCTCAAATCACTCCTTTCACCGGCAAGACTGACCCGACCGAGCATATTGAGTGCTTCAGAACCTATATGGAACTCCACGATGCCTCGGATGCGGTAATGTGTCGGGCCTTTTCTCTTACATTGACCGATGTAGCTCGACCGTGGTTCAAACAGTTGAAACCAAAGTCCATCAGTTCATTCGTTGAGCTGAGCAACGCCTTCCTCACCAACTTCATCGGCGGAAAGAAAAAATTAAAGCCCCCTGCACATCTAAAAGCAGGGAGAGCTATTGAAAGATTACATCAAGCGTTTTAATTTCGAATCCCTTCAAGTTCGAAAACATTCGAAGAAACGGCCCTCAATGCACTCATGCAAGGAGTTAGGGATAAGCCATTCTGGCATCTCTAGACAAAACTCCGCCCGATACTCGGCAGAGTTTATGGCACGGTCCGATAAATATGCCAACGCCGAGGAAGCGCGAATCTGCGTGAAACTAAAACCTCGGCCAAAGAGTCGGCCAAAAGAAGCCGACTCGGCGGGGGGAAGGAAACGCAAAGAGGATCAAGCGCGTGACGAGCGAAGGTCGAAAACGGCCGGATCGAAAATTTTCCACATATACTCCCTGAATAAGACTCGGGAAGAGGTACTGATGGAAATAAAAACGAAGGCTTTGTTAGCTCGCCCATAAGCTCCGGAGTAATCCTAATCGGCGGGATAAGGATAAGTACTGCCATTATCATCGCGATCACGGGCATAACACAAGTGATTGCCGTCACTTAAAAGAAGAGATCGAAAGACTCATAAAAGACGGCCGACTCAGAGAACATATGGTCAAAGCTGGGGCATCTGAGGCGCGCCCGACCGAGAGTCATCCTATGGAAGAAATCCGGACGATTATCGGCGGTCCACAATGTGGGGGCGACTCAAACAACGCGCGAAGGAATCATGCACGAAAACTTAGTCAGCCTCAGTCCGAGCTCATGATTATAGATCGGCCATCAAAGGAGAAGAAAAGAGAAAGATATCACATCTCGCTCACAGAAGAAGATGCCCGAGGCATCTATCACCCCCACGATGACGCATTGATTGTCACCCTGACCATCGCTAACCGAAAGGTGTTTCGTATACTCGTCGATACGGGGTCATCTGCAGACGTGTTATTTACCCAGGCGTTCGACAAAATGGGGATCGAACGATCCACACTGCGCCCAGTTCGGACCCCGTTGATCGGTTTTTCCGGAGGACAGGTGCTGCCTGAAGGGATTGTCTCGTTACCACTCACTGCTGGTAGTGCCCCATGTCAGACGACGATGATGGTAGACTTCCTGGTCGTCGATCAACCATCGGTATACAACGCAATACTCGGCCGACCTTTGTTGAGTCTCCTCCAGGCCGTGGTGTCCACTTACCATCTTTCCATGAAATTCCCGACCGAATCGGGAGTCGGGATTGTCAAAGGAGACCAGAAGGATGCGAGGCGATGCTACATGATAGCCGTAAAAGGAGCCGCCGACAAAAGTCCGACCAACATATTAACAATCGAATCGGATCCTCGGGGCGAGAATTATGAACGAGGACGGCCGGTCGAGGATCTTGTCTCGGTCCCCTTGGTCGAGACAGATGGATCCAAGACGGAACGAATTGGCTCGTCTCTGCAGTCTATGAAAGAAAAGCTGATAGCCCTGCTCCGCAGGTACACCGACGTCTTTGCCTGGGGTCACGAGGACATGCCCGGATCAACCCCTCTCGTGGTGACTCACCGACTAACATCGATCCGTCAGACGACCGATCCGACGAAGCGGCGACCTCTCGGCCCCGAACGATACGCTATCATCGAAGAAGAAGTCAACAAACTCCTCCGTGCTAATTTCATAGAAGAAATACACTATCCAGTGGGTCGCGAATGTCGTGCTTGTAAAGAAATCCAACGGGAAGTGGCGAGTCTAGTATCGACTATACCGACTTAAATAAAGCCTCGCCCCAAGGATAGCTTTCCGCTTCCGAGGATAGACCATCTAGTAGATTAGTACAGCAGGACATGAGCTCCTTAGCTTCATGGATGCATATTCGGCTATAATCAAATTGTAATGCACCAAACAGATAAATCAAAAACTACCTTTGTCACTGACAAAGGCCTTTATTGTTACCGAGTGATGCCATTTGGTCTGAAGAATGCCGGCGCAACTTATCAAAGGTTAGTTAACAAAATCTTTGCTCGGCTTATAGGCCGAACCATGGAAGTATACATTGACGACATGCTCGTCAAAAGCATACACGCGGCAGATCATGTGAATAATTTGGAAGAAATGTTTCTAATCCTACGAAAGTTCCGGATGAAGCTAAATCCAAGTAAATATGCTTTTGGAGTAGACTCCGGTAAATTCCTCGGTTTCTTGGTCAGTCAGCGAGGAATAGAGGCAAACCCTGAGAAGATAAAGGCTCTGATTGATATGGAATCCCCAAAACCATTAAGGACGCCCAAAGATTGGCCGGACGAGTCGCAGCACTTAATCGGTTCCTGTCCAGAGCAACGGATAAGTGTCTCCCTTTCTTCAAACAATTGAAAGGAAGACAAGCGATGGGTTGGACGGAAGAGTGTGAAGCAGCATTCCAGCAATTAAAATTATATCTCGGTTCTGCACCTCTCTTATCAAAACCCGAACCGGGGGAGTCGTTGCTCCTCTACCTAGCTGTATCCGAGGCAGCGGTTAGCTCGGCTTTGATACGAGAATCCGAAGGAAAGCAACTGCCGGTTTACTACGTCAGCAAAGCGTTATTGCCAGCAGAAACGAGATACCCAAGCTTGGAAAAAGTGGCCTTGGCTTTAATAACTTCCTCTCGCCGACTCAGGCCGTACTTCCATGCCCACACCATCATTGTAATGACCAACCTTCCGCTTCGCCAGGTACTGCAGACAGAAGCTTCCGGTCGACTCACCAAATGGGCTATCGAGCTGAGTGAGTTTGATATTCAATACCGACCAAAGGCAGCAATCAAAGGGCAAGCCGTAGCTGATTTTATCGCCGAGGGAACGTCTTCAACCGAACTTTCAGTAAATGATACACCGAAGGACGGTGCAGTTCCGACCTCAACCGCTCCCCCTTGCCCTATTCCGTGGAATCTGTATGTTGACGGTTCTTCCAACTCGAAGGCCGGTGGTGCTGGAAACCCCCGATCATACTTACATACAGTATGCCTTACGACTTGGATTCCAAGCGACGAACAATACGGCGGAATATGAAGCGTTGTTACTCGGCCTCCGACTCGCCGCTAGCATGGAGGTCACTCACCTGAGTGTTTTCAGCGACTCTCAGTGGGTTGTTAACCAGGTTACCGGTGTATACCAGACACGAAAAGACCAGTTAAGGGCATACATGCAGAAAGCAAAGGAACTCATCAACGGATTTCAACTCTGTCGTGTCACTCGGATCCCTCGTACGAAAAACAGCAAAGCCGATTTGTTAGCAAAGCTCGCCTCGGCCGATGAAGATGAGATACCCAGGTCCGTCCCTGTCGAATACGTTGACAAGCCCAGCATAGATGAACCAATTAGCGAGGCCGTCAATACAATCGACTCGGAACCTTCCTGGATTGATCCAATCCGCCAATACCTTGACGAAGGAAAGTTGCCCGAGGATCGTGCCGAGGCTCGACGAATTAAGATTCGAGCCTCCCGTTATACCATATTCAACGAAACCCTCTACAAGAAATCCTGCTGGTCTCCTTTGCTGCGGTGCCTCAAACCCACCGAGGCAAACTATGTGTTACGGGAAATTCATGAAGGAATCTGCGGAAACCACTCGGGAGGGGATCTCTCGCCACAAGGTCCTACGACAGGAATATCTACCGGCCCACTATCCAACACGACGCCCGCGAGCTCGCTCAAAAATGCGACAGATGCCAACGGTTCGCGGCAATTCCGAGGCAAGCACCGAAGCATTAACGCCGATGACTGGTCCTTGGCCTGCGCAGTGGGGCGTCGACATCATAGGACCGCTCCCTATGGGAAAAGGTCGGACCAAGTTTGTTGTGGTAGCGGTTGACTATTTCACGAAGTGGGCCGAGGCGTAACCATTAGCTAAAATAACCAAGCAGGAAGATCACCGAATTTATATGGAAAAACATTATCTGCCGATAAGGACTCTGTACCTGCAATAATGGAAGGTAATTTGATAAGAAGCTTTCGCGGGATGTGCGACAATCTCGGATCAGAAACGTTTACTCTTCGCCTCATCATCCTCAAACCAACGGACAAGTTGAAGCGGTTAATAAGATTATCAAGCAACATCTTCGACCAAGCTTGGCCGGGCCAAAGGAGAATGGGCCGAAGAGCTCCCGAAAATTCTTTGGGCCTACCGAACCACCGCTCGAACAGCCACAGGGGAGACCCCATTTTCACTAGCTTATGGCTCGGAAGCCGTCACTCCCGTTGAAATCGGATTACCTTCGGCTCGAATCACCACATTCAATGCAGAAACAAACGAAGAACTCCTAGCACTCGGACTCGACCTTCTGGACGAACAAAGGGAAGTGGCACGGCTGCGCACGGAGGCGCGGCAGCGACAAGTGGCTCGGTTCTACAATACCCGAGTTAGGATTAGAAGATTTCGAATGGGAGATATGGTTCTTCGGAAAGTGTTTTCTAACACCAAGGAATTTGGGTCGGGTACACTGGGACCCAATTGGGAAGGACCCTACATCGTCTCGGGCACTATTAGACCGGGAACGTATCAGCTGGAAGACCTAAACGGACAGCCGTTGCCTCACCCTTGGAACGCTGAACACCTCAAAGTCTACTATCCCTAGTTCTATATTCAACGATTAAAGAAAGGATAAAGCCAAGTCAAATAAGTAAAAATAGGCATTTCTCTTTCATTCCTCAAAACATATGTAAGTACAAAGCAAGTGAATTCAAAGCAAAAAAAATACATGTCCAAGGGCCCCGGTAACTGTCCTCATGCACCGGCCTCATCCCCAGCAGTATCTTCAGCAGTGGCGTCCGGGTTCTCGGATCCCGAGGCTGCTCCACCCTCGATTTCTGAAAGGTCAAGGTCAGGGAAGGATTTCTTTATGTCCTTGACGCATTCCAGATATCCGCTTTGGAACAAGCGGTCCCTTTCATCCTCGAACTCCGCCGACTCGAGGAATGCTTGGACGGCTTGGTCCCTAGCCCTCTCGGCCTCCCGAGTCTTCTCGACGGCCTGCTGAATGTGCTCCGCCGCCTCAAGCTTAGCCCGAGCTAAATCATCCGCGCACGAAGCATGGGCTGCTAGAACTCGCTGATTCTCCTCTTCAGCTTTGGAGAGTCGAGCCAGTGCCTGGGCGACCTCTGCCTTCGCTTCGTCCAGGGCTCTTCTGGAGGAAGCCGCCTCTGCCCTCGCGTCTTCAGCAGCTTTCCGGGCAAGGGACGCCTCGCCTGTCAGGACGCCGACCCGGATCTCGGCCTCCCCGCGTCGACCTTCGGCCTCAGACAGAAGAGCCTGCAGCCGATGAGTTGAGGATAGCTCCTTGCTGGCCTTGATTAAGCAAGGAGCGAGTTCAAAAAGCATCCGGGCAGCGTGGCTAACGGTCTGCGACGACGGGGCGTTGTAGAGTTTCACGAACTCTCTTTCGCACCCTCGGGCCAGGGCCCAAGGAACCATCCCCGACACCACTTGCTCCAGGATTGACGGCCCCTCCTGGTTCGTCTCCTCCCCTCGGGAGGACGCGGTCCTCGTCTCTCCCTCCCCCCTGGAGGACGCGGCCTCGGTCTCTTCTCCCGACTCGGAACATCCGTCTCAACGCGTGCCGAGTCAGGTGCCGCCTGAGGCTCCGAAGCAGCAATCGCCGTCTCTTCCGCCCTTTCGTCCGGGTCGGGAATCACGACGACGGAAGGAGCAGAAGAGCTCGCTGGCTCTTTCTCCTTCCGCAGCACCCTTTGCCTTTTCGGCGGCCGAGGCTCCGAAAGAAGAACCGACCGCGGAGGAGCCTTCAACCTCGTAACTGGCCTGAGGGCAGGACGAGCTCCAGTCATCTCCGGTTCAGGGACAATCCTGAGGTTGGGACGAGCTTCGGGCAGATCTGTAAAAAAAAAAAAAAAAAAGAGGATAAGTTATGACGAAGTAAGTCGGGGGAAATTCGGAAAATCCAGAAGATTCATTCCCAATTACCTGTAACTTCCGAGTCCAGACCTGCAAGATGAAGGCGTTCCGGCTGTAGAAGCACCTTCCAAGACCTGTCTCTCGGATCCAACGACCTCAACTCTTTGATCCGAGCCGAGGCAGTAGTACCGAGCTTCGGCCGCTTCTTTGGAATATCTGCCAAACACAAGCTCGTCAGACTCAGAATATTACAAAAACAAAAAAGAGGGGGGGGAGGGCGAGAGGGAGAGAAGACCCAAGTCACTTGCTCTTTGGAACGCCCGAGGGACACGAGCCTCGTAGGACCCGGACTCATCCGTCTCCCAGCGACCACATGCCCAAAACCAACGCTCTCTCCAGTGTTTGTTGGAAGTGGGAGGGTCGGTTATCAGGGAACCGCCTCCGCCTCGCCAAGCCGCGAAGTAGAAGCCCGGGTAGTTCGGATTTACCCGCACTTGATACAGTGGAGAAATTCGCCGATCGTAAGTGGTGGCTGCTCCATCTCACCACAACACCGCACATCCGAGTAAGTTCCTCCACCCATTCGGGACTATCTTGCCCGGGGCAATCTTTATGCGAGACAAAACTCCCTGGACTATGGTCTGAAGGGGCAGGCGCAAGCCGCATTGCATCGACACTTGGTAAATCGCGATCGCCCCAGCAGGAGGATCCGGTAAATCATTTGGACGGGGAAGATAGGTGATGACCGACTCGGGAATATGGTACCCGACTCGGATTCTGTCCAAGTCCGTCTCAGTCAAGACTGAGGGAACCGGACCGCTTAAATCTTCCCCCGATCCTTCTTCTTCAGATTCGGCCTGCGCCGACTCACCAACAGGAGCAAGATCAGGGGTTCCTTCGGCGATTAAAATTTCATCTTCTTCCTCCTCATCCTCCTCCATATCCCTTGGCAAGTTAGGCCTTCCCGGGCGGGTTAATAGAGACGACCCGCCCCGAGAAGGAACGACGGAAGCTGGGCGCTCTGCCGGAGCTTCGGTGACTCTCTCCGATAGACAAGCAGCGTTGGCGTCCACTGCTATCTCCGTCAGTAAGGAAGGCGATTCCGCAACGTTCCAAAAACGTTGCGCTCCGGAAGCTCCCCCCTGGGGACTTTGAGAACTCCTATCCGCCATTATTACCAAATAAAGAGGAAGGAGAAACTCACCTGAGGGAGAAAGGAAAACGGAGATGGCGGAAAGAGGCACCGACGGTAAAGAGAAAGAAAAGGAAGGAGACGAAAGGCTATGTAAACCCTAAAGAAAATGCGGAGCGGGAATGGCAAGAGCAGTAAAAGTTTAAAGTGCGGGGCCCCTGACGTTATATAAGGTCGCCATACGGCGGAGACAATTAATGAGGAAATGATTCGACGCCTGCATCGATTCCCTCGCTCGACACGTGGCGCACGTCAACTGGCAACAATAATACCTTCGCTACGTGTCCAATCCTCATTGGCGGGATGTGTGATTTGACGGCTGACGGCGCATGCGATGTCAGAAGAACCGTCCCCCATCAAAGGCCTCATGGAATGCATTTAATGATCACGACTCATCTCGGACTGAGTTACGAACCGACTCCAAACTCGCTACTCCTCAGTGTCATATGAAACACACGGAGTAAGGGGGCTTACTGTTGGGGGCAAAAATACAAGTCCGGGGACTCGGACTTAATGCCTCGGGACTCGGACTTGATACCTCGGGTCGCCGAAGGATGCGTCAAATCCGAGGCATGGTTCGCTAAACCGAGACAATGGTTGAGTCGGTTCAAACGACTTATCAGCGTTCCGGGCATGTGTCGGGCGGACCGCCTTGCAAGACCGACCGTCGCTAGGTCAGATCTCATCCCGGATATCTTGGGATAAGATCTCCGACCCCGAAGCTCACGGGATCGGATAATGGCTCAAGATGGGCACGATCCTATCTCCGTGATACCCGAGAAGATCCCGCGCTCAATATCAGGAGGACCCCAGCAGCTATAAAAGGAGGACCCTTGTCACCTTGAGAGGTACGAAACAAATTCCTCCTAAAAACCTTCCAATACTTTGAGACCCCGAGTCCAGGCCTGACTTTGGCATCGGAGGGTCCCCTGCTCGAGCCAGGGTCTCCTTTGTTTTCTTTCTGTGCAGGCATACAAGGGTCCAGGAGGACGAACCAGACAATTGCATCGACAACGAGTATTCTTCGTTATAGGAGCAAATATATCTTTAAGACACTAACAATAACATATCTCAACTCTCCAACTTCACTTTTTTTAAAAAAAATTCTATCACTGATTTTTCTATTTTCTACTTATCTATATAATTTAGAACCAAAATATATATTAGCCTAATATTTTGCGTATAACGTTCTAAACAAGAGACCCAACTTAAAAATTTCCTCCATCTTGCAGGAGTATGCCAAATAGGCATATGGGTAATGTTTGTCTTTTGCCTGTGTGGGAGATACTTGCATTTTTTTCGCTTGGCATATGGACAAAAGTACCGGCTTGGCGAATAGACCAAAGCACCGGACGGTAGATATGGATAAAAGAAAATCCAAAGACAAATGAAGTCACTCTCTCGCATGAAATTGAGACGTGAACATGTAACGAGCATGGAAGACCCAAGCCATGAACCACCTCTTCTTGTATTCTAAACAAGGCCGGACTCTCAACAACATGATATAATATTTATGTTGAATCTGCATTGCTAACCAAACCCACAAGCCAAGTTCGTTGGTCCAGGTCCGGGCCAAAGGGACGCGGTTTGGCTAGTCACCACAACACCAGCTAGCTAGAGGGTGTCAAAGACTCCCCCTGCCACCAGCCCCGTGGCTGATGGTCGGTGCTTTGTGGGCCCACCATGATGTATGTGTTTCGTCCATTTTTTAAAGATCATTTTATGGTTTCATACCAAAAATGAGAGGAATATAAATCTCAGGTGGACCACACCACAGGAAAACAATAGTGATTGGATATCCACTATTAAAATCCACTTAAGGCCTACTGTACTGTTTAAAATCCGCTTAAGGCCTACTGTACTGTTTATTTGACATCCAATCTGTTGTTTAGTCATACATACCTAAATGAAGGGAAAAAAACAAAGATCAGCTTGATCCAAAACTTTTATAGGCCCAAAACAGCTTTTAATGGTCAACGTTCATTCAACACTATTTCATGTAATGTGGTCCACTTGAGATTGGGATATAACTCATTTTTTGTATCACATCCTAAAATGATCTAGAATAGATGGACGGCATGGATGAAACACATATATCATGGTGGAGCCCACAGAACAACGACCACCAGCTATTGGGTGTCAAGCTCTTTGGCCCCCGCCAAGACGTATGTCTTTTATCCACGCCGTCTATCCATTTTTTTCAACTCATTTTAGGACAGTTTAGTTTGAATTTCTTGTACGCTACGTGTACTTTCTCTCTGTAATTTCTAAGTGCCTGCGTATCATCCATCATACTCTGCTAGAGTATCCTACTATTTTTATTTTTTTTTTATATATAAGAAGCCCTCTCCTCTCCCATCGTGAAATAGAGACGAGAGAGATTCTCAGAAAGTGAGAGAGAGATGGACGGCATCGAGCATCGTACGGTATCGGTGAACGGCATAAACATGCACCTGGCGGAGAAAGGCGCGGGGCCCACTGTTCTCCTCCTCCACGGCTTCCCCCAGCTCTGGTACACGTGGCGCCACCAGATCCATGGCCTGGCAGCGCGCGGCTACCGAGCCGTGGCTCCAGACCTGCGCGGCTTCGGAGACACCGACGCCCCACCGTCCTCTGCAAGCTACACCGTCTACCATATCGTAGGCGACCTCATTGCTCTCATTGATCTCCTCGGCCAGGATCAGGTATTAAGGACGGACGAGGACCGTCCTTTTGGATTATCTTGCCTACCACACACCACCTATATAGCTGATGTATTGACGTCAGCAAATTATGTAGATCCCATAATAAGGTATGTGTTATATCCAAACCGTCCATCCGTTTTTGACATTGTCGAAAAATAAGACAGATCTAACTATCAATTGGACCACACTTGAAAAGGCAGTAGGGGATTGAACGTCTGCCATTGAAAACCTTTTGGGGTTCACAGAAGTTTCAGATCAATATGAAATTTGTTTACCTCTTCATCTTAGTCTTTTTGACGTTATGAACAGATTCGATGGAAAAAAAACGTCATGGTGGGCCCTACGAAAATTTTAACAGTGAAAATCATTATCTCGGCTGCTATTTTTGGTGTGGTCCGTTGATATTTGGACATGATTCATTTTTTTCTAATACCTAAAATGATCTAGAAAAAATGGATGAACAGTGTGGATATAATAAATACATCTTGTTGGGCCTATGTAACTTTGATCTCCTATGAACCGTTCGTACAACTCGGAGCTCGAGGAGCGTCAGCGCTCGTCTTCGCACGATACGTACCCACGCCAGCCAATCCTCTTCCTTTTCCCTCTACATGCTTCGTACTTTTCGCTCCGTGCATTCCCTTCTAGGCTGTAATCTTCTCCATCAGGTAGAACTGATCACATTCAGGCAAGGTAGTACCGTACCACCTTTCCCCGCCTACATGCAGCTTTTGTAGGAAATCAATACCATTAAATAATTGGGCCCCACCAGAAAGGTCTAATGTGGAACAAAAACCGGTCCTTTCATCAGGCAAGATACACCGTTGGAATCTATGGACAGCCGACGGTTTGAATGGATATACAGTTGTGGACATCTCTAGTGAGAGATTCAGCTTGATTTTCGAGATGGACGACCGTCATGGTTGGGCCTAACGTTTTCACGGTGCTGATTTCCTAAACGAGTGCCACTGCAGTAAAGATTTTGTTTTACCATTGCCTGTAGGTGATCAGTTATCCATCAGGAATACATCCCGACATATTGTACGTCAAGACCTTGGCCTTTGAACTGGGGTGATCTTGGAATGATCTACACCGTTTAAACGATGTTTGTCACTATGTACGGTGGATTGGCACATTAAAGCACTCCATTGTATTATTTCAACCTTTAATATATATTTGGACATTTTAACTTTGAGTATGGGCGGTTACCATCATCTTTGTATAATTAAAGGTTTGAAAGATTTAATTAAGGGCCGTTTGATCAAATTTATTTTGAGTCATTATCATAAAAATTTAATCATTTTTACTGATCCAGGTTGTTTGAAAAATTCAATTTATTAAGTGTTTATATTAATTAAACCATGGCTTATTGCCAACTAGAGCATTTCCAACACTAATGTGAGAAGATGCGAATAGCGAGAGCTGCTACGATTAGAGGTGGGCCCCGGACGACTCAATCCAGCTAAGTCGACTCGTCCGACTTGTTCAGATCTAACTCGACCCGAACCGAAGAGGTGAGTTGGTCCCAACCAAGTAAGCTTCGCCTGATCCAAATTCAAACCGAGTTGAGTTCGAGTTACCTAGTAACTCAACCCAACTCGACCCGAAACTCAATGCGGTTAGACCCAACTCAATCCAAAACCCGACTCTCTAACCCTACCCGCCGCACCCTACCCCAACCCTATCCCAAAATCTCTCTCCCTCCCTCATCCTCCTCATCTTCCAAGCCCGACCTCTCTCTCTCTCTATCCCTCCCTCAACCACCTCATCTTCCAAGCCCGACGACCACCCACCACCATCACCACCCTCCTCCTCCTCCTCTCTCTCCTCTCCACTCTCTCGGTCTCTCCCTCCCTCATCTCTCAATCTGACTCGGTGCCAACTCGACCTAACTCGGTACTTCTGACCGGATCAGACTCGGTCTGGATCAGTCTAGGCCAGACTGGACTCAAATCGAGTCAGGCATGCTGGACTCGATATCGAGTCGGATAGAGTTTCGGTTCATGCCTATTTCAAAATCGAATCGAGTCGAGTTAGCCCTAACTCGGTCTAACTCAACTCGATGCCCAGCTTTAGCTACGGTTCTCTGTCGCCGGTTTTGATTTTCTCTTAGTGTTTGTTAGGGTGGTAGTTATCAGCTAGAATGGCCATGAGATGTTATTGGGTGCGTATTAGATTGAATAATTTGACTGGAGTTGCCACTAGCCAAATATTCAAAGTTTATAGTTGGTTAGAAACTATAAAATCATTTCTAGATCAGAATATTACTAGATTTTTTTACCCATGTAATTTCTATGGTTGATCTACATCGTAAATTTTGGTTATGGGCCTCGATTACAGAAAAGGAATGGGTTAAGTACTCTTTTTTTGCAGGCCAAACGCACGGTCTCTACGTTTTAGGATTTTACGGTTTTTTAAAGAATTCAAATAAACTTTAGTGTCACTACATTACACCACACTGTGTAGGGTATCAGGATCCAGAGCAGATAGTAAGAGTAGTATAGAAGTAAGGATGTGCATATATGGATATTGTAGATGTTCTTGGAATGTGTGGAGTGGAGTACGATTTGATTCGATATGTGGGAAGGAAAAAAGAAAAAACTAGATATCCTTTTTTTATCAAAAGGAATGGTCGGATGTCCGGATTCCAACCATACTATTTAACTTTGAAAGCTTATTCTTATTAGAATATTTGAACTTTTGTTTAGATAGAGTGACGATGCACTTGGCTCTTCGGAGTTAACGAGAGGCTAGACAAACCGATAAGGTGGATTGACGATGCAACATCTTTAGCGCGACTTAGCAGGAACTTCAACAAGCCCTCTTGATGCTCCAATAGCTTCAGCCCCTCTCAACTCTCAACCTATGCCCCCTAAATGGCCAGCAGTTGTTACCCTTAAATAGGCTAAATAATGACCCAGGGGAGGATGTGAGGTCGAGCCCCATCTTCCTCAAGAGGATAACTATTTCGAATCCACGGAACTTCTCTGGACTCCTCACAGAGACTTCTCGAATCCACGAGGAAAGAAAGCAGAAAATAGAAATAAATTCTAATAAATTCGAAATTGATTGATGATCCCTTAAAAACGAGTTCACAACCCTTTATTTAAAGTTACCAAGCAATGGGAAATAAATCAGAATCGGACTACAACTCAAACTCATAGAATCCGCGACTTACCATAAATAGTAAACTTACTATTTATAGACGGTCGTGATGTCTCCTAGTGCGCAAGGTTTTTGGCCAAAAATAATAAGTGTCCTATTTGGGTTCACCAAACCGTTCTCCTAATTATTCTAAGCTCTTTTCACATTGGGCGCAACTCCTAAAGCCCGACGGATGAAGAGTTATAATCAAACTAAAACTTACTATTTATAGTAAAAACGGAATTAAAACAGGGAAACGACCATCGATCAAGGGGTTTTTCGCAATTCCAGGCTGCGTAACCCGGCATAGCGGGGTTGGTTGGCTAAAGTAGCTCGTTCTACCCCAAAGTCATATATTTTACGTCAAATAACTCATTCCGGATTGCGAGATACGCCCGATCTAAGGTCCGATGGTCCGAATCACTTCTGTCGTCGACCGGGCCTTTTCTGATCCATCTTGGCCATGAAACTGTTCACAACCCGCTCTACATCAAATAACAACCCTTGAAGGGCCTTTTTTTTTTCCTTGTAGCATTGGTTTAGAAGTTGTTTACACTTGTCTTGGCGCGTCCACGTGAACCAACGAAATGTTGCCACATGTCGATACTATGTACGAATGACGAACAAAATCCTACTTGCACCTTGAGGATATCTTTCATCCCATATCCTTCAACACACATTACCTATCAAAAGTAGAATGGCTTAGAGTCATACACACGTTCACAGACGAGACACTGCGACAAGAGACACATATAACCCTCACATGAGTGGCACGTGTAGACGAAACAGCTTGCATGACAAGCTTATAAAGAGCTAACAATATATGCTCAACAATGCCTTTTCATATAATCCTATGAAAATGTGAAGACTTTCCATATATGATTGGTGCTTTACAATGACTATGAAGGTTCGAGAAGCCGATTTCTCTCAAAATAGAAGGAAATCAAAGGACTCAATTAGGAACATAAGTCCGTCTAGGATATGGATTAATTCTTTAATCTTTGAGGATATTCGTAGCTAGGCTGGCAAGGAGATCTCGATATGCCCGATCACCCTCCCAAAACTATATAAGGAGCACCCGATGAAGTGCACAAGGCTCTTACCAAAAATAATCTCTCTACACAATGCAACGCTGCTTATTTTAGTTCTAGTTTTTAGTTCCTTTACTTTTGTCCAACCCCATTACAGAATGCTTGAAGTTTAGGGTAGCTTAAATCACTATTGTCTAATGTCATCGTTGCAGTATGCTTGGGAGTAGTATAAATATCCATAATCCACCATCGACGGATCCCCAATCAACTGAGTCCTTACTTGGAAGATTACACTCCAATCATATCTTGCTGATCACCTGTCTTGATTGTTTGTTCCTATAGATAATCACATGTATTTATCTTTTATTTATTTCTCTACTTATTTTATTTTTTTTGGCTAATTGTACTGAGCTTTAATTATAAATTGATAAAATCAGCATGCCTTTAGTTTTTTCTTAATTATTTCCATCCATTACTATATTATTAAAAAATCTAAAGTCCACGATCACCGTTGAAAGAAAAGTATCTGCCTCAAGAGAAAATGAATCCATTCATAACGACTAACCCTCCCCTTCTAAATCACTTGATTGCTATAATATTAGTAGCTAGACATTCATGTCAACCTTTATGCATTTAATCATACAACTGATTTGGTGCATAGGATCACAAGTGTTCAATCAAACTTGAGTCGAGTATGGCTCTGGCACACTTGCACTATCATAATCACACAGGTGTGAAATATGGGGCCATTTGTTAACACATGTGCCCTCCTGTTTGATTGAATAACAACACATATTAGGATATCATTTGGACTTTTAGAAAAGACACTACCATTTGGGAATACTTTCCACAATTGGTCATTTAAAGGTCGTTTTTTTTATAGTGCCCTTTTTCATGCCAGCACTTTATGCATCCCGTGCTCTATAGATTTTTGGAGCTATGGTGTTTGTTGTGGAAAAAACCGAACTAACATGATGTATGAGACACATGGCAGAGAACCTTCAAAGTAGACCTCTTGAACCACCGATATGTCTACTATCAAGGATGCTGAGTAAAGTAAGAAAACCCAATGGCCAAGCCAAACCGGTCAATCAAGCTCGGTAATAAGATTTATCAACTGACCTTATCATCTCAACCAAACTGTCTAAACGAGGCCGACCTCAGATACTGACCCCGACCTCGACCTCGGAGACCGACTTCGATCTCAGAGACCGACTTCGACCTCGGATACCAACCTCAACCTTGGAACAAAAATAATTGGCGAGAATCTCGTATTATATAAGAACACAATCGATCCAACGAGATTTTAGTCGAAAACCACGCCGATCGAAGAAAAATCGGAGATCTTCTTGAAAGCATATTCCCACTCCAATACGAGCCCCTCCAGCATATCCAACGAATCCACTTAGATATATAGAAATCCTATAAATGCACCAACCCGCTTTAGGCGAAAGGTACACATAAAAATACCCTAACTCCTGCGACACCTACTCCAAGATCATCTACCTGACTTACGCATCGGAGGGCCCTCAGCCATAACCGGTGCCCCCATTGTCTATTGTTTTTCCATTAAGTATAAGTGTCCATGATTCATGGGTGAGGCTGCGAGTTCAACCAAATCTAAGAGGGTGTTTGGCGCATGGAATTAGATGGTATTAAGTGGGATGGAATTGCTTTTTTGCAATAATTACACTTGTCTATGGATTGTCTGTTAATGTCATGGGAGTGAGCCATTTACTTTGTTGTTTGGATCATGTATGATGTAGGGCTTAAATGCATGTGTTGATTCATGTAGTGTTTGGTTATACATGGAAACAACTACTAATCTCGAAAATCGTGTTTGAAATTACAGTAAGAAGTAAGGTGGGGCCCAACTTGATGTTTGTGAGTAATCTATCTCGTCCATCCGTTTTGTGAGATCATTTTAGGACATGCTACCAAAAGTCAGGCAGATCCAAAACTCAAGTGGGCCATACAAGAGGAAAGAGGAAAGAGTGGGGAAAGAATTTCCTGTCGTTGAAACCTTCTTGAGCTCCACCTTGATGTTTATATGTCATCCTAACCACTTATAAGTTCATTCCTATCGGGATAAACTGATAATATAGAAAACTTTATCATGATACAAAACTTTTGTGGCTATGAATGTTTCAATGGTGGTCACTCAATCCCCATTGATTTCTCTTGTGTGGCCTACTTGAGTTTTAAATCTACCTAATTTTGGTCACTTACCCTAAAATGATCTTGTAAAACAGATGAATGGGGTGGATCCCTCACAAATATCAAGGTGGGCCCCATCTCCAGCTCAAGAACTTTCTAGTCATGCTTTTAGGAGAAAATCCTATGGATTTTGTAAATCCTGGTTGAATTAGGGAAAGCCCTCCCTAGCCCTCCTTACTCCATGCACAGGATCCAATATTGGAAACCTATGATGAACCAAACAGGGATGATTTTTTCAAACCAAGGGATTTAAAGTTCCATCCCACTTAATATCATCTAAATCCATGCGCCAAATACCCCCTAAGCGATAAAGTATTTGTCTTGATCATGCCATTTGTCTACTTCAGTATTAACCGATGGGATCCAACAAATCACACCTCCAGGAGTTGTTGGGAATCCTTTTGATAATATTTCATGAATTTTTTTTGTACCCATAGAGTTGAGGAATTGCATCGTAATTGTTTTATAACTCACTGGCACCTTTTGGCGAGCGGCTGAGATCAAGTCGAATGGGCCACGGTCCTATTGATTTGCCCTGTTAATCATTTTCGAGTTTTGTTGAAGACTTTCATGAGTTATCCCTTTAGGCTTTTTAGGACCTCATGGGTGGCCTAAGAGCAGCTTTGTTATGATTCTGTACGTTTGATTATACTGGTAACCTTGACGATTCTGAATAGAAACCGGTCGATAGGCCTTCCAATCCGTTGATCCGTCTCATTGGATGTTTCCAAAACCTGTTTAACTTGTATGGTCATACGGTGGACATCTCGAGTCATACGAGCACTTTTGATTAAAGCTAAACTAAAGTCTAAGAGTACTTTTAATTTTGTTTAGAATGAGGTGTTTACCTTTGAAAAAAAAAAAGAGCGCTTAAATTAATTTTCATTGAAAATATGGGTCTATTTCTCGAGCTCTCGTCCTACACTAAGTGTTGAAAGTAGTATTTCATTAAAATTTCTTTTTAACTTTTAACTATTTCAAAAATTGTTTTAAAATTACAATTTAAGGCTTCAAGTTTTTGGCACTTACAACTAATTTTCAGTACTTATTTTTAAGTTTGTTTAATGGCACATTAGATAGTGATCCCAACTGAATTTGAGTAATTGAAAAAATAGTGATTATACTCAATTAAACCGATTAGATTGCGTAGTCCACCATCTCCTAATCAACATCCAAAGATCGAATTGATTCAACAATATCTAGCCTCTGATATCTGAACAATTGTTAGGGGAAATATTACAGTTAGATATTTTTCATTTTTTACCGTCCAATAAATGTCCTCCAATCCATTAAAAGGTTACAGTAATTTTAATTTTTGGCCATGATAAATTCTGTACGATTTTAATTTGTAAAGTCCAAGTACTTAAGTGCCTGCATATCATCCATCAATGGAGCCTGACTGTGGGACCTACTGTGATGCATGTACCCTACATCGTCCATCTGCTTTGACTGCTAATTTCATTACATAGATTCAAAAAATGATACAGATCCAAATCTCAAGTGGACCACACCAGAGGAAACTGTGGTTATTGACCGTTAAAAACTTCTCGCGGGCCATGAAGGTTTCGGATCAAGCTGATATTTGTGTGGTCCCTTCATCCATGTCTCTGTCACCTTATCAATTGGTTGGATGGGAAATAAGCATTCCGTGGCCCTCAAGAAGTTTTTAATGGTGGGTATTAAATCACCATTGTTTCCTCTGGTGTGGTCATCCTTAGACTTAGATCTGCTTCATTTTCTGGATCATGCCCAAAAATGAGCTGTCAAAGCAGATGGACGCCGTGGATGTAAGGCACATACATCAAGTTGGGCCCCACAGTCAGGGATACACCGAAACCACATCCATATATCTCTTATTTGTGACGCAGCTACCTTCCACCGTCCACCTGGAAGGATATATTGTGGATCGGGACCATCCATACGGTGGTTTTTTTTTTTTTCTCTTTCTTTCTTTCTACTGAGCTTTACCTCCTTAAACAGCGACTGTTGATTCTTTTGTATTTTACCGTCCATTTGAAGACCACGGATCCGATATCTTTATCAATATCCGGGTTTGATGAGCGTGATGATACGGTAAGAGCCCGGAGAAACGGAAAATGGTATAGCGAACACTCCACAATACGTGTGGCTGGGTAATCAATCAATCGGATCCGTCCATCTGATTGCTACTACTTTGGATGGACGGTGTTTCTGGCCTTCAAAGTGAAGGTGTGAAATAGAAATAGTTACTGGCCAAACAGTCATTGATGGTATATGAAGAAATGTAATAGACATGATTGTCTAACTGGTGTGTTTATGAAACATGAGCCACCTATGATAGTGTGCCCACTAGATGGACGGTCATGATCCATCTTCCTGCCACGTGTACTGTAGAGAGATGGCTCAAACATACTCCGGTTCTTCCCGTACTGCCGTCTCATCTCGCGTTAGACAAAACTTCACCCTGTGCCGTCCATGGTAAGGCCCACTAATTATACGGTGGGGATCCACTGTTCACCCTGCCGCGTGTACGGTCAAAGGACGTGGCTCACTCATATCAATTCCCTGTACTCGATCTCCTCGTGTATGCAACATGACTAGTCTGCTACTCGCAACGATGACTCATCCAAATCATACTCTCTCAGCACGTGCCGATGCAGACTTTCGTGCAAGATCGCTACCGTTCGTCGGATGCGCCCCACCATCTATACTCTATAGCATTTTACTTTTAGATCAAACCATCCATTCTTATTTCGTATACAGCTACTCAACTTATAATGGCTGGTTATTTCTGGCACGTGCGCCTGTTCAACGGCCAAGCCTCGATCACACGTACCTTTCTTGAAAGAACGGGCGAATGACTCTCGTGATAGTTCACCACCATATTGAAAGTGGTATACATGACGGAGTCGCACAACAATCCAGACCGTCCAATTACCCACCCAATTATAGATGTTGCTTAACCCAAAAATTCCACCGTGAACATGGTAGTAACCATCTGATACTTTCCCTTGGGACCGCTCACTAATTTATTTTTAACCATTCATTCGATAGCCATAAATTGAATGGCTACAGTTGACCAATCCATGATCTTTTAAAAATGTGCTCTATCCATGATGTGCCCCACAATTTGGATGGTCTGGATAATAATACATGAATGCCACATGTGATAAGGAGGATAAGCAATTACTTTTGTCAAAATAGTGGCAAGTTGTAACAGGAGTCAACTTGATCACCACAACAGTGTGGCTATTGTTGTTGTTATGGTAATTGTTATTACTGTCTGCTGCTGCTGTTTTGGTTGTTATTACTGTTTGTTGTTGTTGTTGTTATGGTTGTTTCTATTTACTAAATATTGAGTAATGGGAAATAGGTGTTTGTTGTTGGGCATGACTGGGGCGCAATCATGGCATGGTATCTATGCTTATTTCGGCCGGATAGAATCAAGGCTCTGGTCAACCTCAGTGTTAATTTCATGCGGCGCCCTCCCGTCAAAACTGTTGATGCACTGCATTCCGTCCATGGAGAAAACCATTACATGTGTAGATTTCAGGTTCTTCTCCTTATCTTCTTTTCTTTAGCCCAATTGTACAATGCTGTCTAAGTGCGTCTAAGTACAATAAAATACATTCGATTGTGGTTTAAGTGTCTAAGTGAATTTCACTTGGACACACTTAAAAATTCTCTCAAGCAACTTAGACTGCACTTAGACACACTTAAATGCATTTGTATACACATTTACATGCACTTGTACAAGTGTGCACACACTCATAGCTTTGTATTGAATCCGAGTTTTTTGTTTCCTGCGTTTTTTTTGTTTTTTCGCGGCAGTTGAAATAATGGAAAATAAGAACTTGCTGTCGTTGTTATTATCATTGCTTTTATTGACCCAAATCCTACAAATACTTGCTGTACTAAGAGGGTACAACACCTGATGCTCCATGGGTCCACCATGTTGTATGTGTGACATTACGTTGTTCATCAGTTGAGCCCATTGACATTAGGCCCTATGGCAAAAACTTAGCCCAATCCAAAACTCAGGTGGGCCACACCACAAGGAACAATGGGGAGGGAACGCCAACCGTTGGTTTGTGTGTGAGGCCCATCATGTTGTGCATAATCTATCCATCTAGATTGTCGAGGAAGACTCACTGAGATGAAGAGCCACTGGCCTGACCGAAAACTCAGGCTGTCCACATTGAATGGCTCACCTGAATTATGAAGGGCATTGAAGTTTATATATACTCTATAATAAGTAGGGTTGTACACGAACCGAGTTAGCTCGGTTAGCTCGCTTGACTCGGCTCGGCTTGAAAAAGCTCAATACGACTCAGTTCGAAACTGAGTTCGAGCCAAGTTGAGTTGATTTTTTTAGCTTGAAAAAATTTCGAACCAATTTCAAGCTTACCTGAGCTTGACTTGACTCGAATCCAACCCCAACTCGAATCAAACTCGGAGATTCGGTTACATTGATATTGATGTCACTTACCAAGTGTTTGATGAGATGACTCAATGAAGTGTTGGTTAGTAGTAAGGAAGGTATGTATATAAAATAAATACCCTTTTTTTTTCTTTATTTTGATGTTGCCTATAAGGTGTTTGATGAAATACCTGTAAAACTGCTGCTGCTGTTTTACATATAGTGAAAATTTGAAGATGTAGTCCTTATGTTTGTGAAAATGCTGCATAGGCGGACTCGGCTTGATCTTGGCTCAAACTAGCCTAAGTTGTTGACCGAGCTGAGCCAAATTCGAGTTGGGGTCAGCTAGTGGCCGAGCCGAGCCAAGTTCGAGCTAGGTCAGCTAGTGGACGAGCTGTGTCAAGATCGACTTGGTTCGACTCGTGTACACCTCTAGTAATAAGAAGGCTTTTTTTTTTTTTTTAAAATAACAAATAAAACACACTACATGGGTGCTCAAACTCATGACCTTAATGTTGAAGCGCACTCGGTCTACTATTGAGAAGTATTATATAGTAGATGGTAGATTTTACACCTAGTGAATCTTCTAGAGAAATTGTTGTATATACATTATTGACAATTTGATGTGATTATTACTTTTTACTGCAGGTCCTTCATCTAACAAGCACATATAACATCTTTTTATTAAGTCATATTAAGATTATAGAAATTTTTTTACAACTTACATTCTCAATTATTGACAATATGCTTCCACAAGAAAAGTGGTAGATAATTTCAACAATGTTGTTGCTGTGGGTGCTATATAAGATGAAAGAAAGGTTAAGCTAATGCCCTGATATCATAAGCTTACTCAGTTGCCCGTTTCTTTCCCTAGCAATGAGTCGAATGTATAGGAAATCAGAACCATTAAAAAGGTTTTCCTCATCAAGACAATCATCTGTTGTGAAAATAAGAACCATTGACATAAACCCTGCTTTTGTTATGCACATAGGAGCCTGGAGCAGCTGAATCTGACTTTGCTTGCGTTGGTGCTGAGAAAATATTCAAGATAGCGTTTACATATCGGCATTCGGGTCCACTTATTGTACCGAAAGATGGATTTGTAGCTTGGCCTGATAAGGAACTTAACTTGCCTTCTTGGATATCGGAAGCGGATGTCAGATACTACGCCGAAAAATTCAACAAGACAGGCTTTACTGGTGGATTAAACTACTACAGAGCTTTAAACCTGTGAGTGATCTGCTAAGTTCAATTTAGTTCGGAGAAAAAAAAAGAAGGCTAAAACATGGGGTTATCATGTTCTCCCCATAATGCTCAATGTAGAAATCAAAAATCAGGTCAATACAATCATTAGGTGGGCCACACATAGGGAACAATGTAAAGTCATGCTAAAGCCTCTAAATTCAAATGGTGTGACTCATCTGGTTTTGGCAATGGCTTGATGTTTTGGTGTGTCCCTTTATCTTATTGGGACATATCTAAATTTATTAGATGTTGCATACACAACACAGTGGACCCCACAAATATTGGGGAATGTTTTATTAATCGGGTGTCCCTTTCCAACCGTTCTTTTGTGGTGTGGCTGATTTTTTGGCACATGAACTAACATCAAAGCTGCATCTAATGACTATGCGAGAACGCCTATTCTCATAGAAATGGAATTTTTAGGTTGTTTTGTTCTATGTGATTTGAATTGTTTTGAATGCATTAAGGGCCCGTTTGGCCGGTCAGATTGGAAGGGATTGGATGGTATTGGAAGGGTTTGGAAGTTAAATCCCGGGATTGGCTGGGCGTGCCAAACAGACTGGATATAACAATACAGGGATATAGCAATCCCATGGATCTCAAGACAACCCACTGACAACACCATCATTACCTAGAAATCCATGCCATCCACCCTAGTACCAATCAATCCCTTCCAATCCACCCGGCCAAACGGGCCCTAAGAATTCTTCTATTTCAAAAAATGATTTCTGATTAAGACACCACCTTTATATATATATATATATATATATATATATATATATATATATATATATATATATATATATATATATATATATATATATATATATCTTTTAAATATGCTAATGATGCAAGATTCAATGAGCTTGTATCACAACCAATTGCATTGAGTTCATCTAGTCAAGGCGTGTTTGGTCCGTGGAATTGAATGGTATTGAATTGTATTAGATAGGATTAACATCATTATCGCACAATGATTACATGCCTGGGAATACCATGGTATTGTAGCCATCCAATCCCATGTTTGGGATAAAATTTTTGTTAGGGGAAAACGTTGGATTAAGCAAAATCATGTTTGGTGGACCACGGAATTGTAATCAACGGACCAAATTCACAACAGATGTCATTCACTCATACGCATATATAACTCGAATGTTACTTGCAAACGGTGTCTATGGATAGACGGCATGGATAAATGCATGCATCAATGTGGGGCCCACATGTGTAGTGGATTTCAAAATCCACGAAAATCCTTCGTGGGACCAAATGCAATTCCATGGTACTAAATGCAATTCCATCCCATCTAATCCCAACCTTTTCCATCCTTTCCAATTGTTGGATGGAATTGCACAGGACCAAATGCAATTTTATCCCACCTAATCCTATTTAATACCCTGCGCCAAACGCCCACTCCGTGACCTGACCAAACAGGCTTGCTAAATTCAGACTGGGTCATGCTCAAGAGCGAGTTTCTCAATGACTCAGCTTTCACAAAGATGTGTCCACCTGACCGAATTTCGATTCAAGTCACAACACTGAGTTTTAGAACAATGCTTTTGGCTTTGTTTGTAACTTACATTTTGTGTGTATGCAGGAATTGGGAGCTCACAGCACCATGGGATGGTTTTCAAGTGCAAGTGCCTACTAAATTCATTGTGGGAGACCTAGACCTGACTTATCACACTCTTGGTGCCAAGGAGTATATACACAGCGATGAATTCAAGAAAGACGTACCGTTTCTAGAGGATGTGATTGTGATGGAAGGTGTGGCCCATTTTATCAACGAGGAGAAGCCAGATGAAATAACAGACCACATTTTTTCTTTCTTCCAGAAGTTTAATTGACTCAGCTGTTTTAATGTTTTAATTGACTCATCTGTTTTAATGTTTTCAGTAAGCGGATCTTATGGCCTTCAAGTAAAAGGAAAAGGACTGTTTTAATAAGCTTATACTATTTTTCGAGTAGGAAGATATGGAGAAGCACCCATGCTTGGTTAAATCATATCTTATGCACTGTCCAAAATATCTTCAACATCATAAGTATAGCCACCTACGCCGTATAAATATTGCTGGAATTTTGAATTTTTCTTGGTATGGTTGTATCGACAGGGCGATATTATTGCTTATAACTCTATTATAAAAAGTCACTAGTGTTGGTGATAATATCTTCTGGTAAAAACTATAAATCTTAGAAATTTGAGAAAAAAAATGAAAAATTCCTTATTTAAAACACTATAAATCCTAAAAATCAAGTAAAAAAATGGAAATGTTGTTTATTTGAGAGATTTTTTTATTATAAAGGAAATGGGTTTAAGATGGATTTCACATGAAACAGTGGGGATTGAACACTTACCTACTGTGAAAACTTTTTGGGACCACAGGAGTTTTATATGATGCTGATATATGTGTTTTCCATTCATCTAGGTTTGTGAGACCTTATTAATATGTTGGGTGGCAAATAAATATTATAATGTACCCTAGTAAGTTTTTAACGGTGGATGTTTAATCAACTCTATTTTCCTGTTGTGTGCTCCACCTAAGATTAAATTTGCCTCATTTTTGGACTCATGCCCTAAAATGAGCTGTCAAAATAGATAAAGGGCATGTATGAAACACACATTATAGTAGGGCTCACAAATTTTTTTTTTTTTTTTTAAGGCACTCGCACTCACGCTTCCCATTTAGCTTTGCCTAGACCCACCTCAGCAGTGGATTTGTAGCTGTAGATCTGCGTGTCGACCTGACCCATTGTGGCTGGGGTTAATAAGAGTGAGTTCCAGGGGAAAAATCCATCGGCCACTGCCCAATCAACAGAAACATCTCCATCTGATTATGATAGAGCAGCGTCTTGGGAACGTGGAAATACGGTGAGGCCAATCTACAGAAACGTCTCCATTTGATTGTGATCGAGCAGTGTTGGGAATGGAAACGGGTTGGCTGCTCCCCCTGCCACCAGCCCGGTGGCTGGTGGTCGGTTCTGGGAGGGGGGGGGGGGTTAGCTTGTTAGTGCACACCCCACGTCAGTACACATACTCCGCACTAGCACCCCTAGTCCCTGCGAATGAGGAAATTGCGGAAGGATGATGGGTGGGGTCCACTGCCATTTTGTGGAAAATCTATCCCGTTCATCCGTTTTTAGATATCATTTTAGGTTATTTGACCAAAAATCAGCTGTATCCAATACGTAATTGGGCCACACGAGAGGAAACAGTGAGAATTCAGTGATAACCGTTGAAATATTTTTATGGCTATAAAAGCTTTGTTTCCGACTATATTTTTTTTTTAATTTTCACTTCATCCCAGTGGTAATGAACTTATAAACGGAGTGGATGGCATATACACATTAAGGAGGAGCCCAAGAAGATTTCACCATTAGGTATTTCTTTTCCTGATTTGCCCTCTCGTGTGGCCTACTTGGGTTTTAGATCCACCTTAATTTTCCTTTTTTGTCCTAAAATGATCTATCCAAACCGATGAACGGGATAGATTTCCCACAAAATAGCATGGCCCACCCAACATCCTTTAGCAGAAAATTACTGCCAAACACTTTGGCAGGAAATCCGCGTCCGTGGAAATACAGTGGGGGGCGCCGATTTCCTGCGAAAGTCTTTCGCAGCAAGTCCCTGCGCTGGGAACTCAGGTGGGGCCCACTGTGATGTTTGTAAGAAATTCTATCCGTCCATCCATTTTTTGAGTTCAATTCAGGAGATGAAGCCAAAAATGAACCATTTCAGAGCTTAAGTGGGCTGAAAACATGATAATTGAACATCACAATTGAAATATTTGTGGGCCATGGAAGTTTTGAATCTTTCTAATATTTGTGATTTCAGTTCATTCCAGTAAGAATGAAGTTGTTAACGGTATGGATGACTTGTAAACATCACTGTCGAACCCAAGTAGATTTTAACGGTAGGAATTTCCCTAACCACATTTTCCTTTAGTACATCCCACTTGAGCTTTGGATACGGTTCATTTTTGGCATCATGTTCTGAAATGAACTCAAAAAACAGATGGAAGGGGAGGATTTCTCACAAACATCACACTGGGCCCGACTTGGGTTCCCAGCGCAGGAACTTCATGCAAAAGCCTTTTGCAGGAAATCCCAGTCCTACAGTGAGGCCATGACCGTGGAGTCCACCTTGATGTATGTATGGTCTGACATTACAAATGAAGCATCTCCAAATCTCAAGTAGGCCACACCACAAGAAGCATGTGTGATTGAATGCATGTGCACCACAAAAGTTTTGGATGATGCTGATATTTGTGTTTTCCTCTCATTCAGGTCCGTGTGAGCTTATCAAACAGGTTGGATGGCAAATAAATAGTAAGGTAGGCCTTAAGAAGTTTTTTTTGGCACCATTATTTCATGTGGTGTGGCCCTTAATGTTGGGCCATCTCCATATATGTATTTTATTTCTACGGCTCCATCCGTTTTTTAATTTTTTTCAGATCATTTTAAGGTATGAGAGCAAATGCAATTCTTAGGTTAACCCTATAATGGGAAACAGGGGTGATTAGTTATTAATGAGTCACAAAAGTTTTGGATCAAGCCAACATTTGTTTTTTCCCTTTATCCAAGTCTAAATGACTTTATCAATGGGTTAGATGACAAATATACACTATGGAGACATAGCAAGCCATAGGAATGTTGGGATTTTGGCCTGCGGAATCACACAGATCTAGATCTAGGATAGCAATTCAATGGCACCAAGCATACACAAGAGAACACAGATTTAACGTGAAAAACCCTTTCGGGAAAAAACCACCGCACAAAGCGACAGATCTCTACTATGAAAATACAAATTACAAAGAGAGAGGATTTACCCGATTCGAACAACCTCGAATCTCACCCTTGCTACACCCTTTGATAACTCTAGAACCCTTTAGAATACCTTTAAGAAGCTTTAGAATCACTTCTAAAAAAGCCCTAAGGACCCCTATTTATATTTTATGCAACTTCCCTTTCGCACCCTTGCTAAACCGTCTCAAATTTACGCACTCCACACCAAATCTACGCAAGAATCTGCGTAACCTCGACTAGTTAAGTCGAGGCCTTGACTGGTTGAGGGACCCCCTCGACCGGTCGAGTGCCCCGGACACCCGAATAAGTATCACGCTGGACTTTGAGTCGAGTGGACCCTCGACTAATCGAGCCAGCCTCTCGATTGGTCGAGTAGTCCAAAATATTGAAGACTTTTAAAAGTATGACAACAGCTTCATATGAGCAAGGCCATTACCCAATACGTCATCGCTAAGCCTAGAGAAGTTTCATAGAACTTGAACTTCTCTGTAGAAACGATATAGGTGAGCATGTTTGCCGGATCAAAATCCACGTGCTCAATTACCTTTGCTCCTGTCTTCTCAAAAGGAAAAACGTAGTCTTCTTACCATCTCACCGCTACCAAATATTGCTTGCCGGGATACTTGTTCACAACACTGATAGCCTGTGAAATAACCGGTCTAATCCAGACCGTGGCATACACTGCCAACTGCATTCGAATAAAGCTCATGAGATATCCTGCTTTCCTCATCTGTTTTGGGACATGTCCTGAAGAAAACTTGAGGAGAGACGCGTAGGGAACACTCTCCGGTTTTGCCTAATCCATTACATGCTTGATCAATACCCACCCAAGGTATTCTACCCGTGATTACCAAAACCTACTCCTCTTCCAATCTCAATGTCGAGAACCATCGTTGCAGCCCTCCAATCCTTCATCCTGAATGTCCCACTTAACCGAGTCTTCAGTACATTGATTTTAGACATGTTATAGTTGGCAATCTACATGTCATCAATTCCTGACTCATCAAGAAGGAATCAAACCACTGCCTAGGCGATAGGTCGAACCACGACCTCCTGCAAAGTCTTTTATCAGCCCCTTTAACTTCAAACCTCTCTGGTTGCTTTATGTGGATCTGCTCTTCACTTTCCCTTGCAGAAGTGCAGACTCCATATCTATCCTTCTAGCTCAAGATCACATTGGCTAACCAGCGCCAATCACGGATCTAATAGACACCTACTATACCGTCAACGCGAATATCTCTGAGAAGTCGATCCCTTCTCTCTGAGCATAATCTTTTGCTACCAACCTCGCTCTATATCTATGTTGTATCCTTCTGAAGATCCACCTGCATCCAACCACTCTCCAGCCCACTGGAAGCTCCACCCGCTCCCGTATGTCGGTCTGGTACAACGAATCCATCATATCGCCCATAGTCACCTTTCACTTCTCAGCACCAGGCTCACCTAGAGCCATCTAAATAGAAGATGAATCCTCCTGCGATATTGGAGTCATCCATGTACTTCGCCGATATCCTGCGATCATGTCGTGTGATTCCTCTCAGAGGTGGCTGCTTTACCTGCTCTGTATCTCTGTCCACGCGTCTTATCCTTCCTGCCCTGCCCGCTCATGTGGTCATGCCCAACATGCCACATAAGTGCGGAGATGGATTCCACTACATCCACTGCAGCTCCACCTTTTGAAGTGCTCCCAACCAACCTGTACAAGTTACTGAGTCATTGCGCTTTCATGATTACCCGTGCCTCCTTAGATACCTTAAGAGCACTATCAATACATTGTACTTGCATCCTTTTGCCTCAAGTACACCAAGAGAAATTAGATTCAACTTCAAGTCAGGAACATGCCTGACATCAGTCAAGGTACGTTCCACCCCCATCAAACATCTTACTGTGCACAATACCAACAGCCACAACAATACAGGCAAAGTCATTGCCCATAAACACCTGTCGACCATCGTACTCCCTGTAGTTGGCGAACCAACTCCGATGAGGAGTCATGTGAAAAGATGCCCCTGTGTCTAGCATCCACTCGTCCTTACGATCATCGTATAGCCGCCTGATAGTAGATACAGACAAAATATCACCATCACATCTACTCGATCCATCTGATGTAGCAGGGTTGGCCTCCCTGTGTGAAACCTCAAAATCTTCTCTCTCCGATTTAGAATTTTCACAATCCTTCTTCATATGTCCTTCCTTCCCACAGTTCTAGCACTTTACCTTTCATTTGCCCTTACCCTTGGATTTAAATCTGGAACCTGAAGAACCCGTACCTTATTCAGAATTCCTACCCCTTGTAAATAGTGCATCAGAAGATGTCCCCATGTCGCTGTTTAGCTGTCTCATAGCCTTCCCTTGAAAGGCTGAGATAATGGTGTCGACACTCAGGGTTTTATTCGTACTGCACATAGTGTCCTTGAATGACTCATACGATGGCAGGAGAGAATTTAGCAACATACATGCTTATTCTTCATCTTTCATCACTTCCTCCATATCCAGCAATTTGCAAACCAATTTATTAAAGTTGCTAATATAAGCCTCCAGATCTCCACCCTCTACCATCTTAAAGTTATACCATTGTCGCTTCAAGTGCAGGTGATTTTCAGAGAATTTTTTCACATGGACATAACTTAGATGCAGTTTTCTCCCTCATGGCGTTGTAGAGCACATCATCCGTGAGACATAAACGGATCGATGATAAAGTCTTCTTATCGAGAGTGTTCTATTCATCATCAATTATAGTAGACTTTCGCTCCTCAAGAATATCATCTTCGCCTTGCTTGATTAAGGAACTCATATCTTGATCTTCCATAACTCAAAATTATTTTTCCCTGAGTACTTCTCAATCTCATACTTAGTACTTTCCATTATTACTAATCCCTCAAATTCAGATCTGTAACACACCGTACCTTTGGTACTCGAGTGTTACCTTTTAAACCCACGATTGTTAAAACTCAAGACCGGTTAACCTAATGACTTAACTTAACACGCACAAGGTGGGATTTCCAAGCAACATTGAGACAATCCGCCACCCACGACTCTGGAGCATGATCGAATGACTTAAGCCAGATCAACTTTTAAGATAACTTGTGTTGGCATTATTCCGAAAACTTAACCCACGAAAGTCAGCGGATAACAAAAAATGTATCCCTGCGTTCTAGACATGTATTTAACCATTGAAAACAAGTATCAAACCCTTCTAACCATCAGATCGCGTCATACGGGCCAGATTCAGCCCCAAAAGGTGTGTAGCAGCCCACTTGAGCCTCATGATGCATCCCAAACTGGGCCAGGAACCTATATAGGGACCCCAAACCAATTGGATGGGGTAGATCCGACGGAAACCTTGCAGTGGATCCCACATACATTGCGTGTGCACCTTGAACTATAAACGTAGGACGTGCACTGGATGAAGTTGCTCGGTCAAACAGCCTTTGACCGAGCAAAATTTCAAAAATAACTGGGATCTCTCCCGCCATCGAGAAATTCGAATCTGTCAAATTTTAAACCCCAAATTGAGTCTCACCAAGCACTTTTCGGACAATCCATACCGTCTATTTCACTCGTGGTGGTCCACTAAACAAACAGTGTAGGTTCTTTGACCCCTGCATAGGAATGAAAGAGAACAGTCCCAGCCGTCCAATCCTTTCACGAACGGTTGAGATCCGAAGGAGAGGAGGATCGGGTGGCTTCTACTGCAAGCCAAACCCCCCATTAACCAGTGAACCCAGACCTTCCCTGAGCCAGCTGGGTGATGTTCTCGTCATTGCCGAAAATGGCCGAAAATGGTCTTAAAGAGGAAGACAGAGGTTTCCGTTTATGGGATAAAGAAAGCTGGCACAGCCATCGGCAGCTGTTCAGCTTTGCCTATAAATAGGCATTGCGGCCCTATGGATTCCACACCAAGAGAGGGAGGAAAACAGAGGGAAAGGATAGGGAGAGAAAAGATAGGAAACGAGGAAGGAAAGTAAAACAGAGGGGTGCGTCTTTGGTGAGCTCGGAGCACACTGCCCCAGCTCAGTCCGTGAAAACCGGACCGAGCCAAGTCAGTGTGGGACCACAGCAACACCACTTGAGTGAGAAGGAAAAAGGAAAGAAAGAGAAGAGAGAAGGAAGTAGGGAAAAGTGGGAGTGTGGGCGTCGGTTCGGCTAGGGATGAAACAGGTATTCCTCTCCCACTTTCTTCTTCATTTTTTTCTCTCACAAACACCATATTTGGGCCAGTAAAGCAGGCAGTAAACAGGGCTGAGAATAACCTCTGGATGGGGCGTCCCATCTCAGCCAAACTCGGGCTGTCCCTAGGCGGAAAACAGAGCCTTTGATGCACCCTAAAGTCGAGCTGAAAACGGCCTTGGGACGGGCCACGTCTGAACTGAAATCGAACCACCATCAGGACCATTCATCTGACTGAAACGGGGCCGAACTCGGACTGGGGACATGCCTCGTTTGGAGGACAAACAAACCTTCAAAGGGCCTTAGCCAACTGCTGGAAATCAGTCTAAGATTAGTCCGAAAATCAGACCAGAAAACAGCAGCTATTCTGGCCGTTCCCTGAGGCTGAAAGTGGGCCAGAAAACAGACCAAATCCTGGCCGTTCCTGGGGCTGGAAGTGGGCCAGAAAACAGGCCAAAACTTGGCCAGAAAATGTCCCTGTAAGAGCTTTGATTTAGGACTGGGATCAGCCTCACCAACGGTCCAGATGGAAGGGTGTATCTGGCCTGAGAAACAAGCCTTAAATAGCCCCCAGCAGAAGGTTTGGGCTGTGCTGGGCCTCACCAAATTGCAGGTGGGCCTCACCAAAGAGAAGGTTAGATTCCAGGTGGGCCGCACACTGCAAATGCAGGTGGGCCGATGGTTGCTGGCGGGCAACACAAAGTTCTGTTCGTCCATCCATTTTGACAGACCTATTTCACCCTGGCCATCCCTCTGGGGACATCGCCCTGGGCCGTCCATCTATGGGCGGTGTGGTCAAGCCTTTCAAAAATATATATATATGTGTATGTTTATAAGGGGTTGGGATTCCATGTAACCGGAACGACCGGTCTCTCACGGGGAAATTCCACCTTGACGCCCACCGTTGATTTCAAACTTCTCCATCCGACGGCTAGCAAGTTGACAGCGCTCGACCTTACGGAGTGCTATGGTAAGGTCAAGCGTATAGTACCTTTTCCCTATATATATATATATATATATATATATATATATATATATATATATATATATATATATATAACATAAAATGATATTACAAAATATATGGACGACTTGAATAATGGTAGAATTTTGCCACCTATAATTAGGTCGTCGGTCAAATCAGATTATGTGTTACTCAGGAATACGTTAGTGCTACCCTAACCATGTGGCCTACCTTGATAATTGTGTTATATATCTACACCATTCATCCATTTTTTGAAGATTATTTTTGAATGTGTTACAAAAAATCAAGTAAATCCAAAACTCAAGACCATACCACATAAACAATGGTGGTTAAAGCCGACCATTAAAAACTACCTAGGGGCCACCTTACTATTTATTTTCTATCCAACCTATTGATAAGGTCAAACAGACCTAAATGAAAGAAATTTTTAAATATCAGCTTGATGCAAAGCTTTATTGACTCACAATAAGTTTTTAATGGTCAATTACCATCGTTTTCAATAGTGTAGTTCACTTGAGATTTGGATCTATTTATTTTTGGACTTAAGTCCTAAAATGAGATGTAAAAACGGATGGACGGCATGGATAAGAAACATATTCATTGAAGTGGGCCCATACGATTAGGGTAACACCTACCCCACTCCCACTTGAGTCCAACTAGACCTCAACATCGGACAAAAATCAGTCGAACGTCTCAGCTCCCGCACTTTCCTTTTAGTTCAATAAAATGATGTAGTTACTATAAATTCACCACCATTTGGAAAATGCTATTGACTCATCATATAACTCTCACGCACGGCTATCTAGACCACTCAAATTGTACTATCTATAGTAATCAATTTGTGGGGCCCATTGTAGATGGAGTGTCTATATAAAATAATACTGATAAAGCATTCACAACCGTCCAATTGATGGCCTATTAAAGGATGGTTAAATGTAAAAGGCTGTATATATTCATACATTTGGAATTGTAGAGATCCATACCACTCATTAGGTGTGGTGAACCGTCGATATGCCAATTCCAAATAGCAAAAATAACATTACTACATTAATGACACTTCGAATTTGCGAGAAAAAAATGGTTGATTGGAATAAAAGAGTCTAATTGTAGAAACTTCATGTGTTAATTTATTATATGGAACTGTTGGATAGTTGAGATCTAACTCGATCTGGATCGACTATCAAAATTTGGACATCAGATGATGACACCATTCAGATTTGATGATCGATCTAACCATCTAGTGGATTACATTGACCAATCAATCTGATCATTAGAAATTGTAATAAATTAATGTATGGATGGATGAATCAAGATGTTCATTGATTGTCTATTGAATTTGATTAAGTGACGATCAATGGTTGGCCTTGATCCATTTATAAAATGTGATTTGAACATTAAATTATCAAAGTAGGTAAATTTCCAAATTTTCATTTAAATCATCACAAACTACGCAAAAATTCAAAATTTCAAGGCTAAATTAGAATTTCGCGAGAAGTAAGAAGTTTTGACATAAATTTTCAAAATATTATAGAATGTTGCTAGAACCTTTAAAAAAATCAACTTTCAGGACTATTACTGAAAATAGCCCGAATCTACAGAAATTTCAGAGGCCAAATTCTAACAACACCTTATTTTTATAATATTGTTTCCTAATTTGTGAATTCGTTTAAATGAAGTATCTTATTATTTAAATAGATTTAGATCGATCAAAGGTGGGCCCCACCATGTGAACTAGTGAGATTAGAAAATAATTTCATTTACGTGATTTTAAGGAATTCTAATTTAAATCAAACCATTTATTTACGGAATCATTTCTACTGCATCAAGGTGAGTGATCCCAATATGTTTTTCCTCCATTAAGTTAAAATAGATTCATTGATGATGTAACGCCCCGGTTTTTAAAACCTGAGTACGAGACTTGCTTCAGAAACCCGAGAGTTAATAAATTAGAGAACTATCGGAAGTATAAATTCAAAGTGTGATAGCATAATGAAGCATGGATAAAATCATATAAGCCCAAATATTTGACCCACCCAGCTGGGGGTCTTAGTTACAAAATTCATAAGTTTAGAAATACTGATCAACTGAAATTAAATACTGAGACTACTGATTTATCCCAAAATACGCCGCAGCTCCCTGCTACCGTGCGTCATCAAAATACCCTTCCTCGGGCTCTGCTATCGCGCCATCAAGGCCAGCACTGTCATCCTCTGCATCTACCCCTATATATTCTCTACGGTTGGATAGTTAATGAATGAGTGGCCAGCTCAATGCGAATTCTCCCTCAAGATTACACATCGTCGCCTTAACGGACATAGTTTTAAAAAAACATGTCAATAATCCAAAACAGATAAGATACAGTCTTATTAAATGTATGGATGTATGAATGCACATCGACCTGGGGATGCTCATCCAACTGGACTTGGGCTCGTCACCCATGAAATCATCCACCTGATAATGATCATCCAGTCGAAACAATAGATTGATAGTTGGTGGTCTAGGAGCTAGCAAAACAATACCCTGATGATCCTAAAGGCACTTGCTACAGCATTCAGAATTAGCCACCTGTCATCACAAATATGCTATGGATGTATGATTAGTCAACCCATTTATTATTCCAGTTACAATCAGCTAGTTTGAGTAACTCAATGGTCACTATGGGGAGCTCATCACCCAACGTAAGTCGACAGTTCAAGCATAGTATCCCATGACCACCATCCTCAGCCCATGAGGTTCTCCACCTTGGGATGTTTAAATAAGATCCCTTAATCAAAAAGACACTAGGTCAAGGGCCCTATTTTTTCACATAATCCGTCTAGTTACATCCCAAGTATGGCTCACATACAATAGTGGAATCCTCCACGTGCAACGTTGTGAGTTTTAAATGATAAGGTGACTCGCAACAATCATTTAATATGTAGCGACATATAAATTTAAGTGATGATACTGAAATATGTAAGGAAGCATCATGAAACCCAAATAATAACTATCAGATGATACAATATTAAGACATGTGGGTAGTAATCATTTTGCAACAATTAACTAGCATGTCGGCCTATCATACAGTATGAACATAGTATCATAAGGTGGAGACAAGATAGTTAACAGTAATTAGATATTTGCAACGAGTATTAGGACCTTAAACTAGTGGTAGCAATTTAGTGCAAACCATGTATGGGTAACTTAGAGATGGAAGCCCAAGGCGAAAGTCATCACCTGAGTGGCCGTAATACTGTCCTTGATCCGAATCCCGACGAGAAGATGGTGGCCCCAAGTCACTCGAATAGTCCCCTAAAGAATTTGTTTGCATTAGGCAATAGCCTTAAAGTTTTTTTTATATATATCAAAGGATTGGTGACAGCCTAAAAGGCCCATAATTAAAATGGTTTGAGCTTTCATCAAGGGATCAGGCCCACCAATTTCTATCCCCATCAAGTGGCCTGACTAGGCCTGATTTGGCCCATATATTGGGTCCCAAAGGTCTGGACCGGGCTGGGAGAAGTGGCCCCAAAAATGAGTCCGAACTGGGCCAGTTTTGGCCCAGTTATCATGTCTAACACCAACCCAAGCAAGGCTAGCCCACAGCTTTTTATGGTGAGGCCCATAGCATTTCATGGTGGGGCCCACAATGCTGAGATGGTGCAGCCCACAGTGAGTTAACATGGGGCCCACCTGATGTGTAGATTTGGTATGGCCCACCCAATTAAAATGTGGTGCAGCCCACCAGCTGTTTACAGGGTGCAGCCCACCTGCTGTTGCAGGGCCGTCTGCAGCCCAGCTGGATGGATGATGAAAGCGTGCTCCCGTCCCTGTTTTGGGTTGTTCGATGGCTAAGCAAATGGCTCGCTTTCGGCATGGTTTCAGTCCCAGTCTCGGCTGTCATTAGGCTACATTTTTAGCTGCTCTCATGCTGAAATTCTCACACGATATGTAACACACCGGATTTTTAGGGGCCATGTAGGAACTCGGCCTCCAAATTCCCAGGTGTCGCTTATATCCTAATTATGCTGATTTGTACATAAAATAGTTTAAATAAGCAATAAAGAAATCGGTTGGAACATAAACCACAACCACAACTAATCTACTGAAATAAATGCGACTAAGAAATACAAGTCAATAGGAATATCAAACAGGTCGCACAAGGCGTCGCCTAAAAATTTATAAAATAAATGTACAAAAGAAATGATGCGCTGGATCCACAGCTTAACAACCCATAATCAACCCGTAGTCTACGGTGATCCGCCTATAAGCTGGAAGTAGGAAGCTCCTCTTCCTCATCCATGCTCACCCCGCTCAGCTTATCGAGCTCCGCCTCACCTGCATCTAATGACATATTTAGTTGGTGTTTTAAAACACCATCCTAGAGTGGGAGTGAGTAGCTAACTCAGTGGTTATTATTAGCCTAGTTACAACAAGCATCAATTATATGATGAATTTAATGAAAGGCATACATTTACAGATCCCTAAATAGTCTTGTTAATGCATATGCATGTATTATGATATGATGCATGACCTCGCAACAACACTCCCTCGAGCGACTTCGTCTAACAATCGCGCATGACCAACACTCCCTTATTGCGACCTGAACTGCCGAGTCGCCAACCTAACTAGTGCGATACGATCGTGATCGTGTTAGCCGAGTTTTTAATTAATTTCGTTCATCTAGTAGATTGGAAAAACTAGTACACCCCACGTATCATTGCCCTCAACTGATTGCAAGGTCAAGGCCCCTTAACGTGCAAAGCCAGGACCTCGCGATCCTTAATCCTATTGAGTTCCCCATCTCCGATTTCAAGCACATGGGGAATGCTAAGAAGAGAGATCGCTCTCGGCTACTACGAGAAAACTTGTCACCCCAGCGTAGGCTGACATCTCGGACATAGTGTCTCATTCAACCATGCCCGGCTCTCAAGTTAGTGGATCGGTTTCAAATAGTATCAATAGGCTTCAGTGGTTAAAGGGTGTTCCAAGTTCCATACAGGCATGAGTGGACATGGCTAACAAACATGGTTGGTCAGTAAGTGAACTAGACCGTGTGAGTTCAGGAGAGTATGTGATGGACGACATCGAGTACAAGCGACCCATGTAGTCAACTACTGTCACCCATTCGCATCCGTCCAAACCCATTGGTTTAGCCACAGGATGGTCCTACCAAAGGGACCACCTTCTCCCACTTCAGTTCCCTGACCAACCCAGGGGTTTATGACATTCAATAATATTCCAACAATTTCGGATTCGCATTCTAACACTAGTAAAGTTATGCACTCATACATCAAATATAAAAATTCAGATTTTCTACAATACAACTACTAACAAAAAAATACGAAATTAATGTGTGTGCATGTTGAGTGGGGTTACCGAAGAGATCAAGAGTTATACATCATTCATAGTACAAACATACAATAAGGATTAATGCTAGTATAAATATACAACAAGGATTTATACAAGCACAAACATACAACAAGAATTTTATGCAATCATACATGCCACAAGGAAGGTTATACTAAAATCACATATGAGATGAACATGCCACTCCAAATCAAGCCCAATTATGTTAAAGAACAAATAACCAACACTTAACCATTTCATGAGATTTAGGGAGACCTATCATGTAGGGTCTTGGCTAGGTTCTCTGTAGATTAAATAAGCACATCATCCTAATTTTCATAATCATTAAACTCATAGTAAAATTGGTGCTAGTCCACCTAAGGATAATAGTCCGCACCTACGGATCGCCAAGAGCTTGAGGAGTCAACCTAAGGTTGCCAAACTCGCGGGTCGATTTGTAGAGATCTTGAGTCAAATGTACTTACATGTTAAAATACATGCAAGTCCTAGCCTAACACAAAGGGTTTCTAAGGAAGAAGGGTGATTATCTATCCAATCAGCGGAGAGTTGTTCTTGTGGTTGTGGGTAAAGAATTTTTTGAGGAAGAGGAAAGGAGTTGCAAGACTCTACCTCCTTTAAGCCCCACCTTCAACTACGGCTCACCCTCTCCCCCTTCTTCTTTCTCTCCTTTCTCTCCCTTCTCTCTTTCTCCTCTTTTTTCTTCTCTTTCTCTCTTTCTTTCTTCTAGGGTAAATTCGTATGGGGAGAGGGGTGACCAAATGAAGCCCTTATATAGGGCCAGATTTGGTGTAAATGGCCCCAAGGGCTAGGTTTTTACTATACTAGCCCTATAGGAGAGTCTTTCTAACCTCTAGGGCCCACTATGGGGTGTATATATTAATATACACCGTAGGATAGTTAATCCTAATGATGATCTACGTATGAATATGATCGGCCTGCCATATGGATGCACCGATTGACAGATATGATTAGAAGTTTATTCAACGGTTACCGATGGTCGATCGGGGCCGCAAATATACGGATATGAGCAGAAAAATATCCTTACTCCATGTGTGAAGTTTTGTCATAAATTGACGGTCCGAAATCCTCAACTTTGCATAAGAGTAGACGACTCAATTCATTTTAGTTTCAGTTCCTTCCTTTAGGGTATTTGCACTTCTCATGCACTTGTCCTTTAGCACAAGTTGAGCGGTTCTGGACAATACTCAGGTCTGACTCCTGCGATGGACATCAAGCCCAGTTAGACGAATATTATTCTATAGTTTTGAAACTGTGACCCACTAACAAGCGGTCTAGAGCTTGTTAAAAAAATCGGGGCATTTCTGTAATGAGTTAGGTATTGAGATTTCTCGTAAACAATGATTAGAGTTTGGATTAACTATATTCATAGTGTGTCCTATTTATAGCTAGTGAAAGTGGAGATTTGGTCATAATTACTCTAGACCGTCAGTTTTAGGCTAAAAGAGTAACGGGGTTGATTTGGTCTATTAGTCAAGATCCGGGCCTTATCTGACTCGACTTCGGTTAAATCGTTAATTTAGTTATTATTTTCTGGATTAGTTAGCGATGGGTCAGTTAGATTTGAGCCCTATATGAATTAATCATAGGGGTAAACTTGATGTTCAAGTGATCGGGTGGATTCGTTGGCTTCCTACGACTGATTAATCGGACTTATGCGGTTCTTTATTGGTTCCACCAGTGTATAAACTAACATTGAGTGCTAATGGTCAGTAAGTGATATTATAACTTAATTACAAAAAAAAATTCAAAGATTTTTGGAAATCCAAAATAGTGAAAATCTAGGACGTTACACGTTACCAAGCTGGATATTCAGCTGGTTTCAATTTGAAATTTCAGCTATCTTCAAGCTATTTTCAACTGATTTTCCAACTGCAATACACAGCTGCTTTCAAGCTGGGTTGGTTGCCCTTTTTGAGTTGAAAGATCAATCATTTTCGGCTACATTGTCTCAAGTGTTTCAAGCTTAAAAATCACCAGGCATTAGGTTGCATTCCCAGCTACTCCCAAGCTGAAAATCAGCTGTTATCAGGCTGTCTTCCAAGTTGAAAAACCTGCTGGTATTAGGTTGTTTTTCCAGCCATATACAAGTTGCTACTCAGCCGTATTTGTGCATAGTCGGATGCTGATTCCTAGCCATTAGTAATGCATGGTGAGGGCTAGTTTTCAGCATCTAACATGGCCCACTTGAAAGGCTGTTCTCGGCTCCACTCAAGTCCGTCTACGGTCAGATTTTCGGCCCAAAATATGGCCTCCATTGTGGTTGTAATTACAAGGAAGAAGGGAATAAAAGAAGAAGAGGAAGGGCTAGGCTGTTACCTGGGATGTTGTTCACGTCTCTCTCTCTCTCTCTCTCTCTCTCTCTCTCTCTCTCTCTTCTTTCTTTCCGTTACCTGGGATGTTGTTCACGTCTCTCTCTCTCTCTCTCTCTCTCTCTCTCTCTCTCTCTTCTTTCTTTCTTTGGTGTGAGAGTTGAGGGCCAAAGGGCCCTATTTATAAGCATAAGGGAGAGATCACCGACAATTGTCAAAAGCTTTCCCCATCTAATGGTTGTGATTGGAGGTTAGTCGTGCATGGGCCCATCCGTGCTTGGGGATGCACAGCTGACGCCTTGGACTACCCAAAAGTGCATTTTCTGGTTCTGGTGGGGCCCATCTCGCGATCCAGTCCAGATGGATTGTTGGGGAAGATGATCCAAGCATCAATGGCAGAATGCTGCCCCATGTGTTTTGCCATGATCTGGTCTATTTGAGTGGACTAGATGGGTCCCTAGATCAGTGGGGGGCCCACCTTTTGGGCTGGCAATGCACACCCCGGGTTCATCTCATGAGAGATCCCGTTTCTCTTCTTTTTCTCATAAGATGAGATAGCTCAATCTCTCATTTCGTACCACCCTGCTGGAAGGGCTGGGATGACTCCACGTGACCCCTTCGGACGGTCCCAAGCATGCCAGCCTCTTATATCCAAAAATGGGAAATCTCATTTTCTTTCCTTAAAGTTTGCTCGACCATTTCTAGTAATGAGGAGAGTTCTTCTTAGCTGTCTCGTGGTTACCTGAAATCTCATGGATAAAGGGGTGCTAGCTTGCATCCCAAGTTATCATATGGTTCTTGATCATGGATCCTAGCCACACATGAAAAGAATGGACGGTCTAAGCCCAATTCCCTTATTCCTATGTATGGGCCCAAATCCCTATACCGTTTTGGTTGGGCGGGCCCCACGAGCAAAGTGGACGGATTGGATTGCTCAGAAAGTGGCCAATGTGGCCCACTTTGAGGTTTGAAACCTACTAGTTATTAAAATTTTTAAATGGCGAGAGGATGTTGCTTCTTTTTGTGAAATGAATAGGTCAAAGGTTGTTTGACCAACTAATGACGTCCAGTGCACATCGTGCACCATAGCCCAAGGTGCACACGCACCTTGTATGGGGTCTATTGTGATGTTGGTGATAAATATACACCGGTTATTCATTTAAGGGTCCCTCTATAGGGCCCTTGACCTAGTTTGGGGCACATGTGAGGCCCAGGTGGGCCGTACTACCCATTTTTGGTCTTATCTGGCTAGTGTACACTAGACCAACAGCTGGATTGGCCTGATAGTTAGTCTCAACGGTTAAATGGGGGCCTAGAGTACGTGGATCGTTCGGTTGGCCATAATTTATTCCTCCAGGGTTGTTAATGGGTGTATTGCCCCAACATGATTTGGTTAACTTATTTATAAATCGCCTTAACTTGATGTGTTTTGTTGAGTTTTACCTCTCTAATTGGTGTCAGGTTCAACTTGGCTCCTACAGCTCCTGGTGGATGGCTTTAATGTTGACTGGAAGTCCTAACTTACACGTGTAAAGTTTAAGTCGCCTAGTTAATCGATCTTAGTTTCCATAAACGTGGTTCTCAGAGATAACACCCGTGTACCAGCGGTACGGGGTGTTACAGATGATGTGTTGTATGTATGTTTTAACCTTGTCATTATGATCTCTTATTGCATTTGATTGTATATATAATTTTGATTGATATATTATTAATGATGTAATTTGTTCAATATACTAGTATATCCAATGATCTGATTTTCTGTATAATTACAATTAGTGATCTGATTTGATAAATGGATATAACTATAAATTGATGGTTGTGATGATGTTATCAATTAGCATAAAAACTACAATGATTTAAATCTGAGAATGGGAATGATCATATGATATGTCATTCACGACTGCTTAACATGCTTGTGCATCCATCATTTGCATATACAACGCGTGCTGAATTCCTGTGGGACCTCCCTCGATTGTATACCTGATAGAATTGTTACCAAAAGCCTACTATACTGATGGAAGTCTATTCAATGAGTAGATGTAGGCCTTGCCTATGCCTACCAAATGGTAGAAGCCTGTCAAGGGGAAGATGTGGGTTAACGATTTTCTAACTCATGCAAGTTGATGGATTCTCACTTAATGCATCCATGCATTCACAAATTGCATAACATTTGTGTTTTCTTTCTGAGCTTATATTGTATATAATTGTGGTTATTGTATTTTAATTTAATGTGATGAACCATGTCGGGACTTCTCATTAGGCCTACCCAGCTTACCCATGTATTGATGTAAAACTGTACAGATATGATTGAGGGTAAGCATGTGACTCAAGAACAGAAGTACATGGTCGAGCAAGAAAATGATCCAAAGAACACGTAACTCTACTTGATAGAGGAAGAAGTTATTGCCCTAAACCAATCATGATTATTGTTTTAATTTTATTTGATGTTCTTACATTATTATTTATTTCTTTTAAGTTTTTTAGATAAGATTTATTTTATTGCATAAGACCCTGAATGATATGGTCCTTAGCTATGTTAATGACCGATACTTAAAATTAATGGTTGATTTCTTATTCATGAGACGTGGCTGGGTATGAATAGAACTTAGATTCATGTTAGTACTACTAGCTAGGTAAATTTTATGTAAGCATATCGAATAATTTAAGTATACTTAGTGTATAAATTATAATGTGGATCTTGGATTTGAAATACATGACAAGCACCTAAAATCTGAGTTGTGACATCACATCACCAAGCTCTTGTATTTAAGAGAGTTACTTTTAGCAGGACTAGCATTTAATGCTTGATAAATATTTACTTCAATTGAATTTTTGGCATTTAATGTCAGGAGAAATGCTTTAATGTAACTTTTACTTTACATATAATTATTTTTGAGAGAACTATAGCATTTAATAATCCCACATGTATATCTCTAAATCCTACTTTTGAATTTTATTTAGACCACATACTGTCTTCTCTTCTGGACTATTGATTTGGTTGTGCCAAACTATGTGTAACTACAATGTAATATTTATTTTCCATCCAACCAATTGATTAAGTCGCAATGGCCTGAATAAAGGGAAAACATAAATGTCAGCTTCATGTAAAACTTTCATGGCCCAAGAAGTTCTTCGTAGCAAGTGTTCAATCACCATTGTATCATGTGTTGTGGTCCACATGAGATTTAGATCTGCCTAATTTTTAAATTGATGCCCTTAAATAGTCTAGAAAAATGGATGGATAAAGTGAATAAAATACATGCATCTTGGATCTTGACGGGGGCAGCTGAGCACCATCCAATAGCTAGTGGCTGTTCACATGGTAAGTTGGCAACTCCATGGCTCCATGGTAGACAAACTCTGTTTCAACCCATGTGGCGTGGGTGAGTGTGAGTGCATAAAAAAATAAATAATTAATTAAAAATAAAACAAAATAAAATAAAAGTAGGCAACCGTGAGAGTCAGGGGTGTGAATGGGCTGAACTCAGGCGTGAAAAATAAAAAACAAATCAAAATCCATGCCGACGCCTAACCAGGGCTGGTTGGTTGACCATCCTAGTCAGGGTTGTTGGGAACGGGAGCCGACTAGGTGTTACCGGGGTAATTAACACCCACCCTTACCGTATGGGCCCACCTTGATGAATTTTCCCATCCTTTTGTATTATTTTTAGGAAGTGTTCATGTAACTTAAGCATATCCAAATCTCAGGTAGACCACACCATTGGAAGCAGTGGTGAATGATCATAATTAATTAAAAGCTTTTATATACGGCGAAAGTTTTGGATCAAGCTCATCTGTATGTTTTCCCTTCATCTAGGTATGCTTGACCTTATTAGGATAAATGGGAAAGAAACATTACGGTGGGCATTTCCATGGGCCCCTAGGAAGTTTTTAATGGTGTATGGTCAGTCACCACTATTTCTTATAGTGTGGTCCACCTGAGAATTAGATTTGCTTAATTTTTGAAAAAGAAAAAACCTAAAATGAGCTAGAAAAACGGATGGATGGTGTGGATATACAACAAATAATCACTGTGGGGCCTACTGTAACACCTAATCCGCTCCCGTTTGGATAGGAGGCATTTAGTTGCAATTATTGCAATATCTGGATATTATAAGCAATTATAATTTTTTTTTATTCGGTCAACTTCTTTCAGCAGCTATTTTGATACTCGATAAGATATAATATCGTGTTAGACCAGCTGACTGATTTGTGAATCATCTGTTGTATTATTTATCTATTTAAGAAGTGTCCAAGTTGAACACGTGTAGCCTCCTCGTTGGTCAACTACACTTTGAAGGTCAACCGTATATCATTTGATCACACTGATGAGTGGCTTGGATATTGATCATCTGACCCACAAGAGAAATGAATGGCCCATATTGATCACACTGCTGATAATTGATCTAGACTGTTCATCCTGTGATCAACTGTGTTATCTGTCCTTACCATTCTTTAAAAAGGAAATGGGGACCATTTTTGAAATATGGTTCACCCACCCAGATGCGGATTGCGTCCTAACGCGGCCGTCTCGAGCTGGGAACGGGCAGCGGCTTTGAGTGGCCACCGTGATATATGGGTCTCATCCACACCGTCCATACATTTTTTTCGTATCATTTTAAGGTAAAATGCCAAAAATGAGGCAGATCCAAGGCTCAAGTGGACTACACAATTGGGATTAAAATCTCACCGTTAAAAAATTCTTGGGGGCCACAGAAGTTATGAATGGAGCTGATTTTTTGTTTTCTCCTCATTCAGGTCTATATAAATTTATGAATAGGTTGGATGGAAAATAAACATCGACCCTAGAAAAGCTTCAACGGTGTGGATAAGACCCATACATCACAGTGTGGATAAGTCAGTCGAAGCTGCTGCACTCAGGAGAGAGAGTAGTCCTCATCTCATTCGTTGTATCCCATCTTAAATAAGGGGAGAGAGAGAGAGAGAGAGAGAGAGAGAGAGAGAGTCCCTCTTCTCATTCGTAGTATCTTAAATATAAGGGGAGAGAGAGAGAGAGAGAGAGAGAGAGAGAGAGAGAGAGAGAGAGATGGAAGGGATCGAGCATCGAAAGGTATCGGTGAACGGCATAAGCATGCATGTTGCCGAGAAAGGGGAGGGGCCCACGGTGCTGCTGATCCACGGCTTCCCTGAGCTGTGGTACTCATGGAGGCACCAGATCCACGCTCTGGCGGCTCACGGCTACCGAGCCGTGGCTCCTGACATGCGCGGCTACGGCGAGACCGACGCGCCAGCTTCTCCAGCCAGCTACACCATCTTCCACGTGGTCGGAGATCTTATCGCCTTACTCGACGTCCTCGCTCAAGATCAGGTATCACAAACGCAATCCTTGAAACGTGTTTTACTCCTTCATTTCTCTAGAAAGGCCGGACGAGTCGTATGATACTCTGGCTGCGTATGACGCTTGATACGCAGCCACTTTAAACGGTATATATGGAATATATTATTTCAAATTAAACCGATTAAATTGTGGAAACCACTTTCCTTAAGTTACTCTACGAAAATCAGATCGTTTCAATGATACCATCCTCTGATTCGTGGATAGATGTTTTTTGAAATAGACATTGATTTTTTTTCATTTTCGACCGTCCATTAAATGTCCAGAAATCTACTAATTAAATAAATAAATAAAATAAATGTTTGGTTCATGGTTCATCTAAAATGGTATCCCCAGATACACCGATGTCGGTGGATCCGTGGGGGCCACCTTGATGTATGTGCCTTACATCCACACCGTCCATCCGTTTTTTTAGATAATTTTAGGGAATGGTACCCAAAAGGAAGAATATGAAAATCTTAGATGTACCGCAACAGGAAACAGCATAGATTGAATACCCATCATTAAAAAATTATTTGGGGCCATCCGAATGTTCATTTTCGATCCAAACCGTTGATAATGTCATGAAGATCTGGATGAAAGAAACACTCAAATATCAACTTGATCGAAAACTTTTGTGTCCCACAATTTTTAATGGTCAATCACCACTGTTCATGTGGTGCCGTCCACCTGAGATTTGGATCTTCTTACTTTTTGGATCATCCTCTAAAATATCTTTTCAAAACGAATGGACGTCGTGGATGTAAGGCACATGCATCAGGGTGGGCCCCACAGGGATCCACCGAAGCTGCCACGGTATAGGTGCATGTATTGTAGACTGTCTTGAAGTTGTGGGACCCACCATGTTGCATATGTAAAATCCACTCCGTTACAAGGCTCTATCCTCCGTGTTAGGAGCCAAGAGATAGATCCACACAAGTCAGGTGGGGCCACGCCGCATGGAACAATGGGGATGAGATAAAGACCATAGGTTTGTGTGTGGTACCACCATATTGTGTATCTTTTATCAAAACCGTTGATCGAGTGTAACTCAGTAGGATGAAGATATTAAACAAAAATCAACCTGATTCAAAAGTCATGCTGATCACGCCACGTGAACTTGGCGATTTTGCAAGCAAATTTCAACTCTTTCCATTGGTGTGGCCCATGAGGGTTTTTTCACTGGCTTTATCTTCTTTATATACGATATAAATAATGTTTACCACGTGATGGAAGGAGTGGACTTTACAAATACAATATGGTGGACCCCACAGAGAGACGGCATGTGTTGTAGACAATTCCAATCCAACGGACACTGTTGGGGGCAAAAATACAAGTCCGAAGATTCGGACTTAATGCCTCGGGACTCGGACTTAATACCTCGGGTCACCGAAGGATGTGTCAAATCCGAGGCATGGTTCGCTAAACCGAGACAATGGTTCAGTCGGTTCGGACGACTTATCAGCGTTCCGGGCATGTGTCGGGCGGACCACCTTGCAAGACCGATCGTCGCTAAGTCAGATCTCATCCCGGATATCTTGGGATAAGATCTCCGACCCCGAAGCTCACGGGATCGGATGACGGTTCAAGACGGGCACGATCCTATCTCCGTGATACCAGGAGAAGATCCCGCGCTCAATATCAGGAGGACCCCAGCAGCTATAAAAGGAGGACCCCTGTCACCTTGAGAGGTACGAAAACAAATTCCCTCTAAAAAACCTTTCAATACTTTGAGACCCCGAGTCCAGGCCTGACTTTGGCATCGGAGGGTCCCCTGCTCGAGCCAGGGTCTCCTTTGTCCTCTTTCTGTGCAGGCATACGAGGGTCTAGGAGGACGAACCAGACACAGTGCATCAACAGTTTGGCGCCGTCTGTGGGATCCGTACAAGAAAGCCACCTCGTATCACTATATTGATTCCAATGGTGATGACTAGAAGGACGGTCCCAGAGGAAGATTTAAATGAGATTGAAGGACCGGTGGGTCCAGTCGCGGCCCCCGCGGCCCAGAACCCACCTAACAACCGCCAACGAGGAGCGACCCGGACAAGCAACAATCAGCAGGATCGCGACGGTGGACGGTTGGATAAGGAGGTTCAAGAAATCCGATCTGATATGAATATGATGAAGCAGATGCTGGAACGAATGTATCAGCAACAAATGCAGCCGCTCCCTCATCCTCAAGGGGAGACGGCACGCGCTCCAGCTACGGCTACGGCGGTTGATCCTCAACCTCCCGCGCCGCAGTCTGTCCGCCCAAGCCAACCCCAAGGCGGACCAGAACCATCTCCGGCGCAGTCAGCCAACGCTTCCCTGCCCCCGACTGATCTTCGGCACGAAATAGAGCGAAGAAGGCGCAATCGCCCTTCCATGGAAGGCACGGCAGAAAGCAGCGAACCTTGGAAAGCCGACATTCAAAATTTCAAAAAAGAAGTGCGGGAAGAGCTGGCAAAAGAGATGGCGGACATAAAGCACGGCCGGAATGTATATTCAACCGGGTCCGAAGCGAAGGCATCCCCCTTTGTGGACTCGGTACTGAAGGCCCGATTGCCCGAGAGGTTTCGATTACCTCAAATCACTCCTTTCACCGGCAAGACCGACCCGACCGAGCATATCGAGTGCTTCAGGACCTATATGGAACTTCACGATGCCTCGGATGCAGTAATGTGTCGGGCCTTTTCTCTTACATTGACTGACGTAGCTCGACTGTGGTTCAAACAGCTGAAACCAAAGTCCATCAGTTCATTCGTTGAGTTGAGCGACGCCTTCCTCACCAACTTCGTCGGTGGAAAGAAGAAATTGAAGCCCCCTGCACATCTGAATAGCGTAGTTCAGAAGCAGGGAGAGCTATTGAAAGATTACATCAAGCGTTTTAATTTCAAATCCCTTCAAGTTCGAAAACATTCGGAAGAAACGGCCCTCAATGCTCTCATGCAAGGAGTTAGGGATAAGCCATTCCTGGCATCTCTAGACAAAACTCCGCCCGATACTCTGGCAGAGTTTATGGCACGATCCGATAAATATGCCAACGCCGAGGAAGCGCGAATCCTGCGTGAAACTAAAACCTTGGCCAAAGAGTCGGCCAAAAAAGAGGCCGGCCGGGGGGAGGAAACGCAAAGAGGATCAAGCGCGTGACGAGCGAAGGTCGAAAACGGCCGGATCGAAGATTTTCCACATATACTCCCGAATAAGACTCGGGAAGAGGTACGATGGAAATAAAAACGAAGGCTTTGTTAGTTGGCCCAATTAAGCTCAGGAGTAATCCTAATCGGCGGAACAAGGAAAGTACTGCCATTATCACCGCGATCACGGGCATAACACAAGTGATTGCCGTCACTTAAAAGAAGAGATCGAACGACTCATAAAAGACGGCCGACTCGGAGAACATATGGTCAAAGCTGGGGCATCCGAGGCGCGCCCGACCGAGAGTCAGCCTATGGAAGAAATCTGGACGATTATCGGCGGTCCACAATGTGGGGGCGACTCAAACAACGCGCGAAGGAATCATGCACGAAAACTTAGTCAGCCTCAGTCCGAGCTCATGATTATAGATCGGCCATCAAAGGAAAAGAAAAGAGAAAAATATTGCATATCGTTCACTGAGGAAGACGCCCGAGGTATCCATCACCCCCACGATGATGCGTTGATCGTCTCCTTGGCGATCGCTAACCGAAAAGTGTTCCGAATACTCGTCGATACAGGATCATCTGCAGACGTATTGTTTACTGGGGCGTTCGACAAAATGGGGATCGAACGATCCGCGTTACGCCCGGTTCGGACCCCATTGATCGGTTTTTCCGGAGGACAGGTACTGCCCGAGGGGACTGTCTCATTACCACTCACTGCTGGCAATGCCCCACATCAGACGACGATGATGGTTGACTTCCTGGTCGTCGATCAACCCTCGGTATACAACGCGATACTCGGCCGACCTTCATTGAGTCTCCTCCAGGCCGTGGTATCCACATACCATCTTACAATGAAATTCCCGACCGAGTCAGGAGTCGGAATTGTCAAAGGAGACCAGCAAGACGCGAGGCGATGTTACATGATAGCTGTAAAAGGAGCCGCCGACAAGAATCCGACCAACATATTAACAATCGAATCATTGGACCCTCGGGGCGAGAATTATGAACGAGGACAGCCGGTCGAAGATCTTGTCTCAATCCCCTTAGTCGAAACAGATGAATCCAAGACAGTACGAATTGGCTCATCTCTGCAGTCCCCTTTGAGAGAAAAGCTGATCGCCCTGCTCCGAAGGCACGCCGACGTATTTGCTTGGAGTCATGAAGATATGCAAGGGATCGACCCCTCCGTGGTGACTCACCGACTTAACGTCGATCCGTCATATCGACCGATCCGACAGAAGCGACGACCGCTCGGCCCCGAACGATACGCCATCATTGAGAAAGAAGTCAACAAACTACTCCAGGCTAATTTCATAGAAGAAATACACTATCCAGAGTGGGTCGCGAATGTCGTGCTTGTAAAGAAGTCCAACGGGAAGTGGCGAGTCTGTATTGACTATACCGACTTAAATAAAGCCTGCCCCAAAGATAGCTTTCCGCTTCCGAGGATAGACCAGTAGATAGTACGGCCGGACATGAGCTCCTTAGCTTCATGGATGCATATTCGGGATATAATCAAATTGTAATGCATCAAACAGATAAATCAAAAACTACCTTTGTCACCGACAAAGGCCTTTATTGTTACCGAGTGATGCCGTTTGGTCTGAAGAATGCCGGCGCAACTTATCAAAGGTTAGTTAACAAAATCTTTGCTCGGCTTATAGGCCGAACCATGGAAGTATACATCGACGACATGCTCGTCAAAAGCATACACGCGGCAGATCACGTGAATGATTTGGAAGAAATGTTTTTAATCCTGCGGAAGTTCCGGATGAAGCTAAATCCAAGTAAATGTGCTTTTGGAGTAGGCTCCGGAAAATTCCTCGGTTTCTTGGTCAGTCAGCGAGGGATAGAGGCAAACCCTGAGAAGATAAAGGCTCTGATTGATATGGAATCCCCCAAAACCATTAAGGATGTCCAACGGTTGACCGGACGAGTCGCAGCACTTAATCGATTCCTCTCCAGAGCAACGGATAAATGCCTCCCTTTCTTCAAACAATTGAAAGGAAGACAAGCGATGGGTTGGACGGAAGAGTGTGAAGCAGCATTCCAGCAATTAAAATCATACCTCGGTTCTGCACCACTCTTATCAAAACCCGAACCGGGGGAGTCGTTGCTCCTCTACCTAGCTGTGTCCGAGGCAGCAGTTAGCTCGGCTTTGATACGAGAATCCGAAGGAAAGCAACTGCCGGTTTACTACGTCAGCAAAGCGTTATTGCCAGCAGAAACGAGATACCCAAGCTTGGAAAAAGTGGCTTTGGCTTTAATAACTTCCTCTCGGCGACTTAGGCCATATTTCCACGCTCACACCATCATTGTAATGACAGACCTTCCGCTTCGCAAGGTACTGCAGAAACCAGAAGCTTCCGGCCGACTCACCAAATGGGCTATCGAGCTGAGTGAGTTTGATATTCAATACCGACCAAAGGCAGCAATCAAAGGGCAAGCCGTAGCTGATTTTATCGCCGAGGGAACGTCTTCAACCGAACTTTCAGTAAATGATACACTGAAAGACGGTGCAGTTCCGACTTCAACCGCTCCCACTTGTCCTATTCCGTGGAATCTGTATGTCGACGGTTCTTCCAACTCGAAGGCCAGTGGGGCTGGGGTGAAACCCCCGATCATACCTATATACAGTATGCCTTACGACTCGGATTCCAAGCATCCAACAATACGGCGGAATACGAAGCGTTGTTACTCGGCCTCCGACTCGCCGCTAGCATGGAAGTAACGCACCTGAGTGTTTTCAGCGACTCTCAGTTGGTCGTTAACCAAGTTACCGGTGTATACCAGACACGGAAAGACCGGCTAAGGGCTTACATGGAGAAAGCGAAAGAACTTATCAACGGATTTCAATTCTGTCGTGTGACTCGGATCCCTCGCACGGAAAACAGCAAAGCCGATTTGCTAGCGAAGCTCGTCTCGGACAAAGAAGATGAAATACCCAGGTCCGTCCCTGTCGAATACGTTGACAAGCCAAGCATAGAGGAGCCAATTAGCGAGGCCGTCAATACAATCGACTCGGAACCTTCCTGGATTGATCCAATCCGCCAATACCTTGACGAAGGAAAATTGCCCGATGATCGTGCCGAGGCCCGACGAATTAAAATTCGAGCCTCCCGCTATACCATATTCAACGGAACCCTCTACAAGAAATGTTACTACGCCCCGTTGCTGCGGTGCCTCAAACCCAGCGAGGCAAACTATGTGTTGCGGAAAATTCATGAAGGAATCTGCGGAAACCACTCTGGAGGGCGATCCCTTGCCTACAAGGTCCTACGACAGGGATATTACTGGCCCACTATCCAACACGACGCTCGCGAGCTCGTTCAAAAATGCGACAGATGCCAACGGTTCGCGTCAATTCTGAGGCAAGCACCCGAAGCACTAACGCCGATGACTGGTCCCTGGCCTTTCGCACAGTGGGGCGTGGACATCATAGGACCGCTACCTATGGGAAAAGGTCAGACCAAGTTTGCTGTGGTAGCGGTGGACTATTTCACGAAGTGGGCCGAGGTAGAACCATTAGCTAAAATAACCGAGCAGAAGATCACCGAATTTGTATGGAAAAACATTATCTGCCGATTTGGGGTGCCCCGTACCATTGTTACAGACAATGGAAGGCAATTTGATAACAGAAGCTTTCGCGGGATGTGCGACAACCTCGGAATCAGAAACGTTTACTCTTCGCCTCATCATCCTCAAACCAACGGACAAGTTGAAGCGGTTAATAAGATTATCAAGCAACATCTTCGGACCAAGCTTGGCCGAGCCAAAGGAGCGTGGGCCGAAGAGCTCCCGAAAATTCTTTGGGCCTACCGAACCACCGCTCGAACAGCCACAGGGGAGACTCCATTTTCACTAGCCTATGGCTCGGAAGCCGTCACTCCCGTTGAAATCGGATTACCTTCGGCTCGGATCACCACATTCAATGCAGAAGCAAACGAAGAACTCCTTGCACTCGGACTTGACCTTCTGGACGAACAAAGAGAAGTGGCACGGCTGCGCACGGAGGCGCGGCAGCGACAAGTGGCTCGGTTCTACAATACCCGAGTTAGAATTAGAAGATTTCGAATGGGGGATATGGTTCTTCGAAAAGTGTTTTCTAACACCAAGGAATTTGGTTCGGGTACACTGGGACCCAACTGGGAAGGACCCTACATCGTCTCGGGCACCATTAGACCGGGAACGTATCGGCTAGAAGACCTAAACGGACAACCGTTGCCCCACCCTTGGAACGCTGAACACCTCAAAGTTTATTATCCCTAGTTCTATCTTCAACGATTAAAGACTCTGAACTAAGAAAGGATAAAGCCAAGTCGAATAAGTAAAACTTAGGCATTTCTCTTTCATTCATCAAAACATATGTAAGTACAAAGCAAGTGAATACATCAAAAAAAAATATACATATATGTGTCCAAGGGTCCCGGTAACGGTCCTCATGCGCCGGCCTCGTCCCCAGCAGTGGCGTCCGGGTTCTCGGATCCCGAGGCTGCTCCACCCTCGATTTCTGAAAGGTCAAGGTCAGGGAAGGATTTCTTTATGTCCTTGACGCATTCCAGATATCCGCTTTGGAACAAGCGGTCCCTTTCATCCTCGAACTCCGCCGACTCGAGGAATGCTTGGACGGCTTGGTCCCTAGCCGTCTCGGCCTCCCGAGTCTTCTCGTCGGCCTGCTGAATGCGCTCCGCCGCCTCAAGCTTAGCCCGAGCTAAGTCATCCGCGCACGAAGCATGGACTGCCAGAACTCGCTGATTCTCCTCTTCAGCTTTGGAGAGTCGAACCAGTGCCTGAGCGACCTCTGCCTTCGCTTCGTCCAGGGCTCTTCTGGAAGAAGCCGCCTCTGCCCTCGCGTCTTCGGCAGCTTTCCGGGCAAGGGACGCCTCGCCTGTCAGGACGCCGACCCGGATCTCGGCCTCCTCACGTCGACCGTCGGCCTCAGACAGAAGAGCCTGCAGCCGATGAGTTGAGGATAGCTCCTTGCTGGCCTTGATTAAGCAAGGAGCAAGTTCAAAAAGCATCCGGGCAGCGTGGCTGACGGTCTGCGACGACGGGGCGTTGTAGAGTTTCACGAACTCTCTTTCACACCCGTGGGCCAGGGCCCAAGGAACCATCCCCGACACCACTTGCCGCAGGGATCGACGCCCCTCTCCGGTCCGTCTCCCCTGAGGACGCGTCCTCCTCTCTCCCTCCCTCTCGGGAGCGGCCCCGGCCTCTTCTTCCCGACTCGGCAACTCCGCCTCAACGCGTGCCGAGTCAGGTGCCGACTAAGCCGCAATCGCCGTCTCTTCCGCCCTTTCGTCCGGTCGGGAATCACGACGACGGAAGGGGCAGAGCTGGCTCTTTCTCCTTCCGCAGCACCCTTTGCCTCTTAGGCCGAGGTTCCGAAAGAAGAATTGATCGCGGAGGAGCCTTCAACTTCGTGATTGGCCTAAGGGCGGGACGAGCTCCAGTCATCTCCGGTTCGGGGATAATCCTAAGGTTGGGACGAGCCGGCAGATCTGTAAAAAAAAAAAAAAAAAAAAAGAGAATAAGTTATGGCGAAGTAAGTCGGGGAAATTCGGAAAATTCAAAAGATACATTTTCAATTATGATGATTGCAGTCCAGACCTGCAAGATGAAGGCGCTCCAGCGTTGTAGAAGCACCTTCCAAGACTGTCCCTCGGATCCAACGACCTCAACTCTTTGATCCGAGCCGAGGCACTGGTCGAGCTTTTGCCGCTTCTTTGGAATATCTGCCAAACACAACCCGTCGGACTCAGAATATTACAAAAAAAAAAAAAAAAGGGAGAGAAGACCCAAGTCACTTGCTTTTGGAACGCCCGAGGGACACGAGCCTCGTAGGACCCGGACTCATCCGTCTCCCAGCGACCACATGCCCAAAACCAACGCTCTCTCCAGTGTTTGTTGGAAGTGGGAGGGTCGGTTATCAGGGAACCGCCTCCGCCTCGCCAAGCAGCGAAGACGTAGAAGCCGGGATAGTTCGGATTTACCCGCACTTGATACAGGTGGAGAAATTCGTCGACTGTAAGCGGTGGCTATTCCATCTCAGCCCACAACACCGCACATCCGAGTAAGTTCCTCCACCCATTCGGGACTATCTGCCCCGGGGCAATCTTTATGCGAGATAAAACTCCCCGAACGATGGTCTGAAGGGGCAGACGCAAGCCGCATTGCATCGACACTTGGTAAATCGCGACTGCCCCGGCCGGAGGGTGATCCGGCAAGTCATTCGGACGGGGGAGATAGGTGATGACCGACTCGGGAATATGGTACCCAACTCGGATTCTGTCCAAATCCGTCTCGGTCATGACTGAGGGAACCGGACCGCTTAAATCTTCCCCCGATCCTTCTTCTTCAGACTCGGCCTGCGCCGATTCACCAACGGGAGCAAGATCAGGGGTTCCTTCGGCGATTAAAATTTCATCTCCTTCCTCCTCATCCTCCTCCATGTCCCTTGGCAAGTTAGGCCTTCCCGGGCGGGTTAATAGAGACGACCCGCCCCGAGAAGGAACGACGGAAGCTGGGCGCTCCGCCGGAGCTTCGGTGACTCTCTCCGGTAGACAAGCAGCGTTGGCGTCCACTGCTATCTCCGTCAGTAAAGAAGGCGATTTCGCAACGTTCCAAAAACGTTGCGCTTCGCCTCCAGAAGCTCCCCCTGAGGACTTTGAGAACTCCTATCCGCCATTATTACCTAATAAAGAGGAAGGAGAAACTCACCGGAGGGAGAAAGGAAAACGGAAATGGCGGAAAGAGGCACCGACGGTTAAGAGAAAGGAAAGGAAGGAGATGAAAGGCTATGCGAACCCCAAAGAAAATGCGAAGCGGGAATGGCAAGAGCAGTAAAAGTTTAAAGTGCGGGGCCCCTGACGTTATATAAGGTCGCCATACGGCGGAGACAATTAATGGGGAAATGATTCGACGCCTGCATCGATTCCCTCACTCGACACGTGGCGCACGTCGACTGGCGACAATAATACCTTTGCTACGTGTCCAATCTTCGTTGGCGGGATGTGTGATTTGACGGCTGACGGCGCATGCGATGTCAGAAGCTGAACCGTCCCCCATCAAAGGCCTCACGGAATGCATTTAATGACCACGACTCATCTCGGACTAAGTTACGAACCGACTCCAAACTCGCTACTCCTCAGTGTCATATGAAGCAAAAATAGCTCAAATGACTCTTGTTGGGGGCAAAAATACAAGTCCGAAGATTCGGACTTAATGCCTCGGGACTCGGACTTAATACCTCGGGTCACCGAAGGATGTGTTAAATTCGAGGCATGGTTCGCTAAACCGAGACAATGGTTCAGTCGGTTCGGACGACTTATCAGCGTTCCGGGCATGTGTCGGGCGGACCACCTTGCAAGACCGATCGTCGCTAGGTCAGATCTCATCCCGGATATCTTGGGATAAGATCTCCGACCCCGAAGCTCACGGGATCGGATGACGGTTCAAGACGGGCACGATCCTATCTCCGTGATACCAGGAGAAGATCCCGCGCTCAATATCAGGAGGACCCCAGCAGCTATAAAAGGAGGACCCCTGTCACCTTGAGAGGTACGAAAACAAATTCCCTCTAAAAAACCTTTCAATACTTTGAGACCCCGAGTCCAGGCCTGACTTTGGCATCGGAGGGTCCCCTGCTCGAGCCAGGGTCTCCTTTGTCCTCTTTCTGTGCAGGCATACGAGGGTCTAGGAGGACGAACCAGACACAGTGCATCAACAGACACAATGAATTAAATATGCCTGGCCCATCTAGATTCTAAACCATTAAGTGAACGGTACACCTATTGGATTGTATGTAATCCTAAAAGACCCTAATCTCATACCAAGGTGTCTTTGTAAAATCCACTTTATCTATTACGGTCAGGTTGAATGCTCTCCCATAGCTACTTTTCTCTGCCCATCCCACCGCTGATCTTATGGTCCTAATTATCTGATAAAGCATGAAGTCAGATGTTTCATATTGAATATAATAGAGAAAGTCCAATTATTGATCTGGACCTTCCATCATGTGGGGTCCACCTTTGATTGACCATCTTTCTAAATAAAATTACTTTTGAGCAGATGATTTTACAACCATCCCATCAATGGCTACGAACTTGAGTATTCAAGCTAGTTATACTTGAAAAAGTCACGTGAATCTGGACTATTCATGTGTGAGGCCCCATCCAGCCATTAATGGACATGTTATGGCTGGATTTGGACCGTTGTGTATGGCTGCATTTGGACCACTGTACTTGTCTTCTTGGCAGTCTTGTCTCTATTGGGGTTAGTCGTTAGTGGTAGAGGTCAGCAGGCCTATCAATTAGATGCCTCAATTTGGAAATTCCTTGCCACCAATTTATGAACATGTCATGGTTGGATTTGGACCGTTGTTTATAGCTGCATGTGGACCATTGTATTTTTCTTCTTGACAGACTGTTTGTATTCCTCCATTTGTAAGCCATAAACTAGCAAATTCCATTTTAGATCAGCATATCTGGTTGGCGATGGGCCACGCATCTAAAACGGTTCTAGGGCAAGTTGGCCTAGCTCTGCAAGGAAATGACTCAGATGATGAACACTTTGAAAAATATTGTATTTAAGATTTTTTATTATTATTATTTTATTAGTAGGGGTATTTTGGTAGCATAGATTTAAAATTCAAATCAAAATTACCATTGAATCCATGTGAATATTGGAATCCTCAATTGTATATGGCACTGTATGGATGGATTCCAATTTACTTATCTATTGTCGTAAGTAGAAAAGGTAACGTTTTTAGTGGCATCTAAACTGGTCATAAGTGTTTCACTCCATTTTAAGCATGGGGCCCTAAGATCAGCTGGTTTGTTATTCAAGTGTACCATACGATTGGAACCAGTATATGGTATATGGGGGCATCCCTCTCCCAGCTGCTTCCTTCGCGTGGCTCACCTAAATCATGACCCTGCTGATTTTTTAGTCCCATGGCTAAAATGAGGTGACACACCTAGTGATTAAGGTGAACTTCACTTAAACTTCTTGATAAGGCTCACTAATTCTTGAAGTCAAATTAGCATCATTTTCATGCAAAAATAAGATACCCCAATACATGCATGCTGGCCCACTGTGATGTTTATGTAAAATCCACCTAATCACCAGATGTGTCACTTCATTTTAGCCATAAGGCCCAAAAATTAGTCAGGTTCATGATTTAGGCGGACCATATGATTAAAACAATATATGGGGCGTCCCTCTCAAATATTTCCCTTTGTAAGGCTTACCTAAACCACATGCTAAATTGGTTTGTGGGACCTACAGCTAAAATGGGATGATGCATTTGGAGATTGGGGTGAATTTCATTTAAACATCACAAACGCGTGTCGACATGGGTGACTTTTGCATAAAAATTGCCTTAATTTGACTTCAAAAGTTAGCAATCCTATCGTAAAATTCAAGTAAAGTTTACCTCAATCACCAAGTGTATCACCCTATTTTAACTGTAGGGTCCAAAAATTAACCAATTCAGAATTTAGATGGGTCATACGATGGAAGTAGTTGGGAGAACGATGCCCTGAATATTATTTTTAATCATATGGTCAACTTGAATCATGGATCAAGTTGGTTTTTGAGCCTCTACAGTTAAAATGGAGTGACACACTTGATGATCGGAATGGATTTCACTTAAATAACATAGTCTACCATGTGTGAGAATCATCGATGAGGTTGGTTTTTGAGCCTCTACAGCTATTTACTTTTATTTTCATCGAATCTTTCCACTAGACAACCCTGTGATACAGGCTTTATCTACAGCGTAACCCATCATATAAATGATTTTATAATACAAAACAGGCTTTATCACCCTTAACAAATATCCAATATATCCAATATGCATTAGATGATGCGCTTAAAATGGTCTTTTATTATTATTATTATTATTATTATTATTAACACAAAGCATTGTAACATTTCATGATATGGTGCGAAATATCGTGATATTTGGGGCAACCAAATGCACCCTTTAAAAAATCTTTAAAATCTAATAAAATGTTGTAAAATGCATAAATAATTTTTTGTAAGCACATCTTTCTTAAATATTGAATTAGAATGGGAGAAATAGTGGCAATGGGCTGGGCTGGGCTGGGCATTTTCCTTTTTAAAATTCACTGCGTCTTCCACGGTGAATATGGGGTTTGCCTTTGTGTAACTAATAAAATGTACGGGGGAATCAAATGGGACAATCCCAGCTTCTTGATTTTCCCAGTAAACATGCATTTTCATTTCGGGCAAGCGAGGCCCATGCTTTGGTGATCAAGACCACTGATCTTTTGGGGCCCATCTTGAATGGGCCGTGCACAATAAATCTTCTCCATAGATAGAGGCCTACAAATAGATGGTTAAGGAGAGAAATATATCAACGGTCTGCAACAGCCCAAACATTGGTGTCCTTGATTAGTGGGAGGCATCAGAGCATGGTCTAGGTTACTGAAGCATAGGCCCACAATTATACGTACCCGGGTCATTTTCCGGTGGGCCGTTGCATATATCATTGGCCTGAAATCAGGCATTCCATATCTTCAGGTTGGCCATTCGCGTATTCAAATACCGATGGTCAAGATAGGATTTGGCTAACTGTCTGCATCCAACATATGCTTGTGGCCCGCCCGATCATGGGACAAATCTGAATTTGGGCCACATTTTCACTATGGGCCATAGTACTGACCCTAAAGGCCAGCAACATTTTTTATTCATACTTATAGTATTTGTGTGTGGTTTTGATGCTGTTTCGAATGGATGGATGGATGAAGGTGTATGTAGTGGGCCAGGACTGGGGCGCGATCGTTGCTTGGTACTTATGCCTGTTCCGACCGGACCGAGTGAAGGCCCTGGTCAACCTCAGTGTGAATTTCTTACCTCGCATCCCATCAAAAAAACCAATTGAGATGATTCGGGAGTTCTTGGGAGATGACCATTACATTTGCAGATTCCAGGTGTGTATTCTTCCTTCTCTGGTGCGTTTGGCTGTACTATCAAATTGAATTGCAATAATTAGTCTCATCAGGTTGAGCTCACTAAATCACAAATGCGACAATTTCAAGTCGGTCTCGAAAGCAACATTACCACAACTTGATTGACTAATTCCTCATTGCGACTACCATGAACTGTCGTTTCTGTTTATCGTGCGCTTTCAGTTGCTACTTCGCAATTCAACTCACTTGCACGTCCAAACACAGCCTCAAGGCCATTTTTTTGTGGTTGGACATTCAGTTGCTACTGGGCCCAGTCCAAACCACAGGCTGAAGACATTAATCCATGTCCTTCCCTGCCAGTGAATTAGAAATCAACCGTGTGTAGGAAATCCATACCATGAAAATGGTAGGCCCCACCATTAAAATCACCATTCTCGAAAATCAGGCTGATCCACTTGGTAGATGGGCCACACCCATATTTGAATCAGACCCTATGGTGTGGCCCATCTGATGAGCGGATTTTCCTGATTTTTGCACCATGTGATCTTCACAGTGCGGTGTGCCATTCTCATGCTACAGATGTCTTACACAAGTAGTACGATAACAGAAAAATATGGTAAAATGCCACAAATTGCGGCGCAATTGCCTGTAAGTGATCATTAATCATTTTAAAGTTCCATAAGCTTGTTACTTAATAAAAATTGCTGTATTATGTAAATAGGAACCAGGAGCAACAGAAGCTGATTTCGCCAGCATGGACACCGCAAAGCTACTCACAATGCTTATAGCAAACCGCAATCCCCATCCACTTAAGATACCGAAAGATGGGCTCCGAAGCTTGCCGGATTTGGGATTACCATTGCCATCTTGGCTGTCGAAAGAGGACATTGACTATTATGCGCACCAATTCGACAAGACGGGCTTTACCGGAGGATTGAACTACTACCGCGCGCTAGACTTGTATGTGTTCTACCAACTCTGATTTGGTTTAAGCCTAATAAATATATTGCAATTAGGAGTATCAATGGGCTGGGTTTGGGTCGTCACAAGCTAGGCTCAATCTCACCCAGCTGAAAATTGATTAATTCTTACGTTAGTGTTCTTGATCCATCCATTGATCATGTGAGTCGCATATGCGACGTGTTGCGTAAGGATCGGAATTGGCATATTTGCAGGATTGTATGCATGTACATATGAAGTCCGTTTGAGCCGGGTTTTAAATGACTTGAGCCAAAGCCCAGCCTGAGAACTGATTGGATCATGCATGCCAAGCCCAAGCCCTGCCCACTGTCTATATATATATATATATAGTGTTATCACTTTGAGATTTAGAGTTTAATTGGATAGGAGATTTATCATTTGTTCCTATTAGCATTATAAAGAAAATAATAGATGATGTAAAGTAATTATTCATTAGTCTTATCATAATCAGCATTTTGTAACATAAAATAGTTAGTAATTGTTGTCTAGTAAATTCGAAATCTCTACAGATAGGAAAAAAAAATATGTGTTACCGCTTTGAGATTTAGGGTTTAATTGGATAAGAGACTTATCGTTTGTTGCTATTAGGATTATAAAGAAAATAATAGATTCCGCAAAGTAATTATTCGTTAGTCTTATCATAATCAGCATTTTATAACATAAAATAGTTAGTAATTGTTGTCTAATAAATCTGAAATTTCTACAGATAGAATTTTATGTTTTCTAACATAAAATAATTAAAATGATTGTCTAATGAATTTGAAATTTCTTCTATATAAGTTGCAATTTGAGCTGACTTGTATCAATCTTGTGAGCATTTCAAAATGTTGATTTTCAAAGATTTTCCAAAGCATATTTTGAAATGCATGTTAAATTTCCCACCCGCCATCAATGTAAGGTTGAACATATGGGTACTTTGTGTATGCACAAACTTTTCAATCCAGTCCACTCATCAAATGGAATCACCCAAATACATAGAACATGGACAGTTGGTATCATGTGGGCCATGAATCAACACTATCTCTCTCTCTCTCTCTCTCTCTCTCTCTCTCTCTCTCTCTCTCTCTCATACAAATCACCTTACAATCAGTTATCATCTTGTGCAGAAGTTGGGAGTTGTTGGCTCCATGGACAGGGGCGCAGGTGACTGTGCCGGTTAAGTTCATTATTGGAAGTTTGGACCTAACTTACAACACACCCGGTTGCAAAGACTATATACATGGCGGCGGGTTTAAGAAAGACGTGCCTTCTCTACAGGAAGTGGTTGTGATGGATGAAGTGGGCCACTTCATCAACCAGGAGAGGCCCAACGATATCAACGCTTATATTTTCGACTTCTTCGAAAAGTACTGATCAGCTTTGCCATTGATGGGCCATCCCATCTTCAAATCCCAACCTATATAAAATAAGCCTTGTATCAGACTCCTAAAATATGTTTTTTTAAGGTGGACCCTACTTGCTATACAGGTATGCATATTTGATATAATCATTTATGTTCCTCAAGATCCAATGGGTCCAGATTGCCTCAATCTATCAATGTACATGATTGTGGCTCAAAAATAATGATCCAATGGTCACAATCCCCACAATATATAATAGTACATAAAATCATGCATTGGTCTCATGATGCAGGGATGATCACCGTCTTCCTCAAGGATAACTATTCCGAATCTACGGAGTTTCTCTGGACTCCTAACGAGACTACTCAATCCACGAGAGAAAATAAGGAAAAATAGAAATAAATTCTAGAAAATTAGTAAACTGATTGATAATTGAAATAAACGAGCTTACAACCCTTTAAATAGGAATACTAAACCTTGGATGAAGTTTCAGAATTAAACTATAACTAAAACTCCTAGAAATCGTGACTTAATATAAATAGTAAACTTATTATTTATAGACAGTCATGATTTCCACTAGACCTCATGGTTTTCGGCCAAAAATAGTAAGTGTCCTAATTGGCTCAACCATACTATTCTCCTAATTATGCTAAGCACTTTTCATGTTGGACCAACTCCTAAAGCCCAACAGATGAAAAGTTATAATCAAATTAAAATTTACTATTAATAGTAAAAATGAAAATAAAACTGGAATTTGACTGTCAATCTGATGGTATTTCACAAATTCGGCATGCACAACCTAGCATAGCAGGGTTGGGCGGCTAAAGTAGCTCGTCCTACCCCAAAATCATATGGCACGTCGGATAACTCATTCCGGTTTGTAAGATACACATGTTTTAAAGTCTTGATGTTCCGGATCACTTCCACCTCCGGCCTTTTCTGGTCCATCTTGGCTATGAAATAGTGTGCGACCTGCTCTACATCATCTCATATACTGGGAAGGTAGTCTCATTTATGTCCTAAGTTTTTTTAGTTTATAAATAAATAAATAAAAACATCAAACTACCGTATTAAAAGGAGATCGCAGGATTAGCTAGGTAGAATATAGATTGAGTTGTATAAGGGATATTTATAACTTAGAAACAAAATCTACATGATTTGGTTGAACAAATCCTGGAGATTGCTGAAGTGGATGTTAGCTTGTTAAGCTTTTCTATGTTGGAACTAGTGGTGCAACTAGGGCGAGTTGCATCATGTTGAGGGTTAACCTGAGCCCCACCCATCCTCAAGATGGACCCAACCCCCACTCCTACCCGACCAGAATTCTAACCAGGTGCCCAACTCAAATTCCTATATACTCAGATCTTAAATGGAATCAAACCAACTTGACCTGGATAGTGATTATTTTCAATCTGACCTGAATTTGCTCGACCTGATTTCAAATGGGTTTGGAGTTTGCTAACCCAATGATCCTTACAACCTAACCCAACCCAACTCGATCAATTAGATTTATGTTGATCCAAATGAAGTTGCAGTCCTAATTAGAAGGGGAATGGCAAGGTTCATTATGAAGCTTTTCCTTTGGAATGTAACATGGTAAAGCTACTCTTTTTCCAGCGTCATGTGTGCAAGTTAGATATAAAATTTACAGTAAAAAATAAAATAAATAAATAAATAAAAATAAAATTATCATTTTCAATAGAAAATCTTTACTTTCTCATTGCAGGAGGACAGAGCATTCTAGAGTGCAGCTTGTGAACCGCCTAAGTAAACTCTATGGTGTCTAGTGAATGCTGATTGCAAAACTGTGATATAGTGTACCGAGTAAACTCTATGGGAGCCACCATGATGTATGTGTCTTATTTATGCTATCCATCCATTTTCTCAAATCATATTAGGGCATGAGCCCAAAATTTAAGCATATCCAAAGCTCAAGAGGTCGACACTCCAGGAAACAATGGGAATAATGATGTCCACCATCAAAACCTTCTTAAGACATATGGTGATATTTATTTGTCATATGACAGGTCCAAGAGATCACACAAACATGAACAAAGGGAAAATACAAATATCAACTTGATCCCAAACTTTTATGGTCCCTAAGAACTTTTCAACCATAAATGTTCAGTTCCCACTATTTCTTGTGGTGTAGTTGACTGGAGCTTCGGATATGCTTCAATTTTGGGCTCATGCCCTACAAGGAGCTGATAAAACAACAGTGTCCACTTTTCAACTGTAAATGTTCAGTTCCCACTATTTCTTGTGGTGTAGTTGACTGGAGCTTCAGATATGCTTCAATTTTGGGCTCATGCCCTACAAGGAGCTGATAAAACAACAGTGTCCCTGTGGTAGATTCCACTTCATCTCTGGATCTTCGTCATGTTTTGCCCGAAATAATTATCAAAGTAGACGGTGTCTTTTAGGGTAATTATTTTTCTCACTGGCGGGAAACTTTGACGACGGAAGGCGATTTTTAGGGTACAGACGAACAAAAATACCCCTTGGGTTAAGGTAAGAAGCAGGTTAAAAAAGAGAGTTATTTTTGTCCAAAATAGGTTTGTCCGTACAAGCAAGGGTCTAGTTTGGTTATTTATGTTTGTGGTCTGTCGAGGCTGGTAAGGTATGTAAAAGGTGGTGTCTACAGTAAAAAAAATAAAACCTTTGCCCATGCCCTAAAATGATACGCAGGCACTAATAAATGGTACACTTGGAATATGTTAAATCAACTAAACTGTCTAAATTGTGGAACCCATCGTTGTGAAGCTACCTTCCGAAAGTTAGATTAGTTGAACGATCCCGATCGCTGATTCTTGGGCACCTCCATGTGTAAATAAGACCATTGGATTTGTTTCATTATAAACCGTCCAATAAATGTCCACCAATCCGATATCCGGACACTAAAATAATCAATAATTTTGGATTATCATACATCTAAATTGGTGTCTATAAATTGGCCGGTTGAATTTGAATTAATTGTGTCCCGTATGCACGTCTAAGGTCACAATGCATGGGCCCACAAAACAGTTGCTGTGCCCCCATAAGTACAAGAGGTTTGCAGTAATACATCCCACTAATACAAGGCTTTGTAGAGCCAGAAGAATCTGAATAGAACCATCTTTCTACTTCAATCCGAACCTTTCTACCTCAATCTGAACCATCCAATTAGTGGACCTAATTACAGGTACTGTTTTTTGAAGAAAGTAGCCGGATGTGGTGGGATTTAATCGGGCCACGTGCAACTGTAGCGGTCAACGAGATTTCCATTATGTTTCCTCTTGTCCTTTTTCTTTCTTTTTCTTTTTTTTTTGGACATTCACCATTCACAACAGGGCTGACCAGACCGATGGGAGTTGATTACCAAAACATGGACCCCACTTGAGAACTTTAATCCTTATGAACACCTAAGATTTTGTCAGAAACACATGCATTGAATGAATCCTAACCATTGAAGATTTTTTAGGGCTGTAAATAGATTGTTAAGAAAAAGATTTATTTTATTTTATTTTTACAATGAAAGGGTGTTCCGCCCCTTTTTAAGGCAAGACTACTCCCTGCTGATGCACACAATCACCCACAAACCACATGCAATGGATTAATAAAAAGATAATAAGTGATGGGTTATAGCTTTTCGTTTTTTAGAAATATGCATCTCGCAACAGCTATTTCAAGACATCTAATATCATGTGATGAGGAAAACTAGATCAGGTGCACAGACAAACATCAAACACCATACCATAGGACAGACTCATGGATGTTTAACTAAGTCTAGCAGTCCACATTTGATGGAATCCAACATTTTTTTTTTAGCAAATGCATCAATTGGACAGCCAGGATTGTCAAACCACTGCATCTAACTGATGACTCAATCAATGGTCCCCACCACCACCACACGTTCAACATACTTCATGCAACTATTATGCAGCTCAAAGCATTATCGCTCTCCTTCTCTTACCCTTTTTTTTTAATGATATACAATTTAGAATATGAAGGATTTAAAATTAGTGGGATTAAAACAAAGTATGGATCCCAAAATGACCACTTACAATATCTTGGGTCAATAATTCATGAGTGAGAGGTATGAAAGGTAATTTTCAGAGCATATAGTGTTTTATGTGATCGTGTTGTACCGTTCAAATTTAAAGGGAAATTTCATAGGGATAGCTATAAGACCAGCCATGCTTTATGGAGAACAAAATGTTAGGAAGTCAGGGAACAACACATTCATAAAGATGGGTATAGCTGAAACGAGGATACTGTAATGGATGAGTGGCAAGACAAGGAGAGAGAATTAGAAATCAATGCATTCAAGGGAACTTGGGAATAGCACCAATAGATAACAAGACAAGGTAAAGTAGGCTTCGATGATTTGGTCGTATACAACAAAGACCAAGTACCACACAGATTAGGAGTGAGTTGGTACAAGTTGGAAGGCTCTAAAAGGTAAAGAAAAGGGCCTCTTGTGGGTTGGAGATAGTAAGAAAAGACTTGATGCCCTTATGGCCTAATTGAAGTTATGACCAAGGTATTCCATAACAGTAACGGTGGCCATAACACCCACCACCATTACCATTATGATACAGGCCATCCTGTTTTCTTTTTTTTTTTTGAAAATAAAAAAATTTTTGAAAATAAAAAATGTTTCTGGACTGTTACAAGGCCATTATGGGACTGTTACAGTCCATTACGAGACTGTTACAGGGCCGTTACAGCAGGGTTTTTTCTGCAACAGCCGTTTCAGTCCCGTAACATATAACGGTTACGACCATTACCATTTCTTAACGCCTGTAATGGCCATTACGTAACTGATTTTGAATACCTTGGTTATGACCTTGTTAGAGTGGAATGGCAGAACATAACTCCTATAGCAAGCCCAATTGGTTGGGATAGGGCTTAGATGATGATAAACAATGAGCAAGTTATCAAAACCAAAACTAGAAGCACAACACAAACATGGGAAGGAGGAGAGCGCCTCCCACGAAACTATACAAGGGATTACCTCCTGCCAAACTCTTGTTGGGTACTTTGTTCTACGAATACAACTGGTTCAGAATTAAATGTTGTCTGCTAATTTCATCATATCATCATCATCATCAAACATGCATAATTAAGATTTAAGTATCATCCAAAAAGGGTACTTATAGCCCATTAACGATACGACTGTACTGGCCAGTATTGCCCATGAATGATATAGCTGTATCAGCCCAATAAAGGGCCAATTGGGGGCCATAACGGTGGTGAATGATACAATAGCCGATCCAGATATTTAAAACCTTGTGCATAACAACATTACTGAAAGAGAAACCTATCCATTGGCTATAGCTGTATCAGCTCAAACGGTGCTTCCTATCCACAGCGCCCTTACTCCTTTTGGAAATACGACATTCCTCCAAAGGTGCAGGTGGGTGGCTGGCTGGAAACAACAGGATTCTCACAGTTGACAACCTTCAAAAAAGAGGAATGATCCTCCCCAATGTTTGGGTCTGTTGTCTCGCTGCAGAAGAAACGGTGAATCATCTTCTGATCCACTGCCTTATTTCTTCCGTCTGGGCTGACATTCTCCCCTGCTTCAACGTCCATTGGTGCTTTCCTAAAGATGTCGATATTCTCCTTAAGGCATGGCATGGCGTTGGCATAGGAAAATATCATACCTGGGTTTGGCGCATGACTATAATGGCTATTTGGTGGGCCGTTTGGATGGAAAGGAACAATAGATGTTTTCAGAACAAAGAGCGGGCTCCACACCTTCTGTCTTCCCTGATTAAGTGCACGATTGCAGAATGGGTTTCCCATATTGGATGGGTTCAATGTAGATTTTCTTTCCCTTTAGCTTTAATGGTCTCTGCCATCTCAGCAGATGCTGTTTCTCCTCTGTTTTTCTGTTGCTCTTTAAAACAATGTTACCTTTCAAAAAAAAAAAAAACCTATCCATTGCTTTGCGTATACTTAGCAAGAAACCAATATGTAGGGATTATCCATGCATTGCAAAACAGCTAGGGCAATCACAATTTGCAAATAAAATGTATCTATATGGTTTTAAGAAATGATCCACTGCAAATGAACAGAAATGCAAACTCCTGCAATTACTACCTGTCTAGCAAAATCGAAACACAGCATGGCAAAACATGAATAATAGTAGATAGAGATCCTCATGGATAAAGGGAAATTTGCAATAGGAGGAAGACTGACAAGAGACTCAAACCCTGAATCCCCTGCTGTTCCTTCTCCCTCTAGCCCTCTCGTATTTCCTTCCCTTCGATCGCACGTAGGGTTTGGTGTGGCTGTGAGGCACGCCAGGAGCTTTTCCAAAGTGCTTCACAGCTTCACGTGAATTCTTCCTACCTCTGAGGAGAACCTGCAACGTGTGCACGCAAAAGATTCAGTACAAAAAAAGAAACTCATTTTTAGTTCTTTTTTTATAACTAAAACAAACTTCCGTGGCATTCATCATCATTGAACGCCAAGCTTCATGTGCATAGAGTCAATGGACACACTGAAGACGACAATATTAGTAGGATTGCAAGAAAATAAATGAAATCATTGACCTTGGCGCGCAAATTATTTCTTGGATTAAGAACAGAAAGGTTCACCTTTCATTCAAGAGTTGCACTCCAGCGGTACCGGTACCCCAGGCAGATGTGGAGCCCACGTGATGTATTTGGGTCAACCCTTCACTTCGTAGTATCCCTATGAGCCACAAAACAGCCCGATCCGACCCTCAGATAGGCCGCAACACAAAGGGGCATCCACTTTTATTTATCATCTGAATTGCATAACTGCCTAAATTTTGGCCTGACCCTTTATTTAGACCAGATGAAGGGTCGGACCAGCCTAGATTCCACATACAAAACATGGTGGACCATCAATGCAAATCAAGGGTGGATGTTCCCTCCCAACTTGTACCTTGTAGTGTGTGGCCCACCTGATTCACAGATCAGCCTAATTTTGGGCTCTGGACATAACATGTGCTGACACATTAACAGACAGGTTGGATTTCATTCATGCATCATGTGGACCCCACATCTGCCTGGTACCAACGTGGTGGTGCCGATATCACTAGGGCACGCCCCACTTCTATTTAGATCATTCAGGCTTAAAATTTTCAATACAGTACTCGCACATGCAAGCATATTGATTGCACTATGTGAAACAAAATGAAAAAGTAATTAAAATCCAAACATGCTATTAAAAGAGTAACAAAAATGACCTTGATATAGTAAAGCACATGTTCCAGAATTAATTGACTTTCGTGTCTTGCAAAAAACCAAAATGTTTCACTACATTATGCTGACTGAGCTTGGCTGCACAATCCTTCTAAACAGGTGCCTTCTCTTGCTTCGAATTGCTCTTCGGACTCACCCACCCATTCCCGCTTCCTAGCTGTTTCTATTTGTTAACATTTTGAAAAAGATGCTTTCACCCTTCTTTTTTAAGGTAACAAATTTTATTGAGAAGCCGCCTTAGAAACCATGGTGAAAAAAGAATACAAAGAAATTTCAAAACCAAGAGAGCAATGAAAACACAAGTGTCCAAATCAGTAAATCTGTATGCCCAGTCGACGACCCAAAAAACAATCTTCCCAACTATCATTCCCACAGACCCAGATCAGAACAATTGTTCCTCTCACCCAATATAGCTCATATGACAGCCATAGCCGCCAACCACCACACCACCCTCTGATCTTTACCCACTCTGCCCCAGTGTTCGAAGTATAGGTATCGCTACAAGTTTGGCCAGCCAGGGATACAGAAACAATATTGATATCATCAATAATATCGATGATAACCGGAAATGCGGGGAAACATAGGGAAAATGGTTGAATTTTCAGCGAAACTTCAGGAGATGTTAAAATGTACATATTTGCATTTTTAGTAAAAAAAAAAAAAAAAATTGCAAAAAGAATGCATACACAACAAGTTTCCAATTAACGGGGCCTTAAAAGCATGTGTTGTTGTAAGAAATCAATCGTTGTTGTAAGAAATCAGTCCAACCATCCCATCCGGCCTATTGAACCATCCAACAACCTTCCATCCAAACATCCATTGATATTGCAAAATATCAACAACACATGACATTTCACCAAGAAATCATCAACAATTGGTAAGGAAACGAAAGATTGTGGTCTCAACATCGTGCATGTTGTGATATTGATAATATCAAGCATTGCTGTCATGTGCGACCGCATATGTGCATATCCATATGCAAATCACATATGCGATCATGGCACATGTGATCGCATATGTGGCCATGGCACATTGAATTTTTATTTTTTGCAAAAAAAAATAACATTTTGCCTATAAAAAGGTTTCCAAATCTCCTCCATTTGCAATATTCTCATTCCAAAACTCTCTTACTCTATTTTTCTCTTACATTTCTTAATTACAAGTGATCTCTCTCTCTCTCTCTCTCTCTCTCTCTCTCTCTCTCTCTCTCTCTCGTATTTCCTACTTCCAATAATCTTAATCTCTCTCTCCTACATTCCCTCTCTCTTGGAAGTTGGAAGATCAAGATTCAAGCACTTTCAAGTTTCAAGGAAGATAGCTTGTTGATTTTATACAATAATAAATAAATTGCTTGTTGATTTTGTTGTTACTTCTTGTTAACTATATTGTTAAATGTGGGTGACTTGATGTTTAACTCTTTGTTTAATTGATTTTTTTCTCTCTCAAATGTATTTTAAATATGTAAAATTAGTTATCTATTAACTTAGAAAAGTTCTCCTTAGTTTCTTATAATTTTTTTACATTTTTTTGAATTTTTCCCTTATATATATATATATATAAATATATATATATATATATATATATATATATATATATATATATATATATTAATTTTTCAAAAAAAAAAATATGCGATCACATATGCGCATAGGCATATGCTATCGCACATGATCGCATATGCAATTCGACAACATTGATATCAAGATATTATCAATGACAAATTGAACACTACATACAACCATGTGCCCAGGAAAAAAAAATGAAATAAACATCTCTAATAAACAAAATTTTGATGATATCAATACGTTGGCAATATTATTGAAATATCGTTGATACACTTATGATACAAGCATTACCTAGAATTTACATAGTCAAAAATATTGGCGATATTGATGCATTGGCAATACAAGCGACACCTAGAATTTACATAGTTGAAAATATTAGCGATTACATTAGCGATATTAATATGTTCGCGATACTTAGCGATAGATTGCTAATGCTTGGAATTTCTGATACTACCGCGTTATCGGTATCGCTACGAGTGTAATTGGTATCGTTGAGCTGGAGATAAAGATAATATCGGAGATATTTCGATAATATCAGAGATCATTCAAACACTGCTCTGCCCTCATGCCACGAAGCCAAGAAATCCAGCATCAAACCCGGCATTAACAATGGATATTGAATTTTGATAAAAGGCACTCCCAAATCTTCCTTGCAGATGGACAATGAAGGAGTAGGTGATCCACCATTTCAGCATCTTCTCGTACACATGACATGCATGTTAGGGAGCACCAAGGATCTTTTAGTGAGCACCTTCTTCTCCCCACTAGCCACACAATTATTTCCAAAACCAAAAGTTATGACAGTAAATTAAATGGTTGAGCATTTTGTAGAAGGATCGGACCAAAAACCTCCCCAAATTATGAGCACGCCACACCACCAAATCTCCCACCTTGGCATGACAAGCTTAAGGCTTTCCAAAAGGCTAATGAAAGCAAAAACTTCAATCATCACAAAGACTCCTTCAGCAAGGAGGCACCACACCACCTCATAACCGATCCTAGAATAATGGCGGGCAATTGGAATATTCCTCTCTGGCACAATAACAACTAATTTAGGGAATGCCTCCCTTAATGCATAATCGCCTAGCCACAAATCTTCCCAGAAACATATATGACTTCCATCCCTCGTAGAAAAGAAAATTCCTTGAACTTGGCGACTATCAAGAGAATAGCCCTCCACAAACCAAAAGCCATATACCGCGACGAATTCCTTAATCCACCATCCCCACTGACAAGTTCCTTACTAGCCATCGCTTCTCTCCAGAGTTTGTCTTCCTCTATGGCAAAGGCATATCCACTTCCCTAACAACACCTGATTCATGGAATCCAGAACCCTCAAGTATGGTACCTTATTGCAAAGAAAATTGCAAGGAGAATGGAGAAAACCTCAAGAGCCACTCCTCAAGAAGACTATCCAGTGATCACCACCACTCCATAACACTTCCTCATGTTGTAGTTTTTCCACATACAAGACCTGCCACTTTGCAAACTCCTAGAAGTAGGAGCTTGCACTTTCTCAAGTATGGTGCCTTATTGCGAAGAAAATTGCAATGAGAATGGAGAAAACCTATAGAGCCACTCCTCAGGAAGAGAATCCAGTGATCACCACCAATCCAAAACACTTCCTCAAATGTTGTAGTTTTTCCACATACAAGACCTTCCGCTTTGCAAACTCTTAGAAGTAGGAGCTTGCACTTTCCCGAGTAACTTTTTTCTTCCTGGAGAACCCCAACCAAACAAACCAAATCCCTCATAAACAATCCACCAACACCATTTACCTAAGAGCCTGTTTGCCTGCAGAATATTTGCACATATGCAAGTACTTAATATTGTAACGTATTTTACTCTGAAAGCATTTGCACAACAATAGTCTTTAGGGCACTTTTACATATGCAAATTCCATTACAATGCAAACCTGATTTGCGCACATTTGTTTCAACCAAATTTCTCACGCAAAAGTATTCATAGTCACCCTTTTTCCCATGTAAATGGCAATATATATATATATATTCACACCACCCATAAGTAAACAATATCCTTATGTAAATTACCCCATCTGGTTTTACTAGAATATGAACCATCCATTTTCCCATTTCCAAAACTATTAATCAGATTGTTAGGATCATCCTATCAACGTGATTTTAGATGGATGGGCAATCAAAGGTGGGCCCACGTGATGGACGGTACATATCAATGCTTAGACCTCTCTTGTATACTAACATAGACCACCCATTTCCTAGACCACTGAAATATGATCAAGGGTGGGCGACAATCCACATCAATGCGTAGACCTCAATTATACTCAATATGGACCATCCATTTACCAAAACACTAATATAATGGTTAGCATCATCCACACAAGTGATTCAAGAGGGATGGAGCATCAAGGGTGGGGCCCAGATGATGTATATTCCATATCAATGACACCTTCTCTAGCATGGTTGGAATCAATTTTCATTATTTGGATGGATGATGATAGACCAAATAATGATTTTGTATTGTATGTGATGTTTGGAACAAGTGCAAAGAAGTCTACGTTCACTATTTGTAACCATGTGAGCCTGCATGTGTTAATCAGTATGGCCAGATCCATTTACACTGGCTTAAATGGCTAGTGTTTGTTACATGTACAAACAAATTACACCCACATTGGACATAAAATTTGAAGTTTGAACAAAAATTGACTTCGCGTGTATGTAGTACACGCAAACATAGGGAAACAAATTATATTGGAAAAATAGACCCAAAAAGCAATTGTGGTAAACTGCTTACATGGTAGACACATTTTTATGCAAATGGATTCCTAGTAAAATACTTCAAGTGTAAAGGATTTGCAAATGTAAATGGTTTGCACATAAATGTACATTATGTATCCTTACAATATAAGTATTTTACCATGCTCGTCTTTCAGTAGAGGTGTACACGAGTCGAGCTGAGCCGAGCTTTGCCCAGCTCGTGCTCAACTCAGACTGCTCAAGTCCCAGCTCGTGCTTGGCTTGGCCTTCGAGCTCGGAACAGCAGCTCGTGCTCGGCTCATCCGAATTCGAGCTGAGTTTGAGCCGATTTCAAGCTGAGTTTTCTTTAAATCGGAAGGATTCGATGTTGTATGTCTCCATTTTGCGAATGAGAAGACATGCTTTCCTTAGTAGCATTGCATTCATCGGTTTTTGAACCGTCAGCGGAATCCACCTCCTCTTCCATTGTAGGCTCTCCAGAAGGGGATTCTGCCTTAACAGTAACTGCACCGGCTGTATTGATGCAAGTATTTTCGACAGATTTTGACTCCGAGCAGCTGAATTTTTTAAACTCTATCGACTCTCCATCATGCTCTTTACTTTCCTTCTGCATTGAACAATTGGGTTAGTCTTGGCAACATCCAATATCCAACGATCTTCCACGCTCCAACTGCGGGGTTGAAGGTGCTTGATACCTATTAGTCACCAGCGATTCCTCATGGCCGTGGTCATGGGCAAGTGCTAAAATCTTTGCTTCTGACATGTTTTGATTTTCGGCCCCAGCTGTTTCTGATTTAAGCTGAAGCATGGATACCACGGTTTCTTTGACAGGTTTCAATGATTTAGGAACAGTTCCTCCTGCATTGAAGGCCTGTTCAGGGCCTAGTGAGTTCAGAAATCCTTCCGCTTTTAATTAATGCTAATACAATTGTGCTAATACAATTTTCTTACAATTGTGGTTTGGGCGTACGGGTAGGATCGGGTGACTAGTGGGTAGGGTTTTTTTAAAAACCTTTATATATAACTTAAAATCAAGTCGAGCCGAGTCGAGTTGAGTTTAAAACCGAGTTGAGCTACGTCCAGCTCGGACTCGACTCGAAATGTTCCGAGTGCCCAAAATATGGCTCAACTCGGTTCAAACAGCGTTTTGATATGAGTCGAGTCGAGCTTTTTCGAGCCGAGTCGAGCGAGTTACCAAGCTTTTGCTACTCGTGTACAGCTCTATCTTTCAGTTTATTTTTCATATGGTAAGTCATTTTCCTAATTTCTTTTTCGGACTACTACTTAGATGTGTGAAAATCTATGAGTTCAAAGTGTATGTCCAAAAAACATTGGACCTGCTCCAAGTACCATCCATCCAAACCAAGGCAAATGAGCACCACCATAAACATCAAAACACATGGTGGTTGGTGCCCGCTTCTATGGGAGCAAAACTGAACATTGACCTTTATACATGATCCGAACATCACATACATCAATATTTTATCATTTATGAAATCAACGTCCATTGAAACAAAGGAAAATGGACCCCACCACCATACACATCAAGGCATGTGCAACCTAATCTAAAACCCCAATGGAAACCACAATCGAAAGCTTTAAACGAATGAAAGCCCCAACCAAAAGCCCTAATCACAAGCCCTAATTGAACAGCCCAATAGAAAGCTCCTATCGAATGAAAATCGCAATCAAAAGTTCCCACACTTAGTCCCAATTGCATGAAAGTCCTAATTGAACGGCCCAATAGAAAGCTCCTATCAAATGAAAGTCGCCATCAAAAGTTCCCACAGAAAGTCCCGATTGAATGAAAGTCCTGACCGTAGGCTCCAATCAAAAAGCCCTAATCATTCATTATCAAAATAATGGAAAAATGTGGGAGAAAGGACCAGCACCAATCATGAGTGGACCATCACCAATTGCTGATGAAAGGGGCTCGAATCGATGAGGGCAGCACACTTTTCGGGAGGGAGAAGTTTTTTCTTGAGGAGTGGACGTATGCCTCAAGAGTTTTTAAAAAAAGTATTTATTAGTGGTAAAATGTACCCCGTACTTTTTAGTACTCGAGTGTTTCCATTTAAATCAAATTTAGCACAAGCGTGTGTGAGAATACATAATATAGAACTAAAACATCGATTGATTGCCCACGATTCGCCCATCTTAACCGGCTCATCTGAGGTCAACCTGCCCTTGTAACGCCCCGATTTCCAAAACCCGAGCATACGACTCATTTTCTGAAAAATCAAGTGTTAACCTTTAAAGATAGCGAAATTTCAGGGTTTTTTTTCTTTTCTTTTCTTTTCTCAGAGTTAGCAGTTTAGCTTAATAGAACAAGTCAAGCATAAAAGGGAATCCAAATACATAAATCCAATTATTCTAGTGCCTGCCCGAAAGCTTATACAAACCAATGTCTCATTAATCACAATTACAAAAGGAAATAATTTAATACATGAAACAAGATAAATTGCAACTGGTCTTGAACTACAAGATCACGTAGCAGCTCTTGAGCAGACTTTGTATCATGCTCATCATCAACCTGAACATGATTATCATTTAAACCACCTACACTACATGTACGGTTATACATTCGATGAATGAGTGGCAATCTCAATGTGAATTCCCCTCAATATTACACACCGCCACATTAGTTAAGTATAGTTTTAAACAAGAAAACATTCAAAACAATCCATGATGTGATCTTATTTAAGTGCATGGATGCACATCAACTGGGGATGCACATCCAGTTGGCCAAATGAATGGACCTTTCAAACAGTCAATCCATTCAGGCAAGAGAATGGGTCTTTCAAAGAGTAAACTCATTCAACTTGCAAAAGAACGGGTCTTTCAAAGAATAGACTCATTCAACTTGCGAAGGAACAGGTCTTTCAAACAGTTGGCTGACTTAAGCAAAGAATGAGCCTTTTAAACAATCTGCTCATTCATGCATGGGGATAGGTCTTTCAAATAGTTAACTCATTCCTAATAAGAGGATGAACCTTCCAAAGAGTAAACTCATTCAACTTGCAAAAGAACGGGTCTTTCAAAGAATAGACTCATTCAACTTGCGAAGGAACAGGTCTTTCAAACAGTCAACCGGCTCAAGTAAGATAGTGAGCCTTTCAAACAGTCAGCTCACTTAAGCTAAAAATAGGCCTTTCAAACAATCGGCTCATTCATGCATGGGGATGTGTCTTTCAAACAGTTAACCCATTCTTAATAAGAGGATGAACCTTTCAAATAGTCGATCCATTTAATCAAGAAAAAGGGTCTTTCAATAGTCGTCTCATTCAACTTGCAAGGGAACGGGTCTTTCAAATAGTCAATATGCTCAAGTAAGATAGTGGGTCTTTCAAACAGTCAGCTCACTTAAGCAAACAATGGGCCTTTCAAACAATCGGTTCATTCATGCATAGAGAACGACCTTTCAAACAGCCGGCTCATCCCTAATAACGGAATGGACCTTTCAAACAGTTAGTCAATTCAGAATGCAAGAGCCATGAATGCGTGATTAATCCCAGCCATAATTATTCCAATTTGCAAACAACCGATTTAGGAAGGCTCAAAGGTCACTATGGAGGGCTCATCACGCAGCATAGGTCATTCCTTCCGTCGTTTGTCCCGTGTTGGTGTACATGCACGTGCGATGGAAGTCTCACTTGTTGAACTGTGACTGGCCACTGGTTAAGGAGGATACCATTAAACATCCTAATGATAGAGTCCCATGAGTCGGGGATGGTTGAATGGGATACTGTGCCCGAGCTGTCGGCCTATGCTGGGTGAAGAGCCCCCCATAGTGACCTTTGAACTTTCCTAAATCAACTGTTTGCAAATTGTAATAATAATGGTTGGGATTAATCATGCATTCATGGCACTTGCATTCTGAATGGACTGACTATTTGAAAAGTCAATTCCTTTATTAAGGATGAGCCGATTGTTTGAAAGACTCATCCCCATGCATGAATGAGCCGACTGTTTGAAAGGTCTATGAGCCGATTGTTTAAAAGGCTCATTATTTGCTTAAGTGAGCCGACTGTTTGAAAGGCTCACTATGTTACTTGAACGGGTCGACTATGTGAAAGACACATTCCCTTGCAAGTTGAATGAGTCGACTGTTTGAAAGGTTCATCCTCTTATTAGGAATGGGTTAACTGTTTGAAAGGCTCATCCACATGCATGAATGAGCCGACTATTTGAAAGACACATTCTTTTGGATAAGTGAGCCGACTGTTTGAAAGGCCCATTATCTTACTTAAGGGGGTCGACTGTTTAAAAGACTCATTCCTTTCTAAGTTGAATGAGTCGACTGTTTGAAAGACTTATTTTCTTGCCTGAATAGACTGACTATTTGAAAGGTCCATTCTCTTATAAGGGATGAGCCGACTGTTTGAAAGGTCCAACCCCATGCATGAATGAGCTGACTGTATGAAAGGTTCGTTCTTTACTTAAGTGAGCCAACTGCTTGAAAGACTCGCTATCTTACTTGAACGGGTCAACTGTTTGAAAGACTCGTTTCTTTGCAAGTTGAATGAGTCAACTATTTGAAAGACTCATTCTCTTACCTGAATGGACTGATTGTTCGAAAGGTCCATTCATTTGGCCAACTGGATGTGCATCCCCAGTTGATGTGCATTCACGCATCCATGCACTTAAATAAGATAGCATTATGGATTGTTTAGGATGTTTTCTTGTTTTAAAATTATGCTCAACTAATGTAGCAGTGTAATCTTGAAGGGAATTCATACTGAGTTAGTCACTCATTCATCAAATGTATAACCGTACAGGTAACGTATGTGGTTTACATAATAATCATGTTCAGGCTCATAAAGAGTTTGGTACAAAGTCTGCTCAAGAACTGCTACATGATCTTGTCGTTCAAGACCAGTTGCAATTTATCTTGTTTCATGTATTAAATTATTTCTTTTTGTAATTGTGATTAATGAGACATTGGTTTGTATAAGTCTTCAGGCAGCCACTGAAAGAATTGGATTTATGTATTTGGATTCCCTTTTATGCTTGACTTGTTCTATTTAGATAAATTGCTAACTCTGAGAAAAGAAAAAAAATACCTGAAATTTGGCTATCTTTAAAGGTTAACACTAGGGTTTTCAGAAAACGAGTAGTATAGTCGGGTTTCGAAAATCGGGGTGTTATATAAAACAAAAGGGGGCAATTTACGTTTGAAACAATTTTCTCATGAGGGAGGTGTGAAAATCTTTTGACCATTTACACAGGAAAATAGGTGGGTCTATAAATGTTCGCATAAGAAACTCACCGCAAATAAAAGTGTGCAAATCAGCTTTACATATGTAAACTATAATTTACATACAATTATGTAAATATCTACAAACATACCTGCCCTAAGGAATATCAAAATCTCTTAATCCTCCATTATTCGCAATTCCCCAACCACCATTTACCTGAGGAGATAACTCCTCCCAAACATTTCATACTTGGGCAATCCCAGTAAATTGTCTCAAATTAATCAACAACAGAGTTGAATATCCAATGGCTAGATTTAGTGCACTACAGAAACAGACAACGATGTTTTAATCATCATTATCTCACATGGAACAAGGGCCCCAAGAACGAAAAATTGCAAAACCATAGGATTCTAATCTTGCTTGCCGAAATTCCCAACCAACATTTAGAGGAAAACGAGAGAGAGACCCCCCAAAACAAACTAAACCAAACACGCTCCAAGAAGAGCACTCTATCCAAACACAGCCTAACCAAATCAACTTGGATATCCAAATGCACCCACCTAAAAAAAAAAATTTCCAATTGGACACCCAAACACAGTCTAACCAAATACACATCAAACAGCAAAAGAATCATCACTGACATCAGAAGCTATCATAGGGATTGTGCATCTACTTCAATCACCTAACTGCAGTTCTAATTGAGTTCTTATCAAGGCAGAAAAATAAAGATCCACATCCAAAACAACACAAATTCAACAAACGAATGACAAAAAAAAAAAGCATCCCACTCGCATATAATCTAGCCATCATAGCCGAAAGAAAAAACCCAATTCCCAATAAAGGAAATCAACCAAGAAGCTAGAACAATAATCATACCGTGTTCTGCCCGAGCGGAGCCCGGAGGGCAAGCTGATCAAACGTCAGGCACTCTCCCCCGGCTTTCACAATCCTCGCCCTGGCGCGCTCTGTAAACCTCAGCGCAGTCACCTTCAGTGCCGGAACTTCATGAATCCTGATATCATCAGTGACTGTCCCGACGATAACAGCAATCTTACCTTCCTGAAAATCCATAAAAATATTTTAAAAATAAATAAACAGAGATAAGATATAGAAATCGAAAGAGGCCGTAAAAGACATCGAAATTACTACCTTGCCCTTCGTGAAATGGATCAGTTTCGAGAGGGAAATCGGGGCCTTGTTGACTTTGCTCATGAAAAGCCTCTTCAGGATAACTGCATTGAACTTGCTTCCGGTGCGACGGACGAGGAACCTGTACAGCTGTGATGAATGGAGAATGGGTTTGAGAGAGAGAGAGAGATGAGATGATAGGCAAGAGACGAGAAGTGCTTAGAAACCTTGACGAGAAGCTTGAGGTAAATATCGTTGGATTTGGGGGCGGTTCTTTTCGTCTTCTTGCTTTTGCCTCCGGCTACTAGATCGATACCCTGCGCACGTTTGAGATAGACAGCGTTACAGGGAGTAGGACGAAATAAGAGATGAGAGAGAGAGAGAGAGATGCCTGCGCACGTTAGAGATGGGCAGTCTTACAGGAAGCAGGAAGAGATGAGAGAGAGAGAGAGAGAGAGAGAGAGAGATTACCATTTCGGATGCTACTGCGAAGATCCGCCGCGGCTGCTGCTCTTCTCCTCAGCGAAGATGGGTTCTGCGAGAAAATGAAAAATCCCTCCGCTTTTTTACTTCACAGCCATCTAGGGTTTTTAGGCTTCCCGCGCTTTGTAGAACGCTGGACCACTGGAACTGGTGGTCCACGAGTCCCATTATCTGAGTTTTCGAGATCATGGAACCCAATTTTAGGTGATCCCCACCGTACATATGATGGGCATCACCTTATATGGGAGAAATACCGCTGGATATTTCTATATAACCTTGATCTTTAGCGTTCTTTCAAAGAATATGGACCTTTCTCTTTACGGGCCGTTCATTGGACCCTCCAATCTGGGAGAATGGTTGGGTATCTCTAAACCATGTGGGACCCGCCACATTAATGGTTTGGATCATCCGAAAGACCTTCGGAGTTAGGAGCATTTATGGGTTGGTAATGGTACGTACCCACCGTTGTCACTTTCACTAACGCGGAGGAAAACGACTTGACGTTCATCAAATCCACACCGTCCATCAGGTGCATCACCCCTTGATTAGTCTTGAACCCAAAAATCAGACTGCTTCAACAGTCAGGTGAGCCACCCCCTACAATTATACCTAAAACTTCTAAATGCACGTGATATGACCCACCTAGCTTTTGGAATACTGTGAGCTTTTGAAGCTCTTTAATCCTAATGAGGCCACATCAGGTAAATGGATTGGATGGCATATAAACACTGCGGTCAGTCCTACATTAGTTTGGGGTCCCATCTCCACTTTTTCCTAGGTGTGGCCCACCTGAGTTTTCTGAATGGTCGTGATTTATAGGTCCCATGGGCAACGTGAGGCAGAGTACCCGATGGATTGGGTGAGACCCGATTCCACTGAGGTGAGTTGACCCCTTACCGTGGTGCTCAGGGTGATGTATGTGCACCTTCCAACCCTTTTGAAAGTTCTTTTAGGGCATTATCACAAAGATGAAGTAGATCAAATAATGCGTGGAGCATACTATAGGAAATAGTAGTGATTAAATCCCCACCATTGAAAACTTAATGGAGGCCATTGGAATGTTTATTTGTCATCAAGCTGTTGATAAGGTCACAAAGATGTGGATGGAGAGACCACACAAATATCCGCGTGATCCAAAACATTTGTGGCCTATGATAAGTTTTTTTGGACCTAATACCACTATCTTTTGTATTACGGTCCATCCAAGATCTGGATATGCTTTATTTTTTGCATCATGCCCTAAAACTAGCTTTCGATGCATATGGACAGTATGGATGTGGTCACATACATCATATTGAACCCCACGGTTAGGTGGTGCAGCAGGGTCTCACTAATTTGGTCCCTAATCAGTTCCCTCCTTGGGATGCTAGGTGGGATCTAGTGGGCCACATGAGAGGAAACAATGGGGATTCAATGATTGAAGTTTGAGACAACTATTACAATAATTTTTTAGGGCCTGTTTGTTTTTTCATTTCATCAAGAAATACCGTGAAAATATGTAATAATTATTTTCCTCACATTCGCCTCACTTTTTTGGATGTTTGATTTGACTATATGTATTTTTGACACAAAAATTGAGAACACCATGATATATTTGTAGGTCCCATGGTGATATGTATCGTTTATCCACACCGTTAATCTATTATGGTTGATGAATTTATGGCATGAGCCAAAAAATGAGGCATATCGAAATCTCAAATGGACCATGCTACTAGAAAAAGTGAATCGAATACTTACCATTAAAGACCTCTTAGGCCCACTGTTTCTTTTTGTGTGGGCGATTTGAGTGTTCAATCTGCCTCGTTTTTCGGCTCATGCCTCAAAATATTATGTTAAAATGGTTAGATGGAATGGATTTATCATATACATCACCTTGGGGTCCACAATTTTAAAATAATTCTTTTGAACCAATTTCGAGGTAAAAATTAGAATGGATTTTCAACCGATTTTCAAACTGGTGAAATGGTAATAATTACCCATTTCAAGGGTATTTACACACTCACTAAAAAATCAAACATGCCCTAAGTGTTTTCACTTCATCCTAGTGAGAATGACTTTATAACCCGTCTAGATGGGATAAAAACATAAAGGCATATTCCGACGAGGTATCTATAATATGAAACTTTTTCTCCAATTTTCCCTCTGGCCTTTAGTTTTGGATCAATTTGTAGCATGTTTTAAAATGAACTCTCAAAATGGATGAATGGTGTTGATTTCTCGCAAACATCATAGTAGACCCTACCCAGCATCCCAACATGCAGGAACTTCACGTGAAAGCCTTTTGTAATACTGGGATATTAGGTGGGCCCATCATGACATTTGATAAAAATCCACACCATTCATCCATTTTGAGATATCATTATAGGACATGAAACCAAAAATAAAGTGGATCCAAAACTCAAGTGAGCCACGCGAGGGGAAACAATGGGGAGTTAGTGACCATCATATGGCCACAAAGTTTCTTATCATGCTAAGTTTTTTGTGCTTTTACTTCATCCCAGTGGTAGTGACCCTATAGACGTGAATGGGATATAAACATCAAGGCATATCCTAGAGAAGGTTTCGACGGTAGGAAACTATTTCTCCAGTTTTCCCTCTCATATGATCGCCTTGAGTTTTGGATCCACTTCATTGGTTGTTGCATATCTAAAAATGAGCCCTCAAAAGGGATGCATGGTATGGATATCTTAAAAACATCAGGATTGACCCCACCTAGCATTCCAATGCAAGAACTTCATGCAAAAGGTTTTCCATCCCGGTCTCCATAGAGTTGTATGCAAGCCAAGTGAGCTTAGCTTGAAAAGCTCACTCAGCTCGAATGGCGACTCAAGGCAAGCTCAACTTCATATGACTTAGCTTGTTTGAAAATGAGTTGAGGTAGAACAGAGTAGAGCTAGACTCAAATCAGCTCAAAGCTCGATTCCAAGCCTGGTTACACACACACACACACTCTCTCTCTCTAAAGGCTCTATCCGTCCCTTTCTTTATATTTCCCTTTACAAACTCAACCCGACCTTGCCTCCACTTGAGCTCCTATTTATCTCTCTCCTCCCCACTTGGCCACTCGCCTGAGCTTGAGTCAGCATCTCAGCGGCACAGCCTGCACCCACCGGATTCACTCTCTCTATCTCTCAAAACAACAAGGTACCTCTAAAATCTAATCTTTAAATTTTTTTTTAAATCTAATCAATTAAAATTAAGAAAATTTTAGATTCCAAAATTGAGATTTAAAATTTTAAATATATAATTTACAAATTAAAAAAATTGATGGTCGAGTTGAAATTGAGAGCTCGGTTGGTAAACTTGAGGGCGAGGAGAGCATAGACAAGTCAAGTCAAGCTTGGCCCATCTCCACTCGACTCAGCTCAATATATACCCCCAGGGATGTGACCACACAAATATCATCTTGATCAAAAACTTTTGTGGCACCTGATAAGTTTTTTTATGACATGTTACCATTATCTCTTGTATTACAGTCCATCCAAATTTTGGATATGCTTTTATATTTTTTGCATCATGCCCTAAAACTAGCTTTCAATACGAATGGATGGTATGGATAGAGATGGGCATCGAGTCAAGTCGGATTGAGTTAGGTCCAACTCGACTTGATCCGGTACCGTCAAAACCTTGATCCAAACTCGATTTGACTCGGGACCGAGTCCAGCAGGCCTGACTCGATCCGAACTAAGTTCGACTTGGTCAAAGATACCGAGTCAGATCTAGTTGGCCTTTGTTCAGATCAGGTCAAACTTGTGTGGATACGTGTCGTACAAAGACACCGCCGACGCTTCGAGTTGTACAAATGGGTCAAAGGAGATCAAAGTTACATGGCCCCACAGTGATGCATTTATTATATTTATATTGTTCATCCATTTCGAGAGATCATTTTAGAGCATCAGGGAAAAAATGAATCATATCCAAAGCTCAAATGGACCACACTAAGGAGAATATTTTCACCGTTAAAAATTTCGTAGGGCCCACCACAACTTTTATTTTCCATCCAATCTGTTAATAAGGTCACAACTACATGGATGAAGAGGAAAAACAAATTTCATATTGATCCAAAACTTCTGTGAGCCCTAAAAGAGTTTCAATGGTAGACGTTCAAGCCCCCACTGCTTTTTTCAATGTGGTCCACTTAATCTTTAGATCTACCTTTTTTTTTTTGCTCAAGCCTTTAGACAAGCCCGCCAAATGGATGGACGGTTTGGATATAACACATACCTCATGATAGGACCCACAAAACTTGTTGAAGTCAATACACCAGCTGGTGCATGGTACACCTACCCATCATGTGCATGGTACACCTACCCTGCTACCCATCAGTCAATACAGTGTTAGTGTGATAGGTAGCAGTGTGACAGGAAGTGGACCGAGTGACTCAGTACCCTAAGCGTACTGAGTAAACTTTGTGGCCCCCACCTTCATTCATGCATTTTATCCAACCCGTTCATCCATTTTTCTAGATAATTTTAGGGCTTTAGCCCAAAAATGAAGCCTATAGAAAGATCAAATGGACCACACCAACGAAAACAGTGTGAATTGAAATTCTACCATTGAAAAGTTCTTGGGGGCCACAGAAGTTTTAGATCAAGCTGATATTTGTTTTTTCGCCCTTCATCCATTTCTATTTGATCTTATGAACAAGTTGGATGAAAATTAAACATCACTGTGTGCCTTAGGTTTCAATGGTGGAAATCAATACTTCCATTGTTTCATGTGGTATGGTTCAGTTGGGGCATGGATACACTTCAATTTTAGTCTCAACGCCTAAAATGATCTTTAAAAGTGGATGTACGACGTGGATAAACCACATGCATTCAAGGTGAGCCCAATAGAGTTTACTCAGTACGATGAGAGCTATAGTATTGAGTAACTCAGTACGCAATCCGATTTTAAGTTTTGAGCATGACAGTTTCAGTGTCAATGACTCAGTGCTCGATCCGCTAGCTCAGAGGAGATGTTGGCTACTCCCCTGCCACCATGGTGGTCGGTGCTCTGTGGACCCCACCATGATGTATTTATTTCATCCATGTCATTCATCTATCTTTTTAGATCATATGATGGTATTAAACAAAAAATGAAATATATCCCAATCCTAAGTGGACAGCATTATAGGAAACAATGTTGAATGAATGTTGTGTGGATCGGATTGGTCCGGATTGGCCACTGATCCGAACTCGACTCAATGTATGGTTGGATATGAGTGGGCTTACTCGATTTGACCCGATCCTAGCCTTCAGTTCGGATCGGATTGGGTCGGATTCTTCCCAGCTTTAGGTATGGATGTAGTCACATACATCATAGCGAGCCCCACGGTTAGGTGGTAGAGCGGGGTCTCACTAATCTAGTCCCCTAATCAGTTCCTTCCTTGGGATGCTAGGTGAGGATTCACTGTGTTGCTTGTGACAAATCCTATTATTCACCTATTTTGAGAGCTTATTTTAGACATGCAACAAAGAAGGAGGTGGATCCAAAACTCAAGTGGGCTACATGAGAGGAAATCACGGGGATTCAATGACTGACGTTTGAGACAATTATCACAATAAATTTTAGGTGTTTTCACTTCATCTTAATAGGAATGACCTTATAAACAGTCGGATGTGATATAAACATCAAGGCAGATCCCAACAAGGTTTCCACAATATGAAACACTTTCTCAAGTTTTCCCTTTGGCCTTTAGTTTTGGATCCACCTCGTTATTTTGCCGCATGTCTTAAAATGAGCTCTCAAAATGGATGAATGGTGTTGATTTCTCACAAACATCATAGTGGACCTGACCTAACATCCCGGTGCAGGAACTTCATGTGAAAACCTTTTGCACTACTCGGATATTAAGTGGGCCCATCATGATATTTGTTAAAAATGCATACCATTTAGCCATTATGAGAGATCATTTTAGGACATGCGACTAGAAATGAAGTAGATCCAAAACTCAAGTGAGCCACATGAGGGGAAACAGTGGGGATTCAGTGACCATCGTGTGGCCACAAAGTTTCATATCACGCTAAGTATATTGTGCTTTCCCTTCATCCTGGTGGTAATGACCTTATAGACGATTTGAATGGGATATAGACATCAAGGCATGTCCCAAAGAAGGTTTCAACAATAGGAAACTAATTCTCCAGTTTTCCCTCTCATATGATCGCCTTGAGTTTTGGATCTACTTCATTTTTTGTCGCATATTTAAAAACAAGCCCTTAAAATAGATGAACAGTATGGATTTCTCACAAATATCACGATTGACCCCACCTACTATTCTAATGCAAGAACTTCATGTGAAAGGTTTTCCGTCCGACTCAAGGCGGGCTAAGCTTCATATGACTTAGCTCGTTTGAAAATAAGTCAAGGCTGAGCAGAATCTCTCTATCTCTCGAAGCAACAAGATACCTCTAAAATATAATCTTTGATTTTATTTTATTTTATCTAATCAATTAAAAATAAAAATATTCTAGATTCCAAAATTAAGGTTTAAAATTTTAAATCTATGATTTACAAATTAAAAATTTTGATGGTTAGTTAAAGTTGAGAGCTCAAATGGTAAACTGGAGGATGAGGAGAGCTAGGACAAGTCAAGCCAAGCTTGGCCCACCTCCACTAGACTCAACTCAATATATATCCCCAGGGATCGGATGCCCCAAAAAGCTCTCAGGTTAATAGATCCTGCCCGTTTGATATTCCAATTTATACCATTTTATCTGGGTGTAGGTCGTAGGATGCTCCCACCAGGGCACAGTATAGCAATCCAAACCGTCCAAAATTATTGGTCCCAAAATGGATGGGGTATCGTTTTCAGATTGCACCGCATTATCCAAATGATTCAATTTCATTCCAATGAACATGGACCACGAACCATTTTATTTCCAACCATCCATCTGGCAGTCATCAGATGTACGGCTGAAATCATCCGATGTAATTTTAGACGGGACCTGATTTGAACAAATCTGGATATCTTCAGATGCATGCAATGTGTACCGTGACCACGTTTATTGGGATGGCAGAGCATGATCCCATGCATGTGAACCTTGCAATAAAGGAGGACAGCAAATTATCAATGGACCCTTGCGAAGCTGCATGTGAACCGTTGATTATCTTTACTAAGCTACAGACCCACTATCGAGAGATCAGCTCGACAGTGGGACCACAACCCATCTATGGTGGCCCATGGGCCTATGAACGCGCTTCGCTTTTCAAGCCTTCCGGCAATATCCGACCAACACCAGCAGGAGTCCAACAACCTGCATACACTGCAGTGGGCCGTGTGTCAAAAAGAAAGAAATTCAGGTAATCCACCCGTTAAAACCATTGCTCCCTCAAACGGACGGTCTGGATTGCCACATGACATGGGCCTACCAGATTGATTTTCCAAAATGCACGAGCCCCTTAAACGGTTAAGATCGGCAGACACGCAGATTTCCACATACATTTACTACCATTTGATTTAAAAAAATCAAAAAGATTTTGTTGAAGTCTGTCAGACAACCGCGCGACCACCCCAATCAGGAGAAACTGATTGGGAACGATCCTCTACTGCAAGGGACCCATGAAGGGGCCCAGCTGTTAATCACGCTCTGATCGTGCGGCCATGATTCATCCACCAGACTTGGTTGCCTGTCTCCTTAGTACTTAAGGATACAGATATACGAGCCTATAGAACAGATCCTGTTCAAGTAAGGTCGTGCTTATAAGACTTCCGCCATCTTCTATCAAGGCAGTTTTGAATTCTTTTGCTCCCGATATGGGATAAAGCATTTGATAACGCTGACCAATGCACACGAAAATAGATGAATTGTGGCAAGATCTGGACCGTCGAGTCTTATGGGTCCCACAGTGGTCATCCTATGGGCCCATAAATCACACTTCGGGGACCATACAGTATGATGGAGGCCTAGAGCTGACGGTTAAAAATGAGGGGAAGGGTCCGGCTTAAGATCCAACGTGTTTTTAAGGCTTGCAAGTAGAGTTGGCGATGGAGTCGAGTCTGGGCTGACACGACTTGATCCGCTTTTGAAATAGGCCTAGCCTGAACTTGATCCAACTTGATACCGAGTCTAGCATGCTTAACTCAATTTGACTCCGGTCTGGCCTTGCCTGGACTGATTCGGATAGAGTCCGATCCAGTCAGAAGTACTGAGTCGAGTTGAGTTGGTACCGAGTCGGATTGAGAGATGAGGGAGGGAGAGGAGAGAGAGGAGGAGGGTGAAGGTGGTGGGTGGTTGCCGAGCTTGGAAGATGAGGATGAGGGAGGGAGAGAGAGATTTTAGGAGTGGGTCGGGGTAGGGTGCGGCGGATAGGGTTAGAGAGTCGGGTAAAGTTACTAGGTAACTCGAACTCGGCTCGGTTTAAATTCGGATTGGGCGAAGCCTACTCAGTTCGGACCAACTCACCTCTTCAGTTGGGTCGAGTGGGATCATAAAGAGTCGGACGAGTTGAGTTAGCTGGATCGAGTCGTCCGGTGCCAGCCTCTACTTGCAAGCATCCACAGCTGCAGCTGGAACCCACTGATGAGAGCCAACCCCGACGGCTGCACATCTCCTCGCAACTAACAATGAGAGCCGTCACATACGGTGGTTGAACCGTCACAATGTTGAATATCCTATCCAAGTAAAAAGTGGGCCACGTCATGATGGTCATCTGATCTAAAAATCTGGCTAAGCCAGTCATAGGTTGGGCCACACCGGCACAATAAGCCATGCCCTCAGCTGTCCATTGATATTGACATTGTTCGCCACTGCATAGGAAGATCTACCAGATTTTCACACTAGGTGATCATCATGTTGTGGCAAACCTTTTGTGTCGATAGGATAATCTACACATTTAAACAGTTGGCAGCAAAGAAATGGTTGTATCATAACGTACAATACAGCTGATGTATCATCTCATCATTTCTCTTAAAAATAACTTGAACCACAAAGGAGCATGGGAGAAATATCTACACCCCTGGTTGATAGATGCACCAACCCCTGTAACTTTCGAGAACTGATCACCTACAGGTGCTTGCATAGTTACTTATCACGTCCCATCTTTCACGCCAACACTGCACTTGTACAGGGCATCCGTCCATGTAATGGTAGGCCCCAGCATGGTGATCACCCATCTCAAAAATCAGGCTGATCCACTCACTAGGTGGGCCACACCTAGAATTGGGCACGGGACGACTCGACTCGTTCAGACCTGACTCAACCTGAACCAAGCGGTTGAGTCGATCCAACCGAGTGGACTTCGTCCAATCCGAACTCGAACCGAGTTGAATTTGGGTAACCCAGTAACTCAACTCAACTCGACCCGCATTCCAACTTGGTACTGACTTGACTCCATCCAAAACTGTATGTATATATAAAAAAAAAATCCCAGATTTGACGTTTCAGATTTGAGATGCCGTGTAGCTGATGGAGAGGCTACAATTCCAGCAGGTGCACCTAGGTTCTGAGTTGTGATTTCAGCTCATGGATACCCGCTGCACCTGACCCGACTTGACCCGACTCGGTACCTGTGACCGAGTCAGACTCGGTCCGGATTAGTCCAGGCCAGACCTGGACTCCAATCGGATCAGGCATGCTGGACTCGATACTGAGTCGAGTCGAGTTCAGGTCAACTCTATTTCAAAACTGGGTCATGTTGGGTCAGACCTAACTTGGTCCAAATTGACTCGATGCCCACGTCTAACCACACCTGTGAGTTGTGACAATTGTTACCATGGATTCCAATGGCGTGGCCCACTCAATGAATGGACCTGCCTGACTTTATGCCAGGTGATCTTTGCAGGCAGGGCCTCTGATATAATGGAATGATTCCCTCTAAAAGTGGCTTGTTGACGTGAAAGATGGGCCGCATGCCTAGTTATTATTTGGGCAACTCGGAGATAATCAGTTTTCATAAAAAGGAAAGAGAAATAATCCAGCTGCCCCCAGTTGCAACTGGACCATTCCCTTTGACAATCCAATCGACCAATCAGGACATTATCATAAAAGCAGTAGCTCGAGTACAAAATCAGCAATTGAATCAAATTGACAATTGCTTGATTTTCATAATACAAGATGAAAACTCCTTTTAAGGGTAGTTTGCAAAGAAGAATTTTGTACTAACCTTAAGGAGGCATCGCGGACCATCCTATGGATTTGAGCCGAGAGCTTGCATCCACTCCAGAAAGTCGGTGCTTTCAAAAATGCAGTGGGAATGTGATCTTAACCCAACGTGTTGCAAATTGCAATTGCAGTTGTAAACTATGAGTAACATCCAAACAGGCCCTCAAGTGCAGCTTTAAAAAAAGGAGACCTTTATAAATAAAATGTCTTTCTTAAGTTCAATGCCTCCATTATTTTTAACGAACATGGGTGTTCTTGAAATTGAGAAACGCCAATGTGGTGGGGTCGATAGAAGGGACCGTGATTGATTATTATGCTGTTAGATCATCTCGAGTTTAGCAAGAGCAGCTCCGGTTTTTCAATCAATAGCTTCCACTCGTTGCAAAATCTGGCGACCGTAGCTCCATCCACTACTCTATGATCAGCACCAATTGTTACCTGAGAATTTGGAAAAAAAAAAAAGAAGGGAAAGGAGACCTGTTTTAAACAGATATCAAAGTTGGAGAGGACAGGATCAATTGGCATTTTTTTAATGCTGCATTCATAGTGATAGATCTCGTTCTCAAAAATTTCTTGGGCCGGGAATTCTTAGGAAGATTTTCAAATTTCTAAGTTTTCTCATGATATTATCGGGGAAATTTCACTGAAAATAAACTATTAAAAAATATTATTTATAAATTAACAAATGATTTTAAACCCTTAAAAGCATAGGTATAAAATGATTTATTGCAACTGTTAAATACAAGTTACTTAAAATAGTGGCAGTGTGATAAAATTATTGAAAGTTAAAAGCTGCTGAAATTTTGGAAAATTTCGCAAATCGTTTTGATCAGAATACCACGAGATTTTCAAAATGTCAGCGATATTTGTTACAGTGGCTGCATTGTCCAATACATATTCGGATTGCACGTTATTTACCTGTTAATTTGGCACTCACATAAGGCTCTAATCCATGTGCTTGTATAGGCCAGTACCTCCACAAGCCAGCACAGATGCTTTCCCAAAACTTATGGTGAATCATCCAAGCCATTCATCAGGTGGGCCCCACTGTACATTGGGGTCCTGATCTTTTTAATAGGATATTCACGTCATCAGGCCCACCAAATGAACAGATTGGGTATTGTGCAGGTGAGACATCTAGGCACATGCATGCAGATGGTTTGCACTATAAATGCATATGGGTTGGCAAGCCCTTAACTATTTTTTTCCACTGAATTTATTGTAAATGCATGTGGATGAGTTAATGAGGCATTTGCAGGAAGACACCCCATGGCATATTTGTTTGCAGATGACATAGTTTTGATTGATAAGATGAAGAAGGGTGTAACACAAAGCCGGACTATGGAGGAATGCTTTAGAACCTGAAGGATTTAAAATTAGTCGAACTAAAATTAGAGTATATGGAGTGCAATTTTAGTAATAATACGAGTGAAAACGAGGAATTAATTAAGATTGCTGACTAAGTTGTTCCCAAAGTGACTACTTTCAAGCTAGGTGGAGAAATGGAGACGTACCTTTGGAGTTGATATGCATATACAAGTATGAGAGAACAACACATTTATGGTTCTACAAATGTATAGTATGCAGTGCACACTGCATAAAACCTTTATGGAGACACCCAGCTTGGAATCCGAGCTGGTTAGTGTACCAGCTCTCGCAGGGTATGGGCTCTTGGTGAGGAAGTAGCCCCGATAACCTACCAAAGAAAACCTCTATGTAGTACCTGTACCTCCTCATGATGCTTGCCGCAAAGTGTAAGATTACAAATTAAGAAGATTTATATGTAGGCTACAGTCAGCTGTACACTACCCTTAAGGGCATTGGTCATTTTTCTTCCTTGTAATCTTCTTCTTTGGGACCCATCTGCATGTGTGAGCTATATGGATAACGATCACAGATCTAAATGAGAATGCTTGGGTTTGGTAGATCTCAAATTTTCAATGATTCTGATGTTTTTCTACTTAATTTTTTCAGACCAGATGAAGAGTCCCAATCACCACATGTTTGTCAAGTGCACTGGGAGAAAGGAACTGCGTAGAACTTTTATTTAGCGAATGCTGTATACCATCATTCCTCATTTTTAGGAGCATGAAAATAAATTAAAACTTACATTGGTGACAGATGCAGGATATACACTTCCATCATCTGTAAAGCGTGGAAGTTTCTGAATTCGGCCAATTGCAATGATGGCAACTTCAGGTAAGTTGAGAAGCGGAGAGCCAAACTTGCCACCGATTGCTCCAATGTTGCTTAAGGTTATAGTTCCACCAGAAATATCCTCAGTGCTGAGCTTGTTATTCAATGCCAGTTGTTGCAACCGTGACAATTCCTTTGTTATCTAATAAAACAGAGAAGAGCATGCTTCAGTATGATTTTCTGCATGGAGCAAAAGATTCAATTAAATGGTTAAACACACCTCCACATTTCTTCACCTAAATGCTTGGGAAGACTTAAGTGAGAATTGACGCGATGGGTGTTTGGTTATTACAATGAAATTGCAATTAGAAAACGATAGAGAATTCAAAACGGAAGGATAAAATCCTCACAAACAAGTAAAGTCTCCATTGTAAAATAATCATGGCCAACGCTGAGCACATAGTCTACAAGAAGATGATTAATGGTTTCTTACATAGTAAGTTAAAAGATACATAAGGCTGTATTTGGATGCAAAACGCAATAATTCAGCTAAGTAAATAGGAAATTACCGAATTATATTGATATCTCCCAATATACAGTTACATTTATTTAATCCAACTTCAAAGTAACTTAACTGCAATGTGGAGTCAAGTCCCTCAATATGAATAATAAGGCAAGGGTGCTGATGCAGGACAATTAACCACTTGCTCTAAAAGCTCAAACTGTTAGGTATGACGAATTAATCCTTTTATCTCATAGCTCAGGCCCCACATCTCATGGGTTTATGACCTCGGCCGAACCCCCTTCGTGGGCCCCAAATCACATGGGCTGCCCACCCCGAGTGTGTCCCCGCATCCCACGAGCTATCCCACTCGAGCCTGGTGTGAAATGCGCATTAATCACCCCTGGTGAGGAGTCTCGAACACGAGACCTCCCCCGTGGGCCCCAAATCACATAGGTCACCCACCTCGAGTGTGCCTTTGCATCCCAGGGGCGACCCCACTCGAGCCTAGTGTGAAAATGCCCCTGCATTAATCACCCTCGGTGAGGAGTCTCGAACATGAGACCTCCCGCTCTAATACCAATTTGATGCAGGACAATTAACCACTTGCTCTAAAAGCTCGAACTGTTAGAGTATGGCGAATTAATCATTTTATCTCATAGCCTAGGCCCCAGATTTCATGGGTTTAGGACCTCGGCCGAACCCCATTCGTGGGCCCCAAATCACATTGGCCGCCCACCCCGAATGTGTCCCCGCATCCCACGGGCTACCCCACTTGAGCTCGGTGTGAAATGCGCATTAATCACCCCTGGTGAGGAGTCTTGAACACGAGACCTCCCCCGTGGGCCCCAAATCACATGGGTCACTCACCCCGAGTGTGCCCCTGCATCCCACAGGCGACCCCACTCGAGCCCAGTGTGAAAATGCCCCTGCATTAGGTGCTTTCAAGGTGGTGCTAGAGAATGGAGATGCTGAAGGGACAGTGTCCCATGACTGACACTGATAGAATCCACATGATGTGTGGGACTCAAAAAGGAACATGATAGTGTTCAATTGTTATTTGAATTGTCAGCGTGAGAATAGCCCCACTTTACAAAGGAAGGAGGCGAGACTCCTTAACTATCCTAGGAGAACGTCGTCTGACCATGTGGCAGCTACAGCATGATGCTGCAAGGTGCCACCAAGGGCAGTGCGCTCCAGGGGAAGCCACGTGGTAAGTTTTGCAGCTCCGACCACAGAAAGTCACAACACCGCCTTCTAAAAAGGCAATGCCTTGACTTTGGTAGAGACTGAGCAGTCTTTGTTATGTGGTGAGCAGTACAATACTTGCCATTGGCAAACCAACACTGGTTAGGAAGAAATGGAAGCTTCCTTAGTCTGCAATCAACATGGGTCCATTGTTCTGGGTTTCTGCAAACAGAGGAGTTCAGTTCCCCTATGATGTTCAGAGGCAGGGTGCACTTTCTTTCTTCAGAAGCTGCCATATGGACTGACCGCAAGTGCAGCAACATAAAGGGCACAGGTCCCCTTTTAACAGAGTTTGCAAGCATGGTTTTAAGACTCAGAGAAGTCCCATATGATTCATCCTAATCAATTCTCGGATTCACTGCCACCAGCCGGAGCGTCCTAGGGCGATTTGGGGCAAATACAACCCCAACTCAGGCAAGTAGTGACTCGACTGAAGACTGAACAAGTTGATCCAAGTCTAAAAACCACGTTTCCAAGCCCTTTTTAGAGTTGGATCAGAAACATGGCTTGATCCACGGTAATGTTACCTGGATTGTGGGTCACTCTAGTGCATGGTATGAGAACGGGTATGTGGTATGCGGCTTATTCCAATACATGGTATGCTTGAGGTAGGATCATGTGTCTCTCTCCAGTTTATACACTAAGAATATGTAATGTGGTTTTATATATGAATTGATAATGTAATTTGTATGTGACATGGTGAATGTTATTATTATAGATCTAAATGCAGAATATGTAATGCAGTTTTATATATGAATTGATAATGTAATTTGTATGTGACATGTTGAATGTTATTATTATAGATCTAAATGCATAGTACTATATTGCACACATGCTATTGCAAAAATCAAAATACAAATCTCTAAATTACTATCAATCAACACTTAAAAGAATATAGGACCATAATTTCAGATCGCTAAAAGTAGTGATCTGGGTTGCAAATGACCCATAATTCGGATCGCACATCTGGAATAGAAGACGTAGTAGGGTTGGCTGTTTGGGTAACATTGATCCATGGTACCTAAAAGGGTAGCTATGTATTTTTTGCAACTCCTGCTGCCCGTGAGGTTTATGCACACTCAAACAGTAGTACATAGAGAAAAGCATGACATGTACGCTGAGGACTAGCAGTTCTATAGATCAATTTCACAGGAGAACACATTAGATTTCCAAAAACAATGAACGAGACGTGCTGAAGCTAACCTCCAAGATTGAAAGTGACTGAACTTTCTTTATGTTTGGTACAACTAGACCATACTGAGTTGCCATGGCAACACCAATATTGTGGTTCCCTACAATAAATCAACAGAAGTTGACGTTAGAAGCTCAACACCAGACCATCCACCAAACAGGATAATAATAACTGAAAATACGAGCAGCATGACATATCATCATCATCAAAATCTTCTCATCCTTCTCCCAGAAAATTGAGGTTGGCTTTTAATTGGTAAATTAGAAAATTTTATACAATTTGCTGCCACCAGATATTGACCTTCTTTTACCTAGGCTCTGGAAACGGCCATGGGAGAGGCCCACAAGCAGTATGATATATATAAATATTCAATCCTAGTATTTAATATAGAAATAATTGACAGGTTGTCACATGATATATTTTGGCATCTCAGCTATTTCACCTGACTCAACATGTTACTCTCGGGCTAAACCAGGTGCAAGATCAATATCTTATCTAAGTATATTTATTTGTATTTTTTTACTATTATAGAAAGAGTTCCTTGAATATCTTCATATACAATTAGCAGGAAAAAAAAGAAATCTCAACATGGCTTCTCAATGTTACACCTAATTTAGCATTCTGGTTTTTTTTTTTTTTTTAAAAGCACGCACACACACCCCCACACACTCACGCCATAGTGGAATTTCACCACCTATGGGTACTCAAACCCTTGACCAGGAGTTGAAAATCCTAAGAGTCTACCACTGGAGCAAGAGTAAGGATTCAGCATTTTGGGGTTGACAGGAATGATCAAAATGGAATATTTAGGAAGAATTCGATTGGAAAAAAAAATTCCATTTCCTGTCATGTGTGTTAGGTTTGAAATGTTAACATAGGAATCAAATCATCGAAATCGTTGTTTGATTGAAAGGTTCTTATTCATATATTACTGGATTCTGGATATATTTTTTTTATAGCTTCGAACAATGATCTATTAAATGCAATTAGCAGGGAAATTTTTTCTCAACATGGCTTCTCGATGTTACACCTAATTCAGCATTTTGGGGTTGACATGAATGCAAGGTCAATATAGTTTGAGGATTAAAGACTTGTCGCAATATATGTTTCTGCCATAAGTTAGAAATTGTACTTTGTCAATAAACAGGTGCACTTGATAGAAGTCACCTCTACGGGCAATCTGGAACAGTTTCATTTTTCTTCCCTTCAGATCAAGGCATTGAGAGACTTGTTGAAAGGCGGACAACTAGCAAACCAAGGAGACCAGTTTCCCCCCTTCTTGTTCTCGTAATAAGCTGCAGGTCTTAGTAGACTTTTTCACTAGAACTGAAGATCACATGCTCATTTATGGTTTTTAGGCTAGCCCAACAAGCTCATTGATTTCCCATCTTCAATTCATTGAAGATATCAGTGTCATGTTTAGATTTCTTATGATCAGGTAGCCAACATAAAATGTGTGCTTTATTGTTTTGAGGTGGCCTCGGGTTTGAGAGTCGGCCTAGGAAAAAGTGTGATAACGTGAATCGAGGTGGAGAAAGAAGATTTGTGCTGGTTGGCAGCTTTAGCTGGGTGTCAAATTTAATCCTGCTGATCTATTTAGGCCTTTCGTTGGGGGCCAACCTGTTGGCTGCTTCCATGTGGGACCCAGTGATTGAGAAAATTGAGAGAAGTCGGCATCTTGTTACCCATCCTTGGGGGGTCAGATCACCCTTATCAAAGCGCTTTATCCAATAAACCGATTTACTATCGCTCTCTTTTCAAGATTCCAGCTTCTGTGACCTTGACGATAGGAAAAGTAAACTTCTTTTGGGGAGGTTCGAGTAATAAGAGGAAAATTTGCTAGTACCTCTCTTCGGGGGCCCGCCTAACGTTGATTAAGTCAACTTTTTCCAACATGCTTCATGTCTTTATTTAAGTGCCCTAGATCAGTGTTGGATAGGCTTGAGAAGCTCGGGAGGGATTTCTTATGGAATGGGGCTGGTGAAGGGAGAAAGTTCCACCTTCTCAAGTAGGAAGAGGTCTGCATGCCTATCTCGGAAGGGGGAGCTGGCATTAAACCCTTAGGCATCATGGACACCGCTTTACTTGGGAAGTGGATTTGGAGATTTAGCATAGAGGAGGGAAGTCTTTGGAGAAAATTGATTTCTGCTAAGCATGGTGTTCAGGAGGGTGGTTGGTTTGTTGAAGTCTCTTCCCTGTATGGAGCTTTGGGCGCTTGGAAAGCAATTATGGCCACACAACATCTAGCTTGTAGGGGCATCACCTTCAAAGTCGGAATAGGATCCTGAATCCGTTTTTGGGTGGACATTTGGTGCGGCACACGTGCTTCAGTCTTTGTTCCTGAGAGTTGCTAGTCTCGCTTCGAATAAATTTGTTCATGTGGTGGATTGCTATTCAATAGTTGGGGAGAAGGTTGTTTGGATTCCCCCTCGCCGCAGGAACATGTTGGATGTTGAATTCGATGAACTTGTGGTTTTGTTAGAGCTCTTAAATGTGGAGAGGCCTGCCATTCTTCAAGAAGACGAAATTATTTGGACTTGTAACAGATTAAGTACATTTACAGTTGAATCTTTTTATAGCCTCCTCTCTCCTGTGCTGTATAATGTGAGTACATCGCATCCGTTCCATCATTCGTTTTATGGAGCTTCCCCTCATGTCACGGCGTTTGTTTGGATAGTAGGTCGGAAGTGAATCCTAACTGTTGATAATCTTCAGAGAAGAGTGCTCCTCTTGTCCAACATGTCCTATGTGCATGGGCAATGAGTCTATTGACCATCTCTTTATCCATTGCCCTTTTGCTACAAGAGTCTGGAATTAGTTTGTATCATGCTTACAAACGGATTGGGTCATGCCTACAATGGTGGAAGAGCTTTGGGCCTGGCATGGGGGTGGAGTTGGTAAAGCATAGAAAGCTATATGGTGGCTTTTAATCATGGCAGTTCTTTGGGTAATCTGGGGCTCAAGGAATGATCGTTGTTGTCATAATGTTGTTGTGGGGGTGAATAACGTGATTGCAAAGGTTAATCGGCTACTGTCGGAATGGGCAGTTTATGTTAAGGCAGCCTCGGCTGCTCTTCCGTTTGGTGTTTTGGGATTGTATTCTTTCACGCTTTTGCGCCTCTTTAACAAAATTTTCGTTATCTCTCCAAAAAAAAATAATCTCTGACTACTTCAGAGACTAAAGTCCCTTCAATACTGGTAAACCAAAGATTCATGCATGGGCAGGTTGGCTCTTTTTCATCTCCTATCCTAGAAATGCTGCATGTCATAAATAAAGACAAACCAGACAATCATATGAGTTGGAATTAATTCCAGTAGGCAAATACTTGCGTACCTTTAAGGATGAGCTCGTATGACTCCTCATTGAAAGAACTATTTAATAAGGGATGTTTACACAATGCCACTGAAAGTGACTTTATTAAAAATGGCAAGTAAGTGTGTTTGACATTCTGATCAGTATTCTCGTTTTGGAAAGCTGCTTTAAGTTCTACAAGAGCATCACAGTTTATCTCTTCTAGGTAATGAAAATGTGGAACTTTTGCAGCCATGGTCATCGATTTAACCATCGATCGCTGAAATCCCCTGAAAGAGCAACAATAAATTAATCATCCAAAATGTTCACTTTCCTTTTTTTTCACATAGATGGTAAGTTTCCTACAAGAAGAAACAGGCAACTTGCTAAATCAGATTATTACAAAGTGAAAAGGGAAAAAAAATCAATCTGCCATCACAAACATGTTGAGTCATTGGACAACACCAACAACTCAATATGTTTATGATGGCAGATAGCTGCATCATCGAAGCAAGCAATTATAAATTCCAACTAATGACTATTTTAACAAGTTTGAACTGTGAATCACCAGGAATGTGGAACCTGCAAAAGGAGAGGAAAAAAAAGAAGGTTGCTTACTATAACAAGCCTGTGGAAAGATGAGCAATGATTTCAATTTGATATATTTCTTGTACACTGAACACTTCTTTTATCTAATTAGAAATGAAAAGTATCATCTGTAACTGAGCTTGTTCTTCTTCTGTCTCTGGTGGACCTTTCGTTAGGCTGGTTTCATAGCTGAATTGAATTGACATAATTAGATCAATAATGTTGATATAACGTAATTGAAATTGCCTGAGTACTCATTATTTCATATTCAGGGACAAATTGCAGTTGCATTACTTGCAAGTTCGACCTGAAAGGAACATGTAAGTGCAGTTTAAAGACTAGTTACTCAAAATGAATGAATACTGAGGTAACAATGAAGTGGTCATTTCCTCTATGTTGGACAATTTATTGCAATTCAAATCTATAGTATATCCAAAACACAGCCTTATAGTTGAACTGAACATACACTTCCAAAAAACCTGAAAGTTGTCACAACTCACAAGCACTCCCACACCTCAGAAGTCTCCATAAGGGAAATGAAAGTCAGATACACATCAAGAGGGTTACTGGGGACATGTGAGAATAAATTTCTACTTTTTATGCTTTCACGAAGTAATGTCCGTACCATCATAATCATCATGATTATCATCATCAACATCACCATCATAACCTTCTCGCTGTTTTTTGAGGCACGCTATGAATTAACATCCATGTAATAGCTTATAATTTCAATATAATGTATCTGTGAAAGTTCATTCACATGTTAGATCTTCCAGGGTTGTCATGTCCGGCAATGAAAAGTGTGTCCACATAAAAGCTGCATAGACTGAAACCTTCCCAAGTTCATGGATAAATGGAATATTACCTAAGGAGAACTGTTGTATCTTCATAGCATTGCTCGTCTACCTTGGCCTCTTTTAGCAGTGATGGACCTTCAAGACCCGAATCCGAAGTTGCAAATGACTCTTTACACAACCCTTTATTCGCAGCAGATTTCAGGACATCTTCTTTTAAAACCCTCCCATCTTTACCAGTTCCACAAATGTCATTTATATTTAGACCATATTGCTTAGCAAGATGTCTAACAGCTGGTGTAGATAGAACTCCTACAATCTCCTTGTTAACCAATGAACATTGATCATCAGGTTCTGATGACTCAGAATCTGAAGATGTATCAGCCAAAGCATCATGACTCGGCATTGGAGTCTGAATTTCTTCAGTAACTATCTTCAATAGAGTATCACCAACCTGGACCATTATGCATAACCACCTTTGTAAGATATCCAATCAAACAAGGGAAAAAATATGCTAACAGGAATATACCACCATCCTACCTTCACAATGTCACCAGGAACATAGAGAATGTGAGCTATTTTTCCCTTGTAACGACTTGTAATTTCGATAGTTGCTTTATCACTCTGAACTTCACAAAGGCGTTGAAATTCTTCAACATAATCCCCCTGATGAAAAACACATTATCTTGATACTTTTTTATGCTATAATCTGGAAAAGATAATAATAGTAATAAAAAAAGGGTCCAAAAACCATTATGGCCGAAAATGTTAACCAGAGTAGACAATACTATGTTTGAACCAATAGTCATACTCAAGTTGTCTTTTTACTAGCTTCCTAACCAGAAATCCATTTGAATAAACTGCAAGCCAAAATGCTCGTGCAAAGTAATGCAATGCAAGTGAAAAGAATTTACATAAAGTGATAATAATACCCTTGACAATTCTAGTGTTGGTGGCACTTCCCCTCCGGTTGGAGCATGCATATATCGGCATGCTCAGCTCATCCATCTGGTGAAGACGTTTGCTAATGCATTTTGTGGTCACCTATCTGACAGTCGTACTCATCTGAAAATTTTGCCAAAGTATGACTGGTGTTATCCAAGCCTGGTGTTCGAGAGAGTTGTCATTGAGGTTCTTGGGATCAATATTCCTGAAGGATCCAAGGTCCTGGTAGATCCAAAGAATTTTTGGCTCCTCCCTCTACAACAGATTGGAAGGTGTGTGTTTGTTACTTTTATTTCTATCTTCAAATTACTTTATTACAAGCTAGTTGTCGACCCTAGAGTCAGTATTTAGGGCATTCTTTAACAAGTATAAATGGCAGATAGGAAAATTGATTTAAAATGTCCATCTTCTGTAAAAAGAGAAAGTCTCCATGATACAATCGATTTTGTTTCCATTCAAACTCCACTACAGTTTTCAAAGTTCTGATAAAGCATCTAAGGCAGCCTTCTTGACTGAACTACTTTCTCCAAGCGATTGAATCAAACATATCTCCGAACACTGCTTGCAGGAAAACTTTGAGAAATTAGCCACACATGTTTAACTCAGACTGATACGTGATGGAACGGTTCCAAGAGAGCATTCTCTATAAGGGAACTTATAAGTATTTATTTGGAGACCTCAGAAACAGTGAGAAAATCCACAGACCACTCGAGGATTTCCAAACGGGTTCTCTTTTCTGACTTCTGTTTTGCAGGCAGAGAACACTGAATCTACAAATGCCTTCTTAGTGAGACCTGGCATCTCTCCCTCTCTCTGCAGCAACAGTATCCTAAGAAGAAAAAAATCATACATTACAGATGTGGGCAGCATGTCTATAAGGTTGGACAGGATGGCATGTGAATGGATGAGAAACATTAGATGCATATATTATTCAGTTTTCCATATATAAACTTCCACCACATGTTTCCAAAAGCAAATTATCAAAAGCTTCAAGATAATAGCTTGGACACTTCCAATAAAAACTCATTAAAGTACCTAGCCCATTTCCAAAATTACTAAATAAAGCTGTGTTCAGATGTCCCAAAAACTTGGGTTGCACAACGCTTCTCTGACCAAATCAGTGTCAGCTCCATTTCAAGTATCACCTGACAAGCTGACACATTCTGATTACAGAGTTGAGCAGAAAAGGTGGACAAATGGGCCATTTAACACAGTTCCCAAGACTGACCCCTCCGATTAGACAATGGAAAAGTAAAGATCCAGTCCAACTAAACATCCAAGCTGGTGGTTATTTGCACATCCAAATGTACTATATATGTGAATCGTGACCTCTGGCGATCCAACTGACTGTCTGACAAGGATAGCTCATATCAGTGTTTTAGAACTCAGACCAGATGGTTACACATGATACAACTACCAAAAAGGGTCAGCAGACTAAAAACCTTTTCTGGGAAAGAAACCATTTGAACCATCCAGGTCAACCGTCGAATGGTACGGATTGGGCAGTCTCTCCAGTCCAACTAACCATTTGAACTGGTCGATCCTATCTATTTTATTAGTTTTATCAATATATGATGCCATGATGGCATCACAGAACAGACTGGATAGATGGCTGGTTTGGCCCAAACAGCACACAAAAGGGGGTCCGGTTCTCTCTCAGGTTTTGAAAATTTTATTCATATCTTAAAGAAAGAGAAGCACATTACTCAACAAGTTAGTTAATTCACCTCTTGCACAAACCATTTGAGAAGCTCACATTCAGCAATACCTTCACCAGTCTGCGCCAACGGTACATCAATTACTCCCCCTGTCGGAGGATCAACCCAACCTTGACTTGAAAAGCTACAACTCTTGCCAGTATATGCACTCTTCAACTACATAATGTGCAAAAGAGAATGTACAATTCATTACACATGAAGACTATTTTACTGAAACGCAACTCTATTCATCAGTCCAACATCAGAAAATGTGAAAGTTCTCAAGGGGCATGACCTCAAGTGCACAGTTACCGCTGAGAGTCAGTGCACCACATTGTCTCCCACCATCAAAAGAGGGTTGGCGGCAATATAGAAAGCATTTCAAAATGTGAATTTTCAAAGTTCCATTTTAAAATGGGTATTAAGATCTCCACCAACCATCCCATAAAGGTGATGGATATATGCTCAATGACTCTCTATGTGCAAATCTACTCACAATTTTTTTTCCATACGCAAGAAACCAAAAATTGAATCTAAATCTTCCGTAACATCAAATTAACAAAGAAGGAATTTGGAATCAGAAGGAGAATTATCAAATTACCTTCGCCAAGCCATAATTTAAAAACTCGAAGAAACTCGACCTGACTTGACTTAATTGTCTCAGCTTGATCAAATTCCATAAAGACTCAAGAAAAACTCAATTTGGTCATGAGTGGGTCAACACACACACACACACACACAAAAACTCAAATTGAATCAGCAAAACTCAGAAAAGAAAATTTATTGAAATTCAAATTAACTTGCCAAGACTGGACAACAGTTACATATTATTATATTTATAATATTTTAAATATTAGATATGACCAAACCTCAGAAATACACACACACACTCTTCTGAGTTACTTGACCACTCGACTCAATGAGTTGAGATTTACGAGTCCTTAAACTATTGGCTAAATCAAACACTGGAATTAAAAAAGAGATTAGCCAAATGAAAAGCATGCCAATCTGGGATAAGGCTTAGATGATGTGGAAAAGAGCAGGTAGTCTTAAGGGGCTATTTAAAATGTAGGCCAGATGGGCCCACCGCCAGTGCATGAGCGGAACCCTTGATCCGCTGGGCCATACCATTGTAGACCCATGGAGCAAAAAGATCAACTGGTGAGATGATTGAATGGGCCCCATGGAGTTCCCCAAATGTACTGTTAAGAGGTCCACATTATCCAGGAAAAAGTCCAGTAACTGAACATCTAGGCTCCTCTGCTCTGTATGATCTTTGCACACTGAGCCATCCATGAAAGGGCCCACCAAGCAAAAGGTTACAATCTCTGAAAGTGGGATCCATGTACTATGGAGACTACAATTTCCAGTAGTCCTTCAGGGTACTGGACCAGAGCGTCCTCGTTAAAAATACAGTTTTTGAGAGATAAGATGCGCAGAAACCATAAACAAAAGAGAGCGGGTTAGGTGCGGATCCCAGCTTCACTAAAGACGGTGCGACCCTTACCGTGGGGTCCACCTTGATGCATGTATTCTATATCCACACCGTCCATCCGTTTTTACATGTCATTTTAGAGCATGATTCCAAAACGAAGCAGATCCAAATCTCGGGTGGACCATACTACATGAAAAACTGGTGATTGAACGTCACACCGTTAAAAACCTCCTAGGGCCCACCGTAATGTTTCTGCATGTTTATTTACCATCCACCCTCTAAAAAACAAATATCAGCTTGATCCAAAGATCGTGGCCCACCAAACGTTTTAACGGTCAGTCACCACTGTTTCCTATGGTATGGCCCACCTAATATTTGGATCTCCTTCATTTTTGGGCTAATGCCCTAAAATGATCCGGAAAAACGGTTGGACGGTGTGGATATAGAATATATGCATCAAGGTAGGCCCCGTAGTAAGGGCCGCAACGTCTTGGGTGGGGCCGGAGCCGCACCTAATCCATTACCTACAGAATAGTGGAGAAATGATCAGATACAGCGGCTGTATCAGAAGCTCTGATACAGCCATTTTTTCCCGCAAAAATGTGAAAAGAGTGTAATATCCAATCCGTAAAAACAGTGGGCCACACCATCATGATCACCTGGTATGAAAATCAAGCCGATCCACTCATCGATCAGGACGCAACAAAATCAATGGACATCCAACTGTATAACTCAGTCTGCTGGTGTGGCCCACAAAATGAGTGGATCTTCCTGATTTTTGTATCAGGAAATTACAATTGAGCGGCTCACCTTATGCACGGGTTAGATATTCTCCATATACCACATCTTGGTGGTACAGCTTAAAAAACATAAATCCCAAACTGCAAAGTTTGGCAAGTTCCTAATTTCGAGAGAGAGGCGAAATCTCACAAAGATGCGATTACTTGAGGCATCCGACGGACGGAAGGATGGAGAGAAAATTGTTCTAGTAGAAGAAGAAAACCCCAGAGTCTGCTGCTCCAAAGCCGATAATGGCGATTGTTTAGCTGAATTGTATGCAGACACCGTTCGTCGCAGGGAATTCCATGCATGATTCCGTGAAATGTGCTTCCAGATCATCGTTGAGGGTGCGTAGGATAAGAAACGGATGCGAAGGATAAGAAACGGGTAGTTCCCGTTCTCTTTTGAAGGTGAGTAGAGGTGCGTAGAATAGGAAATGGTAGCCCGCGGGATATTCAAGGTGGAGAGCGAGAGAGAGAGAGAGATTAACGATCGGAGTTTCGTCGATGGATGGAGAGAAGAAGAAGACGTCCTTTGGCCGTTTTTTAAAACCGGCGCACCTCTCAACCCGCTTCCGAACAGAGGCAGGGTACACATTCAATGTTAGTTTATCACCATTTTGTAAATGGTGTTGACGCATCTTTCTCGTATGACGAACTGATGTAATCATATCTAGACCATCCAAATCATGGAATCCATTATGAGTGGACCACTTCTCTGAAGAAATCAATCTGCAATTCAACCAAATCATCCAATCGATAACTGTATAAACGAATGATTAAAAGGGAAGCAGAGTCAAAATATTTATTTTTATTTTTTACAATTTTTGGTTATTTTCTGCCTACATTCAGCGATTTGAACGGTCTGGATTTCCGGAAAACTAGCCTTTTAAATGGTGCATAGCTAACATAGGAGTCTTTGTAAGAGGAACTATATGGTACAGTGTCCCGCATCTCTGAACAGAATACACGTGCTTTCAATTTGAAAAGTGAGGTCACCTATCAGTAATCCAGACCATTGGTTTATTCAGTTCCTAAATTTTGTTAAAACGAGAATGATTTTATCATTTCGAACTCGAAATTCCATGATATTATTACTTATCAACGGCCATTAAAAGCTATAAGGGCATATTTCACATGTATTTCTCTTATTAACCGTCTAATTTTACGACATAAATCGAAAGGTGAAACCGTCCTATCAACGGCTACTTTTTATATATGATACTTCCAAGTGGGACACAACATTCCAATGGAGTGGATTGCTAGATTATTGTCCACATTGTTAGAATCAGAACGGCGTGGGTCCCACACGAATTCATCTGGAGCCTATTTCCTGAAAACGGAGTGACAAGATAAGGGCTATCGAAAGAGGGTGTTGATGACTGCGCTTTGACGTGGCATTAGAATGGCGGACGCGGATTGCGTCCTACCCAGGCCCACCGTGATTTAAGTGTTTTATCCACGCAGTTCATCGCTTTTATCAGATCATTTTAAAATATGATCTTAAAAATGAAGCATGTACACAGCTCCAGTGGACCACACTAAAGGAAGCTGCAGTGATAATGACACCCACCGTTGATACCTTTTTAAGGGCCAACGTGATGTTTTTTTTTACCATCCAACCTATTCATAAGGTCATGTAGACGTGGATGAAGTCAAAAAACAAATATCAGCTTGATCCGAAACTTCTCCAGCTCCCGAGAAGTTTTCAATGGTGGACGTTCAACCCTAATTTGTGGTCCAATGGAGCAGTGGACCTGCTTCATTTTTATGATTACGCTATAAAATGATCTGAGAAAAGCGATGAACGGAGTGGATAAAACACTTACATCACGGTGGGCCCCACAGAGCCCTGCCCGGACTGATTACCGTCTGGGCGGGGGTAGGACGCAATCCGCCTCCATGAATGGCAGGGATGGGTATATGGAGAGAGCGGATCACGTGAGACCCCGGCCTCACCCAAGACGGTGTGGCCTGTACCGTGGGGCCCACTTTGATGTATGTATTATGTATCCAAGCCGTCCATCCGTTTTTCCGGATCATTCTAATGCATCATCCGTGGACCATACCATAAGAAACAGTGGTGATTGACTGTCCTACCATTAAAAACTTCTTAGGGTGCACCTTAAGGTTTGCGTTACCATCTAATCCTTTGATAAGGTCACGTGAGCCTGAATGAAGGGAAAATAAATAAAAATCAATTTGATCACCACTATTTCTTATGTTATAGTCTACTAGAGAATTGAATTGCTTCATTTTTTAAATAATGGCCAATAATGATGTGAAAAAAATGGATGGGGAACATGTTACATGATACATACATCAAGGTGGGCCTCAGGGTAGCCCCATGGTAACGGTCACACTGTCTTGTGTGAGGCAGGGTCTCACCTAACACCTCTCCGTCTTATGTTGGAGTTGAAAGTGAGGCCGGGTGGGTTGGGTTGGGTTGGTGCTCAACCCTAACTCAAACCAAGGTTCCTATACCTCAACCCTAACCATACCTAACCCAATCTCAGGTTGGGAATTCTCAACCCAAGCCTAACCCAAGCGGGCTCGGTCAGGTTGATCGGGTTGGTCGGGTGTATATATGCTAATGTTTTTGTTATTACATTAGTTTATTATATTTCAATATAGGATCTATTTTTTGTATCTATGATTTTATTAATTATATATGTGATTATTCGTCATAAATAACTTCATTTTTTCATTAAAAAACAAACTAAAAATAGGACAACTAATTTAAAAGTTATGTAGCATAGCACACAATCTATTTGGGAGAGAGAAATCCGGCATATCTTGTTAGCTTGAGTCCTTGGAAATGTGACGTAGACAAATGAGATCCGACATCACTACTGTGCCTTCGACACAAACGATTCACACTCGATTATAATTTATAAGTAATTTATATATTGATCGGGTTCAGGTTGAGCCAGGCAACCCGAGACCTCAACTAGAGCTCAACTCAAGTATTATCGGATTGGTGTTTGTATAGCCCAAGCTTGAGATCGGACTTGATATATCCTGCCTGAGCCCAACCCAATGTCGGGTCAGTCACGGCTCGATCAGGTTGAATCCATCCAACTTTCAACCTTACACCCAACCCCTCTCTTGTACTGACATGGAAGAATTATTAATTAAAATGCATATAGTTATGAAGTAATAAAAGTGTTAATACTAGATTTTGAATTCATATCTTTTTTACCCCTTTGGTCATCTTTTAAATTTTTGAAAGACGAAAATGCTTCTCTATTAGTCATTCCCTCCTACTTAGTAGCTTGCCACGGAAGTTGAGAGAGCTTTTTCAAATGAGAGTTGTGGGGCCATTAAATTAATGACTGGGTTCACCCTTTTGCCGATTTGATCTATTCACTTTAATTGGGCCATAAACTCACAATAAGATCATTTTAAAAAAATAGAGATGTTTATAACTACATTAATGTTATGAGTTAATTAAAAATTACTTCCTCTAATGTGGTCCATCCGTGATAAGTTTTGCTTTTAAACTTAAGCAAAGAGCATAAAATTAAACACTCTTTTCATTTGGACGGCTTGGATATGCTACAAGACCATCTAGTTGACCCCACATAAGATATGTGATTGATTCAACAGGGGATCTTTGACATAGGAAGGCCATTTGGTCTTTTCCTTCTTTTCTTCTCCGTTTTTTTTTTTCATGGGAGGGGACCATTTGGCCATTAGGACCGCTGTCCCCTTCGTGGGATCCACTCCAACGAGCTTCTACACGTGCATCCGGCACAATTCCCTTCATTTGAAGAACTTTTATGTGTTTTGTATTTTGAGAATTTTTTGTCACAGGTTTATGTTAGAATAATAGTAGTTGTTAGAGCTGTACATGAGTCAAATCAAGTCGAGCTTGGCATAGCTCGGCCAACAGCTAACCCCAGCTCGAACTTAGCTCTAGTCAGTCCTCTAGCCTGACTAGCTAGCTCGGCTCGGGCCAGTTCGAGCCTATGCGACATTTTCTCAAACACATAGAATGCATTTTCAATCTCTTAAATAATGTAAAACGGTAACAACACGTTACATGCATTTCATCAAACACTCAATGAACAACATAAAAAAATAAAATATGAGGGCAATCCTATAGTGTAAAGTTTGTTTTATAGTGATTTGTTTCGTATCCATTCCTTCCTCACCACCAGCCGTTTCTACGGAGAATGTACGCACCTGAAACAAGACTTCGTTGAGTCATTTCATCAAACACTTAGTGAGCAGCATTAAGATAAAAAATGACTGAGTCATCGAGCCAATTCAATTCGAGTCGATTCGAGTTGAGTCGAGTCGAGCTCAAGCAAGCTCGAACTCGGCTCAAAATTTTTTCGAGCTCCAAAAACCAACTCGACTCCGTCCGAATCCAATTTCAAGCTGTGGCGAGTCGAGCTTTTTCGAGTTGAGCCGATCGAGCTAACTCGACTCGTGTACATCTCTGGTGGTTGTTGTGTGTTATTTTTTTAAAGACATCAATGATGTGAGTTTGTGAAAGGGGGGGAAAGTGTGATGTTTTCCTTTATAATATAAATTTATTTATTTTTTGCATGAATGGTGGGAATTTGTGAAAGGCACAAATTTTGTAATGAAAGAATCTTATAATAGATGAATTTTAAAATGAAAAATGTTGTAATGGATGAATGTCGAAATGGAAAAATGTTTTAATGAATGAATGTTAAGATGAAAGAATGTTGTAATGGATGAATGTTTTATGGTGGATCACCGATATGCACTATAGATTGTTAATTATCACCATGGATCATCGATATTCAATGAGAATCACCGATATTAACTATGGATCGCCAATATTCATTGCGGATCGCACGATATTCAGTGAGGATCGCCGATATTCAATATGGATTGCCGATATTTAGTGAGTATCGCCGATACTCACTGTGGATCACCGATACACATAGTCGATTGCCAATTCAACGTAAATGGCCATAACTTCCTTGTGACATATTCGATTTTAGTGATCTTGTACTTGTCACAAAAGATAATTTAATGAACTTTCAAATAGCTTTAGAATCATCTCATTTTAACACATTTTGATTGCCAAAAGTGAGTCTAAAGTTCGTCAAGGACTGCGGATCACTAATATGCAATGTGGACTGTCAATCCAACGAAAATTATCATAACTCCCTCGTTACATGTATGATTTTGGTAATCTTGTGCTCGTCAAAAAGATAACTTGATGAACTTTCAAATGTCTTTAAAATTATCTTATTTGGACACCATTTATATTCCTATAAGTGGGCCCAAAGTTCATCAAGGATTGTGGATCATCCTTGGAGTTTTTCATCGTCGTCGAAGAGTACAGTGTCTATCTCTGATGAGTTTTGCCCTCAAACTTGGGCAGATGTCATAAAATTAAGACTCTTTCATTTAGACAGCTTGAATTTTCTACAAGACTATTCTGTTGACCCCACACATGATATAGGATGGGTTCAGTAGGTGGGTCCCTTGCGTGGGAAAGGGATGAAAAGCCATTTAGCATTTTCCTCTCTCTCTCTCTCTCTTTAATACAATAGCTTGCCTCGAAAGTTGAATTAAAGAGGTGATTATGGGTCCCAATCGTTAATATAGTGGGACCCTGTGGAATTTGGCCAAAGTTACGTATAGGATTTTGGTTGGAGATATAAAAAAATCCTCTTCTTTTTTACTAAAACTCCACTGGAGCTTGGCTGAAGTTGGTCGTCATTGCCGGGGAGTCCGATGTTGGACAATACAACTACCAATCGTCGAAGATGCTTGGTGTGGTTCCCTCCTCTGAAAAGCAAAGAAGAAAGAGAGAAGAAAAGGTTAAATGTAGCTTTTCCGTGCAAGGGACCCACCTATTAAACTCATCCCATGTCTTATGTGAGGCTCATTGGATAGTATTGTAGCATATTCAAGCTATCTAAATAAAATGAGTTTTAATTTTATGACATCTGCCCAAGTTTTAAGGCAACACTCATCACAGATGAACCACACTAGATGAAACAATTCGGAATTAACTCACGGTATTAATGTAGCTATGGGTCATAAATAATTTTAAAATTTTTAAATGACCCTACAGTAGTTCATGACTGGCCAAATAAAGTAAACAGATTAGATCAATCGAAGAGTCGCCCCAATCATTAATTTAGAGGAGCCCATGCCCCATTCTCAATAGGCCACATGGACTTTCGAAACCAGTAACACAGTAAAAAAAGACGGGCAGTAAAGGAGTATTTTTGTCATTAAAAAGGCCAAAAAATATTGAGAGACTAAAAAGATATGTATTCAAAGTATGGTGTAAGCACTTTTATTACATCATACTTGAGAGTCAATTTAATTAGTAACCCATCAGGAGCAGGTTATGCACCGTCTGGCCCACCCTAATGTATGTTTTGTATATCCATGCATCCATCCACTTTTTCAACTTATTTCTTGACACAAGATTAAAACTTAAACAGATCCGATAACTCTCAGGTGGACCACACTACAGGAAACAGTGGTGATTATCCATTAAAACACTTCTTACAGCCCATGAAAGTTTAGATCAAAATGATATTTGGTTTTTACCTTCATTCAAGTCTTTGTGAACTTATCAACAAGTTGGATGGCAAATAAATATCACCGTTTTTAGTGGTGGGCATTCATTTACCACTGTTTCCTTAGTGTGGTCCACCTCAGATTCGGATCTGCTTCATTTTTGGACTCATATCCTAAATGAACCGCCAAAACGGACGGAAAGAGTCCACCGCACCTAATATGCTCCCGTACAGCCGTCAGTCGCTAAACGCCGAGCTCTGCGGAAACGGATTGGATACTCCCCTGCCACTAGCACGGTGGCTGATGGTCCGTTATATGTGGGCCCCACTATGATGTTTGTGTTTCATCCATGCTGTTCATCCATTTTTATAGATCCTTTTAGGCTTGACATAAAAAATGAGATGGATATAAATCTCAGGTGGACCACACCACAGGAAAACAATAGTGATTAGATATCCATCGTTAAAATCCTCCTAAGGCCCACTGTACTGTTTATTTGACATCCAATCTGTTGATTAGGTCATACAGACCTTAGATCAAGGAAAAAATAAATATCAGCTTGATCCAAAACTTTTATGGGCCCTAAAATTTTTTTTACAGTCAACGTTCATTCAACACTGTTTCTTGTAATGTGGTCCAATTGAGATTGGGATATATCTCATTTTTGGACTCCTACCCTAAAATGATCTAGAAAATTAGACTGCATGGATGAAATACATACATCATGGTGGTGGGGCCCACAGAGCACGGACCACCAGCCATTGGCTGGTTGCAGGGGTAGTAGCCAATCCGTTTCCAAGCTCTGCTCGCCCCATCAGGCCTTCAGCCCCACCATGTGATGATCCAGACCGTTCAACTAGTAGTCCCCAGTATAGTAATCCCAATTTGAAAGGTTTTCACTCTCCGGATATCTTAATATCCATACGAACTAAGGTAGAAATAATGGTCTGATTTTCAAGTTGAGTATATCCTATCGGAGATTCCAGATGAACGGTCTGATCGTCAAGTAGAGGGGGTGCACGTTTTGCAGTTCCTAACCCGCCATAGCATGACTGGAGATGATCAACCCACTCAATGGCTGGATCAGTCTGATTCTCATGTCATGTAATCATCATGGTGTGGCCCACCTTTTGTACGGAATGGATATTGTACGCGTGTGAAACTGCACCTGATCGTTTCTCACATCGCCATCCTGAGTTCCTTGCTCAGGTTTGTAAACTCGCTCAAGTGAACATTATATGGGGCATCGCTCGTGGACAGGAGCCACACGTGTGAGGAATCTAAACCACTAACGAGGCGATCTTCACTATTTTGATGCCATTGAAATCAGGACGAGGCAAGATCACGAGGTGGGCCTCTTGTATTCGAAACAAACGAATGGTCTACAGAAATCGACAAGCAACATAGGTTGTGCGTGCACGTTTCGACCACCATACCGCGACATGCGTACGATTGAATGGTAATGGGATTTGGACACCATTTTGATTCATATAAGTGGGCCTAAAGTTCATCAAGGACTGTGGATCATGTCACGCCCCAAACTTAGAAACCAGGTTCATAAAACTTTCGATCGCTGAATCCGATACCAACAGCCTCTGTAGTACCTCATTCTCGGCTCCCAACGTTCATATGCTAGATTATGATTCTGGGATCCTACAAGGAGGATTTTCCAACGTACATTTGACTCGTAATAAGCATAACCACAAGTTTACCCAAATCACAAAGGCAACATCATCATCACAGATCCACTAATATAAACATTTGAATACAATGCTGAAGGGGAAATACATATGTCAAAATCAAAGCTCCAAGAGTCCGCTGCACGCTCTAAACTCAACGCTGTTGTGACCTAACACCACCTGCACGCATCTGTCGTGCATAAGCTTATAGAAAGCTCAAAGGGTGTTGAAAGTGTGTGCGCAAGATAGGTGCCAAGCACATAGATATCAGAGTAAGCGGAAATACTGCAAGTCTATAAATCACTCAATATCAGAATATGCAATGCGGATCAACTATGCAAATGAAGAGTCATAGAGAGCTAAATATCAAATGCCGATGATGCAATGCAATATGCAAATCCTGAAGAGTCACAAATACCATCAACCTCATTTAGGCCACACATCAAACCTGCACATATCGCGCGATCATGTGGGGATAACTTCGTCTCGTAAGGAGTCCCATAAACATCTCAGCCCAATGGCATTTGCTTTAATCAATTATCCATCATAACATGCATACGAATGATGGGAGTCCATAGAAGGATGGTAGATCTAGTCCAAATATCAAGATAAACTTAGAAATTTAAAACGTGTCATGATAGTTAAGGAAAGAATCCAACTTATAGCCACCACAACATCGGATGATGCTCCCGATGTGGGACAAAGTTCTACCTTCACTATGTGCGCAGTAGCCTGCCAGCACAGTAGCTTGCCAATCACTGGTAGCTCACTCAGGTTCTCATGCCCCGCCCACTTAGTGTCTGCCCACGTGCGCTCGCCCACATATGATCACAGTGATGGTGCGTCACAATATCCCCCACCGTGGGCAGATCCAAGTCTAAGTGAAATAAGTGGGCTTCCTTACCCTCCCTATCGAGCAATAAACTAGACTTCCTATGTGGCTCAATAATTAGGGTCAACCCACTTAGAAAATGATGAGAATGGGTCTAGCAAGGCCTAAGGGAAGGTCACAATGAGGATATTTAACCATCATTGCCCATCAATGTGGACATTTAACTAACATTGCCCCAAGGAGTGGCCCACATAGAGCTAAACGTATCGTGGGCCCATGGCCTCATACACAATATAGTGGGCCACATATAATCTCAATGAGCCTCATACAATCACAACAGACCTCATACAATCACAATGGGCCACATATAATCTCAATGGGCCTTACACAAGGGTCTTATACATCAAGAGGGCTACATCACATGGGCCTTATACAACACATTGGGCCTCATCATACATCCAGTGGGCCACATTAATGGGCCTCATATACATCCAGTGGGCCGCATTAATGGGCCATATCCCATAGGCCGCACCACATGGACCTAACACACATCACGATGGGCCTCGAATACATCACGATGGGCCACTCACACGGGCCTAATATACATCAAGTGGGTCACATCTCACGAGCCTAATATACATCGCAATGGGCTTTGTATACATCAAGTCGGGCCTCATTATATGGTCCGAAAATATATAATAATGGGCCATGTCTCATGGGTCTCGAATACATCACAATAGGCCACACCACCTGGGCCTCGAATGCGTCACAATAGGCCATAACCCATGAGCCTCAATACATCACAATAGGCCACAACCCATGGGCCTCAAATACATCACGATGAGCCTCATCACATGGGCTTCAAATACACATCAGGTGGGCATTGCACATGGGCCTCAAATACATCACATCAGGCCTTGCCATAAGAGCCATAAATACACAACAATGAGCCCCGCCAAATGGGGCCCAAATACACAACAGGTGGGCACTGCACATGGACCTCAAATACATCACATGGGCCACAACCCATGGGCCTAATGCACATCATAATGGGCCTCACTAAATGGGTTACAAAAACATCACAACGGGCCGTATCACATGGGCCTTACACATCGTAATGGGCCGCTCACACGAACCTAATATACATCACAATGGGCCGCTCATGCATCACACTGGACCTCACCCATGATATTCATATACATATACACATATATTATATTATATAATATTATTTTATTTAATATTATTTTTTTTGTTTTTGTTTTGTAGGTTAGTAGTGTCCAGCGTCCAGTGATGGACGGCTGGATAAAATACATACATCAAGTGGCCCATGGATGCCACATGTGTATTGGGTCCATGTGATGGACGACATGAATGGAATACAAACATCAGTGGGGTCCACTTCCCATGGGCGGACGTACAGCCTGGATATAGAGTGCATACATCAAACAGGGGTCCCCACCGTCCAGAAAACGCTGGATGACGTGGATAGAACATATATGTCTGGTGGGTCCCACCGCCCCTTGCTGGACGATGTGGACACCACACCATCAGGTGGGCCACACGTAGAGAGAGAGAGAGAGAGAGAGAGAGAGAAGGGGAGGGACCCCGCCACTATGGCCCTCCCTATACAATGCATACATCAAGATAAGTCCCACCATATGTGGGCCATCAAATATATCATAATGAAAACAACGATGGAAGTCATGAAATCACCCACCTATTGCTCCTCTTCTTTAGCTCCTTGGACTCCCTAGCTCCAAAGCTACAAGTTTGATGGAGGATGATGGAGATTGGACGGTTGGATGGTGGGGATCTTGGGTAGGAAGTGGGCCACACAAAACTTCTTTCTCCATGGAAGCTTAGACGTCCACCTCTCTCACGGGTGTTGCTTGGGAGATGGGTTTGAGAAAGAGAGAGAGAGATGATGTAAGAGAGGGAGAGAGATGGTGAGTGATGGGTGTACTTGACATGTATGGGTTGTGTAAGAGAGAGACAGAGAGTTGACTTTAGGGTTGCTTGTACTTGACATGTGAGGTGATTGATTGATGGGATATTCTCTTGGGATTTGAAAATACGTGAAGTTTTTCTCGAACTGAACGTGGGCCTACATCTCCTGGCCTGGGTATCGCATCGGCACGTGAGATGCGGCGTTGAAACCGCAATGACGGCGCGGTCGCTAGGGTATAAGTTTCGCGTCGAGCTGACTTAAATATTCGGGATGCAACTTAAGGTCGCCCACAAATGCCGATTACAAGTCGTGGTTTGCCGGAATTCGACCGGAAGGACCGCGGGAGTCTACGGAACGGTATGGACTAGGATACAAGCCTCACAGATCATCCCCAGAGTTTTTCATCATCGTCGAAGAGTACAGTATCTGTCTCTGATCCCTCAAACTTGGGCAGATGGCATAAAATTAGGACACTTTTGTTTAGACGGCTTGAATCTGCTATAAGACTATTCTGTTGACCCCACACATGATATATGATGGGTTCAGTAGGTGGGTCCCTTGCGTGGGAAGGGGACAAAAGGCCATTTAACATTTTCTCTCTCTCTCTCTCTCCCCTTAATGCAATAGCTTGCCTTGAAAGTTGAAATGAAGAGGTGATTATGGGTCCCAATTGTTAATATAGTGGGGCCCCGTGGAATTTGGCCAAAGTTACGTATAGGATTTTGCTGGAGATATAAAAAAATCCTCTTCTTTTTTACTAAAACTCCGTTGGAGCTTGGCTGAAGTTGGTTGTCATTGCTGGGGAGTCGGATGTCGGACAGTACAACTACCAATCGTCGAAGATGCTTGGTGTGGTCCCCTCCTCTGAAAAGCAAAAAAAGAAAAAGAGAAGCAAAGGTTAAATGGTCTTTTCCGTGCAAAGGACTCACCTATTAAACCCATCCCATATCTTATGTGAGGCTCATTGGATAGTATTGTAGTATATTCAAGCCATCCAAATAAAATGAGTTTTAATTTCATGACATTTGCTTAAGTTTTAAGGCAAAACTCATCACAGATGGACCACACTATATGAAACAATTCGGAATTAACTCACAGTATTAATGTAGTTGTGGGCTACAAACAATTCTAAATTTTTTTAAATGACCCTACTGTAATTCATGACTGTACGAATAAAGTGAACGAATCAGATCAATTGAAGAGTCGCCCCAATCATTAATTTAGTGGAGCCCACACCCCGTTCTCAATAGGCCATTTCGACTTTCAAAAGAAGCTAACATAGTGAAAAAAGACAGACAGTAAAGGAGTATTTTTGTCATTAAAAAGGTCAAAAAATATTAAGAGACTAAAAAAGATATGTATTCAAAGTATGGTGTAAGTGCTTTTATTACATCATACTTGAGAGTCAATTTAATTAGTAACCCATCAGGAGCAGGTTATGCACCTTCTAGCCCACCCTAATGTATGTTTTGTATATTCACACATTCATCTACTTTTTCAACTTATTTTTTAACACAAGATCAAAACTTAAGCCGATCCAATAACTCTTAGGTAGACCACACTACAGGAAACAGTGGTGATTATCCATTAAAAAACTTCTTACAACCCATAAAAGTTTAGATCAAAATGATATTTGGTTTTTATCTTCATTCAAGTCTTCGTAAACTTATCAACAAGTTGGATGGCAAATAAATATCACCATTTTTAATAGTGGGCATTCATTCACCACTGTTTCCTTGGTGTGGTCCACCCTAGATTCAGATCTGCTTCATTTTTGGACTCATGTCGGGCTTGTTTGGCCAGTGGTATTAAGTTGTATTAAATGGGATTGCATTGCTAATCCCACCTCGAGATTAGGAATGATATGTTTGGAAGGAGCGTGAGATGGGATTAAAATTAATTTTATAGGCTTTGAAAAATGAGCCTTGTATTGGAAAGTGTGAGATGGGATTTCCGGATCCCATGGATGATGAATTTTTCCTTTACCTAAGTGTAATTTGAAAGGAAATCCCGGGACTTACTTTTAATTGCATACATTTCAAACATGGTATTGGAAAACATGGGATACACTCATTCCAGGACAATACCTTATACATGCATTTATTATTACTTTTACAATTTCATCCACCTTAATCCCACCTAATGCAGTTGGCCAAACTGGCTACTGAAGTATGTTGTTAGCTAGTCAGATGCATTTAATGTTGTCAGTGGATGGTCAGGTGGTTTGGGTGTAGACGCCAATCCCATGACCAGCTACGGTTCTGTTTGGGTGTTGTGGTATTGTAACCATCCCACCAACTAAAACGACTTTTCTCTCGAAAATCTTAAAACGACTACCATTTCTCTCTCTTCTCTACCTTTCCTTCCATGGCCGATTCCCGCAACAGCTTCCGGACCTGTGGAGGAGGGGAACGAAAGACGGAGATGCCGAACGACAGTGCCTTTGGGTAGGCCTACCAAAAATCCACACACTCGCCTGATCCTCCCTCCGAATGGTGCTCCAGCAGGCCGAGGACGATTTACAATGTGCCTTCGACATCCATGTCGCCTTCGTCCTCGGCCATCAACGATCGTGAGCTACAGCGAAGAAAAGGAGTCGCTAGTTACAAGTCGTATGCTTTGGGCGGGCAGGTTAAGGCCTCTTTCCGTAAGGGATTCCGTTGGGTCAAGAACATTTGCTCCCATTTCGTCCATGGCCACTGAAATAGAGAAAAATTGACGAAAATAACCCTCACTGATTTTTTTAATTTATTTTCTTTCCTGCTGGAAATCGCTTTTGGGAGATCAAGGGACATTTCTGGGAGAGGAAGGTTGATGGATTTGTATGTCTTTTTGTTTATTTGTTTGGGTGTTTTGGGGGAAGGTTTTCTTCTTCTAGGGGGAATTGATTTCTATAAGCTGATTCTTCGTTTTCTGGGTGATTTCATTCCTGATGCCATTCAACACCACAACACCCAAACAAAACCGATGCAGTGAGAAAACCAGGGAGGGATTTGCTAATCCCCCGTCTCATCAACTCAAATCCCGGGCTATACCCTATCCACCCCAAACAGGATATCATGCGGCAGCTGCTAGATTTAACAATCCAATCCCATGTAACTTGTACGAACACAGCCTAGTGTACAAATGGTGCGTGTGGAACAGGCAAATCTTCAACCTATCTTGACGTCTTGATGGTAACGACAGCCATACACCTTTGGGCGCGGATTAGCTACTGAACACTTCAGTAGCCATGTTGCTACTGAAATGATGTGGTCGCTTTTCATTGGCGCAAAACTTGGCGCTCGAAAGCATTTAATGCCCCTCCGTCACAGAAAAGAAAGGCCGTTTACTGGCCGCGTTTGTACTCGACCACGGAAAACCTTTATTTTCTTTTGCTTTTCCTTCTCCACCAGTGCTGTCTCTTCCAATCTCTCTGTTTTCCTTGTGATAGACACATCTCAAGCTTCAGTATTTCTCCTGATAAAAGTCCCTTCCGCAAGTTGAGGGTAGATGTGGCTGATTAGCCGTGACATTCCCAGTGGCCCTAGCTTCTAAATCATACATCCGCTTGAAATTCAAATTTCAAACCGAACAAATTCGAATTACTGGAAAATCTTGACCCTAATCGTCTAAAGAAAATCCCAGCTCGTGAAAGATTTGGGGAAAAAAAGATAATTTAGGATTTACTATGTGTCGCGCGCAGGAAAACAGAGAGAGGAAGAGAGCCATGTTGCGGAGGGAAAAATGAAGAAATTCAATTGGGTTGTACTGAGTGAACTTTGTTGGCCCCATCCTGAGTGTATGTGGTTTATCCACGCTGTCCATCCGTTTTTACAATTGATTGGAGCGGTTAAGCCCAAAATTGAAGTATATCCAGATCTCAAGTGGACCGTACCACAGGAAACGGTGGGAATAATGATGTTCGACGTTGAAACCTTTTAGCTCCTACAGTGATGTTTATTTGTCATCCAACCTATTCAAAAGATCACACACATGTATTAAAAGAAATCATAAATATCAGCTTCATCCAAAACTTCTGTAGCCCCCAAAAAATTTTCAACAATAGACATTCAATTTATACTGTTTCTTATGATGTGGTCCACTTGAGATTTGTACATAATTCATTTTTAGTCTCATTCTCTTAAAATGTTTGGTAATATAAATACTGAGTGGATAAAATACATATATTACCATGTGAGCCAAGGTGTCACGCCCCAAACTCGGAAACTGGGCTCACAAAATTCCCGATGACCGAATCCGGCGCCGATAGCCTTCGTAGAACCCCATTCTCGGCTCCTAGCGCCCATTCGCCAGGTTCCGATCCTGGGATGCTATGAGGAGGATTTTCAACATCAGTTTGATTCATAATAAGCATAACCAAAGGCATAACCCACAAACAACAATCAAAAACTCCATCAGATTTCCACTATGATCAAAAACTTTGCAAGAACAATGAGCATAAAGGGAAATACAATGACAATGAACAATAAGCTCCAAGATGATTTGCAAAGCGCTCCTGCCTCAGCGCTACTGTGCTCCAACGTCACCTGCACCCAACGGTCGTGCATAAGTTTATGGAAAACTTAGAGGATGGTGTAAGTGTGTGCGTAAGGTAGTAGTTATGCAGTATTAGAGTAATGCGGAATATGCTGACGAATCCATGAATACTATTAGTCATACCAAGGCTATGCGAGCAAGGCATGAATGATGTCGGCCATACCAAGACCATGCAATGTGAGATGTAACTTAAGCATATGAATCCTCATCTAAGTCCACATATCAATACAACTCAATTCTGGAATATAACAGGGGTCTAGTACACTCCAACCAGGTTGCCGCCCCATCGCTCATAATAAGGTGAGTGGAAAAGACCTCACTATCTGCCTACCAATATCGGACTCAGCTCGTCGATAGCGGACCCATTCCTCGAGCTGGTCAAACTCAGCCTAGCTTTGCCCCCTCCTCTCGGGCGGGTAAGGCCGCACCCCCTTCCAACCGACCAAGACACAGTGAAAAGCGCAACCGTCTGGTAATCAGCACTCGGCGCTCATGCACCCACTCGGTCTAGACGTTGGAGCAACCTCCTGGTACCATAAGGGTTTAAGGACTTTCACCCAGGGATATCTATAGCACCTTATGTAGAACAAGATTTTTGGTATCCAATCCTGCCAACCACGATATGCCTGTGGAGGCTACGGCCCTGATGTCGCTAGGGCATAGGGTAACCATGTCACACAATACGAATGCATGAATCACACTATCCAGTTATGCAGAAATCCTGCGTGTGTCGTGTGCTCATGTAGGGCAACACCGCCTATCTAGGAGCCCCTAAACAATCTGCCCGAAGGCATATGTTATGATCAGTCACTTCTCATATCAAGCATACATATGATGCGTATGATCATGAGTTATGGAGCTATACTACACATGTTATAAAGTAATGCACTATCCTTACAATGCAGATGACTTAGACGGCCTACACACAACAAGTATGGGCCAAATAATGGGCCCTAGAGAGAGTTGTAATGTGAACATTTAACCAACATTATACTTGCAATGTGGACGTCAAACCATCATTGCTCCCAAGGCATAGTCTGTCGTAAACATCATCACATAAAACTATGTTGGGATCACACATTGTAATGGACCTTAGGTACATCCCATTGGGCCTTAAATAAATCAAATGGGCCATATCATATGGGCCTTATATTCATCAAGTGGGCCACATCAATGGGCCTTATGTACATTGCAATGAGCCTATATATATATATATATATATATATATATATATATATATATATATATATATATATATATATATATATATCAAAGTAGGCCTCAACCACGGGCCACAAATACATTAAGATGGTCTCAACTAATGGTCTTATACAAATCTCCAAAATGGTTGGACGGTTTGGATGAAACTCATGCATCATGGTAGGTCCCAAAAGGATGGAAGGCATAGATTAATCACATACTCCATGGTGGAGGTCCATACTGATGAAAGGTGTAGACACAATACATACATAAGTGGGTCCTAAGTAAGACCCACCAAAATGTTTGTTTTCCACCCGACCTAGGCCTAACATAATGTTTATTTTCCATCCAAACTGTTCATAGGGTCACATGGACTGAGTGAAAGGAAAAACCCAAATTTCATCTTGATCCAAACTTCGTGGCCCATAAAAGGGGGTTTCAATGGCGGAGGTTCAATAAAAATAATAATGTCCCATTTATAAAATTATATGTGGATGGAGTGAAATTTGGAAGGGGCCCACTGGGAGTGGCCCACCTCGTGAACGGTGTGGATGCAAAATATACATCATGGTGGGGGCCTCGGCGGGGACGTGGGTTCCTGGCCCCCGTCCTGTGCGCAGTGCATCAAAAACTTTTTATAAGCCAAGAAATCCGATGTTTATTTATTTATTTATTTTTTTAAATCGCGTTTTCTTACGATTTTTGGTGTGCGGCCGCATCATGTAAATCTACCCTAGCCATTAGTCTTTATGGCTCATGATAGACCCAACAAGTCCAATATTCAATATATTTTTGGCACATCAAAACTTAAGGTAGATTTTAATGGTAGAAATCACTGTTTCTTTATGCTATGGTCCACCAAAACCTCAGATTGGCTCCATTTTTCTGCTCAATAATGGTCTGGGGAAAAGGTTGGACGGCTTGGATTAACGACATTCATCAAGGTGGGGCCTGAACAAGTGGTCCACCCAAAAAGCTTGTGAATCAAGCTAATATTTTTGTTTCCCTTACACGTCCAGCATCCCTGGACGCTGGATAATGTGGCATAGCACGTCCTTTAAGGTGAGCTCTGTTCAGGTGGGCCACTAAATGATGGATGGTGTGGTCACAACATATATGTAAAGTGGGCCCCACCTACAAATGGCTTGGATCAAATACATGCTTCATGGTAGGGTCCATTCAAGTGGGCCACACAACCATATCATGATCTCATAAAAGAAAATGAACTAGAGAAGGAGAGAGAGAGAGAGAGAGTGGGACAAGCGTGATGGAGGGACCCCAACACTATGGGCCCTCCCTTACACTAAATCATACATCAAGTGGGTCCCATTACACATGGGCTCATTAAATCAAAATCCAACAGTGGAGATCCCTTCTCCACTAAAATAGATGGTCTAGATGACCCTAGGTATACAAGAAAAATAAACAACATAATGGGGTCCATGGAGAATGACCCCATCATGGAATGATCATGATGGTCAAAGTGGGCCATCGACCGCATCTTAGGGTCCCAAGTGAGATCCAAACCATTAGCCGGTTGGCCTCACTTGGCCCATCTTAAAAACATTAAAACTACTATATCAAAGCACTCACCGCTTGATCTTCTTGCTCCCTTGGCTTCCTTAGCTCCTTAGCTTGGATTCTAACGGAGGAGATGCAGTTTGGATGGTTGAGATGGGAGATGAGAGGGTGGGAAGGTGGGCCACACTTGTTGCTTGGGAATGCTTGGAAAGGCTTGGACGTCTGGTGTTTTCTCTCTTGCTTGGGAATGAGTTTGAAAATGAGAGAGAGAGAGAGACTTGTAAAGGGAGAGAGAGTGTGATGGGTGATGGAGTGATGGATGTGGTGAGTGATGGGTGTAAGGGACTTTTTGACTTTTGTGGCTAATAGTGTAAGAAAAGTATGGGCTTTATAAGAACTTTTTGACTATTGTGGTTGCTTGGGAATGGGTGAAAGGTGATGTGTACTTGACATGTTGAGATTGAAGAATTGATTGATTGATGTGACAAGTCGTAGAGATTCTCTCGAAATTTGCACGTGCGGCATTTTTCACGCACCGAACGCTGGCCCACATCTCCTAACCATGGTATCGCCTTGGCGCGCGAGTCGCGACATCAGAACCGCGGCGACATCACGGTCGCTAAGGTATCAGTCTCGGGTTGAGTCGACTCGAATTGACGGCGTGTGAATCAGGGTCGCGTGCAAATACCGGTTAAGGGTCAAAGGTTGCCAAAATTCGACCGGGAAGACTGCGGAAGTCTATAGAACGGTACGGTCCTGGATACGGGGCTTACGGCTCTCCCCTCCTAATAAAAATTTCGTTCTCAAAATTTATATAATCATCGCAACTAGTCATAACTCAAGAGGAAGAAGAAACATAACATCACTATATAAAATCGTAGATAACATACAACATACAACACAATCAATCATAAAAAGATGGGGATAACGCTCTCGAATCTCGGCCTCGCGCTCCCAAGAAGCCTTCTCGACATAATGGTGACCCCACCGAACCTTCACCAACGGAATGATCTTAGTCCGAGGACTGCTCCTTCCGATCAAGGATACGGACCGGATGCTCAATGTAAGAAGCGTCCCCACGAACCTCTAACGATCGCCACAATAACATGAAATGATGTCCGACCCACACTTCCTCAACATGGAGACATGAAAAATGTTGTGGACGTCGACAAGTGAGATGGCAAGGCAAGCCGATAGGCTACGATGCCAACGCACTCGTGATCTCAAAAGGTATTATAAATCTCGGGCAAGCTTACCCTTCGCTCCAAATCGAATTACGCCCTTCATAGGCGAGACCTTGAGATACACATGGTCCTCTACATCAAACTCTAAGGACGATGCCGACGATCAAGAAACTCTTCGCCGGCTCGAGCCGTGCGCATCCTTTGCTCGATGATATCAATAGCATCCGACGCTCTCCCTGCACAAGCTCGGGACCTAGGAGACGACGCTCTCTAACCTCGGTCCAACAACTCGGTGATCTTGCATGGTCTACCATATAGTGCCTCAAAAGGAGTCATGCCGATGGTTGCCTGATAGCTGTTATTGTATGCGAACTCGGCCAATTGCAGATGTTCATCCCAACTACCCCGAAATCAATCGCGCAGCCCAAAGCATATTCTTAAGGATTTGGTTGACCCTCTCGGTTTGGCCATCGGTCGCGGATGGTACGCAGTCTTGAGCCGCAAATCATTTTTCATCGCTCTCTGAAGCTCCCCAAAATCGAGACTTGAACCTCGGGTCTCGGTCGAAAATGATTAGACTGGAACGCCATGCGGTCTCACAATATCCTCGATGAATAATCTCGTAAGCCGGTCCAAAGGCCAAGTCGCACAAATCGCAATAAAGTGTGCCGACTTTGTCAGACGATCCACGACAACCCGGATGGCGTCATGACCGCTGAGTCCTCGGCAAGCCCATAATGAAATCTGCCGACACGTGCTCCCACTTCCACATCGGGACACTCAACGCCTGTAATAGACCAGGGGGCTCTGATGATCGGCCTTGACACGCCGGCATGTGTCACACTTGGCCACAAACCGACGATCCGACGCTTCATCCCCACCCAAAAATAATGTCGCCTCATATCGCGATACATCTTTGTCGAGCCAGGATGAATAGAAAACGGCGATCGATGTGCCTCGGTCATAAGATCTCTGCGTAACTCAAGAATATTCGGGACACATAATCGGCCTCGGCGAAGTCCACCATCGTAACCAATCTGCCACTCCGAATGCTGCCTCTGCTCGGTAATCCCGTAACGACTCCTGTCTGCCGAGCCTCGATCACCCTTGCGACAAGAGAGGGTTGAATCGATAGGCTCGATAATCGAACTATGAAGACTGCAAGCCAAACTCAAAGTCGTACTCTGCTATATCCTGAGCATCTTCCACTCCCGAATCATCATATGCGCCATCGGGCCTCATAGGTTGACGGCTGAGGGTATCCGCCACCACGTTCGCCTTGCCCGGGTGATACGAAGATCGAAGTCATAGTCCTTCAGAGCTCCATCCAACCCTCCGCCTCATGTTCAACTCAGATCGCGAGAAGAGGTACTTCAAGCTCTTGTGGTCGAAAAGAGCTCAAACCTAACCCCGTAGAGATAGTGTCTCCACACCTTCATGCGAAGACAACTGCGGCCAACTCTAAATCATGCGTGGGGTAATTCGGCTAATGGACCTTGAGCCGACGAGACGCGAAGGCCACTAGTCTCCCGTGCTGCATCAGGACAGACCCAAACCAATATGCGAGGCATCGGTGAATACAATAAATCCATCACTCCTAAGGGAAAGAGTGAGGAAATGAGCGGACGTGAGGCGGTCCTTTAACTCCATAAATGCTCACTCGCAGCGTCGCTCCAAATAAACTCGGCGCCCTTCCGAGTCAACTAGTCAACGGGCTGCAATACGAGAGAAGTCCTCAATGAAACGCCGTAGTAGCCCGTCAAACCAAGGAAACTGCGGATCTCGGATGCGTTCATGGGCCGGCCCCACCGACGCACCGCCTCAACCTTCGAGGGGTCTCCTATCACACCCTCCCTCATCACCACGTGACCAAGGAACTTCACCTCCTCATACCAAAACTCGCACTTCTCCAGCCTTGTATACCACTGGTGTGCGCGGAGGGTCTGCAACGTAACCTCCAAATGCGCTCGTGCTCCTCACGGGTCATCGAATAGATCAGAGAATATCATCGATGAAGATTACAACAAACCGATCGAGATAAGGGCGAAAGACCCCGTTCATCAATTGCATGAACATTGCGGGCGCATTGGTCAGTGAAGGACATGACCTAAAACTCGAAATGACCATAACGCGTCCGAAAATGTCTTTGAAATGTCCTCCTCTCGGATCCGAATCTAATGATAAGGAACGCAAGTCAATCTTCAAAAAGAACTCCAGCAGCTGATCAAACAAATCATCAATCCTCGGGAGCGGGTACTTGTTCTTGATTGTGACCTTGTTGAGCCCGCGGTAATCTACGCAGAGCCTCAACAAGCCATCCTTCTTCTTCACGAAGAGTACCGGCGCTCCTCACGGCGAACTGCTCCGACGGATAAAGCCCAACTCGCGCAACTCATCCAGCTGCTTCCGTAATTCCCGCAACTCCAACGGTGCCATATGGTACGGGGCCTTCAAAATAGGCGCGGTATGATGCAGTGATGGATGTAGTGAGTGATGGGTGTAAGAGACTTTTTGACTTTTGTGGCTAATGGTGTAAGAAAAGTATGGGCTTTGTAAGAACTTGTTGACTTTTGTAGTTGCTTGGGAATAGGTGAAAAGTGATGTGTATTTAACATGTTAAGATTGATTGATTGATTGATTTGTGTGACAAGTCATAAAGATTCTCTCGGAATTCGCGCGGGCGTTTTGATCACCTTGAGCTCTCACCGTAACTTGATCTTAAAAACCAGATGAGTGGTTTGGATCTCATCAAATCATCACCATGGGACCCACTTGAGAATTGTTCATGATTCTTTTTCAGTCTCATTCTCTTAAAATGTCTGGTAATATGGATGAACGGAGTGGATAAAATGCATATATTACCGTTGGCCAAGGAGTTTACTGTGGCGTACTGAGTTTCTCAGTACCCAATCTGCTTTCTGTAAATCAAAGGAAAATGAGGATGTTTCTGTGGTCGAGTATAAACGCGGCCAGTAAACAGCGTTTCAGTATTTTACGGAGGACCATTAAATGCTTTCAACGGAGCCCAAGTTTTCGGCCAATGAAACGTGACCACAACACTTCAGTAGCAATATCGCTACTGAAGTGTTCGGTAGCGAAGCCGCCCCCTCGTCTGTCTCCCTCCGAAACTGCGTTGGAAATATCCATGCTTTACCGTGATGTCTGACAGTGGAAAACGTGGAGCCAAACAAGACGCTGTTATTACTCATCACGCTTATCCTTGTAATTCAGGCAGCAAAGCGTAAAACAAACAACCCCTTCCTAAGGTGAGTCCCACCAAGACGAAGGGAAAAAATATCCATCATTAAAATCCTCCTAAGGCCCACTGTACTGTTTATTTGACATCCAATCTGTTGATTAGGTCATACAGACCTAGATGAAGGGAAAAACAAATATAAGCTTGATCAAAAACTTTTATGGGCCCCAAAAATTTTTTAATGGTCGACTTTCATTCAACACTGTTTCCTGTAATGTGGTCCACTTGAGGTTGGGATATATCTCATTTTTGGTCTCCTACCCTAAAATGATCTAGAAAATTAGACTGCATGGATGAAATACGTACATCATGGTGGGGCCCACAGAGCACCGACCACCAGCCATTTGCTGGTGGCAGGGGTAGTAGCCAATCCGTTTCCAAGCTTTGCTCGCCCCATCAGACCTTCAGCCCCACCATGTGATGATCCAGACCGTTCAACTAGTGGTCCCCAGTATAGTAATCCCAATTTGAAAGGTTTTCACTCTCCGGATATCTTAACATCCATACGAACTAACGTAGAAACAATGGTCTGATTTTCAAGTTGAGTATATCCTATAGGAGATTCCAGATGAACGGTCTGATCGTCAAGTAGAGGGGGTGCACGTTTTGCAGTTCCAAACCCGCCTTAGCATGACCGGTGATGATCAATCTCACTCAATGACTGGATCAGCCTGATTCTCATGTCATGTAATCACCATCGTGTGGCCCACCTTTTGTACGGAATGGATATTGTACGCGTGTGAAACTGCACCTGATCGTTTCTCACATGGCCATCCTGAGTTCCTGACTCAGGTTTGTAAACTCGCTCAAGTGAACATTATATGGGGCATCGCTCGTGGACACGTGTCGCACGTGTGAGGAACTAAACCACTAACGAGGCGATCTTCACTATTTTGATGCCATTGAAATCAGGACGAGGCAAGATCACGAGGTGGGCCTCTTGTATTCGAAACAAACGAATGGTCTACAGAAATCGACAAGCAACATAGGTTGTGCGTGCACGTTTCGACCACCATACCGCGACATGCGTACGATTGAATGGTAATGGGATTGTGATCCGGGCACGGAGATATTCCTGTGCCCGGGGCTGTGTGGGGCCCACACTCAGTACGGATTAGGGAAATCGGATTGCGTACTGAGTTACTCAGTACGCTTTTATCGTACTGAGTAAAATCAGTTGGGCCCACTGTGAATGTATGTGGTTTATCAACACCGTCCATCCATTTTTACTGCTAATTTCAAGGGTTGATCCCAAAATTGAAGTAAATCCAAAGCTCAATTGGACCATTACATAGGAAACAGTGTGGAATAATGATTTCCACCGTTGAAACCTTCTTAGGGTCCAAAGTAAATTTTATTTGTCATCCAACCTTTTCATAAGATCACAAAGACATGGATGAAGAGAAACCACAAACATCGGCTTGATCCAAAACTTCTTTGGCCTCAAAAACATTTTCAGTGGTAGAGGTTCAATCAAACTCTTTCTCTTGAGATTTTAATTTACTTCATTTTTGGGATACAGTACTAAACTTATCTTTTAACATGGATTAATAGAGTGGATTAAATAAATAAATAACAGTGGACCTCACACAGTTTACTCAGTACGGTAAGGGTATTGAGTTACTCAGTAAGCAATCCGCTTCCGTGAGAGATATGGGCTTTCATTAGGACATTTGGTCGTACTGAGTAAACTCAGTTGGGCCCACTGTGAATTTATGTGGTTTATCCACACCGTCCATCCATTTTTAATGATAATTTTAGGGGTTGATCCGAAAGTTGAAGTAAATCCAAAGCTCAAGTGGACCATTACACAGGAAACAGTGTGGAATAATGATTTCCACCGTTGAAACCTTCCTAGGGTCCAAAGTAACTTTTATTTGTCATCCAACCTGTTCATAAGATCACAAAGACATGGATGAAGAGAAACCACAAACATCAGCTTGATCCAAAACTTCTTTGGCCTCCAAAAAATTTTCAATGGTAGAGGTTCAATCAAACTGTTTCCTGTAGTGTGGTCCACTTGAGATTTTAATTTGCTTCGTTTTTGGAATCTAGTCCTAAAATTATCTGTTAATATGGATTAATGGAGTGAATAAAATAAATAATAGGATTGTGACCCGGGCACGGAGATATTCCTGTGCCCGAGGCTGTGTAGGGCCCACAGAGATGTTCGTGAGAAATCCTCTCCGTCCATCTGTTTCGCAAGACGACAGTAGGATAGGATTCTTAAAGCAGTCAGATACGACACTTATGTGGGCCATGCCACACAAAACAGTGAGGATTGAACGCCAGGGGGTGACAGAAGTTTTGTATAAGGATGATGTTTCAACGTTGGATGTTTTCATGTTTCCACTGTTTCGCTGGTGTGGCCCATCAGAGTTCTAGATCTGCCTGATTTCTAGAATCTAATCCTATTGTAATATTTCAAAACAGATGGACGGAGTGGATTTGTCACTTACATCTCTGTGCATCCCACACAGCCCCGGGCACAGGTAAATCTCTAGCTGTACCGGGAGTCAGATGGTAAATTGGTAATGGCCTAATGGCGAGAAATTAACGACTGTGGATCCCACCTTCAACGGTGATGTGTTGACATTAGGCTCTCTGGGGCCCAACAAAATGTATCTACTTTCTATCCACGCCGTCCATCAGTTTTTACAACTCATTTTAGGGCATTAACCAAGAAATTAAGTAGATACAAAGCTCAAGGGAGCCACACCATAGGAAACGGTGGGGTTTGTGACGCCAATCGTTGAAACCTTTATAGGGCCCGTCGTAACGTTTATTTCTCATCCACCTTGTTGATAAGGTCACCCAGGCCTGGATGAAGCGAAAATACAAATATCAACCTGATCCAAAACTTTTGTAACCCCAAGAAGTTTTTAATGGTGGGTGTTCAATTTCCTCGGTTTCTTGTGGTGTGGTCCACTTGAGTCTCCATCTACTTCATTTTTGGATTCATGCCCTAAAATGTAGGGGCAAAACGGATGAATGGTGTGGACATAAATTACATAAATCACGTTGGGACCACATCGTCCAACACACCACACCACACCACCAGGGGGGAGGCTTCGGTGGATCCGATCCCTGTGGGGCCACAGTGATCTGTTTGTCTTACATCCCTGCCATCCATCCGTTTTGACATCTCATTTTAGGGTATGATTCCAAAAATGAAGCAGATCCAAATCTTAGGTGGACCACACCACATGAAACAGAGATACCCACCATTAAAAACTTCTTGGGAGCCACCGAAATGCTTATTTGTCATCCAACCTGATGAGGTCTCAAAGACGACGACACAAATAGCAGCTTGGAGTTTTTAATGGTTAAGATTAGGATCTGCTTCATTTTAGATCATGCCCTAAAATGAGCTGTAAAAAGGGATGGACGGCCACATACATCAATGTGGGCCCCACAGTCAGGGATCCACCAAAGCCGTGCCCCACAGCACCCAAGGTGTCAAAACTCTGTGGCCCATGTATGTGTTTTATCCGGGCCATCCATCTATTTTTTTCAGATAATTTTAGACATGAGCCTAACAACGAGGCATATCCAAAGCTAGCTCAAGTTGACCACATCACCGAAGCAAAAAAAATTGAATGCCTACCATTGAAAACTTCTTGTGGGCCATAGAAGTTTGGATCAAGCTGATATTTGTGTTTTCCTTCATCCATGTCTGTGTGGCCTCATGAATAGATTGGATGGCAATAAACATTATGGTGGGCCTTAGGAATGGATGGTGCCGATGAAACACATTCATCATAGTGGGGCCCACAGAACTTTGCCATGTATACACATATATTTTCATCATGACCGGGCCCGTAAAAATCAAGGGTGGAAGTCTCTCTCAATTGTTTCAATTGGTATGGCCCAACTTAAATCATTGATTAGCCTCCTTTTTTTTTGCCCTAGCCTAATATGGGATTACATAGGTAATGATCTAAGTGGATTTCTAAAAAATGTCATGGTGGGCCCTTAAAATTTGAAGGGTGGGCGTAGCTCAAACTATTGTTGGTTCTGAGAAAAATCATACACTTCCCAGAAAGTGGATTAGGTACTAATACTTATGGGCAAGTGTACTTTTTCATAAACGTGGGCGCACCATGATGTATTGGTCACGTATCTGTGCCGCCCCTCAGTTTTTAAAGATCATTTTAGTGCAAGATCCTAAAAATGAGGCGGATCTAAATCTCAAATGGACCACGCACAAAAAAACTGTAAACATTGAACCCCCACCATTAAAACATTCCTAAGGCCCGCCGTGATGGTTATTTACCATCCAACCTGTTCATAATGTCACATGGACCTGAATGGATGGGACGGGGATTAGACACTGACGGGTTGAGTAGCGAGTCAAGTGACATCACCAAGTTCTGTGGACCCCACTATGATGTATGTGTTATATCCACACCGTCCATCCATTTTGAGATATCGTTTTAAGTCATGAGCGAAAGAATTAGGGAGATAAAAACCTGTAGTGGACCCCACCACAGAAAACAGTGGGGAGAGTGATTTCCACCGTTGAAACTTTCCTAATGCCCACCATAATGTTTATTTGAAATCCAACCTGTTCAAAACTTAAAAAAGACATGAAATAAGAGATAACACAAATATCAGATTAATCTAAAACTTTTGTGACATTTAGAAGTTTTTAATGGTGGGTGTCACTGTCCTCACTGTTTTCTATGCAGGGGTCCACTGGAGCTTTGGATTTAACTCATTCTTTAGATATTGGCATAAAATGATCTCTCCAAATGGATGGAAGGTGTGGATACAAAACATACATCATGGTGGGGCCCATGATGTTTATTTACCATCCAACCTGTTCATAATGTAACATGGACCTGAATGGATGAAGGGAAAGCACAAATATCAGGACGCGGACTAGATACGCCATACTGGTGGGTTAAGTAGCCAGTTGGCTACAGTAGTGATGTCACCAAGTTCTGTGGGCCTCACTATGATGTATGTGTTGTATTCACATTGTCCATCCAATTTGAAATATCATTTTAGGGCATGAGCCAAAGAATAAGGCAGATAAAAATCTGTAGTGGACCCTACCACAGAAAACGGTGGGAAGAGTGATTCCCACCGTGAAACTATCCTAAGGCCCACTGTAATGTCTATTTGAAATCTAATCTGTTCAAAAGTTAAAAAAGACGTGAAATAAGGGGAAAAAATAAATATCAACTTGATCTAAAACTTTTGTGGGCTTTAGAAGTTTTTAATGGAGGGCGTCACTATCCCACCGTTTTTTGTGCTGGGATCTATTGGAGCTGTGGATTTAACTCATTCTTTAAATATTGACCTAAAATGATCTCTCCAAATGGATGGAAAGTGTGGATACAAAACATACATCATGGTGAGGCCATCGAACTTGGTGACTTCACTTCAGTAGCCTGTCTCGCTACTTAACCTGTCATTAGCTAATCCGCGCCCCAAATATCAACTTGATCCAAGACTTCTACGGCCTCCGAGAAGTTTTCAATGGTAAGCATTCAATCCCCACCGTTTACTTGAGCTTTCGATTTGCTTCATTTTTTTGGGATTTTTCCCTATATATATATATATAAAATTAATAGCTAACTATTCTTTTGCCAAAAAAGTGGGCTGTTAGAAATCTATTCCAACAAGCTAGATTCAGCTTGTATATGTGTCACTAATAATAAAAATCATTTACTAATTTTCGATAGATAAAATTAAATTAGTAAGGTTAATTTAATAAACCAATTAGATCTATGATATATATTTCTATCATATGGATATAAAACTGGGTGTCACATAAACTCCAACAAGTGGACATTACATGTGGATAAAAAAAATATTCTTATCATTTAATGCACCACTAGTTGGATCAAAGGACGTCAGGCCCTGGACATTATATATATATATATATATATATATATATATATATATGTGTGTGTGTGTGTGTGTAAGTATTGCTCTTATATATAATTCCCTCTTTTATATAATACATATGCTTACATTGAGGGATTTTAGAATGCCTCTAATAGCTACGTAAAGTGACACAAGTGTCAAAGATATAAGCCATTCATCAGTTAAGACTTACTAAAGAGAAATTACGTACCAAAAAACTAAGAAACTACACTTGTAAGGAAATACAAGTGAAAGTATGTATGTGTGTTAAATCTGGATCGTTGGATTGTTTTATTAACAATCAACACTTTTCGTAAGTATTTGACTTGATTAATCATAAGATCATTAAATTCTTTTTTTTGCCCTGGCATGTTGACATGTAATCTATCTAATGCATGGATTTGATTTTGAGTTGGATGGTTCAAATCTATAATAGCATACAGCCCCATCCTACATTTACTCTTCCTCACGTCTCTTCTTCCCAAATATTAGTCTAAAGTTTGCATAACCTTACTGAGAGTAACAGGGCATTGCTTTCGGACCTGGAAGGAAAGAATTCACGTGGAGTAGTTTCATCCCGTCCATCATGTGGGCTACTCATGTTTGAACAAAGGTTTAAAACTAAGGTAGATTCAACACTCGATTGAGCTACACCATGATAAATAGTTAAGATAGAAATTTCCACCATTAAAATCAGTCAAATTGTGTTTCGCCTACTGGCTTATCTATATATATATATATATATATATATATATATATATATATACACACACACACACACACATGTTTCATGAAGTTCCTTCTAGAGTATGGGTCCGTAGCTGGGTTCAACGGTACTCCAACTTGGACTTGTATTAGAAAAATTAATTTCAGCGGACGCTCTATCTTGATTTTTTATGGGGCTCACCTTGATGTGTATATGTGATCCACTCCAACCATTAGATGTGTAATCTCACGTCGGGTACAGAACTTAAAAATCAAGCCCACCTGTAATTCAGGTGGACCACACTGAGGAAAATAGTTGGAATAGAGACATCCACCCTTGATTTTTACAGGGCCCACCATAGAGATTATATCAAATCCACTCCAATCACTAGATGCCACAATAAAACTTAGACCTAGGGTCCAAAATTCAAGTCGAAAATAATGCCACTTCTTTTCTCTGCCAGGCATTGTGAGCATTAATTATCATCTTAAATTAAGCCAAGCGGTAGTATGTTGGGAACAGGGTACCGCACGGACTCCCGCATCTGATTTTCTATGAGCCCACTCTAACATGTACGTGAGATCCACTTGGACCATTATATGTATAATCTAGTTATAGACACAGAACCAAGAAATTAGGCTAACCTGTGATTCAGATGGGCCACTCCAATGGAGGAGGGAGACATCCACCCTAAATTTTTACGGCCCCATCATGACGAAACTGTGAAATCCATTCCATCCATTGGATGTCATACCAAAACTAAGCCTGGGTTCCAAAAATCAGGTCCATACATGATTCATGTGAGCCACACCAAAGGAAATAGTTTAGTGGGTGAACCTTTCCATGTACAATGTTTCCAATCGTGTGGTTGACCTGAACTAAGGATGGGGATGAAATTTGAGATCTTGATCTAATATGGGGTGACATAATTGATGGTTAGGGTTGATTTTACATTAACACCACGATGGGCCCACCCAAGCAGTGGCCCCTTTTCCATGCCAAAATGAAATTAGTATGCGGTGGAAGCATTTACTTCCATTAATTAAGAGGGATTACTTTCAGTCAATGCATGGCTAGTCGGACGAAAATGCAATGTCCAACTAGTTGTACCTGAGCATTACTCGCCACATATAGAAATGCTCACTCACAACTAGTTAGACAATTTAAATTGGTCTAAATAAGTATGTATTACATACAAATGACATCTCTATTTATTCAAATGTAATGCTTTCTTATGAAAGGGTATATGCATCAAGTTTTTATATCTACAAAAGGAATATGTGTCACATATCTAATCTGTTTAGTAAACAAGGTATACTAATTTAATTTTATTTGTAAAAAAATTATTAAATAATCCTAATCACTTAAGCCACACATGCAACTTGAATTTGAATGGTTAAAATGAATTTCTAACAACTCAATTTCCTTGTAGAATATGTAATTATTAATTACAGAAAAATAATATTTTATATATTTCAACGCTTATATATTTATAACAGACCATGACTGTTTAACGGACCAGATTTGTTACACATCTGGTAGATTGACCAAATAAATCACAAGTGTACATATTCTCTGCATATTTATTCCATTTTCTTTTAAAACAAGCTTCCTTCTCTCTCTCTCTCCTCAATTAATCCCTCTTTCCTTCATTAATACTCTCTCTCTCCCCTTGTATTGCTCGAAACGGAAGGCCAAAGCATCCAGCTGCAACCAGAAGCACGATGGGGCCCACCGTGATATTTGTGATAAATCTACCTGGCCCATCAGTTTTGCTGGATCATGTTAGGACATGGATCCAACAATAATATAAATCTAAAACTTGAGTGGCCACACCACAGTAAATGGTGAGGATTGAACTTCCACCATTGAAACATTCATGCGGAAACGAAGTTTTGGATCATGCTAATTTTTTATTTTTTATTTTTATAATTTTATGAACAATATAAATGACATCCATACATCATGGTGAACCCATGGAGGTTTCAACGGTAGGGATTCCCCTACCCACTTTTTCTAGCTGTGCGGCCCACATGAGTTTTGGATTTGCTTCATTTTTAGTCCACATTATGAGATGATCCGGAAAAATGGATGAACAAGGTGGACTTATCATAAACATTACGTTGTGCCTAGCATCCCGTCAAAGGAAGCTACTGCAGACGGCGGCTGGGGCCACCATGATCCACGAGTTCCATCCACACTGTTCATCTATTTTTTTCATATAATTTTACGATGAATTCCTAAAAATAAGGCAAACCTAATTCTCAAGTGGATCACACCAGTGGAAGCAACGGTGATAATGACACCCGCAATTGAAACCCTTGTAGGACCCACTCTACATTTTTTATCTGCTTGATTTTTGAGTTCATGATCTCAAGGTATAAATTTTTATGATTTCGGTAATGGTTGAAATAAATTTTATATAACCCTCTGAATTGTTGCCCTAAATGTAGCTCTACCTAAATCGTGTCAGCATAATTTTTAACGTAACAATGGATGATGCAAGGGATGATTGGCGTAGATTTTACATAAACATCACTGTGTGACTCATAAAAACTCAAGAGTTTGAGCCCCTTTCCTATTGCTTCTCATGGTTTGGCTCAACAGATTTATGCGCTGTCATCCAGAAGAGAATATCAAGGGAGAGAGTACTAAATGAATGGGGGAGAGAGAGAGAGAGAGGCAACCTTTCCAATAAGAGGGTAGTTTGAAGTTGTACTAGTGTAATTTATTCAGATAATGAATCAAATTTATAAGGGATTCAGTCCATTGAACAAATATAGTACCTTCTAATCATGTTATGTAAAATAAATAAAAATTTATTTTCTGATTAGTAGTTAAAATAATTATAGAAGAAATTTGGACAGTTTAAAATGCATTACAACGGTCCAGATTTTACTTGCATCTATGGGTAAAGTAATAGGTATATTTTGATAAAAAATTTTACAAATAATATCTAATTAGCAGGCCCATTTGATAAATGGTTCATAACTTTAACATGTGTACCTATCTTTATTACGTAGGATATAGTATACACAATCTCTTCCGGAGATAATTACGAAATCACACACACACACACACAACTCAGGTAGGCCACACGACAGGTAGCAATGTGCAATCACACCTAAAACCCATAAATTCACTTGTAGCGGGTCAGGGCACTTTGGCAGTGTACCTTACCTGATGAATGGCCAGGATCTGTGACATGCGTGCCATCGAATACTAGGAACCAGGACACACATTCTATCAAAACCAAACCCAAAAAATTTCATCAATCCGAAAATCCTAACCCATCAATCCGGTGGTATGCAAATAGAGGGATAAGAAAGAAAATTATACAAACGGTCCACATCAACTGAAAAGAAAAGGCCATAGATCGAATGCATAGGATATCCAATCAGATTGCTTTTTTTGGACATGGTGCAGCCATGGCGGGACTCACCATATGAACGTTCTGGGCATTACTTGCATAAACTGAAAACTACTTGATCTGACGGCTGTCCTTGGATCAAGGAATGTATTATCCCTCCCATGATCCTATCCAAATCCAGAGTGTAAAACCATGGAGTCCTGATCACCTTTAAAGAGGTGGCCAACCGCACAATGCTCTCAATCTAGCTTTCGATTGGTGGGGCTCACTTACTAGTGATCCGAATTGTTCATATGTGGGTGAGAAATCACAAAAATCTATCTGCATTGGGCTGATCCTAGTTGTCCAATTTGGCGATTCCAGCTCGATTTGAACTGGGTTTGGACCAAGTGGTGAGGCCCGTGGGATGCACCTGCAACAGATCTAGGCCTGATACATGGCTGGGCTGGACTTCGGCTTGCATCTGTGGAAAGGCTTGACAATTGGAGCTATTTTAACATTGGTGAGCTGAGAATGTTGATGGTGATCGCGACCCAGCCCGAGCCAGGTTTGGTATTGGATGGGGGCGGCCTCAGCTCCTCAGGTCATGGAATGGATGTCTTCACCTGGCCAGAGTTATTTAAACACTACACGGCCATTACAATCTTGGCGAGGGAGGTCCATTGCTTGGAAATCCAGACCATTGGTCTCGTGTCCCACCATGGGTGGGGAAACACCCCAAATTACTACCAGATTAAAATATCCCAGCAACTAATATCAGAACCTATTTCAGATGAATCTGGACCATTGTTGTGTTTGTTATCAGTCATTTATTTGTAGGCCACAAATCAAAAGACAGTGGTATCACGGTCCATCCATGGTGGGACCCCACTAGTAAGAACTGAAACTATCATATAATGCGTCTTTTCTAAGTCATTTGATACTTTGCAGAGTATGAGGTCATATGCAGACACTCAAAACTGACCATGGCTGAGCCAGTCCCAACTCCCAAAAGATATCAGAATGGTTGAACATTCCTAACCTCTGATTCATGGATGCTTATTTGTTGAAATAGGACCATTCGACATTTTTCTATTTAAGGGTCATATAAATATCCACCAATCCAATAGTCATACAATGAAAAAAGTGCAACTTTGGGTTCATGATGCATCTAAACTGGGATCATTAATTTGGACCCTTTCATTTGAACTACTTACACGCCACGTATGCAATTTTAGTGCTTGCATATCATCCATCACACTCTGCTAGAATATCAAAGTGCTGACTAGGATTATTCACATGGAAAAGTGCAGGGATGGGGCTTTTACAAGCAAAACTTTGACCGACGCCAAAGCTTTCAATTGACACATTGGAAGTGTGCTGGTTGCATTTGCTGTCTTCCTCGTCAGCATTGTCATCATCGTCAACCGGACTTGAATAATAAGATCGCCTTTTTATCCAAATAGAGATAGACGAAGTGGTTTGTTTCATGAGTCACAAACGAACCTGCATGGAACAGTAGCTAAAGATATCAAGACCATGGTAATAGCTTAGTGAGGGATTTGGAACATTAAAAACCAGTCATTTTAGAAGGCATTGAGAAATTGGAAACTGGGTTCAACAATAAAAACACAGAGTACTTTATACCATTTCCTTGGAAGGTAACAACAGAATGCTTGATTGACAAAGTGATGCAGGATGAGGTTTTCTAACTGAAGATGATAACAAATTCAGATTTCAGATTTTGTGAGCAATAAACATAAAATTCAACAATCTTATATAAATTCAAACAATAATCAAATAACTATATGTAAAGCCCTAAGCTACCATATGCTCGAAATAGGAACCATTAAATTACTATCACCATAGGTCCCAAATCCCAATGGAATTAAGGAATTCCACAATTAACATGGGGTTAGTCTAACAATCAAAGGGAATTATTTGAATCTAAAAGGGATTGGCAAAAATTAGGGTTTAAGATGATCTAGGGTTAGGGTTTTGAGAGAAAATGGGAAAACCTGAAAATTAGGGTTAGGGTTTTAAGAAAAAATGGGAAAACCTGAAAATTAGGGTTTGGGGTTTTGAGAAAAGGGGAAACCAAACACGGCTGTCCGTACGGACGGTTGCACGTGTGGCTCGTCCGTACGGACATACGGATGGGCATGTTCCCACATGCGTAGGTTGGGTTATGGGATGTGAGGGTTTGAGGAGAAGTTAGGGTGGCGAAAATTGAGAAAAGGGAAAAGAGAAGAAGATGTAAATAGAAGTAGGGTTAGAGAAATACCTTGTAGAGGGAAAAGAGAGAGGGAGAAGAAAAGAGCTTGGATTCACATCAAATAGTAAACCCTTGGAATCACACCAAGAGATCGAAGATCTCTAAGCACACAAACAAAGAGAAGAGAAAGCTCAAATTTATTAATTCCTCAAATCATGCACAATGATGGGGGGACATCCAAGCTTTATAGCCTGTTTGGGCTACAAATTACAAAAAACGCCCTCTCAATTCTATTTTCTTCCCACCATGTCCTACTCATAAAATAAATGTACGAAAAGCTTTGGAATCTGAAACTAAACATCTAAACCACTAAATAACATATAATAAAATAATTCTAAAATAACATAATGTCCTTTGATGAAGATGGCCCACGATCAATGGTCCGATCATGTGTAACATGTGATCCAACGGTCCGATTGTCACATTCATCTAATCTAACGGTCCAAATATCTCCCTCTAGCAACCCAAATGCATCTTCCCAGTGCGGGGTCTTCCAGATGCTCGTACATGCTATGTGAGGTGATGGGGACATCTCGCGCACATGCACACCCCCTTACACACGTACGCAAGGAGGAGGGCCCCACCTTTGATCTGGATTGATGACAACATCCATGAAGGGCCTTCTAGTTAGAGGACTGTGTTTTGGTTCCTTGGGGTGGACCCGATTATTATGTGGATCCCATCATTGGATCTCATGATCGTGGCCCACTACCCTAGGTGACCTAGGACTTTGAGTTTTGCTTATTACCGTTATTAGGAACATCATGAATGGTTTAGATTGCATTGATTAGTTGTTATTTTTTATTTATTCGTCTTTAAGTAATAGTATGCGCACATGGCGCGGCTTTTGGGGTACAAGTTTTTCTTATAAATAGGCAACCCCTTGTAGGGTTTTTTTTTTTTTTTTTTCAATGAAGATGATTAATAAAATTCTGTGTTTTCTTGCTACTCTAATTCTCTGAGTTGTCGAAACCTAATTGGGTGCAAAACTCTCCCTTTTTCGAAGGGCTAACTAACGTGGTACGAAGCCACACCCATCCCAAATTGCCCCCATCTCCTACCCTCCATATTTCTCATCTCCTACGACCATTCCCTCATCAAATCCACTCATGTTTGCAGCTAATCTTTCCCCTACAACAGATTTCCAGAATCTGGCCCTGCATGAGGGCTGAAACTTCTGCGGAGCACCGTGTTCAAACCAATCATCCGTTTGGCCTAAAAATTAGAGGGAAGGTGGCCCCTCCCTAGCCGACCAGGCCCTAGCTAGCCGATTTCAGATTCGTGGGCCCCACACACGTGTGGGGAGCCATCCATGCACGTGCGTCAGGCTGGTTTGTTGTCCAAACGTGTGGGCTGATCACAGGTTCCCTCTCATCTCTATTTCACTTCTCTTTCGCCTTATTTCCATAACCCTAACTCTCGATCATCTCAAATCCCCAAGTTCTATTCCACTTTTGAAACCCTAGGTTTTCCTGAATTGAAACGTGAGAATCCCTTGGATTGGGAAATAATCTTTTGCATGTGTGGATGAATCATTTGAGCATTGTTTGGTCTATAATTTTTTAATTGATTCAACTCTAGCATATGTAGGCTTGGACCCTCATAGATTCCTCTTGTTGAATGCTTGACTTTATGTAGGATGTGGAAATATTGTGATTGTTTCTAAATTATTATGATCTAAAGCCTGAAATCTTGCACATCATATCTAATTTTCAAGTCCTGCATCATGAGGTCTTCAACATGTGTACTCACCTAGCCACAGAGAGATTGGGACCCGCCTCCTCTAATATGTGCATTAAGGTGTGTGTGATGTCCTCTTTTCTTTGTAATTTTGCTCCTTTAATATATCTTTGTCACTTTAAAAAAAAAAAGAAAAAAAGGTGTGCGTGATGTGATGTCCTTATCAACTCTCCCCGGCGGAGCAGATTTCGCCTATAGCAAAATAAAACTCATGTACCGCTCAAGTGAATCCATATCGACGCTCTTGGAACTCTCTAGGGGGTGCTTGAAAATGGGCACCACCACGGCCGCCAACTTGGCCATGGCCACGTCCATGTCCTCTAACAGGACCTCCTACCTCAACATGCACAAGGTCTCCCACTTGGGATTGACCATCTTCCCCAGTATTGGGGTTGGCTTGTAGCAAGGCCTCTATTTACCTAACCACCATATGCATTGCTGCCCCCATTTGAGATAAGTGCAGCATTCCCGCAAGAAGCATCAGACAAAGATGAGGAGGTGTTGATACCCGCAACACCCGAGCAAACACATCAGATAATGTTGGAATATGCTCATTACAGAGTTCTTCTTTAACTGGGTCTAAGAATGGGTGGACTGTGGCAAGAAAGAGAACAACTCCTATTTCTTCTCTCTAATGCTATTGTTGAGAATTGTTTGTGGTGAATGGATGATGGAGCTTCCATTTATCAAACAAACCCCTAAATCGGGCATGGTGCTCATGAAGATCTTCTCCCTGCCACATTGTCTGAATTCTTTAAAAATGTCATACAACCGCTGTAAGTTTTTCTCATTCAAGTAAAGCTAATGTAGAGCATCCCAAACTTCTTTAGCATTCTCACCATACATCACATTGAGATAAACATTCTCTTCCATTCTATAGAAGAGCCAACTCATGACCTGACAATCATCTGCTTTCTATTGGGTGTAGGTATCAGTTTCGTCTAAGGTTCAGCATCGGTTAAGTGTTTCAATCTCCCCTTGGATGTGAGAAAGATTCGAACAAAGCAAGCCCATGGCAAGCAGTTATCATCCTCTCAATTTAACGGGGAAATTTACTGATTGTCAATTCTAGAATCTGATTTAGAGTCCACAATTTTTTCAGCCACAAGGATTATAGACCACCAACATAGCAGGGCACAAAGAAGACCAGCAAAAAAAAAAAAGAAAAAAAAAAAAAAGAACAATGTTCAGAAAACCCATGCCAGAAATGGTAACGACAATGGCCAGCAGGACAATGGGGAGGAACAATACATGCTGGAAGAATACCAAACACATATTGGAAGAATCAGCAACACGCTGAAGTTCCAGCCCAAAGAACCACAGCCCACAGTTCAGTGCTGGAGACCTAGCAACACGCTGCTATTGTTCAGTGATCACAGATCAATGGATCTCAAATAGCAACATATCAGTGGCCCAAAACCAAATGCAATGTCTAAGCAGCAGATCTTAACCAAAGAAGGCAGCAGAAAACACACTCAACAGCAGAAGATCTCAAGCAACAGATCACAATCAATGGCCACAGAAATTCACATTCAACAGCGGCATAAAGTCAAAAACAGATTGGACATCATACCGCAGATCAATGGCCCAAATGGCCACTAAAACCAACTGATCCGGTGCACAAACAAGAGAAGTAGATCGTCATCACCGCATTGTACGATCTCACATAGAACCCAACTGATTCTTAAACAAATGAAGAGATCTGATCACGCTTACTTGATCAAAACAGCAGATCTCTTCAAAACGTCCACATAATGATGCCCCTCATAGATCCAATCAACCAAAAGGCCCTTGACGAAGATCAATTCTCTGATACGGTGATAGCCCATGTAAAATCTGTCAAATATTGCGGACAGCAATCAGCCCAAGGTGTGGGCAGTGTGCAATGTGTGCACAAGTGAGGGACGGAGAGAGAGAGTAGCCCTCATGCGAAGAGAACAGAGAGAGAAAGGAGAAGGACGAAAGAGAGGAGAAGTGCTGCAGAGGAACATTTTAGAGTTGCCCTAAACATCCCTCTCTTCCTTTTATTTGATTATCAAGCAAACAATAAAAGGAGCCCAAATGGCCCAGTTGGGCCCAATCCAGCCCCAAGCCCAATAATGTTTAGAATATGAATACAAGAGCCCACTCAACACTTGTCAACAGGTATTCGGAAAAAGAAATCTGATAAAGGCTAGCTACATAAACATTTCAAGAATATGACCAATGATATCTCCAAAAATTTGCTCCCCAACTTTTATGAAGGAAAATGGCCCCAAAACATGAAATAGTATCCATTTTCAAGCATTTCCCAGAAACCAAACATGTGCAGCAGCCCTTGCTAATGGATTCCATTTCCATCAAGGCTACTTTCTAGGAGCCAAATGAACCTCTGAAAATACATTAATTTTCAAGATGGTCTATTATCAGATGGTATCAGAGAGCAACCGGTGCTCTCCAATCCTTGTCTTCCTCGTCATGGTCAACTGTTCGAATCTTTGCAATCTGACTAGAATCGTATACAATACCTACCGTATGCATCGTCTACGATGCCTGAGACATATAGGGTCTGTTGTGTTGTGTTATATCACATTGTTCGAAGAACCCTAGATACTGCCAAAGTAAAGGATTGTCAACTGGGAAGATCTAGTGGGTGTGCCCACTCGTTCTCATTTGTTATGTTTCCAACCCATCCACACAAGTCCTACATGCTGACATGGGTAGTAGAGGGGCTATCTTAGTAGTTGTTGTTAGTATTTGTAATTAAATAGGAGATTTGCTTAGTTGTTAGTATTTACGCTTAAATAGGAGATTTGCTTAGTTGTTAGTATTTGTGTTTAAATAAGAGATTTGCTTAGTTATTAGTATTTGTGTTTAAATAGGAGATTTGCTTAGTTGTTATTATTTGCATTTATCCTACCAGCTAAGCATGATATGTTGCTCTTTTTATATAGTTCTTTAGGAAAAATAGAACATCAAATGATTTTTACTTTCAACCGTGTTTTACACAAGAGGACACCCTTCCCCTCTTTCACATGGACTTGGTATGGTTTGGACCCTATCATTTGGAATCAGAGCCACCCTTCCTAGAGCATGGCAAGGAAGACAGAAGCAAATGATGCCAAGTCTAATGGAGAGACATGTGGAGCACCAGGAGGAAGCTTGGGATGAGATGAACACCAAGCTTGAATCGATCCAACAGATGCTGGAATGCCTCACCTTGCGGCTGCCCCTCACCACCAATATAAAGCAATTGAAAGTTGGAGAATCCAACGTTGCAAATCCAAACGAGCAGAGTGACAGAAGGATCCAATTGCGTTTCACTCAGATCAATTTTTCCCACTTTGATGGGCATATGACCCATTGGAGTTCATTTAAATCTGAGCAAAATTTCCACTACCATCGAACAACAAGAAATGAGAAGGTTCACCTTGCCTCGTTCTACATGGATAGACCTGCATTGACGTGGTTTCAATGGTATAGCCGTGTGAACCCTGACACCTCGTGGAAGGGAACGATGGAGTTCATGTTGGTACATTTTGGGCCAACTGATTACGAGAATCTTGACAACTATGTTGGCAAAATTACAGCACAAAACAGGGACCATCTAAAGCTATCAAGACAAATTTAAGCGCCTTGCCAACCATGTTGAAGGATGGGTAGATCGGGCTCTGATAGGCACATTCATTCAAGGGTTGCGTGATGAGGTTGGCCAAGAAGTGTTAATGTTTCGACCCTCTACTCTGCAGGGGGTGATGGGGTTGGCTTGTTGTCAGGAGAAGAAGCTTGCTCGGCTGCAACAGATGAGCCGACTTACATCCACACGTTCAACACCACTCTATGTCGTCCATGGGATCCAATGTAGTTGGTGGTTCAATTTCTGATGCAACCATTGCATCAGGTGCGGTCAAGGTTGATCATCGCCCACACAAAGAAAATTTCGGGTGAGGAGATGAGAGCTAGGCAGGAGCGAGGCTTGTGTTACTACTATGATGAAAGATTTACACCTGGCCACCATTGTAAGAAGATGCAAATTTACTTAATCGAGGAGTCTGAGGACACGAAAATGACAAAGGTTGCGGCCGAGGATGAAACCCATATAGAGGTATCTCTCAATGCCTTGACAAAGGTCACACGAGCACAAACCATGTGGTTGGAAGGGTTGATTAAAAATGTTGAAGTCAATATTTTGGTTGATATGGGGAGCATACATAATTTTCTCACAAAAGCTACAGCTCGACGACTTGCGTACCTAATCTACCATTCCAAGGCTATCTTCATTGCTAATGAACAAGTTTGCATTACACTCTGATGTAGAGCGGGTCGCGGACACTTTCATATCCAAAATGGAAAACATAAGGCCCGATTGGAGACAGAAGTCATCAAGACCATCAGAAATTTAAAACAGGCATATCTCGCAAACCAGAACGAGTTACTTGGCATACCATATATGATTTTGGGGTAGGACAAGATACTTTAGCCAACCAACCCAACTATGCCGGGTTGCCCATGCCGAATTTGAGAGATTCCATTATATCGACGGTCGAATTCCATGTTCATTTCCGTTTTTATTATTTTTAGTAAGTTTTGGTTTGATTGCAACTCTTCATCCATTGGGCTTTAGGAGTTGTGTGCAACATGAAAAGTGTTTAGAAAAATTAGGAGAATAACGTGGTTAAGCCATATAGGACACTATAAATAGAAAACTTACTATTTATAGTAAGTTACGAATTTTAGAGAGTTTTAGTTATATTTTAATTCCTAAACTTCTTCCAAGTCTTGGTATCCCTATTTAAAGGGTTGTAGATTCGTTTATCAATCATTAACAAATTTATTTCAAATATTTTAGAATTATTTCTATTTCTTTTCCTCGTGTATTCGAGAAGTCTCTGTGAGGAGTCCAGAGAAGCTCCGTGGATTCGGAGTAGTTATCCTTGAGGAAGACGGTGATCGACCTCATCACATTCATCCCTGCGTCAATATAACACATACCTCATGATGAGACCCACAAAACTTGCTGATGTCAATACACCAGTGGACGGTGATCCAGGGATTCGTTATCTTTCGGACAGAATGGAAGCTTTCCACGAGGAGAGTCAGTTGACGATGCAAGGGCTGCAAGCAACCCTCAACCATCTTGCGGATGTGCTGATTCCGCCCTGAGCTCATGGCGATGCTCAACCGCCCTTAGTTGCTATATGGCACAACCTTGATTTCCGTAGAGCACTACCAGTGGTGAATCGTATGGCTACACCAGATAATTCGAACTCTAGTGACGAGGACCTTGATGAAAGCTTTGCCCGACGACCAATCAATGGGGCGATCGTCTAGATCGTGCTGAAAGAGACTATCGAGGTAAGGCCGAACTTCATAGTTTTAAAAGTTTATTATGCATAGAAGATTTCCTCGATTGGCTAGCCGAAGTAGAAAGATATTTTGATTATATGGACGTGCTAGAGCATAAAAAGGTAAAATTAGTAGCATTTAAATCAAAATCTGGTGCATTTGCATGGTGGGAGCAATTACAACTCTCACGTGCCTGACATAACAGGGCACCCGTCTCATCATGGCCACGGATGAGATGCCTTCTTCGATCACGATTCCTCCCTAGTGATTACAAGCAGGTATTGTTCCAACAATACCAAAAGTGTCGACAGGGGTATTGAACCGTCATAAATTGCACCAAAGAATTCCAGCAGTTGGCAATACGAAACGATTTGTCAGAAACGGAATCACAAAAGGCAGTACGATTTATAGGTGAGTTATGATTGGCGATTTAAGACCGAGTTCAGATACACCCAATCGAGACCATGGATGAAGTAATTCAGTTGGCAGGTAGGGTAGAAACACAGCTTGCAAGAGTTCCTATTCAGCCTTACCATTCAACTCGACCCTCCATGACAGATCCCACTCAGGATTCAGAACTGACACGGGGAAAAGAACCAGTAGGAGGACATCTTCAACCTTCTGCAACTAGTGGGAGCGGCCCATCTAGGCCTCAACGCCTCGCAACCCACTTGACCAGTAACAAAGGGGGCATTGAAGGTGACGCAGCAGAAGAAGACCTTGGCTTTAATGAAGATGAACAAGCCACTGAGGGAGGAGCACATGGTAAAGAATAGATGGGTGAGGATCGTGGGGAATCTCTAGTTGTGAGGCGATTAATGTACACCCCACAAAAAGAATTATATCCACGACGACATAATATATTCTGTACGCGTTGCACCGTCAATGGCAAGGTCTGTGATGTGATCATAGACAGTGATAGTAGCGAGAACATTGTCTCGAAAGTGATGGTGGACAAGTTGCTTCTACCTGCGACAAAACATCCTTCCCCTTACTCAATTGACTGGATTAAAAGGGTGAACGAGACCAGGGTAACTAAACAATGCATTGTCTCATTTTCAATTGGTAAAACTTAAAAAGATCAGATACCTTGTGACGTGGTAGACATGAAAGCATGACATATGTTACTTGGTCGACCATGACAATCAGATCGTGATGCGACCCACCGAGGACGAGACAATGTTTACGTCTTCGTTAAGGATGGTCGAAAGATAATCCTTGCCCCTATGGCACCAGAGAAATACCCCAAAGCTTCTAAAGTGAAGGGGAACTCCCTCTTAACTATTCGAGATTTCGTGGAGGAATCCAAGGAAGCCGACCAGGAATCAAAACCCTTAGACATTCCTCCAAGTTTGAGGCCTTTCCTGAACGAATTTAAAGAAGTCTGGCATGATGATTTACTCGAAGAATTGCCCCCCATGAGGGACATCCAACATCACATAGGCCTTGTCCTTGTCCTTGAGGCTAGCTTGCCCAACCGCCCTCACTGTCAAGTGAGTGAGAAAGAATGTCAGAACTTATAAGCAGAAGTGAAGGAACTGATTGATACTAGTCAAGTCAAGGAAAACATGGGTACATGTATCGTGTCAACTCAAGATCCTAATGCCAAGTATAAGAAAATGGCTAATAAATATCGGCATCAGAAGTTATCTCAGAATCATGAGCCAAGTACCTTGAATAACTCGAGGACGAGTTTTTTTCAAGTGGAGGGGTCTGATGTAGAACGTGTCACAGATACGATCCTAGCATGGTTGAACCAAAAGGTGGACCATAAACTGATCGTAACTTTTGATCTAGGTATCATTACAGCGCACCTGACTGAGTTTCAGGAATCGAAGTAGGATAAGAACTCGAAGACGAGTCCTTTTGAAGTGGAGAGGACTGATGTTGAGCGGGTTGTAGACACTTTCACGTCCAAGATGGATCAGAGAAGGCCCGATCGGAGGCAAAAGTCATCAAGACCATCAGAACCTTAAAACAAACATATCTCGCAAACTGAAATGAGTTACTCGATGTGCCATATATGATTTTGGGGTAAGACGAGCTACTTTAGCCAACCAACCCAGCTATGCCGAGTTGCCCACGACGAATTTGCGAGATTCCATCAAATCAACAGTTGAATTTCATGTTTATTTCCGTTTTTACTATTTTTAGTAAGTTTTGGTTTGATTGTAACTCTTCATCCGTTGGGCTTTAGGAGTTGTGTCCAACATGAAAAGTGTTCAAAAAAATTAGGAGAATAACGTGGTTAAGCCACATAGGAAACTTACAATAAATAGAAAATTTACTATTTATAGTAAGTTGCGAATTTTAGGGAGTTTTAGTTATAGTTTAATTCCTAAACTTCTTCCAAGTCTTGGTATCTCTATTTAAAGGGTTGTAGATTAATTTATCAATCATCGACAAATTTATTTCAAATATTTTAGAATTATTTCTATTTCTTTTCCTCGTGGATTCGAGAAGTCTCTGTGAGGAGTCTAGAGAAGCTCCGTGGATTCGGAGTAGTTATCCTTGAGGAAGACGGTGATCGAGCTCATCACATTCATCCCTGCGTCACATTCAGACCCTTGAAGATTGTTTCTGATTTACATGTGTTGGCACTGTTTGAATATAATTTTGGGGAGTCCAATGGTTTCAGACCTTGGGGCTGATCAATTGGGACTTTACCCACATCACCATGGCTTTTGATTATCAAGGGATTCCCTATCTCTTGCATGGGACCCGAAATACAAATAAAAAGACAATTGATCAATCCGACATGCAACAACTCCCAAAAAGAAATTTGTAAGTTGTTGTCATCTAGCTGAATGCAAGCATAGAATAGGGGAATGCTTCCGATGTTCCTGAGAATCTCACTGAAATTTTGTGGTCATATCAATCAGTGTTCCACCCACTGCATGGACTACCCTCGCATCGTGCTCATGATCATCAAATTCCGTTAAAACCAGAGGTGCTGCCAACCAATGTGAGGCCCTATAGGTATCCTCGCATGAAGAAAAATGAGAAAGAGTGCTTTGCCAAAAAAAAAAGCTAGAGACTGAAATATACGTCTTAACACAAGTCCCCACTTCTCACCCGTTCTTTTGGTACGAAAGAGAGACAGATCGTGGTGCATGTGTATCGATTATCAGGCCCTTAATCATTCAACTGTCAAGGACAAGTTACCTATTCTGGTGATAGATGTAATGTTGGATGAAGTCCATGGAGCTCATTATTATTCCAAACTGGACTTGCATTTAGGTTATCATCAAATTCAGGTGCATGAGCCCGACATTCCCAAGACCACCTTCAAGACTCATGAGGGAAACTATGATTTTTAGTAATACCTTTCAGCCTCACAAATGCTCCCTTCACATTCCAAAGTTTGATGAATGGGATATTCAAAGCATATCTGTGCAAGTTTGTTTTGGTTATTCTTTTACGATATACGAATTTATAGCCCCAACTGGAGCAAACATTTGTCTCATGTCAGATTGGTGCCGAAAGAATTTGCAAGCAACAGTTGTAAATTAAAATATCCAAATGAGCTTTCGGACGCACCCAGGTAGAGTATTTAGGCCATATCATTTCAGCCCAAGATGTGTCCGCTAATCTCAAGAAGAGATGGGCCATGGTGGAGTGGCCAAAACCAAAAAATCTCAAGTCTCTACGAGGTTTTTTGGGTCTTATAGGTGATTACTGTAAGTTTGTTCATGACTACGGTCAAATTTGTGCCTCGTTGACTCAACTATTAAAAAAGAAAGTGTTCCACAGGAATGAAGAGGCCGAAGTGGCATTCGAGAAACTCAAGGCAGCCATGTCATCCACAACAATGCTCCACTTACCCGATTTTTTGAAGCCTTTTATTATTAAGTGTGATGCTTCTGGCACGGGTATAGGGGGAATTCTCATGCAAGAACGCCCATCGCATTTTGCATCAAAACCTTATCGGGGACGCATCTCTCACTATCCATCCACATATGAACAGGAGATATTAGCAATTGTTCACATGGTGCAAAAGTGGCGACATTATTTGACGGGCCACCATTTTCAAATTAAGAAGGATCATCAAAGTTTGAAATACTTATTGGAGCAGCGTGTGAGGACTTATACGCAACAAAAATGGGCAGCAAAATTTATGCGGTTGACCACAAGATTGTCTATTGCAAACGGAAGGACAACGTAGCAGCAGATGGTCTCTTGTGACAGTTTCAATAGCTTGCAAATATCATTGAGTTGTTTGCTATTTCAGTACCCTTTTTTTCCGACATCAAGAAGGAAATATTAGAGGACCATGCTTCCAAGTCTCTCCTTGACTAGTTGCAGCGGGACCTGGGGTGTAAGAAGGTATTTTTGGTGGAAGAAAATCCCATTCACTACAAGGGGCGTATATAGTTGCCCCCCTAATTGACGCACATTGGTAAACTTTTGCTTTAGTTCCACTCTACTCCAAAGGTGGGCCATTCTGGAGCATTACGCACCTACAAACAACTGTCACAAGCTTTCTATTGGTCTGGTATGAAGCAGCAAGTACAGGAATTCGTTGCCGCATGCAACACGTGCCAACATAACAAACCAAAAATCTCTCTCCCCTTGGCTTCTGTCAGCCACTGCCATTCCCGATTTTGTTTGGTCTGATATATCAATGGATTTCATCGAAGGGCTTCCCCACTCTCACAGGAAGTCAATTATTTGAGTGGTGGTTGACTGTCACTCTAAGTATGCACATTTTATGGCCCTTTCATACCCTTACACGGCTGCCTCAGTTGCTCAGGCATTTGTCAAAGAAATCACTCGTCTTCATGGAATGCCTAAGTCCATTGTAAGTAGCCGTAACAAGGTGTTCCTAAGTCAATTTTGGCATGATTTTTTTATTACAATGGACCCAGCTATGCGTGAGTGCTGCTTACCACCCTCAAACTGACAGTCAAACTGAGGCATCACCCGTTGCTTAGAAACACATTTGAGGTATTTTACAAGTATTCAACCCAAACAGTGGAAGACGTGGCTTCCATGGGCCGAATGGCAGTATACTACCACATTCCAAGCTTCAACACAGACAACACCCTTCGAACCTGTTTATGGCCAATAGCCTCCTACCATGGCCATGTATACTAATGGTAGTACGATGGTGGGACAAATCAAGACTGAACTCTTGAATCGTGACCACATTCTCTACTACCTTAAGGAGCATCTCATAGCATCATATAGGGTCCTACAGCGCATTGGCCATGTTGCTTACAGGTTGGACCTTCCTTCTTCCTCCAAGCTTCATCCTGTTTTCTGTGTCCAGCCTTAAGAAGCAGTTAGGGTCTCATGTACATCCATACGTGGACTTGCCTCAACTGACCGAGGCCTCCACTGACCGAGGAAGGCCACCACAGCCCCGAGCCTGAAACGGTGTTAGATAGAAGAATCGTCAAATGTCATAATCGTTTTGTCACCAAGTTGCTTTTCAAATGGAAGAACATGCCACGTGAGGATGCCACTTGGGAAGTCTGGTTTGACCTGCAAAAACGGTTTCCTACCTTTACACCACCAGGACATGGGCGAGCTTTAGAGGGGGGCAATGTTACGTCCCCATCCCATCCCATCATCCACGCAAGTCCTACATGCTAAAGTGGCTAGTAAAGGGGTTATCTTAGTAGTTTCTGTTAGTGCTTGTGATTAAATAAAATTTTGGTCAGTTGTTAGTATTTGTGTTTAAATAGGAGATTTGCTTCGTTATTAGTATTTGTGTTTATACTGGCAGCTAGGCAGCTAGGCAAGATATGATTGCTCACTTTATGTAGTTCTTTTGGGGAAATAATGGAACCGTGTTTTACACAAGAGGACTCCCTTCCCCCCTTTCACCTGGGTTTGATAGGACTTAGACCCTATCATCATCATCCATTTCATCCATGGGAGAGATCAAAGGTTACTTGATAAAGATGTGGGTCAAGATCTGATGCATATACACGTCTGAATCCAAATTTATACATCTACGGCCTGTTTGGATGCCTATAACTTTTTTAAGTTGTAAGAAAGTTACATGTAACTTACTTACAGGTGTAAGTAAGTTACAGGTAATTTTGTTTGGATGTAAGTTGTAACTTAGTTACAGGTAACTTTGTTTTTGTGTTTGGATGACCTGTAACTTTCTTACAGGTAATAAGTTAGATATTCACACTAGATAAGAGTTAAAATAGGGAATCGTTGAAAAATTAGATTGACACATAAAAAAGGTGGGATAAAATTATTCCATTTTATTAAGCCCATGTAAATGAACAGTTTGGCCGATGCTTAGCCTAAACTAATCAACAGGTGGGCCATAAAAGTGGGCCCATGTTTTCAAAATGCTAGTAATGTGGCCCACATAAAAGGCACATGAAGGTCAGAAATTGAGGTACTTGCACTAATGTACGGTATGCAGGGCCAGCTGTCATAGCCATGTGCTTAAATATGCTCTAATGCCAGTCATCAGGGTGTTCCTACATGGACAGGCTGTTCCTAAAAAATCATATGGTTATGATAATCCTGACCTTCTGGTCGGAGGATTCTTTCGTGAATTTCAGAGGGTGGTTGTATAAGGTTGGAGCAAGATCCAAGCCGTCCATGGATCTGACCATGCTAATGATCTGGCCCCAAAATCAGGCTGTTCCATTCTTCCAGTGGGCTACTATGTTAGAAACAGTTTAATGGTCTATAAACATATGAAGAAGCATTTTCGAGCCATCAAAAGGGTGAAATCCATTGGCACGTGTGAAAGGGGTTGTAACTTAAGCTCACCTACAACTGGTTGTAGGTACTCATTCCTCATTGCTAAAATATCCAAATGTCAATCCCATCTAAAAAAGTGAAATCCATTGAGTACATTTTCTGTTACATGAACATCACGAAATGAAAGTGTTGCTATAACCCTAACCAGATTGTCAGACAGTAAGTAGAAGATCCAGACCGTTGATCTAATGGGCACACACTGGATAACCCAATATTTTCCAGATTGGAAAATCCTAACCTTTGGACCAGCTGCCCACGAATTGATGATTAACACAAAACAAAAGGCAGCAATTCTCATTTAATTGATGAAGGCCAAAGATCAAATGGTCAAGATCTTCCAATGAAACAAATCTTTGGACATTCTCCCATCAGATCAACTGTCTGATCAACACCAAATCAAGAGATCCTATCATTCCTTACCCAAGAAATGGAAAGAAACAAGAACATCAATCTTAAATCATCAGAACCCACAAATGGAAACTGAAAAATAGATCCTCATTTTTAACAAGAAAAAGAAAAGAAGAACATGAAAAAGAAATTCATTACAACAATATCAAGAAACCCAGATCTTCGGATCGACAGCAATACCAAAGAAACAAAAAAACAACAGAAGTCTAACATGTGATTGAAACAAAAGAAGATAACAAATCGACCTAAGAAATTGAATCCAAGATCTTTAAATGATGTTATCACTATAAAATGGATCAAAATACAAATTCACGAGCCCTCAATGATAATTGCTTTGGCCTTCTACGGTTTTAAGTAAGCCATGAAGGCTATGTGACGTGTCATGTGGGCCCACTATGATGTATTTGTTTCATCCACACCATCTATCCATTACTCCAGATCATTTTAAGTCATCAGCCAAAAAATAAGGTATATCAAAATTTCGGGTGGACCACATCACTGGAAACAATGTTGATTGAACACCCACCATTAAAAACTTTTGGTGGGCCACCAATGTTTTCGATCGAACTGATATTTGTTTTGTTCCCTTCATCCAGGTCTTTATGACCTAATCAACAGCTTGGATGTGAAACAAACATTACAGTGGGCCCTAGTAGTTTTTTAATGGTGGACTTTCAATCACTATTGTTTTCGATAGTGTGGTCCACCTGAGATTTAGATATCCCTCGTTCTTGGAATCAAACCCTAAAACGATCCAAAAGAATGGATGGACGGCATGGATAAAACAAATACAATATGGTGGGCCCAGGCCCCACAGATCATCTGCATTATCCACGCCAAAGTGAAAACGCAATAGAAAGAGAGAAAGGGGTTTCCTACCTTGCGGAAGCTCGATGGGAGAGGGAGAAGTAGACTGAGAGAGGGAGAAGGAGACTTGAGAGAGGGAAACGGAGGCTGAGAGAGGGAAATGCAGGTGCGATTCTTACCAACGATTTTCATTTCAAAATTTTCAACCGTTACCTGTATCAAAGATACAGGTAACTTGAAAAACGACTCAAGCGCCTGTAAGATTTTCGCCTCTTTCTCCTGTAAGAAAGTCACAGGTTGAGAGAAAGTTACCTGTGACTTTCCTCCCCCAAACACCAACTGTAACAAAATCACGTGTAACTTTACATTTTAGAAAATTTACAGGCATCCAAATAGGCCCCTAGTTTCTTCACCAACTCGTCAGCAAACTACACAATTGCTGATAAGCAGGGCTCTCTATGTTTCTCCTCTCAACATAAATAGAAAACGATCTCTGAGTAAAATATACAAACAAGTAGTGGAGCCAATAAAATGCATAGAAACAAAGCAATGGCATTACAAACAATGAAATCGGAACGAAGAACGAAAACCCACCAATCTCCAGAAAGAAATCAGGAAATCGGAGAGAGAAAGAGAGAGAGAGAGAGAGAGAGAGTACCGAAATTGTGGCCGACGATGCAATGCCAGGTGGAACCATGCTTCTTATCAAACTCCTTCTTGATGTTCTCAGCAATGTCCTTCTCGACGCTGTGCTTCTCGAATGCCTGAAAACAAATGCATTTCGATTTCGATTTCGATTTCAATTTCATTTCATCAAAGAAGAAAAGGAAAAGAAGAAATGAGAGAGAGAGAGAGAGAGAGAGAGAGAGAGAGAGAGAGAGAGATAGCGCAGGCAATGGCTTCATTCTGCATGTCGTCTTTCATCTCAGCGCTCTTTATAATCACTTTCCTTTGCTCTGAGGATTGTTTGGTAGAGGAGGATGACGAGGAAGAGGAGAACACTGCTCCTCCGTCTTTCCTCTTTTCATCAGCCATCTCTCCCTCCTCTCTCTCTCTCTCTTTCTCTCTAGAAAGACAGAAAATTAGCTACTCTGGCAGAATGCGATGGATGATACGCAGGCGCTTAGATGTTAATTAGAAATTGCACCAGAGATACGAGTGGCCCCAGTTTAGATGCATCATGAACCAAAAATTACGACTTAATTTTATAATCTGACCATCGGATTGGTGGCCATTCAATTCGAATGAATCAGATGTTAGGCCCCGGCTCCAGATGAATCCACCGTGTGTGGGAAATGGTACTGTGAGGTCGACCTCATGGTGAGGTCGACCTATGTGGGCCCCACCGTTATGTGTTTTGAGCATCTACCCCATCAGCCAGATGCACCATTTCATGATGGACACGGGTTTAAAAATCAATTCAATCCATGACTTGGGTGGGCCACACCACATACAACAGTTGAGAGGGGTTATCCTCCCATTAAAACACTCATAATCATTTATTGGGCCCACTAAGATGCGTTTCACAAATCCAGCCCATCCATTGTGTGTGTCCCACTTGGATGAAGGGTTAGACCAAGTTTAAGCTACATCTAAAACTCAAGTGGGCCCCACCAAGTACTTTTATATGTTTTAGGCATGTCTTCATATGGTTCTAGATGGTATGGCCCAGCTTAGATCTGTATACATCTGATTTTTGAGATATCCCATAAAATAAAGGGACCCATCAAATGCACGGTGTTGATGTTCCACACACATAACATTGGGGCCCACGCAGCCCGACCTCTTGGGAAGTTCCCATGAAGTCGAACTCATAGTACCTAATATATATATATATATATATATATAGATATATATATATATATATATAACTTAGTTGGGCCACACCTATGGCAACAATGCAGGATTGCACCTCAGAACCTCTGAGTTCACGTCGTTAAGTCACACCTATTTTTGGTTCTCTTCCATTTATCCGGATGAGATACACCTCACAAACAGATTTGATGACGAGGTCCCACACAGGCACCCATGGTGTTGTTCCTCATGGTGTGGCCCACCTGAATTCCAGACGTAGATGATATAGCATTGAGGAGCTCACTTGATAAATGGAGTGGATTTCAAATATACAACATGGTGGTTGAGGGTGTTTTGGCCGTGTAAAACAGGTGTTGTATGCATTTCCAGTCTCTCTTTCATTTTTGGTCTCTCTTGCATTGCATGGTAGTGTTTGGTGGACACACGCGCGAGAAGTCATCAGATCCAGTGGCAGTACCAGAGTTTACTATGCAGCCACTGTTTTCTTACCAACATCTCACCTATGTAGACTATCCCATCCAATGTGTCAAAAAGGTGGTATGCAACCTGATGGTCAGCTGTCAGCTGATATGAAAATTTGTATGGCCCACCCAATGAATGGATCAGCTTTCTTTTCGTTTCCTGTTATAAACACAATGAATGGACCAGCTCAGCTTGGCTCAGCCAACAGGTTACCCCGGCTAAAATTTGACTTGGCTCAGTCCTTGAGCTTGACTGGCCAGCTGGACACTATATATATATAAAGTGAACCTGATTTGAGTCGAATCAATTCAAGCCGAGTTGAGTCGAGTTTGAGCTAATTTTTTCAAGCTCAAAAAATCAGATTGACTTGGGTTGAACCCAGTTTGGGGCCGAGTCGATTCAAACTTTTCCGAGTAGAGTCAAGTGAGTTAACTGAGCTCACTCAGTTCGTGTACAGCTCCAGATATAAGGGCTACACAGGGCAATTGATAATGTGAGGCTGACCATGAACAAGCCTGGGCACTTAAATCAGGTTAAACAATTAATCAGATGGGCCACAATCGTGCAAGAAGATAGGGGTTGTTAGAAAGAAATCGCCAGTGGATTATATTCAGTGTATATGTGTGGCCCACATGATGAGTAGACCAGCCTGGATTTTGGGATTGATAAGTGAAGAAATCATCTATTGATCTGCTACCGCCAAGTTTTAATTTGGGGAAATGCATCCCAAAATGGAATTGTAATTTGTAGGCAAGGACTTCATAGTGTGCCCCACCAGATGAATGGCCCTGATCACACAGAAATTTACCACATTGACAAGTATGCTGATACAGCATGCTAGTTCTTAAACATATAATGTGTAGGACAAGAGTCCTGAACAAGATGGGCCCGTGAATATCCCCTGCAATGAAAATCAGGCGAACTCACTAATTAGGTGGGCCACACCTGTACTGGAGTCAAACAATCAGCTTTCATTGACTTCAACATGTGGTCCACGGTCCACCTGGTAAGTGAGCCAGCCTGATTATAACCTAGGTGATCTTCATGGTCTTGATGGTCTGGCCCACCTTCTGAACGGGTCTGATGTCCTACATAAGTGACAATTGGCAGGAAATACAGGGATGCATGTGAACGTTCACGCATACTGCCTACCTGTCTGTGATAATTTCTTATCAAAATATGTTTGTACAAAGCCTGTTTGCTTACAACATAAAATCAGCAGCTGTTTTACTCAAGATAAAAGAGGTAATATGGTATTGAAAAACATCAGCTAACTCTATTTGAGATTGAGATTACAGAAATTTTGTTACAAGAGTCCATACCTGCATAATATTCATGCCCCATCACCAATGGGACAGCCCTGAGAACAATCCAACTCATTTTTCTCCCACTTTAGAATGAAGAAATGGGTAAAGATCAAAAACTGCGAACAGAATCTTGAGCACCCATCACTCAATTGACAAATCCGTTTTCATGCTGTGTTTTTCTTCCCGCTGTTTAATCAAAACCCTGCAGATACTCTTGCATTCACTGCCTGTCTTGTCAACCTGTGGACGCCATTGGCAAATGACCATGCTACGCATTCCCTCAACCTTCAAAACACTAGAAGCCGATCAAAATGAAGTTCGCGGCATGGTATCGAGTCAGCTTCCATTTATTTGAGATTCCCAATGCGTAAAGAGTCTCTAAAGTTTCCCATTCCTTTCACATAAACTTTGTTTTTTCACTATGCTTCTTCATCCGAGTCCTGCACAACCTTGCGCTTTTTCGCTACCCTCTTGGTTTTCATAACTATCTGTTGATCTTCACTATCAGATCCTGAATTCTCCGCTGCTGCAACAGTATCGGCTTCAGGCAATACAACCTTCTCAGACTCACTTTCTTCCTCACCTTCAGATTCCTCACTCGAGTCATTCCGAGATGCAGCAGGATTTACCTGGCTAGGTTCGCGTTCAGGTGGCTCTTCTGGTCTAGCTACCTTTTTTGCATCTAGTATCTTAAAATCCCGGGCAGTGCTGCGCTTGGCATGCCTCAGCAGGTTGACTTTGGTCAATTTGCTAAGTTGGATGAGATATTTCTCGTAATCTTCTATTTGAAAGATCAGATCTGGAATGCATCTGTTCTCTCTTTTGATCTTTTTAATAATTCCCCTGTTTTGCACATTTTCTTGTTGATTCTGCATTGCGCAGTATAACACAACTGCATTAACAGGGCAGTCTCGAAAGTAGAATAACAAGCTTATCTGACTAAAAACACAGGAATTGCGTTATGCCTGATTTCCTACAAATGGGTGTCAACGATATCAGCAATGAATATCATAGATACCGGCAGACCTTCACCAGATTTCTGAATATCACATTTGTACATACCATATTTAGACATCCTTGTAATATTCTCTTATAACTGACCCCTAACTAGAGGATCTAGATTGCTGTAAATAAGGTATGTAACTGACCCCTAAATTGGGGATCTAGATTGCTGTAAAGAGGGTAGAAGATCTATATTATGGACGGGAGAGCTCTCAGATGAGATAGAGAAATTCACCACAAACATTCTTCTTGTGTTTGTAGTATTCTGTCATGCGTGTGTTGTGGTTTTAACATGGTATCAAAGCCAAGTCTCTTGCCATCGTCTTAGAACAATCTTTATACGATTTGTGATTTCTTTGGGCATAAAGAGTTTGTCTTCTTAGGTATTTTCATAGTATCCGATTCTTGGCTCTTTGAAGTTGGATCTTGGCAAGGCGTGGAGGTTCTTCCCCATTAGTTCTGTGGCGTTCGTGGGCAGCATCAGATCTCTTTCTTCTTGATATTTTTTACAACTCACTTATAGAGAAATCTGAGTTCGTGTGCATCAGATTTTCAGGTAAGAATTATTTTACTTGGGACATTGTATCATGTCCACCCTCTGTCAAGCCCATTGGTTGTAAATGGGTTTACCCTATCAAGCTCAAATCTGATGGATCCTTGGACAGATATAAGACTCGACTTGTGGCTCTTGGCAATCGTCAGGAATATGGCATTGATTACGAGGAAACCTTTGCCCCGGTAACCAAAATGACCACTGTTCGTATAATTCTAGCTATTGCGGCTTCTCAGGATTGGACTCTCCACCAGATGGATTTCAAAAATGCTTTTCTTCATAGGGATCTTAAAGAAGAAATCTATATGCGCCCTCCCCCGAGTATTTCTGGTTCTAGTGGTACCGCTGTGTGTCGCTTGAAACGTTCATTGTATGGGCTGAAACAAGCCTCTCGTGCTTGGTTTGAGAAGTTCCGGCAAACACTTCTTTAACTCTCCTTTGTGCAAAGCCACTATGATCATTCTCGATTCCTGCGCAAGAAATCTTTGGGAATCATATTTTACTTGTATACGTGGATGATATTATTATCACCGACAGTGATAGTGTAATGATTCAACAACTTCAAGCTTCCCTTCATTCCTCCTTTCACATGAAAGATCTTGGCGCCGTCACCTATTTCTTAGGACTTGAAGTTCATAAAGGTGTTAAAGGTTTCTTCCGAAATCAGCAGAAGTACATCACAGATATTACTATGTCTGATACCATGTCACAACCACAACATACACAAGACAGAATACTACAAACACAAGAAGAATGTTTGTGGTGAATTTCTCTATCTCATCTGAGAGCTCTCCCGTCCATAATATAGATCTTCTACCTTCTTTACAACAATCTAGATCCCCAATTTAGGGGTCAGTTACATACCTTATTTACAACAATCTAGATCCCCAATTTAGGAGTCAGTTACATACCTTATTTACAGCAATCTAGATCCTCACGTTAAGGGTCAGTTACAAGAGAATATTACAAGGATGTCTAAATATGGTATGTACAAATGTGATATTCAGAAATCTGGTGAAGGTCTGCCAGTATCTATGATATTCATTGCTGATATCGTTGACAATGGGTCCCACCATTCACTGATCAGATCATTGATACAATAGGCATCATCGTGATTGGGGAATGTCCCCAACAATTCTCCAGGTTGGATGATCCTAGCCACCCACCCAAACTTTGGCCTTTTCAGTTTTAGTCCACAGACTACCACATCATATCAAGAAGATCAGAAGGTCCTCCCAAAAATGGTGGGACTAGAGAGATATGGAGAGGCAACTTTCAGAAGTTGGATGAAAATGCAAGCACCGGAATGGGGATGGAACTAAGAGGACCCCCAACTCGAACGGTTGGGAGGGCATGTGTATTATCATAGAATTTGGTAGGGGAAGTAAATCTAGCCTTAACAAGGATGAGGAAAGGAAAGGCTGCAGAAACATAAGATATACCTATAGAAGTGTGAAGACACCAAGTGAAATCTGATTATTTTGGTTAACATTTTCAGTAAAAATTTCCAGACAATGAAAATGCCAGATGAATTGAAGAGAAGCATAGTGATATCTAAAGAACAAAGGAAACGCACAAAGCGGTACAACCAGGGGATCAAACTTATGAGCCACACAAGGAAGCTTTGAGAGGCGGTGATGGAACAAAAATTAAGACACGAAATAACGATTTCAGAAAATCAATTTGGTTTCATGATAGAGATCAACCTTTCAAGCTATTTTTCTACCTAAGGGGCACAAGACGACTCTCTCTAAGGAACTCAGAAAAATAGCCTCATAACTTCGGGGGAAGGGGTGCCTCCTCAGTCCTCACAACGGGGGTCGCAGTGACTAGGCCCAGGCTACTGTTTACCAATAAAACAGGTCTCTGCAAAGTCGTAAGACCATGAATGGGGGCTGACGCCTGCCCAATACCAGAAGGTTAAGTTGGTGACCTGATGATGGGAGTGGCCGACCGAATCCCTAGTGAACAGAGGACATAGCTATAACGGTCCTAAGTTAGAGAAATTCCTTGTCGAGTAAGTTCTGACTTGCATGAAAAGTGTTACGATCTAGGCACTGGGTCAGAGATAGGCTCGATGAAATAGACATGTCTGTGAAGATGCGGACTACTTGCACCTGGATAGAAAGAACCTGTGAAGCTTTACTATTCCCTAGGATGGGCTCTGGGCCTAAGTGCAAATATAAGAGGAAGAATCCAGACATGATTTTTATAGATCAAGCAAAAGCATATGATAGAGTACCGATGGAGATCTTTTGGTGGGTGGTGGGGGTAAGGTGTTCTAGGAAGATATATGATACCATTGAGGAATAATTCGAGGATACCATTACAAAAATGAGAATGATATGCGGTGAGATTGATGAGTTCCTAGTAGTAGTGGCTATTCATGAGGGGTCAATATTACGCTCTTACCATTTTAAAATTGTTGTAGATGAATTAACCACAAGTGATACAATGAGGTCCCACTGTTAGTGCATCGGCAAAGAATGAGTGTGGTCAGAGATGAGGAATTTTTATAGTGTGTGAAGACTAGGAAGGATGGAACTTTGAAGCCATTTGGAGTAGCCACTTAGTTCTGAAAACAGAAAATAATAAATAATTGAAAGTAGATTGAGATAGTATGGTCATGCGAAACAAAGATTGAAGGCTGTTTTGGTAACGAGGAAACATTGGTTAGGGTGGAAGTGCCTGAAGACCTAAAAGGAATCATTTGGGGTGCTGAGAAGGGAGCTTAAGGGGGCGGGATTGGATGCACACCCAATAGGGGATTTTGGCAACTAAAGACCATTTTGAGCCAAACCCCTTTTCGAGATGTGCATTTGGATGCACTTTCGCAACTCCTCTTTGATCCCCCTCTTGATGAAATAGGTGCTAAAAAGACCACTTGCCAAAATCCAATCAGATTTAAGGGCAGAAACTCCCTTTTGTGGAAGTTGCATCCCAAGTCCCCAAGGCTTGTCCAGTTATCGAGGATAGGGGATTGGATCGATTGGTGAAACAAGATATGTAAAGCCAACCCAAATAGCTGGGACAAGGTTGTGATGATGATGGTGATCAATTTTCAAGCTGCCAATCGAAGGTCAGGATTATCCCAATTCCCATCATTATTTCATGATCCATTCATAGGGCAACTCTTTGGGTAAATGGTCAGGATCCTCGAAAATGGGCCCCACTGATTGGAAGTTAGGAACTCACGGCCAACTATTACTAATACCACTACCAAGGAGGAAATTGGGAGAGTAAACTCCAAATCAACAAAAGTAATACAAGGCAGCAGAAAAAATACAATACCCTTTGCATCAAAGCCACAAAGTTGTATAGTGGAGCAGTAAGCTTTTTGCAAGTTACTTCAGCTAGCCTCTGGAACTTTTGTCCAGGTAAAGGTTGTTTGCACCCTTTAGGAGCAATCCTAAGTTTTGTCATATGAGCCAAATGCTTGTAGAACTTTGCAGTTGATTTTAAGAATTGCTCTGCATGAGGATCTGCATGTTAAAAATATACATCAAAATTTCATGAAAAAAAAAAACTCAAGGTCCGATGTGCTCAACTTCTTAATTGCAAACCTTACCTTTGAGGCTCATCTCTGCAAAAGATGATAACAAATTCACCAGAGCTTCTGACCTAGAGTAAAGTGCCTCTTCCAGTATCAGTCCAGGTGCCCTTTCCCCACAAGGATCACTATTGTCAAGGTTGATGATTTCATGACCAATGTTGGAAAATGCCTTCAACTTCTTTATGGCCCAGTCTACATCAACAAGAACAGATTCAATAAATTGCAATAACATAGTAGCTATTGCATTCTCTGTTGAATGATTTATCACAGGATAAATTTCGGACTTCTGTAATGCGTCCCTCTCATCAGACCCAATGACTTTCAAGAGCTCAGATGCCATGTCTTGTGCAACCATTAAATCATTAGGAGGTGAACTTAAATAGATGACAAGTGCTACCACACGTTGAGCAGCTCTGGAATTCACTGTTGAATTGCTCTTGCAAATACAAACGGCCCACGACCCATAGAAGTTCCGTAGCTTACATGAAAGTTTGTTCCCAATCATCAACATCATCTCGGAGACAACCTGACAAAGAAACAAAATCTCAAGAGAGGGGATCTTCTATACAGAAATACAATATCAAGCATTTGAAACAATAGGCACAAGTGACATGAAGCTATGGGAAATCCTGCCAGCCCTTCACATCCCATGATTGACAATATGGGATCACAGAAAAGGAAAAGAAAATGAGGGCAAGTTCAGTTTTTCACATGAAATGCTAATTAGTGTTTTGAAGAAGAAGTCACTAGCCTTTCTCCCAACCACCCGCCCAAATCATACACGCACACCTCAAAGGGCAAACAAGCAAAGGAAGGTTAAGGAGGGCAGTTGCCAGGCATGCTGCTGAGCATGGAGCGCGCACACATTGAATCGAGGTTCCTAATATCTGTGTTAAAGGGTGCATCAACTGGACCAAAGATCAATATGATACAGAGTGTATTGGACCTTAACCAGAAAAATAAAAGAAAAAAGGGAAAAAAGGGAAACACAAGAATATATAATCTGTTTGTGTTTTTCGCATGATGTATCAGTCCATCTTTGGAAAGAATTTGATACAGGACATGAAATTAAATATGACATGCATGATTTCAAGCTTTAGATCATACAAATTTTAAACAGTCTCAAATTTCACGCCCCACATATGATCAAACATTCAACAAGGGAAATCTACGGGGGTCCAAGCCTACACACATTTAGGGCTGGATCAAATAAAATTATAAACCAAACAATGTCCAAAGGAGTGTAAGATTCATCCACTCTTGCAAAGGATTGTTTCTCAATTCAAGAGATTCACCATGTTTCAATTCGGGAAAAGTCTAGGGTTTACAATAGTTGGAAAAACTTGGAATTTGGGATTATCTAGAGTTAGGGTTAGGGATTTAAGGCGAGAGAGGAGTGAAATAGGGGAGAGAGAATAACCTGAGACAGTCCACATGTGTGGACAGCAGCCCAGCCCAGACGCATGTGCATGGTTTCCAATCCACACGTGTGTGGGGACCACGAAACTAGAAATGGCCAGCTAGGGGTTGGTCGGTCAGGGGAGGTCTACCCTCACGCCAAGTTTCACATCGATTCGCGGTCCGGTGCATGCGTGGTACTTTGCCGAAGTTTCGGCCCCCTGGTGGACCAGAATCTGACAATCTATTGTAAAGGAGAATTTGGGTGCAAAGAAAAGATAAATCTGAAGATGGAAAGGTTGTGGGAGATGATGGATGCGGGGTGTAGGAGGTGGGGATGATTTGGGATGGTTGTGGCTTCACACCACGGTAATTAGCCCTTCGAGGAAGGGAGGGTTTCACACCCAATTAGCTTCTTCAACTCCGAGGAATAGAAAAGAAAAAAATGCAGAATTTTATTCATAAACTTCAATGAAAAAAGACCTACATGAGGTTGCCTATTTATAAGAAAAACCCTAAACCCCAAAAACCGTGCCATGTCGGTACACTATTACTTAGATACGAAGTAACAAAAATAACAACTAATCAACGCAATCAAAACCGTTCATGATGTTTCTAATAACGATAATAACCAAAACTCAAAATCCTAGATCATCTAGGGAAGTGGGCCACGTTCATGAGATCCAATGGTGGAATCCATATGATGATCGGGTCCACTCCAATGCTCCATAACACGGCCCCCTAACTAAGAGGTCCTCCATAGATGTCGTCGTTGATCCAGATCGATAGTGGGGTCTTTCTCCTCCTTGAGTACGTGCAGGGGGGGGATGCGCGTGCGCATGATGTCCCCATCAACTCTCCCCGGCTACAAAGATTTCGTCACTGACGAAACAAAACTTCCGAACTGCTCCAAGATGTCAGGATCAAAACTCTGAATCTCCTCCTTAGTGAGCCACATACTGTCTAAAGTTGGGCGTGACTTCCACTTGACTAGGAACTTTTAGAATCCACCGTCCGACGTCGATACTATCTGATGGTCCAGAATATCCTTTATATCCTTTCTGGGTGTGGGAAGGGTAGGTATGGGAGGTAAAGGCTGAGAAGATGGGTCGGGAAGAGACCATGAATCAAGAAAAAGGTCTGGGGAATCAGGATGGTTCGGTCCAAGGCTAGACAATGTATCAGTGGCCCCCTGAAATGCAATTAGATCCCCCACATTGAATGTGGAACTAATTCTCATGGAAGGTAGAAGATCTACCACATACACATTAAGAGTTTCGTTTTATAATTTTGAATGGTCCAGCGCTACGTGCGTGTAATTTACGAATGACTCCTTGAGAGTACCGTTTTGGCCCGATGCAGATCATCAAAGAGTCCCCTATATTGAATCCTTGAATCGTTTATGTTAGTCTGCAGAAATTTTGTAATGTTCATTACTAGTATTGATCTTTCGCCTGATTTCTTGATGCAATGAATGAATGTGATGTGCAAAGGACTCTGCAGACTCTGATGACCTATGGGACAAGGACATAGGGACAAGATCAATAGGCTTGTTAGGTTTATAACTAGTAGCGACTTCGAAAGGACTTAAACTTGTGGATCTATTGACAAAACTATTAAATACAAACTCGACGATAGGTGGTGCAGTGTCCCACGTCCTGGTGTGCTCCCCAAGAGTTTTTCTTCTTCTTCCTTAGTTATTTTCATGCTTTTCTTAAGAGACTTTAGTCCAATCATGTCTATGGTTGGATAAACCTCTTAGGAGGTGTGAAAGAGGTGAAGCTTGTAGCATGATGAGATGTTTCTATTGCTTTGATTCATGTTTATGTTGAACTCCATGGATTCTAATTTGATATTTAAGGAATACTTTCAGTTTTTAATGGTTTATTGTGACTCAAATTACAGTAGATCTACAATAGCTTTGAGTATCTTCTTTTCTTGATTTGAGATTGTGAAATTAGTAAGTCCTATTGTTCACCATCGTCCCTTGGGCATGGTAGGGTGATGGAATCCTTCCTAATCTTCACAATTCTCCTACTTTGAGATTATGGGATTGGTAAATCCTGTTGTTTGTCATTGTCTTCTAGGCATGGTTTGGTGATGGAATCCCTGCCAATTATCATAGTTCTCCTTCATTGAGAATTAGGTCAATGGAAGTTCAGATTTGGTTTTATTGATATATTTTCCAATTGGATAGGATAGGACTCCAATTCTAATTGTGTTACTTGAATCAAGCAAGAGGGCTCCCTGATCACTACAAGTGGATCCTTGGCACCCTAGTTCCCACCTTTAAATTCTTAGTTTTAATTACTTTATTCACAATTACTCTCTCAAATACTTGAGAATTAATTTCACATCTTCTTCCAGTTCTACTTCTAGTTAATTTCAGAAACTTACAAGTTTCAATCCCTGTGGATTTAACCTCGGTCTTACCGAGATTATTACTACATCGTGACCCGACACTTGGGGTTGTGAACATTATTCCTTGCTATTATTTGGTCATTTTTGTTCCATAGAACATCGGACTAAATGTACCATTCAATGTCTGCCCATCAATAAGGAACACCTTGGTGCCCTCTCCCGTGCCATACTAGTGGGCAAAGTGACCAAACCCCTGACATCTAAAATACCTAGTCACATCACTTTTGCGTGAGCTAGACTTGACAACTCCTTTACTCTTATCATCCTTAGGCACAGATTGAATACTACTAGAAGGCTTGTATTGATATCCAGTGTTAAGCTTAGCCCTAGAAGGGTTGGCCTTAGCGCCAGAATCACGAGGCTCAAACAGCCTTTCCACAGGTGTTTTAAGGTATTGCCCGACCTCCAACACTACTTGATACATCTGTTCAATAGTGTCTATGTCCTTAGCAAGCAACTCTCTCCTAATGTCAGAACGGAGGCCCGTCTTAAATCGAGCAAGTGTACGGGATCCTCATCAACTTCACACCGAGTCAAGTACTCTTCGAACTTCTCAATATATTCAGCCACACTCATGGAATCTTGTCGAAGAGACTATCATTCTTCCACCAACCTCAAGTAATAGGAGAAAGGAAGGTACTTTTCCTTAAGAGTTTCTTTTATTTATCCCCAATGGACTATTGGGGGCTCCCTCGACCTTTCTTTCTTTCGCTCCACAGTAGCCCAAAACGTCTTTGCTTGGCCCACAAGCTTAATCTTTGCAAATCGGACTCGACGAGCATCCGACATGTCGTACCACTCAAGATAATGGTCCATATCCGCCAACAAATCTAGAGAAGTTTTAGGGTCCAAGTGGCCATCAAACGTTGGGGCCTCTACTCTAACTCCCTGGAGGAGTCGCGCATCTGGGTCATAGTGATCATGATGCCTCTCGCGGGGTGGGTGCATGGGTGCGCGCCCATGAACATTTCCTTGGCCACCCTCATTCCCTTGTCTATTCTCCTGACCACCTGCCTGAGATTGGGCATCTTCCCCAATAGCGGGATTTGCCCAGGTGGAGGTCTCTAGTTGCATATCGCACGTTGCTGCATAGTTTTACAAGCATGATACCGTTTAATGGCCTCGATTTAATTGTGTTTGTGATGCAGAGTGTATTTACGAGCATGGATCAAAAAGGATGCTTAAAGCATGGATTTAACGCTCCGATGACACCAAAGCATGGGATGGACTCAGGGACCAAGATCAACGCCAGAGATCCAAGAAAATCGAGAAACCGAAGCTCAAACTAATAAAGATCAGCCATAATGCAAGATCACAGGGTTTCTACCATCCGTTCGGTTCGAAACTTCACATATGGCCTAAAAACTAAAAACTAACCGTACATGTCAAATTTCAGCCATTGGATCCCCTGAAGTGGCCCAACGGACAGATCAGCCCATAAATCAGTGAACTGAGGCCCGCCTGGTGTCTGAAAGTGCTTCAATCTTGGGCTCAACGATTCAAATGAGCCGACAAAACGGACAGACAGATGGATCTCTCAAAAACATCATAATGGACCCTATGGGAAGCAGTGCATAGTGCAAAAGTGCACTCTCGTGCACCGAATCAAGCCGATCGGGTCGCACTGACCCGATCCTTCTCGCAGACGGACAGCGGCGGACGCTGTTTCCGTTTTCACGTAGTGGGCCCCATCAATCACAGCTTCTCGACGATCGTAACTGGCCCATATGCTCGCAAGGTGACTAACACCGTCCGCCTAGCTTTCCTTTTTGGCCCATGCACACACACAAAGGCAGATTACCTGATAAACGTCAGATGGACGGCGGAGTAAGCAAGCTTATGGACCACACCGATTTTCTCCAAAAAATACTCATTTTCGGAGGGTTTTTCGTCCTGAACCTAGTGGACGGAATGGATTTCTCAAAATACATCACCGTGGGGTCCACCTACCATCACAGCGTTCAAACGTGCAGGCTCTGTTTCGCAACAGAGCCTGCGGTGGATCGTTGTGGGGGAATCAGGATGGTTCGGTCCAAGGCTAGACAATGTATCAGTGGCCCCCTGAAATGCAATTAGATCCCCCACATTGAATGTGGAACTAATTCTCATGGAAGGTAGAAGATCTACCACATACACATTAAGAGTTTCGTTTTATAATTTTGAATGGTCCAGCGCTACGTGCGTGTAATTTACGAATGACTCCTTGAGAGTACCGTTTTGGCCCGATGCAGATCATCAAAGAGTCCCCTATATTGAATCCTTGAATCGTTTATGTTAGTCTGCAGAAATTTTGTAATGTTCATTACTAGTATTGATCTTTCGCCTGATTTCTTGATGCAATGAATGAATGTGATGTGCAAAGGACTCTGCATACTCTGATGACCTATGGGACAGGGACATAGGGACAAGATCAATAGGCTTCCTAGGAACAACATCACACCAAAGTGTGGCTTTATATGATCCAAACTGAATAGGAACAAAACAACGGTGCGAGACTGGACTGGAAGGTTCATCAAGCCAAGACACTCCATAGGGTTGAGGGAGTGGAGCAAAAGGGTGGAGAAGTAGTCACCAAGAGTTCTTCTTCTTCTTCCTTAGTTGTTTTCATATTTTTCTTAAGAGACTTTGGTCCAATCATGCCTATGGTTGGCTAAACCTCTTAGCTAGGGCTAAGAGGTGAAGCTTGTAGCATGATGGGATGTTTCTATTGCTTTGATTCATGTTTATATTGAACTCTATGGATTCTAATTTGATATTTAAGAAATACTTTCAATTTTTAATGGTTTATTGTAACTCAAATTACAGTAGATCTGCAATAGCTTTGAGTATCTTCTTTTCCTGATTTGAGATTGTAAAATTAGTAAGTCGTGTTGTTCACCATCGTCCCTTAGGCATGGTAGGGTAATGGAATCCTTCCTAGTCTTCACAATTCTCCTGCTTTGAGATTATGGGATTGGTAAATCCTGTTGTTTGTCATTGTCTCCTGTGCATGGTTTGGTGATGGAATCCCCGCCAATTATCATAGTTCTCCTTCATTGAGAATTAGGTCAATGAAAGTTTATATTTGGTTTTATTGATATATTTTCCAATTTGATAGGATAGGACTCCAATTCTAATTGTGTTACTTGAATCAAGCAAGAGGGCTCCCTGATCACTACAAGTGGATCCTTGGCACCCTAGTTCCCACCGTTAAATTCTTAGTTTTAATTACTTTATTCACAATTACTCTCTCAAATACTTGAGAATTAATTTCACATCTTCTTCCAGTTCTACTTCTAGTTAATTTCAGAAACTTACAAGTTTCAATCCCTGTGGATTTAACCTCGGTCTTACCGAGATTATTACTACATCGTGACCCGACACTTGGGGTTGTGAACATTCCCTCTTCCTCATCACTAGGGGTTTCTGTTGGCTCATATTCTTCCTCCTCACCGTCACTTTCTGAGTGCAGTACTTCTACTTGCCCATCAATAAGGAACACCTTGGTGCCCTCTCCCGTGCCATACTAGTGGGCAAAGTGACCAAACCCCTGACATCTAAAATACCTAGTCACATCACTTTTGCGTGAGCTAGACCCGACAACTCCTTTACCATTATCATCCTTGGGCCTAGACTGAGCACTACTAGAAGGCTTGTATTGATATCCATCTATAGGCTTAGCCCTAGGAGGGTTGGCCTTAGCGCTAGAATGACGAGACTCAAACCTCTTTCCTACAAATGCTTTGAGGTATTGCTTGACCTCCAACACTACTTGATACATCTATTCAAGAGTGTCTATGTCCTTAGCGAGCAACACTCTCCTAACGTCAGAACGGAGACCCGTCTTAAATCGAGCAAGTGTACGGGATCCTCATCAACTTCACACCGAGTCAAGTACTCTTCGAACTTCTCAATATATTCAGCCACACTCATGGAATCTTGTCGAAGAGACTATCATTCTTCCACCAACCTCAAGTAATAGGAGAAAGGAAGGTACTTTTCCTTAAGAGTTTCTTTTATTTATCCCCAATGGACTATTGGGGGCTCCCTCGACCTTTCTTTCTTTCGCTCCACAGTAGCCCAAAACGTCTTTGCTTGGCCCACAAGCTTAATCTTTGCAAATCGGACTCGACGAGCATCCGACATGTCGTACCACTCAAGATAATGGTCCATATCCGCCAACAAATCTAGAGAAGTTTTAGGGTCCAAGTGGCCATCAAACGTTGGGGCCTCTACTCTAACTCCCTGGAGGAGTCGCGCATCTGGGTCATAGTGATCATGATGCCTCTCGCGGGGTGGGTGCATGGGTGCGCGCCCATGAACATTTCCTTGGCCACCCTCATTCCCTTGTCTATTCTCCTGACCACCTGCCTGAGATTGGGCATCTTCCCCAATAGCGGGATTTGCCCAGGTGGAGGTCTCTAGTTGGGTAACGCGCACGTTAAGTTGATCCAAGTGTTGGTCAATACGTTATTCCAAGTGCCTACCTAAAGACTCAAACTGTCGAGTTATGTTTTTCATGGACTCTTGCAATTGCTCCATGTTTAGTGCAGAGTGCAAAACCAAAACCACGACCAGTATGTGTGGGCATACAACCACTCACTCAACTCAAAGACCCTCTAATGCAACTATATACGTCTAAATGGGACTAAATGATCATATAGGACTCTATATGAAGGAAATTACACAACGCTACTAAAATTCCAGCAGTATAATTGCCCAAATAATTTGTTAACAGAAAATTCAGCCATGAAATTTGTGAATTTTTGACAACAAAAAATTCAGCAGCCCATGTTATGAATTATGGGTCCTAAACAATCCTATATGAGAAGACTTGATGCATAATGGACATAAATAAACTGAACCCTAAACATGCAATGCATTCCCCTATAAAAAAACCTAAGCTCTGATACCAAATTTGATGCAGGACATGAAATTAAATATGACATGCATGATTTCAAGGTTTAGATCATACAAATTTTAAAGAGTCACAAAATTCCGCGCCCCACATACGATCAAACATTCAACAAGGGGAATCTACGGGGGTCCAAGACTACACACGTTTAGGGCTGGATCAAATAAAATTATAAACCAAACAATGCCCAAAGGAGTGTAAGATTCATCCACTCTTGCAAAGGATTGTTTCCCAATTCAAGAGATTCACCATGTTTCAATTCGGGAAAAGTCTAGGATTTGCAAAAGTTGGAAAAACTTGGAATTTGGAATTATCTAGAGTTATGGTTAGGGATTTAAGGCGAAAGAGGAGTGAAATAGGGGAGAGAGAATAACCTGAGACAGTCCACACGTGTGGACAGCAGCCCAACCCAGATGCACGTGCGTGGTTTCCTATCCGCACGGGTGTGGGGCCCACGAAACTAGAAACGGTCAGCTAAGGGTTGGTCGATCAGGGGAGGTCCACCCTCACACCAAGTTTCACGTCGATCAGCGGTCCGGTGCGTGCTTGGTGGTCTGCCGAAGTTTTGGCCCCCTGGTGGGCCAGAATCTGACAATCTGCTGTAAATGAGAATTTAGGTGCTAAGAAAAGATAAATCTGAAGATGGAAAGGTTGTGGGAAATGATGGATGTGGGATGTAGGAGGTGGAGACGATTTGGGATGGTTGTGGCTTCACACCACGATAATTAGCCCTTCGAGGAATGGAGGGTTTCACACCCAATTAGCTTCTTCAACTCCGAGGAATAGAGAAGAAAAAAACATAGAATTTTATTCATAAACTTTAATGAAAAAAAACCTACATGGGGTTGCCTATTTATAAGAAAAACCCTAAACCCCAAAAGCCGCACTATGTCGGCACACTATTACTTAGAGACGAAGTAACAAAAATAACAACTAATTAACGCAATCAAAACCGTTCATGATGTTTCTAATAACGATAATAACCAAAACTCAAAATCCTAGATCATCTAGGGAAGTGGGCCACGTTCATGAGATCCAATGGTGGAATCCATATGATGATCGGGTCCACTCCAATGCTCCATAGCACGGCCCCCTAACTAAGAGGTCCTCCATAGATGTCGTCGTCAATCTAAATCGATAGTGGAGCCTTCATCCTCCTTGAGTACGTGTGTAGGGTGAGGGGCGTGCGCATGCGCATGATGTTCCCGTCGGAATTTGTCTGTCAACCTGACCTATTGAAAACTACGTTACAGGAATCACCACTATCCATAATTAAAATATATACGATTACAATCACAGATATCATGTAATTAAAATATATATGATTACGATCACAAATATCGTGAATGCAAGAATCCTCCACAACTAGAACCTTCACGTGCACAACCAGCATGTATTTGAATAGACTAGAATCTTCTGATAAATATAATATCTTAGCTTATAGACATACATCAAATTGCAGAAAATAAGCATGGTTAAGATATCTCACAATTATGACACGACTTATTGCAAGAATTTCTCTATTAATAAAGAAATGCTTGATCTCTGGCAAGATAAATCACTTGAGACATCATCAAGAGGAAATCTAGGAATTTATAAAGTAATGGCAAAGCGTTAAAAAAAGAAAAATAAAAGAAATCAAGTACATAAATGAGTTTATTCTAATTGTCTAAGTTTCGAATCATATGTACTCTGTGTAGTAATATGGGGACATGATTTGCAATAAAGATTGTGTTTCTTTCAAATTTCTGACCGCATGCACTGATTCCAATTATTTTTTCACACACATGGGGAGTTGTTTTCTTCAATGACCAACTTTTTGAAAACATAGTATTGCATCCAGTTTCTGAATATATTTGCATATACAGCATACTATTACCTCATTTAATGTTTCAGGGGAGGGAAATACATTATGCAGTAGAGAAACAAGGCAGAAGGTTATGGATTTACATACAGCATACTATTACCTCATTTAATGTTTCAGGGGAGGGAAATACATTATGCAGTAGAGAAACAAGGCAGAAGGTTATGGATTTACCTCAGATTCCCGGTGAAGTGAAAGATCAAGTAGCTCAGAGAGCAAAGGCTTGATTCTTTTTTCTAGGAACAAATGCATACTTCTCACATGTTGATCATCAACCATTGTGGCTACCCCACTATCACCATCCCCACAGGCATCTGCACCATTTTCTAAATCATGTTCAAATGAGGATGCAGACACCAAATCCTCAATCAATCCAGTCCAATGAGGCCCATGTAGACTTATTTTAAGCAGTTCATGCAAACAAACCAACGACTGGAGGATCTGTTCCCCTCGATCTTCCAAGGTTTTCTTGCCCTTAGCTTCTTTTTTCTTTTTATCCCTCCCTGACTTAGAGCTTGACTTGAGCAGCAACACCAACTGCAACAGTGGGCATCCCAACACTTTGATATCTCCATAGATCAAGGTCTTCAATGGATCATCATTTGGCATGGCAGGGAAAGATTTTAGTAGATGAAGGCAAGCCTTCAACACAAAGGCAATCAGTTTCGAACAGTGAAATGATGTCTTGGATGAAGATGATGATTGGCTGTGATTCTGAGAAACTGTATGGGTATTAGAAGCATCAACATTATATAACTTCAGTGCGGTCACTAACAGCTGATGAATACTTGAAGTTGACAAGAAAGGACTTCTTGCTTGAGACAATTTCAGGAGGGTGGCACGTGGACCTTCTTTGGTGTTCTGATCAGACTTTTCCAGGATATCTTGAGTAATAGATCTTGACGATCCCTTTGCAAGACCATTCCCTTGTTTAGTATTGCATGCAACCTTTTGCAAAGAATCATACAGATTGATGAGCTCCAAAAGTTCTTTTTCAAGATCCACCTTTTCTGTTTCTGTAGCTTTCTCCAACTCTGTTGCAACTGCATTTAACAATACCTCGACAATTCCTGACAATATCCAAGAAGAGTAGCTACCCTTCTCTCCTTCAAAAGCACAAGAGCCTGGATCCTGACACTTGGCTATAACATCTGATCCGATATAGAAAGAAATTAGAAAAAAGCAAGTTGGAAGACAAAAGCTTTTAAGTTAAAAGAAAATTTGGAAAGGAGGCACAATATCAGGTCAACATTTCACAAACCTTCCAAACAGCCATTTCTCAACAACTTCCGTATATTTAATAAAGCATTTGAGAAAGATTCGCTAGAGGAAACTCTTCCTGCCTGCAGTAGCTTCAGAGAATCAGTGTGGCTACAGGATTGTATTTCAATACCATCAGTTCATACACCATCAAGTTGGTCCAAAGGAATGATTGAGATACCTCGTTCTCTTGAGAAAGAGAGAACCCAAAACATGGCCATGAATACTCTGATGGACGATCTGTTTTGTTATGTGACTGGAGGAGAAGAATCCAAGAGACACACGATAGGAGGCAATCTAAAGGTTCTTCAAGGCAAGCTTTGCCATTCTCCAGTTTAATGCAACTGCTAACACTAAGCTGGACGTCTTCATCCTGCACTAACATAGTGCTTGAATGTCAAGTGTTGCATTTGGCAGCACAGATTGCATTTACATGGGCAAAGTGAGGTTGAAACAAGATTTGTACTCAATACCTCATGGTAAAAGGAAAGAAAGTGAGGCCACAGGAAATCAAAGACAGGCCCTGCAATGAACGGGTCCAACATGACAAGTTTCACAAGCCCCTGATACATGACCTCTTTAACTCTAGCCTGATTAAAGTGATTAAGTGGTAAGCAGAAACATGGTTGGAAATCTATATGCAATGATATATGATGGATATAGACTGATTAAGAGAACAGCAGACCTGTTGTGAAAGGCATCTGCGGAGCAATCCACTCAGGTCTTGAAAGAGGCCTGTTCCCATCCCACAGGGAATCCCGGCTTGCTGGCTGCAACTAGCTTGGCTGGAAGACTCTTGCATTGAATTTGGACCATTATTCTTGGATTGTTTGTCCGCGACAATCAGATCAATAATAGCATTAGTAGCAGCAATACGGACTGTATCTTCTCTTCTAAACATGGCCTTCCGCATGACCAAAATTGTGTAATCCTGAAAAATTGTCATCAGAAGTATGCATCTCACTACTTTACGTATTGGTCTTTGATTGAATAAGACTGCCAAAGAACCAATACCTGCAGATCACGGCTGAATTTCATGAGTGGCAATATAGCAGTAACGAATGAGATGGAAGTTTTATCATGCATGAAAGTGAAGTAATCCAAAAGTTCCTTCAGCCGTGCAACATGTTCGAGCGTGGGATAGGGATAACTCTGAACCAGACAGCTGATCAGTCTGAAGAGAAAAAAATACAAACGAGTGAACAGAACATATGATAAAAACATGAAAAACAATCATCATCATCCTGAGATTATATTGAATTTACCTGATGATTGGCATGGTTTGTTGAGGCTTCAGAGAAAGGATGCGAAATTTGCACTGTTCAATTATCTGCAACCAGGCAATGAAATGACCATCAAGCACATTATCTGAAAAATGAGAATACTGCATAACATCCAATCTGGATTGGGAAAGTGTGTAACAGTCCCACAATGATCCAACCACAAAGGACAAAATGCATAGGAAGAAATAAGACATTTAGCAAATCTGATGGAAAATGGATGACAAACAGCACAAACACCTGGCAAATTCTAGGAAAATATTGAGGACAAAATAAAAGAGGAAAGAATTGAAAAGATTATAAAAGAACAAAGAGACACCTTCTAGACCAATATTTCATACTTCTTTAAATGCTTTCTCTAGGATCAGAAACTTGTTAAGGTTTGGGCATCTACTGAATCTCACAAGCAGTTTTAAATCCTGTTCTAAACGTGTTTGCCAAGAAACATGAGGCCCTATTTGGATCGTGGTATTGGCCAGTTTGAAATGCTTGTACTGGCTAATCCTAGATTGAGCAATACAAGGATCCAAACGGGCCCTAATCTCATGCAGTAAATGCATTTTCATTAACTGTGACAAAATGCTTCTATTGTTTCCATCGATTCCTATCAAACCAACCTCGTTTCTTGCCATGTCATGGACTTCAAACAGAGTCTTCAGTATCTGAATGCCGAGTTCTCCGGTGCCCATCAAACCATCAGAGTCGGAAAAATCTTCTCCGTTGGAGCCTTCAACTGATTCTAGCAAACCAAAGCCAAACTGAATGATGCTGGACACAATGTGCTCCCTTCCATAGTTGCTCTCATTAATCTACAGCACCAGGAAAGGAAAAAAAAAAAACACACACACACACACACAAAAAAGGTCTTGCACGGATTACAACAGTATTCTTACAAAACAGTCCAACACATACACACAATAATGAAGCAAGAAGACTATTACAGCTCGTATCACAGCCTTCTCCACTCTTTTAGCTGTATGGAGAGAGTCTTTTTTCAAACTATCCGGCAACCATTTACAATCTCTGCAAGTTTCAGAACAGAGTTATAAAAGGTCTAGACAAACAAAATATCATTCCCAAAAGTTAATTATCAGACCACAAGTAGTCCATTAGTGAACCATCTATGCAACCGCCAAGTGAAATTAGAGTATATGTGGGCCAAGTATAAAGACTATCACAAGTGTTTCTCTACCGCACATATGATGCATGAGTAGCTGATTGGAGCCGTTCAAATCATAGGCCCTCTGGTGGACAGGCTACAGCTCCAATATTGAATCTAACTATCAAACCAATAGACATATGCTCGCCAAACAAGGACTGTTGTGAAAAGCTTGGATAAGTGGGTCCACAAGATCTTATGGCATTAAAGTCGAAGATGGACAACCTACATCCAGCGGTCCGCTTAACTACATAGGGAGCATAAAGGATCTAATCACTCCTCTGATCCTACGGTTGGGATGGCCCCTGGACACAATCAATTGTTTAAGATCGTCTAGAGGCAGCCTAATGGACATTGAATTTTCTCGCTGTTCCTTTCTCTATTTTCACTCTAGGGATTCATTCAGATGGTATGCCTTACCAAGGGAAGGCAGATCAAGAGGAGTTCAGATGAGATACAGACAAGGCATTCAAAAACGGTTACATGACGGTAACAGTGATGACCATTATGCATTATGGGGTCATAACGGTCATTACAGAAAAAATGGCCCATAACGGTCCATTATGGGCCAAAACAGGTTTTTTCAAAAAAAAAAAAAAAAAAAAAAAAACGTAATGGCCATTGCGGCTTGTATCATAACGGTAACAGCAGTGGCCGTTATGGCCGCCATTACTGTTACGGAATACCCTAGATATGGATACCTGTCTCGTCCAATCTCTCTTTCATATCCCAATCCTCTTTCTCATTTAAACTCAAATCCAAAATTTAAGCCTCGAGAGTACAAAAAAAAGGGATTTCAACCTGGAGAAATTCCAAGGGAAAACCATGTGGGGCCTACCCACAAGTGTGGCATGCTGGCCCATATCCAACACATTGCTCATTTTTCCTCCTAGCCAAGCATGTGTAAGTGATGTAAAGCAGGTTGCAGACACTTTCATGGCAAAGATGGACCAGAGAAGGCCCGATCGGAGGTGGAAATGATCCGGACCATTAGAACCTTAAAACAGTCGTATCTCGCAAACCGGGATGAGTTTTTTGACATATCATATATGATTTTGGGGTAGGAGAAGCTACTTTAGCCAACCAACCTGCTACACCGCGTTTTCCATGCCAGATTTGCAAGATTCCATCAGCTTAACGGTCAAAAGTCCCTTTCATGTTCATTTTTACTATAAATAGTAAGTTTTAATTCAAGCATAACTTTTGATCCTTAGAGTTGTAGGAGTCGTGCCCAACATGAAAAGGGCTTAGAAAAGTTAGGAGAATAACGTGGTTGGGTTGGGCCAAATTGGACACTTACTATTTTTGGCCGAAAACCATGAAGTCTAGTAGGAATGGAGACCGTCTGAAAATAGCGAGTTTACTATTTATAGTAAGTCACATTTTTAGGGTGTTTGAGTTGGAGTTTGAGTCTAAAACCCTGTCCCAGGTTTGAGCTCATTATTTAAAGGGTTGTAATTTCGTTTTTTATAATCAATCAATTTATTTCGAATTTATTAGAAATTATTTCTATTTTTATCCCTCGTGGATTCGAGGAAGCTCTGTGAGGAGTCCAGAGAGCTCCGTGGATTTGGAGTAGATATCCCCTGAGGAAGACGGTGATCGACCTCGTCACGCCCCTCCTTGCGTCAGTAAGCTACAGCTCAGCCACAAAGATCGTCGCATTAGTGTCAAAAGTAATGGCCGATCCATGGTGGGATCCACAATTTCAACAATCAAAGTGTACAGTAGCAATGCCTTCAGGTGCCATTTATAATACAGGGAAAGCACATGTATAAAACAATTTACAATTTATAATTCCAAGCATCCATTCTACTTTCATTTCTAATCAAACATCTGCTGCAAAATGCAAGAAATACCAACTAAAAAACTCAAAGTCGGTACCTTGCGAATCGGTACCCTCGATACGTCGTAACCACGGCCATTTTCAGTACACCCATTGCGCTCTCACTAAACCTCCGAACCCTCGCAACCGACAGCAAAACCGTGACCGCAAAATGATTAAAAACCCTCATATCTGATCGCACGATCCCCAAAACCTCCTGCCCCAGCGAAGAATCTTGCTTCACCGCGAAATTCACATGCAGTAGCACCGTCCCCTCAACCTGCCGGACAATCGCCGCCGTCGCCCTCGACCCCACCACTGCCCCAAAGAAGCCTACTATCCCTTCAACCACAGTCCGCTTACCGAACCCACCCTTTGAACCCAGGAGCAGCAGCTGGTAGACAAGTGACGGCAGGTCCTGCAGATCAACGTTCCTCATTCCATTAAAAACCTTCTCGAGAAAATCCCTCGCCCGGGCTTTATCCAGCGGTGGGAATTCACGGAGGAGGGAGACAATCTTGATAAGTAGAGCCTTGGACCAGTCAACCGACACGATCTGGCCAAGCACAGAGTCGATGTAGTCGTTGGTCCCTTCGATCTCATCCGATGACCGGACGAGGTCGAGTGATCGAGGGAGGAGGTCGAGAGGGTGGGCGTCATCGGGGCCTGCAATTTCGGAGAGATTGGAGAGGATCTCGGAGATGAGAGGAGGGAGGGGTATTTTGGGAAGATGGAGGGAGAAAAGATGGAAGATTCTGGAAGAATTCGAGTCGTGGGGGATTTTATGGGAGTAGAAGAGGCGGAGGTAGGAGATGAGAAGGGAGGACATTAGGGAGGAAATTGAAGGGCTTGGAGGGGCATTTTGGGAAATGAGAGATAGGAGGGAGGAGAGGTATTCGGTGACGTGGACGGAGGGGGAAGGAGAGAGGGAGCGGGCGTGGAGGAAGGAGAGGAGGGTGGATTGCGGGGTGGAGGATAAGAGGGTTGCGCAGGCTTGGGGAGGCTGAGGGTGTTGGTTGGCGAGGCGTATGATATCAGCGTCCGTTAGCGGTGGGGTAGGGACGTGGGATTCGGTTTCCATGGCGGGGGGGGTTTTTTCTTCTGCGCTTTGGTAGAGGGTTTTGAATGTGGGAGGGATGGAAGCATTTGCGCGGGAAAGAGTCGAGGGCACCCTGGGAAGGATGGGGACCGGACGCGGCTTGGCTGGGGACCGAACATCAGCTAGCTAGCTGGTGGGCACCACCATGATGTATGTCTTTTATCCACGCCGTCCATTCATTTTTTTTCACATCATTTTATGGCATGAGCCCAAAAATAAGAAGATGAGAATCTCAGGTCAACCACACCATAGAAAACAGTTGAGATTGAACACTAACTGTTGCAAACATTTTGGGCCACGGCGGTTCTGAATCCAGCTGATATTTGTTTTTTCATTCATCAAGTTATGTGTCACGATTAGAGGTTGTACCTGATTAGGTCCAACTCTTGCAAGCACCTTACCCAAACTTGAACTGATTTGGGAATGAATTCAGCAAGGCTGACTTGATCGAACTGATTTTTTGCTGGCCTTACCCAAACGTCAATTCGAGTCATTTTTTATTTTTTATTTTTAAAAAATCAAGAATTTTTAAAAATTTGTAAAAAAATAAGAAAAAGAAATTAAGGATAACTTTCCTAAGTTAATAAAAAAACTAATTTTACATATTTAAAATATATTTGAGAGAAATAAAATCAATCAGACAATGAATTAAATAACAAGTGCTTGAATTTTGATCAGCTGGAACCAGGGCGGCCCACGAGCGGCTTGCACGACTGCACCTGATGTCCCGAGCTAGGGCGGGCCACCAGTGGCCTGCACGGTTGCACCCGAGGTCCCGTGATAGGGCGGGCCACCAGCGGCCTGCAAGGCTACACCCGAGGTCCCGAGCCAAGGCGGGAGCTCAAAAATACACAGAAAAAAAAAAACATATAAATGGAACATACCCAATGAATGGACGAGGATGATCGGTGAAGATAGGGTGTTGGGCTGCTGAGTGGCCTATATTCCGATCAAGTTCAATACGGCGCTGGCTCGGGTAAGGTTAAGGTTCAAGTAGACAAAGGATAAAGGTTATTTTAAAAAAAGACTTTATACTACCCGATTTTGGCTCGAATCGGGTCTCAGATTGGATCGGATCTAACCGAATCGAGTTGATGCGTGACCCGAACTCAACTCGGTCGAGTGTCGGATCCGAGTGGGTCTACTCAATCTGACCAGACCCTAGCTTTCAGTTCGGGTCGAGTCAAAACCGACCAGTTCAGTCGAGTCGGGTCTGATCCTGCCCGCCTCTAATCACCTTATAAACATGTTGGATGACAAATAAATGTTACAGTAGACCTTATGAAGTTTTAAGTTGTGAATGTTCGATTAATATTATTTTTCCATAGAAACTTGGGATTTGAATCAATTTCATTTTTAAGCTTGTATGCTTAAAATAAAATTGAAAAAAATAAAATAAATATATAATGGATGGAGGTGAAACACATATATCATGGTGAAGCCATGGAGCTTCCACAACATCTAGTTTGCTGGTGTTGGAGTCACTAGCCAAACCACCTTCGGAATAAATTGGGCCTTTGAAGGGTTTTATCCACACTGTCCATCCATTTTTATGGTCCACTTAAGATTTGGATCTTCTTCAATTTTGAACATATGCCCTAAAATGATTTGATAAAATGAATGGAAAACATAAATATATAATTCATATATCAAGGTAAGCGCCACGATAAGAGCCACAACAGAGAAGGCTGGGGCACACATAGTCCGCTCCCTTCTGTGTTATCTAAATCATAGAAATCATTGCATTAAATGAAAACCTTTTCTTTTCATTTGCTTTCCCATGAAGCTTTCCAAACCTAGCCTTCTAAGAGGAAGAGGATTTATACAACACAGAAGATCAGATAACTACTAAAGTCAGAGGCCAAGATCTGTTGATCCGAACCATTCGGTGGGATGGACCTTACCGTGGATGGGCCATGAACCACAACTATCTTATATTGTAAGATTAAATGTGGAAGAAATTTTTTTAATCCATTTATGATTTTTTTTGGATATCAATCTAAAAAATATTAAATTTATAAAACCTTTTCTTGTAAGTGATGCCCTACTCATTTTGCATGTGGGTGAAAATGCCAATGTAGGATAATATAATTTATCTCACTATATCAAATACAGAAATATTAACTTATGTATGACGATCAAACAGTCGATTACATGAGTTTTGCCGTAATAATTGGATACCTAAAAAATCTAAGTCTACAAAATCATTAAGTGGCCCACACCGTAAAAGACAGTACTTATGTGATAACCTTGGATCGCTCTAATATTTGTGTTTTCAGTTAATCCTGGTTTGTTAGAATGGTGTTATGAACAGTTTGGATGGCACATAAACATCATGGTGGGCCCGGGATGGTTTCAATGGTGGGCATTTTCATCCCATTGCGTTTCTCGTATTGTTGTCCACTGAAGTTTTGGATTTGTTTCATTTTTGGGATCATGCCTTAACATGAGCCGGAGAAACTGATGATCGAGGTGGATTGCTCACGGACATCTGGGTGGGTCCCAAGTAGTTTCGGACAGTAGAACTTGTGGGCCTGGACGCATGCAACTGGCGTCCTGATGAATAGTCAGGCCTGATTTTTATCATATGACGTGTGCCCCAAGGAGGCTTATCCGATCAACGTTCCAGATCTCGTACACATGTGCCAATTTGGCACGTTCGTGCAATTGTGATCAGCGCTTGAAGATGGTACATCTGGAATCGGCATCGCTGACCGGAATTTGTATTGGACGCGGATTGCGTCGGCAGGGTCTCTGTGGGGCCCATCGTGATGTATGTATTTTATCAACGCCGTCCATTCTTTTTTCCAGTTATTTTAAGTCGATGAGCCGAAAAATGAGGCAGATCCAACACTGAATTGGATCACACAGTGAGGATTCAACGCCCACCCTTAAAAGCTTCTTGAGAACGGTGAAAGTTTTGATAAAGCTGATATTTGTGTTTTCCTTTCATCCAGGTCCACGTGGAACGCGTTGGATGGAAAATCTCACGGTGGGCCCAAGGTTTCCCAGGTAGGCATTATTATCACCACTGCTTTCATATCATGTCGTGTGGTCCACTTGAGCCATGGATCGGCCTCCCTTTTGGGTTCGTGCACTAAAATGATATGTCAGAATGGATGGACGGCGTGGATAAATCTTGTACATCACGGTGGCCCACTTCGATCCTGGCAGGGGCAGGACCCAATCCGCGTCCCATTTCATTCATTTGATAGTTGATATCCTGGCTGTGCACGCAGAATGTATTAACTCAAACACTCAGTGCCTTCAAAAGTTATCCTATAAAAATTGACGCGGAGACGGAGTGCGTCGACGTGCTGGGCGACGTGGGGCTAACGTGATGTATATATTTTATATCCACGCTGTCTGTTACAGGTGAAAATGGACCGACTAAGAACAAACAGTACGAGAGCGACACGGATTGCGTCCTACTCAATCCGTCCGTGCAGGGCTCTGTGGGACCTACCGAGATGTAAATGTTTTATCCACGCCGTTTTTCTCGGATCATTTTAAGGTATGATCCAAAAAGTGAGGCAGGTCCAAGGCTTAAGTGGACCACAATGTGGGGATTGAAGTTCTACCAATAAAAACATCTTCGGAGCTGGAGAAGTTTCAGATCAAGCCGATATTTGTTTTTTCACTTCATACACATCTACATGACCTTATGAATAGGTTGGATGGTAAAAGAACATCACGGTAGCCCTTAGAAAGGTTTCAATGGTGAGTGTCATTATTGTTGCAGCTTCCTTTGGTGTGGTCCATTGGAGCTATGGAATAGCTTCATTTTTAGTATTATACCTTAAAATGATCTGAGAAAATTGATGAATGATGGGGATAAAACACTTACATCGCGGTGGGCCCCATAGAGCTTTGCCCGAATGGATTACTGTTCGGGCAGGGGTAGGACGCAATCGGCGTCCGTATGAGAGGGGGTAAAACATTTCAATGGAGATATCTTTGCGTCGATAATTGATTACGACTCCTACTAGCAGCTCCACGACTTGACCACTAGTGGAGGATCTCTTGTTATCGAGAATGACGAACTACCATAAGGATCGACCCGACCTACCTCGAAGGAAGGCTCAGCCACGATCAACAGTTCAACCTTGGCAGATCGGCCTCGTCCCTCTCTAATTGGTAGGATGGCCTCGGCCTTCCCACCCAGAGGTCGGCCTCGGCCATCTACCCCGATCTCTTCAGATCCCGACCACTCGGAGATCTTATCAAAGAGATATCTTCGAGATTCCTGTTGAAAATATTGAAGAATAACTGCGACACACTTGGGGAGATTTCCTGTACAATATGCACCTACCAAGTAGGAAAATTACCATCTATGCCACTAGTGCCTAGTAACTGTAAATGAGAGCCTTGCGTACGGTGAAAGGTACGCACAAAATACACACCATAAACCTTACATTTGATTAGACCTAGTTGGCTTGCACTGACTTTGGCATCGAATGGTCCCTTGTTGTAGCCAGGGTTTCTATTGTTGTCTCCTTTTGCGGTTCCATAAATGGTCTAAGGAGGACGTTGGGATTTCAGCATCAACACCGTCAATCCATTTTGCCATGTTATTCTAGGGCCCAAAACTGAACAACATTCGAATCTCAAGTGGATCACATCATAGGAAACAACGATGACCGTAGCAATTGAATGCCCACCATTAAAAGCATATTGGGGCCACAAAAGTTTTGCATCGGGTTGATATTTGTGTTTTCCCTTCATCGAGACCTTATCAACATATTGAATGACAAATAAACATTATGTTGGGGCATAAAAAGGATCGAATAGTGGGTGTAATCATGCTCACTATTTTCTATTATGTGGTCCACTCGATCCTCTGATATACTTCATTTTTAGGCTCATGCCCTAGAAAGAGCTAGAAAAAATGGATGGATGACACAGATGTAGATCACATACATCATGTTAGGCCCCATAATGCCAACACATAGACAGACTGCTGGGGCGGTGGGCAAGACCACCTTATCTCCTTCCGATTAGTTGAAATAAGACCATTGGATATTGGGTATTTTCATTTGAATGGTTTAATAATTACGTAGACATCTAATAGTTAATATAATTAAATAAGATTTTTATTTTTTATTTTATTTTATTTGTTAAGGGTACCTCTGATATAGTAACAATGGTTTGCGCCATTTAGTTTTAATTATTTGTGTTCACTTTAATTCAATCAAACTTGATTACTCATGTAAATGAGGGTATAAATTGGATACACGTGTGTGAGTAGGATGTGTGGATATATCAAAATTTGTATAACTCAATAGTTGATTGAATTGTTGGTGTGCCCTTCATAAAAATGGACGAAGTGAAGATTGAGATCGAAGATCAAGAGTACTCTTGGCCACTAATATTAAGATCTGTTTAGATGACTAGTAAAAAGATATAAAGCTAATCTTTTCAAATGAGTTATTTTTGCCCTGTGACAATAAATACAAGTCTATAACTTTAAAAACTTGTTCTTTCATTAACACTTAAAGTTTGAAAAACTTCTCCCCGGATGCACATTCAAATTAAATAAAAGTGAAAAGTTGCTGATTTCATTAAGTATTACAAACTAATGTTTATTACAACAGACAACTTCTGATAATGCCAAATGAATAAGTAAATGAAATTGATAAACACCTAAAATGCCAATTGGAATTGAATCGAAGCAGGTGTGATCAACCAAGTCAAAATTTAAAAGGTCATGATCTACAACTTAAAGTTGTAGAAAATCTCTTTACCCTTAAGGTATTGCAGCTAGAGCTCTTAGGTGGTAGTTAAATTAAGTTAAGTTAAAAAATATAAATAAAAGATAGATTAATGTGTTTGACATAGGTAAAACTGATCATTTCAAAGAACGTTGAGGCGATAAAACCCTTGTTAGGGATTGTTCATTGTTTCTGAATTTTGCATGCTCACATCGACGGCTTCCCACATATAAAAGTCCTCATAGTAAGATATGGAAACTCTTAATTAAAAAAGTCTTTGAAAAAAAAGCTTTCAGATGTTGGATCTCATATTTCCAATCCTACGCATAGGATGTTCTCTCATCGGACTTAAAAAGCATTTTTTGCTTAATCACAATAGTTCATCTAAGCAATCTGGTCTAGACCAATCAATTCTTGACTGGAGAAGTGAGATTCAACGCCTACTATAGGTCTGTTATTAGCGGTGGGCTAGATCCTTCAAATCTTAATCCATCATTGGGTATATCACATTCTTCTTCGTGCCCGACGCCCATTCGTTTGGTTCCAGTTAGGGCATGACGGTGGACCTAACCCAAGTGATGTGTCCGCTTCTTCGTAATATGAGTCTGAGCCACAATTGGGCCAAACCCAAATCTTTCATTTTGAATTGACTGTGAGACACGGACTTATCAAGAAAATTATGGAACGTGATAAGATTTTTACTCTTGGAAGATTATAGACGTGGTAAACTTACTGCCTCATTAATAAAACATGAATTAAAGTATGATGATTTATTCTTTAATATTTATAATGTAATGCTATTACCAACAATGATCTTCTCAAATGACAACAATTACAGTTATGCGCATCATCCATCACTCGGTAGCAAAAGCACTTCTACTTCATTCAAATCCTCCCTTGATAGGCGTGAACCTTGGAAACATCGTCACCCAAGTATATCCAAGGAATCGCAGTTACTCGACCCGAGGACTGACAATTGTCGTGGCGGTTGCCGCAAACAGAGACCGAAGAAGCGAGTCGCAGCATACGTGCCGAAGTAGCACATCGTACGGGTTTACGATCCGCGACACTCGTTGCGATGCACTGTGATCATTCACTTTACAAAAATAAAATGGTTCCACTCATTTGGTGGGCCACGCATGCAAGTTGAATATTGGCCGTTGGAATTTTGTTTTTTCGACTTTTCTCATATCCCTGTGGCCCATACGACGATCGAAAGAGCGATATTTCTGGAGCATGGAAATTTAGACGTGTTCCGTACAAGGTGAATGGTCTGATCTCTTATATGCTGCGAATCGCATCTCAATCTTTACTCGCGCAAATGATCCCAGTAGTTCTTCCGAAGGATAGGTCTTGGTTAACTCCTGATCCAGACCGTTTATATGTTCTCTCGCACCGAGGATCGACGATTTGCAATTACTCCTCACGAAAAACAATCGTATCCTTCCCATTTGTAGAGAAATACAAACAACTTTCTACATTCAACTACAAAAAGAGGCCCAAGACTGAATCTGAATATGATTTTCCTTTTGTCAAGATGTAAACACGAAGGGTTTCATATGATCAACGGTTCGGATCAATGAAAATTGGGCCACAACTGACAAAATAGAGACTCGAGTAAAACTGTGTTCGTCCTCGGGCCGTGTATCCAGTGATTCATCCATTCTCCGTTCTCTTCTAGACACCTGACGTGGGCCTACCGTTGCAGAAACGCGATCAGGATGGATTTCAACTTCCAAAAAAGAGGCTCCTCTTCTCGTAGTCCGCGGGCTACAAAAGTGAATACATGGCCCGCTAGTTGGGCCAGTGAGTGGACTGGGCTGCCAACGGGCTGTTCCCAGGCTAGGCCGGTCTGTCCAAGCCCAGCCTCTACAGGAAAGAGGCCTAACAAGGCCACGACGGCTACACCAAACAGGCCCAAGCCCGCTTGATGATTTGCACCAAACAGGTCCACCTGAGATTTAAATCAGCTTAATTTTTTGGATCATGAGCTAAAATGAGCTGTCAAAACGGTTGGACTGCGTGGATGTAAGGAACATAAATCAAAGTGGGCCCCACAGTTAGGGATCCCACCCACCTTAGTGGATCTGTGGGGCCACCTTGACGTATGTTCCTTACATCCACGCCGTTCAACTGTTTTGAAAGCTGATTTTAAGGCATGATCTTAAAAACGAAGCAGATCCAAATCTCGGTTGGACCATACAACAGGAAACAATAGTGACTGACGATTAAAAACTTCTTGTGGGCCATAAAAGTTTTAGATCAAGTTGATATTTGTGTGGGCCATTTATCCAGGTCTTTGTGACCTTATCAAAAGGTTGGATGGCAAATAAACATTTCAATGGCCTCCAAGAAGTTTTTAATGGTGGGGATTCAATCACCACTGTTTCCTGTGGTGTGGTTCACCTAAGCTTTAAATCTGCTTAATTTTTTGGATAATGTCTTAAAACAAACTATCAAAACAGTTGGACAGCATGGATGTAAGTAACATATATCAAGGTGGGCCCCACAGTCAAGGATCTCACCCACCTAGGTGGATCCGGGGATCTACCGAAGCCGCACCCTCTAAACTCAGCCACCCAATTTTGTGCAAGACTCAGGTCGTTCATTGAGTGGGCCCCATCATGCGGGATATATGAAAAAAAAAAGCCCTTGAAATCCAAAATGGGCTGGTTATGGGCTCCTAGACACAGTGATCCTAGCCCAATCAGTAAACGGGCTTAATTGTAGGCCCACCCAAGTCCAGCCAGAAGTGGGCCAGGACCAATGGTCCATTAGCAGTCGCAGAGAACCGTTCATGCCTATCCACGAGCCGATGGAGGAAATGGCCCGGCTGGCGGACTACGGTTTCAATTTAGTGGTCCGAGGAGTACCTGCCGTGTATCGTCGTTTCCCGCGATCGTGTATATATATTTATATATATATTATACACGCAGAGGGCGAGGAAGACTGAAAAGGCCTAAACGCAGCTTCGCTACAAACGTCTCTTACGTAAACCCCTCAACAAACGTCCGATTTCTTTCTCATTTATAGAATCCCCACCAGACTCTGAGAGAGAGAGAGAGAGAGAGAGATGGGAAGAACACAGATGGAGGTGGGAGCTGATGGGGTTGCTCTTATCACCATCACAAATCCACCCGTCAATTCCTTGTCCTTTGATGGTAATTCTCTCTCTCTCTCTCTCTCTCTCTCTCTCTCGGGCTCTGTTGTGTTTTTTGAGATTGGACAGGAGGGTCCATTGGTCGGTGATCCAGTCCGTTGGTCTGATCGGCTCGACTGTGGATGGGTATCCATGGAAACTCCTCTTGCTCGTTCAATTATAACCCATCTACCAGTGGTCTGGAAATTGACGGCAAGGATGAATTCCGGAGTCCACATTTGGTGCGAAAAAGATCAAAATGGGCATGGGTTTCCAATTCATGCTGGGGCCTAGTTGATCAACGGTCTGGATTCTTGATCCATGGGCCACATTCGTCTGAATGCAAGCTTGAGGCTCAGTCTTTCATTTTGTGATCCTTGAACTTTTCCACCTTTCAATAAAATCTTTGATGTGTGGTGGACCAGCTAAATACATACATCCAAGAAAACATGCATAACACCTCAAAACCACTTAAGAGCTTGTTTGGGAACTTGTATTTGGAATGCATTGGATACAGATTACAAATAAGGTGATTCTGAATCTTTAGTTGTATTTGGCAGCTTGTACTCGAATGCACTTTAATACAAAAATATCAGTGCATTTAAATTCTGTAGTATATTTATAGGAACTTGAATTTGATTATGTAATCAACTTTAATATCTCATATTAGTGTAGATATGTGATATTTGATAGAATGAGTGTAATAAGCCCATTGAAATATATACTTTGTCAAAAAAATGACCAAATTCTGTGGCTTGATGGGTCATAAGCATAATGATAAAAAACGGACGACTCCCCAACATTTTTTAACTATCAATTTAATTTACATGGCCAATGTTTGGACGGTTCAGATCATTCTATTGATGTGATTTTTGTGATGCAACTGATATTTAGAATGTTTTGGGTTATCATTAGTGCGGCATGTGTAAAATGGATTAGTAGCCTAGTGACACTTTTGTTACACGTGAGACCCTTCTACTTTTGAAATGTAGCCAAAAAAAGGCATTTCACTCGGAATACTGTAGTCACAACCAAAGGATGAGATTTCAAAATACACCAAAATTGTGTATTTCATTTACCTCCGATTCCATTTACTCCCAAATCCATGCTACAAAATAACTTTTGGATTCCAAATGCACTAAAAAACACCCGAACTTGTGTTGCCAAACGAACCCTAAATGATGTTTGAAAGTAGAGAACACCAAAATCATGCAACTAAGGCAATGTATTTATTTTTGTACCCACTTTTTTATTGTAACAAAGAGCGAATTCTCTACAAATGTTGCACCAACTTTTCTGACAAATGCCGGTCTCGATATGAAAAATGGGTCTCGCATAAAAACACACCCTTAACATAATGTGCAAGTTCAGTTTATAGCTATTTTCTGTGGTATATACAGACTATCATTTGGACTTAGTCTCTAGAAATGGGAGAGCCCAGGGTCTGGTGATCCTATCTGTTGGTCCAACAGGTCCAACGTTGCATGAATCATGGCCCAAAGATCTCCTCAGTGGACAATCTAATCCTTCCATGGTGTAGTTTGAAAAATAAATAGTTTAGAGAGGTGCAACCATAGTCCATGTTTAGCTCAATAAAGGCTGAAGATTAGATGGTGGGATCTTTCAACGTTGGAGATTTTCAGAGACTGATCAATCTGTGTAGGGTTCATCAAATCAATGGTATAGATCACTGAACCATTGGCCCACATGTACAAACTTAAAAAATCAAGTATCCGATGCATTTCCTAAGCTCTAGGATCATTTAATTTCTAGTTTTTTTATGTTTGACTTGGCATGTTTCGGGCTGTTTATAATCTATCCAATCAAAACTATGGGCCCCATTTATGCAAGGCCCAAGAACACCCTTTGGTCATAGGTCACGCGTCTTCTTTTCCTATATAAAGAATTCAGTGGGTTCTAGTATTACTTTCGAGCAAGGTAAAGGTTCTTTCCTTGTAAAGGTTTGGATAAAAAAAGGTTGAAACACAACCTTAAACAATCACAACTGTATCTAGTTGTAAATTCCTTTTGGTTCATATGAAGCAACATAGACCAATCGGAATTAAATTGAAATAATTAATTGAGCATAATGTAACTAGTGGACCATCTGATTGCATGTGTGTATGCCCCACAGGTCAATTAGACCATTGGCTCGGCCGCTTGACTATATCTGTGGGTCCCACATTTCAATCAGACCATTGATTTGATCTAGATCTGTCCCCAGACCATGGATCTGATATAGATCCTCAATCAAGCCATTTGGATCTAATGATGTGGCCATATATTAAATAACAACATTTGGATGCTCTGGAAATTTAATCTGAATGGTTGTATGGTCTGTATCCTCAACATGAATTGTTGGATTGTTACTCTTTATCTGGATCTTCCTGGATGGTTGGATCTTTAATCTAGGCCCATGGATGGGCCTATTTTTATTTAATCTAATGGGGCCAGATCTTCAATAGGTCAGCTTCTGATTGAACATGTATGATTTTGGATGCATCATCAAGCATCCACGTGGTAGCCATTTGATAAGATGCCTACAATCATCCATCTGTATAAGTCCATGGCCCATCCAAAGTGGGGTGAATGACTGGGATTGTCTGAATTGATGCACATCTGTGCCATGTGATGGAGGATGTTGGAGTGGGTGGGATCTGCCTACTTACCCGAAGCATGGTCTAAGTCAGTCATAAAACTCTGACTGGCTGATTGGTGGTTCAACCCAAGACAGGAATCAGACTATCATGGGTCCATTTTGCACAATTAGCCATAAAATGTTGAAAAATATTTTCATGTGGTCTAACATAATTATCAGGATTTTATGTTTCTTGTAGAATAGATCTAACTACCATTTGCATCTGTATATCATTAGCTATATTCGTAGACAATATTGATCTTTCTGCACGGATTGCACATTTCCTTTGTTTGATTTTCAATTGCTTATCTGGATTATGTAAACCATCTCAATGTAAATACTCAAATCATCATGTTTGAATTGCTAGAATGCGATCTACTATCTTGTAGGATGATGTGATTTCTCCAAGTTTTTTTATAAAAAAATACCCCCCTTTCTTTGGCTTTCTTTTATTTTCCAGTATTATACAGCTTAAGAGATAATTATGAGCAAGCTTTACGAAGAGATGACGTGAAAGCGATTGTTATTACGGGTAACATCAACCGATCTATGTCCTCCTAATTTTTCTATAAAGGGCAGGAGATGATTGACAGAGATATAAACTTACAGTCTGAGTTAATCGAGCAGGTACGAAAGGCAAATTTTCTGGGGGGTTTGATATCACTGGCTTCGGTGGAATGCAAGGGGGAAAGGGTACGATTATCTTTTTACATGCCTCAGTTCTCAAATTCTTATTATGTAATACCAATTCTTTAAGTTTCTGTGTGTGTACCTTGCAGTGGCACTGCCAAAGCCGGGTTACATTTCAATAGATGTTTTCACTGACATGTTTGAAGGTACGGACGTATGGGATTTCCTATCCCCCTGAGTTATTATATCATGTTTGATCGAGTATATGTTTGACCCAATAAATTGTATATGTGATCCAAATTGCTCCTATGGTGGACAGCATGGTTGATAGGAGATATCCCAAAAATCTTGCCCTCGGGAGGATCCTAACCCTCTAGTTGGGTCCCTCTTAAATGTGGAGATTGTCCACACTAACACTCCATACTTCTCCCCCAAAAGGCGATTTTAGTAAACCGAATGCAGTAGTTGGGCTAAGGGTCAATTTGGCATTTTTTCTTGCATCTCCCCTAGGAGCCCAGGTATCATATGCACCCCCAAAATAAAGAGCCCCCATCTTTATCTAATGGCTATGATGATGACCAGGTTACTCTATGGTGGGGCCTAAACTATGCCATTAATGAGTTGAACAAAGAAAACAACATTTCTTTTGATCAAGCATTAAGTTTCCCTGGCTAAGGGATTGATTGGTTAATGCTGGAGTGGATTTTTGTTGACTATCCCATGGTTGTGTTGATATTTTGCTTTTCAGCTGCGAAAAAGCCTTCAGTGGCAGCTATTGACGGTCTCGCTCTTGGCGGCGGACTAGAGGTTGCGATGGTACGTGCAGTATTTGTTTTTCAAACGCGTTATCATATCGACCGTATGTTCATTGCTAAGTTGCCTTTTGATAACATGGTTTTTCTTTTCCTTGTCAGCTTTGCCATGCACGTATTTCTACTTCGAATGCTCAACTAGGACTGCCTGAGCTTCAACTTGGAATAATTCCTGGGTTTGGAGGTAAGATCGTAAGATCGTATGTGCTTTGCAGTATTGTTGCTTTTAAAAAAGCACTCCCCTTTAGTTATCAAGATAGTTCTGTGGGTATGATAGTTGTGTGTCTGTTTCAGGAACGCAGCGACTTCCTCGCCTTGTGGGCCTTTCTAAGGCCCTTGAAATGATTCTGGTATGCTGTTGTGATCATTGCGTATAGTTCGGTATTTAATGAGTTACCAAAGATTGGGTTTCTGCGATCTGGGCTGTTCATCTGATCGGCCAGACCGTGTGTGTGCTATGGCCAAAAATCAAGTCAGTTTGATCGCGACGTGTCTGTAGGTGTATGAAAAATTGGGTGGCTAAAAAAATTGGCCAATGTTCACATTCAACTTATACTTGTGGCCCACTTGATGACCAGACTAGCCTGATTTTTGGGCCATGCACACACCGAGTGGAGCCCACCTGAGGAATGTCCATGATCTCATGCACACATGTCAAGGAAGAGTGAGTAGCAATAGCAGTGATCAAAAGTTGTAAGAGCTCATTCTCTATCTCTATATCTTTCAACAGATGTCGAAGCCGATAAAAGCAGAGGAAGCTCATGCCTTGGGTCTTGTCGATGCCATAGCCTCCCCGCAGGAGTTGGTAATGACAGCTCGTCGTTGGGCTCTTGATATTGCTGAACGTAAAAGACCATGGGTTGTCAGCCTTTACAGAAGCGACAAGCTAGAGCCCCTTGGGGAGGCTAGGGAAGTACTCAAGTTTGCAAGAGCTCAGGCCCGAAAACAAGCTCCCAATCTCCAACACCCATTGGTTTGCATCGACGTCATTGAAGAGGGTATTGTTTCAGGCCCCCGAGCTGGACTTTTCAAGGTAACTCTCACATCATGTTCCCCATCCATGCTACAGCGGGGCATGTTTGGATGCTCAATTAAACTGAAGTTGTCCAATTCAATATAGGAGAAAAAACCAAAGTGAGTTTCACATGAAATGGTAGTAATTTCAATTATGAATTTAGTGGGGCTAACCCCACTTTGGTTATATCCACTTTATTGAATTGAATTAAAATTTTGCAATTCTATTCAATTGAGCATCCAAACACAGCACGGGGTTGTACAGAGTGATGATACCATGTCTGGTCTTGGCAGGAGGTGGAGTCTTTTCAAAAACTTATTCTAACGGACACCTGCAAGGGCTTGATCAACATCTTCTTTGCACAACGTGCGACCTCAAAGGTTTGAATAAATTTAGAATTTCCATTATGTGCATGTTTATGTGGATGTGCTTGTGTTTGTTTACGCATGTGCTATGTACTCAGAGAATAGCAGAATCTCAAATTGATGACCTCTTGATTGGAAATGGGCATGCACTTGATTGCAAATCTTTCATATTATACAAAGGATGGGGCCACATTTGATTTTTCTGCTACTTCTGGTAAAGGAGCCTTGGTGCTCCCCTTCCAACCTCCCAACACACACACACACAGGCGCGCGCGCGCGCACACACACACAAACCTAAATACCCTAAAAGAAAAGACGTGTATTTTAAATCTGCCATGTTCCTAAACTGAAATTCCATTGGTTTTGGTTTTTAACTCAACGATTCTCAGTCTTATGATATGCAGGCACTTAGGAAATTGTATACATGGCATAAATCAACTCAAATCAAACTGACTAAACTGTGAACCTACTGTGACTAAGCTACATTCTCAAGATCAGATCGCTTGAACGGTCCTAACCTCTTATTCATGGAAAGTTGTTTGTTGAAATAGGACTAGTGGGTATTTTTCATTTTTAAGCATTCAATTAATGTCCACCAATCTGGACCAATAGGGTAATAGGATGACGGAAAGTAGATTTAGATGGTTTGGTCATTTGCAATGAAGACCAAGAACTGTGCTGGTTAGAAGAAGTGAGTTGGTACAAGTTGAAGGCTCTAAAAGCGCAATTGGAAGGGCCAAAAGGACGTGGATGGAGGTAGCAAGAAAAAACTTGATGAACTATGGACTAATTGAAGGTCAAACCCCTGATAGAGTGGAATGGCAGAACAGGATTCATGTAGCCGATCCCAATTAATTGGGATAAGGCTTAGATGATGATAATGATGGTGAATCTGATAGTCAGACGATCAAATAACCGTATATTTCGTTCATCATACATAGAAACTCGGATCGTAATTTGTACGGTTTTCTATGCCAGGTATGCAATTTCTTAGTGCATGCATATCATACATTACACTCTACTAAACTCTACTAAAGTTCTTCTCTTTCTATTTTAATGCTGGTGCTTTTGCATTTTCTTTTCCCTTTATATACACATTCATACCCACAGACATGCACAATACATCTATTTTACACATTCATTTGTAGCTGCTTACATGAATTCATGCTCATATCAGTCATTGATACAAATGATCATCCTTTTCTTCTATGCTTACATCAGGTTCCTGGGGTCACTGATTTGGGTCTTGTGCCAAGGAGAATAACGAAAGTAGCTATCCTTGGAGGAGGATTAATGGGCTCTGGAATAGCAACTGCCTTGATACTTGGTAACATTCCCGTGATTTTGAAAGAAGTAAATGAGAAGTTCTTAGATGCTGGAGTTGGCAGAGTCAAAGGTAAAGCATCATGCCGTGTCTTGCATAACTTTATTTCGCACACATTTCCTTTCCAAATCCATAGGACTTCCATTATTTATTTATTTTGAAAGATTGATTTCAAATGCAATTCTACTATTTTTCAGCGAATCTGCAAAGCCGTGTTAGGAAAGGAAACATGACTCAAGAGAAGTTCAATAGAACCTTCTCCCTTCTTAAGGGTGTTCTTGACTATGAAAGCTTTAAAGATGTGGACATGGTCATTGAGGTGAGTTCAGATTATTTGCTGATTTTGGCTGTGTTTGGATGTTCACTTGAATTGAATAGCAACAAGTTCAGTTCGATTAAGAGTAAATAACCAAAGTGAGGTTAGTCCACTCTACATTCATAGTGAAGAGCTGCCCCAAATTGCAGCATCCAGAATTGCAATTGGGGAGAATTACTTTGATCATTTCCCGAATTGTAGAATTGCAATTCAATTCAATTGCTCATCCAAACACACCTTTAGTTTTTTTTTTTCCATGCCCAGTTTTTCATGGCTGATGTTTGCTATGGTTTATTTGGAAACTTGTGTCTTGAACAGGCTGTTATCGAGAATGTTTCTCTAAAACAACAAATTTTTGCTGATCTTGAAAAATATTGCCCGCGCCATTGCATACTTTCAAGTAATACTTCTACAATTGACTTGAATTTGATTGGGGAAAGGACAAAGTCCCATGATCGTATTGTTGGGGCACATTTCTTTAGGTAATATATGTAATAGTTCTATGCATGATTCTTTTTCCTTCTCATTGCTCAAACTGACATACGTTTTTGGTTTCAGTCCTGCTCATGTCATGCCGCTCTTGGAAATAGTCCGTACTCATAGAACATCCCCTCAAGTGATTGTAGACTTACTGGATGTCGGGAAAAAGATCCGTAAAACCCCAGTTGTGGTTGGGAACTGCACAGGTTTCGCTGTCAACCGAATGTTCTTTCCTTACTCGCAATCAGCGCTCTTATTCGTTGATCGTGGTCTAGATGTCTATCGGATTGATCGTGCAATTACGAAATTTGGAATGCCAATGGGCCCATTCAGGTAAAATTCAGCATATTTGGAGTTTCGTGTTTCAATAGTCATCCATTGCCACGTTTGGAATTCAATGCACCGATGTAGCACACCAAGTCTTGCATTTGGCGGGACCCACCATGTAGATGGCTACAATAATGTGGACTGGCTTTCCTGTTTGAGTTGATCCGCCTGATTTCAGATGATTTACACGATATATCCTCCCGTCTGATGCACCATTCAGATGTCCCACATGATACAGCTTCATATAGAGGTGCATGTGTGGGCTTACACAAATCGTGATAGGTCTGGTCTGCAAACTTACCATGTTCTTGTAGCATGCAATGGAAATGTTCTTGAAAAAGAAAAGATGTTTCCTTCCCAACAGTGGTGATTTGCCAAAATGGTGCATGTGAAATATGAAGTGAATCAGCTGGGAACTAACCATCTTTCATGCAGAATGGTTGATCTCGTCGGTTTCGGGGTAGCAGTAGCAACAGGTGCCCAATTCGTTCGGAGCTTTCCAGATAGATGCTACAAGTCAGCACTAATGCCGCTGATGGTTGAGGATAAGAGGGCAGGTAAGGATGCAATTGTTATTTGAATTTTTTGGAATATTGAAGTAATTGGAGTAAGCTGTTGCGGTCATCATTTCTTATTATTCATGTCGGAAATGTCACTGTATCACCTTTGTTTGGACACATTAAGGGTGCATTAGGACGCACTATCTAGTTGAATTCCGATTATTAGTTCAATGAGGTGGTAGTAACCATATTACGATTTCCCCTTCTTTACTTTCATATTGGAAGGTATGGGTCCAAATGGTTATTTTTTTTTCAACGTTCAAAAAAAAGAAAAGAAAAAAGAAATGAAATAACTGCAATTTGAGGGCTCATTCCTCAATATGAGTAGTAGGAAGCATTACTGGTTTATTTTATTTTAATTTTCTTTTGTAAAACCATGGTTTTAAGTCTTGGTGACTTGGATCCTGAATCGAGATGTGACTTGGCCAAGTCAGGGGTGACTCGGATGAGTTGGGCTGAGCCACTCATTATTTTCAGTTTTGACTCATGGTTGTCGAACCAGGTCGGGTCTGACCGATTCCGAGTCGATTCAGATGAGTTGCACGGGACAACTCCTATCTTAAAACCTTGATTAATACTGAAATTCGATTCTCTTGTCCATCCAAATTCACACTCAAAATTGGAGTATTTAACCTTTATTCATCTTTACGTTGTTTCTCTCAGGCGAAGCTACTCGCAAGGGTTTCTATGTATATGACAATAAGCGGAAGGCGAGTCCGGATCCAGAAATACAGAAATACATTGAGAAGTCGAGGAGCATAGCTGGCGTAACAGCTGATCCCATGGTCTCTCTCTCTCTCTCTCTCTCTCTCTCTCTCTCATTATAGGGTCCTGGTCATCAGCAAACTGAAAGTTTATTGATGTTCCGGATTCTATACATGTGGGGCGATGCCAATCAACCTTTCAGGTTGGAAGATCCCAACCATTTGATGAGGTGGTCTACAAATAGATGTTTAGTCAAAAAGTACAATAGCTATCCACAATCAATGGAGAAAAGGCCAGATATTGAAGGGGTTGGATCTTTCAATCCAGACACTTCTGAGCCATCCCTAATCCACTGTGGAGCCCATAATTCAACAGTTTGGATCCCCAAACCATGGTCCTTAAATGAACAGAATCATCTATATGTGCTATAAATCAGATATCTTTGGCAGTGCCCCATCCATTTCACAAACCAAAGTCACATCTTTTTCTTTTCTGGGATTGCTTTATCTTTCTTCGTGAACTTTCAGTAGGAGTCCCATTTAACTAGAGGGTGATGTGCCCATGTTGAGAAATCTAATGGGTTTCTCTTCTGTTGTCTTGAATGCAGCTTATGAAGTTATCAGACAAGGATATAGTGGAAATGATCTTCTTGCCTGTTGTGAATGAGGCCTGCCGTGTCCTTGCAGAAGGAATTGCCGTCAAGTCATCAGACCTCGACATTGCTTCTGTCATGGGCATGGGGTTCCCTGCATACAGGTCTGTTGCTTTCCTCCATAGCTTGGTTTACGATATCATTTGAGACTTGAGTCTACTCATTACTGGCCTAAGACAAGACAATTCGGAGACCCAATTCATACAAATAATTAGAGAGCTGGGATGAATTGGGTTTTTTCCTTATTGCAAGTCATGTCCATAATGATGATACAATACAGACTTGACACCAAGTCATCAACTGAGTCGAGCATGGAGACTGGTGTTTTAATCCATGCTTCATAGATGGAAGATGGACATCTCAATCTAACCGTTGAAATTTCTCTGTGGTCAGGGGAGGTATCATATTTTGGGCCGATTCTCTTGGGTCCAACTACATATGTTCGAGGCTGCAGGGATGGTCAAAGACCTATGGAAACTTCTTTAAGCCTTGCTCCTACTTGGTGGAAAGGGCTGCCAAAAACGCGCCTCTGGTGAGAAGAAAATGTTTTTGGACACGAATATTGTCTTGATATGTGGAGTCTGTACAGGTGGGGTGCATGGCCTGGTGATCCAGATCATTGATCTAGCCCTATCACGAATGAGAGACGGCCCAGATGTCTCCTGCACCCTTGAAAGAATGCTCTACAAATAGGCAGATGAAAAGGAAAAAAAATAAGCAAGGGTCTGGGAAACGCTGAAGACTGGATGAATACTGTTAGCAATGGCATACTTTATCCACCGTCTGGCCCGGGAACTGTGAATCACTGAACCATGGGCACCACTGTACAGAACATAGTTCTAATTCTAGTTCGCTTGACTCGAAACTCGGCCGAGTCAACTTGACTCGCTGAGATTTTGAGCCAGCTAGGAAAACTCCCTTGTGGGTATGACTATTTCAAATCGACAGGATGCTTGGCAGCCAATGAGTTTCAATGTTTAAATTCAACACAATCTGTTGTGCTGTTTATTCGAACTTGTTTTATATATTTTACCGAAAATGCTTGCGTAACTGCACATAGTCATGTGGGGGCATGACTATTCACTGACGTGGATGGATCCTGGCGGACTTATGTGGAGTAGATCCACCCCGTCCATCAGTTGTACCACTGTGTTTGGACCAGGCCCAAAAATCAGGATGAATCAATGCTCAGGTGGGCTACACCATGGGGAACAATTGACTGGGAGGTCCCACCATTAGAATTGTCCAGATTGGTGTGGTTTCTACCATTGTGTGTATATGCATCCAATCCACTAATTTGACGTGGCACACCAGGATGAATGGATTTCCCGAAAATCAGGATGTGTGTGATTTACGCTGTTCCCTAGGGTGTGGCCTGCCTAAATCTTGGATTGGACTGATTTTTAGGATCCATGGTGAAAATGTGGCAGCACATAGTGAGGCTTGCACAGTCCTATAAATACCAGGTTGAATCCAAGTGTCGGTCGAGTCGAACCGACTCAGCTGGTTATCGAGTCAAGTTTTTGGGTTTTGGACTAGGACTCAGGATACTTACATGTCCTTAGTATGCATTGTATGAAACTCATTTACTAATCTAACCTTCATCTGATTTCATGTAAAACAATGCAGAGTGGTGCGGCGGAGCAGGGCAAGTCTCGACTGTAAAACCAACTGGCTGTGCAATCGCATCCCTCATGGGTCTTCTCCCGGAGGGACATTTTTATGTGGGGAAAATCATTTCAATAAAATGAAATGTTAAAACATAAAAATAAAAAGATGTTAAGCATCTCAATTTGGGGTGATTTCGTTTTTTCGATCGAGGCTACTGAGTCTGTTGTATTGATGCTTTCACTTGATTACTAATAACATAGAATTAGATTGCATTATCACTTTGCGAAGTCCTTTGAACCTGATAGTTTGCCCCACATGGATAATATGTTTGGTTCGATAGGTGGTGCGCCTGTGGAAGCAGCAGATTCGCAACTCGGTTTGATTCGGCCCCAGTTAGTTACCGTATCCATATGATGATTTGTTTTGTTTGGATCAAAGCCTGAGGCGATTTCTTAAACGATGGCTGCAGCCCAACAGATAACTTGCTGATGAATCAGCCCGACTTGGCGAGTTCAATTACCACTGAACTGACTCTTCTCGAGTCTTGAGTTGAGTTACGACTCGCCTGAGTTGGGAGTGATTCTGTCTGACTTGGCAAGTCGGCGGTGGTTTGTCATTGTGACTCATGGTGCTGAATTGAATTGGGTCCGACCCTAGCTAACACTGATGAGTCTGCATTGGACTTCGAGAGTTTGTTTTGCCTGTTTGGCGACTCGGTCCCCATTAGGCCCACATCGTGAAATGGTCTGATGAATCGAATGGCCCCTGTTCCATTTTCTGGATGTGACCATTTACAGATACTGACCATCAGTGTGCAAATAAATGAAGAATATAAGAATAGAAAATTCTCAAAATCTCACATTCAACTCCAGAATCAAAGGTCAGATTATGGTTTCGTCATGATTATTTGTAGAGAATCATTGGACCTCTGGAAGTGGGCTACATGGGCTGAAACATAATGGCGATCTTGAGTGGAAACACAGGCAAACAGCTTGATGTGAAAATAGCCAATGCCACCAGATTATTGTATGGGCCCTAAGCTTTAAAGGGGACATTGATTGCTCTTTATTCTTGTAATTATTTTAGGTGGTGGTTCAACTAAGCTTTGTATAGTTAATAGATTCTTTGTGACCTGCATTGCCTGTACCATAATTCGTCTAGGTGGGGCTCACCATTATGTATGGGTTTTATCCATACCGTTCATCTATTTTGAAATATCATTTTAGGATATGAACCCAAAAATGAGGCAGATCCAAGGGTTCAAGTGGACTACAGAGTGGGGATTGAATGCTTGTAATTGAAAACTTCTCGGGAGCTGCAAAGGTTTTGAATCAAGCTGATATTTGTGTTCTCCTTCATCCAGGTCTATGTGAACTCATGAACAGGTTGGATGATAAATAGACATCATGGTGGGCCCTATGAGGGTTTCAATAGTGGGCATCATTATTACTGCTTCTTCCCGTGGTGTAGTCCATTTGAGCATTGGATCTGCCTCATTTTTAGTCGATTATACTAAAATAATCTGTAAAAATGAATGAACGGCGTGGATAAAACCCATACATCATGGTGAACCCCACGCGAGTGCAGGATGCCGTCCACTTGGGAAAAATTGCTAAGGTTTTGCCATTTCATAAAGAATATAACTCACAGCTTGTAATTGCACGTTATCTCTGGCTTCCAACAGAGCATGCGAAAAGGCAATGATAAAATAATCCCATTAGCTATTTCATATGTAACTACCGGTCAAAGTCAAACCATAATAAAATATCTTTTCTTGAAAGGTGACATAGATCCATTCTTTCTTTTTTTTTTTTTTTCATTTTTTTTTTGTTCCTTACATTTTTTTATTCCATTCCTGGTGGTATCAAGATCACACCCATGTTAGGCTATCTTACCTATTTAGAAAATGGATCTTTCAAAAAGATTTTCAGATCTTTCCCCTTCCCTCTTTTGACCAATACGCTACTTGATTTCTTGTATTAAATCCGGTGAGGCTATAGTTCCTTGCCATTATTATCAGGGAACATTGGGTAAGATATCCACTTCTTCAGGAAGCTGAGAAAAAAAAATCTCAATTTATGTTGAGCTTTTTTAAAATAATAATAAAAAGTTTATAAATGAGAATTTAGAGAAAAAGGGTCGTGGCTTTTGGTGATTGTTTGTGGCCATTTATTTGTGAATAGTAGTGCCTTTTTATAAATAAAGCATCATTTGAATTCTAAATGGTGGTGAAAAAATGCCACTAATGGAGGGATGTCATTGTTAAAAAGACACCATGTAAGAAGATGTATTTCCATGAAAATGATTTTAAACCATCTCTTATGACTCTATATAAACCTATCTTTTGGTCAATTCGAAAATAACAATTTCAATAATCTCCTCTTCATCTTCTTCTTCTTTTTCTTCTCTATTTTCGGTTTTAGATGTTTTTTGAAAAGTTGCAGTTTTCAGGCACTAAACTATAAACAATTTCTAGGTAGTAAATTGCAAGCAATTTTTAAGGGGTAAGTTGTAACAACACAGAAGTCAGGAGTGTACGTTATAAAAGTGTGTTTGGGGTGCGGTTTTTCGATTTTGTAGGCCGAAGCCAATATTTTTCGCTTATTGTATCCTGGAGTTGGATTTGCTGTAACCCTCTTACAAATTAATTTAATCACCAGTAGGGTGTGAATATCACCTTAAAGATAGCGACATGTAACACGCCTTAAGTTTATTTTTAAGTGATTAGTTTTCTATCTTTTTACTTCAACCCTAATAATTTTAAGATGATATTATGACATTTTCTATGAGTCATCTTAACTTTATTCGAATTACACTGTTTGACGGCTTAAATTTTCTTCGATGACTATTAAGGGTGCATTCTTCCTTACATCGACCAAGTTGGATTACGTTCTCACTTAAGATCCTCATTCACCACCATCTAACAATGATACTACAGAACAAATTCAAAAGTGACAAGATTGAGAGCGTAAGGACTATCTATGCGAAGGTCATATCTTCAATGCTCTTTCTAACTCGTTGTATGCTGTTTACCGTTAAAAGAAGAACGCTAAGATTTGTGGCCGCTTTCTAATGTTCGAGAGTTTTGGCTGCTCTTATAAATTCATGAATCCAGGATAGAGCACAAAGCCGTCAATGTGCTATAATTTTAGAACACATGTCAATTGAAATATATGTGTGTGTGACATATCCGGTTATATCATATAAAATACTTAGTTTAAGACTATAGTTACTAAGGATTCTGGTACAATTTTGATTTGTTTACAATAAGTGAAGGTTTAAGTTCATAAAACACATTCTCCTATCTATATATTTTCATTACATATCGTGACCTCTTTATTTTGAAAAATAATGAGGAATTGTTGAGGTTTTTCAAAAAAAAAAAAAGGTCTTCTTTTTAAACTTATAAAAGGGAATTTAGGAAAAAAATAGTTGTGACTTTTACTGATTGTTGGTGACCATTCATTTGTGAATGGTGATCCCTCTTCGTGAATATAATATCATTTAAATCTGAAATGGTGGTGAAAAGATGATATTAATGGTGAATGGATGCCATTATTGAAAAGACACCATGTGAGAAAATGTCTTTTCATGAAAAAGATCTTAAATAATCTCTTGTGACTCTATATAAACTTGTATTTGGGTCAATCCAAAAATAACAATTTCAACAATCTCTTCTCCATTTTCTTATTCTTCTTCTCCATTTTTGATTTTAGATGTTTACAGGTGCTAAACTGTAAACAATATTTCAAGCAGTAAATTACAAACAATTTTTAGAGAGTAAGTAGTAACAACACAGTAAAAGTTTGTTCGAGGTGCGGTTTTTCAATTTTGCAAGTTGAAACCCACATTTCTCCGGTCTTAGAGAAGATGCGAATTTGCTGTAACCCTTTTGCAAATTGGTTTAATAATCGATAGGAAATGAATATCGCCTTAAAAATAGCGACATCTTAACGCACCTTAAGCCTATATTTAAGTGATTAATTTTCTATCTTTTTTTTTTTTTTTGGGTTAACTTGTTAGTACACACCCATGTCTGTACACACACTCCATGTTAGCCACCCCCACTAGGGATCGATACCAATTCCTCAAGTGTTGAAACGAGGTATCTCCACTGAGACTGCCAGTTGAGCGATGGATCTGGGTGTCTATCCCTAACAATTTGGTTTAAAATATACAGTTTTTTTTTCCCTTCAAGTGACATGTCATTTGTGTGCAGCATTCAACAGGTATGCTGCATCATAAAGTTCTCATGGGCCAAAAAGAAACTAAGATGGTCCATTCATTAGGTGGGCTACACCATTGAAATCAGTAAAAAGTTGATGGTCTGACTCAATGTAAATGTTTGGTCAACCCCTGAAAGTGGATTGTCCTGGTTATTCGGTGGTATCGACCATGATGTATGTGCTATGTGGACCCACCATGATGTATGTTTTTTATCGATGCCATCCATCCATTTTGAAAGATAATTTTATGGATTAATCCCAAAAATTAGTAGATATAAATTTCAGGTGTACCACATCATGGGAAAACAGTAGCAATTGAATTTCCACCATTAAAAATCTCCTAGGGCTCACTGTAATGGTTATTTGACATCTAACCTGTTGATTAGGTCATACAGACTTGGATGAAGGGAAAAAATATATATCAACTTTATCCAAAGCTTTTGTGGCCCCAATAAGTTTTTAATGGTGGGCGTTCAATCAACACTGTGCGGTCCACTTGAGATTTTAATCAACCTCATTTTTGGGCTCATACCATAAAATAATATGGAAGAATGGTTGGACGGCATGGATGAAACAATACATCATGGTGGGGCCCACAAAACACCGACCACTAGCCATTGCCTAGTGGCAGGTCAGTAGCCAATCCGTTTCCGTCTCGAACTTAGCCGTATAACATGATGTTTGCTGATTTCCCATGGATGTGGAGTGTCTTCATACACATTCAGCACACGTGCCAATATGTAACATATGTAAGAGATCTGATCTTTCTATCTGGTTGGAAAATAGTTAGATCTTGTAACTTAAAAAAAAAAGAAGGTAGCTTTACATTTTGGGTGGGCCACCATGTACAACGTAAAACTATGGTTAAAAAGATTTTGTACGCATTCATTCTTTGTTGTTTGTGACCCACCTAACCTATGAAATCCTCTTATATTTAGGGCTGATGATCTAAATTGTATATTCTACCAAATGGAAAGTTCTGATCTGATACAAATATAGATTATTGGAACATATGATTGTCCATATGTAGGAATCTTAATAGTCCTTTGGAAAATCCAATTAAAAAACCTGCACTATTTAAGATTTTACGTACAAACGCCTCTCAACCGTTTATATTTTTTTGAAAACGAAATTAATTGACAAGGGTCAATAACTTTCCCAACAAGAAAGCGACGTGGGTGTAACTATCATGAGATCTATCCCGTCCATTAGGTTCGTGTCCCAGTGTAACCATTAAAATCAGGAAGCCCACCATTAGTTTTGTGCCGGGGCCTACCTTGCTGGTTTATGGACGCAGATTGGGTACTACCCCACTAGGACCTAGCTAGAGATGGATGGTCCGGTCAGGGATTTTGTGGGCCCACCATGATGTATATGTTTTATCCATTCCATCTATCTATTTTGACAGATTATTTAAGATCACGATACCAAAAAGGAGGTAGATCGAATACTCAAGTGGACCACACCACAGGAAGCAGCGAGGATTGAAAGCCTATCATTGAAAACTTCTCAGGGTCAGCAGAAGTTTTGGATCAAGATGATATTTATGTTTTCCCGTCATCCAGTTATACGTGACCTTATAAACAGGTTGGATGGAAATTAAACATCATCGGTGGGCACTAGAAAATTTTCAACATTAGGTGTTTAATCCCCACCGCTTCTTATGATGTGGTCCACTTGATCCTCCAATCTGCCTATTTTTTAAGCTCATGCTTTAAAATGATCTTTCAAAATAGATGGACGGCGTGGATAAAACATATACATCACAGTGGCCCCACAGAGCCCCCAACAGGAACAACCATCTAGCTAGGTCCTAGTGGGGACCCGCATCCACACCTGCTGTTTACGTACCATCCAATCCATTTATCTCATGCACCACATCGTGATAAAAGAATTAACAAAAATCACATAAATTTAGAAGTTTTAGTTATTATTGTATAGGCCGCCCACGTACAAGTTAAATTAGTCTATTTTCCGAATCGAGGCCAAACAAGGTATGATTCATCTGTAGGACGCCGTATATTTTATGCATTAGGTCATTTACTCATGTTAGTGAGGTTTCTTCCTTTCTCTACCAGTGAGCTGGTGGTCACAGAATTGCAGGGCAAGGGGGCTTTGGTCTGTATCCCTTAAAAACTCCCCTATGCTTGGATTATTGCCTAAACGACCTTCTTTAAAAGACAATAGAAACATATGGACCAAATGACAAAAAATACCTTGTTGGTAGAGTTCCTCTTCGCCTGCGTGTGGGGTCCAAGTACGAAAAAGTCACTCCACTAAAAATTAGACCATAAAAGATTAGCCCATCCATTCATCAAGTAGGCAAACAGCCAAGAATGTTGACAGATGCCTTAAATCTGTCTGTTTTTAGGCCGCTTGACTAGTCGAGGCCTGCTTGACTCAAAGTTCAGCGACGTATGTTTTTTGGTGTCCGGGCCGCTCGACCAGTCGAGGGGATGGCTCGACCGGTCGAGGGGGTCCTTTGACTAGTAGAGGCCTCGGCTCGACTAATCGAGGGTTACGCAGCTAGTACGTGGACTGCGTAAATTTGACGCGGTTTCCAGACTTTTTCAAAGGAGATGTGTAAGTGGAGTTTCCTAAATTATAAATAGGGGTCCCTAGGGCTATTCTAAAGTATTCTAAGGTTCTAGGGTTATTAAAGGGCGTAGCAAGGGTAAGATTCGAGGTTGTTCGAATTGGGTAAGTCCTCTTTCTTTGTAATTTCTATTTCATTCTTTGTAATTTCTATTTCATAGTGGAGATCTGTCGCTTTGTGTCATATGGTTTTTTCCCGCAAGGGTTTTCCACGTTAAATCTTTATGTTCTCTTGTGTATGCTTGGTGCCATTGGATTGTTATCCCAGATCTAGATCTATGTGATTTCGCAGCACAAATCCCCAACAAGTGGTATCAGAGTAATTGTTGAGGCACAAATCTGAATATGCGGGATTAGTAATAATGGGAAGCACTAGGTATGAGATTGAGAAGTACTTAAGGAAAAATAATTTTGAGTTATGGAAGATCAAGATGATGAGTTCCTTAATCAAGCAAGGTAAAGATGATGCTCTTAAGGAGATAAAGTTACTATGACTGATGATGATTGGAATACTCTTCATAAGAAGGCTTTATCATCAATCTGTTTATGTCTCACGGATGAGGTTATCTACAACGTCATGAGGGAGAAAACTGCAGCTAAGTTATGGGTGAAGTTAGAGAATGCATATGTAAAAAAATCCTCTGAAAATCGCATACACTTGAAGCGGCAGTGGTATAACTTCAAGATGGCAGAGGGTGGAGATCTGGAGGCTCACATCAGCAACTTTAATAAATTGGTTTACAAATTGCTGGATATGGAGGAAGTGATGAAAGATGAAGAATAAGCATGTATGTTGCTGAATTCTCTTTCTGCATCGTATGATTCATTCAAGGACACTATGTGCAGCACGAATAAAATCCTAAGTGTCGACACCGTTATCTCGGCCCTTCAAGGGAAAGCTATGAGAAAACTTAACGTCGACATGGGGATATCTTCTGAGGCACTGCTTACAAGGGGTAGGAATTCTGAACAAGGTACAGGTTCTTCAGGCTCTAGGTCTAAATCCAAGGGCAAGGGCAAAGGAAAGGTAAAGTGCTGGAACTGTGGGAAGGAAGGACATGTGAAGAAGGATTGTGAAAATCCTAAATCGAAGAGAGAAGATTCTGAGGCTTCATACAGGGAGGTCAATGCTGCCACGTCAGATGGATCGAGTGAATGCGATGGTAATGTTTTGTCTGTGTCTACGATCAGACGGCTATATGATGATCATAAGGGTGAGTGGATTTTAGACACAGTGACATCTTTTCACATGACTCCCCATCGGAGTTGGTTCACCAGCTATTAGGAATGCGATGGTTGACAGGTATTTATGGACAATGATATTGTCCGTAATATTGTGGCTATTGGTACGGTGCGCATCAGGATGTTTGATGGGGTAGAGCGTACCTTGATTGATATCAGGCACATTCTTAATTTAAAGCAGAATCTGATTTTTTTTGGTGTACTTGAGGCAAAAGGATGCAAGTACACAGGTATTAATAGTGCTCTTAAGGTATCTAAGATGGCACAGGTAATCATGAAAGCGCAACGACTCGGTAACTTGTACAGGTTAATCGGGAGCACTTCAAAAGGTGGAGCTGCAATGGATGTAGCGGATTCCACCTCTGTACGTGTATGGTATGTTGGGCATGATCACATGAGCGGGCAGGGCAGGAAGGCTGAGAAGCACGGACAGGGATACAGAGCAGGTGGAGCAGCCACCTGTGAGAAGAATCGCATGGCATGATTGTAGGATATCGATGAGGTACATGGATGACCCCAATATCGCAGAGGATTCATCTTCTATTCAGATGGCTTTAGGTGAACCTGGTGCTGAGACTTCTGTTACGTCCCAAACCCGGGGACAGACACCTTCCGTGATGCCCCGAATTCAGACTCGACTTTCATACACCAAGTCCCGAGTTCGGCACACCACAAAGAAGATTTTTGACTAATTTTTTTGGCATATACATATAATAATACCGAGCATGAAGATCCATGATTAAAATACCAAGCAACACTTTCCATTATAAATCCCGATGGTTACAAGTACAATGCTTTCCAAAAGGTACACAACGCCAACATTGCCAAATCGAAAAATAGATGCAATGCATCGAGAAAGCTAAGTTTTCCAAGCTACTCCAGCCCTGAAAAATGGAAAATACAAAGCTTAGGAAAAAATCCTAATGAGTACACACGTGTGTGCAGTGTGTCCTACATGCAAGCAAGATTAATATGCTATAAGAAAATCATACCACAGCCATAACCATATTACATGCATTCGTAATTACATCATCATCATCATATTGTCATGCCATAATTATACAATATCAGAAATACTGACAAGTCCATGAGTCATACAATATCGAGTACGCAATATAAATCACTATGCAAATGAGGAGTTATAAAGAGCCAAATATCGATGTCGAGGATGCAATGCAATATACGTTCCCGATGAGTTCACGAATACCGTCACCCGTATCTAAATACTGAAACATAGTAACTTGAAATGCTAAATATTACTAATGCAATGCAATATGTGGTGCGAATGAAATGACTATCCTCTGCAGTGAAGTCGGGATGATAGTACGTAGTATCGCGAGCTATGGGGTCAATCACAAGGAACTTTTATCCAAACCAGTCCCATACCTAAATTTAGATAGTCAGACTCGATGTGGTAAACTCCTGATCTCAGGTTAATTGTGTGCCCCAACCGAAATCATGGCCATTGTGAAGGTACACGTAATAAATAGTTGCACACCACTAGCTCGAGTGGATAGTGAATGTATGAATGAATGAGTATACAACTCCTGCTCAAATAGTCCACATGTCAGTACTATACATCTTTAGGATCATTAATGGGGTCTATTACACTCTACACCAGATTGCTGCCTCATTGCGCATAACCAGGTGAGTAGAAGAGACCTCACTATCCACCTGGCCAGTAGTCAGCTAATATGTACCCAGCACATCGATAGCAGACCCATTTATGAGATGGTTAAACTCAGCCTAGTTTTGCCCACTACGAATCGTGCGGATCAGGCCACACCCCATCCCAACCGACCACGACATAGTGAGAGATGTGGCCTACTGGTATTTGGCACTCAGGCGCTCATATATCCACTCAATTTTGACGTTGGGGTGTCTCCTGGCCTCGGAGGTTTAGGGACTTTTACCCATGGACATCCAAAGTGCCCAGATGCTCGAACCAAACATTTTCGGTGTCCCATCTGGCCATCCATGATATGCCTCGTGGAGGCTACGACCCGATATCGCTAGGGCACACAATGCAAGATACATGAGCCATACAATCCAGTCATGCATCAATCCTGCGCATACCGTGCACTCATGTGAGATAACCTTCGCCTATCAGGGAGTCTCATAACAATCTGCCCAACAATATATGCAATGGTCAACCACATCTCATAACAAACATGCAGATGATGCGTATAGACATGTATAATGATGCTATGCTGTCACATACTCATAATCAGTATCAATAACCAGCCTCAACAATCGGCTTCGATAATGTGGACATTTAACCAATATTGCCCCCAAGGAATGGCCCACATAAACATCAATACATACATCATGGTGAAATCACACATCACATCGATCCTTAGATACATCACTTTGGGTCTCACACAAGGGCCGCACATTCATCGCATTGGGCCTCACTCATGGGCCGCATATACATCACATTAAGCCGTATCATATGTACACTACACATCGCAATGGGCCTCGGCTCATGGGCCATGAATACACCACATCAGGCTTCACGACCCATAGACTTCAAATACACAATAGGTGGGCCCTACACATGGGCCTCAAATACATCACAATGAGCCTCATCATATGGGCCGGAAATATATCTCAATGGGCCTTGCCCATAGGCCACGAATACATGGCTACACCAATTATGATAAGTCTTATACTACAACCACTTCACACGTCACATAGTTAATGGCTCATATTTGGTGCTGCATAGTTAAGGGCCAAGAGCCACATTTCATCGTACCATTTATGGTTTAGAGATCATAGCGTATAGAATCCAGGACCTTGATAGCATTAGCTTGGGTAACATAACCCTACATCACATTCGGTTTAGTGTACAACTTAGTTATATGTGATTCAAGTGGTGGTATCTATATCGATAAGCACAAACCTACGTTGTTGAATGACCATCAATGCCACTTGATTTCATACGGTTAGGTGGCCTTGTACGTATTTCACATTCATACAATTAGATGACTACATATACTACATATACTCCACCATTGCCTATGATTAGGTGGCTATATATACATCAAATACCTACATGATTAATGGACCAAACAGGTATATCACACCCTCACACCACTAGAGTCTACATATTTGTTATAATTAAACATGTTTAAGGGTTTAAACACAAGTCACATGATCCTATTACTTAGGGTCGTACTTTAACCAAAGTGCCAAGTGATCAAGGGCTGTCCACGATCAACCCATTTAAGGGATTAATCATCATTACTTCAAAAATTACAATACCAGTTCGTCATATGTTTAACACATGGAGATTTCAAACTCTTATCGAAGAGACCTAATGGTTGGCCCAAGGCTACCACTGATGGGCCCACATAGCATTCACTTAAAATGACCCTTAACATTCTTGGACCCATAAATAGATGGAATTTACAATGAGTTATATATGATGGAGCTCATGGGGCTTTCCCATGAGGTTAAGTCGTATGTGACCCACTTAAGATTTAGGTCTACTTTGATTCTAGTCCAAATCCTAAAATGATATGAGGAAGTGGATGGTCCGCATGGATTAAATAGATACCCCATGGTGGCCTTAGGTTGGATTCAATAGTTAGGTCCTTGTTCTCACAGCCTTGTATTATATGGTCCAATTGAGATTGGATTGACTGATCTTTGGGACAATGCTCTAAAGGGGACCCGGTACATGGGCTAGATGGGTTAAATATCTAATACATCATCAGGATGACGCATAATAATTTTTTTTTTTTTGTGATGAAAGTTCAATTTACATAATGTCATAATGTACGACTATCTAATCATTGAATGGGCCTGAGTCTTGGTAACATACCGTCAAAGGGATTGATAAACTAGATAAACAATAAGGATCTTGAATATAAATCATGTCATAACCATGGTGGATTAAGTGACATAACACCTATATCAAAGTGGGCCATACCACACACAGGTTGAGAGGATTACCCTCCCTTAAATATTCATAATTATTTGTTGGGCCCACAGAGGTGTGGTTCATAAATCCAACCCATCATTATGTGTGTCCCACTTGGTTAAGGGGTCAGACCAAGTTTCAGATACATCCAAATTTTAGGTAGACCTAACACATGATTTTACATGCTCGAGCTTCGAGTTGTACGAATGGTTCAAGGAGATCAAAGTTACATAGGTCCCAAAGTGATGTGTTTATTACATATACAGAGTTCATCTATTTATTTATTTATTTTAGAGATCATTTTATAGCATTATCCAAAAAATGAATCATATCCAAAGATTATCTGGACCTCACCACAAACAGTAGTGGAGATAATGATTTCACCATTAAACAATTTACAGGGCCCACCTTAATATTTATTTTTCCATCCAATTTGTTCTTAAGGTCACAAAGACCAGAATTAAGGGGAAAAACTAATTTCATATTGGTCCAAAACTTCTATGACCCAAAAAGGGTTCCAATGGTAGACGTTCAATCCCTGGTGCTTTTGTAGTGTGGCCCACTTGATAGTTATATCTATCTTTTTTTTTCTCAAGCCTTAGGACAAGCTCACCAAATGGATGGATGGTTTAGATATAACATATACCACATGATCAGACCCATAAAATTGCTGATTTATTCAGCTTCATCAATTTATTTTTATTTTTTTGATGGTGTGGGCCACCTGAGTTCCGTGTATGGCTGAAATTTGGGGGTGGCCCATTTTTAAACGGGACCCATCAAATGCATGGGACTGATGTTCGACACACATCATGGTGGGGCCTGTGGTGGGGCCCACCTCTTTCCAGCGTCAGCAGAGACGCTGCTTGCTGCAGCATCAGACGCTGGCAGCAACAGCGTCAGTGCTGTTTTGAAATTTTTTTTTTCATATTTAGGGCCCACAACAGGACGATCTAGTCCATCTGTTGTGTGTGTCCTACGTGGTGGAGGGGTCAATCTAAGTTTCAAATGCATAAAAATTCCAAGTAGGCCCAGCAAGTACTTTTATATGTTTTAGCATGTCTTCACATGATTTTTAATGGTGTGGCCTACCAGAGAACTGGATTAGTTTCATTTTTCGACTCAATGACTAAAATGAGCTGGAAAATTGGATGGACGGCATGGATTAAATACATACATTATGGGTGGGGCCCGTTGTGGGCTCACAGCCCCCTGCCCCTTTTACAATGCAGCTGGCTGGATGCTGGCAGTAGCGTCTCTCTCCCTCTATATATATTTTTTTATTTTTTTAAATCATTTATTTATTTATTTTCTTATATATATATATATATATGCACATGTGTGCATGGGGGGATGTGTGTGTGTGAGAGTGTGTGGCCAGCCTAATGGGCCACACTTGGATGATTTGAATGTTATACAAACATTTTTTATGGGGCCCACTATTAATGGGTCCCACATGAACTCTATAATAAATTAATTTTTATTTTATTTTTTATATATGTTTTCTCCTATCCATCCACACCATCAATAACATCATCATCATTATTACAATTTTCTTTACCATGAATCATACTATTTTCATCATCCACACAATTCCTAACATTTATTGCAATTATCATCACCATCAATCATACTATCTCCATCATCCACACCATTAATCATATCATTATGATCAACATCATCTCCACCATACAAAAACACAACAAAAATAAAATAAGAATAAGTAGGGTGGGTGTACTCACTTTCATGAATTAGATGGATGGTTGAGATAGATGGAAGGGATGGGATTGATGGAGTTGATGGCCCACTAAGATCACTATTTTCTCTCTCTCTTATGAAAAATGGTGAAATGCTAAGGGATGGAGGGGTATTTATAAAGAAATGGATAAAATTTTGGTTAAGTTAAGCTAATGTGATTAATATTAGCTTAGGTTAGGATTATGGTAATTAATTCATGCTTTGTAATTAATGGTGGATTAAAGGAGCATGGGATGGCATGGTGTGATGATGTCATACATGAGGTGTGGCATGGAAGAGAGTTGACTTTTCATGCACATGAGAGAGAAGAGGTATGAGTATGTGACGTCACACACATGGGTAGAGATTTTCTCACCCATGTGTGGCATGTACATGTGTGCATGCAATGTGTCGTGCACATGTGTGGAATGAAATACATGGTGCCATGCGCACATGATACACTTATTATTCTTCATGGCGTATCTCACTAACAGAGTATCATATCGACGCACGGGTGGTACCTACGCGATCGCAGCGACGGGGCGGTCGATATGAGATAGGTTTCGAGGTCTTGGGGTTCTGGTCAGTTGGGTGTGTACTATGAACGGCCAATCCATGTCTAGTTAAGGACGTCGATCATCATGTACATAATCATAGAAAATAGTACGGAATGGACGGGGTGTTACATGGTGTGTGACTATGGACGATGTGATGGAATCGTTGTATCAGATCGACACATGGGAGTTAGTGGGCTTTTAGTGGGCTAGGAAGCTGTTGGATGCAGGTGGATCTTCAGGAGGATACAATATAGATACAGAGCGAGGTTGGTGGTGAAGGGTTATGCTCAGAGAGAAGGGATCGGCTTCTCAGAGATATTCCCACCGACGTTATAGCAGGTATCTATTACATCCGTGATTGGCACTAGTTGACCAATGTGATCTTGAGTTGGAAGGATGAATATAGAGTTTGCACTTCTACAAGGAAAATTAGAAGAACAGATTTACATGAAGCAAATAGAGCGATTCGAAGTTTAAAGGGGCTGAGAAAAGATTTTACATGAGGTCGTGGTACGACTGTCGCCTAGGCATGTGGTTTGATTTCTTCATGGTGGGTCAGATATTGTATGTTGATGACATATAAATCGCCAGTTGTGATATGTCTGATATCAATATATTGAAGACTCAGTTAAGTGGGACATTCAGGATGAAGGATCAGGGGGTTGCAAAGATGGTTCTTGGCATTGAGACTGAAGGAGGAGTAGACTTTGGTAATTACAGGAGGAATACCTTGTGTGTAGGTATTGATCTAGGATATGATGAACCAGGCAAAGTCAAAGAGCGTTCTCGACTCATCTCTTCTCAAGTTTTCCTGAGGACATGTCTCAAAATAGATGAGGAAAAACATGATATATCTCATGAGCCTTTTTCGAATGCGGTTGGCAGTGTATGCCATGGTCTGGATTAGATCAGTTATTGCACAGGCTATCAATGTTGTGAGCAAATACCCCGACAAACAATATTGAGTAGCGGTAAGATGATAAGAAGACTACGTCTTTCCTTTTGAAAAGACAGGAGCAAAAGTGTTTAGGCATGTGGATTTTGATCCGGCAGACATGCTCACCCAAAACATTCCTGCAGAGAAGTTCAAGTTCTGTGCAACTTCTCTGGGCTTGGCGATGGCGGAAAAGAAGGACGGAGTGTGCATGAGAAGCTATGATGTGATGCAGAGATAAGAGAAGAGGTCAAGAAGCTACACGGTTGAAGATTGAAGACATGGTGGAGATTGTTATAAATTGGATGTCTTAAATCTTGGCGTTGCTTGACCAGTCGAGGGACCGGCTCGACTAGTCGAAGGGGTCCTTCGACTGGTAAAAGCCCGCTCAACTCGAAGTCCCGCTACAATGTATTTAAATTTGAGGCCGTTTTCGGACTTTTCCAAAGGAGGTGAGTAAGTGGAGTTTCCTAAATTATAAATAGGAGTCCCTAAGGCTATTTTAAAGTATTTTAAGGCTTTCTAAAGGTTTTCCAAGGGTTCCTAAAAGGGTTTTAGAGTTTTTAAAGGGTGTAGCAAGGGAGAGATTTGAGGTTGTTTGAATCGGGTAAGTCCTCTCTTATTGTAATTTCTATTTTCATAGTGGAGATCTGTCGCTTTGTGCCGTGATTTTTTCCTGCAAAGGTTTTTCACATTAAATCTTTGTGTTATCTTTTATGTGCTTGGTGCCATTGGATTGCTATGCTAGATCTAGATATGTGTGATTCCGCAGGCCAAAATCCCAACAAAGAAAACCTCTAAATTCACACAGTTTAGGGCCACTAAATGATGGGATCTGCTTGATAAATATGGTGTCTTATTTTCCCAGTAGGTCGGAAGAAATACACAGTCATGTGGGCCCACATGTCTACCATTAGTTGCGCGGATGAGGGTACTACTCTCACTAGGACCTGGCTAGAGATGATTTGTCTTATTAGGGATTATGTGGCGGTCACCATGATGTAGATATGTTATCCATGTTGTCCATCTATTTTAACAGATCATTTTATGACATAAGCCTAAAAAGGAGGCAGACTAAAGGCTCAAGTGGACCACACCATAGGAAGTAGTGGGGATTGAACTCTTACTACTGAAAACTTACTAGAGCCGACAGTACTGATGCTTATTTTCTATCCAACCTTTTCATAATGTCACATAGATCTGGATGAAGTAAAAACATAAATATCAGCTTGATCCAAAACTTCCATGACCCTCAAGAAAAATTTCAACAGTCGGCTTTCAATCCCCACTGCTTCCTGTGGTGTGATCCACTTAAGCCTTCAATATGACTCTCCCTCTCTATTTTTTTTTTTCCGGCTCATGTCTTAAAATGATCTGCCAAAATGGATGGATAACATGGATAAAACATATACATCATGATAGGCACCATATAGCCCCTAACAGGACCGTCCATCTCTAGCTAAGTCCTAGTGGGGGCAGGATCCAATCCATCTTAAAATGGTCAATTACTAAAAGATATCAGTGTTAATAGATGGTGATTCCTTGTAGGAGGAATCTACAATGAGTCTTGGTCATGGAAGGGAGGTATCTGTAATAATAAAAAAACTGAGGGGATGCATATATGAACTGTCGTATAATTTCATATAATTGATTTTAGAAATCTAAAACAGTGAAAATCCAGGATGTTACACATTCTCCATTCTCTCTCCTCCTTCAAGATATCCATCTTTCCCTCTCTCTCTCTCTCTCTAATTTACAAAACCATAGAAAACAGAGATCTTCTTCATCTACAGAGAAACCAGGTAATCTTCATTTCTTATATTAAATTCATTGCAATTCTTTCGAACGTCTCCGAAAAATCCGTACAAAGACCCGAGTACCACCTTAGACATAAATCACTAAGGACCGAACCCTTTAGAAATTAGACAAAAATTATTAAGTGCTAAACTAGATTACCGTGAAATTAGCACTAATCACTTTAAATACGATCCGTAAGACCCAAAATGAGTAGAACCGTTAACTCTATATCACGTAAAAACTTAGGATCAATTTCAAAACCCGATTGCTCTTGGGAGCGCGTTGAAACTCCGTATCGGACCTGCACCACGCGTCGAAAGTCCGATGTCCATGAAACTATACGGTTATGATTGCCTTACCGGGCTTGACTACCACCTCGAAAATCAAATCTAGATAGTGTCTAAACACACAACTTGAGCCTGAGCGAAGTGTGTGAGAAATGAGAATATCTTTACAAGCCAATTTTAAGGTTTCAGATCGATAGATTCCGACCCAATTACACCCTGGATCGTGAACATTTTTTAACACATGTCAAGATACTTGTGGCCCCGATCGAGTACCGTGACCGTTGAACGAAACAGTCTTTCGCGGTCGATCCATCGATCCGATCGGACCGAGATCTTAACCTGGCGTAGATCCATCGCCATGGGGCTTACTCCCAACCGTATGCAGAAAAGGGGCTCCAGATGAGCTTCGTTGGCCCGAAACAAACAACTTTTAGCTATAACCTAAGTATACCATGGCCCTGGGGCCATTCCCATCAGTTTTGGGCCTATATAAGGGCCTTAAACCCTCTCTCCCTTCACATACGAATTTGCAACCCTAGGAGAGAGAAGAGAGCAAAGAGAGAAGGAAAGAGAGAGAAAGTGAGAGAGATAGTGGGAGAGAGTTCCTGGGATTCGATCCCATCGCTCCACGTGCTTAACCACCCTGTCTGTATCGCTATTCCGGCGACTTTCAAGCCCGTTTAAACCCAATCACTTGATTTTCTCAGATCTTTGGCATGTAAATTCTTCGATCTCGGTGAAATGGGGTCCGTCCCTCGACTTGGTGATTTATGAGCGTTAAATCCATACTGTAGTATTCACTCCCCAAGCATAGGGTTGTGATGGAGTAATAAACTCGGTGAGACCGTGGTCGACTCCCACGGGACCGAAACCTGTACGTAATATGAAACTAAATAGAACTAGAACTAGACTAAGATGTAATCTAAATCAAGCGAATATGAAGGAACAATTGTGAAAAAATTAACTAAAAACTAATAAAAATAAAGGTGGGAACTAGGATGCCAAGGATCCACTTGTAGCAATGGGAAAGTTACCTAACAATGATTCAAGGACACAACTGAAATTAGAGTCCTATCCAATCCTGTTGGTAAGAAGAGATTTGTCAGGTCTCTGAACTTCTCATGGATCTAATCATCAACAGATAAAATTGTTGAAGATTTGGAAGTGATTCCGTCACCTAACCATGCCCAGGAGACTATGGTAAACAACAACAATTTACCAATCTCACAGCCAATCACAAGAGAATTGTAAAAGTTAGGAAGGGTTCCATCACCCAACCATGCCCCGGAGACAATGGTGAACAACATGCCCTCCTAAGTTCACAATCTTATAATGAAAAGAACATACTCAAAGCTATTGTAGATCTACTATAATTTGAGTCATAATAAACCATTAAAAACTAAAAATATTCCTTCATAATCAAACTAAAATCCATAAGAGTTCAATAACCATGAATCAAAGCAAAGCTAACAACCCAATCACACTACAAGCTTCACCTCTTAGCCCTAGCTAAGAGGTTCAGCCCAACATGAATGGGCTGGATCCCTTAAACAAAACAAAATAAAAAGAAAAATAAAAAGAAAGAAAGAAAAAAAAAACAAACTCTAAAACTATCTCTACTCTCTCTCTTCCTTGTGATGTACGTCCAACCGAGAGCCTTCTCTAGATCTGAATGTCTGCTCCCCACGTCCAAAACCTTCTTTTATAGCTGCTGGAGGCGGTGGAGGGCTGTCGCAGCAGCTGTCGCAGTCATAACGAAAGCTTTTTCGCAGTCAAGTTCGGAGCTTCAAAACTCCCTACTTTCCTCGCTCAATTTCTAAAGAAACACCGTCCCTTAGGACGTTTTTGAGCCCTCTACATGATGGACAGTTCAAATCTGTCATATGATGAAAGATGGTGGGCCACAACCGCCTGGAAAAGTCAGTTTTCACGGATCTGCGAAAGCTTTCGCACTCCTTCGCTGTCGAGATCGGTGGGCCCCATAGAGGTATTTTCTGAGAAATCCACCCCATCCATTGCATTCAGGATGAAATTTCAGTCAAGAATGGATGGTTTTGAACGTCCATTGATGCGGTCCAGAGAAGAAATCACGCTAAGGTTCGTTTTAAACGTTGCAGGGCAGTCTACTTGTGACCTCTGTATCACACACGTGTGTACGTATGGGTACAAAATTTCAGCAAGGTTTTGATGTGCTCGAGGTCCTCTACACGGTGAATGGATCAGATTGGTCGGATGGGCCATGTAGGTGGCCCACCGACGTCCACAAGATGGCCCGCTCCGTCCCTTACACGGAAGGCCGAAAACTGCAACTGCCATCGCTGACCTGGCTTAGTCAGTCAGTTGCTCGGCGAGCGTGTGTACACCATGTACACACGCTGTACATATGGAGTCCACTGTGATGTTCTTCAGAAATCCAATCCGTCCATCCTGTTTATCATCTTATTTAAATCGTTGAGGACAATTTTGAAATATATCAAGATTGTAGGTGGGCCTAAAATTGGAGATTAATGGGCTGATCTGTCCGTTGGGCCACTTCCCGAGTGATCCAATGGTTGAAATTTAATATGTATGGTTAATTTATGGTCCCCATCACATGTATGAAGTTTCAAGTCAATCGGATGGCGGGAACCCTGTGATCTTGCATTTTGGACCATTTTTGGGCCTCTTTAACATGAACGGCTTGATTTTCTCGGATCCCTGGCGTGTAAATCCATTGATCTCAGTCCTCTGGAGTCCGTCCTTTGCTTTGGTGACTTTGGAGCGTCAAATCAATACTTTTAATACTCTTTTTCAGTCAACGCTCCTAATTACACCCTGCAATAAAAACACGATTAAAATATTCCATTAAGCCTTATCATGGACGTAAAATTCGGCAATACTCAGGGTCTGATATGCAATATTTGACCCTCATCATTTAGTATCTCACAGCTTTGAGGTTATGGTTTTCAAGGATTTTAATGTCATAAATGGTATAAGACAGACATGATACCTATCAAATGTGCTTAGATACGATGTTTTCCATATATTACATATAGATATAAACTATGTTGAGTTTAATGCGTTTTATGTGTTTGTTGAAATGTTTAAACGACTATGGAAATATGATTTGTGCTTGCCATGCTTATAAATTGAGAATTTTTTATCGTTCTATGAGTAGTAGCTCCTTTGTGAAAGGATTTGCCCTAATGTTTGTTGGAACTAGTATATTACACGTATGTGTAATATGTAGTCTAAGTGTTTGACAAAATGCCTGTATGAGTAATTAGTGGATGCTTTGTATTTACGAGGTTTGTTGAGATAGCATTCTCAACCACCTTAGCTATATGTATACTTTTCTTCATGTAGCTTTAATTTCAAATGCATATTTGTGTAACAAATGTATATGTAGAATATCAGGTTACATGTGTTGAATAATATGCTCAAATGATATGTACGTTGGAATTGGTTGTTAAATGCCATATGACTATTATGTATGCTTACTTCTAGCATTTGATTGTGATTGGGACTACGACGTAGTCCAGGCAATCGGTAACAATTCCTGTTTGAGTGGCCGAGCTAGTCTCACCACATTTGATGCATTCGGGGAATCCAAGTCGTACGATGATTGTCGACAGTGGTTAATGCTCCATGGCGATTAATTCAGCATATGCTCGTACCAATTGAACTTGTCAAGTAACCCGATTTGCCCACTGTGTATTTACCATGTATGAACACTATTGCTTGAACCTAAGGTACCCCTTACCAATGTAAAGACCTGTCTCAACCATGGTACCACGATCCGCTAAGACTTATGAGCAGACCATGGTGGTATGGGATACCGTGGTCGAGCTGTCGGCCTACGCTAGGATGACGAGCCTCCCCGTAGTGACCAGTGAGCAACCCAAACTCGTGGGCCGAATACGGTGGTATGAGATATCGTATTCGAGCTGTCGGCCACTGGCGCAGCTGGCTGTGGTCCCCAATCGGGTTGGTGACGAGCCTTTGAAAATAGACTGCCAGTTAGTAGGGCGTTGGTGGAGTGACCTCAAGCATGAAATAGGCTTACCCCGACGTAGCCTGGCTGTGGTCCCCAGTAGGGTTGGTGACGAGCCTTCGAAAATAGACTGTCAGTTGGTAGGGCGTTGGTGGTAGTGACCTGAACTTGCCTATCGTATGTGATTAATTAGAATTAACGACCATAGATGGATCATTGTTTAGGTAAATGATACAAGGGGGGTACCTTAGCTTCCCAATCTTGTTGTATGAATATGTCTAATTAAGAACTTGGCTAACACGACCATGCATCGCATTGCATGGTGCTTTGACGAGGAAGTGCACAGAAGAAGAGGTGCATGCCGTGATCGTGAGATGATATCGCTGAGGGAGTGTAGGCGAGGGCATGCATCATTATAGTATATCATTCCTTCATTAACAAGAATACTTAGGACTTGATTGTTGTACTGTTTTATCATTACTATTTGACTGAATTGATAACATGTTAACCTTTGCCTTATAGCTCCACTGAGTTGATCACTCACTCCCACTCTGAGACGGTGTTTTAAAACACCAACCAGACTCTGTTGTAGCTGCAGGTGATGGTGAGGCTTACGAGATCGAGCCTAACTTTTATGACGACGAGGAGTTCTCCTACATGCAACTCTCTAGCAAGTTTATGTAGACCTAGATTTGCGTCGCCGAGTTTACAGGGATACGGATTAGATGTCATCGCATTGTATTATTTTGTAAATTTTAGAACTATACATGTAATTATTTAACCGGGTGACATGTTCATACTCTAGGGACTTGCAACCACTTATATGCTTTATATATGTATCACAGTCTTCCGCTTGCATAATCTAATTGTCTCTAAAGTATGATATGTTGAATTAGTGTAATCCCATTCATGTTTAATGCACTAATACGAACAACATTCAATCATCGTTATTTATGTTGCATAAGTGATGCGACGGACCTTGGGAGTTGAGCTCTGCTCGACCCTCGAAATTCGGGGCGTTGCGATTCTTTCGAATTAGAAGAACGCGTCCCGTTCCGATCTCCATTTCCGTTTCGATTTTCTCTTTCCCTCGATTGGGACCGTCTCGATTCGCAGATGATTTTCTGAATCCCGTAGCTGGATCTGTTCTCATGATTTCGTCGGTTTCGTTTTAGATTTTCTGTTGAATTCCGTTCGGTGATTTTTTTATTTTTATTTTTGGTGTCGTTTCGTAATTGGAACGTGGTGGATGATTCTCATATGGGGAGCAGTGGCGGCATTTGAATTATGATTGGATGAGAAAGCGAAAATTTTTCTTTCTCACATTTCGTTACGGTTGAATCATGACATTGTTTTACACCCAGCGATGTTGGCATAGGATATTCTTTTCCCTTTTTCTTCATGATTTTAAATTTTGTTTTATGATGGAGGGTGATTATATTCAATGGCCGGTGTCTGGGAGTGCGGCGAGAGAGAGGGCAGAGGGCAGGGAGTGCGGCGAGAGAGAGGGCAGGGTGTTAAAGGACTTAGGCAACTTAAGCTTTTTTTTTTTTCTTTTTTTTTTTTGGTTTTAAACTACCTCGGATCGACAGTTCGGCTCATGTCTTAAAATGATCTGCCAAAATGGATGGATAACATGGATAAAACATATACATCATGATAGGCACTATATAGCCCCTAACAGGACCGTCCATCTCTAGCTAAGTCCTAGTGGGGGCAGGATCCAATCCATCTCAAAATGGTCAATTACTAAAAGATATCAGTGTTAATAGATGGTGATTCCTTGTAGGAGGAATCTACAATGAGTCTTGGTCATGGAAGGGAGGTATCTGTAATAATAAAAAAACTGAGGGGATGCATATACGAACTGTCGTATAATTTCATATAATTGAGGGGAGGTAGATGCAATTGATCCCTTCTATAGACTTTGGAGTATGCATGATTAGTGTAATTCATACAACCCGTTGGATTGGATGTGAACTTTGCAGGCCACACAGCTAACGTGCGAACATGTAATTACGTGTTACGACTCGAGCCTTGCTAATGTGGGCTCCACCATGAAGATCGCCAGGTGCGAAAATCAGGCTCGTATATATCCATCTGTTAGATGGGTCTTGCTGCATTAGAAAATTAATTACAGGTCCGGTCCATCTGTCAGATCGATCATCCTATATGTGAAATTGGATGGTCTGTACGAGTTTGGCCGAACGGACTTTTTGCTGGGTGATCTTCATGGTGGGGCCCACCTTATGAATATATAGGCTGGCACATGAGCTGGATCGCGATCTCTTTATTGTTGGGCATCTATATCCAATGAAGCAAGACATTGGATTGCTTAGCATGAGATAGCAAAGATAATAAAATAAAGTAAGATACAGTAATATAGTATTATATCATATAACAATACAATTAAATATAACATAACTATGTTATATTATATATTTATATATTATTATATTAGAAAAATGATTGAGTGGGTTAAGTGCAAGGAAATCTTCCAGAACCGTCCACTGGATCTTCTCTTCTTTTGTTATCTAAAAAATAGCAGCAATTGGATGGCCCTACACAGATGTGATGTAGCACAACCTAATGGTCTTATCCATATCTTTTGAATGTAAGGTTTCAATGATCCAATCCGTTTGAATTTTTAAAGGTGGGGGGTGGCTTTGAAGGGTGAATTAGACCATATGGACAGTTCCTATATGTGGTTCATTTGGTCTAATTCACCCTTCAAAGCCACCCCCCACCTTTAAAAATTCAAACGGATTGATCATTGAAAAAAAAAAAAAAAAAACCCATACAGGCTCACACGCGGTTTATGTGCAATTACCTGCATTAAAAGGTTTGAAATGTTTTCATGTAGCAGAAATGAAATAAATAAATTTTGACATACTTTTGTGAATTAATATGAACTTAAAACCAAGTATGTGAATTAATATGAACTTAATTAGGGGTCGTTTGGCACCATTGGGGGAGGGGATTTGAGGAGATTTCAAATCGCTGGGTTGTTTGGCATCCAAGGGGTTTCAAATCCCCTCAATCAGAGGTTTGAAATCCAAAGTGAGCCCTTCGACTACATCTAAAATCATTCCCATAGTTGCATGTGTAATAGGGTATCATTAGACTATTAATCTATTGGACACATGACCCACTAATGATATCCTAAAATAATTAGATTATCAATTGCATCACTACAATTACTTTAATACGATGATCAGCACCGTCCAAACACCGTCCACATAAATCAACGGTTAAAAATCATTGGTTAGTCACTCGGACGTGATCTTGTGTTTGTGGCCCATCCGAGACTTGAAATTTTATCATTTTTTGGCAAAATATATATTTCAGTGGGCTTATTACAACCATTGTGTCAAAAATTACATAAGTTCACTAATTAGAGATATTAAAGTTAATTTAGTAATTAAATTCAAACCCATGCAAATATACTATGAATAGCTACTTTTTGATTAAAGTTGATTCTCTATCTAGGGTGCCAAACACAACAAGAGGATTTGAAATCCACGCTCCCAAACAGGCCCTTAGGATTTCTGCTTTAATGTGCCAAGGAAGGTTATAGTGGGTGTGAAAATTTGTAAGAATTCATAAGCAGCTTTTATATATATATTTATAGATTTGTAAGTCTTTGCCACCAAGTTTTTTTTTTTGTCAAACATGAATTTCCCTAGGGCAATTCTTAAACCGCAAGTAATAGTTACAATATACTTAAAGCATTGCATCCGTCCCCCACTTGGACGAACACAGTCTAAGCAGGGGCTTTGTGGGCTCATTATATATGTATGGGTTTTATATATGGATGTGATCCATTCATTTTTCTGAATCATTTTAGGACATGAACCCAAAAATAAGGCAAATCTAAGGCTTAAGTGAACCACACAGTGGAAATTGAACTCTTAAAAGTTAAAACTTCTTAGAAGCTATAGAAGCTTTGATGAGGCTGATTTTTGTGTTTTTCTTTCATCCAGGTTTCTGTGACCTTATGAATGGGTTTGGCAAATAAACATCATGGTAAGCTCTAGAAGGGTTATCGCTGCTTCTTATGGTGTGGTCCACTCGATCCTTGGATCTACCTCATTTTTGGGCTCACATACTATAAAGTGATCTGGAAAATGTATGGACGATATAGATAAAACCCATACATCATGGTGTGGGTCTTACAGGGACCCTACCTGGATCAAGTCTATCCAGCAGGGGCAAGACACAATCCGCCTCCCTATATATTTCCCTGATTACACAGTAACTTTGACTAAGCCAATTAAGTTTGTTTAAGTTTGATGTTTTTCGGTGTATGCCACGTGGATTATGTGACTATCTTGTCTCATGTTATCACACACATATTCTTCTTATCTCCTTAATGCCCTGTCTCTTACGCCCACAATATCCTATGACTATAATTGATAAAATAAATAAATAAATATGAATATTGTTGATTATATATATAGGGAAAAGGTACTATGCGCTCGACCTCACGAGTCCGTCCCATGAGGTCGAGTTGTGTGGGCCCCACCGTGATGCATTTCGAACATCTACCCCATCAGTCAGATGCACCATTCCATCATGGGCCTAGGTCTCAAAAATCAAGTCAATCCATGACTTGTGTGGGCCACACCACATACAGAAGTGGGGAGGGGCCGTGCACCATTAAAACATTCATAATCATTTTTTGGGCCCACCGAGATGTGGTTTGCAAATCCAGCCCATCCATTATGTGTGTCTCACTTGGATGAGGGTTCAGACCAAGTTTCAGCAGCATTCAAAACTCAGGTGGGCCCCACAAAGTGCTTTTATATGTTTTAACGGTGTCTTCACATGATTTTAGATGGTATGGCCCACCTGAGTTTTGTATACGGCTGATTTTTGGGATATCCCATAATTTAGAGGGGACCCATCAAATGCACGGTGTTGATGGTCGACACGCATCACGGTGGGGCCCACACAGCTCGACCTCACGGGAGCTTATCGTGAGGTCGAGCGCATAGTACCTTTTCCCATATATATATATATATATATATATATATATATGATGATGATGATGATGATGATGATGATATCAAAAATAATTATTTAATAAGAATGATTTATAAAATTAGTTTAATTGGCCATGTTGATTAATCATTTCACTTTCTTGTAAACTTTTAAAGACTTTAGATCATTTGTTGAAAATCTTAATTTTCATGAGAACGCGTCAACTCACCACGATTTACATAAAAGGCTTATAAATTGGTGAATCGAAGCAATTTATCAAATCTGCTCTACCAAGACTCTTTTAATTAGTATAAGCATAGCAAGCATGGGAAATACATCTTGAATTCTTAAATCCATTTGATTTGTACATATGCACATGTCTACACATGTGGGGATAATGTTCCATGGAATAGACTTCCGATACACATTATAATCTCAGCATGTATAACGCATTACAAGTTAGGCCTCACAATGAATTTTATATTGAACTTGTTCTATTTTAATTATTTCCTAGAAATATAGATACTTGGATGAAATCTTCTAATAAATTTGTCTCAATCATATCTATTTCATTTATATGCATAACAATGTTCAATAAACAAAGCATTAATGAACAAATATATAATTCATTGAACTAAAATGGCATCAAGTTTTGTCAATATGAGACAATGTTGCGAATGAAATGATAGCACGGTTTAAAATAGGTGCATCAGGTATTGTATGAACCGTTGTAGCCTATCAAGCTGTCTTAGGCCGACACATGCCAATACAATTGTATCATTCGTGGATGATTGTTGTACATATAGTTGCAACTGATACTTAAACTTTGGATGATAAGATAATCATATTGTGTGTATACTATCTAATCTTTGCATCAAGTGAGCCCCACCGTGATGATGGAAGTATCAAGTCTATATAATCATTAGGTTAGCCGCATAATAAAAAATAGTGGACAACCACTTGAAACATCTAATTAATTCATGATGGTGACTCACATGATGGTTTGATTGGCTTAATTTTTGGGTCGTCCAACTTTCATAATGGGGAGACTCTATAGGAGAAGTTGAGAGTGCCCAACACATAATCCAGCTCCATAGAATAAGCTGATACTAAAGGGTTTATCTTAGGTACTAATTCAAAAAAGGACTTGCATAGCAAACAGACTCTTTTAGTGCCACCAACCAAATGATGGGACGGGCCTGAGTTTTGGGCATCCCATCTCATGGTGGGGCTCCACTACTGGATGGGTTGCATGGCATACAGAATCATTGAACACTGGGCCCCACAGTCCACAGAGGCAACAGTGTATAAACAGGTGAGGATTGCTTTTGACTCGCAGGATGTGGTGAGAGAGAGATTATTAATATTGGCACGTGAATAACTTGTAGAGGTGAATCACGTTTAAAGGTAATGAATAATGGACGTGGATTGGGTGCGATCCCCGGTCCAGCCAGGTGGGCTGTGGGTGTGGTCTTGACCGTGGGACCCACCTCCATGTGGACGCCGATTGGGTTTTAACTACGCCTGTTCTGTAACTCGGCACATGCAAGGGCTCTGAGGGACCACTATGATGTTTGGGTTTTATCCACACCGTCTATCCATTTTGACATACGATTTTAGACTATGAGCCAAAAAATGAAGCAGATTTAAGGCTCAACTGGACCACACAATGGGGATTGAATGCCCACCATTAGAAACTTCTTGGGAGCTGCAGAATTTTGAAACACGCTGATATTTTTGTTTTCCTTCATCCAAATCTATATGGCCTTATGAACAAGTTGGATTGTAAATAAACATGAAACACGTTGATATTTTTGTTTTCTTTCATCCAAATCTATATGACCTTATGAATAAGTTGGATTGTAAATAAACATTACCATGGGCCCTAGAAAGGTTTCAATGGTGGGCGCATCACGGTGGCCTCCTATGATATGGTCTCCTTGAGCCTTAGATTTGCCTCATTTGTGAACTTATACCCTAAAATGATATAACAAAATGGATAGATTACATGGATAAATTCCATGTATCACAATGGCCCCCTTAGAGGCTTAGAGCCCCTGCCTTTGCAAGGTTGGGGTAGGCGAGGGTAGTTCCCAATCTGCGTACCCTTGATGTATGTATTACATATCCGTGCGGTCCATCATTTTTTCCATATCATTTTAGGGCGTTGCCCTAAATAAAGCAAATATAAATCTCAGTAAGGATTGAATTCCTACTACTTTCCTACTACTAAACGCATCTTAAGAGCTGCAAAAGTTTTAGGTCAAGCTGCTATTTGTATTTTCCCTTCATCATCCGGGCATGTGTTACTTTATCAGCTGGTTGGATGGCAACTAACGTCATAGTGGACTAATGAAGTTTTTAATGGTGGGTTTTCAGTACCATTATTTCCTCTGGTATGGTGTGGTCCACCTAAAATTTGTATCTGCTTCATTTTGGGACCATACTTTAAAATTAGCTAGAAAAACAGATGAACAGTGCAGATATATATACAACACAAACATCAATGTGGGCCCCACATTCAGGGTTGCACTCAGAGAGAGAGAGAGAGAGATAGAGAGAGTAGCCTCCAAATATAATATGGAATTTCTTTAGTCACGTTTGTTTGCTCCCCATAAAGAAGGGCGACACCTCCTGACCTGTTACACTCTACATCTAATTAAAATACGAATTAGATGGTATGTCACTTTCAAAGAAATTTATTAATTTAGACTATAGTTTAAGAAATAATCAACTTGTCTGCACGCTTCGTATAATTAATACTAGTAAATTGCACGTTGTAACAGATGGATATAATATGGTCCATTTTATATGAAAACTCGAATGACCATAAAATAAAAAAAGCAATTGATCCAAGCATTGTAGGCCCACATGATATGTGTATGAGATCAACTCATCCAATAGGTGCACCTTACCATGATGATACCATGTTGATTTTAGGCCTTCTGATAATCATATATACCAGGCGTGGCTTTTGATGGGATTGGATATCATGAATGCCTCCTCCGAACCCACAAGGGCGACACCTCCCGACTTGTTGTACCCTACATCTAATTAAGTAAGACTATGATAGTATGTTACTTTCAAACAACTTTGTAATTAAAAAATAAAAATAATTAACTTGTGTGCAGTCTTCTTACTACAAATACTATTAAATGGCATGTGATATGCGTGGAAGAAATAAAGTCCAGCAATATGAAAATTACTTTAGTCACCCTGAAATGAAAAGGTGGTTAATCCAAGCATTGTGGGGCCTACTTGGTATGTGCATGACATTGACTCATACTGCAGGTGCACTCCAGTGATGATATCTGGTTGATTTTGGAACGTCTGATAATTACAGTGGGGTGTTTTTTTTATTATGAAGTGGATGTCATGTGTGCAAGGGTGGAGTTCACAATATTTATCAGTTTAGATAAAAAGCTAGGGCAAAGGGAATTTTGGTCATTTTTTTTAAATAGATAATTTTAATATGTTAAATTAACAAACCATGAGATATTTTGGAAATCGATTTCTATACTTTTTCTTCGGACTCCAGCTTCTCTTGAAATCAAGTTCATTAAAAAATATATATATATATATGCTCAGCTGGACACCTTCTCACATGTTTTCGTGAGGACGTTTTTTAGGAACTCATTACAACGATATGAGCCTAAAATATGAAACGTTCAATTGATGCAATAACCTATGAAACCCTCGAGTCGCAATTTTATCTTCTAAAATTCTGATGGGACATGGCAAAAGGAAATAGTTTTCTCTTTTGATTTGTTTCTCTCTTTGTCATGGCCTACTAAAGCTTTTGATTAGGGTAGAAGTTGAGCCCTATAGGTTTCATAGGGTGATGAATTAGGTAAACAGTTCAAATTTTGAGATCATATCACTAGAAATAGTTCCTAAAAAGTTCTCACCAGAACCTATAAAAACTAATGGCAGACACACAAGGGGATATTGTACTATGACGACGACCCTATGGGAACTTCTCATGAGGTTGAGCTGTGTGGACCTCACCATGATATGTGTCAAACATCTACTCCATTAGTCAGATGCACCATTCCATAGTGGGCCATGGGCTTAAAAATCCATTTAATCCATGACTTGGGTGGGTCACACCACTTATAACAGTTGAAAGGGGTTGCCCTCCCATTTAAACATTCATTATCATTTACCGGGCTCATATAGATGTGGTTGACCTATGCACCAATCTTTTTGAGAATTACTTAAAAACTTTTTGAGAACTTATCTCATGTAATATGAGCTCAAAATCTAAATGGCACATGTAATACAACACCCATGAAATTCCCTGAGTTCAACTTTTACCTTGATCCAAATTTTAATGAGCGGTGAAAAAAGGAAATAGTTTTCATGGGGTGCCATATCACATAGACAATTCACATTTTGGGCCCATAATACCTGTGTAAAAGGTGCGCAGGTTAGCATGACTCTCTCTCTCTCTCTCTCTCTCTCTCTCTCTCTCTCTCTCCATATGAGAAGAGAATGTCGGATTCGATGGAAATCAAAATCATTCTTGCAGTATCTTACTGAATCGAAGACAAGGATCGTCCATAGGGCTGTACATGAACAGAGTTAGCTCAGTTAGCTTGCTTGACTCGACTTGAAAAAGCTTGATTCGACTCGGTTCAAAATTGAGTTTGAGTTGAGATGAGCTGATTTTTTGAACTTGAAAAAATTTTGAGCTAAGTCCGAGCTTGCCTAAGCTCGACTCGACTTGGATCAAACCCCAACTCAAATCGAACTCGAATCAAACCAGTTCAGTGACTCAGTTACATTGATATTGATGTTGCTCACCATGTACTTAATGAAATGACACAACGAAGTGTTAATTGGTGGCAAGGAAGGTATGTATATGAAAAAAATCCATTTTTCTTAATTTTGATGTTTCTTACCGGGTGTTTGACGAAATAGTTATAAACTGCTGCTAAACCGCTATTGCTGTTTTATATATAATGAGAATTTGAAGGTACAATTCATATGTTTGTGAAAATATTGTATAGGCGAACTTGGCCTGAACTTGGTTCGAATTGGCCCTAGTTGCTGACCAAACTGGGCCGAACTATCCTGTCAGGCTCGACAACCGAGCCATGCCGAGTTCTAATCTTTCACTCAACAGTTGGGACATACTGTTGAAATCAACGAACAATTGTTGGTCTGACTCAATTTTTGTGTGGCCCTTTTCCGAAGTGGATTTTCCCTGCTTTTGTTCCCATCCAAGGTCGATCCCAGTACTTGGGTGGTATGGATTTGATGCAACATGTCATTTAAACGGTTAGGGAGCCTCACGTGACCTTTCATCTCCGTACATGCACTCGTGTGGCTGGTGGCTCAGGTCAACACAGACTACAATAATAGATCACGATTATTTAAAAAAAGGTGGTGCTCGCCTTTGCACACATGGTAAATACTCGTGATATCCTAACCATCCTATTTGTGAGCCCATAGCTGATGGAATACATTTTGAAAATAACTCAAATCAACAACTGATCTAACCCATTGAATTTGGACCTCCGAGTATTTTATTCTTAACCTTACAATTGGTTTCTCATAATTGGACGGTCAGTATCATTTACTAGTGCAATTTCCAGGTTACCCCTCATCAACAACGGGCCCCAAAGATTGATTGTTCTAGACCGTCATTCATGTATGACAATCTGCATGTAGACGGTCCGATTTCAACATACAGGTATCCACCAATCTGATTAGGACTATAACTTAGCCACAGTCAGTTCCACGGTTTAGTGGGTTTAATTTCATGGCAGGGACTGTTCCCTGTTACCGGGGGATAAGCTTAATCCCCTTTTTGGTTTGCAATACAGCGGTACATTGAAAGTATATACCCACCATCATTTGAAACTATTGACAATAATACACGTGTTATATCTAAACCGTTCATTTGTTTTGTAACCTCATTTTATAACATGGGCTTAAAAATAAGGCAGATCCAAAACTTATGTGGCCCCAAAGAAGTTTTAAACAGTAAGTATTCTATTCCCATTGCTTTCTATGGTGGGGTCCACTTGAGCTTTAAATTTAACTGGATTTTTGACCCATGCTCTAAAATGATCTTGAAAAATGGGTGGACGGCATGGATATAGCCCACACATCATGGTGGGACCTACACAACTTACTAACATTGAGTGATATTAGCACAGGACCCGATACGATTCCATCTAGCCTACTTCCAAGCTTTTCCACTCTTCCCAAACATGGAGTGGAATTGGCATAGACGGTCCGATTTCAACATACAGGTATCCACCAATCTGATTAGGACTATAACTTAGCCACAGTCAGTTCCACGGTTTAGTGGGTTTAATTTGAATTATCATATGCTGACGTGTACAATTTTTGAGTGCTTGCATATCAACGGCCACAAAGCTGGAGTATCAAATAGCCCCCCTTACAATTATCAGTAATAGGACGTCCCGGACCATACGTTGATCTAGGGCTATATTTTGTGATCTGAACCGTTGACTTGTCCGTTCATTTTTCCTTGCATAATTGTTGTATGCGATCGCTATATATATATATATATATATATATATATTTTCATTCAGTATGCTCAACATGCGCACCTTTGCACATGTGTCAAGCATCTAATCTGAACAATTCATGTGATGCGAAATCCCAAGAAATCCAAAGGGAAAAATTTTCACCTTGATATAAAATTCTGATGGGCCAAATGCAAACTAAGGGAGGAAACTATTTTCATTTTTCATGGCCCACCAAAGTTTTGAATCAAAGTAAAAATTGGGCTTAGAGGGTTTTATAAGGTACTACTTCACATGGACCATTCAAATTTTGGAGTCACATCACATACGATGAGTTTTCAAACTAGCATTCTAAATTGGGTTTTTTGTTTCCTCATCAGTGGGTTGTATTTGAGGCTTTGCATGGTTATCCACAGGGATCTCGGAGTTCGCTACTGCATGGACGACCACGCTGCTCTGAATGATTGTAGTGAGAATCACAATCCGTTCTTTCTCAAAAACAATGTTTCTTAAATTCGTGATCTCACTATCTTCAGTATTCTCAATAAACATAGTATTCGCAGTCTTAATAACTCTTATGGAATAGGATGGATAATAGAATCTGAATCTTTTGGATCTTTATGGATATCTAATAAAGAAGCAATTAGCTGTTATAGGGTCAAGCTTTCTTTCATGTGAGTTATATGATTTGGCTTTTGCAAGACAACTCCAACATGAAAAAATATCGAAAACTAGGCTTTCGCCTGTCCACAATTTATATGGAGTTTTCATTATAGCTTTACTAGGTACTCTAGTAAAGATATGCACATGTATCACCGTACAAAGATACTGATAATGTTGAATTATTAATCATAAACCATATTATATCCTTTAGAGCATATATATATATATATATATATATATATATATATATATATATATATATATATATATATATAATCACCATTAAAATATAGTTAGGTCGTATCATCACAAACAGTGGGGATGGAAACATGAAAGGAGGCATGTGTTGAAAGGTGGTGACTTCCACTCAGTCTACCACTTGAGCTATGGAGCAGGGTGAGAGAGATTATTCGATGGCTATGTCCGTTCGATTTAGTTTTCAAAGCATCATAAGAAGAGTGACCAGACATAATGGACGGTTCAGATTCGTGAATGCCAACGAGTTGAAACGCATCCAGGTGCATGTGAGGTTTCGCATGCATGAATCTACCACGTCATTACTCTCGAATTGATCATGGAAAACGCGATGCACATGGATGGATGGGACCATCATAGGTGCGAGATGGAGAGAGGGGCCACGGCCACATTGCCAAATGACAGAGGTGTAGAGATCTGAGCCATTCACCAGATGGGGCTCACCTGAACATGCCTCAGCTAAAAAATGTGGTTCCCAACTCATGCGTGCCATGTTGGCACGTGTTTGCGAGTAATATCACCCACCGTACTGTTTGCTGACATAACTGATTTCATACACGTGGGAACATGCGTCATTGATCCAAACCGTTCATACGAGGGTCTCATTCTGGAGGGGGACACCCAAAAAAAAGTTCTCCAGATTTCAATATTTTAAACCTTTATTCATTAAATATTGTACTTTGAATATGGACCATTTGCATGACCATCTTTTAATGGGTCATTAATTGAAGGGTTAGGATCTTAATCTGAGGATTTTAGAGGCCATACACCATGGGAAGTAGTTAAGATGGAAGTTCCACCATTAAAATCGTCCAAATTTTATATGGTGTCCATCATCATGTGTATATGCTATCCAATCCATTCATCAAATGTATCACACTAGGATGACTATATTAACCTAAAATCAGTACATTCCAAGTCTCATGTTGCCCACACCAGTGAATTTACAGTTTTAGGCATTGTTTACACCGTTCCCTACCGTGTGGGCCACCTAAGTCTTTTATTCGACTAAATTTTAAGAAATTTAGTGGAAATATGACAGATCATTGGATGGACGGGTTGGATCTGATGCATATTTTCCCCACTTAGCTACACAAATCAAGCTAGCGCGGTCCATACACACACCAAGACTAATATTATAATTTGGTACTTTCTATCACTAAAAGTACGTTTATCAATCATGGCATGATTGGATAGGCCCAAAACAAAATGGTGAGAGCCACCAGCCTCCATGTCACATATAAGATATCTGAACCGTTCATTCGTTCGGTCAAATAGTGAATAAGCAACAACGAAAAAAAATCACGTTAGTTGGATTATTGTAACCGTTTAATCGGCATGGAAAACGGATATAAGTTAGGGATAGGATTGTTATTTGAAGGAAGTTTTTGGATAGAAGCCAATCTACGGAGAGGCCCACCGGATGCATGGTTCAGATCATCAAACATATGCGGTCGTGTACTGTACATGATATGAAGTGCTTGGAGTGGCAGTTGACTGCTTCCTAAAAAAATCAATATTTTCCACGGTTAGGTGACTTTGACAATCACATCATGTGTGGAGCCCACACGCATGTACAGGTCGCTGATGCACATGTCGCCATATACGACAGAATGGCATGAAGGAGAAATATCATGTGGACCCCACTATGTAGATGCGAAAAATAAATGTGGATCACTCATTATATGTGCCACGATATATTAGAAATAATTGGATGGGTTAGAAAACTTCACCCGACTACTTCAAAATCGTGCACTGTTCACTTAATTGTGGCCCAACTGATGGGTGGAACAGGTTCTTTCTTGGGACCGAGAATCTAAATAGTGGTATCCTTGTGATGGATGGCTTGGATATTTCTTCCGTCTGCCACAGTGGCAGATGTAGTAGAGTGTGCATTAAATAACTGTACACTCGTGTGGGCTTGGCAGTGATATGGTGATTTTTATGGCTACTATTTTTTTAACGGTGATATGGTGATTTTTATGGCTGTGTGGGACCCACAGAGATGTCTACGACAAATCTACTCTGAAAGACCAAAATTGGACTGGAATCTAAAAAATAAGGTAGATCCAAAACTCAAGTGGGCCACACCAACGAAATAGTGGGAAAAGAAACGTCCACAGTCGAAACCTTCCTGGAGCTAACCATGATGTTTATATGCCATCCAAAACTGTAGGCACAAATATTTTCCTTATACAAAACTTCTTTCACCCTAGATGTTCAATTCCTAACCCTTCGTGTGGTATGGCCCACATGAGTTTTGATCTGCCTTATTTTTAGATTCCTGCTTTATTTTGGTCTTGCAAAACAGATAGACGGGGTGGATTTGTCACGGGCATCTCTGTAGGCCCCACAGTCCGGAATGTTTCTCATTATCTGCTGTACCTCTAAAATTGAAAGGTAACTTGAAATATCAAGTCGTCCTTGTCGGGACGCCTATATCCATAGCTCAAGTGGTAGACCGAGTGAAAGATACGTCGTTTCAACATTGAGGTCTTGGTACCGATCCCTGGTGGGGGTGGCTAACACTGAAGTGTCAACTAACAGTGTTGTGTACTAACAAGCTAACAAAAAAGTCCTTGCAAGGCGCTTGGTATCGATCCGTAGTGGGGGTTGGCTAATAGTGAAGCGTGAACCGACCTTTTCTGATCCATCTTGGCCATGAAACTGTCCGTGACGCGCTCTACATCACAGTAGCAATGGTCGCTGCTGGACAGTGCTGCATCTTATGCGGTCGCTATCCATTTTGGATCTTTATTTCAGGGCATGATGAAAACAAATAATTAAAGGGGATTTAAAACTCAGGTGGACCACACGTACAACAGCAAAAAAGTAGTGATTGAATGCCTATTATTAAAAACTCATTGTAGATGACTGCTGCAATGTTTACTTGCCATCTAACCTGTTAATTAAGTACACCCTGATTCATAGCGCAAGTGGTAGACTGAATGAAAGATACCTCCTTTCATAGCTCAAGTGGTAGATTGAGTGAAAGATACCTCATTCCAACACTTAAGGTCTTGGTATCGATCCCTAGTGGGGGTGGCTAACAGTGAAGTGTCAACTGACAGTGGGGTGTACTAACAAACTAACAACAACAACAAAAAAAAACAACCTGTTGATCAAGTTATATAGACCAGGCTCAAGGCAAAACAAAACTTGTGTGGCTGTAAGAAGTTTTTAACGGTGGGCATTCAATCATGGCTGTTTTTTTTTTAGTGTGTGATTCATTTGACCTTTTATCTACCTCATTTTTGAAATCATGATCTAAAATAACTGGCAAAATGAATTGATGACGTGGATAGAACACATATGTCATAGTGAGACCTAGTGTTAGGCATTGAGTTGAGTCGGACCGATTTAGGGCTGACCTGACTTGATCCAGTTTTGAAATAGGCCTGTCCGAACTCGACTCGACTCGGTACCGAGTCCAGTATGTTTGAGCCAATCCGAATCTGGGTCTAGCCTATACTAATTTGGACCAAGTCCAACCCGGTCAAAAGTACCGAGTCGGTTCGAGTTGGCACTGATTGGGATTGCGAGATGAGGGAGGGGAGGGGAGAGAGGAGGATGGTGGTGGGTGGCTGCCGAGCTTGGAAGAGGAGGGAGGGAGTGGAGAGGAGAGAGAGAGAGAGGAGTAGGAGGAGGAGGAGAACGGTAGTGATGGTGGTAGGTGGCGGCCGGACTTAGAAGAGGAGGGAGGGAGTGAGTGGAGAGGAGAGAGAGAGGAGAGGGGTGGTAATGGTGGTGGGTGGTTACCGGGCTTAAAAGAAGAGGATGAGGGAGGGAGAGAGAGGGTTAATTTGGAATCGGGTTGGGGTCAACATATATGGTTAGATATATATATATATATATATATATATATATATATATATGGGAAATGGTTCTATGTGGTTGAGCTCAGGGGAACTTCCCATGAGGTCAAGCTGTGTGGGCCCACCGTGATGTGAGTGGAACATCAACGCTGCATTTGATGGGTCCCTTTTAGTTTATAGGATACCCCAAAAAAAAAGCCGTATACGAAACTCAGGTGGGCCATACCGTCTAAAACGATGTAAAGACATGCCTAAAACATATAAAAGTACTTGGTGGGGCCCACTTGAGTTTTGGATGCTTCCAAAACTTGGTCCGACACCTCATCCAAGTGGGACACACATACTGGATGGGCTGGATTTGTGAACCAAACTTCAGTGGGCCTAACAAATGGTTATGAATGTTTTAATGGGAGGGTAACCCTTATCAACTTTTGTACGTGGTGTGGCCCACGAAAGTCATCGATTGACTTGATTTTTAAGCTTGAAGCCTATCATGGAATGCTGCATTTGACTGTTGGGGTAGATATTCGACACGCATCACGGTGAGCCCCATAGGACTTAGATTTGATTAACTAAATTAGTTTTCATATCCCAAATATATATATATATATATATATATATATATAGAGAGAGAGAGAGAGAGAGAGAGAGAGAGAGAGAGAGAGAGATATTTGCCCTATACGTCAACTACCCAACCCATTGGGGATCCAGCTCTGGGCCAAGATGGTTAGTGCATCGGGCATGGGTTAGTCGAGTATGACCTGATCGAGTTTCAGGTCGGTTCAAGTTGAGTTATTAGGTAATTTGAACTTGACTCGGTTTGAATTCAGATTGGGTGAAGCCTACTCCATTCGGATCGACTCACCCATTTGGTTCAGGTCAAGTCGGGTCTGAACCAGTCGGACAAGTCAAGTCCGGCGAGTGCCCAGCTCTAGTAGGCCTCATAGTGCCTAGCAAATCTTCGTTGAAGGGTCACCACTCAATACGCTCCCTTCGCTTCCTACAATGTGTCAACGGAGCAGGCTGGAGCATGATAAATCAGAATTATGAATAGGCCCGGCTGATGGCCTAGCCCAAAACATTTCAAAATGCGGGCTGATACCTACCCCAAGCCCCGCCCGCTGACAGCCCCACGTGCAAGGTATTATTAACAGCCTTTTAGGGGATATTTGATCGGAGCGGATTAGCTGTTACCCTGGTAACACCTTAGTGGGTGTTACCTTAACCGTGTGGGGCCCACTTTTATGTATTTTTTGTATATCCACGCTCTACATCTATTTTCACATATCATTTTAGGACAATCTCAAACCGTAAGAAGATCCAAATCTCAGGTGGACCATACCATTAGAAACAGTGATGAAACAGTGATGAATGACCATTAAAATCTTTTTATGGGCCACAAAAGTTTTGTTTCATTTTGATCATTGTATTTTCCCTTCATCGATTTCTTCTTGACATTATCGACCGTTTGGATGGCAAATAAACATTACGAAAAACTTACTATGGGCCCTTTGGAATTTTTAATGGTGAGGCACTCAATATCCATTGTTTCCTTTGGCGTGGTCCACATGAGATTTGGATCTGCTTAATCTCTGGGATCAGGCTCTAAAATGAGCTGGAGAAACGGATGGACGGCGTAGATATATAAAAAATCTTCAATCTGGCCCCAAGGTAAGGGTATAACACCTAATCCGTGCCCATATTTGACACGCTGACAGAGTATGGTAATCTGTATTAATGCACACTATGTACACGTGGCATATAGCCCAATAGTCATACTGAGCTAGATAAAGGTTCAAATTTCAACAAATAGATATTCATTAAATCACATGCTACCTTTTCACAACGGTTCATTTAATTGTGGCCCACATGATCAACGGACCAAATTAATTCTAGGGATGGATAATCTACATAGTAGTAACCTTCTGATGGATGGCTTGGATATTTCACGTGCCTACTAAGCTCCCATATACAGCAGAGTGTACACTAAATCATTTGTACACTCGTGTGGGCTTGGAAACATATTACATATTTATTGGCTTTTATTAAAAGGCAAGTGGGAGAACATGTGCTTCACGTTGATCAACGGTCATATCTGCTTTTATTAAAATCATTTGTTCACTCATGTGCTTTTATTAAAATGAGCTTTCAATATGGATAGATAGTGTGAATGTGTAGACCCCCCCCCCCCCTCTCCCCCCACCTAGGCTAATATCTTGAGAAGGCTAAGATAGTCCGAGAACCATGATCCTATCCGAATCTTGAAACCCTAATCCGCACCTTGAAACCCTAATCCGAACCTGAAACCTTGATCCAAACCTCGAAACCCTAATCCACACCCCTAAACCCTAATCTGAACCCGAAACCTTGATCCAAACCTCGAAACCCTAATCCACATCCCGAAATCCTAATCCGAACCCCTAAACCCTAATTCGAACCTCTAAATCCTAGCTTAACCTCAGCCTAGACCCTAAACCTAGCCTAACCTGGATTCCAATCCGAACCTAAACCTTGTCAAAATCAAAATATATATGCAATTCAACATGGAAACCCACCAATTTGAACCTAAAAGCCTGAAAGAAGACTATTGGATGAACCAACGCACCAAACGAGGCCCACCGACTAAAGCCCAACCCAGACCAGGCCCGGCGGTACTTTGATTACGTCCGCTCGTGGGGCGCATGTGTCCTCCAAGCAACAACTGTTTCTACACCCGAGAGTCAACTTTCTCTTGAAATTACCATTCCAGCCGATACTATTTACCTTTTTACCAACCCCAAGAGCAATGGGAGTACGCCACATGGCATTTCTCTCTTCTCAACTACTCCCAAGTTGCCATGTTAGCTTTCACTCTTCACATCCCCAGAAATTACCACAATACCATTGGAGAAGGCTATAAATAGCCCTCTCCTCTTCTCATTTTCAACAACAACAAAGCAACAACACAACGCACCAATAACCGAGAGAGAGAGAGAGAGAGAGAGAGAGAGAGAGAGAGAGAGAGAGAGAGAGAGAGAGAGAGAGAAGGGATTGAAATGTTAGTATTATATTTTATTTTTTATTTATTTATATTATTATACTTTAATCTTTCATTATTAGCCCAAATTGGTCATGGTTCGATCCATGTTTTAGCTTATTCAAGTTTAAGCCAAAGATCCATTCATCTCATACACAAGCATTCATCATGACATTTATTCCCTTCTCAACCCCTCCGCTCCTTTAGATTTCTAGTGAACGTATGCTCCGTGACTTGCCGTACATCAGATCCTGTCATATTAGAAATTCCTAGTAGTCTAGTCCACTTTTCTTATCTTGTTTGCATAAGCATCATTTCATCCGCCTTCTAGACACACCCTTGGACGTATGTTCTATGGCTTGCCAAAATCTCAGATCTTGCTACATTAGAAATTCACGTGTGTGCCTAGTCTCATCTCGACTGCAGCATCCATCATCCCTTGAGATTGTTTTACCACACCAAGTAGAGATCGTACCTTTGTACAGGCAGAGAGGGTGCCTAATAACTTCCATCTTTGTAACCGAGGTCCCTTAACCAGAATCTCGGATCACAGACCAAGAGTCAATCTAAGGTAGGAGAGTCTTCAAATTTCTCCAACCTTATGTATTTCATGGGTTCTAACTGACTGCCGGATTCTGAGATCAATTGGCTAGTGACGACTCCAACATTCACAAATCAGCCTAGTCACCCCCACCATCAAAATCCAAACATACAAATCAGCGTAGGTGTCGATTTTCATCGTCCACAGAATGACAACTCCACTGAGGATTTGCTAGCTCGTACTAGCCGAGGCCCAACTCGAAAACGTGTGAAATTCCAAACTCAAGGGACACGCATCACTGCATTCATACATAATAAAAAAACTAAATTAATCAGTTTTTGGCTTACACTTGCTTAGGCATCAATTCGAACTATGACCATTCGATCCCGTGCAGCCATGGCTTCTCAGGCTACCCATGAAGAAGAGTCGGTGACTTAGCCAGCTCCTGAAACATCAGCACCAGCACCGGCACCAGCACTGACGCTGACACCTCTAGCAGCTCTAACAGACCCACCAGCTAATGTAACCACGCATGAGATGACCCAAAGTTTCCGTGCATTGAAAGAGATATTACTTCGCCTAATGCCAAGTGCCACACCAAACATGCAGGCAATACAGCCTAGTGTGTAAAATAACTCAATCCCTCAAACTCCTTTTGCCTTCTCCCTCATCCCTCCAGCAAATCTTGTTCTCCCTCTCCCAAAAAAGTCAGCACAAGATCAACGGCAACCAACAAACGGGAGCAACCCTCCCACACATCATTACTCAACACATCACAACAATCAACTTACAACACAGGCTCCCCCTAACGGGAATCACAGATAAGAACTGGCGGATGCCCATGAAGGGGGTCAGTTTCGAGTCCAACTCATTACCCCTAACGGGAGTAACATTCCGGAATTGACAGATACCCTATGCGGGAGCCATTTTCGAACATCACACCCTCCTCCGAAAGGGAACGACGTTCAATTCTAATTACCTCCCGCCATTGAGAGTCCATCTTCTTTCTAGCAACCCCCCATTCTCGGAAACCAAAGGGTCGAGGAAGTCGATCCTTATGAGAAGGAGACAGCCCAAGCCTTACAATAAGGGGCAAGATATCTGCAACACAACAAGTCAGAAATCGAGGAGCTGCGAGAACAGCTGCAAAGGTGCAAAATCAGTTGCAAAGGCAACAAGGAATAGATCACCCATCCACCAAATTCAGGGATCTGTGTCTCTTTCCAGATGCTCGGGTGCCTCTGAACTTTGTGGTACCCAAATTCAAAAGATATGACGGTAGTGGGTGCCCCCACAACACATCTGAAAGCATTTTGTGGGGAAATGCGACAGCAGGGAACGATGGAGCTTTGATACGACTCTTTCAGAAATCTCTTAAGGGTAATACTTTGGATTGGTACACATCACTGGATAGCCACTAGATTAGGACCTGGGAGAGATTCTCCTAAGCATTCATCGACAAATTTTTATACAATCTGAACATGGCTCCAAGAAGGGCAGATCTGGCTGCCTTGAGACAAAAAAGCGACGAATCATTGTTAGCATATGTGGGACGATGGCAGGCCATAGCGGCTCGAATGAGAAACTCCATCGATGATGAAGAACAGATATCCATGATTGTTCATTCAACAAGTCCAAGTATTTTAGGATATCTAATATCGTACCCATATGTGAACTTCTCCCAGCTCATCGGAGTCGGAGAAAAAGTGGAAGCCGGGATCAGAGTCGGAACCATTTCCCTATGGTTGCACCAGACCTCCTCAATCAAAAGAAGCAAAGTCGAGGGAAAACCCGTCGGATATGGGAATGGAAACGGCATTGCTCCTGCAGAAAGCACTACAGAGGTCAATAGTGTCGTCGCCAACAATCAATGCAACCAGTACGCTCCGCAACTAGAGCTACAACAAGATAGGCAGTAATAGCCACAGTAAGACAGGCAATACAAGCTACAACAAGACAGGCAATATCAATGACAACCAAATAGACAATACTAACCACAGTAAGCCCAATAAGGATATCAGGTACAACCGCCTCAACAACAACAACAACAGCCTACGAAAAATGCGCAAAACCTATACAAACAAGCAATGTTAGGCAGGAAGTTCACCCCTCTAGCACAAACATACAGTTAGGTCTTGATAATGTTGATGCAAAGGCAACTTCTAACACCACTCCAACCTCGACTTCCGTGAAATCCCCTGCCAGCAGGATATAATGAAAATCAATATTGCGCATATCACCAGTCTCCTGGCTATCTAACAGACCGCGATTTCGCCATGAAACACGCGGTCCAAGATTTGATTGAAAGCTGAAAAATTACAATCATGGTTTGGTCCATGTTTTAGCCTATTTAAATTCAAGCCAAAGATCCATTCATCTCGTATACAAGCATTCATCATGACATTTATTTCTATCTCAACCCCCTACTCCTCTAGATTCTAATGAACGTATGGTCTGTGACTTGCAGTACATCGGATCCTGTCACATCAGAAATTCCTAGTAGTCTAGTCCACTTTTTTTACCTCGTTTGTATAAGCATCGTTTCATCCACCTTTTAGACACATCGTTAGATATATGTTCTATGGCTTGCCGAAATCTCGGATCTTGCTAAATCAGAAATCCGCATGTGTGCCTAGTCTCATCTCGACCATAGCATCCATCATCCCTTGAGATTATTTTACCACACAAAGTAGATACCGTACCTTTGTAGGGCAGAGAGGGTGCCTAACATCTTCCCTCTTTGTAACCGAGGTCTCTTACCCAGAATCACGGATAGCAGACCAGAGTCAATCTAAGGTAGGAGAGTTTTCGAATTTCTACAACCTTACGTATTCCGCGGATTCTAGCCGACTACGGGATTTTGAGATTTATTGGCTAGTGCAACTCCAACATCCACAAATCAGCCTAGTCACCCTCAACATTAAAACCTAAATATACAAATCAGCGTGGGGGCCGGTTTCCACCGTCCACAGAATGTAATCACACACACACACACACATATGCTTTTTTTTTTTTCCCCAGTGATATTTTATCTAATTCAAGTCATTTGGCAAATTCAAAAGTTTAAGTACTTAATATGATTTTTCATCTTTTGACTTAACGCTATAAACACAATAAGTTGAGTTAAAACATTTTCTTAAATAACAACTTTGCCCTTTCTTACTTTGCTATGTTGATGTGGCATAGTTCTTTGGGCCATCGTAATATGTTTGACATCCACTTTGTCCATCCATTTTGCCACATCATTTTAGGCCATGAGCCAAAAAATGAGGCAGACCGAAAGCTAATGCAAAACATACCATAGAAAGCTGTGGGGACAATGAGGCCCACCGTTAAAACCTTCCTAATGATGCTTATTAGCCATCCAATCTGTTCATAAGGTCATGTGGATATGGATAAAGGGAAAAAACAAATATTAGCTTGATTTAAAACTTCTGCAACCTCCAAGAAATTTTCAATTGTAGGCGCCACTGGCTTTTACGTTGGTTCAATTAGCTTTGGATCTGCCTCATTTTTGGGCTAATGATCTAAAATAATATGACAAAAATGGATTGACAGTGTAGGATCTAACACATACATCATGGTGGAGCCCACATAACTTTGCCAAATCAACATGACACCAAGGAGGTGTTTTGTTGTGCGGATGCAGATTACTTATTGATGCTGTGAGTAGCCAGTAGCTACTTGACGGTGCTCTGTGGGCTCTATATATATATATATATAGATATATATATATATATATATATATATATATATATGTTTCATCTAAGCCGTTCATCCATTTCTACATATCATTTTAAGCCTTGAGCACAAAAATATAGTATATTAAAGACCGAAGTGGACCACACCGTGGATTAAATTTATACGATCCGAATCATATTCAACCTAATCCGACTCGGTTTTCTTGACCAAGTCGGACTCGGTTCAGGTCAGTCCAACCCTGCTTCGGATCTGTTTGAGTCAGGTGACTTGGACTCGGTACCGGATCGGATCGAGTTCGGGTCAGACCAGGGAAATTTCGGATCTGCTCGAGTTAGGTCTGATCCGTTCCGATATGGACTGATGCCCAGCTCTATATGACCTAGATCCAAATCTCATGTTGACCACACTCAGGAAACAATGGTGATTGAACACCCACCATGGTGGGCAAACATTAAAAACTGGATGGCAAATAAATATCATGGTGGGCACTAATCTTCTAAATTAAAAAGATTTCTCTGTAATAGTCTTTGTCTTTATCGCACTAGTAGAGTGGTTCATATTCTATGGGCAAGATCAAATGATCCGTATCATCCGCTTGGTGTACTTGTTCCCTAGTGATACTGATCAAAGGGTTATAATTATTATATTAAGAAGAATATAGTTCATAGTCCATCAATGGTGTGACCTGTCTCACCTAGCGCTCTGATCATAGAACTAAAGGCAACAAACAATGTAGAAATTTAAAACCAAAACATCTAGTGCATATCCTTGGGACAAGTACAACTACTTGTCCCCTTACACAATTAATTTATGTTATTGTAAATCGCAAACATAGAAGATCCAAACCATTCATTCACTTGGCTTTACTTGTGAAAAAATTATTAAAATTTCGTTGGATGATGTATAGGAATGCTAAATTTGATCGCATGAAAATAATAGCCTTTATCTTATACTCTACAAAAGATAAAAATTAAGATAATGAGGACAAATATGACAATGCTAATTTTCAGATATATTTTATGTGATTACTAAACAAGTTTTTATGAGGAAAAAAATACTTATTTTCAAAAGTTAGTGCTTTTTTCAGCATTTTAAGTTTTCAATACTTCAATTAATTTTTAAACCTTTTTTGGTTTTACCAAACGACACCTTACTAAACATGATAAATTATGAACAAAAACACCACTTTAAGTAAAACAGGAAAAACACTATTTTGAGAAACCCAAAAGGAAAACCAATTCCATATCGGAACACCCAGATCCATAGCTCAAGTGGTAGACTAAGTGAAAGACACCTCGTTTCAACAATGAGGTCTTGGTATCGATTCCCTAGAGGGGGTGACTAACAGTGGGTGTACTAACAAGCTAACAAAAAAAATAAAAAAATAAATTCCATACCGGAAGAAATGAATAGTTTTTCAATGACAAGTTATATGCACAAAATGAATAATTACTTGCCAAGTCATGACTGTCGGAAGCTATATATAGCATAGGTTTAGTTGTTTTTTGTCTTAGTTTGAATCCTCCAAATGATTTCTTTCAATCATGGCCATCCATTAAACTACCACCTATTCTACATTAATTCATAAGGTATGGGTGTTTGTATGGCCATCAAGGAAAGTTATTTAATTGTTGACAACACTTTTGTATGCAAAAACTTAAAAGGCTCATTTGATTTTCCAATTTCCTATGAAATGCAAAGCAAATGAGCCATTATTATTGCGTATTGTTTAATCAACAATTATGACTCATAAATCAAGTGTCAAATATGCACTTGTGAAAAAAAGAAGGTAAAGTAAATTATAATCATTATATTTTTATATTATAAAATTATAATTTTTACGATAATTTATAGATAAAACAAACATTATAGCAAAATCATCATTGCAGTTAGTTATGTAACCATCATATTACAAGAGTAAATAATCATTATTACTGTTGTAATTGGAAAACCAAACAGGCCCTAAGAAATGATACATGTGGCATATGTTAACTCAAATTAAATCAGTTAGAAGTGTAGGACTCGTAATCTTTAAGTTACAATCCAGAAATAAAGTTGGGCGAACAATCTCAACCTGTGTAGAACCCACCATCCTTAAGTTATAATCCTTAAGATCATTGAATATTTGTCACTTCTAAGCTTGATATCCTCTGATCCGATATTTAAATAATCAAATAAGTGAAATTCTTTAGTTCATGATACATCTAAGCTTGTAGACATAATTTGGACAGTTTAATCTAAAGTACTTGAATGCCACACACACACACACACACACACACACACATATATATATATATATATGGGAAAAGGTACTATACGCCCGACCCTATTATACCTTCCATAAGGTTGAGTGTTGGCGGTTATTTTTCTGATGAGAGATTGTATAGGGAACTGAAGAAGCAACCTGTTATTAAAATACTCCTCCACCTCTTTCTCATGCTTATTTTCTGCAAAAAGCCTTGTGCTAGAAACTTAGGTGGGTCCTACCGTGATTTTTTTTTTTTTTTTTGTGAAATCCACCCTGTCTATTTATTTTTTCATATCATTTTAGGACAAGAGGCTGAAAATATGAGGATTGAACGTCTACAGTTGAAATATTCGTGGGGCAATAGAAGTTTTAAATTAAGATAATATTTGTGTTTTAAGTTCATCTCAGTAGGAATATTGCTATGAACGGTATGGATGCAATTGAAACATCACTTTCGACCCAGAGAGGTTTCAACGGTAGGAATTTCCCTACCCACCTTTTCCTTTAGTGCGGCCCACTTGAGTCTTGGATCCGGCTCATTTTTGGCCCTATGTCCTAAAATGATCTCTAAAAACTGATGGACGAGGTAGATTTCTCACAAACACTAAAGTTTGCCCTTACCAAACACTGTGCCACCCCGAGAATTTCTTAGTGATAAAAGTTCAATTCACGTTGTTTCCATCCACTTTGTGCACGGATTAGATACCGACAGGATGAGTAGCTAGACTGGCTACTGAAGTTACGTCACCAAGTTCCGTGGGCCCCACCATGATGTATGTTTTATATCCACACCTTCCATGCATTTGGAGATATCATTTTAGGGCAACATGCAAAGAATGAGTTAAATCCAAAGATCCAGTGGGCCCAACACAGAAAACGATGAGGATAGTGACACCCACCATTAAAAACTTCTAAAGGCCACAAAAGTTTTAGATCAAGCTGATATTTGTATTTTCTGTTATTTCATGTCTTTTTTTAACTTTTGAATAGGTTGGATTTCAAATAGGCGTTGGGATAGTTTCAACGGTGGGAATCACTCTCCCCACTATTTTCTGTAGTGGGGTACCCTACAGATTTTTATTTGCCTCATTCTTTGACTCATGCCCTAAAATAATATCTCAAAATGTATGGAGGGCGTGGATACAACATATACATCATAGTGGGGTCCACAGAACTCGGTGACGTAACTTTAGTAATCGACTCGCTACTCAACCTGTCAGTATCTGATCCGCATACGTCCACTTGAACGCGGATTGCGTCTTACTTGGCATGGGTCTGTGGGCCAACGTGATGTAAGTGTTTTATACACGCCGTTCGACGATTTTCTCATATCATTTTAATATATGAACCAAAAAGTGAGGCAGGTCCAAGGCTTAAGTGGACCATAAGGTGGGGATTGAACATCTACCATTAAAAACTTCTTGCGAGCTGGAGAAGTTTCGGATCAAGTTGATATTTTTGTTTTCACTTCACTCACATCTACATGACCTTATGAATATGTTGGATGGTAAAGAAACATAACGTTGGTACTTAGAAAGGTTTCAATGGTGAGAGTCATTAATTATCAGTGCAGCCTCATTTGTCGTGGTCCACTAGAGGTGTGGATTTGCCTCATTTTTAGGATAATAACTTAAAAAGATCTAAGAAAATCTTTTAACAGTGTGGATAAAACATTTACATCACGGTGGGCCTGACCACAAAGCCCTGCTCGGATGGATTACTGTCTGTGCAGGGAAGGACACAATACATGTACGAATTCTATGGACTGGTTATGTCACCAAGTTATCTGGGACCCACCATAAATGAATATGTTATATCCATACTGTCCATTCAGTTCGAGATATCAATTTAAGGCATGAGACAAAGAATGAGCTAAATCCAAAGATGGAATGTACCCACCATAGAAAACAGTGGATAGAGTGACGCCCACCATTAAAAATTTCTAAGGGCCACAAAAGTTTTCGATCAAGTTGAAATTTGTGTTGTCCCTTCTTTTATGTATGTCTTAACTTATGAACATGTTGGATCTTAGATAAACATCACAGTGGGCCTTGGTAAGGTTTCAACGGCGGGTGTAAGACTGTAAGACTTTTGCAGAAAATATGCGAGAGATAAAAATTTCACCATTCGAAGAACCAGCACTCGCCTTTATTCTTCGGATGGTGAAATTTTTATCTCTCGCATATTTTTTGCAAAAGTCTTGCACCCACCGTTGAAACCTTAGTAAGGCCCACTATGATGTTTATCTTGAGATCCAACCTATTCATAAGTTAAGCCATAAATAAAAGAAGGGAAAACACAAATTTCAGCTTGATCGAAAACTTTTGTGGCCCTTAAAATTTTTTAATGGTGGGCGTCACTCTATCCACTGTTTTCTATAGTGGATACATTTCAGCTTTGGATTTAACTCATTCTTTGTCTCATGCCTTAAATTGATCTCCAACTGAATGGACAATATGGATATAACACATACATTTATGGTGGGTCCCAGATAACTTGGTGACGTAACTTGTCCATAGAATCCGCGTCTAGCGAGTCCATTACGACTTTTAATAGTACGCATATTGTGTCCTACCCCCGCACAGACAATAATCCATCCAAGCAGGGCTTTGTGGGGCCCACCGTGATGCAAATGTTTTATCCATGCTGTTAAAATATTTTCTCAAATCTTTTTAAGTTATTATCTTAAAAATGAGGCAAGTCCACAGCTCTAGTGGACCACGACAAAGGAGGCTGCACTGATAATGACACTCACTTTTGAAACCTTTCTAAGTGCCAACGTTATGTTTCTTTACCATCCAACATATTCATAAGGTCATGTAGATGTGAGTGAAGTGAAAACACAAATATCAACTTGATCCGAAACTTCTCCAGCTCGCAAGAAGTTTTTAATGGTAGACGTTCAATCCCCACCTTATGGTCCACTTAAGCCTTAGACTTGCCTCATTTTTTGGTTCATGTATTAAAATGATCTGAGAAAATCGTTGAATGGCATGGATAAAACACTTACATCACATTGGCCCCACAGAGCCATGCCCGGACGGATTACCGTCTGGGCAGGGTAGGATGCAAGCTGCGTTCAAGTGGACGTAGGCGGATTAGATACTGACAGGTTGAGTAGCGAGTCAGCTACTGAAGTTACGTCACCAAGTTCTGTGAGCCCCACTATGATGTATGTGTTGTATCCACACCGTCCATCCATTTTGAGATATTATTTTAGGGCATGAGTCAAAGAATGAGGCAGATAAAAATCTATAGTGGACCTCACTACAGAAACAGTGGGGAGAGTGATTCCCACCGTTGAAACTATCCCAACGCCCACTATACTTCTCGAATCCATGAGGAAAGAAAGTAGAAAATAGAAATAAATTCTAAGAAATTCGAAATTGATTAATTGCTCAATAAAAACGAGTTCACAACCCTTTAAATAGGGGTACCAAGCAATGGGAAAGAAATCAGAATCAAAATACAACTCAACCTCCTAGAATCCGCGACTTACTATAAATAGTAAACTTACTATTTATAGACGGTCGCGATGTCTACTAGTGCGCACAAGGTTTTCGGCCAAAAATAGTAACTGTCCTATTTGGCTTCACCAAACCGTTCTCCTAATTATTCTAAGCTCTTTTCACGTTGGACGTAACTCCTAAAGCTCGACGGATGAAGAGTTATAATCAAACTAAAACTTACTATTTATAGTAAAAATGAAATTAAAACAGAGAAACAACTATCGATCCAGGGGTATTTCACAAATCCAGCTTGCGCAACCTGGCATAGCGGGGTTGGTTGGCTAAAGTAGCTCGTTCTATCCCAAAATCATATATTTTACGTCAGGTAACTCATTCCGGATTGTGAGATACGCCCGATCTAAGGTTCGATGGTCCAGATCACTTCTGTTGTTGACCGGGCCTTTTCTGATCCATCTTGGCCATGAAACTATCTGCGACCCGCTCTACATCAGTCTCCTCCACTTCAAAAGAACTCATCCTCAAGTTCTCGTCATGCTTTGGTTCATGATACTCGGTTAGGTCCGCGACATTGAAAGTCCGTGAGATTGCCATGTCATCTGGGAGATCAACAACATAAGCGTTGTCATTGATCTTTCGGATGATTGGTACCGGTCCAATCTTTTTATTTTTCAACTTGTTGTACGTCCCGGTCGAAAATCTTTCTTTGCGCAGATAGACCATAACGCGGTCGCCCACCTCGAACATTTTTTGTCGCCGATGCTTGTCCGCTTGTTCCTTGTACTTCTCGTTCGAGGCATGTAGCTTGGTCTAATGCCTGTGATCTTGTCTGCCATATGTTCTGCTGTAATGCTCGTGCCTGGGTACTTAGGCAGAGGGACCAAGTCAAGTGTGTGGCGAGGCACTCGTCCGTAAATAATCTGGAACGGTGATCTCGCTGTCGAGCGGTTCACCATATTGTTGAATGCAAACTTATATATTTTACGTCACATAACTCATTCCGGATTCCTAAAATACAGCGAAGAAGGTTTCCAAATGTGCAATTCACAACTTCGGTCTGCCCATCAGTTCTGTGGGTGGTAAGCACTGCTAAATTGAAGTCGTGTATTGAATCGAGTCTATAAAATCCGTCAAAAGTGGCTAATGAGCTTTGTGTCACGATAAGAAGTAATGATCTTGGAGACCCCGTGTAGCCGTACGACCTCCCTTAAGAACAAATTCGCCATGTGTGTTGCATCGAGGGTCTTCTTGCATGGGATAAAGCGTGCCATCTTGGATAAACGATTTACCACCACAAACACCGAATTCATGCCGCGTTGTATTCGTGGGAGACCAAGCACGAAATCTATTGATAAATCCTCCCAAGGACCGTCAGGCACAAGTAACGGGGTGTAAAGTCCCGTATTCTGAGATTGCCCCTTGAAGGTCAGACAAACATGACAACGTTATACGGTTTTTCCCACATCACGTACTAATTGCGGCTAGTTATACCGCTCTTCCACAAGAGCTCGCGTCTTGTCTCGCCCCTAGGTGTCCACCGAGGCCACCTCCATGTAGCTTTTAAATAATCTGCTCCCTTAGAGAACTTTGGGGGATGCATAATCAATTCCCTTTGAAGAGAAAATTATCCTGTATATGAAGGTCACGGGTGACCTTCTTGGCACTTCATCCAAAAATTTTGAAGTCCTTATCCTCGGCATACAACTCCTTGAGACAGCCAAAGCCAACCACCTCGTTGCTCATCGTAACAAGTAGTGATGCACAACGGCTAAGTGCATCAGTCATCTTATTCTGCTACTCTGATTTGTGCTTCAGAATGAACGTGAATTCCCGTAAAAATGCAACCCATCTAGCATGCACACGATTCACGTTCGTCTGACGATTAATAAACTTTAATGCTTGATGGTCGTTGTACAAAACAAACTCTCTTTGAATTAGATAATGCCGCCAATGTCACAACGAACAACTACGTACAACTTAAGTTCATAAGTCGACCACTTCTTTCGGGTTTCATGAGCTTCTCGCTGTAAAAGGCTACCGGCCTGCCTTCCTGTGATAATACTCCTCCAATTTTGACGTACAAAGCATCACACTCAACTTCAAACAATTTGTCGAAATTAGGAAGCACCAAAATCGGTGTTGTAGATAAATGATGCTTGATCTCATGAAAGCTCTTGTCAGCTTTATCGGTCCACTAAAACGGTCCTTTTTTTATGCAATCTGTTATAAGCGCGACTATGGTGTTAAAATCTGGCACAAATCGATGATACAAAGTCGCCAACCCGTGAAAACTCCTCACCTCATGAATATTTATCAGGATCGGCCATTCCCTAATAGATTGCACCTTTTCATCGTCCACACGAATGCCTGTGGACGTTACAACAAATCCTAGAAACAATAGGCTGTCAGTTAAAAAACTACACTTCTTCAAGTTGAGGTACAACTTGTTAATTTGTAGGGCCTGCAGCACCTGCCTAAGATGTTTCCTGTGCTCTGCCTCATTCTAGCTATATATCAATATGTCATCAAAATATACTACCACAAATCGGCCAGTGAACGGCTTTAGAACTTGATTCATCAAACGCATAAAAGTACTTGGTGCGTTCGATAGGCCGAAGAGCATGACCAGCCACTCATACAACCCTTGGTCTTGAATGCCGTTTTTCACTCATCACCGGGTTGAATACGAATTTGATGGTACCCGCTCCTTAGATCTAGTTTAGAGAACACCTTGGCCCCTTCTAATATATCGAGCATGTTGTCCAATCGTGGTATTGAAAACCGATATTTGATGGTAATTTTGTTGATTGCCCGGTTGTTGACACACATACGCCAGCTTCCATCTTTTTTTGGCGTTAATAATGCTGGTACGGCACATGGGCTCATGCTCTCTCTCAAGAGACCCTTACGGATCAATTCCTCCACTTGCCCCTGAAGTATCTCATACTCCTCCGGACTCATCTGATAATGAGGGCGGTTGGGCAGGCTAGCCCCAGGGATGAGGTCTATGTGATGTTGGATGTCCCTGATGGGGGGCAATCCATCAGGTAAATCCTCAGGCTAGACTTCTTTGAATTCATTTAGCAACAGTCTTAAACTTGGAGGGATGTTTGAGGGTTCCTCTTCCTCGCTCTTCACCACTACAGCGTATACCTTGCCGGTTTCCTTGGATTCTTTCATAAAATCCCGAATGGTCAAGAGGGAACTTCCCTCCACTTTAGAGGCTTTAGGGTGGTTCTTTGGTGCCATAGGGGCAAGGATTATTTTTCGACTATCCTTGACGAATACGTAAACATTATCTCATCTCCGATGGGTCGCATCATGGTCCGACTGCCAGGGTCGACCGAGTAACGTATTACAAGCTTCCATATCGACCACATCACAAAGCATTTGATCTTTATAATTTTTACCAATTGAAAATGAGATAGCGCATTGTTCAGTTACCTTGGTCTCATTCACCTTTTTTATCCAGCCAATTGAGTACGGGGAAGGATGTTTCATCGTTGCTAGCCACAACTTGTCCACCATCACTCTTGAGACGATGTTCTCGCTACTACCATTGTCTATGATCACATCACAGACCTTTCCATCGACGGTGCACTGAGTACGAAATATATTGTGTCGTTGTGGATGTAATTCCTTTTGTGGGGCATACAACAATCGCCTCACAACTAGAAATTCACCACGATCCTCGCACATCATTTTATCGCCACATGCTATTTCTTCAGTGATTTGTTCATGTTCATCAAAGCGATGATATTCTTCTGCGGCCTCATCTTCAGTGCTCCCTTCGTTTATAGTCAAGTATGTTGCGGGACGTTGAGGACAAGTATTTGATAAGTGGCCTGGTTGGCCGCAGTGGTAACAATTGTTCGACCTTAGCCGAGCATAAGGATTTAGAATCCTACTCGGACTTGCTGTTGTAGGTGCTGTACGTTGAGGCTTGTATGAGCTGCTCCCTATATCATGGTTTGCGGTTGTAGGAAGTTGAGGTACTAGGTCTTTTCCTCGTGGCAGCACTGGATCCTACGTGGGATCCGTCATGGGGGAGTCGAGTTGAAGGATATGGACGGCGGAGCTCTTGCAAGTTATGTTTCTGCCTTACTTGCTAATTAAATCGCTTCATCCACGGTCCTGACTAATCTGAACTCGGTCCTGAATTGTCGGTAGTAACCCACCTATAAATCGTGCCACTTTCTATGACTCGATTTTGAGATCGTTTTGTGTAGCCATGTTGGAATTCTTCGATGTAACTGTGACTATTCGATTTTCTTGTCTGTAATTTTGATATTCTGGAATAATATCCGCTCATAATCACTAGGGAGAAATCGAGATCGAAGAAAACGCCTCATCCGTGGCCATGATGAGATGGGCGCCTTGTTTTGGCGGGATCGTGAGAGTTGTAATTGTTCCCACCATGCAAAGTACTAAATTTTAATTTAAACACTACCAATTTTACCATTTTATGATTCGGCATGTCCATGTAATCAAAATATCTCTCTACTTCGGCTAGCCAATCGAGAAAATTTTTTATACGTAATAAATCGTTAAAGCTAGAAAGTTCAGTCTTACCTCGATAGTCTCTTTCAGCACGATCTAGATGATCACCTCCATGGATTAGTCGTCTGGTAAAACCCTCATTAAAGTCCTCGTCGTTAGAACTTGAATCATCTGGTGTAGCCATACGGTTTGTCACTGGTAGTACTCTACGAAAATTGGGGTTGCATCATACAACAACCATGGGTGGTGGAGCCACCATGGGTGGGGGAGCAACCAAAGGTGGTGGAGCACTGCCTAGGGCTCGGGGCGGGAGTAGCGCATCCGCAAGACAATCGAGAGTTGCCTGTAGCCCTTGCATGGTCAACTGACTCTCTCGGTGGAAAATTTTCATTCTTTTCGAAAGATAACGAATTCCTGAATCACCGTCCACAGTATTTTGATTCATACCTTCATTGTTTGTCATCAGCCCGAAGGGAATCCTCGCTTTGATACGAATTGACGCAGGAATGAACATGATAAGGATAACTACTTCGAATTCACGGAGCTTCTCTGGACTCCTCACAGAGACTTCTCGAATTCACGAGGAAAGAAAGCAGAAAATAGAAATAAATTCTAAGAAATTCGAAATTGATTAATTGATGAATAAAAACGAGTTCACAACCCTTTAAATAGGGGTACCAAGCAATGGGAAAGAAATTAGAATCAAACTACAACTCAAACTCCTAGAATCTTACTAACTTACTATTTATAGACGGTCGTGATGTCTACTTGTGCGCAAGGTTTTCGGCCAAAAATAGTAAGTGTCCTATTTGGCTTCACCAAACCGTTCTCCTAATTATTCTAAACTCTTTGTGCATTGGGCGCAACTCCTAAAGCCCAATGGATGAAGAGTTATAATCAAACTAAAACTTACAAATTATAGTAAAAACAGAATTAAAATAGGAAACAACCGTCAATCCCGGAGTATTTCGCAAATCCTTCTTATGCAACCCGGTATAGTAGGTTGAGTGGCTAAAGTAGCTCGTTCTACCTCAAAATCATATATTTTACGTCAGATAACTCATTCCGGATTGCAAGATACGCCCGAATTTAAGGTTCGATGGTCCGGATCACTTCGGTCGTCGGCCTTTTCTGAACCATCATGAGTCAAAGAATGAGGCAGATAAAAATCTATAGTGGACCTCACTACAGAAACAGTGGGGAGAGTGATTCCCACCGTTGAAACTATCCCAACGCCCACTATAATGATTATTTGAAATCCAACCTGTTCAAAAGTTAAAAAAGACATGAAATAAGAGAGAATACGAATATCAGCTTGATCTAAAACTTTTGTGGCCTTTAGAAGTTTTTAATGGTGGGTGTCACTATCCTCACTGTTTTCTGTGTTGGGCCCACTGGATCTTTGGATTTAACTCATTCTTTGCATGTTGCCCTAAAATGATATCTCCAAATGCATGGAAGGTGTGGATATAAAACACACATCATGGTGGGGCCCACAGAACTTGGTGACGTAACTTCAGTAGTCGGTCTATCTACTCAACCTATCGGTATCTAATCCGCGCACGAAGTGGATGGAAACAACGTGAATTGAACTTCTATCATTAAGAAATTCTCGTAGTGGGACAGTGTTTGGAAATGGCCAACCTTAGTGTTTGTGAGAGATCATTTTAGGACATAGGGCAAAAAATGAGCGGGATCCAACATTCAAGTGGGCCGCACTAAAGGAAAAGGTGGGTAGGGAAATTCCTACCGTTGAAACCTCTCTGGGTCGAAAGTGATGTTTCAATTGCATCCGTACTGTCTATAGTAATATTCCTACTGATATGAACTTAAAACCCAAATATTATCCTAATTTAAAACTTCTATTACCACATGAACATTTCAACTATGGACGTTCAATCCTCCTATTTTTGGCCCATTTGAATCTTGGATCCGACTCATTTTCAACCTCTTGTCCTAAAATGATATGAAAAAATAGATGGACAGGGTGGATTTCACAAAAAAAAATAAATCACCGTAGACCCCACCTAAGTTTCTAGCACAAGGCTTTTTCCAGAAAATAAGCGTAAGAGAGATAGAGGTGGACGAGTATTTTAATAATAGGTTGCTTCTTCGGTTTCCTTATACAATCTCTCATCCGACGAATAATGTGCCACCAGCACTCAACCTTATGAAAGGTATAATGCGGTCGTACCTTTTTTCACACACACACACACACATATAAAGGTTCTATGTGGTCGAGCTCATGAGAACTTCCCATGAGGTTAAGTTGTATGGGCCCCATTGTGATGTATGTTGAACATCAACACCATTAGTCAGATGCACCATTCCATGGTGGGCCTAGGGCTTAAAAATTAAGTTAATCCATGACTTGTGTGGGCCACACCACATACAAAAGTTGAGAGGGGTTACCCTCCATTAAAACATTCATAATCATTTGTGGACCCATTGAGATGTGGTTCACAAATCCAGACCATCCATTATGTGTGTCCCACTTGGATGAGGGGTCAGACCAAGTTTCAAACGCATCTAAATTTCATCTGGGCCCCACCAAGTGCTTTTATATTTTTTAGGCATCTCTTCACATGATTTTAGATGGTATGGCCCACCTGAGTTCCGTATATGACTGATTTTTGGGATATCCCATAATTTAAAGGAGACCCATCAAATGCACGGTGTTGATGTTCGACACACATCATGGTGAGGCCCACACAGCTCAACCTCATAGTACCATATATCTATATATATATATATATATATATATATATATGCTCCCCTGCACACCTATGCACGTGCGCACCTTTTCACACGTACCATGGGTGTCTAATCTGAACAGTCCATGTGATGTGGAGTCCCATAAAACCCCATTTAACAAATTTTCACCCCGATATAATATTTTGGTGGGCCATAGCAAAGAGAAATGCAAATCAAGGAGGAAAGCTGTTTTCATTTTTCATGGCCCATCAAAGTTTTAGATCAAAGTAAAACCTGGGCCCGGGGGGTTTCAGGTTTCACATGAACGGTTTTGATTTTGGATCCACATCACGTATGATGGATTCTCAAAAAGTTCGCACGAGTTCCATTTGATCGCAGGTGAGCATTTCCGTGTGTATATATATATATATGGGAAAAGGTACTATGCGCTCGAGTTGATGGGGTTTCCCATGAGGTCGAGCTATGTGGGCCCCACCGTGATGCGTTTCAAACATCTACCCCATTAGTCAGATGCACCATTCCATCGTGGGCCTAGGTCTCTAAAATCAAGTCAATCCGTGACTTGTGTGGGCCACACCACATACAAAAGTTGAGAGGGGCCGTGCACCATTAAAACATTCATAATCATTTTTTGGGCCCACTGAGATGTGGTTTGCAAATCCAGCCCATCCATTATGTGTGTCCCACTTGGATGAGGGTTGAGACCAAGTTTCAGAAGCATGAAAATTTCAGGTGGGCCCCACCAAGTGCTTTTATATGTTTTTGGCATGTCTTCACATTTTTTTAGATGGTATGGTCCACCTGAGTTCCGTATAGGGCTAATTTTTGGGATATCCTATAATTTAAAGAGGACCCATCAAATGCACGGTGTTGATGGTCGACACGCATCACGGTGGGGCCCACACAGCCCAACCTCATGGGAGCTTTTCGTGAGCTGGAGCGCATAGTACCTTTTCAATATATATATATATATATATATATATATATATATATTCAATTAAATTTTAAGTGCATGCATACCATCCATCACACTCCGCTAGAATATTGAAGTTCTTCTCAGATGTAAAATATCATAAGACTGGAATGGGTCAAATGGTGAATGTTCTTGGCAAGATACAAATGTAAGAAACCTTGAGAAATTTCATCAACGACAACAATGATCATGCACGACCAGCTTTACCTTTGATTCTACTTTTTAATGCTTTTATATTTTTTAATTAAAATTTTAATTCTTTTATAATTTTTTTAATTAAAATTCATATATTTTGAAGGAAAATAAATTATGATACAGTAACTACAACTTGTGGCATGGTGGCGCCCGTATTGTTTTTCAATCCCCTTTTTTCTACCCACTGTTGTGGGAGAGAATGATCACATGCATAGGCACTTTGTATGAATTTTCACATAAAATGCGTAGAACATTTCATCTGTTGCAAATGGTGGGCCATACCATGATGATAGTCTGTGTACTGGTGTGGCCCACCCAGTAAGTTGATAAGTTCAATTTTTTTCTACGATGATCACCACGGTCCATCCTACATTATGAGCAGATCAGATGTTATACAGGTTTGACACTTTGTCAGAAAAAAAACTGGCTATATGTAAAAGTCTATATACAGTCGCTGCATGTGATCATTTCCCTTGAAAGTAGTGGATATTTTAAAGGATAGAATGCTTACAAAAAAGAGCTGTAGGTTAGGTCGGACAAGGTGTTGTTGACCAATGAGCTGCTACAACAAGGATTCCAACCATGTATTTGTGGCCTTTAAAAGAACGATGGGGATTAAAAGATAGAGGTATCGTAGAATGATCAGGCCGAGAGTGGGGCCACTAAGCTCAGTTTTCAATTTCTACCATTCGATAATTATTAATGGGCGTAAGTGTGGGTAGCCCACGTACCATGAATGACTCTGATTTGAAGATCGTTGGCATCGTTTATTTGTTTGACTACCTATTGAGGAATTGACCACTATCATATATAAATTACTGAAACCATGTTTAAAATTTATTTTATAGATTATTGGATTGCTTGGGCTCATCTCAGACTGAAGCGGATTGGTTGGTGTACCACACACGACCGATGTGGGCGGTGTGTTAACGTCACCAAGTTCTGTGGGTCCCATCATGATGTATGAGTTATATCCAAACTGTCCATTCACTTGGTGAGCTTGTTTTAAGATTTCATCCAAAAAAAAATAAGACAGATGGAAAAATCAAGTGGACTATACTGTAAAAAGAAGTGGAAGATTGAATGCCTGCCATTGAAACCTATTTAGAGGTTACAAAATTTTTGGATTAATATAATATTTGTTTTTTCTCTTCATCCATGTCTACGTGAATTTATGAAAAAATTAAATGGAAAGCAAATGTTACGATGGGCCTTATGGATTTTTTAACGGTGAGAATGATCATTGTCTCCACTGATATTTGTGGTGTGGTTCACTTGAGCCTTGGAAATTACTCTTTTATGAAATAAGATCTAAAATGATCTCACCAAATGGATTAACGGTGTAGATATGATAAACACATGATTATGGGGCCATGTGACCTTAATCTCATTTGAACTGTCAGTACAAGTCTGAGCTGGAGGATCGTCAGCAAACGTCTGACATGTACCCGCTTCCATAAGTAAGTAACGTGATGGTGCGTACTCCACGTCTACACCCGTTAATTTGCTTTCACACCCTATTGTCTACTCAAATACTGTCAGTGCAAACGAGGGCAGTATAGATTCTGTGACTGTGCAAATGGCCACTAACACGTGGCTCTACCATCCGTGAATCCAGACCACTGCTTTTGCCCTATTGAGGACAAGAAACAGCTCACCCCACCCTGAACCAGATGCTTCTCCTTGTGCACCCATTCTGTACAAGTGAGACCCTGGATAGGTAGACCACTGATCCAAGGCCTAGCTAGGAACCTCTAAAATGTAGGCTACTAAGGAGTCCCCCATCTATGTTATCAACCAACGGTCTGGATTTCTACAATAAGGGCTCCATTTGTAAATTTTGATGCAGAAGTACTGATGCTTATGATTATTTGCATTGACCCACAACCGACACAAGTTGGTATTATTCCAAGACCCAAAAAAGGAAAAAAGAAAGCAGATAAAAGAAAGAAAAAATAAAAAAACTCCAAAAGAAAAGACACCCCAATACTTACATCTGCAGCCTAACACCAAAGGCTCTAATTCAAGCACGTTTATTAATATCCCAACACCACCAAAAATAGAAAAAGAAAGAAGACCCTCTTTCCTTTTACTCTCCTTTCCTCTCCTCTCCTCTTTCTTCCAATCTTTCCAAAACATTCCAAACATGCATGCACTCAGTTTCATTGTAGGAGTTGTGGGTGAGAATTACAATCTTCATGAAATTGCAAAAAACCCCCTCTCCATGTTTTGTACATGCACATATGCTTATAAGCTTTGCTTTTTCTTTCAGGCAATGTGATTTCTGTGCTTGTCTTTGCTTCTCCCATGTATGTAAGAAAGTTCCTCCCAAGGGGTTTGTTGCAATTTTTGAATAATTTGTAACCATGTATTTTCTAGGTCTGATTATGTTTGTAGCATGCTATTTCATACATTCCATGATTCATGATCATGGGTTCTGTTTCATGATGCATCATATCATTTCTATACATCATGCATGAGGCATATGCTATTAGCAAAAGAGAGCATCCCATGATCTAATGAAGTTCTATCCAGGGATTTATTGTGATTTTTTAATGAAATCGTACCCATATATTTTCTAACTCTGATTAATATGGTTGTATCATGCCATGATCTACAATCCATGAGTTTTGTTTCATGTATGCATAGAGTCATTGTGATCTACATCATGATAAGGCATGAAATTAGCATAATAGGGCATGTCATGATATGGTTTAGATAATTCATGATAATGGGTTTTTCATATCTATTGTCAATTCCATTGTTGTGGACCATGAAGTAGGGTATGCACTGTGTAATTCTACAATTTTTATTTCATTTTTTTTGTGTGGTGATGTTAGATCTACGTTCTGGCGAGTGGTGAGGAACAGATCGACGGAGGATTTTGATAGCCTTCCTTATGTTTGCACTCTCCTGAGCACATCGTTATGGACATACTATGGTGTAACGAAGCCCGGCGGCCTACTGATCGCGACAGTAAACAGCGTTGGCATTGTTCTTGAACTGATCTACGTTAGCTTATTTCTCATCTACGCGCCTTCCCGAACAAGGGTACATTCATCATCATCATCATCATCATCATGATCGTAATTGTTGTTATGATCGGATTCTTCTTCCATGTCTTTCAGATAAAAACAGCGATATTGGTAGGGATTTTGGATGTGGGGTTTCTCGGCGGAGTGATCTTGACCACACGTTTGGCAATGCACGGGAGCCTACGTGTGACTGTGATTGGATTCATGTGTGCAGGACTGAGTCTATTTTTCTATGGTTCACCTCTTGCCGCCATGGTGAGTATCTGTCATTCCTTCCCTTTGGAATAGGAAGTATGAGGTCCAATTGCATCAGAAAATGAATGGTTTCCAGGCCATTGGTCTAATGGGCCCCAGTGTTTATGGGAATGACTCAAAGATATCCCAGATTGGACGATCCTAACCGTTTAATCACTGGTCTTCAGTTAGATGGTTATAAGGATGACCTCCTAATCTGTTAGATTTTGGGCATTGCCTATCCACATGGGGCCTGCCAGATCAACCGTCTGGATCACCAAGAATGGGCCTTACTTGTACGGAGTAGGTGTATCAGGACCCTACAATTTCTCTTCAAGCAGAAGGTCATCTACTTCAGTTAGGGAAATGATTTCAAACTACCGCAGTGTAATTTGTTAAAAAGATATTTCTGGTTGGAATTATTGGTTAGAGTTTTGCTTAGTACACACGCATGTACATTGCACACCATCTACCCGTCACCACATGTGCCACCATGGCCGGCAAATGAAAAATCGAAGCCGTCCATCAGGTAGGTCTGATTGTCTAGATGTTATTTCCAAAAAATAAAGATTTTCCACAAAGTGATTGAGCCACAGGATTAGAAACAGTTAGAAAGGGTAGAAAACATTCTCATCCATACATTTGTTTCAATAAATATGGACAATCTAGCCAATAAATCTGCTTGGTTCTTGGACCACGGTATCTACATATCGGCAACCCCTCTGATCGACGGATGAGATCTTTTACTGATGTGCCATGGTGCAAGGGTATGGCGAGTACACATTTTGTACTATACACGCACGGTGGGGTTAGCAAAGCTCTATTGCTTTATAAAAGTCTCGCTCATTCTCTCTCTCCATTGTAGGGTGTCAATGGTCCTGAAGATTAGAATTTTAAAAAGGACCGGCCCGACTGTCCGGCCCGAAACAGTTTAAAATGCGGGCCGAGACCTATCCCGGGCCCGGCCTGTTGAACGCCTTCCCTGGTAGGCAGACCGCGTCGGACCCCGGTCGGACCTTTAATCGTCCGACTAGATCTGTTAAGGGGTCACCGTGATTATTCTGGTTATCCACACCGTCCATCCCTTTTTAAAGATCATGCTAATGTACAGATCATGCTAATGTATGGGCCCAAAAATGAGGCTGATCCAACACTCTAGTGGACTATACAAAAGATGACTCCTGCATTTAACGCTCTGTGCATTTAATGCAACCTAAACTTATTATTTTGTGTGGTCCATTAGAGCACTGGATCTACTTCATTTTTTGGCCCATACTTTAATATGATCTGAGAAAAGGAATAGACGGCGTGGATAAACAAATACATCATGGTGGTCCTACACAGATCTGGTCGGACACTCTGACCCGACCCAATCCACTCCCCCTCGCTGTAATCCCACACGCTTGTGGGCTCACCTAACTACTTAGATTGAGCTGCCTAAATTATGGAAATTACGGTCTTCCAAAATCAGATTGGTCGAAGAATCCTAGCCTCTGATTCGTGGACACTTGTTTCTTGAAGTAGACCTTTAGCTATTTTCATTTCTAACCGTCCAATCAGTACCCACCAGTCAGATAGTCAGCTAATCGAATAAACACAATCTTTGGTTCATGATACATATAAACTGGGGACCATAATTTGGGCAGTTAATTTCAATTACTCGGATTCCTTGTTTGCAATTTCTTAGTAATTTATAAGTGCATGTCTATCATCCATCTTACTCTGCCAGAGTATCACATATATCTCTTTTGTCAGACCATCTACCAGAAATTTCTGGATCAATTTGCTACAACTGTCTTTTGTGTGTGTGTGTGTGTGTGTAAAAAACCCAATTTCTACGTTGCATGATATAAGATGTTCCCCCGTAAGGGATGAGAATAATCCCATACATTCGTACGTACGGTAAGGAGCACATGTCCAAGCTGGGTCACCCGCAGAATCGAAACCATGCATCTAATGGACCTCCTCATGTTCACCGTACATCCTAAAAATCATCCTGACCCAAAATTCAGGTGGGACAGAGGAATGGAAACAATATACAACCGTAAAACCTATATATTCATGTGGCGTGGCCCACCTGAGTTTTAGAGTGACCTGATCTTTTTGGATTTTCGCTTCATCTCAGTGGGTCACACATGATGAATGGGTTCGATGTCATATACACAACACGATGTACCCCAAATTCCATCTGGAACTGTCTACGGTGGTCATCATACCCCTCCATGTAACCCACTGTTACCCACCTGATGAATGGATTGGATGGCACTCATACATTAATTATCATGGTGGGCCCCACCAAGCTTAAACTTAATAGTAACTTTCATACGTCCGAATGTATGTAATTGTCTCTTCCGGCAATGCAAGAGAATTCATTTAATATGTGGACCGTCATGTCCAGATAAGGCCTCCTGGGTTGGAGGTTGATGGCCCTGGAAATATGTGGCGTCTAACGCTCTCAATGTCGCGTTGCTGTTACAGAAAACGGTGATTGCTACCAAGAGTGTGGAATACATGCCTTTTTTACTCTCCTTCTTTCTCTTTCTCAACGGAGCCGTTTGGACCTTCTATTCATATCTTGAAAAAGACTTCTTCGTTGGAGTAAGTTCCTTACACTCTCTTCTATATTTGCTTTCACTTTCTAAATAAATCGGTCTTTGATAATCTTTTCTTGGACTTCATGTTGAGAATAATAAAGAAATAATGATTTTTTGTAAATTATAAAAAGCTGATAAATGATATGAAATCAGGACAGGCTAAAGCATGTATGGAACGCTGTACTTAAAGCGTAATTTGTCCATAGTCAACTAGATTGAGTATGCTGAAAGGTTACAGGCAAATCGCTTCTAGAATACGACGAGCCTGATGTGGATCTGCATTGAGCAAACACGAAAATCTACTACTAGAACTCTGTTACACAATTTCTAGTAGAAATAAAAGAAAAGAGAAGAAGAAATGTGAATAAGACCACTGCATCAGTCAGTCCTTCTGCAAATGGCTCAGATGAACTGTTCTCGACTACACTGCTGGTCTGATCTTCAGGCAATGGTTCAGATGAACCTTGCTGTCTTACTGAAAATTTCTGATCTATAGGAGTTGTTGTGGTTCGTATGAATTCTGCTGGAGTGAGTTGTGATGGATTGGAAACCCATCCAGGCTTAGTTTATATAGGCAATGGTGGTTGAGAGTTATGGTGCAGGGAAATAAATCCAATTGATCATTTTCTAACTGTTGGGAGAAACTAGCCGTTATTGACAGTTTCTAGCTGTTGTGCATGTAGTGTAATGGCTACTGCTTACAGCTGTTTCTGACCGTTGTAAGACACTGACTAGCTGTTTCTATCTGTTGGGCTAGCTACATGCAGCCATTTCTACATGGTCAACAATTAAATGCATGAGTAGTTACACCTCCCTGTAACGACTCTTTTTTCAGTCGGACGTGTAAAGTGCAAAGTGTACCACTAGCGCCTTTACAGCCACACTACCTCACATACTCACGCCCTCGCATCGAACCCGTGACCGAGGCCGAGCCCGAGCGCAGGTGTTCCAGTGCCACTCCATTCTCCTTGGACCATGTAGGTAAATATTATAATACTCCACTCTCCACATTTATACTAAAAAACTTTCTTATCCTTTTTTTAATGTGAGACTATTCCCAACACATAAGAAAAAGGTATTTTGAAAACCTTTTATATATATATATAATAATATTTTTATTAAAATATATTAAAAATCAATATATATCAACACTTCATGTAATTAATACACTTATCAAGTAGGCTATACATGATCATCGGTTTAGATTAGATCATTGGATTATTCATATTGAGTAATTCAGTAAACCTTACTACAATTGTGATAATTGTAAATAGGTTTAAAGCAGGACGCTTGAATCATGGTCCCTATACACAGTTATTAAGCGTCCTGCTTTAAACCTATTTACAATGTTTACAACTATAATAAGACCTACTAAATCACTCAATCTGAATAATTCAACGGTTTGATCTAAACCGATGATCATATGTGGCTCACCTAATAAGAGTCTTGCACTTAAAGAGTCTTACACTTCATATATCATATATCAGAATTTCTAACTTTTTCAAAAATGAAAAAAATATCAGCCATATATTCTAAGACCTAGATTTCATATATTTTTTGTTTTTTGTTTTTTGTGTCTTTCCTGAGTTTTATCTATCTACAAGGGATCATCATTCAAGCTCACTTACTCGTCAGTCAGTTGAATATTGCCTGTATCCCCGTGGTTATGCATTATGTGGAGAGCTAGAAAGTAACTTATTATGATAAAGTTTAGTGCTGTGGTAGAATATCGGTCTTACTTTAACTGTTACTGACATGCCCTACATATCACCGTCATTCCCATCTTTCGTGCTTTTATTTATTTGTTTATTTATTTAACACACGCACACGCACCCCCACACACTCACGCTAGTGGAATTTCACCACCTATGGAAGCTCCTCAGAGTCTACCACCCGAGCAAGAGTAAGGGACCCCATCTTTCATGCTCAAACAAAACACATCTTTATCATCTTGAGAAATGATCACATACGTTTGAAAGTACAATAATTATCAAGACAAGGTAGGGTCCACATGTAGAACTCAAATCATGCATCTTGTGCACCTCGTGACATTCACCACATATCCTAAGAATCATGTGGGTCCCAAGCTGGATCCTTACTCTTGCTCGGGTGGTAGACTCTCGGGAGTTTTAACACCCGGTCAAGGGTTCGAGCATCCATAGGTGGTGAAATCCCACTATGGCGTGAGTTTGTGGGGGTGTGTGCGTGTGTAAAAAAAAAAAAGTGGGTCCCAAGCTCAGGTAGAAGTGGGCCACACCACTGAGAGCAATGCACAGTCATGCCCTTGTTGTGTCCCACGTATGTTTTGAATGGCTTGAGTTTGGTGTGTCACTTCCTCGTTGAATGGCAAATCCTGGGTCCTTGCCCTTGCTCCAGTGGTACACTCTCAGGAGTTTCAACACATGGTCAAGGGTTCGAGTACCCATAGGTGGTGGAATCCCACTACGGCTTGAGTATGTGGTGGTGTGTGTGAAAAAAAAGAAGAGGCAAATCCTCACATTATAGATTTATGGATTTGCCCGCAGTTTCATTCAAAATTATTTATTTATTAAAGGTCAACAAAACAAGCGTATCTATTAGGGCCTATCTGATTTTTGAAAGCTCGTGTGAATAGCAAGTAAATGGGTAATTATTACCATTTCATGCTGTTTGAAAATCAAACGAATTCATTTCAAAAGAGTTAGTTTAAATTTGTGAACCCCAAGGTGATGTGTATTATACATCTACTTCGTCCATCCATTTTACCACAATATTTTGAGGCATGAGCTAAAAAATGAGCAGATCCAACACTCAAGTGGCCCACACCAAAAGAAACAGTGGCCCCAAGAGTTTTTTAACGATAAGTGTTCAATTCCCTTTTCCCCATAGCGTGGTCCACTTGAGCTTTGGATGTGCCTCATTTTTTGGCTCATGCCATAAATTCAGCTGACATAATGGCTGAACGGTGTGGATAAGAAACATGCATCATGGTGAGACCCACAAATATTTTGTCCTTCTCAGTTTTTGCATCCAAAGAGCAGTTGGTCAAATCAAGCATTCGTAACAGTGCTGTAAGTACCTAATGAAATAATTATTACTCATTTACATGGTATTTATCATAGAATTGAAAATTCAAACAAGCCCTTAAAGAAATAGAAGCTATGCTCTTGCAATTGATCCTTAAACCTGGGAAAAAAACTTTTGTAGAAGCAGCTTTTTCTACAACTCATTCACATACTTCAAAAGGTTACCAATTAACCTTGGTGTAAAAGCTATTGATATGCATCGAACTTATTCACTTATGTGTTAATAGAGCCGGGCATGAGATGACTCGACTTGGTAATCAACTCATTTAACTTGTTTAGACTCGACTCGATTCGAGCAGAATGGGTGAGTCAATCCAAATTGAGTAGACTTGTAATGCCCTGAAAATCAGCACCCGAGTATGGAGACCCCGATCCTGGGTTCCTGGGTATTAACCCAAGTTCAGATCCTGGGATACTACAAGGAGGATTTATAATCATCAGTCTGATTCATAATGAGCATAATAAAAGCATAACCCACAAACAATAACCACAAGAACACCACCACAAAATCCACTATGATAAAAACTTTTGAGTACAATGCGTCAGAAAGGAAAAATACAACGTAACGAAAGAAACAAAACTCTAGAAGCTCGGCTGCACGCTCCAACTGCAAGACTATGGCTGCGACTGCGTCATGGCATCACCTGCGTGCGCAATATAAGCGTGCTCAGAATGCAAGATCAGAGTAATGCGGAGTCATGGTGATGAGTACATGAATGTAATCAGCCATACCAAGGCTATGCTGTGCAAGATATAAATGTCATCGGCCATAACACGGCCATGCGATGCGAGATGCAACTCAAGCATGCCAATCCTCAACATGTATCAGTACAGTTCTCATTCTGGATAATCGCCGGGGTTCAGTACACTCCAAATGTCACTATCGCTCTCTTAGCCGCACAGTCCAAGTGAGCGTAAGAAACCTCACTATTCGCCTGACCAATAGTCTGCCAATACCTATCCGTCATGTCGATAGCGGACCCATTCGCGAGTCGGTAAACTCAGCCTAGTATTGCCCCTTACTCTCGGGCGAGTAAGGCCACACTCATTTCCAACCGACTACGACACGGTGGGAGACGCGGCCTACTGATATTCGGCCCTCATGCGCTCACATATCCACTCGGTCTCGCGTTGGAGTCATCCCTGGTACCATCGGGTTTAGAAATTTTCACCCGGGGACATCTATGGCGCCCGTATCTAGAACAAACATTTTCGGTATCACCCCCATCCACGATGTTGCATGGAGTATGACCACGATGTCGCTAGGGCATACGAACTACAATCACACAAATGCAAGTGCATGAATTATACTATCAGTCATGGTCCTGCGTGTACTATGCATTTATATGGGGCAACTCCACCTATCGGTAGCCCACAATCTGTCAGAAGGCATATGCTATGATCGGTCACTCCTCACATCGAGGCATACATATGATGCGAATGATCATGAATCATGGATCTATCTAAGCATGTTATATAGTGATGGGCTCTGTGTATAACGGAGATGGGCCTAGGCGGCCTACTTACCACAGTATGGGCCTATCGGTGGGCCTTAGGGAGAGTCATAATGCGGACATTTAACCAACATTATCCATTTAATGTGGACGTCAAAAACAAGCATTGCTCCCAAGGCGTGGCTCGTTACAAAATCAATACATATAACATGGTGGATTTACACTACATTGGGCCTTATGTACGTCTTATTGGGCCTTGACCTATGGGCCTCAGTACATCAAATGGGCCTCATACATGAGTCTCGTATATACATATCAAGGTGGGCCTTAAATTATCTCCAAAGTAGTTGGACAGTTGGATGAAACATATGCATCATGATGGAGCCCACTCTAATGGAGGGTATGGTTTACAATACATACATAAGTGGGTCCCATGTGGGGCCTACCATAATGTTTACTGCCTAGGGCCCAATATAATGTTTATTTTCCAACCAACTGTTCATAAGGTCATGTGGACCAGGGTAGGGCCCACTGTAATATTTATTTATCATCCAATCTATTCATAAGGTCACGTGGGCCTGGATAGGGCCCACTGTAATGTTTATTTTTCATCCAACCTATTGATGAGGGTCATGTGGACCAGGGGCCCACTGGAATGTTTATTTGCACCCAACCCGTTCACAGGGCCACGCGGTCAGGGAGGGCCCACCGAAATGTTTATTTTTCATCTAACCTGTTGATGAGGTCACGTGGGCAGGGAGCCCACCGTGATGCTCATTTGGCGTCCAACCTGTTTATAAGGTCACTGGACCTTGGGGTGGACGTGGGGCCCACCAAAATGTGGTACACAAATCCAGCCCACCCATTATGCGAGTCCCACCTGACTGACGGTCCATACCAAGTTTCAGCAACATCCAAAACTCAAGTAGGCCCCACCAAATGATTTTATATGTTTTAGGCATGTCTTCTCATGATTTTAGATGGTATGGCCTGCCTGAGTTCTGTTTACGGCTGATTTTTGGGATGGACGACTGGTCCGAGGGGACCCATCAAATGCATGGTGTTGATGGTCGAAAAGCATCAAGGTGGGGTCACAGTAGGGCCGTGAGGGCTGCTCGGTCCGTCCGCCCGTCCTCTGACAGCCACCGCGCACTCTTGGATCAATCTATTCTTTGCTTCTTTTTTTTTTGAAAATATCATTTTTAATGCGTTTTCCACAGTGGGCCCACATCGAGTAAGATCCACTCCGGCGTTGGTCCACGTGGCTCGATCTGAAACCCATAGAGTCCAATATTAGGTTATTTTTGATATACGGGAGCATTAGGGAGTAAATCGAAGGTAGGATCACCATTTCCTATGGTATGGCCCGCTTGATTATTAGATTAGTCCCAAATTTTGGCTCAACGGCTAAAATGATCTGGGAAGGGATAGACGGCTTAGATTATATGTATACATCAAGGTGGGGCTGCATGAGTGGCCCACCATTTCTTTCTCCTTATGGCTAGCTCGTTAGTACACCCCATGTCAGTTTACACTTCATTGTTCGGCCAATAGCACGTCCAGTGTATATTCACATAAATGTGGTGGGTCCCACGTGGATGTGGCCCACCAAGTATACATATAATATAATATATATGTATATATATTCTATATTATATATATATAATATATATTATATTACATATCATATATATATTATATGAAATATATCATATAATAAGAAGGCATTGGGCCCATTTTAACAGTGGATGGTGTGGATCTTCACCATCACAATGGAGAGATAGAGAGAGAGAGAGAGAGAGAGAGAGAGAGAGAGAGAGAGAAAAACTAGAGAGACAGTGATGGAGAGGAGGGACCCCGCCACTATGGGCCCTCCATTGATACAACTCATACATCAAGTGGGTCCCACAACAAGTGGCCTTTAAAATTTAAAACAACGGTAGATCACCCACCTTTAGGCCTTCTCCTTGCTACATTGGGCTCCTAAGCTCCTTGCCTTCAACTTTGATGGAGGTTGATGAGGTTTTGATGGTGTGGATGAAAGATGAGAGGGTGGGCCACACTTGTAGTTTGGGAGAGAGGAAGCTTGAACGTGGGATGTTGCTTGGGAGATTTGAGAAATGAGAGAGAGAGAGAGAGATGATATGGATGGGTGATGGGTTGGGTTGAAAATTTTAAAAAAGGGGTATGGTTGTTGTTGAAAATGGGAAAAAGAGGAATGGTGAGGTGGAAAGAGGGTGGACTTTTGAAAAAGAGGGAATGGGTTGTTGTACTTGGGATAAGGGATGCATTTATGGTTGATTGATGGGACTGATTGTAGAGATTCCCTCGAAATCGACAACGCGCGGTGTTTCTTTGGAATAAACGCAGATCGACATCTTCTTGCCTGGGTATCGGTTCGGTGCGAGAGTCGCGGCATCGGAACCGCGGCGGCAACGCGGTCGCTAAGACATAAGTTTCGGATCGAGCCGACGTCGGTGTGCGGGACTGGCTTAGGATTGCGCGCAAACGTCGACTTGGTAATCAACTCATTTAACTTGTTTAGACTCGACTCGATTCGAGCAGAATGGGTGAGTCAATCCAAATTGAGTAGACTTGTAATGCCCTGAAAATCAGCACCCGAGTATGGAGACCCCGATCCTGGGTTCCTGGGTATTAACCCAATGAGAATGCACATGTGACCTCATTCAGATTCACGTTCATTCCGCACAGGGATAATCAGAGTAACGCAATTCACTTAGCGGATCCAAAGCATGGTAGAGATAACGAAAGATTCAGAATAATATAGTTAACAGTTAAAAATATAATTTTCATGGTGATAATCCCTCAAAATGGGGATTATATAAGCCACAATATACATACCCAAGACGGTCAAAGTGTAAAGCTTTCAGTTTACGCCCAATTCTCCAAAATATAATGGCATTGACACAACCCAATATAAGCCTACTTGTCTGAGGTCTCACTAGTACCTGCATCAATGATATGCCTGGTTGGTGTTTTAAAGCACTGTCTCAGGTGGGAGTGAGTAGCTAGCTCAGTGTTTCCATTAGTTCTAAGTTACACATGTTATCAACCTAATCAGCGCAGGTAATAATAAAACAAGAAATCAAACATTTTTTAAATACTCTTGTTAAATGTATGAATGAGATTATGAAATGATGTATGCACCTCATAATCTAACACTCCCTTACAAGCGACTTCAATGCCTATTTCACAAATGTCAACACTCTCTCATCACGCGACTCCAATGCCAAATCACCACATCCTATCTAATGCAATGCGATTAATGCGTATGTTAGTCGAGTAATTATTAAGTTTAATTCATTTAGTATATTGGCGAAGCTAGGGTATCCTTATTTTATCCTAGTCTCAACTGAATCACCAGGCTCGGGGTGACTGAAGCGGCTCCTTACCTATGTCCCTTTATCCGTATTTAGGTTTATCACCTAGATGACAACTCCCCAATCCATGTGAGGCTAACACTGGCCCGACCGATCCCACATCAAGGACCCGAATGACATAGTCCAGACACGCAGGGTTAGGCGGCCCATCGATGGGTGGGTTTACCACCCAGACGACAACTCCTCAATCAATGTGAGGCTAACACTGGCCCAACCAACTGGCTCGACTGATCACTAAGGACCCGGATGATACGGCCCAAACGCACAGGGTTAGGCAGCCCATCGATGGGTGGAAAACGCCCATAAATGATATAAGAGTCATCACCCAAATACAAATGTGAAGCGGTCGCGACATCATTATAATTGGATGCACTAGACTCATAGCCTTCTTGATTGCTCATTGCTCACTACGAGGAGGCTCATCACCCCATTGTAGGCCGACAGCTTGAAAACGGTGTCCCATACCACCATGCTCGACCCATGAGTCTTATGGATCATACCACTAATAGTTAAAAGTAGACTCATTCAATGGAAACGGGGTATCCTAGATTCTATTTGATGTTGCCATACATTGTGAACACATATGGTCAGTCGATTATTAGTCTAATTCGATTGACTTAGAGAACTCCGGCACAACCGGGAATGGGTGTGATCATCCCGTGTAGTCCATCTCCTGTCGGTTGTCCGTATTTGACCTAGGTCGATCGAACAAGTTTAGGGTGACCGACCTAACTCGGGCCACCCCTTAGTTCAGGCGGTTAGGCGGCTTTCCCAACGTTGTAAGTAACCTAAGTATCACTACAACTTAACAATTCATTATGTCGTCATAGCATAGATTTAACAACATAGTCACTTAGACACTTCATCAAATATGTGAGCATCATTAGCACAACACAACCACTTATGCAATTTATCAAACACCTGAGCATTGATAGAATCACACATGTACTTAGGCATTTTTTATTAAACATTTAAGCATCAATAAAAGCACACATCTACCTAGGCATTCCATCAAGCATGTGAGCATCAATAGATCAACACTTTTAATCACTTAGACATTTTATCAAACACATAAACATTAATAAATGACTAACCACACATGTTGTAATAAAACTCGGAATATGGACATGTTATCAAGCAATAAAACATTTACCATAAAAGATCATTAACTAAGACCCTCAAGGGTCGATAAAAAGTAACCTAGGGATAATGGTTTGCACTTTTAAGAAGAAATCTCTAATCTTGAGCTCCTAGGGTTAAGAATTTTGGGAAAGACAATTCTTACATCAATTTCAAAGCAACTAGGTGAGGTTTATGCAATTTAATGTATACAAGCCTAAGTTGGAAAGTAGAGTTTGTTTCTTACCTCCCGATCATTAGTAGGATGAATTCGATGTAGAAGAACGGTCGAAGCTTGGGCTTGATCGAAGGAAATCCATCAAGAACACCCCAAGATCTCCCTCACAAGATCTCCCTTCTTCTCTCTTTCTTTCTTTCCTTCTTGGGCAAAATTCGTATGGAGAAATGGGGTGCCCGAATGGAGGTCTTATATAGTTCCAGAAGTTATGCAAATGACCCTAAGGGCTAGGTTTTTATTATACTAGCCCTATGGAAGGGTTTTTCTAACCTCTAAGGCTCACTATGGGGTGTACATATCGATATACACCGTAAGATAGTTAGCTCTAATGATGATTTATTATGGATATGATTGACCCGCTATTTAGATGCGTCGATCGACAGATATGATTAGAAGTCTATTTAATGGTTACCAATAATCGATCGGGGAAGCGGCTTACGGATATGTTTAGGGAAATATCTTTAGTCGATACCTCGACTTTGGTCGTGAATTGATGGTCTGAAAGTTATAATTTTGTGAAAGAACAAATGAACTTATTTTACTTAAGTTCCATATTTTTATATAAGGTATTCACACAACCCAGGCACTCGACTTGCGAGGCCAAGTTGAACGATTCGAGATGCAATATTAGCTCGATGTCACACGATGGACGTCAAGCCCACTAAGACGAATATATTTCTATAGCGTTGGGTTTAGTAGCCCATTAATAAGTGATCTAGAGCTTGTTTGGATAATCAAGACATTTCTGAAATGAATTGAGTAGCGAGATTTCTTGTGCATAATTATAAGGGTTTGGATTAACTAAGTTCATAGTGTTGCCTATTCGCAACTAGCGAAAATAATGATTCAATTATAATTACCATAAACCGTCAATTCTTAGGCTAAAAGGATACGGGGTCAATTTGGTTTGTTAATTAAGATCTGACCACTAGTTATCTCGAATTTTAGTAGGTCTTTATTTAGTTGTAATTGTCATGACTAATTAACGATAGGTCAGCTAGATTTAGGCTCTGTGTGAGTAAATCATGTGGCTAAACTCAGTATTTAAGTGATCGGCTGGATTCGTTGGCTTCCTATGGTTGATTAATCAGATTTGTGCGGTTCTTTACTGGTATCACCCGCGTATAAACAAACATTGAGTGTTAATAGTCAGTAAGTGATAATATAAGTTAATTATATAATAAAAAAATTTCAAGGGTTTTTGAAAATCTAAAACAATGAAAATCCAAGACGTTACAAGACTTCATCCAATTCGAACTCAAACCAAGTCAAGTTCGGATCACCCAGTAACTCAACTTGACTCGACTTGAAATCTAACTTGTTACTGACTCGACTTGATCTGAAACTCAACTCGTACATATAAAAAAAAATCTCAAATTTGACGTTTCATATTTGAAATGTTGTGTAGTTGATGGAGAGGCTGCAATTTTGGCAGGTGCACCTAGGTTTTGAGTTGTGATTTTAGCCCGTGGATACCTGTTGCACCCAACCTAACTCTATGCCGACTCGACCCGACTCAGTAGTTGTGACCGGGTTAGACTCAAGTCCGGATTAGTCCAAGCCAGACTCGGAATCATATCGGTTCAGGCATGCCAAACTTGGTACCGAGTTTTGGTCAAGTTTGAGTTAGGTCTATTTTAAAACCGGATCAAGTTGGATCGGTCCTAACTTAGCCTAACTTGACTCGATGCCTAGTTGCATGTGTAAATGTTATTCAATTGTTTGTCTCGAGTCCACCATGTTTTGTATATACTGATTGCTTGCCTCTAAATGCAGAGGTTTAAAAGTAATATCCTATGAATACAGGGTCGATCCCATAGGGAGATGAATTGCGAGAATGAGAAAATCAAATACAAAACAAACTAAGTAATAAAAACTAAACTAATGATTTGATTTTGAGAGTTTTAAATGGATGTAATTCAACTGAATTAAAACAACACCCAAGTTTCAAAGTTCCACACTAGGTTAATGTTCTAAAATTATGATGACTTAGATAATACAATTAGGATCTGAGCACTATGGTTAGCTTAATCGAAAAATAAAACAGTTTAAATATTTTAAATAAATGATATAACAGATTAGACAATTATGGATTTACACCATTGATATATATTCTCAAGCACTAGTGATTTTAAGAATTCAATATCCATGCGATAATGAATATCAAAGAAATATAACAGGTTGAGAACCTCTCCTATCTAGGAAATCTAATTGATCTATGGTAAGCCTATCCATCAATGTGGATCTCATATGATGGAAACATATGGATCTCAGATGAGAATAAAAAACTAAACCTAAACAACTGATAACATGCATTCACCATTTTTCTCATTATTAAAACAATCAATCATCATAACTATAAAAACATTAAACCAACGTGCTTCCCTTCTAGCTTGAGCTAGAGGGAACTTAAAAAAACATATATAATTAAATTACAGAAATTAAAAGCAATAAGAAAAGCAAGAAAAATAAATAAAGAAAGATCTAAAAAGAAAAACTTGTAAAGATCTAAAAACCCTAGAAAAAACCTTAGATCTTGCCATTGAATGCTTTAAATAATGCTTAGGAATGTCCTAAGAAGGTCTATTTATAAGTGATGAACTCTAACTTTCGCACCTGATTGGAAAACTCTAGAAACTACCTCAAATTTATGCAGTTTGTTAAAATAGACTTCACTCTGCACAGTTTTTCAAAATAAACTTTACTCTACGTAATTTCACAAAATGACCCAGAATTTCAGAATATGCTTTTTCAGGACGATTTTAGGATTCCTTTTCTTCACTTCAAATCTTTGATTCTCTTTCCTCACTTGATTTTCTTAGATCTTTAACATGTGAATTCTTTAATCTTGGTCTCCTAAGATCCATCCTTGCCTTGGTGATTCTTGAATATCAAATCTATGTTTTTAGTACCCTTTTCAATCCAAGCTCTTAATTCATCTTGCAACATAAACATGAGTAAAATAGAACATTAAGCCGATTCATGTTCATAAAACCAAGATATAAATGGAGGAAATTATGCAATTTTTGAGTCTCAACATATACTATTTAATTCTTGCATCAAATGAGTCCCACCATGATGATGGATGCCTCAAAATCAAGTCTATACAATCATTAGGCCGACTGCACCATAAAAAACAATGGACATCATACCTAGAAACTCTTGAATTCATGTGGTGACACACATGATGGTCGCACCTACCTGCCTTATCTTGGTGTGTATCCCACTTTGATACACATGAGGTGCCTACCATACATGTCCCTGAAATATAATATAAACCTCCAAAATATCGCACCTACTCTAGATGGGGAATACGCCTTAGATCCTAATGACTCCACTAGTTGGACATAATTAAAAATTAGAAGGGGTTTGTTAGAAATAAGCTGGTGCCGAGGTGAAGGCTCTAAAAGGACAAAGGAAAGGCCCAAAAAGACACAGGTACGACAGCAAAAAAAGACTTCATAAACTATGTTCTACCTAAGTTATTAAAAGCAGTCATGACTCATACAATAAACTTCCATTTATATTGCTTCTTTTAAATAGATACAATTACACAGAAATTACACGAAGAGATTGAGATAAGTCTCTTACATGATTAAGTTCTCCTATAATAAAATCCCTTTTTAAACAATCCATGGATTTTCTAATAGTTATGGCCCTTGATAGAGTGGAATGTCATAGTAAGATTTGTGTGGACAACTCCAATTAATTGGTACAAGTCTTAGATGATAATGATGGTGAGTGGATGGTTTGAATTTCATTACGATTTTTTTATTAATTAGAAACCAAAACAATTTAAATATTATTTTGAATATATTACAAATCTACGTGGGACCCACTATTTTTGCGCTTTCAAAATTGAAGTGCGTGCCATGATGTGTAAAGTAAGAGAGAGCCTCACCATTGCCCTATCTATATTATATGTGATTAAGCTGCATAGGATCCCAACAGTGGTATTGTACAATACTCAGGCTAAGAGTTTTCAATGTACGGGCCCAAAAAACAAATCCAACGTACGGTTGATGGTCAATGGTCAAAAGAACATCCAATCTACGGTTAGGATCATTTAGGAAGTATTATTATTATTATTATTATTTTGGTGCATGCCCTATCCACGTTAAGATACTGAATAATTCTTATTTGGTACACGTGTGACAAGCAAATTGAAATTGCATGTATAATTTAATTATTATCAATCTTCCCGGGAAATCTTCTAAGATGGCACAGGTGTAAGAGATCCAGACCATTAATCAGGCCAGTCACAGTTCTCCCCACCTGATGGATATCTTGGGCTATTGTTAGTTGTATACGACTGTAAAGTCTATTAGATGGTAGGGGTGAAATCTCCCTATGCGAAGTATACTCTTCAAAGATAGTGATGTTTTTGTTTGTCTTTGTGTTTTTATAAGCCTCTGTCGCCGCCAAAATTCCTTTAACATGAGGTGTTGAACTAACACATTTTCTTTAGGCTTTGTGGTGTGGAAAACAGGAAGGGTAGATGGGGTTAGCTGCGATCTGTCCTCACCTCTTATTATAGGATACGCTGGGCTATTCCTGTGGATACGGGATATGTTTCAATGATCCAAACCGTTTAGATGGTGGGCCTCATCATGGAGGGTGGATTCCTCAAAAATCTTCAAGATTGTAAGATCTTAAGAAACCTGATCAATAGCCTAAAAAACAACAGTTAAGGATATGATCTATATTCAAACAAAAAGAGTTAAATGACCGTAGGGTTGAAATATTTCAACCTGAGTTTGTTTTCAAATGTTCCACGTCGAGAGGGAGGCCCATCAGATAAATAGTTTGGATCATCGAAACATCATTCGATATCCCAAGGTTAGGTCCCATGTATCCAAGACATCACTGGAAGCCGTGCAGACGAGTGAACCCTAAGATCCGATGGTTTTATTCCTGTTGTTACTTGATGTATCGTTTATCAGAGAACTTCTTTTCATTTTTAGGGAAGGATGAAGAGTTTGGATAAGATCATAAATTATTTGGTGATAAAGAGTTTGAATGATACTAGAAATTATATGATATTTTCTTATTTTCTTATCTAAATCTTCATTTAAAGTTGAATTTATAATGAAAGAAAAAATGATTATTAAAAAAAAAAAAAAAAAAACAAGACTAAACCTCATGGGACCCATGCAGTAGCCCACAAGTGGGCCCCACTAGCCTATGTCGAACATATAGAAGTGCAACATGCATGGCTGGGACGGGTTGGACCCCACCATAATTCCAGCCCCAGGTGCCCAACCCAAATTCCGGATCCAATCTGACCCAACATGACTCCAACTTGTAGCCCTAGACAGTACTAGACAGTACTACTTTTGTTGTAGGAAACCCCAGTAGTATTCCTCTTCTCAAGGAGCTTTGGTAGAATACATTCCAACGTATTGTAACAAGGTAGATCGACTTTAGCCGTTGGGTCACCGTTCTTTTCAATGAACTAAACCTAATGGGTGTCACAGTTGATGAGAGAAACCAAAACAAAAATATCATTTTGTAATTTTCAGCCCGTTGATTATTTGAATGTTAGGTAGAGTTGATTATTTGAATGTTAAGTAGAGAGTCCATCTCAAAAAGATTAAAGTCAAATGATCAAATAAATATAATACTTCAATATAGAAGTTTTGATGTGAAAGTGAGGGTTTTGATCATCCAAACAATAGTTTTGATGTCAAAGTATATGATGGGACTCACCAAACAAGGCCAAAGCCATCATATATATGAATGAAACATATCATTGAAATATGGCCTAAAACTTCAAATCTTTGTCAACAATTACATAATTATTTTGTGAACAAGGGTGTTGATAAATATATATATATATATATATGGAAATGGTACTATGATGTCAACCTCATGGGAACTTTCCGTGAGGTCGAGCTGTGTGGGCCCCACTGTGATGTGTGTCGAACATCAACACCGTGCATTTGATGGGTCCCCTTTAGGTTATGGGATATCTCAAAAATCAGCTGTATATGGAACTTAGGTGGGCCATTATATCGTACTTGGTGGGGCCTATCTAAGTTTTGGATGCGGCTAAAACTTGGTTTGACCCCTCATCCACACACAATGAATGATCTGAATCTGTGAACCATATCTCGGTGGGCCCAATAAATGATTATGAATGTTTTAATGGGAGGGTAAGCCCTCTCTAACTGATGGGAAAGATGTTCGACACACATCATGGTGGGGACCACACAGCTTGACCTCATGGAAGTTCCCATGAGGTCCACCTCATTATACCACTTTCCACACACACACACACACACACACACACACACACACATATATCACATTTAAAAAAAAATAAAACTAGTCAACAACAACATCCCCATGAGTCAGCTAGGCTTGAGCATGCTATGAATTACCAGTCGCAATACAACTTAGCCCAAATCCAATTAGGCCTGAGGGATAAAGTCCTTACATGTTATATTGCAATACACCAAGATGTATTCTAGCAACCTCTTTTCCTTAAGTTCGTATTTGAATATGGGATCAGTGAGTTGAGTTTTGTAACATTACATCTATGAGTATTATTATTTTGCATTGAGACTAACAGTTTCATGTGGTAATGCTACAACTGTCCAAACCATTTATATGATGGGAGCGAGTCACCTTGCGTGGGCATATATATAAAGAAAAAAAAAAAAAAAAATCTCATGTCTCAATATTAAATTTTTTGACTTAATTCTTTTCTTTTAAATATTAGCCATCTCTTTAACCTTTGTTATGTGGTCCGTTGGTAGGGTTTACAATCTTAATAATTCTTTTGGACTGCCAATCCATAGTAAGGCTCATCATAAAAATGGTTTAGATCATTAAATCATGACCCCAATCCTAACATTGATGGTTATAGACCTTATTTAAGAAATAGCATGCATTGAGATGTATTATAGCAAACTTGTGGTGGGGTTTGCGTAGAGAGAGAGAGAGAGAGAGGAATGCTCACTTGCGCACCTTTGCACATGTGTCATGGGTCAAAAATCCAAACAGTCCATGTGATGTGGCACCCCATGAAACCCCCAAAGCTCAAATTTCAACATGATCCACACGCGCGCGCACACACACACACGCACACACACACACACACACACATATAAGTAATGCTCACCTGTGTGCTTTCTTAGGTGCGCAAACGTGTCATGGGCACAAAATTTGAATGGTCCATGCGATACGGCCCCTCATGAAACTCCTAGGGGCCAACTTTTAACTTGATCCAAAACTCTTGTGGGACATAGCAAAGAGAGACAAATCAAGGGAGGAAACTATTTTCTTTTGCTTTAGCCTACCAAAGCATTAGATCAGGGTAAAAGTTGATCTTTGGGGATTTCATAGGGTACTGCATCACATGGACCATTCAAATTTTGTGCTCATATAATATAAGATGAGTTCTCAAAAAGTTCTCATGAGTTGTCGTGAGAATATATATATATATATATATATATATATATATATATATATATATATATATATATATATATATATATATATATATATGGGAAAAGGTACTATGTGCTCGACCTCACAGGTTCGTCCCATGAGGTCAATGCGAGCCCCATTGTGATGCGTTTCGAACATCTAACCCATCAGTCAGTTGCACCATTCCATCGTAGGCCTACGTCTTAAAAATCAAGTCAATCTATGACTTGGGTGGGCCACACCACATACAACAATTGAGAGGGTTACGCTCCTATTAAAAAATTCATAATAATTTATTGGCCCTCCGAGATGTGGTTCACAAATCCAGCCTATCCACTGTATGTGTCCCATTTGGATGAGGGGTCAGACCAAGTTTCAGCCGCATCCAAGACTCAGGTGGACCCCATCAAGTGCTTTTATATGCTTTAGGCATGTCTTCACATAGTTTTAGATGGTATGGCCCACTTGAGTTCCGTATATGGCTGATTTTGGGATATCCCATAACCTAAAGGAGACCCATCAAATGCACGGTGTTGATGTTCGACACACATCACAGTGGGGCCCACACAGCTCGAGCTGATGGGGATATATATATATATATATATATATATATATATATATAATATATATATATATATATATATATATATATATATATATATATATATATATATATATATATATATATATAAACTTAGTTTTTTGGTTATTCTTAGTGATCTTAGAGGTAAAAGGATAATTTTGGATAAAGAAATAGGCATCAGAGTAAATATATATCAGTTACACACTTAGGGCCTGGAAAAGAGTGATTCCACGTGCTTGAGGGACGCTAGCCTAACAGGGGGGAGTGCCACGTAACCAGGCAGTAAGGTGTCTACCACCGGTCCTCACTTGGACTCCATGCTTTGGCAGGCAACCTCCTCCAAAGGTGTGGAGGATCTGTTGTGAAGTACCTTGTGTCGTGGTTTTGCATAACATTGATCATATATGTTGACCAAAATATGACGACAATAGGTTTGCTACATTAATTAAGGGCCAATTTAGATAGCATATCATAGCCATACTGATAGATTGTACAAAGTAACACACTATAGGTTAATGCATTATTCTAATGAAAGGCATTCGGAATGCTCATTAGGATTATAATCTTAGGGTATTATGCTTGCATAAGTACTTATTTTCTTAATTTTCATAAATATAATTAGAATTATCAATGTAAGTCATTTTACATGTTACTCTTTCCCTCATCTCTTTCATCTCCTCTCTCTCTCATCCTTCCCCGGTGGACCTCACATCATGTGTAGTCTAAATCAATAACTAGACCTCAATTATAATCAATATGCACCACTTCTTTTCTTATCCATAATCGCATGATTAGGACAATCAACTCTTGCAGCTTTTAAGGGGGATTCAAGTTAACACATGTTGTAGATCCTATGGAATGGAGGGGCACGGCTTTAGTGGATCTAAGGTGCGTGCAACCCCTAACTGTGGGGCTCATAGTGATGTACGTGCCTTAAATCCACACCATCCAACATTTTTGAAAGCTCATTTCAGGGCATGAGCCAAAAAAGAAGCATGCCCAAATCTTAGCTGGACCACACCATAAGAAACAGCATGATTGAATCCCCACCCTTAAAAATTTTATGGAGTCCATTGGAATATTTATTTGCCATCCAACCTTGCGATAAGGAAAAAAAGAACTATATGATGACACCTCACAAATATCATCTTTATCCAAAGCTTTTGTGACCCATAGGAAGTTTTTAATGGTCAATTACTACTGTTCCTGTAATATGGTCCATTTGAGATTTGGATTTCTTTTATTTTTCATGCCCTAAAATGAGTTTTCAATTCAGATGGATGGCATGGATGTAGTCACGTACATCACGGTGGGCTCCATAGTCAGGCGTCCCACCCACCTCATCCATGGAAGCCGCACCTGGAATGGAAATGACCTTTCTCGAGAAGTCATACCGGTTGAAAATACAAGTAGGGCCACAATTATAGAGACAATCCTAGCCATTCATGTTTAAGTTCCAACATAATCTAATAACACTTATCCCACTTATCAAGTTAAACCTATCTTTGGGTAGCACCCAATCACATCCACACGCTAAACTTTTTCTCCCAAAAAAAAATAATTGATACCTTGACAAAGTGTGATGCATGATATACAAGTAACTAGAAATTCTTTATAAATTGCATATGCGGTATGAAAGTAAGTGAAATTAAACTATCCAAATTATAGGTCGTAGTTTAGATGTATCATGAACAAAATATTATGTTTTTTCATTATCTGACTATTACATTGGCAATCTTTATTGGACAGTCGAAAATGAAAAATATCTAATAATCATATTTTAAAAAACAAGTGTTTTCTTGAATTAGAGGATAAGATTTAATTTTGTGACTATGACTTAGCGACATGGGATATGTAGTTTATTTGGTTTATTTTTCAGTTAATATATGCCACATTTACAATTTCTACACTCCCGAATATCAAGTGCGACTTCGATGGAGTTGGGAGAAGTATACGGAAGGCTTCTTCACTCGAAATTTTAAGATGTGGTCCATCTACAGTGTGATCATAAGATCAATGCTTCAAATCACCCAACCACAAGCTTCATTAACCGAACTCATCGCTAGTTCCTCTATGTATTTAAAATCATATGGGTACCGTCCAAAGTCAATATTTCTCAAAGACTATATCAAGCGATCAGGTTTGATGTAATATAATGGTATGCATTTTTTTTTGGCAGGTGCCGAATGGCATCGGTTTCATATTAGGCACAGCTCAATTGATCCTCTATGCAATATACATGAACACTAAGGGTGCAAAAGGCAGAAAAGAAGACACAACAGAAAATAGCGAGCCGCTCATCCAGTCCGCTGAAGGACACAGAATCGACATGGAAAAAGCCTACGATGTGGGGAGCCAAAGTGATGGAAAGCCCACCTCGACTTCTATTTCCTATTGAGAAATGGCAAAAGAATGTCCCTGGCTTACACAACCGGCCCCGAAGGGAAGATGGTACACACACATTTTGGGAGATTTACTATTATTGTATTAGCATTGTGCAATTTTTTAGTTAAATGGTTTGTTTGATTAAGAGGGTGATTGTTTTTTCAATTATATTTGTAAATGGGAGTAAATAATTATTCATAACTTTTGAAGGGTGTTTATTTGAGAGAAAAATTAGTACGTAATTACACCTAAAACCATAATCCAAATGTATGAAATCCAAGAGGGTTTTGGTGCTGTTAAAATCTATGAGTTTGCAGTGGGAAATGTACATATGTGATCCTTGTCGTCTATCTGTTTTACTTTCTTATTATAGGCATGAACTAACCTCGACATCAAGATGGCATAGAAGGTGAGGACCCACCATAACAAGTATAACGATTCTCTCATCAAGGATATGAGAGTTGATGGCCTATTTCAAGCATGCAAGGAGAAATGTTCATAATGTGGTATCTCCCACCACATGGCCCATCCACACCACATCTATATGCAATCTAAGACCATCAATAAAAAGAGCAATAAACATAAGATCATCATGTGTAAAATCAAGAAAAGCAGACCAATTAAACATGATGATCTCAAGCACCTAAAAATAGGATTCTAAAAGGACGAGCCTGACAGGGTCAACTGCGGCAAACTATATCTCCCAATTCAGGAACCTGATCGATGGGAAATGAAAATCAGTTCGATACTCCTCAAATGACAACGATCTAACCAATTTCCATCTTTGAAAGATTTCACTAAAATTTCTAAAAAGAATCATAAATCGATGATGATTGTTGTATGGTACTACTTTAATACCAATGCCATGTGACTTCATTAGAGATACATAGAAGAATGTATTTTTCTTCGATTTCAAAAATAAAATTTCAATCCCAAAATCTCCTAAGAATGATCATATATAATTTCTAGGATCTAAGAACTTACCTAAGAATGTTATATCATAGATGAAATCTAACGTTGCATGTTAATACAATATCGATGATGGTCCTCCATCCTAATTAAGAGGTATCTCCCCGATATAAAAATGGAGAAGATGTGGAAAGAGGATAAAGACCTCCTTCCTTTTATCTCTCTCTCCACACACACACACACACACACACACACACACTCACTCACTCACTCTTACTCTCTCCTTGTTCTCTAATTCACATGCCCAGGGGAAGAAGTTAGGGTTTTAAGAGAATATCAGTATGGTACTCCGCTACCTTTTGCCAACTTTGTAACCTATTGTAAGGAAAGTATGTCGATCCGCCTCATCTATACATATACTCATGATCTAATTAGTACAATGCCATGACCATTCACTAATGATCATATCACCTACCAATCAAAAGTAGTCTATTAACTTATCATCAAGCGCGGTCAAAAAAGTTTTAATTGATAAAACAAAACTTCAACGATTTAAAACATTTAAAAAAGTGATTAAAACGATAAGTGTTGGGCCCAATATAAAAATCACTTGATGAATTTATCCAAATCAAAGTCATAAACATGTTCCCAAGAAAATCAATGGATCTCTAATTGGACCATGCAAGAATCAACAATTCCTAATATAAGTACATACATACTTGTATTTTATTGGCCCATGCATGGACCTCGTGGGAATAGCCAAAACCGACCAATCAAGATCGTAACCTTTGCACATCCTTAAGTCTAAGGATCTTTCATGCATTATCAACTCTTGATCTCATGATCATAGTCCAGACTAATTGGCCCGTAAACTGTTGACTTGATCTCAATTCACTAATGGGAGTGATCAAAGGGTTGAATTTATATTATTTGTTCATAGCACGCTCACACTTTTGTGCAAGATAGGGACAATACATAAACTAACACCAAGTCATTCTCTATGGTGGAAATTGTCCACCCAGATCCTAGTCAGTCCCTTCACACAAAATGACCATACATCTTATGAACTGCATTTCAAATGTATATCCCTCGTACCTATGCCACTCATAGTCTAATAAGATATTGAGATCATAGACCACGACTCTCCCAATTCAATGAAATTTTTTTTAATCTCAAATTTTCAAAGAAGAATCACTCCTCAACAAACTCATAATGAAAATTCAAAATGACACTACACACTGAGAATTAATAAAATATCCACGAAGGATTCATGATCATCACAATCTACTGCCGATATCACCCTAATCACATCTGCATGGTTAATGAATTACAGTTCGTATTGATTTTCCAAGACACTAGCTCCAACACATGATATATCTAAACTCATGTACATTACTTGGACCATCTAAACTACTTGTATGACACATATATTTTAAAATTTTAAGTGCATGTATATCATCCATCGCACATTGCTATAGTATGAAATTCTTAGGAGATGCCAAATATCATCAACCAATATGGGTCTATGCATGTCAAGAAATAGTATGCATGTTTAAAAACAGTTAATGATCTTGACAAGATACAAATGTATGAAACCTTAAGAAATTTAATCAATGACAGGAATGATCACGTACGCCCAGCTTTACCTTGGATTCTACATTTTTAATGCTTTTATAATTTTTTTTATATTAAAATTCATATATTTTGAAGGAAAATGCTTGTAAATTAATCCACAACAGATTGTATTCATGGCGGTTTATTCCAAAAAAGAAATACCCATTTCGATATCTTATGATCATATGAATAGCCAGTTTAATTTTATGATTTTTCACATAACGTGTGTTGAACATTTCATCTGTTTGAAAAAGTTGGGCCATACCATGATCATCAGTAGTGTACTGGTGTGGCCCACCAAATGAGTGGATAAGTTCGATTTTTTATCTATGATGATTACTAAGGTCCATCAAACCTTTTGAACAGACCAGATGTTATACACGTGTGACACTTAGGCAGAAAAGGATTGGCTATATGTACAAGTCTGTGTACAGTGGCTGCATGAGTAGTGGATATTTTTAAGGATTAAATGACTGTTAAAGAAGGGATGTAGGTTAGGTTGGACGACATTCAGGTGTGGAGACCAATGACTTGGAACATAAACAGACTTTAATATGCACTTCCAGCCATGGATATTTGTGGCCTCTAAAGCAACGGTGGAGAATAAAAGATAGAGATATCATATATAGAATGCTCAGGCCGAGAGTCGGCCCACTAAGCTCAGTTTTCAATTTGTACTGGGCGTGGTTTATTTGTTTGGCCACCTGTTGAGTGGATAAAGATCTTTCCAATTGGGAGATTTTTGTTGCAGGGACCATCCATGGAAGGGACTGTCACATCAATGGTGTGGATCACTCGGATTGTGGATCCCGCTAATAAACATATTGATGCAGGGATGAATGTGATGAGGATAACTACTCCGAATCCACGGAGCTTCTTTGGACTCCTCACAGAGACTTCTCGAATCCACGAGGAAAGAAAGCAGAAAAATAGAACTAAATTCTAAGAAATTCGAAATTGATTAATTGATGACTAAAAACGAGTTCACAACCCTTTAAATAGGGGTACCAAGCAATGAGAAAGAAATCAGAATCAAACTACAACTAAAACTCCTAGAATCCACGACTTACTATAAATAGAAAACTTACTATTTATAGACGGTCGTGATGTCTACTAGTGCGCAAGGTTTTCGGCCAAAATTAGTAAGTGTCCTATTTGGCTTCACCAAACCGTTCCCCTAATTATTCTAAGTACTTTTGACGTTGGACGCAACTCCTAAAGCCCGACGGATGAAGAGTTATAATCAAACTAAAACTTACTATTTATAGTAAAAACGAAATTAAAGCAGGGAAACGACAGTCAATCCAGGGGTTTTTCACAATTCTGAGCTGCTCAACCCGGCGTAGCAGGGTTGGTTGGCTAAAGTATCTCGTTTTACTCCAAAATCATATATTTTACGTCAGGTAACTCATTCCGGATTACGAGATACGCACGATCTAAGGTCCGACGGTCCGGATCACTTCTGTCGTCGACCGGGCCTTTTCTGATCCATCTTGGCCATGAAACTGTCTGCAACCTGCTCTACATCACATATGAACATTCCTCCCCGAGCAGCGCGTATTTCATGGGCATGCTTTTGTACTGCGACCTGCCATGGTCTAGAGGTGGTTTGGCTAGTGATCCCAACATTAGTTATCGATATGGTACCAAAGCTGTGGGCCCATCATGATGGTCTGTGTTTCATACATTGGGTCCATCCATTTTGATTACTAATTTTATGGCACGAGTTTAAAATTAAGTTTGATCCAGAGCTCAATTGGACCATGCCACGAGAAACTGTGGAGATTAAATGCTTACCATTGAAAACTTCCTGCAGGCCACAAAAGTTTTGGATCCGGCTAATATTTGTGTTTTCCTTTCATCCAAGTCTATGCAACCTTATTAACAAGTTAGATGACTAATAAACCATGGTCCCTAAGAAAGTTTCAACAATGAACTAAGAAAGTTTCAACAATAAAGGTCATTATCCCTGCTATTTTCTATGATGTGGTCCACTTGAACTTTGGACATGTTTTGACATAGGGATGAACATGATGAGGTCGATCATTGTCTTACTTAGATGAGAATTACTCCGAATCTACGAAGCTTCTTTGGACTCCTCACATAGATTTCTTGAATTCACAAGGAAAAATAAAAAATAGAAATAAATTCTAATAAATTGAAAATTAAATTGGTTGATGATAAAAATGAATTTATAATCCTTTAAATAGTGATATCAAACCTAAGAAGAAGTTTCAATATCAAACTCCAACTCAAACTCCCTTTTAAAGAAAGAAAAAAAAAACACAACGTGACTTACTATAAATAGCGAACTTACCATTTATAGATGGTCATGATTTCTACTAGACTCTGTCCAATTTAGCGTAACCATGTTATTCTCCTAATTTTTCTAAGCCATTTTCATATTGTTCATCACTCTTAAAGCTCAAATGATTAAGAGTTATGAATGAACTAAAACTTGCCATAAATAGTAAAAACGAAATTAAAATGGATTTTTGACCATTGATCTTATGGATTCTTGCAAATCTAGCCTAGTAACCCCACATATCTAGGTTGGTTGGCTAAAGTAGCTTCTCCTACTTCAAAATCATAAATGGTACATCGAATAACTCATTTTCATTTTGCAAGATATGCCTGTTTTAGGGTTTTGACGATCATGATCACTTCTGCCTCCAATCGGGCCTTCTCTGGTCCATCTTGGACATGAAAATGTCCACGACCCACTCTACATCATGTTTCAATTTTGGGCTTATGATCGGCCTATTTAGTCTACAAGATTAAATGGTATGGAATTGTATTAAATGGTATTAACACTATTATTGGACAATGATTGTGTGTCTAGAAATATCATGATAGTTTAGCCATCTAAACCTCATATTTGGAATACAATTCTTGCTATTGGAAAAACATTGGAATAAGCAAAACCTGGTGTGGTGGATTATGAAATTATAATCAACAAACCAAATTCACAATAGATGTCGGTCACACACACACACACACACACACACATATAATAAGCAAAACTTAGTGTGGTAGATTATGAAATTATAATTAACAAACCAAATTCACAATAGATGTCGCACGTGTACAATTAATTTTAAATTTTACTAAAAATCTCATATGAAACTAGATACAATTCCATCTCACTTAATCTCAGCACTTCTCATCTTTCCCAAACCTTGGGAGGAATTTCCACGGGACCAAATGTAATTCCATCCCACCTAATTATATCAAATCCAACATTTCAAACAAGCCTGAAAATGAGCCAGTAAAATGGATGAATGTTGTATATTAAACATATACATTGGGGGAGCTACAGAGGTTTGACACCAGCTGGCTGGCTGGCTGGCTGGTGTTGGGTCCGTAGCCAAACGCGTCTCATGTCCAAAAGTACCGAATAAGATAATAGTAGCTGTGTACGGTTCTGAATCTGAGCCACTTGTTGCCAGCCTGCCATGGACGGATTGCAGATCGATACTGCCCGACAGGCTGATGTGGCAGTTAGAGTAGGACACGGGTTAGGTAGCATGTCCCGAACTCAGAACAGGCTGGGGATCTTATCAACGGTCCATTTATTTTTTATATTAGGATATAATTCCAAAACGGTAAAGTAGATCCAAGTCTCAGGTGGACCACACCACAGCAGGCTACAGTGATAATGATGCCAACCGTTGAAAAGTTTCTAAGGCCCATTGTCATGTGTATTAGCCATCTAACCTAGTCTTATGGTCATGTAGATATCGACTTTGGTTACTCCCAACCGTGATGTTTTTGAGAAATCCATACCGTTCATCCGTTTTTAAATATTATTTTAATACATTTAAAAAAAATTAATTAATGTGGATCCAAAACTTAAGTGGGCCGCACGAGAGGAAATAGTGGAGATTCAATGACCATCATTTGAAAAATTCGTATGACCACAAAATTTCATCAGGCTAAGTTTTTGGTCTCTTCACTTCCTAAAGGTTTGGATGTCGTATAAATGTATAAATACCAAGGTAGATCCTAGGAAGGTTTCAATGGTAGTAAACTCACCTGGCATGGCCGCTTGAGTTTTGTTGGTTTTTAGTCTGTGTCCAAAAATGAACGTACGGTGTGGATTTCTAGCCAATAACATGATGACCAACCTATCATCCCAGCGCCGAAAGCCTTTAAGTTACCGCGGTGGGATTCTAGGTGGGGCCACCATGATGTTTGTAAGAAATCCACACCGTACATCTGTTTTAATAGTTCACTTTAGGGCGTGCGGCTGAAAACAAGGTGGATCCAAAGCTCAAGAAACGGACGCGGATTGCGTCCCACTCCAGTCTCTAGCCTGGAACGGCCAATTCTGTGAGCGGGCCCACCGTGATGTATCTGTACATCCAAGCCGTCAATTCCTTTTTGCAGATCATTTCAATGCATGAACAAAAAAAATGAGGCGGATCCAACGTTCAACTGGACCACACCAAATAATAAGCTTGGTTGATTTAAATATTTGGTGTGGTCCATTTGAGCGTTGTATCTGCCACATTTTGTGGTTATGTCTTAAAATGATATGAGAAAATGGATAGACGGCTTGGATGTACAGATACATCACGGTGGGCCTGCCCACAGAACTGTCCGTTCGGGGCTAGAGACGGGCGGGGGTAGGACGCTATCCGCGTCCGAAACGAAACAGCGATCAACCAGAACTGGTTCAGCCCACTATGAATAAATGTTTCTCCTTGTGCACCCAGTCCATGCAAATGAGACCCTGGATCCAGACGGTTGATCTGATATCCACCATCTTATAATATGGTTAATGACCCAGAAGTCTTCTAGACTGGAAGATCCCAACCATCCAATATATTAGCAGTCTGCTGCACTTTACTATAAGTATTTCTCAACCGTTATATAGGTAGGCCACTGATCGAATGCATAGGAATCTCTAAAATGGGAGGCTACTGAGAAGTTCCTCATCCATGCTATCAGACCAACGGTCTGGTTTTCCACAACAAGGCCCAATTTTCAAAGACTGGCATATCAGGACCCTAGAATTCTTCTTTCATGCACAAGGGATGCTTATGATTATCTTGCATTTACCCACAGCCGACACAAACTGGTATTATTCAAATGCATGCCCACTATAAAATTCCAAAAGAAAAGACACCCATGTCGTCGGTGCACTTATCTCTGCAGCCTAACACCAACGGCTCCAATTCAAGCACGTTCATCAAAAACACAAACACCACCAAAAGAGAGAAAAGCAAGAATATCCACTTCCCTTTTCCACTACTCTTCTCTCTTTTTTTCCAATCTTTCCAAAACATTCCAAACATGCATGCACTCAGTTTCATTGTAGGAGTCGTGGGTGAGAATCACAATCTTCGTAAAATTGCCAAAAAACCCTCTCCATGTTTGTACATCTACACATGCTTATTATATAAGCTTTGCTTTTTCTTTCAGGCAATGTGACGTCTATTCTAGTCTTTGCTTCTCCCCTGTACGTGACAAAGTTCTCTCTCGAGCGGTTTATTGTAATTTTTAAATAAAATTGTATACATGTATTTTCTCTGTCTGTGCATGGTCGCACCATGCCATGACCTACAATCTATTAGTTTCATGCATGCATAGAATCATTGTAATACATGATGCATGGGGCATGCCATTAACATAATAGAGCATGAAATGATGTGCATTAGATGATTCATGATCATGGATTGTGGACCATTCAATAGGTCATGCTTTATGTGTAATATTGCTATATTTTTTTTTTTGGAGTGATGTTAGATCGACGTTCTGGCGAGTGGTGAGGAATGGATCAACGGAAGATTTTGAAGGCCTTCCTTACGTTTGCGCTCTCCTAAACTCGTCGATGTGGACATACTATGGTGTAACGAAGGCAGACGGCTTATTGATTGCAACCGTAAACAGTGTCGGCATTATTCTAGAATTCATCTATGTTGGCTTGTTTATCATATATGCACCTCCCCCAATAAGGGTACATATATATTCATCATGATCATTATTATTATTATGATTGTGATTGTTGTTAAGATCAGATTCTTCTCCCATGTCTTTCAGATCAGGATAGCGGTGTTAGTGGTGATTTTGGATGTGGGGTTTCTCAGCGGAGTGATCTTGACCACACGTTTGGCAATGCACGGGAGTCTACGTGTGACTGTGATTGGATGCATGTGTGCAGGCTTGAGTCTATTTTTCTATAGTTCACCTCTTGTGGCTATGGTGAGTATCTATGCTTATTTCCTCGTTTGAAGAGTAAGTATGCGGTTCAAATGCATTAGGAAATGAATGGTGTCAAGGCCATTGGTCTGATGGGATCCACTGTCGATGTGGATGAGCCAAAGATATCATAGATTGAATTTTTGCTGTACAGAGAACAGTCATAAGTAGCAAGAGCGTGGAATACATGCCGTTCTTCCTCTCCTTCTTTCTCTTCGTCAATGGAGCAGTTTGGACGTTCTATTCCTATCTTGAAAAAGACTTCTTCATTGGATTAAGTTCCTTACATTCTCTTAATCCTTTCGGTTTTCCAAATAAACGGGTCTTTGATCAGTTTCACTCAAATTTCATACATCAGAATTTCCAGCTTTTTTTAAAACGGGAAAAGTATCAGCCATATGATCTAAGACCCAGATTCCATATCTCTCTTTTTTTTTTTTTTTTGTGGTCTCTTAAAAGTTACATCCATCTTGGGGTTTAAGACCCAGATTCCATATCACATACGTTCAAAAATATGATAATTATCAAGCATTTCTGACAACGTAGGGTCCACACTTGATGGGTGTGTGTGTGTCTATATATATATATATATATATATATATATATATATATATATATATATATATATATATATATATATATATGGGAAAGGTTCTATACGGTCGAGCTCATGGGAACTCCCCATGAGGTCGAGCTGTGTGGGCCCCACTATGATGTATGTTGAACATCTACCCCATCAGTCAGATGCACCATTCCATAGTGGGCCTAGGGATTAAAAATCAAGTCAATCCGTGACTTGTGTAGGCCACACCACATACAAAAGTTGAGAGGGGTTACCCTCCATTAAAACATTCATTATCATTTATTGGGCCCACCGGGATGTGGTTCACAAATCCAGACCATCCATTGTGTTTCCCACTTGGATGAGGGGTGAAAGCCAGTTTCAGCTGCATCCAAAACTCAGGTGGGCCCCACCAAGTACTTTTATATGTTTTAGGCATGTCTCCACATGGTTTTAGATGGTATGGCCAACATGGGTTCCGTGTATAGTTGTTTTTTGGGATATCTCATCAACTAAAGGGGACCCATCAAATGCACAGTGTTGATGTTCAACACACATCACAGTGGGACCCATACAGCTCAACCTCACGGGAGCGGACTCCTGAGGTCGTGTGCATAGTACCTTTTCCGTGTGTATATATATATATATATATATATATATATATATATATATATATATATATATATATGGAAAAAGTACTATGCACTCGACCTCACTATAAGCTCCCATGAAGTTGGGCTGTGTGGGCCCCACTTTAATGTGTGTCGAACATCTACCCCATCAGTCAGATGCACCATTCCATGGTGGGCCTCAGGCTTAAAAATCAAGTCAATCCATGACTTATGTGGGCCACACCACATACAAAAGTTGAGAGGGGTTACCCTCCCATTAAAACATTCATAATCATTTGTTGGGCCCACCGAGATGTGGTTCACAAATCCAGCCCATCCATTATGTGTGTCCCACTTGGATGAGGGGTCAGACCAAGTTTCAAATGCATCCAAATTTCAGGTGGGCCCCACCAAGTGCTTTTATATGTTTTAGGCATGTCTTCACATGATTTTAGATGGTATGGCCCACCTAAGTTCCGTATACGGCTGATTTTTGGGATATCCCATAATTTAAAGGAGACCCATCAAATGCATAGTGTTGATGTTCGACACACATCATGGTGGGGCCCACACAGCTCGACATCATAGGCAGTTCATATGAGGTTGACAGCATAGAACCTTGTGTGTATGTGTGCGTAGATGTAATCGGGATTTGGGAGAGTATATGCATACATACATGTATGTATGTATGTAGACACACACACACACACACACACAAGGTTTTGTGTGGTCGAGCTCATGGGAACTTCCCATGAGGTTGAGCTGTGTAGGCCCCACCGTGATGCGTGTCAACCATTAACACCGTGCATTTGATGGGTCTACTTTAAATTATGAGATATCCCAAAATCAGCTGTATACAGAACTCAGGCGGGCCATACCATCTAAAATCATGTGAACACATGCCTAAAACATATAAAAGCACTTGATGGGGCCCACCTGAAATTTGAATGCATCTGAAACTTGCTCTGACCCCTCATCCAAGTGGGACACACATAATGGATGGGCTGGATTTGTGAAACACATCTCGGTGGGCCCAACAAATGATTATGAATGTTTTAATGGAGGGTAAGCCCGCTCAACTTTTGTATGTGGTGTGGCCCACACAAGTCACGGATTTACCTCATTTTTAAGCACCATGCCCACCATGGAATGGTGCATCTGACTGACGGGGTAGATGGTCGACACGCATCATGGTGGGCCCACACAACTCGACCTCATGGGAAGTTCCCATGAGCTCGACGGCATAGAACCTTTTTCCCTATATATATATATATATATATATATATATATATATATATATATATATATATATATATATATCCCAAGAATCATGTGGGTCCATACCACAGGGAGCAATGCACAGTAATGCCTACAATCTTTATATTTCCTTGTTGTGTCCCATCTATGTTTTAGATGGCTTGATTTTTAGTGTCCCTTTGTCCACGTTGGACACGTGTGATGATTTGGTTGGATGACATGTATACAACACGTACGGTGGTTCCACATTACAACTGGAAGTTTTTATGGCACGTGTGCTTATGCGATCATATCCCATCCATCCATGATATAAGAACTGAGAACTGATCACCTGCCATTCATCCATGATATAAGAACTGAGAACTGATAACTTACAGCCCACTGTATGAAAAGACATCCCAGCCGTGCTATCTGTGGGCCTCACATGGAGATCACCTGGCATTAAAAGTAGGACGGTCCACGTCATCTAATTCAATGGATGCTGATGGGCCGACTCGCATACATGTTTGGCAAATCCTCACCCTCTAGATTCCTGGCAAATACTCGTGGAAGGTGGACCTAAAAAGAACTCCAACGTATAAGATTGATGTTCAATGGTCAAAAGAACATCTAATCAATGATTAGGATCATTTGGGAAGTACTATAGTTATTATTATTTTGGTGCATGCCCCATCCACATTAAGATATTGAATAATTCTAATTTGATACACGTGTGACAAGCACATTGAAATTGAATGCTTGATTATAATTTCACTATTATCATCACCATTGATGCCGGCCTTCTCCATGTATTTTTTCTAAGATGGCATACGTGTATAGATCGGGACCATTTATCAGGCAGATTACACCAATAAAAGTATTTTTTCAAAAGAAATTCACAAGCAAAAAAATGAAATTTTTATTAATCAATAATTATTTAATGTATGTGTCTCAATTACATCATTAATAAAGAAAAAAAAATCAAAATTAGAAATTATTAAAAATAGTAAAATTATAACTCTAATAAAGTCCTAATTCTCATAAAACTTTTCTAAAGCCTAATTTCTAAAAATAAAAATAATACACTTTTGCTAGAAGAGTCTAGGATTACAACTTATTTCTAAAAATAAAAATAAAAATAAAAATAACAAGACCATAAAATTTTGAACTATTAAAAATATTATTTTTTTCTAAAATTTTATTTTTGTGCGTAACAGCACTTGGAAAGTTGTGGCTAATTTATGATTCGTCTTCTTTTGGAAGAACCATCTTAGAAATGTATCTATGTCATGTCCTACATCATGATGTTTTAGTTGTATACAATCGCAGAATTTCTTTCATGGTAGTTGGATTTTGGCTGGACCAGAGTCATTCTTATATATCATGGCCTATTTATAATGGGTCTCACGGTTAATGAGAGAAATCAAAACGAAAATATCCGGCCCATTGATCATGTGAATGTTAAGTAGATTGTTCATCTTTAAAGGATAAAAGTCAATAATCAAAAGAATTACAATATTCTCATATAAAAGTTTTGATGTCAAAGTGAGGGTTTTTAATATTCCAAACAATAGTTTTGACATCAAAGTAGACAATAGAACTTGCCAAACAAGGCCAAAGCCATCATATGAATGGTATAGATCATTGAAATATGGCCTCAAACTCTAATTGTAAGACCACTTATAAAAACTTACACGCAGTATCAGCATGTATTGTACAAATAAAAAGATATAACTAGTCAACAGCAGCGCATATCTCAAAACCATTGGGCTTAAGCATACCATGACTTACCCTTTGCAAAACAACTTAGCACAAATCTAAATAGGCCTTGTATATCATAGTACAATACATTTGGATGTATTCTAGCAACCTCATTTATTTGACTTTGGGATTGGTGTTGAGTTTTGTGAGATCACATCTTGTGGGTCATGTTACGGCTATCAAAACCATTTATATAATGGGCTCACCTTGAGCGTGGCATATAATTTAAAAACTTTCTCATATTTAAATATTTAAACTGTTTGGCTACCTAATTCTTTTCTTTTAAATATTAGTCATCTCTTTAACCTTTGTTATGTGGTCCATTGGTAGAACTGTACATGAGTTTAACCAAGTTGAAATTGGCACAGCTCGGGTTGGTTCGACAAGCAGCCCATCACAGTTCAAGTTCGGTTTAGCTTGGTCCTCAAGTTTGACTGGTCAGCTCTGCTCAGCTTGGTCAGCAACTCGGGTCAATGCGAGTCAAGTTTGAGCACAATTCAAGCTCAAGATTCCGAGCTGAGTTCAAGTTTAAGCTTTTGATCAGTTGAGCGTTTTCTTTCTAATATAAAGCATCAGGTATCCATTTATGATTTGAAATATATATATATATATTCATTAGCTTAAAAGATTAAATTTTATAGCATAAGAAACGAATTATATGTAATTTTTAGAATCAAACTGTAATTAGGTAATTTCTAATTGCAGTTGAAAATATAATCAAACTTAATTAAGCTGTGAGGATCTGCCCAGCCCACACATACTTCAACATGTGGCCATGGATGCATATTAACTTGGACAGTTGTAGAGACATTCAAATCATGTAGTGTGTGGGTTCTAACTTAGACAACATTTCCCATAAGGTTGGGAAACTCATCTTTGGCCGGCAAATGTACGAAAATAGTTGATTTAGAAAAATAAAATCAAATCGAATCAAATCAACTAGCTTAATCCTAACATGCCCATTAACTCGCCTGATAATTTACTTTTCAAGGTGTGCTCATTAGAGAGTTTGAACTACCCAAGATTATGATGTAGAGTGGGTCATAGACAGTTTCATGGTTAAGATGGATCAGAAAAGGCCCAGATAACGATGGAAGTCATCAAAACCGATGGAACCTTAAAATAGGCATATCTCGCAAACTGGAATGAATTACTTGACGTACCATTTATGATTTTGGGGTAGGATGAGCTACTTTAGCCGGGTTGCCCACGTTGAATTTGTGAGATTCCATCGTAACGAAGATTGAATTCTATATTTATTTCCGTTTTTACTATTTTTAATAAGTTTTAGTTTCATTATAACTCTTCATCCGTTGGGCTTTAGGAGCTGCATCCAACATGAAATGCATTTAGAAAAATTAAGAGAATAACGTTGTTAAGCCAGTTAAGATACTTACTATAAATAGAAAATTTACTATTTATAGTAAGTTGCGAATTCTAAGAGTTTTATTTGTAGTTTGATTATAAAATTTCTATCATTGCTTAGTATTTCTGTTTTAAGGGCCGTGCACTTGTTTATTTCATTCATTAATCAAATTATGCATTTTATAGAATTTATTTTCTATTTTTCTTGCTTTTCCTCATGGATTCAAGGGTCTACGTAAGGAGTTCAAGGAAGCTCTGTGGATCCGGAATAATTATCTTTAAGGAAGCGAGTGATTGACCTTATCACATTCATCCATGCGTGTCAGATTATTACTCTTTAATTAAGATTGTTGATGACATTGGATTGCCCTTAAAAAAAACTATTTGTATCTGAATCCACAAATTCCCTTGATCATTCAACTTGATTTTTGGAGTATCCTGTTTCTATGGTGGAACAACCTCGTTGGCGGGCCCGCATGCCAACTTTTCTAATATAAATAGCGGGTAAAATCAGGTTTAGGATGATATTTGGTATGCTTAGAGTATCCACACCCAGCCCATTAAGTTATCGTCCTAAAAAATCCAAACCATATCCTGCATAACCACTTGCAATGTTGCATTGGTAAACAACGGATTGAGTGCACTTACAAAAGTGTGCTCGAGATCCTATGCTTTCCACTCCTTCCACAGAAGGGATTTTCTATTTGTGGTAGTGTGATTGGTCCACGTCTTATATTTATGAGTACTGATGAATTAAATGCAATCAGTGATGACGTGGCCCAATCACAGGACGCGGTTTGACTAGTAACGTTCCACCGGCTAGGTGGCTAGTGGTCGATAACTATGTGGACCCCACCATAATGTATTTGTTTATCCACGCCCTTGAAAGATAATTTTAGGGCTTGAAGCTAAAAATGAGGTAGATCTAAATCTCAGGTGGACCAAACCATGGGAAAACAGTTGTGATTGAATATCCACCATTGAAAACCTCCTAGGGCCCACTGTAATGGTTATTTGACATCTAACACGTTGATTGGGTCATACAGACTTCTTGGATGAAGGGAAAAAACATATATCAGCTTGATTTAAAATTTGGTAGTCCGCAGGAAGTTTTTAATGGTGGCCGTTCAATCAACAATATGCAGTCCACTTGAGATTTGGATAACCTCATTTTTGGGATTCCTGACAAACATCACAGCGTGCCCCACCTGCGTTTACAAGCAGGAACTTCCCGCGAAAGCCTTTCGCGGGAAATCCGCGTCCTGCAATCCGGTCCGTGGTAAGCAGAGGGTCGGAACTCATCTGTATTAACAGTGAGGTGAGTAGAAGCGGATTGGCCGGTGTACCTCACGCCGCTGTATTCCCGTCAGCAAGTTCTATGGATCATATAATGAGGTATGTGTTATATCCAAAACGTCTACCCATTTTGTGAGCTCGTCTTAATGCTTGAGACAAAAACTAAGACAGATATAACTATCAAGTGGACCACACTGATAAAAGCAGTAGGGATTGAACGCTTACCATTGAAACTTTTTTTGGGGACAGGGAAGTTTTGGATCAATATGCAATTTGTTTTTCCTCTTCATTCATGACTTTGTGACCTTATGAACAGATTGGATGGAAAGTAAATATTATGGTGGGCCCTACAAATTTTTTAACAGTGAAAATTATTACCTCCGCTGTTATGTGTGGTGTGGTCTAGATGATATTTGCGTATGTTTATTTTCTGGATAACGCTTTGAAATGATCTCTAAATATAGTTGAACTGTATACTTACAATAAATATGTCACTGTGAGGTTATGTAACTTTGATCTACTTTGAACGGTTTGTACAACTCAGAGCTCTTGGAGCGTCAGTGCTTGTCCTCGCATGACAGTACCTATAGCAGCTATATAGCTAGCTGGTGTAGCCAATCAGCTTTCGAGGTGAGTGCAGTAATAATGTAGTAAAAAGTGTTATATGGGGATTCGGAAGCCGATTGGCTGGTGCACCTTACGCTTAGAGCTGTATACGAGTTGAGTCGAGCTGAGCTGAGTATTACCCAGCTCATGCTCGGCTTGCACTGCCCCAGTCCTACTCGTATTTGGCTCTGTTCGGGCATCGAGTATGAATTCCCTGCTCGTGCTCTACTCGTCCGAGTACGAGCCGAGTACGAGCAGAAATCAGGCCGAGTCGAGTCTGAGTTTTCAAGTCGAGTCCAAGTCCGAATTTGAGCCCAATTCGAGCAGGGTTTTTGAGCAATAAATTTAACATATATTAGTTGTATTAACATATGTTAACAATTTTAACATATACTAGCTATATTAACATATTAACAATTTTTATATTAACATATATTAGCTATATTAACATATATTAACAATTTTTGATATATATTAGCAATATATGATATCAATTTCTAAAATATATTAACAATTTAAACAAAAAACTAATAATAATAAATCAACATCATACAGTACGAGTCGAGAACACAAGTCGAGTATTGCCCAACTTATACTCTACTTGTAATCAAAACGAGTATCAAACTCATGCTCGTAATCGGTTCAAACTCATGCCGAATCGAGTCGAATCGAATAATTCCGAGTGGAGTCGAGCGAGTAATCGAACTTACTCTGCTTGTGTACAGCTCTACTCACAATAGCTATGTCAGCCAATTTTGTAGATTTGATCATAAAGTATATGTTATATCCAAACTGTCTATTCATTTTGTGAGCTTGTGTTATGGTTTTAGACGAAAACTAAAACATATCTAGCTATTGATTGGACTACACTACAAAAAGTGGCGGGGGATTGGACATCTACCTTTAAAACCCTTTTTTAGGGTTACAGAGTTTTGGATCAATATGAAATTTTGTATTCCTCTTCATTTAGGTCTTTGTGACATTACGAGCAGATTGGATGGAAATTTAACGTTATGGTGGGCCCTATGAATTTTTAACGGATGGTGTGATCCAGATGATCTTTGGATATGATTCATTTTTTGGATAATACCTTAAAATAATCTCTAAAAATTATGAACAGTGTAGATATAATAAATACATTGCTGCAGGACCACGTAACTTTGAACTCCATTGAACCGTTCGTACAACTCAGGAGCTCGAGGAGCGCCGGTACTCGGCTTCGCACGACACGTACGTACCTACAGCAGCTATGTAGCTGGTGTGTGGTACACGCCAATCCGCTTCCGTTCTCAGTTCTCCGAGAGTACACCTCCGTACCAGTTTGGTACACTAAAAATGAATTGAATGAGTAGGATTTGTCGCAGATTGCCTGCAGCACCTACCACTTAGGATATTCCATGAATGGACCCCACAGACTTTACTCAATATGCTGAGTCACTCAGTGCGCAATCTGCCTCTGGACGGGAGATGTGGGATCCTGGAGCTTAGAGCTGGGCATTTCATACCCGAACCGATGGATCCGACCCGATCAGATCCGATCCGACCCGATTCGAACAGAACCGATGGTCAAGATCGGGTAGCAGAAACCAGATCCGAAATATTTTCGGCTCGATTCCGGATAAACCATGTTCCGACCCGACCCAACCCGGAATCCGATCCGAAAGGATCCGACTCGAATAGACCTGACCCGACCCGTATATATTAGTATATATATAAAATTTTAACTTTTTTTATCCGACTGTTTTTTTACCCTACCCCAACCGCATCTCCCCTCTCGCCGCCCAAACCCTAAAAATCCCCAAATCATCTTCTCTACCCTACCTGCACCCGAAGATCTCTACAACCCTACCCGACTGACGACTGTCTTCTCTACCCTACCTACTTGTCTTCTCTACCCTACCTACTTGTCTTCTCTGCGACTCTACCCTACCCGCACCTGAAAATTCGATGAATCCCCAAATCATCCCGTCCCAATCCCCAAATCAATAAATCTCGCCGGAAAGAGAAGAATGTTGGAGAGGTTTTCGTCTCTGCGAGGAAGCTCGTCAAGTGGACCACACTGATAAAAGCAGTAGGGATTGAACGCTTACCATTGAAACTTTTTTTGGGGACAGGGAAGTTTTGGATCAATATGCAATTTGTTTTTCCTCTTCATTCATGACTTTGTGACCTTATGAACAGATTGGATGGAAAGTAAATATTATGGTGGGCCCTACAAATTTTTTAACAGTGAAAATTATTACCTCCGCTGTTATGTGTGGTGTGGTCTAGATGATATTTGCGTATGATTATTTTCTGGATAACGCTTTGAAATGATCTCTAAATATAGTTGAACTGTATACTTACAATAAATATGTCACTGTGAGGTTATGTAACTTTGATCTACTTTGAACGGTTTGTACAACTCAGAGCTCTTGGAGCGTCAGTGCTTGTCCTCGCATGACAGTACCTATAGCAGCTATATAGCTAGCTGGTGTAGCCAATCAGCTTTCGAGGTGAGTGCAGTAATAATGTAGTAAAAAGTGTTATATGGGGATTCGGAAGCCGATTGGCTGGTGCACCTTACGCTTAGAGCTGTATACGAGTTGAGTCGAGCTGAGCTGAGTATTACCCAGCTCATGCTCGGCTTGCACTGCCCCAGTCCTACTCGTATTTGGCTCTGTTCGGGCATCGAGTATGAATTCCCTGCTCGTGCTCTACTCGTCCGAGTACGAGCCGAGTACGAGCAGAAATCAGGCCGAGTCGAGTCTGAGTTTTCAAGTCGAGTCCAAGTCCAAGTCCGAATTTGAGCCCAATTCGAGCAGGGTTTTTGAGCAATAAATTTAACATATATTAGTTGTATTAACATATGTTAACAATTTTAACATATACTAGTTATATTAACATATTAACAATTTTTATATTAACATATATTAGCTATATTAACATATATTAACATTTTTTGATATATATTAGCAATATATGATATCAATTTCTGAAATATATTAACAATTTATACAAAAAATTAATAATAATAAATCAACACCACATAGTACGAGTCGAGCACACAAGTCGATTATCGAGTCGAGTACCGAATCGAGTATTACCCACCTCGTACTCTACTTGTAATCAAAACGAGTATCAAACTCATGCTCGTAATCGGTTCAAACTCATGCCGAATCGAGTCGAATCGAATAATTCCGAGTGGAGTCGAGCGAGTAATCGAACTTACTCTGCTTGTGTACAGCTCTACTCACAATAGCTATGTCAGCCAATTTTGTAGATTTGATCATAAAGTATATGTTATATCCAAACTGTCTATTTATTTTGTGAGCTTGTGTTATGGTTTTAGACGAAAACTAAAACATATCTAGCTATTGATTGGACTACACTACAAAAAGTGGCGGGGGATTGGACATCTACCTTTAAAACCCTTTTTTAGGGTTACAGAGTTTTGGATCAATATGAAATTTTGTATTCCTCTTCATTTAGGTCTTTGTGACATTACGAGCAGATTGGATGGAAATTTAACGTTATGGTGGGCCCTATGAATTTTTAACGGTGAAAATCATTATCTCCGTTGCTCTTTATGGTGTGATCCAGATGATCTTTGGATATGATTCATTTTTTGGATAATACCTTAAAATAATCTCTAAAAATTATGAACAGTGTAGATATAATAAATACATCGCTGCAGGACCACGTAACTTTGAACTCCATTGAACCGTTCGTACAACTCAGGAGCTCGAGGAGCGCCGGTACTCGGCTTCGCACGACACGTACGTACCTACAGCAGCTATGTAGCTGGTGTGTGGTACACGCCAATCCGCTTCCGTTCTCAGTTCTCCGAGAGTACACCTCCGTACCAGTTTGGTACACTAAAAATGAATTGAATGAGTAGGATTTGTCGCAGATTGCCTGCAGCACCTACCACTTAGGATATTCCATGACTACATGGGGCCACCATGATATACGTCTCCATGCTGTCCACTCATTTTGCCAACTCATTTTAAGGAATGTGCCTAAAAAAGGAGATTCAAAATCAAGTGGACCACACCACAGGAGACAGTAGGATAATCATGAAGCTGATATTTGTTTCCAGTGGTGTGGTCCACTTGTGCTTTGGATCTGCCTCATTTCATTTTGGGGCTCATGCCTTAAAATGAGAGACATGGGACTCTAATGCACATGCAGCATAAACAGCCCAAATTGTGGGACAGCTTAACTTGATCACGAAGTAGAATGAGATTAGTTAGTAATGGGTCCTCTGATCAAGGGACATTCTTTGTCGAATTTAAACCAGTTAATTCCATTTTCCCCTATTTTAGATGTCCTCCAATAGATCAATTGCGTTCATACTTTCAGTTTGAGGACCGGGCTCTAATCCATCAATAGTACTGGATCCCACAATTTTGGGTTGTCCAGATTTGAGGGACATGACATGTGTATGGTGCAGATCCTTGCATCACAGCTATAGTGGATATGGATTTGCCATATTAAGGGCCCATTTAGATAGCTCATCATGTACATAATTATAAATTGTAAAAAAATATAACGCACTATACCTTAATGCATTATTCTTATAAGAGGTTTTTGGAATGCTCATTAGTATTATAAGCTTAGGGTATTATACTTGCATAAAGACTTATTTGTTGGGGTGTAGAGTCACACTAGGGCGCTGCTTGACAGGTTGAGCAGCCCAATCGACTAGTCGAGCCCACTCGACCAGTCGAGGGTTCACTCGACTCAAAGTTCGGTGAGCTGCAGTTTTTGGGTTTGAGGTGCTCGACCAGTCGAAGCCCATGCTCGATTAGTCGAGGAGCTTACTCGACTAGTCGAAATTACACAGATTCATTTATAGATTTGATGCGGACTGCGTAAATTTGAGGCGATTTTTGCAAAGATGCGAAAGGAAAGTTACCTAAACTATAAATAGGGGTCCCTAGGGCTATTCTAGGGTCATGGGAAGTATTCTAAAGTGTGGGCAAAAGGTTTTCTCTATACATCTAAAGGAAAAAGGTTAGTATATTGCTTGTAATCTTCATTTTTCTTTATAGTGGAAGTTTTGCACCGTATTTTTTTACCCTTATTAGGGTTTTTCCATATATATTCTGTCTTGTGAATTGTTTGAAATGCTTTAATTCTTTTTCTAGATTATATTTCTTTTTGTTTACCGTTTATGGGTGAGACCGGAGATTGGATCTCGGTTTACTGGGTTGTTGATGTGCTGCGCAACAACTGGTATCAGAGCTATTGATTTAGTTCAAGTGGGAGCGATGACGGAAGAAGGGAAGATTAGAATCGAAAAGTTTGATGGTTCAAACTTTGCCTTCTGGAATATGCAGATAGGGAATTATCTGTATCAGAATGACCTCTATATTCCTATAGGAGGAAAAGAGGAAAAACCAGAAAAGATAACAGATGATGAATGATTTTTATTGGATCGGAAGGCTTTAGGAACGATCCGACTCTCTTTGTCTAAGAACGTCGCCTTCGATATATCTAAGGTAAAAAATACAAAAGAATTAATAGAAGCCCTATCTAAAATGTATAAGAAACCTTCAGCGTCTAACAAGATTCATCTTATGAAACGGCTATTCAACATAAAGATGTCAAATGGTGGGAGCGCGGTTAAACATCTAAACGAGTTAAATACAGTCACGAGGCAATTGGAATCCGTTGGCATTATTTTTGAGGACGAGGTTAGGGCATTATTGATCTTATCCAGTTTGCCAGACAATTGGGATGGTTTGGTAATTGTCGTGAACAATTCTTCAGAGTCGACAAAACTGAAATTTGATGATGTGGTCAATCTAATTCTTAGCGAAGAATCTAGAAGAAAGACATCAAGAGTTTCAGAGGATTCAAGGAATGCTCTAAATGTTGAAGAAAGAGGAAGATCGCTGAACAGAAGAGACAATAAACATGAACGTTCTAAGTCAAGGAAGAAGTCCAAGGGACCGAAAGACAAAGATGGGTGTTGACATTGCGGGAAGAATGGGCATATGAAACGTGATTGCAGGACACTTAATAAACAAGAAGAAATCTCTCAGGGTGGGAAGGATTCGATAAATCTATCTGAGGAGAGCGACACAGAGGCGTTGATCTTATCTCTTGATGCGATGAATGAGTCTTGAGTCATAGACTCGGGTGCTTCGTTTCATACCGTTTCATGTAAGGAAGTTCTGCGTGATTATATGTCAGATGACTTCGGGAGAGTCTACCTAGGTGATGATGAGCCGTGCAATATTGTTGGAAAGGGAGACGTTCATATAAGTCGAAAAGATGGAACGATCTTAAATTTGAAGGATGCCAGATATGTACCGATTTTAAAACGGAACTTGCTCTCAGTGGGGCAGTTGGCCAATACCGGATATGTGACGACATTATCGGCTCCCAGCGCTCATTCGCTGTTCCGATTCTGGGATGCTATGAGGAGGATTTTTTTAACATCAGTTGATTCGTAATAAGCATAACCAAAGGCATAACCCACAACAACAACTAAAAACTCCATCACATTTCCACTATTGATAAAGAACTTTACAAGTACAATGAGCATAAAGGGAAATACAATGATGATGAACAAAACTCCAAAATGATCGATAAGTCTCGCTCGCCGATCCAACGTCACCGCACGTAACGGCGTGCATAAACTTATAGAAAGCTTAGAGGGTAGTGTAAGTGTATATGCAATATGAGCGTGCTCAGCAGATCAGAGTAATGCGGAACATGCCGATGAATGCCAAGAATACCATTAGCCGTACAAGGCCATGCGGTGCAAAGAATGATGTCGGCCATACCAAGGCCATGCAATGCGAAATGCAACTCAAGCATACAAATCCTCATCTAAGTTCACATATCGATACACATCTCTGGAATATCATCGGGTCTAGTACACTCCAAGCCGATTGCCGCCCCAATCGCGCGCAATAAGGATTGAGTGGAAAAGACCTCACTATCCGCCGCCAATATCGGGCCCCCATCAATAGCGGACCCATTCCTGAGCTGGTCGACTCAACCTAGCATTGCCCCTACTCTCGGGGTAAGGCCGCACTCCCTTCCAACCGACCATGACAGTGGAAAGTGGGACCTCCTGGTATTCGCACAGCGCTCATGCACCCACTCGGCCTAGACGTTGAAGTAACCTTTTGGTACCATAAGGGTTTAGGGACTTTCACCCGTGGATATCTATAGGCACCCAATGTAGAACAAGATTTCTGGTATCCAATCCTGCCAACCACGATACGCCCGTGGAGGCTACGACCCCGGTCGCTAGGGCGTACAGTACTATATCACACAATGCGAATGCATGAATCAAACATACAGCAACCTGCGCGTATCGTGCGCTCATGTAGGGCAACACCCCCTATCCGGAAGCTCCTAAACAATCTGCCCGAAGGCATATGCGATGATCAGTCATTTTCATATCAAGCATACGTATGATGCATATGATCATGAATCATGGAACTAAACATGTTATATAGGATGGATGATGTTCATAATGAAGATGGGCCTAGACGGTCTATACATAACACGAACGAGCCTAACAATGGGCCTTAGGGGAAGTCATAATGCGGACATTTAACCAACACTATACTTGCAATGTGGACGTCAAACCACTATTGCTCCCAAGGCATAGCCCGACGTAAACATTATTACATAAATCATGTTGGGATTGCACATTGCAATGGACCTTAGGTATATACCATCGGGCCTTCAATACATCAAATGAGCCGTATCATATGGGCCTCATATTCATCAAATGGGCCACATCAATGGGCCGCACCAATGGGCCTTATGTGCATTGCAATGGGCCATAACCCGTGGGCCTTGGAATGCATCAAATGGGCCTAATCTTATGGGCCTTAAAATACATCACATGGGCCTAATCACATGGGCCTTATGTGTATCAAATAGGCCACACCAATTGGGCCCCATATGTACATCAAATGGGCCTCGACCCATGGGCCTTACATATATATCAAAGTGGGCATCAACCATGGGCCACAAGTAAACTGAGATGGGCCTCCCATCACCAGTAAATTATATATAATATAATATAATATATATATATATAGTACATACAATATTATATATAATATAATATTATATATATATATACACACACACGTACACACCCACACACGCACACACATGAACACACCCACCGTCCTTGGGTGGGGATAGAACACAAACATCACAGTGTGCTCCACCGTCGCCTGGACGGTGGCAATAAAACATGTATATCACTATGGGCTCCACGTGGGGCCCACCATAATGTTTACACTTCATCCAACCCGTTGATAAGGTCACATAGGCCTAGATGAAGGGTGAAAATAAATTTCACCCTGATCCAAAACTTCTGTGGACCCAAAAAGGGTTTCAATGGTAGAGTTCACTTCACACTGTTTCCTATGATGTGGGCCACCTGAGTCTTGGATCAGGCTGATTTTTGGAGTGGGCCCACTTCAGAGAGTGGCCCACCCGATGAACGGGTTAGATGACAGATAAACATCAAGGTGGGACCCATGGCTAGAGCCGTGGGATCCTGTCCGCTGCCCGTCCGCCCGGACGTGCGCAGGCAGCGCCTGCGCTACTGACAACGGCAGCAGCAACACTGCTGCCTAGTTTATTTTTTTTAAACATGTTTTCTTACGGTTTTTCGGGTGTGCGGCCCGCATCGTGCAAATCCACCCCAGCCATTGGTCTCTACAGACTATGACAAGTCCATCAAGCCCAATATTGGACATGTCCTGGCGCGTAAGAAATTTTAAGTAAATTTGAAAGGTGAAAATCACCGTTTTTAATGCTATGGCCCACCAGATACTCGGATCAACCTTATTTCTCGGCTCAACGCGTAAAATAGTCTGAGGAAAAGGTTGGACGGCTTGGATTAACGACATTCATCAAGGTGGGGCCTGAACAAGTGGTCCACCCAAAAAGCTTGTGAATCAAGCTAATATTTTTATTTCCCTTACACATCCAGCGTCCCTGGACGCTGGACAGTGTTGCATAGCACTTTAAGGTGGGCCCTGTTCAGGTGGGCCACCAAATGATGGATGGTGGTCACAACATATATAAAAAGGGGCCCCCACCTACAAATGGCTTGGGATCAAATACATGCTTAATGGTGGGGTCCATTCAAGTGGGCCATACAACCATGTTATGATCACACATAAAAAAATGAAAATAGAAAGGGAGAGAGAGAGATAGAGAGTGGGACACGCGTGATGGAGGGACCCCGGCACTATGGGCCCTCCCTTGCACTAAATCATACATCAAGTGGATCCCATTACACATAGACCCATTAAATCAAAATCCAACGATGGAGATCCCTTCTCCACTAAATTAGATGGTCTAGATGACCCTAAATATGTAAGGAAAATAAACATCATGATGGGGTCCATGGAGAATGGCCCTATCATAGAATGATCATGATGATCAAAGTGGGTCATCGGCCACATCTTAGGGTCCACAGTGAGATCCAAACCATTGATCGGTTGGCCTCTCTTGGCCCATCTTAAAAACATTAAAAACTACCCTATCAAAGCACCCACCACTTGATCTTCTTGCTCCCTTGGCTTCCTTAGCTCCTTGTGCTTCTCTTTGATGGAAGAAGATGAGAAATGGATGGCTAGGATGGGAGATCTAGGGATGGAAAGGTGGGCCTCACATATGCATTTTTCTCACCATGGGAGGGCTTGGACGTGAGGCTCTCTTGCTTGGATTGGATTTGAAAATGAATGAGAAAGAGAGACTTAAAAAGGGAGAGGGATGGGTGATGGATGTGTTGATGTGGTAAGTGATGGGTGTAAGAGCCCTTTTTGACTTTTGTGGCAAAAGTTGTAAGAAAAGTATGGGCTCGTGTAAGAACTTTTGACTTTTGGGACTTACTTGGGAAATAGTGAAAGGTGATGTGTACTTGACATGATGGGATTGATTGATTGATTGATTGATGTGACAAGTCGTAGAGATTCTCTTAAAATTCACACGCGCGATGTTTTCCTCGCACCGAACGCTGGCCCACATCTCCTGGCCAGAGTTTCGGATTAGCGCCGAGTCGCGGCATCGGGACCGCAGCGACGACGCGGTCGCTAAGGTACCAGTCTCAGGTTGAGTCAACTCGGGTTGACGGCATTAAATTTGAAGGATGCCAGATATGTACCGATTTTAAAACGGAACTTGTTCTCAGTGGGGCAGTTGGCCAATACCGGATATGTGACGACATTCACAAGTGATTCCTGAAAGATCACATAAAGTGTCTTACTAATATCTCGAGGCAAGAAGAAAGGTACTTTGTACATAACTTCAGGATGGTATAGTTTACTCGCAGTCGTATCAACTAAAGTGAATGGGCAGTTATGACATCAAAGGTTGGGACATATGAGTGAGAAAGGAATGAAAGTGTTATTATCAAAAAGGAAGCTATCAGGGCTAAAGTCTATCGACTTGGAATTCTACGAGGACTGCGTGTATGGCAAGCAAAAGAGAGTGAGCTTCAAGAAAATAGGACGTGCTCCAAAGACACATCTATTAGAGCTTGTACACACTGATGTGTGGGAACCGGCACAGGTATCATCTCTTGGTTGCTCACATTATTTTGTTTCTTTTATTGATAATGCTAGTAGAAAATTGTGGGTTTATTTCTTAAAGGATAAATCTGATGTATTTGATGCATTTAAGAAGTGGAAAGTAATGGTAGAAAACGAGACTGGTAAAACAGTAAAATGTCTCAGATAAGATAATGCGAGAGAGTAATGTGATAAAAGGTTTGAGGAGTATTGTGTAGCAAATAGAATCAAACATCAAAAAATGATTCCAGGGATACCGCAGCAGAACGGTGTGGCTAAGCGCATTAACAGGACTATTCTTAAGCACGCCAAGAGCATGAGGTTACATGTAGGGTCGCCTAAGACGTTTTGGGCAGATGTTGTGAATACTGACGCATATCTCATTAATAAAAGTCTCTCAGCACCCTTGGATGGTGGGCTACCAGAAGAAATGTGGACTGTAAAAGAAGTGAACCTTGCACATCTCAAAGTGTTCGATTGTACTTCATATGTTCACATTGATGTAAAGCATAGAAACAAGTTGGATGCGAAGTCCAAGAGGTGCACGTTTATAGGCTTTGGGTAGCATGATTTTGGCTACCATTTTTGGAATACAGAAAATAGAAAAATCATCAGAAGCAAAGACATGGTCTTCAATGAAAAAGTGAAGCATAAGGACAGTGTGTAGCAAAATAAGGTCAATGAGAAAGAATTCGTAGAGTTGGAAGAGTTACCGAACACGGGTGTTACAGCGCCACAAGATGAACATGCACAGGAGCATTATGAGGTAGAGCCGCAGACACTAGTTGTGATGAGATCTACTTGGGAGAGGAGACCCACGGTCTGATACTCACCCTCCTTACATTATCTACTGCTGACAGATAATGGTGAACCAGAGTGTTTTAAAGAGGCATTACAGTCAGATACACGGGTTAAGTGGGAGCAGGCCATGGATGATAAGATGAACTCTCTTGAGTCAAATTATATATGAGAGTTAGTCACTCTACCTAAGGGTAATAAAGCTCTTCATAAAAAGTGGGTTTACAGACTGAAAGAAGAGCATAATAGTTCGAAACAGTATAAGGCTAAATTGGCTGTGAAAGGGTTCCAACAAAAGGCAGGTATCGACTTCACCGAAATATTTTCACTAGTAGTGAAAATATCTACGATTCGCATGGTCTTAAGTATAGTGCCTACAAAGGACTTACATCTAGAGCAGCTAGATGTTAAGACAGTTTTTCTTCATAGGGACCTTGAAAATATATATATATATATACATCAGCCGACATGATATATGGCATTAGGAAAAGAGAACAAGGTGTGTAGACTGAAGAAGAGTCTATATGGCCTGAAGCAGACCCCAAGGCAGTGGTACAAAAAGTTTGATAATTTTATATCAGGAAACGGTTTTATAAGATGTCATGTAGACGACTATTACTATTTGAAGAAGTTTGATACGTCATACATCATCCTTCTTCTGTACGTTGATGATATGCTTGTGACCAGATCAAGCATGAAGAACATCTCAGATCTCAAAAGATAATTGTCTAGAGAATTTGCCATGAAGGATTTAGGAGCTGCAAAATAAATCCTACGCATGAGGATAAAGCGTAAAAGGGAAAACAAGAAACTAGTTTTATCACGGGCAGAGTACATAGCCAAGGTACTTGATCGATTCAGTAGAGAGGTGCTGAGCCGGTTAACACTTCATTAGCCAATCACTTCAAGCTTTCTAATGAGTAAGGTATGAAGACGGAGGAGGAACGGGACTACATAGTTAAAGTCCCATATATGTTAGCTATCGGGAGTCTCATGTATGTTATGGTGAGCACGAGGCTAGACATTAATCAAGCAATAAGATTTGTTAGCAGGTTCATGAACAACCCCGGGAAAGAACATTAGGAAGCTGTGAAGTGGATTCTTAGATACCTGGTATGTACTAAGGATGTAGGGCTGTGTTATGGAGGATCGAAAATCAAGCTATAAAGCTACGTAGATTCATATTTGGCAGAAGATATCGATAGCAGAAGAAGCACTACAAGTTATGTCTTTACTCTGAGTAGTGTTGTAGTCAGTTAGGTCTCTCAGTTAGAGAAGATAGTATCTATCCGTACAACGTCAGCAGAATATGTTGCTGCTACAGAAGCGTGCAAGGAGATGGTGTGGATGCAAGGTTTTATGGAAGAGTTGGAAAAGAAGCAAGCAGATTGCAAGCTATATAATGATAGTCAGAGTGCAATACACTTGGCTAAGAATTTAGCCTTTCATTCAAGAACCAAGCATATTGACATCAGATGTCACTTCATACATTCGTTACTATAAGATGGATCGATTGCTCTGTAAAAGATTCATACAAGTAAAAATCCTACGGATATGCTGACCAAGGCAGTCACACGGGAAAAGCTGAAACTTTGTTCAGCTTTGATTGGTCTTTGAGCTTGAAGACGGGGAGGTGGTGCACTCCGGATGTAGAAGATGAAGGTTTATGGTGATGTGTCTCCAAGTGGGAGATTGTTGAGGTGTGGAGCCACACCAGGGTGCTACTCGACCGGTCGAGCAGCCCACTCGACCGGTCGAGGGTTCGTTCGATTTAAAATCCAACGAGTTGCAGTTTTTGGGTCCAAGGTCAATCGTGGTTACACAGATTCACTGGCGGATTTAATGCGAACTGCATAAATTTGAAGCGATTTTCACAGAGGTGTGAAAGGAAAGTTGCCGAAACTATAAATAGGAGTCCCTAGGGTTATTTTAGGGTCATGGAAAGTATTCTAAAATGTGGGTAAATGGTTTTCTCTATACATCTAAAGGGAAAAAGTTAGTATATTACTTGTAATCTTCGTTTTTCTTCATAGTGGAAGTTTTGCACCGTGCTTTTTTACCTTTGTTGGGGTTTTTACACGTATATTCTGTCTTGCGAATTGTTTAGAATACTTTGATTCTTCTTCTAAATTATATTTCTTTCTGTTTTCATTTGTGAGTGAGATCAGAGATTAGATCTCAGTTCACTATGTTGTTGGCGTGCTGCGCAACAACTTATTTTCTTCATTTTCAGAAATATAATTAGAATATTTATCAGCTTAATCTCTTTTATCCCTCATCTCGCTCATCTTCTCACTTGTGGACCCCACATCTAATTAGGCTAATAATATGGATTAGACTGAAATTGAATATGAATGCACTTGTGAAGATGAAGAATATTAAAACATGTGATCTCTAAACTTCCCCCACATTAACGTCACAACTACTGTAATATACAAGTTGAGCCACAGTTGTAGAGACAATCCTAGCCATTGGTATTTAAGTACCATGCAATCACATGCATACGCTAACCTTTTTCCCAAAAGGAAATCTTTGATACTTTGACAGAGTGTGATGGACAATTACATGTAATCAGAAATTACTTATAAATTATATATGAGGTACTATGCAAGAAAATGAAATTAAACAATCGAAAATATGGGTCCTACTTTAGATATATCATGAACCAAAAATTACAGTTATTTCATTATCTAAGTATCAGATTGTGGGATATTCATTAGATGGTTGAAAATGAAAAATATCCAATGGTTCCATTTTAATAAACAAGTGTGTCTGTGAGTTAGAGGCTAGGATTTGATTTTGTGATTACCATTTAGATACAGTGGGTTCTGCAAATGTAGTTCATTTATTTTCCAGTTAATGTATGCCACGTTTACAATTTCTGAGTATCTGAGTAATGTGCGACTTGGATGGAGTTGGGAGAAGTATATAAAAGCTTCTTCACTTAAGCAATATATGGCTTGAAAATGTTTTGAATATTTAGTTCCTCTGAAATGTTTCTACATCATCAACCATGCATGCATTTTCAATATCATTTGAAAATCTGGCATGCATGTATCAAATCATAACCCAAAATTGATGCTAGACCAGTGATGTAGAGTAGGTCGTAGACAATTTTACGGCCAAGATGGACCAAAGAAGGCCCAATTGGAGGTGGAAGTGATCCAACTGTCAGAACCTTACAACAAACATATCTAGCAAATTGGAATGAGTTATTCCACGTCTCATGTATGATTTTGGATAGGAGAAGCTACTTTAGCCAACCAATCCTGCCATGTTGGGTTGCCCCAACTAAACTTGGGGTTTCCATCAAATCAATGGTCGAAAATCTATTTTCTTTTCATTTTTATTATTTGTAATAAGTTCCCATTCAATCATAACTTTTGATCCATTGAGTTTTGGGAGTCGTGTCCAACATGAAAAGGGCTCAAAAAAATTAGCGGAATAACATGGTTAGGCCAAATTGGACACTTACTATTTTTAGCCAAAAACCGTGAAGTCTAGTAGAAATCATGATCATCTATAAATAGTAAGTTTATACTATTTATAGTAAGTCACAATTTTAGGAAGTTAGAGTTTGATTATGAAACTTCTTATTAGGTTTGATATTAATATTGAAAGGATTGTAAACTCATTTTTATTATCAATCAATTTATTTTTGAAATTATTAGAAATTATTTTCTATTTTCTTCCCAATTCAAGGAATCTCTATGAGTCAAGAGAAACTCCGTGGATTCGGAATAGTTATCCTTGAGAAAGACAGTGCTCGTCCTCATCACGTTCATCCCGGTGTCAACCATTCATGTTCCAAAATAAGACTCGGATTGCATAATGCTAGCCATCCTCATCTAAAACGTTGGTTGTTATATCTAATTTTAATAATGTGTTTGCATGTTAGCAGTGAACTTATCATCATTCATCTATGCATTTTTAATCATGTGGGTACCATCCAAAATCAGCATTTCTCAAAATGTATATCAAAGAATGTATAGATTGTTAGTGTCACGAGAGAATTATGTGTATTAGGTGCTCTTGAGAATTATAGTTTAATTTTCAAATGTTTTATTATTATAAATAAGAAAAGGGAGCGGAGAAATTACTTCACCCTAACCAAATTAATTTAATTTCATGGATGAAAGATAATGGTGTGTATTTTTGGCAGGTGCCGAATGGCATTGGTTTCATACTAGGCACAGCTCAATTGATTCTCTATACAATATACATGAATACCAAGATTGCAAAAGGCAGAACAAAAGACATTATGGCAGAAAGCAAGGAGCCCCTCATCAAGTCAGCTGAAGGACACAAAATCCACATGGGAAAGGCCTATGATGTGGGGAGCCATTGCAATGGAAAGCCCACCTCAACGTCTATTTCCTATTGAGAGAATGGCAAAAGAACATTCAGTGCTTACACAACCGGCCCCAGAGGGAAGATGGTAAGTACTTACATTTTGGCAGAGCCACTGCTATTATTGTGGTAGCATTGTGCAATTTTTTTAGTTAAATGGTTTGTTTGATTAAAGCATTTTTAGTGGCATTATCTTGTCATAGAAATTATTCCATGGGAAGCCAGATAATTAGATATTTAAGAGCCATCCATAGAGTGATTACATCCCATGGGTGGCTTATCCATCCATCAAGTGATTACATCCCCTGAATGTCTTATGTATCAAAAATCAAATATATTTCATTATCTTTTTTTCACTTTCTCCCGGTGAGTCTTGACCTTCATCAGTTTGTTTGGTAGATGCCTGAAAATGATTTCATGTAATTTTAGTTAATCATAATTATATATTAGAGAACATATTCTTTTCAGTAAAGATTATCAATTTTCTTGGTAGCAAAAATTCTTAATCTCTAATATATGATTACGATTAACTAAAATGAGATGAACTCGATTAACTAAAATGAGATGAACTCGCTCATTTTATATATTAGGCCTGGACCTACTCTAATGGACCAAATTTTGAACCCGAATCCATTTAATATTGTCGGTTCAACCTGACCCATTTGCACCCCAAGTAGGGACACGATACATGGGGATGAAAGTAGTGGCCAGAAGTGCCTAATCTCCACTTTAGGGTTAGGGTTTGGTGATACCTCTGGGTAGAGATGGGCATCAAGTCTAGTCGTACCGAGTTAGGACTGATCCAACTCGATCCGGTTTTGAACTAGGCCGGACCTGAACTCGAACCGACTCAGTACCGATTCTAGCATGCCTGACCCAATCCAAGTCTAGCTCTGGACTGGACTAATCCGGATCGAGTCTGATCCGGTCCCAAGTACTAAGTCGGGTCGAGTCGGGTGCAATGGGTATTCACGGGCTGAAATCACCTCTCGATGCCTAAATTCACTTGCCAAAATTGCTGCCTCTCCATCAGCTAAACGGCATCTTAGACATGAAACGTCATATATGAGTTTTTTCTTTTATATATATATATACGAGTTGAGTTTTCAATCGAGCCGGGTTAGTACCGAGTTGGATTCCGAGTCAAGTCAAGTCAAGTTACTGGGTGACTCGAACTCAACTCGGTTTGAACTCGGATTGGACGAAGTCAACTCGTTTCGGATCAACTCACCTACCCAGTTCGGATAGAATCAATTCTAAACGAGTCAGACAAGTCAAGTTTGCCGAGTCCAGTAGTCTCATACCCAACTCTACCTCTGGTAATACAATGGGCCTGACTTAGGTTGGGCAATGGCCCAAATATTTTGCAGATTGTATCATCCTAGCCATTCAATCATTGGCCCTTTCTTGAAACTGGCTGTGATTTGTCTCAAGGATCTATTTGCAGGCTACTAAGCCAAGGATTAGGGATTTTCAACACAGGAGATTTTTTATGAGGCCGATCATATCAACGGTCAGGATCAGTGAACCATGGACCCCACTTGAAGGGAGAAAAAAGATACCTAGTTATAACAGAAAGAAGGAAAAGGAATCATATGATATGCGACCACAAACTTGAATAGGATAGAGTGGTTTTCAGTTCTGACGAGTGGGAACCAATGGTCGGTAATGCATAGGAGTTGAGCTCTGATCCCACCGTGTAGAGGAATGGTCCATAAATCAACGACTATTTGGACCTTTTCCAATTGAATGTGAACTGTCGTTGCATCTCTCTTCTTAACCGGTTATCTGCATGCCGCCACAAATTGGAAGGTTAGGATTGCCCGATGAAAAAGACTTTTTTGCCCACGGTCCACGTGCAGTAAGTCCCACCGCACGAGTCCCTACTCATGGCTTAGTGGGTGAGTGTGAGTGTGTGTTAAAAAAAAAAAAGTTCCATGGGCCCACATACTGAGTAGTCTCATGATCTGAACCGTCCATATTCTCGTTACTCCATTAGATAAGTTATCATATAGCAATCGAGCTTCAATGACGATCTTAACGTTTGATTTTTAGAGTTATAAGTGCGAGCCGTTGAAATATTCTTTTCATTGTTACAATTTCATCTACAGGCAGTGATGGTGAAGTCACCCTTTCAGCTTAGTTTTCTTGAGGCGCCCATATAGCATAAGGTCCATAACACGGACGGTTCAGATCCCACTCAGCATATGGGCACTAGTGGAAAGTGACACCATGAAGAACCGGAATCCTAGACAACGTCTTAAAACGCCAAAGCTTGTTGGCCCATCATGTTGTATTATGTGAATCCACTCCGTCCATTAGGTTTCCTCCTTGATGCTAGGATCTGACCCCTAAAATCAGCAAGATCCACAGCTCATTTGGGCCACACCACATAGAACAATGGGAATATAATTTAATTGCATTTCAATCTAATGGAGTGATAAATAAGAAAACCGTAACTACCTAACATCACTAAATGGAATTGCAATGGATCCATTTGGGTCGAGTCATGTTCAGCCCAGGCCCAACCCATTTACACAATGGGCTAAGAATTCTGGCCCAAATATAATGCATGACCCATTACCATGTGTCCAACCCAACACAATTAAAATTCATCAAGCAAGCATGAGCCGTCCATTAATGGGCCAAGAATTCTGGCCCAACCATATGGCCAACCCGACCCATTTAATAAATGGGACCCGACCGGGAATTACCCAGCTTGGTGGATACATAGATTGTATCATATCTACTTGTTATATTTATGTTTTATTAGTTTGTTTCAGGTTTTGGTTCTGATCAGTTGGATCATCTAGCCCAACCATTGGTGGGCCATATGAGCTGCTTGGATTGGGTAAGGCTCAACCCAAAACTGACCCATTTACTAAACAGGCTAACCTGAATTGCTACCGGTTTATCTTGGCTTGAACCAATTGCTGAGGTGGGTCAGGCCAGTTGACCCATTGGCTTATGTGACTCATTTCCACCCTTGTCCAGATTCCAAAATATCCATCTCAATTTAAAGTGTCATGCTTGGAAGGATGAAACCCTAGCCCACAAGGGAACCCTGTTGGCAGAAGCTCTGTGGGGTCCACCGTGATGTCCGTGTGACGTGATGTCCGTGTGACATCCACACTGTCAATCTGTTTTAACGGCTCTTGTTAGGATAAGAGCCCAGAAAATGAGGAAGATTTAAAAATCTAGTGGGCCACACCACGCTGGAATGGAAAATCTCATGAAGGTTTTGATGGTGGTGTTGGATCCTTGCTATTTCCTGTGGCGTGGCCTATTTTTGTTTTGGATTTGTCTCAATTTTGGGCTCATGTTCTCGTATAAGTTAGTGAAGCTGAAGGACGGAGTAGATGTCACATAGACATCATGGTGGGCCATATGGTAATAGATATTGTTATAATGTATGAAACATGTCCCAACAAACACCTCAACAAGCTCCCTAAACCATAAAAAAGCTAGAAAAGAAGAGTCGAGCAAGAAGGTGCAGCGACCAGCTGAAACAGTTGTACTAAATTTGGAAACAACACTCGATTACGAATACTGGATCTCAACCTTAGACACCCACCTCGACTTCTGATGCCGACCTCAAGGTTGAAGATTGACTTCGGCTTCAAATGCTGAACTCGAGCTATGAACATAAATATCTATAGAGAATCTTGCACTGTATGGCAGGACTCTTCAGCCAAGTCTCATCTGAATATCACGCTAATTAAAGTATAATCAGTTAAATTTTTAAAAATAGATTTCGATTCCAATACAGACCCTTCCAATGTATCTTATATATTTACTCGAATACGGAAATTGCTTAAAAGCATCATTAAATATATTATCATCTTCAATAAAAATGGACACACAATTATCCCAATTTTGCTATACCTATCGTAAGTCCATACACCGGCTTAAGCATCGGATGATCCCCGGCTACAAATGACGCCTCTAGTATCTCTTTGTTCTCCATTAAATTATAAGTACCTAGCAGTTTGCATAAAGTGAGGCGGGATCGAACAGATTTGAGCAACATGAGACCATATGTACGTACGTTGAAATATAAACCGGGTTATCAAACAATGTAGGATTTGCGAGTTAAGTGTAAACTCTGCAACTCAAACTGAGTCGTCAGGACTCAACCGAGTCAGGCATGACCCATCCTAGTCAAGATACTTCCTGTGCTGACTCATGGTGCTGAACTAAATCAGATTCGACCAGGTCCGAGTTGGCTCTGACGGGTCGCATCCCACTTGGACAAGTAGTCCATCCATGTCTGGGACACCCTTGACCGGACCCAGTCCATTTGGGACGTGGATTAAGTACATGCTGGGTAAACTCAATAGGGCCCACCATGATGCATGTGTTTTATCCAAGCCATTCATACAATTTTCCAGCTCATTTATACATATTCAAAGCTCAAGTGGATCACACCACAGAAACCATAAGAATTAAACGCCTGAGGTTGAAAACTTCTTAGTGGACCGTTTGAATAACAAATAAACATCACTGTACAGCCTATGAAAGCTCCAACGGTGGATGTCATTATCCCCACTATTTCCTGTGGTGTAATCCACTTGAGCTGTGGATATACTTCAATTTAAGGTTCATGCCGTAAAATAAACTGGTGAAATTAATGGACGGTATAGATAAGACACATACATTACGGTAGGTCCCACAGAGTTTATTAAGTACAGAGTTTCTCAATAAGCAATCGGGTCCGTCCATTTGCACCCTGACGTAAGGCACCACTTGCTATTTGTGTACTCCACCAGCAAAGTGGCACTTTCGGCTTAAGATTTCGGCCATTCCATTCTATGTACGGTCAATGGCTTTTGGGGTCCACGGAAGTCAAGACGAATTTTCCAAAACAGAATGCCATGGACAGCCACTGGCAAGTGGTGTGCTTGACCCCTCCCAAAGCAGGAAACGGTTCGGCTACTCACCCTGGTCGGTGTTATGTGGGCCCCACCATGAGTGTGTGTTTCATCCATGCCGTCCACCCTTTCTTACAGATCATTTCATGGTATGAGCCCAAAAATGAGGTTGATCCAAATCTCAAGTGGACCGCACAATGTTGATTGAACGCTCCCCCATTAAAAACTTCTTAGAGGCCACAAAAGTTTTGGATCAGGCTGATATATATATATGGGTTTAGGTACTATGCGCTCCACCTCACCATAAGCACCAGTGAGGTCGAGCTGTGTGGGCCCCACCATGATGCGTGTCGACCATCAACACCGTGCATTTGATGGGTACCCTCTAAATTATGGGATATTCCAAAAATCAGCCGTATACGGAACTCAGGTAAGCCATACCATCTAAAATCACGTGAAGACACCATTAAAAGATATAAAAGCACTTGGTGAGGCCCAGCTGAGTTTTTAATGTTACTGAAAATTGGTCTGACGTCCAAGTGGGACACACATAATGGATGGACTGGATTTTCAAAAAACATCTCGGTGGACCCAAAAAATGATTATGGATGTTTTAATGGTGCACGGCTCCTTCCCACTTCTGTCTATGGTGTGGTCCACAAAAGTCACGGATTGACTTGATTTTTGAGACCTAGGCCCACGATGGAATGGTGCATCTGACTGATGGGGTAGATGTTCAAAAAGCTTCACGGTGGGGCCCACCCAGCTCGACCTCATGGGACGGACCCATCAGCTCGAGCGCATGGTACCTTTTTCCCATGCCCTTCATCCGAGTCTGTATGACCTAATCAACATGTTATATATCAATAACCATTACAGTGGGCCCTAGAAGGTTTTTAACGGTTGACATTTAATCACAACAGCTTTCCCATGATGTGGTACACCTGAGACTTATATCTACCTCATTTTTGGCATCAAGCAGTAAAATTATCTTTCAAAATGGATGGACGGCGTGGATAAAACACATACATCAAGGTAGAGTCCACATAGCACCGACCACTAGCCACCTGGTTGGTGGCAGCGTCACTGGCCAAAACACGACATGAGAAATGAGCAGTTATGAGCTCTTCAGCTGCTAATGCACAAATGAACGTGAGACCTTAGTTCAACAATCAAGGCCTTTGATCCGATGGGCCCCATTTTGTATAGGGTACTTACTGAAAACCACCCAAATAAGAAGATTCTAACCCTTGGATCATTGGACTTATTTTTCTTGAATATGAACTGTTGCTTCTATCTCTTCTCCTCAACCATCAAATTATCTGACACTGATCGAAGGGTTTTGATCTACTAATCTGTAACATTATCAATTGGACCCCAATCTACAGTAATAACAATTAACTCATCGGTTTGGATCACCAGTCTATGGCCTCACATGTCAGAAAATACAGCAAACTGCACGTTTGCTGGTGAGTATATCACGCCATCACTCCCCCTCGAGTGACCGGATAAGCTCAGAATCTCTGCTATCATATGTCCGACATTTACAAGCTGAGAAAAGCTCTGACACTCTGACAGAGTGCGATGGATGATACGCTTGCATATATGGCTGCAAATAATCCAAATTAGACTGTCCATGTTGTGGGTCCCCCTTTAGATGTGTCATGAACCAATTACTACTATCATCTGACTGTCAGATTGTTGGAAAATTTATTGGACCGTTAAAATTAAAAATATTAAGTGCCTGCGTATCAAGCGTCATACCATGCCAGATTATAACTCCCCTTTGAAGTTTCCACCCAAGTTTCAAGTTTGATTATGTGGGGTCCATGTCCTGTGACCCAGATCTGGATGTTTGTGTAGGTGGAGTCCATTTTCTGTGACCCAGATCTGGAAGTTTGTGTAGGTGGAATCCATTCTCTGTGATCCAAACCGTTAGAATGTGGATGTTCACATGGGTTTCATTTTCTGTGATCCAAACCATTAAAATTTGGATCGGCCGTGGATAGACGGTGGGACAATCCTAACCCTTTTTTTCTTTTTTCTTTTCCTTTTTTTTTTACCGTCCTGTAAATAGATGGTTGAGAACAGAAAATAGAGCCATTCAATAATTATTATTATTATTTTAAAAAAAAAAAAAAAAGCCCCAAGATTGATGGTTGAGATCGTCCGTACTAGAAGATTTTTGAGTAACCGTCCATCAATGACATGGACCAACTGACTTCCAAGCTGATCACCAAACCATGGGCCCCACTTGTCTAAACTGAAAACTCATCTACTTAGGACGTGTGACGTAGAGCATGGCACAAATGCAGTCTTAGCATGGCTGGATCAAAGAAAGCCCAAATAAAGGAAGAAGTGGTTAGATCCACGTTAGTTCTCTGTTATGTAACTAGCCCTATGCATATACGGTTCCAAGAAATTCAAACGAAATACAGAATAATTAAAAATCATCGGTTGAGGTATGAATCAATTATCATTACAATGCCAGTCAATTTTAACAGCTCTAGTTAAGACATGAGCCCAAAAACTGAGAAAGATTTAAAAATCTAGTGGACCACACACTGGAATGGAAAATGCAACTGTTAAACCTTTATGGGATCACCGATATTCATATATGTCAGCTTCATTAATAGCTTTTATTGCCCATGAAGGTTTTAATGGTGGCAACCAATCCATACTATTTTCTGTGGTGTGGGCTACTTGTGTTTTGAATTTGTCCAATTTTGAGTTCATGCTGTAATAGAAGTTGGTGAAGCTGAAAGACAAGTAGATATCACACAGACATCATGGTAGGCTATATGGTAATGGACCATTTCAGATGTGGATTGGCCCAGTATAATGTTTGTGTTATATCCACGCCATTCATTTACTTTTTCAGTTCATTTGTATGCTTGAAGTCAAAATTAAAACATATGCATATTCAAAACTCAAGTGGATTGAGCCCAAAATTAAAACATATGCATATTCAAAACTCAAGCAGACCACACCAAAGAAACGGGCGGAATCAAACGGCTGTGGATTGAAAACTTCTTGGGGCCATTAGTTTTGCCTCAAGGTAATATTTATGTTTTCCCTTCATCTATATACATGTGACCCCATGAATAGATTGGATGACAAATAAACATTATTATAGACCCTACCAAGGTTTCAAGGGTGGACGTCATTACACTTTAGTATGGTCCACTTGTGCTTTGAATATACTTTAATTTTAGGCTCATACCTTAAAATGAGCTGATAAAATTGACATTATTATCCCCTTTGTTTTCTATAACATAACTCACTTGAGCTTTGAATATACTTTAATTTTAAGGTCATACCTTAAAATGAGCTCGTAAAATGGATGAACAGCGGAGATAGGACACATACATCATAGTGGGGCTCACAGAGTTTACTGAGTATGGAGTTACTCAATACGCATTCCGTGACCGTCCATTTGCACCCTCACATAGGCACAAAGAATCAAAGATTGTACCTTCCACTATTGAATTAGACGATGAAGAAACTTGATGTTGATGAGCCATTGCTTTCGACGGTTTAGGTCTTCTCAACTTGACACAACGACTAAGATCAACTAACTCTAATATTCTTTCTTCTCAACTCTCTTTGATGCGTGAATGGAGATGGAATATCGTCCGCAAATGTTAAGTCGGAGAGGGATTAGGAGCCATGAATTTATAGATAATTTGATTGCAACCCATTAAAAGAACCAAATAATTACATGACTTTTTATCTCCTCTAATTAATCAAAATATTCAATGCCATTATAGAATTTCAAGAGTTTTTTAAAACCAAAAAAATCAAATTGACGGAATGGAAAAAATCACTACTTCGAATGTAAAAAGACATTTTTGGAATGTAGAGAGACACCTCTCAAAATATAAAAAAGTATGGAATATGAAAAGTTATTTTTCTTAATACAAAGGTTGTGGCCATAAATGGGCCACTCTAAATATATATTCCAACACCACTTACTATTTGTTAACTCCACTAACAAAGTGGCACTTTCGGCTTAAGATCTCAGCCATTCGATTCTATGTACGGTCATTGGCTTTTGGGGTCTTCGGAAGCCAAGACGAATTCAACAAAAGATAATGCCATTGAAAGAAGCAGGACATGAATCATGAGCACTTATTGAGTTCCTCTTCATCAGCTAATGTAGAAATGAATGTGAGATCCGAGTTCAGTGATCAAGGCCTTTGATCCGATGGGCCTCATTTTGGATAGGGGACTCACTGAAAACTATCTTAATCAGAAGATTCTAATTCTTTGATCATTGCCTCATTGGACACCGCTACTTCTATATCTTTTCCTCAACCATCAAATCATCTACCACTGATTTAAGGGATTTGATCTACCAATCTAGACAATTTTCAATTGGACCTCAATCCACAGTAAGAACAATTAATTCAACGGTTTGGATCATCAGTCTATGGCCCCACATGTCAGAGAACATCAGCAAACTGCACGTTTGCTGGTAAGCGGCACCCCATCACTCCCCCGCGAGCCATTGGATAAGCTCAAGAGTCAATGGTCTACTATTGTCGAACATTTACAAGTTGGAGGTAGAGAAAAGCTCTGATACTCTGACAGAGTACGATGGATGATACGCTTGCACTGGGCAAGTATTTCAAAATTCCATTTAGGGCTACGATTAATCCAAGTTATACGGTTCATGTTGTGGGTCTTACTTTAGATGTGCCATGAAATAATAATTAAGACCATCTGACAGTCAGATTGTCGGATATTTTATTGGACCATTAAAATGAAAAATATCAAGTGCCTGTGTATGAAGCATCATATTCTGGCAGAGCATGACTCCCTCTGAAGTTTCACCCAGGTTTCGAGTATGGTAAGTGGGGTCCATGATCTGGATGTTTGCGTAGGTGGGTTTCATTTTCTGTGATCCAAACCATTCGGATGTGGTTGTTCACCATTAGAATTTGGATCCCTTGGGGATGGACCGCGAACAATAATGGGACCATCCTAAACTTTTTTTTATTTTTTTATTTTTTTATCCTGTAAATAGACGGCAATGTGAGAATCCTGTAAGGTTGGAACTTGTTGATCAAGGGTTATATTGGCCTAAATAATGTGATCAGGTGCACCAGCGCGCCCAACTATGTCGTGATAGGGGTCACGTTGGTGCTCAACCCTAACATAATCCAATGTTCCTATGCCTCAACCAAAGCCCAACCCAACTCAACCCAACCTCAGGTTGAGAATTCTCAACACAAGTCAGACTTAAGCAAGCTTTGTGAGGTTGGTGGGGAGAATACATATTAATATTTTTGTTATTATGTTATTTTATTATATTTTCAATATATATTCTATTTTTATACTTATAATTTTATTAATTATATATGTAATTATGTATCATAAAAAATTTCATTTTTACTAAACAAACAAGTTAAAATATAGAACAACAACTCCTTTAAAAGTTGTGTTAGGTAGCACGCAATCTATTTAGGAGAGAGAAACTGGTACATCTTATTATCCTGAGTCATTGGAAATGGCATGGGCAATGAAACCCAATGGCACTGGAATTTACTAAACCTTTAACATAAATGATCCATACTCAATTATAATTTACAAGTAACTTATATCTTAATTGGGTTCATATTGAGTTAGGCAACGCGAGACCTCAGATTAAACCTAACTCAAGTTTTTTCGGGTTGGTATTTGTATAGCCCAAGCTTAAGACCAAACTCAAAGCCCAACCCAATGTCAGGTCGGTTCTGGGTCAGTCCGGTTGAACCCACCTGGCTTTCAACATTACCATTAGGACATAATAAGTGAAATGCATATGAGACATGACAGTGTGGATTAATTGACAGGTGGATCTTCTGTTCAAGTGGGCCACACCACAGTAAACAGTGGTATGAGCCCATCGTTGAAACTTTCCTGAGGCCCACAAGAGACTTGGATAACGCCAGATATTTGGTTTTTCCCTTCATCTTGTGTGGATTACCTTAAGAGCATGTTGGAAGGCACATGAACATCGCAGTGCAGCCAAATTAAGTATTGAACGGTGAGGATTACTGTTCCGGGCCTGGACGGTGGTGGTGGGACCTTGTTTTTGATCTAGCGTACTAACATAAGCTTACACAAATGATGAACGGAGTGAATGTGACACACGTATTAAGGTGCATCACACAAAACTTCTTATTTAACGGGCACCCTACAACACGTGTTGTATGAAATTGGGTCCAAAACCCACGGCTACTATTGGCTAATTAGGATTTAGCAATGATTCTCAACAATTCCGTTGATTATTGAATTGTTTTCCTTTGAATAAGTAAATGTCTGTTAAAAAAGTTGGACATTGATTGAAAGGCTAGGACCTTTTAATCTTGAAGATATTTTAGGCAAAGGCAATATCAGCTGCCTAGCTTACCAGATCATCGGTTTAGATCACCAGATCAAGACCCCACGTGCACAGAACCGTGCGCGTTTGCACATGATCAGGAAAGGACAAGGCCCCGCATGTATAGAACCGTGCGCGTCTGCACATAACCAGGAAAGGACAAGGCGACTTTGTTGCGAGACTCTGACCGTTGGCCCACTTCAATGTGTTCCTCGTGTATCCACGTTGTCCATCTATTTTTAAATCTTATTTTAATACAGGTGGACCACCACCAGAAATAGTGGTCATTGAACTCACCATTAAAACTTCCTAGCTTCGGCCATAATATTTATTGAGCATCCAACATGTTGATAAGGTCACACAGAAATGTATAACCATGTGGGGAACAAGAAATTTCAACTTGATCTAAGACTTATTTTGCCTATAAAAGGTTTTTAATGGCCAATAATTGTTGTTTCCTGTAGTGTGGCCCACCTGAAATTTGAACCTTATTCAGTTTTTGGACCATGGGCTAAAATAAGATGTAAAAACAAATGAACAACATAAGCATACATTGAGTTGGGCCCCTACGGTTAGAGTCTCACCTGCATGGGCAGCTAAGTTGCGCTTGTAAGTCCACCGTGTTGAATTTTTGTATTCCAACGTTGTACATATATTCTTCAAGCTCATTTTAGGTAGGGCTGAAAGTTAGGTGGGTTAGGTTAGATTGGAGGTCGACTCTAGCCTAACCCAAGATTCATATACCCCAACCCAATCTAACCTCCGGTTGAGAATTCTCAACCCAATACCAACCCAAGCGGGCTCGATTGGATAGATACATGCTAATATTTTTGTTATTATATTTCAATACAAGTCTCATTTTTTATATCAATGATTTTATTAATTATAATGTAGTTATTTATTATAAAGAACTTTATTTTTTCTAAACAAACTAATTAAAATATAGGACTACTCCTTTAAAAGTCGTTTTGTGTAACATGCAATCTATATGGAAAAGAGAAATCCCACATATCTAGATAGCTTTGTTGGACTTAGGCCAATGGGGCCCACTGGTGAGCAATCACTAGTGGGTACGTCCCATGCTTTTTTCAGCCTTTTCTTTTCATTTCAAATTCAAATTCAAATATGAATTTAATTTTTGATAGGAGATAGGGATGTGATCGGATGATATGGTCTTATCCAATCTCAACCAAACTTTCATTCCTTCCTATGTAAAGGATGAGACTCTCTCTCGTAATGAATCATAAGAAATACCGAGAGTATACGAAGAGAGATATAGTGTGCATAATAGTCTGTCCATTTTGGCTTGTCCTTGGGACGATCTAATCCATAGATTGTGATCTGAGACCACTTATACTGTAGGATCAGAGGTGTGAATAGATCCATCTGCTCCAATAGTAGATAGGCAGGCTGTTGGAGCATCAATCTTCTGCTTTGTGAGTTCCAAAACTGGTGTAAACCGTCAAATCTTGAGGGCTCACCTTTCGCGCTTCCCAACAAGCTTGAGTCATTAAAAATGGTTTAGACCAACGAGATCCAATGGCACTAGAATTTCCTGTGCCTTCGACACAGACTAGCCACGCTCAATTATAATTTATCACTTATATATTGATTGGGTTTGGTTTGGTTGGGCAACCCAAGACCTCAACCCAAGCATTACCCAACTTTTATCGGGTTGGTGTTTATATAGCCGAAGCTCGAGACCAAACCTAATACATCATGCCCAAGCCCAACCCAATGTCGGGTCGGTCAAGTTGAACCTATCCGACTTTCAACCCTAATTTTAGGATGCGATCCATAAACTTAAGCCGATCCATACTCCGGTTCACCGACCTTAGTGGTATGTTCGTGACACCAAGATCTATGCGCCCCACTATGATGTATGTGTTATATCTAGTCATATATTTTACATAATTATTTTAAGAAATGGGCTTTAAAATGATGCACATCAAAGCTCAAGTGTTCGCACCACATAAAGCAGTAGGGATTAAATCTTATTATTGAAAATTTATGGGGAGCTATGAAAATTTTAGATCAACCATATATTTACCCATTCTAATTGTTGTCACCTTCAGATTTTTGTGACAATAGCAAATAAACATCATAGTGAGCAACAGGTAAGTTTTAATTGTGAGTGTCATTGTCCCCGTTACTTTGGCAGTTGAGTTTTGGATTTTCCTCCATTTTTTGCACTTTTGGACATGCCCTAAAATAATTTGGAAAAATGGACAGACGGCAGGACGTAACATATACATCATGGTAGGGCCACCGGGTGACGTCAACACACCACCCAAGGTCGGTGGTGTTGGAACTGGATGGCGTCAGAACCCGGTGGTACAATAAGCGGTCTGACCATAGCTCTTGTGGGGCCCAATGTAATGTATCTGTTTATCCACGCCGTCCATCCATTTTCTTGGATCATTTTAAGATATGAACCTAAAAATGAAGCAGATCCAACGCTTAAGTGGACCACATCAAATAGTGAGCTTGGGTTGCATTAAGCATTAAATGCAAGTGTATTTATTATGCTGTCCACATGCGCGTTGGATCTGCTTATTTTTGGGTTCATATATTAAAATTATCTGAGAAAATGGATGGACGGCGTAGATAAACAGATACATTATGGTGGGGCCCCACAGGAGCTCTGGTCGTACAGGCTATTGGTTAATCGGGGTTGGGACGCAATCCGCTCCTTAATCAAAAGTCCCGATTGGGCCCACCGTAGCTTGACCATATGACTCATACCAGTAGAGATATGGTCATAGCCAAAAGTGTTGTAGAATGATCCAGAAGAGCTGGAAAAGCATGCCCAGTTTTTTTAGCTTTTCCAGCTCATACTTAAAAGAATCCGAACCGTTGATAAGATAGTCCTCACTATAGATGGTCCAGGAAGCAGATTGTGTCCTGCCACCGTTGATATATGTGCCTTCCATTCGTCCTGATCTAGTGACCTTATGAATAGGTTGGATGATAAATAACCATCACGGTGGGCCCCAGGTAGATTTCAACGCTGTGTAATTATCACCCCTGTTTCATCTGTCTCATGGGAGCGGATTAGGTGCGGCCCCTGCGGTGGGGCCCACCTTGATGTGCGTAATCTATATCCATGCCGTCCATTTGTTTTAACATATAATTTTAGTGATTGACCCTAAAATGAAGCAGATCCAGTTCCCAGGTGGACCATAACATTGGAAAAAGTGGTGATTTACTATTAATTGGCCACACGAGTTTTGGATCAAACTGATGTTTGTTATTACCCTTTAATCCATGTTCATGCAACCTTATCAAATGGTCGGATGGCATATAAACATTACAGAAACATTTCTGTGGGCCCTAGGAAGTTTTTAATGGTAGGGCGTTCAATCACCACTGTTTTCTAAAGTATGGTCCACCTGTGATTTAGATCTTCTTAATTTTTGGGCTCATGCCATAAAATGATCTTAAAAAATGGATGGACAGCATAGATATATAATACATACATCAAGGTGGGCCGCGCGGTAAGGACTGCACCATCTTGAATGAGGCGGTAGCTAAAGATCTTAATTAGATATTAATTAATTGAATGTTTGGTTATTCTTTGGTAGAACTTAGACTCATTTTAGTATTTTATTTCATGCTGATGTCACCCACTAATCCCTAATAATAAACCAGTTTGACTCTAAAGGAAATATTGTTCTTTGCATCTTTCATTTAATAAATGAACCGTAGTACACGTGGAGACAAAAACCACGTGTATGGTGAGGAGGGAGAGTCGTGACTTACATGGAACCCTCCTTGTGGGGCCCGGTAACCCCTAACGTGGCTGAATTAAAAGTATCACGAGCCTAATTAAAAAGCATCACGTGTCTGCATCATATGTGGGCCCCATCTTGAAAAATATCAAACACTCCTATGCATGAAATGACAAGGTTGTCTGTAGTGAGGCACTCTCACGGTGCTTTTTCATTAATACTTGTTTGGTATTCCAAGATGTAAAAAACTGGCCATCATTATTATTTATAAGTGTTTGCTTAAATAAGTAATTATAGCTTATGAATCAAGTCAAATAAAATAAAATCATTGTTACAGTTAAATAAAAATGATGCCACCACACGAATACAAGAATAAACAATAATTACGTATTTACCATTATTTAATATTATAATTGGAAAATCAAACGAACCCTGAGTGCTTGTTTGATTTTCCAAATAGCATGTAAATACACTGGGAATTAGTAATTATTATCCTTCCACCGTTTTGAAAATGCATTTGCATTTCTATTTTGAAAACCTAGTAAAAAACATTAGTTTAAATTTTTAGGCCCCACCATGATATATAAATGATATATCTGCACCGTCCATCAATTTTATCGTAAAATTTCGAGGCATGATCCAAAATATAAACCTAATCCAATACTCAAGTGGCTACACTAAAGGAAGCAGTGGCACCAATATATTTTTTTACGGTAGTTGTTTGATTCTCTAAATCTTGTAGTGTGATCTACTCATCTTTGTATCAGCCTCTTTTTTTTTCCTTTTTTTATCAAGCCCTAAATTCAGTTTTTGTTTTTATCAAGCCCTAAATTCAGATAGCATAACAGATGGACAGTGTAGATAAGACACGGACATCACAATGGGCCCCACATATATTAGGTAGTGCAAGTGTCAAATCAAGCATAAATAACAATGCGATAATTACCTGGTGAAATAATTATTACCCATTTGTAGTATATTTACCAAAGATTTGGAAAATCAAACACACACACTAAGCCATATTAAATATTACAGGCCATTGTAATTAACTGAAGTGAAGAAAGAGGAACGGAAGTGAGTTTATAAAAGAAGAGTCAATACTCCATAGGTAAACATCTCATAATATATGTTAGGGAATTAATCATTTGAGGCGAGTTATTTTCAATGATCAAAATTCTCTATATAGTCCTAATTATGGGTGGTGGGAGAGCGGCGAGAGGAATGATCACGAAAAACAAATCTCAAATAAAATACCTCAACCATTCTTGGATCATCGGAGATGAATCTAGATTCAACAATCAGTCCCAATCAAATCTTAAAGGATCTTTGGGCCTATTTGTTTCACCACTTACCACGTGTAAACGCGTAAGAATGTAATAATTACATTTTTTTTCCAAAATTATATAAATTTATAGCAAGATTAGACTACACTGAGGACATGTTTGTTTTTGTTTTGAAAATTAGGTGGCCCATGTTCTGAGTATCACATTAAACTTAATGATGCTAACTGCATTGACTAATTTCCTTGTGGGTCATTGATTGGATGGTTAGGATTATTCTAATGAGACTTGTCGATTACACTGATATATGTGCCTTTCCTTCCTCCTGGTCTAGTGACCTTATGAATAGGTTGGATGACAAATAAACATAACGGAGCTGGGTAATTATCACCCATGTTTCAGTGGTGTGGTCCACATGCCCTTTGTTTCTGTCTCATGGGAGCAGATTAGGTGCAGCCCATGCCTCACCCAAGACAGTGCAGCCCTTATGTTGAGGCCTACCTAGATGTGTGTAATCTATATTCAAACTGTCTATTTGTTTTAACATATCATTTTAGTGATTGACCCTAAAAATGAAGGAAATTCAGTTGCCAGGTGGACGATAACATTGGAAAACGTTGTGATTTATCATTAATGGACCACATGAGTTTTGGATCAACCTGATATTTGTTATTCCCCTTTAATCCAGGTTTATGCAACCTTATTAACAGGTTGGATGGCAAATAAACATTACATGAACATTTCTGTGGGCTCTACAAATTTTTAATGGTAGGGCTTTCAATCACCACTGTTTTTTTAAAGTATGGTCCATCTGAGATTTAGATCTTCTTAATTTTTGGGCTCATGCCATAAAATGATCTTAAAAATGGATGGGCAGGCATGGATATAGAATACATACATCAAGGTGGGCCCCACGGTTAGGACTGCACCATCTTGAATGAGGCAGCAGCTGCACCCAGTCCGCTCTCCTGTCTCATTTATGGATTAAATGACACAGCAAAAAGGATGAATGGGGTGGATAGAACCCATACATCGCAATGGGTCCCACAGAGACTTCAGGACGCAATCCATGCACCGAAATTGAAGATCTTAGATATTAATTAATTGAATGTTTGATTATTCTTTGGTAGAACTTAGACTTATTGTTGTATTTTATTTAGTGCTGATGTCACCCACCAATCCCTAATAATAAACCAGTTTGACTCTAAAGGAAACATTGTTATGTGCATCTTTCATTCAATAAATGAAATACGTCCATCTGGCAAAATTGCAATTTAGTGGTATGGCCCGATCCAACCCGGATTTTCCGTGAAAGCCTTTAGCAAGAAGTTCCTATGCTCAGAACCTAGGTGAGGCCCACCATGAAATTCACCCCACATATCAGTTTTGTGAGCTCATTTTAGGACATTTAGCTAAAAATGAACTGGATCCCATACTCATCAAGTGGACCAAAAATGTGAGAATTGACCGTCTACAAGTTAAAATATTTGTGGGGCCACTGAAGTTTTGAATAAAGATAATACTTATGTTTTCAATTCATTCCAGTAGTATTGAAGGTCTCAACTGTAGTAATTTCCCTACCCACCATTTCCTTAGTGCGACTCAGTTAACTCCGGGATCCTGCTGACTTTTGGGCTAAAGTCCTGAAATGAGCTCACAGAACATATGGATGGAGTGGATGTCTCACAAACATCACAGTGGGCTCCACCTAAGTTTCTAGCCCAGGAACTTCCAATGAATTTCACGAGAAATCCTCATCCCTCCTTGTGGGGCTGGTAACCCTTAATGTGGCCAAATTAAGAGTATCACGGGCCTAATAGAAAAGGCAAAACGTGCTCACATCATACGTGGGACCCATCTTGAAAATCAATCACTCTCGTGCATGAAATGGCAAGGTCACACATATTGAGACAGGCGCTTCTCCGTTATGACTTGTTTGATCTTCGATTTTCTTATGAGAAACAAAAATAAGCCATTATTATCATTTACTGATGTTTGTTTAAATAGTAATTATAACTCATAAATAAAGTCAAATATATTAAAATCATTCTTACAATTAAATAAAAATGATGTCACCACAAAATTAAAAGAGTAAATAATCATTATCCATTTACCACCATTTACTATTGTAATTGAAAACCAAACAAGCCCTAAGTCACATTAGATATTATAAGGCCCTTGTAGCTGAAGTGAAGAAAGAGGAACGGAAGTGAGTTTATAAAAGAAGAGTCAATACTCCGGTGAGCAAATATCTCATAAGATATGTTAGGAAATTAATCGTTTGAGGTGGATTATTTTAAATGATCAAAATTGTCTATATAATCCTAACTATGAGTGGTGGGAGAGCCGCAGGAGGAAGGACACCAAAAACAAATCTCAAATAAGATACCTCAACCACTATTGGATAATTGGGGATGAATCAACAACCAGTCTCAATCAAATCTTAATGGATCTAAGGGCCTAATTGTTTCAGTGCCTACCAGGTGTATGCGTAGTAAGAATCTTATAATTACACTTTTAAAAAATTATATAGATTTATAGTAAGATTAGACTACACTGAGGACCTGTTTGTTTTCATTTTCAAAATTAGGTGGCCCATGTTCTGAGTATCACATCAATTTAATGATGCTAGCTGCATTGACTATATTTCCTTGTGGGCCATTGATTGGATGGTTAGGATTATCTTATCAGGACTTGTCAGTTAAGCTGACACCATGTAAGTGTAAGGCGGTGTTTGTTTACTAAATAGTCAAACACGCATGCCTTTAATGTTCAAATTCCTTTTAGTACCCTTCGTGTGTTTTGGGGGGGGGGGGGGCCGTCTATGAGGTCAAGCTGTGTGGGCCCCACCGTGATGTGTGTCAAACATCAACACAGTGCATTTGATGGGTCCCCTTTAAATTATGGGGTATCTCAAAAATCAGCCGTATACTAAACTCAGGTGGACCATACCATCTAAAATCATGTGAAGACATGCCTAAAACATATAGAAGCACTTGGTGGGGCCCGTCTAAAATTTGGATGCATCTTAAACTTGGTCTGACCCCTCATCTAAGTGGGGCACACATAATAGATGGGATGGATTTGTGAACCACATCTCAGTGGGCCCAAAATATTATTATGAATGTTTTAATGGGATCGTAATCGCTCTCAACTTTTATACGTGGTGTGGCCCACAAAAGTCATCGATTGACTTGATTTTTAAGACCGAGACCCACCATGGAATAGTGTATCTGACTGATGGGGTAGATGTTTGACACACATGACGTTGGGGCCCACACAGCTCGACCTCATGGGACGGACTCGTGAGGTCAAGCGCATAGTACCTTTTCCCAATATATATATATATATATATCTCAAATTCCATCGTACATCTGCCAGGAGGACCTTATAGTATAGATTTCACTATCCAAAGGTAAGGATGGTCCATTCAATACTAAGCCAATGGTGGGCTGACTTGATTGGATAGGAAATTTACATGGTGGCTTGGGTACTGCACCTACGCTACATTGGCATATGTGATGGCGTTTGTGCTAGCTGCTGCTTAGATTAACAAGGGTCTACTTTGAAAATGCAAATTTAGGACCCTATAAAAACTAATTGCATGACAAAATAAAATAAAATTAATTGTCCTAACCATGGGCTTCCACACACCATGCTTACATTCATTTTCAACACCTTGATTTGGCCTAATAAGATATTATCACATGGTGTCACTATCCGTTTAGCACACGCCATAAGCGTACTCACACCCAAAGAAATCTTTGGTTTATTTTTTCTTTAGTATTACATATTCTGTTATTAGTACGATGGTACAAACCCTTGCGCGTGCCTTTAAAAGGTTAAATCGTCACATGCCGCGTAGCCATTATCAATATGCCTATTTATGAGGAAATATATCGGGCACATTTATAAAAGATGTTGGGATTTTTGCTGCGAAATCACACAGATCTAGATCTAGGATAGTAATACAATGACACCAAGCACACACAAGAGAACACAGATTTAACGTGGAAAATCCTTAAGGGAAAAAAACACGGCACAAAACGACAGATCTCCACTATGAAAATAAAAATTACAAAGACAAAGGACTTACCCGATTCGAACAACCTCGAATCTCACCCTTGCTACACCGTTTGATTTCCCTAGAACCCTTTTAAAAAGCCTTAGAATTACTTTCCATACCCATAGAAAAAGCCCTAGGAACACTTATTTATAGTTTAGGCAATTTTCCTTTCGCATCGCAGTTGCGAAAGGACTCAGATTTCCGCAATTTGCAAAATCGCAAAACGAATCTGCGTAACTACGACTAATCGAAGGGGAGCTACGACTGGTCGAGATACGACTAGTCGAACAATCCCTACGATTGGTCAAAGGGCCCAGACATGAAAAACAGGGCTCGCTGAACTTTGAGTCGAGCGGGCTACGACTAGTCGAGCCGCTCCCACGACCAGTCGTGGCTGGCCCACAACCGGTCGAACAACCCAGAAAATTTTAGATTAAAGACTTCTGACAACAAAAGACCCTTTGAAGAATGGATCTATCTTAAATTTAACGATAATATACACGGTTAGGCCGTCTCTCGCAGTATTTTTAAAATGGGAGATTTTTCCAAAGACATTCGGAGAAACAATAGCGATTGAAAAGGTCTCAAACATCAAGAGATCAAACCCTTGCCCAACCCAATCCAGTTTTGGCCAGAACCTAAGTTGGGGAAGAGTTTCTCATCAGATAATCCCAAGACATCCATTGATTGGGAAAAAAAGTAATGGAAGAGTTAAATAAGAAAGCAAGATCCAATTTGCCTAATAATTTGAAGATAGGAAGAGACAGGGAGAGTACCCGATGTCCCTAAAGTTGCATCTCGATCAAGAACCCAAGGGGTCAATATGTGATGTATCCCGGCCACCCATCGCTCCCAACATCCAAAACTATCCTGTAGTGAATGGTGAAAATGTTAGATGAGATCCGATCTAAACTATTTGACAGCTCTGGCCAAATCCATTGAGCAAAACGTCATCAAAGACGCAATGTAGTCAAGATTGATCTAGATCCAACCCAGATTTGGTGTCTTAATTAGAGGGATTTCAATAGATCTAGGATTGATCCTTGATGGACCACGATCACCCCACGTCGAATGAAAATACGACAAGTTGGGGAGTCTAAATCTACCCAAAGTCCTTCCCAATCTAAGTCACAAGTTTCAGAGCAATAAAAGAGATTTCCATATACATAACAACAATGTAAGTGTGGAGGATCCAGAAGCGGTAAGGAAACCCAAACACATCAATTTACTTTTTATTTATCTTTTCTTTATTTTTTCAAACATAGCTTAATTTATAGCTACTGTCTAGCAGCTCCCGCTACAGCACCTTAAGAGTAGAAATAGTCTTTCTACAACCTTAAGTTGTAAATCGTGATCATCTAAGTTCTGATTTGGTTGATCATACCATTATCGATTCGTCTTTTTCGATAGGTGTATCAAGTATTTATCCCTTTTTATTTTTATTTATTCATTTGTTTATCACGTAAATTATCAGTTGTAATAAACATCATTTCACAGTATTTAATGAAATCAGCAATATTCTGCCTTATTTAATTTGAATGTGCATTTTTGTTTATTTAAAGATTGTTTTGAACTTAAAGTGTTAGTGAAATAACAAGTATTTAAGTCCATAGACTTACGTCTATTATCACAATGCAAAATGAATTCATTCGAAAGAATTAACCTCATTTTGTTTCACTAATTGCTTGAACGGAGCACAATCTTGATAGCTAATAGAATTCTGGATCTTTACCTATCTCTAATTTGTCCATCTCGGTGAAGGGGACGCCAATAATTCAATCAACTCTCAAGTCAAGCAAACACTAGTATGCCGGTGCATCCTACTCACACACGTGTACAAAATTTAGACCATTAGTTACATGAATGGTCTAATTTGATTGAACCAAGGGCAACGGAATGAAAATGCAACATGCACCTGCTCACAGAAAGTTGAGAAACAGAGATAACCTCGAGAGAGGGATGTTAAGACTCAAATATTGCATAATTTTCGCCATTTATATCTTGGTTTTATGAACATAAATCATCTTAATATTCTATTTTACTCATGTATGTGTTGCAAGGTGAATTTAAAAGCTTGGATTGAAAAATGTGTTAAAAAGTAAGAATTTGATGCTCAAATTCACCAAGGCAATGGAGGGATCTTAGGAGATCAAGATTGAAGAATTCACATGCCAAAGATCCAAGAAAACCAAGCGAGGAATGAAGAGAATCGAAGATTTGAAGTGAAGAATCCTGAAATCGTCCTAAAAAAGTGTATTTTGAAGCTGTGAAGTTTATTTTGGAAAACTGCGCAGCAGGAAGTCTGTTTTAAACGAACTATGCAGCGAGAAGTCTATTTTGGGAAAATACGTATATTTGAGGCGTTTTCTAGGGTTTTCAACTTTGTACAAAGTTTGGAGTTCCCTACTTATAAATAGGGCCTCCTAGGGCATTCTAAAGCATCATTAGAAGCATTCAAGAGCAATATTTAGGATTTTTTTAAAGAGTTTTTAGTTTTATTAAAGCTTTATAAGTTGTTTCTTTCCTTTTAGATCTTTTTTTATTTGCAATTTTTCTTCTTTCTTTCTTGTTGCTTTTTATTTCTACAATTTAATTATGTTTTTCTAAGTTCCCTCTAGCCCAAGCTAGAAGGGAAGCACATGGATTTAATATTTCTTTAAATTATGATGATTGATTGTTTTAATGATGAGAATAATGGTGTATGCATATTATCTATTATTTAGGTTTTGTTTTTATCCTCTTGTAAGATCCATATGTTTCCATCATATGAGATTTACATTGATGGATAGACTTACCCTAGATTAATCAGATTTCCTAGATAGGAGATGTTCTCAACCTGTTATATTTCTTTGATATTCATTATCCTATAGATATTGAATACTTAAAATCACTGACGCTTGAGAATATATGTCAATGGTGCAAATCTATTATTTTCTAATCTTTTATATCATTTATTAAAATATTTAAAGTGTTTTATTTTCCGATTAGGCTGACCATAGTGCTCAGATCCTAGTTGTGTTATCCAAGTCATCATGATTTTGGAACATTAATCTATGTGTGGAACTTTGAAGCTTGGGTGTTTTTTTTTATTCAATTGAATTACATCCATTCAAAAATTCAAAAATCAAATCATCAGTTTAGTTTTTATTACTTAGTTTGTTTTGCATTTGATTTTTTCCTTCTCGCAATTCATCTCCCTGTGGGATCGACCCTGTATTCACAGGATATTACTTATGAACCTCTGCACTTGGAGGCAAGCAGTCAAAAATTAGCCTGGGTGAAAGAAAGTTAAAGACTACACCCAAGCTTGTTGCAGTTAATATATAGGACTTTTTCTCATAAGATGCCTCTGCTTTGATCTGTGAATTTAAAACGTGCTACTTTTAAACTATTTCTCCAAAATCACCTGTTACTTTCACCGTTAGTGGATTGGCTGATGTACCCCACACCAGCTATAGGCCTGGTGTATTGACATCAACAAGTTCTGTGAGTCCCATCATGAGGTATGTGTTATATCCAAACCGTCCATTCATTTTGCAAGCTAGTCTTAAGGCTTGAGCCTAAAAATAAGACAGACCTGAAGATCAATTGGACCACACTGAAAAAAGAAGTGGGGGATTGAACATCTACCATTGAAACCCTTTTTGGGGTCATGTAAGTTTCGAATCAATGTGAAATTTGTTATTCCTTTTCATCCATGTATTTTTGACCTTATTAACAGATTGGATAGAAAATAAACGTTATGGCGGGCCCTATAAATTTTTTAATGGTAAAAATCATTATCATCGCTGCTATTTTTGGTGTGGTCCATTTAAGATTTGGATATGATTCATTTTTCGTCTAATACTCTAAAATGATCTCGAAAAATGGATGAACGGTGTGGATATAATAAATACATCATTGTGAAGCCCATGTAACTTTGATCTCCTTTGAAACGTTTGTACAACTCGGAGCTCGACGAGCGTCGGCGCTCGTCTTCGCACGACACGTATCTCCATCAGCTATATAGCTGGTGTGTGGTACACCAGGCAATCCGCATCCGTTCTAACCGAAGCTACGTGGGGCCCAGCTTTTTAAAGCAAAATCATTTATTAATGCACTTTCCACAAAGCTACGTGGGGCCCACTTTCATTGTGCGTGTCGCAAATCCAAGACGTCCACTATTTTTTTCATCTCATTTTGAAAGATGGGCCCAAAATCGAAGCAGATCCAATGCACAAGTGGGTCCCATGACAGGAAAAAGTGGGTCAGTATCTTACAACGTTGAAACTACCAACGGTCCAATTTTTATTCTTGCAGGCCATTTAAACTGTTGAAACAGCATTCTCTTAAATGGACCACACCAGAAATAGCAGCGATGATAACATTTTCACCGTTAAAAAATTTGTAGGGCCTACCATAATATTTATTTTCCATCCAATCTGTTGATAAGGTAAAAATTAAAAAATACTTAGATGAAGAGGAAAAACAGATTTCGTATTGATCCGAAACTTCTGTGACCCGAAAAGGTTTCAATGGTAGACGTTCAATCCCCACTGCTTTTTGCAGTGTGGTCCAATTGATCTTCTTTAGATTTGTCTTATTTTTTGACTTAAAAATTAAGACAGATCGCCAAATGGTTGGACGGTTTGGATATAACACATAGCTCATGAGAAAATCTACAGAACTTGCGGACGTCAATACACCAGCTATATTCACCCAATCCGCTTGCAAGAATCATAAGGTGGAGAACTGGTCATACCCAAGAATGTCCTAGAATGATCTAGAAGAGCTGGAAAAACATGCTCAGTTTTTTCATCTGGTACGGGTGGGCCACATACTTGAAGAATCCAAACCGTTGATAAGAGGGTCCTCATCATAGATGGCCCATGTACCAAAATTAAAGATCTCGTATATTAATGCAATGTTAGGTCATTCTTTGGTCGAATTTGGACACAGCTAGTATTTTATTTCGTGCTGACGTCACTCACCCAATTCCTAATAATAAGTTCAGGTTTATAAACACTCCAACCAAACATTGTTCCATGCATCTGGCATTCAATAAGTGAAATTCATCCATCTGTCCCAATCACTACAAAGTAGTGGGTGTCGAACGTAGTACACGTGGAGAGAAAATAAAATTTTATTTATACTTAGAATCTTTTTTCCACGTCCCAGTAACCCTTGCGTGGCCGAACTAAAAAGCATAGCATCCCTGCTTAAAAAGCATCACGTATATGCATCATATACGGGAGACTCATGATAAAAAGTAAAGATTTCCTAACACGAAATGTTAATGTTATTTACAGTAAAGTATATTTTTAACGTTTTTTTATTAAGCCACGTCAGAAGATACAAACAATAAGTTATATCTCAGAGATCACGAAGATGTATGTCTACCAAGAAGACTTTCCAAAGGTGAGGATGGTCCATTCAATAGGGGTTGTTTGATACCACCGTAAGTTACTTTCTCTACTTACATTAATAGATTTTATTTAGAGGCAAGAATATTTCACATAAACACCTGTAACTACATGTATCAGATAATGTCAACAAGGGAAGCTGAACCTATGCCTATAGAGAGCAAACCCATGGAGTTTACAACAATAAATAAGTAGCTTATTTGAGATAAGTATATTTGATTTATGATCAATTATAAGTAATTTTTTATTTAAAATTACTTAATCACTTTAATCTAAAAAGTAAAAAAAAAAAAGAAATAAGCTACTTATGGCACAAGTAGCTTAAGTAACTTACCATAATTGATTTTAAACCAAACTTCTACTTATCTCAAATAAGTTACTTATCCACCATTGTAAGTAGAAAAAGTAACTCATCAAGCATGCCCTAAAATTAGACAACTGTGGAATGACTTGATTGGATGGGTAACTTAAATTGGCTTAGAGATAGCACACGTTGGAGCTGATTAAATACTCCATAAATTAATTGTAAGAAGAAAAACAAAGTCTTAATTACCATACACTAAAGATAGACTGTGAGGTTTTCTGTCTTTAAAGTCCTTGAATAGAAATTTGTTTATAAGTATTTGAAAAAGCCTCGTAAATAAAGGAATTTCAGGCCACAACTATAATTTATTTTTGACATTCAAACGCACTGTAACACATCTCAGTATTAGCCATATTTTTTAGTTCCTGAAACATCACTGGACTTGGGTAATTCAAGTGAGGCTCAACAATAAAAATGCATCATGTGGTTGCAACAATCCATAGGGAGAAAATAAAATACAAGAAATTATGAAAATTTCATTAGATTATTATTCTAAAATTAAGGAGAAGGAGATGATCATCCACCCATTTCACTACATTCATATGGTCTAACATAAATTTGCTGACGTGAGTGAAAGAAAGCTATCTAAGATTGAATCCTAGCCTTTAGTGTTGGTGGAGTTTCTGCTTCAGGAGCATCTCTCGCAGTTCGACTGCATCGACTTCGCCAGCCCGGTTCGCCGGCCGGTAGTAGCCGGTGACGGGATCCGGCACCCATGATGTTTCAGCTTCTTTAATTGCCTTCTTCACCTTCTCTTCCCCTGTCTTGGCTACCCCACTCCTTCCACCTCTTCCCACGCTTGAAACAAGGCCTCGGGATGTTGTAGAGTAACAACGCCTGTTGATCAATCAAACAAAGAAGAAAATCGAACGGTTATAAATGCAGTGGGTAGTGTTTGCACGGTTTGGATCATCTGATTGGTCAACACACGGCTCACAAGCCCTTTCAGCGAGCAAGACGCAACCAGCGCAAGCTAGTTTTTCCAACTAGATTCCCACTAAAATGCGCCTAAAATAATTCAAAGAGGTCCGCTCGAACTGGGTTATTGTTGTGGACCCCATCAACCGAGCATTTGATGGGACCTTCGTGCGGCCAAAACTCAGCCCGAACAAGACTCAGGTGGGCCCACGCTACAATGAACGATTGGGAGAGGTCACCGAACCAATAAAACCTTCTCCGCTGTTTGTGGGGTCCACCTTGCTGTGTATATGCCATCTAATCCATTGATCGGAAAACAAAAATCAGGCCATTCAAAAACACAAGTGGGCCACACCCGTGTCATGGCCCACCCAAGTCGTGGATCAGCCCGATTTTTGTTTCTACGGTGAACATGAGGTGGAGAACATGATGAACGGTGTGGATCGGATACACAGTTGAGGTGGGCCCCACTACAGCCCGTTCCCATATGAGCGCACATCTGATTCAAAGGTAACAGTTTGCAGTTGAGATCAGGGATTAATATACAAGCTGCCGTACACGTAGTCAATCCAGACCGTCCAAATCATGGCCCAAAAATCAGATATACGGGATCCCAAACGGACAGTTAAATCATCAACAGCCGCCCTTTTGGCGGAACTCACGCGAGTCGACGTAGCACACGTGCGAAGAGGTCTGATCATCCATCTGGTGGGCCCACAGGGCAGCTTGGCCCACTCATCAGTTGCGTCTTTTTTTATGAGAAATATCAACGGCTAGGAAAGAATCCAGAAGTCCCCAGAAAGCCTATACTTGTAGCTGACCGAGAGGTGGACCCGCCAGATCTCTCACACGTGTTCTCTGTTGACATGCGCGAATCTACCGATACCCATGCCATGCAATACAATCGTGTGGGTAGACACGGTGCGGACTCCGCCAGGCCCGTTGAGCGCACTCTAGATTTTCCCAATAGATTCCATCTAAGATGCGCTGGGCCGATCCTGGCGGCTAATAATCAGCCACGAGATGATCGCAACCGTTGGATTATCAAGACACGAAATATCGTAGAACTGTACCTTGTGATTGCGAGGGAGACGCCATCAGCGATAGCAGAGAGGAGATTAGCGGTCACGAAAGAGCGAGCCATTGGATCGGTTTTATGAAGAGAAGCTGATACTGCGAAGAGCTCTTTTTTCTGTTTAAGACGGAAAAGCCCTTTACAGCAATCAGCTAAAACTTCCTGAACCTCTTCCTCGCTCTCTCTCTCGAACGAAGGCCGATGAGGGTATATTTGGGAAGTAAAAGAGAAACCGAGGCCTCCTTATATAAAGGTAGGGCTAGTGGAGAGAGAGGAGGAAACGCGTCAAAGTAGCCGTCTAAAGAGAGCGAACTCCACGCGTGCGACCGAATATGAGCGGTCTCCGCCCGAGTAGTATAAAAAAAACCAAAGTCCTCAGTGGGAATGCTGTTTGCAACCGCGCATCTTGTGTCCCAAACACGAGCGCGCCGCATGTGCGTGATTTTGACACGTGTGGGTGAAGGATCCGATAATTAGGTAGTGGGCCATGGTTGTCATTCCATTATCGGATGATTATGCTGATACGGTTTGTCAACGTACACAAATGAAATTGAGTGGGGGATCCATGGATGAGTGGCTGTCCATATCCTAGATTGAAACTGGACGTTTGGACCATGGAAGATTGAGGGTTGTTATTTTTTTCTTGAAGAAAAAGAAGGGCCCACCTGATAAACGTACTGGATCTTGCATACGCAAGCTGCGTCAGCATATTTGGAGCGCTTGTTTTTAGATACAAGCATTGTTCTGCAAATGCTAAAGTAATCGTGGAAAAATCGGTCATACTATTACTCGGCGCCGAATTTGAACTGGACGCCGGGACATCGTTTTGCACATGTCGCGACAGAGAATCCAGTGTGTATCGCCACCCGCTGGAGCCCATGTGATGACATTTTCTGATGATTTGAAGAGTCCATTTTCTCTTCAGTATAATAAATAATCTATTAATATAATATCATTCCTCAATGATTACTATATCCTTTGATATTTAAAGATAAACGAGAGCCGTTGAAAATTTTCGTTTTTTGTTTGTTTGCAAGATTACATGGGAAGCTGATTGGCTGGTGTACCAAACATCGGCGGGATACAGCTGATGTGGGTACGTGTCGTGCGAAGACGGGACGCGGATTTCCTTCACTGCACAGCGATTCTGGATGGGGCCCATTGTGATGTTTGTTAGAAATCCAACCCGTCCACCCGTTTTTTGAACTCATTTTAGGACATAAACTAAAAATTATTACGATACAAAACTCAAGTGAGCCACACGAGAGGAAATAATGGGGATTTAGTGACCACCGTTGAAACATTTAAATGGCTACAAAAGTTTTGCATCGATTTAATTTCTTAGCTTTTTCACTTCATCTCAGTGAAAATGACCTTATAAACGGTTTGGATGGAATATATACATAAGGTGGATCCTGGGAAGGTTTCAACAATAGGAATTCATTTTCCCACTTTTTCGTCTAGTATGGTCCACTTTAGTTTTGGATCCTAATAATTTTCGGTCTCATATCCTAAAATGAGCTAAAAAAACGGATGGATGGGTTGGATTTCTAACAAACATCACAATTGGCCCCATCTAGAATCCTTGCGCATGTGTGAAAGGCTTTTGCAGGAAATCCGCGTCCCTACGAAAAGTCTCCGGCGCAGGAAACTTAGGTAGGCCCACCGTGATGGTCGTCAGGAATCCGCTCTGTCCACCCGTTTCGTTAACTCATTTTAAGAGATTGGATCAAAAGTGAGCAGAATCCAAGACTCAAGTGGACTGTCAGGGAAATTCCTATCTTGAAACCTCCTGAGTTCGGCAATGATGTTTAAATGCCATTCATACTGTTAATAATGTCATTCCTACTGGTTATGAACTAAAAACACAAATATTAACATGATTCAAAACTTATGTGGCCGCATGACATTCAATTATCACATTTTCAACCACTTGAGAATTGAATACGGTTCATTTTTGGGGCCATCTTAAAAAATGAACTAAAAAATCAGATGGACTGGAAGTATTTTGATTTCTCAAAAACATCAAAGTAGGTCTCAGCTACATGGATCAAAGTTACATGACCTTAAAATGATGTATTTATAATATCTACAACGTTCATCCATTTTACAAGATTATTTCAGAGCATGTGTCAAAAAAATGAGTAGTGTCCAAAGCTCAAGTGGACCCCACTATAAATAGCAGCGGGATAATGATTTTCACTGTTAAAACATTCATAGGGCCCACCATGACGTTTATTTTCCATCTATTAAAAGGACAAAAAATATATCATAATGATCCAAAACTACGGTGACCCTAAAAAGGTTTCAACAGTAGACGTTCAATCCCCCACTGCCTTTTTAAGTGTGGTTCACTTGATCTTATATCTATTTTATTTTTAGGCTGAAGCCTTACGGAGCTAGTCAAATGGATGGACGGTTTGGATATAACACATATCTCATGATGGGACCCACAGAACTTGTTGACCTCAACACACCTGCTAGATCGCCGATGTGTGGTACACCAGCCAATCCGCTTCCATTATATCCATGTAATTTCCATGCGGTAGGCTGTATAGCATAGGGTCCCCAACATGGACGGTCTTGATTTCCAGAATGCTCAGCGCATGGGTCTCAATGGACTGCAATACACGCTGGATCCAGAGGCTAGACAGTAGCAATCTCTATACCTTACACGTGGCAGTGCGTCTTATTAATCGGGAAGGCCCATCAATCGAACATGATTAAAAAAAGACAGATGGACCATTTGAATCTGTCCATCATTATCACTGGCTTTCAAAGCAAGGGTAGAACACAAAAGGCCTTTAACGATCAATATATACTGCGTGAAAGGAAGAGAAAGCCAGGATTTCCCGATGGGTGAGAACTTTGAAACATGGGCCAATCGATGGTATGGCCCACCAGATAATGAGTCCCGATAGATGCATTAGCCCTCCAGCTGCAGAGATTGGACGGTTCAAATTCAATCGTACATAGGAGCATACTCAATCAATGGCCTGGATGACTTACACGAGTACCGTACATCCTGATCTATGACACGTGTTCCATCCACTCACATGAGTGGCCCTTATGGAATGACGACCGTCCATGATATCAGTATTTTAACAATATTTGGGTAAGATTCTCATCAAATACTTTATAAATAATATGTATCAATGATTCGGTCCAAAGCTTACCGACATTCTCTTTTAGTTTATGGTTGAGATTCGCCCATGTCAAATAGACCTTGTCCACACGGTAATCAATGGCTACGATTGCATTATCTGTGATATTTTAGTTTACAAATGTCAATTCCTCTACAAGGCATTCTAAAATAAGCTTATTCTATAGCTGCTTTACTACACGGTGCGTGTTGGAATGCAGTCTTGCTGGTGGGGTGGCCCACCGTAAAAGTTAAGAAGTTAGGCCAATTCAATCACATGTCTGCCACGTGAATTTAAATTATTTGGACGGCTGTAAATCATTATCAACAGTGGGGCCTACCGCGGTGTGTTTATTCCATCCAACTTGTGCGTACATTTCATGGGCCCACCATATCTTCAATCAGAAGAGGGCTACCCCATTGAGAACAAAGGACAACCGTCAAAATTACTCTAATTCACGTGGTTGCCCATCTGGCCGTTGGATCGTCGCATCCAACTCTATCCAATTAGTCTAATTAGGCAATCAGTCCCCACTTTTTTTCTATGATGGGTCCACTTGAGCTTTAGATATCTCTCATTCTTTGGCTCATGCCATAAAATGATCCCTACAAATGGATGAACGGTGTGGATTAGGGTGGTACATCAAGCCCAATGGAGTCCAAGTGGGCCTAGATTGGCTTGGCTTGTCCATGCTCTCTCCAAGCCTGAGTCTGAAGTTAGCCTTGAGCTTATCATCAGAGCTTAGCTTATTTGCCAAACATTTTGAATCCAGCTTGAGATGAGCTAATAAATTGAGTCGAGGCGAGCTAACTTCAAGTTAAGTCGATCCTACTCTCTATTTGACCCAATTTGCACCCGATTAAAGCCAACTCACAACCGATTCAACCTAGTCACCTGACCCAACTCTTAAATGAAATAGTTAATTGATAATAATAATAATCATAATATATATATATATATATGTGTATATATATATACACACACATATATAGTTGAGTCGAGTTCAAGCTCATGTTTCGAGCTGAGTCAATTTTGAATTTAAGTTTGAGTCCAGCCAATATAATTAAACTTGGTTCGTTTTCAAAAGAAACTTAGCTATTTAATGCTCGGCTTACCTCAAACCCTAGTTCAAGCCGAATCGAGCTGAGCCGAGTGAGCTTTTGGAGCTAGTTTTGTCAGGGTACAGCCCAAGCGCGGATACAACACGTATATTATATGTCGGGCCCCATGGAACTTTGTGACGTCACTTCGGTAGGTACGTAGCTACTGATGTCGTCAGGTTAGATGACATACCATAGTGTGCCATGCTTAGCATGTGTAGAGAAAGATGCTGGGTTAATTACTTTATTGCCGACAAGTGGGTTTTATTAAGTTGGACGTGACCTTTTAGTATATGGTTGGAGTTTAACCCATTTTTAAAATGATCTTGTCCACACATTAATGCAGCTTTATTACACAAAACAGCTTCTATTTATTATTTAAAAATTTTAAATTTAAAAAAAAAAAAGGGAAAAATGGGCTACGTATACGTGGCACGCGTGTATCTCTATCCAGGCGTTAGAATTGTGGGTCGCATTGCAAGATGGGCCAGAATTCAATCATCTAACTAAACTGGGGGAATGATCACGTGCGATTGAAATGCACGTGAGTTCCCGTAGTTAGACTACCTACTGTGGGGGCCTACCAAGGCATGTATGTAGAATCCAAACCGATTATCAGGTGTGCCATCTCATTTTCACAGTACATTAAAAAAATCAAGCCAAACTAAGAGTCAGATGGGTCACGCTGTAGGAAAAAATGTAATATCACTACCGAAACATTTGCATTCACTTGGTGTGGCCCACTGAGTTGAGATATGGAATGGCGTGATTTTGATGGCCTACGGTTCGGAACTGGGCACCTGGTGGACGGTATGGATTATGGGAACTCGCATTGCCTCGGACATATGTGATCATTACCCTCTTAAGAGATGACCCAACTCTTAACTATGCTGTTAGTTGCAATTTATAGCAATTAAATTGGTGGTTAATGTTAGAGATTATTTTACAGAAATAAATTTGGAAATTGAAAATAAAAATTAAAAAATTAGACTAGATTGAACCACATAAATAATAAGGTGTCTTTAAAAGCTGTACTTAAATCTTAATTTTTCTTCTCAGATGCTGATTTGTTATAGTTGATAAGCTTATGGGATATTGCTTCCAGGGTATGATAAGTCTTATAAGTCTTTGCAAGGTCCTGCAGCAATTAGGAAGAGATTTTCATGGGGACTCGATTAATGCAGTTTCATTCTTTGACATACTTGTTCAATGCTCAAATTCAATGATTCAAAAAAATTGAGCAACTCAACCATCTATTTTATATAGCTTATGGGGGTTGGCACTGGATTTGGAATGACTGCCTACCCGAGGAATCAAAAGGTTGGAAGTGGGATGTGGATTGTGATTGGTGATGGATGGTGGTTATGAAATGGGTTTGGGATCATCTCTCATCTAGATATGTATCTGCACCTAGCTCTGCCGTTGAGGCGGGAGGGAACAAGAGATGGGTTTGTTTTATGGAAAAATCAATGCCTCTCTATGATTGAGACTAGTTTTAGGTGGCGGCGTCGAACTCCGAGACCAAAATTGATCTCTCGGCTGGGCAACTACCAAGCCTTCTTCTCTTCCTTCTCGCCCTTATTCATAAAATCAAAGTGTTTTTTACCTTCGGCTGGCTGGCAACACTCGGCCTTTAATTGTTTTCAAACAACCGGCGTTCAATAAAAGATTTTATGCCAGCCCAAACTACTATCTATCTTTGGAAAGGAATGAATGCCGGGAACGACTCTTCCCTTTCCATTGGTTCTTGAAAGCTATCAATCCTAGTAAAGCAAGAGTTGTCTCAATGCAGAACCATCCATCTCCTTAATCCTCTCACTACTGATAGTTTCCACTCGATGAAAAATGTTGTTGGAGTTCTAATAGTGAAACATGGTTGGGAAGTTATTCAATCCTCGCATCCTAGAACCAGTTGGTACAAATGGATTTGGGATCCAACTTCACATGCCCTTAATGGTCGAACCCCTATGGATTGTCTTGCCAAATCTCATGGAATTCGTCTCCCTTCAGGATGCCATATATGCCAACAAGAAGAGGGAATTTGAAACTCATCTATTCTATCGTTGTTGTTCTCGACTCAGGTATAGGCTGTTTGTTAGATCATTAAGAACTGTCTATTTTCAAAGTATGCCAACTAACACCACTACAATCACATTGTCTGAATGCACGCATGTTTTCCAATGCATATCTTTCCATTTCTCTAAGTAAGATTACTCAACACACAAGATTTTATAAACTTATGGTACTAAATAAATTTATTATTTTTTCAAAACAAAATACGTGAGAGGAAAATGAATTTTTAAAATATTTTAAAATATTTTCTTTTTATTTTTTAACCTTAATCTCTCAACTATTAATATAAAAATAATCAATGTTAAATTTACAAAGGATAAATGGGCACTCGTCCAAACTTTAAGGCCATTGATCAACTGATTTTGGGGCCATGGCCCATCTAAATTGGGGCTACAATTTGAACGGTTTGATTTGAAATACAAGTGCCACATGTGCTTAGATAGTCATTTCACCTGGACCTTGACCCAAACTCGGTTGCATCATAGGAAGCTGATTGCATCCTACCCTCGTTGGTCTCTTGCTAATAACAGCTAGATTTGTGTGGGGTATGTGTTTATAGACGTTGTCCACCTTCCCGTCGTATCATTAACGCCTGAGCCAAAAAGAGGTAGCTTCAACACGCTCAGTAGCTACTGAATGTGTCAGAAGCAATTTACTTACTGAAGTGACGTCACCAAGTTCCATGGGCCTAGCCATGATGTGTGTTTTGTGTCTACACCATCCATTCATTTAGATCTAAATCATATTTGTGCTTTCCCTTCATCTAAGTCAGTCTTAACTTATATACATCATGATGAGACTTACGAAGGTTACAACCCTGGGCATCATTGCCTCCACTGTTTTCTACAGTGGGTCCACTTGAGATTTGGATCCAACTCAGTTTCTGGCCAGTACCCTATGGGCCTGTTTGGCCAACTGCATTAGGTAGGATTAAGGTTGATGGAATTATAAAAGTTATCATAAATGCATTTGTAAGGTATTATCTTTCGATTGAGTGTATCTCATATTTTCTAATACTATGTTTAAAATATATATATTAAAAAATAAAACTTAAGATTTACTTTTAAATTGCATTTGAATTTAAATTAGATATACGGAAAAGTTATCATCCATGAAACTAGTAATGTCATCTCACACTTTTCAACCCAACATCTATTTTCTCAAGCCTACAAAATTAATTTTATTCCCGTCTCACACTCCTTCCAAACCTATTATTCCCAATTTTAAAGTGGGATTAATAATGAAATTTCATTTAATACAAGTTAATATCATTGTCAAAACAGGCCCTAAAATGATCCCTTCGATTGGGTGGACAACGTGGATACTACAAATACAACATCGTGACGCCCACCTAACTCGGTGACATCACTACAGTAGCAATTATTGATTTTTGCACTTAATGCAGTAAAAGGTTACTTGCATTTTTAATGATGTGTCTATCTAAGGAATCTCAAGTTATAATTTGGTGGGTGTACCACACACCAATTATATAGGTGGTGTCCATACACGTCGTGCGAAGACAGCGCTAATGCACCTCGAGCTGAGTTGTACGAACGGTTCAAAGGAGATCAAAGTTATATGCCCCTACAATGATTTATTTATTATATCCACATCGTTCATACAGTTTTCAAAATGATTTTAGATTATTAGGGAAAAAATAAATCATATCCAAAGCTCAAATATACCACAACAAAAATAACAACGGAGTAATAATTTTCACCATTAAAAAATTCATGAGGCCTACCATAATGTTTATTTTTCATCCGGTCTATTCATAATGTCACAAATACCTATATGAATAGGGAAAAAAAATAATTCATATTCATCTGGAACTTATGCGTCCCCCAAAAGGGTTTCAATGGTAGACATTCAATCCACCACTGCTTTTTGCAGTGTGGTCTACTTAATCTTGGATCTGCCTTATTTTTCTGCTCGAGCCTTACAACGAGCTCGAAAAATGGATGGACGGTTTGGATATAGCACATACCTCATGATATGACCCACAGAACTTGATGACGTCAATAAACCAGCTATATAGCTGGTGTGTGGTACACCAGCCAATGGATGAACGGCGTACATCACGGTAGGGTCCCACAAATATATTCCCATTACTGGGTAGGACGCAAATTCGCTTCCTGACTCGGTAGGACCATCGCTTGTGCAAAACATCGGCGAGGAAAGATTCCTCGCCTCCCGCCCACTACTCGAATTAATGAAATCATGGCCAATGACTATTTCCAGAAAATGACATCTCTGCCGTCCATGTTTCCATAGACTATTGACGGAGCAAGGCGGCGGAGTTTCTTGGAATCCGAAAGGAAACAGCCGTGATTGATTCTGGAAGGGCCTTCCCTCAGAAGGTGCGAATACGCATCAGAGATACGTACGTAAAGCACACATGTGATAGATCCGATCCCTTCGTTAGGTAGATCGGACTGTGAACATGCAATATACCAATATTCAATACCTTAAACCCCTAAAGTTAGCTGCAAACGTAGGTTAAGATTTTACCGTTGGACTCCTTTGATGGTCCTTTTCTTCGTATGAACACGATGTACCCTTCCAGATGAACGGACCGGATCTTTAACACGTGCTTTCCTCACCCCTCGCATGCGAGTCCCTCTACTGAATCACGAATCTTTTGGAAAAGAGCTGGCGATGTCTAGATTCCCGTGAATTTCCAGCTAAGGTTTCACACCTGATCATTCAGTAGATTCTGCAGCACTGAAACATAGTGCATCTATCTTTAAATTATATAATTATATTAATCGGGACCGTCCACATTATTTAAATAAATGATATGTTACTAAATAGATGTTCTCGTTTCATGAAACGATCTTTAAAATTACGGACGGGACACAAGTAAATATTAACGGTTTAAATTCAGTTAATATTAAAAATGATGGATCGAAAGTTTATTTTCAGAAATATATATATACGTTATCGTACGTATCATATGGACGGTCCAGATTGATAATTCAAATTCATACATGTTTATTATCCTGTTCGATCTACCATACTCCGGTTCTACCGACCATACCGTATGATAAGCCTTTCTCTTGGGTTTCGCTAACGTGCGCATTGATGTGCAACTGCAGCTTTTCCGTCACGGAACTGCACTTTACGTGATATTTGGATTTCGATGTTTCTTTCGAAGTCCGGTTATTGCCAGACCACCAAGCCTCATGTGATTCAATTCGGCCGCGTGAAACGGATGGACTCTACCGTACACGTGCCAACATGGACGCGTGTAACAAATCTCAGCCATTCATGCGGCAATACACTCAACATCTTTAAAAAACAATTACCGACTACAATTATGCGGCTGTGAATTTTTTTAGGGCCTGTTTGGCCGCGCAGATTGGATGGGATTGGAAGATAGATCCCGGGATTGGCCAGGCGTGTCAAACAGACACGGGATCTAGATCCCGAGATATATCAATCCCATGGATCTTAAGACAATCCACTAACTATCTCGGGATTGGCCAGGCGTGCCAAACAAACACAAGATCCTGAATCCGGGGATCTATCAATACCATGGATCTTAAGACAATCCACTAATATCACCATCATTACTTTTAAATCTCATCCAATCCACCCTAAACCCTTCAAAATTGCCGGGGATGTGTTTGGTTCGTGTGATTGAAAGGGATTTGAAGGTTTAATCTTGGGATTGGTTGGGCTTGCCCAACAAACTGGATATAGCAATCCCATAGATCTTGCACCAATCCGCTGAGGCAGCTATCATTACCTTAAAATTCATGCAATCAACTCTAATATTATCCAATCCCATCCAATATGCCCGGCCAAACAGGTCCTTATTGTCTATGAATAGTCTGTGGGGAGTCAACAGCGTCTGAAAAACCTATGCACATCACACGTGCCAGTATGGCACACACGTGTGAGATTCCAGCTTTTCCTGTGTTTGGAAACACGGGTTAGATATTCTGCCTCAAAATTCAAGCTTTTTAACTTCAGGTTAAGTAATTAATTTCACACACAACTAGTTGGACCACAATGTTATGGTACAACTTAGCATGCAATTGCCCACGTGTGGAATGTGTACAACATCCAACCGTTTAAAAGGTATAACCAGGACAAAAATGATTTCGATCATTTCATCGTGTGAAACCCCTGGAAATATGGACTGGGCTGGGCCGGGCTAGATCGGTCTTCACTGATGGGCTCTTGTATGCGGTCCAACTCCCGCCTGACCGATAAATGGGCGTGAATTTTAAGCCCAAGCCCAGCTCCTGGGCTTGTCATTCTAGCTTTAGCCTCTAACAAAGCCCGAAAGCCCACGGGCCAGCTGGGCCACTTTTTTCGGGCCAACGTAATAAATGAATGACATCCAATCCGTCTATCATGGGGACCCCCTCATTTTTACATGGTACAAAAATTCAGGCTGATCCTAAACTGATATAGAACATGTCGCGGATATATTCCTAGCATGGTTGGGCTAAAAGAAAGTGGACTGTAAATTGATTGGCCATAACTTTTGATTTAGGTTTTATTACAGGCGCACAATCTATTAACCTTTATTGAAACGAGCCATTCGAGGTGAACCGATCGTGTTTGTCAGTTTTCGCTATAAAATGCGTGCTTTCAGCTCAAAATAAAAATTTAGAAAAAAAAAATATTATTTTTAATAATTATGATTTTTAATATTTTTTTATTTTTAGAGTTTTAGATTTTTTTTTTAGAAATTAACTTTTATTCAGTGCTCTTTTAGAAAAGTTTATTTGAAATTTTTATTTTAAAAAATTAAATTTTAGAAAAGTTTTATTAGAATTAGAATTTTTATTAGAGCTAGTATTTTACTATTTTTGATAATTATGAATATTTTTATATATATTAATAGTGTAATAGACATATAAACAATAGACAATTATATATTGATGAAATTTTGATTTCTAAAATTATTTCTAGTTATTATTTTTCTCAATGTTATCGAAGTAGTCGGACAAAGTTCCATGGATTCCGTACAGTTACTAGAATACTGTTCTCGACCTCAACACGTCTTCCCCACATTCATTACATACGGTAGATATCTTTCAATCAGGACCGTCCATCTGGTGTTCCCCTCCATGGATGGAAATTGGTTCAAGATACTCATAAGTTAGATGATCCTAGCCATCTAAACCGTGGCCTTTAAATAGGCATTGGGGAAGAAAAATATTTAATGGACGACATTAATGGCTGTTGTCTTCTGATAAGTATCATTTCAAAACTCTGTCCATGAATAATGAGGCTCACTAGTTGGACGGTCCAGATTGATGTATAACCATTCCACGTGTAATGTAGATAGATGGTATGGTTGTTTTGCTCCACCGTATATCTCCTTTCCAAAGGCATACACGTAGGTTGATCATGTGGCAGAGCGATCTCTGTACGGTATACGTGGCAGAGTTGTATGAATTGGAATTGGTCAATCCGCGTCCTGTCTCTGCCGGGGCCACCATGATGTATGTGTTTGATCCACACCGTCCATCCATTTTGGTAGATCATTTTAGAGCGTGAGTCCAAAAAATAGGCAGATCCAAAGCTGAAGTGGACCACACCATAAGAAACAGTGGAAATGATGATGCCCACCATTGAAATCTTACTAAGGTAGGGCCCACCGTGATGTTTATTTTCCATCCAACCTGTTCATAAGGTCACATAGACATGGATGAAGGGAAAACAAAAATATCAGCTTTATCAAAACTTCCGCAGCTCCCAAGAAATTTTTACGGTGGAGTTTAATCCCCTCTATGTGGTCCACTTGAGCCTTAGATCTGCCTCATTTTTGGGCTCACAGCCTTGGGTCAATACCACATATGCGAATTGGTTCAGAAAATGGACAGATCAGATGATCTTAGCCATTTTGAATTAACGGCTGTGATGAAAATTAGCTAATAGTCACCACTAAATGTTGCAATTTAAAGAAAATTGGTAACTACGATCATCTGATTAGTGTGGTTTATAAAGCATAGGCCATGGGTCCCACTAATTGGACCGTTTAAATTGTATCACTCAGACTCTGGCTAGAGTTGTCAATGGGCTGGGCTTAATTGTCAGTTCGGACCCGGCCCACGTTTTGGTAGAAAATCTGAGGACTGGGCGGGCCTAAAATTTAAGCCCATTCATTATCAGGATGGGCTCATACTCCGCCTAAGAGCCCATGACCGGCCCACTTAGTTTTCATTGGCATTTTTTAAATATATGATGCATGGTGGGGCCACTAAATGTACAGTCCAGATCTCGCACAGAACTGGGTGCTTGGATCGTGGCTGGAACAGGGTAAAATAACTCAAGATGGGCTTGGGCCTCTATGTTTTAGGCCATCACGGCCCATGCTGATCTTTGCTAGACAAGCCCAGGTTTGTGGTAATCGGGTCTGTTGACTTGGTGGGGGTACCACGTTGATAGGCATAACATAAAAGCAAGGCGATCCTATAGCGGTGGTCATGTGAGTAGTGGCCCATAAAATGAATTTCTAGATTGAAATAAAGAAATCGACGGTCAGTGGACAAAAGCTCACAAGAGCTGGATGATCAAGGCTGTCCAACAGGTAGATGATTAAGGCTGTCCATGTACAAACTGCATGGCATTTATCGTCCACCACCCATGGTGAGAGTACTGTTTTTAGGTTGAGACCATCTAATTTGGGGGGTAGATTGTGAGTGAAGCATATGTCTAGAAAAATAAAACCAATCAAATAATCCTAATCATGTAATTGAATGGTCAGAAGTAAAATAACGAGAGATCCTTATTGAATACAGATCCTCTGTTTGCCACGGTAAATTCTTGTTTTCTTGCATTGTGATTGGTCAACGTCATCATTGACATTGTCGGCACTTCTGTAGTAAATATGTGAGGATGTGGCCTAACAGATTGCAACAAATAGAAATTTTCTATTTGTAGCGAGTAAATGATCCAGATTTATCCTAATCATAATGGCAAAACACATGGTTACCGTTATTCTATCAGTCTAATTTTTACTCTATGCAACATCGGTCATTAAACTAGTGATTGGAGTGGTTTGATTTTCCATACAATTATACCATCCTTCGCTTCAACTTTAGTTGTATAATTGGGGTGTGCCAAGGATTATATGCGCACTCAAACCATAAACAGCCGTAGGTGAGAGAATATATTCTCATGACATATTAGCTATTTTCAAAATTCAAAGATTTGACTTTCCGCTCTAATACAATATCAAATCACCACTTGGCATTAAAGCTCGAGTCATTAAGAAGATGGCATGTCAATGTATATCAAGGGAGCTTGACACCCTAACACTTATCGAATTGATACTTTACTCCAACCCATATCTACACGCTCTATGAAGAGAAGAGTCCAAGCTAATTCTAGTTCTCCAAGGTAATTCTAATTCTCTAAGGGCCCATTTGGCCAGGTGGATTGGAAGGGATTGACTAGTATTAGGGTGGATGGCATGGATTTCAAGGTAATGATAGTGTTGTCAGTGGATTTGTCTTAAGATCCATGGGATTGCTATATCGAGCCTATTTGGCATGCCCAGCCAATCCTAGGATTAAACCTTCCCATCCCTTCCAATCCCTCGAACCAAACACGATTACAGGCAAATTTGAACGGATTAGGGTGGATTGGATGGGATTTAAAGGTAATGATGGTGTTGTCAGTGGATTGTCTTAAGATCCATGGGATTGCTATATCCCGGGACCAGATCACCCAGTCTGTTTGGCACGCCGGCCAATCCCGGGATTTACCATCCAATCCCTTCCAATACCATCCAATCCCTTCCAATCCGCCCGGCCAAACGGGCCCTAAGGGCCTGTTTTTCCGAGCAAATTGGATGGGATTGGATTGTATTATAGTGGATTGCACGGATTTCAAGGTAATGATAGCTGCGTCAATAGGTTAGTGCAAGATCTATGGGATTGCTATATCGGGTCTGTTTGGCAAGCCCGACCAATCCCGGGATTAAACCTTCCAATCCCTTTCAATCCCTCAAATCAAACACGTCCCAAGCAATTTTGAAGGGATTAGGGTGGATTGGATGGGATTTAAAGGTAATGATGGTGATGTCAGTGGATTGTCTTAAGATCCATGGGATTGCTATATCCCGGGATCAGGATCCCGTGTCTGTTTAGCATGCCTGGCCAATCTCAGGATCTATCTTCCAATCCCATCCAATCTGCTCGGCTAAACACGCCCTAAGTAGATCTATCTCCATATCTTAGTAGAGACACACTCTGTTTTGCCATTGAGGTCATGGAATTGAGTGCCCATGTGGTGTGGGGGTGTGTGAGTGTGTGGGGCAAGTGTATGTATAAAAAATTAAAAAATCTAATTCTCCATGTAGAGAGTAAAGTTCATTGGGGCAAATTTAATCATGTACACAACTACAATTGCATAGCCCCACTGGATTCTTATTTTAGTAATCCAAATTGTTCAGCCCAACAAGTATGACCCACCTTAATTAAAAATGCTAATATTTAATGGTGTAACTGCATAGACTTCTTTGTTTTGGGTTGTTGGTAAGTTAAATGTAAGTAGATTCAAGAGGTAGGACTGGGCCCATCACTGCCATTTCTAAAATGACTTGACTCTTCAACCATATATAAGCTAGTTGTGTGAGTCTTAAGTAAATGGGTATTGTCTATAATTAAGTTAAGAACAATGGCTCCTATAATAGTTCACTGCCATTTTTAAAATGATGGTAACTCTTCAACCACATATATGGCTAGTTGTGCAAGGTAGATAGTAAAAAAAAAAAAAAAATGTTAGCCCAATTGTAGACGGGCCTTGTTCAAAATTAAACTAATTAGAAGCTGCTAAACATTAGATTTTTTATTTTATATACTTATTTATGTTCTTTTGAACTTGGACCATCCACAGTGTTACTTTTAGCCATCCACTCGATAAATATTAGTTAAAAGGTTAGGATTGCTTGATTGATATAATTTTAGAGATACAATCCATCACAATGGGCCCAAAAGCTTGGAAAGTATGAATAAGTTTATAGGGTTAAAAAGGTGAGAAGAATGAGTTAGCGACACGACATATTTTCTAAGCAATATTACTAACACATTATTATTGCATATTAAAATCATTTAGTTTTTAAATTCAAAGTTTTTCTTGGATTTTATTTATTTATTTATTTTATTTTTTGTAGTATAATTCTCGTCCCACGTAACAAAGATCCTATGTTGTCCCAAGCAATAATCAATCTCTTGATAGACGTACCCAACATCACTCTCTTTTATAACCTCTATAAAACCCAATAAAGTGAGTAATAGTCACCCAATCAAGATCCACAACCCTTATTTATTCTCAGGTGTAAGGATTGATCACCTTTCAAAAATTATCAAATCCCTGATCTCATGAACATAGTCTAAGTTAATAGGCTTTCTGTTGGGGGCCTTGCACAAAACCTTAGGATCTAGCCTCCCGAAACAAACCAGAATTATGGATAATAAAGCAATGAAATAAATCAAAGCATAAAACACACACCACATAAGAGATTTTAGGTGGAAAACCCTTAGGGCCCGTTTGGACGGGCATATTAGGGTGGAGTACACAGCATTCGGTTGGAGTGCACATAAAACGAAGCAATTTAATAAATGTCAGTGGATTGTCTCCTATTCAATTGGAGTGACGGTCCAGCGCCCATCCAGTGTGCACGTTTGGACGGGCCAACCATTCCACATTGTAGATGCGGAGGCGTGTTTGGTCGGGCATGGGATTGCATGCAATCCAACGGCCGAAGTGTTTGGACGGTCCACGGATGCCTTTGATTTTTCTTGCTCTTCTTCTTTGTTTTTGGCACGTGGTATTCTGGGTGTTTGGTGGGCCCCGCCATTGTCCAATGTAAAAGTACGATCCATTCCAGGACATGTTGGGAACTTTCTCTTTCAATGCCTGTTTAAAGGGGGTGGAGTTAAATGATGCTCAGGCGTGCAACACGCTTGATGTGCGGGCACTCGGAAATTGTATACGTGGCATGCGTGAGCTCAAGTTAAACCGACTATAATTGTGGAGCCCACTGTTCAAAAGTGACATTCCCAAAATCATATTGGTGAGAAAATTCAGACGTCGTATTTTTGGACATTTTTTCGTCGAAACAAGACCGTGGGATATTTTTAATTTTTAACCATCCAATAAATGTCCACCCCAATGATAGTCAGATTTAAAAAATGATCTTAATCCGGATGTTCATGCTACATCTAGACTAGGAATCACAATTTGAATGGCTTAATTTGACTATCCGTACCTTTTAGAAGGCATTTTCTAAAGTACTTGCGTATTATCCATCATTGTTCGAAATGGACAACGGTTGGAAAATGTTAACTTCTGATTTCACTATGGGCCGCACATTCATGGATGTGTTCCATCCATTCCGTTCATATGGTTATTCGAAATAATTAGGAGATCCATGTCAAAATAAAACTAGAGATGTAAAGAGATATCAATGGCACAAAGAAAATACAAAATACTACACGCAGACTCTACACAATCTTCGTCGCTAGCCCAAATAATGGAATTGATGAACCTTGCTCGCTCATCATCCCCATGACGCACCGGTTGCTTGAACATGTACGTGCGATAATATTCTCCAACAGCTTGTACGCAAGCTGCCACTGCTTGATACACAATTATACTATCTGGCGAGTCCTCATCTGAAGAATCCATCGCCAACTGATAACCTACACTATCATGTGTGTATTTTTCATAAATATACATTGCAAATAACAATGGGTACAAATATAAATGTTGGACAAAGGGATATATATATATATATATGACTACTTAGACTTCCATGGTGTGACACCAACAGTGGCAATAATGCTTATCTATATATAAATATAATAGTCTTCAAGTGCGTTTGATTCTATGAAATGATCTCATAAGTTAAGCAGATCATTACTGAGTGGAGATACATCATTTCAACACTTGGGGTCTTGGTATCGATCCCTAGGGGGGTGGCTAACATGGAGTGTGTGTACTGACATGGGTGTGTACTAACAAGATAACTCCCAAAAGAAAAAAAAAAAAAGCAGATCCAGATGATGAATGACCATTAAATATTAATTGCGGGCTACAAAGGGATTTAGATGAAGCCTATCTTTGTATTTCGCCTGTATCCAGGTTTGATTGACCTTATACATTCTTTGGATGGAAAATAAACATTACTATAGGCCCTACGAAAATTTTAATCGAAGTTCAATCACACGTGGATATATTCGTAAATAATAGGTCAACTTCTACTCTGCTAGCCATTCAAGATTTATCTAGCTCACAAGCACGGCTGAGGTTCTATACATGAAGAACCCCATGACAGCTTAGATGGTCACAAGTTATCCAATCAATGTGATTTTGGCGTTTAAACTGTCCACGCGATGTGGCCATCAGATCAACTGTCTTCAATGTAGACTAAAAGCTTGTTTGGCAGATGTTAAGGACTAGCAACCAGCATCATGTGGTCCAACCAAAGCCAAAAAAAAGGCATGATCTATTGATAGATGTCTCTATTCCACACTAACCAGATGGTTTAAATCATATTGTTGTATTTGGGTATGGATGATTAGAAGAAAGTTTTCAACTCAGGGACACAGCAGCGTAAGCATTCATCTGGAGTGATTATGGGGAAGTGCTTTTTAGGCTGGGAAATTACCATAATGCAATTATTACCAAAGAGCATTCAGTTTCGGTCCTAAACATGTATGAACCAACATATGCTTATCAAAGTCAACATATCCTCTGTTATCAATTTGTAGAAGAAGACGATAAAAGGACGTTACCGGACTATGTTGACAGACTATGTTGGTACTGCAACAAATTCCAATATTTACCTGTCATTTGGTCAAAAGATAAGTGAATTAAATAAATATTATATCATATATGGAGAACCAAATAAGCAAACAGTCACATTCTCATTGTTTATCATGTGGGCCCTACTATACTCATGTGGGATCAGCTATATGCTGGCCGCTTTCTACCATTAACGCTGAGAAAATAACCTACAAATCAATGAAACAGATATTCTTTCCTCCATCGTATCATCCATGTCTCCTCTCTCTTGGAAATCAAACAACAACCGAAAAAACGCAACGGTCGAAATATCTAAGAAGAACTCATTTCAAAATCCTCATTGACCGCCCCAAATAGCATCTCAAAACACCTTAAAGCAGCTTCTATTAAGACAAATCTCACCCACCATCACCTAGCACTAGATACTGCTGAAGACACCAAACTTAATATATATAAATATAAATATATATATATATATATATATAAATATATATAAATATATATATATATATATATATATATATATATATTTGTAACTTCTGTACAATATTAAGATGCACCCTTTTTAAAATCTTAGAGGACTGACACCCCAAAAGGAAAAAACAAATAATAATAATAATAATAAACTATTTCAACTAAAAGCTGCTTCCTTCGGGGTAATCTCCAAACATTCATACATGCAGTAGAGCTTATTGAAGAGACCCTACTCAGCAAGATCAGAAAGCCAGATAATCTAGGTGATTTTTCTACAAATGAGATTGAAATGCCAGCAATCTGGACTCATAGATCAGAAATCAAGAACATAAAATGAGATTGACAGGTGGAAATTCAAGAGAAGAGAATCTTTGGCTTTTTCTAGGAGCCATAAAACACAAGATGAAAATAAAAAAAGTAGGCAATGTGTGATCAGCTGAGTACCGATTATCTGAAACTCAAATCCATTCATACTCTGGTAGCTATGTGCCATCCAAACACAGGCACGTAGCCATTTTTCACGTGAGATGAATGCACCAGAATCCAAATTGTTCAAACGGTAGGTCCCATTCCAGAAATGTAACAAAATATATATTTAACTAAAGGCGTATTGTGACTGGAAGGTAGAAAAATTGAATATAGAATACACAAGTTGCATGTTGGCATTTATCAGCGGCTGAATATGATTATAAGGATATGATACATCTGTGGGTGCCCCACTATTTTGATGGTATTATTTTTATTTCGTGTATACATGGTCTAAAGAAGCATCATGCATGTAATGGATGAGCATAATCTGCAAGAGTAGTAAAAGACTTCCAATGTGGGAGTACATAGACACACATGTAGATATGTGAGCAGAGGTAGCATTATAAGAGTTCTATTGGCATTGCAAATTTCAGAAAAAAAAAAAGAGTCACAGATTCTTCAAGCACAGACTGAGAGTTTCTTTAGACCATGAAAAGAGATTCCATTTGAAAACAACAGATTTCGTAACTGGCATCCAAGTAAGACCACTTTAAGTAATGGATGTTCCATTTGCATGGCCATAGAGATTTCACGAGTAGCATCCAAGTTGCAATAAGGTTTGAATAAATTAGGAGATGGAAGTAATAATCCCAAGATTTCAAAACTTGCATTCAAGAAGGAGATGACTAGTAAGGAGAATCCATTTGTAATGACAGATATTCAGAACTGGCAACCAAGTATAACCAATACTATGTAATAGATTCCATTTGCATAGATTAAGATTTGACAAGTGTCATCCACCACGCACCAAGCCTAATAAAGTGATTCAATTTGCAAACCAAAGGTCTTGAAACTGGAATCTAAATTAGGAGATTATTAGGAAGAAGATTCCAGTTGCCAAGCCACATTTATCACCCAAATAACTCAGCAAGGTAGTAGAGACAAATATAATAAAAAAAATCAAAGCAAGTTTTGAGAAAATCGTAGGTTATCTGACACTTTGAAAACAATAAATAAATATAGATGATAGTGACCATACCTGAGATCTGTCTGAAAACAAATTGAAGAGATCAGTGACCTTCAATTCACTGCAACCATGCTGCAGTGGTCCCAAGAGATTTTCACAAAAAGCTTAATAACGTTAGGCATATATACTTAATGTAGTTGAAGTATAAAGATGGTTTCCAACTGCACATATGTATTTGGAAGCCAAGTGACCTGACAACCTTGACAGGTCCTGGACAATGTTTAGCCAAAAGAACGGAATATCATCATGAAAAGATATTACAGTTAAAAACAATAGATTTCATATTTGTCATCCAAGTAATAGCAGTACAAGTAATGAATATTCCATTTGTGATGCCTAAGATTTCATGGCTTAACCCATCCCAGAGATCCATAGAGGCCAACAAACCAACAATTTCAAGATGATAGCATGATTCATTAGCATTAACAATGGTTCATACTACAACCACAAACGGTATAAGTTGAAATCTCATTGAAAACAGGAAGTAATTGCTTGCCAGCTTCAAATCTATGGTAGATGCCCAAGTAACATACAGACAAACAACAAATATATTCCTCCTTCCAGTGCAATCAGATCATGGTCATCCATTTAAATGGAGTCAATTTGTTATGACCATGTATTATGCATGAAGCAATGAATTTATTAAACTCGTTGTAAACAAAGATATTCATTTGGAAATCCATACCAATATATCAGCAATAAACAAATTTCATAACAGCAGTCATCTAGGTATGCACCATTTCTAAAGGGTGGATACCTCTTCACAGGATGCAAACAGTAACCATCATCCAAGCTACAGATATATTCAGAAAAACCCACTCCCTTTGCAATCTAGAGAATTGACACATACCTTATAAGTCTTTCACTCTCGTACGAGTATATAAAATCCATGAACAACAATACGCAGAAAACCCATATACCGAATGAAGATCAGTTTTCACATAACCCAAAAGCCCCATTTTCAAAAGAAACCCCTTTTTTCCAAAAACCCTAAATAATCGAAGTCGTTATAGAAAATATCAGAAAACCCGAATGGCGATACTCCAACAACAGGATTGAAGCGGATGTAGAGTACATATACCAAGTATAAATGAAGTCTGATAGTCAAAATCCAACATGCACCCCTAAAATACAGAAATCGGAAGGCATGGCATCCAAGCAGACAACACACATGCAATTGGGAGGGCCATCGCCCTGTGATAACAGGCGTATATCAATGTCATGAAGAAACCCTACTCAGCCTCTCAGAAATGACAACAAATACAGTGGTAAAACAACATGCATGAACAAGTCCAAGCATTTTCATGACGTTTCAATAGGCTAGCAAGGAAGGAGATCTACCTCAGGCCTCAGACAATCCGTGAGATCGCGATGGGAACGGTGGCGGATGCAAATGGCCATCGCGATCTACAAGCAACTTACTTATAGGAAGATTTCGAGTAAAAACCAGGACACGCGCCACGCCTCCCGTCATGACTGCTCCATCTCCAATCCCATCCCTCAGTCCGTACACTGGACTGGGGAGAGACTGGGATGGGCTCGAGAAGTATTCCAGCGCAGGACGGGCACGATCCCATCGGATTCTGGAAATCCAGCGAAATATCCATCGAAAACCCTCTCCTTCCTATCCATCTGCCGCCCAAATAGCTGGCGTACGGTCGCAGTGGGATTTGACGCTTCAATCCCGCTTAAGCTGTCTGACTCCCATTCAATCCACCTGTCCAAACGGGCCCTTAAAGAGGTAAAAACCATGGGACCTCGTCCAGATCAACAATCCACTATGAAGTAGAACGTTACAACCATCTTCACTCACGCAGGAGTGGATAAATAATGAGAGAATTAAAAAAAACGGAGAGATCTCACCGATTACGAGGACGTAGAAGCGCTGAGATATAGATTGCACGGTAGATAACCTCTACGAGCATAACTTCCCTTCTATAAGCTTCCTCTCTCTCTTTCTCTTTCTCTCTCACACCTTTGATAGCCCTCTTGTGTTTTTCATATCAATAGAAAAACCCTAGGAACCCCCATTTATAGTTTTAGGAAACTCTTTTCCGCATCCCAGTTGCGAAAGGACTCAGATTTTCGTAATCCGCAAAATCACGGAACGAATCTGCGTAACCACGACCGGTCGAGATGAGGCCACAACCGGTCGAGCACCACCCACGAACGGTCGAGAACCACCTTTGACCAGTCGAGCACCCCCGGAGAAAAATAGCCCAAAGTCGCTGGACTTTGAGTCGAGTCAGGGCTCGACTCCATGACTGGTCGTGCACCAGCCCTCTACTAGTCGTGTAAGGCTCATGACCGGTCGAGCATGGGGAAAAAACTCCATCAAATCTCTCCATTTTTTATCTAGGAGGGATTTACCTTCTTCAAGCCAACCTGGTTTATACAAACCTCAAACTTGCCCTTGAGCAAAGCCTTGGTCATCATGTCTGACCCATTATCGTCTGTGTGGACCTTCTCAAGCTGTAACACCTTCTATTCTAAAGTATCCCTGATCTACTGATACCGAATCTCAATGTACTTCGACTTGGAATACTGACTTGAATTCTTGCTCAAGTGTATAGCACTCTGACTATCGTAATAGACCACGTGCTCCTCTTGCTTCAGGCTAAGTTCCTCTAAAAATCTCTTCATCCAAAGTATCTCTTTACATGCCTCTATGACTGTAATGTACTCGGCCTCTGTTGTCGACAATGCTACAACCTTCTGTAGCTTGCTTTGCCAAGAAACCACTCCCCCCTGCAAACGTGAACATGAACTCCGACGTAGACTTCTTGGAGTCTATATCACCTGCCATATCTGCATCTGTGTAGCCCTCTAATACAGGTTTACCGTCACCATAGCATAGGCCCAACCTAGATGAGCCTCTTAGATACCACAGTATCCACTTTACCGCTGCCCGATACTCTTTGTCAGGATTGACAAGATATCGGCTGACAACACCAACCGCATATGCTATGTCTGGGCATGTACACACCATAGCATACATCAAATTTTCTACAACTGACACGTAGGGTATCTTCCGCATCTCTTCCACCTCTGTCTTTGTCTTTGGACACTGCATGTCACTCAATCTGAAGTGACCATCTAGTGGAGTACTGACCGGCTTGGCTGCATTCATATTGAACCGCTTTAGGACTTTCTCAATATACCGCTCTTGTAATAGCCAAAGCTTCCTCTTGCTTCTGTCACGGGTTATCTCCATTCCTAGGATCTGTTTAGCCGGGCCCAAGTCTTTCATCGCAAACGACTTGCCCAACTCCTGTTTCAGCCTATCGATTTTCTTGATGTCTTTTTTCATGATAAGCATGTCATCAACATATAACAGTAGAACTAAGAAATCACCATCTAAGAACTTGTGCGTGAACACACAGTGGTCCGATTCTGTTCTGTCATACCCATGCTGTAACATGAACGAATCGAACTTCTTATACCATTGCCGTGAAGCTTGTTTCAACTCATACAAGCTCTTCTTTAGCCTAAACACCATATGCTCATTGCCCTTGACTTCGAACCCCTCTAGTTGGTGCATGTAGATCTCTTCTTCTAGGTCACCATGAAGGAATGCAGTTTTAACATCTAACTACTCTATCTCCAGATCCATGCTAGTCGCCAACCCAAGCAACACCCGTATGGATGTCATTTTCACCACTGATAAGAATATCTCTTCGAAGTCTATTCCTTTTCTCTGACCAAACCCTTTCACCACAAGTCTAGCCTTGAACCTCGTATGTGAATTCTTCTGCTCAACCTTCTTTCTGAACACCCACTTGTTGCTCAAAGCTTGCTTGCCGTTAGACAATTTCACGATATCATAGGTGTAGTTCTTATGCAAGGATTTCATCTCCTCTTGCATAGCTTTCAACCACTCCCCTTTATGCTCATCAGTTAGGGCCTCAGAATAATCTTCTAGCTCTCCCCCATCAATCAGCATAATGTACTCATACGGCGAGTATCTCTTGGACGGCTATCTATCCCTAGATAACCTCCTTACCTGTGGCTCAACAGGTGGATTAAGTAGGAGATGCTCCCCTGGTTCATCCTCTGAAGGAACTCCCGCATCCTCTGCACCTTGTTGTACTCCCCCGTTATCAGGCACCACAGGAGGAATAATCGGATCCATGTGCTTTAGCTCACCTGAACTAGGCTGGTTCTTCTCTGGCTTACTAATGTCTTCTATACACTGAAATTCAAAGAATACCACATCTCTGCTCCTGACGAGCTTCTTCTCGGTCGGATCCCATAACCTGTAACCGAACTTTTCATCACCGTACTCCAAAAATACACTGTCTGATCTTCATATCGAACTTCGACCTCTCGTCCTTTGGTACGTGAACGGATGTCTTGCATCCAAACACCCTGAGATGACTGTACGATGGATCCTATCTAGTCCACAACTTCTCGGGTACTTCTCTATTCAACGGGGGTGATGGAGACCTATTTATCAGATACACTGCTGTGTGCATTGCTTCTCCCCAGAACATCTTGGGTAACTTCGCATGGGATAACATACATCTGATTCTCTCAACAATAGTGTGATTCATTCGATCAGCTACACCATTATGCTGGGGGGTCTTGGGAACCATCTGTTCATGCCGTAAACCCAGGGACTTACGATACTCATAAAAGTTACCAATATATTCACCATCATTGTCAGTGCAGATTCACTTCAATGATCTACCTATCTCTCTCTCGACCATAGCATGAAACAATTTAAACACCCCAAAGACCTCATCATTGGATTTCAAGGTATAAATCCAAACCCTCCTAGATGCATCATCTATAAATGTAACAAAATACAATGCCCCACCTAAGGTTTTTATCCTTATAGGACCACAAACATCAGAATAAACCAAATCTAATGCATGCACTTTATTAACATAAGAAACAATTTTAATAAATGAAACTCTTTGCGTTTCCCTGATAAACAATCAAAACAGGTTTTGAGAGGTGTACCTGTCACGTCTGGAAGGAACCGCTTCCTCGCTAGTAGCTGAAGCCCTTTTTTCATTCATGTGACCTAGACGCTTATGTCATATGTCAATAGCTGAATCTTTCGCTGCGTTCAACCCACCCTTGCACACACTGACACTTGCCTTGTATAGGGTGCAACACTTCTTTCCTCTGACTGCAATCAACGAACCCTTGATGAGCTTTCAGTGCCCACCAGCAAACCAGCTTTCATAGCCATCATCATCCAACCTTCCCGTCAACATCAAGTTGAGGCGAAGGTCAGGGATATGCCTCACATCCCTGAGAACCAATGTGCAGCCTACATCGTTCTTCACACAAATATCACCGACCCCTACGATCTTCAATACGCTAGAATTTTTCATTTTCACAGTCCCATAGTCACCTGACTTGTAGCTTGTGAAGAAGTCTCTGCGTGGAGTCACATGAAAAGAAGCTCCTGAGTCAATCACCCAGTCGGTGTCCTGACTCGTAGCCATGAGACATACATCATGATTTGCAGAAAGAATAACTACAACGTCACATCTGAAGCGACCGCAGTGGAATCTGATTCATCGTCTTTCTCCTTTCCTTTTCCTTTCTTGTCATTCTTAGCCCTACGACATTCATGCTTATAGTAGCCCTTCTTGCCACAATTCAAGCATTCAACATCTTTTCTGTTACTCGACTTACCTCTTAATTTATCTCGAGCCTTCCCGCCCTTCCCGTTCTTTCCTCTTCCCTATTCCTGTGTCACATGGGCCTTTTGCTGAGTAGACCCCTAAGACTTCCTCATTTTCTCCTCATTGAAGAGACAGCTAGTCACCTGTTCCATGGATATCTTTTTGTCTAGCGCGAAGTTACTTAGAGACACCACCAATGTCTCCCAACTGTCAGGCAATGAACTAAGTAATAGTAAATCTTACAATTCATCATCCAAGACCATTTTCATAGTAGAGAGCTGGTTCACTATATTGTTGACCTCATTCATGTGCTCGGCTATAGAACCACCATCCTTGAACTTGAGATTCACAAGTCGCCTTAACAGAAAAATTTTATTACCGGCTGTCTTCATCTCATACAGTCCTTCCAATTTTAGCCATAGGCTAGCGGCTGAGGTCTCCGTAGACACATGGTGGAATACGGAATCGTCCAACCATTGTTTAATAAACCCCACCACTTTTCAGTCCATCTTCTTCCAATCATCATCAGACATATCCTTGGATTTTACTGATGTGCCTAAAATTGGAGAATATAAATCCTTGCAATAAAGCAAGTCCTCCATCTTAGCCTTCCATATAGTCCAGTTAGAACTATTGAGGCTTATCATCCTAGATGAGCCACCTTCCATAATTCAAAACTGATCCTACCCGTTCAATGAACTTAGCTCTGATACCACTTTGTTGGAGGCCTTGCACAAAACCTTAGGATCTAGCCTCCCAAAACAAACCAAAATTATGGATAATAAAGCAATGACATAAATCAAAGCATAAAACACACACCACACAAGAGATTTTACGTGGAAAACCCTCAAAGAGGTAAAAACCACGGGAGCTTGTCCAGATCAATAATTTACTATGAAGTAGAACGTTACAACCATCTTCACTCATGCAAGAGTAGATAAACAATGAGAGAATAAAAGAAAAACAGAGAGATCTCACCGATTACGAGGACGTAGAAGTGCTGAGATATATATTGCACAGTAGATAACCTCCCTTCTACAAGCTTCCTCTCTCTCTTTCTCTCTCTCTCACACACCTTTGATAGCCCTCTTGTGTTTTTCATATCAATAGAAAAACCCTAGGAACCCCTATTTATAGTTTTAGGAAACTCCTTTCCGCATCCCAGTTGCGAAAAGACTCAGATTTTCATAATTTGTAAAATCCTTGAACAAATCTGCATAACCACGACCGGTCGAGAACCACCTTTGACCGGTCGAGCACCTCGGAGAAAAATAGCCCAAAGTCGCTGGACTTTGAGTCGAGTCAGGGCTCGACTCCACGACTGGTCGTGCACTAGCCCTCGACCGGTCGTGTAAGGCTCACGACCGGTCGAGCACGGGGAAAAAACCCCATCACTCTCAAATTATTGACTTAAAATTCGATCATCAAAATTAAGCGTCTAAATTTCCAACAACGGATATGTTCGGTGAATCTGAGTTGTACGGTGATTATCAACAGTGGTTTCGTCACGAGGAGTGCGTTTGCGCTCCATGTCAATTAAATTCAATGTAGCTCATATCAGCCGAGCTTGTCAAGTAACCCGATTGACCTAATGTATGTTCACCATGTATGAACGTTACTACTTGAATCTAAGGTACCACTTACTAATGCAAAGCCCATTTAACCTTGGTACCACGATCCGCCAAGATTCATGAGCTGGACATAGTGGTGTATGGGACATCGTCGTCAAGCTGTCGGCCTACGCTGGGGTGACGAACCTCCCCATAGTGACCAGTGAGCAATACAAACTCGTGAGTCGAATATGGTAGTGTATGGGACACCGTATTCGAGCAGTCGGCCTACGCTAAGGTGACGAGCCTTTCCATAGTGACCTCGAGTATAAACTAAGGCCTACGCTGAGGTGACGAGCCTCTTCGTAGCGACCTAAACTTGCCTATTCACTGCTTTTAAATCAGGGGTGATGTTGCCTTATAACTTGCCTATCATATGTGATTAACTAGCATTGACGACCCTATATGGATCATCGTTTGGGTAAATGATATAAATGGAGGTACCTTAGCTTCCCGAATCTACTGTATGAATAAGCCTAATAAATTACTTGGCTAACACGTTCATGCACCACATTGCGCGAGGAAGAGCACAGTGGGAGTTTAACATGCGCCAATGTGAGATGATGTCGCTGAGGGAGTGCAGGCGAGGGCATGCATCATTATCACATACCATTCTTGCATTAACCAGAGTAGTTAGGATATGATTGTTGTACTGCTTTATCATTACTGCTTAACTGAATTGATAACATGTTAACCTTTGCCTTATAGTACCACTGAGTTGATCACTCACTCCCACTCTGGGACGGTGTTTTAAAACACCAACCAGACTCTATTGTAGTTACAGGTGATGGCGAGGCTTATGAGATGGAGCCTGACTTTTATGATGACGAGGAGGAGTTCTCCTACATGCAACTCTCTGGCGGGTCTATGTAGACCTGGAGTTGCATCGCCGGGGCACAGGGATATGGATTAGATGCCATCACATTTTGTTATTTTGTAAATTTTGGAACTATACATGTAATTATTTAACCTGGTGACATGTTCATACTCTGGGGACTTACAACCACTTATATGCTTTATATATATATCTATCACAGTCTTCCGCTTGCGTAATCCAATTGCCTCTGGAGTATGATATGTTGTTTTAGTGTAATCTCATTCATGTTTAATGCACTAATACGGACAACATTTAATCATCATTATCTATGTTGCATAAGTGATGCGTTGGAACTCGAGAGCTGAGCTTCTGCTTGACCCCCGATTTTTAGGGCGTTACAAGTTGGTATCAGAAGATGATTTGAATAAAACTAGACATGGGTGATGGTAACACAATGCACAGTGACGTACTTTGAGTTAGGAGGTAGTGGTAAAATGTAGAAACAGTCGTAGGATTCCCAGTTTCGCCGATAGGCGAAACTGATCGGGAAATATGACCTGTAAGCATCTGTGATCATGTGAGATGATCCTAACACCTTTATAGACTATCAGTCGACGAGTGTAGATGGTGATTCGACATATTCTGCACTCAAATAACCCGAAAAGCATGAATATAAACAAGATGGAACCCGAAACCGCACCAAACGGGCTCGAGGGCCTAAACACACATAAAGCAGTAGGACCCGATCTTTTTCACGCGCACTCTTGAGGTTCTTCTTACTAGCATGAACCTCACCGTGCTCCATCCCTATGATCTGAGCTATCACACCATCATCAACTGTCGCTTCCCACCTTCCCACGGGAATAATGAAGTATAGAGGCTCTAGCGATGGGTCCCGTATATGGGCGTAGAAGGCTCGGACAGTGCTCTCACACGCACGTGACTTACCCTCAAATATGGGACCCCATCCGGCGTCCACTAGGAGGTCCATCACTGGATAAAGCCCAAATGGCTTCTCGTCCATGTGAGCTTTGTAGAGAACTCTACGACCTTGGAATGTGTGATGCCCAACGGTAGGGCCCTTTCAATCGAAATTTAGAGATCGAGGTCCCGCTTCGTCCTCCGCTCTTGTGCGGCGCTTGTACTTGATTCGGTGCCCGATTTCTTCCTCGGACGGGTTGGGCGACTAGGCCTAGCTTCATCTGTGGAAGACCTCTTCTTTCTCATGAGGGAAAGAAGTATGGAGAGGGAGAAGATCACAGCCACAAGCTCAAAAAGAGCCATGAAGCCAAGGGAGCTTGAGAGATGGAATTAATTAGTGGATTTGGAGGTGTATGAGACACAAAGGTGGTTTGGTGTGCTCAAATGAGACGGATTAAGGGAGATAGGTGGTTGTAAAAGATGAGTTTGAGAGAATGTTGGAGGTGAGTGCAAGAAAATGAAGAAGATGAGATTGGAGGGGGGATATGAGAGAAAAAAAATGAAATTTTTAGAAGTTTGGAAAGCTTAGAGGTGTGGGAATGGAAGAAGTGAAGCAAATGAGAAAGAATACGGGACCCATCGTTAGAGCCTCTACAGTTCATTATTCCCGTGGGAAAGCGGGAAGCCATAATTGATGTTAGTGTGATAGCTCGGATCATGGGGATAGAGCATGGTGAGGTTCATGCTAGTGAGAAGAACCTCAGGAGTGCGCATGAAAGAGATCGCCGCACGCGATTTCTTTGCGGCCCACTGATCCATTAGAGTCGAGGCAATTGCCTCCCAGCGACAAAAATGACTCTTGCCTTCCGCCTACTCCCCCACATATTCGCATACAATGTGTATCCTAAGTGGAGTAATTGCACCGAATGCACGCGTTTGATGGTGGACTTCCTATACAGAGCGGGGTAGGGAGAGAAGTTGTGCCTGCCTACATTTGTCCTACTCCAGATAGTTCAGACTGCACGCTCTCCTAGGACTGACATTTCACTCCCATTCGACCGACTTATATGCAAGCTTGCTCGAGAGTTCGGCTTCCGACTTGACACGGAGCTTGTGCCGCTTCACTTTATCAATGACTCTACACTCAACAACATGGATATTGGACCACGACCATGCCAAGCCCGTCGTGATGAGTATGGTGATGAGATAGAGGAAGAAAGTGAAGAGGAAGAGGGAAGGGAGGATAAGGAAGGTGAGGAAGGAAGCGACGAAGAGGAAGAAGAGGAGGCCCAAGACTCTAATGAGGGCTCTCCACCTGTTACGCATGAGCATCATCGTGATCGGGCTACTTTAGAAGCCTGTTTGGCTCAGATTGAGGAGGGCCAAGTTGCCCTGCGACAGGAGGTCAGAGAGACCCGGGCCAAGCTTGAAGAGGGTCAGGCCTACATGAAGCAGAGATTTAAGAAGGTATCTCGCACCTTGAAGCTCTCCTGTACTGTATGCAGGACAATGGTGCTCCTCCACCATCGTTAGATTCAAACGACTAGTAATGTGTGTAGTCGTCTTTTAGTTTACTTTATTGTTAGTTTTCTTTTGTACTAGCCTTGGTAGGCTTGGTTGGGTATTAGTGTGTTTTAATGTTTAAAGCTTGTTTAAATTACCTCACATGCATTTTCTGTCATGATCCATGTAAAACTATATCTCATGTATTATGACAATTTTGGTTAAATAAAATGCATGCAGCTCCTTTTGTTATGAAATATTTAGAATGCTTGAGAAATGGAGTGTTATTATGCTGAAGCTCACACACATTGCACCCTATGTTATATATAGGGAATGCCACCTAAGGCCACTCGGAGTACGACATGTCTTACACCTGGCAAATCGAGTGATGGGGCACCTCCCCTCAGCGATAGCCACACAGACCCTACCTTAGGCCCTAATAGTGACACCATGCTGGACTCTCAGCCTGCCACTAACCCCACCAATGGGCCAACACCTTTTGCATCACCGGTTCCCGAGCAGAACCGTGCATCTACTTTGATGCCACACATGCCTCAAGCCGCTGCTCCTACTGATAGGCTGGAGCAGATGATGTTATTGATGCAGCAGCAGCAGCTCTTGGCCACCCTTGGGGGATTCTTTGCTCAGAGCATGGGTGTGGCTCCGCCTGCTCCATTTGCGCCCCCTACTGGGAATGCAGGTGCTAGCGGCTTATTTGAGCGATTTCAGCGCTTGCGGCCTCCTACTTTTGCGGGTACTCACAGACCCGAGGAGGTCAAGTATTGGCTTGACTGCATCTCTAAGATGCTAAAGCCGCTGCACTGCACTGAGGCAGAGCAGGTTAAGTTGGTCACCTACATGTTCGAGAAGGAAGCTAGTCTTTGATGGGACAGCATCCTTCGGACTGTTGCTCCTGGTTACGTGTGGACGTGTGAGGCTTTTGAGACATGCTTTCACTGAAAGTATTTTCCTCTCACCTATCACAATGAGAAGGAAGGAGAGTTCTTTCGCCTTCGACAGGGAGGAATGACTGTGGCAGAATACGAGAATAGGTTCATGGAGCTGGCCAGATATGCTCCCTTGATATTAGTAGACGAGCCGATGCGAATGCGGTGATTTTCTGAGGGTCTGCGACCCGAGATACGCTCGAAGATGTGTTGCGCAAGCATACCCAACTATGCTGAGCTAGTGAACATGTCTCTGCGAGCTGAGTAGGACGAGGACAGGCTATCCTGTACAGGGGTGCCCATGGGTCTTAAGCCTCGACCAGATTTACCAAGCAAACTGTTCCTCTGCAAGAGGCCGCGTGCAGATTCTTCTCCTCTGCTTACGGCCCCATCGACACAGCCTAGGCGATTGGATTTATGGTGCACCTACTGCAAGAGGTCAGGCCATACAGATACTTACTACTTTACCAAGATGAGGGATAACGGCTTCTCGCCGCCTCAGAAGATCAATCGCCAGCTTCCTTAAGCTATCTCGACTCCACCTCTACGTTCAGTACCACCAGCACAGCCTTTCTATAGGCCTAATGTACCTCGTAGTAGGCCGCCTCAACGACCTATGGTACCGTAGCCAAATCAACCTCAACAAGCTCGTGTGCACTCACTTGCAGCTGAGGCATCCAAGACAGTAGTTACAGCACCGATAGCTTTCGAGGTCACATCACATATTTAAGGTACACCAGTTTTCTTATTGGTGGACACCGGGTCCACTATCTCTATAATATCATGCGTAGCAGTCAAGCGACTAGGGTTGGAAACTAGTCCTATGGTTGGGTTGAGACTCCTTACTGCCACAAGGACTTTCTCAGACACTACCAAGATGTATAAGGGTTGTTCGATAGACTTAAGGAGCAGAACATTACTCATCGACCTGATTGTTGCCCCACTATGTCATTACGATGTGATTCTCGGTATGGATTGGCTCACTGAGATGAAGGCAGAGATCAGTTGTGATATTAGGGTGGTGACAGCCCATGGATCTGAGGGCACGACCTTTACATTCCCGGTTCAGGTCATTTGGTACTACCGCATTAGTTGTTATGCTACTTTGCTAGAGAATATTGGTGGTCTGACACTTAGGAACACGCTAGTAGTTCAGAATTTTACGGACGTATTCAGGAAGATACCTGGATTACCTCCTCACCACGAAATCGATTTTACCATCGACCTAGTGTCTGGTGCGACACCTATATCTCTACTGACGTATCGCATGCCTTCATGTGAGATGGAGGAACTGAGGAGACAGATCGATGATCTGTTGGATGCAGGCTTCATACGACCGAGTGCATCTCCTTGGGGAGCACCCGTGTTGTTCGTGAAGAAAAAGGACGGATCACTGTGATTGTGTATTGATTATCGCAGGTTAAACCAAGTGACGATGAAGAACAAGTATCATTTGCCCAGGATAGACGATCTGTATAATCAGTTGAAAGGGGCGCAGTATTTCACTAAGATCGACTTGCAGTCAGGGTATCACCAGTTGCGCGTAAGGGATGAGGACGTGCAAAAGATAGCGTTCAGAACTAGCTTTGAGCACTATGAGTTCCTTGTGATGTCATTTGCACTCACAAACACACCGGCTGTGTTCATGGACCTGATGAACAAGGTGTTTCGTCAGTATCTGTGCCGATTCATCATCGTATTTATAGATGACATCCTAATATACTTCAAGAGTCGGAAGGATCACGAAGAGCACTTGTGAGCAGTCTTTGATACTCTCAGGGAGAACCAGTTATTTTCTTAGTACAAGAAATGTGACTTCTGGAAAGAAGAAGTCAAGTTCTTGAGACATGTGGTGTCCAAGGAATGAATAGTTGTGGACCTTGCTAAAGTGACCGCAGTTCAGGACTGGGAGCAACCCGGTTCAGTTACTGAACTGAGGAGTTTCCTTGGCCTGGCAGGTTACTATCGTCGATTCATTAGGGACTTTTCCAAGTTAGCCAGACCGTTGTCTCACTTGGAAGGATCTTAAGTTTGCCTGGAATGAGAAGGCATAAGTAGCTTTTCAGGAACTGAAGGACAAGTTGACATTCGCCCCTGTGCTAATATTACCAGAGCAAGGGGTCAAGCATACCAAATACACCGACACGTCTCGTGTTGGTTTAGGTTGTGTTCTTATGCAGAAGGACAGGTTGATTGCCTATGCATCGCGACAGTTAAGGAAGCACGAGGAAAACTACCCTACGCACGACCTAGAGTTAGCGGTCGTCATCTTTGCATTAAAGCTCTGGAGACATTACCTCTACGGAGAGGAGTTCGAGCTCTTTTGTGACCTTTTGCTACCACAAGAGCCTCAGGTACATATTCACACAGAGAGACTTGAATATGAGGCAACGACAATTAATGGAAACCTTGAAAGACTTCAACTTTGAGGTCTCCTACCATCGTAGCAAGGTCAACCTTATGGCAGATGCTTTGAGCCGCAAGAAGACGATAGCATTTGCGGCTCCGCTAATGATCGAGGAATGGAACATGGTAGAATTTGTGCGAGACTTTTAGCATAAACTTACAGTAGAGGAGCCGTTCGAGAGCGTCGCACACATTCGTGTGCAACCACTCATTGATGACAGGATTATTGCGGCTCAGAAAGACGATGAACTATTGGTAAAGATGAGAGAGCTAGTGACGATGAAGACTCTGAATGAAGAGTTGGTATGGATGAGGGTTTATGTTATCGTGGCCGCCTATGCGTCCCAAATCTCCATGACTTAAAAAGGGAAGTTCTCGAAGCTACGCATAATTTGAAGATAACGATGCATCTTGGTAGTACGAAGATGTATCGAGACATGAAGAGGTCGTACTGGTGCAACAACATGAAGGCCCACATAGCAGATTATGTGTCCGAGTTCGGGGCGTGACATTAAGGCCGAACATCGCCAACCTCCTAGTTTGCTTCAGTCCATGCCCATAGCTGAGTAGAAATGAGATTTCATCTCTATGGATTTCATTTAAGGGTTACCGAAGATGAGGAAGGAACATGATTGACGAAATCGGCTCATTTCCTCCCTATTAGAGTCTCAAACTCGGCAGGCGATTTGGCCAGGCTGTACATCAAGGAGATATTGCATCTACATGGAGTGCCCATGGAGATCGTGTACGATCGAGACACGCGATTCACATCCATCTTCTGGACTCATATCCAGGAAGCAGTCGGTGTGAAACTGAAGTTCAGTATCGCATTCCTCTTACATACGGATGGGCAGACGGAATGATCAGGTGTTAGAGGACATGTTGCGAGCTTGTGTGCTTGATTTCAAGGACAGTTGAGATGACCGTCTTCCCTATGTTGAGTTCGCTTATAATAACAGCCTTCAGGCGAGCATTGGCATGACTCCCTATGAAGCATTGTATGGGCATCCGTATAGAGCACCGCATTGATGGGCAGAAGTTGGCGAGAAGAGTTTGATTGGTTCAGATCTGGTGCAGGTGACCTCGGAGAAGATCGACATTATCAGGCGTCGACTTCTTTCAGCACAGAGCAGACAGAAGAGTTACGCCGATACGAGACGGTGACAGATAGAGTTTGAGGTCGGGGACCATGTGTTTCTTAAAGTTTTCCCCATGAAGGGAGTCCTTCGATTTGGTAAGAAGGAGAAGCACACGCCACGATTTATTGGACCGTTCTAGATACTAGACTGAGTGGGTGTGGTAGCGTACCGCCTTGCTTTGCCCACACCACTCGCAGGCGTGCACAACGTATTTCATGTATCGATGCTGAAGAAATACGTTCCTGATCCTTCCCACATCATCAAATGGGAGCAGGTACAGTTGAGTGAAGATGCTACTTATGTACTGCGACCGACACGTATTCTAGAAAGGAAGGAGCAGGTGTTGCATAGTAAAGTTATCCTGCTTGTGAAGGTACTGTGGATGCATCACACTAAGGAAGAGGCTACTTGGGAAACAGAGGTCGAGGTCCGTAAGAACTACCCTCAGATTCTCGAGGAGTACGAAAAGGTACTAATTTCGAGGATGAAATTTTTCTTTAAGGGGGGTAGATTGTAACATCTCGAAAAAATCCGTACAAAGACCTGAGTACCACCTCAGGTAGAAATCACTAAGGGTCGAATTCTGTAGAAATTAGACAAAAATTAATTAAGTACTAAACTGAATTAATCGGTAAATTAGCTTGAACTACTTTCTATACGAACTGCAAGACCCAAAACCATTAGAATCGCTAACGCAGTATTACTTAGAAACCTAGGATCAATCTCAAAACCCAATTGCTCTCGGGAGCACATTGAAACTCTGTATTGGGCCTGGACTACGCGTCGAAAGTTTGATAACCGCGAAACTATACGGTTATTACCGCCTTACTGGGCTTGACAACCATCGCGGGAATCGAGTCCAAATAGTGTCCAGAAACGCACAACTTGAGCTTGGAGCGAAGTGTGTGAGAAACGCGAATATCTTTAGAATATGGACTCAACTTAAGTGATTTGGGTCGTTCACTTGCAGGCTAAATTTAAGGTTTCTAATCGTCAGAATCTAACCCAACTATACCCCTGGATCAGGGAAATTTTCATACACAGGTCAGTGTACTTGTGGCCCTGATCGAGTGACGATGACCGTTGAACTGAAATAGGTCCGCCACGGTCGATCCATAAATCCGATCGGACCAAAATCTTAGCCTGGTGTAGATCCATCGTCAGGAAACTTTCTCCATACTGTATGCAGGTAATGGGCCTCCAGATGAGCTCCATTGGCCCGAAACAACCACTTTTTTGCTATAACCTAAGTATACCATGACCCTGGGCCCATTGACTTCACTTCTAGGCCTATATAAAGCCCTAAACCCACCCCTCTCTCATTCCATACGAATTTCCTAAAACCCTAGGAGAGGGAAGAGAGAAAAGAAGAGAAAAGTGTGAGGAGAAGAGTGAAAGTCAGGGAGATTGAGGCGGTGTTTCTCTTGTGCGACTACACACACTATATCGCCTCTTTGCTACACTACTCAATTCGTTTCGACTGTGTTTTGGATAAGGAACCCTAACCCTAATTTTGTTTTGGAAGTCCAAATAGAGGAATCGACGAAATAGAACCTATTCCGTGATTCAGGTAGCCGTTGTGCCATAGACAAAGACGTAGTGTTCGAATTGAGTTCAATACGAGTTTACCGATGGAAGGTGCAGACTATAAACGTTTATGTTATGCTTTTTAAGGCTTTCAATGTCAGTTAATGATTTATAACTGACTTGATTGCTGTTACATGTACTTAGATGCGATGTTTTCCGCGTATTATACATATATATGAACTATGTTGAATATACTGCATTCCATGTGTTTGTTGAAATGTTTGAATGAATATGGAATTAGGATTTGTGCTTGCCATGATTATTGATTGCGAATACATGATTGTTGTATGTGTGACAACTCCTTGTGAAAGGGTTTGCTATACCATATGTTATAACTAATTTATTACCTTTATGTTGATATGTGTAGTCTAAGTGTTTGATAAAATGCCTGAATGAGAAAATGCTTGTTGAAACGTATTTAACGAGGGTGTTGAGATAGGATTCTCAATTACCTTATCTATAGTTACAGTTTCCTTCATGTAACCTATCTCGCTACTACGTGATTTATGGACGAAATGCCTAAGTATGATAACATGTACACTATGTGTTTGTTAAAATGCTCGAACGAGATTTACATTTGAATTGGTTGTCACATGCTGTTTTGACTATCATATATGAATGCCTATTAAAACTAAGTATGATTGGGACTAATATGTAGTTCAGGCAATCGGTAACGGTTTACGATAAGTGGCCGAACTAGTTTCGCTACAATGGATATGTTCGGTGAATTCGAGTCGTACGGTGATTATCGACAGTGGTTAGGCCACGAGGAGTGCGTTTGCATTCCATGTCAATTAAATTCAACGTACACTCATACCGGTCGAGCTTGTCAAGTAACCCGATTGGCCTAATGTATGTTCACCATGTATGGACGTTACTGCTTAAATCTAAGGTACTACTTACCAATGCAAAGCCCGTTTAACCTTGGTACCACGATCTGCAAAGACTCATAAGCCGAACATGGTGGTGTATGGGACACCGTGGTCGAGCTGTCGGCTTACGCTAGGGTGACGAGCCTCCCCATAGTGACCAGTCAGCAATACAAACTCGTGAGCCGAATATGGTGGTGTATGGGACACCGTATTCGAGCTGTTGGTCTACGCTAAGGTGACGAGCCTTTCCGTAGTGACCTTGAGTATAAACTAAGGCCTACACTGAGGTGATGAGCTACTTCGTAGTAACCTGAACTTGTCTATCCACTGCTTTCAAATCAGGGGTGATGTTGCCCTATAACTTGCCTATCGTATGTGATTAACTAGGATTAACGACCCTAGATGGATCATCGTTTGGGTAAATGATATAAAAGGTGGTACCTTAGCTTCCTGAATCTCCTGTATGAATAAGCCTAATAAATTACTTGGCTAACACGTTCATGCACCGCATTGTATGTGCCTTTGGTGAGGAAGAGCACAGTGAGAGTTTAGCATGTGCGACTGTGAGATGAGGCCCACAACTCCTTGCCTGAGTCATTACACCAAAACTGCGAAAAAAGGACGGTCCAAAACCGTCTCAAATGACCAAAAAGGACGGTCATGGACCGTCGCAAGGGCCGTCAAATTTTGACGTGTCGTATTACTTAAAGGACGGTCGAAAACCGTCATTTTTATTGACTAAAAAGGACGGTCATGGACCGTCCTAAAAAAGGACGGTCGTGAACCGTCCTTAAAAAGGACGGTCTTAGACAGTCTCTTATGAGCCTTTAAAGGACGGCCATCAACCGTCCTTTAAAAGGACGGTCATGGACCGTCCTTAAAAGGACTGTCATGGTCCGTCTCTTATGGGCCTTAAAAGGACGGCCATGCAACCGTCCTTTAAAAGGACGATCATGGACCGTCCCATATAAGAAGATGAGATCCTTTACAGGCTGAGAAATACAGCAATATACCTCAATGATGTTTTTCTCGGATAATAAGTCATTGTATTCTGATATGATATTCCCCAATAGATTAGCCGATGCAATGAAAAGTTTGCTAATATGAATTTCACTGAAACATGTTATACACAAGGAAGCATTCATCATCTATTTTAGTCAACCATGAAAAGTAGCTACAATACAAGCAGATCTATGGATAAACTATCTAAAGATATAAGAAGATTTATTTTCACATTTTTTTACTGAAATTTCTATCCAAACTGTCCCTAAATCATGTGGTTGGAAAAACTTTTAGGAAACAAGTCATCCATGGGCTTGGCAGATAAACTGTCTAAATCACAGGATTGATGAGTGGGAGTAAGAAATAGAACCAGCATCCTTTATATTCTTGCAAGGAACTAGATACCACTATATTTCTATTTCTTTTCAAGTAAAGAACAGAGTTATTATGAGGATTACACATCATCAGAAGAACGAAGTAGTGAAAAACAAACAATATGATGTGCATTAGTCTTGCTAAGTTAGCATAACTACTTAACATCATGATCATCATATTAATTATATTGGAAACTCAAATACAAAGAGGACTACTAAAGGCACTTGTAACCAATCTAAGAAGCAGAAAAGCATACCAAATGCAATACTTTTACTTCAATAAAAAAACCAAATGCCTAAGATGACTTCGTTTTCATACAAGTTTTCATGTCCCTATTAGAAACCTGTTACATATCTGAGTATGAACTCATGACTCCATTAAGTGGAGTCCTGCAAACCAAGAACCATGGACAAAAATGATTGTCAGCATTTAATCAAGTTGGATGAGATATAAAATACAAAACTAATAAAATATGCCGACAACACAATTGATAATCATTACCATGACAACCTAAAGAATAGAAAGCATTCCTAGATAGGTCATCCTACAAATGCCTCTTTAACAGGAGGTGAGCTATACTCACGCAAGCATGCATGCACAGGTGCACTAAGGCCATTATGTTGTTGATCACCATGAAGGTATTTGTCTAGAAAACTTCTAGAATGTTGTTGGCAACCATGAGGGTCCATTCATGCTTTGGATACCGTTGCACAAGTGCACTAAGGCCATTATTTGTATACAAAAAAAATTTGATACTCTGCTTGAGTGGAATGGTTGATGCATAGGCATTAAAAATGCCACCGTGGTACACATGTAACTTAGATTGAACTGTCCAAATTATGCCCCCAAATCTAGATAGATATATAAAAAATAATAGTAATAACTTACTTCATCAATGGGCTACGTACCTATTAGACAAGGTGAGTTAGACTCACTTACCTGAATTTTATGTGCAATAGAAGCTAGATTGTGGCTTGCACCTGGTAGAAAGCTTTGATCATGCACCCATGTGAACTCCCCAGTGAAACATTATGGACCTCCTCTCAAGCCTACACAATAAAATAACTTCTTCTACTTTAACTCATATTACAAAGATGGACAAACATAAAATGAAAAAAAAAAAAAAGGAACAAATGAAACAGTTCCTTGGTACATATTATACTAATTACAACTTGGACATTTTCCTTGCCAACTAGCATGCAGTCTCTAGCTTGATGAATGCCATTTTTGCAGTGTTTTCTACAGATCCTCTGATGCAATTGACATGCATGGAGAGGTGGTAGAGCTGGCTGATTTCCTAGGGAAGGTGGTCGTTGTCTCAGCTGGAATTGTGCCTGACAAAAAAGGTAGTGTAAATACCCATGTGAAGAAGGAAGACTGGCAGCTTTGGAAGATGGACATGGTGCCGAGAAGATGGACATCAGTAGTTTCTTTTAGACAAAATAGAAATTCCTGCTTTTAATTCAATCAGCCATATGTTGATGATAACACGAAAAACCAAAAAGACCCTGCTCGAGTCTTTTTCTAGTGCAAGAAGAAACTGATTTCAATATCACATGAAGTTTATTGTGCTGCCAAGTTCAGAACAGGAAACAATGAATAAAATTTGGCTGCAGCAATCATAACTAATGACAGTTTAGATTCTAATTTTAAAAAGGAATGGATATCCCACCGTAATAAGAACAACACCATAACACCATTTGTTCACAGGATTTTTCAGGTTGGTTACAGTTGGCATGCAACCATTCAAACTGGCTGCTACAATGTGATAGCAGATATGTTACAAAATGCTTGCATACAAGATGGTGGGCCCATACGAAAACGATGGATGAAAATAGGCAACACTGCTACACTTCTAAGACACATTCCAAACATCATATTGTTTGAACAGTCCTAACATATGAATTAGTGGGCATCTTTTTTGTTAAAACAGGAACATTGGATTTTTCACTTTTTAACTTTCCAATAAATATCCCATGTTGGAAATGTGGCTACATGGCCATTAAATCAGCCATATGTTGATGATGGTGACGCAATAGCCCAACCCAGGACCCGATTCCCGCTTTTAATCATAAGAAAATTCTCTCTAATTAATGAGGAACGATCACATACAAACATTGGATGCTATGCTTACTATGCTACCCTGTTATTAGGACTGCTCATAGTAAGCTATTTACCTGAGCTTCACACGTGGCAGATCCTCTGTTCAAGAAACACATTGCCTAATTTTCAGTCCTGAACTGGAAAATATGTTTGCCATACTCCAGTTGAAGGTTTTGGATCTTCTGACATAGTGGACTATTGCTAGCATATGGGTGACACTCCCCTCTGTGCAAACAGCCTAAAAACAAAATATGCATGGAACAAGAATTTCAGTGGAACTGTTTACTACATTGTTCCCTGTGTGAATTGGTGCTTTGGGAACTCCAAACTCAGCAAACAGACAATCAATCAGAGTAGGGATCAAGGATGACAGGTACCTTGAGTTCTGCACCAGTTTTTGCAATATTTTGCCAGAAAATCAGAAAAGAATCAGTTTTTAGAAAGTGCAGTTTTCATACCTAATATATCCATAGCTCAAGACCCTTGCTGACAAGCCCCATGAATGCATGATTAGGATTCCTAGCACAACCCTGTTTAGTATAATAGAACAAAACCCATGAAAGGTTGAGTTAAATCAAATCAATTTTAGTTTCTATGATAATGTAGCTAAAGAATTTTCCAATTTGCACTGAAATAATTGACAATACAATCCATTGTATCCAACATTACACTCTTAAACAGAGGATTGTTCAAGAAAAGAGAACAATCTTTGTTCTGATAGAATCGGTCCACACGGAAATCCTCTTCAATGAGTATCTTCTCGCGTGTAAGTAATAGGCGCCAAGCAAGAAATCCTCTTCAATGACTTGTCTTGAGAACCAAATCTCTAAATTTACAATGTGCACATGATTAGTCAAGAAGAAAAAGAAGTGTTGCTAAAGATGTGAAGAAATAGTAACTCAAGAAGGATCTGGAAATTTTGGCAGCAGCAACAGAGATGGTAGCAAAGATTATACTCATCAATCCAAATATATGCATCTAATATTTTCTTAAATTTGGCAAAAATTCTAGATAAATTTAAAAGCCAATGGACTGCTATGAATTCCAGTCTTGCAAGACCCAAACATGCACACATACACATGAAAAAATTGGATCTAATTAATGCAGGATGACATTTCTTTTCATTTATTTTTTATACCAGACATCATTCTCATCCTGCACAATTTATTTACAAAAATTAATTATAATAGTTCATGCATAGTGGAAACTCTCCATAATACCAAACTTCAAAAGCGAAATACCTGAGTGCAACTTGTCTTGAACAAAATTTGAATTGGTTTTTTGTGAATTTTTATAGAAAATGAAATATTATTATTTTTCTATGCTAGCAAATTTATCAAAAATTTCTCATAGTATAGGAAAAGAAAGTGACTTAAAGATGAATTCATCTAAAAGTCACACCTAATTCCTCCAAACCCTGGAATTTCAGGCAAAATTGGGCTTCCTAAAATATTCTTGATCGCTTTCAAAGATGAGAAGAAAAAATTTAGCATCAATTAAAGCATTAACTCCTTTCAACTGTATCCTCACAACTCAACTAAGAGGAAATCAAAAGCTTACCAAAGACATGTATGAGTGCTACTTATTCCTCTGAAACTTAGAAACTGATGGCAAAATCAAGTTTCTTGTGTTTATTTGCCATGATCTGATTCAATATGGGAAAAACCAAAGCAAGTTCAATTTTCTTTTTCAAGGTCATCATCACAATCTCAAATAACAGGAAAATAAAAATAGAGATGACTTCATGCAAAATCACCACCCTAATTCATGTAAAAGATTACTGCAGCTTCCTTGGGAAATCTAGTGTAAACTCAAGCGACTAATCTAATTTCCCTGTGAGCTTTCCAGAATCGGGAAATCAGAGGAAATTAAAGTCACACACACACATTTCGTTCCTCCAAAAAAAAAAAGGATTAAAAAAAAAAGAAAAAAATAGTTTCTTACATAACTTGCAATGATGCCTACCATAAAACAAGAAAATGGAACTAACTAAATTATTATTTTTAGCTTATAATCATGAGCTTAAAATCGAGTTTCTTGCAATAATTCACCACAATTTCTTCCAAAAAAGGAAAAACCATAGAAAATTCAATTTTTATTTAATTTTTTTAAATTTCATCATAATGTCATATTAGCAAGAAATGAAAATAAAATGTATCATAAATTCATGTAAAATATCTGAAAAATTAAGGCAATATCTAAGTTCCCTACATGTTCATTTGTCACAATTTCCTCTTGAGAATTCCGTGAGAGCTGAGACATTGACATGCCCTGTGAAAATGACTGTTGCGAATGCAACCGGAACTACGAAGAACCTTGGCTTTTACCAAAAACTGAAGTATCTGCTCCTGGTGGGATTACATTTCCTCTCCTGCATGAACAGAGTAAGAAAATCACCACAAAAGAATACTATAAATGTGACCAGATCGGGTTTTCTTGATAAATCTGGACCTAGAATGTGGTGGAAGGACAGAAATGGAGCTCAGATCGCAAGCCTTGCTGATCTTGAACTTCATTATCTGATTTTCAGATATATGCGAGACTCTAGAGGGAAGCAAATGTTGAATTATAGACCATTTTCACTTCCCAAAAAAGCGATTCAAAAAATAATCTAATTTTGCAATGAAAGTTCTTCGAATTCAGTGAGGCAAAGATGTCGTAGTTTGGATGTATCGATCTTAGAGCACTTGAAAGAGGAGTCAAACTCTACATCATTTTTAGCTCCAAATGAAGCTATTTCAAGAAATTTGTAGCATCACCAGAAATCTGTCAGATTCCATCTTGAAAGCTAATCATTCAAGCACTCTTTTAAAAGAACACAAATTCTTCACCATTTAAACCATTAGGAACAATTCAAAAGAATTTTTAACATCACATATGAAAATCACAGTGACAAATCTCATTCTCACTTATTTTTGGGTTACGAATTTCTCAAGGGATTTTCAAATTTTTGAAGCTTTTCTCAGTGTATTTATTGGGAAAATCTCACTTAAAACATAAAATTTTAAAATATTTATGATAAATTAACATATCATTTTATTTATATGTATGTATGTAATGATTATTTGAACAAAAAATAATTCAAATAATTCCATTTAATATCATAATAAATTCAGTATAAAATGACAGACAATTAAAAACTGCTGAGATTTTGGTATCTCGTGATAATGACATGATAACAATTTTTTTAATTAATATTTCACAAAAATTGCAAGATTTTATAAAAACTCGGCAATATTTGTCAGGGACATGAGAATCTCTTAGATTGCCAGTAAGAACAAAAAGGTAAAATCTACCCTTCTCTAGAGCTAATCAATTCAGGAGCTCTCATGATGGAAGATGTTGAATTCTGCACCATTTTCCACTCAAGAATAATCAATTCAAAGACATTTCCAACATAAAAGATGCAATTCTCTCAGATTCCTACAAAATAGAACCTCCAAGATCAATTCAAGGGATTGTACGCCATTTTCAGTTCTAGAAAGTGATTCAAAGGAACTTTGCAACATACATATGAAATCTCTCAAACTTTGTAGGAAAAAAAAAACTCCACTTTCGGATCTAATCATTTCAAGAACTCATTTGAAAGAAGAACTTGAATCCTACACCATTTTTAGATCTGAAGGAAGCATTTCAAAAAATATCTCTCCAAAAAATAAAATTTTGATAATATCATTCATAGGGATTAAACACAAATCTTGTTGAGGCCAGACATCAAACAAATGGCGTGCACCATCTTCTACGCAACAAAACTGATGAGATCGAAGAAACTAGGGACCTCATTAGATGATCAGGCGTTGATGAAATGTTGCAATAAAATGAAACGTGCACCATCTTTTATGCAACAAAACTGATAATCGAAGAAACAGAAATTTAGAGTGCAGTCATGCGAATGCTCACCTATTTGAGATGGTTCTGCATGGTGACTGGTGAGGAAGAGGGCGCTCGAAAGATTCACAGCTCAATCTCGACCGGCGATGAAGAGGGTGCTCGAAAGAGGGAACGGAGAGGAAGAAAACGGCGGTCGAAAGAGGGATTTGGAAATTCCTCCTCTGAAATGGGATAAAAGATTCAAATTTGAAAAATGTGTGTTTTCCATAATTTATAAAATAAACGGTCTTCACAACCGTACAATTAAGGGTTCAAGTTACTTGATGGTTAAGATACTATTACATAAGAAAATTATAAATATAAACAATCTACAACAAGACCCATTATTTGGATGGTCTGGAATCCATATCTTAAACCCACTTTTTCCATGAACAAGTAACCACTATTTTACTTAAAATACAAAACTCACACCTGTTCACCATGCAAATAACAACGTTATCTTAAGCTTTGGATCTGGTAGGGCTCTATGGGCCTTACCGTGATGTTTGTGTTTAATCCACACCATACATCAAGTTGTAAAAAAAAAAAATTTAAGGTCGATAATAAAAAATTTAGCTCAAAATAAATCTCGCATGAACCACACCACAGGCAAAACAGTAGTGATTGGACATCCACTGTTAATAGACGTCACCATTTTCTGTGTCAAACATCTACCCCATCATGATGCATGTCAAACATCTACCCCATCAGTCAGATGCACCATTCCATGGTGGGCCCAAGGATTAAAACTCAAGTCAATCTGTGACTTGTGTGGGCCACACCACATACAAAAGTTGAGAGGGGTTACCCTCCATTAAAACATTCATAATTATTTTTTGGGTCCACCGAGATGTGGTTCACAAATCCAGCCCATCCATTATGTGTGTGCCACTTGGATGAGGGGTCATACCAAGTTTCAGACGCATCCAAATTTCAGGTGGGGCCCACAAAGTGTTTTTATATGTTTTAGGCATGTCTTCACATAATTTTAGATGATATGGCCCATCGGAGTTCCGTATATGGCTGATTTTTGGGATATCCCATAATTTAAAGGGGACCCATCAAATGCACGGTGTTGATGTTTGACACACATCATGGTGGGGCCCACACAGCTCGACCTCATGGGGAGTTCCCATGAGCTCTACGTAAAGAACCGTTTTCCATATATATATATATATATATATAATATTTTAAAAAAATATAAAAACCTATTATGTATTTGTTATATCCACACCGTCCATCCATTCTGAGATATTATTTTAAGTCATTAGCCAAAGAATGAGACAGATAAAAATTTGTAGTGGACCCCGCCACATAAAACAACGAGGAGGGTGATTCCCACTGTTGAAACTATCCTAAGGTCCATTGGAATGTTTATTTGAAATCCTACTGGTTCAAAAGTTTTTTTTTTTTTTTTTTTTGAAAAAAACATGAAATAAGGGAATACACAAATATCAACTTTTTCAAAAACTTTTGTGGCCTTTAGAAGTTTTTAATGGTGGGCATTACTGTCCCATTGTTTTCTGTGCTGGGGTCCACTGGAGCTTTGGATGTAACTCGTTCTTTGGACATTGCCCTAAAATGATCTCTCCAAATGGATGGAAGGTGTGGATACAAAACATACATCATGGTGGGGTCCAAAATTGAGAGGTATATAAAGATCATTTTATGACTTGATCCCAAAAATGAAAAGTATATAAATCGATATCTTAGGTGCACCACACCATATGAAAACAATAGTGATTGGATATCCATCATTAAAATCCTCCTAAGGCCTACTGTACTGTTTATTTGACATCCAATATGTTGATTAGGTCATACAAGGCCAAATGAAGGGAAAAAACAAAAATCAACTTGATCCAAAACTTTTATGGCCCTAAAATGTTTTTTAATGGTTGACGCTCATTCAACACTGTTTCTTGGAATGTGGTCCGCTTAAGATTTGGATATATCTCATTTTTGGTCTCATACCGTAAAATGATCTGTAAAAATAGATGGACGACATGAATAAACACATACATCATGGTAGGGCTCACAAAGCACCAACCACCAACCATTGGATGGTATTAGGGGGAGTAGTCAATCCGTTCCCCTTATTTGTAGTGTGGTCCACTTAATCTTTGGATATGATTCATTTTTTAGATAATTCTCTAAAATTATCTCGAAAAATGGATGAACGGTGTGGGTTGATCCTAAATTTTCAGTAAATCCAAAGCTCAAGTGGACCATGCCACACCAAACAGTGTGGAATAATGATTTCTAGGTTGATACCTTCCTTAGGCCCACAGTAATGTTTATTTGCCCTCCAACCTGTTCATAATATCAAAAAGATGTGAATGAAGAAAAAACACAAATATTTGCTCGACCCAAAACTTCTATGGCCTCTAAGAAATTTTCAATGGTAGAGGTTCAATCACACTATTTCTTATGGTGTGGTACACTTGAGCTTTGGATATGCTTTCTTTTGATTCTTCAAACCTCAAGTTATTTGTTAACATGGATGAACGGAGTGGATAAAATAAATAAATAACGGTGAACCCCATAGAGTTTACTCTGGTAAAGGAAACAAGTAACTCAAATGTAGTGGAGAAAGGTTTCCTTAAAACATTCATAATCATATATTGGGCCTGCCTAAATGTGATTCACATATCCAACCCACTCATTATGTGTGTCCCACTTGGATGAGGGGTCAGACCAAGTTTCAACCGCATTCAAAACTCATGTGGGCCCCACCAAGTACTTTTATATTTTTTAGGATGCCTTCACATAGTTTTAAATGGTATGGCCCACTTGAGTTTCGTTTACCGATGATTTTTGAGATATCTTATAACCTAAAGGGACACATCAAATCCACGGTGTTGATGTTCGACACACATCTTGATGGGGCCCACAAAACTTACTAACATCAATTCTTAGGTGCTCATGAGGTCAGTAAGTTGGGTCACAATTTTAACAAGAATATTTGGCCCATTTTACATGTCTAGTCCATTCACTCTATTTTATTGATCAATACTCTCAATTTGACTAGTTACTCGCCTCAATCATGCTACATATGAGAAAGATATTGGGCATACAAGATTGATCAACAATTTCAGTGAAATTTGATTTAAACATCTAAAGTTATTTACTCTTTAATTTGAACTAATTAGATTGTCCAAAAATGATTAAAGGTTCAATTAGTGAATGTGCCTAATAATTTAGTAATTTTATTTTTCACAAATAAATTTAACATTTTAAAAAATATATATATGTTTTTTACTCTTCTAACTAAATATCATTTTCATTATAAATAAATTTAACATTTTTTTTATTTACGAAATTTAGTTTTCTTTTTAAAATTTTTTTTTTTTTTACAATTTGTCAATTTTTTTTCACAATTTTGTTTAATTTTTAAAATTTTTTTTCAAAATATCATTTTTTTAATCTCACCTTTGTTATCTAACTTTTTAATTTTCTTGTCAAAATACAAAATTTAGTTTTCTTTTTAAAAATATATATTTTTTTACAATTTGTCATTTTCTTCACAATTTTGCTTAATTTTTTTTAAAAAAATTTCGAAATATCATTTTTTAAATCTCACTTTTGTTATATAACTTTTTAATTTTTCTTGTCAAAATACAAAATCTAGTTTTCCTTTTTAAAATATATATTTTTTTACAATTTGTCAATTTTTTCACAATTTTGTTTAATTTTTTAAAATTTCTTTCAAAATATCATTTTTTAAATCTCACTTTTGTTATATAACTTTTTAATTTTTCTTGTCAAAATACAAAATCTAGTTTTCTTTTTTAAAAAATATTTTTTTTGCAATTTATCAATTTTTTCACAATTTTGTTTAATTTTTTAATTTTCTTTTTCAAAATACTATTTTTTTTATCGAATTTTATTTTTTTCAAAATTATCAACATTATTCAAAGTTCTTAATTTTTTTTTTTTCGAAATCTAGATTTTTATAAAATTACAATTTTTTTTTCAAAATTTAAACTTTTCTTAAACATTGTTAATTATTTTTCTAAGCTTTTCAACTAAATTTTTTTTTGAAATTTATAATTTTTTTGAGCTTCTTAAATTTTGACTTGAGCATTAGTAGAGACAGTCTTTGACAGGGCTATAAGACGGTCTAGGACCGTCTCTAATAGAGACGGTCTTTGACAGTCTCCAATAGAGACGGTTTAGGACCGTCTCTAATATAGACGGTCTTTGCCAGGACTATAAGACGGCTAAGGACCATCTCTAATGGAGACGGTCTTTGACCGTCTCAGATTATAAGTAAAAGACGGCCAATGGCCGTCTCAGATGACGGCATATAAGACAGTCAAGGACCGTCTCTAATGCGGACGGCCAATGACCGTCTCAAATGACCCATACAAGACAGTCAACGACCATCTTAAATGATTTGTGGACGTTCAAATTTTTTAGACAATATTAAGGACGGTCAGGGGCCGTCTAAAATTTTAGAGACAGTTTACGGCCATCTCTAAAGTGTCTTTAAACCAAGCAATTTTAGACACGGTCCAGAACCGTCTCTAAATCCGTCCTTTTTTTCCATTTTTCACGTAGTGATTATCGCATACCATTTTTGCATTAACCAAAGTAGTTAGGACATGATTGTTGTATTGCTTTATCATTACTACTTGACTGAATTGATAACATGTTAACCTTTACCTTATAGTATCACTAAGTTGATCACTCACTCCCACTCTGGGATGGTGTTTTAAAACACCAACCAGACTCTGTTGTAGCTACAAGTGATGGTGAGGCTTACGAGATAGAGCCTGACTTTTATGATGATGAGGAGGAGTTCTCCTATATGCAATTCTCTGACGGGTCTATGTAGACTTGGAGTTGCGTCACCAGGGCACAGGGATATGGATTAGATGCCATCACATTTTGTTATTTTGTAAATTTTGAAACTATACATGTAATTATTTAGCTTGGTGACATTTTCATACTCTGGGGACTTACAACCACTTACATGCTTTATATATATATATATATATATATATATATATCTATCACAGTCTTCCGCTTGCATAATCCAATTGTCTCGAAGTATGATATGTTGTTTTAGTATAATCTCATTCATGTTTAATGCATTAATACAGACAACATTTAATCATCATTATCTATGTTGCATAAGTGATCGTTGAAACTCGGAAGCTGAGCTTCTGCTCGACCCCCGATTTTCAGGACGTTACACTACCCATATCATATAAGTTTAAGGCAGCACCAAATAGTGTCTAAGGCATAACGTGTATGTTTAAAGGACTCATGGTTGCTAAGATCAATAGTTGAGATCGACTCTATGACATCTTGCATAGCCAGTGGACTAAGGCACACATTGTTTTTTTAGGGTACAACTCCAACAATGGTTTACTGAAGAGAGAAAAAAAAAAAAGAAAACTTCCACTAAATGGACAACTGTGATCATCACTATCAATAGATGAATATATAACAACGAAAATAAATATTTTAATGGCTTTTATTCAATCTAAAAATCGATGATTAAGATTGTAGACTTTATTTTACTAGCATTATTTCACTTCTTATATATATATATTGTTTAAGGCCTGTTTAGATAAAATGCAAACATGAGAATGCAATTAGTTTGCATTAAGAAGCCATTTGTTCATGTTTGAGAAGCAGTAAATGTTGTAGAAAAGTATTGCGCTTGTTTTCCCCTTTTTAACAAGTGAATATAATATTTTTAAAAACTTAAAAGGGAAAAAGAAGTTTGCATCTAATATGACATTTTAAATGTAAATTTTAGAGGAAAAAATGTTTCCCTTATATATTGCAAGCCAAACAATTGCGAATGCAGATGAAAAATAACATCCAAAGATTTTCTTTAAAAAAAGGAACTTATGTAAAAGATTTGCTTCCCTTATTCATAATGTCAGTTTACCTTCCGCTTATGTCAATTTTTTGCTTTTTTGCATTCTCCTATATTACATCAGGCCCTTTTGGTTTTCCAACTTACCACGAAAAAGCGTAATAAATAATAAAGTAGTATTGTTACCGTGATTTATGAGTGAAGCACAATTTAACAAAATAATTGTAGTTAAACGTAAGTGATGTCATTGCACAATTATAAAAGTAAATAATCATTATTAATTTACAATTATTTACAATCATAATTGAAAAGCCAAGTAGGCTTTCAATCTAAACTTAACCTTAATGGCTCTACTTGATAGCCAAATACTTCATTTCATATATTATCTTACTAGTTGTAGGTGTTAATCTAACTCAATCTAATTTATCCTGTCCAAACTAATTAAATCATATTTAACCTAACTTGACCTAAATTTCACCAAGATTGAGTAATAAATACAAAACAGGTTAGATCTTGCGCCAATTTCTCTTCGAGCAGTATGTTCTTGGGTTGAACCTCAGCCCTACCCAACCTGGCCCACCCGAGTTGCATCCATAGGTGATTGTTGGGGACAAAAATACAAGTCCGAAGACTCGGACTTAATGCCTCGAGACTCGGACTTAATACCTCGGGTCACCAAAGGATGTGTCAAATCCGAGGCATGGTTCGCTAAACCGAGACAACGGTTGAGTCGGTTCGGACGACTTATCAGCGTTCCGGGCATGTGTCGGGCGGACCACCTTACAAGACCGATCGTCGCTAGGTCGATCTCATCCCGGATATCTTGGGATAAGATCTCCGACCCTAAGCTCACGGGATCGGATGACGGCTCAAGACGGCACGATCCTATCTCCGTGATACCAGGAGAAGATCCCGCGCTCAATATCGGGAGGACCCCAGCAGCTTAAAAGAGGGACCCTGTCACCTTGAGAGGTACGAAACAAATTCCCTCTAAAAACCTTTCAATACTTTGAGACCCCGAGTCCAGGCCTGACTTTGGCATCGGAGGGTCAAGCCAGGGTCTCCTTTGTCCTCTTCCTGTGCAGGCATACAAGGGTTCAGGAGGACGAACCAGACACATTGCATCAACAGTTTGGCGCCGTCTGTGGGAACCGTGCAAGAAAGCCATCTCGTATCACTATATTGATTCCAATGGTGATGACTAGAAGGACGGTCCCAGAGGAAGATTTAAATGAGATTGAAGGACCGGTGGGTCCAGTCGCAGCCCCCGCGGCCCAGAACCCACCTAACACCCGCCAACGAGGAGCGACCCGGACAAGCGACAATCAGCGGGGTCGCGACGATGGACGGTTGGATAAGGAGGTTCAAGAAATCCGGTCTGATATGAATATGATGAAGCAGATGCTGGAACGAATGTATCAGCAACAAATGCAGCCGCTCCCGCATCCTCAAGGGGAGACAGCGCACGTACCAACTACGGCGGTTGATCCTCAACCTCCCGCGCCGCAGTCTGTCCGCCCAAGCCAACCCCAAGGCGGATCAGAACCATCTCCGGCGCAGTCAGCCAACGCTTCCCTGCCCCCGACTGATCTTCGGCACGAAATAGAGCGAAGAAGGCGCAATCGCCCTTCCATGGAAGGCACGGCAGAAAGCAGCGAACCTTGGAAAGCCGACATTCAAAATTTCAAAAGAGAAGTGCGGGAAGAGATGGCAAAAGAGATGGCGGACATAAAGCACGGCCGGAATGTATATTCAACCGGGTCCGAAGCGAAGGCATCCCCCTTTGTGGACTCGGTACTGAAGGCCCGATTGCCCGAGAGGTTTCGATTACCTCAAATCACTCCTTTCACCGGCAAGACCGACCCGACCGAGCATATCGAGTGCTTCAGAACCTATATGGAACTTCACGATGCCTCGGATGCAGTAATGTGTCGGGCCTTTTCTCTTACATTGGACCGATGTAGCTCGACTGTGGTTCAAACAGTTGAAACCAAAGTCCATCAGTTCATTCGTTGAGTTGAGCGACGCCTTCCTCACCAACTTCATCGGCGGAAAGAAGAAATTGAAGCCCCCGGCACATCTGAACAACGTAGTCCAGAAGCAGAGAGAGCTATTGAAAGATTACATCAAGCGTTTTAATTTCGAATCCCTTCAAGTTCGAAAACATTCGGAAGAAACGGCCCTCAATGCGCTCATGCAAGGAGTTAGGGATAAGCCATTCCTGGCATCTCTAGACAAAACTCCGCCCGATACTCCGAGAGTTTATGGCACGATCCGATAAATATGCCAACGCCGAGGAAGCGCGAATCCTCTGCGTGAAACTAAAACCTTGGCCAAAGAGTCGGCCAAAAAGAAAGCCGACCGGAGGGAGGAAACGCAAAGAGGATCAAGCGCGTGACGAGCGAAGGTCGAAAACGGCCGGATCGAAGATTTTCCACATATACTCCCCGGAATAAGACTCGGGAAGAGGTATTGATGGAAATAAAAAGCGAAGGCTTTGTTAACTGGCCCGATAAGCTCAGGAGTAATCCTAATCGGCGGGACAAGGATAAGTACTGCCATTATCATCGCGATCACGGGCATAACACAAGTGATTGCCGTCACTTAAAAGAAGAGATCGAACGACTCATAAAAGACGGTCGACTCAGAGAACATATGGTCAAAGCTGGGGCAGCTGAGGCGCGCCCGACCGAGAGTCAGCCTATGGAAGAAATCCGAACGATTATCGGCGGTCCACAATGTGGGGGCGACTCAAACAACGCGCGAAGGAATCATGCACGAAAACTTAGTCAGCCTAAGTCCGAGCTCATGATTATAGATCGGCCGTCAAAGGAAAAGAAAAGAGAAAGATATTGCATATCGTTCAATGAGGAAGACGCCCGAGGTATCTATCACCCCCACGATGATGCGTTGATCGTCTCCTTGGCGATCGCTAACCGAAAGGTGTTCCGAATACTCGTCGATATAGGATCATCTGCAGACGTATTGTTTACTGGGACGTTCGACAAAATGGGGATCGAACGATCCGCGTTACGCCCGGTTCGGACCCCATTGATCGATTTTTCCGGAGGACAGGTACTGTCCGAGGGGACTGTCTCATTACCACTCACTGCTGGCAATGCCCCACATCAGACGACGATGATGGTTGACTTCCTGGTCGTCGATCAACCCTCGGTATACAACGCGATACTCGGCCGACCTTCATTGAGTCTCCTCCAGGCCGTGGTATCCACGTACCATCTTACAATGAAATTTCCGACCGAGTCAGGAGTCGGAATCGTCAAAGGAGACCAGCAAGACGCGAGGCGATGTTACATGATAGCTGTAAAAGGAGCCGCCGACAAGAATCCGACCAACATATTAACGATCGAATCATTGGACCCTCGGGGCGAGAATTATGAACGAGGACAGCCGGTCGAAGATCTTGTCTCGATCCCCTTAGTCGAAACAGATGGATTCAAGACAGTACGAATTGGCTCATCTCTACAGTCCCCTTTGAAAGAAAAGCTGATAGCCCTGCTCCGAAGGCACGCCGACGTATTTGCTTGGAGTCATGAAGATATGCAAGGGATCGACCCCTCCGTGGTGACTCACCGACTTAACGTCGATCCGTCATATCGACCGATCCGACAGAAGCGACGACCGCTCGGCCCCGAACGATACGCCATCATTGAGAAAGAAGTCAACAAACTACTCCAGGCTAATTTCATAGAAGAAATACACTATCCAGAGTGGGTCGCGAATGTCGTGCTGGTAAAAAAGTCCAACGGGAAGTGGCGAGTCTGTATTGACTATACCGACTTAAATAAAGTCTGCCCCAAAGATAGCTTTCCGCTTCCGAGGATAGACCAGCTAGTAGATAGTACGGCCGGACATGAGCTCCTTAGCTTCATGGATGCATATTCGGGATATAATCAAATTGTAATGCATCAAACAGATAAATCAAAAACTACCTTTGTCACCGACAAAGGCCTTTATTGTTACCGAGTGATGCCATTTGGTCTGAAGAATGCCGGCGCAACTTATCAAAGGTTAGTTAACAAAATCTTTGCTCGGCTTATAGGCCGGACTATGGAAGTATACATCGACGACATGCTCGTCAAAAGCATACACGCGACAGATCATGTGAATGATTTGGAAGAAATGTTTCTAATCCTATGGAAGTTCCGGATGAAGCTAAATCCAAGTAAATGTGCTTTTGGAGTAGGCTCCAGAAAATTCCTCGGTTTCTTGGTCAGTCAGCGAGGGATAGAGGCAAACCCTGAGAAGATAAAGGCTCTGATTGATATGGAATCCCCCAAAACCATTAAGGACGTCCAAAGGTTGACCGGACGAGTCGCAGCACTTAATCGATTCCTGTCCAGAGCAACGGATAAATGTCTCCCTTTCTTCAAACAATTGAAAGGAAGACAAGCGATGGGTTGGACGGAAGAGTGTGAAGCAGCATTTCAGCAATTAAAATCATATCTCGGTTCTGCACCACTCTTATCAAAACCCGAACCGGGGGAGTCGTTGCTCCTCTACCTAGCTGTGGGCAGCGGTTAGCTCGGCTTTGATACGAGAATCTGAAGGAAAGCAACTGCCGGTTTACTACGTCAGCAAAGCGTTATTGCCAGCAGAAACGAGATACCCAAGCTTGGAAAAAGTGGCATTGGCTTTAATAACTTCCTCTCGGCGACTTAGGCCGTATTTCCATGCCCACACCATCATTGTAATGACCGACCTTCCGCTTCGCCAGGTACTGCAGAAACCAGAAACTTCCAGCCGACTCACCAAATGGGCTATCGAGTGAGTGAGTTTGATATTCAATACCGACCAAAGCGCAATCAAAGGGCAAGCCGTAGCTGATTTTATCGCCGAGGAACGTCTTCAACCGAACTTTCGGTAAATGATACACCGAAGGACGGTGCAGCTCCGACCTCAACCGCTTCCCCCTTGCCCTATTCCGTGGAATCTGTATGTCGACGGTTCTTCCAACTCGAAGGCCAGTGGGGCTGGGGTTGTGCTGGAAACCCCCGATCATACCTATATACAGTATGCCTTACGACTTGGATTCCAAGCGTCGAACAATACGGCGGAATATGAAGTGTTGTTACTCGGCCTCCGACTCGCCGCTAGCATGGAGGTCACGCACCTAAGTGTTTTCAGCGACTCTCAGTTGGTTGTTAACCAAGTTACCGGTGAATACCAGACACGGAAAGACCGGCTAAGGGCTTACATGGAGAAAGCAAAAGAACTTATCAACGGATTTCAATTCTGTCGTGTGACTCGGATCCCTCGCGCGGAAAACAGCAAAGCCGATTTGCTAGCGAAGCTCGCCTCGGACAAAGAAGATGAAATACCCAGGTCCGTCACTGTCGAATACGTTGACAAGCCAAGCATAGATGAACCAATTAGCGAGGCCGTCAATACAATCCACTCAGAACCTTCCTGGATTGATCCAATCCGCCAATACCTTGACGAAGGAAAGTTGCCCGATGATTGTGCCGAGGCTCGACGAATTAAGACTCGAGCCTCCCGTTATACCATATTCAACGGAACCCTCTACAAGAAAGGTTACTACGCCCCGTTGCTGCGGTGCCTCAAACCCAGCGAGGCAAACTATGTGTTGCGGGAAATTCATGAAGGAATCTGCGGAAACCACTCTGGAGGGCGATCCCTCGCCTACAAGGTCCTACGACAGGGATACTACTGGCCCACTATCCAACACGACGCTCGTGAGCTCGTTCAAAAATGCGACAGATGCCAACGGTTCGCGGCAATTCCGAGGCAAGCACCCGAAGCACTAACACCGATGACTGGTCCCTGGCCTTTCGCACAATGGGGCGTCGACATCATAGGACCGCTCCCTATGGGAAAAGGTCAGACCAAGTTTGCTGTGGTAGCGGTGGACTATTTCACGAAGTGGGCCGAGGCAGAACCATTAGCTAAAATAATCGAGCAGAAGATCACCGAATTTGTATGGAAAAACATTATCTGCCGATTCGGGGTACCCCGTACCATTGTTACAGACAATGGAAGGCAATTTGATAATAGAAGCTTTCGCGGGATGTGCGACAACCTCCGAATCAGAAACGTTTACTCTTCGCCTCATCATCCTCAAACCAACGGACAAGTTGAAGCGGTTAATAAGATTATCAAGCAACATCTTCGGACCAAGCTTGGCCGAGCCAAAGGAGCATGGGCCGAAGAGCTCCCGAAAATTCTTTGGGCCTACCGAACCACCGCTCGAACGGCACGGGGGAGACTCCATTTTCACTAGCCTATGGCTCGAAAGCAGTCACTTCCGTTGAAATCGGATTACCTTCGGCTCGGATCACCACATTCAATGCAGAAGAAACGAAGAACTCCTTGCACTCGGACTCGACCTTCTGGACGAACAAAGAGAAGTGGCACAGCTGCGCACGGAGGCGCGGCAACGACAAGTGGCTTGGTTCTACAATACCCGAGTTAGGATTAGAAGATTTCGAATGGGGGATATGGTTCTTCTAAAAGTATTTTCTAACACCAAGGAATTTGGTTCGTGCACTGGGACCCAATTGGGAAGGACCCTACATCGTCTCGGGCACCATTAGACCGGGAACGTATCAGCTGGAAGACCTAAACGGACAGCCGTTGCCTCACCCTTGGAACGCTGAACACCTCAAAGTCTACTATTCCTAGTTCTATATTCAACGATTAAAGACCCTGAACTAAGAAAGGATAAAGCCAAGTCGAATAAGTAAAGATAGGCATTTCTCTTTCATTCATCAAAACATATGTAAGTACAAAGCAAGCGATTACATCAAAGCAAAAAAAAAATAAATATATGTCCAAGGGCCCCGGTAACGGTCCTCATGCACCGGCCTCGTCCCCAGCAGTATCTTCAGCAGTGGCGTTCGGGTTCTCGGATCCCGAGGCTGCTCCACCCTCGATTTCTGAAAGGTCAAGGTCAGGGAAGGATTTCTTTATGTCCTTGACGCATTCCAGATATCCGCTTTGGAACAAGCGGTCCCTTTCATCCTCGAACTCCGCCGACTCAAGGAATGCTTGGACGGCTTGGTCCCTAGCCTTCTCAGCCTCCCGAGTCTTCTCGACGGCCTGCTGAATGTGCTCCGCCGCCTCAAGCTTAGCCCGAGCTAAGTCATCCGCACACGAAGCATGGACTGCTAGAACTCGCTGATTCTCCTCTTCAGCTTTGGAGAGTCGAGCCAGTGCCTGAGCGACCTCTGCCTTCGCTTCGTCCAGGGCTCTTCTGGAGGAAGCCGCCTCTGCCCTCGCGTCTTCGGCAGCTTTCCGGGCAAGGGACGCCTCGCCTGTCAGGACGCCGACCCGGATCTCGGCCTCCTCGCGTCGACCTTCGGCCTCAGACAGAAGAGCCTGCAGCCGATGAGTTGAGGATAGCTCCTTGCTGGCCTTGATTAAGCAAGGAGCGAGTTCAAAAAGCATCCGGGCAGCGTGGCTGACGGTCTGCGACGACGGGGCGTTGTAGAGTTTCACGAACTCTCTTTCACACCCGCGGGCCAGGGCCCAAGGAACCATCCCCGACACCACTTGCTGCAGGATTGACGGCCCCTCCTGGTCCGTCTCCTCCCCTCGGGAGGACGCGGTCCTCGTCTCTCCCTCCCCTCTGGAGGACGCGGCCCCGGCCTCTTCTTCCCGACTCGGCACAGCCGTCTCAACGCGTGCCGAGTCAGGTGCCGCCTGAGGCTCCGAAGCAGCAATCGCCGTCTCTTCCGCCCTTTCGTCCGGGTCGGGAATCACGACGACGGAAGGGGCAGAAGAGCTCACTGGCTCTTTCTCCTTCCGCAGCACCCTTTGCCTCTTCGGCGGCCGAGGTTCCGAAAGAAGAACTGACCGCGGAGGAGCCTTCAACTTCGTGACTGGCCTAAGGGCAGGACGAGCTCCAGTCATCTCCGGTTCGGGGACAATCCTAAGGTTGGGACGAGCTTCGGGCAGATCTGTAAAAAAAAAAAAAAAAAAAAAAAAAGAGAATAAGTTATGGCGAAGTAAGTCGGGGGAAATTCGGAAAATCCAGAAGATTCATTCTCAATTACCTGTAACTTCCGAGTCCAGACCTGCAAGATGAAGGCGCTCCGGCTGTAGAAGCACCTTCCAAGACCTGTCCCTCGGATCCAACGACCTCAACTCTTTGATCCGAGCCGAGGCAGTGGTGCCGAGCTTCGGCCGCTTCTTTGGAATATCTGCCAAACACAAGCCCGTCAGACTCAGAATATTACAAAAAAAAAAAAAAAAAAGAGGGGGGCGAGAGGGAGAGAAGACCCAAGTCACCTGCTCTTTGGAACGCCCGAGGGACACGATTCTCGTAGGACCCGGACTCATCCGTCTCCCAGCGACCACATGCCCAAAACCAACGCTCTCTCCAGTGTTTGTTGGAAGTGGGAGGGTCGGTTATCAGGGAACCGCCTTCGCCTCGCCAAACAGCGAAGACGTAGAAGCCGGGATAGTTCGGATTTACCCGCACTTGATACAGGTGGAGAAATTCGTCGACTGTAAGCGGTGGCTGTTCCATCTCAGCCCACAACACCGCACATCCGAGTAAGTTCCTCCACCCATTCGGGACTATCTGCCCCGGGGCAATCTTTATGCGAGACAGAACTCCCCGGACGATGGTCTGAAGGGGCAGACGCAAGCCGCATTGCATCGACACTTGGTAAATCGCGACTGCCCCGGCCGGAGGGTGATCCGGCAAGTCATTCGGACGGGGGAGATAGGTGATGACCGACTCGGGAATATGGTACCCAACTCGGATTCTGTCCAAATCCGTCTCGGTCATGACTGAGGGAACCGGACCGCTTAAATCTTCCCCCGATCCTTCTTCTTCAGACTCGGCCTGCGCCGATTCACCAACGGGAGCAAGATCAGGGGTTCCTTCGGCGATTAAAATTTCATCTTCTTCCTCCTCATCCTCCTCCATGTCCCTTGGCAAGTTAGGCCTTCCCGGGCGGGTTAATAGAGACGACCCGCCCCGAGAAGGAATGACGGAAGCTGGGCGCTCCGCCGGAGCTTCGGTGACTCTCTCCGGTAGACAAGCAGCGTTGGCGTCCACTGCTATCTCCGTCAGTAAGGAAGGCGATTCCGCAACGTTCCAAAAACGTTGCGCTTCGCCTTCGTCTCCAGAAGCTCCCCCCTGAGGACTTTGAGAACTCCTATCCGCCATTATTACCTAATAAAGAGGAAGGAGAAACTCACCGGAGGGAGAAAGGAAAACGGAAATGGCGGAAAGAGGCACCGACGGTTAAGAGAAAGGAAAGGAAGGAGATGAAAGGCTATGCGAACCCCAAAGAAAATGCGGAGCGGGAATGGCAAGAGCAGTAAAAGTTTAAAGTGCGGGGCCCCGGACGTTATATAAGGTCGCCATACGGCGGAGGCATTTAATGGGGAAATGATTCGACGCCTGCATCGATTCCCCCACTCGACACGTGCCGCACGTCGACTAGCGACAGTAATGCCTTTGCTACGTGTCCAACCCTCATTGGCGGGGTGTACGATTTGACGGCTGACGGCGCATGCGATGTCAGAAGCTGAACCGTCCCCCCTCAAAAGCCTCACGAAATGCATTTAATGACCACTTCTCGTCTCGGACTAAGTTGTGAACCGACCCAAAACTCGCTACTCCTAAGTGTCATATGAAACACTCAAATGACTCTTGTTGGGGGCAAAAATACAAGTCCGAAGATTCGGACTTAATGCCTCGGGACTCGGACTTAATACCTCGGGTCACCGAAGGATGTGTCAAATCCGAGGCATGGTTCGCTAAACCGAGACAATGGTTGAGTCGGTTCGGACGACTTATCGGCGTTCAGGGCATGTGTCGGGCGGACCACCTTGCAAGACCGATCGTCGCTAGGTCGGATCTCATCCCGGATATCTTGGGATAAGATCTCCGACCCAAGCTCACGGGATCGGATGACGGCTCAAGACGGGCATGATCCTATCTCCGTGATACCGAGGAGAAGATCCCGCGCTCAATATCGGGAGGACCCCAGCTATAAAAGGAGGACCCCTGTCACCTTGAGAGGTACGAAACAAATTCCCTCTAAAAACCTTTCAATACTTTGAGACCCCGAGTCCAGGCCTGACTTTGGCATCGGAGGGTCCCCTGCTCGAGCCGGGGTTCTTTGAGCAGTATGTTCTTGAGTTGAACCTCCGCCCTACCCAACCTGGCCCACCCAAGTTGCATCCATAGTTAGAATACTTAGGCACTTCTATTAGAATAAAAATGATCTATGGAAAAGGCTTATGATAAATCCAACCTGCCCACCTATTGTTTCAGCTAGACCAAAATGAAGGTGCACTTAAAACTCAAGGAGGCAATATTAGAAGAATTAGTGGGGATGGAAGGACTAATATATTGAAACATTTGGAAGTTTTATATGACTAATTTTATATGTTTTCAGTCCATCCTATCTAGTGGGGGATGGACTATAAACATCACGGTGTACCCATGAAGATTTCAACAGGATTGAATCCCCATCGTTTCCTCTCACCTGCCTTAATCTTGCTATTTTGTGTCATGTCCTAAAAAGCGCTAACAAAATGGATACACAGATCAGATTTATAACAAACGTCGAGATGGACCCCACTTACCTTCCCAGCTAAGGAACTTCCTACCAAAGTCTTTTGCAGGCAATCAGCGTCCCTTATTATATATATATTTTTTCTGATGAATATAAACCGTTGACTGGCCTGTTGATTTATGGTTTATTGATTAGGAAGTCATAAGATTTTCTAATCCCAAAGAATTTGGCAGCCACCTTCACCGTTGTATTCTTTGATGTCAACAGCTTGAATCAAGACATGGTCCAGATCCAACGGATATAGTTGGACTATAAATACATCCGGATGCGTTAGGCAAACCTCCTCCTGTCATTGCTTCACCTGCAAGCAACGGCCTTGGCTGCTCTTATAGGGCTGCCAAACCCATTGACTCTCTCCTCGTTCTTCGTGTACCCTCGTCACCCTTCTCGATGTGCGCATAGCCCGCTTAATCTCTCAGATCTGGGTGCGTGCAGGAGCGGATTGGATAATAAATACTTCGGTAGCCAAAACGCTACGGAAGTGACGTGGTGAAATGCAATTGGTTGGACACTAATAACATGTTCCCTCATAATCAATGCTCTTATCCTTTTTGGCCGGTCGGATTGAAAAGGACTGAATGATATTGGAAGGGATAGGAAGTTAAATCTCGGATTTGTCAGGCCTGCCAAACAGAGTCGGTGATCCGATCCTAATTCCATGGATATTAAGACAATCCACTACAACACCATCATTACCTTCACCTTAATTAGTTCAAATTTGCTTGGGACGTGTTTAGTTTGAGGGATGAGATGGAAGGTTTAATCCCGCGATTGGCAATCCAGGGATAGAGCAATCCCAAGGATCTCAAGACAATCCACTACCAACACCATCGTTACCTAGAAATCCGTGCCATCCAACCTAAGTACCATTCAATCCCTTCCAATCCACCCAGCCAAATGAGCCCCCGTAGTTCTATTAGATGTCTTTCTCCGTTTGCCTGTGGACACACTCGACCACATGATGGTAAACTTTATTTTCAAGTTTTTAGTTTTTTCTCTGCTCGCTGAAGTGACGCTACTACTTTCCATAGGCACCACTATAATGCATGTATTGTATCTACACCGTCTATCCATTCCGTGATATCATTTTAGGCCATAATTCAAAAAGTGAGAAAGAATTTTGTGATATCATTTTAGGCCATAATCCAAAAGGTGAGAAAGTTCCAAATTTCAAGTGCATCCCATTGTAGAAAACAATAGAAATTGAACGCATACCATTAAAACCTTTTTGAGCCATAGAAGCTTTCGATCAAGTTAATATTTATGCTTTACCTTATTTCATGTCTTTTTCAACTTATAAAAAAGTTAGATATCAAATAAACATTATAGTCGGCTCTAGGAAGGTTTCAACGGTAGCAGTCACCTCCTACTGTTTTCTATGGTGGGGTCCACTTGAACTTTGGATCTGCCTAATTCTTTTGCTCACTCCCTGAAATGATCCCTCCAAATGAATGGATGGTGTGGATACAACACATAAATCATGGTGGGCCCAAAGAACTTGGTGACGTGACATCCGTCAGGTTCAGAAGCCAACCAGCTTCCTTTTCCAATCCGTTTCCAATTGCGGCCAAAGCCATCTGCATGAACTTCCTTCCACGGCAAGCTAGGTGGGGCACACAGTGATATTTGTGAGAAATTCACTCTGTCCCTCGTTTTTTTCATATCATCTGATTGAAAATTTCCTGGGTCCACCATGACATGTATTTGTCATCCATATGGTTCATGAGGTCATTCCTACTGGGATGAACTGAAATTATAAAAACATTAACATAATCCAAAGCTTTTGTGGCCACTTGAATATTTCAATGGCGGAAACTTAATCTTCACCTTTTCCTATCATGTGGCCCACTAGAAGTTTGGATCAATATCATTGCTAGGTTTATGTTGTAACATAATCTAGAAAAACTGATGGCCAGGATAGATTTATCAAAAACATTATGGTGGGCGCCACATAGACATGTTACTACTTTTAATACTCATGTGACCGCATTTTTGTAATTTGGATGACGGGACTTTTAATTCTTTAAATTAAATAGAGTTGGGGGCGCCGGTTGGCTACTGAACCAGACGGTAACTATTCTTGCTACCGATGTCTCGTCACCACGTTCTTTGGGCCCAACATGATGTATGTGTTGTATCCATACCATCCATCCATTTTGAGAGATCATTTTAGGGAGTGAGCAAAAGAATTAGGCAGATCCAAAGTTCAAGTGGACCCCACCACAGAAAACAGTAGAAGCTGACTGCTACCGTTGAAACCTTCCTAGGGCTGACCATGATGTTTATTTGAGATCAAACCTTTCTATAAGCTAGAAAAGATGTGGAGTAAGGTAAAACATAAATATTAGATTGATCGGAAGCTTCTGTGGCTCAAAAAGGTTTTAATGGTAGACATTCAATTTCTATTGTTTTCTATGTTGGCATGCACGGGGAATTTGGATCTTTCTCACTCTTTGCATTATTCCTTAAAATGATATCACGAAATGGATGGATGGTGTGGATACAATACATACATCATGTTGGCGCCCACGGAAAGTGGTGATGTCACTTCATTAGGGAGCGAAGAAAGGAAATGAGTTGAAAATAACGTTTACCCCTCATTTGGTCGAGTGCGTGTACCGGCAAAGGGAGGGAGAGAGCCGTCTAACGGAACTCCAAAGACAAGAGCATTGATTGTGAGGGAACACGCTCATGGCATTCAACCAACTGAATTTCACCACGTCACTTCAGTAGCGTTTTGGCTACTGAAGCGTTCGGTATCCCAATACGCTCCCGGTGCGTGTACCTTCCTCTCAATATCCAATCTATCTCTCTCTCTCGAGCCTTCCTCTCAATATCCAATCTCTCCAATCTCTCTCTCTCTCTCTCTCTCTGGAGCCTTCCTCTCAATATCCAATCTCTCTCTCTCCAGAAGAAGAAGACATGTAAGATTTTCTTTTTCGTTTCTTTCATTTTATTTGTAAATTTCACCTGCAAGCAACGGCCTTGCCTGCTCTCAAAGGGCTGCCACACCCATTCACCATCTCCTCCTTTCTTCGTGTAGTCTCCTCACCCTTCTCTATGTGCGCGTAGCCCGCGTAATCTCTCACATCTGGGTGCGTGTACCTTCCTCTCTCTCTCTCTCTGGAGCCTTCCTCTCAATATCCAATCTCTCTCTCTCTCCAGAAGAAGAAGACATGTAAGATTTTCTTTTTCGTTTCTTTCATTTTATATGTGATTTTTTTTTTTCCAAATGTTGTATGGTTTTTAGGGTTATCACTCGATCTATGATGGACACCCGTTTTGGACCGTTTGATTTGATTTGGATTTTGGGATTACGACCCATCTACGATGGGCCCAAGGTTTTGATGTAGGGTTTTGAATTGTTTTTCTTTTTCTTTTTTTTGTCTGTGTGAGAAATGCTATGAAGAGAAGTAGAGAAGAAATGGGGGTTTGGAGAGGGGAGGGAATGATTTTGATACCCTTAAACAACATCCCTTTCCATGTTGAAGGATGCTGACAGAACCCTTTAATCCTCTAGAATTGAAAATTTGTTCAGTGCGACAGACCCAACTAGTGGGATCTTTGTCTCCTAACTTTGGAAAATCGAGATGGGTTTATCTTGCTTGGATGGGGAATACAATATCTGTATTGGATGCACTGTTAGATCCACCGGATTTGCTCCTCGTATCTTCATCGTTGGTCCAATCGGTTGTATCCTTGATCATTCAAGATGCCAACTGCTCATATTGGAGGTTCATGCAGGCAAGGGTCTCTTTGATCTCCCGCAATAGCTCTGAATGTTTCTTGCACTTATTTTTCCAGCCTCTCAACTTTAACCTTCATCGATTTGATCTGCTGAGCTCGCATTTCTGGTTTTGGGAATCCCCAAGATTGATGCTCTCTGATACCAGTTGATATGGTCCTTGCTCCAAGAGCAGGGATGGGTGCTTGATCCTCTTTGGAGGAGATCTACTTCCTAGTACACAAGACATTGAATTGTTTAGGGGAATTTATCAATGATTTTGATTATTCAATAATTCAATATCGCTGAATTTTTTATGGGGATTTATTCAATGACTCAACCTTCTCCTCTTTTGCTCACATGAGTTTATCAAAAAATTAGTTTGGTTTCATGTCTGGGAGGTGTTCCACTGAAGTTATTTTCCTACTTAGACAATTGACAGGGAAACATAGGGAGAAGAGGAAGGATCTCGAATACGATAGGGCCCCTAAAGAGTTTATTCGGTGGGTGTTATGAAAGAAATGAGTTTAAAGAGGACATGTTGACATGATTAAGGGTATGTGGGAGAGAGCGGTAACAAATGTGAGGACCTCTAGTGGAGAGGCAAGAGCAAGGTGTTCCGTATCCGTTACGATATGCCCGTAAAGGCCAATATGTATAGGTAACGGGCATGACTACACCTAGATCCATAGCTCAAGTGGTAGACTAAGTGAAAGATACCTCGTTTCAACACTGAGGTCTTGGTGTCGATTCCCTTGTGGGGGTGGCTAACTGTAAAGTGTGAACTGACAGTGGGTGTACTAACAACCTAACAAAAAAAAAAGGGTAACGGGCATGACTGTTACGCGATACAGGGGTGAAAGGGGCAGTTAGTTTTTTGAGACCGTATCAACCGTTATGGTGGTCGTAAGGCTGTCACAGTGCATAACGACCGTTGCTCCCATAACAGTTGAAAAATGATCGCTTTTTTTTTTCCTATTTAAATTTATTTTTCTCGTCTTTTTCACTTTTTTCATTTCAAAAGCTCTCTTATATCAATTTACAACATATTTTGACCACTCTTACTATAGCTTTTAAGATTAAAATTGTGGATTGAAGTGATTTGAGCGAAAAGAATCTCCGAAGGCCTTTTTTTCAAAAATTTGAAAAAACAGTATTTATGCCTTTCTCTGATTTCTAGTTGTAATGCTTAATTGTGATGTGTAAACATTAGAGACATAATCATATTAACCAAATCACTAAACAACCCGATACAACACTCTCACCAAAGAGTGGACCGTTACACTACCATAAACATGTTCAAAACAAAAAATGAATACATATTTGAAATATTTCACTATTCTTGATTTTCTAGATATTTTTTCAAAATTTTTTAGGCAAAAGAAATTTTTTAACCGTTACGGGGGTTGTAACGGTCATTACACCCCCGTATCGACCATTATGGCCGATACCCGTATCGGTAATGGTGGTGACCATTACGTCCACTGTTACCGATACGGAATACCCTTGGCAAGAGTTCCCAATTATTGTTGGCTTGCACTAGGAGTCGACACTGAGATCACACCTTTTTCCATTGGTTATGGACGAGTTAATGAGGCATTTACATGAAGAGATCCCATGGCGTGTTGTTTGTATATGACATAGTTTTGATTGACAAGACAAGGGAGGGTAAACACAAAGCTAGATCTATGAAGTGATGCTTTAGAATCTAAAGGATTTAAAATTGGTCGGACTAAAACAGTGTATGGAGTGCCATTTTAGTAACAATACGAGTGAAAATGAGAAATTAGTTAAGATTGTTGGCCAAGAAGTTTCGCAGAATAACCACTTTTGATATATTTGGTTGATAATTCACGAGAGTGGAGAGGTTGAGAAGGGTGTTGCCCATAGAATTCAAGCATGGTGGAAAAATGGAGACGTGCCTCTGGATTGGAGTTTTATGTGATTGTTGTGTTGTGTACTACCCAATTTGAAAGGGAAAATTTATAAAGTAGCTATAAGTCTGGCCATGCTTTATGGGACAAAATGTTGGGCAGCTAAGGAACAACATATTAATAGGATGAATGTAGTTGAAATGAGGATGTTGAGATGGATGAGTGGAAAGATGAGGAAGGATAGGTTTAGAAATGAATGCATTTGAGAGAATTTAGAAGTAGCACCAATTGGTAATAAGATGAGGGAAAGTACATTTAAATGTTTTGGTCATGTACAATGGAGACCAAGAATCACACCAGTTAAGAGTGAGTCGGTACAAGTTGAAGGCCATAAAAGGGCAAGGGGAAGGTTAAGAATGACATGTGGTCTAAATCAAGGTTTGGCCCTCGATAGAGTGGAATGGTGGAATTGGATTCATGTAGCCAACCCCAATTAATTGGGACAAGGCTTAGATGGTGATGATGATGATTTGTGGTTTATTTGTTGGAAATTAAATCATTATATTCTTGAAGTTATTTAGAATGGAGAAATGTTCCAGTGATTTGAAAATTATAGTGCTCCTAGTTGCATTAGTTCAGTAACTTCAGTTAGACAGTCCAATCGATTGATCTGAACTACCATTGAGTCCATGACACATATCTAAGGCTATGATGCAAAGATTTCTCTAAGTCTATGATCCAGTCCATCCTTGATTTGGCCTTATTTTCTATAGCCATCCGTATTCCAAGCCATGAACGGGATGGCTACGGTTGCCTTACAAAAATGATTCTTTAGAATTGCAAGCAATCAATGATGGTCCTAACAAATAGATGGATCAGATTGTTAATTAGACCCATTTTTATGTAAATGATCTGGACTGTCCATATTAAAGACCATTGATTGAATAGTTCTATTTGTCAGATTAGTGTGATGGTTGCAAGGTTGCCCATAAAATGTGCATTGGACTTGGTGCACAATCTAGATCAATTGATTGGATAGTCAAAGTGTTCCAATTCAACTAAATGCAACTAGGAACATTATAACTTATAGTGGTCTGAGTGCACTGTTGCATGTCTCTATGCAATGAATCTATGTTATGTCCTCATGTTCTTGATGATATTGATTTTTATAGGGTTGTGATTTTTTCCCCTTTTTTTGAGTTTTTTAATTTTATTTATTTATTGTTGGAAGTTTCTATATTATTTTTGTTCTATCTTTTGATCTTTTCAGAGTTTTTTATTCAATCATTTCAAAAAGTTTGTAATGGTTTGTGATCTGAACTGTTTATTTTGTGGGTCACACCATGATTTTTGCATAGGGATGTCTCTGCAGTTTCTATCTCACTTCCTCTCCCTCCCTATCTTTTTTCTCCCATGCTACACGTGCGTTGCATGTGCTATTCCCTAAGTAAAAGATAATTTTCCTTTCAGTTTACCGTAGTTGATTTGAGAGGGGGGCAAGTATCTTTTATTATTGTTTGAGCATGTGAATCTATCATTCGATGTAAAAATGGGTACATGCATGCATATTCTTGTAATTGGTATTTCTTTGCATTTCTGGTTGTGCCAAAAACGACTATTTGGTTATTTTTTGAGGGAAGAAAACCTAATAGACCCAATTGCAACTGGGAAATTCAAGATACTTCTTTAATTAATTTGCAATAATCCCCCAAGATACTCATAATCTCGAACAAAATCCCAAAAGATAATAACTCAAAATATAATCCCCCAAATCAGTAAAATCTCTTTAAAAAATAGCATGATAAATATACCCTACGAATTATATGGGCATCCACTAATGCATATTCATTTATATATATTACTGTAAAATCCCTCCCCTTTTCAAAACAACCTTGCCTTTGAGGTTGAAATTGAGGAGAGTTATTGTTGTCATCAAGGTCATCACATGCATCATTTGGTTCTTCAACTGGTTTGATGAGAAACAACTTTTTCTGTTTACAGAAGTGGCCCTTTTGCCACTTTCCATCGCAATGCCAACAAAGCTCATCTGCCTTTCTTTCATTGATCCATTTTGCAGGCAATTTGGTCCAAACCGGTTTTATTGAATCGACCTGATCTCATATTCTGTTAATTATAAATGCGAAAAGTAAATGTAACCTTCAACAGGTGACTGAAAAATTAGATACGGGGGTGTAACGGTGATACGGGGGCGTAACGGCGCAAAATTTTTTTTTTGCCAAAAAAATATGAAAAAATATTGATTAAATCCGAAATATTCTAAGCATTCCAAATATGCATTCATTTATAAATTGGAACATGTTTATGGTGGTGTAACTGTCCACTCTTTGGTGAGAAGTTGTATCGGACTGTCTGATTAATTTTTAACCAGGTAACTTGAATTTGACTACAAAATTCATATATTTAATTTTTTTAAATATGTAATTTATATACTTAACAACTTGATATTATTTCTCCCTATAGTTCTTTAAAAAAAAATGAAATTAAATTTAGGTAGATGGCGTTACCAATTTGGGGCTGACTTGGAGGACCAATCTATTCTCCAAATCAGCCTCAAATTCATGTTATTTATTGTCATTATCCCACTTATAAATTGGTGGACATTTATTGGATAGTGAATCATAAAAAATAAAATAAAATCAAAAGGTCCTATTTTAAAAAATAAAAACTCACAAATTAATAATTAAAACTATTTAAGTAATTTGATTTTGGCATTGTGAGTTAGCAATTGCAGTCCATAATTTAATTGTCAAATTTTAAGTTAATATATGTCTCGTGTACAATTATTTAAGGCTTGAATTAGGAGGGACTCAGATGTAAAGTGCAACACGTGTCAAAGTTTTTTGGGCCCCACCCGTGATGAATGTGTTATATCCATAACGTCCATTCATTTTGCCAAATAATTTTAGGGCATGAGCCCAAAAATGAGGCACATCCAAAGCTCAGTGGACTGCACCATAAAAAACAACAATAATTAAATGTTCACCGTTAAAAATTTATTGAGGGCTAGAAAAGTTTTAGATCAAGCTGACATGTGTGTTTTCCCTTCATCCACGTCAATGTGACCCACTTAATAAGTTAGATTGAAAATAAACGTTACAGTGGACTTTAAGAAAATTTTAATAGTGAGCATTCTATAACCATTTTTTCCTATGGTGTGGTCCACCTAAGATTTGAATATTACTAATTTTTTGAATCCTAACATAAAATGACGTGGCAAAATGGATGGACGATATGGATAGAAAATATACATCATAGTGGGCCCCACTTGGGTCTGATCACATTGGATGGAAAATAAACGCTACCGTGCGCGTACGAATTATTTAACGTGAAAATCATTATCTTTGTTGCTATTTTTGGTGTGGTCCAGATGATCTCTGGATATAATTCATTTTTTGGGTGGTGCTCTAAAATGATCTCTGAAAATAGACGAACGGTGTAGATGTAATAAATACATCACTGTGGAGCCCATATAACTTTGATCTCCTTTGAACCGTTCGTACAACTCGGAGCTCGAGGAGTGTCAGCGCTCGTCTTTGCGTGACACGTACCTACAGCAGTATTAAAAAAAAAAAATTGGGGAGAGAGGGAAACGAAAAGAAAAAAAGAGGGAAAGAAGAGAAAAGAAAAAAAGAGGGAAAGGGGGAGAGAATAGATTGAGAGAGAGAGAGAGAGTGAGTGAGAGAGAGAGAGAGGAAGAAGAAGAAGAAGAAGAGGAAGAAGCAGCTGGAGCCGCAGCCGCAGCCGCAGCTGCTCGAGAAGAAGAAGAAGAAGAAGAAGAAGAAGAAGAAAGAGAAGAAGAAGAAGAAAAGAAAAGAAAAAAAGGTGAGTTTTTTTTTTTGTTTTTTGTTTTTTTTTTTAGGGCTCACAGCATTAATCCAGAAGTGGCCCTTTTGCCACTTTCCATCGCAATGCCAACAAAGCTCATCTGCCTTTCTTTCATTGATCCATTTTGCAGGCAATTTGGTCCAAACCGGTTTTATTGAATCGACCTGATCTCATATTCTGTTAATTATAAATGCGAAAAGTAAATGTAACCTTCAACAGGTGGCTGAAAAATTAGATGGTGAGGGAAGGGAGTCTTGGAATTGGATGCGAGAGAAAAGAATTGGGCATTGTTGCGTAAATGGCGTTGGACGTGAGGAAGAGATGAATGTATTATGAGGAACATGGTGATGTAGGATACATGTATGATTGTCATGTTTCACAGGAGATTATTCAAAGGACAATTCAAAGCATACAGATCCTAGGACCTGTGGGTTATGGGCCAAGCCCACTAAATAATAATTTCAGCAAGCAAAAATTCATGTCATTTCATTAGAAATCATCCCCACATGCACACAATCATATAAAGATTAAATCGCAGGATGTTAAGGTTGTTAGAACAACCACTTAGCACAGAATATCAACAAAATACTCATGGGCAGATTCATACACCGTAGAATTTACCGTACTCATTCACCACATAAACTATGTTTAGAGGAGATGAAGATCACGTGGGATATGGGGTGGGATAAATCTGTAATTTGGGAATTGAGGGTTGTGGGAGGAAATTGGGAGAGGGTCTAGGGTAGGTTTTATGTGGGAGGCAGGGACATAGGGTGTCGAGGTTTTGGGCACAATGGATTGAAGGATTTAGGATAGATAGGATTAAAGAGGTTTTTTTAAAGGAGTAGAAGGAGAAGGAAAGACCATACCTTGCAGAAGATAAACACGTGAGCGAGTCGCACGCCCACAAAAAGATGGAATCTCACCACATTGCTCCAAGTCTCATGGAGGGTTCTTCCAAGTCACATGGAAGAAAGAAAGGCTTCTCTTTAGAAAACAAATGTGTACTCTTCTCCCTAGGGTTGGACGTTTCCCCCCCTTAAATAGAGTTTTTATATTTAAAAGTAAAATGACCAACATGCCCCTTTTTAAAATCTAGCAAAGTAGGGGCCCACTAAGAAATCCAAACCAACCAAAATGTGCAGAAAAATAACAAAACATAAATGGACACTAAAACTGAAAAGGACTTGATCACATGGTGGGCCACCATGTGATCAGAGCCCACCATGTGATCAGACGTGATCCAACGGTCGGATCTCAACCAAAACTCTCAAAAACTATCCTGGCACTCCAAATAATGCAGCTCGTGTGCATCCTCCTAGTCTGGGGCCTTCATAATGCACATCCTATGCACATGGGGTCTTCAAAGTGGCCCACGGGCCAGGCCCAAGTAGCGATCACCCAAATAAAGTGTGGGCTGGGTTGGCCAAGGCCTGGGGCTCTCCTACGGCGATGCTGGTACACTCTGATGTCCGCATCACATGGTCATGGGAAAATATGGTTCGTCTGAAGTGGGATGGTTTTCCAGGCATGAACAATAGGCAAATGGGTTCTTTGTTTCGGAAAGACATAAGCAAAGTAGGAAAAAGATACACGGTGCTAATAGGACCATTTCACACAGTTGGTATTAGTTGCTGTAATGGGCTGGTTTTTGGTTGGTATATTAGATAGAGTTCATCTCTGGAAGGACACATGGTTGACAACGAGTGTCATGAGTCATCTTTCTAAGATCTATTTGAGCTAGCTATTGACAAGGAGGTAAAAATTCATGAAGGTTATGAAATGGTGGGGAGTCCGTGGTTTGGGATATCAGGATGAGAAGAAACATATATGACACATAACTAGCTAATTTGATAATCTTTTAAGTTGAATGAGGTGCACTTGGATCAACTGGTGGAGGATAGGAAAGTCTAGAGGCAGTTGGCTAAGGGTGAATATTTAGCTAAATCCTTATATGCCGTAAAATCCCTCCTCTTTTCAAAACAACCTTTCCCTTGAGGTTGAAATTGAGGAAAATTCTTGTTGTCATCAAGGTCATCATATGCATCATTTGGTTCTTCAACTGGTTCGATGAGAACGATTTTTTTTTTTAATTTTTATTATTATTATTTTTTAAAAATGTTTACAAAAGTGGCCCTTTTGCCACTTTTTATTTTATTATTATTATTATTTTTTAATGTTTACAAAAGTGGCCCTTTTTCCACTTTCCATCACAATGCCAACAAAGCTCATTTTCCTCTCCTTCATTGGTCCATTTTGTGGGCCATTTGATCCTAACCGGTTCTATTGAATTGACCTGTAAATCAACATGATCTCATATTCAATTAATTATAAATACAAAAACCCCGGGTTAAGAAAAATGTAACCTTCAACAGGTGGCTGAAAAAGTAGACGGTATGGGAAGGGAGTCTTGGAATTGGATGCGAGAGAAAAGAATTGGGCATCATTGTGTAAATGGCAGTGGACACATGAGGAAGAGATGAATGCATTATGAGGAACATGGTCATGGGAAAATATGGTCTGTTTGAAGGGAGATGGTTTTCCAGTCATGAGCAATAGGCAAATGGGTTCTTTGTCTTGGAAAGACAAGAAAAAGAGGAAAACAATACACGGTGCTAATAGGACCATTTCACACATATTCGGTGTTAGCTACTTGCTGTAATGGGCCGGTTTTTGGTTGGTAGAGGAGATAGAGCTCGTCTTTAGAATAAGATCTCATGGACTGAAGGTATTTGTTAGAGGATCCTCCTCACGATCATCAATTGAGCACTTGCAAATGAGTTTCGTGGGTGCTCTAAGACGGATCTTCTGGATTGTTGGGGAAGCTTGTATCTGGATTGGCTTTTGTTTCCGTTTGTAAGGGTGTTTGATTTATGGTGGGCCTCCTAAATTGTTTAGTGACAAGAGGGTCATTGTTTTGCTTTGGGCTTGTCCGTAAGGGTGTTTTGTTTCTTTTGAATGAATTAAGGCCTTATCATCTCTCTCTCTCTCTCTCTCTCTCTCTCTCTCTCTCTCCCCCCACATCTGAAGAGAAGGGCTAGAAATTCTATAGCTAGGATCTTCAAATGTAAGTGAGTTTAGTGCATGGGTTTTCATGGTGAGTTTGGACAAGAAAACTAGCTTGTCCTGATTTCATTCCCAAAAGGGGTTCATAAACAAACCTGCATTTTCTTTTTATTTGGTGATTTATGCAAGGACCAATCTTACCATCGCAGGACTAGTGTTAACATTTGCTAAATTGGACATTGCAAAATAAAGTTAGCGACTCAAGTGAGCGGCCCCTCTTGCGAGGAGGTGGAATATGTGTTAGACATCCGTGCGTGGGTGCAAGTGTCAGCTAATTGGAAAGGTAGGATTCACCATGAACATCCCATGTACCAAAAGTAATGCTGGTCTGCTAATTGGTAAGGTCAAGCTTTTATGACAAAATGGGCCAGCAGTGGACCATATTCATGTGTATCAGTGGTCCCCTAAAATGACACAATGTCATTTTCAGTAATTATAAATATGAAAACTCCAGGTTAGAAAATTCCAACCTTCAACAGGTGGCCCCGGAAAGTAGATGGTTAAGAAGGAAAATCGAGCAATGGTCCACACTCAATTGAAGAAAAGGGCTTAAAATTCTGTAGCTAAGATCCTCCAGTATAGTTGAGTTTAGTGCCTGGGCATTCATGGTGACATTGGATCAAAAGCTAATGTTTCCCAGTTTTATACCCAAAAGGGGTTCGTAAACAAACTGGCCTTTTCTTTTTTGTCAGGGTTGATTGCAGCAATTGCCAATCTTGCAATTGCAGGACTGGTATTAACATTTACTAAATGGGATGCCATGCATTAGGGTCTTGATGCAGTGAGCAGCCCCTTATGTGAGGTGGAATACGTGTCAGAGATCTGTGCATATGACAAATGTCTCAAAGATCTTGGCCATTCATCAAGTAGGGGGTGCATCATGAACATCCTATGGGCCAAAATAAATTCTGCTAATAAGGTCAAACTTTTGTGACAAAATGGGCCAGCAGCAGACCATATTCATGCATATATTCATTTAAAATCAGCAGACCATATTCATGCATATCAATGTTAATGGATGATTGCTAAATAGATCCGGTAAAGCCGATTTGGACTGAACAGCTTACAAACAGATTGGTTCCTTCTTGTGCTTTAACTTTTAAAACACTAGGAACTCTTGCTCATCATCTTTTTTAAAAATAATAAAAAGGAAAATCAAAACTGGCCAAAGAAAGCTTTTTGTGCCCCCTTATAAATCCTCTCTTCTTTAGAAAGCTTACCATGAGTCTTCCAAAATTAGATCCATCTCGCTATCGCCACAACCAAACTGGAGGTTTGTTTTTACAAATCTCAATCCATCATCTTCTTTTCTATATTTTCCAAATGCATTTCTGTTTGATTTATACATTTTGTTTGTTTTCAATCTCTTCGTTGATTCAATCTGTGGAAATTTTGTTTGATTTGAAGATAAAGTCAAGATTTTTGGAACCCTAGGTTTTAGTGTAAATGGATTTGAAGTAGATTTCATTCAAAGAGCTAATTCAGATGCTTGTAATAGGGAGGTTGAGCTTGATTTTTGCTGAAATCTGGATCTGGTGGAGTTATTTTGGAGGACCCTGACAATGCTTGGGATATTCTGTCTTGGGTCGCGTTCAGATGTTCTACTGAATTGCATTGCAATAATGAGTCTCTAAAGAGTAAATCACAAGTATTGGGGCTAACCTGACACCATTCATGATTAGGGCCTGACCAATACCCAAATTGCAATTTCTTCCAATTCAAGTTGGATCTGTGAGGGACCACTTCAATCAGATAACTCACAAACTTCTATTCCAAGCAATAGGGCTCTGTTATTTGCTTTTAGCTTTAGCATGATTCATGGTTTTGCCTATTAGTTAAAACAATGCATTTTCCATTGTTGGTAGAGAGGATAATGAATGAAAGAAATAACCTTAAAGAGGCAACATTCAATATTTTTCTTGTGGGTAGTCGGTGGCATTGTCACCATAGGGCATTAACATATGCTTTTGAGCACGTGGGTGGTTTACATCAATGGGAGTAAGGATTGTGATCAATTGTTTTTAGGTTTTTAGTTTTTCTTTTTTCTGCTATCTCAGCTGATCTTTCCTTTGTATTTCTGCTTCTATTTTAATATAATATCATTATCTTTGAAAAAAATAAAAATAAAAAATAAAAAATTGATAAACTGCTTGGGTTTGTCTCTAAGCCTTTGTATAGGGCTGCATGTAGTAGTTATACTTCAAATAGCACAAGGCCCTGACTTGCAAAGTACTACACTGCTAGAATTGTGAACCATACTTTTTTTAGAAGCTTACAGTGGTTCAACATTTACCATGTTTCATGCTTAGTATGACCTGGGGTTTGTATAAAGCTTTGAGCCTAAATGGGTATTTGTTAAATACTTTTTCTTTCTTGTTTTTATCATTTATCATCATCAAAGCCTTATCCCTGCTAATTGGCGTCAGCTATGTGAATCCTTTTCTGCCATTCCATTCTATGAAGGACCATGTCCTCATTTAAATCATGGATTGTCAATTCTTTTCTGACTACCCCCACCCATGTTCTTTTGTGCCTTCCCTTGCTCTTATATAGTTTTTAACTTAGCAAACTCACTTCTACTGATGTGCAATTCTTGGTCTGCATACACATGGCCAAACTGTCTATCAATGTTTGAAGTATTGATATCACTACAAGTTTCGCTAGCCGGGGATACGAAAATGATATTGATATCACCGATAATATCGCTGATAATCGGAAATGCGGGGAAACATGGGGAAATGGTGGAATTTTTCAATGAAACTTTAGGAGATGCTAAAATACACATATTGCATATTTAGGAATAAAAAAATTGCAGAAAGAATGCATACATGATAAATTTCTATTTAATGAGGGCCTAAACGCATGTGTGGTTGTAAGAAACTAGTCCAACCATCCTATCTATCCATCCAACCTTTCATCAAAACATCCATCGATATTTTAGAATATCGACAACACACAATATTTCGCTGAGAAATCATCGACAACCGAAAAGGAAATGAAAGACTGGTCTCATTGACAATTTGAACACTACATACAACCATGCGCCCATAAAAAAAATGAAATGATTTTTTTAATAAACAGATTTTTGGCGATATTGATACATTGATGATTTTATTGAAATATTGCCATACACTACATTGGTGATACAAGCGACACCTGGAATTTACATAGTCGAAAACATTGGTGATACAAGCGACACCTGGAATTTACATAGTCGAAAATATTGGCGAGATTGATGCATTGGCTATATAAGCGACACCTGGAATTTACACAGTTGAAAATATTGATGATATCGGCACATTGGCAATGCTTAGTGATACATCGCCGATACCTGGTATTTCTGAGGCTACCAACGTTATCGATATAACTACCAGTGTTATTGGTATCTCCTAGCTAGAGATACGGATAATATTGGGGATACTCTGAATAATGCCGTCTATATCTACTTCCCTCATCTTCTTATTTGTTGGGGCTACTCTTAAGATCACCCGGATGCATTCATGTCTAATTCTATCGTTCCTCATCTTTCCACTCTGCCATCTCAACATCCTTGTTTCAGCCACACAATCCGTTAATGTGTTGTTTCTTGACTACCTAAGTACCTAACATTCTATCAGGTAAAACATAGCTGGTCTTATAGGTGCCCTCTAATGTCTCCCTTTATCTTTGATTGGTATAATGCAGTTAAGTAAAACTCCAAAGGTACTCTTCTTCATCCACCCGGCTCTAATTCTATGAGTGACATCCTTCTCGGCCTTTCCATTCCCATGAATTATTGATCCAAGATGTCTGAAATGGTTATTTTGGGGTATTATGTAGCCGTGAATCTTAACTAATTTCCCGCATCCACTCCTATTATTACATAATTGCATTCCATACACTTTGCTTTGTCTGACTAATTTTAAAATCTTCTTTTCTAAATTTAAAATTCTAAAGATTTCTAGAAGTTCACCTTTGGTTTATATGTAATGGATTGTGTGGTTATAGACTTATGGCCCGATTGTTACTTATTTTATAGTGCTTATCCATGTTGGGGCCTATCAGGTGCATGGGTTTGATCATCTCCATCATAAGGAGATCAGAGTGCAATACAACTGGGATTTAGGGCAAATTTTATCACCTTCTTGATTTAAAAAAATTTACCATAAATCTTAATCTATGTTAATACCAACCAATCAGTTGCGAATCTATAGGGCTGTGAGGTCGAGTCGTGTCTTCTCGTCAGCCATTGGATGAAAGATTTGCAAAATTCGTCTCGCAGATGCCAGCGCTGTAACTAAAAAGCAAAACCAAGAAGGCCGAAGGATTACGTGGTGTCCTCAGCAGTGTCTTGACGTCAACAAGTTTTGTGGGCCCCACAATGTTTTTGTATGTGTTATGTCTAAACTAAAAAGCAAAACCAAGAAGCATTTTAGGGTATGAGCTCATACCCTAAACTGGTCTTGCCAAATGAATGGACAGTATAGACATAACACATACATTATTGTGGGGCCCACAAAACTTGGTGACGTCAAGACATCACCGAGGTTCTGTGCGCACCACGCAATCTGCTTCCGCAGCCGTAGGAGTCGTAGTGGGGTAAACCAATACGGCTGAGTACTTGCCTGGAGGGCCGATTTCTCCTGTTGTGGTTCTTTCTTGCAGCCGGTTTTGCTTTTTTATTACGGCGCTGGCATCTGCACCGTGAATTTTGCAAATCTGTCATCCGATGGATGATGAGAAAACACAACTTGACCTCATGGTAGTGTTATATACGCTTTGACCCTATAGTACCACCCACCCACCCACACACACACACACACATATATCCCATTGCTCAGCTGTGCACCAGTTCTCTTGAGAACTCATCACACGCGATGTGAGCCCCTAATTTGAACGGACAACATGATGCAACACCCCATGAAGCCCCCAGGGTCCAACTTTTACCCTGATCCAAAACTTTGGTGGGCCATGGCAAAAGAAAACAGTTTCCTCCCTTGATTTTCATCTTTGTTTGCTATGGCCCACCAGAGTTTTGGATCAGGGTGAAAATTGGTCCCTGAGGGTTTCATGGGGTGCCGCATCACATGGACCGTTCGGATTTTGGGCCCATGACACGTGTGGAAAGGTGCACAAGTGAGCATGCCTCTCTCTCTCTCTCTCTCTCTCTCTCTCTCAATATATGCGTGCGTGCGTTCGTGGATAAAAGATTTGGACCATTTCTCAATCTCATTAAAGTTGAATTCTCAATCTATGTAGGTCCAACCAACCGTGATATACCAAATCAAATTGCAATAGATGATAACTCCGCAGGTTGTCGTTTGTGAGCCTAACTTACTACAATAAATTCCAACTTTGAAGCCAGAAGCTACTTTAAATGACAAATTTTGTTCTAATTTCCCCCCTAAAATGTTTGTTTGTTTAATGCTTTCATATGAATATGTTGGGATTCTAGCCTTACTTTCAGTGGTGGTATTTTTGATTGTCTTTCCCACGTGGACATTTCATCTTTGTTCAGGCTTCATTGGCAATATCAAGTGCTAGCAATAAGTGCCAACCTTCGCAATACGATCCTCTCTGAAACCACCCGTCTTTAAAATATCATTTGGCAGTCTGTCCACATATTCTTGTTTTTTTTTCCTTACAAATCAAAAAGCTCGTTATGCCCACGGTGCCCACTCTCAACCACTTAGGGAGATGCTCCGTGGGCAGCTTATCTGAAATTTATCACAAGATAACTATTGCTCTTCTAGATTAATTGGCTTTTATCCTCAAATGAGAGTATTCTTGCTTGATAAGGTTCTAGTACTCATGTTCTGTTCCAATTGCTGGCTCTCTTGATTTCATAAATAATTTAATGTCATTTTCTGTCATCTTACAGCAATGTATGATAATTTGGGAAGCCAGCCTGGGGTGCCAAGACCACCCATGAACCCCCAACCAAATCCCTTTGGAAATACATTCTATGGAGCTGGATCAGGACTCATCCGAGGTGGGCTGGGCGCATACGGGGAGAAAATCCTTGGATCGAGCTCTGAGTACGTGCAAAGCAATGTATGCAATGTCCGGAGATCAAAAGAAATACAGCCAATGGTTCCCTGCAATATATTTCATTAAATGAGTTTTTGCCAAGCACACTTACCTATCCACATGTGATCACCTGGAATATGTGTGGCACATGATAACCTGTATCAGGTGGATCCCACTGAGTAGATGAACTAGCCCACAAAATCATCCTGGCTCATTATCAGGTGGGCCACTGATGTTGGTGCTATGTGAGCAGTCTTCAATTCATTCAAAATTCTTTGTTGCTTTTACATGTGGCCCACCTGACAAGTTGACCAGCATGATTTTTGGATGAGGTCATTTCTCACGTACAGCTCAAACATCCCATATCTGTGCCAGGTTAGATCTTGTGGCCATTGTGTGGAGGTACATTTGGGCTAGCAAAGCTTTTTCCATGATATGTTGCTGTATTAACATTCTGAAACCATGTCAACAGATCAGTAGGTATTTTTCGGATCCTCAATACTACTTTCAAGTGAATGACCAATATGTGAGGAACAAGTTGAAGGTTATCTTGTTTCCATTCCTACACAGGGTAAACAGTCCAGTTCTTCTTTATCAGTGTTGAGCTGCTTTCATACTTAAAAAAGGTGTTGAATCTTTTCTCTCTGTGTTCTGTCCAGGGACATTGGACGAGGATAACAGAACCAGTCGGGGGCAGGCTCTCTTATAAACCTCCAATCTACGACATCAATGCTCCAGATTTGTACATTCCCTTCATGTCATTTGGCACCTATGTGGTTATTGTGGGCTTCGCGTTGGGCCTTCTTGGAAAGTAAGACTTGAATTTAATTGTGCGTATACACCTTTCTTTCTTAGGGGAATTAATTGTGATGCATTAGGATGTGCATGTACAGTCCTTACAACTGGAGCGACCATTTACTGATCCAGACCATTGATTAGCTTTCAGCAGCGTTGGCTACTTCCTCTGATGGAAGTTTTTTTTTTTTTTTTTTTATAAATAAAATTTAATTCTGTTTTTTGGGGAATCCCCATCAACTTCCTGCTCCATCAAACAATACTGGATCACCAAAATGTGGGCCCCACTTGTGCGGATCGCGCCAAATCATGACAATATGCTCATCCTGACATCACAAATTCTCGGCTCTAATAATAATTCATCAGAATCTTATGAGGAATTATAGGGTCTTCATCAGCAAACATACGAGTTGTTTATGCACATGATTCCATGTGTGTGGCGCCATGGTTTGGCGATGGGAACCGTTGATATCATTGAGATACACAACCTGCAGGACTGCCTTACAAAGCTTCATGATGGGAAGATCCTAACCTTCTGATAATGGCTCACAAAAAGACAACTAGGGAGACTCCATATTCAAAGGAAACAGCTCAGTGATCAAAGTGTTTGAAATATTCCAATGCGCGAGAGCTTTTGGAAGATCCAACCCTTTGATGGGGCCAATTTGTTGCAACCATCTGTTGTTTACGAGCTGTAGATCACATGGTTAGAATCATCAAACCAAAGTGCTACCTTGGAATTATAAGCAATGCGAAGTGGGGTCAAATATAATATGGAATCCCGCCAGTCTTATACCCATCACCTGTTCTTGTTTCTTATGCAGGTTTAGCCCCGAAGCTTTGAGCCTGCAGTTTTCGAAAGGATTGCTTGGCTGGTTTTTGCAGGTCGCCCTGCTTAAAGCTTCCTTATATTCACTGGGGACTGGGGAGGCCCCACTGCTGGATATTGTTGCATACGGTGGGTATGCTTTCACCGGCATGTCGCTGGCTGTTCTGGCGGGCATCTTCTCAAGATATGCTTATTACTGCCTGATGCCGTGGATGTGCATCTGCATGGGGGTGTTCCTGGTGAAGACCATGAAAAGGGTTCTCTTCGCAGAGGTAAGGAGCTACGAGAAGCATTCAAGCCGACACCACTACCTTCTACTGTTCATGGCCGTGGCCCAGTTCCCATTGTTCTTCTGGTTAGGCAATGTGGGGTCATGAATTCCAACTGCGGCTCTCCTTTAGAAACTGTGTATTCTATTGGCATCCCCAAGGCGGCCTGTCTGAATCAGACGGTTGTTGTGCACTTGTTTGGCCTTTTGGGTCGTTGTAGGATGTCGATGCTTTACATCACAAGTACAATGTGGGCTCCGTGTAGGATGGGCAGACGGTCCCATGAAGATGTTTTTTTGTTGCATTTTTTACTTGTCAACACAAAGATGGATTATATCCTTAGATTAGTGCATTGTATTCCATCCAAATCGATTTTAGCTAGTTGTGGTTTTAGTCATGCCTGCTGCTGTGTTTTCTAGTCAGGAAAGTGGGCTTGTTATCATCTAATGATGTAGCGTAAAAACGTTGTTCCAGGTCCTGTTTGCATGCTGGGATCAATCAGGCTCCGTTTGGCTAGGGATCCCAGGTGGGCCCTATCTTCTCCATGTTTGATTTCCATTGGTCAAACAACAATTTCCTTGCCTGGTCAGAAGTTTTGTTTTCAAGGGTGCATTTGGTTGCACCAAATATCACAGAATTTCATGATAATTTGATATTTGGTGCAACCAAACGCACACTAAAAGAAGAAAACCTCCCTAAATTGTGAAGTAGAGTCCTTAAAATTTTCCTTTTCACCTGGATCAAAATTGCAATAGACATTCAATTCCCACTTTGTTTGAAATGTTCTGTTTCAGCTGAATTGTAATTCTTTCAAATTTCCATTTTTGCAACCCAAATATATATATATATATATACACACACACACACACACACACACACACACACACACACGGAAACGCTCACCTGCGAACCAGTTCGTACGTACTACATACGAACTTTTTTGAGAACCCATCATACGTGATGTGGATCCAAAATCTGAACCGTTCATGTGAAGCAACACCTCGTGAAACCATCTAGGACCAAGTTTTACTTTGATCTAAAACTTTGATGGGCCATGAAAAATGAAAACAGTTTCCTCCCTTGATTTGCATTTCTCTTTGCTATGGCCCACCAGAATTTTAGATCAGGGTGAAATTTTGTCACATGGGGTTTCATGGGATTCCGCATCACATGGACCGTTCAGATTAGACACCCATGACACGTGTGCAAAGGTGCGCAGGGGAGCATGACTCTATATATATATATATATATATATATATATATATATATATATATATATATATATATATATATATACACACACACACACACACATACACTCACCTGCGAACCAGTTCGTACGTACTACATACAAACTTTTTTGAGAACCCATCATACGTGATGTGGATCCAAAATCTGAACCGTTCATGTGAAGCAACACCTCATGAAACCCCCCAGGACCAAGTTTTACTTTGATCTAAAACTTTGATGGGCCATGAAAAATGAAAACAGTTTCCTCCCTTGATTTGCATTTCTCTTTGCTATGGCCCACCAGAATTTTAGATCAGGGTGAAATTTTGTCACATGGGGTTTCATGGGATTCCGCATCACATGGACCGTTCAGATTAGACACCCATGACACGTGTGCAAAGGTGCGCATGTGCGTAGGTGCGCAGGGGAGCATGACTCTCTCTCTCTCTCTCTCTCTCTCTCTCTCTCTCTCTCTCTCTCTCTCTCTCTCTCTCTCTCTCTCTCTCTCTATATATATATATATATATATATATATATATATAGTTCATTTGATTTTTTTGCGAAAAGAACTAAATACATTCATGTGACTTCCAACCCACCAACAAATGCAACCCAAGACAAACATCCAAATCACATGCAGCCCATTTGATGATCATCGGCCAGATGTTTGGTTCATCTGATCATCATGGTGTGGATGGACGGGGTTGGATGTCATCCGACTAAACTTTAAATTCAAATGTCTGTGATGTGAAATCATTTCAGCCTTTTAATTTCTTTAGAGTTGGGAAAATGTGGCAATGACTTGTGTTTTACAAGAAAATGGAAATTTTGCAACCATGTGAATTTGGAAGTTTTTGGGTGAATGTACATTATTTTCTATGGTGTGACCCACCTAATGATTATGTTGACCTGATTTTCGGTTCTTGTATTCAACTCAATGTGTGTGGAGCACGGTCGGCCCACACATCGTACGTTACTAACCTTTACATGTACGTTAATGATTGAGATTAACTTGAAAGATGGGCCATCAGTCCTAAGGGTGAGGATTTGATGAAATTTTTATCTTATAATTCCTCCCTAAAGGGTGAGTATCGTAAGAAATTATTACATGATACATTACTGCGCACCATATTAGTGTGTTTTCAGTTCTGACAAATGCAGTTCATGGTTTAATAATTGAGACCGTTGATCTGTTCTAATCTCACTGACCCAAAAATCTCCTCCACACAGCACTCTTAAAGTTTTAAAACATGGTGGGTCCCACATAATTTGGAAAGTTTTAACAATTGGCATCCTTATACCATCTGTTAAGGACTAATGGATATGGCCTCACACACTGCATTGTAGAATAAGCTTACTCTACAAATGATGCAGAAGAAACCGCCTCATAGAATAAATGTTCACAGCAAACGTTGTATTGGAACTTGGACGTACAACGCTTCTATTTTTTCTTTTCCTTTTTGGCTAAAGGTGGGAGTAAAGATCACCAAGCAAGCAAAACCGTCGAAATTGATAGACCCCAGATGATCGAACAGTCAAAACTCCACGCACCCAAAATCAAGTGTTGCAGGGAGCTGCACAACAAAAGGCTCTGTGGAGCCCGCTGTCAAATCTGTGTAAGATCCACTCCATCCATCAGTTGCGCCAGCTCATGCTTGAGCGTGAGCCCAAAAATCAGGTGGACCCAAGGCTTGAGTTGACCACACTACAAGAAAAATGGGGAATAGCACCGGGCCATTGAAACCTACTCGGGGCTAGCTGAAGTTTTGGCTCAGTCTGATATTTGCGTACTCGTCATTCTGGGGGGACGGACTCAACCTTATGAATGGACGGGACAGAATTCAAATATCAAGGTGGGCCCCATGAAGGTCTCAATGGTGGGCTCCCCCAACTCTACTGTTTCTTTTAGTGTGGCCCACTTGAGTTTTGAATCAATCTTATTTTTGGGGTCACATCCTAATATGAGTTGGAGAAACTGATGGACAGTGTAAGTTACACAAGCATCACGGTAGGTCCCACTAGCTTTTTATTGCATGGGCTCCCTACAACAAGTCTCATAGGAAATTTGCACCCAAACTCAATGTAGATTTGGGGTCCATCTAATGGATGGATTGTACCAATTTCGTTCCACGTAATCTTCATTGTATGTCCCACCATTTGAATGGCTAGGATGTTCCATTGGAGGTAATCTTCACTACTCTCTAGATGGTTCTGGATTTCTATTCTTTTGGCCTAGTATTTCTACACGATCCAAATATGTTAAATTGTCCAATATGGCTGATGATAAATCCATGCAAGCAAGCTATCATGTCATTATTTTGCCATGCATAGATGGTTTTGTTAAGGAGGTTACTACAGTACTTCCCAACCTACTGTTATAGGATACAACCGGACCGTAGCTATAGGGTCTAGGGGTCATGCCTGGTGATTCAAACCGTTGATCTGGCGAGATCCATAGCTGATGTTAGATGCTTCGAAAGTATTCAACAATAAAAGATCTCAAACGTTTGATCGAATTGGACCACAAAACATCATATAGGAGATAGTTTATATTCGAATTCCAAAGGAAAAGAGTTAAATGATCAAAGTGTTGAAATTATTCCAATCAAGGTTTGTTTTATCCCTAATCCACAGTGACGCTCATCATATAAACGGTTTGGATTATTAAAACACGACCAAGATGTAAGGATTATAATGCTATAACAATGTCAGGACATTTGAAAGCTATATATATATATATATATATATATATATATATATATATATATATGAGAGAGAGAGAGAGAGAGAGAGAGAGAGAGAGAGAGAGAGAGAGAGAGAGAGAGAGAGAGAGAGAGCATTGAATGGAATGAGAGGTGCATGAATGGGAAGAAAACACTATACACTGTTCAAAGATGAGGTTTGGATTATTATAACACGACCAAGATGTAAGGATTATGATGCTATAACAATGTCAGGACATTTGAAAGCCAAAAAAAAAAAAAGATCGGATAAAAAAAATTCAAGAATGGGAAGAAAACACTATAGATACACTATTCAAAGATGAGGTTAGGGTTTATAAAGAACTTTAATAGAATAAAAACTTGTGCTTCATTACCATTGTAATAGAGTATGTTAAATCCCACACTTCTTTATAAATGGAAAAATTCAATCTACACCCTCCAATCAAATAGTATCAAAATAATGAACTATCCATGACAAAGATAGATCCAACATGATGATAGCTCATAATAATTTATATATTTTATTATTTAATAAATTATATTCTCTTAACACTGATATAATATAACACTGGCATAAGATTGAATTTATAAGAAATATATATTGAGATGCCCAAGTGCATACCTTTTTAGGTGAAAACTGGTGCAGACCCTTGAACATGTGTCATGGGCACAAAATTCAAACAGTTGTCCACCTTGTGTGGCACCTATGAAACCCTAAGGTTCTATTTTTAGCCAAGTCCAAAACTCTGGTAGGGCATAGTAAAAGCAGAGAAATCAAGATAAGAAATTATTTCTCTTTACCATGGCCTAATTTTAGATCAGGCTAAAAGTTGGGCCCTAAAAGTTTTATAGATGGGTGCTATATCATGTGGACCCTTCAGATTTTTTACTCATAATACATGTAAAAATGCACCCAAGTTCTCACCTAGAAGGATATGCAAAGTGAGTATAAATGTGTGTAGAGAGAAAAATGTTCTCTAAGAAACAATTCTCCTTTGGAAACTTTTGATACATGATGTGGGCATTAAATCAGATAGCCTACTAAATGAGTCACATCATGAAATCTCAAGGCTAACTTTTTGGCATGTCCTAAAAATCTAAGTAGGCCATAGTAAAACAAGAGACATAACAAGAGCCAGGGGTTTTCACTTTGCTATGGCCCACTAGATTTATGGATCAAGCTATAAGGGGACGGTCCAGATTTTATGCTGACATCATGTGTCAAAAGTTCTCACAAAGTTCCCATGGCTAGGATCTTCCAGTATGGCAGAATTTGAGACATGTACGTCCATGCAATGCCCAATCAGATTAACACGAGAGAGAGTGAGTCCCACAAAACATCCATCAACCTTCTTACAATCTACTGTACATAAAACAAACAAACATCTTACAATAAACACCCACCTCTTTTACAAAAACACCCACAAAACCGCATACCTATATACAAATACGTACATGTATACACCCCCTTTTCTTACTCTCTTGTATGAGATTGTCAAAAAAATGTACTCAAATCTCCCACGTCAACGTGAGTAGTAGAAGAAAAATTCTTTCTTGAGTATCTGACCTTAGAATACGGCTCCATTCCCTCCTTCCTGACATATACATGGAGAGAGGATTGTGTATTAGAGAATGGAATTTCCTCAAATGCCCTCAAACACCAACTCGTAGAAACAGTAACAAAGTTCATCAATCCAACGGCCCAGAATTTTGTAGTCCATTCGATAAGTTATCTTAGCCGTTGGATTCCTAGATCATAGACCATGGTGCAATGCAAACCGGCTCCATCTCTCCCAAAAGTCCCCTGGTGCAACTTGACAGCTGGATCAGCTGACCCAGTGCACCTTGAGGGACCGAGATCATGAACACGTGTACGGTGATCTTAACAAGGCATTCTGCAGGCTCTACCGTTGATCAACACGTTTTTTAATTGGATGTCCTTAGCACCTGATGGACGGATGGATTTCGTGTACACAACATGGTGGGCCGTGAAGATCTGGTTTTGAAGAGTATGCGGATTGGATGGTGACCCAACTACCACCAGCATGGTGGCAGGATTCTGTGGGGCCCACCATGATGCATATGTTTTATCCACGCAGTCCATCCGTTTTTTCCAGCTCATTTGAGGCCACAAGCTGAAAATTGACGCATATCAAAGCACAGGTGGACCACACCACAGAGAATGGTGGGGATTGAATGCCTACTCTTGAAAACTTCTTGGGGGCCACAGGAGTTTTGGATCAAACTGATAGTATTTTTTTTCCCTTCATCCAGGTCTGTGTAACCTTATGAACAGGCTGGATGACAAGTAAAAAAATCAAGGTGGGCCCAAGGAAGGTTTCAACGGTGAATGATCATTATTACCACTGTTTTGTGTGGTGTGGTCCACTTGTGCTTTGGATTTGATTCGATTTTTGGATTATGGACTAAAATGATCCTGAAAAGCGGATGGACGGTGTGGATAAAACATATACATCCCATTGGGCCCCACAGAATCCCGCCACCATAGAGGGTGGTGGCTGGGTCACCACGCAATCGGTGTTCGTTAAAGACCGTTAGCTGTGCTCCTGGAGCAGGTAGAATCAGAAACCTACTCGCAAGTACACAATCCCAGTTTAGCCGAAATGACCAGAATACCTTTCCTTATATCAAATAACCTCGCCACCTCCACTGGCCCCGAACTAACGGACGCCCGTTGCCTGCGACACACTGTCAGAAGCTAGGTGGGGCCCACTGTAATGTTTGCGAGAAATCCACCCGTCCATCCGTATTTCCAGATCATGTTAGGACACGAGCTCAAATATTTTTTGTTTTCAGTTCATCCCACCTCATGAACGGTTTGGATGGCATATAAACATCACCGTGGACCTTAGGGAGGTTTCAATGGTAGGCATTTCCTTACCCACTTTTTCCTTGTACTGTGGCCCTTGAGTTTTGGATTTGCCTCATTTTTGGGCTCATGTCTTAACATGATCTGGAAAATTGAATGGACGGGTTGTATTTCTCACAAACATCACGGTGGGCCCCACCTATCTCCACCATCAAATGAAGAGCACAAAATCAGCAGCCTCGATCTCCACCATCAAAGATTAGATTTTCACACTCGCTCCTCCTCACAATGTCATTTCAGATCTACCAGACGAGTGCCGGGCCGACATCTTCCTCTCGTAGTGGATTGATTGGGTAGAGTAGGAGGTGGACTGGATGGCGGCGTAGGTGGGGGTCTTGGACTAGTGGAGGTTTCGGCTGTGGGGTCATTTTGATCATTTTACATAAGAGAGGGCTTTTTCGTCATTTCACATTCAAAAGACACCAACAGACGAGAGAAATGAAAATTGCAAAACCAGAGACGTAATCGTAAATATCAGAAAACAAAGGGATTATATGAAAAAAAAAAAAAAAAAAACCTAAAACTTTAGCTACCAAAGGTAGGCTATTTTACCAGAAAACTGAGACACCGGCGGTGTAGATCCGGCCGGCGAAGACGGCGGCGATCCGTTCCCTGGCAACGGATTTCCGGCAGCTTTCACTATCATTATACTCCTGCTCACCTTCATCACATCGTCTGACGAATCCCCGCCGTCCGATCGCTCGCTCCCTCCGTCAGATTCTGCCATTCAGCAACCAAAACAATCAGTACCCAAAACAAACAAAACCGCAGTAGCGAATCTAACGTGCGCCTGGTGTGCCACCAGACCTTTGCCACGGTAACTGAAGGTCGACGACTTCCGGAGCTTGCTGAGGCCGGTTTCCGGCAGAGGTCCGGCGAACGTGTCATCCCAGAGGTGGTCGAGAATGCCCATGGCTTTTGGAGTATCCTGCTTCGATAACAGAAGAAAATCAGGAAAGGAGAAAAAACCACCTCTGGTAGAAGTCCTGAAATAGGCGATGGCCATTAAACATTGAACTGGTTTGTGGGCCAGATAAGGGATCTTGGCCGTTGAATTTCATCCGGAGGGATGACGTGGAGAAGATAAGAACACGTGTTGTGATAAAGAGAAGCCGAGATCTATGCATAGGACTGCCACGTTGTGCTTTGTTTTATACGGAGGGAGAGCGAGTCAGATGTAAGGGCATTCACTGGGGATGATTGCGTACGCACGCACGTACGGAAGTTATCATACGTCAGATGTGCAGGGCCCATCTATAATGGTTATGTCAAATCCAAACCGTCCTTCTTCTCTTGTTTATCATACATTCCAATAATCATATGTATCTAAACTCTGATGGGACACACCAAAATGACCGATGTACAACAAAAAAGATAACTTATATATTCACATGATGTGGCCCATACAAGATATTTAACGGTCTTATTTTTTGTTTTTACTTCATCCTCTTGAGTTTCACCTGATGAATGGTTTGGATAGAATATAAAAAACACAGAGAACCCTAAACTCTATCTCAAAGTTTCTACAATGGGCATTACCCTCCCCGAATATCCCCAACTTTTCTCTTTGGTGTGGCCCACATGAATTGTAGATAAAACTATATTTTTTGGTTTTCAGTACTTAAAATGGGAAATGCATCTAATGGATGGTTTAGATGGCGTATTCACACCACGGTGGGCCCTACTTAGCTCTAACCTCCGGTAGCTATCATACGTGATCATTTCTGCCGGGTAACGAAGATTCCGGAAGGCTGCGTGTGTGAGTTCTGGCAAGCCCACTCGCATCTCTACACGCGGGCCACAGTTGCGATCCTTGCATGCGTGTGAATATCTAAGCCGTTCATCATGTGGGTCCTTGTATTTTGATAATTCTAGCCATATTACAGGCGACTTATAATCAACACGTTCGATTGAACATGGACCACCGTTCGGATAATCATTTACAGTCTTATTTTTATTTGAACTGTAGCGTCATTATCACCGCTGCTTCCTGTGGTGTGGTCCACTTGAGGCTTGGATCTGCCTCATTCTTATTGTCATGTCTAAAATGATCTAGAAAAATGGATGGACGGCGTAGATAAATTCCATACATTACAGTGGGCCCCACAGCCCCTGCGTGGACCGAGTCCGTCCAGGCGGGTGCAGGACGCAATTCGCTTCTGTCCGGAACGACGATTTTCTCGAATTTATCCAATCGAAACAAAATCCACCTTTAGATAACGACAAAAACGCCACGGCGGGTAGAAAAAAACCTTCGTTGCTCGGCAATGTGATGGATGATACGCATGCACTTATAAATTACTCTTAATTGTGTACATGGTATACAGGAAATTCAAATCAAACTGTAAACATTATGGATCCCTCTTTAGATATTTCATTAGGAAAGAAAAAAAAAAAAAAAAAACTCTGATTCTAATACATGACTATCAGTTTTGTGGACATTTATTGGACGGTTAATAATGAAAAATAGCTAATAGCCAAATTTTAACAAACAAGTGTCCACAAATAAGCGGTTGGGATTATTCAACCAATCTTACGGTGGGAATGTGAGAGAGTCGGTTTCACATTTAGGTAGTTAAACTGAGGAAACACATGCTAGGTGTACAATTTATTATTGCCTGCGTAGCAAGCGTCACGACGCCAGAGTATCAGATAACTCCCAGCTGGTTTATGGCAGATCTTGTGGATCAACTGTTCGAGGCTTAGTTTGGAAACCGGGATTTTGCGTGCTATAGACCCAACATATTACTCTCGTTGTTTTATTGGACGGAAAGAAACCTTAATTATTAAAGTAGACTACCATTTATACTAACAAATTCAGAAAGACAGAATAGAGGTATTTGCGTATAAAAAAACCATCATCTGTGCCTTAGAAATCGCCTTTAGTCAGTAGCTGGAAGCTGACTGCACGCTGCTTTGTGGGCCCACCGTGATCTATGGGTTTTATCTACTCCATCTATCCATTTTTCCAGATCAATTTTAAATATAAACAAAAAATTAAAGCAATTCAAGGCTCAAGTGGACCACACAGTGGGGATTAAGTTCCCACCATTAAAATCTTTTAATGAGCGGTAGAATTTTTGGATAATCTTATATTTTTGTTTTCCCTTAATCCACGTATATATGACCTTATAAACAGGTTTGATGGCAGATAAACATCAACGCTTCCTGTGGTGCGGTCCACTTAAGTATTCAACCTAACTAATTTCTAGACTCACGCTGGTGGTGTTTTTTTTTTTTTTTTTCTTTTTAAAATAATTATTTATCAGTGTATTTGAAGGTAAATGAGCAACCAATGGTTAACACTGCCTAGAACCTTTTTTTGCTAAGCTGTCCATTTGTAAATTAGAATGGTTAAAATTTTCATATATTTGTAGAGCCCATCATGATGTATGCATCTTATCAATGCCCGTTCAACCATCCTTAAAATTTTTTAGGGAGTGAGATCTTTTTTATTTTTATTTATTTTAATCTTACACACACACCCACACACGCCATAGTAGGACTTCACCACCTATGGGTATCGAACCCAAGACCTCATGTTAAAACTACCTAGAGTCTACCACTGGGGTAAGGACTTGAGTTTACAGGAGATCTTAAACTCAAGTTGACCACACTATAGGAAATGGTGGGAATTGAACATTCAATGTTGAATACTTCGACATGGAAGTTTTGGAAGCTAGTATTTATATATATCCTTTATACATGTTAGTGTGATCTTATGGATGGGTTGGATGATAAATACACATGCCTACGGGCCCTAAAAATGCTTCAATTTTGAATGATTAATATCATTAACCACCTTATTTCCTATGGTGTGATCCACTTGAGATTCTGATCTACTTTTTTTTTTTTTGTTCATGTCCTGAAATTAGATGGTAAAAAGGTTAGACGGCGTGGATCACACACACACATCACTTTGGGACCTACTATTTTTAATAGTACCCTATCCATCTTGGATTTCACACTACGTGTGTATTTTGCTCTTAAACAAACACCCTTCAAAAGTTATTATTATTGATTTACCTTTATATATGTAATTGAAAAAACAAACACTTCTAAAATGATTTGAAAAAAAAATTGATGGAAGCACATACATCATGGTGGGCCCCACAGAGCCCCTAATGAGTCTAAGCTCATTTTTTATTTTTGGTAAGGCCATCCACAGGTTCTAGGTACCTTTTTAGGACCCAATCTCAATTATGTCATGATATATGTGTCTTATCCATGCCATCCATTCATTTTACCCATTCATTTTAGGTTATAATATAAAATTGAAGCATATCAAAATCTTAAGTTGGCTACACTATAAAAAACAGTAGGGATATGGAAGTCCACCACAATAATGTTTATATTTCATGATTCATCCGATAATATTTTGGTCATACATACATGGATGAAGGGAAAACTCAAACATCAACTTGATCCAAAACTTCTTCCTGCAGTGTGGTCTACTTGAGCTTTGGATATGCTCCAATTTTGGCCTCGTGCCCTAAAATGATCTTATAAAGCGGATGTACGTACAGTGTGGATAAAATAGGTACATCACAGTGGGCCCCACAAAATTTACTCCATACCCTCTACTGATTTACTCGTTATGCAATCCGCTTCAGCATTTTATTGGGCTAGAATACTCAATGCATTTTAAAAATATATAATATTATTATAAAAACCAACTAAATTCAACCCAACTGGATTTTAATCAAGTTCAAGATGGCATACCTAGGCCAACCCAACTTTTAACCGGATCCAAAGTGGCGCACCCAGATCCATAGCTCAATTGGCAGACATGATACCTCGTTTCAACACTTGAGGTCTTGGCATCAATCCCTAGCAGGGGTGGCTAACATGGAGTGTGTGTACTGACATGGGTGTGTACTAACAAGCTGACCCAAAAAAAAAAACTATCTTGATTTCTAAAATGGGGAGAAAAGAAGAAGAAGGAAAAAAAACAGCCGCATTAAAATTAGATACATCTAAAAAATAATAACATCTAGGTTTGTTAATATTGGGTGTAGATTAGGTACTACCCCACCCCGACCTACCTAGAGTCGGATGGTCCTGTCATGGCTCCCTGGAACCTCCATGATATACATCTTTTATCTAAGTTATCCATCGATTATGAAATATCATTTTAGGATATGATCCCAAAAAGGAGGCAGATGGAAGGCTTGAGTAGACCACACCATGAGAAGCAGTGGTGACAATGACCCCACCATTGAAACCTTCTTGTATCCAACCGTGATGCTTATTTGCCATCCGATCTATTTATAAAGTCACATAGATCTAAATGAAGGGAAAACATAAATATTAGCTCAGTCCAAAACTTTTGTGATCCCTTAGAGGTTTTAGGCAGTAGGCATTCAATCCCTATCACATTTGTGTGATATGGTTTCATATGTTTCATTTTTTGGCTCATCACCTAAAATGACTTGTCAAAATGGTAATAAAACACATACATCATAGTATAGAGGCTATGACAAAGATTGTTCGTCTCTAGCAGGGTCCTAATGGGGGTTAGCACCTAATCGAGGACTTTAAAATCAAGTTAGGTCTATCAGGTATCCCCTGGGCAAATCCATTTTTATAATTTTTATCATCCAAGGGGATGCTAAAGTGAACCACCACAAAAGATTGAAAAGGTGGGGCATGAGTGTGTGGTATGGATGCGGTTTGGGTACCACCCCCACAAGCCCTAGCTAGAGATGGATGGTCCTGTCAGTGGCTCTATGGAGCCCACCACATGTTGTCCATTCATTTTGACAAATCTTTTTTGGGCACGAGCCCAAAAGGATGCAGATTGCATGCTCAAGTGAACCACACCACATGAAAAGTAGTGGGGATTGAGAGCTCACTGTTAAAAACTTTTTGGGGACACAAGTTTTGAATCAAGCTAATATTTAGTTTTTCCCTTTGTATGGGTTTATGTGACCTTATGAATAGGTTGGATGACAAATAAACATTATTGTAAGCCTTAAGAAGTTTTCCATGAAAGGAATTCAATCCCCACTGCTTTGTAAGGTGTGGTCACTTGAGCCTTCAATCTGCCTCCTTTTTAAGATTATCATTCTAAAATAATTTGCCAAATTAGATGGATGACTCTGATAAAACATATACATCACCGTGATACCCACGAAGCCCTTAACAGGACAATCTCTCTCTAGCTAGATCCAGGTGGGGGTATAACCCAATCCATGCCGGTGCAAGATATAGGTGGCTCATCAGTGGGGCCACTGTAAATATGTGGCTCAAAAATCAAAATCAAAATGGCTAACTGATTAAAGCCCTAAAAGAACCTACTACTAGGTCTAACATATTTAGCACTATTTGAACATTATTGGTTAGCAATGTAGGATGGGTTCGGCCCAGTCATACTTATCTAGTGGACTGGGCCCAATTAGGCCCAAATATCTAGTTCATGGGCCAGATTTGTACAAGCTTCGCAGGTTGAAATTGGGCTAGATCCTGGGCTTTTCAAATGTAAACTTGGAATCTGAGCTTCTAGCAAACCTAGCCCTAGCCCAATGACAGCATTAATTATACTGAGAAATGCATCATGGCTTATGTACGAGAAGGACCTTCCTGCACAAGGATTCTGCGTGGGGTCCACTGCAATGTTTGTGGGAAAGCCACTCCGTCCATCCGTTTTTAGAGCTCATTTTAGTACGTTTGACCAAGAATAAGATGTATCCAAAACTTAAATGGGCCACTGGAAAGGAAATAGTGGGGATTTAGTGACCACCCTTAAAACATTTATATGACTACAAAAGTTTTGTATCGGTTTAAGTTCTCGGTGTTTTTATTTAATCTCAGTGAAAATGACCCTATAAACGGTTTGGATTGTATATAAACATCAAGGTGGAGCCTGGTTTAAGTTCTCAGTGTTTTCCCTTAATCTCAGTGAAAATGACCCTATAAACGGTTTGGATTGAATATAAACATCAAGGTGGAGCCGAGGAAGGTTTCAACAGTAGGCATTTCTGGAGACGGATTGGCAACTTCCCTGACACTAGCCAGTGGCTGGTGGTAGGTGCTCTATGGGCCCCACCATGATTTATGTGTTTCATATATTTCGTTCATCCATTTTTACAGATCATTTTAGGCTTAATACAAAAAAGTGATAGGAATATAAATCTTAGGTGGACCACACCACAGGAAGAAAATAATGATTGGATATCTGCCATTAAAATCCTCCTAAGGCTCACTGAACTGTTTATTTGACATCCAATCGGTAGATTAGGTCATAAACATCCAGATGAAGGGAAAAAGTAAATATCAGCTTGATCCAAAACTTTTATGGCTCCCAGAACGTTTTTAATGGTCAACGTTCATTCAACATTGTTTCCTATAATGTGGTCCACTTGAGATTGAGATACACCTCATTTTTTTAATACTATAAATGATCTATAAAAATAGATGGACGAAATGGATGAAACACATACATCATAGTGGGGCCCACAGAGCACCGACCACCAGCCCATGGCTGGTGGCAGGAGAGCAGCCGATCCGTTTCCGGCATTTCTTTTCCGTTGTTCCATCTCGTGTGGCGCGTTGAAGTTTTGGATACATCTTATTTTTTGTCGCATGCCCTGAGCTCTAGAAACAGGTGGACGGAGCGGCTTTCCCAAAAACACTGCAGTGGGCCCCATACAGAATCCCTGCGCAGGAACTTCCTGCGAGCTTTCGCAGGAAATCCGCGTCCTCGCGGATTGTTGGAAACGGATTGGCTACTTCCCTGCACCGCCCGGTGTCTGGGGTCGGTGCTATGTGGGCCCACTATGATGTATGTGTTACTGTTAGTCCATTTTTAAAGATCATTTTATGGCTTTATACAAAAAATAAGAGGTATACAAATCTCAGGTGGATTACACCATAGGAAAATAATAGTGATTGGATATCCACCATTAAAATCCTCAAAAGGTCCAATGTGCTGTTTATTTGACATCCAATCTGTAGATTAGGTCATACAGACCCAGATGAAGGAAGAAAACAAAGATCAGCTTGATCCAAAACTTTTATGGCCTCCAAAAAGTTTTAAATGGTCGATGCTTATTCAACACTGTTTCTTGTAATGTGGTTCACTTAAGATTGGGATATATTCAATTTTTGTCTTATATTATAAAATGATCTAGAAAAACAGATGAACGGCATGGATGAAACATATACATCATGGTGGGCTCCACAGAGCACCGACCACAGCCGTTGGCTGGTGGCAGGGGAGTAGCCCATCCGTGTCCGGATTGTTGGTGTACCACACACCACCGACCTAGCTGGTGTGGGCAACTGTTGTGCAAAGATGGGTGCTGACGCTCCTCGGAGCTCTCAATTGTAAGAACAGTTCAAACGAGATCAAAGTTACGTAGCCCTGAAATTAGGTATTTATTATATCCACACAACTCATCCATTTGGTGGGATCATTTTAGAGCATGAGCCCAAAAATGAGTCATATCCAAAGCTCAAGTAGACCACACTACAAATAGTAGTAAATAGAATGTTTCTCACTGTTAAAACATTCGTAGGCCCACCATAGCATTTAGTTTCCATCTAATTTATTTATAAGGTCACACATGTGGGGTGAAGAGGAAAAATAAATATCATATTGATCCAAAACTTTTATTACTAACAAAAGGGTTTTAATGTACACGTTCAATCTTCCACTGTTTTTTGCACTGTGGTCCACTTGATCTTTGGATGTATTTTATTTTTCAGCTCAAATCTTATGATGAGCTCCCTAATGGACTGATAGTTTGGATATAGCACATGAGTACTCATAGAACTTACTAACACCAGCTCAAGCAAGGTTGGTGGTGTGTGATACCCGTATAGGATATCAAAGTTACATGGGCCTCACAAAAATGTATTTATTATGTCCACACCATTCATCCACTTGTGAGATTTCAAAGCATGAGCTAAAAAGTGAGTTATATTCAAAACATAAGTGCACCACACCACTAGTAGCAGTGAGGGTAATAATTCTTACCGTTGAAATATTCATAGGGCCTACCATAACGTTAATTTTTCATCAAATACGTTTATAAGGTCATGTGGACATTGATGAAGAGTAAAAATAGATACCATATCGACCGAACTTATATGACCCCGGAAGGGTTCCTTCAATTCTCTACTATCTTTTGCAATGTGGTCTATTTGATCTCTAGACTAGTCTTAATTTTAGGCTCACACCTTGCAACCAGTTGGCCAAATAAACTTCAATTTGAATATAACACATACCTCATGGTGGGACCCATATAATTTGGTCATGTCAACATTAGTCAGTTCAGTGGTATGTGGTACATCAGCCAATCTGCTTCCGTCTGGCTCGGATTGCATGGTGTACCAGCCTTCACAGTGTGGTGTTGTCCTCTTGCTGTGGATATGCTTCAATTTTGGGGTCGTACTCTAAAATGAGCCGATAAAACAGATGGACGGCGTGGATAAGACACATACATCACGGTGGGCCCCCACAGAGTTTACTCCATACACTACAGTGTTGCGAGTTGGAAATAGAGGTGGGCATCGGTCCGGATCGGAGCGGATTGGGTTCAACCCGGTCGGATCTGAAATGGCCATGGTTTGACCCAAACTCGATCAGATTTGGAATCAAATCCGGGTCACCTGACCCGAACAGATCCAATAAATAATTCGTCTGATCCGAACAGAGTCCAACTCGGTCAGAGAAACCGAGTCTGATCGAGTTGGGTATGATTCGGATCTATGTGAATTTAATTTAATTTTTCATATAATGTGGCCCACTTCAACCTTTAATATATGTTATTTTTTTTCTCAAGGCCTTAATTGATATGTGAAAATGGATAAACGGCTTAGATAAAACATATACATCAAGGTGGGCCCCACATGGCTATAAAAAAACTATCCGTTATTGTGTTTATGTTTTTACCGAACATGTATATTAACGTACACTACACGAAAGCACTCTGACTTTTTTCCTATATATATATACAGTGAGTGGGGACTTGCTGTAATGAACTTAGCGAGTTATGTGGGTCTTATCATGGGGTATGTGTTATATCTAAACCGTTCATCCATTTGGTGAGCTCGTCATAAGGCTTACGTTGAAAAATAAGACAAATCTAACTATCAAGTGGACCACACAAAATATTTAATGGTAAAAATCATTCGCTGCTACTACTTGTGGTGTGGTCCAGATGATCTTTGGATATTAATAATTTTTTAGATAATACTCTAAGATGATCTCTAAAAATATATAAATGGTGTAGATATAATAAATACATCACTGTGGGGCCCATATACCTTTAATCTCCTTTGAACCGTTCGTACAAGTCGGAGCTTGAGGAGCGCCAGTCTCATCCTCGCACAGAAACGGATTGGCTACTCCCCCTGCCACGGTGCCACCAGCCATTGGTTGTTGGTCGGTGCTCTGTGGGCCCTACCATGATGTATGTGTTTCATCCATGCCTTCCATCTATTTTTATAAATCATTTTACAATATGAAAAAAAAAAATGAGATATATCTAAATCTCAAGTGGATCACATTAAAGGAAACAATGTTGAATAAACATTGACCATTAAAAATGTTCTAGGCTTAAAGGTTTTGGATCTAGTTGATATTTATTTTTTCCATCCACTTGGGTCTTTATGACCTAATCAATAGATTGGATGTCAAATAAACAATACAGTGGACCTTAGAATGATTTTAATGGTAGAAATCCAATTATTATTGTTTTCTTGTTATGTGGTCCACCTAAGATTTACATGCCTATCATTTTTTTTTTATGAATCCATAAAATGTTCTGTAAAAATGTATGAACAGAATGGATGAAACACATACATCATGTGGGGCCCACAGAGCACCGACTAGGGGAGCAACCAATCCGTCCCCTCGCACGGAACTAGCCACCTAGCTTGAGGCTAGTGTAGCTGGCGTGTGGTAATACGGACCACGTGGTTTACGTCTGATGAAAGGATGAGTTTCAGCGGGAAAAATGGGGAATGCTACTCGACCTTCGCACATGCCAATCGGGCACGTGTATGCAACGAAAGTAGATGGGCCTGATCATGATCTGAGTCAAAGTCAAGGTTACAATCTACCATCTTTAGGCTTCGGATCAGGTCTGGTCGATTCGGGCCGGATCCTTTCAGTTCGGATATCCGGGTCGAATCTGTCCGGATTAACCCCTATTCGAACTCGACCCGAAATACTATCGGATCTGGGTTGATATACTCAATTAGGCCAATCTAAGCCGTCGGTTCTGTTTGGAACGGTACCGAGTCGGGTCAGATCGGGTCGGATCCACCGGATCGGGTTCAAAATGCCCACCTCTAGTTGGAAACGGTTAGCTACTCTCCCTGCCACCAACCCGGTGGTTGATGGTTGGTGCTCTATGGACCCCACCATGATGTATGTGTTTCATCCATTCCGTTCATCCATTTTGTACAGATAATTTTAGTGCTTGATACCAAAAATGAGAAGGATATAGATATTAGGTGGACCACACCACAAGAAAACAATAGTTATTGAATATCCACCATTAAAATCCTCCTAAGGGCCACTATACTGTTTATTTGACATCCAATCTGTTGATTAGGTCATCCAGGCCCAGATGAAGGATAAAAAAATCAGCTTGATCTAAAACTTTTATTGCCTCCAAAAGGTTTTTAATGGTCGATGCTCATTCAAAAAATGTTTCCTGTAATGTGGTTCACTTGAGATAGGGATATATCTAATTTTTGGTCTCATGCTATAAAATGATCTGAAAAAATAGATGGACGGCATGGATGGAATACATATATCATAGTGGGGCCCACAGAGCACCGACCATCAACCATCAGCCATCGGCTGGTGGCGGGGTAGTACGCAATCCGCTTCTGCAGTACTAAAGCTCAATCTCACTTACGCTACTCACTGTCACGTGTGCGGGTATTACTCCACACGCGCAAAATAGCAAACCCTCAATTCCGCTTGTAAGGATCTGCTGCAGAAGCAACGACAGTCTCCTCCAAAATGGCGGAAGAGAGGACAAAAAGCAAGCTCAAGGACGGGCAGTCGAAGAAAAGGAAAAATCATCGTTTTTCTAAAACCCTAACCCTAGATTCTAGGAAGAAGACGAAGACGAGCAAGTACGATCACGGCAACAGCAGAAGAAGAAAGCAAACGGGTCCTCTCCTGCCGTCCGCGCTCCAGAAAGAGCTCGGTATCCTTAACCCTAACACTAGAGATCTCGTCCCCGGAGAAGAAGAAGCGAACAATTTGTACGAGTATGACGAGCCGGTCCCACAAGAGGAGTCTAGTAAGAACAGGCGGTTCGATCCCGTCGATAATCTCGAGTACGAGCTCCCTCACAAATTTAAGGTTGGTTTATGTTTTTTCTTTTTGTTGATTCCATTCTCTTGTATTTGAATTCGTGGTTTGATTTATGAAGTCGGTTCCATCTGAAAGTACCCTTGTAGAATAAGCTTATTCTGCGAGCAATTCACCGGTGTGGGGTCCACCAGGTTGTGTGTATTCCATCCAAACCCATGCATTAAGTGAGTCCCACCATGATGATAGGATGCTCCAAAAATCAGTCTATCCAATCATCAGGTTGGCCACAACCATAGAAAGCAATTGACAACCACCCAAAATCTTCAAATTCATGTGGTGCCCTGCTGCTGCGGTATCATGGTCGGACTGGTACAGTTTTTGGGCCGTCCGACTTTTGTGGTGGGGCGACCCTTCTGGACAGGCCCACATTACTATACAAGGACTTGTAGAGGAACCAACGTCTTGGTTTATTGCTATTTTTATGTTTTCTCGTTTTTTTGTTTTGTTTTTGTTTTTTCATGTCTATTGCCTTTCTGAGATCTTTTTTGTGCAATATGATCATTTTGGAGGAATTTGGTTTTCAGAGCCCGCTTCATTGATGTATTTTTTGTTGCATAGACACATACTATGGAGTGTAGAATGACCAGAGATTTTATAGTACATTTTCAGAATTACTTTGTGCAGTGGGGCACATGGACATGTGATCCAGACGTTCATATGATGATGATGATGATGAGATTCAGCGTGGATGGTTCATGGGCCAAAATCTCCTGGATTGAAAGATCCTAGCTATAGCATATCTGGGTTTTTTTGGTAGAATGGGACTGCTGTTGTATTTTCTTTCAAAATGTATTCTATGTTGGCTACCTATTTAAAGGTTTAGGAATTTTCAATTGGAGAGAATTTTGGTGCATGGACTATCTACTGCAGGACCCATAGAATCAATGGTCTGAATCACTGAAGAAGGATGAGTCCATTTTTATGCACTGAAAACCTGAACAGTGGAGCATTGTATAATACCTTTATCATATGAGGAAATTATGATCCTGGAGACAAGGGTATGCAGTTTACTCTCTCTCTCTCTCTCTCTCTCTCCCCCCCAGTTAGAGTCCATGCTTCCGTCGTCTAGACCATTGGTCTAATGCAAACAACCATGGATATATGATGCCCTAAAAGTCGCCTTGATATGATAAAACCAACCTTTCTATCTTTGGCTTGCAAATAGGGTTAACATTTGAAATTCAGAAATAGTCCATAATCGACTGGTGAAGAGTCAAAAATTGCAGGGGGATTGAGGATCATATAATTCCTCCATACATATGTAAGATTTACAATGCTTGGGCATATGTTTTTTTAGGCTGGCAATGGCCTGGGCCTGAGCCTGGCAAAATCAAATTTTGATTAGGGCCCATCTCTATCAGTTCAAAATTCAGGGTGAGGCCTGGCCCACTGCTCAAAGTAGTGTTTTTTCCTTGGCCAGCAAAGGTATAGGTGGGTGCCACCTTTCAGTGCTCCAAACTGTTCATCCTACGAGCCCTGCAATTTTTGGCCATATTATCAGAGTCTTGTTTCACCTTGAACTTAGGGCTGTAGGCTGTTGGATAAACTGTTCATTGACAGGAAAATTTGGACAGTTACAAACATCTGATGGATTAGATTTTCGTAGAATGACCCATCTACAATGGGCCTTCCCATCAGATGAACTGTCTGGAGCACAGAAAGGTGGGGCTCAGCTGCACCATTGCTGCATGTGGCAAAAAAATTGCCATTTTTCTCTACCAAATATCTTTAAATCTGTCTTACATACATGCATATATGTACATGTGTGTATGTCTCTCTCTCTCTCTCTCTCTCTCTCTCTCTCTCTCTCTCTCTCACTATATATATATATATTTCTGGGAGATCATTTATTTTCATTCTCACTAGCTCCAATTCTACTACTAAAGATTGTTTGCCTGATCTTGTGCTTCTTCCTTTCCTTGTAGGACGAGAATGTGCCATCAGATGATGATGTTGTTGGTGCTGGTGAAGGGAAGGATGCGCAGGATTCTTCTGATGAATCAGAAATTGAGGCTGGGGCCGATGAAGACGACAATGACAACGACAGGCATATAAGGATGTTAAAAGGAATTACCGGAATGTCTGGTGAGGCATTTGAAGGTAAGAAAAAGAAGGAGGTCGTTTTGTCGGAGGCATACCAAGAATCTGAATATAATCTTACCCGGAAAGCTCCTGAAGGTGATGGCCATATTAGCATCCAAGATCTCTTGGAACCTCTCCATGGGAAGGCTGGCTACAACAAGCTACGAAAGAGAATGCATCAGCTGGAGAGAAAGTCAATATCTATTCAAGCTCCTCTTCCCAAGTCAGATCGGGAGAAGTTGGAAAGGAAGGCCGCATACAAGCAATCGAGTAAAGATATTACGAAGTGGGAGCCATTGGTCAAGAGGAATAGGGAGGCGCCCACTGTTTATTTTGATGAAGACGTGGACTTGGGGTACTCCACTGTGGGTGCGATTGCTTCTGAATTTGAGCCAAGGACAGAGTTCGAGAAGAAGATGGCTTCGCTTGTTTGTGATGCTAAGGTTATGGAAGCACATGCCCAGGATGGTGCAAGGCTTCTTGAGCTTAACAAGGTGTGGAGCTCTAACTTAAATTTATTTTATAAGACATAATTATAGGATATCAATGTTTAATCAAGAAGGCTAATATTGACGCTGTCATTGTATTGGGAGTGATATTGTATGCTTTATCCTCTTCATTCGTATGTCAAGCTTTGTCATCATCTTTTGAGTTGTTCCATTTCTTTACTTAATGAAGTAGAGAGTCTTGAAGGGTTCTTAGTCACGGGCTTCATCATATGTTAAAACAATCGAAAAAATTAGGGAAACATGTTTATGTATGTCCATGCCCCACCATAAGGCCCACCATGTACTTATTTTGGGTTATTTATGGCAAGATTTGGGGCTTAAATGTAAGAGATCACATTTACCATATGTGGAAAATTGGGGGCTGGTGTGGAAGATATGATTGAAGATTCTGTGTGTATTTAGTCGGTTTGTTTTTGCTATTTTAGGCCAAATCATTGTTGGTGAAATTTTTATTTGTAAATTGATTTGAAATCAATGTAATAGTTGAGTATGCACTTGTTCCGTTCATTGCGATTTAGGTGTCAGGATCTCATTGACTCGATAACAAGGTTGCACTATTTTTCCCCCTGGGCTTGAAAGAACTTGTTTCGGGCAAGTTAGACACACTTTATACGAGTAGTGGAGGTCCGGATCCAATCTTTTCAATTCACCACCTGTGATTCATGTGCATTTAGAATATGGCTTGTTTCTCCATTTCACAAAGTATTTCTTGTATCGGTCCCGTTGAGTGTCACTGGTCTTCATGCACATCACTTGTTCAACTTCTTCCTTCTTTTTCTTTAGGAGTTGTTTATCCATATTGATAATGACTTCATCTTGCATGTTAGATACCTTGCCATATGGCTTGAACAAATTTGCTACATTGAAAATTGGCTTAAGTTATTTGGCAACTCGATCTATAGGTGTCGTCACTCAACTTCCTTTGGACTCGGCATGAGCCATTCTTCTTAGACTTGAGCAAACAAGTTTCCCTTGGAAACCTTTCTGTCTGGAGATAAACTATAACTAAATCTACTTTATATATTTTCGGTCGCTCACTGATGTTCATTCATAGTTCAATCTTCTTCTTCATCTGAGCTTGCAAGTCTTGGATGTGCTTGACAAAAGCATTGACATATCCGGGCACTTAGTCTTGAACTGGTTACAGTACTAAGTCAAGCATATGATGTGGATTTCTCCCATTTACGATTTCAAATGGAGATTTTTCTCGTGGTATGATCTATTGAGTTGTTGTAGGAAAACTCGTCTTGTGATGAAGCCAAGTCCCACTGAAATATTTTGTCACCCACAATACCCCTTAATAGGTTACCAAGGCTCTTGTTCACTACCTAAGTTTGGTCACTTGTTTGGGGATGACAGAATTAAAGCTTAGTCTCCAAATGTTTTTATAAAGTGCGCTGTAAGTGCCCCACAAACTTAGTCACAGTCCAAAATTATTATTTTTGGTACCCCATGAAGTCACATAATTTTCATGAAAAATATGCTGGTGATATGCGTAGTGTCTATCGTCCTTGGGCCATTTTAAAAAATGGTCATCTTAGGGAGACCTAGAATGAAGTCCATAGAAATATCCACCCATGATGCGACTACGATGAGAAGAGGTGTATAAAGGTCAGTATTTTGGACATGACCTTGGAGACTTAGCATCGATGATATTGTGCTATGAACCATTCAATGTCATGGTGCATATGGGGCCAATGGTATCCACCATGACCAATTTTTTATCTCTCATGAAGTATCCACCCAATCCTCCTACATGTAGCTTAGGTAAAATCTTTTCTTGCAGTGATCCTTTGGAAATATATAAGTGTGAATCCTTGACTAAATGTTCATCATGTGAGATGAATTCACATTTTGGATCTCGACCATCCACATATTTGTCGAGCACCTTGCCAAAAATTGGGTCTTCCTTATATTGTTCTTTTAATGCTTCGAACCCCACAACCTCCACGTTGAGTGTTCCTAATAGAATCATCCTCCTACTCAAAGTGTCAGTTGCTTTGTTCCATCTTCCAACTTTATGACGCAAAAGAAAGTATATTCTTGTAGAAAAACCGTCCACTTCGGATGAAGAGTATTCGGCTTCTTCTATTAGTTGAGATATCTCAATGCATCATGGTCCGAGTATAGAATGATTTCTCGATGATTCAGGTAATGCCTCCCATGTTAGAGCGCCTGGACTACTTTGCAGAATTCAAGATTATATGTGTAGTTCTTCCATGCATCATTAAGCTTTTTGCTAAAGAAAGGTTTGGCTTTCCATCTTGGCTCAGTACCACGCCACTGCCAACATTAGAAGCTGCTTTCCACTTTAAAGACTTTGTTGAAGTCTGGAATTGCAAGTCTGTCATCTTCTTTTATATGGTACCAAAGTTTTGGTTTGCTATTTTAGTCCATACGAACTTCCCTCCATGCACATAGTTGATGATGAGTGCGATAATTGTATTGGATTTTTTAAAAGATATATTTGTATTGAAATTTCAGATAAATCCCTGGTAAAATATCACCAAGCTGTGGAAGGACCTCTGAAAGAGTTTGTGGGGTGGGCCACCCATAATGGCTTGGATTTTCTCCTAGTCAACCTTGATTCCCTCTGTTGACACAATATACACTAAAAACATAACACCATCAACAGGAAATGAGCTCCTTTTGAAGTTAACACATAGTGACTCCTCCGTAGTACATCATATATTTGTCATAAGTGATCAAGGTGGATGGATGAGTTAGGATTAAAAACAAGAATATTATCAAATAAACAATTAAGAACTTTTCCAAGAAGGGGTCGTGTATCTTGTCATTACCTTCAGAATAGTGCAATGCACAAGTCCCAGTTATCTCGTCTATAATTTTGATTGAATCTTGTTAGTATGAACTGTTCAACTATGTTTCCATTATGCTCCATCCACATGCATGTGGTTTCACAACATTTCTGAACTTTCTTCTTCTTCTTCTTCTCCTTTAAAAAAAAATAAAATTTATTATTATTATTATTTTAACTGGTTGATAATGCTTGGCAGATTTCTATTGAAGACGTGAGGGACCGGCAAAATCGTCTAGCAAAAATGCGTAGCCTTCTTTTCCGTCACGAATTGAAAGCAAAACACATTAAAAAGATTAAGTCTAAGACCTTCCATCGCCTGTTGAAGAAGGATAGATTAAAAGCTGCATCTGCTGAACTAGAAATGGATCCTGAAGCTGCCAAAGAAAATGCAATGAAGCAGGAATTCAAACGGGCAGAGGTGATTGCCACCTTTTTTAAAAAAATTAAAAAAAAAATCTGCTTTTATTGTTTAATCTGATATCATCCACTGCAGTTGAAAGCTTTATTTGGGAGTTGATTCCTTCAAGTTTGTTTGTTTTATAATTCAATACAGGAGCGTATGACACTCAAGCACAAAAACAGCTCCAAATGGGCGAAGCGTATTTTAAAGCGTGGATTGAAAGCACAAGATGAAGGAACTCGAGCAGCAATCTCTGAACAGCTTCATCAACATTCACTTTTGACCAGAAAAGTGAATTCTATGAAGGATAATAGTAGCAGTGATGACAGTAGTGATGAGGATGAAGATGATGAAAGCTCTGACAATGAAGTGCCATCCAAGCTCCTTACAAGAGCAAAAGAGAAGACCCTCAAAGTCATGGAAGAGGAGGATGAGATGCCCAAAACAGGAGTGCTTTCCCTGCCTTTCATGGTAAGCTCTGCAGTAACCTCTGTCATGCCTTGGCTATGTTATCCTGTAATTTTGCTCGTTTCTTTTTCTATTAAGAGAGATTAGTCCCTTTGATAATTTGTGTTCCTCAACAGTCCATGCATCATGTTCTTTTTAGTCTCTTAGGCCAAGCATTTTCTCTGTGACTCCGGGGTTTGCAAGTTTGTAAACCAACTGAAAATTTCATTGTTTGTCACTGGCATGCTTTGTATTGTTTCTGTACTTGATGGTGAAGTATGATATCATGGACTTGTTCAGAATCATATTTTGACATGTGACTTCACATTTTTGTGTCATCATTTCTCAACATCACTTCTTTGCAGCATTGTTTTTTTTTTCGTCTTATGGGGAAATTTTGGTCTGAACACGGTGAAATGAGCATTGTGGCCCTGATCCCAAATGCATGCTAGGAGATAGATTATGATAAGCAAGACTTTATATAAAGCAGTGAGCATTAATGGAAGTTCTGCTTATTCTGGCCCAGCAGTTGTTTACAGTGCATGCTTATATATTTTTAAATACTATGCATTGCAAGCCTTGGTGTATTGCATGAACCCTGACATGCCATGACATGGAGGCTGAGAAATAGTATCAACATGGCTCTCTTTTTGGGTGATTGCCATATGTGAGTTGCCACACCACTGGCTACAAATGATTGTCACTTGTCAGCAACAGCTAGGTGATTTAGACTTTTAAATGTGAATTGCTTTGCTGATTACCACGCCTCATTAAAACTCTGAATACATGTGGCAGCATTAGAGCAGAATGTGGAAGGATTCATGTCGCTGACCCCAATTAGTTGGAATAAGGCTTAGATGATGACAATGACATGTGGCAGTGTGTTCAGGGTCCTATGTCCATTTATCTAGGCATTACACTTGCTTTCACTCAATTTATCTCTGGCATGGAATGCCCTTACAGACAAGGTATTCAATAATGGTAACGGTGGCTGTAACAGCCACAGCCATTATTGTTACAATACAGGCTGTCACGGTCATTACAACCTTTAAAAAAAAAAAAAAAACATATATTGGCCCATAACAGATAAAGGTCCATCATGGGCCATTTTTCTTAATGGCCATTACAGCCCCATAACATGTAATGGTGACCGCTGTTACTGTTATGTAATGGTCGATATGTAACCCCTTTTGTGTACCTTGCTTACAGGCTTCACTTTGCTACCATTCCTTGACAGTTTGGTCTGAATCTGTTAGTGACAGATCATACCCTCTTCATGATTTCTGTAACTTTTTCAGAGCTTTACCTGGTTTCTACCTAGCTTGCTATGAAGCCATTACTTGGATATGTTTTCTTTTGTGCTTTACTCTTGACTTATCTGCTTATTAATAGGTCCGTGGACTGCAAAAGAGGATGGATACTGCTTATGAAGAAGCTCAGTTTGCTCTTGAAGAGTATGATTCATCGTTGAAGCATTTGGAGGATGGAAATGGAGAAGAAAGTCCAAAAGTAGGCACTCCAAGTGGTAGACGGGTTTTTGGGGTGGCGAAAAAGCAGTCCCAAGAGGTTAGTAATAGGACCAAATCAGATAATGTTAGTAAGAATAGCGACAGTGAAGATGATTCTGATGCCAGAGAAAATGATGATTCGGGGCACGAGCAAAATGTTACATTGCAGGAGGGCCTGGTAAATCCTGGGCTGTTTCTTGAAGAATCTGACATTGGACATGAAACTTTGTTTAAGGTAAAAGGAGTTTTGAATTCTTTCTTTCCTCTCTCTCTCTCTCTCTTGTTTCGGAATTGTTCCCAATATGTTTGCAATCCTGATGTTACTTTTGTTTATTAATTTTGTGGCACCTAGAGTTTTGATGATATTACTAGAGATCCTGGGCCAAAAACATTGTATGAAGTTGCAATTTTCGCGTCAGATTCGTGGAAAAAGGTTATCATGACTACTACCTTTTTATTTTATTACTTTTTAAAAATTTATTCTTTCTGTCATTATAACAGCAACTTAATAATTGCAAGCAGATAAAAAGTGAAAAGGTGGATGATGGTAATAACAAAAAATCTTCAACAGTGGTAGAACCTGGTTCATCTAAGCAAGATCTCAAGGTGAGAACTGCCCTAGCTGGTTAATTTCTCCATCATTCCGTATATGGCTGCCCTCGTTTGTTTGCTCTCTCTCTCTCTCTCTCTCTCTCTCTCTCTCTCACTCTGTTTTTTTTTTCTTCTAAATTTTAAAGGGAGTTGATCAAAGTAGTGATTCAGAAAGTGATGAAGAGATGGTCGAGGGGATTTTATCCACTGATGCGATGGCAGAGTATGAACTTCCATCTCAGGCAGACCTCATACACAGTGCCTTTGCTGGTGATGATGTGGAGGGAGAGTTTGAGAAGGACAAATCAGAAATTTTGAATGAGGAGAATCCTGAACCTGAAAAGCCAGTTTTACTTCCAGGCTGGGGTCAGTGGACTCATATCCAGCAGAAGAAAGGCTTGCCCTCTTGGATGGTGGAAGAACATGAAAATGCAAAGAAAAAGAGAGATGATGCCCTTAAGAAGAGGAAGGATGCAAATCTTAAACATGTAATTATTTCTGAGAAGATCGACAAGAAGGTCAGTAGTCTTGATTTCATACTTGTCAATTCATCCTCAGGCTTTCCCCCCTATGTAGAACATGAACTTGCTTTTCGAATGCCTTGCATTTGGGGCTGTTTATGTGCACGTGCATGTATTTTTCACTTTTATGCTTTGGCTTTCACAGGTCCAAAGTAAGAGCATCTTCATGTTTTGAACCATACTGTTAAAATCTTGTAGTTCAGGACATGCTTAGCAATTACCTGGCTTTGGTAGAATGTAACTGTTTTGTTTTTTTGTTTTGTTTTTTTTTTTTGGTAAATATTGCAGTCAGTTATTGTGAAGCACTCTGCATGGCCATTCTTATAATACTTTCGTGGTAGTTGCCATTATTGATATTGTTGTTGGTGGTGGTGGAAGAAGTGCCTGTTGGAGTTCTTGTTGCTTCCTGCGGCTTAAGTTCATATTTAGCTGATTGCGTGTTCTTCCATTTCTGTTGGAAATGATAGTCTTGCTCCATTACCAATTACTTGCCAACATTTCTCCATATAGGTTCATGTGAGTGAAAACCATATAGCCCCTCAAATTATTGTTGTTGGCCCCCTTTTCTCTAGAGTATTTACCAGATTATTCCTAATTATTGTGGTAGAGTTCTAGAACTCGTTTATAATCAACCTATGCAATAGACTATAAGGTAGCGCTTGATTGTAATCAATTCATATAATTGTCTATTACTCTGCACCCATGGGAGTTTTGTGCTGTAATTGCCAGTCCCCAGCCAGGGTAAAGGAGGGTTGTGTCAGTTTGGCAGCTGGTGTCAAACTTATGCCATGGCTTTCATCATGAATCCAAGGTATTCATGTAGCCGGCCCCACTTTTGGGTAAGGCTTAGATGGTGATGATTGTGTTAGAGTTCAAAAGAATTGGAGTTTTTGGATGGTGAATAAGTATTTGTTGCATACTTTAATACTTAACCCATTTTGCTTGTTATCGGGGGATGACATCTTCCAGAGTTAATATACTATCCATCTTTTATGTCAGTGTCACATGCTTCCTTGTTAGTGGTTGTTTTGCAATGTTATATTATCTAGCATAGCAAGCTTGTTTGGTGATCTAGATCTTAACCGTTTGCAAATTCCACTTTTGGGTAACAAGCAATAGCTAGGCTAAGGTGTCGTATTGGCCATGGTGTGTTGACATGTGAGCGGTGTTGGCTAAACATGTATTGTTTGGCCCCCTGTTATGCTTTGCAGCAACTACTTGAGCACGTCCTTTTCGCTTTTGGTATGATGGTGGAAAATGTGTCTCTGTGCCAACTTGGTTGCCTGTTTATTGCCTAATACAAGGGACTGTCTGCATGCATGTACCCCTCGTGGTCAGTGTTTGCATTGCAGCTGCCCCTCCATAACAATCCTTCGCTTTTTTGCTCTTTATGGTGTGTGCATAGTTGGCCTGGGGTTAATACCGAGTGAGATGGTGTTGGCACGTGGATCTTGTTAATGTGAGCCTCTACAATGGTCGGTTCCGGAGCCGGGGTAAAAGAGGAAGGTTGGTTCTACAGCCAGGTTAGAAAAGGAAGGTTGGTTCTACAGCCAGGTTAGAAAAGGAAGGTTGATGTCCTGTGGGCTGCTGACTGTAAAGCTTATAACAATCTCCCAGTTAAAAAGCCAGCCTGAAATTTGCGGGAGAAAGGCTAAGATGATGATGGTGGTTGAATTCAGCCATTAGCATTGGGAGTCTGTTTTGACGAGTGACAATAATATTGGAAACATAATGGCGACTGTTAGAATACATAGCTGTGTATAGGAGAAAATAGATATTCTCTATTCTCTTCTTTTGCCTATTTCTACATGGTATAAGGGCCTCTTTGCTGAATTTTCTTTTCTGTTTTGATAGCCTACCATAAATCTCTTCCACTCATCATCATACAGGGTCCAACCTGCGTCTAACCCTTCAATCATAGATTGTCAGTACTGCTAAATCATTAGATAACTACTCTGACTCAGATTTCTCAGGCTTCTGGTTAGAACCAGTGCCATCACTGATTTGCTGAGGAATCATTATCAAGCCACTGGAAGAGCCATCGATTCAAATCTAGCCACCGGAAGTGTCTCAGCCACAAGAAGAGCTGAGATTCAAATCCTAGCCACTGGAAGTGCCATTACATCCTTCGACAGTCACTAGATGTGCTAATGGTTCACATCCCAGGAGTCATTGAAAGTGCTGTCTCACAGCTCCTGCTCTCATCGGCAAGTTGGGCATGTATGGTATACATGCTTCAACTTGAGGGAAAGTGTTATAAACAGCTCTATATGTAGGAGAAAATAGATATCCACTCCTCTTTTCCCTATTTCTACAACGGTGATAGTTGAAGCTGGATTGATTGCCACATCATATTTTAATTATAAAAATTTCATGCTAGCATTCAACCAGTTCAATATAAATAGTTCATTGTCCTGCTTGTGTTTTCTCTCCTCCCATTTTGGATCTATTTGGACATGTTGATTGATCGGCTGGTTAAGGGAAATTGACTGTGTTGTTTGCATTTGGCAGGCTGAGAAGCTTCACACGAAGACATTGCCCTTCCCTTTCACGTCCAAGGAAGTTTTTGAGCAAAGCATCAGAATGCCTATTGGACCTGAATTCAACCCAATGACATCAGCTGCAGCGCTTAACCGGCCAGCGGTAAGTATTTCTTATTCTTCAATCAAATGCATCCCACCAGCAGTTTGAAAGCTCTCCTGATAATCCATAGAATGAGAAAAACCTTGAAGAACATCTCATATTGCTGGTTTTCTGGGAAATAAAAAAGGAAAAAAGGAAACAAATCACAGAAACACCTTGATTTTGTAAAGCATTGAATGTAGCCATATGTAAATGGGTGGTTTTTAAAATGTGCTTCTTTTGTTGAATGGTCGATGTACAAAGATGACAAGCAAGATCTGCCAAAATTTCGTAGAAAGCCAAACAGTGTTATATTGTGCAGCTCCTGCACATTACTCATGGCAAACCTGTGTGATGATTGGGACTTGTTGATCTGGTGGGCCGCCATGTGGATGGGTCATATCCCAATAAACTGAGGAATTGGAATACCTTAGCCATCCAGTCAGTGTTCTGATGAAAGGACCAATTGGAGCAATGGCCCACATTGGACCTACAAAATTCACAGCAACTGGGTTATGGTCAGACTTGTTCATTGACTGCAACATTTGGCCTATAGCCCATCAACACAGCAGCCTGCCAGAACAATGGTCCCAATCACCACAGGCATGGTGGGGAACTCGGATGCAAATCCGAGTTGAAACGAATGCGTTAAATTTCAATGATGCAAGCTGCAAGATCATGACATTTGGTGCAGCCAGAAGCACCCTTGGTCACTTTCTTTTTTGAAAGGAATTAAAAAAAAAAAAAACAGTGGTTTTTATTCTTTCTTTTCACATATTGGATCGATTTTTGTTGCTCATGGTGAGTGCCCATTCAGGTTGTGAAAAAGCCCGGTGTAATAATAAAGCCGATCCAGTTCGAGGAGGTGAATCCACATGAGAAAATGGACGAACCCAAGCAGAGCGGGCAGGTGGTGAAGATGAAGAAGAGGAAAGTTATTGGTGGGAAAGCCGTCAAGAAGACAAAAAGGGAAAAGAACAGTTAGCATCCAACCTTGCAGTGCTGGCATTCATTCTGCCCAACGCTTAATTTTTGTCCTGAATTCAAGATCCTCATCCCCCACCCCCCACCCCCCCCCAGAAGGAGAAAGGAAGAATGCAGTTGGTGAGTCTGCAGCAAAAAATGAGAAATAGAAATAGAATTGAATTTGTGGCGGCACAACAGGAGGCTTGAAAATTTTGTATTTGATTTGGGAGCATCATTGGTTGGTTTTGCTATTGGATCAGTTACTTTATTGTTAATGTTATTATTATTATCTCAATTAATAAATGAATCTTTTTTTTTTTTGTTCTCTCATATTTGGATCTGAGTTCTCGGACTGAAGAAATGGTGTCAGAAGTTTAGGGCTGTGAATGGCCTGGGCCAAGCAAGAAAGAATTTTTTAATAAGCCTAGCCCAATCAGTTCAGGCTCAAGACGTCAGGCCGCCCTGTTGACAGCTCCACAGAAATAGGATTTGCTATAAAGTACCCGAATGGGTGATTGAAACCATTGATCTGGTGAGACACGGCATTGCTGCCATTTCCTGCCCAAATTTGCAGTTTCAGAGTGCCTATTTTATTTTTTGTAAGTGCGGTGATTGGATTTTCTTATTGATTTCTTCTACTTCGATCTAACCATCCATTTGCTGGCTGCTCATGGGACGATTGTATTTGTCTCAGCTTGGGTATGGCCATTCCTCGTTATGTTGCACTCAATCAACAGTGAGGCTATTTCTGATCAAATTCGTAAGAACTGATCCATAGATTGGCACTCAGGTTTGTATTCTGTCATATACGTCCATATATGATTGAATTTTGAAAAAATTAGTGGCCTACTCATTCACTTGTAAAATTGGTGGGTTTTGGGAGCTGGTACCGCGTCTGTGACCCAGGCATAGATATATATTTGTGCCGGGGGTTGTGTGGGGCCGTAGAGAAGTCAGTGACAAATCCATTGTCCATCTATTTTAAATGACCAAAATAAGACGGGATTTAAAAATAAACAGAGAGATCCAAAACTCATGTGGGTCAGACCACATGAAAGAGTGGGGATTGAATACTTGGCCGTGACAGAAGTATTGTATCAATATGATATTTATTCCTATAGTTTATCTGAGTAGTAATAATTCTATGAACGGTTTGGATGGCATATAAACATTATGGTCAGCTCGGGAAAAGTTTCAATGATACATGCTGCTGTTCCCACTATTCTGTTGGTGTGGCCTACTTGAGTTATAGATCTTCCTGATCTTTAAAATCCTATCCTATTATAGTCTTTAAAAATAAATCGATAGAGTGGATTTGTCAAAGACATCTCTATGAACCCCACAAAGCCCCATGCAATTTACTCCCACCTTCAAGTTGATTGACTTTACTTGGAGGGTAATTTTATTATTTTTAAAAATACATATTCTAAATCATATAAAACACTAATGCCATTAGACGCCTAGCGCTAGAATGATTTATGGTATAAAGCATAAGCTTATTAATTTAAATATTTTAAAATTGGGTGATTATAAGACTATGGCACTAAAGTTGGACAGTTATACGAAAAAACATCTAAATTTAAGCTAATAAGCAATTTTATCAGCCAAGTACATGTGTGGGGTTAATTCCCATGTGATGTCCAGCCTGACCCACATGGTCAACGACTTGGATCTAACACAAACTTTATACAGTCATGCTGTTGGCATGGGCCGCATGGCTGCTTCCTGCTAGTATGTATACTTCGTATATCCTTGGGCCTACCTTGATGATTTGTGGTAAATCCATGCCGTCCATCTGTTTTCTCGGAACATTTTTAGAAGTTATCCTAAAAATTAAGCAGATCCAAATCTCAACTGGATCACACCACAGGAAACAATGATGATTGAATGCACACCATTAAAATTTTTCTAAGGTCAACAGTAACGTTTATTTTCCATCCAACCCGTTGATAAGATCAAACAGTCCTGGATGGAGGGAAAAATACAAAGAACGGATTGATCCAAAACTTTGCGGCCCACAAAAAGATTTTAATGGTCATTCACCACTGTTTCCAGTGGTATGGTCCACCTGAGATTTGGATTTTTAAATTTTTGGGATGACGCCCAATAATGATCTAGGAAAAAGGATGGACGGTGTGGATATAAAAAAATTCATCAAGGTGGGCCCCACACGATAAGGGTAACGAAATGGTATTAGTTGGTATACTTTTATGGTACTGGGAAAACTCTGCTGGGCCCACTATCAATGTATGTAGTTTATCCATACCATCCATCCATTTTTTTCCAGCTCATTTTAGTTGCGAGCGTAAAACTGAGGCATATCCAAAGCTCAAGTGGACCATACCATAGGAAACAGTGGGAATAATGATTTCCACGGTTGAAACTTTCTTAGGGCCCACGGTGATGTCTATTTGTCATCCAGCCTATTGGTAAGATCGCACAGACATGGATGAAGGGAAAACACAAATATCAGCTTGATACAAAACTTCTGTGGACCCCAAGAAATTTCAACGGTAGACATTCAATTCAGACTGTTTACTGTGGTGTGGTCCACTTGAGCTTTTGATATGCTTAATTTTTGGGTTCAAGCCCTAAAATTTTAGTTTAAAATGGATGGAGGGACTAGATAAGATAGATAAATCACGGTGGGCCCCACAGAGTTTACTCAGTACGCAATCCGCACCATGAACCACACCTGATGAACGTCCCAGATCTTGCACAAAAGCGGGTAGAAGGGAAGATATCTGGCTGTGATAGAGTATTGTCATCCCTGCCGAGTTGGGCCTAACTGTTTTAAATAGTTATGGGCCGGGCTTGGTCAAGGCTTAGCCCGTCCGTCCCTCCTGAAGAACTGCCCGGATCTTCGACGTATGGCATGCGTTCGCACGTGCGTCACGAAGAGTTCCGGGGATCCTCTTCGCGCGAGTAACCCTTTTCATTTCTCGTCACCATCCCATATAAAAACGACGCAAAAACCCCGCCTTCGCCTTCTCTCTCTCAAAACCCTAACCCTAAAAAGAGTCTTTCTCCACCCAGCGAGTCGTTGCTCCTGACACGGTACGCACTAGAACCAGCTCTCCTCTCTCTTCACCCACATGCGCATGTTAGCAATTCCGGCCTGTTTCTCCTTCCCTTCTTTCTCACCTCTCCCTTCACCCCACATGCGCACGTTAGCAACTCCGGCCCGTTTCTCCTTCCCATTCTCTCTCTCCTATCCCTTCACCCACATGCGCACGTTAGCAACTCCGGCCTGTTTCTCCTTCCATACACTCTCCTCTTCCTTCACCCACATGCGCAAGTTAGCAACTCCCACCTGATTCTCCTTCCCCTCTCCTTCCCTTCACTCACATTTACACGTTAGCAGCTCCGTCCCGATTCTCCTTTTAATCTCCTTCCCCCTCTCATCTCTCTTCACCGACCTGCGCACGCTAGCAACTCCGACCTGATTATCCTCTTCTTTTCTCCTTTCCATCTCTAATCTCTCCCCTCACCGCACGTTAGCAAGTCCTTCCTGATTCTCCTTTCCTTCTTTTAATATCCTTCCCTTCTCTCATCTATCCCTACACCTGCATGCGCACGTTAGCAACTACGTCCTTATTCTGCTATTTATTTATTTATTATTATTATAATGAATTTCATCTTTTCTACCAAATGCAGGGATTGAGTAGCTGCTAAAATGAGCCGAGGGAGTGCAGCGGGCCCCAAGGGGAAGAAGAAGGTATCAACATTCACGATCGACTGTGCGAAGCCCGTGGAGGACAAGATCATGGACATCGCATCCCTTGAGAAGTTCCTGCAGGAGAGGATCAAGGTCGGCGGCAAGGCCGGCGCCCTTGGCGATGTCATTACCATTGCCCGTGAGAAGAACAAGATCATGGTCACCTCTGACAGTGCATTCTCCAAGCGGTAATTATCCACTGTCGGTTCCATTTCTCTTCTGAGTGTTTCTGGCATAGTCCTTTTTTCATGAGAAAAACTTTGGATACTCTGGCAGAGCGTGATGGATGATACACACGAACTAAAGAATTACTTATAAACTGCATATGTGGCGCCCATGTAATTCAAATTGAACTGTCCAATTCATGGGTCTCAGTTTGGATGTACTATGAACACAAAGTTAATATTTATATGATTATCTGATTGTCGGATTGGTGGACATTTATTGTACGGTTGAAAATGGAAAATGTCTGATAGTCTAATTGCAACAACCAAGTGTCCACGAATTAGAGGATCTGATTGCTCAACCAATCTTATTTCAGGACTGTGAGTTAATGACAGTCAGATCCATAATTTTGTCTGCTTGATTTGAGTTAACATATGCCACATGTATGTTTTCTGAGTGCTTGCATATCAAGCATCATATGCTGCTAGAGTATCAAATAAATCTCATATTTTATATAAATCTTCAAATGCTTAAGATTTATTCTTGTTAGTCTCGTCCTACACATGCCGATAATGCACGTGTGCTTGGGATTCTGGGCCATTCATCTAGTGGGCTCCGACATGTGTGTGCCATCGCCCAGGAATTAGACTGGTCCGAATGTGTGCTAAAGAAATAAGGAATTGGAAAGCATTGACCAATGCCCACCCCAAGGACCAGATGATGATCAGACGGGCATGACTTTTTGGCTGGAGGAGATGAGTGCTGGGTTGTACTTGATGAATGGCTTGGATTGCATGCGGAGGGTAGCTTTGAAAACCATACTCTCGTGGTCAGCCGTTGGAGTATTTGCATTGGTCCTTGCTCTGTGGATGATTAATCCATGTGAATTTGTTTATAGTTTTGATGTGGACATGGAGAACATTGCCATAAAAAAGGAAGAGAGAACTGTGATGCTCTGGCAGTTTGTGTGATGGATGATGCATGGGCACTTGAAATTACTTAGAAATCACATACATGACACATGAATCAAATTAAGCTGTTGAAATTATTGTTCACATTTTAGATGTATCACGAACCAAAAATAACGGTTATTCGATTATCTTACTATTGGATTGGTAGACATTTATTGGATGATTAAAAATGGAAAATATCTAATGGTCCTATTTCAATAAACAAGTGTCAATGAATCAGAGGTTAGGATTGTTCAACAATCTGGTTTTGGGTCTGACTTTGCAATTGCAGGTTCTAAAATTTAGTCAATTTCTTAAGTGCTGCATATCAAGCGTCATATGCTACTTGAGTATCATGTAACTCCCCTAAAAAAAATGAAATAGTGATCTACTCTCTGCATGTGTACTCAATTATCTTTTAGAAAACTAAAAGAAGCATTTTCAATCGGTTCTATATTTTACTTTTTAGTCTCTTAATAAAGAGGTCTCAAGTCCAACTGGTTGGACCACAGTTTACAGTCCACGCAGTGGATTACTGCCAACCTGTTAAGTGCTGGGGACATCCAATCCTCCTAATAGTTTGGCCGCACTATAACCTGTGGTTGAACTGGTTGGACTTGAGACCATCTCCTTAATTAAATAGTTTTTTAGAGATAACTGAAAATTTATTAAGAGACCCGCTAAAAGACGGGGAAAGAATACAACACAACGCTTGGACAAAAAACCAAGAAGAAAGATTAGTAGACTTCTTTGAAGAAGCCCATTTCGAAACAACCAATTTCACTAAACAAACAACCTCTTCAACAGACCATCTCTTGTTTTGAAAACATCGACTGCTACGATCTTTCCAGATAAACTAAAAGATTCCCATCACGACAAGCCTCTAAACAACTTTCAAAGATTTTGCCACTGCACCTCCATGCCAAGCCCACAAAAGATGATAAACTAATTTTGGCATCACCCATGAAATATGGAAGAGAAGAATGAAGTGCTCCCAAACTTTATGAGCAGAGGGGGCAATTAATGAAGAGATGGTTGATTGACTCTACGTCTCCCATACACATCAAACATATGTTGGGAAGGATAAGGGATCTCCTTTGAAGATTGTCGATGGTTAGTACTCTCTTCCTCCACACAAGCTACTCAAAAGCCACAATCCTCGAAGGGGCTCCATAAGACCAATGGTGGTACGAAATGGAAGGTTAAGTAGATGGCTTAGAGATCAAACTATAAAACGAGCGAATCGAGAAAACACCAGAGTTGTGGGCTCCCCAAAACTATTGAATCTTCTTCTTAAGGCGAAGGCAGGGCGAGCTTTAGATAATTGAGAAGGCTAAGAAGCTCATCGAATTCCCCATCCAATAAATTTCTCTGGCATGGAGGAGACCAAGCAACAGACCCACCCCTATGGAATAACATCGATCGACAAGAATGAAATAGTCTGAGGCAAGACTAGCAAGATTCAAGAAGAGTTCTTTTAATGGCTGGTCCCCACACCATATGTCCATTAAAAAATAAATGCGATTTTCCTTTCCGAGAGAAGGATATTCCTTTACGAGACATTTGCTCAGTGGACACGATCGCCTTCCAAACTTGAGAGGCATGATAGAGGGAGGAAGATTTTATGCTCCAATCACCTATCTGAGTGTCGTATTAGGAAACTAGTTCCCTTCATAATTTGCACGCCCCTGAACCAAACTTCCAATGCTAATTTCCAAGAGCTACATTCATAAGATCCAAAATTTTCAATCCGACTCCACCCTCATAAAATGGGTTGCAAACTTATTCCCATTTGAACAAATTAAATGTCCTTTTTCCCTCGGCTCCTTTCACAAGAAGTCTCCTATAAATTTATCAAGTATATTTAACACTGATTTTGGGCATTTGAAAAGAGAGAAAATAAATTGGCATGTTTGAAAAGGCCACTTAAATAAGAGTTAGCCACCTTCCAAAAGAAAGATAATGATGCTTCCAAGTGGACAACTTCCTTTCAGTTCTTTCGATAACCTTGTCCCATTAGTGCTTAGCCAACTTTCTAATGCAATGGGACAACTCAAGATAAGATGAAGTGAAAGCTCCTAGTTTGCACTTTAAACTGGGCATCTAAAAGGCATATGATCATATTGATTGGGATTTCTTAGACTATATGCTGACAGATCGGGGTACGGCCAAAAGTGGAGGGAGTGGATTGCTGCTTGTATGCAATGCACCTCTTTTTCTGTTCTGGTCAATGGATCACCGAAAGGGTACTTTAGTGCATCTCGAGGACTTAGGCAGGGCGACCCAATCTCTCCATAATTATTTGTTGTCATCAGTGAAGCCCTTAGTATGGTTCTTCAGAAAGGGGAGGAAAACGGTTTGTTCCATGGCTTCAAAGGATCTTGAGAAGGGGACCTCATCAACCATCTTCAGTATGCTGACAATATGTTGTTGTTTTGTGAAGCGGAGGCAGAATCAGTGGACAAATCTTTAGAAAGTTCTAGTTTTAAATCATTATGCAGGATGTTTTCTGATCCGATTCGAAGCCCTTCCACATCTCATCCTTTTCTCAACTGGTTTATATGGTATTCCTCCCTGGGTTGCGGTGTTTGTCTGGCTTGTAGGCAAGAAGAGGATATAGACAGTTGACAATCTGCAAAGAAGGGCTTTAGTCCCCCCAACGTCTGCCTGATGTGCATGGAAAATGAGGAGATGATTTACCATCTCTTCATCCACTGTTCTTTTGCTGCTACTGTTTGGTATTACTTTTTGTCATTTCCTAACACGTTGGGTGATGCCTCAATCGGTAGAAGATTTGCTTTGGGTTTAGCACGGTGGAGTTGGTAGAGGCAGTAAAGTGTTGTAGAGATTGATCATCATGGCTATCTTTTGGGCAATATGGGGGTCCAGAAATGGGTGGTGTTTTCGTAACGAGAGAGAGGGACATGTAGAGGTCATTGCTAGGGTTAAGGGTATGGTATCGGATAGGGCGATGTATGTTAAAGAAGCTCTGCCTGATTGTCTTCTCGAAGTTGTTCTGGATCTTGGTTTTGTTTGTTGCTGTCTCACTTCTCACGAGTTTTTAATAAATTGTTGTTATCTTTTAAAAAAAATCGCTAGCTGCAATTGCTTTTCACTATCCACATGAATTCCCAACATTTTACTTTTAGAAACGTTAACATTTAGGCCCGAGACTGCTTTAAAACAAACAACAGTTTTCTAAAGATTATCAACCGGCGTCATGTCTGCGTCATAAAAGAGAATCAAATCATCTGCATATTGAAGGTGGCTAACTTGCAGCCCTACATCCACCACCTTGAAACCATGACTAAAGGATATGAATTAATTTTTGAATATAGTTGCATCACTTTTGTCATACAATGCATATTTTCGGACCTTATACAAAGGAAACTTAATTATGTGCACTTGTTTTTTGTGACCTTTGATTTTTAAGCGTATAGTGATGTCTTTTTTTTTTTAAACATCCCCTGATGTTTCATTGAAAAATTCAACCAATTCTTGAATTTTTGCTGATGTTTTCTAAAAACAGCGAAACATTACGCAGTACATCTGATATTTCCCATGCGATAACCAATATGTTTCCATATTCCAAGGCTGTGATACATCCGTCGATACTGGTATTGAAAACATTGACCATATCCTCAACCCTAACCATCACAGGTTGGGTTGGGTTGGTCGGGTTGCAAGTAGGGCTATACTTCTACACTGGTTTAGTATCTTATACTATACTTACATTAAATAGGATAACTTATACTATATATTTAATATAGGTTGGGTTTGGATCGGGTTGGGTTGCTGGGGGCCTTCACCCAACTTGTTCCAACCGTTCCAAAATTTCAGGTTGAGCCAGTTGGGTGTTGAGCCAGACCCATGTTGCACCCCCTACTTTGTAGTCTTCTTGGTTGTCTTGTTGTGCATGCTATTTGGTATCTTCACTTAAATTCAACGTTTCTATTTTAGCATGGCTCTGTTTGGTTGGTTCTTCCAGAGAAACTAAACGTTATAAACTGTAAATATGAGCTTCAGTAGCTGGAAAAATGGATTATTCTAACACATCCTACAATATCCAGTGAAATGTCCCACCATATATTATAACGGAGTCACAGTTGTGTGTCTAGATCCAAGTGGTTTTTATTTTGTTTGCCAATAGCATCCTTGTGGTGTTGGATGGGGACTGAAATATTTAGGTGGTGTTTAAAGGTCGATGCGATAGGATGAGAATGGATTGCCTCTGTTAGGTTTGAGCATGAAGACATCGGTGATCTGTTTCATTTGTATGATGATGGACTTGTCTGTTTGTTGTATGTGCAATTGTACATATTCATGTCTGCATGCGCGGTTGTGCATGCACATGGTAGCTAATTTTCTCTTCAAAATCATTGTTCATTTGATATGCAAATGCTCATTGCAATCTTATTTGATATGGGCTCTACTGCTTTTAAATCCTTAGGTATTTGAAGTACCTGACAAAGAAATACTTGAAGAAGCACAATGTGCGTGATTGGCTGCGAGTAATCGCGTCCAACAAAGACCGCAACATCTATGAGCTACGTTACTTCAACATTGCGGAGAATGAAGGGGAGGAGGAAGACTGAGCGTATTTTTCCTTTTAAAAAAAAAGTATAATCCAGTTCGTCGTATTTTCTACTCTTTTAGTTTTTGGTGAGCTATCCCAAACTGGCAGTTTGTAGGCTTTTGATGTGATTCTTTTTTCAAGCTTAGCATCTTTTGTTTAGAGAACGAGAGCGTCGAGCTAGGTGTTTTCTCCTCGTTGATATTCGATGGTTGGATTTTTTATTTTTTTTAATGATTGCTTCACTTTAATAAACTGGTGTATTGATTTCTTGATTCTTGTAACTCTGGTTTTTCAGCTCTTGTTGATGATTCTCAGGGCATGACCCACTTAAAATGCGATGAATGTATTGATGCTCGGATAGATCTGCATTCCCTCCAAATGGGGCCTGCATACAAGGTTTCTGATGCACACTTGTCCATAGAAGTGGGGCTAAGGTAGCGTTATACATGATGTGGATTTGGTGGGCCATCATCATTTTGCTGGTGGGTGTCTTCTTTCCACCATGACCATGGAACTACTGATTACAGCAGCTTTTGCCCAAGGATGAAAATCTGTATTTTCTGCCTGCACCAAATAAATGCTGATGAAGAAATAGGTGTCCTCATCAAACCTTATTCCACTAATTGGGGTCAGCTACATCAGTCATGTTCTGCCATTCCACTCTATAGAAGACCATATCCTCAGTTAAAACTTAAACAATTTGTCATCACCATTATCATCATCTAATATTTCTCTACTAAGGTTGGCTACACAAAATTGATTTCACCATTCCACTCCAAATATCATATCCTCAGAAAAGTCATCAAGTGTTTGATTACTACATCCACCCACATCTTTTTTTAGCATTTCTTTTGTCGGTTTAGAGCTTTTATCTTGAGCCACTTCACTCCTAATCAGTGCAGGTATTGGTTGCTATTTCACATGGTCAAACTACATCTAAATCTACTTTATCTTATTAATTATGGGTGCTACTCCTAAGTTATCTTGAATATATTCATTTCAACTTTTAACCTTGTCTTGTCACTTACCCATCTCAACATCCCCATTTCAGATATGCTCATCCCATGAAAATGTTATTCCTGATCTGACCTGGAGCATTGTTCGTCTTATACATATCTTATAAAATTTCTCCTTAGTTTTGATTGGTAGGCAGGGATCATATAGAACCGAAGAGATACATTTCTGCTTTATCCACCTAGAAACCCATGGAAGAATTATTGAAATATAGCTGCCACACCAAAACTGGGCACAAAGAACCAATCAAACACGTGTACTGGAAATATCAGATATACATAAACAAAAACAGCCATTGGAGCAGATTATTAATTTTATGAGCAACATCTTGACCTAAGATGTTGAAAATGGTCATTGTAGGGTTCTTGTTCAACAATCTTAATCTACTTTGTTTTAACTTGACTGATTTTAAAGCATCCTTTAACTGCTTTGTGTTTAGTCCGCCTCATGAACCAAAACTATGTCATTTGTAAGCAACATATCTTGCAGGACCTTTTCCTGTAAATGCCTAAGTAACTTGTTGCTAGCGGTCTCCATGCTTGGCTCAGCGGTAGACGCTCTCCATTTCCACACTTAGTCCTGGGTTCGAATGCCCACGTAGGTGTGTAAAAAAGGAAAAAGAAAAAGAAGACTAGCTGATAAACAATGCAAAAAGGTACTGCCCAAAAGACTCAGGTATTTTCAAACTCACTCGTCTATCTACTGGTCCTCACATTTGTTATTGCTCCCTTGTACATATCCTTAATTCTGTCATGAGAATCTTCCTCAACATCCATAGACTAACTCCCTAGGGACCCTACCGAAGGCTTTATTTAAGTCAATAGCGCCATGTAGAGATCCTTCCTCTCTGACCTATATTTCATCATCAGCCAAGGATAAAACTAACCTCAACGGTTGACCTTCCTAACATAAAACCAAACTAATTTTCTGTTCATCTCTTGCGTTAAAATCCTTGCTTGGTCACTCTCTTGATTTTATTTTTTATTTTTTCAATAGCATCACTCCTTAGTTCAATTCCACAATAATTAGTGCATTGCTGTTAGTTGATGAAGAAATATGAATAATGTTACTAAATGTGAGTTTGGATGCACTAATGTGAATTGGATTGAATAAGCAACCATCTTAAACGTGCAAATAAGCAAATTGTAATTATCTTTTGATTATTACAGATTCGCCTCCAAAGTTGCAATTACATTACTTTCAAGGACTAGAAAGCAAGATGAGAGCCTTTAGAGCACTATTTCTTGGCCATGAACTCACTGTAACCAAAGTGTGGTTTCTTTTCTAGCTGTTTAGAAACCCCCCCTTTTTACACAATTGGTGCAAGTGTGCTCATTATCTTGTCCCTGGTGGTACCTGCCTATGAATGGCTCTGCCAAGCCCGCCTCTGTGTATGCACGCGCTCCTTAAGTATCTACATTCAGCGGAAATCAATTCCACCCAAAAATAAAATAAAAAAATAAAAAAAAGGTAAATGGGCTTGTCTTTTCCACAGAATTCTCTTCGATATAAATACCATCTATGTTCAAGTTCCAACTTCCAACCCTCCCCCCTCCCCTGACAGACCACTCTGATATCTTAACACTGAATTTTGCTCTTACGGGTCTCCATCAGGGCATCCTTGTCTTAAGAAATTCTACAATTCCTTCTATTCAAACATTGTACATAACAGCGCAAGAAACCTCAAAGAGGTTGAAGAAGAAAATCCAGATACCTTGGTAGCAAAACACCTTTTCAACTTTAGGAATAAGCAAGATGAAGCTGGCACTCAGGCCTTTGTTTAAGATTGCCCTGCCATGAAACACATGAGATCCTTTTGGATTATATCCCAATGCTCCTAGAAGAAGGCCATACAATAGACAATCAGCCCTGAAGCTTTTATCCATTTCCACGCCTCATGGGAATCATGCTCAAGCCACTCAGCAACATCCTGATTGAGTTTGAAGGGCTAGGACTGTCCAATCAGTGTGAGTTTTTGGTCTATGAAACATCCGCAGTAAATCTTACAGAATCAACAGAACAGACCCTCATGCATGTGTGCCATGCATGCCAAGATAGATTCTCTGATGAGTGAAAGAAAGTGGCAACATGCTAGTTTTTCACAATATATTGCGATATCTGATATTTTCTTTCTTCAAAGTTATGAAAAATTCAACAAAAAGATGGAAAAAAACACTGACATAAAAAGCCTAAAAACAAGCACCGTGTTTAGTCTTTAAAAAAAAATAATAATAATAATATACAGATATGATCAAATCAATAACCTTGTTCAAAAATACCAATCTTGGAGCTAGAGTTCCTCAAACCCATCTTCATCTCCTTCTTCCTCCATCCTTTGGAATTCTCTCCTCCAACTCTCCATCTGTGAAAGCAAAACACACTATGAATATGAGAAAGATGCACAAAAATTCAAATTGAAACCATCTAAAATCTTGTATGGGCATATTTCAAGTGGGCTTGTGTTCATTTGCAAACCAATCCATGCGATTTCTATATTTCCAAAATCAGTGCCAGACCTCCATTCAGTCCTTAATTCAAATAGCAATTGTAATTTCATACATGTAGGCAGGCGTTATCCAACGCATCATGATTCAAGACCAAATGAAGCCAATGCATTAGCTAAATATGGATTGCTATAAATACAAACATGTTCTTCGGTTATGCTCTAAATAAGGAATGGGAATTGTATTCTGTTTCCGAAACATGGAATGCTTACTATGGCATGCACGCTTCGTAGAGTTGGATGATGCATGTACCAAAACATCTCTGTAGTACCTTGAGTCAGTGTACATGTAATCAGGGCCCTTTATTTTGCAGGCCACCACATGGATGTACCACAAGGTGATCCGACTATGGTAGCCATCCAATCGGTGAAAAGTAACACTGACTCAAAAAAAGAACAAAGAAAAAAAGGAGCAACAAGCTACATTCAACAGGCAAAACTCATGAAAATTGGATGGTCAGAGTTGCCAATCACTACATTGCTTGGCCTATAGCCCATCCACATGGTGCTCCGCCAGATAAGCGGTTCGATCATATGGTGGAGGCAGCACTTCACAAAACTTCTATGAAGCACACATCATGGTAACGTTTCTCTTTCAGAAAAAAAATGGAAAGCTTGTAGAGAATATGGTGGAAACACAAGGAAACCTTGAGAAACACAATGAAACCATGTTTCCTGATTGAGAACTTCCTAAAATGATTTTTCTTTTTTCTTTTCTCCCCATTCCCACAGCATTTCCCCTACAGAGTCCATCTTAAATACCACCATTCCTTTGCTCTACTTTCGCCCAACACTTTGCACTTGCATTTGGAAAAATAAAAAATAAAAATGGTGTCACCTGATCATCAGACAGCTGCAACTGTTCTGCGACAAAAAGTATATTCCCATAATCTCCTGATGGCGGGTCCCGGAGCACATCTTTTGCAACATCGTTGTAGGCAATCACACCCAACCGGAAACCATTGCTCATGAAAAGCTTGTCCATCCATTTCTGCGTATTGGACTGAGGTGGACCATGTACTGAAACATAGATTAAAAGCAAGGACATAAATACCAACAACCTATTATGGGTTTTTAGCAGACCGACCTTTATTCCGACTTCAGTTTTTGCCAACCAGGAGGGCATTTCTCCTAAAAAAATGCTTCCTTTCATAGCTAAGCTACTAACAACAGAGATAATTTCTTTGAAGCTCGCTAATGTCATCACTGGTAGTCCCTGCAAGATGCAGAGATCAAACAGTTATTGAGGAATCCAAGGTGAGGACATGGAAAACTGTAATCATGATTTCTAAATGAAGAGAAATCAAGTGGATGAGGATGGAATATTGAGGATTCTTCACCATTTATTGCAATCCAAACAGTGGAAAACATTAATTTTATTAAAAACAATTCTCTCCTGTTTGGACTGAAACATGTGAAAACCGGATTCCTTGAAAGGGCATTAAGCAATGACTCACAGCAAATTCCAAATACCAGCCGCCTTTTTTCAAGAATCTTATTTACACTATCAGCGCATTGGGATTGAATCCATACAAGAAAACAGTGATTTTGTGGAAAATGATTTTTTTTTCCCACTAACTCCTATCCTAACAAGCCTATAGTCCCATTTGATAATTTTGATTGAACATGATCGTGAATAATGCAAACAAACTTTTTGTAATTAGAATAGGAAATATGTTAGTAGAGATTGGCTACGCACACCTCTACTTGCCGCCAGCAAGGCCAACTTGAGATGTGTGTCAACTCACACATCAGGTGTGGCCACTGTTTAGATAGCTTGATCCAAAAATATGGCCACTGTTTAGATAGCTTGATCCAAAAATATGACAGCCAGCTCACCAGGTGGACCACACACGTGAGAAAAATGAGCAGTTTTGGAAATTATCAACAGTCCAAATTCGCAGATGTGGCCCACCTGATGAGCAGACCAGCCTGATTTTGGAGCCAGATCAACTACATGGTAGCTAGCTCAAGTGGTAGACTGAGTGAAAGATACCTCGTTTCAACACTGAGGTCTTGGTATTGATCCCTAGTGGGGGTGGCTAACACTGAAGTGTCAACTGACAGTGGGGCGTACTAACAAGCTGACAAAAAAAAAAAAAAAAACCTAATGTGCTGCTCAGATGTCCCATGCATTGGCTGCATGCAGATGTAGATGCGGGCTTACAATGCTCTATGATAGAAATCATGAGTTTCTTGAAGTAAATTGAAGGCATCATCTACATGGTAGCCAACCTAATGTGCTGCTCAGATGTCCCATGCATTGGTTGCATGCAGATGTAGATGCGGGCTTACCAATGTTCTATGATAGAAATCAAGAGTTTCTTGAAGTAAATCGAAGGCAAGAAATACCAATATTTTCAGGAGGTTTCTTACTAGTATCAATCACATAGCAGTTAACACAGTTAAAAAACTGAATCCAGTCATCAAATGAGTTGGTTAATATGCATTCACAGGCTAGCAAGGACCTCATTCAGTTCTGCAATGACTCTGCAGCAGCACCAAGCAGGCCAGGGAAAGATAATAAGAAGAACCGAGTTTCTGGTAATTGAAAGTATTAGAAGATATGAATCAGTAGATAACCTGGAGAGCCCATATACTCGGCCTGTTACCGTTAAAGCCTTTACTCTGCAAGATTGCTTGTATATCATGCGACTCCAGTGGGACATGGATAAACATGCTAGTTCTTGAAATCTTAGCTCCAACACCTGACATTTTCAACAAAAAGGACGTTTGATAAGCAATGAGAATTTACTGAAGAAGAAAGATGGGACCATCTGCCAGTACGAGGGTTTTTTCTTTAATGATTTTCAAGAGAATTTTAGGGGGCGTTTGGATCTTAAGTTACTTAAGATAAGCTACTTATGCCTCAAGTAACTTATCTTGGTTTCTACTTATTAAGCTGAAGTGATCAAGTAACTTATAAGTTAAAAAAGTAACTTATAATTGATCATAAACCAAACTTACTTATCTACTGTTGTAAGTAGAAAAAGTAACTTATTTGGTGGTATCCAAACGGGCCCTTAGAGACTGCGATAATAATTTTGAATGGCTAGGGCTGTGTTTAGATGCACTATCAAATTGAATTGGAAGGCACCCGAAACATGCAAGTGTTAAGGAGGTGAAAACACGATCAAGAAAGTCATGTCCCCGAGGAGCTTCATTGAAATTGGTACAGGGCAAACATGAATAAGGAAAAAAAAAAAAACTAATCTCACATGGAGTTTTTATTAATGGAATAACCAAACAATGTTAGATGGTTGATAACCATAAGATTTCCTTCTCAAATGAAGAAACTGATCAGAAAGAAGCAAAAATGTCATACACACATAAATTACAAGATGATACCAACCTTTGAGCCTTTCAGATGCTATTGTGAAAATCCTTCCTGGAGAAATGTCAAATATTATGGTTGAATGCGGCCACTTGAGCCTATATGGTCGGGTGTCCATACCGTCTGTCAACAAAACAATCTGTATGGTATAAGAAGATTTATTGAAACATGTACACACATACACAGAGAGGGAGGGAGGATTGAAGTCTTTTAAAACAAAAGTACCTGCCTCACACCATCCATATGATTTGCAGTGCTAAGCAGTTTATCGTCAATGAACTTAGTTGCTAGGCAATAGTGGCATGGAGATGCCGTTGATGCCGAGATTTGCTTTGTATTCTTACCAGAGGATGGAGGAATAAAGCAACTGACATATGGATCAATGAAGAGAGGGTCTGAAATTGTAATTGGTTGATCAGAAGTTTGGATTTCAAGCAAATGCAAAATGCTGTTTCAACTTTCAAATTACAGTGCAGATACGCAGCAAGTGGCTGGATAAGAAGGTGGCCTACCTGCCACATACAACTATGAAATCCGAGCAACCCATATCCAGTGGGCCAGATCATTGATTGGTCAGTAACAGAAACTTGACTCAATTGGACTATCATAACCATTATCACTATTTTTTTTTTCCTGTATCAATTTGTAAAGCAACCGACATATGGATCAATGAAGAGAGGGTCTGAAATTGTAATTGGTTGATCAGAAGTTTGGATTTCAAGCAAATGCAAAATGCTGTTTCAACTTTCAAATTACAGTGCAGATACGCAGCAAGTGGCTGGATAAGAAGGTGGCCTACCTGCCACATACAACTATGAAATCCGAGCAACCCATATCCAGTGGGCCAGATCATTGATTGGTCAGTAACAGAAACTTGACTCAATTGGACTATCATAACCATTATCACTATTTTTTTTTTCCTGTATCAATTTGTATACAAAGGGTTAGGATTGGCCGAACTGTTTTATTTCTTCTTGGAAGAAAATCATAAATTTCATTACTCAAAGTGGGAAGACAATTAACCACTTGCTCTAAAAGCTCGAACTATTAGAGCATGGCGAATCAATCCCTTTATCTCGTAGCCCAGGCCCCACATCTCATGGATTAGGACCTCGGCTGAACCCCCCTCATTGAGGAGTTTGGAGTCAATGAACTTGGTGGATAGAAAGTTCGGGGTAGAGGAAAGGGGTAGATGGACAAAACCTTCTTCGTTGTATAAGGCTTCATCTGACGCAGGACAATTAACCACTTGCTCTAAAACTCGAACTATTAGAGCATGGTAAATCAATTCATTTATCTCATAGCCCAGGCCCCACATCTCATGGGTTAGGACCTCGGCAGAACCTCCTTCGTGGGCCCCAAATCACATGGATACCGCCTCACACAGGCCGCCCATCCTGAATGTGCCCCTGCATCCCACAGGCAACCCTACTTGAGCCCGGTGTGAAAATGCCCCTGCATTATCATCTCTATAGAAATTGATGAATTTGTTGAAAATTAAGGTTTGAGAGGGGGTAAGTTTCTCTTCTCTTTAGGTGATGGCAAGAAGATTCGATTTTGGGGTTAGAGGATCAAAAGTTAAATGTACCATTTTCTCAATTAGCAGGCATCTCCTTAGAGTTAAATATCTCACTTGATCATTGCTTCTCTATTCAAAGTGAGGAAACTATTTGGGTGCCGCCTTGCAAAAGAAATTTGAAAGATGAAGAGGTGGAAGATTTGGTCAGGTTGTTAGATATGCTCTCAAATAGCCATCTGTCCATTTCAGAGTCATATTCGATTGTGTGGTTAAAAGAAAGGTATGAAAACTTCTCAGTAAAATCCTTCAATATGATCATCGATGGGGGGCATAATGAGCAATTTGAGTATCATACGATGCATGTTTGGCGCTATGGTGCTCCTTCAAAGGTGTTGGTAATGCAGGGGCAATTTCACACCGGGCTCGAGTGGGTTGCCCGTGGGATGCAGGGACACACTCGAGAGGGGCAGCTCATGTGAGGCGGGTGGCTTGGGTGAGGCGGGCCCCAGCCGTATGAAGCGGAACCCATGTGATGTGGAGCCCATGAGGGGGTCCGGCCGAGGTCCTAACCCATGCGATGTAGGGTATGGGCTATGAGATAAAGGGATTGATTCACCATGCTCTATCAGTTCGAGCTTTTAGAGCAAGTGGTTAATTGTCCTGCATCAAAGTGGTATCAGAGTGGGAGGTAAGCTAATCTTTGATCAGTTTCCTGTTTGATGGTCATGATCATCATCAGAGGATTTATAGGATATGCAAACCCTGTCTTTGCATGGTTTATGCCCTTCTTCAGTTCTGATATGTGGGCCTAATTGTTCGGTATTCTAGACCGTTGATCTCACAGTGGATGGAACATGCCCCAAAAATCTACCAGATCATAAATCCTAGCCACAATCTTGAGACTTTTGTTTTCTCAGTTGAATGTGGACCATAGCTGCACTTCTTTTCTTAACCATCTATCTTTAGGCCATAAAAAAAGGTCATGATTCTTTTATCAAGGAGATTTTCACAGCATGGTCCATCAACGGTGGGATGCATCATATCAATGGTCTAGATTACTGAACCATGGCCCCACTCGTCACAATTGATAACTTGTGCGAACCTCATTTTCTGATCCTATAATTCCTCTTATCATCAAAGAAAAAACTTTGATACTCGGGCAGAATGTGATGGGTGATATGCAAGCACCTAGAACTAAGAAATTGCATATGTGGCACACAAGTAACTTAAATTAAACTGTCCAAGTTATTGATCCCAGGTCAGTTTAATTGTCTTAACTGTATGCCACCTGTACAATTTCCGAGTGCCTGTGTATCAGGCGTCATATGCCGCCGGAGTAACAAACAACTCCCCCTTATCATCAACCCACATCCACCATGAAGATGGTCTGTTTTTTTGTCAAATTACATGAATTCTTCACCGCAAACTCTGGTGCTAGTCCACCACCGTCGTCGAATCGATTGTGGCTCATGCTCCTTATATGTGGCACACATGAATGCCATCCAGACCGTCCATCTTGGAGGGCGCATTGTGGATGGAGCAGAGCTTGAAAATCACTCTGGTAGAGCAATCCTACCATCCAATTGGTAGCAATATAATAGATGGTTAAAAACAATGCAATAGCACGCGCGTCTGGCCATCCATACCATTCAAACTGGGCAGCGCAGTGACAGATAGAGCATAGCTTGAAAATCACACTGGTAAAGCAATCTTAACCATCCAATTGTAAGCAATATAATAGATGGTCCAAATTCAACGGGGCCAAAATCAGATGGTTTCTATCATCTGCACCGTGAGATTCTTGGGTAATACAACATCTAAATTGGGCCAGCGATTTGTACCGTCTGGATATCCGAAAAACTATTTCATGTCCACGATGAATGATTCACCACCGTTTAGAGAATGGTGGTGGGACTAAGAAAGCAGCGTAAAGAAGAAGAAGAGCCTAACCTGGGCGATGGGTCTCTTGGAAACGAAGAGAAGCGGCTCTGATGGCTGCTTGGAGAAATGGATCATCGCCATTGAACTCGAGTTTGGCGCGTGGCCCACCAAACCTCCTGCCTTTGTGACCGTTGGTGGAGCAGCAGATGAGAGGGGGTGATGAGGGAAGGAGAGCCGTTCCCATTTCTCTTCCTGTGTCATTCGGAGGAGAAATGACAAAAAAATCCCTTTATTTCTTGCTGTTCGGGTCTGCATCGGGTCTCACTTGACCCATTTATCTATGTATCGGGTTCGGGTTGGGCCTAATTTGGATGGGTACCATATCTCACCTCCTATTTAAATTTCTCATTGACCAATCTGTTGTTAGGTTTGATTTAAATTGCCTTAGGGTGTGTTTGGTTGTACAGTATATCATGAAATTTGAAATTTTGTGATATTTGGCGCAACCAAACACACCCTCTGTTAGATTAAATAGAATTGCGAGACTGGATTTTAAATTGGGCTTGGGACAATTTTAGGCTAGATCTATTTTTGGGTAGCTCTGATTAGATTTGTACAAAGTTAGCAATCTTTCTCTCTCCTAACACGCTGTTTTTCTTCTCTGCTGTGTAACTCACATCTTTTTATTATTTTTTGCATAGGCTTGCAGATGCTATTCCCACTAATAATGGCTAGTATTTCACAATTTGATAGGACATGTCTCAAAATTTTTCTGTACGTTTGTTTATTAAGAAATTCTCTTAGACTTGGATTTTTAAAAAATAAAAAAATTCTAATAACCTTTGAACTATGGATTATAAATTCCTAGAAAATGTATCATCATAATATATAATTTTTGCTACTAAAGAAGAGTACCTTGATGGACTTTTAGTATCCATGCAACAAACATGAATAAGTAGCTTGCTATTCACATGTATACTCTATTGGCTCAATGGCCTATATCTTTGTGGGACATTATATATTTAAATAAATATTGATAATTTGTTTTGCCAACTTAAAAATGAGGTAGATCTACGGTACAAGTAAACCACACCACGAGAAATAATGGGGATTCAATGCCTACTATTGAAAATTTCTTAAGACCAACAAAAGTATTTGAATTAAGCTGATATTTGTGTTTTCCCTTCATCAAGGTCTATGTGACCTTATGAACAGGTTGGATGCAAATAAGAATCATGGTGGGCCTTGAAGTTTTCAATAATGGGTATTATTATCCCCATTGTTGCCAGTGGTGTAGTTCACTTGAGCTTTGGATCTATCTCATTTTATGTCTCATGTCCTAAAATGAGCGGGGAAGATGGATAGACAGCGTGGATAAAACACACTCATAACGAAGGGCCCAAAGAGTCAAGTCACTAGGAGTCTCCAAGCAATCTACTAACATTGGACTTGGTAGGTCAAGTAAGGGGTTCAAGAAATAAAATTATTGTTACAAAAGTATATACTAGGAATTTATGCCGCAAAATTCCTTGGCAGCATGGATTTTACCAAATAGTGTGTGTAAGAACCAAAAATTCCAAGATGATGCTTTTTAAGGGGAGAAATTGTGTAAATATCCTTGTTTGTTTTTTTCTTGGAAAAGTGAGGAATAAAAAATTATGGGTCATGCATGGTATGTCTGATATCCAAACCATCCAACAAATGCAACCCCACTAAGATTATTAGACGAACGAAAAATATAGCGGGTTCAATCAGAAGGTAACCACAAAAATTAATATACACCACTCAAAAACATCAAAGTTCAAATGTGGCTCATCTGATAATTTGATTGGCCAGATTTTTGCTTCGTGTGATCACCATGATCGATTGCATATGTAGACGGGTTGGATGTTATACGTATACCATGTGGGTGCCACAATTCTTAGGAAAAAAAGTAAATGAGAGCATTTTGATGGTTCCTCCCTTGTAAGGCATCTTCCAGGAATTTTCAATTTTTAATTGTCCAAGCATTGTTTGGGAAAATGTAAATTTTTTTTGCAGTAAAAATCCCTATATGCTAATGTTTATTATTAGGAGATTTTGTAAGCATACCCTTTATGGTGGGACTACATTAATGGTTAAGATCTTCTAGCCCAGGACATTTTTGAGCACCCAGATCCACGATGGGACCCGTCACATCCATCAAAACTTCAAGGTGAATCTTAAGCTGAACTAGGCCTAGATTTGGAAAAGCAAGGGCTAGGAATGGGCTAAGCTTGAGGCAGGCAAAATTAAAATTTTAAATAGGTGTGACCCAGTTGGTCCTATTGGGCTCAACTAATTCCCAATCTGCACCTTGGACTAACCCAAGAGTCCCCCATTGTCTTGCCTATATCTCACCCTAACTTAGGATAGGATTGAGACACAATTTGCATGTAACCCGTTTACATGGAGCTCATGTGGGGGGAAAAAATTAAAAATTAAAAATAAATTTAAAACAGGTTAACTTATTAGATTCATTGTCCTTAAAGCGTGATTCATCCCCTCTCTTATGATATTAGAGATTATTGGCTGGTTGTTTGCGAATTGCTTTGAGGATATGACAAGTCTTGTTTGGTTCTACATGCTTCAATCATGAAGAGACCACCTTAAGAACTCAGCTGATGTAATCAGTCTTTTCGGACAAACTAAGAGAACCTGGTCTGAGAAATCCAGTGAGTTCAATAACTCAGTTACTTTGAGAACTCAGTGTGTTGCAAACTTAATTTAGTTAAAAGAAGGGAGAAATTTTCTTGTATACGAGATCGATTGGATTGTTGATACTCTGGACCTAGAGTGTGATTTATATAGATGGAGGAGTTGACTGTCCCACCTAAGGCTATCAAAGTTTAGAACATTGGAAAAATGTTTGTGAATGTTAGCTCATTAATCTAAACATTTCATACTGTTGGATTTTTAATTTGAACGTTGGATTAAAAATCTAATAATTTAGATCACTGAATGGCTAGCTGTTTTAGACTGTTGGCATTAACCAGTTTCTAGCTGTGCTCTGCAACGGACGGCTGTTACCAAGCAACCCAAGATCTCTCCCCCTCTTTTCTCTAAATTAACTATTCAAAAGATAATTTATAAAACAAAAAAGTTCCCAAGGCAATGTGGGACAAAGGAAAAAGTCACTTTTTCACTATATAAAAAAAAAAAAAAACTTTTAGAGGAAAAAATAAAAATATATATTTTTTCTTTTTTTCTTTTTTCTTTTTAAAATTCAAGTACATTCATTTGATTTAACCACTAGAAAAGGAATTCTCAAAATCCAATGTAAAGAAAGTTCTGTGGGGCCCACCGCAGTGTCATATGACATCTACTATGTCCATTGGTTTTCCCATATCATTTTAGGATGTGATCCCAAAAATGAGGCAAATCCAAAACCAAGAGAGGAAATAATTAGGATGGAAATGCTTACCATTAAAACCTTCCTATAGCCCACCATGATCTTTATATTCCATCCATCACAATCATAAGTTAATCCCCACCTAGATGCAAGGAAAATACAAATATCATCCTAATCCAAAACTTCTGTGAGCCCCCAATAAGGTTCCATTGGTGGGGCTTTGGATTGTCTTCATTTTTTACCTCATACCTTAAAATGATCTTGAAAAAATGGATGGATAGCAGGACAAAACTCCATACATCACGGTGGGCCCCACAAAGCGTAGATGAATTATTGTCCAAGCAAAGGTAGGATGCAAACTGCTTCCAACTTAACACACCAAGGTAGAATAAAGAGTGACAACTCACACTTCATTGAAATTACTCCATTAGATTCCAAGCTAGCCTTGGAAAGAGCCAGCTCAAGGTTTACACACACGCTAGCATGCATTCTGCACTACATTAGGAAGGAACACAAAAACAACACATTAAAAGCCTACTTGAAAGCTCATAAATCATTTTGGTGAAAAATACTTTCCAGGAATATGATATTTTTTCTTGATTAGGAGATTACATTTCAATAGAAAATAAAGTCATTTCATAAGATGTCTTAAATTATTTTACTAGCCCTCTCTTATTTTTATGTCTCTCCAAATGCTTTCTTGAAAAATAACTTTGAAAATCTCACATCCCCTCCTTTTATTTTCCAAGCTCTGAAATAAAATTAAGGATTTTATTGTTTTTAAAAAAAAGCTGAAATGCAACTTTATATCTTTCAAAGTACATAACATACCTAGCTATGAAAATCTCAACAATATCATAGCTAGGTATGTGTGCATGTGCTTAGTGAAGCCCAATTTCTCTACGGCTTGGAGGGCTGCTCTTTCATATGGTATTTTCTAGATAGAGAAACATGTATATTAGGTGAGCATTATCTTTTGAGAATTGTAAGTGTGAGTTTATTATACCATGAAAGAGCCAGATAGGAGAAAGTATTATACTATTATTTCTCTTATTTTAATGAAAAAAAAAAGCTCTACATTGTTATCCTATAAATATATAAATTTATATGCCTTTTGTCTATTATTATTTTTCCTTTTCTTTTTAGGTTTTACCTATGCTCCGGTGGTTTTGTTTTGCATACATTTACCATGTGCAGGTGTTTACATATCTCATACAACTAAAAAGAAGAAAATAAAATGAATAATAGCAAGCTATCTTAAATGATGGTTAATAATTGGAACAGGCAATCCATCTACTTTCATAATTATTATGTAAAAATTAACTATGAAAACTAAGGATGAGTTGTTTACCTGGACAACTTAACAAGTACAAGCTTTCCACGAAACAACTTTTAAAAAGTCTTGGTCCTATCTTTAAAAGCGTACAGCCTCATTAAGCAAATAGCCCCATGTCATTTCACCACTGAGGTAGGTGCTGAGCACCTCACTACCCATCTAGGCCTAAATTTTCATAATTATTATGTAAAAATTAACTATGAAAACTAAGGATGAGTTGTCTACTTGGACAACTTAACAAGTACATGCTTTCAGTGAAACAACTTTTAAACAGTCTTGGTCCTATCTTTAAAAGCGTACAGCCTCATTAATCAAATACCCCCATGTCATTTCACCACTGGGGTAGGTGCTGAGCACCTCATTATCTATCTAGGCCTAAATTTTCATAATTATTATGTAAAAATTAACTATGAAAACTAACGGTGAGTTGTCTACTGGACAGCTAAACAAGTACATGTTTTTTGTGAAACAACTTTTAAAAAGTCTTGGTCCTATCTTGAAAAGCATACCGCCTCATTAGTCAAATATTCCCGTGTCATTTCACCACTGAGGTAGGTGCTGAGCACCTCACTACCCATCTAGGCCTTTTATAGCCATCAATGATCGAAGAGACCGTCAGGGAAGCGGATTGCATGCTGCCCCTACCTGGATGGAATCGGTCCAAGCATAGGCTATGTGATGCCACCACGATGATGTATATGTTTTATCCACTCCACTCATCCATTATTTTATTTTTTTTCTAGATCATTTAGGATGCGAGCCAAAATATTAACATATCTAAGGCTCAAGTGAACCACACAGTAGGGATTGAACGTTTACCATTGAAAACTTCTCAGGGCTACTGAAGTTTTGGATCAAGCTGAAATTTGTATTTTCCTTTCATCTAGGCTTGCGTGACCTTATGAGAAGGTTATATGGAAAATAAATGTCATTGTGGGCCTTAAGAAGGTTTCAACGGTGGATGTCATTATCACTGCTGCTTCCTGTGGTGTGGTATACTTGAGCCTTGGATCGGCCTCATTAGTTGGATCATAATAATATGTAAAATGAGTTGAACGGGGTGGATAAAATCCATACATCACGGTGGGCTCCACAGAGGCCCTGTCTAGACCGATTTCTATCCTTCCAATGTGAAGGGGTTGAAAACTAAAGATTTGGGCGGACAGGGCTGAAACGGATTGGCTACTACACCGCCACCAGACTGGTGGCTGGTTGTCAGTGCTCTGTGGGCCCCACCATGATGTACGTGTTTCATCCATTCCGTTCATCCATTTTTACATATCATTTTAGGGCTTGATTAAAAAATGAGAGGAATATAAATTTCAGTGGACCACACCACAGGAAATAATAGTGATTGGATATCCACCATTAAAATCCTCCTAATGCCTACTGTACTGTTTATTTGACATCCAATCTGTTGATCAGGTCATACAGACCCAGATGAAGGGAAAAAACAAAGATCAGCTTGATCCAAAACTTTTATGGCCCCTAAAAATTGTTTAATGGTCAACCTTCATTCAACACTGTTTCTTGTAATGTGGTCGACTTGAGAATGTAATATACTTCATTTTTGGTCTCATACCATAAAATTATTTAAAAAAATAGATGGACGGCATGAATGAAACACATACATCATGGTGGGCCCACAGAGCACCGACCATCAGCCATTGGCCGGTCGGAGGGGGAGTAGCCGATCCGTTTCCGGACAGGACGCGTAGAAAAATTGCCTGAATGCCATGTATCGAAATTTAGGGCAGTAAAGTCCCCAAGTGAACCACACATGTGAAATTAATTTCAATTGTTAAATATTTTTCTCTTTCTGCCTATTTTTTAGACACGGCTTTGACCTGACTGATTGCTGAGAGCTAACCTCGATGGTGTGTTTACGTCGTCAATTTTTATGGGTTCCACCATGATCTAGGTGTAATATCCACACTATCCATCCATTTTATGAGATAATTTTAAGGAATGGACCAAAAAATGAGGCGGATCCAAAGCTCAAGTGGACCACACCGCAAAAAGCAGCGGGGACAATGACACCCACAATTGAAACCCTCTTAGGGCCCACCATGATGCTTATTTGCCATCCAACTGGTTTATATGGTCACATAGACCTTGGATGAAGAGAAAACACAAATATCTATGTGATCCAAAACTTTTGCGGACCTTAAGAAGTTCTCGACGGGGATTTTTGGTCCAAATAGCCCCATACTATAGCATGGTCCTGGTAGGAATCCATCCTTTCCTAACTTACATTTTTGTAGCTTGAAGTCACCTTTATATTTTTTGAATGATGAAAATGCTCCTGGTACAGCAGACTCCAGTCTGCATGAGGGCTATTTGATCATTTCCCTTTTCTTTCCTTAGTTTTATTCACGGGAGAGAGGGATTGTATTTTTTTATTCCCTTCTTCATTCCTTGATTTATTTTGTAATTGTTCTTTGAATTTTTTTTATTTGGTATGAGTGGTGGGAATTTGTAAGAGGGAAGAAGGTGTGGAAGAATATTATAATAGATGAATTTTTATAATTGAAGAATTTTGTAATTAATAAATTTTGTAATAAAAGAATGTTATAATGCATAAATTTTGTAATGGAAGAATGTTGTAATGGATGAATGTGATGAATGTTGGAATAAATGAATGTTGTAATGGATGAATTTTCGTAATGAATGAATTTTAAGAAGGAAGTATGTCATAATGGATGAATGTTGTATTGTGGATCATCTATATTTACTGTAGATTGCCCATTTTCATTATGAATCGTTGATACTTTTACTATGGATAGCCAATATTCAGTGTAAATCATCGATATTTATTATGAACCGATTATATTAATAGTGGACCACTAATATTCAGTTGAGGACCGTTGATATTCAGTTGGTCTTGGAATATCAACGGTCCTTAACTGAATATCAACGGTCTATGCTAAATATCAGCGGTCCTCATCTAAATATTAATGATCCACACTGAATATCAGCGGTCCTCATCTAAATATTAATGATCCACACTGAATATCAGCGGTCCTCAAATGAACATAGCGGTCCACTTTAATAATATTTGCAGCCCTCATTGAATATTAGCAGTCAGGTGCTAATATTTACTGTCCACAACTAATATTTACCATCCACGATGAATTCCATTGTTAATATCATTGGTCCTCTGTTAATATCTGCGATCCTCACTGAATATCAACGATCCACTATTAATATTCGTGATCCACGGTGAATTTTGTGATCCATTTTGTCTCACCATTCATGCAACAACAAAAATGAGACCTATACACTCTCCTCCCTTTCACAAACTCCCAAGTCTCACTATTCATATAACAAAAAAATTAAAAATTCACAACAACTATAAAGGAACCAACCACACTCTCCTCTCTTTCACAAACTCTTAACAATCATACCCAACCAAATAAAAAAAAATTAAAAAAATTAAAAAAAAAGCATAAAGGAACCACCACGACTTTTATCTTTCACAAACTCCCACTGTTTAAAATTCTTCCATACCCTCCTTCCTTTAATAAACTCCTACCATGCATTCCCAATATAAAAAAAAATTTAATTAAAATTAAAATTATAAAGAGAAACCAGCACACCCTCCTCTCTTTCACAAACTCACATCATTCATACAAAAAAATAAAAAACAATTATATAGGAGAGCAAGGAATGAAGGAAGAAAGAAGGAAGAAATAAGAAGGAAATAAACCAAAAAAACACAATTCTCCCTTTCACATCCTTCTCCGCTCCCATAAAAATAAAAATAAAAAGTAAAAAGAGGAAGAAGGAAATAGCAAAAATGGCCAACTTGCGGTAATGACTCCACATTTTGAACCAATCCACATCTTAGTTGGGGCTCACTAGATTATTTGGAAGCAAATCCACCATGTCCACATGTAAAATGTTTTAATTTCATGTCATCGTCTCAAGTTTGAAGACAAAACTCATCACAGATAGACCACATAGGAAAAAATAGCTTTAAATCAATGTACAACGTTAATATAATTGTGGGTCATAAAGAATTTCAAATAAAAATCAGAAAAAACTCTCCTATGGGTTTATGATTGTCTAATTAAATAAACGAATCAGATTAGCCAATGAGTGGGGTGAATTTCAGTTTTTGGCAGGATCGTGTTACTTTAAAATTTTTTTTAAAAATTAAAAAATTAAAAGATTAAAAAAAAAAAATAAACAACCCTTTTCCCTGAGCATTTTCTTCCTTTAAAAAAATAAAAAAAGTGATTTTAAGACTAAAAAACTTAAATTAAGAAAGGACACACGCCTACCATGACCATGTGACCGTGCGGGGTTATTTAGACCAAGAACCCTCCAATGGTACCAGAGTCACGGATCTAATAGTTATCCAATGACTTAGCTAATTGCATGGTCTTGATTTGACATCACAGACCCAATTAATCAACGGATACAGTCTCTCTTGTCCTACTTTATATAATAAAATAGTACAATTTATACCATCATATCACTATAAAACTAGTGGGTGGATGCACCTATCACCTTGCCTGATTTTGAGAAGTGGCTCCCACCGTTGATTCATTGGTGACAACGTTTCTTAAATAAAAAGCATTGGTGAAAATGTCACGCATCCTCATAAAGATTGGGTGGGATCCGGAATTGATGGCCACCATTATTACCACTTTCATTAATTTCTTTGGTAGCTTCATTAAATCTACAATGTCAATGTGCTACCTAAAATGGCTACCATTTAATTTCAAAAAGGCTTAACATGGATTGTCATCTAGTGCCAATAAAAAAGCGCCTACCTAATGTTTGAATATTTTATTAATTTCGTTAGTTTCCTAAGGGATGTATTCTCTATGATCTTGGTAATTGTTTAAGTTCTAAATACACTAAACGCCAATTGCCGTCTATGCATATGTAATTTTTGAAAGATAGTTCATGAAATGTGTTTTGAGTTTAATAGACGGTTCGGATTGATCCATTGGACTGAGTGAACAGATGCAACTAAGAGCTACCTTACTTTGCCCCGAGGGCATGGGAGGATTCTCTTTTATAAATTGACTTTCTTACATTTGCTAATATTTTAAAAATACATAGGTAGTAACTTGTTCTTAATGTAGTTGTAGCCTCTTCTACATATGCCATAAGGAAATGACCAAAATGCCCTCATGGTACAGGCAAAGACTAAAGTGTCCTTCACTTTTACATACCCTACCTAATGAGTGGTTGTGATCTTGAACAAGTACGTACATATTAGAAACCATTAATGCCCAATTCAGAAAAGCTCCAATAGAAAAATATTAAAAGAAAAAAAATATATACTTTAGAGGTGAATCCAATTCACATATAACAGTCAAGAATTTTTGATGGCATCGAGTTGGAACAACCTGTTTTTCCTTAATACCCCAAATCATTTCGCTTGCCGCATTTATGGGAATTGTTTCTACTCTCTTTCTTTGGTTGTTAAGATGTTTTAATTCGAGGGGTTGTCTCTTGCCTGCTTATGGATTCAGTAGCAATTTGGAACATTGACTTATTTGAAAATCTCTGGGTTTATGCTTATTCTCAATTCATCATAGCATTTCAACCATGAATTTGTGTTTTACTCTTTTACATGTTAAATAAGATATGGGTTGGAGTCCTTACCTCAGTGGTAAACTCTGAGGAGCTTCAACACGAGGTCTTGGGTTCGAGACCCATAGGTAGTGAAATCCCACTACGGTGTGTTAGGTGCGTGTGTAAAAAATTTAAAAAAATTAAAATTTTAAAAAAAAAAAGTTAAATAAGGATACTTCTAATTTAATGGGTTGCTTATGGGAAAGTGGAGGTTAGTTTAGTCATTCCCTTTATGTTGAGGGCATTTTGGTCATTTCTCCATATAAAATAAGATGGCATGTATTAAAAATATCACCATGTTAGGAGTATCTGTAAATATCAGAAACATAGGGAGGTATTTATAAATGTCAAAAAAATAGTTGGTATGTATAAAACCCCATTTCTAAAAGGCAAATGGTTGTAATCTCTGCACAGTTCACATGGCATGGTGAGTTACCATTTTGAACCGTCTATCAAGCAGCACCTCGTATAGATGGAGTGGGGTATTGGTTGTCTTCAAATCAACGGTCTAAATCAACCTATTTGATTGTCAGATATTTGTAACAAAAAATTGTAGAAAACTGATGGATAGGATTGTCTAATAGGTGTGATTTTTTAAACTGAAGCCATGCATGATCGGGCCAACTAGATGGACGGACGCGATTGATTAGAGAGACAGATGGTGATGCGTTTCCCTTACCCAATGGCAATTCTGTTTTATGGAGACTAACAGTCATAAGCATACATGGGATAAAGTGCATGCATGTGACTTTTGAGGAATGGTCACCACGTTCGAACTGTGGGGCCCACCCAAGATGTACATTTTGCCGTGACGGTGGAGAGGCATTCACATTCAAGACTCTTTCCTTTCCACATGCATGTATGTGAAGCCTGATTTTCTTAGGCTTTAAATAAGTGCCTTTTTTTTATTAGATTTTTTTTTTTTTTTCATATGTATCTTTTCAGTAGGAGATTTCTTCTAAAAAAGAAGTGTGAGAGAGAAGTAAATCTTATAATATTGTTTTCTTTCATTTCAATTGTTTTAATGAAGAAAAAAGTTCTATATTATTATTTCGTGAATATTTTTAAATTTTGTTTTTCTCATTGTTTTCTGGATTTTAGTTTGCCTTATTTCTTTTACGGTTTTGTTTTGCTTACATCAATTGTTTCTAAGGTTTTGTTTGCAATATGTGTAAATTTCAAATCATAAATTTGATGCAACTCCTGTGACAACAAAAATCATTCCCGTCAAAACCGATGTGGAATGCACCATATGTTGGAAATAGTGTATTGGAAAATCAAAAATAAAATAATTTAAATTAACAGTAGGTTGAATCACTATAAATATGTTGTCCTTAAAGCTTGATTCGCCTCCTTCTCAATTGCTCATGGGTTATAAGCGAATTGCTTACAAGATAAGATAAGCCTTTCTCTAAAATCCTACATGCGACAATCACAAATGGATTTTCTAAGGAACTTAATTAATGCAACTAATCGTCTAGCAAATTTGATGAGTGGTCAAACTCAGTGACTTAAATAATGTTTAAACTACTCAGCGATTTTCTTAAAAGGAAAATGTTTGGAGAGATTGGATCATATTCTAATTGGATCTGTTGGACTTGGATGATTCTGGACCAGTATGGTCCAGTTTATATAGCATCTGATGAGTGGATTATTGATAGGTGGTCATCAATAGTTCAGAACGTTTGTAAAATATTTTTAACCATTGGTACTAATTTCCGAGCATTTCAGATCGTCTGATCAATGATCTAACCATTGGATAATCAAGGCCTATCCATTTTCGGACCGTTTTGGCTATTAAAACTATTAGTCGTTTTCAAAATAATTGACGATTTTAGATCCATTGATCCGACCATTTCCAATAACCTATAAAATCTAGGCCCATCCGTAACGCGATCGCACCATCTCGCGACAATTCATATAAGGTTGCGAGGGAGCGACCACTTTGCGACACGATGCACACACGCAAAGTGTTAAGCGCATCATCTATTGCCACTACGACCACAATTCCCACGCCTATGCCCTCGTGCATGAGCACGAGCACATGCCTGCATGTGTTCCAGTGCATAACACTGGAATATACAAACCGAGCATCTCATCCTCTATTTCTCCAAGTAAGAATATTATCTACCCATTCACTTACATACCACAACTTTTCTCTCACTCTATTCGATATGAGACAAAAAAAAAAAAAAAACTTTTCCTTTGTTTTTTTCAAAAATCATTTTGGAGGGAAAATGAATTTTTTTTTTTAAACTTTATTTTATTTTTTAAACCAAAATTTCAACAATCCACCACTTCGATTTTAAAATAACTAGTAAGAAAATCTATCAAAGATAAAAGACAGCTCGTATGCATATGAATCTTACAAGATCAGTCTCGTTAGATCCGAATTAAGACCTAACCATTGGTTTCTGTTGATGCAAAAATCTGGTCCACCCTCTTTAGACCTTCGAGTACCTGCATAGGAAGAAGACAAAGGAGACCCTGGCTAGAGCAGGAGACCCTCTAATGCCAAAGTCAAGCTAGGAATCTAGGTCTTATAGTATTGAGGGGTTTTGGGAGAGAGTTTTTGTGTACCTTTCACCCTTGGAGTTTCTCCTATTTATAGGAGAGGGAGGATCCTGCCGTACGGGGATTCTTTCCCGATATTTTAGAGATTTGTTGTGATCCTATATCTTCCCAAGATTATAGGATCCCGTGATCGTTGAGATCTAGCGCTATCTTCCAAAGATCTCGAGCAAGATCTCTTATTTTTAGGAAGATCCTTCGGATCCGTATCTCGGCTCTAAGTCTGGTCGACCTCTGGCTGACCAATGGCCGACCTATGGCTCATAGTCTCATTCTTTGAGTGTCCTTGCATTTGCATCACCCCTTTTGAAGATTAGCCTGCTTTTGGACGTATAAGCCTTATCAGGCTCGGGTTTCATTGGGCCCACACTGGTTCAGTAGAATTAGTCCATTCCATAAGCCGACTTATCCACTTGTCCATTTGTTTCCCCCAACAGTAAGCTCCTCTTACTTCTGGGGTTAACCTGTGGAGGTTCGAGAAGTAAGTTAGTCGGATTATGCATAGTTGGCTTATGCCTAGTCAACTTATGCCCAGTTGGCTTATGCGTGGTCGGCTTATGCCTGGTTAGCTTATGCCTGGTCGACTTACGCCCAGTTGGCTTATGCCTGGTCGGCTTATGCCCAGTTGGCTTATACCTGGTCGGCTTATGCCCAATTGGCTTATACCTGGTTGGCTTACGCTTAGTTGGCTTATGCTTGGTTAGCTTACACCCAGTTGGCTTATGCCTGGTCGGCTTACGCCCACTTAGCTTATGCCTAGTAGGCTCATACCTGAATAATGGCTGACCCATGAAATGGGTCAGCATGGATGGATCCCTGGGCTGAGCTCTAGCACGGATGAATCCTTAGAAATCCTTGGTCGCTAATGGAAGAATTCTCTCCTTCTTCCCTTTACTCCATATCCTCAACCGAGTTGTTTCCTCTTCAAATAGCATAGCTCTAGGTACGAGATTGAGCACCAAGCTGACCTGTTGAGGCCGGGCTAATCTGAGCTGCATAGGCCGAGCTTAGCTGTCAAGGCAGAGCGGAACTGTTGAGGTCAAGCTGGGCTGCCAAGGCTAAGCTGAGCTGTTAAGGCCGAGGTGAGCTATTGAGGCCGAGGTGACCTGTTGAGGTTAGCTAAGCTGTTGAGGCCGAGCTTACCTATTGAGGTCGAGCTAGCCTGTTGAGGCCGAGCTAAGCTATTAAGACCAAGCTGAGCTGTTGAGGCCGAGTTAACCTGTTGAGGGCCGAGTCGACCTGTTGAGGCCGAGCTGAGCTGGTGAAGCTGAGCTAACCTATTGAGGCCGAGCTGACCTGTTGAGGCCGAGTTGGGCCGAGCTAAGCTATTGAGGCCGAGCTGAGCTGTTAAGGCCGAGCAAACCTGTTGAGGGCGAGCTGACTTGTTAAGGCCGAGTTGACCTATCGAGGCCTAGATGACTTGGGGGTAGTAGATCCTCAAGCGTTCAACATTCCATGGGAGGGATAAGAGCTCTCTATGTCTTCTAGTCCATATGTCCATCAGTATTCGATGTCGAGGTCGGAGTTGGCCGATGAGCCTTATTGTCGAGCTGACCTCCCAAGGCCGAGCTGACCTTCTGAGGCCGAGCAAACCTAGGAGTAGTATGCCGACCTGCCGAAGCCGAGATGACTTGTCGAGGCTCGGCGATCAGGTTTTCTTGCTCAACTTAGCTTCTTTCAGCATTTACTTCAGCTTAGTGTTCAAGGGAATGTACCGATGGAAGTGATTTTCTAGATGTCGATTGGTATGCTAGCCCTAGTCTTAGTCGTCTTCTTTCTTTCTTTTGGCACTAACAGAAGAGTACTCTCCTTCTTCCTTTCGCATCATGTCCTCAACTGAGTTATTTTCTCTTCGAGAAGCACAGTTCCGGGTGTGAGATCGAGCACCGAGCTGACCTGTCGAGGCCCGGCTGACCTTTTGAGGTTGACTTGAGCTGCCGAGACCAAGCTAACCTATTAAAGCCGAGGGGACCTGTTGAGGCCGAGCTAACATGTTGAGGCCAAAGTGACCTATTGAGGCCGAGCTAAGCTGTTGAGGCCGAGCTGAGCCTGTTAAGGCCGAGGTGACCTGTTGAGGGCGAGTTAAGTTGCTGAGGCCGAGCTAAGCTATTAAGGCCAAACTGACCTGTTGAAACCGAGTTGCCCTGTTAAGGCCGAGCTTAAGGCTGAGGTTATTTTGGTCATTATGCTCAGGGTTATTAATTCTGAAATAACTGAAATGGCTACAAACAAATGATTCAGGAACAGCTTTCTTCTTTCATTTCACCATCCAATTCTCAAATTTTCACAATGGCTGTGAGAGCTCCAATTATATTTGGAAAGATATTTCATTCTGAAAAGATTGTGTAAGATAGTTCTAGAGCGCATATATAGATTTGTGATAGGATCATTGTTCTGGTGGGTCTTTTATAAACTTACTAAACATGTTGCCTTAGTCACCCGTACGACACATATCAAAGCTGCGTATCATTTGTCGCTTCATCGTGCAAATGCATAAATGATTTATTTGCTTTTACCAATGATATGTACTAAAAATAAGAGTAAAAATATTCTCAAGTGTGAATATGATTTTGTTATTATTAACCGTATAACCTAACACATTGCTATCTTTTATTGCTCAACAAGGTGTGCCAAAATCGGGTGTAAACACTAAACAGCACCCAGTCAAGTTAAACCGTCCAAATCATGGGACCTGCCGTGGAAGGTCACAAACCCAAAGTTAGATAGATCGGACAATCCCAACCTCCGATCCAGGCCATCTCTTTGTTGAATTCGGTGGGTTGAGTATTTCTTCGTTGACAACCGTTGGATTGGAATTACATGTACACCACGTGTCTAATTTCCAAGTGCACGAGAGAGAGAGAGAGAGAGTGGTGGGTGGGAATTGGTATTGTAAATACACAAGGGTTATAAATGAGTAATAAATGGTGGGGCAGGGCAGAGACATGGGCAAACAATAACTGAGATATGGGCCGAGAACTTTTCTATCCACCATCACAATGCTGACACGTGTCCCAAAGGTAAACGACAAACTCCTCGAATCGGATTCATTCCGTAGTGACCCCTCCAGTACCTATGTCCGTGCTGGAAAAAGCTATGTAGCCCCACCATATGATGTATGTGTTTTATCCATACCGTCCATCCATTTTGTCTGCTTATTTTAGTGCATGATACAAAAAAATTAGGTAGATCAAAATCTCAGGTGGACCACACCAGAGGAAACAGTGGTGATTTAATGCCCACCATTAAAAACTTCCTGCGGACCACAAAAGTATTTAATCGAGCGGATATTTGTGTTTTCCCTTCATCCAGGCCTGTGTGACCTAATCAACAGGTTGGATGGCAAACAATGGACCCCACGAAGTTTTTAATGGTGGCCGTTCAATCACCGCTGTTGCATGGGGTGTGATCCGCTTTAGATTTGGATCTGTCTCATTTTTGGGTCATTTGCAAAATGGATGGACCGCGTGGATAAAACACATACATCTTGATGGTCCATTAAAAGAGAACAAAAACTTCCACCATTAAAAGCTTCCTGGAGCTGACCATGATGTTTATTCGCCATCCAAACCGTTCATAGGATTATTACCACTCAGATAAACTGTAGGAACAAATATCATCCTGATATAAAAAATTCTGTGGCCCCCACAAAGTTTCCAATGGTAGCCGCTATTTCATGTGGTCTGGCCCACCTGAGTTCGATCCGCCTGATTTTTGGATTTCTGTCCTATTGTTATCTACATCAACCGATGGACGTAGTGGATTTATCATGGGCATCTCTGTGGCCCCACATAGCTTCCCACCTCAGGAAAAGTAGAATATCCATGCTCTACCAGTGTGATTGTGTAACATCCTGGACTTTCACTGTTTTGGATTTTCAAAAAAAAAAAAAAATCCTTAAAAATTTCTTTTAATTAACTTATAAAATCACTTAATGACCATTAGCACTCAATGTTAGTGTATACTGGGGTGGACCAGTCTGGTCATGATAGGACCTGGTGTGGCCCGCCAAGCCCGATGGCTGTTTACATTTAACGGACTGCGGACCCAGTGGACACCCAGAAGTACCATCTGACGCTTGCCCAATGCGCCCCACCAATGCCAGATAAAAATCTGGCACTGACAAAAGAAACTGAGACTCCGGGCCTTCCAGCCGTCGGATTTCTTCCAAATTTACGGTGAAGGTTTAATGTATTTTTCAACGCCTGCCCACCAAATCTGGGCCCCGATCGTGGCACGATGACCGTTGATCGCGAATCGGACCCGTACGACCAAACCCCGCATCCGTTCGTTCCCAAATTTTGTAAGGCCCCTCATCGGGCCATGGACCACTTATCCTATAAATTTCATGGCCAGAGGGCCATCAGAAATGCTCCAATCACCAAAATGGCCCCCACAGTACCACTTAAAGGTTGGAAACGCTTGCTCAGATCATATATCCGTTCATCCGTTCGCCCTAAATTTTTGCATGGACCCTAGTCAGGCCATAAGGCACCTACACACCAAATTTGGTGGCCAGAGGGGTGATAGGGCCCTAGATCCTAGAAAGACCCTCCCATAAGTCTAGTATAGTAAGAACCTAGCCCTTGGGGCCATTTACACCAAACCTGGCATTATAAAAAGGCCCCATTTGGGCACCCCCTCTCCCCATACGATTTTACCCTAGAGAAGGAAAGAGAGAAGAGAGAAAAAGGGAGAGCAAGAGTGAAAGGAGAGAAGAAAGTGTGGGTGAAGAAGAGCTAGGTGGACCTTAGATCAAGGTGGGGCCCAAGGAAATCAACCATTTCAACTTCCTACTTCTCCTCAAGGGAGAATCTCTCCTCCACAACCTCCATAATCATCCGTTGGCCGTCTAGGTAAGATCCTTCACTTCTTCTTCTTGGAATCCATGCATTGAGAAGGGATTGACATGAAATTTCTCACATGCAAGGTTTGGTTTTAGGGATTCCGGCCGATCTACCCCGAAATCCATGTCTCCTAGGTCGTTTCCAAGCCTCCATCAAATCCAAGGTGTGGACTATTGTTCTTAGGTGGCCTAGCACCAATTTTATTATGGGTTTAATGATTTTGATTGTTTGGATGTTATGATTGGAGAAACTAGAGAAACCCTAGGAATTGCATGATTGTTGAAATTCGTATGGGATGCATGTTGATTCTCATTGGTGTTGCTATTGCCTTTCACATGATTGGGTATTTGGATAATTAGGTGTTCATGCCTTGTTGCTTTTTCCCTACATTGTTGTTTCATAAAATGTATGATGATCGTGTGCATATGATTTCTTGCAATGGTGGAAGTGCTTAACTTCCTCCCACACACACACACACCTCACTTGCACTTGTATTATGATATTGTTGACCTTACTTGGTATGAGAATCTGAATTGTATGTTGAGAAGCATGAGAACATGAACGTTGTATATGCTAGATGACGCATTGGTAGTCGGCATGCTAGGGATTGCTACTCGAACCCTTGGGTTAGTCAGGAAACATGAGGAGAGCGAAGGTGGCTCCATTGGTAGGACCGCCTTGAGGCTAAACCCGCGGATTTGGGCGAGTGCGTGAGGGCGACAGTAGTTGGACTACATGGGTTGCATGCACCCGATGTCGTACCACCGTGTACTCGCCTGGACTCGTGTGGTCTAGCCTACCGTTGACCAACCATGATTTGTTAACCTTGTTTGCTTACATCTGTATGGAACCTGTGACACCCTGCAACCGAGGTAGCCCATCCATAATCCACCGAGAAATGGTCCACAGCCTCGTGAGCCGGGCATGGTGGAATGGGACACTGTGTTCGAGCTGTCGGCCTACGCTGGGGTGACGCGCCTCCCCGTAGTGACCGCGAGCGACCCCATATTCAGCACCCCCATGTGCTTGAAGTCGGGGATGGGGAAAACCCGACGGGGTCAAGGACCGCGGGGTCTCGGCCTCACGCATTGGGGGGCCTTGGCCTCGCATCTAGTTCAGGGCATGTGATATGTGGGGTGTGACAGATTCCCAAACCTGCTGGATGAATGGACTTAACTAATAACTCGGCTAACACGATCGCATCGCATCGCACTAGGTAGGGTAGCGACTCGGCAGTCGAGGTCGCACTGAGGGAGTGTTGGCATTGGCGATCGTTAGATGTTGTCGCACGAGGGAGCGTTGTTGTGAGGGCATGCATCATATCATGCTGCATACATGCGCATTAATAAGATTTATGTGATTATATGCTTTTCATTAAGACCATATTTAAATTGATGCATATCATAACCTGAGATTAATAGCACCCACTGAGTTGATCACTCACTCCCACTCTGGGACGGTGTTTTAAAACACCAACCAGACCCATTCATAGATGCAGGTGACTCAGGGCATGAGGAGCCTGGCGATGCGAGTTTGGACAAGGAGGACGGACTCTCCTACTTGCAGCTGATGGGCGGCTCTCCATGGCTTGATCGGGCTGAATTTGGATTTGCTGAGCCGCGGGCTCAGCTTTACTCTTTTTGGACATAGCCTTCTTTTATTATCCTGTTGGGCAACGCCTTGGGCGACCCTTTATTAGTTTTGGACCTGTATATTTGTGAGATTTCCTTCATTTCAATAGACTGGTGCAATTGTGCTTCATGCTTCAGGTGATTCCAAATTGCGCAGTTAAATTTGATTAATCATAAAAAAAAAAAAACTATAAATGCATGATAAGTGACACTCGGGAACTCGGGAGTCGAGTCTATGCACGACCCCCGATTTTTTCGGGGCGTTACAGATTGTTTTTGCATGTGCACCTAGAAACTCTACAATTGGTATAGTAGCATCCGAAATTGAACCATTCAAATCTTATATCGCACTTTAGATGGGCCATATACCATAATTCACTGTGAATCAGGCAACTGAATGGCCGATGGACATCTAATGATCGTGTAAAATGAAGAGTCATCAACGGTCGGATTTCAAGAAACGAATATCTATGTAGAAATGATCTAGTGCTCTGTGTATGGAAACCTTCCCATGCACCTAGTTGCATTTGGACTAGTTTACATCTCCATCATCAATCTGGACTAGTGATTGATGTTCCTAAACATCTGTTCTGGACTATCTTCTACGATCGATCTTGTGCATCTATTTTTGCATGCAACGGATTTTTGGTTGGATCATCCGATCATTATGATTTTTTCAAGGAAGAGTGGGCCGGACCTAATAAACGGTCTAGATAGATGATTTGGCCACTTAGAAGTCCAATGCAATTAGGTTCATGAAAAGGTCTCCAAGCGCTTACCTCCAACGATCTTCATGATTTATGCGGTTTTATTTGAGTTCCATGCGGACGTGGATTGCAAGCTGATCCTGTACCGACTTAGCTACTGCTTGGTGCTGTGCGGGCCCCACCATGATGTACATGTTTTATCCATGCCGTTCATATATTGTTGCAGCTCATTTTAGGGCATGAGACAGAAAATGAGAAATATCCAAATCTCAGGTGGACCACATTATGGGAAAACAATGGTGATTGAACTATCACCATTAAAAACTTATTAGGGCCCATTTTAATTTTTATTTGCCATTCAACCTGTTGATTAGTTCACACAGATCTGGAAGAAAGGAAAACACAGATATCAGTTCGATCGCTTTCGTGGGCCCAAGAAGTTTTTAATGGAGGGCTTTCAATCCCCACTGTTTCCTGTGGTGTGGTCCACCTGAGATTTAGATCTGCCTCATTTTTTGGCTCATGCACTAAAATGAGCTTACAAAATAGATGGACGGCGTGGATAAAGGGAACCACAGAGCACCGACCAGTAGCGACGTAGGCACTGGCAAGATCCAGCATGCAATCCGCATCTGTTTCATGCATAACACGTCATCATTTTTCAAGTGCCTGTTTATTAACCATCACACTCCGCCAGAGTAGGTAAAATGAGTGTGCTTCGTCTCTTGGATCTCTCCAACGCCTGTTGTAAGAAGAACGTGCATCACCGGAGCTTTGTGGGCCACCGTGATGTATGCTTCACATCCACTCCGTCCATAAGCATGGACACCTCATATTAGGACCTGATAACAAAAATCAGGTGGGCCACACAATAGGGACGAGGACGCCTGCCATAGAAATCTTTCTGATGTCACTGTGTTCACTGTATGCCATCCTACCCGTTCATCAGGTGAGCAACACAGGATGAAGAGAAATCCCAAAAATCAGTCTGATTAAAAACTCAAGTGGGCCAAACCATTTCGAAATTTTCAAGGGCAAAAGTGAAGGTCAAAGGAAGCCGATAAACGGTCCTGATTCAACTGATTAAAGTTCATCAACGAGATCTTTCGGCCGTGTGCCATCCATCTAGTCTATACAATTCTGAAACGTGTACACGAGAGTACGTGTGAGAATTGGATGTGTGCAAGGAAAGCTCTATGGGGCCCACCGTGATTTGCCTATGACATCCGCACCGTCCATCATTTACGCCAGCTCATACTAGGAAAAATGATAGACAATCCAAAAATTCAAGTGGGCCACCAAAGGGAACAGTGGGGATGGGAACACGGATTCACCGTGATGTTTGTATGCCATCCAAACCCTTCATAAGGTGGGGCCCACCAGGATGAAGGTAAAAACCACAAATCATCTTCATCCAAAACTTAGGTGGGGCCTCTGGTGTAGAATACCAAAAACTCGGAGTATAAAAACCATATCCACCGTTCATAATATCAAACCCGACCATCCTGTCCATGGTCCATATATCACCTGGATGGACCGTAGATTCAAGATCTCATTCATCATCTAAACCATGTAATGTGTAGGATCACCAGCGATCAATGGAGAGTTTTTTACCGCCAGATGAAAGGTCTAGATATCATAGAAGATTGTGATGCCAATTTCTTTTCCTTGATGTCTTCCAAGAGTTTCTCGTAATGGATGCATGCGACTGCTAACCTGTCCAGTTCTCCTGTGGGGAAAATCAGATCCTTCCATTCCTTAAGTGGGCCACAATGAATAAAACAATGGACGGCACCAGTCTGATCCGAGGTACACGTGGGGCCCACGTGATGATTGGATGACTGATTTTTGAGGTAGATGATCTCCATGGTGGGACCAACCTTTTGGACGGATTAGATGCCATACACGCATGACATGTTGGAACTCGTGCATTATCTTTAATCTTAACCGTCCAACTAGTTATGATTGAATGGTCCTCACATTTAAAAGATGTCGTTTACTGTACAACTATTGTAGACTACGGTTATTCTACAATGTCTTGCGTGGGGCTCACCGTAATGTAGGGATCAAATCCACTCCGTCCATGAGGTTCAAACCTTCAATTTAACTACACCTGTAAAAATTCAGGCTGATCGGTAACAAAGGTAGGTCACACCACGCGTAACAGTTGGGCTCACGACATCTACCATTAAACCTTCTAGATTGTGTCAACGGCCCACTGTGTTTTCTATATGGCATCCAATCCATTCAACGTGATTTAAAGGTCATAGGCATGATTTTATATGGTGTGGTCCACACAAGTGTTGGATCTTCCTGAATTTTAGGCTGTAGGGAGAAAGTGAGTGGTCTCACATGATGATCGGAGTGCATGTCTTGCAATCATGACCCCACACTCAACGTTGTAAAATACGCTTGTAAGAAATACCATCTACTTGGAGTGATCAGGACCACCCACTTCATGTCAGCATGACCAGGACTTCCATCAAGTGGGGCCCACTCCTGGTGCGTCATAACCCATAAATCACACGGACAAGAGAACTTTCATCAGATGGCAGAAATTTCTAGGCCATGACCCATCAACCAATCTCTTTAATGCGCCTCTTTCCTAACTAATACGAGGCCGGTTCCACTACAGTTGCTTGTACAGTAAGCTATCCTACAATCGTTGTGTGTGGGGCCCATATGCTGTGTGCATGACATCCACTATCTAAAACCACGTGTCGGGCCCACTTGAGCATTGAAATGGGCTGATTCTTGAAGTCTCCATCCATCTTGACAGGACTCATCTGATGAATGGATTAGATAAGATGTAAGAAAACATGGTGGACCCCACCCCAATCAAGAAGGTTTTAGAAGCAAGCGTGCCCATCCCAACCGTTCCCTGTGGTATGACCCAAATTGATTTTCTCGACACATGGTCAACCTGATGGACGGAGTGGATATGGGACCTACATCAAGGTGGGTCCTACAATACAACGCTTGTAGAACAGCTTATAGTACACGCAATTGCAGGGAACCGACCTTAACTAACACGGACCAGAAGCTCCCCAGCGCCCTTAGATGTAAGCCCAAGGGGCCAAAAATCATCCGCATCCACTGCTTAGGTGAGCCATACCAGAGGGGAAAATAGGGAGAGGACGCCAACAAATAGGTTTGTGTGTGGGGCCCAGAATAGTGTGTATAATCCATCCAGACCGTTCATCATGTGCGTATCACCATGATGAACAGAAAATAAACCAATCAGCATGATCCAAAGCTAAACATGCCAAAACTCTATAGTCTATGTTCTTTGGAATGATTTTACTTTTCCTAACATTGTAGGCCTATAAGAGTACTTGATCGAGAAAAAGTTTTGTTTTTACGGTGAAGATGAGAAATAACAACTGACTGACGGATTGGATATCAAATAGACAGCACGTGTGGCCCATAGATCTTGGGAGATTAACCGCGCTGTGTACAATGGGTGTTAGACGGTTCCGGTGCAACAAATACTACCTAATAATCACCATTAGATGGGAGGTGCGTGCGGTCAAAGGTGATAGGCGATAAATTGAAGTTGACATCACATGTCGAAGATGGAATCGCGAGATAAACGAGTATTTAGAGGATCATGATAGGGATGGACGGAACCAGGATCCGACGCGTGTTTATATCAGTTCCCAACACGCCATCCTTTTTCTGTTTCGCGGCATTCGCTCCCATACCCACCCAAAAAGAATCTCTCTCTCTCTCTCTCGCTCTTATCTTCTTCTCTTTTTATGGGCGTTTTGTCTGGGTCTTTGAAAATCAATCTCTCTCACTCTCTGAATTCATGGTATCTCTCTCTTCTTGAAGAGCCATTTCTCAAATTCATGGTTATTTCAATTCATATGTTTGTATGTGACTCTTATGATATTGTGTGATTTTTTTCCTTTTTTTTTTTTTTTTTGAGTGTTGTGTGGCATACAAATGTGCCTTTTTTTTTAATGAATAGATGGCATTTTGGTGTTTTTGTTTTGTGGGGGAGTGTGATTTGTGGTTTTGGATAGTGGGTGCAGAGATTTTTTGGGGTGGTGTGATTCATAGAGGCTGACATACCAAGATGGAGCTCGAGTATCAAGAGGTGGGGGGTTTGTGTGACTATAATCCACACCTACATGCATGTCCTCTCTCTCTCTCTCTCTCTCTCTCTCTCTCTCTCTCTCTCTCTCTCTGTATGTCTTGGTGCCCTTGTACAGATTGGTACAATGGAATTGATTATTGGATGGTGATGACAGGAGTATATCAGGAATTCTAGAGGGGTGCAGCTTTTTACATGTAGATGGTTGCCTACTTCTTCACCAAAAGCCCTTGTTTTCCTCTGTCATGGTCTCTCTCTCTCTCTCTCTCTCTCTCTCTCTCCTTTTTCTTCTTCTTCTTTTTGTTTCATTCGTTTTTGGGTATTGCAGGATATGGCATGGAATGCAGCGGCTTCATGAGAGGTAATGAATAAATTTTTTAAAAAAATAAATCAATAAATGGGTGCTTTTTATTTTCTTATTTGAGGTAAGAGATTGCAGTTTTTTCACATTTTCTTAACCCCAGACGCTTTTGGAGCCCGGCCCAATAACCACACTGGCCAATTGGTTAAAAAATCAGGTCCACCCATCCATTTGTTCCATACCATACACTGTATCCCCACCATAGAAGTAGCTGATTTTTCCTGCATGATCTTAACCAATCTGGCCCACTTGATGAAAAGTTCAGTTCTCGCACGCTCGCACCATATTGGCACACGTGTGTAGGTGGGCCCTCCTTTCCATGTAGGCTATGAATTTGGTGAGCTGCTCTATCGGTCCTATGTTTTGGAGTTATGGGTGGTATTTAAATGAAATCAATCCAAACCCTTTTTGGGCCTTTTTCAGATGGATATTTATTTCTTTTAACTTTCTTACCTTTTAACCGAGATGATACGGTGGAAACGGTAGTACCAAAGTAATAAGATCCATCTCTTCAGTGTACACGTCTCAGGAGGATGATCTGTCAATCTGGAACGTCCATATAGTTTGAACTGCTGTGGATGAAATTGTTTCAGATTATACATAAATTGGACGGTTCTAGTATCCGATCAGAAAATAATTTTAAATCGTTGATTTTTGGTGGGGATGAATTGAAGAAAGGTTCTGGATAAGATCGGATCACCCGTGCCGGATTGATCGGATCGATCGATATCTGAAAGATGGTGGATTACCATAATTCGTTTCTACCGGATCTACCTTATGATTTCTCTCTGTCTGTGAATGGTCCGTGAAAAGGGGCACTTTTACTGTTTTACTTGCCTGCGAGTAAGGGCACGGTGCCCAAGACGGTTTTCTTCTAGAAAGGGCGAAATATCTCGAATATACGCCAAAACTTCGGTGTATAAACTTTGTTGGTATCCACGTTCCTCATCGTCAACACGCAGGCAGACGTGCAAATATGAAAAATATGTATGAGATCTGAGCTGTCCAGAAGGTTGGAGTTAATGTTTGGATATTCTTCTAAAAAATCAGACGGTTTCACTCTTCAGGTGGACCACACTGCACAAAGTTGATTGACGGTTAAAATTTATTTTTCTAGCCATTCATTTGTTTTGATATCCTTTGGCCCACCTACGATGTGAAATGGCCTGATTTTTAGACTGGAAGATCTCAACAGTAAGGCCCACCTGAGGTAAAGCTCAGACTTCAAACAATTGTCACATGTTGGCACACGCGCCTGCGTTTGGACGTGGAGGGCGCACACGCGTGTGGAATTAGCAAACCTCCTTATAGTTTGCTGATTTCGTTCATGTGGGGTCCATTTCTTGATGATCTAAACCGGTGATTGATGGGCCTTGCTGTTGATTGGTATGATGGCAGAAAATTTCCGGATCAGAAGATCTTAACTCTTTAATGCCACGGCCTATTTAAACAGAGAAAAGGCTAGCCATCGAAGGGAAATGATCTTCCATTTAGGAGATTTTCAGGGCAACCCTTATTCTTAGTAAGGTCCACCTTATCAACGGTTTGAACTATCCAGCAATGGCCCCTGTGTCCACAAACTATATATTTGTTAATTGACTAGGATTAGAGCCAGAGTAGCTCACCCATTTATTTATTTTCCTAATATTAGTGGACTTCATTTGCTGACCATTCAGTGTATGTAAGCTGATCCAATGGTTAGGAACATTCATTGATGAATGACCCACCACCAATTGGATCATCCAAACTCCTGTCCAATCTCATTGATTGGATGGTGGAGATGGATTGTACACATGGGTGCATATCATGTGCATGATTATGACTAATGAAAATCTAAGCCCCTTGTTGTAATCATACTTGGAAAACCCGAGAATTCAACTCGACTTGATATTTAATAAATAATAATAATAATAACTATCAAACATTTCCTAGATAGAGAAGATTGTTTGATTTAGTGCAACTAATGTAAGTTTGAGATATTTGCATCCAACGGCTAGCTGATGCACTAGTTAAGGTATGTTGTATATCCATAAGTTGTTGAGTCGACTCAGCCAGTCTACACAAATAATAATTATTAAGTTAGATGTAGAACTGAGTTTTCAAGAGATTTAGCTGAAATGAGTGGAGTTGGTGAGTCGTAGAAATGAGAAGGTTTCAAGTCCACTAGGTTGGACCATAATTTATGATCTACCCATCAAATAATTTCTATTCTTTTTACGTGTGGGACATCCAACCTGTTGAATAGGTTGGCCCAATTACTGGGATTGTTTTATGTAAAAATTAACCATATCCACTTGCCTAGTAAGCCACAATTGTATTTTGTTAATTATCAATGGTTAAAAGTTGTTTTCTATAGTGTGGCTGATCTTTCCACAGGGCCATTCTCAGGGTGGAGATATTATATTAGAACGGTTGGATTTTGAACAAACATGATAGGTTGGAAGTTCTTCACTGGATGGACCGTAAATTATAGTCCAACTAGTTGAACTAAAAACCTTCTCTTGAAAAATATAGTTATAATTAGCTAATGGTCATTAATTAAATGACAGGGACATCAATTAGTCCATACTTTGTAAACCTCTATTATAATTCAGTATCCAGACTATCAAATGTTTATTTAAATAAATTATTCATCGACACATCTGTCTAACTAAGGCTTGTCGAAATAAGCTTGTTTGAAAATGAATACATCTTGCAATATTTCTTATAATATTTAGCTAAAAGCATAAATGATGGTGGAAATCAAAAGTTAGAAACTATGTTATTTAAGAAGGCAAACAGCCTTCCTTTACGGACCAGTTTAAATAATATATTAGAATTCATAAGCAATTATTCTAAGGATATGTTTCTTTAATGTTTTATAAATATAAAACAACTTCCTTTCAATGCATGTGAACTTTTGTATAGATAAGATGCATGCATGTGATCACATATATGGAGATGTGCTAGAATCCACCGCATCCCCATGCAAGCACACATGCCAATATAGAACACATGCAAGATATGGACTTTATATATGGTTGGAGATGATGTTCTCTATTAAAAATTAGACAATTTCACACCTCAAGTGGGCCACATTGTATAAAATAAGTTGATGAATACATTAATCTTTTCTAACATTCATTTGTTTCCATGTGTTATGGCCCACTGTGGTTTGATTATTATGATGGATGCTCTAACCAGTGCGCATACAAAGTGTTCCATTTCGGCAGATGGTCCAATTTCATATGCATGTGGAGTTAGGAAAATGAATATTATTAAGGAAAATGAATATTATTAAGTGTATTTATACTATATTACGGTAAAGGAGACTGTAGGCCACACTACATGATTTTAGAGATTGTAGTCATATGGTCTTACAAGATCTTGCCCACCTGAGTTTTGAAATGGCAAGATTTTTGGGTTCTAAGGAAAACTTCAGGAGGGCCCACATGATGAACGTGTTGGATGTCATGCACACATCTTAGTGGCCCCCATATAGAATGAGCTTATCAGGCACCCCAGATAAATTGAAGGGAAGAAATTATCTCCTTTTATAGTAGTATAGATGTGAATGAGACACCATGGCATGCATATCTATATCTATAACTGTACAAGTTCACATGCAAACAAATCTTTCTCACACGTGTAGGACAGCACGTGGGACACCTGAGCCATACAAAAGGTAGACCACATCATGAAAATTACTTTAATACGAATATAGTAAGATTAATGGTTTTGTGGGTGATGTCATGTCATGGGCCCTGAGTGGGTCGTCACGCCACCAAATTTCCAACAAACCCTCCTAAAATCGCTAAAATCAACGGCTAAAAATAGCTTTGACGTTTGAAACTTTCAAAAGTCGCACCGGTTTCCACCAACCCAATTTCTCGAGAGAAGTTGAGTTGAATGTATCATGTCGCGTTTTTTTAGGGGATTGACATTTACGCCATCTTTTTTATAGATACAACCTTTTCTCTTCTACGTGGTAGTACAACGGTACCAAAGTGTAAAAAGTAAGGACTTAAACATAACGGCTACCTTGACTTTTGTGTATGGTAAGTAGGACCGTTGATTTTATGTGCCGTATCCTAGATTTTGGACGGTTAGCTCAAAACAGAAGTGCTGTCCACATTCTGGACGGTTGAGCATTGTTCAATCGCTGGGATATCTAGTCTATAGCCCTTCCATGTGATGGCCCACCAGATCAACGGCTTTGATCACCATACAGGTCTGCCAAGGACAGCAGTAGGTAGAACCTTCATGACAGCATGCGTGCATGATCCAAACTGTCCACCTAGCTGGCCCACTTTGAATAGGCCATGGCCTGGAAATCATGATGCAATCCAAACCATCCATTGGTGAACTTCTGATCATCGCATGTGAACCGTTCAATTTGTTCATGGCGGCTGATTTCCTCATCGTGGATTGGACTATAATCAACGGCTATGACATCATGGTGGTGATGTATCCTCTGTGTGGCCTACCAAAATAACAGTCTAGATCTTGTACACGTGTTTACGGTGCATGCGGTTCTTTTTTAGTTGGTGATCTGCCAGAGCACCAAACTCTGACATCATGGCTGTAGTTTTCTGGCTTACGCAAGGACAGGACGGAACCGGATTCGTTGAGACCAGGCAAACAGGAAGTGGATTGGTCACCACCCAGCTAGAGGTTGGGCACTGTGGGGCCCACTTTGATGTATGTATTTTACATCCACTCCGTACATCCGTTTTTAAAGATCATTTTAGGATATGAGCCCAAAAATTAAGCAGATCCAATTCTGAGGTGGATCACACCACAGGAAACAGTGGTGATTGAACGGTTACCATTAAAACCTTCCTAGGGCCTACCGTAATGTTTATTTGCCATTCAACCTGTTTATAAGGTCAAACAGACCTGGATGAACGGTAAACACAAGTATCATCTTTAACCAAAACTGTCGTGGGCCCCAGAAGGTTTTTAGTGGTCAGTGTTCAATCACCACCCTTTCCTATGATGTGGTCCACCTGAGATTTGGATCTGCCTCATTGTTGGGCTCATACCATAAAATGATTTGGTGGAAAAATGGATGGACGGCGTGGATAAAGCACATATATAATGGTGGGTCCGACAGAGGTTTTCCAGCAACTACGCCGTACTGGAGGGGTAGTTGGATGGATGGAGACGGATTGGCTACTCCCCCTGACACTAGCCCCGGGGCTGATGGTCGATGCTCTGTGGGCCCCACCATTATGTATCTGTTTCATCCATTCTGTTCATCCATTTTTAAAGATCATTTTAGGTCTTGATCCCAAAAATGAGAGGTATATAAATCTCAAGTGGACCACACCACATGAAACAATAGTGATTGGATATCCAACATTAAAATCCTCCTAAGGCCCAGTGTACTGTTTATTTGACATCCAATCTGTTGATTAGGTCATACAGGCCCAGATGAAGGGAAAAAACAAAAATCAGCTTGATCCAAAACTTTTATGGCCCCTGAAATTTTTTTAATGGTCAACGCTCATTCAACACTGTTTCCTGTAATGTGGTTCAATTGAGATTGAGATATATCTCGTTTTTGTTCTTATAGCATAAAATGATCTGTAAGAATAGATGGACGGCATGGATGAAACACATACATCATGTTGGGCCCCACAGAGAACCGACCACCAGCCATTGGCTGGTGCCAGGGGAGTAGCCAATCCTTTCCCTGGATTGAGGCGCTGACGTGGCTAATTTGATTGACCCAGGTCCGGCCTCACCGAATCCGGTTCCCGCAAGGACTAACATGAATTCTCCATCTTCTATGGAGAAAATTATCACTGTAAAAGTCACCTTTTATCCAGCGTCTTTCATGAACAGTCAAAAACTTACCTTCCCAAATTGGACCTTGTACGTACGGACAGAGCATTTCAGGACGAAAATACCCCTACTTTTCACTAGCATTGCACGTACGGACAGGGGTATTTTCGTCCTAAAATGCTCTGTCCGTACGTACAAGGTCCAATTTCGGAAGGTAAGTTTTTGACTGTTCATGAAAGACGCTGGATAAAAGGTGCAATCTACAGTGACAATCTAGGTTAACTGGTTAAGATTCAGTTGGTGGTCCGCCGGAGTACCAAATTATACTTTTACACGCTTGCGTAGAATCCTATGAAAAACGTGTGTGAGATCTACGATGACCATGAGGTTGGAAATAATGGTTAGCTCTTCTTCCTACAAAATCAGAGAATTTCACTCTTTACGTGGGCCACAACATATTATCCAAATTAAACGGTTAAAATTTTGTTCTACCCATTCATTTGTTTTCAAACTTTGGGACCCACCTTTTTCATCTGCCAGAAAATCTAACCAATGTACCTCACAAGATGGAAAGCTCAGATCTCACACGCGTCATATTATAACACACGTGCCCAAGTGTGGATGTGCACGGCCCCCCACGCACATGGAATTAGCAAACCCCATGGGACCCAGCTGCTTTTTCTGCTTGAGACCATGTGATACAACAGTTCTTCCCATCATTCAAGGGTGGGGCCCACAAAATATCCACAAGTGGGAGTATGGAACATTGGAACCGTTGATTTCATGGTGGGAGCTGTTAACTTCATCTCCTACTCCTGCTGACCATATAATATCAGTGGGGTCCAGCGAAATGGTGGTCCTTATCGATCATTTTAAAATAAAAATAAAGGTAGATTGCAGTACCACTGGCAGCGATTAAATGGCCATGTAAATGCTGGCCCCCAACTGGCCATTTAATGCCCGCCGTCCATCTTAAACTGTCCTGCATCGCCACGTGGCATGTGGGCCCTTCTCTAATTATCTTACTAATCCTGCAGAATAATTTTAAAATTCCAGGGTGTGGGATGAGGCTAGCCCGAGCAGGATACGGAGTGTTCGGGATCGATTACGAAGGGCATGGACGGTCCAGAGGCGCCCGATGTTACATTAAGAAGTTTGAGAACATCGTCAACGACTGTGATGACTTCTTCAAATCCATATGCGGTAAGCATGTTGGGGGGTGCGTACGTACACCTTCGGGTACCGGTATTACAAATATCTCCGAGATTTTGAAAATCTCACGATAATATTGTCAAAATAATACTAAATGAATTTATCGTGAGATTTTCAAAATATCGGTGATGATGTGAAGCCTGGTGCACTGAGTAATACATTGTGATGGTTGGATCCACCTGACTTTCGGAGTACCTCATTTTGACAGTGGGATATCCTTATTGGATGGGTGAGATGTCGTACTAACACTATGGTGGGCCCCACATACTAATTAGTTGGATGTACAACTAGCTGTGCAGGATCATTGATTTTGACGGTTCATTTAATATTAATGTGGGGCAAGTTACATGCAAGAATTATACTTCTGGGCTTATTTTAATCATTTGAATGAGGCCAATTTATTACAACCGTCCATTATTTATAGGTCATAAATCACATGGTTAGAAAAATTGAACCAAAGTATTACTTTGGAATCATAAGTTATACAACGTGAAATATCTCTAGTGGATGGTTCAAAATGATTAATAAATATTTTGTTTCTCTGTTTAAACCTGACTGTCCATTTTTCATGCTATTGATAGGAGGCTTAGGATCATCCGATGAGCATGATTTTTTGCACCATGAGTTACTTTTAGTTGTATGTACGAATGAATGAACGGTTCAGATTAATAATAGCTCAATCCATGTGTCACTTAAAACATTGGAGTAGACATGCCTTAAGTTCATTTTGCCGAGATTTTCGGGATAATATCCAAAGAGAAACCTCGAAATTTGAAATTCTCATGAGAAGTTTCTGTGCGAGAAATTGCCGAGAAGAAGACTTGTATGTTTAGTACTACCTGCAATATCCCACCTTACCTTGACATTCAGATACAACGTTTTAATTTCACATGAAAAACACATGGAGCAAAAATTGGAGAAATCTACGCATGGGGTGGGCCACACCCATTTGACTTAAACGATCAAATGCCCAATGAATCAACAGTGTTACCCGTCTGATTAATGGGCCATCTTGGTTTTTGCCCCAAGCTATCTTCAACATGGTGCTCACCTTTTCGACGGCTCAGATGCGAGAAATAAGTCAGTTTATGTGAAAGTTAGAAGGCCTGGACAATGGTGTCTTCCCTTCTCTTTTTTGTTGTAGTTTATACAATCGAGCCCATGGATCAATGATCTAGACCGTTTGTCTTGCAACCCTAATGGATAGACAATACCCCAAAAAAATTCTCCAAGATTGGAAGATCCTAGCCATCAATCTAAGTTCTTTTTTTCAGTTGAACGTGGACCGTTGCTTTGTAATTAATCTTTTGCTAATGTGAAGGAATGTACGGTTGGCTTTTGTTGGTGTGTGCAGAGCAAGAAGAATACAGAGAGATGGGCAGGTTCTTATATGGAGAGTCAATGGGGGGAGCTGTGGCACTTCTACTCCATAGAAAGGGTCCCACATTTTGGAATGGTGCAGTGCTTGTTGCACCCATGTGCAAGGTAACAATACCCCACATCTAACCGTTGATCATGTAGTTTCCAATGGATAGGATGATCTCATTTCCAAATGCATATTTAGATTTTCAGCCACTGGAGAACATCACATGATTGACCATGCAATAATGGCCCCCATAATCAAGTGATCTTCACCATACGATTGGTGCATTGCAAATGGATTGATTGCAATAAGGGTAATGATCAAATCTATGGTAATTGCCATATGTTCAAGCTGTGTGGGGCCCACCTATGATGTGCATTTGGTTTGCCTCATCATGGTCATCCTACATCCAAAAAATTCAGGTGGGATGCACCACAAGAGCAATGTACAAATGCACCTATAACATATATGTTCATTTTGTGTCCCACATAAAACTTGGAATGGCTTTAGTTTAGCTGTGTCCATTCATTCTGGTGGGGCACACCTGATGAATGGGTTGGATGAAGTATAAGAAACACTGTATTTTTGGATCCCACATTCCATCTGGAAGTTTCTATGATGGGTGCCCCACTGATCCTTAAATGTCCCCATTGTTCCTTTTTGGATCAGCCAGGATTTTTGGATCTGGGCCTTACATTGGTGGTGCATCTAATGGACGGATTGGATGACACTGACACATCATGGTAGGCCACACACAGCTCCAATGTATGTAATATGCCATACATCTCATCCACATGATCACATTTCTCAAGTGTCAACAGGAAAATTAGCATCATCAAGTAGGGGAGATTTTCATGGCATCTCATGTGTCCAAACATATGAATGGTTTGGATTTCCAGTGGTGGGCCCCAGAAAAAATGTCACCATGAATATTTTAAATGTCCTTAGTTTATTTGGTGGTATTTATTTCAGTTACACTTCACACCTACCATTGAAACTGTGTAGTGCCATTAATGTTCTTCATTTGTACAAGTGGGGTCCACTCTTCAGTGATCAAACCGTTGATTTTATGGGCCCCACTGGAAAGAATGAAGCAAACATGAGCAAAATCTGAGCTTCTTATCATGTGATCCCAACTGGGTAGATGTCATGTCTAGAAATCAGGTTGATATGATCATTAGGTGGGCCACGCGCTTAAAATAAACTAACGGTTAAGAGAAACTGACCAATGGTTCAGATAAGATGTATATGCATGGCCCAGATGATGATCAGATCAAAATTTTGAGGTGAGAAAGCATCTGTGCTGTAGTTTTCATGTCTACCAAACCATTTAGCATTAATTTCCATTTCATCTACATTTATCATTATATATTTATGATATTTATTGCTCAATATCAGAAAACAACAGTGTAGGGACACATAAGGAGAGAAAAGGAATAGAAATGATCAAACACAAGTACACAACAGCTGTATTGATATAGAAATATTTTTTATCCATCCAACATGTTACATTTGTGGAAGATCCGATCCGTCCAAAAGGTGGGCCAAACCTTGTAGATCGTATGGAATGTAAATCAGGCTGACCACCTCATTGGATGGGCACTGCCAGTACTGAGTCATCTTGTCGAGTGTTGATAGATTCTTTACTTTGTGGCCCACCCTGCTAATTTTGATATGAGGCAAGCATTATGGTGTGTCCCACCTTTGGCAAGGATCAGATATTGTGTGAGATGAGTTGGTGGGAAAGAAAATGTTGTATGCAATTTTTAATTTCTCCAAACAAGTAGATTACCACCAAATGAGTAATTCCAAGGTGGTCCCATTTCTGTAGATCATGATGAGATTCACCTGTGTATCATGTGGGTCCCAATGTACTTTCACTTTCAAAACCATAGGCGAGAAATATATTTGAATCTTTTTATATATATATATATATATATATGGAAATGGTACTATAAGGTTGACCTCATGGGAGTTGTCGAGCTGTGTGGGCCCCACCATGATATGCATAGAACATCAACACTGTGCATTTCATGGGTCCCCTTTAGGTTATGGGGTATCTCAAAAATCAGTTGTATGTGAAACTCAGGTGGGCCATACCATCTAAAACTATGTGAATACATGCCTAAAACATATAAAAGCACTTGGTGGAGCCACATGAGTTGTGGATGCGGCTGAAACTTGGTATGTCCCCTCATCCAAGTGGGACACACATAATGAATAGGCTAGATCTACAGGTGTACATGAACCGAGCTAGCTCAGTTAGCTCGCTCGACTCGACTCGAAAAGGCTCGATTCGACTCGGTTCGAAGCTAAGTTCGAGCTGAGTCGAGCTGATTTTTTGAGCTCGAAAATGAGTTCGAGCCGAGTTCAAGCAGGCCCCAGCTCGAATCGAACTCGGATTGAACCCGTTCGGTGACTCAGTTACTTTGTCATTGATGTTGCTCATCAATTGTTTGATAAAATGACTCAACGAAGAGTGGTTGGTGGCAAAGAAGGTATGTGCATGAAACAAATACCCTTTTTCTCTTTGTTTTCCTTGGTTTTTATACTGCTTAGAAGGTGTTTGATAAAATACATGTAAAACCATTGCCTCTGTTTGTAAAACAGTGGGATTTTGAAGTTGCAGTTCAGGTGTTTGTGGAAATGCCTCAATGGCAAACTCGGCTCAATCTTGGCTTGAACTCAGCCCGAGTTGCTGACCAAACCGAGCCAAGCCGAGTTCGAGCTGAGGTCAGCCAGTGGCCGAGCCGAGTCGAGTTGAGGCCAGCTCGATTCGGTTCGACTCGATGTACACCCCTAGGTGGCCGCAATAAATGATTATGAATGTTTTAATGGGAGGGTAACCCCTCTCAACTGTTGTATGTGGTGCAAATCATTCAAGTCATGGATTGACTTGATTTTTAAGCCGGTGGCCCACCATGGAATGGTGCATCTAACTAATGGGGTAGATGTTCAACTCACATCACAGTGGAGCCCACGTAGCTCAACCTCATGGGAAGTTCCCATGAGGTCGACCTCATAGTACCATTTCTCACACACACACACACACATATGGAAAAGGTTATGTGCAGTCGAGGTCATGGGAACTTCCCATGAGATCGAGCTGTGTGGGCCCCACCATGATGTATGTCAAACATCAACACCGTGCATTTGATGGGTCCCCTTTAAATTATGGGATATCCCAAAAATCAGCCGTATACGGAACTCAGGTGGGTCATACCATCTAAAATCATGTAAATACATCCCTAAAACATATAAAAGTACTTTGTGGGGCTCACCTGAAATTTGTATGCATCTGAAACTTGGTCTGACCCCTCATCCAAGTGGGACACACATAATGGATGGGCTGGAATTGTGAACCACATATCAGTGGGCCCAATAAATGATTATAAATGTTTTAATGGAGGGTAACCCCTCTCAACTTTTGTATGTGGTGTGGCCCGCACAAGTCACAAATTGACTTGGTTCTAAAGCCCTAGACCCACCATGGAATGGTGCATCTGACTAATGGGGTAGATGTTCGACACACATCACGGTGGGGCCCATGCAACTCGACCTCATGGGAAGTTCCCATGAGCTCGACCGCATAGAACCTTTTCCCGTAACTACACACACACACACACACACACACACACACACACACACACACACATCGGAAATTGGAACTGCAGGTTGGGTGACTCCAATTGGGAAGTCTATCAATTCTCCACTTGTCCACTTGAATAGAGTTCCATTGATTTCTTTAAACCAACGGAATTATTATTTCAAAGAATATGGCACCTTCCAGGAAGTTATGTCATGGGTCACATAAATGGATTAGGAGAATTCAAAACATGAGCATGGAAAATCCCTAGGGGGCGTTTGGCGCAGGGCATTAGATGGGATTAGGTGGGATAGAATTGCATTTGGTCCCGTGCAATTCTATCTAGCATTTGGAGAGGATGGGAAAGGTTAGGATTAGGTGGGATGGAATTGCATTTAGCCCCATGGAATTGCATCTGGTACCATGCAAGGTTTATGTGGATTTTGAAATCCACTACACATGTGGGCCCCACATTTATGCATGTGTTTATCCATCTCATCCATCCATATACACCGTTTACATGTGACATTATAGTTATATATGTGTACAAGTGAACGACATTCATTTTGAATTTGGTCCATTGATTACAATTCCATGATCCACCAAACATGATTTTGCTTAATCCCATGTTTTCCCGTAGCAAAAAATTTATCCCCAACATGGGATTGGATGGCTACAATACCATGGCATTTCCATACATGCAATCATTGTGCAATAATGATGTTAATCCCATCTATTACAATTCAATACCATTCAATTCATACATGCAATTATAGAAGCTGTAGAATCCGACGGTTATTCCATTATTTGATTTATACAGTTGTTTTTTATAGAAATGTTAAAATGTCAACGATCAAATAGTTAAGGGTGTCTCTGATAACTATAGAAATCAATGTTTAAGAAGTTTTCTTTTGAAAAATGATTTTACTTAACTTTTTAAAGAAAACTTGGAATAGAACCATTTCCCCTCTTTTAGCTTCTCAGCCAAGGAAAATTATCACAGGAAATCTTATTCTTTTCCACGGTTTTCTACCCTCCCAAGCAAGCCGTAACAACATGCATACACTAAGGAGTTGCATCGCATCTTGGATTTGGAGGTAAATGGGTGTATTTTAGTGTTTGGCCGCCCTAGATTTGGAGGTAAATGAAATTGGAGGTATTTCAAATACACCCTTTTGATGTGTTTTAAATGTTAGCAAAATGTTGAGATTATGGTGTAATTCAAATGAAATGCCTTTTTTACTCATTTTTAAAGATAGGAGAGTCTCACATATAATAAAAGTGTCACTAGCCTAATAATCCACTATGCACATGGCACGCTCATGATACTCAAAACAATTCAATTATCGGTTGCAATGCTAAAATCACATCACTAGAATGAGCTGAACCATTCAAATGTTAGACATCTAAATAGACGATTAAAAAGGCCAGTGAATCACTTATTTGTGATCTTTACGTTTGTGGCCCGCCCAAGGCCAGGAATCTTCTCAATTTTTTGCCAAAGTATATATTTCAATGGGCTTATTACAATCATTCTATCAAATATCACACACACACACACACACGGTATATGAAAGTTGATTTAGTTAATCAAATCCAAGTCTTATGAATATACTAAAAAATTCAAATGCATTTCAAATACAAGCTCCCAAACATAAGATCTGAATTCCAATGCATTTCAACCAAACACAATTGAGGATTCAGAATCACCTTGATTCCAATGTAATTGTGATTTGGATTCCAATGCATTCTAAATCCAAGCTCCCAAACAGGAACGATGGTTGTGGAACACGAATTATTTTGTTTTCCATTTTATACATGGAAAGAATACCATCTATAATCCAAGGAATGCCCTCAACGGAACTTCTATTTTCTGCAGATATCGGAGAAGGTGAAGCCGCATCCGGTGGTAGTGAACATTTTGACTAGAGTTGAAGAGATCATACCCAAATGGAAGATTGTCCCCACCAAGGACGTTATTGATTCTGCTTTCAAAGATCCCGTTAAGCGAGAAGAGGTTCATTATTCTTACTCTTTCTATAGAAAGGATCTAGTGCTAATCAGTAGTGGACCATTCCTTCGATGGGCCCTATCATGGATGGAACATAAGCTGAAAATCACACTGATTGATGATTCAACAACCAGGTTGTAATTCTCAAAAGTTGCAGCGATCAATGGTTACGATCATCCAAGTGGCCATAATAAGTGACCTACCTCCAACTGATAGTAGTGCCCAACAAATGAATAGTACTTGATAACTAAGATATTTGCACTGAAGTTTTATTCACATCTTTGCTTAGTTACAGCAAAAACCATTAAGTTCCACATAATGATTTTTCTACTCCAACTCAAAAACTTGACTCACCTCAAAGTTGGGCCATGTCAGGTCAACCGAGTCTTTGCTTGACTCGACTCGACTCGGTATTTAATAACTAATGGAAAGCGTTGACCTTGCGTGGGGCCCACTGAGATGTGTGTCAGACATCCGAGACATGCTTGGAGCCTTGGACACCCTGTCTAGAAAATGGGACGCCCCCCAAAATCAGCCTCATCCAAAACTTAGGTGGGCCACACCATCTCTGGAACAGTGCAAAATCATGCATTAAACCACCAACTCACTGTGGTGGGGCCTACATTGAGTTTTACACAATGAGCAAGTTGGATGGTGTATAAACAACACAGTCCCCTGCATAGACACATCCTGTGGTGGGTTTCCTAGCGACTCAGCTTGAAATCTCATCAAGTTGAGTTGACTCAGCCCAGTCTCAATTCCAATCACTGAGTCTTGGAAATATGGGGCCCACCCCTTGAGGGACAATTTGGTCATAATAAGTTCTCCCTTTGAATGCTTTAAGCTATTCCAGTGGCAGATGCTCCTATAGGGGTGGAAGAACTTTTTTGGAAGGTTAGTATTAGAAAACCACAAAAAAGACCCAAAAACCATAGATCCTCACCCTCTATGGCTAGATAATGCAAGGGTATTTTTGTAAAAAAGTCTTATGTTGGATATGCAGATCAGAAGCAACAAGCTGATCTATCAAGACAAACCCAGGCTCAAAACAGCCCTAGAAATGCTTAGAACGAGCATGAGCTTGGAGGACAGCTTACATAAGGTATGTACTTGATAGATATTTTGTGGGCCCAAGTGGGCGCAGATTACTTGGAGGAACCATTTGTGGTCGAATGAATATGGGTTAATCTAGCTCATTACTTAAATGTCATTTAAGCAAATATTGCCATGTTTTTAGAGTAATATACAAGCTGAATCAAGTCGAGCTTGGTCTGGCTTGGCTTGGCTTGGCTCAACCAGCAGCCTACCCAGATCGAACTCGGCTTGGCTCAATCTTCGAGCCTAACTGGCTAGCTCGGCTTGGCTCGATCAGCAGCTCGAGTCGAGCTCAGTCTAGTTTGGACTTGGCTCGAAATTTTTTCGAGCTTAACTCAGCTTGAACCCAATTTCAAGCAGAGTCGAGTCGAGTTTTTCCAAGTCGAGCGAGTTAACCAAGCGAACTCGGTTCGTGTAGAGCTCTACATGTTTTTCTCATGTTCCTTTCAAAATATTTGAGCATGTGTCCTATTGTGGGCTGCCTTAGATATCTTATGGCCAAAAGTCACGCTGATTGAACAATCCTAACCATCCAATCAGAGCCAACAAATTATTTGTTTATGGGCAACAGAGATCTAAACCAATGATCGGACGGTTAGGATTGTCCATTATAAGTTACATTGGGATCATTATCAATCCCAGGTGGGGACCAAATGGTGTACAGATCCCATTGGCAATTGGATCTTAAATATATAATGTGAACCACATTGGCAGGTGACACTCCCATTTTTCGTGCTACATGGGGAAGCCGACACCGTGACCGACCCAGGCGTGAGCCGGGCACTATATGATCAAGCAGGGAGTTCTGACAAGACCATGAAGCTCTACCCAGGAATGTGGCATGGCCTGACAAGCGGAGAGCCAGACGACAATGTCGAGGCTGTGTTCACTGACATCATTGCATGGCTTGACAAACGGACCGGCGACACCTTGCTGATCCAACCAGTCCAACGGTCCCAATCGACTCCTGTTGAGACTCACGTAACATCTAACGTTAACCGGCGGAGGCGCACTCGCAATCAAGGTAGCTTTCTATGTGGGTGGAAGGGTAGAATGCACCACCACTCAGCAATGTAGGTTGATTTTCAGTGTCTATATTTGTGTCTTGGACACGGACCATTTTTAAAGAGAAAAAAGAGTAAATGATAGTCTTTCTTTATACATTCACATAGCCCATCTGAATAATTGAAAGGTAGCAAGGTGGGAGAGCCCATTAGCTAAGGGCAAGACTCTAGTTCTTAACACCAATTTAAAAAAATCATGCCTGTATTGCCCACTTCTTGGGATCGTAAGGGAAACCAAACCCACATGCAACCCCACTAGCCTGGGATAAATACTCAAAGAGGGGGTCAATCCCAAGTTCGGATGGACCTTTAGCCAGTTGCATGCATCACACGCATTGTAATAGGTAGTTTCAACGATTTGGATCAGTGGATAAGGGTCCCTACTCGTACACATGACTCAAACTAAACCGTCCAATTCACAAGACTCATTGAAGATGATATAAGCCAAAAATCAGATGGGTCAGACCACTTGAATGGATGATTAACGGACTTCTATTTATTAGGTTGGGACCATAATGACTAAGGGCCTCCTATTTGTTGGATTGGGACGGCTGGCTAAACCTGCATTATGGACACCAACCCTAATTAGGTCACTTGTTTAATTAATGTGGCCTCCTATTTGGACTGTTTAAGCTGATTAGTTGAATTACATAGATGATGTGTACAATTTCTTAGTTCCTCAGTATGGCTCATACACTGCAAATGGTCTTCAGATGATCAGCACCACTGAGGGGGCTTTTGGATCGTGTTACTTAAGATAAGCTACTTAAACCTTAAGTAGCTTATCTTGATTTCTACTTATAAAAGTGAAGTGATTAAGTAACTTAAATAAATAAAGCTACTTATAATAATTGATCATAAACCAAACTTACTAATCTCAAATAAGTTACCTTATCTACCACAGTAAGTAGAAAAAGTAACTTATTTGGTGGTATCCAAACGGGCCCTTATCATTATTACCAAATTATAAGCTTCTCTTTCAACATTTTTGCCCGTATCCATTAGATAAAGGACCACGTCTCCATTACACATTGAGGTGTACACAAGTCGATCCGAGTCAAGCTGGCTCGGCCACTTGCTGACCTCAGCTCGGTCCTCAAGCATGACTGGCCAGCTCAGCTCTGTTCGGTCAGCAACTCGGGCCAGTTTGAGCTGAGTTTGAACCAAGATCGAGTTAAGTTCACCTGTGCAACATTTTCACAAACACATGAACTGCACTTTCAAAATCTTGCTATATGTAAAACAGCAGATTTACAGGTATTTCATCAAACACCTAGTAAACAACATAAAATCAAGAAAAAAAGGGTATTTGTTTCATATACGTACCTTCCTTGCCACCAACAACACTTCGTTGAGTAATTTCATCAAACACTTGGTGAGCAACGGCAATATTAAAGTAACCGAGTCCCCAAACTGGTTCGATCCGAGTTGAGCTTGGGCAAGCTCAAACTCGATTCGAAATTTTTTCGAACTCAAAAAATCAGCTTGGCTCGAACACAGTTTCGATCCAAGTCGAGCTTTTCCAAGTTGATCTGAGCGAGCTAACGAGACTCGTGTACACCTCTAATTACATACATGACCACATAGACCAATGGCGAGTGAATGGTCCCACTGGTGAGCCCCACCACGGATGAGCCAAAATAAAAAACTACACTGTTAATTATTCAATCAGTATCTTCTGCCGTAGCCCATTTGCAGTGGGCCAACTGCATGGACAATTAGGATTGATAAGCATGACAATGTCTAGCCCCGAGAGATAGACACTAATGAGCATATTGGGAGTTGGCTTTATGAATGTTAGCAGAAACTAAAGAATATATATATATATATATCAATCTCTGGGAGAAAGTTCACCAAGGATGGGCCATAGAACAAAAAATCATATGGTCAGACAATCCTAACCATTCAATTAATTAGTCTTTTAAAAAAAAAGTCAACCGACTGTATCAGCTATTCTTTTTTCCTGCCCAGAAGCCCAGCAGCAGACGAAGGACAACTGATCATTTGCGATTTTCAGGCTATGGCCCATCCATGGTTTCGTCCACTCTATATGAATTACGTTCAGATCAGGAAAAAAAATATATACAGTGACATAACATTCGCTGCAAATCTTCCTCAAATCGATTCCTCGATAACAAAAAAACCAAACCGTCCATCCTCTTGACATGTCAAAAATAGAACACCATGGATGAAAGTCCGCCCAAACATGTTATAAGAACTAAAACCTCATAGAAACAAAATGGAAGCAACAAGAATTAAAAGCAATCTCCAGTGTTTTCTTCTCCATCTCACAAAGACTGTCCCTAACAGCTGCCTTCCCTCCCACATTTTCCGTCTCTCCCTCTCTCTCAAACACACCTTAGTATTTTACCTTTTGTGTGTATGCAATCACTTAGATGGGACTTGGTGGGACGTCAAGAGTAGACCCCGCTTGAATCTGGCCCCACCCAATGAGGCGCCAGTGCTTCTCAACCCGCCGGCTGAGAGCCACCTTCTCCCCTCTGCTGGTGCACACGGGAGAGGTGAGCTGCAGCTTGGCAAGGTCATTCTTCACAGCAACCACTCGGGCCCCTGTTGACATGGACCCTATGTTCAACATCAGAATCTCACCCTTGGTTAGCTTCGAGACTTTCCCCTGCTTCTCTGTACCCTTTATCCTGACCCCAAGAAGCCGTCGGAGTAGGAAGAAGTTAACCTGAAAAAGAAAATATGGCAATAAGTTCCGTGTTCAATGATATGCAGCAGGCAAAACATCAAGGCAAACAATATGATTTTTCGCAGATTGTGGCATGTTTTCGCAACAATTTAACACGAGTTGTGTCCCAGATTCTGGCACAGCCATCTCTTCACCATCATCAGGAAGAATTACATATAACAATCTGGTCAATTCCATCTACTAGGCCATAGCATGGATGGATTAAACTTTCAAAGAATCAAACCAATTAGACAATACTATTCATCCTTCTTCTTCCTTTTAATTTAACCACCACTGAATATTTGATCACTAACTGTTTTTGTTTTTTATTGCCACTTTTATGGCCACCAATCAGATGGATCAAATATTCATCCTTCTTCTTTTTAATTTAACCACCACTGAATATTTGATCACTAACTGTTTTTGTTTTTTATTGCCACTTTTATGGCCACCAATCAGATGGATAGTTGTGTCTAGTATATGTATGATTTTTTGTACAAAAGCCATCCATTCTAAGGCCCAGTGCATAATGGGTCTATCATATCATCTCCCCTACAAAGCAGAGTTGACTTGGTGGGAAAGGGACATCAAATATGGGAGCTCCATCCTAATTATCCAAATGCCCTTCTTTCTTTTTTCTTTAAAACCCTTCTCATGCCCTTTCATAATGCATGGTAAAAAAAAAAAAAAACTAATTGCATAGGAACTTCTCGCCCCCAAAAAAATGCAAATAGAGTTTGTGTTGGGTGTAGACAAGTATGTCATCAGTCTGGTTAATAAGGATATCATGCAGAGGGTGCAAGTATGCAGCTCACCTCGAGCTCAACAAAAACATCGGGAAGTGATCCAACCTCCCCGAGGACCTGACCCACCAGCCTATCAGCACGTGTCAATGTGGGATCCATGGTGGAGGTACATAAATTTGTTAAAATATCAAGTTCTATACGAGCTCTACCCTTGAGTAATAAATCTCACATTGAGTGGCTGGGCTTACTAAAATTCATGGTTACTTTCGCATTCTCAGTTCAAATATTTTTATTTATTTATTTTATTTTTGTGGCCCACCATCAAAAGTTGGTTCGGCAATTTAGACAGTCTGATTATCATACCAACATTTCATGGTGGACGGTTGAGGAGTCACCACCATATTAAAAATGGCAGTAAACTATCATGATATTATTATTTAATAAAGAGGCAGATTGTGGAAATAAATCCATACAACAAACCAAGTAAATGTGTATCCCAAAGTAATAATTAAAAATGCAGGTATATGATGAATGTATACACTACAGAGCCGGAGGGGTCATGACCACTTGCACAAATCCAAAGCCGTTGGTTGATTTCTAGAATACATGCAGCCACTCCAATGCCCCACCATTCAATTTTTTTCATGGAAAATGGGAAAGCTACTCGCGCGAGTAGGATTTGAATCCTACTCGTGGGTCATGTGCCACACAAGACACGTGTGTGATATCTATTCCATTCATCTGAGAGGTCATGTTTTCTATGTTCCTATTGCTTGAAAATTTAGCAGTTAAACTAAATAGGTGGACCATACTTGTAAGTTGAATAAGGAACGTTGTTAGCTTTCATTCATTCATGGTGCCTAAGAAAATGGATAGACCGTGCTCTTTTATTTATTTATTTATTTATTATATTTATCTGGGCACGTTGAAGATGTGGATTGCATGGTAGATTTCTCAGACTTACAGTTGTGTGCTATGTTCTGCATATGGAGACGAGTAAGATTGTAGTCATACTCGCCTATCCTGCACTAGCAAGGTCCCATTATAATAAGAAGATCTCCAGTTCAACTGGTTGGAAACATTACGGTCCATCAAGTAAATAACTTCTAACCTTAAATTTACAAGTAAAAATCTAACCCATTTAATAGGTTTATTATACTATTAGGATCACTTACAAGAAAACACTTACATTCACTCATTAAATGGATAATACTATTTATCAACAGTTATAAGTTATTTCCTATTTTTGGTGGATATCCTGACTAGTATATAGGATTGATTTTTCATATAAATGTTCTCCATGTTGTTTTAAACGAATTGAAAGGGTTGGATTTTGAATGAACTTAATATGTCATAAATCTATTGCTAGGTGGACCGAACTTGTGGTCCAGCTTGATGGACTTGAAACATTCTCCATTAAAGTAGTTTCTTATGGTATATCTCCTGACTTTTCATGAGGAGTTATTTGATACTCTGGTGGAGTACGACGATTGACATGCACACACTCTGAAATTGCAAGTGAGGCATATGATAACACAAATATAAATCAAAATATAAATTTATTTTGCAAATTTATTTTTATATAGAATTTATAAATCAAAATATAAATTTAGATAATTGGTTTATTTTATTCGGTAAATTTATTTTATTATATATATATAAATATATATATATAATTATTATTTCAACATTAAATATCAAGAATATATATATAATAAAAATAAAAATAAAATATAAATTCATGAATAGGTAGGATTTCCTACATAAAAATCAATTGATAATAATATTCCAAAAAAAATAAACATAATAATTAACTGAAAATATTAAATCTCAAGAGAAGATCACCTACCTTAAAGTTTGACGATCCGCCTCCGCTCTAATCTCCCTCTCTCTTGATCTACAGAGCTTTCTCTTTCCCCCTCTCTCTTGATCTATCCGGTTTACTCTCCCTTTATGATACGATTGAAACTTTGTTTATATCTTTCCTTTCTTTTTAATGGATATGAGGAAAGAGGCGGAAGAGTGGGAGATGTGGGCAGTTTCATTTCGTGGGAGGGTTTGGCGGCCATTACCGTACAAAACGGAAGGAAAGTGGAGAAAGTGGTTTGGCCGTGCGGAAGATATAACTTTCATTTTTATTTCCTTTTAATTTTGTTTAAGATATAGTAGGTCCCACTAACAATAATCTAAATCCACTCCGTCCATTATCCCGGCTTGGCCAAGAGAATATAAGGCAAAAAAAATGAGGTTAATCTGAAACTCAGGTGGGCCACACGCAAATGGACGGCGGGGTTAGTTCCCACAAAAAATAAATAAATAAAATTGGGTTGTTACACGCTATCTTTTTATGGCCCAGTGCATAATGAGTCTATCATATCATCTCCCCTACAAAGCAGATTTGACTTGGCGGGAAAGGGACATCGAATATGGGAGCTCCATCCTAATTATCCAAATGCCCTTCCTTCTTTCTTTTTCTTTAAAACCCTTCTCATGCCCTTTCATAATGCATGGTAAAAAAAAAACTAATTGCAGAGGAACTTCTCGCCCCCAAAAAAATGCAAATAGAGTTTGTGGTGGGTGTAGGCAAGTATGTCATCGGTCTGGTTAAATAAGGATATCATGCAGAGGGTGCAAGTATGCAGCTTACCTCGAGCTCAACAAAAACATCGGGAAGTGATCCAACCTCCCCGAGGACCTGACCCACCAGCCTATCAGCACGTGTCAATGTGGGGTCCATGGTGGTGCCAACACCAATGAGTCCCCCTGGAACAGCAAACTGCAGCTCGTTCTGCTCAGCAAAGAGCGAAACTATCCTTGAAAATATTGGGGTGCATTTGATGTTACCAGTCTCGTCCTTTACAACAATGCCAGGACGGACTTCAATGAATTGATTCACCTTCAAAACACCCTGCATAAGCATCATTGTCAGATGGGAAACAAATAAACGGAAAGACAAATCTGTGTGACACAAAAAGATGTGTTTATTAGTTTATATAATGAATTAACTGAAATTCTTTACATGGATGTTGACATAACACATGAAGACTGTAAGCTACAAATTTGCATCTGTATACACAATCAAGGTATTTAATATTAGTGATGGTGGCAGTAATGGCCAGCCTTATGGCCATTACGATATGGGCCATTATGGTCTAAAATGTTTTCAAAGGAAAAAAACATATCAGACCATTATGGGCCCATATCGGATCATTACGGACCAATTTTTTTTTTCAGAATGGCTGTTACAGCCCTGTATCACATAACAGCTCCCACCGTTACCATTACGTAAACCACAACCATTTTTTAATACCATGTATATAGTATGATTGCAGCTTTGCTCCCAATAATGTAATCCTGAGCTTTGCTATGCCAACATGCATGTACAAGTCAGCTAATGCGCACGCCACCACATGCCAACATGGCAGACATGCAATATCCAAGCCATCCATCAGAAGGATATCAGTAAGTAGATTCCCTATCCCAAGAGTAAGGTAGTCCACCAGTCATGCGGGTCACAATTAACTGGAAAAAAAAAAAAAAGCCGATGTTTTCTAAACCATCAACTTATTTGTAATGTCATATCTCACCTACTGAATGGACCACCTATCTTTGGGCAGTAACATCTACACAGTGAGGTCCACCTGATCGATGGCTTGGATACTTCACCAGAATGCCATGCTGGGATAAGTGGTGGTGTGTGCATTAGCTGACCTGCAAGCGGGTGGGCTTAGCTAAGCTCTCTAATCCAAATCTGCCGTCTTTCCAAGAAGAAAGCATCTTTCCATAGGGAGCAGAGCATGGCTGCAGGATACCCAGATTCCATGCTACTAGTAGAGGGTACAGACAGGGCATGAGTGCACCTATTACATTAGACAATAGGTAAGTGCACCATCCTGATTGAGAGCAGACCCTTTTTCTTTCTACTTCCAATAAAAAATAGTACTCGTACTATTTTACTACCAAAAGCAGAAAGAAAAGGATCCTGCTCACTATATTTAATATCCAGGACATGGATTGTTAGGGATTCACAGAAATCCAACCTGATCTGAACAAGTTCCAAATGATCTCAAAGAAAGGAACGTACCCTGAGGATGCTCCCGCCAGCAACACCACCCTTTATTTCATCGACCTCAGACCCAGGTTTATTCACATCAAATGACCGGATTACAATCATATTCGGTGGTGACACAAAGTTCCTCTCAGGAATGGGTATTTTGTTAACAAGATACTCGCAGACAACATCAATATTGTATTTCAACTGAGCAGAAATTGGTACCACTGGTGCGCCATCAGCAATGGTGCCCTGCACATATAGCAGAAGACAATTGAGGACAAGGAAATTCAGCTTTGAAACTTCCAGAAATGAGAAAATACACAATTTTCAACGGGGAGTTAGATCAGCCAAATAAACTGCACATGGGACCTGACATTTGGTGATCCAAATTGTTCATAGGGTGAGCCACATGATGAATAGGATAAGCCTAAAATCTCCACTAGGTCCCATTACAAGTACATCATTGGTTGTAATTGCCCATTTCCACCTAGGAATTAGGATCATCTAAAAGTGAGCTATTAGGGCATGACCTATCCCATGATGGGGTCCCCCAGATCAACAGCTTAGATTTCAAAGGAGTGGGCTCCACCCATACCATGGTCAGATAGAACAAAAAACAAAAGCTATTTCTTTTGTATGTATCATATAATGCCTCTCTAGAATCATCCTGCATGAGACAGTCTGAGACAACTGACCTGAATAAATTTTTGGATGGCTTCATGCTGGTTTATGGCAACACTTTCTTGAATAAGATCAATTTTATTTTGTAAGATAATCATGTGTTGAAGCCGCATGATTTCAACAGCAGCAAGATGCTCAGAAGTTTGGGGTTGTGGGCAACTTTCATTGCTAGCTATCAATAGCAATGCTCCATCCATAATAGCTGCTCCATTGAGCATTGTAGCCATAAGAATATCATGACCCTGTTGAGAAGGGAAAAGAAAACTATCAGAATGAATTAAAAGAAGCACCCCAATGCCCAGTCTAGAGCATCAGTTCAAATGAAATCACATGTACTGGATTAATGGGCAGAAAGAGATGACAAACTAATACTTCTAACATTAGAGAGAGAGAAGGACAAGTAAATGCTCTGTGCTAAATTTAAAAATAAAAATAAAAAATCACATTGTTAAAGTACGAATTTTCAGGCCCTAATGCAATAGGACATGAGTACTTTCCTGATGCATCCATTCCATACAAACAGAACCCATGGTTTGGTGATCTACAGTATTGATCTGATGTGGCCTTACATGGATGGCACTGCGCCAATAATATTCAAGAAGAAGTCCTAGCTATCCAAATCTTTGGCCCATTTCTTTAACCATTGCTGTATTTCTCTCTTAACCATCTATTTATATTGAATGTTTGTTACGGATAATCTCGAAATTTTATGGGCTATCTGCCACAGACAATGGGGCACATCAGATCTGCATCGCTGAACCATGGGCCTCACTTGCATCCATGGGACATCATAACAATTTCTTTTTCTTTTCTTTCCTTAGTTTTTTTTTAGAAGGGTTATGGCTATGGGACATCAGAACATGATAGTTGAGAGATAAAAATTCCTCTGCTTAAGTAATGAGCAGCTAGCCTTTCAGATAACAATGGATCACAGGAATACAATCATCATCCTCATGACCACGATTATCTTAGCCTTTGTCCAAGCAATTTGGGGTTCTCTTTTAAACAGGGATTTAAGACTCCGCAACTCGGGCTGATTGTCCAGACTTGAGTCGAGTCATGACTCGCCTGAGTCGGGGGTGAATCGGCCTGGCTCAGCCCAGCCAGGGGTGACTCGTCTGAGTGATTCGTGGGGTGATGGATCAGGTCCGACAGAGTCTGAGTCAACTCAGATGAGTTGCATCCGAATTGCCGAAGACGTCTATTCTGTCAATCCATGTTTTTAAACAGTTACATTAGAAAAACTTCAACAATCAGCTGCCCACCAGACATCAATAACCAGGTTCTTGGAACCAGCCATGGCAACCCACATACCAATACAGTCCTACATAGTATTGGCACCCAGCCCGGCTATTTCATGCACCCCCAAAATAGTAAGTCATGCTTGAGTAGTTCTCAGCAAGGAACAATGAAGGGTCAATGAAGGGTAGTTATCAGGTAAAGCTGGTACGCATGAAGAACCACCAAGCATGCAAGCCATGCTACAGTAGTTCTCAGCAAGGAACAATGGGAAGCCTGCCAATATATGTTTAATAAACACCATTCACATGCCCAATGCTTCACTTTAGCCTAACTATTGTATGTTATCTGGAAAGGAAAATTTGCAAACAGTTAAGGCCTCTAGCATGCGCAGCCTCCAACTCACTTCACTGAATTAAGCAAGATAGTGGTAAATAGCAATGGTATTTCATTTGCAGAACCATAACAGCTCCAATTCAAGTCATTTCACACTAGAAAGTCTAGTTGTCATTGACAAAGGGAAAGGCCGAGAGTTTCATCTCACCGGACAGTCCACAAAGGAAACATGCCTCAAGAGTTTCATCCTTGCACTCTCAAATCCTGGAACATCACAGAGGGGGCTATCTTCTTTGCTACTTCCATAGGCCCTGCAAACAAGGTTTGGCATTAGGTCATGGAGTGTAGGAGAAAAGAATAAAAAAAGTACATCATTTCATGTAGATCACCTAACTTGTAACACATGGGCCGAGGGCATCGTTCATCTTCACATTTGTATATTTTGGCATTAGCATATCCCAGCTTGATAGTAATATTACGCTCAAGCTCACTCTTAAAACGAACAGTCTACAAACAGGAAAACAAAGTCAGGGTAGCTTTTCCAGATTACCATATCTGAACTTTTTAGTGTAGGAACAACGGTATTTTGAGGAGGTCCTAAGTTAATCATGCTATCTACACACACTTTTTTAAGATAACCATGTATTCTCTGCAGTTAAGACAAGATTGCCAGGTAATACTACTATATAACTCAGTTATTTGAATGCCACTTGTTCATGACAGAACTCAAGATAGATTGTGTTGTCGCATTGACTTTTTGTTGGTGACAGAAAACTTCAGAACAACAAACCTCAAAATAGTGTATATGACATTAAAGAAATGAGCAAGTGCCCTCAGAGCAACATAAGTTGTACTGCTCCTACATCAGCAAACATGGAATCAATTGATCAACCTTGACTGTCGATTAGGTCAAGCACGCATTTACAGTCTACAATGCAAAAGCACACTGAAAAGATGATGCAGTACATTCATAAGTTGGCATTCTTTTTTTGAGCCAACCATGTTACAACCATGGATGGGGTGGTCATTATTCTTATGAAAAATATTCTTGTGAACCATAACCAATCCATGATGAGCCCCAACAAGAAGATGGCCCAAATTATTACTTGGGCCTATTTTTTCCACGAAAAATCTTGAACATCCATGTTATAGGCCACTGTTTGGTCGCATGGTAACCCATGAAATGTATGTTGGACCTAATGGACAGTCCAGGTCTATTGATTGGACTATCCAAGTATTCCAATACAACTAGGAGCACTGGATCACTACTAATTAATAATGATCAGAGAGCACTGGATCATTTCTTATGACATTGTGCTAGTATTTCATGTTTTAACACTGCTACAAAGATGAAAAGGGTTTATAAAAATGAACAAAGAAGATGGCATACCTTTCATTCTTCTTTTTTTTAATGGCACATTTATTTCTAATTACATAAGTAGTTTCAATCTAAATTATTGAATGGGTAGGTAAGATGCCTAGGATATGCCTCCTAGCCATGAAAGAGATTCATTACACTGGCACATGCAAAACGAGGCAGTCCATCTTCTATCCTTTCTCTGCCCCCTATTTCTAAATATATTCGACATATGTTACATCCACTCAACCAGTCACAAACAGCTTACAGAAAACATTGGCCATGATAATCTCATCTCTCCTTTGTAATTCTTTGAAATGACCTAATTCTAAATTTCATCCAATAAAACTAATAGGAAAACCCAACAAGGATACAGAGAGGTTACTAAAATGCAGCTGTTTAAAACTAGGAACAAGATCGAACAAACCAACACAACCAATGATAAATTTGCAGGGGGTAAAGAGAGGTTAGATAAATGAGCAATTACCTGAACACCAGATATTGCTTTTACAACAGTTGACTTCCCATGTGCCACATGACCTATGGTACCTGGAGCAAATTATTATTCACAAATGGATCAAATCTCAACCCCGGTAATATTTTACTACAATAATCAACTGATTGAGTCCTCAAAGAGCACATTGAGTCAACTCAACTAGAGCAAGACATGGTTTGAATTAAATTAGTAACTAAATTTGTTTAAACCAACATGCATACTTAACACTTCGGATTAAGTTATTTTTTTTTTCTGAAAGATAAAGGAATTATCATTGAAGAGGCGCACCAAGATGGCACCCAAAAGCTTACAACCCAATCAAGCAAAAAGCAAGATACAATCTTCCAAAGATGCACTACAAGAAGACCACTCGACTACAAAATATTTCACCCCACGGATGACAAAACAAACACCATTCCAATATTGTTGAAGCATCTCCCATTCCTCCCCACACCGACCAAAAGGCAGCTAACATAGCCACCCGCCATTCTGCCCGAGTTTGCTTACAAAGACAAAGCCCATGGCCTGCCTCTAAGAAACATTCCACCAAGGCGGGCATGGACCACTGCACCTTGAAAAAAAAGAGAACAAAATCCCAAATCCCCTGAGTATAGGGGCAATGAATGAACAGATGATCAAATGTCTCTGCATTACCCATACACAAAACGCAAATGTTCAGGATCACCATTCCTCTTTTGCAAAGGTTGTCAATGGTCTAGACCCTATTCCTCCCCACTAGCTACGCAAAAGTTGCCACTTTTAAAGGAGCCCAACATAGCCATCAAGGCTTGGCCAATGAACGACTAGAAGCACTACATCTTATAAAAAGATGTAATCGAGAAATGACCCGAACTTTTTTTTCGCCAAACCAAACTATTGACCTCCCCAGAGGATGGGCTAACCAAATGGATTCTTTGAATGAGTAAAACAAGATCTTCTATTCCTTCATCCGATAAATTCCAGCGACACAAGGGCGACCACACCTCCGAGGATCCACTAGCCAACCAACAATTCACAACCAATATGTCCTCATCCATAACTAGCCGGGTTACGCTCGGAAAGTTATTCATCAAGCCGGACTCTTGTCGCCCAAACATCCTTTCCAAAATCTAGTATGCTCTCCGTTCCCTACCGAGAAGCCCATCCCTTTCATGAATTTTGCTTTCACGATGAAGGCACCATTCCACAACCCAAATGCACTCCATCTTCAATTCCATCCTTTCACTAGCTTGTCTCATCTTTCCTCTCCACAAAAACATCCTTATCCATCTAAGTGAGCTTGAAAATTTTCGTCAATGAAGAAAATGCAACTCCAAAAGAACGTGTACTACAAAACCATGCACAAACTCCTTAAATGAGTTAGCCATAACTTTTGTCATACTTAGAAAGGTCAAGGGAACGGACCAACCATCTAAGAGTATGGTCAACCATGCTTTGACCCACCCTTTTCTCCTCATTTCCAATGCATAATACAAATTGCCCAAAAAAGTAATGCTAACAAAAATATATTTACTGTTGTCATAAATCAAATGAGCAGACAAAATATAAAAAAAGGAACCTCACCAATGTTAATTGTAGCTTGACGAGAAATTACTTCAGGAGAGAGTGGGTGTAACTTTGTCACATCAAGCTTACTTAGGTCCTGCTCCATTAACCCTTTTTTAGACATTTTGATTGTACTCAAGATCCTAGAAAAAGTAAACAAGTTTTTAGTATAAAATACAAGCAAAGAATCAAATTGAAAGACCAAGAACTACATGCCATGACATAGAAATACACCATATATGCTTTGTGAAGAGAAAGAAAAAAATACACAAACACTATGTGCTCCGAAGAGAAAATGGACCAAATTTGCCACCATTTAAGGCTTAAACAAAGCAAATCCTGAATTTGTATCTGAAATGGGCAAAAAATATCACAATCTAAAATGCATAGCCATAACCAACACTACCAATTACACAAAATCATAATCACAAATGTGTTATAAACTGTCCGCCAATGCGTACAACCCCATCGAGAATGGTTTTAGAATGTGAGTGCATCTAACTACAACTTTGACTCAACAACTATAGCTGCAATTGTTTATTGCATTTCCACAAAGGAAGACATGGGTGTGAGTATCCTTCATACATCTCAAGGAACCATCACATAAAATCATAAGAAATCTTAACAAGTATGTCTCCTAATAGCATCACATATCCCCAACTCTATCCATCTATATGAAATTAGAAACGAATTTGCTGATCAATGACACTCCAGTATTCAAGGTCATAAGAAAAATGCTCCAACTTGTAATGAATTCAAATGATAAACCTTTGACAGGCATCCTTGACAAGGCCATAATAGGGCTACAACTTGATCCAAGATCAACTCGAACCGGACTGACCCAACCTGAGTTTGCATTGGAAAACACCAACCTGGTTTGAAAACAGTTTAGTTTCAGGTTGAGCAAATTTGGTCAGCTCAGGTCGAGTTGGGAATAGTCATGTGTATTTGGGTCAAATCAGGTTGAGAGAAGTATATAGGAATTCGGGTTGGTTTCAAGTTGGGCACATTTGGTTGGAATTTGGATCAAATCAGGTTGGGTCCTCTACAGGTCAGGTCAGGCTTGGCTTGAGAAACCCACTGAGTTGCACCACTAGAGCATTATAAGCATACGGAGTGTGAAGTTCTTTATCGCAAGCTAGAGGCAAGGTTGACCTAGAAGTCGATACCCTCATAGAACAAAACGAAAAATACAAAAGCTTTAATTATCAAGCGTTTCAAAGTTGTAAATAATATACTAAAACTAAAGCATCTATTAAAGAACCCAAGTTACCAAAAAAATTCCACTAAAGTGCATAAGTTTCTAAATAGGTTAGGCATCCCTAAGACAATAATGCAATTGTTGAGATTTTAAACAAAATTGTTATCATTATGATCTAGGCCTTATTCCAACTAATCAGGGTCGACTAAAACAACCAACAATGAATAACATGTTATTTTAACCAATGTTTTAATACCTGGACCGAGCCAGGCGGTTGGACCATTTTGGACGAGTATTGGGCACCAATAGGTCCAAGTCACTCTAAAACCAGTATATTTACAATGCATCCATCAAAGCTCAAAGCCATGACTACTACCAAGAAGGCATAGACATTGAGACAAGCGGTTGGACCAGTTTGGACGAGAACTGGCCACCAATAGGTCCAAGTCACCCTAAAACAAGTATAGTTGCAACTAAATCCATCAAAGCTCGAGCCCTTGACTACCACCGAGAAGGGATAGACATTGACGACTATGCTAACAGCAGGCTAGGTGTTAATTATTTTTGTTACTATTTATTTAAATAAGGCATATTTCTGGACCAAAACAGGCCAAGAAGATCTGAGTAGTTGAACTAGCAATTCTACTGAACCACCAGAAAAAAAAAAAAAAAACAGATCAAGGTCCAGCTCAGGTTTTTTTTTTTTTTTGAAAGATACCAATTGCATTGAAACAAAGGAAATACAAAAGAGGGCCAGAGGGCTGCCTAGGCCCCTTAGAAATTAAAATCAAAACATTTAAAATATTTCGACTGACTCGCCCATTCGACAATGCGCTGCTTAGCCTTAGAAGAGATAGCATGGGGAAGGGAGGAAGAATCCCGGAAGCATCGATTGTTCCTCTCTTCTCATATAGACCACCAAACAGCAAGAATAGCCATCCGCCACAATCTGGTTCTACCCTTATCGATCCGGACACCATGCCAGGCCTGCAGAAGACTGTCAACCGTATCCGGGAAACACCAGCTGATGTTGAAACAGGTGCAAAATTCAGACCATATGGGGAGAAAAAACGGGCAGTGGATCAGGAGATGATTCACAGTTTCCTCATTTCTCATGCAACACGCACAGACATTAGTCAAGATCATCCCCCTGTTCCTCAAGTTATCCGTCGTCAGAATCTTTTTGTTTCCTGCCAACCAGCCAAAAGCACTGATTTTTGGGGGGACCGTATATTTCCAAATGAAGTTAAGAATGGGCAGCTGAATTATGGAAGACTTTTCCATTTCCTTATAGAAAGACTTTACCGAGAATGCCTTTGATTTGTCTAGGTCCCATAGAAGGGCGTCTTCAGCAGGGGGGTATGGCACTGCTTTATAAATCAAGGCTAGAAGATCAGCATACTCAGGTCCAGCTCAGGTTTTAAAACATAGATGTTACCCAAACCAGTTTTCACGACTCAAGATTCCCTTCTCAGTGTGAAGAAAATAAAATTAAAAAAAAAAAAAAAAAAATTTAAAAAAGAAGAAAAGATCATAAGACGGCTATTCTGTTTCCAGGACAAGCTCAGTCGCCAGACTCTAGGTTACATCCAGCCAGAATCAAACAAAATATCAGCAAGTCACAATTGCTGCAATAATAATAAAAAACCAAATACGTGAGATACGAAGAAAGGCAGCGTGAATCAACAAGACCCATAATATCTATTGGGGTCTGTTTGGATGCTCAACTGAACTGAATCGTGATTCGCTCAATTCACCAAACAGGAAATGCCCAGAGTGGGGTGAGACCAAACCCCTACTTGCAATTCCGGATTTTGAGTTGAACTCATAAGCAACACTGGCCCGGCTTTGGCCATTTAATCTTTTTTTATTGAACTGAAATTAATTGCACTTCGATTCGATCGAACATCCAAACACGCAATAAAATAAGCAGCTACGCTTCATCAGCTGCTACAATAACACTCGCACTTGATCTACGAGCTGGAAGATGCAATTCAATCCAACGCATCGTTCTTAAGTCATGTACTTGAGAATTCTAACTAGGGTTTTGAAAGAAATCAAGGATCTAGCTCTAAAACGATGAAAGAAGCATGTACTGCTAAGATTCGCATCCTCAGAAGGAGGAAGTAAGGGAAGGATAAAAAACACGTGGCATCATCAGAGAAGGAGATGAAGAAATGGACGTACCGGATTCTAGGGCAACGGGAGAGGGATTTTGCTGAGCTTTTCGAACCTGTGAGAGAGCTGTGACGATGTTGTTGCCCTCACAAATTGCCTGAAGGGGACCTTTATAGTGGCGGCACCCGCCTCGCACGTGCCAAGCATGAACTCGATCGAGCACGAACTTTGGCGCACGCTTCTCACGTGGGCACGTATTTCGCGCGTGCGAGGTTGAAGCTGCTCATATCAGTCCCCGGCCGTCCAGAACATTCTCTTGGGTATCATGCTCATTCGATTGCTTTCTATCCTCTACACGAACTGCACGCGTGTGTGACCATCTGGGCCGTTCATCAGGTGGCCTACCTGCGCAGGCAAAATAAAAATGCATTGCACTTCCTAGAAGGCCATACGCATCCCACGTGAGATCCAACCCATCTATTATGACCCAAGTTCCCCGTATTAAAATATTTCTATAAGATATATATTTTGATTGGCAATTCTCATGTTTAGATAAATGTAATAAAATTATAATAATGATATTTTTATATTATCTTAATGTGAAATAAGAAATAATATTTACCAATGTACGTGTCATAAGAATGCAATATAAAATAAAATTGTAATAATTATAAATTATTTTATCTATTTTTCATTAATTTCATTTGATTATTAAATTATATGTTTAAATAAATGTTATAAATTTGTAATAATGACACTTTTCTAATATATTACTAATATAATTTGCAATCTAAATGAGTCCAAAATTTCACTATAGACAATTAAATCGTGTGTTTTTATTATAGTATTAAAAGGTTATGTAAAGTCATAATCCGTGATATTTTATTTTAGTAGAGGAATTGTTTTCATCAATGTATTTTTCATTTCCAGATAAGGATAGAGTTTAGTGAAAATTTTAATGCAATGTTCAAACATTACACTTAAAATGAGTTCTCAAATTCTAAGTGATGGATCCATAACTCAAGGATTTTTAAAAATCCAAAACAGTGAAAATTCATGATGTTACATATAATGACTGTGACCTGTTAGTTAAAGTTGAGTTTTGAATATTAGTACAACACGCTATTCACTCTATCTACTAAGGCTTTTAAAACCTTCGAGAAATTACGTGGTCCATGTATCATGTGAGAGATGTCATGAATTATGTTGAATAATTGCCCCCGCAATATAGTAATGAGTTATACAACTTTAGGAAATGCATTATAGATTGTGTTGCATAATAATTTATAAGGCTCAACGCTAACATTACATAATGAGTTGTTGTTTCTCCCTTCATTCATGAACTTAATATTATATAATAATTTATTTTTATTTTTAAATTTAATGGTCATTTGACTAATATATAATGAAAAATGATTGAATTAAACATATTCACCTTAAACAAAGTCGAAGAATGAAAATAAATGAAATATTCTTAATTCACAAAATGAAACAAATAACGTTATAAATTTAAATAGTTGAACAAGTATATGATGCCATCAATACTGTAATCGAAAAAAAAAACTCAACTCCAATAATAGCTAGTGGTTATTGCTATGGCCAGTAATAGGAGGCACCATCAATTAAATAATATTTTGTTGAGCTACACTAGCAGTTTGCGAAGTGCGGCGCTCTAGTCACGTCTCCAGTTTAATGAAAACGATAAACATAACGTGCCTCAAGTCACTAGTAATGCACATCATTATATTGCATCAAAATAACCAACGTATGAGATATCACTAGGATTGACATGTAATTATTCAAAATACATTAGTGTATGTTCATTGTTTTAAAAATGCTAAGCATTACATCTGTATATTGAGATCACAAAAATTATCATTTATTAAGAGACCACTTAACTTGGGAGTACTTTAGTCATTAAACCATCTAAATATTGTTTTTTCTGCCAAATGACTTCATCGATGTTTACAACTTTATCGAAAATTAAATTCTCCAAATAAATTATGCAAAATTTTTACTTCTAAAAAGATCGAATCCCAACTTTTAACATTATGTTATGTTTGATCATTTTACATTATCTAGGTCTCAAGTATCAAATACAATACTATTTTTAGATGTATATTTCAATACGGACTTATCATTCAATTTTTATGTCGATTAAATATGTATTTTTTATATATCATACTTAATTAATATTCTACTTTTTCAAATCCCAAAATAGAGTCATTGCGTGATAGTAAAGATGAAACTAGCTTTGTATTTCTGGCAGATGTTATCTTCGGTATAAAGTAATGTGTCATGTTAATAAATCAATAAGCATTATTCATAATGTAAGCACCTTTATATTGTAAATGTCTTGGAAAAGACAAAATCTCTAAATAATTTCTATAAAATTTCTTTAGATGTGAAAATTTTATTCACGAATGATAAAGTCAAAAGCTTGCTTTTAATATATACTTTTTAGCTAAAATTTTCAATTTAAGTGCTTCGTAATTTAAATCCATAAGAAAACAATGAAGCCTAATGTAAAATGGCTTAATGAGAAAATGTATCCAAGCTGTCAATGAGAGTATTTAAATTCACCAATTTATTTTTCTTACTTTCTTATTTAATATTATTTATTTATTATTATTTTTTTAATGTTCATAAAAAGTAATGTTATTAATTTTCATAAAGGTCTATGTTATCCTTATAACCTTATGCGCATCACAATAGGTGTTTACCCACTAAAAATGAATTCCTAAGCTTTAATATTGAGTCGAGACTATCATGGTGGTTGACAACAAAGAGACTTTCAATCAAATAACAGCTTACCGAGATACCAACAACATACATAGTGTAGCACTCTAATTATGGCTCAAATGTAAAGGTGAGAATCGAATCAAGTCGGATCGGATTGGGTTCGGTCCGATTTTTCAAAAACCTAACCCGAACTCGATCCAATCCGGGACCGAATTCAGCAAGGCTGACTTAATCCAATCTAAATCCTTGTTGGCCTGACCCGAACCGAGTCCGACTTGGTTTGAAAAATCGAATCGAGTCGGATTGAGTTGAGTCTGTCTAGTCGATTCGGACTGGGCTGAATCAAGATAGAGAGAAAGAGGGAGAGAAAGGGGGAGAAAAAGAATGAGACGTGAGAAACCAGGAGAGAGAATGCGAGAAAGGAGGAGAGAAAGAATGAGAGGAGGGAGATCGGAAGAAAAAGGAGGAGAGATGGGTGGGTACGGTGCCTCATTCGGGTAGAGAAAGAGGGGTTGGGGTTCGTTCAATTCGGGACGGGTAGAGAAATGAGTAGTAAAAAGTAAAAAAAATATATGTAAAAAACTTATATATAGGACCAGACTGGATCGGATCAGTCTAGATTGACCATGATTCGAACTCGATCCGATGTACAATCGGATCTGAGTGGTCCTACTCGATCGGCACCGATCCAGGCCTTCAGTTCAGTTTGGATCAGCTCGGGTTCTGCCCAGCTCTACTCAAATGTAGTAAATAAGATATCCTTTTTTACCCCGTATCATTGGTAACATTTATCACTACGTTATAAACCTAATAGCTAAAGCACATCAAAATTCTTACATTCATGTCACTGGAAGCTATATCTATTTTGACGTGGATGAGAACTTAGAATCATACATTTTTATATGAGCGAGAACTTAGAGTTATCCATTTCATTAAAAACTATATTCATTTTTTCCGTTCATTAGAAAGCCACAATCGAAGTGAGGACAACTTAAAATTTTATTTATTGGAAATGAACGAGAATAACTCATTTTATAACTTTAAGGGGTTGATTGATTTTCTAATTACATTTGAAATTTAACATCAATAGGTAATAATTATTTACCTTTGTATTTCCAGCTGCATTTCAAAAGGTTACATTAACGGCCCCTCGCGTACAGCTAGAGGTGGGCATCGAGCCGAGCCAAGTCGAGGTGAGCCAAGCTTGGCTTGGCTTGTCCATGATGTACTCGAGTTCGAGCTTGGCCTCGAGCTCAACATCGAAAGCTCAAGTAGACCACACCATAGGAAATAGTTTTTTACAGTTGACATCTTTTAGGACCACTGTTTCATGAAGTATGGTTCACTCAATCTTTGGATCTCCCCCATTTTTGGGATCATGCCTTAAAATGTAATATTAAAATGGATAGACGGTGTAGATAATACACATACATCTTTTTGGGGCCCACAAATTAAATTTAGCACGGATAAGGATTTTTATAGACCGATTTTTGAGACAATTATTTACCGATTTTCATGTCCGTCAAACAAATGAAAGTAGTCATTATTATCTATTTACGTGTATTTATCACAATAAATTGAAAATTAAATAGCCCCTAAATGAATACCTCTAAAAAGTGTAAAAACGCAATTTAAAAAATATTATAATTGTTGGGTTAAAACCCAACTACTGTGACCATTGGAGTTGTTAGTTGTTGGGCCCAAGAAGATAGTTTTTTCAAAAGCAAAGAAGGGGATATACACATACATACACACCCCACCACATTACGCCCATGCCTACGTCCAACCACGACTCGACGCGGCATACACTCACACATAAGTATGTGTTACGTGCCACAACTGCGACTCGATGTGCACAAGTTACTTACTAAGGCTCTGTTTGGACAATGATATTAAGCGGTGTTAAATGTGATTGTATCACTAATCCCACTTTAAAATTCGGGATGACATATTTGGAAGGAGTATCAGATGTGATTAAAATTAGCTTTGCATGCTTTGTAAAATGTGCCTTGTAGTAGAAAGGGTTACAAGAAATATCTTTCAAAATTCGAAGTAGCTTTCTAAATCCATCTAAAATTCAAAACATATTAAGTCTGTAGCCCACACGTAGAGCTGGGCAACGGTCCGGGACGGACCGGATTTAGCCTAACCCGGTCAGATCCGAAATTCTAACAGGTGGACCCGAAATCGATCCGATCCGAGACCGAGTCCAGGGCATGACCCCAAAAATTAAGCATATCTAAAGCTCAAATGGATCACACCATAAAAGGCAATGAGGACTGAACGCATGTCATTCAAAACTCATTGGGGCCACATAAGTTTTAGATTAATATGATATTGTGTTTTCCCTTCATTCAGTTCTGTGTGACCTCATGAACATGTTAGATGGCAAATAAACATCACGGTGGGCCCTAAGAAGGTTTTAATAGTGGATGTAATTATCCCCACAATTTTTTGGTGTGGTCCACGCAAGCTTTGGATCTATTTCATTTTTGGGCCCATGCCACAAAATGATCTTTAAAAAATAATAAATTGCATGAATATAACCCATGCATCACGTTGGGATCAAAAAAACTTATTGATGTTAATAAACTAGGAAGGTTAGATCGATGGCCTGAGATATTTTTATATTATGTTAATGTCAGGTCATAGAATTTTTATTATTATTAATGTACGTGTTAAACAATGCAATACAAAATAAAATTGTAATAATTATAAATTCTTTTATCTATTTTTTTATTACCTTTACATTTGACTACCAAACTATGTGCTTAAGTAAATATTATAAATTCATAATGATAACACTTTTACAATATATTATTAATGTAATTTGCAATCCAAACAAGTCCAAAAATTTATTATTGACAATTAAATAATGTTTTGATTATAGTGTTAAAAGGTTATGTGGGGTCATACATCGTGATATTTTATTTTAGCTGAGAAATTGTTTTCAACAGAGTATTTTTATTTCAAGATAACGATAGAGTTTAGTGAAAATTTAATATAACATTCAAACATTCCACCCAATAAGAGTTTGCAAAATCCAAGTGATAGGTACATAACTTATCATCATCGTTTAAAAAATAATGAAATAAAGCACGTGCTAATATAGTGATTGTGACTTATTAGCCAAAATTGAGTTTTGAATCTCATTACGACATATTATTCACCCTATCTACCGAGGCTTTTAGAATCCTTGACGATTATGTGGTCCATGTGTTGTGTGAGAGACGTTAGGAATTATGTAGAATATTTGCCCCGCAATATATTAATAAGTTATGCAACTTTGGGAAGTGTATTATAAATTGAGCTGCATAATGGTTTATAAGGCTCAACACTAGCATTACATAATGAGTTGTTGTTTCTCCCTTTATTCATAAACATAACATTAGATGGTAAATTATTTTTATTTTAAAATTTAATGGTCATTTGACTAATATATAATGGAAAATGATTGGATTAGATAGATTCACTTTCAACAACGTCAGATAATGAAAATAGATAAAACATTCTTCATTCATGAAATGAAACGAATAGCATAATAAATTTAAGTAGTTAAACAAGTATATGATGCCACTAATACTGAAGAAAACTTAACTCCAGTAATAGCCAGTGGTTATTGCCATGGCCGATGATAGGATGCACTATCAATTAAATAATATCTTTTAGGGCTACACCAGCGGTTTGCAAAGTGCAACGCTTTAGTTATGGCTCTAGTTTAATAAAAACAATAGACATAACTTGCCTCGCATCACTAGTAATGCACATCATTATATTACGTCAAAATAACATATGTATGAGATAGCACTAAGATTAATATGATTAACATGTAATTATTCAAAATACACTAGTGTATATTCATTGTCTTAAAAATGCTAAGCATTGTATCTATATATTGAGATTATATATATATGATCATTTGCTAAGAGACCATACATATATATATATATATGATCATTTGCTAAGAGACCACATAACCTAAGAGTACTTAAGTGATGAAACCATCTAAATATATTTTTTTTTCCGCTAAATGACTTCATCGATGTTTACAATTTTATCTAAAGTTAAATTTTTTAAATAAATTATGCAAAGTTCTTATTTATAAAATGAACGAACCCTAACTTTTTATATTATGCGATGTTTGATAATTTGCATTATTTAGGTCTTGAGTATCAAATACAATAATCTTTTTAGGCGTATAGCACAGTATGGACCTACCATTTAAATTATATGTCATTTAAATATGTATTTTTTGATATATCATACTTAATTAATCTTCTACTTTCTCAAATTCCAAAATGGAGTCATTACATTATAATAAAGTTGCAACTAGAATATGACACTATATATGAAACCCCGATCACAAACTTTTTTTTATAGAAACTCTGTATTTCTAGCAGATGTTAGATCTGGTGTTAAGCAATGTGTCATCTTAATAAACCAACAAGTACTATTCATACACTAAGAATCTTTATATCGTAAATGCCTTATAAAAGATAGTCTCTAAATTTTTTAGAATCTCTCTACATGTGAAAATTTTATTTACGAATAATAAAGGCTAAGGCTTGCTTTTATTTTTATTTTTTTAGTCAAAATTTTTTATTTAAGTGCTTTGTAGTTTAGATCCATAGGAAAACAGTGAAGCTTAATGTGAAAAGGCTTGGCGAGTAAATGTATCTAAGCCGCCAATGAGAGAGTATTTAATTTCACCAATTTATTTTTCTTACTTTTTTTTTTGTTTAATTTTATTATTTTACTTTTATTTATTATTTTTCTTTTAAATGTTCGTAAAAAGTAACGTTATTAATTTTTATAATAGTCTAAGCTATCCTTGTAACTTTATGTGCATCACAATAGGTGTTTACCCACTATAAGTGAATTCCTGACTTTCACAATAAGTTGAGATTACCATGATGGTCGACGACAAAGAGACCTTCGATAAAATAATAGCTTATCGAGATAAAATAACATACATGGTGTAGCACTCTAAATATGGATCAAATGTAGTAAATATGATATCTTTTTTTATCCTGCATCATCGACAACATTCATCACTGTATGATAGACCTAGCCACGTAAGCACATCAATTTTCTTCCACTAATGTCGTTAGTAGATATATCCATTTTGACGTGGACGATAACTTGGAATCATCCATTTTTTATGTGGACGAAAACTTAGAGTTATCCATTTCACGAAAAACTATGTTCATTTATTCCATCCATTGGAAAGCTATAATTAATGTGAGAATAACTTAAATATTTGTTTGTTGGAAATGAATGAAAATAACTCATTTCATATACTTTAAATGAATACCCCTTAAGAGTGTAAAAACACAATTTAAAAATAATTATAATTGTTGGATTAAAACCCAACTACAGCGACCATTGGAGTTGTTAGTCGTTGGGTTCGAGAAGACAGTTTTTCAAAAGTAAAGGAAAGGATACACACATATATGCACACCACACCACATTATGTTTATGCCTGCGTCTAAACATGGCTCCGTGCGGCGCACACTCACACATAAGTATGTGTCACGTGCCGCAACTACGACTCAACGTGCATGAGTTACTCACTAAGGCCTTGTTTGGACAATGATATTAAGCCATGTTGGATGTGATTGTATTACTAATCTCACTTTAAAATTCGGGATGATATGTTTGGAAGGAGTGTGAGATGTGATTAAAATTAGCTTTGCATGCTTTGAAATTTTAGTCTTGTATTAGAAAGGGTCATGAGAAATGCCTCTAAAAATTCGACGCGGCTTTCCAAATCCATATGAAATTCAAAACATATCAAGTTAGGTTCTCCCACGGAACTCTATGAATCCAGGGAATAGGTGTAGGATCCACATTTGCAAGCTTTGTGGGTCCCACCATGATGTATGGGATATATTTAGACTATTCATATATATTTCCGAGATCAAATTAGGGAATGACCCTAAAATTTAAGCAGATCCAAAGCTCAAATGGACCACACCATGGAAAGCAATGGGGATTGAACGCATACTATTAAAAAGTTATTGGGGCCACATAAGTTTTAGATTAATATGATATTTGTGTTTTCCCTTTATCCGGTTCCGTGTGACCTCATGAACATATTGGATGGCAAATAAACATCACGGTGGGTCCTAAAAAGGTTTCAATTGCATATGTAACTATCCCCACTGTTTTTTGGTGTGGTCCATGCAAGCTCTATATTTGTTTCATTTTTGGGCCCATGCCACAAAATGATCTTAAAAAAATGATAGATGGCGCAGATATAACCCATACATCACGGTGGGGTCCAAAAAACTTATTGATGTCAACACATTGGGAAGGTTAAGTTAGTGGCTTGTGGTACTCTCTTTAAACGTCTATGTATGAATGATGGATTTTTGCTCCATCCACATTCAATCCAAATGCAATTTAAAAGTAAATCCTATAATTTTTTATTTTTATTTTTAATTTTTTTAATTATGTTTCAAACATAACATTAGAAAACATGTGATAAACCCAAATTTACAATTCCATCCACTTTAATACCATCTAATACACCTGACAAAAGATGCCCCAATTGCCTGGACATAACACAATTTTGATAGGCGAGAGGATTCCGGATCTCTCATCATAGTTTCCAATCTATCCATCTCAAAGAAGGGGACGCCAATAATTCGATTAACTCTCAAGTCAAGCAGAGCGTGATATGCTCGTGCATCCTATTCATATACATGTAAAATCTAAACCCCATGTCACACAAATAGTCTAATTTAATTAAATTGAGTGCAACATGTATAATGGAATATAGATAGATGGCCCCCACATGCATAGTGGGCTAAATGGTAACCATTAATTCCTTACACATATATGAACAATACACACACATAAGGAGAATACAGTGGCCCTATGTGTATAATGTGTGCAGTATATAATAAATTATAAATGCATGATCTATATCACTGAACCATGGATCTGGCAATTGAAAGAAGGACAATAATTCTCCCATCAAAACGAAAAAAAAAACCTCCTTACCTATAATATGATTACATGTAATTTAAAACAGGTCTGTTTGCAATATTTCATATTATAACTAAATTACAACCTGTAATCTTATTACAGATCGATACACCTGTCCAGGCAACCCATGTCATCGGAAAAGGATTACTACTAAAAGACCGGCACATGGTATTAGATGTGGATAGGTGGGATGGAACCGCATTTGGTCCTGTCCAAATTCCATCGGGCATTTGGGAAGGATGAGAAAGGTTGGGATTAGGGAGGATGGAATTGCATTTGTCCCATTTGGGATTTCTATGAATTTTACATGTGGGCTCCACATTGATGCATATGTTCATCCATGCCATTCATCCATATACACCCTTTACGGATGACATTCTGGTTATATATGTATATAAGTAATTGACATCCGAATTTGGTTTGTTGATTACGATTCTATGGTCCACCAAAGCTTAATCCATTGTTTTCCCATGACAATAATGGAAACGGATGTGCTACTCCCTTGCCACCGGCCAACGGCTGGTGGTCGGTGCTTTGTGGGCCCCACCATGATGCATGTGTTTCATCAATGCTGTCCATGTATTTTTTAAAGATCATTGTGGGGTATGAGACTAAAAATGAGGTATATCCGAATCTCAATTGGACCACATTCTAGGAACAGTGTTGAATGAATGTCAACCATTAAAAACTTTTTGGGGCCATAAAAGTTTTGAATCAAGCTGATATTTGGTTTTTCCCTTCATCCAGGTCTGTATGACCTAATCAACAGATTGGATGTCAAACAAACAGTACATTGGGCCTTAGGAGGATTTTAACGGTGGATATCCAATCACTATTGTTTCCTGTGGTGTGGTCCACCTGATATTTATATCCCTCTCATTTTTGGGATCGAGCCATGACATGATCTGTAAAAATGGATGAAACACATACATCATGGTGGGGCCCACAGAGCACCGACAACCAGCCACCAGGCTGGTGGCAGGGGAGTAGCCAATCCGCTTCCGGCGAGAATTTTATCCTAAACATGGAATTGCACCTTTACAGGCGTCCAAATGACCCCCATGTTCACCACTGTTTAAAACAAAAAAATGGTAAACTCACAACCAAATCTCATCATAAACCCAAAACCCTACCAAGCAAACAAACGACGCTCTCTCTCAATTTTCTCTTGTTAGAACACCTGCTCTCCCTCCCTCTCTCTCTCTATAGCCTTTTGCTAGGGTTTCAGTTCGAGCTCGAAGAAAGAAGTTTCATATTCGTCTGCATTCGACGCAGTTTCTCTGTTTCCGAACATGAGGTATGCCAAACATCTCCTCACATCACTTCATTCTATTTCTTTCGCTCCAGATGTCGTGATTTATGGGAAAATCAGTTCCTTTTCCCGAACGATCTCTAAAAACTACGATTTGGAAAGAGAGATTGAAGTTCATGGCACACGTGTGGGTGCCGGGCATATGCAACAGATCAGGGCCATTCATGCACTGGGGAACACTGCCACCAAGCCCTGGCCCTAAAGTGAGGCTGGACCAGATTTTAGGGCCAGGGATTGGTTTTTCGCACCTGATGAATGGACTGGATCATGCACACGCAGGCCAGTTGGCACGGGTGTATCAGCTCGTGAATCTCTCCTTGCACTAGCTGCGCAAGGGCTTGTTTGCGATTAACCTGCTCTTTTGTGGACAACAGATGATCCTAGCCATTTATTGTCTATGGGTTTTATCTCTGCGTGCATCATGGTTTGATGTATTGCCTGAAACTGGTACGTTTTGCCCGGTATGTACCGGTTTAGCCCATGAATGATACGGCTGTATCGGTCCGAAACAGCACGTTACAGGGGCATGCGATCTGTATTGGTGGTGACTGACACAGTGCATCAAAGCTGATTTGTAAACCATGCCATGTATCCATCTTTCGGCTCATGTTTGTGTTGCTTCTTCTTCTTTTTCCTTCTCTAATAAAATTGTGATAGTCCATCACCATCACCATTGTCATCGTCATCATTTGGGCCTTATGCCAACTAAGAAGGTTCTGTTTCACAACCCATCCATCTACATCTAGTAAGTCAGACCAGGTCAAGTCGATCTGCGAGACCCGGGTTGACTAGTCCAGTTTGCGAACTATGAATAGGAATAGGAAAAATTCCTGTTCACCTCGCATGGGTACCTAACGGGGGTAGCTTTCTCCTACTCGCCAACGATTTAACATGTATGAGATCCACCTCATCCATCAGGTAGACCACCTCTTGTTTGGCCTTGATCCCAAACATCAGGCTGATTAAACATTCACTCAGTTTAAAATTATACAAAAACCACTAAATTCTCATGCTATTGCCCATCTGAGTTTTCGAATACTGGGATTTTTGGGTAATCCTTCCATCCTTATCGGGCACACCAGATGAATGGATTTGGATGGCATATAAACACAATATTGGCCATACACAAAACTAATGGTGGACATCCCTTCCCATTTGTTTCTTATGGTGTGGCCCACCAGAGTTTTGAATCATCATGGCTTTTGGGTTCCAAAGTGAACGTGGGGCATCTACTTGATGGACGGGGTGGATCTCATGAAAGTTCCACGCATGTGGTGATCGGTTTACCTAGGCAAGGTTACCATAGGTACCTATGCGAGGTACACTAATGGGGTTCTTAGTAATACATCCATGTTTCGTTTTGGAGGCATGTAAGAAAGGAATTCGGAGCAGATTTATGTCGAACCTTCTATTTATAATAGTTGTTTTTTTTTTTTTTTAAATAATAATAATATTATTGCTTAAAAAATTATATTACTCAAATAATTTAGCAACAACAACAACAGGCTATGGCAAACCAATAGAATGATTGATGTGAATGCAACTTCTTACCCATTATTGCTTGTGTTAAACTAGACTGGAACTAGACGTGGTAGAGCAAGTAATGCAGGGAAACTATGAGGATGTATGTATCTCAAACCTCCTTTACGAGGGCTTTCATTGAGGAAACTCCCCAAACTTCATTCTTTTAAGGGTTTTATTCAAGAAATGCCCAAAAAATGATGATTGTTTATTTGTCAAAGTAAAAGCTACTTTCCACTACAATGATCGCATATTCGTGAAAGACTCCAAATTCTAATCTAAATTAAATTAAGAAACTACCTCAGCTAGAAATTTAATGATCACCACCATCATCGAAGCCTTATCTGAACTAATTGGGGTCAGTTACACGAATCTTGTTTTGGCATTCTACTCTATGAAGAGCTATAACTTCAGTTAGACCATAAGTCATCAAGTCTTTTCGTACCACTTCCGTCACTTCCTTTTGGGCCCTCCCCTTGCCCTTTTCGAGATTTGAACTTGCACCAACTCACTCCTTCTGACCAACGTAGTTCTTGGTCTCTATTGCACATGACCAAACCATCTAATTTTACTTTCTCTCATCTTAAACCTATGGGTATTACTCCTAACTTCCCTCAAATTCATAAATTATATCCTTGTAGTGCTACTCATCCATCTCAAAATCCTCATTTAGATATACTCATCCAATGAACATGTTGTTTGTTAACTGCCCAATGTTCTGTCCCATAAAGCATGGCTGGTCTTTTATCTATGCTGTAAAATTTCCCCTTCAGTTTGATTAGTACCAGCTAAATCTTCAAAAAAAAAAAAAAAAAAAATCAATTAAGAAATTAACTATACCTAGAGAGTCACCATGATGAGGAAATGCATTAAAATAACCAACCACGAAAACCACTCCCAAAATCCTTTGTGTAACATATTTAAGCTACCCATTAGAAAACAAGAAATCTCCTGTTCTATTTTTACAGAATTGGGCTGCACAAAAAAGCGATTGATCTTGAAGACCTATAAGGGGTCGTTTGGCACCATGGATTTTTTTACTGGTATGTTTGGCACCATAAGGTAACTGGGGGTTTCAAATCCCCTCTTTGAAATCCAAGGTGAAAGCTTGGATTACATCTAAAATCCTTCCAGGAGTTGCATGTGTAACATGTGTGTTGTCCCATAAAGCATGGCTGGTCTTTTATCTATGCTGTAAAATTTCCCCTTCAGTTTGATTAGTACCAGCTAAATCTTCAAAAAAAAAAAAAAAAATCAATTAAGAAATTAACTATACCTAGAGAATCACCATGATGAGGAAATACATTAAAATAACCAACCACGAAAACCACTCCCAAAATCCTTTGTGTAACATATTTAAGCTACCCAATAGAAAACAAGAAATCTCCTGTTCTATTTTTACAGAATTGGGCTGCACCAAAAAGCGATTGATCTTGAAGACCTATAAGGGGTCGTTTGGCACCATGGATTTTTTTACTGGTATGTTTGGCACCATAAGGTAACTGGGGGTTTCAAATCCCCTCTTTGAAATCCAAGGTGAAAGCTTGGATTACATCTAAAATCCTTCCAGGAGTTGCATGTGTAACATGTGTGTCACTAGGTTATTAATCTATTGGGCACATGGCCCACTGTTGATATCCCAAAACAATCATATTATCAATTGCATTACTATAATTACGTTAATACAATGATCTGCGCCGTCCAAATATTGTCCATGTAAATTAGTGGTTAAAAATTGTTGGTTAGTCACTCGGATGTGATCTTGTGCTTGTGGCCCATCCGAGACTTGGAATTTCATCATTTTTGGGCAAATTATATATTTCAACGGGCTTATTATAACCATTGTGTCAAACATTACATGGTACACTATTAGAGATATTAATGTTGATTTAGTAATTAAAATCAAACCCCTGTGATATACTATGCATAGCTACTTTTGGATTACATGGGATTCCAAATCCAGGGTGCCAAACACAACATGAGGATTTCAAATCTAGCGGGTTCCAAATCCACGCACCCAAACGGGCCCTAAGTTTTCCATCTAGTTTTAGAAACAGAAACTTCTTTAGTGTGGGCCTCCAAAACTGGCTTTGTACTCTTCATCTCTATGCCTTCTGCAGGATTCCTATATATATATATATATATATATATATATATATATATATATATATATATATATATATATATAGAGAGAGAGAGAGAGAGAGAGAGTAATATAGCATTAAAGATGAAATATAGATAGAACCGTGTAGATCCAGATACATGCCACTTTTGACGACCAATTCCATATCTAGATTCTCCGGTAGATCTCCAATCAATCCACTAATCAGCAAAAGATGAAATAATGAAAGTAACGATAACTATGGCAAATTGCTCCAAGGCCCAACCCATTCCCCAAATCCTTTCTGTGGGGCTGTGCAGGAATATGAGTGCGATTGCTTATTTGTGAGAGGGAAATCATCTCAGCTCTCATTGATCCTTCTGCATCCACTCAGGAAGACCATATGGAGAACGGATGCTCGATGTGGTGCTACCATGTCTAAAATGTTTAATAGATTTTCAATCATCAACATTCATATACTCAAGCTTATTATAAAATAGCAATCACTCCAAGCTTCTATCAAATCATGAGCTTCAATTTTCTGACAGCTCTAGATGTTTCTTTCTTTCCTTCTCTTTGGCTGGGATATAGCTGTTTTTCTTTGTTTTATTGTTTTTTTCTTTTAAATTTATATATCAGCCTTCTTGGCTTTTTAGCCTCTGAGTTGATGAGACCTTCATATCGCGTTTCAACCTCTGCCTTTTCTCCTGCCTTGTGGCTTTGTTGTAATTTGGCCATTGGTGGCCTCTTTGGTTGGTGATAATATCTTTTGCTTACCTTATAAAAAAAAACTATGGCATATTGCTCAATGTTCTAGACGAATAATTCCTCTAGGGTTTCAAGTCTATTTTAGCCTTTTAGGGAACATGAAGAAACTTATTTATTTCATTTAAAATCTTCATCATCACAATATCCATAATAAACCCATATGTGCTTTATACCCAGTTTACAATGTCCTAATTAAAAGCAAAGAAGCCAAGCTAAAATCTTATTGGCCTAATTAGAAGCCCTTTTTTGAACTATCTCCAACTTGTTATAAGTCATTATCATCAAAGCCTTATCCAGACTAATGGAGTTCAGCTAGATGAATCCTGTTACGCCACTCCCACTTGTTGTTAAAGAAGTATCTAAAGTAGACAAGATAAGGAGTTATATTCCATCTTAAATTATCCATTATACCAACCATGTGGGCTATAGGGATATAGGGTTTGTACAAAACCCTATTTCTTCCCATGCCCAACTAGTTCCTGTGTTTTGCCATCCTTGTGATCCTGTGGATCCCACTAGTCAATTGGACCATTGGTATTGTCCTACACTCATCAGGACTATCAATGAGGTCCTGATCTTTCATCTACTCAATCTTGATAAGGTCCAAATCCCCAATATGGATGGCTGAATGATCTAGATACACAATCTGGATGTTTGGGTTAGTCATTTAATCAAAACTGTTGGATGGGCTTGATCTTCAATCTATCAACAATGGGACACTGATGGTCTCCTATTGGATCATCTGACAGTCCTGCATAAATGAGGCTTAGTGACAACCTTTGATGCATTCACGATAGAACTTACAAACCCACCCATTGAAAGAGACAATCCATAGAAGGTGAAATGGAAGCAGCAAGACTGACTACCTTGCTAGAATCCTTGAATCAGAGATTTTGAGAAGCAATGTGAAATTTTATGCAGACTTGGTGACAAAAGCAGGTTAGGCCAAAGCTTGATAATCTTTTAACCAAACCTCCAAGTAGTAGGTGGACTGGTTGGAGCTCTCAAATGGGGAGGACGAGGTAAAGGTGGTGGTGTCAGAGTAGGGAAGATAAAGTGCCTTGCCCAGATGGTTTCCATGTTTTTTAGTGTTTTGGTATGAGGTAAATGATGGAATCATGAGTTTTGTTTCCAACTTTACTAGAAGGAAAAGTTATCTGTGGGCATCTTATTTGTTGCCTTGATCTCTAAGAAAGAAGGTTGAAAGAATTTTTCCTCAAAAAAATCTTGGTGATAAGAAGATCCCTCCCCTTCTTCTACGATGTTAGAGGAACCCATCTTCAACTCCTCTCAGCAGTCTCTCAAAGCAGATGGAGAAGATGTTTCGGTTGGCACCCTTTCTATTGATCAAGTCAAGTTCGAGAAAAACACAGCAGAACTGGCCAATTCCGCAGTCATCATCATGAAGGAGGGAGCATCTATTCCCATCGTCAGGGACTGGATCAAAGAAAAAACAGGCTTTCAATGCGGGAATTCCGATCTTAAACCCATCGACTCTAATGCTCTTTGGGTTAAAGTTTGTCTAGGCCTTACCCCGATTTTCTTTCGACAGTGGGGAATATTCACAAATCTGGTCCGATTGCTAATATCATGCCGTGGGAGGAATTCTCCATTTTTGGTAAAGAAAATATATGGGTTCTCATATGGGATGTTCCTCTGGAATTTTGGTTCGACGAGTTCCTTATTTCAGCCGCATCCTCTTTGGGTTTCATCTTGGAAATGGACCCCAAAACCCAACAAGGAGTTGAGCTTGGCGTTATCAGAGCGAGGGTTAGGAGGAGGAAAGGTTCCCCCCTCCCCGATCACATTCGTGTCAAAGCAGAGAATCGAACCATCCTTCTCTCCGTCCAAAAGGAAGAACCTGGAGTCAAATATCTCAGATGGGGGGACATCTGGCGATCCAGAGAAATTGATCGTCGACAGCAGGCTTTGAATCGGAACAGTTTCGGGGAAGAAGGAGCTCTGTCTCCATACACCGGCAGAGTACCGAACAGAGGTGCATTCAAATCGCCTGCTCCTGCAGACCTACATGACAGCCATCAGCCGCCCTATGAGGTACGTGGCAACTCCCCGTCTCGACTTGCAGCTCGTATATCTGACGACCATCATATCGAGTGCGAAAAAGATCGGTGCCTCCCGCCCTATTTGACACGTGGCACTTCAGGTCCTCTTCACCCTTTGGATGCATCGATGGTGGAGACACAGCCACGAAGCCTACTGCCATTTCACCTACCTAGTACTCACCTTTCTAAATGCACGCCCTCCGCTCCGGCTCGACGCATGGCCCTCGAAATTGCTGATCAGCGCATCTCAGCCCCCCACGTGGAAGCTGATGTCGTTATGCCCAGGCTAACGTCCCTCAATGAGATCAGGTCTGTGGACCCGGGCCCGTTTTCGACCCGAATTAGGCTCCCGCTTAGCAAATGGCCCCCTATCTCTATAGCCGTACCCATTCCCCCTCAACCTAGATTTGCGACTAATGCCCCCTGCCCCCCAGACTCCTCTCCTCATCCCTCTAAGACCCCTTCTCCTCACGTTCCTCTTTCGTCGCAAAATCTTCATCTCTGGTCGATGGAAGATAGTCCTTCCCGCGGGGATTTCTTCGAGAGCCTGATTTCAGAATCTCAGGGTGCTGACTCCTATCCTTCTTCCCCATCCACTTCAGATTCCAAAAGACAGGACTGGGCAGATCTGGGTCCTCTAACCCTGTTCCACGAGGAGAGGTCTTCTGACATCATCATAGCGGAACCTCTCCAGATGCGAGCAGAACCTTCCCATTAGAATCAGATCGACAATTCGCTTGTAGCCATAGAAGGTAAAAGTCGCAAGGAAATTTTCGAGAAGATGCAAAATAAGAGGTGGATTAGGGATGCAGTTGGACATGTGGGTCGCTCCTTAGGCTTATCATTTGATACCTGCCCAAAAGACTATATTGGCCTCTTCCAATATATCGAAGATAGAGGTAGACCTCTCCCTCCCTCGAAGACTTCGATCAAACACCCGACTCGATCGTCATCCAATAGGGAGCTCCTTAATCTGCAGTCGATGACTAAGGCTTCTCCCGCGTCTACATCTAGGCATGGAAGAAAGGGCGTGCGGGGAAGTGTGGTGTCTCAATGAAAATTATTTCTTGGAACGTTCGAGGGGTGGGTTCCAGGCAGAAGCGGCACCTCATTAAGGACTCCATCAGGCGAAAGAACCCGGATGTGTTATGTCTCCAGGAAACTAAAGTTCCTTCTCTCATAGTCTCCTGTCCACATTATGGCAATCCAATACGCCAACTTCGTTTCTCGTGACGCTGATGGGTCTTCAGGAGGTATTCTCATTGCCTGGAAATCGTCTCAGTGGGACCTGCAGCATTCGGTCAAGGGGATCTTCTCGGCGACAATTATATTGCAAGATAAGTCGTCCACCTTTCATTGCCTTATTATTGCTGTATATGGTCCTAACGATGACTCTCTTAGACCGCTCTTCTAGGATGAGTTATCTGTAATGAGACAATTATTTTCAGGTCCTCGCTGTATCGTTGGAGACTTCAACATGATTCGATTCTCTGGGGAGCACTCTCGAAAAAGGCAATTCACTCCAGCAATGGCAGCTTTCTTTGATTGGATCCAGCAACAGCAATTGGTTGACCTCCCGCTCTCTGTTGCCAAATTTACTTGGTCCGATGGGCGCCGCAATCCAATCCAATCCAGGCTTAACAGGTTCCTCCTATCTACGGAATGGATTGACGCTTTCCCTTCCGTAGCGCAGATTGCCCTCCCTAGAACCACCTCGGACCATTGTCCGATTCTGCTTTCGTCGGACGATATTGATTGGGGCCCCAAACCATTCAAATTCAATACAGCCTGGTTGGAGATCGGGGGGGTTCAAACAGAAGGTTGAGGAGTGGTGGTCGGGATTTCAAGTCGACGGCTTCGCTGGTCACAGACTACTCTGCAAGCTTCGGCTACTCAAGGAGAAGATCAAAGGATGGAAGGCCGAAGCACTTAGCAAAAGGAACCAAGAATCGGAAGCCCTTCTTTCAGAACTTCAATCAATCGACGCTGGTGTCATCGATAATGAAATCCCAATTCACATTCTCTCCAGACGTATAGCAATAATTCAAGAATTATCTTTCAGGGCGCTTCAAGATGAAATCACATGGAAATTGAAAGCGAGGGCGAAATGGATTGCAGAGGGGGATCGAAATACGAAGTATTTTCACAATCTAGCAAGTATGAAAGCTCGGGCCAAAGCTATTTACAGCATTGCAGTCGACGGAAGGGAGATCGATGATAAGGATGAGATTGCCGAATGTGCAGTGGCTCATTTCAAATCCGTTTATACCGCAAAGGGCTGGAACAGACCCCTTCTTGGTGGTATTCTTTTCTTCTCTCTTCAAGCTGAACGTTGGAAATCCCTTTTTCTGAAGAAGAAGCTTTAGCGGCTATCAGTGCGATGGGTTGAGATAAATCCCCGGGTCCCGATAGGTATCCCATGTGTTTCTACAAAATATTTTGGGACACGGTTCGCATCGATATTATGAATTTCCTCCAAGAATTTCACATCAGGAATAAGCTTTCTAAAGGTCTTGGCGCGTCCTTCATTGCTCTCATTCCCAAAGTGGCTGGCGCATCTTCATTTTCCGATTACAGGCTTATAAGCCCATCAGCCTCATTACCAGCCCTTATAAAATCCTTTTTTCCAGACTCTTGACAGTCATGGGCAAACGCATTTCTAAGTATCAGAACACATTTATCAAGGGGAGACAAATCATAGATGGAGCGCTGATTGCTAATGAAGTCCTTCACTCTTGCCATTTGTTAGGGAAGAAATGTATCCTTTTCAAATTGGACATTGAAAAGGCGTATGACCATTCTGATTGGAGCTTGCTATTCTATATGCTTAATCATATGGGGTTCGGCGATAAATGGAAACGATGGATGCAGGCTTGCGTAGAATTGGCTCATTTCTCAGTTCTTCTAAACGGCACCCCTAAAGGGTTCTTTCCAAGCTCTAGAGGGCTTCGCAAGGCGATCCTTTATCTCCTCTCTCATTTCTCATGATTGGAGAAGCCTTGTCCCAGATGATCTCTAAAGGTGAAAGTGTTGGTCTCTTCAAAGGAATTGCGATTCCGGGTGTTTCGTCGACAATCTCTCACATTCAATTCGCCGATGACACCCTAATTATGGTGGAAGCTGACTCTGACTCCGTGCAAAACCTGCACACAACCTTCAGATGATTCGAGGCAGTATTAGGTTTACGTATCAACATGGCTAAGTCCAAGGTCTTCGGTATCAATGTCTCAGACCTGGAGCTAAATTCCTTTGCATTGATCCTAGGCTGCTCTATTGCCTCTTTTCCGACTTTCTTTGTGGGCCTTCCCCTAGTTGTTAGGTCCCCCTCCGAAGCCTATGTGGGATAAAGTCGTTGACAAATTTAACAAATTGCTCGCCACTTGGAAGTGTCGCTATCTGTCCATCGGGGGAAGACTCACTCTCATCAAGGCCGCTCTGTCCAACATTCCCATATACTCCACAACCAAGCTCGGCATCACCCAAGCAAATAGGTTGGAGAAGTTGCGAAGAAACTTTCTTTGGAACGGGATGGAAGAAAGAAAAAAGTTTTACCTCCTCAGTTGGAAGGAGGTCTATAAGCTCATTACCGGGATGGTGGCGCGAGCATCCGGAATCTGAAAATGATGAATCGTGCCCTTCTCGGCAAATGGACTTGGAGACTGGGAGAGGAACAGGACGCCTTATGGAATATCATTGTCAAAGGAAAATATGGACCATTCCTTGGACATTTGGAAATAGGTATTCAAGGGTGAGAATGCCTTTTCCAAAGGAGTTTTGTTCTAGTTGGAGATGCTTACCAAACTAGGTTTTGGGAGGACCATTGGTGTTGTGATTAACCTTGATTTCACAACATCTACCGCATTGCTATCCTTAAAGATTGTCCGATTCGCTGCTTTTTCTCTCAAACCGAGGCCGGTCTAGTGTGGGAAATTAATTGCTTCAAAAATATGCACGATCGGGAGTTGGAGGAATATGCCGCTCTTCTCAATTGCCTCTCCATGGTGTCGCCAATCAGGATGAACATGACAAACTATTCTGGAAAGGGGGATAAATCCAGCCAATTTTCGGTGAAATCGCTTTATTCTCTTCTCGTCCCCTCCACTATCCCTGCTTCTTCGGCGCATCCATATATTTGGAAATATCAGGCTCCTCCTAAGTTTATTTGTTTTGGTTGGTTGGCGGCTCGGAAGCGGATTCTTACAATCGACAACCTGAAGAAGAGAGGCATGCAACTTCCTAATATATGTCTTTGCTGCATGAACGATGAGGAATTGACAGATCACTTATTGGCCCACTGCCCCTTCATCTCTCTCATCTTGCTGGATTTTTTCGAAAGATTCGATGTTTCTGGCTGTCTTCCTAATACTGCCTCTTCTTTATTATCATATTGGCATGGGTTCAATCTGGGGAAAACCAAATTGAATATCTAGAGAATGGCGATCCTCGCGATTTGGTGGGCTGTTTGGATGGAAAGGAACGACCGATGTTTTAACAACACTCATGCCTCTGTTCAAGTTGTAGGATCTAGGGTTAAAAAGCTCCTCATTGAATAGGTCGTTTCTATTTCTAGTCTTAAGGGTTGTAAGCTCCTAGGTTTGATATCTTCTTCTCTTTTCTTGTTTTTTTCTGTCTACTTTCCCTAATCTTATTACCTACTAGTGACAACTTTTGATGCATTCACGATAGAACTTACAAACCCACCCATTGAAAGAGACAATCCATAGAAGGTGAAATGGAAGCAGCAAGACTGACTACCTTGCTAGAATCCTTGAATTTTTGAATTATGAATACATCATTCATTCTATGCCCAAAACTTGTGCAAAGTGTGGTATTTTGTGATTCTTCTTCTATCTTCTTTCTGCTCCCTTCCTGGTTCGTACAAGCCCATCCACCCTGTGTCAATTGAGTTTGAGGGGCAATGTTGTCAGTACCAAAGACAAACACGACCTTCGTATGTTTCCGTGTGTGTGTGTGTGTGTGTGTGTATATATATATTTGTATGTTTTTGCATTTCTTGGTGAATGCGGTTTGATCCTACACTGGTGAAGACTACTTTATCCATGGTTTTTACTGGTAAGGAGTTTGGGTCCCGCTTGTAAGTTGCAAGTGAAGAGGAATTCAAGCAACTCACAACATGGAAGTGTAAACTTTTGGGATCTGTTGTCTCCTCATCAAAGTACCCCTACCTTATGTTTTTCAAAGCTTGTTTTATTCGTTCATTATTTTGTTTTCTTTCATATACTTAATTCTTGAGCTTGTTTATGTGTTTGTCTTTTTTTCCCCCCGCCTGCTCCATTGTTTTATACGTGTTATATTACTTGTTAGGTACACATTGCATTCACGAGCGTTTATTGTCTTGATCATTTGTGTGTATAATTTACGGACAAAAGTAGATTTTTTATTTATTTATTTTTTTAAAAAATTTTATTTCCCTTCACTCAATATACTGACAAAATACTCATTCTCCTCCAGTAGTCGGCCGATGGAGGAAGATGCCAATGTAAGTATTCTTAGCATTTGACTTTCTAAACTGCATGGTTAAGTAGCTCCCTGTTATATGGTTTGCTTGTTTAATTGTATTGGTCTCATAGTATATTTGGATACTTTCATATATTTCAGTCTGACAGTGTTTCTAGTTTTTGATCCGTCATGTTTCTTACTATGAATTTGGTGCTTTTAACGATCTTAATTTATTTTTCAGTTGGCATTTAATATTGTTTCGAAGTATGACTACTAGTCATCTGTAATTGTTGTATTATATGTTGTCATCATAATCCAGATGAAATAATGTACTGTTTCTTGATGTTCTTGGTTCAAATATGCTCGTCTTTTCCTCTGTTGGGTTTGATAGTTGAAAACACTGTAGACTGTAAAATAAAACCGAAAAAAATAAAAAGAGAAGATGTAGGGACTCGAGGAATTTTGAGCCGAGTTAAGGCATGATTTGGAATCACTTTGCTTGAAGTAGAATTTGTCTTCATTGGACCATGTCCCAAGTGCAACAGGAATCTTGGACAATCATCCTCTAGGATACAACTATCATCCGGTCAGCGGTGCACTTATTGTGCACGGGCTCGGACCACTCGCAGCCTTAACCTGAACCAGTAAGGGGGTGTTTGATTTTTCGAATCCTTGGTAAATATTTGTAAATGGGTCATTATTACTTCTATCGTATGTTTGCAAAGAGATAGAATTCTTCCACCTCGAAAACTGGTCCGGAAAGGGCTGACTTAAAATAGTGGCCCCACCGTGATGTATGTGGCTTATCCATGCCATCCATCTGTTTTCTGTTTTACCAGAACACTTATCGCCAATGTATCGCCAATATTTTCGATTGTGTAAATTCCATGCGTCGCTTGTATTGCTAATGTATTCATATTGCCAATATTTTTGACTACGTAAATTCTAGGTGTCGCTTGTATAGCGAGTGTATCAACGATAGTTCGACAATATCGCCAATGTATCGATATTGTAAAAAATCACATTTATTAGGAAAAAAATTCCATTTCAAAATTTTTATTGGCGCATGGTTGTATACATTGTTTAAATTGTCGACGATAATATCAATCATATCGCGATATTATTGTTATTGCAACATGGGTGATATCGAGACCACAACTTTCATTTTCTTTCTAGTTGTTGACGATTTCTCTGTGAAATATCATATGTTGTCGTTATTTTGAAATATCGATGGGTGTTTCGATTTGTTTCTTATGGCATGGCAACACATGCTTTTAGCCCCCCGTTAAATGAAAACTTATTATGTGTGCATTCTTTTTGCAATTTTTATTTATTTATTTATTTATTTATTATTATTTTTTTAATTCCAAATATGCAAGCATATCTATTTTCGCATCTCCTAAAGTTTCATTGAAAAATTCCACTGTTTTCACCCAATGTTTTCCCCCCATTTTAGGTTATCGGCGGTATTGATATTGTTTCCATATCCCCGGCCAGCGAAAGTTGTACCTATATTGATACTTCGAACCCTCATCTTCCTCATTTTTTTTTTTTGGCTCATGCCCTAAAATGAGTTGGTTGAAGGGATGAACAACGTGGATAAGTCACATACATCATGGTGGGCCCCACAGTTTTTACCCTTGGGTTTGGAGATGGATATGTTCAAACATCACCTACCACCATCACATTGGGAAGGATGCAACAAATACCAATGAAAATGATCATTACTTATTTACGGTGATTTACATGGGAAATTGAAAACCAAACGGGCCCTAAGCGAATTTAGAAAACGAACTCAATGAACCAGAGATTTGAGAAAGAGAGACTTGATTGTTTTGATTGTGTTAAAAACCGGATAAGGGAAGTCTATTTACAGACTTTGAATGGGCTTGAATGGGGTGTTAAAACACCCTTTTATAAGGATTAGGTCTGTTGGGTTTAAACCCAATAGGCGCAACCCACCCGAACAGATGGCTTTTGATTTTAAAACAAAGGGATGCAAGTAGGCCACAAGCAAGTAGACTTGCACCATCTTGTGCACACAAGTAGACTCGCACTATCTTGCACTTTCAAGTATATTCACATACCACACCACACTAAACCCATACCTGTGCTTGCGCTCATGCCCACGGCCAGGCCCGGCGGCACACGTGCACGTGCACGTGACGCATGCCACGGCTTGACTCATCTTGGCGCCCTGAGGCAACCTGATGCTCGAGTTCCCCATCTTTACCAAAGGCAAACAGCCTTGGGTACATGTTGCAAAGAATCGGGCCAACAGTGACACCTCGTGTCCCTTGAAGGCCCAAGCCTTTTATAACACACCCCACTTATAAGCACTTAGAATCCCTTGTGCATTTCCGATGTGGGACAAAACTCGAGGTAACATAACAAAGGGACAAGGAAGTTTGAATAAGTTTTGGTGGGAAATTTAGAAATACTGAAATCTTAAAAACCATTAGTGGCTGAGGCTAGGGAGCAATGTGCATCAGGTGGAGTTCAAGCATGTTTCTTTGTGTCTGCTTCTAGTACTTTTTGGCCTGTGTCCAGTAAGGCTTATTGTTGTGTTGCTCTCTGTTTTCGGTCCTTTTCAGCCTGTACATCAACTGCTTGCAAATTCTCCTTTGTGAGTAGATGGTCCCATGCTGCTCGGGATCTCTTTCCAACAAATTTTTTCTTTTCCCTCACATGGAGGATTGGTTAATGGTGCTTAGAGATGACATGGTGTAAAATTCTTTTAGTCGATGTTGTGTAAAATTTTGGGTGTAAGTATCATTTTGCTCATACTGGCTTAAAGATGAGTTTCAGACATCATTGATATTTATATGGTTGAACTTTTGCTAAATGCTATCTTCTTAATTTCAACTGGCCATCTGTTACCATCTTCACTTGTTGCTTTTCATACTTATGTGACAGGTTACCAAGAATGAAGAAGAAGAATTCAACACAGGCCCACTCTCTGTCTTAATGATGAGTGTTAAAAATAATACCCAGGTAAGAGGAGTTTGCTGTCTTCTCATTTCTTACCAGGGAGCTTTTAAGCATGTACAAATCACTGTCATAATGGGAAGTCAAATGTAATTTTGCATCACAATCTTACATTTGGCAGCGTCAATGGAACCACCAAAAAAAGAAAAGAAAAGAAAAAAGAAGAAGAAGAAGAAGCATTCTGTGAGGATGGTTCTATGATGAAGTAACTACGATGGAATTGTATATAACTGAGAAATAGTTGAATGGAGCCAATTTGAAGATCAACTTCCACCTTTAGATGCTAGAAACTAATCAATCTCTTCAATTGCAGCAGAAAATAGATGAAATGGGGATAAATATGAGTCTCGCCACACAAAACCCTAAAGGAGTATCACTGCTAGGGTTTCTAGAAGAGTTTCACGTCTAGGTCTTCACAATCATGAGAAACAAAGAATAGTTTTCACCAACCAGATAGTTCACTGCATGTGGGGCCCACAATCCACTGGTTGATAATCTGGTTCATTTGATCGGATTGTGGGCTCCATAGTCCATTTGGAGTTTTGGGCCTGCTCATTAATCTGCCAGCAGTGGGCGCACTTGTGGACCCTGTTTTATGATGGAGAACAGTATGCAACTTGTCACTTTTCAAAAAATCCGGGAGACATGGGCAGGATATGGGTATCCCGTTTGCAACATGATATTTAACCTATTTCTTTTACTTTTAGTTTTATTAAACCATGTATTTGTTTTTCCAAACATGCTAAATTTAACAAAATTGCTAATTTTTACAATATTTACAGACCAATATAATATTATTTACAAATCATGCCAGTGGGAGCTTTGTGCTCTCATTGCCGGTCCTAAGTCCAGATAAAGGAGGGTTGTGTCAGGTTGGCTGCTGGCATTAAAATTTCCACAAACTTCTCATGAATCTTGACAATAAGCGATCCACCGATTCCTCGCATTCAAGATGTCAAGTTAGACCAGGAAAGTGCAGAGTGCAGACAAATTAGTGTGGAACTATCACAAAACAAGGGAATTCTCGGTTAAAACATTCTACAGGGATACCGACAATGTGCCCGACAAGGGAGGAGATCTTCACCAACAAGGTTTGGAAGTACCAAGCCCCTCCAAAGATTGTGGGGTTCAGTTGGCTGGTGGGCAAGAGAAGAGTTCTCACTGTAGATAATTTGAGAAAAAGAGGGATGATTATCACTAATTTCTGTTTGTGTTGTATGTCCAGCGAGGAATCGGTGGATCACTTATTTATCCATTGCCCTTTCTCCTACTGTATCTGGTCAGATATATTATCTCGTTTTGGTATGGCTTGGTCCGCACCTAACTCGATGGGAAATCTCCTAAAGGCTTGGCATGGTATAACATTGGGGAAATGGAGGATTAAGCTTTGGAGAATGAGTCTTCTTGCTGTTTGGTGGGCAGTGTGGGAAGAAAGAAATGGTAGATGCTTCAAGGGGACTTCAAATTCGTCGGATTCCATTGCCTCTAGAGCTAGGTTTCTAGTAGTTGAGTGGGCGATCAATGTTGACATTTTAAAGGATTGTAATTTGCTGTTCTTGGGTGTGTAGTAGGCTGAATCGCTCCCTTGGCAGTTCAGCCTTCTATCCTCTGTTTTGTTTTTCTTTTTTCTATTAATATAATCAAGTGACTTTTCAAAAAAAATAAAAATAAAATTTGACATGGATTTGATGACCTATATATAGTTTAACTGAGGACATGTCATTTATAGAGTGGAATGGCGGAACAAGATTCAGGTAGCTGGCCTCAGTTGGGATAAGGTTTAGATGACGAATGACGATGATGATCTAATACCATAGGATTCATTTAGAATTTTTCCTATAAGTATCCTAAGAGTATCTGGTTGCATTGTCAGTATCATGTCATGTTTGACGAAATACGTTGGCATACATGAGTATCTTAGGATCACAGGCCTGATGTTTTTGGCGAGTAATAGTTTATTTTTTCTCATATCAGGCTTCAAATCAGAGATACCTGGTGAAATCAAAGTTTGGTCAGCACCCACACATATCTCTATAGATGGCCACATGTGCTACCCTGACACATGCTGGACATCAAGCTGTGCGTCAGGCATACCTCACCATAAAGATGATAGCCCAGAAATCAGGCCTGTCAACTCATCAGTCAGGCCACACATGCACATAGAAGATGGATGCTTGGAGTGTCACCCGCTTGATGTGTTGACCCGCCTTATTTTTGGATCAGGTCATCTACGTGGTGGGAACCACTTGATGCATGGCTTGGATGTTCTACATGTGCTAGGTTGACATGTGTGGTCAGATGTAGAGGTTTATGCCAGATTTAGCAAATCTCGGTGGAATCAGGGCAACTGTTGGTTTCTGAAGCTGGTTTTCAGTATTGCAATTAGAGCGTGACCACTCCCATGATTTACAAAATAGTAAACAATGAGGGTATCAATATCATACTAACTTCTATGAACTCAGGTGCTCATCAATTGCCGGAACAACAAGAAGCTTCTTGGTCGTGTGAGAGCCTTTGATCGTCACTGCAATATGGTTCTTGAAAATGTTAGGGAGATGTGGACTGAGGTATGTTCCTTGAAGAGAAAGTTATTGAATTACTTGCAACTGCATGTCCATGAATGCCAAAGACAAGCACCCCACAGACAAATGTGATGCATATGTATGTCTTGGCTGTTCTCCAGGTTGGTCCAATGGCAAATGTTGCGTATAACCCCACAAAGGTGGCTAACTCATCTGGTGCCCCAGGTTTCAAAAATTGGTATCAGTTGTATCGGCCACCTTCATTATCGATATGGGAGCGAACCAGCCCATCTCAAAAGAGGAAGAAAAAGGAGGAAGGCCCCATAACAGCACCTATACAGGGCTAATACAACTGTAAGGGCTCCCTTTTGATTTTTCCAAATTTTCTCTTGTTTTCCATTTCTTTCTTCATTTCATCCATGTAGGAAGTTTAAAAACTCATTTTCGAAACACATGATTTTAGTGGAATTTTTTGACAAATCGAAGCGGAATGGACCATTTTGGGAAAAATCGGAAGAGATGTAAACCATCACTTTTTTTTTTTCCATTAAAAAAAATAAAAAATCATTGTAATGGATTGGAGTCTACCTAATCATGCTTGATTTCAGCCAGACATCATTCTTATCAATGAATAGTCTGATATATACCATTACATACATTTAAAAAAAGAAAAAAGAAAAGAAAAGAAGAAAAAAAAAGAGCCTATATGGGCATGTATTGTCCAATACAGTTGGATATGCCTGTATTATATCGTTTTTGGGCCCGACCACTACACCCCTCAATATTGATATTCAGTCTTGAGCTGGCCAGATGTACGTTGAACGTAGACTGTGATTGGCCTTTTCTAAACCATCAATTGTTTCAGACATGCATGCCCAGCCGAAGAATGGAACTCGGGCACACTCAACACTGTGCCTGCTTGATGGCCGGGATCTTGCACGAGTCTGCTACTTCGGCACATATGGGGCACTGACCTTTGGCATTTGTAGGTGAGCTCTTGCAAGCAGCGTTCCTCTTATAACTTCACCAGCACCCATATGCAAGTGTGGAAAACAAGTGCCCCACCCCACGCCAATTCTGCACGTGTGTCCACCTGAAGAATGGAATGGCATCGTTTTCAGTCCAGGGCACTTTCAACATGGCACCTTGTTGAGGGTCAAATATTGCATATCAGACCCATTTATTGCATGAATTTACAAGCATGACACCGTTTAATAGCCTAATTTAATTGAATTTGTGATGCAGGGCGTCTTCATGAGCTTGGACTGGGAAAGGACACTAAAAAGCATGGATTTACCGATCTGATGACACTAAAGCAGGGGACGGACTCCAGAAGACCAAGAGCGACGAAATTATACACCAGGGGTCCGCGGAAATCGAGGAATCGAAGCTCAAGTGGCCTGAAAAGTGTCCAAAATGCAAGATCATAGGGTTCCCACCATCTGATCAGTTCGAAACTTCACACGTGGCTTGAGGACCATAAATAAACCGTACACGTAAAATTTCAGCCCCTGGATCACTGTGGAAGTGGCCCAATGGACAGATCAGCCCTTTAATCATTCTGTGGGGCCCGCCTGATATCCGGATATGCTTCAAAATTGTTCTACACGGTTTAAACCACGTGTCAAAGCGGATGGACGGAGCAGATTTCTCACGATCATCACACTGGACTCTATATACACAGCGCGTGTACAGAGTGCACCGCACCGGACGGTCAGCCCGGTCAAAGACGGGCTGACCCGTCTTCTTCTTCCGCAGCAACAGCGGACGGACGCTGTCCGTCCGTTTTCCAGCAGTGGGCCCCAATCAGCGCTTATTACGAAGATCTGGACCGTCCATTGTGACGAGAGGTTGGGGTAGACCCTCGCCTAGGTGTCTTTTTACCACCATGGAAAGTTCTGCATAATCCTAACCGTTCAATGTATGATGAACGGCGGAGTAGAAGATACGGTGGGCCACACTAAAATCAAGAAAAAAATGCGTGTTTCTTACTGTTTTTTCGCCACGAGTCGAATGAACGGAGAGGATTCTCTTTATGACAGTGTTCATGGGTCCCACCAATCACCAGCGCAAGGTCTGCGCAAGCTCTGTTCGCAAACAGAGCTTGCGGACGAAACTCAGTGGGCCACCATCATTACCCTTCTCGATGATCCAAGCCGTTCATCTGCTCTGAAAGGCGGCCAAGACCTTCACCTAGGCGGAGAAATTGCAAAATACATCAGACAGCAGATCTTAACCGTTCAAACATAAATTAGACGGCAAATCAGAAAATCAAGTGGGCCACATCAACATTGAAATAAAACCGTCCATCTCAGACTAGTTTTTCGAGATAAATCGAATGGATGGGACGGATTCTACTGATATCATTGATCGTGTGCCCCATCAACACCACAGTGAAAAGGAAAGTTGCGTCTCTACTACGCGTAAGGGGTTTCCGCAGCTAGCTCGACTGGGACTCCAGCTCTTCTCCGCCCCTGGTTGTATAAAAGAGAGAAGGGAGCCGGTTTTGGTTGTGAAAGAGAGAAGGGAGCCGGTTTTGGTTGTGAAAGAGAGAAACAGCGGCGGGGATTTCTGCTGGACGTGGCTGAGGACGTGAAACAGCAGAGGAGTTGGAGTTTTAGACGCGAAGAGAGAAAGAGACAGGGAGTAGAGTGGTGTTTTTTTTCTTTTCTTCATTGTTTTCTTCTTCTTTCTTTTTCTCTATTCTAGTATGAGATCTAGCCCAATCATGAGTGGCTAAACCTCTCAGCTAGGGCTAAGGGGTGAAGCTTGTAGCCTGATGGGAGAGATATTGCTGGTGCCCTTTGATTAGATTGAAGAGATTATTTTTGATTTAATTTTATAGAAATATTTTTTAGTTTTTAATGGCATGTTGTGACTAAAATTACAATGGGCTTGCAATGGCTTTGAATATTTCTTTCCTCTTTTTACATTTATGAAGTCAGGAAGCGCTGTTGTTCATCATTGTCCCATGGGCATGGTAGGATGATAGTACCTTCCTGACCTTCATGGCATGTTGATTGATTGATATTTAGATTAATTCTGTTGTTTGCTTTGTCTCCTGGGCATGGTTTGGTGATGGAATCCATTCTAATTCATACACCTTTTATCTCTTGAAACCTATATCAATGGCAGTTCAGTAAATTTCCATACTTTGTGATCCTGGCATAAAATCTCCCTGATCTCTACAAGTGGATCCGCTGAATCCCTAGCTTATTTTCTCTGAATTCCTTAAAGTTTTAGATAATTCTTCCACAATTATTCCTTAATTTCTATTTGGTTTAGATCACATCTTAGTCTAGTTCTATTTCTACCTAGTTTCAGATAACGTACAAGTCTCAGTCCCAGTGGATTCGACCTCGGTCTCACCGAGTTTATTACTACATCACAACCCTATACTTGGGGAGTGAACAAGTTTTTGGCGCCGTTGCCGGGGACTGACGGTTACGATTTTCTGAAATTAATTGGTTTTAGGATTAGTTTAAGATTAGGATTTTACTAACCTTAGTTTTATTTATTTATTTATTTATTTCTATTTGAGTTCAAAACTAACTTGTTTCCTATTTTATAGGATCTGGACATAAGTTTCTCAATTGGTAATTCCTTCCTCATCTCTCTACTTTTTCATATTTTTAGAATTAGGGTTTAAATTTTAGAAATTTTCTAATTCTAGCACTTTTAGAATCTAATTTATTTTCCTAATTTATTTTTAGAATATTTTTAGGAACTAACCTTCTTATTTTGTAGGCCTTTAAGATAGAAATTTCTAATTTGGTAAGCTCTTTCCCTACTCCCTATTTTTCAATTCTCTTTTAGTAATTTACTCTCTAGTTTAGATCTTTCCTAATTTACTTTAGAAAATTCCACTTTCTTTTAAGAATTCCTTCTTTTAGAAATTAATTTACTGTTATTTTTCTTCTATTTTTAAGAATCTAACTTATTTTTATTTTATTTTGCAGGTTTTTAACTTAGGACTCCAATTTGGTAATTTCTTTCCAACTCTCTCTTTCTTTCTAGATTTTCTTTTCCTTTCTTAGGATTAGACTTTGAATTTGATTGAGGGTCATGAGTGTTTCATGCCCAAGTGGGCCCGTGACAACACTCGACGTCTCTTGATCAAGGAGGATTAGTTGAGGGGTTGACTATCCATCGCAGACTAGACACCGCTCGAAATCCCCGGAGTTAATTAGTTATGGCTGAACACCAACCTCCTCTACTTCCACCCGGGGTGGAGGATACCCAAGATGAGAATGAGGTGCAACAGCATCCCCGCCTCGTACTTTACGAGATTTTCTACAACCGCGGGAGTGAGTACGCCCTCATGCATGATTTTTCCCGAAAACACAGGACAAATAGACATCAAGCCAGGAGTTATCCAACTCCTTCCCAAATTCCATGGACTTGAATCAAAGTCCATATTTACATTTGAAAGAGTTCGATGAAATAATAGCTACATTATGTTTTCCTAATGTATCCTTAAATATCGAGGTGAATCTTAATGTTGACAAGTCGAGATTAGACTCTACATTTATAGATCTCAATAGTTAGAATTTTTCTAATTAATGGAATAATACTTTGAACTTGATTAAAACGATTACCCTCGTAAAGCAATCATGAACTTTGCCCAAAAGAAGATGAAACATTCTTCCAATGTTGGGAAAGGTTCAAAGATTTGGTCAGTTCATGCCCACAACACGGATTTGAAACGTGGCGCATTACAAATTTTTTCTACGATGGACTGACATCTTCCATGCGCCAAATGGTCGAGACAATGTGTAATGGAGAATTCATTAATAAAGATGTCAACGAGGCATGGGACTACCTCGACAGTTTGGCTGAAAAAACACAATCTTGGGACTATTACCCAAAGTTGAACACCACGTCTAGGCCAACTCAATCAAAGGAGAAAGGTGGATTATATCTCTTGAAAGAAGAGGATGATCTCAAGTGTAAAGTGACTACGCTCATAAGGAAAGTTGAGGCCATGGAAGGAAAGAAGGATAAGGTCAATGAAATTGTTTGCGGCATCTGTGATTGCAACATTCACACAACTGAAAACTGTCCTACAATACCTGCCTTTCGAGGAGTGTTGAATGAACAAGCCAATGCCGTAAATAACTATCAAAGACCTTTTACTGGACCTAACTCCAACACATACAATCCTGGCTGGAAAAATCATCCAAACTTCAATTGGAGAAATGGACAAACGGCGACTCCTCCAGGTTTCTTCAATCAAAATCCAAATCAAGTGAAACCTCAAGAGGAACCGGTTCAAAATCCCATACAAGAGCCGGCTTAGGCAATGCGGGGAATTACAGATTTTATGCAAAAGATATATTCTCGTATGACGGTTATAGAAAAGGGGATGCTTCCCGCACAACCTCTCCCCAATCCTAAACCGCAGTACGAGAATAATGATCCCAGCTCTTCAAATCAGATGGGGCATGCTAAATCCATCACCACTCTTAGGAGTGGGAAGATCATTGATAAAACTCTTCCAGGTTAGGCCCGAAAAGCCTCAAGAACCGTAAGAGGACAACAATGATGGATCCACTGATGCCCCACAAAAAGTGGAACCTAACTTCTAGAGAAGCCGGTTGCTCCATTCCCCAACGGTTGGTTTCACCAAAACCTCTCTCTAACTCTCGGGATATCCTAGAGGTGTGAAACAGTGAAAGTCAACATTCCTCTACTTGATGTCCTTAAACAGATACATTCATATGCCAAATTCCTAAAAGACTTATGCACGACCAAGCGACGGAAAATTATTCAAAAGAAAATCTTCTTGATCGAGAAAGTGAGTGCCATCCTCAAGCAGACGTGCCGCAGAAATTCAAGGATCCCAGTAGCCCAACCATATCATGTGTAATCGGGAACCATCGAATTGATCACGCACTTCTTGACTTAGGAGCGAGCGTCAATTTGATTCCCTACTCGGTATACAAACAGTTAGGTTTTGGTGAATTAAAACCCACCCTAACCACACTACAACTTGCTGATCGCTCTGTTCGTGTACCAAGAGGGATAATTGAGGACGTGTTGGTCCAAGTTGATAGATTTTACTACCCTGTAGACTTTATCATCCTGGACACTGAACCCATCAATAACATGAGCACTCAGATTCCTGTCATTCTTGGTCGCCCATTCCTTGCCACGTCAAATGCAATTATCAATTGTGGGAATGGTATCATGACTATGTCTTTTGGAAATTTGACATTGGAGTCAAACATTTTTTTCAATAACGGCAGCAACTCAGAGGATGATGACGATTTCCACGACATTAACATGATTGACTCTTTCGTGGAAGATACGACACCTCTGACCTTATCCTCCGACCATCTAGAGACGTGCCTGGCCCACTCCCATGATTTTGATAATGACATGATTAGGGAGACGTGCGCCTTGCTTGATACTGCACCGGTACTTGAAGTTAACCGATGGAGGCCACAATTTGAAGAATTATCACAAACTGATGTAGTGCCTCTACCGTCTAACCTCAAGCCGCCGAAGCTTGACCTAAAACCTTTGCCCTCTGATTTGAAATATGCCTATTTAGGTCAAGATGAAACATACCCGGTGGTGATCTCTGCCCACCTGGAGAAAGAACAGGAGAGTATACTCATATCTACTCTCATTGAGCATAAAGGAGCCCTGGGATGGACGATTGCAGACCTCAAGGGAATCGATCCCTCAATTTGTACTCATCACATATACCTTGAGGATAATGCAAAAACCGTTCAGCAACTATAACGTAGACTAAATCCAAACATGAAGGAAGTAGTTAAAGCTGAAGTTCTTAAACTATTAGACGTGGGTATTATATACCCTATATCTGATAGTCAATGGGTGAGTCCAACTCAAGTGGTCCCTAAGAAGTCCGGAATCACCATCGTAGCCAATGCTAATAATGAACTCGTGCCAACTAGAGTCACTACTGGTTGGAGAATGTGCATTGACTACAGGAAGTTGAATACCGTCACGAGGAAAGACCACTTCCCTTTACCATTCATTGATCAGATCCTTGAAAGGTTAGTTGGTCATTCCTATTCTGATTTTCTTGGACGGGTATTCGTGCTACAACCAGATAGAGATAGCCCCGAAGACCAGGAAAAGACTACATTTACATGTCCCTACGGCACCTTTGCCTATCGAAGGATGCCATTCGGACTATGTAATGCCCCTGCCACTTTTCAGCGATGTATGCTTAGTATTTTTTCTGACATGGTGGGGCAATATTTAGAGGTCTTCATGGACGATTTCTCTGTTTACGGTCCATCTTTCAGCAAGTGCTTGGAAAGTCTTAAATGTGTGCTGAAAAGATGTGAAGAGAAGAACTTGGTACTTAATTGGGAGAAGTGCCATTTCATGGTTCAGAAGGGAATTGTCCTTGGGCATATCATCTCGTCCAAGGGAATCGAGGTAGATAAGGCAAAAATCGATCTTATCTCTAACCTACCTCCACCCAAGAACATTAGAGACGTGCGATCCTTCTTAGGACACGCAGGGTTTTACAGGCGATTCATAAAGGACTTTAGTCTCCTCTCTCGTCCATTATGTAATCTTCTTCAAAAGGATGTTCCGTACGAGTGGACTGAGCAATGCCAGGAAGCTTTCACCAAGCTTAAAGGCACATTAACCACTGCACCTATCATGCAGCCACCCGACTGGAACCTTCCTTTTGAGCTTATGTGCGACGCTTCTGATTATGCTCTTGGGGCGGTCCTAGGCCAGAGAAAAGACAAGAAGCCCTACGTCATTCACTACGCAAGTAGGACTCTAAATCCTGCCCAAGTGAACTACTCGACTACGGAAAAGGAACTCTTAGCCGTAGTGTTCGCCTTGGACAAATTTAGGTCCTACCTGATCGGATCCAAGATCATTATATATACAGATCATGCGGCACTGAAGTATCTTCTTTCTAAGAATGATTCTAAGCCCCGCTTGATAAGATGGATCCTTCTACTCCAAGAATTTGATTTGGAAATTAAAGATAAAAAGGGAGTAGAGAACGAGTGGCCGATCACCTTTCTCGCCTTAATACCTCGATTCCCTTGAGGCGACCCATATCAATGACATGTTCCCCGATGAACAATTGTTTGTAGTCTCCCATTCACCTTGGTTCCGATATTGCTAATTATCTTGCTACGGGTGCTATCGACACAGTGGAGTGCACAAGATAAGAAGAAATTTTTCACCGAGGTGCGCAACTTTTCTGCTAGGATGATCCTTATCTATTTAAATATTGCCCGACCAAATTCTAAGGAGATGTGTACAGACGATGAGCATCTGAATGTTATCTCCTTTGTCACTCTCAGGCTTATGGTGGTCACTTTTTCGCTAAAAAGACCACGGCCAAGATTCTCCAGTGTGGCTTTTACTGGCCACATGTTCAGGGACACTCATGAATTTTGCAAAGCTTGTGAGCGTTGTTAAATTGGGAGCATTGTCCCGTCGAAATATGATGCCTTTGAATCCCATTCTTATCATTGAAGCATTTGATTGCTGGGGCATCGATTTCATGGGACCATTCCCCCAATCGTTTGGAAATCTATATATTTTGCTCGCCGTGGATTATGTCACTAAATGGGTCGAAGCGATTCCGTGTCGAAAGAATGACCATCGCACGGTCATTAAATTCTTAAAAGAAAACATCCTTTCTCGATTCGGAACGCCTCGAGCCATCATTAGTGATGGGGGCTCACACTTTTGTAATAGACCATTCGAGAGCTTAATGAAGAAATACGGTATCTCTCATAAGGTGAGCACCCCATACCATCCACAGACAAGTGGACAAGCTGAGATTTCCAATAGGGAGATCAAACACATTTTGGAGAAAACGGTTAACCCAGATCGTAAGGATTGGACAATCCGATTGACCGATGCTTTATGGGCATACCGTACCGCATTTAAAACTCCTATTGGAATGTCTCCCTTTAGACTTGTCTATGGGAAAGCTTGTCACTTGCCTGTGGAGTTAGAACATAAAGCGTACTGGGCGATCAAAAATCTTAATTTCAATCTGGACAACGCTGGCTCGCTACGAAAACTTCAATTGAATGAACTTGAGGAAATCCGGAATGATGCGTACGATAATTCGAGAATTTATAAGGACAAGATGAAAGCATTTCATGACCAACACATTTTGCGAAAATCATTCACGCCTGGTCAGAAGGTCTTTTTGTACAATTCTCGATTACATCTCTTTCCGGGTAAGCTTCGATCTCGTTGGACCGGCCCTTACATTGTTGTTGTTTTTCCTCATGGGGCTGTTGAGATAAGAGATCCCGACAATGGCAAGGAATTTAAAGTCAATGGCCATCGATTGAAACCATTTGTCGAGAAATTTGATTCAGAGGACATGTCCATGCCTCGACTGATCCTGTTTACCAGGACTGATCTCCTAGTCCGATGGAGGTATAGGTAGGTTTATCGCTTTCATAGGATTATGGTAGTTGCTTTTGTCTGGCTGAAGACGGTAAACTTAGCGCTCCCTGGGAGGCAACCCAGCTTTTCAACTTATTTCATTTTCCTAGCTAGTTCAATGTTTGTGGGTAACATTCCTGCAAACCCTCATGAGACTACAACTCGTCCACTAGGGGTAACCTAGGGGTTTAAAGGCTTGTTGCATGCGCTAAATGCAATCGAGAGCACTTGCGAAAGTGGTATAGGTAGGATTTTATTTTTGTTAGTTCTGTGTCACTGGATTCCCTGCCGCGATCTCTTTGAAAGTCTCTCATGATTCATCATCCAGGTACTATCTTCCCTTCACTTTTTCTTTACTTTTGTTGTCCTATGCGCATTCCATACTCATATCCTTTACATTGAGGACAATGTAGCTTTTAAGTTGGGGGTGGGAGATTAGGTTACCTAATCAGTATTTTCTTGAGCAAAAATTGTGAAAATTTTTAAATTTTCTCTGGACTTTCTGATGAATTCAAAGTGATTGGACGACCATCTTTGATTTAGAATTACAGGATATGGAATGTTGGTGATTTACTGCTCTTGGATTCAGTTGCTCGTTAGATTTCACAGTTAAGTTTAATCCATGATTAGAAGTTGTAAACATTGATTGAGTCATGATTTCACATGTCACATCTCGCTTACACATTAAGATTTCAGTTGAAACTGAAGGGTTAATTTGGTGATCAGTAAGAACCAACTTGAACAATTGCCCGTCAAGATCAATTAAAAGGAAGAGATACAGTTGAGAAAGGTTAGGCAAAGAATATTCACTATAGGTTTGCTCCCTATAAGTGTGGACTTCATTCCCATTATTGGTTTTTCGTTTAAAAAAAAAAAAAAAAAAAAAATGAAGGAATGAAAAGATGATCTTTGAGGCAAGCTTTGGTTATTATGAATTCTCTTATTGATTACCGACGATACCCTGAAATAAAGAATTGAATATTAATGTTGAAAGTTGGGACTACACTTTACATTTGTGGAACTCAATGTTTAGGATTATTTCTAATTAAGGGACTAATACTTTGAATGAAGCTTACCGTGTGTTTGAGTCTAGGAGAGAGTAAGGCCCAACATTCATGAATTGTTGAATTCTGAATATCTAGATTGTTTTCCAAAATCACTCGAGTTCATAGAAATTCTCCGGTAATTCTCAACTTATTTTTCGCATACTTTGCCTGGGACTAGCAAAATGCTGGTTGGGGGTTGTGTTGAGGGTCAAATATTGCATATTAGACCCATTTATTGCATGAATTTACAAGCATGACACCGTTTAATAGCCTAATTTAATTGAATTTGTGATGCGGGGCGTCTTCATGAGCTTGGACTGAGAAAGGACACTAAAAAGCATGGATTTACCGATCTGATGACACTAAAGCATGGGACGGACTCCAGAAGACCAAGAGCGACGAAATTATACACCAGGGTCCGCGGAAATCGAGGAATCGAAGCTCAAGTGGCCCGAAAAGTGTCCAAAATGCAAGATCATAGGGTTCCCACCATCCGATCAGTTCGAAACTTCACACGTGGCTTGAGGACCATAAATAAACCGTACACGTAAAATTTCAGCCCCTGGATCACTGTGGAAGTGGCCCAATGGACAGATCAGCCCTTTAATCATTCTGTGGGGCCCGCCTGATATCCGGATATGCTTCAAAATTGTTCTACACGGTTTAAACCACGTGTCAAAGCGGATGGACGGAGCAGATTTCTCACGATCATCACACTGGACTCTATATACACAGCGCGTGTACAGAGTGCACCGCTGCCCGCGCCACACCGGACGGTCAGCCCGGTCAAAGACGGGCTGACCCGTCTTCTTCTTCCGCAGCAACAGCGGACGGACGCTGTCCGTCCGTTTTCCAGCAGTGGGCCCCAATCAGCGCTTATTACGAAGATCTGGACCGTCCATTGTGACGAGAGGTTGGGGTAGACCCTCGCCTAGGTGTCTTTTTACCACCATGGAAAGTTCTGCATAATCCTAACCGTTCAATGTATGATGAACGGCGGAGTAGAAGATACGGTGGGCCACACTAAAATCAAGAAAAAAATGCGTGTTTCTTACTGTTTTTTCGCCACGAGTCGAATGAACGGAGAGGATTCTCTTTATGACAGTGTTCATGGGCTCCACTGACAGCCCAGCGCAAGGTCTGCGCAAGCTCTGTTCGCAAACAGAGCTTGCGGACGAAACTCAGTGGGCCACCATCATTACCCTTCTCGATGATCCAAGCCGTTCATCTGCTCTGAAAGGCGGCCAAGACCTTCACCTAGGCGGAGAAATTGCAAAATACATCAGACAGCAGATCTTAACCGTTCAAACATAAATTAGACGGCAAATCAGAAAATCAAGTGGGCCACATCAACATTGAAATAAAACCGTCCATCTCAGACTAGTTTTTCGAGATAAATCGAATGGATGGGACGGATTCTACTGATATCATTGATCGTGTGCCCCATCAACACCACAGTGAAAAGGAAAGTTGCGTCTCTACTACGCGTAAGGGGTTTCCGCAGCTAGCTCGACTGGGACTCCAGCTCTTCTCCGCCCCTGGTTGTATAAAAGAAAGGAGTGAACGAGCAGAGTGGGGGGGAGCCGGTTTTGGTTGTGAAGAAGAGAGGGGAGGCTGAGTTTTAAGGCTGCTGGAGAGTAACAGCGGCTGGGATTTCTGCTGGACGTGGCTGAGGACGTGAAACAGCAGAGGAGTTGGAGTTTTAGACGCGAAGAGAGAAAGAGACAGGGAGTAGAGTGGTTTTTTTTTTTCTTTTCTTCATTGTTTTCTTCTTCTTTCTTTTTCTTTATTTTAGTATGAGATCTAGCCCAATCATGAGTGGCTAAACCTCTCAGCTAGGGCTAAGGGGTGAAGCTTGTAGCCTGATGGGAGAGATATTGCTGGTGCCCTTTGATTAGATTGAAGAGATTATTTTTGATTTAATTTTATAGAAATATTTTTAGTTTTTAATGGCATGTTGTGACTAAAATTACAATGGGCTTGCAATGGCTTTGAATATTTCTTTCCTCTTTTTACATTTATGAAGTCAGGAAGCCCTGTTGTTCATCATTGTCCCATGGGCATGGTAGGATGATAGTACCTTCCTGACCTTCATGGCATGTTGATTGATTGATATTTAGATTAATTCTGTTGTTTGCTTTGTCTCCTGGGCATGGTTTGGTGATGGAATCCATTCTAATTCATACACCTTTTATCTCTTGAAACCTATATCAATGGCAGTTCAGTAAATTTCCATACTTTGTGATCCTGGCATAAAATCTCCCTGATCTCTACAAGTGGATCCGCTGAATCCCTAGCTTATTTTCTCTGAATTCCTCAAAGTTTTAGATAATTCTTCCACAATTATTCCTTAATTTCTATTTGGTTTAGATCACATCTTAGTCTAGTTATTTCTACCTAGTTCCAGATCACGTACAATTTTCGGTTCCTGTGGATTCGACCTCGGTCTCACCGAGTTTATTACTACATCACAACCCTATACTTGGGAGTGAACACTAACCTAGGTTTTTCATGGCACTTGCCCAAGGAACGGACAAGATCTCATGCGCATGCCATGTTGGCACATAGGGGGCGATTATCATTGGCATTTGCTGATGGACACTTTCAAGTCGAGCATTCCTCCCATTCGTTCTTCTCAAAACCCATTTAAGCAAAAGATTTGACTCTGTGCAGATACCCAAGACGGGGAAAGGCAAGAAGAAAGCTCTCCCAGTAAACAAGGATCGGTTCATCAGCAAGATGTTCCTTCGTGGAGACTCCGTTATCATCGTTCTCAGGAATCCCAAGTGATGTAATCACATCTGATACAATTCCCAGTTTCGACAATTTGCTGTTTGGACGGCCAGTAGATTGCAATCCAGATTCTCTATACCACTAAGGACCGAGTGATGGGCAGTTATGCATTTCATGCATCTCAGGTAACCATGCTAATGGGTAACCAGGTTGGGGAATGTGGTTTTAGATAAACACTATGCTTACCATTTCTAATGTTTGCTATTTCTGACTTTGTGTATGAAATACATTCCAGAAGTAGTACTCAACAAGGATTTAATGTGCCAGTAGGTAGAATGTCTGCTCTTCCTTTTCAGTGGTCCAGACCATTGATCACAGGCCTCACCTTGGGTGGACCATGCTAAAAAATTTCAGATTAGAAGATTCCACCCCATCTGAATCTTTCCCTTTTCCCATCAAAATTTGTATCTTGCTACATTCTTAAGCTATTTAGGATACAGATTGAAGGGTTATCCTTTTCCTGCCAAGGAGATTTCTTCGCCATGTTCCATCAGCAGTCTGGATCTCTCTGAAAGACGGACATCCCAGTGTACAAATATTGGGCCACAGATGCTATACGTCCGTATAGTTCATGTAATCTCCATTTTTCGTAGTAATGAAAAGCTGCATTTAGCTCAGGCAGTGAGAACAAAATCTATATATTTCTTGCCTCACACACACACAATTTCAAAATTTGGGATTATACTCTTACAGGATTTCCGAAGATCATGAAACAATACTCGAGTTCAACACGAGCCCCATTTCATGAAGTTGTACTAAGAACAGATTCTAAAATCAGGCATTGTTCTTCCCTGCTCCTGAAATAATTAGAGGCATGTGGAACGGTCTGACCGACCCAGTCATTGATGAGGTGTGGGCTTCGGCATACTGCACTGGTTCAGTATTTTTTCTTTGGCAGGTAAGTAGGTGTTTAAACAGTCAATTTATGGGCGTATATTGCACCTTAAAAAAAATAAAAAATAAAAAATAAAATAAATTAAAAAAATCTTCGTACTCATTAGTTTAAGGCTCGTGTAGAGCACTTCATAGCTATATCAAAGAGTTCTAGTTGGAGGTCTCTTTTAAGTGGATCTCCAAATGTAGCGTGAGGTTCACCCGTATGAGATCTGGACTGTTAATCCAAGATGGATGGACAGACACATCTTCGATTGGCCATACCTGGAAAGCATTCCTGCTTTTACTGGGCTGTCTAATTCCAGGACTTTTGTCTATTCAACCACATGCATTCTAAGATCTGGGTCTGTCCATCCAAGTGTAATTGACCAATAAAAAAACCTTTTGTGGGCCATAAAAGTTTCGGATCGAGATGATATTTGTATGGGCCCTTTCATCCAGGTCTTGGTGATCTTATAAACTGGTTGGATGGCAAATAAACATTCCGGTGGCCCCCATTAATTTTTAAATGGTGGATATTCAGTCACCACTGTTTCATCTGGCGTGGCCCACCTAAGTTTTGTATCTGCTTCATTTTTGGCAGTCAAATGAGCTTCCAAAATGGATGGACGGCCTGGATGCAATGCAAATACATCAAAGTGGGCCAATGAACTAGTTATTGGTTGCATGGTCATGATTTCAAGTGTGAAAACATTATCAGTATTTTCCTGGAAAAGTGAGAGAAAACAGAGAGGTAAAACATGTCACAAGATGAGAATATTCTGGCCCTCACCTAACGTGAACATTCTGGTCATAAAAAAGATTCCGGTCCTCACCTAACGTGGGCAAATCTTGCCCGTTGAAGACGGTGATGGCTCACCTATGACAACCTTGGCTTGGATCTTACTTTTTTAAGGCTGGTGGGCGATGCTTGTGCCTGATGGAAGAAATAAATAAGTTAAAACCGACCATAACTGAATGAACTGGGACTGTAGTTGGACCTACGGGTCTGTCATCTACAGATAATCTTTGAGGCCGACCTAATAGTTGGATCAACCTGATTTTTGGGGCATTTCATTATCATGATGGGATAATCTTAATGGACGGACAAGATGTTGTACAAACATCATGGTGGGCCTCACACGCCAACTAGTTGCGTGTGAGCATTACTCTGTGTGTGTGTGTGTGGACTTCATTCCGTCCATCAGATGCGTCAGCCCAAAAATCAGCCTTTAGACTGTTTGGAGGGTGAGTGTCACCTGTACACTGTTTCCAATCATGTGGAATGTATCTTGAAATATATGATGGTGGGCCTGATATATGATTTTTATCCACTCCGTCCATACCGTTTCTCCAGCTCATTTTAGGACATGAGCCAAAATTCGAAGCATTTCCAAAGCTCAAGTGTACCCCACCACAGAAAACAGGTGGGATAATGACGTCCACCGTTGAAACCATCCTAGAGCCCACAGTGATATTTATTTGTCATCCAAACTGTTCATAATGTCAAACGGATTTGGGTGAATAGAAGCCACAAATATCAGCTTTTCTGTGGCCCCCCATCACCCAAGAAGACTTCAACTATAAGCATCCAATTTCCACTGTTTTCTGTGGTGTGGTCCACCTGAAGTTTGGATATACTTCAATTTTGGGCCCATGCCCTAAATTGAGCTGGAGAAACAGATGGACAGCTTGGATAAAACACATGGTCTTCATACCACGGTAAAGTGTGGTCACGGCCTCACTCCATAATCAGGCATCCGCGTGAACGTACAAAGGGTTGTGCCGTTGGGGTGGGCTCCACCACCATCATGCATTTTCCAAATCCACTCCAGCCATTAGATGAGTGGCCCAAGTTTAGACTTAGCGCCAAAAAAGCCAGGTTCATTTGTGATACAGGTGGATCACATTAGGAGGCGACACTCACTCTCCAAACTGTTTCCCTTGGTGTAGCCCACCTGAATGAATTAGGGATAGTGCTGATATTTGGTACTTTGACCTAACACCCCGTTGGGCCCATTTGTGCCGCTGACCACTTCATACTCCAATTAAGAGGTCTCTTGGTGGTCTGCTACCCATCAGCTCAAGTTCTGTGGGTCCCACCCACCGATGCGTGACTGACGGACATTCCAACATTGACTTGAAAATTATATAAAATTTTAACCAATTCCTTATATATTTATCTAATTGAAGGGTTTTCCCAATGTCCCCTTAGCAGCGTCACAAAGCCTTTAAATGGCAGATGGATTGACCCATGTTGATTTAAGCCCGCCTTTAAATGGCAGATGGATTGACCCATGTTGATTTAAGCCATGATGCAAAAATCATGCCAATAGGATAATCCTAAATATCTGATTCATAGAATGAAAAATCCAGTCAACACTGAAGATTGAGCATGCCACGTGGCATTCAAAAGGCAAAACCCATATTAAAAAAATAAAATTAACTTATTTATTAATTAAGAAATACCTATTTTTACACACTCAACTACTTTTAGTAAGATTTTCTTCGCTTGTTAAAGCATTATTTCATGTAGGTGGTGGAGAACGCTGGCTGTGGAATAAACAGATTGGTTATTTCCACTTCATTATTTAAAAATTAAGAATTACAATCCAACCAAAGACCCAAACGCACACTTTATTCATATAACAAGCTGTGTGCTAAAAAAAAGAAGAAGCCATCCTCTCAATTTCACTGCCATTCCTTTTCCATTTCTGAGCACGTGGGCACATCCCCAACAAGGGCCAAAAGCAATCAAAAGGCCTTTTATAAGAAAACCCAACTTCCCCAAAACGCTTTCTGGAAAGGTCAGAAAATGATATTGTAATGAATGGTAAAAAGACATGCTGCTGGTATCAACGCTAGCTACCTTGTTGTCTCTATGATGAATATATCAATATCAAGCTAAAAGGGCAAAAAAAAAAAATAAACAAGAAGAACAACACCAAACAAAGGTAGGTAGAGGAACAAGGAAAGAAACAAGCATTGCCCAAATCGCAAAGGAGAATGCAGGAGAGAGGGCAAAGTAAAAATGCTCTTGTAGGTGGGTGCTTGAAAACAGCAATTCCTCTCTCTATTCTCACCTAGGCTGAGACCACGCCATCCTTGTGGTCGCCGAAGATGCGGGTCCGGAAGTCGGATACCATGAGTGGAAGCCCCTTCCGTAGGGGCACGGTGGGCTCCCACCCAAGTTGCTCCTTCGCCTTCGTGATGTCAGGCTTCCTCTTGTGCGGGTCATCCTCCGTGTTTGGCCGGAACTCTATCCGGGCGTTCGGGTCTATTGTCTCCTGGACCACCTGCACAAATCATGTCACCAGGGCAAATCCATCACTTACAAAGAGATATCATTGGAAGGGCATCTTAATCATTAAAAAAATCAAAGCTTTGTGAGGGATATGGCCCGTGATAGAGTGGAATGGTGGAACGGGATTCATCTAGCCGATCCCAATTAGTTGGGATAAGGCTTAGATGATGGAAGCCCAACCTATAAAGGGCAATTTGGTCATTTGCAAAATCTGATTCAACTGTCCTCTAGTCTTAGATGTTGATTCCCAGTGAGTTAGAAGTACTAAAATAAATAAATAGAAGCAAAGTCCCAACTGACCCAAGAAAAAAAAGCCAGGGTTAGAAGTATCATCCAAAACCAATACTTAAGTGCGATTCCTACTGTTTTCCTGCATGAATGATACAGCTGTGTATCAAGCGATTCCTACTGTTTTCGTCTATGAATGATACGGCTGTATCAGCCTGAGAGGGCCTGATACAGGGTGAAGCAACCCACTTTTGGTGGTGACCAAAACAGTAGACACCGAAACTGATTTTCAACCCTTGGTTATTACACCAACAGGTGGATTCTGAACGAGAAGAATTCCTGAGGGCAGTATTATTTCTTTCTCCTCCTGCTAAAGGAGACTGGAGGCAGTACTGTATTCTTCAATCAGTTTTTTTTTTTTTTTTTGGTAAATCAAACAGACATGGAAATGGAATATGATCCTCATATGACAGGGCAGGGGCATACACAAGAATTACATATTATCTATTCTTACCTGAGCAAGCTCGAGCATGGTAAATTCCCCTGGGTTTCCGAGATTGAAGGGCCCCACATGTTCACCTTCCATCAGCCGTATCAGACCCTCCACCTGTACGACAAATCCCAAAAAGAATCTCCTTAGAACCTGAACGCAATACACCATCTTGCCCCTACATTATACAGACTCAACGACAGAGAGACTTTCAAAATTAAGGAAGTTGGCAACTGCAAAATTCAAGGCTGAGGGTGAAAGTGCACAATTTTATGGCGGACTCAATTTATACAGCATCAGTTGTAGACACAGCATATAATAATGGGGGCAGTATTTACAGCAACCCCTGTTGATAGAGAGAAAAGCAGGGACGTATCGACCTAGGCGGGTGTGGAAATCAATTCCCATCTAAAAATGAAAGGTGGGGAAAAACACTTACCAGGTCAGAAACATATTGGAAACTCCGGGTTTGCTTCCCATCACCGTAAACTGTCAAAGGTTCCTTTCGCAATGCCTGAAGAAAGAATTTTTCAGGATTTTATATTAGTCATTAACAGGGAAAACCTTACATTTGCTCTCTGCACTAGGTCATAAGGTCACCACCTAGTGATCCACACTGTTCACGTCTAGAGCTGGCAAGCAGAGAGAGGCGGGCCCAGGGTTGGTTCAGGTCCAGATTTAGAATTAGTCTGATTTTGCCTGGTCCAGACCCAACCCATTGCCAGACTTATTCACACACCTAGTGGCCCCCAACATTTGAAGGGCAGGATTCGGGGGAAGAATGGATTGGAAAATCCTATACATCAGATCAGTAGACTTTTTACCATCTGAATGTGGACCATCGCAGTTCTTGTGTACACTGTACTAATATTGTTGATCATTGGCCCGTACAACATAGGCTCCACCAACAAATGGGCAGGATCAACACAACCTATGTGCCACATTCCAATTTTCCCAAGAAGGCCCAAAGGTTTATACACTGCCCTTAAAGTGAAGGGAGACTACTCAATGCTCAGAATATGATGTTTCTGCCAGAACTCCTATAAGCAAAAAGGCCTTTTTTACCACAGTATGTGGGAGCTTTAGTGGTGTTATTTTGTTGTTTTCCGAATCAATTTTGATAAATGGGGACTTAAAACTAAGAACAACAGAAAATAAGATAGGCAATTAGCAAAAGAAAGATAAGAAAAATGAAGAACTGCACCTGGGCAACAAAATTGCTGACGACACGACCATCATCGATGCACATACGAGGGCCATAAGTGTTAAAGATCCGAGCAATCCTCACCTGCATTTCAAACCGTAAGGGCCTGTTCGGCTTTGCTAAAAAAATGCGCTTTTTTTTGTGATGTTGATTCTGAAAATCTTCTTTTTTAATTTTCTTTTCCTTTATTAAAATAAAAACTTTTAAATTAATCAATTTAGAGAAAAAAAAAAAACAAATTTCCAAATTATATTGACACATCAATGTGTGCTATCATGGCACGTAGGTCCGAGATCAAATCCATCCACTAGTTGGTCCGACCATGTTTTACCTAAAATTATATTGGTCCACTGAGAAGGTGGGCCCCAATATTCAAAACAGGTGGATGGGCTAGAAAATTTCAGCCAAGTGTTTTAGAGTCGTACATTTGTTTTGCAAATTGTGGCCCACCTGACCAGTGGATCGACCTAATTCTTGGGCTAGAGCATCAATTTAGTGGTGCCTTTCTAATGGATGGATTGGATCTCGTACCTATATGCTATGATGGCAAACATGTGGTGTGTACATGAGTTGCATTGCACACACGCGTAGGCTTAGAAATCTCATCCCTAGAGAAGCCGAACAGAAGTGACTTTCCAATAACCCCCATCTGCAGCGTGGTGGCCCACAGCAAGGACTGTAAGACATCCACTTTCATCCGTCCATTTTGCCATATAATGTTAGGTTGTGACTCCAAAATTGAAGTAGATCAAAGATTTAAGTAGGCCATGCCACAGGACACACGGGGGATTCAATGCTCACCATTGAAACCTTCATGTGGAAATTGTTTTTCTTATGCACTTTTTCACATAAGCAATTCTCAAGAAACAATTTTTTTTACACACACTCTTACCACACACCACCGCACCCACCCCCAAAAAAAAACACCACATGGGTTCTCAAACCCCTGACCTCAGCGTAGAAACACAGTTTCTACCACTGAGCCATGAGAAACAATTCTTGGGAATTGTTTATTGAGAATCAATTCTGCAGTTACTAGAAGCAATGCAAACATGCCCTAAGAATATTGAAATTCTAACAGAAATTCAACAAAAAAGAAAAAAATGGTGAATGATACGGTGAGACTACTTGCAACAGAAAAGAGGAAACGTACACTGCTTGGCCCAAATTAACAGCGTTTTTTTTCTAATTTGGGCCAGTATTTCCTTCCAGGTGGGGACCGCCTTTCAGCAGTTGAGACCGTTCATCTGGGAGATCCCACCAAGGATGAATGATGGACCTAGCCATCAGATAATAGGCCTATTGAAAGAAAACATAACCTGTGGCTTATATGCATGGGTAGAAGTCCGAGGACCAAACAGCTGGGTTTGGTCAATGGAACATGCATTTGATCCCTCTCTGTCCACTGTGGGGACCAGAGATTAAAGATCAGGATCACTGAAAGAGAAAAAACGCCTTACATGGAATACTTCGCCTGAGTGAAAATGGTGGTAATTTGTTTAAACATTGTGCAACACCTCTTAAAAGGATGGGACAGAATGTGGCTGGTCCATTCACAAGTCTGGTGAGGTCTGATTCACTGTATCCTGGATATTGAGAAACAATCCTAGCCATCGAATAAGAGGACACCTTGCACATTTAACATGGAATTTTCTTTTACAGTCCTCTTACAGGCCACAGATCAGGCAGTGAGGATCGCCTGATTGATGCCAATTTTATGATTTCGCTAATTGAAGAGTGGGGAATCATCAGATGAACGGTCAAGTATTTGGATATGAAAAACAAACCTCAACATTGGCACCCCTGTGGTAATCCATGGTCAAAGTTTCTGCTGTGCGCTTCCCTTCATCATAGCAGCTGCGAACCCCTGCCAAACCCAAACAACCAACAGATGCATGTCAGATACCCAGCCAAGAAAACCCCTACATGTGCAAGAGAACGTTGATGAAAACCCCACACCTGTCAGATATGGGACTAGAAGAACCTGTACGATTCAGATACCTACATTTCTTGCTCCAAGGAGATCTTATTCTAGTTATGGGGTCAGAGTTCCATTTTACTAGAGTAAGGCCTCTCATAAAAGACAGGCTAGACTGTGCCAATAGTTCACCAAGATTTTTAAAATGGTTCACTCATCCAAAGAACATGTAATGGCAATATGGACCATCAAAATCATGGGTAGAGAAGAACCTGGCAATCAGAGTAATAGGACTATCTTAACCATCTGATTGCATGCTGAATTTGGACTCTTGACCATTTTAATTTCAACCATCCATTTGATATTCCACCAACCACTAATTGGATGGTTCAGACCATTCAGTCAGTGTGATTTTTGGGTTATCGTATGGCTTCTACTATTTGGATGTGCTCTGGATTGACATAAACATATGCCACATGCATTGTGGATGAGTTGCCATCTAAAATAAGGCAGTAAGCCATCCGCCTATCCACCTTAAGAAAAGGCAACTGGCAACTATATCCACCTTACTTGTTTTACATAAACCCATTATCAATCATGGGAACTGAAATAGTAAGCATGTACTATTTGTATTACTCCAAATCCAGAATGGAAAATGAGAGTAGGTAAAGTGTACCATCTCAGTTCCCAAAATGGAAGAAGTAATTGATATCCATACACTGAAGTAACCATTCTCCAAAAGACAAGAAAAAGAAAGAAACTGATATCTATACCCAACTCAATCATTTTGCATACACCCATTTTCCATCATAGGAACTGAAATACTACATACTACATCTCCCATATTGAAAATGTGTGCAATGTGGAAGAGGTAACAAACATTAACATATACATCCACCCTGAATTTGGACACACCCATATTCCATCATGAAGATTGAAATAGTACGAGTGTAGAAGATTAGAGTTGTTGGCATTTCTTCAAAGAAATCAATATATCATTTTTTAAAAGCTATTTTCCTATGAAAATGTATATAGAAATGGAAAGTCAGAAATCAAAATAGGGCCGCTACTTGTGCGGCCCTTTTGATAGCAACACTCCTTTTCCCTACTTCAGGTAATAAATACATCGTACCATTATATTAACGATTGCAGAGGTGTATCTATCATAAAAGTCTGATTGTAGCTTCTCTTTTGTAATCTTTTTTCTTAATATAATTTTCTCGTCTCTTCTCAAAAAAAGGGGTAGACAAGTATGGGAGTTCCCACCAGTTTCAGATGATGGTGACTCATCCCATCACAGTGGTAGAAAACATGCACAACAATCTGGACCATCCAATGTATGGGCACAAATACAGAGCTGCATATCCTGCCCACCGGTGATTGCACTGGTTGAATTTGGTCTACTGACCTTTTTACTTTTACCCACCCATATGATAACTGCTAATTGGATGACTATGGTTGTATGGTCAATAAGAGGCCCGGATATGCTGCATCCATGGTGGGGTGCCATAATCTGCACAGTTTGAATTGCTGAAAATGATAGCAAAATGTACCATGGACGGTGATAGTCTACCATGCCAGCCTCCCAGAGAAAGAACACTTTTGGAGCGCCAAAACTGGAGAAAAAAATTCCCAACCATTGGATCCAAATAGCAAAGACTCCAAGGCAGTCCATCCTAGTCCTTGAACTGGGCCATGCATATGGGCGATCAGAAACATGCCGGAAGTAGGTTCCACCATTAATAGATCATGAGAAAATGGCTGCTATAAATGACCTTAATCATTCAGTAGACAGTAAAGAGTACCGTCCATGGACTGTCTGAGTGCAAGCATCCCACCTCTTTAAGTGGGTCTTAAACTGATCCACATGGCCAACCCCAGCCAGGCACATGGTAATCACAGTCAGAGACCCCTTTCTACTAACATACACACGGACCGCCCCTGCACACCAGGTTTGCATGTAGGCAAGGTTTGAAATCCTAAACCCATAAATCCTGCCCAATACATATCAGTTTCGTCCCTAAACAATACAGCTGTATCAGCCCGAAATGGCCAGACGGTTTCCATGGTGACTGTATGGTACACCAAAACCAATTTTCAATCCTTGAATGTGGATCCCTATTGCGTATTAGATCTCTACACCAGTAATAATGACTTTAAGCTTTAAGAGAGAAATTGTAGGGTCCTGATAAGCTCGACCATCCAAGCACGGCCCGCCATTAGCAAACCATAGAAATTGATGGGGGATGACCAAATATCTCCTAAGTTATAAGATTTCAAGACAGCTAACAATGTCATACAATTAGACTATTAATATGGCAAGAAAAAAGGCCAAAATATTCGACGTATGACGTTCCAATCTCGTCAAAATTCGACATCCATGGTGGGGAATGCAATGTCAATGGTCCAGATCATCTAACCATGGCCCCTACTGGCAACAACAGCCCAAGGACACCGTCCCGTTTGATCTCTCCCAACGAATTAAAAGCACGTATGCATCAGAGCCGTGAATACAGTCCTGCATTGATTTGGTACAAGTGGGGCCCATGTTTCGTATATCCAGATGGTTGATCTTACAGGAACCACCTCAAGTGAGGTATTGACTAATAACTGGTCCTCTTTCCACATTGGAAGATCACAAATCAAATATCTGGCCCTCTTTCTGGACAGCTGCCATACTTATCCCTTGACCGTCTATTTTAAGGCGCATGGATTGAATCCCCCCATCAAGAGTAGGCCCCGGAATATCAACAGTGTGGATCACCAAGCGTGGGCCCCACTTGTCGAAATAAAATAAAAAGAAGCGAGACCGAATCTACATGACTTTGAAAAGTTCAAGCAGCTGGCCCAGGCTCCTGCTCCGCCCCAAGACCTGCGGCGCACGTTAGCCGCAACTCCAATAAACTGCTAACATGCGCTAACACCGCTAACGTGCACCGCAGAGAGAGAGAGAGAGAGAGAGAGAGAGAGAGAGAGAGACGGACCGATGGGATTGACGTTGCCCCAGTACGTCTCCACCTGCGGGTGCTGCAGCGGATCACCGTACACCTCGCTGGTGCTCGTGAGCAAGAACCTCGCCCCTAACCTCTTCGCCAGCCCCAGCATGTTCAGCGTCCCCACCACATTTGTCTTGTGCTCCCGCAAGACACCGAATCAAGGATTTCACAACCTCCCCCCAAAAAAGACAAATGCTTCCCGCCAACATGCCACATCCAGTCCGTACAAAAGGTGGGCCACACGGTCATGATCACCTAAATCGGGCCGATCCACACGCGTTGGGCAGACAATGGCATAATTTCCCATATCCGGTTCATCATCACCGCGTCGCCTACCTTTTGTACGGACAAGATTTTCACATTATGCAAAGAAGCTCTCTGATGATCATAGATGGGCCACAAGCCAAAAACTCCACTGATCAGAAATCTCAACCGTCCATGCATAAGAAAGTTATCATTACTGATCAGAGATTTTTTTGTCCTTTCTGATGAACGGTCTAAAATCAAGATCCTAACCCTAATTCTCCAAAAACCCGATTCAATTGGAAAGAAAAAGGATATGATGGTCTTGACTGGATTGAACTTGTAGTGCACCGGCGAGGCGGGACACGCCAGATGGTAGATCTGATCCACCTCCAGCAGCAGCGGCTCCACGACGTCGTGCCGGATGAGCTCGAACCGGGGGTTTGAGAAATGGTGCATCACGTTCTCCTTCCTCCCTGTGAAGAAATTATCGACGACAATCACGCTATCACCCCGCCCGATCAGACGGTCCACGAGGTGGCTCCCAACGAAGCCGGCCCCACCTGTCACGACGATCCGCAGGCCCTTCCGTTTCAGCCCCAACGGCACCTTCCCGCCTGAATTCACCGAATTCCGCATTGCTGTCACCAATGCCGAGCTCTCGTATGGGGCCCGGTGGGCCGATCGGGCATTGAGGGTGGGAATCGGATCTAGGTCGGTGAAGCGGGACGTGGCCATGCTAACGTGCGCTGGGGAGGAAGGGACGAAGGCGAAGACGAGGGAGGCGAGGGCGATGCCGATGAGGACGAAGAGAAGGCGCTGATCGCGGAGTATGTAGTTGATCGGGCGGGAGACGGAGGCCCAGGGCTTCCGGGGCTTTGGGGAGTAGGCGTCAGTGGGCGGTTGCGATTCATGGCCTCTGAAGATCAGCTCTGATCCCATCTTCTTCGAGAATTTCAGGATTTTCAATCGAAGGAGATGAAAATTACTGAAAACTTCTGGGTTTTTTTTTTTTTTGGAGATGGTTTTGGGGGAATTTCAGATCGGTAGAGAGAAATTCCCTTCTTCCACAAGACCCAGATCAGTAGATTTCTTGAAAATTCGAGAGTTTTTTGGAGATCTGACCTTGAGAGAGAGAAAGAGATGGGGTTTTTCAACAGGGTGACCAAGATTAGTAAATTTCTGAAATAGCTTGGGTTTTTTCAGAGAGATAGAGAGGGTTTTTCTACGAGGGTAGATGAGTAATTTCCTGAAAAGTTCTTGGGATTTTTGGAAGGGAGAGCTTAGAGAAGGGGAGAACTTGCAGACGAGTAGAAGAGCTCTCACGATACGGAGAAAATCACAGCGGCTTCTTTGCAGGAATTCGCGCCGGGTAATCGCTCATCGGCCGCGTGTAGAAAGCAGCTCTCTCCCTTTCTCTGTATAAGCTTGGAGTGAGGTTTAAATAAATACCTGTTTTGGTTAGATTTACGTAAATGCCCTCCTACCGTGATGAAGTAGGAGCCGCCCGAGTACCAACCGGGCGCGGATTGGGTACTTCCACCGCCTGTCCTGAGCTCGAGACAGGCTGGAGTTCTAAGGTGCCACGTGATGCATGGGTTTAATCCACACCGTCCATCAATTTTTTGATGTCATTTTAGAGAAAAATCCAATAAATGAGATACTTTCAAGGTTCAAGTGGGCCACACCATATTAAGCAACATTGCTAATGGTTACCACTGTTGAAATCTTCTAGGGTGCACCGTCATGTTTTTTTACCATCCAACCTATTCATAAAGTCATATGTACCTGGATGAAGGGAAAAACAAATATCAGCTTGATCCAAAACTTCTGTTGGCCTACAAAGTTTTCAACGGTAAGAAATTAATCCCCTATTTGTGGTCCCCTGAAGTGTTAGATCTGTGTAATTTTTGAATTCTTAGCTTAAAATGACATAAAAAAAATAAATGGACGGCGTGGATAAAACTCATATATCACTTGGTCCCTCAGAGCCTCAGCCTGTCTTAAGCTCAAGACAGGAAGGGGAAGTACCCAACCCGCGACTCTACCTACCTGGGTAACTTCCACAAATTTGGAGCCACGTGGATATATCTTTCATGAGATCTACCCGTCTATCAAGTACGATGACCCATTTTAACGACTGAATCTAAATCATGTTCACAAAACTCACGTAGGCATACCATATTAAATAGTGGGATGAAATGTCCACCGTTGATTTTGTGTAGGACCTACCGTCGTATTTCGCTCCCATCCATCGTGTCATTGGTACGGAAGAAATATCTAAAAGTGATGGTATTACAAAACTTAAGTAGGCATACCACGTGAGTTTTTTTAAACGGCCTAATTGAGTACTGAATCATCTTGAATTTTAGAATCAAGGTAGAGAAAGGTTTGTGCAGGTGATGGACGGCTGGAATTTATGCACGCTATGTCGTTTCTCCTACGTCAGTCAAAGTAAGCATCTTGACACTGCCACCGGCGGACGCGGTTTGGTTACCTTGGTTGGTGACCCCAACATCAGCCCATATCGAAAGCTCTACTTACCCTACCACGGTGTATTTGTTTTTATCATAGCTGTCGCTGTTCATTTTAACAGCACATTTTAAAACATGATTTAAAAAATGAGGCATGATTTCAATAAAGAGTAGGATCCAAAATTCAAGCAGACTCGGTCATACGAAAAGTGGGTATTAAATGTTTATGGTTAAGAACAAAAAAATATAAAAATATGTATATAAAAAAAAAAATCGTTACATGAATTTTGGATCTAATTGATATTTGTATTTTCCCTTTATCAAGGATTATTAGGACCTTATCAAAAGTTGAGGGTGTGTTTGGTCGATGGAATTGAATGGTATTGAATTATTGCATAATGATTGCATGTTTGGAAATACCATGGTATTATAGCCATTTAATCCCATATTTGGGATAAAATTTTTGCTATCAAAAAACACTGAATTAAGCAAAATCATGTTTGGTGGACTATGAAAGTGTAATCAATGGGCTAAATGCATAAAGGATGTCATTCACTTGTACATATATATAATCAGAATGTCACATGTAAACGGTGTTTATGAATAGATGGCATGAATAAATGCATGTACTAACGTGGGGCATACATGTATAGTGGATTTTAAAATCCATGGTAATCCTAGTGAGACCAAATGCATTTCTATAGAACTAAATACAACTCTATCCCACCCAATTCTTGCCTTTCCATCCTCTCCAAATGTTAGATGGAATTGCATAGGCCAAATGCAATTTTATCCCACCTAATCCCATCTAATACCCTATGCCAAACAGCTCCTAAACATTTTAGTGATGCTTATGAAGTTTTCAATGGTGGACATTTGATTAATATTATTTTTCTTTGATGTGATTCACTTAAAATTAAATCTACCTCATTTTTAAGACCATACCCTAAAATGATACGACGAAATAGTAGCCAGCATAAAGAAAACAAATATCAATTAGCTTGCCGTGCTAGTTGGTGTTGGGTCTCCTACGGGCCACCTTGGTATTGAACGGTGCTTTGTGAGCCCTCTGTAATGTATGTGTTTTATCTATATCATTTATTCTTTTTAGAGACTTATTTTAAAATATAAGCCAAAAAAAAATGAGACATCTAAATATAAGGTGGACCACATCATAGATAAATGATGGTGATTAAATGCCATACAGGAAAATATTGGTGATTAAATGCCCATCATAAAAAAATACTTGGGCTTACTGTAATGTTTATTTGCCCTCTAACCTGGGGTCACAAAGAAATGGATGAATGGAACCACGAATATCAGCTTGATTCACAAATTTAGCAGGTTTTAGGAAGTCTTGGATGGTGGGCATTTCATCACTGATGTTTCCTTTAGTGTGGTCCACTTTAGATTTTGATCTGCCTCACGGAGCTGATAAATAAAATGGGAAACGGATTGGCTCTCTCCCTGCCACCCGCCAATGGCTGGTGGTAGGTTCTCTTTGGGCCCCACAATGATGTATGTGTTTCATCCACGCCGTCCATATATTTTCTTAGATTATTTTATGCTATGATTCAAAAAATAAGGTATATCCTAATCTCAAGTAGACCACATTACAGGAAACATGTGTTGAATGAATGTCGTTTGTTAAAAACCTTTTGGGGGCCATTAAAGTTTTGGATTAAGCTGATATTTTTTCTCCCCTTTATCTGGGTCTGTATGACCTAATCAACAGTTTGGATGTCAAATAAAAAATACAGTGGGCTTTAGGAGGATTTTAACAGTGGATATCCAATCAATATTGTTTTCCCGTGGTGTGGTCCACCTGAGACTTATATCCCTCTTATTTTTGGTATCAATCACTGAAATGATATGTAAAAATGGATGAACGTCATGGAACACATACCTCTTGCTGCGGCCCACGGAGCTCCCACCATCAGCCACGCGGCTGGTGTCAGGGGGAGTAGCCAATCCGTTTCCGATAAAATGGATGGACAGTTAGTACGGTGGGCCCACGGGTCACCGTCTACTGGCAGTCAGTGTCAGTAGGCAATCCGCGTCCGGTAGATACCTATCGCAAGGTATCAAGTGTTTTCCGGTGAAGGGTGTTTTGAAGGAGACGTGAATCAGCGAGCATCGCCTCACGTGGGACAGCGGCATACGTGTCAGAGATCCTAGAGGCCATTTTTTAGTGATCTAGACCATTCATCGGTTAGGCTACATCTAGAGCATGCTGTGTACTTAAAATTTACGTTCATCCATGGATAATGAACGTCGAATTTGTGTGATAAAAAATCGACGGTCAGAAAAGAATTTTCCACAGTGAATATTCAGCATGGTCTTTTTGGCTCACTCTGATTTTGGCTTATGGAATATCCACGGTGCTCCCTACCTGATGAATGGCCCAGATCTCTGACACATGTTCCGTACATAGATATCTGACACTTAGGTTTACATCTATCAAGTGGGGGGCAATTGTTCGGCAATCCAGCCATTGGTTTGTCATGTCCTGCTCATGTCCTTCTCACATGTTAGTATCTCCCGTCCATTTCATATTTTTATTGGATCTTTAGGTTGCATGTGGACCGTCCATCTTTGGGGTAGTATCTTTAGGTTCCGGATTACCCAAAAACAGGTTCCACCTGAAAAGACGAAAAGATGGTGGGATGAATTCCTACCACAGTCCATCCTCATTTTAAAAAAGATGATGACTCAGGACACCAATCAGACCGTTAAAATTGCTGAAACGGTTGTAGCCCGGAAACTAGTTAAGTGGGTCGACTAGAACCCAGTTCCTTTATTCTACAAGTACGGTGGTGGGGCCCATTGGGATGTGCATAAGCCATCCAACCTGTCCATCAGTACCACCCCATCATGAAATTTGGATTCCCAAAAATTCAGTTTGATCTAACTACTGTATGAGCCACCGATGAATTTGGAGCTATTTGAATGGTTGTCCATTGGTTTCTACGGTTGGGCTTACCATGTTGTGTGCATATACCATCCAACCCTTGCATTACGTGAGTATCTCAATGATGATGGGATGAGTAGAAAATCAGGCCCCTACAATCAGAAGGTGGAACACACCATAGAAAATAACAGATAAGCATAAAAAAAACTCAAAATGCACATGGTGGCCCAAGTGATGGCTGGATCTGCCTGATTTTTTGGGACTTATAATATTCATGGCAAGACGACCGTATTGTACAGGTTGGATGCCATATACAATATCTGTGGGCCCACTGAACAAGCTCATTCTGCAAGGACATGGTGAGCCGTCATTTGATTTCGGTCGTTGATAGTAGCTTTATTTTAAGCCATTTATATCATAGCCATCGAGTGGACGTCCAGGATTGCTTGATCAGTGTGATTTCTGTGGTATGCTCTGTCCATTGTCGACCGTACGGTTGTTATGGATGGATAGAGCTATACACGAACAAGTTAGCTTGGTTAACCACCCCAACTTAGACACGATCAAGCCCAATTCGTCTTAGTTTGAAACTGAGTTCCAGCCCAGTTAAGCTGATTTTTAGAGCTAGAAAGAATTTTGAGCAAAGTTCAAACATCAACTCAGAATTGTATCTCAACTCAAATTGAACTTGAATCCAACTAATTTGGTAACTCAATTATTTTGATATTGACATTGCTCACAAAGTGTTTAATGAAATGACTCAATGAAGTGTTGTTTCGGATGCATACATTCTCCACGGATCAACTGGTGGCAAAGAATGTATAAGTAAGAAACAAATCACTATATATAAAAAAAAGATTACATGATAAAACTACTCTTTTTAATTTTAATGATGTTTACTAAGTGTTTAGTTAAGTACATGTAAACTAATGTTAGTGTTTCACGTATCGTTAGAAATTGAAAGTGCACTTCATGTGTTTGATAAGATGCTGCCCAGGCTTGAACTAACTTGAGCTGCTGATCGAATCAAGCTGATCTAGCCATCCAGGCTCGAGGATCAAGCCAAGCTGCATTCAAGCTGGGTCAGCCAGTGGCCGAGCAAGCTCGACTCGTGTACAGCATGGATGCATATGTATGTCACTGGCTGAGTTACCATCGTTTGAAAAATGGTGGGTGATGTACTGAACACGAGCACTAAACCGGGGTACCAAATCAGCGCTTCCATCACGGTGGTGTACTGTACAGCTGGTGGGCCCATACGGTGATCTGAATAAACCATCTGATGGCCACTGCCCTGGATGGTACACGGCTCAGATCTTGCACTGATAGGGACAGTTCAAGCTACCAATTATTCGGCCGTTTTGCTAGATGACTGAATAATGAGGCTGGGTCCTCTCTCCTCTGTGACGTTCGTTGAAATATCTTATTCTACAATTCCATGTGTGGGCCCACCATGGTGATATATGTACGTGGAATCCAACCCACTTAGAAAGGTTCGCCCACCATGAATGTGGGAAACTCCAAAATAAGGCTGACCCAACCATCATGTGGATCACAGCGTAAATTTGAAAGGTTTTGGATGTATATCTGTTGTTTTCTACAGTGTGGGTGTGGCCTACCCAATGCTTTTATAGACCTGATTTTTAGGGAATCTCATCACCGTGATGGATCTTAGTTGATGCATGGTTTAGATGGAATACAAAAAAATGGTGGGCCCCACACCGACAGCTGAATAGCAATTAGCTGCAGGTGATTAAATAGTAAATGCTTTTTTCTGCGCACGTCAGGTGTCGGTTCTGCAACTTGCAAAACAAGCTTATTCTACAGTGCTATGTGTGGACCCCAACGTGATGAATGCACGCGACATCTAATACGTCCATCATGTTATCCCCCTTCTTTTACATGGAGGGAAAAAAAATCCAGGTCGATCGAAAGGTCAGGTAGGCCAATCATTCTTGAAAACTCTAAAATTTGTGGTGTGGCCCATCTGAGTCTTAAAATGTCCTGATTTTTGGAATTTCAAAACATCCTGGTGGGACACATATTATTAATGGATTGGATGGAGAATAAAAATAATAATATGGGCCCGAGATCAATCTTAAAGTCTTTTAACGGTGGGAGTTCTCATCTCAACTGTTCCATGTCATGTGGGCTATCTGATTTTTGGGATACAGCATGAAATGACTGCATATGATCCGTACATCGCACTGGGCCATGAGGAATTCTAGGGCCCTGATCCACACGGACTAGAACCCTGGGTGCATCCATTTTGTATAAAGTGGTCCGTTCATTGGTGATCCTGGGCGTCGATATCTACCAAAAATGAATAATTACAACCGATGGTCCAGGTTAATGTAGCCCAATTGAACGGTTAAAGATTATCTGAAGGAAGATATTTTCAGAGTATTTCCATCTAACATCAGACAGATCATATTAATGATTTGGATTACTAAAATGGTGGACCCTATGTACAAACTGTTGGAAAGATCATATGCGGTATCCAACGTTGCATATTTCAGCATTGTCATTTCAGGTTGGGATGTCACTACTGGAACAGTTTTGAGCATGGCCCACCCATGATGGATTCCATCTTACAAACATAGGGTGGTGGACCCATCGGATGTACGGTGGATAACTGCAGTGTTTAAACTGATAGCCCAGAGGGAGTACCCTTGTACAGGTAGTCCAGCGGAGTTGCGAGTTTTTTTCTTTAAAATATAGGGTATATTTGAAATTTCTCAGTAAAAATGAGGCACTTATGGACTTGTTATCTTTTTAATTTCAAATTAACTGCCCGCTTGGAGTCCGAAACCGTCTAATTAGGGGGTGTTTGGCGCATGTATTGGAAAGGATTAGGTGGGATGGAATAAATAAAACGTAATTATTACATATGGCAGGGGATGGTCCCTATTATCATGGGATAAGCTTAATTTCACGCTATATTTGTAATATGGTGGTAGGTTGAATGGATATAAAATAACACATGGGTTATATTTAAGTTGTTCATATATTTTGCAACCTTATTTTATGACATGGGCTTAAAAATGAGACAGATTCAAAACTTATGTGGCTCCAGAGAAGTTTCCAACAATGGGTTACTCAATCCCCGCTGCTTTCTATAATAAGGCTCACTTAAGCTTTAAATCTATTTTTTTTTTAACCCATACTCGACTGCATGGATATAGACTACACATCATGGTGGGACCTACTCAACTTGTTAACATTGAGTGAAATTAGCACGGGACCCAATACAATTCCATCTAATATAATCTAAGATTTTCCATTCTTCCTAATAGGAGTAGAATTGGCACGGACCAATGCAATTCCATCCATCTAATACCTTGTCCGGAGTTCGTTTTGTCTGTGCCGCGACTCGGGATCCAGCACCTGTCGCCACTGGGGCCCGCATGCCGAGATATTCCGAGGATATCACGGTCCATATTAACATTACTCCTGTAAAAAAGATATCGTACGATAATCTCTCTTCATCGATGAACCTAACCTTTGATTTTTAAAGTTGAATACTGGCCATTGGAAATTTTGTCATCATTGTTATAAATTCATGTAGTGACGTCGCAGTCATCCGATTCAGTGTAAGTTTCCGAGGGTATCCATACAGTAATAATTTGGACGGTTCGATCGTCTGACAACTCTGCTTGTGGGCCCCATGGGCAGTGATATAGGTTGGATACTGAGAACGTCAGAGGATTAAAAAAGAGGTCCTGATTGAAGATCGGGACCATTGATTAGATGGACCTGGAGATAACATGCTATAGGAAAAAAAAAAAAGGAACAAATCAACGGTTCCTATTCAATACAGGGATAAGTGGACGAGATGTACATGATGAAATGGGCCATTAGAAACCAATGACTAGTTTTTCGAGATCAAAATTTCTTACCGTTGTTACCAGATGAATGGATCTGATCTCTAGCAGGTATGCAATTTTCTCCCGAACGCCGCGAAAACTCAGCTCTAACTCAAGTGCGCGAGGAGTCCTTGCACTTAGTTAGAAGGAGTGAGCGAGATTTACAGTTTCGAGTTTCAACGGCCATCACTTATCAGCGGTCAAGAGTCCGTGGATTTGGCCTGAAAAGAACTTGGGGTATTCGCGCGAGTAGATATTGAAAAAAGATCCGCGCAAGGATAGATTAAAGACGTCAAGATCCGGGCCAATCATATGGTGGGGCCACCGAGAACTTGTCCTGAAATAAGAATTTCCGCTTATTAATGCGCCTAAAAGAAAAAAAAAAAAACGGAGGGTTGAAAAAAAGATGACCAACGATCTTTACGCAACCGTAGTTTTGAATATCATGCAACTTTCTTAATTAAATTAAAAATAAATATCAATAATCTGATTTAAATATAATTGGATTTAAGGAAATTATTGCAAAAATAATATTGCCCTTATTCGTCCTACTTGATCTGCACTGTTGATTTATGTGTTTGTGCTTTATGTGGCCCGTTGAATCGTTTGTCCACACATGTGGCACATGTGGGGCTCACCCGCGTATGATGGATGTTGGTGCCACATGTTGGGCCCATGTAGTCATGTGTTCTTAAAAAAAACATAAACCGTAGCCCAGTTTTCAGCTCCCATCAGGAAGGCATTTCACTAGCATAGTGCCTATAGGAGTGATTTATGTACGATAAAATGATATGAGAGTAGCATTTGGTCATTTTTAGCTCAAGAATTAGTAATATATATATATGAAAATATAAACTTTTGATTCTAAGTGGAGAATGGGATTTCAAAGCCAGTGTATTTGGAAATAGTTAATTATTACGGTATACCGGGTTTGGAAATTCATAGGTATTTGTGTCATTGATGCTAGTTCAAAAGAAATAATTTTAATTTTTGAATCTTAGGTAATGTATATGATATATCTGCTCCAGTCATTTATACTACGATATATTGATAGGTAGAACTATCAAATGGACCACGCTGCAAAAATTAGTGGAAGATTGAACGCCTACCATTGAAACCCTTTTTGGGGTTATAGAAGTTTTGGATTAATATACATTTGTTTTTCCTCTTCATTTAGATACCGGTGACCTTATGAACAAATTGGATGTAAAATAAACCTTATAGTAGGCCTTACAAATTTTTTAACAGTGAAAATCATTTTCTCCGCTGTTATATATGGTGTGGTTCATATGATCTTTGGATATGAGTCATTTTTTTAGATAATGCTCTAAAGTGATCTCTAAAAACAGATGAACGGTGTAGATATAATAAATACATCACTGTCGGGCCCATTTAACTTTGATCTCCTTTGAACCGTTGGTGCAACTCGCAGCTCGAGGAGCGTGAGTGCTCGTCTTAGCACGACACGTACCTACAGCAGCTATATAGCTGATGTGTGGTACACCAGCCAATCCGCTTCCATTAACCAGCTCTTTTGGTCAAACGCGTCCGGTGCGATCCTCGTGGCAACGTAAGTCCGAAACGGCGGACGCGAAATCCCTGCAACCCGCGCTGCATAAAACACCGTATGCCTACGTACTATGGGGCCCACTAAAATGTTATTATAAAATCCACTCCGTCCATCAAGTTTTTAAGATTATTTAATTGAAAGAATCGAATCGAAAAATTAGGAATATTCAAAACTCAAGTGGTCCACACCAAAGGAAACCCCTGTTGGCCACACCCTGGGAATCGATTTCAATACCTCACTGTTGAAACGAGGATCTTCTTGATTCCCCCATCATATACACTGAAACTTGGTGTATAATCCATGTCAACGGTTAGTGTATGGATGACGATGGACCGTCTAACCAGTAGGTCACTTTTTGGGTGGGCCACATTCATCAGCTGATCCTGTCTGATCAACTTCACAACTGCAAATTGGTTGCATGTAACCTGTGGCCCATCCATTCAATGGCCAGGATCGACCAAGATATTGTTCTCCATGGTTGGTCACGACCAATCCAATGGCGTGCATTTTCTTCCGGTCCAACTCAACTCGGACCGAGTCAAAGTAAACTCCAAGTCTCCAGCTCAACTCAGACCGAGTCAAAGTAAACTCGCCTCTCCTCGTAGACCACCGAAAATGCTAGCGTGGCCCCACTTGTACAAGAATCGGGCCGCTCAATATGTGGGGCCCACCATGAACAAGCATGTACGTTGAGTATAGACTCTTGGTCCTTTTTTTCTGACCGTCCATTTGAGGTCAACACGGTTGGTGGACCTGATGGGTTTTTGGCGTTTCGGGTCCTCCTGCCGAATGACCTGGATCCACACGCACGTACCCATAGTGGCACATGTGCGGCAATTCACCTCTAATAGGCATTTTCATTTCTCCACTACATGATGATGGAAAATGTAGCTGTACCACGTGTACATCTTTAACTGATACGATGATAATGGAGAGTGGGCCCCACATATGCTGTTTTAATCAATTATTTAAATATTGTTAAGATGCCAAAACGTGTTTAGCTGCATCCCTCTATTTAAGCACTTTGCATCTATTATCGTCCCATTTCAATTAATAATCTACTCTCGCACTCAAAATACGACACCTGTCATAAATGTAACACAAATCAAGCCGTCCAAATCGTCGAACGCACTGTCGATAGGTTACAACCCCAAAATCAGATTGATTTAACAAGCCCAGCCTCTGATTAGTGGACCCTTGTTCATTGACCGTTGATTTCTTTAGTTTCATCCTTCTAAATATCTAAATCGATAGGTCTTAGAGTGTAACTTTCTCTTAAAGGACCCATATGAGGTGGGTCCCCACGGTTTAGAAGGTTCAGTTTGAGTTACATGTCACGTATACAATTTTTGAGCGCATGAGTATGGAGCATCATTCTCTGCCAGTGTATCAGATTATGTAAACATGGCATGAAGTTGTTGGGCCCCACCACCCAAATCGAATACTACCCCAATCTCTACTCCTAACCGTCTGGATCAATGGCTACCATAAGGACGGTTCATATATGAAGCCCATTAGGTGCTCCGTATGCATTGATCTGGACCGTTCATTAGGTTTAGGACACATGCCATGGGATACGAAGAAATATGAACCAGAAAATTAGTACGGTAGACGAGTCCGTACTATGCTTTTTTCCGCCTGGGACATATCTCACCGAGCACAACTTTGGTACGACTTTCGTTATTTGACGAAAATACCCCGCGGCAGGGTAAGCACCTTAAAAAAACGGGTTTATTTTATTCTTTAAGGTTCGTCCGTACACATAGGTTTACTCTAGTGCTGAAGGTTTTTTTTCACCAACAATGAAAAAAGGTGAAAAAAGGTGAGCAGTACGTTGAGTCTGTGCGACGCAAAAACCCTATGAACCATCTAATCAATGATATTTAATACCTGTGATTGGGATCAGTTAAAAAAAAATGCGTTCAATCAATTTGATCCGTCTATTTGTTATGGCCTAACATGAATTGCATTTGATTCTAAAGAATCACTTTTATTGGGGAATTGTAATCATTCCATCCATGTCGTCAAAGACAGATGGTTGGAGAAAATAAGTATAAAATCAAATGGAACATGTTCTCAGCTTAATGGACAGTTCAGATTGATCGATTGAGTTTTCCAAGTGTTTCCATGCAACTAGGAGCACTGTAGCTTGTAGTGCTCTTGAGAGCATTGGAGCATTTCTCCGGGAGATATTATTGCTAAACGGACTAGTTTGGCGCATGGAATTGGGAAGGATTAAGTGGGATGGGATTAACAAAAAAATTAGATTATTACCTGGGGCATGGATTGTCCCTGATACCATGTGATAAACTTAATTACATAGTATGTTTGTAATATGGTAGTACATTGAATGGATATACTCACTATCTTTTGAAACTATTAAGAAAAACACACGTGTTATATCCAAACCGTTCAACTGTAACCTTATTTTATGGGATGAGCTAAAAATGAGGCAGATTCAAAACTTATATGGCCCAAAGAAGTTTTCAACCGTAGGTATTCAATCCCCGCTGCTTTCTATGGTAGGGTCCACTTAAGCTTTAGATCTACCTGATATTTTGGCCCATGCTTTGAAGTGATCTCAAAAAAATTGAATGGATGATATGGATATAGCCCACACATCATAGTAAGACCTACACAACTTGCTAACGTTGAGTGAAATTGACACAAGGCCAATGCAATTCCATCCAATCCAATTCCAAGCTTTTCCACCCTCTCGAGCGTATCGAGTGAAATTGGCATGGGACCAAATGCAATTCCATCCAACCTAATCCCATCTAATACCATGCATCAAACGCCCTCTAAAGTACACGTCTTCGGCACAAAGCCTCTGACGCGGGTTGGGTCTAACCTCACCAGCACCTAGCTAGCAATGGACGGTCCTGATAGGGGCTATGTGGGGCTTACCTTGATGTATGTGTTTTATCCATGCCGTTCATCCATTTTGAAAGATCATTTTAATGCATGCATCCAAAAATGAGGCAGATGGAAGGCTCAAGTGGACTACACTACAGGAAGCAGTGGGATTGAACACTAACCATTGAAAACTTCCTGGAGCCACGGAAGTTTTGGATCAAGCCAACATTTATGTTATCCCTTCATCAAGGTCCACGTGACCTTATGAATAGGCTGGATAGTAAATGACCATCGTTGAATCCTTACTCATGTCTTAGTTATAGACTCACAGGAGTTTAAACACTAATCTGCTTCCTAAGGTGTGGTCCGCTTGAGCTACGATCTGCCTCCTTTTTGGAGATATTGCTCTAAAATAATCTATCAACATTGATGAAAGGAGTGGATAGAACACATACATTACGGTGGGCCCCACAGAGCCCTTGTCAGGACTGTCCATTTCTAGCCAGGCCCTGACAGGGATAGTACCCAATCCGCATTGCCATACGTGGCGGTTTGTCATGGATGTGATACATCTAATCCACTCATCAGATAGGCCTCGCAGCTTAGATGCCTCATTGAAAAAATTCAAGGGATCTAATCATCAGGTGTGCTGTGCATCTACAACAGGAATACATGCTTAAGAGAAATTTAGCAAGACAAATTGCATGGCCCGTTTTAAGATAGGGTATCTTGGACGCCTGGCTTCAGTTAGGAACGGGAAGGAGCTTTGAGTGGCCATCGTGATATATGGGTCTAATCCACACCGTCCACTCATTTTTTTTTGTATCATTTTAGACAAAAGGCCCAAAAATGAGGCAGATCCAAGGCTAAGGTGGGCCACACCACAGGAAGAAGCAGTGATAATGATTCTCACCGTTGAAACTTTTCTAGAGCCCAAAGTAATGTTTATTTTCCATCTAACCTATTCATAAAGTTACATACACCTTGATGAAGAGGAAACACAGTCACAAATATCAACTCCATCCAAAACTTCTGTGGCCCCAGGAAATTTTTAATGGTAAAAGTTTAATCCCCATTGTGTAGTGTACTTGAAACTTGGATCTGCCTCATTTTTGAGCTTATGCCCTAAAATGATTAAAAAAAAAAGAAGAGAAGGATGAACGGTGTGGATAAGACCCATACATCACGGTGGCCACTCTTGTCCGTTCCTAGATGTAGACAGGCGAGGGTAGGACGCAATCCGCGTACAAATTAATGGGTGGAAATAGGGTACGACTGGGATGCGATTTGGACCGTCAACTGTGAATGGTCACTGATTGGACCATTGATTGGTCAGTCCTAGTTATTACTTTTCCTGCCTTTTGCTTTAAGAATGTTTAACAGCCATTTGAAGCACTTTGACGGAATAGGTAGAATCTTGAGTCCGCCTGGCAGTTTCTTTTTTTTTTTTGGTAGAATCTCTAATAACGAGGGCTTATTTATTTCTAAAATAAACCTAGGTTTTTTTTTTTTCGAAAATAAATTGTAAAGTAATAAGGTGTCTTATTTCTATTTGTTTTAGACAAAAGTGATATTCTTTTATGATTGAGATTTTACTTCTTTTCAGGAGGTTATTTATCTAAGGCTGGTTAACATTTTTTAGATAATTTTGGAACAGGCTGGTTACTATTTTTTTTTTTCAAATAATTCTCATGATATATATATATATATATATATATATATATATATATATATATATGGGAAAAGGTACCATGCGCTCGGCCTCACCAGCCCGTCCCATGAGGTCAAGCTGTGTGGGCCCCACCGTGATGCTTTTCGAACATCTATCCTATCACTCAGATGCACCATTCCATCGTGGGCCTAGGTCTCAAAAATAAAGTCAATCCGTGACTTGGTGGGCCACACCACATATAGAAGTGGGGAGGGGCCATGCACCATTAAAACATTCATAATCATTTTTTGGGCCCACCGAGATGCGGTTTGCAAATCCAGCCCATCCATTATGTGTGTCCCACTTGTATGAGGGTTTAGGCCAAGTTTCAGCAGCATTCAAAACTCAGGTGGGCCCCACCAAGTGCTTTTATATGTTTTAAAGGTGTCTTCACATGATTTTAGATGGTATGGCCCACCTGAGTTCTGTATACGGCTGATGTTTGGGATATCTCATAATTTAAAGGGGACCCATCAAATGCATGGTGTTGATGGTTGACACGCATCACGGTGGGGCCCACACATCTCGACCTCATGAGAGCTTATCGCGAGGTTGAGCACATAGTACCTTTTCATAAATATATATATATATATATATATTTAAGAAGGTGGAAATCCATGGAAACAAATACAACTTCCTCTAGCATGACAATTTCCTGTAACGGATAAAAAAAAAAAGAGAGAGGAGAAAATCAATACTAATTCCTCTAGTATGACAATTTCCTCTACGGAGGAAAAAAAAAAAAAAAGAGAGGAGGAGAAAATCAATGCCTATTCCTATTTTCCTAAAAAAGTATTAGCTTATTATTTAAAAAAAAAAAACTTATTGGATGTAAATTTCAATAGTTACAATCAGTTCTTATCATTTGTTTATTGACTTTTTAATAATCATTGACTTTTTAACATTTTCATGAAAATCCTAATTCTAGCTAAACAAGAAAATAACAATTGCATTATGCAGTTTTATATTTCATTATTATTTTATAAGAGGCTATTTTGTATGCATGCAAGTCATACATTGCACATGTTACTCTACACATGTTGCTTTGAATATACTATGCAAGTTATGTAATGCAAGACTATTTAAATTATACATCATTTGTCAAGAACATAGGATTGACATGGCACACGGAGTGGTGGACCACATGGGAAGCTCAAGGTTATTGGTAATATACATAACATTATGGTGCACATGCAAATTAATAAACATGCATGGTATATGTGATATGAGGCGCTTGAAGATTGATGGTTATATAAATAAATCATTTAAAGATTGATAGCCACACATGTGGCATCTGTTGGTGCTTAAATATAACTAGTTGCACATATGGAGTATCTAATATATATATGTGATGCCCCTGCAGAAAATATTATTCATGTGAGAACTATTTAAGACTTTTACATGTATGATTTATTCGTTATCATTCAAATAAATAAATTGTAGACAGCGACATCATAACATACCTTAAGCTTATCTTTAAGTGGTTAATATTTTTATATTTCTCCATGACCTTAATATAAATTACATAATGTTTGTGAGAAATCCAGCCTATAAATATGTTTTGGAATCCTATTTTAAGACGAGCTAAAGAAATAACTAATTCAAAACTCCAGGTCACACAGCTGTCAAAGTGGCACCAATAATGTTTTAATAATACATCTTAAATCTTCACTATTTTCTGTTGTGTGGCCCACTTGAGTTTTGAATCTACCTAATCGTAGATTTCTCACAACCAACGGTCGAGTGGCAGGCAATCCGCGCCCCTTAGCAAACAACGTACATGCATGGTGTCAAAACGGCCCCTCAGGCTTCCCATGCATGGATTCTTAGCACGTTCACGTCATGTGTTGCTACTAGATATCTCTGTCCGTGGGACCCTGGATCCACTGACGTGGGTGGATTCCTAACCGTAGGGCCCACCTTAATATTCATGCCTTACATCTAGGCCTTCCATCTGTTTTGAAAGCTCATTTTAGGGCATCGGCCTAAAATGAAGTAGATCCAAATATCAGGTGGACCATCCCATAGGAAACAGTGGTGAATGATAATTAAAAACTTTTTGTGGGCCAGGAAAGTTTTGGATCGAGCTGATATTTATGTGGTCGTTTCATCCAGGTCTTTGTGACCTTATCAATAGGTTGGATGTAAAATAAACATTCCATTGGGCCTAAGAAGTTTTTAATGATGGTATTCAATCAAATTTTTTTCCTGTGGTGTAGTCTACCTAAGATTTAGATCTATTTCATTTTTGGGATTATGACCTAAAATGATCATTCAAAACTGATGGACGGCGTGGATGTAGAAAAACATACATTATGGTGGGCCCCACATCCAGGGATCCACCCACCTGATGGGCCCCAGTCCATGGTGCAGCGGAAATCAATGCACAATTTTTTCGTGCCGAGATCCGGAAACGGATTGGCTACTGTCTACAGACCATGCCACTAGCCAATGGCTAGTGTTCGGTGCTCTGTGGGCCCCACCATGTTGTATATGTTTCATCCATGCTGTCCACCCATTCTTTCAGATCATTTTATTTTATGAGCCTAAAAATCAGGTTGATCTAAATCTCAAGTGGACTGCACAGTGTGGATTGAACGCTCACCATTAAAAACTTCCTGGGGGCATAAAAGTTTTGGATGAAGCTGATATATATTTTTTCCCTTCATCCAAGTCTGTATGACCTAATCAACAGATTAGATGTCGAATAACCATTACAGTGGGCCATAGGAGGTTTTTAATGGTGGACATTCAATCACTACTGTTTTCCCATGGTGTTGAGATTTAGATCAACCTCAATTTTGGGATCAAGCCTTAAAATTATCTTTCAAAATGGATGGACGGCGTGGATGAAACACATACATCATTGTTGAATCCAAATAGCACCGACCACTAGCCACCAGGCTGGTGGCAGCGTCCCTAGCCAAACCGCGTCCGGTAGCTGCCGTCCATTTGTCTCCTTCTAGTGATGGCCCACGCAAAAGAGACATCGCTAACGACTCCCTGTACGAGAAAAAAAAAGGAGGAATGATCACATGCAACTATATCCTGCTGAGCTTACCATGCTCCACCACTCTCCCACCAACACGTCACATGTGCAGTAAATCCCATCCGTTAAAATTGTAGGCTTCATCACGAAGATCGCCTGCTGTAAAAATCATACCTATTGACTCATTACTCCAGCTGTACCGTTCATTGGTTCAGATCCTGATACATCCATTGATATCAACGGTGTGGCTTGCCTGAGGATCTGATTGATGTGATTTTTGTTCCATGTGATCTTCATCATGGGTCCCACCTATTGAATGGAACAGATGTCACAGGGGAAAAATTGGACTACGGAAAGCTCTGCACCATTTGCATTAGAGACAAGAGATGGACGCTTGTAACCCAAGCGAGGGTTTATTTTATTTGGCTTTTATATTCAACAACATGTGGACAGATGGGCAAGACACTGTGATAGGTCATCACTGTTTAAAAAATGGTGGTGACTCTTCCTCTGTAGAGTCAATACACACCATCCAAATAGCTGACTGAAGGGACCCAAAATTTGAATGGTCAAGATAGCCGCACATAATCGCCACAAGTGAGGAGAAATATTCACCATTATTTTTAAATGGTGTAAAACAAACACTAAAATCCAGCCCACAGAAAATAAGTTGTTGTAATTTTCAAATGGGGTGGGGGCAAAATATCATAACATGTCTTTATCTCTACCAAAAGTCTACTCATGTTTCTTGGAAGGTTTCCTCCCCAACTAACCTCATTTCATAAAATCATTTTTTCTAATGACAAAAGATAAAATAATTTTATGGGCCATTGTTCCTAAAATGTCCGTCGTTTCCTTCCAAATTACGAAAAGAACCCATTTGTAGTTTTACCACAAGGGCCTGTTTGGATGTACCCCCAAATGAGAGTTATGGGTGGATACTTCATTTGGACCAACAACCATTTCTTTTCGGAGTGTGCTTGGGTTGGAGCAAAAAATGGGAATTGCATGGGGTGAGCATGCATTATTTTTTCTATTTTTTAAAGATTATCTCAAGTGGAACACCCACAATGGAATCCCACTGCTGATGTTGTTGACGGGAACATAGTTCATCTAGCAGAGACCGTAGGCTTCGTAAGTATGTGAATTTTAATTTATTGACCTTGTTTTATTTTATTTTATTGGATGTATTATAAGATTATTTTAACTCATTTTGGACTTAGGTACAAAAACTCAGGAAACAATTTAAAATTTTCGGAACTGTTTTGACCAACCGTACCAGCCTGTTGGGAACGTGGATTTGGAGCCCCTTCGATTTGAAATCCTCCTATCGTGTTTGGCACGGTGGATTGGGAATCAACTAATCCAAAAGGAGCTATCGCATAGTATATTTACAAGGGTTTAAATTTAATTATTAAATTAACTTTAATATATTTAATTAGTGCAGTATGTAATGTTTGACACGATGATTGTAACAAGCTAATTGAAATATATGCTTTGCCTAAAAATGATGAAATTCTAAATCTTTGATGGGCCACAAGCAAAAAATCATGTCCAAGTGACTAACCAATGATTTTTAATATTTGATTTACGTTGACAATGTTTGGACTGTGCCGATCATCATATTAAAGTAATTATAGTAATGCAATTGATAATCTAATTGTTTTAGGATATCATTAGCAGGCCACATGCTCAATAAAATAATAGTACGGTGACACACATGTTACACACAAGTATTGAAAAGATTTTAAATGTAATCTAAGCTATTATGGGTCCGGTTACTCTATGATGCCAAATAACCAGGAGATTTAAAATCCCCTTGAATCCTCCAAAATCCATGGTGCCAAAGGAATAGATGAGCTTGAATTTTGGGTCACGGTTTATTCATGGACGGTTTGGATCTATACATGTGTGACACACTCACACATAAGCACATTTATTGTAACTTCAGTACATTTTGATTGGAAGCTACTTCACGTTAAGAAAAAATTGAGAAAATTTTAATTGGTTACTTCCACAAAATTAGACTTCTAAGATTTTTATTAGGTGGGCCCACGTGATTAATGGTGATGAATAATCTAACCTTGAGCATGCTGGTGGACCCCACATACCAGACAAATGGTGCACTTAGACTGCATTATGTACTCACAGTATTAGAGTTGGACGTGGAGTATATCTAGTGTGATTTGAATCATCTACATTTCATTTACTATTATAAATAAGATATTACTGGAAATCACACTTCACTAATGAACTATCCTTTTGAATTTTATAGTTGAATGAGTACCATTAATATTTTTATTTTCATTATTTTAGATTCTTCCTTGGATGGTGACAGTCGTAATCATCCCTCAGCACCAATTTCTTAGGGTGAGCCTTTTAGAGCGTAAACCCCACAGCATGGACGGTTCTGATCATCAGATTACAAAGCATGTGGGCTCTAGTGTGAGGTGATGCACGCTGGACTGAAAGTCGCGATGGAGGCTGAACGAACTGTCAGCCAGTAGACTCATCCAAAGTCCAGACACATCGTAAGAGGGGTATCTACGTAATTAATGGTAATCACGGGGGCATTTCAGTAAAATGCAAAAAATGCAACAAAAGTCAGTGAGATCTGCTTTCCTTTGGTGGTCTCGGCCTAGCTTCGTTTGCACGTCTAAACGCTTGCAACTACGAAGCGATGTTGACGCTTCACCGTACACGTGGCAAGTAAAGATTCCCCACGTTTCCGTTGCTCTTCTGCCCACCCGGGGGCGGCGAAACGCTGCGACGACTTTTCAAACGCAGAGATCCTCGCACGTGATCCCACCACGTGCCGACGTCCGTGTTACGAAGAAATGCGATGGATTCGCACGAGTTGGAGAGTGGGCCTCGTGGCACTCGCACGCAAGATGATAAGTGGGACACACAATGGCGTGCGCAATGGTGTACCTTGAGCTTGGACAGTGGTCAATGCATGCACGTGCTAGCCATTCACACGTGTAGGAAACAGTGATGGTTGAACATTGAAAACTTTTTATCGGCCACAAGTTTTGAATCAAGCTAATATTTGATAACTGACCATTGAAAACATTTTATGCCTCATTGATTGGTTGCAATGTATTCAAAATTGATTACGTAATCGTTACGTGTTATGGGTGATAAATAAATTCAAGCAGCCCTCGAGAAAATTAAGCGACGTCGAGATGGGTTGACGCAACTTTTACAGACAAATAGGCGTAAAGGCCTCGTAATGGACCCGTGATTCAAAAATTTAAAAAGTACCCTAACAGCTAATAATACGAGATCGTAACAACTGTTATAACCCGTATCATAAATAATAGTAATGGTAATGGTGGTGGTTGGTACGATCCTCATTACCATTTTAAAACACCTTAATTGGATGGTAAATAAATATTATGGTTAACTTGAAGAAGTTTGTAAAAGCATTGTGAGATCTCACTACATTAAGTATTCAAACTCATGACCTAATATTGAAACTCTTGCTTATAAACAACTCTCTTCAGCTATTAAGAAAAAGTAGAGGAGCTAAAGAAAATTGGTTGAAGTGATTTAGTATTTAAAAGTTGAAAAAAAAAGTTATTTATCACTAATCATAAACCAAGGGGGCATTTGGTGTCACTTGTGTGACACAATTCTGCGTCAAAAGAACACAAACCTCCGTGCGGCATAGCTTTTGGCAATCTAAGCCAGTAATGTTACGGGTCTCGTGGAGTGGGCCATGTCACTCGGAAGTGATTGCGTGGTGATCCCAACACCACCTTATGGCCCACCGTAATGTATGTGTTTTATATTCATGCCGTCCATTCATTTTGCCAGCTCAATTTAAGACAACTGAATAAAAATGAAGTAAATCTGAAATTAAGTGTACCACACTTAAGAAAACAGCAAGGCTTAAAATGAGCAGGTAAATAGATGGATGGCATAGATATAAAATAGAGAGCGGATTAAGTGCAGCCATGGTCTCATCCAAGACTGTGCAGCCCTTACCATGGGACCTACCTTGATGTATGTATTCTATATCCATGTCCATTTGTTTTTTCAAGTCATTTTAGGGCATGAGTACAAAAATAAAGTAGACCCAATTCTCAAGTGGATCATACAATAGAAAACAATGGTGATGAACCATTAATGCACTTCTAAGGTTTTGAATCCGTTTGATGTTTGTTTTTTTCCTTCATATAGGTTTGTGCGACCTTATCAACAGGTTGGATGACAAATAAACAGTATCAAAACATTACAGTGGGAGATAAGAAGTTTTTAATGATAAGGTTTTCAATCACTTTTTAATGATAAGGCTTTCAATCACCACTGTTTCATATAGTATATTCCACACCTGAGCGGATCTTCTTCATTTTGGGTCTGATGCCCTAAAATAATTTTTCAAAATAGATGGACATTATGGATATATGATAAATACATCAAGGTGGGGCTCACAATAAGGGCCGCACTGTCTTGGGGTGAGGTGATCGAATTTCCTGCACCACTTCTAGCATAAGCCTGTGCAACGAAAAGCTATGTGGAGCCCACGATGATGTTGTGTGACATCAAGTCCGTCCATCATGTTTGGATGTAAGGCCATATGTCGTGCTGATCTACAACTCAAGTGGGTTGAACCACAAGGATGGTGCGTATGGGGACACGATTACTATTGAAACCTTTTGAGCCCCACCGGATGACAATTTCTCCTAAGCGGGGCCATAGTAATGAGGCAGATCATAAATTCAAGTGAACCATACCATGAGAAACAGTTTAGGTTTAATGCCCACCATTGAAACTTTCCCCACTAAGCTCATATTTATATTTTCTGGTTCATCCAAGTGGGAATAACCATTGAGTGGTTGCATGGCATATAAATATCATGGTGTGCTCATAAGGTTTCAATGGTGGGCCTTTCCATCCTCCTTGTTTCCTATAGTGTGACTTACTTGAGTTTTGAATTTGCTTCATTTGTGATATTTATATTTTCTGATTCATCTAAGTGGGAGTAACCATTTGAATGGTTGCATGGCATATAAATATAATGGTATGCTCGGAAAAGGTTTCAATGATGGGTCTTTCCATCCTTATTGTTTCTTGTGGTGTGGCCTACTTGAGTTTTGAATTTGCTTCATTTTTTAGTCTATATCTTGATATGAGCCGGCAATTGGTGCTACACTGGCCACCAAAAGAAAATAAAAAATAAAAATTGGTTGAGCTGATTGATCTCCAAAAAGTCGGCCGCACGTGTGTAGGCTGCCCCTGGAAGGGCTCAATAGTAACATTTCCATCCTTACTTTTGCCTGTACATAGTCATAGTCAGCGTAAGTTCTAAATTAAACTTACTTTTAATTACATCCTAACATGAACCGACGCAAAGTAGAGCAATACAACTTAAGTGGTACGAAGCTATTTGGGCACATATGTTCGTGAGAATCCACCTCATCCATCAGTTTCTAACTTATAGTAAGGAGATGATCCAAAAAATGAGGCAGATTCAAAACTTAATTGGATCACAATTCAGGAAACAGCAGGGATGAAATTACTTACCGTTGAAGCTGTCCCAACGCCTGCAATGATGTTTATGTGCAATCCAAACCGTTCAAAAGCTCATTCTAATTGGATGAACCGAAAACACATATTAGCCTGATCCAAAACTAATATTATTAAGGTTTTGATGGTGGGTGTTCCATCCCCACTGTTTCCTAGAGTGTGGTCCACTTGAGTTTTGGATTTGGCTCTTTTTTGGGCATGTCCGAACATGAGCTGGAACGGTGAGGATTTCTCACAGGCATTGGTGGGCCCCATGTAGCTTTCGACTGCAGGAACTAGCATCTCAAATAGAGGGCGTGGACGTCCATCATACATCACTCATCATGGTGGGCCCCACCATCCATCCCCATCAAATGATGCTGGTCATCCAATTGAAATGGAGTCCCGGTCATATGGTTAGGTTCATCTCACTGGGCCCCACCATGCAATCAATATCAATCACCAAAAGTTAGGCCTTACACGCACCGTTCCTTGGGCTGATCAATCTCCATCGACCATTGACTGATCCCTTGTATCTGGCCCACTCACTGCACCGTCCCTTTACCAAATAGACGTCTGAATGGTCAATGTCGGGAGTTTTCTCATTTCTCTTGCGCGTAGATGGAGATAGAGTCAACCACAACCGTTGATTAGAGAATCCAATGACTCAATCATAGCCACGCATATGGGAGACCACTATCAGGAATCTGTCCCTCTTGTTGACCTCTACTGCCAGGAAACACCCGTCATGGACGGACGCGGATTTCCTACAGCGACCCATGCAACAAAAAGCTCTGTGGGGCCCACCGGTATGTGTGTGTGACATCCACTCCGTTCATCATCTGCAACAGCTCATATTAGTAAGTGCGTAAGAAAAACAAGGCCGATCCAAAATTCAAGTTGGACACTGTAGAGAAAAGTGGGATGGGGATGGAGGCGGATTGCATCCTACCCGTCCGGGAAGGGATCTGTGGGGTCCACCATGATGTAAGGGTTTTATCCACGCCGTCCATCCATATTTGAAGATCATTTTAGGGCATAAACACAAAAATGAGACAGAAACAAGCCTTAAGTGGACCACAAAATGGGGATTGAACGATCACCATTAAAAACTTCCTGGGAGCTGCAGAAGTTTCGGATTAAGCTGATATTTATGTTTTCACTTCATCCAGCTCGACATTACCTTATGAATAGGTTGGATGGTTTAAAAAAAAAAACATTACGGTGGTCCCTAGAAAGGTTTCAACGGTGGGTGTCATCATCACTGCTGCTTCCTTGGGTGTGGTCCACTGGAGCTGTGGACCTGCCTCATTTTTAAATCAAACCGTGAAATGAACTTATAAAAGGGATGAACGGCGTGTATAAAACCCTTACATCACGGTGGGCCCCACAGAACCCTGCCCGGACGGATGATCGTCTAGGACGCAATCGGCTTCCGATGGGGATGCCCACCGTTGAAATATTAGGGCCCGCCTGATGTTTTGGACCAGGCAGATATCTGGTTCTTCCCCTGATTCTTTCGCAGTCAACTTATGAACGGTTTAGATGGCATCTAAACATCACCGTGGGCGTTCCCATCCCTGCTGTTCCCTGTGGTGTGGCTCAGTCGCATAATAGGGCCTGATTTTTGGGTTCACATCCTAGCATGATCTGATGCAAATGATGGACGGAGCGGATGTCACACACACACACACACACACAGAGCAGAGGGCCCTACAGAGCTTTTTGCTGCACGGGCTCCGTGCAACAGTTGTAGGAAATTGTTTAGCCGTTAGTTTTGCACCATTTGAAAACTGGTGGCAACTCTTCAAATGCGACTCCAAACTCTGGTTTGATCATAGCGGAACATTTTGCATTGAAAAGATAATATTATCCATCTGATTTTCCATTTGAATCTCGATCAATCACCGTTTTGCTTTTAACCATCCATTTGACAGCTGTGAAGGAACATCCACCCTTGAATTCCATAGGGGCCCACCTGAGTGGCAAAACAGCTTGGCATGACGACCTTGATCATATGTACACAACATGGTGGGGCCCTTACGATAATCAGCAGTGGACATTCCCTCCCAAAACGTTCCCTGTGCTGTGGCCCATGTGACTTTTGGATCGGTCTGAATTTTGGGCTCTGGAGGCTTTCTGAAGTAGCGGATCTTATGGACGGGTTGGAATCTGTAAACTCATAACTGGACCCCACATCTGCCCGGTGCCACCGGAACACACCCCCTTTATAAAATAATAGCCATTGATATTGACTTCTCAAAGGATCTAATTCCAGAAGAGTTACCAAAATAGCCAACGGAGCAATTCCCATTGGATTCAAAATGGAAAGAGATCGTATAATGCAGTGTCCTCAGCCATCCATCATTAACTCTAGCTACGATCTTCCTCAATACACGGGGGTTCCTGGGCTCTGACGAGTGGGAGCCAAGGTTTAGTAATCAAGGTAGCTAGTGTGGTGTGACTTGTGTCCCACCATGGATAGTCCACGCCCTCACAAATCTAGATTGCTTGCAAAAAGCCTTTCGCAGGATGGAAGCTAGGTGAGGCCCACCGTGATGTTTGTGAGAAATCCACCCGTCCATCCGTTTTGCCAGGTGAAGTTAGGAAATGGACCCAAAAAATGAGGCAGATCCAAAACTCAAGTGGGCTGCACGACACCAAACAGTGAGGATTGAAGGTCCATCGTTGAAACATTTGTGAGGCCACAGAAGTTTTGGATCAGACTAATATTTTTTGTGTTTTCAGTTCATCCCAGTGGAAATGACCTTATGAAGGGTATGGATGGCATATAAACATCACGGCGGGCATTTCCTACCCACCTTTTCCTATTGTGCAGCCCATTTGAGTTTTGGATCTGCCTCATTTTTCGGCCCATGTGCGCTAACGTTATCTAGTGAAACAGATGGACGGGGCACAAATATCACAGTGGGCGCCACCTAGCTTCCCGTCCCAGGAAGTTCTTGAGAAAGGCTTTGGCAGGCAATCTGCATCCCACAATTAAACCTTTTGATTTATGGCCTACAAATAGACAGGGAGGAAGAGGTAAACCAATCTGGAGTTGTTTTCCACATGGTCCATCAACGGTGGGACACTAGGCCAATGGTCTAGATTAGTGAACCATGGAAAAACTTTTCATCTCAAAACATTTTCCAGTACTTGAGAACTAAGGTCATGTTTGGATACATGGAATTCAAAGCAAAAGAAAAGAGAAAAAAAGCAAATTTAATAATTAATTGGTGATTTCCATGAGAACTGTTGAAATATGGATTCCAATTTTGAGTTCTTATCTGGGTAGCAAGTGAAAATCTCAAACTCCTCTCACAGTACCCACCTAAGTTTCTTGTGCAAAGTATCCAAACTATGGAAAATGTAATGATTGCTTGGTGGAATCCACCAAATTTTATTTTTTTTTTGGCTATCCAAATGGTACAAACTGTCAGATCAAAGGGAAATCATTTTTCCTTTTCCACTGTTTGGCATGCAATCGATAATTTCTAAAAATGGATAATGTTTCAGGGAAGCTGGTTCTCTATTCGACTCGATAGTTGCCTCCTTTGATTGGTTATGGTTTCATGCTTCGTTTGGCATGTTTTGGGAAAGTGAGTTCTCTAGTTGGACTCCCTAGCTAAGGTGGGGTCATCAGGCCTACTCTTTTTATTAGTAGTGTGATGCAGAACAATTAATCACTTGCTCTGAAAGCTCGAACCGATAGAATATGGCGAATCAATCCCTTTATCTCATAGCTCAGGCCCCACATCCCATGGGTTAGGATCTTGGCCGAACCCCTCTCGTGGGCCTCACATCACATGAGTCACCTGCCTTGCACGGGCCACCCACTCCGAGTGAGCCCTTGCATCCAGGTCTCGAACACGAGACATCCTGCTCTGATACCACTTTGATGTAGGACAATTAACCACTTGTTCTAAAAGCTCAAATTGATAGAGCATGATGAATCAATCCCTTTATCTCATAGCCTAGGCCCCACATCCCATGGGTTAGGACCTCGATCGAACCCTCCTCATTAGCCTCACATCACATGGGTTCCGTCTCACACGAGCCACCTGCCTCACACGGGCTGCCCACCCCGAGTGTGCCCCTGCATCCCATGGGCCACCCCACTTGAGCCCAATATAAAAATGCCCATGTATTACATTGTGTATCCATTACCTTGAGGGGTTATATTCCCATTTCTATTTCTTAAAAATAAGACATTGTAACCGATAAAAATAATAATTTCTTTTAATACAAAAACAAATAAATATAACTATTTGAATTTTATCATGGCATGTCAGGAAAATCCCAATAAAGTTTCTATTAAGAAATGAAACTAGATATTGATTGTATCGAATGACTGTGGTATATGTATTATGATGAAAGGAGGACTTCATAACTTCTTTGTGGTACTACTTGTTTTGAAAAAAAATGCCGCATGACCCATGTAAGCACCAAACTCATAGTTATCAGGCACTTTCATTGCTAATGAATAAGATCTTTTATCCTCGCAACAAACTGTTTAACAAATGGGTGTTCTAAACCTAATGCCTACTTAGGCCATGGAATAGAATTCAAAATGCAGAATGCAAGACTTCCAACACTTCTCATAAGAACGAAACCCAAATAACAATCTATTCAAAATATTCATCTGCAAAATCTCATCAGAGAGATTGATGGCTGAGTACCTATCAAGTTGAGGTTGCCATGGCATGTACTTATGATGCAGCCTTTGGGAGACTCTCTTCGGAAGGAATCTCAAGTGTCGCCCCCACATGATCTTTACTGGGCTTGACTTCTGCAACAAGCATTTGTTCATGGTTAAAGTGGTGCTTGACTAGAATGAACAAAACCAAGATGGATGGAATAAAGAAAGTTTGCTGCCAACCAGGATTCCATGAGTATGTGGGTCCATGTCTCAGTAGTTCGGACCATTGATCTGATTGGCCCAATGGTGGATGGAGGATGCCCCCAAAATCTCTCAGATTGCAACATCCGGGATATTTGATTAGTGGCCCAGGAAATACAATAAAAGCAATAGCCCACATTTATTGGTGGCCTTCCTTGGGGCTTCCCCTACCGGGGCCAAGCCAATCTGGACTCTCAAAACATGGGCCCCCCATAGACTTAATTTAATTTCATATGGGGCTCAGTACAAACCATTTCACTTGTGCAATTTAGATAACAACAAAATTTCTATTAAAATGAAAGAATGCATCAAACAAGGCGGCAGTAGTCCTGGAAACACATTCCTTCACCAGAGAATTCACAATATCATTAGCTTCCCTTCAAAAATGACTAAATAAAAATATTTAATCAGGATGGAGTCCGGATACAATCAAACATGGAGGCTGGTTCCCAGGGTACCGAGTTATCAAAGAATGCTCACTCAATAACATACTCAAGAGTCTACCTTAATGATATAATCCTTTTGTACGAATAAGTGGAAAATATCCTAAGACCTTTTCCAAGGAATTTGCTTCATCTTCAGGAGAGCAACACATGCACGTTGCACGTATACCGTTTCTGATTGTCAGCTTCCTTGTACCATTTTTTTTTGAGAGGTCAGTTTCTTCATGCATGTGGCCCACGTGATAAATGGAGAAGCCACATTTTTTGGAATAGTAAAATTCAACATGTGAACCTGATGTAGAGCGGGTCGCGGACAGTTTCATGGCCAAGATGGATCAGAAAAGGCCCGGTCAACGACAGAAGTGATCTGGACCGTTAGACCTTAAATCAGGCATATCTCGCAATCCAGAATCAGTTATCAGTCGTAAAATATATGATTTTGGGGTAGAACGAGCTACTTTAGCCACCCAACCCTGCTACGCCGGGTTGCGCAAGCCGGATTTGCGAAATACCATCAGATCGACAGTCGTTTCTCTATTTTAATTCGTTTTTACTATAAATAGTAAGTTTTAGTTGATTATAACTCTTCATCTGTTGGGCTTTAGGAGTTATGCCCAACGTGAAAAGTGCTTAGAATAATTAGGAGAACAACGTGGTGAAGCCAAATAGGACACTTACTATTTTTGGCTGAAAACTTTGCGCACTAGTGGAAATCACGACCGTCTATAAGTAGTAAGTTTACTATTTATAGTAAGTTGCGAATTCTAGGAGTTTTAGTTGTTGTTTGATTTTGAAATCTCTCCCATTGCATAGTATCCCTATCTAAAGGGTTGTGAACTCGTTTATTTCATTCATCAATCGAATTACGAATTTTATAGAATTTACTTCTATTTTTCTTGCTTTTTTCCTTGTCGATTCGAGAAGTCTCTGTGAGGAGTCCAGAGAAGCTCTGTGGATTTGGAGTAGTTATCCTTGAGGAAGACGGTGATCGACCTCATCACGTTCATCCCTACGTTAGAACCATGCTAGGAACATCCCACAACATCACAAATGCCGTGGTGGCATGAGTGGTATGTTTGTGTTTGGTGGTTGAAGATGGGCATCTAAAATTAGCAAACTCTCACATAAAAAGTTAAGATTGATCATAGACTTCTGATATTGGCAAATCCAACGATCAAAGCTGGTCAAGATTTTTCAAAGAGGAATTATATGACGTAGGATGGATGAGAAAGAAATTAAGAGAAAGGAGAAGCACAGATTTTTACACAACCCCACAATTCAAAGATGTCGATTTTATTTTTATTTTTATTTTTAGGGTTTTCAACCCTTTCAGGATAATGCTTTCTTCCTAAACTCAACCTTTTTACTTATTCCCATACCATTGCCATACAACATCTACAAGGCATGTGCACACACAAACACATACAGTTCAATTATTCTAAACTAAGAAAACAACCCAAAAATACCACGCACACACACACACGGACCTAAATCTCTCCCTTCCTTTTATTCTCTTATGCTTATCTCTTTCTTATCTTATTAATCTCCCAAAATATCAATATATCTTAAGATTCCCCAAGGTATTAATATCTCCAATTAGAGATCTTCTAAGTCACAAATCCATCGAATTAGCAAACCATTAACGACTCAATATCCCTTTAAATATCCTCAAAACTCTTTATCACGTAAGGACCTCAAAGAATCAAGCTAGAACCACACAAACGATCCCCATATCTTGAAAATTTCTAAGCACAACTCAACATGTGGGTCCCACTAGACGGACTAGGGGACTTTCAAATTGGGCATTTGGAGACCACATCTTCATCATCATGTGCTTGTTCATGCTTGCATTACCCACCAATTGAAAGGAACTAAACTCCATTAAAAATTTGATCTTAAAGGGAAACTATACACGGTATTAAAAAATGGTAATGGTGGGAACTGTTACGTGTTACGTGTCCATAACGGCCGTTATGGAAAAAGTCGCTGATAACGGCTTTTTTGTTAATTGTCCATAATGGCCGTTACAGCCACTGCTAGCGTTATTGAATACCTTGCAATGATCAATTGGCTTCAACAGCTTAATCTCTTTGGCTTGCTTCCTAACTAACCTTGATACTCCAAAAGTCCAATTTGCAGGTCCCATAGCCTATTGATGGGCACCATAAGTTGAGTTGTGCTTGGAGATTTTTAAGAGATGGGGTCCTTCATGTGGTTTTAGTTTTGATTCGTTAAGTTATTTATTTAGCTAAAAAAGATGCTGGAGGATCTTAAATTGATATAGATCATTAATAATTTACTATTTTGAGAGATTTGTGTTTTAGAAGATATATTAATATATTGAAGAATTATTAATAAGATATATTAATATCTTAGGAGATCTTAATAAGATAAAACAGAAATAAGCACAAGAGAATAAAAGAAAAGGGGGGATTTAAGTCCATGTATGTGTGGTGCCTTTTATTCTTTTTAAAATTTAAATAACTGAGTTTTTATGTATATTTTCGAGATGTTGTATGCGAATGAAAAAAGTGTGTTTAGGGAGAACATTCTCTTGCAGAGGGAGAGACCCTTAAGACAATCAACATCTTTGAATTGCTGGGTAGTGCGAAATTGCTTTCTTCCCTTCTTATTTTCTTTCTCATTCGTCCTACATCAAATTGGAGTGAAAACAAGTTAATCCGTGGAATAGCAAGCAATGAGAAGAACACCTCGGAACGAATGGATAGTAGACCAGATTGATTGGAAGGAGTGGTTCAGGAGATCTTGAATATTTTGGATAAGTTGACACTGTCTACACAGCTTCAAGGAGAGCCTTCTCATACATAGAAAAGTGGCAAAACCATAGAATCCTGAAGCCATGATATTCAAAACGGTTGCACAATGACTGCAATGGTAATGGAGGGACCCATTAGGTGATACAGGGCTGTAACACCTGGTCTGGAAAAAAGAAAAAAAAGAAAAACAGAGGCCTGTAACGGAATAACGATCCGATACGTAGCCAATACATTTTCTTCCACTAAAAAAAAGACCATTACAAGCGCATAACGACCATAAGGTTGGCCATTACTAGCACCATTACTGTTATTCACCTTGCTGGAGGTATTAATTCCAACGGTTACGTATCGGCCGTATCGGCCAATACGTAGCGGTAACGGTGCGAACCGTTACCCGTTTCGGGGCTGAAATGGCCGATTCGATTTTTTGTACCCGTATCGGCCGATACGGGACCGATACGGGCGTAACGGCCTGATACGGGCGTAACGGGCCGTTACGGGCCCGTAACGGTAACTTCTTTTTTTTTAGCTCTGTTTTTGCTGTTTTTTTGAAACCTCTTGCTTCCAAACTGTTTCTAACTCCTTCTACTACTAATTTCGACCAACCTTAGCTAGGTATTTGATAGAAAAACACATTATATTATAGATTTTTTTGAATCAAAGCTCGGTGGGCCATTTTTCAGAAATTCGTCAAAAATAGGTATTTATACTTTTTTTAATATATTTTGCTGTTTTAATCATGTCATATGATGTGTTAATCATAGTAGAATATGTTAATGTACATTTTACAGATTTGGGGTGCCATTTAATAATTTTTTAATATTTTTTTCCATTTACGCATGAATTTTGGCCCCTTTTTATAAAATTCGAAAAATCAGTTTTTAATGGTTGTTTTGCTGTTTTAATCATGTCATTTGATGTATTAATCATAGTAGAACATGTTAATGTGCATTTTACAGATTTGGGGTGCCATTTTATATTTTTTTAATATTTTTTAAATTTTAGCATTTATTTTGGCCCATTTTTTGAAAATTCGAAAAACCATTTTTAAATGATTCTTTTGCTGTTTTAATGATGTCATATGATGTGTTAATCATAGTAGAACATGTTAATGTGCATTTTACAGATTTGGGGTTCATTTTATATTTTTTTCTATTTACGCATTTATTTTGGCCCTTTTTTTGAAAATTCGAAAAATCATTTTTTAATGATTCTTTTGCTGTTTTAATGATGCCATATGATGTGTTAATCATAGTAGAACATGTTAATATGCATTTTACATATTTGGGGTGCCATTTTATATTTTTTTTTTTTTTCTATTTACGCATTTATTTCGGCCTTTTTTTTTAAAATTGTAAAAATCATTTTTAATGATTCTTTTGCTGTTTTAATGATGCCATATGATGTGTTAATCATAGTAGAACATGTTAATGTGCATTTTACATATTTGGGGTGCCATTTTATATTTTTTTCTATTTACGCATGAATTTTGGCCCTCAAAAATAATTGCAAACACCTAAATGTAAGATATTTTCATATTACATTCATTCTAATATATCTATCATTGATAGTAGATAGTTAGAAAATTAAATATATAAATTTTGTAGTCAAATTCAGGTTATCTGGTTCATAATTCATCAGACAATCCGATACAACTTCTCACTAAAGAGTGGACCGTTACACCACCATAAATATGTTCCAATTTTTAAATTAATGCATATTTGGAATGCTTAGAATATTCCGGATTTAATCCATATTTTTTCATATTTTTTGGCAAAAAAAATAAAAAATTACACCGTTACACCCCCGTATCGCCGTTACGCCCCGTATCCGTATCGGTTTTGGAGGTCACCGTTACGCCAACCGATACCGATACGGGACACCTTGCTGGAGGTATTAATTCCAACGGTGTTCCATTTGATCGTCACCATGGTAGGAGAGGCAACCGATTGAAAGATCATGATTACAACTATGGAGGGCAAGTTGACATGCCCAAATACTATGGAGAATTGCAACAGAGGAACTTCGTCAATTGGTTGACTCATGTAATGCAATTTTTCAAATGGAAGGAGGTGCACAAGAACAAAGAAGGTTAAGCTCGTGGCAACTTGATTATGGTGTCATGCACTTTTGTGGTGGACCAAACTCTAGAAGACCAATGAGTGAATTGGGAACAAAAAAGTTGGAGAGCTGGAAGAAGATGAAGGATACGTTACGATAGAAGTTTTTGACCTTGAATTATGGCAAGAACTTTATTAGAAGTTCCATCACTTCTGACAAAAAGATCTAACTATTCAGGTTTATAAAAAGGAGTTATACCACCTCATGATTTAGAATGACCTCAATGAAACGACAGATCAATCAATAGCAAGATACATCAGTGGGTTGGATAACAAGATCCAATGGAACATTTTGATGACGAGGGCTTATTCCGTGGAAGAGGCTTACCAACTTGCATTGAAACTCGAAGAACACATAAGACAAAAGGATGTAAGTAGCTCGAAGTCCTCTCAAAAATGTGTGAAAGGAAATTGAAATGAGTCTCTTTCGAATCCAAACCCATTGCGCCCTACACAAGGCAATGGAGAAAAGGAAAAAGAAGTGGACTAAAAGCCACATGATCAAAAGCCGCCTCTTCTTTTCTTTTTCTTTTTCTTTTTTTTTTTTTGAGAGGGAACAAAAAATTTTATAAACAAAGTCCCAAAAAGCACAAGAGCTATACACTAGGAGGCCGAAGCCAGCCACCCAGATTTACAAAAAGAAATTCCAGCTGAAAACCCCCCCAAAATTACAATCAATATTCCCATCCAAGCACGAAGCCCACACAACCACCAGGCCCCTTGCATCTTGATCCATCCCAAAGCATGACTCAAGTTCCTAAAACATCTTCTATTTCTTTTGTCCCAAATCGCCTAAAGACCCGCCAATAAACAAAGCCGCCAAATGCCTTTCCTCTTCTTACCAACCTCCACCTTGTGCCAACCTAACAATAGATGGTAGCCGATAGAATTCGGGATGGTCCAAGAGACATTGAACTTGAAAAGAAAAAGAAAAAAAATCCATAATCTAGAAGCAAGATGGCAACAATGAAGAATGAGATGATTGACCATCTTCATATCGGCCATGCACATGATACAAACATTTGTAAACACCATCCCTCGTTTCTAACGATTATCCACAGTCAGACCATATCCCTTCCTACAAGCCATGCAAAAGTAGCCACTCTTGGTGGAGCTCAATAAAACCAAACATACTTAGAGGTATTGATGATCCCATCCTATCCACAACCATGCACCAAATTATAGAAAGACCACATTGAAAAACTAGATTTTTCCCATCGCCATAACATTCCATCTTTTTCCCTGATGATCGGCCTAAGCAATGAAACCAAGTCATCAATCTCGTCCTTAGATAATAGCAAACAGAGGGGTCCATACCTCAGAATTTCCATTACCCAAAAAGCATCTAGCTATATAAACATTGCGATCCACTGCAAGGCAGGCCAATCTCAGAAAATAAAGCTTGCAACAGTTCCTCCTCAATCCAAAGATCTTCCCAAAAGAAGATATTCTCACTGTCTCCTAGCACAAATCCCATCCCTTGAGAAAAGAGGCCTTTGGTGGATGTAAAACCTTTCTAAACTATCAAAGCCCCATATAGAGAGGTATCCTTAATGCACCATCCAACTTTATTATACCCATACTTGCTAGAAACAATGTCCCTCCAAAAGCACCTTCCTCCATTCGAAAGTGCCACAACCATTTAGCTATTAATGCTTTATTCATATCTCATAAATCTCTAATACTTACACTACCTTCATCATACCCTTTACACACCTCCTTCCAATTTAGAAGATGGAATTTGTGAGTGCCTTTGGCCCCTTGCCACAGAAAATCCCGCCTCAATTTATCAATCTTCACTAAAATGGATGTCGAGCATCGGAATAATGACATAAAGTACACGGGCAAATTTGATAACGTGGCTTTGATTAGCGTGATGCGGTCCTGAAGGGACAAATACCTACTTTCCATCTCTCAAGCTTCCTTTCCACCCTCTCCACAACCACATCCCACAAGTGTTTAGGGGGCTTACTAATATAAAGTGGCAAGACGAGATACATGGATGGAAATTCTCCCACCTCACAACCAAAGATAGAAACCAACTCTTGGAGAGCATCCTTGGGCAAACAAACCCACCACATGACGCTCTTAGCTATACTGACTTTTAGTCCGAACATGACTTCAAAACATTGGATGATCATCCTCAACTTCTCCACCATACCTGCGTTGGCATCGTAGAATAGGAGTGTCATCGGTGAACTGAATATAGGAAATTGGAGTACTTGTCTGATGAACAGAAAACCCATTAAAAAGGACAACCGATTGACCCCGTCCCAACATCTTACTAAGGGCTTCCACTACCACCACAAACAAAAGGGAAGAGTGATGATCCCCTTGTCTTAAACCTCATGAACTCTAGAAGCACCCTTTTGGAGACCCGTTGACCGACACCGAGAATCTAGCAGATCTAACACATTCTTTAACCTACTCCCTCCATTTATCTCCACAGCCAATCTTTCCAAGCATGTTGTCCAAAAAACCCCACTCCACATGATCATATGGTTTCTCAATATCTAACTTGCACACCACACCTCCTAGCCCTTCTTTGTAGCTATTTTGAAATCAATACATCCATGGGATATAAGTGCACTATCAAGAATTTGCCTCCCTTCAATAAAAGCCCCTTCATATTTTGAAATAATCCCCGTAAGAACCCCTTTAAACCTTGAGGCCAAAACCTTAGCAAGAATTTTGTATACACTTCCAATTAAGCTAATGGGCCAGTTGTCTTTCAAATATTTTGCACCTGACACCTTTGGAATTAATGCGATAAAAGAAGCACCCAAATTTTTCAATAGCCTCCTTAATTGAAGAATTCCCTCATAAAATCCATAAAATCTTCTTTAACACTCTCCCAAAAGGCCTGGAAAAAAAGCTAGCGAAAATCCATCCAGACCCAACACTTTCTCCCTATCCAAGCTATCTACTGCTTTCTTGACCTCTTTGACAGAAAAGGGCTTCTCCAACGAGCACACATCTTCCCCTAATAGCAAATGAAATGGCAAGCCATCCAATGCAGGCCTCCTCCATCTTTCATTCGAAAATAAGTGTTGATAGAAGTGAACTACTGCATTGCACACCTTATCATTTTCATCAATTCTTACCCCTTCCACAATAATGCTATTAATCTTGTTGCATCTGGCCATCATACTAGAAATACTATGGATAATTTTGTATTCATATCTCCCTCCTTTCGACATGTAGCCCGCGAAAATGTCTCCATTTAGTCTCTTCTTCCTTAATCTGAGTTTCGGGCATGATAAAGATTAAACGAGGTGCTACAAGTGTTCAAAATTGGGTATTGTTCCCTTAAGTGCCCAAAAAGGAAACTCAAAATGAACTTCAATTAGCAGAGAATAAGAAAGATGATAATGTGACGAAGGAAAGTCACTTGGAGGTAGCGAGGATAGACGGTTATGGAGAAATCAGCACATGGCGATGAAATGCCACTCTTTATATAACATGCTCGTCTCCAAAATCTTCGGAGTAAGAAGATTTGAGTACCAATGACTTCATGAAAACTTGCACAGTGCAAGAGAGTGTGCAAGTTAATATCAAAAACAGTAGTTTTGTGAATTGTCTCAAAGATGATGGTGGATAAATTGAAGATAGATGGCGAGAGCCTTAGTTAACCTCATTGATTGGCGTGGTTTCCAAATGGGAATGAAATCAAGGCATCATACCATCGCTTGATTTGTTTTCTATCAACAACAAGTACAAAAAAATAGGTTTGGTGTGTCGTCTTGCCAATGGAAGTGTGTGATATTTTACTTGGAAGGCCGTGGCATTATGTTCGGCACCCTATGATATGTGAGAAAGAAAATTCCCAGACGTTTGTAGTTGACAAGTCGAAACATATAGGGCCCATGCTCAGTGACCCAAGCTGTGGATTCGATTGGCCCCATTGTCGACGGAGGGCACCCCAGAAGGCCAAAAATCTCTCAGATCAGAAGACCCTGGTCACTTGTTCTTGGCCCTTTTCCCAATGAATGAGGACCGTAACTGAAGTTCTCATTAACATCCGTTTGCATTGCACCATATCAAAGCCCTGAAAACTTTCAATCTTGGAGATTTCTGGGGCAACCCCATCCATGCTGGGGCCCAGCACACCAACGGTTTTTTATCACAGAAAAATGGGCTCCACATATACAGAATAAGCAAAAACCAAGCGGGTTTGGTGGCTGGCAGAGTTTTCCGCCAGAGTACTTACATAGATCCTATCTACGACTACATTTCAGTATCTTACGCCATGAATCGTAGACGGGCGTGGAACCTTCAAAGATCGCATTCTACATGTTTGTGAAAATGCCAATGTACAATTCAAGTTCTCTCAGGTTCTAGCTTTTCGGATGTTTCGATTTTCAGGGTCATAACTGAAGAAAATCACGACGGAACCATCGTAAGAAAGAAAGAAGAAAGAGAGGTGGGATAGAAGGGTAATTTCGCACCGTATCCGCCCCGTTCGTTGAGCTTGGCCTGAACGATCATGGTGGAGATGAACTGGGAAGCTTCTCGAGCTTCCTCAACGAGTCGCTGGATCTCCAACTCGGACGATACGCTCCTGTTCTCTTCGAACTTCTTCCGAATCTCCAACGCAGACTGAGTCAGCATCACCGAGTCGCCCGCGAACGATTTCCGAGTCGCTTTCAGCAGCTCTCGGTACGCACCCAGCGCTGCAGCTCCCCTCATTTTCTCTTCTTCTCTCAGACGAGTATGGTACGAAGGGAGTTATATGATGCTCGGGCAGCATATCACGCGTGATACGCTGGCACTCACGAATTGTACACGTGGCATACTTTATTTTGTATTAAACCGACTAAATTGGCTTATCTGAGTTCCATACATAAACTCAGTTCTCCTGACATGGCTTCACTCTTTAGCTGGGCCACGTGTACAAAAGCGATGGACAGTTGAATGGTGAACTGACCGGACGCGGATTAGATACTTACCCAGATTCGCTATTAAAGTGACGTCACCAAGTTGCGTGGGCATATGTTTCTTTATCTACGCCGTCCATCCGTTTGGAGGGATCATTTCAGGCAACATGAAAAGAGGTATCTTTCACTCAGTCGACCACGACCACTTGAGCTATAGATGGGTGTGTGGTGAGATCTATTATGGCTTTGGATCTGCCTCATTCTTTGGTTCGTACCCTCAAATGATATCTCCATAGGTATTTAGTAGCAAATCTCACTGCTGAAGTAACGTCACCACATTATGTGGGCTCCACCATGATGTATGTGTTGTATCCACACTGTTCATCTATTTGGAGAAATCAATTTACTTCCAATACCATCCAATCCCTTCCAATCCGACCGGCCAAACGGGCCTATGGGGTAACCGAGGATCCGGACTCAGACTAACGAGTTCCAACGTCTAAATTCGAAGTACACGCAATCCTGCAGAGAATCATTTGAGAAAGCTCATGTACACCATGGGTGCACTGACGATCTTGACGTGCCGTGGTGCTTTAGAGACGTGGAAGGTCAGATCCTTGATCTGGGTCCACCATTAGGTTCGGTCCACTATTCATGGACTACCATGAAAAGTACATTTTAATGGGAGGATGCTACACTTCCAAACATCTGCCTCCCTATTTATAACCGTCTGGCACTCACGAATTGTACACGTGGCATACTTTATTTTGTATTAAACCGACTAAATTGGCTTATCTGAGTTCCATACATAAACTCAGTTCTCCTGACATGGCTTCACTCTTTAGCTGGGCCACGTGTACAAAAGCGATGGACAGTTGAATGGTGAACTGACCGGACGCGGATTAGATACTTACCCAGATTCGCTATTAAAGTGACGTCACCAAGTTGCGTGGGCATATGTTTCTTTATCTACGCCGTCCATCCGTTTGGAGGGATCATTTCAGGCAACATGAAAAGAGGTATCTTTCACTCAGTCGACCACGACCACTTGAGCTATAGATGGGTGTGTGGTGAGATCTATTATGGCTTTGGATCTGCCTCATTCTTTGGTTCGTACCCTCAAATGATATCTCCATAGGTATTTAGTAGCAAATCTCACTGCTGAAGTAACGTCACCACATTATGTGGGCTCCACCATGATGTATGTGTTGTATCCACACTGTTCATCTATTTGGAGAAATCAATTTAGGTCATGAAACAAAGAATGAATCAAATCCAAAGCTCAAGTAAACCCACTACAGAAAATAGTGGAGATTGAGTGCCTACCATTAAAAACTTCTTTGGGCCACAGAGGTTTTTGATCAAGCTGATATTCTTGTTTTTCCTTATTCCATGTCTGTGTTAACTTATAAACAAATTGGATATCAAATAAACATCATGGTAGTCCTAAGAAGGTTTCAATGGTGGACGTCATTGTTCCCACTGTTTTCTGTGGTGAGGTACACTTGAACTTTGGATCTGCCTCAATCTTTGGCTCCTGCCCTAAAATGATCTATCCAAATGGATGGATGGTGTGGATACAACACAAACTTCATGGTGGGGGCTCACATACACCATGGTGGTGACGTCACTTGAGCAGCTACGTACGCTACTGTCGGTTTCAGTAGCCAATCAGCGTACACGTGCATGATTGGCCCTCTGAGTCATGAATCTTAGGGCTGTGAGTGGGTTGAGTTCGGGACAGACAGAATCAAAATTTTGAATAGGTCCAGCAAGGCCATCCTAAACAGTTCAAAATCCCGGCCAAAGCTAACCCCAGGCCTGACCGTTGACAGCCCTGCTGAAAGATGGACCGACTGTGTGGGCCCATGGGATCTGATGGTCTACACACTCTTGAGACCTTCACGAAAGCTGGAGATGGGCGGCTCACGCTCAGTGGTCCGCGTAACCACTACTTAGCCCGTTGACAGCCCTACTGAAATAGTAGGACTGAATGGGTGAGCCCATGGGATGAGACCTTCGTGAAAGCTAAAGATAGACCGTGCACATCTAGGTCCATGTAACCACTACAGAAACAAAGATCTAATCACCCTTTTGATTATACAGTTAAGATAGTTTCAGATTACAATCAATGACTCTGATCACATAAAAAAATTAGCCAAATGAACAAAATTTATGGCTATAATATCTCTCCCTTCTTCTTCTCTTTTTTTTATAGGGAAGGGTTGGAAATTTGAAGCTGAAAATTATAATAGAGAAACCAAAAAAAGGGTATATAAAGGAAAACTTGTGTGATACCTACCCACCAGTGGTAGCCCACAAGGGGGCCCATGTCCAACACCTAGTCCTAATGAAAATTTAAAACGTGGGCGTCTACACAATCCAATGAACTTCTCGCCGTCAAATGTCAGTAGTTGCCTCTTTTTTTAGTTCAATCAGGCATTTCACCTTCCACAACTGTTGTGATCAAACCAGTACATATCGCCAGATAAATATCCGTGTCGCCCATAAATGGTACAGGTGTATCAGCCACAGTTCAGCACGAAACAGCCTAATACATGGTGACATAACACTCATACAATAACCAAAAAAAAAAAAAAGCGGCATAGATTCTCCACTTTCAAGCTAATCTGTCAAGAAATGGAAATTCAATGTATCTGAGCGAAAATAAAGCGACACTGGACTGTTAATCCATGGAAAACTGCACTACAAACCAAACACAAGAATTTCACCATGGAATAGACAGTTTTCCATATCCTGCAGATTGTTATACCACATGAAAACTGTCAATGCTGATAAAAAAAAAAATCTACACCTGCCTTTTTTCAGAAATTATTAAAAAAAAGTAAAGAATGATCACAATCCGGTATTACCAAAGGTGAACGGGACACCATCTTTCAGCAGCAATCAATCAATAGAATCCGCCTCTGCAAACAACACAAGAAAACATCGGCCCAACACTGGCCAAAGTCTCACTCTCATTTACACCAGCCAATATACAAGTGTCTCATGCCAGCATCGCATTTATGGTGTTATAATCCATATGATAGACTCATGAAAATTAACACAGCTCATTTCACCTTATTCTGAGTATGTTTATAGTGATTACGCACTTCAAGTCAAAACAGACTTGATTTACGGCAGAATGGCAATAGCCTGATATGGTTTTTCTTCATTTCAACCAAATGCCATTCAAGCAGCTGCGTGCGGGACATCCGTATCTTGTTTTGTATAGACCCACATGGCAATATTCAGGTTATATGTCATTCGGGACCCATGAAGAAGACTCAGCCTTAACAGTCCATAAGTGCATTGCATCTAAAGTACAGCTGTCCAGATTTTTCGCTACGTCACAATCACCTCAGAAACCACGACTGATGAACATCCCCAGAACTTACACATCTGTGCTACATCAGGCATGCACCATGAAGATGAGAGGGAATGCAAATAGCATTCCTCTTTTGGGTTCAGCTCACTCAACTACAGACAGTTTAATAACTTCTATAATCCTTGAAGAGTCTATGCTGAATCGCTGATAGTTTTGTAAAGTCTATGCTAGTTTTCATTATTAAGGGCAAAAAGAAAAGACAAAAGGGCCACCCAGTGATAATACTGATATTTATTATTCCCAGAAGAAATGAATAGATAACAATAAACACTGAATAGAGCACTTGGACGAAAGCAAAGCAACGAGAAATGAACAGAAAAAAGAGAAAAATAACTGTAACTTTTGTTACTGGTAATGTGACAGGAATAGCTCACAGAAATTGTGAAGAGTGTAAGAGATACATATTTCTATCACTTTCACACTGGAAACTGTTTTCAAGACATAAGATAGCAGCGGGGCTTCCAAAGCCCATTTAATGTAGTCGGGGCTTGCGGCAGCATGGGAAATGCAGCCCAAAACAAATCGGATCACATCTTCCCCGCTCTTCGTGCTGCTATTCATGGCCGGGATCAGAAAGAAAGGTCATGTTTGTATCTCAACCATGCTTAGTTGCTTAGCCCATATCAACAACCTTGGTCACTGGCAGCACCCAAACGTAACCCAAGTTACCTCAGGGGAGAAACCATCCTCCAATCATGCTTCTTACGCCTGCATCTGTGATGCGTTTTTTGCTCTGAAAACGTGCTCCCACCTACTATATCCATGCGATCCGTCTCTGAAAATTTTAAAAAACCTTGTTAGTGAAACTGTCGAACATGCAACAGAAAGTTAAAGCAAGCCCATGAATATGCTGAAATTTACCATAAATTCACAGATATTTGAGAAACTGTAACAATATTTTGGAATTGAAATAACAAAGTTGCTCCACAGCTGGAGGGTATTATTTGCTTCATCTAACTCAGGGCCCTTAGTTAATGCCATCCATCCCCTATTAGATAAGCTATTTCTTGAAAGAAAGACAAGAAATAAAACTTATGCAATCAATCAACTATCTACTTTGAATGTAAAATTACAGAAAAATAACACCAAAGGTCAGGAAATGATGTGCTGCTAGCTGGACCACACTTACTCACCGATTATCTCGGGGAAAAAAGTGAAAAAAATAAAATAAATCCATCTGTACTATTAAACACTTCACTTTCTTTTTTTTTCTTTTATCTTTTCGCATTGCCAACAAATTTGTCATTTCTTATTAATCCCTACAACTGGTTGCTGGCTACCTTCTGAAGTATTCCAAACGTACATTTACACCTGAGAAGATAGGAGCTACAGTAATCAACCATTTTTCCAGAAGAAAAGACACTGGAGAGGGACAAAGAAAAACAAAACAAACTCAAAAGAGAAGGAAACATTTTGACCACTTAAAAATGGCATCCAACTTCTCTTGATTTACCCAGAGATCAGCATAATAAAGAAAAACCATTTTATGTAAAGAAGAAGAAAGAATGGTGATCTGGGCATGAGCGTCAAACATGATAATCAAGTAAAGAACCGAACAACCATTTCCTGAGTTTCTGAAACCTACTCTATAGTATTCATGACTGCAGTTTTCCAAAGTTGCCAGGTCCAAAAAGGGTGCAGGTCTAATGCCAAGTCATGTGGTCTGAGTTTCATTACATGGAGATAAATGGCACAGATTTGTGAAATTTTATTTATCATTTTGATAGAAATAAATTCGCAAAATTTCATTTTCCCACTGGAACCACAAAATAACCACAAAGTAGGAGAAAGATTAAGAATATATGGACTGAGAGAATCAAATCAGTAAGTCTGTGATTGTGTTCCAGATACTATGATTAAAATGTTCTTACATTGAACTTTTTTTAATCAAGCAGAACAAAAAATGGACTTTTGTTTTCATAATTTTAAATTGAACGAATAACATGCCCACGGATAATCATTCAACCATATTGGGGAAGCTGTTCAGAGTCATCACTAGCATGAACTGACAGAAAACATAGATGTCTAAATATGACCATCCAAACCGATCCCACTATGAAACTATTTTGAACTACAAAGTGAAACATAGCTTTGGACTGAATACAGGCAGGTTAAATGCCACTAAGAACATTCACAAACAGAGACATCTGCACGATTTTTTCGCATTAAAAAAAAAAAAAAAAAAAAGGGCAGGCCAGTCATTTTTAGCAACAGAGACATCTGCACAATTTTGTAGCTTCTTTTTTTCTTTTGTTCTGTTTTTATAGGTAAGATAAATAATAGCTTTTGTTAACATTCTAACTTATTTATTTCCAGTTTCTGCTTATTGCTTCCAAGTATTATCACGGAGGTTTTTTCTTCATTCTTGTTTGCAGATGCGTCTTTTACAAAAAATAAAATAAAATTCAGGTATTGAATCTATTCACTTAGGAAAATTGATGGGAAACTGCTGGTTTCGAGCGAAAGGAAAAAATAAAAAAATAAATAGTGTAGCAACCCATGGATGTCATTTGACATGGGACTTCAGCTGGTCAAGGTTTATGTTAGCTTCAGCATGATAGATTGCATGCCTATTCTTATGGGCTCAAATAACTATATCCAACAATGGATGACAATTTTAAAATATTATATATTTGTTTGTTTGAAAGATAAAAAAATATTAGATATCTCTACAAACATTTAAATCTATTTGAACCTTAATATAAAGAGAACACTCAGTTGCAGTCATTTACCATTACTAGGGATGACAGACACCAGAAAGGGGCAGGTCATCACATCTCCAGCCTATGTGCCAAGTTGGCACGTGCGAAAAGACGCATGTGTTGAGCCTACGTTTGGGTCATGCATGGGTAGGCTAGGTAAAAGGGACCCACATTGTTGAGACTATGCACAAAACCCTGTTTATGGGGCCCACCGTAATCTGTGTGCAACATCCACTCTGTCCATGATTTTTGCCAGCTTATGTTTGGACCAAGATATTCCAAACCGGTTATGTAATGTGGTAACTATTTCATGTTACAGGGTCGTAACAGCTGTTATGTAAAAATTGACTTGTAACAGCCCCGTAATGGTCCTATAACAGCCGCAATGGCCCTATAACAGTCAATTGTGGGGCCAAAATAGGTTTATTAAAAAAATATATCCGTGATGGCCATTACAGGGGCCATAATGGCTGTGATGGCCCTATTGTAACGGCCACCGTTACTGTTATGGAATGCCTTGGTTAGGATGAAGGCCCTAAAATCAGGCTGATCTACAAAACAACTTGTTCACACCACAGGAACAACAAGAATCAGGACACCCACCATTCAACACTTCCAAGGGCCCACATTACATGCCATACAAACCACTCCTAAAGTAATTTCCCAGCAGGATGAAGGGAAGAAGAAAACATCAGCCTGATCAAGAACTTCGATTGGCCCAAGAATGCGTAAATGGTAGGCATCCTCATCCCATTTTTACCTATGGTATGGCCTGCATGATTTCTGAACCACGCTGATTTTTTGAATAACATCATAACATCAACATGTAGACATATGGATGGAGCCCCTAGAGCTTTCTGTAGCACAGTCTCTCTATGACACTTCATTGTATGAAGTGAGAGGCAGAGGAAGGCAGGGCTGTTGAAGACTTTCATTCTGCCTCTGTTGTGACTCATGACCCACCACCTGACAGAGGGTCAGTCATTATACCAAAATAACTCTTCATTGGTGATCGCAACCTCTGATTTTTAGATTTTAAGGAGAGCCATTGGAATTTTACTTTCATTGTTCTAAATTCATTTACAGATAGACTCAAAATCATTCATTCATATTAAGTTTCTTATAGTCATTGGCGTAGTCAGTTCCAATGATCAGAGCACTTACCATGTGGGCCTACTGGGAACAACAGACACTAGATCCTGAGTTGGGGTAGAGAAATTGTAACCCATTTCTCTAACTCCCATATGGCAATGGACGGTAGATCTACAAGCAGGGAGTTGTATCATCATGGCGGCATGTGTAGGATTTGGAACCTTCCATCACAAAATTCCTACTCCTTGCATTTCCATTTTGGGGCTGTTTGATATTTTCAATGTAAAATTCCTATTTTTACATATGTATCCTCATTCCCCATGATGATCTGTAAGCCTCCATCTTTTGCATTAAACAGTTTGCAACAGTGTGGGTACCAGAGATAACGGTGTCTCTCCACTTGTATTCACAGTTACGTATTTAACGAGTTAAAGGTCTACATGAACCTAGAAACTTTTTTGGGTTTCCCATGACAAAGAATCTTCTCAAGCATCAAACTAAAAACAGCGAGCTGAACATGGCTGAATGACCCCTTGTACTTTCCTGACATCTACTTACACATCAATGCATACTCACCTAGATAAGCAGTGGAAATTGAGGACCAACTTCCATGAAAGAAATCAACAAGCAAATCTACATCTTTCTGCAAGAACTGAAGCATCCACAAATTTAAAGATGAGCTTTCAGGAAGAACAACAGGAAAAGTAATTAACATATAATGTTCCAATACTTCCCATGACACATGCCCTTATCATAACTGGGATTTCCAAGCAGAATTACATCCTTATACTTCTATGAAACCTCCCAGTAGCATGAATCCCATGGAACCTTATAGGAAGTTAGGAATTTGGCTGTTTACACCAGAGTAGACCAATACCTAACATTCAATGTGGAACTGGTTGAAAATTAAAAAGAGGTAGCCACGTTGAAAGATATACAAGCAAGAAATCTAATTCACTTGATCAAAGCAGGTGAATGCTAGTCATCCAATGTTTGTTATGGAGCAACGGGAATCAGGATCCTTTCTTTGGATTAGGTGAACAGTTTTTCCTGCTTCCAACTCGTATCATAATGCACTGCCTTCAATTTATTGATCTAGCTTTTGTGGACTCCCTAGCTAGCGAGGGGGTCCTTCTCTCTTCTCTGTCTTAGGATTCTTATCCATGCCTTGGTGGACCTTTGTAGCTTTTCGCCCATCAAACATTTCTAATGATTTTGCTTGTTATCGAAAAAAAGCTAAAACGAAAATCATTGCTCTAGTTTTACTTGTTCTACACAACAAAATAAATATATTGTCAGGATTCTTCCTAGCCATTTTAAGGCAAAAGGCACCATATGATGTCTAAACATGAGGCTACATCGCCCTTCTGCCCCACTAAAAATCACTATTGCAATATAGGTCAAAACTTTGTCCAATCCTCCTCAACAGTTTAATGCATTTGTTGCAAATCTATCAAAAATACGTTAAGAAGCCACTGTAAAAAGCTCTTAGATTAGGCTTCAAGGAAACAGAGAGACTGAAAATTATACAGGTGTTGGTTATTTAGATGTACTAGATTTGGACTTTGTAAACAGCTAAAAGCTATCATCATCATCCCTATTGCACCTGCTCAATCTCACTTCTATAGTAATAAAGGGTTGATCCTAATCCATCAGCACTCATACCAATCCTCCACAAAATCACTATGAACAAGTGCCATATCAAATCACCAAAATAAAAAGGGAAGAAAAAAGGGTTACAAAACAAATTGAGCAAGATTGATCTTGGCATCTAAATCCTAGAGGACCTCATATAAGAAAAAATGAAATGTTCACTCAAACATAATCACCAAAAAAATCAAATTATTCATTCAATGCATTCAATTCAAGCAAGGAAAAAAAAAGCCCACTAATGATTCAGTAAAAGCCTTCAATTCAAGCAAGAACAGAAGCAAAAAGAGAGATCAAATCCACATCACCACCAAATATACATAATCACATTTTATAAAACCCCACCAAATATACATCAAACACACTCGATTCAAGCAAGAAGGGAACCAAAACAAGGACCCGAAACCATACCTCCCAATCGATCCCCCCAAAACAACACCCGCCCGTCATCCTCTTCCTCATCGAACTCATCCCCGTACCCAAATTCAGCATCCCCGCGGTACCCTGGCTCACTCCCGTACCCTGACTCATTCCCGGGGATTTCCAAAACCCAGCCCTGCGATGGCCCACCCCCGCCATTACCGCCGCCCGAATTCTCCCTCTCCCCGCCCCCTCCAGCATCCCTCCCGCCATTCTGCCTTGAATTCCGCGCCTCGCTCACGTCCGACCCCCAGCTCGCATCCCCGCCACCATTCACAAACAGCTCCCCGCTCGAGTCAGTCCCCACCAGGACCGGGAAATCCGAGCACGTGGCGTAGGCCCCCGACGCCCCGCCACACGCCCCGACCGAGCAGCACCGGCGGGTCCCGCTCCGGTCGCTGCTCCGACCGGACACCGACCGGGACCCGCGGCGGCGGCGCTTCCGCGCGATCCAACGGAGATTCTCCCGCTTCGGCTGCCGCGGGACTGCGGGACGGTCCTCGTCGGCGAGCGTCAGCTTGGACAGGTCGAGATCGACGGCCGGATTGGGGGTGGTGGCCCGATCAGAGAGGCAGGGCTTCTTGTTGCGGAGGGCATTTCTGGAATTTATGTAGAGATCGGATTCTAGGGCTTTGGGAAGGGTTTGGAGGTGGAAGGGATTCCAGCTGTGGAGCTGGAAGGTGCAGGATTCAAGGGCATTTCTGGAATTTAGGGTTTTCTGCCTCATGGCTGTGGCAATTTCGTCATTTCTTTGGGAATCGAGGATATTTTGTTTTTCTGATGGAAGGAAGGAGGAAGAGAGAAATGGTGTGGTTTTTGAGAGGTTTGAGGATTTCCAGGGAGAAGATAACTAGAGGAGGCAGCGGATTGGGTGTTGCCACGGCATCACCCAAGACGGTGAGGTCCTTACTGTGGGGCCCACTTTGATGATATATATTCTAAATCCATACTGTCCATCCGATTTTTCCAGATCATTTTATTTATTATCCCGAAAAATAAAAAGATCCAAGTCTTAGGTGGGCCTTACCATAAGAAATAGTGATGATTGAATTCTACACCATTAAAAACATCCTAGAGTCCACTGTAATGTTTATGTAATTTTTATTAGCCTCCAACCTTATGATAAGGTTAAAAAATTATTGATAAAGGGAAAAAGTAAATATAATCTTCATCTAAAACATTTTTGGGCCACAATAAGATTTTAATGGTCAATCACTACTCTTTCCTATAGTGTGGTCTGTCTGAGATTTGGATCTATTTGATTTTCAATATCACGACTAAAATTATCTGAAAAAGAGGATGGACGGTGTGGATATAAAATACATATACCGAGGTGGATCCCACGTTAAGGACTGCACTGTCGTTTGTGAGGCCAGGGCAGCACCTAGTCCGCTCCCGTTAGAGGAGGGGGAAAAAAAGCATTGGTGTCCCACGGGACCTCAGTGAATCGTAGTCCACTTGCCTCGTACAACTCTTATCGGCAGTGATAGATCGGATCCGCTTATCGGGAGATCTGAAAAGATAGATGGCTTGCCTCAAAAATGTGAACTATACGATCATCGGATGTTCTACATGTTTGGATATAATCTGGACCATCGATCAGCTTCTATTTATGATTTATACGATAAGCCATTTTAAGTTCTCATAGGTGGCTTCCACAACTAGGATTGTGTGCGGATGCGATCTTCAACACATGTACCTCGTTTCCACATGTGATATGTGGGGCCCGTTGTGTACGGCTTGTGGTATGAAAACTTGTGTCCGTCAAACGGAAAGCATTTTATCAGCTTTGACAATTAATCAGATTAATGGTTTGGATCGCCTAGGGTGGGTTCATATACGCAGTAGGGCCACATTTTAGAGTGGTCCCGCTGACTACTATACTGGCTATTGAGTCTTGAAGAGATCCTGCCAGAGCATTCTTCGAGAATCTGGATTGGATAGCTGGATTATTATACAGGTTCGCTGGAATACAACTCGATGTATAGATAGTATATACATCGCGACTGAAGCCATTTCTTCTGAGTCTATATTCAGTGATATGAACCGTTGATCTGACGAAATACAACGATTAAGGGGGCTTCCTAAAAAATCATCAAGATTGCATAATCCTAGACTTTCGAATCAATGGCCACAAAATCATCGGTCAAAGAGACATCCCATATCCAACCTTAAATTTTGATAATCAAAGTGCTAAAGTACTCCAGTCAGAGATTTTTCCTCCATCGAGAGTGAGGCCCATCTTGTAAACGGTCTGGATCTCGGCCGTAGATCCAATGGCTATGGTCCGAACGCATCCTATTGCACTACATTGGATGTGTCACCGCAAAACTCTGCATTTGTATCTTTACAATGCAATCACAAAAATCTGTCTGACCAAAGATACAAAGCCGACTCGGTGCGTCGGAGGCCGACTAAGCACGACTTGGCTGCGACCCGAGCCAGCAATATGGCTGCGGCACCGACCGTAAGGCCCACCTTGATGCATGTATTGTATATCCACACCATTCACCTATTTTTCCAGTTTATTTTATATTGTATTTCCAAAAAAAATTAAAAAAGTTCCAAGTGGACCACACTGTAGAAAACAGTGGTTGTTGGACTTTGGCAATTAAAAACTTCTTAATGTCAAATGTAATGTTTTTTTTGCCATCCAACCTGTTTATTAGATCAAACAGACTTGGATGAAAGGAAAGAACAAATATCAGATTGATCCAAAACTTTCGTGGCCCACGAAAGGTTCTCAATGGTCCATAACTACTGCTTCCTGTGGTGTGGTCCACTTGAAAATTGAATCTGCTCTATTTTTGATACGCTCTATTTTTTATACTACTCTCTAAAATAATTTGAAAAAATAAATGGACGGCGTGGATATACATTGCATGGATCGAGGTGGGTCCCAGTGTTAAGGCTACATCCACATTCGCTGGCTCCGGGGTCGCAGCGAAGTCGCCCTAAAGCGGATTTTGCGGTGTACCACACACAAAGGAGGCGGATTGGCCGTGTCCGGACGGAAAGATTTTCCACCTAGGAAGCGGATTGCCTTTGCCCCGACAGATAGATATTCTACTGTCCCTGTTGTCGGAAGCTATGCGGGTCCACTGACATGCTTTTAACAGATCCACTCCTTTCATCAGTTTTGCAAGACTAAGTAGGACAATATACTGAAAATTAGATTGATCAAAAACTCATGTGTGCCATACCACACTACACAGCAGAGCTTGCACGGCCACCATTGGAATTTTTTTGAGGGCCATGGAAGTTCTGTGCGAGGATGATACTTGTGTATAAGATACGCAGAAACACATGATGGCATCTTATTAATCAATGTCCGTTTCTCAAGAATTGATATAAACAATACCATCCCTTGAGGAAAAATATGACAAGCCTGGAGACTCGATTATAAAATGGACCAACTCTACTAATTCAGCCTGGAATTTCGAGGCAACAAGCTTGACCGATGCAAAAGAACTAAATGCCTTAAGGAGAGACTCAGCTCGGGTTGCGGGGATTGAACCCCGACCAAGACTTACAAAGTCAGGAGCCATAGGCAAAATATATAAGATACATGAAAGTTGACTCGGTAAACGAGGCAGTAACATCTAAAAGGCCAATTAAAGCTTAAAGCTTAGAAATCACTTGACCGACCATAAAACCGACTCATAATTAAGTCGGTTATAGGGTCAGCTATCGGAGTAAGAGTGGATATCGATTACTAATCGGTTCCATTTCATCCGACAGAAGGCAAATGGCTTTGTTCTCGTGACTGGCCGAGATCCACTCAATACTAGAGTCAGTCAGGACCGAGCCAAACAAAGAAGAGACGACGTGAGTGAAAACAGTCCCAAAAATCTAGTAAAAAGGTTCTCAATCCCGAAAACCTCGAGATCGAATAGAGTCCAAAAATGGATTGATATCAAATTTCCAAGATATTAGGAAGAGAATCCCTGCACGACGAGACCCTCTCATTCCTATAAAAACAGGAAATCTCCAAGTTAAAAGGTATGCAAAAAACTCTTCTCAAAACCCTTCTTACACAGTCCTATTAACGACTTTAGCATCGGAGGGTCCCCGGCTCTAGCCAGGGTTTCCTTTATTTCTTCCTCTTGTAGGTGGTAGGACGGGGGAGGGCGCACCAGTTTTTTGCATCAATAGATTGGCGCCGTCTGTGGGAATCGATACAAAAAGTCATTTTTCAGGATCTATCGATAAGCTTCAAGCAAGTTTCAATTGCGAGAACCAGAAGAACTGCTCAAAACGAGCTTACTGAGGTCATCGTTATTAGACCGCCGACACTTGAAGGTCCGTCGAGTACGAACGAAGCTCAAGGGGCAAACAGATCTAATGGCTATTTCTGGAAGATAATGAGGATCCTTTCGACTAGGCTTTTATGGATTTTTTATACCATTGGAGTCGAAGAAATGTGTCGTGACTGATTCATAATCTGTTATGTTGGTCATCTTCTGGTGATCCACCCCCCAAGTGAGATCAACACTTCTTAAGGGGATCTATACAATTCATAATTCACAATCACATTCATATGCACTTCCATATGTGCATTCATATAAATCAACATTGACAACTACATCCACATGCACAACATAAAAAAAACAACATTGACATCCACTTCCACATCTACATATACTTCAACATTTTTACACCATACAATTCACATCCGTATTCATACAAATCCAATCCACTCCACTTTCACTTCCACATTTTCATTCATACAACTCCATATTCACATCCACTTTCATAGTTTTATACTGTACAATTTAAAATTCATAATCAATGCACTTCCACATCCACATTCATACAAATCCACATCCACATCCAGTATCACATCCACATTTTCATTTATACAGTTTAACATTCACATCCACATGCACTTCCATATTCTCACCCATTCAATTTGAAACCCACATCCACACTTTCATTCATACAATTCAACATTCACAACCTACAACCAATCCACATGCACATTTATTCATTCAACATTCACCAAAATGGTGCCTAGGTGGGATCCACAGTCACCAAGTGGTATCCATAGTGGGCCAGGTGGGATCCACAATGCCCAAGTGGGATTAACACTGGCCGAGGGATCCATAGTGCCCACGTGCGATCCACGGTAATAACTATTCAAAAAAACATTCACACTATGTACTCTCACCTCTACCTGCCATATCATTCGCACTTCCTTGAAGAAAAACTTGTAATCGATCAGCGATATAAAGATTATCGTCAGATTGAAGGTACTATTACCTCATAATGTCGCCAGAATGAAAGTACCATAACTGTAAACATGTCTGAGTATTGTCAAAGTGGGTCCCACGGAGGCGGAAGGAACGGTCTTAACTATCTTCTTCAGTAGTGATGGTGGTCCCTCTCTCTCTCATCAGTGGTGGTGGTCCCCTCCCTAAAAAAAACATCTAAAAACTTGAAAATGGGCAAAAATGTGGGTCCAACCCCACATATATGCTTACAAAATGATATTATGGGGCCCATCATGCATCTCCATTGAAATTCATTCCGGACATTAGCTCAAGGAAATAATTTAAGGGCATGGCCCCAAGAATCGGGGAAGAAGATATCAAGGATGGACCGTACCAAAGGAGATAGCTGCAAGAAAAATGCCATCGTTATCTCTATTAGGGGCCATAGAGGCCTCATATGAAAATGAAATCAACGCCTTCCAATGTCCAAGGATGCTCTGAAGCGAATGAACGGATAATATTTGTGGCTTCATGGGACCACAATCTCCTCTTCTCAAAAAGACATTTTCCTGCAACGGCAGTACGATGGAGCATATGGGCAAATGACAGTTTCATCCAAAAAAAAGGACAAAATATCATATCAGGGCTAAAAAAGTATAACCCTACTAGAAATTCATCATTTTAGCCCTTACCTCATTCCATGGGGATATTATAGTCAAAATTCCCTATGCGGGCCTACAATGTTGTGTATACGGCGGGAGCATATTAGGTGTGGCCCTTATCGTGGACCCAACTTGACGTATGGATTCTATATCCTCTGTCATGCCCCAAACCCGAAAATCGGATTCACAGGAATCCCGATCGCCGAATCTGGTGCCGACAGCCTCCGTAGTACCCCATTGTCGACTCCTAGTGTCCATACACCAGATTCCGATCCTGAGATCCAACAAGAAGGATTTTTTTTTGTACATTTAACTCATAATAAGCATAACCACAAGATTACCCAATTCACAAAGACAACATCATCATCACATATCCACTAATATAATCGTTTGAGTACAATGCTAAAGAAAAAAATACATCAATCGAAAATCAAGCTCCAGAAGACCGCTGCCCGCTCCAAGCTCAACACTGCTGCAACCTAACATCACCTGCACGCATCTATCGTGCATAAGCTTATAGAAAGCTTAGAGGGTGGTGTAAGTGTGTGCACAAGGTTAGTGCCAAGTATTCAATACAATGCCATCATCATACAATACCGAAAATACTGGTGGTCCATAAACCGTACAATATCACAATAAGCAGAAATACTGACAAAATCATGAATCATCAAAGTAAGCAGAAATACTGACAAGAGCAGGAATTATCAAAGTATACAGAAATACTGACAAGATCATAAATCGTATGATAATAGAGTAAGCGAAAATATGGACAAGTTCATGAGTCAATCAATATCAGAATACACAATATAAAACAACTATGCAAATGAGGAGTCATAAAGAGCTAAATATCAGATGCCGAGGATACAATGCAATATGTAAATCCTGCTAAATCTGTCTAGGTCATATAAGTATAGAAAACATAACCCAAAATGCCATATGCATGCGGATGCAATATGCGATGCATTGAAATGACCAAGCTGGATTGTGAGGTCGGGATGATAGTACGTAGTATCGCAGGCTACGGGGTCCATCACAAGGGACTTCTATCCAAACCAGTCTCATACCTAAATTTGGATAGTTAGACTTAATGTGGTAAACTCCTGGTCTCAGGTAAGTCGCGCGCCCAACCGAAATCCTGGCCATGCGAAGGTACACGTAACAAATAGTTATGCACCACCAGCCCAAGTGGACAGTGAATGAATAAATGAATGAATATGTAATTTCTGCTCAATAAGTCCACATATCAGTATGGTTCCTCTCTGAGAAATCACTGGGGTCTATTACACTCCAAACCAGATTGTCGCCCCATCGCGCGCAATAAGGTGAGTGGAAGAGGCCTCACTATTCGCCTGCCAATATCAGGCCCGGCTCATCGATAGCGGACCCATTCCTTGAGCTGGTCAAACTCAGCCTAGCATTGCCCCCTCCTCTCGGGCAGGTAAGGCTGTACCCCCTTCCAACCTACCACGACACAGTGGGAGCCGCGACCTAATGGTATACGGCCGTCATGCGCTCAGGCATCCACTCGGTCTAGACGTTGGAGCAACCTCTGGAACCAAGAGGGTTTAGGGACTTTCACCCAGGGGTATCTATAGCACCCCATGTAGAACAGATTTTTGGTGTCTCATCTGGCCATCCACAAAATACATGTGCAGGCTACGACCCTGATGTCGCTAGGTCGTACAATAATCACAATACATAATGTAAGATGCATGAGTCATACAATCCAGTCATACATCAATCCTGCACATACCGTGTACTCATGTAAAATAATCTCCACCTATCAGGGAGTCTCATAACAACATGCCCAATGACATATGCAATGGTCAATCACATCTCATAACAACATGCAGATGATGCGTATGAGCATGTATCATGATGCTATGCTGCCACATACTCATAATCGGTATCAATAACCTGCATCAACAATCGGCCTCAACAATGTAGACATTTAACCAACATTGCCCTCAAGGAATGGTCCACATAAAGCCTAACATATAATAGACCCATGGCCTCACAAAGGGCTTGATATACAATACCATGGGCCTCACTCAAGAGCTTAATACACATCTCGATGGGCCTTTTACATGGTCCTAACATACATCACAATGGGCTCCATTGCTTGTCACTCAAATGCATCACAATGGGCCTCATTACATGTAACATCCTGGATTTTCACTGTTTTGAATTTTCAAAATTCCTTTAATTTTTTTATTTAATTAACTTATAATATTACTTATTAACCATTAGAACTCAATGTTAGTGTATACAGGGGTAGTACCAGTAAAGAACCACACCAGTCTGATTAATCAGTCGTAGGAAGCTAATGAATCCACCCGATCACTTGAACATCAGGTGTAGTGTAACGTCCCGCCCAATCAGAATAGTGTCCTGAGGTGTCCACGTAGGATTTGCCACAAGACCATTTATTTAAGCTACTCGTAGTGAGGTATCACCAATAAATTAGACCAAGATTTGCCCGACTGATTGGGCCAGACGGGTCCTGATAGAACTCTGTGCGGGCCTCCGATCAGACAATATTAAAAGGCAATTGATATCTAGGCGCCTCACACAGTGGTAGTAGAACATTGTACTGAAGTATTACCTATCAGGTGAACAAACCATCCACCAAATGCAATGGGGAAATGCATGACTTTAAGCCCCTTTTGTTAAACCTGAAGTCTAAAGACCAAATCTTAAATATGAAGCCTAAATCTGAAATCTGAAGTAAAAAAACTTGTTTGATAATTAAGGCTGAAGTCTAAAATTTAAGTATTGAATATGAAACAAATTGTTTGTTAACAAACATCTTTAACGTCTGAAATATGTTAATTTGACACATTTGCCCCTATTTCCTGTTTGGAAATGTTTTACATTATAAAGAAATTATTTTTTATTAAATGAAAATAAGATTATTCTATTTAATTTGAATAAACTATAAAGTACTTAATAGAAAATTTAAATATCATTATTCATAAAAAAAAAGATAAAAAATTAATGATCTACACCTATAAGTGTGGCGACAATTTCTTCATTTTCTGGCCTATTGTTCTAAAACGAGTTCACAAAACGGATGGACGGGGTAGATTTCTCACAGTAGGCAGGGTGGGCCCTATATAGGTTTCCAACGCAGGAACTTCCTGTGAAAGGCTTTCCCACGCATATATGGGTTGGTGTAGACGGGCAATTCTGATAAGGTGAGTAGCCAAATCGCTACTAAAGTGACGTCACCAAGCTCTGTGGACCCCACCATGATGTGTGTGTGTTGTATCCATACCGTCCAACCATTTGTAGAGATGGTTTTATGGCATGAGAAAAAGAATTGGATAGACCTGAAGATCTAAAGTTCAAGTGGATCCACCATAGAAAACCGTGAGAGCAGACCCATCGTTGAAACATTTATAAGGGCCACCATGATGTATTTTTTAGATCCAACCTATTCATAAGTTAACATAGAGATCGATGAAGTGAAAACAAAATATAAACTTGATCGGAAACTTCTGTGCCCCTAAGAAGTTTTGAAAGGTGGATTAGGTACTACCCTTCGAGCTCGGGATAGGCAGAGGCTCCGATGGCCACTGAGGGGTCACTGTAATTTATGAGTTTTATCCACACCGTCCATCCATATTTCAATATCATTTTAGATGGCTAAACCAAAAATAAGGTAGATCTAAAGCTCAAGTGGACCACACCACAAGAAACAGTGGTACTAAGGACGCCCACCGTTGAAACCTTCTTAGGGTCTACTTTGTCAATTATTTTCCATCCAACCTGTTGATATGATCATTTACAATTGGACATCCAATCTTTTTATTAGGTCATACAGGCCCAGATGAAGGGAAAAAATAAAGATAAGCTTGATCCAAAACTTTTATGGCCCCCAAAAGGTTTTTAATGGTCGACGCTCATTCAACACTGTTTCCTGTAATGTGGCCCAATTGAGATTTTGATATACCTAATGTTTTTGTACCATACCATGAAATGATTTGAAAAAATAGATGGATGGCATGGATGAAACACATACATCATGGTGGGGCCCACAAAGCACCGACGATCAGCCACTGGCCGGTGGCAGTGGGAGTAGCCAATCTGTTCCCATCTTGGCGGGACGGGGATTTCTTGCTAAAGCCTTCCGTCCTGCACTGGAAACCCAAGTGGGCCCACCGTGATTTTTTTTTTGAGAAATCCATACCGTCCATACGTTTTTTGAGATCATTTTAAGGCTTGGGGTAAAATGAGACGGATCCAATACTAAAGTGGGCCGAAAATGTGAGCATTGAACGTCCACTGTTGAAATATTCATGGGGCCAAAGAAGTTTTGAATCGTTCTAATATTTATGTTTTCAGTTCATCTCAGTAGGAATTATGTTAAGAACGGTATGGATGGCATGTAAACACATCTGTCAACCTTAGAAAGTTTTCAACAGTAGGAATTTCCCTACCCACCTTTTCCTTTAACGAAGCTCACTTGAGTATTGGATCCGGCTTATTTTTTGCCCCAATTACTAAAATGATCTCAAAAAATGTATGGACGGGATGGATTTCTCATGAACATCACAGTGGGCCCCACCTAGGTTTTCAGCGCAGGAACTTCCTGCGAAAGGCTTTTGCAGGAATCCGCATCCGTCATGGCTCCTGGGCGGCATGTTTAACGAGGATGCGGATTGCGTACTACCCCCGCCTATACCTGGCTCCAAACGAGCAGTTCTGTAGGCGGGCCCACCGTGATATATTTGTACATCCAAACCGTCAATCCTTTTTTTCAGATTATTTTAAGGCATGAACACAAAAATGAGGCATATCCAACGTTCAAGTGGACCACACCAAATAATAATATTGGTTGCATTAAAATGCACCAGTTGCATTAAATGCAAGATGTAGTCCATTTGATCGTTGGATCTGCCTCATTTTTGTTTACATGCCTTAAAATAATATGAGAAAAGGGATAGAGAGTTTGGATGTACAGATACATCAAGGTGGGCCGCCCATAGAACTGCCCGTTCGGAGCAGTACGAGTCCGTTGTACCAACGGTTCAAAGAGATCAAAGTTACATGGGCCAATGTGATGTTTTTTTACCATCCAACCTATTCATTAGGTCATGTAGACGTGGATGAAGTGAAAACACAAATATCAGCTTGATCTGAAACTTCTCCAGCTCTCAATAAGTTTTTAACGATGGACGTTCAATCCCCACCTTATGGTCCAATTAATCATTGGACCTGCTTCTTTTATTGGATCACACCTTAAATTACCTGAAAAAGTTGATGGACGGTGTGGATCAAACACATAAATCATGTGGGGGCATAAAGAAGGTTTATAGGTTAAAGGTTCATTTTATATTGCGCATAAAATTTTCGTAGTAACTTAAAAAGGGGTACTTTTGGAAGAAAAAAAATTTGTTTAATGAAAAATCACGGAGCGCATTCTGCGTTCTCCATTAAGCCAGACTCCTATCACGGAAAAAATTCAGTGAAAAACAACTTACCGCTTTCCGTCTTCCGCGTTAACAACGCATTAACAAACACCACTAAACACGAAAAAATTTTCCCATTCCGCGTTAAGTGCAAAAATTCAGCGTTAACAAACACGGCCTAAATACACCCCACTTATGCTAGGACCGGAATCTGGCGCTTGCAAATGAAACTGAGATACAAGGCTATCTAGCTGTTGGATCTCTTCTACATTTTCAGAGGAGGTCTAATGAATTTTCCTACACCCGTCCACAAACTCTGAGACCCAATCGTGAAACGGTGACCGTTGATCGCAAATCGAGCCCGTGTGACCAAACTTCAGATCCGATCGTCCTCAAATTTTGTGTGGCCCTTCATCGGGCCATGGAGCAACTATCCTATGAATTTTATAACCAGAGGGCCACCAGAACCACTCCAATCACTAAAATGGACCCTACATGACCATTTAAAGATCGGAATCGTTTGCTCAAACCATATAACCATTCATCCGTTTGTTCCTAAATTTTATATGGCCCCTCATTGGGCCATAAGGCACCTACACATCAAATTTGGTGGCCAAGCGAGTGTTGGGTCCGCCCCAAAGCCAATGAGGAATCCTAGAGGGTCATTGTGGGAATTTATTGAAATTAAAGGCCAGATGACTCAAATCTAACCGACCCTTCGCTAACTAATCAAGGTTAACATGACTAAATTAAAGATCTAACCGGGGCAGAGTCAGATAAGGCCCGGATCTTGAATAATAGACCAAATCAACCTCATTACTCTTTTAATCTAAAACCGACGGTTTAGAGTGATCATGACCAAATATCCACTTCCACTAGTTATAAATAGGTCACCCTACAAATATAGTTAATCCAAACCCTGATCATTATCCATGAGAAATCTCAATACTTAATTCATTCCAAAAATGCCTCGATTTTCTGAACAAGCTCTAGACCGCTCGTTAGTGGGCCGTTAGTTCCAAAATTATAGAGTAATGTTCATCTTACTGGGCTCGACGTCCATCGCGGGAGTCAGACTCGGGTAGTGTCCAGAATCGCTCAACTTAAGCGGAAGGATGAGTGCATGAGAAGCGCAAATGCCCTAAAGAAAGGATCTGGAACTTAAGTGAATTGAGTTATCCACTCTTTTGCAAAGTTGAGGATTTTGGACTGTCGGTTTGCGACCAAACTTCACACGTGGAGTATGGATATTTTCCTGCTCATATCGGTATAGTCGTGGCCCCGATCGACCATCGGTGACCGTTGAACAGATTTTTAATCATATCTGTTGATCGGCGCATCCAAATGGTGGGCCGATCGTGTTCATACGTAGATCATCATTAAGGCTAACTATCCTACGGTGTATATCAATATGAATACCCTATAGTGGGCCCTAGATCTTGAAAAGACCCTCCCATAGGTCTAGTATAGTAAAAACCCAACACTTGGGGCCATTTTCACCAAATCTGGCATTATAAAAGGGCCTCATTTGGGCTCTCTCTCTCCCCATACGATTTTGCCCTAGAGAAGGAAAGAGAGAAGAGAGAAAAAGGAGAAGAGAAAGAGGAGAAAGGAGGAGAAAGAGAGGGGAAGAAGAGAGTAAAGGAGGGTGTTGTTGATGGTGGGGCCCAAGGGAGCTCAACCTTGCAACTCTCCACCTCTTCTCCAAGAAAACCCTCCACCACAACCACACATTCGCTCCGTTGATCGCTTAGGTAAAATCTCTCACCCCTTTTTCTTGAAATCCATGTATTGAGGAGAGATTAGCATGGATTCTAACATACAAATGCTTGCTTTAGGGATTCCGGCCGTTCAACCCCAAAAATCCCCGCTCTTAGGTCGTTCCCAAGCCTTCAATGAATTCGAAGGTGCAGACTATTACTCTTAGGTGATCTAGCACCAATTTTAATACGAGATTAATGATTTTGATTGCTTGGATGTTATAATTGAAAGCCTACGGAAATCCTAGGAATTGTATGTTGGTTGGAATGGTATGAATTTATATGATTAGCTCTCTCTAATGATGTCGTTTATGTTTCTCACATGATTTGATGTATGGATGATCATATACTCATGTCGTGTTGATTTTTATTTGTTGTTTGCTTCATGTTACGTATGATTTCATTACTCTTGTGTACATGATTTCTCAACATGGAGGAAGTGTTAACTTCCTCACCAACCCACACCACACACATACACTTTATTCATAATGTTAATAGTTTGCTTGTTAGAGAAATTTGAATTGTATGTTGAGCAACATGAGAATATGGTGTTGAATATGCTTGATGTTACTTTGGTAGTTGGCATGCTATGAGTCCCTATTCTTATCCTTGGGTTGGTCAGGAATTTGAGAAGTGACGGTAGTCCCATCGGTTGGACTATGCTATGGCTAGACCCATGCGTTTGGGCGGGTGTATGCCGGTGGCTGTAGTTCGACTACATGGGTCCTTTGTGCCTGATGTCACTCGTGTCATGCTCGCCCGACTCAAGTAGTTTAGCCTACTGTTTGACCAACCTTGATTGTTAACTCTGCTTGTTCACACTTGTATGGAACCTGGAACACCCTACAACCGTTGTAGCTCATCAATAACCTACTTGAAATTTGGTCCATAGCCTCGTGAGGCGGGCATGGTGGAATGAGACACTGTGTCCGAGCTGTCGGCCTATGCTGGGGTACCGCGCCTCCCCGTAGTGACCGCGAGCGATCCCTTTCTCATGGCACTCCTCATGTGCTTGAAGTCGGGGACGAGGAACCCGACGGGATCACGGACCGCGAGGTCTCGGCCTCACGCATTGGGGGGTCTTGGCCTCGCAACCCGTTTAGGGCATTGATACGTGGGGTGTACCAGATTCCCAAATCTGCTGGATGAATGGACCTAACTAATCACACGGCTAACACGATCATTGCATCTCACTAGTTAGGGTGGCGACTCGGCAGTCGAGGTCGCACTGAGGGAGTGTTGGCATTGGCGATCGTTAGATGGTGTCGCACGAGGGAGCGTTGTGGTGAGGGCATGCATCATGTCATGCTTCATACATGCGCATTAATAAGATTACTTAGACGTATGTGTTTGTCTGCTTTTCATTAAGATCATATTATAATTGATGACTGTGATAACTTGAGGTTAATAGCACCCACTGAGTTGATCACTTACTCCCACTCTGGGATGGTGTTTTAAAACACCAACCAGACCCGTTCATAGATGCAGGTGACTCAAGGCTTGAGGAGCCTGGCGAGACGAGCTTGGACGAGGAGGACGAGTTCTCTTGCTTCCAGCCGATGTACGGGCCCCCGTCGGATCAGTAGATGGGTCATTGGATCGCCGAGCAGTGGCTCAGCTTATTTCTTTTGGTCATGTCATTCTTTTTATGATTTTGTTAGGCGTCACCTTGTACGCCTATTTGTATTCTTTTAGATATGTATATATAGGTATATTTGATTTTTTTCCATTTCAGTAGACTTATGTGGTTGTGCTTCATGTTCCAGGAAATTTCAGAATGCGCTTTTAGACTGGATTAATCGCATATTAATAAAAATCGGTTATAAGTGACCTCGGGAACTCGGGAGTCGAGTGTATGCACGACCCCCGATTTTCAGGGTGTTACATTACATATGCCTCGATACTCGGCCTCGACAATCGGAATTGATCGATAATCGGAATCAGCAATCGGTCACGACAATTGAAATCGATCGATAATTAGAATCGGCAAATCAGTCATGTCAATCGGCAATCAGTCACGACGATCGAAATCGATCAATAATCAGAATCGACAAATCGGTCTCGTCAATCAGAATCGGCAATCGGTCAAGACAATCGAAATCGATCGATAATCAGAATCGGCAAACCGGTCACAATGCTCGGAATCGACAATCGAAATCGATCGATAATAAGAGTCGACAAATCGGTCACGGTACTCGAAATCAACAATCAGTCACGACAATCAAGATTAATCGATAATCAGAATCGGCAAACCGGTTATGACAATCGGGATCGACAATCGGTCACGACAATCGGAATCGATTGATAATTAGAATCGGCAAATCGGTCACGACAATCGGGATCGATCGATAATCAGAATCGGCAGATCGGTCACGACAATCGGGATCAATCAATAATCAAAATCGACAAATCAGTCACGGCAATGGCACCGATAATCAACAGATAAGCAAAGCGGGGTCCATAAATGATCAGCCGATCAACCATAGTATAAATATCGGTACTCGGCCGTGGTTATATCAAATTCAAAAGCACGGAGCCATCCATTTACGGCGAATAAGGCCCACTTATTTGGGTTAACCCACGAAGAGAATGGGCCTAACAAGGCCTAAGGGAAGGTCACAATGAGTACATCTAACCATCATTGCCCATCAATGTGGACGTTAAACCAATATTACTCCCAAGGAGTGGCTGCTATAAACATCATTACATACTTCATGGTGGAATCTCACATCGCAATGGGCCTCATACATATCACATTCGACCCCACATAAAGGCCCCACATACGTCTCATTGGGCCTCACTCGTGGCCCTTATATACATCACATTGGGCCTCAACCCATGGGCCATTAAATACATCAAGTGGATCGCATCCACGGGCCGCACCAATGGGCCTCATATATATCGAATCGGCCTTATCACATGGGCCGCACTTGTGGGCCTTATATACATCAAGTAAACTGTGTCCACGGGCCGCACCAATGGGCCTCATATATGTCAAGTGGGCTAATGGGGCAGCCCTAGGTTTAACAAAACAGATAGATAACGAGGTTGAAACACATTCATCACGGTGCGCCCCACATGCTGATGGGCGGCGTGGTGAATACATACATCATGGCGGGTTCCCACACCACCCTGGACAGATAGACGACTGTAGTTAAAACACATGCATCTAGCTGGCGTCCCACCGTCTCAATCCAGTGAATGGTGTGGATTTGAAATAAATACGTTCTGGTGAGTCCTGCACTACAACGTTCAGGATAGACGGTGTGGATTTGAAATAAATATGTCGTGGTGGGCCTCGCACTGTACCGTCCAGGACGGACAGTGTGGATTTGGTCCATACACCACAGTGTCATCCCACCGTTCAAACCATATGGGTGATGAGGATAGAGAATACATACAGCAAGGTGGGTCCCATCCCACACGTATCACATGTGTGGGGTGGGCCACACCTCAAAACGGCTGGACGGTGTGTATACGTCAGGGTGCGTCCCACCATGGGACGGTTGGAGTATATATCATAGCTAATGTCATTCCAGCAATCTTATAGCTGGTGTAAATGTACACCAGTCCATCCCCTTCCCACATAGGTGGGTCCTACATAGGGCCCACCATATAGAATTATATATTATAATGCATATATATTTTATTTATTTAGAAGAGCACCAACGGCGCCTGGATGTAAGACACATTCATCATGGGTCCACGTGAACGGTCTGGATTTCACATAAGACGTGGTGGCCCACGGAACTTAGCTGACATCAATGCAGCAGCTGGAAGGCTGGTGGAAGGACAGTCCGCATTAAACCCATAAATCACGTGGGTAGAGAATAAATACATCAACGGTGTGGCCACCGTACAGATCTTCTGGACGGTACAGATCTAATAAATACATCAAGGTGGCCCCTCCTACACATGTGTGACAGGCCAACCCCCGTACAGACGGTTGTATACATGCATAAGAGGTGGGTCCACACGTGTGGCCCACCTCAGCTGAAAACCAAGCTGATATTTGTTTTCCTCTCAACAGTCCAGCAGCTTTTGCTGCTGGACGCCTGACCTTGGACGGTCAGGATTAGGTGGGCCCGGGATCTGGCTAAACTAGATGAACAGTATAGATGTAATACATACATCATATAAGGTGGGCCCCACACGCTGCCATGGTGGGGTCCATATCGAATGGATGGATGGTCTCAAGTAAAACACACATATCAGAGTGGTACCTGCAAATAGGGGTTCAACCGTGGACGTTATCATCTCCAATGTTTCTTGCTGTCTGGTCCACCTGAGGTCTTGATCTTCTCACCCAGGCCATACAATGATATGGAGAAATAGATAGACGGTGTTGATATAACACATACCTCGTGATCAGGGCCACACTTGTTGGCGTCTGAGTGTTGCGTGGGCCCACAACAATTGCTGACGTCAATACCACAACAGCTACATGCTGCTATGTAGCCGTGGGACCATAGAACTTGCTGACCGTCAGTACTGCAGTGAATAGCTGGACGGTCTGCATCATACATGTCTCAAGGTGGGCCCCACCCTCACACGTGTAGCACGTGTGAGGTAAGTCTTGCACCCAGAAAATGGATGGGAAAAGGGGATAAAATACACAAACCACGGTGGATTCACCCACCACTGTCCAAATGGATGGACGGCTGGGATAAAACACATACTGCATGATGGGCCCACACTGGTGACGTACAGCCAGTCGGTTCAAAGACTTGGGTCCCACGTAGGGCCCACCAGCCGATATATTCTACATATATATATTTATTATTATTATTATTATCATTTTACTACACACGGTCCAGCACTGCTGGATGGTCAGGACTGTTATCAAGGTGGGCCGTGGAGCTAGCCAAAATGGACAGGTGCGGTGGATGTGGGACAAACACACCACTGTGCGTCCAGCACACACAGCAAGGTGGGTCCACATGGTGGCCCATTAGAGTTGGGATAAGTTGATATTTGTAGTTTCCCTTCACCCAGGTCTGTCGCACAGGCGCCAAGGTGCCCGGACAGCATGAATACAGTACATCCATCACAGTGGATCCCACCATTTGGACAACATGTGGATCATCCACCAAGGTGGGCCATCACACACACACACCAAGTGGGCCACAACCTCAACATCAATATATATATAAAAAAATAAATGAAAGAAAGAGAGAGAAAGAGAGAGGAAGAAACGTGTGAAGGGGAGGGACCCCGCCACTATGGGCGCTCCTTATACAACGCCTACATCAAGATGGGTCCCACCACGTGTGGGCCCTTAAATCATCAAAATCGAGGTAATGAACACCCAGCTTTGATCTGCTTGGTCCTCTTCTTCCATCAATGCATCCTAGAGCTCCAAAGGGTGCATTTGAACGGTGGAGATTGATTTTGGAAAGTGGGATTGGATGGTAGAGAGTGGGCCACACCAAGCTCCTCCATGGAAGCCATGGACGTTGGAGCTCTTGTGGTTGTTTGGAGAATGAGAGAAAGATGAGAGAGAGAGGTAGGTGTGATGGGTGTAAATGAGTGATATGAATTTGTGTAAGAGAGAGTACTTTATGTAAGAAAGAGTTGACTTTAAGGGAAAGGTAGTTGTACTTGGGGATGGGTGAGTGATGGAGGGTGATGTGTACTGGATTGATTTGACATATTGTAAAGATTCTCTCGGTATTTGCAACTTGCGGTGTTTTCTCAAACTAAATGCAAGCCCACATCTCCTGGCAAGGGTATCGCATCGGTGTGCGAGTTGCAGCGTTGGAATCACGGCGACGACGCGATCGCTAGGGTACAAGTTTCGAGTCGAGCCGACTCTAATATGTTCAACTCGTCTTAGGATCACGCGCAAACGTCAAATATAGGTCGAGGGTTGCCGGAATTCGACCAGGAGGACTGCGAAAGCCTATGGAACGATACGGGCTAGGATACGGGTCTCACATCCTCTACATCCATCCATTTTTTTAGGGGAAATTTACGACTATGGGCCCCACCTTTTATCCATTGGATATTCTTGAAACAATACAAACTTAACATACACACTTAGACCTCTTTGTACAGACGACAAATTCCAGGACGAAAATACCCCTCCTTTTCACGAAAACGGATTGGGTACGCCTCCTGCCACCCGCCAATGGCGGATCGTCAGTTGTATGTGGGCCCCACCATGATGTTTGCTTTTCATCCATGCCGTCCATATATTTTTTCAGATCATTTTATGGTATGAGACCAAAAATGAGGTATATCCAAGTCTAAGTGTACCACATTACAGGAAACAGTGTTGAATGAGCGTCAACCATTAGAAACTCAGGTGGAGCCCACTGTGATGTTTGCGAGAAATCCTCCCCGTCTAAGTTCATTCATAGGGTCACAAAGACCTGGATGAAGAGGAAAAACAAATTTCATAATGATCCAAAACTTCTGTATCCCCTGAAAGGGTTTCAATGGTAGACGTTCAATTCCCTACTGCCTTTTACAGTGTGGTCCACTTGATAGTTAGATCTATCTTATTTTTCATCTCAAGCCTTAATATGAGTTCGCCAAATAGATGGATGGTTTGGATATAACACAGGCCTCATGATGGGACCCACAAAAGCAACACATAAAAAAATAAAATAAAATAACACAGACTGTCGCGGCACTACAACCAGTTGGGCTGCAGTGCCGTGGCAGTCTGGCAGATTTTTTTATTTTTATTTTTAACTGGGAGAACTTTTTCTCCCTTACATTTTTCTCTAATACATAATTATATAAATATGTATATATAGGTATATAAAAATATTTTTTTATCTTTTAATTCATTTCTTTGTCCATGTATTCAATAAGCATATCTCCTAAACTAGAATGATTTGTTTTTTTTTTTTTACATACGCACACACACACCCACACACTCACACTAGTGGAATTTCACCACCTATGGATACTCGAACGCTTGACCGGGTGTTGAAACTCCTAAGAGTCTACCACTCGAGCAAGAGTAAGGATCCAAACTAGAATGATTTGCTTAACGTACCATATATGATTTTGGGGTAAGAGAAGCTAATTTAGCGGGGCAAGCATGAGATTCAGCAGGGTAAACATGAAAATGAGCGGGGCAAACATCAAATTTAACGGGGCAAATATGAAAATGAGAGGGCAAGCATGAAAATTAGCAAGGCAAACATGAAAATGAGCGGGCCAAACATGAAAATGAGCGAGGCAGGTATGAAAAAGAGTGGGGCAAACATGAAAAAGAGTGGGGTAAACTAAAAAATTAGCAGGGAAAACATGAAAAGCAGCGGGGCAAACTGAAATATGAGCGGGGCAAACTAGAAAATCAGCAGGGGAAACATGAAAATCAGTGGGGGAAACATGAAAAGTGGTGGGGCAAACTAGAAAAGCAGCGGGGGAAACATGAAAATCAGCGGGGGAAACATGAAAAGCAGTGGGGCAAACTGAAATATGAGCGGGGCGAACTAGAAAATCGGCAGGGGAAACATGAAAAGCAGCGGGGCAAACTAGAAAAACAGCGAGGCAAACTTAAATATAAGCGGGGCAAACTAGAAAATCAACGGGGGAAACATGAAAATCAGGGGAAAAAACATGAAAAGTAGTCGGGTAAACTAGAAAATCAGCGGGGGAAACATCAAAAGCAGCGGGGCAAACCAGAAAAACAGCGGGGTAAACTGAAATATGAGCGGGGCAAACTAGAAAATCAGTGGGGGGAAAATGAAAATCAGCGGGGGAAACATAAAAAGCAGCAGGGCAAACTAGAAAAATCAGCGGGAGAAACATGAAAATCAGCGGGAAAAACGTGAAAAGCAGCGGGGCAAACTAGAAAATCAGCGGGGGAAACATGAAAAGCAGCGGGGCAAACTAAAATATGAGCGGGGCAAACTAAAATATGATTTGGATTATCTGTATACCAAGAGTCATACTAGGAGGCCCTTATCTCTCTTTTAAGATTTTACAGACACCTATATGCAATTGTTGGAAAGAAACCTCATTTTTCATGACATGCTCTCTTTAGTCTTTTTCTTCTCTCATCAATATAACAAATACATAATACACAAACTCAATTACAACAAGCTACCCGCCGACAAGTTCATAAAACCATGATCCCTATATCTTGGAATGCTAGCATGGAAAGCCCGTTGTAGAACATCAATCCAAGCTGTAAATATGGACTCTTTTAACTGAGCCCACTTGAGGATTTACTGATTTTTTCAAAAGGAATCATAAGCTCCATGCCCAATTATGCAAGTTTGATGGATCTAACTGTGACAGCACCCCAAACTCACATAGATTTTAAAGTTGCTACCCTCAAACCTTAGACACTTCTTTAGTTGAATGTTGACCATTACATAGTTTTATGCCACTAATTAGAACATTAAGATTATCCTATTGAAGAAACATGCTACTTTTGAATATCATCCCCAACCACTTTCTCATGTTTCCCCCACTGATTTTCTAGTTTTCCTCGCTCATTTTCATATTTTTCCCGCTGATTTTCTAGTTTGCCTCACTCATATTTTAGTTTACCCCGCTGTTTTTCTAGTTTGCCCCGCTCATACTTCAGTTTGCCCCACTGTTTTTCTAGTTTGCCCCGCTCATACTTCAATTTGCCCCACTATTTTTCTAGTTTGTCCCGCTCATACTTCAGTTTGCCCCGCTGTTTTTCTAGTTTGCCCCGCTCATACTTCAGTTTGCTGCACTGTTTTTCTAGTTTGCCCCGCTCATATTTCAATTTGCCCCGCTCATACTTTAGTTTGCCCCGCTGTTTTTCTAGTTTGCCCTGCTCATACTTCAGTTTGCCCCGCTGTTTTTCTAGTGTGGTCCACTTGATAGTTAGATCTATCTTATTTTTCGTCTCAAGCCTTAATATGAGTTGTCATATAGATGGACAGTTTGGATATAACACAGACCTCATGATGAGACCCACAAAAACAATACAGAAAAAAAAAAAACACACACAGAGACTGTCGCGGCAGGCTGTGTGTTTTTTTTTTTTTGGGGAGAACTTTTTCTCCCTTACATTTTTCTCTAATACATAATTTTATAAATATGTATATATAAATATATAAAAATATATTTCTATCTTTTAATTCATTTCTTTGTCTAAGTATTTAACAAGCATATCTCCTAAATTAGAATGACTTTTTTATACACACGCACACACACCCCCACACACTCCACACTAGTGGAATTTCACCACCTATGGATACTCGAACGCTTGACCGAGTGTTGAAACTCCTAAGAGTCTACCACCCGAGCAAGAGTAAGGATCCAAACTAGAATGATTTACTTAACGTACCACATATGATTTTAGGGTAGGAGAAGCTAATTTAGCCAACCAACCTAGTTATTTTCCAAGATTTCAGCGGAGCAAATTAGAAAATCAGCAGTGCAAACTAGAAAATCAGCAGAGGAAACATGAAAATCACATTGAATGTATGTAGTATATCCACGCTGTTCATCCATTTTTCATCTAATTTTAACGGTTTAGCCCCCAAATTAAAGCATATCAAAAGATCAAGTGGATCACACCACGGGAAACAGTGGGCATAATGATTTCCACTGTTGAAACCATAGTGGGCCAACAATAATGTTTGTTTGTTATCAAACCTATTCATAAGATCATACAGACATGGATTAATAGAAAAACAATTATAAGCTTGATCCAAAACTTCTATAGCCCCTAAGAAATGATCAACAATAGAAGTTCAATTCAAAATTTCATTTGGTGTGGTCCATTTGAATATTGGATACGTTTAGATTTATCGGCTCAAGCCATGAAATTATCTGTTAAGTTTGCCCCGCTGATTATTTAGTTTGCCCCGTTGAATTTCATGTTTACCCCGATCAATTTCATGTTTGCCCCGTTGATTTCCTAGTTTGTCTCGCTGATTTTCTAGTTTGCCCCGTTGATTTTTCAGTTTGCCCCATTGATTTTCTAATTTCCCTCGTTGATTTTCAAGTTTGCCCCGCTGATTTTCTAGTTTGCCCCACTGATTTCCTAGTTTGCCCCGCTGATTTTTTAGTTTGCCCCACTGATTTTTTAGTTTCCCTCGCTTAATTTCATGTTTGCCCCGCTGATTTTCTAGTTTGCCCTGCTGATTTCATAGTTTACCCCACTGATTTTCTAGTTTGCCCCGCTGATTTTCATGTTTGCCCCGCTGATTTTCTAGTTTACCCGCTGATTTTCTAGTTTGCCTCGCTGATTTCATAGTTTGCCCTGCTGATTTTCTAGTTTGCCTCGCTGATTTTCATGTTTGCCCCGCTGATTTTCTAGTTTCCCCTGCTTAATTTCATGTTTGCCCCTCTAAATTTCTAGTTTGCCCCGCTCAATTTCATGTATGGCTGAAGGTTGAGCGGGTTCAACCCGACTGATCCGTGACTGACCTGACATTGGGTTAGGCTCGGGCAGGATATATCAGGTCCGATCTCAAGCTTGGGTTATACAAACACCAACCCAAAAAAACTTAGGTTGGGCTTGGGTTACCTGACCCAACCCGAACCCAATCAATATATTAGTTACTTATAAATTATAATTGAGTGTGGATTGTTTGTGTAGAAGGTACACTAGTGATGTCGGGTCTCATTTGTCCACGTCATTTCCAAGGACTCAAGCTAATAAGATATGTCAGATTTCTCTCTCCCAAATAGATTACATGCTATGCTACATGACTTTTTAAAGGAGTAGTCCTATATTTTAGCTTGGTTTTTTAAAGAAAAAAAATGAAGTTCTTTATGATGAATAATCACATATATAATTAATAAAATCATAGATACAAAAAATAAGTCCTATATTGAAATATAATAAACTAATGTAATAATGAAAATATTAGCACGTATATACCCGACCAACCCAATCAACCCGTCGAGCCCTCTTGGGTTGGGCTTGGGTTGAGAATTCTCAACCCAAGATTGGGTTGGGTTGGGTTGGGTCAAGGTTTAGGTATAAGAACCTTGGGTTGGGTTAGGGTTGAGCACCAACCCGAACCAACCGGCCCGACTTTCAGCCCTAATTTCATGCTTGCCCTGCTCAATTTCATGTTTTACCCGCTAAATTTCTAGTTTTCCCCACTCAATTTCATGTTTGCCTTGCTCAATTTCATGTTTGCCCCGCTGAATTTCCAGTTTAACCGCGAAGTGATTGAAATTGACCACGAACTGAATGAAATGGATTTTCGATCATCAACCCGATGGAATCTTGGAAAATAACTAGGTTGGTTAGCTAAATTAGCTTCTCCTACCCTAAAATCATATGTGGTACGTTAAGTAAATCATTTTAGTTTAGGAGATATGCTTGTTAAATAAATAGACAAAGAAATGAATTGAAAGATACAAATTTTTTTTTATATACTTATATGTACATATTTAATTATGTATTAGAGAAAAATGTCAGGGAGAAAAAGTTCTCCATGTATATAAAAATAAAAAATAAAAATTTGGACTATCACGGCACTACCATCGAACCCGCGGCAGTCTATAAATATATATATTTTTTTTGCGACGTTATTTTTGTGGGTCCCATTATGAGGTCTTTATTATATCCAAACCGTCCATCTATTTGGCGAGCTCATATTAAAGCTTGAGGCAAAAAATAAGATAGATCTAACTATCAAGTGGATCACACTATAAAAGGTAGCGGGGAATTGAACGTCTACCATTGAAACCCTTTTAGGGGTTATAGAAGTTTTGGATCATTATGAAATTTGTTTTTCCTCTTCATACAGACCTTTGTGACCTTATGAATAGATTGGTCGGAAAATAAATGTCATTGTGGGCCCTACAAAGTTTTTAACGGTGAAAATTAATTTTTCCGCTGCTCTTTGTGGTGTGGTCCAGTTGATCTTTGGATATGATTTTTTTTTTTTTTTGGGATAATGCTCCGAAATGATCTTGAAATATGATGAAATGATCTCGAAATATGGATGAACGTTTTGGATATAATAAATACATAGTTGTGGGGCCGTGTAAGTTTAATCTCTTTTGAGCCGTTCGTACAACTCTCGGTTAGAGGAGCGTTAGCGCTCGTCTTCGAAAGGAAGGCAGGGGTATTGTCATCCTGAAATTCCGACTCCGTACGAGGAGGTCCAAGTGCATATTCTAAGTTTGTATTGCTTCAAAAAACCACCGGATAAAAGATGGGGTCCACAGTAGTAAATTTCTCATTTTTTTAGATCATTTTAGGGCATGAACCCAATGAATTAATCAGATCTAAATCTCACGTGGACCATATCATGGAAAAAGTGGCAGTTGGATATTAAAAACTTCTAATGAACCACGAAGGTTTAATCTAGATGATTTCCCCCCTTCGTCCATGTTTTTTACGGTATCAACAGGTTGGATGGCAAATAAAAGCCCCAGATTTTTTTTTAATGGTGTGGGGTGTTCAATCACCATGGTTTCTATAATATGGTCCACCTGAGATTTGGGTCTGCTACTTTTTTAAGCTCGTGCCCTAAAATGTAGAATACATATATATACTAGGTGGACCCACAGTAATCCACTCCCGTGTATGGCATCCAACCCGCGTAACAAGTGAGCCAATCAAGATTATGGACTCAAAAACCCTGTGACTATAAGGTCACATCAAGTGAAACAATCGACTACCATCAAAACATCGCAGTTCACGTGGAAGTGGATGGCCTGTGGCGGGTGCGACTGGGATATTCATTTGACACAGCGGGGCCTAAGCTCTACGGGGCCATTATGATGTTTGTGTTTTATCACACCACCCGTCCATTTTGCTAGCTCATTTTAAGTCATTAGTCCAAAAATGACGCAGATCCAAAACTCAAGTGAACCACACTCCAGAAAATAGTAGGAATTGAACACCCACCATTGAAAATCATTTGGGCCCACTATGATGTTTTATTTACCATCCAACTGTTAATAAGGTCACACATATATGGGTGAAGGGAAAACACAAATATAAACTTAATCTAAAACTTTTGTGGTCCCTGAAAGTCTTCTAGTTAGGTATTCAATCCTCACTAATTTTCTGGTGTGGTCCACTTGAGCTTTGGGTTAGCATAATTTTTGGGCTTAAGCCCTAAAATGAGCTACCAAAATGGAAAGACCGCGTAGATATATAAGATATATACATTATAGTTGGTTTACAAAGCTTGGGCAATGTCTTGCCGCATGGATATACCAAGGCAAGTGCCCTGTGTTCAAATCACATGGCCCACGCACTGGTTAGAGAGTTCTATATTTTGGGTGTTCAACTTTAAAGAGGAGGAAGATTGCCTACTTGAAGTTCCTACACTAAGAAGTTAAAGGGGGGCCATCATAATGTTTGTGAGAAATTCTCATTGTCCATCTATTTTGGCCGCTCATATTAAGTACTAGTACATGATTCAAAAAATTAAAACAGATCCAAAACTCAAGCCAGCCTCACAATATTATTATTACTATTTTTATTTTTTTTAAGTATGTAGAAAAATGCCTAGTGTAGAAACCTCCTTCAAGTCTACCATGATGTTTATATGCTATTCATCTCATTCATAAGGTCATTTCTATTAAGATAAAGTAAAAACAAAGAAATATTAGCCTCCCGGTCATTTCACAGCTGGACATTCAATCCTCATTGTTTCCTCACGTGACTCACTTAAGTTTTGGATATGTGTCATTTTGGCCTCATGTCTGCCTGGATGAATTTCTCGCAAACACGACAATGGTCTACTAAGCTTTACCATAGTAACTTATTGTAACAGAGGGTGTGGTGTCTTCCTCATGCACTATAGCTTACTAGGGCTCTTGTTGTGTTTTGTGCGGACACCATTCCAATTGAATGTAACACGGCAAATAGCAAAGGTTGTGAGCCACACCATAATGCCGGCTCATTTTAGGGCATAAGCCAAAAAATGAGGTAAATCAAAATATCTACTCGACCATGCCATACAAAACTATAGTGGATGGATGCCCATCATTAAAAACTTTTCCATGCCACAAAAGTTTTGATTCATACTAATATTTGTATTTTCCCTTCGTCCGTGCTTTTGTGACCTTATCAATAGATTAGATAGCAAATAAACAATACATTAGGCCTTGGTTTTTAATGATGAGTGTCCAATCACCATTATTTTTCTATAATGTGGTCCACTTTAGATTTGGATATGCCTCATTTTGAACTCATGCCCTAAAGTAATGATTCAAGATAGATAAACAGTGTAGATAAAACACATACATTATGGTGGGGCTTAAAGAGCAGTTTCAGTACACAAGCTCATCGTGTGTATGCCAAACAATAAACAACCATCCAAATTCACATGGCCCACGTCATAGTCCGATCGTCCTATTTTTTGGGTGCTCAGCCTTCCGTCTGGGTTGGCTACTCCCATGCCACCGGCCCCTTGGCTGGCGGTCAATGCTCTATGGGCCCCACCATCATGTATGTGTTTCATCCATTCTGTTCATCCATTTTTAAATATCGATTTAGAGCTTGATTCCAACAATTAGAGGGATATAGCTCAGGTGGACCACACCACAGGAAAACAATATTTATTAGATATCCATCATTAAAATCCTCCTAAGGCCCACTGTACTTTTTATTTGACATCCAATCTGTTGATTAGGTCATACAGGATCAGATGAAGGGGAAAAACAAATATCAGCTTGATCCAAAACTTTTATGGCCCCCAAAAGGTTTTTAATAGTCAACGCTCATTCAACACTGTTTTCTGTAATGTGGTCCACTTGAGATTGAGATATACCTCGTTTTTGGTATCATACCATAAAATGATCTGAAAAAATAGATGGAAGGCATGGATGAAACACATACATCATGGTGGGGCCCACAGAGCACCGACCATCAGCCATTGGCTGGTGGCAGGAGTAGCCAATCCGTTTCCCTGTCATACAAGCTAGATTGCATACACACATCAAGGTGGGCCCACAAAAAATCATAGATAAGCCAATTTTACAACGACCTGCAGAGGAACCGACATCTTAGCTGAATCATTCCCAACCATCCATTTATAATTACACTTCCTCCAGTGAGCGGCCAGTAGCCTATTCTAAAGGTCTATGGATGACTTCAAAGCCCACTGTCCCCACAGCCCATACGGGGAGAGGGTACTTTCGTCATTTAACAAGAAAAGGACTTTAGGAAAGTGGATGAGCCCTTGGAATTGAGTCCGGATCCTCTCTTATCAGGTCAACAGAGAATTCCTGATACCCTATTTCTCATTGGTCCATGTCACTACTCACCAAATAAATAAAAATAATAAACAACAGCTTCGGACGCCAAACCATTATGGTAACAGAAATTTTCTGTTGACCTGATAGTAGAGGATCCCGACTTTGGAATTAGGAGTAAAATAAAGAGGGGCGTAGCTTCTCATGTGCCCACTCCATAAAAAGTCAAAAGTAGCCTTTATCGTAATTTGTAGAAGTGGTCTGTATGTCTGAGGTCTATCTCTACACCGTACACGTGTTATGCTGATTTATCAATCTACACCGTTCATCTAGTGGACCCTTAATGTGAATAGCTTATACATCAAAATGACACTGACAATTCATTTTATTTCATCTCTTTTATACACTGAATGTCGATTGTTAAACTGCATATGTTTCTACTGTTGATTTGGAGGCCACTGATTAGATGGCTAAGATCATCCAATCTAAGTGGATTTTTGACCATTCGCCATCTGTAATAGAGGAAACTCAACGGACGGTGATAAATCACTCCGCTGTATTTAAGGATGTACCAGCTCCAACGTATCATCACCCTCGGTCTCTATCCATCCCAAGTGGCCCACCATGCGCGCATTTTAGAAAAGTGCACTGTGCGTGCATCGGTATCCCTGCATGTCTCTTTGTAAACCTTGCTAGTAGCCAAAAAAAAAAGGTCTCAGGTCCAACCGGTTAGACTGTAAGTTACCGTCCACCCATGAGTAACTTCTAGCCTTTCGATTTGAATGCAATATCCAATCCATTCAATAGGTTCCTCTCACCATAAGAATCGTTATATATAAAAAACAGGTCCGTAATTGTATTTGATTTTATCACGGCTATATATTATTTTCTACGGTTCGGATCTTCATATCAGTTAAGTGATTCTCATGGTGGGACCAACCTACTAGAAGGTTTGGATTTTGTATGAACTTAATATATTGTGATAGATACGATGAGTGGACTGTAACTTTTGGTCCAACCGGTTGGACTTAAGGCCTTCTCCCAAGCAAAACGAAGAATTATCCGGTGTGTAGACTTGCACTGAATATTTGGTGTATACGCCGTTCATCGCCGTTGCGATCATGATCAGACGGTGGTGATCAGTTGACCAACCAGCTTCTCAAGACACAGATGCGTATGCGTGTCCCTATTTTGCTTAGTTAAAATCATTTCTGGCCGTCTATTTGTTCTGTGAGCTCTGGTCCATTTGAGGCGTTGAAAAGGCCTATTTTATGGTGCAGAAGATCTGAGACTGTGCACCCACCTTATGTAAAGATCTGATCAATCACACGCGTTCCATATTAGCATGTGTGCCTAGGTGTGGATGGGCAGGGTTCCCACACGTATGCAGAATTAACAAACCTAATACACCGATCCAAAACTAAAGTGGACCACACCATTAGGAAAAGTGGTATGGGGAGCTAAAATTGAAACCTTCTTAGGTCCCACCGGCTGATATTTGATTAATCCCTTAATCCTAGTGTTACTCATGCTATGAACCGATTGGATTGCATTTACACGTCACGATGGTGGGCCTAAGGAAGGTTTTAATAGCGGCCATCCCATCCCCACCGTTCCTTATGGCATGGCCCACTTAACTTTTAGATCGGCCTTATTCTTAGTCTGACGTCCAAAAATCACCTGGCACGAATGATGGACGGAGTAGATCCACACGCACATCACGGTGGGCCCACTGCGCTTTCTTTTCAGTCTCCTGCAACCGTTATACGAATTTCGTTTCTTTCTCGTCATGTGTGAAATCGTACAAAGCTAGATCTTGACTGAAATACGACTAAAGCACTTTTACACTCTTACCCCTCCACACATATCTCATTACAACATTAACCTTCTAACCTTGTAGAGTACTATTGTTATAAAAGACTCCCTGCCCAAACAAGAGATATAAAAATTCAAGCAAGAGAGAAAGAAACACCACACAACAGACAACACCGCACCATGGTAGAGGAAGGGAGAGGTGCACCACATGGTGTTCTACTGGCTGTAGTGGTGGGCCTTGTCGTAGCGGGCCCAATGCTACTCGGTGATCAAGGCGAGGCCTTATCAAACGCGATCGCAGGAATTCTAAGCCCGACGGGCCTTCTCCTCCTGCCCATCGTCCTCCTCGTCATCATTCGATTCCTATCGTCCGATAGAGGGACCGCACTCTCCGAGATCTTCTCCGCGGGTGAGCCCGATTCCATACATCGGCTCGGCGGGTCCCCGGTCGGTGTCGCACTCTTACTACTACTACTACTCTTTCTACTCTATAATCGTGTGTCCTTGTTTGGGCCCGGCGACGATGATTCCGGTGAGTAGGCCATTTTTGGACTTGTTGCACCAGTACTTGGTTTTATACTTGTAAGTGTATCTATTAATAGATTGTAGTTTTTGTTCGAGTGTTAAATGTTGTTGATGTGAAATTACTATACTGCTCTTGTCATAACTGTGGCAATTTCCCTTTTTTTCTCTAGTTGAATGGAGGGTGTTTTGGTCGATTAAGAAATTTGCTGCCTCTGGCTCTGAGTCTTTGTGCTGTTCTGATTACCAAACTGGAGACAGGATCACATGTAGGCAGTGTCTTTTCCAATCAATGTTTCATGTGTGTAGGAAATCTGAGCCATGAAAATGATGGGCTACAGATAGGAGATTTTGTGATGAAAAAAATCAGGGTGATCCGTCCATTAGATTGGACACCTCGGTATTGGATGTCCTTTGTTTTGACTGAACGGCCCGGATGATTCATGTAGGATACTGAAATTTTTTTTCTACAGGTGAGATTTGTGGTGTGCCCATCTTTTGGACGGATCGGATGTTTTAAAAAAATGACATGTTGGTTGGTAAGAAGGGGTGTATGAGAAAGTTAGCATGCAGATACGATGGTCATTTGTGGGAGTTGCTTGGAAAGGAGATGTCACCACAAACCAAGCTTTGAGAATGTAGAGCTTCAAAGTTTCTGTCGCCCTACTAAGGCCCACATTCTCAGATCATCTGATTATCTGAACCGTCCATTTTCGGGTACTTACATAGATAAGCTATCAACTCAAAGCCAAGCCTTCGTTGATCATCCTGGCCTTTGATTTTTGTAGTTGAATTTGATCCATTAAAAATATTTGATTGTTCTAAGGTTATCTACAGAAAATGATTATCTGAATCATACGATATCATTTTACGACCGTATATTTTATAGGAATGGATCCAGAAAATGGAAGGTTCCGATCATAAGATTATTTCAGCATGTGGTCCCTGGTGGGGCGAAAAATACTGATTTTCTAAGTCGCGACAGACGGAATGAGAACTAAGTGAGTGGGAGAGGCTGAGGTCGTTGGGAAATGATTGCCGGTGGGAATTCTATTTCTCGCTTTTGTCTTTACGGAATTCTCCGGATGAATTATATGCTACACGGCCCGCATATTTGGATAGTATACATTCATTCTCAATTCTGAAAAATGGGCCCATGTTTTGATAATCCAAACCATTGGTTTGTCTTTTCTCCATTGTGTTAGTGTATTAAACTGAAAATTTTTCTTATCAATTGATATTAGCCTTTATTTTTGGGGACAAAATATTGACGGTTTAAGAAGAAATACTACATTCAAATGAAAAGGGATATAATGTTGGTCTATGGATAACCGATCTGAGTATATTTTGGGAAATAATACATACGAAGTGGGACCCAAACATACTAGTGGTCTGGATTATTGAACCATTGACCTCACTTATCAGATTTGAAATCCGTTTAAGCTATGAGAAGATGCAGCTCCATGTCATGCAAGATTTTCCTTTTTTCTTTTTTTATTTTAATCATCACGCTCTTTGGGCCCTTTGTTTCTTGCCGTATACCAGCCGAACCGAGCGGAGCTTGGTCCAACTTAGCTCAGCTCAGCCAAGAGCTTGACTACAGCTTAAATTTGTCTCGGCTTATTTCTGGGCTGACTGGCCAACCTGGCTGGCTCATTAGCTTAAGCCAGTTTGAGCCAAGTTCAAGCCAAATTTTAGCAATGCCTGACAGCTTAATTAGAGTTTCCATTTTAAGATTTTAAATATATATTATAAAATTTATTTAAATATATAAATATTTATATTAAGTGAATTCAATCGGAATTGATTCGAACCGAGTCAAGAGCCGAGTCGAGTGAGTTAACCAAGCTCACTCCGTTTGTGTACAGCTCTACCACTCACGAGGAGTGAGCGGATTAGGTGTTGTTCCTCACACAAATGGTGCGGCCCTGACCGTGGGGCCCACCTTGATGTATATTTTGAATATCCATGCCATTCATCTGTTTTCGCAGCTCATTTTAGGCATGATCCTAACAATGTCGAAGAACTAAATCTCATTTGGACCACACCAAGGGAAAGAGTGGTGATCGAATGCTTACCATTAAAAACTTACTAGGGCCACCCTAATGTCTATTTGTCATCCACCCTGTTGATAAACTCAGAAAAACAAATGTCAATCTGATCCAAAACTTTTGTAACCCACGGGAAGCTATCAATGATCAATCACCATTGTTTCCCATGGTATGGTCCATCTAAGATTTGGATCTATTTCATTTTTTGGCTCGTGCCCTTAAGAGAAATAGAAAAACGTATGGACAGCATGGATACACCAAAATGCATTAAGGTGGGTCACATCAATACGCCAATACTAACCTGGTATAGCCATTTCATGCAACCGGTGGCCATGGTCCGCTGATATGGTCTGTTGACGGGGGTACAACTGAATTGGAGTCACCCAAATCCAACTGGTTAGTTCCAATTGGGTTAAGTTCGGCTTGGGCTAAAAATCCATGACCTGTCCAAGCTGGATGGGCCACAATAAAAAAATAAAATAAAAATACTATGATCCAATTATTTTAGCATTGAAATTTTAGATGAATTTTGGGCATTCAAAAGTAAAATTTTCAATGACTTGCATTCTACTCCAACCATCAGAAGGCAGGATCATCAATAAATCATGGTTACAAAACAACTAATTTATTTTCATAAATAGATGAAATTATCGAAATGGTAAGAAGTTTGATTTTATATATTAGTTTAGTAGTTGCAAATGTTAACTTGAGTTGACATAATTAATATATTGCAACTTAGACAGTAACAGGTTGATCATTAAATACTTTGGGTTCTTGAGTCATCCAATTCAAAAATTCTATTGACAAAAATATTCTACTACATAATTCTCAATCAAGAAAAGAAAATTCTTGAGAGCTGTTTGAGCTACATAAATCAACCAATTTACAAAAAATAACAAAAATAACTCTTACGTATTTATTATTCTATTCTATATGGTAAAGTCTGACCAAGCTCATAATCTTTTGAGCTATTTAACTTAAATTTTTGATTGACTAAAATATTCTACATGATTGACTAAAATTTCCTCTTTTTTGAACAACTCGAAAACATGTTTGGCGGCTGCACAAGCTAATCAAATTATAAAAATTAGCTCAAATGACTCTTATGTCTTTAGTATTCTACATTTATAATAAGGTTTTGATGAAATTCCTATTCTTTTGAACCATCCAATTCAAAATTTTAATTGACATAAATTTCTACAAAATTCTCTATTCAGAAAAGAAAATTCCCGATGCCTCGTTTTGCTGCATAAGCTAATCAAATTGCAAAAATTAGCCAAAATGACGTAAAATCTAGTAGCAAATACTCTTAATCCAGCTTGAAAGCAGCATAATTGCAGCTTGAAATGCTCAGAAAATACAATTGTTTTAAAAAAAACTAAAGCAAACACTTTAAGTCATGTGTTGGGCCCACCATAATATTTTAATCCGTCAATCATGAGATCCCCTTATTTTTCTCTTTGGAGCCCAAAATTCAGGCCGACCCAAAAGCTCAGTTGGGCCACACTATAGGGAACGGTCAGGATGGGACTCCCACCACTAAAAACTTTCTAGATTGAATGTGGTTCTCGTAGTGTTCTGTATATTCCATCTAATTCATTCATAAGATGAATCCTACCAGGATGAATGGAAACTAAAAATATCAGGTCATTCTATAGATTATGTAGGCCACAACACGTAATTTTAGAGGTTTTAAGCATGATATTACATGGAATGGCCCACCTGAGTTTCTGATCAAACTGAGATTTGGTCTTAGAGTAAAATAGAAGGCTATAGACACGATGGACGGATTGGATTTTATTAAAAACATCATAGTGGACTCTACACGTCGAATTGTAAGTTACAACAAGGAATTGCGATTCAATTCGATGGTGTGTATCCATCCAAATCCGTCCGGTTCAGTTCAGAGCGAGCGCTGATTCCAAAGACCCCATCTTCAACCTCTGGTAACAAACGCACACGTGTGAAGATCCAGGACGTTAGGAGGCTGGTCCTGATGCTTCCGGCAAGCAGCGCTTGCACGTTGAATGTTGACGGATGGTTATCATTTTTTCGTGAATATGTGGCCCACCGATGAATGGAATGGGATTTTTCCTGGAGAAGAAGTACCCACTTTGGATATCATGGACGTCTCGGATCTATTACACGTGTTCTATCTTGGCGAGCGTGGTGCGTTTATGTTTGGCGCTTGGAGACTGAGTTTCTCGATTTAACATTCACTGACAAACAAAAAAAAAAAAAAAAAAAACGCGAGCTACGCGTTCGAATAGGATTGGTGGAGTGCAGTCAACTGCGCTAATGCCGGTGGACGCGGCTTCGGTCGATCCCTGACTGTGGGGCCCACCCTGATGTATGTGCCTTACATCCACGCCGTCCATCCGTTTTAAAACCTCATTTTAACGCATGATTCCTAAGGGCCCGTTTGGACGGGTGGATTGGAGGGATTGGATGGTATTGGAAGTTAAATCCCGATATTGGCCGGGCGTGCCAAACAGTCCGGGTGATCTGTTCCCGGGATATAGCAATCCCATGGATTTTAAGACAATTCACTGACAACACCATCATTACCTTTAAATCCCATCCAATCCACCCTAATCCGTTTAAATTTGCCTGGGACGTGTTTGGCTCGGAGGATTGGAAGGGACGGGAAGGTTTAATCCGAGGATTGGCCGGGCGGGCCAAACAGACTCGATATAGCAATAGAGGGATATAGCAATCCCATGGATCTTAAGACAATCCACTGACAACACATCATTACATTGAAATCCATGCCATCCACCCTAAATACCATTCAACCCCTTCCAATCCACCCGTCCAAACGGGCCTAAGCAGATCCAAATCTAAGGTGAACCACAACATAGGAAACAGTAATAATTGACATTTAAAAACTTCTTAAAGGCCACAAAATTTTTGGATCAAGCTGATATTTGTGTAGTTCCCTGGTGACCCAAGAAGTTTTTAATGGTGGGCATTCAATCACCACTGTTTCCTGTGGTGTGGTCCACCTAAGATTTGGATCTGCTTATTTTTCTCATAATGAGCTGTCAAAATGAATGTACAGCATGAATTTAAGGCACGTACATCATGGTGGGCCCACAGTTAGCGATCTACTTAAGCGGCGGCCATAGCCTATAACCAGGATATTATTGGTTATTCAACGCCACATGTGTTGACAAAGGTCTATATACAGTAAAACACGTGATTGGGATACTGCGGTCTCAGTAGAGTCGTACTTAACTCAAGTTCAATTTAACACTTTCGGAGCCGGCCACAAATCAGCCGTTAACTTGACTATCAAGCTACCAATGTTGCAGCAATCAAGTGATTTAAAGGAGCGTTAGTCCTTCTGAATGGAAACTTTTTACCTTGAGCCAATGACTTTTATTTTTAATGGTGATCGTAGTTATTATGTTTATTAACAATGTAATAATGGATGTGAATGATTAAAACCTAAGGGCCAAAACATTAATTTTATTGTTTTGTAATTGAAGCTCGGTATAATCAGAGAAGAAATATTATCAGCAGAAAAATAAATAAAAGATAAATGCATACAATCACCTATATAAACAAACAATTGAGGCAGATGGTTAACAAGATATGACCGGTGTGTGATCTTCTAAGGACTCGGTTAATTAGCTATCTGACAACGGTAGGTCATGGATATTTATACTACTCTTAAGCATATTACTGTGATGGTGTTAGACAGGAGCGATTTAAACTATCCTAAACTCCGGACGTTCTGTAACATGGTTAGATAGAAGTGGATGAACTAAAAACTAAAGCTAAGATAGACGACATTATGTTGTATAGAGAGAGTGTGTTTGGCGTAGGCCCCAAGCTCTTTATTGTGTGTTGATAACTACAGAATATTACATATTTAACCTCAATATTACAATACTTTTCCTTGCATATGACTATTAAACTGGCGTGACTACTAGGTGAATTTTCAATGTGCAGAGAATTGCTAGAAGTACGAGATAGATTGAGCTAATGATGGAGATTTAAACCCCGAAGAGAGATGAAGATGTAGTTTAAAGTTTAAAAAAGCAAGTATTGAAGATCAAAGAGGATCAAATGCTTTCCATGAAAGACGATCATTGAACATGTACCTTGAAGTGAAGAAATCAGAGAATATTTTATCAATCGACTAAGATGTTCGATCGATCAAGAGACATTGGATTAGAGTTGATCGATCAATAAAATCACAGGAAATTCAAATTACTTGTTGGACAATTTTATACAATATCAATTCAATCGAGGGTTTCAATCGATCAAGGAAATTTAGAAATTTTAAATTAAGTTGCTAGACACTTTTAAACACTATTATCAATCGAAGACCCATTGATTGCAGTCGATCGATTAAAGACATCTATCGACAATGTGCGTGGTTTTGTGTTAGTGCAGAATTTTCAAAGTTGGTAGAAGCAAACCTATTTAAGGAATGTCTCTAAACACGAATTAAAAGACTTAAGGCTCGAAAGGAGAGAGAGAGAGAGAGAGAGGAGCGTTTTCTTCGACCTTCGATGTCGTTTTTCTCCTCCAACCTTCAGTTCAAATTGTTTTTTATATTTTTCTTCTTTTAGAGATTAGTTTTCTATTAGCTATGGTTGGCTAATATCTTAACTAAGGCTAAGGGGTGAACATTTTGATGAATTCTTATTGTTAATTCATTTTTAATTCAATGATTGTGTTTTGATTCATAAATTATAGTTTGTTTGATTTAATTCTTAATATCAGTAAAAGTTTTTATATGTAAAATCTCTTAATGTATTGTTAATTCCGGTTACAATAGATGCTTGGAGTTCCCTACGATCAATTATTTAGTTCTTCATGAGAGATCGATCAATTGATATTTATATCTTATTTGGGAATTATTTTATGATTTAACTATTTTATCTTTTAATTGGAAGGAATCATTATTTGATTTCAATTGAGTTATCAATGTTGAATTGACAAATTAGTAGTAAGGATTGATTAAAAGTGGATTTCTAACGCCTTAGTTCTTTGTTTATTTATTGTTTTCTAAGCAACGTTCAATTCACCCTAACGGAAAAACTTAGATTTCTATTCTCTTTCTAGCAATGTTTTTAACAAGTTCCTGTGGTCAACCTCGATCTTACCGAGTACTAGGGTTGTACATTGATCCAGCTTGAGTCAAGGTGGGCCAAGTTTGGCTTGACTCATCCGTGCTCTCCTCAAGCTCGAGCTTACCATTGGAGCTTGTCTTGTTTTCCAAACCTTTCGAGGCGAGCTACTGGATCGAGTTAAGGCGAGCTTACCTCGAGTCAAGGCAAGCCTTCTCTCGCATCAATTTATTATATTTTTTGCTACAAAATACAAATTAAAAGTCAACAACATTAAGTCCAAAAAGTCTGCATGTCACAACATCAAGTTTAAAAAAAAGTCTAACATATATATGTATATAAATATATAGTACAAACAATATCGGGGCCCCTTCGTAAACTGCAAGATGCAAGTGTCTGAAATAGTCCCCTAATCAATAAATTCGTCGGAGTACATGCATATAAATAAATATATATTGTCCCTCATTATTTTAAATTTTGTATGCTAATTGTCTCTAAATGTCTCACATATTCCTATTTGTTTCTAGTTAGAAGTATTAATTGTATCTATCCCATTCGGTAATATACCATGTACTGTTTTTATACAGTTTACATGCGAACTGAAATTCCGACAACATCTTCCCATACTCTCTCTCTCTCTCTCTCTCTCTCTCTCTCTCTCTCTCTCTCTCTCTCTCTCTCTCTCTCTCTCTCTATATATATATATATATATATATATATATATATATAAGCCAAGCTGAGCTCGAGCTAACTAATCTTGGAATTGAGCTTCGAGCTTTGAGCTGGGTCAAGTCAAGCTCCACTCTGCTCGACCTTGGCTCGTTTTCAAACAATCTGAGTCATATGATGCTTGGCTGACCTCAAGTCGTCATTCAAGCTGAGTGTAACCGAGCTACATCAAGCCAAGCCGAGTGAGCTTTTCGAGCTAGCTTGGCTGTGTACATCTCTGCCGAGTACTTTACTACTTCGCTACCTGCACTTAGGTGTGTAATCTCTAGATTGTAGCAAGTTTTCTAGCATCATTGTCGGGGACTATTGTTAAGAACACTTTAGGATAGATTTTTCTATAGTTTCTAGGTTAGTTTTATTTTTTTTAGTCCGTTATTACTAACGTTTTCTGTTTATTTTGTAAGATTCTTTTGAGTTGTGTCTTCTTCACCGGTAGCATCTCTCTCATTTTCTTTTAATTTCTTTCATAGATAGTCATTTCTGCATTTTATTTTATTTTTTCTTTTCTATGGTTTTGGTTTAATTCTAGAGCTTTTGTGTGTTCATGCCCAAGCAGACACGTAATCACACAAGGTGGCTTTCAAGTGAAGAAATTTTAGTTGAAGGTTTGTCCAATCACCGTGTTAGAAAATGCCCTATCACTTGTGAATTAACAAAATCTACGGGTAAGCATGAACCAAACCAAGATGAAAATGAAGTGAACAATGTACCACTAGTTAGAACCTTACCTGATTACTTGCAACCTGTAAGAACAAGCACCCCATCTTGTATGATTTTTTCTGTGAATAGTGGGCAACATTGATTTCAAACCTGGAGTTACTCGGTTGCTTTCCAAATTCCATTGACTTGATTCTAAAAGTCGACTTGCAAGAACAACCAACCCATCATGTATAGCTGATAGCCGATCATGGCTGTTGTGGGCCGCTAGGATGGCCTATGGCTCAAAAAATCGCAGGCAACTCTGACCATCCATTTATTGTAAATTTTATGGCTGAATGTGGAACTGCTGCTCCATTGTTCATTTTGCTATCGACGGATCAGACGGTTGCCTAAATCCCTCAGCTAATTGCTCCGATCCACGGTCTTCATCACCTAATGTCTCCCAGATCTCGCCTTTAGTCTAACCAACGGCCCAAATGATCCAGAAAATGGGCCTTACAGTTCAAAGATCTAGAAAATTGTTCTAAAAGGTCCCAACAAGGATCAACTGAACAAATAAAACATTTTTTTTTAAGAACTGATCGCCTACAGATGCCTGTACCATTATTTGTGGTACAAGCTATTTTTAGACATTCATAAAATAATGTCCCACTTGATGAAAGGCCCAAATCTCATACCCATTCCATTGGATCAGGTGTTCAACATCTCACACCAACCTGTGGTGCATGGATGATTTCGATGGCTGAGATTTGATATGCGATTATGGTGACATGAAACTAGCCATTGATCCTTTAAGTCAGTTGTCAATTTGAAATTGGAAGTGACTGAGAATAAGATGTTATTTATCACATACAGATTTGAAATTTTCTTTTAAAAATTACTTATCAATATGTTATTATCAAACATACTTATCTACTTATTGGCTAATAAGTACGTTGTTTACAAAACATACTTATCCACTTGATAAGTAGAAACCAAGATAAGTTACTTAAGAGGCATTCGAAGCTGAGGCTGTGTTTGGTTGCTGAAATTGGCTTTGCACAGAAGGGCCATTAAACTCAATTCAACTCTTTGCTATGTTGGGCTCACTCGTCGTTTTGAGCCGGTTTGATTGGCTTTCTCAGTTCCGCTCGATGCAGAATGGAATTTTCGCACTTCCCAAATGGAACATGATTTAAATATTTGAAGGACATTGGAACCATGATTGGCTTTTAGGTTTGATTGACTTAGACAAATCTTGTTTATCGATAACCATGGACCAATCAATTGAATATTGGTTAATATGTAATTGATAGAACACTACTTGAAAACAGTGCTTCTGTTCAGAAATGAAATGTTCCAAATGTTCTTGGAAATTCTTGCTCCCATTGGACCATTTGTATTTATATGCATTAGGATCCTGATTCATGAATCTCTCAGTTCAAAAAATAAGAGGATCGAACCATTTCTTCTGACTCTTTTTCAAATTCGATAAATGCTGGTTGATCATATATTTCATTGTAGTTAGATGATTCAGAGTATCACTTCAGCTTCCAAAACACAATTCATAGTCCCAGTGCCCTTCAAATATATTCCGCATCAAGCAGAACCAAGAAAACCCATCAAACTGGCTCGAAACAACAAGTGAAGCCAATGCAACAAGAACCCGGATTGAGTACAACGGCCATTCTGCTGCTTCATACAAATTACAAAAATCAAACACAGACATTAGCTTCTACAACACTATCCATCCCAATAAAACAGAATGTGTTTGTATGAATACAAGTTGTGTGACTGTTTGAACCATCAACGTCAGGTTGTTGAAGTTGTCTTGGAATACAAAATTACAGTGAAGAAAGAATACAAGAGACACTAACAAATAAGATCAAACAGAACTCAAATCGCCACACACGACAGTGGGCTCGCCTCTACCAGCCTTGAGCTTTTGCTCCTTTACAAAGCTGGATGTTAGTTCTCATTGTCCAAATCAAAAGATTGCCTTCTCCTTAAAGACTCCAACACATCTGGAGGGAGGTTTCCTCTCGCGGCATCTCCGCCCGATGTCGTCTTGAGCTTGGGCATGCTCATCGAATGCAGAGGCGGGGTGGACGTCCCCTTATTCATGTCCTTGAGAACAGACCTGACGGTGGCTGCAGCGGCCACATCTGCTACAGCAGACGCAATCTCATCACCAGCTCCCAATTTCCCAGCCAACTTTTCATGCACCCTATTTCCAGTACTAGCTCTAGGCGCACCAGAAGTTGCGCCAGCGGTACGTGATGTGGGTGATCGAGGGGCGGCCGATCTTTGTATGCTGGCAACAGCATCAGCAACTGTGGATCTCGTCTTTGCCGTTTCGTACTTATGCATATCATAGATGAGCTCCTTTTGAAGCTGCTTGTCAGCAACCAAGATGTCATCCATCTCATTCTTGTACTCTTTGAGGAGGGCCCTGAGGCATTCCATGAGGCAGCCCGTGAGTGGGCTGTTCTTGCTCTCAAGTAGCCGCTTCAGCTCGATGAAGATGGGAATCGCATTTTGGATCAAGTTCTTCTTAGCTACCTGCGTGACCACCCTTCCTCTGGCGGACGAGACGGCACCCCCACAATCCCCACCTTCTTCATCTATCTCGGCCGCAGCGGCAGCACGATGCGGTTGGATCCGCATCTCCTTGCAGGCAAGTATTTGAAAGGCATCCTGATAACACCAGCCTTCAGTTTCCAAAAACCAGTCTATATAACAGAAATAACTGTAATACATGAGGAAATATGAGGTCCACCTGTTGGTGATCCAAACCATTCACTTCATGGGCCCAGAAAAATCTCCCCCATCAGTTATCATAACCATCTGATTGTGCCTGCAACAAATGTGGGCCATTGGCAGTACCTGTAACTGTCCATTTGCTAGACTGCAATTGGATGACTTGGATCACCTGATGCAGATAATGGGGCGTGGACCACAGCATCTACAATGATGGGACCCACCAGATGAACAGCTCTGGTTACCCAATTGTGGGACCAGCCTATACAATTTCTGGGTCGGGCAGAACACAATTCCTTGCAATCAAGCATCATACATTACCTCCTAATAGGCTAATACATATACCTGAAGTACAGACTGTCCAGTCACATCATCAAGATTGAGCGCGCCATCAGAAGCGGCTGCCAGGATCTCTGCACAGAGCTTTGCGGACGTGGCTAACAGGTGCTCAGGCGCCATTTGTTTCAGCAAGGAAACATAGATATGCATCCGTTTCGACCGCGACCTCTCGTCATTGCCTCTGCAACAAACAGCATCCACATAAGAGCATGTTACATTTACTAAGTTACGTCACTGACAGTTCTGAATCTGCACAACTACCTGATGGAGAAAAGACGACGACCGTGCGAGCCATGAGACTCGCTGAGCCCGGAATGCATGTTGCAGTCGTTGAGAATAAAAATGGCTTCTACGAAACTGTTATATGCCAGAAGCGGTGCCTTTGCTGCCAACACCATCACAAGCAAGTTGGAAAAATTAGAAAAACACTCCAAGCTTCAAGACCATGAGAAATGAAACACTGCTTATAGAGTATGCAAGACCTAGACCCTTCTTCAGGTGAGGCCCACCGTATCTATGCCTAGAGGCTGCCCTATCAGGTGGGTTGCACATGTAAAGAACCGGGCGATTGAAAAAAAAAATAGACCAACAGGACACATTTAACATACACAGGAAGCCCACCTTGTTGGATCAATGACCATCAGACCCTCTTCATCCCAGCCATTTGTGGTGGGGATCCTGGGTAATTCCCACATCGGCTTGTTAATCAAGCTTCCAATCAGTTTTGTTCTATATTATTATTAGTAATAATGTTATTTATTTTTGAACCCGTTGAAAATCAAGATTAAGAAAGGGAATAATGTTTCTAATGCAGGGGCATTTTCACACTGGGCTCGAGTGGGGTAGCCTGTGGGATGCGGGGACATACTCAGGGTGGACGGCCTGTGTGAGGCAGGTGGCTCGTGAGAGGCGGGCCCCCACCCGTGTGATTCAGGTGGCTCGTGTGAGGCGTTACCCATGTGATTTGGGGCCCACGAGGGGGGTTCGGCCGAGGTCCTAACCCATGCGATGTGGGGCCTAGGCTATAAGATAAAGGGATTAATTCATCATGCTCTAATATTTCGAGCTTTTAGAGCAAGCGGTTAATTGTCCTGCATCAGTTTCCCAAAAGATGGGATTGTTTCACCTTGGGAGAGTTGATGATCCAACCATTACAATTAAGGTATTCCGTAACAGTAATGGTGACCGTAACAGCCACCACCGTTACCTTTACGATATGGACCATAACAGTTGTTATAGCCCCCATAACAGCCGTTATAGACCCCTATAACGGTCATTACGGTCTCTTTTTTATTGGGAAAAAAAATAAAATCGAAAAACCTGTATATGCGCTATAACGAACTATTATGAGGTTATTATGGCATTTACAGGTGGCGTAACAGGCTGTTGCAGGGGCCATGACGTAAATTACCGGTCATTTTTTCCATTATGGGCATTATGACCTTATAACGAGTAACAGTTACCACCGTTACCTTTATGTAACAGCCTTTATGACCCCGTAACGACTGTTACGACACACCATGATGACAATAGAGGACCAGAGTCTATAGAAGGAGATTAGAACCCCATCAGGGGGCACAAGAGAAAACAAAACAAAATCATGCTTATGGTCAGGAAGAGCACTCTCCCGTTACGATCACCTGTCCCAAGGCACACCCTCTTCATTTGGACGATGTTTGACAGTGATGATCATAGAAAATTTCACACCTGATGATCAGACTGTTGATTTTGGACCACAGCACATACGCAATGGGTTCCACTATATGGACCATCTGGATCTCTCACATACATACCACATTGGCATGTTTGGACAGAGTATGATTTGAGATCCTAATACATGAAAGCCTCACCTTTTAGGATGCTCCCGAAGAGGAAATCTGCTTGGTGTCTTATCTTCTCAGATTCATCAACAAGAGATAAGAGGAATCGAAGGAACAACACTCCTCGCCATTTTACATAGTCCCTCTGGAAAAAAGGCAAAAATCAAAACCAAACAGTTACAAGAAATACCAGAAGTACTAAATGGAACGATCGCAGCTGACACAAATCACGAAATGAGGAAATGTTTCATGCAAAAGGTTTCTAACATGCACATGGCACTTGTTACAGTGATTAGGACACTTGATTTGGTGGCCCACTGAGTGGATGGGCCACAACCTAAAAGGCGAGGTAATCATAATAAGGAACTCATCCAGCTCAGTGGCCAGCAAAACAGGCAGTTGACTAAAAATATGAGCAAAGTCCTACTTTAAACTGGCAAAAGTGACAATCAGAAGATCATACTTCAATCCATGGAGCGGCCCACCAGATCAACTGCTCAATCAGCATATATGTTCATCATAACGTTCAATGAAGCATAGAGAGAATTTCTCATTGAGGATTTGTTTCTTTCTTAAATCAAAGTATGGAAACAGACCTGCAATAATCTTGAGAGCAGGATGAATGTCTGTCTTCGAACAACCTCACACGGATCACGAAGAGAACTAGTGATCTTAGGTATATAACTGCAGATTCAAGAAAGAACTATTAGAAAGGTTGGGAAGGTAATTGAGAACATATTACAAGGCATGGCTTCCAGCTCTTGGTGATGCAATTCTCACCAATCGACTAAAGCGGTATAACGAACACAAAAATCAGCCATCACCACCACAATATTGTTGCGAAGGGCTGCACTGTCACTCTTCTCGAGCTCCTGAAGCAAATTAGGTATAGTAACAGAAGATCAGGACAGTAAGTAATAACAGTTGAGAAATGCAAAGGCTACTTGAGCAAGTAGGATTGAGTATCCTACTCTCCCCCACAAACATCAAGCCAATACAGTACATGTGGGCAAGATCCATGCTGCTCAGCAGGTGGGCCCTACCATTTACATCCCATGATCTGAAAATTAGGCTGCACAGGCATTAGGTGGGCCCCACATGTATGTGGAAAACACGCAAGGAAAATGAATTGATTGGCAGCCCACATTCTACACGAGCAATAACAGAGAAACAAACCAAACCTGCACGAAGAGGGGGATGTAGCGCTTTGCTAGCTTGCCATCTGCAAGGCAAATCTTTCCCATTGTCATCCAGGATTGAATGTACAAAGTCAGGGCCACCTGTTTGATCGAAACTGTCAAGCCAGCAAGTTCTTTAGGCTTAGCTTTGGAACTTCCGGACGTGATGATGGTGTGTAACAGGGGGACAATGCCCTTCAAATCCGCCGAAGGGCTAACCACAACCAACGACCCGACAGTAAAAACTGCAGTCACGGCTCTGGACAGCGACTCAGATGCAATTGCTTCCCTCTTTCCCTTTCTATTGCCACTTCGGGGCGGTGTTAGAAAAGTATCATCTTTGCTGGCTTCTGAGACCTCCAGCATGTAGTTGTTGAGAATGCAGATCGCCTTGGAGATTAACTGATGCACCCATTTCAACACAAGGCTATCACCCTCCTCCGAGTTCGTAGCCTTCTGCTTGCATATGGTTCTGAGGGCTTTCACATGAGCATTAACCTGTCATCATATAAAAGAATGAAACTCTTTAACCACTAAGCTCGAAAGAACCAATGATATACATAGCATCCTCAGCCTTTCAGATCAGTTTGTAATAGTGAGGCCAATGGTTCAGTGTTCCAGACAATTGATTTGATGGATGGAACATATCCCAGAAAGCCCCAAGCTTGGAATATCCTAGCTAGCCCACCTTTGGCCTTTTTTTAGTTCAATGTAGGCTGCTTGCTGCATTTCTTTTTTTAACCACCTAACATGGGGTCGGGATATCCCTTCGAGGGAACTTTGGGCATTGTTCATCAACTGTGTGGCCCATTGTTTCAAAATCTAGGTCATTGAACCGCAGACCACCATGTATATCCTCAGGCCAGGGATCATATGATTCCTCTGGCAGGAGTTGTGATAAAATTCAATGGACCCAGATAATAAATACCTCTGCCGAGTGCATGTTGAACTCCTCAATCCGTTGAAGCAAGTCGTGTGCGAGTTCTGCAGCAGGCTCTGATGGCAGCTCCACAGAAACATTGGAAATAGTCTGTAACAGGAAAACGCGATCTCCAGCCCAAGCAATGGAACTGGAATCAACATCACTTAGTGAAGCCATCTCTTCTTTCCTAACGGGACTGAAAACCTCACCTTTCGATTTACTATTGTCAAGGAGCTGCCAGTGATGGTGCAGGAACTCCCATTTCACTGCTTTCAGCAGGAAGGATGAAACCTCAGAAAGAAGAAGCCAAGCGCCTGGAGGAGCAGTCCACTTCTCTATTGGCATCGAATGGTTCAACCAGATCGATTCGGAGGTATTTATGATATTCTGAAGTGCAGTGGCAATGGCAGGCCTGAGCTGCTTCTTCTTGCCGAGGCTAGTGCAGATCTTCCTCACGCAAGGCGCCACCTCGCCATCACAGATCCCTTTCAGTAAAACCAACACGCCTTGGGAAAAGATCGACTCCAGTTCCCCTTCTAAACTCCATTTCAAACTTGTACTGGCATGGCTGGTTGTGTTACTGCTTGAACTTGCAGACCCAAATCTGGACACTCGATCCAATATCAGTTCCTGGAACAAGTTCTCGCATTCCGTTTGAATGCTTGTTTCATTGTCCGTTATCAGCCGTGGAATGGCATGAAGCCACTCGGTGATCACACTACTTTCTGAGAATTTTCGAAATACCTACAAACACAACACCACAACGAGCATTACGGCTGCAAAAACAATCAAATCTATATTGACATGAAATTCACGTAACAAAGGCAGAAAGAAAACCTTCTAATTAAAAGTTATCGAAGACCGATGGGAAAAAAATAATAATAATAATAAAATGTAGCCTGCAGGCACCATAATCCTAACAGAGAATTAAACCAACTCTAGATAACAGCCATAAGAAAGTTTCATTGTGGATTTTAACACTGTCTGTGATGAAAAACCAAACATTATTTCCAGGCTGGACATTTTCCATTTTTTACATTTTTTTTCTGTTTCTAACAACCCTTCTAATTATATAATAATACTGCCAATTGGTTGCTATGGGGACACCATTTCTAAACCATGGAGAAAGAAGAGAGGCGGAGGCCATCAAAATCAGATGCAGAATCAAACATATAGAGAGACAGCGTAATGGGTTTTGATCACTTGGCACCATGGATTTGGGTTTCTGACTAAAGAATCCAAACCCTGGATTTTGCATTCTTTCAGTTGGCATTTTACAGCCTGAATTTTCAATTATATTGAATCCAGAAATTATGTTTGGCAGCCTGGATTTTGACTTACGGGAGCCTTAAAAGAAAGGAAGGGAGAGCAATCATGAGAGAGAATTGAAATCCAGGATTTTTCACTCCAACTTTTCTCTTGGATTTTAGAAGGGGCCTCTTTGAGGATTTTCAACCAAATTGGATTTGAAATCCAGGATTTTGGGGGGTGCCAAACATGACTTGGATTACAAATCCTAGATTCGAATCCCTAACTGCCCAAAATCCATGCTGCCAAGAGATATGCTACTGTTATACACACTACATGAAGTTCCATCAAACACACCAAAATCTCACTATAGTATAAATGGCACATGTGTACAATGATCTTGGTGGTGGTCGATTTGTTGGCTACCACATTGACAGACCATACCGCAAATGAAAACGTCATCAACAATCACAGTAGTCATCTACTCAACAGCCCAACAAGAGGGGCAGTTAACTCAAAAAAGAGCAGCACTCCGCATTCTGTGGGCAAAACACAGCGCTGATCATTGACAGCCCACCTTGTGGTAGTGTAGTGGTCTTGATCATCATACATGTTTACAATGTGTAGGGTGGATAAGCCACTTAATAGAGTCTTTTATGAATCATGAAAGATAGAAGCATTTCTCATTTACATAAATCCCAAGAAACAAAAATAACAGAGAAAGAAAGGAAAATGAAAGGAAATGAAGAACTGAGTAAATATCCAAACACACTACCTCCGACAACGCCAATACACCGGCTTTGCGAATGCTAACAAGCGGGTCTGAGCAGGCAATGGCAATTGTCTTGAGCATGACTTCATCAATGCAGCTCCCATTCAGATCCGTAGATTTGATAATGAGTAGAAGAGCAGCCTTCCTCACAGCTGCCTTCTCATCCACACACCTCTTCCTCAACAGCTCATTCAATCCTCCAGCTGAGCCTCTGTGGACCCCTGCATTTCCAAAACCCATCACTTCCTGCAACCGGGCACAGTTCCCGGGATTGCCCACCAGGAACCCAATCGCCTGGGCCACATTTGTCAGAGCCCGTGCTCGGATCCCCGCCACCACATCAGAGCAGCACTCAATCAAAGCTTCCAAACATCTAATGCCCCACCAGCTCCCGCCCTCATCTGCAACCCCATCTGTTAAATTCACCCCAAGTGGGTTACGCAACGTCGTCAGCATCGTAAAAATCAGGTCAACTGCTATGAGCCTTAGCTGTGCCTTTCCATGCGTCAGCTCCACCACATAATCAGCGAAACCGATCTGATCGTCCAATTCCATGGCCCGGACAACTTCTATGATCGAATCAACCGCTGACGCCCGCGACTCAGACTTCTCCGGTGCCTTATTAACTAGGTACCTTGGAAGATACACAACAGCTTTCCTAACCGCCTCGCAATCCTTCGCTGCAGCCATCATCCTACCTGTCACAAATCTCAACGCAAACGTCTTCACCTGAGATTTCAGCAGCAGAATTGACGGCGACAGCGACTTAAGAACTTCAACGGCTGCAACAGTTTGATCGCCATGCTCAGGCCGTAAAACGCCATGCAGAATCCGAAAGCAGAGATCGCACAACCCATTAAAATTCGCAGAATTATCATACGACTCGAGAGCCATTATGGGAATCCCAGCGACGGTTTCTACTAAAGATTTGAGAGTATCCGGAAACCGATTGAGATGAATCAGATCAAGAACAGATTCCAATTTTTCAAGAACAGAGAATACAAGCCTGATATCAAGATGAGCCCCCCTATTGGGGTCATCCTCTGCCTCTTCATCGTGGGCCCTGCAAGCATTCCGCCGGCTACCGCCTCCCTTTCTACTTCTCTTGGTCTTGCTGCGGGGCCCGACATCGGAGGTTCCCGGCGGGACGGTTCGATGGTTCTTGAAAGAGCGGCGAAGAGAACGGAGGAGGGAGAGGAAGGCGACGGGCGTGAAGATGGTGTAGATGGGGGACTTGGGGGAGGTGAGGATTGTGAGGTAGAGGTGAGAAGCTGAGATGGAGATCCGGGGGTGGGCCGCATCCATCGCGGAGGAGATCGGACGGACGAGAATGGATGGAGGGAGGTTCTTGGATGAGAGCTCTTCCCATAGACGGTCGGATTCGTTGTCATCGAAGAGGGTCTGGAGGCCAAGGAGAGCGGATTCTGAAATGGGGTTTTCGGAATTTGAGTTTTGGAGGTTGTGCTGGGATTCGAGCTCGGTGATTATTTGGGAGAGAGCGTCTTCCATGGCGGAGGGCTTGGAGCTTCTGCTCTCTCTCACCTCTCTCTCTCTCTCTCTCTCTCTCTCTCTCTCTCTGAATTGGGGATACTCTGGCGGAGAGTGACGCTTGATACGCAGGCACTGAGAAATTGTATGACTATGAATCATTAACTGAAATTAAACCGAATAATTTTGGGAACCCATCTATATCTAAATCACGTTCACAAAACACGATTGGTTGAGAAATCCTAACCTCTGATTCGTGGACACTTGTTTGTTGAAATAGGACCATTGGATTTTTATTTTCAACCGTTCAATAAATGTCCACCAATCTGATAGTCAGCTAATCAAATAGTCATGATTTTTTGTGCATGATAAATCTCATTTTGGTGCCATCATTTGGACAGTTTGATTTATATTACTTGTATTTTGCGTATGCAATTTCTAAGTGCCTGCATATTATTTATCAAACTCTGCCCGAGTATTAAAATTTCTTTCTCTTTTGAATTTGGGCTTCCCGCTCCCAAAAGGGGCCTTTGTTTTTAGCCAAGGCCCTTCCTGACCTGCGCAGGTACAGGGGGCGGGCCTGCGGCTCGTGGGGCGAAACGACTTCGTGTGCAGTAGATCCACACCGTCCAATGTTTGGACTTGAATACGGCCACCACACCGATCAAAATTTCAGGTGGGCCACACCATAGGCGACCTGAGTTCTCCCATAGGATGTTTGTTTGAAACGTCCCTTCGTCCTGGTGAAAAGCATCATTTCAATGGATTGGATGGCCCCACGGATCCAGCACTAGTGGACCTTCTCATAACAAAATATTTCCTATGGTGTGCATATCTGAGATTTGGATCCACCTGACTTATGGTGTCCGTGGTAAACATGAGGCAGCCCACCTGCTGAACGGCTTGAATCTCATGCACGTTCTCCCTTAATTGCCCTTGGGGCCCGTTTGGCCGGGAGGATTGAAAGGGATTGAATGGTATTAGGGTGGATGGCATGGATTGCTAGGTAATGATAGTATTGTAAGTGGATTGCCTTGAGATACATGGGATTGCTATATCCAGTCTGTTTGGCACGCTCGGCCAATCCCAGGATTAAGCCTTCCCATCCCTTCCAATCCCTCATACCAAACACATACGTCTCAGGCAAATTTGAATGGATTAAGGTGGATTAGATAGGATTTAAAGGTAATGATGGTGTTGTCAGTGGATTGTCTTAAGACCCACGGTATTGGGATCAGATCACCTACTCTGTTTGGCACGCCCAGCCAATTCCGGGATTTAACTTCCAATACCATCCAATCCCTTCCAATCTGACCGGCCAAACGAGCCCTTGAAAATTTGAGATTGGACACAGCTGTTGCTAATTAATAAGGGGTCGTTTGGCACCATGGATTTGGGGGATTGTTTGGCACAATAAAGTAATCAAGGCTTCAAATTTAGGGGCTTTCTAATCCCTAAAAAAGGGGGTTTAAGATCTACGTGACAGCTTGGATTACATCTAAAGTCCTTCCAAGAGCTGCATGTGTAACATGTATGTCTCAATATAGTTATTTTATTAGGCACGTGGCCCACTAATGATGTCTCAGAATAATTAGATTATCAATTGCATCACTATTATTACTTTAATATGATGATCAGCATTGTCCAAACATTGTCCATGTAAATCAATAGTTAAAATTCGTTGGTTAGTCATTCGGACATGATTTTATGCTTGTGGCCCATCCGAGACTTAGAATTTCATCATTTTCAGGCAAAGCATATATTTCAGCGGGCTTATTACAACCATTGTATCAAATATTACATACGTTCACTAATTAAAGATATTAAAGTTGATTTATTAATTAAATTCAAAGCCATGTAAATATACCATGCATAAATACTTTTGGATTAAAGTTGATTCAAGGCTGTCAAACACAATAAGAGGATTTCAAATCCACGCTCCCAAACAGGCCCTAAATGGTTGTGAGCCATGGATCATGGTACCTTCTCGTTTAGGCAGGGCAATCAACAGGTCAAGTTTAAGGTTGGTCTTGGCCCGAATTTTGAATTGTTTTAGGTCGGACTTTGAGCCAACACTATTCAAAATTCTGATTTTATAGGCCCTAGCCTAGCCCAGCCCATTGACACCCCTAACTACCTAGCAAGTTCTAAGCTACACTTGTTATTGTTGTTACTACATGATCATCCTATGTAAGACGAATCGGGATGGAAGGTCTCCATCATCATCAAGCTCCACAACAAATAGGTACTTTTGCCCTACATCATATAAGAGTGTGAGTGGGTCATGGAAATAAAACTCTTATTGTTAAACTTGTTGAAGTTGGTTTATCGAGTTCAAATCTCTAGACATAAAAGCCTGTCATGGCTTAACTGTTATTGGCTCAAGGATATACTAGATCTAATTAATCTTTATATTTGAGGATGTGCAGGGAGTTCAAGGTCTTTATTACATATGATGTAGTTTACTTTACGAGGTTATCATGTAGTTAATAAAAGCGGCCATGGCTGAATGAATACATCAAGGTTAAATTGAGGCTCATATCGTCCAATAAGGGATCTATTGATTTTTTTAGGAACTATCTTATGGCTTAGATCTTAGTATTAGATATTTATAAAATAATTTTTTTATTAGGCCCAACATTCAAGGGAGCTTAAGAGTTTTTATAAATGTTTTTAGCAATTAAAATTTTATTTCAACCATTTAAAAGGTTTTGATCGCACTTAGTGTTAAATGTAATGGTTTCATGTACGGTCAACCACTTGGTTTGCACAAGTATTAGATCAATAGTGGATGACTATGATAGTGAAATGATTATATCGCATTATATGCATGGTTGAAGTAAGATTATATGGGTCCTTACTCTTGCTCGGGTGATAGACTCTTTGGAGTTTCAACTCCCAGTCAAGGGTTCGAGAACCCATAGGTGGTGTAATTCCACCAGCGTGAGTGTGTGGGGGCATGCGTGCATGTCTCAGAAAAATTTTTTTAAAAAAAGTAAGATTATACAATTCCAATATAGCAGAGTATATAAAATGTCGTAAGGTGGACTAGTATCATAATTTGTATTTCCTTACAACTCAAACTCCTTATGTGTAGATCATATCCCTAGAAGGAGAGGGCAACAGTGAGAGAGCATTGGTGTTCCCCCCCATACAAAGAGAGAAAACAAACAAAAATATTTCTCCTTTCATCACCCTCCATTGCACATTATATGTGTGCATCCACCACTGAGTGACTTTACACATACTCCTTATCCCTATTTAAAGGCTAAACATGCTGGCTCTCACCTTCTCTTTCATTCCGTATAGATTAGGGCAATATATAATTGAAGGATCTACATTAACAATTCAACAATTTCTCCTTAGCTTGATCAAGGTAATCCGAATAGTAGAATTCACTTTTTTTTTTCTTAAGAAATTCGATAATATTTAGATGAGGATCCGTATGGCTAAAATATAATATATGGACTTCAAATTTATTGATTTTCCACTGTGTCTACTAACATGTTGTGAATGGCTTTGTTCATGAAAAAATCATCTTGTCCATCAAGTGAGCCACCTAGCATCTAGCCTTAATCACAAAAATCATGCCATTCAAAACTTGGTGAGTCACACCATACGAAGTGACATAAGGTCATGCCTAGTATCTCTAAATTAGCTTGTTTTACCTCATCTGAGTTTTATAATTACATAATTTTTTAGCATCACTTCATCCTCATGCGGTTCATTATTTTAATGGATTGGATTGCATAAAAAGATTATGGTAGGTTTCGCGCGTAACTAGCGATGAACATTCCTATCCCAGCCTTTCAGCAAGATTTATTGGAGCTTTGGATTGGCATTTTTTAAAGCATTTTGTGGCAATCATGAGGTAGCATGTTTGATTGGATGGGCTGGATCCTTACTCTTGCACGGGTGGTAGACTCTTAGGAGTTTCAACACCCGGTCAAGGGTCTGAGCATCCATGGTTGGTGAAATACAACTATGGCGTGTGTGTGGGGGTGCATGTGCGTGTGTTAAATATAAAAAAAAATGTTTGATTGGATGGGTGGATCTCATGCACCCTTTACCCACACAACGCTTGATTAGTAATGGGCACACCATTGCCTTATAAGCATAGTTTTTTATGGAGTTATTTTCACCATTGTCGTGTATGCCGCTTACGTAGACAGTCATTAATACAGGATAAAAGTCGAGGACAATCACATGGATGGTCATGATCGAAAAAAAATCAGGCAAAAAAGTTTGATCAAGAGCATAACGTACATTATATCTTCCAATGGCCATAACTCTGATTATTATCTGTTTTGCGGGTATTAGTGTCATTTGAAAGATATCGATGAGCTCTTTGTCCCATCCAATGCCAATAAACTTGAGTGATATTTAAAAAATATGTTGTTTGAAGGGTTATTTTATTTTATTTTATTTGTTAAAATTCACTATTTTTCATAAATCAAGTTTTTGTTATTTATGATATTTTAGAGTTTGGAGGGTCCTTTAATAGTTTAAAGTCTTTATTTATGTCATGAAAGAAGTTTGAGTTAGTTTATAAATCATTAATTAATTTTATTATTTAGGAAAAAATTACTATTTTCAAAAAGTTACGAATTTAGGGTTTAAGTTTTATATAAGTATTTGAAAGAACTTTGTAAACATAATTTTCATCAACAATAAGAAATTACTATTTCGTTTATGGGTTTCTCTCTTATTGTGAATTAAAACTTTATTTTTAAAAGAAGGTGATAATATCTTTTGTTGTCTTTGTTATTTGGTATAGTGTGAGCTCTTTTCCAAGTCACGATGTCTAATAGCGGATCGGGTGGCAAAAACCTATGAATGGAACTAGGAGGGATCAAGCATGGATGAGAGTAAAGTCTACAACCTTTTATTGGGAATTTGATTGTTCAATACAGGAGTTGTAAGTGAGGATTTATCTCATGATTGAGGCCATAGATAACAAATGTAATCATAGCAATTTAGCGTAGGGAAAGAGAGTGAAGCGATAATGAGAAATATCATAGTTTTCATCAAGTAATTAAAACCTTGAATGCACAATAGTACTTTCTTGAATCCATAAGATGATAAGAAAAAGACATAAAACTCAAGTTTTTTTTATTAAATAATGTTTAGTAATATTTAATGTTCTCAATTACACCATTAATAAATAAAAAATAAACCAAATTTCATAATTGCCAAAAATAACAAAATTCTAATCTTAATAAAAGTCCAAACTCTACTAAAACTCTTCTAAAGCCTAATAAAAATTAAAACAAAAAAAAACAAAAAAAAACAAAAACAAAGAGAGAAAGAAAATCTAAAACTCTAAAAATAAGAAAATGCTACAAATTTTGAATAACTAAAAATGACAATTTTTTTTTTATATATTCTAAAATCATGTTTTTTAGCTGTAAGCTTGCATTTTCACTCGAAATGGACCAATGCAACCCATTATGTGGGTTGGTTGACCCCGAGTGGCATGTTCCAGTCAAAATTCATATGTTATGCATCCCATGACGACACCATGATCTAAAGTTATAGCTGATTTATGGTTCATACTTTAAATGACAATTTCTTTCAACTTGGAATGAATTTCTTGTATCTGGATGCGCTTGGGACCCAACTATGTCATGCCTTATATAAGAATGAGCCCATATCTAATGAACTACTTGTGTTTCCATTTAAGCTTTTTTTCTTATAGTCGTGCTAAGAGTACATCTGTGTCATGTCCTATATTAGACCCCTTCACTTGAAAAAAAATGCATCCTTGAGTTATTCAAAGAACTTGGTTCATGACATTCAAACAACTTCTGGTGCCAATGTTTATTGGCATTTTCGAGCTAGCACAACACATGTACTCATGCTCTCCTTAACCTGACCCTTATAGATCAATTTCTCTATTTGTACCTGTAAGATCTCACATGCTTTTTGATAATGTGGGCAATTAGCAGACTTACTCCTAAGACAAGATTAATGTGGTTTTGTATATTTCACATGGGAGGTAGCTCCTTAGAAAGTTCATCGGGCACAATCACCTTTAAATCTTACAACACTGGCTTAAAATCCTCTGGGATATTCACATACTCCACATCATTTTCCTTTTCAACTAATGCATTTATCTCTCCCATGTCTTCAAAAAAATTTACGATCTCTATGATGCTTGTGGCTTTTACTTTTTTTTTTTTCATTTTCTAATGCACTGATCTCCCTCGTATCATCATATTCTTTGACAAAATCTCATACAACTATGAGAGACTACTCGTCCACTTTAGAAGTCTTGAGTTGGTAATCCATACTCATATGGTTGAGGATAATTTTTTTACAATATCTAACAAAAATAAAAATATTATCTCAACATCTATGCGTGGCATCACAATTGTACTGTTGTGGTCAATTAAGTAACATGTGAGAAGCTGCCATATCAACTACGTCACACACTACTTTGTCATTATAATATTTATTGATGGAGAAAAGAGTACGACATCATTCAATTACCTTTATCTCACCAACCTCCATGATCCATCAAATTGTGTACGGAGATATGTGTTTTTTGTTTTAATTGCAGCTTTTCTATCATAAGCTTTAATATGATATCCTCACTACTTCTGCCATCTATGATTACATTAGAAACCTTTCGTGTTATCTTCGACCAAAATAAAAATATTATCCCGACCTCTATGCGTGGTATCACGATCTTACTGTCATGGTCAACCAGGTAATATATGATAGGCTTTTATATCAATCGCGTCTCACACTACTTCATCCTTATAATATTTATTGATGGAAAAAGGAATATGACATCGTTAAATTACCTTTTGTCTCGCTGACCTCCTTGATCCATCCAATTGTGTATGAAGATGGGTGTTTTCAATTTTTAGTTGTAGCTTTTCTACTATAAACTTTGACATGATATTCTCACCGTTTTTTGCCATCTATGATCACATTACAAACCTTTTTGTGCATGGTACACCCTGTTCAAAAGATGTTGTACCGCTGCTGATTTATCTCCTCATTCGGCATATGCAACAACTTCCTTGTTAGCAGAGTGGTGGCTATGATTCACCACTATTGCATGGTGACCTGCAATTCATTACTAATGTTGCACCACGAACATGGTGATTATGAGCTCTATTGCCGATCTCATATTACTCATTATTATGAACACAAGTTAGTCATAAGGCTTTTGTTAAACGATCGACTGTTGCATGCAGTTCTTGTATGTCTCACATAATCTCCCGCTACGCTGCCTCAAACGCCACCTTAAATACCGTCACTATCAAAAAATAATTCTCTAGAGCATCGTTTATGGGTTTGTTGCCCACACCATTGTTAGGTGCCATCGAACCGAAGAAAAGCCTCGCCCCAGATACTAACTAACACTGGGGAAGAAGGTGAAGGGATAATGAGAAAGATCACTTGTCTTCCTTAGGTGAATAAAACCTTGAATCCATGAGGTTTTTGGTTTTTTCTTGAATCCAAAAGAAAATAGATAAAACTTTTTTATTTATTGAATAATGTATAATGTTATCAATTACACCATTAATAAATAAAAAATAAACCAAAAATGGAAAAATTCTAATCATACTAAAAGTCCTAATTCTACCAAAACTCTTCTAAAGCCTAATTTTCAAAAAATATAAAAATAAATAAATTCTACTAGAAGAGTCCTAACATCATTATAAGTTATTTTTTAAAAAAGAAGAAAATCTAAAACTCTAAAAATAATAAAATACAGAAAAAATTAAAATTATTAAAAATGACGTTTTCTCCTAAAATAAAAAGATTTGAGCTGGAAACATGTGATTTCTCACGAAACTGATAGATGCGACCCACTTTATGGGTCAGTTGGGCTCGGATGGCTTGTTCTAGTCAAAATTCATAGGGCATGCGTCCCACAATGATACTTGGGTCAAAAAGCTATGACCGATTTATGGTTCGTACTTTGAATGCCAATTTCTCTTTGTCCGGAATGAATTTCTTCGATCTGTTCATGTCTATGGCCAATTACCTCATCCCTATGTAAGAATGAGCTCGAATATGACGAACCACTTGGGATAACAATGCTAGAAGTGCATTTGTGCCACATCCTAAATCACAATGAATGACCCATGACTATTGAAGAAGCTTGTGACCCTATGGAGGCGAGGTTAATTCAGGGAGTCATATTTTTTGGTACGTCAGATGTTGAAGAAAAGATAACAAGATTGTGATGATGAAGAAGAATGAATATTTGTAAATGAAGGAGTGCCTCTTGAGAAATCCATTGTGGGGTTACTTGATTGATCCACGATGAATCAAGTGCTGCAGACGTGCATTGACTTGTGCCATCGCACCAAAAAGGATTCTTCCATTGGATTCTTTAACAGATACGCAAGTGGATTGATGGTCCATTTAGGAAAGATTGTTGTTGAGTCAAAACATCAATAAAAAAACAAAGATTAACACATTTATACATTGTCTGCAATGACCGAAGTGCATAGATCGAATGTCAGTGGTAATAGCAACAACATTGTGCCCAATCGATATCAATCGAGCGTGAATAATCACAAATTAGTTATTACAAAATAATTTGAGGTTAACACCCAATATGAGAAGGACTACGAATGAATGGAATGTAAGGTTTCGTTTATAAAGTTCCATCATAAATATAAAATTCAAATTGGATGTATAGGCTTTCACCATTAGTTATTGTCTATGTTCTAAACTTGGGAATTATTTTAACTTTTTAAATGTAGGAGTTTGATATTCGACAAAATAAAAAACAATCACATGGGCAGCTATGATCCAAAGAAATCAGGCTAAAAAGTTTGATCAAGGGTGTAACATGCACTATAGCTTCTAACAATCATAACTTTGTGATTGATTATCCATTTCACAGGTATAATTTCAAAGGCTATTGACAAAGCTCCAAGGCAAAAATATGTCAATTTAGGGATTAATTTTGAGTTTTCAGTTAAAAATCATTTTTTGGTATTTTCATTATATTTTAGACTTTAGAGAGTCCCAAAATGCTTAAAGTCCTTATTTAAGTCATGTCACCAAGTTTAAGCTAGTTTAGAAGTCATTAATTTTTTAAAATAAATTTACTATTTTATAAAATTTATAAAATTAGGGTTTAGGTATTATATGTCTTGCAAAAAAAAATAATAATTTTAAATGAACTTTTCATTAATAATATTTAAATTTTCTCTTGTTTTTAGATATTTCTCTATCCTTATGGATTCAAAAGCTATTTCTAATAAGAATACGATTATCTATTCTCTTTTATCCATGCGCCTGCTACATTATATAAATGGAGACACATGCATTAGCTCAAATTTGAACCACCAAACGGTGGCACATGCAGTCACCAAGTAAAAAAAACATATTTCTTTCTTTTCTTTTTTAACAATACTAACATTTGACCTGTAGGTACCCATTTGCTAAAATAAGACCATAGGATATATTCACTTTTAACCATCAAATAAGTGTTTAACATTTTCATAGTTAGATAACCAACTAATCATAAGTTTGCCGATAAAAAAACTAGATAGTTTAATTTGAATCACGTCCACAGTACATACATTTATAAGAAATTTGGAAGTGCTTGGGCATCATTCATGTCACTTTATTTCAACATCATAGTTCTTCTCTTCTTTTTTAGTCATCTATCCTTTCCATTTTCAACCATCCAACAAATGCCCATCCACCTGATAGCCAGAAAATCATATTGGAAAATGTTAGGTTAATGTTTAGTTCATTGATTCACAAAAGCATCTTATTTCAAATTTCAAAACATGCTTAGCTTTATTTACATGTCAACAAGGATTTTAGTCTCTTCACTTATTATAGATATCCATTAGGTCAAAAGTAACGGCTGCTAATGGCAACTAACGTTGGGGGCATTTAAAATTGTTAGTAACTTTAAAGGTGATGGGGTATTTACAAATGTCAGAAGTTGAGAGACTCATACAAAACCTTTTTTCATTATAAGTTAGATGGATATTATTTTATTTAGCTCAAATGCCCTTCAGGCTTCCAATCTCCTCAACAGTACAAAATTTCAACTATCTTAAAAGGTAAGAATGTGTGATTTATTGCCCATGGTTAGCTGTATTATGCATGGCAGAGATAGATGAAAATCCAGAAAGTACTCAAATTTTGATTTTTTAAAAATCCCTTTACAAGAGGCCAGGGTTCATTTGACGGGTGTGAATTGGACAAGTTGGAAAGGTTTGGTTGGTTTTTGGTTTGTTTGGTAGCAAGGAGTTGAGAGGGTTTTAGATATGAGAAGAATCCAAATCCACCTGGAGAACTCCTTTTGAGCTCTCACCTGAAACTTATGATTTCAAATCCACTCATGATCATTTGGCAACCTGGGTTTGAGTGTATTTGAATGCATGTTAAATCCAAAGGTTGTTTGGCAACATGGATTTAGAGGTATTTGAAATATACAGTTTTGCTTTGTTATAAACTGTCTTATTTTTGTTATGATTCAAAATCAAATGCCTTTTGGCTCTGTCTTAAAGGTATGAGAGTCGCACATTTAACAAAAGTGTCATTAGGCCATTAATCTATTGTTCATGTGGCACATTGATGATACCTCAAAACAATCAAATCATCAATTGCATTATTAAAATTACATTAACGGTAAATTAACGGTAAAAAAAGTGGCAAGTGGCACGTTTGTGATCCCAAGTGTGTGGTGCACCCGAGGCTTGGAATTTCATCATTTTTTGCTGAAGTATTTATTTTAATGGGCCTATTACAATCATTCTATCAAGTATGTATATACACTAATTTGAGATATTAAAGTTTACTTAGTAATTAAATTCAAAATCCTGTAAATTATACTACAAAATTTCAGTACATATATATTTTTCGTGGGCCACTTGAGTGTTAGATCTGATTCATTTTTTGTATCATGCTCCAAAATATTGTAATAAAACAGACTGACGGAATGGATATATCATTCGCATTACCTTACAGTTCAAAAATTAAAATTACATCTTTTGAACCAATTTCACAAGCACAAGTTCCCATGAGTTTTCAAACGTAGTAAAATCATAATAATTACTATTTCCCAGGTATTTTCCGTTTCATTATTAAAATTACATTAATAGAATGATTTGAACAGTCCAAAGATTGGCAATGTAAATTAACGGTAAAAAAAGTGGCAAGTGGCACGTTTGTGATCCCAAGTGTGTGGCGCACCCGAGGCTTGGAATTTCATCATTTTTTGCTGAAGTATTTATTTCAATGGGCCTATTACAATCATTCTATCAAGCATGTATATACACTAATTTGAGATATTAAAGTTACTTAGTAATTAAATTCAAAATCCTGTAAATTATACTACAAAATTTCAGTACATATATATTTTTCCCAGTGCATTTCAAATACAAGCTGAAACACAGTTGAGTATTCAAAATATTTGTGATTTTGCTTCCAATGCATTCCAATAGAAGCTCCCAAAAGGGCTTTGACTTTCATAAGCATTAAAATCCACCCAATTCCACAGGATTTCAAATCAACATTGCCAAATTGGCCCTTCTATCAAACCCAACTAATACACATTGATGCTACCCGATCAGCAAGACCCAACTATGAATCAATTTACGTCATCTGAACTACCTAGATACTAATTGGTTTGAAAATTTAAATACATACCAGCCAACTGCCCATTATGTGTTAAAGTCCCGCGATATACATTGATACACCATCCTCTAATGGCTCTAGCTTTTAGAGTAATTGGTTGTTTGACATGGTGTTGGAGCCAATACTATATTCTCCCATGGGGGGCTAGGGAGTTCCATTTGGCCGGGCTAACAATTTTGTGCTTTTAGTTTTTCCGAGTGGACCCTAGAAAAGTTGCAGTGTAGGCATTTCCCTACGCATTGTTTCTTGTCGTCTAGCCCAGTTGATTTTTAGAGTTGCCTCAATTTTAGTCTCTATCCTAAAATAGGTGATTAAATAGAGGGATCGAAGTGGTTTTCTCAGAAACATCTTAGTGGGCCTCACTTAGTGTATGAGTGCAATAACTCAGTAACATTCGAGGCAACCTTTGTATTAGAAAGAACTTGCCTTATGTGGGCCGCAATTAGCAAACCAAACTAGCGGCCAAATCAAGATTTGAATGGTAGCTTCCACCGAGGGCGTCAAATTAGGGAGTGGATTCAATGAGGTCAGGCAAGCATTGAGTTGTGTTAGGTGATGAGATCTAATTGGCACACGTTCTCCAAAAAAAAAAGGTCAAATAAAGCATATTTGAACGTGAGGAGATTTGGCACGTATTGGTGAGATTTGATTGGGCCATACGCGGACTAAAGCGGGCCCATGCAAAGTGTACTTGAAAGTGGTTCGGCATGCTTGACCGAAGATGGATGGAAGACTGGACCAAAACTTATGTGGCCCCAGAGAAGTTTTCAAAGGTAGGTGTTCGATCCCCATTGCTTTCTGTGGTGGGGTCTACTTGAGTTTTAGATCTACTTGATTTTTTGGCACGTGCTCTAAAATGATCTCGAAAAATGAGTGGACGGTGTGGATATAGCCTATACATCATGGTGTGAGAACTACACAACTTGCTAACATTGAGTGGAATTGGCACGGACAAAATGCAATTTCATCTAATCTAATTTCAAGTTTTTCTATTGCTCCCAATCCCAAACATTGAGTGGAATTATAGGGGTCAAATGCAATTTCATCCCCACTAATACCATGCGACAAACGCCCCCTTATCCAAACATGAAATGGCTGAAAATCACTGGATCTATCTACCGACTTCCACTTATCCGAACATGCCAGCTACAGATCCATGTTCTAAGCAATCCTGTAACATCCAAAAACATCACATCTCGTAATGATTGCATTTCAGCAATTTCTTCCCTTCAAATCCGATGGAATTGGACGGGCCAAACACGCCCTAACGCCCACGGAACTCGAGTGTTGCCCGACTTTTGAAAGATAGTTGTTGCGGCGGATTCTGTACCGTCTGTATCTGCCTACTCATCAGACGCTCGTTTCACGCAGCACATACAACAATACAATTATGTGGGCTCACGATTTTTCCTTCCGCTGGAAATCCAGTCCGTCCATCAGGGGAGCCCCTCCATTGTAGGCCTTTAAAGAGAAAATCAGACAGACATAGGACTCAGGCGGGCCACGCTAAAGGAAACAATGGATATAAGATATCAACCATAGGTTTGTGAGTAGGGCCACCGTTGTCTGTATTTTTCATCAAAACCGTTTATCAGATTAGAATCACTAGGATGAAGGGAAAGTAACAAAATCAGCCTGATCAAAGCTCATGTGGGCCACACTAAAAAATTTGTAGCTGATCTGTTGGATTTAAGGTCAAAATAAGGTTTTTAAGTGATGGACGGATTGGATGCTCAACACGCCATATGGTGGGCCACGGAGGTTGGCCGTTGGAAAAACAGGCGTTGTAGACGAACCCCGTCCTTTGGATTCCGGCCATATGTGAGGAAACGGATTGGCTACTCCCCCTGCCACGAGCCCGGTGGCTGGTGGTCGGTGCTATGTGGGCTCCACCATGATGTACGTGTTTCATCCATGCAGTGCATCCATTTTCACGGATCATTTATAGTAAAAGACAAAAATTGGGGTATATCCCAATGTCAAGTGGACCATGTTATAGGAAGCGTGTGTTGAGTGAACATCGACTCTTAAAAACTTTTTAAAGGCATAAAAGCTTTGAATCAAGGTGATATTTATTTTTTCCATTCATCTAAGTATGTATGACGTAATTAATAGAATAAATGTCAGATAAACAGTACAGTAGCCGCAGGAGTATTTTAATGGTGAATATCCAATCACTATTGTTTTCAAGTGGTGTTGTCCAATGAGATTTATATCCCTCTCGTTTTCGGGATCAAACACTAAAATGATATGTAAAAATGGATGAACGGGATGAAACACATACATCATTGTGTGGCCCACGGAGCACCGGTCATCAGCCCCCGGGCGGGTGGCAGGGAGTAGCCAATCCGTTTCCCATATGTGGATGGTCAAGGTTTCAGACACGTGTGAGATTACAAAACCGAGCTCTCGATACACTTTCCGTACGACACGATTTATATGGAAAACGCTCGGTACCTCGCGCGCTACGCACCAGCCGGGGTTAATTTCACTAACATTGGGGAAACGACCCAAAATACATACATAAAATCCATGCCGTCCATCACGTACAGAATCCATTTTAATGGGTCTTAATACAAAAAATAACGATAACAGAGCACTAGGTGGGCCACCAAAAATTTACACCCAAAATACTAAATTCCAGTTATCTCGACCACCTGATATTATTATATAGTAATATTTATATAATACATTCATCCTAATAAGTCAAATCATATGAACGGATTGGATGGCATAAAAATATCATGGTGGGTCCTTTACAAAACTAAGACGACCGTTTCATGCCAACGGTTTCCTGCGGTGTAGTCTACATAAATATTAGATGATAATGAATTTTTGTTTCAATGGTTAAAATGAGGCATAATATATGATGGACGGGTTGGATTTTCTTAAATTTCCACCCACGTGGCACTCCGTTTGCGAAAGTAACCCTGTAGCAACTTATGCGCGAATTACCCTAGAGCGGTTCTATTTACATCTCTGCCATCGCGCGCGCTCTCTCTCTCTCTCTCTCTCTCTATCTATCTATATAGACCGATCTGCGCGTTATCAGATCTTTCTAGAGTATTCGATTTCCATCGCCTCTCCTTGCGACGAAGAAGGTATTCACATTTCTTCCTTTCTGCAAAACCCTAGCTCTCGATTTCTAGTCGTCTCTGCAGATCTCTTACATTCCTTTCAAAATTTTGTTGATTTCTTCCCCTTTTCATTAGGGTTCTGCATGTTTTTTTTTTTTTTTTTAATATTTATTTATTTATAAATTCCTTTTCTTTTCTTTGGTCTGCTGGGACGTGGATGTTGAAATTACTTCACTTTTTCCTTTTTCTTTGAGTTTTATCTTCTTCTTCTTCTTTTTCTCCCTGTTTTATCTTCTTCATTAGATTTCTTCCCCTTTTCAGTAGGGTTCTGCATGTATTTTTCAGCGGTTTCGATCGGGTGTAAATGTTGATTTGAACGGACTATATACTATTAGGGTTATGAAACTAGGGTCACTGATATAGTATATTCAAATTTTTTTTCCAGGAAATATGAGTAGCCGTGCCAGTCGAACCCTCTACGTTGGTAATCTCCCTGGTGATATTCGTGAGAGGGAAGTAGAAGATCTGTTTTACAAGGTCTGTTTGGATGTTCATTTCACCATCTCAAGAAAATTTGCTAATAGATTGAGATCATTGCAATTGCAGTATGTATGCCACACGACTAAAATAGTCACTGGGTTTACTGGTGTTAGAATTATTATTATTATTATTTTTAAATTAATGAAAGCCCAAATTTTGATATTGATTTACCAGGAAATGTTTGCGCACACATGGTGTGCAACAAGAGTCGGTGCATGTATTCCCCGTCAATGTCTAAATATGAAGGGTGGAATCCCAAATTTATATTAAAATTGAAATTTCAAAGGAAACCACTTTCAACTCTTGAGGGATGTGTTAGGTGTAGCCATCAATAATGGGGAACTGACCTATATAGGGCAACTTAAAGGCTTCCATGAAAGACAAAATACATAAACTGAAAAAATAATCCTTATATGGTCTAAACTACTGTCGAGTTAGTAGTATCGGACACATTATTGTGCAGTATTCGAATTAAGATATATGGTGAATAAACTAGATCATTATATGTATGCTTTAATTAGCGGGAGTTAGTTTTTATATTTTACCTTTGTATGTTTATCATATACTTTCAGTGGAAATAATCTAGAAATGATTGAAAGACAACAGATTGCAGATGTATTTTTTAAATGGAGGACATGAGAGAGGTTCTTCTCTTTGAGAAACAGTGGCTATGGATTGAAATTCCTGAGTGCTATCGTTAAGTCAAGAAATATATATTGATACTGTATTCAAAAGGTTTAAGATGAATAATTGCAAACCTGAATCCACACCAATTGAGAGGGGTATGATGTAGGATATTATGTTTGAGAGCATATCTCAACTATTTAGTGGGTCTTGTAAGTAAATGTCAAAGTAGTCTTGGTCTAGATCACTAGTAAGAAGTAAAAAATATATTAAGAAAAACTAGAAGGTGACTAACAGAAAAACAACCGGGGAGATCATGAGCTGGCCCGAGCTTGACTTGACTCAACTCGAAGCTCGGCCCCAACCCAACTCGGTTCAGCTTGGCTCGATTTATATACCTTAGTTAATTATATATATAGTATAATAATACCTTCTTTTATAGAAAAAAAATGCCTTCTTTTGGTTTTCGCCTTAGCTAGTCGAGCTCGAGCTCCCTTTTTTCTCCCTAACCGACCCAAGCTCCCTAAATTCCCCTAATCGATCGCTCCCTATCTGGCCGTCCTTCTGGTGACCACACCAATTCGGCATTGACATTCCATTTCTCCCTCTCAATCCCCCAATGTCTCTCTGACTCTCTCTCTCTCTCTCTCTCTCTCTCTCTCTGTCCCTTCGTCCCTGTTTGAGCACCCTGTACGACCGTCCCTGTTCAAGCACTCCAGCTGGAGCATCCTCTCTCTCTCTCTCTCTTTTCTCTCTCTCACTCGCACAATGACACAATAACCTCTCTCTGCCTCTCTTTCTATTTGGGCGCTTGGTAGCTTGGCCGCTGACCATGATAGCTCGACTGTTGACCATGACAGCCCCACCGCTGACCATGATAGCCCGGCCGCTGTTCATGGTAGCCTGACTCAGTTAGGGTATGAACACTGTAAATGTCTACCATCATTTTCATTTTTAGTTATTTAACAAATGTCTACCATTAAATATTTTTCATTTTAAACCCAATAATTGTGCATGATCTAGGCTGTTCTCGGCTAGGGCCCACCAATATTCATTGACCCCAAAACTAGTTGATTGGCACATCATTTGGGGCAGAATTACATATTGTGCAATGTTGCGTACGAGCGAGCCCTTGTTGGTCAATGATCCAAACCTTTGATATGATGGACCTCACCGTGATGACGCATGAACCAAAAGCCCTTTGGATTGGAAGATGGTTCATATATACTGTCTTTTCTTGGTCCACTGAACCATTTTTGTATTTATTTTTCTTAATTATCTATTAGTTTTATTGAATTGTTATGGAATTTTTGTACGATATTGATCCTTCGGATTAACAAATCGATGTGGATCACTTGCCTTCACTTATACAAACCGAAAATCCTAATGTGGTAGACAACCCTTGCGCTAAAATTATATGATACATGACCCACATCTTTGCATAGTGCATACATGGTTTTCAGTTCTGAAATAGGGCGTGTTTGAATGCATCAAATGTCTACCATGATCTGATAGCTAAATAATAAAATAAGCATAATTTTTGGCTCGTGATACTTCCAAATTGGACCAACTATTCTGGGTTTAGTTAGATTGTTTATTGTTAATTGGATTTTTAAATTGTTAGTTAGATTGTGTATGTTAAATTGTTAGTTAGATTGTTTATTGTTAAATTTTCATCAATTGTTCAATTAGTCATTTAATTTTTCTTTTTTAATTGTCGTATAGGATGATCAATTGCCCGTTTGAGGATATCCATGTTGCCAGACATAGATATAATGTGTTTTTAGAGGCATAGAAATCCTCAAATTGTCCCATTTTTGGACAGTTCAAGGTTGGATAGATTGAAATGCTTTCAACTATTCTAATGTAAATGCACATGCTTGTTTTGGTTCATTTCTTCGTTTCTCCCTGGATATATTTCTTGCATTTATTTCCGTTGTCAAATATCCACACTTTGTGTAGATACTTGACTTCAAAATCAAATGCATGATCAATATTTCTGGAGAAATATGGGGAGATGCTGCCGGAATTTTGGCGTGACATTTAAATTGGAAAACGAAAGCATTACAATGTATCCAACCTTGAATGGGTGACTGATTTAGACAGGTAGGCAAGGCTAGGAATTTTGGTGTGACATTTAAATTGAAAAATGAAAGCATTATAATCTATGGAGTATATAATTTCTTTCCATGAGGTCCAAATTGCAATTCCTCAGATCCCACTCTGTTGTAAGTTGACACCACCCTGTTTTGATAAATGCCTAAAAATTAGTTTCTTATCTTTATATTTATAGATGACTAGTGAGGAAGTCTCAACTACCATCGGTGTCGGTGCGTCGGCCACATCTCCTCCTATTGTGGAGGGAAAAACATCTTTAGCTTCGGCCAAAGGAAGGAAAAGATCACCAGTGTGGGATGACTTTGAAGAAGTCGTGGTTAATGGTGTAGTGAAGATTATATGTGTTCATTGCAAATCATTATATACTAAGAATCCTGGGGGGACAACTACTCATTTAAACAGACACAGGAAAAGTTATTCAAAGAGACCAAAAATTCAAATTCCATGCCAACAATTGCTTCCGTTTATCAAGTCTGAAGGGGACGACTCACAATGTTTATTTTCCACTCATAAGTTTGACAAAGATAAGCTGAAAGAGTGGTACGCAAGATTAGTTATCGTTGAAGAACAACCCTTTGGAATAGCAGAGAGCAAAGTTTTTGTGGAATTCTGTAAATTCCTTAATCCTCAAGTTGAGAAGGTCTCCTGCGTTACTGTGAAGAGAGAGTGCATGAAGATGCACGCAAATGAGAAGATAAAAATGAAAGCAGTTTTAGCATCAGCCTCAAGAATAAGTTTGACTTCTGATTTGTGGACGGCATACCATCAAAGCAATGGATATATTTTATTAAACGCACACTACGTTGATGAAGATTGGAAACTCTGCAAAACAATTTTGAACTTTCGCTACCTTCCTCCTCCTCATATTGATTTAGTTATTTCTAATTGCATCTGCAATTGTCTACTAGAGTGGGGCATTGAAAAGAAAATCTCTTCAATAACTTTAGGTGATGCCTTTGCGAATGACAGTGTAAGTTTATTCTTACGTAACAAGTTCAAGGCGACTGAAATTTTTTTTTTTGAGGGGAAAATATTTTAGGTTAGGTGTTGTTCCTATATACTAAATTTGATTGTACAAGAAGAGATGAAGACAATTGATCCCACTTTAGAGAACATAAGAGAGAGTGTAAAATACATAAGTGAGTCACCTTCAAGATTGAGTACATGGAGTGATATAATCCAATTTTTGAATGTGAAATCTCAAAAAACGTTGAGGTTAGATATATGCACTCGATGGAATTCGACTTTTGAAATGCTGGATTCGGCTATGGAATTGGAGTTTGCATTTACTGAATATGCGTCACGTGATAAAATGTATGCTTGGTTGCCTAATGAAGATGATTGGAGCAAAGCAAAACAAGTTCACAAGTTTCTTAAAGTTTTCTATGATTGCACGAAGATTTTTTCTGAAAATAAGTATCTCGCTGCAAATAAGTTTTTTTCGTCTCTTTGGAAGATTAAGGAAGCCCTAAGAAAAAGTGCTAATGAGGGTCCGGATTTTCTACAGTTGATGGCAATTAGTATGCAAATGAAGTTCGATAAGTACTGGGATGGATGCCATTTGTTAATGGCCTTAGCGGTTGTTCTTGATCCTCGGTGCAAGATGAGCTTTGTTAGGTTCATTTTTATGAAGATATATTCAGTTGAAAGGGTGGTAATTGAAACCTCCAAGGTTCGTGACGCAATCGAAGAATTATATACTTTGTATGTTTCTACTTTACCCACAACCACAACAGATAATAAAGAAGTTAGAGCTCCAGGTGTTTTTACAAGTGATGACAATGTGCTCGATGAATACATATCTGACATATCTTTCTTAGCACAAGAAAAAATAAATAATCAGACGAGTGAATCAGAGCTAGACTTGTATCTCAAAGAGCCAATCGTAATGCGCCCGGACTCAGACTTCGATGTTTTGGGGTGGTGGAAGATGAGAGTCAGTGAATCAAAATACCCTATACTATCAGTGATGGCACGGGACATATTGTCAATTCCAATTTCAATGGTGGCATCAAAATCCGCTTTTAACACGGGGGGAAGGGTCTTGAGTAAGCATCGAAGCTCGCTTTCACCAAAAACAGTTGAAGCATTAATTTGTACACAAGATTGGTTGCGTCCGGTTTGGAGAGGTAGTAGTTTTGATATTGAGGATGAGGAAGAGATCGAGTTTGAAGACGAGACTGCACCTGCAACAGCATCAGCATAAAGGAGGTTATAAATTATTGTTAATCTGTTTGAAAGTGGTGTATTGTGTACTTGAATGTATTACACATAAAGAAATGCACTGACATGTATTTCATTTTCTTTATCTCATGCTTTTGTTAGAACATATTTCATTATTGGTTTTGTTTATCATATTGCTTTTGTTTAACTTTTACGTCAAGTTTGTTTCTATTTTCTGTTTGATTCCTGACTTTGCTAAAGTATTATTATTTTTAATTAAAAAAATGGAGTGTAGATATTTTGTCATCTGACCCATCGATCAACATTCGGGAATATGGTTCCCTAGTCCACTCCCCAATGTTTGGAAAAATGAAGATTATGTGGGGATTTTTTTTATAACAAAACTAATCAGTTTAGGTTACACCTAGCATGTCGAGGTGGAGATGCAAAACTGTGTTTTAAAGCGCCCCAAAGGTGGTCCTATTCTTTTTTCAGGCCTTTCTAGATTCAAATAAGAAGCCTTTCACCCCATCCAAACCTTCCATAAGAGTTCTAATTAGTGAAAGTTTTGATTCACGAAGAGTAAAGAAAACTAGTAGGGAAGAGGAAGGGGAGGAAACCAGATTATTAGTATTGGAAAAAGAGCAATTATACCTCGCCTTGAAATGCAGTATTGAAGAATGTCTTCCAGGATAACATAATGCTGAAGCAGGATTGAACATGAGAAAAAAGAAGAGTAACAAAGCGTTGAAGTTTCTCTCCACTCTTCGTGCATTTTATAGAGTGTTGGGTACTCTGTATAAATATGCTCACAAAGAAAGCTTGAAAAATCTAATTGAATCTATACAAGAGCACAATGAAAAACTCTCTCTACCTTCTGATTCAGAAGAGGTGAATGGGTATCTCTATGAGGACTTAGATAATAGCTTGAGGTCGGCAAATGAATCTCCTGTATATAAAAAAATGCATTTAAGGATGGATTGGACGACGAAAGTGATGGATTTGGTTTAGGTGTAGGAGGCAACTATCATGGAAACAGCTATGGTTATATGCTAGGAAGGCATTCTTCCTATGGAAGATAGCAAGTTGATGTTGTGAACACTGTAAGTTTGTCATATTTTCATTTTTCTGTTGTAAGTTGACTTTGATTTTCACTTCTACATTAATGATGGATTGGATTTTATGCATTAGATTTTATGTACATTATATATTGGGTTTCACAATTCTTGACTTCACCACACTTTAAATAAGTCTAAATAAGAACTCAACACGACAAAGCGAGCTCACAGAAGGAATGAGCTCAAATCGAACTCGAGTTAGCTCGACAACTTGAACCAGACTTGACAATTGGCCTCAAACTCCAAAGAAAAAAAGGACCGAACTCGAACTCGAACTCGAACTTAAAGAGAGAAAACAGGCTAAACTCGAACTCGAACTTGACTCGAAAGCTTGAGCTCGAACTCAGCTCATCTTGAAAGCTCGAACCCAGCTTGAGCTTGGCCTGAGCTCCTGACCGAACCGAGTCGAACTTGGCATAGCTTGGCTCGGATCGGCTCAGTGTCCAGCCCTAAATTCAGCATCACGTCCTTCTCCCAGTTTTTTGGGAATGGCTTACTGATTATGAGATGGTTCTCATTCCCATTACATGTAAGAAACATGTAGAAGAAATTAAACACAGGAAAAGAAACAGGTAGAAGAAAGCCGGAGAACTTTCTAATGTGGTTGAAGGTACCTCTAAAATATGTTCTATTCAACCTGTTACTCTACTATTGTTTCTGGTTGTAGAGGAACAAAGAAGGTAAAATTAAATATAGGAAAAGTATAATTTCTTCTAGGATTTCTGCCCTTGAAACAAATCGAGGCATGTGAAACTCTTAACATAAGGTAAAAAAGTGTGCAAGATGTATACGCCTCCTGTATGCCTCGTTCTCTTAGGTGCAAACGTGCAATGTCTAGGCCTTGGCATTTTGGGAGTCTCACCTTGAGGAGTGTCTCAAGGGATCAGTCGTCAGCCTCGAAAACAGTGGTTATAACAGTTTGGTTTAGTAGGTGAAATGTAATAAGGTAACAATTTAACACATGAAAATGAAAGGATTTAGCTTTTTCTGTAATTCAATTTACTGAGCTCTCACTGTTGTTGCTCAACATGTGCAGTATGGGCCCATTGTTGACATTGATCTGAAAATCCCTCCAAGGCCTCCGGGATATGCTTTTGTTGAGGTATTGTGATCTTCTCAAACAAATGCAAAATGATTGGTTTCCATTTCTTCCTATCACTTGTCACATGTGGGTTTAGTGCAACATGCATGCCTATGAGTTTCTCATTGTCTTCCTGTTTGTCTCAGTTTGAGGAGGCTCACGATGCTGAAGATGCTATTCGTGGTCGCGATGGCTACAACTTTGATGGTCATAGGTTACGGGTATGCATCTTTTCTTTGTCTGACTTATATGATAGTCCTACAGACTTCTGATTGGTTACAACCAATGTTTAAATACTAGTGCCATTCACCAGATTTAGTCCCATCTCACTATGAGCTAAATTATATTTAGCCTTACCATAGATGATTTCATGGTTTTATATTTAGAAAAATAATGTGAAATTTGTATTATTTCTGCGAGCACTCTGCAATGCTGGTAATGTCTAGACAAATTTTCATCAACATGCTATTAGTTGGATGTTGTTGGAAGTAATAAGAGCACATCTTGGAAATGTTATTTTGAAATAAGTAGATGTGCTATTAGGTCTGAGAATTTCAAGTCGGACTAAAAACCTGTGATCAGTCAATTGCAGGCGCAGTTTGCTGAGAACTCGATACTTGGCATGACCTTATCTGGTCTGACCCTAACGAGTTGTTTCAATATGTGGAGCTTAGTTCCCAGGATATAGAATTTTCTTGTTTGGAATTTTGAGCTTAGTTCCTGGAATAAAATAAATGTGACTAGTTCTTTTGATGAAGCAAAATATGTCTTTTTTGCGGAACATTCCATAGAAATATCTTTGAAGTAAAAGTTCCATGTATGTGACCCATAAGTTAGTCCAACACAAAGGTAAATAGTTTACTGATTCTGTTGACTTCCAAATACAGTACGATGCCAACTGTGGCATGTTTGAGCTACCATGCAGTCCATGCCAACTGTGACACTTGGCTCAATTCTTCATTACAAGGGCTATACCTAGCTGCAATCAAGCCTGAGCCTGTATCAGCAATCTCTTTGTTGGAGTCCATGCTTTCAACCCTTGGTTTTATATCTAAGTGTTTTTTTTTTTTAAACCCTCTAGTTATTCTTATGTTTGTTCTCTTGGTACTTTTTGCCTATATCTTTATAGGTGGAGCTTGCACATGGTGGGAGAGGCCAATCTTCATCATATGACCGCCATAATAGCTACAGCGGCAGTGGGGGTGGTCGTGGTGGTGTTTCCAGGCGCTCTGATTATCGTGGTATGTATCTCATTATTGGTTGCATCTCTGTGGTTCCTATCTCTCTTTGTTTACAAACTGTTTTGGAATGATATGCTGTGCAGTGTTAGTAACTGGATTACCCTCTTCTGCTTCATGGCAAGATCTAAAGGTAAGCTTCTTCCTGCACTATGGTTAATTCATTTATTTGAGAACTTTACGGTCTTGCCAGAGCTTTAGAACCTTGACATCTATGCTGTTCCACATTTAGGATCACATGCGTCGAGCTGGTGATGTTTGTTTCTCCCAGGTGTTCCGTGATGGTGGTGGTGAGTTGCATTGAACTTTTTTATTTCATGGTTCAATTCTGATGTAGTCTTTTCTCACAAGTACAACAAAAGAGTTGTCAAGTAAGACACTCAACACAATTCATGTTATGATTGGGGAGAAATATCTCTAGGGGCATTTACTGTATTGTCCACATACATCTTCAAGATCTACCAAGTCTGGTGCTTGTGGGGATTTCTTGGTCCTCACCTCCACTTGCTGTATAATGGTATTGTTCAAATCCTGCTAATCAAGGTATAAAAAAATGGTCATGTAATAGCTGATATGGGAAAAATGGCCTGTAATGGCTGTTATGGGGCTGATATGGTTTTTTTTTTTTTTTTTTTTCTGCAAAAAAGTATGTAAATGGCGGTGGCTGTTTTGGTCACTGTTATCGTTATTGAATACCTTGATGCTAATCTGTGTTTGGCATGGAGATGCTATGTTCAACACATTATTTTCCATGTCTGCAGTCTGTGTTCATGGATATATTCTTGGTCTGCCTTCACCTTCTTGATGGCTGTATTAATCATGTGAATGCTGATATTAGTGTTTGGTTTAGGTTGTGAGTGTGGACTTTCATTTTGCTTTTTTGTCATTCTAAGATGCTTTATCATTTACATTTCTACTAGGCCTTCTGTTTGCGTGCTAAGAACTTTCTTTTTTTTTTTTTTCCTTTTTAATTCCTTTTGATAATTGATAAGAAAGAAAGAACTAAAGTGTTTTGAGTCCTTACCAGGAAAATGAACATTTCACCATTTATATGCATTCTGCATTGGTTTGCCCAGAAAAACTTTGATGACTCTCTCTCTCTCTCTCTCTCTCTCTCTCTCTCTCTCTATAGGGTACATGCAACTGAAAAATCACATTCCTGTTCAGATTCTTGTTTTGTGTCTACTTTATTGTCTATATTTTAGCTGTTCAATCTGAAGCATGCCATTATGGCATTACCTTGAATCCAATCACTTCAATCATGTAGAAGTATGTGTTTCTGTCTAATCACTTGTTATTTAGGGTTTCTAGATTTTGCTAGACTTGGAAGCATATCAGCTTAAAACTTGACTTCTATGTGGACATTTTATTTTGTTGTGTTATTTGTCTCATTGTCATGTGGAAACTATTTTTGGAAATTTCCATCTGTCTTCAGGGACATTCTACATAGGCCATTTACAATACGTCTAATAATAAGGTATGTTCAAGAGATTAAGAGATCAGGACTAGCTGACCTGCAGAAGTACATGGAAATACATATGTAATTGCCGTGATGCATTTGCGTTGTGATTTTTGTGCAAGTATCACATGCAACTATGTTTTCTCAAAAAGTTTTAAAAAAAAAAGAGAAAAAAAGAAATGAAGAAGCAAGAGAAAAGAAAAGAAAAACCAAAAGATAGTATTAATGAATATTCTTGGGATCATCCTTAAAAAATGAATCTTCTTGGGATCATTTACCCATAAAAGACCTGCTTCCCTTTTTTGGTGGTTTTGATTTTGTTCTCTTCCATTCTTTTGCAAATTCTCGAGGATCGAGCAAAATGCCTTCTTATTTCCCTGTTTTGCATTGGAGTGGGATTGAAGCCCAATGGTTTATGTTTGTTTTGGTTTTTGGATTGGATGAAAATGAACACCATTCATTCTTCTTTTGCAAACTTGCTGCTTTAGTTCTCAGTAATTCTCCTGGTTGGTTTTATAGGCACCACAGGCATTGTGGATTACACAAACTATGATGACATGAAATATGCTGTAAGTATTTGTTGCAACTTACAAGTGATTAAAATGTAGACTGTAGAAGAGACTCTGGCCCAAAGTTCAGGAATTATCTACCTTGGGTGATGAATATTTTGCCTTTCTGTTTTATCATTGCAGATAAGGAAGCTTGATGATTCTGAGTTCCGGAATGCATTTTCTCGGTCGTATATAAGGGTATCATCTTTTACACTTTCTTTCTTGCCCTTTTTTTTCTTTGCTTACCATAATCATCTCTTTTCTGCAACCTCTCCAACATATTCTTTTATGTTATAGGTGAAGGAGTATGAATACAGGCGGAGCTTATCTAGGAGCCTTAGCCGTAGTCGATCCTACTCCAGAAGCAGAAGCCCTAGTCGCAGTCGAAGCTACAGTAGAAGCAGAAGCCCTAGTCGTAGTCTTAGCTACAGCAGAAGCAGAAGCCGGAGGTTTGGAGCTACTACTGGTTGATCTATTAAGCTTTTATTATATGGTTCAAATGGTAATGGTTCTGATGCTCGGTCCAACTCTTTTGCAGCAAGTCTCCTAAAGTCAAATCTTCACGCCTTTCCGTGTCTAGATCTCGATCTAGATCGGTTTCTTCTCGCTCTCGTTCAGGGTCAAAGCCACGCTCCTTGTCAAGGTTTGCATTTCTTTATTTCATCATTCTTTCTCCTCGCATTTTATTTTTAAATGTGTCATTCATTCTTCTATTTTCTTGATTTGGGATGAAGGACTTGTGTTAACACAAAAATATCCATTACTCATATCATAGTAATATTGGCAATCATCTTTAAAGAAAAGAGAAAGTATTGGCAAATGGATGTTAAAACAGTTACGTTTCATACTTTTTTGTACGTAATAAGTTAAACTTTGGAGTAGGCTTGCTTCATGGAGATTCTGAGGAAGTGGTTGGTTTGGTGTTTGTACCAGCTATACTCCTGTAGAAACTCCCTTTTCTTGTTTTTGTTTCATCGTCTTAGTCAAGCTTCTTTTCTCATGAACCATTTCCTGTTATGAGGGCCTTATGAACGACCTTGGATTGTATTATATTTATTGTTAACTGTTGTTGGATTACCAGCTCGTTTTGTAGACGGCTATAAAATGATGCTTGAACAGTTGTCAGTAATTACTAGATATGGTTTCTGAGGTTACAGAGAAGAATAAAAGTTTCTAAAGTTGGTCTCATAGTTGCGGATAAACAACTCAAACAGCAATAAGCATGTTTCCTTGGAACTGTGTTCAGAAAGAGTTGAGTTGGTTCCATGATTTTTATATTTTTATATTTTTATATTTTTATATTTTAATTTTTATTATTATTATTTTTTTGAGATGTTACCTTTAAAAAAGATTTTTATAAAACATTACCTAATTATTATGGGATTTATGCTCCGGTACCCTTTTTTCAAAAGTTTTTTTTTTTTTTTTGGACTGAGACATCTATTAACTTATAGTTATATTCAGTTAGATTTCTCTAACGGTAGTTAGATGAAGTGGAGATTTCTGTAACTCTGTTATAAATGATGAAACTGATCTATGAAGAGAATGCCCTTTCAATGAATGAGTGTTAAAAAAAAAGCCTGTTGTCAGTCCTCTCTTACATACGCATGTGTATGATGATCCGAATTTGGATCCACGGTGATAATGATTGTAATGCAGGGGCATTTTCACACTGGGCTCGAGTGGGTAGCCTGTGGGATGCGGGGACACACTTGGGTGGGTGGCTCGTGTGAAGCGGAACCCATGTGAAGTGGGGCCACGAGAAGAGGTCGGCCGAGGTCCGAACCCATGTGATGTGAGGCTTGACCTATGAGATAAAGGGATTAATTCACTACTCTATATAAGTTCGAGCTTTTAGTGCAAGTGGTTAATTTTCTTGCATCAAAGTTGTATTAGAGTAGTAGGTCTCGTGTTCAAGACTCCTCACTGGGGGTGATTAATGTAGAGACATTTTCACACCAGGCTCGAGTGGGGTAGCTTGCGGGATGTGGGGACACTCTTGGTGGGTGGCCTGTGTGAAGCGGAACCCATGTGAAGTGGGGCTTACAAGGGGGTTCGGCCAAGGTTCTAACCCACACGATGTGGGGCCTTGGCTATGAGATAAAGGGATTGATTCACAACTCTTTATCGGTTCGAGCTTTTAGAGCAAGCGGTTAATTGTCCTGCATTAGATTGATTGATGATTTGCTGAAGATTGCCTTGATTGGCTAATTAACCCTCTGTTATGAGGACTTTCTCAGTGAATGAGGGCCTTTGTTGATTTTAGTCTTTTAGTGTCCATTTATAGGCCACTAGCTAAAGAGACATGATCATTTAAACAATTTGTTTTTCTGTGTGCCATTCACCGTCAGACCTATTGAGTGAACGGTTCCAATCTAGTTAATACATGATACCTGTGCTGCATTGACATGGAGGCATGGTTACAGGCACAAGATTAGTAAACCATTTAGGTAAAGAGTTATTTGATACTTTGGGATGGTACGATGGTGTGATTGTTTTGTGTAATACTCAGAAACTGTAGATGTGGTGATTTAGTATACACACAACAGAACTTAGGCCATCTAAAGGTGGGATCCATCATATATAAGCTATAAATCCAGAATTCGATGATTGAAAATCCTAACCTTTTTCAATAAATTTCAGTTCCCTCTCAAAAAATTTCAGTTGCGAGTGTTTCAATAAATCCCAACCCTTTCTTATCATAACCTTTTCCCAATAAATCCTAACCTTTTTTTTTCTCGCTTTGCGAGTGTTTCAATAAATTTCAGTTCTCTCTCTCAAAGAAAAAAAAATCCTAACCTTTTTTGACGAATGTTTCTTTGTTGATGACCGCTGCATATTTTCCACTTTGAGAAACAGTTTGAATTTGGATGTCCAGTAACCCACTAGCTAAGTCATCAGTTGTGTAAGTTTTGGACTGTGATCATCGTAAGTGACACTGACTATCCGGACAATTTAATTTGAGTGATGCATAGCCATTAGCCACATAAAATTTGTGATACCATGCGTGAGAACCATCACACTCAAACATTATATCATGAATTCCAAACCGTAGAATGCTGAAACTCAATATAGCCCTCACAATAAGATTGATCTGATGATCTCAGCATTTGGTTAATGGATATTTGTTTGTTGAATCTGGTGGCATTTTTTATTTTTTTTTTGGTATTAGAGGACTTCCATAGCAGACCTGTAACAATGGCCCTTCTCCATCTTAATCGTGCGATTCTCCCACGCTTACCATACATTAGTCCCTATCTTAATCAGCCTAAGTTTTTCTAGGGTAGGGCCTATAGCATAAGAGTTCAAAATATAGACGGTTCCATTCATCAAACCACTGATGCAAGATCCCAAGTCGCTACTGAGGCAGAACGAATTCAGGGGAGTGAGAATGAGCATGAGAGAGACTGTTTTATTGGGTAGGTATTAGAGGACTTCCATAGCAGACCTGTAACAATGGCCCTTCTCCATCTTAATCGTGCGATTCTCCCACGCTTACCATACATTAGTCCCTATCTTAATCAGCCTAAGTTTTTCTAGGGTAGGGCCTATAGCATAAGAGTTCAAAATATAGACGGTTCCATTCATCAAACCACTGATGCAAGATCCCAAGTCGCTACTGAGGCAGAACGAATTCAGGGGAGTGAGAATGAGCATGAGAGAGACTGTTTTATTGGGTAGTTATTTGTTATCCTAGTATTCTTTGATGATACACGAGTACTAGTAAGTAGTACACTCGGAATAATATCAATTAAAATCAGATTGGTTTAACAATTCTAACATTTGAACTATGAATTGTTTGTTGAAGGGCATTGTCATTAGGAGGCCAGGTTCATTTACTGACAAACAATGACCCACTTAATCTAACTGCTGTTAAAGAAACCTAATGAAAAGTTAATTAGGTAGTGTAATGAATACATTTTTTAAAAAGGTCTCAGAATGTAAATTTCCTAATGGCCCCAAAGTTCAATTTCATTATGTGCGGGAGCAAGATGGAAGCGGTAATGGGACTCTCGGGAGCTGGAATGGAAATGCGTGCAACCAAAGAGCAAGTAGCAGGAGGAACAAAGAGGAAATCTTTCAAGTAATATGGTTAGTACCCAAGGGAAAAGAAATAAAGGCACATCTATGAATACCTTTAGTGAACTTGCTGATGGAGAAAAAAATTCTACCGATGAATGAGGTGCTGGCCAGAAGTGTGAAATTTTGAGTCAGCTACCTGGCAGACAACAGTGTGTTTGATGAGATTCCATGCAGTGAACATGCATTTTGTTTGGCCTTGTTGAGGAGCGGATTCTACGAAATGAGCAATCATTTTGTTGGTTGTTGTTCTAGAGTATCTTGTTAGCAGCCTGAGTTTTTTTTTTTCTTTATCTTTTTCATGAATATGAGATGGGGGACCCGCATGGTCCTATCCTAGTGTATCAAGCATTGGATGTAGCATTCTCGGGCAGTATGGGTTCATTGAATGTCCAGTGTATCAAGCATCGGATGTAGCATTCCCTGGCAGTATGGGTACGTTGAATGTCCAGTGTATCAAGCATCGGATGTATCATTCCCAGGCAGTATGTGTACATTGAATATGCCCAATTGGAGATCTTTCCAACCAACCATTTTTGGTGTCTTTTTAACCATTGATTTGATTGTCTAAGAACACTGAAGTTATGGACCTTGATATGTGTCCAATTGGAGATCCCCCCCACTGGCTGTTTTTTTTTTTTTTTTTGTGAAAGGTGTAGCTGCCCCAATTAGTTGGAATAAGGCTTAGATGATGATGGTTTGGTTGTCCTTGAATACTGTGTGGTGAGGCTAATGGCACGAACCGAAGGATTGAAGTTAAAGATTTAATCTGATCTTCTTGGCCACTGGTGAATCGATGGTTATCCAAAAAATATATGGGGAGGCTTCGTGACAGTGATTCATCTTTAGATCATTCCTTTGGTAATTCAGACCTGCACCCTTTAGGCAGTCAGGGTAGGGAAAGAGCTGGTCGCTGGTTCTTGGAAATGTGCTTGCTGCTTAAATTGGAGCCCTGACACAAGTTTCATGGCTTAATTTATGGCTATGCTTGAAGTGCAATTCGTTTTCCTTTCTCATGTGCAAAAATACGTCATGGTTTGGTGGCTACCGCGGCCGAGTTGTCAGCTCAACCGGGGCCCAAATAAGGACGCTTATTTCATTAAAGAATTTATGATTCAACCAGAGATTATTGACTGCCCACCCTTATTATTGATAAGACAGCCAACCCCCAGAGGAGGGAACCACGTTAGTGGTCGAGTCGTTTTTGGTAATTGACACCCCTTGCCTCTGTTTCAATTCATATGTTACCATTCATAGTGAAGTAGCCCTCTTTTTGATGCGAGTCTGAGTGGGTGCGTTATTCTATCTATCAAAGTCTTTCTTTGTCTATAGCTCAGGTCAGTCCCCCAGGGTCTGCTATCGGGCGTTGAACAAGGTTACTTACCTTCAAGAACAACGTACCCTATCCCTCTCATAGCGGACTTGTTCGACCAATTGGGAGGAGCACACTACTTCTCCAAGCTGGACTTGAGGTCAGGTACCAGGCGAAGGAGCTGAAAGTGTCTTTTAATTAGGAAAGGGAGGCGGCTACTTTTCTTTAATAAAATACCTATTTCAGATGCTACGATGATAGGCACTCGGATGGTGACTTGGAATACTTAAATGGCATAAAAACCTTTAAATGATGTACTTGATTTTAGAGTCAGAAGGTTGACATGCAACTTTTCAACTTTTTTATGGTTAATACATTGTGCTATCTATATGCCAGGCTTGCTGTGGGTTGGGTTGTTTTCTTATATGCTTCTACATGATTATATAGCTTGAACCATACTGAAGATGTTCACACGGGAAGCGTCCATCTAATCAATTGAAGTTATCACTGTATTTGTGCTCCCACTTTTTGCATCTAATCAATCGCAGTTATCACCGTATTTGTGCTCCCACATTTTTGCACTGTCAATGACAATCGCAGGAGGCAACACATTCATTTTGCGTATGTCTTACAGATTGTGGTGTAAGCATGTCAACCTGACTTGGGCCTCTTGATAAAGCCTTTTAAACTCACACTATCTTGAAACCTTGGTAAATTTGGTTCGACGCTGTTCTAAGATGCTTGGTCCCAAAAAATTGCTTTTTAAGTGATTTCTGAAGCATTAGATTTGCATGGTTGATTTCCTCTTTGGATGTTTGTAAGCTACTGTTAAATACACCAGAAGCTTGCAAGAGAAAAATGCTTTTAATTTGTGCTTTCTGAGGCATTGAATGTACATGGCTGATTTCCTCTTCGGATGTCTGTAAGCTACTGTTAAATGCACCCAAAGTTCGCAAGGCTTGAAGTATGCATCCTGTGCGGTTTGTTCTTTAATCCTTTTCCCTCTGCTACGCACTTCAGTTGCAATTTGTTTTGAGAAAAGCAGATGGGAATGATTAAGACAGAGCTGTGCCAGGATGTGCTATTATCACACTGTTTATAAACATTGCCTTGTTTGTTTTCTAGATAACGGATCATGCGGCGAATTGGGGATTGCATGTTAGGAACTTGATGGGATTTGGTGCGAATGCCTGGAACTCGTTTTGGTTTTGGAGGTATGCTGTTTCGTAAACGAGCAGCTTTAAAAACCCTAATGGTATATTAACCCTTCTACATTATGGCATATAGCAGATCCCCATCAGTGCGTAGTGGGCGGGGAAGGATGGGTTGTACTATTAAAGCTCGATTTCCTTGAACTAAGTGGTGTTGGGACTTACAATCAACAGTAGAAACAGACTCCAATTCCTCCATCGTCATGCTAACACGAGTTGCGGTCAGGATTCTGGATGTGGATTTTGGTGATACAATCAGAAAAATGTTCCCTGTCTTACGTGTCGATTCCTCTGTTCTTCTTTGCAACATTCACTTCATCCGATCATTGGCAGCGGTCTATTTACTTGCTTTGATTAATGGGTGCCGTTTCATGGCGAAGTTCCAGTTTAAAATAATGTCGAAAGTGGACTGTGTAAAATTTAATGCTTTTACATGTTGAATGATGCTAAAAAGTGTGGACTTTCATGATTTTGAGAATATGGTAACTCGACGTGGAAGAGGCGTTGAGGCTTTTGGACCAAAAGCTGTCAAAGCAACGTTTGTGGATATTGAATTCAGTTGTTTCTGGAACTTTTGCAGATCCCGATCAAGATCCAAATCCCTGTCACACTCCGTAAGTTGAATTCTCACAAGTGATATTCCATGTTTGGTGCTCTCCACCTCTCTCTCTCTCTCTCTCTCTCTCTCTCTCTGGAAAAAAAGTGGTTTGGTGCTCTCCAATTCTTACATTTTCATTCTGCAGCCTCCTCGCCACAAACGAGCCAGTAGAACCCCAAAGAAGCGGAGCCCCAGCAAGAGCCGGAGCAGGAGTCATAGCAGGAGCCTATCTCGGTCGTGTTCTCTTTCTGCAAATGACCTTTACTTTTCCTGTAAAGGAAATGCCAAGGCAACTCTCCACTCTCCCAACGTGTTCCAAGGTGGCCGCTTGTGAGATTCTGGCTGTTCATTAGGAGGGCCCAGAGGCATATTGCCATGGTGGTTGTTAGGTGGGCCGTGCTTGGAATGGTGGATGTTTAATGGAATTGACTAACAGCCCTTTGATGCCAACATGGCCCACCTTATGAGCAGATTGACCTGATTTTCAGGTCATGGAACTGACATGGTCGGCTTCCCTGATGAACCATCTGTTGGGACGTGTGGAGAGCAGGATCTAGGACTGGCCTTGGCAGTGCTCCTTTCTAATACAAGATTTTTTATTTTTATTTTTTCTTTTTGTTTGCCTTATTCTTTTGGGTATATTTTTCTTTTTCGGGTCCTGATGAAAAATGGTCTGATTGACAGGTGAGATATGAGGTGGCAGCTGAGATGTTGAATTCTGATATCATAGTGCATACTGCGGGCTATGCCTATCCTCGTTAAGTGTCATCGATAAACAATCTTCGTGAGACCAGTTTAGGACCTGTTCGTATAAGAGCTGATGGATTATCTGAGCTGTTGGAGTATATGTAGACGTTAAGGACCAGTTAGGACCTGTTCGTATGACCTGTTCGTATGAGAGCTGAACCACTGTTTGAATGTAACCTTGCCTGCATCTCTATCTATTTACTTTTTGCTGTGATTGCACAGATCTTATTTTCAGTGGGTCTTCCTTGCTTCACTAATGATTATACCGATAGATGGACTGAATGATCCCCCCCCCCCCAAAGAACAGGTGGTGGGGTCGATTTCATCGAAATGAACTGAAATGGGTTAGGCAAACCTTTATCCGACCAAACTGCCCATTCAGGAGTTGGTGCACTGGATGCAGGAAAGAATTTCTTCCGGGGTGAAGATTGAATGATCGGATTCTTTATATTGATTGCCTTCTGTGTTATGATGTTGATGGAGGTCGCTCATTTATTATAATACGAGATTTGATAACCCCCACTAGATGTCTAAGGATTTCCCTTCCAGCTCTTTGAGAATTACCCAACTTTTCTTCCCCCAAGTCTTATGATGCTTCTTTCACCCTCATGAAACCATTGTTGTCGAATCCTCATGAAACCATTCCCTGGTCTTCTGAACCACCCAAAAATATACCTAGAAACTATAAATTCACGTGGTGAATGGATTGGGTGGGATATAAACATCACTGTGGTCCTACACAACCATACTAGGCCTAACATCCCAACTGTTTCCCATGCTGTGGCCTACCTGAGATTTGGCATGTCATGATTTGTGTTTGATTGCTAACATAAGGCAGCGTATGTGACATGTAATTGGGTGGATATCATGAAAGCTCCACCCTCGCGGCTCATTAGTCTGCGTAAGTAATACCAGTATTGCTAACGCCCATGCGGTTCCATGGCTATCTAGTTGCAGTTGGTTCATGTGTGATTTCTTGATTTGGATATCCGTGTAGAGTGTATATGGCTGTGCAAACAAATGAGGAATCGTACTTAATTTGTCTTTTAAAGTGAAAATTGCGTTATTGCAGGTGTTGGGGAATGGGACAGCAAAAGTGAAAGCCATGCAATTAGGAGTAAAAGTTTTGAGCATAGTCCAAGACCAGTGTAGATATGGACCTGGACAGTTGTATTCACCACAAATGACCTGTATTAGCCCATGTTGGCCCAGAACAGTACGTAATACAGGGGGGGGATATGGGATGGATACGAGTTGTATCAGTGGTCATGACATGATTTTTGATCTACAATTAGAAGTGTGCTTGGGAATGTAACATTACAAGTTGGTCATTTCCACTCTCCCAATTCAGTTTGGTTGTACATCCCAAATGTAGCTATAGAGGTTACAGGCTGCAGAAAGCTTGGCACTGGATTTCACATGGTTTTGTCACCTATTATCTTAAAGCCTCAATTTTCGAGTTTGTTTTTTTTTAACACGCACACACACCACAACACACTCACGCCTTAGTGGGATTTCACCACTTATGGGTGCTCGAACCCTTGACCAGGTGTTGAAACTCTTAAGAGTCTACCACCGGAGCAAGAGCAAGGACCCACTCAATGCAAAGATGTCAACATTTTACATCCTAATTTACCAAATAATAGATGCTAAATTCAAGTTAAATTCCATATAAATACAGCAAATCAAATAACCCTTTTATTGCAAAAGTTCAAGGTTTACAAGTTCTTTTACATGTTGACCAACAATTCTCCTGTTAGTCTTCGCTTCACACATTTCTCTTACCATACTGTTAAATCATAGAAAAAAGAGTAATATAATTATGTTTTATAATAATAGTAGAGAAGTTTACACTACTCTCGCTGTTGGTGCTTTCTGTCCCACTAAGAAGGGAAAAAAAGTAAAAAAGAAAAAACAGACGGTCCCACACGTCGGTGAGATGGACAGCAGGGTACCTGGATTCGATAGTAACCCCTCCAATACCGAGGTCGGTGCAATGGGCCTCAGTAATTTTATGTATTTTATCCACGCTGTCCAACTATTTTAGTGCATTATTGCAAAAATGAGGCAGATCTAAATTTCAGGTGGACCACACCAAAGGAAACTGTGGTGATTGAATGCCCACCAATAGAAATTGCTTGGGGGCACAAAAGTTTTGGTTGAAGCTGATGTCTGTGTTTTCCTTTTATCCGCACTTTTGATCTAATCAATGAGTTGGATGACAAATAAACAATACAATGGGTCCTAACAAGTTTTTAATGGCAAGCACCAATCAACACCGTTTCTATCATGTGGCCCACCTGAGATTTGGATCTGCCTCATTTTTGGGCTCACTGGTGTATGGCGAGACTAAGATACATTCCTAGCATGGCTGGAATAAAAGAAGGCTAAACAAAAGCATAAGTAGTTCGTCTGATCCGGGTTCAATTCTATGTAGGGCATGCCATAACGGTTGTAGGCACATCTGCTTCCAATTAAATCGTTTTCATAGAGAGAAGATTTGAACGATAAAATAACCTTAACTTTTGATCTAGGTATCGTTATTGGATGCACGACTTATTGATCTTCATGTAGCAGGCCATTTGGGGTAAATTGATTTGCTATATGTCCATCCGTTTTGAAAAAAATAATGTGTGCTTCCACTTCAAAATTGGAAATTTAGGAAAATTTACTATTTTTAATAATTTTAATTTTCATTGTATATATATGTATATATATTATAAATTTCATTTTTTTAAAGATGAATTATTTTTAAAGATAAATAATGATAATGCCGGAATCATCCAATAAGATTAATTTAGAATTTTCTATTCAAAATTTAATATTTCAGATAAGTTTTATTTCAATTGAACTAAAACTTCTATTGAAGTAATAATAATATTATTTTAGATTATTTCAAATTAGTATTTTATTTTTTCTTTATTAATAGTATAACTAATAAATTATATACATTACACATTATTTAATAAAATCATTAAAGTTTTCTTTTATCATTTCTTGTGAATTTAAAAACTATTTTGTAAATTTGCCGCTGACAAAATTGACTAACGGTGTAAATCATGATGGACCCACAGAACTTGACATCTGCTAGCTGGCTGATGGTGGGTCACCAGCCAAACCTCGTCTGTCTCACTCATGCCTACGCAAGAATAGGGCAGAAAGAACGGAGAAAGAGAAAAAGAAACCGAAGCCATTCAGCTGCAGACAAGACGTTAATGCAATGAGATGTGACCCTTCACGGCCACATTCAACACCATGTGGCCCGATCGTCTAAATCATCAATCTGTTGAATCCTCACCTCCTATTGGTAGGGGTTGAACCACTTCAATCAAACCTTGCACTTCATCCACATTCAAGATTTGAAATGTCTGTAGAACATTTACACCATCAATTACAAGCACCCTTCCCCGGTAGGCCATGGGCCTGAAAATCAGTTTAGCCCTTGACTCTGGTGGGCCAACCTATAGACAATAGTTAATGGTTGGGGTGCTATGTGGACCCCAACATGATGTATGTGTTTTATCCACGCCGTCCATCCATTTTGAAAGATAATTTTAGGGCTTGATGAGAAAAATAATGTGGATATAAATCTCAGGTGGACCACACTATGGAAAAACAGTAGTGATTGAATTTCCACCATTAAAAACATCGTAGGGCCCTTTGTAATGGTTATTTGACATCTAACCTGTTGATTAGGTCATACGGACTTGGATGAAGGGAAAAAATATATATCAGCTTGGTCCAAAACTTATGTGGCTTTCAAGAAGTTTTTAATGGTGACCGTTCAATCAACATTGTACGGTCCACTTGAGATTTGGATCAATCTCATTTTTGAGCTCATACCATAAAATAATCTAGAAGAATGGGTGGACGGCATGGATGAAACACATATAGCATGATGGGCCCATATAGCACCAACCAGTAGCCCCTTTCTAGAGAAAGTGACTACTGTAGATGTAACTTTTTACATGGTTTCTTTCCCGAAGAGTCCAGAACTTACCTTCACGTGGCGCACGGATGGGCATTCGAGGATCAAAATACCCCTGCCTTCCTTTTCGTGTCGCTGCGCTGGTGGGGAAACGCGGATTTCCTGCGAAAGGCTTTCGCAGGAAGTTCCTATGCTGGGAAATTAGGTGGGCCCACTGTGATGTTTGTAAGAAATCCTCTTCGTCCATCCGTTTTATGAGTTCATTTTAGGACATGTTATAAAAAATGAAGCGTATCCAGAGCTCAAGTGAGCCGAAAAAGTGATAATTAAACGTCTACCGTTGAAATATTTGTGGGGCCACAAAAGTTTTGATTCATTCTAATATTTTTATTTTCAGTTCATCTCAGTAGGAATGACGTTATTAATGGTATGGATGGCATCTGAACATCACAGTTGAACCCAGGAAAGTTTCAATGGTGGAAATTTTTCTGACCACATTTTCCTTTAGTACGGCTCCCTTGAGCTATTCATACGGTTCATTTTTTATAACATGTCCTAAAATGAGTTCAACGGATGGACGGGGAGGATTTCTTACAATCATCATAGTAGGCCCCACGTAAGTTTCCTGTGCAGGGACGTAGATTGGCTGAAGCCTTTCGATCAGGAAGTTCCTGCGCAAGGATGCTGGGTGGGACCCATTGAGATGTTTGTGTAAAATCCACCTTGTCCATACGTTTTGAGAGCTCAATTTAAAATGTGAGACCAAACAATAGGTGTATATAAAACTTATATGGGCCACAGGAGAGGAAGCATTGGGTATTAAGTGAGAATCGTTAAATCATTCTTTTGGCCATAAAAGTTCTATATAAAGCTATAATTTTGGTGTGTTCACTTCATCCCATTCGGAATGACATTATAAACGGTTTGGATAGCGTATAAACATTAAGATGGAGTCCAAAAAGGTTTCAACGGTGGGAATTTCTTTTCCCAATTTTCCCTCTGGTGTGACCCACTTGAGTTTTGTATCCACCTAATTTTTGATCCCACGTCTTAAAATGATCTCTCAAAACTGTTGGAAGGAATGAATTTCTATCATACATTGCAGTGGGCCCCACCTAACATACTTGCGCAGGAACTTCCTGCGAAAGCCTTTTCCAAGAAATCCGCGTCCGTCTGAAGAGGACCGCAGACGGATGCGGATTGTGTTCTACTCCACTTGGACCATAATCTGTTCAGACAGGGCTCTGTGGGGCTCATTGTGATGTAAGTGATTTATCAATCATTTTTTTCAGATCATTTTAAGTTATGCTTCAAAAGGTGAGGGAGGTATAGGGCTTAAGTGGACTACAAGGTAGGGATTGAACGTCCACCATTAAAAACTTCTTAGAAGCCTAAGAAGCTTCAGATCAAGCCAATACTTGTGTTTTAACTTCATCCACATCTGCATGACCTTAGAAATAAGTTGGATGGGTAAAAAAATCACGGTGTCCCTTAGAAAGGTTTCAACGGTAGGTATTATTATCGCTACAGCTTCCTTTGGTGTGGTACAATAGAGCTGTGAACTTGCTTCATTTTTAAAATCATACCTTAAAATGATATGAGAAAATAGATCAACGGCGTGGATAAAACACTTACATCACGGTGAGCCCCACAGAGTACTTCTACGAAGGATTACCGTACGGGCAGGGTAGGGCGCAACCCGCGTACGCTCGGAGGCGGATTAGGTACGGAGAAGTTATTAGCGAGTCCGCCGCTGAAGTGACGACACCAAGTTCTGTAAGCCCCACTATGATATATGTGTTATATCGTCCTTGTCTATTCAATTTTATATATCATTTTAAGCCATGAACCAAAGAACGGGGCAAATGAAATTCTGTGGTGGACCCACCAAAGAAAAAGGTGGGGAGAATGATTACCACCGTTGAAATTATCTTAACGTCCATCATAATATTTATTTTTAATCCAACCTGTGCAAAAGTTAAAAAAGACATGGAATGAAAGAAAACATAAATATTATTTGATCTAAAACTCTGGAGTCAGGATCCTCTGTTACCTGATCAACGGAGATTTCCTGTTACCCTAATCCTCATTGGTCTACGTCACCACTCACTCAAAAAAAAAAAAACAAAATATAGCTTCGGACGCCAGACCATCATGTAACAGGAAATCCCTTTTGACCAGGTAACAGAGGATCCGGTCTCAGAACTTTGCGGTCTTTAAAAGTTTTAAATGGTAGGCGTCACTGTCTCACTGTTTTTATGCTAGGGTCAATTGGATATTTGGATTTAGCTCGTTCTCTGAATATTGCCTTAAAATGATCTCGCCAAATGAATAAAAGGTGTGGATACAAAACATACATCATGGTGACGCTCGCGAGTGTCACCGCTCGTCTTCGTACACCAGCCAATCCGCTTTCGATAGGAAGGTAGTGTATTTTGGTCCTCAAATGCTCGTCCGTACATCTAATGTGTTAGCTGAGAAGGTAAGTCTTGTAGTCTCTGGATAAAGAAACCGGATAAAAAGTTGCGTCTACAGTAGTCAACTACTCCCCTTTCTAACTCGGTGGGCCCACAGATTTGATGCCCACCGAATGAAACCTTTCTAATTGTTTATATGGCCAATGAAGATTTGGTATCAGACATGAGTTAATCCAAAACTCAAGTGAAGTGATTTTATAAGTTTTAGGCATGAATTCACAGATGGTGTGGCAAACCTGAGTTTTGAATACATCTGATTTTTGGGACCCTCCATAATCAAGAGGGGACCAACTTAAGTAATGGTGTGGATGTTCACCTTTTTCTTTCCATGTCCTCTCTTCACACTTAAATCAATGGCTATCATAGAGTCACGTTCAGATTACGCAAGTGGGTCAGAAAAGATTGATAGCTAGCATCCATCAACTCATTTCCACCACCCAATTTCAAAATCAATCGCATTCTCCACTTGCCTTGCAAATCACTTGGATCCAATCGCCGAAGTGGGCCACTCCCAGGCTTCCTCTAGAACGTACATTCGCACCATCTCACCAGATCGTGCAACTCATCTCCACCGTACACATTGCACCACGAACTCGAATCCAACCCATCCAAATTGAGGGGCCCACTGTGGATAGAGCGTAGCCCAAGAATCTCACCGATCAGGATGACATAAACATCTAATTAATGACAAACAGATGGAAGGTCTAAAACACAAATTCCAGCCGCGTGAATTCAAGAGCTGAAATCTGACGATTATGCCTGTTCGATCGGTTGAGGTCTTCGAGTAATGATACATCCAATTGGGGCCCACAAGGAGGACGGTTGAAGTCGTGTGCACGTGTGACCTTGTACGGTGGATGATACACGTATGGATTTGGGTGCATGTGTACCACACCCAAGTGCCCGACAACCCATGCATCCAAGATCAGATGAGGAGCTTCGAAGCTCAAACAAACATGTGGTTGTCATTGCAGAGCAAAATGCCACCGTACCTCCCATCGTGTGGACCGGAATCCTATACAGATCCGTCTCACCATATCGAATCCACTCCGTCCATAAGGTTCTGTCTTCAATTTTAATTCGTCGGGAAATAAATCAGAAAAACCCAAAGTTATGGTGGACCACACAACAGGCAATAATGGGGATGGGATGCCAACCATGGGTCTGTGTGTGGGGTCACCATGTTTCGTACCTTCATCGAAGCCGTTAGTCAAGTATAACTCACCAGGATGAAATGAAAGAACAAAAATCAGACCGATCCATATATCAGGATAGCCATACTATGTGAACATGGATGTTTGAGGATCATTTTACACTGTTCCCATTAGTGTGACACGTAATAATTTTATATGAGGATGATGATATTTTATATTTACAGTTAAAATAATTAAAATAATCTGATGAAAGGAGTGGATTTTCATATAAAATATGGTGGGAACCACATATGTTGGGCGTTATACGCAGGTGTTGTCCAATGATTCCGGTCCCCATCGTATCCTCTGTTTGGCCCCAAAATTCCTCCATCCACGCCAGCCAGCCACTGCCCCAAAATGGAAAATTGCATGTGACGATTTATTCGATACTCTGCAAGAGTACGGTAATCCATACACAAGCGCACAGTTTCTGTATACGTCGCACACCCATGTTCCAATCCCAGCCGTCCAATTAGTGGGTCAGAATGTGTAACGGTTATAAGCCAAAATCATGTAAGACATATAATTCTAACTGTCAGATTGTTGGGTATCAAATGGGTGGTAGAAAAACGTTCAATGAGCCAAATAGTCAGAGATCAGGATCGTTTGATGGTGTGTTGCCGTGTATGAATTCAGCCAGCCTGAGTATCAAACATGGTATCGAGCTCTGCCAGAGTAGAATGAGACTCCTCGCAAAACAAAAAACCCCAATCCTTCCGAAGAGCAGTCCCATCTCTCGCCCGATGAGTACTTTCTTCCTACTTCAATCCCAAAAACCCTACAAAAAATCACCGTGAGAGATCAAACATCATCCATCTTCACATCCCAACCAAACCAATTTCATATTCTCGAATACCAATTATCAAAAAAAAAAAAAAACTGAAAAAACCAGATTCAAAATCCCAAAATGAAATCGAGGTAATCCAATCCATCTAAATCTTACTTTGGCTTTTCTTCCCCTCATTTTCAAACCCATCAAAATACCAGAAAACCCACATAAAAGAAAATCTCTATCTTCTTTCCCTCTTCAATCCCTCCATTAAAATCATCAAAGAAAAGCCCTACCTACCCAGGAAAAAAACCCACAAAAGAACAAAAAAGATCCTGTCTTTCTCCTTCTTTACTCTTAGCAAAGAAAACCCAGAAGCCAAAATCCCCAGAAAAATTCAAAAAAAAAAAACAAAAAAAAACCCCCATATTTCTCTCCCTCTCTCACCAGAAACAAAAAACCTAAAAAAAAAAAATCCATGGCAGAAACTGCCTTCTCGCGCCTCTCTGATGACGTCGTCCTCAACATCTTCCTCAAGCTCGAAGACGATCCCCGCAACTGGGCACGACTTGCATGCGTCTGCACCAAATTCTCCAGTCTCGTTCGCAACGTCTGCTGGAAGAACAAATGCTCCGAGACCATCCCTTCTGTCGTATCCGATCTCCTCGCCGCAGGTGGCTGCGGTCCTTACACACCTGCTGCTGATCCCCCCGGCGGCTGGGCTGCTCTCCACAAGCTCTCCATCTGCTGCCCAGGCCTCCTCCATGCTGGCATCCTTTTGGAGAATTCCGACTTCGGCCTTGAGCGCGAGATTGGCCCCGATGAGAATTACCGCAGAATTGAAACAAGGACCCCGCCCCTCCCGTCTTCTTCGGGCCCACCAGCTTCCCTTCAATCTGCTCTAGTAAGTGCAATCCAGTCTTCTGATTCAGGTTGGTCACTTTTTGATGATCTTTATTTCGATACTGTCTACGACGATTCCGAGTCTCACACCGCCGCCGCCGTTGGTACAACGGCAGCGGACGAGATTGAGAGGGCTGTCATCGAGGTAGGCCACGAGATCTCAGTTACTAATAAGAGAAGGAAGCTATGTCAGGCTGTCGAATCGCATTTAGCCTCCGGGGCTTGGAATCTGAGCCGGGAGCAAGGGAACAAGCTGCTTGCCAGCCGGTTCCGGGGTGACTGCTTGTATATCTGTGATTGGCCTGGATGCGTCCACATGGAGGAGAAGCGTAATTACATGCTTTTCCGGGGTGTTTTTAAGAATTTCAAGCGGTCGAGGGTGTGGAGGACCATCAACGACACGAACCGGAATAAGATAACATTGGATTGCGCATTCTGTTCTTGCAAGGAGACGTGGGACCTGCACTCCGCTTTCTGTTTGAGGCGGGTTTTTGGGTACCATGATGACGGCGAGCCCGTTGTTCGGGCATATGTTTGCGAGAACGGGCATGTTTCGGGGGCATGGACAGATAGGCCGATGTACACATAAAGTAAATTTGCCCAATTTTGTGGGTATTTTAGCTGTCGAATGGTATTTCTATTAGCTATGTGTGGAACTATTGTATGACTTGTTTGTGAGGTTTGTTTATTCATGCTGGTAAAGAACTGAAGATTTGTTGATGGGTGTTTGGATTTGATTGTATGGGCTTCTTTTTTTAATTTATTTTTTATTTTTTAACTATAGTATAATATCTTATCCAATATGATATGCATTGTCTGGGTTTCAACCTTAATGCTGCGTTTGGATGCTCAGTTGAATCAAATTGCAAAAGTTCCATTCAATAAAGCAGAAATGAGATAGTTAGGGAGTTGCCAGCACATAGCAATTTCAATTGTACTGTTTCAGGTGCCAACTTGAAGGGTTACTCGTCATTAGGAGTAAGAAATCACGAGAAAATCATAACACATCCACATCTTATACGTACTGATGCATATTATTTTAACCATGATTTAACATGGCGATGTGTGTTTTCTGTTGGGGGTTTCCGAATTTGATTTGATTATGATTAGGAATGCATTGCCAACTCTGTTAATTGTGTGAACTAGGTTGGAAGGTAATCTAGAAGCATTGATCTAATGGTAAGATAAGTGAATGCATGCAGCATATGGAAGTTTTCCCAAATAGATCGGATAACTTCATTTTGAAGCTACTGTGGATTGGCTGGCGGAAAGCATTTCACCTTACCCTGGTTTGTGAGATGCTCCCAAAAACCCTTACCGGATTTTGGTATGGTGGCATATTTAATAAGGTCTCTCTCTCTCTCTCAAACTCAACAGGTATGAATCATTCACCTTTGTAGGAAATTGTTTCATTTCCATTTTTCTAGCTAGTATGCATGAATAGAAATATGAAAGCTGAACCTACACTTCTCTTTTCTAAGCAGGCTGTTGGGTTCACTACAAACAATTGAGGTCTGATTCATTGTAAGACCAAAATGAAGGATGGCGGCAGTTTTCAGGTCAGTATGTCCATGCAGTTTTGGTTATGATTGACATATTCAGCTTACATGGTTTGCTTGGAAAGATTGTGCTAGTAGTAGGGGTGTAACTTGGGCGGGTTGGGTCAGGTTGAGGGTCAACCAGAGCCCAACCTGACCTCAAGAGGGCCCAACCTGAATTCCAACCCGAGGTTCCTAGCCTGAATTCCTCGGTACTCAACCTTAAATTAACCCAGCCTTACTCGACAAGACTCAACCTGACTGGAGTACATGTGATTATTCCCAAACCAACCTAACCCGACTCGAATATGCTAAACTCGAACCCAACCTGATTTCGGACTTTCCAACCCTAACCCAGCCCCAAGGATCCTGACAACCCGACCCAACCGACTGAACTTGGGTTGGGTCAGTCGGGTTTGGGTTGACCTAAACCCAATTTGCATTCCTAGCTAGTAGCTTGGTTGTCTAGCATCACATGCAAGGGACCTCAATGTTTTACAAATTTCCATTTCCAGATAATGCACAATGGTTAAAAATGCAGTTTTGGGTATCTGCATTGGCATGGTTTTTAGCAAGCATGTGTCAGTGACTCCCTTCTAATCTCTATAGCCAACTACTTGAGAGCATGTTCTATCCACTATTGGTCCAATGGTGATACATTTTTCTGATTTTATGCTTAATGATTTTCCTGGTAACCATCCCTCCATGAACCTATCTTGCTTGGTTGAAGCTCACCCCTTTTGGGTCTACCTGTAACATCATCATCATCATCATCTAAGCTTTACCCGAACTAATTGAGAGGGGTCTATGTAATGATGTTACCTAAATCACCAACACCCCTACGTTTTCTGTTCTGAATCATGAGATCTAGATCATGGGTCATTTGCAATCCAGATCGCTATTTTTTTCAACCCGAAATATGGTTCTATACTCTTACCATTGATTGATATTTTGATTTATATTTACAATGTGGATATCTATATTTGATTTAATTGAATAGCGTGCATATAATATAACACTATGCATGCTGCCGGGTTCTACAACCTTAAAATTTGTGATTTCATTATATAAGTTGCAATAAAAAAAAGGATTTGCGTCGCCGACCCCAAATAATTTTGATAAAGGCGTAGTGATGATGATGATATAGGTTGCAATACCAATTCATATATAAAACTATATTGCATACATAGTGTATGTATTGGAGTGACCCACATGATCCTACCCCTAGTATACCATGCACTGGAGGGTTCCCGTACTATATATCAAAGCGACTGGCTATCTAGGTATCCTTGACGTGTAATCGTTGGGCTGGGGGTTAATGCTGGCTAATAGCGTGCCGGCATGTGAGTGGTGTCAATGTGACCTTCTTTCATGGTTGGTTCCAAGAGCCCGGGTAAAAGGGGCAGGTTGATGTCTGTTTGGCAGCTGGTCTGTGAAACTTTTGTGGATCTATCATTTAAAAGCCAAACCCAAAATGCTGGGAGAACGGCTAAGATGATGACGGTTAAGAGGTTTTGCTTGGAATATGTGTGATACTTGTAAATCATGGCAAGTCTAGCTTAATACACATGAATTCATATGAATGTATTTCTTTCATATTATCTTTCTTTTGTGTTGATATCTTTTTATAAAGGGATTTTTACAAAATACTACCTGTTTAATCTGTAATTTTCATTCCAGTACCTGTTCTAAACATCTTTTCTTTAAGATACCTAATTGGTATAGTATTTGTCATTAGCAAGAGTAGCTGTTAAAAATAAGTAGCTGATTATTTATTTATTTTTTAAATTGAAAAAAATGCCCTCCATTATATGTAAATGACAAAAATGCACTCAGTGTATAGTAACCACATCCATAGTTAGTTTTGCTCTACGACACCCTCGTCTCCATCCCATGGTCTGGCACTAGATGGCAGAGCATACTCAAGCATACATCAACACATACATTGGCTACCTAACAAAATGTGTGATGCGGGACATGGAATTAAATATGATGTGCAAGATTTCAAGCTTTAGATCATACCAATTTCTAAACAATCACAAAAAAAAATCACATTCCACACATGTTCAAACATTCAACAAGGGGAATCTACGGGGGTCCAAGCCTACACACGTTCAGGGCTGGATCAAGTAGAATTATATACCAAACAATACCCAATGGAGTATAGATTCATCCAGTCCTGCAAAGGGCTGTTCCCCAATTCAAGAGATTCACCATGTTTCAAATAGGGGAAAACCTAGGGTTTTCAAAAATTGAAAATACTTAGGATCTAGGATTTTCTAGGGTTAGGGTTTGGGATTTACGGCAAGAGAGGAGAGAAATAAAGGAAAGAGAAGAACTTGAGAAGAATCCTGCTTGTGGACAGCAGGCCCACTTGGATGCACTTGCGTGGTTGTCTGGCTGCACATATGTGGGGCCCACGAAACTAAACAAAGACTCCTTGGGTGTGGTCAGCCAGGGGAGGCCCACTCTCACACCAAGTTTTGGGATGATCCGCCTTCCAGTGTGTGCGTGGTGTTCCGCCGAAGTTTCAGCCCCTCTGGTGAGCCAGGATCTGGAAATCTGCTGTAGTGGAAAACTTGGGCATAAAAAAGGATAAATTTGAAGAAGGGAGGGCTGTGGAAGATGGTGAATGTGGGGTGGAAGAGATGTGGATGATTTTGGATAGTTGTGGCTTCGCACCACAGTAGTTAACCCTTCGAGAAAGGGAGGGTTTCGCACGCAATTAGCTTCTTCAACTCAGAGAGATAGAGAAGAAAAAAACGTAGAATTTTATTCATGCGCTTCAATGAAAAAAACCTTACATGAGGTTGCCTATTTATAACAAAACCCTAAACCCCAAAAGCCGCGCCATGTGTGCACACTAATACTTAGAGACGAAGTAATAAAAATAAACAACTAATCAACGCAATCAAAACCGTTCATGATATTTCTAATAACGATAATAACCAAAACTTAAAGTCCTAGATCATCTAGGGTAGTGGGCCACGATCATGAGATCAAAGATTGGATCCACATGATAATCAGGTCCACTCCAATGATCCATAGCACAACTCCTTAACTAAAAGATCATTCATATATGTCGCCATCGATTCAGATCGATAGTGGGGTCTTCCTCCTCCTGAGTACGTGCGTAGGGTGGGGGGCGTGCGTGTGCGCATGATGTCCCCATCAGTGTGGGCCCCACCATCCATAAATCATAACAGAAAATCACATTGACTGCATGATTCCATGATTCCGATTGCCCATTCAATGAATATCTGGCCACTGGATGAGGATAGTTGACCACTGCTCTAACCACCCATTTGATGGTGAATTGTTGGACTGTTAGGAGGCTCGGGTCAGCATGAATTTTGAGCTGTCTCATCCACTGTTGGGCCCGCAACTCAAACTATTCCCATTGAGTGCATATCTCTGTGTGTGTGTGTGTGTGTATGGCAATCTGTGCATATGTATATTCTGCTGGAACATTGCATGATCATTGTATGTTAAACTTAAAGTGGGCCCTGTCCTTCATGAATGTATTGATTTTGGATGGAGTTTTGATAGCTCATGAATGTATCGATTGTAGGCATGAAGCAGCATTGTTGGGTGTGCTTAACAAAATAGACTTGGAAAAACCCTATGATTATATTGGCTAGAAATCTTTGGAATACATTTTCAGTAGGTTGGGATTAGGCCGCAAGTGGACAGGCTGGATGAAGGAATGTTTTTCATCTGCAAAATTCTTGGTGCTTGTGATCGGATCACCAATAGGCTTCTTGGGGCTAGCTGGGGGTTTTAGGCAGGGAAGCTTTGAGTAAAATGTTGGAAAAGATAAGTGAGGATCTCTAAAGGGGATTTAGGGTCCGATTAGGCACACTAACTCATTAGTGGGGTTTCTGGAAAAGGAGGTTTCAAGTCTGCTTTTTTGGTTGGCTCGGGGAAAAACCAATCAGATTGGTTTTTTGTTTTTCAAGTCGGTGTTTTAGTGCTTTTGTTGAGCAGGAGATGAGAAGGTGGTTTGTTAAGTGCATCCAAACGGATTAGATGAACTGCTGTTTGGATCAAAATGACATTAAGGCCTCAAATGCCGGACGTGACCAATCGGGCCTGTAGAGTGAATCCATTGGATTTTCAAATCTCTCATCTGTAGTTTGCGGATGATACTATTATCCTTGAATATGCAGCAAATAATAATATCAGAGTGCATTCTTCAGCATTTTGAGGTGATCTCCAGTTTGTATGTTGACCTTTTGGAATGAGAGTGTGTTGGGAATCAACATGGGTGATAGAGGTGGCTGAGCTGGTGGAAGTTCTTGGGTGCAGAGCAGGTTCCTTTCCTTCCACTCATCTTGGGTTGCCGCTACGTACCAGGAATCCTAAGGAGAGTTCATGAGACCCATCATTGAGAGGGTTCAACAAAGATCATTGTCTTGGAAAGATAGATGCATCCCATCAGGGCAATGCTAATTGAAGTAGCTTCGTCATCCATGCAAATCCGTGTGTTGCTATTCCAGAGCCATTTGAACGTGTGAATAGCAAGCTGGAGAACTTGACTGGGATTTCTTTTGGCAAGGTGCGGAAGAAAACTGGAAATGGGAAACACCATTTGTTGGACTGCAATGAGATTTGAAGGGGTTTAAATCTTTTAAATTGATGAACCAAGCCTTACTCAGAAAAGGGCTATGGAATTTGTAGGGAAGCAGGTGGCGTTGACCAAGATGTGTGAGAATGCGTAGACATCACTGCTGGCTCGACCGGGCACTGAAGCTCAATGCTGCTTCGTGGATGATACAGTACGTTGAGACTATAGCTGTTTGAGTCATGGGTCATTTCTTGATGATGTAGATTGTTAATATGATGGGGCGTGCTGCGGTGGTACTTGTAGCACCGTGACCTTATGGTAGCACCAGCTAGATGTGGGTTCAGGGACGTGTTCAAGGAATCCAAACTGTCCATGAGATGCCGTCGCTCTTCAAAAAACAACCCCAACTTCAAAATTCATCCTCTGATCCAAAACTTCAGTGTGTCATAGCACATAAGAGTATGTTGAGAGGGAAAGCCCAACATTGATTAGGGTGGGGAACCGTGGTTTGTGTATCGAAGGGTCGGGTAAAAAATCAGGCTGTTTTACGACCAAGGCATGCCTGTGGACCGCTTCAGTTTTGGATCGGGCTGAGTATTCGGCCTTAGTTGTTTTTGAGGCGACCCATTTGATGAATGGGTTGGATGATGTGCATGCATCATGTAGGCCCCACATCTGGTCCTGGTACTGTAATGGTGGTATCTGTACCACTGGAATATATCAATCTTCTGATCATTTAATTCTTCTCTGTTGGATATCAATCATCTTCTTAATGGATGTTTTGTGGGCCATTGTTCCTCAGTATTGAAGATTTTTCAGGTCATCCATGATCAGTTTGTGAATGTTGTCATGTCAGTGTTTTGGATCATGGAACTGCCTTTAATAATAGGTGGAGATTGATGACAACAGGGAGCGGATCAGGTGTGTGTATTCTGTATCCACCCCGTCCATCTGTTTTTTCAGATAATTTTAGGGCATTATCTAAAAAATGGGCAGATCCAATGATCAGATGGACCATATCATAGGAAACAGTGGTGATTGACCATTAATGGGCCACAAAAGTTTTGGATCAAGCTGATATTTGTTTCTTCCCTTCATCCAGGCCTTTGTGACCTTATCAACAGATTGGATGGCAAATAAACACTACCGAAACATTAAGGTTTGCCCTAAGAAGTTTTTAATGGTAGGATGTTCAATCATCACTGTTTCCTAGGGTATGGTCTGAAATTGCGGTAATGATTGCTTTAGTTGAAGTAGGAATATGCCAATATGTCTTAGAGGGGGGTGAATAGGACTTTTTAAAATTTTATGATTATTTAAAGTCTTATCAATCTAATCTTGAGAAAATATGCATGCATCGGGATATTTTCAGAGCAACTCTAATGGCTTGCAAGCCAAATAGAGGATCCAATCATGAAACTAATTGAAAGATAGACAAGATGCAGATCATAGTTTATGATAGATGTGATTGTGTGTGAGGTGTGATATCAGATAATCAAATATGAAAGCATTTAGGGAAATCACACAAGTAATAGAAGACAATAACAATCTCAAACACAGTCGTTTTTATAGTGATTCGACTACTTGTCTACTCCACTCCCGGTGGACGCACTCAACCCTTGAGTGTACCGGATTTCACCAAGAAGGTTTCACAACAGGTTCACCTCAAACCGGAAGTTTTAAATTAGGTTCACCTCTAACCAGTACAACCTACACCTAGGCTGACATAGTGTGTCCATATGACACAGTTTATGCTCCCACGAGCAAGGGTTAACACATAACACCCAATTTTAGGCACACTGGCCAAGGATCCACTCAAGGAATCTCATAAGTTTATGCTCTCACAAGCAAGGGTCAACACAAAGCACCCAACTTTTAGACCTCCTGGGTCAAGGACCTTCTACAAGGACCTAACAGTTTAATCTCTCCACAGAGTAAGGGTCAACACAAAACACCCACCACGTACACTCCCGTCGGAGGCCTCCTACGAGGGCTTGCAAGGGGTGAGAAAGACCTTAGACCCAATCCTACAGAAGGAATGATCATAAGGGTCCTCTGGACTCTAATGACTTACAAATAAGTAAATGAGCCTCATTCAACGCGTTGTCGAAGATCTGCTCCTTTGTTGATGAAGAATCTTCTGCTTCCTTGAACCGCAACTCAGAAGATGTACCAATATATGGCAACGGGTTGGGTCAAGGTTATAATGGAATTCTACTCTCGTAAATGTTTTCCTATAAGGAAGATAGGGCGATTACAATCATCTATGCATTCAAGGCATCCCAGCTTAATGATTTGCCATTAAGGTGGTAGCTGAAGGATCCTTGAATGCAGAAGTTCATTCCCCAATCCACTCTATTGAATGTCAATGATGAGGGTGAATTGGAGGATGAACTTCTATGAGAGAAAAGGCTTTGGGTATATGATCTAAGGTTAAACACTCAAAAACACTCTTTTCTTTCTCTACCAGCAACTAAGGACAAGCTTTCTATAAATAGGCAGAAAGTTCCAACGGATATAAAACGGTCACATTTATGACAGAGTTCGATATCATTGAGCAGGCTCGATATCATCGAGCGTATACTTTCGATCGCATCGACTGGCCGCTCGATGACACAAATTCAAATGTCAAATGCTTTTGAAACATTTTGCCAGCTGGTCGAGGGAATTGAAACCTGCGTCGATGTCATCGGATTTCGAACTCCGATTTCATCGACACGAGGATCGATTCTTCGACATTTGAAAATGAGAGAGACTTTCCTTTGAAATATTCCAGGTCAAAAGTATGATCGAGGCACACTCGATATCATCGGAATTTGAATATCGATGATATCGATAGCAATATTGATGCATCGATAAATCCAAAGGATTTTCCAGTAAGCTTGCTGGACAGTTTGTGTCCATTCTCGATGCAATCGACTTAGCCTCGATAGGATCGATATTTGAATATCGATTCTATTGAGTGACCCTCGATCCAAGATAAAACAACCTGAAAATATTACTGGCTAACAGTGTCCAATCCGATATCGTCGAAGGGCTTCCGATAACATCAAAATTTGAATTCCGAGGATATCGATGAGTACTTCAATATATTGAGGTTTTCATGATTTCCCTTAGCAGAACATTGGACACAATATATATGATGTCGATTATATCGAGTCAACTTCGATAGACTTGAAATTCAAATTTTGATGTTATCGATACGGCTATCGATACATCGATAATTCCGTTCAGAGGTATATGCGGTTGTTGGACATCTTATGTCCTCATTTCGATAATATCAATTGAGTTTCGAGGACATCGACAACAAGTTTCGATTTTATCGAACTGTCTATCCATAAATTGACAAAGGTAGAAAGTTTAGAGATTTTTTTGAAGTTTGAAAAAGTTTTCTAACTAAAAAATCCTATGATATTCTAATCAATTTTAAGGGTTTTAATTACTTAGTGTTTTGGGACATGGGATGTGAGGCTAAGATTTACCTGTGGCGAGTTCGGGCACACATCCAGTTGAGGCAGACGTTTGATTGATCTTCCTATGAGGCTTCTCTGTCTAGCTGACTCAACAATCACGCTAATTGACAAATCAGGGCACTTTCAATCTCTCCATTTGTCAATTACGTGACAAAACACCAAAACACCCTTGAACACCTTCTAGACAGACACCCTAAATTGTGTGTACATGCACTTTACACAATTTTACAAATTTATCTAGTGAGTACACACACACATACAGTAGTTGCTCTCCCTAACAGCAAACTCCCCCTATCTTGTTGCAGCTGCTCCTCCTAACACCTGCATCACCATCCACAAACACAGATACACACAATTTTCTTTCGGGGTGTGGAATTGTTCTCCCCCCTTTTGTCAATCATTGGCAAAGGATAACATAACAGTTGATATTGACTGAAGTTAAAGCAATTGGAAGAACTATCATTCAGTGATCATATGCATATAATAGATAGATGTAAAGCAACATTGCATTTCAGCAACCATGTATGCATAACAGACAATATATAGATCAAAATATTACATGCATCACACAATATTGGAGCTATAACCAGATAAAACAGGGGATTACAGAATATGACAGTGAAATAGATATGAATTATAACCCACCATAATGCGCATTATCCAAAATATATACTGCCCAAGTTTGACAGTAGTATCACATTCATCTTAAACAAAAAAAAAAAACAAAACAAAACAAAAAAACACAAAGCCCTTCCATGGGCACCCAAAAACTAGTATTTGCCTCATTCAGAGTATATTCATAAGACCAAAAAAAAAATGTTAGACCTGCCCGTTAGATAGCCGTCACATACACACATAAGAACGCAAGACAATCAAAAAGATATCTATGCCCATACATTGTGTTGACTATCTGGTATATGAGACGGCAGGAAGACTATTGATAGTACGGTGAAGGAGCTGATGAAGATGGTGCTGCATCATCTCTTCGACATGTAATCAGATCGATCAACTGCTGGTCCGACTGTTGTACGCTAGACATCATCTTCTCTAGTGCGGAGAGCCTTGCATCATGTTCCCCTAACTTATCTTCAATTCTAGCTAATCCCCGCTGCGTTGCACCAACTCTATTTTGGTGAAACTTGACACGTTGAGTTGGAGCCGAACCACTTTGGTTAGGAGCATGCTGTGGCTCTACATGATCTACACCAATTGGTACTGTGCCTTCTCCCGTTTCTCCACCTTTATGAATAGTCTCCTCAGAATCCTCTTTCACATACTTGTGAAATTTAAGGTTCGATTTTTGTATATTGACTTTGTTAAAGTATTGGAGGGGACGCTCGGTGTCATTTGTTTGAGAAATACCAATTGTATCACATATTACATGAATGATGTAGGGAAAGGGCAAATATATTGCTCTGGATTGATGGATGACACTTGCTATTTGGTGAAGAATCAAGGTAGGCAGACAAAGTTTGACTCCACTGGCAACACAGTATATAATCATGGTCATGAACCCGGTAAGATCAGCGCGATTGGGTCCATGAGGATAAGCATTTGAGTAGAATATCCCATGCAAGATGCGGTATCGAGGGTGCAAATATTTTGCTTTTGAGGCATTTCCTTGATACCATGGGATATCCCTGACACAGGAATTTTGTAATTGTAGACCAAGTGATAGGATTTTCAAGATCAAGTTTAGACAGTCCAACTGGAGACAAGGTTAAATAAAAAATGCTAGCGATGGACTATACAGTGATCTCAACACTATCATCTCCAACTGTGACAGTAAAAGATGGTGGTTCTAGTGTTGGAAAATGACATTATGCAAAGAACTGATAGATCCGCTCAATGTGACATGCTCCCCCGAAATCAAGAAGGGGAAGCCAGTCGATTGCCTCTAACAAAGATTTTATTTTGTAGGGTTTTATGCAGTCTCTGTCAACCCTACGCTCATACACCGGGCGCCTCCCAGAGTATTTGTCAAGTATGTGTGGAGGAGGACCCACAACAGTATGTGGCGGTGCTGGTGCTTCAGCCCAAGCTTCTCTATGAGTCGACTGCCGCGTAGAGGAGCTCCGTGGGTGTGCAGGGGATCGTTGAGACTGAGACCTGCCTTTTCCTCTTGAAGCCACGACTTTCTTTCTGATAAGCCAAGATGATTCACTGATGGCCGGAGACTTCCCTTTCTCCTTACTCATTAGGACAACTTCGAGGAAGGTGTCAAAGGAAGGAAGAATCTGAAGATCTTGAGAACCGACCTGAAATTTCCAAATAGAAGAATCTTAACACAACAAAGTATACTTCGAGGAATCAAGTGTATGTGTTAGAGATTACCTGGGTTCGGACACTTTAGATGGCATACGATTGACATACGATGAGAGCCATGGAAGAAAAACAAAAAAAATCGAGCTGGGATGCCAAGAAATGAATTTTTCTCGCTCATTGGCTTTTTATCGGGCGATGAGATTCGATATCATCGAGCATGGTTTCGATGATATCGATATGCGCTCTTCGATTTTATCGAAGATGTCTTCGATAACATTTTCGATCATGTGACTTTTCGAATTCCAAAGAGTCGTCGATGATATCGACTTTGATCGATTTAATCGAGATTCTACATGGCTTATCGACAGACATATCGAAGGTGTATATTTTACATTTTTGAACACTTCGACAAACTTTCATGTATAATATAATATATCTTTGAATCAACCAGTATACACGGCAAATTTTTTTTTTTGTACAAGCATTTGTATGAATCAAAAGTATAAACATCAAGATGTTTATATACAAAAAGATTGAGGTGAGGGACCTTAGATGTATCATTAAGAGTTCAACAAAATTGCACCTGGACTTGTTTTTTTTTTTTTTTTTTTTTTCATGCTTAATGTTTCTGAGCATATGGATCAGTCATTCCTTTTCCTTTAATGACATAGCATTGGTTATTTGTGCGAGAACCCTTCATCACTGTTTTACCTGATAGGTCTAGGATTTCGCATTCGTCTTTGTTGAATGTAACCAAATGCTCATTGTCACATATTTGAGAAATGCTCAGAAGATTATGCGTTAATCCTTTTATGTAAAAGGCATTCTCATTTTTGAGTGAAGTAATTCCATGAATAATTCCCTGTCCAATTGCCTTAGCGGTGCTTCCGTCTCCATAGGTGACTATCCTATCATTAAGATCTGAATAGTTAGAAAGAAGAGATTTGTCACCCGTGACATGTCTTGAGCAACCGCTATCCAGGTACCACTTAGTATCATTGCCTGTTATATGATTTGAGTGAGTAATGAGGCAATTTTTCTTTTCTTTTACTATCCATTTTATGACAGGATTTTTGAATGTGGTAGATTTAGTTTTCTTGTTTAACTCAGCCACTTGATTCAATAACTCCTTCATTCTGTCATTCATTCTAGGTGGTGATGAATGTGTATTTCTTTTGTCCATATTCCTAGGTGGACTCTTGACGTCTTGTATTTTTCTGGTTGGTTTGAATTTACCAAAATGATTTTGACCAAAATTATGTTGTGTCCTCCTAGGTGTCAAGCATTCAAACTTATAATGACCCGAATCACCACATAAATGACAGACTGGAGTAGTTCTTGTGTTACTTCCTGAAGCAGCAGATTTTTCAGCCATTGGTGCTGCATTTCTAGTTTTTGTTTTAAATTTATCATATCCTAAGTCACTCTTGTCCTTTCTGGGTCTTCCCATACCTAAAAGTTTCTATAATTTCTCACCACTCTGGGAAAACTTATAATTTAGCTTAGCAATTTTTCTGGATTCTTCTAAATCTAACAAGAGTGTATGATTTTCATGTTGAAGGAGCATGTTTTTGTCTTTTAATAGCTCAACCTGTTTGTTTAGTTTTTCTGACTCGGTTTTAAGGAAGGTGTTGATTCTTTCAAGTCTATCATTATCTGAATGATATTGCTGTAAATCATTGATTAGATGTGTATTAACAATGTTGATGCTATGGATGTAAAGTTGATTGTAAGCATCTTGTAGTTTATTCTGTTCTTCTTCTTCTTCCTTTTCAGTTTCCTCATTATCTGATGGAAATGATTCAGTGGCTTGCGGTTCTTCCTCGTTTTCAGTTTCAATGGGAATGATTGGAGCAGTGGAGACCATAATAATTTTCAAAGATTTCTGGTCTCCATCGCTCTCTGAGTCGCTAGATTCTGAGTTTGACTCTTCTGTATCATCCCATGTGGCAGCCATTGCCTTACCCTTAGTTTTTCTATCTGGGTATTCAGTAGACATGTGTCCAAACTTCTGACAGGCATAACATTGTGGTTATTTGGTCTTTTTACCAAATTTACCTGCATAATGTCTGTTGTCCACCTTTCTTCTTTTAAATGGATGGCCAAGATTTTTCTGAAAGAATTTTCTGAACCGTTGAGCCAACAAAGCCACTTCTTCATCTTTGTTTTCTCTTTCACTTTCAATGTCCTCATTTGTTGTATTCTTTGAAGTTTTGAGGACAGTGGTTTTGGATTTAGAGGTTTGTTTGAAGTGTAGTTCAAATGTTTGTAGGGAACCTACTAGTTCTTCTACTTTCATTTCATTTATGTTTCTACATTCTTCAATGGTTGTTACTTTTGGATTGAACCGTTCTGGCAATGATCTTAGTATTTTCCTACAAATTTTTGGGACCGAAACTTTCTCACCTAATCCACCCATAGAGTTGTAAATGATGTTTAGTTTTGTGAAAAACTTCATGAAGGTCTCATGCTCTTTCATTCTGAGACTTTCAAACTGTGATGTTAGGAGTTGTAGTTTGGATCTCTTCACAGTACTTGTTCCTTCATGGGTTGTTTCCAACAAATCCCATGCTTCTTTGGTTATCCCACACATACTGATTTGATTGAAAATGTCTTGGGACACAGCACAGTAGGTAGCATTCATTGCTTTAGCCTTAGCAGTTTGGTTTTCCTTATCGAATGTTGTCAACTTTTCTTTGGATTTTGGTTTAGTGATAGTTGTGCCATTGTCAAGTACTATTTGTTCAGATGGTGACATATATCCTCTTTCAACTATATCCCAAACATCATAATCCAAAGATCTCAGAAAGTAATGCATCCTAGCCTTCCAGTATGCAAACACTAGAGGTCTAGAGACCGATGAGCCCTCTCCTTTGGCCATATTGCCAACTTCAGTCAAGATCACTCTCTAGGTTGTGAAGCCCTTAATAGAGACCTGCTTTGATACCAATTAACATTGCGGTAATGACCGCTTTAGTTGAAGTAGGAATATGCCAATATGTCCTAGAGGGGGGTGAATAAGACTTTTTAAAATTTTATGATTATTTAAAGTCCTATCAATCTAATCCTGAGAAAATATGCATGTATCAGGATATCTTCAGAGTAACTCTAATGGCTTCCAAGCCAAATAGAGGATCCAATCATGAAACTAATTGAAAGATAGACAAGATGTAGATCATAGTTTATGATGGATGTGACTGTGTGTGAGGTGTGCTCTCAGATAATCAAATATAAAAATATTTAGAGAAATCACACAAGTAATGGAAGACAATAGCAATCTCAAACACAGTCATTTTTATAGTGGTTCGACTACTTGTCTACTCCACTCATGGCGGACGCACTCAACCCTTGAGTGTACCGGATTTCACTAAGGAGGTTTCACAATAGGTTCACCTCAAACCGGAGGTTTTAAATCAGGTTCACCTCTAACCAGTACAACCTACACCTAGGCTGACATAGCGTGTCCATATGACACAATTTATGCTCCCACGAGCAAGGGTCAACACATAGCACCTGATTTTAGGAACATCGGTCAAGGATCCACTTAAGGAACCTCACAAGTTTATACTCCCACGAGCAAGGGTCAACACAAAGCACCCAACTTTTAGACCTCCTAGATCAAGGACCTTCTATAAGGACCTAACAGTTTATGCTCTCCACAGAGCAAGGGTCAACACAAAGCACCCACCACGTACACTCCCGCCAGAGGCCTCCTACGAGGGCTTGCAAGGGGTGAGAAACATCTTAGACTCAATCCTACAGAAGGAATGATCACAAGGGTCCTCTGGACTCTAATGACTTACAAATAAGTAGATGAGCCCCATTCAGCGCGTTGTTGAAGATTTCCTCCTTTATTGATGAAGAATCTTCTGCTTCCTTGAACCGCAACTTAGAAGATATACCAATACATGGCGACGGGTTGGGTTAAGGTTATGATGAAATCCTACTCTCTTAAATGTTTTCCTATAAGGAAGATAAAGCGATTCCAATCATTTATGCATTCAAGGTATCCCAACTTAATGATTTGTCATTAAGATGGTAGTTGAAGGATCCTTGAATGCAGAAGTTCATTCCCCAATCCACTCTATTGAATGTCAATGATGAGGGTGGATTAGAGGATTAACTTTCATGAGAGAAAAGGCTTTGGGTATATGATCTAAGGTTAAATACTCAAAAATACTCTCTTCTTTCTTTATCATCAACTAAGGACAAGCTCTCTATAAATAGACAAAAAGTTCCAACGGATATAAAACGGTCACATTTATGACAGAGTTCGATATCATCGAGTATGGTCGATATCATTGAGCGTATACTTTCGATCGCATCGACTGGCCGCTCAATGACACAAACTTAAATGTCAAACGCTTTTAAAACATTTTGCCAGCTAGTCGAGGGAATCGAAACCTGGTCGATGTCATCGGATTTCGAACTCCGATTTCATCGACACGAGGATTGATTCCTCGACATTTGAAAATAAGAGAGACTTGCCTTTGAAATATTTCAGGTCAAAAGTATAATCGAGGCACACTCGATATCATCGGAATTTAAATATCGATGATATTGATAGCAATGTCGATGCATCGATAAATCCAAAGGATTTTTCAGTAAGCTTGCTGGATAGTTTGTGTCCATTCTCGATGCAATTGACCCAGCCTCGATATGATCGTTATTTGAATATCGATTCTATGGAGTAACCCTCGATCCAAGATAAAACAACCTAAAAATATTGCTGGATAACAGAGTGTCCAATCCGATATCATCGAAGGGCTTCCGATAACATCGAAATTTGAATTCCGAGGATATCGAGGAGTACTTCGATATATCGAGGTTTTCATGATTTGCCTTAGCAGAACATTGGACACAACATATATGATGTCGATTATATCGAGTCAACTTCGATAGACTCGAGATTCAAATTTCGATGTTATCGATACGGCTATCGATACATCGATAATTCCGTCCAGAGGTATATGCGGTTGTTGGACATCTTATGTTCTTATTTCAATAATATCGATTGAGTTTCGAGGACATCGATAACAAGTTTCGATTTTATCGAATTGTCTATCGATAAATCGACAAAGGTAGAAAACTTAGAGATTTTTCTGAAGTTTGAAAAAGTTTTCTTTCCCAAAAACCCTATGATATTCTAATCAATTTTAAGGGTTTTAATTACCTGGTATTTTGGGATATAGGATGTGAAGCTAATATTTACCTATGGCGAGTTCGGGCATACATCCAGTTGAGGCAGACATTTGATTGATCTTCCTATGGGGCTCCTCTGTTTAGCTGAGTCAACAATCACGCTAATTGACACACCAGGGCACTTTCATGGTCCACCTGATAATTGGATCTTCTTCATTTTTTCGATCATGCCCCAAAATGATCTGAAAAAACGGATGGATGGGGTGGATACAGAGTAAACACATCAACGTGGGCCCCATGGTAAGGGCCTCACCGTCTTGGGTGAGGCTGGGTTCTCACTGAATAGGCTCCCCATTACAACAAACCTGCTAATAAAAAACCGGCAGCAGCCTCACCTCGCACTGATGTGGTTTGCTTACTGGCAATGTCCGTAGCCACGCTACTGCTACTGGACAGTGCTGTAGGCCCCACCATGATGTGTGTGTTCTATCCATACCGTCCATACATTTTTCCAGGTCATTTTTGGACATGAGTTCGAAAATGAGGCAGATCAAAATTTCAGGTGGGCCACGCCACAGGAAGCAGTATGCCCACAATGATGATCATTTTCCATCCAGCGTTCGTAAGGTAATACAGGAATGGACGAAGGTAAAACACAAATATTAGCTTGATCCAAAACTTCGATAGCCCCTTGAAGTTTTGAATGGTAGGCAATCAATCCCTACTGCTTCCTAAGGTGTGGTCCACCTGAGCTCTGGATCTGCCTCGTTTTTAGGCTCATGCCCTAAAATGAATGGACGACATGGATAAAATACATACATCATGGTGGGGCCACATAGTTCTGCCAGGGATACAAGGGTCGGACTATGTTGCTTTGTTCCACGCTACGGAGTTGAGACCCCAAATCCACCGAGGTGGGTGGGACCCCTGACCATGGGCTCACTGTGATGAATGTGACTACATCCATGCCATCCATCCGTATTGTAAGCGCATTTAAAAAATGAATCAGATCCAAATCTCAGGTGGACCATAAAACAGTGGTAATCGGCCATTAAAAACCTGTGGGTCACAAAAGTTTTGGATCAAGCTGATATTTGTGTGGTCTATTCATCCAGATTTTTGTGACTTTATCAACAGATTGGATGACAAATAAACATTCTGGTGGCCCCCATGAAGTTTTTAATGGTGGGGATTCAATCACTACTGTTTCCTATGGTATGGTCCTCATATGATTTGTATCTACTTCATTTTTAGGATCATGCCCTAAAATGAGCTTTCTGCATGGTTGGATGGTGTGGATTTAAGGCACATACATCACAGTGGGCCCCACTGTTAGGGGCCCACTATTGTCAAAGTTTTGCTAAGATTTCAATAAAAAAACTGTTGAATCCTATGCAGTAACTTACACTCTATGGGCAGATAAATAGTGCCCACAAAGTTTTTAAGCACCTTAAATTCTAAGTTTCATTTGGCTAATGGCGATTTCAAGTCAAAAGTACTGCAACATTGTAGTCAATTCCACGTCCCAAAGTGCCCCGACCCAGTCAGAGAAAGAAATTCAAGTGGGCCCTGTGCGTGCCTTTTGCTTGCGTTGTGACAGCACTTAATTACTCTATGAATGGATTTGAACAACACGTAATTATCAAGTTGGTTTGTTTGGTAACAACTCTTAAAAAGGATTTCTTTGAAGCGAAGGAAAACCAAAATAAAAAAACTTAATAGTATAAATTTAGTTTTATATGCAAATGATGTGATTGTTATTTTTATTTATTTTTCTTATATTATTGTTTGGATGGCAATGTTTAATATATTATTCCATAAAATAATGCAACATGATATGTTATTATATAAATTACTATTGCAGCGTCATCTCTCTTCTCTTTTTGCCTCGACTCTTCATCTAAAAAATGATAATAAAGGTGGATCGGCCTTCATGGATGATGACGATGGCATAGATGGGTACTGCTGTCCGGAGATTTGTAGGGCCCACCATGATATATATGTTTTATCCACGTTGCCTATCTATTTTGACAGGTCATTTTAAACCATGAACAAAAAAGGAAGCAGATTGAAGGCTCAAGTGGACCACGCCATTGGAAGCAGTGGTATTAAATTCTCACCGTTGAAAACTTTCAGGAGCCCACCTTAATATTTATTTTCCATCCAACTTGTTCATAAGGTCACATAGACCTGTAGGAAGGGAAAATATAAATACCAGGTAGATCCAAAACTTCCATAACCCTAAAAAAGTTTTCAACGGTAGAAATTTAATCCCCAATGCGTCCTGTGGTGTGGTCTACTTGAGCCTTCAATGTGCCTCCATTTTCGGCTCATACCTTGAAATGATTTGTCAAAATAGATGGACTGTGTGGATAAAACATATACATCTCGGTGGGACAGGACCGTCCTCTCTAGCTAGGTCCCGGTGGGGGTAGTACCCAATCCACGCCTCGATGACATGTACAACATTGATGGATCATCAAACTTAGTCTTTCATCACAAAAGTAATAATGTAGAGCAGGTCGTGTACACTTTCAAGGCCAAGATGGACCAAAGAAGGCTCCATCGGAGGCGGAAGTGATTGGGACCGTCAGGACCGTAAAATAGTCATATCTCACAGACTGGAATGAGTTTTTGGACATAACATATATGATTTTGGGGTAGGAGAAGCTACTTTAGCCAACCAACTCTGCTCTTTAGGGTTGACCATGTTGAATTTATGAGATTCCATCTAATTGATGGTCGAAAGTCCTTTTTAATTTCATTTTCACTACTTTTAGTAAGTTTTAGTTGGATCATAACTTTGAGCTATAAGAGTCGTGCCCAACATGAAAAGGGCCTAGAAAAATTAGGAGAATAACATGGTTAGGACAAATTGGACACTTATTAATTTTGGCCCAAAACTATGAAATCTAGTAGAAATGTTGACCGCCTGGAGAGTTTGATTATGAAACTTATTCCTAAGTTTGATATCACTATTTAGAGGATTGTAAATTCATTTTCTTAAAATCATCAATTAATTTATTTCAAATTATTAGAAATTATTTTCTATTTTATTCCCTTGTGGACTCAAGGAATCTCAAGTGAGGAGTCCAGAGAAACTCCGGGAATTCGGAGTAGTTATCCTTGAGGAAGACGTTGCTCGACCTCATCACATCCTTCCCAAGGGAAAAAATGGAGAAGGGAAAATTCAAAAATAAAAATAAAAATCTAAAGTATTAAGCTCGTAAATCCATAATGTAAACACCTGTGATCAAATTCAAGAAGGGATATCAAGCCTCTCATTTTAATAGATTAAATCTCATTCCAATTGAGTTTGAAAGTCTTTACAATTCAAATTTATGAATGAAACTCTATTACAATTAATGTGGATCATTTATTTTTTTAGCTGTTGATCAAGTGGTTAAAATTATCCAATCAAGAGATGGCGGCATCTAAAGGTTGGCCTTACATGACGGACAAATTAGATCACTATTTGGGCTTCCATCTAATATAGACAATTAATTTTCAATCATCAGTTAAGATGTTAGGACCATCCCATTGAAAAAGGCTTTTCTTTTCTTTTGAATTTTAGAGGGGATGGATGATAAAAAATGAATCCAAATAATCTACTTAAAATTTTATTTTCCTACATTATGATTGGTCTATATCATCACTAACATTGTCAACACTATTGTATTAAATACGGGTTGTGATGATGTGGCCCAATCACATTCCAACAAATATGAAATTCCTGTTTATGGCAATTAGAGTATCCATATTAACAAAAAATAGGACTCCATGATAGGTGGCTTGGATCATTAATTATACCTATATTTTAAGCAAGTAGGGCTCTATCATGTGAGGCACACCATTAATGTGGTCATGGATTGTGTCCTACCCCTGCCCGAACGGTAATCCATCCGGGCAGGGCTCTGGGGGGTCCACCCCGATGTAAGTGTTTTATCCACGCCTTACTATCCGGGCAGGGCTCTATGGGGCCCACCACGATGTAAGTGTTTTATCCACGTCGTTCATCGTTTTTCTCAAATCATTTTAAGCTATGATCCTAACTATGAGGCAGGTCCAACTCTTAAGTGGACCACAAAGTGGGGATTGAACTTCCACCGTTAAAAAAATCTTGGGAGCTGGAGAAGTTTCAGATCAAGCTTATATTTGTGTTTTCACTTCATCCACATCTACATGACCTTATTAATAGGTTGGTTGGTAAACAAACATCCCAGTGGCCCTTAGAAAGGTTTCAACAGTGGGTGTCATTATCACCGCAGCTTCCTTTGGTGTGGTCCATTGGAGCATGGACCTGCCTCATTGTTAAGATGAACGGCGTGGATAAAAACACTTACATCACGGTGAACCCCACGGAGCCCCGCCGGGTAGGACGCAATCCGCATCCCTTTAATGTCCGGTGTCTATCATGCCGCATTGAAAAACATTCATGAAAAATGACATCATGTCGTTTTTCGTCTATTAAATTTAAGGCTATTTACAAACTTTAGAAAATTCATTTATCAAGAAAGGTATTAGCAAAATATAACTTCAAAATACTTATTCACAAGAGTAGTGCATTTCTAGAGGGCTCTTATTTATGCATTTTTGTAAAGCTTAAATCCAAGCTGTCCGTCCTTATCTAAAAAAACGAAGCAGATCTGGTTCTTAGGTGGACAACACCACAGGAAACAATGGTGATTGACCATTAAAAACTTTTGGTGGTCGACAACAGTTTTGGATCATGCTAATATTTAATTTGTGTGGTCCCTCCATCCAGGTCCTTGTGACCTTATCAACAGTTTAGATGGAAAATAAACATTCTGGTAGACCCAAAAAAGTTTTTAATGGCGGGTATTCAATCACCACCGTTTTCTGGATATGGCCTATATAAGGTTTGGATTTGCTTGATTTTTTGGATCATGCCTAAAAATGAGCTGTCAAAACAGATGGACGGCGTTGATGTAAGGCACACACATCACAGTTGGCCCCGCAGTAAGGGATTCACCGACCTCGGTGGATCCAGCGATCCACTGAAGCTGCGCCCGTGATTTTTGGTCCACGTGGCACAAATGATCAGACGAGTGGTTGTAACGGAGACATCACGGTGGGCTCACAAGGCTTTTTGTAGACATGCTTCTTTGGAAGGACGCGGATTACGTCCTACCCCCGCCCGTCTCCAGCAGGGAACGGGCATGAGCTTTGAGTGGCCACCGTGATGTGTGGGCCGTATCCACACCGTCCATCTACTTTTTCGTATCATTTTAGTATATAGTTCCAAAAATGAGCAGATCCAAAGTTCAAGTGAACCACACCACAGGAAGCAGCGGTGATAATGATTCTCACCGTTGAAACTTTTCTAGGGCCCACCGTAATGTTTATTTCCATCCAACCTATTTATAAAGTTACGTAGACCATAGGAATACTTGTTGTCAGGCCACACCTGTTGCAGGAAGCATCTACGCCCTCCGTCAATTACCACACGACTTGAGCCCATTAATCAAGCGGATCCAGAACTCAGGTGGGCCACACCATGGAGAACGGTGGGAGATGGAGACGATCACAATAGAAACCTTTCTGGGCCTGCCATATGGTGCCATCCCACCCGTTTATGATGTGAGTAAGAAACGAGACAAGAATCAACCCGTTTGCCATTTCGAGCTGATTTTTGTTATGTACGACTGATGGACGGAATGGATCCCCAACACGTAGTGTAGTTGACCGGATCTCAGTAGAGCCATCTCTCCACTACACGTGGAAGGGTGATGTATCATGCAGGACAATCAATCTAGTTACCTCTCCTGTGGATGTAAGATTAATCCAGACGCACCTGAATGGCATGATCCTTGTGATGTCTCTACATTTCAAATTCGGTGACATAATTAACATGGCGGGTAAGAATTGAATATGTGGCTCAGTTCAAATCGAATCACTGTGACCCCAAGTGTTAATATATACACTTAAGTTGACTGTATGTGACCGCAAATCAAACAAGATCAATCAACCAGTTAGTCGCACAATATTTTAAATGATCAATCGATTATCAAAGGGTGGGATTTGTTTTTTAAAAATAGGTTGCATCTTTGCTCTCCGCACTAAAAGACTTTTTAATATTGGCTAAACAAAAAAAAATAAAAAATTCTTACAGTTAGTCGTGAAGAATAACCATAAAATGCTTTTTTGAATGGAGAACTTGTTTAATATTTGAACTAAATCTAGTATATGAGTATAAACTCAAAATACAATTAAAGTTAACAACTAATTGATTACTGCTAGTGGTGATTACTACCAATTACACTAAGAAATGTAAACAGTAATAATGATAATGATAATGCTAAATATCACAAAGTAATTGAAAGATTTATTTGATTTGATTTGATTAGTATGAGACAACTTCTTCTACTGACTTTATTATTTATAGCCTTACATTAATCATCTAGATGTTTTCCACATTTTGACGGTTATTGTAACCATTTTAACACTACTTATCTTTCTTGCCACCTGTCCTAATAACCACTCCAAGTTCCTTATCGATTCGACAACTTTTCGTTCGACTACTCTCGCTTAATGGATAATGTAGGGCTGCTTAATAGACACCAGTTGTATCATTGCAAAATCCTCTTTGGATATTTCTGAAGATCTTCAAAAGTACTATGCGATTCTCACCAAACTATATGCAACCTTTCTTAATTGGCTCTTTAAATACATCCATTTTCTGGGCACCAATTGGATGGCTTAGATCACTCAAGTATGGTGGATTTTCTGTTTATGGTGAATCTACCAATGCCACGATTTTGATAGTTAGGATAGGCATGCATATATGATTACTCGAGACACTATTGAGAGCTTTGAATTCCATTATAGCTAACAAGGCTAAGATTGCTCGATTCCATGATAAGAGAGTAAAAGAAAAAGCTTTCGGAGAATGAGATATTGTTTAGAAAGTAGTGTTATCATTGGAGTCCAAGGATATTATTTTTTGTAAATGGTCACCCACCTAGGATGGACCATCTACCGTTGTTCAAGTTCTTTGAGGTGAATCTTATATCCTTCTTGACATATATGGAAAGGTCGCAAAGGCTCCAGTCAATGAAAAATTCTTGAAGACTTATCAGTTATCATCCCAGTATATAGGAAGTAGTGCAGGGTTAGGCTGAGTTAGAGTATTTGAAATAGCAAGTCCTTATTGCTAAAAATAGATCAAAATCTAACATGGTCGAGAAAAAGTATGGAAATGAAAGAGATTTTATTAACTTTGAAGAAGGAAACATGTTAGGAGGGCCAGTGATCAACTACATATTTTTAAAAAAAAAAAACCGCGGAAATAGAGACCCAATTGAGTGAGCACTTCATGCGTGCGCCACCTTAATTTCTTCAAATTTGTTGTGCGCACGTGCCTTGGTGTCATATACCTACTGTTTCCTATTCTTTTAGAACTCCCTTTTGATCATTGCATGTTCGAAGAAGCACATAACTTCGTCTATGCAACGATCGATGACGATGGCATTGGTCTCTGCTTTCCTCTTGCGGGCATTGCTCTCTTGTGACCAAGATTGGAAAACACCAATCTGAGAGTCGATGAAAGCCAATAGTTACATGGGTTGGAGCGATCTCTCCTAAGGTAAAGGCGATATGTCTCCTTGATGCCGTCCTCTACATCCTTCTGTCAGGCTTGGTGTATCTGCAACATAGTTTTGTTGAATTGATGATGTCAAGTTCAGTGAAGGTGATTGTTCCAAGCTACCTTGTATTTCTTAGGGAGGGTGTGGGCTTTATCTCGGATGAAGGCCTGCTGTTTTATCAGGCAAATGACGTGCTTAACATTAAACTTAGCTTCGAAGAAAGTGTTTTCAAGGTGATGATGTTTTTTTAGAGTATCTAGGATTTCTTCCTGAGGTGCATCATTCCAGGCGTCTTTCGAGAAACTTCGGATGAAAAAGTTCATATCAAATAGAAGAGATGATTGACTATGGTAGTCAAGATCATTGAAGAAGATCTCTTTTAACAAGGCCTTAGATCGAGGAAGATGAAGAAGAGGATATGAAAGTAAGAGGTGTAGAAAATCAAAATCGATTCGAAACTGCATATTTATCGGCGAGGAGATTGTACATTAATAACAAGATAATCTTGACTCCTTGTATGATTCGACCATTCAAAAGAAATTATTACGTGTCATAATAACAGCTATGAAAAAAGCAAGACCATTACTCAGGTTTTTATCTCGGCTAAACAGAATCAATAGGGAGTGGACACATTGAATGAAAAGTTGATCACATTTATTGCATTGAACAACGAACCACCGTTACTGTCACATTTTTTGTCCAAAGGTGAAGCGATGTGGGGGGCAATGTTGTACCTTATTTTTCCATTGTTCTTGGAAGAACCAATTGAGAAATGACACGTGTCATTGCACGAGTAATAGAAAACACATGTAAGATTTGTGAATATATTTGAGGCACTTTTTGAGGAATAGCAGTTGGCGCTGGTTGGGTGATACACGTCATTTAAGGGCGGAACATGGACGAGTAAGAAGAGTGATTACCAGGATAAGTGTCAAAGAAAAGTATGGAAGGCCAGAGTACTGCTGAAGCAGTTGTTGTAACCAAACTAACATAGGAAGAATTATGTAGATGATTGTTTCAAATAAGTTTATAAATAATAGATGAGTTCAACGAAGCAAAGTTTCTTATACCAACCTGATCAAACAAATCAAATATATCAATTATCCTTTATATATTTTTTAGCATAATTTGGAACCTGATCAAACAAATTAAATATATCAATTATCCTTTATATTTTTTTAGCATAATTTGGCTTTACATTCCTTAACGTAATAAGTACCATATTCCTACATTAAGAGTAACACTAATATAGTAGTTGTAATCCTTGGCGGTAATTCAAGTCTACACTCGAACGCTGAATGATTTTCATTGTAATACAAGAAAATTTTATTTTTGTCAGAAATGTGCTTTGTAGTAACTTACTGTGGTCAACTTTAAGTGTTTTGTTTTTATTTGCTTTCATATCTAAAAGTCTTTTCGTACGAAAGGCAATGTGCAACCCATTTTCGGATGATGAACTATATCTTCTAGTAATTGACTAATTATCTTAAACAACTTGCAAGTGGCTGAATTTATGATTGGTCTTTTTAGATTTCGGTTATGTACAGTCAAATCTGATGTCTTTGACTATCTTAGCGCTTGGGGTCAAAATTGTTAAGTTGGATTTAAGCTTCATAGTAGATTTGACACGCCCATATTGTTCACTCCCCAAGTATAGAGTTGTGATGTAGTAATAAAATTGGTGAGACCGAGGTCGAATACCAAGGGACTGGAACCTGTACGTAATCTGAAACTAAATAGAACTAGAATTAGACTAAGATGAAATCTAAATCGAATATAATTTGAGGAATAATGGTGAGAGATTAATCTAAAACTTAGACAATTCAAAGGAAGAAAACTAGGGATTCAAAGGATCCACTTGTAGAGATCAGGGAGATCTTATATCTGCTTCAAGAACTCAACTGGACTTAGAGTCTCATCTTCATCCAGTTGAAGAGTGTAACCATGGAAATCAAAACTGATCTTCCTTTGATCTAGGTTTTCATCAGATGAAAGGTATAAGAATTAGAGTGGATTCCGTCACCAAACCATGCCTAAGAGACAAAGTAAACAACAGAATTAAACTAATTAACAACCAATCAGAGGATATATGAAGGTTAGGAGGGGTTCAGTCATCCAACCATGCTTAGGAGACGATGGTGAACAACAGGGCTTCGTGACGTCATTATCGTAAAAAGGGAAGGAACATACTCAAAGCTATCGCAGACCCATTGTAATTTTAGTCACAATAGACCATTAAAAACTAAAAACATTCCCTTAATTAAACCAAAATCAACATCAGTTTAGTCTAAACAAAAGGCATAAGCAAAAAGTTTCCCATCACGCTACAAGCTTCACCTTTTAGCTCTAGCTAAGATGTTTAGCTTAGAATAGACATGATTAGGCTAAACATCTTAAAAGAAATAATAAAAAGAGACAATAGAAATGAACAAAATAAAAAATAAATATTACTCTCTCTTTATTTCTCTGCTCCACGTCCCTGCAAATTGAATACCCTTTCTCTCTCTTGTGTGTCCTCTTTTATAGGAACTCCAGTCGGTGGTTGCGTGAGTGCGTAACTTCAAACTCCAGTCCGTGGTTGCGTTCACAGCATGAGGCGGTGGAAACTTCTGCAAATCGTTATGCACAAGGGCAGTTGCGCAGCGACAGCGCAAGCTGACTTGCGCTTGGCCGGTTTTTTTCGGACGGTGCACGAATTCACTTCGAGATCTAGCTCTATGGCTAGAGTCGGCCTGGGTCTGGGCTCCGTCTAGACGGTGCGGATTGGCCTTCCGCTCAACAGTGGTGGGCCACCACATCCCGGAAAGTCCGGATTTCGCGGCGTGCGCAATCCTGCTGTGTAATTATTTTTCGCTGTTGAAGTCGGTGGGCCCATGATCAGCGTAATATGGAAAATCCAGTCTGCCCACTGGATTCCCCTCGCAAAACCGGTCGGACATGGATGATTTTGGTCTGTTTCGGTGCAGCCCACGGAGTTTTTATTCAGCCATCCGTCCTGCGTTTGAACTGTAGAAAACCGATTTCCGTTGTCTTCTTCAATTCCGTCACCTAGGCGTGGATGAGAGGGACCGAGGGACTCTCATGGACGGTCTGGATCAAACCTTTGACACACAGTGGTGGCCCACAAGACCCAACCACTTGCTCTGTTCGCATTCGCAGCAGAAAGAAACGGCAGTTGCCGTGTTTTTGAAGAGAATTCAGGTCAAAGTCGGTTTGACCCGAATTGTGTTTCAGCACACAACGAGTGCTCTTGTGTATGGTGCATACATCATGCTAAGTGGGGTCTACTGTGATGGTTATGAGCAATCCGTTCCGCCCATCTGTTTCATCACCCTGTTTAAGGGTCAAGACCAAAATTGAAGCATTCCCAGATACAGGCGGGCCCCATGTCATGATTTAAAGGGATGATCTGTCCGTTGAGATACTTTCAGAGGGATCCAATGGTTCAAATTTTATGTGTACAGTTAATTTATGGTCCTCAGGCCATATAGGAAGTTTCGAGCAGAACAGATGGTTGGAACCCTATGATATTACATGTTGGACCAATTTCGGGCCACTGAAGCTTCAGTTTCTCGATTTTCTTGGATCTTTAGCGTGTAAATCCGTCGATCTTGGTCCCCTGAGGTCCATCCCCTGCCTTGGTGATTCTTGAGTGTTAAATTTATGCTTTTAGCATCCTTTTCAGTCTTACGCTTGTGAATTCACCTTGCACCACAAACATGATTAAAATAGGCCGTTAAACAGTATCATATTCGTAAATTCGAGTAATAATTAAAGTTTAATATGCAATATTTGACCCTCAACACATATATGTCACATGTGATCTAATTTTGAACCGAGAGGCAACAACGTGCAATTAAATTAATTCAAAATCAACTATCGAAATAATCGGTTACAAATGTGACGTAGGGGAGGACATGAGGTCGAGCATCGTCTTCCTCAGGAGGATAACTGTTCCGAATCGATGAAACTTTTCTGGACTCCTTACAGAGACTTCTCGAATGCACGAGAAAGAAAGCAAGTAAAATAAAAATAAATTCTAATAAATTTGTAATTAATTGATGAATGAAATAAACGAGTTCACAAAATTCTAATAAATTTGTAATTAATTGATGAATGAAATAAACGAGTTCACAACCCCTTTAAATAGGGATACCAAGCAATGAGAGAGAAATACACCTAAATCCATAGCTCAACGGGTAGATCGAGTGAAGATACCTCGTTTCAACACTTGAGGTCTTGGTATCGATCCCTAGCAGGGGTGGCTAACATGGAGTGTGTGTACTGACATGGGTGTGTACTAACAAGCTAACTCAAAAAAAAAAAACAAAGAAAAAAGAAGCAGCAGTGGGAGAGAAATAAGAAGCGAACTATAACTAAAACTCCTGAAATTTGCAACTAACTATAAACAATAAACTTACTATTTATTGACGGTCGAGGTTTTCGACCAAAAATAGTAAGTGTCCTATTTGGCTTCACCAAGCTGTTTTCCTAATTATTATAAGCACTTCTTGCGTTGGGCGCAACTCCTAAAGCCCAACGAATGAAGAGTTATAATCAAACTAAAATTTACTATTTATAGTAAAAACAGAATTAAAATAGGGAAACGATTGTCGATACCCGCAAATCTAGCCTGTGCAACTCAGCAGGTTGGGTGGCTAAAGTAGCTTGTTCTACCCCAAAATTATATATTTTATGTCTGATAACTCATTTCGGATTGCGAGATATGCCTGATCTAAAGTTTGACGGTCTGGATCACTTTTGTCATCAACCGAACCTTTTCCAATCCATCTTGGCCATGAAACGGTCCACGACCCGCTTTACATTAAAATGAATAACATCCAATTATCTCATTTCAAAAAACAAGTGTCCATGAACAAATGGTTAAAATTGTTAACACAGGATAAAACGGGGAGCGGATGAGGTGAGACCCCGGATCCACCAAGGTGGGTGGGACCTTGACTGTGGGGCCAAGTGTGATATATGTGATTACATCTGTGCCCTTCATCTGTATTAAAAAGCTCATTTTAGAGCATGGTCCAAAAATTAAAGCATTATTATTATTTATTATTTTTTTAAGCTTGTCAGTACACCCACCGTCTGTCTGTTCAGACTTCACGAGACCTCAGTGTTGAAACGAGGTACTTCCGCTCAGTCTACCACTTGAGCTATGGATTAGGGTGTTATATATGTATTTAAAATAAATAAATAAAGCATTCTAAATCTCAGATTAACTATAGTAGTGGTGATTGATCCTTAAAAACACTTCTAGTAGGACACAAAAGCTTTGGATCAAAATGATATTTATGTGGTCTCTTCATCAAAGTGTTTGTAACCTTATCAACGGGTAGGATAGTAATTAAACATTCAGGTGGAATCTATAAAATTTTTAACGGTAAGGATTCAACCACAACTACTTCCTATGGCGTAGTCCACTTAAGAATTGAGTCAGCTTCATTTTTAAAATTGCGCCATAAAATGAGCTTCAAAATGGTTGGACAGTGTGGACTCAAGGAAAATGTATCGCCTCACAGTCAGGAGTCGTACCCACCAAGGTGGATCGGGTTTTACCTAATCTTCTTTCAAGGCGGATTAGAGACTGACAAGGTCAGTAGCCAAATCGCTACTGAAGTGACGTCACTAAGCTATGTGGACCCATCATGATGCATGTGTTGTATCCATACCGCCCATCCACTTCGAGAGATCGCTTTATGGCATGAAAAAAGGAATAAGATAAATCTAAATTTCAAGTGAACCCCACCATAGAAAACAGTGGGGATACTGACATCCACCGTTTCAAATTTCCCCGGGGCCACAAAAGTTTCTGAACAAGCTTATATTTTTGTTTTCACTTCATATACCTCTAGTTTAACTTATGAATATCTTGGATCCAAAACATACATCACGGTGGGCCCTAAAAATGTTTCAACGTTGGTGTGACTGATCCTACGGTTTTCTGAGGTAGGTGTACTGAACTTTAGATTTATCTGATTCTTTTTACAATGCTATAAAACGATCTCTACAGATGGCTGGACGGCATGGACACAACACATGCAGTGGGGTCCACAGAACTTGGTAACGTCACTTCAGTAGCTATTTGGGTACATCTAATCCGCGCCCGAAAAAGGACACCCACGTGACCGCGCTTCCGGACGCGAATTGCGTGATGACACTGGTAATAGTGACGTGTCTGTCTACTGGACGGTGTTCCTTGGTCCCTACCTACATGGCCCCACAATGATGTATGTGTCCTAAACGCTCGTCATCAATTTATTTTTTCAGTGATGATCCAGACCGTTCATCTATAAGTTTGGCATTTATACGACCCACTACCCACGAAGAAAACTTTTAACTTATCAGAGATTAACGGTCCACAAGAAGGTAAACTAGAAAATGCTTTTCTTTACCGTTGTTTCCAAATCACTCCGCACGGACTACAACGTCTCCCAAGTCTTTTTTCCTTCCGCATATATACTATCGACAACGATTAATTCCTGATGAACCGTCTCGATCATCAACTGATTGGGCAGAAGGGGCGAGCAGATTGAGCAAGGCTCTAGCGCTAGCCTTGCTAGCAAACCTGCTGGGGGTGTTGGGCTCTTTCTTCACACATTCTAGCACATTCCAGCAGGACTCTCTCTCTCTCGGTCGCATGAAACTCTTTTCTCTGTTTCTTCTGCTAAATTTAGCGGAATTTGGTTTTGGCAGAAACGAAGCTAAACTCAGCAGAAATGAATTCCCACCAGGCTTTGTTTTTGGGGCCGGAACCTCGGCTTATCAGGTACGCATCTATGTATTCGTGTACGACGGATACTTGATCCTGTACTCCGTTTCTCAATTTCTACTTGTGGGGCCCATGATTCAGTTATCCAGACCGTTCATGTGATGCGAGCCGCCATGGATGGGACATGCCCCCACAGTATTCCATATTGGAAGATTCTAGCCGTCCAACATGGGTCTTTTCCAGTCGAGTGCAGATAGCTGGTATAATAAGTGAATGAATTGGACGGCTAGGATGAAGGATTCGGGGCATGATCGATCCATGACTGTGTATATTAAAGCCGAGTTCTCAGGTACAACCGGTTGGTCCACCCAGTGAATGGTTTTCAACTTATCATTTGGGTGCGACATCCAACCCTTCCAATAGGTTGGTTCCACCATGATGATCACCTTCTGCAAAAATCAGCCCCTTTCACTCTTGAAGTGGGCCACACTATAGAAAAGATCTAGCCGTTGAGAAATAAATACAATTATGGTCCACTTGGTGAGCAGTTGTAAGGTGATCCTCATGGTGGGAAAGAACTAATGGACGGGTTGGATGTTTCATAAACATGAAAGGTTGGAAGGTATTTTCTGGATGGACGGTGGGCACTCAATCCGTATTGTGTGATCCTCTTGAGATTTAGATCTGCGTTATTTTTGGAACTGTGCCCTAAAATGAACTGGAAAAACTGATGGACGGCGTGGATATGCAACACATACATAGATGGGCCCACTGTCAGGGCCTCGTCGAGTCCGCTCACTGACGCGGATGCCTGTGCCTCCGGCCACAGGAAGTTCCCGTGCTTCGAAAGTACGTGGGCCCCCCATAGATTCTCCTAAAAAATCCACTCCGTCCATTAGTTTCTCAACCTTACAATAAGCTGGGACGCCGAGAAATAAGCAGATCAAAAACTCATGTGGGCCAGATGACAGGAAACAACATGGATTGAACGCCTGCTATTGGAAACTTTGCTGGGTCCATGGAAGTTTTGAATCAATATGATATTCATGCTTACAGCTTATTGTAGTGTTAATAACATTATGAACGGTTGGGATGGCATATAAGCATCATGGTGGGCTCCAGGAAGTTTTCAACGGCTGACATTTCCCTTCTCTGGCCCGCATGAGTTTGAATCTGCCTGATTTATGTCGTGGTGTCTTATTAAGAGGTTGAGAAACCAATGGACGGAGTGGATTTCTCAGGGGCATCTCAGCACACCCATGAAAATGGTATGTCCCACCGTGAAGTTCGTCTGACACAAAAATAAGGCTGTTTCACTGATCCAATGGTCCTTAACTTCAGAATAATGGACCAACGGTCTGAGTGAATACAGAGGTTGGACCCACCTAGCATGAATATAAACCTGATTTTCATGAAGAGTCGTATTCATGGTGGGATCTATCTTATTCATGTTACCGATTTATTACACACGTGGCATGCTAGTGGAAAAGGTGGTAGGGTACCACATGTTTTTGTAAGTCTGCGTGTAGGTTATTAGTTTTGGTTGGAATATGATAGGATAAATGACCTAGTGCTCTCACGATACAGTAAGTTATAACGCTCCTAGTTGCATCAGGATTCTTGGAAAAATCTAATCAATCAATCCGGACCTTCTATTAGGTTCAGCAGGCTTTTTATGGTTTACTTTGTGAAAACCACACTGATTGGATGATCTAATCCGTTTATATGTTGGAATGCTTTTTCGTAGCCACTCGTTCACCAAGTTATGAATGAGGTCTTTTGGTATTTCTAATGAATGCGATTATCTAGAACTGTGATTAATCCATAATGGGCCATAATGATTAGATGGCTCAAATCGTTAATTAGTCTTGTTCTTTTGTAAACAATCTTGACCGTCCATTTACAGGCTATCAATCTGATGACCGCTGTAATATGGAGGTGTAATTTTGCATATTGTATACCATGAAATGTGTGTGAACCTCCGGATTAATTGATTGGACTGTCCAAGTGTCCAACTAGGAGCACCATAACTTCTATTGCTTTGACAGCACTTGATCGTTTCTGAGCTATTTTATGCTTGGGTATGACGCTTGCTACACAGGCACTCACAAATTGCACACGTGGCATACATTAACTCAAATTAGACCGGCTAAGTTGTGGAGCTTAGTGTGGCCAAGTTAACAGTCCCAAAATTTGATTAGTCTATGCTTGTTTTTTGAAAGAGGACCATCGGATAATTTTCATTTGGTTTTTGCCATGGCATGGTGGGCCAGTACCACAGTATGGTAAGGTGGCTAGTTTTCAATCCCATATTGCATTGTAAACGATGATTTGAACCGTTCATGTTTGGGAATCTACTACCTCGAGTCATGGTACGAAAATATATGTTGAACGGGCGATTATGCATGAAGATGGACATTTTATGGCTTGTATTCCAGTCCAAGATTCAAAGGTCAAGATCACCGAGAAGCATGACTATATGAATATGACTTCTCTAAGGTGGTATTGAGAACATGAACGGTTTAGATCAATTTAAGGATGCAACCGTGGAATCCAGCCACCGGACTAGACTAGTGTGGCATAACCCTTTTAAGTTTTAAGGGTCCAAATTTGAATTTGAAGTTAAGACTTATTAATTTTTGGTTAAATTTTCTCTATTTTTAGGGTTTTAAGAGTCCAATTGTCATCCAAGGTTTTTATTTTAGTCATATGAGAAGTTGTTTACAAGCTTTGGTTGGCTTACATGCCTTTTTACCATTTATAGTAATTTCTTCTACTATTTTAGAAAGTTTCTATTTTGGGTCAAATTAAGAGTTTGGGGCTTCTTTGGCTTAATGACCATCACTTGCATTATACATATCTCTTTTCATCAATAGTTTCAATTTTATTTATCTTTTTTAGAGATTTTTCTCTCCTTATGGATTTAAGGATTATCTTATGAAAGGAAAAGGTGTTCTTTCTCTTTTCTCCAAGGATCAGCTAACTCCACATTTGCTCCAAGTATAAGGTGTTGATGGTAATGTATCGAAGCAGGTTGAAGGGGCAGCAGCTGAGGATGGAAGGACTCCCAGTGTCTGGGACACATTCGCTCATGCCGGTAAGTTACTTATTTCAATTTTTTCTTTTGGTCTTTTTCTACTACTATGAATCATTTGAATATGATCCTTGACCCAAGGATATGGGTATAGTTTACTGGAGTTTACTATTGGTGTAAGTGAGGCCCATTGTTTCGGTATTCTAGACCTTTAGAGTTTGGGGTCTGCATTGGAGGGATTCGTTATATTAATTGTGACATGAAAAAACAATATGAGCACAATCCACTGGCCACGTGGATGTGACTATGATGATATCAACCCTAAATCATGATGATCAAGGGTCCTAAATGGATAGATTAACATGCATTAGTTAATATGTTATAGTACCTTAAACATATATGAATATGGGTTAAGTAAAGGAGTGTTTCCGTTAGTTGTCCATGGGAATTTGAGATTGGAGCCAACATTCATTGACTAAGGGAGAATTGTGGTTTATAGATCTTAGTATCCTATTATACCATGACTATCACAAGTTTTCGGATAAATTTGTAGTTTATTGTCATCGCATAATGATAGATATGGTCACCAATGTGAGGGGACTAGCTTGGGTTAGGATGGAAGTCTTCCCCCATTGGGCACGATTTATAGTCAGCATGCCTTCGCCCTAGCCCGCATGAGAGTGAGCATGTTGCATGCCATGGATACAAGTTCTCAGCTTGGACATGTTGGGCACTTGCATTGGTGGATTAATGTCAATTCATTAGTTTGGGGGTTCATTTGCTTGGACTTGATTTGACTTGAGGTTGCATCAGAATTTTATTAATCCTTATACTTGAGGACATGTGAGGATCAAGTTCTCCGAATCTTATGAGGAATTGAATAAGGGCGGACTATAGTAATAGTCGACTAGTAGTTATACCCGCCCGCAATTCTTCATCTGATGAGGAATTGAATAAGGGCGGACTATATTAACTGTAGTTAAAAGTGAGTTATACCCGCCATGTGCTTTACATGGCTAATAAAAGTGGGTGTGGTTGGGTGCATCTATCAGCGCTTATTGATCCTTGCATGTGCAAATATTGATTTCCTAAGGACTTGTTTATACCATGGATCAAAAGTATTGAAGGTTCATTAAGTGGTTTTTCTGCCAGACCCAACACTTAAAAATAGTTTTAAAAGACTTTACAAATGTTTTTAACAATTTATTTTGACTAGGGATGTAAATGGGTTAGCGGACCCGATGGGCTACCCAAACCCGACCCATTTAGACCCAACCTAGACTTGACCTGTTTGTTAAATGGTATGGGTCAGGGTCCAAGAACAGATCCGATTACTAAACGGGTGTGGATCTGGTTTCCTTTATGTTAGGCCCGATTCAACCCATTTAGTAAATGGGCGGGTCTGGTCTATGTTGCAAGGGACCCATTCAGATCCATACCCGTCCAGGGCCCAGTTTTAAACCCGGTAAAAATGGTTGTATACCTTGATAAGTAACATGGAAAAAGGAGAAATCTACCCATGTCCGACTGAGAATACGGGGCACCACGGAATCCGAATTGAAGGACCGAAGATAGTGGGATTAGTGAATTAGGATGTACGTGGATTGCATGTGAAAGGCTTTTGCAGGAAGTTCTTGCACTGGGATGCTAAGTGGGGCCCACCATGATGTTTGTGAGAAATCCGCCCTGTCCATCCATTTTGCTAGCTCAGTTTAGGACATGAGACAAAAAATGAGGAGGATTAAAAACTCAAGTGGGCCACGCCAGAGGAAATAGTGGGCATTAAACGACCACTGTTGAAACATTCATATGGCCACAAAAGTTTATAAGTGGGTCTGGTTATCCCTTAACCAGACTCGTTAAACTCGACCTATTTATAAATGGGTCTGGGTAGATCTCCCTCTACTAGACCCAGACCCAGACCCATTTATAAATGGGTCCGATGAGGTTGACTCAGACCCAATCTAGACCCATACATTTAGTAAAAGGTTTTGGGTCTAAAATTTGGACCCAGACCCATTTAGTAAACGGGCGGGTCTAGTTTTGCCTAAACTCACCCCAAACCCAACCTTTTTACAGCCCCGATATTGACCATTGCACTTGATGATATCAGATTGCCGAGATTTGATGGTCCACCACTTGATTGGCATGAGCAATGGGCCTTTGGTGGATGGCTATGGTAGTGGATTGGATTAGATATACATGCCTGCATGGATAAGATAGTTATATAACATTCTAATAATGTGGGCATAAGAAAAACTGTGGGGTGGTGGAGTATTTGTAAGTTATACACCTCTTCAATCCTAAATATTCCTTCTTATAAATAGATCCCAATAGGGAGAGAGACCTAACTCAGAGCTTGGACATCCCCTCCTTATGGGCATGATCGAGAGAGAGAGAGAGAGAGAGAGAGAGAGAGAGAGAGAGAGAGATCACCCTCTCTCATCTTCCTCATTCCATAATGCATATAAATGTGTGGGGTCCACTAGTTGTGGACGTGCATATACTCAACCCTACATTAGGGCTAACACGAGAGCTTTCCACTCTCATTCATCTTAGATAGGGGAGAGAATTCCTACATTGGAAGATTAACACTAGTAAGGTTCAAGTTTGACGTCGCGCATGTTCCTTTAAAAATCTCAATAATCCCAAATCCTATAAAGTAGAGATCATACATTTATACAGGTAGGGAAGGTGCTTCGCAGATTCCATCTTCATAACTGAGGCCCTTACTCGGAATCCATGGATGTAGACCATATGGATTATTCAAGTCAAACCGCATTTAAAAAAAAAAAAATCCTAAACCATCATGGTTCTATGGTCTCTAGCTTGTTATAGATTCCGAGATACTCTTGTAGCGACTCCATAAATCCTTTGTATCTCTCCTACCACGTCTCTTCTAGTGCATTCTACTAGTCTATACCATAGTCCTTTTATGTGTAATTTCAATATTTTCTCAATAACATATTTTATCTTTAAAAAAAATCGCTTCCATTTTCTTCATTTAGATTTTAGAATGAGAGTTGCTTCTTTTATTGTTTCTTAAATTCCTATGGACAAATTTTGAATTTTAGGGAGGTCGCTTGACAAAAGCACTGGAGATGTAGCATGCGACGAATATCACAAATACAAGGTGTATCCTATTTGCCTGTAAACATATTCATTCTTTTCCTTGTTAAATGTGGTTGAACTATATTTCATATGTAAATCCTTAGGCAAGAGGAGTTATAAGGCTATAATGCATAAGCATGTGAATAATAATAATGTCAAAATACACCTATATACAAATGGGCCGGTAGTTTAGTGATCTAGACCCTTGATTTGATGGGTGCTACCATGGATGGGGGGATTCTTGGAAAGCCTCCAAAATTAAAGTTTCTATCTCTTGGATTACAGGCCTACAAATGTATTACTAAGTGACATAAAACAATGGTTCATCACCATAAAACAATAGGGCAATTTGGTTCGACTCATCTGAGTCTAATGTGACTCGTTCGGTCGACTTTACCCAAGGTCGAACAAGTCGGTCCAAGTCCCCAAGTCTCTAAACTAATTGACTTAATAGAACAATCCTTTAGTGAAATCTCACGGAAGGTGCTTAACAAGAATACTTGAATTAATTAGGTAGAATAATGAAAACCTCTTTAAAAAGGTATTGGTATGTAAATACCATACTAAATAGATACTTGTTTATAAATTTCCCTTTTAAAAATGAGTTTTGCTAGTAGCTGTTGAAGCTGGGATCATGTTTCAATGATCCAAGCCTTTCATATGATGGGCCTTACTGTGGACAGGGAATATCCAAAAGATAAACTCTCAAATCAAAATATTTAAATCTTTTGATCATTTAACTCTTTTCAGTTTAATATGGACTATCTCCTTTAAACGTTCTTTCATAGCCATTGATAGAAAGTTTAGTATCTTCCAATCTTGAAGAAACTTGAAGCAAGCACCACTAGCTCTCGTCACATCAATGGTTAGGACTTAACCCATGGATTTGGGGACTGAGCTATGAGATGAAGGGATTAATTCACCATGCTCTATCAGTTCGAGCTTTTAGAGCCAGTGGTCAATTGTCCTGCATCAAATTGGTATTAGAGTAGGAGGTCTAGCGTTCGTGGTATATTTAAAATGGATTGACGTGTTTACAAAGAAGTTTTAACAAATATATGCAAACATATAAATTTCTTTCTGGGGAATCATGTAGGAAGATGTTCAACTCATGAAGATGACCCACCTAGATGCCTACAAATTCTCCATCTCCTGGTCCAGGCTTATCCCAAGTATGATCATGTAATCTGACGGCCCTTGTTTACTTTCTAATCAAAGATGTTACACCAATCTATAGTTCTAATTTACATACATTTTTGTTACAGATGGAAGGGGGCCCGTCAATTTGAAGGGCTTGCAATATTACAATAACCTCATCAATGAACTTATCAGCCATGGTAAGGTCTGTAACTAATAGTCAGGCTTCTTGTTGCGCCCACCACGGTCGTGGCTTTTCTTGATTTTTAGGCCTGGGCTTGATTGGACGCGGCTGGTTGGGTTCGGCTTTGTAAACATTTTTATTGAGGTTTTTGCATATAGGTGGCAATGGCTGGGCCAGGCGGGCGAGGCTAGGCCCCTGGCCTGGCCTGACACTTGAGAACCAAGCCCAAGCTGGGCCCAATCCTAGCATGGGCCTTGCACAACAGGCCCAAACCAAGCCCAAAATGGGTTGGGCCTAGGCCTAACCTGACCTCACCGGTCTGATTAGAAAATTATTCAAATCCCTATTTCTCACTTGAATTGTTATGATCTTTTCGTTGATTATGTAGGCTATGCATGCATAAAGAAATAGATATTTTTGAGAGGAATGAAACAAATGGCATGCATTGTAGATGGATTGTAGGATATAACACTTAGATATAGTCGGGTTGGGCTGGCCCGGATTGGGTCGGGCTAAAATTGATTAGGCCATGCCTGTGAGACCTGCTTGGCCCACGGTCAATCTGATAGGTCAAGCTCGGCCCAAAGCTGGGTCGAGCAGGCTATTGGGCGGATTACCACCCTTATTTCTGCGTGCTCGGTCAGTCCCTTAATTTAGGGGGGACAAATAAACGGGTCAACTCCGTTTGATGTGGGTCCAGGTCAAACCCAACTGATTAATTTATTGGGCCCAAAAATCAGGCCAAGAACAATCCATAGAACTCCAGGCTCAGTCCAAACCTGGTGAAAATAGGTGGGTTTGGGCCAGTCCAACCCAGCTGCAATTTTAGCAACTACCATACAAACGTGTTCCAATAACATTATTCATGCCTCTTTATCTTCCTATGCTTGGCACTTTTAGCCTTTGATTTTGCAAAGGGACAAACCCATGTAGTCCTTAGGGCACACTGGCACTCTTAGGATGCCATGGTGCTATTGGAAATAGTGATCCCAACACTGGCCTCTCACAATCTTGGGTTTGCCAAGCCACAGATGGATGGATATGATGATTTGATCAAAATGGTTCCTTCAAGACATGTTACAATAATGAGGTCAATGGTAGAGTTGGTGCATTTCAACATTGAGGTCTTGGGTTGGAGAAGTGAACTCTATCAAATGAACTATTCACATAGATTATTGAAACTTTGATCTAAAACTTTTGTTTGTTATTGATTGGATGGTAATATTCATCTGATGGTCTGGATTTTTCAAGGTGGCCCATGAAATGTGGACCATTGAAGATATCTTCTTGAAGGTAAAAGCTTTGGCCATTTGATTTGTGTAAAATTCATGGAATTGTTGTAGAAAAACACCAGTATACTATACCATTGATGCAATCAATGCAAAACTACAAAAGAAAAAGAACCAAATCAAAGCCCAAAAGGCAGAGGCACAAATATTTACATGGTTCTACAGTATACTTATGTCTATAAGGTAGCAATACAAACCTTTCTTCTTCATTAAAACAAGAGAAAAAAAATACAAGGCTTCTGTGTGTGTGTGCGTCTCTCACCAAGGAATACTCCAAAAGAATGATGCTTCTCTCTACCTGTCCTCCCCTTATATTGACCACACAAGAGAGCACGTGACAAAGCCTAATGGAACTAGGCTTCACGTAATTGTACATCGTACGTGAGTATATCATTGCTCCATCGCCTTAACATGAACAACATGTAAATTTTATGGAATTAGGGTTAGGGTTTACATCCCTATTATTTATAGAGAAAAATATACACTTATAGAACAAATAATACGATAATCTGCAGGATCATCGAATGTATACACTACCAATTTGGATATTGTAATGTGTAATTTGGTGTATGCTCCACATTGCAGGAATTCAACCACATATTGTCCTCGTCCACTATGATCTGCCTCAAGCACTTGAAGATGAGTATGAAGGATGGATAAGCCCAAAGATTGTGTAGGTCTCTATTTCATCTAAGACCGTAATATCATTTGAGAAAAACTGATATAGTGGCATGCGTAACTCGAATTAAACCGTTCAGATTGTGGGTCCTCTTAGTGTATTTCAAAATAATTCCATGTTTTCTGCAGGTTGTAAAACCTTTTGAAAATGCTCTTAATGTCTTACTATAAGGAAAGGATAAACCTACATGGAAAGTGGACCAGGTGTGGTGAGTGCATATAAAGCATTCCATCACCAATTGCTATTGAAAAATATTTTCACCATGCTCTAGGATGTGTGCATACACATCAGGAGCAAGCTCTAATTCACTTTTTTCTCAATCTCTTGATACACTATCTCAAAGAAAGTGACCTAGTTCATGACTCCTGCTTAACTTTAGATGGTTTATAAAATAACAATTTTTACCAAAGTGGTGCCTTTGTTGATTGATTAGTTGGTATTTGATGGATGGTCAAAATGAAAACTAATCGACGATTCAGATTCAACGAAAAAACTTTTATAAATAAGAGAATGCATCCATTCAATTAATATTATTCTTAAGTTATAACCTATTTATGGTTGGTTCCATGATTTGGATGGTTTACTTTGAGTTACATATATGCCGCATGTACGTATGTAAATGTGAATGCATCATCCATCATACTCTGCCAGAGTATCAAATAACTTCACATATCACTTTTTTAAAAAAAGCTTAGTGAGTCCTCGGAAGTTTTTACTGTCTATTCCACTTATTACTAAGCGTGGCAATTTATCCATGTAAGCTTGCTGCGTGCTGATCCATCCAGACCATCCAATTCGTTGATTCTTAAGCTGATGGAGCATTTGATTTGCTCGATGAATTTGGACCATTGACTTTCTCTTTTCAGTAGTCCATTAGGATGAAAATTGTAGGGTTAACATTGCCCAGACAGTGATTTTTTTGACCTTTGTTCATCCATGACGGGGTCGTAATTTGGACGGTCTGGATCGGTGAGCATGATTCCTAGTGTACTGTAGATGAGTTGCCATGATTTAGCAGGCAAAGTGCACAAACTTACAGCTATTTTTGTCCACCATGGAAATACGTGTCAATTTGTCACATGTATGACAATTGAGCTGTCCGAAATGTGGACCCCACTGTGAATATCACCTTGTGGAAAGATCAGGACATCCACTCATAAACCTGGCCAGATGTGTACTTTAAATCACACCCTCAGCCGTTCATTGTTTTCCCATGCTGTATCCCATTGGATAAGTGGATCTTCCTGATTTTCACATCAGCTGATCTTCATGGCGAGGTCTATCTTTCGTGTGGCTAGGATGTAGTACACACTCAACATGGTGGCACATGTGAGTATGTTAGCATTTCTCATTTTTTACATGATATGGTTTGTAGGAAAGATTTCAAAGCATATGCAGAAGTATGCTTCAGAGAATTTGGTGACAGGGTGCTATACTGGACCACTATCAATGAGCCCAATGTATTAGCCATTGGAGGTTACGATACCGCGAATTTCCCACCCGCACGCTGCTCCTACCCTTATGGACACAATTGCACACGTGGCGATTCCACATTGGAGCCGTACATTGCTGCTCACAACATTTTGCTAGCACATACAGCTGCGGCCACAATATACAAGAAAAAGTACCAGGTATTATCATATGATAGAGAAAAAAATACTGATATTTTATAGAGTATGACCATCCATATGCATGCATGCAATCATTTTGGCACATGCAACTCAACCTAAACCGTCCAAATCATGGCTCTACTATAAATGGGTTTATCCAACTAGTAGACATTGGTGGTATGGTGTTTGCGCAATTCAATCAAATACAAGGCCACGTGTGATCGAAGGCTTGTATTTGGTTTACGTGTGCAATTAGAAAGTGCGGGTGTGCCAGAGTTGTATTTGACTCCATGTTCGATTGAATGTTGGTGCCCCCCACCCTGAGGCGACTGAGTAGGACTGAATTCGGAAATCCAGTTGTCTTCTTAACCACGGTGGAAACAATGATTAGGCGATCTGCGTAAGGGTGCCAAAAATGGGTGTAAACAGTATGGCACATGCGACACCGGGGGTGGGGTGCAAGCTACATGCACGAAAGGGAGAGAAAGGGTGTGAGCTGCTCTCACAAAGAAAGAACTCTATAGCCTGTTTGTTTTGTTATTTGTCCTTGTAATTGAAAGGAAAAATGTCATCATTACGAATTTACTATTGCTAAACCGAACAAGGAAAATACCAGTCAAATGCAGATGTACTCAGTAGACGTATAAAGAATTTATAATGATTGCATTTTTTTCATGGCATTATTATAAAAATCTTGAATCTAAGTAGCGACATTAGTGTATTTTGATGATGATTTGACATTAATGTAAAAATGTCATAATCACAAATTTACTACTGATCAACCGAATAGGGGAGTTGGCAATCAGATGCAAATGTTGTCGGGAAATAGGTAAAGTAATTTGTAATGATTGCACATTTCTTTTATATTACTGAGGTAATTGGTTAAACAAACAGGTTTAGATCAGCCGTCTTCATGGCGCACAGGTAAAATCTAAGTTTTCTGTTGATAATCATGCACATATTGCAAATTTCCTAAATACCCTCACCTATATTGGAAATCTCTTCTAACGTTGTTGAAGTTCATGCTTTTGTCAAGGCTAGTTGCCCAGATAAAATTGTCCGTTGTTATTTGTGTTATATATACTAGAGATTATTTATGCGTATTTGGATCACTGACTTCCTCTTTTTTCTTTCTTTCTTTTTAACTGTCCAATTGATGACCAATGATCCCCACGGTTAGGATCATGTCTTCAGTGCGATTTTCACCATGACCAATCCACAATGGGCACAGTGAATTGGATGGTTTGGAATTGAATGACATGAATGCTACTCGTGCCATGTCATTGACCACCATCTCATATTCTGCCTGCAATTTTCTTTCCACTGTCTAATATATAGTTCAGAAATGTTTGGGAAAAACACAGTAAGTTTTTAGACTCAGGGCGTGTTTGGATGCAACTAAATGATGGTGATGCAGGCAAAGCAACAGGGGTTTATAGGCTTGAATGTCTTTGTTTACTGGTTTTTTCCCTCAACAAACTCAATAGAGGATATCAATGCAACTCAAAGAGCTCATGACTTCTACACTGGCTGGTATGTCTCTAACATCTAAAATTGGGATGGGCAGGTCGGGCCATATTTGGGTCCTGCAACAATTGGCCCACTTACTACTAAGGCCTGAAAGTTGGGCCTCTGCCCAGATTGATGATTATTTGGGCTTGAAAAGTCAGGCCTATGACCAATGTTTTTAGACTTGGATGAGTCTTGTAGAACACGTTTGAGTAAACTCGGACTGGTCGAACCCAATCCAGTTTGACATTGCAAATCAAAATGGAGAATAGGAGGTGAGTTGGATGAACTCAACTGAGTCATGAACAAGTCGGTCTGAGTAGCTGAGTCTTAGAAGCATGCATATGACTGACCATACCATCATTTAAAAACTCAAAACTCGACTCGAATCGGTGTGCAGTCGGGTCAGGTCAACTCGAAGAGTCAATTGAACTTGACATCGATATTTAATAATTAAACTGCAAATAAGATTTTACTTATAATATATAGTTAAAAGTATGAGTATAAAAATAAACAAAGCAATATTGCCATAGCAGCTCTTGGACTACTGCCAGACACTATTGCCGGAGGTTGACTTGAGTCATGTCGAGTTGACCAAGTAGGCGAGCCGACTAGATGAGTCATTCCGAGTCTGAACCAAGTTGAGCTCGCAGAGACTGTCAGGCGACCCTACTCCTTTTCTGGCTGAGTCGAGTTGACTCAGCCGAGTTTCAGTTGAGTCACCGGGTTTTAGAACTATGACCCATATAAGTCAAAATAGGCCATGGCTTGGAATCTGCTTCTACAAGATTATCTCAAACTTCTCCTGTCACGGCCTATTTATTAGTCATTGGTGTGTCTAAAAGAAGCCCAATGGGCTATCCTGGCCCATTGCATGTCCTGGTCAGTTCTAACATTAAACAAAAGTGCATTTTCACATGGTTTTTCAAGGTTATCTAATTGCAGGTTTGTCAACCCACTAGTTTTTGGAGACTATCCTGAAACCATGAGGAAGATTGCAGGCTCAAAGATCCCAGCTTTCACCAAACACCAATCTGAGCAAATAATGAATTCGTTCGATTTCTTCGGAATAAATCACTATTCCTCAGTGTCCGTTTCGGACAAGCCAAACAGTTTGAAGGTTGAAGAAAGAGATCATGAAGCAGACATGTTCGCAGAACTTGTAGGTATGATTTTATAATGGTCCATTAATGGGATGTCGTAGTGAATATGGTATTCTCTTTTTAATAAAAAATTGAATATTTTTCTAAAATACCATATGCTTGTTCAAAATTCAATTTTCTATTATAATAATCATAAAAAAGCATTTTCTTAATAAGAAGCGGTTATAACCATGGATTTATAACAGTTTCGGCGGGTGCCCATTGCTTAGTTGCACGATCCTTCTAATAAGGTGTCGCTCCCACTTCAAATCACGCTTCAGACTCACACTCCCACTCCCACTCCCACTCCCACTCCCACTCCCGCTTCCAAGATGTTTATACTTACTAATACTTTGAAACGAATGCTTTTCCACTCCCACACCTGAATTTGTTGCCGCTTCGCTATACACCTTGTGCAACTATATCCTGTTGTGGCCTTGTAGTGAACTTATTAGCGGGGGTGGCAATGGGCCCAGACCTAGCCATTTAGTAATTGGGTTTTTGATTTCGGGGCCAAGTCCACCCATTAACATCATAAATGGGTTTTCTTGGGCCCGAGTTGGACCTCAATTTTGCAAAACTTTGGCCGAAACCCCGATGGGTTCGCCATAGCCATCAGAACCTTTCACAATCCTTTATTGATTTCTCTTGGTTGTTAGTTTTGTATTATTTGTATTATGCGTCTAGATGTGTTTTTATGCCCTTACACTTTCACAATTATCTATATGCTTTCATTTGGGTTTTCAATTTGGATAAAGGTCCCACGTTTTAGTGATCCATGACATGATGTGGCCCACTGTTGATGGCCCAGGCACCACATCTCCTAAATGGTAAGATCCTGTGGATATAAAATTTGGCCTTTCTATGGTTGAATGGTAACCATTGCCATATATTCTAATTTTCTTCCTAAACCATTTATTCGTTGGCCATTTATTAAAGGATTTAGAATTTTCAATCCAGGATTTTTTTGTCTGTGGCCATCCAAAGCTGGGACCATAAATGGTTCTTAGAGGAGGGGCCATTCATTGAATCACAGCCCTTTGTCATAAATATTGCTAGCAGTATATCAGAAGCAACACAAATAATCTATAGCATCATTACATTCCAAGATTGCTTAGCTGGTGATCAAGAAAAAATAAAGTGAATATGGCATGTGGTTTGCAAAATCTAAGCCGCCCATCAACTGGACCATTATGTAGATCTTCTGGCCAAATTTCAGGCTGGTCAATTCATGGTGGTTCATAGTGTTCAAAATAGTGGATTGCTAAGAAGAAAAAAAAAATCTTTTTTTTCCTTTTCTCTAGCTACACATTAGTTTTATTGTTAGACAGACTGAAATATGCCTTGTATAGCTAGCATACCTTATATAGTTGGTTTCCATAGGTAGATGATTCTGATTTTATTTCTTTCCTTGTATAGATGCTATAATCTCTATATATTCAACCCCTTTGGGTTGTCTCAAATACACAAAAGCTTTCAGCTCCTCTCGGTTTACATGGTATCAGAGCTTCACTGATCCAAATCTGGCACCACCTGTCAGATCCGACCACCCCTGCGTCGTCCGACCACCCCTGCTGCGTCGTCCGACCATCCCTCTGCTCGTCCAGCGCCCTCTGTTGCTCATCCCGCGCCCCCTGTTGCAGATCCGACTACTCTCTGCTCGTCCGACCGCCTCCTATTGCAGATCCGACCACTCCTTGCTCGTCCGACCGCCCCCTGTTGCAGATCCGACCACCCCCTGCATGTCCGACCGTCCCCTGTTGAAGATCCGACCACCCCCTGCCCGTTCGACCACCACTTCTCGTCTGATCGCCCCTCCGCTCGTCCAACGTCGCCCCTCTGCTCGTCCAGCGTCGCCCGGTTACCTCTATTGCTCGTTCTCTTTCAGTTCCAGCAACCCCATACAGATCTGTTGCTCCTATCCAGATCTGTTGAAAATCTGTTGCTGTTGCTGCTACGTCGCCGGATCTCGCTTATCCAGATCCAGATCCACTATTGCTGTTGCAATTCCGTCAGATCCAGAGCTCCTGTTCTGTTCCTATTCCGCCAGATCCAGATACTGCTACCCCTTGGGTATCTCCTGCTGTACGGTACACCTAAAACATTCTTCTGCTGCAACTCTTTGCGTGATTTATATTAATTCCGATCAATGGATAAAAACTCATCACGTACAGAGGCCCTAAGGTGTAGTTTTGATGGTACCAACTATTCGCTATGGGCCATCCATTTTCAGAACTTCTTCAGGGGTCGTGGTTTGTGGGGACTAATTGATGGATCTGTTACTATTCCCACTTCCACGGATGCCGATAAATTGGCTGATTGTGAAATGAACAATGGATGGATTATTACCTGGATTCTCGATTTGGTTGATTGGTTCATTGCTGTTGGCCTCACACCTCATCGCACGGCTAAGGCAATGTGGGAGCTTCTTCAGACAATTTATCAACAAAGTAATGCGGCCCGGTCATATCGTTTGGAACAGGATCTCGTTAACCTTACTCAGGGTGACGACAATATTCAATCATTTTATTTTAAAATTGTCACAATTTGGACTGAGATGGCCTTGATGGATCCAATATTTCCTAATGACTTTAGGATTTTCCAAACTATGTGCGAGAGTGCGCAAGTTCGCCAATTTCTTATGAAACTGCGTTCGGAATTCGAGCATTGTCGGGCTGCTCTCTTGAATCGTAGCCCTACTCCTTCATTGAATTCGGTTATTAATGATCTATTGGCTGAGGAACAACGACTGAAAGTTCTATCACTTCCTTCCTCGACTCCGGGATCATCTGATATGGTGCTTGTGTGTCCATCACTACACCAACACGTGGCTCCTCTCCTTTAACTTGTCGCGGCTACAACAAGGTGGGTCATGTTGTCGCTCAATGCAAAGAATGGTGCGCTTATTGTCGACGAACTGGTCATGGTATTCAAGACTGCCGTACACGTGCATATGCATTTTCTTTCGGCCGTGGACGTGGTGGTCGTGGTCGTGCTCTTTCTGTTACTGCTGCCACTATTTCTTCCGAGCCAACTGTTAGTGATTCTACATTTACTGTTTCTGCTGAAGGTCTTTCATCTCCGTTGACTCCTGTGATGCTCCAGCAAATCGTTCAGGCCCTTTCTGTGGCCGGTATGTCAGGTATATCCCCATCTTCTACATGGTTCTTCGATTCGGGTGCTTCCAATCATATGACCGGTGCTATATCCCATCTTCGTGACATTCGTCCCTATACCGGCAATCAGGTTATTTCTACTGCGGATGGCACTAGACTACCTATTCAGTCTGTTGGATCATTGACTTTCTCTTCTTTAGCTCATCGCCAGTTCACCCTTCGTGATGTGTTTCATGTCCCTAACATCTCCTCCAATTTAATTTCAGTTGGTCAACTCACATCAAATAACTGCTTAGTCATATTTCTTCCCAACTGTTGTTTTGTGCAGGATCTGGCGACGGGGAAGGTACTTGGGAGGGGTAAGCGGCATGGTCGTCTGTACGTGTTGGATTTTGATCCATCTGTCACTCCGGCTCGTTGTTTCTTTTCTCCTTCTTCATCAGATATTTCTTCGGCAAATACATTGTGGAAACTATGGCACTTTCGCCTGGGTCATTCACATTCCGATCGGTTACTTCAGTTAATTTCGTCTAGCATGTTAGGGAATATTTCTCTTAATGAAAATGATTTGGATTATTCTTGTTCTTCCTATTGTCTTTCAAAAAGTAAGTGTGTTCCATTTTCCCTAAGTACTACCAAATCATCTTCTATGTTTGAACTTATGCATACGGATGTCTGGGGTCCTTCATCAATTATATCTCTCTCTGGGTTACGATATTATGCTATATTCATTGATGATTTCACACGTTACACTTGGATTTACTTTCTGCAATCGAAGTTACAGGTTTTTGAAAAATTCAAGTTATTTCACTCTATGGTGGAGACTCGATTTCGGGTTTCAGTTCAAACTCTCCACTCTGACTCAGGGGGAATATCTCTCAACTGATTTTCGTACATTTCTTCAAGGGCATGAGATTATTCATCAAACGACCTGTTCTGATACTCCACAACAGAACGGGGTGGCTGAAAGAAAAAATCGTCATATTGTTGAAACTGCCAACACCGTGATGACAGCTATGAGTGTTCCTCGTTCTTTCTGGGCGGAAGCAATGTTACATTCCGTCTACTTGATTAACCGGATGCCAACCAAAGTTCTGAACAGTAAATCTCCTTACTCTGTTCTCACCGGCTTACCTCCTGCATATTCCACATTTCGTGTTTTTGGTTGTATCTGTTATGTTCACCTAGCTTCACGTGAACGTAACAAACTATCTCCAAAATCAGTCAGATGTATGTACTTGGGATTTGGGGAAACTCAGAAGAGTTTTCGATGTTATGATCCAGTTTCTCGTCGTGTTCGAGTTTTACGACATGTTGTTTTTCTTGAACACATTGCTTTTCATTCATCTCTTCCTCCTCCGCACACTCCAAACTCTCCCGGTCTAATTGCCTTTCCAGAAATTCCGTTTACCTCAAGTACTCTCCCTCGTCCGTTGCAGGTTTACTCACGTCGACCATGTACAGATCCACCACCTATTACTCAACCCGAACCTACTGTACCTGTTGTCGATCCCGAACTTACCTCGATCCGTCATTCCGCTCGTGAACATCGAGCGCCTGATCGGTTGATATGCTCTATGTCTGCCATGAATGCTACTTTGGATACCGTTTCTATTCCTACTTCATACTCTCAGGCAGCCACTCATGATTGTTGGAAGAAGGCTATGGCAGAAGAACTTGCAGCATTGGATGATAATCATACGTGGGACATTGTCACTCGACCTGCTGACCAACAGCTAATTGGTAGCAAATGGATCTATTCGGTCAAGCTCAAGTCTGATGGATCATTAGATCGATACAAGGCTCGACTTGTCGCTCAGGGATACAAACAGGAATATGGAATTGATTATGATGAGACTTTCACTCCTGTAGCCAAGATGAAAACTGTTCGTACTCTTCTGGCTGTATCTTCTGTTTACTCATGGCCACTTGCTCAGATGGATGTGAAAAATGCCTTTCTTCATGGAGATCTCCAAGAAACCGTGTATTTGAAACCTCCTCCTGGCTCTTTAATCCCTGACAATAAGGTATGTCGCCTAAAGAAAGCCTTGTACGACCTCAAACAGGCACCTCGGGTATGGTTCCAACGCTTTCACGATGTTATTACGGGTGTTGGCTTTACTTAAAGTGGACATGCATTTGCCATTTTTTTATTGTGCAAAAAGAATGCACTGCATTTCGAAAGGCATTGAACTCCTTGAAATCAATGAATTTAGAATATATATATATATATATATATATATATATATATATATATATATATATATATATATATATATATATATATATATCTGACATATCGAAATATTTCAACCCTTTGATCATTTAACTGTTTTCCTTTGAATGCGGACCCACTCCTTTACGCGATGAGGTCCATCGTATAATTGGTCTGTACCATTGTAAAATGACCCAATGTAAAAAATAGCAATATGTCAGGATGTATTGCAGCAGATCTCTATAGTAATAGGTCTTTCTACTTTCTTGAGTCAATAGAAAAATTCAAGTTGGTGAAGTTTGAGTTTTGTGCATTGAATGCAACTGAACTGAGTCAACTCAGTGGAGCTACAAGTTTATCTGAGCTGATCAACAAAGTTCTGGAGATGACTCGCAGCTACTTGTACGCAATCTTTTCAAAGTTATAATGTTAGTAATGCATGGTAAAGGTTTGCTAATGTAGGGCAGTTAATGGGCCGGGTCTGGGTCAGCTTTTGGCCTGGATTTTGAACTGGTTGAGGTGAGCCCTATTCAAAATTTTGAGTTTGCTTGGTCCTGGCTCGGCACTATGACAGCCTTACTACTGTGTACTCAAAAGAGAATTGATCACCTATGAGCTGCTGGTGCTTGGAACTTGACATATCCTGCCATCTTTCCCACCAACATGCTATTTGTGTAGGACATCCATACCATGAAAATGGTAGGACCCTCCATGAAGATTTCCATCCCAGAAAATTAGGTTGATCCACTCATTGGGTGGGCCACGTGCATGTTGAGTCAGATCAGATTGTTGGTTGTCCATTAATTCCAATGGTGTGGCCCAGATGATGAACAGACCGGCTGGATTTTTGCACGTGACGATCTTCATGATGGGGCCTAGTATTGTTTAAGTGGTATGTACGTCCCGCACAAATGTCATGCTGGCAACTTGTGGGCCAGGCACATGTGGGTGACCAGTTCTTTGCTTCAAAAGGACACATTCTGAAAAACTTGAGCCATTGATCAGATGGGCTCATTGATCTAATGCCCCGATCGAAAATAAGCCAGTCCACTCATCAAGTGTGCTTGATCTAATGTACGGAACAAAGTTGGATGGGTGAAAAGGACTTTGGTCTTTCTGTCTAGCCTGAATTTTGGACCACAGTATCTACTTGGTGGGACCCACTTTCATGTTACATAGTACAATGAGATATGTATTTATTTGGAAGTGTACAACATGCTCTATAGCTGATCTCTTATTGACATTTCATGCAGTGTGGAGAGACGGTGCACCGCCTGGTGAGGTAAGCTTAAGAGATTGTCTATGGAAAGAAGTTTACTTTGCATAGGAACTTCACAACTTCTCTAACCAAAACATGGACTCAGTTCCCAACTGTTCCGTCTGGTCTTCGAAAAACGTTGGAGTATTTCAAGCAAGTTTACGGCAACCCACCTATCTATATCCATGAAAATGGTTAGTGTACTTCTACTTTAAACTGTTTTCTTAATGGTAATTGATAAAAACTTGGAAGTAGGAAAAAGAGAAATTGAAATATTGAATAATTACTTGTAGCTTTTTATTGAGAATAATTCTAAATTTATGCAAGAGGAATGGCCTCAAAAAGAAAGCTAATATATTCCTAATCAAATCTGACAAAAATGAAAAGAAATACAAAGAAAATAAAATGTATCCTAACATATGCAAGAAAAAAATATCATCTTTCCTGATAGTAATCAAGTCAATAAAGAGAAGCCATTGGTCGATATTTGAAGATATAGTAAAAAAAGCAGTCCATGATAAACTCGAAACTCCCTTGCATGAGTCTTAGTCTCTTGACAATTCTCTTCGAATCTGGCTTGCCATAAATCTTCATGTGTCATCACTTACAGGTAAAATGTACATTAACAAATATAAAACTAAAGAAGGGGGACGGTACCGTGGAGCCAGAAGAATCACGCGGGGAGGAGTATGAAGTAATGAGAAAAAGATCGATGTCTTCCTCAAGTGATTAAAACCTTGAATCCACAAGGAGAGTTCTCGAGTCCACAAGAAAATAAGAGAGAAAATTGGGGTATTTTATTGAATAATGTGTTTTTAATTTCTCAATTACATCACTTATAAAGAAAAAAAACAAACCCTAATTTACCTAAAATAGCAAGACTCTTCTAAAGCATAATTTCCTAATTCTAGCAAAACTCTTTAAAAGCCTAATTTGCCAAAAATAAAAACGCCTAGATAAATTTTACCAGAGAATTCCTAGCATGGTTACAAGCAATTTTTAAAAAGATGGAAATCTTAATACTCCAAAAATAATGAGATACGATAAAAAAAGAACTGACTAAAAATAGTAAATTTTTTCCTAAAATCACAATTTTGAACCGGAAGCCTGCATTTTCTACGAAATGGAGGTGCGTGACCTGTTATATAGGTTTGTTAACCCTAGAACCATCGTTACATAAAGACAGATAAGTTGTGTTTCGTGACGATGCCTGATCAAAAGTTTATGGCTGATTTACAGTCCACACTTTAAACGACAATTTCTCCCAATCCGAAATGAAGCCAGAACAAATTTCTTCAAATCGGACGCACCTGGGGCCCAATTACGTCATGACCTACATGAGACTGCGCCCAGATCTAATAGATTACTTCCGCTTTCGTTTGGGCTTCTTTTGGTCCATCTGTGCAAGGAATGCCTTTGTGGCATGTCCTACATCAATTATCTCCACTTGAAAAAAACTCGTCCTCGAGTTATTCAACATACCTAGCCCATGATACTCATACAGGTTTGCCACATTGAAAGCTCGTGAGATCTCCATGCCCTCGGGAAGATTAACAATATAGGCGTTATCATTGATTTTCCTGAGGATCGGAACATGACAAATCTTCTTATTCACCAACTTATTATAAGTTTCAGTCGGAAACCTCTCCATGCGCAGGTGAATTAGCACATTATCATACACTTCAAACACCTTCTTTCTTATATTTGGCATTAGACTCTTGTAACTTTTTAGGTGTCAACAAAGTTGGCACAACATATAGATTCATGCTTTCCCTCACTAGACCCTTATAAATCAGTTTCTTCACTTTCACCTACAAGATAACGCATTCTTTTAGACTTATCCAATAATGTGGACAATTAGGTAGACTTGTCCCTGGGACAAGATCAATGTAGTGCTCGATAAAACGTATGGGGAGCAACTCATTGGGAAGTTCATCAGGCGCCATTATCCCTTTGAACTCTTGCAACACTTCAACTTCTTTAGAATATTCGTGGGTTCTACTTCTTTCCTCTTTATAAGTAATACATTGATTTCCTGTCTCCTTAGATTATTTGACGAAATCCCGTATGGTTATGAGAGACCACCCTTCCACTTTAGAAGTTTTGGGTTGGTTTTCCGTTCTTATAGGGGTGAGGATAATCTTTCTACAATATTTAATAAAAACAAGTATATTATTTCAGCCTCAATGTGTGCCATTAACATCGTACTGCCTTGGTTGACCAAGTAGCATGTGACAAGTCTACATATCAACTATGTCATACATTATTTCGTTCTTATAATACTTGCTAATGTAAAATGGTCTACGACACTAATTGTTCAGTTACCTTTATTTTGTTGACCTCTTTAATCCATTCAATCATCTATGAAGAGAGGTGCATTTCTGTCTTCAATTGCAACTTTTCCACCATAGTCTTTAATACGATGTTCACACTACCACCATCTATGATCAAATCACAGATCTTTTGGTTCATGGTGCACTTTGTTTGAAAGATGTTGTGCTGCTACGGATCTATCTTCTCCTTCGGCTTGTACAAAGACTTTCTCATGATCAGAGTGGTGGCTTGTGATTCGTATCGGTGTCACACCACGAACATGATGATAGCGAGCTCCATCGCCAATCTCATGTAGCTCATCATTACGAACACGAGTATGCCCTAAACCTTTTGTCAAACGGTGGATCGTCGCTTGCAATCATTGCATGGCCTGCAAATTCTCTCGCTGGAAAGCTTCAAATGCTGTCATTGTCATAGGATTGTCCCTTGGAACATTGTCCGTGGAGTTATTGCTCAAACCATTGTTAGAATTGAGCAAAAGGCTGCCTCTGATACCAATTGATGTAGGGAAGAGCATGGAATAATGAGAAGAAGATCACCGTCTTCCTCAAGTGATTAAAACCTTGAATTCACAAAGAGAGTTCTTAAGTTCATAAGAAAATAAGAGAAAATTGAGGTATTTTTTTGAATGTGTCTATGATTTCTTGATTACATCACTTATAAAGAAAAAACAAATCTTAATTTACCAAAAACAACAACTCTTCTAAAACATAATTTCCTACCTCTAGCAAAACTCTTTTAAATCCTAATTTGCCAAAAATAGAGACGTCTAGATGAACCTTATTGAAGGATTCCTAGCATGGTTATAAGTAATTTCTAAAAAGACAAAAATCCTAAAACTCTAAAAAATAAGGATATATGACAAAAATAAAAATTGCTAAAAACAATAAATTTTTCCTAAAATTGCAATTTTGAACTAGAAGCGTGTGTTTTCCTGTGAAATGGAGGTGATCGACCTTCTATGCATGTTTGTTGACCTTGTAACCATCGTTACATAAAGATCGATAGGTTGTGTATTTCATGACGATGCCTGTATCAAAAGTTACAACTAATTTACAATCCACACTTCAAACGACAATTTCTCCATATCCGGAATGAATTTCTTCGACTTGGACGCACCTGGGGCCTAGTTACGTCATGCCCTACGTAGGACTGGGCCCGAATTTGACGGACTACTTCCACTTTCATTTGAGCTTCTTTTAGTCCTATCATGCAAAGAACGCATTTGTGGTACTTCCTACATCAAAGAACCTGACTATGGTAGAGCCATATTGCTACATTACACATGGTAGAGTTATTTTTCAATAAGGATTGACCATATAGTAGGATCTACTATGGCTATGGTCTTCTGATGAGTATATGTTTGAAACATTGTCCATCCACACTAAGGTCCACTAGTTAAACAGTTTGGATCACCTCACTATAGGTAATGTTGAGAGAGGGCTCCAACAAACTCCTCTTCTTCTAGCTCTATGACAAAATATTCGTGAGATAAGGAAAAATTAGCAGTTAAAATGTACACTAACAATGGGTATTCAATAAGCTAACTCATTAATCAAAGTAATTATCATCATAGTACCTTGCATTAGATTTATTAAAGGTGGTTCGGGTGGGGAGATGCAAGCAAAGGGGTTGGCAGCTCAAGTGGTCCCACTGTAATGTTTATGCGAAATCCACTCTGATCACTAGGTGCAAATCAACCCCATCCATGATTTAGGTGGACTGCACGATTAAAAACTATGTACAGGCAACACTCACCCTCCATTCTGTTTCCCTTTGTGTGGCGCAAATGAATCATGGATGAACTTGAATTTTAGGCTGATGCCTAAATTTAAATTTGACAACTAATTGTTGGAGTGGATTTCATGTAATCACGGTGGGCTCTGTAAAAATTAAGGGTGGACGGCTCTCTCAACTGATTTGATTTGGTGTGGCTCACCGAAATCATAGGTTAGCCTGATTTTTTGACCCCAAGCCTAACAGAGGGATTACACATCTAATAGTTGGAGTAGATGTATATCACAGTGGGCTTGTCAAAAATCAAGGGTTGGCATCGGATAAAATTCATTTTTTAAATATATCTGTGGAAATCTTTAAGAAGGACATATGCCCTAGAGTTTTGATCGGGCCCACTGTAATGTGTATGCGAAATCCAGTTTGATCATTAGATGTATAATCCAACGGTAGATGAAGTGTCATAAATTAGGCTCACTTGTCGAGTGGGCCATACTAAAGGAACTAATTGGGGGGAGACATCCACCCTTGATTTTTATAGGGCGCCCACTATGACGATTATATGATATCCACTTGAACCCTTAAATGCCACACCAAAATTTAGGTTTGAGCCCAAAAGCAAGCTCATACTTAATTCCGATGGGCCACACTAAGGAAACATTTTGGAGGGTGGGCATTGCCTTGTAAACTGTTTACAATCGTGTGGTCCATCTGAATCATAGTGGGAGCTGACTTTTGGGCCCTAGGCCTAGTAGGGGTGTCACACCTAGTGATCGGGGTGGATTTCACATAGATATCATGGTTGGGCCCACTTGAGTAGCCAGCCCTTTGCTCGTCCTATCAAGCAGTAGTTACATTTCTAACGGAAGTTACTCTTAAGGGATTGTTTCGATCTGCCTTATTTTTTCGTATAGTGCCTTAAAATGAGATGAAAAAAATGTATGCATGCCATGGATAAAACACACACATCATGGTGGGGTCCACAGAGCAACCAACCAGTAATGACCTGGTACTGAGTCCACCTGTGCAGATTGTTTAAGGGCCCCAATCAATCAGAGAGCGGATTGCATAATGAGTAACTCAGTGTGCTAAACTCCATGGGGCTCACATGTGAAGTATGTGTCTCATCCATGCCGTTCATCCGTTATACCAGCTTATTTTAGGTAATTTGTCCAAAAGCACATCCAAGCTAAGTGGACACCACCACAAGAAACAGCGGGGATAATGATGTCTACTGTTGAAACCTTCCTAGCACCTACAGTGATGTTTATTTGTCATCCAACCTGCTCATAGGGTCGTAGATACATGGATGAAGGGAAATCACAAATATCAGCTTGATCCAAAACCTCTGTGGCCCCCAACAAGTTTTCAGTGTTAGGTGTTCAATTCCCACTTATTCCTCCTTGAGCTTTGGATATGCTTCAATTTTGATCTCATCCTCTAAAATGATACGAAAAAATGGATGGACAGCGTAGATAAGATACATACATCATGGTGGCCCCCACAGAGTTTACTCAGTCCGAAATCCACTCTCAATCATTCCCAATCTGACCCAACCATGACTTTACACGTGGCAGAGATCGATTTGGCTTTGACAGTTTTGGAATTTCACCCTAACAAAGCTCACAATCTTACACATGGCTAGGTTTCCAAGCGCGTAAAGATACGTTGAACGACACAGACAGGGTTAGATACATAGAGGGGTTTGTTGGAAGCTTGCTGGATGCCGTAAGGTATGATTTCATATCATCTGTCATTTTATACAAAGGTCCATCAGATCTTTCATCATCTCAACCTTCTACAACTTGGGTTTTCTTTGGCAGGAACGGCTCAGATGCTAGAGGCTACTTTGTCTGGTCGTTCATGGATCTCTTTGAATTGATAGGTGGGTACCACAATCGGTTTGGTCTCTATCACGTGGACTTTGATGACAAGGACTTGAAGAGATCCCCCAAGCTCTCTGCCCATTGGTATTCGGAGTTTCTCAAAGGTGGGGATGAGATTAGCATTGAGAAGACCCGTGGCCCACCTCCAACTCCTCATTTTCTAGCGTTAGGATTTCATGATATGCGGTCCGCTTCTTTGTAAAGTACACATGCATTTTCATTCTGATGTTAGGGACCATGGTTTGGAAATCCGGACCGTTAGCCTGTTGTGTCCCACCGCAGATTGACTATGCCTGGAAAATTATCTCGATTGGAAGATCTTGACCTATTGATCGTGGTCTAGAAGTGAAAGAAAACAACAGTCCATATTCAACTGAAATATGACCCGAAAAGAACTTTCTACGTTGGAGATATCCAATGGTGTGGATAGCTGAACTGTTGATCCCAGTAGTTGGAATTGAAAATTCGCGTGTACTTGGCAAAGACTCTATCAGGACACTTGGACAGTCCGATAGACCGATCCGGACTGTTCGTTAGATCAAGCATATATTTCATGGGTTATTGTGTAGAAATGATCGTGATTGGGCGATTTGGTCCATTAAAAACTTGCCCTTCTTTTTAATAACCGTCCATTTTTCCAGCCATGGTTGGATGGCCAGAATTGTCTAAAAAAAGTGATTCTTTAGAAAATAAGTGATCCATGATAAACGCCAACAAATAAATGGCTCAAATTGTCAATTGGAATAAATTATTACTATTATTTTTATATATAGATGTCATCTTGACCGTCCATTTTTTGGGCTATTGATTGGAATGCTGGAATGGTCCGGTTAGGGTAAATTATACAAGGTAAACCATAAAAATGAATGCTGGTCCTAACAGACGGTCCTGATTGGTCGGTAGACCATCCAAGTGTCCCAATGGAGTCTCGATAATTATAATAACGAATCTTGTTTGTCCTTTCTAGTGTTTGGCAGACACCTTGTCATGATTTGTGATTTTCAATGGTATGTCTGTGTTGAGAACGAAAGGAGCGGAGCATTTTTCTGCTTGCGTCTTGCGTTTGGATTCTTCGGTATTCTATTTCAACGTTTGCTTGTCTCGAATGTTTCTTTCCCGCATTTCGTTTTCCTTGCGTTGCTTTCTTGCATCGGCGTTGGTGGAAGATGGGCATCGCATATCAAAATCAAACTGACGTCATGGTAGCGCTACCGTCCATCGGATGGGGCTAAGATATTAATACTCTAGCAGAATATCATGGTTCATACACATGCGTCGAGATATTTGTATACGAGGCATAGAAACAACTCAAATTGAATCATCCAGTGGGGGGCCACATTGTAGATTAGATTAAATTGAAGTTTTTTTTTTTTAATACTGATTTGATTTCCAAGTAGCTGATTGGAGGACACTATATGAAGGGTTGATGTAAAATAGTCGACGGTCTAAATTCAACAAAGAAGTTTATTTATTTTATGCTATCTACAGTGGGTCCCCCAGTTCAGATTAATTTGAGTCAATGTATGCGAAGTTTATGAGGTCTAAGTGCATGTGCATTAAGTGTCTTGCTGTGCTAGAGTATCAAACAACATCAATGAAAACCAGATGATCCTCGGAAGCATCTAAGCATGGTTAAAGGACTCAGTGACTTAGGTCGACTCGCAAGTAGTCCGACTCAGTGGCGAGTCGGGAGTGACTCATGTTGTCAAATCAGATCAGATCCCACTGAGTCCGAGTCAACTCGCAAAAGTTGCAACTGGCTCCGACAAGTCTTAAAACCATGCATCCAAGGAGTAAATAGTTGGGCCCAGCCTGCAGACCTGGCCTTGTTGGAGCCCAGAAAGGAAGATAAAAACTAGAGGTGGGCATGGGCACCGGACGACTTGATCTGGCTAACTGGATTCGTCCGACTCATTCCGATCTGACTCGACTTGAACCAAATGGGTGAGTCGGTCTGAACTGAGTAGGTTTCGCCCAATCCGAACTCATACCGAGTCGAGTTCGAGTTACCTAGTAACTTGAACTGAAACTTGATCTGGTTAGACTCGACTCGATCCAAAACCCGACTCTCTAACCTTACCTGTTGCACCCTACCCTGACCCGATCCCAAAATCTCACTCTCCCTCCCCCATCCTCCTCATCTTCCAAGCCCGACAACCACCCACCACCATTACCCTACTCCTCCTCTCTCTTCTCTCCACTCTCTCGGTCTCTCCCTCCCTTATCTCTCAATCCGACTCTGTGCCAACTCAACTCGACTCGGTACTTCTGACCGGATCGGACTCGGTTTGGATCAGTCCAGGCCAGACTGGACTTGGATCGAGTCAAGCATGCTGGACTCGGTATCGAGTTTGGGTCAGGCCTATTTCAAAACTGGATCGAGTTTGAGTCTGCCATAATCTGCCATAACTCGGTCTGACTTGATGCCCAACTCTAATAAAAACCAAACAACAGCCTGGGCCAGCTTGCTGGGTTGGGCTTGGACCTGATAACCAAGCACTCAAGCATTGTACGGCTAGATTAGTTATTCGAACTCATCAATAAAGCCCAGGCCCAGCCCAAAGGTCCTTGTCCCCAATGACAATCCAATCCAAAATGGGGCCCACTTTGACCAGCCCATACCGCCCCAAGTTCTCACTGGTTCCATATCTACATCCATCTGTCTATATCTCAATCTATGCATACAACTATCAAAAAGACAAAATAAGGTTATTCTATTCTATTAATCTTTTTAATGCAGTCATACGTGTAAATTTGGAATATGCGGCCTAGATTTGAACTTTTCATATAGTTGAAAACCTTAAAAAATAGGCCATTTCACTCCTAGGTGGCCCACCTGTTACGAAAAATGGCCTGATTTTTAGGCCAAAAGTCTAACAGGTTAGCTAATCTGATAGAAACTTGCCCATGTGAGGGTATTTAAAAAAAAAAAAAAAAAAAAAAAAAAAAAAAAAAAAACTGCCTAGAAGAAGAGTTTATATATTTCTGCTGACCATAACCAGCCATGTGCATGCATCATGGCACTATACACATGGAATCTATACAACTCAATCCAAGCCTTTCCATTCATAGCACTGGCTATAGATCGGAGATGGTTCCCGAATCGGATTGATTGAAGAGTATTACGAACCGTTGGTTGATGGGGCCTGGCTTCCACCATCACAGGCACGCATGTGATCGATCCGAGCTATTCATTAGGCAATGCAGACTATGAACACGCCATAATAAAATAAAAAAAAATCAAGGGAATACAGTTAGTCACACGTGTATGTCGGATTTTTGGACCGTTGGAATTCTTTTCTAATAGTCTGTTTTTCTTATAAAAGTGTGATATGCCAATTGATGGACCTTTTTTTTTTGGCCTAGGGCATGTTCAGCGTACACTATGGTCTAACTAGTGAACGGTTGGGATCTCCAATATGCATTCCATCCAATGGTGGATCTAGGACCCACATGGCAGCTTCGATGGGTCCCCATTTCCACCAAAACCTAGTACATGAGTCGAACCGAGTCGAGCTTGGCACAGCTTGACTCGGCTCGGCCACTAGCTGACCTCAGCTTGAATTCGGCTCAGCTCAGTCCTCGAGCCTGACTGGCCCGGTCGGCTCAGTTCAGTCAGTGGATCGGGCTAGTTCGAGCAGAGTTCGAGTCAAGATCGAGTTGAGTTCGCTTGTGCAGCATTTTCACAAACATATGGACAGAAGCTTCAAATTTTCACTATATGTAAAACAATAACATCAAAATTAAGAAAAATTGGTATTTGTTTCATATACATACCTTCCTTGCCACCAGCCGACACTTCGTTGAGTCATTTCATCAAACACTTGGTGAGCAACATCAATATCAAAGTAACCGAGTCACCAAAGTGTTTCGATCTGAGTTCGATTCGAGTTGGGGTTTGATCCGAGTCAAGTCGAGCTTGAGCAAGCTCGAACTCGATTCGAAATTTTTTTGAGCTCAAAAAATCAGCTTGAGCGAGCTTGAACTCAGTTTCGAACCGAGTTGAGTCAAGCTTTTTCGAGTCTAGTCGAGCAAGCTAACTGAGCTAACTCGGTTTATGTTCAACCCTACCAAAACCTAGGGACAATATGTCAACGGTTAAGTGGTCAAGATACGCCATGGGCAATGATATATTTCCCTTTAGTAGCTTCGTATAAATATCAGGTTGGTGAAGCTCACGTACCCACCACACGTGCTGTAAGAGCACGTGTATATTTTTAAAGTTATCCATCAGGTGGGTCCAATTATAAAGATAGTATGGACCGAAAATCTGGTCGTCACACTCATTGATTAAGTAGGCCACAGTGTTAGAACAGGAGGCTTAGAAAAATCAACCAGTGATTTTATAAACAGTGGTCCACTTGATCAATCTACGGACAAGTTCTTAATTTGGGCAATTCATCAAGACAGTGGGAGGATTATGATGGATGGTTTAGATCTCTTGCCCACGTGCCATACTAATGCATGGTAGTGTGTGTGAAGCATTGCCAATCCACATGTAGGCATCCGTTTCCTTCAGAGGGAATTCTAGCCATTTATTAGATGGGCCTTGCAGTGGACAAGATAGTACTAAAAAATAAAATAAAATCTCATATTGAAATATTTATGACCCTTTGATTATTCACCAATTCAGGAAATCATCTGTACTTAAAAAGGAAAGAGCTAAAAGATTAGAGAGTTGAAATATTATAATCCAGGAGTGTTTATTTTTAGCTATTCTGTCCCAAAAAAAAAAAAAAAGTCATATAAAAAGAATTAAACTGGTCCACTGATCAAGTGGGACCTACTTATCTTGTATGTGCCCTTGCAAGTACAGTATGTTTCAATTCCTACTCAGAACACTAGAATTAGAAAATAAAACTTTGATACTCTGGAAGATTGTGATGATGATATGCAGGGGCACTGAAAGATATAGCATGGCGCGTAACATACAAGTAATTCAAATTAAAGTGACCAAATTGTAGGTCTCGTTTTAAATATTCATGTTTGATTATACAAAATTTTGATTGGCGGTTGAAAAGAAAATATCCAACGGTCTTATTTTATCAAATAAGTGTCCATGAATGAATAAGAGGTAGATTTGTTTAACCAACTTGATGTGGAGTTGTGACACGTGCTAAGGCTCCGCATATGCTATGTGTAGTTTTTAAGTACCTGCATATTAGCATTCTAGACTGTCAGAGTATCAAATAATTAAGCCAAAAAACATCATTATTAGAAATTTAATGGCCTTTTACAATTTAATCCAAACTGAAAGTCTATTAACCCAAGCATCGAAATAGACAAAGAAGTTACGGGTGATCTTTTATGACCAATAACTGAGGTAGTTTGGCCATCTATTCAGCTACCTATTAAAAAAAAAAAAGCATTTGGATTACTTATGTCATAAATAGCTTCTCTTGGTTTCTACTTATTCAGATAATAACTATGTTCATAACCAAGATACTTATCAATCAAAAAGTAGAAAAGCATATTTGGTTTTCAATATCATAAGTAAATTTGTTAAGTCCCCCTCACATCCACCATCTATCATATGGGGCCAACCTTTGATGCGGACCATTCATTGTGTGGGCCCCACCTTTGATGTGGCCCATCCATAATTTGGGACTTACATTGGATATGGGCCATCATGTCGGGCCCACCTTTTATGTGGACTGTCCATCGTGTGTACTCCACCTTCAATGTGGACAGTCCTTTATGCAGAGCCTCCTTTTATATGGACTATGAAAGGAGCCTCCTTTGACATGGTCAGTGAGAGAGAAGTAGAAAAGTCATATGTTTAAAAGTTAAAAATAAGTAATTATTAAGATAAGTAGTTTTTATCAAATAAGATACTTTTACCATGATGCTTATCAAACTAACTTAAGTGAAAAAAGTAATCTAATTACTTAATATAAGTTAAAAAATAACTTATTTAATAGATCCGAATAGGCCTAAGCGATTTGAGAAGAAGGGGGGGGGGGGGGGGGGGGGGGGGTAAAAAATTTTTTTTTTTTTTTTTTTTTTTTTTTTGTCTTTAAACCGAAACGACCTTTTCTCATAGTGATAATAGAGATAATTCAATTTATATAATGTGAGAGTAGAATAAACTCAATTATATTGAATTGAAATTGAAACAAAAACTTACCATAATATTCCTCGATGATCCAGAGTATGTGGCGTAAATGGTGAGACTATATATCTAATTCTTCCTTGGTCTAGTGACTTGGGTGTAAATAAATGAAATTACACTACTGAAAAGGAAAGAAAAATGTATTCATTGTGATCCGACACTTGTCATAGATAAAAAGAAATTACATTACTCCTAATCTAGGTGGATCTAATGTAGTAGTATAGAGGAATGAGATTACACCACTCCTTATTCATAGAATTTTAAGATGGTTGCATGTAGAGATCTTCATGCCCACTTCTCCTATTCATGGATGTGGAGATAATCGTATGGACTCAAAGACAATTGTGACCTATCAGACGACACCACATATACTGGTTATTCATCATGGGTTGACCATTGCTTGCGCACACGTTCTACTCCAATTATATGTATCAGATTTTCTCTTGGGCTACCATGTATTGGTAATAATTGTCTTATTTTTTGAACGAATGTGAATAATGCGTCATGGAATTAGGCCAACTTAGCGTAGTCATTACTACGCTCCTCAAATATTTTTTTCCACAGAGATCATGTACAACGCCATGGTGCATTAGCTGAACTCATCATTTGGCGTGGTCGTGTTTGGGTTGAGACCCAACTTTGATCGTAAGGCTATTATGATGCTTACTTAGCTTTGTCATATGAATGAGATGCACGACACGTGTGTCATTGCTACAACTAGTAGGGCTTACCCTTTTTGGGCTACTCATGACTTTATGAATTCTGATATCATTCAATCATTAGACTAGTGAAAGAAATTTTCTTTCTTATTGAGATTTTACTGTCATGTGGCATCATCTGAGTTATTGAATCTGACACAGTTAGATCAGACGTAAACACATATACATGTGAGTTTATGCTAAACTATACTTCATTAGCTTTTATAATCATCTCTAAGGCTGGATTTATCCATGTTGATGCTCTCTATTGGATTACATTATCTACCAATCTATTTGTATAGATGTATATGGTATGTGTATATGACGTGTTTATTTATTTAGAGTTATCAAACCATTTTGTATTATAATAATAGCTCGGGTTTCAAAATTAGTTTGGGAAAATGTCTGTTAAATTGGCTCCAAATATGGACTTTATTAGATAATTCTTAAGGCATTGGATTTTAACTATTTATTTGCATTGTTAAACATCGTGGATCTTTACCATTAGTGCAAACCATCCAAGCATGTAGTGATGAATTTGTTTTAGTGTTTGTGTCATGTAGTGTTTGTTGTGGCTGTTATTCAACTATATTATTATGTTTAACTAGAGAATTGATTATTATTGCCGGTGAGTATAGGTTGGTTGAGTTGAATCATAACTTTGATGGTTCATGTAGCTGTTCAAATTCATATTCCAAATATACATACGCGTAGCAGGTTAACACCAATTAATGAGATCATCATACTAAAAAGAAAAATCTTTATTATGCTAAATAGCTATCGTACATTCCATTGTCATTTATGCAGAGCTTTATTGCTGAATATGTTTGATGAATCTGTTTGGTAAATCAATGTTCCTAGTAGTTACATCCATTTTTGGTGCACTAATATGGACCAATAAGATGTTGCTATGTATCGACACTATGAGTTCAATGTTGGTAGAAATCATACTTGCACCTGAAATATCTTTGGTTGATCTTATTTTCGGTGATACATATTCCGTTATTTTAAACTCTTATGCATATCTTTTGACAAGCAAAACTTTTCATGCTATGTGGCCATAATTAGCTGAACGATTAATGAGGTAACGTTCCGACACGTTTATAAAGGCCCACCGAGGGAAATAATCCTATCATGGATTTGGCTAAGATACGCTCGATAAAGACGTCAAACATAATCCGAAAATGTGAGATCTTATTAGAGACATTTAGAGGTTTCATAATAATTATGTAGATTTTAAATATCCAAATATTACACTGGTATTTGAGCAAATCTAGTTGTGATTCGAACAAAAATCAAGAGAGGATGAACACCAAGCGAATCAGGGCCATGTTTATACATTAATCAGAATTAAGAGAATGAGAGAGCTTGATGGCGGATTTGACCCCGCCAGGACTATGATTAGAAGAGAGTGCGAGTTCAGGATCTTGTAAGAGGTGGCTTGATTGGGTCATTCAGATACATGAATGGTCATGATCGATTTGAGGTCCAGGATCAGTGGTAGAGGTCCCCCAATTGGATCTCAAATATAAATACAAGATCCTAAAGGTTCTAATAAGGGCATTTACATAAAAGTGGAGATCTAAAATCCACGGTTTTACATCTATATTTTTATTTATCCTAGTATAACATAACCTAGTATTAATATAGATTACTATTATTCAGCGCCACCGCTACAATATTGAAAGATTAGTTTAAATGTCAACCCTAAGTTATTGGATCATGTTCAACTAAGTTCTTACGTGGACGATTACATCTTTTTGGTCACATCCTATTGACCATTCGCTCTTACAAATATATCAGGTATTTATTAGTTGTTCTACTTGTTTCTTTAGTTTATTTTGATACCTTGTCTATTGTAATAAGCTTCATTTAAGTATTAATAAAATCGGCATTGTTTTAGCATTCTTTTTATTTATTTGTCCATTTTTATTCATTTGAGAAATTTTAATTGCAATTACTGGTGAAATAAAAGTCCTTAAGTTATAGGGTAAAAGGAATCAAAGAGGATCAACCCCTACCTTTCGCAAATCACTTGATCATTGATCATAACCAATGACTGACTTGATAGTTTAATTTCCGAATCCGATCCTACGCATTCGTTTCGATGCAGGGGAGTTTCGGCATGGGGGTCACCATTGTTTAATTAAACGTTGAGTCGAGTATGACTCTGGTATGCCCGCACATCATAATCACATACGAAACTTAAATACATGCCCTCGATCACACATGTGGCCTTGTGTCTAATTGAATTGTGCGAACATATTTTTGGCACGCCACTACTCCCGGTAGGACTAAAATCTACTTGGCTATCATAAATATTTATTGTGCACCTATCACACGAACACCTAGGATAAACCAAAGTCAATGTTGAAAGCTCAAATGTCATAATTAGAACAAATTGATGGTGCAAGTCTTAGAGGGTCTTTATTTTTCTAGTTTATGATTGGTGGATTGATGAATGTGTTGTGGAAATTAGTTTTGGAGGATTGATGAATATGTAAAGAAAACAAACTCAGGGGATTGATCAGTATTTAATGAGAAATAGTAGTTGTTTAATGTGTATGTAGCTGAACAATAAATATTTCATAAGTACTTGAGTAATGAATGTTTAATGTTTAGGTGAACATTTCATATAAGGTGAGTAGTCATGTTTAATGTATATTAAGGTGTGTTTCAAAAGGATGAATTAAACACACACACACACACACACACACACACATATATATATTAATGTGTATTTTATTAATGGTAAATAGCTGTAAACAAATAATGGACTATGCAAACATGATCTATAAACGCATATGTCTATATCATAGTTCACTGTTGATGCATTTAAATTACAACCCAAAAAAGAGTGTGTCATTTGGATTACAACCCATTGTTCATACATTTTTTTAGGGCACATCAACATGTTTTCTTTATGACATCTACTCCATCCATCAGATTTGCCAAGTTACAAAAGGGCATAAACCCCAAAATTAGCTATTATAAATACTTAGGTGGGCCACTCCATAGGAAACAATGGAGGTAAAAAATAACACCATTTATATTTTTTGGGGCCCACCGGAATGTCTTCTATGACATCCACTCCAACATTAACTTCACTAAGTCATGAAAGGGCAACATGCCGAAAATTAGCTGCATTGCATGCTTAGGTAGTAGGGATTGAAAAATGCTATCTGTTGATACTCTTTTGAGAGCTTGCAACAATGTCTTTTGTGAAATCCACTCTATTCATCAGTTTCATTAAGTCTTAGAAGGGTAACTATCCAAAAATTATCCAAATAGTACACCTACGTGGGCCACAACATAGGAATTAATGAGTTTCCAAATGACTACTATTAATGCCTTTTTGGGGCCTACCACAATGTCTTGTGACATCCACTCCATCCATTAGTTTTGCCAAGTTGCGGTAGGGTAAGATCCTAAAAAGCATATATCATGCACACTCAAGTGAGCAACAAGATAGTAAACAACATGGGTTGGAAACACGCACAATATAAGGAAGCGGGGGTTGGAAACCCCAGGTTCAAGTCCTTACCTCAGTGGTAGACTTTGAGGAGTTGGTGAAATCCCACTACTACGTGCGTGTGTAAGAAAAAAGAAAAAAGGGGGGAGGGTTGGAAACCACACTGTTGATACATTTTTGGGGCCTACTCAAGTTTTGGATTTTGACTCATTTTTTGACCTCCTAATATGATTTAGGGCCTGTTTGATTTTTCATGTAAGAGGTAATTACATGATAAATGGATAATAATTACTTACCTACGTAATTACCGCATCGTTTCTTATGCCGATGTTGACCGCTTAACTTTTCAGCGCTAAAATCGAGGATGGCTACCAAATGAATGTAGGGCTCACTGTGATGTACGTGATATATCAACACCGTTCATCCTATATGTCAGCCTCATTTAGTGCATGAACCCAAAAATGAGGCAGATCCAAAGCTCCAGTGGACCACACCACATGAAACAATGGAAATTGGATGCTTACCATATAAAAATTTATGTGGCCCTCAGAAGTTTTGGATGAAGCTGATATTTGTGTTTACCCCTTATCAATGTTTTTATAACTTCATGAATAGGTTAGATGACAAATAAACATTAATGTGGGCCCAATAAACAAAATAACTTTCAACAATGGACGTTTAAGGCCATTGTTTCTTGTGTTATGGGCCGCTTGAGCGTTGCATCTGTCTCAATTTTAGACTTGGGCACTAAAAAATTCTGATAAAACAGATGGACGGTGTGGATATGTAATGCACATCACAGTGGGGTCCACAAATTTAAGTAAGCTTTTTTTGACCAATTTTCGAGACGAAAATACATTTGAAATTTCAACAGAGTAAAAAGGTAATAATGACCTTTTTCGAGAGTATTTTCCTGATATACAAAAATCAAACAGGCCCTTAGGAAACTGGTGGGTGAGATGGATTTCTCAAAAACACTGTGGTCGCATACAATCCTCATTATTGATATCCTTTTAGGCCCAGCATAATGTCTTTTATGATATCCACTTGGTCCATCAATTTCACCGAGTCGCGATGGGGTAAGACCTCTAAAACATCCAAATGTAGACTTAGGTGAGCCATAAAATATTAAACAACATGAGCAATATAGAAAAATGTAGGGTTAGATATACTAACTGATAATTTCTTTTTAGGGCCCACCTAAGTTTTGGATTTAACTCTTTTTGGACCCAACCCTAAAATAATTTGTGGAAACTGGTGGATAGGGTGGATTTCTCAAAAATATCATAGTGGGCCTGAGTGTTTCAGTGGTCGGCGTTTAATCCTCATTGTTGATACTTTTTTAGGCCCTCCATGATGCATGGATGAATGTGATGAGGTCGATCACCGTCTTCCTCAAGGATAACTACTCCGAATCCACAGAGCTCCTTTGGACTCCTCATATAGACTTCTCGAATCCACGAGAAAAGAAAGCAAAAAGAATAGAAATAAATTCTAATAAATTCGTAATTTGATTGATGAATGAAATTAACAAGTTCACAACTCTTTAAATAGAGATACCGAGCAATGGGAGAGAAATTAGAAGCAAACTATACCTAAAACTCCTAGAAATCGTGGCTACTATAAATAATAAACTTACTATTTATAGATGGTCGTGTTGTCTACTAGTGCACAAGGTTTTCAGCCAAAAATAGTAAGTGTACCATTTGGCTTCACCTAATTATTCTAAACTCTTTTTGTGTTGGGCGCAACTCCTTAAGCCCAATGGAGGAAGAATTATAATCAAGCAAAAACTTACTATTTACAGTAAAAATGGAATTAAAATAGGGAAACGACGGTCGATCCAGGGGTATTTTGCAAATCCGGCTTGCGCAATTTGATGTCCGGGCCTTTTCTCATCCATCTTGGCCATGAAACTGTCCACAACCTGCTCTATATCACACCATAATGTCCTTTTTGACATCCACTTTGTCCCATCAGTACTAGTTTTGCCAAGTTGCAGAAGGGTAAGGGCACAAAAACCATTCAAAACATATACTTATGTGGGCCACCCTAAAGAAAGTGGGTGACAGAAATGCTATCCGCTGTTTAAAACTATTGTTTCTTCGTCTTCTGGGGCACACTTGAATTTTGGATCTTCTTGATTTTTGGACCATAGAAATGCATGTAATCAGATTAGACATGATTAGATCTCGCGTCAACAATTAGATTATCTGACCATCAGATTGGGACATTTATCTGACCATCAGATCGGTGGACACTCATCGGACGGTTACAAATGAAAATATCCAATGGTTTTATTCCAACAAACCAGCTTTACCACTAATCAGAGGTTAGGATTGTTCAATCAATCTGTTATTTATTTATTTATTTATTACAACATAGAAACTTTGGGTTCGCAATTTGGCATGTTTGATTCTAGTTATTATATCCCACGTATACCATTTCTAGGTGCCTGCGTATCAAGCGTCGTATATGTAGACAGAGTAGCAAATAACTCCCCTTTCAAGAATATAAAAGAGATGTCTGAGGCATGAACGAGGTAAGAGGAGACCGTGTAACAAAGACTATACACAGATGTTGGGTGTATCTTCTCTATGTCTTCTTCTTCTTCTAGCTTTGTCAGAAGCTGGCTATTCCCAATATACCCCTAAACTTAGCAGAGAAGATTTCCCACCAGACTTTGTTTTGGGTGCTGGAACCTCAGCTTATCAGGTCTCTCTCTCTCTCTCTCTCTCTCTCGGAAAATGTTCTTACTACCTCTACAGGGGTAAATGGGTCATAGTAATTTATTTTTAATGACTAAATTGCCCTTATGTTGGAGTGTTTGATGTAGGCTGAAGGTGCAGCAGCTGAGGATGGAAGGACTCCGAGCATTTGGGACACTTACACTCATGCAGGTCTGTCTGAATCTCTACAGTACACGAGCCAAGATGATGTTGCAATCGGAACTGTCAATCTAGTGGGCCTCACTATAGATGGAAAATTTTTCAAAATATGCATAGATCTGATGATCCTATCCCTCAGAAAACAGTGGTTTGCAAACCGACGATAGGAAAGATCACATACACGTTCGAATTTCTTTAAAGCCCACCGTGATCTGTGTGTCCAATCCAAACCGTATAGAAGGCGACAAGCAAATTTTAACCGTACATTCCAATGATCAGGGTTATACAAAACTCAGGTGGGCCAAACCACTGGGAATAACGGAAAAAAAAAAAAAACGTCTAAAACCTCTATATTCACGTGGTGTGGCCCACTTGAGTTATGGAGGGGCCTAGCTTTTTATCCTCATGTGGTGACTAAATAGATTCGATGACATATACACTGCATGTTGGGCCCCACAACGTCTAAAAGTTTCTACGGTGGGGCGTCCCCCTCCCTATTGCTCCATTGTGGTATGGCCATGTGAGTTTTGGATTAGGCACAATTTGATCTCTGGGCCGAAAATGGAGAGAAAGCTGATGGACGGTTTGGATCGCACATAAGAATCATGGTGGCCTGTCACAACTCGAACGTATGGAAACTCATATACGTCTGGCCCCACCGATGACATATGCGTTAGACTGGGCTATCTATTGGGCCTTTTGCTGAGGCAAGCCCAGGTCTAGCCCAATTATCAAATGGTACTGTAAAACCTTTCTGCCAGAGCATTAGTTATGACAATTTCTCATGCATGCGACACGTGTGTGATGATCCGGACCATATATCCTTGATATCCACAGTTAATTGGTCACTGACGATAGAATTGGTTGATGGGACTATCTAAACCGTCTAACAGACAGAACTTTTCTCACTGAATGGGAGCTGTAGCTTTTAGCTTTCATTTGTATGCTATCAATTAAAGGGCTAGGATTGCCCAAGCGTTGTGACCATTTTACCTGGCCCACTTGTTATTGGAAATACCAATTGAACAGTTTGGATCTCGCTGCAGGCGGTAAATTGAAAGGTTAGGATTGTTGTAACAAGGAGAATTAAAGGAAATGCCCCATCCAGTGGGGTCCAACAGACCAATGGTCTGGATCAACGAACCATGGGCCTCATATTTTCAAATTCTTCCTTTTCCTTTATTTTTATTTTTTTTTGAAATGAAATCCAAGATATGTGAAAATTTGCAGGGAAAATGCTGGACAAGAGCACAGCGGACGTAACTGCGGACCAATACCACAAATATAAGGTACATCCACCGTGGGCCATGCATATGTTTATCGTGACCGTCCATCTAGTGGGCACTGTGATTGAGGCATGGCTCAAAACTTTCACTGGTTGGATGATCCAAATTCTTGGATTGGTGGCCTGTGAATGGATGGTCAACAAAGCGAAGTGGATAAATGGTTCAGATCACAAGTAATAGTTCTGTTTGGGCCCACCTTTCTGTAACATATGCCATTGATCTTGTTGTCCCTATCATGGCTTAAATCCTAATATCTTCCCCATCAGATGATCCTAGTCTGCCAATGAAAATGTACAGTTATGACTAGTAGTCCACATTTTATGAGGTCAATCTGGATAATTAGGACCATCCGATGGTTATTGGGGCCATATGAGGTCAATCTGGATAATTAGGACCATCCGGAGCACTTGATATCATGCATGCTTCATGGGATCTTGGACACGTGTACAGTGATCAGAACAGTCAAAGAGGTGGGCCCTCCACTGATTGGCTACATGTCAAACATTAGGTGGGTCACACCATCTGGAACGGTTTAAAATCATTCAAAAACTAAATCGAGTGGTGTTGTCCACCTGAGTTTTGTAACGGCCTGATTTTTGGAATATCCCTTAATCGACATGGGGTGCATATGATGAACAGATTGGATGAAATATAAATAACGTGGTGGTCCCCGGAGAGATTTCTACAGTGGTTCGAGTGAACCACATCGCAGGGAACAGTGGGCCTACCTTGATGTTTATTCACCATCCTAAGAATTCATCATGCCATAAAATGAGCTGTCGAGTTGAACCGGCTCAACTTTCAGCCCTAGTCACAACTTGATTCAGGCCGAACGAGTCAGGTCGAGTCTTTTAACCATGGTATGTGTATTTGCATATGTACGTGGAAGACTCTAATCTCTTGATTGCAAGCCTTGCAGGAAGATGTGAAGCTGATGAGTGAGATGGGCCTTGATGCCTACAGATTCTCCATCTCTTGGTCGAGGCTCCTCCCACGTATGTATACCATCGCAACTAATGAATATATCTAATATCCATTCATCGAAATTGACGTATGCACCAATGCGATTGATACCCACTTGATGCAGATGGGAGAGGAGCCGTTAATCCGAAAGCCGTCCAGTACTACAACAATCTCATCAACGAACTGATCAGCCACGGTATTCTTCTTCTTAATCTCATCGAAAACACATGTGGCCCATCTAATGACTTGATTGGCCTAATATTTGTATTGGACCATATACAATGAGAGGCCCACCTGATGTACGGCTGGGATGTCCCACACACACTTATTTCCTATTGGATGAAGCAGGAATTCAACCACATGTTACCATCCACCATTTGGATCTCCCTCAAATACTTGAAGATGAATATGATGGATGGCTAAGCCCAAAGATAGTGTAAGTTGGATACAGTTTTATTAAGTCCACACATGCAAGCATGGCACATGTGCAGAACATCTGATCCTTGCATCAGTCAAGCTCCGTACAGGTAGATTAACCGTCACAAAAGACATACCAGGCCACATATTACGTCCAATGTGGACCGTTGACAAGTACTTTTTGGTGGGGTTCACCTGATGCATGGCTCAGATATCCCAGACATGTGCCGGGTTGGCACTTGCAAGAACAGTGATAATATTAATGGGGTTTGATTTGATTCAGGGAGGATTTTACAGCATATGCAGATGTGTGCTTTAGAGAATTTGGGGATAGGGTGGCCCACTGGACCACCCTAAATCAACCCAACATCATAGGCGTTGCATCTTACGACAGTGGCGTCTTTCCACCTCAGCGATGCTCCTATCCATTTGGCTTCAACTGCACAGCTGGCAACTCTACTGTGGAACCGTACATCGCAGTCCACCATTCCTTGCTAGCACATGCATCAGCTGCCGCGTTGTATAGAGAAAAATACCAAGTGAGTTCTTTGGCTACACCTAAGTTCCTGTGGAGTTTAAAAAAAGGCTATATTTTCATAATTTTAGTCCTGAAATTTAGGCCCGAGCCTAAGTCATCTACTCTCCCAATCATAACCATTCAACTTGGTTATACGATCCTTACCATTCATTTTACATATTCTTTGTTGAAAAAAAACTAAATATTGTACTATTTCTCTAATAACAATTGAATATATAAAAGATATTTACAGATTTCTTGCCATACATGTATAAAATCAAAACTTGTACAAAATCTGTAATTAGATTATTTTGAGAACTCAATTAAATATATTTTTCCATACATAGTTCATTGTACATTTATTTATTTGTTGAAAAAAAACTAAAATGTTGTACTATTTCTCTAATAACAATTGAATATATAAAAGAAATAATAAATTTGCAAGAGATTTAGAGAAATCTTGATAGAAATATAAATTATCATAATTCAGAAACACTATCTAAATCTATCTAATATATTCTAACACACCTTAATCTTAAGGCGCTTTAAATGGAGTAACTTGAGTTTAAGAAGAATGTTAGAATATATTAGGTAAATTTAGATAATATTTATAAATTAAAGTTGCCGCGTTGTATAGAGAAAAATACCAAGTGAGTTCTTTGGCTACACCTAAGTTCCTGTGGAGTTTAAAAAAATGCTATATTTTCATAATTTTAGGCCTGAAATTTAGGCCCGAGCCTAAGTCATCTACTCTCCCAATCATAACCATTCAACTTGGTTAAACGATCCCTACCATTCATTTTACATATTCTTTGTTGAAAAAAAACTAAAATGTTGTACTATTTCTCTAATAACAATTGAATATATAAAAGATATTTACAGATTTCTTGCCATACATGTATAAAATCAAAACTTGTACAAAATCTGTAATTAGATTATTTTGAGAACTCAATTAAATATATTTTTCCATACACATTCATTTTACATATTCTTTGTTGAAAAAAAACTAAAATGTTGTACTATTTCTCTAATAACAATTGAATATATAAAAGAAATAATAAATTTGCAAGAGATTTAGAGAAATCTTGATAGAAATATAAATTATCATAATTCAGAAACACTATCTAAATCTATCTAATATATTCTAACACACCTTAATCTTAAGGCGCTTTAAATGGAGTAACTTGAGTTTAAGAAGAATGTTAGAATATATTAGGTAAACTTAGATAATATTTATAAATTAATGTAATTTTTATTTCTATTATATTTTAAATTTATTAGTATCTCTCTAAACTTTTTGGAGATGTCTAATTTCCTCTATATATTTAATTGTTACTAGAGAAATAATTTAGTTCTTCAGTATTTTCACAATCTAATAGATGTAGCTTAACATGGTATCAGAGTATCCGTAACTATCTATATTTTTGTCACAGAGTACTGATCATCACAATCTCCCGTCGCACCATCATCACTAACGTCACCTTACTGGAAAACCAGCCAGAGATAGCCAATGCAACCTCCCAAATCGCAGCCCCTGTCTATCAACATTCCCGTCGAGTTCGGAACCCATTCGCACAAGCACTCACAATTGTTTTTGCGTTCACCACCATCTCCCTATCTAGACCCTCTTCCTAGTCCACTGTCAATACGCCTCCACCACACTAGCAGTCCACTGTTTTTACAACTATCACCGTCTTCACTTACCATTGATCGGCACTGGCAGTAGCCCCTTTGCTAGTGCGCGTCTACCGTTCAAATCCACATGAACCCGTAGTTCGGCAAGAGTCACGACCATTATCTTCTAGCACCTTTATCTCCATCTAATATCAATGACCATCGTTGTAGCCATCGTGATGCAGAACGTGTCACGGATACATTCCTAGCATGGTTGGGCCAAAAGAAGGTGGACTGTGAATTGATTGGTAACTTTTGATCTAGCTATGGTCACAGGGTGCACAACCTATCAATCTTCATTGAAATGGGCCATTTGAGGTGAACCGACCCACGTAATGGGTAACATCTGTCCGCTTCATTGGAAAATGTGCACCTTCGGCTCAAAAATGAATTTTTAGAAAAAAATTTACTATTTTTAGTAATTCCAAAATTTTTAATATTTTTCCTTTTTTAGGGTTTTAGGTTTTCTTACTTTTAAAAATTAACTTGTAATTATGCTAGACTCTTCTAACGAAAGTTTATTTGGAATTTTTATTTTTTAGAAATTAGGTTTTAGAAGAGTTTTATTAGAATTAATACTTTTATTTGATTTAGAATTTGGCTATTTTGGTTATTACGAATTTTAGTTTATTTTTTTCTTTATTAATGATGTAAGTAGACACGTTAGAGATTCATCGCTCAAATTACAAATTTTATAAAATTTATTTCTAATTTACTTCTTTTTTTAAATCGTGGATTCAAAAAGTCTCTATAAGGAGTCTAGAGAAGCTCTGTGGATTTGTAGTTACCATTGGCGAAGACGGTGATCGACCTCATCACATTAACCCCTGCATCACATCGTCAACCACAGCATCTACCACCATCTGCAAACCCTCGTGGGTGTTTGATCGAATCGGGTATCAGTTGATTGATTACAATATCCCAACAATTGCACATTTGCAATCGTTTTCTTCCTACTCATCAACCTAAATCAGTAGAAGCGTCTGCATTGATCCGATCTCATCACCCTTAGTGCACCAAAGTCGTAGTTCCAGTGCTTCTTTTTGTCCTTTCTCCTCATGAATGCTCTTTAGGAGCATCAATTTTAGTCTACCTCATCACCGAAGCCGACCCATCCTTTCCGTCCCACACACCAACCCAAGCCAATCATGGTTTGTTCCATCCATGTGTGGATCCATCCCAACTCCATTTTCATTCCTCCTATTTTCTAATGCTCAGTAAATGCACAAGCTTAGGTGCTTTGTAAGAGCACTTTGGTTTTGGATTACAAGTACAACAAGTTCTATATGCTTTCAATGATATCTTATTTAAATCAGACATTAAGATGTGTTTTCTGTTTTAATTTTTTTAATTTTTTAATTTTATTTTTTATCAATCATAAGGGTTTGGACTTTATTACCTATCATTATTATGATGAGACTTTTTTTGTTTGATATGAGAGTATTTAGAGCCAAGAGTAATAGTTAAACTCTCAACCACCAAAAGTACGACCTGAAAGAGCAAATGGGTAAAATTTTGGCCACTGAAACTACTACCAGATTGTTTGCCAGCCATTAATTTGAAGTATTGTTGGTTTACAACCCAAAAGTCATCAAAATGCTTACTTGCCTGAAGCTATTTGTTGTTTTATTATCATTCGTCGTTTCATCGTCCCATATTAAAGTTGTAGTTTCTTTTGTATTTAAACAGATGTTCCTTATATCTTTTTTAGAGTATATTGAGTTTGAAATGTATGATAAATATTTATTTAAACACAACAAAATACTACAACTATAGCATGGGGCGAGCATAGGGCGACAAAATGTGAATAGCGATGAGACGATAAATAGGTTTAGCCAAGGAGGCACCTTTGATGACTTTAACGATGTGAATCAACAACACTTCAAATGGTTGATAAATGATTTTGTAGAAATTTCAGTGACCACGATTTCATCTATTTACTTTTTGTGAATACACACTTATGGCGGCTAGGAATTCAACTATTGCTCTTCTGGCAGCTAGGAGCGGCTAGGAGCAGCTAGGAGTTCAATCATTACTCTTCTAGTAGCTCTACATGTTTTGATAGAAAATAAAAATAAATCATGTCACAATGATAACAGGTACCAAGGTCTGGTCCAACACACCTGGCACGAATACAAGTCTGGTCCAATATTCTTAAATATTATGGCATGTGATTATCCAATCATGATTATTTACAACACATTTGCAAAGTTCTTTGTAAATCATTGGTAGGGTCAATTCGGCCCGCAAAGGAAAGGGCCTTGATACGGTATGTATGACTAGGCGTCTCACAGTCATCGAATTGTAAGTTAGTGAGGTTCCAACGTGGCAGGCCAACCATGTACCTCAACATACGGTGCCCCAAATGGGTTCTAATGCAGAAATTAAGATTCATTTAGTGCTGAGTTCCGACTTGGTTGAGTCATGGGGTGACATGGCCAAGTCACCCTCTATTCTCAATAGTGATTCATGGCTTGAGCCGGATCAGACTCAACCATGTCCGAGTCAACTCAAATGAGTTAGCATCTAACTTAAATTCACCAAAAAAGGGTTAGACTAATCCACATTACTATGCAGGGCAAGCAAAAGGGTTTCATAGGCTTGAATGTATACAGTTTATGGTTTATCCCTTTTACAAACTCCACAGCAGACGTTAAAGCAACCCAAAGAGCCTTTGATTTTTACAATGGGTGGTAAGTACATGCACTTAGATAATGTATGGATACATGCATGCATACAGACATTGACATTAACGCAAGGGAGGGCCTGAAGAGAAAGATCATTATCTTTCTAAAGTAGGCAAAACCTTGAATCCACGAGATAAAAGGAAAATTTAAATTTTTATTATGCAATAATCCTCATACTTCCTAATTACATCACTTATAAAGAAAAAAAACAAAACCCTATTTGGGAGTCCTAATTTGCCCAAAATAGAATTTACCTAAAACAATAAATTTTATCAAAAATAGAAAGTCCCAAATCAATCATGTTAGATGATTCCTAACATGATTACAAGAAATTCCTAAGAAGATTACATATACTAAAAGTCTAAAATGAAGAAGATAAGTCAAAATAAAAAATTATTAAAAACAGTAAGTTTTTTCTAAAATTGCAAATTTGAATTGGAAGGAAGTGTTTTCTCGTGAAACGAACTGTCATGACCCACTTTGTAGGTTCGTTGACCTTGGATGGTCCATTACATAAAGATCGATGGTCGTACATCCCATAAAGATACCCGAATCAAAAGTTATAGTTGATTTGCGGTTCACACTTCGAACAATAATTTCTCCCTATCCAGAATGAATTTCTTCGAATTGGACACACCTGAAACTCAGTTACGTCATGCTCTACATAGGATTAGGTTTGAATTTAATGGACTGCTTCCTTTTGATCTTCTTTTAGTCCAATTGTGCCAAGAATAGGTCTGCGACCTACTCTACATCAGTCCCCTCCACTTGAAAAGAACTAGTTCCTGAGTTATCCAGTCAGCTCATGATACTCATATAGGCCTGACACAACTCATGATATTCATATAAGCCTAACACATTGACATATTTTCTTATTTCTCAACTTGTTATATGTCCTAGTCGGAAATCGTTCCTTGTATAGGTGAACCAATACGTTATCACCCACTTCAAACACCTTTTGGCGTCGATGCCTCTTCCTTGTATTTGGCGTTCGACCATTGTAATTTTTTTCCCCATCAATATAAGCATGCATAGTCGATATTTAGTCCACTATATTTTTCATAGCAACACTCATTTCTAGTAACTTAGATAATGAGATCAGGTCAAGTTTATGCTTAAGAACTCTACCATACACAATTTCGAATAGGGACTTACCAGTGGACTGATTTTTTATGTTGTTGAAGGTGAATTTTGCCTAAGTAAGAACAAGATCCCACTGTTTATACTTATCACCAAAGATACAATGTATGATATTCCCGAGTGTATGACTCACTACTTTTATTTGTCCATTCGTCTAGAGGTGGTAAGCACTGCTAAACTACAATATGGTATCAAATAACTGCTACAAAGTCCTCTAGAAGTGACTATTCTTAGTGTCATGATATGAGGTAATAGTCTTGGAGATGCCATGTAGTCACACGACATCTCTAAAGAACAGATTGACAACATGGGTCACATCGAGAGTCTTTTTGCATGAGATGAAATAGGCCATCTTGGAGAACATATCAACCATCACAAATACCGAATCCATACCTCGCTGGGTCCACGGAAGACCTAGCGCAATGTTCATGTACAAGTCCTCCCAAGGGTCGTCAAGTATAGGTAAAGGGTTATAAAGGCCTGTGTTTTGTGACTGCCCCCTTAGATGTTTGACATATATGACATCTCTGCACTACTTTCCTGACATCCTTCTTTAATTTTGGCCAGAAGTATCATTCCTCCAAAGGGGCTATCTTGTCTCGCCCTAACTGACTGTGAGACCACCGCCATATAACTCCTGAATGATGTGCTCACATAGTGAACTTCGTGAAATGCATAATTGATTTTCCTATAAGAGAAAACTATCCTGGATATGCAGGTCACTTGGTTGACCCGCTTGGCATTTGGCCCACATGTCTTTGAAGCCATCGTCATTTACATATAATTCTTTGAGGTAAACGAATCCCATGACCTTGTTACTCATAGCAACTACTAAAGTCGCTTGTCTATTATGCGCATCAGTAACCTTGTTCTATTACCTTACTTTATGATTCAACACGAACATGAATTCCTATAAGAAAAAAATTCATCTAGTGTACACATGATTGATATTAAAATGATAGCTAATATATTTGAGGACTTGATGGACTATATAGAGGATAAACTCTCTCTAGATCGGATAGTATATCTGATTGCGTAAGGCCTAAACAACTGCGTATAACTCCACCTTATATGTTGACCACTTCTTACTCAACTTCTCACTTAGCATCTCACTGTAAAATGTTATAGGTTTGCCATCTTGATACAACACGTCTCTAATACCCACATAAGAAGCATCACACTCTACCTCGAATAGTTTGTTAAAGTTAGGGAACACCATGACCAGGGTGGTAGACCTTCACTCTTTAATCTCTGCAAAGCTTCGGTTTGCCTCCTTCCACTGAAATTGCCCTTTCTTCATACAATCAATAATAGAGGCCACAATGGTACTAAAGTTCCTCATAAACTGACAATAGAAAATCACTAACCCATGAAACCTTCTCACTTCATTGATATTTTTTAGAATCGGTCATTCCTTGATGTCCCTCACATTTCTTTTGTCCACACGGATCCCCGTGGATGTCGCCATAAAGCCAAAAAAGAGGTCATTTGTTAGAAAACCGCACTTCTTCAGATTGAGGTACAATTTGTTTACTATAAGCACCTAAAGCACCTGCTTGAGATGCTTCTATACGATCTATCTCATCCTAGCTATAAATAAGAATATCATCAAAGTAAACTACTACAACTTGTATAATAAATGGTCTCAAAATATAATTTATCAATCTCCTAAATGTACTAGGCACATTCGAGAGTTCAATGGTATGATCAACTACTCGTATAGATCCACCTTGGTCTTAAATGTTGTTTTTCACTCATCACCCGACCAAATACAGATATGATGATAACCACTCCTTAGGTTAAGTTTAGAGCCTTTCCACCATGTCAACATGTTATCCAGGCGTGGTATAGAAAATCTATACTTCACAATTATTTTATTATGGCTTGGTTGTCGATACACATGCACTAACTCTCATTCTTCTTGGGTGCCAACAAGGGTGACACAACACATGGGCTCATGCTTTCTCTTACTAGACCTTTACGAATCAATTCCTCCACTTGCTCTTGCAAGATCTTGTACTCTTTTAGACTTATATAATATTGAAGGCGATCGGGTAGACTTGCCCTTAGTACAATGTCAATATGATGTTGTATATCTTGCATAACGGACAATCCATCAGAAACTTCATCGGGCATGATTGCTCGGAATTCCTGCAATATTGGTTTTAACTTTTCTTAAATATTCGTAGGCTTTACTTCTTCCCATTTATGACTAGTGCATATATCCCTCCCATCTCCTAAATTTTTTTTTTACAAAATTCCGTATGATTTAGAGAAACTCATGATATGTTTACCATCATCTCAGGTTGGTTCTCCGTTCTCATGGGAGCAAGGATAATATTTTTACCATATTTATTAAAAGTAAATATAATATATTGACATCTATGCATAACATTAACATTATACTGCTATGGCCTCTAAGTAACATATGATAAGTTTCCATGTCAATTACGTCACACATTGCTTCGTCTTTATCATATTTACCAATGGAGAACTAAATTTGACATCGTTCAATTACCTTTATCTCATTAAACTTTTTAATCCATCCAATTGTGTATGGAGATAGATGTTTTTCTGTCTTCAGTTGCAGTTTTTCAACCATAATATTTGAAACAATATTCTCATTGCACCCACCATCTATGATAGGATCACAGATCCTTTTGTTCATGGTGTACCTCATTTAAAAGATGTTATATCTCTACGAATATACTTCCTTTTTCAGCATGTACAACAACTTCCTCACGATTAAAGACTTGCCGTGATATTCGTGAGTCCATTCGCCTCCTTCATCATCCTCAGTGTGTTCACCTCAGCAACTTTCAGATTGTCCTCTCCATCTTCTGCTCCCCTATCATTAATAGTCAAATTAATCATCTGTCTTTGAGGACACATTAAATTGGTGACCAAGTTGGCCCCATTGGTATCACTTGTTCGATAGAGGCAGATGGTAGGAGTTAAGGGTTATACTTGGACTAGCAGTAGTGATTATTGCCCCCTGAGGTATAACTTGGCCACTCCCTAAATCTTGGTTCACGGTTGGAGGTTGATGACTCCCCCGGCCTACAGGTTCCTTCCCCCAGGATTATGCTGCATCCTGTGAAGGTTTAAAAGTAGTTACCTTCTTTGAATTATAGTTTCGTGTATTGGGATACTCCAGTTGCATCTCTGCTCAAGTGAAAAATTTGACTACTTCATTCATCGTCCAAACAACCTTCATTTGGATCCAATCTTGGATTGTCATACGTAAACCATTGGTGAATTTAGTGTCTTGCTACAATTCGATCTCGACCAGATCATTTTTCACGGACAGACGATAAAATTCATCTACGTAGTCCCTTATAGATCAATCACCCTGTTGACAATTTTGGTATTATTGGAATAATACCTGGTCATAGTCGCTTGGTATGAGTCGTGTTCGTGTTCGTGAAAGTTGAAATTATTTTCATCAAGTCGAGGCTCCATCCTTCGACTTGTAGGTTATGACCTTGACTTTTTTCTCTTTAGGAATCTCCATATAGTTAAAGAATCGTTTGATTTCGAAAAGCCAATCGAGGAAGTCCTCAATGTGGAATTAGCTATTGAAACTATAGAGATCAACTTTCATTCTGAAATCTTTGTCTCAATCCAGCCTAGCCCCTTTTCATACTTTTAGCTGGAGAATCATATTATCAATCTCCTCATCGTTATATCCACCATCTTTGGGTGGTGATATATGATTTGCCATCGGTATCGCACCACAAACATGAGACCGCGAGCCTCAACGCCATCTTAAAGTTATTTATCATCATAATTACGGGTTTATCTTATGGCCTCCATCAGACGATTGATCATCGCTTGCAATCCCTGTATGGCTTGCAAATTCTCCTGCTGGAAAGCTTCAAATACTGCCGTTGTCATAAGATTATTCCTTTGAGCACCATCTATAGGATTGTTGCCCTCATCATATCGTTAGATGCCATCAAATCGAGAAAAATCCTTACTGTAATTACGATAAAAAGGAAAGTTCAAAATTTATTACTCAATAATTGTTAGACTTATCGATTACATAACTTATAAAGAAAAGCAAAATCTTAATTAGGAGTCTTGGTTGGACTAAAATAAAATTTACCCGAAATAATAAATTTTACCAAATATAGAAAGTCTTATATTAATTGTGCCAAATGATTCTTAGCATGATTATAAACAATTCGTACAAAGATTGCATATACTAAAACTCTAAAATTGAAGAATATATGTCAAAATTAAAAATTACTAAAAATAATAAGTTTTAACTAAGATTGCAATTTTAAGCAGAAAAGAAGCTTTTCCTCGCATGATAAATCATTGCAACCGACTACGAAGGCTGGTTGACCCTGAATGGCCTGCTACATAAACATTGATAGGTCATGCGTCCCGTGACAATACTCTAATCAAAAGTTATGGCCTATTTAAGGTATACACTTTGAAGGACAATTTCTCCCCCTTTAAACCAGACGCACTTAGAGCCTAGTTATGCCATGCACTACATAAGACTAAGTTGAATCTGACGTGCGTCCATTCGGGCTTTTTTCGGTCCAACTGTGCCAAGAATGGGTCTGCGGCCCGCTCTACATCATACATACATACAAACATACATGTGTACATGCATAATTACACATATACATAAATGCCCACATAAAATGTGTTTACATGCATGCACGCCGGCCCACTTCTGCCCTATGATAAACTCATCTAACCGTAGGATCGTCCACCCGGTGGTGTTCGGAGACTATCCTGAGATCATGAAGAAGATTGCAGGGTCAAGGATACCATCTTTCACAAGATCTGAATCAGAACGGGTAAAAGGCTCCATCGACTTCCTTGGTGTGAACCATTACTTGACTGCCTACGTACAGGACGACTCTAATGGCCCGAAAAGCAACGTTCGAGACTTCAATGAAGATATATTTGCCACATTTCGATGTATGGTCCTCATAACAGTGATATTTCACATTCATTATCATAGGCTACGTTCATCAGGTGGGCCGGACGTGTAGGTTGAATTTGGAACGTTGGATGTATATTTTCAAACTGAGCATCTTTTTACTAGCATGGCCCACTAATAAATGAAGTGATTGAATTTTTGTGCAAAGGAGCACTCATCACGTGGCCCACCTGATGAACAGGCCAGATCGTGCACACGTGTCATGAATGGCTCATCAATGAGTGATTTATGTTCCCAGCTCTCATCAATGGCTCATTTTGTGTTTCAGTTTCAAAAGATGATATACCAAGCCGTCGGGTAAGATCTAAACCGTTAATCATTTCAGTTTTGACTCGACCACTGGATATTGCTAACAGGGATTGAGAATCAGATCATACCAATCAACGCGCCTGCCTTTCCATCCGGTCTGCAAAGCTTGCTAGAATACTACAAAAATGACTATGGCAATCCACCAATCTATATCCAAGAAAATGGTAATCTATTTTCTTTATGATTCTCAAACCAATCAGAGGAAACTGTTTTTTAACACGGGTTGGGCCTAGCAAAATGAACTTGATGGGCCCAGTCACAGATTGGATTACATTAAAGGCCCACCTCGAGCTTAGATTCATCAGTCCATGAGGGTTTTTTGATCTCACAAGCTGGGTGTTGAGCTAAATTTCATGCCTGATGAATGGCTGGGCGTGGGCTGGTTTTCCATCACCATAAGTAAATGGGCTTGCTTCTCCAAAGTTCTTATTAAGCTATCCACATCATAAGGTCTTGGTGGGCCATTCAATGAGTCATTCAATGACACGGCCAGGGTGGAGTACATAAGTGGATTCCTTAACGCGACGCTAAGCGCGATCAGGTATGGCCCGTCTAACTTATGTATCAGATTAGCCGTTAAGGGTCATGGCATGGCCAGATTAATAAGAAAATTGTATCTTATGATAATGTGGGTCCCATACAGGAACGGATCAAATACCAAAGGATACATTGTGTGGTCATTCTTAGATGTTTTCGAACTCTTCGCCGGATATATGCAGAGGTATGGGCTTTGTCATGTGGATTTTGACGACAAGGCCCGTTCAAGAAAGCCCAAATTTTCAGCCCATTGGTATGCGAATTTGCTCAAGAAAAGAAAGGAAATGAAGATAGAGATGGCCACCCAACAAGGAATGACCCATCCTACCCAGTAGTTTTTGTTTTTTCAAGGATTGATTGATACTCTGGTAGGGTGTGATGGATGATACACGAGTACTTACAGTGCAGTTTAGATGGGCAAGTCCAGTTGAATTATCAAACTTTATGGTTTCCAGTTTAGATGTATCATGAACTAAATATTAAGCTTATTTCATTATGTTACTATCGAATTGGTGGACGTCTCTTGGATGGTTAGAAAAAAAATAAAAAATCCAATGATCCTATTTTAACAATAAGCGGTTAGGATTGTTCAGCTTGTCTGATTTTGGGTCTGTGACCTAGCCACAGTGTATTCCCAGTTTCTTTAATTTGAGTGAATGTGCGATGTGTACAATTTCTAAGTGCCTTCATTTCAAGCGTCATGCCCTTTTTGGTGTATTGAGGATTGAGGTCCAATACATGTGCATGAAATGAAACGTACGGAAGGCAAGCTTTCAGTTAGTGGTCCATTCTACAAAATTTTCTCTTCTTCTTTTTCAACTTTTTTAATTTTTTTTTTACACACCATGCATCCTCCTAATTATCAACTGTTTAATAGAAATGATCAGACACAAGGAGAGCACAAGATTTACAATTAATAATGAGATCATGAAGATGAAAGAGAAACCATCCCAGCATAGAAAAATTCTCTCTCATCCTACCCGTGCATTTTTGTTGTTTGTTTTTGAAAACGTTATTTCTAATTCTTTTATGGAAATGTTCATTACCATTTTCCTCCCATTTCTTATAAAATGGTGTTTCATAATTTCCTTAACTATGTAACATAATTCTTAAGAATTGACAAAAAAGATAGGAATAACGAAGTGTCGTGCATGTGCCATTGTCCCTCCTCCGACATGTGCAAGGACCTTGATTGGGTGAGACTTGAACCCACTTTGACCAGTTTGGGAACCATAGGACCCGACCTACGCATATAGCGTTTCTTAATTGAAAATCTCTCTCTCTCTCTCTCTCTCTCTCTCTCTCTGAGCACATTCTAAAATGCAAAGCCCAGTCACGTAAGTGTGGGCCAAGGCCTCTCTTGAGTTGTGCTATCTAAAAAAGGGAAAACATACGGGGCAAGGCCTCTGTTGAGTTGTGCTATCTAAAAAAGGGAAAACACATGTAAAGCATGTGTGAATTCTTTTATGATAGACCTCATGCACAGTGAAAGAGTGGGAGGGGTAAATGTTTTATATATATATATATATATATATATATATATATATATATATATATATAAAAATTTTTTTTTTATGGTCAAGAAGAAAGCTGCGTTTAAATTTGCATGGGCATATGTAAATTGCCAAACCACGTTAATCTCTGTGTTTCTTGTCTTTTGTTATTCTTTTGTGATTTTTCTTTGCTTGCATCGAGCTTATATATATATATATAAATATATATATATATATATATATATATATATATATATATATATATTTATTTATTTATATTGAAAATAGAAAAATGTAACAAAATAAAACTGAATATACTTCTAATCATTCCTGAATTAACTCAAATGTAAAAACATATTTACTAAATGCATATAATCAACATATACAAAATCAAAGATAAGAAAATTTTCATTACCTAAAAACTTGAAATGCAAGCAATGATCATAATCACTTTTTTTATATTCAAGACTTAGCATAAAAGAGTCAAACTTTTTATACTATTGCCTTCATGCTTGTTTGAGGCCATGATCATTCCATCAAATATCTTCATTGTAACCGAACCAACCCTAACTATTTTCCTAGTTAAGTCATTTCTCATCGGCACAATACCATCATTATATGATTCATATGTGCAAAACCACCAATGATGATGACACATATGATGAGTGGCACCACTATCAAGTATCCAATTTTGATTTTTTAAAAAAGAAAAGAAAAGAAAAATAGTTAGAACTTGCCAGCAATATCATGTCTTCAATCGATGGCCCGTTGTTGACGCCTCTACTTATTGGCTTCATTTTTTGATTTAGAAGGTAGTTTTCCATTATTTGAAATGGAATTTTTTAATTTTCCTTTTCCAACAATCTTTCTTCAAGGACTGGTCTTGCCACATACCCAACAAGCACTTTTTTCATCTTGGCCCCAAGACTTGCTTCTTGAAGAATTCTTTAGTTTGGTACCACGATCATTCGGCCTTCCTCTTGTTATTAGAGCTTCTGCTTCCAAACAACTTGAACTTTCCAAAGATGCATTTTTCCGAAATTCATCGACAAGCAATGAACTACAAACTATATCCCAACCGAGTGAATCTTCTTTGGTACAACTCAATGATATAACCAAACTTTCTTAAGACTTTAGTAACGTGCGTAATAATGTCATCTTCTTGTCTCCTTTTTACTTCTCATGCTTATGCTTTCTAAAAGATAAATAATATTGTTGAATATATTTAGATGATCCAAAATTTTTGTACCATCCTTCATCCGTATGCAATATAACTAATTTCTTTTTAAGAAAATTTGGTTTGTCATCTTTAAAAAATTTTGGTTTGTGAGAGCCTTTATTTGATACAAGCTTTCTAGCTTCTCTTATAAACCCTGCATTGTCTTCTTACCAATTATGTTGAATAAAACATGATCTACCAAACACAAGCGGGTAGTAGTCAATGCCTTGAGATCTATCTTATTATAATCATCATCGGTCATATATTTTGGCTTCTTTGCCTCACTGAGCAATGCCTTTTGTTGCCCTTGTTAAACCAATAAATCTTAAAATTTAAGTTTTTAAAACTCAAAATTATTTTGCCCATCAAATTTCTCCACCTTAAATCTACTCTTAGCAATCTCTTCCAATTTACTACACAAACCCAAATGTTCTGATTCCACTTGAAGTGATTAAAACCATTGTCAACCATTTGATGCAACTAAACCACTATCCAAGAAATACGCTACAAAAATTAAACGTCCGTTTGATTCCAATGGCACATGAAATATGCGAGGATCGTGTAAGCAATGAATAAAATGAAAATAATGGAAAAAAATAAATTCAAAACCACAACTATAATAGAACACACGATATATGTGGTTCATCGCTTGGACTACATTCATAGGCAATCTGATAAAAGAAAATTCACTATAACGAGGAGAGATTACAAAAAAGCAAGGAACATAATACTTTCTTCAAGAATACAATAAAACTCTATTGACTACAAGCTTAAAAAAATACCCTACACCATTGCAATGCTAGTGTTAAAATTTCTCCAATTAGATACCTTGAGAAGAAAACCTCGGAGCACCTCTTGAAAAACCTTGGAGTCTTGAAGCAAGCTTTCACAAAGAAAATCCCCTTCTTCAAACCCTCGTGTAAGAAGAAACCCTTCTTCAAAATTCGTAACTATCCCTTAGCCCTCACATAACTTACCTTAAAAGCCCTACTTTCATGAGCGAAATGTGAAAAATATCCCTTCCAAGGGTTCCTTATCAATTGAGCCTCATTAGCATGTGAAACGTGGGTTGTATGGGCTTAAGAAAGTGAATGAACCCAAAGTAATTTTGGTGTCATAATTTTAGCACTTTTCTTTTTTTCAGAAAAGAAGAAAGAAAAGAAGAAAAACAAGGAATAGGAGCATTTTTATCCATCAGAAAGACCTGCTGCTGTTAGAGATGTAAAATAAAAAGTTTTGAAAAAACTGCCGATTTAGTTAATTAAGGAAGACTAGAGGTGTATTTTGTTAATAAACCCATATTAATACCCCAGCAGAATATCATGGGTCTCACCCCTATACCCCTATGTAAAGATATTTGTACATATGTCATACAAATAACTCAAATTTAATCATCCAGTTAGGGGCCACATTTTAGATAAATAATTAAATTTTTTATCCTAATTTGTTTTCCTAACTAGCTGATTGGAGGACATTCTGTGGATGGTCGATGCAAAATAGTCAACGGTCTAAATTCGACAAAGAACTTTATTTATTCTATATTATCTACGTGGCCTCATTGGAGCCCTGAAAGGAAGAAAAAGACTATCCAAAGAGTACTAGTCATTGGGACTCATCAATCAAGCCCAGAAGCAGCCCAAAGGCCTTTGTCCCCAATGAAAATCCAATCCCAAATGGGCTCACTTTGAACAGCCTACCCCACCCCCACCTTCTGCTTGCTTCCATATCTATATCTCTATCTATGCTGACAACTATCAAAAGACAAAATACCGATGTCTCCAGTCAGACATGAAATTTGGAACATGCGGCCTAGATTTGAAATTTTCATCTTCTTGAAAACCTTAGAAAATAGGCCATTACACACCTCGCTGGCCCACCTGAGACGAAACATGACCTGACTTTGGGGCTAAAAGTCTAACAGGATGGCTAACCAGCCTAACCTCGTAGAAAAATATGACTTCCCCACTTCCACACTCTATATGAAGAAACTTGTCTATAAGTCTGCCTATCAGTGCTCGAGAGACGTTATAAAATGTCTCAAGGTATGGACGGTTGAAGTAGGCTCTGTCTTGATGTTTAAATGAAATCTACTCCGGTCACTGAGTGCATCACCCCATTTTAACCATAGGATCTGATAATCAGCTTGGTATGTGATTCAAGTGGGCCATGGTTTGGGAAAGAGTTGGGAGAGAGACACTCACCATTATTTTTAGGTGGCCACTGATTTGTTGACTGGAAATCCATTCCGACTATTAGATGGGACACTCCAAATAAAGTACGAGATAAAAACACTAGGCTGAAATGTAATTCAGTTGGGACACACTAAAGGAAACTGTTGAAAGAGAGACATCCAGCTTTAATTTTTTAGAGGGTTATCTGATGATGATTATATAAAATCCAATCCAACAATACATACAACCCTAAAATTTTGTGCCCAATGGAAGAAAATCAGCACTATCCATGATTCACGTGTGCCACACCGAGTGAAACAGTTTGGACAGTGGACGTCCCCTTCACATTGCTTTTACTGGTGGCCCACTTGAATTATCGATAAAGCTGATTTTTGGGCCGCAGGCCTAATGTGGGGCCGACGCATCTGACGCAGGGAGTGAAATTTTCACACACATCAAGGTGGGCCCCACCTGCGCCGGTCAATGCATTAGATGTAAAACAAAACTTATTTATGTTGCGTTCGAAGGATACCAACCATAACCATCCATATGCATGCATCATGACACTATACACATGGAATACATACAACTCAATCCAAGCCTTTCTATTCATAGAATCCGCAGTAGATCGGACATGGTTACGGTATCAGATTGATTGAATACTATTATTAACCTTTGATTGATGGGGCATGGCTTTCACCATCACATGGCATGCCTGTGACTGATCCGAGCCGTTCATTAGGCAATGAAGACTATGAAAACGCTATATACGAAATATCAAGGGAATAAGCTTATACAATTAGCCACACGGGTATGTCGGGTTTTGGACCGTTGGAATTCTTTCCTAATAGTCTCTTTTTCTTATCCTTTTTGGTCTAGGAAACCTTCAGTGTAACCTATGGTCCCTACCTAGTGAACGGTTGGGATTTCCAATACGCATTCCATCCAATGGTGGATCCAAGGCCCACATGGAGCTTTGATGGTCCGCATTACCAGTAAAACTCTGCAAACGTCAGCGATTACGTGTTCAAGATACGCGACGGGCGATGATTTCTCTCTTTATTATTGTCATATGAATATAGGGAAGCGGATCGCGTCCTGCGCCCGCCCGTCTTAAGCCACGAACGGGCAGTTCTGTGGGCAGACCCACTGTGATCTATCGTTTTATCCACGCCGTATATCCCTCCTATCGGAACATTTTAAGGTATATGTACAAAAATTAGGCAGATCCAACGCTCAAATGAACCACAATATTTGCATTTTATATAATTGGCACCTAATGCTTTGTGCATTTAATGTAACCAAGCTTATTATTTGTTGTGGTCCACTTAAGTATTGGATCTGCCTCATTTTTGTGCACAGATATTAAAATGATCTGATGGGAGGGATGGAAGGAGTAGATAAACTGATAGATCACAGTGGGCCCTTCCACAAAACTGCCCATTGGGGGCCAGAGACGGGCGGGGGTAGGACGCAACCCGCGTCCTGAATACGGGGTTGGTGGACGCGGATTAGCCGGATGCCGATTGGCTACTGACAGGTTGAGTAGAAAGGATGCCACTGAAGTGATGTCACTAAGTTATGTGGGCCCCACCATGATACGTGTTTTGTATCCACGCCTTCGATCCATCTGGAGAGATCATTTTAGGGCAAGATTCAAAGAATGAGTTAAATCCAAAGCTCCGGTGGACCCTGCACAAAAAACAGTGGGGACAGTGATGCCCATCGATTGAAAACTTCTAAAGGTCACAGTACTTTTAGATCAAGCTGATACCCGTGTTTTTCCTTGTTTCATATCTTTTTTGAACTTTTGAAAAGGTTGGATTTCGGAAAAAATTATTATGGTGGGCCTTAGGAAAGTTTCAATGGTGCGCATCAATTTTCCCACTGTTTTCTACGGTGGGTCCACTAGAGCTTTGGATCTGCCTCATTCTTTAGCTGGTACTTTAAATTAATATCTCCAAATGAATGGACGCTGTGGATACAACACATACAACGTAACGGGTAAACATAACTTGGTGAGATCACTTCATCAGCGAGTGTAGCTACTCAACTTATCAGTGTCTGATCTGCGTCCGCTTGGGTTCACTTAATAGCATTTAATGCTCCTCCGTAACAAAAATCAACGCAGATTATAGAAATTTGCGACTGTGGACCTTACCTTTTATCCGAAGGATTTTTTTAAAGTAATATAAACTTACCTTGCGAACTTTGACCTCCGCGTTCGGACAGCAAAATTCGGGACGAAAATACCCCTTCTTTCACGGAAACGGATTGGGTACTCCCCTGCCACCAGTCAATAGCGGATGATCGGTAGTCTATGGGCCCACCATGATGTATGATTTTTATCCATGCCATTCATATATCTTTTCAGATCATTTTATGGTATGAGACCAAAAATGAGGTATATCCAAATCTCAAGTATACCACATTACAGGAAACATTGTTGAATGAGCGTCAACCATTAGGAACCTTTAAGGGGCCCACTGTGATGTTTGTCAGAAATCTTCCCCATCTAAGTTCATTCATAGGGTCACAAAGACCTGAATGAAGAGGAAAACAAATTTCATAATGATCCAAAACTTCTGTAACCCCTAAAAGGGTTTCAATGGTAGACGTTCAATTCCCCACTGCCTTTTACAATGTGGTCCACTTGATAGTTAGATCTGTCTTATTTTTCGTCTCAAGCCTTAATATAAGCTCGCCAAATAAATGGACGGTTTGGATATAACAGACCTCATAATGGGACTCACAAAAGCAACACAGCAAAAAAATAGAAGAAAACAAAGCACGGTGGCAATACCGTGGCAGTCTGGCAGATTTTTTTTTTTTTTAGGGAGAACTTTTTCTCCCTTACATTTTTCTCTAATAAATAATTGTGTAAATATGTATCTATAAGTATATAAAAATATTTTTCTATCTTTTAATTCATTTATTTGTCTTTTATTTAACAAGCATATCTCTTAAATTAGAATGACTTACTTAACGTACCATATATGATTTTGGGATAGGAGAAGCTAATTTAGCCAACCAATGTAGTTATTTTCCAAGATTCCATCAGGTCGATAGTCGAAAATTCATTTCATTCTCTTCGTAGTCAATTTCAATCAGTTCGCTGTCAAACTGGAAATTGAACGGGACAAATCAGAATTTGAGCGGGATAAACTAGAAATTGCATTATATCAAAAAAAAAAAAAAGAATCATATCTAAAGATTAACTGGACCACACTACAAAGAGCAGCGGGAAATTTGATTTTCATCGTTAAAAATTGTGTAGGGCCCACCATAACAGAAATTAAGCGGGGCAAACTAGAAATTGAGCGGGGCAAACTGAAAATTAAGTGGGGCAAACATGAAATTGAGAAGGGCAAACTGGAAATTAAGCGGGACAAACTAGAAATTCAGTGGGGCAAACTGAAAATTAAGCGGGGCAAACTTGAAATTGAGCGGGGCAAACTAGAAATTGAATGGGGCAAACTGAAAATTGGAGGACTGCTTCATTATGAACACAAGGAAAACATCATTAGTTTCACCATTTCTTCTTAATTAAACTAATGCTTGCAATTCAATCTATTTCCATTTTACATCCAAACATAGCTCATGTGTTAACTTGAACTATTTCTAGGAAGAATAGTTCTTAAGCTCCAACGATTAAAGAATAAGACACATACCAGAACATAGATTCCTTTGTCCCTGAGAATCCCGACATTTTGATTGAAATTGTTCAATATATAATGTATCAAAAAAGACAAATATCAAAATGTGGTTGATATTTATCCGTACCTCCCAACCTCCTCAAGCATCTTAGCAGCATTTTATTGTGCATTGTGTCCACACTAAGCATAAATAATTGCTGTAAGTAATTTGGTTCTTCAATGAGAGGAGCTAGAAGTAATGATGAGGAACTAGCATTCAAACCACAGTTATGCTTCTTTCAAGTTACCTTGAAAGCTGCGACATTACAATTGAATCCTACACACTCAATTTCTAGTTTGCCTCGCTCAATTTTCAGTTTGCCCCGCTCAAATTCTAGTTTGCCCCGCTCAATTTCTAATTTGAGCAAGGCAAACATGAAATTGAGCGGGGCAAACTAGAAATTGAGCAGGGCATTAATGAATTTGAGCGAGGCAAACTAGAAATTCAGCGGGGGAAACATGAAATTGTTGACTACTGGACATTTCAAAGGCAAAGTCGATATTATCGAGCAACGCTCGATATATCGAAGATTGAATCTCGATATGATCAAGACACTCTCGATATATCAATAAATTATGCAATTTTCAGCATTGCTTGCTAGGCAGTTTACAGACAAAGTTGATATTATTGGTCATTGGTCGATATATCGAGATATGTTGAGTTCGATATTATCGAAGTGTCATCAATATAAGTCGATACGAGTTTTTCCATCTACCTCAATGGACATAAATCATTAGTTATCGATACTATCGATCCAGACTCGATATTACCGATGACTTATCATTGATATAATCGACCATATATTGATAATATCGACGACAAAATGTTTCGTATAAGGGATTGTATTGGCTCGATATTATCGACAATGAGTCGATATATCGAGGTTTACATGTCGATAATATCGAAGAGTTCTAGATAATATATGAGGAGCACTTTTTTTCAAATTTAGGGTGTTTTTAGTTTTTTTTTTTAATTAAAAACAATTTAGGCTATTTTTAAGGCCGTCCTCCATACCACAGTAGGGGTCCTAATTTGAGTGGGCTGATTGGCATGAATGCATACCATGTTTATGCACATGAGTGGCTAGTTGCTGCAGTATACCTGAGCCATGACAGATGAACATTGCAGCCTATTTCATTGTCAAACCTTAAGACAAGTGGGTTTCCTCAATTTCATGTTTCGATGTTACCAACTTCTTACTTGTATGAAATAAAATTTGAAAAAATAGTGTTGATACGGAGGAGTTTGAATTGTAAGTAACTTGATATAAACTACCTATGCATTAAGTAGCTTATCTTGGTTTCTGCTTCTTAAGCTGAAGTGATTAAGTAACTTTAAGTAAAAAAGTTACTTATAATTGATTTTAAACCGAGCTTACTTATCTCGAATAAGCTACTTATCTACTGTTGTAGGTATACAAAGTAACTTATTTCGGGATATCTAAACAGGCCCTAAAAGCCAAATACCTTACCCCGCTGAATTTCATGTTTGTCCCGCTCAATTTGTAGATTGCCCCGCTAAATTTCAAGTTTGCCCCACTGAATTTTCAGTTTGCTCCGCTCAATTTCATGTTTGCCCTACTCAATTTCTAGTTTGCCCCGCTTAATTTTTCGTTAATTTTTCATTTGCCCCGCTCAATTTTCCGCTTACCCCACTCAATTTTCAGTTTGCCCCGCTCAAATTCTAATTTGTTCCACTCAAATTCTAGCGGGGCAAACATGAAATTGAGTGGGGCAAACTAGAAATTGAGCGGGGTAAACTACAAATTGAGCGGGGCAAATTAGAAATTGACTGGGGCAAACTAAAAATTTAAAAGGCAAACATGAAATTCAACGGGACAACTTAGAAATTGAGCAGGACAAACATGAAATGTAATTAAACTAGCCTAACACATAATTGAAATGCAATTGAACTAGCTTAATATGAATTCCAATTTCAGTTTACCCCCACTCAATTTATAGTTTGCTCCACTCAATTTTCAGTTTACTCTGCTCAATTTCATGTTTGCCCTACTCAATTTCTAGTTTAACCTGATCAATTTTTAGTTTGCCCCGCTCAATTTCTAATTTGCCCCACTGAATTTCATGTTTGCCCTGCTGAATTTCTAGTTTTCTCCGCTCGATTTCTAGTTTGCCTCGCTCAATTTCTAGTTTGCCCCACTGAATTTCATGTTTGCTACACTCAATTTCTAATTTGCCTCATTGAAATTCATGTTTCCCCCGCTGAATTTCATGTTTGTCCCGCTCAATTTCTAAGTTATCCCGCTCAATTTTATGTTTGCCCCGTTGGATTTCATTTTTGGCCCTGCTCAAATTTCGATTTGCCTCGCTCAATTTCATGTTTGCCCTGCTCAATTTGTAGTTTGACCGCAAAGTGATTGAAATTGACCGTGAAGTGAATGAAATGGATTTTCGACCATCGACCCGATGGAATCTTGAAAAATAACTAGGTTGGTTGACTAAATTAGCTTCTCCTATCCCAAAATCATATGTTGTACGTTAAATAATTCATTTTAGTTTAGGAGATGCTTGTTAAATAAATAGATAAAGAAATGAATTAAAAGATAGAAAAATATTTTTATATACTTATATATACATATTTACATAATTATGTATTTGAGAAAAATGTAAGGGGGGAAAAAGATCTCCTTGTAATAAATAATAAAAAAAATCTATCAGACTGCCGCAGCAGATTGTCTTTTCTTTTTTCTTTTTTCTTTTTTTTAATTTTTTGCTCCGTGTGTGCTTTTGTGGGTCCCATCATGAGGTCTGTGTTATATCCAAACCGTCCATCTATTTGGTGAGCTCATATTAAGGCTTGAGATAAAAAATTAGACAGATCTAACTATCAAGTGGACCACATTGTGAAAGGCAGTGGAGAATTGAACGTCTACCATTGAAACCCTTTTAGGGGTTACATAAGTTTTGGATCATTATGAAATTTGTTTTTCCTCTTCATCCAGCCCTTTGTGACCTTATGAATAGATTGGATGGAAAACAAATGTTATGGTGGGCCCTGCAAAATTTTTAATGGTGAAAATCAATTTCCCTGCTGCTCTTTGTGGTGTGGTCCAGTTGATCTTTGTATATGATTTTTTTTTTTTTTTGATTAATGGTCTGAAATGATCTCGAAATATGGATGAACGTTGTGGATATAATAAATACATAGCTGTGGGGCATGTAACTTTGATCTCTTTTGAGCTGTTCGTACAACTCAGGTGGAGGAGCGTCAGCGCTCGTCTTCGAAAGGAAGGGAGGGGTATTTTCGTCCTCAAATTCGCTGTCCGTACAAGCAGGTCTAATTTCGCAGGTTAAGTCTGTATTGCTTCCAAAAAACCATGGGATAAAAGGTAGGGTCCACAGTCGCAAATTTCTCCGCAGATTACTAGCTGCGTTTGTATTCGACCACGTAAACATCCTCATTTCTACTAAGTGAACTCCTCGGGCCCAGCGGTAATATATGTATTTTATCCACCCCGTTTTAAGAGAATGAGATTAAAAATGAAGCATATACAAATCTCAAGTGGACCACATGACAGGAAACAATGTGAGTTAAATGTGTACAGTTGAAAAATTCTTGGGGGCACGGAAGTTTTGGATCAAGGTGATATTTATGATTTCCTTTAATCCATGTCTGTGTCATCTTTTGAACGGGTTGGATGACAAATAAACATCACCGTGGGCCCTAAAAGTATTTCAACGATGGAAATCACTATTCCCATTGTTTCCTATGGTATGATCCACTTGCTATGGATATATTTCAATTTCGCGCTCACCCCTCCAATCAGCCCTAAATTTAGGGCCTGTTTGGCCGGGCAGATCCCATGGTATTAGGAGGGATGGGATCAATTTTAAGGTAATGATGGTGGTGTCAGTGGATTGTCTTAAGATCCATGGGATTGCTTATATCCCGGGACAAGTTCACTGGGTCTGTTTGGCACGCCGTGCATATCCCAGGATTTTACCTTCCAATCCATCCAACCAAGGGATATGATCAATTTTAAGGTAATGATGGTGATGTCAGTGGATTGTCTTAAGATCTATAGTATTGCTCATATCCCGGGACAAATTCACCGGATCTGTTTGGCTCGTCACACGTATCCTAGGATATTGCCCATCCCATCCCTCCTAATACCGTGGGATCTGCCTGGCCAAACAGGCCCCTACCGATGAACGTGGATAAGCCACATATATTTAGGATGTGGCTAACAAAGTTCACTCAGTACAATAAATGTGAGTAACTCATCACACAATTCAAGTTTCTTCATTTTTGCTCCCCAACATGGCTCTCTTTGTCTATCTGTTTTCCATGGCGCAGCACATAGGATATCCTAGTTCTCTTTATTTTCTTCAAATCTTTCAAGAGCCGAGAATTTTTGGTGATGATTAGGGTCATGATTTTCTAATACTTCAAATTTATTCTAGCTGGGATATGAATTTCAAGTAGGATGTATGATCTAGAAGCCAGGCCCACTGGTAACGTCATGGCTAATCAGTCACATCTGTCCTCAACTTGCCGAAGGGATTTTGTTGCATACTTCTGTCAATGGGACAACTAAAATTGTATATGTAGGAAACGTCATCAGAGAAATACCGAAGTTTGTGTCCGTCGCAAGGAAGAGAGAGAGAGAGAGAGAGAGAGACAGCAACGATGTAGAGAGAAGGAAAGACAAAAGAGTTTCCTAGTCAAGTGTCAGTTAACTGCGTTTGTCTTTGGTTGCCAAACTAGTATTAAATGATTCCACGTGGGCCCCTTTGAGCACTTGCAATCCGACAAGTCCTTCAGTAGCACACGTATATTATTAAAGTCATCCATCAAGTGACGTCAACAAGTTCTGTGGGCCCTACCATGATGTATGTTTTGTATCCACGCCATCCATTATGGAGAGATCATTTTAGTGTAAGATCCAAAGAATGAGTCACATTCAAAGCTCCAATGGACCCCACCACAAAAAAAAATGGGTAGAGTGATACCACCTTAAAAACTCCTAAAGGCTATAGAAGTTTATGGTATTTGTGTTTTCCCATCTTTAATATCTTCGTTAACTTTAAAATAGGTTGGATTTTGAAAAAAACATTCATGGTGGGCCTCAAGAAGGTTTCAACAGTGGGTATCAATCTTCTCGCTTTTTTTTATCTAGTGGGGTCCACTAAAGCATGATCTGCCTCGTTCTCTGAGTTATGCCTTAAAGTAATATCTTCGAGTGAATATAAGTTGTGGATACAACACATACATCGTAATAGGAACTCGGTGACATCACTTCAATAGCTCCCTACTCAACCTGTTGGCCATCGAGTGGTTTTGGGATGCTGAATAGATACGGATAGGTTGAGTAGCGAGACTTGCTAATAAAGTGACGTCCTAAGATCTATGGTACCCATCATGATATATGTTTTGTATCCATACCATCCATCCATTTGGAGAGATTGTTTTAAGGCATGAGACAAAAGAATGAGCCAGATCTAAAGTTGAATTGGACCCCACCACAAAAAGCATTGGGAAGAGTAACACCCACTGTAGAAACCTTTGTAAGATCATCTATGATTTTTATCTAAGATCCAATGTATTCATAAGTTAAGACAAATGAAATAAGGGAAAAACAAAATTCCGGCTTGATTGATAACTTTTGTAGCCCTTGGAAATTTTTAATGGTGGGTGTCACTCTCTCCACTAATTTTTGTGGTGGGTCCACTCTGACTTTTTTTTTTTTTTCATCGGACTCTTTCTTTGTATCATGCCATAAATTGATATCTCCAATGAATGTACAGTGTGGATACAACACATATATCATGGTTGGTCCTATGGAACTTGGTGCCATCACTTCTAGTGAGTCTCGCTACTCCACCTGTTAGTAGCTAATCCGCGTGCAGTGGGTACAACTATAAAAATAGCAGCACCTGAAAATCAATTGATTACACTCGTTAAGTGGGCCACAATGTTGGAAACAGGAGGCTAATTAGAAAACATCAGCCATGTGAATTCATTAACAGTGGACCACTTGATCAATCTGCAGACAATTAGTTTTGGGCAACTTCAATGCGTGTAGTGGTGTGTGCAAGCGTTGCCCCACGTGGGTGGGACCCGGATTTCCTGGAAAGACTTTTTGCATGAAGTTCCTGAACTGGAAACCTAGGTGGAGCCTAGGGTGATGTTAGTGAGAAATCCACCCGGCACATCCCTTTTTTTAGCCCATTATAGTACATGGGACCAAAAATGAGTGGGATACGATTCTGAAGGGGGCGAAAACGTGAGGATTGAATGTCCACAGTTGGAATATTCATTGGGTCACGGAAGTTCTGAATCTGGTTAATATTTTTGTTATCAGCTCATCGCAGTAGGAATGACGTTATGAACAGTACTGATGGCATTTAAACATCACTATTGAACCCAGGGAGGTTTTCAAGGGTAGGAATTTCCGTACCCACATTTTCGTTTAGTGCGGCCCACTCGACTTTTGATCTTGCTATCTTTTTGTCTCAAATATTAAAATGATCTCACAAAATGGATGGATGGGGTAAATTTCTCACAAACATCACGATGGGGCCCACTTATATTTCCAGAGCAGGAACCTACTGAAACGCTGTAGCTGTAAATACACGTCCACACAGTGGATGCGGAAGTTCCTGCACTAGGTGGGGCCACTGTGATTTTTTAAAGAAATCTACCCCATCCATCAGTTTTTGGAGCTCATTTTAGGACCTCAGATCAAAAGTGCGCAAGACTCAGGTAGGCCACACTGAGGAAAAGGTGGGTAGGAAAGTTTTTACCGTTGAAACCTTCTTAGGGTCTACAGTGATGTTTGCATGTCATCCACAGTGCCATTCCTACTGGAATGAAGTGAAAATACAAATATTAGCCTGATTCAAAACTTATGTGACCCTACGAATATTTCAACTGTTCGGCGCACTTGAGTATTAGACCTAGATCATGTTTGACCCTATGTCCTAAAATGGTCTCACAAAATGGATGGACGGAGTGGATTCCTCAAAAACATCACAGTGGCCCCCACCTAGGTTTCAAGCGCAGGAACTTCTTACAAAGGCTTTAGTAGGAAATCAACTCCCACGTGCGCCCCGTGAAGCATTGCCAATCCACATGCAAGCGTACAATTTCCTTCAAATGGTATGCTAGCCATTTATTTGATAGGCCTTGCAGTGGATAAGATATACAAAAAACAAAACTCATATTGAAATATTTAAGACCCTTTGATCATTAACCGATTAAGAAAATCATCCATATTTAAAAGGAAAGAGCTAAAAGAGGGGTGAATTATTCTAATCCAAGAGAGTGCGGATCCTCTGCCTCCCGGAGGCAGGAACTCCCTGCCTCCAGCGTTTTCATTGGTCCCCGTCAGTATAAGCGCCCTGTCATCAGATTTTTTAAATATGTTAAAAATATACATTTAATAGGAAGAATAACGGACGTTAAACGGAAGCGGTTTGCGTGCTTAGTAACTCAGCAGGGTAAGCGTACTGAGTAAAGTCTGTGGAGCCCACCGTCATCATTCATGCATTGTATCAACTCCATCCATCTCTTTTATCATCTAATTTTAAGGTTTTACAACAAAAATTAATCATATCCAAAGATCAAGTAGACCCCACTTGAAACAGTGTGAATTGAATTCTACCGTTGAAAAGTTTTGGCTGCCCACAGAAGTTTTATATCAAGATGATATTTGTTTTTTCCATTCATCCATGTTTTTGTGATCTTATGAACAGTTTGGATAAAAAATAAAAATAATTGAGGGCTTAGAAATACTTTAATGGTGAAAATTAATACTTCCACTGTTTCCTTTGGTACGGTCTACTTGAGCTTTTGATATATTTTAGTTTTGGGCACAACTCCTAAAATGATCTGAAAATACGGATGGATGGCGGGGATAAATCACATGAATTCACAATGGGCTGAATAGAGTTTACTCAGTACGATAAGACTCGGTACGCAATCTGATTTCACGTTTCAGACTCGTGATTCCTGCTAAAGCCTTTTGCAGTAAGATTTTGCGCAAGGATTCCACTGCGATGTTTGTGATAAATCTAACCCGTTCATCCATTTTTAGATATCATTTTAGGACATAATACCAAAATTAAGATGTATACAAAACTCAAATGGGCCACACGAGAGGAAACAATGGGGATTTAGTGTCCACCATTGAAATATTTATATGGCCACAAAAGTTTTGCATCGGTCTAATATTTTGGTGTTTTCACTTCATCTTAGTAAAAATGACCTTACAAACAGTCTGGATGACATATAAACATCAAGACGCCTAGAAAGGCTTCAACTGTAGGAATTTCTTTCTCCATTGTTTCATCTTGTATGACCTAGTTGAGTTTTTTATCATTCTAATTTTTGGTTACATGTCTTAAAATGAGCTCTAAAAATGGATGAATGGATTAAAATTCTTATAAACATCATGGTGGACCCCACCATACATCCCAGTGCTGGAACTTCATGCAAAAGGCTTTCCCCGGTGAATCCGCGTCCACGGTTTCCATTGGAAACGGACTGGCTACTCCCCTGCCACTTGGTACTATGTGGGCCCACCATGATGTATGTGTTTCATCCATGCCGTCCATTTATTTTTCTAGATCATTTTATGATCTGAGACCAAAAATGAGGTATAACCCAATCTCAACTGGACCACATTACATGAAGTAGTGTTGAATGAACGTTGACCATTAAAAACTTTTTAGGGGCCATAAAAGTTTTGGATCAAGTTTTTCCCTTCAACTAGGTCTTTATAATCAAACCAACAGATTGTATGTCAAATAAACAGTACGGTGGGCCTTAGGAGGACTTTAATGATGGATATTTAATCACCATTATTTTCCTGTGGTGTGGTCCATCTGAGATTTATATCCCTCTCATTTTTGGGGTCAACCCCTAAAATTATATGTAAAAATAGATTAACGGAATGGATGAAACACATACATCATGGTGGGGCCCACAGAGTACCGACCACCACCACCACCGAGCTGGTGGTGGGGGGAGTAGCCAATTCGCTTTCATTTCCATTTGAGATTCAGTGCCACATTGGGTAGTGAGACTCGATACTGAAGTGATGTCACATATTTATATGGGTCCCATTATGATGTATGTTTTATATTCAGACCGTCCATCCATTTGGAGAGATCATTTTAGGGCATGAGCCAAAGAATGAATCAGATCTAAAACTCGAGTGGACCCCACCACAGAAAATAGTGGAGAGAGTCGCACCCACCATTTATTACGACTGAATCCAATCCAAACCTCGTCACTTTGTCTACTGAACCCCGTCACTTTGTACCGCAATCCTGTCACTTTATCTACTGAACCCTGTCACTTAGTGTTGTAACCTCGTCACTTTGTCTAGTGAACCCCGTCACTTTGTACTACAACCCCGTCGCTTTGTCTACTAAACCCTATCACTTTGTACTTCAACCTCATTACTTTGACTACTGAACTCCGTTACTTTGTACTGCAACATCATTACTTTGTCTACTGTACCCTGTCACTTTGTACTGTAACATCGTCACTTTGTCTACTGTACTCCGTCACTTTGTGCTACAACCTCATCACTTTGTCTACTGCTTCCAGTCACTTTGTGCTACAACCTCGTCACTTTGTCTAGTGAACCCCATCACTTTGTACTGCAACTCCACCATTTTGTTTACTGAACCCCGTCACTTTGTATGCAACCCCGTCACTTTGTCTATTGTAGCTAGGGGTGTACACGAGTCGATCCGAGTCGAACTAGGCTCAACCTAGCCTAGCCCGGTCACTAGCCACACCTAGCCCAAACTTGGCCCGACCCGGTCACCGGGCCAACATGTATAGCACGAACCCGGCCCGGTCAACAATCGGGCGAGTTTTGGCTAGTTTCAAACCTTCGAGTTTGGGCCAGTTTTGGGATGAGTCGGGCCGAGTCGGGAAAACCTATAAAACCGAAAATAGCTGAAAACCTACAACAATAACATAAGAGTAAGATTTTTTTTTATTTTTATTTTTTAATCCCTCTTTAAAATGTCCACAATTTAAAGCTGAAAATGGGATTGTATGTCCAAGATCGGATCCAATGCCATCACCAATCAGTTTGAAAATCAGAAAAAACAGCTTGAGATGTCATCCATGGCTAGATCTGATTCAGAAGTAGCAAAAAGAAATAGCCAAAACCCCTTAAAATAGTAGGTCCGCTCGAACCACAAAAATAACTGAAAATCAGATCGTAAAGTTAGGATAAGCAAATCACATATCTCTACGCAGATCTAACCTCAACAAAAACTGCTCGAAATCCGATCGTAGATACAAGATTCAATACAATAACACGAAAAAAACCACAAACTTCGCTGTAAGTCCGATCATAGATTCAAGATCAGATACAATAAAATAAAACCTTGTTGTAGATTAAAAGATCCACAACAATAACATAAGAAAAACAACAAAATTCACAATAAATAAATAAACAACTCAAAAGACTACATATAACAGCTGAAATCCCGATCGTAGGTTCAAGATCATATTCAATAACGCCACCACATAACATGAAAATCAGAAACAGATAACGGAAATATCATCCACAGTAAGATCTACACCGTAAATAAAAGATAAAAATACCTAAAATCCCCTTAAAATAGCAGATCTATTGATGTAACAACATTTATCTAGATCTAGGCCATGAAAAGAAAATGAAGAAAAATAAAATTTTCGAATCTGAAATTACAGAAAGGAAAGAAAGAAAACGGACATACCTTGAGAGAGAAGGGTTTCAGAAGCTTTTTCTTTTTCTTTTTCCTTAAAACAAGGTATATATACCCTAAAGGGCGAGTCGGGACGAGTCGAGTCGGGTTTCGGGCTGAGTCGGGCCGAACTGGGACCTATCTAAGCTCGACCCGAACTCAGTTTCAGGTCGAACAAAATGTCCCGTCCCGACCCGAACTCAGTTCCGAGTCGGGCTGAGTCGAGTGAGTTAACCGGGCTAACCCGGTTCGTGTACACCCTCAACTGTACCCCGTCACTTTGTACTGCAACCCCGTCACTTTGTATACTGTACCCCGTCACTTTGTACTGCAACCCTGTCACTTTGTCTACTGAACCCCGTCACTTTGTACTGCAACCCCGTCACTTTGTCTACTGAACCCCGTCACTTTGTACTGCAACCCCGTCACTTTGTCTATTGTATCCCTTCACTTTGTACTGCAACATCATCACTTTGTCTACTGTACCCCGTCACTTTGTGCTACAACCTCGTCACTTTGTCTACTATACCCTGTCACTTTATGCTGCAACCCCGTCACTTTGTCTACTGAACCCCGTCACTTTGTACTGTAACCCCTTCACTTTGTCTACTGAACCACGTCACTTTGTACTGCAACCCTATCACTTTGTCTACTGTACCCCGTCACTTTGTACTGCAATCCTGTCACTTTGTCTACTGAACTCCGTCACTTTGTACTGCAATACTTTGTTAGTACAAAGTAATGGGGTTCAGTAGACAAAGTGACGAGGTTGCAGCACAAAGTGATGGGGTACAGTAGACAAAGTGACAGGGTTACAGTATAAAGTGACGAGGTACAGTAAACAAAGTGACGGAGTTCAGTAGACAAAGTAACGGGGTTGCAATACAAAGTGACGGGGTTCAGTAGACAAAGTGACGAGGTTGTAGTACAAAGTGACGGGTTTCACTAGACAAAGTGATGAGATTGCAACACTAAGTGACAGGGTTCAGTAGATAAAGTGACGGGGTTGCAGTACAAAGTGACGGAGTTCAGTAGACAAAGTAATGATGTTTGGATTGGATTCAGTCATAATAAATGATGGGCGTGACTCTCTCCACTATTTTCTATGGTGGACGATGTGGATACAAAACATACATCATAGTGGGACTCATATAAATAGGTGACATCACTTCAGTAGCGAGTCTCACTGCTCAATGTGGTACTGAATCCCAAATGGAAATGAAAGCGGATTGACTACTCCCCCACCACCAGCCCGGTGGTGGTGGTCTTCGGTACTCTGTGGGCTCCACCATGATGTATATGTTTCATCCATTCCGTTAATCTATTTTTACATATAATTTTAGGGGTTGATCCCAAAAATGAGAGGGATATAAATCTCATATGGACCACACCACAGGAAAACAATGGTGATTGGATATCCATCATTAAAGTCCTCCTAAGGCCCACCGTACTGTTTATTTGACATTCAATCTGTTGGTTTGGTCATAAAGACCCAGATGAAGGGAAAAGCTTGATCCAAAACTTTTATTGCCCCCAAAAAGTTGTTAATGGTCAACGTTCATTCAACACTATTTCATGTAATGTGGTCCACTTGAGATTGGGTTATACCTCATTTTTGGTCTCAGACCATAAAATGATTTAGAAAAATAAATGGACGGCATGGATGAAATACATACATCATGGTGGGCTCACATAGTACCGAGTGGCAGAGGAGTAGCCAGTCCATTTCCAATGAAAACCGTGGACGCGGATTCACCGGGGAAAGCTTTTGCATGAAGTTCCAGCACTGGGATGTATGGTTGGGTCCACCATGATGTTTATAAGAATTTCAATCCATTCATCCACTTTTAGAGCTCATTTTAAGACATGTAACCAAAAAATAGGATGATCAAAAACTCAACTAGGCCAAACAAGATGAAACATTGGAGAAAGAAATTCCTACAGTTGAAACCTTCCTAGGCGTCTTGATGTTTATATGCCATCCAGACTGTTTATAAGGTCAATTTTACTAAGATGAAGTGAAAATATATACCAAAATATTAGACCGATGCAAAACTTTTGTGGCCATATAAATATTTCAATGGTGGACACTAAATCCCCACTGTTTCCTCTCGTGTGGCCCATTTGAGTTTTGTATACACCTTAGTTTTGGTATTATGTCCTAAAATGATATCTAAAAATGGATGAACGGGTTAGATTTATCACAAACATCACAGTGGGCCCATCCGGAATCCTTGCGTAGGATCTTATTGCAAAAGGCTTTGGCTGGAAATCTGCGACTCTAACGTGAAATCGGATTGGGTACGAGTCTTATCGTACTGAGTAAACTCTGTTGGGTCCACTGTGAATGCTTGTGATTTATCCACGCCGTCCATCCATTTTTTCAAATCATTTTAGCCGTTGAGCCCAAAACTGAAGTATATCAAAAGCTCAAGTAGACCATACCAAAGGAAACAGTGGAAGTATTGATTTTCACCATTGAAATGTTTCTAAGCCCTCAATGATATTTATTTTTCATCCAAACTGTTCATAAGATCACAAAGACATGGATGAATGGAAAAAACAAATATCATCTTGATATAAAACTTCTGTGGGCCCCCAACAACTTTTCAACGGTAGAATTCAATTCACACTGTTTCAGGTGGTGTGGTCCACTTGATCTTTGGATATGATTAATTTTTGTTGTAAAACCCTCAAATTAGATGATAAAAGAGATGGATGGAGTTGATACAATGCACGAATGATGACGGTGGGCTCCACAGACTTTACTCAGTACGCTTACCCTGCTGAGTTACTAAGCACGCAAACCGCTTCCGTTAACGTCCGTTATTCTTCCTATTAAATGTATATTTTTAGCATATTTAAAAAATCTGATGACATGGCGCTTATACTGACGGGGACCAATGAAAACGCTGGAGGCAGGGAGTTCCTGCCTCCGGGAGGCAGAGGAACCGCACTCATATATTAAATATCAGAGAAAGATCCCGTTTTATTTCTGTCAGAGAAAAAAGCCATATAAAATGAATTAAGCTGGTCCACTCATCATGTAGGCCCAACGGATATTTTTAATGCCCCTACCATGGTTCAATCTCTTATTCAGAACACGCAAGAATTAGAAAAGAAAACTTTAATACTCTGAAAGATTGTGATGATAACATGCGATGACATACTAACATAGAATTAAAGTGACCAAATTGTGGGTCCCATTTTAAATATTCTTGTTTGATTATATAAAATATCTTATTAGTGGATGAAATGAAGATATCCAACTGTTTTATTTCAGCAAATAGGTGTCCACGAATTTGAGTTAGGTTTGTTAAACCAACTTAATGTTCGAGTTGTGACATGTATGCTACGTGAACAGTTTAAGTGCCGGCATATCAAGAATTATGCACTACCAGAGTATCAAATGACAAAGTGAAGAAGAAGTCATGGATTAGGTTGTAATGGCAAGTAGCTTCCGGACTTGGACTATTGGAGGGGAGTCAAATTCCGCCCGCCAAGCCACGTTATATCATTCTAAGCCATACTTTCGAAGGAAATCCACACTACCTATGGGGCATGCAAGGTTATCTCTTTCCTCTACAGAACATCCTACACTCATGCATTTTCCTTCTGTAACTCATGGCATGACCTAACTATTAAATGGTTAAAGTAGATTGTCTCCCAATTAGAATAAATTGATGGTGCTAGTCCCGTTGAAGGGTCTTCCTTTCTCTATTTATGTTTGGTGGATTTATAAATGTGTAAGATGAATTAATCTTGGAGAATTGATGCGTTTAATGTGTATTTAGGTGAATGGATTTTTTATATAATTGAATCGTGGATGTTTATTAATGTTTAGATGAACAATGTATATACGTGAGTAGTGGATGTTTAATGGTGTATTAAGGTGTGTTTTATGTTTAATGTATATTAAGGTGTGTTTTAAAATGATAAATAAAATAAACTTTTTTTTTAAAAAAATAAAAAAATTAATGTATTTTAATAATGTTAAAAATGTAAATTATGATAATTGTATGTTAAATTCACATACAAATGTTCTGATCAAGATAAGTAACTATGACAGTTATAAAAATAATGCATTCATACATCATCTATCATACAAATATATTGCATTGTTAATTTTGAGGGTCCTTCATGAAAGAAATGTCGATCATAATAGAACATTACCAGATGTGGGATATGCTTAGGCCTACCGAAAGGTGGAAGCCTATCCAACAGGTGGATGCGGATTGACAATCTTCAACCAAGTAGATGGACAATTATCTCATCTAATGCATTCATATTATTGTGCATACTATATTTTTATTATATCTTAATTTTAATAAGCATGAATCATGTTAGGTTTTCTCACTAAGCCTGTCTAGTTTACATTTTTATTAATGAAAAAATCATATAGATGAAAATTATTTGATGAATTGGTGCAAGAAAAAGAAGTTGTGACTAAATTGGTGCACGACACATGTGAGACATGATTGTACCTATCAAAAGAGGAACTGACTACATTTGGACCATTCCTAATTATTTAATTAAAAATTTATTTATTAAGATGACCTGATTTATATATAATGAATGATGGTATTAGTTATAAAATTTTAAGGATTTGATTGGTTTTATCTAATTGGATTGTTCTAGGTATGTAGCAAGTATTTATTGATAAGCTGTATAAACTGATGAATGATGCCTAATTTATGTTAATTGAATGTTTATGGATGTTAAGAATAGACGGATGTTGGTGCTTAAATCATTTTATATGAATAATTGTGAATGGATCTAATTGGAATATAAAAATGAATATTATTTTTGCCTCTAAATAATTATATAATAGAATAAGTTAAATATACAATATACTAGTTACGACTTAAAACTCGAGTTCAAGGGTGCACACTCCATACTCAAATTTCTAAGGTGAAAACAACACATGAATTAGTGAGTTCAAAAACAACTACTATCGATACCTTTTTGGGGCTCATGACAATACCTTTTGTGACATCCACTCCATCAATCAATTTTATCAAGTTATGGTAGGGCAAAATCCCAAAAACCATCCATAAAACATACTTAGGTGAGCCATAAGATAGTAAACAACATAGGTTAGAAACTCCCACCACACAAGAAAATGAAATGGTTGGAAACCCCGCCGTTGATACCTTCTTAGGGCTCACAATGATGTTTATTTGTTTATTTGTCAACCAACCTGTTCATAAGATCAAACAGATATAAATAATGTGGCAAATATTCAAATATCAGCTTGATCCAAAACTTCTGTAGCCCCTAAGAATTTTTCAACGGCAAACGTTCAATTCACACAGTTCGGGTCAGGCCAATAAGGTGTCGGATCTGATCGGATGGCATGTCCCAGGTCCGGCCCCGGATCGGAACAAGTTCGGGTCAGTATATTTAGATCTCAGGCAGAATCGGGTTAGTCGCAATCCGATCGACTCAGTCCAATGCCCACCTTAAGGGCGGCACCGGCACGTCTTCAAGGTAAAGATTCTGATTTGATTTAATTGGTAAAAAGACAACCTTGTCACTTTCATCTTACGGTATATCTGGAAGTGTAAAAACACTATAAATCCATCTTTATGCAGTCCACGTGGCAGGCTAGTATGCCAATCGGAATGGTCCAACTAGCCACTCCAACAACTAATGGTCCATATGTCTTGAAATTGCAACTACCAGACAACCATGACTCTTACGTTTTGGTCCTCAAAGGCATCTAATTTTGGCCACTAACAGTTTTATTTTAAGCCGTTGGTTTGAAGAGTCTTCATCCATCTGATATATGCGTATACGTAATTATTTTCCATGGCAGCAGAGACCATTGCGTGTATGAATGTAAGGTTCTGATTAGGTGTACACTGGGGAGATGGATCTACCATAGTACATTTTTCAGGCTCTACCGTATCATCAGCCACATTTTCAAGGGAAACGGATTGACTACTCCCCCTGCCACTAGCCCGGTGGTTGGTGGTCGGTGCTCCGTGGACCCCACTATGATGCATGTGTTTCATCCATGCCGTTCATCCATTTTTACAGCCCATTTCATGGCTTGATACGAAACACGACAGGGATATAAATCTCAGGTGGACCACACCACAGGAAAACAATAGTGATTGGATATCCACCCTTAAAATCCTCCTAAGGTCCACGGTACTGTTTATTTGACATCCAATCTGTTGATTAGGTCATAAAGACCTAGATGAAGCTTGATCCAAAACTTTTATGGGCCCCAAAAAGTTTTTAACGATGGACGTTCATTCAATATGTTTCCTTTAATGTGGTCCACTTGAGATTGGGATATACCTAACTTTTTGGTCTCAAGGCCTAAAATGATCTAGAAAAATAGATGGACGGCATGGATGAAACACATACATCATGGTGAGGCCCACAGATCACCGAGGGGGAGTAGCCAATCCGTTTCCATTTTCAAGGGAACGGATTAGTGTCAACTGTGCAACACGTTGGCTGGTGTTTCTCCAGCCGTGGGGCCCACCTCGATGTATGTTTTGTATATCCTCACCGTCCATCAGTTTTTCTCGTTCATTTTAGGTATGGTGCCAAAAGCGAAGTAGATCCAAATCTCAATCGGACCGCACATTAAGGATTGAATGATCACCCTATATCAAGTGACCCTCACCACTGGTCCGAAGCTAGGTGGGGATGATCACTGTAATGTCTGTGAGAAATCCACTCTGTCCATCCATTTTTACAGCTCATGCTAAGACATGATTATAAAAATGAGGCAAATCCAATTCTCAAGTGGGCCACACGACAAGGAAAAGTGGGAAGGAAATGCCTACCAGCAGTGAGACCTTTTTACACTGAGGCTTATATGCGACCCAAACCGTTAATAAGTCCATTCCTATAGCTACTAGAGATGAACAGAACATACAAAAATATTAGCCTAATAAAAAAAACTTTGTGACCCCACAAAATTTCAACGGTCGACATGCAATCCCGACTTTTTCCCATCATGTGCTCTACTACACTCTTGTATCTGCCTCTTTCTTGGGGACCCGATTGTGCAGTAACTAACCTAGCATGGCAAATCAACTCCGTCAGTGATGTATGTGTCATTGTCCAGGTGCATCCCTTGTTCCAGTTCATATTAATGCATGAGTTCAAAATTGCAATTTATCCTGAGATCAGGTGGACCACACTATATAAATGATAGTGATAATAACATTCACCATTCAAATCTTTGTACGACACAATTATGTTTACTTGTTATCTAACCTGCAGACATGGACAGAAGAAAAATACAAATGTCATCTTGATGGAAAACTTCCTTTGGCTTTTAAAAAGATTTCCATAGTTCACTCACACTTCACACCCCCGATGAACTACAATAGGATTTTACTGCAATGGATACTCCAACCTATTCATTTCTTAAATATAACTCTAAGTCTAAACTAGTAATTTCACCACTCTAAAGTGGACTTAATAGATAAAAAATACAAAGGAATAGTATATTCGAAGTTTGTGCACGTGGCCTGTCCTCTTAACAATTCAAACAATTAATCGTAATCGAGACCATCTTAACCGTAGAATCAAATGGGTAATAAGAATTCTTTTCCCACAATGGTTAGGCGGATTGGACATGCACCGTCCATCTTCAATTTTTGTGAAGGTCCCGAGATTGTGTAGATCGTCGAATCTTACGGGCCCACCAATCTGGGTCATCTTTAAGTGGTACACTTGATGGGTAGATATGACTATAATTTGCACCAAGTGATCCTTATGGTGGGGCAACCTATTAGGAGGGCCACATGTGACGTGCACTTAATATTTTGAAAGTCATTGTACACAAAGAATATAGCTTGGGGCCAACCCATTGAACTTCCTTTTTTTGTTGGGGGGGTGGGTGGGTGATCCTCATGTGCTGAAACGAGGTATCTCCACACAGTCTGCCAGTCGAGCTATGGATATGGGTGTAGCCCATTGAACTTGAAATCCTTCTTTTTGGAAATCATCATGACTAATTAAGTAGGGGATGGAAGCCCACCCATTATTTTTATTTTTTTACAAGGCCACCATGATGTGTACATAAGATCTACTCATTAGATGTGTATGCTCATGTTAAGCCTATAATAAAAATAATAACAATAATAATAATAAGTTGACTTGGGATTTAGGTGGCTCACACTAAGAAAAATAGTGAGGATAGAGTTGCCGCCAGTTGATTTGTACATGGCTTAATAAGATGATAATATGCGGTCCACTCTAACCATTAGATGACATACTAAAACTTAGGCATGATACCTAAAAACCATGCCCATGAGTAATTTAGGTAAGCCACACCAAGGAAAATAATTTGGAGGGTGAGTGTTACTATGGTTCACATAAATCACATATGAGGTTTGAGTTTTTTGCCCGAGCTTAACATGTAGTGTCTTACTATTGTTGGGTGATTTCACAAAAAACACTATAGTGGGGCCCACGCGAGCAGCAACTCATTTTCCTTCTCTCCTTCATCTTTCTTAACATTAATTATTCATTAATTAATAACCAATAGACTGTAGGAATATTTATTATCCTTTAACTTAAAATATTGGTTGGACATCCACCTACATGTTAAGGTGAGAGACAGACTCTCAAGCCCTACCGGTTGGACTATACCTTATTGTGGGGTCCACCCAAGCCGGCAATCCTGTTTTCTTCTCTGCCTTCGAATAAGAGAAACTCTCAAGTCGAACTCGTTGGACTGTACCTTACGGTGGGGTCCACTCCGCCGGAAACCCAGCCATTTTCTTGTTTACCTTCTACTTTGGAAGTGGATTGTGTCCAACCCTAGTTAAACCTAGCAACGTCTGATCAGATCTGTGTGGGGCCACTGTATTAATTTTATCTGTTTATCTGCTTTGTCTATGCTCTAGTGGACCACACCAAATCGTTTTGTATCTGTTTATCTGCTTGCGTTCAATCTCACGTTTTTCTTTAGTACATTTTAGTAGAGTTTAGAATATATTTCAATTTTATAATCATATCATAAAATGAGTATGAAATATAAGAGTAGTCACAAAAAGAAAGAAAGAAAATATATATACTAACTTAGAAATAGGCTTTGGCATCTTACTGCTTCGCTATCTTTAAAGTGATATTTGTATGTGCTGATGATTAAACTAGTTTGGAACATAGTTACAACAAATCCTCTTCTAGAATACAATTAGCATCTTCTCTAAAATTTGAGAAATATCGGCTGCGGCTTATAAAATTGAACAAAATACGCCTCAAACACACTTTTGTAGTGTATACTCATGATTTCTATGCTGTTAGTGTTTATCTCTTGACCTTTTAACTATTTGCAATTTAGTCCTTGAAAATTATGGGATTATTCAAAAAAATGCAAGATAAAAAATGAAAAGGAGTGAAGATTGCTGGAGTTGTTGTGATTAGGAATGATCCAAAAATAAGGGTTGCTTTAAGTTATTTTTCTTGAAAAATATGTATTCTTCCCTTATCTCTTTTCAATGATGGTATTTCTCCACCAGTAATGACATACTTTCATCACTAATTTGAAATCAAAAAATATTCGAATCAAAAGATACCACCATTCACAAATTAATGATCATCAACAATCACCAAAAGCCATATTAATCCTTATTTTAATTTTTCTTTATAAATTTAAAAAATCCAACGATATTGATTTTCTTTATTTTAGAAAAAACCCAATAAGAAAAAATTATGAGCAACTTGGATAAAAATATACATTCAAAGCCCACCGCACAATACATATTCTTTTCTCAGACGCAGTCCTAACATGGGCTAGAAAATGGATGATTAATGAATTTCTCACGAACATAAGGGTGGGCTCCACCTAACTTCCAACGGTGGAACCTCCTGCAGGCAAGCATACGTGAACTCATGTCACAACTCAATTGATAGGGCTCACACAATGCGGGTTCTAACTAGTTGGTGACCCCGAAATAGCCAACTAGATGGTGTCAAAGCTCTACGAGCACCTCCATGATGTATGTGTTTTATCTATGTTGTTCATTCATTTTTTTTAACACATTTTATAGAATAAGCTCAAAAATTAAAATGCATTGAAAGCCCAAAATGGACCACACCATTAGAAAATAGTGGGGATAATGATGTCGACTGTTGAAACCTTCCTAGAGCCCTTATTGATATTTATATGTCATCTCACTTGTTCACGAAGTCCCACCAACTTAAACGAAGGGAAAACACAAATATTAGCCTGATTAAATATTTATGTTGCGTCAAAGAAGTTTGGAAGTCGTATAGTATGGGATCGACACTGTTTCTTGTCGTCTAGAGATTTGAATCTGCCTCATTTTTTATATCAGGGTGGGGCCCACGGAGCTTTGACATGAGCTAGCTGGCTGATGTTGGGGTCACCAGCCAAACCGCATCCATTCTAACCTGGTCGGCAGTCACGTCTCACGCATGAGCAATGCACAAGCGGCCTATCTGGTGGGTGCCGTCGTTTACAAATCGGCTCGCTGACTGATTCAAGACGCGGAAAGCTTTCGTACTCTGACAGAGCGTGAAGGTTGATACACAGGTAATTAGAAATTATTAATTGAATATGTGCAATGCAAATAATTCAAATTAAACCGTCCAAAAAAATGTATAACAGTTTAGATGTATCATGAACCAAAAATTACACATATTAGATTATCTGACGATCAGATTGGTGGACATTTATGGGACGGTTACAAATGAAAATATCCAATGGTCTTATTCCAACAAGCAAGTGCCCACTAATCAGAGGTTAGGATTGTTCAAACAATCTGATTTTTTGGATTATAACATAGAGACTTGGGTTTCGCAATTTGGTATGTTTAATTTTAGTTAGTATATCCCACGCATACCATTTCTAGGTGCCTGTGTATCAAGCGTCATACGGAGCCAGAGTAGCAACTAACTCCCCTATCAAGATTATAAAAGAGGCGTCTTCAGCATGGAGTAGGTAAGAGGAAGTGACTTTGCAACAGAGACTATACACAGATGTTGGGTGTATCTTCTCTATTTCTTCTTCTTCTTCTAACTTTATCAGTAGTTGGTTTTTCCCAACATACCCCTAAACTTAGCAGAGATGATTTCCCACCAGGCTTTATTTTGGGTGCTGGAACCTCAGCTTTTCAGGTCTCTCTCTATCTCTCTCCCATGTGGAAATGTTCTTTCTACCACTACAGGGGTAGCTCGGTCATAGTATTTTTTAAAGTGACCAAATTGCCCTTGTGTCGGAGCGTTTGATGTAGGTTGAAGGTGCAGTAGCTGAGGATGGAAGGAGTCCGAGCGTTTGGGACGCTTATACTCAAGCAGGTCTGTGTGAGTCCCTACAGTACACGTGGCAGGATGATGTGTCAATCGAAACCGTCCATGTGGGCCTCCCTATGGATAGAAAATAGTTTAAGAGACACATAGATCTTACGATCCTATCCGTCAGATCACTTAACTTTCACCAACGTTAAGTGATGAAAGTGAAAAAGCTCGATGGCTGCGATTATCTGTTTTTTATGAAAATTTGACCATCCACGAGTAGGCCCTCTAGATGAACGGACCTGATTGACACATCGCCCTGTCACGTGTTCTATAGATAGACGGCTCTACCATATTCTCTCGTTAGTCATGGCTTCTAAACACATTCGAAATGATCACATACACGTTCGAACTTCTTGAAGGCCCACCGTGATCTGTGTGTCCAATCCAAACCATGTATCAGGTGATAAACTAAATTCTAACCCTAAATCCCAATAATCAGGCCTATACAAAACTCAGGTGGGCCAAACCAGTGGGAACAACGTGAAGAATTCACGCCCAAAACCTCTATATTCACATGGTGTGGCCCACTTGAGTATGGAGGGGCCTAATTTTTCATCCTGATGTGGTTCCTAGATAGATTGGATGGCATATACGCAGCATGGTGGGCCACACACATACCAGAAGTTTCTACGGTGGGCCACCCCTCCGTATTGCTCCCATTTGTTCACTTTGGTATGGCCCACCTGAGTTTTGGATTAGGCATGGTTTTGAAATCTGAGGCGGAATTTGGGAGTCTAAGCTGATGGACGGTTTGGATCGGCTGGGGCCTACGTCGGGCTTCGGTGAGTCCGGCTCCACTGCGTTAGACTGGGCTATTTATTGGGCCCAGGACCCGCCCATTTATAAAATGGTACTGTAAAACCTTTTGGTCAGACATGGATGCGGTACGTGTATGATGATCTGGACCATTCGTCCGTGATGTCCACTGTTAAATGGTCACTGACGATAGAATTCGTTGATCGGACTATCTACACGGTTTAACAGACGGGACTTTCCTCACTGAATGGGAGCTGTTGCTGTTTGTTTTTTAGTGCTCCTTCGTACGGTATCAATTAAAGGGCTAGGATTGCCCAAGCTTTGTAACCATTTTGCTGTGGCCCACTCTCTATTGAAAATACCAATTGAACGGTTTAGATCTCATTACAGGTCACAAATTGAAAGGTAGGTTAGAATTAATTGTTCTAACAGGGAGAATTATGGGGCATGCCCCATCCAGTGGGGTCCAACAGACCAATGGTCTGGATCAGCGAACCATGATTCACATATTTTCAAATTCTTCCTTTTTTTTTGTTTTTTTGAAACGAAATCCAAGATGTGTGAAAATTTGCAGGGAAAATGATGGACAAGAGCAATGCAGACGTAACTTCGGACCAATACCACAAATATAAGGTACATCCATCCATGGTGGGCCATGGACATGTTTATCAAGACCGTCCATCCGGTGGGCACTGTGATTGAGGTGGAGCCCTCTCTAGAAAATGTAGAACCTCAAAAAAAAAGGTCAGATCCAAAAATTAGGCGGGCTACACCATCCTGAACGGTGTAAAATCATTCAACCACTAAATCGAGTGGTGTTGCTCACCTGAGTTTTGGAATGGCCTAATTTTTGGGATGTCCTTTAATCCACATGGGGTGCATATAATGAAGGGGTTGGATGACATATAAATAACATGGTGGGCCCCAAATAGAATCCTACTGTGGTTGATGGTGTGGCCCACCTGACTGATTTTTGGTTTTTGGGTCTTAAAATGGTGCCTGGGGCACAACTGATGAACGGGTTGGATTTCCGGCACCCATACGATGGTCATTCCATCTTCTATTGTGAAGATGTCAATGGTTTTGAGACTCGGACGAGTCTGATGTGACTCATATGAGTCGACTCGTACCTGGTCAACACTGGATTCTGATTCAGTTTGATATCATGAGTCACCCGCAGGGTGAGCCTGGACTCGAGCAAGTCGCACAGATGCAGCCCTGACTCGTGCGAGTCACAACTTGGATTCAGGGCTGAATGAGTTGAGTCGAGTTGCCGAGTCTTTCAACCATGATATGTATGAGGAAGAATCTAATCTCTTCATTGCAAGCCTTGTAGGAAGATGTGAAGCTCATGAGTAAGATGGGCCTTGATGCTTACAGATTTAGCATCTCCTGGTCAAGAATCCTCCCACGTATGTATACGATGGCCCATTTTTATTTTTATTTTAATGAAATATCTACCATCCATTCATAGAAATTTTGTGTCCTATGTGATTGACGTCTGCATGATGCAGATGGAAGAGGAGCCGTTAATCCGAAAGGCGTCCAATACTACAATAATCTCATCAACGAGCTGATTAGCCACGGTATTCTTCTTTTCATCTAATTAGTTGATTGGCCTGATATTTGTATTGGGCGATATAAAATGAGGGGCCCACCTGATGTACGGCTGGGATGTCCCATACACTCGGTGAGAATATTGAATTAGGACTCCTTCATTTTCTTCATCTCTCTAATTTCCTTTTGGATGAAGCAGGAATTCAACCACATGTTACCCTCTATCATTTGGATCTCCCTCAAATACTTGAAGATGAATATAGTGGATGGTTAAGCCCTAAGATAGTGTAAGTTGGACTCTTCTACTAACCACTAACCCCACACGTGCACAACATCTGATCCTTGCATCACTCAAGCTCCACAGGTAGATCAACCGACACATACGACATATGTGGACCGTTGGCAAGTACTTTTTTTGTGGGGCCCACTCGATGCTTGGTTCATGCCTTCGGGGAACTGTTCCAGGTTAGCACTTGGAAGAACAGTGTATTTAAAAAAAAAAAAAAAAACTTGCATATCCAAAATTAAAACTTATATATAAATTTCTTCTTTACTGGATTAGCTCATTGTGATTTATTTTTGTTGTACTAAGAAAATTTGTACACCTAGTATTGTAATCTTATAAATATTTTAACCAGATTAGGTGAGGCCGGGCCCAACCCAAGATGATGCAGCCGTTACTGTAGGGTGCACCTTGATGTATGTATTCTATATCTATGCCTTCCATCTTTTTGCTAATTCATTTTAAGCCACAAGCCCAAAAAAAAAGCGGATCCAATTCTCATTTCGACCACACAATAGTAAACAATGGTGATTGACCATTAATGGGCCACAAGTTCTGGTTAAAGCTAATATTTATTTTTCACCTTCATCCTGGATTATATGATCTTATTAATTGCTTGGATGGAAAATAAACATTAAGGTAGGCCCTAGGAAGTTCTTAATGGTAGGACTTTAACCACTATTGTTTCTTATAGTATGGTCTACTTGAGACTCGGGTCTTTTATATTTTTAGGCTCACGCCATAAAATGATATGAAAAAAATGGATAGACAGCATGGATAAAGAATAAATACATCAAGGTGGGCCCCACTGTAAAGACCACAGTCCTAAGTGAGGCTAGGGCTATAAATAGAGGTGAGATAGGATGACTTGATCCGGCTAACTTGACTCGTCCGACTTGATCCGAACTGAATGGGTGAGTCGGTTCGAACCGAGTAAGCTTCACCCAATCCGAACTCAAACCGAGTCGAATTCGAGTTACCTAGTAACTCGACCCAAAACTCAATCCGGTTAGACCCGACTCTCTAACCCTACCCGCCGCACCGTACCTCGACTTGATCCCAAAATCTCTCTCTCCCTCCCTAATCCTCCTCATCTTCCAAGCCCGACCCCTCTCTCTCTCTCCCTCCCTCATCTTCCAAACCCGGCAACCACCAACCACCATCACCCTCCTCCTCCTCGTCCTCCTCTCTATCCTCTCCACTCTCTCGGTCTCTCCCTCCCTCATCTCTCAATCCAACTCGATGCCAACTCGACTCGACTCGGTACTTTTGATCAGATTAGACTTGGTCCGGATCAGTCCAGGCCAGGCCAGACTCGGATTAAGTCAAGCATGCTGGACTCAGTATCGAGTTGGATTGAGTTCGGGTCAGGCCTAATTCAAAACCGGATCAAGTCAAGTCGGCCGTAACTCGGTCCAACTCGACTTGATGCCCAGCTCTAGCGGTAAATATCATAGAATTTTCACCATAAGCGTGTGAGAGTTTTTTCAAGCAAAATACGTGTGTATTTCTTTACTATGATAGTATTAATGGGGTTTGATTTGGTCAGGGAGGATTTTACAGCTTATGCAGATGTGTGCTTTAGAGAATTTGGTGATAGGGTGGCCCACTGGACCACCCTAAATGAACCCAATGTCGCAGCCATTGCATCTTACGACAGTGGGTTCTTTCCACCTCAGCGATGCTCCTATTCATTTGGCTTCAACTGCACAGCTGGCAACTCCACCGTGGAGCCGTACATCGCGGTTCACCATGCCTTGCTGGCACATTCATCAGCTGCCGCATTGTACAGAGAAAAATACCAGGTGAGTTCATTTGGCCACACCTAAGGTTCTATGGGCTTCAAAATGCTATATTTTGATACTTTTGGGCCCACAGCAACCATCAGGCTGTCCATTTATTCGTTTTTACCTATACTGGCATGTAGCATGTGGGCCTAAGATTCAAAAGCATGATAAGCCCAGGCCCAGGAGCCGCTCAAGCCCGGTTCAGACCATTGACAGGCCAGAACAAATAGGCCCCACAAGTCACCTACTTGACCACTTTGACTCCAATGCCACTCTGATCGGACGATCACAACCATTCAAATTGGTTAAGTTAAGATCACTTACCATCCATTTTGCATGTTCTTAAATATTATGGCTGTGATTATCCAATCATGATTATTAACAGCACCTCAGTTTGGCCCACAAAGGAAAGGGACCAGATAGGGCATGCATGACCGGGTCTTGTCTCATGGCCGTCAGATTATAAATCAGTGAAGACTCTGACGTGGCAGGCCAGCCATGCACCTCAGACGGCATAAGGTGCCCTAAATGGGTTCTGACTCAGCTACTAAGAATCACTTGGTCTTGGGTTGAGTTGCGACTTGGTTGAGTTATGGGGTGACTCAGCCGAGTCACCCTCTATTCCCATTAGAGCTGGGCATAGGATGGCTTAACTCGGCAAACTTGACTCGTCCGACTCGTTCAGATCTGACTTGATCTAAACTGGGTGGGTGAGTCAATCCAAATCGAGTTGACTTCATCCAATCCGATATGATACCGAGTCGAGTTGAAGTCACCCAATAACTTTACTCACTCGACTTGATTCGAAACTCAACTCGTACACACACACACACATATATAACTAGCTTTTGAGTTGATGGAGAGGTTGTAATGGAGAGGTTGCAATTCGGACACTTTGGTGGTAGACTCTCATGAGTTTCAACACCCAGTCAAGGGTTCAAGTATCCATAGGTGGTGAAATTCCATTACGGTGTGAGTGCATGGGGGTGTGTGTGCGTGTGTAAAAAAAAGGAATATATATACAAAAAAAAAAAAGAAGGAAAAAGTGAATCTATGTTTTGAGTTGTGATTTTAACCCATGGGTATCCGCTGCACCCGTCCCAACTCAGTGCCAACTTAACTCGTCTCAGTACTTGTGATCGGGTCGGACTCGGTTTGGATTAGTCAGGGCTAGACTCGAACTTGGATCATGTTAGGCTTGTTGGAATTGGTACCGAGTTGGGTCAAGTTCGAGCCGGGTCTATTTCAAAACTGGATCGAGTTGGGTCAGACCTAACCCGGTCTCACTCGACTTGATGCCCAACTCTAATTCTCAATACTGATACATAGTCTGAAGCCGGATCAAACTTGACCAGTCTGAGTTGACTCGGACGAGTTAGTATCCTACTCAGATCCACCAAAAAACAGGGAGAGATTAATCCAGGTTTTTTTAAAAATTTTTTTACCATGCAGGCCAAGCAAAAGGGTTTGATAGGCTTGAATGTATACAGCTTCTGGTGCATCCCTTTTACAAACTCCACGGCAGACGTTAAAGCAACCCAAAGAGCACTCGATTTCTTTAATGGCTGGTAAGTACATATATACAACTAAACAATGTATAGATACGTACATAAATACATGTGCACATGCATAATTACAAATATACATAGATGCCTACATAAAATGAGTGTACGTGCATGCACACCGGCCCACTTTTGCTCTATGATAAGCTCATCTAACCGTAGGATCATCAACCCGGTGGTGTTCGGAGACTATCCAGAGATCATGAAGAAGAATGCAGGATCAAGGATCCCATCTTTCACCAGATCTGAATCAGAACGGGTGAAGGGCTCGATCGACTTCCTTGGTGTGAACCATTACATAACGGCCTACACACAGGACGACTCTGATGGCCCGAAAAGCAACGTGCGAGACTACAATGGGGATATATTCGCTAAATTTCGACGTATGGTTCTTAAAAGAGTTCTATTTTACATTAGTTATCGTGGGCCACGCTGTGAATGTTTCCCATGCTCATCAGGTGGGCCAGATATGTAGGTTGAATCTGGAATGTTGGTTGTTTGGCTCAAATTCGGTTGCGGATTTCTAGCCGTCTGATCTGGCGATGTCAGATAGGGTGCAAACAGGTTGTACATTTTCAAAGTCAGCATCTTCTTTATTATCATGGCCCACTGATGAATGATGGGATTTTTATTATTATTATTATTTTTTTTTGTGGGAAGAGGCATTCACCACGTGGCCCACTTGATGAACGGTCTGGATTGTGCACACGTGTCATGTTGGCACGTGTTAGGCGCCTTCATTTGGCATGCTCTTCCTATTTAGAGGAATTCAACAAAGGGATTTATTAATGATCAATGGCTGATATTGTATTGCAGTTTCAAAAGATGATTCACCAAGCGGTCAGGTAAGATCTAAACCGTTAATCATTTCAGTTTTGACTTGATCACTGGACATCGCTAACAGGGATTGGTAATCAGATCGTGCCGATTGGCCTACCCGCTGTTCCTTCTGGCTTGCAAAGCCTGCTAGAATACTACAAAAATGAGTATGGCAATATACCAATCTACGTCCAAGAAAATGGTAAGCTATTTTCCTTATGATGCTCAAACCAAACAGAGGAAACTGTTTTTTTCACATGGGTTGGGCCCACTTAGAGAAATGAACTTGATGGGCCCAGTTGTAGATTCAAAGATATTAAAGGCCCATCTAGAGCTTAGATTCATTAGTCCATGAAGGTTTATTAATATTACACTCTGGGTGTGGGCTGCTTTTCCATCACATTTATGGGCCCAATGACATAGTGTGGCCCACCCAGCCCATTGAATTTCCAAAGTTCCTACTAACCTACATATGCACATCATAAGGTTTTGGTGGGCCACAAAATGAGTCACTCAACGACACAGCCAGGGTGGAGTACATAAGTGGATATCTTAATGCAACGCTAAGCGCGATCAGGTATGGCCCACCTAACTAATGTATCAGATTAGCTGTTGAGGGTCAGGGCATGGCCTGATTAATAAGGAAATGTTATCTTAATGACAATGTGGGTCCCATACAGGAACGGATCAAACACCAAAGGATACATTGTGTGGTCATTCTTAGATGTTTTTGAATTCTTGGCTGGATATTCGCAGAGGTATGGGTTTTATCATGTGGATTTTGAAGATAAGGCCCGAACAAGACGGCCCAAATTGTCAGCCCATTGGTATACGGATTTGCTCAAGAAAAGAAAGGAAATGAAGATAGAGATGGCCACCCAGCAAACAATGGCCCATCCTACTCAGTAGTTTTTGTTTTTTCAAAGATTGTTTTGATAATCTGGCAGAATGTGATGGATGATACACGAGTACTTAGACATTGGGTATGTGGCATACAACTTAGTCAAAAAATTATGGTTTCCAGTTTACATGTATCATGAACTTTATTTTTCTTTTTTAGTTAAACTTACTATGGAATTGGTGGACGTTTCTTGGACAACTAAAAAAGACAGAAAAAATAAATAAAATCCCAATGGTCCTATCCAACTAAAAAATTGTTCAGGAATAAGATGTTCGGACTGTTCAAACTGTCTGATTTTGGGTATGTGAGGTAGCCACAATCCCTAGTTTTGTTGGTTTAATTTAAGTGTCTGCATTTTAAGCATTTTTATATCTTGAGGATTTGAATTCCAATACATGTGCATGGAATGAACATATGGAAGGCAAGCTTTCAATCTTGAGAAATAATCAGACACTAAGGGGAGCTCAAGATTTACGTGGTTCGCCAAATGGCAGCTAACGTGTATACATACCGAAATGCCGCCAAATCAATCTGGATGAAAATAACGAGATGATGAAGATGAAAGAGAAACCATCCCAGAACAGTTTACACCCGGTCTGGGAAGCATATGACCTGACCCGGCGAGACCCGGTAAGACCCGAAACAGCTTAGACTGGTCTCGGCGCACGAGCGCATTCTACACGCGTGCAAAGATCTAGACCTGGCGTGACATGAAATGGTTTAGACCGGTCTGGGAACCATAGGATCTGACCTATGCACAAGTGAAACACATGTAGCATTTCTTAATTGGAAATAGCGCTCTCTCTCTCTCTCTGTCTCTCTCAAAGATAGTCACATAGGTGTGGGACGAGGCCTATCTTGGGTTGTATGTTATTTATAAATGTGAAAATAAATGTACATTAAGGGAGAATTCTTGTTATATGACAAACCTCATCCACAGTAAAAGAGTGGGAGAGGTAAATCTTATATATATATATATATATATATATATAGAGAGAGAGAGAGAGAGAGAGAGAGAGAGAGAGAGAGAGAGAGTCATGCTCACCTATGCACCTACACACATGCACACCTTTGCACACATGTCATGGATGTCTAATCCGACCTGTCCATGTGATGCATAATCCATATGAAACCCCAAGGGACAAAATTTCACCCTATCTAAAATTTTGGTGGGCCATAGCAAAGAGAATTGCAAATCAAGGGAGGAAACTATTTCCATTTTTCATGGCCCACCAAATTTTTGAAGCAAAGTAAAAAATTGGGCCTGGGGGGTTTCATGATGTGCTACTTCACGTGGACCGTTCAAATTTTGGAGTCACATCACGTAAGATGAGTTCTCAAAAAAGTTGTTATGTATATGTATTCATTTATTTTGTTTTAGTAAAAATAAAAGCTCCGCATGGATTGCATGGACATGCATAAATTGTCAATAATTTTTTAGGTTTCCTATCTCTTAGTATCCTCTCCTTTTGATTTTGCTTTGCTTGCATTAATTGAAAAGGTTACGGTATAATGAAAGCACAGCAAAATAGAACCTATTATACTTCTAGTCATTCATTAATTGGCCCAAACTTAAACATGTATCCTCACTGGGGTATGGGGTAGAGAAAGATGGTCAACATATGGCTTTTACTAATTCTCAATGTTGGTGCCATGTGTTCTTTTAGAGTCTAAATTTAATGTATGCCAATGAAGCTTTCTTGGGGCATGAACTCTGCAAATCTTTTTGGGCTACTCTCTAATATTTATACATTTATAGTCTATTGTCACCTAGATTTCTTTTTATAAAGGGATTTTATTTTTTTTATTTTTTTGGCAATCATAGTTAGTTACTTCAATAGTAAAACAACACCTATAATATACTTGCTACCTGCATAAGATCTTTGACCAAATTAACTCATCAAAATTTGTACATTTTCTTTTGTATACCACACATGGATGTGCGCAATTGCCCAATCTCATGCTATTATACATGTACATGTCTTTTTAAGGCGCACTATTTTAGGGCCCATCATATCCAACGTCCATGATTAATCAAGCAAAAAATAAATGAAAATAGTTTGTTTTCACAAAATAAGACATCTGATTAGTTTAAAATCAATTATTTAATCAATATAATTACAAAAATCAAGTTTGGATGATGATCTTGTCAATCATTTTGACTCCTTATATAAGGCTAAGCCTGGATGGCCATAGATTTTTTATTACGAATCTTAATCTCCATAGAGAACCTAATTAACCACTTAACCCATCATGGTTCACCTAAAATATTCACATATGAATTAAAGTAACCAAGTCGTCATTAGGACCCTTGGTCATCTCAAGTCCATAGATAAGAATGACAAACATAAGAAGTACAAGCTAATACAAAATAGTAAAATCTAATTTGGCTTTCCAAAGCCAGTCGATGAATATACATGCATATATATGTTCATACTTGGGGGACAATGTCACATTGTATAAACTCACCATACAACCAATAGTCACAACATGCATGGTCCCCCATGGATTAGATATCACATAAGTTTTTATAAAATTTTCACATCAAACTTGTCGTACTTTATTCATAAAAGATATATAAATTTTAAATAAGTGTCCTAATAAAATTTACACAATCATATCTGTTTCATGTGTGCACAAAAATAATGTATTAATGATTAAAAAAAAAATTACACAACTTATTGGATTAAAAGAGCATATATTCCAACATCACTTGTGCACACATGTTTTTCTACAATAATAAACGGTTCGGATTGGTCAATTGACCAGCAAGGTGTCCCATGTCAAGTAAGAGCACTCTAATCTATAGTGTTGAGGGCATTGGATCATTTCTTTGAAAGTAATATTTATTAAAGATAACTAATCAGGAAATAAAAAGACATTGATGATCATTTTTCTAAAAGGAATATTATAAAAGATGGCTAATCATAGAAGAGAAAAATATTGACTCTCTAGAGAATGTGATGCCTGATACATGGAAATTAACTAATTACACAAGAAACATACAAATAACTTAATGTAGGATATGGATCAAGCATGTTCCTAACAAACATTGAATGGAAGAAGCTAAGGAGAAATCAATAAAATTCAGGCATAATTTGACTGATCGTTAAACCTGATCAACAAGTCAAAATTCCATCAGAAATTTCAAATTGGTTGTTGGACAATTTCTACTAGTTTCGACAGGTTAACAGATCCAGTCAACAGGTCGACCAATTGGGTAGACAAGTTGAAATTCACAGAATTTTTTGTTTTTGTTTCTGGACATTTTTTAGCATGTTCGATCGATCGACTCAACTGGTCAATGATAAGTTTACAGACAGCAGAAATCAATTTGTGCATTTTTAGAATTTATTTCCTTATTTGATTAAGATTTTTTTTAATTACGTTTTAGGGTTTGTTTAGAATAATCTAAGTATGATAAACTCGTTATTTTGAAATCAATCTATCAATCAATTAAATTATTTTAGAAACTTTTATTGCCTCTCATGGGTTCAAAAATTTTCTCTAGTAGATTCAAAAGTGTCTTGTGGATTGAAGAGTGTATTTTAGATTCAAGATGTTTATTGATCAAGAAAGATGGTAATCGACCTCATCATGTCCTTCCCTGCATCATAACTCAAATTAAACTTTTGGATTGGCCAACATTTTAAATAGACTAAAGCAAAAAATTAAAAAAAAAAAAAACAAAATTTGTTGATTTGAATACTTAATTAGCCAATTTGAAGACACTTCATGGATGGTTGATGGAAATAGCCAATAATATTCTGATTTCAACAAACAAATTTGCAACGGTCAAGAGGAATTAGAATCATTCTCAAAAAAAAAAAACTTATTCATTCATATCTAACTAGGAATAAATGAACTAGGCCTTTTACAATGCAAATCCAACTTAAAATAGGCGCACTTAGACAACCACGATTCCAATTCCATATCCATGTCTATTATCTTTCCATGCTTACCATTTAAAGTCAAAATAGTAATCTCCTCATTGATGACTTTGCGTGACCGGAATACCCTTGCTAATTTCCACAACCAAAATACCTCTTATATACGTAGCTACATGTGACACACCATATGATTGTTTTGTACTTTTTCTGTAGGCACATATGTTAATTTGGAACTTGTGGACTATATTTGAACTTTCCATCAGGTCAGAAACGATACCTAGACTTTCATCCTAAAACATCGGCCCATTTCACTACTTGTTGGACCACCCGTGACGTAGAAACCCCTGATTTTTTGGCTTGAAGATGTAACGGGATGGCTAACTTGAGATAGTGTGTTAAGGCATTCCTCTACACACGTCTGAGACATTTCATATTAGAAGATGAATCACATCTTTCCCTTCTCACATAGGCATGTGCACAAAGAGTTCTTGTACAAAGAAAGAGTGAGTAAGAGGTAAGCTTTATATTTATAATTATTTATTTATTTATTTGTTTTAATGAATAAAAAAGTTTTTTATTCTTACCCCATGTAAACATATATCATGTGTATTGTGTAAATCTTTGTGTCACTTGTCTTTTATTTTTATTTGGCCCTTTCACTTTCTATTTTACTTTTTTTTTTTTTTATTTTGCTTTGCTGGCATCAATCATATGTGCAGTGTTTTTATGCAACAAGACATTCATCAAGCGAGCCATATATCCATGTTGGATTGTGGACCATTTGAATTCTCTTAAAATAGTCTATTTTTCTCGTACAAGTGTGATACACCTTATAAACGGACCCTTTCTTCCATCTAGGTCATGCCCATTGCGTACCCTACCTAATGAATGGTTGGGATCTCTGATATAATGCATATAAATATATGGTTAATGAAGCCCATATGTGCATCCAAAGCATACAACGACACTTGCCAGAACTAGTAGACCCAGCAGATGTTGAGTCAGTCCATATAATGAGATGGACGAACGACTACCAGTTGGGGAGAGCGGAACAAGAGACTTTACCGAACCTTTGCGGGCTTGAAAAGCGAAGCAAGCCAGAGTAGCGCGCTAGCTAGCTACTCTTCCTTTTATCTCACCTTTTTAAAATGTCCACCCCGAACCAAAGGAGCCGAGGGCGCACAACCCCTTCTCGGCTCCGGTGGTACACATGTAATATCAAAGCCGTCCATCAGGTGGGGCCAACTCTAAAGATATCATTGTCCAAAAATCAGATTATTACACTGGCCAAGTGGCCATAATGTTAGAAATATATAGGTGGAGGTTCAGAAAACTTTCGGCCAAATCTTTTTAAGCTATTAAGTGATTCCATAAATAGTGGCCCACCTTATCAATATACTGACTTTAGTTTGGGGTCATGTGGACCGTTGATGCAAAATAGTCATTGGTCTAAATTCATCAGAGAAGTTAATTATTTTATACTATCTACAGCGGGTCCCAATTTGGACTACCATTTAATTTGAGTCAATGTATGCGAGTTTACGAGGTCTGAGTGCACGTGTATTAAGTGTCATTGTGCTAGAGTATCAAACAACTCCCCATTGGGAGAATCTTTGCGAAAGCACGTATAGCTGTGAGGATCGGCAATGAAAACAGGACTAAGCATGGTTTAAAGGACTGAGTCACTCGGATCCATTGGTTCCGCCCTGAGTTGAGTCACGACTCGTCTGACTCGGTGGTGAGTCAGGGGTGACTCATGTTGTCAAATCAGATCAAGTCCCACTGAGTCCGAGTCAACTCGCACGAGTCGCAACTGGCTGGGAAGTCTTGAAACCATGCATATGACTCGTTGGAGCCCAGAAAGGAAGATAAGGACCATCCTAAGGCCTGGGATGGGCTTAGACCTGATGACCAAGCATCCAAGAGTATTTGTTATTGGGACCCATCAGTCAAGCTCAGGCCCAGCCCAAAGGCCTTTATCCCCAGTGAAAATCCAACCCAAAATGGACCCACTTTGACCAGCCCACCCCACCCACGTTCTCCTTGGTTCCATGTCCGGATCAATATTTCTGTCTCTCTCTATGCTTACAACTATCAAAAACACAAAATGAGGTTATTCTATTCTTTTCTTCTTCTTCTTCTTTTTTTATGCAGTCAAACGTGTCAATTTGGAATATGCGGCCTAGATTTGAACTTTTCTTCTAGTTGGAAACCTAAAAAACATTGGCCATTTCACTCCTTGCTGACCCATCTGTGATGAAACATGGCCTGATTTTTAGGCCAAAAATCACCCATCAAGTTGGCTCTACTTATTTTTTAAGTACTCCTGCATGTAATGCATGCTTCAATTTCCTAATTAGAAAGAAAGGATCAGAAAAGAAAACTTTGATACTCTGGAAGATTGGGATGGTGATACGTGGGCATGAAAGATCGATAGTATGTGAAACATACAAGTAATTAGAATTAAATTGCCCAAATTATAGGTCCATTTTTAAATGTATAAAAAGGACAACTTATTCTTGTTTGATTATACAAATATCTGATTGGTGGTTGAAATTAAAATATCCCAGGACCTTATTTCAGCACATAAGTGTCCAAGAATGAGAGGTAGAAATTTTAAATGAACTTGATGTTGCAGTTTTGGCATATATGCGGTGGCTCGACGTATGCTATGTGTACAGTTTTTAAGGGCCCGTTTGGATACTACCAGATAACTAGGTTTTTTAACTTATGTAAGTCAATAAATTACTTTTTTTTAAAAAATAAGTCGGTTGATTATTAAACTTAAATAAGTAAGTTTTTAGAAAAATAACTTATTTTTATAAGGTTTTTTTTAAAAAAAAAATTACTTTTCAACTTTTAAAAGAAACTTATTTTCTTCATCTTAATTGGAAAACAACTTTAAAAAATTATTTAAGAGAGTATGTTCTTTATGACTATGAAACCCTTCTAAATTCATGAGATTGGAAAATCATCCAATGAATGGATGGATGATCTAGTGGGCCCTACATGATGATGGCCATATTGAGGTAGGCCCCACATGATAGATGATCCACATTAAAGGTCTGTTGTTAATGATGAAAGGCCCACATCCATTGTGAGCCCTCACGATCGGAAACCCACATCGAAAGTGGGGCCCACATGATAGGCAACCCACATCAAGGAGGGCTCCACATGATGGGTAATTAATAATGGTGGGCCCCACTTAGGATTCCAACAATCCTTCTTTTTACGCCTATGTCTCTTACAATTTCAATATGTCATCTTTCTTTTGCTCTTAGAGTTGGACTGAGATCGCGAGTTTCACTTCTCTCACTTAGAATTTCTTTCTCTAGCTACCAATGCATCCATAGAGAAACCACCGTCATTGTCATTCTTTCTCAACTGCTTCGAATGAAGGACTGAGATGATAGTTTCGACATCAATGGTTTCCCTAGCTACCATGGTACAAAGTGTCCACGAGACTCTTATAAAACTCTGGAAAGGAATTCAACAGAATTAAGAATTGATCTTTTATGTTGATCGTCACTTCCGCACTCATCAATTTGTAGAGTAACTAATTAAATGCGCTGATGTGTTCATTAATATCGGACCTATTTGCCATCTTTAAGTTATGGAACTACTTCTTCAAATACAGATGATTCGATAGAGATTTTGTCATGTACAAATCTTTTTAACTTCTTTCAAAGTCTTGTGGTGGTTTTTTTTTATCAGAGACATTATAAACTACATCGTCAGACATGCATAATTGAAATGGGGTTTTTGCTCTCTCATCTAGCTATTCTCACTCTCCATTAGTCATAGTTTTAGGATTCTTCGCTATACCAAGAATTGCCTAATGTAATCTTTGTTGAATTAGATCGGCCTTTCATTTTTACTTTTCATAGTTCAAAGTTATTTTTACCGGTGAACTTTTCAGTTTTATACTTAATGTTCTATCCCTTTATTGACATTTTTTATATATCCAAACTTGAAGCCCTAATGTATAGCTCTGATATGACTTGTTAGGGGACCTTAGAAGCAAATTCCAAATTCAAATCAAACACACGAAAGATAAATATAACGAACCATGCACAAGAACATATGGATTTTACATAAAAAACTCTTTTGGGAAAAAACCACGGTAAAAAATGACAACGAAATCCACTGATAAATGAATTATACGACAAATCGACTTACAGATGTGAAATCCTTCAGAAAACCCTAGCCTCCCTTTAAAACCCTTTTAGAAAGGTTAAAACTCTTTTAATCATACTCTAATCCTATATTGTACCCATATTTATAGTGCTATACACAAAATAGGACACAATTTGCACAATTATATAAAATTACACACGTTATTGATTTAAGCATCAGTCAATCGATAGCCACATTCCATCACTCGTATATGCACAAAATGGTTGAGAGAGTTTGCAAGTATTTTTAAAATTTTCTCAATTAATTAACTAATCGATCGATCATGTTTAAAACTGTCTAAAGACCAATCTATATGATCCAGAACTCACTCGATCAATTGATTAGCCTGGTTGACCGTTCAAAACCCTTATATATATATATAGCTTAAAGACGTCATACAACAATCTTGACGGCTTTGATTTTTCTTTGTTATTTTTTAATATATATATACGTTCTATTTTTCTTTTTTAATAAAATGAATTATTATCTCTCAAAAGAAAAAAAAAATTACACATATTAGATTGGTGAACTTTTACTGGACGGTTACAAATAGAAATATACAATGGCCTTAGCGTCCACCAATCTCTTATTAGGATTGTTCAAACAATTGATTTTTGTATCATTACACAGGGACTTGGGTTTGGCAATTTGGTATTTTCAATTTTAGTTAGTATATCCAACCTATACCTTTCTAGGTGCTTGCTTATCAACTGTCATAGGCAGCCAGAGTAGCAAATGACTCCCCTTTCAAGAATATAAAAGAGGATTAGGTCTCAAGTCCAACTGGTTGGACCACAAAGTACAGTTCAACCAGCAGATGACATCCAACCTATTAAATGCATGTGAAATCCAACCCTTCCAACAGATTGGACCCACCATGAAGATCACCTAAAGCAAAAATCATCCCCATCTACTTTTTAGGTGGACCACACTTAATAAAACATTTTCTACCCATTAATAATTTAAAAAAAAAAAAACGTGTTGCGCTCATGACTAAAATTTTCTTTTATTTTACAAGGTGATCCTCATGATAAGGCTAACGTATTCGACGGTATGGATGTCATACACACATGAAAGGTTAGAAATTATTGGCTGGGTGGACGATAACTTATAGTCCAACCCGTTGGACATGAGACCCTCTCATGAAAGAGATGTTGAGGCATGAACAAGGTGGTAACTGAGAAGGAGACCCTATACCAGAAGCTATACACAGATGTTGGGTCTATCTTCTCTATTTCTTCTTCTTCTTCTAACCTTATCAGTAGTTGGTTATTCCCAAAATACCCCTAAACTCAGCAGAGATGATTTCCCACCGGGCTTTGTTTTGGGTGCTGGAACCTCAGCTTTTCAGGTCTTTATCTCTTTCTCTATGGAAATTGTTTTTTCTACCGATGCAGGGGCAATTGGGTCATAATAATTTATTTTTTAATGACCAAATTACCCTTGTGTTGGAGCGTTTGATGTAGGTTGAAGGTGCGGTAGCTGAGGATGGAAGGCCTCCGAGTGTTTGGGACACTTTCACTCATGCAGGTATGTCTGAATCCCTACAGTACACATGGTTCGTTGATGTGTCGATCGAAGCTGTCCATGTGGGCTTCCCTATGGATGGAAAATGGTTCAAGAGAGACATAAATCTTACGATCCTATCCGTCAGTGGCTTGCAAAGAGACGGTGGGGATGAAATATTTCTAATGGTCAACGTTAAGTGATGTAGAATTAAACAATTGAAGGCTACGATCCTCCGATTTTTGTGAAATTTTGACCATCCATGAGGTTCCCGGATAGATGCACGGACCCGATTGTCACATCATTCTGCCACGTCTTCTACGGAGAGATTGCTCTACCATATTCCTGTTGTTACGGTTCTACTGTAACATTTCTAACATCTCTCCTCGGTGAAGAGCTAAACTCGGATTGTGTAGTGAGGCGCTCACCGCCCTTTACCGTGTAGTGAAAATTCTGTGGGGCCCACTTTGATTTATATCTTTTATCCACGCCGATCCATCCGTTTTTTCAGATCATTTGGATCATGAGACCAAAAATTAAGTATATCCAAATTTTAAGTGGGACACACCACATAAAACAGTGGGGATGAAGACATCCACCGTTGAAATCTTCTTAGGGTCCACAGTGATATTTATTTGTCATCCAACCTGTTCATAAAGTCAAAATTTCCTATATTAATTGAAAACAAAAATATCAGATTGATCAAAAAATTCCGTGGCCCCTTGGAAATTTTCATTAGTAGGCGTTCACTTCCCACTGTTTCTGTTGTATGGTCCACTTGAGTTTTGGATATGCCTCAACTGTGGTGTCATGACATAAAATAAGCCGGAAAAACGGATGGACAGTGTGGATAAAACACATATTTCATAGTAGGCCCTAAAAGACATAAAATAAGCCGGAAAAACGGTTGGGCCTGTTTGGGCAGTGGGATTAGAAGGGATTAGGTGGGATGGGATTCATATGGCCCTATGCCAGTTCCACTCCATGTCTAGGAAGAATGGAAAAGCTTGGAATTAGATTCGATGGAATTGCATTGGTCCCGTGCCAATTTCATTCAATGTTAGCAAGTTGTGTAGGTCCTACCATGATGTGTGGGCTATATCCACACCGTCTACCCATTTTTCGAGATTATTTTAGAGCATGGACCAAAAAATCAGGTAAATCTAAAGCTCAAGTGGACCCCACCATAGAAAGCAACGAGGAATGAATACTTACTGTTGAAAACTTCTTTGGGGCACATAATTATAAAATGAGGTTACAAAACAAATGAACGGTTTAAATATATCACATGTGTGTTAGTATATCCAGCATTAATTTTATACCATGGCAACAGGGACAATTCCTGCCATGGGTAATAATTATGTTTTTTGAATCCCATCCCACCTATTCCCTTCTAATCGCACCGCCCAAACACGCCAGTCTTTGCTCCAGGTAAAGGGGGGAACAGATTGGCTCCTCGCCTCACCATGATGTATGTGATTCATCCATGCTGTCCATCTATTTTTCTAGATAATTTTATGGTACAAGAACAAAAATGAGGTAAATACCAATCTCAGATGGACCACATTATAGGAAACAGTGTTGAATGAACGTTGACCATTAAAAACTTTTTGGGGGCCATAAAAGTTTTGGATCAAGCTGATATTACTTTTTTCCCTTCATCTGGGTCTGTATGACCTAATCAACAGATTGGATGTCAAATAAACAGTACATTGGGCCTTTAGAGGATTTTAATGGTGGATATCCAATCATTATTGTTCTCTAGTGGTGTGGTCCAACTAAGATTTATATCCCTCTCAGGTTTGGGATCAAGCCCTAAAATGATCTGTAAAAATGGATGAAAGGAATGGATGAAACAAATACATCATGGTGGGCCCACAGAGCACCGAACACTAGCCACAGGGCTGGTGGCAGGGGGAGCAGCCAATCCGTTTCCGGTAAAGGGTGGTGAACGCCTCCCTACACAATCCGCGTCCTCTGCAACCGGCCAACCGTCGGCGGAAATGAATCAAATGATCACATACGCCCGAACGTATGTGACTTCCCGTACGTTCGAGCTTCTATATGGCACACTGAAATCTGTATTCCCAATCGAATCCGGGTAACAGCTGATAAACCGATATTTAACCGAACATCACAATAATCAGGCCTATCCAAAACTTGGGTGGGCCAACCCACTAGGAAGAATGTAAAAAAACCATGCCTTAAACCTCTATATTCACGTGGTGTGGCCCACTTGAATTATTGATGGGTCTGACATTTTATCCTCATGCATTTCCTCTGATGAATCGATTTGATGGAATATACACATCATGTTGGGCCCTACACGCAGTATAGAAGTTTCTACGGTGGGCGCCCCCCTCCCCATTGCACCTAGTTCTTCCCTGCCGTATGGGCCATCTGAGTTTTGAATTGGGCATACTTTTCTAGATATAGGCCGAAAATGAGGTGTCTCAGATGATGGACGGTTTGGATAGCACATAAGCATCACGGTGGCTCGACACAGCTCGAACGTATGGAAATTCACAAACATATGGGCCAATGTCATATGCGTTGGACTGGGTAATTTATTGGGCCTTAAGCTGAGGGAAGCCCAGGTACGGCCCATTTATCAAATGGTACTGTAAAACCTTTCGGCCAGAGCATTAGTTACTCGGTTTCCGATGCATGTGGCACGTGTATGATGATCCGGACCATACGTCCGTTAATTGGTCACTGACAACAGATTTCGCTAATCGAACAATCTAAACCGTCTATCGGACACCTTTTCTCACTGAATGGGAGCTGTCGCTGTTTTTCTTTAGCGTTCATTTGTACTCTATCAATTAAAGGGCTAGGATTTCCCAAGCGTTGTGGCCATTTTACTGTGGCCCACTCCTTATTGGAAATACCAATTGAACTGTTTAGATCTCGTTGTAGGCCACAAATTGAAAGGTTAGGATTGTTCTAATAAGGAGAAATATGGGGCATCCAGTGGGGTCCAAGAGACCAATGGTCTGGATCAGTGAAGCATGGGCCCATATTTTTCCTCCTTTCCCTTTTTTTTTTTTTTTTGGAGACGAATTCCAAGATACGTGAAAATTTGCAGGGAAAATGCAGGACAAGAGCACAGCAGACGTAACTTCGGACCAATACCACAAATACAAGGTACTTCTACTGTGGGCCATGCACATGTTTATCCTGACCGTCCATCCGGTGGGCACTGTGATTGAGACATGGCTGGAAATTTAGACTGATTGGATGATCCAAATTCTTGGATTGGTGGCCTACGAATGGATGGTCAACAAAGCAAAGTGGATAAATGGTCCAGATCACAAGTAATTGTTCTGATTGGATGCACATTTCTGTAACATATGCCATTGATCGTGTTGTCTCCCATCATGGCTTAAATCCTAACATTTCCCCCGTCAGATGATCCTAGCCAGCCCATGAAAATGTATATTTATGACTAGTAGTCCACATTTTATGGGTTCAATTTGGATTATTAGGACCATCTGATGATTATTGGGGCCGTATATCAACCATTGGGCCCACCATATGAATTATTTGGACCACAAAGCCCACAGAGCTCAACATGACAGGATTTCGTCTCCTATGTGGACCTAGGTTTGGTGTCATTAATCACCTGCCAATGACCTTTGTTGGGCGTCACATAAGTAAAATTCGAATTTCAATTAAATGCACAAAAGATAAACACAACAAAGCATGCATATAAAAATATGTCTTTACGTAGAAGATCTCTAGTGAAAAAAACAAAAAAAAAACCCATAAAGTGATGGTAAATCCCATTGTAAAAATGAATTATAAGGGATAAATCATATTTAATGATGTAAAACACTTCAGAAAACTTTAGCCTCTCTTTTGAACACTCTTAATAGCATTTTAGCTTTCTTTATTATACCATAATTTTGTATTACACTTATATTTATAGTATAACAATTGAAATATAAAATAATTCATGCAATTATACAAATTTATGCGCTTCGTGATTTAAGTATCAATTGATCGATAGCCATATCTTCAACTACTCATATGCTCAAAATTGTTCAGAAAGTTTACAAACATTTTCTAAAATGTGTTGATTAATCAACCCGATAATTCAATCAATTGAACATGTCTAAAACTATTCAAAGACTAATTTATATAATCTAAGGCACACTTAATCAATAAGCTGTTCGATTGATCGAGATCCCTTGTTTCAATGGATGGATTCAATCCTAACTTGTGCTAGTCACAAATTGAATCAAGGTTTTAACCATGGTATGTGTACACGCATATGCATGTGGAAGACTCTAATCTCTTCTCATTCCAAACCTTGCAGGAAGATGTGAAGCTCATGAGCAAGATGGGTCTAGATGCCTACAGATTTTCCATCTCCTGGTCAAGGCTCCTCCCACGTATGTATACCATCGCAACTAATGAAATATGTGGTATCCATTCATCGAAATTGACGTATGCATGATGCAGATGGGAGAGGAGCCGTTAATCCGAAAGGCATCCAGTACTACAATAATCTCATCGACGAACTGATCAGCCACGGTATTCTTCTTCTTAATCTCATCGACTACACATGTCGCCCATCTAATGAATTGATTGGCCTAATATTTGTATTGGGTCATATACAATCAGAGGCCCACCTGATGTACGGCTAGGATGTCCCACACACACTTATTTCCTATTGGATGAAGCAGGAATTCAACCACATGTTACCATCCACCATTTGGATCTCCCTCAAATACTTGAAGATGAATATGGAGGATGGCTCAGCCCAAAAATAGTGTAAGTTGAAGAGTTTTTAACTGATTTCTATGCCCACACGTGCACAACATCTGATCCTTGCATCAGTTAATCCCCACAGGTATATGAACCGTCACAAACGACATACCAGGCTGCATTTTATGTCGAATGTGGACCATTGAAAAGTACATTTTGGTGGGGCCCACCTGATGCATGGCTCAGATGGTTGGAAATTGGGAGAACAGTGATAATATTAATTGGTTTTGATTTGATTCAGGGAAGATTTTACAGCCTATGCAGATGTATGCTTTAGAGAATTTGGTGATAGGGTGGCCCACTGGACCACCCTAAATGAACCCAACGCCGTAGCCGTTGTATCTTACGACATGGGCTTCCTTCCACCTCAGCGATGCTCCTACCCATTTGGCTTCAACTGCACAGTTGGCAACTCCTCCGTGGAGCCGTACATTGTGGTCCACCATGCCTTGTTGGCACATGCATCAGCTGCCACGTTGTATAGACAAAAATACCAAGTGAGTTCTTTGGTTACACCTACGTTGCTGGCCCACAGCAACCATCAGGTTATCCCTTAATAGAAGATTTATTGAATCTACGGCCAGGATTGGTCCATTTATTCTTTTCGGACGATCCTGGCTTCTGGGCTTAAGATTAAAAATCAAGCCAAGACCAGCAAGTTTAGGCTCGAGCCTGGTTCAGAACAAATAGGCTCAAGCCCAAGTCACCTACTTTCCCATTTATAGTATGGCTCTAATGCTACTCTGATCGGATGATCGCAACCATTGAAATTGGCTGAGTTAAGATCACTTAACATCCATTTTGCATGTTCTCAAAATTTTTGCCTCTGATTAAACAATGATGATTATTTAGGGGCCCACCTGATTATTTATTGGTACGGCAGTCGATGGGCCGGGCTTGGTACAGGCAAAAGCAAAAGTTTGAATAGGGCTGGTACATCAGGTCGGTCCGAACAGTTCAAAATCCGGGCCGAAGCCCGTTGACAGTCCTATTAATAGGGCTGATAGTCGGGCGGGTTGGTGCTCACCCCTAGCCCAACCGAAGGTTCCTATACCTCAAACCTATCTCAACCCAACCTCGGGTCGGTAATTCTCAACCCAAGGCCAACCCAAGTGGGCTCGGTCGGGTTGGTTGGGTGGATACATGATAATATTTTTGTTACCATATTAGTCTATTATGTTTTCAATATACATCTTATTTTTTGTATGTATGATTTTATTAATTATATAGGTAGTTATTTATCGTAAAGAACTGTATTTTTTTCTAAACAAATAAGTTAAAATATAGGAAGACTACGGCTTAAAAAGTCATGTTGTGTAACACGCAATCTATTTGGGAGAAAAATCCAACATATCTTATTAGCTTGAGTCATCAGAAATGACTTAGACCAGTGAAACTTGACAGCATTGAAATTTCATGTGCCTTCAACATAGACGATTTGCACTCAATTATAATTTATAAGTAACTTTTATATCAACTGGGTTCAGGTTGTGTCAGGTGACCCAAGATCTCAACCTGAGCCTGACCCAAGTTTTATCATGTTGGTGTTTACATAGCCCAAGCCTGAGACCGAACCCGATGCATCATGCCAAAGCCCACCCAATGTCGGGTCGGTTATGGGTCGGTCGGGTTGAACTCGCTCAACTTTCAACCCTACCTATTAATGGTTCCCTCACAGTAGGCCTTCAAATGTAAAGTTCATAGTTGATCATAGGTGGGGCCAGTTTGGCCCACAAATGAAAGGGCCCAGATAAGATGTGTGTAACTAATCCAGGTTGCTATGCAGGCCAAGCAAAAGGGTTTGATAGGCTTGAATGTATATAGTTACTGGTTTATCCCTCTTACAAACTCCACAGCAGACGTTAACGCAGCACAAAGAGCCCTCGATTTCTCCAATGGGTGGTAAGTACATAGGAATTAAACAATGCATATACACACACACACACGTATATGCACATACAAACATACGTACATACGTACATGTGTACATGCATACATGCATAATTACCATATACATAGGTGCCTATATAAAATGTGTTTACGTGGGCCCACTTTGACCGTCTGCTAAGCTCATCTAACCGTAGGATTGTCCACCCGGTGGTGTACGGAGACTATCCAGAGATCATGAAGAAGAATGCAGGATCAAGGATCCCATCTTTCACCAGATCTGAATCAGAACAGGTGAAGGGCTCGATCGACTTCCTTGGTGTGAACCATTACACAACGGCCTACATACAGGACGACTCTAACGGCCCGAAAAGCAACGTGCGAGACTTCAATGCGGATATGTTTGCTAAATTCCAATGTATGGTACTTAGAAAAGTGCTATTTCATATTCATTATCATGGGCCATGCCGTGAGTGTATCAAGGCCTAAAAATCAGAGTAGCATTCTCATCAGGTGGGCCAGACATGTAGGTTGAATGTGGAAGTGATTGGATTTTTGTGCCAAGGGGCACTTACTGCGTGGCCCGCCTTTTAAACGGGTTGGATTTTTCACACGTGTCATGTTGGCACGTGTGAAGCGACTTCATTTGGCATGCTTTTACCATTTAGAGAAATTCAATAAAGAGAGTGATTGATGTTCCAAGCTCTCATCAGTGGCTTTGTATTATTGCAGTTTCAAAAGATGATTCACCGAGTGGTCAGGTAAGATCTAAACCGTTAATCATTTCAGTTTTGGCTTGAACATTGGACATCGCTAACAGGGATTGAGAATCAGATCCTGCCAATCAAGATGCCAGTCGTTCCGTCTGGCTTGCAAAGCTTGCTAGAATACTACAAAAATGACTACGGCAATCTACCAATCTATGTCCAAGAAAATGGTAAGCTATTTTCCTTATGATGCTCAAACCAAACAGGGGAAACTGTTTTTCACATGGGTTGGGCCCACTTAGAGAAATGAACTTGATGGGCCCAGCCATAGATTTAAAGATATTAAAGGCCCGTCCCAAGCTTAGATTCATCAGTCCATGAACGTTTATTGATATTACACTCTGGCAGTTTGATTTAAATTTCATGCCTGATGAATGGCTGGGTGTGGGATGCTTTTTCATTACATAAGTAAATGGGCCCAATGAGACAGTGTGGCTCACCTAGCCCATTGATTTTCCAAAGTTCTTACTAACCTATGCACATCATAAGGTTTTGGTGGGCCCCAAAATGAGTCACTCAACGACACGGCCCGAGCGGAGTATATAAGTGGATACCTTAATGCAACGCTAAGCGCGATCAGGTATGGCCCACCTAACTAATGTATCATATTAGCCGTTAAGGGTCAAGGTGTGGCCTGGTTAACAAGAAAACAGTAACTTATTACAATGCGGGTCCCATACAGGAACGGATCAAACACCAAAGGATACTTTGTGTGGTCATTCCTAGATGTTTTTGAATTCTTGGCTGGATATGTGCAGAGGTATGGGCTTTATCATGTGGATTTTAAGGATAAGACCCGTTCAAGACAGCCCAAATTCTCAGCCCATTGGTATGCGGATTTGCTCAAGAAAAGCCAGGAAATGAAGATAGAGATGGCCACCCAGCAAGCAATGGCCCATCCTACCCAGTAGTTTTTTTTTTTTTTTATTTTTTTTTTTGAGGATTGGTGTCATACTCTGGTAGAGTGTGATGGATGATACACGAGTACTTAGATATTGCATATATATGTGGCATGCATGTAACTCAAATCGATTCCTCAAAAATCGTGGTTTTGAGTTTAGATATATCATGAAACAAAAATTAAGCTCATTTCCCCATGTTAGTATTGAATTGGTGGAGGATTTTTGGATGATTAAAAATGAAACATATCCAATTATGCTATTTCAACAAAAAAGTGTCATGTGGGGTTCAACCCATCTGATTTTGGGCCTGTGGCCTAGCCACAGTGGGTTCCTAGTTTCATCGGTTTAATTTGAGTGAATACAATTTCTAAGTGTCTGCGTTTCAAGCATCATGCCCTTTTTTGGTGTTTTAATTTGAAGAGTTGAGGTCCAATATATGTGCATGAAATTAAGATGAAGAAGGCCAGCTTTCGATCAATGGTCCAATCTTTCTATATATATATATATATATATATATAGAAAATACCACCGGTCAATTTCTCAACTGTTTAATTACTTTTGAGAAATGTTGGACACAATGGGAAGATTCACTTGACTTGAAATGAGTACCTTGATTGGCCATCATGATGGTTGTATAGGGTTGCATGTCGGTCTTCCGCTTCCTCTATACCCACAGTTGTATGGCCTCCAATGGAAGGAGAATCGTGCGTGAGAATGGTGTATGTACTTAGGGACCGAATGCACTTTAAATAATTAGGGTGGTTGTGGGAAAGAGTCCACCCCCACTACTTCCTTTGTTGTGGTCCACTCAATACTTAAATATAACTTATTTTTTGTCTCACATGCTAGAATCGTCTATAAAAATGGATGATTAGTGTGGCTAAAACATAAACATTAATGTGGGCCCCATAAAATACTATGCACTGGCACCAACCGGTACTGATACAAGAAAACACATGCGTGCTGTAAAAAAAAGTTTTATGAAAAGGTCTCAAGCACAAGGGGCTAGACAATAAACTAACGTCCAACCAACTAACAACGCCCAACTTTTCTTGTGTATGTGTGTCACACTCCGAAAATTAGCACCCAAGTACGGTGAGTTTGATCCCGAGTTTTTGGGTGTGAACCTATCGAAAAATGCACGTGATCCAGTTCCTACGTGCCCATGCAGTCTGGTTAACATTCGCTTATGATCAATTATCAGAACTGTTTTAAATCAGTGACATCAAAAGTTAAGCAGAGATAACTAAACTTAGAAATATATGGCTAATATATAAAATATACAATTTCAAAAGTGGTGTTCGCCCAAATGGAGATTATACAAGCCATAATGAACATCCAACAAAATTATCATATGGAGTACACCCAACTGGGGACTCCCCCCCCCCACACACAAAAATTTGAATAAAATGTAAAATTTCTATTTTCGCCCAACACTCATAAAACATCGTGGTGGAAGAGCGAGTCAATCTAAGCTTGTCCGTCTAAGAACTCGGTGGTACCTGCACCCATAATATCACCTGGTTATTGTTTTAAAGCATTGTCTCAAGTGAAAGTGAGTAACTAACTTAATAGTACCAGTTTCTAAGTTATACATGTTATCAGCACAATCAAGCGCATGTAATAATATCATAACAAAATAAACAATTCCCTAATTTAGTTTATTAAGTACATGGGTCTCATGATATGCGAATGCATACTCCTCACAATTCCAACACTCCCTCATCACAGTGACTCCAACGCCTTTTTGCCACAATGCCACAATTGTCATGATATGCGTAATTATCTAGATGTTTATTAGTGCATATTTAAATAGCATATTGGTGAAGCTAAAGTACCAACATTTTATCATGAGTCTAACCAAATCACAAGGCTCATTGTAGTAGTAGCGACTCCTCATCTATGTCACTTGATTTATTTTAAGGTTCATCAACCAAAGTTGACCACAAATAATTTAGGGGTTGTCACCCAGACACAAATGTGGCGAAGTCACGACATCAATTTTTATTTATAATACGATAGGCTCACAACCTTCACAAGTGTTCAATGGTCGGAAGCTTGTCACACAATTTTGCACCAATATAGAGGGCTCGTCATCCCTTTTTTTTTTTTTTTAATCAACACAGCAAGCACATCACCCCGGCATAAGCTGACAGCTCAGACACGGTGTCTCATAAGACTATGCCCGGTTCATGAGTCTTTCTAGGATCATATCTCACTAACGATTATGAATGAACTTAATTTAATGATAACATTAGTATTTGAGATTCTTTTGAATGGTATACAAGCCCCAAAAATAAGAATGGTCGGGTCAGGCATTGGATTGATTCAATCGACAACGAAGGACTTCAGACAAAATTGATATTGGGTGCAAAGCATCCCGTGTAGATTCAACTATTGTCGGTCATCGGTGTTAAACATCAGTCTACCGTATAAGTCTGGGATAGCCAACATAAAGTGGGTCATCCACTTAATATTCTGGAGGACTTGATCCACACAACTACAAATTATATTATTAAATATATAAACATGATCATGAAACAACTTACTACCATAACAGAATATATCAATTAAATGCATTTGTGAATCAGCACTAACTAATGAATATCAACACAAAACTGTATAATTCATTAACATTTATCAAATAACATAAAAAAATTTAGCAATAAGAATTTTATATTGCTCAAGCATTTCATCGAACATATTGATTACCAACAACACATAACATTAGAGTTATAATAATAAAAAAATTCAAGCATAAATAGCATATGAATATTATAAACAACCAAAATCCTTATCTAGCACTATTAAAAGTTGATAAAATGAAACTTAAAAGAATTGATAATACCTTAATAAGGTTTCACACGACCCAATCACAATTAAGGTTAGATTTTTTGGAAAAAATTACCAAATCCTAAATCAATTAGAAGGAAAACATGTAAGATTCATAAAATCTAACCCTGTGTAGTTTAATCAGAAGGCATGAAGCATTTCTTACCTCGATCATTGACGGAAAGGGATTTGACTGATAATTTGATAGCGGCTAGGGATTTGATTGAAAGGAATTGGTGAAATAAACTAAAGCACAAATCTCCCCTCTCTTACTCTCACTTTTCTTCTTTACCTCTTTCTCTTTCTCATTTTCTTTCTCTCTCTTTAGTAAGGTAAAATCGTATGGGGAAAGGGGGTGCCCAAATGAGGCTCTTTTATAGCACCAGAAACTATGCAAATGGCTGAAGTGGCTAAGGGTTAGGTGTATTAACCATATGGGAGGGTGTTTCCAACTAATGGGCCCACAAGAGGGTTCACAGGTTGATCTACAGTATAAGATAATTGTCATAAGTGGTGATCTGCACAAGGCTTCGATCGCGCCATAAATCGGACACACCGATCAACGGTTATGATCAAAAGTCAATTCGATGGTTACCGATCATCGATCGGGGTTGCGAATATATGGATATGTGTAGAATATTACTTTAGGTTGGTGCCCTAAATTTGATCGTGATCTGATGGTCCGAAAGACAACTTTGGTGAAGATCAGATGCAAACAAATAAACTTACGTTCTTTACATATCTACGAGCATTCACACATCTTATGTGCTCGCCTTGTGAGCCCAAGTTGAATGATTTAAGATACAATCTCGGTTCGATGTTCCGCGATAAACGTCAAGCTCAATAAGACGAATGTCTTTTATAGTTTCGATTTTACTAACCCACTAACGAGCTGTATAGAGCTTGTTTCGTTAATTCAGAAATTTCTAAAATGAATTGATCGAGTAATAAGATTTCTCGAGCACGATGATTAGGGATTATACTAACCGAGTTCATATTGCGGCTTATTTACAATTAGCGAAAATGATGATTCAATCCTAATCATTATTAATTTTTAGGCTAATAGAGTAATTGGGTCAGTTTGATTTATTAATAAAGATTTGGCCCCTACTTGTCTTGACTTTAGTTATGTTTTCATTTAGTTACGGCTGTCTTGATTAGTTAGTGATAAGTCAACTAAATTTGTACCCTAAATGAATATATTATAAGATTAGGCCCAAGATTTTGATGCTCGAGTGTATCCGTTGCCTTCCTATGGTTAATTAATCAAATATGTATCGTTATTTACTAGTAATGTTCGTGTATATGTTAAGACTGAATGTTAAAGGTAGTAAGTGACAAAACCAATTCTACTATAAAAAAAAAAAATTGAGAATTTTTTAAATCTAAATTAGCAAAAATCCAAGACATTACAACGTGATATCCAACCGTCTAATAGGTTGGCCATCAAGAGCATCACCTTTTGAAAAATTACAATATTCACTTGTTGAGAGAACGGAACTTGTGTTTCATTATTTACCGATGTTTGAACTTTGTTTTATATGGTGCAAACCACTTGATGTGCAGATATTATTGAGCATTTCACTAGACAATTCACTTTGTGGGACCAATGATGTCACGTACACTTAATATTTTGCAAGTTATCATATAATATGAATTTTTAACTTAAGAAAACCCATTTTTGGGGGAATGTATCAACCTTCTCAAATATAACACCGTTGGAACAAGTGGGAGATGGAAGCTTAACCTTGATTTTTTACGTCCTCGCTGCTATGTGTATGTGAGATCCACTCTAATCATTAGCCGTGTAACTTCATTCTAGGCCTAGAACCAAACAATCACACTGATTCGTGATTTAAGTAGGCCACACTTAGGAAACAGTTAAGAGAGATATACACCCTTGATTTTTACATTGCCCATAATGAGTATGTGAAACACACTTCAACCATCACATGCCACACCAGCCACACTAAGGAAAACAATTTAAAGGGGTGATGTAAATGATGGTCAGGGTGCATTTCATATTAATACCACAGTGGGGCCCACTCAAGCCGCAACCCTTTTTGCAAAGTGGCATGAATTATTTCCTCTTTGCATTAATTAATTCCTAGCTAGGTGCAACTAGTTCAGAGCATCTCTCTCTCTCTCTGTACATATATGAGAAATGGTTCTATGCGGTAGAGCTGTGAGGGTCCCACCATGATGCGTGTCGAGCATCTACCCCATCGATCAGATGAACCATCCCATGGTGGGCCACAAGCTTAAAAATCAAGTCAATCCAGATTTGGGTGGGCCACAACACATACAAAAGTTGAGAGGGGTTACCCTCCCATTAAAACATTCATAATCATTTGTTGGGTCTACCGAGATGTGGTTCACAAATCCAACCAATCCATTACGTGTGTCCCACATGGATGAGGGGTCAGACTAAGTTTCAAACGCATACAAAATTTAGGTGGGCCCTACCAAGTGATTTTATAAGTTTTAGGCATGTTTTCACATGATTTTAGATAATATGGCCCACCTGAGTTCCTTATACAGTTGATTTTTGGGATATCCCATAATTTAAAGGGTACCCATCATATGAACGGTGTTGATTTTCAACACGCATCACGGTGTGGGCCACACAGCTCGACCTCATGGGAAGTTCCCATGAGCTCGACCGCATAGAACCATATCTCTCTCTCTCTCTCTCTCACACACACACACACACACATATATAGTGACCAGTGTTTTTCCCGTTTGACCACTCGGAAATTGAGTATTAAAATAGTTTTTATGTGAAATCCACCCCCACCTAACCTCATTTGAAGACCAGTGCAAAACACTCAGTCACATCCATGATCCATGTGGACCGCATAATTAGAAATAATATACAAAGTAACACTCACTTACCAAACCTTTTCCCTTGACGTGGAACACCTAAATCATAGAGAGTCTAAATATTTCGGCCCAATGTCTAAGTTTCAATGTGTTATCTAATGGTTGGAGTGGATTGCATATGATCATCACAGTGGACCCTGTAAGAATCAACGGTGTATGTATCTTTCCCAACTGGTTTCCCTCGCATGGCCCGCTTGCTTGATTTTTCTTTTTATTTTTTTTTTCTCTCAGCTTAATAATATATGACTACAGATTTGGTGGCCAGTGGGAATCTCGTACACGGCGTGTAAAAATTAAAGGGTCTACCGTACAAGTAAAATTCTTTTTCACCCAGGAAGTAGAAGTCCAACATATTGGACCTTAGGTTAAGGTCCAACCTACAGATAACTTCCAGCTTTCTGTGCGAATACAACATCCAACCTGTCTAATAGTTTGGCCTTATCAAGGGCATTACCTTCGGAAAATTTCCTCTACAGCCATTTATTGAGTGGTTCACACTTTATTTATCTGTTTACCAATGTATATTAAATTGTTTTTTATGGTGTGGCCCACAATATCCTTTTTTTTTTTCATACACTCACTCACACTTCACACCCCAATGAACTACAATAGGACTTTACTGCAATGGATACTCCAACCTATTCATTTCTTAAATATAACTATAAGTCTAAACTAGTAATTTCACCACCCTAAAGTTAGGGCTTATTAGAGAAAAAATACAAATGAATAGTATATTTGAAGTTTGTGCAGGTAGCCTGTCCTCTTAACAATTTAAACAATTAACCATAATCGATACCATCTTAACCATAGAATCAAATGGGTCATAAGAATTCTTTTCCCATAGTAGTTAGGCATATTATTAGACATGCACCGTCCATCTTCAATTTTTGTAAAGGTCTCAAGATTGTGTAGATCGTCAAATCTTGCGGGCCCACCAATCTAGGTCATCTTTAAGTGGTACACTTGATGTGTAGATATGACTATAATTTGAACTAAGTGATCCTTATGGTGGGGCCAACCTATTACAAGGGTTACACTTGATGTGCACTTAATATTTTGGAAGTTATTGTACATAAAGAATGTAGCTCGGGGGCCACCCCATTGAACTTGAAATCCTTCTTTTTATAAATATAAAACGAATAAGTAGGGGATGTAAGCCCACCCTTGATTTTTTTATTTTTCATTTTTTATTTATTCATGGGGCCACCATGATGTGTACATAAGATCTACTCATTAGATGTGTATGCTCATGTTAAGCATATAATAAAAATAATAACAACAATAATAATAGGTTGACTTGGGATTTAAGTGGCTCACACTAAGGAAAATAGTCAGGAAAGAGTTGCCGACAGTTGATTTTTACATGGCCTAATAAGATTATAACATGCAGTCCACTCCAACCATTAGATAACATACTAAAACTTAGGCACGATGCCTAAAAACCATGCCCATGAGTGATTTAGATAGGCCACACCAAGGAAAATAATTTGGAGAGTGAGTGTTACTATGGTTCACATAAATCACAGATGAGGTTTGAGTTTTTTGCCCGGGCTTAACATGTAGTGACTTACTATTGTTGGGTGATTTCACAAAAAACACTATAGTGGGGCCCACGCGAGCAGCAACTCATTTTCCTTCTCTCCTTCATCTTTATTAACATTAATTATTCATTAATTAATATCCAATAGGCTGTAGGAATATTTATTACCCTTTAACTTAAAATTGGTTGGACATCCACCTAGATGTTTAGGTGAGAGACAGACTCTCAAGCCTTACCGGTTGGACTATACCTTACCGTGGGGTCCACCCAGGCCGGCAATCCTGTTTTCTTCTCTGCCTTAGAATAGGAGAAACTCTCAAGTCGAACTGGTTGGACTGTACCTTACGGTGGGGTCCACTGGGCCGGCAACCCGGCCATTTCCTTCTTTACCTTCTCCTTTGGAAGTAGATTGTGTCCAACCCTAGTTAAACCTAGCAACGTCTGACCAGATCTGTGTGGGCCGGGCCATGGTATTATATTGTTTATCCGCTTCGTCCACGCTCTAGTGGACCACACCAAATAATAAGCTTGAGTTACTTTAAATGCACAAAGCATAAAATGGAACAGTCATCTATGGCATAGTCCTCTAGTGCGTTGGATCTACCTCATTTCTAAGCCCATCATTTACCATGACTTGAGAAAAAGGGATGGACAGCATAAAAAGATACATCATGGTGGGGGCCATGCAGAACTGGTAGAACGTTAGTAGGTTCGAGTTGAGGTGGGATGCTATCTGCTTCCTTCTACCTTGAAATCTCTGAACATTAATTAATAATAATTTTCTGCTTCCTTCTACCTTGGAATCTCTGAATATTAATTAATAATGATTTTCTATGGACCTTGGGTACAATCCGACCCGTTGGACCTGAGAGTACCTAAAAAGGTGTTTTTATCATTTAAATGAATTAAATGTTCACTCGCTTTATCGGCATGTTAAAAAGAAAGATTATAAAATTCTTAAGATATGAGTGTAATCGAATAATTAATAGGTTGCCACAGGAAAGAATATGAGATTGAGAAACCCTAGGGGAAGTGGGAACTTAGACATGGTGTGTCCCACCAAGCTTTTATGAAATCCAATCCCTGACCTGGCTATTAGGTCAGTTAGGTCAGTGATGGAAAATTTAGCTGTAAGGCTAAAAAACCAGGTGGGTTCAAGAATCAGGTGAGCCATACTAAAGAAAACAGTGGGAGAAGGGGATGCGCTGGTGGATTTTAACATGGCCCACTGTGATGTTTATGTTAAATCCACTCCAACCATCGGCTTACTCGGAAAAATTCATACATGGTGACAAAAAATTAGGCTTATTTTATGGCATTAGCAGAAAAATGAGGCAAATCCAAATCTCAGGTGAACCACGCCACCAAAAATTAGGCTTATAGTCCAACCCATTAGACATGAAACTTTAAAAAAGAATTTATCTAACGGAGTGGTTCACCTGAGATTAATTAATGTTAATAAATGTTAAGATGGGAAAGGAAATGGGGTTGCCAGCTTGAGTGGACTCCACCATTGTGTTCATGTGAAATCCACCCCAACCACCATGTGCATCACCCATGATAGATTCAGGACTGAAAAATCAACCTCGTTTGTGATTAAGGTGGACCACACAATTAGAAAATCAACCTTATCTGAGAGTTAGGTGGACCTCACAATTAGAAGCTGTGTACAGGGTAAAGATCACCTTCCAAACCTTTTTCCCTTGGTGGGCCCACCTAAATTATTAATGGGCCTATTTTTTTGGCCCCAAGACCAAGTCCATGTGCATCACCCATGTTAGGTTTAAGACTGAAAAATCAGCTTAGTTTGTGATTAAGGTGGACCACACAATTAGAAAAATAGCCTCATTTGTGATTAAAGTGGACCACCCAAGTAGAAATAGTATACAGGGTAAAGCTCACTTTGCAAAACTTTTTGGGTCTAATTTTTTTGCCTTTTAATATGGAATATAATGATAGGAATGGATTCAACAAACTTATCACAGAAGCCCTGTAGAAATAAAGGTAGAGCATCTCTCTTCCAATATTTTTCATTTTTGTGGTCCACTTAAATCACAAGATAAACTAATCTTTTGGACCTTAGCCTAAAATATGATTCCACATCTAGTGATCCAAATTGATCTTACCCACCACAGAGTACCCCTTGAAAAATCAAGGGTGACCATCCAAAGCAACGTGAAGCAAAGCAAGATGAAGCAACTTATCTGCTTGTGGCTTCCCCTGACAACCTAGTGGGTGTTTTCCTAACTGTGGGGCCCACCTTGATGTATGTGTTGTATATCTATGCCATCCATCAATTTCTATCCCTCATTTTAGGTCATCGTCTAAAAAATGAAGTAGATCCAAACGTCAATTGGACCACACCACAGGAAACAGTGGTCATCGAATGCCCATTGTTAAAAACTTCCTAGGGCCGACCATAATGTTTATTTGCCATCCATACACACGATAAGGTTACACAGACCTTGATCCAAAACTTTTGTGGCCCCAAAAAGTTAATGGTGAACATTCAATCCTTACTGTTTTCTGTGGAGTGATTGGAGAAACCATTGGACAGGGTGGATTTCTCATAAACATTACAGTGGCCCCAGTTAGATTCCTGTCTCAGGCAATCCTTGCCTGTCATTTTCGGCCCATGCTCATGGAGTTAATATTGAAATGACAAAAATGTCCTTAATATTTGGAAGCTAAATGCCTTGTGTGTTGACATAACTAAGTCAGTAGGCCCACCATGATCTATGTGTTATATCCACACCGTCCATCCATTTGTCAAGATCATTCTAGGTCTTGCGCTCAAAAATAAAGCATATCCAAAACTCAAGTGGACCATACCAAAGAAAGTAGTGGGGACAATGATGTTTATTTGTCATCCAATCTGATCATGAGGTTAAATGGACCTAGATGAAGAGAAAAAAATAAAACAAATATCAGATTGATCCAAAACTTTTGTCGCCCCTAAGAAATATAGCCCATTTGGGAGCATGAATTTGGAACCCGTGGATTCAGAACCCCCTATATTTGAAACCCACTGGATTTGAAATCCTTCCTCTTGTGTTCGGCACCTTGGTTTGGGAATCAACTTTAATCCAAAAGTAGTTATGCATGGTATATTTTTGGGGGTTTGAATATAATTATTAAATCAACTTTAATATCTTTAATTAGTGGACGTATGTAATGTTTAACATAGTTGTTGTAATAAGCCCGCTAAAATATATAATTTACCTGAAAATGATGAAATTTCAAGTCTCGAACAGGCCACCAGCACAAAATCATGTCCAGGTGACTAACCAATGAATTTTAACCATTGATTTAAATAGACAATGTTTGGACAGCACTGATCATCATATTAAAGTAATTATAGTAATGCAATTGATAATCTAGTTGTTTTGCGATATCATTAGTGGGCCATGTGTCCAATATTTTAATAGTCTAGTGACACATATTACACATGCAACTTTTGGAAGAATTTTAAATGTAATCCAAGCTCTCCTCATTAATTTAAAACCCCTCTTTGAGGGGATTTGAAACTTTTGTAGTGCCAAACAATCAACGGATTTAAAATCGCCTAAATCCATAGCACCAAATAACCATTAAGCTTGTTTGGCCGGGTGGATTGGAAGGGATTGAATGGTATTAGGGTGGATGGCATGAATTTCTAGGTAATGATGGTGTTGTCAGTGAATTGTCTTGAGATCCATGGGATTGCTATATTCAGTCTGTTTGGCACGCCTGGCTAATCCCAGGATTAAACCTTCCCATCTCTTCCAATCCCAATATTTTAATAGTCTAGTGACACATATTACACATGCAACTTTTGGAAGAATTTTAAATGTAATCCAAGCTCTCGCCGTTAATTTAAAACCTTCTTTGAGGGGATTTGAAACCTCGTGCATCTTGCAGACTTTGTGGTGCCAAACAATCAACGGATTTAAATCGCCTAAATCCATAGTACCAAACAACCACTAAGCTTATTCAACATATATCCACCGTATATATTATTTGGCCGCACATGGTAGCAGAGTTGTCAGGTACGGATGCTCAAATTTTCATCTCAAACTTCTAATCAGAATATGACAGAGGCATCTCCACCTGGCATGTGGACAGCTAGTGGGCCCTAAACGGGTATATAGAGCGAAAAATGAGCCCGATCTACAGAAAACACGAGGATTGTGTGTCCACGGTTAAAATATTTGTGGGGTTAGAGAAGCTTTGAATTAGGATAATATTAGTTCTTTTCAGTTCATCCAGTAGAAGTGATATCATGAATGGTGTGGATGATGTACAAATATCATTATCAACCCAAGGAGGATTCAACATTAGGAATTCCCTACCCACCTTTTCCTTTAACCACGCCCACGAGAGTCTTTGGATCATGCTCACTTTTGCACTAAAGTCATAGTAGCTTTCTCGCGTAGTTCCTGCGGGCAGGGAGCCTAGATAGAGCCCACATGGAAACCGGGCTCACAAAATTCCCGATCGCCGAATCCGGCGCCGACAGCCTTCGTAGAACCCCATTTTCGGATCCCGGCACCCATTCACCAGGTTCCGATCCTGGGATACTACAAGGAGGATTTCAAATCATCAGTCTGATTCATAATGAGCATAACACAAGCATAACCCACAACTAATAACCACAAGAGCACCACCACAAAATCCACTATGATCAAAAACTTTTTAGTACAATGCGACAAAAGGGAAAAATACAATGTAACAAAAGAAGCAAACTCCAGAAGCTCAGCTGCACGCTCCAACTACAGCGAGACTATGGCTGCGACTGCGTCCTGGCGTCACCTGCACGCATCAATCGTGCATAAGCTTATGGAAAGCTTAGAGGGTGGTGTAAGTGTGTGCGCATTATAAACGTGCTCAAAATGCAAGGTCAGAGTGATGCGGAATCATGGTGATGAGCACATGAATGCAATCAACCGTACAAGGCTATGCGGTGCAAGATATGAATGCTATCGGCCATAACACGGCCATGCGATGCAAGATGCAACTCAAGCATGCCAATCCTCAACATGTATCAGTACAGTTCTCTTATGGATAATCACAGGGGTTCAATACACTCCAAATGGCACTGTCGCTCTCCTAGTCGCACAATCCAAATGAGCGTAAGAAACCTCACTATCCGCCGACCAATATCGGGCCCAATACCTACCCGAGACGTCGATAGCGGACCCATTCACGAGTGGTCAAACTCGGCCTAGTATTGCCCCTACCCTCGGGCGAGTAAGGCCACACTCCTTTCCAACCGACCACGACACGGTGGGAGACGCGGCCTCTGGTATTCGGCCCTCATGCGTTCGTATATCCACTCGGTCTCGACGTTGGAGTCATCCTCTGGTACCATCGGGTTTAGGGATTTTCACCGAGGGACGTCTATGGCGCCCATATGCTAGAACCAAATATTTTCGGTTTCCAATCCTGCCATCCACGATGTATCTGTGGAGGCTATGGCCCTGATGTCGCTAGGGCACATAGTAACTATAATCACACAAATGCAAGTGCATGAGTCACATTATCAGTCATGCAACAGTCTGTATGTACCATGCACTTATATGGGGCAACTCCGCCTATCAGGGAGCCCATAAACAGTTTGTCCAAAGGCATATGCTATGATCGGTCACTCCTCATGTCAGGCATACATATGATGCGAATGATCATGAACCATGGATCTATGCTAAACATGCATATAGGGATGGGCTCTGCGTATCACAGAAATGGGCCTAGACGGCCTGCAGAGCATATGAACCTATCAGTGACCTTAAGGAGTATGACAATGCGGACATTTAACCAACATTGTCCTTACAATGTGGACGTCAAACCAACATTGTTCCCAAGGCTTAGCCCGCCATAAAGCACCATTACACAAACCATAGGAAATCACACATTGCAATGGACTAATATACATCTCATTGGGCCTCGACCCATAGTTCTCAGATACATTAAATGGGCCATCTCCTATGGGCCTTATATAAATCAAGTGGGCCGCATTAGTGGGCCTTATGTACATTGCAATGGGTCATACTCCATGAGCCTTTGAAAACATCACAATGGGTCTCGTAACATGGCCCTTATATATATCAGAGTGGGCCTCATCATCGGGCCACCAATACGTCGAATGGGCCTAACCTCATGGGCCTTATATATATATCAAGGTGGGCCTCAATAATGGCCACAAATACACATCCAGGTGGGCCTCAACAACGGCCATATGGTTGAACAACTTGGATGTAACACTTGCATCATGGTGGGGCCCATATAGGCCCACCATCAAATATATATATATATATATATATATATATATATTTTATATAATATTATTATATGTAGACATATACAATATTATATATAATAATAATATAATACAATATTATATATATATATACACATATATATGTATATACATATATAGATATGTATGCCCACACACACACACTCACACACGTGCACACACACCCACATGCATACACACGTGCGAACGAACACGTGGACCCAGAAAGGGTTTCAATGGTAGAGTTCAATTCACACTGTTTCTTGTGATGTGGGCCGCCCGAGCGCTGGATTAACCTGATTTTCGAGGGGGGTCCATGTCAAATAGTGGCCCACCAAATGGACGGTGTGGATACGAAATATACATCATGGTGGGGCCCACGGATGGAGCCGTGGGTCCCTGCCTCTTGGCCGCCCGTCACGGCAGCAGCAGCAGCGCTGCTGCTGCTGTTTTAATTAATTTTTATTTTATTTTATTTTATTTTTTTTTTGTTTTGGGGCCCACCGAGATGTGATTCACAATCCAGCCCGTTCATTAGGTGTGTCCCATAATTTTAAGGGTCCAAATCAAGTTTCACTTGCATCCAAAACTCAGGTAGGCCCCACCAAGTGCTTTTATATGTTTAGACATGTCTTCATATGATTTCAGATGGTGTGGCCCACCTAAGTTCCATTTACTGCTAATTTTCGGGGTGGACGTGTAGACTAAGGGCGGTGTTGATGTCTGAAACGCATCACGTGGGGCCCATAGCTGGGGCCGTGAGCCCCAGCCCGGTCGCCCGTCCGTCACCCGCCGTACGGCGTGGCAGCAGCAGCGTCAGCGCTGCTGCCTCCCTCTTTTGTTTTTTTTTTTTTTTTTGAAAATTTTATTTTTTTACGGATTTTCATAGACGGGGCCCACATCCGCAAAATCCACTCCAGCCATGGGTCCCTATGGCTTGATACAAGCCCATAGAGTCCAATATCGGGCTATTTTTGATATGCAGGAGCCTTAGGGAGTAAACTGAAGGTAGGAACACTGTTTCCTATGGTACGGCCCGCCAGAAAATGGGATCAACTTCATTTTTTTCGGCTCAACGCCTAAAATGAGTTGAGGAACAATATGGACGGTTTGGATCTTACATATACATCAAAGTGGGGCCTGCATGAGTGGCCCACCACTCCCTTTCCTTTTTTTTTTTTTTAAAAGGTCCGTTGTTGCAGCGTCCAGCGTCCAGGGACGCTGGACGGTCTGTATATATTCATAAAAATGTGGTGGGTCCCACGTGAATGTGGCCCACCAATATATATATATATACAGATATATTTAATATTTATCTAATATTGTATATATATATAAGTACTTATTATATTATATATCATATACATAAGTATATAAAATATAACATACATATATATATATATATACCTATAAAAGATGCATCGGGCCCATCCCAACAATAGAGGGTGCGGATCATCACCTATAATAGAGTGGGCCACACCGTTTGATGTAGATGGACGGAGGAGATGTGACCTATTGGTGGGATCCACACCATTACAAAGAAAGAATGAGAGAGATAAAGAGAGATACACGGTGAGGTAGAGGAACCCCGCCACTATGGGCCCTCTAGATTAAATCACATACATCCAAATGGGTCCCACCAACAAGTGGGCCCTAAAATTTAAATTAATGGAAAAACACCCACCTTATCTTCCTTCTCCTAGCTCCCTTGGACACCTTAGCTCCTTACCTTCACTTTTAATGGAGATTGATGAAGGATGAATGGTTGAGATTGGAGATGAGAGGGTGGGCCACACTTGAAGTTGAGAGGGAGTGTTGGATGAGTGAAATTTCTCATGGGATTAGGAAAATTTGCTAGAGAATGAGAGGGAGAGATAGAAATAATGGATGGAGGGATGGGTGGAGTGGTGGTTGTAAGAAAGGAGTGATGAGAGGTATGGTTTAGTTTGAAATTGGTGGAGAAGAGGGATGGTTGAGGTTGAAAATGAGAAAAGAGGAATGGTGAGGTGGAAAGATGGTGGACTTTTGGAAAAAGAGGGAATGGGTGAGGTACTTTGAGGTATGGTTGCATTTATGGTTAATTAGTGGGACTAATTGTGTAGAGATTCCTTCGAAATCCGCAACGCGCGGTGTTTCTTCGGAATAAACGCCGATCGGCATCTTCTTACCTGGGTATCGGTTCGGTGCGCAAGTCACGGCGTTGGAACCGCGGCGCGACGCGATCACCAAGACATAAGTTTCGGATCGAGCCGACGTCGGTGTGCGGGACTGGCTTAAGATCGTGCGCAAACACCAAATACGGTGCATGCTCACTTTTGCACTAAAGTCTTAGCAGCTTTCTCGCGTAGTTGCTGCGGGCAGGGAGCCTAGATAGAGCCCACATGTTTGTGAGCAACCACCTTATCTATCCGCTTTGCAAGATCATTCTAGGATGTAGATCAAAAAATGAGCCAGATCCATTTACTTGAGTGGGCCGAAAAGGTAAGAATTGAACATTCACAGTTAAAATATTTAAGGATAATATTTGTGTTTTCAGTTCATCCCGGTACAAATGATATGGATGGCATGCAAACATTACTCTCAACTCCAGGTACTGAGATAGCCCAGTGAGCTCACTCGACTCGACTCGAAAAAGCTCAATTCGACTCAGTTCGAAGTTGAGTTCGAGCTGAATTTTTTTAGCTCAAAAATGAGTTCGAGTTGACCCCAACTCAACTCAACTCGGATCGAATCCAGCTCGAATCAAATTCGAATTGAACCAGCTCGGTGACTCGGTTACTTTGCTATTGATGTTGCGAAGTGTGGCGGATGGCAAGGAAGGTATGTATATTAAACAAATACTCTTTTTTTCTTGGCTTTTATGTTGCTTAGAAGGTATTTGATAAAATACCCGTAAAACCATTGCTTATATTTTACATATAGTGGGATTTTGAAGTTGTAGCCCAGGTGTTTGTAAAATGGCCTCAATGGCGAACTCGGCCCTGAGCCACTGATCAAACCGAGCTGAGCTGGTCAGTCAGGCTCAAGGGCCAAGCTGAGTTTGAGTTGAGGTCAACCAATGGTTGAGCCAAGTCAAGCTGAGGCAGTTAAACATCCCTGTCGAGTTGAGGTTGACTCGATGTACGCCCATACTCAACTCCATTGAGGTTTCAACGTTGGGAATTTCCCCACTCACCGACAGGTCGATGCTGATTTCCTGCTAATGCCTTTTGCACGGAGTTCTTGCGTTGGAAACTTAGGTGGGGTCCACTGTGATGTTTGTGAGAATTCCATATCATCCATCTGTTTTTAGGCTCATTTTAGGACATGGGGCCAAAAATGAACTGGATCCAAGATTCAAGTGGGCGGAAAACATGAGGATTAGACTTCCACAATTGAAATTTTTGTGGGGCCACGGAGGTTTTAAATCAGGATAATATTTACGTCGTTAGTTCATCCCAGTAGGAATGGCATCATGAATGGTATGGATGGCAATTAAACATCACTGTAGACCCAACGGAGGTTTCAACCGTAAAAATTTCCCTACCTATCTTTTCGTTTAGTGCGGCTTAGGTGGGATGGGATTGCATCTGGTCCCGTGCCAATTCCACTCCATGTTTGGGGTGAATGGAAAAGCTGTACATGGAATTGCATTGGGTCTCGTGCCAATTTCACTCAATGTTAGCAAGAAGTGTAGGTCCCACCATAATGTGTAGGTTATATCCACACCGTCCAGCTATTTTTTGAGATTATTTTAGAGCATGGGCCAAAAAATCAGGTAAATCTAAAGCTTAAGTGGACCCCACCATAGAAAGCAACGGGGATTGAATACTTACCATTGAAAACTTATATAAATTTTGGATCTACCTCATTTTTAGGCTCATGCCATAAAATGAGGTTGCAAAATAAATAAACGGTTTAGATATAACACATGTGTATTATTCTAAATAATTTCAAATGATGATGAGTATATCCATTCAATGTACCACCGGATTACCAACAAAGAATGGAATTAATCTTAGCCCGTGGCAGCAGGGGACAAGCTCTGCCATTGATAATAATTATGTTTTTTGAATCCCATCCCACCGAATCCCTTCCAATCCCAACGCCCAAACACGCCCTAAAAATTAACCCATAACTAAGTGAAATTGGTCGTTGACTTGTTGAATGTCACCTATAAGTTCTCAAGTCCTAAAATCAGCTCACATAACGGATAGACGGGGTAGATTTGTAACAAACATTACGGTGGGCCTCATCGTGATGTATGTGTTATATCCACACCATTCATTCCTTTAAAGACATCATTTTAGGCTATGATCCAAAGAATGAGTCATATCCAAATTTTAAGTAGACCCACCATAGAAAACAGTGGTAAGAGTGACGTCCGTCCACCGTTGAAATTATCCTAAGGACCACCTGATGTTTATTTGAGATCCAACCTGTTCACGTGTTAATGCGGACATGAAAAGAGGGAAAACACAAATATCGGCTTCATAGTAAACTTTCGTAGCTTTTGGAAGTTTTTAACGGCGGGCGTCACTCTCCCCACTGTTTGCTATGGTGGGTCCCCTCGAGCTTTGGATCTTACTCATTCCTTGTAACATGCGATGAACAGTGGGGATACAAAACATACATCATCGTGGGGCCCACAAAACTTGGTGACGTCGCTCCAGTAAACAGTCTCGCTACACAACCCAGTCAGTAGGTAATCCGCGTCCCTCACAAGACCGATGGACGGAGTGTATGTCTCGCGAACAACACGGTGGGCCCCAACTAAGTTTCCACCGCAGGAACTCCAATAAAGCGGCAGGAGTAGGTGAGAAGGGAATACGGATCCTCTGACATCATGGACGCGGATTGCGTCCTAGCCCCGCCCGGACGGTAATCCGTGGAGTCCACAGTGATGTATGTGTTTTACCTATGCCGTTAATCATTTTACAATATGATTTAAGGTGTGAGCCAATAAAAGAAGCAAGTCCAAGGATTAATTGGATCACAGGTGGGGATTCAGCGTCCACCATTAAAAACTTCTTAGGAGCTGGAGAAGTTTCGAATCAAGCTGATATTTGTATTTTCACTTCATCCACATGACCTTATGAATAAGTGGATGGTAAAAAAACATCACGGTGGCCCTTAAAAAGGTTTCAACAGTGGATGTCATTATCACTGCAGCTTCCTTTGGTGTGGTCCACTGGAGCAGTGGAGCTGCTTAATTTTTATATTTGTATTTTAAAATGGTCTTAGAAAAGCGATGAATGGCGTGGATAAAACACTTACATCACGATGGGCCGCACAGATCCCAGCCCGGACGGATTAGTAGGGCGCAATCCGCGTCCCTGTCATCATACACTGCCAGTAATAGCACGGACTAGTGATCGATCCAAGTAAGTAGGAAAATCCGGCATTAGCAAACAGAGGATCCGGACTCAGTGAGAAAGATGTACCAGCGATTACGACTTTAGCGACAAAGATGTCTGTCCACTTTATGCAGCCGCATTATTGATCTCATGCGATGGCGGATTAGATGTTACTCGGGCGACAACTTAGTAGGTGTTACGCTAACTATGCGAAGGCCTACATTTATGTATTTTTTTTTTTTTTTAATATCCACACCGTCCGTCTCTCTTTCTATCTCATTAGGAGGTGATCCAAAAAATTATAAAGATCAAAATCTCATAATGGCAAATAAACATTACAGAAAACTTATAATGGGCCCTTCAAAAATTTTAATGGTGAAGCACTTAAACAACACTCTTTCCTAAAGTGTGGTCCAATTAAGATTTGGATATAGTTAATATTTTAGGAAAAACTTTTAAAAATCGGTTGGAAACCGGCTGGACGGAATGGATATACAATAAATCATCAAGTTGAGCCCCATGGTAAAGGTATACACCCACTGAGCTGTTTCCCGGATAACACCAAATTTACACTCGTAGTACGAGCTCTGTTCCTTTAACTTCTCTTTTTATTTTACAATGCAAGCGTAAATACGCGGTAAATGGGTAATTTTGAGAATTCCTGCCTTGAGAAGTTCAAAACTGCAGTTAAAATTTTTAAATTTTATGGTGACATATATGACATATCTGCTTTGTCCATCCGTTTTACCACAACATTTTGAAACATGAGCCGAAAAATTATATAGATCCCACACTCGAGTGGGGCCATGCCAAAAGAAACAGTGGCCTTGGGAAGTTTTCAACGGTGATTGTTGGATTCACTTTTTTCCATGGCATAGCTTTGGATATATGCCTGTCTTTTTGCTCATGTCATAAATTCAGCTCGCATAACGGATGAACGGTGTGAACAAGCGATATACGTCAAGGTAGGACCCATGACTTATTTACGACCTTTTTCGTTTTTGCATCCAAAAAGTAAACAGTCAAATTACAAACAGGGAAGAGTGCAGTATATAGATGAGGAAATTATCATTATACATATCCACACCATTTACCACCAAATTTAGAAAATCAAACAAGCCCTAAAAAGCATCTGAGTCGTTGAGAAAGAAGGATATTTTAGAAAGTCGTGGGATAAGTGGACGCGGAATTTCAGCAAAAGCCTTCGGTAGGACGTTGGAGCACTAGAAACCTCAGTTGGCCCCACCTTGATATTTGTGAGAAATCCACCTTGTTAATCCATTTTGTGAGATCATTTCAGGACTTGTGACCAAATTTGAGGAGGATTCCAGTCTCAAATGGGCTGCACTAAAGGAAAAGGTGGGTAAGGAAATTCCCACCGTTGAAGCCTCCCTGAGGCCGGCGGTGATGTTTACATGCCATTCATACGGTTTATAACGTCATTCCTACCAGTATGAACTGAAAACACAGATATTAGCCTGATTCAAAAGTTTCATGACCCCATAAATGTTTCAATTGTGAACATATAATCCTCACATTTTCAGCCCACTTGAGTATCGGATTCAACCCAATTTTTACCTCATTTTAAAATGGAAGGAATAAATTTCTCACAAACATCACACTAGCCCCACTTAAGTCTCCAGCGCAAGAAGAACTCCCTGCGAAAAGGCTTGTACTGGAAATCTGCGTGCTCCATAATTCGGAAACGCCTGCAACCAGAAAATTTGTGGGAGTGTCCTAAAAAAAAATATGGGCTTGACACGTAGCCTCGAGAGAGCATGCGTAACAGCTTTAGCTGGTTTCAATGGTTTCACTAGTGACCCTTGCATCAACTTAAAGCTACGTAAGCCTCGTCATGATCTATGCGTTTTATCCACACCATCAATTCATTTAATCAGCTCATTATAAGGGCCTGTTTGGGAGCGTGGATTTGGAACCCATGGATTAAAAAACCCCTGGATTTGGAATCATTTGTTGTATTTGGCACCATAGATTGGAAATCAACTTTAATCCAAAAGTAGCTATGCATGATATATTTACAGGAGTTTAAATTTAATTACCAAATCAACTTTAATATCTTTAATTAGTGACGTATGTAATGTTTAACACAATGATTGTAATAAGCTTGCTGAAATATATAATTTACCTGAAAATAATGAAATTTCAAGTCTCGGATGGATCACAAGCACAAGATCATGTCCGAGTGACTAAGCAGCAATTTTTAGCCATTGATATACATGGACAATGTTTGGATGGTGTTGATCATCATATTAAAGCAGTTATAGTGATGCAATTAATAATCTAATTGTTTTGGATATCATTAGTGGGCCATGTGCCCAATAAAACAATAGTATAGCAACATATATGTTACACCCATTCGCGCGTGACTTGCACCGAACCGATACCGTGCAAGAAGATGCCGATCTGCGTTTATTCTGAAGAAACACCACGTGTTACGGATTTCGAGGGAATCTCTACACAATTAGTCCCATCAATCAACTATAAATGTAACCATACCTCAAGTACTACAACCCATTCCCTCCTTTTTCAAAAGTCTACCCTCTTTCTACCTCACCACTCCTCTTTTTCCAAATTTCAACCACAACCATACCACCTTTACAAAATTTCAACCCAACCCATCACTCCATTACCTCACCTCACCCATCCATATCTTCTCTCTCTCCCTCATTTCTCCAAAAATACAAATCTTTCCCAAGCAACTCAACCCCCCTCACGTCCAAGCTTTCCTCTCCCTCCCAAGTGAGGCCCACATTCTCATCTTCCATCTCAACTATCTAAACCCCATCAACCTCCATCAAAGTTGAAGCTAAGGAGCATTTGAGGCCAAGGGAGCAAGGAGGAGGCTTAAAGGTGGGTGATCCACCGTTAAATCTTGATCTTTAGGGCCCACTTGTTGTGGGACCCATTTTGATGTATGTGTTGTAACAATGGAGGGCCCATAGTGGCGGGGTCCCTCCTCTCTATCTCACCGTATATTTCTCTCTCTCTCTCTTGTTGTGATGGTGTGGACCCACCAATATGTGTTATATCTACCCCGTCCATCGGCATCAGACGGTGTGGCCCACCCTATTGTAGGTGATGATCCACACCATCCACTGTTTGGATGGGCCCAATGCATCTTTTTATATATATGTATATATATATGAGTTATATTTTATATAATATATATAATATATATAATATAAAATGTATTTATATATATATATAATATAAGATATATCATATGTATATGCATATATATTGGTGGGCCACGTCTACGTGGGACCCACCACAATGATGTGAGTCTGTAAATCGTCCAGCGTCCCTGGACGCTGGACGTTGGCTAAAAGTGTGTGCACTGGCAATGGGTGTGTACTGGCAAGCTAACAAAAAAAAAACTTATGACTCTTAGGGTGGGCTGCTCCTGCAGGCCCCACCTTGATTCATGAGTCTGATCCACGCCGTCCATTCCACTCTTCGGCCCATTTTAGGCGTTGAACCAAGAAATGGAGCTGATCCCATTTTTCTAGCGGGCTACACCATAGGAAGTAGCGGCGTTACCATTAAAATCCACCCTGACCCTTCTATTCGCCAAAAGTGGGCCGCATATTGGACTCCTTTGGTTGGTCTTGGACCGAGGAATCGAGTGGCTGGAGTGGATCTTGCTTATGTGGGCCCCATCTACTAAAAACCACCGTAAAAAAAAAAGGAGACAGCAACACCTGCTGCTATCAGCGCACGCAGCAGGCGCTGCCTGCGGGTGGCGGACGGGCGGACGGGCTGGGGCTCACGGCCCCAGCTGTGGGCCCCACCTTGATACTTTCAACCATCAACACCGTGCATTTGATGGGTCCCCTCAGTCCCCAAAAATCAGCCATACATCACCTTATGGAACTCACGTGGGCCATACCATTTAAAATCATGTGAAGACATGCCAAAACATGTAAAATCACTTAGTGGGGCCTACCGAGTTTTGGATGTCACTGAAATTTGGTCTGGACCGTTAGTCCAGTGGGACACACAAAATGGGTGGGTTGGATTGGACCACATCACGGTGGGCCCCGGATGTAGGTGGCTACTCAACCGTTGGAATGGCGAAATAAACATCACCGTGGGCCTGGTCCATGTGAACTCCCACACCAACAAATAGGAAAATAAGTAGAATGGTGGGCCCCCTGGTCCACGTGGCTTATCAACATGTTGCGTAAAAAAAAAAAAAAAATATTACGGTGGGCCCTATCCAGGCCCACGTGACCTTGTGAATAGTTTAGATGTCAAATAAATAGTACAGGGGGCCCTAGGTTTGGGTGGCCTCCTCAACGTTAAATGGCAAATAAACAGTGCAGTGGGCCCCAATCCAGTGGGCCCTACCTTGGTCCACGTGGCTTTATGAACAGTTAGATGGAAAATAAACATTATGTTGGGCCTTAAGTTGGGTGGAAAATAAACATTATATTGGACCTTAGGCTGGGTGGAAAATAAGCCCCACATGGGACCCACTTATGTATGTATTGTAAACCACACCCTCCATTAGTGTGGGCTCCATCATGATGCATGTGTTTCATCCAACTGTCCAATCGTTTTGGAGATAATTTTAGGCCCATTGTGGAGTCCCTTCTTCATGTATTGGTGGTACTTATTGAGTCCCACCTTGATTTGTTTTAAGCCCATATTTTGAGGCCCATTTGTTAGTCTTGGAGGCCCATGGGTCATGGCCCAATAGACGTACATAAGACCCAATGTAGTGTAATTCCTCCATGGTATATGTATTGATTTTGTAGTGGACTACGCCTTGGGAGCAATGCTGGTTTGACGTCCACATTGATAATGTTGGTTAAATGTTCGCATTATAACTCTTCCCAAGGCCCACTGATAGGCCCATACTTGTGGTAAGTAGGCCGTCTAGTCCCATCTCCGTTATACACAGAGCTCATCTCTTTATACATGTTTAGTATAGATCCATGATTCATGATCATCCGCATCATATGTATGCCTCGATGTGAGGAGTGACCGATCATATCATATGCCTTCGGACAGATTGTGGGCTTCTGATAGGCGGAGTTGCCTAATATAAGTGCATGGTACACGCAGGATTGTTGCATGGTGATAGTGTGACTCATGCACTTGCATTTGTGTGATTGTAATTCTTGTATGCCCTAGCGACATCGGGGCCATAGCCTCCATGACACATCGTGGATGGCTGAGTTGGATACCGAAAATGTTTGGTTCTAGTATACGGGCGTCATAGACGTCCCTGGGTGAAAATCTCTAAACCCGATGGTACCGGAGGATGACTCCAACATCAAGATCGAGTGGATATATGAGCGCATGGGGGCCGAATACCGGAGGCCGCGTCTCCCCGTGTCGTGGTCGGTTGGAAAGGAGTGTGGCCTTACTACTGAGGGTAGGGAGCAATACTAGGCCGAGTTTGACCAGCTCGCGAATGGGTCCGCTATCGACGTCCCGGATAGGTATGACTATTGGCCACGCGGATAGTGAGGTTTCTTACGCTCACTTGGCGTGTGGCTAGGAGAGCGACAGTGCCATTTGGAGTGTATTGAACCCCGGTGATTATCCAGAATGAGAACTGTACTGATACATGATGAGGATTGGCATGCTTGAGTTGCATCTCACATTGCATGGCTGTGTTATGGCCGATAGCATTCATATCTTGCACCGCATAGCCTTGGTACGGCTGATTGCATTCATGTGCTCATCACCATGATTCCGCATTACTTTGACCTTGCATTTTGAGCACGTTTATATTGCGCACACACTTACACCACCCTCTAAGCTTTCTATAAGCTTATGCACGATTGATGCGTGCAGGAGACGCCAGGACGTAGTCGCAGCCATAGTCTCGCCGTAGTTGGACCGTGCAGACGAGCTTTGGAGTTTCTATCTTTTGCACTATATTGTATTTCTCCTTTCTGTCGCATTGTACTAAAAAGTTTTTGATCATAGTGGATTTTGTGGTAGTGTTCTTGTGGTTATTGTTGTGGGTTATGCTTTTGTTATGCTCATTATGAATCAGACTGATGATTTGAAACCCTCCTTGTAGTATCCCAGGATCGGAATCTGGTGAATGGGTGCCGGATCCAAGAACGGGTTCTACGGAGGTCGCTCGCGCGGTTCGCGATCGGGAATTTTTAGCCATTGATATACATGGACAACGTTTGGATGGGGTTGATCATCATATTAAAGTAGTTATAGTGATGCAATTGATAATCTAATTGTTTTGGATATCATTAGTGGGCCATGTGCCCAATAGAACAATAGTATAGTGACATACACGTTACACATGCAACTATTGAATGGATTTTAGGTGTAATCCAAGCTCTCACGGTAGATTCGTTTGAGGGGATTTCAAACCCCCTGGATTTCAAACCCCAAGTTGCTTTATGCTGCCACACAACCAGGGAATTTGAAATCCCCTTAAATCCAAGGTGCCACTGCCAAATGATCCCAAAGATTTTAATTTTAAAGAGCTAGATACGAATCTTAGGTAGACCACGTCACATCAAACAATCACGATTGAATTCTTGTCATTACATTTATCATTAGGTCATTAGAACGTTTATTTGCCATCTTACCTGTTGATAAGGTCGCAAAGACACGATGAAGAGACCACACAAAGATTAACTTGACTTAAAATGTTTGTAGCCCATGAGAAATTTTTAATAGTCTATTACCACTGTTTCTTGTATTATGGTCCACCTCATATTTGGATCAGCACATGCATCATGGTGGGCCCCACGGTGAGGGATTCCACCCACCTTGGTGGAAGCCGACCCCTTGTGACACATTGGTAGAAAACTAGTTCGAGCCTACCATAATGCCGGTGAAAAAATCGGATGGGGATTGGTCCTACCCCACCCGGCTCAGGTCACAAACCAGTGATCGGATAGGCAGGCCACTGTGATGTACCTGTTTATCTATGCTATCCATTCCTTTTCTCAAATCAATTTAAGATATAAGCATAAAAATGAGGCAGATTCAAAGCTCAAGTGAACCATACTCGATCTGCCTAATTTTTCTGTACATACCTTAAATTAATCTGAGAGAAAGGATGGACAACATGGATAAACAGTTACGTCATGGCGGGCCCACCCACAGAACTGTACATTTGCAACCGGAAAAATCACCTCGATACACCTGGATACATTTGTTTTGCCAATTCATGTTAAGTAGGACATTAGACCAAACATACGACAATCTAAAACTCAATCACATGGCAAGAGACATGATTGAACTTCCATGGTGGAAACATTTGTGGGGCCACATGTTTTGGATAAGCTAATAGTTTTGTGTTTTCAGTTTTACTGGGAATAACCTTATGAAAGGTTTGGATGGCATATAAACCTCAGGGTGGACTTCAAGAGGTTTCAACAATGGTCATTTCCTTATCTATTTTTTCATGTTGTATGGCGCACTTCGGTTTTGAATCTGCCTCTTTTTTTAAGCTCATGTATTAAGTTTATTGATGACTCAGATTTCTAGAAAAGCCTTTGGCAAGAAGTTCCTGTGCAAGGATGTTGGATGGGGCCACTGTGATGTTTGTAAGAAATCCACCCCTTCATTCATTTTGCGAACTCATTTTAAGACTTGTGACCAAAAATGACATAGATCCAAAACTCAAGTGGGTCACATGAAAGGGAAATTTGGGGAAAGAAATTCGTACCGTTGAAACCTTCTTGGGCTCCACCTAGATGTTTATATGCCACCCAAACCGCTAATAAGGTCTTCATCACTGTAATGAAGTGAAAATTTAAAATTTTTATCTTAACACAAAACTTTAATGCCCACAAGGATGTTTCAACTATTCTCATTGAATTCCCACTGTTTCCTCTTGTGTGTCCTCCTTGAGTTTTGGATCCACTTTATTTTTTGTTGCATGTCCTAGAGTGAGCTATTAAAACGGATGGACGGGGTAGATTTCTCACAAACATGGCGGTGAGCCCCACACAGCATCCTTGGGAAGGAACTCCATGGAAGAGCTTTAGCAGGAAACCTGCGTCTTTTATTAACATGAGTTGGAAAAATGATGGATGAGTTGGATTTCTCACAAACATCGCCCACCTAGCTTCTGACCGCAGGAAACCTCCAAGCCACACATTGTCTGGGAAACGATCACAAACATATGAACATAAGTGAAGGCCCGTACGTTTGACCTTTTGAAAGGCCCACTGTGATATGTGTGTCCAATCCAAACCGGTTAACAGATGATAAATCCAATGTTAACCGTATATCCCAATAATTAGGCCCATAAAAAACTCAGATGAGCCAAACGACTGTGAACAATTTAAAAATCAGGCCTAAAAACTCTACATTCACGTGGTGTGACCCACCTGAGTTATGGAATGGCCTAATGTTTCATGCTGATGTGGCTCTTAAGAAGTTCTTGATAGTGGGCTTCAATTCCCACTGTGTGGTCCACTCGAGCCTTAGATTTACCTCATTTTTTGGGCTCATATAATCTAGAAAAATAGATGAACGGCATGAATAAAACCCATACATCATGGTAGACCCCTCATAGCCCTTTACCGGAGGACAAGGAGTGCACAATGATGTATATGTTTTATCCATGGCGTCTATAAATTTATTCTTATTATTTTAAGGCATCATCCCTAAAATGAATTAGATCTAGGTCTCACGTGGACCACACCACAGAAAATAGTGGCGATTGAAAGTTCACCATTGAAAACTTCCAAGGGCCCATTGTAATGTTTATTTTCCATCCAACCCGTTGATTAGGTCACAAAGACCTAGATGAAGGGAAAACATACACATCAGCTTGATCCCAAACTTTTATGGATCCCATTAAGTTTTTAATGGTAGGCATTTAATCACTGTTGTTTCGTATGGTGTGGTCTTTTAAATACTTTAATCTTCCTCATTTTTAGTATCATGCCTTAAAATAATCTCTAAAAATAGATCGCCAGCGTGGATAAAATGCATGCTAGGGCCCACAGAGCACCTTCCACTGGCAAGTCGCTACTGACGGTGCCGGTAGCCAAACCCCGTCCCTGAGTGGACCGACTCTATCCGCATCCCCTGCCCCGTCTCCAACCGGGAACGGGTAGCAGCTTCGAGTGGCCACCACGATATATGGGTTTTATCCCTACCGTCCAACCATTTTTTCATATCATTTTAGGGATTAAACCAAAAAATGATGCAGTTCCATGTCTTAAGTTGACTACACAATGGAGATGGAGACCACAAAAGTTTTGGATGGAGCTGATATTTGTGTTTTCTCCGTGTCTATGTAACTTTATGAATAAGTTAAATGACAAATAAACATAATGGTGGGCCTAAAAAAGTTTCAACAGGGAGAGTCATTATTCCTGTGGTGTGGTCCACCTGAGACTTGCATCTCGCTCATTTTTGGTCTTATCTTATACTAAAAAAATTGGAAGAACGGTGTGCATAAGACTTATACACCGCGGTGGTCACCCAAAGCTGCTGCACCTTGCAGGTCGGGGACAGGCGGGGTAGGACGCAATCCGCGTCCTAGGCGGCGCACGATGCGATCAATTCCCTACACCAATATTGAAATTCCGGAGGATATATAAGAGATTTGGTTTTACAAAAATATCCAGAGATGAACTCCCTCGAACATATACATATCTAAGGGCCTCTTTGGCCGGGCAGATTGGATGGGATGGGATGGTATTAGAGTAGATTGCACAGATTTTGAGGTATTGATAGCTGCATCAGTGGATTAGTGTAAGATCCGTGGGATTGCTATATCCGGTCTGTTTGGCACGCCCGGCCAATCCCAGTATTAAACCTTCCAAACTCTTTCAATCCGTCGAACCAAACATGTTCCAGGCAATTTTGTAGGGATTAGGGTGGATTGGATGGGATTTAAAGGTGATGACGGTGATGTCAGTGGATTTAAGATCCATGGGATTGCTATATCCCGGGACCAGGATCCCGTGTCTGTTTGGCACGCCTTGCCAATCCCGGGATCTATCTTCCAAACCCTTCCTGTCCCATCCAATCTGCCCAGCCAAACAGGCCCTAAGGTGGAACACACGTGATGTCTTAGAGCAGATGCAAATCTCATATTAACCACACCACAGTAAATATAAGAATACAAACGATTAACAACTTCCCATGAGTGAGATAAGTTCCGAATTAAGCTGGTACTTGTTTTTTTTTTTTTTTTCTCTTCGTCCAAATCTCTGTGACCTTGCGCTATGTCCATATCTGTGTGACCTTATCAACAAGTGTGGATAGCCATACACATTATAGTGGACCCCAGAAAATTTTTTAATCATGGCATTAAATTACCACTTTTCCTGTGATATGGTCGACATGAGATTTGGATCTGCTTTATTTTTTGATACCAGGTTAAAAATGAGCTGGAAAAACAAATGAACAGCATAAAAATACAGTACATACATCAAGATGGGCCCACTTTTAGAGTGGCACCGCACTAGGTGAGGCGGGGCGCACCTAATCCGCTCCCTCTGTGAACGCTGTCGGATCCTTACTCTTGTTCGGGTGGTAGACTCCCAGGAGTTTCAACACCCGATCAAGGGTGGTGAAATTCCACTAGCAGTGTGTGGGAAAGTGCGTGTGGAAAAAAACAAAACATAGGCTGTCGAGGCTTCGGTAACTTTCTCGAACTGCCGCGGTCCTCATGCGTCACATGCTGGAGAGTAATGTTTTCAAAACCCAAAGCTCTATGGACCCCACCAAGATATTGGTGTTATATCCACTCCATCCATCCATCTCTTCAGCTCATTTTAGCAAATGACGCTGAATATGAACGAGATCCAAAACTCAAGTAGGCCACACGAGTGACGATTGAACGCTCACCGTTGAGACCTAAGTGGAGGTGACGGAAGTTCTAGATCATGGTTTTATTTGTGTTTTCACTTCATCCAGGTGGGAAATCACCTTATGAACGGCTTGGATGGCATCTAAACATCACGGTGGGCCCAGGAAGGTTTCATTGGTGGGTGTCTTCATCCCCTTTCTTTCCGGGGGCGTGGCCCACTCGAGTTTTGGATCTCCGTCGTACGTGGGCACTTGTCCTGAAATGAGCTGAGGATCGGCCGGACGGAGCAGGTATAACAGACGGACGGAATAAATGGGTATAACACGGACGTGGATTAGGCACGTTAAGTGGCGAGAGTCGCTGCTGAAGTTACGTCACCAAGTTCCGTGGGCTCCACGCCGTCCGTCCATTTATAGCGATCATATTAGGTCATGATCCAAAGCTCGAGTGGACCCATCATAGAAACAGTGGGAAGACTACTAAAATTTTTGAGGGCCACAAAAGTTACCTATCAAGCTGATATTTGTGTTTTCCCCTTCTTTCATGTCTAAGTTAACACAGGAATAGATTAGATCTCAAATAAACAACATGGTGGACCTTAGGTAGGTTTTAACCGTGGATGCCACTCTCCCCACTGTTTTTAATGGTAGGATCCCAACTTTGGATTTGCCACATTCTTTACATCGTGTCCTAGAATGATATTTGGAGATGGATATAATATACACATTATGATCGGCCCATGTAACTTGGCGACGTCACTTCTGTACTCAACTGTCGATCGCCCGTGAATAGGTTGAGTAGCCAGACTGCTGCTCAAGGGACGTCACCAGGTTATGTGGGCCTACTATAATATATGTGTTGTATCCACCCCTTCTATTCATTTTTTGGAATATCATTTTAGGGCACCAGCTAAAGAATGAGGTAAATAAAAAGCTGTACTGCCGCATAAAAAGTTAAAAAAGACATGAAATGAGAGAAAAAACATAAATATCAGCTTAATCTAAAACTTTTGTAGCCTCTGGAAGTTTTTAACAGTAGTTGTGGCTGTCCCACTATATTCTGTGCTGGTCCAATAGATCTTTGGATTTAACTCATCCTTTGCATGTTACTTCTCTGAATGGATACAAAACATACATCATGATGGGCCCACCAGACTTGGTGACATCGCTTCACTAGCGCGCGTCGCTGTTCAACCAGTCAGTAGCTACTCCCTTCCTTATAAGGCAAGCATCGTGGTGGGCCCGATGAATCTTTGCTTTACAGGAGAGCCGGAGCACTTCCAGCGTACAGAGACGTCACGTCCAACATGAACCGTTGATTTTTTTATTTGACAAGAAGACAGTCATATCACTTTCAACGAGATGACAGGTGGAGAAAGATCTGGAATATGGTTGAGCCATCTCTACACCGTACACGTGTAAAGATGATGTATCAATCAAGACTGAGACAGTCTGACCAATCTTAAGATGTGTTTGGTATACTGAATAATGAAAAAAAGTCTTAAATATTGAATACATTGGATACTGAATTTTAAATATTGATGTGTTGGAATGCTTGTTTGGCAAAATGTCAAAAATAATAATAATTCTGAACACTGAAATTTAATACTAAGTTCAAAAAATTTAGTTTGATAAAAAATGTTTAAATTTTGACAATTTTATCGGATTGTCCCTAATGTATTAAGTAACTTTATTTTTTAAGAATATAATTGCATAATCAATTCATTTTTTAATAAAGTTAATTTGCGATTTGCTATTTACTCTCGCAAATTATACATAAATCGTTAATCACTCTGTTAAAAAATAATATATCATTCTCCTGAATTTTGAATCCTTTTGTATGGACATCATCATTGTTGTACTCTTCTAAATAGACAAGATCATTATTATACTTTGCAGGATCATCATCCACCTTATGTCCATATGGAATCTATGCTATCCCACCATTTTGCAAGCTTATTTTAGGACATTAGTCCAAAACTGAGGCAAATCCAAATCTCGGGTGGCCCACACCATATGAAACAATGGTGATTAAATGCCCATAATTAATTTTTATTAAGAACTTTTTAAAATGTATTAAACAAAAACCCAAAATAACATATTAAGTGGATGAAATTTGATTTTAAGATTTCGATGACATTAAGTGGTGAACTAACCACCTCTTGCTCCTTGTTTTGAAAATCGCAACAGTGGCTCTATTTGGCTCGAAGTTCAGTCCTTGGTACGGATGTCTCGTGATATGCATTACAACTCGATCCTAACCAATGCATACGACTTCAAGCACCGAGATAAATAGAGACGCCGTAACCATCGTTGACCAAGAATTAAAGCAATTTGGCTATCTATTCACACACCTACATGCACAATCAAATGAATTGCAATAGGAATAATTCATTCTTCTAATGAGTTCTTTTGGCTTAAATCTTTTTACTTTTAAGCCAAAAGAACTTTATTCTCATTGTAATAACAAAGATAATCCAATATGCACAATATAAGAGTAGAATGAACTTAATTGCATTAAATGAAATAAAAGTAAATAACTTATCAAAGTATCACTTATTGGACAATAAATAATGCCAAAATTTTACATTCGAAAAATATAATGACAAATAAAGCTTTTTGATTGGCCACTCAACATTCGGCCATCTAAATGTACAATCAAAGAGGATAATATTTGCGTGTTGGAATTAACACAGGCAGCTTTGTCAAATACTTCTTGATTTGTTAAAATATCATTTGTTGCTCATTCTCCCACTTAAACTCTTTTCCTACCTTGACTTTGATCAGGGGTGAGAAAACTTTGATCTTTCCTGTCGAATTAAAAATAAAATAGCAAAAGAATTTAACTTAATTGATGAATCTCTACAATTCCTTCTTAGTTCTTAGCTTCTAGGATTGTCCAACTTTATTTCAGTTGACTTCAATTCTTCCATGATGTATGAGGAATCCAAGAAAATTCCTATAAATCACATCGAATGCATATTTAAGTGGATTCATTTTTAACTTATGCGACCTCATATGCTCAAATGCCTCTCTTAGGTGCATAAAGTGGTCAACTACACCGATCGATTTTACGATTACATCATCGATGTACACTTCTATAAAATGAACAATCATGAAATGGTGGATAACATTCATAGTACGTTGGTAAATATGACCAATATTTTTAAGACCAAAAGGCATGATAACCCAACAATATGCTCACATTGCTTTAGGACATTTGAATGTTGTCTTTGGGACGTCATCATCCATGATATAAATTTAATTATATCCTGAGTGGTCGTCCATAAAAATGATTATCTTGTGTCCATCCACTTGGTCTATTAATTAGTCATCAACTGGCATCAAACATTCATCATTCAGAGTTACCTGGATAAGATATCTTAAGTCAATGCATATCCTTAGCTCACCATTTTTCTTAATGATCGTTACTACATTAGAAATCCACTCTACATACTTAATCGGTTGAATGAAATCGGCCTTCAATAATTGTTCGATCTCTTCTCTGATCTTTAAAGTTACTTTAGCCGTTATAGGTCGCATTGACTGCTTAAAAGGTCAATACCCTTCTTTGATCGGGAAGCAGTGCTCGACTAACTTTCTATCAAGTTATGACATTTCATAGTAATTCCCAACAAAGCAATAAAAAAAAACTCTTCTAAAAAAGCAACAATTCCTGATTGGACTCGCGGCTCCAATAACTAATTGACAAGCGTCGTCCTTAGATTGTGTTCAGTACCCAAATTAACTTTCACCAATATGTCCTAAACATTGGCCTGATGGTCATCTAACTTAGGAGATGATGCTTCAAGGTCTTAGAAATCTATTCCATCATCGGAGACTTCATCATTTTCCTAGGCACATTCGATTATGTTGATGAAATAACCATTATGCAATCATTCGTATTGAATATGTTTCTTTATTTTGTTCAAGATAAACATGATTTAGGCCAGTACTCTTATTGATGATGCTTTGTTTATTATTGGACATCTTTGATGATGAATAAATTCGACATTGTTTGGTATGGAATGATCGCATTTAGCCGATTCGATTTGAGTGCCTCTTGGATGTTTGCCACCGCAATTAAAAGGTCAGTAGAAGTTGTGATGCCTGTCGGTTAACCGTTTTCATCGTAATCTGTAAAAGAAAGGGGTCCTATTTCATCATTATTTAAATAGGTCTTGGCTAAATTCAAACTGGCCACAAAAAGTCTATTATAAGCCCACAACACACCGAACTTATTCTTCTTCCAAAAGATTATGAACTGATGTAAGGACGAAGGTATATAGCAATTGGAGTAAATGAAATCTCTTCCAAGCATATCATTATAACTTGAGAAGTATATCACAACAAAGGCTAATAACCTTTAATGCTGCCAACTAATAACTCGACGGGCAAGTCCCCGCGAGTATCAATAATTCTAGTAGAAAAATTGTTTCCTATGACTTTGATCATAATCTAATCACATTTAGTTTTGTCAAGCTTTTTAAGCGTAGAGGTTGGCAGTATATTGTCAGTTGTTCCATTGTTGACCAAAACTCTGGTCACAAGACATCCGTCAAAATGTATCGTAATATACAATGGCTTCAAATATTGCGTCGTTAGATGAGCAGGGTTTCATTAAAATCATTTTCACTGAATCTTTACTCGACTCCAATGTGACTGATGGAACTGATTTATTCTCAATAATCTCTACCAAAGAATCATCTTTAACGACCACTATATCCCCATACTCTTCCACATCTTGTATATTATTAGGTTGGTCAGGTTTGGCTTGAAAATATAAGGGAAGAGTAAACACCATGTTGCAATCGATCGTGATCAGTGGCATGGTGCCAAAGGTTATGGTGGTTTTCTCTATATTGGGAGCATCTAGTTCTTTTACATTTCGGTTCCCTAATTTTATAGTAGAATCAATGGGTTGGATCATGTCGACCTGCATTTTTGGACATCTAAATCATCGGCTATAAGCATATCGTTGGTCATTAACTCCTCGATTAAAAGCACTTAGACTTCTAGTAGCTCCCCATCGCTTAGGAAATCGTCGGAGGTAAGATAATTTCTTAACATCTGCTATGAGGTCTTCCAAACTTAGTCCATTGTGTAGAGCGAGATCATGGCCCTTATCGTGTGATTGATCTAGTCGTGGACTGGTCTGAACCCACCTTGACGAGCTACACAGTTCTGTAGCAGGATGGGATGACACTGAACTCACTGTAGGCCATGATATCTTTTGAGATTCGCTTCCACATGAACTCTGAAGTTTCAAAGATGCCTATTGTTGTTGTCAACAATGATTTTAAGAGTAACTCATTTTAAAAAGATTGCATGAAAAAAATTGGATGGATGACTCTAGTCCATCTATTTTTCCTAGTGTCAATTGGTTTAAAAATTCTGAAAAGGTTTAGGGACTGATCTTTTGACATTCATAGCATTACTTTATGATTGCTAGGCCAGCGTGCTTGTAGCATTAATTACGGCTGATAAGACTTTCAGCGCGATGATTGATTTGGTTTGAGCGACTCTTGACATTCGGTCGTCATATCATATTTGTGATGCCACTAGCTAACTCGAATTAACCTCACTGTCATATCGGTCGCATAAGATTGGGTTGGGCCTCTTTGGTGAAGATCGTGGACAAACTCTAGCTTGCCCTCCATATGCCACGGGTGGCCTTGAGTTCTTGGTGGCCACCGAGTTTTGGCTCCTGCCTTGTTACCTAGTGGTCTTGGTTCATCCTGCGAACTGTTGTCTCTGGGCTATCATGAGATCAACTTTCAACCTTGGGGCATCAAGCTTCTAAAGATTAGGCATGACAACATAACTTCGGCCACGTGTAAAAAGGGGTCAGTATCGACCATTATAGTTTTCATCTCCTTTTCGGGGAACTTGAGCAGTCCTCTGTCAATGTTGATTTGGACTACGTTTCTGAAAACCACATAGTTAACTGTGAAGTGAGAATGTGTATTATACCATTTGTAATATTCGATCTTTTGAGATTTTCATCTGAGGGAATTCTCTAGTTCGTAAAAACTTTAATAAATTTTCCTTTCAACAAATGATCGAAAATTACGTCGGCACAAGTTATATCAGAAGAGTATCTTTTACCAACCTTGAATACATTTTTCCTCAAATTTTGACTTGGAGGAGTGGCCATATCATTCTTTATTAAAGATTGATAGATCAATGGCTTTCTTGGCACGACCTCCGCCATGCCCAACTCAAAGTTTGGGTCCTGGTAATTGGTCCCCATTTAGAAATTTTTATGTTGGCTTTTCTCTCGGAGGAGCCATTTTTAATGAGTAACTTGGGTGAATAGATCAAATAAATCTTCGAATTTCATGCCACTATGCCAAAATGGCCAATTTGCGACGTATTTTTGCGACGGACTTCGTCCGTCGCAAAAATCTCATGGTTTAACCACGGATTTAATCCATCGCGAACGAAAAAAGTCCGTCGCTAAGCTCGTCTCTCTCGAATATTCGTAGGCCAAACGTCGTGAAATTTAGCGACGGATCAAAATCCGTCACTAAAATCCGATTTACGATGTATTTACGACGGGTTTCTGACCGTCGTAACTAGGCGACGGACGAAATCCATCGTAAATTTTGATTTGGTGACAGAAAACGAACAGTTGCAAATTCCCGCCCAATATACCGAACGGTGGGCTTTTCAGTTGATTTTGTGATGGATCAGGTCCGTCGTAAAAGGACTTTTGCCTAAACATTATTTGTTTTTTCATTTTTTTAAGAATATGGTGGAAAATTAAGTTTTTTTTATAGTCTAATAATTGTTTTTTAATATAATTTCAGTGGTTTAATTGTACATATTTGTATCTAAGATTATTTTTTAACAATTAATTGAATGCAAAAAGAATTTATTTTGTTTTTATATCAAATGAGTGGAATTTTAATTTTAATTTTTTAATTTTAAAATAATATTAAAATGATTTGTAATAACACATGAAAAAGAATATTGAGAAGTTTAAAAAATTTAACAATGTTTGAGAAAAAAATTAGATTTTGAAAAAAAAGAAATTGTGATTTAATAAAAATCTATTTTGTGGGAATATTTAATAAAGTTGATAAATTTGAAAAAAAAATTAAAAAAAGCATTTGATTTTGAGAAAAATAATATCCTGAAAAAGAAAATTAAAAATATTTTTAAAAATGTGAAAATTTTCACAATGTTGAAAAATGAAAATATTTTAAAAAGAAAATGAGAGTTTGAAATTTGAAAAAATAAAAAAAAAAAATGTGAAGTTCAATAAAAATTGACAAAATCTAATAAAATGATTTTAAAAAAAAGGAGAAGTGAAAAAGAATAGAAAAATTTAAAAATAAAATTATAATAAAAAATCGATACTTTATCAAAAAACAAACATTTTGAAATAAAAAATAAATAAGTTGAAAAATTTTGTGATTTTGAAAAATAATTGGAAATGTTCAAAATTCGAAATTAAAAGAAAAAGTTATTTATAAAAACACTAGGATTTTGAAAATATATATATAATTTTAAAATTTTTTTTGAAAAGTTGACAACAACATGATGCTTTTAAAGAAAAAAAATTGGCATTTTGGAATTTTTGGGAAAAAAATTAAAAATTGTGAAAATTTAAGATATTTTGAAAATAAAAATTCAGAATTTGTATTTTAATTTAGTTTTCTAAAATATTTTATATTAAAAATGATATTTTGTTAAAAGTTTTCAAAGAAAAATTTAGAGTAAAAAAATATACATTTTGAAAAAAAATGTAATTTTTTAATGGAAATTGATATTTATCTATGAAAAAAAAAATATTTGTTAATAAATTACTAAGCACACTAATTGAACATTTAACCATTTTTGGACAATCGAATTAGTCCAGATTGAAGAGTAAATAACTTCATATGTTTAAATCAAATTTCACTCAAATTGTTGATCAATCTTGTATTCCCAACACCTTTCTCACATGTAGCTAGCCTGATTGAGGTGAGTAAGTAGTCAAATTGAGGGTATTGATCAATAAAATAGAGTGAATGGACTATACATATAAAATGGGCTAAATATTATTGTCAAAATTGTGACCCAATTTATTGACCTCGCGAGAACCTACGAATTGATGTTGATAAGTTTTGTGGGCCCCATCATGATGTGTGTCGAACATCAACACCGTGCATTTAATGTGTCCCCTTTAGGTTATGAGATATCTCAAAAATCATCCGTAAACGAAACTTAGGTGGACCATACCATATAAAACCATGCCAAGACATCATAAAAAATATAAAAGCACTTGGTGGGGCCCACATGAGTTTTGGATGCGGCTAAAACTTGGTCTGACCCCTCATCCAAGTGGGACACATATAATGAGTGGGTTGGATATGTGAATCACATTAAGGCAAGCCTAATACATGATTATGAATGTTTTAAAGAAACCCCTCTACATTTAAGTGAGTTACTCATTACCTTTACCAAAGTAAACTTTGTGGGGTCCACTGTTATTTATTTATTTTATCCATTCTGTTTATCCATGTTAACAGATAATTTGAGGTTTAAAGAACAAAAAGGAAGCATATCCAAAGCTCAAGTGGACCACACCACAGGAAATAGTGTGATTGAACCTCTACCATTGAAAAATTCATGGAGGCCATAGAAGTTTTGGATCAAGCTAATGTTTGTGTTTTCTCTTCATTCATGTATATTTGATATTATGAATAGGTTGGATGGCAAATAAATTAATGTTACTGTGGGCCGAAGGAAGGTATCAATGGTGGAAATCATTATTCCACATTATTTCGTGTGGCATGGTCCACTTGAGCTTTGGATTTACCGAAAATTTGGGATCAACCCACACCGTTCATCCATTTTTCGAGATCATTTCAAAGAATTATTCCAAAAATGAATCATTTCCAAAGATTAAATGGACCACACCACAAATACCAGCATGGATGGGAACAGATTGGCTACTCCCCTGCCACCCACCCATTGGCTAGTATTCGGTGTTGTAGGCCCCACCATGATGTATGTATTTCATCCATTTTTACCGATCATTTTAGGGCTTGATCAAAAAAATGATAGGGATATAAACAGAAGGTGGACCACATCATAGGAAAACAATATTGATTGGATATCCACCATTAAAATCCTCTTAAGGGCCACAGTACTGTTTATTTGACATCCAATCTGTTGATTAGATCATACAGGCCCTAATGAAGGGAAAAAACAAAGATCAGCTTTCTCCAAAACTTTTATGGCCCCCAAAAGGATTGGCTACTCCCCCTGATGAAGGGAAAAAACGGATTGGCTACTGCCCCTGACACCAGCCATTGGCTGGTGGTTGGTGCTTTGTGGGGCCCACCATGATGTATGTGTGTCATCCATGCCGTCCATATATTTTTATATATCATTTTATGATGTAAGTAAAAAAATAAATTATATCTCAATCTCAAGTGGACCACATTACAGGAAACAGTTTTGAATGAATTTTGACCATTAAAAACGTTTTGGGGGAATAAAAGTTTTGGATCAAGCCGATATTTATTTTTTCCATTCATCTGGGTCTTTATGACCAAATCAACATATTGGATTTCAAATAAACAGTACAGTGGGCCTTAGGAGGATTTTAATGGTGAATATCCATTCATTATTTTTTTCCTGTGGTGTGGCCCACCTAAGATTTATATCCCTATCAAATTTTTTGTATAAAGCCATAAATTGATCTGTAAAAATGGATGAACGGAATGGATGAAACACGTACATCATGGTGGGGCCCACAGAGCACCGACCACCAGCCCGTGTTGCCAATCCGTCTCCCCTACGAAATCGGATTGCGTACTGAGCTACTAAGTACGGATTTATCGTACTGAGTAAACTCAGTCGGGCCCACTGTGAATGTATGTGGTTTATCCACACCGTCCATCCTTTTTTCCCGCTAATTTTAGGGGTTGATCCAAAATGTTAAGTAAATCCAAAGCTCTAGAGTACCATACCACAGGAAATAGTGTGGAATAATGATTTCCACCGTTGAAAACTTCCTAGGACCCACAGTGATGTTTATTTGTCATCCAACCTGTTCTTAAGATCACAAAGACAGATGAAGAGAAAAAACAAACATCAGCTTGAACCAAAACTTCTATGACCTCCATGAATTTTTCAATGGTAGAGGTTCAAACAAACTGTTTCCCATGGTGTGGTCCACTTGAGGTTTAGATATTCTTCCATTTTGGTATCAAGACTTAAAATTATCTGTTAAAATGTATTAACAGAGTGGATAAAATAAATAAATAACGGTGGACCCCACATGATTTACTCAGTACGTTAAGGTACTGAGTTACTTAGTACGCAATCCGCCTAAAACGACGCCTCTGTTCTCTCTCCCTCCATTCCACTCCGTCTGTTCCTCTCCCAGCGCTGGCCGCAGACATCTCTCCCACCTCTCTCTTCCTGTCGATCTCTTCACCAACACAGGTAATGCTCTCTCTCTCTCTCTCTCTCTCTCTCTCTCTCTCTCTCTCTCCCCGTCGTTTGACACTACCTCAATAACGTGTCAGTTCCTACAACAGAAATGAGACGAAAATCACAGCAGAACAACAGCCCTCTAAATACCCTTTTTTTTTTGTTTCAACAGCTTACCATGCATCCATTCATATTGGGTATGATCCCAAAATTGAAGGTATCCAAAGCTCAAGTGGACCACACCACAGAAAGCAGTGGGGATTGAACGCCTGACATTGAAAACTTCTTGGGGCACATAAGTTTGGATTAGATTGATATTTATGTTTTTCCTTCATCCATGTATTTATGACCTTATGAATAGGTTGGATGGCATGGAAGGCCCTAGGAAGGTTTAAACGGTGGACATCATTGTCCCCACTATTTTTTTTGGTGTGGTCCACTTGAACTTTCCTCCTAAAATGATCTTGCAAAATGAACGGTTTGGATATAACACATCATGGTGAGCCCATGGAAGTCTGCCACGTCAACACATGTTGCTATGTCCTATATTACTCAATCGGAGTCGAGGCAGATAGATTGCCTGTTTTGAAAGACCACGTAGGGCTGTGGGGTCCACAGAGATGTCTGTGACAAATCTACCCCATGCATCTGTTTTGAAATACCACAATAGGGAAGGATTCTAAACAGTATTCACTTAACCAATGGCGTACATGTTAGGTGAGCATGTCCTTTACAAACGTTACAGAGAATTCTCTATGACAGCTACCAAATTCAACACATGATGCTAATGTTTATGTTGTTGACAAAAGCTGTCCAGATCGTATGCACATAAGGCGACCTTCACAGTGGGAAACGTCATTCTCAGATTTCGACATTTTTCTCCTAATAATATTGGAAAATCTGACTGAAAATAAAATATTAAAATATATTTACTATAATTAATAAATGATTTAAATTTTAAATAAAAATGAATTTATTTACACAATTAAAACCTTTGCGGTGTAACACAATGCACGGAACCCACACATTCTAATCTTATTTAAGTAAAGGGAACTCGGACTTTAAAAAAAAAAAAAAAAAACTTGTTTAAAATTTTAGCTATTGTTATGTAAATGGGGTGAAAAAGTAATATTTTCAAGATCCCCAACCATATCTGTCACATTGTTGCTCACCAGGGTAAATCTGATAGAGTAGAGAGATCATAAGCCTTCAATTTTTTTTGACAGCTTCTTAGCCTTCAATTTTTTCTGACGGCTTCAATTTTTTTGCTTCCCAGTCTGTAGTGACATCAACTCTTGAGGCAGAGATTCTCTTCCTCCTTATGGCAGCAAGCTTCTGCCACTTCCTTGCGATCGCGACTATCCTCTTGGGGTTGATCATGGTTGATTCCTTGGGTTAGAAGAAAAACTTTGAGAACCAAAAAGGAGATGAAAATGTAGGTCTTAGATTGTAAAGGATGTGGTTGTGTTGAGTAGGAAGCAGTGAAGATGGCTACCTATATATAATAAATTAGAGAGATGGAGAACGCATTTGTGTAGCTCTCTCATGTTAGGCCACAAAGGGTGCAAGCCCATGTGTTGTTTGGCATTGTGGGGAGCATTTTCATGTGGGCATCTTTTCTAATCATCAAGATAAGGTCCAGTTAGAAATGGGACTCTCACTTAAAACAGCATGGTGGGTCCTTCAATTACTATGTATGTCCAGTTTCCTGTGGATGAGACGAAAGGTACATGGGGCTTTCAAGTAGACTGTGTCTGGGTGTAAGGAATGAACACCCATGTGATAAATGTACCAATGTAGAGATTGTTTAGTCAGGATGCATTAACAAATTACCTCCCCAAACATTACCAGACTAACAACACCTGGGTTCCAATTATTGAAATTTGCTATTGTTAGTAAAAATGTAAATGGGAGGCAGCTTTTAAACACCATGCAAATCCATGTAAAGGTAATCGAAATCCAAGACAATCTTTTAAATGGCTAAACTGTTCTTAGACAATTACCATCCATAAGAAAATTTTAGTCACTTGAATCTTTTCTAATTTTTACTATATATAATGTGATTAGCTTTTCTTGGCCAGTTACCATCCATAGAAAAATTTTAGTCACTTGAATCTTTTCTAATTTATGCTATACAGAAAAATCAAAAGCAGAAGTTTATTGATGCCATGCATTGTTGGAGAAACTACAGGTGGTAACTGGTCGGTAGATGCATGTAGATGCTTCTTGTGTAGTTTTTGCAGTTCAGGCATCCATTTTAGTTTGTTTTGAATCTTATTTTGGGTTTTGGATTTTGTTAGATTGATTAGGATTTTTAGATTTTGGTCATGTCTATTTTCATGTATGGGACTAACTAGATTACACCCATCTGTTAGAAAAGAATATCCCCATCACCATGCTTAATAAAATGAAAGGAGGATAAACCTGTTACACTTGTATTAAGCATTTTCTTTTTGTTACTACTGGTGAAATGAGGATTCAATGTTATTCAATGTCATGCTCTGAGTTTTGTTTATCTGTTTATGTATGGAGAACAGGTGGTGCTGGTATCTGGTGAGACTGGTTGCAGGAAAACAACTCAGGTTACCAGTTCTTTTGCTTTGATTCTACATTTAGAAATGAGTTGTATTTTGAATTATGTTCATTTAGATTACAAATTTTGATGTGATTGTATATAGATTAAGACAATCAGTTACCTATTTAAGGGTTTTTATGTGGCCAGGCATAGATACAATGTGCTCCTTGGTGCATAAAAATTCTTAAATTATCCCTGTTTGGACAGTTCAATGCCGGATAGAATGTAATGCTTTCATTTTAGCAATTCAAATGCACTTGCCTTTTCTATGCATCATCTCTCTTTCTCTCTGGATATGTTTCTTGCATTTATTTCCATTGTCAAATATCATCACTTTGTGTTGATACCTGACGTGGGAATCAAATACAAGATCAATATATCTGGAGAGATATGGGGAGATGCTGCCGAAATTTCGGTGTGGGCATTTAAATTTGAAAATGAAAGCGTTACAATATATTTGGTCTTGGATGGGCAACTGATTTAGTCAGTTAGATAGACATACTCATTCGTAATCTAACTTAAACACATCATATATACATTACCAGAGATGGCTTCCATGACACCATGCAAGAACTGGATGCGGGCAGGAAGGTTAACTATTGAATACATGGAAGGTGTTGTAACATTTCTAAAGTACGTGAAACAAAATTCAATTGGGGAAGACTGGCACAGCTGTCCTTGTGCCAAGTGCTGTAATATACGTGCGAAGATGACATTAGAAACCATTTCTGAACACTTGGTTTTTAATGGCATAGATCAAACGTACACGACATGGTTTCTCCATGGGGAACAATGTCTTGAAACAGGTGCGAGTACATTTGTCGATAATCGTAATGAAGATGTGTTGTCCAGAATGGTCGATTTGGTGAATGATGCTTTCGGTCGTTTTCAACCCATTGAGTTAGATGCATGCATGGATGAGGTTAATAATGGAGATGATATTGAAGCTCATGATGAATTAGGCGATGAGGCTCGGTATAGGAAGTTAATGGAGGATGCAAAACAACCCCTATATCCATCGTATAAACCGGAGCATACAAAGTTGTCTGTGACAGTGGAGTTGCTGAGTATGAAGGCTAGGTTTCGTTGGTCAGACAATAGCTTTACAGAGTTATTAAACTTGCTCAAGAAAATTTTGCCCAACGAGAACTCTTTGCCAGATAGTACTTATAATGCAAAGAGGCTGATCAGTTCATTGGGTATGAACTATGAGACAATACATGCATGCCCTAACAATTGTATTTTGTACTGGAAGGACCATGTTGATAAGCAGTGTTGTCTAAAATGTGGAGCAAGTAGATGAAAATTTAATAGTGTTGTAAGGTCAACCGCCCCACATGTACCTTGTAAGGTGCTAAGGTACTTCCCATTAACGCCGAGGTTAAAAAGACTCTACACTATACCAGAGATTAAAGAGAATATGATATGGCATTCAAAGTCGGCTCAAGATGATATTTGCATGCGTCATCCAGTGGATTCGTCTATGTGGAAGATTGTAGATGAAAAGTATGCTGATTTTGCTGTGGAGCCACGTAACGTTCGTTTAGGACTTGCAATAGATGGATTCAATCCTTTTGGGAATATGAGCAATTCATATAGTTACTGGCCTGTTATGATTGTTACGTATAATCTCCCGCCTCATTTATGCATGCAGAAGGAGTTTACCATGTTAACACTTTTGATCCCTAGAAAAAAAGGTCCAGGACATGACATTGACGTTTACTTGCAACCGTTGATTGCAGAGTTGCTTGAATTGTAGGAAGGATCTGTGACATATGACTCGCACAGTAAGAATATGTTCACAATGAGGGCAATTTTACTATGGGCAATACATGATTTTCCAGCATATGGACATCTTTCTGGTTGTAGGACAGGAGGAAAGTACGCATGGCCTATTTGTAGTGAGGAGACAGAATCGGTTTGGCTTGAACATGGAAAGAAGTTTGCATATATGGGACAGAGAAGATTCCTGCCATCAGGTCATGACTTTAGGACTGATAGAACCAGATTCAATGGGAAAGAGGAAAAAAGAAAGGCTCCGAAGCATATGAAAGGTTCAGATGTACTACGTAAAATGAATAATATTGAAACCGTTTTCGGAAAGTAAGTGGGAAAGACTAAGAAAAAGTCTAAGAATGACCCGAACAACACTACTGCCTGGACAAAGAGATCAATCCTTTTCGACTTGCCATACTGGGAGCATTTGCCCATTCGTCACAATCTGGATGTGATGCAACAATCATGGATACAAAAGATAAGACTAAGGATGGTTTACAAGCCCGTTAGGATCTTCAGGCTATGAAGATAAGAAAGCCTATGTGGCCTGAAGAAAGAAACGGCAGGTTATTCTTACCCAAAGCTCCTTTCACGTTGTCCACATCTGAAAGAAACATGTTTTGTCTGACACTGAGCAATTTGAAAGTCCCAAGAGGATATTGTGCAAACTGGACACATCGTGTCAATTTAGAGGATTGTCAGCTAAAGGCCCTCAAGTCACATGATTATCATATTGTGATGCAGCAATTGCTACCAGTTTTATTGATGCACTCGTTTTTAGGAAAGAAGAAGACATTGCGCACTGCCATTTGTGAAATGTCAAAATTCTTCAACGTCATATGTTCAAAAGTTATTAATCGTGAAGAGCTTCAAAATATGAAAAATAAAATAGTGGAAACATTATGTGTATTTGAAAAATAGTTTTCCCCATCTTTTTTTGTTCCTATGACACACCTAGTGGTGCACTTAGCAGAGGAAGCACAACTTTGTGGACCTATCAGATATCGGTGGATGTATCCTTTTGAGAGGTAACATTAATTATCAAAATTTATCAACTTTTTTTTTCATTTTTTTTAAAAATTTATATCCATATCTGATTTTAATGTGTATAGGATGATGAGAACATACAAAAAGTATGTGACGAATCAAACTTATCCAGAGGGTTGTATTGCTGAACGCTACATACTGGAAGAGTCCATGATGTACTGCATGGACTACATGCCTGATAAGATGTTAGGAAGCCATAAGAGAGTGAAAAAGATATTCTATGATGAGGGTGATGATAATGCCGATAATTTTCAAATCGATAAAAAAGGAAAAAGTTATCTTCTTACTAATGTACAATATCAACAAGCACACAGATGGGTATTACAACATCACGCTGAAAATGCTCAATGGCTGGGGTAAGTTGACAAAAGTCTATGTTTCTATCCTTAATGTTTTTAAATTGTACCATGTAAAGTAAAAAGTTTAATTCATATATTATATTATATGTGAATTGTAGGAAGTACAATGAATACATTCATGGTCAAACACGTAAGGGACAAAACAGGAGGGGCAATCCGTCGGTATAAAAAGTAGACTACAATGCTTGGTTAAGGGAACAATTAGAGAATGAAGAAATGTCACAATTTAAGAGAATCGCTACTGGTCCTAGCTACGATGCCACATCATACAATACATACTCAGTAAATAGATATGTTTTTTGCACATCAGACTCTGAAAAAAACTTGACAACACAAAACAGCGGAGTCTCTATAAAAGCCTTAACTATGTTCAGGGTGAGTGCCAGGGATAAGAACTTGGTAGAACAGGAAGCCACCTACTATGGTATCATTAGACAAATTCTTGAATTAAACTACTTCACCTTTAAGATAACATTGTTCTACTGTGATTGGGTGCATATCGAAGATACTTCAAATGGATGTTATGTAGATCCTGAAACAAATCTGATATTTGTTAACCTAGGAAGGTTTAGAAGGAATATCAAGGAAGAGGATGAGCCATTTATACATGCATCTCAGGCGGCTCAAGTCTTCTATTGCAAGGATCCGACAAGAGATGACTGGCATGTTGTATTAGATGTTCCGAAGCAACTAACAAAAGATGCATATGCATTTGAGGATCCGCTAGTGTTTGAGGCCAGGTTGACTGCAGGTTCCTCGGACCCTTCCTTAATAGATGATCTGTATGACCCAACTAGTGAAGATATACAAGAAGGGTCATATGTAGAAATTGTATCAAGTAACCCACGTATTCAGAAGTGAAAAAGAAACTGATCAAGTTTCATATCAGGTTGAAATAAATTTAACTACTTTTACTATATTAGATTATTTTCCTTTTCATTTTTTCTAAATTCAGTAAAAACTTATGCATGTGTATAGTGTCATCTCTTTATTATATATAGCAACATATTAAATGACTAATAATCTTATTTTTTTTAGGAATTATGTCGTATGTAGGGCCTTCTAGTTCTGCCCCAGGAAGCACCACAAAGATAAAAGTTTCAATTAGTCCAATTGGAGAGATTATTGGAGATAACAAAAATCAATTCACTTCATTTTTAGGAAATGTGGTCAGGACTCATTGTCTAATTGCATACAAAGACTGGCGGCTTGTGCCAGATACCATCAAGGATAATGTTTGGTCAACTGTTTTGGTAAGCATTTAAATACATGAGTTTTACTTTCTAATGTTTATAATGTAATTGTTGTTGACTAATTGCCCTATTTAATGAAATATGTAGGTCAAATATGATGTTAACGACAGTGACAGCTGTAAAACTACCATAATTAAGCGTGCTAATGATATGTGGAAGGACTGGAAGAACTGATTACGAGGAACTGTCCTGGATATGTATGATAATGATGGAGACAGGAAAAAAAAATTACCCTAATGGCGTAAAGCTAGAAGATTGGTTCAAATTCGTTGATTACGAATCTACAAAAGAGGCAAAGTCTCGTCGTGGAAAGGGAAAGGAATCCAGAAGCCAAATGAAGTTCCCTCACACGACTGGGCGACGGGGATCTGCTAGGACGATAGAGTTGATTGTAAGTTTTTAATATAACTTTAATTTCTTTTAATCCAATTTAAGAATACAGAATAATTAACATGATTTCTCATTGTAAATTACAGCAACAAAAAAATCCAGATACTCAAATCACAAGAACTGAATTGTTTCTGGCAACTCATATTAGATCCGATGGGTCTCTCCCTTCACAAGAGCTGAGCATCACAACGGAAAAAATAAAAGACATAGTTGTCAATGACCTGGCTTGTATACATAATGATTTAAATCACGACCCGGTTGCACAGTTTTTTCATTCATTCTCTTCACTTTGACATACTTAGCTTTCTGAACATTTTTTGTTACTAATATACATGCATTACTAATAATGGTTGATTATCATTTAGGTTTGTGGTCTTGATAAAAGAGGACGTGTAAGGGGGTTGGGTCATATTGCAAAAACTACCATTATTGCTTCAACCCCTTACATTAATGAAATTAGAGAAGGAAAGGGCGAAATTGCTAAGGTTAAAGCATCGATGATTGTATTAAAAGAGCAAATGGAAAACAAGATCAACGAGTGCAAGGACATGATATTGACCAGTGGAGAACGTTTGCTTGAAGTTCAGAATCAAATAAATACTCCAGTTCAACCAATGCAATGCTCTCCAGGCACTGCTGGTTCTCAGTTATTTTAACAATAAAAGAATAATGTACAGTTACTATTTTATCCATGAAAATAATAAAAATTATTTCTTGTAGGCATTTTTTCGATCTGGCAATACCTCAAGTCATCGTGATGAGTCAGCTCTACCTCCACCTCCAGTTCTACGGGTGGAACAAATCTGTCATTTGACAGATATTTGTAGTCGAGTTGTTGCACGTGGGCGTCTAATTAGAGATAATGTAGGCATCCCTCCAGATTGCATCAAAGTTATATTGGATGTTGTTGAAGTTTCCAGTGCGAATGTGTTTGGTGACATTGAGAAGACGTTAGCCGATTGCGACGTAGGTGATGTTCTCGTTTGGCCTAGAGTGCTGACGAAAACATAGATATTAAAGGAGTTTACTTAAAACTTTTCCTAAGTTAAGAACATATTTTTATAATTGGTTAGGACATATGGATTGTGTTTGAGGTTATTTTGGATATTATTTGACTAAATCTTTATCTTGAATTATTTAGTAGTTTTGCTTGACTAATCTAGTGATTTGTTTCAGCTTTTCATCTTCTTATACGTGACAGAAGGTACTCATATTTCTATTATGATTTATTTTATTTTTTTCTTTGCTTATGCGTAAAATGTTCTGATTTAAATATTAAGAACTACGTAGTGGCTTGATCCCAATCTTCCAAACATTGGGTACGTAGGCAGCCGTTCATACTAGACCGTATCGGTGCAGCCACAATTTTTTTTTCCCTTCTCGTAGTGTGGCTGCATTTTCGTCAGGACTACTTGGCAATAAGAGCGAGGTGGATGTAAGTTCTCGAAACCTTTAATTAATCTCAAATCATTTATATCTTTATCGCTTCATTTATATGCTGTCATTAGGGTCAACTTGTAACTCCTTAGAACCCGCTCTGCCGTAAGACATTATGGTGCATAACGATTCCTAGCAGGTTAAGTTGCAAATTATTATTAAGAGTTGGTTGGATATATTTTATTTTTTGTAAATGTTGTTAATAGTTTGATGGATGATGAATGTATTTGTGAATGTAAATGAAAAAAAAAAACTTATTATATATATATATATATATGTTATCAATGGAGGATGCCTTGTTTAGGGGGACATGAAATTTTGTAGCTTATGGTATGGTGCCCTAATATTGGTTGTATGTTACTAGTATGTAGTAGATAATACTAGGATCAATAGTAAACATTTTGTTTTGAGTGGAAGACTGAGTAAAAGAACTTGGAAGATGTACTTTTTATGCCTTTCAACTTCAAACTGGATACCTTTTGGATAAACCAAACATCCATTCACCACTAGTTTTCCAACTTCAGATTCATACTTTGGAATTCAGATTTAACAAATACCAACCTGGCATGTTTTGGTAGGAAATGAATAGATAGTTTAATGTTTATTTTTTCTTCTTTTAATGCGATTTGTGTGATGGACGGTTGCAAGTGTTCGGTTTATGTGATTGAATTTGCTATTTTTTTCCTTATTTTTTCATTCCAAAGTTATCTGAGATTTTTTAGTCTAATATCATCCCTTGCACTTGCATTAAGCACTTCTGTGGGCATTTTCAAGTTTTGTATCTTTTACAGCATACATGGCTGACTCCGATGGTGATGGTTATCGCAAAACTGAAGATGTTAATGCAATTGACAATCATGGTTTTTTTTTCCCCAACTTGACAGTCATTGAAATCAACTGATTCAGGTGAGATTTTACAAGGACATTGGTAATGAACTGCACATGCATTGGATTCTTTTCTTTAGTTTGATCTCCAAATTCCTGCATTTTACTACTAATAGTATTTGTTTTAGTTGCAATGCATGTTTGGGGATCTATTTATCTTTTCTTCTTTTCCATTACACCTAGAGCTCTTCCTTAGCTCTGGAATTGTTTGCCTCTCTATTTATTCATTGGTTGCTAGGATCTTTGGCATGAATCTCTCATATACATGGAATCTAAACCATGGATATCTATTTAAATTGGTACATTTTCTCCTCTTTTTTTTCCCCTTTCAAATAGATAATATGTGCTTGACCAAACACATGATATTTTCATATACAAATCAAGTTTCTTCAAGTGGTCTCAAACAGTCAACATGCATGTGGGACCAGCCTGAATTATGGGTCAGGGCATCTATACATATAGGGTTCATCTGATGCATGGATTGTGCTGATTTTTGCACAAGGTGCTCCCCATGGTAGGCCCACCTTTTGGACAAGTTGGATGTTGCATGGACGACAGGTTAGAAGTTGTCCACTGGCTGGACAATAACCTACGGTCCAACTTAGCTGAACTTGATGCATTATCCCTGCTCATAAAAGAGTTCGAATTGTTGGGAAATAGGAATTTCCCAGTTCCTACACTTTCCTTTGGTCATGTCGTTAGACACTAGTGCATTAAATGCAGATTGCCTTGCACTGTTGTGTATTGATTCCAACATCTAAAGATCCTTTCAAACTGTATTGTGCTCTCCCAGTGAATGCTATGAAGTTAAGAAATGCTCTTACCTGAACCTCTAATGGCTAGGATGAATTCTAATATTTTATTTTGTTAATTGGTTTCAGTTGAGTAAACTCTTCACATTTCATGGATTTGAGCTGGTTATTTGTAATATATGAAGGGTTGACTAAACTATTCTTTTCTTGGATTGAATCTGGTTGTTTGTAATATATGTAGGAAGGGCTCAAAAGAAGGTTGAACAAGAGCGGATACTAAGTAGCCAATTCAAGGCAAGGCATAGCCAACAGTTGAAGTTTCGGGTAATTTCTTTTGTACGGGTCCTAGTTTAAGAGGGGGAAATGTTTAGTTAGTAGGGTAAGTCAATTTTTGTTGGAGTGGGCCACTTGGGTCATATCCTCTTTTATTGAATTGAGTTGTTACCAATTTTGTGAATAGGATTCTTATCAAACAGTAGTGTGAATTATTTTTTGAATGACTATCAGGTGCAAGATTTAAAAAATAATAATAATAATTTATCAATATTTTGTTTTATTTACAGATATTTTAGCGACGGACCAAATCCGTCGCTAATTTGTGAACATTAACAAGGACGGATTTGAGGTCCGTCGCTTACTCATATTAGCGACGGACCTTATCCGTCGCTAATTTCCGACCGTTGAACATTGACGGATTCGAGGTCCGTCGCTTATTCATATTAGCGACGGATCTTATCCGTCGCTAATTTCTGACCGTTAAAAATCAACGACCGATTTGAGGTCCGTCGCTAACTCATATTAGCGACGGATCTTATCCGTCGCTAATATTTTTAGTAACGACTACTTTTTTCAATTTCACCTACGGATTTTTTATTTTTTACGACGGATCGTATCCGTCGCTATGAAACGAGGACATTATCCTTCGCAGATTAAATGACGGATTTTATCCGTCGAAAAAAAAAACGACCCAGTAGACAGCGACGGACCCAGCGACGGTCGAAATCCGTCGTTTATTTGGTTTTACTCGCACATTGGTGATTTTGGCGTAGTGTGCCCATGAAATTTCTTTCATAATTCAATATCTAAACTGTATCGGACCAATTTAACAAATTTGCCCTTTGACATAGTGATTAGACACATATTTCTCACCTTTTTAAAGTGAGCAATATATTTATTGACTGTTTCTCATGTCAATTGCCTTAAGCGAGATAAATCGGCTTTGAATACCTCGGGCTCAATTATAAAGAATTGCACGGGAGCTTCTTTTCCATTTTCGGCCATGTATTAATGGAGTTAGGTGACATTAGTGTATCACATAAATGTCGTTCTAGTAGGAGAATTTATGAATACCCAGAGTTTCAGGAAATTTTGGTTTGAAACTTCATCTCATCATATGGTGAAGCGACCAATATGGTTGATAGTCGATCGAATACATTATCCTAAAGTAAACTTAGGGATACAATAGCCTCTCGAAAACTCATAGTACTAATGAATCCATTCTAGACAGAGCTTTTTATAAGTCGGTTTGTTTATATGACAGCCTTATTGATGGCCAACAACCCTTGAATTAAATTAATTAAATCACCATGGCCCATCTAAGGGACATGAGCTAGTGCTCAATGTTCGTAAGTAGCTGGGTTAATCCTAGGAGGAATCGAATGCACAGGAAGTTGTTCCCTAGACTATTTAACTCTAGGGACATATTGCCCCCAAGGGTTTCAGGATTTGACATCTCTTGGTTGTATTGGCTATATGGATGACTGTTCCTTCTTGTGCTGACTAGAGGTGGTGGAAAATTTTAGCCAAAATGGTATTAGTCAAACTGATTAACCCTCAACTGAGGAGGTATTGGCTAATCTTAAAGAGGATTCGGTGGACAAAGATTTGTATTAATAGGTCATCTATATAGAAACCTTTCAAACAAATTAAAGGCTCGTAAGCGTATCAAGGTTCTCGGCCTCAAGCATTACTTGGTCGGCCTAAAGTCGTGCTTACTCAGTTTGAATCCAACCTTGTTCTGGCAATTATTGTAAGCTAGCCAGTACGTTGTATAAAGTGCCTGTAAATCTCTCGAACGTGTTATCGAAAGAAGATATCTAGCTTCCAAAGAAATCAGCTATAATAAGCTTGTAAATTGAGGTCTAACCTCCGTAAGCATTTCTTCATGTAGATTGGGCATCTCTCGGTGCAAAATCCATGTAACCTTATGAATAGGTTGGATGGCAATTAACCATCATAGTGGGTCTTAGGAAGGCCATGGGAAGGTTTCAATGGTGGGTGTCACGCTGCTTCATGCAGTGCGGTCCAACTGCCTATTTTTGAACTTGTACTCTAATATAATGTCGCAAAATGGATGGATTGCGTGGAGAAAACTCATACATCACGGTGCCCATTATGGCCCCTGTATGCTTTTATCTAAGGGAGTGCATCCGTTAGTCACAACCCAAAATCATAATCAGATTTTTTGAACAATCCTAGCCTCTGACATATATAGGATGTTTTTCAATTTTGACCGTTCAATAGATGTCCACCAATCTGACGGTTAGATGACAAAATAAACGTTCTTTTCGTTTCACGATACATCTAACCTAAAATTTATAATTTGGACAAATTAATTTTTATGACTTGTATTCCAAGTTTGCAAGTTCTTAACTAATTTCTTAGTGCCTGCATATTATCGATCACACTTTGCCGAGTATTGAAGTGCGGATTGAAAAGTGCGGATTGTCTTTGTTCAAGGCTTTGGGATCCTACGCATTGGATCTCATTGCTCCACGTCAATGCTGATAATATTAACGAACATCGGTTGATAGAATATAAAGAAGATAAAAAATCGAAAAGACATACGTATTTTAATAAGGAGGTATACGTATTTCCTTTTTGAATTTTCGACATGCGTTTGTGGAACCCACCACAATGTATGCGTTATATCCACACCGTCCATCCATTTTTTCATATCAGTTTAGGGAAGTAGCCCAAAAACGAGGCAGATCCAAAGTTCAAGTGGATCATACCGCATAAAACAATGGAGATTGAATGACTACCGTTGAAACTTTCCTAGGCCCATCATGACATTTATTTTCCATCCAACCTGTTCATAAGATCAAACAGACCTAGATGAAGAGAAAACACAAATATCAGCTTGATCTGAGCGTTCTTTAACCACGAGAAGTTTTCAACGGTAGACATCCAATTCCCACTGTTTCATGTGGTGTGGTCCACTTGAGCTTTGGATATGTCTCCATCTCTATTTTGGTCTCATGCCCTAAAATGATCTTGTGAAATGCATGGGTGGTGTGGATCTAACACATACATCATGGTGGAGTCCACGGAAGATCTACCATGTCAAATTATGTTCATGCTTTCATCCTTCCATGCATGATACATCATGCAGGTGGGTTCACGGAAGTTCATCCCTCTCGAAAATCTGAGTAGGTCCCTCACCTAAGAGGATGCTGCCCTTACCATGGGTCATATCTTATGTATGCATTCTGTATTAACACCATTCATCTATTTTGCCATATCATTTTAGTGCATGATCCCGAAAATAAAGTAGAGCCAAATCTCCATAGGAAACAGTAGTGATTGAAAGCACTACCATTAAAAAATTCTCATGGCCCATTGTTTCTTATAGTATGGTTCACCTAAGATTTGGATCTGTTTCGATTTTTGGACTCATGCTCTAAAATAATAATATGACAAAATGGATGGGCAAAGTAGATTTAGAATAAATACATCAAGGTGTGCAACATAGTAAGGGCCACACCGAATCCACTCCCCTCTCTCCCAACCATCTATACATGGATTCCCTGTGAAAGCCTTTAGCAGTAACCATCTACAATGAGAGCTAGGTGGGGCCAATCGATATGTTTGTGAAAATTTAGATCATATCAGCGCATGGCCCAAAAATGAAACAAATCCAAATCTCAAGTGAGTCAATAGGAAGAAGTTATTAGGAAAATGCCTATCCTTAAAACCTTTTAAAGTTTTTCTTTTTACACATGCACTCACACCATAGTGAATTTTCACCACAATGGGTACTCCATTACCATATGTTTTAACTCTTGTGAGCCTACAGATGAGGCATGAGTAAGGATACATCCTTGTAGAAGTGTACGCGAGTTGAACCAAGTCGGACTTGATACAACTCAGTTTGGCTAACAACTAACTTCATCTTGAACTTGGCTTGGCTCAGTTCACGAGCCTACTTCCTAGATTTGGTCAGTAGCTTTTTATTTTTTTATTAATTTTTTTTACACGTGCACACACACCCCTGCATACTAACGCGTAGTGGAGTTTCACCATTTATGGGTACTCGAGCCCTTGACAAGGTGTTGAAACTCCCACGAGTCTACCACCGGAGCAAGAGCAAGGATACCAAGTCTTCCAAGAGATTTCCTTATCAAGCCTAACCATTAATGAGGGAGACTTTTTGGTCATTTTCTTGTACTTCTATGGCAAAAGATCTGGTCTTTCCATATTTGCCTCATCTCCTTTTCCGTTGTTGTCTTTTACTCAGGAAAAAGGATGAGAGTAGAGAAATACCACTCATGAATGCACCTACAAACGTGTAAGAGAGTGAAACCTTGCGAGATTCGAGCCTCCAATCAAGCGATTCCCTCCATCTCAGGACTCTATATCTTAAAAATTAGGTTGGTTTCTCAGTCTGATATCCCATAATTGCAAATATAATTAGCACCTTTGATTATACTTATATTAATCCTTCAAATGTTTTTTCATATGTACGGCGCAGTTAATCATCAGACTATTCTAGTTTTAGATACATAGCATTTAATGAGTAGGATGACATTGACTCCAATGTAGGATACGTGTCCAGCATCTCCACGTGTGAGCGAGTGCGTTTTAAGACGTGCACTGTAACTGCAAGGGAATGCAATTGCAATTCTCATTCTGCAAGCCATTTTTGTCAAGAAAAAGATAGGACTCATACACCGCCTCATCGTGACCGTTCATATGCAACATCCATGCCTAATACATATCTGTATGTATGTAGAGCAATCCAAACCGGTCAAATTGTGGGCCAGTTTATGTAGGAATAATCTCATAATCATCTTTATTATTTTTTCCACAGTGATCTACTTTATAAATGGGGTCCAAACGACTAAATGGTCTGAATCGAATCATTTGTACGCCACGTGTGCAATGACTGTGCGCTCGTGTAGATACATATGCTCACCTAACATATAGAAAAACTTTATGTGGATGTTTGCTCTCCGTATATATAGCCATGAAACTGTATTTTTGATTAATGTATTTTATTCGAGCTGAGTCGAGCCGGCGTGACAGAGTTGATTTGAGCGAGCTTCGAGTCTGATCCAAGTCGAGCTCGGTTGGGTTGAACTCTGGCCTTTTTGGTTTTTGGAGCTCAATAAAACAGCTTAACTTAAACCCAGCTTCGAGTTTGATCCGAGTCAAGTTCAGTTAGGTTGGACTTAGGCTATATTATTATTATTTTTTTTTTTCGAGTTCAATAAAAACAGCTTAACTTAACTTGAACCCAGCTTCCAGTCTAATCCGAGTCGAGCTCAGTTAGGCTAGACTCAGGTTTAAAAAAATAAAATAAAATTTCGAGCTCAATAAAACAGCTTGACTTAACTCGAGCCCAACTTCGAATCTCATCCGAATCGAGTTAGGCTAGGTAGGACTTGGGCCTTTTTTTTTTTTTTTGAGCTCAATAAGACAGCTTAACTTAACTCGAACCCAGCTTCGAGTCTTACCCAAGTCAGCTCGGTTAGGATGGACTGGCTTATTTTTTATTATTATTATTTTTTTCGAGCTCACTTAAACAACTTAACTCAACCCCAGCTTCAAAATGAATTGAGTTGGGCTTTTCCAAGCCCTGTTAGGCGAGTTAACCAAGCTAATTAATTGATTCATGTCCAGCTCTTCCCTGGCCCTATTAATGTTGTGCAAACCACACAATTTTCTATCAAGTAGCTTACTTGAGTTTTGAATCCCCCACCATTAAAAACTGCGTGGGGCCACCCCACCAGAATATTTATCTGTCATCTAACATGTTGATAATGTCACAAGGATCTGGATGAAGAGGCCACAAAAATATCAGCCTGACCTAAAGCTTTTGTAGCTTATGAGAAGTTTTTAATGATTGATTACCACCGTTTCCTGTATTATGGTCCACCCGAGATTTGGATCTACTTCATTTTTGAGATCATACCTTTAAATGAGTATCCAAGAAGGATAGACGGTGTGGATATAAAGTACATATGTTACAGTGGGCCAACGGTCAAGGATACCACCCACCTCAGAAGATGCAGGGATCCACTGAAGCCGCCTGTCATTGCATGCCGATCCAACCGAGAGAAAGAGAGGTTTTGACTTGCTAGAACTTCTGTGGCCCTAGCATGATGTATGTGTTTGATACACACCGTTCATCCATTTTTCGAAAACATTTTAATATATGACATAAAAAATGAGCCACGTTCATAGCTCAAGTGGGCCACACCACAAGAAACAACGAGAATTGGACAGCTACTGTTGAAAAATTCTTAGGGCGACGAAAGGCTCGAACCAAACTGATATTTGTTTTCCCTTCATCCAGGTTATCAAGGTTTCAACGGTAGTGGTTCAATTCCCACTGCTTCCTGATGTGTGGCCCACTTAAACTTTGGATCTGCTTCGTTTTTGGGCTGGGGCTTAAAATGATATGGAAAATGGATGGAAGGTGTAGTTCTGACACATAAATCGTGGTGGGTCCACAAAAGATCCATACTTCAAAAAGGAAATGCGGAAAGGAAGCGCATTGGCGGGTGTACCGCACACCACCGACCTAGCTAGTGCATTGACGTCACTAAGTTCTGTGGGTCCCATCATGAGGTATGTATTATATCTAAACCGTTCATCCATTTGGTGAGATCGTCTTAAGTCTTGATCAAAAAAATAAGGCATATAAAAAATCAAGTGGACCACACTATATTTTTGAAGTGGGAATTGGACGTCTATCATTGAAACCCTTTTGGGGTCACAGAAGTTTTGGATTAATATGATATTTGTTTTTCCTCTTCATCCAGGTCTTTGCGACCTTATGAACGGATTGATGGAAAATAAATGTTATGGTGTGCCCTACGAATATTTTAACGATGAAAATTATTATCCCATTGTTATTTATAGTGTGGTCCAGTTGAGCTTTGGATATGATTCATTTTTGGGCTAATGATATAAAATGATCTAGAAAAATAGATGAACGGTGAGGATATGATAAACACATTATTTTGGGGCCATGTAACTTTGATCTTCTTTGAACCGTTGGTATAACTCAAAGCACGAGGAGCGTCAGCGCTCGTCTTGGTACGACACGTACCCACATTAGCTAGATTGGTGGTGTTGTGCACTAGCATGTAGAGCTGGGCATCGGACTGAGTCAGATCGAATTGGGTCCAACTCGACTCGGTTTGATATTTGCAGGGCTTTACTCGAACTTGATTCGATCCGGCATCGAAATCGGGTCATTGGACTCGAACCCGATCCGAACTCTGTTGGCTTGAGCCGATCCGAGTCCGACTCGGATAGGAAACCTGAGTCGGATCGGATTAGGCAATGTTTGGATCGTCATTTTTTTCAACGGTGTAGGAATCATTATTCTCATTATTTCTTATGGTGCGTTCTACTTAATTATTGGATATATTTAAAATTTAGTATCAACCCCTAAAATGATATGGAAAAACTGATGGACGGTGTAGATAAACCAAAATATTCAAGATGAGCCCCACACAAGCTCACACCAGCTTATAGCTTCCTGGAGAAGCTTCAAGTCTTATAGCTTCCTGAAGAAGCTTCAAGTACAGTGCTACTGCTGCTTAGCTGACATTGATTATATCAACTCTAGGTACGTGTCGTGCCAAGAGGAGCACTGACGCTCCTCGAGCTCTGAGTTGTACAAACGGTGGGACACTACTTAAGTGACGTCACCAAGTTCTGTGGGCCCCACTATGATGTATGTGTTGTATCTACCCCGTCCATCCATTTTGAGATATCATTTTAGAATATGAACAAAGGAATGAAGCAAATAAAATTTTGTAGTGGACCCCACCACAGAAGACAGTGTGGAGAGTGATTCCCACCGTTGAAACTATCCTACAGCCCACCATAATGTTTATTTGAAATCTAACCTGTTCAAAAGTTAAAAAAGACATGAAAGAAGGGAAAACACAAATATCAGGTTGATCTAAAACTCTTGTGGGTGTCACTGCCCCACTATTTTCTCTGTCGGGGTCCATTGGAGCTTTGGATTTAACTCATTCTTTGGATCTTGCCCTAAAATGATCTCTCCAAATGGATGGACGGCGTAGATACAAAACATACATCATGCTGGGGCCCACGAAATTTAGTGATGTCACTTCAGTAGCGACTCTCGCTACTCAACCTGTCAGTAGCTAATCCGTGCCCGATTAGAGAGAGAAAGAGTTGCAGAGAGAGAGATAGAGAGAGAGAAAGAGAGAGATATATAGAGAGAGAGAGAGAGAGAGATTTACCCGGCCAGTAGAGATCGGGATCGGGACGATTTGGGGATTCTGGATCTGCCGTGGTGAGCATTCTTCAGGTGCGGGTAGGGACATGGTAGGGTAAAAAACAGGCTGCAAAGGAGGGTTCGAAATCTGCGGGTGCGGGTAGGGTAGGGTAGAGAAGGAAGGATTTGGGAATTTAGGGTTTGGAGTGTCGGCGAGCGTTCTTTGGGTGCAGTTAGGGTAAGGTAAAAAAAAAGGGTCAGGTAAAACTTTAAAGTAAAAAAATAAATATATATAACCTAATAAATACGGTCCGGATTGGATTGGTCTGAATCGGATCCAATTGGATTGGATTACGGATCTGGTCAGTTCAGAATAGGCGCTATCCGTACCCGACCCGAAAATGTTTCGGATCTGGATGGGGCTACCCGATCCTGACCGATGTAGACCATCAGTTCTGTTCGAATCAATCAGGTCGGATCAGGTCTGATCGGGTCGGATCCACCGGATCGGATCTAAAATGCCCAGCTCTACTGGCATGTGCTTCCGGGATTGTTTACTCCCCTGCCCCCTGGCTTGTGGTCGGTGCTCTGTGAGCCCCACTATGATGTATGTGTTTCATCCATGCTGTTCATCCATTTTTATAGATAATATTAGGTCTTGGTCCCAAAAATGAGAGGAATATAAATCTTTGGTGGACCACACCACAGGAAAATAATAGTAATTGGATATCCACCATTAAAATCCTCCTAAGGCTCACTGAACCGTTTATTTTACATCCATTCTGTTGATTAGGTCATATAGACCCAGGTGAAGGGAAAAACAAATATCAGCCTAATCCAAAACTTTTATGGCCCCCAAAAGTTTTTTAACGGTCAACGTTCATTCAACACTGTTTCTTGTAATGTGGTCCACTTGAGATTGATATTTCTCATTTTTTATTTTATATCATCAAATGATCTAGAAAAATAGATGGACGGAGTGTATGAAACACATACACCATAGCGGGTCCCACAGAGCTCCGACTACCAGCCATTGGCTGGTGGCGGTCCGATTCCGTGATTTTCTCAACCGGTGTCAGCTGATGTCAACGTGTTCCAATGAGGAGCGACGGCTCACGAATCCCCGCTCCGTTCGGGAGCGGAATAGGTGTTACCTTGGAAGAATGGGTGTTACCCTTATTATCTGTGGCCGATCTTAATTAATATACTGTATATCCACGCCGTCCATCCGTTTTTATAGACTATTTCATGATGTTATCTCAAAAATTAATTATACCGAAATCTTGGTAGACCACACCAATGAAAAGAGTGGTGAATGACCATTAAAATCTTTTTTAGGTCCAAAAAAAGTTTTGGATTAATAGAATCGTTTAATTTTTTAGAAAAAAAAAATCTTAAAATGGGATACAAAAAGGATGGACAGTGTGGATATAAAATAAATCATTGAGGTGGACCCCACTATAAGGGTAACAACCACTAAGGTGTTTCTCGGTAACACCTAATCCGCTCCTTACCCCTAAAGCACCGACGTTCCGCACTCATAAAGTTGGAAGCGGATTTGCTGGTGTACCTCACACCAGCTTTATAGCTGCGGTACTGACGTTAGTAAGTTCTGTGGGTCTTATCATGATCATGAGGTATGTATTATATCCAAACCGTCCATCAATTTTAAGAGCTCGTATCATGCTTGAGATGAAATATAAGACATATCTAACTATCAAGTAAACCACACTACAAAAGGAAGTGGGGGATTGAACGTCTACCATTGAAACCCTTAGTGGGGTCACAGAAGTTTTGGATCAATATAAAATTTCTTTTTCCTCTTCATTCAGGCCTTTTTAACCTTATGAACAGATTGGATGGAAAATAAACGTTATAGGGGGCCCTACGAAAAGTTTAATGGTGAAAATAATCATCTCCACTGCTATTTTTGGTGTGGTCCAGATGATCATCGGATATAATTCATATTTTTCATAATGCTCTAAAATAATCTCTAAAAATAGATGAACGGTGTAGATATAATAAATAAATCACTGTAGGGTCCATGTAACTTTGATCTCCTTTGAACCGTTCGTACAACTCGGAGCTCGAGGAGCGTCAGTGCTCGTCTTCGCGCGACACGTACCTACAGGAGCTATATAGCTGGTGTGTAGTACACCAGGCAATCCGCTTCCATAAAAGTTGTCGAATTGAAGAGTAGAAAAAGAGGCTTGTGAAGGAGAAAAAGCCAGGGAAGACTATCGACAGAGTCAATACACAAGATGTTGGGTGTATCTTCTCTATTTCTCCTTCTGCTTTCAACTTTATCAGAAGTTGGGTTTTCCCAAAATACCCTTAAGCTTAGCAGAGATGACTTCCCACCAGGCTTTCTTTTCGGTGCTGGAACCTCAGCTTTTCAGGTATGCCTCTCTCTCTAATGGAAAGTGTCATTTTCATCCTTATAGGTGTAATTTTGTAATAATGATTTATTTTTTAATGACCAAGTTGCCCTTTTGTGGGAGCATTTGATGCAGGTTGAAGGTGCAGTAGCTGAGGATGGAAGGACTCCGAGTGTTTGGGACACTTTCACTCACGAAGGTCTGTGTGAATCCCTAAAGTACACGTGGCATGATGATGCGTCAATCGAAACTGTCCATCTACGGGCCTCGCAATGGATTCGGATGGAAAATGGTTCAGATACGCATGGATCTCATGGGAAACGGATTAGCTGCTCCCCTGCCACCCGCCAATGGCTGATGGTCAATGCTCTGTGGGCCCCATCATGATGTATGTGTTTCATCCATGCCGTCGATCTATTTTTCTAGATCATTTTATAGTACGAGACCAGAAATTAGGTATATCCCAATATCAAGTCGACCACTTTACAAGATGCAGTGTTGAATGAACGTAGACCATTAAAAACTTTTTGGGGGCCATGAAAGTTTTGGATTAAGCCGATCTTTTTTTTCCCCATTAATCTGGGTCTATATGACCTAATCAATAGATTGGATGTCAAATAAAAAGTACAGTGGGCCTCAGGAGGATTTTAATGGTGGATATCCAATCACTATTGTTTTCCTGTGGTGTGGTCCACTTGATGTTTATATCCCTAGAATTTTTTGGTGTCAAGCCCTAAAATGATCTGTAAAAATGGATGAACGGAATGGATGACACATATACATCATGGTGGAGCCCACAGAGCACCGACCGTCAGCCATCGGGCTGGTGGCAGGGGAGTAGGCAATCCGTTTACCTGCGCTGGATGCTAGGTGGGGCTCACCGTAATGTTTGTGAGAAATCCACCCCGTCCATCCGTTTTGCGAGCTCATTTCAGGTCATGCGACTGAAACGGAAGCGTATCCAAAACTCTAAGCGGACCACACGAGAGTAAAAAGTGGGACGGTTAAAACCTTCATAGGATACCATGAAGATCATACGGCCTGGCCATACCAATGTTTCAATATCTCAAATCCCTAGTATTTCTTATCATGTGGCCCACTTGAGTTTTGGATCCGCCTCTGTTTTAGTTTCATGTTCTAAAATGAGTTCACGAAACGGATGGTCGGAATTAATTTCTCCACCCACCTGCGGATGCGGATTAGCTACTGTCAGGTTGAGTAGCGATAGTCGCTTCTGAAGTGATGTCAAGTTCCGTGGCCCTACTGCACCGTCCATCCATTTTAAAGATTATTTTAGGGCATGAACCAAATATGGAAACAAATTCAAAGCTGCAGTAGACACACCGGAAAACAGTGGAGAGAGTGACGCCCGCCGTTGAAACTTTGGTACGGTCCATCATTATGTTTATTTGAGATCCAATCTGTTCATAAGTTAACACACATCAACGAAGGGGAAAAAACAAATATAAGCTTGATCTAAAACTTTTGTGGCGTTTAGAAGTATTTAATGGTGGCCATCGTTCTCTCCACTGTTTTATGTGGTGGGGTCCACTTGAGATTTGGATCTGACTCATTCTTTAGGTCATACCCTAAAATGATCTCTCCGAATGGATGGACGGTGTGGATACAAAACATATATCATGGTGGGACCCATAGGTCTTTGTGTCCTATTCGGCGAGTTGGATGGCTAACAAACATTACAGTGGGACTTATGAAGTTTTTAATGGCAGACATTTAATCACCACTATTTCTTATGGTGTAGTTTACCTGAATTTGGATTCGTCTCATTTTTTGGCTCATGCCCTAAAATGATCAGTCAAAATGGATGTACTGTGAGGATAAAACGCACGCATCGTGGTGGGGCCACGGAGCATGGACTAGCACCGAACCGGCTAACAGATGATAAACCCAATGTTAACCGTACATCCCAATAATCAAGCCCATACAAAATTTAGATGGGTCAAACTGCTTAAAAACTCTATATTCACGTTGTGTGCCCCACTTGAGTGATGGAAGGGCCTAATGTTTTGTTACGGGTAAAATTGGCCTGACCAAAGAGAAGAGGTCGGCTCGGACAACTCAACAGGACATGAGGTTAGCCAGCGCTGGTCATGACTAATGAGCTCCTCAATGGCCAAGGTAGAGATGTTGACTAAAACCAGTTCGGCTCGGCACCTCTGCTTGGCCTCGCCAAACCAGCTCGGCTCGACACCTCTGCTCGGCCTCGCCAGCTCAGCTCAGTCTCAGTAGGTCAGCTCGGCCTTAACATTTCAGCTCCACCTCAATAGGTCTACTCGGCCTCGGCAGGTCGGCTCGGCCTCGACAGTCAGCTCGGCTCGGGCAAATCAGTTAGGTACGAGATTCTCTTCCAGTAACACACGATAGGAGTAACCGCCCACAACGTGATTCTTGCGTAACTGCCGGCATCCATCACTCTCTGTCATCTTGTGTAATGGCTAAATTTGTGCCTGGAATTACGGAATACACTGTCATATCTTCACTATAAATAAGAGTCCCATTTACATTGGAAGGACCAGGGTTCTTCGGAGGCACCTAGCATGGAGTGGAGGGTGATCCAGATTTTGTCATCAAGTGAACTAGATTTTATCATCAATATTTTTGGCGCCGTCTGTGGGAAATGAAATAAAAGACCGTTCCTACTCTACCAAAAAAACCGTAATGGCGAAAGCAAAGAAGAAAGCTCCAGATGTCATTGTTGCAGCCTAGCGAGAGCTCTTCCAGAATCATTTGTTGCAGCCAAGTTAGATTTGTTCCTCGACAGCTCAGCTCGGCCTCGGCAGGTTAGCTTGGCCTCGGCAGCTCAGCTCGACCTTAACAGCTTGGCCCGACCAAGTCAGAGCATTTGCTGCGGTCAAGTCAGAGCTCTTCCTGGAGCATTTGCTGCGGCCAAGTTAGAACACTTCCTTTCTTCATGGAGCACTTCCTGAAGCTTTTATTGCAGCCACGTCAGATCTCTTCCTGAAGCATCTGTGGAGCCAAGCCAGATCTCTTTCAGAATCATTTGCTGCAGCCAAGTCAGAGCTCTTCCTTGACAGGCTTGCTCGGCCTCAACAGGTCAGTTCGGCCTCGACAGTTTAGCTTGGCTTCAACAGGCCTGCTCAACTTTGACAGGTTAGCTCAGCCTCGCCATGTCAGTTCGGTCTCAACATGTCAGCTCGGCTCACCCTCAGCAGGCTAGCTTGGCCTCAGTAGAGCAGCTTGACCTCAACAAGTCAGTTCAACCTCAGTCAGCTCAGCTTGGCCTCAGCAGCTCAGCTTAACCTCAACAGACCCGCTCAGCCTGGACAGGTTAGCTCGGCCGCGATATGTCAGCTCCGCTCAGCCTTCGCAGGCCAGCTTAGCCTCACCAAAGCAGCTTGACTTCAACAAGTCATGTCAAACTCGGTCAGCTCAGCTCGGCCTCGGCAGCTCAGCTTGATCTCAACAGGCCCGCTCAGCCTTAACAGGTTAGCTCGGCTTCGGCATGTCTGTTCGGGCTCAACAGGTCAGCTCGGCCTCGACAGTTCATCTTGGCCTCGGCAGAGCAACTTAGCCTCATCAGGTCAACTCGACCTCAACAGGCCCGCTCGGCCTCACCAGGTCAGCTCACCTCGGTCTTAATAGGTTAGCTCGACCTCGGTCAGCTTAGCTCGGCCTCAACAGGCCCGCTCGGCCTTGACAGGTTAGCTTGACCTCAACAGGTCATTTCAACCTCGGTCAACTCAGCTCGGCCTCAACAGCTTAGCTTGGCCTCAACAGGCCTGCTCAACCTTAACAGGTTAGCTCGGCCTCGACATGTCAGCTACGCTCAGCCTCCGCAGGCCAGCTTAGCCTCAGCAGAACAGCTCGACCTCAACAGGTCATGTCAACCTCGATCAGCTCAGCTCGTCCTCGGCAGCTCAACTTGGCCTCAACAGGCCCGCTCAGCCTTGACAGGTTAGCTTGGCCTCGACAGTTCAGCTTGGCCTCATTAGGTTAACTCGAACTCAACAAGCCCGCTCGACCTCACCAGGTCAACTCACCTCAGTCTCAACAGGTCAGGTCAGGTCAGCTCGGCCTCAACAGGCCCGCTCAGCCTTGACAGATTAGCTCAGCCTCGGCATGTCAGTTCGACGTCGGGAGGTCAGCTCGGCCTATACAGTTCAATTTAGCTTGGCCTCGGCAGAGCAACTTGGCCTCATCAGGTCAACTTGACCTCAACAGGCCTGCTCGGCCTCACTAGGTCAGCTCACCTCGGTCTCAACAGGTCAACTCGACCTCGGTCAGCTCAGCTCGGCCTCAACAGGCCCGCTTAGCCTTGATAGGTTAGTTCGGCCTCGGCATGTCAGTTCGGCCTCGACAGTTCAACTTGGCCTCAGCAGAGCAGCTCGGCCTCATCAGGTCAACTCGGCCTCAACAGGCCCGCTCGGCTTCAGTCAAGTCCACTTGGCCTCGACAGTTTAGGTTGGCCTCGGCAGAGCAACTCGGCCTTATCAGGTCAACTCGGCCTCAACAGGCCTGCTCGGTCTCAACAGGCCCGCTCGGCCTCACCAGGTTAGCTCGGCCTCGGTCAGCTCACCTCAGTCTTAACAGGTCAGCTCGACCTCGGTCAGCTCAGCTCGGCCTCAACAGGCCCTCTCAGCCTCGACAGGTTAGCTCGGCCTCGGCATGTCAGTTCGGCCTCGACATGTCAGCTCAACTCGGCCTCAGCAGGCCAGCTTGGCCTCAACAGAGCAACTCGACCTCAATAGGTCAGCTCAACTCGGCCTCGGCAGCTCAGCTTGGCCTCAACAGGCCCGCTCGGCCTTGACAGGTTAGCCTGGCCTCGGCATGTCAGTTTGGCCTTGGCATAATAGCTCGGCCTCGGCAGCTCTGCTCGACCTCGGTCAGCTCAGCTCGATCCTAGTCGACTCAACTCGACCTCGGTCAGGTCAACTCAGCTTGAACAGGTCAGCTCGGCCTCGACAGCTAACCTCAACAATAAGACTCATCGGCCAACTCGGAGCTCGACATTAAATACTGAGCGACGTTTCGACTAAAAGACATGGGGGGCTCTTATCTCGCCTATGGGATGCTAAACGTATGAAGGTCTACTACTCCCGGGGACTCAAGAGGTCATTTGACTAGGAGCGCGTCGACTGGCCGACCTACTTGACAAGGGTGATCTCTCTTTCTAAAAGGGAAAAAAGTCCTCTACCATGAATTCTACTATGGAAGAGCTTCCCCAAATCGGGAAGAAAATATCTTTTTCTACAATCTGAGCTACACGAACTACTGAGGACTTCTCTTAGTGTAAGGAAAAAACAGTCCTCACCAGTCGTTCGACCCTTAAAGAAGAGGTCGGACCACTAATTGGTAACGCTATTCGAATCGCGCGATCTACAATGAGGATCTCATAGTACAAGAGAAAATAATCATCCTAAGGAAACTGCTTGGCTCCTCATGAAGGGGTCATTGCAGCCAACCCATCTGTTTAACAAAAGCAAATGACAAGATCAACTGGGAAGCAAGAGCTCACTCCAACGCTCCTACTCATCTAAAATGTCCGACCTCAACAAAACCAACTTACTTTACAAACCCGCTAGGCGAGCTCAAAAGTAGGGGGCTTACTGTTACGGGTAAAAATGGCCTGACCAAAGAGAAGAGGTCGGCTCGGACAGCTCCGCAAGATATGAGGTCAACCAGCGCTGATTATGATTAATGAGCTCCTCAATGGCCAAGGCAGAGATGTCGGCCAAAACCAGCTCGGCTCGGCACCTCTGCTTGGCCTCGCCAAACCAGCTCAGCTCGGCACCTCTGCTTGGCCTCGCCAGCTCAGCTCAGCTTCAGTAGGTCAGCTCGGCCTTAACATTTCAGTTCCGCCTCAACAGGTCTACCCGGCCTCGGTAGTTTAGCTCGACCTCGGCAGGTCGGCTCGGCTGGTCAGCTCGGCCTCGACAGGTCAGCTTGGCTCGGCCTCGGTCAACTCGGCTGGGGCAGATCAGTTAGGTACGAGATTCTCTTCCAGTAACGCATGATAGGAGTAACTGCCCACGACGTGATTCTTGCGTAACTGCTGGCATCCATCACTTTCTGTCATCTTGTGTAATGGCTAAAATTATGCCTGGAATTACAGAATACACTGTCATATCTTCACTATAAATAAGAGTCCCATCTACATTGGAAGGACTAGGGTTCTTCGGAGGCACCTAGCATGGAGTGGAGGGTGATCCAGATTTTGTCATCAAGTGATCCAGATTTTATCATCAACATGTTTCATCCTGATGAGGTGCCTCTCATGAATCGATTGGCTGACATGCACATGGCATTTTTGGTAACGCAGACAGTATAGTTTTCAACGGTGAGTGCCTCGGTCTCTATTGCTCTCGGTGATCCGTCCGGGCAAGGATCCGTGGGGCCTACGTTGATGTAAATATTTTATCCACGCGGTTTATCGTTTTTCTCGTATAATTTTAAGATATGATCCAAAAAATAAGGCAGGTACAGGTATTAAGTGGAATTAAGTGAAAGCACCAAAAGCTTGCCTGATACAAAACTTTTGCGGCCACACAAATGTTTCACTGGTGGTCACTGAATCCCCACTGTTTCCTCACGTATGGCCGGCTTGAGTTTTGGATCTATTCGATTTTTGGTCTATTGTCCTAAAATGATCCGGAAAGACGGATGGACGGAGTAGATTTCTCGTAAACATCACGCTGGGCCCCACCTAGCATTTCCTGCGAAAGGCTTCAGCAAGAGATCCGCATCCTTATGGATTTTAGGGTTATTTTTGACATCTGGGCCGAAAATGGGCAGTCTCAGCTGATGGACGGTTTGGATAGCACATAAGCTACACTTTGGCCCGACACAGCTCGAACGTATGGAAACTTACATACGTCCCGACCTAAGTCGGCTCGGGTGTTCGGGCCCACCAATTGTTATGTAAGTTAGACTGGGCTATATATTGGGCCTTAAGCTGAGGCAAGCCCAGAGCATTCTTTAGTCACTGACTGTTTCCCATGCATGCGGCACGTGTGTGATGATGTGGACCGTACATCCCTTGATCTCCGCGGTTAACTGGCTACTGACAATAGATTTCGTCCATCGGACCATCTAAACCATCTAGCAGACAGATCATTTGTACGCATCAATTAAACGGCTAGAATTGCCCAAGCGTTGTGACTACCTTACCATGGCCCACTCGCTATTGGAAATACCAATTGAATGGTATAGATCTCATTGCAGTCCACAAATTGAAAGGTTACGATTTTTCTAACAATGAGACTTATGAGGGATGTCCCGTCCACACTGGGATCTAGCAGACCAATGGTCTCGATCAACGAATCACGGGCCCCATACTTTCAAATTCCTCCTTTTCCTTTGTTTATTTGTTGAAACGAAATCCAAGATATGTGAAAATTTGCAGGGAAAATGGTGGACAATAGCACAGCAGACGTAGCTGCAGATCAATACCACAAATATAAGGTACATCGAAAAATTAGGCGACTGACACCATCTGAAAAGGTCTAAAATCATTTAACCACTAAGTCGACTAGTGTTGACTACCTATGTTTTGGAATGGCCTATTTTTTGGGATGCCCCTTAATCCATAGGGCCTGCATATGATGAACGGATTGGATAGCATATAAATAACATGGTGGGCCAAGAAAAAATAATAATCTTATAGTGGTTGCCCTCCGTTACTGTTTCCTATGGTGTGGCCCACCAGAGTTATTTTGGTCTTTAGGCCTAAAATGGGTGACTGGGTTGCATCTGATGAACGGGTTGGATTGCTGGCACCAATCACGGTGGAGCCCACAGAGGTCAACACCAGGGGAATTCTGTCTCCCATATGCGTATGCTAAGGTTATAAGAGGGAAGAATCTGAGTCGACTCATACGGGTCAACTCGACTCAATCGAACCCCATCTGATTTGGTGCCATGAGTCACCCTCGAGTCAAGCCGATTCAGCCCTGACTCATGCGAGTCACAACTATGGCTGAAAGTCAGGCGGGTCGGGTTGGGTTGGGTTGGGTTGGGTCGGGTCGGGTCGGGTCGGTGCTCAACCCCAGCCCAACCCAATTCCTATACCTCAACACTAATCCAACCCAACCTCGGGTTAGGAATTCTCTCAACCCAAGCAAGCTTGGTCAGGCTAGTTGGGTGGATATATGCTAATATTTTTCATTATCACATTAGTCTATTATATTTTAATATATATCTTATTTTTTGTACCTATGGTTTTATTAATTATACATGTAATTATTTATTATAAAGAACTTCAAAAGTCGTGTTGTGCAGCATGCAATTTATTTGGGAGAGAGATCCAATGTATCTCGTTAGCTTGAGTTATCAGAAATGATGTAGACCAATGAGACCTGACTGCAGTAAAATTTCAAATGCCTTCAACACATACTATTCACACTCGATTATAACTTATAAGTAACTTATATATTGATCGAGTTAGGTCGGGCAACCCGAGACGTCAACTCAAGCCCGACCCAAGTTTTACGAGACCAACCCGAGACCTCAACCCAAGCCCGACCCAAGTTTTATGAGACCGAACCCAATACATCCTGCCCAAGCCCAACCCACTGTTGGGTCGGTCACAGGTCAGTCGAGTTGAACCGGCTCAACTTTCAGCCCTAGTCACAACTTGATTCAGGCCGAACGAGTCAGGTCGAGTCTTTTAACCATGGTATGTGTATTTGCATATGTATGTGGACGACTAACCTGTTGATTACAAGCCTTGCAGGAAGATGTGAAGCTGATGAGTGAGATGGGCCTTGATGTCTACAGATTTTCCATATCTTGGTCAAGGCTCCTCCCACGTGTGTATTTTTCCCCACATTTCTTTTTCTTACTTAGCCATATTAACCATTCATAGAAATTTTGTATGTCCAATGCGATTAACGTCCGCTTGATGCAGTTGGAAGAGGAGCCGTTAATCCTAAAGGTGTCCAGTACTACAACAATCTCATCAATGAGCTGGTCAACCATGGTATTCTTCTTCGTCTTCTTCTTCTTCCAATCTAATGAGTTGATTGGCCTGATCTTTTAATCTCACCATATAAAGTGAGGGCCTGACCTGATGTACGGAGTGGATGTCCCACACCCATTTCGTTTTCCTGTTGGATGCAGGAATTCAACCACATATTACCATCTACCATGAGGATCTCCCTCAAATACTTCAAGATGAATATGGAGGATGGCTAAGCCCAAAGATAGTGTAAGTTGAATAGTTCTACCAACTAATAATCCCACACGTGCTAGCATGGCACATGTGAATAACGTCCAATCCATGCATCAAGCTCCACAAGTAGATCTACCCGTACGAAAGACATTCCAGGCCGTGTATCAGGCTGGCCATAAATGTGGACAGTTGGCAAGTACTTTTTGGTGGGGTCCACCTGATGCATGGCTCAGATGTCCGGGACATGTGTCATGCTGGCATTTAGAAGAACAATGATAATATTAATTGGCTTTGATTTGATTCAGGGAGGATTTTACAGCCTATACAGATGCATGCTTTAGGGAATTTGGTGATAGGGTGGCCCACTGGACCACCCTAAATGAACCCAATGTCGCAGCCCTTGGAGCTTACGACAGTGGGACCTTTCCACCTGGGCGATGCTCCTATCCATTTGGCGTGAAATGCACAGTTGGCAACTCCTCTGTGGAGCCGTACATAGTAGTCCACCATTACTTGCTGGCACATGCATCAGCTGCAGCTTTGTATAGAGAAAAATACCAAGTGAGTTCTTTGATTACTACGTTGCCTGCTTGCACATGGTCGTACGATAAAGCTTGTATACACGTAGGAGAGAGATCCAATCCATCCATCAAGTTGGTCGGATCTTATATATGTTTTCCCAAGAATAAATCTGGTTCGTTCAGTACGTAGGCCCCACAATATTGGAAACATGTGGATGGGATAGAAAACTTCAACCAAGTTTTTCAGAGCCATACATTTGTTTTGCTGACTATAACCCACCTAACCAATGGATGGGCTTAGATGGATGGATTGGGATGTTAGACCTACCATGCATGCAATGATGGCATGTGTGGCATGTATGCAAGAGCTTTATTGCACAGACATTTGAGTTTAGGAAAGCTGGCTCATTAAAATTACTCTTTCATAATTAAAAAAAAGTTCTTACAGGGAATGAGTACCTTCGGTAAAATATTCTAATGAAAGTTTTTTTTTCAAAGATGGTGTGATTTTTTAAAATTACAACAATTGTATTAGGATGAATGTGATTGACCAACATTGTCACTATTGATTGGATGGCTAAAATCATCAAATAAATAGGAATGGGCAACCAAAGGTGGGACCCACCTTCGATGTGGGTCGTCCATCATGCGGGGCCACCTTTTATGCCGACCATCTATCGGCCCAACTTCGATGTGGACCAACCTTCATGTGGGCCACCTTTGACGTGGGTCATCCATCATTTGGGGCCACTTTTGATGTCCATTGTCCATCGGGCAGGGCTCACCTTCAACCTGGACGATCCATCAAGTTTGCCAACCTTGAATATGGGTCGTCCATCAAGCAAGACATTGGATGTGGACCATTCAAGTGGGGCCCACTTGACGTGGACCATCCATCATGCAGGGCCAAACTCGATGTGGGCCATCAATCATGTGAGGCTCACCTTTGATGTGAACCATTCATTATGTGGGCCCACCTTGATGTGGACCATCTATCTTGTGGGGCCCCACCTTCAATATGGTTTATTCATCATGTGGGCCACCTTTGATATCAATCACCGATCATGTAGGCACACCTTCAATGCCCAACAACCATCACGTGGGTCTCACCTTTGATGTGGACCATCTATCGTGTGCTACATACCTTCAACATGGGTCGTTTAGGCCCACTTTCGATGTCAACCGTCCATGATTTGGGCACACCTTTAATGTCCATAATCCATCATCTGGGTCCCACCTTTGATGTGGATCATTTGTCGTGCGCGGCCCACCTCCTTAGATGTCAACCATCTATCATGTGAACCCACCTTCAATGTCAACTATCCATCAGGTGGGCCTAATTTCAATGTCCCCCATCCATTATGAGGGTCCCACCTTTGATGTGGTGCATCTATGTATATGGCCTTCCTTGGATGTGATTGGAGAGATTGTAAAGAGAAGAAAAGTAAAAACTATAAGAATTTCTTAGAAAATTTAGGAAGAACTAAATTAGTAGCTGTAAAATTAAACTATTATTAAACAATTCATTTTTAAAAAATGACTTATTAAAAAATTACAAAAAAAAAAAAGAAAAAAGCATAGGTAGGCCCAAGAGTGATGTTTATATGAAATCCACACTACTTCCCTCAGTGCACCCTACCTGAATCAAGTACTTTGATTGGAGTGGATTTCATATAATCCTAGCAATCAAGGTCCTATGTCTCTGTCCCAACTGTTCCCAATTTTAGTGTGGGATTAATGTGGGATTACATATCTAATTGTCCGAGTGGATCTCACATACACGTTCAATTGGGTCACTTAGAGCATTTTATTATTATTATTATTATTATTTATTATTATTATTATTATTTTTTATAAGAATGTGTCAAGTCCAACAGGTTAGACTGACTTAGCATTATGGTCCACCCAATATATAACTTTCAACCTGTTAGTTGAATGCAAAATCCTACTCTTATGATAAGTTGGGCTCACAGTAAGGACCGACTATTGAAAAATCAACCCCATCTAATCAGTCAGTGGTCTAGGCTATAGAAAGCAATTTCTACCATTTGATAAATAGCAAAATACAAGTGAGGCCCAATGAATAAGTGCAACTGATATTTGCACGAAGAAATCACCATGGTGATTCTAACCCATTGGAGGGGTCGGATATTGCATGCATATTAAAGGTTGGAAGACATCTTTTGGATGGACTGTAATTTGTGGTCTAACTAGTTGGCCATTGGTATTTTTGAAGGGTCCTCCTTAATACGTATGTGAAATCCACTCTGATCATTAGATGTGTAATTCCACGTTAGGCCTAGGGTTAAAAAATCAAGCTAACTTATGATTTCAGGTTGGTCACACCAAAGGTCACAATTGGTATTGAGATGTTCGGCCTTGATTTTTATCAGGCCTGCTGTATTTAGTATATAAAAACTGCTCCAACTATTAGATTCCAAACCAAAATTTAGGCTTAGGGCAAAAAAATTAGGCTTACACGTGATTCAGGCATGCCACACAATGGGAAACAATTTGGAGGGTGAGTGTTACCCTTTACACTTTCTAATTGCATGGTCCACCTCAATCATGGATAGTGCTGATTTTTGGGCCCTAGGCCTAACATCATAGTGGGACCCATCCGAGCCTTCGACACCTTGCTTGCACTAGATATCCCTGTTGGGATTTTTGCTGCGGAATCACACAGATCTAGATCTAGGATAGCAATACAATGACACCAAGCACACACAAGAGAACACAGATTTAACGTAGAAAACCCTTACAGGAAAAAACTACGGTATAAAGCGACAGATCTCCACTATGAAAATAAAAATTATAAAGAGAGAGGACTTACCCGATTCGAACAACCTCGAATCTCACCCTTACTACACCCCTTTGATTTCCCTAGAACCCATTTAGAAAGCTTTAGAATTATTTCTTATCCCCTAGAAAAGCCTTAGGAATACCTATTTATAGTTTAGGCAACTTCCCTTTCGCATCCTAGTTGCGAAAGGACTCAAATTTAAGACATATCGTAATAATCTCCACCATATTTTCAATCTTCAACCGTGTAGCTTCTTGACCTCTTCTCTTATTTCTGCACCACATCATAGCTTCTCTTGTACAGTCCATCTTCCTTTTACACCATCGCTAAGCCTAGAGAAGTTTTACAGACCTTGAGCTTCTCTACAGGAACGATCTAGGAGAGCATGTCCATTGGATTAGAATCCACATGCCCAACCATCTTTGCTCATGTCTTCTCAAAAGGAAAGACGTAGTCTTCTTACCATCTCATCGTTACCCAATATTGCTTGCCGGGGTACTTGCTCACAACACTGACAGCCTATAAAATAACCGGTCTAATCCAAACCATGGCATATGCTGCCAACCGCATTCGAATAAAACTCATGAGATATCTTGCTTTTCCTCATCTGTTTTGTGACATGTCCTGAGGAAAACTTGAGGAGAGATGCGTAGGGAACGCTCTCCGGCTTTACCTTACTCATCACATCCTTGATCAATACCTACACATAAGTTATTCCTCCTGTGATTACCAAAGCCTACTCCTCCTTCAGTCTAAACGCCAAGAACCATCTTTGCAGCCCCCCGATCCTTCATCTTGAATGTCGCACTTAACCGAGTTTTCAGTACATTGATTTCAGACATGTCATAATTGGCGAATATGTCATTAATTCCTGACTCACCATGAAGGAATCAAACCACTGCCTAGGTGACAGGTCGAACCACTACCTCTTGCAAAGTCTTTTCTCAGCCCCTTTAACTTTGAACTGCTCTGGTTGCTTCATGTAGATCTGCTCTTCACTTTCGTAGACTCCACATCCATCCTTCCAGCTCAAGATCACATTAGCCAACTAGCACCAATTACGGATCTAATAGACACCTGCTATACTGTCGGTGCGAATATCTCTGAGAAGTCGATCCCTTCTCTCCGAGCATAACCCTTCGCTACCAACCTCGCCCTGTATCTATGCTGTATCCTCCTGAAGATCCACCTGCATCCAACCGCTCTCTGGCCCACTGGAAGCTCCACCCGCTCCCATATGTCGGTCTGGTACAACGAATCCATCACATCGCCCATAGTCACCTTTCACTTCTCAACACCAGGCTCACTTAGAGCCATCTGAATAGAAGATAAATCTCCTGCGATATTGGAGTTGTCCATGTACCTCACCGATATCATGCGATTATGCTGTGTGATTCTTCTCACAGGTGGCTGCTCCACCTGCTCTGTATCCCTGTCCACGCGTCTCAGCCTTCCTGCCCTGCCCGCTCATGTGGCCATGCCCAACATGTCACACACATGCAGAGGTGAAATCTGCTACATCCACTGCAGCTCCACCTTTTGAAGTGCTCCCGATCAACCTATACATATTACCGAGTCGTTGCGCTTTCATAATTACCTGTGCCCCCTTAGATACCTTAAGAGTACTATCAATACCTGTGTACTTGTATCCTTTTGTATCAAGTACACCAAAAGAAATCAGATTTTGTTTCAAATCAGGAATGTGCTTGATATCAGTCAAGGTATGCTCAACCCCATCAAACATCCTGATGCATACCGTACCAACGGCCGTAACATTACAGGCAAAACCATTGCCCATAAACACCTGTCCACCATCGCACTCCCTGTAGCTAGCGAACCAACTCCGATGAAGAGTCATGTGAAAAGATGCCCCTGTGTCTAACATCCACTCGTCCTTAAGATCATCGTATGGTCGTCTGATAGTAGACACAGACAAAACATCACCATCACATCCACTCAATTTATCTAATGTGGCAACATTGGCCTCCCTGTATGAAGCCTCAGAATCTTCTCTCTTCGATTTTGGATTTTCACAATCCTTCTTCACATGTCCTTCCTTCCCACAATTCCAGCACTTTACCTTTCCTTTGCCCTTGCCCTTGGATTTGGATCTAGAACCTGAAGAACCTGTACCTTGTTCAGAATTCCTACCCCCTATAAACAGTGCATCAGAAGATATCCCCATGTCGACGTTGAGCTTTCTCATGGCCTTCCCTTGAAGGGCCGAGATAACGGTGTCGATACTTAGGATTTTATTCGCTGAGCACATTGTGTCCTTGAATGACTCATAAGACGCCGGAAGAGAATTCAGCAACATACATGCTTGTTCTTCATCTTTCATCACTTCCTCCATATCCAGTAATTTGCAAACCAATTTATTAAAGTTGCTGATGTGAGCCTCCAGATCTCCACCCTCTGCCATCTTGAAGTTATACCACTGCCGCTTCAAGTGCAGGCAATTTTCAGAGGATTTTTTCGCATAGACATCCTCTAACTTCCCCCATAACTTAGCTGCAGTTTTTTCCCTCATGATGTTGTAGAGAACCTCATCCGTGACATATAAACGGATCGATGATAAAGCTTTCTTATCAAGAGTATTCCAATCATCATTAGTTATAGTAGACTTCCGCTCCTCAAGAGTACCATCTTCGCCTTGCTTGATTAAGGAACTCATCATCTTGATTTTCCATAACTCAAAATTATTTTTCCCTGAGTACTTCTCAATCTCATACCTAGTGCTCGTCATTATTATTAATCCCTCAGATTCAGATCTGTGCTCCAACGATAGCTCTGATACCACTTGTTGTGATTTTTGCTGCGGAATCACATAGATCTAGATTTAGGATAGCAATACAATGACACCAAGCACACACAAGAGAACACAGATTTAACTTGGAAAACCCTTATGGGAAAAAACTATGGCACAAAGCGACAGATCTCCACTATGAAAATAGAAATTACAAAGAGAGAGGACTTACTCGATTCGAACAACCTCGAATCTCACCCTTGCTACACCCCTTTGATTTCTCTAGAACCCCTTTAGAAAGCTTTAGAATTATTTTCCATCCCCTAAAAAAGCCCTAGGAACACCTATTTATAGTTTAGGCAATTTCTCTTTCACATCCTAGTTGCGAAAGGACTCAGATTTAAGACATATCGCAACATTCCCAACTTCCTACTAAAAATCTAACAGAAGGTACTAGGACGATAATTACTTGAATTAATCAAGGTAGCTTGTTGAAAACTTCTTTGAAAAAGGTTCCATGAGGTATATCCTTTAAAAAAATGTTAAATATGCATTTCTAAGTTACCATAGGGGCGTCTTTCTGTTTAACCTTTTACCTTTCAACATTCTAGAAGAAATTAGTCATTCAAAACAAAAACAGAATATTGGATTCATATGTGGCTCATGCAAAGTGGGTTGGACATTATGGATGGTAGAGATTAATGTTTTAGGAACACAACGCACAATACAATGATCTCCACCTTAAGGGGTTGTATGGTTGAGAGTAAATGAAGGTAAATTGGAGGAATTGGGAGTAAATGGAGGTAAATCACCTTTGAGGAGCATTCGGACAGGAGTAAATGCATGAAAATGAAATGAATTAGGAGTAAATAGACCTTTAAATGAAATCCTCTATTAGAAGAGAAATTTGGAAGTAAATGGGGGTGAATGTCCACCATAAACGCAGGACACTGATGATACTTCAAAACAATTCAATCATCGGTTACATTACTAAAATCACACCAATAGAATCATCCAAACTATTTAGATGAATAGTTAAAAACATTGGCATTTTGCTTGGTTGTGATCTGTATATTTGTTGGTAGCCCAAGGCTCGAAATTTTCTCATTCTTTGCGAAAGTATATATTTCAATGGGTTTATTACAATCACTCTGTTAACTATCACATATGTACAATAATTTGGGATATGAAAGCTGCTTTTGGGATATCAATATATTAAAAAGTTCTAATGCATTCTATTTCCTCCCACCTACTCCCGTCCAAATAGAATATTTGAATTTTGAATGCATTTCATTTGTTCTTGTCCAAATACAACTGAATAAACCATTTACTCCCAATTCATTTACCTCTAATTTCATTTCCCATTTGCAAGCCCCTAAAAGAACCTTTATACCATACACATGAGCTCCCCGAGATGATCATAGGTCCTATTTAATCTCCATGGTTTTTTTGGGCCAGAAATTTAGGACAATCAGGTCTCTTAATAATAATACAAAAATGATGTTGAATCTAGGGCCATATCTGGTCCATTTATTCCTTTCAGGCCCAAAAATCAGCAGCCCGCCAGCATGTGGGCCTAAGATTAAAATGAAAGCCAAGCCCAGGCCGAGGAGCCCACACTAAATTGCAGGCTTAAACCCAGTTTGGATCCATGACAGGCCTAATCAAATAGGCCCAAGCCCAACTCGCTCACTTTTGTGGCAGATCTTGGCCGTTCAATAGGTGTGACAAAAATTTATATGTTGCAAATTTCCAATGGCTTCAATGCCATTCTGAGTCGACGATCACCAACCGTTCGAATTGGTTGAGTTAAGATCACAACTTGTGAAAATGGATTTTAAGATCACTGCCATCCATTTGCCATGTTCTTAAATTTTATGGCTGTGATTATCCATTCATGATTATTTGTGGGTCCCCCCACAATAGGCCCTCAAATGTAAACTCCTTTGTTGATCACAGGTGGGGTCACTTTGGCCCACAAAGGAATTTGCACCAAAATAAGATACGAAGAAATAAGAATTCTTACCACATGATAGAGGAATGGTCCCTGATAGGGCGTGTGTGACTGGGTCTTGTCTCATGGCCCAGTCAGACAGCATAAGGTTCCCTAAATGGCTTCTGACTCAGCAACTCAACCATGGGCCCGAGTTGACTCGACCATGTCCGAGTCGACTCGGACTCGTTATCATCCAACTCAGACCCACCATAAAAGGGGGACTAACCTGGCTTACTACGCAGGCCAAGCAAAGGGGTTCCATAGGGATAAATGTATGGGCTTTATGGTGTATCCCTTTTACCAACTCCACAGCAGACGTTAAAGCAACCAAAAGAGCCCTCGATTTCTATAATGGGTGGTAAGTACATACAACTACACGTTTGTGTGTGTGTGTGTGTATATATATATATATATATATATATATATATATATATAGGAAAAAGTTCTATACGGTCGAGCTCATGGGAACTCCCTATGACGTGGAGCTGTGTGGGCCCCACCATAATGTATGTCCAACATCAACACTGCATTTGATGGGTCCCCTTTAAATGATTATGAATGTTTTAATGGAGGGTAATCCCTCTCAACTTTTGTATGTGGTGTGGCCCACATAAGTCACGGATTGAATTTATTTTTAAGCCCTAGGCCCACCATGGAATGGTGCATCTGACTGATGGGGTAGATGTTCAATATGCATCATGGTGGGGCCCACACAGCTCGACCTCATGGGAAGTTCCCATGAGCTCGATCACATAGAACCTTTTTCATATATATAAATACACACACACGTATACATGCACATGTATAATTATAAATATATGTAGATGTCTACATATGTGCATGCACAATGGCCCACTTCTGCCTTATGAGAAGCTCATGTAACCGTAGGATCATCAACCCGTTGGTGTTTGGAGACTATCCTGAGATCATGAAGAAGAATGCAGGGTCAAGGATCCCATCTTTCACCAAATCCGAATCAGAACGGTTGAAGGGCTCTATCGACTTCCTTGGAGTGAACCATTATATAACCAACTACGTAGAGGATGACTCTAATGGCGCGAAGAACAACCTTCGAGACTTCAATGCAGACATGTTTGCCAAATTTCGAAGTATGATCCTCAGAAGAGTGATATTCCAGATTTCATTATTGTGGGTTAGGTTGTGAATGTTTCCTGGCTTAAAAATCATAGCAGCACACTCATCAGGTGGGCCAGACATGTAGGTTGAATCTGGAATGTTGATTGTATATTTTCAAACTGAGTTTTATTTATTTATTTATTTATTTATTACTAGCATGGCCCACTGATGAGTGAAGTGATTGGATTTTTGTGCCAAGGAGCACTCACTGTGTGGTCTGCCTGATTAACGGGCCGGATCGTGCACACGTGTCATGTTGGCTTGTGTGAGGCGCGCGTTTTCATCTGGCATACACTTCTTATTTAGAGAAATTCAACATAGAGACTTGATTGATGTTCCAAGCTCTCATCAATGGTTGATATTTTATTGCAGCTTCAAAAGATGATGCACCGACAAGCAAGGTAAGATCTAAACCGTTAATCATTTCGGTTTTGATTTGATCACTGGACATCACTAACAGGAATTAGAATCAGGTTGGGCCAACGGACCGGTTGGTCGTTCCATCCAGCATGCAAAGCTTGCTAGAATACTTTAAAAATGAGTACGACGATCTTCCAATCTATATCCAAGAGAATGGTAATCTATTTTCCTTAAGATGCTCAAACCACTGTTCTTCTCACAGGTGGGGTCCACCCTACGAAGTGAACTAGATGGGCCCAGGCGCAGATTCAATGACATTAAAGGCCCACCCCCACCTTAATTGGATTAATCAATCCATGGGGGTCTATTGATCTCAGACAATGGAACTGGGCTAAATCTCATGCCTGATTATTAAATAGCTGGGTAAACGGTCCAGATGAGACTGTGTGGCCCACCCAGCTCATTTCTTCTTCACAGCTCTTACTAACGGGAAACGGATTGGCTACTGCCCCCCCCACTAACCAATGGCTAGTGGTAGGTGCTCTGTGGACCTCAACATGATTTATATGTCTCATCCATGCCGTCCATCCATTTTTCCGGATAATTTTATGGTATCAACCCAAAACTGAGGTAGATCAAAATCTCAAGTGGGCCACGTAGTGTTGATTGAACTCTCACCATTAAAAACTTCTCGGGGCTACAAAAGTTTTGGATCAAGCTGATATTTGTTTTTTTTTTACTTCATCCAGATCTGAATGACCTAATCTATAGGTTGGATGTCAAATAAACATTACAATGTGCCCTGGGAAGTTTTTAATGGTAGACATTCAATCACTACTGTTTTCCATGGTGTGGTCGACCTGAGATTTTTATCTTCCTCATTTATAGCATAAACTATTAAAATGATGTGTAAAAAATGGATGGACGGTGTGGATAAAACACATAGATCATGGTGGGGCCCACATAGTGGCTAGTGGCAGTGTCACTAGCCAAACCGCGTCTTTACTAATCTCTCTGCACGCCATCAGGTTTTGGTGGGACGCCCAATGAGTCACTCAATGACACGGCTAGGGTGGAGTACATAAGTGCATACCTTAATGCAACACTAGGAGCGATTAGGTATGGACTGTCTAAATCAACGGTTTATATTAGCCGTTAAAGGCCTGGGCATGGCCCACTTAACTTGAAAACGGTATCTTATAACAAAATGGGTCCCATACAGGAACGGATCAAACACCAAAGGATACTTTGTGTGGTCATTCGTAGATGTTTTCGAAATCTTGAACGGATATATGCAGAGGTTTGGGCTTTTTCATGTGGATTTTGAAGACAAGGCCCGAACAAGACAGCCCAAATTCTCAGCCTATTGGTACGCGGATTTGCTCAAGAAAAGCAAGGAAATGAAGATAGTCATGGCCACCCAGCAAGGAATGGTCACCCAGTAGTTCTTGGGTTTTTAAGGATTGCTTTGATACTCTAGTAGAGTGTGATGGATGATACACGAGCACTTGGAGATTGTATATGTGGCATGCAGGTAAGTCAATTTGACTAGTAAAAAATTGTGGTTTCGTTAACTAAAAATTAAGCTATTTCATTATCTTACTATCGAATTGGTGGATGTTTCTTGGATGGTTAAAAATGAAAAAATATCCAATGGTCCTATTTCAACAAAAAAGTGTCCATGAATAAGAGGTTAGGATAGCCACTGTGGATTCCCAGTTTCTTCTATTTAATTCGAGTGGATGTGTGACATGCCATTCTTGGTGTCTTGATGATTTGAGGTCCAAAACATGTACATGAAATGAACTTATAGAAGGCCAGCTTTCAATCAATGGTTCATGATCTACAATTTTTTCTCTTCTTCTTCACCTGCTTTCTTTTCCTTTCCTTTATATTATATTTGTTTGTACAATTCAATTAAATACAAGGCCACATGTGTTATCAAGTGCTTGCACTTGTACTTAGCTTGCGTGTGCAATTAGAAAGTGTGGGTGTGTCAGAGTTGTAATTGACTCAATGTTTGATTGAATGATGGTGCTTGCGTTGAGACGGGCCGAGTAAAACTGGATTCGAAAATTCAGCTATCATCTTAACCATCGGTTGTAACAATGATCATGTGATTTGCAAAAGGGTAGGGGATAGTCCTTCTTGATGGATTTTTTTTTTTTTAAAACCTTACATTAAGGACCTTTTTTTTTTTTTTTTTTTTCTTTTCACCAATAATTGCAGCTAATGTATTTCTAAAAAGAATAAAAGATGAACAGATAAATTAAAAAAGCTAAAGCAATGTCAATTTTATTAATACGCAAATGTGACTCATTACAATTGAAAACAACTAGAGAAAATAAAAAAGATAAATTTCTAATTCATTCGTATAATTAGATAATACAGGCGAATGGTCAATAGGATGTGACCAGAATGATAATCGCCCAAGCAAAAACTCGGTTGATCCAACAACATAAGGTTGTGGACGTTTAATATACTCTATGATACTCTAGTGATGGTGCTGGATAGTAGTGATTTATGATAAAACTAAGGCTAAACTAGGCTATTCTAAGATAAATGTAAAAAAATATAGATTATGTTTAGCGTGAGCCTCGAGCTCTTCATCGCATTATTCTTTTATAGGTTGTTGAGGTAGCAAAATCCTCGCTCGATTTCCTCGATGGTCTAAGATCCTTCGTATCTATGGCTTGTAGTCTTCTCAGAGTCTTCATAAATATGAAGCTATTTTCTGATCTCCACTTTTACATAGATGCTTTCATATTGGAGACCTTCATAACACTGTTGCATTGAGATCTGGCTTGATCATCACCATCTTCGCCTTTCTCTTATCGTGCCCTTGAGTATTCGAGGAGCTGGTGGAACTGGATTCACTCAATCGCGCTCTCCATTCTTTTGATTTTGATCCACTTAGATATTGGTTCTAATCCATTGGTGCCAATTTGCTTAGATACTGGTCTAATATTTAGATATTTAGAATCTTCGTAATCTCCACGAGAGTTCCGAACGTCTATAGGAAGATCTCTCATTTTGAAAAGATTGTGAGAGACAGTCTTACCAAACATATGATATTTATACTCGTGATATGATTCTTGCTTCAGGAGGTCTTTTATAAATGTGCTAGATAAGCCACCCAGTTTAATTGCCACATGAATCATAGTCACGTGTCATTTGACATTTTGATCATCTAAAGGTATACGTACGGTTCTATGCCATCCCATTAATAAGGGAAGACTCTTCAGATGCAAGTACGATTTTGCCAGTATTGAATCTATAGTGTCGATATATGGCAACCTCCTATTGGTCTATGTTAGTGTACTAAAAATGGGTGTAACAATATCATCGATTTATTTCTCAACCATTTAATTATTTTTAAGAAATAATTAGACACAAAGGGAGCACAAAATTTATGTGGTTCACCAATGGCAGCTAACACACACACACACACACATACATAATGAAGTGTTAGAAAAATTGATCTAATAAGAAAATAGTGTGATCATGAAGATGAAAGAGAAACCATCCCCTGTTTAATAAGCAAAGTAAAATACTCTCCCACCCTACGGATGCATTTTTGTCGTTTCATTTTATAAATTTTCTAGAAACCCCATTTCCGTTTGCTGTAAGGAAATGTTCATTTCTGTTTCCCTCCCATTTCTTGTAAAATGCTCTTTTCATCATTTCCTTACCTGTGTTACGTAATTCTCAAGAATTAACAAAAAAGAGAGGAAGCAATCAATCTCTCCACAAAACTCCCCTCATGCATGTACTATTTTCTCACGTCCCACACCTCAAGGACTAGAACCTGCTAGGACCGTAACTGCTTAGACCGGGCCTGAAAATTGTTGGACCCAACTTGTATATGCATGAAACACGTATGTCATTTCCTCTCTCTCTCTCTCTCTCTCTCTCTCTCTCTCTGCGCGCATGAGTGCATTCTTAAATGTGAAGCTTAGTTAGGGTACGTGTAGGCAAGGTCTCTATTGGCTTGTGTGTTATCTATAACAAGGAAACACATATAGAGCAAGGGTGAGTTCTTGTAGGACACTGTGCATGGTGTGAGAGTGAAAGGGAGGTAAGTCTTGTGTTATTTGATTTCTCTTATTTAATTAAAGAAGAAAGCTCTGTGTTGCTCCTCATGAAATAAGCAAATTGCCAAACCACGTTAACCTCTGTGACTCTCTCTCTCTCTGCTATTTTCTTTTGTGATTTTGCTTTGCTTACGTCAATTGAAAAGGTTTGTGTATAATAGAAGCAAAACAAAATAAAATTAGATGTACTTTTAGGCATTTATGAATTAACCCAAACATAAAAACATATCTTCAGTGAAGATTGGGTAAATAGAGATAGTCAGCCTGGGGTTTTTATTCTCACAGTCCGGACAATAGGCTCTTTTCAAAGTTCTAACTTTGTCTTAAGGAAATTTTCTTGAGGTGCGGAACTCTGTGGAGCTTCTTAGGCTACTCTCTAATATTTATAAACTCATTCTAAGTTTGCATAAGGATTTTATTTTACTTTGAAAGTTGTATTTTACTTCATACAGAACTATATATATTGAAATCTTTAGTTATTTAGTCTTTCATTTTTAAAGCATTGCATTGGAATTTATAAATATTTAATAAAGATGTTTCATACCGAGTGAGAGTATTTCTAATTAAAACACTTATGCAAGATATAGTCCCTAACACTTGAGCTCATCCATTATTGTGGATGTTGAATATCAGGAATAGGCTCTCGTCAAGGAGCATGAGGAGGGGATCTCTAGCCATTTCTATTTTTGTTTAGTTTTCTTTGAGGTTTCAAAATTATTGTAATAGGACTTATTGTGAAAGAGTGATAAGACTTTAGATTATAATGATATTGATTGAGATATTTTATTTTATTTCAGTTAATGGTTATTAGAATTATTTTAAGAAGTGCATTTTTTATAGAATGGTTATATGTAATGGTTTGTGGAATCATGAATAGTGAATGTTTAATCCATGAGTCATGTACTGGGATAAGGGATCAGAGTCGAGCATACCTGGGTGCCAAATTTTAGGGCATGACAGTAAAACATAATATCTATACTTACTACTATTATAAGGCAAAATAACCATCTCTCCATTCTCCATAGAAGACTTAATTTGCATGACTGTAATGCCTTTGCTAATTTGCATGACCAAATTAAATACATACATATACAGTTAAATGTAACATATATATACCATATGGTTATTCTGCTCATATGCATGCACATGTCTGACCATCTCTGAACTTTCCATCTGGCTGGAAACAATCCTTAGGCTTTCAACCTAAAACATCAAGCCATTTCACTACTTGTGAGGACACCTGTGACAAAAACTTGCTGATTTTTGGGCTTAAAGATGTAACAATATGGCTAACTGGTAAAGAAATATCGCACTTTGTGTTCCATATATGCACATTAGGCAACATAGCCTCTAGACACAATAAAAATAAATAAAATTTTAGGGTAATATAATCACGTTGGATTGTGGACCATTGTATCCCTTTCGATAGTCTATTTTTCTCAGACAAGTGTGATACACCGGAGGAATAGAACATTTTTCTAGGGCATATGTTCGTTATGTATCATACCTTTAAAGATACCATCGCCCAAAATCAGGTTATTACACTTACCGATCCAGTGGCCATAATGTTAGAAACATGAGGAGGCTTAGAAAACTTCACAGTGATTACATAAACAGTGGCCCATCTGATCAATATACTGACTTGATTTTAGGGCAAAGCATCAATACAGTGGGAACTCCATGACGGATGGTTTGAATCTTTCACCAATGTCCTCATGTTTGCGCATGTGGTGGCTACAAAATGTGCTGTTCACATGGGTGTGAAGCCTTGCAAATCCACTAGTAGAATTTTTCATAGTACATCCTGAGAGTTTTTATTTTATTTTTAAAGGACGCATTGGGACTAAAAGTCTTAGATTGAAATATTTAAACCCTTCATTTATTCATTGGTTAAGGAGTTTGGCTACATTTAAAGGAAAAGAGTTAAAAAGATCAAAGGTTTGAAATGTTATTATCTAAGAATGTTTGTTTTTAGCTATCCCTTGTTAACTGGTTTCGATCATTAAAAGTATTAGAGTTGTGCTCTCAAAAATCAATGCAAATTTTATCCATTGATAATATAGATGATATCCAATGACATTAATGATCTTAACCATAGCTGAAGATGACCAAATGAACATGCAATTATATCATAGTTAATATGTGCGAGTATCCAATGTACATAAATATGGGATAAAAGTGAGGGATTTCTCTAATTGTTATTGAGTACTTGAGAGTGGACGTGTCACTGACCAAGGGAAAGTTGTGCGCTATGGATTTCAGCATCCTATCATACCATGACCACCTAACGTGTTGTAGGACAAATATGTGGTTATTACTTGTGTGGTCATCCTATGTAATGAGACTAAATGACGATCAAGGTTTCTACTCTGCATGATGATGATGTAATTCTTATGATTAAAAAATAATAAATAAATAAATAAATATTAAAGTACTAATTGGGTCTCTCTCTCTCTCTCTCTCTCTCTCTCTCTCTCTCTCTCTCTCTCTCTCTCTTCTTCTTCTTTTACTTATTTATTTAAATTCATTTATGCTTTGGAGAGAATGTCTCACCTTCTAAAGAGAGAGCGGTTCGTTGGATAAGATAAGGGTTAAGGATATTGCAACCAATTTGATCACTCTCTTTAAAATTTTGAAATTAAAAATTTAGCCAATGTAAAATTTTTAGTTGTTACATATATTATCTATTGAAACCTTCATAATCGTTTATAGGGTCCATTAAAATGTGGTTGGGCCATCCAACCATCCATTATGTGTCTCCCATTTGGATGAGGGGTCACACTAAAGTTTCAGCTATATCAAAAACTCAGGTGGGCCACAAGTGGTTTTAGGTGTTTTAGGCACAATTTCACATGGTTTCTAATGGTATGGCTCACTTGAGTTTCGGATACAATTGATTTTTAATATATCCCATGGCCTAGAAGGGACCCACCAAATGCACAGTTTAGATGTCTGGCATAGATTATGTCAGGGCCCAATGAGGGCGACCTCATGGAAGTTCCCATAAGTAATGCTCGCATGCAACTAGTTGGACTAGTTAGCATGTGGGTACTGTTTGTATGACATCCTTGGGTCTAGCATGGTTGTCATACCAAGAAAATAGGATGCCCTAAAAATCAGGTTGATCAAACCATTAAGTGCATCCCACATGAATATAAAGTTTTTTGGGTGGTTATTTGTAATTTTCCATGGTGTGCCCCACCTAAGAGTTGAATTGACCTGATTTTTGGAGCATCCTATTTTCATGGTGGGAGAACCATGCTGAATGGGCAAGATTTCATACAAAGACCTTGGTGGGCCCTACACTCCAACTAATTGTGTGAGCATTACTCTCTCTCTCTCTCTAGAGAGAGAAATGCTCACATGCAACTGGTTGTACGTCAGTTAGCATGATGGTGTTTATACGACATCTTTTCCGTAATATAAGGTTGTCTCACCATAAAATTAGGATGCCCCCAAAACCACTATATTCCGACCATGAAAATGTGATGCCGCATATGCATGTGGAGTTTTTAGGAGTTATTTTATGGTTTTCTACGGTGTACCCGCGCTTAGTAGTTGATCAAGTCCCATGCCAACTAGTTGGATTAGTAGTTGATCAAGTCCCATGCCAACTAATTGGATGTACAACTAGTTGTGCCTGTGCATTACTCATATATATATGGGAAAAGGTACTATGCGCTCGACCTCACGATAAGCTCCCATGAGGTCGAGTTGTGGGCCTCACCGTGATGCGTGTCAACCATCAACACCGTGCATTTGATGGGTCCCCTCTAAATTATGGGATATCCCAAAAATGAGCCGTATACGGAACTCAGGTGGGCCATACCATCTAAAATGCTGTGAAGACACCGTTAAAACATATAAAAGCACTTGGTGGGGCCCACCTGAGTTTTGAATGTTGCTAAAACTTGTTCTGAACCCTCATCCAAGTGGGACACACATAATGGATGGGCTGGATTTGCAAACCACATCTCGGTGGGCCCAAAAAATGATTATGAATGTTTTAATGGTGCAAGGCCCCTCCCCACTTCTGTATGTGGTGTGGCCCACACAAGTCACGGATTGACTTGATTTTTGAGACCTAGGCCCACGATGGAATGGTCCATCTGACTGATGGGGTAGATGTTCGAAACGCATCACGGTGGGGCCCACACAGCTCGACCTCATGGGACGGACCTGTGAGGTTGAGCGCATAGTACCCTTTCCTATATATATATATATATATATATATATATATGGGACTATGCGCTCGACCTCACGATAAGCTCCCATGAGGTCGAGCTGTGTGGGCCCCACCGTGATGCGTGTCGACCATCAACTTCGTGCATTTGATGGGTCCCCTCTAAATTATGGGATATCCCAAAAATCAGCCGTATACGGAACTCAGGTAGGCCATACCATCTAAAATCATGTGAAGACACCGTTAAAACATATAAAAGTACTTGGTGGGGCCCACCTGAGTTTTTAATGCTGCTGAAACTTGGTCTGAACCCTCATCCAAGTGGGACACACATAATGGATGGGCTGGATTTACAAACCACATCTCGGTGGGCCCAAAAAACTGATTATGAATGTTTTAATGGTGCACGACCCCTCCCCACTTCTGTATGTGGTGTGGCCCACATAAGTCACGGATTGACTTGATTTTTGAGACCTAGGCCCACGATGGAATGGTGCATCTGACTGATGGGGTAGATGTTCGAAACATATCATCCCACACAACTCGACCTCATGGGACGAACTCGTGAGGTTGAGTGCATAGTACCTTTTCCCATATATATATAGTTCTATGCTGTGGAGCTCATGAGAACTTCCCATGAGGTTGAGCCGTGTGTGCCTCACCATGATGCGTGTTAAACATCAACACCGTGCATTTGATGGGTCCCCTTTAAATTATGGGATATCTTAAAAATCAGCCATATTATACGGAACTCAGGTGGGCTATACCATCTAAAATCATGTGAAGATATGTCTAAAACATATAAAAGCACTTGGTGGGGCCTACTTAAAATTTGGATGCATCTAAAACTTGGTTTGACCCCTCATCCAAGTGGGACACACATAATGGATGGGCTGGATTTGTGAACCACACCTCGGTGGGCCCAACAAATGATTATGAATGTTTTAATGGGAGGGTAACCCTTCTCAACTTTTGTATGTGGTGTGGCCCAGAAAGTCATCGATTGACTTGATTTTTAAGCCCGAGGCCCACCATGGAATGGTGCACACATATAACCAGAATATCACCTGTCAACGGTATATATATATATATATATATATATATATATATATATATATATATATATATATATATATATATGGCTCCATGTCGCGGACCTCATGGGAACTACCCATGAGGTCGAGCTGTATGGGCCCCGTTGTGATGCGTGTCGAACATCAATATCGTGCATTTGATGGGCGCCATTTACATTATGGGATATCCCAAAAATCAGTCATATACAGAACTCAGGTGGGCCATACCATCTAAAATCATGTGAGACATGCCTAAAGCATATAAAAGCACTTGGTGGAGCCCACTTGAAAATTGGATGCGTCTGAAACTTGGTCTGACCCCTCATCCAATTGGGACACATATAATGGATGGGTTGGATTTGTGAACCACGTCTTGGTGGGCCTAACAAATGATTATGAATGTTTTAATGGGAGGATAACCCCTCTCAACTTGTGTATGTGGTTTGGCCCACACAAGTCATGGATTGACTTGATTTTTGAGCTTGGGGCCCACCATGGAATGGTTCATATCTAACTGATGGGGTAGATGTTTGACACACATCATGGTGGGCCCACACAGCTTGACCTCATGGAAACTTCCCATGAGGTCCATAAGGTTGATGGCATAGAACCATTTCCACACACACACACACACACACACATATAGATATAGAGAGAGAGAGAGAGAGAGAGAGAGAGAGAGAGAGAGAGAGAGAGAGAGAGAGAGAGGAATGCTCACCCGCACACCTTCACTTTCTTGTGTAAGCACCTTTGCACATGTGTCATGGGCATAGAATCCGAATGGTCCACCTGATGCGGCACCCCTTGAAACTTTATAGCTTCAATTTTTAGCTAATCCAAAACTCTGGTAGGCCGTAATAAAGAGATGCAAATCAAGGGAGGAAATCATTTCCTTTTTCCATGGCCCACCAAAGTTTTGTATCGGGCTAAAAGCTGGGCTTATAAGGTTTTAAGGGGTGCCGCATTACGTGGACCGTTCTGTGTCCATGACTTGTGTGCAAAAGTGCTCATGGGTGCTCACGTAAGAAGGTGCGCAAGTTACCATTCCTCTCTCTCTCTCTCTCTCTCTCTCTCTCTCACACACACACACACACACACACACACACACACTATACATGTGTGTGTATAACACACACACTATATATAATTAATGTTAAATAATCTTAATAAATGTGAAGGAGTTGAAAATTAATTCATAATTAATTAATATTAAATACATTTAATAAATGTGAAGCAAAGAAGGAAAAGGGGTTGCCCACTCTTGAGCCTAGTGTTTATGTGAAATCTACCCTAACCATGTGAGTTACCCTATGTTAAAGCCAGGGAAAAAAACCGTCTCTAATTCAGGTGGACCACACAATTAGAAACAATATATAGGCCTACACTCAACCTCCTAAACTATTTTCCTTGGTGTGCATCACTTGGATTTTAGATGGGCTTGACTTTGGGGTCCAGGGCCAAGTTTTGGCCTGCCATCTAATGTTTGGAATGGATTTCATATAATCATCATAATAGGCCCTATAAAAATCAAGGGTGGACAAACTCCCAATTATTTTCATTGGTGTGGCTCACCTGAATCACGGGTCAACTTAATTTTTTAGCTCTAGACATAACATGGTATTACACATTTAATGGCTAAAGTGAATCTCACATTCACAACACCGTGGCCCCATTTAAAAAAAAAAAAAAAATAAAAATCTAAGGGCTACCGTTCGTACATTGGTTGCTTTTTAACCAAAATTTATCGTTGTTTCGACAGGGAAGTCAAGTCCAAGATGTCCAACATCCCGGCATGTAGATTAAGGTCCAACCAATAGATAACTTCCAATTTTCATGTATATGCTACATCCAACATGTCTAATAAGATTTCCAAATCAGGCAAATCACATAAATACTATGGTGGGCCCACCCAGCCACTCACCCCTTTTCTAAGTGGTGAAGGAATCTAAGCTGTTGGACGTCCAACCGGTTAGACTAGAGAGGGAGGGAAAGTAAAGGGGTCTACTAGGGTAAGCCCAACATAGGATTTATGTGAAATCCAACCCGACAACACGCACCTTTCAAACTATTTCTCTTGATAAGAATGGGCTTGATTTTTAAGCCCTGGGATTGCATATTATATCATCACAGTAAGGCCTATAAAAATTAATAGTGGACATCTCTAATGGTTTCCTTTGGTGTGAACCACATGAATCATAGGTCATCCTGAATTTTTTGCTATATCCCTAATATTGGATTAAGTAGATCTCACATTCGTATCACTGTGGACCCTGTAAAATAAGAAGGGTGGGACCCCCTCTCCCACATGGTTCCACAAACTATTATATTCCAAAAAGTAAAAAAAAGAAAAAGAAAAAGAAAGAGAGACAAGTACAGTGAGTTGGACCATAAGCTATAATTCACCCATATTATAACCTCCGAAATATTAAGTGCATGTCACATCTAGCCCTTCTAGAAGGTTGGCCCCACAACAAAGATCACCTACTGCAATTTCAGTCCTATCTACATGTCAAGTAGGCCACACAATAAAAACAATAAATTTGACACTGGTAAATAGTGAAATATGAGTGTGATTCCTCAATTAATGGCTGTTAAGAAATTTTCCAAAAGGTGAAATTTATGATATGGCCAACCTAATAGACAAGTTAGATGTCAGGAAGTTATCATTAGGTTAAGGTAACCTTAACCTATGATCCAGCATGTTGGACTTGGGACCTTCTCTTGGGACATCGTTTACAGGACAAGGGTGAGAGACGGACGCCCATCCCTCATTTTTATACCGTGCCCACGGTGAGGTGAATGTGAGATCCACTCCAAGCACTAGATGTATAATCTCATATTATATAAAAGGAAAAAAATCGGGCTATCGTGTGATTTAGGTGGGCCACGCTAAGGGAAACAATGATGACTATGTGTAATCCACTCCAACGATTGGATGAAACAATATAACTTAGCACTATGGCCTAAAAATCAGGCCTATTCATGCTTTGGGTGGGCCACACCAAGTGGGCATTTCCCTGTATATTATTTCTAATAGTGTGGTCTACCTAATACATAGATGGGTCTGAGGCTTTTATCATGTACTTAACATGGGGTGACTCAACTGATGGTTGGGTTGGATTTGACATAAACACTATGATGGGCCCACCCTAATGGTCAAACCCTTCTCCTGGTGACCATCTAAAGTCCAACCTGTTAGCCTTCCCTCCATCGCTACCTAAGGTCCAACTAGCAGCGAGTTACAATTATTTATAGTTAATAAACACCAAGGTCAGGAAAGAAATGGCCGGCTTGGGTGGACCCCAGTGTGAGGTATAGTCCAATCGGTTGGACAAAGGTCCAGCATAAAAAAAATTATGATTAATTAATATTAATAAATACTATTGGACAAAGGTCCAACATAGAAAATTATGATTAATTAATATTAATAAATACTAAGGTTGAGAAAGAAATGGAGTTGCCCGCTTGGGTGGACTGAGCGTAATGTTCATATGAAATCCACCCCAACCACCATGTGCCCCCCCGTATGCTAGGTTGAGTACCTAAAAATCAGTCTCATCTGTGATTAAGGTGGACCACAAAAATGATATAGATTACAACCTTTCAAACTTTTTTCCTTCGTGTGGCCCACATGAATCACTGATGGGTTTGATATTTTGGATGCGGATTGCGTCCTACCCCCGCCCGGATGGTAATCCATCTAGGCAGGGCTTAGTGGGGCCCACTGTGATGTAAGTGTTTTATCCACCCTGTTCATCTCTTTTCTCAAATCAGTTTAAGGTATGATTCCAAAATGTGGCAGGTACACAGCTCCAATGGACCACAAAGTGGGGATTGAACATCCGCCATTAAAAAGTTCTTGGGAGCTAGAGAAGTTTCGGATCAAGCGTATATTTGTGTTTTCACTTCATCCACATCTACATGACCTCATTAATAGGTTGGATGGTAAAACAACATCACAGTGGTCCTTAGAAAGGTTTCAATGGTGGGTGTCATTATCACTGCAGCTTCCTTTGGTGTGGTCCACTGGAGCGGCGGACCTGCCTCAATTTTATGATGGTAACTTAAAATGGTATGATAAAAGTGATGAACGGCGTGGATAGAACACTTACATATCTGTGAGCCCCACAGAGCCCTGCCTGGACGGAAATATGTCCGGGCAGGGGTAGGATGCAATCTGCGTCCTGATATTTTGACCCCAAGACTAAGTTTAAGTGTGGAATTTAATAGTTAGAATGTATTCAATAATAATTATCACACTAAGCCGTGTAAAAATCAAAAGTGTATGCCTCTCTCAAATTATTATCATCATTATTATTATTATTATTTCATTTATGTGACTGCTTGAAGCAAGGGCCTTAAACAGTATTAAACATGTAATAGTTGCAATGAATCTCATGTACCTATCGCGATGGACCCCTTAAAAAATCAAAGGGGAGTGTCCAAAGCAAGGTGAAATAACCCCTCCTTAGCACTACTTCCTAAAAAATTCCTAAGGTCCGTTATAATGTTTATCTGCCATCCAACCTATGGATAATGCCACACAGTTTTAGGTGAAGGAAAAATATAAATATTAGCTTGATGCAAAACTTTTGTGGCCTCAAGATGTTTTTAACGGTGGACATTCAATCCCTATTATTGTCTGTGGAGTGATCTGGAAAAATGGATTGATGTGGGTACAAACATTGCGGTGGCCCAGCTAGCTTCCTCTCGTAGGCAATCGGAGGCTGGCATTTTGGGTCCTCGAACTAATATAGAAATAACCAAAAAGCCTTCAATAATTAATATCGTACATTCGGTCCTTTTAGTTTGTACGAGGGGGCATGAGCCTTTACCAGGAAACGGGTTGGCTGCTACTCCTGCCACCAGCCCGGTGGCTGGTGGTCGGTGCTCTGTGGGCCCCACCATGATGTATGTGTTTCATCCATTCTGTTCATCCATTTTTACAAATCATTTTAGGGCTCGATCCCAAAAATCAGTAGGATATAAATCTCAGGTGGACCACACCACAGGAAAATAATAGTGATTGGATATCCACCATTAAAATCCTCTTAAGGCCCACTGTACTGCTTATTTTACATCCAATCTGTTGATTAGGTCATACAGACCCAGATGAAGGGCAAAAATAAAGATCAGCTTGATCCAAAAATTTTATGCCCCCAAAAAGTTTTTAATGGTCAACGTTCATTCAACGCTATTTCCTGTAATGTGGTCCACTTGAGATGGGGATATACCTCATTTTTAGTCTCATACCATAAAATGATGTATAAAAATAGATGGACAACATGGATGAAACTCATACATCATGGTGGGGCCCACAAAGCACCGACCACCAGGCATTGGCTAGTGGCAAGGGAGTAGCCAATCCCTTTCCCTTTACCAAGCAGGATAGACACGTACCAAGTTCGCCGTGAGTCGATGTTGGAAAAAGCTCTGTGAGCTCCACCACGGTGTATGTGTTTTATCCATGCCATCCATCTATTTTTCCAGCTCATTTCAATATGTGAGCTTTAAAGTAAGGCAGATTCAAATCCCAGATGGACCACACCACAGAAATGAGTGGTGCTTGAAAGTCCACCATTAAAAACTTCTTGGGGCCACAAAAGTTTTGGAATAATATGATTTTTTTCCCCCTTCATCCAGGTCTATGTTACTTAATCAATAGGTCCAATGGCAAATAAACATTACAATGGGCCTTATGAAGTTTTTAATGGTGTTTGTTCAATCACCACTGTTTCTTATGGTGTGGTCCACTTGATAATTGGATCTGCCTCATTTTTTTTCTCCATCCCATAAAATGATCGGAAAAATAGATGGACGGCGTGGATAAAACACATACATTATGGTGGGGCCCTAAATGGGTATATAGTAATCCAGAGATACCTGCAAAAGGAAAGATCCCCTCTTCATTTTCGAGAAAGCCGTTGGATTAGATGAAAGATGTTCCAAAAAGCTAGGAGAGGGCATTCACGACAATGATGTCAGCTGCATGCATGGTTTGTCGCATTTTCCTGGCTCATGGAGTTTAGGAATCCATAATCAAGCTATCTCTATTATTATTTTTCTTTACTTCTCAGGCTGTGATTGTGAGCAGTTGGCTGGCTGAGTTAAAAATTGTCACGCCCCAAACTCAGAAAACGGGTTCACAGAATTTTCGATCGCCGAATCCGGCGCTGACAGTCTCCGTAGTGCCCCATTCTCGAATCCCAGCACTCACATGCCAGATTCCGATCCTGGGATCCTATAAGGAGGATTTTCAGTATGATTTTTTATTTTTATTTTATTATTATTATTATTATTATTTTTGTAATGGAGCATAACCACAAGCATAACCAAGTCACAAAACAACCTCACCACATATCCACTATATCAAAAACTTTAAGTACAATGCAGAAAGGAAAATACAGGGTGATCAAAAAGCTCCAAAATAAACTGATACGCGCTCCTACCTTAGCGTTGCTACGGTCCAATGTCACCTGCACGCAACAGTCGTGTATAAGTTTATAAAAGCTTAGAGGGTGGTGTAAGTGTGTGCGCAAGGCAAGCGCCAAGTGTATAATATCAGAGTAATGCAAAAATATGCGGTAAGTCCATGAATGCTATCAGCTGTACTAAAGCTACGTGATGTAAGGCCTATGTAATCAAATGTCATATACGAGATGCAAAGTAAGTATGCTAGTACTCATCGAGTACACATATCAGTATAGTTCTTCTCTGAGATATCACCGGGGTCTAATACACTTCACACTGACTGCCTCCTCCCTAGCTGCACTGCCAAGCAAGTGGAAGAGACCACACTATCCGCCTGACCAGTAGTGTGCCAATACCTACCCGGCTCGTCGATAGCGGACTCATTTGCGAGCTGGTCAAACTCAGCCTAGCTTATAGCCCCCTCACTCAGGTGGATAAGGCCACACCCCCTTCCAACCGACCACGACACAGTGGGAGACGCGGCCTATAGGTCTTCAGCACTCAGGTGCTTGTGTATCCACTCAGTGTAGACGTTGGAGCATCTCTTGGTACCAAAAAGGTTTTGAAATTTTCACCCAAGGACATCTTAAGTGCCCACAGTACTAGAACCAAATATTTTCAGTATCCGATACGGCCATCCACGATGTAACTGTGGAGCCACGACCTTGATGTCACTAGGGCGTACAATGATCAAGTCACACATATGCGAGATGCATGAGTCATACCGTCAAATCATGCAGCAATCCGGCGCGTACCACGCGATTATGTGGGGCACTTCGTCTCATAAAGAGTCCCGTAAATGTCTCAGCCCAACAGCTTATGCTATGATCAAACATTCCTCATATCAAGCATACATATGATGCATATAGCATGAATCATGGAGCTATACTAGCATGTTATAAAGTGATGAATCGTTCTTACAATGAAGGTGAGCCTAGATGGCCTACAAACAACAAGTACGAGCCTATTAATTGGCCCTAGGGAGAGTTATAATGCGGACATTTAACCAACATTATTCTTACAATGTGGACGTCAAACCATCCTTGCTCTTAAGGCATAGCCCGCCATAAAGGTCAATACATAAACCACGGTGAATCACATTCAATGGGCCTTATGTACATCCCATTAGGCCTTGACCCACGGGCCTCCAATACATCAAACGGGCCTCATAACTTGGGCCTCAAGGTGGGCCTCAATGGATGGGCCGTAACTACATCAAGATGGGCCTAATCATATGGGCCTCATATATATATATATATATATATATATATATATATATATATATATATATATACACACACACACACCAAAGTGGGCCTCAACAACGGGCCACAAATGCATCAAGATGGGCCTATCACTTGGGCCTTATATATATACCAGGGTGGGCCTCAACGAACGGCCACAAATAAATCAAGATGGGCCTCATACATATACCAAGGTGGGGTCCACTCGAACTATAGATCTATCTTGTTTTTTGTCTCAAGCCTGTAAGGCAAGTTTGCCAAATGGTTGGACGGTTTGGATGCAACACATGCATCATGGTGGGTCCCACCGTCCAGTGATATGGACGGTGTGGTATACATCATACATAGGTCCCACAAACCTTGCTGAAGTCAACAGCAGTGGGACCCACCGTCTCTACAGAGAATGGGTGGACGGCATGTATACAACACATACAACGTGGTGGGTTCCACCATCCGCCTGGACAGTGTGAATAAAACACATACATCCTTGTGGGTCCCATGTGGGGCCCACCATAACGTTTGTTTTCCATCCAATCTGTTGATAAGGTCGTATGGACCTGGATGAATAGGAAAAACAAATTTCATATTGACCCAAAACTTCTGTCAACCCAAAAGGGGTTTCAATAGCAGACGTTCAACCACACTGTCTCCTGTGACGTGGGCCACTTGAGTCCCCCATACAGCTGATTTTTAGAGGGGACCCATTGCCCTAAAGGGGCCACGAAATGCACGGTGTTGATGTCCACACACATCACAGTGGGGCCCATGTTTGGGGACCCACGGTCGGTCAGGACCGTCCTAGCGCAGAGGACGCTTTGCCGTCCTTGCAGCAGGTGCAGCGTCCACTGCTCTTGTTTGTTATTATTTTTTTTTTGAAAAAAACTGAATTTCCATGGTTTTTCACAGGTTGGGCCCGCATCAGGTGGATCCGACCCAGCTAATAGCTTCTATGGCTCAAGACAAGCCAAACAAGCCCAATATTCAATATATTTTGGGGGTATAGAAATAACAGGGGATATTTCAATGGTAAAAACGCTGTTTGCTATGCTATGACCCACCAGAAAATCGGATCAACTTCATTTTTCGGCTCAACGCCTCAAATAATCTGAAGAATATGATGAACGGCATGGATTACATTCATGCATCAAGGTGGGGCCTACACAAGTGGCCCACCCCAAATGCTTTACATCAAGTTAATATTTGTGTTTTCCATTCAATGTCTAGTGTCAAGGGACGCTGGATGGTTGTGGATTTCAAGTGGGCTACCCACGTGGGCCACCAAATGATGGGTGGTGTGGATACAACACTCGTAAAGTGGGCCCCATATATAAATGACTTGGATAAAATACATGCCTTATGGTGGAGTCCATCTAGCCACATTATCACATACAACAAGAAAAAAATGAGAGAGAGAGAGAGAGAGAGAGAGAGAGAGAGAGAGACATGCGTGTGATGGATGGACCCCAACACTATGGGCCCTCCTTTGCAATCAATCATACATCAAGTGGGTCCTATTTCATACGGGCCCACCGATCAAAATCAACAGTGGAGATCCTTTCTCTACCAAAATGGAAGGTCTAGATGACCCTATTCATGCAAGGAAAATAAACATCATGATGGGGTCCATGGAGGATGGCCCCATCATGGAATGATCATGACGATCAAGGTGAGCCATCGGCCACATCTTAGGGTCCAAAGTGAGATCCATACTATCGATGGTAGGTCTCACTTGGCCCATCATAAAAACATGAAAATTAGCCTATAGAAGCACCCACCGTTTGATCTTCTTGGTCCGATGAAATGCCGGTCTCCTTGTGCTTCACTTTGATGGTGGAAGATAAGAAATGAATGGCTAGGATGAAGGTTTTTGGGAGAGAAAGTGGGCCACACACATGCACTATTCTCTCACATGGAAGAGCTTGGAACTGCACTCTCTTCCCTTGCTTGGAAAGTGTGTTGAGAAACGAGAGAGAGAGAGAGAGGGTTGTAAGGAGAGAGAGTGAGAGATGGGTGATGGATGTGAGTGATGGGTGAGGTGATGGTGTACTTGACATGTATGGGTGTGTAAGAGAGAGGGTGAGAGAGAGTTGACTTGGTGGTTGCTTGACTTGGGGAGAAAGAAAGCATTGATTGATAGATTGATTGATTGATTGAGTGATTGATTGATGGGATATTTTGTAGAGATTCTCTTGGGATTGTAAACGCGCGATGTTTTTCCTCGAACTGAACGCGAGTCCAGACTCCCTGCCAGGGTATCGGATCGATATGTAAGACACGGCGTCGAAATCGCGGCGACGGTGCAATCGTTATGGTACAAGTCTTGGATTAAGTTGACTCAAACCTACAGGATACGGCTTAGGGTTGGGCGCAAACTCGATTGTAGGTCGCAGGTTGCTGGAATTCGTCGGAAAGGATCGCGAAATTTGACAAAACAGTACAGACTAGGATATGGGTCTTACAGCTCTCCCCACCTAATAAAAATTTTATTCTCAAAATTTATACTACCATCGCACTAAGCATAACTCATAAGGGAATAGGAAACATAACATCATATATAATCAAAACACAATATATCATTATAATCAAACACCTAAGAGATGGGGATAATGCCCATGAATCTCAAGCTCTAACTCCCAAGACGCATCATTCATGAGCAATCTAATAAGACGGTGTAGGGGCGAAGTCACACGAATCGTCGACGACTGCTCCTGATGACTGAGGGTCCTGCTGGGTAGCATAAAATCTACCCTTGGCGTGCTGGGGAGGTGCAGGTCCCCTCTGAGGTCTCTGCTGCTGCAGGGGAGGTCCTGGATGCTAGTGCTGTAGTCGTTGCTGCTGCTGTGGTGGCTGTCGCCGAGTTGGATATGGTGCCCTCGGCTGCTGCTGCTGCGAATGGGGGCACTCGTGCACACGATGTCCTGTCTTACCACATCCAAAATAGGTACCTGTGAACAGTCCCGAAGGTGATGCTAGGAGTGCCACTGGTGCTCGAAATGCTGGGCGGGTCGTGCGCCACTGCTGTGAACGACGCTGCTGGTGGGAACTACCAGAGGGCGTCTTCCTCTTCTGATCTCCCCTCTAGTCATAGGCTCTTTGCAAACTGGCCCAATCTAACTCGTAGATCTGGGTCCTCTCCACGATCTGCTTAAACATCGGAAGCATGTGTCCGATCACACGACTCCCGAGGGCAGGACGTAAACCGTTCTCAAAACGGCGGGCCTTCCGCCCCTCATCATTAACAAGGTATGTTGCGAATCTCGACAGCGCGACGAAACGTGCCTCATACTAGGACACCTTCATGTCTTCTTAGACCAGAGTCTCAAACTCTAGTGCGCGCTGCTGTCGCACATGCTCGGGAAAGAACTTCCAGTCAAATCGGTCTACAAAGTCCTCCTAGGTCCACTAGAAATCGACCACCACCGATTGGGCTACAGATGCCCACCAATGCTAAGCCTCATCCTGAAGAAGAAATACGGCTAATGAGACTCACTACTAGGTCGTACATCTCATGGTGTCAAATATCTTTCTCCACCTCGGAGCACCATATCTCTACTGCGTTAGGGTCTGGCTCGCCCCAAAAACGTGTTGTCCAAAGTCCTTGAGAAGGGTGCTCGCATGCTCCTTCTCAGCCTCGGTCGGTGTCACAATGGGACGCCTGCTCTGCCCCTGAAGAATAGCGGTCATCGCCTGCAGCATCTGCTAAAGCTGGGCGGCACTCACAGGTACGGTCGGATCCCCATCGATCTTAGGTAGAGGAGTGGCATCCTCAGGCTGGAAAGTAAGAATATCCAGTTGTGGAGCGGGAGTAACAGGTGGTAGATCAGGAGTCGCAGGTGGTGGAGCGGGAGTCGCAGGTGGTGGAGCGAAATTCGCTCGGGTCGCTCTTCTAAGCATCACGTCCTATAGGAAGGAACAAGGGTCTATCATCCTTGGGCACTCTCGAAGGCATAAACGTTAAGGGTGTAGGTTGAAAAATCGCTAAGTTATTCGGACTCGGAATCTATTCATTCTAAGTTCATAATAGATATGTGATGTGATCCTTAGGTATTCCCAAGTTATGCTTTGATACCAACTTTTGTCATGTCCCAAACTCGAAAAACGGGCTCACAGAATTTTCGATCACCGAATCCGGCACCGACAGCCTCCGTAGTTCCCCATTCTCAGATCCCAGCACTCACATGCCAAATTCCGATCCTGGGATCTTACAAGGATGATTTTCAGTATGATTTTTTTTTTGTAATAGACCATAACCACAAGCATAACTAAGTCACAAAATAACCTCACCACATATCCACTATATCAAAAACTTTAAGTACAATGCGGAAAGGAAAATACAGGGTGATCAAAAAGCTCAAAAATAAACTGATACGCACTCCTTCCTCAGCGCTGCTGCAGTCCAATGCCACCTGCGCACAACGGTCGTGCATAAGCTTACAAAAGCTTAGAGGGTGGTGTAAGTGTATGCGCATGGCAAGCGCCAAGTGTACAATATCAGAGTAATGCGAAAATATGTAGTAAGTCCATGAATGCTATCAGCTGTACCAAAGCTATATGATGCAAGGCCTATGTAGTCAAATGTCATATGTGAGATGCAAAGTAAGCATGCCAGTACTTATCGAGTACACATATCAGTACAGTTCCTCTCTGAGATATCACCGGGGTCTAATACACTTCACACTGACTGCCTCCTCCCTAGCTGCACAACCAAGTAAGTGGAATAGACCACACTATTCGCCTGACCAGTAGTCTATCAATACCTACCCGGCTTGTCGATAACGGACTCATTTACGAGCTGGTCAAACTCAGCCTGGCTTATAGCTCCCTCACTCGGGCAGATAAGGCCACACCCCCTTCCAACAGACCATGACACAGTGGGAGACGTGACCTACAGGTATTCGGCACTCTAGCGCTCGTGTATCCACTCGGTCTAGACGTTGGAGCATCTCTTGGTACCAAAAAGGTTTTGAAATTTCACCCAAGGACATCCTAAGTGTCCACAGTGCTAGAACCAAGTATTTTCGGTATCCAATACGGCCATCCACGATGTACCTGTGGAGCCACGGCCCTGATGTCGCTAGGGCATACAATGATCAAGTCACACATATGCGAGATGCATAAGTCACACCGTCAAATCATGCAACAATCCAGTGCGTACCACGCGATCATGTGGGGCACTCCGTCTCATAAGGAGTCCCATAAATGTCTCAGCCCAACGACTTATGCTATGATCAAACATTCCTCATATCAAGCATACATATGATGCGTATGACATGATTCATGGAGCTTACTAAGCATGTTATAAAGTGATGAATTGTTTTTACAATGAAGGTGGTCCTAGATGGCCTACACACAACAAGTACAGGCCTATCAATGGGCCTTAGGGAGAGTTATAATGCGGACATTTAACCAACATTATTGTTACAATGTGGACGTCAAACCATCATTGCTCCCAAGGCATAGCCCGCCATAAAGGTCAACACATAAACCACAGTGAATCACATTCAATGGGCCTTATGTACATCCCATTAGGCCTTGACCCACGGGCCTCCAATACATCAAACGGGCCTCATAACTTGGGCCTCAAGGTGGGCCTTAATGGATGGGCCGTAACTACATCAAGATGGGCCTAATCATATGGGCCTCATATATATATATATATATATATATATATATATATATATATATATATATATATACCAAAGTGGGCCTCAACAACGGGCCACAAATGCATCAAGATGGGCCCAATCACTTGGGCCTTATATATATATACCAGGGTGGGCCTCAATGGACGGCCACAAATAAATCAAGATGGGCCTCAAACATATACCAAGGTGCGGCCCACTTGAACTATAGATCTGTCTTGTTTTTTGTCTCAAGCCTGTAAGACAAGCTTGCCAAATGGTTGGACGGTTTAGATGCAACACATGCATCATGGTGGGTCCCACTGTCCAGTGATATGGACGGTGTGGTATACATCATACATAGGTCCCACAAACCTTGCTAAAGTCAACAGCAGTGGGACCCACCGTCTCTACAGAGAATGGGTGGATGGCATGTATACAACACATACAACGTGGTGGGTTCCACCGTTCGCTTGGACGGTGTGAATAAAACACATACATCCTTGTGGGGCCCACCATAACATTTATTTTCTATCCAATCTGTTGATAAGGTCACACGGAACTGGATGAATAGGAAAAACAAATTTCATATTGACCCAAAACTTTTGTTAACCCAAAAGGGGTTTCAATAGCAGACATTCAACCACACTGTCTCCTGTGATGTGGGCCACCTCAGTCCCCCATACAACTGATTTTTGGAGGGGACCCGCTGCCCTAAAGGGGCCACAAAATGCATGGTGCTGATGTTCACACACATCACGGTGGGGCCCACATTTGGGGACCCACGGTTGGCTAGGACCGTCCCAGCGCAGAGGACGTTGTGCCGTCCTTGCAGCAGCAGCAGCGTCAGCTGTTGTTGTTTGCTATTATTTTTTTTGAAAAAAACTGAATTTTCGTGATTTTTCACAGGTGGGGCCCGCATCAGGTGGATCCGACCCAGCCATGGCTCCTATGGCTCAAGACAAGCCAAATAAGCCCAATATTCGATATATTTTGGGGTATAGAAATGACACGAGGGTATTTCAACTAGGGCTGTTCACAAGTCAAGCTAGCTCGAAAAGCTCGCTCGACTCGACTCGAGTTAGCTCGGATTGACTCCGCTTGAATGATCAATTCGAGCCGAGCCAAGCTAATTATTTGAAGCTCGAGTTGAGTTCAAGCCAAGTTCGACCAGGGGGCATTTCAACTCGATTCGACTTGAACTCGACTCGACTCGAAGCTTGAACTCTAGTTTGACTCGGCTCGATTAATAAATATATTAAATATATATATATATATATATATATATATATATATTATATTAATATGAGTTTTAAGTTTAAACTTAAAAATAAAAAAAATATAAAACAAACCCTAGAGTCTCTACCTGACCGCACACCCCCTTCCCTTTCCCTTTCTTCTCTTTCTCTGCCCACTGCCAGCCGCACGCCCGCCCCAACCACCACCACTAGTTTTCGTTTCAGCTCCATAATAGTATGATTTCAATCTCTTGAGATTTACTTCTTAGGCGAGAAACCCAAGAAATTCGAGATGGGTTCTTCTCAGATTTGTTAGAGCTTCAAGGAAATCCAATGATCTGATTGGCTAGAACTCTTTACTTGGATTTCTGATCTGTGTTCTGCTCTGTTTCTTTTCTAGTATTTGGATTTCTGCTCATGGAAGAAGATCAAGAACAGATCGGTTCTTACAAGTTTCCTCATCCGATTCGAAGCTTTGTTCAGTTTTTTCATTAGGTTTTGTTTTGATTCTCTTTAGATTTTTGAATTTTCATCAATGGAGGAGGATCAAGAATTGAATCCATTACTCTCTCACCCAACAAGCTTGAGCTCGACTCAAGGTAAACTCGACTCGACTCGAACCACTAGCTCGACTCGAACTCAACTCGATAGCTTTGGCAAACAAGCCAAGCTTCAATGTTGAGCTCGAGGCGAAGCTCGAGCTCGAACTCGAGTACATCATGGACAAGTCAAGCCAAGCTTCGCCTACCTCGACTCGACTCGGCTCAATGCCCACCTCTAATTTCAACGGTAAAAACGTTGTTTGCTATGCTATGGCCCACCAGAAAATCGGATCAGCTTCATTTTTCGGCTCAACGCCTTAAATAATCTGAAGAATAGGATGAACGGCATGGATTACATTCATGCATCAAGGTGGGGCCTACACAAGTGGCCCACCCCAAATGCTTTACACCAAGCTAATATTTGTGTTTTCTATTCAACGTCCAGCGTCCAGGGACACTGAACGGTTATGCATTTCAAGTGGGCTGCCCACATGAGCCACCAAATGATGGGTGGTGTGGATACAACACTCGTAAAGTGGGCCCCATCTATAGATGACTTGGATAAAATACATGCCTTATGGTGGGGTCCATTCGGGTGGGCCACACGGCCACATCATCACATACAACAAGAAAACAAATGAAAGAGAGGGAGAGAGAGAGAGAGACACGCGTGTGATAGAGGGACCCCGATACTATGGGCCCTCCTTTGCAATCAATCATACATCAAGTGGGTCCCATTTCATACGGGCCCACCGATCAAAATCAACGGTGGAGATCCTTTCTCCACCAAAATGGAAGGTCTAGATGACCCTATCCATGCAAGGAAAATAAACATCATGATGGGGTCCATGGAGGATGGCCCCATCATGGAATGATCATGAGGATCAAGGTGGGCCATCGGCCACATCTTAGGGTCCAAAGTGAGATCCATACCATCGATGGTAGGCCTCACTTGGCCCATCATAAAAATATGAAAATTAACCTATAGAAGCACCCATCGTTCGATCTTCTTGGTCCGATGGAATGCCAGTCTCCTTGTGCTTCACTTTGATGGTGGAAGATGAGAAATGAATGGCTAGGATGAAGGTTTTTGGGAGAGGAAGTGGGCTACACACATGCACTATTCTCTCACATGGAAGAGCTTGGAACTGCACTCTCTTCCCTTGCTTGGAAAGTGTGTTGAGAAATGAGAGAGAGAAAGAGGGTTGTAAGGAGAGAGAGTGAGAGATGAGTGATGGATGTGAGTGATGGGTGAGGTGATGGTGTACTTGACATGTATGGGTGTGTAAGAGAGAGGGTGAGAGAGAGTTGACTTGGTGGTTGCTTGACTTGGGGAGAAAGAAAGCATTGATTGATGGATTGATTGATTGATTGAGTGATTGATTGATAAGATATTTTGTAGAGATTCTCTTGGGATTGCAAACGCGCAATGTTTTTCCTTGAACTGAACGCGAGCCCACATCTCCCTGCCAGGGTATCGGATTGGTATGCAAGACGCGGCGTCAGAACCGTGGCGATGGTGCGGTTGCAATGGTACAAGTCTCGGTTTAAGCCGACTCAAACCTATAGGGTACGACTTAGGGTCACGCGCAAACGACGATTATAGGTCGCAGGTTGTTGGAATTCGTCGGGAAGGATCGCGAAATTTGACGAAACAGTACGGATTAGGATACAAGTCTTACAACTATTCAATTATGTTTTAAATGGTTTTAAATCCACGTTAGGGTCCATAATATGAGAGGATCTGACTGATAAATAATCCATCCTGCATACTTTAGGGAGATAGCTCTAATGTTTTCTTATATATAATAATGTGTTTACCATGACACTTTCCTCCCTTCCGGTCCCCAAGTAGTAATGCCAATGGGAATCTCAAACAATTGAGTGAGAAATATATTCAAAGAAAATTACAACTAAGCACCTATAAATTAGCATAATTATAGTCACCTACTGTTGTAATAGTGTCTTAAATTGAGTCTGTTACCAGGTCTGTCGATGCCATCGACAGTGTTCGATGTCACCTTCGATGGCATCGAACAGTTCTCGATCCCATCGATATTTTCTGGATTTTCTTTAGTTGGTTGCTAGACTAATTGAGCTTTTTTTTTATGTCATCGATGAATGTTCGATGCCACCGATAGGATTAGTTCGATGCCATCGAGAATTTTTGAAAAATCATGTTTTGTCTATGGACAGTTGAGGTATTAGTTCGATGTTATCTATGAGTATTTGATGACATCGACTGATTAGTTTCGATGTCATCTATGAGTGTTCAATGGCATCGATAGATTATGCGCAGATTTTTTCGTAAAACTGCGAAATTGCGAGATTTGTTTTCGATTTCATTTGAGATTCTTTCCAAGGCTATATATATGAGTGTAAACGGGATTGGGAGGTGTTCTAAGGGTTTCTAAATTGTCCCAGGGTTTCAAAGGGTGTAGCAAGGGTGAGATTCGAAGTTGTTCGAATCGAGAAAGCTTTTTATCTTTGTAATTTCTACTTTCATAGTGATCATCTGTCGCTTTGTATCTTGATTTTTTTCCAAAAGGGTTTTTTCACGTTAAATCATCGTGTTCTCATTGTGTTTGCTTGGTGCTATTGGATTGCTATCCTATATTCATCTCTTTGTGCTTCCACAGTCCCCCAACATCCACACACACACACACACACACACACACACACACACACACACACACATATATATATATATATATATATATTATTTAACACACTTTTACACTAAATATGCTATAATACTTTCCTTTGTTCGGATACAACAATAATCAGTTAAGTTAAAAAATAATCAACTAACTTTTCTTAATCTTATTTGGTTACGCAAACGAAAAGTGAAAAAGTTTTTTACTAAGTTACTATTTTAATTCAAAGCTTCAAAAGTTGATTATCTTTTTAATTCCCTAATATGTGTGGACACTCTCCCACAAGGGGGGCTTGCCCCCTATAACCCAACACATGTGGCGGATGTTTCCACGTGGATATACTTGGTCAAGGGATGTAATATTGACTTAAGATGATGATAAGTTTGACTTAGAGTTGTCTTACTAGCCAAATAACTTAGAATATGTGGTCAGTTAGATATCATAGAATCACTTTTAGTTGGGGGAATCAACACTTCCCAACTATAATGACTTCTTGGATGGTTTGAAGCCGGGGATTCTGAGTAAAAACTTTGGTGGTAAAGAATGAAGGGGTTAGGCACCCTTCTCTACATGTGCTTACATGTGGTGTTTACTTTGTAGGATTTTAAAATCTTTGAAAATTTTTATGGTTCCAAATAGCTTTATTGAGTAGTTGGTTGCGAACAAGATCCAAAATCAAATAGAGAACTACTGATCTACTCAAATCACTACTTGGGAGCTTGTAATGTCTTAATCTCGATGTTGATTTGGGGAAATGGTGGTTATAAAAGAAAAAAAAACAAAAATGATCATTAATTCCCGATACGCGAAGGTATAGAGCATACATCAACATGTCACTTGAAAGAGAAGTAGGGGGTGTATGAAAAGAAAAATGCACAATATAAATAAAAGAAAGATACAAATCACGACCCTACTTCGATGACCTTGAACAATTGAGATGGCTTGGATGGACATATGGACTATGTGAGATGGCTTGGATGAGATGCACACACTTTCTCTCTCTTAATCTCTCACTCTTACCCTTTCTTATTTTGACTCCCATTCTATTACTGTTACTCTCATTCTTCTCCTCCCTCTCCTTGGTAGAGAAATTGTATTTGTAATGAGAAGAGGTGGGGGGTATTTATAGGAGGCTTGATGACATTTGAGTAATAAGAAAGAAATTTAAGGGCGACCATTTTGCCACCCACCATAGTTAAATCTCAATATAACTGACCTAGAAATCCTAGAGAACTGCTCATAGCCCTATGGAGATTTTAGAAAATCTTATTGTTACTAGCTCATATACTTACATTCTTTTCATACTAGCTACTTTGGGATGAACTATGGTGTCCTTCTTTGGATCTAGAGTAGCTAGAATGTGTTAGCCGTTGAGAACGAATTTTGCATTTTAGTCTTTTTCTTACTAGGTTTCAGTGGGCCATAGGGCCCTTGTGTTATTTTGGATTGGGTTATAGGGTGATTTAGTAGGTTGACAGTGAATGAGAACCTAATCAAGATCTCTAGGTTGCAGGTTTTCTAAGGGTTATGAGCTTTGGGTGAGCCATCAGTTTTGGTTCAATATTGATTACACACCTTATTAGAGTTGGGTGTCTACATAGTGATTTTTCTTTTTAACCACTTTCATATACATAAGTGGGGTGGCAGTAAGTCTATTTAGGCTTGACTCGACTTGATTCGACACTCAAGACCTTACACCCAAGCTCGACATTAACCTAGCATTGTGGGCCTAAGCCCAAATCAAAGCCTAAAAAATCAACTTGGCCTAGGGTCAACCAAGTTTGACTAAAGATCGGATAAAATCTTTATTTTCTACTTGAATGTTTCCTATATTTGCTAATCAAGTAGTCCACACATACACGAAAAAACACATTTAAAGGAACAAAATTAATTGTTTATATTCAACGTGCATGGGTTGCCTAATTGAGGATTAAAATGACATTTATAGGATATAAGACATATATGTAAGGATGGATCAGTTTTGATTGGACTTAGCCAAGTTGACCTTTTTCTTAACCATAACAAAAGATCTTATTTATATCCAAACAGTCCTCTAGACAAATGACTTAAAACATTAAATGCATTAAAATGATGAAAAGAACCTTCATTCTAATACTTTACCATCTAGGAAATGATTATATGACTTTCATGTTAAACTTTTGCCATGTATTTAAAGAGAATTTCATATGTATATATAAAAAACAATCTGATAATAGATTTCATGGATCCTATGGTATTTATAAACTAATGTGTTTATAATAACCTTTGGATAAAGCATAGACTTGAATTTGAAATCTCCGTTGTGATCTCACTAACCATTCAGAGGTAGTTGTGGCATAGATGTGATAGGTTGTTAACATGCCCCCTTGAGCTAAATAAACGATTGGTAACATGAAGCTTGCCTTATAATAATTGGAACCTAATAGTGCTCACGCAATTAGTGAAGTTGTCAACTATTGATAACACCTAAATATTGCATATTTATCTCCTCAATTGCACTGGTTTTGCCTGAATTTAATTGATTAATTGATCCAATAAATATGTTTTCTACATGCGAGGTGATTTTGGATCTAAAGTTAAATGCATGCTTAAAATGAGGATTTAAAGTTGAAAAAGATATCAAGCTCAAAGGCAATGTAGAATTGGATATTTTAAGGATAATATTAAAGAAATCAAGTGACAAATATCCAACAAAACCAAGTACAAAGGATGAAAAAAAGACCAAAAATTCACACAGTTCAAAAAACAAAAATAACAGACTATTCAGTCCTACGTAAGGTTGGTTCGGTCCTACCGAAAGTGCCTCAATAGTCCAACAAGAAATAATGATTTCCAGATTTAATTTGGTTCGACTTTTAAGTATGATTGAAGTTATGTTCAGTATCACTGAAGGAGAGTTCGGTGCGACTTAAATGAGACATGTACTTCAAACATAATTCAACGAAATTCGACTATAACCAAAAGAATGTTCGACTAGACTCGACTCGACTTTAGTGCGACCGAAGGCTATTTTCAGTGCGACCGGAGAGTAATAAAAGTATAAAAATTTAAAATCGGTCCAAAGTTAGTGTAGATTTATCATATTTAAAGGGAAGCTTTAGGTTGCTCTAGATATGAAATACGACTTGATAGAGAGACCAAGGGATGGTGGAGCTTCCATGGAGCTGTCATTCTTCTTCAATCATTCAGTTCTAGTTTGTCTTTTTAGGTTTCTTAGGTTAATATCTTAGGTAAGGCTAAGAGATGAAACTTGTAGTTAATTATAATATTTAGTTTATTTGATTCAACGACAATAGTTAAATGATGATATTAGATTAAATTGATTTGAACTTACTTTATGAAAGTTTTTAAGTTCTTTATTTCCTTGATTCATTGTGAACTATGGTTATAATAGATGTTTTGAATGTACAATTACTTAACTTGATTAGAGAATGAATCAAAATATATAATTGATTGATTTATTATCACCACCGGGTACATTGGATGCTCTTGATTCCCTACGGTTGAGATCTGAATGCTTTGAATCGTTCAATCGAATTCATGTTTTTTTAGTGTTTAAAATTAGTTTAATAGAATTATTCTCCAATTGGATAAGATAGGACTTCGATTCCAATTGAGTTATGAGAGTTGAATCAATCAATTAAATATTATGATGCTATAAATAAATTCCTGGATCCTTAGTCATTTTTATTATTTGTTTTAAAATCCATTTTTTATTCACTGGACGAAAAATGCAAATAACCATTTACCTTTACACTAGTTCTAGTTGTGTTTCCTATTTCCTGAGGATTCGACTTTGGTCTCACCGAGTTATTACTGCATCGCAGCCCTACACTTGGGGTTGTCAACCCTTAGATTTGATCAGTGGCTGACCTGAGTTTTGGATGGGTCCGAGTGCAAGCGGGAAACATGTACTAGGTTTTGTTTTTTTACCATACAATAGATGTTTAGTTATTAACCTTTATATATATATATATATATATATATAAATCTTTGGGTTAAAATCTATCAAAATGAGTTGCACTAATTGGATCACTGAGGATTAAGCTATATGCCACATGCATAGTAAAGGCCACAGTTGTGTCCCATAGCTAGCGCACATGACAACGTTCTATTAAAATCCTTAAGGAGTGGCTTTTTGGAACACAAGATCAAAGGGTATTGAGTTTAATTATTGAAAATTAATAACATTATTACGTAATGATTATATGGAAATACCATGGTAGTTTGACCATCCAATTCCATATTTGGGATTAAGTTCTTCCTTTGGGAAAAATATTGTATTAAGTGAACCTACATTTGGTGGACCATGGAATTATAATCAACGGACCATATTTCACAATTGATGGCATTCACCTATATGCATATGCAACTCGATTGTTATGTGTAAAGGGTCCATATGATGGATGAGGGTGGGAAAACTGCATGCATCAATATGGAGCCCATAGATGTCATGCATTTTGAAATTCACTGGAAATCTCGTCATATCTCCTGCTTAGATTAAATGATATGATACCTTAATTAATTCAATCCTTGCTATCATTTTCAAATATAGGATAAAATTTACATTGGACCAAATGCAATCTCATGCCACCTAATCCCACATTCCAAATAGGGAAATGATCTAATCTAGGGTGAGAACCCACTTTGTGGCACAACGGGTAAAGTATCCTATCAAAAGCCCACTTGTGTAGGGATACGGATTAGGTAGTGTTTCCCACACCACCCCCATTAGTGGTGTGTTGATGCGTTTGGCACTTTGGAGCCCTATATGATGTATATGTTTTATATCTATGTTATTCATATATTTTTCCAACTCATTTTAAGGCATGAACCCAAAAATGAAACAAATCCGAAGCTCAAGTGGACCACACCAAAGGAAATAGTGGGGATAATGACACCCACCATTGAATCTAAGGCCATGGAAATGTTTATTTGTCATCCAACTTGTTGATAAGGCCACTCGACCTTTAATGAATGGAAAACACAAATATTAACCCTATCTAATACTTTTGTGGCCCCTAAGAAGTTTTTATTGGTGGGCATTCAATCGCAATTGCTTCTACTTCATTTTTTGTTTCATGCTTTCAAATGAGAACACAAAATGGATGGATAGCATGGATATAAAATAGATACATCATGTTAGGCCCCACAATGGCCAACACATCAATACCACTATTGGGAGTGGTTTTGGCAATGTTAGGGTCTACAGAGCCCTGATCGTCATATGTGTAATATTCATCCAACTAGGACTTTCATCAAACCCTGGTTTGTATGGAGTAATTGAGAGTCGTTTCTTCGATTTTTGCTTTTGAGCATAGTGGATTGCCATGGATCCATGTGCGTATCAAAAGGGAACCACCTAATCTATATGTTGTGGTTCACATCCCCTTTTCTGCTTTTTTTTTTTTTTTTCGATATTGTTGTGTGTAGTCATGAAGGAATCTTTATCCCAATAGGCAACGCCACCTGATCTATGTCCCTTGCGCATAAGGTCCTTACATATGTACCAACCATCTGATGGGATCTACCATGGATGGGCAGCGATGCATAATCACGCAGGTCAAAGATACAACAAGCCTCTCTTTTTTCACAAGTTGGCCTTTTGAATATGCATGTTGAGTGACTATTATACTTAGCCTATCCAATAGCTAGTGATCACCCATTGGCAACTTATGAGATCCGAGATACTTATCCGCTGGACCCTCACTATGAATTTGCTTACGATCTACCCTACATTAGATAGGGTTGCCTCCATAAACAAAAACAAAGAAAAAGAAAAAAACATAAAATAAATGAGACTAATCTGCAACTCAAGTAGGCTACATCATATAAAAGAGTAGGAATGAGACACCTACCGTTAATTGATTATAGGGCTCTCCATGGTTTATATACACTATCCAATCTGTTAATTTAATGTAAATCTTCAAGACAAATGAACCATCCAAAAATTAAGTTGTCATCATACTTTTAGGAGTTCTACACCATATTTTTGCCATGATTTTTACACTATTATTATGATGAGGCCTATCAGAGTTTTGGACCAGCGAAGTGTTTCGGCTCACATCAAACATACACTTGACAAACAGGGTGGATCTCGTGAAGTCATTTGTAATACAGAATGTAAGCTTACCATTATACATTATGTAATCGTTGCTTTCGGCCTGTTTGTTTCGCTGATTTTCATGGTAACGTAATGTAAATAAGCTATTTATACTATTTCATAATATTTATTTAAATAAGTATTATCATACATAATTCAAGAATAAAATACAAATGTAATAAAAGTAAAGTAAAAGAAATTGTAATCATTATAATTCTACATGTAATAAAAGATAGTAAAATTATTGTCCATTTTACCTAAATAAAACAAACAATTACCAATATTATCATTGCAGTAAAATGCGATTCATTACAAGAAAACTCACTTTTATTGACGAAAAATTACGTCGCTAAATCCACTTTTTTCATAGGTAAAAATTTTTACTGACGAAAATTTTCGTCGGTAAAAGACCGAAGGTAAAAGCCTTTATTAGAGCTGGGCATCGGACCGAGTCGGATCAGATTGGGTCCAACACGACCAGATCCGAAATCTCGATAACCTGACCCGAACTCGTTCCGATCCGGGACCGAGTCCAGGTCACCTAACTCGAACAGATCCGGAATGTGTATGGGCTGATTCGAGTCCGACTAAAATCCTATCTCAAATTCTATCTCAAAACCCTAAAATCATTGACAGAGAGAAGAAGAAGAAGAAGAAGAAGAAGTAGAAAAGAAAGCTCTAAATCTGTGGCCCTAAATTCTATCTCAAAACCCTAAATCTGTGGCCCTAAAACTCTAAAGAAAGCTCTAAATTCTATCTCAAAACCCTAAAATCACTATTGAATGATGGATTCCATAACCATAAAAATCCTAAATCTGTGGCCCTAAAACTCCCAAAATTGGAAGCTCTGACTCTCCAATTTTTGCATTTGAGAGAATGAGAGATAGAGAGAATGGGAGAGAGATACCTGATGCCTGATGGTGCGTGAGAGCTTTGAACGGCGGGGATTTAAAAATACATAATGGTGGGCCAGAGAGCTTTGACGCCAGCTAGCTGGCCGGTGCGGGGTCACCTTCTAAACGGTGTTACACGCATCGGCATAGGAGGTGGGGGTTGGGGCTTTGAGAGAGAGAGAGTAGGCGGTGAGGGTTTGGGAGAGGGAATAGGCGGGGGTGAGCGTTGAGAGAGAGAGAGAGAGAGAGAGAGAGAGAGAGAGTAGGCGGTAAGGGTTTGGGAGAGGGAATCGGCGGGGGTGAGCGTTGAGAGAGAGAGCGAGAGACAAAGATAGGGATTGGGCGTGTTTTTAGATTAGGGTAAAATGTAAAATGCCCTTATATAATACCCGATTTCGGATCGGGTCGGGTCGTCGGTCCAGATCCACCCATACCCGAATTTGATCCGAAATTCGTTCGGATCTGAATTATCTAACTCGATCCTGACCGATCCAGACCGTCGGTTCAGGTCGGATCGGGTCTGATCGGGTCGGATCCACCGGATCGGATCTATTTTACCCACCCCTAGCTTTTATCGACGAAAAAAATTTTCATCGGCAAAGGCAAGACTTTACCGATGAAATTTTTCGTCGGCAAAAAATAAGTAAAAAACTTTTACCGACGATTGTTGTTGTAGGTAAAAACGTGGATGAGACTTTTACCTACGAAAAGTTTCGTAGGTAAAGTCTCTCTTTTTTTTTTTTTTAATATTCTAGCACAAAATTCTTGATATACACCTGTCACAATATATTTCATCATATTCTTCCTGATATACACCTGTTATATAATATATTTCATCATATTCACATTCACATCTATCTAAACCCAAACTACGTAAATCCATCCAAACATAAACTACATCCATCCAAACACAAACAATCTTATCCACATCACATTCATCCACGCATAAATACATATAAGTTTAACATCATAAATAAAATACAAAAAATTATTCATAGCCTATTTTCTAGTGGGGTTCACAAAATTCAATGTGGTGAACACATCGCCGACATTGCACACACACCTAGGTCTTTACTCATGCCTTCATGGTAGATTCAAAATAGTTTCAATACAAGGTCACGAGTTCAAGTACCCATTGTGGCCGTAAGCGACTCTAGTGTGTAAGTGTGTGTTAAAAGAAAAAGAAAGAAAGAAAATGCTAATTTATCTTTTTGGGTTGAGCCTAATGGTACTTAGTGATTTCTCATCAGGTAGAAATTATTATTAGTTGTTTTTAGAAAGGTGAGATTAGGCCACTTATAATTATATTAACATGATAAAATATTGTACGTGAGCAGATACCACAAAAATAAACAATCTTATGGAAAAAAACAAATGAAAAGAGAGAACATATGAGAGGTGATCCTTATCTCCTTTGATGGACTACCCAACTTCCTATAAAGAGAAGTTATATGGGTCTTGGAATAATGTTGGTGACAAATCCACCTTGTCTATTAATATTATCATATTGTGTTAGGACATGACTCTAAAAATGAGATAAATCCAAATCTCAAATAATCTATGCTATAAGAGATAGTGGAAATGGAAATAAATGCATTGTGATGCTCGAGTTCGAGTATGCTTGCCAACAATGCAAGATTTTCTTGCTTGTTGCCATGTGATTGGGCTACATTATTACATCAATCAGGTTCAGGTTCAGGATCGGGTTTGGGTTTGAGTTTTCAAGTTTAGGTTTAGGTTTAGGTTAGGGAGTTGAGATTAGGATTATGTGTAGGTTTAGGTTTAGTAATTTGAGAATACATTTAGGTTTTAGGCTATAGGTTTAAGTTATAGGTTTAGATTTAGGTTTTAGGTTTAGGTTAAGGTTAGGTTATAGGTTATAGGTTATCGGTTAAGGTTTAGGTAATAGGTTTTGGTTTAGGTTAAGGTTATAGGTTTAGGTTTAGGTTAAGGTTTAGGTTTAGGTTATAGGTTATAGGTTATAGCTTTAGGGAATTGAGATTAGGTTAAGGTTTAGGTTTAGGAAATCGGGTTCGGGTTCGGGATAGGGTTTAGGTTTGGGTTTTCAAGTTTAGGTTTAAGTTTAGGTTAAGGAGTTGAGATTAGGATTAGGTGTAGGTTTAGGTTTAGGGATTTGAGAATACATTTAGGTTTTAGGTTTAGGTTTAGGTCTAGGTTATAAGTGTAGGTTATAGGTTTATGTTTAGGTTATGTTATAAGTTAAGGTTTAGAGAATTGAGTTTAGGTTATAGGTTATAGGTTATAGGTTAAGGTTTAGGTTATAGGTTAAGGTTTAGGTTTAGGTTATAGGTTATAGGTTTTGAGATTTGAGAATAGGTTTAGGTTATAAGTATAGATTTAGGTTAATGTTGTAGGTTATAGGTTTAGGTTATAAGTTTATGTTAATGTTGTAGGTTATAGGTTTTAGTTTAGAGATTTGAAAATACATTTAGGTTTTAGGTTTAGGTTTAGGTTTTACGTTTAGGTTAAGGTTATAGGTTTATGTTATAAGTTTAGGTTATAGGTTTAGGTTTATGTTAGGTTATAGGTTAAGGTTTTGGGAATTGAGAATAGGTTAAGGTTTAGGTTTAGGAAATCGGGTTCGGGTTCGGGTTCGGGTTTAGGTTTGGGTTTTCAAGTTTAGGTTTAGGTTAAGGAGTTGAGATTAGAATTAGGTGTAGGTTTAGGTTTAGAGATTTGAGAATACATTTAGATTTTAGGTTTAGGTTTAGGTTAAAATTATAGGTTTATATTGTAGATTTAGGTTTAGGTTATAGGTTTTACCTTTAGGGAATTGAGAATATGTTTCTAAGTGAAAACCATAACACTTTTAGTTCATCGGTAAAACTCGGGGCAAAAATTTCTAAGTGAAAACCATAACACTTTTACCGACGAAAATTTTCATTGGTAAAAGTGGTTCTGTGCTTTTTACCGATGAACATTTTTGTCGGTAAAAGTTTTACCGCTAAATTTTCAAAATAGCGCGAAAATTTTTTATCTTAAAAATTAAAATACTTCTATTAACGAAAATTTTCGTCGCTAAAAACATTATTCACGATGGTTCTAGTTCATCGGTAAAACTTAGGGCGAAAATTTTTTAAGTGAGAAACATTACACTTTTACCGAAGAATATCTTCGACGGTAAAACCATTATTCCCGACGGTTTTAGTTCGTCGGTAAAACTCAGGCGAAATTTCCTAAGTGAAAAACATAACTCTTATCGATGAAACTTTGTCAGTAAAACCATTATTCCTGACGGTTTGAGTTTGTCGATAAAACTCAGGGCGAAAATTTCAAGTGAAAACCATAACACTTGTATCGACGAAAATTTCATGGTTAAAAGTGATTTTGTGCTTTTTACCGACGAAAATTTTCATCAGCAAAAGTCTTACCGCGGAATTTTCAAAATAGCTCGAAAATTTTCTATCTTAAAAATTAAAATACTTCTACCGATGAAAATTTTCGTCAGTAAAAACATTATTCCCGACGGTTTTACTTTGTCGATAAAACCACCGACGAAATAAATTTCGTCGGTAAAAATGTACTTTTACCGACGAAATTTTTTTCGTCGGCAAAAATTTCGTTAGTAAAAACGCTGTTTCTTGTAATGATTGATGTCATTAGATAAGTACAGTAATTTGTAAATATTATCATTTTTCTTTACTTCATAATTGATCAAACAAATAGATCCTAAACAAAAATATCATAGCTTTATATAATTTTAAAAAAAAATTATTTACATCATCTATTCTGTTGACTGTTTGACCAAGTTTATAAATAAAAGCATTATGGCATTGTTGATATAAATGTTAAATGATATACATGTAGATGGTATGAAATTTGGTCGATGTGCTTTTTGAGAGATGAAATCACAAAAGTAATCTTATTTAAAAAAAACTTTTTTTAAAAAAATAGTGAAGCTCGAAACTTTTGGGGCCCACATGTTGTGTATAACATCTTTAATAAATACACCATACCACGATGATAACATGAATAAAACATCAGGTCAATCAAATCATCACATGGGCTACACGTGAATTGTGATATTTTAAGTAGTATACATTATTTCTTTTATGGATTTAGCCACCTTATGATTGGATCAGTCATATGTATGGTTTGTGTACATTTGTTGTGTAGAGAAGTTCCCATGTGAGAAAGTTTTTCCGTGGTACCCCATCTACGATAAGGCCCATCACATAAACGGTTTCGATCATGAAAATCTGACCCAGATCAGTACCAAAGAAAATAATAGCATTGGAATTGAAGCCACAGTCTCTCAGCTCCACGGGACGCAGCTTTGATAGATCCCCATGGATCCCTGACTGTGGGCCCACCTCAATGCATATGCCTTACATCCACACCGTGCATCCATTCTGAAAGATCATTTTAGACTATGATCCACAAAATTAAGTGGATCAAAATATCAGGTGGGCCATACCACAGGACACAGTGGTGATTGATTATTAAAAACTTATCGTGGGCCACAAAAGTTTTGGATCAAGCTGATATTTGTGTATCCCTTCATCCAAGTCTTTGAGACCTTACCAATATGTTGGATGGAAAATAAACATTCATCAGTCACCACTGTTTCTCGGGTGTGGTCCACCTAAGATTTTGATATACTCCTTTTTAAGCATAATAATGTAAAATAATCTATAAAAACGGATGAACGGCGTGGATTTATATAACATACAACAATATGGCTCCACGTTAAGGTATCCAACCGCCTCAGTCAATCCGGGGATCCACCAAAGCCGCTTCGTTTCCAAGGACGTGGAATGGCGCAGGAACTTCCTGCCACAGGAAGCTACGTGGGTCCACTGTCATGTTTATGAAAAATCCACTCCTTCCATCCGCTTTTCCGGATCATGTTAGGCCATGATCGAAAATGACGCAGATCCAAAACTCAAGTAGGCCACAAGATTAGAAAACAGTGAGGATTGAACATCCACCGTTGAAACATTTAAAGGGCCACAGAAGTTTCGAATCAGGCTAATATTTTTTCATTTCAGTTCATCATAGTATGAATGACCTTATGAACAGTATGGATGGGATACAAACATTACGGCGGACCTTAAGAAGATTTTCATGGTAGATATTTTCCTACCTACCTTTTCCTGTTGTGTGGCCCACTTGAGATTTGGATCTACCTCATTTTTGGGTCCATGTCCCCGCATGATCTTTCAAAATGGATGGATGGTGTGGATATCTAAAAAATTAAGCTGGGACCACATAACTTTCTGTGGCAGAAAGTTCCCCCAAACAGGGAAACGGATTGGCTACTCGCTGCCACCGATGGCCAGTGGTCGGTGCGCTGTAGGCCCCATATGTGTTTCATCCATGCCGTCCATCTATTTTTCCATCATGAATGGTATGAGCCTAAAAATTAGGTATCTCCCAATTTCAAATGTACTACATTACCAGAAACAGTGTTGATCGAACAACATCAACCATTAAAAACTTTTTGGAGGCCATAGAGGTTTTGGATCAAGCTGATATTTGGTTTTTCCCTTCATTTAGGTATGTATGACTTAATCAACAGATTGGATGTCAAATAAACAGTACAGTGGGTCTTAGGAAGATTTTAATGGTGGATATCCAATCTCTATTGTTTTCCTGTGGTGTGGACAGTCTGAGATTTATATCCTTATCAATTTTTGTATCAAGCATTAAAATGATCTGTAAAAATGGATGAACGGCATGGATGAAATACATACTTCATAGTGAGGCCCACAGAGCGCCGACTATCAGCCACCGGGCTGGCAGGGGGAGTAGCCAATCCGTTTCCCCCAACAGGCGGAAGCGGATTTGCAACCGACAGGTTGAGCAGCGAGACACGCTACTGAAGTGACGCCACCAAGTAATGTGGACCCACCATGATTTATGTTTTGTATCCATACCGTCCATCCATTTTGAGATATCATATTATGGCATGACTTTGAGAATGAGTCAGATCCAAAGCTCTAGTGTACCCCATCACATAAAACAGTGGGGAGAGTGATGCCTACCATTAAAAGCTTCTTAGGGCTACAAAAGTTTCCGATAAGCTTATATTTTTTATTAATTTTATTTTACACACGCACACACACCCCACACACTCACGCAGCAGTGGGATTTCACCACCTAAGGACACTTGAACCCTTGACGGGGTGTTGAAACTCCTGAGAGTCTACCACCGGAGCAAGCGTAAGGATCCAGGGGATTTCACCACCTATGGATCTGCTCATTCTCGATCTCTCCATATGCATGGACAGTGGGGATACACGACATGCATTATGGTGGGGCCCACAAAACTTCGTAACGTTACTTCAGTGGCGAGTCTCGCTGCTAAAGTTGTCGGTAGCCGCCCCCAAGAGGCTCTCGTAGGTAATGGAGTGGATCGGGTGTCACCCGGGGAACACCTTAGCAAGTGTTACCCTAACCGTGGAGCCCACTTTTATGAATGCATCATATATCCATTCTGTTCATCATATTTATCATATCATTTTAGGACGTGGCCCCAAAAATTAATCGGATCCAAATCTCAGGTGGGCCACACCACAAATCATTGGTGATTGAATGCACACCACTAAAAATTACCTACGCACACGTAACGTTTATTTTCCATGCATCCTGCTGAAGGGCAAAAGGACCTCGGCCAAGGAAAAATACAAATACCAGCTTAATACAAAGCTCACATAATAACACTTACCTGAAGGGAAAATACAAATGTCATCTTAACCTAAAATTTCTGTGGCCCTTAAAAGTGTTTTTAATGGTGGGTCAATCCCACCGCGTGGTCCACTTAAGCCTTGGATCTACCTAAGTTTTGGGTTCATGCCCTAAAATGATATGGAAAAAAAATAAAATGAATGAAGGGTATAGATAAAACCAATACATCACGGTGGCCCACAAAGCCACTGCCCGGATCGTGTCATACCAGACAGATCACCGTCCCGGCAGGGCTCTTTGGGTCCACCATGATATAAGTGTTTTATCCAAGCCGTTCATCACTTTTCTCAGATATTTTAAGGCATGATCCTAAAAATGAAGCAGGTCCACAACTCCAGTGGACCACACCAAAGGAGGCTGCAGTAATCATGACACCCACCCTTGAAACCTTTCTTAGGGCCACCGTGATGTTTTTTTACCATCCAACCTATTCATAAGGTTACGTAGACGTGGATGAAGGGAAAACACAAATAACAGCTTGATCTGAAACTTCTCCAGCTTTTAAGAAGTTTTTAATGGTGGACGTTCAATCCCCATCTTGTGGTCCATTTAATCCCTTTGCCAGCCTAATTTTTTTGGATGATACCTTAAAATTATTTGATAAAAGCAATAAATGGAGTGGATAAAACACTTACATCACGGTGGGCCCCACAGAGCCCTGCCCGGAAGGGCGGGGGTGGTTGGACGCGAGCCGCGTCCTGCCTGGACTGATTCCGTCCAGACGGTGCCAAGACTCAATCCAAACTATCCAGTGGAAGGGGATTGGCTGGTGTACCACACACCAGCTATACAGCTGGTGTATTGACGTTGGCAAGTTCTGCGGGTCCCATTATGAGGTATGTGTTATATCCAAACCATTTATCCATTTTGCCAGCTCGTCTTAAGGCTTGAGCCTAAAAATAAGGCAGATCTAAAAATTAAGTAGATCACACTGCAAAAAGTAGCGGGAGATTGAACGTCTACCATTGAAACCTTTTTGGGCCGTAGAAGTTTCAAATCAATATAAATTTTGTTTTTCCTCTTCATCCATGTATTTGTGACATTATTAACAAATTGGATGGAAAATAAACATTATGGTGGGCCTTACAAATTTTTTAAGGGTGAAAATCATTATCCTCACTGCCATTTTTGGTGTGGCCCATTTGAACTTTGGATATGATTCATTTTTCTTCTAATGCTCTAAAATGATCTCGAAAAATGGATGAATGGTGTGGATATAATAAATACATCATTGTGGGTCCCCTGTAACTTTGATCTCCTTTGAACCGTTCGTACAACTCGGAGCTCGAGGAGCGTCGGCGCTCTTCTTCGCACGACACGTATCGACACCAGCTGGTGTGTCGTACACCAGCCAATCCACTGCCTGCACCGCTATGTCAAGTCTCACGCATAGTTCTGTCAATGGGCCGGCCTGGGTAGGTCTCGGCCAGAATTTTCAACTATTTCGGGCCGGGCCGGGTCGTCGGTAGCTCTTTTATCATTCTGATATTTCAGGCCCGAGCCCGGTCCACTGACACTCCTATCAAGGTTATAAAAGAGACGTCGGTCTGAGAGAAAGAAGGAAGAAAGAGTTGAAGACCGAGTAACAGAAGCTATACACAGATGTTGGGTGTATCTTCTCTACTTCTTCTTATTCTTCTAACCTTATCAGAAGTTCGTTTTGCCCAAAATACCCCCAAACTTAGTAGTGATGACTTCCCACCAGGCTTTGTTTTTGGTGCTGGAACCTCAGCTTATCAGGTCTTTCTTTCCCTCTTTCAAATGGAAAATGTCCATTCTACCCTAACGGTGGTAAGTATTTTGTCGTAATGCTTTATTTTTTAATGACCAAATTACCCTTGTGTGGGAGCATTTGACGCAGGTTGAAGGCGCAGTAGCCGAGGATGGAAGGTCTCCAAGTATTTGGGACACTTACACTCATGCAGGTCTGGCTTAATCCCTACCGTACACGAGGCAGGATGATGATGTGTCAATCAGAACTGTCCATCTAGTGGGCCTCTAAGATAGATGGAAAATGGCTCAAGATATGCATATATCTGATGATCCTATCCGTCAGAACAGTGTCCAGCAAAGAGATTGCTAATGGTCGGTGTTAAGTGATTGGAAATGAAAAGAATTGATGGTTGTGATCATCTGATTAGTATTCTTTCGAAATTTTGGCCATCCATTAGTTGTTCGTCTAGATGAACGGACCTGATTGTCTCATCTTCTTGCCGCGTGTTCCATAGATAGATGGCTCTACCGTATTCTTGTTGTTCCGGCTCTACTTTAACATCTGGACCGACCGGAAACGGATTGGCTACTTCCCCTGCCACCAGCCAATGGCTGGGGGTCGGTGATATGTGGACTCCAACATGATGTATGTGTTTCATCCATGCCGTCTATTTATTTTTCCAGATTATTTTATGATATATGAGACCAAAAATGAGGTATATCTTAATCTCAAATGGACCACATTACAGGAAACAGTGTTGAATGAGCGTCAACCATTAAAAACCTTTTGGGGGCCATAAAAGTTATGGATCAAGTTGATCTTTGTTTTTTCCCTTCATCTGGGCCTGTATGAACTAGTCAATAGATTGGATGTCAAATAAACAGCACAGTGGGCCTTAGGAGAATTTTAATGGTGGATATCCAATCACTATTGTTTTCCTGTGGTGTGATCCACCTAAGATTTATATCCCTCTCTTGTTTTGGATCAAGCCCTAAAATGATCTTTAAAAATGGATGAAACACATACATCATGGTGGGGCCCACAGAGCACCGACCACCAGCCGCTAGGCTAGTAGCCAATCCGTTTCCGGACCGAAAGGGGCTCGCATGTTTGTTATCATTCCGCACCTGGTAACGGTTTGTGAATATTAATTGGGTCCTGATGGGCCAGGCCTAAGCATGGCCCAGTTAGGCCCATCAATTATGGACCTGTTATCTGGGCTTTGGTCAGTCTAGGCCCACCATTAGATACTCAGCCCACCAATGTTGATCAAGTCTGTCTGGGCGTGGACTATTTATTGGGCCCTATGTCCGTGCAGTTAATAATTGGGCCTAAAACTCAAATGGTACTGTTCAACCTTTTGGCCGAAAGAAATGTATAAATACTGACTGTGTCGAATAGATGCGGCACGTATGTAATGATCCGGACCATATATCCTGTGATCTCTACCGTTGAATGGCCAATTACAAAAGATTTCTTCTATTGGATTATCTTAGCTGTCTGATAAATAGAACTTTTTCTCGCCTTTGCAGTAGGTTTTTGTTTTTTTAATATTTGTTTGTGCAATACCAATTTAAGGCCTTCATCTGACCATGACCAGTCACTAACTATTGAAAATAACAATTGAACGGTCTGGATCTCATTTGGCCAGGGTCGTAGAAATGACCCAAGGATGTGTCCAGTATACTGCCCACTGTAGATTGACCATCCCAAACATCTCCCGGATTAGATCCACCAACCTTGGTCTTTTGTTCAATTGGATCTTGGATGTGGACTGGTGCTATATATTTATGTTCTTGACCGTCTGTTTACATGCCACAAATTGAAAGGTTAGGATTGCTCTAACAAGGAGATGTACGGGGGCATGTTCCATCCACAGTGGGGATGATCTGGATCACTGATCCATGGGCCCCACATTTACAAATTCCTTCTTTTTCTTTTCCCTGGTTCCTGAATATGTGAAATTTTGCAGGGAAAATGATAGACAAGAGCACAGCAGACGTATCTGCAGACCAGTACCACAAATATAAGGTACATCCACCGCATTAACACATTGCCTATCTAGCCTATAGACCACGAACATGTTTATATGGACTGTCCATTCAGCGGGTATGGCTGAAGGCTTGCACTGATTGGACACCAGACCATGCGTGCTAGTGAACCACCTGTATTTAGCGAAATGTGTGCAATTAGAATAGCGTGTAAAGTAGCACTTAACTCATGTTTGATTGAACGCTTTCGACCCAAGTACCAATCAAGTGTAGGATAGACATATAAAGTTTGACCTAACTGCCTAAGGTAAGAGGAAGATTAAGTGTTGAAATTATGGAATATGGGGTGCATTTGAATAAGGATTGCCAAAATTCTAAAGCCTATAAGGGAGAAAAATCAGATGAAATGTCGATGTAGGCTAACACGGTAGAATATAATGAGGGGGTGGATAGTAGTGATGTTCTGACAGTATTAAAATCCGGGTATCTCAATAATGAGTAGATTTTGAATTTGGAGACTTTATACCACATAAATTTTTAACGAGATTGGTTCACCAGTTACAGTGAGTGTGATGATGGAAAAGTATTTATGGGCAATGATATTGCCTATAAGGTTATTAGAATCGGACCGGTGTACATCAAGATGTTTGATAAAACGAGGCACATCTTGACAGTTGTGAGACATGTTCCTGAGCTGAGGAAGAATCTTATTTTTCTGGGGGCTCTCGATGCACTTGGGTGTAAGTTTCACCGGGTTTGATCGTGTTATAAATTTTTTAAAAGGGGCACTCATAGTGATGAAAGTGCAGTGGAGCGATAGCCTTTACAAGTTAATTAGGAATACCATATTAGGTGGAGCTGCAACATCTGTAGCAGTGTGCACATCGACATGTTTATGGCATGTTCATCAAGGCCGCACGAGTGAGCACGATATAAATGTACTTTCTAATTGATGCTTGATTCTTGTTTTTAAAAATGTTGATTTAAATATATACGAGTGTTGTATATATGGTAAGCAATCATGATTATCTTTAAGTCAGGTTATTAAATGAGTGCTTGATTATGTGCATTTTGATGTATGGGGGCCATCACCTGTGGCTTCTGAAAGGGGGGTCATCAATTTTTGTATCATTCATAGATGGCTACTCTAGGAATGTGTGGTTATTAACATGAAATAGAAAAACACAAGGAAACATGAAAATTAGCGGTTATTAACATTGAAATAGAAAAATGTGAGATACAGGATGAAGCTGAACCGTAAGAAAAATTACAGGAATAGTTGGAGGAGCTAACTGTAAGGAGAAATCCACATATAGATAACAGATTATCGACTAGATATAGAGATGACTCGAATATTGTCACGCCCCAAACTCGAAAACCGGGTTCACAAAATTTTCGATCGCTGAATCTAGCGCCGATAGCTTCCGTAGAACCCCATTCTCAGCTCCCGACACCCATTTACCAAGTTCCGATCCTGGGATCCTAAAAGGAGGATTTCTAATATCAATTTGATTTGTAATGAGCACAACCATAAGCATAACCCCCGAACAATAACCACAAGAACACCATTATAAAATTCACTATGATAAAAAACTTTGAGTACAATGCGTATGAAAGGGAAATACAATATAATGAAAGTAACAAAAACTTCAGAAGCTCGGCTGCACACTCCAACTGCGATGAGGCTATGGCTACGTCCTGGTGTCACCTGCACGCATCAATCGTGCATAAGCTTATAGAAAGCTTAAAGGGTGGTGTAAGTATGTGTGCAATATGAGCGTGCTCAGAATGTAAGGTCAGATTAATGCGGAATTATGCTGATGAGTACATGAATGCAAGCAGCCGTACCAAGGCTATGTGGTGCAAGATATGAATGCTATTAGCCATATCAAGACCATGCGATGCATGATGCAACTCAAGTATACCAATCCTCATCTAAATCCACATAGAGCTCATCAAATATCAGTACAGTTCTTGTTCAGGATAATCACCAGGGTTTTGTATACTCCAAATGGCACTGCCCCTCTCCCAGCCACACAGTCCAAGTGAGCGTAAGAAACTCCACTATCCACTTGGCTAATAGCCTGCCAATACCTATCTGACACGTTGATAGCGGACCTATTTACGAGCTGGTTAAACTCAGCCTAGTAATGCCCCCTACCTTCAGGCGAGTAAGGCCACACCCCTTTCCAACAGGCCACGACACAGTGGGAGACGCGGCTTCCTGGTATTCGGCCCTCGTGCGCTCATATATCCACTCGGTCTCGACGTTGGAGTCATCTTCTGGTACCATCGGGTTTAGGAATTTTCACCCAGGGACATTTATGGTGCCCCGATGCTAGAAACAGTATTTTCGGTATCCAATCCAGTCACCCCCGATGTGTTTGTGAAGGCTATGGCCCCGATGTCGCTAGTGTATGAATCACCCTACCAGACATGCAATAATCATGCGCGTACCGCGGGCTTATGTAGGGCAACTCCACTTATCAGGGAGCCCATAAACAATCTGCCTGAAAGCATATGCTATAATCAGTCACTCCTCATATCAGGCATATATATGATGCGTATGATCATGAATCATGGATCTATACTAAACGTGCTATGTGGTGATGGACTCTGTTCATAACGAAGATGGGCCTAAATGGCCTACACATTACAAGTATGGACCTATCAATGGGCCCTAGGGAGAGTGACAATGCGAACATTTAACCAACATCACCCTTACAATGTGGACATCGAACCATCATTGCTCCCAAGACACGGCCTGCCATGAACATTATTACATAAACCGTAGTGGAATCTCACATTGCTATGGGCCTCATATACATCACAGTCGGCCCACATAAAGTACTCACATACATCTCATTTGGGCTTCATACATAGAAAATGGGCCGACCAAATGGGCCGAGTCAAACGGGCCCCCAAATACATCGAATCGGGCTTCATCAAGTAAGCCCCGAATACTTTAAGTGGGCCATACCAATGGGCCGATTCAAAATCATTCATCCATTGTTAGAAATCATTAAAGAACTTATATAAACATGAATCATATCCAAAGGATCAACTGGACCATACCAAAAATGATTCACACTGTTAAAATTTAGAGGGCCCACCATAGAATTATTTCCCATCCAGACTATTCATAAGGTCACAATGACCTGAACAGTGAAGAGACACAAATATCATGTTGGTTCAAAACTTCTTTAACTCAAAAGGGGTTTCAATGGTAGACTTTTAATCCCCAGTTTACTGCAGTGTGGTCCACCTGATACCAAGATCTGCCTCATTTTTAGTCTCAAGCCGTGAGACGAGGTGGCCCAAAATAGATGGATGATTTGGATTCAATACAAACATCAGGGGTGGGGTCCACATACGTGGCCCACGAAAGGATTTAATCTACTTCCTTTTCATCTGGAGCCAAAGACGAACTCGCCAGATGAATGGACGACGTGGATACAAATATACATCACGGTGGACTCCACCTTTCCAGCTTGCTGGAAGGCATGGATACATTCATACATCAATGGGTCCCACGTGGGGCCCACCATAATGTTTGTTTTCCACTCAATCTGTTGATAAGGTCATACAGACCCGAATGAGAGGAAAAACAAATTTTATAATGATCTAAAACTTTTATGATACCCAAAAGCGTTTCAATGGCAGACGTTCACTCTCACTGCTTCCTGCCATGCGGGCCACCTGAGTCCCACATACAGTTGATTTTTAGAGTGGCCCACTGGTTAGAGGGGACCCAACAAAATGCACGGTGTTGATGATAAACACATATCATGGTGGGGCCGACGGCTGGGACCGTGGGTCCCTGCCTGTTCGTCCGTCCGTCAATGGCGCAGCAAGATGCCGTTGCGCATCCTTTGGCATCAGCGGCCGTGCCTGCTGCCCTTGTGTATTTTTTTTTCGATTCGGGGTTTTCTTGGGGATTTTCGTAGGTGGGACCCACATCAGGGGAATCCATTCTGTTCACTGGCATGTTTCAGTGTATAGAAATGTTAAAGTGTATTTCAATGATACAACCACTATTTTTTATACAATGGCCCGCCAGATAATCAGATTGGTTTCATTTTTCGGCTCAACGCCTAAAATGAGCCAAGGAATAGGTTAGACGGTGTGGATTATATTCATTCATCATGGTGGGGCCTACATGAGCAGTGTATACTTCATTATTATCCACAACCCACTTCAGTCCAGACTACACTGTTAGCCGCACCCACATCTGCTCACACCTCACTGTTAGCTACGTCCAGCGTCCCTAGACGTTGGATAGGGGATACAACACAGGCATCATGGTGGGTCCCATATGGACGTGACCCACCTATTCGGATCAACCAGATATTTGTGTTTTTCCTACATCCGGCCTGTGGGTTATGGGATGTCAGTGGGCCCACTTGATGGACAGCATGGATAAGATGTATACTTCATGGTGGGGTCCATTCGAGTGGGCCACACAGCCAAATCAACGCAAAAATAAAAGTGAGAGAGAAAGATAGAGAGAGAAGAAGAGACGAGAGAGATTGTGATGAAGAGGAGGGACCCCGCCACTATGGACCCTCCATTTCTTACATTGTGTGCTTCAAACAGGTCCCATCACATGTGGTCCCAAAAAAGAAATTTAACGGTGGATCACCCAGCTATTGCACTCCTCCTTAATCCCTTGGACTCCTGTGCTCCTTGCCTTCACTCTTGATGGAGGTTGATGGTTATTGGAAGGTTCAGATGGGAGATGAGAAGGTGGGCCACACTTAGCATTTGGGAGAGAGCTTGGGGAGGCTTGGACGTATGGAAATTTTTGGGTTGCTTGGGAGTGAAGAGAGGGAATGGGAGAGAGAGGGAAGTGACGGGGTGATAAGGATGGGTGTTGTAAGGAAGGGGATGGGAGGTATGGGTGAATTTGATTTTTTCATAAAAAGAGGGATGGTTAAGGGAGAGAGAGAGTTAACTTATGGAAAGGAGGGATGAAGCTTGTACTTGAGGTATAGGGTGTACTTAACTTGAGTGATTGATTGATTGATGGGACATGTCGTAGAGATTCTCTCGAAATTCGCAACGCGCAACATTTCTTCAGAATGAACGTAAGCCCACATCTCCTGGCCCAAGTATCGGTTCGGTGCGCGAGTCGCGGCGTTGGAACCGCGGTGACGGCGCGGTCGTTGAGGTACAAGTTTCGGATCAAGCCGACTTCGGTATGCAGGACTCGACTTAGGATCGCCCGCAAACGTCGGATACAGGTCGAGGGTTGTTGAAATTTAACCGGGAGGACCGCGGAAGCTTACGAAATGGTACGAATTAGGATATAGGTCTTACAAATATTGCATTCACCCTCATTACAGATGAGAGAGATCCGTTTACCTTCTAGGAAACATCCAGATGTTGAAAAGTGGATGATGACAATATAAGACGAGATGGATTCTTTGTACAAGTCTAAGACATGTGAGCAGGTGGAGCTTCCTGTCGGGCATAAAGTGATCATGTCTAGGTAAGTTTGTAAGAAGAAACATATATATATATATATATATATATATATATATATATATATATATATATATATATATATATAAGGTGGGCTCTGCTCATGGGCTCTAAATACATTTCGATGGGCCTTAACCCAAGGGCCTTGAAGGTATTTATTAGGTTTGTGTTTGTACTGGTTGCCCAATACAACCTTGAATTAGAATAAATGGATATAAAGACTGCTTTCCTACATGAAGAATTAGAAGAGCGGATCTACATGAAGCAAACAAATGTGTTTGAAATTACGGGGCTAGAGAATCTAATTTACAGGTTAGGGAGCTCATTGTACGACCTGAAACAGTCACTTATATAGTTGTACAAGAAGTTTGATACTTTTATGGTGAGTCAATAGTTTATTATGAGTGAATATGATCACTATGTTTACTTCAATAAACTAAGTAATGGAGATTCATTCATTGGTATTATATGTTAATGATATGTTTATTATTAGTCAAAACATGTTTGAAATCACCATATTAAGACTTAGTTATCAGGGACATTCGAAATGAAAAATCTGGAGGCTGCAAAGAGGATTCTCGACATACACATACATAAAGATAAGGAGAGGATTATACTACAGTTTTCTCATGCCGAATGCCTTGAGAATGTATTGGTTAAGTTTGGGATAGACAAGGCTAAACCAGTTAAGACACCATATGTTACCTACTTCAGACTTTCTTCAGATCAATGTCTTATAACAGATAAAGAAAAGCAGGTTATGTCTCATGTTCCATATTCGAGTATGGTTGACAATTTGATGTATACTATGGTCTCTACTAGACCGGATATTTCACATATACTTGGTGTCGTGAGTAGATACATATTAAACCTCAGCAAGCAATATTTGGAGGCGATGAAATGGCAACTTCGTTATCTACGAGGTATAATAGACTATGTTTTGACATTTAAGAAATTAGAGGAAAAACTGTAGGCTATGTAGATTTAGATGAATGTGGGATAACAGAAGGTCGAGTTCTAGTTACCCGTTTATATTAGCGGGTGGAGCAATCATTTGGGTGTTAAAGCTTCAATCTGTGGTTGCTCTTTTTACAACCGAAGCTGAGTATATAACACCGACAGAGGCTTTCAAGGAATGTATTTGGCTACATGGAATGATGAATGAATTGAGACTTCAGTAGGAGGTCGTGCCGATTAATTGTGACAATAAAAGTGTGATCAATTTGACAAAGAATTTGGTTTACCATTCTAGAACTAAACAAATCGATGTTCGTCATCATTTCATCCGAAAAGTGTTTGAGGAATGCAATGTTATTCTTGAGAAGATCCACATAAGTGTAAATCCAGTAGATATACTTACGAAGGTGATTCTTGTAGAGAAGTTTTGATTTTGTTCAACTTTGTTGGATCTGGCAAAGGTTTGAGGAAGACAGCGTACGTATACACTAGAAGCAATGACAATGATGAAGATCTAATGGAACCGATTAGAGATGGAGCTTGGGGATATGATTTATGATGATTGAAGAAATGGTGGAGATCATTGTTTGATGTCTTCAATCTGTAAATGAAACGAAGGTCTCGATTGACCTACTAGCGTAGTCGATTGATCGAGTGAGCTCCATATTATACAGATTGGTATATGGACAGTATTGGACAGGTTCAGTCGATCGACTTGGAGGCTTGAGCAACCGATGATATTTGGAAAATACTTGAAAACTCCCTGGATACTTTTGAGCATATTCGAGCAATCGAACATGTGTAGCTCGATCGATTGATCAATGCTTACATCGACGACGCACGCAATTTTGTGTAATTACGTGATTAGTTTCCTATTCTGGTTACTATGCTATACATGGGTGTAATTGCGAGATTAAAGTATGATTAAGAGATCATAAACATTTTTAAAGGAGTTTTGAAGGGAGGCTAGGATTTTTTTGAAGGGTTTTGCCTCGATAAGTTCTTCATCTCTTGTAATTCATTTATCATAGTGTATTTTCCTCTCACTTTTGTCATACTTTTTATCCACAAAGATTTTTTATGTAAAATTTGTGTTCCTTGTGCATGCTTTGTTGTGTTTATCTTTTCATTGTTTGATTCAAATTCATGACTTGCTTCTATGGATTCCCAATAGAAACAACCCCAACAATTAATTCACTCATTGGTTGTGTAGTGTTGCACATGTGAATCTTAGAGGAATTTATATGTGAATGGTCATTTGGTGGCTTGGTGGTTATCGGGTTTGGATGCATGGTATATTATATAAAGAAAAGATTCAATAGATGACGAGAGCTCAATTTACACTCAAGTGACATTTGAAGATTGTGTATCCAAACATGTTGTATGTGAGAGAGAGGTGGCCTTGTTGATTACCATCACCTTCTTTATATGAATTCCCAACTAAAAGCACGGTCTGTGAGTAGATGTTTATGAATCTCCCACCTCTTCTGTATCTACGGGTTGTTCTCGATGACGATTGTGAGTGTAGACTTATCATTTCTGTCATGTGTTTGTACGTGGAAGACTCTAATTATCTCTTCATTGCAAGCCTTACAGGAAGATGTGAAGCTGCTGAGAGAGATGGGCCTTGATGCCTACAGATTTTCCATCTCTTGGTCAAGGCTCCTCCCACGTATGTATACTATCCCTCATTTCTTTTTCTTGCCAAGCCATATTAATGAAATGTCTTCGATCCATTCATAGAAATTTTATCTGATGCAATCCACGTACGCTTGATGCAGTTGGAAGAGGAACCGTTAATCCGAAAGGTGTCCAATACTACAATAATCTCATCAACGAGCTGATCAACCACGGTATTCTTCTTCTTCTCCTATCTAACAATGAGTTGTCTGGACTGATCTTTAGATCGCCCGGCCCACCTGATGTACGGTGGGGATGTCCCACAACCGCTCCGTTTTATGGTTCTCTCCCATTTCTTGTTGGATGCAGGAATTCAGCCACATGTTACAATCCATCATTTAGATCAGCCACAAATACTTGAAGACGAATATGGAGGATGGCTAAGTCCAAAGATGGTGTGAGTTGAACGGTTCTACTAAATACTAAGCTCGCACGTGCAACCATGGCACATGTGCGCCACATCCGATCTGTTCATCAGACGGGCTTCCCTTGGTAGATGAACCAGCATAAAAGGCATATCAGGTTGCTTATCAGGCTGGCCACACGTGTATAGGAAAGTCTTTTGTGGTGGGGCCCACCTGATGGATCGCTTGGATGTCCCAGACCTGTTGCAGTTTGGCAGTTGGAAGAACAGTAACTTGATTAATTGGGTTTTGATTTAATGCAGGGAGGATTTCACGGCCTATGCAGATGTATGCTTTAGAGAATTTGGTGACCGGGTGGCCCACTGGACCACCATCAATGAACCCAACATCATGGCCCTTGCCTCTTACAACGATGGGATATTACCACCTGGGCGATGCTCCTATTCATTAATAGTCAATTGCACGGCTGGCAACTCCTCCGTGGAACCGTACATCGTGGTCCACCATGTCTTGCTGGCACATGCATCAGCTGCCGCGTTGTATAGAGAAAAATACCAAGTGAGTTCTCTGACTACATACTTCGGTTGCCTATATACTTCAAAAAAATATAGATTTTCATTGCTTTGAAGGGAAATTACAATGTGTAGGGCCCACCACTCTGAAAAATTATCCAATGCGCAATTTTTATTTTTTATTTTTTAAGATTGTAAATTAATGAGAGTGGGCTTCCTGGGCGTCAGATGATAAATCAGTGAGATTTCAGTCCTGAGTTGAGTTGCGACTTGAGTCAGTTCGCAGAGACTCGTGGAAGTCGACTCAAATCAGGCTCGTCCAAGTCAGACCCACCAGAAAATGGGAGAGACTGACTAATCCAGTTTACTATGCAGGCGAAGCAAAAGGGTTTCATAGGCCTCAATATGTACAGTTTCTGGTGCATCCCTCTTACGAATTCTACGGCGGATGTTAAAGCAACCCAAAGAGCGCTCGATTTCGTTCATGGGTGGTAAGTACATACATTCAAACACTTGATGCATTTGAAACAGTTCATATATACAAAGAGAAATGCGTTCCTGGAAACTTGGTGAGAACTTCTAACACGAGACATGGGCACAAATTTGGACGGTCTACTAACCTCATGAAACCCTCCGTAACTTTTTGTCGTGAAGTGAGAGGTAAAATCAAAGGTTTAGAGTTTTTTACTTTGCTATGGGCTATTAATTATTTTTTCACCATGCCAAAAGTTAGCCTCAAAGGTTCTTCGCAAGGTGACTCATCTAGTGGACAATCCGAATTTTGTGCCCACATCATATGTCAAAAGTCGTCACAAAGATATATGTGTATCAAACACACTATACCCACCTTTACATAGTGTCATGGGAAGATCAAAGACACCTGAACTCCGAGGCCCGAGGTTATTCACAGCCAACTCGAGGTGCAAGACCAAGCTCAGAGTTGTGTTAATATGTAGAGGCATGACTTCTGACCCGACATTCTTCACGCCTTCGACCTGAGGCCTAGGAGACTAACTCGGAGCTTGGAGTGATCCGGGGCCGAGGCGGTCGGCTCGAACTAATCCGAAGCCGAGGCGGTCGGCTCAGTATTCAGATTAGAATCCATTAATGAGGGGAACCATGAGGTATCCCACTAACGCACAATTAGCGGCGGTTACCCAATCGCCCACGTCTGCACGACCACTGAACGACTGAGTGGCCGGATCGTCTGCGGGATGTGGTAAATGCCCCAAAATGCGTCGACTTATAAGGACATACCCATCCTAAACGAGGATGTATAAATAACATCTTTCGTAGAGGAAACAGATACACAATATCGGAATCCACTAATGAGGGGAACCATGAGGTATCCCACTACTACATGATTAGCTGCAGTTACCCAACCGCCCACGTCTGCACGACCATTGAACGACTGAGTGGTCGAATCGTCCGCGGGATGTGATAAATGCCCCAAAATGCGCTGACTTATACGAACATACCCATCCTAAATGAGGAGGTATAAATAAAATCTTTCGGGGAGGAAATAGGTACGCCATATTAGAATCCACTAGTGAGGGGAACCATGAGGTATCCCACTACTGCATGATTAGCGACAGTTACCCAACCGCCCACGTCTACACGACCATTGAACGACTGAGTGGCCAAATCGTCCGCAGGATGTGGTAAATGCCCCAAAATGTGCCGACTTATATGGACATACCCATCCTAAACGAGGAGGTATAAATAGCATCTTTTGGAGAGGAAACAAGTACGCAATATCTCGCACTCTCCATCTATACCTCAACTTAGACTCAGATTCCTTTGACTTGACTTAAGCATCGGAGGGTCCCTGCTTAAGCCAGGGTCTCCTTTGCTCACCGTTCTTGTGCAGGCCCAGGGCTCACTGGGAATTCAGAGCGCCGAGCGGAGGGTAGTCCAAATTTTGACAGCAACATTTTTAGCGTCGTCTGTGGGAAACTGATATGAAAAGTCAGTTTCCTATTTTCTAATATAATGGCAAGAGGAAAGAAGAAGTCCGTAGCTATGGAGCCGGAGCCGAATGACCAGACTCGGTCTTCCTCGTTATTTCATGCCGAGTCGGCTCCAGGACCATCCCAACATTCTCGTAATCGAGTGAGTAAGTATCGAGCCATGCAAAATAAGATCCAAACCTTACGCGACGAAATCAATCGGATGAAGCAACGACAGGAGCAGCAGTCACACCCCGTCCGGGAAACAGTCGGACTAGTGATGGAAGTCGAGTCCGCACTGTGGAGTGTAAGACCCGAAGGATCGCAACATCAATCCATCCGAATTCCAGCTTCAGTCCAGAACCCTCCCCCCCCCCCAACACCCAAAACCAAGTTCCGGCTGAGAATCCAACGACTCGGGTACCTACAAATGCTTCAGTCACTTCAGCCCTGGCACCGACGAACCTCCGTCACGAGCTGGAGAGAAGGAGAAGGGAGAATCCCTGAAGTAGAGGCTTCGTAGGAGACAGTAGCTGAAAACAGAGATCCGTGAGAGGTGCGGTTCGTGGAACTTAGCAATCAGATTCTAACACTACAACAAAATCAGCAGCCTTCATCCATCCCTTTCACCGTTCAGGTGATGATGGAAGAGACCGAACCTCCCTTCACCTCTGCAATCATGAGCGAGGTGATGCCGCAGAGATTCCGGATACCTCCCGTCATCCAGTACTCCGAGTTCGAAGACTCGTCTGAGTACGTTGATGCCCATCGCTCATGGATGCAAATTCAGACGGCCACGGACGTGATGATGTGCAGGAAATTTTCAATCACCCTTACTGGATCCGCTTGGAGTTGGTATAGGCAACTCAAGCCCACTTCGGTCGGCTCCTTCGCAGAGCTCAGCAGATTATTCCTTACTCAGTTCATCAGTGGTAAGAAGAGTCACAAGCTAATTACTCATTTGTTCACCATCAAGCAGGGGCATAAAAAGTTATTGAAGGACCTCATCGCCCGCTTTAACGAGGAGGCATTGCAAGTGGAGGATTATGATGACAAAATGGCGCTCTCTGCCATATTCAATGGACTGAAAGAGCGAAAGTTTACCTTCTCTATTGGGAAGAATCCGCCGAAGACGTTGGCCGAGCTCGTCACCTGAGCCCAAAAATACACTAATGTCGAGGAGTTCTCCAACTTCCGTAAAAATGTCCAAGTAGCAGAGCCGTCAACCAAAGGGAAGAGGCTGAGGAACGAAGAGCCCCAGTCATCCAACAAGAAATTGGACGACTACGTTCCTCGTGATCGTCGGCCGAGCCGGAAGCCTGAGGGCAAGTTCCGTTCCTACACTCCCCTCAACACGTCTACAAAACAAATACTGCTGGACATCAGGGGTTAAAGGCTCCTGAATTGGCCTGTTTGCATGAAAGCCAATGCGGAACGCCGAGACAAGTGCAAATATTGTCGGTTCCATCGTGACCACGGTCACAACACGAGTGACTACATGGATCTTAAGGACGAGATCGAGACCCTCATCCGTAAGGGTCATTTGCGCCGATACACCAAGGAGAAGAAAACAACCCAGAGAGAAGAGCAGCCGAGCAAAGCTGTAGAAGAACCGGTTAAAATTCGTACCATCTTTGGCAGTTCATCCGATGGAGGAGACTCAAATAGGGCTTATAAAGCCCACTCTCGGAAGTCCGATCAAGAGGCCTATGTCCACATGACTAAGAGGCCGAAGAAAGAGCTCTAAGTCAGTCCCTGCAGCCTGACCTTCATGGAAGATGATGTGCGTCGAATCCAGCATTCGCACGACAATGCCTTAGTGGTGGCAATGACCATAGCCAACTACAAGTTTTACCGCATCTTGGTCGACACCGGGAGCTCGGTTGATATCATTTACTAGGAGGCCTTCGAAAGAATGGGGATTCGAAGGTCACGCTTCAGACATGTGAAGACCCCTTTGCATGGCTTTACCGGAGAAAGGGTGATCTCCGATGGAGCTATCTCCCTCCCTGTGACTGTGGGAGAAGGACGACATCAAGTCACCCTTTTGGTGGACTTCTTTGTCATTAACGTGCCATCAATGCACAACGTCATCTTGGGCAGACCCTCCCTCAATGCAATAAGGGCGGTCATGTCCACATACCATCTAATGATGAAATTCCCCGTCGAGGACGGGATAGGCTATCTCCGAGGCGATCAGCGCGAGGCTCAGAAATATTATGCGATAGCAGTAAGGAAATGGTCTGTGAAGCAGGCCCTCATCATTAATGTCCTCGATCTCAGGGACCCCACAGAGAACTCATCCGTGGAGGACTTGGAGGCCGTGCCACTTAACGAAGTAGATCCCAGCAGAACTATTCAGCTTGGTATGTCATTAAATCCCGAGCAACGGTCTCATATGTTGGCTTTCCTACAACATCATAGAGACGTCTTTGCATGGTCACATGAAGATATGTCGGGAATCTCTCCCGATGTTATGGTCCACATGCTAAATGTGGACCCAGATTACAGGCCAGTAAAATAGAAGAGGAGAGCGTTTGACGCCGAGCGATATGCAGCTATAGCCGATGAGGTCTCCAAACTCCTTAACGTTGGCTTCATCGAAGAGGTGCACTATCAAGATTGGATCGCAAATGTGGTCCTCGTCAAGAAAGCGAATGAAAAGTGGCGGGTCTGTGTGGATTACTCGGACCTGAACAAGGTCTGTCCTAATAATAGTTTTCCCTTGCCTCGGATCGACCAGCTGGTAGACAGTACGATTGGGCATGAACTGCTCTCCTTCCTGAATGCCTATTCCGGGTACAACCAGATTGCGATGCACCCCCCAAATAGACAGAAGACTACCTTTGTCACTGATAATGGGCTCTACTGTTACCGGGCTATGCCGTTTGGCCTGAAAAACGCTGGGGCCACGTATCAGAGATTGGTGAACCAGATGTTCGCCTTCGCCAAGCAGATAGGACGCACCATGGAAGTTTACGTTGACAATATGCTCGTCAAGAGTATCAGGGCATCCGATCACCTAGCGGATCTCGGAGAGACTTTCTCCATCCTCTGAGAATATCGTATAAAGCTGAATCCCGCGAAGTGTGCCTTCGGAGTCGGCTCCGACAAATTCCTCGGGTTTTAAGTCAGTAGCGGTGTATCGAAGCAAACCTCGACAAGATCAAGGCAGTCCTCTATATGAGTTCGCCTCGGACGACAAAAGATATACAATGTCTTACCGGACGAGTAAAAGCACTCGGACGGTTCATATCTAGAGCTACTGACAAATGTCTCCCCTTCTTTCAGTAGTTGAAGGGCCATAAGAAGGCCGAGTGGACGTCAAAATGCGAGCAAGCCTTCCATTACTTGAAGCAGTATCTCCGCTCACCGCCCCTACTGTTCAAGCCTGAAGACGACAAGTCCTTATTCCTATATCTGGCGGTCTCAGCCTCAGCCATTAGCTACGCGCTAATTAGAGAGGTGGGGGGCAAGCAACACCTGGTGTATTATGTAAGCAAAGTAATGGTGCCTACCGAGACGAGGTACCCGACTCTGGAGAAGTTAGCACTTTGCCTGATTGTCTCGGCACGGAGGTTACACCCGTACTTTCAAGCCCATTCTATCATCGTCCTAACCAACTCTTACCTCAGACAAGTCCTCCAGAAGCTTAAGGCATCAGGTCAGCCAACTAAGTGGGCGATTGAACTCGGAGAGTTCGATATCCAGTTCCGACCGAGGACCGCTATTAAGGGCCAAGTTGTGGCTAATTTCATTGCAAAATTCATTGCTCCGAGTGAAGGGAAGACAAGCGCTGAAGTAGAAGCAGCTCCTTCGCCCGCTCCTCCAACCAATCAAGTTGCAGAATCAGAATTAAGATGGATCCTCTTTGTGGACGGGTCGTCCAACGCTAAGCGCACTGGGGTAGGGATCGTCCTAGTCGCGCCTGACTCTACACAATCTAGTATGCAATCAGACTAGGCTTCAAAGCCTCTAACAATGAAGTAGAGTATGAGGCCCTGTTGGCGGGAATCAGACTAGCTGCCAGTCCCGGTGTCTAATCCCTCGAGGTGCGATGCGACTCTCAGCTGGTGGTAAATCATATCTCCACTGTATATGAGGCCAATGAGACCAAGATGGTGGCTTACCTAGCCGAGGCAAGGAAGTTGATAGAGAAATTTTAGAGCTGCGTCATTAATCAAATACTAAAAACTGAGAATTCCTAGGCTGATGCTGTCACGCCCCAAACTCGGAAACCGGACTCACAAAATTTTCAATCACCCAATCTGGTGCCAACAGCCTCCATAACACCCCATTATCGGCTCCCAGCGCGCATACGCCAGATTCTGATCCTGGGATCCTACAATGAGAATTTTTCAATGTACATTTGTCTCATAAGAAGCATAACCACAAGTTATCCAGATCACAAAGGCAATATCATCATCACATATCCACTTATAAACATTTGAATACAATACTGAAAAGAAAATACATATATTGAAAATTAAAGCTCCAGAAGTCAGCTGCATGCTCCAAGCTCAACGTTGCTGCAACCTAATGCCACCTGCACGCATCTATCGTGCATAAGCTTATAGAAAGCTTAGAGGGTGGTGTAAGTGTGTGCACAAGATAAGTGCTAAGTATTCAATACAATGCCTTAATCATATAACATCAGAATTACTGGCAAGATCATGAATCATACGATATCAGAGTAAGCAAAAATACTACAAGTCTATAAATCATACAATATTAGCGTACGCAATACAGATCAGCTATGCAAATGATGAGTCATAGAGAGTCAAATATCAGATGCTGAGGATACAATGCAATATGTAAATCCTGTTAAGTCTATTTAGGCCATATAAGTGCAGAAATATAGCAACCCAAAATGTCATATGCCTGCGGATGTAATGTAATATGCGATGCGAATGAAATGACCAAGCTAGAGTGTGAAGTCGGGATGATAGTACGTAGTATCGCAGGCTACGGGGTCCACCACAAGGGCCTTCTATACAAACCAATCTCGTACCTAAATTTGGATAGTCAAACTCAATGTGGTAAACTCCTGATCTCAGGTTAGTCGGGCACCCCAACCGAAATCCTAGTCATTGCGAAGGTACATGTAACAAATAGTTGCACACCACCAGCCCGAGTGGATAGTGAATGAATGAATGAATAAGTATGTAACTCATGCTCAATAAGTCTGCATATTAGTACTGTACATCTCTAGGATCATTACCGGGATCTAGTACACTCCAAACTAGCTATCACCCCTACAAGCCGCATAGCACAGCGAGTGAAAAAGACCTCACTACTCGCCTGTCAGCAGTATACCAATGCCTACCGGGCTTGTCGATAGCAGACCCATTTAGGAGCTAGTCAGACTCAGCCTAACTATACCTACTCTCTCAGGCGGGTAAGGCTACACCCCCTCCCAACCAACCACGACACAGTGGGAGACGCGACCTCCTAGTATTCGGCACTCGGGCGCTCATGTATCCACTCGGTCTCGACGTTGGGGCATCCTCTGGTACCAAGAGGGTTTAAGAATTTTCATCCAGGGCCATTTATGGCATGCCGATGCTAATAACAGATTTCTAGTGTCACATGTGGCAATCCACGATATGCCTATGGAGGCTACGACCCTGATGTCGTTAAGGCGTACAGTAATCACAACACACAATACAAGGTGCATGAGTCATACAATCTAGTTATGCATCAATCCTAAGCATACCATGCGCTAATGTGAGATAACCTCCGCCTATCTGGGAGTCTCATAACAGCTTACCCAATGTTATATGCAATGGTCAACCACATCTAATAACAAACATGCAGATGATGCGTATGGGCATGTATCATGATGCTATGCTGTCACATACTCATAATTAATATCAGTAACTGGCAACAATAATTGACCTCGACAACGTGGACATTTAACCAACATTGTCGCCAATGGATGACCCACATAGAGCCTAATATATAGTGGACCCATGGCCTCACACAAGGGGCCAAAAATACAACACCATGGGCCTCACTCAAGAGCTTAATACACATCACGATGGGCCTTTCACATGGGCCACATACACATCACAATGGGCCTTTAACACGGGCCTAATATACATCAGGAAGGGCCACATCCCATGAGCCTTATATACATTACATTAGGCCTCGACAATCGGAATCGACCTTAATAATCAGAATCGACCTCGATGATTGACCTCAACAATTGGAATTGGCTTCGATAATCAGAATCGGTCTCAACAAACGAAATCGGCCTCAACAAACGGAATCGGCCTCGACTTGAAGGAATCGGCCTCAATCAAACGGAATCGACCTCGATAATCGGCTTCTCGACAAACTGACTCAGCCTCTACAATCGGAATTGGAATCAGCCTCGATAATTTGACTCAGCCTCGACAATCGGAATAGGAATCGGTCTCGATAATTGGCACCAGTGATCGATAATCGGCACTGAAAATCAGCATCAATAATCGTCACCGACAATCAACATCGATAATTGACACCGATAATCAGCATATAAATAAGGCGAGGTCCATAGGGAAAAAGTCGTTCAACCATAATATATGGATCGGCTGGGGTTATATTAAATTCGATAGCGCGAAATCATCCATTTATGGCGAATGGGGCCCACTTATCTGAGTTAACCCACAAAAGAATTATGAGAATGGGGCCTAACAAGGCCTAAGGGAAGGTCACAATGTGGACATCCAATAATCATTGCCCATAAATGTAGACATTTAACCAACATTTATCCCAAGGAGTGGCCTACATAGGGTTAAACATATAGTGGGCCCATAGCCTCACATATAATCATAATGGGCCTCATTTATGTCGCATCGGCCTAGTCATATGGGCCAACATACATCACATCGTGTCTCGAATACACAATAGGTGGGCCTTGCACCTGGGCCTTAAATATATCATATGAGCCTCATCGCATGGGCCTTAATACTTGGCCTCATATATCAAGTGGGCCTCATTACATGGGCCTAACGATACAAATGGGTGGGCCCCGCCCATGGGCCAAAATACATCGTGATGGGCCGCATCAATGGGCTTCATGTATATCAAATTGGGCCACACCAATGGGCCTCATGTATATTAAATCAAGCCGTGCCAATGGGCCTCATGTATATCAAATTGGGCCGCGCCAATGGGCCTCACGTATATCAAATCGGGCCCACCCTTATGTATTTTTGAGATCCGACCTATTCATAAGTTAACATAGAGATAGATGAAGTGAAAACAAATATCAGCTTAATTGGAAACTACTGTGGCCCTTAGAAGTTTGAACGGTGGATGACATTGTCCACTATTTAAATGGTGGGGTCCACTTGAACTTTGGATCTGACTCATTCATTTTCCCATGCCATAAAATGATCCCACAAGTGGTTGGACAGAATGGATACAACATGTGCATCATGGTGGGCCCCACCATCCAAATAGTGGACGGTGTAGCTAAAATACATATATCAATGTGGGGCCTACGGGCTTGCTGCCATCAAAAGGAGCAGCAATATAGCTGTTGTACATGCAGATGGCTGCACTAAAAAGGCAGAGGTGGGTCCCACATAGGGCCCACCATCAAGTATATATTATATAATATAATATAATATATATGGGAAAAGGTACTATGCGCTCGACCTCACGATAAGCTCCCGTAAGGTCGAGCTGTGTGGGCCCCACCGTGATGCGTGTCGACCACCAACACTGTACATTTAATGGGTCCCCTTTAAATTATGGGATATCCTAAAAATCAGCCATATACGGAACTCAGGTGAGCCATACCATCTAAAATCATGTGAAGACACTGTTAAAACATATAAAAGCACTTGGTGGGGCTCACCTGAAATTTGCATGCATCTGAAACTTGGTCTGAACCCTCATCCAAGTGGGACACACATAATGGATGGGCTGGATTTGCAAACCACATCTCGATGGGCCCCAAAAATGATTATGAATGTTTTAATGGTGCACATCCCCTCTCCACTTCTGTATGTGGTGTGGCCCACACAAGTCACGGATTGACTTGATTTTTGTGACCTAAGCCCACGATGGAATGGTGCATCTGAATGATGGGGTAGATGTTCGAAACGCATCACGGTGGGGTCCACACAGCTCGACCTCATGGGACGGACTCGTGAGGTCGAGCGCATAGTACCTTTTTCCTATATATATACTGTGTATATATATACGTTAAAGTGTATCCCACACGTGGGGTGAGTCCCACCATCACATGCAATATGGTGTGGCCCATCCAATGGATGGACGACGTGAATGGGTCCCACGGACCCTGTTGACACAAATATTGCTGCACATTGCAGCTCTTTAAAAAAAAAAGAGGTGGGTCCCACATGATGGGTTACCACTCATACAGAAGTATAATATATTTTATTATTTTATTTTATTTATTTTTCTTTTCTCTGCTAGCTAGTACACCCACTGTCAGCTCACACTTCACCGTTAGCCACCCCACTATCAGTTGACAGTTCATTGTTAGCCTAACCCACCGTCAGTACACCCTCCACTGGTAGATGGTGTGGATATGTACCACATCAAGGTGGGTCCCATATGGCCCACCTGTTTTGGATCGGTCTAATATTTATGTTTTCTCATCATCCGGGCCCGCTAGATGGCCTGGATAAAACAGATGGACGGCGTCGATAACAACATAAATCATGGTGGGCCACACCGATTAGGGTGGATGGACGAGGTGGATTAGGATAAATACATCAAGGAGGGCCCCACCCACACGTGTGGGGTGGGCCACGTCCTATATGGACGGTCGGGATGACATATAAACATCACGGTGTGTCCCACATGGATGGGGTCCACCAGTAGATGGCTTGGATGTAAACATCATGGTGGGCCACACATCTCATCATCATCATTACCAGACAAAAAAAGAAAAGAAAAGAGAGAGAAAGTGAAAAAGGAGAGATCGGATAGTGATGGAGGGACCCCGCCACTATGGGCCCTCCATGATCACAATACATGCATAAAAATAGGTCCCATCACAAGTGGGCCTTTTAATAGAAAATCGATGGTGGATCACCCGCCTTTCCTTCTTCTTCCTCCCTAGTGCTCCAAGGCTCCTAAGAAGCTCCTTCAATGGTGGAGACGATGATCTAAGGGTTGGATGGTGAGAATTGAGAGGGTAGGAAGTGGGCCACACCTAGCTCTCTCTTGGAGGGCTTGGACGTTGGATCTCTCTTTGGGTTGCTTGGAATGAGAGAGAAATGAGAGAGAGGGGTGATGGACTGATAAGGGATGGGTGAGAGGTGATGAGGTGATGGGGAGTGATGGGTGTGTACTTTGTTGTAAGATGAAGTTGACTTTAGGTAAGCTTGTGTAAGAGAGGGATGGGTTGGGTTGCTTGTACTTGATTGATGGATTGATGTGACATTTCGTAGAGATCCTCTCAGAATTGCAACGATCGGTATTTTTCTCAAACTGAACGTAGGCCCACATCTCCTGGCCTAGGTATCAGATTGGCGCGCGAGTCACGGCGTTGGAACCGCGCAGTTGGCACAGTCACTAAGGTACAAGTTTCGTGTCGAGTCGACTTTGGTATCAGGACTCGACTTAGGATCGCGCGTAAATATCGGATACAGGTCGAGGGTTGCCGAAATTTGATCGGGAGGACAACGAAAGCCTATGGAACGGTACGGTCTAAGATATGGGTCTTACAAACGCCCTCACCAAGTTAACCTCAGCTATAGAGGGAAAGATTCCTCTGGTCATCCCCATGGAGTTCATAGAACATCCGAGCATTGACCGAACGGATCAAGAAACAGTCAACCCAGTGGAGGTCACACCAAGCTGGATGGATCTGATTTAGAACTACCTCACATCTGGTGAGGTCCCCTCGGACAGACTAAAGGCAAGACGTCTGAGGATCAGATCTGCACGGTATATAGTCTTGGATGGATCTTGTACAAGAAGGGGCATTCACAGCCTTACCTCAAGTGTCTCCGACCCGAGGAGCAGACTATGTGATTCAGAAAATTCATGAATGCATCTGCAAAAATCACTCTGGTGGTCAGACCCTGGATCTGAAAATACTCCGTCAAGGATATTTCTGGCCAACCATCAGGGAGGACTCGAAGAACTATGTCCAGAGGTGCGATATGTGTCAACGATATACGGTCGAGCTGAGGCAACCTGTAGAAGAGATGACCCTTATGAGCGGGCCGTGGCCGTTCGCCCAATGGGAAATTAACATCATCGGACCTTTGCCCACTGGAAAAGGATAGGTTAAGTTCGCTATTGTTACAGTCAACTACTTTACCAAGTGGGCTGAGCCGAGCCTGTCGCAAAAATCACAGAGTAGAAAGTGATCGACTTTGTTTGGAAGAACATTACCTGTTGGTTTGGAATCCCGCGCACTATCATTTCTGATAACGACAGGCAATTTGACAACGATAGTTCCGAGGCATGTGTTGGGGGCTCGGCATCTCGAACGTGTATTCGTCGCCTCGTTACCCGCAATCCAATGGACAAGTAGAAGTAGTAAATAAAGTCATCAAGTACCATCTCAAGATAAAGTTGGAGAAAGTGAAAGGCAACTGGGCTTAGGAGCTCTCATTCATCCTCTGGGCCTATAGGACTACAGCTCAGTCATCTACAAGGGAAACCCTATTTTCACTATTTAATGGTTCGAAAGCAATGGTGCCAGTCGAGATTGGTCTCCCTATAGCTCGGGTCAGGAATTATCAAGAAGATTAGAATGTCGAGCAGATTATAGCCAATCTGGACCTACTTGAGGAAGCTAGAGATGTCTCCAGACTTCGAGTTGCTGCTCGGCATCAGCAGGTGGCACGATTTTATAACTCTAAGGTCAAGACTCAACGATTTCGACCAGGTGACTTGGTCCTCTACAGTGTTTTCCAGAATACTACAGAGCCGGGAGCTCGGGTACTCGAACCCAACTGGGAGGGGCCTACCACTTGGTCCGATCGACCAAGCCAGGGTCCTACCACTTGGAGGACCTTAAAGGGCATCAGCTCCCCCACCCCTGGAACACCGATCACCTGAGAATCTATTACCCATGATGTACTGACCGATGAAAGCCCCTAATAAATGTACAACTCCGAGCAGCTAGCCTCTTAAGGCTTTCAATAAAGTCTCTATTTCTACATAATCTACTTGTACGACTTGTCGACAAACGAAAAAAAGTTGCCTCTCATAAGCGGGGGCTGACTCAACGGACCGATCTCTTAAAGAAGGGGCTAATACGTTAACCCATGAAAATTCGCCAAGGGATCCCCTCATATATATGTAGGGGAAAAGCCCATGGACGACCTGGTCCCGTGATGAAGGGGTCGGCTCATCGTATGACTAACGGATCTACAAAAATGATTGTCGCTTGCCATTCGTGGGGGTGTTGACCCCTCAAGGGGTCGGTCCTTACAATTTTAACATCATAAGATTCTACAAAATAGCCAAGGGGCCCCCTAGGAGTGGTAAGACAGCCTTGGGATGAACTGACCTACTAAGGAGTCGGCTCCTCAATTAATACTTAAGCATCTAAGAATCATCATTCAGTAAGAATCATCCTTCAACAAACCAACCATGTTATATCATGCCCTCTTTTGAGGGTTAAAAGATTATCCACAAATTATCCATCAATCCATCAAAAAATTTGTTTAAGGAGTTAAAAGAGAGGGGGGGTATCAAAAGTTAGTTAGATGGAGGGAGCTGAGGGCTAACGGTCGGGCCTTGGAAAAAGTCCTCAGCCGATCTCTCCCCTGCGTCCTCAGAGGTGAGGGACTCAAGGTTAAGATCTGGGTAAAGCTCCTGGACCGTGTCAATGCAGGCGTCAAAGCTACAGTTGTAGAACTTGTTAGCCTCAGCGGTCCTCTCCTCCGAGGTCTTGAATGCATCCACTGCAGCTGCCACTGCCGATGTCAGGGAAGCTTTGTCCTCGACCCATTAAGGGTCTTTCGCCCTCGTTACTGCTCGACTCAGCTCTTCCACTGCCTCAACCTTGGCTTGCTCCAGTGAGTCCCCCAGTCGGGCATTATCTTTTGCGAGTGAGTCGATGTGAGCCCTGGCTCCCGACAGCTCAGCTACAGCAATAGCGCAACGGGCTTGAAGGTCGTTGATGACCCCCTTGAGTTACAACTCTCTCGCCTCTACGTCGTCCAACAGCCCGTGCAGTTCCACCTGCTCTACTCGGAGGACTACAGCCTCGTCTCGGAGAGTCCCGACTTCACCCTTGAGAGCGGCTATCTCCTTGTCCTTCTTTGTAATCTCTCTCAACCTCTCCCCAGTCATCAGGAGCCTCGGGATGGATTGAATCAAAATAAGAATATAAGCATATAAACGCGATGAGAAAGGAATCAAGGCAAGAAAGGATCCTTGCTCTTGCTCAGGTGGTAGACACTCGGGAGTTTCAACACCCAGTCAAGGGTTCGAGTATCCATAGGTGGTGAAAGCCCACTACGGTGTGAGTGTGTGGGGGTGTGTGTGCGTGTGTAAAAAATGACAAGAAAGGTTAGTAAAGATACCCTATAGGAGATAGAAGCAATGTCGTTCACAAAGGACTCGTCCGACTTGTTGAGGAGGGCGGCAATCTCCTCCTCTGGAGCATGCTTCGCAGCCCAGCGAACTAAGCCTAACATATGATAGCTTGGCAGGAGTCTGTCCCCACTAGTTTCGACCCAAGCAGACCCCGTCGCTCCCGCTGCCCTAGTCCTGCTGCCCTCCAAAGCTTGGGCCTCGGCCCTTGGATCATTTCCGACTTCGGGAGGAGAGAGCATCGCATCGGTGATCTAAATGGCCTCCTCCCGTTCGGAGGAAGACAGGATGGCTATGTAGGGTTCAGGGCGAGAGGAAGCGCCTCGGAGGCATGAGGGGCGATAATGGGAGAAGGAATCAGAGCTGGAACATTGATGACCGTAGCTCCGTCTGTGATGTTGGTTGGAAGTGTTGAAACTGCAGCAACAGAAATTGGAACTGCAGCGACAGAAATTGGAGCTACAGCGATACAAATTGAAGCCGCAACAGTAAGAGCTGAAGCTGCGGCAGCAGAAATCAGGGCTGATGGGTCCTCGCCGCGAGGAGTCGCCTACCTCTTCCGACTCATCGTCTTTGTTCGCGGTACGGACCTCAACATCTCTTCGACAGATAGGGAAGTCTTCCTCTTCCGAGATCTAGAGGCCTTAGCCATGCCTGCGGACGGGACAATAAATTAATGTCTGAGCTGCTAGATCTTCAGTTTCATTAAAGTAAAAGGAAAAGGGGCACTTACTGAATGAAGTGGGGAGCGGCTTGGACTTGCAGAGCCCGTACCAATAAAGGTTGTCTGCGATGATCAGGACCGACCAGGAGCGTATATCCTCTGAACGTGCCCTGACCTTGGTGATCTGATTCTTCTGATCTGAGGAGAGGAGAGACTGGCCCCTCAAAAAGTCTGCAAAAATGAAGTTAAGACGCTAATCAAACTATAGCAAACACGGAAGTGTCGCAAAGGGATTGTTCGGGATCCAACCCGGAAGAGCAAATCGGGTAGGAACACAAGTCCTAAGATTCCTCAGCTCCGTCGCCAGATCTTCCCACTGGCCCGAAGCCTAGAACCACTTGTTCTTCCAATCCTTGTTGGAGGATGGAAGCTGTAGGACTAGCCCAGAGCCCTTGCTGCCGCGAGTCGCAGAGTAGTACCATGGCTCTTGACTATCGTGTTTGATTAAGTATAGACTCATCAGCTCCGGTGTTAGTTTTGGGTTCTTGGCTTGACGCCAGATGATGTGTGAGGATATTAAAGCCCTCCAAGCATTGGGAGTAAACTGGCTTGGGGCTAGTCCTAAGTAAGCTGTCAGGGCGTGGATGAAGGGATGCATTGGAAGGCAGAGCCTACATTGTAGCGCGCAGAGGAAAATCACAACTTCCCCTTCAACAAGATCTCCAGGAGTGTTAAGAGGCTTGGGGCCTCGTATCTGGACGTAGTCGGGATCTGAAATTTTGATCGGACCTAGTCCATCTGAGACTCGACCAGCACGGAGCCTCTTGGGATGATCTCTGCAGTTCACCCACTTGCGGGCATCTCTGTAACCCCTCCCGTTGGGTCTCAGGAGGCCTTTTTTTCCGCCCTTACGGCACGTCTGATTCCCTACATCTTTGCCCCTCCTGGGCTGAGGGTAGAGGGGTACTGCATCAAGGGGGCCCTCGGAGGCCTCTCGCCTATCATCTGAGCTATCTGGCCCAGAATCATCTTCAAGGGCATAGTCATCTCGGACCATCTCCGAGTCGTTTGACATTCCACCGAAATGAAGGAATAAGAGTAATCCGGAAGTGAGGGGGGGACTCATCGAAAACTGTCCGGAACGGTCACCGAAAATTGCCTCTACCGAAAACTGGTGATCGGTCGAATTCGCCTCTCCCACAGGTCACTCTCACCGAATATCACCTGCTCAGGTAGCTCGCAGCAAGAAAAATCTATAATATAAGAAGTGAGGACATCTCTGAACGCTAGGGTTTATATAACCCTTGAGTGATTCTCACATTTATGGCGAGACGTGATGACTGCAGCCGAACCATACTTTAGAAGACACGTGGCAAAGAGCCACTGGCCCAAGCGCTACCGAGTTGCATGCCCTGGCATCGGGCGACGTGCTCCGAGTAGTGGAAGCATCACTTAACTGTCCTTCTTAGCTTAAGTGGTGGCCCCTCATGATTACCCTGGTATTTTGAAATCCTAACCGTCGCCATAAGTCCGCTTGAGGTGAACCTGCGGACAGTAAACCTCGAGTACGTATCTTCTTAGATATGGGAGTCATGATTGTGGTCGTACGCATTAGATGCTTGGCGATGGAGGCTACTGATTTTCCGCATGTATTTACTCTCTAAGTTCATGTCCGAACTCGAAGAGTAGGGGGCTTCTATTATGGGAAGATCAAAGACACCTGAACTCCGAGGCCCGAGGTTATTCAGAGCCCACTCGAGGCGCAAGACCAAGCTCTAAGTTGTGTTAATAAGTAGAGGCATGACTTCTGACCCGACATTCTTCACGCCTTCGACCCGAGGCCTAGGAGACCAACTCGGAGCTTGGAGTGATCCGGGGCTGAGGCGGTCGGCTCGGACTAATCCGAAGCCGAGGCAGTTGGTTCGGTGTTCAAATCAGAATCCACTAATGAGGGGAACCATGAGGTATCCCACTACCACACGATTAGTGGCGGTTACCCAACTGCCCATGTCTGCATAACCACTAAACGACTGAGTGGCCGAATCGTCCGTGGGATGTGGTAAATGCCCCAAAATACGACGACTTGTACGGACATACCCATCCTAAACGAGGATGTATAAATAACATCTTTCGGAGAGGAAACATGTACGCAATATCTCGTACTCTCCCTCTACACCTCGACTTAGACCCAGATTCCTTTGACCTGACTTAGGCATCGGAAGGTCCCCTGTTTAAGCCAGGGTCTCCTTTGCTCACTGTTCTTGTGCAAGCCCAGGGCTCACTGGGAATTCGGAGCGTCAAGTAGAGGGTAGTCCGGATTTTGACAGCAACACATACATACATACATACATATATACATACATATGTATGTGTGTGTATGTGGCTTACCAAGGTGTTGAGCATAGGGGTTTTCACAAGGTGTTGCATCACGTGGAGCATTCAAATTTTGAACTCACGTGCATCATGTATAATGAGTTCTCAAAAAGTTTGCACGAGTTCTGTGCAAACTAGTGAGCATGTTAGCACTCGGCTACACACATGGGAAATGGTACTATGAGGTCAACCTTATGGTAACTTCCGGTGAGGTTGAGCTATGTGGGCTGCACCACTCAAACATCTACCCCATCAACCAGAAGCACCATTCCATGGTGGGGCCCACACAGGTGGACCTCATGGGAAGTTCACATATGAGGTCGACCTCGTAGTACCATTTCTTATATATATATATATATATATATATATATATTTCACCTCCTTGAAGATGTTGTATATCCATGCCGGCTATCCATTTTTCCATCCCATTTTAGAAAATTATCCAAAAAATTAAGAAAAATACAAATCTCATGTGGACCACGCCACAGGAAACGGTGGTGATTGAACATTGTTCATTAAGAGCTTCCTATGCCCACAGTAAGTAGATCCATAATGTTTATCTATCATCCAACTTACGGATAAGGTTAACTAGAACTGGATGAAAGGGAAATACAAAGATTACCTTGATCCAAAACTTTTTTAACCTAAAAATTGCTTTTAATGGTCATTGACCACTTTTTCCAATTGTGTGATCCCCTGAAGAATTGGATGGGCCGCACAGATATATAACACATTCACCGCACAGATATATAACACATTCATCAAGGTGGGCCTCAAACAGTAAGGATAACACTCACTAAGATGTTACCGGTGTCATGTTAAACATTAAATTTAAATAAATAAATAACATTTTGAATCCTGACATTTTTAGAAATTTTGATTCTGTTTTTCTTTTTCAAAAAAAAAAAAAGCATTCATCGTAAAGCCTTATCCTCAGCCAGTAAGTTAGCCAATGCTCCAGCAAATAGCATTACATGATGCATTAATGACAAGTTAATCCAACCGCATGCAGGATCATCCATCCACTGATGTTTGGAGATTATCCAGAAGTCATGAAGAAGAATGCAGGTTCAAGGATTCCATCCTTCACCAAACTTGAATCAGAACGAGTGAAGGGTTCAATCGACTTCCTAGGCTTAAACCATTATTCAACATTCTACGTAGAAGACGACCCCAACGGTCCAAATAGTAAAGCTCAAGACTTCTTTGCAGACATGTTTGCCATAATTACAAGTATGGTTCTCAGCAGAATGCCATTTGACGTTCATCGTGTAATTAGCACACTCATCAGGTCGGCCACACATGTTCCTTGAATGTAGAACGTTGGTGTACATTTTCAAAATGAGCATTTTTTTTGGGGGGGGGGGGGGGGGGGGGTGTATTCGGATGGCCCACCGATGAGTAAGGGGATTGGATTTTTGTGTGAAGGAGCAGTCGATCACTGTATGGCCCGCCTGATGAACAGCACGTATGAGGCACATTCATTTGGCATGTTCTTCCAAATTCTCATCAACAGCTGATATTGAATTGCAGGTTGGAAGGACAATACACCCAGCGGTCAGGTAACATCTAAACCGTTAGTCACTTCAGTTTTGATTCTTAGCCATTGGATCCCTAACAGGGATTGGAATCAGATCTTACCTTTCAACCTACCTGCTGTCCCGTCCGGCCTACAAGACTTTCTAGAACACGTCAAAAATGAGTACGGCAATCCTCCAATCTATATCCATGAAAATGGTAATCTCTTTTCCTTATGATGCTCAATCCAACACCATATCGCCCAGTCAGCCCATTGCTTATCCTAAGTTCTTACTAACCCTTGCACATCATAAGGTTTTGCTGGGCCAAAAAATGAGACACTCAACGACACTTCCAGGGTGGAGTATCTATCTGGGTACCTTAATGCAACGCTAAGTACGATCAGGTATGGCCCATCGAATGTACTTTTATCGGCGTTTTGGCAACCATATTGTGGTGTTCAAAAATATTTTTACTGGCGTTTTGGTATGTCTAAATGACGCTTTAGCAGACCTTTTTTGGCATTTCTGCATATCTTTTCCTGATGTCATGAAAACCGTTAATGGCATTTTTTTCCATTTTTTACTGGCGCTTTTTACATTTCTTACCGGTACTTTTACAGTTTTTAGCGGCAGTTACAGAAGCGCCGGTAAAGGATAATAAGTGCCGCTAAAAGTTTTCATTATAATGCCGGCCGTCCAAAGCACCGGTAAAAAAGTACAGTCGCCGGTAAAAGATACAATGACGCCCCTCTTTAGCAGCTCATGTACGACCACTGGTAAAGGATTTACCGATGGATTTTTGGACTTTTTAGGGTGTTTTTGGCTGCCAGTATAGCCCAATTTTCTTGTAGTGCCATTTACAGTTTTAGGCATTGAGGCCCTAGCCATAGCCCACCTATCTTATGAAAATGTGGGTGCCAAACAGGAACGGATCAAACACCAAAGGATACTTTGTGTGGTCATTCTTAGATGTTTTCGAAGTCTTGGGCGGATATACGAACAGGTATGGGCTTTATCATGTTGACTTTGAAGATAAGGCTCGAACAAGGCGGCCCAAGTTCTCAGCCCACTGGTACGCGGAATTTCTGAAGAAAAGCAAGGAAATTGACATAGAGATGTCCAGTCAGTTAGCAACGACCCGCCCTGCATTGTAGGTTTTTTTTTTTTTTTTTAAATGCCTAATGTTATCAAGTTGGAAGTAATGGTGGGATGGAACTCAGTGACAAGGTAGCATGATCATATATGTGCCTGAAATGACTATAGACAAGGATAGATATAATTAATGGTCCATGCTACACTTCTTTTCTTTTCTTTTCTTTTTTGACCTTTGGTTAGTCCATTTCACAATTAGAAATTTGTCTATTATTTTCCAGAAATGATCTGACATGAAGGTAAATTTTTTTTTTTTTGTTAGCTTGTTAGTACACCCACTGTCAGTTCACACTTCACTGTTAGCCACCCCCACTAGGGAATCGATGCCAAGACCTCAGTGTTGAAACGAGGTATCTTTCACTCAATCTACCACTTGAGCTATGTATCAGGGTGAAATGAGCTGGTAAAGTGAATAGACGGAGTGGATAAAACACATACAACATGGTGGTAAATTGAATAGACGGAGTGGATAAAACACATATAACATGGTGGTGTGGTTAGGGGTGTACACGAACCGAGCTAGCGTGGTTAGCTCGCTCGACTTGACTTGAAAAAGCTCGATTCGACTCGGTTCGAAGTTGAGTTCGAGCCGAGTTGAGCTGATTTTTTGAGCTTGAAAATGAGTTCGAGCTGAGTTCGAGCAGGCCCCAGCTCGACTCGACTCGGATTGAATCCAGCTTAAATTGAACTTGGATCGAACCAGATTGGTGACTCGGTTACTTTGCCATTGATGTTGCTCACCAACTGTTTGATAAAATGACTCAACAAAAGGTGGCTGGTGGCAAGGAAGGTATGTACATATTGATAAGTTGGCATTCTATCTACGAAACAAAAGGCTGAACCCCAACAGCCAAAACACTTCTCACATACTGATGGTTGTTGAGCTTTCTTTTCCAATGATTTTGCCGCTATACACAATAAATGAGGAAGGTGGATATTTAATATCTCCAGGAACTTTGGGTCCTAGAAAATTGTTGGCCTGTCCTTACAATTGCAATGGCAGATTTCTCAAGATCACACTTAGAAAGCCCAAATATGCATAATTGCAGACTTTGAAGAAGATTCAAACACCGACTATGTGGGAGGGATGATTGAAGATGACACTAGCATATAGAACAGATTTTGGACTTCAAGTCTAGTGTTCCTTAGTTTACAAGGATTCTTAAGTTAGTAGGGTCTTAAGTTAGCAAATACCCTTTTTCTCTTTGTTTTTCTTAGTTTTTATGTTGCTTAGAAGGTGTTTGATAAAACACCTGTAAAACCATTGCCTCTATTTGTAAAATAGTGGGATTTTGAAGTTGCAGATCAGGTGTTTGTGGAAATGCCTCAATGGCGAACTCAACTCGATCTCGGCTCGAACTCAGCCTGAGCTGGCCCGAGTTGCTGACCGAACCGAGCTAAGCTGGCCAGTCAGGCTCGAGGACCGAGCCGAGCCGAGTTCGAGCTGAGGTCAGCCAGTGGACAAGCCGAGTTTGAGTTGAGGTCAGCCAATGGACAAGCCGAGTCAAGCTGAGACCAGCTCAACTCGGTTTGACTCGATGTACACCCCTATGTGTGGTACACCAGCTAATCTGCTTCCCTGGTGTACCACACACCACCAACTTAGCTAGTGTGTTAACGTCATCAAGTTTTGTGGTCCCATCATGAGGTATGTGTTATATCCAAACCGTTCGTCCATTTGAAGAGCTCGTCATAAGGCTTGAATTGAAAAATAAGATAGATTCAAAGATCAAGTAGATCACACTGCAAAAAGCAGTGGGGGATTGAACGTCTACCATTGAAACCCTTTTGGGGGTTATAGAAGTTTTGAATTAATATGATATTTGTTTTTCCTCTTCATCCAGGTCTGTGTGACCTTATGATTAGATTGGATGGAAAATAAATGTTATGGTGGACCATACAAATGTTTTAATGGTGAGTATCATGGTCTCCTGGGCCCACTCTCGTAATGTTTATTTGCAAAAAAGAATCCATCTGAGTTTGAATATGAGGTGGATGTGTTGGATGGAGCATAGAACAAGAATCCATCTTAGTGTGAGGGTGAGGCAAAAAAGAATCCATCTAGAAGGATTAATCCATACCTTTGTGCAAATTGCATGAGCGTTGTTACAACCAATGGTTAAGAAGGCAGCTGGATCATAGAATCTAAATCTTAATTGGTCCATCTTAGTGTGGGATACCAATCTTCAGTCAGACATTGAGTTGAGTATGACTCTAGCAGGCCTGCATTTCTTAATTGCACAAGTAAACAGAATACAGGCTCTCATTCACACCCGTGATCAAGTGTTTGATTGAATTGCACAAACGAATCCAACTTTATAAGTACATCTTATATACTGTGAATTTCATTTTATTAATTCTCGACTTTTTTTTTTTAATTATTTTTATTACACAACACTGTCAAATCACACTTCCCTCTTAGCCACCCCCACTAGGATCGATACCAAGACCTCAGTGTTGAAACGAGGTATCTTTCACTCAGTCTACCACTTGGCAACATATCCACATTAAATGTAAACCATTAATTTTGTTCCTTTAAATGTTTTTGTTTTTTCTTGTACATGTGGACCATTTGATCAGCCAATACATTAGGAATATTCAGGTAAGAAATAAAGAATATTTTATCGAATTTCTGGCCAAGCTTTGGTTAAACCCGGTTTAACTAATTTTTTAGGCTTGGACTTGGGCTTCGGCCTGCTATGCTAAGTTCATGTCAGGCATGGCAGAGCTTGGGTGTAAGGTGTTAAGTGTCGAAACAGGCTGGGTTGCGCTCAAACCAACTTATAGCACCACACTCATGTATATAAAAGTGGTTAAAAAGAAAAACCACTATGTAAACACCCCACCCAAATAAGTCATGCACTCAATATTGAACCAGAACCAATGGCTAACCTGAAGCCAGCAATCCTTAGGAAACCTGCAACTTAAAAACCATGATTAGGTACTCGTTCAACCTAAACCTCACGAACCACCCCATAACCCAATTCAAAATAACACAAGAATCATGTGGATCCACTGAAACTCAATAAAAAAAATGCTAATGTGCAAATGGAGAAAATGCAAGTATATCACAGCTGGAAGATTGCTAAGTTTCTGAGTTTGTTATTTGCTGACCATGTTACCTTATTGATAAACTCTAATTAGCATGGCAAGTCCCACTAGGTGTGCCAAAAAAAAATGATGTTGGGTTTTGATTGGACACTCAACCAAACATGTAGTGAATGACCCAATTTTGATTGCATGTGTGCAAGTAGGTATGTGTCAGGTGTGCTAGAGTTGTATACAATTAGAATTAAACCAAATTCTTTGTGACCCTAGGAGCCGAAATAGCTAGATTAAGACAAAATTTGTGAATATTGGCCTAACTACTCTGCAATTGATTGACAAGGAATCAGACAGTTTGCAAAAGGGAGGGTTACCCATTAGAGGAGGTCTTTTACCTTAGATACAGGGACTTTTTATCACCCTGGTGATAACCTTGTAACTTTTATTAACAAAATATGAAGGCAGTTTTAGCAGGCAATACAACCATGGATGATGGACAATCGTTTATACCTAGATGGTCAGGAGTCATCTGAACTTGGACAATCTTGAGACAGACGTGGTTTGGCCATTAGGTGTTAGTATGGAGAAATCACTAAGTAAAGATTTAGGAGTTTTTGGGGTCTAATGATGAGGTCATGCATGAAGCTAAACTAATTCCGAATTGTTGCGGCAGTGCACTGGGAAAAAATGGAGAGACTAAACTAAGCTACACTATTTGATTTGAATTTCTGCTGGTGCAGGACAAAAGTGGATAGACTAACCTAAGTTCGGGTAAGTTAAAATAAGCATCCATGTAGAATGAAAGGATTTAATAGGTAACATGAACCGAATAAGAGATTTTTGTGTTTGGATTAGCGAGGGCTCAAAGCTCTTCCTTATTTGTTGCTTTTATGGACTTATATAAGCAGTGGCCTTGTGTATGGTTCCTTGGTTTTTGGAATCGATTGGCCAATCGATTAGTGGCTTTGGCCTATTAACTTCTAATTCAAGGTGAGGCTAGCTAATTATTTTGTATGTACTTATATTTCTATTTCCTGATGGCTTTATTGCACTGCTTAGCATTTCTTATGTGTGCATGGCTAATTAAATCTAGCCATGTGGCATTGAGTATCACCGCCTTACTGTTACATGACTGAGGTATGCATGCTTTCTAAATGCTCTGCGTGTGTGTGGCTAATATCTTTTGGCCATATGTCACTAGGAGGATGACCGCCTTCAGGGTTTTGATCATGCACAAGTCTCTGATGCCATAGCACTCTTGGGTGATAATGAGAGCAGATTAGTTGTAACCTAGGTAACAACTTAGTAGGTGTTATCTTAACCGTGAGTGGCCAATCTTGATATATATTTTTATATATCCACGTTGTGCATATGTTTTTATGTCTCATTTTATGTAACGTCTTTGATTTTCACTATTTCAATTTTTTAAAAGTTCTTTGAAAATTTTTGTTATAATTAGCTTACGTTGTCATTTACTGACTCTTAATGCTCGAGGTGAGCCTATTACGTAAGTGGCACTAGTAAAGAATTACACAAATCCAATTAATCAACCGTGGAAACCAACGAATCTACCCGATTACGTAAACCTTGAGTCTAGCCTCATGATTTATTTATTTAGAGCACAAATCTAGCTGATCTATCACCGACTAATCAAGATAACCACAACTAAATAAAGAGATACTAAAAGTTGAAATAGCTAGGGGTAAGATATTAATTAACAAACTAAATTAACTTAGTTACTCCTCTAGCCCAAGAATCAACGGTTTACGGTGATTAGAATCGAATTACCATTTTTACTAGTTGTGAATATGCTGCATTATTAACTTAGCTAATCCAAACCTTAATCATCGCGCATAAGAAATCTTGTTATCCAATTCATTCATGAAATGCCTTGATTATCTACACAAAGTCTACATTGCTCATTAGTGGGGCACTAAACTTGATATTATAAAAACACATTTGTCTTAGTGGGCTTAACGTCCATCGCGGGACATCGAGCTAAGATCGCATCTTGAATCGCTCAACTTGGACCGCACGACCAGTGCATAAGATATGTGAATATTTCTTAAATTAATCAAGAACTTAAATTAATTGTCTATATCTAGTCTTAACTAAAGTTATGGCTTTCGGACCATTAAATCATAACTAAATTTAGGGTAACAACCTAAGTTAATACCATACACATATCTGTATAGTTGCAGTCAAATCAACCATCGATGACCGTCGAACTGACTTCTAATCATACCCATCGATTGGCGCATTTTCAGATGTGATCCCAAATCGTAAGAATATTCAAATCTCAATTAGACAACATAAAAACTGTGATGAATAACCATTAAAAACTTTTTATGGGCCACGAAAGCTTTGGATCAATATGATATTTCTATTTTTCATTCATCCCGATCTTCTTAATATTATTACAGGTTGGATTGCAAATAAACAATACAAAAACCTTGCAATGGCCCTTTAAATTTTTTAATGGTGAGGCACTCAATTACCACTATTTCTTGTGGTGTGGTCCACCTAAGATTTGGATTTGCATAATTTTTGGTAACCCATCCTAAAACAGGCTGGAAAAATAGATAGACGGCGTTGATATACAACACATCATCAAGGTGGGCCCTACACTAGGGTAACACCTACAAAGTTATTACACGAGTAACACCTAATTCATGCCTGGTGATAAGCGTCTCCTACGAAGACATCGTTTCTTGTTTTTTCTCTCTATTCTCCATAAACACCTTTTTTCCTACCTTTTCTAGTTCTTTTTATCAGAATATCATGTGTGTGGCATTTATTCGTTAGATTTGTTTGTGACAAGCTGCTTGTAAACACCTGAAATCATAAGTGGCCCTATGCAGCCTCAGAGCTCCATCATTGTCGTGAATGCTGCCTCATGCCTTTTTTTAGAAGGTGGATTTCTTACCAAAGCCTTTTGTAGGAAGTTCCAGCGTTGGGATACTACGTGGGCCTACCATGATGTTTTCGAAAAATCCACCCCATCAATCTATTTTTTTCAGATCATTTTTGGACATTAGATCAAAATCATGTGGATCCAAACCTTAACTGGGCTACATGAGAGAAAACAGTGGAGATTCTGTTGCGCAGCATGCCAACAACGTAGTGAACAAAGATCCAATCTCCGGTTTCACCCACAAACGATAAATAAGAAGAAATATAGACTAGAAACATAATCAAAGCATTCCAAACAAACCACAAGACAAGATATATGTGGAAAAATCCCAATAAGGGTAAAAAACTACGGATGCAAACTTCCACTATGAAGAAAAATGAAGATTACAAGGCAATATACTAACATCTCCCTTGGAAGTACAAAGAATATCCTTTACCCACACCTTAGAATTATTTCCCATACCCTAGAAAAGCCCTAGGGACACATATTTATAGTTTAGGTAACTTTCCTTTCACACCTCTACAAAAAACTGACTCAAAAATTCACAGTCCTCATTAAATCCGAAAATGAATCTGCTTAACCTCGACTGGTTAAGCAGGTTGCTCAACCAGTCGAGCGAACCCTCGACTGGTCGAGCATGGGCCTCGACCGGTCGAGCACCTCGGAACCCAAAACTCGATGCTCACTGGACTTTGAGTCGAGCCAGCCCTCGACTGGTCGAGCAGGGCACTCAACTGGTCAAGCGGCCCCCAGATGTGGCTCCACATCTCAAAAATCTTTCACTTGTAGACACATCGTCATAAACCTTCGTCTTCTACATACGGAGTACACCACCTCTCCTTCCTCAAGCCTGAAGACCAATCAAAGCTGAACAGAGCTTCAGCTTCTCCCGTGTGACCACCTTGGTCAGCATATCTGCAGGATTCTCACTTATATGAATCTTCTCAAGGGCAATCGATCCATCTTCTAGTAACGAACGTATGAAGTGATATCTGATGGCAATATGCTTAGTCCTTGAATGAAAGACTGAATTCTTAGTCAAGTGTATTGCACTCTAACTGTCACTGTACAGCTTACAATCTACTTGCTTCTTACCAACTCTTCTATAAAACCTTGCATCCATACCATCTCCTTGCACGCTTCTGTAGCCACAATATATTATGCTTCCGTTGTACTGATAGATACTATCTTCTGTAACTGAGAGACCCAACTAACTGCAGCACTACCGAAAGAAAAAATATAACCTGTAGTGCTTCTTCTGCTGTCGATATCTCCTGCCAAATCTGAATCCACGTAGCCTTGTAGCTTGATTTTCAATCCTCCATAACACAGCCCTACATCCTTAGTACCTACCAGGTATCTGAGGGTCCACTTCACAGCTTCCCAATGTTCCTTCCCGGAGTTGTTTATGAACCTACTAACAACTTCTACAGCTTGAGTAATGTCTAGCCTCATGCTCACCATAGCATACATGAGACTCCCAATAGCTGACGCGTATGGGACTTTAGCCATGTAGTCCCGTTCCCCCTGCGTCTTTGCCCCTTTCTCCTTAAATAGCCTGAAGTGGTTAGCTAATGGAGTGTTAACTGGCTTAGCACCTCCCATATTGAATCGATCAAGTACCTTGGCTATGTACTCTGCCTGTGACAAAACTAGTTTCTTGTTTTTCCTGTCATGCTTTATCCTCATGCCTAGGATTTGTTTTGCAGCTCCTAAACCCCTCATGGCAAATTCTCTAAACAGTTATCTTTTGAGATCTGAGATGTCCTTCATGCTTGAACCGGCCATAAGCATATCATCAACGTATAGAAGAAGGATGATGTATGACGTATCAAACTTTTTCAAATAATAATAGTAGTCTACATGACATATCCTAAAACCATTTTTCGACGTGAAACTGTCAAACTTCTTGCACCACTACCTCTGAGCCTGCTTCAGGCTATATAAACTCTTCTTAAGTCTAGATACCTTGTTCTCTTTTCCTAGTGTCACGTATCCTGTCGGCTGAAGCATATATATATCTTCTTAAAGGTCCTCATGAAGAAAGACTGTCTTAACATCTAGCTGCTCTAGATGTAAGTCCTCTGTAGCTACTATACTCAAGACCATACAAATCGTAGACATTTTCATCACAGGTGAAAATATTTCAAGTGAAAATATTTCAGTAAAATCGATACCTGCCTTTTGTTGAAACCCTTTCACAATCAGTCTAGTCTTGTACCGTTTCGAACCATCGTGCTCCTCCTTCAGTTTGTAAACCCACTTGTTATGAAGAGCTTTCTTACCCTTGGGTAGAGTGACTAGCTCCCATGTATAATTAGACTCAAGAGAGTCCATCTCATCATCCATGGCCTGCTCCCACTTAACTTGTGTATCCGACTGTAATGCCTCTTCAAAATACTCTGGTTCACCATTATCTGTCAGCAATAAACAATGTAAGGAGGGTAAGTATCGGACCGTGGATCTCCTCTCCCGGGTAGACCACTTCACAACTGGTGTATGTGGCTTTGCCTCATAATGCTCCTGTGCATGATCATCCTATGGCGCTGTAATACTCGTGTCCGATAACTCTTCCAACTCTACGAATTCTTTCTCTTCGGCCTTATTTTCTTACACACTACATCACTTTTTCATTGAAGACTACGTCCTTACTTCTGATAATTTTTCTGTTTTCTACATCTCAAAACCTGTAGCCAAAATTATGTTGCCCGTAGCCTATAAATGTGCACCTCCTAAACTTCGCATCTAGCTTGTTTCTGTGCTCTGCATCAATGTGAACGTATGAAGTGCAACCTAACACTCTGAGATATGCAAAGTTCACTTCTTTCTCAGTCCACGTTTCTTCTGGTAGCCCACCATCCAATGGTGCTAAGGGGCTTCTGTGGACGAGATATGTGGTAGTATTCATAGTATCTGCCCAAAAGGTCTTGGGCAACCCTGCATGTAACCTCATGCTCTTGGCGTGCTCAAGGATGGTCCTGTTAATGCGCTCAGCCACACCATTTTATTGCGGTGTCCCTGGAATCGTTTTCTAATGTTTGATTCCATTTGCTGCACAATACTACTCAAACCTTTTATCATAATATTTCCCCCCATTATCAGATCTGAGACACTTTACTGTTTTACATGTCTCGTTTTCTACCATTACTTTTCACTTCTTAAATACATCAAATACATCAGATTTATGCTTTAAGAAATAGACCTAAAGTTTTCTACTAGCATCATCAATAAAAGAAACAAAGTAACGTGAGCCACCAAGAGATGATATCTGTGCCGGTCCCCACACATCAGTGTGTACAAGCTCCAATAGATGCGTCTTTGGAGTGCGTCCTACCTTCTTGAAACTTACCCTCTTCTACTTGTCATACACGTAGTCCTCGCAGAATTCCAAGTCAATAGACTTCAACCCTCGTAGCTTCCCTTTTAATAATAGCACTTGCATCCCCTTCTCACTCATATGTCTCAACCTCTGATGTCATAACTGCCCATTCACTCCAGTTGATGCAACTGCGAGTCAACTATACAATCCTAAAGTCACATACAAAGCACCTTCCTTCTTAACTCAAGATATTACCAAGGTACCTTTTGTGATCTTCCAGGAATCACCGGTGAATATCGTTACATAACCGGTATCGGCCACCTGCCCCACTGAGATCAAGTTTCATCTCAGACTCAGTACATGTCTGACATCTTTCAATTTCAAAGTCATTTCGTCTTTCTGATTTATATGAACATCTCCCTTTCCAACGATACTACACGGCTCATCATCACCCAGGTAGACTCTCCCAAAGTTACCTTACACATAATCACGCAGAACTTCCTTACATGAAGTGGCATGAAACAAAGTACCTGAGTCTATAACCCAAGACTCATTCATCGCATCAAGAGACAAGATCAACACCTCTGTGTCACTCTCCTCAGATAGATTCACTGAATTTTTCCCTCCTTGAGAGCTTCCTTCTTGTTTCTTAAACGCTCTGCAATCACGTTTCATGTGCCCCTTCTTGCCGTAATGCCAACACTCGTCTTTGTCATTCAGTCCTTTGGACTTCTTCCTCGACTTAGAACGTCCGTATTTATTGCCTTTTTTGTTCAGCGAACTTCTTCTTCCTTCAACGTTTAGAGCATTCCCTGAATCCCCTGAAACTCCCGATGCCTTTTCTTCTAGATTCTTCGCTAAGAATTAGATCAGCCACATCATCAAATTTCAGTTTTGTCGACCCTGAATAATTGCTCACAGTAATCACCAAACTATCCCAACTGTCTGGCAGACTGGATAAGATCAATAACGCCCTGACCTCATCCTCAAAAACAATATCAACGGATTCCAACTAGCTCGTGACTGTATTGAACTTGTTTAGATGTTCAGTCACGCTCCCACCATCTGACATCTTCATGTTGAATAACTGTTTCATAAGATGAACCTTGTTGGACGCTAAGGGTTTTTCATACATGGTGGCTAGGTCCTCCATTAATTCTTTTGTAGTTTTCATCTTGGATATATTGAAGGCGACGCTCTTAGACAAAGAAAGTCAGATCGTTCCTAAAGCCTTCCAATCCAATTAAAATCATTCATCATCTGTCATCTTTTCTGGTTTCTTCTCTTTTCCTCCTAGAGGAATATAGAGGTCTTTCTGATACAGATAATCCTCCATCTGCATCTTTCAGAAGGTAAAGTTTGAACCATCAAACTTCTCAGTTTTAGTCTTCTCTTCTTCCGTCATCACTCCCAATAGAACTAAAACCAATAGATTTAATACCAACTGTTGCGCAGCACGCCAACAACGCAGTGAACTGAGATCTAATCTCCGGTCTCACCCACAAACGATAAACAAGAAGAAATATAGACTAGAAACAGAATCAAAGCATTCCAAACAAACCACAAGACAAGATATACGTGGAAAAACCCCAACAAGGGTAAAAAAACCACGGATGCAAACTTCCACTATGAAGAAAAACGAAGATTACAAGGCAAGATACTAACCTCTTCCTTGGAAGTACAAAGAAAACCATTTGCCCATACCATAGAATTATTTCTCATACCCTAGAAAAGCCCCAGGGACACCTATTTATAGTTTAAGCAACTTTCCTTTCGCACCTCTGCAAAAAATCGACTCAAAAATCCACAGTCCGCATCGAACGGGCGGATTTTTCAGAAACATCACGAAGGACCTCACTTAGCATCCCAGCATAGGAACTTCTTTAGCAGAGTTGGGATATTGATGCATGAGACCCACCATGATGTTTTCAAAAAATCCATCCCATATGTGAGTTTTTGAAGATCATTTTAGAACATTAGACAAAAAATCAAGTGGATCAATAACTCAAAAATGGTCGCTCCTTTTTTTTCTAAACATGGGAGCAGAGGAGCGTTGTCTCACCTAAGATGGTATGGCCATTACCGTGGGGCACACCTTAATATATGTGTCCTATATCCACCTTGTCCATTCGTTTTGATTGATTATTCACGGAATTAGCCTAAAAAGATAAAGAAGATTCCGTTATAAAGTGAACCATATCATAGGATTGACTATTAATGAGCCACAAAATTTAGATCAAGCTTATATTTCTTTTCTCTCCAGCGTCTAAGTTTCGTGTGACCTTATCACCAACAGGTTGGATGGCAAATAAACATTAGGACAGTGGGCTATAGGAAGTTTCTAATGGCAGGGCATTCATTCACCATTGTTTTCTATGCTATGGTTCACCTGAAAATCAGATCTTTTTTAAGCTCATGCCCTAGAATGATATGGAAAAACAGATGTACAGCGTGGATCAAAAATACATACATCAAGGTGGGCCCCACGATAAGGGACGCGGAGTCATGGGTGAGGACGGTGCGGCACCTGATTAACGACACCTTTTTTTTTTTTTTTGAAACAGGATTGCGTACCGAGTTACTCAGTGCGCTCTTATCGTATTGGCTAAACTCAGTTGATGCCACCTTAAAAGTATGTGGTCTATCGACGCCGTCCATCCGTTTTTCCATCTGATTTAAGGGTTGAGCCCAAAATTGAAACACATCCAAAGATAAAGTGGATCATACCACTGGAAACAGTGGGGATAATGATTTCTACCATTGAAACCTTTCTAGGCCCTACAGAAATGTTTATTTATCATCCAACCTGTTCATAAGATCATAAAGACATGGATGAAGGTAAAACAAAAATATAAGCTTGATCCAAAACTTATGTGGCCCCAAGAAAATTTCAACAGTAAACGTTTAATTCAACTGTTTCCAGTGGTGTGGTCCATTTGAACATTGGATATGCCTCATCTTCTTCTTTCCTTTTTTTGTAAATCCTTAAAATTATCTGATAAAATGGATGGACGGAGAGGATAAAATACATAAATCATGGTGAACCTCACAGAGTTTTACTCGGTATGCAAAGCGTACTGACATACTACGCAATCGGCTTCCATTTTTTTTAGACATATTACTCGTCTGATCGCTTTCGAAGAGGGAGAGAAGCTCCGACCTTTTTATGTCGGCGTATCTTTGGATTACTGTATACCCGTTTGCTAGATGGCTGGTTGGCCGGCATCGATTACTAAATTGGGATGCCACGTGTGCGGTGGAGATGCTTTTGCCAGATTATGTGAGAAGTTTGAGCTGAAATTTTGAGCAGCCGTACACGACAACTCTGCTACCGTGTGCGTCCAAATAATATATAGTGGATTTGGGAAAAGGATTGGCTACTTCCCCTGCAGTGCTCTGTGGGTCCATCATGATGTATGTGTTTCATCCATTCCATCCATCTATTTTTTTACATCATTTTATGTCACGAGACCAAAAATTAGTTATATAACATTCTCAAGTGGACCACATTATAGGAAACAGTGTTGAATGAACGTCGACCATTAAAAACTTTTTGAGGGCCATAAAAGTTTTGGATCAAGCTGATCTTTGTTTTTTCCCTTCATCTGGGTCTGTATGACCTAATAAACAGATTGGATGATTAAGATATCCTATCAATGACCAATAAAAAATTGTTGAAAGAGACGCTTGTTCAAGAGAGTTATAGAAAGTTTTGGTATGAGAAATTTGGGACTTATGTCCCATTTATGGCCCATTTACATTTGTAAGCCCACTTCTTTTTACCTTTCAAGAATAAGCCCCATACGTACGGACGGCTTCCCAAAGGTCGAAAATGCCCCTGCTTTTCCTTCCGCAAGAGGATCGGCTGGTGCTCGAAGACGAGCGCTGACGCTCCTCGAACTCCGAGTTGTACGAACGGTTCAAAAGATATCAAAGTTACATGGGCCCCACAGTTATGTATTTATTATATCCACAACGTTCATCCATATTTCGAGATAATGGTCAACAGAGAATTCCCGATACCCTAATTCTCATTGGTCCACGTCACCACTCGGTAAAAAAATAAAAAGATATCAAAGTTACATGGCCCCACAGTTATGTATTTATTATATCCACAAGGTTCATCCATACTTCCAGATCATTTCGGAGCATTATCAAAAAAAAAAAAAAATCATACCCAAAAATCAACTGGACCACACCACAAAGAGCAGTGGTAAAATTGATTTTCACCGTTAAAACTTTTGTAGGGCCCACCATAACATTTATTTTCCATCCAATCTATTCATAAGGTCACAAAGACCTAGATGAAGAGGAAAAACAAATTTCATAATGATCCAAAACTTCTGTAACCCCTAAAAGGGTTTCAATGGTAGACGTTCAATTCCCCACTGCCTTTTACAGTGTGGTCCACTTGATGGTTAGATCTGTCTTATTTTTCCTCTCAAGCCTTAATATGCGCTCGCCAAATAGATGGACGGTTTGGATATAAAACTGACCTCATGGTTTGGATATAACATAGACCTTATGATGGGACCCACAAAAGCAACGAAAATTCCACGGGGACAGAAAAAGAGACAGAAAGAAAAAATGCCCAGACTGCCGCAGGAGTCTGGCAGATTTTCTTTTATTGTTTTAATTTTTTAAATTTTTTTAACGAGTACTTTTACCCCCCTTACATTTTTCTCTAATACATAATAGTAGACATGTATATATAAGTATACAAAAATATTTCTCTATCTTTTAATTCATTTCTTTGTCTATTTATTTAACAAGCATATCTCCTAAACTAGAATGAGTTACTTAATCGTACCACATATGATTTTGGGGTAGGAGAAGCTAATTTAGCCAACCAACGTAGTCATTTTCCAAGATTCCATCGGGTCTATGGTCAAAAATCCATTTCATTCACCTCGTGGTCAATTTTATTCATTTAATTCACTTCGCAGTCAATTCGCTTCACTTCACGGTCATTTCCATGCATTTCATGGTCATTTTCGGTGATTCCGTGAAGGAGTGGGTTGATTTAAATCGGATGCACGCTTCTCTTTATAGCAGCAAAAGTTGAACCATACCTTGGCCTATAATCTTGCAATTGCTACCATTGTAAGTGCTATAGTTTATATCCCTGTCTGTTGTCAAATTTGTGGTGCCAAAATCACTGTTATATATAACTTGCATAAGTGAAGCTCTCTCAAGGATCAACATTCATAAACAAGCTAAGCTCACAACAAGCAAAGCTCACAAGTACAAGGATCAATCTTAAATGCAAGAACTGCTCACAAGACAAGACTCAAGCTGCAAGACTTCAAGAAGAGTACAAGGCAGTTTGTAAAGAACTCAAGACACTTTCAAGATTGAGCTACATCAAGATTTCAAGATTGAACTACATCAAGACTTCAAGGCTCATACTTCAAGGTCACTAGTTCCTAATGTTTCAATGTCCTTACTTCATGGTTGAGGTTTGACTGACTTTAGGTTGACCTTAGAAGTAGGTCACTTTGGATACATAAGTCGAATGTTTATTCTACATAAGTTTGGTCTGTTCTTCGACTAGTCCTAGGCCTTCTTCGACTAGTCCTAGAGTTGCTTCGACCAGTCTAAGAAATTTCTCGATCAGTCGTGAGTTTGTTACAAATTTCGGATAAAATGCTAGGCTTCGACTAGTCCAGAACTGTACGATCGAAGGAACATGTCGATCGCATCTTCGACTCGAAAATCTTCGACTCAAAATCCAATGATGTTTTTCAGGTTCTTCGACTCGTCGAAGGGCCAAATCTTATCGTGCCCGATTTTTCAAAAAAGGTTAAGCTTCGACTAGTCGAAGAGCTCCTGAGACCAGTGACGCGATCCGCTCACCTATAAATAGTGCACGAATCTCAAGAAATCATCGAATTAATTAATCCATTCAAGCCAATCTTCGTCGAACTTCGAGAGATAATTTCGTGCTCCATCTAAGCTAAGTGTGCTTATTTAATATTCTCTTTCCTTAGCTTTATTTAATTGATTTTGTTTCGCTATTCCAATCTAATTTGATAAGAGGAATTGTTATTCCCTTTCTTTGGAATCAAAATCAATTAAGGCAAGCCCTATTTGGTTTAATTTAAAATCTATTAGAATTAGAACCATTGTAATTGAGTCTTGGACATTGAACTTGGACATTCAATCATCTACTCGACTTAGTTCTACCGGGCCGCTATAACGAAGGAGATAATCAGGTATTTTACATTTAATTGTAAATTCCTTTCTATTTTGGTTTCTTTCAAGATTTGTCAGAAAAATCTTGTTGTATTGGTTATCTGAGGAGAGCCAGGAAAACTCAGAAGTGGGGTTTTTTAATTGTGTAAGCCCATAGACAAAGACACAATTGTAAAGGTTTTGGGTGAACCTGGGAAAACCTATTTTGTTAGTGAACGCTAATATCCCCTGTGTGAGGATATTAGGAGTGGAGTAGCATTCTGTGTGGTTGTTGTTTAACAGTTGGTGAACACACAGGCGAACCACTATAATCCCTTGTGTTGTGGTTGAATGATTTATACTTCTGATCTTTAATTATTCTTTTGTGGGATGTATGTATGGTGGTGAATGTTGTAATCATTTAATTCAAGCATTGTGAGAATTTTGTAATAGTTTAGAATTTATTTTCTGCTATTCCTTTATCAGCTTGATATTCAATTTCCTTTAAAAGTTGTTCCAGCAAGGTTGCCCTGCCATTTTTATGGTGTATGGCTGTCCCTAAAACAATACATTTGTGATTACAATTTATTTCAATTCAGTTTGTATTTATTTCTGTATTCCTCTTTGGTTTGAGATTTGATACAAAGATCTTTCTAGAAATAAGGTTGTCCTACCATAAACTCTGGTTTTTGGTGTAAGGTTGTCCTTAGAACAACATTTGTATCAACCTCTCAAGATCTAAATTTTAAGGTTATTTTACTTTCTTGCATTGTGATCTATTTTGGCTATCATATTCTTTTTAATTTCGCTGTTATAAGTTTTATTTGGCATTATCCTATTCCCCCCCTCTAGAACATATAGCTAGGCCTTTTCAAGTGGTATCAAAGCCTAATTACGGCGGATCCATTTAGATTTACGGTCATTTCCATGCACTTCACAGTCAATTCCCTTCACTTTATGGTCATTTCCATGCATTTCACGGTCATTTCGCTTCACTTTAGGGTCATTTCCATGCATTTCACGGTCATTTCTGACGATTCCGTTTAGATTCACGGTCATTTCCATGCACTTCACAGTAAATTCCCTTCACTTCATAGTCATTTCCAAGCATTTCACGGTCAATTCACTTCAATTTACGGTCATTTCCTATAAGGCCCATATCCTAGACCGTACCGTTCTGCGGTCCTCCTAGTCGAATTCCGGCTACCCGCAATCTGTTATCGGCATTTGCGAGCGATCCTGAGTCGTGTCCCATATATCAGAGTCGGCTCGACCCCGAGACTTGTACTCTTGCGACCGCGCTGTCACGCCGGTTCCAATGTCACGTCTTACGCGCCAAGGCGATACCTAAGCCAGGAGATGTGAGCCCGCGTTCAATTCGAGAAAAAATGCCCCGCGTTGCAAATACCGAGGGAATCTCTGTGACACATCACCTCAATTCATCACTTAAGTATACATCACACCCCATCACTCACTCATCCCCAAGTATAACCACCCTCCCCAAAGTCAACTATCCCCATCACCCATTACTCACTCACCCATCCCTCTCTCTCTCTCTCTTTACACTACATCTCTCATCTCTCTTATCTCTCTCATTTCTCTTAAGCAACTCATGTTCCAACCTCCATGAGAGAGAGCTTGGTGTGGCCCACCTTCCTACCTTTCATCTCCACCATCCAAGTCCAATCTCAACCGTTGAAGTCTATCCATTGGAGCTCTAAATTACATCGGTGGAAGGAAGAGTCCGAGATCTAATGGTGGGTGCTTCCGTAGGATTAGATTTATATGCTTTTGCTTAGATTTGATGATTTGATGACCCACTTGTAGTGGGATCCATCTTGATGTACGCATTGTTTGGAGGGGCCCATAGTGGCGGGGTCCCTCCACCATTTGACGTCTCTCTCTCTCTCTCTCTCTCTCTCTCTCTCTCTCCTTCTTGTGATGCCGTGTGGCCCACCTAATTTATGTTTTTCATCCAGCCATCCAGTTGGTACGATGGAGCCCACCTGATGTGTATTTTGCATCCACACCGTCCATTGTTGGACGGTGCTGTGAGGGACACCAAGATGTACAGGTTTTATCCTGACCGTCCAACCTCCTGGATGCGGTCACGGGCCACCATTGATGCACGTCTTTCATCTGTCCATCCATCTGGTGTGACACACCCTACACGTGGGGCCTATTTTGATGTGGGAAGGCAGATAGGGCCGGTGTACCTACAGCAGCTAAATAGCTGCTGTATTGACATCATTCTGAATGGTGGGCCCTATCATGCTGTATGTATTATATCCCTACCGTCCATTTATACGGACCCCACCATGATTCATGTGATACCAAGTGAGGTGGCCACGTGTGTGGACCCCACCAAGATGCATTTGCTATATCAAACCGTATATCCAAACGTCCAGCATCTGGATGTTAGACGCTGGACTGGAGCTTATATTATAATTATAATAATATTATTATTATTATTATTATTATTATATCTTATATATATATATATATATATATATATATATATATATATATATATATATATATATATGTATGTATGTGTGTGTGTGTGCGCGCGCTTATATATATATATATATATATATATATATATATATATATATATATATATATATATATATATATATATATATATATATATGTATGTATGTGGTGGCCCCACGTGGGACCCACCTGAGAAATGTACTATATATAATATATAATATAATTTATATCTATATGTATTTCTGGTAGGCCACGTGTGTGGGACCCACCTTGATATATGTACTCCTCACCGTCCTTTTGAACGTGAGGATGATCCAAATCTCTGGTGGACCACCTGATGTGGAGTGCACCGTGATGTATGGGTCTTATCCACACCGTCCAAACCATGGACGGTGGGACCCACCTCATGTGCTGTATCAATACCGTCCAACCATTTTGAGAGATCGTCTTATGGCATGAGAAAAAGAATGAGTCAGATCTAAAGTAGCAGCGGACCCCACCATTGAAAATAGTGGGAACAGTAACATCCACTGTTTAAAACTTCTTAAGGGCCACGGTGGTTCCAATCAAGCTGATATTTTTATTTTCACTTCATCTATCTTTGTGTTAACTAATGAATAGGTTGGATCTCAAAATACATCACGGTGGGTCCTATAAATGTTTTAACGATGGGTGTGGCTGCTCTCACGGTTTTCTGTGGTGGGCCCTATAGGATTTTAATAGTGGAAATCATTATCACCACTATTATTTGTGGTATGGTCCAGATGATCTTTTGATATGCTTTATTTGTCTGGATAATGCTCTAAAATGATCTCTATAGATGGGTGAATGGAATAGATGGAGTGGCCCATTTGATATGGCCTATTTGATGTATTTTGGGCCCATTTGGAAGGGCTCGATGTGATGTACTAGGGGAACATTTGATAAGGCCCGATGTGATGTACTGAGGCCCATTGGTGCGACCCACTTGTTATATATTGAGGCCCATTGGTGCGGCCCACTTATTGTATATTGAGGCCCCTTGGTGCGGCCCATTGATGCGGCCCACATGATGTATATGAGGCCCAAATGAGCGGCCCGTTGTGATGTATTTCCAGCCCCTTCGTTAAGGTCCATTGCGATGTATATTAGGCCTTTGTGTGAGGCCGTGGGCCCACTATATGTTTGGCTCTATGTGGGCCACTCCTTGAGAGCAATAATGGTTAAATGTCCACATTAATGGGCAGGGATGGTTAAATGTCCACATTGTGACCTTTCCTAAGGTCTGGTTAGGCCCATTCTCATTATTCTCTAGTGGGTTAACCCAAACGAATGGGCCCCATTGATATCGATTGGTCCATTATCGGTCATCCATCTATGGACCCCACCTTGCATCGAGATCGATTACCGATTCTGATTGTCGAGGTCAATTGTATAAGTTGATTCCAATTGTCGAGGCCGAGTATTGAGGCCGATTCCGATTTGTCGAGGCCGATTCCAATTGTCGAAGCCGAGTATTGAGGCCAATTCCGATTTGTCAAGGCCGATTCTGATTGTTGAGGGTGAGTGTCGAGGCTGATTCCGATTGTCGAGGCCGATTGTATAAGCCGATTCCAATTGTCGAGGCCGATTCTGATTTGTCGAGGCCGATTGTATAGGCCGATTCCGATTGTCGAGGCCGAGTATCGAGGCCGATTCCGATTATCGAGGCCAAGTATCGAGGCCGATTTCGATTTGTCGAAGCCGATTGTATAGGCCAATTTAGATTATCGAGACCGATTCCGATTGTCGAGGCCGACTATGGAGGCCGATTCCGATTTGTCGAGACCGATTGTATAGGCCGATTTTGATTGACGAGGCTGATTGTATAGGCCGATTCCTATTGTCGAGGCTGAGTATCAAGGTTGATTTCGATTTGTCGAGGCCGATTATGTAGGCTTATTTCGATTGTCGAGGCCGAGTATTGAAGCTAAGTATCGAGGCCGATTCCGATTATCGAGGCTGATTCCGATTTGTCGAGGCCGATTATATAGGCCGATTCTTATTATCGAGGCTGAGTATCGAGGCCGATTCCGATTGTCGAGGCTGATTTCGATTGTTAAGGCCTAGTATCGAGGCCGATTCCGATTTGTCGAGACCGATTATATACACCGATTCCGATTGTCAAGGCCGAGTATCGAGGCTGATTCTGATTTGTCGAGGCCGATTGTATAGTCCAATTCCGATTGTCTAGGCAGAGTATTTTGGCCGATTCCAATTGTGGAGACCAAGTATCGAGGCTGATTTTGATTGTTGAGGCCGAGTATTGAGGCTAATTCTGATCATTTTGAGGCCAATTGTATAGACTGATTCCGATTGTTGAGGCCGATTTCGATTGTCGAAGCCGATTTCAATTGTTGAGACCTATATGATGTATATGCGACCCGTAGTTGAGGCTCATTGTAATGTGTATTCAACCTGTATGATGTATATGCAGCCCGTGTTTAAGACCTAATATGATGAATATGAGGTCTATGTGATGAGGCCCATTGTGATACATTTGAGGGCCAGGCAATGGAGTCCATTGTGATGTATATTAGGCCAATGTGAGGACCCATCGTGATGTGTATTAAGCTCTTGAGTGAGGCCCATAGTATTGTATATTAGGTCCTTGTGTGAGGCTATGGGTCCACTATATGTTAGGCTCTATGCGGGTCATTCCTTGGGGGCAATGTTGATTAAATGTCCACATTGTCGAAGTCGATTGTTGATGCCAGTTATTAATACTGATTATGAGTATGTGATAGCATAGCATCATGGTACATGTCCATACACATCATTTGCATGTTTATTATGAGATATGATTGACCATTGCATATGCCATAGTGCGGATTGCTATGAGACTCCTTGATAGGTGGAGATTGTCTCACATTAGCGCACGGTATGCGCAAGATTGATGCATGATTGGAGTACATGAGTCATGCATCTTGCATTGTGTGATTGTGATTACTGTACGTCCTAGCGACATCAGGGTTGTGACTTCCACAGGCATGTCGTGGATGGCTAAATGGGACACCGAAAATGTTTGGTTCGAGCATCTGGGCACTTTGGATGTCTGTAGGTAAAAGTTTCTAAACCTCCGAGGCCAGGAGACGCCCCATCTGTGGGTCCCACACGTGATATATGTGTTATCCACAATGTCCATGTGCCGGACGGGTGGGCCCACTTGATGTGTATATTATATCCACACCGTCTAGCCGTCTGGACGGTGTAATGCCACTGATGTATGTGTTTCATCTATACTGTCCAACCATTTGATGTGGGCCCCCGCTGATGTATGTGTTACATCCAAACCGTTCATCCAATTGGTGAGCTTGTCTTAAGGCTTGAGACTGAAAATGAGGCAGATTCGTGTATTAGGTGGACTACACTGCAGAAAACAGTGGAGGATTGAACGCCTACCATTGAAACCCTTTTTGGGTCACAGAAGTTCTAGATCTATGTGGAGTTTGTTTTTCCCTCTTAATCCAAGTCTTTATGACCTTATGATCAGATTGGATGGAGAATAAACATTATGGTGGGCCCTGGGAATTTTAAATAGCAGGAAACATTATCACCACTATTATTTGTGGTATGGTCCAGGTGATCTATCGATATGATTCATTTATGCGGATAATGCTCTAAAATAATCTCTATAGATGGATGAATGGAGTAGTGTGGCCCATTTAATATGGCCTATTTGATGTATTTTGGGCCCATTTGGAAGGGTCCGATGTGATGTATTTAGGGCCCATTTGATAAGGTCCAATGTGATATATGACGTATTGGGGCCCACTTGTTATATATTAAGGCCCATTGGTACGGCCCACATGATGTATATGAGGTCCATATGAGCGGCCTATTGTGATGTATTTCCAACCCATTCGGTAAAGTCGCTATGTATATTAGGCCTTTGTGTGAGGCATGGGCCACTATATTTGCTCTATGTGTCCACATTGTAAGAGCAATAATGATTAAATGTCCACATTAATGGCGGGATGGTTAAATGTCCACATTGTGACCTTTCCTTAGTCATTATTAGGCCCATTCTCATATTCCTAATGGGTTAACCCAAACGAATGGGCCCTATTGATATTGCTTGGTTCATTATCGGTTAGACCCCGCCTTGCATCGAGATCAATTACAGATTATGTAATCATTGATGCCGATTCCGATTGTCGAGGCCGATCTGATTGTATGATGGATATCGAGGCCGATTTCGATTGTCGAGGGGACTCCGAGTGTTGATGGCAATGTATCACCGATTTTTTCGAGGCCAATTCGCATTGTCGAGGCCTAGTATCGAGGCCGATTATGAGTAGGTCGAGGCAGATTCCGATTGTCAAGGCCTTAGTGCCGATATCATTGCGAGGCCATTCCCTGTCATGGTGGTTGAAGGGGAGCCGATTTCGTGAGGGCATAGTTTATTTTGACCGTTTATTTGGTCGAGGCCAATTGTATTGGTCGATTCCGATTGTCGAGGCCGAGTCGATTGTCGAGGCCGGTCGCGCGTCAATGGGCGATGATTTGCATGTAGAGTGTATAACCGATTATCGGAGGTAATATCGAGGCCGATTTGAGGCGGTATCATTCACGATTCATTTATCGATACCGATTATATACTCCGATTCCGATTGTCAAGGCCGAGTATCGGGATTTCGTTTGAGGCAGATTGAGCCTATTCGATTGTGAGGCCGATTTTGGCGATTCCGATTGTCGAGACCAAGTATCGAGGCCGATTTCGATTGTCGAGGCCAAGTATTGAGGCTGATTCCGATTTTTTGAAGCTAATTGTATAAATCGATTCCGATTGTTGACGCCGATTTCGATTGTCAAGGCCGATTTCAATTGTTGAGACCTATATGATGTATATGTGACCCATAGTTGAGGCCCATTGTGATGTGTATTCGACCTGTATGATGTATATGCAGCCCGCCCAAACCCGTAAATCGGATTCACAGGAATCCCGATCGCCGAATCCGTTGTCCGACACCTCCGTAGTACCCCATTCTCGCCTCCTAGCATCCATATAGATTTCGATCCCGAGATCCTACAAGGAGGATTTTTTTTAATGTACATTTAACTCGTAATAAGCATAATCACAAGTATACTTAAATTACAAAGACAACATCATCATCACATATCTACTAATATAAACATTTGAATACAATACTGAAAGGGAAATACATAAATTGAAAGTCAAGCTCCAGAAGACCGCTGCACGGTCCAGCTCAACACTGCTGTAACCTATCATCATCTGCATGCATCTATCGTGCATAAGCTTATAGCAAGCTTAGAGGGTGGTGTAAGTGTGTGCACAAGGTAAGTGCCAAGTATTCAATACAATGCCATCATCATACAATACCGGAAATACTAGTAATCCATAAATCGTACATTATCTAATAGCGTAAAGACCGGCAAGATCATGAATTATCGAGTAAGCGTAAATACCGACAAGATCATAAATCATAAGATAACAAAGTAAGCAATATAGAATATGCAAATAAGGAGTCATAAAAGCCAAATATCGATGCCGATGATGCGATGCAATATACAATTCTCGATGAGTTCAAGAATAGCGTTAGTCGTACCTAGACCATATAAATGCGGAAAGCAGTAACCTAAAATGTCGTATGTCGTGAATGTCATGCAATATGCGGTGTGAATGGAATGACCTTGTTGGAGTATGAAGTTGGGATGATAGTACGTAGTATCGCAGCTATGGGGTCTATCATAAAGACTTCTATCCAAACCAGTCTCATACCTAAATTTGAATAGTCAGACTCAATGTGGTAAACTTCTGATCTCAGGTTAGTCGCGCGCCCCAACGGAAATCCTAGCCATTGCGAAGGTACACGTAACAAATAGTTACGAACCACCAGCCCGAGTGGATAGTGAATGAATGAATGCATGAATGAGTATGTAACTCCTGCTCACTAAATCCACATATCAGTACAGTCATCTCTGGAGACTTATACCATTGCGACCGCACCGTCGCCGCGGTTCTAACGCCGCGTCTTACATACCGATCCGATACCCTGGCAGGGAGATGTGGGCCGACGTTTATTTTAAAGAAAATGCTGCGCATTTGCAATCCCAAGAGAATCTCTACAACATGTCCCATCAATCAAGTACTCATCAATCATTTCATATGTCAAGTACATACCCCATCACACCCATCCCTCTCTCACCTACAAGTCAACAACACCCATACCTATCCCATCCCAATCTTACCAAAAAGTCAAGGCAACCCATACATTCCCATGCCATATCCCTTACACCACTCCTTTTTCTCTCATTTTTCATTTTCCTCCCAAGAGCAACCCAACGTCTAAGGTAAAGAGTTCCATGAGAAAAGCTTTGTATGGCCCACTCCCTACTACCCAATTTTCCATCTTAGTCATCCAATCCTCATTTTCCTCCATTAAAGTTGAAGACAAGAAGCTAAGGAGTCCATGGAGCCTAGAAGAAGCGAAATCGGTGGGTGATCTTGTATTTGTCTTTTTGTGATTTAAGGGCCCACGTTAGTGGGACCCATCTTGATGTATGCATTATTTAGGGAGGGCCCATAGTGGCGGGGTCCCTCCCCTTCATCATAATCTCTCTCTCCCTCTCTTTTTCCTATATTCCATGGCCACCTATTGTATGTGTGTATGGCCCACCATGAGGTATCTTATCCATGCCATCTACCCTTGGGACCCTTGCTGGACTGTCCAGTGGACGGGACTGCAGCCCGTTCGTCTGGACAGGCTCGGATGAAGGGATAACACAAATATCAGCTTTGTACAGGCTGCTAGTGGGCCACACGCGTGGACCCACCCGATTCATGTATTTTATCCTGGCCATCCGTGGCCCTCGTGATGTATGTGAGAACCCTCACCGTCCAGATCTGGACGTGTGGGAGTCTCTGTGATGTATGCGTTCCATGCACGCTGACCGTCCCTCTGATGGACATGGGACCCACCCACACGTGCTACACGTGTGGGGTGGGTACCCACCTTGATGACACGTGTTTTATCTCCACACCGTTCATCCATTTACCCATGGGACCCACCTGCGGCAGTGGGGACTACCCCGTAGTACGTGTACCACGTCCAGGGCCTGGACACTGGCAGATTGAATATTTTATATATATATATATATATATAATATAATATAATATATATTCAATTCATATATGCAGATATTATATATGTATTACCATATTGTGGGCCCCACACGTATAGTGGGACCCAACCATGATGTATTTGTTATATCCTCACCGTCCATCAGGGACAGTGGATCCTCCATGATCTATGTATTTGATCTGCTCCATCTGCCAATGACGATGGGACCCACTAACGTGGATGTATCCCCACCGTCCATTCTTCTTTAGACGTGGTTGGCTTGTGCAAACCAGCAATTTGGATGCTGTAGTTACGTGTGGAGATCCCACTTTGATGTATATGTTGTAGCCACGCCGTCTAAATTGTTGGACGTACGGCCCACCTTGATGTCCGTTTTGGACCCACACCGTCCACGTGTGGCCTCCGCCTTGATGTATGCCTTATATCAACACCGTTCACCTGTTTGCCAGCGCAGGACCACCGTGATGTATTTGTATCATCCACACCGTTTAGACCATCTGGACGGTGCTGGACTGCTTGGACGCTGCTGTGGACTCCACTGTGATGTAATGTTTTATCCAGACTGTCCAAGGGACGGTGGGTCCCAGCAGCATAGCTGCTATATTTTATGCCAGTGGTCCCACTGCTGCCGACACCTACAAGTTTTGTGGGCCTTGATCATGATGGGTGTTTTGATCCACACCATCCACCCCAAATGAAATGGATTGGCTGGTTTCCACACACACCAGCTGTGTGGGTGTGTGTTGACGTAGCAGGCCCGTGGGACCCACCTCTGATGTATCTGTCCCTCCGTACCATCCATCTGGTTTGGGTTCCACGCAGCAGGCAGCTGCTGTTGCCTTGGACACCAGTGAGTTCTGTGGACTCCATTCATTGCACGTGTGCAGTATCCAAACCATCCACTTGTTGGGTCAGCAGCAAGGTCCGATTAGGTGGGACCCACCTTGGTGTATGTATTGTATACCCACTCCGTCCCTTTTACACACCTTTCGTATGACGGTCCACCTTAATTCATGTGTTTAGCCACGCCGTTCAGTCTGTTAGACTTGTGGCCACTTGATAGATGTGTTGCACATCCATGTTATTCATCCAGTGAGCCCATTTGGAAGGTGCAGGCCCACCTGCTGGTTGTGCAGGGCCCACCTACTATGAGGCCCTTGTATGTGGCCTAATGCGATAAACTATGAGGCCCACTTGATATATTTGTGGCCCATCCATTGGGCCCCCCTTGATATATTTGTGGCCCATCCATTGGGGCCCACCTTGATGTATTCATGGCCCACCCATGGGGCCCATTGACATGGTTGACATGATGTATATGAGGCCCATTAGTGCAGCCCATTGACGTGGCCCAATAAGACATATTTTCGGCCCATATGATAAGGCCCGACTTGATGTATACAAGGCCCATTGCGATGTCCATTAGGCCTTTGTGTGAGGTCATGGGCCTGGTTTATGTTTCACTTTATGTGAGCCATTGCTTGGGAGCGATGTTGGTTGAATATCCACATTGATGGGCAATGATGGTTGGATGTCCATATTGTGACCTTCCCTTAGGCTTTGTTAGGCCCATTCTCACCGATTTCAATTTGCCAATTCTGATTATCGATCGATCTCGATTGACGTGACCGATTTGCCGATTCTGATTATCGATAGATCCCGATTGTCGTGACCGACTTGCCGATTCTGATTTTGATCGATCCCACTTGTCATAGCTGATTGCCGATTCCGATTATCGTGACCAATTTGCCGATTCTGATTATCGATCGATCTCGATTGTCATGACCGATTTGCCGATTCTAATTATCGATCGATCCCGATTGTCGTGACCGATTTGCTGATTCTGATTATCGATCGATCCGATTGTCGTGACCGATTTGCCGATTCTGATTATCGATCGATCCCGATTGTCGTGACCGATTTGCCGATTCTGATTATCGATCGATCCCGATTGTCGTGACCGATTTGCCGATTCTGATTATCGATCGATCCCGATTGTCGTGACCGATTTGCTGATTCTGATTATCGATCGATCCCGATTGTCGTGACCGATTTGCCGATTCTAATTATCGATCGATCCCGATTATCTTGACCGATTTGCCGATTCTGATTATCGATCGATCTCGATTGTCGTGACCTACCGACTCTGATTATCGATCGATCCCGATTGTCGTGACCGATTTACCGACTCTGATTATCGATCGATCCCGATTATCATTACCGATTTGCCGATTCTGATTTCGATCGATCCCGCTTGTCATAGCCGATTGCCAATTCCGATTATCGTGACCGATTTACCGATTCTGATTATCGATCGATCTCGATTGTCGCGACCGATTTGCAGATTCTGATTATCGATCGATCCCGATTGTCGTGACCGATTTGCCGATTCTGATTATCGATCGATCCCGATTGTCGTGACCGATTTGCCGATTCTAATTATCGATCGATCCCGATTGTCGTGACCGATTTGCCGACTCTGATTATCGATCGATCCCGATTGTCGTGACCGAATTGCCGACTCTGATTATCGATCGATCTCGATTGTCGTGACCGATTTGCCGACTCTGATTATCGATCGATCTCGATTGTCATGACTGATTTGCCGACTCTGATTATCGATTGATCCCGATTGTCGTGACCGATTTGCCGATTCTGATTTCGATCGATCCCGCTTGTCATAGCCGATTGCGGATTCCGATTGACGTGACCGATTTGCTGACTCTAATTATCAATCGATCCCGATTATCATGACCGAATTGCCAATTCTGATTATCAATCGATCCTGATTATCGTGACCGATTTGCCGATTCTAATTGACGTGACCGATTTGTCGATTCCGATTATCGATCGATTCTGATTGTTGAGGCCAAGTATCGAGGTTGATTCCGATTGTCGAGGCTGATTGTATAGGCCGATTCCGATTGTCGAGGTCGAGTATCGACTCTGATTTGTTGAGGCCGATTGTATAGGCCAATTCCGATTGTCAAGGCCGATTGTATAGGTCGATTCCAATTGTTGAGACCGATTTCGATGGCCGAGGCCGATTGTCGAGACCTATATGAGGCCCATCGTAATGTGTATTAAGCCCTTGTGTGAGGCCACGAGTCCACTATATGTTAGGCTCTATGTGGGCCATTCCTTGGGGGCAATGTTGGTTAAATGTCCACATTTTATAGGTTGATTGTCGATGCCGGTTATTGATATCGATTATGAGTATTTGACAGCATAGCATCATGATACATGCTCATACGCATCATCTGCATGTTTGTGGTTGACCATTGCATATGTCATTGGGCAGGTTGTTATGAGACTCCCTGATAGGTAGAGATTGTCTCACCTGAGTGCATGGTATGTGTAGGAGTGATGCATGATTGGATTATATGACTCATGCATCTTGCATTGTGATCATTGTACGCCTTAGCGACATTAAGGTCGTAGCCTTCACAGGTATTTCGTGGATGGCCAGATGGAACACCGAAAATCTGTTCTATATGGGGTGTTATATATATCCCTGGGTGAAAGTCCCTAAACCCTCTTGGTTCCAGAGGTTGCTCCAACGTCTAGACCGAATGGATGCATGAGCGCATGAGGGCCGTATACCGTTAGGCCGCGTCTCCCACTGTGTTGTGGTCGGTTGGAAGAGGGTACGGCCTTATCTGCCCGAGAGGAGGGGGCGATGCTAGGCTGAGTCTGACCAGCTCGAGGAATGGGTCCGCTATCGATGAACCGGGCCTGATATTGGCAGGCGGATAGTGAGGTCTCTTCCACTCACCTTGTTGCCCGTGATCGGGCGGCAACCTGGTTTGGAGTGTAATAGACCCCGGTGATTTTTCAAAGAGTAACCGTACTGATATGTGGACTTATGGAGCAGAAATTGCATACATTCATTCGTTCATTCACTATCCACTTGGGCTGATTATGCGTAACTATTCATTACGTGTACCTTTGCATGGCCAGGATTTCGGTTGGGCGCGCGACTAACCTGAGATCAGGAGTTTACCACGTTGAGTCTGACTATCCAAATTTAGGTATGAGATTGGTTTGGATAAAAGTCCCTTGTGATGGACCCTGTAGCCTACGATACTACGTACTATCATCCCGACTTCATACTCCAGCATGGTCATTTCATTCGCAATGCATATTACATTACATCCGCAGTACTTAGCATTTTGGGTTACTATGTTTCTGCACTTATATGGCCTAGACGGACTAGTAGGATTTACCTATTGCATTATACCATCGGCACCTGATATTTGACTCTCTATGACTTATTTGCATAGCTGATCCGTATTGCGTACTCTGATAATGTATGCCTCTTGGACTTGTCCGTATTTCGCTTACTCTGTTATCGTATGATTTATGATCTTATCAATATTCTGTTTATTATGATAATTCATGCTCTTGTCAGTATTTCTGCTTATTCCGACATTATACAATTTATGGATTACTAGTACTTCCGGTATTGTATGATTATGACATTGTATTGAATACTTGACACTTACCTTGTGCACACACTTACACCACCCACTAAGCTTTCTATAAGCTTATGCACGATAGATGCGTGCAGGTGATGTTAGGTTGCAGCAGCATTGAGCCTGGAGCGTGCAACGGTCTTCCGGAGCTTTGATTTATTTTATTATTTTATTTTTTTATATGTATTTTCCTTTCAGTATTGTACTCAAATGATTATATTAGTGGATATGTGATGATGATGTTGCTTTTGTGAATTGGGTAATCTTGTGGTTATGCTTATTACGAGTTAAATGTACATTGAAAAATTCTCCTTTTAGGATCTCAGGATTGAAATCTGGCGTCTAGACGCTAGGAGCCGAGAATAGGGTACTGCGGAGGTTGTCGGCACTGGATTTGGCGATCGGGATTCATATGAATACGATTTCTGGGTTTGGGGCGTGACACGACTAACCTGAGATCAGGAATTTACCACATTGAGTCTGACTATCCAAATTAGGTGTGTAACTAGTTTGGATAGAAGTCACTTGTTATGGACCCCATAGCCTGTGATACTACGTACTATCATCCCGATTTCACACTCCAGCATGGTCATTCCATTCACACCGCATATTACATTACATTCATGGCATATGGCATTTTGGATTACTATGTTTCTGCATTTATATGGTCTAGGTACAACTGACGCTATTCGTGAACTCATCAGGAATTGTATATTGCATTGCATCATCAGCATCTGATATTTGGCTCCTTATGACTCCTCATTTGCATAGCTGATCTGTATTGCATATTTTGATATTGATTGACTCATGGACTTGTCAGTATTTCCGTTTACTCTGATATCGTATGATTTATGATCTTACCAGTATTTTTAATATTGTATGATTATGGTATTGTATTGAATACTTAGCACTTACCTTGTGCATATACTTACACCACCCTCTAAGCTTTCTATAAGCTTATGCATGATAGATACGTGCAGGTGATGTTAGGTTGTAGTAGCATGGAGCTTGGAGCATGTAGCTGACTTCTGAAGCTTTGATTTTAACATACGTATTTCCCTTTCAGCATTATATTCAAATGTTTATATTAGTTGATAATGATGATGATGTTGTTTTTGTGATTTGGGTAAACTTATGATTATGCTTCTTACGAGATAAATGTATATTGGAAAATTCTCCTTGTATGATCCCAAGATCGGAAACTGGCATATGGATACTAGGAGCCGAGAATGGGGTACTACGGATGTTGTTGGCACCAAATTCGGCGATCAGTATTCCAGTGAATCCGATTTTCGAGTTTGGGGCGTAACATTTCATGATCATTACCAGCCATTCCGTTTAGGTTCATGGTCATGTCCATGCACTTCACAGTCAATTCGCTTCACTTCACGGTCATTTCCACATATTTCACAGTCAATTCGCTTCACTTCACGGTCATTTCCATGCATTTCATGATCATTTCCGGCGATTCCGTTTAGATTCACGGTCATTTCCATGCACTTCACGATCATTTCCACGCATTTCACAGTCAATTCGCTTCACTTCACGGTCATTTCCATTCATTTCACGGTCATTTCCATGCACTTCACGGTCAATTTCCTTCACTTCACGATCATTTCCATGCATTTCACGATCATTTCGCTTCACCTCACGGTCATTTCCATGCATTTCACGATCAATTCCGGCGATTTCATTTAGATTCACGGTCATTTCCATGCACTTCACGGTCAATTCCCTTCACTTCATGGTCATTTCCATGCATTTCACGGTCAATTCGCTTCACTTCAGGGTCATTTCCATTCATTTCACGGTCATTTCCGGTGATTCCGTTTAGATTCACGGTCATTTCCATGCACTTCACGGTCAATTCCCTTCACTTCACGGTCATTTCCGATGATTCTGTTTAGATTCACGGTCATTTCCATGCACTTCACGGTCAATTACCTTCACTTCACGGTCATTTCCAAGCACATCACGATTAATTCCCTTCACTTCACAGTCATTTCCATGCATTTCACGGTCATTTTTGGCGATTCCGTTTAGATTCACGGTCATTTCCATACACTTCACGGTCATTTCTATGCATTTCACGGTCAATTCGTTTCACTTCACGGTCATTTCCATGCATTTCACGATCATTTCCGGCAATTCCGTTTAGATTCACGATCATTTCCATGCACTTCACGGTCAATTCCCTTCACTCCACGGTCATTTCTAGGCTGGGGCTCTGTGGGCCCACCATGATGTATGGTTTTATCCACGCCATTCATCCATTTTTTTCATGTCATTTTTGGACATGAGCCCTGTAATGACCCAGAATTTTGGTACACGTGCGTACACATACATGTATGTATAATTGCCTTCATTGGAGTATACACACATAGACCCATGCATACATCCACGCACCCATGCACATATGCATCTATCGGCTCATATAAATTGTGACCGTTGATGTGTGATCGTTTTGCTTAGTGTGAACTATTAATTAATGTCATTAATGATTACATGATTTTGGTAGAATATATTTAAGTTTATTTATAATGCACTCTCTCAATTCATATACTTAAGACCACGTGTTTAATTATTAACTAATCCAAATCTAGCCAACATCAACTATTGACTGTGCACTGAGATTAATCTGATCTTAACCACTAGATTGTTGTTAAAAAATAAAATAAAAATCGAGAACAACCCATTTTTTTGTGGGAACCAACCCCACCGTCCGCTTGTGTGTGGCCCACCTGAGTTTCAGATCAGCCTCATTTTTTTGCTTTATATCTTCTCTTGGCCAGGCCGAGATGATGGACGGATTAGATTTAAATTATTGTTAATGGGACCCACTATATCTTAAAAAATAAAAATAAAATAAAAAATGAAAGTTACATCTTCCGCACGACTAAACCACCTTCTCCACTTTCCTTCCGTTTTGTACGGTAATGGCCGCCGAACCTCCCACTAAATGAAACCGTTCCATGATTCTCACTCCTCTATTCCATTACGCATCATTTTATAAAAAAAAGAGAGAGAGAAAGAATTGAAAGAATCAATCAAATAAAAAAAAAATTAGAGTGGGAGAGAGAGAGAGAGCGCTGTAAATCGAGAGAGAGAGATTAAAGCGAGGCCGGATCGTCAGACTTTAAGGTAGGTGATCTTAACCTGAAATTTACCATTTTCAATTTTATTATATCTATTTAATCCAAATTTTCGTAGAAATATTATTGTTAATTAATTTAATTTTATTTTTTTTTATGTAGGGAATCTACGCATTTAGAAATTTCTATTTTATTCTATTTTAAATATTTAATACTGAAATAATTTATAGATAAATAAAATAAAATAAATTTACAGAATAAAATAAATAGTTTATTTAAGATTATTTTATTAATTCTTAAATGTTTTGTTAAGAGGAAAAATTATTAAATTAAATTTCAAATAAATTATAATATCCTACAATATTTTACAGTACAAATAGAATATATAATTAATTATTTAAAGTATTGATAATTCATTATATAGAATGGTGAATATAAGTGATGTAAGATTGATAAGTATATATAAGCAAATATGATTATAAAAATAAAATAATAATATATAATAATAATAACAAATTATAAATTATATAATTGTAATATGTAATCAGTATTAATATGATATATAATAAGATATATAATAAAATAAAATAAAATAAAAAGGTTTATAAGATCATTAATGTATAGTAAAATATAAATATTATGTTACATAATAATATATTAGTAATACAATATAATTGTAGGTTAAAAAAAATAATGACAAAATATATAACATAATTAAAATAAACATATGTAAGATAATATTATATTACATAATTAATACATAAGTATTTAATATTATTTATATGATTATGTTATAAGTAAAAAAAAGTTTTATCTGATAATATATAAAAGTGTAATAAATATAATTTATTATTTCTAAAAAAAAATTATGTAAATGATGATATTAATAATTTAACATAAAAGTAATATAATAATTATATTAAATGTATCAAACAAAAGTAAATTTATTAATTTAGATAGTCAATTATAAAACAAGGTTAATCATACTGACATAATGTTATAACAAATAATTTATATAATAATAATAGTATTCAAAATTCAAATTAATATCTTTCTTAACCTTATTTAATTTAGATTTAAAAATAAATAATAATAAAATTCTGAATTTAGGTTTAAATAGTTAGATAAAATAATAATAATAAAAATAAATTTTAAATTATCAAATAATAATTTAATTACATTATTAATGTTATATTATATAAATCAGTGTGATAATTTTTGTTATGTAAAGATTAAAATTCAAATTTTATTTCTAAAATTTGAAGAGTTAATTAAATTAAATTTAAATGAACTTAAGTTTAAGAAAATTTTTAAATTTTTGGAATTAAAACTAAATTGATTAGATTTTTATACTTTGGAATTCTAGTGATTAATGTATATTTAAAACTTTATTAAATTAAAATTTTTATAAAGTATAATATTAGATTTTTAACTAAAAAAAATATATGTATACCTTTTCCTTGTAGTTCAAAATTTTTGTTTAAATTAAAATTTAAATAATTTATCGATTAAACCTAAATATACATTCACAATGAATTATCAAAAAGAAATTAAAATTGTTATAAAATAATCAAGTTATTTCAATATGTGTGTGTGTGTGTGTGTGTGTATTTGTCAAGTTTATGTGATAAATAAAATAAAAATTTTAATTTTATAATTTAGTGAATAAAAATAATAAATATTTTGATGCTAATATTTAACATTATTTAAGTAAAAAAAAATAATTTAATTAAAGTTAGAATTTAAATAAAATTTCTTGTACATTATTTCAGTGTAATTCCTAAATTAAATAATAGTAAAAATAATATTTTATTTAAGTATTTAAATTATTAAAGTTTTAATAAAATGATATCTAAAATTATTAATTAGAAATAAAAATTTATATTGTTGATATTTTAGATGGTAAAACAATAATTTATCTTACATACCATATCAGCCCAACAACACAACAGTAAAAAACCTTGATTGGAAACAGCTATGGTTAAATAGACTAACCTGAAATCCAAACCATTCATTAAATAGACCACTTAGGTGTTATTTTCTTTTGGTAGATGGTGTCCTGAAACTCAACTTCTCACGCATCCAGCGAGTGTAGACAGCAAGTTAATGCCATGTGTTGCGTCAGTGGGAGAAACTCGTTGAGAGCGTAAGCGTGGGTCAGGTCTATCATGCGACGCTAAGTAAGTCGTGGGCGTATGGTTTAGTCCAGAAATCGACGGTCCAAATATCGGTTGTGACCTCTACGGCATGTCGTGGATGGCTAAATGGGACACCGAAAATGTTTGGTTCGAGCATCTGGGCACTTTGGATGTCTGTAGGTAAAAGTCCCTAAACCTCTAAGGCTAAGAGACGCCCTAACGTCAAGACCGAGTGGATACATGAGCGCCTGAGTGCCGAATACCAGGAGGCCGCTTCTTTCACTGTGTCGTGGTGGGTTGAAAGGGGGTGTAGCCTTACCCGCTCGAGAGTAGGGGGCATAGTTAGGCTGAGTTTGACCAGCTCGTGAATGGGTCCGCTATCAACGTGCTGGGTAGATATTGGCTGACTATTGGTTAGGCGATAGTGAGGTCTCTTCCACTTACATGGTCACGCGTTAGTGGGCGATGATTTGCATGTAGAGTGTACTAGACCCCGGTGATAATCCCAGAGATGTACAGTACGGATTTGTAGAGCAGGCATTGTATACTCATTCATTCATTCATTCACTATCTACTCGGGCTGGTGGTGCGCGACTATTTGTTACATGTGTCGTCGCAATGGCCAGGATTTCGGTTGGAGCGCACGACTTGTAAGCCCCGTATCCTAGATCGTACCATTCTGTGGACTTCCACCGTCTCCCGGTTAAATTCCCTTGTGATGGACCCCATAGCCAGTGATACTACGTACTATCATCCCGATTTTACACTCCAATATGGTCATTCCATTCACACCACATATTACATTACATTCATGGCATATGACATTTTGAATTACTGTGTTGCTGCATTTATATGGTCTAGGTACAACTGACACTATTCGTGAACTCATCAGGAATTGTATATTGCATTACATCATCGACATCTGATATTTGGCTCCTTATGACTCCTCATTTGCATAACTGATCTATATTGCGTATTTTGATATTGATTGACTCATAGACTTGTCAGTATTTCCGCTTACTCTGATATCGTATGATTCATGATCTTACTAGTATTTTTGATATTGTATGATTATGGTATTATATTGAATACTTGGTACTTACCTTGTGCACATACTTACACTACCCTCTAAGCTTTCTATAAGCTTATGCACAATAGATACGTGCAGGTGATGTTAGGTTGCAGTAGCATGGAGCTTGGAGCTTATAGCTGACTTCTGGAGCTTTGATTTTGATATATGCATTTCCCTTTCAGTATAATATTCAAATGTTTATATTAGTTGATATATGATGATGATGTTGCTTTGTGATTTGGGTAAACTTGTGATTATGCTTCTTACGAGATAAATGTATATTGGAAAATCCTCCTTGTATGATCACAACATCGGAACCTGGCATATGGACGCTGGGAGCCGAGAATGGGGTACTACGGAGGCTGTTGGCACCGGATTTAGCGATCGAGATTCCAGTGAATCCGATTTTCGAGTCTAGGGCGTAACATTTCACGGTCATTTCCAACCATTCCGTTTAGGTTCACGGTCATTTCCATGCACTTCACGGTCAATTCCCTTCACTTCATGGTCATTTCCACGCATTTCATGGTCATTTCCATTCATTTCACGATCATTTTCGGTGATTTCGTTTAGATTCACAGTCATTTTCACGCATTTCACGGTCAATTCGCTTCACTTCACGGTCATTTCCACGCATTTCACAGTCAATTCGCTTCACTTCATAGTCATTTCCATTCATTTCACGGTCATTTCCAACGATTCCATGCACTTCACGGTCAATTTCCTTCACTTCACGGTCATTTCCACACATTTCACGGTCAATTCACTTCACTTCAGGGTCATTTCCATGCATTTCACGACCATTTTCGACAATTCCGTTTAGATTCACGGTCATTTCCATGCACTTCACGGCCAATTCCCTTCACTTCATGGTCATTGCCATGCATTTCATGGTCATTTCACTTCACTTTAGGGTTATTTCTATGCATTTCATGGTCATTTCCGGCGATTCTGTTTAGATTCACAGTCATTTCCATCACTTCACGGTCATTTCCAACGATTTTGTTTAAATTCACGATCATTTCCATGCACTTCACGGGCAATAGCTTTCACAACACGGTCATTTCCAAGCACATCAAGGTCATTCACTTAACTTCACGATCATTTCCATGCATTTCACGGTCATTTCCGGCGATTCCGTTTAGATTCACGGTCATTTCCATGCACTTCACGGTCAATTCCCTTCACTTCACGGTCATTTCCATGCATTTCACGGTCAATTCGCTTCACTTCACGGTCATTTCCATGCATTTCACGATCATTTCCGGCAATTCCGTTTAGATTCACGGTCATTTCCATGCACTTCACGGTCAATTCCCTTCAGTCCACGGTCATTTCCACACATTTCACAGTCATTTCGCTTCACTTCATGGTCATTTCCATTCATTTCATGGTCATTTCTAGCGATCTATTTAGATTCACGATCATTTCGATGCACTTCACGGTCAATTGCCTTTACTTCACGGTCATTTCCACGCATTTCATGGTTAATTCGCTTCCCTTCATGGTCATTTCCACGCATTTCATGGTTAATTCGCTTCCCTTCATGGTCATTTCCGACGATTTTGTTTAGATTCGCGGTCATTTCCATGCACTTCACAGTCATTTCCACACATTTCACGACCAATTCGTTTCACTACACGGTCATTTCCATGTATTTCACAGTCATTTCCGGCGATTCCGTTTAGATTCACAGTCATTTTTATGCACTTCACGGTCAATTGCCTTCACTTCAAGGTCATTTCCATGCACTTCACAGTCAATTCCCTTCACTTGCACATGAAGTCCATGGAAATGACCGTGAATCTAAACGGAATCGCTAGAAATGATCGTGAAATGCATGGAAATGATCGTATAGTGAAGGGAATTAACCATGAAGTGCCTAGAAATGACCGTGAAGTGAAGACAATTGACCGTGAAGTGCATGGAAATGACCGTGAATCTAAACGGAATTACCGGAAATGACCGTGAAATGCATGGAAATGATGGTGTAGTGAAGCGAATTGACCGTGAAATGCGTGGAAATGACCGTGAAGTGAAGGGAATTGACCGTGAAGTGCATGGAAATGACCATGAATCTAAACGGAATCGCCGAAAATGACTATGAAATGCATGGAAATGACCGTGAAGTGAAGCGAAATGACCATGAAACGCCTGGAAATGACCGTGAAGTGAAGCGAAATGACCGTGAAATGCATGGAAATGACCGTGAAGTGAAGGGAATTGACCGTGAAGTGCATGGAAATGACCATGAATCTAAACGGAATCGCCGAAAATGACTGTGAAATGCATGGAAATGACTGTGTAGTGAAGGGAATTGACCGTGAAGTGCCTGGAAATGACCGTGAAGTGAAGGCAATTGACCGTGAAGTGCTTGGAAATGATTGTGAATCTAAATGGAATCGTCGAAAATGACCATGAAATGAATGGAAATGACCCTGAATTGAAGCGAATTGACCGTGAAATGTGTGGAAATGACCATGAAGTGAAGGGAATTTACCGTGAAGTGCATGCAAATGACCGTAATCTAAACGGAATCGCCGGAAATGACTGTGAAATGAATGGAAATGACCCTGAAGTGCATGGAAATGATCGTGAATCTAAACGGAATCACCGGAAATGACTGTGAAATACGTGGAAATGACCGTGAAGTGCATGGAAATGACTGTGAATCTAAACGGAATCGCCGGAATTGACCGTGAAATGCATGGAATGACCGTGAATCTAAACAGAATCGCCGGGAATGACTGTGAAATGCATGGAAATGACCGTGAAGTGAAGCGAATTGACCGTGAAATGCGTGGAAATGACCATGAAGTGAAGGGAATTGACCGTGAAGTGCATGGAAATGACCGTGAATCTAAACGGAATCGCCGGAAATGACCGTGAAGTGAAGCGAATTGACCGTGAAATGCGTGGAAATGACCGTGAAGTGAAGGGAATTTACCGTGAAGTGCATGGAAATGACCGTGAATCTAAATGGAATCACCGGGAATGACCGTGAATATAAACGAAATCGCCGGAATTGATCGTGAAATGCATGGAAATGACCCTGAAGTAATGTGAAATGACTGTGAAATGCATGGAAATGACCATGAAGGAAAGGGAATTGACTGTGAAGTGCATGGAAATGACCGTGAATCTAGACGGAATCGCCAAAAATGATAGTGAAATGCATGGAAATGACCCTGAAGTGAAGCGAATTGACCATGAAGTGCATGGAAATGACTGTGAATCTAAACAAAATCGCTGAAAATGACCGTGAAATGCATGGAAATGACCGTGCAGTGAAGCGAATTGACCGTGAAATGCATGGAAATGACCGTGAAGTGAAGGGAATTGATCGTGAAGTGCATGGAAATGACCGTGAATCTAAACAGAATCGCCAGAAATGACCGTGAAATGCATGGAAATGACCGTGAAGTGAAGCGAATTGACCGTGAAATGCATGGAAATGACCGTGAAGTGCATGGAAATGACCGTGAATCTAAACGGAATCGCCGGAAATGACCATGACATGCATGGAAATGACCTTGAAGTGAAGCGATTGACCGTGAAATGCATAGAAATGACCGTGAAGTGAAGGGAATTGACCGTGAAGTGCATGAAAATGACTGTGAATCTAAACGGAATCACCGAAATTGATTGTGAAATGCATGGAAATGACCGTGAAATGAAGCGAAATGATCGTGAAGTGAAAGGAATTGACCGTGAAGTGTATGGACATGACCGTGAATCTAAATGGAATCGTCGGAAATGACTGTGAAATGCATGGAAATGACCGTGAAGTGAAATGAATTGACCGCGAAGTGAATAAAATGAATAAAATTGACCACAAGGTGAATGAAATGGATTTTTGACCATCGACCCGATGGAATCTTGGAAAATAACTATGTTGGTTGGCTAAATTAGCTTTTCCTACCCCAAAATCATGTGGTACGTTAAGTAACTCATTCTAGTTTAGGAGATATGCTTGTTAAATAAATAGACAAAGAAATGAATTAAAAGATAAAAAATATATTTTTATATACTTATATATACCTATTTACGTAATTATGTATTAGAGAAAAATGTAAGGGAAAAAAGTTCTCTTCGTAAATAAAAAAATAAAAATAAAAAAATAAAAAAAATTCTGCCAGACTGGCACGACAGTACTGGCGGTAGTGCCACAGCAGTCCGGGCTTCTTTTTTGGGTTGCCTTAGAATTTTTGTTGCTTTGTGGGTCCCATCATGAGGTATGTGTTACATCCAAACCGACCATCTATTCGGCGAGCTCATATTAAAGCTTGAGACGAAAAATAAGAGAGATCTAACTATAGTGAATCACACTGTATAAGGCAGTGGGGAATTGAACTTCTATCCTTGATACCCTTTTAAAGGTTACAGAAGTTCTAGATGATTATGAAATTTGTTTTTCTTCTTCATCCGGGTCTCTGTGACCTTATGAATAGTTGGATGGAAAGTAAATGTTACGGTGGGCGCTACAAAAGTTCTAACGGTAAAAATCAATTTTCCCGCTGCTCTTACGGTGGGCCCTACAAAAGTTGATCTTTGGGTATGATTTATTATTATTATTATTATTTTGATAATGCTCCGAAATGATCTCGAAATATGGACGAACGTTGTGGATATAATAAATACATAACTGTGGAGCCATATAACCTTGATATCTTCTGAATCGTTCGTACAACTCTTTGTTCGAGGAGCGTCAGCGCTCGTCTTCGAGCACCAGCCGATCCTCCGGCAGAAGGAAAAGTAGGGGCATTTTTGACCTTTGGGAAGCTGTCCGTACATACGGGGCTTATTCTTGCAAGGTAAAAAGGCTTACAAATGTAAATAGGTCGTACAGTCACAAATTTCTTTTATGGTATCGATCAACACGTGAGGTCTTAGTAGACGATATACCTCGTTCCAACGCTTGAGGTCTTGGTATCGATCCCTAGTGGGGCTGGCTAACATGGAGGGTGTGTACTACATGACTTTGTAATGACAAGCTAACCGCCGCCCCCCCCTTTAAAACAAAAAAAAAAAAAAAAAAAAGGAAAAGTTCCTATGTGAGAAAGTTTTGTGTACCCCCATCTGCAATAAGGCCCATCAAATGAATACTTTCAATAGTTAAAATCTGACCCCAAATGCAATAGTTAAAAGTACTAATTGTAAATAATACTTTTACATTAGATATATTGTATCATGCTATTTACATAATTGCATTTCCACCTATTTTGTATTTGCTATATAACAGTGACATATGGTCCAATCAAATCCCACCACATCCCAACACCTCCAAGCTAGGTGTTGGAAGCACCATTCAATCCGAACGGGGGATCTACTTCATCCAAGCACATAGAACTCCTAGGTCAAAAGTAGGGCTATACATCGAGCCGAGTCGAGTTGAGGTGGGCCAAGCTTGGCTTGACTCGTCCGTTCTCTCCTCGAGTTTGAGCTCGAGCTTGAGCTCAACCTCGAGCTTACCATTGGAGCTTAGCTTATTTTTCAAAAATTTCGAGTCGAGCTCGAGGCGAGCTAGTGGATCGAGTCGAGGCGAGCTTACCTCGAGTCGAGTCGAGCCTGATCCTAACCCGACCCAACTCGCACCCGACTCAACCCAGCAACCCGACCCAATCGGCACCCGACTCAACCCAGTCACTCGACCCAATTGACCAAACCCACACGACCTAACTCCCAAATCAAATATTTAATTAATAATATATATATATATAATATTTATAATTTTAGATAAAGTCATATAAGTACATTGTTGCTGGTGCTAGGAGAGAAAGAGCGTGGGCGAGTGGCTGAGTTCAAGCTCGAGCTTCGGGCCGAGCCGAGTTCGAGTCGAGTCAAGTCAAGATCCACTATGATCGAACTCGGCTTGTTTTCAAAACGAGTTGGGTCATTTGAAGCTTGGCTCGCCTCCAGTTATCATTCGAGCCGAGTCAAGTCGAGGTAGATCGAGCTGAGCCGAGCGAGCTTTTCGAGCTAGCTTGGCTCGTGTACAGCCCTAGTCAAAATCTAGGTGGGGCCCTACTTGATGTCTATTAAAATTTCACTCGGAGCCATCTTCGGATGAAGTTAGGACATAAGACCAAAAATAAGGTGGATCTAAAACTCAAGTGGGCCATACCAAGAAAAAAAATTGAGAATTAAACACCCACGGTTGAAATGTTCTTGGGGCCATATAAGTTATAATGTTAATATTTTTGTGTTTTCAGTTCATTCCAATGTTAATGACCTTATCGGTGGTTTGGATGACAGATAAACATCAAGTAGACTCGTAAGGTTTCAATTGTAGGTATATTTATCCCACTTGAGTTTTGGATCCGCCTCCTTCTCATGTCCTAAGGGCCTGTTTGATTTCCAGTGCACTGGTAAATACCAGGTAAAAGAGTAATAATTATTTCCCTGTGTATTTACAAGGCACTTGATTTGACTACTTACTTTTTTGACACGGTGACCAAAAACATTACAAAATATATATGGGTCTCACTGTGACGCATTTCGCTTATCTACACCATTCATCCATTATGGCTTTTGAATTTATAGTATAATAAAAAAAAATAAGATATATCCAAAACTCAAGTGGACCACACCATACGAAAACAGGAATCGAATACTTATTGTTAAAAACTTTGTGAGGCCACTATTTCTTTTGGTGTGGGCCACCTGAGTGTTGGATCATCCTCAGTTTTTGGCTCATGCCTCAAAATATTGTGGTAAAACATATGGACGGAATTGATATATCATATACATTACCTTGAGGTTCAAAAATTTTAAATAGCTATTTGAATCGGTTCCCAATGCAGAAGTTTCCATGGATTTTCAAACGGATGAAATGGTAATAATTATCCATATCCTACGTATTACCCAAGCTCTTGGAAATCAAACATGCCCTAAGGGCCTATTTGGGAGCCTGGATTTGGATTTGAAATCCTTCTATTGTGTTTGGTAGCCTGGCAATCAACTTTAATCCAAAAGTGAGTGGCTAAGCATGATATATTTACGAGGGATTGAGTTTCATTATTGAATTAACTTTAATATTTTTAATTAGTGAAACTATATGTAATGTTTAACACAATGGTTGTAGTAAGCCTATTGAAATATATGTTTTGCATGAAAATGATGAAATTCCGAGTCTCGGATGAGCCACAAGCACAAAATCATGTTTGAGTGATTTACCAACAATTTTTAGCTGTTAATATGCATGAACAATGTTTGGACGGTGTTGATCATCATATTTAAGTAATTATAGTGATGCAATTGATAATCTAATTGTTTGGGGACATCATTAGTGGGCCACGTGCCTAGTAGAATAATAGTCCAGTGACATACATGTTACATATGCAACTCAAGGAAGGATTTTAGGTGTAATCCAAGCTCTCACTGTGGATTTAAAAACCCCTCTTAAAATAAATTTGAAAACCATTATTGAATTTGAAACCCCCAATAATTTTAGCGCCAAACACTTAGGGGATTTGAAAATCCATCGTGCCAAACGACTCCTAACATGATCCGGACGGGGTGGAATTTTCATAAACATCAGAGGGTCCCACCTAGCTTTCCAAGGCAGGAATTGTAACGGGCAGTCCACATCCACGCACCTGCCCCCACCTAGAAGGAAATCTGTCCAGGCAGGGGCTCTGTGGGGCCACCATGATTTATGGATTTCATCCACTCTGTTCATCCATTCTTTCAAATCATTTTAGGATATGATCCCAAAAATGAGCCAGATCCAATGGTCAAGTGGAACACACTACAGGAAGCAACGGTGATCATGATGCCCACCGTGGAAACCTTCCTAAGACCCACCTTGATGTTTAGTTCTATTTTCCATCCAAATAACCTGTTAAATAGGTAACATAGACTTCGATGAAGGGAAAAGACAAATGTCAGCTTCATCCAAAACTTCTGTGGGCCCTAAGAAGTTTTTAACGGTGGCCATCAATCCCCACTGTGTGGTCCACTTGAGCCTTGGATCTGACTCATTTTTTGTCTAATAGCCTAAAATAATCTGGAAGAATAGATTAACGGCGTGGATAAAACCCATACATCAGAAGTTCGTTTTGTCTCATACCCTTCGTCTAGGCCGGGCAGGACGCAATCCGCTTTCCAAACCGATATAAAAGAGACGTCTGAGAGATGAACGAGGTAAATACACAGATGTTGGGTGTATTTCTCTACTTCTTACTCTTCTAACTTTATCAGAAGTTCGTTTTGCCCAAAATATTCCCAAACTTAGCAGAGATGACTTACCACCAGGCTTTGATTTTCGTGCTGGGACTGGAACCACAGCTTATCAGGTCGCTCTCTTTCTCACTCTCAAATAGAAAAAGTCCTTTTTACCCTTACAAGGATAATTTTGTCAGCATGATTTATTTTTAATGACCAAGTTACCCTTGTGTTTGATGAAGGTTGAAGGGGCAGCAGCCGAGGATGGAAGGACTCCGTGCGTTTGGGACACTTTCGCTCATTCAGGTCTGTGTGAGTCCCTACAGTACACGTGGTAGGATGATATGTCAATCGAAACCGTCCATTTACTGGGCCTCACTATGGATGGAAAATGGTTCAAAACACGCATACATCCGATGATCCTAGCCGTCAGATCAGTGGCTTGCAAAGCAATGATAGGAAAGAAATCGTTGTTAATGGCTGGTGTTAATTGATATTGGAAATGAAAAGAATAGATTAGTATGCTTTCGGAAATTTGGCCATCCATGAGTTGGCTCTCTAGATGAACGGACCTGATTGTCACATGTTCTTGCCACGTGTTCTATAGATTGATGGCTCTACCATATTCCTGTTGTTCCCTGTACCATCTCTCAGACAGTCCCGGCTTCCACTGAGCTGGGCATCGATTCCAGTCGTACCTAGTTATGGCTGACCCGACTCAATTGGGTTTTAAAATAGGCTTGACCTGAACTCGGTACTGAGTCCAGGCACACGTTATCCGAGTTCGGGCCTGGTCTGTACTTATCAGACCAAGTCCAACCTGGTCAAAAGTAGAGAGTAGGGTCAAGTTGGTACCAAATTAAATAGAGAGAGAGAGAGAGAGAGTAGGGCCGAGTTGGCACTGAATCAGATTGAGAGAGATAGAACGAGAGAAGAGGGTGGTAATGGTGGTGGGTGGTTGCTGGGCTTAGAAGAAGAGGATGAGGGAGGGAGAGAAAGTTTGGGATTGGGTTGGGGTCAGATTCGGAGTCAGGTGCGGCGAGTAGGGTTGAAAATACTTAGAAATTATTATTTTAAAAATTATATATATACTCGAATTCGATTTAAGTCAGGTTTCTGATCAAGTTGAATCTAACCGAATCAAGTTTCGGGTTGAGTTACTAGGTAACTTGGACTTGACGCGGTTTGAGTTCGGATTGAGCAAAACTTACGTGGTTCAAACCGACTCACCAATTTGGTTCGGATCAAGTTGGGTCTGAATGAGTTTGATGAGTCAAGCTGTCCCGTGCCCAGCTCTATTGTCGAGCCTGTCCTGCCTCAGGGCCGAAGTTGGATTCGTGTATCAGGTTCGAAGATTGGGCTTGGCCTTCAAATTCAAGCCCATTTTTCAATCAGGTTAGGTTTGGACTAAGTACAACAGTCCAACAGTCCTATGACAGTTTAGCCCAAACATGCCCCCACACAATATAGAAATTTCTATGGTGAGCGGGGGTCCCAATATTCCCTGTGGTGTGGGCCATCCGAGTTTTGGATTTGTCATATTTTTTAGATTTGGGCCAAAAGGGGGAGTTTGAACTGATGAACAATTTTGATAGAACATAAGCATATGGGCCCTGCATAACTTGCCAGTATGTTATCATTCCCCCTCCCTGTAACAAGCTTGTGATGAGTCAAGCCTATACATGGCACAGGTATTATCTCTTAGTGGCTCACGCTATTTTGTTTCTTTTATTGATGATGTTAGTAGAAAATCGCGGGTCTATTTCTTAAAGCATAAATTTGATGTATTTAAGAAGTGAAAAGTTACGATAGAAAACGAGACATGTAAAACAATAAAATGTCTCAGATCTGATAACAGGGGAGAATACTATGGTAAAAGGTTTGAGGAGTATTGTGCAGCAAATGGAATCAAACATCAGAAAACGATTCTAGAGACACCGCAACAGAATAGTGTGGCTGAGCGCATTAACAAGACCATCCTTGAGCGCGTCACGAGCATGAGGCTATATGAAGGGTTGCTGAAGACCTTTTGGGCAGATGCTGTGAATACTGACACATATCTCATCAATAGAAGCTCCTCAGCACCATTGGATGGTGGGATACTAAAAGAAACGTGAACTGAGAAAGAAGTGAACCTTACACATCTCAGAGTGTTTGGTTGCACTTCATATGTTCACATTGATGCAGAGCACAGAAACAAGCTAGATGCGAAGTTCAGGAAGTGCACGTTTATATGCTACGGGCAACATGATTTTGGCTATAGGTTTTGGAATGCAGAAAATAGGAAAATCATCAGAAGCAAGGACGTACTCTTCAATGAAAAAGTGATGCATAAGGACAGTGTGCAGAAAAATAAGACCGAAGAGAAAGAATTCGTAGAGTTAGAAGAGTTACCGGACACGGGTGTGACAACGACACAGGATGATTATGCACAGGAGCATTATGAGGTAGAATCACATACATCGGTTCCGAGGAGGTCTACTCGGGAGAGGAGACCCACGGTCCAATATTCACCTTCCTTCCATTATCTACTGTTGACAGATAATGGTGAACCAGAGTGTTTTGAAGAGGCATTACAATCGGATACACGACTTAAGTGGGAGCAGGCCATAGATGATGAGATAGACTTTCTTGAGTCTAATCGTACATGGGAGCTAGTCATTCTACCCAAGGGTAAGAAAGCTCTTCATAACAAGTGGGTTTACAAACTGAAGGAAGAGCACGATAGTTCGAAATGGTACAAGGCTAGATTGGTTGTGAAAGGGCTTCAATAAAAGGCAGGTATCGATTTCACTGAAATATTTTCACCAGTAGTGAAAATGTCTATGATTCGCATGGTCTTCAGTATAGTGGCTACAGAGGACTTACATCTAAGGCAGCTAGATGTTATGACAACTTTTTTATGGGGACCTTGAAGAAGAGATATATATGCATCAGCCGACAGGATATGTGGCATCAGGAAAAGAGAACAAAGTGTGCAAATTGAAGAAGAGTTTATATGGCTTGAAGCAGGCCCCGAGGCAGTGGTACAAGTTCCATGTCGGGAAACGGTTTTAGGAGATGTCATGCAGACCACTGTTGTTATTTGAAGAAACTTGATACGTCGTACACTATCCTTCTTCTATACGTTGATGATATGCTTGTGGCCGGTTCAAGCATAAAGGACATCTCAGATCTCAGAAGATAACTGTCTAGAGAATTTTCCATGAAGGATTTAGGAGCTGCAAAACAAATCCTAGGCATGAGGATAAAGCGTGACAAGGAAAACAAGAAACTAGTTTTGTCACAGGCAGAGTACATAGTCAAGGTACATGATCGATTCAATATGGGAGGTGCTAAGCCGGTTAGCACTCCATTAGCCAACCACTTCAAGCTATCTAAGGAGCAAGGAGCAAAGACGCATGAGGAATGAGATTACATGGCTAAAGTCTCATACGCGTCAGCTATTGGGAGTCTCATGTATGCTATGGTGAGCACGAGGCCAGACATTACTCAAGCAGTGAGAGTTGTTAGCAGGTTCATGAACAACCCCGGGAAGGAACATTGAGAAGCTGTGAAGTGGATCCTTAGATACCTGGTAGGTACTAAGGATGTAGGGCCATGTTATGGAGAATCGGAAATCAAACTACAAGGCTACGTGGATTCAGATTTAACAGAAGATATCGACAACAAAAGAAGCACTATAGGTTATGTTTTTTCTCTGGGTAGTGCTGCAGTCAGTTGAGTCTCTCAGTTACAGAAGATAGTATCTATTAGTACGACGGAAGCAAAATATATTGCGGCTATAGAAGCGTGTAAGGAGATGGTATGGATGCAAGGTTTTATGGAAGAGTTGAGTAAGAAGCAAGCAAATTGCAAGCTGTATAGTGATAGTCAAAGTGCAATACACTTGGCTAAGAATTCATCCTTTCATTCAAGGACCAAGCATATTGAATCAGATATCACTTCATACGTTCGTTACTAGAAGATGGATCGATTGCTCTGGAGAAGATTCATAAATGTGAGAATCCTGCGGATATGCTGACCAAGGCGGTCACACGGGAGAAGTTGAAGCTCTATTCAGCTTTGATTAGTCTTCAGGCTTGAAGAAAGGGAGATAGTGCACTCCGGTTGAAGAAAACGAAGGTTTATGGTGATGTGTCTCAAAGTGTGAGATTGTTGAGATGTAGAGGCACATGACGGCCGCTCGACCAGTTGAGTGACCTGCTCAACCGGTCGAGTGACCCACTCGACTAGTCGTGGACTAGCTCGACTCGTTTTCCAACGACTTGGGACTTTGAATTTTCGAGGTGCTCGAACAGTCGTGGTATGTGCTCAACCAGTCGAGGGTGCCACTCAACTGGTTGAAGACTCCGCAAGACCAGTCAAGCCTACGCAGATTTGAGTCCGGATTTGATACAGACTGCGGAAAGTTGTGTCGATTTTCGCAGAGGTGCAAAAGAAAAATTGCCTAAACTATAAATAAGTGTTCGTAGGGCTTTTCTAGGCATTGTGGGAAATAATTCTAAGGTGTGGGCAAAGGGTTTTCTCTGTACTTTCAAGGGAGAGGTTAGTATATTGCCTTATATTTTCATTTTTCTTCATAGTGGAAGTTTGCATCTGTGATTTTTTACCCTTGTTGGGGTTTTTCCACGTATATCTTGTATTGTGGTTTGTTTGGAATGCTTTGATTCTTTTTCTAGTTTATATTTCTTTCTGTTTATCGTTTGTGGGTGAGACCAGAGATCGGATCTCGGTTCACTGCGTTGTTGGCGTGCTGTGCAACGCATTATATATTCTTACATTATCAAACACATCTTTCTTGATTTTCTCTAACAGAACAAGTTGGAGTTTGTGTAGCGAGCTAGCTTTATTAATATTAAAGTTGAACTTTTTTATGGCCCAGTATGCCTTATGTTCCAATTCTACTGGCAAGTGATAAGTTTTCCCATTAACAAGTTTGTAAGGAGACATTTCAATAAGAGTTTTGAATGCGATCTTATAAGCCCACAACACATCAGTTAGTCGTAAAGACCATTATTACGTTCACAACACATCAGTTAGTCGTAAAGACCATCACTACGTTCTGGATTTATAGTTTTCTCTAGAATTTATGTGATCTCCCTATTAAAAATTTCACCTTAAACACTCATCTATGGATGATAGGGTGTAGCCACTTTGTGAGTTATGCCATATTTCTTCATTAAGTTTTCAAATGGCCTATTACAAAAGTAGGAACCACCATCACTTATTATGGTTCTCGACGTTCCAAATCTTAATAAAATATTTTTCTTTTAAAAATCGTATATCAATTTTGTGATCATTTATTCTAAAAGGAATTGCCTCTAACCATTTGGAAACATAATCCACAGTTAGGAAAATGTAAAGATGTTCAAAAGATTGAGAAAAATGTCCCATGAAATCAATACACTAACAATTGAAATTTTCTATAATTAAAATCGGATTTTCATGCATCATATTTTTTTGGGACATTTTTCCTATTTTTTGACATTGCTCACATGCCTTGAAAACTCATAAATATCTTTGAACATGGTCAACCAATAAAAACCACATTAAAGAATCTTAGTGATGATTTTCTTTACTAAAAATTAACCTCCACAAGCTTATGAGTAACAAAAGGAGACAACACTAGATTATTCATTATTGCGAACACATCTCCTAATTATTTGATTTGTGCAATATGTTGGCAACCCTAGGTGCAAAGTCGCGATGTAGTATATTAACTTGGGAGTCCAAGATTGTTCCACAGGGAATATTAAATAAAGGGTTTAAATAATTAATAAAAGCAACTAAGGATATAAGAATTCACAATTAATAGAACTTGAACTTAATTCATCTATAAGTCGATAATTTAACTAGAACTGAATTCCAATTCATTCTAATCGAAAGATAGAGCAATAAAATTAATAACAAACATCCATCATAGATTAGAATCACGATAGGTTGATCTCCCTTGAAGATCTATGCAATCAATCGTAGGAAATCAAAAGCATCTATTGTACCCAGAGTTCACAATAGATTAATCAATTTTACAAATTGATTCCTTCCTCAATCTAAGAATTCAATTACATCTAATCATAATTTAATATGAAAAACCAATAACTTTCATTAAAAAAAATGAATTAAATACAAATATTCATTAAAAGGTTCATCCCTTAGCCTTAGCTAAGAGATTAGCTTAACATGGCTAACATCTTAAACAAAAGAAGAGTGAAAAACAAACTAGATTAGAGATTGGAAGGAAGAACGATGCCAGAAGAAAAGGTGCTAAGGGTACATGTAAAAGTGATTTTCTCGTGATCTTCCGGGGCTATCTCAATCTGATTGTAACCCGAGTGCCCATCAAGGAAACAATAGTAGGAATGAGCATCTAACATTTCCAAAATTTGATCAACAAAGGCAAGAAAAAGTGGTCCTTCCTTGTAACGGTATTTAGCTTCATATAGTCAATGCACATTCTCTAACCATTGGTAACTTTAGTCGGCACAAGTTCATTATTAGTATTGGCTACGTTAGTAATTACGGATTTCTTGGGTACCACCCGAGTTGGACTCACCCATTGACTATCAAATATAGTTTCAATGCCTCAATAATATACTCAAAGACAAAAATTTTTATTTTTTATTTTAAAATGAAGAAGTATCTCTCGATATGATGACGTCTCTCACTCTCATGAAAGAATATATATTTCCTCAAATGAACTAGGGTTTACATAAAACTCCTTGTAAAATTATCAAATTGCTCTCCAAGACTAGCTAAGCTCCAAACCCTTATGCAAAGGACCACTGCACCCCTGCGAAAGTGATAGCTGAATGAATAATACACCTATGATGATCAAGCTCCACATGTCCAAGCATTCGAGTGACTGGGCTGAGTTGGGCCGACCAACCCTCTATTCTCAAAACTGACCTGTGGAACTGAACTGAATAATACTTAACCAATTCTGAGTCGGCTCAAATCAGGACCAATCAACTCAGACCAGACTAATCCACGTTACCATGCAGGCGAAGCAAAATGGTGTAATAGGCCTGAATATTAATGGTGTCTGGTGCATCCCTCTTACAAATTCTACAAGAAACGTTGAAGCGACCCAAAGAGCCTTGGATTTCTACAATGGCTGGTAAGTACATATAACTATACAATCCATAAATACATACATACGTGCATATAAAATTACATGCACGCATAGATGCTTGCATACAATGTGTGCACGTGCATGCACACTAGCCAACTCATCCTCTATCATGTTTATATGTAAATCCACTCCGTCCATCAAGTGAGAACCATTATTTTCACCCCGTATACAAATTATCAAGTTGATAAAAACTCGATGGGTAACAACAATGGGAACAATTGTAAAACTACCCCTAAATCCTCTAACTTCAATGGTGTACCATGCCTGATACTTTTATCAGGCTGTTCTTTTTCTATTTTCACTTCGTTGAGGTGAATTGCACTTGATTAACGTCTTTGATCAGAGGTACTCACCATGTTGGCCCTACACACACAAAATAATATATATATATATATATATATATATATATATATATTTGGAAAAGGTTCTATGCAGTCGAGCTCATGGGAACTTCCCAAGAGGTCGAGCTGTGTGGGCCCGATCATGATGCGTGTCGAACATCAACACGGTGCATTTGATGGGTACCCTTTAAATTATGGGATATCCCAAAAATCAGTCGTATATTGAACTCAGGTGGGCCATACCATCTAAAATCATGTGAAGACATGCCTAAAACATATAAAAGCACTTGGTGGAGCTCACCTAAAATTTGGATGCATCTGAAACTTGGTCTGACCCCTCATCCAACTAGGGCACACATAATGGATGGGCTGGATTTGTGAGCCATAGCTCGGTGGGCCCAAAAAATAATTATGTATGTTTTAATGGGAGGGTAACCCCTTTCAACTTTTGTATGTGGTGTGGCCCAAAAAAGTCATCAATTGAATTGATTTTTAAGCCCGCGGCCCACCATGGAATGGTGCATCTGACTAAAGGGGTAGATGTTCGACACACATCGCGGTGGGCCCACACAGCCCGACCACATGGGATAATGCCCTGAAATGATTAATGCTCACACCCAACTAGTAGGCATGTGGGGCCCACCACTGAGATGATCCCATCATGAAAATGAGATGCCCAAAATAAGGTTAATCTAACTATTAGGTAGGGTACGTACATTAGAAAAACATGAAATAACACCTGAAAACTCACATTCTTTCAGAGTATCCTAACGAATTTTAATTAAGATTTTTGTGGTTGCAATTCTGCACATTATACACACACACACACACACACAGAGAGAGAGAGAGAGAGAGAGAGAGAGAGAGAGAGAGAGAGTCATGCTCACCTCACATCTAACACATGCGTACCTTTGCACACATGTCATGGGCGTTTGATCGGAACAGTCCATGTGATGTGTAATCCCATGAAACTCCGAGGGATAAATTTTTACTTGATCTAAAATTCTGGTGGGCCATAGAAAAGAGAAATGTCAATCCCATGAAACTCCAAGGGATAAATTTTTACTTGATCTAAAATTCTAGTGGGCCATCGAAAAGAGAAATGTCAATCAAGGGAGGAAACTGTTTTCATTTTTCATGGCCCACCAAAGTTTTGGATCAAAGTAAAAAATTGGACCCGGGGGTTTCACGAGGTGCTGCTTCACATGGACCATTCATATTTTGGAGTCACATTAATCTGATGAGTTCTCAAAAAAGTTTCATGCGAAGCTGCGCAGCTGAGCATTCCCATATATATATATATATATAGAGAGAGAGAGAGAGAGAGAGAGAGAGAGAGAGAGAGAGAGTCAATAATGTTTTCGTGCCAACAGTAATCATCTCCCGCCACCATCTCTTCCTGACCCTCCTGCCAAATCCCAACACCTGAAAACCGATCCGAATTTCAACCGTATGATGGACATCGGGAAGGAGAATGATAGGGAGAAAAAACTCCTATCTAGCATTGAATCCTGTAGGATTGCGCTGTACCACCGAAAACCCCCACAATCCAGCGACCAAATTCCTCGCAATCCGGGGGATTTTCTCACCAGCCGCAAATCCATTGCCCATCCAAACATATGGCTATTTTGACGCTGTGGGATTCGAGTACCCTATCCTATATAATATGGGCTACTCCAACGCACACTGCCCGTCCAAACACGCCCTTAGTAAAAATCTAAGTGGCCTCAAGAACAGGTTGGATGGAAATTAACCATTACGGTGGACTGTGGGAAGATTTCAACAGCGGGTGTCAGTATCACCGCTGCTTCATTTGATGCGGTCAAGTTGAGCCTTAGAACTGCCTCAGTTTTTGGGCTCCTGCCCTAAAATGATATGGAAAAAATGGATGAACGGTGTAAATAAAACCCATACATGACGGTAACCCCTGTCCATTCCTAGATAGGGAAAGGTGGTATAGTATCCAATCCGCGTCCGTTGGTCACAGCCCAAGAGTCAGATTTTTTAAACTATATTCGTCTACACTTTTCTGTTGGAATAAGATTGTATGTTTTTAAAATTTGGCCGTCCACTAAATGTCCGCCACTCACCTGATAGCTGACAAAATAAATTGGCTTTATCCATTTAATCTGTTGAGAGCGGATTAGGTGCTGCCCGAGTAACACGTTAGTGGGTGTTACCCTGGCCATGAGGCCCACCTTGATGAATGTGTTCTATATCTATGCCGTTCATCCTTTTTGAAAGATCATTTTAGGAGGTGGTCAAAAAAATTAAGTATATCCAAATCTCAGATGGATCACACCATTAAAAACAGTGGTGATTGAATGCCCACCATTAAAAACTAACTAGGGCCCACTGAAATTTTTATTTACCATCCAACCTATGGATAAGGTAAAACATAACGGGATGAAGGGAAAATACAAGGATCAGATTGATCCAAAATTTTTAACAACCACAATAAGTTTTTAATGGTCAATGGACACATTTTCTAATGGTGTGTTCCACCTGAGGTTAGAATCTGCTTAAGTTTTGGGATCAAGCCTTCAAATGCGACGGAAAAACAGATGGACAGCGTGGATATTCAATAAATTTATCAAGGTCGGCTCCAAACGGTCAGGCTAACACCTAAACAGATGGAAGAATGCAAGTTCAAAATATTTTTTTAGTGCCTGCGTATTATCAATCACACTGCCCGAGTATTAAAGTTTTCCTTTCCAATAATTGAAAAGGTCATCTGCGACTCCTGAAAGAAGTAAAGAGCGGTAGATAACAAGAGTACATGAAAGAGGAGGAAGACTAACAACAGAAGCTGTACACGGATGTTGGGTGTATCTTCTCTATTTCTCCTTCTTCTTCCAACTTTATCAGAAGTTGGGTTTTCCCAAAATACCCCTAAACTTAGCAGAGATGACTTCCCACCAGGCTTTCTTTTGGGTGCTGGAACCTCAGCTTATCAGGTCTCTCTCTCTCTCTCTCCCTCAGCTTATCAGGTCTCTCTCTCTCTCTCTCTCTCTCTCTCTCTCTCAAAAGGGTAATTTGGTCATAATAATTTAATTTTTAATGACCAAATTGCCCTTGTGTTGGAACGTTTGATGTAGGTTGAAGGTGCAGTAGCTGAGGATGGAAGGACTCCGAGTATTTGGGACAGTTTCACTCATGCAGGTCTGTGCGAGTTCCTACAGTACACGTGACAGTATGATGTGTCAATCGAAACCGTCCATCTGCTGGGCCTCACTATGGATGGAAAATGATTCAAGATACGCATAGATCTGATGATCCTATCTGTCAGAACAGTGGCTTTTAAAGAGACGATAGGGAAGAAATTGTTGTGAGTGGTCAGTGTGAGTGATCAGAAAAGTACATAGTTGACGGTTGTGATCGTATGATTAGTGTAATTTTGTGGTTATCCATGAGTTGCCCCACTAGATGGACGGACCTGATTGTCACATCGTCCTGCCACGTGTTCTGTAGAGAGATGGCTCTACCGTATTGTTGTTCTTCTTCCGGATCTTCAGTAACATCTTTCGTCACATACGACCGGATGTATGTGAGTCTCCACATGCTCGAGCTTCTTTTGGGCCCATCGTGAAATTTATGTGGAATCCAAACCGTGCATCAGGTTGTAAACCTCATTTTAACGTAATTCCAATAATGAGGCCGATAAAATACTCAGGTGGGCCACACCACAGGAAATAATGTAAAGTCACGCCTAGAACCTCTCGCGTGGTGTGTCCAGCTGAGTTATGGAATGGCCAATTTCTTATCGTGACGGAGAGCGTTAGATGAATCGATTGGATGGTGTATACACGTTGGGTCCCACCCACAATCTGGAAATATCAATGGACAGCCTTTTGGCCGGAAGCACTGTATAATTATCAACTGTGTTAAATACATGCAGCACGTATGTGATGATCTGGACCATACATCCTGTGATCTACACCGCTGATTGACCACTGATCGCAGATTTCTCTGATTGGACGATCTTAAACGTCTAACAAATGGAATATTTCTCAATGAATGGGATCTGTTGATGGTTTTCGTTTTTTGTTATTATTATTATTATTATTTTTTGTGTTCGTTTGTAAACTACCAATTTAAGAGCAAGGATTGCCCTAACATTCTGATTATCTGATCACCACCGACTGCTTATTGAAAATACCTATTGAACGTACGGTCTCGATCCAGTGCCACGATTGTAGAAATAATCGACGGATATGCACGTTATACAGCATCTTTAGCGGACCACCGTAAATGGACCATGCCAAAAAATCTACTGGATTGGATCCACCAACCCTGGGCATTTGTTCAGTTGAATGTGGACCGTTGCTGTATTTATCTTGTTGACCGTCTGTTTACAGATCACAAATTGAAAGGTTAGGATTGTTCTATCAGGGAGATTTTCTGGGGCATGCCCCATCCACAGTTGGGTCCAACACACCAATGGTCTCGATCACTGAACCATGGGCCCCACATTTACAAATTCTTCCTTTTTCTCTATTTGCTGAGACGAAATCCAAAATACGTGAAATTTGCAGGGAAAATGCTGGACCAGAGCAACGCAGATGTATCTGCAGACCAATACCACAAATATAAGGTACATCCACTGGAATAAAACATTTATAAATAATATAGTGTATATTCACCGTACAATGGGCCATGTATCTGGTGGACCATGAGGATGAGCACGGCTCAAAAATTGCAATAAAAAATTGCACGGATTGGATCATCCAAACTCATGGATTGGTCTAGCCTACCAATGGACGGTCAAGAAAGCAATGTGAATAAATGGTCTATATCACTAGTAATAATCCTGATGGGACCCACTTTTCCTTAACGTATGCCATTGATCTTGTTGTCCCCGTAATGGGTATTGAAAGTTATAGTGTACTGATAGAGGTGGGCATCGAGTCGAGTCAGACTGAGTTGGGGCTGATTCGACCCGGTCTGGTTTTGAAATAGGCCTAACCCGAACTCGACCCGACTCAGTACCAAGTCCGCAATACCTGACCCGATCCAAGTCCGAGTCTGGCCTAGACTAATCTAGACCAAGTCCGACCCGGTCACAAGTACCGAGTCAGGTCGAGTCGGTACTGGGTTGGGTCAGGTGCAACGGCTGAAATCACAACTCGAACCTATATTCACTTGACGGAATTGCAGCCCCTCCATCAGTTACAAGACATTTCGGATCTCCATGTTTTTATTTATTTATTTATTTTATTTTAATATATATGTAAGAGTCGAGATGAGGATTGAGTCGAGTCAGTACCGAGTTGAATTTCTGGTCGAGTCGAGTTACTGGGTGACTCTAACTTGATTCTGTTTGTGTTTGGATTGGATGAAGTCAACTCGGTTCAGATCAACTCACCCACTTGGTCGGATGAAGACGGATCTAAACGAGTTTGCCAAGTCGAGTCATCCCGTGCCCAGCTCTAAGTGTGCATGTAGGGTTTTTTTTTTTTTCTTAGGTCGAATTTTGTGACCCTATTTCTTTCAATCTTGACCTTCCGCGAAGTTGTCCACCATCTGTTCAACGTTATTACGGTACCTTTGCTAGGGTCGCGTGAGTATACATAAGTGTTTGAATTCCAGTGGACCCACTTTCTAGTGACCCACGATACCATCAAATTCGTTACCGATCATTGGTTTAGATTCTCAAACATTAGCCAAAATACAATGGAAACAACCTAATAATAACAATATTCCTACTTAGAAAACCTGATATTTTATAATGATTAGTTAAATAAAATAGCTTTGGAAGGCATGGATTCCCTGGAAGAGGCCAGCTTGCCGAGCAAATTATTCTTAAGAGTGTTTTGTGTGGAGCCCATCATGGTGTGTTTATGGCATCAAACCTACCCATCAAGAATCCCCAGCATGATAGTTGATAGTTGGATGCCCAAAAATTGGGCCAATCCAGTCATCATGTGGGCCACCACATGAATTTGGACGATTTGGAATGGTTGTCCATTATTACTTTCTTTTACCATGTGGCCCAAAAATCAAAGATGAAAGAATTGCTTATATCTCTATTGAAAATAACACTAAATTTATACAAGGGAAATGGCTTAAAAAATTACAATTAATTTCAAGTTAATATATTTCTAATCAAATTTAACAAAAGAAGAAAGAAATACAAGAAACACAAAATCTTTCCTAAGATATTTCAAACGAATTTTATTTTATTTTTTTCTGCATAAATTTACATGAGCAAAATCTCAATGAAGGGTAAGATTTATAGGTGCAATTTAGCCGAATGCTGAAAAAATATGATATTTAAAAACATAGTAGTCCTTAAAAATTTATTCTAGCTTTTTATTAGTAAAGATACCTAGATAATGTGGCCTCCATGTAGATGGCCTACTTTTGCATATATAAATACATGTGTGTCTATATATATATGTGTGTGTGGTGAGAGAGAGACTCTAATCTCTTCATTGAAAGCCCTTCAGGAAGATGTCAAGCTCATGAGTGATATCGGCCTGGATGTCTATAGACTTTCCATCTCATGGTCAAGGCTCCTCCCAAGTATGTATGCTATGGCATTTCTTTTTCTTGCTCGCGTACCATATTGATTGAAGTTTTTCCATCTAATGTGATTGGTGGTTCGTTTGATGTAGATGGGAGAGGAGTTGTTAATCCTAAAGGGATCCAATATTACAATAATCTCATCAATGAACTAATTAGTCATGGTATTCTTCTTCTTAATCCCATTAGCAAACTATCAACACGTCTCAAGGCTTAACATATTTAGAGCTTGCATATTTTGTAAATTACCATAATAATTGAAAGAAAAAATGTCATCATTACGATTTTATTAATAGCAAAGTAGAATTATTGGCTAAATACAATTGTTGAAAGAATTTTTAATCGTTATACTTTTTATGGCATTATTGTGAAAATCTCAAATGCAAATAACATCATCAATATATTTTAATGATAATTTAGCATTAAAGTAATATAATGTCATCATTAAGATTGTAGCACCGATGAACCAAATATGAGAATCAGATATCAAATACAAACGTTGTTAGGAGAAATGCAAAGTAATTTATAATCATTGCACATTTCATTTTAGTTATTGTAATAAGTAGTGAAACATACCTAACATGTTTGTAGGAATTTGGAGCTGAGAGGTTGTCACGCCCCAAACTTGGAAACCGGGCTCACAAAATTTTCGATTGCCGAATTTAGTGCTGACAACCTCCGTAGTACCCCATTCTCGACTCCCAGCGTTCATACGCCAGATTCCGATCCTGTGATCCTACAAGAAGGATTTTTTTTTTAACATGAATTTATTTCATAAGAAGCATAACTATAAGTATACCCAAATCATAAAGGCAACATCATCATCACATAATCACTAATTTAAACATTTGAATACAATGCTGATAGGGAAATACATATGTCAAAATCAAAGCTCCGGTAAACCACTGTATGCATCATGCTCAACGCTGCTGCAACCTAACGCCACCTGCATGTATCTATCGTGCATAAGCTTATAGAAAGCTTAGTGGGTGGTGAAAGTATGTGCATAAGGTAAGTACTAAGTAAGCAATATCAGAGAAATCAGAGTATGCAAAAATACTGACAAGCTCATAAATCATACAATATTATAAATACTGGCAAGTTCATAAATCATGCGATATCAGAGTAATGTGAAAATATACTGATAGGCCCATAAATACCATCAACATTATCCAAGTTATGCAATGTAGAAATATAATAAAAACAATATCATATAATGATGAAGCAATGTAGATCGGATATGCAATGCGAAGACAGCAAGTCAAATATCAGATGCCGATGATGCAATGCAATATGCAAATCTTGATGAGTCCACGAATACCGTCAGTCGTATCTAGGCCGTATAAATGCATAAACATAGTAACCCAGAATGTCATATGTTGGGAATGTAAGGCGAGATGCGGTGCTAATGGAATGACCATGCTGGAGTGTGAAGTTGGGATGATAGTACGTAGTATCACAGGCTATGAGGTCTATCACAAGGGACTTCTATCCAAACCAGTCTCATACCTAAATTTAGATAGTCAGACTTAATGTGATAAACTCCTGATCTCAGGTTAGTCGCGTGCCCCAACCGAAATCCTGACCATTGCGAAGGTACACATAACAAATAGTTGCGCACCACCAGCCCGAGTGGATAGTGAATGAATGAATGAATGAGTATGCAACTCATGCTCAATAAGTCCACATATCAGTACGGTTCCTCTCTAGGATCATCATCGGGGTCTAGTACACTTCAAATGGCACTGCCCCTCTCCCAGCAGCATAGTCTAAGTGAGCGTAAGAAATCTCACTATCTGCCTGGCCAATAGTCTACCAATACCTATTCGGCACGTCGATAACGAACCCATTCACAAGCTGGTCAAACTCAGCCTAGTAATGCCCCCTACCCTAGGGTGGGTAAAGCCACACTCCCTCCCAACTGACCACGACACAGTGGGAGACGCGACCTCCTGGTATTCGGCACTCGGATGCTCATGTATCCACTTAGTCTCAACATTGAGGTGTCCTCTGGTACCAAGAGGGTTTATGAATTTTCACCCAGGGCCATCTATAGAAGCTCGATGCTAGAAAAAATTTTCGATGTCCCGTATAGCCATCCACGATAAGCCTGTGGAGGCGACGGCCCTGATGTTGCTAGGGCGTATAGTAATTATAATGCAAGATGCATGAGTCATACAATCTAGTCATTCTTCAATCCTGCATATATTGTGCGCTTGTGTAAGATAACCTCCACCTATCAGAGAGTCTCATAACAACATACTCAATGATATATGTAATGATCAACCATATCTCATAATAAATATGCAGATGATGCGTATGAGCATATATTATGATGCTATGCTGTCACATACTCATAATCAGTATCAATAACCGGCATCGATAATCAACCTCGACAATGTGGATATTTAACGAACATTGCCCCCAAGGAATAGCCCACATAGAGCCTAACATATAGCGGACCCATGACGTCACATAAGGGCCAAATATACAACACCATGGGCCTCACTCAAGAGCTTAATACACATCACGATGGGCCTTTCACATGGGCCTAACATACATCACAATGGGCTCCATCGCCTGACCCTCAAATGCACCACAATGGGCCTCATCACATAGACCTCACATACATTACGTATGCCTCAAATGCATTAAGCCGAGGCCGAATGCTCATCAGAATGGGCCTCAAATATGGGCCATATATACATCACAATGGGCCTTGGCAATCGGCCTCGATATCCAGCCTCGACAATCGAAGTCGGCCTCAATAATCAGAATTAGCCTCAATAATCGGGATCGGTAATTGACAATCGGAATCGGCCTCGACCCCGATAATCGAAATTAGTAATCGGCAATCGGAAGCAGCCTCGACCCCAATAATTGAAATCGGTAATCGGCAATCGGAATCGGCCTCGACCTCGATAATCGAAATCGGTAATTGGAAATCGGAATTGGCCTCAACCCCAATAATCGAAATCGGTAATCAGCAATCGGAATCAGCCTTGACCCCGATAGTCGAAATCGGTAATCAACCTTGGTGTAAGGCAGGGTTCATAGATGGACGGCCGATAATGGGTCGAGCAATATCAATGGGGCCTAATCGTTTGGGTTAACCCACTAGAGAATGATGAGGACGAGCCTAATAAGACCTAAGGGAATGTCACAACGTGGATGTTCAACCATCATTGCCAAATAATGTGGCCATTTAACCAACATTGCTCCTAAGGAGTAACCCACATAAATATTATCACATACATCACAGTGGGCCGCAATACAGGGATCTTATATATATCAAATGGGCCGCACTATATGGGCCTCATATACATCAAAATGGGCCGTATCACATGGTCCGCATCAATGGGCCAATATACATTAAGTGGGCCGCATCAACGGGCCTCATATACAACAAGTGGGCCGCACCAATGGGCCCCATATCATCAAATGGGCTACATCATATGGGCCGCATCAAGTGGGCCGTATCAATAGGCCGCACCAATGGGCCTCATATACATCAAGTGGACCGCATCATATGATCTGCACCAATGGGCCTCATATACATCAAGTGGGCCGCATCATATGGGCCACACCAATGCGCCACAAGTATATCAAAGTGGGCCTCGCGAATGGGCCACAAAAAATACATCAAGGTGGGTCAGACTGATGGAAGCTTGGATTACATCTAAAATCGTGTATGTGCATCACTGTACCCTACCATTCCATGGGGCACATGGCCCACTAACGATGATCAGCACTATCCAAACATTGTCTATGTAATTCAGTGACATCCAAACACTTCCCATGTAAACTAGCACCATCCAAACATTATCCATGTAAATCGGTACTGTCCAAACGTTGTCCAGCATCATCCAAACATTATGGACGGTGTGGATATGGAACATACGTCGAGGTGAGGTCCACAGCACCATCTAAACATTGTCCAGCACCATCCAGACGTTCTGGACGACGTGGTTGAAACAATTACATTACCGGTGGTGTCCACCGTCCAAATCATTGGATGGTGGAGATAAGACACAAATATCAGCTGGCCCACCAGAAATTGGATCTACTTGATTTTGGATGGTGTGGATCATCACACGTGCTTTAACAGGTGGGTCCCATGTCAGTTGGATGAACGGTGTGGAATTAAAACACATATATCATAGCTGGCCCATGATTTGGACAGCCAGGTGTAGCACATATACAAACAAGGTGGGCCCCACCCCTCACACGTGAGGCACGTGTGGGATGGGCCCACAATTGCCAAACAGATGGACAGCATGGAGAACATAAACATCAGCTGTGGGTTCCACCGTCTAGAGCTGCTGGACGGTGCATGATAAAGCTCATACATCAAGGTGGTCCCACACCTCCTGTCCAGATGGACGGCGAGGGATGAAACATACATCATGGTGCCCCTCACAGCACTGTCCAGATGGACGGTGCAAATCAAACCCATACCACATGATCGGACGCACAGAACTTACTGTGCTATTACAGCAGCTGCCACGTGTGGGGTCCACAAAGATGGACGGCCTGGAGTAAAACACATGCATCTGGGTGGTGCTTGCAAAGGCTTCAACCGTGGACGTCATCATCTCTCCTAGTTCCTTCTGTGTGGTCCACCTAAGGTCTAGATCTTCTTACCCAGGCCATAAAATGATCTTGAGAGATAGATGGACGGTGTAGATATGATATATATATATATATATATATATATACCTCATGATAGAGGCCCACAACCCGTGCTGACGTCCATCCCAGTAGGTGGGATTCCCACCGTCCAGATATCTGGATGATGTAGATTTAAATATAAATGGTGGTGGGTCCACGTATGGACGGCTGTCCACCTGAGATTTGAATCTGTTTTATAGTCTGGATGGCGTGATATACTTCACACCATCGAGGTGGGTCCCACGTCCAGACCCTGATGGACGGCACATGGATGAATTACATGCCTCATGTGGGACCCACAGAACCTGCTGACGTCAATACATCAGCAAGGTGCTGCCGGCCGTCCATCCAACATATGCACGAGGTGGGTCTCATCAGATGGACGGTATTGATAATACCTCAAGGTGGGTCCACATGGTGGCCCACCACAGCACTGGATCAACTGATATTTGTGTTTTTCTTTCATCCAGGCCTGTCCAAATGGACAGGCAGCAAGGTGGGGTCCAACATGTGGACGGTTCGAATCAGGTGGGCCACACTCCATCATAAAAGGGAAAGAGAGAGGGAGAGAGACGGTATAGATGAGGGATGCCACCACTATGGGCCCCTCATAGATCACATCATATACATCAAAGTGGGTCCCATCATAAGTTGGCCCTACATCAAGATCATGATCTAGAATTACGAACACCCACCTTGAGATCTTTTCTTCCTTCTTTCGCCAATGCATGATAGAGTCCCAGAGACAACTTCAATAGTTGAGATGGGCTTAGGATGGTAGGGATGGGAGATAGGAAGGTGGGCTACACCTAGCTCTCATGGTGCTTGGAAATGCTTCGGACATTGGCTACTCTTGAGAGTTGCTTGAGTGAAAAGAGAATGAGAGAGAGAGAGAGAGAGGTGATGGGAGAGAGGGATGGTGAGTGAGTGATGGGTGATGGGGAGAGTTGACTTTAGGGATGGGTAGTTGTACTTGGGGATGGGTGAGTGATGGGGTGTGATATGTACTTGATTGATAGGATTGATGATATTGATGTGATGGATTCTCTTGTAATTAGCAACGCGCGGCGTTTTTCCTCGAACTGAACGCCGATAACAGATCGCGGATCGCCGGAATTCGACTGGGAGGACCGCAGAAGCCTACGAAATAGTACGAGTAAGGATACGAGTCTTACAGAGGTAATTCATGCTATGCAAATGGACTGGCCCAATTAGCAAATGAATTCATAGGGTAGGAGACATGTATGAAAACAATTCATGATTTAAAGACAATTTAAGAGAGAATACAAAATATAGAAATAGAGAACTTTTATAAAGTCCTTTGGTAATGCGAAATTGTCAAATCAAATAGTAATTCTATTATTTCATTATAAGTGTTGCTTTGATCATGAAAATATTAAAAGATCAATGGTCAAACAATGAAAAGAATCTCTCCTAACTTTAGAAATCTACATTTAACAACTTTTTTTCTTTTAGGGTATGTTTGAAGTCATGGATTTTAGGAGAATAGAAAAGAAAATGCAATGAATTTCCGCCACTTGAGGAAAGTAACATGTTCAAAAATGTAGATTGCATTTGATTTAAAAGAAAACTCATGTGAAATTTCATATTCATTAGATAATCATTATCTCATTTTTTTATACCAAAAAAAAAGTAAAAAAGCTTAACAATGACTATTTAGAATTTGTTGTATTTGATGTCTTAAATTGAGTCAGATATATGGTTTGTCGATGCCATTGACAGCTTGTTCGATGTCAGCTTCGATGACATCGAACAGTTCTCGATCCCATCGATGTTTTCTAGATTTTCTTCAGTTGGTCACTGGACTAACTGGGCACTTTTTTGATGTCATCGAGAATTTTTGAAAAATCATGTTTTGTCTCTGGACAGTTGAAGTGTTAGTTCAATGTCATCTATGAGTGTTCGATAGCATCGACAAATTAGTTTTGATGCTATCGACAAGTCTTCGATAACATCGACAGATTTTGCGCAGATTTCATGCAAAACTGTAAATTTGCGGGATTTGTTTTCGATTTCGTTTGAGATTCTTTCCTAGGGTTTCTAAGGGTTGTAGCAAGGGTGAGATTCGGGGTTGTTCGAATTGGATAAGCTTTCTCTTTGTAATTTCTACTTTCATAGCGATCATCTGTCTTTTTGTGCCATGGTTTTTTCCCGAAAGTGTTTTTCCACGTTAAAATCATTTTGTTCTCTTTGTGTTTGCTTGATGCTATTGGATTGCTATCCTAAATTCATCTTTGTGTGCTTCCGCGATCCCCCAACAGAATTTATTTTTGTCTGCAAATCAAATAGCAAACAAATGTCAAAACAATGAAAACTATTTTCTTTATCCATCACAGCCATGACTTCAAACAAGATCTTAATGTTTTACTCATTTTCTATTGTCTGAGAAAAATCTAGAAAAAAGGAAATGGATTTCCCCCCTTTTCAGTTTCTCAAACAAAGAAACTGTTACATGGAGAAAATTTGTATTCGTTGTCCAGTCCACCTAAACCAACCAAACAAGAAAGCTTGCTGACCATCCACATTCAACACACACGTGCGCCTATCTAAGTAGTTGATTGGATCTTTGGATTGAGCTATATACATTGAGGTGCCCACCTGATGTACGGATAGGATGTCCCATGTAGTCTCCTTGTTGGTATTAAATTAAAACTCCTACATTTTTTCCTTCCATCTAATTATTTCCTGTTGGATGAAACAGACATTCAACCACATGTTACCATCTATCACTTGGATCTCCCTCAAATACTTGAAGATGAATATGGAGGATGGCTAAGCCCAAAAATAGTGTAAGTTCGATAGTTTTACTGATTTCTATGCTTACACGTGCAAACATGGCACATGTGCACAACATCTGATCTATCCATTAGGTGGCCACCCTCACGTAGATTAACAGGAACAAAAGACACACCACTACGCTTATCAGGTTAGCCACGTGATCATGTCGAATATGGACTGTTGGTAAGCCTTTTTTGGTGGGGGTCAACCTGATGCATGGCTTGGATGTCTCAGATTTGTGCCATGCTGGCACTAGGAAGAACAGTAATAGTCTTACTTGGCATTGATTTCAATCAGGGAAGATTTCACGGCCTATGCAGATGTTTGCTTTAGAGAATTTGGTGACAGGGTGGCCTACTGGACCACCCTCAATGAACCCAACATCAATGCGGCTGCAGCCTACGACATGACACTGTTCGCACCTGGGCGATGCTCCTATCCCTTCGGCTCCAACTGCACGGCTGGCAACTCTACCGTGGAGCCGTACATCGCGGGCCACCATGCCTTGCTGGCACATGCATCAGCTGCCATGTTGTACAGAGAAAAATATCAGGTGAGTTCTTTCAATCTATGACTTCCAAAGAAAAATACTATTGTTTGGGGTGGTTAGGATCGTTCCGTACCGTAAGCGTGGTTTTGGCATGGTGGCTCATTCGTAGTGGGCCGACATGATGGATGGTATTGATTGATGTTTTTGTTTACACGCATTTTCCACGCCTTGATGTGGATGAATTAAACGGCGTTAGTGTTGACACCATGTGACTGCAACTGATGTGAAATATACTCCCATGTGAGGGTATCGTCGTTTGCGCGTGATATTTCATCATAAATGCGATGGCGTGGACTCTATACCTCCTTTTAGGAGAATGAATTAGCACAAGCCACTTGGCTATATTAACCATGCCTATTAATGAAGCAATGTGTTCAGCATGTCTATCATAGACCCATCGAGAGAACAATTCTATCACAAATTTACTTATGATATTCTCAATGAGGTTATTTCTCATGATTTTTTATTTTTTATTTTTTAAATTGAAGATTTTCCTAGAGACGTTAAGGGAGATTGTGGCATTTGAGAAAATTTTGAATATTTGAATATTTGAATATCAAATTGATATTCAAGCGAACCCAACCCCTTCATCCTCGTGGGGTACACCCAACCAAAAATGAGAATTGTAATGTAGTACAAAATCTTCATAACTAATTACATGTTCCTTTATAAGAGTGGGCCAAGATATGATCATAGTGGCTTAAATAGGAATGGCCCAATATGGTTTGCATTGGGTCCAATGTCTCTCTAATCTGATGATGGTACCCATTTGAATAAAGGCATGCAAAAATGGTGTTAAGATAGCCTACCATCCAGTTTGCATGCCCTTAATTTTATGGTTTTGATTATTCGATCATACATATTTATAGGCTATGTCCAATGGACAGTCAACCCCAAAAGAATTTGAACCACAATAGTGTTGAAAAGTATCAGTGGTAGATGGGCCTCACACTTATCTCTCCCAACTAGAGGTGTGAAGAAAAGATGAAAACAACAAGTTGTCCACACATCCAACCTACCAAGTAGGAAGGGAAAGAGATGAAAGCATATGAAGAAGTGACGCAGGGATGAATGTGATGAGGTCGATCACAATCTTCCTCAAGGATAACTACTCCAAATCCATGGAGCTTCTCTGGACTCCTCACATACACTTTTTGAATCCATGAAGAAAAAAACAATAAAAATATAAATAAATTCTATAAAATTCATAATTTGATTGATGAATGAAATAAACGAGTTCACAACTCTTTAAATAGGGATACTAAGCAATGGAAGAAATTTTAGAATCAAACTACAACGAAAACTCTTAAAATTCGCAACTTACTATTTATATACGGTCATGATGTCTACTAGTGTGCAAGGTTTTTGGCCAAAAATAGTAAGTGTCCTATTTAGCTTCACCATGTTATTCTCCTAATTATTCTAAGAACTTTTCATATTGGGCGCAACTCATAAAGCCTAATTGATGAAGAGTTATAATCAAACTAAAATTTACTATTTATAGTAAAAATGGAATTAAAATAGGAAAACGATCGTTGATCTGATGGTATTTCACAAATTCAGCTTGCGTAACCCAGCATAGCAGGATTGGGTGGCTAAAGTAGCTCGTCCTACCCCAAAATCATATATGGTACATTGAATAACTCATTTCAAATTGCGAGATATGCCCGATTTAAGGTTTGACAGTATGGATCACTTTTGTCATCAACCGGGCCTTTTCTGACCCATCTTGGCTATGAGAGAGAGAGAGAGAGAGACTAACCTTACAATTAGGGCATCACATTTAACTCTCTTATTAAATATTAATCTAAAGAAGGAGAATGCGCATAAATCCCAAGTCCAGAAATAAAAAAAAAGATTCTAGCCCACAAATAAAAAAAAAAGATTCTAGCTCACATGGGCTAATAAAGAAAACTTTTAACACTCCCACTCAAGCCCAGTTTGTTACAAATGATTATACCCTATGCATGTGATAAACCCCTTGGTGAATTTATCAGCCAATTGATCCTTGGCAAATACTTGTTACTAATTGAATTGTTTTGTATGAGATTTTTTTTTTTTTTTTTAATGAAGTGATAATCGACTTCAATGTGCTGTGTTTGTTCATGCCAATTGAGCTTTGGTACATACATGTTCACCGTGAGTCGAGTCGCAACTCGGCCAAGTTGGCTGAGTCACCTTCTATTCTCAATGCTAACTCATGGTGCCAAACCAGATCGAACTCAACTGAGTCAACTCAGACCCACTAGAAAGTGGGAGAGACTTCTAATCCGAATCACTTTGCAGGCCCACCAAAAAGGATGCATAGGCATCAATGTATACAGCTTCTGGTGCATCCCTTTTACAAACTCCACGGCAGACGTTGAAGCAACCCAAAGAGCCCTTGATTTCTTTAATGGCTGGTATGTATATACAACTAAAACAATGCACACATACATACATGCACGATTACAGGTGTACATCGATGCCTACACAAAGTGTGTTTGCGGACCACGGAAGCATACAAAGATGAATCATGCCAAGTAATCCTATAGCAACAATCAAACACAATCACAATTACCCCAAATTTAATGTGGAAAAATTCTTTCGAAAAAAAAAACCATGGCACAGCGCAACAGATATCACTATGAAAGCGGAAATTACAGGAGCTAAGAAAATGACAATTGAAGACGTGGTTGAGATTGTTGATAGATGTCTTAAATTTGTAATTTGATATGCCTATCAATGACACTTCGATGCTATTGAGAATACTTCGATGCTATTGAAGTGTTGCTCGATGTCATTTGAAAATTTCAAATTTTCTCAAGATGGTCGTTAGACACTTTGGTGTCCTGCTCAATGCTGCTATCATAATGATATCTTTCGCTTTGTACCATTGTTTTGTAAAAAAAGATTTTTTCATGTTAAATTCTAAATCTTAGTAATTGTGCTTGATTGTTGATATCGGATTACTCGGCTTGGTTAATCTCCGTGTGCTTCCGCGGTCGCCCAATAGGATATGTGTATATGCATGCACACCGTCTACAGTTAGCTCTATGATAAGCTCATCCAACCGTAGGTTCGTCCGACCGGTGGTGTTTGGAGACTATCCGAAGGTCATGAAGAAGAATGCAGCATCAAGGATCCCAGCTTTCACCAAATCCGAATCAGAACGATTGAAGGGCTCCATCGACTTCCTGGGTGTGAACCATTACATAACGGCCTACATACAAGACGACTCCAACGGCTCAAAGAACAACGTTCGAGACTACTTCGCGGACATGTTTATCAAATTAAGCTGTACGGTTCTCAGAAGAGTGATATTGAACGTTCATCTTCGTGGGCCATGATCATGAATGTTTCCTAGCTTATTGAAGCTGGCCAGCTGACGAGTGAAGGAGTTGGATCTTTTGAATGGAGGAATATTCATGGTGTGACCCACCTGATGAACGGACCGGATCTTGCACACGCATGTTGTGTTAGCACGTGTGAAGCGCATGTGTTTGGTGTGTGCAATGTACTGCTGCAAATGGCATTTCTCGTGCTTCCCGTGGAATCCTTTTTGCTAGAGAAACAAGTAATGATCACATACGCTCCAAGGCGTCGCAATTTCTTGTGGGGCCCACCATCATGTTTGAGTAACATCCAACCCGTCCAGCTCCTCATGCACGTTAGGACTTGATTCCAATATCTAACCAAATCCGTTACTCAGGTGGGCCATCCAACCCAGTCATCAGGTGTACCCCACCAGGATGAAGGGACACACCTAAACTCTAGCCATTAGAGGCCCGTTATTGAATACACAGGCTTTAGGAGTGAATGCACATTGCTCCCCGTGGTGTGTCCCACCTGAGTTTTGGATCCAGATGATTCTTGGTATGTACGGTCAAGAAGAGGTTCTGTAGCAGATTCACGCTTTGGATTCTATGTACACATCACAGGTGGGCCCCACACAGTTGGAATGCTTCCATGCATTGGAACGATATGTGATCGTCACCTGAGAGAAATTCAATAAAGAGAAGCTGATTGATGTTTCCAACTCTCATCAACCGCTGATACTGTCTTGCAGTGTCCAAAGACGAGACGCCCAGTGGTCAGGTAAGATCTAAACCGTTGGTCACTTTAGTTTTAATTTTGGCCGTTGAACATTACTAACAAAGATTGGAGACAGATCTCACCGTTGAATTTGCCCGCCGTTCCATCAGGCCTTCAGGGCTTGCTAGAATACTACAAAACCGACTACGGCAATCCTCCAATCTATATCCAAGAAAATGGTAAATCTATTTTCACTTCACAAAACTCATATGATGTTTCGCCAAGGTGGGCCCTCCCTACCGAAATAAACCTGATGGGCCCAGGCCCATATTTGATTATATAAAGGACCACCCTGACTAATTTCCAACACAATAAATAAACGGCCTAGAAGACACCAACCTGGCCCACTGGGGAGCTTTTTCTCCGTTGATCTTATTGCCTATACACATTATCAGGTTTTGGTGGGCCATCTAATGAGACGCTGAACGACACGGCTAGGATTGAGTACGTAACCGGATACCTTAATGCGGTCGCAAGCGCGATCAGGTATGGCCCATCTAACTCAGGTACATTTTTTTGTCCACTTAAAAAGAAAACATTATTATCTAATACAAAAATGTGGGTCCCATGCAGGAACGGATCAAACACCAAAGGATACTTTTTGTGGTCATTCTTAGATGTTTTTGAATTGTTGGGCGGATATACAAAGAGGTATGGCCTTTATCATGTGGACTTTGAAGATAAGGCCCGAACAAGACGGCCCAAGATCTCGGCCCATTGGTATGCTGATTTACTCAAGGAAAGCAAGGTAATGGACATAGAGATCCCCAGCCATCAAGCAATGGCCCACCATGGGTTTCCCGCTCAGCTCGCCTGAGTCGACTCGGCCTTAGTTGGACTTGATCTGGTTCATACAACGATTCACCAAGATATATTACTACGTATGTCACCAAACCCCTTACCTTTTCTGTCTTGGGATCGTCTACTTGCAGCAAATATGCGGATTTCACGTTTTTCTTCATTGTGATTGGTTCACATTATCATTGATATTGTCAACACCGCTGCATTAAATGGAGTGTATCACATTGCAACAAACAAGAAATTCTTGTTTGTGGCGATCAAAAGATCCGGACTCACATGTGGAAATAGAGTTCGGATCCTCTGCTTGTCAAAATTTTCCTGGTTGTTGCAATGGACGAGGATTGTGTCCTAACCCTGCCCGAACGGTAAGGGTCCCTTTGATTTTCCATAATACATGTAAATCGTGGGTCCGTTTGATTTTTCATAATACATGTAAATCGTGGTGAATAAGTAATTATTACTTTTTTACCGGGTTTGAAAACGTGAGAGTAATTTCACCTCAAAAATCGATACAAAAGTGTTGACTAAAATTTGTGGACCTCGCTATAATGTATATGATATATCCACACCATCCATCTATTTTATTAGAACATTTTGGAGCATGAGCTGAAAAATGAGGTAGATCCAATACTCAAATGGCCCACATGAAAGGAAACAATGGCCTTAATTTGTCCACCGTTGAAAGTTTTTTTCCTTCACTAGGCCCACATTGAGGTTTTTTCATCATCAAACCCATTCATAGGGTCACACAGACATGGATAGGAGGAAAACAAAAATATCAACTTGAGTTGAAACTCTTAAGGACCCCAAGAAGTTTTTAATGGTAGGCGTTCGGTTCCCATTGTTTCATGTGTTGTGGTCCACCTGAGCTTTGGATCTGCCTCATTTTTATATTACGCCCTAATTTCAGCTGGCATAACAAAATGAGCGGTGTGGATAAGTCACATACATCACGATGGCCCCACATTGATTTCTTAAATTTCTTAATTTAAGTGTGTGAACGCCTCCCCCCACGTGCGCGCACGAGCGTGGCAGTGCCCTCACTTTGTTGGCTTTTGTATTAATTTTGCTACTGTGGGCGATGGGTGCTATTGACTCAGGTGTAAAAATACATTTGATTTGGAGTCGCTACTAGCCAAATGAATCATAAAATCTACAGCCGGTTAGGAATCGTCGAATCGCTTCCGAGTTAGGCAATCTCACGATTTTTCAACTCAAGTGACTCCCACGGTTGGTCTACGGCCGTAGATTCCAACTAAGGGCATCGGTGACGTAAAAGCAAGGGTTTAAGAACCCTTTTCTGCTCGCACAATGTGCGGTCTCTACTTTACAAGATTTGCATTTTTGAGGGATTTAATGAAATTTCGGCAATTTATACTTCGTCAAGCTTCACATAACCCAAGTGGACTGGGCAGGCAAAGATTTAAAAAAAAAAAAGTTATCTAGCCTTACATCACAGAGCCAAGTGACCCTGGGTAGGCAAATAAACTAAAAGCAGTAAATAAGATATAATGCTAACTAGCCTTACTTCACAGTATTTAAGATCCTGGGCAGACAGAGATAAAATATATATTTTTTTAAAAGGTTATTCAGTCTTACATCACAGAGCCAGGTGGCCCCTAGGTTAGCAAATAAAGTAAAAACAGTTAATAGAAATAAACGCTAACTAGCCTTACTTCCCAGGATTTAAGGTCCTGGGCAGGCAAATAAAGTGAAAAATGGAAGATGAAGAATGATGCAGAATAAAATGTGGAAGTGATTAATGCAATAGAAATGTGTGAAGTGGAATGCAAATTAAATAAAAATTGACAAATTCTTAGCTTTTTTTTATTCCTTTGATAGCCATTTTTGTCTCCTGTATTGGGTAGCATGTTGGCACGATGGAAATTTTTACGGTACTTTGGGGAGCACCTCTAGGCAAACTCCAACCTTCAGACACTCTGTATTTTTCTATCTCTCTTCTACTCTCTATTTTCTCTCTCTTTCCTTTGATTTTTCCTCTATCTCTGTCTCTGTCTTTGTCCCTCTTGTGTGGCTCGGGTGCCTTATATAGGCATCGGGCCCCTGTCACGGACGACCCATGCATAGGGTTGCGTTGTGGGCGCCCGCCCTAGCTTGTGGGCCCTGCATGGTATGATGCATATGTGTGTGTGTGTGTGTCTGTGTGTGTGTGTGTGTGTGTGTGTGTGTGTGTGTGGGTGTGCGTGTGGAAAAAGGTACTTTGCGCTCGACCTCATGATAAGCTCCCGTGAGGTCGAGCTGTGTGGGCCCCACCGTGATGCGTGTTAACCATCAACACTGTGCATTTGATAGGTCCCCTTTAAATTATGGGATACCCTAAAAATCAGCCGTATACGGAACTCAAGTGGGCCATACCATCTAAAATCATGTGAAGACACCGTTAAAACATATAAAAGCACTTGGTGGGGTCCACCTGAAATTTAAATGCATCTGAAACTTGGTCTGAACCCTCATCCAAGTGGGACACACATAATGGATGGGCTGGATTTGCAAACCACATCTCGGTGGGCCCAAAAAATGATTATGAATGTTTTAATGGTGCACAGCCCCTCCCCACTTCTGTATGTGGTGTGGCCCACACAAGTCACGGATTGACTTGATTTTTGAGACCTAGGCCCACGATGGAATGGTGCATCTAACTAATGGGGTAGATGTTCGAAACGCATCACGGTGGGGCCCACATAGCTCGACCTCATGGGACGGTCTTGTGAGGTCGAGCGCATAGTACCTTTTCCATATATATATATATATATATATATATATATATATATATATATATATATATATATATATAATCATGTGAAGACACCATTAAAACGTTCATAACCATTTTTTGGGCCCACCGAGATGTGGTTTACAAATCCAGCCCATCCATTATGTGTGTCCCACTTGGATGAGGGTTCAGACCAAGTTTTAGACGCATGCAAATTTCAGGTGGGCCCCACCAAGTGCTTTTATATGTTTTAATAGTGTCTTCACATGATTTTAGATGGTATGGCGCACCTGAGTTCCCTATACGGATGATTTTTGGGATATCCCATAATTTAAAGGGGACCCATCAAATGCACGGTGTTGATGGTCAACACACATCATGATGGGGCCCACACAGCTAGACCTCACGAGAGCTTATCGTGAGGTCGAGCGCATATTATCTTGTCATTATTACCTTGTCTTTTTATTGCAAATGTTCAAACGCTCATATCTTCTTCGTTACTTGTCCGTTTTCGGTAATCTTTATCTTGTTGGAAAGGTAATCAGGTAAGATTTCCAACAAGACTAGGATCACTTCAATTGGACCTCATTTGATGTGCTAAAAATATGTCTATCTAATATAAAAAATTAGTTGTTTGCAATTTAACCAATGGTCTGCCTTTGATGAAATTATGATCATTGGAAACGTCGTCTAATAAGCTTTTCATTATAACTGAAATCATCTCAATCAGATTTCGTTTAACTAGTTTAAAGCGCAGCCAAAGTTTTTCGATATTGGTCAATTGGCAATGCATGGTTTTGATAAACGGGATGGATCTTCCTCATCATGACTCGGATTGGAGGAAATTTAAGTTTGTTAGGAAGATCATTTGTCCACCTTTCCAACGAATTATAAATCATCCTAATCGGCCATGATTTGCCTCTGATAATACCATGGTCATTTTATATATCAGGACGATCGTATTTTTCCTTGATTTCAAAGATATGACCTTTTAACCTCGACACAACGCTACCCGGAAAGACTGAATGATACAAAGAGTGATCCGTGGGTAGAGAGTATTCGTTTTATCCATTTTCGCCTGTCGGTTGCATCATATAGAGAGTTTCAAGGGTTTTAATGTTTGGACGCTCGGCCTTGACCAAATCGCTACTAGATTTGGTGTCAGCCAATCTGGTCCGTTGGTTATTTCCGGCGCGTGCTGAGTATGCTTCCACCGTGATCCATTTGAGTTTTCAATGATTTCCCAATCTACATGAGACAATTGATTGAAGTCAAGTTGAAGCTCAAAGAATGTCGTATCCTTGTTTTAGGTGGGGTGTCTACAGATGCCCCTCTTTGGCAGAGGTTGTGGGCAACTAAATGCCAAAACAAGTGGACACCCCACCTTCCATATGTAGACGTGGTATAGTCTATTCCTACCGAAGTGTTATCATCGAAAGACTCATCTGGTTAAAGAGTAATTTAGGTGTCTCATGAGGGTTGAGGAAAACGTTGTGATTTGTCCTTACGCATTTTATGGCTTTACAGGGCATCAAATCACAACCTTTTCACGTCGTGATTGACGATTTGCATCGATAGATGTTTGTAAGTATGAATTTTTGAGTGGTTAGTGCTCATTTTTCGCAGCCTTACGGGGATCCGCCTAACATGTTTGATTTTGAAGAGTAATTCTCGATGCCGTGTAATCCCCTAGGACTACCTATAAGATTAGTTGTTGTAATGGGCAGTTGCCTGTGCTTTTTGCGGCTTTACGGATCTCCCACATTACAATGTACTAGGCTAACAAGTGTCCCGGACTAGAGTCACCTTGAGTTATTTCTTCGCCATTCGATTTTTCGAGTCTGACACTATGGTTGTGATAGTTTCTCCCACGACTTAAAGTATGGTTACGCTAACTTGGATATATTCAATTCACATTCCGAGACGATCGGAGTGACACTAAAAGTTCAGTCTGATCGTCCCATGTTCCACTTTGATTTTTGAGAAAACCAAAGATTCAGATAAAACTAAAATCAATTATTGTTGTTGCGTTGGTACCCACCAGAGAGTATGGAGGTCTTCCAGTGCCTTGGATACCATGCGCGTCGTGTTTTTGATTTTTTTTTTTTTTGAAAGATTTTTTTTCAGACCATTTATTTTGGAAATATCCACTTGATCTCGTGGGGATGCGTCATCAGGCTGTTTTTATTTTGGCTTCTTTTTTTTAAAATAGGTCTGACCGATCACTTCCATCAGGGATTTCGATGATCCTTATTGAAGTCGGCTCTTATTGAAGCCCGTTCTCTACTCAGTGTACAACTCCAAGTGTGTTGTTCATGTTAGTGTATTGTTGAGGGAGCTTTGATTCCTATAAAGAAAGATAGAGAGCTTAATAGAACGATCGAAGAGTTTGATGCTAAGGGAGCAAAACTAACTTGAGTAGCCAGTAGAGGTTGTTGTCGGGCCGGGTGTTTTGAAGAAGCGACCATAACTTGATGATGCAACCTGTAAGAGTTTTTTTTTTTTTTTTAATGCATGTAAATAAAGATGATGGTAAAAATGGAAACTCTTTTTTTTTTTTTGTGGTCAGACTTGTCTTATGAGCATGGTTTATGTTTTGGTGTTTTGGACGGCAAGGATCAGACACTTGACTCTTCCATTGTTCATCATATACAACTTCTGAATTGATTTTTGAAGATTTTTGAAATTATCCTCAAGAGTACGCAGTGAAAATCAATGTCTCTTGGCTTAGGCTATGCTTGATAATTCTTGAAGCATCGCGGTCTTGACGTCTTTGACTTCGGATATGATTTTGTTGCCAAGACTGAAGTGCTTTGTTGTTCTTTTTTTTCCTTTTCTTTTCTTTTCTTTTCTTACGAGTTTTCGTTATGTTTGGCATAGCTCGTCATTTTTGTCAGTGGTGCCCTTTCAAGTTTTCACCACATCCAGGGTATTTGCTTTTGCCTGCCCCTTGGCAGCTGTGCCTTTTTGCCCCTGGCGCCCTTGCAGGTTTTCACCAGGTCCACTATGTATTCACTGTGTTTACCCGAGGTGCCCTTGCAGGTTTCACCTCGTCCATTTTGCTTAGACACACTTTTTCCTTCTTTTTTTTTGGTCTGAAAACTTTCTCGACATTGGCCGATAATGATTTCTAGAGCAACGAGAGGCTTTGGAATGCTTTCCAAGGTCAAAATTTTTCTTGAAAACAGGGGGGTAAGGCTGATGGATGTGTACCCTAGATTTTCTATTTGGTTCTTCATTCCTCTCTTCTTCTTCTTTTGTGTTTTCTTCTCTTCTTCTTTCTTTTTTTCACTTTTTTTTTTCTCTTTTTTTTTTCCTTTTGGATTTTGAAAATTTTGAATCGTCATATGTACATACATCTTCTTTTTTTTTGTGTCTTACTTTGTTGCTAAGGGTAATCAGGTAGGGAGTTGTAAGATTCGATCTTAGGAAACATTTTCTTAGCTTACTCGTTATCTGTAGTGTATTTTAACGTGATCGGCATTGATGGGCTCGGTTAGATCCTGTCCCTCCATGTTGGTGAGGCGGAGTGCACCTCCAAGGAGCACTTCATGTACAACGAACGGGCCTTCCCAGGTGGGTTTGAATTTTCCCCTTGGGTCAGGTAGATGAGGAGGTAGGATCTTCTTCATTACTACGTCTCCTATTCTGACTGTTCTTGTACGGACTCGCTTGTTGTAAGCTCGCGCAATCCTTCTTTGATAGGCTTGGGAATGACATAAAGCTTGCATGCGCTTTTCGTCTGTCAGATGGAGTTGATCTTAGCGATCTTGTCACCATTCTCCCTCTTCCACTTCACTTTCTAACAGAATGCATAATGAGAGAATTTCGACTTTAACCGGTAGAACTGCCTCTATTCCATATGTGAGTTCGTATGGAGTGGCGCTCGTTGCGGTGCGTATGGATGTTCGATAAGCCCAAAGTGCGTATGAGAGCATTTCGGACCAGTCGTGATATGTTTTCACCATTTTTTTCAAGGATACGAACGAGTGTTTTGCTGGCTGCTTCTACCCCTCCATTCATTTGTGGCCAAAAGGGGCTGGATCGATGCCTTTTGACTTTAAATTGCTCGAGAAAGTTGTCCACCTTTTAGTTCACAAAAGGTGTCCCGTTATCTATGATGATGGCGTGTGGGATTCCATATCGACTGATGATGTTCTTTTTAAGGAACCGTACCACGTGAGAAGCATTGATGGTGATAAAAGATACCGCTTCCACCCACTTGGTGAAATAGTCGACTGCTACCAGGATATATTCATGGCCATTGAATGCTTTAGGGCTGATTTTGCCGATGATGTCGATGCCCCACATTGAAAATGACCAGGGTGCGGTCAAGTTATATAACTCGGAAGCAGGCGCATTGATCCGATTTGCATGTTCTTGGCATTCAAAGCACGTCCTGACGTGTTGACAATAGTCGGTCTCCATAGTTAGCCAGTAGTATCCTAATCGTAGGATTTTCTTGGCCATCATGTGTCCATTCATGTGGGGGCCACAGATTCCGTCGTGGACTTTGGACATGATTTTTGCAGCTTCTACCTCGTCCACACATCGCAATAAGACCTGGTTGAATGATCGTTTGTATAAGATGTCACCGTTAATAGTAAACTGTGTAGCTAATCATTGGATCGTATGACAGTCTGTTGGCGTGACGCTTTCTGGGTATACTCGATCTTCTAGGTATTTCTTGATATCGGTATACCAAGGGTGCTTGTCAGGTGGCGTTTCAGCTTCTTCAATCTACAGGCAGAATGCTGGATCTTCTTGCAGTTCGACTATAAGTTCCCATTGTGCTACTCCCTTGGGAATGTCTAGCATAGATGTTAATGTAGCCAAGGCATCAGCAAATTGATTCTTAGCACGTGGCATGTATGTAAAAGTGACTTTACGAAATTCGTTGATGAGATTCTCGAGATAAACGTGGTACGAAATCAGCTTCTCATCCTTCGTCTTCCAGTCACCGTTCGTTTGATTGATGATGAGTTGAGAGTCACCGAAGACCCTTAGCTTTTTCACCCCCAAAATGATTGCTTCCTTTAAGCCTGCTATACATGCCTCGTACTCGGCTATGTTGTTCGTGCACCCGAAGGATAGCCTTCTCGAAACAGGGATGGGGATGTCATCTGGAGAGTAAAGGATTGCCCCTATTTTGCTTCCTTTAGCATTAGCTGCACCGTCGAAATTCAAGGTCCATTCATCTGCCTCTGGTCCTTCTTCTCCCTTGAGGAATAAGATATCCTCATCAGGGAAGAAAGTCTTCAAAGGTTGATAGTCAAGTAGGGAGTGTGTTGCGAGGTGGTCAGCCAAGGCTTGCCCCTTGATTGCTTTCTGAGTGACATAGGTGATTTCAAACTCGGAAAGTAACAATTGCCATTTTACGATCTTTCCAGTTAGAGCCGGTTTCTCGAATAGGTACTTCAATGGATCCATTCATGCAAGTAGGAGGATTGGATAAGCGATCATGTGTTGGCGAAGGCATTGGGTGGCCCATACGAGAGTGATGCATGTCTTTTCAATTAACGAGTATCGGGACTCGTAATCATTGAATCGGCGGCTAAGATAGTGGATTGCTCGCTCCTTTCTTCCTGTGTCATCGTGTTGGCCAAAGACGCACCCAATGGCGTCTGCGGTGACTGAGATATAGAGTAGCAGGGGTCGTCCGGGCACCAATGGGACTAGTACTGGTGGATCTAGCAGATACTTCTTAATTCTGTCGAAGGCTCTTAACAATTTTCGTTCCGTTCTTTTGGTGTGTTCTTGCGGAGTAGCTTGAATATGGGCACACATATGGACGTAAGCTGGGCAATGAAGCGACTAATATACTGGACTCTGCCCAAGAAACCCCAAATTTCTTTCTCATTTTTGGGAGGTGGCATCTTTAGAATTGTTTTTCTCTTTGATTCATCGACTCAGATTCCATCTTCGCTGACGATGAAACCGAGCAACTTGCCACTGGTTGCCCTGAAGACACACTTTTGTGGTTTGAGACGGATCTTGAACTTTTCCAATCAGTCGAAGAGCTTTTTGAGGTCTTTAAAATGCCCTTCGATGCTTTGAGACTTGTCAATCATATCATCCACATAGACTTCCAGCTCTTTGTTCATCATGTCGTGGAATAGTGTCATCATGGCTCGCTGGTACGTAGCTCTGTCATTTTTCAACCCGAATGGCATGACTCGGTAACAAAACGTTCCCCATGACGTAATGAATGATGTCTTTTCACGGTCTTCTACAGTCATTTTGATTTGGTGGTAGCCAGAGAAATCGTCCATGAAAGAGAAGATTTTGTAGCCCACCGTATTGTTGACCAGAGTGTCGATGTGGGGCAGTGGGAAGTCGTCCTTCAGACTAGCTTTATTGAGGTCGCAGAAGTCGATGCACATCTGAACCTTGCCGTCTTTCTTGGGAACGGGAACGATGTTGGCCAGCCATTCCGGATAGTTGGATACTACCTGGAAACCAGCGTTGTATTGCTTAATTACCTCCTCCCGTATTTTCAGGATCCACTCTGGTCGCATTCTCCTCAACTTCTGCTTGACCGGCTTGATTTCGGGCTTTGTGGGTAAACGATGTACCACTAGGTCTTCATCGAGTCCAAGCATATTTTCGTAAGAGAAGGCAAAGTTTGATAACCGTGGTTTCAAAAACTCGATCATTCTCTTCATATTGCTCGAAGATAAAGATTTTCTAATGCGTACTTCCCGAGGATTCTCGGAGGTCCGAGATTAACCACCTTGAAATCGTCAAGTGCAACATTGGCTTTTGAATCGAACTTATTGAGGAGATCCTCAAGTTCTGGAGTCGGATCATCATTTCCCTCATCGTTGACTTCTTCTAAACCCATTAGTTCGAAGTCTAGCTCTATGTTAAAGTCATAGATGTCAACTTCGGCTCCATGTAGCTCTTCAGGTGAGTCGGACACTTTATTGCTTATGGCTTTTGAAAAGTTTTCTAATTTTTTAGAATTTTGAAATTTTTTTGATTTTTTTGGTTTTTGTAAATTTTCTTCTGTTTTTGGATTTTATGGATTTTCTATTGTTTTTTATTTTTGAGGGTTTTTTATTGTTTTTGTTTTTTTGCACTTTTTTTTTTTTTTTTTTGTTTCTGAAGGTTTTTCAGATTTTTTAGTGTTTTAATTTTATCGAACACCGAGCAAGTTGGAGTTTTGAACCAGTATCTATTATGGTTTTGCCCGGGGTGCAAATGTCTATTTACAAGGACATTTTTTTTAGATCGGCGCTCTGAGAAGGTTAACTGGTCGATTCAAACGTCATGGGGGTGGTGAACCAAGTGGCACCCTGCACTCTCTCCCCTTGAGAGGCAGGGTTTTGGGATGTAGTGGGCTGATTTTCTCTATTGTGCCCAATTATCATGATGTAGCAAGGGCTGGGTTCTGACTCGGTGTTAGATTCATCGGACCTTCCTTCATTCCCTGTGTCGTGGAGCTCTTCAGGTTGTTGCAGCTCTGGTGGGACCATCGTTGTGGTCCAATCAAGAGAGGGTAGTTCTTGCCCCTCGCCCAGTTGTTGCTTGGGCAACTCAGTGAGGGTGAGACTATTATCGTGACCTGGTATATCGGACTTTGGATTTTGACTTGGATGGATGACTCCGGCACTAACGAATTGGATTGGTGTGAAATGGGAAGGATGGCTCATCTCTTGGCCCTTCCGCCTCCTTTTGGTGTCTGCCTCCTCTAGTTTTTCTGATGGAGGGGACTCATATCCCAGTCCTGCCTTTCCTACCTTTCTTGGACCTCAATTACCTTGGTGGTATCTTGGTGTTCAAGGTGGTAGTTCAGGATTTGACACTCGGCTGGAGTGAAAATATAGTTTGATTTTAAAGGACATACTGATGGGATGTGATCCACTGCTTCAAATTGGAAGCCGTAATGTGGTTTGTCTTTGTTCAGTTTCCATGCGTCAATAACTGGGATGTTAGGCTCCCCCTGAAGATTTGTTTCGGTGGGAAAAAGTGGTTCAGGATCTGCCAGAATGCATAGCACTTTATTCCCATAGATGTACTTGACCCTCTGGTGAAGAGTTGATGGTACGGCCTCAACTTCATGAAGCCAAGGCCGACTAAGGAGAAGATTGAATGATGAAGGGACATCTAAAACCTGAAAGGAAATGGTGGACGTATCGGGGCCAATTTGTAGTTCAAGATCAATTTCTCCTTGTGCTTGTCTTCGAGAATTATCGAATGATCTCACATTCATATTGCTTGGCCTGAACATAGATGGATTCAATCCCAAATATAAGGTAGTTCGAAGTGGACAAACATTCAAACTTGAACCATTATCAATCAATACCAGTGGGATGCTTTTGTCCTTATGGCGAGTGGTTATATTTAATGACCTGGCACGGTCGCGACCTTCTGGTGGCAACTCGTCATCTAAGAAAGTTATAGCTCGAGGCGCAAGGAGTTGCCCTATCATGTGCGCGACCATTTCAAGTGCAGCTTCTCGGGAGATATGCGCACCGTTTAGAGTTTTAACAAAAATCTCCTGGTGTGCCTGCGATGTAAAGATGAGTTCCCAAACGGATATTTGGGCCGGGATGGTTTTAAGTTGGGCTACAACATCATATGTGGTGTCGGCCTTGTGTTTCGTTCCGGTCAAAGGTCCCTTTGGATCTCCTCTGAGTCTTTCTTTTCAAAAGCATCTCCCATTAGGATGCATGTTTCCCACCTCAGAGCATTCTGGGTAATGTCGGGGGACTGCCTTATTGTTTGAGACCAGTTCCATCCTTCCTTGAAGAGCCAGAGGAGGCGAAGATTCTAGAGAAGGTAGAGGGTTAGCGATGACAGATGTGTGGTCCAATTGAGAAGCCAATGGGTGCCCCTAAGGGTACTAGGGGTTGTGAAGGAGGGCCTTCTTGGATTGCCCGTCCGGATCTAGCGAGTTCGTGTGGCATGTAGAACGAGGGAGGACTTCGTCCATGTGCAGCAACGAGTAGATGGTATGAGACATGACTGGGCGTGGATGATGGAGCCTTCCCCATAAGGACGACTGGCTGGTGAGTTCCTAATTGGTGGGAGTTATTGGCTTGTGTTGACGTAGGGGCTCTTCCTTTTAGGACCAATTGTTGATCCCATATTTGTTCCATGTGATTAGGAGGATTGGGATGAGGTTTAGGGGCCTTCCCTTGAAGGACCAATGGAGGAGGAGGTAATGCCCCTTGCAGAATGAGTGGAGGAATCTCCATGTCATAGCTTTTGGCGGAGAATGCTTAGAAATCATAGGGGGAATATTCTCCCTGGATGGCATTGACGGTGGGAGTGTTAAAGTGTTAAGGCATGCTTGATGTTGTGGCAGAGAATTTTGGAGTATGTTATTACGATTAGCAGTAACTGTTTCAGGGGGCATAACTATGATCTGGTTCTAATCGATCAAATTTTGGGCTGCATGTTTCAGGGAGAAACAACATTCTGTGGTATGACCCCACCCTTGATGAAATGTGCAATACTCATTTTCTTTGTAATTTGGAGGCAACGAGTTTGGCGGCAGTCTAGGCTGGAGAGGTGTCAAAAGCTACCTTTGGATAAGTGTGGCGAGAATGTCCATGTATGATTGGGTCAATGGTGTAAATTGCCTAGACACCTGTGTCGCACTCATTTGCCTGTTATGGTTTGTGTATCGCGGATTCCACCTAAGTTGCTGCTGCTGAGGGTGGTATTGTTGTTCCTTCGGAGGATTTCTTGGCATTCCTTGTGCGGAGGCAACAACATTGTTAGTTTTCGCTAGACGAGGAGTCATATCTCTATTTCTTATTCCGTATTTGCATGACTTTTCTTCAAGTTTCGCTTTTTATACCGAGGTAAACTGGCGGGGCCATGGTGCAATTGCGCCGGTTTTTATTCCGGCCTCCACCTGTTCTCCTGGACGGATTAACTGAGTAAAATTGGCATACGGGTATGAAATCAGATATCCCGATATATTTGGATTGGCCGAATGGACAATCATAGAGATTTGTTCTTCTTCGTCGATTGGTGTTTTCATTCGTGCGGCCATGACTCTTCATCGCCCTATGTATGCAGACAATGTTTCGTCGTTCGTTTGCCTAAGGGCTGCCAAGTCTAACCTTCAGGGTGCTGCATTTAAATTTTATGCGAAACGATTTGCAAAAGCTTGGGACAATTGTTCCCATGTTCTAATCTTGTGATAGTCCAAAGACGTATACTAATCTAATGCATCACCCCTTAGGGAGTTTTGGAACAGACGGATCAACGCTCCATCATCTTCTGCCATGGTATCAAGTTCACCACAAAAAGCCTTTAAATATGCAGTTGGGCATCCCGTGCCATCGTATCGTTGAAACTTAGGTACCTCGAAGTTTGCAGGTACCCTAGCATTGGGGAATGGGCAAAGATCCTTCAATTTTGTGGATGGGAGTTCCACCCCATGTTGTTTTTTAAGTTCATTGCCTTTAGTTGGTTCTCGAAGTGTTCCCGAAGTCGATCAAATTCATTTGGTTGGGACAAAGGAAGTCGTGCTCCTTCTGGCATTCGATTAGCCTCTTCTTCATAATGGTTGACTTCTTCGATGTTCCTGTGTTTCTCGGTCAGAGGGATTGAGTGCATGGTGTGGTGTGGGAATTGGAATGCTGTCCCGTCGAGAGGGTGAGCTTGGACGGGTGGATATTCATGAACAATAGATATTTGATGTGGTTGACTAGGTGGAAATTGAAATAAATTCCCACTGGGAGAAGGTTGTTGGAATTGACCAGACTGTGATTGACTAGAATGTGCTGGTTGACTGCCATCAGGGGGAGGATGTGCTGGAGTTTGAATTGCTGGGACTGGTGGGTTTTAAAAGTGAACCCGATTTCCATTAAGGGGAATGGGTTGAAATTGATTGACAGTTGGGTCTGATAAACCTACATGGATGCTTGGCGGACACATGTTATGAATGAGTGGTGTCAATTCTGCGTGAATACGATTCACAATATTCTCCAACCTATTTAAGCCGTGGGCGAGCTCAGTTGTCAAGGGAGTGGATGTGGCCGGTTGAGAGGCTTGTTGTCTTGGCGATTCTGGTAGAGTTGGAGGATTGTCACCTTGAGCTGACATGGCTACTTGTGCACAGGTTCGGATGATACTTTAGTAGTTATGCGATGATTGTGTAGGACGACGAACCCATAATTGATTTCTGGGCGCAATGGTTACAGAATTGCCTATTACTTCCTTGCAATAGGTATACCTTGTGATCACCTCCCCTTTTTTTTGGGATTTTCTTTTTCTCTTTTTTTTTTCCTGATTTTTTTTTTTTTTGCTTTTTCTTTTCTTTTTATAAAAGGCAAACGTAAATGTCTGAAAAATACAGGAGCACCAATGCACATTGGACTAACAAAAAAGTAAATCGACCAATGAGAACTAGATTGCAGTATGCTTGCAAGAAAGTAAAAGAGACTAGTATAGACTGCAATGCAGGATGCAAACAAGAAAGTAAATGGACCAGTATACACTGGAATGCAGGATGCAGGAAGAAGGTAAATGGACCAGTATACACTGGACAATTAGAGAATTAGTGTGTTAATAGGAGACCAGTATTTACTGGAATGTTAGAAAGCATGATACGGAGAGTAAATAAAACCAGTATTCACTGGAGTGTAGGAAAGTAAATATGCCGAATTTATAAAATCCCCATAAATTGAAAAATCATGTGTTTCAAGTTGGGCCTAGGCTGCTAACTAGCACAATTCCCAGTGGAGTCACCATTTTGTGAACACCTCCCCCCCACATGGGCGCACGAGCGTGGCGGTGCCCTCGCTTTGTTGGCTTTCATATCGATTTTGCTACTGTGGGCAATGTGTGCTATTGACTCAAGTGTAAAAATGCATTTGATTTGGAGTCGCCACTAGCCAAATGAAGCATAAAATCTATGGTCGGCTAGGAACAGTAGAATCGCTTAGGAGTTAGGCAATCTCACGATTTTCCAACTCAAGTGACTCCCACGGTTGGTCTGTGGCCGTAGATCTCGACTAAGGGCCTCGGTGACGGAAAAGGAAGGGTTTAAGTACCCTTTTCCGCCCCCACAATATGCGGTCTCTACTTCACAATATTTGTAATTTTTGGGGATTTAATGGAATTTCGACAATTTATACTTCGTCATGCTTCACATAACCCAGGTGGCCCGGGCAGGTAGAAATAAGAAAAAAGAAGTTATCTAGCCTTACATCACAGAGTCAAGTGACCCTGGGTAGGTAAATAAACTAAAAACAGTAAATAAGATAAAATGCTAATTAGCCCTACTTCACAGGATTTAAGATCCTGGGCAGGTAGAGATAAAAAAAATAAAAATTAAAAAAGTTATTTAGCCTTACATCACAGAGCTAGGTGGCCATGGGTAGGCAAATAAAGTAAAAACAACTAATGGAAATAAACGCTAACTAGCCTTACTTCACAGGATTTAAGGTCCTGGGCAGGCAAATAAAGTGAAAAATGGAAGATGAAGAATGATGCAGAATAAAATGTGGAAGTGATTAACGCAATAGAAACGTGTGGAGTGGAATGCAAATTAAATAGAAATAGACAAATTTTTAACTTTTTTGATTCCTTTGATGGCCATTTTTGTCTCCAGTGCTGTGTAGCATGTCAGTACGATAGAAATCTTTAAGGTACTTTGGGGAGCACCTCCAAGCAAACTCCAACCCTTAGACACTCTCTGTATTTTTCTATCTCTCTTCTACTCTCTATTTTCTCTCTCTCACTCTCTGTTTCTCCCTGTCTGCTTAAGCTCTCTGCCTTAGCTTCTCTCTCTCTTTCCTTTGATTTTTCCTCTATCTCTGTCTCTGTCCCTCTTGTGTAGCTCGGGCCCCTTATATAGGCATCGGGCCCCTGTCAGGAACGACCCATGCATAGGGTTGCGTTGTGGGCACCCACCATGAATTGTGAGCACCCGCCCTGGCTTGTGGGCCCTGCGTGGTACGTTGCATATATGTGTGTGTGTGTGTGTGTGTGTAATATAAGGTAATGATTAATATATGTATATATTTATATATAAAAGTTAAAATATAATGATTATATATATATATATATATATAAAAAGTCATTATTACCTTTTGTCTTTTCTTTTTTTTTTCAAATGTTCAAACGCTCATATCTTCTTCGTTACTAGTCTGTTTTTTGTAATCTTTATCTTGTTGGAAAGGTAATCAGGTAAGCTTTCTAATAAGACTAGGATCACTTCAATCGGACATCATTTGATGTGCCGAAAATACGTCCATCTAATATAAGAAATCAATTGTTTGCAATTTGACCAATGGTCTGCCTTTGATGATATTAACATCATTGGAAATGTCGTTTCATAAGTTTTTCATCATAAATGAAATCATCTCAATCAGAACCCATTTGACTAATTTAAAGCACAACTAAAGTTTTTTCAATTTTGGTCAATCGACAATGCATGATTTTGATAAACGAGATGGATCTTCCTCATCATGACTCGGATTGGAGGAAATTTAAGTTTGTTAGGAAGATCATTTGGCCACCTTTCCAATGAATTATAAATCATCCTAATCGGCCATGATTTACCTATGATAATACCATGGTCATTTTATATATCAGGACGACTGAATTTTTCCTTGATTTCAAATATATGACCTTTTAACCTCGACACAACGCTACTCAGAAAGACTGAATGATACAAAGAGTAATCCATGGGTAGAGAGTATTCGTTTTATCCATTTTTGTCTGTCGGTTACGTCATATAGAGAGTTTCAGGGGTTTTGGAGTTTGGACACTTGGCCATGACCGAATCACTACTGGATTTGGTGTCAGCTAATCTGGTCCGTTGGTTATTTCCGGCGCATGCCGAGTATGCTTCCCCCGTGATCCGTTTGAGTTTTCAATGATTTCCCAGTCTGCATGAGACAATTAATTGAAGTCAAGTTGAAACTCAAAGAATGTCGTATCCTTATTTTACGTGGGGTGTCTACAAAGTGTTAAAAAAGTAAGTTGTCACATTCGCATCGAGAAAGAAGTGATAATTACAGAGATAAATAATTATTACCCATTTACATGGTAATTACGGTTGAGCCAACAAAACAAATAGGCCCTAATCTGTTCGGATGGGGCTATGTGATGCCAGCATGATGTAATTGTTTTATCTGCACTGTTCATCGCTTTTCTCATATCATTTTAAGGTCTGATCCCAAAAATTAGGAAGGTCCACGCCTCCACTGGACCACACCAAAGGAAGTTGTAGTGATAACGACATTGCTATTAAAACCTTTCTAAAGAACACCGTGATGTTTTTTTACCATCCAACCTATTCATAGGTCATGTAAACATGGACAAAGTGAAAATACAAATATCAGTTTGATCCAAACTTCTCCACCTCCCAGGAAGTTTTTAATGGTAGACATTCAATCCCCACTTTGTGGTTAACTTAAGCCTCGGACCTGTCTCATTTTTTAGATAATATCTTAAAATAATATGAGAAAAATGATGAACGGCAGGGATAAAACACTTACATCACGGTGGGCCCCACAGAGCCCTGCCAGGACGCTAATCCGTCTGGGCAGGGTTAGGACGCAATCCTCGTTGTGTTGCAATGGGATTGGGTCACAACGTTATTGACTGCATTTAATGAATTACTAATGACGTGGACCAGTCACATTGCAGCAATTAGAAAATCACAACTTACCAAGAAAAGGATCCAGATTCATGGAAACAACAAAAACGCATTCATGGTTCTATGTAAAGTGTCAGCAAAATGCCCCCGTGTGCCTAGTGCCACCTGTGCAACATTTGTACAATGTACATCTTAAAGTATCACACATGTGCCAATGTGCTGCATGTACAACATGTGTGAACCCCGTTGTCAATTGCCACGCATTAGTTTGCATCCACACCGTCCATCCTATTTTCCACAGCACTTTCGTGCATGATCCTAAGTGGGAGGTGACGGTTATTTGTGTTTTCACTTCATCCAGGTGGGGTATCACCTTATGAACGGATTGGATGGCATCTGAACATATCGGTGGGCCACAGAAAGGTTTCATCGGTGGGTATCCCATTCCTTTGTTTCTTGTTGTATGGACCGCTTGAGTTTTGGATCTCCCTCGTGGATGGACGGTGTGAGTATAACACAAACATCATGGTGGGCCGGAGAGCTTTGGGCTCCAGGGGAGCCGGGTAACAACGGATGGACGTGAGGTTGCAGGCAAGTCACGTCCGATATAAACCGTTGATTTTATCGACAGGAAGACACCCAAATCACTTTTAAGGAGATGATACGGTAGAGCTAGAAGATCTAGAACATGGTAGAGCCATCTTTATACAATACACTTATAAGGGTGACGTGTCAATTGGGACGGTCCAACTGATCATCTAAGTAAATTGTGAAACGCAACTGTCAGACAACAATGGCCCATGTGGACCACTAACAAATGCAGATTTTAAGACATTGGACCACTAATAAATAGATATTTTAAGCCATTATCTTTGAGTGCGTTCATCAGATGGAAAGAATCATATGATATACCCCTCTAATTATTTACCATCCATTGTAAGGACTGTTTGCACCCGTTTTTTTGGTACATTGATATGGATAAATAAGAAATTATTACGTCACGATGCTACTTGTTTGATACCAATATAATTGTACTTGTGGTTGAAGATAACTTTTACTATATATATATATATATATATATATATATATATATATATATATATATATATATATATATATAGTAATATATATATAGTGTTAATGTGATGGTATAAAACTATGTGTATGCCTCTAGGGAATCGAAATACCGATTGACATATAATTATAATTTGTGGTGTTAGACAGCGCACCCAAACATGTCTATAAAAGATCTATTAAAGCAAAGATCTTGTCACGGATCTGAGTACGATATGCTCAATGAGGTTGTCTTTTTCCATCCTTTCAAAATGGGACAAGTTTTTAGAGGTGTTCGGAGCTCCGCTTAGTAAGGTGGTCTCTCGCAATCTTTCTGAAATGAGATATCTTGGTAGTGACGTTCAGAGCTCTCATGGTGATTATGAAGATTTTAAATATCCGAAAATTGGAATGATATTTGAACAGATGGGTATATAATGCCCCAAAAATCGGCACCCGAATACATAGATTCCAATCTTGAGTTTTCAGGTGTTAACTTAATAAAATGCACATGCGACTTCATTCTAATTCATATTAAGTCCATACATGAATAATCAGAGTTACGCAATTCAACTTAACAGAACCAAAGCGAGACAGAGATAACAAAAATTAATAAATATAGAGCAAAGAGTTAAAGTACAATTGAAAAGTAGTGTCCGCCCTAATGAGGATTATACAAGCCACAATATACATACCCAAGATGGTTAAAATGTAAAGTTTTCATTTTATTCTAAATCTTTCAGAACAAAACGGTGGTAGCGCAAACCGATCTAAGCCTATCCGCCGGAGGCCTTGATAGAACCTACATCAATAATATACCTGGTTGGTGTTTTAAAACATCGTCTCAGGTGGGAGTGAGTAGCTAACTCAGTGATTCCATTAGTTCTAAGTTACACATGCTATTGACACAATCAACGCAGTTAATGATAAACAAGAAATCAAACAATTTCTAAATACTCTTGTTAAATGTGGATATAAAGATATGACATAATGCATGCCTTTTCCAAACAACACCCCCTCACACGCGACTCCGACTACCTAGTTCATAAATGACAACACTTCCTCAACATGCGACTTCAACACTTGTTTCGCCACATTTTAATCTAATGCGATGCGATGAATGATCATGTTAGCCAAGTAATTATTAAGTTCAATTCATCCAGCATATTGGCAAAACTAGGATACTGACATTATATCACGAGTCTTTATCTGGATCACGTGGTTCGTTGTCGCACGTAGCGACTCATTACCAGTGTCCCTTAATCCAAATTTAGGTGTCACCCATTTATCTCACAAATCAACAATTCCAAAGGTACGGTATAATACCTAAATGTATAAAAATTAACCTTATATAGGTCGTCATCCAGACTGAGTATGATCACTCAGTTCTGAGGTGTGGGCTTGTCATATAAAACAAAAGGAACACATAAAGGAAAGAGATCGTCACCCAATTCCATTCACGCCCGGGTCGTTCGAACGGTACTCTGGCACAGAACCATCGACCGGGTAATTTGATGGGGGCCGTTTGAACAATGATATATCACTTCCATTAGTGCTCACTGGTCACTACGGGGAGGCTAGTCACCCCAACGTAGGCCGACAGCTCAAACATAGTGTCTCATACTACCATGCCCGGCTCATGAGTCTTAGTGGGATCATATGGCACTAACAGTTATGATTGAACTCATCCGTTAGAAAATGGGTACCTTAGATTCGATTTGGTTGTGTCATACATGATCAAACGACTAGTGGACTAATTTAATTGACCTAGAAAAATTCCGGTACAACCGGCATTAGATGCAAGCATCCCGTGTAGTCTAACTACTGTCAGTCATTTGTATTCAACCCGAATCAATCAAATAAGCCTAGGGTGGCCGCTCTAACTCAGGCCACCCCTTTTGTTCAGGTGGTTAGCCAACTGACTCAACATCGTAACAAGCATAAGTGTTGCTATGGACTAAGCATTACATTAGTAATTATAGCACAAGTTTTACTACACAACTACTTAGGCATTTCATTGAACGTGTAAGCATACATAGGATACTACGTTCACTAAGGCATTAAATCAAACATGTGAGCATACATAAAGTAATACAATCGCTTAAGTATTAAATCAAACACATGAGCATCGAAAAAGTAATACATTCTACCATTCGAGCATTTCATCAAACATGTGAGCATCCATATCTAACAAATAACACATATTATAGACAAATCAAAACATTTACATATTAGCATGTACAAATTTATCTACAAGCATTTAATCATTAACTGAGACCCTTAAGGGTCGATAAACGATAACCTGAGATAATGGTCCGCACCTTAAGAAGGAATATCCGATTTTGAGTTCTTAGGATTAGGAATTTTAAGGAAAATCATAAATTCTTATATAAACACCGACAACTATATAAGATTCATGCAATTCATTTTAGAAAAACCTAGGTTAGTGTTCACTCCCAAGTATAGGGTTGTGATGTAGTAATAAACTCGGTGAGACCGAGGTCGAATCCCAACTGACTGAAACCTGTACGTAATCTGAAATTAAGTAGAACTAGAACTGGACTTAGATAAAATCTAAACAAGAGGGATTTTAAGGAAATAATGGTAAATAAATTGATTAAAAACTAATAAATTTAAAGGTAGTAACTAGGGTGTCAAGGATCCACTTGTAGCAATTGGGAAGTTACCTAGCAATGATTCAAGGACACAACTAGAATCAGAGTCCTATCTTATCCAGTTGGTAAGAAGAGATTTGTCAGGTCTCTAAACTTCTCATGGATCTAATCATCAATAGATAAGAGTGGTGAAGATTTGGAAGTGATCCCATCACCTAACCATGCCCACGAGACTATGGCAAACAACAACAATTTACCAAACCCACAACCAATCATAAGAAAATTGTGAAAGTTAGGAAGGATTCCGTCACCCAACCATGCCCATGAGACGATAGTGAACAACAGGGTTCCCAAGTTCACAATCTTAATACATGAAAAAAGAATATCTCAAGCTACTGCAGATCCACTGTAATTTGAGTCACAACAAACTATTGAAAAAACTAAAAATATTCCTTATAATTAAACTAGAATCAAAACCAAGCAAATATCCCAACCACGCTACAAGCTTCATCTCTTAGCCCTAGCTAAAAGGTTTAGCTAACCATAAGCATGATTAACCAATCCTCAAAAGAAAAAGAAAAAAATAGAAAAACAAAGAATAAAGTCTCTCTTTCTCTATGCACGTCCCCAGATGGGATTGAATTCGCCTCCACGGCTACCCGTCCAAGATTGGATCCCCAGTCCAAGGATGGATTCTGCTGATGCCCTCTCTTTCTCTTTTTATAGCATGAGAAGGTCGGCTGGGATCCTTGCACCGACTCTGTTTACGCAGAGAAAATTCTGGAATTTTCTTATGCAGTCTTTTCTTGCGTGATGATTGGTGAGCCCATAATCAATGCTAGCAAGAAAATCCACTCCATCCAGTGGATTCACGTCAGAATTTAGGTCAGATATGGGTTGATTTGGCTCGGATTTAATGTGGCCTACGTAACTTTTCGCCGCACCATTCGTCTTTCTTTTAGACGGTTGAAAACCGATCTTCATTGCTTCTTGCAATTCCGTCATCTAGGCTTGGATGAGAGGGAGCGTGGGCTTCTGATGGACGGTCCAGATCAGACCTTTGCTGTCCTATGGAGCCCCACAGAGATCAACCGCAAACTTTGTTTACAAAAAGAGTTTTAGCGTCGGCACTATGATGGATGGTGGCCCACTGATTGATGTCAGGAAGAAAATCCATTCCGTATATTGGAATATACTCGAAAAAAAATTCTTGAAGGGATTTTTTGGAGTGAAATCGGTGTGGATCACAAGCCGTTTTAGTCCACCGTCCATCTTCCGTTTGGACAAGATATTCACGCGTCCGCTTGCATGAGACCAAGAATTCAGCATGGTTGTGGTCGTGGCTATCCTCTGAGGCGAATGGACAGTCCAGATTATCCAAATAATAGACAATGGTGGCCCATTACATGATACAACAGATGCACGTCCATTGCTTGTGCGAACGCTGCATGTTGCGCGCGTTCGCGAGAGAGAGAGAGAGAGAGAGAGAGAGAGAGACGGGTAAGCCCATCTTTGACCAAGCTGACCGTCTGGTGTGGCGCGGGCGCTTGGACCCCATGTACATGCGTTGTACATGCAGGGTCCACTGTGATGTATATATGAAATCCGTTTCGACCATCCATTTCATCACCCTTTTTAATGGGTTGAGACCAAAATTGACGCATATCCAGATATCAGGTAGGCCCCAACTCGCTGATTTATGGGCTGATCTGTCCGTTGGGCCACTTTCACAGTGATCCGATGGCTCAAATTTGACGTGTACAGTTAATTTATGGTCCTTAGGCCATATATGAGGTTTCGAGCCGAACGGATGGTTGGAACCCTGTGATCTTACATTCTGGACCAATTTCGAGCCACTTGAGCTTCAGTTTCTCAGTTTTCTCGGCTCTCTGGCATGTAGATCCGTCGATCTTGGTCCCCTAGAGTCCATCCCTTACCTTGGTGAATTTTGAGCATTAAATTCATGCTTTTAGCACCCTATTTTAGTCCAAGCTCGTAAATACACCTTGCATCACAAACACGATTAAACCGGGCTGTTAAATAGTATCATATTCGTAAATCCAGGCAATAAATGGGGTCTCATATGCAAAATTCGACCCTCAACAGTTAGGAAGTAGGATTTGTTTCTTACCTCCCAATCGCAAGTAGGGTGGATTCGGTGGAAGAAAATGATCGAAGTCAGGGCCTTGGTTGGAGGAGACCGATGAAAGGAAGCACTAAAACCTCCAACTCCTAATCTCACTCTTCTTCTTCTTCTTCTTTCTCTTTCTCTTTCTCTCTTTCTCTCCTTTAAAAAATACAAATTCGTATGGAGAGATGAAGTGCCCAAATGAAGCCCTTATATAGTGTCAGATTTGGTGTAAATGGTCCCAAGGGTTGGGTTTTTACTATACTAGCCCTATAGGAAGGTTTTTTTAACCTCTAGGGCCCATTATGAGGTATACATATTGATATACACCGTAATATAGTTAGCCCTAATGATGATTTACGTATGGATATAATCGGCCCGTCATTTCGATGCGCCGATCGACAGATATGATTAGAAGTCTGTTCATCAATCACCGATAGTTGATCGAGGCCGCGGCTATAAGGATATGTTTAGGGAAATATCTTTAGTCGGTACTCCAACTTTAGTTGTGAATTGACGGTCCGAAAGTTACAACTTTATGAAAGAAGAAATGAACTTATTTCGCTTAAGTTCCATATTTTCATATAAGATATTCACACAACCCAAGCACTTGACTTGTGAGTCCAAGTTAAACAATTCGACACGCAATCTTAGCTCGATGTCTCACGATGGACATCAAGCCCAGCGAGACAGATATTATTCTATAATTTCGGAACTAGTGGCCCACTAATGAACGGTCTAAAGCTTTTTCGAAAAGTCGGGACATTTCTGAAATGAATTATGTATCAAGATTTCTTGTGTGCAATTATTAGGGTTTGGATTAGCTAAGTTCATAGTGTGGCCTATTCGTAACCAGTGAAAATGACGATTCAATTATAATCACTCTAAACCGTCGGTTCTTGGGTTAAAAAGATACTGGTTCAGTTTAGTTTGTTAATTAAGATTCGACCTCAAGTTATCTCGACTTTAGGTGGGTCTTCGTTTAGTTGCGGTTGCCTTGATTAGTCAGTGATAGGTTAGCTATATTTGGGCCCCATGTAAACAAATCATATAACTAAACTCGGTGTTTAAGTGATCAGCAGAATTCGTTGGCTTCCTACGGTTGATTAATCGAATTTGTGTGGTTATTTACTGATAACACCCGTGTATAAACTAACATTGAGTGTTAATAGTTAGTAAGTGTTAATATAAGTTTTATATATATATATATATATATATGATTGGCCTCATATTTTAGTGGATCATAATCAAAAGAATGAGAGATTCGGATCTAGTGGATTCGGTCCCACCAGCTCTACAATTAGAAAGGATGAATGATAGAGATAGCTCCCATCGAGCAATTTTTAGATGGAACATTTTCCTAAAGGTCTTTAATAAGGGACCATCTATACAAAGTAGAGACCTTAAAACTAACGATATTAGATTTACGGTGACTCTCTATGGGAAAACTACAAGTCGTGGACGTGAAAGATCCTAGACTATTAAGGAAACCCAATGAGAATTTTAGTGCCTTAACAATCTATAAAAAGAGCATGTGATGAAGAGGTCGAGGCCCATGTCAAAAACAATATATCTTCTTCGCATTTACCTTTATGTTTATCTTAGCATAGCTTAATCTCGCTTTAATCTTAGTATAGATTGCTACTATCAGTGTCATCACTATAATATCATATCATTAGATTAAATATCTATAACCTTACGTTGTTAGATCCCGATTAATTGAGTTTTTATTTGGGTGACCAAGCCTTTTAGCCGCATCCAGCTAACCATCCACCTACATCGATCGTTCATACAGACAAATTGGGTACTTATTTTTCTTATTTTATCCGGTGGTTTTTACTCTATCAATTATAATAAGCTACACCTCTATATTAATAAAATTAACATTGCTTTAGTCTTTTTAGTTTATTTGTTCATCTTCGTTCTTTTAAAAAATAAATTATATTCAATTAGTGGTGAAAGAAAAGTACTTAACATTAACACAAGGAAAAAAGAATCCATGCAAAATAACTAAATTCTACCATTTGACAAGTCTCCTAATCATTATTAGGTTAGTCGAATTTTCAAATCCGGTCTTACTCAATTATCTTAGTACAGGGCATTAACGTTCAATCAAGCATGAAGATAACTATGACTCTGGCGTGCCCACTCTTTTTAATTACACAACTAAATCAGGCCTTCGATCACACAAGTGGCCTTGTGTTTGATTGAATTGGCATGCCGGGACCACCGGATGTAATGTTCTTATTGATACATGCACTCTACTCTTAACGGCACTCACCTCTCACACATGACAATGGTTTGCCACTTGTACATAACAAATGGACGGTTAAAGACATTCCAAACTTGACCTAAAAGTTCAGCCGATGTGATGTTTAGATGGTGGACTTTCTCAAATGAGGCATCTAAACGTGGCCCAAATGGATGAACGGCTTCGATCTCGCAGGGTCTGAGAGGGATCGATCCACACTGTCCATCCATGTTGTGAGATCTTTTTAGGGCATGGGTCCAAAAATGAGTTTGATCTAAAGCTCATGTGGACTGCACCAAAGAAAGCAGTAGAGATTGAACACCCACCACCGAAAACTTCATGGGGCCACAGAAGTTCTGGATCAAGCTGGTATTTGTGTTTTGCTTTCATCAAGGTCGGTGTGACCTTTTCAACAGGTTGGATGTTAAACAAGGAAACGGATTGGCTACTCCCCCTGCCACCAGCCAATGGCTGATGGTGGGTGATCCGTGGGACCCACCATGATGTATGTGTTTCATCCATGCCGTCCATATGTTTTTATAGATCATTTTAGTATACGAGACCAAAAATTAGATATATCCCAATCTTAAATGGTCCACATTATAGGAAACAGTGTTGAATGAGTGTCGACCATTAAAAACTTTTTGGATCAAGCTGATCTTTGTTTTTTCCCCTTCATCTAGGTCTGTATGACCTAACCAACAGATTAGATGTCAAAAAAACAGTACAGTGGGCCTTAGGAGGATTTTAATGGTAGATATCCAATCAATATTGTTTCCTGTAGTGTGGTCCACCGGAGATTTATATCCTCTCATTTTTTGAATTAAATCCTAAAATGATCTGTAAAAATGGATGAACGGCGTGGATGAAACACATACATCATGGTGGGACCCACAGAGCACCGACCACCAGGGAAACGGATTGGCGACTCCCCCGCCACCAGCCCCGTGGCTGATGGTCGGTGTTCTGTGGGCCCCTCCATGATGTATGTGTTTAATCCATTCCGTTCATCCATTTTTACAGATCATTTTAGTGCTACATACCAAAAATTAGAGTGATATAAATCTCGAGTGGACCACACCATAGGAAAACAATAATGATTGGATATCCACCATTAAAATCCTCCTAAGGCCAACTGTACTGTTTATTTGACATCCAATCTGTTTAATAGGTCATACAGGCCCAGATGAAGGGAAAAAACAAAGATCAGCTTGATCCAAAACTTTTATGGCCTCAAAAGGTTTTTAATGGTTCAACACCGTTTCCTGCAATGTGGTCCATGTTAGATTCTTATATATCTAAATTTTTTATCTCATACCATAAAATGATCTGAAAAAATAGATGGACTGTATGGATGAAACACACACATCATGGTGGGGTCCACAGAGCTCCGACCACAAGCCATTGGCTGGTGGCAGGGGGAGTAGCCAATCCGTTCCCGACCACCAGCCACCGGGCTAGTGGCAGGAGGAGTAGCCAATCCGTTTCCGTCAAATAAACATCATGGTGGGCCCAAGGAAGGTTTCAACGGTGGGTCCCATTACCCCGCTCCAATCTGTGGTGTGTGGTCCATTGGAGCTTTCAATCAACTTCCTTTTTAGCCTCATGGCCTAAAATGATCTGTCGACCACGTGGATAAAACGTATACATCACGGTGGGCCCCACATTTTCCCTGACAGAACCGTCCGTTTCTAGCTAGTTACTGGTGAGGGTAGTACCCAATCCGCGTCCGTTGGTCACAGCCACACAATTAGATATTTTCCCTATCCTAACCTCTGATTCGTTGACAATGTTTGGTTGGGAAAGGATATCCCCGATTCATGAAAGAGATAAGAGGAGGAAGACTAACAAAATAATTACCTGAAAGAGAGAGAAGTAGAGGAAGAATAATAACAACAGAGGCTATACACAGATGTTGGGTGTATCTTCTCTATTTCTTCTTCTTCTTCTTCTTCCAACTTTATCAGAAGTTGGTTTTTCCCAAAATACCCCCAAACTTAGCAGAGACGACTTCCCACCAGGCTTTGTTTTGGGTGCTGGAACCTCAGCTTATCAGGTCCCTCTCTCTCTCATGGAAAATGTTCTTTCTACCCCTACAGGGGAACTTGGGCCATAAAAATGTTACTTTAAATGACCAAACTGCCCTTGTGTTGGAGCGTTTGATATAGGCTGAAGGTGCAGTAGCTGAGGATGGAAGGACTCCGAGTATTTGGGACACTTTCACTCATGCAGGTCTGTACGAGTTCCTACAGTACACGTGGTAAGATGATGTGTCAATCGAAACCGTCCATCTACTGGGCTCACTATGGATGGAAAATGGTTCAAGATACGCATAGATCTGATGATCCTATCCGTCCGAACAGTGGCTTGAAAATAGACGATAGGGAAGAAATTGTACTCAATGGTCAGTGTTAAGCGATTGAAAACGAAAAGAGTCGACGGTAGTGATCGTATGTTCGTATAGTTTCGGAAATTTGGCCATCCATGAGTTGCCCCACTAGATGCACGGACCTGATTATCACATCGTCTTGCCACGTGTTCCTTAGAAAGATGGCTCTACCGTATTTTGGTTCTTCACGTCTGGAGGTTTGTGAGTCTCCATAAGCTCGAGCTTCTTTTAGGTCCACCGTGATTTTATGTGGAATCCAATCCGTGCATCAGGTCACAAGCGTTATTTTACCTATATTTAAAAAATGAGGGCGATAAAATACTTAGGTGGGCCACACCACGGAAAATAATGAAAAATACACCTAGAACCTCTCGTGTGATGTGCCCAGCTGAGTTACGGAATGGCCAATTTTTCATCATGATGGAGAGGGTAAGATGTATTGATTGGATGGCTTATACACGTTGGGCCCCACAAGCAATCTGGAAGTTTCCATGCTGTGCGTCCCCCACCACATTGCTCCCCGTTGTTCCGTCTGGTGTGGCGTACCTGAATTTTGGACTAGGCTTTGATATGTGGGCCTAAAATGGGGTAACTCAGCTGATGGACGTTTCGGATAGCACATACACAACACGGTGGGTCCCACTAACGTATGGAACTCGCATACATCCGGACTTATGTGATCATTATTCACCGTTATAATGGGAGCTGTTGCTGGGTTTTTTTTTTTTTGGTGGTCGTTTGTGCACTACCAATTTAAGGGCGAGAATTACGCCAGTATTGTGCTTATCTTAATATGACCCACTGGCTATTTAAAATACCAATTGAACGGTTTCGATCTCTTACAACGATTGTAGAAATGACGCAAGGATACTGCATCTTTTGGGGCCCAACGTAGATTTACCATGCCAAAAATTCTCCCGGATTGTATCCACCAACCTTGGGCGCTTGTTCAGTTGAATGTGGATCGTTGATGTATTTTATCTTCCTTACCATCTGTTTACCGGCCACAAATTGAAAGGTTATGATTGGTCTATCATGGAGATTTTTTGGCCATGCCCCATCCACAGTCAGGTCCAACAGATCAATGGTCTCGATCACTGAACCATGGGCCCCACATTTACAAATTCCTCCTCTTTTCTCTATTTTGTGAAACGAAATCCAAGATATTTGAAATTTGCAGGGAGAATGGTGGACAAGAGCAACGCAGATGTAGCTGCAGACCAATACCACAAATACAAGGTACATCCACTGGAATAAAACATTTACATCTCATCTAGCTGGGGCTGGGGCTGTACACGAGCCAAAATAGCTGGAAAGGCTCGCTCGGAGCTTGACCCGGTTCGACAACCACTTTATGCGAGGCAAGCTTTATATAACCCAGCCCACTTTGAAAATGGGCTAATTTTGATCTTAGTAAATCTTGACTCGACTCGGCTCAAATGTAGCTCGAGCTCGAGCTTGGCTCTGGTCAAATATATATTATATTATATTATATTATATTATATATATATATATATATATATATATATATATATATATATATATATATATATTAAAAAAAAGTCAACCCTTGCTGCGCTCGAGCTCCACCGTCTCTCTTTTAATGCTCCATGGCAAGCTCCACCGTCTCTCTCTTAGCACTCCATATCTTTATCATGCTCCATATATATATATATATATATATATATATATATATGGAAAAGGTACTATGTGCTTTACCTCACGAGTCTTTTCCATGAGGTCAAGTTGTGTGGGCCCCACCGTGATGCGTTTCGAACATCTACCCCATCAGTCAGATGCACCATTCCATCGTGGGCCTAGGTCTCAAAAATCAAGTCAATCCGTCACTTGTGTGGGCTACACCATATATAGAAGTGGAGAGGGGCCGTGCACCATTAAAACATTCATAGTCATTTCTTGGGCCACCGAGATGTGGTTTGCAAATCCAGCCCATCCATTATGTGTGTCCCACTTGGATGAGGGTTCAGACAAAGTTTCAGATGCATGCAAATTTCAAGTGGGCCCCACCAAGTGCTTTTATATGTTTTAACAGTGTCTTCACATGATTTTAGATGGTATGGCCCACCTGCGTTCCATATACGGCTGATTTTTGGGATATCCCATAATTTAAAGGGGACCCATTAAATAGACGGTGTTGATGGTCAACACGCATCACGGTGGGGCCCACACAGCTCGACCTCACGGGAGCTTATCATGAGGCGGAAAGCATAGTACCTTTTCCCACACACACACACACACATATATATATATTGGGTGCAGGACGGGTTAGGTGGCTGGGTTGAATCAGGTTTGAGTTGGGTCAGGCTGCTGGATTAAGTCGGGTGTAAGTCAGGTGTTGGGTTAGGACGGGTTGGGAGCAGTACTCAATTTGAGGTAAGTTTGCATTCACTTAATCCACTAGCTTGCTTGGAGCTCGACTTTAAAATTTTAGCAAACAAGCCAAGCTCCCGTGGCAAGCTCGAGGCTAAGCTTGAGGCCAGCTTAAACTTGAGGAGAGCATGGACGAGACAAGCCAATAGCAGCCCACCTTGACTTGGCTCGGCACGATGTACAATCATACATACAGTACAGTGTCTGCGCAGCATATCTTTGGTAGATGGGCCGTGCATGTATGGCTCAAAAATTGTGCTGATTGGACGGTCCAAACTCGTGGATTGGTCTAGCCTGTCGACGGACAGTCAAGAAAGCTAGATCACCAGTAATAATCTTGATGGGACCCACTTTTCCGTAATCTATGCCATCGATCTTGTTATCCGCATAATGGCCTAACATCTACCTGTCAGATGATCGTAGCTGTCACATGAAAATGTATAGTTATGACTAATGGTCCACATTTTACGGGGCCTAATCTGACGGTTATTGGGGCCACGCATCATTCTCCATGGCCCCCATCACATGAATGATTTGAATCAGTAGAAGGTGGCTCTCACAACCTAGTCAGTGATCAGAACGGCCAAGATGTGGGCCCTCTGTTGATTGGCTACGATTCAAAAGTTTATACTGTTTAAAATGATCATAACCGTTAAATCAACGGTGGGGCTCATTTGATGGGAGGCCTCTACATCGAGCATGTATGCCACGTGAGAAGTTGGTTGGCATATGGATGGGGGGAGCGGATTAGATGCCGCCCGGCCTCACCCAACATGGTGCGGCCATTATCATGGGGCCCACCTTGATGTATGTGTTCTACATCCATGCCGTCCATTCATTTTGCAAGATTACTCCCGTGCAGATATTCCAACCATTCAAATTTTGAGGTTGTTGATAGGACACATCTAAAAAATCTTGTGATAAGATCCAATTGAGGGCCATCATCTGGATGGTTGGAAGTATAATAGTCTGTGGTCCGAATCTGAAAAGAATCAGATGGTTCCTATCATCATCTCAGGTAACTTTTCGGTTATGCTCTATCCACAAGTGGATGATCCATTTGAACGGCGAGGATTCGTTAACACCTCTGCCATGTGTTTGGTTGAAGGGTCACCGACACAACACAATGGACTCCCTCACAAAAAACAATGGACATCCTGTCCATAACAGTGATAGAAAACCCTTACACTAACTTTTCAACTCTCTTTGTGATGCAAACGTGTTTTTTTTTTTTTGTCATAGATTTTACATGAGCAACTTCTCCTTGAAGGATATTTTGGTATAGATTTACAGGTGCAATTCAACATAATGCTAGAAAATTAGGCTATTTAAACACATAATAATCTTTAAATTTTATTCTGACTTTTTATTACTATAGATACATGGGTGTTGTGGCCTCAATGTTGATGGCCTAATTACATATTCATACATACATACTATGGGTGTACATGAACCGAGCTAGCTCGATTCGCTTGCTCGACTCGACTCGAAAAAGCTCAATTTGACTCGGTTCGAAGCTGAGTGTGAGCCGAGTTGAGCTGATTTTTTGAGCTCGAAAATGAGTTTGAGCCGAGTTCGAGCTGGCCCTAGCTCGACTCGACTCGACTTGGATTGAACCAGCTCGGTGACTCGGTTGCTTTGATATTGATGTTACTCACCAAGTCTTTGATGAAATGACTCAACGAAGTATGGACGGTGGCAAGGAAAGTATGCATATGAAACAAGCTAACTCTTTTATATAAAAAAAAAAACATCTTTTCTTGATTTTTATGTTGCTTAGAAGGTGTTTGATAAAACACCTGTAAAACTATTGTTGTTGTACAGTGAGATTTTGAAGGTGTAGTCCATGTGTTTGCGAAAATGTTACACAGGTGAACTCGGCTCGATCTTGGTTCAAACTCGGCTCGAACTAGTCAAGTTGTTGACCAAACCGAGCCAAGCTGGCCAGTCAAGCTCGAGGATTGAGCCAAGCCGAGTTCGAGCTGGGATCAACTAGTAGCCAAGCCGAGTCGAGTTGAGGCCCGCTTGACTCAATTCAACTTGGTGTACACCCCTAATACATACATGTGTGTGTATATGTACACCTGTGTTTAAGATCCTAATCTCTTCATTGAAAGCCCTGTAGGAAGATGTCAAACTCATGAGTGATATCAACCTTGATGCCTATAGATTTTCCATCTCATGGTCAAGGCTCCTCCCAAGTATGTATCTCTTTTTCTTGCATAGCCATATGTTGATAGAGGTTTTTTTCTAATGTGATCCATCCTTCATTTGATGTAGATGGGAGAGGAGCCGTTAATCCCAAAGGGGTCCGGTACTACAATAATATCATCAACGAACTAATTAGCCACGGTATTCTTCTTCTTAATCTCGTTGACAAACCATCAACGCCATGGGGCTCAATATCTTTAGAGCTTCTTTGTTTCACCAATTACCATAGTAATTGAAAGGAAAAGTATTATCAATACAATTTTACTACTATTAAACCAAATATAAGAATCATTGATCAAATGCAAATGTATTCAAGAAAAGTAAAGGAATTTATGATCATTATACTTTTTCATGGTATTATTATGAAAATCTTGAATCGAAATAGCGACATCAGTCAATGTATTTTGTTAATGATTTAAAGTTAAGAAATATAAAAATATCATCATTAAGATTTTAGCGTCGATAATAAATATGAGAATCACTAATCAAATATAAATTATATTGTTAGGAGAAAGGTAAACTTTTAATCATTGCACATTTCCTTTACATTATCGTAGTAACTAGGCAAACATGCCTGGCATGTTTGTGATAGAGTTTTCCTCCTTAGTTCAGAGGAGATGTAGTGCGGATCGGATGTCACAAACCTTGGCATTACCGCGTTGCTCGACCAGTCGAGGGGACTGCTCGACTCAAAGTCCGGAGAGCTATTTGTTTTGAAATTTCGTGGGGCTCGACCAGTCGAGGGTCAGGTTCGACCTGTCAAGTGAGCCGCTCGACCAGTTGAGGGCCCAACTCGACTAGTCGAGAGTTACGCAAATTCAGTCCGGATTTGGTGCAGACTGCGTAAATTTGAGGCGGCTTCACAAGATGTGCGAAAGGGAGTTACTTAAACTATAAATAGGAGTCCCTAGGGCTTTTCTAGGGTATTGAGAAGGCTTTCTAAAGCAATTATGTTAAAGTATTTTCACGGCCAAGGTTAGAGAGAGAGAAAAAAAAAAGAGAGAGAGAGAGGAAGTTCGTGGAAGGGATGGTTCTGCTCGTAGAAGTGATCTACTTCGCAGTTGACATCTCAGTACTTCTACGTTCTCGTGATCGGTGAGATTTCTCTATTTTTCTTTTATTCTCTTATTATTCATTTGCTCTTGCGTGAGTGAAGAAGATTTGATCCAAGTTGTGTGTGCTTGTGATTGGTTGTAACGTTCTACTTCATAGTGAATTGTTGCTCTGGATGAGGTCCCGTGGTTTTTACCTCTTTGAAAGTTTCATTGCTTTATTATATCCTATAATTCTAATGTTTTGGGAGGTAAAATCCTAAGGTTTTTGTACAACGCTCCCAACAAAGTAGTATTAGAGAGTTCAAATTGGTTGAACAGAGTGGGATCAGATCTGAATTATAAAAGGTGGCTCATCAAGGATGATCAGTCTCAATGGTTCTAACTGGACCATATAAAAGGCTAAGATGGAGAACTTACTTTATTGCAAGGACTTGTATGCTCAAATTCTAGGCATATCAGCAAAGACAAAGGATATGTCATATGATGATTAGAAGAAGCTGGACTGGAAGACGGTGGGGTTTATTAGACAATGGCTGGACGATTCCGTATTTCATCATGTGTCTACGAAGACCTCAGCCGCTAGCATATGGCTGAAATTGTAAGGGTTGTATGAGAGGAAGACAGCTGGCAATATGATTTTTCTGATAAGACGACTTGTAAATCTCAAGTTCAAAGTGGTGGTTCGGTGGCTAAGCATATAAATGAGGTTAGCAACATATTGAACTAACTCTCCGCTATGAAGATGGTCTTGGACGATGAACTACAGGCTTTGCTATTGCTTAGCTCATTGCTCGACAATTAGGAGACATTGGTGGTGTCTCTAAGTAACTCCGTGCCAGACGAAAAGGTATCCATGGAACAAGTAACTAGTTGTCTCTTCAATGAGGAGACAAGGAGGAAGTCTCAGGGGTCTACTCAACAAGAGGCCCTTGTGACACAAGAACGGGGGAGAGGAAAGAATGGAAAGGGCGGTAAGGCCTGAGATAAATCAAGAGGTAAGTCGAGTACCAGGAAGGATGTTGAATGCTAAAATTGTAGCAAGAAGGGCCACTACAAGTATGAACGTCGTAAGAAGAAGAATGACAAGAAAGGATAAAGAAAGGAGAAAGAAGATGAATCAGACTCCACCGTGGTCGCTTCAGATGGTGACGTTGTAGTTATTCTTTCAGCAGATCATGATGTTTAACTCACGGCTAAAAGTCAAGACACTGACTAGGTGATAGATTCGGGAGCCTCGTTTTATACGACTTCACACAAGGATTTCTTTACAAGCAACAAATCAGGCGACTATGGGACCGTGAAGATGAAAAATTCAGGAATATCGAAGATCGTAGGAGTTCGTGATATTTGTGTGAAGACCAATGTGGGCTGCACATTGGTTCTTAGGAATGTGAGGCACATTCTAGACCTTCATCTCAACTTGATGTTGACGAAAAAGTTGGATGATGATGGCTATTAAAGTCGATTTGTTGATGGGCGTTGGAAGCTCATCAAGGGTTCATTAATCGCAGCTAAAGGGAAGAAGTGCTACACTCTTTACAAGGCAAGTATCAGTGCGTGCAAGGGTGGATTGAACGCAGTGGAAGATTCAGCCACTGGCATGTGGCACAGGCGTCTACGCCACTTGAGTGAAAAAGGACTTTAGCTACTAGCAAAAAAGCGGCTCCTTCCAGATGTAATAGGTATACCTCTTAAAACCTATATTGACTGTTTATCAGGGAAACAACATAGAGTTTTATTTATTAAATCTGTTTCTCATGTTAATAAAGTGCACGCATCAGATTGGTTTATTTTAATGTTTGTGGTCTAATGAGGACAAAAACCTTGGGTGGGGCATTATATTTTATTACTTTTATAGATAATGTATCTAGGAGGGTTTGGGTTTATGCTTTAAAATTCAAAGATGAGGTCTTTGTGTGTTTAAAATGTTTCATGTTATGGTTAAGAGAGATAGGTAGATTATTAAAGTGCATCCGCACTGACAATGGTGGTGAATACATTGGTGACTTCCACGAGTATTGTAAGTCCCTGGGTATACAGCATGAACAGACAGTTCCCAAGACTCCGTAGCATAATAGTGTGGTTGAGCGAATGAATCGCACCATTGTAGAGAGAATCAGATGCATGTTATCCCATGCAAAGTTACCCAAAATATTCTGAGGAGAAGCAATGCACATGGCAGTGTATTTGATAAACAGGTCTCCATTAGCCCCTTTGAATGGAGAAGTACCTGAGAAGGTGTGGACTGGACAAAATCCATCGTACAGTTATCTCAAGGTATTTGAATGCAAGGCATCCATTCACGTACCGAAGGACGAGAGGTCCAAGCTCGATACGAAGATCAGACAATGTGTGTTCTTACGGTACGGTGATGAAAAGTTCGGCTACAGATTATGGGATCCGACCGAGAAGAAGCTCGTAAGGAGCAAAAATGTGGTTTTCTTTGAAGATTAATGTATAGAAGATATTTATAAGCCAGAGAAGACCCAGCCTAGTTCAGGTGAGCTAGAGGACATGGATCCGGTTATTCCTCCCGTGGTGCTTGATGACGGAGGAGTACAACAAGGTGCAGAGGATGAGAGAGTTCGTACAGAAGATGGACTGAGGGAGCAGCTCCCACTTAATCCACCTGTTGAGTCACAGGTGAGGAGGTCATCTAGGGATAGACATCCGTCCAAAAGGTACTCGTCACATGAGTACTTATGCTCACTGATGGGGGAGAGCCATGAGTTTTTTCTAAGGCCCTAACCGACGAGCATAAGGGGGAGTGGTTGAAAGCTATGCAAGAGGAGATAGAATCCTTGCATAAGAACCACACCAATGATATGGTGAAATTGCCTAAGGGTAAGAAAGCTCTGAGCAACAAGTGGGTGTTCAGAAAGAAAAATGAGCAGAAGAATTCACAAACAAGGTTTAAGGCCAGACTTGTGGTGAAAGGGTTTGGTCAGAGGAAAGCTATATACTTCGAGGAGATATTTTCACTAGTAGTGAAGATGACATTCATATGGGTGTTGCTTGGGTTGGCGATAGCAGTTAGATGTTAAAACTGTCTTTCTCCATGGTGACCTAGAAGAAAAGATCTACATGCACCAACTAGAGGGGTTTAAAGTCAAGGGCAAAGAGCATATGGTGTGTAGGCTAAGAAAGAACTTGTATGGGCTAAAACAAGCTCCAAGGCAATGGTGTAAGAAGTTCAACTCGTTCATGTTAAAGCATGAATATGACAGAACGGAGTCGGATCACTGTGTGTTCACGCCCAAGTTCTCAGATGGTGATTTCTTAGTTCTGTTGTTATATGTTAATGATATGCTCATCATGGGTAAAGACATCAAGAAGATCGACATGCTGAAACAAGAGTTGGGCAAGTTGTTTGTGATGGAGAACTTGGGCCCAGCCAAACAGATCCTAAAAATGGAGATAACCCGTGACAGAAGCAGTAAAAAGTTTTGGTTGTCACAAGAGCGGTATATTAAGAAAATCCTAAGGTGGTTCAATATGAATGCAGCAAAGCCGGTCAGTACTCCACTAGATGGTCACTTCAAATTAAGCGACAAGCAGTATCCCAAGAAAAAGGCAGAGGTGGATGAGATAAAGTAGATATCCTACGCATTAGTGGTAGGAAGTTTGATGTATGTTATGGTGTGTACGCACTCAGACATAACATATACGGTTGGTGTTATCAGCCGGTATCTTGTCAATCCTGGTACAGAATATTGGGCAGCGGTGAAATGGATACTGCAGTATCTAAGTGGCTTTTCCAGGTTGAGTCTATGCTATGGTGATGTGTAACGCCCTGAAATTCGGGGGTCGAGCATAACTCAGCTCCCGAGTTCCAAAACATCACTTATGCAACATATGTAATGATGAATGTATGTTGACTGTATTAGTGCATAAAACATGGAATAGATTAAGCCAAAACACAGATATAATTCAGGGATAAGTGAATAAAGCAAGCGGAAGACTTATAGAAATATATGTGTACAAGTGTGAATCCCTGAAGTACATATACAAACCAGGTCGTACTGAAAGTGTTACTTAGCAAAATTACAAGTATCAAATTACATCATTTGAGTTCCCAAAAATAATCCCATAAACCCGCACATCAGACCGAGGCTCGCTAGAACCCGTCTGAAAACTGCATATAGGAGAAGGCAGCCTCATCATCATCCAGCTCCCGCTTTGCCTCAGAAGTCGCATCAACATCTGCAACATCAGAACCTAAGACAGAGTCTGGTGGGTGATTAACACCGCCCCAGAAACGTGGGAGTGAGTGATCAACTCAGTGGAACAATAAGGCACTGGTTAACATGTTATCAGTTCAATCAAACAGTAATGATAAAGCAGAACAATTAAATAAATCCTAAGTACTCTTGTTAATGCAAGAATGTATGCAATATGATGCGTGCCCTCACGCGTACACCCTCAGCGTCTTCATCTTACGTTACGCATGACATCGCCTCAAAGTGCGCCACATCTACAAAGCACATGCAAATGCGGTGCATGGATATGATTACCAAGTTGTTATTAGTCCATTTCACACAGCAGGATTGGGAAGCTAAGATACCTTCCTCATGTCACCATCCAAACAGTGATCCATACTAGGGTCGTCAATCCTAGACATCTCATACGATCATATATTTGAGGTCGTAGCAAAGGGCTCGTCACCAATCAATGCACGCCTTTCATGCCCTTACTACCACAGTTCGGCTCGTCACCTCCTTGCGGTATCCAGGTATGCTCGAGGTCACTACAAAGGGCTCGTCACCAATCAATGTAGGCCGACAACACGAATATAGTGTCCCATACCACCATAATCGGCTCACGAGTTTAGTTGCTCACTGGTCACTACGGGGAGGCTCGTCACCCCAGCGTAGGCCGACAGCTCGACCACGGTGTCCCATACCACCATGTCCGGCTCATGAGTCTTAGCGGATCAAGTACCATAGTTAATAGGATTTCACTGGTAAGTTCGGTACCCTAGATTCAAGCAATAGCGTCCATACATGGTGAACATACATCGGATAATCGGGTTACTTGACGAACTCGACTAGCACGAGCGCACGTTGAGTTGAGCGACATAGAGTGCGCAAACACTCCGCGTGGCCAAACCACTGCCGCCAACTCTAATACGGCTCGGGTTCGTCTAATACGTCCTACGTGGCGAAAGCAATCTCGACCATGAATATAGGGTCAATTACCGATTTCCTGGACTAAGGCATAGTCCCAAACACCTTACACTACTACAGATACTCATATGGAATGTAGAACAGTAATGGAACAACAACTCAAATCATAGTACATACGCATCTGAAGAATATCAACTTAACATAAATGTAAGCATAGGAAATGCTTGAATTTAAATAACATGGAATGTAACTTGCATAAAGGAAATCATGCGCATCAATAGGAGTATTGAGAATCACTTCTCAACGCCCGCAATCAGTGTAATAAGTTACACTTTAGATCATTCATGCATTTCTACAAACACTTAGCATACATGGAACAACATACATGACGTATGTTGAAATACATGCATTTAGACAATTCCTTTTACCAAGGAGTTGTCATACATGCATCTAGCATACATACATGACAAATAATCATGGCAAACATAAGTGCATATTTTATACGTATACGGTACTTTATAAATACACATAGAATACACAAATCTCAATATAGTACATGCATATTAGGAAAGCAACGTAAACACAACATTTAACATGTGAAATCTCGTCCATAACAAGAATAAATCACTAACTGGCGTTGAAAGCCTTGAAAACCATAACCTATACGCTTAAAGTCCGCACCTTAAGCGAAGAAAGAACCACCGAACTGATTTAGACGAGTTGTCTTCGTCAACGGCGATGGAATACCCTAAGACAAAGATAGAAATGAGATACAACAACACCAAAACTAATCTAAGCTCTAACACAGGTTAGGGTTAGGTTAACTTACCCCAAAAGAACTCAGAACCGTCAGAAGAACGATTCAAAGTGAAGGTTCAAAGATGAAGCAAAACAAGGAAGAATCCAAGATGATTCACCAACTTATCTCTCTCACTTTCTCTCTCTTTTCCACTCTCTTTCCAAGCTAGGGTTAGAGAAAAATTCGTATGGAAAAGAGGGCTAGGGTTTAAGGACTATAAATGGGCCTATTCTTGATGAAAATAACCCTAGGGACAAGGTATACTTAGGTCATAACCAAAGCATGCCTTTCTCGATCCAACGAAGCACTTCTGGTGGGCCTATAACCACAAATGGTCGGACTTAAGCTCATTGACCATAGATCTAGGTCAAGCTGAGTTTTCATACCGACCGGTTTTTCAGATCAGCCGTGGCGGACCACACTCAATTCAACGGTCACGGAATCTCGATCAGGTCCACAAGCACTAGGATATGCCTAGGCCAACTATCCTGATCAGAGGGTGAAATTGGGTCAGAATCCAACGGTCAGATAGCTTAAAATCATCGCGCAAGCGACACGACTCAGATTTCATAAAAACTTAATAAATTCCAACCGTTCTCACACTCTTCACTCCGAACTCAATCAAATCGACCCAGAACATCAGATGGACTTGATTTTCAAGGAGATGGTCAAGCCCAACTCGGTGGCCGCAACAGCCTAAGATCATCACTATCGGACTTTCGACACGCGGTCCAGGTCCGATCTAGATCTTCCAAAAATTCTCCAGAACAACTGGCTTTAGCGATGGATCCCAGATTTCAGAGTAACGTAGCGCTAACTAATCTACACGTTTAGAGCCATGCAGATACAATTTAAAGTGATTGATGTGAATTTCACAAGCAATCGAGTATAGCGCTAATTACCCCGAAAACAACTACTTAAGGAAAGATTAGCACAAAAATTCCAAGGTCGTTACATGATGGAAAACCTGTGTTAGAAAGCTACACAGATGTAAATATGGCAGGTGACATAGACTCCAGGAAGTCTATATCGGGGTTCATGTTCACGTTTGTCGAGGGAGCGGTCTCTTGGCAGAGTAAGGTATAGAAGGTCGTAGCATTATTGACGACAGAGGCTGAGTACATTGCAGTCACAGAGACATGTAAAGAGATATTTTGGATGAAGAAGTTCTTACAGGAACTTAGCCTGAAGCAGGAGCAGCACGTGGTCTATTGCGATGGTCAAAATGCTATACACTTGAGCAAGAATCCAAGTCAGCACTCTCGAAGCACATAAAGATTCGGTATCACTAGATCAGTGATACTTTGGAACACAAGGTGTTACAACTTTAGAAGGTCCACACAGACGATAATGGGTCAGACATGATGACCAAAGCATTGCTCAAGGGCAAGTTTGAGGTTTGTAGAAACCTGGCTGGTTTGAAGAAGGCGAATTCCTCCTGAGTCGGAAAGGGGGAGATTTGATGGAGTTTTCCTCCTCAGTTTAGAAGAGATGTAGTGCGGATCGGATGCCACAAACCTTAGCATTACCGCGTTGCTCGATCAGTTGAGGGCACTACTCGACCGGTCGAGTGAGTCGCTTCACCAATCGAGCGGTGCTCGACTAAAAGTCTAGCGAGCTATTTGTTTTGGAATTCCCTGGGGCTAGACCAGTCAAGAGTCGGGCTCGACCGGTCGAGTGGGCCACTCGACCAGTTGAAGGCCCAGCTCGACTAGTCGAGAGTTATACAGATTCAGTCTGGATTTGGTGCAAACTGCGTAAATTTGAGGCGATTTCGCAAGATGTGCGAAAGAGAGTTACCTAAACTATAAATAGGGGTCCCTAGGGCTTTTCTAGGGTATTGAGAAGGCTTTCTAAAGCTATTGTGCTAAGGTGTTTTCACAGCTAAGGTGAGAGAGAGAGAGAGAGAGAGAAAAGAGAGAGGAACTTGTGAAAGGGAGGGTTCTGCTCGTAGAGGTGATCTACTTCGCAGTCGACGTCTCAGCACTGCTACGTCCTCGTGATCGGTAAGATCTCTCCGTTTTTCTTTTATCTCTTATTATTCATCCGCTCCTGCGTGAGTGAAGAAGATTTGGTCCAAGTGGTGTGTGCTTGTGATCGGTTGTAACGTTCTACTTCTTAGCGAATTGTTGCTCTAGACGAGGTCCCGTGATTGTGTCATGTGGTTTATGCTTTGATTTATTTTATTGTTTTATTATATCCAATAATTCTGATATTTTAGGAGGCGAGATCCTAAGGTTTTTGTGCAATGCTCCCAACAGTTTGTTAGAAATCGAACTTGAGAGGAGGGGCATGTTGTGTGAATTAATTAGCCCATTTAGCATTCGAATTCATGGGGTGGGGGACATGTATGAAGCCAATTGACAGTTGAGAGCCTGCTTGAGAGAGAATCCAAAATATGAAAATGGAGAACCTTTATGAAATCATGAGAAAATGAGAAATTGTGGAATCAAACAGTGATATTGTTGTTTGGTTATAATTGTTGCTTTTCAGTGAAAATATTAAAAGGTCAAAGTTGAACAACGAAAGTTATCTCAGATATCTCTTATATCAATAGAAATATACATTTAATATGTTTTTCTTTGAAGGCCAGTTTGAAATCTTGGATTTCAAGAGAATGAAAAAGAAAATGCAATGAATTTACACAGTTAGAGGAAGATAACAGATTCGAAAAGGCATGTTCTGTTTGATTTGAAAAATAAAAATAAAAATAAAAAAATAATGTGAAATCTCATGTTCATTAAACAATTATTATTTTAATTTTTAATATATAAAATAATAATATGTAAAAAAGCCTAATAATGACTTTGCATATATAATCCATCTTTATTTGCAAATCAAATAGCGAAAAAATGTCCAAACAAGTTGAAGTATTTTCTTTTGCCATCAACTACATGATTTCAAATAAGATTTTAATTTTTTACTCATTTTTTGAGAAAAATCTATAAATAAAAAAAAATTTCAATTTTTCCCATGAGAAAATTTCTATTCCTCTTCCATAGTCCACCTAAACCAACCAGCCAAGAAAGATTGCTGACCATCCACACTCAACGCAAACATGGGCCCATCTAAGTAGTTGATTGGATCTTTGACTTGGGTTATATACATTGAGGGGCCCACCTGATGTACGGCTAGAATGTCCCATCCAGTCTCCCTGTTGGTATTAAATTAAAATTCTTACATTTTCCTGTTGGATGAAGCAGGAATTCAACCACATGTTACCATCTACCACTTGGATCTCCCTCAAATACTTGAAGATGAATATGGAGGATGGCTAAGCCCAAAAATAGTGTAAGTTGAATAGTTTTTTATTGATTACTATGCCTACACGTGCAAACATGGCACATGCGTGCAACATCCGATCTATCCATTAGGTGGCCAGCCTCACGTAGATTAACAGGAACAAAAGACACACCACTACGCTTATCAGGTTGACCACATGATCATGTCAAATATGGACTGTTGGTAAGCCTTTTTTGGTGGGGCCCACCTGATGCACGGCTTGGATATCTCAGACTTGTGCCATGCTGGCACTAGGAAGAACACTAACAGTTATTTGGCTTTGATTTAATTCAGGGAGGATTTCAAGGCATATGCAGATGCGTGCTTTAGAGAATTTGGTGATAGGGTGGCCCACTGGACCACTCTCAATGAACCCAACATCAATGCAGTTGGAGCCTACGACAATGCACTGTTCGCGCCTGGGCGATGCTCCGATTCCTTCGGCATCAATTGCACGGCTGGAAACTCTACTGTGGAGCCGTATATCGCGGGCCACCATGCCTTGCTGGCACATGCATCAGCTGCCACGTTGTACAGAGAAAAATATCAGGTGAGTTCTTTGATCATCTAGACTTCAAAGAAAAATATCAAGTTCTTTGTGTTGTTGCTTAGGGTGGTTAAGATCGTATGGTAATATATGCGTGGTTTGGCATGGTGGGTCATTGGAAATGGGCCAACATGATGGATGGTACTGATCGATGTTTTAGACTCACCAAATCCAGTACAATGATTTGCACCTTAATACTGCGAAACGTGCATGAGCTGGACCAGATGATCATGGGTCCCATTTAAATCTTCAGTGTTGTTTTCGGAAACAGATTGGCTACAGACCCTGACACTAGCCAATGGCTAGTGGTCGGTGCTCTGTGGGCCCCACCATGATGTAAGTGTTTCATCCATGCCGTCCACCCATTCTTTTAGATCATTTTATGGCATGAGCCCAAAAATGAGCTTGATCCAAATCTCAAGTGGACCGTACGGTGTTGATTGAACGCCCACCATTAAAAACTTCCTGGGGGCCGCAAAAGTTTTGGATCAAGCTGATATATATTTTTTCCCTTCATACAAGTCTATATGACACAATCAACAGGTTAGATGTCAAATAACCATTACAGTAGGCCCTAGGAGGTTTTTAATGGTGGACAGTTAATCACTACTGTTTTCCCATGGTGTGGTCCACCTGATATTTATATCTGCCTTATTTTTGGGATCAATCCCTAAAATTATCTTTCAAAATGGATGGACGGCGTGGATAAAACACATACATCATGGTCTGGTCCACATATCACTGACCACTAGCCACCTGGCTGGTGGCAGCGTCACTAGCCAAACCACGTCCGTTGTTTTCGGCCCGACATTTAGCCTGAGACTAGCCCGTGGGACTGAAGTCATGGGACTAAAGTTATAGGTTTGAAAAAAAAAAAGAGGCTTGCATGCCGATGCGTCTCATGTGGGTGCCAGATTATTGGTTGACATGCATGGAGGACTTTGTGGATGAGATCTACTGCGTCCATCAGGTGCGTCACCTTGTATTTGAACTGAGGCCCAAAAAATCAGGCTGCTTCAAAACTTAGGTGGGCCACACCATTCCACATTAAAATCGTCCAAATTGTGTTTGGGGTTCACCGTAGTGTTTATATGCCATCCAATGAGCTCATCTGACAGGCCAGGATGAATGGATTTCAAAGATCAGGTCATTTCAAGACTCATGTGGGCTCCCCATGTGAATTTATATTTACAGGCATGATTTTTACACCTTCCCTTGTAGTGTGGCCCACCTAAGTCTTGGATTATACCCAATGTCAGATCATGGCAACATTCAGGCTTGTTTTATAGAAACTATGGAAAAGAAAACAATTTCCTCCCTTTCAAAAACCAAAAATCAGGTGGGATAAACCAATAACCCTTTTTAACTTTGCTACGCATGGAGGGACGTGATTAGGTCGATCACTGTCTTCCTCATGAAATAAATACTTCGAATCCATAAAGCACTCTACGGAAGAAAATACTTTGAATCCACGAGCTCTCTACTTTGAATATGTGGAGTTCTCTAAACTACTACTCACAGAACTCACCCAAAATCATATATATGTGTGTGTGTGTGTGTGTGTGTGTGTGTGTGTGTGTGTAAAAAACTCATCCCAACTTGCGAGATACAACTGATTTAAGGTTATAATGGTCCGGATCATTTCCACCTCCGATCGGGCTTTCTCTAGTCCATCTTTCCAATGAAAGTGTCTGTTTAAAATTATATGATTATTTGACTATTGACGTTTTAACATTTTCATAAAAAACAGTACTCATGATCATCAAACAATGAAAGAATTACTGAATTCTACATTTTTTATTCATTCCTTAAATATTCCATTAAATGTATGTAACTTATATCAACCAAAAAGCTAAAAGGAGAGTTGCAATCTAATACGAATTATTCATAATTATATGAGTGGGCCAACATATGATCAAAGTAGCTTAAAGGAGTGCAACTTGGGTTAGACCCTGACCATATAGGGGCACACCTTAATGTATGAATTGTATATCCACACCATTCATCTGTGTTAGCAGCTCATTGTAGGCCATGGTCCCAAAAATGAAGGAGATATATATTTCGGGTGGATCACACCACAGGAAACAATGGTTAATGACCATTGAAAATCTTTTGTGGGCCACAAAAGTTTTAGATCAAGCTAATATTTGTTTTTCCCTTACATCCAGATCCGTATGGCCTTATCAATAGGTTGGATGGGAAATAAACATTACAGTGAACACTAGGAAGCTTTTAATGGTGGGAGTTCAATGATCATTGTTTCTGCGGTGTGGTATACCTGAAACGTGGGTCCTACGATCAGGATCTCACCCAAGCTGTGCTTAGCTTAAAGACGACTGACCCACTATGGACTGCAGTGGGTCCAATGTATATATCTATGATTAAATGATGGCACCCATTCAAATAAGGCCCTGCAAAAATCTAGTACAATCATTTTGCATGCCCTTAATTTCATGGCTGTGATTATCCAATCATGCATATTTACGGGCTATGTTCAACCTATTGTAGGCCCCACATAAGAATTTGTACCACAATCTATGAAAAACACCATCATGGCCACCGGCTCATAAATTACTGAGATTCCAAAGTGGTGGGCCACCCATGCAGATCCATCAGCACAACGTGGCCTAAATGGTTGTTTCTTCTTTTCTTTTTTTTCTTTTTTTGACTCAGTGACTCAGACTGACTTATTCACTCGTGAGTTGAGTCGTAACTCGCCCAAGTTGGCTGACTCACCCTCTATTCTCAATTCTGACTCATGGTGCCAAACCAGATCAAACTCGGCCTGAGTCAAAATCTACTCGAACGAGTCACATCTGACTCGGAGCCACCAGAAAATGGGAGAGACTACTAATCTAAGTCACTTTGCAGACCCACCAAAAAGGATGGATAGGCATGAATGTATACGCAACCATGTGCATCCCTTTTACAAACTCCACAGCAGACGTTGATGCAACCCAAAGAGCCCTTGATTTCTATAATGGGTGGCATGTACATAAAGCCAAAACAATGCATCCATACATGCATGCAGGATTACAAATATATATAGCGAAAACAATGCATACATACATGCATGCATGCATGATTGCAAATATGAGGCCGGATCTATCATCTACTCCAAGCGCTTGTAGTTTAAGGTAAAAGTACACTGCAATCCGTAGGTCCCATACTGGTCCTTCTATAAAATCCAATCCGTCCATCACATACGTCCAACAATGTTTTCCTTAGTGGCCAAAATTCACTCCAATCCAACTCTCAGGTGGGCCACCCCACAGGGGATAACACCCTGACTCTTCTTTACTTATCGTAAGGGTATTTCCGCCGTTTTGTAAAAATGCAACATACTGTTAGAAAAATTTGTGTGTGGGAACTTATTTGGGCCTATCCGAAATGTTTGTGAGAAATCTACCCCGTTCATCCGTTTTCCAAGATCATTATAGGACATGGGACGAAAAATGAGGCAGATCCAAAATTGAAGTGGCCAGGAAACAGTGAAATTGAACGTTCACCATTAAAACATACGTTGGGCTGGAAAAAAAATTGGATTAGGCTAATATATTTAGGTTTTCAGTTCATCTAAGTATTAATGACCTTTTTAACGGTTTGGATTTTATATAAACATCACATTGGACCCCAAGGAGGTTTTAACAATATGCAATTCTCTACCCACACCTTCCAGTCGTGCGGCCCACTTGATTTTTAGATCCACGTAACTTTTAGTCCCACGTCATAAAATGATCTCTCAAAAAGGATGGACATTGTAGATTTACCATAAATATTAAGGTGGGACCCACAAATGCTTACTTAGAGTGGATTCGGCCCTTGCCCATGTTATGTGGCGCGGATTGCTGGACGCGAATTTCCTTCTAGAGATGGTTGGTGGGGCCATCGTGATATCGGTGAGAAATTATTCCCCCACTTAAGTTTCAGATTTATACATAGGAGAATTACGCATTTCAAGCACTTAGCTTCTGGCCCAAGTTGAGCAGTTTCAAGTACTTCTTTGGTTCACCACTCGTGATAGACGTTAAGCCCACTAAGACGAATGTCTTTCTATAGCTTGAGTTTAGTGGGATACTAATGAGTGGTGTATATCTTGTTCAAATAATCGGGACATTTCTGTAATGAATTAGGTATTAAGATTTCTTATGTGCAATTATTAGGGTTTGGATTAACTATATTCATAGTATGACCTATTCGAAATTAGCGAAAATGGCGATTCGGTCATAATCACTCAAAACCGTTGGTTCGTAGGCTAAATGGATAATTGAGTCACTTTGGTTTGTTAATTAAGATCTGATCCATAGTTGTCTCGGCTTTAGGTAGATCTTTAATTTAGTTGTGGTCGTATTGATTAGTCAATGATAGGTCAGCTAGATTTGGCCATATGTGAACAAATCACGAGGCTCAACTCGATGCTTAAGTAATCGGGTGGATTTGTTGGTTTTCACGGTTAATTAATTGAATTCGTGGGGTTCTTTACTTGTACCACCCACGTATAAGCTAATACTGAGTGTTAATGGTTAGTAAGTGATAACATAATTTAATTATATTGAAAATTTTCAAAGGTTTTTTAAAATTTTAAAATAATGAAAATCTGGGACGTTATATATAGCCCATTTGAACGTATGTTAAAATCTTTCACCGAACTATGAGTAAGTGTGTATCCACTTGAGAAGACACTGCATCAAGGTACAAAGACTTTGAAAACACTCTAACCCTACACTAATGAACACTGACCCACACCAAACCCCTAAAATACCATCTATCTAGTTTGACTTGCACTACAATCCCTTCGAACGCACGTTAGATGTTTTGGCCGAACTACGAGTGGGGGAGTATCCACATGAAAAGATGTTACATTAGGGTACACATACTCAAAAAATAATTGATCCCCACACCGATGCACACCGACCTACACTAACCCACACCAAACCCCTAAAATAACATTCATCCACTCCAACATGTATTGCGGGCCCTTTGAATGCACGTCGAATAGTGTCACCGAACTACGAGTATATGCATATCCACCTGTGAAGACGTTGCATCAAGTACAGAAGCTACGAAAATAATCGAACCCTACACTGACGAACACTAACCCACATTGAAGTACTAAAATACCACCATTCCACTCTGACTTTCATTACAGCGTTGCATTAGGGTACGTAGACTCCGAAAACAATTTATCCTCACTCTGACACACACCGATCTACATTGAATCCCTAAAATAGCATCGATCCACTCCAACTTGTACTACAACCCATTCAAATGCATTTCAAATGCTTTCATCGAACTATGAGTGAATGTCGAACCCTACACCAACAAACACCGACCAACCCACTCTGATAACACTGATCTACTCTGACTTGCATTGCAGCCCTTTTAACACACACGTCGAACCCTTTCATCAAATTAGGAACGTGTGTGTATCCACTTGAGAAGATGTTACATCAGAATGTAGAGACTTTGGATACACTCAAACCTCACCCTGACACATGCTAAACCCCTAAAAATAGAATCGATCCACTCTAACTTGCACAACAACCATTTTGAATGCACGTTGAATACTTTCACCGACTACGAGTGTATGCGTCTCCACTTGAGAAGACGTTCCATCAAGGTATGGAGAGTCAGGAAACAATCAAACCCCATACAGACCCACACTAAACACCTAAAATAGCATTGATCAACTACTTACATTGCAACCCCTTCGAATGTATGTCAAACGCTTTCATCGAACTACGAGTGGGTGCGTATCCACTTAAGAAAATACTGCATCAGGGCACGGAGATTCCGAGAACACTTGAACCCCACATCGACGAACATCAACCCACACTGAACCCCTAAATAGCATCAATCCAATCCAACTTGCACTGCAACCCCTTCAAATGCATGTCGAATGCTTTCACTAAACTAAGAGTGGGTGAGTATCCACTTTTTCTTTTTCTTTTTTGGGTTAGCTTGTTAGTACACACCCATGTCAGTACACACACTCCATGTTAGCCACCCCCGCTAGGGATCGATACCAAGACCTCAAGTGTTGAAACGAGGTATCTCCACTTAGTCTGCCAATTGAGCTATGGATCTGAGTGGGTGCGTATCCACTTGCGAAGACATTGCATTAGGTTATAGAGACTCTGGACACATCAACATACATCGATCAACACCGACCTTTGCTGTAGTTCCTTCGAATGTACGTCGAAGTCCTTCATTGCCCCATAGGGAATGCGTACGGTTTATCCGCGCCATCCATCCAATTTTCGGCTTCCTTTATGGGTGTAGCTCAAAATTGAAGCATATTGAAAGCTCAATAGGAACACATTATAGGAAACAATTAGAATAATTGATTTTAGCAGTAAACATTTAATGCACTTTTCTTATGGCGTGGTCCACTTGCGCTTGGAATATGCTCCCTTTTTAGCTAAAGTCCTAAAATTATCTTCTAAAATGGATGCACGGAGTGGATAAAATACATAAATTAAGGTGGCCCCAACAGAGTTTACACAGTAAGTTGAGTTACCCTTACACAATTTGTATCCTCCATGGACTCACCAAAGCCGGTGCAACCCTTACCATGGAGCACATCTTGATGTATTCATTGTGTGTCCACACGTTCATTTTTCTAGTTCATTTTAGGGCATTATTTAAAAAACCCAAGAAAATTCAATTATAAGGCGGGCCATGTCATAGGAAACAGTGGTGATTGACTATTAATGTGCCACAAAAGTTGTGGATAAAGTTTATATTTGTTTTTTTCCCTCCATCCATGCATATGTGACCTTATCAATCATGCTTACGTGACCTTAACGATAACAAAAAACATTTACATATGCATTAAGAAGTTTTTAATTGTAGTATGTTCAATAACCATTATTTCCTATGGTATAGTCTGTTTGATAATTAGATTGGCTACACTTTTGTGATAATACTCTAAAATTTTATGGAAAAAAAAAAAGTATGGACATCAGGGATACAGAATACATACACCATGGTGGGCCCCACGAAAAGGGTCGCACCTTCTTACTTAAGGTTGCAGTCCCACCTAACTGTTGAGTCTCAATAGTTATTACTCACACGTCAAGGTGGGCCCCGCATTGTGGCCCACCGTTTCTTGTATTGATGATCCATGCCGTTCATTTGAATATACATATTATTTTATGCCGGCCCGAAAAAATGAGGCAAATCAAATAAGCAAGTGCTCCACACCATTTATATTCTATTTAATGGTCCATAGTTTATCCACTACAAGACTTTCTGCGGCCCACCTATCACTCATATCTACCTCGTTGTTTGTCCAATGATATAAAATGAGATGGAAAAACTTATGGACGGTACTGATCAATGAAGTTAATGCATGGGACCTATTTTAACCTTCTAAATGCCCCTCTAATTTTAGGGCTAAAGTTATAATAAAATATTGAGCAAGGATAGCCGCATCAACTTAGAGATTGATGGGGACTCCAAAAAAAAACCTACACACAAAAAAGGCATGGTGAGAGTAGACTCACTTATGAAAAGACAAAAGTAACATTAATTTACTTTTAGCTTATCCTAAGAAGTTGTGTCGTGGGTAGGGGTGCACATGGGTCGGTTTGGTCTAGTTCTGGGGTGAAACCGGAACCGAACCGTTCCTGATAGTTCTACAATGTTTGGAACCGGAACCGGACCATGGAAAACGGTTCGGTTTTAGATCAGTTCCACAGTTTTGGGCTTTTAAAAATCTAGCCCAATTAGATAATGTTCATAGCAAACTCACCCCTAATACCATTGGCTGCAACATTTCAATATAGAAGGAATGTTCTCCATCACTCTCCAATTGTGACTACTCTTAAATCTACTTCAGGTGACTGGTTCTTGAATTTTCTTCTACTGGATTCAGAGCAATAGTAGGATTTGAGTGAATAGTCACAAATTCTGGGATTTTAAGACTGCTTGATAAATCAAATGTATGTTTGACTTTCATATGCATGACCTCTCTTTCTACTTGCTCAATGATCCATAAAGAACTCCATAGTTATCTTTGAAAGGAACAGGAAATTGTAACAGCCATTACATGGACATGTTTTGCACGCATTCACATGCACCTGTATCTGTAGTTACTCAAGCAAGCATCCTTAGTACACACGTACATGTGCACATATATTTTACTGTGGAGACAAATGTTTATATATGCATAATGAATCATTGAAACCCATCTATTGATGCAACTTTCTCTCTATTAATTGTTCACGGTTCGGATCCACGGTTCGGGCCATAGTTCAGATCAACGGTTAGGTTCAGGGTTCGATTCGGTTCTACATGGCCCTAAATCGGAACCGATCCATATCAAACGGTTCTCGAAATTTTGGAACCAGAACTGGTACCGTTTAGAACCGGACTAAACCAGACCGATCCAACAGTTCCGGTCCAGTTCCATGGTCTACCGGTTCGATGTGCACCCCTAATAGTGAGGACGCGGATTGCGTCCTACCCTCGCCCAAACAGTAATTCGTCTGGGCAAGGCTCCGTGGGCCCCACTGTGATGTAAGTGTTTTATCCATGCCGTTAATCACTTTTCTCATATCATTTTAAGATAGAATACTTAAAACTAGGCAGTTCCACATCTCCAGTGGACCACATCAAAGGAAGCTGCAGTGATAATGACACCCACCGTTGAAACCTTTATAAGGGCCACCGTGATTTTTTTTTACCATACAACCTATTCATAAGGTCATGCAGGCGTGGATGAAGTGAAAAAACAAATATCATACTGATCCGAAACTTCTCCAGCTCCCAGGAACTTTTTAATGGTGGACGTTTAATCCTCAATTTGTGGTAATCCTTGGAACTGCATCATTTTTTGTATCAAATCTTAGGATGATCTGAGAAAATCTATGAATGGTGTGGATAAAACACTTACATCACAGTGGGCCCCACAGAGCCTTGCCCGGACGGGCGTCCGTGCAGTGGATCCGGCGCCCACAAATATACATGTATGCTTAAAAACAGTCTGTGTACGTGCGTGCACATCAGCCACCGTTATCTCTATGATAAGTTCATCTGACCCTAGGTTTATCCGACCGGTGGTGTTCGGAGACTATCCGAAAGGTCATGAAGAAGATTGTAGGATCAAGGATCCCATCTTTCACCAAATCCGAATCGGAACGGTTGAAGGGCTCCATCGACTTCCTGGGTGTAAACCATTACCTAACGCTCTACATACAAGACGACTCCAACGGCCCAAAGAACAACGTTCGAGACTACTACGCGGACATGCTAGTCAAATTCGGATGTACGGTTCTCATAAGAGTGCTATTGGATGTTAATCTTCATGGGCCACGATCATGAATGTTTCCTAGCTTAAAATTCAGTGTAGCACACTCTTCAGTTGGGCCACACATGCATGTCGAATGTGGAACGTCAGTTATTCCTTATCGAAGCTAGCCCATCGACGAGTGAAGGAGTTGGATCTTTTGAATGGAGGAACATTCATGGTGTGGCCCGCTTGATGAACGGACCGGATCTTGCACACACATGTTGAATTGGCACTTGTGAAGTGTATTTGTTTGGTGTGTGCAATGTACTGCTGCAAATAGCATTTCTCGTCGTTCTCGTGGAATTAGGGCTGTCAATGGGCCAGGCCGGGCCGGTGTAAGTCGCGGCCCGGATTTTGAGCTGTTTCGGGCCACATTCAAACTATGATTTTTTAGGCCCGAGCCCGGCCCATTTACACCCTACGTGGAATCCTTCTGCTGGAGAACGATCACATACCCTCGAATACGTGGTAATTACTTGTGGGGCCCACCATCATGTTTGAGTCACAACCAACCGTTCCACTAGATGCTCCTCATGTTAGTACTTGACTCCAAAATCCAGCCAAATCCATAACTCAGGTGGGCCATCCAACCCATTCATTAGGTGTGCCCCACCATGATTAAGGGACCCAACTAAGTTCAAGCCATTTCATGACTTTATGTCCACCAAAAACAAGTGAATATACAAGCATTAGACGTAACTGAACATTTCTTCCCGTGGTGTGTCCCACCTGAATTTTGGATCCGGATGATTCTTGGTATGTACGGCGAAAAAAAGGATGTGTACCAGATTCACGGTTTGGATTCCACTAAAAATCACAGGAGGGCCCCACACAGTTCAAATATTTCCATATGTGATCATTCCCAGAGAAAGATTCAACAAAGAGAAGAAGCTAATTGATGTTCCCAACTCTCATCAACTGCTGATACTGTCTTGCAGTGTCCAAAGACGAAACGCCCAGTGGTCAGGTAAGATCCAAACCGTTAGTCACTTTAGTTTTAATTTCAGCCGTTGGAGATTACTAACAAAAACTGGAGACAGATCTTGCCGTTCAACGTGCCCATCAATCCATCAGGCCTGCAAGCCATGCTAGAATACTTCAAAACTGACTACGGCAATCCTCCAATCTATATCCAAGAAAATGGTAAATCTATTTTCACTTCACAAAACTCACTTGATGTTTCGCCAAGGTGGGCCCTCCCTACCGAAATAAACCTGATGGGCCCAGGATCATATTTGATTAAGGTAAAGGCCCACCCTGTCTAATTTCCAACACACTACATAAACGGTCTAGATGACACCAACTTGGCCCACCGGGGAGATTTTTCTCCGTTGATCTTACTGCCTATGCACATTATCAGGTTTTGGTGGGCCATCTAATGAGACTCTGAACGACACGGCCAGGATCGAGTACGTAACTGGATTCCTTAATGCGACCGCAAGCGCGATCAGGTATGGCCCATCTAACTCAGGTACTTTTTTTTTTTTGTCCACTTAAAAAGAAAACATTATCTAATACAAAAATGTGGGTCCCATGCAGGAACGGATCAAACACCAAAGGATACTTTTTGTGGTCATTCTTAGATGTTTTTGAATTGTTGAGCGGATATACGAGGAGGTATTGGCTTTATCATGTGGACTTTGAAGATAAGGCCCAAACAAGACGGCCCAAGCTCTCGGCCCATTGGAATGCTGATTTACTCAAGGAAAGCAAGGTAATGAACATAGAGATGCCCAGCCAGCAAGCAATGGCCCAACATGGTTTTCCCACCCAACTCGCCTGAGTTGACTCGGACTGAGTTCGACCTGATCTGGTTCAATACAACGAGTCACCCAGACAAATTGCAATCTGCACCATTAGTTTTAGTGACCCGAAATTATCGTTGTTATAATTACTTGATATATGAATTGCAGTATATTGCCTGGTGTATGTATTGGAGTGGGCCCACATTTAACAATGTCCCACGTGTGCCATCTTAGAGGATCACACATGTGCCAATGTGCCACATGTACGATATGTGTGACATCATGGTCAATTACCCCACATGTCAATGTACATGTGCAACATGTGCCACTATGATTTCTAACTGCCTCATATGTGTCAATGTTTCAATATGCAGCATGAGTTGAATGTCTCACATGTGTTACTTTCCATCTTTCTTTCCTTTTCACAATTTCTTAAATCAACGGAGATATTGAGTTAGAGAATTCCCATATCAATCACCCTCAGGCAGTGCTTAATCTATGTTAATATCAAATTGAAGATGGGATAGCTTGTGTCATTGATAGGAGCGGTGGAGGGATACAAGTCAACGTACCTGATTTCAATAGCCTTTTTAAATCCTTAAGTATTTCTAGACTATTAAACAGGATAGTAATCTAATTCTTCAAGTGAAGGGACACGCTACAATTGGACAAGATAGGTGATGGGCAGCAAAGGGAAATCTCATTCTTTGGGGGTATAGGAGGAGCTTTCATTAGTGATATATTTTCTTTTCAATGGGGATACTTATGTGATACGATTTTTTATCGATTGAGGTTTTATACAGAGAAAGTAAAACGCAAATACGAAAAACTGTGGATTCCAACAATAATTCTATTGTTTGGTTTGGCTTGTAATATTTGAAAAACCTTAGAGGAAATCAGAACATTGAAGAGCGTAATGCCTTCTTCCTTTGCTGCCTCGAAAATCGATTTAATGTTCTTTATGGACAATATTAACTTTCCCAATCTTCCTAGAAAACCTTAAAAGAAGCAGATGAAGAAAAGAAACCATGGAATCATTTATTTATTTTTTGTTATATCATATGTTTAACCTAATATTCACTTTTTATTATACCAAAATTTAACTTATAATCTTATTAATACAAGAAGGTTAGGAAACCAAAGTCTTTAAGAAAAATATTAAATACATTTTTAAAATGTCAAATGTCATCTTTATCTAGCTTTGTTATTATTAGTGTCATCTGCAAACTGTGAGATTAGTGTCATGGAGGTGGTCAAGCTGGTAACTAAGTCATTATGCTAAAGCTAATCTTTGCCCTTAGGGGTTGGTATGTTGGAATTAATAATCTTTTATACCATCATTTGTTAAGAGCAGAAGCAATATCAAATCAAATCAAATAAGCAATAGAGAACGAAAGATCCAAACAAACATAGAAAATACATGAAATTTAACGTAGAAATCTCTTGTGGGAAAAAATCACGGCACAAAGTGACGATCAATCTATTATAATCAAAAGAAGGTTAAAAGCAATGGAATAACTTACAATAAAAATCCTAACTTTCCCTTAGAACCCTTGAAATTTCGTTCTAGGCTCCAAAACCCTTGTCTCTACAGACGAACACTCTAATTTCTACAAACCATAATCGCAATTAGGATGCTATTTATACACTCCCATACAAGATAAGGAAATAAAACCCGCACTTGTGCATTCCGTTGGTCGGACCGATGGGACCTTTGATTGGACCGAAAGGAACTAATTCACTTCCATCCGGCCGAACCATAGACGTGCAAAAGTGGACAACATGCAAACCGAGAATCCACCCTTAATATGGTTAAACCAAAAGAGACACCAGTCGAACTGACACAAGGCATCTTTGTTCCAGATTAAAAGTGCTCGATCAATAATCTCTACAATAGCTTTAATCCTCCAGTTCCATTGTTCCATGATATTATCACCATCTCTAATTATCTTTAAAGTAATGTCATCATTACTTTTTCGTGCACACTCTGTCTTCATTTCTTCTTTGCCAAGACCAAAGAAGTCGAGCAAAATATGAACTTCTCTATAGGAACAACCTTCATAAGCATGTCCGTCGAATTATTGCTAGTGTGAATCTTCTCAAGAGTGACATTTCATTCCTCTAGCATCTGCTGAATAAGGTGATGACGATATCAATGTGTTTAGTCTGGGAGTGGTATACCGAGTTCTTCACAAATTGATTGCGCCCTCGATTTCACAATGCACAGGCATGACTTCTTGTTGAAGCCTCAACTCATTCATCATCTCTTTCAATCAAACAACTTCCTTGAATGCATCCATCACTATCATATATTCAGCTTCGGTTATGGAAAGTGCAACCACAAACTAAAGCTTCAACATTTAACCGATAGCTCAACCCAATAACACAAACAAGTAATCAGAAGTCAACCTTTTATTATCCACATTCCATACATGATCCGCATCCACATTGCTTATAAGTTTCTCCTCAAAATTTTGAAAGACAAGACGTACTCTATCATACCCCATATGTACCAAAGTAACCATTTCACTCCTTCTCAATGTTGTTTACCAAGGTTTAATATATATCTGCTCACAACATCAACCGCATGTGAAATATCTAATCTAACATAAACCATGACATACATAAGATTAGCAATCATGTTCGAGTAAGGCACACAAGATATATACCCTTTTTTTCATCTAACGTAAGACATAACTCCTAAGAAAGTCGAAAGTGAGCAGCGTAAGGAGTACTAACCGATTTTTCATTTTTTCAATCCAAACTTGACTAACACCTTCTTAAGATATTCCTCCTAAGATAACCATAACCTGCTCCTTTTTTGGTCTTTGTGTATTTCGATATCGAGAATCTTCTTTGCAGCCCCCAAATCTATCATCTCAAATATCCTGGATAACCGAGCCTTCAATATATTGATTTCAGACATGCTATGACTAGCGATAAGTATATCATTAAGAAAAAACACCAGAATCATGAATTCACTATTATTCAGTGCTCTAAAATAGACACAATGATTGAATTCATTTTTGATAAACCGTTGACTCAACACGAGAGAATCAAATTTTGTGTACCACTGCCTACGTGACTGTTTCAAGCCGTATAACAACCTCTTCAACCTACTAATTGAACTCTCATTTCCCTACCCCTTAAACCCTTCATGTTGCTTTATATAAATCTGCTCTTCTAGTTCCCCATATATAAACATAGACTTCACATCTAACTATTCCAATTCCATATTGTATTAGGCAACCAAAGTCAATATAAATTTGATGGATACTTTACCACTCACTTGCTTGAATATCTCACTAAAGTTGACTCCTCCTTCTGAGCATAACCCTTCACTACCATTCTAGCATTTTACATATTCAATTTCTTATAGTAAATTCACTTGCAACCGATAACTTTCCACCTAACAAGTAGTTCAACCATCTCTCACGTTTCATTTTTGTATAAAGTCTATCTCATCATACATCACTGTCATCCACTTCTCTGCATCTCTGTCTTCTAGTGTCTCCTGAAAAATAGAGGGATGTAATGACATCAAAGGAAGCTACAGTGATAATGACAACCACCGTTGAAACCTTTATAAGGGCCACTGTGATTTTTTTTTTTTTACCATACAACCTATTCATAAGGTCATGTAGACGCGGATGAAGTGAAAAAAAAAATATATCATATTGATCCGAAACTTCTCCAGCTCCCAAGAACTTTTTAATGGTGGACATTTAATCCTCAATTTGTGGTCCACATAATCCTTGGAACTGCATCATTTTTTGTATCAAATCTTAGGATGATCTGAGAAAATCTATGAATGGTTCGGCCCTTTGCTTATCTCTCTTAATTGATGATACATAAGAGTAAGCGTCATAATCAAATATCTGCAGGCCCGAGTAATCAACTACTTAACCACTCTATACTTCTTTTAGAATTTTAAAATGAATAGTTATAGATGGAGATTGATTTACCAAATAACAAGGACCTCAGCCCATACCTCATTGCCCAACCCATAATTACATAACATACTCCGGACCTTTTCCAAAAGAGTCTGATTCTTATGTTCTGTCACACTATTTTGATCTGGTGTATGCCTCACTGTGTTGTACCTCACTATCTTCTTATTCTTATAATATTCATTAAATTCCCTTGAAGTAAATTCTTCGTCGTTATATGTCCTCAGATTTTCACTTTCAGTTATATTTGGTTTTCAATCATTACCTTCCAAATCTTAAAAGTGGTGAAAACATCATATTTACGCTTCAAAAAGTAAACATAAACATTCTTAGAGAAATCGTCAATAAATGTAATAAAGAATGACAACTCTCCTCTAGAAACAATAGGCGACGGCCTCCACGCATCCGAATGCACATAGTCCAGCCAACCATTTCTAACATGCTTCTCGATTTTAAAGTATAACATTGATTGTTTCCAATATATGCAATGATCATATAAATCTAAATCAAAACTTTTAAATCTAGGAATAAAATGACAATCAAGAAGTACCTTCATACCTCGCTCGCTAGGCACGCATGCCATAAACGTGCCAACGTGGACTCCACTACAAACATTGCAGCTCCACCCGATATGGTATTCCAGATCAATTTGTAAATATTTTCGTTTCCTGTGCTTTCATAACTATGAGTGCCCTTTTTGAAACCTTCAAGACACCTTTATAACCGGCGAATTTACACCCAAGTGTATATAAAGCTCATAGAGAAATCAAATTCTTATTTAAATTCAGAACATGTCTCACATCAGTAAGACTATGCTCCACCACATTAAACATCCTAATAGAAACTGAACCAATCACAACCATCTTATAGGCATGATCATTGCCTATAAGAATCAGGCCACCATCATAATCGCTATGTATGGTGAACCAACTCCGATGATGACACATATGGTATGATGCTCTCGTATCTAAAATCTACTTCTAATAGAAGTGAATAACATTTGACACTGACAATGTGTCACAACCATCAAATCATTCACTAAATTTCACTAAATTGGTTTCCTTTAGTAAATCATTTAATTTCTCCTCCTTTTAAGTTTTGGGATATTAATAGTCCTTCATATGTCCCACCCTCTAACAATTCTAGCACTTCAACTTGGATCTAGATCGCAACTTTTCCTTCTCTCACTCATACAATCTTCCTCGAGCAAACAATGCATCCGTAAAAGCACATTTGTCTCCACTCTTCTTTCTCAATTGCTTCGACTAAAGGGTTGAGATAACAATGTCGACGTCCAAGATATCCTATCATAGCAAAGAGTATCAACCAGATACCCATAATACTCTAGGAAAAATGTCAATAAAATAAGGGTTTTGTTTTCTTCATCGATCTTCACCTTTACGCTTATGAATTTGCAAAACAATTTTTTGAAGATATTAATATGCTCAGAGAAATCCAATCCATCAGCCATCTTCAGAGTATAAAATTGTCTCTTCAAATATATATGATTGGTGAACAGCTTCATTATTTAGATGCTCTCCAACTTCGACCATAAGCCCATGGTAGTCATATCATCGATGACATTATAAAGGACTTCATCAGCCAAGCATAATTGAATTGTGATAATTGCCTTTTGATCAAGTTCATCACAATCCTCTTCCTTCATAAATTTCAGACAATGGGCTTTCCCAATGAGTGCATGTAACGCCCTGAAAATTAGGGGTCGTGCATATACTCAACTCCCAATTTCTTGGTTATCACTTATTCTGAATTTTTTTTACTAATTTGCGTTTAATCAGGTTTAAATGCGCAGCATAAAATTTCTTGAAACATGAAACATAATCACAACTAGTCTAGGATCAATAATCTCTTATACCACTTGTTGGGTGCAAAAGCAACCTCAAATCGATTTAAATAAGCAATAGAGAATGAAAAATCTAAGCAAATACAAAAAACACACAAGATTTAACATGAAAAAACATATGAAGAAAAAAACTACAGCACAAAGTGATGATCAATTCACTATAATCAAAAGAATATTATAAGAGATGAAACAACTATAATCAGAAGAATGTTACAAGAATTCATAATAGACTCCAAAACCCTCATCTCTACAGACGAATCTCTAGTTTGTACAAACCTTAATTGTAATTAGAAAGGTATTTATACACTCACATACAAGATTAGGAAATAAAACCCATATTTGCGTATTTTGTTGATTGGACCGATGAGACCTTCAATTGAATCGAAAGGAACCGACTCACATATATCATTAAACCAAAAACATGTAAAAGTAGACAGCATGCAAATCAAGAATCTATCCCTGATTGGATCGAACCGAAAGAGACACCCATCGAACTGAAACAGGGCTTTTCTACACTAGATTAAAGGCACTCGATCAACTCTACCATAGCTCTTATTTTATCTTCTCACTTCTCTTTTAATTTTTTTATATTTTATTCTTTTTTAGCAATCATTCATCAAATCAAAAAAAACAAATAATTAATTAAGTACTATTCTATATCTTTGGATAGGCGAAGGTAATGAGCTACAGATAAACAAACCGGAATCGTTGACATTCGCTACAAGGTACACCGCTGTCTGCAGGGCATTCCTGACTGATTTTACCATAGATAATAACTCTCTACGAACACAGCTTTGCTATCTAAAGAGCCACTCTTCTTAAAATATAAAACAGGTGTTGAGTAACCAATGAGTTTCGATGCTTCAATGGACTATTTTAAAGAATAGTATTATGATGGTGTAGGCACGTACCTCAACAAGATATACTTGTCTGATTCATGTACCATGATATCAACCGTTGCTTATTTTTAGGCCAATGCGTGTTAAGAGTGGGGTCCACGTGTTAAATGACTTGGGATGCGGTTTGGCTGATGACCTCAACACCAGCCGCTAGCTTCTCAAAACTCCGTGCCCCCACCATAATGTATGTGTTTTGTGTTTTATCCACGCTGCCGTCCATTCATTTTGCCAGCTCATTTTAGGACATACGCTAAAAAAATGAAAAAAATCCAAAGCTCAAGTGGACCACGCCATAGGAAACAAAGAGGATTGAACTTTAAACATAACTAGGGCCTTAGGAAGGCTTCAACGGTGTAGATTATTGTACCCCCTGTTTGATGTGGTGTAGTTCACCTGACCTTTAGATCTGCCTCATTTTCGGGCTCATGTCCTAAAATGAGATGACAAAGTGGATGTACGGCATGGATAGAGCACATACATCATGGCAAAGCTAGCTAGCTGGTGTCGTGTCACCAGCCAATCCGCGTCCAATGACTTGGGAAGCTTTAGATTTTTTCTTTTTTCTTTTTTCCTTTTTCTTTGTTTTTTTTTTTTTCAGATTTTGTTTTAATTACTGTGGAAAAGATGGAGGGTAAACGATATGGTAGAAATAGAGGAACCCAGATATGGTAGAGCTACACTCATAAACAGGATAGATGGCGTATATTTTTAACGTGGATTAGCTGCAACTCCCAATCCAGCCAGGTGGATGCCACCCTGACAGTGGGCCACTTTGATGTTTGCATTGTATATCCACGCCGTACATCCATTTTTTCTGCTTATTTTTGGGTATGGTCCTAAAAATGAAGCAGATAAAAATCTCAGGTGGACCACACCACACGAAACAGTGGTCATTGAAGGAACGCCCACCATTAAAAACTTCCCAAGGTCCACCGTAATGTTTATTTACCATACAATCTGTTGATAAGATCACAGATACGGATGAAGGGATAAATAACAGCTTGATCCAAAACTTTTTTTAGCTCCTAAGCAGCTTTTAATGGTGGGAATTCAATCCTGCTAAAAGGAGCATTGGAATGGTCTTAGCTCTCGAATATTCAGTCAATCAAAATAAAAAAGAAAGAAAAGATTCCGTTGAGACAGTCATGAATTCTATTGAGTTTCCATTACTTGACCGAACAACCCAAAATTCAGCCCAAAATTCAGTTATTTCAACTACATCGAACAATCCCCATCACTATTCCAAAACCGTACATGAGACCTCAGCTTCATACCGCTATTCCAAAACCGTACATGAAACCTCAGCTTCATACGGCTCCTCGATAGCCACAAATAAATCGAAGGACTGGTTTGGTTCGTTATTACCTTGGCATGTTTGTAGGGTTAGTTTCAAGAGTTATCCAACCTAATCTCGCTTCGATTCTATTTCGATATAGTGTAAACATATCATGCTCTTATACAAGTAAAATTCTCTCAATTTCACCTTGCCTTGGATTCTCTATAAAAAGGGAATGAAAGAATAACCTGGAAAAACACAGGTGAAATTCTCTCAATGTATCTGGTTCATATTTGGACCATGCACTAAAATAAGCTGGAAACAAACAAACACGCACACACATGCACACACACACAGATTCATTCTCCTTCATCTCTTGTACCTGTGAAAGTGGGCTTTCTTATAAGTAGATGCATGGCTCATCGATTCAAGTTGCTGCCGTAGCAACTGGAGAAGCTTGGTTTTAATAGCCTACATTATGCGAGCCTGCACTTCGGAAGTTTCCCATACACAGTCCACTAGATCATTTCTTCCTGAGGCCGAGGATGTTCTTTTTCTCATTTCTGAAACTTTAAGCCAGTGTTTCAAATATTGCTCGCCGAGTAGCTGTAGCATAGCGTAGGCATTGCCATAGCACTACGTAGTTTACTAAATAGTGTAAATCCCTTGTAGAGATCGTAGCATACATTCCAGCTACATATAATGTAATGTACATAGCATATACTACAACATAATTTTTTATTGTTTTATTTATTTATTTTTTGTTTTCTTTATATCTAATGTTGGCGAAGGTGACACTTGTATTGCACTTAGCATAACCGATGAAATTTTTATTTCTTTTCATACTTGTGACTTGTGGTTTCAATTAGACATTAATTATCAATTAGACATTAATTAAAGTCATTTGCTTAGAAAGTTGTTGAGGATTGGCTTTGAATAACTTTTTTCTCTTCTTCTTTAAATTTAAAATAGAAGTATCGTGTAGCCTGTCTCACGCCAGGTTGTTTACACTACATGCCACAGGGGCCACACTACCACTATTTAAAACACTGCTTTAAAGACGACGAAGGAAGAAGAGGAAAAGAAAGGCGATGGAAAAAGCATAAAGCAAAGCTGGAACCAGCAATCGAATTGCATCAGATTGTCAGGCTCCAAAAGAGCAAACAAACACCAGAACTGCCACGGCTTCATTCCCCCTTTTATCATTTGTTTCCAGTTTTGTTCTTTCCAATTCCAAAGGGGAATTGCATTTTGTTCCTCGAGGAGGGAAATTAGAGGAAAAAGCCAGAGGCACCAAATAGGCCATGTGACCACCAAAAGATCGTTCCAGTTTATCGGGATCACCTGAGTGGATGATAGAGAGTCATCAGTATTTACATGCTCTGGAGCATACAACATTTCCATATGTTCGATTGTGTTTCAATCCCTGCAACTCCTCAGATGAATGGATGTGTCCGAGGGAGGTCATGCTGGTAAGGAGAGGTCTCTGTCTGCCCATGCGACAATGGCCTCTCGGAGCCATGCCTGTGCCGGAAGCCCGTCCTGTTGATTGAATCTGATCCACCGGTGGTGGCCTGATGGAATGGACCCCACAAGCTCGACTCTCTGTCCACGGGGACCAACGGGTACGGTGCAAAACGGTCTCTTTCCCATGCGTAGAAGTGGTTGTCTGCCTCTTGTAGATTCGGAACAGATGATCCGGAAGAAGGGAAGAAGTAGAGGCCGGCCTGATCAGAGGAGGACGAGGGTGCTGGCCCTGCAGGAGCCAAGCCCCTTGGGCCTCCAGATCTTCTCCCGCCAGAGAAAATGGGCCCCCGCACACCTGACAAATTGGGTTGTTGATGATATGAATGGAAACCGTGAACGCGGGCAGGAGGCCGCGAGTTGCCGAGATAGGGTGGTGGGACCATTGAGGAGATGACCGAGCCACCAGCTCTTGAAGCAGATCTGGAAACATGCAATCAGAAGAATCAGTGAGGTGCAACTGGATTGGTAAATCAGCACATGCAAAAGCAAGAAACAACTGTGCATGGCGATGGTTTTGAACCTTAAAAATGAAAGTCGAGGGACGACTGTTTGTTGTGCTTTGATATTTATTAAGAAAAACATCCAAGGACCATATGCAGTTGAGCAAAAGTGGGACCCATGTGCTGTGTGCTGTGTATGTCACCCAAACAGTCCATTAGGTGCTCCCCACATTCTTGAAAATCAGGCCAATCCAATCATCAAGTGGGCCACACCAGTGGAGAACCACCCAAAAACCTATGAATTGATGTGTTGTGCCTTCATTTGGGGGGGGGCCTAGTGGGGCACACCTGATGGATGGGTTGGATGGGAGGGTGCGCGCATGTCACATTGACCCCACTTTGCTACCGACAGTTTTCTATGCTGGGTGTCCATCACCTAGTGTTCCACACGGTGCGAATATGATGGCCTGCTTGGATGGCATACACAGCATGCAGTCCCAGTTTAGCCAGAGTGCCAGACGCTATAATTTATTGTGCTGTCTACATTATTGGATGATTCCTCTTAAGAAAAAGAATCACATCGGCCGGAGCCCTGCCATGGCTACTCATGAGATTAGGATCTTTGATTCCTCCCCATGTGAGCCAATTTGACGTGTCCAAGATCAAGGCAGTAAAACAGCTGAGAGCACCAAAGTGCCTGTGTCTGTGGCTGATCCAATCATGAAGTGGGGCTATATTTTGAAAATAGGCAATTGCTCAACTCCCTGTCGTTTTCTTTGTACAAGTGTGGCCCACCTATGACCAGGCCAGCCTGATTTTGGGGCCAACAGTCAAATAGACAAGCACGCCTGATAAATGACCTGGATCTAGAATGCTCATTGGCATGTGGCTGGGGAGTCCTGAGTAGCGATCACATTTCTCTATCTGGTAAACATATCAAACACCTACCCATGAAGAAACGGAGGCACAAAAGGGCCTGCTCTTAGCAGACCATCCAAATCAGGCCTTGTGGATCTCAGCACTGCAGAAGAAGAAGAATGATCGGCACCATCGGTACGGCTGCTAGTTGGAGGAAATGGAGAAGAATGCTGCTCCCAATTTTGATAATGGAAATCGGTGGCAGGAAAAGCCTGTGAATTTGGGATGTCACTGGGCCCAGAGAGGCCACTCCAGGGTTGATGGAAAGAAGGGCCATCAACACTTTCAGAAGAATTTGCAGAGGGCAGCGGTTGAATCGATTGGAAGTAAGAAATATATGGGCACGAATGAGCAGCAGCCGACGAAGCTGCTATATGTTCGGCAAAGATGGCATGATGTCCTAATAGATCATTATCTGTTTACAGAAAATCTGTGATGTCAATTGGAAGCCCTCCAACAGAAAGTGCTGAAATGGAAAATCAGAAAAATGAATTACTTACAAGGATTTGGTGGTGATTCCCCATCCCTGAAAGAATTTAAAGATAGAAATGTCAGTGGACCATAAGGCACAAAAAAGTAATAATTATAATACTTAAAAAGCAAACAATCAGCACTTCTACTGAGCATGAAATGGTGCAGGCTGAAATATCAAATGTCTAGAATTTTTTGAACAGGCATGGGTGCCTGGCAGTGTTATATCCCAAAACCATAATCTATTCTACCGTGAAAAGTCAAAAATAATTTTTTCATATTTTTACTTTTTGAATAATGCATTTTCATAAAACTACTCCGTGCAATTCAACATTCTAAATTTAAAATGCAAACTAGCACAAACCACAAACTTCCAAACATGTAACTCTTCATGCCTGGCATTCTTTTTCTACGAGAGTACAGTTTGCAAGATTCATACCATAATGTATCACACATGCACGTCCACACCTTCAAACACACGAACACAGGCACAAAAACATGCACAATGCGTGGTAAAAAAATTTGTACAACGGAGATGCAAGCACATCAAATTAATCCATCCAAATCTTGGGCCCCAAATAGTCGGGTCATTTTCCATAACTTTTAATTGAGTGTATGATCCTAACTGGCAGATTGATGGATATCTGGTGGATGGTTAAACGAACAATAGTCAGTGGTCCAAATTCGACATACATGACCATTAATTAAAAAATCATGATCATCAAATCAATCTGATTTTGCACATGCCCCACCTACAGTGAGTTCTACTGTTTGGGCGGTTTGGACATGTATGCAATTCGTAAAATGATTACCGGCATGTGTATGGACTCGTACTCAAGCAGCATATCAAACAACTGCTTGAATTTAGTCACACATATGCCACACGCACGATGGTTGAGTGTATGCATTTAGCTCTTTTACTCAAACGGCATACTAAATAACTCAACTGTTGACGCATCATGCAACTTCTAGCTATGCTGTGCATATGTACTATACTAACTTAAATGCTCAGGTTCTCCCTAAATGCTTGGGGTACAGCATTCCCTCCCTCCCTCCCTAATGATTTGTAGATGCACAAAACAATTGAACATGGAGCATATATGCACATCAAATTAACTCATCCAAATCTTGGGCTCATATAGATGGGCCATAACACAAAATTGCATTGAATGTATGATCCTGACTGGCTGATTGATGGACAGCTAATATACAGGAGTGTTTTAAATAGTAAATAGCAGGTAGCTTAGCTTTGCCCCTCTAAAGCGTGAAGCACAAGCTACGTACATGTAGCGTAACACTACTTCTGAATTTTCAATAAAAATAGTAGGAAAATAGTGCAAGGAGCAAAGATAAAAATAAAAAGAAATAGCAATGTAACTGATTTAATATTGTTGCTCATATCATTTCACTAAAATCATTGAAACCATTAACTAAGATTAGTGAAAATGAAAAAATATAACACATCATTGAAAAATTAATTGATTTTACTGTTTTAGTGGAAAGTAACATATAGCGGACACTACAAAGTGTTTAGAGTAGACTAGAGTGGGTAGCGCACACCACATAACGTGTAGCATATGCTACATAGTGCATACTGTGCGCCACATGATTAAGCCATTTTCATGAGTTACATAGTGCGAAGGCTACCGCTAGACTAAGTAGTGTAAGCTACACACTCTGTGGTGTAAGCTTATTTAAAACACTGATATATGGTTAAGCGAAAAATAGCCCATGTTTCAAATTCAACAAACAAAATTACCATAAATCAAAAGTAATGATCATCAAATCAAATCTGACTTTGTAGATATGAACCCACCTACAGTGAGTTCCACCCAGTGTTTTAAATATTGGCCAATATATCCCACGATATTTCTTGTATCCCACCTGTGCGATACGAAACGCACAAGTAGTGGGATATATCCCACATGTTCGATCCAGTGAGCATTTTTTATTTTCGATCTTTTTTTTTCTGTAAATCATGTTAAATAGATGTCAGATTGTTACAAATCCGTTATTTTTCATGTTTAACATCAAAAATCATGAATTGGGAGCTTCGATTTTGAAATTTGGAAAAGGACCTAGTTGCGAAAAATTGAAAAAAAAAAAATTTATTTTCCCAATTTCTCACAAATCGATTGCAATCTCTGTGTCCAAACATAAAATCAAACATGTATGTAACCTGATTTAGTGATTCTTCTTTTGCTTTTGAATGTATTGCTTGTGTTTCCACACGTCTTCTTACATTTATAAATTATATGAATAAAATTTGAATATACTTGCATCAATTCAGTTAGACAACATATAGGACCCCATACAAAGAAAACCTATTATGTGCACTTGCTTTTTTGTAATATTTTGATTTGTAAGTGTGTATTGATGTCTTTTTTAACAATCACTGAAATTTCATTGAAAAATTCGACCAATTTCCAATGTTTCCCCATGTTTCCAACATCAGCGATACAACTGATATATCCCATGCAATAACCGACACGTATCAGTATCCCAGCAATACGTAACACGATACCGATATTTCGAACACTAGTTCCACTTATGCCCTAGTCAAGCAGCACATCAAATCAACTCCGACTTCGGAGATGCACCCACTTACACTGAGTTCCACTTTTGGGTGGCTTGGATTCAGTTACACATATTTCATTTGCTTGGTTCTGGTACTCAAGAAGCATATGAAATAAAGGTTTGGATTTTGCTAAATGCATGCCATGTGCTTGATGGTTGAATGCATGTGTAAGGTTTTCATAGTCAAGCAGCATATCAAATAACTCTGTTATTTTATGATGATGTATTATGCTATGTCTAGCTATCCTTTATATGTAATATATTTGGATTTAGTTACAAGTATCCCACATGTATGATGGTTTAAGTGCATGTGTGCGATTCTCATACTCGAGCAGCATATTAAATCTCTCTATTTTTACTTATCGTGACACTTCTAGCTATGACATGCTATACACCGCTTCAAATGTTTGGCGTTACATAGACATCAAATTGACGTATCCAAATATTGGGACCCATATAGATGGATCATGACCAAAATTACATTGAGTGCATGAACTTAACTGGCTGATTGATGGACATCTAATGGACGGTTAACAAAAAAGAGTCGGTGACCTGAATTCAATAGACAAGTGATCACTAATCAAAAGTCATGGACTCATGGTTATCTAATTGATCTGCTTTCGGAGATGCCCCACCTACAGTGGGTCCACTGTTTGGGCAGTTTGGATTTAGTTACATGTATGCCACATGTATAATGGTTGAGTGTATGTGTATGGTTCTCGTACTTAAGTAGTGTACTGTGTATCAAATAACGGTTTGGATTTAGTTACATGTGTGCTACATGAATGATGGGTTACTGATGTGTCTGGTTCTCATACTCACTCAGCATATCAATCAGCTCTACTGTAACATATCATACTACTCCTGGCTATACTTCCAAACAACCAGCACTTGTGACAACTGAATGGATAACTTTCAGAATTTGAATTTTAACTTGGGATAGGGCCTTCTACACACGAAGATCATAAGTCTGAACAGTTACTAACTGCCAAAAGTACACTGTTTGTGAAACAAAAAGCAGAAATACAAAGCTGTCTTTTGCTATCTTTACTAGTACTTTTCCTAGTGGCCTTGAAGAAGAGAATCAAAACCCACAGACCTTTTCACTTTTTTATTTTTCTTTTTCTCTTTTTTCTTTTTTCATTTCTTAAGAATGGTTTAAAGATGTATGTTCACTTGGAAACTGTAGAAATTAAATAGAAGGAGAGAATGTGTTTAGATGGAAAGAGAGGGTAGAGGACTTGTTGATTCCTCTCCTCTTTGGAGGTAGCTCCGGATCAGATGCTCTGATACCATGAAAAAATTGTCGATGAGAAAATCTTCATATGTTTCTATTCAGTATATTGTGGTGTATAAATACAGAGGGAATGACCCAAAAAAAGGAAAAAATCAAATCTTAGCAAGCATGGAAGGAGGTTATCCTGAATTAAATCTTTCCTAATACTCTTTTTTTTTTTTTTGGAAAAATATCTTTCCTAATACTTTGTTTATAATCAAAATGGTTACATTAGATAAGCCTAAAGATATCAGCTAAGACACAATCAAATCTTATAAAGGTATGGTACTTTATAGTACCACACAACAATATACACACTCCTTAACCATGCTGAGCAGGTACACCAAGTACGGTGTACCTGCTCAAGCTAATGCATGTATGTCATAAGTGTCAAACAATGTTTTTGGATAATGACAACGAGGTTTTGGATAAATTGAGTCACAATCCCAGCTGCCTAAGTGATGTTGCGACAAGTAATACAGAGATAAATGGGATGACCACAAGAAGGTAATACATGCCTAGATTATCAATTCCCTCGAATTGTCAGTCATGTAATTTGTGATTGGGCTCCATAGGTGTATCAGCTGGACAAGCACTAAGAAGGCCAAGAAGACCAGCACATTTTTGTCAGGATAAGAATTATCCCCCGTTTTGAGCCTGCTACCTCATTTCCAAGAAAATATTTAAGGGGTCGAAAGGATGTGGCCAAAAACTTTTAATTCCTTTCCAGGAGCATAGGTAGGAACCTCCTTGTGGGTGGGCCATGTGTGTGTGTTTGTAACATGATTTGAAACATATCTTTTCTGATTTGTAGGACAGTAACACTTGAAACTCTGATGAGAGGTAGAATACCCCAGAAAAACACACTCAATGGGTTGAGGTCCAAGTTCAGATCGTGATGGCCAAAGTAAGCAAACAAGCAAGCACAGCCAAACACTTTTGAGGAAAAGAACTGACGCAGGGAAGGATGTGAGGTCCTGCACCGTCTTCCTCAAGGGGACAACTGTTCCGAATCCACAGAACTTCACTGGACTCCACACAGGGACTTCTCGAATCCACGAGGAAAAGAATAAGAAAAATAGAAAATAAATTCTATAAAATTCGAAATTGATTAATGAATTTCTAATATCTATGTACCTGTTACACCATTAATATAGGGGAAAAAAAAAACCCAAAATTCGTTAATTACCAAAAATAGCAAATTTCTAACTCTAATAAAAATCATAATTCTACTAAAACTCTTCTAAAGCCTAATTTCTAAAAATAAAAATTCGAAATAAACTTTTGCCATAAGAGTATTAGCATAATTACAAGTAATTTCTAAAAAGGAAGAAAATCTAAAACTCTAAAAATAGGAAAATATTAAAATTTTTGGAATTACTAAAAATAGTAATATTTTCCTAAAAATTCGTTTTTGAGCTGAATTTCAATAAAGATTGATAGGTTGTGCGCACCTTAACGATACCCGGATCAAAAGTTATGATCCACCTTCTTTTGGCCCAATCATGCTAGAAACGTATTTGTGACACGTTCTATATCAAATCCCTCCACTTGAAAAAACTCGTCCTCGAATTACTCAAGGGACTTGGCTCATGATTTTGAGATAACTTCTGATGCCAATGTTTATTAGCCCTTTTATTGTACTTGGCATTAGGCGCATGAGCTGACACAATACATGTACTCATACTTTCCTTGACTTGACTAGTATCAATCAGTTCCTTCACTTCTGCCTTCGAGATCTCACATTCTTTCTAATAATGTGGGCAATTAGGCAAACTTGCCCTTGAGACGGGATCAATGAGGTTTTGTATATCTCGTATGGGAGGCAATTTATTAGGGAGTTCATCAAGCACAACCGCCTTGAACTTCTGCAACACTGGTTCCAAATCCTCTGGGATGTTCACAGGCTCCACTTATTTTTTCTTTTCAACTAATGCATATATATCTCCCGTTTCCTTAGATTGTTTAACAAATGACTGTTTAGTTATGAGAGATTGCCCGTCCACTTTAAAAGTCTTGGGTTGGTTCTTCATTCCCACAGGAGCCATATGTTCGCCACCGATGAATCCTGTAGCCTGTTGCAACTCCGTTTCGACGCGGTCATCCCTTGCCGACAAATAATGGCATTTGTCTGCATATTCCCTTACTAATTGGTTATCCTGCCAATAATTTTGGTTTTGTTGGAATAATACCTGATCATAATCTCTAAGAAGGAATCGCATGTGCAACAACTACTTCATCCGCGACCACATGCGGATTGGTGCCTTCATCTATCTCGTCCGCTCAAATTGAAGTTGTTCCCACCAAGCTGAAGCTCTACCCGTCAACTTGCAAGCCACAAGTTTAACTTTCTTCTCTTACACGATGTGCATGTAGTTGAAGAACCGTTCGACTTTAAGCAACCACAAGGAAGTCCTTGAAGTAGAGTTGGCCATTGAAACTAAGAAGATCGACTTTCATCTTGAATTCTTGATCTGTTCGATCTATCTGATCAATGCCTCGTATGGGATGTTGTGGAATCATGTCGTTGGATCCCACCTTCTCAGGAGTGATCTTATGGTTCACTGCCGGCACCATCCTATGATTAGTGCGATTAGGAGTTCTAGTGCCTACTGGGGATGAATTACCAACATGAACACAAAACTGCTCTGTGGCCTCCATCAAGCGATCGATGGAAACCAGCAACCCTTGCTGGGAAGTTTCCATTTTTTTCGAAAAATAACGAATCCCTGAATCACCGTCCACAGGATTTTGGTCTATACTTTCGTTGTTTTCTATCAGCCCGATGGGAGTCCTCGCTCTGATACCAAACTAACACAGGAAAGGACATGAGGTTGAGCACTGTCTTCCTCAAGGGGATAACTGTTCCGAATCCACGAAACATCTCTGGACTTCTCATAGAGACTTCTCGAATCCACGAGGAAAAGAACAAGAAAAATAGAAAATAAATTCTATAAAATTCAAAATTGATTGCTGAATGTCTAATATCTATGTACCTGTTACACCATTAATATAAAGATAAAAAAAACCAAAAATCGTAATTACCAAAAATAGTAAATTTCTAACTCTAATAAAAATCCTAATTCTACTAAAACTCTTCTAAAGCCTAACTTCTAAAAATGAAAATTCCAAATAAACTTTTGCCAGAAGAGTCTTAGCATAATTACAAGTAATTTCTAAAAAGGAAGAAAATCTAAAAATCTAAAAATAGGAAAATATTAAAATTTTCGGAATTACTAAAAATAGTAATATTTTCCTAAAAAATCGTTTTTGAGCTGAAAGCACGCATTTTCTGACGAAACGGACAGATGCGACCCACTTTGTGGGTCAGTTCACCTCAGATGACCCGTTTCGGTAAAGATTGATAGGTTGTGCGCCCCGTAACGATACCCGGATCAAAAGTTACTGTTAGTTTACGGTCCACCTTCTTTTGGGCCAACCATGCTAGGAACGTATTTGTGACTAGGGGTGCACACGGGTTGGTTTGGTCCGGTTCTGGGGTGAAACCAGAACCGAACCGTTCCTAACGGTTCTAGGATATTCGGAACCGGAACCGGACCATTGGCACCCTAAAACCGAACCGGAACCGAACCGTTAAAACCGGTTCGGTTCCAGATCGGTTCCACGGTTCTGGGCTTTTTATAATCCAGCCCAATTGCATGTTTAATTTTATTATTTAACCCATGTCCATCCATGTTGTGGTCCATTTGATGAATGATTTAGATATTGCATAAGGTGTGCAAAAATACATTTATGAAAAAAATTAAATGGTGCATTATAAACCATAAATCATGAGTCAAATATGGAAACAATCAAAGGGTTCTTGGTTCGGTTCCAAGTTCAGTTCTAGGTTCGGTTCCACGGTTCAATTCTACGGATCGGATTTACGGTTTGGTTCTACGGATCGGTTCGCAGTTCAATTCGGTTCTACATACCCCCAAACCGAGAACCGAACCGATGTAACCGGTTCTTTGATTTTTGGAACCGGAACCGGTGCACTCTAGAACCGGACCAAACCGGACCGTTTGGTCGGTTCCGGTCCGATTCCACGGTTCTACCGGTTCAATGTGCACCCCTATTTGTGACACGTTCTACATCAAGAACAAACATAGAAATATCTAGTTTCAGAACTTGCAATAGATATTTATCATTACGTACAATAGTAGGGGCCATGTTGATAAACATAGGCAGCCATGAGAATGACTTCAACCTAACATGCCAAGTTATAAGGAATAAGTAACCTCCAACAGTAGATGATTTTTACATTTAGTGACACCATTGTGTTAGGGTGTTATATGGACTTGATGATTGGAATTCAATTCCATGATTTTTAAAATACCCCTCTATAGGTCATGATGACATATTCCTGGGCATTGTCAAATAAAAAACATTTCATTTCAGGGTCATATTGGGTGAGGATCATTTTGTAAAACAACTTTATTATCATTACTTAGGACCTCCTCCCCACTTTCAAAAGATAAACCCATGTATGGCGAGAATAATCATCAATGAAAGACGGGAAATATTAGACACCAAATGTAAAAACAATCAGGACTGGTCCCCACATATCAGAATGAATAAGCAGAAAAGGGTGCAAATATTTTGTATTGCTCGGAGGAAAGGAAGTCCTACAATGTTTTGGACAGTTGACGTATCTCACATGGAAAACTATCAGTTCATTAAATTTTCGAGGAAATAATAAACAAAGAGATGAAAGAGGTAAACGACCTAATTGAGTATACCAAACAGTTACTCAATCTATCTAATATCGGAAACACAAACAAGGGCAGAAGCGAGATTCCCTAAAGCAAGCAGTAGATATGGACGGCGATCTTCACGACCACCACTAATCTTTCTCTGTTTCCAGATCCTGGATGACAATAAGATGGATAAAAAATAATATTGCAACTTAGTTGTATAGTTAAGCAATTAAAGATAGCAAATTAGATAGAAAAGATGAAACATGAACGACAGACGAAATTTGGAAAATGACCCATCAGCAAGCCTAATATTGCTAGAAATAGAAGAATGATTAAAGATAACCTCTGTCGCACGGGTCATATGGTCAGACGCTCCTGAATCAATGATCCATGAGGTCTGAGAGACGTGGTTAGCAGATGCAGATGTACCTGATTACCTCATGGGTTATTGTTGGAGAAAGGCTTGAAGGGCCGGTACTTCTTGTTGATGATCACTGATTGCTTTATCCCTTGTGCCACCATCGTTGATGGCAGCTGGCTCCCCCTCAGTGGTAGGCATTTTGACATAAGGTTTGGACCAGAATTCTTTAGGTTGAAGATTAGGGTTCAAGATCCAACAGTGTTCCCGAGTGTGTCTACTCTTGCCACAGTATGTCCACCAGTTTATCTTTGCCTGTATTTCTCCACCTGGATCCTTGAAGGATTTGGAGTCTATTGTTAAGGCTGATCTCTCGGGAAGAACAGGCCACTTGCAGATGATAAGCCTCATCTCGGATATAATGATAAATAGATTCCAAGGAGGGTGATCATTCTCTTCCAAGAATCTGTACGTGTTGAGGTTCGAAGTCCAATTTAAGGCTTAGCAAGAAACTTGAATATTCATAATTGACATATTTGTTTCTTCATGTCTTCGAGGTCTAAGAGAACTGATAGTTGTCTAGCTCTTCCCACTAATGATTAAGGCTCGCAAAACCATTCCATCACCCTTAATGGTTCTTATTAACTTCAGTGTGAAGCTTGCATAAATGCCTTAAATCTTCGTGCTGCTAGTACATTCTGCAACATTGTCCCAAAAATCTTTCTGCAATCTTAAGAAAGTACAGCACTCAAGTAATGTTTGGCTGAATCAAATCTAAGACCCCAAGACATGACAAGCCAGTTCTCTCTCTCCCAATCATCATAAGTGGGGTCATCAGATTTAGGTTGTTTCTTGGTGCCGATAATGTACCCTAATTTCTTCCAAGCACCGATATACATTTGCACGGCTTGCTACCATTCTCAATAATTGGTACTGTCAAGCTACAAAAAAGTGATTGATAGTCCAAGATTATCACCGTGTCCCGTCGAAAACCAGGCTTTTATGATCATTGCCAAAAATCCCATTGCAAAATAATAATAAAATCAATAACAATAATAATAATAATAATAATAATAACAACAACAATAACAATCCTTCTCTACATGGAAAGAATTACACGAGCTGATCAAATAAAACCTAGAACAGCTGAAGGACATCCAACAATGGCGAATGTGAGTCAATAGAACAGAAAGATGGATCCAGCATGCTTAGGAGCGTCAGCCTACCCTTTGGAGTGTCTGGACCTGCCAGAAAGGGTTTTGACTCTACTAGATGTGCCAGACGAAACTCCTGGAAAGGTTGGGGCTGCCAAAAGTGAAGTCCAACACTGACAGAGGTGTCGGATGGCACCGGAAATGAAGTCCAAAACTAATGGAGGAATCGGACCACGTCGGGGATGTCTGGGAATGCTTCCAAGGTCGTCAGATCTGCTTGCAAGCTCCTCTGTGCTCGTCGGAAACAGATCAAAGCGCCTCTAGGTTCACCGGAAGGGGGGTTAAGAGTTGACGGAGGAATCAGATGACATTGGAAATATCTGGAATACCAGATTTGCTGGGAAACACCCCTTGATCTCACAGGCAATGCCTCTGGAGTTGCCAAATCTACCCAGAGACAACTCTGGATTCACAGGGATCACTGGATCTGTCTGGAAACACCACAACAATCGTCCAAAATGGTAAAAAAATGCCTATGCGCCTTCTGATTGCTGGTTTTTCTAGAAAAAGGTCTGATATCACAGATGATGGATCTGATGATCAATTCCTCTTCCAGAGAGAATAACAGGCTTCGAAGGCTGATTCAGTCTGTTGCAAGATCTGAAAATCCCTTATGGTGATGATGGGAATCGTTTCATTCCTCGTCCCCATATAGGTTCGATTGAAGGAGGAGAGTGACGATAGACTCTCCAAGCAAGAGAAGGGAAAAAGAAACAACATAGGAAGGGAACTCGAGACAGAAAGAAGGTTGGATCAGACCTTATCTGATACCATGTAGAAATTAAAGAGAAGAAGAGAACGTGTGGAGAACTTGAGATGGAAAGCAAGTCGAGGACTTAATGATTTCCTGCCCTCTTCAGAGCTTCAATTATAATCAAAATGATAACAATAGATAACCCTAAAGATATCAGCTAAGATATGATCAACTCTTCTTAAGGTATGGTAAAGTACTACAAAACAATATACACACTCCCTAACCATGCTATGCAAGTAGACCCAGTATACCGTATTCTAAAAGAAACTATAAAGCATTCCAAATAAATGAAACCCTGGTAAGTTAAGAGTGCATTTAGATAGTTGAATTATGATACTTGGTCGAAAAAAAGTGGAACCAACCAAATTGTAATTACCTCAGTGTTCATGTCTTGGTTCCAAATTGCAGTAACATTACGTAAGTTGGATTTAAAAGAAACTTAATGGCAACACAAGGCTACTTCTGAATACAGAAAGCACCACTAGTATTTGTCATTTCATATTCACTGAACTGAATGTTTGCAATTCAAATCCTTTTTTAGTCATCACAGTTCAATTCCCATGTTCATCCAATCACAGCATTTAACAGAAAACAAAAATACAAAACCAAATCCCAAGGATGGGTAATCACACTCACTCAAACGATGATGTCAACCGTGTTAGGCCAAATGGGCACCAATGAATATCAAATGGCTGCAAAACCAAGAAAAAAATGAAAAGAAAATTAGGAATGTTGCAAGTGATACAGAATCTTACGTATTCCCATGCATGAACAAGATTCCCACTAATTGATTATCATTGAAAAAATCCAACATAGGTCAAACAAGCACAACTTAAAAATTGGCCAAGCATTACACTTCACTCTTCAGGGGCATAGTCAGAGGGTCAGCTGCAGCAGACCCATCATCAAAAGCATGATGCAGCCCAAAAACAGAAACAAAGCAAAACTAGAATGAGCGTTGAGGTATCCCAGGTTAGTGTAATAGCAACCTCAAGTTTTGATGTAAGTTTAGTTTTTTTGGGTTCTTTTTTTCTTTCCATCCATGACTACTAGACTTGGATGAAACAGTCAATGGCAAAACAAACCATTTCATATAAAATGCAATATATCCATGTAATAAACCCATTGATGTTGACCAATGGTTTATGTATCATCACAGTTAAATGCAGTGTTTTAAATAGTGAATAGCATGTAGCTTCTTAGCATTCACCACTCTGAAGCGTAAGGCATGAGCTACATAGCGTGTAGCATAAGCTACACGCTACTTCTAGATTTTTTAATTGAGGGTGTGCTTGGTTGCACCAAATATTATGAACCTCGTGATATTTTGCACCAAATTAGATTGATCTATAATAATAAGAAGAAAAAATCATTTCCTGCAACCAAACACAACCTAAAATAATAGGAAAGATAAGGTAAAGATTAAGTATAAAGATAAAGAAAGGGCAACATAACTGATTTAATGCTATAACTTAAATTTTTGAAAGATATAAGTTATATCATTGAAAAGTAATTCTTAATATAAGCTACGTAGCGTGGAGCGCAGGTTATATAGCATGTGGTGTATGCAAATTAGCATGTAGCGTAGGCTACACACAATTTAAGCTATTTTCATGGGCTGCAAACCATTAAAAGGAAGCTATGCTACATAGCATAAGCACACTTCATAGAGTAAGCTATTTAAAACATTGGTTACATGTATCACACCTCTAGAATACAAAAACATGTAATATCATTGATTATGTCGCAGATACCAGGAAATCTGTCGCTAGGAAACATTGGGGAAACATTGGGAAAATGGTGGCATTTTTCAATGAAACTTCAGGAGATACTAAAAGATAAATGATTACACACAAACGAAAAGATTTAAAAGAAGAAACTGAGTAGTTTTTTTATTGTTCAGGGGCAAAATCATGTATCGTCAGCCATAAGTGATGCAACTATATCCAAAATGGTTCATATCATTAAAATGACATGCAATTACAAGTAATAAAATGAAGAATTTCAGATTTACCCCAATTTCCTCCATTTTCCACCTCCAAATTCTTTTCTTTTCTTTTTTCTTTTATTTTCCCTTTTTTACCCCTCAAATCCATGTTAGTGCATGAAATTCTCTATTAGAATCCATGCTAATATGTACCCCAAAAAAATAAAGCTTTTTCTGTCACTTTTCAGCTCCAGTCAGATTCGACTCAAGAGTAGCATTTTTCCCCGTGTTCTGATGTCAAACAACTCATGCGGAGCTGTTAAAACACCCCTACGAAGATATGCCCACAAATTTTCCTAAAGATCGAAGACTTCTAGGTTTTTTTCCCTGATTTCCACACGAATTATGTTGTTGTCATCAATAAATGTGATATCCACTGATATATACATGTGATATCTCATGTATCAATGATACAATCATTTATAATAAAGGAAAATATAAATGAGAGTTGTCAATTATTTTCAATATTGTGAGATATCAGCAACATGATATTTTCCAATATTTGTCATTCCCCCATGTTTTGTATCAGTAGGGTGCGATACTGATAAAATCAGTCAATATAATCAGCTCTATCGTAGAATACATAAGAGCACTAATGTTGAATTCCTGAACGGAAAATCATATTTCTGTAGGCCACACAACACCAAATCATCAGAATTTTATTGCGGCAGTTAACACTAGCTTGCTTTTATATCCTTAAACAAGTGAGACTCTTTCATTTTTTTTATTTTTCAGATGCAAAACATCTTATTCATATGAACAAGCTTATAAGTAACCAAACCAAAACATATTAGCATTTTTACATTGAAGCTGAAGAAATTTTGGGAGCTAAACTAACAACATCTAGATCCATCAAGGAGAAACATAGCATGGATTTGTACAGAACACAAGCCAAATGCTAGACAGCAAAATTTAAACCAGCAGTTTTAAATATTCTTCTGCCCAATATTCAGATCCACAGTGAAGTGGTACAGAACCTGAAATCAAGCCCACAATCAAAGATAATGGAATAAGAAACAACATACTAGTTTGTGAATAAAAATCACCTAAAATTCTCCATGCAATTTGCAAAATTTTATAGAAAAGAAAATGGCTGTTGAATGAAATTTCAAACGTTTCTAGGGCATCACACCACCAGCATGTGAAGCCTAACACCCCACAATGTTAACAAATCATTGTGTGAACCAAAATCCTCCCTCCCTCTCTACTCTCTTGGGACCAGGATCGTCTTCAACACCATTTTTAGGCAGCAAGTAAAACACTTAATTTTTATGCAGCCGACCATAGTGTGTGTAAATCCACTCTGTCCATCAGTTGGGAATGCTTATTGAACTGCACGTACAAAGTATCAGCCTGATAGAAAACTCTAGTGGGTCCCATCAATGGAAATAATCTAAAACAGTCAATAAAACCTCTTAGTTTCACACACTGTGGCCCGCCTGAGTTTTGGATTAAGCTTATATTTGTATTTTCATTTCCTCGTGGTGAATTACACCTGATTAAGAGGCTTGATGAAAGAAACACAACAAGGTCGACCCACACACAAAACTATGGCTGGCATCCCATCTCCACACTGTGCTGTAGTGTGGCCCACCTGAGTTGTTTATCTAGCTGATTGTTGGGCCCAACTTGTTGGACAGAGTGGATTTTATATATTCAACATTGTGGGCTCCATAGACTTGGGTGTCTTAACATTCGATCTTTGTGAGGCCCCTTATGCTGTATATATATGAATCCACTCCATCCATCAGGTGAGAACGCTTATTTGAACTGTACATGTGAAAGATTAGCCTCATATAGAACATTGATGGGCCACGCCACTGGGAACAGTGTAAAATTGCTCCTAAAAATTCTAAGCTCCTGAGGTGCAGCCTTCTTGAAAGTCTCTTTGTACCTTCACTTTATCATGGTGAGTTACACCAGTTTAAAGGGTTTGATGAAAGAGACACACCAAGGTGGCCCTAGAAACAAACCTATGGTTGGTATCCCATCTCCCTTGTTACATGTGGTGTGGCCCGCTTAAGTTGTTGACCTAGTTGATTTTTGGCCTTAGGACCTAACATCGAGTATAGAACCTAATGGACAAAGTGGATTTTATATATACAACATGGTGGGCTACAGAGACGTGTTTGCCACATAAAACACGTGCCGCAGAGGATTTTGGTCCTCTGTCCCAAAAACCCAATGGAATTTATGCAAGTTCTATGCAACCCACCATATTGAATATACAAGTCCACTCCATCCATCAAGTGAGAACCCTCAATTGAACCATACATACAAAATATGAGCCAAAAAATTAAAAACTCTAATGGGCCACACCAATTGTAGCAATGTAAAATTGCTACCAAAACTTTGGGGTCCACTTAGGGCTTTTCTTTAATAACTTTCCTAATCCAACCATAACACCAATTGTCTTTAGCTTGCTGAACAAGTTCCTTAATTGAAAAGGAGAACTTCTACTAAACATGAAACAAAGGAAACTAGCTTGCTAATCATACTAGGATATATGTGCGTACAGATCAAGGTGTCCCATATCAGTATCGGTTAGTGTAACGGTGCCCTCCGACACCGATACGGATACGGTTTTTTTATGCCAAAGAAATATGAAAAAATATGGATTAAAGCCGGAATATTCTAAGCATTCCAAATATACATTCATTTATAAATTGGAACATGTTTATGGTGGTGTAACGGCCCACTCTTTGGTGAGAAGTTGTATCGGACTGTCTGATGAATTTATGAACCAGATAACCTGAATTTGACTACAAAATTCATATATTTAATTTTCTAAATATCTAATTTATATACTTAACAATTTGATATCATTTCTCCCAATAGTTCTTTTAAAAAATGAAATTAAATTCAGGTAGATCGCGTTGCCAATTTGGGGCTGACTTGGAGGACCAATCCATGCCCCAAATCAGCCTCAAATTCATGCAATTTATTGGCATTATCTCACTTGTGAATTGGTGGACATTTATTGGATAGTGAATCATGAAAAAAAATCAAAAGGCCCTATTTTAAAAAATAAGCGTCCACAAATTAACAATTAAAACTATTCAAACAATTTGATTTTGGCATTTTGAGTTAGCAATTACAGTCCATAATTTAATTGGTAAATTTTAAGTTAATACATGTCTCGTGTATAATTTTTTAAGGGCCCGAATTAGGTAGGACTCAGATTGTGAAGTGTAGCCCACAAGTGTTAAAGTTTTTTGGACCCCACTCATGATGAATGTGTTATATCCACACCGTCCATCCATTTTGCCAAATAATTTTAGGGCATGAGCCCAAAAATGAGGCAGATCCAAAGCTCAGGTGGACCGCACCATAAGAAACAATAATAATTAAACGACTATCATTAAAAATTTATCGGGGCTACAAAAGTTTTCATCCACGTTTGTGTGACCCTATTAACAGGTTAGATGGAAAATAAACATTACAGTGGACCCTAAGAAATTTTTAATGGTGAGCATTCTATAACCACTGTTTCCTATGTTGTGGTCCACCTGAGATTTGGATCTTACTAATTTTTTGAATCATAACCTAAAATGATGTGGCAAAATGGATGGACAGCATGGATAAAATACATACAACATGGTGGGGCCCATGTGGCACATGTACATTTTATTAAATTGTGCAACGTGCTGCATAACGCGTACCAATCTATTCATTTGACGCAAGCAAGTCCCGTGGGTCTGATCATGAGGTATGTGTTACATCTAAACCGTCCATTCATTTGACGTCGTCTTAAGGCTTGACACAAAAAATAATACAAATCTAATTATCAAGTGGACCACACTGCAAAAAGCAATGGGGGATTGAACGTCTGTCATTGAAACCCTTTTTGGGATCACAGAACTTTTGGATCAATATGAAATTTGTTTTTCCTCTTCATTCAGGTCTTTTTGACCTTTTGAACAGATTGGATGGAAAATAAACGTTATGGTGGGCCTACGAATTTTGTAACGTTGAAAATCATCATCTCGCTGCTATTTTTGGTGTGGTCCGGACGATCTTTGGATACGATTCATTTTTTGGCTAATGCTCTAAAATGATATTTAAAAATAGATGAACCGTGTAGATATAATAAATACATCGTTGTGGAGCCGATGTAACTTTGACCTCCTTTGAACCGTTCGTACAACTTGGAGCTCGAGGAGTGTCAGCGCTCGTCTTAGCATGACACGTACCTACAGCAGCTAGCTGGTGTGTGGTACACCTGCAAATAAAAAAAGAAGGGAGAGAGAGGGAAACCGAAAAGAAAAAAAGAGGGAAAGAAGAGAAAAGAAAAAGGAGGGAAAGAAGAGAGAGAGAGAGAGAGAGAGAGAGAGAGAGAGAGAAGAAGAAGAAGAAGAAGAATGAGGAGGAGAAGGAGGAGGAAGGAGAGTCGCTGAGTCGACTCGGTTTAAAACCAAGTAAAGGAGCTGATTCACTGATGGGTTGTTCTTTTCAAAAGAGTGAAAGGAAGAAGTAGAAGGAGATAGAGAGACGTTACAGTCCCGTAATGGCCGTTACGAACTCAAAAAACAGAGGTGCCCCATTTCGGGGCCGAATCGCGTAATGGCTGATGCCGTTACTGTTGTATCGGCCGTTACAGCCGAAACGTAACCGATTTGGGATACCTTAATACAGATGAACAATGCAGTGTATGTATGAACAGTCCACGCACATGAAATGTGTGCACGTGTGAACTGTGCGCACATGTGAAAAGTGTCTGAACAATACATGTGTGAACAGTGCTAATGCATGGGGTTCACAATATGACAGGACCACCTGTGGGACCCAACAATCTGATCTAATCGCATGTGGAGCCCATCAATCTTAAGTAGGTAGCAGATGGTTATGATTGAGGGGCTTGAATGCATCAATTCTCCCTCGGTTTGGAAAGAACTCATCCTCAAGTTCATAAACGGTGCTAACCCATCACCATGATCCGCCTCCACATTGTGCCATTTTCAACGACGGCAAGCATTGGTGATGTAATCCTATGTGTCCCTCAGCACATCTCTTGCTGCAGTCCACGATAGACCACTTCATTTTCTCTTGCACTTTCACATAACCCAAATCTTCCATTAAATCTTCCATTTTCTTTTCAGTCCTTGAGTTGTTTGCTCCAATCTTCAGGTCACAATTTTCATATCCACACTTGTATCAATCAACATGTTTACTGACTCCGGTGATCTACCTGTCAATTTGTCCATCAAATTTTCATCAATCTGACTTCCGATCCTTCCATCAAATTCATTTTCTGATTCTTCTACATATCAGTTGGTATCCATGGATGGATTCCTCAGTTGATCCAATGTGGATTCATCAATCGATCCAACTGTTATATATGTCAGTTAATCTATCAATTTGATCTGATTCTGTAGATCTCTGCATTAATCATTCCTCTTCAAGTCATTGATCCATCAACAGATCCATCCAGCAATTTCTTGGTAAATCCAGCTGCTATCCATCTCACAAACATTCATGGATCCACCCAATATAAAATCAGTCAAGTTTCCTTCGGTTCATCTGTCGATTTCTCTTATTCTTCTTCATGCAAAATGTGTCAACATCAAGATCTTCTCAAGCATTGGATTCATTATGAATCTCTTCCTAGCCTTCAGGAATGAACAAGTATTCTTCCCTACATCATGGATGGCATTTTGATCCTTTATCGATTGCTTCCAAGAAGCATATAGTAATGGTTTGTGGTAATGACCTGGCATCACACATCTTCCAAGTAGTACCCTCCACAGGAATATGATAAAAGGTAACAGCAGACTGGATCAAAAAGTACTGAGTTGCATCAGTACAGTAACGTGATACAATACTTTCTTCATGGGTCCCACATATAATGTGATCCCACCAGTCTTCCCCGTAGGTGATCGGACCACATCCAATTAGCAAAATCTAGATCCATCTTTCAAAACAATAGCAAAATCTAGGTCCAATGGACCTCGCTACTGGCTGATGAAAGATCAGCACATGGTCCACCATTCAATAGGGCTATGGGGCCCACAGAGACAACTGAATGGCATTAAATACCAAATATTTGGATTATGAGGCCCCAAGTCCAACCACCTGCAATCTGTGGATTCTATACACAAACCTTTTTGTACTTTCAGCCTTTCTACATGAACCGTTTGGCCTCCATGTTCCATGCTGTATCCAGCCCAAACGGTACATACATATAGAGTTTTAGGAAATTTTAACTTCTTTCAGTTTCTTTATTTTATCCTCCTCCACTGCAAGTTTGGAGATGCTTTAGGAATGTTTTGTTAATGGGCCAGTGGGCTTTTAGCCTTAACTTCGTTGGGTTTAATTAAGACTTATGTCATGGCTACATTAGAGAGCCATATGTATTGAGTTTTTGAGGTATGCTAGTGAATTTTACTGAATAAATTTTCCATCACAGTTTCCTGAGAGAGGAAACGAGACACCAGGAAAGAGATTCTTCAACAGAATTATTGATGAGACTCCTATCGTTCAGATCTTGTGGTGGGACTACACAATCTATCCCCTTTTATCATCTTCCCTACTTCCTTTGCTTCTGTAATGTTCTTGTGTTGGACTGGATGAAGTTGGAGAACTTAAAGGTGATTTTCTAACCATTGGAATCTGGAAAACGATAAACAGACGTTTCATGTGCTACTCTATAGTTGCACGAAGCATGAAGCAAAGCAGCAGCATGTTCAAGCGTGGGAGTAGGAAGTATCTGCCTTAAAATCGTAGCACGTATAAAACACCTAGGAAGTGGGAGTGCAACTCTGAAGTACTTTGGTGCGGAAGCGGCACCTTGTTAGTAGTATCATGCAATTAAGTGCTACTCTTCATTTCGAATTTGAAGTTAACAGAGTTTTTAGTTTTGATCGCCATCATTAGGTCACAGTGAGGTATATGCCCTTGATAGAACAGATCAGTGGAACAGGATTCATGTGGCCAACCCAAATTAATTGGAATAAGGCTATGATGAGGATGATGAGACATATTCACTTCCTATTTAGTTAGTTTCCTTCTTAATTTGAAATTTATTAAACAAGCTAGACTATTATCTTTAAGATAAATGAGGAGAGCAATATGTGAGGTCAATATAATCTAGACCATATGGAACCATGCGTACTTATTTTGATGATACTTAACCCCTGATGGGTTCTATTGTGAAGTGTGATCCTTCAAAAGTTACTGATGTGATGCTTGACACCATCTCTCTCATCTTTTCTCTCTCCTTCTCTCTCCTCTCATCTTTTCTCTTCTTCCTCCTCTCTTCCAATCCTAGCAGTTATCACTCATCTTCTACTTATTAAAATTTCATTCGGCTGTCCTTTAGTCTTCTTTTTAGGTGCTCTTTGGGGTGAGGGATTTGGGGCAAGGATTTGTGAAGTCTACGAAAGCCTCCTGTTTGTTTTTTGATGAGGATTTGTCAAACTCATGGATTTCCCAAATCCACACCCCCATAAATCCATGGATTTGGGGCAAATCCAAATCCCCCAAAAAAATTAAAGACTTTGCAAATCCACAAAAGGAGAGACATGCTTAAAAGCAATAAAAGTTATTCGATTGCATTAAATGCTTTGACATTGCCATAAATGTTCACAAATCGAAATATTTGATGTTTCATTCCCAAACAGTGGATGTGGATTTTGGGATTTGTCAGCCAAATCCAATGCAAATTCATGAATTTGACAAGCTCACAGATTTATCAAATCCAGTCTCATTTCCTTGATCCCAGACAGAGCCTTAGTGAATTTCTACTACTTGCGTTGCTTCATTGTAGAAGGTTGTCGAGTCCTAAATTAAGACACTCAATCTCTCTTAATCTATTTCAATGCCAGCTCCAAGTCAGCTTTATGCTGCGTCAATATGTCTGGATGCATCGAAACCAACATTTATATCTAGACATGAAAGAAGGCATGCACGACTTGCACATGAAACATACAAAATGTTGATATTCACCTATACCTACACCAGGTACACCAATCACATCACACCTTACTAGACTAAGAGATAACAGAATTTAGCTGGTTGGAATAATAAAACATTTTTTGTTTTTCTTTTTCTTTTTTTTTCTTTTTTTGATGGGTAAAAGATCTTTATTCAGAAAATCTAAAACCATAAATACAACACAACAGACAAACCAAAGAAAGCACTGCCTGCAAAAGCACTGCTACTACAAGCAGTCCAGCCCACATGAAATACGACATCTGACCCACATAGAGAATGAAAGCAGATCCGAACCAAAACAAACAAAAACTCAATTAAAAAGGAGCACTTTTCCCAATTATGCAAGATCATAGCCCTCGAAAAGCCCCTAGATTTGTGGTTAACCCTCGCCCAGTCCAACAATAAAGCACTGATCCTATTAAGAATTCTCTGGACAGAGGATACTTTCCAAACACACTTCTTTCCAACATTTTTTCAGTTGGTAAAGAAGGGATTGGACCCATGACCTTGTGGTTGCCACATATGGAGAACACTTCAACTAAGCTAGAGGATCAACCCCATCCTATTAGTCTATTACATGATTCGTGGATCTCAAATATATTGTTTTTAAAAAGTCGTCTCTAAAATATTCTTGAAATCCAGCATAGCAAGATTGGCACTTCCTAACAAGTAGATCCATTGTTTCAAGTCGCATCATAAACACATTCCATAAATAAGAAAAAACCACTGAAACCATTTGGCCAAATCAATGACACGACACCTCCATTGATGCTTTATACAATAGATCTCCATAAGATAAACCAATTCTACCAGCTTGGTATTAAGCAAGGTTTTTATACTAATTGTTCAGCTTGGGTACCACATTTAGCAAATAATTTAGTTCAAAACAACAGAAGATACAAAGATAACGCTAAAATAGCACTTCAACATAACCTGTTTTTTCTATTCACTACATTTTTTTCATAGATAATAAATATGATGGGGACATCACGCGCACGAACGCCGCCCCCTACGCATGTACGCCAGAAGGAGGAGGACCCCACCGTCGATCTAGATCGATGACGACGTCCAGGGAGGGCCTCCTAGTTAGGAGACGAAGTTTTGATTCAAAAGAGGGGGCCCGACAATCAAGAAAAGCCCACCATGGGATCTCATGATCGTAGCTCACTAGTCGGATTGATTTCATATTTTAGGTTTTACTTATTGTTATTATTTAGAACATCATAAACACTTTAGATTTTTTTGTTTAGTTTTTATTTTAATTTACTTCATTGCCAAGTAATAGGTTGCACACATGGCGCGAGTTTTGGGGTATAGGGTTTTCCTATAAATAGGCACTCATTGTAGTTCTTTTGATTCATTCAAGCTTCATATAAATTCATGCTTTATTTTTCTGCTCTCTTCGTGAGTTGCAGGAGAATTCAAGTGGGTGCAAAGCCCTCTCCCTTTTCGAAGGGCTAACTACCGTGGTGCGAAGCCACATCGATCCCGACTCACCCCCATCCTCCCCCATCTCTCTTTTCATCTTCCACCATCATCCGTACTTCAAATTCGTCTTTGGTGGCAACAGATTTCTTCTTTGTAGCAGAACTCCAGATTTCAGCCCTGCATGAGGGCTGAAGCTTCGGCGAAGCACCACGCACAGGCCGTAGCCTGGATCGACCCGAAACTCCAAGGTTTTAGAGCATACCCCTGGCCGACCAGGGCCAAGGAGACGTTTTTTGGAATCGACGCTCCCTCGCATGTGCGGCTAGGTACCCGCGCACGTGCGAACGCCCCAGGCCCGCTGTCCACACGCGGGGCCGTCTTTTGGATCAGGTTTCATCCTCTTTTATCCCTTCATATCTGTTTTTCATGAACCCTAGCCCTAGATTGTGTTTTCCCTAATTTGTTTGCACCTTTTTTCCACCCTAGGGTTCCTTGGATTGAAATTGGTGAATCCCTTGGGTTAGGGACTGACTGTGCATGTGTGGCTGATTATTACTTATCATTGAGTGTCGTTTGGTTCATAATTTTACTGATCTAGTCCTAGCCCGTGTAGGCCTGGACCCGTGCCGATTCCCCTTGTTGAATATTTGAGCTTTTCTGTGGGATGTGAAATTTTCTGTGATTGTTTCTGAACTTGGTATTACCTAACGCCTGAAATCTTGCATAACATGTTTATTTTCCATGTCCTGCATCAAAATACTTATTGTGAAGTCTCTAAAAGGGTAAGGGGTAAACCAAAAGGACACGGATGTAGCTAGTAAGAAAAAAGACTTGATGGCATGTGGTCTGACTGAAGGTATGGCCCTTGATAGAGTGGAATGGTGGAACAAGATTCATGTAGACGGCCAATTAATTAGGAAAAGGTTTAGATGACGATGGTGATGATGAAGACATAATGACTTATTGTAATGTAATATATCCATTGTAACATAGGATGGATAGGAGGTACTATGCAATGCTCGGCAGTTTTACAGTATTACATTACGGGTACTTAGTTTCTTCAAGTGTTCATGGTTCAATGATCCAAACTGCTTATATGACAGCCTCATCATGGCAGACCAATGCACCAGATCAAAAGATCCCACCTTTTGTAATATCTGGCCATTCTGTGGTTAAATGTGAACAGTTTCTATCTTTTATCTCTTAAAAGGCTTATATTGGACGGTTACCAATCTGGGGGTTTCCATTGCATGGTCATCCACAGCAGGAGGCACAATATCAACAGTGAACAATGATACAAACTAAAAACTCAGGCAGCTCTGTACAACATAGCAGGCCGAGCATAGGTAATACCTTAATATCTTACACTTCAATCCTTTATAGATGTAAATGAAATTATAAGATCAACATATGTCACGAATCGTCATGGGTACCAATAGGAATTCAGAGAAACTAAAATTGAATTTCTAAATTCTATGCTGACCAGCAACAACTCAATTCTCCATTGCAAAAAAAAAAAAAAAAAGTAAAAAACAATTGTGAAACAGGTCACAGCAAGTACTGAGAATCACTTGTCATCTTACCACTTCTGAGTAACTTAGGTCATATAGGTCCTCATCATGTGTCCAGTCATCCATGCTAGACTCTGGAAATGACCGATAACCATTTGCATAGAGCCATTGACCTTTCTCAACTTTTCGACAATTGGGACACTGCATCTGTCCCTTAGCATTGAAAGCTGAACCAATACAATCTGGAGAAATTATGAGATTCTTTTAGCCAAACAATAGTCATATCCAAATAAGCAATTATTTTTGGAAAGATGGTGATATGAATAATCTGATGAAAACCCAAAACAGAAGGAAAACAGAACTGCAATGAGAAAAGAAAAGAAAGAAAAAAAAAACATAACAAAAATCTCCTAAGTGAATGGGGTAGGTCTTAACATTACAGAAAATTTTACTAGAAAAATGTGTGAACCTCAAGAGTAGAAGCAGCCAATTCAATAAACAAGTACTAGCAATAACACAACTCTAAATAGGTAAACTCATTGAACCAAAAAAAAGAGGGCGGGCGGGGGGGGAGGGGGGGGGGGGGGAGGAGTGTGTGGTTCTAAGAGCTCACTACAGGAAAGATGATTAAAAGAACCCTATTTTCAAGTGCACACAGGATAATCTAAAGAATGCTACTACAGCAAAAACTGATGTAAAGCCACAAGACATGGAAATTAAGATTTTTCTACAAATAGAAATCAAGAATTTTATATAGATCTGCCTTTCCAAAAAAACAAAGAACTTCTATGCTTGCACAATCGGTTGACCATCAAAAAAAAAAAAAAAATTTATATAAATCTATAGTATTCTATGCTTGCACTATCAGTTGACCATCGAACCCACAGAATAACCTCTAGGAAAAAGGACTTGTTAACATACACCATGATTGGCAAGTTTTAGCAACTCCAAAAATTCAGACAAAAACCACTCTTCAATGTTGACTAATGCACTTCCAAGTAAGTACAGAACAAGGTGCAAAGATAATATTTGGGAAATTAATACAATGTATCGAGCAACTAATCCAAAGTGTAGAGGAACCTCTCTCGAAAAGGAACCTTCTTCATTCAACCATTCACAAAATATCTTTCGCGTGTTCCTAACCATCTCTTTGAGTAAAATATCAAGAAATGACTGAAATACCCCAAGTCCCATCACAACCATATAGTTCCTGCATAAATCACTCATAACACAGCCAGCTGATGTCAGGATGTCAGGATCACATGAGCTTAGATTCATTAAAAAGCTAACTAAGAGGCCTTAAATAGAATGAATTTTGTGTTGTTCCAATATTGTTTGACACTTGAAAAATGGCAGAGAAAGTGCCAATAATGGATGGTACCACAAATTTTTTTTAAATACCAAAAGTTGGCGCCTTAACCCTTTTCAGTTCCTTCTTTTATTTCTTTATGTGAGGATGAGACATGTGACTTCTTAGGGCTTTCGAAACGCAGCAGAAACCAGAAGTTCTCAAAGTTCAGAATTGCAATCTAAGGATCCCCATTTAGATATTCTTAAGTTTCTAGAAAAGAAAATATAGAAATCCTATGGCTAGGATTACCTTGATCAATAACACTGAGAAACCGTTGATTTTGTCAATGTCATTCCTTCAACTAAAAAGTTTATCCCCAATCACAAATATTGGAGAGGATGAGAGCCACACATCACCTCGTAGAGCAGGACCAAAGGAGATGCACAAAGCCGTCCACGCAAGTGGACCCCCACACATTCTACACATGCAACCTGGAGGAAGGAGAGAACCATCACCTCTCCCTCTAGGATAGGAATGGTATATGAGTTAGGCTTTTCAAGGAGACATAACTATTGTACTCTACCACCCTACAATATTCCATATGCCCTACTACATTGGAATCATGTAATCTTTACTTTAATCCACGTACCCAAATTGATCTAATCCTTCCATTGTCATGGTCATCCACCAATGATCCAATGCCCAAGAATATAAAATGGTGGACCACCCCATATCTAAACCATTAAATCATCATCAAGTACGATCAAAACCCTTTTAGCCATTAAAATAAAATTTTCACATTGAAAATATTTTTAAAACCTTTTGAGTGTTAGGCCCAACGAAAAAAGCACTTGATGAACATCCGATCCCCACGATCTATGCCATAAGAGGAAGTTCCCAGAAAATTAGTGGCTCCCTTATTTGATCATGCAAGCCTCAACAAACCTTGATGTATGCACACAACAAAACCCACTTTTGTTAGCCACAAGTTGACCTCCTAAAGTGAGCCAAAGCGCATGTAATCAGGACTTCGAACTCCTCACATCTTTGGGTCTAAGGATTAATCAAAGCTAGTACATCCACAAGCTAATTAGTCCAGGCATGATGAGCCTCCCAATCTACAGACTGGAACTCGATCCACCAATGTAACTGCCCACCATATCCAAACTAGGAGCCCATTCCCATCACACACTCATAGTCCTTGTGGTGTAGGGCACACTGGCTCCTCACCATGCCCGATGGTGGAAACTTTCTATCATTACTCGTCATCAATTGATGCAGGGACATGTGATGACCTAACCCTAGATGCATGTATAATCAGGTTAAAGAATATTCAAATAAATACACCAATTAACTAACTGTTTTCAATCAAAGGGATTAGGTAAATTTCAACACAAAGATGAGGTTATTCCATTAGGATCATGCCCCTTAGCATAAGATCACGTAAACAATAAAAAGGGAGGACCTCGGGATATGAGAATATCTCAGATCTAGCATAAGTCAGTCCATGAATAAGCTTGGATGGGATTCTACTGACTAACCATCCTTCTTTTCCGTTCAAACTAGAAAGGGGTATCCAGAGAGAAACGAAAGGGGTGAAGGATAAGGGGTTCGATATGAAGAAAGTATAAGTCCTTTTGTCGTCAAAAGAAAAGAATGAAGATGATTCTTACCTTTTCTTGCACCTCGAAGATCTTAGAAAGAAGAAAATCCGAAATCGGGGTGTAATCCTCAACACCCAAAGGTCAATCCTAAAACTCTAATCTCTCAAATAAAGAGGAAGAAAATAAACGAATTCTTACTCATTCAATAATAATGAAAATAAGGTTTCTCACAACGTATATATAAGCTATGAAAAAAGTAAAAGTGCACTAAAGCCCCTAGAAACAAGAAAAATAACAAAAAGACAAAAATAAAAAAAGTTGCACTAAAGCCCTTGAAACAAGAAAAATAACAAAAAAAATTCAAAACTAAAACACCCATGTGGTAGGGTGTGAAATCTGACCCATGGATCTATGGTCGGGGTGAACACTCATGTGGTAGGGTGTGAAATCTGACCCATGGATCTATGGTCGGGGTGAACACTCATGTGGTAGGATGTGAAATCCGACACATGGATCTGGTACTCTGTCAGTGACGCCTCCTCTTCTGGTACACTCTAAAGGGCGCAACACTGATGTCCTCATCATCAACCCCCTCACACGGGATGACCACATAATGATGATGGTAACAATAGGCCTATCTTACAACCTACTACGTGATCATCGCACAACAGAGTATTGAGATCCATGGCCCACAACTCTCCCTTGGCCAATGACCCTGTGTCCATGGCCAACCCGTCCAGATCAAACACATGGTCATCATGATCCATAGATAAGATCATCACTATGGCATCCATGCCATCTGTGGACAAGTACCACATTGGTTTTCCAGGGCACAACTCCAACATGACTATGGTAGACTTGTAGGAAAGTTGTATTGGGTGAATTCTGATACCTCAAATGGTGACAGTTATGATTGAAAGTGGTCTTTTAAGGGTAGTTTCTTGTCCATTGCTCAATCGTAGGTACACAAGACGTGTGAGTTGAAATTTTGTGTAAGATCCAACCTATTTAATATGTGGCCTCACACTTAACATGCACTAGCCTAAAAATCAAGCAAGGACAAGCATTATGTGGGCATTGATCCTAACTTGTATCATTTCTTTAAATAATCCATATGAGTATAGACATTATGTGGGCATTGAAGTATGTGCATACATAGTTAACAATACCATTTCCTTGAGAAATCCATAGAAGTACCGGAACTCTTAAGTGGATATTCTCTCATCTTAAGAGAGAGAAACGGTTCCTAAAAAAGAAAGGAAGAAAGAAAGAAAAGGAGAGAGATATAGAGAAAATTAGAAGAGCTATGAGGAGCGTTGCTATGTAGGCATCCCTTTCTTTGAAGAGCTCCTGCTTTTCTTTTATTAGATTGCATATGCTAGCAATGAAACCATATTACCACTCGCCAAGGTATGACATATCTCAACTCCACCTAGAGTACATATGTTTGCATGAATCGCCTTAGCTAATAAAATCTTTATGATTTACAATCTTAGGAAGAGGAAAATAGTGATGCCCAATATTCGCATCATGTGTAGAGAGCATGAGGGATCATGTAACCATCTAAATCGTTGTAAATACTCAAGGATGTATGGCGCTACTTATTTGACATTGTTGGGTCTCTAAGACCCTTAGTGCAATGTTTTTGGGTTTCTTGGTGTCTAGCAGGAATGGGATGGTCGAGAGGCCCATTCCATGCATGAGGGAATATTATCTAGATGATGGTTCCATTTACCATTATATTGGGGAATATGAAAGGAAAGAAATTCCATTTTTTTTAAATCACGGAGGGCCAGTCAAGTGGGCCAAGCGGAAAATTCAAGTTACGATTGTGAGTTAGGCCATCCATAAGCATGAATTTAGAGGAATTACTATCACCACTGTTCTTCAAGGTTTGACTTCCTTTGTTTAGGAAGATCATTATGGAGTGTTATATTAGTGGCCACTAGATTTGTATTGTAGGTGGAAAGCTAACTATTGTTGGATACGTGTTGCAAATTTATAGTGGGGCCATACATGTATTTTGCATTCTAATTAATAATGTCATACAAGTATTTTATTGGATACATGTATCCACCACAAACTTGTTTAATGCACCCTTTCTAAAAGCACATACATGCATCCATCATCAAGATACATGGATGTATGCACCACATTAACAAAGTTCCATGTATGTGCCATGAATGTTTAATGCACATGACATTTCACAAAGAGTCACTTAAGGGCTATATATAACATAAATCCTCTCTATTCATTCTAAGAGTTTAAGAGGTTTGAGTTCTTGGGTTTTAAACAAGATTTCAAGATAATAGTCTATCTTCCTAGAAGTGCAAACCATTGATAGACACCATTCTAGTACTAAGACCCGATACAAACTTTACGATAAATCTCAGGGACAGTACCAGGAGCTTTTTTACATTGTTAAGGGGACGTAAATTGTCTTCAAGTACCAGGGTTTCTTGGTGTCCCTCTTTTCTCTCTAAATAAGGTGGTGTGTAGAGAGAGATCTATACCTTTTTTCTCTTCATCAACACTCCACATCAAAATATGGATTTTACATGTGAATCCAGATCACAACGCACAATTGGCAAAATTTTTCAAGGTTTACCAAGTCCACCCAGTTGACAAATATCAACCACTCTTGCCGTCAACTACAAAGTTTTGATTGATTTCACATGGTGGGAAAATAAAAATCTTTGAGATAAAATCTACCCAAAATTCAAAACATATTCCTAGTTCTACAAAATTGAAGTCTTGTTTACAATGACACATGGAATACCCCCAACCAACACAAATATAACGTAAATACCCATGCATCAAGCAGCCAAACAATGCCAATTTTACAAATTTAAACACCTTCGATTGGAATTCTACATCATAAATCTCTAAAATCCAACATTTATTTCTACTCACCAAGATGAAACTCGTGCCCACATTGCAACTTCGCCGTCGATCTATCCCCATTATTCGTCACTGCCTCGAGACAAATGGAGCAAAACACAGAGGACGACGCGACAAACGACAGCCGTTTATCACCGCCGGCCCCACCCCGATCATCCGACAGATCTGTCTTACCTAGGCCCATACCTTCATACCAGAACCCTAAAATCCGTCTAAAATTGGGGGGAAACTCTCCCAATTCCTTTCAAATCGACGCCTTTCTGGAAATAACGAACAATTACAGCAGAAATTTCAGACGCCCTAGAAAATCGAAGTTTTTCTGGGAATCACAGAGAAGGAGAGAGAAGAAGAAGAGAAAATTGGACAACAGAAATTCTCTTTCGGACGGGAACCGATCAGGAGCGATTTCTATTCCGAACAGTTAAATCTGCGGATTTTACTACGTGGTTTGGGGTTTTTTATACGGGCGGTCTGAGGCGCTCCGAACCGACAGTTGGATCTGCGGCCGGAAGATAGGTGGGACCCACTGTGATGTTGTTGTTGAGAAATCCACTCCGTTCATCCGATTTTAAAGCTATCGTTAGGACGTAACACAAAAAATAGGCAGATGCAAAGTTAAAGTGGGCCACACAACCGGAAAAGTGGGGAGGAAATGCCTACCGTTGAAACCTTCAACCTTGATGTTTGTATTCCATCCAAACCGTTCGTAAGGCATTTCCACCAGGATGAACTGAAAACATAAAATTATCATCCTGATACAAAACTTTTGCCACCCAGCGAATGTTTCAACGGTGGAATTCAATCCTCACTTTTTTTATAACGTGGCCCACTTAGAGTTTTAAATTGATCTTTTTTCTCTTTTTATTATATTCTAACATGATCTGTAAAAACGTATTTACGGAATTGATTTCTAACAAATATCGTGTTGGCCCCACCTAGCCTCCAACAGCAGTCCAATCTCCTTCTTGTCATGAGAAAAAAGGTTGAGACTTTATGAAAGCATGATGGATGGTACACAGGCACTGAGAAATTTCATGCGTGGAATATAAGTTATTCAAATTATACCGTCCAAATTACGGGTCCCAATTTAGATGCATAGTCATACAAAAAAAAAAAAAACCACAGTTAGGTGGTGATCTGATTATTAGATTGGTTGACACTATTGGACGGTCAAAAATGAAAGAAAGTCAAATGGTCAGCGAACAAATAGATAGGATTGTTCAACTAATTTGATTTTCTGTATTTTATCACCCAGGAGGTCTCACATTTAGTCAGTTTAATTTAATTCGGCTTTATTGAGATGCTGATTGGGTACTACCCAGCTGGTACCGGGCACAGAAGAGGCTAGGGCTACGAGGGGCCACCATGATGTATGAATTTTATCCACGCTGTCTATCCAGTTTTTCCTATACCCCTAGGTTAAGACAAAAAATAATGAGGTAGATCAAAACTCAAGTGAATCACACATTAATATGCAGCTGTGGCAGTGGAGTTAGCCAAACCTTTCTTAGGCCTACCATGATGTTTATTTACCATACAACTTCCTCATAAGCTCACATGGCCTGTATGAAGGTAAAACACAAATACCAGCTTCATGCAAAACTTACATAGCCTCCAAGAAATTTTCAGCAGCAGGAATTTAATAATCTTATGTGGTCTGCTTGAGACTTATATCTGCTAAATTTGGGTTTATAACCTAACATGATACCAAAAAAATGAATAGAAAGTGTAGAAAAAACCCATGGATCACGTTGGCCCTTCACCAGCCAGGTCTGTCCCGAGCTTGGGACATGCGAGTAATACCCAAACCGCGTCCGACTCTGGCACGTGTAAGTATAGTCAGATTTCCTGCGGAAGCCTTTGGCAGGAAATTCCTTGCGCTGTGATGGAAGGTGGGGTATATCTTACCATTATATTTATTAGAAATCTAATCCATCTATCCATTTTTCAAGCTCATTTTAAGATATGCAACAAAAAATGAGAAGTCTAGGAGACCCAAGTAAACCATAGTAGATGAAACCGTGGGGAAAGAAATGCCTACGGTTGGAACTTTCTTAGGCTCCACCTTGATGTTTATATGCCATCCAAAATGTTTATAAGGTCATCTTCAGTGGGATAAATTGAAAAAACTGAAAACTTATACGTATACAAAACTTTTGTGACCATATAAATATTTCAACTGTAGTTAATAAATCTCCACTGTTTCCTCTCGTGTGGTCTATTTTAATTTTGGATCCATATTATTTTTAGAATAAGGTTCTAAAATGAGCTCGAAAAACTGATGGACGGGTTGGATTTCTCACAGAAATCGCAGTGGGCCCCAACCAGAATACTTTCGCAGAACTTCATGCGAAGAGCTTTTGCAGGATATCCGCGTCCGTCTGCACCGTCATCCGCAGCCAAAAAATAAAAACCTCCGTCGAGTTATTTGATACTCTGAAGTGTATGATGTATGATATGCAAGCACTCATAAAATCGTATGCAAATGTCACGAATCAACCCATATTAAACCGCATTAAGTCACTGAAACTAAGTCATACTCCCAAAATTAGATTGGCTGAATAAACCTAACCTCTGCTTTGTGGACACTTGTTGGGTGAAATGGGACCGTTGGATATTCTTCATTTTTACCGTCCAAAAACTATGCTTCAATCAGATCATAGTTTTTTTGTTGTTCATCTAATCTTGGAACATAAATGGTCTGGTTCGATTTGAACTAATTATGTGACACATGTAAAAATAATTAGTGCCTGCGTATGGACATCACACTCTTCTAGCGTATCAAAAGCTTCCTGAATAAATGGTTAGCTTACAATGCTTCCCATACGTCACGACGTACTGTTACAGTATACGTCGGGAATGTAGCCGTTGGATCTGGGTCATGTCAATGATCCAAACCGTATACACAATTTTCCTTAATGGTTTGGGGTCCAATTAAGAGAAAAATTCTTATATTCAATTTTTCTTTTAAATACGGACCACTTTCTGAGGCATTGATCAAAATCTCAGAAATTTCCAATTTTGAAAATGTTTTAATAAGACATCACCAGATCTGTATCTCATCAGATCTACGATTTGGATCATCTGAAATATATCTAGATCCAACTGTTATATCCCGACGTATCATATAACAATACATCACGAGACGTATTATAGCAAACCTGTTTCGGAAGTGATTAGGTTGACCGCCGCTTACAAAAATCCCAGTTTGACGTGCCGTTAAGGAAACTGGCATGGTTATGAATGAAAACCTACTCGCGGGCGTACGTGGCAGACTGTCTGATGGACGAAAGATCCTAGCTGTTCATCAGTGGACCCAATATGTGTTTTCCTGATCATACCAAGCATGTTATTGTTTGGACGATAGAGGTACGGTAATGGATGAAAAAGAAACTGACGGACGGTGCACACACTTTCACAATAGAGATGTTCCCACATAATGAATGGACGGAATTGATGGTTATAATAGAGTGATAATCTGTGGGCCTCGAACTATAAACAGCCTGGATCTTGCACAAGTATGCCATGCCGGCACCATGTTCTCTCGAGTGGGATTCTAATCCTACGCGCGAGTGTGGAGTTTCCATGTCCGTGTCAGAACTGACTCGATTAATTAACTCGGGTTAAGACAGGGATGTGGATTGAGTCGGTCCAGGCAGGAGCTCCGTGGGGCCCGCAGTGATGTATAAGTTTTATCCACGCCGTCCATTCATTATTTTCAGATCATTTTAAGATCTATGATTAAAATTGAGGCAGATCCAAGGGACAAATGGACCACACAATTTGGATTGAACGCCACCATTAAAAACTCCTTGGGAGCCGCAAAAGTTTTGATCATCTTATATGTGTGTTCATTCAGGTATAGGTGACCTTATGAAAAAAAAAAAATATCACGATGGGTCCTAACACCACGTTGATTCATAGCCCAGGCCTCTGACAGAATCCATCCATAGGGGAAGGACTATGCTTGCGATAGGGTGGGTTTTTAGTTTACATGGCCCTTCGGGATTTTGTAGCTGTGTAAGGAGGCATCTATGAACCAGAATAAAAAAATTTAACTTTCAAATTACTTTTTAATTTTTTTGGGGCAAAAATATCTCTTTATCAATTTGATCTGTTCAATTTAATTAGATATTCGTGAATCCACGACTTCTCAAAATTCTGTTTGAAGGTGTCTGTGGCCCACCAATACGCTAACTTTATGTGTTAATTTTGAACTATTTCTTTTGATATATTCCATTTATGATGAGATCTACCCTCAAACTTGGACTAATGACATGAAATTAAGATCACTTGCTTATGAAAGAGTTGAATTTGCTTCGAGACAACACAGTAGGCCCCACGTAAAATGTGAATGGGTTCAAAAAATGGAGCCCTTGACAAAGCCATTTGGCGATTCATTCTTTATTTTTCTTTTTTCTTTTTTTTCTGTTTTTTTCCTTGGGATCACACGAAGTGAAAGCTTCTTTAACAGTTGGTAGTTGTACAGCCATAGTCACCACTCTCTGGGCAACGACAAATACCTTCAGTTAAGATCCGACGAGATTCAGACAACTTCTGGAAAAAAAAAATTTTAAGTTTTACAACCACAATCTCTAAAGTATAAGGTATGGTGAGCAAAAGTAAGTTTTTTTCTTCTTCTTTGTTTTGTCTTTATTGGTGAGCATAAATGGTGACAGTTGGTAAAAGAAAGGAGGGTGTGATGGGAGTTTGTGAAAAGAAAGAGGGTGTAGCAATTCCTTTATAAATATTGTGAGTTTTTCTTATTATATAAATGGTGGGAGTTAATAAAAGAGAAAAGAGCGCGAGGTCTCATTTTTTTATTTGGTTGTATAAATAATGAGACCACATGCATTGTGATTATTTATTGTTATTTACTATGAAGCGCGGATATTCACATAGGATCACTAATATTCATTATGAATCACGGATATTCACGGAGAACCTTTGATATTCACTGTGAATCACGGATATTAACAGAGTACCGCTGATATTAGTTGTGGTTCACGGATATTATAAGAGGACCGCTGATATTCACAAATAATATCAACAGTCCTCTGTAAATATCCGTGAACCATAGTGAATGCCGGGGGTTCTTTGTGAATTTTCATTATTCCTAATGAATATTGGCGGTCTTATATGAATATCCGTGATTCATAGTGAATATCAGCGGCCCTATGTGAATGTAAAGTACAGATGGTGTCTTTGGATATATTGGTATGATCATATTTAAATATAATACTTTGTCTTTCATTTACTACAAAATCCTTTTGCGAGCGAGGGAACTCGGCCTCTGCCTGGACTATCACAACATAAAGGTATCCCTGAAGTGCTTGACAACATTTTTCAGTGTTGTGAGGCATGATTTCAACAACTGCCCTATTAGTAGGGAGATGTTTAGGAAAATCCAATTATTTCAATGAAGAAGTATGGAGGCCAAATAAACCTTTGATCCATTGCCTATTAACGCAAAGGGATTAAGATGGTTATTTCATCTCTATAGCAGGAAGAATGTGTAAGACTCCTATCAGGTGGGCCACACATGATCATTAGATATGACCGTTGGATTATTCAAATTGAACGATTCAGTGGGCCCCACTACAGTTGTAATCATTGTATATAGGTTTGGGGCGGGATACTTGAACCGCTATCCTTATACTCGGTTATTAAGCCAGATATGTAAACCTACGGTGTGGAGACCTTAGAGGGAGAAGTGTGATGGATAAGCTCTTAGCTCCTTTTCCTATAAATAGATGTCTTGGTCCCCTCACCAATACAACTGAGAAAACCCTAGTCCCATTGAGAGGTTCTCAGTGTGATGGGTAAGCTCTTAGCTCCTTTTCCTATAAATAGATGTCTTAGTCCCCTCACCAATACAACTGAGAAAACCCTAGTCCCATTGAGAGATTCTCCTAAAGGCGTGAGGTGCGGAAGATCAGGATTCTTGTCGGCTACAACAAGGAATCAAGAATGTCTTCCCAATCAGGCACGCCTTAAGATTATTGTATTGGATCTCCATTATTGATGCATAAACGATCCATCAATTATGCAATACAGGTGTAACATTTGGTATAAAAGCTTCCTATACATCGATTATGATAGATTCCTTTGTCGAGCACTCATTCAGTCTCAACGATTTGGGTTTTTAGCAAGGTTTTATGTATAATCAATATTTGTGGGTCGCCCTTGCAATCAGTGTGCACTGGCGGTGGATTGGTGGGCGTATGGTAGCCATGATTGTCCTACCATGAACCATCATGGCCATAGCCTGTCTCGAGCACCGGCATACATGAATGGTTGGATGGCTACTATCGGCTGCCATGGAATCAAGGATTGAAACCTCATCATTTTCGGCAGCCATGGCCATCAGATTCGGCGACAACAACCCATTGACGGTGGCGCTCTAGCAGACATGGGCTTCAGCCTTATACCACATCCATTCTGCCATTAATGGTGAAATGCACTTGCATCAACGGTAGCAGCCGCGACTAGGGTCGGTACCCATGGCTACCGCATCTGCAGAAACCCACCGTCTTTCTCTCCCATGGCACGACTCTCGGCTGTGATCTATGGTGGAATATACCTCCATTAACGGCAGCAATGATTAAGGGTTTTGGATCCCTGGATATGTCAGCCACATCTAACTGCTTCAGCGGCAATCCCGCAGCCCATCTCTTCCAACGCCTCTAACAGCCATCAATGGCTAAACCCATCTCCCATCACCACATTATTCCGCCGCAGCCACTGGATTCAGCAGCCATGAGGAGTTGTTGTAACTTGATGGGTTTTCCATTGCCGTCAACATGATGGATGGAGAATGGTAATCGATAGTAGCTGATGGTTACGGTGGCGAGATGCGGTGGCGTCGAGGCTAAAGGAAGAAACAGAGAGGAGAGACATGCGGCTGGTTTTCAGGAACTGCTGAGGACAATAGTTCCTATTTGGCAAGGAATTGAGATGTGCAGCTACATTCTAGGAAACATCTGAGCATTGGCAATTTCCCTTTTGAAAAGTGTTTGCCTTTTTGAAATTGTCCATTAGGTCCAGTACTTGGGCCTGTGGAATAGGCCGTTGGGCCTGTGTAGTGGCTCCGGCACGTGGATTCTCTCTATGGGCCTGTCTAGCTAGGCTGTGCACCTGGCCTATTTTAGACCTATTTATGGACTCAGTTGGGCCCAAATGATAAACCTGTTTCCAACAGGTTGTGGGCTTGATTTGGATTAATTTAAGCATATATTGGCCTCTATTTTAGTGCCCACCTTGGAGATAAGCTTGAGCCCATTCCCAATTATTTCAGGCCCGTTGACAAGGTCTGTTTGCAAGCTACCTTAGGCCCTAATTTGGTTTTGTTTGATGCCCATTCTATGCCTCACCTTGGGCCATTTTAGAATAAATAAAACCTAATTGATGGTTAGTAGGCTCTAGTAATTCAATAAATATGGTTAAATGCATCATTAAGTTCTAATTTGACATCAAATAGGGCCATTACCCATACGTTTAGGACTGATATTAAGTTGTTGACCATTTGGAATTTAATCTAACCATCACTTTAAATATATTTAGCCTATGGGCGGTCAACATTAGCCGTATTTTGGGCCAAGTCAGAACTATTATAAAATGGTCCATTATGGGCAGGACCATGTGACAATCCTTGAGTTTGGGAGTGGGAATTAGAGCTGGTAGTGTTAGCTACTAAAGTGACCTCAATCGGCGAAAATTTTTACTTTCAAACTTCTGTTTATGGAATTCAGTGACCATCCATATTAAGATTGCATTTAATTGCGTTTGTTTCCATAGCGGGCGATAGTCAGAATAAAGAGGTATCATCGCTTGGCAGGATATGAGCAGGGTGAAATGATTGGTGATGGTAATATAACTTTAAGACATTCATTTTGCCCAAAGGTGATGGACATCTTAGATTTATTTCATTAGCACTGGTCAGCTTCATATTCAGTAGAGCCTCTTCTATGTCATAATTTCACCCAAATGAGGAGTCACAATGAGACGCCGGGCTCTTGCAAGAATTTGATGGCTATGACCCATCATCATTATGTGTCATTTGATTGAAGGCCCAAATCAATCGAATGTTAATACATGCATAATGTTTGTAATTTTTATTCATGTAGTGTTATGTGGGACTTGTTCATTCATTAATGTGAGTGTTAGGCTTTTTTTATGTCCAACCATGATTGTTTCCAATGTTCTAAACCAGTATAATTCCATACATTTGCTTACTGGGTCTAACTTTAAGAAAATGAAACATTATTTAAGAAATCGTTCTTCGGTCCTGGAGAGGATTGCACACAATTTAAAGAATAGGTAGTTTATAAGGGTAAGAATAAAGTTTTAGTATGTTTTAAATCTAATTTAGCTGATATGTTCACAGATTCCCAGTGGATAGACTCTGGTACAACTATTCATATATGTAATTTCATGCAAGATATACTCCAAAGTCGGACACCAACTAATACAGAAAGATCGGTTTGTATGAGGAATGACATTAGAGCAAACGTGGAAGCTATTGGAGTCTGTAGGCTTAGGTTATCGTTAGGATACATTCTTGATCTAGTAGATATTGTTTGTGTGTCTTCTATAAGGTGCAATTTGGTTTTCATTTCTCGTTTAGACAAATTTGGTTATGAGTTTAAACTTGAAAATAAAAAATTAAGTATTTCCTATGATTCCGCTATGATTGGTTCTAGCACTTTAGTCAATAACCTTTATCAGCTAGATTTGGATGTTTTATATATCTACAGTATTAACTCATCACATAGAAACACTAAAGGCATTAAGCGAAGGTTAGATTGTGAAAATTCTTTCATGCTGTGACACAGGCGATTAGGTCATATCTCTCATGGGAGATTGGAAAGGTTCATGCGAGAAGGAATTCTTCACTCTATGGACTTCTCAAACTTTGGAGTCTGCATAGATTGCATTAAAGGTAAATAGACTAGAACCAGGAAAAAGGGTGTCACAGGAGTATAAGACTCTTGGAAGTGATTCATACAGACATTTATAGACTGTTCCCTACAGCATCTTGGAATGGCCAGAAGTATTTTATCACTTTCATAGATGACTACTCTCGTTATGGGTACTTATACCTCATTAACGACAAATCAGATGCCCCGGATACATTTAAGATATATAAGGTTGAAGTCGAGAATCAACTCGATAGAAAGATCAAAGTCTTCAGATCCGACCGTGGTGGCAAGTACTACGGAAGGTATGACGAATCTGGGCATAATATAGGGACATTCGCTAGATACCTACAAGATTGTGTCATCGTCACCTAGTACACCATGCCTGATACTCCAGAGCAGAATGGTGTAGCGAAAAGGCGAAATCACACCTTAAAGGACATGGTGCGGTCCATGATTAATAATTCAACATTACTAGAATCATTGTGAGGTGATGCGTTGAAAATAGCTGTGCATATCCTTAATAAAGTCCCTAGTAAGGCTGTAACGAAAACTCCATATGAATTGTGGACAAGGCGAAAGCTCAGTTTACAATACTTTCATATATGGGGTTGTCCTACAGAAGTCAAACCGTATAATCCGCATGAAAGAAAGCTTGACCCTAGAACGGTTAATTGCTTCTTTATTGGATACCTAGAAAGATCCAAAGGATTCAAATTTTATTGTCCATCATATTCCCTGAGAGTCATTGAGACTGCGAATGCTAAGTTTATTGAGAATACTGAAGATAGTGGGAGCATAAACTTTAGAAACATTGTGTTTGAGGAAGAACGGATTGTGATTCTCACCACAATCATTCAGAGTAGCGTGGTCGTTCGTCCAGCATTGGACCCTGAGATCCCTATGGATGACCATGTAAAGCCTCAAATACAATCCACTGATGATGAAACAGAAAACTCAATTCAGAATAATGAGCCTTTAAGACGATCACATAGAGAGAGAAGATCTGCGATTCCAGACGATTACATCGTCTATCTGTAGGAACATAACTTTGACATTGGAGCTGAAAAGGATCTTATATCTTTTTTGTAAGTTGAACAAAGTGTCAATTCTTCTCAATAGTTCGATGCCATGAAGGACGAATTGAAATCCATGAAGGACAACAAAGTCTGGGACCTTATTGAATTAACTAAAGAGATTAGGCCGATTAGTTGTAAGTGGATATTCAAAACCAAACGGGACTCTAAGAGCAATATCGAAAGGTATAAAGCCAGAGTAGTTGCAAAGGGTTTCAGTCAGCGTGAAGGCATTGACTTTAAGGAGACTTTCTCACTTGTATTGAAGAAAGACTCCTTTAGGATCATTATGGATCTTGTTGCTCATATGGATTTAAAGCTGCATCAAATGGACGTGAAAACATCGTTTCTCAATGGAGACCTAAGTGAGAACGTATATATGTTGCAATCAGAAGGTTTCAAAGCCAAAGGCTCAGAACATCTGGTCTGCAAGCTTAAGAAGTCCATTTATGAGTTGAAACAGACATCACGACAGTAGTACCTAAAGTTTCATGAAGTTGTTTCCCCATATGGTTTTATTGAAAACACTGCGGATGAATGTATATATGTGAAAGTCAATGGGAGTAAGTTTATTATTTTAGTCTTATATGTTGACGATATTTTGTTGGCCAGTAGTCATATTGGATTGTCGCGTGAGACTAAAAAATTTCTATCTCAAAACTTTAACATGAAGATATTGGTGATGCGTCATTTGTCATCAGCATTCAGATTAGTTGAGATAGATCACGTGGACTGCTTGGCTTATCGTAAAGGGCCTATATCGATAGGGTTCTCGAAAGATTTGACATGTAAAGTTGTGCTCTTGGCTAAGCACCTATTGTAAAAGGTGATAAGTTTGACCAATTTCAGTGTCTTAAGAACAGCCTAGAAAATGACAAGATGAAAGATATTCCTTATGTGTCAACAGTAGGGAGCAAACCTGCAATAGAAAACAAAACAAGTTAGTTTCTAAAAACAGAAAATCTAAAATTAGAAATTTTCTAAGGAATAAAGAAAACGAGTTAGTTTCTAAAAAGGAAGAAAATCCTAGAATTAGGAAGTTACTAAAAATAAAAATAGAAAGTTTCTAAAAAAGAAAGTTTCTAATCTTAGAAATAAAACGCTAAGTTAGTTTCTAAAAAGGGAAAAATTTCTAAAACTAGAAAACAAAAAATCCAAAATTAGAAAATAGAAAATTTAAAAAAAAGAAAGCCTAGAATTAGAAAATTTCTAAAAAATAAAATCTTAATTCTAAAAATAGAAATTAGAAAAAGTAGAGAATTTAGAAAGAGATTACCAAAATAGAAGTTTATGTCAGGATCCTACAAAATAGGAAATAGGTTAGTTTCTAGAAATAAAACAAACTTTAACCTAAAGTTAGTAAAATCCTAATCTTAACCTAATTCTAAAAGTAATTAATCTCAGAAAACGTAACTGTCAATCCCCGGCAACGATGCCAAAAACTTGTTCACTCTCCAAGTATAGGGTTGTGATGTAGTAATAAACTCGGTGAGACCGAGGTCGAATCATGAGGGATTGATACCTATACGTTATCTGAAACTAAGTAGAACTAGAACTAGACTAAGACGAAATCTAAATCAGGTGAATATGAGGGAATAATGGTGAAAATATTAATCTAAAATTTATAGAAATCAAATGTAGGAAACTACGGTGCCAAGGATCCACTTGCAGCAATCAGGGAGATCTACAGTTGATTCATGAACTCAACTGGACTTCGAGTCCCATCTTCATCTGGTTGGAAGATATAACTTGAAAATCAATTCTGAACTTCATTTAATCTAGTTTTCAAGAGATCAAACAGGTGTAAATTAGAATGGATTCCATCACAAAACCATGCCCATGAGACAAAGTAAACAACAGAATTAAACCAATTCATAGCCAATCTGAGCGATGTATGAATGTCAGAAAGAGTTTCGTCATTCCACCATATCCAAGGGGCGATGATGAACAACAGGGCATCCTGGCTTCATAATCACAAGAAAAGAAAAGGAAATACTCAAGCCATCGCATATCTACTTAATGTAAGTCACAATAAATCATTAAAAACTAAAGCATTCTTTCATTTAACTAGAATCAAATATAGTTCATCACATGCATCCAAGCCGTAGTATCAACCCCATCACGGGCTAAGAGGTTCAGCCCAACATGAATGGGTTGGATCCCTTAAACAAAAAAATAAAATAAAAAGAAAAAGAAAAGAAAAAAAAACTATTATCTTTCTCTCTCTCTCACGTTCAAACCCAAAAAGATCCTCTAACTCTCTCTTCTCTCCTCTTTATAGTTGCCAGAGTCGGTCGGTGAGGGCTTTCTCACCACAAAGGCGGTGAAAAGGTGTGGATGGTGGATAAGGAGGTCGGCTGGCGAATTCCACAATACCTTACGCAACAACAAAGGCTTGCGCGGGCCCTGTTTGCTTCACCTGATCGGACAGCCGTGAGAGGTGGATCAGGTGAAAAACTTGAGTCTGACCCACCTCATCCATTAGCTAACCTTCTGATCAATTTTGGATCTTCATCTGATGGTACTGGCCCACAATCGGAATCAGCCTCGACAATCGGAATCGGCTTCGACAATCGGAATCATCCTCGACAATCGGAATCGACCTCGACAATCGAAATTGGCCTCGACAATTGGAATCAGCCTCGACAATCGAAATCGACCTCAATAATCAGAATTAGCCTCGATAATTGAAATCAGCATCGACAATTGAAATCGGCCTAACAAAGGGCCTAAGGGAAGGTACAATGTGGACATTTAACCATCATCGCCCATCAATGTGGACATTTAACCATCATCGCTTCTAAGGAGTGGCCCATATAGAGCCAAATGTATAGTAGGGCCCATAGCCTCATACAAGGGCCTAATACACATCACTATGGGCCTCACTCATGGGCCTCAACACATCACATCGAGCCTCATCGAAAGTCACGAACACATCATAGTGGGCCTCGCCAAATGGGTCACAAATATATAACATATAGGCCTCTCGAGTAGGCCATAAATACATCGAGGTGGGCCTCATGGATGGGCCACAAATATATCAAGGTGGGCCTCATTACATGGGCTGCACCATTGGGCCAATATACATCACATCGGGCCTCATTAAATGGGTCTCAAATACATCACATTGGGCCTCAACGAATGGGCCGCAAATACATCATATTAGGTCCTAACGAATGGGCCGCATCATCGGGCCACACCAACTACACCATTCATCTAATTTTTTTTAGATCATTTTAGAGTATTATCCAAAAAAATGAATCATATCAAAAGATCATCTGGACCATACCACAAATAACAGTGGTGATAATGATTTCTACTGTTGAAACTCCACAGGGCCCACCATAACATTTATTTTCCATACAATCTATTCATAGGGTCACAAAAGCCTGAATAAAAAAGAAAACGAATTTTATATTGATTCAAAGCTTCTGTGACCCCAAAATGGTTTCAATGGTGGACTTCAATCTTCCATTGAATTTTGCAGTGTGGTCCACTTGATAGGCAGATCTGCCTTATCCTCATCTAGGCCTTATCCAATGGTGGATGGTGAGAATGAAACACATGCATCGTAGTGGGCTCGTTAGATGGACGGCGTAGATAAAACATATACATCATGTGGGTCCCACCGTCCAGACAGTTGGACGGTGTGGATTCCACACGTGCGGCAGATGCATCCAGTGAGATGGACGACGTGGGTATAAAACATATACATAACAGTGGGTCCCATGGAACTTGGTGACATCACTCCATCAGCTAAATAGCTGGTGTGAGATGCACCAACCAATCCTCATCCCTCACGTACGAGGTATACCAGCCAATCCGTCTAGAAGGTGGGTCCCACATGGGGCCCACCACATACATACATACATACATACACACACACACACATATATTGAAAAAGGGCCAGCGTCCAGATGAATGGACGGTTTGGATATATGTCAGCAAGGTGGGCCCCACCCGTCCAGAAAACGGACGGACGATGGGTTATAATACATATCACGGTGGTCTCCCACCTGTCCAGAAAACTGACGAGTGGATATAAGACATGCATCATGTGTGGGTCCCACACAGATGAAGGGTTTGGATATAAAACATACCTCATATGGGACCCACAGACTGGCTGACGTGATACAACAACTATGACGCTCGTGTGGCCTACTGGCCCACCATCTAGATGGACGGTCTAGATATAACCCTTACATCATGGGCGGTACACCACCGTATAATATATACATATATATATATATAGATATGGGAAAAGGTACTATGCGCTCGGCCTCACGAGTCCGTCCCATGAGGTCGAGCTGTGTGGGCCCCACCGTGATGCGTTTCGAACATCTACCCCATCAGTCAGATGCACCATTCCATCGTGGGCCTAGGTCTCAAAAATCAAGTAAATCCATGACTTATGTGGGCCACACCACAAACAGAAGTGGGGAGGGGCCGTGCACCATTAAAACATTCATAATCATTTTTTGGGCCCACCGAGATGTGGTTTGCAAATCTAACCCATCCATTATGTGTGTTCCACTTGCATGAGGGTTCAGAACAAGTTTCAGACGCATGCAAATTTCAAGTGGGCCCCACCAAGTACTTTTATATGTTTTAACGGTGTCTTCACATGATTTTAGATGGTATGGCCCACCTGAGTTCAGTATACGGCTGATTTTTGGGATATCCCATAATTTAAAGGGGACCCATCAAATGCACGGTGTTGATGGTCAACATGCATCACGGTGGGGCCCACACAGCTCGACCTCACGGGAGCTTATCGTGAGGTCGAGCGCATAGTACCTTTTCCCTATATATATATGTATATATATATATATGTATGTGGTGGGCCCCATGTGGGACCCACCTTCTGGACGGATTGGCTGGTATACCTCGTACGTGAGGGATGAGGATTGGTTGGTGCATCTCACACTAGCTATTTAGCTGATGGAGTGATGTCACCAAGTTCCGTGGGACCCACCGTTATGTATATGTTTTATACCCACATCGTCCATCTCACTGGACGCATCTGCCTCACGTGTGGAATCCACACCATCCAGCTGTCTGGACAGTAGGAACCACTGTGGGGTATGTGATCATCCGAACCACTCGTCCAACACGTGGATCCCACGTGAGGTGTGTGCATATGGACGGTGGGGTCCTCCCGGGGGGCCACTGTGATATTTATGTGGCGCATCCACATCGTTCGATCCTTGGACGGTGGGACCCACATGATGTATATGTTTTATCTGTGCCGTCCGTCTAACGGGCCCACTATGATGCATGTGTTTCATTCTCACCATCCACCATTGGATAAGGCCTAGACGAGGATAAGGCAGATCTGCCTATCAAGTGGACCACACTGTAAATTCAGTGGAAGATTGAACGTCCACCATTGAAACTGTTTTGGGGTCACAGAAGCTTTGAATCAATATGAAATTTGTTTTCCTTTTGATTCAGGTTTTTGTGACCCTATGAATAGATTGTATGGAAAATAAACTCTATGGTGGGCCCTGTGGAGTTTCGACAGTAGAAATCATTATCACCACTGTTATTTGTGGTATGGTCCAAATGATCTTTTGATATGATTCATTTTTTTGGATAATACTCTAAAATGATCTAAAAAAATAGATGAATGGTGTAGTTGCTGTGGCCCGATGATGTAGCCCATTTGATATATTTGCGGCCCATTCGTTGGGGCCAAATATGATGTATTTGCAGCCCATTCGTTGAGGCCCAATGTGATGTATTTGGGGCTCATTTGATGAGGCCCGATGTGATGTATATTGGCCCAATGGTGCAGCCCATGTAATGAGGCCCACCTTGATGTATTTGTGGCCTACTTGAGAGGCCCATATGTGCAGCCCAATCTGATATATTTGTGACCATTTGGCGAGGCCCACTATGATGTGTTCGTGACCTTTGATGAGGCCTAATGTGATGTATGTGCGGCCCATGAGTGAGGCCCGATGTGATGTATTTATGGCCCATGTGTCGAGGCCCATTGTGATGTATTTGCGGCCCATGAGTGAGGCCCATAATGATGTGTATTAGGCCATTGTGTGAGGCTATGGGCCCCACTATATGTTTGGCTCTATGTGGGCCACTCCTTGGAAGCAATGATAATTAAATGTCCACATTGATGGGCAATGATGATTAAATGTCTATATTGTGACCTTTCCTTAGGCCCTTTGTTAGGCCAAGTTCGATTGTCGAGGCCGATTACGATTATTGAGGCTGATTTCAATTGTCGAAGTCAATTCTGATTGTCGAAGCCAATTCTGATTATTGATGCCGATTATCGAAGCTGATTCCAATTATCAAGGCCAATTTCGATTATCGAGGCTGATTGTCGAGACCGATTCCGATTGTCGAGGCTGATTCCGATTGTCGAGGCTGATTCCGATTGTCGAGGCCGATTTCGATTACCGAGACCAGTTGTCAAGGCCGATTGTATAGGCTGATTATCGAGGCCGATTATCGGTGCCGATTGTCGATACCGATTATGAGTATGTGACAGCATAGCATCATGTACATGCCCATACACATCATCTGCATGTTTATTATGAGACGTGGTTGACCATTGCATATGTCATTGGGTAGGTTATTATAAGACTCCCTGATAGGCGAAGATTGTCTCATATAAGCGCATGGTATGCGTAGGATTGATGCATGACTGGATTGTATGACTCATGCATTTTGAATTGTGTGTTGTAATTACTATACGCCCTAGCGACATCAAGGCCGTAGCCTCCACACGCATGTCATGGATAGCTAAATGAGACATAGAAAATGTTTGGTTCGAGCATCTGGGTACTTTGGATGTCCGTGGGTGAAAGTCCCTAATCCTTCGTGGCCAAGAGATGCTCCAACATCTAGACCAAGTGGATTACATGAGCGCCCGAGTGCCGAATACCAGTAGGTCGCGTCTCCAACTGTGTCTGGTCGGTTGGAAGAGGGTGTGGCCTTATCCGCCTGATTCATAGTGGGCAAAACTAGACCGAGTTTGACCAGCTCATAAATGGGTCCGTTATTGACGTGCCTAGTAGGTAATGACTGACTACTGGCCAGGCGGATAGTGAGGTCTCTTTCACTCACCTAGTTGCACGTGATGGGGCAGCAATTTAGTTTGAAGTTTACTAGACCCCGGTGATGATCCCAGAGATGTACGGTACTGATATGTGGACTTATTGAGCAGGAGTTGCATATTCATCCATTCATTCATTTACTATGCACTCGGGCTGGTGGTGCGCAACTATTTGTTACGTGTACCTTCACAATGGCCAAGATTTCAGTTGGGGCGTGCGACTAACCTAAGATCAGGAGTCTACCACATTGAGTTTGACTATCCAAATTTAGGTATGAGACTAGTTTGGATAAAAGTCCCTTGGGATGGACCCCATAGCTTACGATACTACGTACTATCATCCCAACTTCACACTCTAACTTGGTCATGTCATTCGTACTGTATATTGCATTACATCCGTGGCATATGGCATTTTGAGTTGCTATATTTCTCCACTTATATGGCCTGGATGAGGTTGACGGTATTCAAAGACTCATCAGGATTTGTATATTGCATTGCATCATCGGTATCTAATATTTAGCTTACTATGTCTCCGCATTGCATAGCTGATCTACATTGCTTCCTTAGTATATGATATTGGTTTATGCTTTTACATCGCATAGTCTGGATTATGCTGATGATATTCATGAACTTACCAGCATGTTTTCGCATTACTCTGATATTGTACGATTTATGAATTGCCAGTATTTCCGCTTACTCCGATAGGTATATGCTTGGCATGTGCATCGCACACACTTACACCACCCTCTACGCTTTCTATAAGCTTATGCATGATAGATGCGTGCAGGTGGTGTTAAGTCGCATCAGCGTTGAGCTTGGAGCGTGTAACGATCTTTTGGAGCTTTGATTTTCGATACATGTATTTCCCTTTCAGCATTGTATTCAATTGATTATATTAGTGGATATGTGATGATGATGTTGCCTTTGTGATTTGGTAAACTTGTGGTTATACTTCTTATGAGACAATGTACGTTAAAAAATCCTTATTTTAGGATCCCAGGATTGGAATTTAGCGTATGCGCATTGGGAGCAGAGAATGGGGCACTACGGAGGCTGTCGACACCGAATTCAGTGATTGAAAATTTTGTGAGCCTGGTTTTCGAATTTGGGGCGTGACAGAAGAATCTAGGCCATACATCAAACCTGCGCGTATCGCGCGATCATGTGGGGATAACTCCATCTCACAAGGAGTCCCATAAGCATCTCAGCCCAATGACATCTGCTTTAATCAATCATCCATCACAACATGCATACAAATGATGGGGGTCCACAGAAAGACGCCGGATTTAGTTTAAATATCAAGATAGGCTCACTGATTTAAAACGCGTCACGATAGTTAAGGAAAGAATTCAACTTATAGCCACCACAATGTCAGACGATGCTCCCGATGTGGGACAAGGTTCTGCCTTCATAGTGTGCACAGTAGCCTACCAGCACAGTAGCCTCTCAATCACTAGTAACTCGCTCAGGTCCACATGCCCCGCCCAAGTGTGCTCACCCACATATGATCACAGTGATGGAGCGTCACAATGATGGTGGCCCACAAGGACCTAACCGCAATCGTCTGTGGGACGTTGGCGAGAAACAGAGCTTTCTGTTTCTGAGTTCGGGTCAGCTTCTGTTGACCGGACTTCTCCAATCTGGTGCACTACAAGTGCACGTGCACTGTTTCCATTATGATGTATGTGAGAAATCCGCTTCGTCCATCTATTTTTTCACCCCATTTAAGGGATTGAAACTGAATTTGAAGCATATACAGATATCAGGCGGGCCCCAAATCGAGAATTTAAGGGTTAATCTGTCCGTTGGGCCTCTTATAGAATGATCCAATGGCTGAAATTTGACGTGTACGGTTAATTTATGGTCCTCAGGCCATATATAAAGTTTTGAGCCAAATGGATGGTGGGAACCCTGTGATCTCGTATTCTGGATGATTTTTGGGCCCGTTTAATGTGAGTGGCGTGATTTTCTCAGATCTCTGGCATGTAAATTCTTCGATCTCGGTCCTCTGGGGTCCATCCCTTACCTTGGTGATTTATGAGTGTTAAATACATGCTTTTAATACCCTTTTCCAATCTAGGCTCCTAAATTCACCATTCAGCACAAACACGATTAAAGTAGGGCGTTAACCGATACCATGTTCGTAAAATCAGGTAATAACTGGGGTCTAATATGCAATATTTGACCCTCAATATCTATTAGGTGCGACCCTCAAATTCTACTAGAACCCAGAGTTTGGACGCTGCAAGCGTGAGTGTAGTTTCAACTAAGTTGAGCTGACATACGAGCGAAAATGTGTTTCCAGACTCTATAAGATTAACCTATTGTAATCAAGGTGAGCCACCTTAGGCCAATCCAAACCACTCATCCAATAGAGTAGTTCCGTCTGATCAAATCCATGTCGTCCGTACACGCTTTCATATATATGTGTATACACAAACTGGGCCCAAATAAAGCCGCGTGCGGCATTTCTAAAAATAGAAAAACTGTCGTTCCTATTTCGGTCTGCCTGGAGGGCGATCTGCATGAAGTGGAGCCTCTCAATCCCAACCACTCATCTAGGAATATCCTAACCATCCATTTCACTCATAGGACCATGGTTTTAATAGAAAAACTAGTGGCTGGTTTTGGTTATGGCTGTGTACTTAGCGGTTTTAGGCAAGTTAAATCCAGGTCGTTCATTGCCCATTTAAGGGTTGAGAGATAGTTAGGGAGTGCATAAAAGGCCTGAGGGTTGAGCAACAGGAGCTCACCCTCCATTGTTACAGCCGAGCTTGAGGAACGATCGATTCCTCCTACCTTCAAAACCACCATACAAACCTCCTTCATACTTTAAAACCATATTCCAAAAGCTCCCTACCACCAATCCAGACCCTCCACTAGGATAGAATATGAAGGAAACCCTGTCATTTGTGATCCACCATTAATGGCAACTCCTTCCTCGTTGGAGCCGCATTGTGTCATCCGCGTTGAGTCTAGACCAAGGCTAGCTGGGTTGGCGTCCTCCGTGGGACGTTTCTAACTGGAAAGAAAGAAAGAGAAGCAGGAAGAGAGAAGAAAGAAGAAGGAAGTGAGGAGAAGCAGAAACAAGAGAGAGAGGTTGGGTGGTGGTGTTGCCACTGCTGTCATTGCTGCACCACACCTTAAATCGTCATAAGCCACATGCTAAAATCTGGTGGGCCGCACCTAAGTTTATAGAACTCAGTGGGCCACCCGTCAAAAAGGGTGGACCGCACCTGAGTATATAACTCAATGGGCCGCACCACATGAGGCAGTGGACCTGTGCAATAATCCAGGCCCTGCACATTGCAGGTGGGCCACGTTTCAGGTCTCAGTGGGTTGCACCAAGCAGCGCCATGCCGAGCCCTTGCAGCCATGTTGCTGGGCTAGAGACGACCCAACCTTTCGAATGGTCATTGGGCCTAGAACGGTCAACCCAGCCTAGCCAAATTCTGGGCACGTAATGCATATAACGGGCTAGGCCAGTTCAGGCCCAGTTTGGGCCTCAGTGGGCAATAGTGATAGGCCAAACCAGGCCCAGTCCTGGACCACAGTTGGACAACCATAGTTGGGTTGAGTTCAGGCCCACTTCGGGCTACAAATGGGCAGCAAAGTATTGAGCCAGTCAGGCCCAGTTCGGGCCTAATTGTGGGTAGATTTCAGGCCCAATCTGGGCCACTTGTTGGACAAAATCTGGTGGGCCTGGTCACCCCAATGCAGGCCCAAATAACCATATTCATGGGACCCTTCAAACCCAACTTGCTGTCAAGTTAACCAATGTAAGTCGACTCTCTCCCAAAGAAAATCATGTGATTTATTATTATAATTAGTATTGTTATATTTATTGCAATTATAAATCATGTTATGTATGCTAATATCAGTATTATAAACAAACTACAACCATCAAATGTTAGATATTGGTATTCTTAAATATTATCATTGATAATAGATCACGCTATTTACCATCATCATAATGACTATTATTATCATGATAACTAATATCAATTTCATTGTAAATGTTAATGGCAATTTTGTGATTAACATTGTGATCAATCACACATTGTTACCATTTTTATTAATATTAGGATTGTTAATATTAGAAATGAATGGCCGTTAGTAAATTATCTATTTTGATATTAGTTATTACATATAAGAATTATCATTATTAAATATTATTATTTTATTTTGTCATTATTAAATACTATCATTGATATTAGAGAGTAATATGTATTTTCACTATTATGATCATTAGTGTCACGTTAGCAAATATAAATTATAACACTAATGCTAATAGTTCTTGTATAATTAATAAGTTATATTGTAATTAATGGTACACCAACTAGAGCTCTAGCCCTAGAATCTAAGTTTAGGACTAAACTCAAGGATGAAACCCTAATTAGACACTAAACCCTGGAACTTAGGTAATCCAAACCCTAGGCTATGATCTTAAACCTAGATAGTGTGTAGAACTTGGATCTAATTGTACAAGTTCATGATTGTGGTAAGATTCAATTCTAAGGGCGCAAGCACTTAGCGATGCTAAAAAGTGATTCGATTCATCAGATGATGATTCTTCCCCTTAAGCTTTCCATTTTCCCATTAGCTTAAGTTATAGTTTTATTTTAATTTATAAATGATATCTCCATTCTATAACCACATGTGTTAATTGTTAGAATTGAGTTGCTACATCACATGCTTAATGTTTATCCTGTATATTTAATTCATGCTATTGGATTACTTGTGGATTGCTTTTGGGATTTAAACTTGTACATTAGTGGGGAACTCCCACTTATAAATATACACCCATACCTGGGATGTAACTCAATTGATGGTGATTGCAATGGACCTTCGATCTAGTGGTTATTAAGTGGTGGTCTAGATAGATCATTGATGTGGGCCTACCATCCAGGGTTGTTGTGTCTAATTGATTTTCAAAGATAGTCTTTTATCTCATGATTTTGCAAATTACCCTATGTGGCTTATTTTGATATTTGCCCTATGTGGCTTGTTTTGACATCGCCTTATGTGGCTTTGTTCTGTTATTTTTCATATATGGGTTCGATGTTTTATACCGTACAACCATGCGATGGTGACCCCCATATACTGTAATATGATTGGCCACTAGTTGACGGGTTTTTATTAAACATCTTAAGATGGTGGTCTCGTGAGCCGGGGATGGTGATATGAGACCTATGCCCGAGTTGTCGGCTTACACTGGTGACGAGCCCCCATAGTGACCTTGAGCTTATTTAAAACTAGTTGATTGTAACTGGACTAATAATGGTTTTGCTAATCATGCATACATGGCACAAACCAGCGTTTATCGTTAACATACGTGATGTACGATAGGCAGTCGTTACGCCGCACATAGTATGTTTTCACTGACGAGTAGCCCCTTTCCGACTGGATGATTTTTCCAGGTTCGATGATTGCATGAGTGACGAGCCTAACTTCCGTACGGATGTGCGTTCCCGGGATGATGACTACATTCACGCATCCATGCATCTAATAAGACCTGCATCATGTATTGTTTTGTATGCTTTGTTTTATGGTTATGCTTACCTAATGCGGCGGTGTGTAATCTTGAGAGAAATTCATACTGAGTTAGCTACTCATCCATCAAATATATAACCGTACAGGTAGCACAGGTGGCTTAAGTGGTATGCAGGTTCAGATTGATGAGGAGCCATTATGGTGGTCAAGGATACGTGGTTGTACCTGTCAAGGAAACTGCGCGATCTTACGACTTTCGTTTATATGTTTCATATGCTTTTAAATTTCTCATGTGTGTAATCTTGTAATTGTTAATGTGGAGACATTGGTTTATATAAGTCATTATGGACAACCTTTTTATATTCTAAATTTAAATATAAATTTTTCTTTATGCTGACTTGTCCATTCTACGCTAACTGCTTACTCTGAATGAAAATAAAATAAAATAAAATTTGGCTCTCTATAAGTTAACACTCGAGCTTTTGGGAAACGGGTCATATACCCGGGTCCTAAAAAGTTGGGGTGTTACATCCTACCTTCGTAACTGCACCATCAACAGAAACGGATGATAGTCCACTGATCAGCAGTTGCCATTTCAGTCGATGGTTAGGATTATCTGAGGAGCATCAACACAATGTTCATATACCATCCACTCGCCCATTGCTGGGTCTCAGCCACAAGCTATGGGCTGAAACTGGCCCACATTCTGGGCCGAGCATAAGACTGAGATCTACCCTCCATCAGGCTGTGAAAATTGACTGAGATCTAGCCTCCATCAGGCTGTGTATCAGGCTGAGATCTGACAATAATTGGGCCATGTATAGAGCTAAAAATAGCTTCCAACCGGACCTCCCTATGGGCCTTGAATCGGACCAAAGACAGACCCTTAATTGGGCTCTGTAATAGGCCGAAAACGGCTTTCGGGTTGGACTGAAACCAGCCTTCACCAGGCTAAGTAAATGTACTGAAACCTGGCTTGAAATCTAACAATCACTAGGCCGTGGAAGGGTTACAAACAGGCCCTTAATTGGACCGGAGGTTTGACAGAAGATGGGCCCTTATCTGGGCTCCGAAACGAGCTGTCATGGCTTGTAAATGGGCCTGAAATTAGGTCGGAATCAAGCCTTGAAGAGACCCTGACCTTGGTTAGAATGCAGGCCTTCAGCGGGCCATGGTAGGGGGCTGAAATCATGTGGGCCGCACCACATTTGAAGCACAGTGGGCCTCGCCATAAATCCCAATGGCCCTTACCTTAAGGGCCACGTCCCAGTGGGCCTCACTACATTGCAGCGGGCCACACTCAAGCAGCGAGTAGGGCTGCCAAGTTGGGCCGGACAGGGTCCAGCCCCAACCAATCTCTGGACGATGGGAGGGCTGCCAAAATGGGCCACGCCGCTGGCCTAGCCCAGTCCTATTTGGGCCACCTAAATGGGCCAGGCCGATCAGACAAATTTCATTGGCCCATGCCTTTTGGGACCTTGATGTTGTAGCTTGGTTTGCACCAAACTAGGCCCAATTTGGACCTTAGCTTAGAGCAAATTCCAGGCCCAATCTGGGCCATCAGTGGGATAAGATTCGGTGGGCCTAGCCACTCTAGATCGGGCCCAAATGATCTTATTTATGGGCCCTTCAAACCCCCACAAATTCTCAATATGCTTAAAGGCTTAAGAATTGTTGTTTAATGCAAACTGGTCCTCTAGGAAGCTGTTTGCGTAACTTGGGGCCACTAGCTACACGCAGGAAATTGGGTCAAGGGTAGGACTACAACAACTCAGGTGATGACTTCTCCCCTTGGGCTTTCCATCCCCAAGCTATGTTAAGGGTAACCTTTATAGTAACCATGAATGATAACCCTGAAATGGTAAATCATTCGATTAGTTGCTTGAGCTTATGTTTATTTGGTGGTTTGATACTTGGTTAGTTTACTTAAACTTATGCTTTAAAATTGATTTGAATATTTGGATAGCTTAACTCATACCTTAGACATGATGTGAATTGATTAGAATAATTGATTAATCAGCTTATCACCTGTATTAGAAATAAACTATTTGATCGATTATTTAACACTTAGTAGGATGTTTGATTTAATTACTTAACTAAATGTACTAGAATTAATTGAAGTACTTGATTAGCTAGACTTAAACACTTGATGAGCTTGTCTTAAGAACATTTATTGGATTGATTAGAACTCACGATTAGTTACTGGAGTACATGTTCAAAGAATTGATTAACAAATTATTTAAGTATAGGGATCACTTGATTTGCTTCCTAGAGATATATGCTTTAGAAATTGATAGGTTATCAATACATGATTATTGAATTATTCGTATATGTGAGTTTTACTTTGAATATTGAAGCATGCCTGAGCCTCCATATGATTGCTTTGGTTGTAAGTCACATATTGTCTGAAATCTCTCTATGGGAACCTCTATTTAAAGAGAGTCCATACTTAGGGTGTAACTAGACTGGTTGTGATAAGTATAGACCCTCAATATGGAGGTTATGATTAGTGGTAGTTTGAATATGGAGTTTACCATCTACCATCTACCCGACTATGGAATGACCTTTCAACAATTGTTATTACCGTTATTTACTCATAATTTAATCATACATACCGTCTCACCTTAGTCATTGTTTTAATGTTGTAATACTCCATTCATAGTCGGCGTACAATGGTAGTCCTCGTACAAGAGAAGTTGATTGGTCACATGATGATGAGTTCTATACATACCCTAAGGCGGTAAACTCATGGGCCGGGGATGGTGGTCATGGGACACTATGCCCGAGCCGTCGGCATACACTGGCGATGAGCCCCCGGACTAACTTTTGAGTTTATTTAAATTGGCTGATTATAATTGGACTAATAATGGTTTGGCTAATCATGCATACATGGCACAGACCAGTGTATATCGCTAATGTACGTGATGTACGCTAGGCAGTTAATATGCGGTACGTGATGTGCTTCGCTATTAGCCAGCCTTTGCATGGGTGACGAGCCTAACTTCCAAACAGATGAGCATCCCTGGGTTGATGACTGCATTCACGCATCCATGCATATAACAAGAGTGCATTCTACTATATTTTGGTTACCTCGATATTTTTACGTTCTTTCATGTCTAGGGTGGTGGTGTGAAATCTTAAAGAAAAATCACACTGAGCTGGCCAGTCATTCATAAATGTTCAACCGTACTGAGAATACAGGAGCAGGGGTGGACGACTACGTAGCGGACCACAAGACTGCTACCATCGCAGCAAAGGAGGAGTCATTCGAGGATGAGCCGTACCAGGAGGCAGCTTCTTATTTTGGATTAAATCAGTAGACTATTTGCTTATATCTATTTCAGTATATTTGGGAACTTAAGTTTTGTATATGGGCCCCAGCCCAGGATATTGTTATCATTGAGTTACATTTATGCTACGCTTAATTTCCGTTAATCGCACTTTGTTCTTGTTGATTATTATTTAATTATCTGATAACATTCGAGTTTTCAGGAAATGAGTTGTATACTTGGGTCCCGAAAACTAGGGTGTTACACGTCACCCTTATAAGACAAATTCCATTGTTTATATACTAGCTTTTTATTATAATAGCAATATATGGGCCGGAGAGCCATGATGTACCTGAAAGGAAAAAGCTGAAGCTATTAGACTTACAAGAACAATACAACAATCTAAAAAGTTATCGATATTTTTTAAAAAATGCACATCAGAGGGATATCCATTGTGGACCGTGTTCACTCCCCAAGTATAGGGTTGTGATGTAGTAATAAACTCGGTAAGACCGAGGTCGAATCCACAGGGACTGATACCTGTACGTTATCTGAAGCCAAGTAGAGTTAGAACTAGACTAAGATGTGATCTAACCAAATAGAATTTTAAGGAATAATTGTGGAATAATTTTCTAAAACTTCAAGGAATTCAGAGGAAAGAAACTAGGGATTCAGAGGATCCACTTGTAGAGATCAGGGAGATCTTATGCCTGCATCAAGAATTATGGAATTTAAACTGAACTTACTTGATCCGGTTTTCAAAAGATGAAAGGTATATGAATTAGAATGGATCCATCACCAAACCATGCCCAAGAGACAAAGTAAACAACAGAATTAAACTAATTACCAACCAACCAACAATGTATGAAGATTAGAAAGGGTATCGCCATCCGACCATGCCCATGAGACGATGGTGAACAACAGGGCTTCCTGACGTCATAAACATTAAAAGGGAAAAAGAAATATTCAAAGCCATTGCAGACTCATTGTAATTTCAGTCACAACAGACCATTAAAGACTAAGAAAAATATTCCTTTAATAATCAACTAAAATCAACATCAGTTCAGTCTAAACAAAAGGCACAAGCAAAAAGGTCCCCCATCACCCTGCAAGCTTCACCTCTTAGCCCTAGCTAAGAGGTTCAGCCCAACATGAATGGGCTGGATCCCAAAACAAAGACAATAGAAAGACAAGAATAGAAAAAAGAAAAAAACAAAACTTACTTTCCTAGCTCCCTCTCGAACATCCCACGTGGAAGCCTTCCACCACGAGCCCTCCTGTTGCCTCTCTCTCTCTATTTGACGTCCCCAATTCAAGCATGACCTCTACTCCCCGTTTGGAACTCTTTTTATAGCTTTTGGAGTGGTGGAACGCGCAGCGAAAGCCTTTTCGCAGCCAAGTTCGGAGCTTCATAACTCTCGCGTTCCTTGCGTTATTCTTATAAAATCAGCGTCTCTTGAAGCATTTTTTTCTACACGATGGACGGTTCAGATCCGCCATATGATCAAAGATGGTGGGCCACAACGGTTGTAAACGGACGGTAGCCTTTCGCACGTCCGGCGCCGACGTGATCGGTGGGCCCCACGGAGGTGTTTCAGAGAAATCCACCCCGCCATTGGATTCCGAACGAAATTTTGATAAAGAATGGGTAGTTTTGAACGTCCATCGCGGAATCGGAGAAGAAATCACCCAAACATCAATTTGAACGTTGCAGGCAGTCCATATGGCCTCTGTATCGTGCACGTGTGCTTGCATGGGTCCAAAAGTTTAGCATGGGTTTGAAGAACTCATGGCCCTACAATATGGACGGCTTGGATCATTCACTAGACAATGTGTGGGGCCCAGGCGCAAAACGGCCGGTCCGTCCGTTTCTGCGCCAATACGGGCTTGCCATTTTAGGAAGGAGACGCGGGTGCGTCCGACCCGTACGTGGATTCTGCGGCCCAGCTTGTGTACCTTATGTACACCCGTATATACAGGCCCACTATAATGTATATGCAAGATCCGATCTATCCATTTGTTTTCTCATCTTATTTAAACCGCCGAGACCAAAGTTAAGACAGTTCCAGAGGTGGGCCCACAATCAACGGTTTATGGGCTGATATGTCCATTGGGGCACTTCCAAAGTGATCCGAGGGCTGAAATTTGATATGTACAGTTAATTTATGGCCCCCAGGCCATGTATGAAGTTTTGAGCCAATCAGATGGCGAGAACTATGTGATCTTGCATTTTCACCAATTTCGGGCCTCTTTAACGTGAATAACTTGATTTCCTCGGATCCCTGGTGTGTAATTCCATCGATCTTGGTCTCCTGGAGTCCGTCCCTTGCCTTGGGTGTCATCAGAGCGTCAAATCCATGGTTTAAGCACCATTTTTCAGTTCATGCTTGTAAATACACTCTGCATCACAAACACGATTAAATCAAGCTATTAAACGGTATCATGCTGGTAAATCTATGCAATAACTGGGTCTGATATGCAATATTTGATCCTCAACACAACCCCCAACCAGCATTTTGCTAGTCCCGAGCAAAATATGCGAAAAGTAAGTTGAGAATTACAGAACAATTTCTATAAACTCGAGTGATTTTTGTAGAATAATCCAGATATGCGAATTCTCAAATTCATGAATGTTGGATATTACTTTCTCCTAGACTCAAGCACACGGTAAACTTCATAATCAAGTTCAAAGTATTATTCCATTAATTAGAAAAATTCTAATCATTGAGATCTATGAGCATACATTATAATCTCAGCTTATCATCATTAAAATTCACTTCTCTATTTCAGGATATCACTGGTAACTAATAAAAAGATTCATGATAACCAAAACTTGCCTCACAGATCATTTTTTCATTCCTTCAGCTTTTGGTTTTTCCATTAAAAGTGACACCAAGAAGGGGAATCAAAATCTCACCTACAGGGAGCAAACCTATGATGAAGACTGTACACCCAAATTTTTCACATAGCATTCATAGGGAATCAAAATCTCACCTACAGGGAGCAAACCTATGGTATAGACCATTCGCCCAATCCTTTCAATTTCTCAGGTTGGTTCCTTTCAAGCTTAGTGAGTACCAAGTAAATCCTTCAATATCAAACTGAAACCTTAACGTGAAAGCGAGATGTGACATGTGAGATCATAACTCAATCAATGTTTACAACTTCTAATTTTGGATTAACAATTCAAACTTAACTACGAAATCCAACAGATACTGAATCCAAGCGTCTTAAATTACCAACATCACGTATCTTGAAATTCCAAGTGCCCTAGATGGCCGTCAAAAATCCCTTCAAATTCACAAGAAAGTCCAAAAAATTTTTTAAAAAAATTTCACAATTTTTGCTCAAGACCAAGAAAACACTGATTAGGAAGCCTAATCTCCCACCCCCAACCTAAAATCTACATTGTCCTCAATGTAAAAGATATGAGCATGGAATGCACATGGGACAACGAAAAATATAAGAGGAGTGATGGAAAGATAGTACCTGGATGGAGAATTAAGAGGCTTTCTCAAAAATATCAACGTAAAAGCGAGTCAGCACAAGAAATCAACAGAAGTAAAATAAAAATAAAAATGAAATCCTACCTACACCACTTTCGCAGGTACTCTCGATTGCATTTAGCGTATGCAACAAGCCTTTAAACCCCTAGGTTGTCCCTAGTGGACGAGTTGTAGTCTCGTGAGGGTTTGCGACAATGTTACCCACAAACATGAAACTAACTAACTAGGGAAATGAAACAAAGAAAAGTTAGATTGGCTCCCATGAGCGCTAAGTTTACCGTCTATCCTAAAACAAGGATAAAGGAAACTACCCTAGTCCTAAGAAAGTAAGGAAAAACTTGAGTCAAGCCGCAAGGTTCCTCTTTCGGCCAATATCTTGATAAGTTTCTCAAGAAGTTCCTCAATAGGATCATCCAAAAGCCCTTTTGCAATAGACTTTGACGCCTTGGAGCATGACCTTCTAGAGAAACTTATGTACCTCATAAGAAATTTTCCGTTGAAGTGCTTGAGGTATCCATAGCATATACGATTCACCTGTGACAGAAGAAGTTTCATCATTAGTATCCCATAGTGAATCAGAAACTACAGGTAGATAAGTTTAGAAAACTTCGCAAGAAGTAATGTAGTCTCAACACATTCCAAAGTGTCAGTCTTCGGTTCAATTTTCAGTTCCTCCTCCCTTAATGGTAAACATTCAGGATCTGTGGAAGAAGGGGCTTCAGAGTAAGGGTTCGCTTGGTCCGTGACAACCACCGAGATAGTGTCATGCAAGGAGTCCACCTTTTCTTGTATCATGAGGTCATTGGAATCCACAAGGTGTGCCAAGCATGAGTTCAAAGATGTGGGAAAGTCAGCTAGGAGTGACTCGTCTCCTGCATCGAAATCTGTGATGATGAGCCCAAGGATTCCATCGTCTTTTGAAGTGGATGGACGCATGCTCTCTTCCTCCAGCCCTACACAGACATATAGAGGGTTAGTAGACGAAGTATTGATGTGCGGACTCTGTTGAAGAGAAAGTGAATCGTCAAAATCCAATACTTCAGATGGTGGCTTCAACTGGGTAGTTTTAAATTCTAGAGTCGTATCGAGTGACTCGTCCATCTCCCGAATCATATCATCATGTAATTTAGGGGAGTGGTCCAAACATGTCTTATAAGAGATAGAAGGGTTGGTTGTAATGAGCTCATCCACTTTTAAATCAGATATGTCAGGTGAGTGGAGTAGCTCATTATGACCACTCACTTCGTGCACTTCTTGATCATTGACTTGGACCAAACTTGAGATTAATTCCAGGGGAACTGGGGCTGCACATTCATGATCGTCATCCCAATACTCATCATATTATAGTTCAGTGCAGTGCACGTTTGGGATGAGATCACTTTCCTCGCATTCTATTCCCAGATTGGGTTGAGGTTCACATAAACCAACCTCTTCCTCATCATTGAAATCTAGTGTATCCTGTGAGTGAAGTGTGTCATCATCATTATATTTGAAAGACACCCATGTCTCTTTACCATTCTTTTGAATAGTCATCGAGATCAACTCATTAGGAAATTGAACCGTATGCTCATTAATGGAATCCAACTCCTCATTCCAAATTTCAGATTTCTTCAAAAGCGAGTGAGGATCACTTTCCTTGCATTGTATTTCTTGATTGGGTTGTGGTTGGGATGAGTGAGCTTCCTCTATCCTATCGAGGCGTGAATTGAATGCTTTCATTGCTTTTCTAATTTCTGCAAGACACTCCATGTTACGCTGAAATGAATCCTCTTGGATCATTTCTAGTTAGATCTCAAAGGTAGGGTATCCAAGAGAATAATCATTATAACGTGTTGTTGGTTCGTCTTCTAAATTTTGATGTTTCCACTGGTTATAGTCATACTGATCATATGTGGAAGAATATGATGGTTGATAATAATCCTCATTCCCATAATTATGATCGTATACAGACCTATTAACCGATGGAACATAACGTTCTAGTCGGTTCTCAATGTCAGTTCTCGATGGAGAAAAATCTTGATGTATACATTGAATTCCCAAAACCCTCAGGCATTCCCCAAAACTGCTTATCCATCTCAGCATAGACACGTACCCAAGCTTCCATAGTGAACCTTAATTCTGATTCTAATCCTAGAAGAAAATAAAAAATTCCTATAGCAGTACATAAAGTAAGAGGAGAAGTTAGAAGGATGTTACCAAATGAGAAGTTCCTATGTTAAGATCCTACAAAATAGAACAAAATAAGTTAGTTTCTAAGAATAGCAAGCCTATAAAATTCTTAAGAAGAGAAATATAGAAATAAAAAGAAATAAGGAAGAATTCCTAAATTAGAAAGTAGAAATTTAGAAAGAGCGTACCAAATTTAGAAATTTCTAATAAGCCTATAAAACAGAAAAGTTAGTTTCTAAACAGAAAGTCTTAAAATAGAAAATTTCTAAAAATAAAATAGAAAACAAAATTAGATTTCAAAAGAGTTAGAATTAGAAACTTACTAAAAAGGAATCCTAATCTAGAAATATAAGGAAGAGAGAAATTACCAATTTAGAAACTTATCTCAGAATCCTACAAAATAAGAAAGTTGGGTTAGTTTCTAAAAAAGGAAAACTATCTAAAAATAGAAAGTTGTTTAAATAGAAGATTTCTAAAAAAATTAAAGGAAAACCTGGAATTAGAAAATTCTAAAATAAATCCTAAAAATCAGAAAAGTCCTAATCTTAAACTAATCCTAAAACCAGTTAATTTCAGGAAACGTAGCCGCGGCGCCAAAAACTTGTTCACTCCCCAAGTATAGGGTTGTGATGTAGTAATAAACTCGGTAAGGCGGAGGTCGAATCCACAGGGATACGTTATCTGAAGCCAAGTAGAGTTAGAACTAGACTAAGATGTGATCTAACCAAATAGAATTTTAAGGAATAATTGTGGAATAATTATCTAAAACTTCAAGGAATTCAGAGGAAAGAAACTAGGGATTCAGAGGATCCACTTGTAGAGATCAGGGAGATCTTATGCCTGCATCAAGAATTATGGAATTTAAACTGAACTTACTTGATCCGGTTTTCAAAAGATGAAAGGTATATGAATTAGAATGGATTCCATCACCAAACCATGCCCAAGAGACAAAGTAAACAACAGAATTAAACTAATTACCAACCAACCAACAATGTATGAAGATTAGAAAGGGTATCGCCATCCGACCATGCCCATGAGACGATGGTGAACAACAGGGCTTCCTGACGTCATAAACATTAAAAGGGAAAAAGAAATATTCAAAGCCATTGCAGACTCATTGTAATTTCAGTCACAACAGACCATTAAAGACTAAGAAAAATATTCCTTTAATAATCAACTAAAATCAACATCAGTTCAGTCTAAACAAAAGGCACAAGCAAAAAGGTCCCCCATCACCCTGCAAGCTTCACCTCTTAGCCCTAGCTAAGAGGTTCAGCCCAACATGAATGGGCTGGATCCCAAAACAAATACAATAGAAAGAAAAGAATAGAAAAAAGAAAAAAATAAAAATTACTTTCCTAGCTCCCTATCGAACATCCCACGTTGAAGCCTTCCAAAACGAGCCCTCCTGTTGCCTCTCTCTCTATTTGACGTCCCCTATTCAAGCATGACCTCTTCTCCACGTTTGGAACTCTTTTTATAGCTTTTGGAGTGGTGGAAATTGGATTTGGGAAGCTATTGCACGCGCAGCGAAAGCCTTTTCGCAGCCAAGTTTGGAGCTTCATAACTCTCGCGTTCCTTGCGTTATTCTTATAAAATCAGCGTCTCTTGGAAGCATTTTTGCTGGTCTACACGATGGACGGTTCAGATCTGCCATATGATCAAAGATGGTGGGCCACAACTGCCTGGAAAATTCGATTTCGCGGACGTGCGTAGCCTTTCGCACGTCCGGCGCTGACGTGATCGGTGGGCCCCACAGAGGTGTTTTCGAAGAAATCCACCCCGTCCATTGGATTCAGAACGAAATTTTGATAAAGAATGGGTAGTTTTGAACGTCCATTGACGCGGAATCAGAGAAGAAATCACCCAAACATCAATTTGAACGTTGCAGGGCAGTCCACTTATGGCCTCTGTATCGTGCACGTGTGCTTGCATGGGTCCAAAAGTTTAGCATGGGTTTGAAGAACTCATGGCCCTCTACAAGATGGACGGCTTGGATCATCCACTGGGACAATGTGTGGGGCCCACTGTCGTCCGTAAAACGGATAGCATCCGTTTGTTTCAACAGCTTTAAAACGGCAATTGCTGTATTGGGAAGACGACGCGGGTCAGCACTGCTGACCCGCCTTGCGTGGTTCAGTGCACCGTGAGTCTACGTGTGCTGTGCACACGCACTCGCGTAAAGTGGGACCAACTGTAATGTATATGCAAGATCCGATCCATCCATTTGTTTCCTTATCTTATTTAAACCGCCAAGACCAAAGTTGAGACAGTTCCAGATATCAGGTGGGTCCAGAATCAACGGTTTATGGGCTGATCTGTCAGTTGGGGTACTTCCATAGTGATCCGAGGGCTGAAATTTGATATGTATGGTTAATTTATGGCCCTCAGGCCATGTATGAAGTTTTGAGCCAATCAGATGGCGAGAACTATGTGATCTTGCATTTTTCACCAATTTCGGGCCTCTTTAACGTGAATAACTTGATTTCCTCGGATCTCTGGTGTGTAATTCCATCGATCTTGGTCCCCTGGAGTCCGTCCCTTGCCTTGGGTGTCATCAGAGCGTCAAATCCATGGTTTAAGCACCATTTTTCAGTTCATGCTTGTAAATACACTCTGCATCACAAACACGATTAAATCAAGCTATTAAACGGTATCATGCTTGTAAATCTATGCAATAACTGGGTCTGATATGCAATATTTGATCCTCAACACAACCCTAACCAGCATTTTGATAGTCCCTATCAAAATATGCGAAAAGTAAGTTGAGAATTACAGAACAATTTCTATAAACTCGAGTGATTTTTGTAGAATAATCCAGATATGAGAATTCTCAGATTCATGAATGTTGGATATTACTTTCTCCTAGACTCAAGCACACGGTAAACTTCATAATCAAGTTCAAAGTATTATTCCATTAATTAGAAAAATTCTAATCATTGAGATCTATGAGCATACATTATAATCTCAGCTTATCATCATTAAAATTCACTTCTCTATTTCAGGATATCACTGGTAACTAATAAAAAAATTCATGATAACCAAAACTTGCCTCATAGATCATCTTTTCATTCCTTCAGCTTTTGGTTTTTCCATTAAAAGTGACACCAAGAAGGGGAATCAAAATCTCACCTACGGAGCAAACCTATGATGAAGACCGACACCCAAATTTTTCACATATCATTCATAGGGAATTAAATCTACACCTATAGGGAGCAAACCTATGGTATAGACCATTCGCCCAATCCTTTCAATTTCTCAGGTTGGTTCCTTTCAAGCTTAGTGAGTACCAAGTAAATCCTTCAATATCAAACTGAAACCTTAACGTGAAAGCGAGATGTGACATGTGAGATCATAACTCAATCAATGTTTACAACTTCTAATTTTGGATTAACAATTCAAACTTAACTATGAAATCCAACAGATACTGAATCCAAGCGTCTTAAATTACCAACATCACATATCTTGAAATTCCAAGTGCCCTAGATGGCCGTTAAAAATCCCTTCGAATTCACAAGAAAGTCCAGAAAAATTTTAAAAATTTCACAATTTTTGCTCAAGACCAAGAAAATGCTGATTAGGAAACCTAATCTCCCACCCCCAACCTAAAATCTACATTGTCCTCAATGTAAAAAAATAAGCATGCAATGCACATGGGACAACAAAAATATAAGAGGAGTGATGGAAAGATAGTACCTGGATGGAGAATCAAGAGGCTTTCTCAAAAATATCAACGTAAAAGCGAGTCAGCACAAGAGAGAAATCAACAGAAGTAAAATAAAAATAACAAAAATGAAATCCTACCTACACCACTTTCGCAGGTACTCTCGATTGCATTTAGCGTATGCAACAAGCCTTTAAACCCCTAGGTTGTCCCTAGTGGACGAGTTGTAGTCTCGTGAGGGTTTGCAGCAATGTTACCCACAAACATGGAACTAACTAACTAGGGAAATGAAACAGAAAGAAAAGTTAGATTGGCTCCCATGAGCGCTAAGTTTACCGTCTATCCTAAAACAGCATAAAGGAAACTACCCTAGTCCTAAGAAAGTAAAGAAAAACTACTGCAAGGTTCCTCTTTCGGCCAATATCTTGATAAGTTTCTCAGTAAGTTCCTCAATAGGATCATCCAAAAGCCCTTTTTGCAATAGGCTTGGACGCCTTGGAGCATGACCTTCCAGAGAAACTTATGTACCTCATAAGAAATTTTCCGTTGAAGTGCTTGAGGTATCCATAGCATATACGATTCACCTGTGACAGAAGAAGTTTCATCGTTAGTATGCCATAGTGAATCAGAAACTACAAGTAGATAAAGTTTAGAAAACTTCGCAAGAAGTAATGTAGTCTCAACACATTCCGAAGTGTCAGTCTTTGGTTCAATTTTCAGTTCCTCCTCCCTTAATGGTAAACATTCAGGATCTGTGGAAGAAGGGGCTTCAGAGTAAGGGTTCGCTTGGTCCGTGACAACCACCGAGATATTGTCATACAAGGAGTCCACCTTTTCTTGTATCATGAGGTCATTGGAATCCACAAGGTGTGCCAAGCATGAGTTCAAAGATGTGGGAAAGTCAGCTGGGAGTGACTCGTCTCCTGCATCGAAATCTGTGATGATGAGCCCAAGGATTCCATCGTCTTTTGAAGTGGATGGACGCATGCTCTCTTGCTCCAGCCCTACACAGACAGATAGAGGGTCAGTAGACGAAGTATTGATGTGCGGACTCTGTTGAAGAGAAAGTGAATCGTCAAAATCCAATAGTTCAGATGGTGGCCTCAACTGGGTGGTTTTAAATTCCAGAGTCGTATTGAGTGACTCGTCCATCTCCTGAATCATATCATCATGTAATTCAAGGGAGTGGTCCAAACATGTCTCACAAGAGATAGGAGGGTTAGTTGTAATGAGCTCATCCACTTTTAAATCAGATATGTCAGGTGAGTGGAGTAGCTCATTATGACCACTCACTTCGTGCACTTCTTGATCATTGACCTGGACCAAACTTGAGATTAATTCCAGGGGAACTGGGGCTGCACATTCATGATCGTCATCCCAATACTCATCATATTCTAGTTTAGTGCAGTGTACATTTGGGATGAAATCACTTTCCTCGCATTCTCTTCCCAGATTGGGTTGAGGTTCACATAAACCAACCTCTCTCTCATCATTGAAATCTAGTGTATCCTGTGAGTGAAGTATATCATCATCATTATATTTGAAAGACACCCATTTATCTCCACCATTCTTTTGAACAGTCATTGAGATCGACTCATCGGGGAATTGAACCGTATGCTCATTAATGGAATCCAACTCCTCATTCCAAATTTCAGATTTCTTCAAAAGCGAGTGAGGATCATTTTCCTCGCATTGTATTTCTGGATTGGATTGTAGTTGAGATGAGTGAGCTTCCTCTATCCTATCGAGGCGCGAATTGAGTGCTTCCATTGCTTTTCTAATTTCAGCAAGACACTCCATGTTATGCTGAAATGAATTCTCTTGGATCGTTTCTGGTTGGTTCTCAAAGGTAGGGTATCCAAGAGAATAATCATTACAACATGTTGTTGGTTCATCTTCCCAGTTTTGATGGTTCCACTGGTTATAGTCATACTGATCATACATGGAAGAACATGATGGTTGATAATAATCCTCATTCCCATAATTATGATCGTATACAGACCTATTAACCGATGGAACATAACGTTCTAGTTGGTTCTCAATGTCGAAAAATCTTGAGGTATACGTTGAATTTCACAACCCTCAGGCATTCCCCAATATCTCTTATCCATCTCAGCATAGACACGTACCCAAGCTTCCAGAGTGAACCTTAATTCTGATTCTACTCCTAGAAGAAAATAAAAAATTCCTATAGTAGTACATAAAGTAAGAGGAGAAGTTAGAAGGATGTTACCAAATGAGAAGTTCCTATGTTAAGATTCTGCAAAATAGAACAAAACAAGTTAGTTTCTAAGAATAGCAAGCCTATAAAATTCCTAAGAAGAGAAATATAGAAATAAAAAGAAATAAGGAAGAATTCCTAAATTAGAAAGTAGAAATTTAGAAAGAGCGCACCAAATTTAGAAATTTCTAATAAGCCTATAAAACAGAAAAGTTAGTTTCTAAACAGAAAGTCTTAAAATAGAAAATTTCTAAAAATAAAATAGAAAACAAAATTAGATTCCAAAAGAGTTAGAATTAGAAACTTACTAAAAAGGAATCCTAATCTAGAAATATAAGGAAGAGAGAAATTACCAATTTAGAAACCTATCTCAGAATCCTACAAAATAAGAAAGTTGGGTTAGTTTCTAAAAAAAGGAAAACTATCTAAAAATAAAAAGTTGTTTAAATAGAAGATTTCTAAAAAAATTAAAGGAAAACCTAGAATTAGAAAATTCTAAAATAAATCCTAAAAATCAGAAAAGTCCTAATCTTAAACTAATCCTAAAACCAGTTATCTTCAGGAAAAATTGCGATGGTGTTCACTCCCAAGTATAGGGTTGTGATGTAGTAATAAACTCGGTAAGACCGAGGTCGAATCCACAGGGACTGATACCTGTACGTTATCTGAAGCCAAGTAGAGTTAGAACTAGACTAAGATGTGATCTAACCAAATAGAATTTTAAGGAATAATTGTGGAATAATTATCTAAAACTTCAAGGAATTCAGAGGAAAGAAACTAGGGATTCAGAGGATCCACTTGTAGAGATCAGGGAGATCTTATGCCTGCATCAAGAATTATGGAATTTAAACTGAACTTACTTGATCCGGTTTTCAAAAGATGAAAGGTATATGAATTAGAATGGATTCCATCACCAAACCATGCCCAAGAGACAAAGTAAACAACAGAATTAAACTAATTACCAACCAACCAACAATGTATGAAGATTAGAAAGGGTATCGCCATCCGACCATGCCCATGAGACGATGGTGAACAACAGGGCTTCCTGACGTCATAAACATTAAAAGGGAAAAAGAAATATTCAAAGACATTGCAATCATAACAAACCATTAAAGACTAAGAAAAATATTCCTTTAATAATCAACTAAAATCAACATCCCATTCAAACAAAAGGCACAAGCAAAGGCATCACACCACAAGCTTCACCTCTCAGCCCTAGCTAAGAGGTTCAGCCCAACATGAATGGGCTGGATCCAAAACAAATACAATAGAAAGAAAAGAATAGAAAAAAGAAAAAAAATAAAAATTACTTTCCTAGCTCCCTATCGAACATCCCACGTTGAAGCCTTCCAAAACGAGCCCTCCTGTTGCCTCTCTCTCTCTATCTGACGTTCCCTATTCAAGCATGACCTCTTCTCCACGTTTGGAACTCTTTTTATAGCTTTTGGAGTGGTGGAAATTGGATTTGGGAAGCTATCGCACGCGCAAAAAGCCTTTTCGCAGCCAAGTTCGAGCTTCATAACTCTCGCGTTCCTTGCGTTATTCTTATAAAATCGGCGTCTCTTGGAAGTGTTTTGCTAGCGAACACGATGGACGGTTGAGATCCGCCATATGATCAAAGATGGTGGGCCACAACTACCGGAAAATCCGATTTCGCGGACGTGCGTAGCCTTTCGCACGTCCGGCCGACGTGATCGGTGGGCCCCACAGAGGTGTTTTCGAAGAAATCCACCGTCCATTGGATTGAACGAAATTTTGATAAAGAATGGGTAGTTTTGAACGTCCATTGACGCGGAATCAGAGAAGAAATCACCCAAACATCAATTTGAACGTTGCAGGGCAGTCCACTTATGGCCTCTGTATCGTGCACGTGTGCTTGCATGGGTCCAAAAGTTTAGCATGGGTTTGAAGAACTCATGGCCCTCTACAAGATGGACAGCTTGGATCATTCACTAGGACAATGTGTGGGGCCCACTGGTGTCCGCAAAACGGCCAGTGTTCGTCCGTTTCCTGCGCCAATACGGCAGTTGCCGTTTTAGGAAGGAGATGCGGGTCAGCAGCGCTGACCCGCTGTACGTGGATTCGGTGCGGCTCGCGGCAGTTGTGTACCTTATGTACACGCTGTATATACAGGGCCCACTATAATGTATATGCAAGATCTGATCTATCCATTTGTTTTCTCATCTTATTTAAACCGCCGAGACCAAAGTTGAGACAGTTCCAGATATCAGGTGGGCCTAGAATCAACGGTTTATGGGCTGATATGTCAGTTGGGGCACTTCCACAGTGATCCGAGGGCTGAAATTTGATATGTACGGTTAATTTATGGCCCTCAGGCCATGTATGAAGTTTTGAGCCAATCAGATGGCGAGAACTATGTGATCTTGCATTTTTCACCAATTTCGGGCCTCTTTAACGTGAATAACTTGATTTCCTCGGATCTCTGGTGTGTAATTCCATCGATCTTGGTCCCCTGGAGTCCGTCCCTTGCCTTGGGTGTCATCAGAGCGTCAAATCCATGGTTTAAGCACCATTTTTCAGTTCATGCTTGTAAATACACTCTGCATCACAAACACGATTAAATCAAGCTATTAAACGGTATCATGCTTGTAAATCTATGCAATAACTGGGTCTGATATGCAATATTTGATCCTCAACAGACCGCTGATATATATTGTGTACCACTGATATTCAGCTTGGCCCGTCGATATTCACCGGGTACGGCTAATATTGTCATGGATCCCTGATATTCATCGTGGATATCAATGATCCATAGCCAATATTAACTGAACACAGTGAATATCTATAACACCCCATACTTTTCAGTACTCGGGCATTACCATAATGACCTAATTTATGATGAACGCAAACCTGATTTAGCTAAACACTTACCCTTACTCGAACTTGAATCCAACCGTTAATGGTAATCTTCACCCGTAGATTAAGCCATACAGTCGTCGCCTTTCAAGATGGACCATTACATCACCTAGAGAACCACATTGGACCTCATGAGGCTTAATTCTAAGAACCTAATTAGGATAAAACGTCAGACGACATCCTGTTAGATTGATTGAGCTGTGGAAAATCGGTTTCAAGACTTAAGTCACAAGATTCACCATTCCTTAGGCTTACAACCAATATTTGGGTGATCCATCCATATGGGCGAGACATAAAAGAGGGAAAAGCCCTAGCTGCTCGCCCTTGCCCTCTCTATTTGAAAAAAACCTTATCTCACCATTCCTTAGATCGTCACATATTGCACACCAACACCTTACTAGAGGAACAATTAATTGGACAGAGGAATCTGGTCGTTATGAACCGGATTCCATGGCTCCTTTGGCGGAGGTCCTTCAGGGTTTGAAAGATCCATTCCTCTAGTATATCTTTAGTCAGCTTTCAATGGCGCGCATGGATGACTGTCGCAATCTCCGTCAACAATGACAAATGATTGGATATCAGGACAGTCCACACCTTTAGCTACCAAATCGAGAATGAGATGGCTTCCAAACAACATCTCCAGCCGTTGATTCGAAGGTATGAAATCCTATTTTGTTTTTTTTAAAAAAAATATATGCAAGGTGTTGTTGAAATCCATGGCTTCGAGTTATCAGCCCTGAAAATCGGCTGCCATCGACATAGTAGGATTCTGATTAACGAAACTGTGCACGACCGGGATCCATCCATAGTCCTTCTAACACAATGTCCATCGAATCTGTCTGATTTCTCATTACTGAAGGCAGTAATCAAACATGGCCGTTGGCATTGATCGGATGTTTAGAAAACCCAAAATCCAGCATCCGTCTAACCTGATTGCAGTGGCCTTGTTTGCTTATAAACATGGTTATCCTTAGATGTCGGATTCTAGTGATATCACAATGCTAGCTTCACAAGCCAAGCGACAATGGTGATCCATGTCATTGTCATATCTAGATGCCAGGCTTAATCTAAGTATGGTTATACATTAATCATAACATATATCTAACCCAGAGGAATTTAAACCAGATGCAATAATCTGTATAGATCCACTATACCTAATGCACCATTGGCTTTGATACCAACTGTAAGCCTTAATGCAAAATTGCACAAGATCGTGCAATTAATCAAATATGAGAATCATTAAAACAAAACATAATTCGTACTTGTTTGGGATGCCATAACTGTATAAGATAGCTAGAGTCTTCCTCACCTTACATTCTTAAAGAAGCATAGTGATGGGATGAAAAGCTTTCATCGTATATAGGTTTGGGGACTTAACCTTATTTCCATAGCTTAGAAGATTGAGGAGTTTTAAATCCATCGAAACTCCTCTCCCTAAGGCACGACATGAATTTGGTAATCTCATTTCAACTAGAACATTGTGTGTGTGACACAATTATAGTGCACCACCCCTTACACAATTTTAGATGAATCACAATTGAATGGGTTCCACTGGTACTCTCTATCTCACTATTCAAACTAGATCAAAAATCATGATGCTAGCTTCCATGCATTGTAAGTGATGATGGTGTGAATGTGAGCACCTATGAGCGATGAAATCTAGAGGGCCAATCTGGGCCACTTGTTGGATGAAATCTAGAGGGCCTGGTCACCCCAATGCAGGCCCAAATAACTGTATTCATGGGACCCTTCAAACCCAACTTGCTGTCAAGTTAACCAATGTAAGTCGACTTTCTCTCCCAAAGAAAATCGTGTGATTTATTATTATAATTGGTATTGTTATATTTATTGTAATTATAAATTATGTTATGTATGCTAGTATCAGTATTATAAACAAACTACAACCATCAATTGTTAGATATTAGTATTCTTAAATATTATCATTACTAATAGATCACGCTATTTACCATCATCATAATGACTATTATTATTATGATAGCTAATATCAAATTCATTGTAAATGTTAATGACGTTTTGTGATTAACATTGCGATCAATCACACATTGTTACCATTTTTATTAACATTAAGATTGCTAATATTAGAAATGAATGGCCGTTAGTAAATTATCTATTTTGATATTAGTTATTACATGTAAGAATTATCATTATTAAATATTAATATTTTATTTTATCATTATTAAATACTATCATTGATATTAGAGCGTAATATGTATTTTTATTAATGTCACGTTAGCAAATACAAATTATAACACTAATGCTAATAGTTTTCTTATAATTAATAAGTTATATTGTAATTAATGATACACCAACTAGAGCTCTATCCCTAGAATCTAAGTTTATGACTAAACTCAAGGATGAAACCCTAGTTAGACATCAAACCCTGGAACTTAGGTAATCCAAACCCTAGGCTATGATCTTAAACCTAGATAATGCGTAGAACTTAGATCTAATTGTACAAGTTCATGATTGTGGTAAGATTCAATTCTAAGGGCGCAAGCACTTAGCAACACTAAAAGGTGATTCGATTCATCAGGTGATGATTCTTCCCCTTGAGCTTTCCATTTTTTCATTAACTTAAGTTATAGTTTTATTTTAATTTATAAATGATTTCTCCATTCTATAACTACATGTGTTAATTGTTAGAATTGAGTTACTACATCACATGCTTAATGTTTATCCTATATATTTAATTCATGCTATTGGATTACTTGTGGATTGCTTCTGGGATTTAAACTGGTATATTAGTGGAAAATTCCCACTTATAAATATACACTCATACTTGGGATGTAACTTGATTGATGGTGTTTGCAATGGACCTTTGATATAGTGGTTATTGAGTGGTGGTCTAGATAGATCATTGATGTGGGCCTACCATCCAGAGTTGTTGTGTCTAAGTGGTTTTCAAGGATGGTCTTTTATCGCGTGATTTTACAAATCGCCCTATGTGGCTTGTTTTGATATCGCCCTATGTGGCTTTGTTCTAGTATTTTCATATATGGGTTTGATGTTTTATACTGTGTAACCATGCGATGGTAAGCCCCATATACTGTAATATGATTGGCTACTAGTCGACGAGTTTCCATTAAACATCCTAAGATGGTAGTCTCATGAGCCGGGGATTATGGTATGGGACCTGCCCAAGCTGTCGGCCTACGCAAGTGACGAGCTCCCATAGTGACCTTGAGCTTATTTAAAACTAGCTGATTGTAACTAGACTAATAATGGTTTTGCTAATCATGCATACATGGCACCAACCAGCGTTTATCACTAATGTACTGATGTACGATAGACAGTCATTATGCCACACACACTATGTTTTCGCTGACGATTAGCCCTTTTCCGACCAGTTGATTTTTTCAGGTTCGATGATTGCATGGGTGACGAGCCCAACTTCCACATGGATGTGCATCCCCGGGACGATGACTGCATTCATGCATTCATGTATCTAATAAGACCCGCATCATGTATTATTTTGTATGCTTTGCTTTATGGTTATGCTTACCTAATGTGGTGGTGTGTAATCTTGAGGGAAATTCACACTGAGTTGGCCACTTATCTATCAAATATATAAATATACAGGTAGCACGGGTGGCTTAAGTGGTATGCAGGTTCAGACTGATGAGGAGCAGTTATGGTGGTCAAGGATGCATGGTTGTACCTATCAAGGAAGCTGCGCGATCTTGCCGCTTTTGTTTATATGTTTCATATGCTTTTAAATTTCTCATGTGTGTAATCTTGTAATTGTTAATGTGGAAACATTGGTTTGTATAAGTCATTATGGGTAACCTTTTTGTATTCTAAATTTAAATGCAGATTTTTCTTTATGCTGACTTGTGCATTCTACGCTAACTGCTTACTCTGAATGAAAAAATAATATGAAATTTGGCTCTCTAAGGTTAACACTCGAGCTTTTGGGAAACGGGTCATACACACGAGTCTTAAAAAGTTAGGGCGTTACATCCTTCCTTCGTAACCACACCATCAACAGAAACGGATGATGGTCCACTGATCAGCAGTGGCCATTTCAGTCGATGGTTAGGATTATCTGAGGAGCATCACCACAATGTTCATATACCATCCAGCCGCCCATTGCTGGGTCTCAGCCACAAGCTTTGGGCCGAAACCGACCCACATTCTGGGCCGAGCATAGGACTGAGATGCGGGCATTCATCAGGCTATGAAAACAAACTGAGATCTAGCCTCCATCAGGCCGTGTATCAGGCTGAGATCCGACAATAATTGAGCCATGTATAGAGCTGAAAATAGCTTCCAACCGGACCTCCCTATGAGCCCTGAATCAGACCAAAAACAGACCCTTAATTAGGCTCTGTAATAGGCCGAAAACGGCTTTCGGGTTGGATTGAAACCAACCTTCACCAGGCAGAGTAAATGTACTGAAACCTAGCCTAAAATCTAACAATCATCAGGCCGTGGAAGGGTTATAAATAGGCCCTTAACTGGGCTAGAGGTTTGACAAAAGATGGGCCCTTATCTGGGCTCCGAAACGAGCTGTCACGGCTTGTAAATGGGCATGGAATCGGGTCGGAATCAGGCCTTGAAGAGACCTTGACCTTGTTTAGAATGCAGGCCTTCAGCGGGCCATGGTAGGGGGCTGAAATCATGTGGGTTGCACCCTGTAAAACAGGTGGGCTGCACCACATTTGAAGCACAGTGGGCCTCACCATAAATCCCAGCGGCCCTTACCTTAAGGGCCACGTCCCAGTGGGCTTCACTACATTGCAGCAGGCCGCACTCAAGCATTAAGTAGGGCTGCCAAGTTGGGCCGGACAGGGTCTAGCCCCAACCAGTCTCTGGACGATGGGAGGGCTGCCAAAATGGGCCACGCCACTGGCCCACCCCAGTCCTATTTAGGCCACCTAAATGGGCCAGGCCGATCAGCCAAATTTCATCGGGCCCAGGCCTTTTGGGACCTTGATGTTGTAGCTTAGTTTGTGTCAAACCAGGCCCAATTTGGACCTTAGCTTGGAGCAAATTCCAGGCTCAATCTAGGTCATTAGTGGGACAAGATCCGGTGGGCTTAGCCACTCTAGATCGGGCCCAAATGATCTTATTTATGGGCCCTTTAAACCCCCACAAATTCTCAATATGCTTAAAGGCTTAAGAGTTGTTGTCCAATGCAAATTGGTCCTCTAGGAAGCTGTTTGCGTAACTTGAGGCCACTAGCTACAAGCGGGAACTTGGGTCAAGGGTAGGACTACAACAACTCAGGTGATGACTTCTCCCCTTGGGCTTTCCATCCCCAAGCTAGGCTAAGGGTAGCCTTTATGGTAACCATGAATGATAGCGCAGAAATGGTAAATCATTCGGTTAGTTGCTTGAGCTTATGTTTATTTAGTGGTTTGATACTTAGTTAGTTTACTTAAACTTATGCTTTAAAATTGATTTGAATCCTTGGATAGCTTAACTCATGCCTTAGACATGATGTGAATTGATTAGAATAATTGATTAATTAGCTTATCACCTGTATTAGAAATAAATTATTTGATCGATTATTTAACACTTAGTAAGATGTTTGATTTAATTACTTAACAAATGTACTAGAATTAATCGGAGTACTTGATTAGCTGGACTTAAACACTTGATGAGCTTGTCTTAAGAACATTCTTTGGATTTATTAGAACTTACGATTAGTTACTGGATTACATGTTCAAAGAATTGATTAACAAATTATTTAAGTATAAGGATCACTTGATTTGCTTCCTGGAGTATATGCTTTAGAAATTGATAGGTTATCAACACATGATTATTGAATTATTCATATATGTGAGTTTACTTTGAATATTGAAGCATGCCTGAGTCTTCATATGATTGCTTTGGTTGTAAGTCACATATTGTCTGAAATCTCTCTATGGGAACCTCTATTTAAAGAGAGTCTGTGCTTAGGGTGTAATTAGACTGGTATGATAAGTATAGACCCTCAATATGGAGGTTATGGTTAGTGGCAGTTCGAATATGGGGTTTACCATCTGCCATCTACCTGACTATAGAATGACCTTTCAGCAATTGTTATTACCGTTGTTTACTCGCAATTTAATCATGCATACCGTCTCACCTTAGTCGTTGTTTTAATGTTACAATACTCCATTCCTAGTCAGCATACAATGGTAGTGCTCATACAAGGGAAGTTGATTGGCCACATGATGATGGGTTCTGTACATATCCTAAGGTGGTAAACTCATGGGCCGGGGATGGTGGTCATAAGGCACTATGATCGAGTCGTTGGCCTAAACTGGCGATGAGCCCCCGGACTAACCTTTGAGTTCATTTAAATTGGCTGATTGTAATTGGACTAATAATAAATGGTTTGGCTAATCATGCATACATGGCACAGACCAACGTCTATCGCTAACGTACGTGATGTACGCTAGACAGTCAATATGCGGTACGTGATGTACTTCGCTATTGGCCAACTTTTGCATGGATGACGAGACTAACTTTCGAACGAATGAGCATCCCCGGGTCGATGACTGCATTCACGCATCCATGCATATAACAAAATTGCATTCTACTATATTTTGGTTGCCTCGATGTTTTTACGTTTTTTCTTGTCTAGGGCGGCGATGTGAAATTTTGAAGGGAAATCACACTGAACTGGCCACTCATTCATCAATGTTTAACTGTACAAAGAATATAGGAGCAGGGGTGGACGACTACGTAGCGGATCACAAGATTGCTACCATTGTAGCAAAGGAGGAGTCATTCGAGGATGAGCCGTACCGGGAGGCGGCTGCTTATTTTGGATTAAATCAGTAGACTATTTGTTTATATTTATTTCAGTACACTTGGGAACTTAAGTTTTGTATATGGGCCCTAACCCAGGATATTGTTATCATTGAGTTACATTTATGCTACGCTTGATTTTCGTTAATCATACTTTGATATTGTTGATTATCATTTAATTATCTGCTAACATTCGGGTTTTGATCAAGAAACAAGTTGTAACCTCGGGTCCTAAAAACTGGGGTGTTACACGTCACCCTTATAAGACAAATTCCATTGTTCATATACTAGCTTTTTATTATAATAACAACATATGGGCCGGAGAGCCATGACGTACCTGAAAGGAAAAAGCTAAAGCTATTAGACTTACAAGAACAGTACAACAATCTAAAAAATTATCGATATTTTTAAAAAAATGCACATCAGAGGGATATTCACTGTGGACCGCTGATATATATTGTGTACCACTGATATTCAGCTTGGCCCGCCGATATTCACCAGGTACCGCTAACATTGTCATGGATCCCTGATATTCACCGTAGATATCAGTGATCCATAGCCAATATTAACTGAACACAGTGAATATCTATAACACCCCATACTTTTCAGTACTTAGCCGTTACTACAATGACCTAATTTATGATGAATGCAAACCTGATTTGCTAAATACTTACCCTTATTCGAACTTGAATCCAACCGTTAATGGTAATCTTCACCCATAGATTGAGTCATACAGTCGTCGTCTTTCAAGATGGACCATTACATCACCTAGAGAACCGCATTGAACCTCATGAGGCTTAATTCTAGAAACCTAATTGGGATAAAATGTCAAACTATGTCCTGTTAGGTTGATTGAGCTGTGGAAAAGCAGTTTCAAGACTTAAGTCACAAGATTCACCATTCCTTAGTCTTACAACCAATATTTGGGTGATCCATCCATATGGGCGAGACATAAAAGAGGGGAAAGCCTTAGCCGCTCGCCCTTGCCCTCTCTATTTGAAAAAACCCTATCTCATAACACCACCTGGTTGGCCATGGAGATCATCACATATTGCACACCAACACCGTACTAGAGGAACAATTAATTGGACAAAGGAATCCAGTTGTTATGAACCGGATTCCATGACTCCTGTGGCGGAGGTCCTTCAGGGTTTGAAAGATCCATTCCTCTAGCATATCTCTAGTCAAGTTTCAACGGCGCGCATGGATGACTGTCACAATCTCCGTCAACAATGACAACTGATTGGATATCAGGACAGTTCACACCTTCAGCTACCAAATCGAGAATGAGATGGCTTCCAAACAACATCTCCAGCCATTGATTCGAAGGTATGAAATCCCATTTTATTTTTTTTAAAAATAAAAATATATGTAAGGTGTTGTTGAAATCCATGGCTTCCAGTTATCAGCTTGAAAATCGGCTGCCATTAACGTAGTAGGATTCTGATTAATGAAACTGTGCACGAACGGGATCCATCCATAGTCCTCCTTCTAACACAATAACCATCGAATCTGTCTGATTTCTCGTTACTGAAGGCAATAATCAAACATGGCTGTCGGCATTGATCGGATGTCTAGAAAACCCAAAATCCAGCATCCGTCCAACCTGATTGCAGTGGCCTTGTTTGCTTATAACATAGTTATCCTTAGATGTCGGATTCTAGTGATATCATAATGATAGATTCACAAGCCAAGCGACAATGGTGATCTGTGTCATTGTCGTTTCTGGATGCCGGGCTTAATCTAAGTATGGTTATACTTTAATCATAACATATATCTAACCCAGAGGAATTTAAACCAGATGCAATAATCTATATAGATCCACTATACCTAATGCACCATTGGCTTTGATACCAACTATAAGCCTTAATGCAAAATTGCACAAGATTGTGCAATTAATCAAATATAGGAATCATTACAACAACACATAATTCGTACTTGTTTGGGATGTCATAACTGTACAAGATAGCTAGAATCTTCCTCACCTTACATTCTTAAAGAAGCATAGTGATGGAATGAAAAGCTTTCATCGTATATAGGTTTGGGGACCCAACCTTATTTCCATAGCTTAGAAGATTTGAGGAGTTTTAAATCCATCCAAACTCCTCTCCGTAAGGCTTGACATGAATTTGGTAATCTCATTTCAATTAGAACATTGTGTGTGTGACACAATTATAGCGCACCACCCCTTACACAATTTTAGATGAATCACAATTGAATGGGTTCCACTGGTACTCTCTATCACACTATTCAAACTAGATCATTACTTGTTAAAAATCATGATGCTAGTTTCCATGCATTGTAAGTGATGATGGTGTGAGTGTGACCACCTAATCTATTAAAAAAAATGCAACTACATCAGTTTTTTCATTATATGTGATGGCAAAGTGGTCATTTTGAGAAAAATTTCGTTTGCTCTCATTTTTTTAATAAATTGTCCACTCAAAAAACCTTTGCATTTTTTCAAGCGCCTCAGATTTAGCAAAGCCCTTCCAGGCACCTAATGCCTGTCAGTCTTTGACTACCGTACTTAATAAAAATAGAAAAATTGCATAGAGCCGTAATCAATTCCACCCCTTCAATTCGTTTTGCCTCCAACGCAACACCTAGTGCACATCCATCGATGATCAAATAACTGGAGCCGTCCATATCATTGTTACTACCACAAACGAGCTATTTGGGCACCATCCAGAGTTATTGATGATCCTAACATTTAAATTTAGAATTAAAAAAATTCCAAATTCATATACGGATAATGATGCTAGCAGTCATTCATTCGTTCAGCCTGATATTCTCAAGGTAGCCCATTAATGAGGTCTTCCACGAAATGAACGGTTCCGATCTCAGCATATGGGCCAGAGTGGGCCGAGACACACTGTTCCATTACGAGTCGCAATACAGGCTACAATTGCCTTGAGTTCGTTTTGCCTCCGTTGCGATTCATGATCCATCGCCTGTCGCTCCCCACTCGGCCCAAATGCTGAGTTGGTCCGATGATTTCAACCGTCCATATTTTCTTTACTACCTTAAATCAATCTATTGTTCTTTCACCATGATTCATTGATGATCCTAACCTTTGATATTTAGAGTAATGCTAACAACCACCCGTCAAGCCTAGTTCTAAGGTAGCCACTATTACGTGTTTTGGACAATGGACGGTTCCGATCTCAGCATACTAGCCCCATCGGGCCGCGACACACGCTCCATTCTGCGTCGCGACATGCAAAACGGACTCTAATTGCCTTTGACAGGACGGACGAAAGAAAGCTTAACAGTCACAATCAACATGCAATTTTAACCGTCAGATCAACAACGAAATCAATGGCCGTAAAGCACGGAAATCAATGCATGGCACTATAAAGAAAGAGCTCCTCCCAAGCTAGAAATCTCTCCACTCTCTCTCACATGGATTTCGGGCCGGCATGCTTATCGGGTACCTGCCCTATACCCGATAGGGAAGATGGGTTTTCTCTAGAATCGTGTTATTCCGAGGGCTCACAAGATTTCTACAATCTGGACCCGCTGGTGTCCGATTCCAAGCTCGGCATGCCCGCTTCCACTATCTACCCGTTCGGAGCTCCGACCAACGGTTGCATGTCCAATTTTGACATCGAGCTGCCTAAGATCTTTGCCGAAGATCACAGAAATGGGCCAGCGGAGAAATTCCAAACCAGGGGCCTTATGGATTATCCGCCGATCGCCGTTGCCGATCAGATGGAGCAAAATCCCAACTATGCATTGGATTTTCAATACATGGACCCGATTAACTTTGTGGTGCCCGATGAGATTTCTTGCGTAACAGGCGATAATGGAATTTATGGGGAGGTTGGTGTGGATAGAAAGAGCATGCAGATGAGAAGCAACGGTAGAAATCAATACAAACGGCATGTCATTAAAGGACAATGGTCATTGGAAGAAGATAGGTAACTTTCGTTTTTTTTTCCTTAATAAAACGTTCTTGATCATTTTATTTTTTAAATTTCAAAGTTTGGTTGTCCAATTTCTCTTGATGTTCTATTTTTATTTTTGTGATTTTATGAATCATTCTTTTGAATTTATAAAATTATGGGTTTTTGATAATCAAAATTCTAATCTATTTTGTTTTTTCAATCCCATCCAATCTAGTTATTAAAGTTGGTATTTTTAACCATTTTTTGGATGCATGCAAGTGATACATTTTAATATTTTAATATATATGTATATGGGTATGTTTTTATATATTTATATATTTATATTGTATGTTTGATTTTGCTATATTTATTTTAATTAGGTTTGTATGTGCCTGTTGTAGATTATTAATATTTTTGGTTGAGAAATTTGGGCTGAAGAAATGGGCTGATATTGCTAAGATCTTAAAAGGGAGAATTGGAAAGCAATGCAGAGAAAGATGGCAAAATCACTTGAGGCCTAACATCAAGGTTTTTCTTCCTTTTCCTTCTTCCTTACTTTTCCTTTGTGTGAGTGGTATCCAAAGCTGAGTTGACTCGACCAAGTCGTCATTTTGGCTTCAATAGGCAATGAAATGAGTCATCAGATTGAAATAGAATGAGTTAGGGCGAGTCGTACTAGTTCTGGTCTCTGAGTTAACACCGTTACAATAGTACGCCCATCTAATTCTTTAATTAAATACATATACATACATACACACATGCATGATAAAAAAACTGGAGATTAAGCACACACGGATGGCCCAATAGTGGCATGTGTAAGTCTAAATGCATGCAACCCCAAAATTGGTGGGTCACACCATTATTGGATACACGCGGGCACGTTTATGTGCAAGGGGAACATACCATCATAGGACCCATGCGACCCATACAATTATACATATACGTAGATATATACATTCATGTTTAAACTACTACCTTGATGAGGAAAATTAGGTTTTTTTTTGTGAGTGCGCCTGTGGTTTTGTAGAACAGCGGAATTCGCGCTGATCGTGAGCATGTGCAAGATCAGCATGCAAAGCATCTTAGCTTGCATAAACGGCAGATATGGCCGTGTGTATGTGCAATAAATTTAAAAACGACAAAGAATGGGCTGGAGCGAAAGCGCGTGTTATTTTGGAAGATAAGAGAGGTTATCTACACCATTTGCAACAATGGTGATTTTTGAAGCTTTCAACCAAACTTGAAAGTTTAACAAAGACCATTGGATATTGGAGAGGAGAAATCCACCGTAGATTGCACGTTATAAAAATATATTTGTACTTGAGTAACCATGTTCGTATGATCAAGGGCCTGTAAATTGGATAAAGAGAGTTAAAAATAATCTTACTATCCATAAAAATAATCTTACCATCTACTATGCATCTTTTTTTTTTCTAAAGTCAATCGTTAAACTTTCACCAGGTAAATCATTATAACATTGTCAAAATCGAAAATGATAGGATCATATGTCAAAATCATCAAGCATGTGATAAACATGTTATGCTGGGTCTACTTTGGCAAATGGATTATGTGTGGCCCGGGCCTCATCCAAGAGTGCAGACCTTACCATGGGGCCCATCTTGATATAGGTATTTTATATCCAGTTGTTCATCTGTTTTGTCAAATCATTTTAGGGCATGAGCTCCAAAATGAAGAAGATCCAAATCTCAGGTGGACCATATTATAGGAAACAGTAGTGAATATTGAATGCCCTACCATTAAAAACTTCCTAGGGCCTAGGTAATGTTTATTTACCATCTAACTTATTAATAATTTAATACATATGGTTACATAAGCACGGATGAAGGGAAAACAAATATCAGCTTGATCATAAACTTATGTGGCTCATTAATGGTCAATCACTATTGTTTCCTATGATATCGCTTACTTGAGAATCGGATCTACTGTTTTTTTGGTCTCATGTCCTAAAATAATCTAAAAAAAATGGATAGACATCATGGATATAAAACACATACATTAAGATGGCCCCATCATAAGGGCTGCACTGTATTTGGTAAGCCAGAGGCCACAAATAATCGGCTCCCCTATTTTGGTGGGCCTCAAGGTTTAACTTTTATTTCTAGTGGACCGGTAAAATGTACCAAATATGAAATGTCTATGTTGTTGGTCAGGAAGAGTCAATTCCTTGTTTGGTGATTTTGGAGTCTGACTAGTGTCCTTCGAGCTCCATACATCTGTGCCCTTGTAGAACAAGCTTAAACTACTGGTGTTGGCAATGGTCCATGATCTAATCATATGGGCCACCACATGAATTTGGAGGTTTTTAGCTGGTTGGTAAATATTTTCTAGAGTGGGCCACCACATGAATTTAGAGGTTTTTGGATGGTTGAGTAATATTTTCTAAAGTGGGGCTGACCGTGTTATGCATATGACATCTAACCCATGTCTTGATGATTGGATTAACCAAAAATCAGATCGATCTTATAAGATTATTAGGAGGGCTAGACATAGAAAACAATGGATAACCATAAAAAACATCCGAATACACGTAGTCGCCCACACGACGGTTGGACTGGACTGATCTTGGGTGCGCCGAACTTCCACGGTGGGTCTGCCCTGCAAGACAGGTTTGGATGTGATACGACCCTTGTGGGCCCCAGACCAAACCCAGTCATTATAGAATAACTAATTTTATACAAGGAGTTGCAGGAGAACCGGCGCTCCACCTTAAAAGGCAGGAAGATCCTTCCATACAAACTTTCGCTTAGTAAATGGCATCAATCAAATAACTCATAAGATAGGCTCCAATCATCTGGACTGTCCAATTGACAGGCCCCCTCATGGTTGGATCCGTGATGAAAACTTGTACCCAATTATCATTTCTAGACTTTAAATATGTACATTTTTTCATCTCAGCCATTGATGTAAGTAGATTGTGATCATCCAAAACAAAAGCGTGACCAAATAGTTATAAAAACTTCCAATTGTAGTGATTTCGGGGATTTGGCTTATTCAAGAGGTGGTCGATAGTTTGGACGGCTCAAATCATGTAATGTGAAGATGGATGGATTTATACTATTTAGGGCCTGTTTGGTCTGTGGGATTAAATGGAATGGAATTGTATTAGATGTAATTGACACCATTATTGCAACCAAATACCATGGTATTTGGGGCATTCTGGATTGTGTCCTACTCCGCTGGTCTCAAACTGGGAACAGGCAGCAGCTTTGAGTGGCCACCATGATGTATGGGTCCTATCACACTGTCCATCCATTTTTCCTATCATTTTAGGGTGTAAGCCTAAAAGCGAGGTAGATCCAAGGCTCAAGTGGACTATACAATGGGAATTAAAATCTCACCGTTGCAAACTTTTTGGGGGCCATAGAAGTTTTGAATGTAGCTTATATTTGTGTTTTCTATTCATCCAGGTCTATGTAAATTTATGAATAGATTGGATGGAAAATAAACATCACAGTCGGCCTTAAAAAAATTCAACGGTGAGAATCATTATCACTGCTGCTTCATGTGGTGTGGTCCACTTGAGCATTGGATCTGCCTCATTTTTGGGCTTATTCCCTAAAATGATATGAAAAAAATGGATAAACGGTGTAGATAAGACCGATACATCACAATGGCCACTCAAAGCTCCTGCCGGTTCCAAGTTGGAGATGGGCGGGGGTAGGATGCAATCCGCGTCCATCCAATCACTATGTTTCGGACAAAATTCTTGCTATATGAAAAACACTGGATTTTGCTTAACCCCATTTGGTGGACCATGAAATTATAATCAACAAATCATATTCACAACAAATTTCATTTTCTTGTATACGTATATAACTAGAATGTCACATGTAAATAGTGTATATGGATGGATGTCATAAATAAAACACATGCATTAATGTGGGGCTCACATGTGTAGTGAATTTCAAAATCCACAGAAATTTCGCATGGGACCAAATGGAATTCCATCCCACCTAATCACAACCCTTCTTGTCCTCCCTAAACGCTGTATGAAATTTGTACCGAACCAAATACAATTTCATCCCACCTAATCCAATCTAATTCCATGTGCCAAACACCCCCTTAAGGATCTTCATCACATGATATCACAATTTTTTTAATTAATTTTTGCAGAAAGAGAACTGGACTGAGGAAGAAGACGTGATTTTAATAGAAGCACATCAAGTGATAGGAAACAAGTGGGCCGAAATTGCGAAGAGACTACCAAGAAGAACCGAAAACTCCATTAAAAACCATTGGAATGCAACGAAAAGAAGACAATTTGCACACCGAAGGTCCCGCAGCTCCAGATACTCAAAACCAAGCATGCTTCTCCAGAGCTACATCGAGACCGTAATCGCATCGAAACCATCTGATGCCGCTACGAGTAAGGAAAATCCACAACCCCAGAACAATGACTTGTGCCATGATGATCGGGTGGTCCCAAACAATGACCTTGATGATATTGTGAATTTACCAATTAGACCTGATTCATTGATGGATAGATGTGGAGGCATCGGTGGGCCACTCTTTGATGACATGTCAACGACTGGGATTATGCCTTGTGGAGCTGATGTGGGTGGTGACAGTTGCATGGGGATAGAAGTGGCATTAGACGTGGGGTATAACAGTCTCATGCAATGCGAGAATGGGAAGAGGGAGATGGATTTGGTAGAGATGATTTCTCAGACCAATAACAAAATCAAGATGAGAGAGAGCTGAGAGAGAAAGAGAGAGAGAGATATGATTTCTCATACCAACAACAAAATCAAGATGAGAGAGAGAGAGAGATGATTTCTCGAACCAACAACAAAATCAAGATGAGAGAGAGAAACAGAGATTGATTGTACAAAAAGCTTATATAAGTGTTCTAAAATATCAGAAATAGGACTGAAGGAAGAATAAGGAAACATGGGTTATCGTACACTTAAGTAGTAATGGTTATGTAATAGAATTTTTTTATCTTTGTTTTGTTTTTAACATTGGAATGGAAAACATTCAAGGCCTTTAGTATAATGAAATCCAATCCGTTCATTGGGTGATGATCTTTATGTTCAACATACATGCAAAAATCAGAATGATAAAACACTCAGATGGGCTATTTTAATGGGAACAATGTGAAACTCTGGATAAAACCACACGTTGTGGCCTGCAAGAGTTTTGGGTGAGGCTAATTTTTTCAAATTCACTTCATTCTTGTGGTTCGCAGCTGATGAATAGTTTTGATTAAAGATATACACCATGGTGGCTCCACACACGGACTTGTGCTGGCATCCTGTCTCATTGTTTCCTTCTGTGTGGGCTAAGGTTACCATCTAGCATGACTTTTTTCGACCTATCTAATTAGAATCATGATCTGCACCTACTGGACGGTAGAGATACCTCTTGGTGGGCCCAAAGGAGGGAGCCTTTGACTCTCTTTCTTAAGGCTCCTCTCAAAGTAAACATATAACAGGCTTAAGTTACAAGTGTGGCCCACTAAGTTGGCATCCAACCTATCTAACAGCATTGCCCTATCATGAAAGTGTGATGCTATAAAAAAATCAAGCTTATTTAGCTCATGTGGACTACCATGTGAATGTTCTTGGATGGTTGCATATCCATTGTTTTCTATGGTGGGCATTCGATGGACGATCAAAATAAAAATGGTCAACAATCTTAATTTAGCAAATGCATACAATTCATCAAAGCTTGTAACATAATTTGTCTGATGTTGCTTTCGACATTTAATTTGGAGGGTTTAATTAGAATTAGAGTATGCCATTTATAAAAGTTTAAAATGCTCGAGTATTAACCATCATACACGCTCCCAATATCATATAATTCCTCTTCGAGAAATACTAACATAGCTTTTGGTCTATAAAACTAAAGATTACATTCTTTCAAATAAGGGTGCCAATGAGCTAAGTTGGCCCACCTCAGGCAGGACTTAGGCTAAAGTATCAGGCTTTTGGGTCGGGCTTGGGCTTAAAAATCAAGCTTATTACAAAATTAGGTCGGGCTTGGCCATAGATATTTGAAAGCCCACAAGCTAGGGCTAGCCCATTAGACTCTCACCTCCAACCTACTCATGTCTCTCTCTATAGTACCAACGACTATCGGATTGCTCCAATAATTGGTGACGCCTACAAAATCCTTAAGGTAAATTCTCAATTGACGCCTTTATCTTTTAGATATGACTCCAACTAAATAGTTCCACTCAAAGCCTCATCTTTAAACGGACCAGATTCATTATCCTTTACAACACATTGTTGGAAGCGTGTGCAGTGCTCGAGCTTTGCATGACCGATTGCTGTGCTTATATAAAATCTAATCTGTCCATCAGTTTAGACATCTGATTTAACTCAAATGGGCAATATCATGTCTAAAACTTCCAAATTCAAATAGTGTATTTGATATAAATTTTGGATAAGATTTATATATATATATATATATATATATATATATATATATATATATATATATATATATATATATATATATATATATATATTCATCCTATAGGTTATGACATAATGAATGGATTTGATGGAATATTAAAACAACCAATGGGCTCAAAAAGATTTTTGTGGTAGACATTTTCATCTCCATTTATTATTTCATGAGTTATTTTAGCTTTTGATCCGTGTAATTATTGTAAGACCCGTATCCTACTCTGTACCGTTCCGTATGCTTCCGTAGTCCTTCCGGTCGAATTCCGACAACCCTCGACCCGTATCCGATATTTACGCGCGATCCTAAGCTGAGTCACGCATACCGAAGTCGGCTCGAACTAGAACTTGTATCATAGCGACTACGCCGTCGCCGCGGTTCCAACGCCGCGACTCGCGCACTGATCCGATACCCAGGCTAAGAGATGTGGGCCTGCGTTCATTCCGAAGAACCGCCGCGCATTACGAACTTTAAGGGAATCTCTACGATATGTCACATCAAATCAAGTACACCACCTTACCTCAATGCCACCTCACCCAACAATAAGTACAAGTGGCCTCTCTCTCTTTTCCCATAAATCCACTCTCTCTCTACCCATCTCTCTTTTACCAATTTTCAAACAAATCATACCCATCCATCTCCTTTCCTTACAACTACCACATCATTCCATCCATATCATCCCATCCCCTCTCTCTCTCTCTCATTTCTTAACCCTCCCAAATAACACCACACGTCCAAGCTTTTCCAAACTATCCCAAAGCAACAAGTGTGGCCCACCCTCTCATCTCCCATCTCAACCATTCATCTTTCATCAACCTCCATTAAAATCGAAGGCAAGGAGCATAGGATTCCATGGGATTAAGAAGAAGGAAGATAGGTGGGTGATTTACCATTGTTTTCTATTTTAAGGGCCACTTGTTGTGGGACCTACACGATGTATGCTTTGTATTTAGGGAGGGCCCATAGTGGCAGGGTCCCTCCCCTTCTCACCGATCTTCTCTCTCTCTCTCTCTCTCTCTCTCTCTCTCTCTCTCTCTCTCTCTTGTAATGGGCGTGGCCACTAGATCGACACCGATCATGGACCCACCATGATGGATGTATTTTATCAATGTCATCCATCTGTTTTATCCAGGCCATCCAGTGGGCCTGGATGATGAGAAAACACAAATATTAGACCCATCAGGTGGGCCACGTTCATGTGGGACCCACCTTGATGACACGTGGGCCACCTACATGTCGGATCCATCATGATGATTGTGTTATATCCATGCTGTCCAGCGTCCAGGAGACGCTGGACAGGGAGCGGCTAACATGAAGTGCGTGCACTGACATGGGTAAGTACTAATAAGCTAACAAATATATATATATATATATATATATATATATATATATATATAAAATATTATATTATAAATTTGGTGTAACGCCCTGAAATTCGGGGGTCGAGCATAACTCAGCTCCCGAGTTCCAAAACATCACTTATGCAACATATGCAATGATGGATGTATGTTGTCTGTATGAGTGCATAAAACATGGAATAGATTAAGCCAAACTGCAACATAATTCAGTGATAAGTGAAAGTCTCAAGCGGAAGACTTAAAGAAGTATAGATATTAGTATATGTCCCTGAGATATGCATACTCTGCCAGGTTATAATTACATTCATGTGTGTCTCAAAATGCAAGTATCAAATGAAATAAACCATTACAAAATAAACCCTGTATCCACGTAGATCAGGACACGGCTCACATGAACCTGCCTGAGAACTGCATAAAAGAAAACGCGTCCTCATCATCCTCACACTCCTGCTCTGCCTCAGGGGTCGCGTCATCATCTGTATCTAAGACAGAGTCTGGTTGGTGTTGAAACACCGTCCCAGAATGTGGGAGTGAGTGATCAACTCAGTGGAACTATACAATAAGAGTTAACATGATATCAAATCAATCAAGCAGTAATGATAAGGCATTAAAATCAAACACGCCCTAAGTACTCTTATTAATGCAAGGATGTATGAAGAAATGATGCATGCCCTCGCCTGCACTCCCTCAGCATCTTCATCTTACGGTATGCATGACAACCTCTCGCAGTGCCAACGACGCCAACGCACATGCAATGCGGTGCATGAACATGATTACCAAGTTGTTATTAGTCCTTTTCATACAGTAGGATTGGGAAGCTAAAGTACCTTCCTCATATCAATTCCCAAACGGTGATCCATTCTAGGGTCGTCAGTCCTAGACAATCTCATACGATCATATGGTTCTAGGTCGCGGTAAAGGGCTCGTCACCAATCAATGCATGCCTATCATACCTTAGTTCTACCCTAAGGCTCGTCGCCTTAACGCAGTATCAAGGTATGTTCGAGGTCACTACAAAGGGCTCGTCACCAATCAATGTAGGCCGACAGCACGAATAGTATCTCATACCACCATAATCGGCTCACGAGTCTAGTGTGCTCACCGGTCACTACAGGAAGACTCGTCTCCCTAGCGTAGGCCGACAACTCGACCACGGTGTTCCATACCACCATGCCTGGCTCATGAGTCTTAGCGGATCAAGGTACAATGATTAATGGGATCGCATTGGTAAGTTTAGTACTCTAGATTCAAACAATAGCGTTCATACATGGTGTACATCCACCGGGACAATCGGGTTACTTGACGAACTCGACTAGCATGAGCGCACGTTGAGTTGAACGACATAGGGTGCGCAAACACCCTGTGTGGCCAAACCACTGCCGACAACCCTAATACGACTCGAGTTCGTCAAACACGTCCTACGTGGCGAAAACAACCTCGGCCACGAACTTAAAGTTTGTTACCGATTACCTGGACTATTTCATAGTCCCAAACATCTTCAACCATAACAGATATTCATACTAATAATTTAGAACAGTAATTGATCAACAATTCTAATCATATAGTATGTGAGCATTTGATGAATATCAACTTAACATGGATTTACACACAAGTAGTGCTTGAATTTAAACGACAAAGAATGTAAATTGCGTGTAGAAAATCATACACACCAATAGGATAGTTGAGAATCTCTTCTCAACGTCCGTAAACAGGATAATATATTACACACTTAATCATTCAGACATTTCTACAAACACTTAGACTACATATTCCAACATACATGACATATGTTGGTGATAACACACATTTGGACAATTTCTTTTGCCAAGGAGTTAACATACATATAACTAGCACAAATATACGAAAATTAATCATGGCAAACACTTGTTCGTATTTCATATGTATACGATACTTTCTATATGTACATGGAATACACAAATCTCAATATATTTCATATATATCAGGAACGCAATATAAATATCGCATTTAGCATGTGAAATTACACTCACAACAATAATAAACCATTAACTGACATTGAAAGCCTTGAAAACCATAACCTATACGAATATAGTCTGCACCTTAAACCAGAAAATGCGCACAGATCTGATTCAGACGATAAGTCTTCGTCAACGGCTACTAGATAACCTAAGGCATGAATAGAAATGAGCTACATCCACACTTAGACTATTCTAAGCTCTAAAACAGATTAGGGTTTGATTGACTTACCCAAAAATGAACTTAGAATCGCCAGAATAGCGATTTAGAAGGGACGGTTTAGAGATGCAGAGTAACAAGGAAGAATCTCAAGATGATTCACCAACTTCTCTCTCACTTTCTTTCTCTTTTCCTCTCTCTCTCTCTTAGCTAGGGTTAGAAAATTCGTATGGAATTGAGAGTGAGGGCTTTAGGTCTATCTATAGGCCTAAAATGGATGAAAATAGCCCTAGGGCCAAGGTATACTTAGGTTATAACCAAATCACGTCTATATTGGTCCAACGGAGCACTTTCGGTGGTCCTTTTTCCATGTGCAGTCGAACTTAAGCTCACTGACCATGGATCTAGGTCAGGCTGAGTTTTTGTACCGATCAGATTTACAGATCAGCCGTGGCGGACCAATCTCAATTCAACGGTCACCGAAACTCGATCAGGTCCACAAGCATTATGACATATCAGGGCCATCTTACTTGATCCGAGGGTGAAATTGGGGCAGAATCCAACGGTAAGAAAGCTTAGAATCGGCCCGCAAGCGACACGACTCAGATTTCATAAATTCATATTTAATTTCTCAGCTTTCTCACACTCTTTACTCCGGACTCAAACAAATCGACCCAGGACATCATCTGGACTTGATTTTTAAGGTGATGGTCAAGCCCAGCCAGGTGATCATAATTGTCTAAGATCATCGCTATCGGACTTTCGACATGCGCTCCAGGTCCAATACAAAGTTTCCAAGTACTCCCGAGAGCAACTGGATTTAGCGTTGAATCCCAGATTTCAGGGTAACATAGCGCTAACGATTCTACAGGTTTTGAGTTTTGCAGATCAAATTTAAAGTGATTGATGCTAATTTCAAAAGCAATCGAGTTTAGCGCTAAATAACCCACATTAAACCTCTAAAGAATTTGAGGTAGTACTCAGGTCTTTGCACGAAATTTTTCGGGTCATTACAATCTATCCCCCTTAAAGAAAAATTTTATCCTCGAAATTCGTACCTTCTCATACTCCTCAAGGATCTGAGGGTAGCTCTTTCTGACCTCAGCTTCAGTCTCTCAAGTAGTCTCTTCTTCATTATGATGCGTCCACAGTACTTTCACAAGAGGGATGACCTTGCTACGCAACACCTATTCCTTCCTGTCTAAGATACGTATCGGTCGCAGTACATATGTGACATCCTCGCTCAACTACACCTGCTCCCAACTGATAATATGCGAAGGATCAGGAACATACTTCTTCAGCATAGAAACATGAAATACGTTATGCACGCCCGCAAGTGGTGTGGGCAAAGCAAGGCGGTATGCTACCGCTCCCACTCGATCCAGTATTTGAAATGAACCAATAAATCTCAACGTGAGCTTCCCCTTCTTACCAAACCGCAGAACTCCCTTCATAAGGAAAACATTAAGAAATACATGGTCTCCAACCTCAAACTCAAGCGGTCGCCGCCTCGTATCAGCGTAACTCTTCTGCCTGCTCTAGGCTGTCAGAAGTCGATGTCGAATAATGTCAACTTTCTCTGAAGTCGCCTGCACCAACTCTGGACCAATCAAACTATGCTCGCCAATTTCTGCCCAGCAATGCGGTGCTCTACACGGGCGACCATACAACGCCTCGTAGGGAGCCATGCCGATACTCGCCTAGAAACTGTTGTTATACGCGAACTCTGCATAAGGGAGACAATCATCCCAACTGTCCTTGAAATTCAAAACATAAGCTCGCAACATGTCTTCTAGAACCTAATTCACACGTTCCGTCTGCCCGTCTGTCTGTGGATGAAACGCGGTGCTGAATTTCAATTTCACACCCATCGCTTCTTGGATACGAGTCCAGAAGATAGATGTGAATCACGTATCTCTATCAGAGACAATCGCCAAGGGAACTCCGTGCAGACGTACAATCTCTTTGATGTACAACCTAGCCAACTTGTCTGCAGAGTTTGTGACTCTGATCGGTAAGAAATGACCCGACTTCGTCAATCGGTCACGATCACCTAAATAGAGTCATGTCCCTTCCTTGTTCTCGGTAGCCCTGAAATAAAATCCATAGAGATGAAGTCCCACTTCCATTCTGTTATGGGCATGGGCTGAAGCAGTCCAGGAGGTCGGCGATGCTCTACCTTGACCTGCTGGCACGTGAGACAACGAGATACAAACTCAGCAATGTGAACCTTCATGTTGTCCCACTAATAAGAACTTCTCATATCTTGATACATCTTCGAGCTACCTGGATGCATCGCAAGCTTAGAATTATGGGTTGACTCGAGAACCTCCCGTCTCAAGTCAGGAATGTCTGGGACACATAACCGACCACGATATCGTAGGCCCCCATCTGAACCAACACTCCACTCGGAGTCCTCATCTGTACCAACCCGCTCTCTCATCTTCGCCAATAGCTCATCATCTGCCTGAGCTGCAATGATCATATCGTCAATAAGGGGCTGTACTCGAATGTGTGAGATAACCTCATACGGCTCTTCCATCGTAAGTTTCTGCTCAAAGTCTCGCACAAACTCCATCATGTCCCATTCTGCTATCATTAGCAGAGCCGCAAACTCTATAGCCTTCTTGCGACTCAACGTGTCTGCTACAAGGTTTGCCTTGCCCGGATGGTAAGAGACATCGAATTTAAAGTCTTTCAATGTTTCCATCCATCGACGTTACCTCATATTCAAGTCACGCTGCATGAAGATATACTTAAGGCTCTTGTGGTCGCAAAAGAGCTCAAACTCCTCTCCGTAAAGATAATGTCTCTAGAGCTTTAATACGAAAATGACAGCTGCCAACTCCAGGTCGTGTGTAGGGTAATTCTCTTCGTGTTTCCTCAACTGTCTCGAGGCATATGCAATCACCCTGTCCTTCTGCATAAGGACACAACCCAGACCAATGCGAGAGGCGTCAATATATATTGTATACTTAACCCCTTGCTCTGGCAATACTAGCACAGGACGGACGTCAACTTGTCCTTCAGCTCCTAAAAAGTTATTTTCACCTTTTCATTCCAAGCAAACTTCAAGTCTTTCCGTGTCAACTGAGACAACGGTCTGGTTATCTTCGAGAAGTCTCGTATGAAACATTGATAATAGCCTGCTAGACCCAGAAAGCTTCTCACATCAGTAACCGAACCAGGCTGCTTCCAGTCCTGAACTGCAGCTACCTTAGCGAGATCGACAGCTATCCCTTCCTTGGACACCACCTGTCCTAGGAACTTGACTTCCTCCTTCCAGAAATTACATTTCTTGAACTGCGCAAAAAGTTGATTCTTCCTGAGAGTATCCAAAACCGCTCTTAAGTGCTCCTCGTGCTCTTCCCGACTCGCAGAGTATATCAAAATGTCATCGATAAAGACAATGACGAATCGAAACAAAAATGGCCGAAACACACTGTTCATCAGATTCATGAACACGGCCGGTGCGTTCGTAAGACCAAACGACATTACAAAGAACTCATAATGGCTGAAGCAAGTCCTGAATGCGGTCTTCTGCACGTCCTCATTCTTGACACGCAACTGATGATACCTTGACTGCAAATCAACCTTCGAAAAATACTGTGCCCCCTTCAACTGATCAAATAGATCATCAATCCTGGGCAAGGGATACTTGTTCTTCACAGTCACCTGATTTAACCTGCAATAATCTATACATAATTGCAAGGAACCATCCTTCTTCTTGACAAACAGAACAGGTGGTCCCCAAGGGGACACACTAGGTCGAATAAAACCCAACTTCAACAAGCCATCTATCTACTTCCTCAATTCCTCCATTTCACTCGGAGGCATGCGATAGGTGGGCAAAGAAATAGGTGTCGCATCAGGCATGAGATGGATAATAAAATCAATCTCGCGCCGAGAGGGTAATCCAGGAATCGACTCAAATACATCTTTAAAATCCCGAACTACTGGCGTGCTTTCAAGCGCCGAACTAGCCATACTCTCCAACAAAGAAGTATAACAACCAAAATGAAAAGGGTAACTGACCTGAATAGGGAAAGTAAATGTCTCGCCCTCGGGTCCATGGACTGTCACCAGCCTAGCTTCACAATCAATCTCTGCTCGCATCTTCGTGAGCCAATCCATATCCAAAATGACATTGTAATGGTATAGAGGTGCGATAAAAAGGTCAACCAGGATCGATCTGCTCCCTAGATCAATCAAACAACTCATACAAATCTTAGTAATATCAGAGGAGGTCCCTATAGCGGTAGTGAGCGTCACTCCCTTCATAGTAACAGTGCCCAAACTCAAGCGTTTAACTACCGCATACGATATAATAGAGGTAGTGGACCCTGTATCCACCAACAAGGAAACAAGAATACCTTGAATGTGAGTTGTAACCTCAAAAGATCTTGGTGCCAAGTTAGCCCCAGGCGCTTCAGCTGTAAGCGCGTGAACTCGAGCCTGCTGTGGACGATTCGGCGGAGGAACCATGGGCCGCTGAGGTGGCCTGAAGCGAGGCACAGAAGGTCTGAAGGATGGGTGAGCTGGCGCTGACCGAAGGGGTAGAGGTGATATGACTTGAGGCATCGGACGGCTGATCCTCTGCGGTAAAGTAAATCCACTATCCCGCATTCGCGTAAAGCAATTACGATCCGAATGCCCAATCTTCCCACAGTACGAACAGCGTAAGTCAGAACGCATCGGCTGAGCCGGCGATGCAACACGTCTCAGAGGAGAATCTGCCTGCGGCCTCTTGCCGAGAAATAGTGTACTCAGAAAATCAGATCAAGGTCTGGGAACTATAGGTGCTCGCATACGGGACGACCTGTCCCTGTCCTGCTCAGCTCGCAGGGACATGCTCACCAACTCAGCATAAAAAGATATACTAGCACAACACATCTTCGATCGAATCTCAGGCCTCAACCCCTCAGAAAAATGCCGCATCGGCTGATCACCCAGAAGCAATGGAGAATAACGAACCAGCTCAGAAAACCGGTTGTCATACTCAGTCACCAACATCCCTCCCTGACGGAGGTAAAGGAACTCACTCTCTTTCTCGTGTCGGTAAGTGACCGAAAAATACTTCTCGTGGAAGCGTGCGTCAAACACCTGCCACGTCCACTCAAAACCCTCCGCAACTGTGCAGAGAACACTGTCCCACCATAAACTGACATCCTTATCAAACATGAAGGAGGTAAGCTCGACCTATTTAGTCTTAACACAGTGAAGCGGCCTCAGCATCTTAGAGATGGGATCAATCCAGTACTCAGCCTCCTCGGGTCTATGAGAACCCGCAAACGTGGGAGGTCGTAAGCGCTGGAACCGCTCAAATGTGCCGCTAGCATTAGCATTCCCAGATGAGTGCATGGGTAAAGCAGGTGGAGTCGCCCCCATCAAATAAGCAAAGATGTCAGCCATGGAAGACAAAAACTACTGTTGTTGCTGCTGCTGGATTGGCTGCTGTTACATCAATAGCATCATCTGCTCAAACCATCAGGAGGCGGAGCGGACGAAGATGCATAAGGCGTCAACGCAGATGCACGGTTCGGCTCAGGAACTGAAGGCGTGACTGGTGTAGCCATGGGTGGTATCACGGGAGTCGGCCTAGCAGCGGGGCCAGTAACTGGCTGAGAGTCTGGCCCAGCACCAAAATGAGATGGGCCCGACTGTGGATCCGTCTGGCTATCGCCTAGGAGAGAAACCCCGGCAAGCGACTCGCTCAAAGAGAAACGGGCCGAAGTCTTCGAACCCTTGGGAGGCATACCCTACATTCAACGGAGGATGCAACCTGTGAGATTCAACATCCACATAATCTACCCACATAGCATTTACATCACAACTCAAGAAAAAACAACATGCATTTCATTTAACAAAATTATCGCAATACAAGAAGTGTAGCATTACATGAATCGCGACAGAGAAAGCATGCGAGCTATCACATCTAAAGCTTCAAACAACAAACAACTTTCAAACTACTACGCCTATAACGGCTACACACAATAGCAAACAACAAACAGAGCAAAGGACGACTACATCTGCAACTACTCGTCAGAATCAGGAGATGGAGGAGGGGCACCCTTATCCTGCAGACAACACAGGATAGACTTCAGAGTTCGAGACATCTTCTTGAACTTATGATTCACGAGGCCTCGAAGATCCATAATATCCTAGCGTAGAACAACCTTACCCTCCTCAAGCGGAGCTATACAGGCATCCCTGGCAGCCTGATCTGCGCCCTGCTCTGGTGCCGCAGGAGGAAAACTCTCACTCATGTCCCGGGCCTCCACTTCTTCCTCGTCCTGCTCTTCTTCTTCTTCTATCTCTGCTCCACCTTCGCCATTACTCTCTTCCTCATCGCTCTCAGTCTCGTCCTCACTTTCTTCAAGTGAGGCTTGTCGTTGACGAGGCTCAATGTCCATCTAATTAAGGGTCGTCTCATTAATATAATGAACAGGTACCAGCTTTTTTACCCCAAGCCTGTAGCCAAACTCATGTGCAAGCTTACAGATGAGTCTGCCAAATGGGAGCGATTCGGTCCTCCTATTCGAACAAGCGATAAGGACAATCTGACGCAAGATGTACGTTGGCACACATAGCTTCTCTCCTTGCCCCACCTGATATAGGAAATCGATCATCAGACGCGTACACTCGTTGCGGTTGCTCCACCTTGGATAAACATTGAATGTGCACATGTGGTGAAGCAAGTGGAAGTCATCCGTCATGTTGGTAGCTAAAAGGCTTCTATTAGGCTGTCATTCGACCAGACGACCACATAGGAACCGCGTGTGGCGATCCCTCTCGCGCACACTACTCAGATTCTTCTCACTAGCATGCACCTTGCCAAGCGACACGTTCAAAAGTCGGGATATCAAGGCGACGTTGATCGTGGCCTCCCGATCTCTTCCGCAGGGGATCTTGAACTGCAAAGGCTCCAACGAAGGTTCCCGAATGTAGGCATAAAAAGCTCGGACAGTACCCACATTGGCGCAGTATTCGCCCTTAAACAGGGGACACCAACCGGCCCCTTCCAAGCGCTCCAATAAGAGAAATTCACCAAATAGCCGCGGATCTACATGAGCTTCAAAAAGGACCCTACGGCCTTCATAAACTCCATGAAATAGCTCCGCCAACAAGGTTCTTTCAACGGGAGCTTGAGGATCGAGGTCCTACTTTGTCTGAAACTCTCGAGTGGCGGTCGTGCTCGCGGCGGCACCTCTCGGCCTCTATGCACGGGTTGGGCGGCTAGGCCTGGCTTCATCAACGGGCGCTCTTTTCTTCCCCATGAAAGAGAGAATGGTGGAGATGAAAAATATGGCCGTAACAAGCTCAAATAGAGCCATGAAAAATGAGAGAAAAGAGGGAATGGGAAGAATGATGAGACTTCCATGAATTTGAGACTCAAATGGAGGATTTGAATGCTCAAATAGAAAGAAAAGAGAGGAAAACAGCAATGGAGATGGGTTTTGAGGTGGGAAGAATGGGGATGCATGAAAATGGAAGAAGAAAGGGTTTGGGGAGGGATTTTTGTGAGGTTTTGAGAGAAATTTTAAGAAAAGGAAAGCTTGGAAAGTGGGTTTGTGAAGGAAGGAGGGTTTAGAAAGGGTTAAAATCGTGCAACCCTGGATGAGTGGGCCACACTAGACCCCACATCCGTCGGCCAGAGCCGGCCAGCCCGGACTGGCCCGCTGGGGGGCAAGGGCTCGCCGAACCGGCAAAGTCATCGCCGGTCTCTGGAAAGTCCGGCGATGACTCGCCGTCTGGGCGAGGTCCTCCTGGCCCCTAAGCTAAAAAATGATGTGGGTCCCCCCTGGGTCCCCCTAGAATTGCCCCGATTGGGCCCTTAGTCCGATTCGACGCTTATCAGGCCACTAAGAGTAGAATCTGATACAAATTCAGGTTTACAGACATTTTAATGCTGGGATGGGATGATACACCATCTAAACTCGTCAATGGACGGTCTGGAAGAGATTTTGGGTCGCTGTGTGTGATCAGGAGTGTGCACAGACTCGATCTCGGCGACCGTTTTCAGTCAACTTTTGCCGATAAGAGCAACTGGAAAACCTACACAGATTCTAAAATAAGCTCGCACCCTCCTACACTAAGGTGGAGACAGCGTGCGTTGTGTGACCATAACCTAGGTCCAGTTTAATCTAAATCATGCTCTGATACCAACTTGTAACGCCCTGAAATTCGGGGGTCGAGCATAACTCAGCTCCTGAGTTCCAAAACATCATTTATGCAACATATGCAATTATGGATGTGTGTTGTCTGTATGAGTGTATAAAATATGAAATAGATTAAGCCAAACTACATAATTCAGGGATAAGTGAAAGTCGCAAGCGGAAGACTTAAAGAAGTATAGATATCAGTATGTCATTGAGATATGCATACTCTGCCAGGTTATAATTACATTCATGTGTGTCTCAAAATGCAAGTATCAAATAAAATAAACCATTACAAAATAAACCCTGTATCCCCGTAGATCAGGACACAGCTCACATGAACCTGCCTGAGAACTGCATAAAAGAAAATGCGTCATCATCATCCTCAGACTCCTGCTCTACCTCAAGGATCGCGTCATCATCTGCATCTAAGACAGAGTCTGATTGGTGTTGAAACACCGTCCCAGAATGTGGGAGTGAGTGATCAACTCAGTGGAACTATACAGTAAGAGTTAACATGATATCAAATCAATAAAGCAGTAATGATAACGCAATAAAATCAAACATGTCTTAAGTACTCTTATTAATGCAAGGATTATGAAGAAATGATGCATGCCCTCGCCTGCACTCCCTCAGCGTCTTCATCTTACGGTACGCATGACAACCTCCCGCAGTGCCAAAGACGCCAACGCACATGCAATGTGGTACATGAACATGATTACCAAGTTATTATTAGTCCTTTTTATACAGCAGGATTGGGAAGCTAAAGTACCTTCCTCATATCAATTCCCAAACGGTGATCCATTCTAGGGTCGTCAGTCCTAGACAATCTCATACGATCATATAGTTCTAGGTCGCGGTAAAGGGCTCGTCACCAATCAATGCATGCCTATCATACCTTAGTTCTACCCTAAGGCTCGTCGCCTTAATGCAGTATCAAAGTATGCTCGAGGTCACTACAAAGGACTCGTCACTAATCAATGTAGGCCGACAGCGCGAATATAGTGTCTCATACCACCATAATCGGCTCACGAGTCTGGTGTGCTCACTGGTCACTACGGGGAGGCTCGTCACCCCAGCGTAGGCCGACAGCTCGACTACGATGTTCCATACCACCATGCCCGGCTCATAAGTCTTAGCGGATCAAGGTACAATGGTTAACGGGATCGCATTGGTAAGTTTGGTACTCTAGATTCAAACAATAGCATCCATACATGGTGTACATCCACCGGGACAATCGGGTTACTTGACGAACTCGACTAGCACGAGCGCACGTTGAGTTGAACGACATAGAGTGCGCAAACTCCTCGTGTGGCCAAACCACTGCCGACAACCCTAATACGACTGGAGTTCGTCATACACGTCCTACGTGGTGAAAATAACCTCGGCCACGAACTCAAGGTTTGTTACCAATTCCCTGAACTATTTCATAGTCTCAAACATCTTCAATCATAACAGATATTCATACTAATAATTTAGAACAATAATGGATCAACAATTCTAATCATACAGTATGTGAGCATTTGATGAATATCAACTTAACATGGATTTACACACTAGTAGTGCTTGAATTTAAACGACAAAGAATGTAAATTACATGTAGGAAATCATACACACCAATAGGATAGTTGAGAATCTCTTCTCAACGTCCGTAAAAAGGATAATATATTACACACTTGATCATTCAGACATTTCTACAAACACTTAGACTACATATTCCAACATACATGACTTATGTTGGTGATAACACACATTTGGACAATTTCTTTTGCCAAGGAGTTAACACACATATAACTAGCACAAATACACGACAATTAATCATGGCAAACACCTGTTCGTATTTCATATGTATACGATACTTTCTACATGTACATGGAATACACAAATCTCAATATATCTCATATATATCAGGAACGCAATATAAACATCACATTTGGCATGTGAAATTACACCCACAATAATAATAAACCATTAACTGACATTGAAAGCCTTGAAAACCATAACCTATACGAATATAGTCCGCACCTTAAACCAGAAAATGCGCACAGATCTGATTCAGACGATAAGTCTTCGTCAACGACGACTAGATAACCTAAGGCATGAATAGAAATGAGCTACATCAACACTTAGACTATTCTAAGCTCTAAAACAGACTAGGGTTTGATTGACTTACCCAAAAATGAACTTAGAATCGCCGGAATAGCGATTCAGAAGTGACGGTTTAGAGATGCAGATTAACAAGGAAGAATCTCAAGATGATTCACCAACTTCTCTCTCACTTTCTCTCTCTTTTCCTCTCTCTCTCTTAGCTAGGGTTAGAAAATTCTTATGGAATTGAGAGTGAGGGTTTTAGGTCTATATATAGGCCTAAAATGGAAGAAAATAGCCCCAGGGCCAAGGTATACTTAGGTTATAACCAAATCAGGTCTATATTGGTCCAACAGAGCACTTCTGGTGGTCCTTTTTCCACGTGCGGTCGGACTTAAGCTCACTGACCATGGATCTAGGTCAGGCTGAGTTTTTGTACCGATCGGATTTACAGATCAACCATGGCGGACCAATCTCAATTCAACGGTCACCGAAACTCGATCAAGTCCACAAGCATTATGACGTGCCATGGCCATCTTCCCTGATCCGAGGGTGAAATTGGGTCAGAATCCAATGGTCAGAAAGCTTAGAATCGGCGCGCAAGCGACACGACTCAGATTTCATAAATTCATATTTAATTTCTCAGCTTTCTCACACTCTTTACTCCGGACTCAAACAAATCGACCCAGGACATCATCTGGACTTGATTTTTAAGGTGATGGTCAAGCCCAACCAGGTGATCATAATTGTCTAAGATCATCGCTATCGGACTTTTGACGCGCGGTTCAGGTCCAATACAAAGTTTTCAAGTACTCCCGAGAGCAACTGGATTTAGCGTTGAATCCCAGATTTTAGGGTAACATAGCGCTAACGATTCTACAGGTTTTGAATCCTGCAGATCAAATTTAAAGTGATTGATGTTAATTTCACAAGCAATCAAGTTTAGCGCTAAATAACCCACATTAAGCCTCTAAAGAATTTGAGGTAGTACTCAAGTCTTTGCACGAAATTTTTCGGGTCATTACATTTGGGGTGGACTGCTCCTACAGGCCTCACTTTGATGTATGTAGTTGATCCAAGCCGTCCATCCTTTTTTTCAGATCATTTTAGGCGTTGAGCCGAAAAATGAGGCTGATCTGGTTTCTAGGCGGGTCATAACATAGAAAACAGTGTTCCTACCATTGAAATACTCTCTGGTGTTTCTGTATATAAAAAATCATCCAATATTGGACTTGTTAGGTTTGTATTGAGCCACAGGGTCCAATGGCTGGGTTAGATTTTTCTGATGCGGGCCCCACCCATGAAAAACCGTGAGAAAACGGTTTTTTAAAATAAAAACTAAAGGAAAGGAAGCAACCGCTGCTGCTGCTGCTGAGGACGCAACATCGTCCTACGCTGGCGGGCGGACGGTTGGACCAGACCCACCATCCAGCCGTGGGCCCCACCATGATGTGTTTTGTATATCCATGCTGTCCATTTGTTGGCCCCCCTCCCTGGCTGTGGGCCACCCAAAAATAAGCCATATCCAATGCTCAGGTGGCCCACGATTGAGGAAACAGTGGGAGTGAATGTATACCATTGAAACCCCTTTTTGGGGTCAAAAGTTTTGGATCAAAATGAAATTTGTTTTTCCTCCTCAATTCAGGTCACGTGTGACCCTATCAACAGGTTTGGATGACAAACAAACATTGCGGTGGGCCCAGGTCTGGGTGACCTTATCCACATGTTGGGTGGAAATACACATTACGGTGGGCCCAGGTCTATGTGACCTTACCAGCAGGCTGGGTGGAAAATAAACATTATGTTGGGCCCCTCGTGGGACCCACTGATGTATGTAATCCACACCTTCCATTAGTGTGAACCCCACTATGAGGTACGTATTTCATCTATGTTGTCCATCCCTATGGACCCACCATAATGCATGTGTTTCATCCAAACCGTCCAACCATTTTGGAGATTATTTTAAGGCATGTGATGGAATATATATATAAGATAGATCTAGGATCAAGTGGGTCATATTACAGGAAACAGTGAGTTTGAATGTCCACCATTAAAATTCTTGGGGGCTACCAGGTTTGGACCAAAATGATATTTGCTTTCCCTCTTAATTCGGGTCCGTGAAACCTTACGATCAGAATGAATGGGAAATAAATGTTATGGCGGGCCTTGGGGATTTTAATGGTGGGAATCATTATCACCACTTAGATTTGGGCGAGGCCCATGAGATGTGGCCCATTTATCATGTTTATGGCTCAGGTTATGAGGCCCATTGTGATGCATGCAAGGCCCGTGGATTATGGCCATTGCAATGTATGTAAGGCCTAATTGGTGTGGCCTATTCGATACACACACACACACACACACACACACACACACATATACATATGAGGCCCATGTGATTAGGCCCAACTTGATGTATTTGTGGCCCGCCCATTGAGGCTCACCTTGATATAGATATGGGGCCCATGCTATTCGGCCCACTTGATGTATTTGGGTCCTGGGGTCGAGGCCCAACACGATGTACATAAGGCCCATCGCAATGTATGATTCATGGCAGGCCATGCCTTGTGAGCAATGTTGGTTTGACGTCCACATTGTAAGGATAATGTTGGTTAAATGTCCACATTATGACTCTCCCTAGGGCCCATTGATAAGCCCATACTTGTAACACGTAGGCCGTCTAGGCCCATTTTTGTTATGACAGAGCCCATCACCACATAACATGTTTAGTAGAGATTCATGATTCATGATCATACGCATCATATGTATGCTTAATATGAGGAGTGACTGATCATAGCATATGCCTTCGGATAGATATTTATGGGCTCCCTGATAAACGAAGTTACCCTTCATGAGTGCTTGGTACGTGCAAGATTGTTACATGTCTAATAGTGTGATTCATGTACTTGCATTTGTGTGATTGCGATTATTGTATGCCCTAGTAACATCAGGGTCATAGCCTCCACAGACACATCGTGGGTGGCTGGATTGGATACCGAAAATATTGTTACTAAGCATCTGGGCACCAAAGATGTCTCTGGGTGAAAATTTCTAAACCTGATGGTACTAGAAGATGACTCCAACGTCGAGACCGAGTGGATATATGAGCGCACGAGGGTCGAATATCGGGAGGCCTCGTCTCCCACTGTGTCGTGGTCGGTTGAAAAGGGGTGTGGCCTTACTCGCCCAAGAGTAGGGGGCAATACTAGGCTGAGTTTGACCAGCTCGTGAATGGGTCCGCTATCGACATGCCGGATAGGTATTGGCAGACTATTAGCCAGGCAAATAGTGAAGTTTTTTACGCTCACTTAGATTGTGCGGCTAGGAGAGCGGCAGTGCCATTTGGAGTGTACTGAACCCTGGTAATTATCTAGAATGAGAACTGTACTGATATATGATGAGGATTGACATGCTTGAACTGCATCTCGTATCGCATGGTCTTGACATGGCCGATAGCATTCATATTTTGCACCGTATAGCCTCGGTACGGCTGATTGCATTCATGTACTCATCAGTATGATTCCACATTTCTCTGACCTTGCATTCTGAGCACGCTTATATTGCACACACACTTACACCACCCTCTAAGCTTTCTATAAGCTTATGCACGATTGATGCTTGCAGGTGATGCCAGGACACAGTCGTAGCCTTGTCACAGTTGGAGTGTGCAGCCGAGCTTTTGGAGTTTCTGTTATTATCATTATCTTGTATTTCCCTTCATTCGCACTATATTCAAAGTTTTTTATTATAGTGAATTTTGTGATGGTGTTCTTGTGGTTATTGTTCGTGGGTTATGCTTATGGTTATGCTCATTACGAATCAGACTGATGATTATAAATCCTCTTTGTAGCATCCCACGATCGGAACCTGGTGTATGGGTGCTGGGAGCCGAGAATGGGATACTACGGAGGCTGTCGACGCCAGATTCATCGATCGAAAATTTTGTGAGCCCGGTTTCTGAGTTCGGGGCATGACAGAAGTTGGTATCAGAGCATAACTTGGGAACAACCAAGAATGGCATCACATGCTTGCTATGAGTTTAGGACGATTAGGTTCCGAGTGTGAAACCTTCCGATTGAGTTCCCTAACGTGCGATTCTCAAGGTTGATTGGCGTCATTGTTCTTTCCTATAGGACTTGCCACCCAGGAGAGCGACCCGAGTGCACCCCGCTCCACCACCTGAGGCTCCAGCTTTACCACCTGCGCCTCCCGTTCCACCGCCAAAGATCTCTGCTCCCCTGCCTGAGGATGACGTTCCTCCACCTGATGCCGGTGTGGATCCGACCGTGCCTGTGAGTGCCTCGTAGTTACAGCAGATATTGCAGGCCGTGATGGCCGCACTTCAGGGACAGGGCAGGCGCCCAATTGTTTCACCAGCCCAGGCAGAGTAGGAGGGCGCGAGCGCCCTTCTTCGTGAGTTCCGACAACTCGATCCTCCGCGTTTCTAAGGCGAGCCAGATCCGACAGCAGCTGAGAGATGGTGCTCCGATGTGGAGAAGATTTTTGATACTATGGCTTGTACGACCCAGCAGCGAGTCTGGTTGGCTGTATTCCTTCTCCAAGGTGAGGCAGAACACTGGTGGACCTCTGTTACCCGTGTTGCAGGACCTGATTATGTCTGGACATAAGAGGACTTTATCGACCGATTCGAGGAGCAGTACATCCCTGACCACATTCGACATCAGAGAGCACTGGAGTTCGAGACCTTGGTGCAGGGAGATATGTCAGTAGCACAGTACGCGGCCCGTTTTGTGGCGCTATCAAGGTTCGCGCCATATATGGTTGATGATGAGGGGCGGAAGGCCCGCCGTTTCGAGAACGGCTTACGTTATGGTCTTCGAGGCCGTGTGATTGGGCATGAGCTCCTGACTTTTCAGGCAGTAGTACGGAGGGCTCAGATTTATGAAACGAGTGGGCCGGTAGGCAGAGCGATCGAGATCAGAGAAGATGCCGAAAGAGGCAGGCCCCCTCCAATAGCTCTCAACAGCATTGACGCCCACAGAGGTATAAGAGCCACCCACTTGCTAGAGCACCAGCAGCGCCACCCCAGCAACCATTTGTAAGGACCTGTTTTGGATGCGATGGGACAGGGCACCGCCTGTCTGAGTGCCCTCGCCCTCATCTGCAGCAGTCGAGAGGCTCACAGCAGCCTCTAGCGCAACAACAATCTCAGCAGCAGCCTCCAGCACAGTAGTGACCCCATCAACAGCGACCGCAGCCACCTCAGCCGTCGAGGCCCCAGCAGCAGCAGAGACAGCAGCACCAGGGACCTCAGAGGGGACAGGCACCTCCCTAGCCAGCTCAAGCTAGGTTCTACCCGGCTCAGCAGGATCCGCAGTCATCTGGAGGAGTCCTCGAGGGTATTCTTTCCATCTTTGTATGTATCGTACGTGTACTGTTTGATCCGGTGTATCGCATTCATTCATGTCCGAGGATTTTTGTCATTCGACTGGATTGCCGACAAATTCTGCTTGCGAGGGGTTGACCGTATTGACGCCCTTGGGGAAGACTATAATGTTGGACCGTTTCTATTCATCTTGCCCGGTTCTGGTCAGTGATATCTTTTTGCCCGTCGATTTATTTATGTTGCCGATGTCAGATTTCGACGTCATCCTGGGCATGGATTGGCTTGCCGAGTACTACGCCATGTTGGATTGTTCCGCGAGGACCGTCACATTCTTTATACCCGGCTTGCCACAGTTCCGAGGATCAGATGATGGAGGGACCCCGCTACTATGGGTCTCTCTTAGATACAAAACATACGCCAAGATGGGTCCCACATATGTGGGCCCTCAAATCACAAATCAAATAAATAAAATCACCCACCGTAGGATCTTCTCTTTCTTCTTCCGCTAACATGATCTAGAGCTCCAAGGGAGTGGATTTTAACGGTCAAGATTAATTTTGGAGGATGGGATAATTTTGGAGGATGGGATCGGGTGGTAAGGAGTGGGCCACACCAAGCTTCTCCATGGAAGCCATGGAAGTTGGAGCTCTTGGGATTTTTTTTTTTTTTAAGAATGAAAGAGATGAGATGAGAGAGAGTGATGTAAAAGAAGTGATGGGAGAGAGGGAGGGTGAGGTGATAGGAAAGTTGACTTTTGGGAGTTGCTTTTGTACTTGGGAATGGGGAGAGTAAGGGGTTGAGTGATGGGTGTACTTTTGACAAGTAATGATTGATGTGATGGATTCTCTCAGGATTTACAACGTGCAGCATTTTCCTCAAACTGAATATGGGTCCACATCTTCTGACCAGGGTACCGCATCGACATGCAAGACGCGGCATCGGAACTGCGGCGACGGCGCGGTCGCACTAGTACAAGTCTCGGATTAAGCCGACTCAAATCTACGGGGTTTGACTTACGGTCGTGTGCAAATGTTGATTATACGTCGCAGGTTGCCGGAATTCGACGGGAAGGATCACGTGAGTCGACGGAACAGTACAGAGTAGGATACGGATCTTACATGGCTGATCCGAATGATAAAGGTAAAGTGGATTGGAAGAATCCTGTGATGCAAGAGTAGTGCTTATAGTAGACTCAGGAAACTTTGAAGTGGCCATGTTGTTGTTGTCTTGGATTCTAGTGCTGGCAGATGTCAAACAGCTTATGATGAAATCGCAGCAGATGATGAAATCGCAGTAATGGAGAGATGGGTTGCAACAGAGGATGAGAACCGTCGTGCTAATGGGGTTGGTGGGAGTAGAGATGGATTGATGACGATTATACACTGAAGATCGGTGTATACTCTGATCAGTCAAGAGATCCTGACCATGCAAAATTTGGATCAACGGCCCTGATCAAACTTGGCTCTGATACCATAATACGTTTGGAATTTTTGTGTATTTAGTATTGGAGGAAAAACACCCTCTTTATAGTATGATTATAACCTATTGATAGGCAATATGCACAGCTGTAAGAAAGATCCTAGGTGCTAAATATAGGATATTACATAGCTAGAGAAAATATTACACAGCTAGAAGAAAGATCGTAAGTGCTAAATATAGGATATTACATAGCTAGAGATTTACAATCTAATAATGACGATATATGTGTTCTATCCACACCGTCCATCAATTTGGAGATCAGTTTACGGCATCAGCCAAGCAATAAAGCATGTCCAAAGCTCAAGTTAACCCCACCACAAAAAATGGTGGGGATTGAACGCTTACCATTAAAACTTCCCAAGGGCCACAAGTTTGCGATCAAGCTGATATTTGTGTTTTCCCATTGTTCATGTATCTGTAAGCTTGTGAATAAATTGGATCTAAAATAAACATCATGTGGGGCTTAAGAAGGTTTCAATGGTGGATGTCACTTTATATCACGATCATTCCTGCCTATTCCGTGTTGATTCATGGTCATTTCAATGCATTTCACGGTCATGCCCCTTCATTTCACAGTCATTTTCGTGCATTTCACGGTCAATTCGCTTCACTTCACAGTCATTTCCATGCATTTCACGGTCATTCCCGCATATTCCGTGTTGATTCACGGTCATTTCGACGCATTTCACGGTGAAGTGTAGCAATTGGACCGTGAAATGTGCGAAATGACCGTGAAGTGAAGGGGCATGACCGTGAATCAACACGGAATAGGCAGGAATGACCGTGATATGCATGGAAATGACTGTGAAGTGAGGCGATTGTACTATGAAATGCGCGAAAATGACCATGAAGTGAAGGGGCATGACCGTGAAATGCGTTGAAATGACCGTGAATCAACACGGAATAGGCGGGAATGACCGTGATATGCATGGAAATGACCGTGAAGTGAGGCGATTGTACCGCGAAATGCGCGAAAATGACCGTGAAGTGAAGGGGCATGACCATGAAATGCGCCGAAATGACCGTGAATCAACACGGAATAGGCGGGAATGACCGTGATTTCCATACATATCAGGTCATTCCCGCTTATTCCGTGTTGATTCACGGTCATTTCGACGCATTTCACGCAATGCCCTTCACTTCACAATCATTCCATGCACGGTCAATTCGCTTCACTTCACGGTCATTTCCATGCATTTCACGGTCATTCCCGCATATTCCGTGTTGATTCATGGTCATTTCGACTCATTTCATAGTCCCACCGTGAAATGCTCGAAATGACCGTGAAGTGAAGGGGCATGACCATGGAATGTGCCAAAATGACCGTGAATCAACACGGAATAGGCGGGAATGACCGTGATATGCATTGAAATGACCGTGAAGTGAGGCGATTGGACCATGAAATGCGCGAAAATGACCGTGAAGTGAAGGGGCATGACCGTGAAATACGCCGAAATGACCGTGAATCAACACGGAATAGGCAGGAATGACCGTGATATTCATGGAAATGACCGTGATATTCATGGTAATGACCGTGAAGTGAAGCGATTGGATCGTGAAATGTCCGAAAATGACCGTGATGTGAAGGGGCATGACCGTGAATCAACACGGAATATGCAAGAATGACCGTGATATGCATGGAAATGACCATGAGGTGAAGCGATTGGACCGTGAAATGTGCGGAAATGACCGTGAAGTGAAGGGGCATGACCGTGAAATGTGCCGAAATGACCGTGAATCAACACGGAATATGCGGGAATGACCGTGAAATGCATGAAAATGACCGTGAAGTGAAGTGAATTGACCGTGAAATGCGCGGAAATGACCGTGAAGTGAAGGGGCATGACCGTGAAATGCGTCGAAATGACCATGAATCAACACGAAATAGGTGAGAATGACCGTGATATGCATGGAAATGACCGTGAAGTGAAGCGAATTGACTGTGAAATGCGCGGAAATGACCGTGAAGTAAATGATATGAATGAAATTGACCACGAACTGATTGAAATTGACCGCAAAGTGAATGAAATGGATTTTTGACCATCGACCTGATGGAATCTTGGAAAATAACTAGGTTAGTTGGCTAAAGTAGCTTCTCCTACTCCAAAATCATATAGGGTACATCAAGTGACTAATTTTGGTTTAGAAGATATTCTTGTTAAATGAATAAAGAAAGAAATGAAAAAAAAGAGAGAATTTTTTTTATATGCTTATATATACATATTTATATAAATATGTATTAGAGAAAATTGTAGGTAGAATAAAGTTGTCCATGTAAAAAATAAAAAATAAAAAATAAAAAAAATAAAAAAATTTGCATAGACTTTTACGGATTGCAGTTATGGCTACGGCTATAATTTGTAGTTATATCTTCGATACATATCGAATACACTTTGATTAATCGAAAATTGCAGGATTTTTTATGCAAAGCTGCTGGACAGTTCTTGACCTTTTTCGATTAATCGAAAGACATTCGATATATCTAAGTACATATCGAAAGACCTTCGATACATAGTAAAGGACATATCAAAAAAGCATGGGCGGCCATTATCTCTACGGTTATAATCTGTAGCAGAGATTCCAGGCTCTTTTTTTTTCTCTGTTGTATTCCCCACCGCCTTTGTGGGTCCTTTTATGAGGTATGTATTATATCCAAACCATCCATCTATTTGGCGAACTCGTACTAACGATTGGGAAGAAAAATAAGACAGATTTAGCTATCAAGTGGACCACACTGTAAAGGGCAGTGGAAGATTGAACTTCTACCATTGAAACCCTTTTAGGGGTCTCAGAAGTTTTGGATCATTACGAAATTTGTTTTTCCTCTTCATCTAAGTCTTTGTGACCTTATGAATAGATTGGATGGAAAATAAATGTTATGGTGAGCCCTACAAAAGTTTCGACGGTGAAAATCAATTTTCCGCTGCTCTTTGTGGTGCTCTTTGTGGTGTGGTCCAGTTGCTCTTTGGATATGAATTTTTTTGCTTGGATAATGCTCCGAAATGATCTCGAAATATGGATGAACGTTGTGGATATAATAGGTACATAACTGTGGGGCCATGTCACGTTGATCTCTTTTGAACCGTTCGTATAACCCGGAGTTCGAGGAGCGTCAGCGCTCGTCTTCGAGCAGCGGCCGATCCGCTTGAAAAAGCAGGTGCATTTTCGACCTTTGGCAAGCCATCCGTACAGCTGGGGCTTATTTTTGCAAGGTAAAATAAGGCTGCTTGGGTCTCGTAAATGGGCCATAAATGGGTCGTACAGTCGCAAATTTCTCCTTTTTATTTGATTTACCGGCGAAAACCAAGAGCCCGGATCCACTGCAAAGCCGTGTACGATTAGCTTATTCTCAAATAATACAATGTGCTAGCTGGTCATCATGATGTTTGAACAACATCCAAGCCGTCCATCATGTGGGCCCCATTCGTTTTCTCTTTGATGTCAACAATAAAAAGTTGACTCAAAACTCAAGTGGGCCACACCATTTTTGTAACGGCCTTTTGGGGCGTCCTTTCATCCTGGTGGGGGTGACATCTTTTGAATTGATCGGATGGCATGTACAAAACACGGTGGACCCCACATTGCGAATCTGGAAGGTCTATAATGTGGACATCTCCATCTCAACCGTTCCTTATGGTGTGGCCCACCTGAGTCTTAGATTGGCCTGATTTTCGGGCCCTAAGGATACTAGGGAGGGGTTCACATAATGGACGGACTGGATATCATGAACACTTGTTCCCTATACACTAACTTGCAGGTTAACTTCAGCCAGCCTACGAAGCTTTGTGGTGGATCCGCTTTGTAGTGGATCCGGCCACAAGATCCGATAATTCAACCTTTTTGCTTTTTAACGGCTGCTATTCTCTCAAATGGAGAATCCAAAGCACGCACATGTGGAGAATAAAGTGAAAATGGAATATAATCTCTCAAAAGGAAGACAAAGCGGTGGAGCTCGACTAACTGGAAATGGTTAGAGTCACCTCTTCGCAATACACGTGGCAAGGTTATGTGTTAATCTTGACCGTCCATCTAGTATTCTCAATCATAAATCGCTTGCGGATGAAAATTTACACCTATTGGACCATACTAGCGGTCACTTTGATCCACAAGTTTCATTCTCCGCCGTTGCTGTGAAGGCCACCAATCAGATAGATTGGATCGTCCGATTTATATGGATCTTTAAATACTTACCATTTGTAGAAGGACCCACCAGACGGAAGGTCCTGATTAATACATTGACCTGCCACGTGTACACAACACAAGAGATGGTTCCACGATATTCTTTCTTCGAGCTCTACCATGTCATCTCTTGAAAAAATGTGTTCCAAGGGAAACGAATATTACCCCTACACCCCAGTGGACGGGGAATAAAGGAAAGTGAATGTCGGCCATCGTTGATTACGTATTTTGACAAATCATTTTAGATGATGGGCCCAAAATGAGGCAGGTCAGATGCTTAAGTGGACCACACCACATAAAAAGTGAAGATTGAATATCCACTGCTGAAAACCTCTTAGGGGCCACCTAAGTGTTGGATCAAGCTAATGTTTATGCTTTCTCTTCATCCAGGACCTCATGAACAGATTGGGTGGGATCGCTGTCACCACTGCTTCATATGGTGTGGTCCACTCGAGCCTTCCATCTGCCTCCTTTCCGGGCTCATGCCTTAAAAATGATCTTTCAAAATGAATAGACGGCTTGGATAAAACACATATTACGGTGGGGCCCTACGGAGGCCCTGATAGGACGTCAGTCTCTAACTGTGTCCTGATGGGAGCAGTACCCAATCCGCGCCCACAACCATTGAGTTGGATGGTCCTGCTTGACCAGGGCCCACATGCATAGGATGGGCTTGGACCGATCCTTCTACCTATTCCAGCCCTGCATTACGGCTGGGCCTGTTTGGGCTGAGGCTGCTCGTTGCTGTAGGGACCATTAGCCAAACTCCAACAGCTTTATGCATTTTGATGGTACTCGCATCAACTTACGGGATTCAACTCACGGGATTCATTTACCCTAGTTTCTTCTCGATCCGGAATAGTCAATCTGGAAGGGACATGTGTCTTTGCATTGTCTTTGCATGAGTAGTATAAAACATGTCCAAAATCTATGAGGATATTTAAATGTTATGTTGCAGAATTACTGCTGCCACTAATTGGAGTGTTACACATCATGTATAGCTAAAGCGTGGCCAAGAAATCTGAAAGCAGGACATGGTCGAGAGAAAAACGGTGTTGAGGTGGTTACCGAGACAAGTGTCTAAGAAAAGTTTGGAAAGCTAAAGTAGTGCCGAAGCCATTATTATAACTAATCGAATGTGGAAAGAAGCATCTAGATGATTATCACAAGAAGATTTATAAATAATATAGGAGTTCAACGAAGCAAAGTGTCTCATACCAACTGAATCAACCAAATCAAATCTATCTATTAATTATCCTTTATATTCCTTAGCATAAATTATCGAATACGTCCCTTAGTGTAACTAGTAGCCTAATCTCACATTTAGAGAAGTAGTAATCCAGTAGTTGTAATCCGTAGTTGAATTCGAGTCTATGCTTATACGCTAGACGATTCATGTTGAAACACAAGCAGTTCTCTCAAAAAAGGTGCTTTGTAGTTACTCCCTACCGTTGACTGTAAGTATTTCATTTTTTGTAGTTTAGCTTTTATATCTTAAAGTCCTCTCGTATGAAAGTCAAAGTACAGCCCATTCTAGTAGGATGAACCCTACTCTCTAATACTCGCTTGATTGTTTTAAACAATATCTTGTGAATGGCTGAATAGGTGACCAAACTTCTCAAATCTCAGTCATATATTGTCAATTATGACATATCTGCCTATCTTAGTGCTTGGAGTCAAAGTTGTTCAGTTGGAATCAAGCCACACATTCGTTTCTCAAATATAATATATGACCGAATCTAAAATCAAGAGGCAATAGGAAAATTGTACAATATTGCCATGGCCCACCCTTTAGGGTTATTAAAAGAATCATATAGATTAAATTATCCAAACCATTGATTAGTAGAAAGAAAAAATAGAAGAACAAGATCATTCATAAAAAATAAATCTACTTATGATCATTAACAAACATCTAATTGTAGTGATTTTTGCATAGTTGACAAGATAAGAGATGATTAGACCCAATTGATGGTCTATATAAGTGGTGCAAATGACAACAATCCAAATATAATTGTGTGCATGTGGAGGTTTTCATAGAATGAGCATGCTAGATAATCTATTGATCACATCTATGTATTAGACAACTTTATATTAGATATCATTGGTTCCTCTTGCTCCAGTGGTATACTCTCAGGAATTTCAACACCTGGTCAAGGGTTCAAGTATCCATAGGTGGTGAAATCCCACTACGGCATGAGTGTGTGGGGGTGTGTGTGCATGTGTAAAAATAATTTTTTAAAAAAGATATCATGATTCGAGGCACAATCATGTTTTCTTAACCACTATTTTCTTTTATATTATAGTATGTATCTTTACACACACACTCACGCCATAGTGAGATTTCACCACCTATGGATACTCGAATCCTTGACTGAGTGTTGCAGCGTGTACGTGTATCCGTTAAGATTTCTATCGATGTCACACATCTCTCCTCTAGTATAATTCCATTATTCTTAGTAAAATAAATAAGTTATAGTTTCCAATATTTAATTTGTGAGTTAACATGGTATTAAAGTCATAGCACTGTCCTTAATCCTTAACTCTCATCTTTTTTCTGCCCATCATCTATCCATCTTATTTTACCTATAATCTTCAACAAACCACTATTATTCATCATTCATAACACCACGTTGGTTTTGCATCTATACTAACTTGCTCTATTGCCCTGTCTTCATGATTGCATCTATCTTGTTTCATTCTAGACATCTTACATGTTTGATTCATATATTGGCATTCCATCACGGCTAGAAACTCATCAGCAAAAACCCATTATCATGATATTTTCCGCACACCTTAATAGAACGCCTTCCTCATACTGGGCCTTTTTTAATTACAAGATGCGTTTTTCATTTGCGTTCCTATTGTGGATCAAAATTGTTGTTATTCTAGGTGTATGGAACAAAGTTATTATTATTTTAAGAGTTTTAGACTAAATTTGTTCTTGTGTTAGGCGTTTGGACTAAATCTTTTTCCTTCATTGTCGAAACATCTGAAGCTATGGAAGAGCAACAGTTGAACTATCAAAAGTGTGTATTCACCAGAAAAGCAATAACTAAAATACTTGATAGCACATTATTATTTCTTTCTATAATATATATCATAATCTTATAATTTAATTTTCTTCCAAGTATAACAAGATTCATAGGCTGTACATTCTTATAAATAAATTCTTTTGGGGTTAGATCAATATAGAAATTTCATTTGAGAATTCTCCGACAACTTTAGTGTTTCCTGTGTTATTATGGTATTAATTAGAGTGATCCATCCAAGCCATTGATCATTGAGCCCATCATTGTGAATGTCCTCCTATCATTGTCGCTCATCACTACCGGTTGTCGCACATCTCATTGCAGACGTTGGTTGTGATTCCCAAATCAAATACTGTGCACCATCTCCGTGCAAGGATCACTTATGCTCGAATTTGATTATCTGTCTCGTCTCTGTCGAATCCGATCCAATGGCATTCATTCTCATTCATGTGCGGATCATACACTAATCTGTTTAAACATTCTCATTCAACCTCATCAATACCCTTCGTCTTTGGCAAACCTCAAAACCTCATCAAACCCCTTCGTCCATGGCAATTCGCAACCCCATTGCTTCACAATTTGCAAATCTACAGCCCAATTATCACATAACTCGGAACCCATCTACAATTCCTCCACAACCCATTACTTCATAAATTGCAAATCTGCGGCCTCATTACTGTTGTAGACACCCCACATCTAACCATGACACATGTTATCATGAGTCATTAAGCAACTATGGTGGTAGCTCCACCACATTCGTGTAGATGCAGTGGTAGCTCCACCATTTTTGCACAAATGCGATGGACGCTCCACTGTTTTTGCACAAATGCAGTGGACACTTCATGTTTGTGCAGTTTTGCTATGACTTTAGCTCATTTAACCCAGTCATCTCGACTCTGTTTCAGTCGGCCCGACCCTGACATTAATACCAAAGCCTAGGCTTTGAGCAACCGAGCCTTACCATCAAGCCTTACGTGTCCCTCTTCAAATGCCTAAAAAGGGGAGTTTGACAAGATAGATAAAGGAGAGTTTTTGCAACAAAAAAGAAAAAAGAAAAAAGAAAATGAGAGATAGGGGCAGAGCTTTTGCCCCTGACCTTTACCATCCAAAACCAGGAAGCTCGGCTTCCTATCTATTCTCTCAATTTCTTTTATTTTTATTTTTTCAATATCTTTTATTTTATTTCAACTTCAAAGCCAACACTATTACATTTCAACTTCAAAGCCAACGACCTATTCTTGATCTATCCATTTTCAATATTTATATTTCAACCCAACTGTTTTAAATAGTTGACATAGTAAGCTCTGCTTAGACATCATGTAAAATATAGTCAACAGTATCAGAAAACGTGACTTAAATGAGTAATCGAAAGCTCTTTGTTCCTTTTATTTTTCGAACTTTTATCGAAAAACCAATTTCAACTATTCTTATTTCATTTTCAGATTATCTTTTATAGTTCAAACATTTAAATCTTAGTATTTTACTGGAAGTTCTTTGAATGCCCTTTGAAAGCACACAACCTGGTAAAATAGATATTGTGTTTCACATGGGGGATAAAAGGGTGCCTAACCTCTTCATTTTCCATAACCGAGGCCCTTATCTAGAATTCATTACGCAGACCTATCTAAGAGTCATTCGAGTTAAGAATTTTTCGATTTTTCTGATCTATATGTGATTCCATGGATTCTAGCCAACTGTGGATTATGGAGCCTTCATTTTTACTAGTGGCGACTCCTACAATGCTGACAAGTCATTTTTGTCGACCTTGTGAAAGGTTGTGTAGAATAAAACCAAGTATACAAATCAATCACACCCCCAGGGCTCATCATGCAAGAATATAAGCATATTGCATAAGGTGTTACGAACGGTATAAGTATAATTATTAGCTTCTCTTCTCAATCCATCCATGATGTTCGGGTATGAAGGTCTTAGCCATGGGTTCTACTGGATCTGAATATACTTCGGATTTGAGCCTTCATATACTACTCCCTATATCAATTAAGCATATAAAATCATTAACTTCTCTTTTTGTCTAAAGGAACAACCAATGCTCTCGAATCTTGTTTTTTTAAGATAGTGGTGAAGTTGTGAGTTGTGGCGCCCACGTGTAATGTGTTTGACATCCAACTTGTTAAACATAGGCACTCCACCGTATGATTAAATGAACTAAAAATATCACCTGTCAAATCATCAAACAGGTTACACATGAATTTGAAAATTTTGGGTAGTCGTACATTGCTTTTATGGTGTGCATGCCTTACAATTGGATTATCCATATTTTTATGCGATCGTCCTCATAGATTGCATTTGTTAGGCAGTTGGATGTCATAGACATGTCACATCGGCCCTACAACTATCATATTTGTAACTTTTTAATAAAAAAATAAAATGGCACTTTGGCCATTTTATCCTTCAAAATGCACCTCTTGGAATTTAGATCAGCCAATGCACTAATTAGCAAAATCATGATTATAAAGGAAATTTAATACAAATTACTTTTTTAATTTTTCATGATTTTGTTACAAAAGTGCAGTGATTTTGGTGTTAAAATTATATTAAAGTATAGCATCCTTTCATGATGAAATTACAACAACATCCTTTTTATTTATTTATAAAAAGCGTGGGTAAGTCAAGAATGAAAGGACTCACATGGTATGCATATGACATCCAACTTGTTGAAAAGACAAATCCACTGTAACAAACAAACATATATGATTAAGGGTGTCAATGGGCCACGCTCAAGCCTAAAAAATCCAAAATTTGAATACGGCTACTCCAACAACCTGGCAAAATAGTTCAAAATTTAAGCTGAAACCTACCCCAAGTCTAGCCCATAGACCGCCCTATATATATGATGGATCCAATCATAAGATGGTCTACACTACACCATAAAAAAATAAATCCAGATTCACATGTTGCCCATTCATGATTCAATCCGCATGAAGCATGCTTAATGGAATAGTTGTATGTGCTTTGTTTTGTTTTTTTTTTTGTGAGGAAAGTTGGTGTGTGTGTGTGTGTGTGTGTGTGTGTGTGAATCCAACTGGGATGGTAGAATATGTTTAAACCCATGGCTTAGGTAGATAAAGTGCGTTTGAACACTCAAGTCAAGGGTTTGAAATAGTGCATATATGCATGTTTCATTAAAAAAAAAAAAACCATATGCTATCTTATCACTTTATCGGGGAAGAGTCCATACATTATTTAACTTTTAAGAGTAAATGGCGCATTGGAATTATATGAAACCCGGTGTGACCACATCTCTGTGGACCCCACTAGTTGCTTATCATAACGTACCAAATTGTCCAAATATATTAATTAGACATGTGTACAACATATTAACTACCTTAAAAGAAGCATATGTTCTGCAGGTTAGATGTTATACACATACCTGTAGACACTCTACCCAGGCTAGCAACTTGAATAAGGCATGGATAATTTTTAGGAACTGAACCTAAACTCCACACCTTATCCAAAACCGCAGCCATTTCCCAAACCTGATCCAAATCCTAACCGAACCCGAGCTATTACGTTACTATAAACCCTAACTTAACTCGAGCCATCATTCAAGCGAGATCATGCCCAAAATCGATCCATTTCTCGAGCCATTTTCAAGCCATTTTCGAGCCATTTTGTGCCAAATATCCAAAAGAGGACTTCGGCTGCTCTCAGGGCCCGAAATAGGCCCACCGACCAAACCGCGGGAGCAACCATACCCGAGCGGTAGTCTGACTACCACGGGTGGTAGTCCGATTACCACCCTCTCTTGACAAATGTGCCCTAATGAGCACACAGTTGTTCCTCTCTCCCGAAGTCACCCATACAATTGGTCTCAAAGCTTTCCTTATTTACTATTCTACCAAGCTCATGAACCTACAAGAAAGTGCCACATGGCATCTCTCTTCCCTCAACCAATCACAAGCTGCCACATTAGCATTTACCCTCCATAAACCCTAGAATTACCAAGATGTCATCCCAAAATGGTATAAATAGCCTTCTCTTCTCTTCATCTCACACTCCAAGATTAAGAAAATTATTCAACTATAAAGATGAGAGTGAGAGTAAGAGAAAGTAAGTGAGTGAGAGTGAGAGGGAGTGCTTGAGTTCTCAAGCTCTCATCTTTTCAGCCCCCTTTAACCTCTTCCAGCATTTTCTTAGCCTTACAATCTCATTTGGGTCAATCATTTCCAACCATGGTGCATCCAAACATCCAAGTCATTTCAAGTGCAAGCCAAAGATCATGCAATTATTATTAGCATTTATACTTTATCAATCGCATCATTACTTTCCTTCTTAACCCTCCTGTTTCTCTGAGTTGCCATTGAATGTATGCTATGGGACTTACCGAACACTAGATCCTGTCACATCAGAAACTCATGGTAGCCTAGTAATTTTTTAATGATATTTTAACATCATCACATCTGTTTAAAAACTCCAATAGACATTCTCTCGACGTATGCTCTGTGACTTGCCAAAATTCCGGACATTGTCAAATCAGAAATCCAAGTTTGCCTAGTCCCATTTCAATCTTATCATCTTATCCTTTAAGATCATCTTACCTCACAAAGTAGAGATCGTACACTCGTACGGGCAGAGAGGGTACTTAACACCTTCCATCTTTGTAACTGAGGTCTATTACTCAGAATCTTAAATTGCAGATCAGATGTCAACTTAAAGTAAGAGAGTTTTCGGATTTTCTAGCTTTACATATTCTGCAAATTCTATCCAATTACAGGATTTTGAATTAAGTGACTAACGGCGACTCCAAGTCTACATTGCATCATCAATCCAAATCAGCCAAATCATCCCCAAAACAAACATAAATCTGCGTGGGCGCCGATTTCCAACATTTACAATATCATGTGACAACAATTTCTCAACTATATCAATTCAAAGAAAAGAAAATAAATAAATATATTTTTGGTAATTTGATCCACATGCAATGCTTGAACATAAAACTGACGTACACGGAGGCATTATATACAACTAACATACATGGAGGCATTATATGGTAAATTATAGACACCTAAGGAATTTTCAAGTAAAATTCCCTTTGTAAATAATTTAAATTTTTTTTTTTTTAACTAATAAATTTTCAACAATATTTGATAAAAAACCAAATAGATTAATAAGAAAATTTGAAAATTACAAATTACAATTTCCTCACCCAAAGGTCAAAATCAATGGAAAGAAGCTATAAATATCAGTTTAATCCAAAACGAATCCCCACGATTTCTTGTCGCCATGTGAGCTTGGATAACATACCTTATATATATATATATATATATATATATATATAAGGAAAAGGTACTATGTGCTCGACCCGATGGGACCGTCCCTTGAGGTCAAGCTGTGTGGGCCCCACCGTGATGCGTTTCGAAAATCTACCCCATCAGTCAGATGCACCATTCCATCGTGGGCCTAGGTCTCAAAAATCAAGTCAACCCGTGACTTGTGTGGGCCACACCACATATAGAAGTGGGGAGGGGCCGTACACCATTAAAACATTCATAATCATTTTTTGGGCCCACCGAGATGTGGTTTGCAAATCCAGCCCATTCATTATGTGTGTCCCACTTGGATGAGGGTTCAGACGAAGTATCAGCAGCATTCAAAACTCAGGTGGGCCCCACCAAGTGCTTTTATATGTTTTTGGCATGTCTTCACATGATTTTAGATGGTATGGCCCACCTGAGTTCCATATACGATTGATTTTTGGGATATCCCATAATTTAGAGGGGACCTATCAAATGCATGGTGTTGATGGTCGACACACACCACGGTGGGGCTCACACAGCTCAACCTCACGGGAGCTTATCGTGAGGTCGAGGGCATGTACCTTTTCCCATATATATATATATATATATATATATGCACTTGCACACCTTTACACATGTGTCATATGCGTTTAAATTGCGTAGTCTACGTGATGCAGAATCCCATGAAACCCAAGTGACAAATTGTCACATTGATATAAAATTTCGGTGGCCTATAGTGAAGAAAAATGCAAATCAAAGGAGAAAATTCTATTCATTTTTCATGACTCACCAAAGTTTTGGATTAAAGCAAAAATTAAGCCCGGCTACACGGGGTGCTGCCTCAAGTGGAGCGTTCAAATTTTGGTGTCACATCATTTACCATGAGTTCTCAAAAAACCGGTGCGCGACTAGCATGCTAGCATTCGGCTATATATATATGTGTGTGTGTGTGTCAGCTACTTATTTTGGAACTCTAAATTCAGGTAATTAATTGAAAACTTAAATAGAGCACGCCACGTAAGATAAGATAGGACGGTGTATGGAGTCCATTGTTGAATATCTCATGCCCATCACACTGTTTATTCGGCATCCACCCGTCTGTCTACAAGTCACGGAAAATAAAAATACTAGATTGATCTTAAAACTTATATGACCACTAACAAGGTTTTAACAGCGAATATGCAATTCCCTTACTTTCTGTCATGTAGTTCGCTTGAGCTTTTGATCTCACTTTTGGGTTAATGCCCTGAGATGATCTGAAAAAATACATGGACGGTTTAGGTACAACACAAGTCACTAAGGGCAACATCAACACACCACCAAGTCGGTAGTGTGTGACACACTACGCAATCCGGATCCCCGAGTAAATGCCTGCCTATTACTATTTACGAGCGCGTGCGTACGAACCATCCGTGATTTTCTATTCCCCCTCCCGCGGAATATGCCCGTCGCGATCCGCACCGCATGCGACCGGAATCGTTTACCACACCTGATTTATGCAGCGTAAATACCCAACCTCTGTGTTGTCCATCATACTTTATACATAAAATCCACTCCGTCTATCAGGTTTAAAACATTACTTTTACTGTAAATTTATATATAAAATATTGTTTAAATATTAAATGGGCCACACCAACAGGAACAATGCCAACCTACTCCCAAAACCATTTATTTCACATTGTGTGTCCTGCCTGAGTTTCTTATAAATCTTATTTTTTTAAATATTCCATTATTTCAAGTGATTTAAACGTGATTTAAACCTGATTAAAGGGTTTGATCACGGATACACCCCATGTTGGCCCCACACACAACCTACGGTTGGGATCATATCCCATTGTTCTATTTAGTGTGATCCATTTGACCTATATATTTATCTTATTTTTTCTATCAGCACCTAATATCAGATACAGAACATGATGGACGGAGTGGATTTTACATATACAACATAGCGGTTCCATGGTGTTTTACGCGGTGCGCAGAAGAGAGGATTCCAGTCGATTTTCGAAGGAATATGCTCTCCGCAAGCGCCGTGGAGCAACGGTTCAAGATTCAGGGGCACCGAGTTTCCGTGTCCCTCAAGGACACGAAAATCTATCCAGAGCCAAACCCTCGAATATAAATACTAATTTCCGCAGCCCATAGCAAACCCTCTAGCTCTTGCGGACTCTTTTCCTCCTCTCGTCCTCCCTCTCTCCTCCGTCTGTTTCTCCTCCTCTGCAATCATGCTTGTATATCAGGATCTCCTCACAGGTATATATTTCTCTTTTAGGGTTTTATCTGTATATCTAGGATTTTATCTAACATGTCCAGGTTTTCGCTATTTCAGTCTTCGATTCTGTTTCTGGGATCTCGGATCTTGATCGTATGGTTTTAGGGTTTCAGATCATTGTTTTCTGTCGCTTTTCGTATGCTTTAATGTTTTGTCTTTAGACCTGATTCAACGTTTTTCTTGTTAGTTCTATGTTTTGAGTATTAGATCCGAATAACTTACTTTTGTAGATTAGAATCATCAGATCTGAAAGTTTTGCTTTTGGAGGTTGATGGCATCTATTTGGCTTGAAATCTCTCATGCACTTCTTCTGATCTTGTATTTTGTTTTGTTATTGTGCTCCGATCTGTGCTTTCTGCAAGAATTTTAAGTTTTGATGTAGCTTCTGGCGATTTTTAAGCTTATTGCATGTTTTCAGTGCCTGGTAATGGCTTCAATGGGCTCGCTGCCTTTTCTTCGAGTCTAGGTCTGGTGATTGTGGGATCCTATTTCTGCACGAGTCTCAAGCTCTGATGTTGTTTTTGGTGATCTTTTGATCTTGTTTCACGTGTAGTGAGACTTCAGTAAATCCTATTATTTCAATCTTGATTTGAGCCATTAGAGAAATTTAGGGTTCTAATTCCTGTGTAAGGGTAACAACCGGTAGGGCTAGCTTTTTCCCAGTCCAGGCCTGGGCAATTCTTGAACTGAATCAGAGATTGAATCTCCTATGCCTGAGCCTGATCTATTATGTAATTTGTAATTTGTAATTTGGTCCGTTTTTAGCCTTATTATAGTTTGGAGTTCTTGTACGAGTTGGGATTTTATTTTTCTTCTGTACTTCAGCTTGTTTTCAGCAGTTGGATATGATTAGGACTGAGGACTGTTAATGATGATGTGTATTTGATCCAATTATGGATTGTTCAAGTTTCAGTAGAGACCTAGTCCTCACATGTGAAAGTAAAAATAGATCCACAGGTCCTGCATATGAACTAGATTCTATGATTTGTGAAACTAAGAAATTATTTTCATCGAAATTCGTGTGATGGGACTTCCTTCTAGAGGTTCGATTCCCTGGAGACTGTTAGTGTGGCTCTTTTGTCCTTGCGTGGGAGGTCTTCATGTATTTATCATCTTTATGTTTCAAATCTGGTACAACCTAGTCGGTATGCTTAGATTGTTTCAATCTCTTTGAATCTATTTCCAGTACCTACTTAGGGATTAATAACATGTATCACGGTTCTGGCTGGCCAAACCTGACCCAAATGGCCAAATTGGAGCTTTCTGGATTAGTAAGTGGAACTGTAATTTTTACTTGTCTGCTGATCAAGCCTGGCGAGGAGGACCTATCAATATCCAACCAGTCAATAACCTTATGGTTTAATTAGAGGATGTTTAATTTTTGCCCCATTAAAGCTTGTGTCCCAAATCTGTCATGTTATTTATAATAACATTGTCCATCTTGAGTCCTAGCATGGTTTGGAGTTTTAGGCCTTGGGTTTCTATGTTATTTTTTCTAGACGTCAGTATGTTTTCAGTAGTTGGTTTTCATTAGGAGTGTTAATGATAAGGTGTTTGCACCAATTTTATGGATAATTTGAGTTTCACTCGTAAGTCTTAGAGTCCCAGACGGTTTGGAAATCCAATGTTTTGATATAACCCAACTTACTGTTGATGGGCTATGCCATATGAACTCCCCAGTGCACAGATTTGACAATAACTGCACTCTAAATATAGATATTTAACAAAAATACAGCCATGATCCATAACCCAAGATACTGTTGATGTGCTATGCCATATGAACTCCCCAATGTGCAACGTTAACAATAACTGGACTCTAATATAGATATTTAACAAAAATACAGCCATGATCCATAATTCACGAATGGAAGACCATACATTGGGTGGTCAGGATCTTCTGACCTTGTTGATTTTTAGGTCAATGTATGATCCCGAATTTGGCACTACTTTTTACCAACTCAGTGCCGAGGGATTGCTTGGCCCAAATATCATGTGTTTTGTCATCTTATATTCTTCATGCATAGTACTTTCCGTCATTTAGCCGGTAATATCCTTGCTATTGTCACTTACTCTTTCTTATTCTAATTCTACAAAGTTTTCTATATTAATATTAAATGCCTGCCTTGTTTCCAAGATGTCCTCTGGTGCAATATTTATTAGTTAGTAAAGTTATTTTGTTTTTATCCATTGTCTTCGAAACAACATATTATTGCCATTTCATTTGCATCCTTGGCATGGATTTTGGCAGTTGAGAGGGTGAGTTTTTGTTTTGTTTTGTTTTTTTTTTTAAATTGTTTTTTGTTTTTTTTTTGGTTTTGTCTTTGAAATGGATTTCCATATCCATGTAGGTATTGTACTTGTCCTATTACCTATTTCAAAATTGCTGTCCATGTTCATGTAATATTGTGTTGTATTTAAATGGTTATCCATGTCTGTTGGACATCAACTGCTAATAAACATCTAAAAAATGGACATAAAGCTGGACATGATACATACAGATCTGCTAAAACATGCAGAGTATGTTGAGCAACCACACAAACTAGGAGAGCCCAGAGCCCCACAAATCACTGTAAATCTGAAATTAAAGCCCAAAAACTGAAGTACGACTTTCAATTTTATTGGCACTGTTGATGGATAATTAAAATAAATGGAATGTCTTTGTCCAAGAGAAAAGAAGTCTGTTCCTAAAAACGAAACTTTCCTAAAGCAGAAAAAATGAATATGACAAAAACCAGCATATTTTGACTGGGTTTGATGCCTTTTCCTGTTTGACCCTCGCTACAATTTGTCAGATGTCTTTCGTTTTCCTTTTCTTTTTCCCCATTTTCTGAGAGATACTTTCTCTGCTATCCTCACATTCTGCTTTTGCTGTTGTTATTAAGGATGGAGAGCCCTTTATTTCATTTGGAGCAATAATGAAATAGTTGGTTTTAGGCATCATTCATAAATGTCTCATTTCTAATTGAAAAAAGAATGGAGGAGAAGTGAACAACTGTGATGGCAAATTACACCTTTTGACAAATGCTTTCTCCATCTTTCCATGTGAACTCTTTAGGTCTTTTGTTGTTTTTGACCTTTTTGTCATCTTTGCAGTATAGTGAAATGCATATTTCTAATGTATTCTATGTGCAAACGTTTGGATACTTGCAAACTTCTTGTTGTTGTTGTTATTATTATTACTGTTATTATTGTTATGTGCATTCATTCATAAATGTCTCATTTCTAATTGAAAAAAGAATGGAGGAGAAGTGAACAATTGTGATGGCAAATTACACCTTTTGACTAATGCTTTCTCCATCTTTCCATGTAAACTCTTTAGGTCTTTTGTTGTTTTGACCTTTTTTGTTATCTTTGCATTATAGTGAAATGCATATTTCTAATGTATTCTATGTAGAAACGTTTGGATACTTGCAAACTTGTTGTTGTTGTTATTATTATTACTGTTATTATTTTTATGTGCATTCTCTTTCAAGAAGTTAAGCTTTGCCTCTTGGTTTATTGTTGATAAGGTTAAATTGTGTCTTTCTTAAATATGTGGCCTTTTTAGCAACTGATATGTGGCTTTTGTCCATTAAATTCAGGTGACGAGCTTTTGTCGGATTCATTTCCCTATAAAGAAATTGAGAATGGAGTTCTATGGGAAGTTGAGGGGAAAGTATGTCTTTGTTCACTAATTAGCCATCGTATATGAAATTCAAGATTTTATGAGTTTGTCTCATTTTGATCATCCTAACGATGTAACAAAAGATCATATTTCTTATTTTAAGTATTGAAAATGATCTTGATAATCAATTATCATAATCACTAATGCATAATTATGATTAACTAAGTTGAGTTGAACTCATTTATGTCTACCAAACAAGATCCTTAACTCAGCTATTTTCATGTTGTTCCACCCTGGGGTAGTGGTGATGTGTAGGTGACATCCACTCTGATCGTTAGATGCATCACCCTGGAGCCTCTCTCTAAGCTGCAGCACAGGGGACGCACATGCAAGCGCTTGGCTTGATCCCACTGGTGCATGGGTGAAATCTACTCTGACCATTAGATTTGTCACCCCATTTTAGGTATTGTGCCCAAAATCAGGCATGTCCATCATTTATGTGGGCCGCACATTTGGAAACAGGGTGATACCCACCCTCAAAACTGTTTTCCTTGGTGAGTCACAGACCAACTTGATTTTTGGGCCCAATGCCTAATGTGCAATGACTCCACCTGATGGTTGGAGTGGATTTCACATACACCACCTGGTATGTGGGCATCCCTCTCTCAAATGTTTCCCTTGGTGTGGCACACTTGAGTCATGGGTCAGCCTGATTTTTTGGGCCTATAGTTCTCATACACATCATGGTTGGCTCTTTTAAAATCAAGTGTGGGCATTTCCTGTCCATCTCTCTTGGGGTATGGCCCACCCGAATCACAGACCAGCCTGATTATTGGGCACTGGGCCTAACATGGGCAGATGCATCTGGTCAAAATGGATTTCACATACACATCATGTTGGGGCCTACCGAAGTGGGCCCCCTCCTGCATGAAATGCTATATGAAGGGTAGACAATTTGTGCTAGCCAATCCCATGATATTGATGCTAGGGTTCCATATTGCATGGATCATTGCTAATCCACATTTCAGTGGTGGAATTGAGTTTGGGATGTTGTCCACTTGGCTCCCTACTCCATGTCTGTAACTCATGGCCAGCGATCGGACTCCTGAACTGTACATTTGATGTTATTTTTACAACATGGCCTTTCATGATGTGTCCACTGGATGGACAGTCGACATGATAATGCCCATCTGGTCATTCACAAATTGGGAGCTATATGTAGCAGCATATGATGCAGGCAATCTAGTTTAAGTGACTTAGTTGGGTATATGTTACTGACCAAAAATGAAGCTTGTTGAGCAATCCTAACCTTTGATTCCTAAACACTTTTGTTGAGATAGGACCTTTGGATATTTTTATTTTTAAGTGGCCAAATGTACCTATCTGATAGGTCAGATTATCGCAGGAGTAATTTTTGGTAGCTGATTCCAATTATTTGGGTTAAGGCTTAGATGATGATGACATCGAAAATGAAAACCATAATTTGTATGGTTTAATTTGACCAATTTGAATGCTAACAATTTCTAAGCTCTTGAATATTATCCATTACATTTGAAGTTTCTTTATCTTCAAGAATAAAAGTCATCTTGTTTATCTTTTGTGCATTAAAGAGTTTAATTTTTGAAATACTTTGCAGTGGGTAGTTCAAGGAGCCGTCGATGTAGACATTGGTGCTAACCCTTCTGCTGAAGGTGGTGAGGATGATGAGTGTGTTGATGATCAGTCTGTCAAAGTTGTCGACATTGTCGACACTTTCCGCCTTCAGGTGATTGCCGACCCCTTTTCCATGAGTAATTTGTTTTTGCTTGAATGTGATGAAGCTTATCGATAGTTTACTGCTGTGAAATTTTGTCTCTTTGTAGGAGCAACCTTCTTTTGATAAGAAGCAGTTTGTTACATACATGAAGAGGTATATCAAGCTGTTGACTCCTAAGCTGGAGGGAGAGCAACAGGAACAATTTAAGAAGAACATTGAGGGAGCAACAAAGTTTCTACTTTCGAAGCTCAAGGACCTTCAATTGTAATTTCTTACCGATATTTCTTTTGCTTTATATATTTGTTTATTTATATTTTATTTATTAATTCTGGTTTTATAATCATCATAGAATTTGTGATTAGAAAATATAGGTTTTTGTTCTCTTTTGGAAGCTTAATGATCTTTATTTGTGTGTAAAACTGTTATGTTTTCTTCCCTGGATTCTTCTGTTTGTGAACATCTCAAAACTTTCTTGGCTTCCAGCTGAAAATGCAGAAGAGATCCTAATTTGCAGCCATGGCTGAGTCCCTAAAGATTCCTTAAAACTTTGGAAGGACCCAGTTGCAGGATAGTAATCAACATGTGTCTTATTGTCAGACCAAGAACCTTTTTGTTTTACATTGAGAATTTAATTGGTATGATTTGCTGCTTCTTTATTTAATGGGTGCTTATATAGGCATATGATTATTAGAAAACATGCTATGTTGGAGGGGAATATAGCAATAATGATATCTATCCAGTGTCATTTACATGTATACTGATTTCAACCAAGTTGGCAATGGATACAAGAATTCCACAGTAAATGAAACGAAACCTGTCAGAATTGCAAGTTGCTGTCGGTTGGATAGCAGCTCTAAAGGCTATAATCCTATAATCCCACGCCGCCTTTGACTGCAGTGGTGCTAGATGAAAACCCTGGGAAATCTAATCTTCTCCACCCATATATTGCTACCCTACCTCATGCTATAGGCCTCCACCTTTATACAACCCTCAACATTCATTCCCATCTTGTCAAAGACCCGATTTTCTCCTTCCATTTCATCCCCGCTTCTACATCCCATGGAGACCACCGGGGTCCATCAGCTCTTGCATGTGCACCGGGGGTTTTCTGAGCACCACATTTCAGCCTGAAATCATTAGCTATGATTATTTCATGTTTTACATGTTCACTGTCTAAATTCACTGTACAATCCAATTGCATGAATCCGAGCACAGCATTAATGGAGCCGCAGTGCACAGTAAGTTCATAGCATTAGATAGTCATGAATGAAGACTTTGATTGGTCATCCCAATCATGGAAATAAGCCTGTTGCTGATTTGCATTTGTTGATTACAGCATTGAACCAAACACCATGCAACTTCATTTCTTTTTCAGCCTTCTGAGGGAATTTGCAATCATTATGCGTTTGCATTACTTTACCGTGCAATTCTTGAATCAATTCTGTTCAGAACGTAACATGCATGACCCTTAAATTATGAGCATTATGGACTGACATGGGATGCATTTTGCAGTTTCGTCGGTGAGAGCATGCATGATGACGGGAGCCTGGTGTTTGCATATTACAAGGAGGGTGCCACTGATCCCACGTTTTTATACTTCGGCCACGGGTTAAGGGAGGTCAAGTGCTAGAAAGAATGAGATCCTGCGGAGCGTTATAAAAAAATGCCCAGGTGTTGTAGTTTAGTTTATTTTATCGTGTTTAGTTGCCGTGCCTTGGACCAAAATCCGCAAGGGATTAGACTTTAAGAATGCATTTCTTTTTTTTTTTCTTGTTTTTTTTTTAAAAATTTTTAATTTTAATTTTTATGTGGATGCTTACACTCCTTTCAAATAAGGACTCTGGGTTTTCAGTTTGAATTTTGTTTTTGTTTTCTTATAACTATCATTTTGAGAATGTCGTAGTGGGATTGGACAATAAACCATGTTACCCGATCATGTGTGTGCTCTATTTCATTCTTAGGGGTTGTGTGATGATGGCTTCAGTAGATATTACAGCGGTGGGGCCTGAATAATCTTCTCCACCTGTTTTACACGCAGGGCATAAAAAGAGCCATATTTATAAAATCCGCTCCCTTGTCCTGTTAGTTACAGGTTTCTTGAAAGATAACCTTATGGTTGGCATAACACCCTCGGCCCATATGAGCTGTGGATCTTAGCTCATTTCTCTAATGGGTGGAGTGGGATTTACTTCTGAAATTGTTGGTCCTAATGTGGTAGTTAAGTCCCAGAAACTATTGATTGATTGTACCCAGAATCTTCTACATTTTGTAGACTTTGTCATTGCCCTTATCTTATCCAAGGCCTCTCATGTCTGAGCAGTAGACTGTTCGCTGGAATAGTCAAATATTGATTGATCTTGTGGTTAAAGATAATTTGGATAAAAGAGTAAATGGAGATAAATGGGTGGAATTGAGAGTAAATGGAGGTTGATGGCATTTAAGAGGGAACCACTCATTGGATGGTAGCTAGTTGTCTGTGGGAAATGATGGTGTTTGGAAGTGGTTTTCATAGGCCATCCGTACCTTTTATTTTGGCGGGAGTGGGGGGCTGTGTCTCTGTGATACAAAACGTTGATTTGATGGGGACTCAATGGCCCATGCCTCTCCCATGTTGGGTATTTGTACCTTTTTATTAGTTGGTTGGAAACGGTGCTGTATTATCTTTCTTGGACTTGGTATTTTCAATCTGCATGGACTATGGGCCCTATAATAGCAATGGTACATGCTGAGCAGTGGGGTCCATTTGTGCAGAGTGAAGACAGTGCATGGCTCTGTTTTTCTGGAGCAATCGTATCCTACCTTTTGGACAGGTTTAATGCAACCCCTGCTGCAGCATTGCTCTATGCCCACATGGGGGCATCCTTGGAAAGTGTCGAGTTCCTACCACTTCGAAATGCTGCAGGGGACACTTTCCAATATGTCCAATATATTAGTTGCTCTATGTGTGTGTGTGTGTGTGCAGGGGACATATGGGCTTTGATCAGTGGCACATTCTATGTATTGGGCAGTGTGCCCAAGAGATAACTAATGTGAACCTTCTCCATTCATGACATGACTCATGGATACAGATTGATGATTCTTTCCATGAACTATGATGAGCATGGGTCCTGTGTGACTAGGGCTGTGCACGAATGGAGTTAGCTCAGTTAGCTTGCTCGACTCAACTTGAAAAAGCTCAATTTGACTCGGTTCGAAACCGAGTTCGAGCAGAGTCAAGCTGATATTTTGAGCTTAAAAAAATTTCAAGTGTTTGATGAAATGACTCAATGAAGTGTCGGCTGGTGCAAGGAAGGTATGTTTTATCCAACAAATACCATTTTTTCATGATTTTGATGTTGCATATAAGGTGTTTGATGAAAACCTACATACAATCCATGTGTTTGTAAAAATGCTGTACAGGCGAACTCGGCTTGATCTCGGTTCAAACTCTGCTTGAACTGGCCAAGCTGCTGACCGAGCCGAGCCGGCCAGTCGGGCTCGAGGACCGAGCCGAGCCTAGTCAAGCTGTGCCCACCTCAACTCGGATAGACTCGTGTAAACCTCTATGGGTAACCATTTTATTATTTTTATAATTAATTCGTGAGCTATATACCTTGAATATACAAAAGAATATGGGTTGGAGGGAAGTTGAGCTGGACAAACCTGTGGTTATTCTTAATGGTGTGGACTGTTGATGATACAGGATGGAAGGTAGGACAAACCTGTGGTTATTCTCACATAGGACCAAGGGTATGGAAGGTAGGGCAAACCTGTGGTTATTCTCACATGGACCAAGGGTATGGTATCTTATTATTAAAACTGATGAATGCTTGCAACTGAGGATTACCTTAAGTTTTGTGAACCAGTGACCCATCATCCTTGATCCAAATTAACTTGTTTATGTACTAGCTTTGATCAATTCATAAACTTAGGACATATAAGAGTTCAAAGTTTCTAGTGTTTCCAATGGCCCATATGGATGTGGTTGGATACGTGCATTAGAACATGGAGATTTGATAGATTGGAATATCAATCAAATGATTTTTCAGCTAGGCCCACACTCAAAATGTTTTAAATCATTTTACAAATATTTTCAAACATTAATATTGTATTTTAACCATTAAATTGTTTTAATCACAAAAGTCTCTCTCTCTCTCCCTCCCTCTCAAGTGGTGACCTAAGGAGGTTGAAGGATGTTCAAAGGCTCTCTCTCAAATTCCTCTGGCATGGGATCAATATACATGATGGAATCATGATTATATAGAGAGACACTAGTATGGTGCTTTGCCACCTTACCTTGCTTTAGCCATGTACCAAAATTGACCACATCCCCCAACTATCCATGGCCATCTACCCTGGAGAGCATAGAGTAAGGATGAGGTATGCTCTCATGTGGCTTCCTCATCCTTACTGTAAGGGTTGGTGTGTTGGTATTCCTCGTCTCTTCCATCTAGTATAGAATCTATAGATTGGAGACCTATTGTGAGGGATTGGCATTGATGATTTTGTGGTTTCTTAGGAAAAAAACAAAACCTTTGTTTCTAAAAATCCTAGAGTACAACACCATTGTTGGAGAAACATGCTATGATTTTGTGAACATTCTCGTTTGTGTGAGAGCGGTCGCTTTCACTTATACTTTTTAAATTGTTTAGATGAGTTGTGGAATTAACTTGAATTTAGAAATATGCTTGATTTTTTTAATCGTTACTAGCCAAATGAAGCTTAGAATTTATGATTGGCCAGAAATTGTTGAATTACTTATGGCCAGGGAACTATGAGATTCCACTCATACAGTTGATCTGCAACTGACAATTCTGAGTAAGGGTCTTATTGACATAAGAGGAAGTGGTTAGGCATCCTTTTTTGCTTGCACAACATGCAGTATCTATTTTATGAGACTTTATGACTTCTAGAGGAATTTATCATACTTTCGACATTATATATCTAGCCATGCTCCTCATAACCCATGAGGGACGGGCAAACAAAAAATAAAAATATCCTAATCTTACCTGCAGAGTCAAATGACTCAAGTAGGTGAATGCAATAAAGAAAAAATGGATGAAAAGAAAGAAAAATACAAGTGAATTGAGAGTTGATTATTTAAATATATTAGGAATGTATGTAGTGAAATGCGATTTGAGCTTAATTGATATATAAAAAGAAAAAGATGAGACCTGACACTCTTTTTTTGCAAAAGGAATAGTCGGATATCCCCAATTCCAACCTTATTATTTAACGTCTGGATTCTTTTCTCAGAACTAGCCTCTTGAGTTGGGTCTTGGCACCAATAAGAAAATCTCTGATGTCTTTAGAGGGCAGGACCCACTCCATGTATCTCTCAATGACCCCCTCTCAATTACTGATTCTGGAATGGTAGTTGTTGCGTTGCATTTATAGATCAAGACCATCAGGTCGTGGTGAGCCGACAGTGGACACTTGTCCCTATTTTGCAATTTTGATGTTTGTAGGATCTAAATATAGGTTTCTATTAGGTAAAAAGTATGTTAGGTGGTTGTCCGCTTGCGGTGAGCCAATGGTCCACTTGACACCATTTTCTTCGTCAAAATAGGTTCCTTGACACAAATTGGTTCGAAAAACAGAAGTATGAACCTTCGTGGATTCGAAGTAGTTATCCTTGAGGAAGACGGTGATCGACCTCATCACGTTCATCCCTGTGTCAATGAGTTAGCTGGAAATGGTGCTGTATTATGTTTTCTCAAACTGTTTCTTTGTTGGCCATCTATTGGAAAGTGGATTTTCAATCTAGGTTATTTTTGTTGTATGGACTTTGGGCCCCATAATAGTAATGGTCTGCACTACATACCGATCAATGGGGCCCGTTTGCTCTTGTTGGTCTGGCTCATGCTATAGAACTGTTGCTACATTTGAACCCTCTTGCATGACTCTTTGGAAAAAATGCCATGTCTGGTGCACCTACCATCAGTAATAGCTACTCCATTGTTCTTCCCCATTTCTGCTCATTCAGTTCCATTTAGCTTTCAAATCGACAATTCAGTTTCACCTATTTGTTAAGGCTGATCGTGGATTTGTTATGGTTCAAAAGGATTATGTTTACTAGGAGAATCCTAACCCTCTATCATCCCATTAGTGTGATCTTCACGAATTAACCCATGCAATGTATGATGAACTTAATAGACAGCGTGGATTGTGATTGGACCATCCCAATGTACCAAAGCAACTAGAAGTGCTATAACTTATGGCTCCCAAAGAGCAATAGATGATTTCTCCATTGTTACATAAAATCCATCATTTCCCTAATGTGGCTACATATTAATGTGGGAGCATTTTCACACTGGGCTCGAATGGGGTTGCCTATGGGATACAGGGGCACACTCGGGGTGGGTGGCTCGTGTGAGGCGGGCTCCATCTGTGTGAGGCAGTACCCATGTGATGTGGGGCCCACAAGGGGGTTCGGCCGAGGTCCTAACCCATGCGATGTGGAGCCTAGGCTATGAGATAAAGGGATTAATTCGCCATGCTCTATCAGTTCAAGCTTTTGAAGCAAGTGGTAGATTGGAATATTCATCACATGATTTTGTAGCTAGGCTAATGCTCAAAAGGTTCTAAATTGTTTTTGCAAATGTTTTGAACCATTAATCTTTCCCGTTAGCCATTGAAATATTTTAATTACAGTTGATGATAATTCCAACGGTTGAGATTTTGTGGTTTACTACTTGGCTTGTATGAGAATTGGATCAATGGTAGATGGCCATGGATAGTGGAGGGATTAAGTCAATTCTAGTACATGGTTAAGGCATGATCACAAATTTTCTTACCATGCGGACGAAACCCTAATTCCTCCATGTATATATATCCCATGCCTGAGGGATTAGAGAGAGCCTTTGGATATCTAGCCCCCATATGGGGTCACCACTTGAGAGAGAGACCCTTCTCTCTCCTCCCTCTGCACATCTACAAGCGAACTCGTGGGATCCACGACACTCTCATGTGCTTACCTCAACCCTACTTTGAGGATTGGTGTGTTGGTTTTTGTCTTCTCCTCCATCTAGGATAGATTGGAAGGAGACCTACTTTAAAGGATTGGCATTGATGATTTCATGGTTTCTTCAATTATGTAATTTTACCTCTATAATTCTTTGATTTTTATTTTTATTTTTATTCTAGAAACATAATAATATTTTGACAAGGATCCATAAGACTAAAATGTTAACATTGGACCAATATATGTTAACATCTACATACGGTTTAACAATAACATAAAATTCATAGGATCTTGACTTGATGCATTTGACAAAATGAAAACCAAAGAGTTGTACAAATTAGAGAGCGTACCTTGCACCATTGAATTAGACGATGAAGAAACTTGATGTTGATGAGCTTTCAATGGTTTAGGTCTTCTCAACTTGGCACAACGACTAAGATCAACTAACTCTGATTTTCTCTCTCTTCAACTCTCTTTGATGCATGAATGGAGATGGGAGATCAAGTGCAAAATTGAGTTGGAGAGAGGGACCAAGAGCCTTGAATTTATAGATGATTTGGTTCCAACCCATCAAAGGAACCAGGTAATTATATAACTCTTTATCTCCTCTAATTAATCAGAATATTCAATGCCATTACAGAATTTCAAGAGTTTTTTAAACCAAAGGAATGAATTTGACGGAATGAGAAAAGTCACACCTTAGAATGTGAAAAGACATTCTTAGAATGTGGCGAGACACCTCTCAAAATATGAAAAGGTGCGGAATATGAGAAGTTATTCTTTTTAATACAAAGGTTGTGGTCATAAATGGGCCACTCTCTGTATATATTCAACATTCTCCCACTTGGCCTACATGACCACATCATGAGGACTTTTCCCTAGATTCGAATTTTAATTTATTTAAAAATTAACTTCTCTTGAATTTAGACATTTGAAAAGATACTTTCAATGGCGCCCCACTAGAAAAGACATTATACATTGATTAAATGAAACTACTAATATGAATCACGGCAGTCATACATCATTTAGCGACATACTCCCTTCCATGTATTACAACACTAGTAATTCACATCTAATTTGGTGTTAAATGAGAAGACTAACAAGCTAAGCATAAGGCCGGTTAAACATAATGGTCTAACAATTATATCTTACTTACATCCACCATAAATGTATATGCGTAAGGATAAATAAGAATGCATGAAAATGTGATTTCATATAGATAGTGTCTATTACATCAAGTTAATGACTAATGTACATCATATCCTAACTAGGCCCATTTCAACTACATGACCCTTATAGGTATTTGGCGGTAATCCTTTGGTCATTAGATCCGCAATCATCTGGTTTGTCCTTATATGTTTAATAGACACTAAATGATTTTGAACATTTTCTTTGAGAAAATTATATTTAATTCCAATATGCTTTGCTTAACTAGAATGCTTATCATTTTTGGAGTAATATACTGCTGTGGTATTATCGCAATAAATTCTCAGTGGCTTCAAAATGGTGTTGACAACCCGAAGCTCTAAGATGAAGTTCTGCAACTTAATTGTCTGGGTAGTGGACTCAAAGCACGCCACAAACTCCGCTTCCATCGTAGAAGTAGAGACACAAGTCTGCTTAACACTTTTTCACGAAAATAGCCCCGTTAGCAAGCAGAAAGACGTAACCAGATGTGGACTTTCTGCTATCAATGCATCCGGCATAATCGGAGTTAGAATATCTAATCACTTCTAACTGATCAGATCCTTTATATGTGAGTATATAATTCTTGGTTCGCTTTAAGTAGCGTATGACTTTCTTTGCATCTTTTCAGTGATCCATTCCAGGGTCATATCTACCTAACATTCCAACAACAAAGCTGATATCGGGCCGAGTGCATGTTTGTGCATACATAAGGCTTCCTACTGTAGAAGCATAGGGTATATCTTTCAGCTATGCTTGCTCTAAATCGTTCTTTGGGCATTGGTCCTGACTGAATTTGTCTCATTTAACAATAGGTGCATCACTAGCTCTACAGTTCTTCATACTGTATCTTTCGAGAATCCTATTAATGTAGGCTCTCTGAGATAGTCTAAGCAGTCGACGTAATCTAACTCGATATATCTCAATGCCGATTATGAAAGTAGCTGCGCCCATATCTTTCATTTCAAAATTTTCGGAGAGAAAATTTTTAGTTTCACATAACATTCTTAAATCATTACTAGCAAGCAAAATATCATCCATATATAGGATCAGAAAGATAAACTTACTCCCACTAACCTTCAGATATATGCTCCTATCTGCAGTGCTTTCTTCAAAACCGAAGGTAACTATTATGTGGTTAAACTTGAGATACCACTGTTTAGAAGCTTGTTTAAGTCCATATATGAATTTCTTTAATTTGCATACTAGTTGTTTATTACCTTGTTCAATAAAGCCTTTTGGTTAATTTATGTAGACTTTCTCATCTAGGTTCCTATTTAAAAATGTCGTTTTCACATCCATCTGATGTAACTCGAGATCATAATGAGCCACTAGTGCCAAAATGATTCTGAGTGAATCCTTTTTAGATACTGGAGAGAAGGTTTCATGATAATCGATATATTCTCTTTGAGTGAATCCCTTGGCAACTAATCTGGATTTAGATCGTTCAACCTTACCTTTGAGTCGTGCTTGGTTTTATATATCCATTTACAACCAATTGCCTTAAAACCTATGGGTAATTGAACGAGATCCCAAACTTTGTTGTCGTTCATGGATTTCAACTCATCTTTCATTGCATCAAGCCACTTATTAGAATCCTTATCATTCATGGCTTGTGAAAATGTTAGTGGATCATTTGTAACTCCTATATCAAATTTAGATTCCTGGAGGTAAACAATATAATCATTCGGAATTACAAATTTCCTTACTCTATGAGATCTTCTCTGTACTTCCAGTTGGGACGTTTTACGAGATTTTCTTCATGGAGTGGTTCATTCACGAGTTGTTGTTCCTCATTGTTATGAACAATGTCCTGCGGAATAACAATATTGTCATAAGGTATGGGTAATGAGATTGATACCCGTTTTTCTTCTAATACCACATTACGTGGTTTATTACTCCTACTATCATCACCATCTTCCAAGAATCTGGCAGTTTGAGTCTCAACGATACTGGTGCTATAATTAGGACAATAAAACCTGTAGCCCTTTGATCTCTCACAATATCCGATGAAAAAATAACTCACAGTTTTGAGATTAAGTTTCTTTTCTGTGGATTGTACAATTTATCCTTTGCAGGACAACCTCAAATGTGTAGGTATCTTAAACTAGGTTTTTTTCCTGTCCATAACTCGAAAGGAGTCTTAGGGATAGCCTTACTAGGAACCCGATTTAAGATATACACTGCTGTTTTCAGAGCTTCACTCCACATGAATTCTAGTAAAAAGGAATTACTAATCATACTACGCACCAATCCACAAGTGTCCGATTACGCCTCTCAGCAACACCATTTTATTGAGGTGTACTCGGTATTGTATATTGAGGAACTATTCCTTTCAATTTGAGGAAACTGACAAATGGGCCTTCACTTTGACCCAAAGTCAGTATGTCTACCATAATACTCACCACCTCTATCTGACCTCACAACTTTAATGTTTCTGTCTAGTTGATTTGTCACTTCGGCCCAGAAATTTGTGTAAGCATTTATGGCCTCTGACTTTTTTTTTAGTAAATAGATATAACTGTATCGTGAATAGTCATCGATAAAGGTGATAAAATATTTTTCTTCAGTGATAGAAAGTGATAATTGTCCACAAATATCAGTACGTATCAATTCAAGGAGTTCTTTATTGCGTGTGACACCTTTCTTGTTAATTTTAGGTCGCTTTCCTTTTATACAATCTATACAGACGCCGAAGTCCGTGAAGTTAAGAGTAGCCAACACCCCTTCCCTCACTAACGTCATAATTCTGTCTTTAGATATGTGACATAAACGTCAATGCCACAACAATGAAGAAGTATCATTAGGCGGGCCACGTTTCGATCCAATATTCATATGCAGAGTAAGGAAAGATTGCTCAAATATGGAATCTAAATTTAATTGATAAAAACCACCATTCAAAAATCCAGTACCAACTAAAATATCATCGTTATATAAATTAAGATAATTGTTTGCAAAATGAAAGCTAAAGCTTTCTTTGTCCAATCTAGATAAAGAGATAAAATTTCTTGATATAGATGATATGAATAAAATATTTTTTAAGTCCAATTGAAAGCCAATTTTCAAATGAGTCTACATGTGCCAATTGCTCATACTTCAGACTTCAATCGATTTCTCATATAAACATTCTTCTCTCCATCACTTAGATTTCGGCTTGAAAGGAATCCTTGCATTGAATTTGAAACATGGACAGATGCATCTGAGTCAATCCATCAACTATTTAAAGGAACATCGACAATCTTTCTGGAAGTGCCCCTTCTTTTTACAGAAGAAACATCTTACTTTGTCAGGGTCGTTGTTATCCTTGTCTGCATCAGGTGTGGAGTTATTCTTCTTCTTTGGTGGATCCCTCTTGCACTTTTTAAATTTTCCTCCTTTTACTTTATTCTCCTGTGATACTAAGTGGACGATATATCCTCCCTCTTGTCTAAGTCGCGATTCCTTGTGCACATATATGCTTTGTAGTTCATTAAGTTCCATTTATCTTTATTGGTGTTATAATAAATCTTAAACGGTCCAAATTGCTGAGGAAGCAAGCTTACAATGAACTGTACGAGGAAAGGCTCGTTAGCTTTCATATCTTAGGCTTCAAGTTGCGCTGCTATGTGTGTCATTTCAAGAATGTGCTCTTGCACACCACTTAGCTCATCGTACTTCATAGTAGTTAGCTTTGCCATGAGTGTTCCAGCCAACGATTTGTTATTCGACACAAAATGTTTTTCCACAGATGTAAGATATTTTTGTACCTTCATGGACGATGGTATGGATCCATGGATATGTTTGGCGATCGACATTTTCATGTACATAAGACTCAATCGGTTCGATCGCTCCTACTTTTCATATAAAATTTTAGCTTCAGGAGAACTTTCAGCTGTGGGTTGAGTTGGCTCATCAATGTGCAGGGCCAAGTCCAAATCCATAAGCTTAATGCAAACAAAATTTGCTCATGCCAATCCGAGTAATTAGGTCCAGTAAACATAGAAATGTTATAAGGAATTGAGGTTGAGGTGAGACCTTCTTGAAAAGATTAACATGCTCACTTATTATCTAAAATGCTTTGAGATTCACGCTAATTCAGTAATTAAGAGTAACTCTAAAAAGCGTTTATAGACTTACTCTGAAGAGCGACTCATTGCATCGTTATAATCCCTCCTTTGGGTCGAGACTACAACTTGCTATTGGTCCACTCTAGGATGAGCAACATTACCCATAGGGCTAACTAATCAATCATGCTACAATGGAGATGGGTTTATACCTTTGGATATTCCAACCCAAACCCAATCAGAATGATTTATTTCATTACCCTATACCGGTTTTGCAATTACTTAAAGATGATCGTACCTTTGGGCCACCGATCCATGATATCCAAATAGCAAAACCGCGATTGCGATGCTATTATTCTTGAAATTATGATTCCAAAGATCAATAATTCCAATTGGATATCCATAAATCTTTCTAGTTGGATCACTTTGGTGACTACCAAATTATTCCAAGTTATGGATTTCTAATTAGTGTTAACAACATCTACATAAGTAGCTTAAGAGAAACCTAAGTGATTGTTTGATTGTTGTGCCATTAAAGGCCTACTGAATCTGTTTTGGCCAAATATCAATGATTTGAGCAAACTACTACATGTAAGCTCATGAGCCAAAAACATACATGATGGGCCTAATAAGATGACAATCATAATATGAATAAGGCCAAAAACATGATTCCATGTGAGAATATGAAAACTATCATATACATGCATATGCATATCAAGAGTGCAAGATTTAGTCATTGAATGTGAGCCCATCGATTCTCATTAACTGGTGAACCATCATATATAAGCCATTCGAATATCTTGTGTTGCCGATTGGTGAATCCCAAACGGCATGATTCTACCAATAGACCACACAATTGCATTAATCTTGAAAATTGGCTATTTATCATTATGGTTCAAGAAAATATGCACTTGATATATAAGAAGGCAATCTTATGTTAAATGACAATCAAATCATCACATGAATAGTTAATAAAGATTGTTTGCCAAATACATCAGTCTGAACCTAAGCTCTAAAACCATATGTTAACATTGGACCAATACATGTTAACACCTACATACGGTTTAACAATAATATAAAATCCATAGGATCTTGACTTGATGCGTTTGACAAAATGAAAACCAAAGAGTCGTACAAATTAGAGAGTGTACCTTGCAACATTGAATTAGATGATGAAGAAACTTGATGTTGATGAGTTATTGCTTTCAACGGTTTAGATCTTCTTAACTTGACACAACGACTAAAGATCAACGAACTTCGATCTTCTCTCTCCTCAACTCTCTTTGATGCGTGAATGGAGATGGGAGATCAACTGTAAAATTGAGTTGGAGAGAGGGACCAAGAGCCTTGAATTTATAGATGATTTGGTTCCAACCCATCAAAGGAACCAAGTAATTACATGACTCTTTATCTCCTCTAATTAATCAGAATATTCAATGCCATTACAGAATTCCAAGAGTTTTTTAAACCAAAGGAATGAATCTGACGGAGTGGGAAAAGTCACTCCTTAGAATGTGAAAAAACATTCTTGGAATGTGGAGAGACCTCTCAAAATATGAAAAGGTGTGGAATATAAGAAGTTATTCTTTTTAATACAAAGGTTGTGGTCATAAATGGGCCACTCTCTGTATATATTCCAACATAAAATCGTTAAATCTGAATTCTTGAAAAACCTTAAATTCCTCGTCTTCCTAAATATCCTACAGCACAACAACACCATTGGAGAAACATTCTATGATTTGTAAGGCAATAGCACCAATGGGTTGTACCCATTCAAAGATTAATTTTGCCAAGCCGACACCCAACCCATTTTCTGCCCTAATGGGCTGGCTTGCAATTGTAATCTATAGACTTTGGATAGGAAGAACCTTAAATGTGGATATGGAAAACCCATAGAAATTTGATGACATGGAGAAAAATGGAAATGTAGGTAGTTTGTTTTGCATGGTTGGATTTTCATGAAAATGTTTTAGAGTCAATGGTCAACTGCAAACGCCACCTCTCATTATTGTGGAAGCATCGTAGAAATGTTCATGGATTAGCTTTCTGGTAAAAAAAATTAATTAACTATTTTTGTAAAAGGAAAAGCTTAAATAATGATAGTAAATTTCCACGACTACCTTTTACAATACAAAGTCGTGCCTCTCAAACAGTTCATTTGTGAGAATAATATATCCGTATACACAAGATTCGTGCCGTTATTCGCAATGTAAGCTAGATGCATAATACAAACCCTTTACCCTCCAACCAATTGGAATTATTGAATCAATCTAAGGTAGATGTTCCAGATATTATTACACACATGCCATTTAATAAGCATTTAGGCCATATCTAAGGGTATGTTAATATATCGAAAGACCTTTATTTCATGTACGAATGAGTATATTAGTGTTTGATCTTGGGCTTCTTCACTATCATGACGGTGCAGTGTGCATGGTGAGCACAATAGTCGCTTACGCTGCCCAAAACCGCCCTGCATGAAAATTCAGGTTAATATGTCTGTTAGACTGTAATTGTTAGTAAGATAGGCAGTTGAATGTAGCAAATGGAAAGAAAATGCAGAAGCTATTTATTGAAAGATGCAATGGTTGCAGTATGGTATGAAATGCAAATACACAGCCATATCTATGATTCGAATTGTTTGATTTAAGAGATCCCGCTCTTAAAAAAAAAAATCAAAAAATCAAAAATCAAAACAAAATGGTTTTTGCTAAATGGGTTCTTTCTTCCCAAAGAATTGGATCTCTTAAATCACATGGCGATTAATACCGTTGCTCTCACACGCATTTGTATGTCACATCAAAACAAGTCCTGAAAAGAAAAATACACAAACAACTCTTTTATCCTTGTGCTGAATAGCTAATGCGGTTGGAAATCTTTTATTTTTCTTTTCTTGTGCTTACCATCCGAAGCGAAAATCGCTGCCGGAAATGACAATGGTTTCCATGAAACAACTACTTTTCCTCTATTTGATAAAAAAAGAAGTGGGCTTGGAAACCAACTTCCATTTCCCAGTTTTTCCTCAAAAACTGTGGACATTCATTTCCCCAATCCATAAAAAAACTAGAAAAGAAAACAGACAATGAGAGGAAAATTGGAACCCATGGTTTTTCCATTTCGTGATGATTTTAGGTTATCATATGCACACACATTCTAGTTTTCCTTCATCCAAACACCCTCTAAAATCCTTTTTGAGATTGTATTCCTATGGTTGGAACTTCAAATTCAACTCGATCAGAGTAGCTTTGATCAACCATGTTATTGGCCACACATACGAATGAAGACGCTATGTCCTACAACACTCCGACCCAAGTCGGATACCGGGACGTGTAGGGACAAGGATGGATAAGGGATCCTCCTTTCCTAGGACATGGAAATCCATCGTTCACATCTCTTGCTCGATGAACATTAGATCTTAGTGTTTCAACAAGGCCCAGATTGTGTGAATGGACGATTATCTGCAATGGGACCCACAAGATTTTGGTTTAATGTTCTCCAAGTTGCAAAATCCTCCCCGAGAGCGCATGGGGGGCGCAGCTCAATCCAAACTGCCCCAGTGGTGGAACCCTCCGCACATTGGTCATATCCCAAAATCAGATTGATGAGATGATCCTAGCCTCTGATTACTGGACATTTGTTTGAGGAACTTTGACCATCAATCTTCATTTTTCACTGACTATTAGATAATTACCAATAAGCTTATTCGGCAACTTGTGTGCGGCCCCCCATAGTGTAGGGCCCACATCCACCCAGTCAATAAAGTGCACTCCTTCAAGTTCACCCTATGTCCAGAAAATCAGGCAGATTCAAAACACAAGTGGGTCACAGGACAGGGAACAGCTGGGATTACACCATTAAAGCCTTCCAGATTGTGTGTAGGGTCCACCATGTTTTACGTATAGCATCCAATCCATTCATAAGACGTGCCCTACCAGGATGAACAGACCTAAAAAATCAGGACATTCCAAGCCACAACATAAGAGTTTAATGTCTTTAGACATGTCCTACTAAAGTTTTGGATCAGTCTAGCTTCTGGCCTCCAAAGATGGATGGAGTGGATTTCAAGGACACATCATGGTGGGCCCTACACACAGTTTCTTATTCCACAAAGGTTGTAGAGGAACCGACCTCTTAGCAATTTGCTTGTTTTCAGAACTTGGTTTCAGCAAACCAGGGCCTGTTTGGCAGACACCTAAAAATGAGTTAATGTCATTTCAGTTAACAGTGGTTACTTATTATAGATCTCAATATCTACACACAATGAGTTCATGTTCACAGTAATTATGTATTTAAAGAGAGATCTTTAATACATTATCGCTTACAAACTAAAATGAGATGAACTCATTTTTAGGCATCTACCAAACAGTTTCTAAGACTTGGTTTTTCATAATATCAATTTTTTGGGTTACAGAACAACTGAAATCTTCAGTCGGGTCCATTAAACCTGGTTTTTCCAGAAATCCAGTTTTGGGGTCCAAACGAGGCGTTAATTATAGTTTGAACTTCCAAATTAAGAAGTGCTAGAAATCCATACCTTTTTATAGCTCCATAACCATGACTGCCCACAGCCAACATGGTTGCCTGATGTTTCTCCACAGCCTCACAGAGAACATTCCGGGGATCTCCGTCGACCACTTCTGTGATAACGTCATCCACCTGCCCATCCATCAAAATGTTCATATTCAGGAAAGCTACAGAAGAACAGGTGATAGTTGAAGGGCCCAAGGGTGCGTTTGGGTAAATTATTGAATTGATTGCAATATTTAATCTAAGGTGAAAATAACCAAATTGTAATTTCTTTAGCGTACTTAGTTAACAATAAAAAATAAAAAATTACCACTTATATTGAGGGGCAGCTCCCAATTTAGGGGTGTGTTTGGTTACACTATCAAACTTAATTGTGATCATTATTCTAGTGAAGTGGAAATAACCAAATATTAGCTTATTTCCTACCACTTATTAGAGTTGTACACGAGTCAAATCAAGTCGAGCTTGGCACAGCTCCGCTTGGCCCGGCCAACAGCCAACCCCAGCTTGAACTCGGCTCGGCTTGGTTCGGTCAACAGCTCGGGCCAGCTCAAGGCGAGTTTGAGCCTGTGCGACATTTTCTCAAACACAGATTGTATCTTCAATCTCCCACACTTCAAATGCAAATCAGTAAGAGCGCTTTGCAGGTATTTCATCTGTCCTGGTTCTTTTGGTGTATTGGTTAGGTTTTTAATAATTGGTATCAGAGCTAACACCATGTCCTGTGCTCAAGTCATGGGAAGGGGTAACCCGTGGAAAGGGCAACCTGAAGTGAAAGCCGCCATGACATGGAAAGGGCTTCTTGAGCAATCAGAGTGCAACCACCATGACGTGGAAAGGACTACTCGGATAACTAGAGTGCAACTTCCATGCCCTGAAAAGGGCTACCTGATAAGCAGAGTACAATTGCAATGCCCTAAAAAGGGCTACATAGAAAAGAGGCCAAAGTGAGTGCCACCACAGAGTGGGCCCTAGTGGAATGCTAGGATTCCAATGGTTGGCTTTTGCCAAGTTTTCAATTTTTGAGTTGGCTTTCTCAGGATGGCCCACCAATACCCTAGTTGGCAATGGGGACTATCTGGGCCTCTGATTGACAGCCCAACCCTCTATCAACATAACAAATGGGCCTATACTTGGGCTCATTTATTAAACCGGCCCATGCCCGACCATTTATAACAGGCCCGACCCGACCCTTGTTTGGCCGGGACCCGAAACCCGACAGCCCAGCCCAGCAGTGGTCACCCCTATCCTAGATATCTCGCTTTTCAATTGGGCTAGCTTTCCATACAGTTGTGTACCCCTTTCAGCGATCCAGACCATTCATCTAGAGGGCCTCACAGTGACAGGTGACGCTGGGGTAAATTCCCTCAGCAGACAATCCCAACCATCCAATCACTGTCTGACAAAAAGATAGCCAAAAAGGAGGAAACCATTGGACGGCTGTAATCACATCCCACTGGAGGAAACTTTCAGCACCTCAAATATCCACAAAAGTTGCCCCCCAAGGCCCAGACCCTAGATGAACTATCTGGATAACCGGAAGGTGGGCCCCACACGGTCCACAGTACTGTTTTGTGTGGTGTGGTCCACATGAGTTTTAGATCTGTCCAATTTTTAAAATACTGTCCTATTGTAGTCCTGAAAAACTGATGGACGGCATAGATTTTTCACGGACATCTCTGTGGGCCCCCCACACCTTCCAACTCCAGGAACTTCGCAATCCGCGTCTAAAAGAGCCCGTAATAATCTCTAAAGAGTCAGGCGAGACGAATTACTAAAATGCCCTCGCTGGGCCGAGCTATCAATTTGAAGGGTTGAAATATAAAAAAAGATAGGGAGAGATTTTTACAGATTTGGAGCGGCAGAGTTCTTTGGCCTTTTCAACAACACGAGCTGCAATCTTTTTCAGATCCACCTCGACGAACGGCAATACTTCGGCAGCAGCTGCATTTTGTCATATACAAAAATACTAAAAAAACAACCTCGAGCGAAATCGAAATTACAACAAATGCCATCTCTAGATACAGATGCGATGGACGAAATACCGGGTCCGGCGAGTCCGACCATCGAAGTGGGAGATGGTTTTGCGTGTACGATTACGAGCTTGAAAGGGTGGTTGGAAGGGAAGGGTGAGAAGAAGTGATCGAGAGTCCATTCAAGGGCGTAGAAGCTCTGCGTACTGTCGTCGATCCCGACCACCATCACTGGTTTGTCCGTTGCCATTGCAGAGAGTTTCTGTCAATCTCTCTCTCTCTCCCTCTCTGTTTTGTCAGGAAATTTTGGGGGATGTTTGCGTATATGATCAGACGGCGACGAATATAAGAACTGATTCGAGCGAACAAACGACGAGGTTGTTCTTCTGTCCATCGAGTATGGATAGAAAAACAAACCGGCAGTTGTAGAGAGCCCGCTCAATAAAAAGCTCCGTGGGAGCACCGTGATTTGTGTGCCCTGCCCGGACCGGAATCCTCTACCACACCGGTTTTAGTTAGTGAGCAATACACCGAAGATCTGTGAAGCCAAAAATCAACTCCGTCCATTAGGTTCTATCCTTGATTTTAGTCAATGGGAATAAAAATTAGTCAGACCTACAACTCAATTGGGCCACACCAAGTGAAAAAATGGGTATAGGATGCTAGCCATAGGCTTATTTGTGGGGTCACCATGATATATATCTTTCATCCGTCCTGTTAATCAGGTATAATCCACCGGAATTAATTGAAGATACAAAAATCTGCGTGATCCAAAACACATGTTACCCACACCGAGTGATGTGGCATATAGAGGATTTTATCGTATGCGGTTCAAATAAAGGGGTCCCACCTGATGACGGATTAGATTTACGCATACATCATGGATTAGATTAACCTAAGAAATCTATTAGGTGGCCCGTATGATCATTACTTCATTTCTGACCGTTGGATTAATTGGATTGATCATATCAGTGGACCACGTAACTTGTCATCAAGCAAGAGACACCTAGGGGAGTTTTATTGTGCCGGTTATTCCATCCAGGGGGCGGACTGGGTGCCGCCCTATCTTTACCCAATACGGTACAGCTCTTAACGTGGGGCCCACCTTGGTATATGTATTCTATATCCACTACGTTCATCCATTTTTCTAGGTCACATTGGCCTACCAGCCAAGTGGAACGGTCTGATTTCTGGCCCAGAAGGTCTAAACACTGTGGCCCACCTAAAGGAAATCCTGGATTTGGAGCATGTGTGCCGATTGATGGATAACCACCTTGCTCTTATCCGGCCGTAGATCTTGTGAGCCCACTGCTTGAGATCATGTATGGTCTATTAACCGTCTATTTGTTAGCTTCCAACTGATGGCTAGGATCTGACTGATGTGGTATTTCTATAGCTAGATGGACGGTTCAGATCATTGATCTGTGCAGCTCCACGACAAAGCAATAAAGAGCCAGCAACGTAGGCAGGAAATCCTTGGCCTATTGGTGAGGTTCTTAGTACCTGTCCCATCGGTCACACAAATTGGACGGTAGAGATCTTCCTCGAATGCCTGGCAGTGGGAAATGAAATGGTTGGACAGTTTTCAATACATACTCTGACGTATAGAAAGAGTTCTATAAATGATTGGATGCGTTCGGCAGTGGAGATCGTCTCAGAACGAATGAATTTGAGTGGAGAAAAACTTTGATACTCTGGCAGAGTAGGATGGGTGATACTCAGGCACTAAGAAATAATTCAGATTCTATGTACGTGGCATAAATTAATTTATATTTAAATGTTCAAATTAGTTTAGATATAATATGAACTAAAGGATTAAGATTATTTGATTATCTGACTACCGGACTTGTGGACATTTATTGGACGGTTAAAATGAAAAATATCTAATGGTCTTTTCGTTCCAAACAAGTATCCAAGAATCAGAGTTTAGGATTGTTCAACCAATCTAATTGAAGTTCTTTACACATTTTAGTCGGTTTAGTTGAGTTAATATACGCCACGTGTACAATTTCTGCGTAACTGCGTATCAAGCGTCGTACGCTGCCAGAGCATCAAAAACTCCCCATATTAGTCTCTGGAAGTCGTACGCAACTGTCTATGAATTAGCAGGGTGGGTTCCGTGGAAGCAGATTAGGTACGGCCCCGGCCTAATCCAAGACGGTTCGGCCCTTACCGTGGGACCCACTTTGATATATATATTATAAATCCACACCGTTCATCCGTTTTTTAAGATTATTTTAGCATATAAAATGAAAAATAAAGTAGATCCAAATCTCATATGTGGACATATCATAGGAAATAGTGGTGAATGAACATTAAAACTTTTTAGGGGCCACAAAAGTTTTGGATGAAGATGATATTTGTCTTTTACGTTCATCCAGTTTTTTTCTCACCTAGGAATTTTTTAACGGTGGGTGCAATCATTAACCACTGTTTCTTATAATATGGTCAATTTGAGATTTGGTTTTGCTTCATCTTTTATTATATGCCCTAAAATGACCTACAAAAACGGATGGACGGCTTGGATGTAGAATAAATACATCAAGTTGGGCCCAACAGTAAGGGCTGCACCGTCTGGGCGAGGCCAGGCCCGCACCTAATCCGCTCCCGGAGTCTCAACAGAGAATTCCTGTTACCCTAATGGTTTGGCGTCCGAAGCTGTTTTTTATTTATTTTTATTTTTTTAGTGAGTGGTGACGTGGACCAATGAGAATTTGAGTATCAGGAATTCTCTGTTGACTTGATAACAGAGGATCCGGACTCTTCTGCTAATAACCATACATGAACCAACACGGGCACGACACGTGTCACCTGCAAAGCTTGTGGAACATGCTAGATTCATGTGGGCTTCCGACCGGCCCAAAAACTGGAATAGTCTGCTCATCCGGTAGGCCACACACGTGTTATATCTCAGGTCATCCTTAAAGTGGCGCCCACCTGATGCATGGCTCGGCATGAGCTTCAGGCATGTGGCCGAGAAATGCTCTGCTAACTTGCCTAGCATACACACGATCTAAACAATCAAACGGTTGGAACAATCCAATCTAAAAGTTTTTTTTCTCTGGGATATCTGCATCCATGTTGTGGCTCATCATATAGACGGTTTGGATCATTGAAAGATCACCTAGGACGCAACTGGTAAAGTCCCGACGTATCCAATTCAAATACGGCAGGATGCATGGTAGCAGGGAACGGATTAGGTGTTACCCGGGTAACAGCTTAGTGGGTATTACCCTTACCGTGGGGCCCACATTGATGTTTTTTTTGTATATCCATACCGTACATCCGTTTATATAGACTATTTTATTAATATATTTAAGATTTTATACACATAAAAATCTCATGTAGATCACACCACAAGAAAAGGTGGTGATTGAGTGCCTTACCATTAAAATTTTCAAAGGGACTGTCGTAAGGTTTTCGTAATGTTTATTTTAAATCCAACATTTATAATTTCAAGAAGATTTGGATGAAGGGGAATTGAAAAGATAAGATAGATCCAAAACTTTTGTGGCCCAGAAAAAGTTTTTAATGGTTATTCCTCACTGTTTCTATTGTTATGATCCACCTGAGATTTTGATCCTCTTATGAATTGGGATGGAGTATTAAAATGAGATGGGAAAACATATGAACGGTGTGGATATACAAAAAATACATCAATATAGGCCCCACATTGTTAGGGTAACACCCACTGATCCACCTCCTTCGCAGAGTTTCCACACTCGCTGGTATGATTGGCAGAAAGAAAAAGCAACGAGAAATTTCCTACTGAACGACCCGTATATGGCCCACCAACCTTTTGAAGCCCACTTGCTCTTTAGCTTCCAAAAATAAGCCCCAGCTGTACGGCCCCATTTCTCAGGACGAAAATGCACCTTTTTCATTTCTGGAAGCTGGGGTCTCCTAACCGTAGCCATGACCATAGTGCCGTGGTGTACTCCTTTTTTTTTTTTTTTTTTTTTTTTTTTTTTAAATGGAGAAATTTATTCTACCTACATTTTTCTCTAATATATATTTATATAAATATGTATATATAAGTGTATAATTTTTTTTTTCATTTATTTCTTTCTTCATTTAACAAGAATATCTTCTAAACCAAAATTAGTTACTTGATGTACATAAATGATTTTGGGGTAAGAGAAGCTACTTTAGCCAACCAACCTGGTTATTTTCTAAGATTCCATTAAGTCGATGGTCGAAAATCCATTTCATTCGCTTCGCGGTCAATTTCAATCAATTCATGGTTAATTTCATTCACTTCGTAATCAATTTCAATCAGTTCACGGTGAATTTCATTCACTTCGTAGTCAATTTCAATCACTTCACGGTCAATTCCCTTCATTTCACGGTCAATTCCATGCATTTCGCAGCCAATTCCCTTCACTTCACGGTGAATTCCATGCATTTCGCAGCCAATTCCCTTCACTTCACGGTCAATTCCATGCATTTCACGGTCAATTCCAGCAATTCCCCTTCACTTCACGGTCAATTCAATTCATTTCACGGTCAATTCAATTTATTTCACGGTCAATTCCATTCATTTCATAGTCAACTCCATGCATTTCACGGTCAATTCTGGCGATTCCCCTTCACTTCACGGTCAATTCAATTCATTTCATAGTCAATTCCCTTCACTTTACAGTCAATTCAATTCATTTCACGGTTAATTCTCTTCATTTTATAGTCAATTTCATGCATTTCACGATCAATTCAATTCACTTCATGGTCAATTCCCTTCACTTCATGGTCAATTCCATGCATTTCACAATCAATTCTGGCAATTTCCCTTCACTTCACAGTCAACTCAATTCATTTCACGGTCAATTCCCTTCACTTCACGGTGAATTCCATGCACTTCGCGGTCAATTCCCTTCATTTCACGGTCAATTCTATTTATTTCATGGTCAATTTCGGCGATTCCCCTTCACTTCACGGTCAATTCAATTCATTTCACGGTCAATTCCCTTCACTTCATGGTCAATTCCGTGCATTTCACGGTCAATTTCGGCGATTCCCCTTCACTTCAGGGTCAATTCCATGCATTTCACGGTCAATTCCCTTTAGTTCACGGTCAATTCAATGCATTTCATCGTCAATTCCCTTCACGGTCAATTCTATGCATTTCACGGTCAATTCCCTTCATTTCACGGTCATTTCCATTCATTTCACTGTCAATTCTGGCGATTCCCCTTCACTTCACGGTCAATTCCCTTCACTTCACGGTCATTTCCCTTCATTTCATGGTCAATTCCGGCGATTCCCCTTCACTTCACTGTCAATTCCATGCATTTCACGGAAAATTCCCTTCACTTCACGGTCATTTCCATTCATTTCACGGTCAATTCCCTTCACTTCATGGTCAATTCCATGCATTTCACAGTCAATCCCGACGATTCCCCTTCACTTCACGGTCATTTCCATGCATTTCACGATCAATCCCCTTCATTTCACGATCACCATAACATTTATTTTCCATCTAATCTATTCATAAGGTCACAAAGACTTGGATGAAGAGGAAAAACAAATTTTCATAATGATCCAAAACTTTTGTGACTCCTAAAAGGGTTTCAATGGTAGACGTTCAATCCTCCACTGCCTTTTATAGTGTGGTCCACTTGATAACTAGATCTATCTTATTTTTCATCTCAAGCCTTAATATGAGTTAGCCAAATAGATGGACAGTTGGATATAACACATACCTCATAATGGGACTCACATAAAGCGGCGGAGATTACAACAGGGCGAAAAAAAAAAACAGCCAGCGAGTCGGGGTCGACTAGGTCAGCGGCTACGGATTATAATCGTAGCCATAACCATAGTGCCGCGGCAGTCTGTACATTCTTTTTTTTTTTTTTTTTACATGGAGAACTTTATTCTACCTACATTTTTCTCTAATACATATTTATATAAATATGTATATATAAGCATATAAAAAAATTCTCTCTCTCTCTCTCTCTCTCTCTCTCTCTCTCTTTTATTTCTTTCTTTATTCATTTAACAAGAATATCTTCTAAACCAAAATTAGTTACTTGACGTACCATATATGATTTTGGGGTAGGAGAAGCTACTTTAGCCAACCAACCTAATTATTTTCTAAGATTCCATCAGGTCGATGGTCGAAAATCCATTTCATTCACTTCACGGTAAATTTCAATTAGTTCACGGTCAATTTCATTCACTTCGCAATTTCATTCACTTCACGGTCAATTTCAATCAGTTCGCGGTGAATTTCTTTAACTGCATGGTCAATTTCATTCACTTCGCGATCAATTTCAATCACTTCACGGTCAATTCCGGCGATTCCCCTTCACTTCACGGTCAATTCCCTTCACTTCACAATCAATTCAATCACTTCACGATCAATTCCCTTCATTTCACAGTCAATTCCATGCATTTCATTGTCAATTCCGGCAATTCCCCTTCACTTAATGGTCAATTCAATTCATTTCACGGTCAATTCCCTTCACTTCACGGTCAATTCCATGCATTTCACGGTCAATTCCCTTCACTTCACGGTCAATTCCATGCATTTCACGGTCAATCCCGGCGATTCCCCTTCACTTCACGGTCATTTCCATGCATTTCACGGTCAATCCCTGCTTATAGAAATAGAAAGCCTGAGGATACTATCCATGTCCTTAGTATGAGGATCATAGAATTTCTCCATCTTACTGAGACAACCAATTATAGATTGATCCAAAATTGAAAGAACCCCCAATGGTCATCTTTACAATGAGATTGAGGACTCATACCCCTCTAAGATGTGTTAAGTTCCTTTTGCCTTCTAGTAGAACTCATCCGCCTTTGTTTCTCGCAAACCAGCAACATTAAGGGGCCTTCCTTTCAATAAGCCAATCCAAATGATCTTGAGTTTGGTTTGTTCATGTAACACCCCAAATTTTTGCTATTTTGAATTACCAAAAATCCTTAAATTTTTTTTTTCTTTTTTAATAACTAGCTACGTCATCACTTACTTACCCTTGACACTCGAGATGGGTTTATACACGGCTGGTACCGATAAAAACCGTACAAATAAGATTGATCAACCATAGAAGACCAATGAATCCAACCGATCACTTAAACATCGAGTTCAACCATGATCTGTTCACATAAGGCCCAAATCTAACCAACCTGCCACCGACTAATCAAACTACCGTAACTTAATTAGAGATCTACCCATACCAGAGCCAGCTATGGGTTGAACCTTGATTAATAAACCAAATCAATCCAGTTACTCATTTAGCTTAAAATTGACGATTTAGAGTGATCATGACCGAATCACTATTTTTGCTAATTTCGAATAGGCCATACCGTAAACTTAGTTAATCCACAAGAAATCTCTCTACCCAATTTATTATAGAAATACCCCGATTACTTGAATATGCTCTAGACCGCTCGTTAGTGGGCCACTAGTTTCGAAATTATAAAGTAATGTCCATCCCACTGGGCTTGTGGTCCATCGCGGATAATAGACTCAGACGACGCTTGGAAACAAACGATTTGCGCCATCCAGTTGGCACTTGTAAAATGCAACTCTCCCTAATATTAACAAAAATCTGAATTTTATAGCAAATGGTCCCACCACTTAGGACAATAAATTAAAGCAATTCAGCAGCCAGATTTCACCCAAATTTGCACCATAGGCTAGAAATATTTTCCTGCCCTTACCCATAAAATCTGTCCATTGATCATGGAACGATAACCGTTGATCACGAATCGGGTCGCTGCGGCAAAACTCCGCATCCGTCTGCGATCAAACTTTACCCAGCCCTTCATTGGGCCATAGGGAACCTATCCCATAAATTAGATGGGTCAGGAGGACATCAGGGCAACCCGAATAACCAGAATGGGCCCCATAGGGCAATTGAAGGCCCTTCATGAAACTCAGGGCCAACATAAATAAATCTGGACCTATATAAGTTCAACCCACTCTCATTTGTTGAGATTCCAGCAGCTGAATTTTGAGGGGGGGGGGGGGGGGAGAGAGAGAGAGAGAGAGAGAGAGAGAGAGAGAGAGAGAGCCATTGTGGTGTGCACGTGAGCTTAGTGCTTGGAATTTGGAAATTCTGGCACCCTCACCTCTCCATTGTCGGAAAGCACCGACACATTTCGTTGTTGGAGCGAAATTTCACCCCATCTAAGGTAAGATAGGATCTCAAACCTTATTTCTTTGTTTATTAGTAACATGCATGTGATTTTCTGTCTGCTTCATACAATGCAGGGCCCCGGCACCTCGAGCTTGTGGACCCGGCATCGCTAGGACAATCCCAGCATCCTCTGACCAAGAATAGGTACGGATCATTACCTTTAGGTGGTTGATTATTGCACCTAGCATAGGTTTAATGAATGTGATTGGTGAACTGTTAGTGCATGTGGCTGAATTTTCATTTGGATTGCATAAATAGGATAATGGACTAGGAATTACTGAAAATATGGAAAGGGGTTAAACCCCAATACCCCAAACATGTGACTTGTTGATTTGCATGTCATGTAAGATACAAATGTTTGAATTTTCCTAAATTGTTGCTGGTTAGTTATTGATTTGCTGATTAGTTATTAAGTTTGCTTACAATGAGACATGAATTGTTGTAAATTGTTGATTGGTGGTTGATTCCTTGATTTTGTGATTAACTATGCTTGGTTGAAAGCATGAGATGTTGCAAATTGACTGACTAGTTGAGTTACTTGCCTCGATTTTCAATGTATGGCTGAATTATGTGATTTATGTTGGTCCATGGAAGATTAAGTGTGGTGTATTGTTATATGACCGTCCATGTGATTGTATAGGGTGGAATATGTTAAGTATGATCTATAAAATTGGGTGGAATTTAATATGTTACTGTCCATGTGCTATTTATACTAAAATGGTATCTGTCCTACAATGAATTGTATCTAATGATGACCCTGCTTATTGTGTATTGACATATATTTCTCTGTGGATTGGTCGACTACCTGAAAATTCTTAGGCAGTCTTTGTTGGGCTTGTCTGCAAGTGAATCTGGCCTGAATAGCTAAACTGTAGGTTGTTGGACATAGTTGGACTACACGAGACAATGTTTTCAGGCCGATTAGTTACAGTTCAGCCTGTCGGGGCATATTGACTCTTAAGTCGACCATCCTTGTACGTTAACCATGTTTGATCACGCCTGTATGAACCCAAAGTACCCTGAGACCATTATGCCTACTTTTAATTGTTATGTACGGCCCACAAAGTCTTATGAGCCAAGGATGGTGGTATGAGATACTATGCCCGTGCTGTCGGCTTATGCTGGAGTGACGAGCTTCCCTGTAGTGTCCATTGAACACTTAGACTTGTGAACCGGGAACGATGGTATGGGACACTGTACCCATAATGTCAGCTTGTGGTGGGGTGACGACCTCCTTACAGTGACCTCGAGTAGGACATTTACATACCAATATATTTCGTCTATGTTTATACTATTTTTCAAGATTGACGACCCTAATATAGGGCTAAGGGTCGCGAGAGTCACATATCACGCCCCAGACTCGGTAACCGGACTCACAAGGAACCCGATGGCGGGTTCTGGGCACAATAGCCTCCATAGTACCCCATTCTCAGCTCCTGAGGCAGGTTTCGATCCTGGGATCCTATAAGGAGGATTTTCATAACAGTATAATCATTTCTGATGCGAGCATACCCAATATTTTAGCAAGTACATCTGAGAATAACAAAGACACACATTGCAAAATTCATTATAAATTTGAACTTTTACAATCATCCATAAGGTCCAAAAGGATATACATGAGGTAAAAAGAAAAAGAGAGAAAGGTCGGCAACACTGGAGTCTTCAAATGCTCAGCTCTACTCCACGTTTTGCTGCTACGACGCCTGCCTAGCATTTCCTGCACGCATCAATCGTGCATAAGCTTATAGAAGCTTAGAGGGTGGTGTAGGTGTGTGATAATGGTGCAAAGAAGAGTAGTAGGAGATACAAGGAGAGAAGCATGATCAGTGAGAATATCACTAGCCTTACCCAAGCTTACCATGAATATGATGCAATGAGTACTGGACGCCATACCAAGGCAATGCATGAAAGGGCTTGTACAACCAATGCTAATGCGATGTAAGTAATACCAGTGCTCATATCCAACCCACAAGTCAAGTACATTTCAAATCATAAGGAAATCACCGGGTCCATTACACTGCTAAATGACTGTCGTTCTACTGACCCCGCACAGTCAAAGAAGTGTAAGAGACCTCACTACCTGCCTGTGGACAACCAATTACCAGCAAAACCTGACGGTAGTGGACCTATTTACGAGCTGGTCAGAATCAGCCTAGCAATGCCTCCACACTCCAGACAGGTAAGGCCACACTCCTATCCAACCGACTACACGACAGTGGGAGTTGTGGCCTAACGGTATAAGGCCCTCATGCGCTAATGTATTCCACCCGGTTACGGCATTGGAGTAGATCCTTGGTACCATGGAAGTTTTAAAAATTTCACCCATGGGCATCCTATGCACCCGGTATGCTTAACTAATATTTTCGATGTCCACACATACGGCCATCCACGAATATCCCTGTGGAGGCAAGGCCCTGATGAAGCAAGGGCGGATATTCGCATGCTATGCAAATGCTGGATGCATGAATCACACAATTACCCTTGCATTAATCCCAAGCATCCATCGTGCTTCAGAGGAAAAAACTCCACCCCTCGGGATGATACCAACATGTCCTACACAATGGCACAACCATGGCCAATCATACCTCAACCAAGCATGTATATGATGCGTATGAGAGTGGGCCATGAAGATGATTAGGGGTGCCAATGAGGTGAAGATGAACTCTCTACCTAACTATGAAGGGCCTAGGTACTTAACCAATTCCTCATAAGGAATATAACCTCTAGTGGGGGCCCATTTACCTGGGGTAGCCCACAAGACTAAGGAGAATAATGGTATGGGCCTAAATAGATGAAACGAGCCTAGCAAGGGTCTATTGTGAGCCTTTAACCACTCATAGAAACCCATGGACCTACCTTAGGGCCACCAATGTGGACATCCAACCACAATTGGTCCTCAAGAGGTAGCTCATCTCTAATTGATCACGGATCAAAGCTCAAGGCCCACACAACATTAGAAATAAGAAATGGGCAGCCATAATCATACCACATATACTCATATTGGGCTTCAGAAAGACGGCCCAAGGCCTACCCAAAATATGGGTCCAAGAAAAATACACATAACCCAACCCATATATACCACTATGGGCCCATAGGGAAAAGGTTAGGGCCCAAAATAAAGGCCACTAATCCCTTATATTAGGGTAGCCTAGTGGGCAGCCCATTGCTCAAACCATATAAGCAAATGTCATGCTCTTAGTCAAGTAATATTGGGCCTAGAACCTAGCCCAAGTATAAAGTTGATTTGGTGGGCAACCAAGGGCCCATCTACATGTGTAATTCAGCCCACTAGCCCAACACAATAGTATGGTAGAAATGGCCCAAGAGTTCAATGAGCCTATCTAGAAAGTTCTAGCCCAATTGGGCCTAAAAAGTTTAACAACTAGCTACATTCATGGACCCAATTGAATCCAATTGTGGTGGGCCTCAAAAGTACATTTATTAAGCCCAACATTTAAGGGATTAAAGGTGTAAATTATGCCCTCTAAGATCCTCACAATGTGGTGAGATATACAACACATCTAGGTGCGCCCACAAGGTAAGCTGGAGGGCCAGCCAAGGCTAGACGCCCCAGCCTGGGAGTCCCAGCCTAGTGGACCACTCCCGGCCACACCACGGCAAGCTCAAATGTCCGTTGGGTCTGAAATTTTGTGGAGTGACACTTCCATATGTGGGCCACACCTTCACAAAATTTTAGGATTTTTTAATTTTTCTAAGTATTTTAATTAATTTAAACAAAACAGTCTATCTAGAAAAATCGGACAGACCCGGACGTCCCAACGTGGTGGGCCAGTCCGGCCCTCGCCATGGTGTGCACAGGGGTCCATTGGACCTAAAATTTGGTAGATGGGTCCTACCATGAGTGGACCACACCTCAAAAAAATTTCAGAATTTTTGAACATTTATAAATATTTTAATTAATTTAAATAAAATAATCTGTCTAGTGTGAAGTATTGCTGGAATGTAACTGGCCTGAATTTGGGCCATCCAATGGGTGGGCTTTTGGGCCTCCAAAATTCCTGAAATTTGGACTCAAGGTCCCTCATCAGGTATACAATAAGATGGAGTCTAGAAAAGTGGTCCACTATCATCAAAATAATTTATGAATTTCAGTTTACAATAATCTACATTGCTGAACTGCACAGCAGAAAATCAGGCTGACCACCCCTCTTGGCCCACCCTTTTGGATAACCAAATGGAGTCAGATGGGGCGGAAATTTGGCATGCTTATATGTGGGGTCCATACCTTCAAGAAACATATATTATATGGGACCAAACACCACTCCAAATGTCCAAAAATCTGGCCTCAAGATAACTCAAAAATCTGTCTAGATAGTTCTGGACAGCAACATATCACTGAAAACAAATAAATATAAACACTATTTAAAAGAGGATTTAATCAAAGAAAATCATGGTATGGACCACCCCAGTGGGCCCCACAAACATCCAGACCCTTTCCATTACAAAATACCTCTTGCATGTGCCCCATATAGGTAGATTAGGGGGCTCTAACGTCCAAGGGTGGATTGTCATGGACGTCCACCCTCCATGGATGATCTGGATATTTGTGGTCCACAAGGTGGGCCACACACTCATGATAAGAAGTTTATCAACAAAGGAAAAATAAGGATTCAGCCACAAGGGAAGGGTCTTCACCACATTGAGGCCATTCTCCTCATCACTCATGTACACACATTTCACTATCACAAGATATACAAGATCTACATGATCATAGGATTTCTACTTGAGATCTATGGTGGAGATGCAATCTCCACCAAGGATCAAGGGTCTAGATGACCCAAAGATCCCTGATCAAAGAGAAAAAAGGCTATGTAGGAGGTCTATAAAGAATGACCCATTGCATGGAACATGCATGCAAGTAAGATGGGCTATGAGCCCTATCCATAAAATCTTGGGGCCATTTGATGGGCCCCACAAGCTTTAACATGAAAGAAAAAGGGAAGAACAAGTAAAAAAATAAGAATGGAAGAAATCTGAATTTACAATTACATGCACACCCACCTACAAAGTCTTCAAGCAAACACCTCCAAGATGGTCTTCAAGCTCCAAGGAAAGAAGTTTAATGGTCAAGATGCTAGACTAAGGGCTGGATTATGGGGTAAAGGGAGGATGAATGGCTGGAAAATGGGTGAAAAATTGCTAAAGAAGAAGAGAAGAGAGGGGGAGAGAGAGGGGGAGAGAGAAAATGAGAGGTAAAAAGAGAGAAAGGGGATTTCAAGGTAAGCAATCATCTCTCTCTTGCCTTGGATAGAGAAGAGTAATCATAACAATAGAGAGTTAGAAACAATATTGTAAGGTTAGTGGGTGGTGTTTTGAGGAGGGGTGGTGTAGGGATAGGGCTTAGGTAGTGTGTGTGTGTAGCGTGTGTTGGACATAGTGCCAAGAGATGGGACCTACCTAGAAATTCATGCACACCACCCTTAGGTGGGCCACATGATCATGATTAAGGGCTAAGAAAATGAAATGCACACAACTTATGATCGATCAGCCGGATGGACACACAAGACATGACGTCGGAACCACAACGACGAAGCGGTCGCAATGGCATAGGTCTCAACTCGATTCGAGTCGGGTCTTCAATACTGGACTTATGAATGACCGCAAACACTATCCAAGGGTCACGGATCACCAGGACTCGACCAGTAAGACCGCAGGACCAAGGTAGATGGAATGCATACTTATACACACATGCACACATGCGAACTCGGGTCGAGTCTCACATCACATAACCACAGCCCTTGAGCCGCGCGATCGGATTAGGGCAATAACTCCATTAGGGTATTTCGGTTTTTCCAACCTGCTGAATGAATGAACATAACTAATCAACCTGGCTAACATGTTCCATAATATTGCATTTATTATTGTGGCGATTATACAATCAAGGTCGCTTTGAGGGAGTGTTGGTTCATTCGTGAACGTGAGATGTCGTCGCTTGAGGGAGTGTTGGTTTGAGAGGAGCATGCATCATATCATAACCATGCATTTGCATTAACAACAATGTTTAGGATTCTATACTGCTTGCTGTTCATTAAATGTATCCTATGCATGATAATTCGTATGCCTATTACTAATGGTACTACTGAGTTAGCTACTCACTCCCACTCAGGGACGGTGTTCTAAAATACCAACCAGAATCCGATATAGATGCAGGTACCCTGGAGCAGGACGCGCTGGACGATGTCGGTGTAGACGACGACGAGGAGCGGACGCACTCCCAGAGTTCGGTGGTTTCTTCTAGTTGATGTTTAGATGGTCACGGGACATGGGTCAGGGCCCTAGTCATCGTGGGATATTTATCTGGGTGGGTCTAGTTCCCAGTTGAATTTTCTTAGTACTGTATTTTGGATATTTTACCTGTTTAGTGGCCCATATTTACATTTTATGATATTCTCATGCTTATAGTTTGTTAACCCGTCATTGCTTATAAATAAACCCAAATGCATTGGAATCTGGAGCCCATTAGGGCATACGTGGCACCTGGGAATTTGGGAGCTGAGTTCCTACTCGGCCCCTGAAAATCCGGAGCGTTACAATTCAAGTGCCTATGCTTCCTTTATGTAACAACCTTCCTAAATGCTAGTGCACCAATGTGGTTAGAGCTCATTGGCTTCTCTCACAAAGAAACAACATTCCTGATGAGCTTGTTTGTCATTGCTTTTTCACTTGGAGGATTGTAGATTTCTTAGGTGAAAAGATATGAATCTTTTTGCTCTCCGGTCCACATGTACAAAAGAAATGAACAATTAAGAGATATTTCATGGTCAATTCCCTTCACTTCATGGTCATTTCCATGCATCTCACGGTCAATTTCGACGATTCTGCTTCACTTCATGGTCGTTTCCTTTCACTTCACTGTCAATTCCCTTAACTTTACGGTCATTTCCATGCATTTCACGGTCAATTCCCTTCACTTCATGGGGTGAAGGGAATTGAGGTATGTGAAGGGGAATCGCCATCAATTGACCGTGAAATGAATGGAAATGACCGTGAAGTGAAGGGAATTGATCGTGAAATGAATGGAAATGATTATGAAGTGAAGGGAATTAACCGTGAATTGCATGGAATTGACCGTGAAGTGAAGGGGAATTGCCAGAATTGACCATGAAGTGAAGGGAATTGACCGTGAAATGCATGGAATTGACCGTGAAGGGAATTGATAATGAAATGCATTGAATTGACCATGAAGTAAAGAGAATTGAGCGTGAAGTGAAGGGGAATCGCCGGAATTGACCGTGAAATGCATGAAATTGACCATGAAGTGAAGTGAATTGACCATGAAATTCATGGAAATAACCGTGAGGTAAAAGGAATTGACTATGAAATGAATTGAATTGACCGTGAAGTGAAGGGGAATCACTGGAATTGACCGTGAAATGCATGGAATTGACCGTGAAGTGAAGGGAATTGACCACGAAATGCATGGAATTTACCGTGAAGTGAAGGGAATTGACTGTGAAATGAATTGAGTTGACCGTGAAGTGAAGGGAAATTGTCGGAATTGACCGTGAAATGCATGGAACTAACCGTGAAGTGAAGGGAATTGATCGTGAAATGAATTGAATTGACCGTGAAGTAAATGGGAATTGTCGGAATTGACCGTGAAATGCATGGAATTGACCGTGAAATGAAGGGAATTAACCGTGAAATGAAGGGAATTAACCGTGAAATGAATTGAATTGACCATGAAGTGAAGGGAATTGACCGTGAAATGAATTGAATTGACCGTGAAGTGAAGGGGAATCACCAGAATTGACTGTGAAGTGAAGAGGAATCACTAGAATTGACCGTGAAATGCATGGAATTGACCGTGAAATGAAGGGAATTAACCATGAAATGAATTAAATTGACCGTGAAGTGAAGGGAATTGATCGTGAAATGAATTGAATTGACCGTGAAGTGAAGGGAAATCGCCGAAATTGACCGTGAAATGCATGGAATTCACCGTGAAGTGAAGGAAATTGGCCGTGAAATGAATTCAATTGACCGTGAAGTGAAGAGGAATCGCCGGAATTGACCGTAAAAAGCATGGAATTGACCGAGAAATGAAGGAAATTAACCGTGAAGTAAATGAAATTGACCGCGAAGTTAATGAAATTGACCGCGACTTGATTGAAATTGATTGCGAAGTGAATGAAATGGATTTTCGACCATCGACCTAATGGAATTTTGGAAAATGACTAGGTTGGTTGGCTAAAGTAGCTTCTCCTACCCCAAAATCATATATGGTATATCAAGTAACTAATTTTGGTTGAGAAGATATTCTTGTTAAAGGAATAAAGAAATAAATGAAAAAAAAAAGAGAATTTTTTTTATCTATACTTATATATACATATTTATATAAATATGTATTAGAGAAAAATGGAGGTAAAATAAAGTTTTCCATGTATATAAAAAAAAAGTGCACAGACAGTTGCGGCTCGATGGTTATGGCCATGGTTATAATCCGTAGCCATTGACCTGGTCAACTGGCTCCCACTCTGATTCCCTGGTTTTTTTTAAAAAAAAAATTTAAAACCCTGTTGTAATCCCCATTGCCTTTTGTGGATCCCATTATGAGGTATGTGTTATATCCAAACCGTCCATCTATTTGGCGAACTTGTATTAAGGCTTAACCCGAAAAATAAGATAGATCTAGCTATCAAGTGGACGACATTGTAAAAGGTAATGAAGGATTGACGTTTACCATTGAAACCCTTTTAAGGGTCACAGAAGTTTTGGATCATTGTGAAATTTGTTTTTCCTCTTCGTTCGTGTCTTTGTAACCTCATGAATAGATTGGATGGAAAATAAATATTACGGTGGGCTCTACAAAAGTTTTAAAGGTGAAAATCAATTTTACCACGGCTTTTTCTGGTCTGGTCCAGTTGATCTTTGGATATGAATTTTTTTTTTTTTTTTTGATAATGCTTGGAAATGATCTAAGAAATGGGGCCGTACAGCTGGGGCTTATTCTTGGGAGGTAAAAGCCAGTGGGCTTAAAAAGGTTGGAGGGCCCTATATGGGTCGTTCAGTAGGAAATTTCTCAAAAAGGAACACATTGTACACCACACGCATTAATACATCAAAAGCACATGCCAGAATTGCAGAATACACGCAGTATAACTGCCCCACACGTACAAGCAACACGTGCAGAAACGTGGGAGGAATGAACTCGAAAGGGGAATGATTCGGTGGGGTGACCGCTACCCAAACTCCCATGCGACCTACCTTCCACAGTGTAGTTGGTAGGAGGACAAGTGAGCGGGACCGTCCATCTAGTGGACCCTGATTTGAACAGCGCACTGCTAAGATATCACTCCGATCGGATGATCCTAACCGTCGCTTTCCTCCATTATTCTATGCTGGGTGTCGCCAACAAACTACCTTCTCTTCTAACCGTCCACTTGAAGGCCCTTAATTAGATGGATAGAACCGTCCAACCAGTGTTGCTTTTGAAATATAGGCCATCCATCATTCCCATCCTCCAACTCCCGTGCAGGGATCGATTAGTGGCTAGGATCTTTCGGTCTTAGAAATTTTTTGGGCATTCTCCCTCCATGATAGGATTGAATGGAACAATGGTCTGGATGACCCAAGCATGGCCCCACTTTTCGTAATTAAGAGTGGGCCATGGCTGGCCCAGGGCCAACCCGGACAGTCTACTTTGGATTTGGATTTGGGGTTTGGACAACGGCTAACGAGCCACGGTCTAAGCCCATATATGATTTTTGAGCCCAACTGTGCGGTGCAGTCCGGATCAGCCGGTCTAGGGTTTCAAAGGCTATTGTCATATACCATGAATTACTGGCCACAATTGACGGCCCAGATATTGTTTAAGAGCAGGTGGGTCGGCTCAGGCCGTGCATATTCATTAAGGGCTGTGCTCAGGTCTAGATTTAAAATGTGGTTGGGATTGGACATCTCAGCTTGGCCGGGGCAGGCCTTTTGATGGCCCTAGACTTCAGAGCTGTACACAAGTTGAACCGAGTCGATCTTGGCCTAGCTTGGGAGTCAAGCTTGGCTAGCAAGTTATCCTAGTTAGAGCCTACATGAGTAGAACCGAGTTGAGCTTGGCACAAATCAACTTGACTCGGCCTATAGCGGACCCCAACTCAAACTTGGCTCAGTCCGTCCCCGATCTTGACTAGCCGGTTCAGCTCGATTTCAGTCAATAGCTTGGGCCAATTTAAGTTGAGTTTGAGCCCATGTGACATTTTCTTAAATACATGAAATGCACCTTTAATGTCTCATAGCATGCAAAACAACAAAAGTAGTTTACATGTATTTCATCAAATACTCAATAGTAAACATCAAAATCAAAATACAAGGGTAGTTTTATCATGTAATTATTTATTTATTTTAATTTTTTCAATGATTTGTTTCTATCCATACCTTCCTCACCACCAATCAGTCCCACGGAAAATGTATGCACATGAAACAACATTTCGTTGAGTCATTTCATCTAGTACTCGGTGAGCAACATCAATATCAAAATAACCAAGTCACCGATTCGGTTCTATCTGGATTCAATTTGAGTTGAGGTTCAAGCCTACGAGTTGAGTTCGAGTTTAACTTTCTAATATATAATATATAGTTTAAATATATAAATATTTACAAAATATTTATATTAAGTAAACCTGATTCAAATTCATTCCATTCGAACTGAGTCAAGTTCCAAGCCAAGTCGTGTCGAGCTTGGTCTAACCGAGACTCAGCTCAAAAATTTTTTGAGCTCGAAAAATCAACTCGACTCAGCTTGGATGATGCCTGGTTCCAGTTGATTGGGTGGGCCAAGTACAATTTAACTTGTGGCCTGGGCATGAGTGACCCTGAGCCAGACCAGAAGGCCCATTATACACAAGACTCACTAGGCCCAAGAGCTCCTTCGGCTAGGATTTTTGTTAAACGCATGGCCCACCTGCAGATCATCCTAATTTTTTTGGGAAGAAGAATCCAACCAATGGGCAATGCCTTATGAGAGGCTTTGATCTGACATATGTGGGCCGCAAGAGATCATGTAATGCTGGTGAATTGTGAAAAGCCCGGTCAGTCGGGCTCGGGCCATCATCACAAGACGTTTGCTAGAATACATGGTGGAGTATCGTTTATAGGATACGTCGTGACGAATGAGATGGATGTGGGGTTATTTTTCAATGATCTAAACCGTCTATAGATTGGGGATACCACCTGTAAATCACACCAATCAATACTTGGACCGATAACCCTTTTTTATTATTAATTTCCAACCGTCAAATTGAGAGGCACAGATCAAAAGGCTAGGATCATTTGAACCGTTTATTATTTTAATCGATTTCATTCACTGTTTTTTGAACCATTTGAGTGGGCTGGTCCACCTAACAGATAAGTGTGACCGTCTGATGTCGGGTCTGGGGATCTGGTTTTCTAAGACTCAGGTAGGGTTTGCAGGACGCCATATATTCCTACTGATTGAGACACGTGGAAGCCATGGAACCCGACCAACTAGGGGCCACACGTCTGCACGTGCACGTGAAGTCATTAAACACACTGGTCACGTGCAGACAATAACCAAACAAGAAGATATATATACTCACTTGCACAATCATATATCTCGTCCTCGCAATTTATCTCGGAATTTCTCGAGAGATTTTTAGATGTTGAATTTTTCACCTGATATCATACCTAACTCTAAGGGCTCCTGTGACATCTCTACTTTATATATATATAAGCTTTTTAAAAAGAAAAAATTAAAAAAAATCCTAATTCTCTTTTTAAATAAACTCGTTTGTTAAAATTAGATTTTTTTAAGTATGTTTGATAAAAATTTATAATAAGAGTTTTTTTTTTTTTAAATAGTTAATATCATTTTTAAAGATTACAACTCTATGGAAAGAGCAATCTAAATAATTATTACGGTGGATTTAACAATAGATGAACCATGCCCCAAATGACAAAAGAATATATGATCACATTCTCCATATTTTACAATATTTGGGCCATCAATCTCGAACACTAGATGTGGATCAACTATCATATGAAGCCCACCTTTGATATGGACCGTCTATTATATGAGCCAAACCTTCAAACTGAGCCATCCATCATATAAGGCCCGTCTTAGATGTAGACCATTCATCATATGGAGCCCACCATCAATGTTAATTGTCCTATATATGGAGTCTCTCAATGTCTACTACCCATCATACATCGCGTGGAGTCCACATTTGATGTGTCAATAGTGTGGGCTATACATTTGAAGCCGATTGTCCATCATGTGGAGCCTACTTTTGATATCCACCATTCATCGTGTGGGGCACACCTTCTGTGTTGGGAAGTAGCAACTAACAAGGCAGAGCATGATGCACTGAGTTTGGTCAGGCTGTGATTGTGGGGCCCACTCAATGGGGAAATTTTTCACAGATGGAATGGTTTGATTTCTCTCGTCATATGGGAAGCGATTCAGTCATGCATGAGTGAAACCGAGTTTGGTCAGGCCTTGACTGTGGGGCCCACCTTTATGTATATATATTGTATGTTAACAATGTCCATCCGTTTTCTCACCTTTGGTGAATCAACCTTCTAATCGTCCTAAAAATGTCTACTGTGGACGTGTCTATAGAGAGAACCTTTCATGGTTTCCTACAGTGAGAGAAACTTTGATACTCTGGCAGACTGCCATGGATGATACGCAGGCACTTAAAATTACTAGAAACGGCATACGTTGCATATAAGTCAAATTAAACTGTCCATATCATGGTTGCGGAATGAACTAAAAACAATGCTTATTCGATTATCTAACTGTTGGATTCGTGGATATTTATTGAAAGGCTGTAATGTATCCAATCGTCCTATTCCAACAAAGAGTTCATGAATCAGATGAATTAGATGTAAAGCAACACTAGTTTCCGAATTTAGACAGTTTAACTTGCCAGAGTGCCTGTGTATCAAGCGGCATGCGCTACCCGAGTATCATATTACTCATAAAGCATTATTATACCGTTCTGAGCGTGGACTTTAACGTGATCTACGGCCCATATTCACTTTAAGGTGAGCAGCTTCAGCTTCATCCCGTGAACAAAAAATCATGCAGATCCAAGACAAAGGTAAGGTGGGTCACGTGACAGGAAACAATTGGGAGTGGACAGTCAAAACCTTTTAGATTGCATTTGCGGCCCACAGTTTTTTTTTTATGTACCATCCAATCCATTCAAAGATGTGGCCACTGGGATGAATGGACACCATAAAAATAATCATTTGGTGAAGATATTGATGATTTGATTTTGAGATATATAATGAATGTCCCGGTTCTTTCATATGACTCTCTGGTGAAATAATAATCAATTTCAATATATTTTATGTAAGCCTGAAAAATAAAGTTAAAAGCTAAAGAGATTGCACTGATATTGTCACACCTTGGGATGGGTAGAGATGAGAGAAGGATGTGAAGAGTGTTAAGCAGTGTACGAATACAAAGAAATTCAACAGGTGTATGGGCAACGGACTTGTATTCAAATTTCTCTACTAGAACGCTTAATAATCAATTATTTCTTACAATTCTAGAAAACGATGTTGGGTCTTAAATAAACACAAAAACCACTAATTAATTTATGAAATGGCATATGACAACTGAAAGATGGTGGGTCCAACAAGGACGATGGATGGTTCAGATGCCTCTTATCGGTGGCTCTGAGAACATGACAAAATATGAATTATAAAATGAGTTTTTCTATATGTTTTTCTCACCATATAAGGTTATATATGTAGATTAATATAGCGGAGCTATATGTTGTACAATGAATTTGGACATGGTAAAAAGATGAAATTACATTATATCTAATATTACATTTTATCATAGCCGGAGATTCTCTTGTAATGTGAGTTGACATTCCTTCTTTGGAAGATTGTATAATAAATAAAAGATTTTCTTCTCTTGTATTTTTTTTAGTATGATGTGTTACAAATGTATAAAATTATGGCGATGAATTTTACAATTAATGTGAAAAGATTTTGTCAGATTTATTGCAATCTCTTTATCATATGATCGTATCAAAATTTCCAGGAATATAAAATTTGCTTGAGTTGACTTTATCTTTTGTAGAAACTGTCTAGTTTAAAATCTTCAATGTCAGGACTCAAGATGAAAAGTCAGCTGGATCCACAATCCGATGGGCATACCACAAGGAAAAATGGGGATGGATTCCAACCATAGGTTTGTGTAGGGGCCACCATATATCTTTCATCTAACTCATTAATCAGGTGTAACTCACTAAGATGAAGAAAAGATACACATATCAACCTTATACAAAACTAATGCGCATGTGATACCATGTGAACTTAGCAGTCTTCGAGCATTTTACACTGTCCCTGCTGGTGCAGCCCATGTGAGTTTTTGGGCTCATTCCCACTGACCTTGGGCATTTTACATGCTGCTTAAAACAGATGTTGTAGATGAATTGAGTCCATGTACTTACAGAAGTCCATCAAGGGTCATATTGTGGATTAAGCATCTCTCTAAAATCTCATTGACTAAGCAATCTTAGTCATTCAACTAATGGTTATTAAATGAATATTTAAAAATAAAACACTGAGTGGTCCAAAATTCAATAGAAAGATCATGTGGTTGCCATCATTGTAACATCTTGGGTTATGCTCCCTCAACTGACCCAGTGATTTAGATGGTCTGGATTCGCATGAAACTATACCATGCATAGGGCTGATCAAATAGGGTTTAGGTCAACCTGAACCTGATTGGCTTAACCCAACTTCAGATCAGGTTGGGTCAGTTTGTCAAGGTCTTCAAGTTGGGTTAAGGTTGGAAAGCTCCAACCTAATTTGAAATTTGGTTGGATTCAAGAAAATTCAAGTTGGGTTAGGTCAAGTTAGAAACAATCACATGTATTTGCAACGTAGAATGTGACACATACATTCCTAGAAACAACTTGTAATCATGCTCGAACTTTTTTAGTAAAAATTTATTTTAAAAATTATGTTTTAAAAGAGTTTTAATATAATTAGGATTTTTATTAGATTTAGAGTTCTGCTATTTTTGATAATTATGAATTTTGATTTTTTTTTCTTTATTAATAGTGTAATAACGACATGTATATTAGATAATTATCAATTAATCAAATGTCAAATTTGAAAGTATCGTTGTGAGGACTCCAGAGAAGCTCGGTGGATTCGATGTAATTATTCCCCTCAGGAAGATGGACCTCATAACGTCCATCCCTGTGTCAATTTGAGTCAGGTTAAGTCCATTTAGGGTTTTAAGTACAAAAGAACTTGCGTTGAAATGGGAGTCAGGTTGGGTTGTTAGGCAGTACCTCTTGAGGTCAGGTTGGGCTTGGGTGGTCCCTCAATGTAATCCACCTGCCCACGTTACACCCATCACCATGGGTGTTGAAAGGGTCACTACCAATTCCAAAATGACAATGAAACAAAGTAGACCTAGCTGCCCTTCACATCAACCCACGTAATTGAAAAGACATGCAACAAAGGATAGGCATAGATTGCCACAATTTATATCCACAGCCGTGTCATAGGTGGGACCCACCGTATAGATGTCGTGGCTAAAAGTCAGGTGGTTCAACCATCAGGTGGGCCACACATATAAAAACATAATAGTAATGGTCGGCCTGCAAAAGTCATTTCATGGACCATCTATCTTTTTCTTTGTGCACGCGTGACCTTCCAATTGGTTAAAAAAGTATCAGCATTTAGCAAAAAGGGTCTGCTAGTCGGTCCCACCTCATCTCATACGCAGGCTTTTTTATTTTATTTTTTTGTTTTTATTTTTTTTAGAATTTTTATTTGAGTATTTTTTAAAAATATTTTTTTCTTCTCCTCCAACTTACCCAGAAAAGGCCTGAGGATACCGTATACAGAAGAATTGGAATATTCAAAAGAGTCATCTGTTTTTGGACGCCCATTGCCCTGTGACCCGTCACCACAGATATCCCTAGTGGCATGACTCTGTAGGGCCATTTGTGATGTATGTGTTTAATCTATGCCGTTCATCCGTTTTGCTAGCTTATTTCAAGGCATGACTCAAAAAATGAAGTAGATCCAAGGCTCAAGTGGACCACACCACAGGAAAAAGTGGGGATAATAATGCTGATGCAGAAACCTTCCCGGGGCCACTTGGATGAAGGGAAAACACAAATGTACTTTGACCCAAAACTTCTGTGACCTAAAAAGTTTTCAATAGTAGACATTTAATATCAATTATTTTGATGTGGTCTACTCCTATTTTTGAGCCCATCCCTAAAATGATTTACCAAAATAAATGAACGGCATAGATAAAATACAAAAACATTACAGTGGCCCCCACACACCTCGCATTTGTTTACCAATTGGATCCGGCATAAATGGATATCATATGTATAAAACATTACATTTCATTGACATTTTTGTCTATTTAAACTATGGCTAGCAAAGCAATGATAGAAAACAAAAATAGTCAATGGTCATGGGAAAATAATAATAATAATAATAATAATAATAATAAGCTTGCAAAGATTCTTTTTTAAAGTCATTTTCATTACAACTCAATAAATGGACGGACCTGATTGATAATTATCCCATCACACAATTCCCTATTAGTATAAAATCATGATAGAACTTTAATACTCTGACAGAGCGTGATGGAAGATATACATACATTCAGAATTTACTTAAAATTGCATACTTGCCATATAAGTAAATCATGGTTCTAACTTAGATAAATCGTTCACAAAAAATAAATAAATAAAGAAAACTTATTTAATTATCTCACAATCAGAAAAGTAAACATTTATTGGACAATTAAAAATAAAAACCATCCAACGGCCCTACTTCAAAAACAAGTGCCCACAGATCTTTCAAATAATCTCATCTTTGGACTTGACTTAGTGATAGTGGGTCCCACAATTTAAAAGGTTTAATTTGAGTTAATACATGCCACGTGTATGATATCTCCATGCCAGCATATCAAGTATCATATGCTACATGAGTATCATATAATTCCACTAAAAAAAAAAAACATTTCAACTTCTTAAGGTGGGTGTAGATATCAATCCCAGCCCATTATCTTTAACACAATGGTGATCTGTGGGGCCCACCATAGATGATGGTCCCTCCACTTTTGATTGTTCCTTTAAAGTGTAATGATCAACTTGCATTGTGATGTGGAATGTGGGCTTTGAATAAGCAATAGTAACCGTTCAAATAATTACATGAAAAAGTAGAAGGATATGGCAGCGCTGAGATTGGCCGATTCCACACGCGTGGTGCCATGCCCATCCACGAAAAGTTACACGTGTCGATATGGATAAGTGTGAGATCTAAGCTTTCATTGAGGTGGGGCAGATTGTATAATGGAAAGAAATCAGACCATTTCACACATGAGGTGGACCACAGCAAATAAAACAAATGGACGGCCAAAAAATACTGCCAGTCTATTTCGTAATTTTAGTTCATCTGAGAAGTGAAACTGATCTCGTACGCATGGAATGGGCAGATCTCGTACGTGTGTTCCATATTGGCACGTATGCCTGCATGTGGATGGTAGGGACTCACGGGTGCGTGGAATTAGCAAACGCTCGACCCAATCAAATGGTCTGTAGGAGAATCCTAGGACATCGCATATGGACATCCACCGTCCACACGCATTATCTCAACCGTACACATGGCAGCAATTACAATGATCGGGATGTAAAATTAATAGCCTGAAAACAAACGGTTAGAATCAAAACTGACCAATCGTCCCCTCACTGATCCGTTGAGATTGTGACGCTGGTGGTGGGGCAGACAAATGGATGGTTCAGATCGCTTACACGGCACGCCAGTTCGTCTCCCATATGCATGCAAGTAGATTTGGACGGCCCAGATCATGGGCCCCAACGTGGATAACACTGATCAGATGATCTAACGGTCTGGTTCAGCACAACGAACTTTGGCCATTAACAATTTTCATTTTAATCTTCCATTCTCTGGTCACTATTGGATGGTTAGGATTGTCGAAGCAGTGTGATTTTCAAGCTATGTTCCGTCCACATTCGGAACTCCTATTGGACGGTTAAGATTGGCGTTCGTGGGACTCGATCCAAAAATTACGTTGATCAGATCATCCTCTCCGCTTGATCAACAGATCTAATCAACAATGTCAGCCACCATTTGGTGGGCCATCATGAACTGATTGTGCTTCTAAAAGAACTTTGACCAGACGATCCAAACCAGCCTATCCATGTCTTGAAAAACGGATGGCTACAAAGAAGGAGGCCAATTTGTGGATGAATAGGATAGGCAGATTAGTGTTATTTTTTAATTGAAGCCCAAAAAAGCATGCGCTGGAACTAATAGACGGTCCAGATGATTGAATGTATAGTCCATGTAAGCCAACGCCACAAGCAGCACTGTCACTGATCGTACTCTGGCATAATGCTCCATAAGCGTGCATACAAAAACTGTAGATGTGGTGTACGTCTACCTCATATTGAACTGCCAAATAGTCTTAAACCAGTAAAATTGGGGTATTCACACAAATTCGATTTTATTAGAAGATCCAGACCTCTGATTAATGGGTATTTCTCTGTTGAATTTGGACCGTAGATTACTTACTGTTTTCAGATATCACAAATCAGAAATTCGAAGCAAACTTTAAGTGTTATTTTTGGGCTATGGCCCACCTTTTATGGGTCACACTATTATGATGGTTCAAATTTAGGCCATCTTTAGAATTTATGTATGCATTCGTACAGAGCATCATTGTCTGCCAGAGTATCAAAGGTTTTTATCCAGTGAGGAAGCCGTGATGGACGCGGGTTGCGTGCTCCCCCTGCCAGGACGGACTCGGTCCAGGCAGCGGCTCTGTGGGGCCCACAGTGATGTGTAGGCTTTATCCACGCCGTCCATCTATTTTTCTAAATCATTTTAGTATGCAAACCCAAAGTTTAGGCAGATCAAAGGCTCAAGTGAACCACACCACAGGAATAACACCACCGTTGAATCTTCCTAGGGCCCACCGTGATGTTTATTTGCCATCTGACATTTTCGTAAGGTCACATAGACCGGGATGAAGGGACAACACAAATATCAGCTTGATCAAAACCTCTGCGGCTCCTAAGAAATTTTGATCGGGAAGTGTTGAATTCCCACGCGGTGGTCCACTTCAACCTTTCATACTCCTCATTTTTGGGCTCATAGTCTAAAGTAATCTAGAAAAAAATGATGGACGGACCGGATAAAAATCATACATCATGGTGGGCCCCACAGAGACGCAATCCACCTGGCAGTCAGGTTGCCACGGCGTGCGTTTGCAACTTACCTTGTGCTTTTTAAACCGTCAATTCGGCACGTAGCATTTGGATGATTAGGATCGCCCATCGTTGTGATTCCCGGTCTTGCGTCATCTAAATCAAGCCCACCGTTCTAACCGTCTATATTGTTTTACATGTATGTCATGTGGTGGATGAGTTGTAAAACGCAGCTTTGTAAATCCCGCTTCCTCTAGTTTCAGAGAGTGGATTGCATGTTCCCCCGTGCACAGAGATATCTCTGTGCCCGGGGATGTGTGGGGTCCACAGATATGTTTTTTACAAATCCACTCCGTCCATATTTTTTGAAAGACCACAATGGGCAGAATTATAAAAATCAAGTAGATACAAGACTTAGGTGATCCATACCAACAAAACATTGGGAACAGCGACGTTCACCGTTAAAACCTTTCTGGATCTGACCATGATTTTTATATGCCATCCAAACCGTTCATAGAATTATTACCACTCAGATAAACTGTATAAAAAAATATCATAGTGATAAAAAAAATTTCTATAACTACCAGACGATTCAATCCCCACTGTTTCGTGTTGTATAGACCGCATGAGCTTTGGACATTCTCATCTTTTCTTTTCTTTTTTCTTAAATTACGAATTTATTTGAATAAAAAACTAAGATCATAACATGAAACAATACAACGGATGAAATGAGTGAATGCCCATTAATCAAAATATTACCATAGGGCCCATAACTTTTAGTTAGATGGGCTCCAGCAAGTGTTGTAGGACAATGGCATCCCTACTCGTGAGGGAAACGGATTGGCTACTCCCCTTGACACCAGCCCCGTGGCTGATGGTTGGTGCTCTGTGGGCCCCATCATGATGTATGTGTTTCATCCATTCCGTTCATCCATTTTTACAGATCATTTTATGGCTTGATCCCAAAAATGAGTGGTATATAAATCTAAGGTCGACCACACCACATGAAAACAATAGTGATTGGATATCCACCCTTAAAATCCTCCTAAGGCCCACTGTACTGTTTATTTGACATCCAATATGTTGATTAGGTCATACAGGCCCAGATGAAGGGAAAAAACAAAAATCTTTTATGGCTCCAAAATGTTTTTTTAATGGTCAACGCTCATTCAACACTGTTTCGTGTAATGTGCTCCACTTAAGATTTAGATATATCTCTTTTTCGTTTCATTCCGTAAAATGATCTGTAAAAATATATGGACGGCATGGATGAAACACATACATCATGGTGGGGCCCACGGAGCACCGACCACCAGCCATTGGCTGGTGTCAGGGGGAGTAGCCTATCCGTTTCCACTCGTGAGTGCTTTCCCCTCTGGCAATTTCTCCCGGCAGGCCAGAAATTGGGAGGATGGTAATCCCAAACCGCAGGCACGCCAATGCTAATAGGTCCAGTCCATTGGTCTATTGCACCCCGTGGACGAACAGCTTCCTACAATCTCCCTTGTTAGAAGATCTTGCTATTAATCTGGTGACCTTAACCATAGTTCATATACTCAAGAACTCGACTCGATATTCAGTTTCTTTAAGTTGACTCAAAGGCTCCAACCTAACTCGACTCATTTTTAATAATTAAAGTGACAATGACATACAAACATTTAAGTTTTTATTGAATTTTAAAAAGAGTTTGTTTTTAAGGTGTTTCCTAAAATTTACCTATGTTCTTGAAATACAGTAGAAAAGTCATTAAATAAAATAAATAAATAAAAACTCTCACTCATAGCTACTAGGGAACTCCATTTGTTGTATTCCAAAAATATAATAATATCCTTTTAAACCTTTTGTTCCAACCGCCAGGCTTGTAGAATCTAATCTCACGATGGACTATGCCATAGGCCCCACAACGATGCATTTAATTGATTCACGCCGGCCATCCTTCATTGATTGTGATTCTAGGGAATGATCGCAAAAATGAAAAAGATTCAAATCTTATGAGGACCCACAATAGTTAACATGCCAACTAAATCATACCATTAAAAAATTGCTAGGGCCCATTGTAATTCTTGTATCTTTTTTCTTTTTTTTTTTGTCATTCAACCTGTTGATTAGGTAACTTAGACCTAAATTAAGGGTCCTTCATAATTCTTCTTTTACATCCAACATGTTGGCCCCCAAAAAGTAATCAAGGGTAGGCATTTAATACTTTTCGATTCCTATGGTGTGGTCCACTTGAGATTTGGATCCACCTCATATTTCGGTACATGCCTTAAATGACTTAAAAATGCATGGATAGTGTGGATGTACTACTTAACTGCACTTCCGATGGAAGTAAACGTAAGTTATTAAATTAGGACCAAGGTTATTGGTTAGCTGATGGAAAACCAACTTAAGTCTCTTCTGGGAGACGCCGACGAAAGTGTATGCATGTAGTTTCTTGTGTAGGACAGTTTGTGGTGAGCCTGTAAAAAACTACGTAGTATCTCTTGTGAGAGCCGATCATTGTATAGAATTGTAAAAGTTAATGGTGAACCTAATTTAAAACTTTCGATAGTAAAAATCGGTACACTCATAGGTTGAGTGCGTTCGCTGGGAGTATAGTAGAAAAATGAAACCACTATACATGCTTGTGTTTGAGATTGTCTTTGAGCACTTATTTAATTATACTTATATAAATGAATGATTAATTTATATATATATATATATATATATATATGTGTGTGTGTGTGTGTGTGTGTGTGTGTGTATATGTATGTATGTATAATTAGATGAATGTTATGAGTTAATAGAGAGCACATCATACATATACATATATACTATTATGTTTATAGACTAGTTGCTTTGTTGTTACATCCTTTGTAGTTAATGTGATAGACTCTCTAATGACTTAAAAGCCTTAGAGTTAATTACTTACTTTAATTTACATATTAGTTAAGTAGGCATTTGTGTTTAATTGACTAAAATTTTATTTAGTTCTAATCAACCCCCCTCTAAGATATAATCATCATTCTTTATCTCCGCCAAGCTTCCGCATGTATAGTCTGTAAGCCCACTACGCACAATTTCAAATCCAACTATAAGATACGTCCTACATAATTGTGGAGTTTTCCAGGTGATTGTTCTTGGTTTTCCATAGTGTACCCGACATGAAAATTAGATCCACTTGACTTTTGGGGTGTCCCATTTTTATCAAAGGACAACCTAAAAAGTTAGACCGGTGAGATGTCATACAAACACAATGGTGGGCCACACACATTAACTAGTTGAACGTACAATTAATCACGTGTGACCATTCCTCTTATTTAAAAGTGCTGGGAAAAGGGCTAAGATGGCAATACCAATGACAAAAGGTGCATAGAATATATATTGTATTAAAGTGTACAATGCAATTATCACTTTTAAACCACATTCTCTGTATTTAATTTACATGATGAGATCCACTACTAAACATAAAGGCGTCTTGGTGGACCATTTCTGTGGGGCAGCTGTTAGGCATTAGTGTTACATGACAAGCTATGACGATCATTCCACAGTATACTGCTGTTTAGCTTATCTTTTTCAAATGAGAACTAATCACCTACAGGCTGCCTTACATGGCAAGAGCTCTGCAGGCCTTTCTTAGCCACAAAAATTTCAGATTTAAAAAAAAAAAAAAAAAAAAGCCGCTCACACATTTATCCACCCACCCTCATGTGATTTTGTATGGCTGAATATGTATTTACCACAAAAGATGTTGCAAGCATCCTACAAGTTATCAATTCTTTTTTCAAATAAATATAAAGTAAATATAATAAATTTTAAATAATTCTTTTTTTAAAAATAAAGCTTAGAAAATATTTTTTTGAACAAAAAACTTAGTAGCCAGATTATATATATATAAGGGGATAGGTATATGTAAACCTTTGCATGCCTAGTTGCATTTGGACTCCTTTAGGAACCAACGTAGCCTTATCTGAACCGTCCATAAGGTCCAATCCAATCTTTACAGCCAGTCTCAGAAAACATAGTACTAATCTAATTATAAAAATCTGTGTGGCCTGTGAAAGTGGGCAAATAAGATCACTCTTTAAAAAAATGGTGTAGTCATGGATGTTTAGGATGACCAAAATGCTCTGGGGTTTGAATAATAGTCGAAAAGGAGTGGATTAAAGCTGATGGATGGCTCGGATAGGTGATATGGATGCCAATTAGTTCAAAATGCACCCAAAGTGAAATTTACGGATGAGGAGGAGATTTTTCTATTTTGACATTTTCTCAAGGATGCCATCAAAAATTTTAATAAAAAATATTTATTATGAATTAATAATTAGAATTGTGGTACCAGCATTTTCTTTGTATAACATCCAACCTATCTAACACATGCACCCCACCAAGGTTAACAGGTGAACCAAAAATCCAGCCAATCGAATCATCCTATGGGCTACAATGCGAAGTTGGATGTTTTTGAGCGGTGTATATTATTTTTACAGTTTTCTGCACTTTATGATTGGATCTGCTAGATTTTTTGGTCATCTGGTAATCATGGTGGACTGTATCTGTTGGATGGATTAGATGTCAGACACATATGAGATGTGATGGAAATTGTTGATTTACTACTTATTTTAAGAAAATAAAAAAGAGGATATTTAAGGTGTGTTTGACATGACGTAATTAATATGAATTGCTGTGTATTTTATATTTTCTAGCATTAGTTATTTACCTTAAAAATTTCAGATGGAAGGGAGGTTCTATTTTACATTTTCCAGCATTATTTCTTTACCATAGAAATTTCAGATGGAAGGGAAGCTGTATTTTACATTTTCCAGCATTAATTATTTACCGTAGAAATTTCAGGTGGAAGGGAGGCTGTATGATGGTGACAACAACTTTTGAATAGTTCGTGAATTATATAATGAGACGAGCTCTGTAAACCCCACCATGCATGGTATATGTGTTTTATCCACATCATACATCATCCATTCATTTGCTAGATCATTCGAGGACATGAACCTAAAAATGATGCAGATCCAAAACTCAAGTGGACCACACCATAGGAAGGACTTGTTTAATTCCCACTATTTTTTGTAGTGTGGTCCACTCCGGCATTGGATTTGCCTGATTCTGTAGCCCATGCCTCAAAATAATAGAACTAATGAATGGACAACATGAATATAACACATGCATCATGGTGGGGCCATAAAGTTTTGGCTTGAAATCATTTGTAACATCATTGAAATTAGACTAATTTTCAAGGTGGAACTCCTCTCCTTCAAATACTGGGAAAATAAAATAATTACATTTTTATCTGTTATTCACATGAATGACAGCAGATAATATTTCTTTTAAAAAAAATAAAATCCTAATTTGGTTATTTCAACTACTAAAAGCACTATTTGGTAAAATATGAAATCTTAACAAATTTTCTACTAATATATATTTTTATTTTGAAATTTTTACCACGAAATTCTCCTAGAACGAGTAATTCACTGAATAATTCACTCCTATGTTGAATCTTGCTCACTCGAGCGGCATTTATCAAATTTACTCGTTCCAAGTCGGAATACATGCACTCAAACACTTAGTATGCGATAAAATTAACCAGGCTAGTCCTTATGTTCATATTTCTATATTTAGGTTCGAAAGTATCACAAAATTGGAGATTTGATCATATTGTTCATCATTTATAAGTTTAAATTCAAAATCATACATACAATAGGAAATTTAATCTTAGAGTCCAGTTTCTTAGTTTTGAGTTTCAAAGCAAAGCAAACAAGGGAGTTTGGTCCTAAAGTTCATTATTCCTAATTTAATGGATTTCTTACACTGTCAGATACTCCTAAAATTTAGAAAACTCCATTCAGGTCCAAACCTCAAATCTTAAGTTTCTTAACACCTAGTTATTGTGGTTTGTATAGTTCGCATTCGCAAGGTCCTGGTTATCTTAATACTCCGCTCTAATACCAACTTGTAACGCCCCGAAAATTGGTGCCTGAGTATAGAGATCCTGATCCCGAGTTTAACGGGTGTTAACCAAATGAGAATGCACATGTGACCTCATTTAGATTCACATTCATTCAACACACGGATATTCAGAGTAACACAATTCATTTAGCGGATTTAAAGCGAGGTAGATATAACAAAAGATTTAGAAATATAGAGGTAACAGTAAAAATACAATTTCAATTGTGGTGATTGCCCAAAATGAGAATTATACAAGCTACAATATATATACCTAAGACGGTTAAAGTATAAATCTTTCAGTTTACGCCCAATTCTCCAAAACATAACGAAGGTGGCACAAGCCGATTTAAGCTTACTCGTCTAAGGTCTCACTAGTACCCGCAGCAATGATATATCTGGTTGGTGTTTTAAAACACCGTCTCAGGTGGGAGTTAGTAGCTAACTCAGTAGTTCTATTAGTTCTAAGTTACATATGTTATTAACTCAATCAGCGCAGGTAATGATAAAATAAGAAATCAAACAATTCATAAATACTCTTGTTAAATGTGCATATAAAGATATGACATGATGCATGCTCTTTCCAAGCAACACTCCCACCCAAGCGACTTCAACGCCTATTTCGTATATGCCAACACTTCCTCACAGGCGGCCCAACGCCAAATCATAAGCCCTATCTAATGCAATTCAGTGAATGCGCATGTTGGTTGAGTAGTTATTAGGTTCAATTCATTCAACATATTGGGAAAGTTAGGATACCCTCATTTTATCGTGGTCTCAACCGAATCATGAAGCTGGGGGCGGCCGAAGCGGATCCTTACCTGTATCCCATGATTTGTATTTGGGTTTATCACCCATACGTTAACTCCTCAATCAATGTGGGGCTAACACTAGCCCGATCAACTGACCTGACCGATCTCTAAGGATTCGGAAGACACAGCTCGAACGCACAGGGTTAGGCAGCTCACCGACGGATGGAGGGTGCCCACAATTGATGTAAGAGTCGTCACCCAAACACAATTGTGGGGCGGTTACATCATCATTCCAGTTTGATATAATAGGTTCATAGCCTTCTGGTTGCTTATTGGTCACTACAGGAAAGCTCGTCAAGGAGGTCAAATATATATATATATATATATATATATATATATATATACAAGTCCAAAGAATGTAAATGGGTAGCTCAAGGAGTTGCCCAACAAAATCACAAAAGAATGACACATCCAAAAGAATAGTGCACTGAGTCCACCACTCAATAATTCAAAACCTGTCCACTAGGCCGATGGAGGACCGTCCATCAGCTAAAAGTAGGACTGCTCGTCCTCTTCCTCAAGACTCGCGCCACTAGGCTCCTCGTACACTACATCACCTGCATCTACGGGAGAGTCTAATTGGTGTTTTAAAACACCATCCCAAAGTGGGAGTGAGTGATCAACTCAGTGGATGCTATTAATCTTAAGTTACATCAGGCAATAATTATATTATGAACTTAATGAAAGGCAAACATTCATAAATCCTTAGCTAATCTTGTTAATACATATGCAAGATAAATGATATGATGCATGACCTTACCACAACACTCTCTCAAGTGACTCTGTCTAATGATCGCACATGACCAGCACTCCCTCATTGCGACCTCAACTGCCGAGTCGCCAAATCATATCTAATACAATGCATGAGTAATGTTAACCGAGTATTTAGTTAGTTCCGTTCATCCAGGAAATTGAAAAAACTAGTACACCCCACGTATCAATACTCTCAACTAGTTGCGAGGCCAAGGCCCCTCAACGTGCGAGACCAGGACCCCGCGATCCTTGAACCCGTCGGGTTCCCCATCTCTGACTTCAAGCACATGGGGAGTGCTGAGAAAAGGGATTGCTCGCGGTCACTACAGGGAGACTAGTCACCCCAGCGTAGGCCGACAACTCGGACAAAGCGTCCTATTCCACCATGCCCAGCTCACGAGTCGGTGGATCAGTTTCAGTTTGGTTATCAATGGGTTACAACAGTTGAAGGGTGTTCCAGGTTCCAAACATACGTGAGCAGACAGGGTTAACAAAACAAGGTTGGTCAGTAAGTAGACTAGACCGCGCGGGTTTAGGCTAGTACGTGACAGATGACATCGGGTACAAGCGACCCATGTAGTCTAACTACTGTCGAAAAAAAAAAAGCCGCTCACACATTTATCCACCCACCCTCATGTGATTTCGTATGGCTGAATATGTATTTACCACAAAAGATGTTGCAAGCATCCTACAAGTTATCAATTCTTTTTTCAAATAAATATAAAGTAAATATAATAAATTTTAATTAATTCTTTTTTAAAAAATAAAGCTTAGAAAATAATTTTTTGACCAAAAAACTTAGTAGCCAGATTTTATATATATAAGGGGATAGGTATATGTAAACTTTTGCATGCCTAGTTGCATTTGGACTCCTTTTGGAACCAACGTAGCCTTATCTGAGCCGTCCATCAGGTCCAATCCAATCTTTACAGCCAGTCTCAGAAAACATAGTACTAATCTAATTATAAAAATCTGTGTGGCCTGTGAAAGTGGGCAAATAAGATCACTCTTTAAAAAAATGGTGTAGTCAGGGATGTTTAGGATGACCAAAATGCTCTGGTGTTTGAATAATAGTCGAAAAGGAGTGGATTAAAGCTGATGGATGGCTCGGGTAGGTGATATGGATGCCAATTAGTTCAAAATGCACCCAAAGTGAAATTTACGGATAAGGAGGAGATTTTTCTATTTTGACATTTTCTCGAGGATGCCATCAAAATTTTTAATAAAAAATATTAATTATGAATTAATAATTAGAATTGTGGTACCAGCATTTTCTTTGTATAACATCCAACCTATCTAACACAAGCACCCCACCAAGGTTAAAAGGTGAACCAAAAATCCAGCCAATCGAATCATCCTATGGGCTACAAAGCGAAGTTGGATGTTTTTGAGTGGTGTATATTATTTTTACAGTTTTCTGCACTTTATGATTGGATGTGCTAGATGTTTTGGTCATCTGTAATCATGGTGGGTTGTATCTGTTGGATGGATTAGATGTCAGACACATATGAGATGTGATGGAAATTCTTGATTTACTACTTATTTTAAGAAAATAAAAAAGAGGATATTTAAGGTGTGTTTGACATGACGTAATTAATATGAATTGCTATGTTTTTTATGTTGGGGGCCTTGCACAAAACCTTAGGATCTAGCCTCCCAAAACAAATCAGAATTATGGGATGATAAAGCAATGAAATAAATCAAATCACAAACCGCACGACACAAGAGATTTTTATGTGAAAAACCCTCAAAGAGGTAAAAACCATGGGATCTCGTCTAAATCAATAATCTACTATGAAGTAGAACGTTATAACCTTCTTCACTCATGCAGGAGTGGATAAACAATAAGAAAATAAAAAAATAAAAAAAAACAGAAAAACAGAAAAATCTCACCAATCACAAGGACGTAGAAGCGCTGAGATATCAAGTGCAGAATAGATCACCTCTACGAGCATAACCTCTCTTCCACAAGCTTCCTCTCTCTCTTTCTTTCTCTCTCTCACACACACACACACACACACACACACACACACACACAAACCACACTCACCCACACACTTTAGCAAACCTTTGTAAAGCTTTAGGAAACCCTCTTGTATTACCTAGAAAAGCCTTAGGCACCCCTATTTATAGTTTAAGAAACTCCCTTCCGCATTCTGTTGGGAAAGGCCTCGGATTTCCGCAGTCCGCACAAGATCCAGACTCAAATCTGTGTAAGTTCGACTAGTCGAGCTGAGTCCTCGACCGGTTGAGCACCTCCCTCGACTGGTCGAGCACCTCGGAGGAAAAACATTAGATAGTCGCTGGACTTTGAGTCGAGCCCCACTCGACCGGTCGAGCGCCACCCATGACCGGTCGAGCAGCCCACTCCACCGGTTGAGCAGCGCAGTAAATTACTTCGATTTTTCACCCGCTGCTCCATCTCTCCTCTGAACTGAGGAGGAAAAACCCCATCATTTTATATTTTCTAGCATTAATTATTTACCATAAAAATTTCAGATGGAAGGGAGGTTCTATTTTACATTTTCCAGCATTATTTATTTACCATAGAAATTTCAGATAGAAGGGAAGCTGCATTTTACATTTTCCAGCATTAATTATTTACCATAGAAATTTCAGGTGGAAGGGAGGTTATATGATGGTGACGACAACTTTTGAATAGTTCGTGAATTGTCTAATGAGACGAACTCTGTAAACCCCACCATGCATGGTATATGTGTTTTATCCACATCATACATCATCCATTTATTTGCTAGATCATTTGAGGACACGAACCTAAAAATGAGGCAGATCCAAAACTCCAGTGGACCACACCATAGGAAGGACTTGTTTAATTCCCACTATTTTTTGTAGTGTGGTCCACTTTGGCTTTGGATTTGCCTTATTCTGTAGCTCATGCCTTAAAATAATCGAACTAATGAATGGACAACATGAATATAACACATGCATCATGGTGGGGCCATAAAGTTTTGGCTTGAAATCATTTGTAACATCATTGAAATTAGACTAGTTTTCAAGGTGGAACTCCTCTCCTTCAAATACTGGCAAAATAAAATAATTACATTTTTATCTGTTAGTCACATGAATGACAGCAGATAATATCTCTTTAAAAAAAAAATCCTAATTTGGTTATTTCAACTACTAAAAGCACTATTTGGTAAAATATGAAATCTTAAGAAATTTTCTACTAATATATATTTTTATTTTGGAATTTTTACCATGAAATTCTCCTAGAACGGGTTATTCACTGAATAATTCACTCCTACATTGAATCTTACTCACTCGAGCGACATTTATCAAATTTACTCGTTCCAAGTCGGAATACACACACTCAAACATTTAGTATGCGATAAAATTAACCAGGCTAGTTAGTCCTTATGTTCGTATTTCCATATTTAGGTTCGAAAGCATCACAAAATTGGAGATTTGATCCTATTGTTCATCATTTATAAGTTTAAATTCAAAATTATACATACAATAGGAAATTTAATCTTAGAGTCTAGTTTCTTAGTTTTGAGTTTCAAAGCAAAGCAAATAAGGGAGTTTGGTCCTAAGGTTCATTATTCCTAATTTAATGGATTTCTTACATTGTCAGATATTCCTAAAATTTAGAAAACTCTATTTAGGTTCAAACCTCAAATCTTAAGTTTCTTAACACCTAGTTATTGTGTTTTATATAGTCCGCATTCCCAAGGTCCTAGTTATCTTAATACACCGCTCTAATACTAACTTGTAACGTCCCGAAAATTGGTACCTGAGTACAGAGATCCTGAACCCGAGTTTAACAGGTGTTAACCAAATGAGAATGCATATGTGTCCTCATTTAGATTCACATTCATTCCACACACAGATATTCAAAGTAACACAATTCACTTAGTGGATCCAAAGCGAGGTAGATATAAAGAAAGATTCAGAAATATATAACTAACAGTAAAAATACAATTTCAATTATGGTGATCGCCCAAAATGAGGATTATACAAGCCACAATATACATACCCAAGACGGTTAAAGTATAAATCTTTTAGTTTACTCTCAATTCTCCAAAACATAACGGAGGTGGCACAAGCCACTCTAAGCCTACGGTCCACTTTCTCTCCCACCTTCACTCTCTTTCTTCTCTCTTCACTCTCTTTGCTCCCTCTTTACTCTCCTTAGTGGTTGTAGTAATGGTGGGAGTTAGGAGAGAAGCTAGGGCTTTATTTTCTAGACTTGGGCCAAGTGGCCTTAAGTTTCAACAACTTCCAACAATGGCCCTGTGGGGGCCCCTTTTAGCCTTGGGGCAACCCTATCACCCCTCTAGGCTACCAAATTTGGTGTGTAGGTGCCTCATGGCCCGATGAGAGGCTATGAAAAATTTAAAGGCAATCGGATATGGGGTTTTATCACACGGCTTCGATCTTTAAATGACCCTACGAGGCCCATTCTGATTGTTGGGCCAGTTCTGGTGGCCCTCTGGCCATGAAACTTATAGGATAGGTGCTCCATAGCCCGATGAAGGGTCATGCAAAATTTGGGAACGATCGGATGTGGGGTTTGATCGTACGGGTCCGATTTGCGATCAACGGTCACCGTTCCACGATCGGGTCCTAGATTTTGTAGACGGACGTAGAAAAATACGTTAAACCTCCATCGTAAATATAAATGAGATCCGACGACTGGAAAGCCTGGTATCTCAGTTTTATTTACAAGTGTCAAATTTCAATTCTGGCCTTGGGTGAGTTGCGGTTGGCAAGTGCCGCTGGGACGGCGTGGATAATTAATTTCTGGGTGTCCACCGAATCCGTGGTCCGCGAAGGACCACAAGCTCAGTGAGATATTTGGTTTCCTAAACTTTTAGATTTTTTTGACCTTCCTTAGTCGCTGCATGGCCCGCACGAGTTGTCGCTAAGTGCAAACGGCTATCTGGCTTAACGGCCCGCACTTGGTTCGATCATGACTGGACCGGTCTATTTTAATGGGCTAATCGTAGGTTGATTTACTTATGGTATCCCACTACAAGTAGTTTAAACGAACATACCTGTGGCAAATCCTACGTGGACGACTCAAGACACTGTTCTGGTTGGACAGAACGTTACAGGCAGCCCATCGACGGGTGGAGGGCGCCTACAATCGATGTAAGAGTCATCATCCAAATACAATTGTGGGGCGGTCACGACATCATTCCAGGTTGATGTAATAGACTAATAGCTTTCTTATTACTCATTGGTCACTATGGGAAGGCTCGTCACCCCAGCGTAGGCCGACAGCTCGAAAACGGTGTCTCATACCACCATGTCTGGCTCATGACTTTGGTGGATCGTACCGCTAATAGTTATAAGTAGACTCATTCAATGTTCGGTGTTGTCATACATCACAAACATAAGCAGCCAGTCGACTTTTAGACTGGTTCAATTGACTTGGGGTACTTCGACTTAACCAGCATTGGGTGTAAGCATCCTGTGTAGTTCAACCACTGTCGGTCGTAGGTGTTCGACCCGGGGCAACTGAACAAGTTTAGGGTGGCCGACCTAACTTGGGCCTCCCCTTAGTTTAGGCGGTTAGCCGACTAACCCAACATCGTAGGCAATTCTAATATCACTACGGACCCAACAACTCATCATGTGATCATTGTGAAGTTTCATAAGAATCATACATTCAACAACACAAACGCTTAGGTATTTCATCAAACATGTGACCTCAATAGAGTAATACATTCATTGATGCATTTAATCAAACACGTGAGCATCAACAAATCAACACATTAAATCTAACGTTCAATCAAACATGTGAGCATCATTAAAATAACACATTTAATCACTTAGGCATTTTATCAAATATGTGAGCATGCATAGATAAACAATCATACATATTACAATCAAACACGAAATATAAACATACTAGCTATTTACAAATCATTACCATAAGAAATCATTAACTGGGACCCTCAAGGGTCGATAAATGGAAACCGAGGCATAATGGTCCACACCTTAAAAGGGGATTTTCAAACTTTGAGCTCCTAGATTGACAATTTGAAGAAAATCACCAATTCCTAATGTGAAGTAATGAAGTATTATTAATCACAAGTAGTTTTAAGTTGCGAAATCAAATGGTTGAAAGTAAGTCTTACCTCCGATTGCAAGTGGTGGTACATTCAGTGAAGGATTCGATAAGTTAAAGGGTTTGATCGATAAGTTACTAACCCCCAAGTACCAAGGTCCTTCCCTCTCTCTCACAATCTCTCTTCCTCTTTCTCTCTTCTTATCTTTCTCTTTTCCTTTTTCTCTTTCTCTCATAAAGTATGAAATTTGTATGGGAGCAAAGGAGGCCCCCAAATGCCCTATTCATAGCATTAGATTTGGTGCAAATGGCCGTAAGGGCTGGGTTTTTATTATACTAGCCATAGGGGAGTGTTTCTACCCTTTGGGGGCCACTGCGAAGCGTAAGGGTTAACACCCACCATAGGATAGTTGGCCTTAGTTATAATCTATGCATAGACACAATCAGCTCGCCATTTGGATGCGTCGATTGATAGGTATGATTAAAAGTCAGTTTAACGGTCACCGACTATCGATCGGGGTCGCGACTATATGGATATGTGCGAGAAAATATCATTAACTCGCACCTCGAGCTCCGTTGAAATCCAACAGTCTAAAAGTCACAACTTCATGAAAGAGTGAGTGTTTATTTCTCTTAAGTTTCAAATTTTGACCTAGGGCATTCGCGCATTTCAAGTACTTGACTTTCGACCTAAGTTGAGCAGTTCTGGGCACTTTCTTGGTTCGCCACCCGCGAGGGACGTCGAGCTTAGTGAAACGAATATTATTTTATAGTTTTGGAACTAGTGACCCACTAACGAGTGGTCTAGAGTTCATTCATATAATCAGGGCATTTCTGGAATGAATTGGGTAGTGAGATTTCTTGTGCGCAATGATTAGAGTTTTGATTAGCTAAGTTCATAGTGTAGCCTAATCACAACTAACGGAAATAATGATTTGAACATCATCACTATAAACCGTTAGTTCTTAGGTTAAAATGATACTGGGTCAATTTGGTTTGTTAATTAAGATCTGACCCCTAGTTGTCTCGAGTTTGAGTAGATCTTTATTTAGTTACCGTTGTCTCAATTAGTCAGTGATAGGTCGACTAGATTTAGACCCCATGTAACTACATCACAACCATATACTTGGGGAGTGAACACCTATCTAATGCAATGCAGTAAATGCGTATGTTAGTTGAGTAGTTATTAGGTTCAATTCATTCAACATATTGGGAAAGTTAGGGTACCCTCGTTTTATCATGGTCTCAACCGAATTACGAGGCTTGGGGCGGACAAAGCGGATCCTTACCTGTATCCCATGATTCGTATTTGGGTTTATCACCCATACGACAACTCCCCAATCAATGTGGGGCTAACACTAGCCCGATCAACCTGCCCGACCGATCTCTAAGGATTTGAATGACACAGCTTGGACGCACAGGGTTAGGCAGCTCACCGACGGATGGAGGGTGCCCACAATCGATGTAAGAGTCGTCACCCAAATACAATTGTGGGGTGGTCACGACATCATTCCAGTTTGATATAATAGGCTAATAGCTTTCTGATTGCTCACTGGTCACTACAGGAAAGCTCGTCACCCCAGCGTAGGCCGACAGCTCAGAAACTGTGTCTCATACCACCATGCCTGGCTCATAAGTTTGGTGGATCATACCGCTAATAATTATAAGTAGACTCATTCAATGTTCGGTGTTGTCATACATCGCAAACATAAGCAGCCAGTCGACTTTTAGACTGGTTCGATTGACTTGGGGAACTTCGACTTAACCGGCATTGGGTGTAAGCATCCCGTGTAATTCAGCTACTGTTGGTCGTAGGTGTTCAACCCGGGTCGACCGAAAAAGTCTAGGGTGGCTGACCTAACTTGGGCATTTAGTTTAGGTGGTTAGCCGACTAACCCAATATTGTAGGCAATTCTAATATCACTACGAACCTAATAATTCATCATGTGATCATTGTGAGGTTCCATAAGAATCGTATATTCAACAACGCAAACACTTGAGCATTTAATTAAACATTTGATCCTCAATAGAGTAATACATTCACTGTAGTATTTAATCAAATACGTGAGCATCAACAAATCAACACATCAAATATAGTGATTAATCAAACATGTGAGCATTATTAGAATAACGCATTTAATCACTTAGTTATTTTATCAAACATGTGAGCATGCATATACAAGCAATCACACATATTATAATCAAATATAAAATATGAACATGCTATCTATTTACAAATCATTACCATAAAAAATCATTAACTGCAACCCTCAAGGGTCGATAAATGGAAACTTAAGCATAATGGTCCACACCTTAAGAGGGGATTTTTAATCTTTGAGCTCCTAGGATTGATTATTTGAGAAAAATCACCAATTCCTAATGTGAAGCAATGAAAGTATAGTTAATCACAAGTAAAGTAGGTATAAGTTGTGAAATTGAAGGGTTGAAAGTTCTGATTCCAAGTGGCGGTAAATTCAGCGAAGGATTCAATAAGTTAAAGGGTTTGATCGATAGGCTATAAACCCCCAAGCACCAAGGTCCTTCCCTCTCTCTCACAATCTCTCTTCCTCTTTCTCTCTTCTCATCTTTCTTTTTTCCTTTTTCTCTCTCTCATAAAGTATGAAATTTGTATGGGAGCAAAGGAAGCCTCCAAATGCCCTATTTATAGCATCAAATTTGGTACAAATGGCCATAAGGGTTAAATTTTTACTATACTAGCCCTGGGGTAGTGTTTCTACCCTTTGGGAGCCATTGCAAGGCATAGGGGTTGACACCCACCATAGGATAGTTGGCCCTAGTGATGATCTATGCATAGACACAATCAGCCCGCCATTTGGACGCGTTGATCGACGGGTATGATTAGAAGTCAGTTTAACGATCATCGACTATCAATCGGGGTCGCGGCTATATGGATATGTGCGGGGAAGTATCATTAACTTGCACCTTGAGTTTCGTTGAAGTCCAACAGTCTGAAAGTCACAACTTCGTGAAAGAGTTAATGTTTATTTCACTTAAGTTTCAAATTTCAACCTAAGGGATTCGCGCGTTTCAAGTACTTAGCTTTCGGCCTAAGTTGAACAGTTCTGGGCACTTTCTTGGTTCGCTAACGTCGAGCTTGGTGAGATGAATATTATTTTATAGTTTTGGAAACAGTGACCCACTAACGAATGTCTAAAGCTCATTCATATAATCAGGGCATTTCTGGAATAAATTGGGTAGCGAGATTTCTTGTGCGCAATGATTAAAGTTTGAATTAGCTAAGTTCATAATGTGGCCTAATCACAACTAACGGAAATAATGATTCGAACATCATCACCATAAACTGTTAGTTCTTAGGTTAAAATAATACTGGGTCAATTTGGTTTGTTAATTAAGATCTGACCTTAGTTGTCCCATTTTTATGAAGGAACAACATAAAAAGTTTGAATGGTAAGATGTCATACAAGCACATTGGTGGGCCACACATTAACTAGTTGAGCATATAATTAATCAAGCGTGACTGTTCCTCTTATTAAAAAGTGCCGGGAAAAGGGCTAAGATGCCAATACCAATGACAAAAGGTGTATAGAATATCTATTGTATTAGAGTGTGCAATGCAATTATCACTTTTAAACCACATTCTCTGTATTGAATTTACATGATGAGATCCACTACTAAACATAAAGGCCTCTTGGTGGACCATTCCTGTCGGGCGGCTGTTGGGCATTAGTGTTATTTGACAAGCTATGACAATCATTTAACAATGTTTAGCGGATCTTTTTCAAATGAGAACTGATCACCTACAGGCTGCCTACATGGCAAGAGCTCTGCAGACCTTTTTTAGCCACAAAAAATTTAGATAAAATTTTCAAAAAAAAAAAAAAACCTTTATCCAACCACCCTCATGTGATTTTGTATGGCTGAATATGTATAATATACGGCAAAAGATGTTGCTAGTAGTCATTTCAACTAAATGTAAAGCAAACATAATAAATTTTAGGTAACTCATTATTTAAAAAATAAAATTTAGAAAATAATTTTTTGACCAAAAAAGTTAGTTTCCATATATATATATATATATATAGGTAAACCTTTACATGCCTAGTTGCATTTGGACTCCTTTGGAAACCACATGACCTTATCTGAACCGTCCATAAGGTTCAATCCAATCTTTATAGCCAGTCTCAGAAACATCGTACTAATCTAATTATACAAATCTGTGTGGCCTGTGAAAGTGGACAAATAAGATAACTCTTAGAAAATATGGTATAGTCATGGATGTTTAGGATGACCAAAATGCTTTGATTTTTGAATAATAGTAGAAAAGGAGTGGATTAAACCTAATGGATGGCTCAGATAGGTGATATGGATGCCAATTAGTTCAAAATGCACCCAAAGCGAAATTCATGGATAAGGAAAAGACTTTTCTGTTTTGTAGTTCAAAATGCACCCAAAGTGAAATTCATGTATAAGGAAGAAAATTTTATGCTTGAACATTTTCTTGCGATACCATTGAAAATTTTAATTAAAAATATTTATTATGAATTAATAATTAGAATTGTGGTACCAGCGTTTTCTTTGTATAACATCCAACCTATCTAACACATGCACCCCATCATGGTTAACACATGAACCAAAAATCCAGCCAATCGAATCATTCTATGGGCTACAAAGTGAAGTTGGATGTTTTTGAGTGGTGTATATTATTTTTATAGTTTTCTCCACTTTATGATTGGATTTACTAGATTTTTGGTTGGTTGGTAACCTTAGTGGGTTGTATATGTTAGATGGATTAGATGTCAGACACATATGAGATGTGCTCCAATTTCTTGATTTACTACTTATGTTAAGAAAATAAGAAAGAAGACATTTAAGGCCTGTTTGACATGCTGTAATTCATGTGAATTGCAATGTATTTTACATTTTTCAGCATTAATTATTTACCATTGAAATTTCATATGGAACGGAGGCATTATGATGGTGATAGCAACCCCTTTTTAATACTCCATGAATTGGAAAACGAACTCTCTAGGCCATTGGCTGATTTGCTAGATTATTCCAGGACGTGAACCTAAAAATGAGGCAGATCCAAACCTTAAGTGGACCACCCCATAGAAGGATTTTTCAATGGTTATTGTTCAATTCTCACTTTTTTTTGTGGTGTGGTCTACTCCGAATTTGGATTTGCCTTATTTTTTTAGCTCATGACCTAAAATGATCTAAACTAATGAATGGACAGCATGCATATAACACGATGCATTACGATAGGGCCCACAGAGTTTTTGCTTGGAATCATTTGTTACACAAAAATAAAAAATAAAATAAAAGAATTCCTCACCTTCAAATACTCGTGAAATAAAATAATTACATTTTTATATGTTATTCACGTGAATTACAGCAGCTAATATCTCTTATAAAATATAAAAAATAAAAACCTACCTTGGTTATTTCAACTACTGAAAGCACTATTTAGTAAAATATGAAATCTGAAGAAATTTTCTACTAATATATATATATATATATATATATATATATATATATATATATATATATATATACAATTTTATTTTGGAATTTTTACCACAAAATTCTACCGTACGGCCGGTAATTCACTGAATAATGTCCGGATGATTGGAAATTCCAATGAGATGATTTTGAAAGAAGATTTTAAATAAATAAATACCCTAGCCTAATTTTTTTTCTTTAAAAAGTGGGGAAAGTAAAATAAAAAATAAAAAAATCGTGGCATTTATATAACATCTACTCGGTCAAAGATAAGCAGCCCACCATGGGGATCACATGATCTATTTAACATCTGGCTGATCAAATCATCAGATGGTACACTTGAATTTGGATGTCTTCGAATGGTATATTATCTTATGGTTTGGCCCACATTTTAATTGGATTCTTCATATTTTTTTCTTATAATAATTATGTTGGGGTGCATCTGTTGGATGGATTGGATGTCAAACATATATCACATGGACCCACAACTCTCCCATTAAATTAAAAAAAGTCAATTTGAATAATTTCTCCTCCTTAAAGGCACAGCCTACTAATTTTGGTTTATAGAGAATTATTTAGTAAATTCCAGAATTTAGAGGAAGTTTACAGTAAAAATTCCTGTTATTTTCCAACCACTATTCAGAAGGCTGCCGAAGAAAGTTGAAGAAAAGCAAGAGGGAGCATTTGTTTGGATGGTGAGCCACTCAACCCCGTGTGGACTAGTGGAGCACACAGGAAAGTTGGTTGAAGAGGAAAAGAAAGAGCTGGACTGCCGTCCAAAGCTATTAAATTATAATAAATGGTCCACCATACACGTGGCACAAATTGCTTCATTCTAAACCGTTAAGTCACGGGCCCACTTAATGACGTACAACAACCCAAAGGCTACTCTGATGTGACGTGTCCCTCGTCATCCAGCATTAGAAACTGTCCAAGTTTATCCAGATTAATCAGATTATTAAAGACTCAGGATAATAGGGCCCACGGATTAGGCAACCCTGGTGTGTGATATTTTGGGCGTTGTAAGGCCCACCGTGATGTATGTGTTTTATATCCACGCCGTCAATCCGTTTTGCCAGCTCAGTTCAGTGCCTGACCTAAAAAATGATGCGGATCGAAATCTCAAATCGACCACACTACAGGAAACAATAGTAATTGGATCCCACCGTTACAAACTTCTTGGGCCCACCAGTAAATTTTATTTTTCATCTAACCTATTTACAAGGTTACACATACCCGGATGAATGGAAAACACAAATATCAGCTTGATACAAAACTTTTGTAACCACCAAGAATATTTTAATGGGGCATTCAATCACCATTGTTTTCTGTGTGGTGTGGTCCACTTGAGCCTCGGTTCTGCTTCATTTTTGGGTTTATGCCCTAAACTGAACTGATAAAATGGATGGACAGCATGGATATCATCACGGTGATCCCTATAATGCCCAACACATCACAAACCACCGTTGGGGGTGGTGTTGGCCAGCTGATCTGTGTCTAGAGGTGGGCATCGAGTCGAGTTGGACCAGATTGGATCCAACTCGACTCAATCCAATTTTTCAAGAACCTGACCCGAACTCGATCTGATCCGGGGCCGAGTCTAGCAGGGCTGACTCGATCCAATCTGAATCCTTGGTGGCCTGACCCGAACCGAATCCGACTCAGTCTGGAAAACCGAATCGAGTAGGATCGAGTTAACTCCAGGGACAGAGAGGGAGAGAAAGGAGGAGAGAAAGAAGGAGATATGGGAAACCGGGAGAAAAAGAAGGAGAGAAAGGAGGAGAGAAGGAAGGAGAGGAGGGAAATTGGGAGAGAAAGAGGGAGAGAAAGGAGGAGAGATGGGCGGGTGTTGTGCCTCCTTCGGGTAGAGAAAGATGAGTTAGGATTCGTTCGGATTTCGGATCGGATCGATCTGGATTGACCACGATCTGAACTCGATTCGATGTACGATCGGATCTGAGTGGTCCTACTCGATCTGCACCGATTCAAGTCTTCAGTTCGGTTCGGATCAGATCGGATCCACCGGATCGGGTCGGATTCTGCCCAGCTCTATCTATGTCCAAGATGGATTTAGAACTCGTCGAGTTATGACTCACTCACAAAATCTCAACTTCAGTTGCGAGTCAACCCAGCCGAGTCGGGGTGAGTCATGGTGTTGAAACTTGAACCGGGTCAAGTCCAGCTGAGTCCAAGTCGAGTTGGATGAGTTCCATACAACTCGTCCCTATAAGCAATATGTGGCCATCATAACCATGATTGTCCGGCGTAATGTTGGATCAATGGCCATAAGGCTCTCTTAAGAACCGTTCACAATATTAATATTGAAGATCTGACCGTTGCGATGTAGCTTATAATGACTATTAGGGCCCACATGATGTATTCACTACATCCGACCGTTCATGAGATGCATCGCCTGAAGTCATAGTTGGGGGCTAAAAATCATCTCAAAAGAAAACTCATGTGGCCGTGGAAAGGGGACGCTCACCCTTGATTTGCATGGGTCCCACCATGTTGTGTACACATAATCCAAGCCGTACAAACCCTTCATCTGCCATGGATAGATAGTCAGGACAAAAATCAGTCTGTTATGCAATTCTGGTGCGCACGTGTGAGAATCAAGGGTCAGCCTCCCTCCTTACTCCTTGTTCCCACCCGAGTAGATATTCCTGCTCCCCTTTGTCAAAAGCTGTGTCCATAGATGCCCGTGACAAATCCACTTTGTCCATCAGTTTTGCAAGACTAGATCCAAAACTCATGTGGGCCATACCATAAGAAAATGAGTGATTGAACGCCCCCATTGGAAACTTTGTGGGGCCCACAGAAGTGTTGTATCAGGATGATGTAACGTCCTAGATTTTTATTGTTTTGGATTTCCAAAAACCCTTGTAATTTTTTCGCTATAATTAGCTCGCGTTGTCACTAACTAACCCTTAATACTCGTGGTGAGCCTATACGCAGGCGGTACGAATAAAGAACCACACAAATTTAATTAATCAACCGTAGAAAGCCAACGAATCCGCCGATCACATAAGCATCGAGTATAACCCCATGATTTGTTCACATAGGCCACAAATCTAGCCAACTTATCACTGACTAATCAATACGACCACAAATAAATTAAAAATCTACCCAAAGTTAAGACAGTTAGGGGTCAGATATTAATTAATAAACCAAACTGACCCAGTATTCTTTTAGCCTAAGAACTGATGGTTTAGAGTGATTATAACCGAATCGTTATTTCCACTAGTTCTGAATAGGCTACACTATGAACTTAGCTAATCCAAACCCTAATCATTGCGCATGAGAAATCTCGTTACCCAATTCATTCCAGAAATGCCCTAATTATCTAAACAAGCTTTAGACCACTCATTAATGGGCCACTAAACCCAAAGCAATAGAAATATGTTCGTCTTAGTGGGCTTAACGTTCACCGCGGGACATTGAGCTGAGAGTGCTTCTCGAATCATTCAACTTGGACTTGCAAATTGAGTGCTTGGGTTGTGTGAATACCTTATATGAAAATATAGACTTAAGTGAAATAAGTTCATTTGTTCTTTCACAAAGTTGTAATTTTGGGACCGTCAATTCACGACCAAAGTCGGGGTACCAACTAAAAATATTTCTCCATACATATCCGTATAGTCGTGGCCCCGATCGACCATCGGTGACCGTCGAACAGACTTCTAATCATACCCGTCGATCAGCGCATCTAAATAGCAGGCCGATCATATCCATACGTAGATCATCATTAAGGATAATTATCTTACGGTATATATCGACATATACACCCTATAATGGGCCCTAGAGGTTAGAAACACTCTCCCATAGGGCTAGTATAATGAAAACTTAGCCCTTGGGGCCATTTGCACAACTTCTGGAACTATATGAGGGCTTCGTTTAGGCACCCCATCTCCCTATACGAATTTATATTTTTCGAAGGAGAGAAAGAGAGAAAGAGAAAGAGAAAGAAGAAGAGTGAGAGTAGGAGTGGGGAGGCTTTAGTGCTTCCCTTCATCAGTTTCCTCCAATCAAAGCCCTCGCATCGATCATTTTCCTCCGATGAATTCACCTCACCCTCGATTGGGAGATAAAAAACAAATCCTATTTTCTAACCTAGATTTTTCTAGGATGAATTGCATGAATCTTACCTAATTGCTTCTGAATTAGTATATGAATCATTTTTCCTAAATTTCTAATCCCAGGAGTGTCGTGAGTCAAGTGGATCGTCCCAAGGTGCGGACCATTATTTCTATGTTGCTTTTTATCGACCCTTGAGGGTCTCAGTTAATGATGTCTTATGATAAACAGTTTGTAAATAGCTTTCATGTCTATATTTCGAGTTTGATTGCAATATGTGTCATTGGTTGTATATGAATACTTACATGTTTGATAAAATGCCCAGGTGATTAAATGTGTTATTCTAATGATGCTCACATATTTGGTTGAATACTTAATCGGATATGTTGATTTGTTGATGCTTGCATGTTTGATTAAATGCTCTAGTAAATGTATTATTTCATAGAGGCTCACATTTTTGATAAAATACCTAAGTGATTAGATAAGTGTTCTATATATGCTCTCATGTTTGATAAAATGTCTATGTGGTTGTGTCGTTGAATATACGTTGATGGCATGACGAATTGCTAAGTTTGTAGTGATGCTTAGGTTGCTTACAATATTAGGTCAGTCGATAAATCGCTTAAACCAAGGGGTGGCCCTAGTTAGGCCGGCCACCCTAGGCTTGTTTGATCGACCTAGGTGAACACGGATGATCAACAGTAGCTGAAATACATGGGATGCTTGCACCCAATGCCGGTTGTGTTGAGGTTCTCCAAGGTCAATCATGTATGTTCACAATGTATAACATGACTAAATTGAATCTAGGATACCACGTTCCCAATGGATGGTCCATTCATAACCGTTAGTGCGATAAGATCCCCCTTAAGACTCATGAGCCGGAAATGGTGGTATAAGACACCGTGTCTGAGTTGTCGGCCTATGCTAGGGTGACGAGCCTTCCCGTAGTGACCAGTGAGCAACTAAGACTCATGCATCGGGTATGGTGGTATGGGACATCGTGTCCGAGCTGTCGGCCTATGTTGGGGTGACGAGCCTCCCCATAGTGACCAGTGAGAACTGATAGAGGTGATAGACCATTGTTCAAACGGCCCTCGTCAAATCACCCGGCTGATGGTTGTGTGCTAGAGTACCGTTCGAACAACTTGGACATGAATGAAATTGGGTGACACACCCTTTCCTTATAGTGATTGGTTTTATATGATAAGCCCGCACCTCCGTAACGCCCCAGACACTGTTCATCTGGGTTGTGGTTTGATTGTGGGTTGGGGTGAGTCGTTTAATCCGGACCCCCTTTGAAAATAGTGTTTAAGTCGATCGGGGCAACGTGTTGGCTTGTGGTACTGAGTGATCAAACTTGGTTTAGGTGACAACCCATACCAAGTTGATCCTCATACATTTAGGTATCATATCGTACCTTTGGAATTGTTGATTTGTGAGAGAAACGGGTAACACCTAAATTTGGATCAGGGGACACTGGTAAAGAGTCACTACGTGCCGCAACAAGCCACGTGATCCGGATAAGGACTCGTAATATAACGTCGGTATTCTAGCTTCGCCAATATGCTGGATGAATTGAACTTAATAATTACTCGGCTAACATAATCATTTATCGCATCACATTGGTTTAGAATGTGGTGAAACAGGCGTTAAAGTCACATATGGAGGAAGTGTTATCATTTGCAAACCAGGTGGTCGGAGTCGCGTGTTGAGGGAGTGTTGAATAGTAAGAGCAAGTATCATGTCATGTCTTTATATGCACATTTAACAAGAGTATATAGGAAATGTTTGATTTCTTGTTTTATCATTACCTGCACTGATTGGTTTAATAACATGTGCAACTTATAACTAATGAAACTACTGAGTTAGCTATTCACTCCCACCTGGGATGGTGTTTTAAAACACCAACCAGTTGTATCATTGATGCAGGTACTAGTGAGACCTTAGACAGGTAGGCTTATATCGGGTTGTGCCAACGCCGTTATGTTTTGGAGAATTAGGAGTAAACTAGAGTTGGGCATCGGATCGAGTCGGATCGGATTGGGTCCAACTCAATTTGGTCCGAAATCTACATGGGCTGAACTGAACTCGATCCAATCCAGGACCGATATGAGACATCTGACTCGAACCGATCTGATGCATGGTTGGCCTGACCCGAACCGAGTCCGACTCGGTCAGGGAAACCGAGTCAGATTGGGTTGGGTACGATTCGAATCAATTTTTTAACGGTGAAAATTATTATCCTCGCTGCTATTTTCGGTGTGGTCCATTTGAGCTTTAGATATGATTCATTTTTTTTCAAATGCTCTAAAATGATCACGAAAAATGGATAAACGGTTTGGATATAATAAATACATCATTGTGGGGCCCATGTAATTTTGATCTCATTTGAGCCATTCGTACAACTCGGAGCTCGAGGCGCGTCTCCCCTCATCTTTGCATGACACATATGTACACCTTAGCTGCCGCCTGCTGCTGCCTGTGTCCCGTCGGATGACAGGTTGAGTGAGTGGGCTACTGAAGTAATGTCACCAAGTTTTGTGGGCCCCACTACGTTGTATGTGTTGTATCCACACTGTCCATCCATTTTGAGATATCATTTTAGGGCATGAGCCAAAGAGTGATATAGAAATGAAAAAAAAAGCTGTAGTGGACCCCACCATAGAAAACAGTGGGGAGAGTGATTCCCACTGTTGAAACTATCCTAAGGCCCACCGTAATGTTTATTTGAAATCCAACCTGTTCAAAAGTTAAAAAAGACAGAAATAAGGGAAAACAAAAATATCAGGTTGATCTAAAACTTTTGTGGCCTTTAGAAGTTTTTAATGGTGGGCGTCACTGTCCCCACTACTCTCTGTGTTGGGGTCCACTAGAGCTTTGGATTTAATTCATTCGTTGGATATTGCCCTGAAATGATCTCTTTAAATGGATGGAAGGTGTGGATACAAAACATACATCATGGTGGGGCCCACGGAACTTGGTTACGTCACTTTAATAGAGACTCTCGCCACCTACACGTGTTGACGTGCACAGCACGTAACTCAGTGGTACAGCTGTTGCCTGTTGCCTGTTGATGTGTTGTGCACTTAACTCAGTGGCGAGTAAACTCTGTTGAGGCCCACCATGAATGCATGTGGTTTATCCACGCCGTCCATTCATTTTTTCAGATCATTTTAGTAGTTGAACCCAAAATTGATGCATATACAAAGCTCAAGTGGACCATACCATAGGACAAAGTAGAAGTATTGATTTTCACTCCCGGTCGGGTCGAATCGGATCGGTCCAAATCCATTCGGATTGGGTTTTCTGATCGGATCGGTCCGGATTGACCACGACCCGATCTCGATCCAAAAAAACAGTTGAATCTGAATGGCCCTACTCGATCCGCACTGATCCAGGCCATTGGTTCGGTTCGAAATGGGTCGAATCGGGTCAGATTCACCAGATCGGGTCAGACATGCCTAGCTCTAGCGTAAACTGAAAGCTTTACTCTTTAATCGTCTTAGGTATGTATATTGTGGATTGTGGCTTGTATAATCTCATTTTGGGCGATCATCACTATTGGAATTGTATTTTTGACTATTAGCCCTATATTTATGAATCTTTTATTATCTCTACCTCGCTTTAGATCCGCTAAGTGAATTGCGTTACTTTGATTATCCGTGTGCAGAATGAATGTGAATTTCAATGAGGTCACATGTGCATTCTCATTAGGTTAACACCTAAAAACTCGGGATCGGGGTCTTTGTACTCGGGTGCCGGTGCCGATTTTTGGGGTGTTACAGATGATATCTGTGCTCATAGTTTATCTAAGTGTTAATAATCTTATGAACAGTTTTGATGGCATATAAACATCATGATCAGCTGCAAGAAGGTTCCAACACAATGGATGTTTCCATTCTCATCGTCTCAGTTGGTGTGGCCCACATAATTTTTGGATCTGCGTGATTTTTGTATCCGTGTCCTATTATGGTCTTGCAAAACTGATTAATGAAGTGGGTTTGTAAGAGATATCTCTGTAGGCTTCACAGACACCCGGGCAGGGAAGCGGATTGCGTACTGAGTAACTCAGTATGCTTAGCATACTGAGTAAACCCTGTGGGGCCTAATGTCATTCATACATTTCATCTGTTCCGTCCATCCATTTTACCAGATAATTTTAGGGGTTCAGCCCAAAAATGAAGGATATCAAAACCTCAAGTGGAACACACCCCATGAAACAGTGTGAATTGAATATCTACCGTTGAAAAGTTCTTGGGGACCACTGAAGTTTTAGATCAACCTTATATTTGCTTTTTCCCTTCATCCATGCCTGTATGATCTTATGAACTGGTTGGATGACAAATAAACACCACTGTGGGCCTTAAGAATGTTTCAATGGTGGAAATCAATACTTCCACTGTTTCCTGTGGTATGGTCCACTTGAGCTTTTGATATATTTAAATTTTGCTCTCAACCACTAAAATGATCTGGAAAAACGGATGGACAGCGTGGATAAACTACATGCAGTCACGATGGGCCAACAAAGTTTACTCAGTACGATAAGAGCGTACTGAGTAACTCAGTACGCAATCCGATTCCAGCTAGCTATATAGCGTTGTGACGCGGGCACAACCGAGGGCTTTGTGGGGCGACAGAGATGTACATGAAAAATCCAATCCGTCCATATTTGAAAGATGACAATAGTAGAGGAGGATAAAAATCATGCAGATGCAAAACTCAGGTGAACCACATCAACAAAACAGTGGAAACGGAAACATCCACCGTTGAAACATTTATAGAGCTGACCATGACGTTTATATGCCATCCAAACCGTTCATATGTTTATTACCACTCATATAAACCGTTGGCACAAATATCATCCCGATACAAAACTTCTATCATCCCAGGCGTTCAATCCTCATTGTTCCACGTAGTATGGCCCAAATGACTTTTGGATTTACCTGATTTTAGAATCCATTCCGGTTCTAGTGTGGTCTATTAAAACAGATGTGCGGAGAGGATTTGTCGCGGAGCAATACGCGTTCCGGTTCCGGAGGCAGTGTACTCGCGCGAATGAACAGGACATGGTGATTCGCATTATGCTTACCAGTTAAGATATCTGATCCATTCATCGAGAATAAAATCACTGCTAGATTGATATACAGCTAAAAATGGCTATATTATTTTGATATAGGCCACACATCCTTGTAGAATATGAACCGTTGGCTATCTCTTCCAACACTACAATTTCTCATATAGGTATATCCCGCCTAATAGTTGTTCCTAGTTTCTGGTCCTACCTTACGAACATGGATGTCTTTCACACATTCATGTCCTAAAACAATTCAAAAAATAGATAGTATGAATAAAAGAAATACATGATGGTGGGGCCATATAAATTTCACACGGCAATCATAGCGTGGTGCCTCACAATTCTGAGGAGAGAGAAGAAAAGGAAAGCCTCGACACCTAGAATTTCCATAGGCTATATCAAGATGTATTTGTCATATCCAAAGAGTTTGATCATTTTTTCCCTATTACGCATGAGACCCAAAAAATAGGTAGATCTAATACTCAAAATGAACCACGCTACAAGAAAATGTAGAAATTAAACAATTGGACGTGTAATATTAAAAATTTCCAAGGACTATGGAAAGCTCTAATCAAGCTGATATTAGGTCGAGTTTGGCCGGGCACTGGATATGATATTAAGAGGTAATAGGAGGGTTATTGTAAGCCATCCCATCCCGTATGTTGTTTGGGATGGTGGGATGTATTTCATCCGCCGCACCTTAGTAAACACCGCCCATCTCAGAGACGGATTCGACAAATATGAAATGCGAGTTTTCACCGCTATGTGGGGCCTACTGAGATATCAATGAGATATCCACTCCCTCCATCATCTTCACCAGCCTACATTCAGCCATGAACCTGTTTTGAGGTAGATATAAAACATTAAGTGAGGCACACCACAAGAAATAGGGGAGATGCAAAGCCATGGGACTTGCCTTCCATGACGGTCCAAACGTGCTCGGTATATCCCATGGGCTATTGCAAACTCATGGGATCAACGGACAAACACTGACATCGCCATCATTACCTTAAAACTGATCCCATCCCTCCTAATCCCCATGGGTTTCACCTTGCCAAACACGCCCTTAGTGTTTGTCATTCATGTAGGTTTATATGATCTTATAAAAATGTTAGATGGTAAATAAATTTCACAATAGATATTAAGCATACTTATTCACTCACGGTATTTTCTGTGGTGTGGCCTACATGAGCTTTAGATGCGTCTTATTTTTGAGCTCATCATGTTCTGCCATGATCCGAAAAAGTTGACAGACGGTGTAAATCTAACATATAATTTAATGTCGGGCTAGAGAAGTTCTACTCATGTTGCGTGATATTTATTGCGGCTATGCGTAGATCGTGTATTTTGTGAGCTGGTGCGAGATGATTCGTACCAATGAGAAGCGACGCCATGTAATTTGCTAATACCTTCGACACGGAAAATCCTTCTCTCTGACAGCTGGGATCCATGTTCCAGAAATCTAGACCGTTGGCCTATCGTTTCCCACCATGGATGACCATTGAATGATAGAAGGATCTTAACCAAGACGGTTGGAGTGAGAAATGTAGCAGTGGTCCACGTCCAATTAAATAAATGTAAAGATCGGTGGCTCAAATTTAATCTGGGTAAGGGAAATATATATAATAACGGTCTATGTTCAACTGAAATTCTTTATTTAGCTCTCCATCTGTTGTGGCACTCAACAGACAACGGACCTGATTATCAGACAGTGGGCCCCACACGGAATGAGTATACTGTGCATAGTGCGGGAAGGGGATTCGGTCAGGTCGAAATAACAATGGGCCCTTCTATGTGGGAACGGATTGGCTACTCCCCTGCCACCACCCCCGTGGCTGGTGGTCGGTGATCTGTAGGCCCCACCATGATGTATGTGTTTCATCCATCACGTTCATCCATTTTTACAGATCATTCTAGGGACTTATCCCAGAAATGAGAGGAATATAAATCTCAGGTGGACCACACTGCAGGAAAACAATAGTGATTGGACATCCACCGTTAAAATCCTCTTAAGGCCCACTGTACTGTTTATTTTACATCCAATCTGTTGATTAGGTCATACAGGCCCAGATGAAGGGAAAAAAATATATCAGCTTGATCCAAAACTTTTATGGCCCCCAAAAGTTTTTAATGGTCGTCGCTTATTCAACCCTGTTTCCTGTAATGTGGCCAGTTGAGATTGGTAAATACCTTCTTCTTTGTCTCATACAATAAAATGATCTGAAAAAATAGATTGACGGCATGGATGAAACACATACATCATGATAGGGCTCACAGAGCACCAACCACCAACCACCAACCGCTAAGTGATATGATCCCCCTTAAGACTCATGAGCCAGACATGGTTGTATAAGACACCGTGTCTGAGCTGTCGGCCTATGATGGGGTGACGAGCCTTCCCGTAGTGACCAGTGAGCAACTAAGACTCATGCGTCGGGTATGGTGGTATGGGACATCGTGTCCGAGCTGTCGGCCTATGCTGGGGTGACGAGCCTCCCCATAGTGACTAGTGAGCACTGATAGAGGTGATAGACCATTGTTCAAACGGCCCCTGTCAAATTATCCGGTCGATGGTTGTGTGCTAGAGTACCGTTCGAACAACTTGGACATGAATGGAATCGGGTGACACACCCTTTCCTTATAGTGATTGGTTTTATATGATAAGCCCGCACCTCCGTAATGCCCCAGACACTGTTCATCTGGGTTGTGGTCTGATTGTGGGTTGGGGTGAGCCGTTTAATCCGGACCCCCTTCGAAAATAGTGTTTAAGTCGGTCGGGGCAACGTGTTGGCCAGTGGTACTGAGTGATCAAACTTGGTTTGGGTGACAACCCATACCGAGTTGATCCTCATACATTTAGGTATCATACCGTACCTTTGGAATTGTTGATTTGTGAGAGAAACGGGTAACACCTAAATTTGGATCAGGGGACACTGGTAAGGAGTCACTACGTGCCGCAACGAGCCTCGTGATCCGGATAAGGACTCGTGATATAACGTTGATATTCTAGCTTCACCAATATGCTGGATGAATTGAACTTAATAATTACTCGGCTAACATGATCATGATCATTTATCGCATCACATTGGTTTAGAATGTGGTGAAACAGGTGTTGAAGTCACATATTGAGGAAGTGTTATCATTTGTAAACCAGGTGGTCGGAGTCGCGTGTTGAGGGAGTGTTGAATAGTAAGAGCAAGCATCATGTCATGTCTTTATATGCACATTTAACAAGAGTATTTAGGAAATGTTTGATTTCTTGTTTTATCATTACATGCGCTGATTGGGTTAATAACATGTGCAACTTATAACCAATGGAACTACTGAGTTAGTTATTCACTCCCACCTGGGATGGTGTTTTAAAACACCAACCAGGTGTATCATTGATGCAGGTACTAGTGAGACCTTAGATAGGTAGGCTTATATCGGGTTGTGCCAACGCTATTATGTTTTGGAGAATTAGGAGTAAACTAGATTTGGGCATCGGATCGAGTCGGATCGGATTGGGTCCAACTCAATTTGGTCTGAAATCTACATGGGCTGAACTGAACTCGATCCGATAGCGATATGAGACATCTGACTTGAACCGATCCGATGCATAGTTGGCCTGACCCGAACCGAGTCTGACTCGGTCAGGGAAACCGAGTCAGATCGGGTTGGGTACGATTCGAATCGATTTTTTAACGATAAAAATCATTATCCTCGCTGCTATTTTCGGTGTGGTCCATTTGAGCATTAGATATGTTTTTTTTTTTTCAAATGTTCTAAAATGATCACGAAAAATTGATAAACGGTTTGGATACCAGGAATACATCATTGTGGGGCCCATGTAATTTTGATCTCATTAGAGCCATTCGTACAACTTGGAGCTCGAGGCACCGTCTTCGCTCGTCTTTGCACGACACGTATCTAAACTAGCCTGTCTTGATGTGCTGGGCACGAAATGGTTAGACGCGGATTAGATACTGACAGGTTGAGTTGGCGTCACCAAGTTTTGTGGGCCCCACTACGTTGTATGTGTTGTATCCACACTATCCATCCATTTTGAGATATCATTTTAGGGCATCAGCCAAAGAGTGATACAGAAAAGAAAAAAAAAAGCTATAGTGGACCCCACCACAAAAAACAGTAGGGAGAGTGATTCCCACTATTGAAACTATCCTAAGGCCCACCGTAATGTTTATTTGAAATCCAACCTGTTCAAAAGTTAAAAAGGACAGAAATAAGGGAAAACACAAATATCAGGTTGATCTAAAACTTTTGTGGCCTTTAGAAGTTTTTAATGGTGGGCGTCTTTGTCCCCACTACTCTCTGTGTTAGGGTCCACTAGAGCTTTGGATTTAATTCATTCTTTGGATATTGCCCTGAAATGATCTCTCTAAATGGATGGAAGGTGTGGATATAAAACATACATCATGGTGGGGCCCACGGAACTTGGTTACGTCACTTTAATAGGGACTCTCGCCGCCTACCCATGTTGACGTGCACAGCACGTAATTCAATGGTATCGCTGTTGCCTGTTGCCTGTTGATGTGTTGTGCACTTAACTCAGTGGCGAGTAAACTCTGTTGGGGCCCACCATGAATGCATGTGGTTTATCCACGCCGTCCATTCATTTTTTTAGATCATTTTAGTGATTGAACCCAAAATTGATGCATATACAAAGCTCAAGTGGACCATACCATAGGAAAAAGTAGAAGTATTGATTTTCACTCCAGGTCGGGTTGAATCGGATCGGTCCAAATCCATTCGGATCGGGTTTTCTGATCGGATCGGTCCGGATTGACCACGACCCGATCTCGATCCGAAAAAACAATTGGATCTGAATGGCCCTACTCGATCCGCACCAATCCAGGGCATCGGTTCGGTTCGAAATGGGTCGAATTGGGTCAGATTCACCAGATCGGGTCAGACATGCCCAGCTCTAGCGTAAACTGAAAGCTTTACTCCTTAATCATTTTAGGTATGTATATTGTGGATTGTGGCTTGTATAATCTCAATTTGGGCGATCATCACCATTGGAATTGTATTTTTGATTATTAGCCCTATATTTATGAATCTTTTATTTTCTCTACCTCGCTTTAGATCCGCTAAGTGAATTGCGTTACTTTAATTATCCGTATGCAGAATGAATGTGAATTTCAATGAGGTCATATGTGCATTCTCATTAGATTAACACCTGAGAACTTGGGATCAGGGTCTTTGTACTCGGGTGTCGATTTTCGGGGTGTTACAGATGATATTTGTGCCCATAGTTTATCTAAGTGTTAATAATTTTATGAACAGTTTTGATGGCATATAAACATCATGATCAGCTGCAAGAAGGTTCCAACACAGTGAATGTTTCCATTCTCATCGTCTCATTTGGTGTGGCCCACATAATTTTTGGATCTGCGTGATTTTTGTATCCGTGTCCTATTATGGTCTTGCAAAACTGATTAATGAAGTGGGTTTGTAAGTGATATCTCTGTAGGCTTCACAGACACCCGAGCAGGGAAGCGGATTGCGTACTGAGTAACTCAGTACACTTAGTGTACTGAGTAAACCCTGTGGGGCCTAATGTCATTCATACATTTCATCCGTTCCGTCCATCCATTTTACCAGATAATTTTAGGGGTTCAGCCCAAAAACGAAGGATATCAAAACCTCAAGTGGAACACACCCCATGAAACAGTGTGAATTGAATATCTACCGTTGAAAAGTTCTTGGGGCCACAGAAGTTTTAGATCAACCGTATATTTGCTTTTTCCCTTCATCCATGTCTGTATGATCTTATGAACTGGTTGGATGACAAATAAACACCACTGTGGGCCTTAGGAATGTTTCAATGGTGGAAATCAATACTTCCACTGTTTCCTGTGGAATGGACCACTTGAGCTTTTGATATATTTAAATTTTGCTCTCAACCACTAAAATGATCTGGAAAAATGGATGGACGGCGTGGATAAACTACATGCAGTCACGATGGGCCAACAAAGTTTACTCAGTACGATAAGAGCATACTGAGTAACTCAGTACGCAATCCGATTCCCCCGGGCAGAGGTATGTTTGCCTTGTGACGCGGGCACAACCGGGGGATTTGTGGGGCGACAGAGATGTACGTGAAAAATCCAATCCGTCCATATTTGAAAGATGACAATAGCAGAGGAGGATAAAAATCATGCAAATACAAAACTCAGGTGAACCACATCAACAAAACAGTGGAAACGGAAACATCCACCATTGAAACATTTATAGAGCTGACCATGACGTTTATATGCCATCCAAACCGTTCATATGTTTATTACCACTCATATAAACCGTTGGCACAAATATCATCCCGATACAAAAGTTCTGTCATCACAGGCGTTCAATCCTCATTGTTCCACATGGTATGGCCCAAATGACTTTTGGATTTACCTGATTTTAGAATCCATTCCGGTCCTAGTGTGGTCTATTAAAACAGATGTGCGGAGAGGATTTGTCGCGGAGCAATACGCGTTCCGGTTCCGGAGGAAGTGTACTCGCGCGAATGAACAAGACATGGTGATTCGCATTATGCTTACTGGTTAAGATATCTGATCCATTCATCGAGAATAAAATCACTGCTAGATTGATATACAGCTAAAAATGGCTATATTATTTTAGTATAGGCCACACATCCTTGTAGAATATGAACCGTTGGCTATCTCTTCCAACACTACAATTTCTCATATAGGTGTATCCCGCCTAATAGTTGTTCCTAGTTTCTGGTCCTACCTTATGAACATGGATGTCTTTCACGCATTCATGTCCTAAAACAATTCGAAAAATAGATAGTATGAATATAAGAAATACATGATGGTGGGGCCATATAAATTTCACACGGCAATCATAGCGTGGTGCCTCACAATTCTGAGGAGAGAGAAGAAAAGGAAAGCCTCGACACCTAGAATTTCCATAGGCTATATCAAGATGTATTTGTCATATCCAAAGAGTTTGATCATTTTTTCCCTATTACGCATCACACCCAAAAAACAGATAGATCTAATACTCAAAATGAACCACGCTACAAGAAAATGTAGAAATTAAACAATTGGACATGTAATATTAAAAATTTTCAAGGACTATTGAAAGCTCTAATCAAGCTGATATTAGGTCGAGTTTGGCCGGGCACTGGATATGATATTAAGAGGTAATAGGAGGGTTATTGCAGGCCATCCCATCCCGTATGCTGTTTGGGATGGCGGGATGCATTTCATCCGCCGCACCTTAGTAAACACTGCCCATCTCAGAGACGGATTCGACAAATGTGATATGCGAGTTTTCACCGCTATGTGGGGCCCACTGAGATATCAGTGATATATCCACTCCCTCCATCATCTTCACCGGCCTACATTCAGCCATGAACCTGTTTTGAGGCAGATATAAAACAGTGAGTGGGGCACACCACAAGAAATAGGGGAGATGCAAACCCATGGGACTTGCCTTCCAAGATGGTCCAAACACGCCCGGTATATCCCATGGGCTATTGCAAACTCATGGGATCAACGGACAAACACTGACATCACCATCATTACCTTAAAATTGATCCCATCCCTCCTAATCCCCATGGGTTTCACCTGGCCAAACACGCCCTTAGTGTTTCTCATTTATGTAGGTTTATATGATCTTATAAAAATATTAGATGGTAAATAAATTTCACAATAGACATTAAGAATACTTATTCACTCACGGTATTTTCTGTGGTGTGGCCTACATGAGCTTTAGATGCGTCTTATTTTTGAGCTCATCATGTTCTGCCATGATCCGAAAAAGTTGACAGACGGTGTAAATCTAACATATAATTTATTGTCGGGCTAGAGAAGTTCTACTCATGTTGCGTGATATTTATTGCGGCTATGCGTAGACCGTGTATTTTGTGAGCTGGTGCAGATGATTCGTACCAATGATAAGCGACGCCACGTAATTTGCTAAAACCTTCGTCACGGAAAATCCTTCTCTCTGACAGCTGGGATCCGTGTGTTCCAGAAATCTAGACCGTTGGCCTATCGTTTCCCACCGTGGATGACCATTGAATGATAGAAGGATCTTAACCAAGACGATTGGAGTGAGAAATGTAGCAGTGGTCCACGTCCAATTAAATAAATATAAAGATCGGTGGCTCAGATTTAATCTGGGTAAGGGAAATATATATCTAATAACGGTTTATGTTCAACTGAAATTCTTTATTTAGTTCTCCATCTGCTGTGGCACTCAACAGACAACGGACCTGATTACCGGACAGTGGGCCCCACACGGAATGAGTATACTGTGCATAGTGCGGGGAGGGGATTCGGTCAGGTCGAAATAACAATGGGCCCCTCGATGTGGGAACGGATTGGCTACTCCCCTGCCACCAGCCCCTGGTGGTCGGTGATCTGTGGGCCCCACCATGATGTGTGTGTTTCATCCATTACGTTCATCCATTTTGACAGATCATTTTAGGGCTTTATTCAGGTGGACCACACCTCAGGAAAACAATAGTGATTGGATATCCACCGTTAAAATCCTCCTAAGGCCCACTGTACTGTTTATTTGACATCCAATCTGTTGATTAGGTCATACAGGCCCAGTTGAAGGGAAAAAAAATATATCAGCTTGATCCAAATCTTTTATGGCCCCAAAAGTTTTTAATGGTCTTCGCTCATTCAACCCTGTTTCCTGTAATGTGGGCAGTTGAGATTGGTAAATACTTCCTTTTTTGTTTCATATCATAAAATGATCTGAAAATATAGATGGACGGCATGGATGAAACACATACATCATGGTGGGGCTCACAAAGCACCAACCATCAGCCATTGGCTGGTGGCAGGGGAGTAGCCAATCCGTTTCCCCTCTATGTATGTGTTGTGTATTCAGACCGTCCATCCGTTTCTTCTAATTATTTTTTTAAAAAATGAGCCCAAATCCAAATCTCAGGTGGACCAAATCACAAAACAGTGATGATTGAAAGCCCACTATTAAAAAAATTTGGCCCTCTGTAATTTTTATTTTCCATCCAACCTTTTGATAAAGTCACAAAGACCTGAATGAAAGGAAAATACAAACATCATATTGATCCAAAACTTCTGTGGACCACAATAAGTTTTTAATAACCATTCACCACTGTTTCTTGTTGTGTGGTACACCTGTAATATGAATCTGCTTTATTTTTTGAATCATTTCATGAAATGATCTGTAAAAATAGATGGACGGTATGGATATACAACACATAAATCAAGTGGGCCCCAAGGTCACAGCCTGACCCAACTCGATGTGACCCCAACCTGACCGGATCCGATCCCGCGTGGTGCCGGCCACGTATCACATGCATCATGGAAGGAGAGCACCGTTGCGAGAAAAACTCCAGTCTAAGGAAGGGGAGTTATTTTATACCCCGGCTACGTACGAAGCTCGATACACAGACGCTTCTAAATTGTACACGTTGCATATGTTAAAATCAGATCAAACCGATCAAATACTGTAACCCGGCGACTCTAAGTTGATATACCAAAATCAGATTGATTGAACAATCCTGACCTCTGATTCATGGATACTTGTTTGTTGAAACAGAACAATAGGACATCTTTCATTTTTAACCATCAGTTAGATGTCCACCAATACGGAAATCAGATAATCTGACCATCTTAATTTTTAGGTCTTGACATATCTAAGCTGGGAGCAATACTTTCGACAGTTTAGTTTGAATTACTTCTGGTACCTGCGTATCATCCACAACCCTCTGCCGGAGTATCAAAACTTCTCTCTCTACGTAAAAAAGCCAAAAAACAGCTAAAAGCAGTCTCTGAAAGGAAACGCATTTCAATGCAACCCATCGAATCCATCGAAGGTGGACGCGGATTAGCTACCGAAGCCGACAGTAGCGAGTCTCGCTACTGAAGTGACGTCACCACATTCTGTGGACCCCACCATGATGTATGTATTGTATCCACACCATCCATCCATATGAAGAGATAATTTTAGACGATGATCCGAAGAATGAAGCAGATTTAAACTTCAAGTGGACCCCACCATAGAAAACAGTGAGAACAGTGACACCGCCGTTGAAACCTTCCTAGGACCACCATGATGTTTTTTTTAGATCCAAACCGTTTATAAGTTCATAAAGACATGGAATAAGGGAAAATACAAATATAATCTTGATCGGAAGGTTCTGTGGTCCAAATAAGTTTTTAATGGTAGGCGTTCAATATCCACTGTTTTATATGGTGGGGTCCACTTAAGATTTGGATTTTCCTAATTATTTTTTACATGAACTAAAATGATCTCTCCAAATGGATGGACGGTGTGGATATAACACATACATCATGGTGGAGCCCACAGAATGTGGTGACCTCGTTTCAGTAGCGAGACGCGCGGCTGTCGAGTTCAATAGCAAATCCGCGTCCATCGAAGCTTCCCTTCTACACCTGATAAAATCAGAGAAATCGAATTCCAACGAATTGGGTCCGTAGAAAATCCATTTCTCAGTACATATCGATCTTTTCTGTCTAGATTGTCATTTGGGTTTTGTTGTATATAGAAAGAGAGAGTTGGGTGTTACGAAAATCCATTTCTCAAAACACAAATTTGAGTTCTTTGTCGCTTTTAATTTGGATTCTGTTGTATTGAGAGAGAGAGAGAGAGAGAGAGAGAGAGTTGGGTGCGAAGAAATCCATTTATCAATACATAAAGAGAGGGCTGGGTTTGAAGAAAATCCATTTCTCAATACATACATATGATTTCTTTGTAGATTTTAATTTGAATTTTGTTGTAGAAAGAGTGAGAGAATGAAGTTCTGTAAGAGATATCAGGAATACATGCAAGGGCAGGAGAAACAGCTTCCTGGGGTTGGATTCAAGAAGCTGAAGAAGATTTTGAAGAGGTGTAGGAGAGAAGTTCAGCCCCAGAAAGAGAGAAATGCGATTCTCCCCATGCACAAATGCCCAGATCAATGCACGGGTAAAAGAGAATTTACATGTCCCTTGTTGTCTGTTCTGTTTCTTTTTTCCTTTTTTTAAAAAAAAATCTTTTGTTCTTATGTTGCAATTACCTGTCTGCATGCTGGATTGAAATATGGATTGTGGTGAAAGTGATGAAATTACATGTCCCTTGTTTTGTTTGTTGGTTTATATATATATATATATATATATATATATATATATATAGAGAGAGAGAGAGAGAGAGAGAGAGAGAGAAATTGTCTGAAATCACTTGTTTTTACGCCTGTAAAATCCTTTTTGTTGTAAAGGGTTGACAGGCAAAGACGCTACAAGAGGTGTTTGGATGCTTGAATTTGCTTGTAAACTGTTTACAGAGTTTTACAGGGACACACACACACACACACACACACACACAGAGCTGTTCGTCTATTTACCCTCTTCATTTTTTTTGTTGGAAAAAGAGATGATGGTTTTTTTTTTTCGAAAAAGATATGATGGTTTGATGATAATTTCATAAGCAAGAAATTCCTTTTTTTTAATCCCTTTGCTTCAGATTTTGATAACGCTTTATCAGTTAAAATGTTTTTTTAAATCTTCTCATTGAGTTGGAATTACTATGTTAGGAAAAAGAAAGATAAGGAGTAGTTAATTTATGATTTTTCTTGTTTTTGAACTTTTTTTAAAATGAAAACGATATTGGCCTGTTAAAGGAAATTTTCTGTAATATTCGTTTCTTTTAAAAACTTTTTTCTCCACCCAAATTGAGAATGAAAAGTTAGATAAATCCTTTATTTTTCTACGCTTGCTTGAGAGTCTTCTTCATTTTTAATTATTTTCTGCTGAATTATAATAGAAGAATAGGAAGTTTGCTTCTTGCTTTACACATCAGACAAGGCAATTCAGGCTATCAGGACAGTTGATCTGGTGGGCCACCTCATGGATTGGCTATGGGACCAATGATGATTGGACAACTCTGACCATCTAGTTGTTGTGAGCTTTGAACGTGGACGGCTACTCCATCCTGAGCTAACCGCACCTTTTGTGGGCCACTGATCAGATGGTATGCAGTCGATCCGATTGGTAGCCGTCCAGATCAGCAGTCCCAATCACCACACATTTTTCAGTCACCATTTTATTTTATCTTCAGTTGCTCTTGATATTGTTATTCTGATCCTGTGTTATGGATAGTTGAAACTAAAGGGCCTGTTTGGTTCCTCAAAGGGCCTGTTTGTTTAATATGCAAATGTTGCTTGCAATTCTTTCATTTCCTTAAAAGGGGCTGTTTCTTTCACCGATTACCACAGTAATGTAAAGGAAATGTGAGATGATTACGAATTACTTTACCAATCTCCTCATAACATCTGCATTTGACTACTAATTCCGTGTTTGGTTTATCAGCAGTAAAATCATAAGGATTCGAGATTTTCATGGTAATGCCATGGAAATATGCAATGATTACAAAATCCTTCACCCGTCTCCTAAATGCATATTGCATTTGACCGACAATTCCTATGTTTGATTTGATAGTGGTAAAATCATAATGATGACACATTTCCTAAACATTACTGGGGTAATTGCCAAAACAAACAAACCTATCTAGCATTCTTTCTTGTGGAAAGGTCATCTTTTCATATCATGTGTCCGATGTCATTTTCATTGATGTCGGTAGAGAAAAGAATCTCCACTAATGTGCAATCTGTGGTCTCTCTTATTGGAAACATGTAGAAGAATTTTGAAAACAAGTGCAACTCTCATAAATGGGTTAAGTGGGGCATTGCTTCCATGATCATTAACTGAGCTCTTATTAGACCTGAGTTCAGGGCCTGCTCCTTCATGGAGGTTAGGTGTATTTGGGGTCCTGTCGGATCCCTCAATGGGCCAGTGTTGATTTTTTGTCGTGGTTTGTTGTTAGGCTCAGCATCTAGTGTCAAGCTAGTGACAAGAGGGTCACTAGCTTTAGTCCTTTGTTGATCTTGCATATTTTGGTTGATAATATTGTCACGGCTACCGCCCCCAAAAAAAAAAAAAGAAAAAGAAAAAAAGAAAAAAAGAAGAAGAAGGTTTTACTATATCATGATTACTTTCCACATCATGCAGGGCACTCATTCATGAAAATCACAGTCCTTCAGTTTTTTTTTCTCAATATAAATGAGCAAATTCGATGGTTGAGGATTGGATTTCTCAAAGGCTTGAACAATCAAAGACCACAACACACTGCTTATGTTCAAATTACTCCCGTCTTCTTTTGGGCTAGTTGAGAGAGATGCATCAACAAGAGCTGAAAAAGAGCAAGCCCAAGCCTCCAGACCATAATGTGCCATAACAGTAACGGCAATGATGGCAACCATTGCACGTTATGGGGTCATAACGGTAATGATGGCAACCATAATGGCCATTACAGCCCGTATTGTAACGGTAAGCCACCATTACCGTTACGAAATACCTTGCTCTAGACAAAGCACATTGCATATTATGTTTAGAGGATTAAAATACCAAAATGAAGGAGAGACTGGGCCATAAGCTTGCTGAGAAGTTAGCCACCAAACTTCTCTAAAAATCTGACTGATCTTCTAGTCTGCAAATTGGTTGAGCATCTGATTAGATTTCGAACCAATGTCACTCTCCCATAGTGGAGTTATTGGTCTCTTCATTGTCTACACCAGCTTCATCAAATTCCCCTTGATTTCTATTTGCTTGATGTTCTATACATGGTTATAAGACGAAATCCACAAATTTTTCATTGAATGGCCTATACCCAATATGATACCTAATAAATCTAAAAAATTCATCACACGTTCAATCCATCTGTTTTTGTTCTACCTTTGGCAGCCCGACGGCATTCTTTTTCTTGTCTCTTTTTTTGTTTTTCTTCAAGTGAATCCAGATGTTTTGGGGTGTCTACACCAGCTTCATCAAATTCCCCTTGATTTCTATTTGCTTGATGTTCTATACATGGTTATAAGACGAAATCCACAAATTTTTCATTGAATGGCCTATACCCAATATGATACCTAATAAATCTACAAAATTCATCACACGTTCAATCCACCTGTTTTTGTTCTACCTTTGGCAGCCCGACAGCATTCTTCTTCTTGTCTCTTTTTTTGTTTTTCTTCAAGTGAATCCGGATGCTTTGGGGTGTCAGTAATCGGATGGTGGATGTTTTTGGAGTTGAGTTGGTGAAGAAGGAAACAGTTCGATATCTTCCTTTGAACTTTCTCTATGTCCTGTATATATCGCTTGGTTTTCTAAGGATGGAACTTGGAAGAAGCAGAAGGTATAAGATTAAGATGTCCAACACAATTATGGGATGACCAGGCCTCCGAGCATGGAAATGGAAATGAATTTGTCGCTATAAATTCATCCATTAATTTCACTAGAGCACCTTTCTAGTTTTTTTATCTCTCTTCATCAAACAGCTTCGATTGGAGCCTAAAAATGGAAAATCATCGAGCAATATCCTTCTACTCCAAAAATAAATAAATAAATAAACAAAGAAACGTGACTTTATTTTCTCATTTGTTTGATAGATGTAGCATTGTTGGTGTTCGTCAGTTACTCTGTGAAACCCAAGAGAGCATTGTGAATCTCCCAATTCCCCATTCAATCCTTTGTATCTCTTTGAATGTTCTACCAAGATCTTTAGTTTCTATTCCGAGGCTAGTAATGGGAAACCTCTTGCTAAAGGAAGTTGAGGGATTTTCTATTTAATGAAATGCAGTTCTGCATACACAAGAAACAAGAAATGAATTATATATTGTTTCTTTTCAATACTAATTGAAACTATGTTGCCATGTCAGAAGAAAGATAGCTATACTGATACACTATACTCTAAATACACCTTCATTACAATATTGACCATCTCACAAAGATGAATTTCAGTGCTTTGGATCCATTTTCTTGTATTTACAAGGACACTTCTATTATAGATATGAGTAATTTATTAAGTAATTCATTCATTTTAATCAACCAATGTAATAGACTATCACATAGCACTTGAGGGAGTTTTGTACTCTCATTGCCAATCCCAAAGCCCAGATAAAAGAGGAGGTTTGCTGATGCAGGACAATAAACCACTTGCTCTAAAAGCTCGAACTGTTAGAGTATGGCGAATTATTCCCTTTATCTCATATCCTAGGCCCCACATCTCCTGGGTTAGGACCTCGGCCGAACCCCCTTCGTGGGCCCCAAATCACATGGGCCGCCCACCTCGAGTGTCCCCGCATCCCACGGGCTACCCCACTCGAGCCCGGTGTGAAATGCGCATTAATCACCCCCGGTGAGGAGTCTCGAACACGAGACCTCTCCCGTGAGCCCCATATCACATGGCTCACCCACCCCGAGTGTGTCCCCGCATCCCACGGGCTACCCCACTCGAGCCCGGTGTGAAAATGCCCCTGCATTATTTGCCTAAGGTTGGTGGCCGGTGTGAAACTTTTGCCACAACTTTCATTGTGAAACAATATGCATTCCAAACTCATGCTAGGGTGTTACTTGTTTTGGTTAGAGTGGAATGGTGGAACAAGATTCATGTAGCCAACCCCAATTAGTTGGGGTAGGACTTAGAAGATGATGATGATATATGATGAGTAATTTAAGTGTTTCATTTGGTGGATTCATCCGCCCCCGCTTAATATTTGTAGATATCTTATTATTAAGAGAATTTTTTATTTGGGTCTCATCACCGTCATCATTTCCATTGGTTTCTTTTGCAAATTCTCATGTAGTGTGCGACGGGACTTTCTTCCCCTCTCTTCTCAAGGAGATGTCTGAAGTCGTCGGTTGCTTTAACGAGCGAGCACAAAAATTACTCGAGTTGCATTTGTCTTCGGGGTTCCGAAAATATTTTATATGGTTTAAAAGCAAGCTGCAAGGGAATCACATTGCTCTGATACAAGAAGGCAAAGAACTGGTTACTTATGCGATGATTAATGCCATTGCAATTAGGAAAATTCTGAAGAAATATGACAAGGTATGCTTTTTATTTGTGAAAACGACTTTTATTTCCATGACAGTCATTGCTCGTTTTAACATCTTTGATGTGATCATTTTCACTAATCACTTTGGGATTATTGCCATAGGTCCATTACTCTAAGCAAGGTCAGGCCTTCAGATCACAAGCCCAAAGCATGCACATTGAGATTCTCCAATCTCCATGGCTCTCTGAGTTGGTGGCTTTTCACATTAACTTGAGGGAAAGCAAGTCTGGAAAAACGACTGTTCATGGGTTGTTTGAGGACTGCTCGCTCACATTCGACGGTGATAAACCATCACTCACATTTGCATTGTTTGATTCTGTCAAGTTGGATATCGACCTTACTTGTTCTATCTGCTTGGTGAGTTCTCAAATATGGTTTTGTAAGATTCTGCAAGGTTTACAACAAGGGAAAAAATTTAATACTCTGTCATACTGCAGATGATATGCAGGCACTTCAAAACTAATTAGAAATTGCAAACATGGTGTACAAGTAAACCTAAACTAAACTGTCAAAATCATGGCTCCCAGACTAGATGTTACATGAACCAAAAATTACAATTATTTGATTATCTAACTATTGGATTGGTGGACATTTATTGGACTGTTAAAATTGAAAAAATATTTTTTTAAAATCCAATGTTCCACTCTACAGATAATTTTACACGAATTAGAGGTTATGATTGCCCAATCTATCTGATTTTGCGACTGTGACTCAACGACAGTGGGTCGATGATTTAGTCTGTTTAATTCGAGTTAATTATGCCATATTTATGATTTGTGAGAGCCTGCATATCAAGTGTCATACTCTGCCAGAGTATCAAATAACTCCCCTTATGAATATGTTGTAAGAAAGTAGGTATAATTGGAGAAAGTGTACTTATTTCAAGTCTATGGACTTCAAAATACATGAGTTAGCTTGAAGATGGTATGCATATTACTCTTACAACGTTCTTTTCAAGAGAAATGCTAATTCCGGATATGCCATCTTGAAGAATCAAACACATGCTAATGTGGCGATATGTGCGGGATCCAATATGCACATACGGTAGTTCCCCGGGTGGATGGGTCCTGTCCTTAATAATCAGGCTGGCCCACTCATCAGGGAGCGATGCATTCATGTGGATTGTGGACTGTTGATTATCATTTTTCCATCTGGCCATTTCTTTGCAAAATGAGTTGCCTACCTGATAAAATGGACCGGCTGGTTTTTTTAGCCAAGAGATACCCACCACCGGAACCAACTAACAGACACCAAGGTGTTCCAAAACAGTAACGGTGGCCGTAATGGCCACCACCGTTAGCATTATTATACGGGCCATTATGGCTCCCACGGCTGTTACGGCCCCGTATTGGCCGTTACAGCCCTTTTTTATTTTTTGCAAAAAAATTGTTACAAGACTGTTATGGCCTGTTTTTTCTATAACGGCCGTTACAGCCGTTTCGACCCCGTAACGCGTAACAGTTATGACCATTACCGTTACGTAACGGCTGTTACGTAACTGATTTTGAATACCTTGCCAGACACTGCACAAATGGGCCACATTGGTACTTGGTGCCGTTTTGTGCTCGGAACTTGAATATGGGGCGCCCACAATCGGCATTCCTCTCTTTTGAAAGGAATTGGGAGTGCACCCACATTCACAGAAAACACGTACTCATGCACACACACACAACGGAAATCGTTCAAACTGATTTATGGATTGAAGGCAGTTTGATTATCAGGCAAAACTGCTGCCCGTGATAAGGATGATAAATCTGTTTTCATTATATTTTCATTTGGATTTTCAGGACACAGTATTCGATCCGGTTTCTCTTACATGTGGCCATATCTTTTGCTATATGTGTGCTTGTTCTGCTGCATCAGTGACCATTGTTGACGGATTAAAGTCCGCAAAACCCAAATCAAAATGTCCTTTATGCCGTCAGGTAAGTAATCCCCATCTGTTTCAGTCTTTTCATTTTTTTTCACTCTAGGATGTGTTTGGTTGTAGCAAATATCATGAAATTTATGATTATTTGGTGCCAAATTTCATGATATTCATGAAATTTGGTGCATCCAAACACCCCCATGATTCCATATTCATATACAAGTATCCATTGCATAATGTACATATGTTTCAGGAAGGAGTATATGAAGGTGCTGTGCATTTGGAGGAGCTGAGCCTTTTATTGAGTAGACGGTATCTTTCTGTGGGGAACTATATTTTACATGTCCCGCTTCAATTTTAAGAAGTGGGCCCGATCCAGACCATTGGTCTGTTTTGTCCCACTATGGATGAACCATGCCTTGAGAATATTCCAGATAGGAAGATCCCAATGATCATTCTTTGGATTTTTTTTGTTTTTGTTTTTCTGGTGTTGGTATTATCTCTCCATAACCATGGCCACAAATCGAAAGGTTAAAGTTGTCCTATTGATGAGATTTTGGGGCTGTATTCCATCCCTGGTGGGAGCAACAGAGCAATTGTCTGGATTACCTATGGCCCACTTATCAGAATTGCAAGCACACACCATGTTGCTTCCATTCGGTTATGATTACCTTTCCTTACCGCATGGCGCATCTTGTAACAGCTGCCACGAGTATTGGGAGCAACGGCTGCAAAGAGAGAGAGTAGAGCGTGTTCAGCAGGCAAAGAAGCATTGGGAATCCCAGTGCCGAGCATTCATGGGCGTATGAGAGAATTCAACACCATCCGGGCATGTTTTTCTTGTACAAATATTACCAGTGGGAAATGATATGATTAGGATGTCTCTATCATATTACAATGTGGCCTCCCTTCCAACATTCATGTGGTAGGAGCAAGGTGTTCCGTAACGGTAACGGTGGCTGTAACGGCCACCACTATTACCTTTACGATACAGGGCATAACGGCTGTTACGGCCCCATAACGGCCGTTGCGGTCTCTCTCTTTTATTTTTTTATTTATTGAAAAAAAACCCAGAAAAACCTATATCTGCCCTGTAATGTTGATTAAAAATTATGAAAAACCTGTATATGTCCCATAATAGACCATTGCGGGGCTATTATGGCTTTTATAAGGGATGTAACGTGCCGTTAATAGCAATTACATTTCATTGTTTTTTCATAATAGCCATTACGGCCGTTACGACCCCGTAATGTGTAATGGTTGCCACCGTTACCTTTACGTAACGGCCTTTACGGCACACCATGGGTAGGAGGGATGGTAGATCAGGACTGTCCATGTAGTGGGCCCCACCACATGTATGGTCAATGGTTCAAAAGTCACTGAATTAGGGTGATTCTGGATATTTAATTGGTAGCCTAAAAACAATGGAGAAATCCGAGGAAGTGATAACTAGGATTGTCATGGATTTTGAACCGTGGACCATCCACAATAGGGCCCACTAGGTGGACGGTCCCAAATCACCATCAAGGTATTCAAAATCGGTTACGTAATAGCCTTACATAACGGTAACGGTCATAACCGTTATGCATTACTGGGCCGAAACGACCGTAATGGCCGTTATAAAAAAAATAGGTCATAATGGCCCTGTAATGTCCCGTGATGGCTCGTAACGGTTCTGTAATAGTTTTTTCAAAAAATAAAAAGCAGCTCTAATGGCTGATACATGGCCGTAATGGCCGTTACGGCCCGTATCATGACGGTAACGGTGGTGGCCATTATGGCCACTATTACCGTTTTGGAACACCTTGATCACCAGAGTGGAAGGTGATCTATATTATTATATGATAGAGACAATCATTTCCATTTATCGGGAGCCCTCGATGTAGGGCTCTTGTGATTTGCTAAGCTAAAACCATCGAAGAAGATAGTATGAATTGACTTATCAACTGTTGCATTCTACCCTCTTCGTTTGTCGTCGCTGCTGCTTTGTTGCTTCTATATTTTCTTCTCAACCAATCACAGAACTGTATATATTTTGCCCGAACGGATGCAGCGGCAGTGAAGGAATTAGAAAGTGTAAGTAAGATGTTTCTACTTGGTTTGTGATATAAAATAGATTAGCTTCTGTTTGAGTTTTCAAAATCTTTCCTATTCATTTTGCATGCATTTAGGCTTTTCAGGTGTTTTAATGTATCATTTGCTTGAATCTTCAGGCCGTGTTTGGATGCACCATCGAATTGAATTGTGATAATTATGGGTGTTTTTCTTCTTCTTCCTTTTTTTTTTTTGTTCTTGTTGTTTTTGTTGTTGTTGTTGTTTCCTTTGATTGAACTGACTGTTCTTGTGACTGATCTTATTCACTACAGATTGTATGAACCATACAGTTGTAGGGGTAACGGTCGTATGCGTTTGAACAAATGATTCATTCCATACATTTGAGCTGTGGGGCCCACCGGCGATGTATATGTACAATCTAAGCCGTGCATCCTCTGTGAATCCTTGCAATGTACCCAAAGAACCATACTGATCTAAAACTCAAGGTGGTACACACCACAGAGCAATGTACAATCATGCCTAAAACCTTTATTTTCAAGTGGTGTGGCTCAGTTGAGTTTTTGGAGTGGCTGGAGTTGTGGTGTGTCCCTTCATTCTTGTGGGGCTCACCTGATTAATGGGTTGGATGGCATAGTCGCAATACGTGGACCCCATATTTCATCTGGAAGTGTCTATGGTTGGTGTCACTCTCTCCAATCTCTCTGATTTGTTCCCTTTTGTGTGGCCCTCCTGATTTATGGATGAAGCTCTTATTTGGGATCCAGGCCTAACATTAGGAGACACATCTGATCTAATGGATGGCTTGGATGGCATTCGAACATCAGGGTGGACTCCAAACAGCTCAAATGTATGGTTATTGGCACATCTGATCTAATGGATCGCTTGGATGGCTTGGATGGCATTCAAATATCAGGGTGGGCTCCAAGCAGCTCAAATGTATGGTTATTGGCACATCTGATCTAATGGGTGGCTTGGATGGCATTCAAACATCAGGGTGGGCTCCAAACAGCTCAAATGTATGGTTATTGGCACATCTGATCTAATGGATGGCTTGGATGGCATTCAAACATCAGGGTGGGCTCCAAACAGCTCAAATGTATGGTTAGTGGCACATCTGATCTAATGGATAGCTTGGATGGCATTCAAACATCAAGGTGGGCTCCAAACAGCTCAAATGTATGGTTATTACCATGAGTCCGAATTGCTCAATCTCGTTAGTGACTGACTCATTGCTGTGGTACATTTTGTCAATATATGGTGTGATTGGAGCCGTTGATGTGGTGGGCCACTGCATGAATGGGCTGTTTCAGGACAAAAGGCACAGTAATTGGACAACAACCATTCAGCTACTAGTTTTGGTTGTATGCTCCGTTCCTTCGTTTGAGCTGATTTGTCCCTTTCTCAGGCTGCTGATAGGACAAGGCCATCCGTGTGGTGGCCCACCATATGAACAGCATGATCATGGCAAATCATTTTCACGTGGACCATCAGCATTGGATGCTGACACGTGGCATTTCTTTGTTGGTTGGGAGAATGGGCTTGTAGTTGCTGTCAACCGTTTCCACACCCAACCGTAGTTTGAAGACTGGGATGACTCGTTGGGTACTGAGTCGAGTTGGTACTCGCACGAGTCTGGGCTGATTCGACCAGACCCGACTGAGACCGCGGGGACTTGGGTATGCACATGAAATCCAATCCATCCATCATCTGCATCCCCTCATTTCATCCATGGAGCCCAAATATCAGGCTAACACAGAACTCGGATGGGCCACACCATGAAATATCAGCCAAAAACCTCTAAAATCATGTGGTGTGCTCCACCCGTGTTTTGGAATGGCCTGATTTTTTGGGTTTCCTTTCATCCTCCTTTCATCCTGTTGGGACACGTGTTCTGAGTGAATTGGATGGAATTTATAAAATAAGGTGGCGCTGCACACGATCGGAAGGATCTTAGTAATGGCGTCTCCATCAATTGGTTAATGATGTGGCCCACCTGAGTTTTGGATGTTCCTGATTTGTGGTTTCAAGGATGAATTTAGGGGCCTCACATTATGGACGGTTTGGATGTCATGCACACATTGGGGTGGGCCCTACACACAGCATCTACAAAGCTTCACAGTGGATCCACTGCTGGTACGGATATACTTGCAAGTTGTACGCGTGTATTAACTGCATGGGACGCGAGTTGCGTGTGCCCCCGCCTACACGGACGCGGATTTCCTGCAAAGCCATTCGCAGGAAGTTCCTGCGCAAGGATGCTGGGTGGGTCCCACAGAGATGTTTGTGACAAATCCACCCCGTCCGTCCTTTTTTGCGAGCTCATTTTAGGACGTAAGACCAAAACTTTGGTGTATCCACCACTAAAGTGGGCCACACGAGAGGAAACAGTGGGAATTCAGTGAGCACCGTTGAAGCATTCTTATGGCCGTAAAAGTTTTGTATCAAGCTATATTTTTGTTGTTTTCACTTCATCGCATTGGGAATGACCTTATAAAACGGTTTGGATAGCATATAAGCATCAAGGTGGAGCTCAGGAAGGTTTCAACCGTTTGGATAGCATATAAACATCAAGGTGGAGCCCACCGTAATATTTGTGAGATATCTAACCCGTCCATCCTTTTCTCCAACTCATGACAGTACATCAGACAAAAAATGAAGCTGATCCAAAACCCAATCGGGCCACACGATGGAAAAAAGTGGGAATCGTTGAAACATTCATGGGGCCCATCATGATATTTATATGCCATCCAAATGGTTATAAAGTCATTTCCATGGGTGTGGAGTGAAAAGATAAATGTTAGCCCGATAAAAACCTTCCGTGGCCACAGGAATGTTTCAATGGTCGGCGTTTATTCCTTTCCGTGGCCCACTTGATTTTGTATCTGCCTCATTCAGGAGGCGCGGCTTCGGTTGATCTCCGGATCCACCGAGGAGGGTGGGATCCTTGAATCTGGAGCCCACCGTCATATATATTAATTATACCTATGCTTCCTATCCGTTTTGACAACTCATTTTAGGGAATGATTCCAAAAATAAAGAAGATCTAAATCTTAGGAAATCAATGGTGATTAATACCATCATTGAAATTTTCTTGGAGGGCCACTGGAACGTTTATTTGTCATCAAACCTGTTGATAAGGTCAAAGAGCTTGGGTGAAGGGAATACACTAATATCAGCTCAATCCAAAAAATTTGTGGCCTGCGATGAGTTTTAAATGGTCAATTATTACTATTTATTGTGGTGTGGTCCACATGAGATTTGGATATGCTTTGTTTTTAGGATCATGGTATAAAATGAGTTGTCAAGACAGATGGACGATGTGGATGAATGTTTTATTACCCGTTAGGATCATTGTGTGGGAATGTTATTTAGCTTTATTTTATTTATTTTCAATAACATTGTCACATCCGTGGATTCACTTCTACGAGCTTCCAGCGTCCTTTTATCCATTCCCACGAGGTTCTAGTTATTTCTTTTAAATTTTCAGCCATCATTTTTATTCATTCCCACAAAGTTTTAGTTATTTCTTTTAAATTTTCAGCCGCACTCTCAGATGTAGAAATTATAATACCCAAATGTACCTATAGGTTATAATAATAGTGACTTGTGTGTGCGTGCTCGTTTTGAATATCAATTATACGGGTTTGTGAAAGGAATGAGGGTTTGTAGTTTCTTTTATAATTGTTTTTTTATGGGTATGATTAGCAGGAGAATAGATGAGTGTGATGAATGCTTAAATGAATAAATTATTGGAGATGAAGAATTTTGAAATTGATGAATAGTCATAACCATCAAAACTCTCTATGGGTTGCAGATCCCATGAAAACACTTATAAATCCCTCATTACACGTCTAATTTAAGTGATCTTATACTTATTGTAAAAATAATTTGATGATCTTTCAAATGTCTTTAAAATCACCTCATTTAGATATCATTTGATTAGTTAAAAATGCCACAAAGTTATTATGGTTTGCGGATACTCATTGTGGATCACCAGTACTCACCAAGGATTATTTGTCTCACAAAATGGTCATAACTCCTTCTTTATATGTCCGATTTATGTAATCTTGTACTCATTGGAAAGGTAATATGATAAACTTTCTAATACTTTTAGAAATACATCATTTGACCACCATTTGATCACTCAAAATTATGCCTAAATTTATTGCGGTTCATCAATACTCATTATGGATTGTCAATACTCGGTATAGATCGTTGATCCCACAAAACGGTCATAACTCCCTCATTACATGTTCAATTTGGGTTAACTTGCACTCATTGAAAATATAATTTGATGAATTTTCAAATGAATTTACAATCACTTCATTTAAACACCATTTGATTGCTCAAAAGTGAGCATAAATGTTGATTTCTAGGCAAAGATTGCACCCTGCGTATCCCTTGATACCTGGCTTCTAGAATTAAGTTGTCATTCTCACGTTCAAGATATCTGAAATCTATCAGTGGGATGAAATTCATACATCCTGGACAAGAATATATTTAGGCCATCTAAAATCTACCAGTATAGATAAATTTCACACATTTTGTGTTAGACTAAGGATAAGAATAGGTGGTGCATTTCGTCGTAAGGGAAGTATATGTGGCACTGGCTGAACTGGTGGTACATGAAACTTAAAGAATCATTAAACCCAGGTGATTCCCTTCTAGCATGGGTTAGAGGGAACTAGAAAAACACAACTACATGGCAAATAGAAAACAACAAGAAAGCAAGAAAAAATTAAGAAAGATTTTAAAATTTGTAAAGAAAAACAATTTCTAAAACTATAAAACTTGAGAGCTCTCTAAAAACCCTAGATATGCTCTCTAAAAACTCTAAATATCCCGAGAAGTCTTTAAGAAACCCATATTTATAGCCTTATTTGCATAGATTCACAAAACCGCTTCAAATTTACGCAGTTCGCGTAAAATCTGCGTAACAGTTCGATGTCATCGAAGAATGCATGTAGTTTGTCTAGCAACTAAATTTGATTTTTCTATAATTCTTCAATGTTATTGAAACTCCTTCGATGACATATAAGCTTAAATTCTGTGAATTTCTGTATTAATTTTGGTACTTCCTTCCTTCTGCACTTGATTTTCTTGAATTTTGGGGTCTTGAAATCTTTCATCTTGGTCTCTAAAGATCCATTCTTTGCCTTGGTGATTCTTGAACATCAAATCCATGCTTTGAACATTGTTTTCAATCCAAGCTCTTAAACTCACATTGCAACACAAGCATCTATAAAATATACCATTAAGCATTATCATGTTTATAAAACCAAGATATAAATGAAGGAAAATATGCAATATTTGAGTCTCAACAGTGCTCTTTCAACATATAAAATTATCAATCGATTCATGCTCTTAGTCTAGCTAACCATTCACATGTTAAAGGCTTCAATCTAAACTCTCGAGTGTTCAACCTGAATACTTGATAATTTTGCGATGTGTTAAATCCTTCATTGCATATCTATCATCCCGGCTGATATAATCTCAAGCAGTTCAACCTGCAATGTCAATGGCTTACCTGGATTCGGTGGAATAGTTTTCGTACTAAGTGGTGGATTTCCTTGCTCAGGCACCTATTGAACTTGCAACTCATCGTCATGAGCAGAAGGCTCGTTGGCTACAATAGCATTAGTAATGATTATTGAAGCATTATGATCACTTCTTCGACTCATGATTCCGAAAAATTATTGCACCGATAAGTATATTGGTGTGCCAAAAATCATTCTTTTTGTACAATCGGTGTAAACTAATTAAAAATAACAATAATTTTAAAAAAACTAACGACATCCAAGTAGTTTTTTTAGTCCCATCGAGCATACCAAAAATGTTGGCACTCGCCAAAATTATTGCACGGCCAATGCACAATGAATATTTATGGAAAGTAGTTTGTAATTCCACCAGGCATGCCAAAATATTTGTACTTCATAAAACTATTGCATTGTCATGCACAATGTATATTTATGACAATCAGGTAGTTTGTAGTCCCACAAGGCATGCTAAAAATGTTGGCACTTCAAATTGTTTTATGTTGCGTGTGGTATGCGTGTGCATGACAAAATTGATAAAGCAACTCGATCTAAATTGATCAACTTGAACCCCAAGCTCCAAAATAAAAAGATACATTTGATATGAACGTAGATGACTAGATTTTGAGAAAATCAATCGCTTACTCAGCCACTTGCTGAGTTTTATAACGATACGGGGATAATCGGAAGGTGGGGTTCTTTATCTGAAAATGGATTGCTTTATGCCTTCCATAAGAAATGACTTTCGGAATACTGATGAAATCAAACAAAAAGAAAAACTCACAATTAATCACTAGGAATAACTACAAGAATGCGTCTCTTCAAAGAATTGTGTGATATTGGATAGAGAACAAATCTAAAGTATGAGCATAAATTTATATTACAACTAAAAACTATAGTTAAGAATTATTGTTACTGGACTATTGCTACTCCTATGATAAGCTGTGATAAAGTAAATTGATATATTTGTTTGGTTTGATTGGATTTATAGATTATTGTTGGGTTGTTTGCTCAGTTGAATTCCTCTGCCATTTATAAAGTTTTGTTACATCTTATTCTTCCAAATCCTTCTCTTCATTACTGTAATAGTTACAACAATCGAAAAACCTTTTTCTAGATCCTTCTTTTTGTTACATTTCTCTTTTGCAAATGTTCTTCTTTTGTCGCCCAAGCTTTGTTCCTCTCAATTGTCTTTTGTATATCGAACTGCTCGACCACGTTTCTCTATTCACGCGTTAGACTTTTGAGTAACTTAACCACATCATTTCGTAAACCATCCACTCACATGTAAAATTGGATGTACTCTAACTTTTTCTACTTACGTGGCTCACCTGAGTTTTAGATATGCTCATATGCCTCATTTTGGGAGCATATTAGGTAAGACTTGGACTCACCCAAAATAGTGCAGTGCTTACCATGGGGCCTATCTTGATGTTTGTATTTTATATTCACACTATTTATTCGTTTTTATATATCATTTTAGGGCATAATCCCAAAAATGATGCAGATACATTCATCAAGTGGGTCATACTATAAAAAACAGTGGTGGTTACCATTAATGGGCCGCAAAAGTTTTAGATCAAGCTGATATTTGTTTTCTTACCTCTATCCAAGCTTATGTGACCTTATAAAACAATTGCATGGCAAATAAATGCGGTGCACCCTAAGAAGTTTTTAATGGTAGGACGTTCAATCACCCCTGTTTCCTATGATATGGTTAAGTAATAATTAGATTTATTTCATTTTTTAGATAATACCTTTAAATAATTTGAAAAACAAATGGACATCATGAATACAAAATACATAGATCAAGGTGGGCCCCACGAGAAGGGCCACACCGTGTTGGGTGAGGCCGGGGTCTCACCCAATTAGGGCGGTCGACAGGTAGGGTTGGGGTAGGTCTTGGCCCAGACTTTCAACTATTTCGTTCCGAGCCATTGGGCTAGCCCTATTGAAAACTCTGATTTTTATGGCCCGAGCATCACCCATTGACACCCCTACACATAATCCGCTCCCAAGCCTCACCCAAGACGGTGTGGCCTTTACCATGGGTTACTATGGGCCCACCTTGATGTACCTATTATGCATCTACGTTGTCCATTCATTTTTCTATATCATTTTAAGGCATTATCCAATTATGAAGTGGATTATATCTAAAAAACAATATTGATTGACAATTAATAAGTCATAAAAGTTTTGGATAAGTTAATATTTGATTTTTCCCTTCATCCAGGCTCACATCACGGATAGCCGCCCCCACTAGGGAACCGATACCAAAGCCTCAGTGTTAAAAGAGGTATCTTTCACTCAGTCTACCTCTTGAGCTATGAATTAGGGCGTTCATCCTGGCCTTTGTGACCTTATCTTAAACACTATAGAAATATTAAGAAGCTTTTAATAGTAGGGCAGCCAATTACCACTGTTTCTCATGGTGTGGTCCACCTGATGATTAGACATGCTTCATTTTTTAGATCACGTTGTAAAATGATATAAAAAAACCAATGGATGGCGTAAATACATGATGCATACGTCAAAGTGGCCCCCACAGTAAGGGTGCCACTGTACCACGCTCCTAGATGAACCGGGTGAATTTCTCACAAACATCATGGTGGGCCCCACCTAGTTTACCGTTGCAGTTAATCGGCTACCGGTAACACCTAATTGGCAACCACATAGCAGTGGTCCGAATTACTTAATAATGCGTTTTCACTTGTCAGAGTCGGACACGTCAGCATAGCGTCAAATGCAGCCAGCGTGTTTCCTACGGTTCCGTGCCTTCCGCACCTGTCACATTTCAAATTTCAAATAAGCCAGACAAGTGTCTTTTTTACTCGTCCGCGGGATGTCGTGGGACTGTAATTTTTGGAAGCTGAGATGTTGATGGGCTATGGTACAAAAATTCTACTAATTGAAGAATCCAGTGGACCACTTAAAATTAGGAAAGCCTTTTTAACTTTAACATCTGTTTGAAGGTGATGGTGGACCTCCTAAACCAGGGTGCCGCTTTGGTGGATTCCTCTCTGTGGAGCCCACCATGAGCGAGCATGATCCAGAAATGAAATAAATTTAAGTTTCATGTGGATTAAAATATAGGAAATGTTAGTGATTGATCATTAAAATTTTGATGTATAAAAGTTTTGAATTGAGCTGAAATTTGTGTGGTCCGTTCACTCGGGTCTTTGTGACTTTATAGGCAGGTTGGATGGAAAATAAACTTTTCACTTGACCTTTGAGGTGTTCTTAATAGCGGGTATTTAATCACAACCGTTTCCTATGATGTGGTTCACGTAAGATTTGGATTTGCTTTATTATTGGAACAGTGCAAATGAGTTGCCAAAGATGATGGATGGTGTGGATGCAGGGAACATACATCATGATGGGATCCGCAGTCAGGTATACGAGGGCAGATTAGGTGAGACCTGTGACAGTGCGGCCATTACCATGGGCGCCACCTTGATGTATGTATTATGTAACCATGTTATCCATTGTTTCTTCATATCATTTTAGGGGCATTATTTCAAAAATGAAGTACATCCAATCATCACGTAGACCACATCACAAGAAACAATGGTGATTGGCCGTTATCTTGGATCGACCTGATATCTGAGTTTTTTTTTTTTTTCATTCATCCCGGCTTGTATGACCTTATCAACATATTAGTTGGTAAATAAACATTACTGAAACATTAGGGTGTGCCTGAAGAAGTTTTTAATGGTAAGATAGTCAATCACCACTGTTTCTTATAGTATGATCCACCTTATAATTGAAACTGTTTCATTTTTGGGATTATTCATTAAAATGATCCGGGAAAATGGATGGACGGCGTGGATACATAATACATACATCAAGGTGGGGCCCCACAGTAATCTCAGGGTAAGGGCCGCTCCATCGTTGACCCGGGTCTCACTTAATCCGCTCTCCTGGGATCCACCCACCTCATGGATCCACTGAAGTCGTGCCCCCCAAATCAATTATTTTGCATCGTATCCATTCAATCCTTTGGGTTGGATTACTATTAGCTTGCATCGCATATCCAGCCAGGCGGGTGCGACCCCGGCCATAGGGTGACCTCAATGTATGCATTGTATATTCATTCATGCATTCTATTTTTCCCCTCAGTTTAGGACATTGTCCCAATAATAAAGCAAATCCAAATCTTAGGTGGACCACACCATAGGAAAATAGTGGCGATTGAACACCCACCAATAAAACGTTATAAGATCCATTGTAATGTTTATTTGCCATCGGGCCTATTGATTAGGTCACACAAACTTGGATGGAGGAAAAACATAAATAGGAACTTTGATCTAAAACTTTTGTGACTCTCATAAGTTTTTCATGTTTGGAAATCAATCCCTATTGTATGGTCCACCTAAGATATGGATCTGCTTTGGACCATACTCTAAAATGAGCTGCCAAAATGGATGGATTAGGTTAGGGTCGCACCCACTTTTCTGTATCCGGGTCGCAGCTCCTCCGCATCTCTGATCACAGAGGGTGGACCCCCTGTCTGCTGTGGTTTGAACGGAACCATAGATTACTCACTTTCACTACACTCTTTGGACAGTTTAATTTGAATTACTTGTACGCCATGAATGAAATTTCTAAGTGCCTGTGTATCATCCATGACACTCTCCCAGAGCACTTGAGTTTTTCTCTTTCACCACCTAATTGTGTGATGTTATTCCTCAACTTTAAAATGTCCAAATCCAATCCCAATGGTTCCGAATTCCCGGCCCCACTTACTACAAGCTTGTAAGTGGGCCTCACCAAGGTGTATGTATGTCATCGAACTGTCCCAAATGGTGAAAGTGGGATGTTTGAAATAAATCACCCCAAGTTATCATGTGGACCACCATATGACTTTGAAAAATCTTTTAAGCAGCGGTCTACTATTTTCTAGCATGGGGCGTTTGTGCTGGGCCCCACATCTCGAGCCTATTCAACAATTTTCTTTTGCTAGGCCTAAGCCCGGCCTACCAACTTGAATGGCATAAAAACAATAAGATGTGCCACACACCTTAGAGGATAATGGACCACCACCCAAAGCTTCCCATTTGAATTGTGGCCTATGTGATGGTTGGATTATTTCGATTTTGAGGCTATACGTCTATTTACAGGTGGGGACCCTTTTCTATGGGTTGGATACCGTTAAATATCACAGTGGGCTACATGTGGGAGAGTTGTAAAAATAGCTTATTCTACAAACATTGCAGAGGATCCAGCTTCCTGTACAAACACCATTGGATCTCAAAATGCTTGAACCCATTAGATTGTAATTCTAAAGAGTGGCGTAAGGGCCACATTCAATCATGCAATTGCAGCCATTGATTTCTCACCAACCACACACAATTAAACTAGCAATCATGCATTGCACATGTTTCCTTTCCTCATCCATGGATGGTGCATTTTCCGTGCGGCGACACGCACATGTGCCAATCATACATCTAGTTACCTTTCAATCATATGCAATTGCAGCCGTTGATTTCCTACCTACTACGCACGATTAGACTTGCAATCATACATTGCACACGTTTCTTATCTTCATACATGAACGGTGGATTTTCAGCTCGGAACAAGCAACGGCCCACCTTGAATAGCATGCCGGAAGAGTGTAAAATGCCCAAATTTCCACGATTATTAGCATCATAACCATTAGTATTGAGAAAGGAACCGAATCGTAGCCGTACATTCGTATACTAAACAGGATGCTCCACACGTGCCAACATGGCACACCTACATGAGATCTGAGCCGTGCATCGTACTATGGTCTGAAGTGCAAAAATCTATCTGGTCTACTCATTCGTTATAGCACAAATTCGCATTCAATATTCACCATTGATTACCTTCTTTCTAAGTGTGGCCCATCTGTTGGGTGGGCCAGGTAGTTTTTTGACCTAACGTACATTCCAAGTGTAGTCCTGCCAGATGAACGGCACTGATCTTGCATGTAGGCTACTTTTTACACTATGCAAATACAAAACCTTAAAGTAAGATTTTCCTTTTCAATGATGAGCTCAATACAAGCTTAAAAAGGGATATAATACCTAATAAAAAGAAGTTTAAATGATTATATTTTAATTAAAATTCACCCACCATTTTTTGATGAGTCTCTCAACCTACATGCTTTTAGCCAAAGCAAAGCTTTGTTCAAAAGAGTGCCCCACAAGGCATCATGTGATAGAGCTACCACCAAAAGAGGGTTTGGTGGGCCCCACTTTGAGATCCTTCCCAAGCATCCTTCTCTTATTGTGGGGCCCACAACAAAACCCTAAAAAAAATTTGCCACGTGGGAGGGCTTGGGGTGCACCAACTTCCAAAGAAGCAGCCAAATGGAGGAAATGATGATTAGACAGGGCTAAAAATGTCATTTAAAACAGCACATAAGTCAAGTAGAAGAAATCAAATACCCTCTCATCAACAACTAATCCAAGTCATTATCAGAAGCGGATTGCCATGAGACAACTGACCTGTCTCTGTGGGACCCACCTCGATGTATGTGTTTGATCCATGCTATCCATCCATTTTGCTATTATTTTAGACAGGAGCCCAAAAATGAGACAGGCCCATAGCTCAAGTGGGCCACACCATAGGAAAGAGTAAGGATAATGATATCGACCGTTGAAATCTTATTAGGGCCCACCATGATGTTTTTATTACATTGAACTTGTTTGTAAGGTCACACAAGGCCTGGATGAATAGCTTGATCCAAAACATTTTTTTGGTCCCACGGAAGTTTTCAACGGTGATTATTCAATCATCGGTAAATGCATAAAACACAGTGGGCCCCACAGAGTCAGGTCACTCCACGGTAAAATGTCTCGAGTCAATCTGCGTCCGTCGTTATCATCACTGACCAAAGTAAATTACCAAAGTGACCTCTGGCTTTTTTGAATGGCAAACCTGCCGTTTTCTAACAACCATAGCAAAACATGATCTAACCACGGTCCGGATCATTTCCTAATCATGGTCATGGATTAGCTGGTGATGGGATTCATCCACAGCGAATGTTGCTGTGGGTATTCTCGACCAATCCACCAACAGCCCGGATTAGGTGAGGCAGGGGTAACAGCTTAGTATTAGATCATACCAGATTAGTATCAGATCATTTCCTAATAAGGGGCGTTGGGGGCATAGTATTAGATGGGATTAGGTAAGATAGAATTGTATCAGGTCATACCATCAAATCTGGCATTTGGAGAGGACAGGAAAGGTTGAAATTAGGTGGGATGGAATTTTATTTAGTCCAATGGAATTACATTTATTCCCATGCTGGATTCATAAATCCACTACATATGTGGGCCCCTCATTGATCCATGGTTTGATTCATGCTACTCATCCATATGCACTATTTATGTGTGACATTCTGATTATAAACATGTACAATTGAACAGCGTCCATTTTGAATTTGGCTGTTGATTACAATTTTGTGGTCTACCAAACATGATTTTGCTTAATCCAGTGTCTTCTTGTCGTGAAAATTTTATCCCAAACATGGAATTGGATGGCTATAATAATGATATTAATCCCATCTAATACAATACAATACCATCCAATTCCACAGACCAAACACAGCGGGCCCATCCATCTGTTTTGCCAGCTCATTCTTGGGCAAGATCCAAAAAATAGAAGAAGATGAAAAGTTCAGGTGTACTACACCAAACGAAAACAATGATGATTGAAAGCCAACCATTAAAAACATCCCATGACCCACTGTAATATTTATTTGCCATCCAAAATGTTGATAAGGTCACACAGGCCTTTGATCTAAAACTTTGGTAGCCCCAAGAAGCTTTAATGGTAAGAATTCAATCCCTTGGATCTACCTCATTTTTAAGACCATGCCCTAAGATGCGATGTAAAAATGGATGGACAGTGTGGATGTACAAAAAATACATCTGCGGCCCATGGTCAAGGCCTCACTCCAAGCTACAACCCCTGCATCACTCAATCCGTGCCCCATCCACCAGATCCTCCGGAGAAGGAAACCAAGGATGCTCAGTCACCGTGAAACTGTAGGACAGCAGTGGTGTGTTGATGTGTTGGGTGCCGTGGGCCCAATGTGATGAACTTATTTTATATTCACAGAGTCTATGTTTTGTCCTCTCATCTTAGGGCATGGACCAAAAATACAAGCAGATCTAAAGCTTAAGTGGACCACACCACAGGAAAATAGTGGGGATAATAGCACACATGACAAAACTTTTCTAGGGCCCACTGTAATATTTATTTGTCATCCAAATTATTGATAATATCACTAAAGCCTGAACGAAGGGAAAACACAAATATCAGCTTGATCCAAAACCTCCGGTGGCCCATAAGAAGTTTTTAATGATGAACGTTCAATCACCAACGTTTCTTGTGGTGTTGTCCTCTTGAGCTTGGACTGATCGTGGTTATTAGGTTCATGCCCTAAAATGAAGGGGGAAATGGATGGAAAATGTGGATATAAAACATGCACATTGGGTTGGCCCCACAATTCCCAACACACCAACATATTGTAGTTGAGATGCGGGTTTCCGGTGAAAGGCTTTCGCAGAAAGTTCTCATGCTGGGATGCTAAGTGGGGCCCACCATGATGTTTGTAAGAAATTCACCCCCGTCAATTCTTTTTGAGATTTCATTTTAGGACATGCGACTAAAGATACTTTCACATATCCGTATAGCCACGACCCCGATTGATCATCAGTGACCATCGATCTAAGTTAGGGCCTTCCTGGTTAATCGGCACGCCCAATCATCAACGTTTGTGTCTAAACATAGATTGTCTTATGGGACACCCATGCTATGACTTAGATTGACCAATATGTCTTTCATTGGGTCCCATTAGTGGGAAACAACTCCCTATTGAGTTAATATAATGAATAAAGAGCCATTGAGGCCATTTTTATATCATCTGGCACTATAAATGCCATTTCATTTCACACACTTTCTCCCTATACGAATTTTCTCTAGAAATTAGGGGAAAAGAGATAAAGGGAGAAGGAAATAAAAAGAGAGGAAGAGAGAGAGAGAAAGAGAGAGAGAGAGAGAGATTCTTGGTGTTTACTTGCACCGGAATTCATTCAACAAAACCTAAGCTATTACCGTTTTCCTCTGTCGAATTCACTGCTACACACGATCGGAGATAAGAAATGCTTCATACCTCCTGTTTAAATTATCTCATCTTAAATTCTTTAAATATATTCTTACCTAAGTTTTCTTTGATTTGATTAGGAATTTGTGTTTTTCCCTAAAATCCCAACCTTAGAGGCTCCAAGTTTGACGAATTATTGCAAAGGTGCAGACCATTATTTATAGGTTATCTTTTATCGACCCTTAAGGGTCTTAGATAATGATTAGATGCTTGTAAATAAATTTGTGCATGCTAATATGTTAACATTTTAATTTTGCTATAATATATGTTATTGGTTGGATATGGATGCTCACATGCTTGATGAAATGTCTAAGTGATATAATGTGTTGCTTTATCGATGCTCACATGCTTGATTTAATGTTTAAGTGATTGTATTACTTTATACATGTTTATATGTTTGATTTAATACTTTAGTAAATGTAGTACCCTATGGATGCTCACATATTTGATGAAATGCTTAGGTGGTTGTGTAGTAGAACATATGATACAATTTCGTGATGTAGTGTTTATTCCATAACGATGCTTAGGATTGCTACAATGTTAGGTCAGTTGGCTAACTGCCTAAACTAAATGGGTGGCCTGAGTTGGGCGGTCATCCTAAACTTGTTCGATCGACCCGGGTTGAATACGGACAACCAATAGTAGCGGGACTATATGTGATGTTTGCACCCAATGCCAGTTGCAACAGAGTTCTCTCGGGTTAATCAAATTAGTCCACTAGTCAACTAATCATGTATGTTCATAATATATGACGTGACCAAATTGAATCTAGGATACCTTATTCCCAATGGATAAGTCCATTAATAACCGTTAGCACGATACGATCCCATTAAGACGCATAAGTCGGGCATGGTGGTATGGGACACCGTGTCTGAGCTCTCGACCTACGCCGGGGTGACGAGCCTCCTCGTAGTGATCAGTAAACATTAATATAGGTGATAAATCATTATTCAAACGGCCCCCCCGTCAAATTACCTAGCCGATGGTTCCGTGACAGAGTACCATTCGAACGACTCGGGCATGAATGGAATTGGGTGACAAGCCATTTTTCTTATGGTGATTTAATTTTATGTGATATGCCCGCACCTCAGAGCTGAGTGATCATATTGTAGCTCGTATAATCTCCATTTTAGGCGATCATCACTATTGAAATTGTATTTTTGACTCTTAGCCCTATATATATGAATTTTTATTATCTCTACCTCGTTTTGGTTCCGCTAAGTTAAATTGTATAACTCTGATCATTCATGTATGAAATGAATGTGAATCTGAATGAGAACACATGTGTATTTTATTTGGTTAACACCTGGAAACTCGGGATTGGAGTATATATACTCGGGTGCCGATTTTTGAGGCATTACAGTTCCCTCTTGACTTTTATTTCTGATGGGAGTAGTAAATGTTTGATCTGACTATGATGTGAAAATGTGTTTGATTTGGAGTCACCATTAGCCAAATAAAATTTAAAATAGATGGGCGGCTAAAAACCATAGTCGCTTAAAGGTAAATGAATCATGAGATCCTTCTGCTTAAGTGACTCCTGCAATAGATGTAGGACTGTATATTTCAAGTTATGGTTTATGCATTATTTTTTGTCTACACCACATGCAATCTCTACTTTACAGGATTTATCAAATTCTTTTTATAGATTCAATGAGATTTTAACTTTATTACATCTAATCGTACTTCATAGAATTTGAGACTCCTAATAAGCAAAATAAAATAAAAGAGAAAAGAAACGAATATGGGAGTTGTAGAAATAGATAAAAGGGTGAGTGTGCATGTAATTGGTGTTCTAAAATATGTAGATTGAAATGGAATTTGAATTGAGATATGAGAACACAAATGGTAAACCAAACACCATTTTTTCACAAAGATATAATCAGATGTCGCCGATTCAAACTCTACATTTTACTTAAGTAACTTCTTCTGCTGGGAATATTTATTCTTCAGTTGGGCAGGGCGATGTCATGATCTGATTTTTTCAAACTAGGTGCGGACTCGAGTAGATTTAAAATGTGCAGCAGACACTTGGCCATCATACAATTACTCCCCGACCTTAGTTCTCCCTTTAACCAATGCAACCGCTTCTTATAACTCCTTGTTGCGCCATTTTGATGGCTCGTTATTGTGTTGCTTAAATAAACCTTTAACCAGTCATTCAAGGGCCAGTTGTAAGCCATATGTGCTCTTTATGCGCTTCAAGACTTTTTGGGTTAGGTAATCATGATCTAACCACCAACAGTTGCTTTACCAACTGGCCCTTGAAGGGCCTGGTGTAGAATTTATCTTTTTCTATACAACAAATAATATGTAAAAGGTTCTAACGCTTTGGGCGTGGGGACGGGTGAGCACGATTTACTCTTTACCCGGTTTGTTACTGACTGATTAAATCTAGTGATCACTTCTAAAAGGTCTTGGGAATCCTTCTGACCTAACTCGTTTGGATTTTTAGTACCTTTGGAGTCTAGCAAATGTGAACTGATCAAAGTTGTGTGTGGCTAAATTTTCTAAACAACTTGGACAATTTGACGATATCCGTTACTGGCAGCTTGTGGGCCTGCCAATTCAGCTCATTAATCATTCTTGGTCATGCCAAAGCCCCTTTCTATCCAGTCCATATGGATTTTTATATCCTTTTATATTGTTTGAATGCGGCTTATTGAAGCAATGTGCATTTTGAGTCTTCAAGGGGCCTCAGCAGTTTGTTCAATATTGGATTGGGCAAGGTCTTGATTTGCCAATCAGGTCCATTAGTTGTCACGAGATTTGCTTGAAGTATACCTTGCCCACCAGAGATGTATTATCAAGAATCCTATGCAACAAAGGTTCTATTGGGCCCATTGTGATGACTATAGCAAGCTAGTTTGCGCATCTATTTGTCACGTTCAAGTTAAGACCTTAGCAAAAATACAAGACAAATCTAATGCATGAGTGCGCTAAAACACCAAAAGAAGTTAGGATGATTAGTCTACCGTTGAAACCACTATAGCGGTTATCGAAAAATGTTAGGATGGATCCTCTACTATTAAAACTACTTTAGTGGTTCTCTTTTTCTCCCTCTGTGTGTAGCCACACCTAATGGCACCATGTTTGTGTGTAATTAGAATCAACTACCTAGATCGTGACTCTCAGTCTATATAGATTTTAAAAAAATTTAAAAAAAAAAAAAAAAAAACTACACCTATTTAATTATCCAATGAGCTCTTTAATGGACATTTAAAGTGGTAAAAAATTCAATGGATCGATTACAATATAAAAGAAAATACTTTCGAAAAACCCAAATTCAAAATGATGACATATTTATAGCTAGTCTTGCAAATTTGACATTTTATTTGAGTTAATTTATGTCACATATACAAATTTTTAGTACTTGTGTACCAACCATTACATTTTTCAGAGTATGAAATTACTCTCGTTATAGTATGCTTGACACCAGGTGGTTATTTAGCAACTTGGATTTTTTGGAACACTTGGAACTAGAATCCAAATTCGGGCCAAGATATAGTGTTCGGCAATGAGAAATTTTGGGGATTTTGTTGTGCAGATGCCTTGCATATTGTAGGGCACGGTCGACTATGAGAATCCACGGTCGACTATGAGAATCGACGGTTGACTATGACTCACTATGATGTTCACAATCGGTCATGGAATTCCACGGTCAACCGTGACTCGTTGTGATGTTCACGACCGATTGTGATGCGACCGTCAAGTTTTACGATTTACGCGAAACAGGGTATTTAAATCCGATTTTTTCATTAGGGATATATTTTATAGAAGTGTTTTCTTTTAAAGGGCTAGGGTTTGCCAAGGGGGAGAGTTTACTAAACTTGTAAAGGGCTTGGGAAGGATTTCTCAAGGGATCTAAGGCTTTCTTATAGGTGTGCATGCAAGGGGAGATCGGGTACATCTGTAATCGAAGAAAGTAAGTCTACACAACTCCAAAGTTTTAATTATAGTGTATCTCTGTCACTTTATGTCATGATTTTTTCACAAAAAAATTCCACATAAAATATCATGTGTTTGTAAATTGTTTATTTTTATTTAGTTATCATGCATTATTATATTGCTTTATCTTTGTTTATCATGCTTCTGCAAAGCACACAGATTGGTGGTGGTGTTAGGTTTGAATTTCTAGCATCTAGGGTTTTATCTGAGTTTGTTGTTGGCCCGGGTTCACATCATTGTTGTGTGATATAGAGTAGGTGTTGTCAAAACAGATGTCTTAAATCTATCCGGTCCGTGATGCTCGACCAGTTGAGGGGCTGGCTCAACTAGCAAATGTGCCCTTCTACTAGTCGAAGCCCACTTAACTCGAAGTCCAGCCACAATGTTTCTATAAATCACAAGATCCTCGACCAGTTGAGGGATAGGCTCGACCGGTCGAAGGGGTCCTTCGACCAGTTGAGGGTTACGCAGATGGTGCGTGGATTCTGCGTGGACTACATAAATTTGAGGTGGTTTCAGAGAGGTGCGTAAGTAGAGTTTCTAAAATGTAAATAGGGGTCCCTAGGGTCTTTGTAAGTAGTGTTAAGGCTTTCTAAAGGGGTTCCAAGGGTTCCTAAAAGGGTTTTAGGGTTTCTAAAGGGTGTAGCAATAGTGAGATTCAAGGTTGTTCGAATCGGGTAAGTCTTCTCTCTTTATAATTTCTATTTTTATAGTGGAATTCTGTCGCTTTGTGCCGTAGTTTTTTCCTGCAAGGGTTTTCCACATTAAATCTATATGTTCTCTTGTGTTTGCTTGCTACTCTTGGATTGCTATCATAGATCCATATCTGTGATTCCACAGTACAAATCCCAACAAGTGGTATCAAAGCAATCGTTGGGGCACAGATCTGAATCTGAGGGATAGGCAATAATGGTAAGCACTAGGTATGAGATTGAAAAGTACTCGGAAAAAAATAATTTTGAGTTATGGAAGATCAAGATGATCATTTCCTTAATCAAGCAAGGCGAAGATAGTACTCTTGAGGAGCGAAAGTCTACTATGACTGATGATGATTGGAATACTCTTGATAAGAAAGCCTTATCATCGAACCATTTATGTCTCACGGATAAGGTTCTCTGCAATATCATGAGAGAGAAAATTACGGCTAAGTTATGGGCAAAGTTAGAAAAGTTTATGCGAAAAAATCCTCTGAAAATCGCCTACACTTGAAGCGACAGTAATATAACTTCAAGATGGCAGAGGGTGGAGATCTGGAGGCTCACATCAGCAACTTTAATAAATTGGTTTGCAAATTGTTGGATATGGAGGAAGTGATGAAAGATGAAGAACAAGTATGTATGTTGTTGAATTCTCTTCCGGTGTCGTATGAGTCATTCAAGGACACAATGTGTACCACGAATAAAACCCCGAGTGTCGACACCGTTATCTCAACCCTTCAAGGGAAGGCCATGAGAAAGCTTAACGGTGACATGGGGACATCTTCTGATGCACTGTTTACTATGAGCAGAAATTCTAAATAAGGTACAAGATCTTCAAGTTCTGAATCTGAATCTAAATCCAATGGTAAGGGCAAAGGGAAGTTAAAGTGTTGGAACTATGGGATGGAAGGACATGTGAAGAAGGATTATACAAATCTTAAATCTAAGAGAGAAGAATTTGAGGCTTCGTATAAGGAAGTCAATGCTGCCACATCAGATGGATCGAGTGGATGTGATGGTGATGTTTTGTCTATGTCGACGATCAGACACTTTTACGATGATCGAAAGAGCGAGTGAATTCTAGACACAGGGGCATCTTTTCACATGACTCCTCATTGGAGTTGGTTCGCTAGCTACAGGAAGTGCGATGATGGACAGGTATTTATGGGCAATGACAGTGCCTATAATGTTGTGGTTGTTGGTACGATGCGTATCAAGATGTTTGATAGGATAGAATATACCCTGACTAAGGTGAGGCACGTTCCTGACATGAAAAAGAGCCTAATTTCTCTCAGTGCACTCGAAGCTATAGGGTACAAGTTCACAAGTATTGATGATGTCCTTAAGGTATCTAAGGGGGCACGGGTAATTATGAAAGCACAATGACTCAATAATGTTTACAGGTTGATCGGGAGCACTTCAAAAGGTGGAGCTGCAGTGGTTGTTGCGGATTGCACCTCTGCACGTGTGTGGCATGTTAGGCATGGCCACATAAGCGAACAGGGCATGAAGGCTGAGACATGCGGAGAAGGATATAGAGCGGGTGGAGCAGCCACCTGTGAGAAGAATCATACGGCATAATCGCAAGATATCGGCGAGGTACATGGACGACTCCAATATCGCAGGGGATTCGTCCTCTATTCAGATGACTCTAGGTGAGCCTGGTGCCGAGAAGTGGAAGGTGACTATGAGCGATGTGATGGACTCATTGTACCAGATCGATACATGGGAGCTGGGGGAGCTTCTAGTGGGCCGGAAAGTGGTTGGATGTAGGTGGATCTTCAAGAGGATACATCATAGATATAGAGCGAGGTTAGTAGTGAATGGTCATACTCAGAGAGAAGGGATTAGTTTCTCAGAGATATTTGCGCCGGCAGTATAGCAGGTGTCTATTAGATCCGTATTGGCACTGGTTGGCCAGTGCGATCTTGAGTTGGAAAGGATGGATGTGGAGTCTGCACTTCTGTATGGAAAATTGGAAGAGCAGATCTATATGAAGCAACCAGAGTGGTTCAAAGTTTATAGGTGCTAAGAAAAAAGTTTGCAGGAGGTCGTGATACGACCATCGTCCAGGCAGTGGTTTGATTCCTTCATAGTGAGTCAGGAATTATATGTTGATGACATGTATATCGCCAATTTTGACATGTCTGAAAGCAATGTACTAAAGACTCAGTTAAGTGGGACATTCAGGATAAAGGATTGGGGGCTGCAAAGATGGTTCTCGGTATTGAAACTGGAAGAAGAGAAAGTTTTGGTAATCACAGATAGAATACCTTATGTAGGTATTGATCAAGGATATGATGGACCAAGCAAAGCCAGAGAGCGGTCCCTACGCATCTCTCCTCAAGTTTTCCTTAGGTCATATCTCAAAACAAATGAGGAAAAGCAGGATTTGTCTCATGAGCCTTATTCGAATGCGGTTAGTAATACATGTCATGGTCTGTATTAGACCGGTTATTTCACAGGCTATCGGTGTCGTGAGCAAATACCCCAGCAAGAAATATTGGGTAGCAGTGAAATGGTAAGAAGACTACGTCTTTACTTTTTGGAAGACAGGGATAAAGTTGGTTAGGTATGTGGATTCAGATTACGCGGGCAGTGTAGATTCCAGAAGGTTGACTTCAGGTTACTCGTTTGTACTAGTGGATGGAGCAATTAGTTGGATGTCCATGTTATCCGATAAGTTCTTGAGGAAGGAGACGTAACACTGGAGAAGATTCACACCAACGTGAATCCAGCAGACATGCTCACCAAGGTCATTCCTAAAGAGAAGTTCAATTTTTGTGCAACTTCTCTGGGCTTGGCAATGGTATAAAAGAAAGGTCGAGTATGCACGAGAAGCGTTGATTGAAGTTATGATGCGATGCAGAAATAAGAAATGGGGTCAATGAACTACACGATTGAAGATTGAAGACATGATGGAGATTGTTGTCAAAATAGATGCCTTAAATCTGTCTGGTCTGTAATGCTTGACCAGTCGAGGGGCTGGCTCGACTAGTCGAAGGTGCCCTTCGACCGGTCGAAGCCCTCTCAACTCGAAGTCCAACGACAATGTTTTATAAATCCCAAGGTCCTCGACCAGTCAAGGGATAAGCTTGACCGATCAAAGGGGTCCTTTGACCAATCAAAGCCCAGGCTTGACCAGTCGAGGGTTACGCAAATGGTGCATGAATTCTGCGTGGACTGGGTAAATTTGAGGCAGTTTCAGAGAGGTGTGCAAGTGGAGTTTCATAAACTATAAATAAGGGTCCCTATGGTCTTTCTAAGTAGTGCTAAGGCTTTCTAAAGGGGTTCCAAGGGTTCCTAAAAAGGTTTTAGGATTTCTAAAGGGTGTAGCAACGGTGAGATTCGAGGTTGTTCGAATCGGGTAAGTCCTCTATCTTTGTAATTTATATTTTTATAGTGGAATTCTGTCACTTCGTGCCGTGGTTTTTTTCTACAAGGGTTTTCCACATTAAATCTGTGTGTTCTCTTGTGTTTGCTTGCTGCTCTTGGATTGCTATCCTAGATCCATATCTGTGTGATTCCGCAACACAAATCCCAACAGCAGGTTCAATTACAACAAAGCTGTATCAAAGAGTCAGGTGGGATGTTTGTGTTTGAGCGAAGATGTCATGATAAAAAATTAATATACAAAAGTTTGATGGGGAGAACAATTTCAGTTTATGACAGTAAAAGGTGAAGGACATTTTTGTTTCACAAGAATTGAGCAATGCATTGTTTGAAACAAAACCAGAGAAGATGTCAGATGACGACTAGAGCGATCTCGCTGACAGCTTTGAGCACCATCCGTTTGTATCTGTTGGATAAGGTTATGTACAATATCATGGATGATGAATCTTCCATGAAGATGTGGAATAAGTTATAAGGCATATACATATCAAAGTCCCTCACAATAAGTAGTTTGTGAAGAAAAACATTTTCAGGCTGAAATTAAAGGAAGGATTGGATCTCTTGGAGCAAATGAACTTATTTACAAAGCTATGTAATGAGTTGAAAAGGCCCAGAGAGACGGTTAAGGAAGAAGAAAAAGCAATGCTACTTTTAGCATCTTCTCTCGTCATACAACTATCCTGTCACTACTTTGTTGTATATGAAGAATACAATAAAGCTTGAAGAAATCATTGTGGCACTCGTTTCCAATGAGATGAGAAAGAATTTGAGTGACGAGGACTCTCAGGCGGAAGAGGTAGTTGTGAAAGAGGGTCAAGGACGTGGGTGATCCATGAAGCGATCTCGATCTAACAAGAAGAAAAAGTTCATATTGAAGTCGAAGGCAAATGACAGATGCTTCTATTGTGGTATTAAGGGGCAATTCAAGAGAGATTGTCAGAAATAGAATGATGACATGGAAAGCAAAAAGTAAAAGAAAATGGAATATATGTGAATCAACGAGTATAGCAGAAGACAACTTAGATGGAGACCTCCTCTCGGTCTCTTCGGGTACGAGTCGTCTCTCAGACACTTGGATTATGTACTCAGGATGTTCATATCACATGTGTCTGGATAGGACTTTGTTTGATTCCTACAAGTCTTATGGTGGTGGAAGTATTTTGATGGGGAATAATGCAACATACAAGGCCATTGGAATATGGACAATGATAGAAAGAATGTTTGACGAAGTCATTCGGACTCTTGGTGATGTCAGGTATGTCATACACCTAAAGAAAAACTTAATATCATCAGGGATTTTAGATATGAACAATTGCACATTCACTTCATTCAGTGGTGTATTTAAAGTAATAAGAGGTTCAATGGTGTTGACAAAGAGACATAATGTTGGATATCTATACAAGTTGGTCGGTAGTACAATTATGGTCAAAGTCGTTATCACCTCACACATAAAATCCGACACAGATGATACAAATTTGTGACATATGCGGTTAGGGCATATGAGAGATAAGAGCATCATGTAACTTCACAAATGGAAACTATTGAAGGGAGTTAAGGCATGTAATGTAAAATTCTATGAGCGTTGCATTTTAGGCAAGCTGTGCAGGGTAAGGTTCAAGACTGCTACACACTAACAGTGGAGTGCTTGACTATATTCATTCTAATGTCTAAGGGCCAATGACAAAACCATCTAAGGGAGGGGCACGATACTTCGTGAGCTTCATAGATGACTCTCAATGAAAGATTGAGTCTACTTCATAGAGCACAAGTCTAAAGTGTTCACCATGTTCAAGCAATGAAAGGCGAAAGTAGAGAAGCAAATTGGGAGACAAGTCAAGTGTCTCGGGTCAGACAATGGTACGAAGTACAAAGAGCCAAAATCCATGCAATTCTACAAGGATCACGGCATTATAAGGCACTTCTCAACTCCGGAGATCCCACAGTAGAACGGGGTAGCAAAGATGATAAATAGAACTTTGTTGGAGATGGTGAGAAGTATGCGGTTGCATGCGCGACTACCTAAAATCTTCTGGTTGAAACAGTGAATATGACATGCTATATAGTAAATCGATCACTATTTATAGTGCTAGACTATAAGGTTGTAGAGGACATCTAGACAGGCAAGGACGTCAATTGCTCATGATAGAGAATCTTTGGGTGTCCGGCATATGTTCACATGAATAGTGGATAGATGTCGAAATTGGATTCAAATTCTATCAAGTGCATCTTTGTCGAGTATAAGAAATCTGTCAAGGGCTACAAACTTTGGAATCCACTTGCTCAGAAGGTAGTTATAAATAGAGATATCATATTCGATGAAGCGTTAATGCTGAAAACCAACAAGGAAGCTGCAATAGAGAAGTTGAAAAATCATGGTGAGACCGATGGATTATTAGTGCAGGTGGAGCGAGTTAAGCAAGTTATTGAAAGTGAAAATCAACAGGAGGAAGATATTGAGCAAAATAATCAATAGGATGCTCATGAAAGTATAGTTAAGAACAGGGAGAAAAAAACCATTAGAGCCTCAGTTCGGTATAAGTTTAAGGACATGATGTCTTTTGTATTGTTCACAAGGAGTGGGGATCCCTCCACCTTTCAAGAAGTAAATTTTGGAAATGATGGCAATAAGTGGATGTCATCCATAACGGGGAAGATGGAATTGCTCTATAAAAATCAGACATGGGATTCGGTGGAACTTCTTAATGGTCAATGGGCTATAGGGTTCAAATTGATCTATAGGAAAAAAGAAGGATTAACAGAAAAAAATGGTGAAAAGTATAAGGTAAGGCTCATAGCGAAGGAATACTTACAGAGGTAAGGAGTGGATTACAATGAAAATTTCTCTCCAGTTGTGAAATATACCTCAATCAGGGTACTACCGGCGATAGTACCAGAATCCAATTTTGAATTGAAGCAGCTCGATGTGAAGACAACATTCCTTTATGAGAACTTGGAGAAAGTTATTTACATGAGGCAACCTGAAGGTTTCGAGGAGCTTGGCAAGGAAAGCCAAGTGTATAGGCTCACTATATGGACTTAAGTAGTTTCCGAGGCAGTGGGACAAGCGATTCGATTCCTACATGTTTGAGATCGGGTATAACGGGTGCAAGTATGATTATTGCATATACTACGTAGTACTTGAGAACGAGTCCTATATTCTACTAATACTTTATGTAGATGATATGTTAATTACTACAGAGGACGAGACAGAGATACACTTGCTTAAGTCTCTATAAAGCAGGGAGTTTGATATGACGGATCTAACCGACTCACCTTGCATCTGGATTTGATGAATATTCTTTTTGTTGGGCAGACTATAAACTTGACACATTTTCTCTTTCCTTTTAAACTGTATATTGGGCCTCAACCTTGGACCCCACACTCTGGATAAATGTATGATGTATAAATTGGATTTGTTACTTTAAGTTGGATACATTTATTTCAGAGTATTTTACACTGATTATTTTTATGATTACTTTGATATCGGGTTAATCGTACATGGAATTCATGCTTCCACAAAGCAAAAGTGACACCTAGAATACCAAGGATCGAGTTCGTGCTCAACCCTTGAAATTTGGGATGTTATAGGACTAACCCAAGATTTTTGTGATAAAGGGTAATGAAAATAAGGTAAGAAAACTAATTAAATATCTTTATGGGCTCAAGCAAGCTTTGAAGCAATAACGTAAGATGACAAAGTGTTGTTGTTAAACAATTTTGAAATTAATGAGTCAAATAAATGTGTGTATAGCAAGTTATTCGAAAATGCATACAATATCATATGTTTGTATGTAAATGACATATTGATATTTGGTTCTAATATTGATGTGGTGAATGAAACTAAGTCCTTCCTTAATTCACAATTCAACATGAAGAATTTGGAAGAAGCGGATGTGATTATTGGAATCAAAATTATGAAAGATTCCTACGAAATCACTTTATTTCAATCATACCATATAGAGAAAATTATAAGAATATATAATATTCTAAATTGTACACTTGCAAATACTCCATTTAAGCCACATGTAAATTTGTATAAAAATAAAGGTGATAGTGTATCATAACTTGAGTACTTTAGTGTCATTAGTTATTTAATGTATTTAGGGCATGTTTGGATTTGTGTATTAGAACATATTGTATGGTATTAGGGGTCCTGATTTAACATTTATGGTGTTTGGATTGGAATTGAAATGCTTAGAATTCCACGCACGTGGATACATTCAAAATCCAAAATTTTGAATCAGCGGTAGAGCGTTATCAGATGGCTCTGTTGTCGTCAGTACTCTCTCTTCAATGCACTATATTCATGTGCGAGAGGATTCTTAGAAACGCGGAAGCTTATCTCCAGGGGGAGAATGGCGAGTAGTCTACACCAGCAGCTCCTATGATCATCACCCCCATTGTGCATGCCGCTATTCAGTTGAGACCTCAGCACCGACCAGTATCGAGACCTCAGCACTGAGGAGTCACTACCGACTACCGAATCCGAGTCCGTGTGGTAGTGTTGTAGAGGACTCTGTCTCACATTACATCTACTCAAGCGATTAGCTAGCTAGTTAGCCACCTTCTTTGTCAGTCGTTCGAATCCTAGAAAAGCATGATTTCTGAAAGAATGGCGTTTTCTTCTCCATTTTCCTCTCTCCAACTCCTCCCACTCTCAATTCATTGTAGGAACCCTCTCTTGATTTTTGAAAGGAAACTCAGCGATTCTCTTCGATTCCATACTCCTTCCAAAAATCTCACCCATTCTCTCCGATTTCATACTCCTTCCAAAAATCTCACTTATTCTCTCCAATTCCGTACTCCTCCTTCCAAACACTCAAATGCTTCTGTGCTCAGAGACAATCTACCCAACAATTCGAGAGGCTCTTCTCCAACCTCAATCAAGCTACTCCTAAGAGAGAACTAAGTCAGTATTTCTACACTATTGACATATCTAGGCCGTTCATCAGGTCTATCCTATGGTGCATATGCCTTGTCCAGAAATTGGGTCTGGAATCCAATGATATCAACTGACGGTGGGCACCGGCTCTTATGAAATGGACGTGGAATTTTTTTTAAAAATCAATCCATACAAAAGCTATTGTATGTTGTACGATGGTACAATACGCAAGCCTAATACGTCGTATCCAAATATTGGATAGTATAAGAAATTGTATACTTGCCCGAACAATACGTCTTATCCAAACATTGAATAATGGCATGTTGATTAGGATGTATTCTGAAAATCTTCCAAAGTATACATGAACAGTACCCGGATACAATACAATACACCCTAATACACGAATCCAAACAGGCCCTTAATGAACTGTACTAGACTTGATATTGCATATGCAATTGGTAACCTAAGTAGATACACCAATAATACTAGAGAATAACACTAAAATGTCATAAATATATTACTAAGATACTTGAAAAAAACTTGCAGCTATGGTCTTAGGTATACCAGATACACGAGCTCAAAAATAAAGTGTATCCAAAGGTGAAGTAAACCACACCATATGAAATAATTAAGATAATGATGCCACCATTGAAAACTTCATAGTGCCCACCATAATGTTTATTTGCCATCCAACCTATTCATAAGGTCACACGAACCTATATGAAGGGAAAACACAAAGATCGTGTTGGTTAAAAAACTTCTATGGTTAGTGAGAAGTTTCGACGGGAAGTATTTTGTGTACTGAGTAACTCAGTACGCTAAGGGCTTGTTTGGCCAGACGAATCCCATGGGATTAGGAGGGATGGGATGGATTTTAAGGTAATGATGGTGGTGTCAGTGGATTGGTTTAAGATCATTGGGATTGCTATATCCCGGGATAAGTTCACTGAGACTGTTTGGCACGTTTTGCATATCTCGAGATTTTACCTTCCAATCCATCCGTCCAAACATGCCCCAGGCACAATTGAATGAGATTAGGAGGGATGGGATGGATTTTAAGGGAATAATGGTGGTGTCAGTGGATTGGTTTAAGATCTATGGGTTTGCTGTATCCCGAGACAAGTTCACCAGGTCTGTATGGCTCGTTTGGCATATCCCGGGATTTTACCATCCCATCCCTCCTAATCTTATGGGATCCGTCCGCCCAAACAGGCCCTAAGTGTAATGAGTAAACTCAATGGAATCCACTGTAATTTACATATTTTATCCACTTCGTCCATCCATATTACCAAATAATTTTAGGTCTTGAGACAAAAAATTAAGCATATCCAAAGCTCAAGTGGACCATAGCATGAGAAACAATGTGAAATAAATGTTTGCTACTGAAAATTTCTTGGGGCCCATAAAAGTTTTGGATCAAGCTGATATTTGCGTTTTCCATTCATCCATGTTTGTGTGATCTTATGAATAGGTTGGATGACAAATAAACATCATTGTGGGCCTTAGCAAGGTTTTAATGGTGGAAATCATTATTCCCACTGTTTCCTATAGTATGGCCCACTTGAGCTTTGTATATGCTTAAATTTTGTGCTAAACCCCTCAAATGAGCTAGAAAAATGGATTGACGGTGTGGATAAACCACATACATTCACAGTGAGCCAACTAAGTTTACTTAGTACGATAAAAACATACTGAGTAACTCATTGCACCATCCGATTTCGTTTCAATAATGATAGGCTTTCAATCCCCATTATTTTCTATTTCTAGTAGTGTGGTCCACATGAGCTTTAGATCTACCTCAATTTGGGACATTTTTAGCACGTCTCGAAATGAGTTGGCAAATGAATAAACGACATGTATGAAACAAAAACATGACGGTGGCCCTATAGAATCCAGTAACCAAGGATATCCTTAGTGGTTGGCTCACCAAGTAATTGGAAGCAGATTGGCTGGTGTACCACACACCATCGACCTGGCTAGTATGTGTATGTGTCGTGAGAAGCGTCGTGAGAAGCGCTCATGCTCCTCGAGCTCTGAGCTATACGAATGGTTCAAATGAGATCAAAGTTATATGTGCCTCACAATGATGTATCTGTTATATCCACACCGTTCATACATTTGGCAAGATCATTTTAGAGTATGATCTCAAAAATTAGTCATATCCAAAACTCAAATGGACCACACCACAAATAGCAGTGGGGACAATGATTTTCTTCATTAAAATATTTGTAGGACCCACCATAACATTTATTTTCCATTCAATACGTTCATAAGGTCACACAAACTGGATGAAGAGGAAAAACAAATATCATATTGATCCAAAAATTATGTGACCTCCAAGGTTTCAGTGGTAGACGTTCAATCCTCTACTGCTTTTTGTAGTGTGGTCCGCTCGATCTTTGGAATTGTTTTATTTTTTGGCTAAAGCCTTATAACGAGCTCACCAAATGGATGGGCGGTTTGGATATAACACATACCTTATGGTGGGACCCACGAAACTTGGTGAGGTCAACACACTAGTCAGGCGTGTGGTACACCACCCAATACACTTCCCAGGTAATTGGAAGCAGATTTGCTGGTGCACCACACACCTAGCTGGTGTGTTGACATCACCAAGTTCTTTAGGGCCCACCATAAGGTATGCGTTACATCCAAACTGTCTATCTATTTGGTGAGCTCATCATAAGGCATGAGCTTAAAAATAATAGATTTGACGATCAAGTGGACCACACTACAAAAAGTAGTAGGGGATTGAACCTCTACCATTGAAACTCTTTTAGGGTCACATAAGTTTTGGATCAACATGATATTTGTTTTTCCTCTTTATCCCTGTCTGTCTCTATTTTTGTTTGGTTAACTTGTCACTATAAGCCCCGTTCATTCACACTTCACTATTAGCCACCCCCAATAGGAAATGGATACTAAGACATAAGTTTTGGATCAATATGATATTTGTTTTTCCTTTTTATCCCCGTCCGTCTTTACTTTTTGTTTGGTTAGCTTGTTACTACAAGTGCCGTTAGTTCACACTTCACTATTAGCCACCCCTACTAGGGAATGTATACCACGGCCTTAGTGTTCAAATGAGGTATCTTTCCCTCTCGTCTTCCACCCGAGCTATGGATTAGGGTGTATGTCCCGGTCCGTCTACCCTTACGAATAGATGGGATAGGAAATAAACGTCATGCAGGGCCTAAGAATATTTTAGCAGAGAGAATCATTGTCCTACTGCTATGTGGGTTATATTCCACTTGAGCTTTGGATATTATTCCCTTTTGACCTCATCCTATAAAATGATCTGGCCAAATGGATGAACGGTGGGAATATAATAAATACATTATCATGGGGCTGTTGTAACTTTGATGTCTTTTTAACCGTTCATACAACTCGCAGCTCGAGGAGCATGAGATCTCGTCTTCGGACGACCCGTACCAAAGCAGCTAGGTAGGTGGTGCGTGGTAGAGGGAAGCGGGTTGGCTAGTGTACACACCAGCCATCTAGCTAAATGTGTTCACACATGAGGTATGTGTTATATCCAAACCGCCCATTCATCTGACAAGCTCGTAGTAAGGATTAAGATTAAAATTAGACTGATCTAAAGATCCAATGGACCACAATACAAAAAGAAATTAGGATTGAATGTCTACCCTTGAAACCCTTTTGGGGTCAGAAGCTTTGGATCAATATGACATTTGTTTTTCCTCTTCATCCATGTTTTTGTAACCTTATGAACATATTAGATGGAAAATAAATATTATGGTGGCACTACTGGTGTTTTAACTGTGAAAATCACTACCCACTGCTATCTGTGATGTGGTCCAATTGAGCTTTGGATATGATTCATTTTTTTGCTCATGATCTAAAATGATCTCGATAAGTGGATGAACGGTCTAGATATAATAGATACATCATTTTGGGACCATGTAACTTTGATCTCATTTGGACCGTTCGCCCAACTCGGAGCTAGAGGAGCGTCAGTGCTACGACACGTACCCACATCAGCCAATCCGCTTCTCAGGTAATCAGGGCCACCAGACAATCAGCGTCCTTGTATCCCGCTCTTGGGAAAAGGACACCACCTCTGCCAGAATGATTTTAGAATGCAGAAATCTCAGGGTCATTCCTGTAATTTCCGTAGAATGATGGATGCTGCTTGTGATTACCAGAGATCATATATACGTAGAAAGGAAAAGAAAAAATAATTTATGATACTCTGGTCGAGCGTGATGGATGATACGCATGCACTTAAAAATTACTTAAATTTGCTTGGACTTATTACTAAGCTGATGATAGGATTAGTGTGCATTTATTGGACGGTTAAAAAGAAAAGGGGTCATTTGATACTCCGGCTGCTTAGTTTGATTGATGCGCAGGCATTTAGAAATTGTACACGTGGCACCAATTAGTAAAATTGATCAAATGGTGAAACTTACTTTCTCTATGTCAAGGCCCTAAAGTTAGTTTGGTTGGACAATCTTAATTTATGATTATTGGACATTTGTTTTCTAAAATAAGACTATTAGAATTATATATATATATATATATATATTTCCAACCATTTAATAATTCTCCAATTTAATGATAAGATAATCAAATAAGTGTAATTTTAGGCTATGCATCTAAATTTGGCTCTTAGTTTGGACCGATTATTTCAAAATACTCGTATTAAAATTATATAATTTCTAAGAGCCCAGGTATCATCCATCATACCTTATTAGATTATCAAGGTTTTTCTTAAATGAAAATAATGGGACTAGATCGCATGCCAAAGCTGTACAGGCGAAGTTAAGCAGGCCCACTGTGATATTTGCGAGAAATTCATCTTGTTCATCCATATATTCAAATAAGTTCAAAATATCAGTTCAAAATTGTGGTAGATATGAACAACGTTGGAGAAATGACTTTCGTGGAACCTCCTTCCTTAGGATCCATAAGGATGTTTATATGACACAATATTAATAAGGTCATTCACATGGCAATCCGCTGAAAATACCAAATTGTTAGCTTGATCAAAACTTCTGTAGATTTATAAATGTTTTAATGGTAGACATTCAATTATCATTATTTCATATCATACTGTCCACTTGACTCTTGAATCTGCCTTATTTTGGTGCTCATGATTTAAAATAACCTTACAAAATAGATAAACCGAGTGAATTTATAACTAATACCACGGTGAGCCTTACCTAGCTTTTTCCACCAAGTAACTTCATGCAAGGCTTTGGAAGGCCATTAGGATTTGATTTTGGGCGTCGAAAATTATAAAGTGTGAAAAAAGTGCTGGCAAAATAGTCATTAGGATTTGATTTTGGGCTATGATGGTCTCCGGGGGACTCTGCGATTTAGTTGGTTTAGTCCAGGACCTACTCGTCTCTGGCTAGGAACGATCATGGGTTTTGGGGGGCTACCGTGAGGTATGAGTCTTATCTATACCATATGTTTATTTTTTGCCAATCATTTTGGAGAAATTTACAACTGTATGCCCCATTTATGGCCCATTGACCTTTTTAAACCCACTTCTTTTTACCTCTCCAGAATAAGCCTCATACGTTAAGACAACTTCCCAAAGGTCAAAAATGCCCCTGCTTTTCCTTCCGCAAGAGGATTGGCTGGTGCTCGAAGACGGCCGCTGACGCTCCTCAAACTTCAAGTTGTACGAACATTTCAAAGGAGATCAAAGTTACAAGGGCCCCACAGTTATGTATTTATTATATCCACAACGTTCATGTATATTTCGAGATCATTTCGGAGCATTATATATATATATATATATATAAAAGAATCATATCCAAAGATCAACTGGACCACACCATAGAGCAGTGGGAAAATTAATTTTCACCGTTTAAAATTTTATAGGGCCCACCATAACATTTATTTTCCATCCAATCTATTCATAAGGTCACAAAGACCTGGATGAAGAGGAAAAACAAATTTCATAATGATCCAAAACTTCCGTGACCCCTAAAAGGGTTTCACTGGTAGACATTCAATCCTCCCCTACCTTTTACAGTGTGGTCCACTTGATATCTAGATCTATCTTATTTGTCATCTCAAGCTTTAATACGAGTTCGCCAAATAGATGGACGGTTTGGATATAACACATACCTCATAATAGGACCCACAAAAAGCGGTGGGGATTACAACAGAAAAAAAAAAAAGAAGAAAGAAGCAGGAACCTATGGCTACGGATTATAACCATAGCCCTTGCTTTTTTTATATGTCCTTTGATATGAATCGAAGGTCTTTCGATATATACTCAATATGTATCGAAGGTCTTTTGATATGATCGAAAAGGGTCCAGAACTGTCCAGCGAGTTTACCTCAAAAATCCTCCAATTTTCGATACATATCGAATAGTATTCGATATGTATCGAAGGTGATTTTCCCTATGGCTACGAATTATAACTGTAGTCTGTTGCAGTCTGTGCATTTTTTTTATTTTATTTTTTTACATGGAGAACTTTATTCCACTTACATTTTTCTCTAAGACATATTTATATAAATATGTATCTATAAGCATATAAAAAAAAAATCTCTCTGTTTTTTTTTTTCTTTTTTTTTCATTTATTTCTTTATTCATTTAACAAGAATATCTTCTAAACCAAAATTAGTTACTTGATGTACCCTATATGATTTTGGGGTAGGAGAAGCTACTTTAGCCAACCAACCTAGTCATTTTCATAGATTCCATCAGGTCAATGGTCGAAAATCTATTTCATTCACTTTTCAGTCGATTTCAATCAATTCGCGGTCAATTTCAATCAATTCGCCATGAATTTCATTAACTTCGCGGTCAATTTCATTCACTTCGCGGTCAATTTCAATCACTTCATGGTCAATTCCCTTTATTTCACGGTCAATTCCATGCATTTCATGGTCAATCCCGGCGATTCCCCTTCACTTCACGCTCAATTCCATGCATTTCATGGTCAATTCCATACATTTCACAATCAATTCCGACGATTCCCCTTCACTTCACGGTCAATTCAATTCATTTCACAGTCAATTCCTTTCACTTCATGGTCAATTCAATTCATTTCACGGTCAATTCCCTTCACTTCACAGTCAATTCCATGCATTTTACGGTCAATTCCGGTGATTCCCCTTCACTTCACGGTCAATTCATTTCATTTCACGGTCAATTCCCTTCACTTCACAGTCAATTCAATTCATTTCACAGTCAATTCCCTTCACTTCACGGTCAATTCCATGCATTTCACGGTTAATTCCGGTGATTCCCCTTCACTTCATGGTCAATTCAATTCATTTCATGGTCAATTCCCTCCACTTCACGGTCAATTCCATGCATTTCACGGTCAATTTCGGTGATTCCCCTTCACTTCACGGTCAATTCAATTCATTTCACGGTCAATTCCCTTCACTTCACGGTCAATTCTGTGCAATTCATGGTCAATTCCCTTCACTTCAAGGTCAATTTCATGCATCTCACTCCATTCACTCCCTTACAATCAAATACACGTTTGAACTCATCTCCGCCATCCCTATGGAGATTTAATGAAGAAAATGGGTGAAAAGAAGGAATAAGGATAGCAAAGATGAGTTCAGATGTGTATGTAACATCCTCGATTTTTACTTTTTGGATTTCTAAAATTCCTTTAATTTTTTTTATTTAATTAACTTATAATATTACTTATTAACCATTAACACTTAATGTTAGTGTATACAAGGGTGGTACCAGTAAAGAACCGTACCAGTCTGATTAATCAGCCGTAGGAAGCTAATGAATCCGCCCGATCACTTGGACATCAGGTGTAGTGTAACGTCCCGCCCAACCAAAACAATGTCCTGGGGCATCCATGTAGGATTTGCCATAAGAAAGTTCGTTTAATCTACTCGTAGTGAGGTATCACAAATAAATTAGACCAAGATTTGCTCAATTGATTAGGCCAGACGGGTCCTGATAGAACCTGGTACGGGCCTCCAAGCCAGATGACCGTTTACACCTAGCGACAGCCCGTGCGGGCTGTACCGCGACGCGGGAAGGTCAGAAAAATCTAAAAATTTAGGAAACCATAGAGCTCACTGGGCTTGTGGACCATCACGGACCACGGACCCAATGGACACCCAGAAGTGGGATCTGGCACTGACTAAATATACCCCACTTATGCCGGGACCGAAATCTAGCGCTTGCAAATGAAGCTGAGATACAAGGCTATCCAGCCGTCGGATCTCTTCTATATTTTTAGGGGAGGTCTAATGAATTTTTCTACACCCGTCCACAAACTCTGGGACCCGAACGTGGAACGGTGACCGTTGATCGCAAATCGGGCCCGTGCGACCAAACTTCAGATCCGATCGTCCCCGAATTTTGCGTGGCCCTTCATCGGGCCATGGAGCAACTATCCTATGAATTTCATGGCCAGAGGGCCACCAGAAATGCCCCAATTTTCTAAACAAGATCTAGACCGCTCGATGGTGGGCCACTAGTTCCAAAACTATAGAATAATGTCTGTCTCATTGGGCTCGACGTCCATCGCGGGAATCAAACCTGGGTAGTGTCCAGAACCGCTCAACTTGAGCCGAAGGACGAGTGCATGAGAAGTGCAAATACCCTAAAGGAATGAGTTGGAACTTAAGTGAATTGAGTCGTCCACTCTTATGCAAAGTTGAGGATTTCGGACCGTCGGTTTGCGACCAAACTTTACCCATGGAGAAAGGATATTTCCCTGCTCATATCCGTATAGCCGCGGCCCTGATCGACTATCGGTGACCGTTGAACAGACTTCTTATCATATCTGTCGATCGGTGCATCCAAATGGCGAGCCGATCATGTTCATACGTAGATCACCATTAGGGCTAACTATCCTACGGTGTATATCAATATGTATACCCTATAGTGGGCCCTAGATCTTGAAAAGACCCTCCCATAAGTCTAGTATAGTAAAAACCCAACACTTGGGGCCATTTCCACCAAATCTGGCATTATAAAAGGGCCTCATTTGGGCACCCTCTCTCCCCATACGATTTTGCCCTAGAGAAGGAAAGAGAGAAGAGAGAAAAATGAGGAGAGAAAGAGGAGAAAGGAGGAGAAAGAGAGAGGAAGAAGAGAGTGAAGGAGGGTGTTGTTGATGGTGGGGCCCAAGGAAGCTCAACCTTACAATTCCCTATCTCTTCTTCAAGGAAAATCTCTCCACCACAACCACACTATTCATTCCATGATCGTCTAGGTAAGATCATTCATCTTTTTTCTTGAAACCATTGAGTGAAGAAGAGATTTACATGGGGTTCTAACATACAAACGTATGCTTTAGGGATTCCGGCCAATCGACCCAAAATTCACACTCCTAGGTCGTTTCCAAGTCTTCAACGAATTCGAAGGTGCGGACTATTGATCTTAGGTGGCCTAGCACCAATTCTAGCATGAGATTAATGATTTTGATTGCTTGGATGCCATATTAGGAGAATCTAGAGAAAGCCTAGGAATTTTGGGTTTGTTGAAATAATATGGAATTGTTGGATTGACTCTTGTGATGATTGTTCTTGCCTCTCACATGATTTGGTGTATGGATGATTACATGTTCATGCCTTATTTAATTTTTCTATGTGATGTTGCTTCATTAGATGTATGATTTATTGCTCTTGTACATATGATTTCTCAACATGGAGGAAGTGTTAACTTCCTCACCAACCCACACCACACACATACACTTTATTCATGATATTAATAATTGCTTGTTAGAGAAATTTGAATTGTATGTTGAGCAACATAAGAACATGGTGTTGAATATGCTTGATGTTACTTTGGTAGTTGGCATGCTATGAGTCCCTATTCTTACCCTTGGGTTGGTCAGGAACTTGAGGAGAGACGGTAGTCCCATCGGTAGGGCTACGCTATGGTTGGACTTGTGGGTTTGGGCGGGTGTGATCGGGTGGCTGTAGTTCGACTACATGGGACTCTCGTGCCCGATGTCACACGCCTCATGCTCGCCTGACTCGTGAGGTCTAGCCTACCGCCCGACCAACCTTGATTGTTAACCCTGTTTGCTCACATATGTATGGAACCTGATCCACCCTACAACCATTGTAGCCCATCAATAACCCACTTGAAATTGGTCCACAGCCTCGTGAGCCGGGCATGGTGGAATGGGACACTGTGTCTGAGCTGTCGGCCTATGCTGGGGTACCGCGCCTCCCCATAGTGACCGCGAGTGATCCCTTTCTCATGGCACTCCTCATGTGCTTGAAGTCGGGGATGAGGAACCAGACGGGATCACGGACCGCGGGGTCTCGGCCTCACGCATTGGGGGGTCTTGGCCTCGCAACCCGTTTAGGGCATTGATACGTGGGGTGTACCAGATTCTCAAATCTGCTGGATGAATGGACCTAATTAATCACACGGCTAACACGATCGCATGCATTGCACTAGTTAGGGTGGCGACTCGGCAATCGAGGTCGCACTGAGGGAGTGTTGGCATTGGCGATCGTTAGATGGTGTCGCACGAGGGAGTGTTATGGCGAGGGCATACATCATATCATCCTGCATGCATGCGCATTAACAAGACTAGATAGATGTTTATGATTGTCTGCTTTTCATTAAGATCATATTATAATTGATGCATGTGATAACTTAAGACTAATAGCACTCACTGAGTTGATCACTCACTCCCACTCTGGGACGGTGTTTTAAAACACCAACCAGACCCATTCATAGATGCAAGTGACTCGGGACTGGAGGAGTCTGGCGAGACGAGCCTGGACGAGGAGGCGAGTTGTCCTACTTCCAGTTGATGGACGGTTCTCCGCCAGCTTGAGAGGCGGGATTGGATCACTGAGCAGAGGGCTCAGTCCTATTCTTTTGGTCTTGCTATTCTTTTGCGATTTTGTTGGGTAGCATCTTATGCGACCCATGTATTCTTTTGGGCATGTATATATATATATTTGTATTCAGTCTCTTTCATTTCAGTGGACTTGTGTGGATGTACTTCATGTACCAGGAAATTCCAGGCTGCGCATTTAGATTGGATCGCATATTGATGAAAAATTGGCTATAAGTGACCCCAGGAACTCGGGTGTCGAGTATATGCACGACCCCCGATTTTCAGGGCGTTACAGTGTATTTGAGTGTAAGGGAGTGAATGGAGTGAAATTGATAAAGCACCCACATTTTTTACATATGAAATGCTGTCTGGGAGTGGATGCATTGCAGAGAAAGAAGGAAATGGAGTGAATGATGTGAAGTGGACGCGTCGTGTTATAAATACACGCGTTTCTTAGACCGTGAAGTAAAGAGAATTGACCGGGTCGACCGGGTCCAGATGAGGTTGACCCTGTTCCCCCTCAAAGCTCTTTGGGTCATACCTAAGTTATAGCTTTATCCTGTGATTTTGGTTTCCACCCAAACTTGTTGAGAAAACTATAGATTCTTAATATACGGCGATTCCAAGAATTTAACATTAGACCCTCCGAAATTATCTCATATACATCCTCTGCATTGACCTTCATGCCAATTACTTTCAATGGATCCCGATATAAAGAAGAAGTGGAGCCTAAACAGCTTTCAGCTGAACGGGGTTGACCCCATCTAGACCCGATTGACCCTGTGAAATGCATGGAATTGACCGTGAAGTGAAGCAAATTAACTGTGAAATGCATTGAAATGACCGTGAAGTAAAGGGAATTGACTATGAAATACATGGAATTGAGCGTAAAGTGAAGGGGAATCGCCAAAATTGATCGTGAAATGCATGGAAATGACCGTGAAGTGAAGGGAACTGATCGTGAAATGCATTAAATTGACCGTGAAGTAAATGGAATTGACCGTGAAATGCATGGAATTGACCGTGAAGGGGAATCGTTGGAATTGATCGTGAAATGCATGGAATTGGCCGTGAAATGAAGGGAATTGACCGTGAAATGCATGGAATTGACCGTGAAGCGAAGGAAATTGACCGTGAAATGCATGGAATGACCGTGAAGTGAAGCGAATTGACCGTGAAATGCATGGAAATGACTGTGAAGCGAAGCGAAGCGAATTGACCGTGAAGTAAAGAGAATTGACCGTGAAATGCATGGAATTGACCATGAAGTGAAGAGGAATCGCCAGAATTGACCATGAAATGTATGGAAATGATCGTGAAGTGAAGGGAATTGATCGTGAAATGCATTAAATTGACCATGAAGTAAAGGGAATTGACCATGAAATGCATGGAATTGACCGTGAAGTGAAGGGGAATCACCGGAATTGACTGTGAAATGCATGGAATTGACCGTAAAATGAAGGGAATTGACCCTGAAATGCATGTAATTGACCATGAAGTGAAGGGAATTGATCATGAAATGCATGGAATGACCGTGAAGTGAAGTGAATTAACAGTGAAATGCATGGAAATGACCGTGAAATGAAGCGAATTGACCAAGAAATGCATTAAAATGACCGTGAAGTAAAGGGAATTGACCGTGAAATGCATTGAATTGACCGTGAAATGCATGGAATTGACCGTGAAGTGAAGGGGAATCACCGGAATTGACTGTGAAATGCATGGAATTGACCGTAAAATGAAGGGAATTGACCCTGAAATGCATGTAATTGACCATGAAGTGAAGGGAATTGATCATGAAATGCATGGAATGACCGTGAAGTGAAGTGAATTGACAGTGAAATGCATGGAAATGACCGTGAAATGAAGCGAATTGACCGAGAAATGCATTAAAATGACCGTGAAGTAAAGGGAATTGACCGTGAAATGCATTGAATTGACCGTGAAATGCATGGAATTGACCGTGAAGTGAAGGGGAATTGTCAGAATTGACCGTGAAAAGCATAAAAATGACCGTGAAGTAAAGAGAATTAACCATGAAATGCATTGAATTGACCGTGAAGTAAAGGGAATTAACCATGAAATGAAGGGAGTTGACTATGAAATGCATTGAATTGACCGTGAAGTAAAGGGAATTGATCGTGGAGTGATGGGGAATCGTTGGAATTAATCGTGAAATGCATGGAATTGACCATGAAATGAAGGGAATTGACCATGAAATGCATTGAATTGACAGTATAGTAAAGAGAATTGATCGTGAAATGCATGGAATTGACCATGAAGTGAAGGGGAATCGCCAGAATTAACCGTGAAACGAAGGGAATTGACCATGAAATGCATGGAATTGACTGTGAAGTGAAGGGGAATCGCTGGGATTGACCATGAAATGCATGGAATTGATTGGAAAGTAAATGAAATGAATGAAATTGACTACGAAGTGACTGAAATGGATTTTTGACCATCGACCTAATGAAATGTTGGAAAATAACCAGGTTGGTTGGCTAAAGTAGCTTCTCCTACCCCAAAATCATTTAGGGTATGTCAAGTAACTAATTTTGGTTAAGAAGATATTCTTGTTAAATGAATAAAGAAAGAAATGAAAAAAAGAAAGAAATTTTTTTTATATGCTTATATATACATATTTATATAATACATGTATTACAGAAAATTGTTGGCAGAATAAAGTTCTCCATGTAAAAAATAAATAAATTTGCATAGACTGGTACAGATTACAATTATGGTTACAGTTATAATCCATAGCCATTGGGAAAAATACCTTATCAACAATTGCAGGATTTTTGAGGCAAACTTGTTACATACTTCTGGACCTTTTCAATCATATTGAAAGACCTTCGATATATATCAAAAGACCTTATATTCATGGTGAAGGACATCGAAAAAGTAGGGCTATGGTTATGATCCGTAGCTATAGGAAACCGCAGCATTTCTGAAAAAAGTAGGGGCATTGGTTATGATCCGTAGCTATAGGAGACTACAGCATTTCTGAAAAAAGTAGGGACATTTTCAACCTCTGGCAAGTCATCCGTACGTATGAGGATTATTCCTGCGGTGTAAAAAGAAGTGAGCTTAAAAATGTTAATGGAACATAAATGGATCGTAAGTTGTAAATTTCTCATCATTTTAGGGTATAAAACTAAAATTAAGGTAGATTCGTGTCCTTCAGTGGACTACATTAAAGGAAGCAGTAATAATGATTCTCACCGTTTAAACTTATCTAAGGCGTGCCGTGATTTTTATTTGCCATACAAGCTATTCATAAAGTTATATTGATCTGGATGAATATAAAACATAGATATTAGCTACATTCAAAACTTACGTGGCCTCGGTAAGTTTTCAAAGATAAGAGTTTAATCCCCATTATGTAGTTCACTTTAGTCTCAGATCTACCTCATTTTCTACATTATATTCCAAAATGAAATAAAATAAATAATGGACGGTGTGGATCAGACCCAATGGTCAATGTGGCCCCTCAAAGCTCCTGCCCGTTCCCAGTTGGAGAGAGGCGGGGGTAGGTAGGACGCAATCCGCGTACGTTAGTCTGAGCTAGCGCATGCCACGTGTATAATTTATAAGTACATGCATATTAAGTGTCAAACGCTCCCTGAGTAGCAAGTGAATTATATAACGACGAAACGTGACAACGGGCCGCGACAAAACATTAGACGGCTGCGATGCACCCAATTTCCATGTATGCATGATTTAAGCACTAATATAAAAGTTGAACTCTGCAAGTGGGCACACCTGTGATTAATAAAGACCGTTGGATAGGCCGAAGTCACCTCAGATTGAACATGACAAAAAAACCGCCGTGATGGGGCTAATCTCGACCATAAAAATAGGAGCATGAAAAACAGCCGCTGAGTAGAAATGGTCGTACCGTCCATTTTCGAGGCCCTAATGTGAACGCTTGTGATCAACTCATCTGGTTGATATTAACAACACTTGCAATCCACAGCAGATCGTTCCTATCGAATGGAATTTGTTGATTAAAGGTGGGCCCCGCTGGGCCCCACAGAATTTGTCACAGCAATATAGTACGAAGAGTTCGTACAGCATCATGGCTCAATTTGAAAGTTTAAACACATTTATTTCAAACTAAAGCTAATATTTCAAAAGTTGACTAAAATGCCCTAAAACATAGCAGTATTCCACCCCGACGTGTTCCATCAGCCGTCAATATAAAGGGCATTTTCGCCATTTGATATATAGTCTTACAACCATTTTCCAGGGAAAAGAGAAGTGGGCGCGAGGACACCCTAAATAGTGACAGAATGACTATCGTATCTGCTTAATAATAGTACAAAAATCCGGAAATCTGGACCATCCATTTTGTGGGTCCACATTGGATGTGCCTATTATGATAAAATTGCACTGATTGGATGGTCCTAACTTTTCCATATTATGATTATAAAATAAAAAGACATTATTTATTTAAGACGCCTTCTAATAATACCTTATTATTTCTCGAAGCGTCGCTGGCCGATGATATTGGTGCTAACGGTCATATGGACGGTCAGATAATTCCACCGTATTGACACGTGTCATTACTTAATGAGAGGGACACATTCCGGACTGTCCTGGCGGGTCACAGAACCGACTCATGAAGAACAGAGCGCCTCAGGGGTGCTCCTGACTTTCTACACCGCGCGGAACCCGTTTAAACGGGGAGCGGATTCGGTCTGGCCGTGACCGTGGGGTCCACCTTGATGTATGTGTTGTATATCCACGCCGTCCATCAGTTTTTACAATCTAATTTAAGATGATAAGCTGAAAATGAAATAGAATCAAATCTCAGGTGAACCACACCAAAGGAACAGTGGTGATTCAACGCCTACCATTAAAACCTTTCTAGGGCCCACCATAATGATTATCTTCCATCCAACCTGTTAATAAGATCACCCAGACATGGATGAAGGGAAAAAAAAATCAGTTTGATAGAAAACTTTCGTGGCCCACGAGAATTTTTTAATGGTAATTCAATACTATTCCTATGGTGTGGTCCACTGACATTCGTGCCTGCTCCATTTTTTGCAACTTATCCTAAAATGAGCTGGAAAAATGTATGAACGGCCTGGATATAATATACATACATCAAAGTGGGTCCCACGGTCTCGGCCTGACCAAACTTAGGACTTGGACCCGGATCCGGCCGAATCTGCTCCCGTTTAAACGACCATCTCACGGGGGATGTTGCTTTCCATTCCTGAAGGGTAATATGGTCAAAATCTGTCAACAATCTCTATTCTCTTATTGGGGCCATGATTGGGTGATCCGGACCGTTGATCTGATGTCTTTTACAGCGGATGAAACATGGTCAACTTGAAAAAATTGAGAAGCAGTGTACAACGTTCGAACCATGAATCTTGTGACAGAACCTATGCTAGTTTTCAGCAATTTAAAAAATGGTGGCGAGTGGCGACTCTTCATCATCTCGTTTAGTGCTGATTTACAGCTATCCGGACCACCCAAATGATGGGACATTGTGCATGGATCATATCTCTAAAATCACACCAATCAAGAAATCCTGACCATCCAACTAATGCCTATCAAATGGACGGTGAAACGTAAAATATTGAACCGTCTATATTCAAAAGGAAAAATAAAAATCAGATGGTTACCACTATCTTCTCGTTGAAATTTTGGTTGATGCACCATCCACGTCAGCAATTTAGACCATCTGGATTGCCGTAAATTTTCGAATTCTGCACGACTAGTGTCATTAGACAGGCGCGGCCTCGGTGGATGGATTGCTGACTTTTGAGCACAACGCGACTTATTTTCCTTAAATCCACACCGTCCATCAATTTTTACCGATAATTTTAGGACATTCTCCCTAGAATTATGCAGATCCAAATCAGGTGGACCACACCGTAGGAAACAATGGTGATTGACCATTAAAAACTAATTGTAGGCTACAAAAGTTTGGATGAAGCTGATATTTGTGTGGTCCCTTCATCCATGTCTTGGTGACCTTATCGACAGGTTGGATGGAAAATAAACATTCCGGTGGCCCTCGGAATTTCTCTATGGAAGGTATTCAATCATCACGGTTTCCTATGGTGTGGTCCACCTGAGATTTTTTTCTTCTTCATTTTTTGGATATCCAACTAAAATGATCTTTAAAATCGGATGGACGGCGTGGATTTAAGGAATACCCATCACAGTGGGATCCACAGTCAGGATCCACCCACCTTGGTGGATCCCCGCCACGCCCGCATTGGCCTTGCTGGTGAATCTCACGCCGCGCTTCCTGCGGCGTAGTACAATACTTCGTCGAAAAACACTTTAATACTTTGGCAGAGTGCAATGGATAATACGCATGTACTTAGAAATCACAACGTGGCGTATAATTAATTCAAAGTAAACCATCTAAATTAAGGATGCCTATATAGATATATCATGAACAAAAAAAAAAAAGCTTTTTTAGTAACCTGACCATAAGATTAGTGGACATTTAATGGACGGTTAAAAATGAAATATCCATTAATTCTATTTTAACGAACAAGTTTCCACGAATCAGAGTTTATGATTTCTCAGTGGGATCCACAATCCATTCGCTTTAGTTTGAGTTAATGTACGCCACTCGTACTGCATGTGTATCAAGTGCATACTCTGCCAGAGTATCAAATGATTCCCCTCGATGACGAAATTACCCTTGTAGAAGAAGTGGTGCAACCAACCATTTTGGAGGGTGTAAATATCAAATCCCAGAAACTCATATCCCTCCCTCTTTCTCACATAAACAAAGGATATTATTATATCAGGGCCTACTCCGGCGTGCAGGCTCTGCAATCCTCTCTCTAGAAATTGCAGAGAGCGAAGGAGAGAAAGAAAGAGGATCGAAAACCCTTTGCATTTCAGTGAAATTAGGGTTCCTTTTCCCTTTCCCTTGCATTTCTCTCCGATCTGCTTCAGATTCTTGAAGATTCACAGATCTCTGAAAATACTTCGATCGATCACGAGAATCTGGTAACGTTTTTCTTTGGAACGGTTCCGATCCTTTTTCTTTTTTGTGCATTTTTGTTTGTTTCTGGATTAGGACTAGATTCGAATCGAATCTCTTACATTTCCGTCTCCTGGATCGGATTCGCAGATGTGGCGGGTTTAAATCTCGAGGTTTTGGAGAGAAATTGATGTTCTGCTCGATCTCTTATTTCTCACCTCCTCTGTGAGTATCGCGTCGCGATTTTGTTGTATCTGAGATTTTTCCATCCTTTTCATTTTGAATATTTTTAAATTTTTTAATTTTTGCAGTGGTTTCATTTGATTTCTGAAAATTGGCGCCGCAACGCCGGGCGCAGCAGCGCCACATGGGTGGCCAGATGCATCAGAGCAATGCTGCAGCGGCGGCCGCTCTGTACGATGCGGGGCCTGCGAGCAGTGACACAGGTGATGCGGTCATGGCACGGTGGCTCCAGTCCGCAGGGTTGCAGCATCTGGCTTCTCCATTGGCCTCGACTGGGATCGACCATCGCCTCTTTCCCAATCTCCTCATGCAGGTATAACACTTCCCCTAATTTTCCTCTTCCTTTTCCGTCCTAGATTTATGGAATTATTGAATTTATTTGGTTTTTAATTTAATTTTCATTGATGGTTTGGTTATGGTTTTGCTGTCATGCTGCATCATTTATGTGATCTGTCTCTTTTTATTTAATTATTTTCTGGAATTATTTGTGTGCTTGATGTTGATGTTGCTATCCTTACTGTTGCATTGCGCATTCTTCTGCAATTTGGATTACTATGCTTGCAGATATTCACCTTTCATGATTATAGGACCATTTGAGTGCACTGCTGGTTTTACATGAACTTCAAAATAGGACTTTTGGCTCAATTAGGTATTTTGCAGCAGAATACTCGCTTTAATTGAATCAGAATGTTTATTGTTTGCTGCACATGTCAGAACGTTTTGCAACCAATGTGTATTGGCATGTACAGGTTGATACACTGTGTGTACTTGGTTTCAGTTTGAATTTCATACTTATTGTACCGTTTTGACAATGTGGATATGTGTGATATGGGATGGTATTGTAAGGCATGTTGCTATCCTTGCCGCTTCTAGTTGACAGCATATGCTAGCATTTCTAGCATTGACACAGGTGTTCTACAATTTGAATGATGGGTGGGCATGCCTTTGCTCTACCTGTCATAGCTATAAACCCCTTTGAATGTGATGATGGTTCTAAATTAACCCAAAAACTGGAATATCATTTCTCCTTTTCTATTTTTTTTTTTTTTATCTTAAATTTGAACATAATTGCTAGGGTTTTGGAGCACAATCTGCCGAGGAAAAGCAGAAGCTTTTTAAATTGCTGAGGAACTTCAATGGTGAGTCGGGCTCTGAACCATACACCCCAACTGCTCAAAGTTCAGTTGCAACGGCTGCAGTGGATGGTTTTTATTCGCCTGAATTGAGAGGGGAGTTTGGGGCTGGGCTTTTGGATCTTCATGCTATGGATGACACAGAACTTCTTTCAGAGGTATGATGCTCTGGGAAGCCACATGTTGTCCTTTGATGCAACCTGTCTTTTCATTTGCATTTACCTTTTCTCGATCCATCTCTGTGGTACAAAAATTATGTTTGCATGGTACAGTGGAGTTATTTTCAAGCATTTGCACTAACAAAAGTGTTCCATCCATAGGTGTATCTAGATTTCACAAACTAGTAGATGTAGCTAGGATATGGTAATTTTAGGTCATTAAATTCCATTAATAAAATTCTCCTTAAATCTAAAATGCAAGGCAATAACAAATCTAATATAACTCCACTGTACCATGGGTGTTGATGGTCGTCAGTTGATATTCTAATATACTTCAATGCAAGATTATCCTATATTATTAAGTACAGAATACAAGCAGATATGTGAATAGAAATCATCTTCACCATATCTGGAAAATTTGTCTTCTTCTTTTTGCCCTATTGTCATCAGGGTATTTTTGTGGTACAAATCAACTTAGTAACTAGTGAAAATTGCACTTACTAGTGTGAACCAAATAACCAATTATAAAAGCTGAATAACTCAATAGATTGGGTTCATCTTATCCATCTGGTTAGCCTCCGCTACACTCCTTCCTACAGGACTGGCAGTTTGGTTGTCCCTAAATCAATGGGGGTTTAACTAGTTCGGTCCGGTTTGATTCACGGTTGGTTGCAGGTTTGATGTAGTTTGTGAATCAAATCTAAAGTTGCAGTTCAATTTATCCTAAATGTGCTGAATGGAGCTAGTTTGGTTCAATTCAATCTAGGCAGATTGGATACAGTTCCTGAAGAAGAAGAAGAAGAAGATGGTCATTGGTTAGCAGTTGGTCATTGGTTAGCAGTCCAAATACATCAATCAACGAGAAAGGGCAGACAACACAATGTTTCCTCCTGGGTGGATCATAACCTGGAAATGAGATGGGGAAAGCATGATCAATTCAAAGGTTACTTTTTTTTTTTCCCTCTTCAGTTTTTATCAAAACCTGATTGGTATTTGGTGACATAAAAAACAAACTGAATGAATCTACCTCAACTAACTCGGATCCTAACAAGTATTGAGCTGTGAACTCAGGCTGAAATGTGAATCAGGTAACTATGCTCCAAGCAGTTTGGACCAAGCATGGACGTGCTGACAGGAGCCACTGTAAACAATAAACCTGTATTCCAATCTCTGTTAGTATAAATACAGGGTGTTTTAAAACCCTTTAGACTGCTTTCTTTCTTTTTCTCGATCTCAAGTTTACTTGAGCACTGAAGAGGAGTCACTATAAACAATAAACTTGTATTTTTTTAAAGGATTAATAAACTTGTATTCTTAGCTTTGTTATTTATAAATACAGTAGTGTTTGGATACTTTAGCGTGCTTCCTTTCTCTCTTTTTTATCCCCTCATAGACCTTTGGTTACTAGCAAAACCCAGAAGGATCTGCTGGCCACAACCCAAAGGCTACCATGAGATGTGTGGTTGACACTAGAATACTAGATTCAATACCTGGGTCTTTCAACTAGTAGATTGGTGCACATTAACATGGGATTTTTTAGAACACTTGATAGGAACTCAACAATCAGGTTGGAAGTAATGAATCTACATGACTCGTCGGTTTATATACAGTCTTACAGTTAAAAAATATGTAACCTATGATATCCATATGCCTGTGTATGCTCAACTTATTCTGTTGGACACGACACAATACTGATACGGGCACCAGATACTCGTTGGATAGAGTTGGGATATGTTTCCACTAAATCCTATCGTGTTAGATTTGTTATTTTTGAAATCCCAACAATTTTCTTACATTCCTACCATAACATGTGTGTGTACACAGAAATAAAAGTATATGTACCCACCGACACATGTATATATTGATAGTAGGCATTTTGTAAACATTAACAAGTTTTGTTAAGTTTTAGCACGCTAGAAAGATTAAAAAGCAATTCCCATCCTTAATAAAACCAAAAACTAATAGAATGGATCGAATAGTTCTAGACTTCTATTAAAAAATCATAAAACTAAAATATGAATAACATGTTATACACGGGATAAAAGAGTCGTATCTGCTATCCATATCCTGCATTTCTGTAGCCGCATTCCCATATTCATGTCTGCATCATTATCCATATTTGATTATTTTAGACCCTTGTGTACAAATTTTCAAGTGCACCATATGGATGAAGTACAAGAGTACTCGAGTGCGTAATTTATCGTTGTTTAGCAAGCAGACTTGGCCTCTAATCCTTGTCTCATTCAATCGTAATGGATGGATTGATTCTGCAGTTCTGTTTCCTTTTCTTCCTTAATTTTTTACATTTTCTTTGAAATCTCTCTGCCCTATCAGAAAGAAAATTCATTATTGAGCATCCTCTCTTAACATATTAACTTGAACTGATTTGATGCCGGTACAAATGCTAGCATATTCACCTGCTACCTGTAGCCGCATGTAGGCACAAAAAACAAAGATTGCCAGGTGGGCATCAGATCTATCACCTTTGTAAGGAGTTGAGGTTATTTGTTCCAATGCAAACTAGTAAATATGCAGAATTCCGCTTGTCATTTTGTTTTTTGCAGATGCCAAACTGCTTTATGAATTGTCAATTACATTATTTACTAATCACGAGAATGATTTTCATTTATTTTGGTCATGGTTAAGTGAGATGGAATTGCTATTCCTAATCACACTCTTGTATAAAATTTAGTATGAAAATCATAATATAAACATGATTTTCTCTTTTCATTCCGTGTTATTTTCTCTCTCTCTCTCTCTCTCTCTCTCTCTCTTTGTTTTTTGGTTTTTTTAAACAATGTCGTTTACCTCTTCGCAGCATGTTATGTCAGAACCCTTTGAGCCATCACCTTTCATGCCTCCTGTTACCAAGGGGTTCGATAACGACTTTGATGCAACGACTAGCAGGCAACAAAGAAGCCAAGCTGATGCCTCAGTTAGATTATCAACTAGTGAAAAAGAGGCAGGTTCGAAGGAGAGCAACCTGGCGAAGATTAAAGTTGTGGTATGTTGTTTCCATTCTTTACTACCAGCTACTCACCATCTGAGACGTTTGTCCGCTGAGCATGGTTAATATTTTGATCTAGAAAACTTGGTGGTGCTCATATGCTACCTACTTGCTAAATTTTTGTTGGGATCCATTGTATTGACACTATTAACATCATCGTTTCATACAAGAAAGCAGTCTTGATTCTGAATTAACTCTTGAAATCATGGATTTTTTCTTTCTGCATCATACCTTTTATCTGCACTGCATCCATCACAAACTGTAATGCCAACTCGATGTTGGTTTTTTTTATGTTTTGAATATTTCAGAGTGCATGTCAAATTTGTTGAAATTGTCATTTGTGAGCAAAAACTGTTCTGTTGATGCATGCAACTGTTCTGCTGATGCATGCTGAAGTTGATGCTGCTCCTGTTTATTCAGAAGCCCAATGATTTCTGCTGGACTTGTTACCTTATCTTTGATTTTTTTGATCTCTATTGTGCCTGTTGGCCCTTTCATGCCATAGAGGCCTGATGTAGTTGATGCCCTTGTTGCCTTATTATCTGGTTCAATTTCTATTTATGTGATTAAGTGAAGTTTAAGTTGTTCATTCCATATCTCTTTGGTGACTCTGCATGGAATCGTGCATTATGGGAGAAAAGTTGGTTTATGTTGTTCCGGTTTGTATGCCAGGTTCGAAAAAGGCCTTTGAACAAGAAGGAGCTGTCTCGAAAAGAAGAGGATATTGTAACCGTCTATGATAATGCATACTTAACTGTTCATGAGCCAAAGCTAAAGGTTTGATTGTTTATCTGCTGCTTCATAATGCTGTGCCGAATTGTTTTTGTCTCTCCTTTTTACGGTCTCTGATCAATCCTGTTTGTACTTGCAGTGTTCTACTTAGCATGTTGTATCTATAAAGATGTGCACACTTTTTTCTTATGTTTGGAAGTGTAATCAATGCTCTGTCTCAGCCAGTATTCATGACATATTGCATAGACTTGATATGCTTAAATCTATATATTTACATGTTGACAATAATATTGCTTTTTGGCTTCATTTGGGACTTTATTCATCTATAGAAATATTCCATGCTATGTCTTTTTTTCTCCTGTTTCTGGATATCTTCCTAAGCAACTTAGCAAACCCAAGTTAACCTTTCACGTGGGACAGATTCAGCATGCTTTTTCTCATAATTTCCTATTGGGGTCTCTTGCCTTTTTGGGATATGAATCCTTGAATCTGGACACAGATATCCATTTTGTAGCATCCTTCCATGGAATTGCCATGTTCCATGGGCAAGGAATTGGTGCTTAAATTCTTGATTGCTACTCACCCTGCAGTCAAAGATTAGCAAAACCGATTTGCATGTGCCTGTCTTTCTAACTTGGGCAAAATGATTTCAAGGAATGTATTAGTCACATTGTCCTGAGTCTCCTGACACATGCTGTTTGTGTCGCTTGACATAATCACATGCATCACTCTCCATAGAATTTGGATAAGGGAATCCCTCTGTTCCCACTCATTCTGTTTGTTATGTTTGTGTGAAATTGCCAAAGGTGGACCCTAAGTTCGGTAATCACACCTCCTACTGGGCCACCACCACTCATGCTAACATCTTATCTTTTAAATGCTAGCATGTGCTCAGTGGCTGAGTTGTAACATGATGTGGTTGTAGTAGAGTGTGCATGTTGGTGGGTTTGTGTGTGTGCAAGCTCTCATTGCAATGAGCGCTCCTGTGGGACACCGTATCATTTGATGGATCAGGGTTCTATAACTTAAGGAGAGAGCCTTATTCAATCTATCTCAAAAAAATTTCCTCTCACATGCTTCCCTTCTCCTTTCTTCTTCTCTTCGCTTGACCATGGATTTCAACAGTGGGAATTGAAGATGTGAGGTTTGGAGGCGGATTTCTTCCAGTTCCCATTAGGGATGTTGGGAACCTAGGAAGCATAACATGAGTGTGGATGTGAGAAATTTGGTGGTTGGGAAAAATCATGAATTGCAGATGAAGAATATTAAGTCTGTTTGGATAAGAATCCTGCAAAACTGGGCTATCAATGTAGCTACTTGCAGTAGGGGATCTGCAGTTTGGAGGGCTAATTATTCAAGGAAGTCTTTTTTGGACAGGCAGAGGGAGCAGGATCCATTATTGGGAAGATTGATGGTGGAACGGTGTCAGCGTGGCTTCGAAGTGATTCATCTGATCTCGGCCCAAAAAGGTGAAACCGTGCAAAATATGTTTCAAAGAAGGGCTGGAAAAATCGTTTGGGCCCTATTTTCTGTTTAAATCTTTTTGACAACAAAATCCAGATGCTAACATTGATGATGGATGGAAGTGCTTGAAGAGGTTTGCATTCTGCAGTTGGCTGAGGGAAGAATATGGGGGCTGGAATCCAAAGGGGCATTCATGATGCGATCATTTTATCTTTTACTTGCTGAAGGCAGTAGTTCCTTACCATTAAAAAAAAGGCAATAGGGCTTAATGCCCATTGCAACATTCATGGATTTTATATTCATCTTGATGAATTGATTTCAGGATGTAGGAATTTCCTGTCATAATAGGTTTTGCTACCAAATCCTCCCTCCCCAAGTCTGAGTTGACTTGGAACTCGGTCGAGCGCTTGACTGAGACATTTGATTTGCTATCGAGTTGTAGTAACTATGTCTCCCAAATATGGGTTTGGATGTCAAGTACGCGAAAGGATCAGGTACAACGGATTCTCAAGCCAAATCCTTCAGATATGGGTATGCCAAAGATTGGTTAGTGCTCTTCAGTATAATCATGCTAAAATACTCCATAACAATATCAGAAGTTGAGTATTGTCTGTCCAGATTGGCTTTGGAGGAGAATGCAGCAGTTCCATAGCACATTCCTATGTTGTGGGACTAAGAGCATGGTCTCCCACTGATGAGAATTTTGAAGAATTTGCCCATCTCATGAATCTTTTGCAAGAGAAGAGGGCCAGATGGAAGCGGAACCTAGAGAAATCAGTTCGATGCACAATCAGATCTTTTTATCCATATGCCAAGCCTTCTTCGAGGGTGTTGGACCCCAATTGTCATGTCTGGAAGTATTTGGTTCCTCCTCATGTCCGCCTCGTGTTTTGGCCTTTGGATGGTTGGTTGGAAAGGAGACAGTTCTCACAATTGTCTGTTTAATAAATAGACATGATTATTCCAAATGCGTCGTTTTGTGCCTTTGAGATGCGGCTATGTGGACCACCTATTTGTGCACTGTTGCTTCTTACAAAATTGGTCGATTGGTCCTTGATGCAGTAAAATGGTGGAGCAGGAGTCGTGTTGCTGATCCCAATTAGTTGGGATAAGGCTTCATAATGTTGCTGCTTCTTGCAGAAGAATGGTGGTCTTTCTTCAACCTGTTGAAACTTTCTGTGACAAGTTGAGTGTGGCTAGTGTGGTCTTTTAAAAGTCAAGGGGCTTTTGGGTGCTTGAGCTAAATCCCCCTCTAGTTTCATTAAGTTCTCTGTGGAGAGTAATGGATTGTTAGGGTTGTTTTCTATTTGTATTGCTTTGACGATCCCTCATCATCAGTCTTATTGTTCTCTCTCTCTCTCTCTCTCTCTCTCTCTCTCTCTCTCAATAAAATCTTTTGTTACCCCCTAGAAGGTGGGAAAAAAGAAAATTGAAGTTGAAAATTTGATCCAGTTGATACTATCCACTATAAATTTCGAGTAACTAACAAATTTTGAAGCCAAAATTCCAGTAGACAGGGATTTCAAGTCTTGAGGGGATTCCTTATTTCAGTGTCTTAGTATCCGACTTGGTTACTCCATTTTTCTGGAGGATGTAAGTATCCCACTAAGTTAAGATGCAAGTACAAAATCCTTAGAAAAAAAACAATTTCAAAAAAAAAAAAAAAAGCTAGAAATTTTCAGGTGCTCAACCAGTTTTCTTTCAGGTTTCCGATTGATCAAGTTATGGTTATAGGCTGGCTTGCTTGGCTAATTCAACACGAACATGGTCTAGATTTAGTGATTCACTCCATTATGGCGGACGTTATGGTGGTTTCATTTGAACTTTTGCAATAATGTTTTGACAATATCTGATTTCATGATGAATTTACAGGCAAATCAATATGATGGTCATATAGCTAGGTAGTCGGTTTGTAGCACTTATTTGAAAACTGATTGGAAGTCTTGATGTTGAAGGTGGACTTAACCGCATATGTGGAGAAGCATGAGTTTTGTTTCGATGCTGTACTGGATGAGCATGTTTCCAATGAGGAGGTAACAATCTTCTTTTCATAGAGATTGGTATTGGCTTTATACAACTGTATTACCTATTCTTTTTACAGATCCTTCCTCATTTTCTTGGTTTCATTATCTTTTAATTGCCTCAGCGTATGTTGTGTTCCTGCATTTGCCTTGTTCAATGACTTTTAGTTCATTCATGTTCTATTGTTTGTCATTCACTCATTCTATTAACTTCAATTTGTTTGTGGCATACCATGATGGATAGCAACTTTAAACCTCTCTTATTCTCTGACTTTGTTTTCTGTTACCCTGATTTGAACAGGTATACCGTGTTACGGTAGAGCCGATCATTCCTACCATTTTTCAACGAACAAAAGCAACATGCTTTGCATATGGTCAAACAGGTTTGTAGTGATTTGGATCTTCCTTCTGTCTTTTGCGTGCACGCCAACAATTCATTTACAATATAAAATATCTCTCTCCTTCACCGAATACTGCTGAAAAATCTAATTGTTTTTGCAATTTATCTTGATAATTGGAGTTTTTGGACTTGTGTGTTTACGTGAAGTCATGGAAAATGCTAGTCCCCCCCCCAAGTTACTATAACCTAAATTGTTTTTTCCCCTTTGGAACTAAACTACATTTGTCTAATCAAACTTAAAAGACACTGAAGTCTTCAATTGGTAGTTTTCAAAATTTCTTTGCAGTCCTCATCTGAATATTGCCTTGAAGATATTCCGTATTAATGTTGATGTCGCATTGTCCAAATGAATCTGCTATGGGCATGCTTGCTACATGGAGACTGAAGGCGCTAGTTTTTTTTTCCTCATTTTAGTAATTTCTTTCTTCATATCTATTTTTCTGCTATTTTTGCTTGCTATATTTTTACGGCTTCTCTTTGTTCGCGAAACTGAATTGGTTATTGGTAAGGATAATTGAAGTACCCGGATTGATTTTGTTTTCAGGTAGTGGTAAGACATTCACCATGCAACCCTTACCCCTCAAAGCTTCAGAAGACATTGTGAGATTATTGCACCAACCATCCTATCGTAGTCAGAGATTTAAGCTTTGGCTTAGCTATTTCGAGATATATGGTGGTAAACTTTTTGATCTTCTCAGTGATAGAAGGTCAGTATTCTCTCTGCGTTGGCTTTGTTGCTTCTTGTTGTGCAATGGAAATTTTGATGCTAAGGACCAATGTTCGAAATATCGGTATTACGTTGTGTATCGCACCCTTGGGATACGGATACGTATCGGTTATCGCATGAGATATATCGGTTGTATTGCGTAATGTATAGTTGTTGTTGGAAACATGGGGAAATTGGTTGAAATTTTCAATGAACTTCAATAATTATTAAAAAAGACATCAATACACACTTATAAATCAAAACATTATACAAAAAAAAGAAGAAGTGCACATAATAGGTTTTCTTTGTATGGGGTCTTAATCTATTTGCTGTCTAACTGAATTCATGCAAGTATATTCGAAGTCTATTCATATAATTTATAAATGTAAGAAGACGTGTGGAAACACAAGCAATATATTCAAAAGCAAAAGAAGAATCAATAGATTAGGTTACATACATGTTTGATTTTATGTTTGGACACAAAAATTGCAACCGATTTGTGAAATTTTGAGAAATTTTTCAATTTTCTGTAACTCGGCCCATCTCCTCCAAATATCAAAATCAAAGCTCCCAATCTATGATTTTTTAATGCAAAACATGAAAATAATGGATTTGTAACAATTTGACATTGATTTAGCATTTGATTTATTGAAAAAAAAGGATCGAAAATCGAAAATGCTCACCGGATCAAACATGTGGGATATATCCCACTACTCGTGCGTTTCATATTGCATAGGTGGGATGCAAGATATATCATCGGATATATTGGTCGATATCATCGATACTTAAATTACTGCTTAAGACTAATTAGTAGTCTTGCCCCCTTGTATATGTTTTTATTTCTGCTTGTACAGGTTGGTACCTAGGGCATGTTTGGATTGGAGGAATCCTTGGTGTAGGTTTGGAAATCTCAATCATTATGTAATGATTATTTCCCAAGGCACTATGCAAGCATGGATTCCATTTTTAGGGGTCTCGTTTGGAAAGGAAATGGAAACATCATATTTCTCTCTCAATGGTCATCTCATCCAAACTATGGAAACAGCTACTGATTGCCTAGTGGAATCTACCATTTTCTTTGCTATCCAAATAACAACCAAAATCACATTAATGGAAAATCGCTTCCATGTCCCTGGATCTTCATGATTTCCTTGTATCCAAACATGCCATGGTTTACCATCTTCAATAGTTTCTCATTCTGCTTTGCATTATCGTGCAAAGTTGACCACTACCTAACAGCAATATCACTGTTATATCTTAGCTGCTTTTGGCACAGACCCATAGTGCTTAACCATGGTCTTCTGTTGTTTCTTGTGTGTATCGGTCACCTAAACTTAGTTAGCCACGATGCTCTATCTCTGCTTGCCAAGGTGGGGGAGTCCTCACTTTGCATGGATTTCCATGGCCAACAAGATTCTGACAAGCAAGAGTCTAAAGGAAAACTACACAATTCCAAACATGTGTGTCATAGACAGGGAGGTGGAAGAGACTCCAAACCATCTTTTCCTTCAATGTGAGTGGCTAGGGCTGTTTGGAATAATTTTTTAAACCTCTTTGGGGTGGGGGTAGCTAAAGGCCCTCTAGCTCCAAGATAAGTTCTGTGGCAGATGATAGATGCAGTTATGCTGGGAATTTAGAAAGAGAGGAACTGCAGAATCTTAGATGGTAAGGGCCTCAAGATGGAGTCTCTAAGAGATCTAATTTATGGCCCTGGAGTGGGCCATGTACAAATCCAGAATTCAAGTTGGCTCCTATCTCCAATATCCTCACCTCCTGTGATTCATTTTTTCAAGGGAAAAAACTTAGTTTCCGCTTGTTAGGATTAGTGCCTTTTTTTTATTTTTGTTTTGGTTATTGGTGGATGTACAATAGATGATAGCTCATCCTCTCCCCCCTGTTTTTCTTTGTTCTTATTTGTAGCTTTTTTCTTTTGGAATAAAGTGAGTTAATTATTAAAAAAAAGTTACCTAACCTTATGGAGAGCATTATCACAAAATACAATGATCTTAAACGTAATCTCCTCAATAGTCTTTATAATCTGAACAAGAGCTGCTTCTTTATAATCTGAACTAGAGCTGCTAGAAGTGAATCAAATATGTCTCTTAAATGTTCGTCATTGTTTATCAGTTCTCAGTGTTTAGATTGTTGTTTCCTGTTGCTGTTTTTTAATCGGTCAACATTAGTATGCTGGAAAATCAAACAACTAAGGAAATCGTGTAAAAAGTAATCATATCCTGTAAAATTTTGGTTTAGATGAGTCTGCTATGAATCTAGTTGAAGTTTATTAGTGCAATCTCATTTTCAATCTCACCTTAGGCAGAATAAAATATCCGGAAGTGAGAATGTTTTGGGCAGTATATTCTCAATAATGACTTGAAACACTATCAGCACACGGATCCCATCAACAATTTAGATATCAAGTGAGAAGGTTTTTATTATTTGCACTAGTTAATTATATATTTTTCCATATATGGCAGTTGTGGAATATTATTATTATTATTATTATTTTTCAATCTTTGTGGGAGTTGTGTATTATTACTGCAGCAGAGCATGTCCTTTCCCTTTTCTTTGCTATTTAGTAAATCAATGGAATGTTGAGCAGATGTAAATAAATGGGTTGGACCATCCATTCAATTTCTTAACCCCTGGATAAGTTATCTACTACTCTAGCGACATGCTTCCATGTATCATCTCAAACTCCACCTGGTAGTGATATTCCAGCCGGTCCCAAGCCCTGGGTAAGGGGGGTTTGGTAAGTGGGAAACCGTTCTTGAACTTTTTCCAAGCAATCTTGAGAAAAATCAACCCCAAATATGGTTGCCCTCCATGTTGTTCTTTGGTCGACCTGGGGCGGAAGGAATGATCGGTGCTATTGTAATAGGAATCCTTCGGTTAAGGGGATTCTCTGCTTAAGGGGATTGTTAATCGGATCATGTTGTTAATCAGGGGAGTGGGTTCCCCCTGATGGGGCTCTCTCTCTCTCTCTCTCTCTCTCTCTCTCTCTCTCTCTCTCTTGTGTTGTTGTTTTTTGTTTTTTTTTTTATTTTAAAACTTTTTCTTTTGGTTTTGTTGTTTTGTTTTTGGCCCTTAACAAAGTGCATTATCTTAAATAAAAAATAAAAAAAATCAACCCCAAATAGTTTGGACAATGTTATGGTGGTGATATTTTTTTAAAAATTTTTTTATAGGCATTTATGTTGATATTCGATGGTGATATTTCTATCATATACGTTGACCAACGAGACTAAAGTGGTAGTTAATGTAAAATTAGAGGTTTGGAAGAAAACTTTAGAGTCTAGATGTTAAAAAATTAGCTGACCAAGATAGTACCTGGAGTGCAATTTTAGTAGGAAGAGTCATAGATGCAGTGTTCGAAATATCGGTATCGCGCAATGTATCGCAACCTTGGGATACAGATACGTATTGGTTATCGCACGGGATATATCGTTTGTATCGCATAATTTATCGCACTTTTTGGGAAACATGGGAAACATTAGCAAAATGGTTGAATTTTTTTATGAAACTTCAGAGATTATTTAAAAAGACCTTAATACACACTTTTAAATCATAAAATATCGAAAAAGATGTGCACATAATAAATTTCCTTTGTATAAGGTACTAAGTTATGCATTATCTGTTTAAGCTAAGGTAAATATATTTAAATATGATGCATACCATTTATAATGTATAAAGATATGCATGAAAATGTGTCATATCCAAACCTCAATTGAAATTCATTTTAACATATCATTTTAGGGCATGACTTGAAAAATAAGGCAGATCCAAATCTGAGGTGGACCACACCACAAAAATAGTGGTCATTGAATGATCATCATTAAACTTTTTTGGGGCAATAAATTTTTTGGATAAAGCTAATATTTATGTTTTCCCATCCAGGTTTGTCAAATCTCATGAATAGATTGGATGACAAATAAACAGTATGGTGGGCCCTAAAAAGCTTCAATGGTGGACATCATTGCCACCACATTTTCTTGTGGTGTGGTACACTTGATCTTACATCTGTCTCCTTTTTGGGCTCATACCTTAAAAATACTTATGAAAATGGATGGAGGGTGTGGATTGGCTGGTGTACCACATATCAGTGAGGTATGGGCATGTGTCGTGTGAAGATGGGACGCGGATTTCCTACTAAATCCTTTCGCAGGAGTGGGGCACACCGTGATGTTTGTGAGAAATCTACTCCATCCATCAGTTTTGTGAGCTTATTTTAAGACTTGAGGCAAAATTTGAGCAGGATCCAAGACTCAAGTGGGCCGCACTAAAGAAAAAGGTGGGTAGGTAAATTCCTGCGGTTGAAACCTTCTTGAGTCGACAGTGATGTTTACATTCCATCCATACCGTTCATAACGTCATTACTACTGGGATGAATTGAAAACCCAAATATTAGACTAATTCAAAACTTGTGGCCCCCTGAATATTTCAACTGTGGACCTTCAGTCCTCACGTTTTCGGCCCACTCTAGTCTTGGATCCGGCTCATTTTTTGGCCTTATGTCTTAAAACGTGCTCAAAAAACAGATGGACGGAGTGGATTTCTCACAAACATTGCGGTGGACCCCACCTAAGTTTCCAGGGCATGAACTTCATTCGAAGTAGTGCGAACGATCATCCACCACCTCCAGTTGTATAAACAGTTCAAAGGAGATTAGAGTTACATGGCCCCCACAATAATGTATTTATTATATCCACACCGTTCATCCATTTGGAGAGATCATTTTAGATCATGGGCCCAAAAATGAGTCACATCCAAACCTCAATTGGACCACACCACAAATCGCAGTGAGGACAATGATTCTCACCGTTATAACATTTGTACGGTCCACCATGACGTTTTTTTCCATCCAATCTGTTCATGAGGTCACAAAGACCTTGATGAAGAGGAAAAACAAATATCATACGATCCAAAACTTTTGTGACCCCCTTACGACGTTCAATATCCTGCTACTTTTTCCAGCGTGGTCCGCTTGATCTTTGGATGTCTTATTTTTTGGCTCAACCCTTACGACGAGCTCGCCAACTGGACGAACGGTTTGGATATAACATATACCTCATGATGGGACCTACAGAACTTGGTGACGTCAACACATCATCCGTGTCGGTGGTGTGCGGTACGCCAGCCCATCTGCATCCCGTAAAAAGGGCTCGGTGCCCTTTTTTTTCGAAGGAGAGAGGGTTCCGGCTTTTCGGAACCCTAAAATCTCTACCAAATCCATCATTTCGCCGAGATTATCTCCGAATTTCGACGAGAATTTCTCTGGATTTCGCGATTTCTTTGGATTTCGACGGATTTCGCCCAAATCTCTCCCAAATCAGAGATTTTGTTGCTACGATTCGAATGGCCCTTCAAATACAAGGCGATCTCCTCTATAGGTATCGAAATCTACTTGTTGAAAGGTTTTTTTTTTTCCGAATAATGAGTCTGTTTGTCGATTTCCGACAATAATGGAGGAGGAATATAGCGCGATATCGACGATATATCGTGCGATATCTGGATTTTGAGATTTTTGTATCTTCCTAGCGTTATCGAACGGGTTTCGTCTCGTTGGGGGCTGATAACGATAATATCGGCCGATAATATTGATATTTCGAACACTGCATAGATGTAAGGCTTTAGTTAAATGCATGAAAAGGGATTCCTAAGAGCTTATTGATGTGGTTCAATCATGCACTAAGAAATGCATAAATGGTCTTGGTTAGGAAGGGACTTTGTCCTCCCTAAAAAGAGGACAAGAGGGAGACCTAAAAGGGACTTTGATAGAGGTCTTGAGACCAATGTTATCAAATGGCAAGGTGATCACGTGCGATCGTACAATTGCATAAGCGATCGCATAGTTTTTTTTTTTTTTTTGGAAAAAAAATGGACAGTTTGCGATCGTATAATCGCATATGCGGTCACTTTATGCAATATGCGATCGCATACCATCCATACGGCATATGCGACCATCGCATATGTTGTATGGATCGCATTATGCGATCGCTTTTGACAACATGGCTTGAGACGAGATATGAAGAACTTCTCACGCGCTAAAAACATGGCATTACATAGGAAGTTTTGGTGAAATAGGATTGGTACTATTGACCACAAATAGATGGGATAGGGCTATGGTGATGATGTTGCTTTTATTGAGGTTGTGATGTAGGGGCATCTTGGTGCAATTCCAAGAATGCATTGTATCTCCACGCTAGGGGTGGGGTGGCTCACGAGGTGGTACCTATTGTGGGACCGTGCGATTCGAGGACCTATGCGATGTGGGGGCTGCCCACGGGGAGGACTCGCCTAGGTTTCCTAGGAGAACTTGAATATAGGGATAAATCGGAGCTCCTCCAATAGCTCTAGAGCTTTTGGTGCATTGGCCGGTTGTTCGCTATCAAAGTGGGAGCCCAGGGATCGAGTTTCCTTACTAGTGTGGGTGGATGATGCGGGGGCATCTTGGTGCAACTCCAAGAATGCACCGTATCTCCACATTGGTGGTGGGGTGGCCAACGAGGTGAGGCTTGTGAGATGCAGGATGGCCACGAGGTGGGACTCATGCAACACGGGGGTTGCCCATGGGGAGGACTTGCCTGGATTTGCCCGGGAGAAATAGAATATACGGATAAATCGGTGACGCGGGGGTTGCCCATGGGGAATACTCGCCTAGGTTTGCCTGGGAGAACTGGATTATAAGGATAATTCAATGCTCCCCCAACAGCTCTGGAGCCTTTGGTGCGTTAGCCGGTTGTCCACTATCAGGTTGTATTTGTCCTCTAGGCTGTTGGGAGCTCTTATGGCAATTCAAGAGTGCCCGACATTGGGGAGGTATCAAAGGATGAGCATGGTGCAATTACATCCACTGTTTTGGGGCCAATGTAGATAGAAAATTTAACAAGATGTTAAAATTGATGTGGAAATATTTGTCAGCTGAGTAGGAGGGTCATTTATGGTTGAGAGGACTTAGCTTTTGCATTTGCATGGGTGTCAAGAGAGTGCATCGCTTGGGAGTTTTTTCATCTGCTTTTTGAATGGCAACCAAATTTTATTCAAGGAAAAAAAAAATGAGATACAAATCCTGATAAAAAAAAAAGGGGGATGTCAAGGAATCATCCAAACAAAGAGACCAAACACCCTTCAAAAAGGGCACCACATGCCATAAATGAGGGCCTGAAACAAGGAAACAAGACAACAGATTATAACTGGAACTATGTCTCCAAATTATCACAAGTCACAACTCATCCATTGCAACTAACCCACGTGGAGATCCCCCTGAAATCCAGAAGCAACAAGCCTCTCTTGGAGTTTAGCCTTTATTCTGAACAACATAATGCTCCAATCCAGATCTATAGATGTTTGCTTACATCAATCTCTATGGAGGCCAATTTTATTTCTGATGCTTTTCTTTGTATGGGGGACTCCTAATCACTCCTTTTCGGCCTTCCTAAAAAAAATATGACACTTCTATGCATATAATAACTCTTTGGTTATTTTGCTTAAAATCCTTCATCCCAGGGTACCGACTTTTAAATGTCTTTTGTATTTGGCGGACCAATTTGTGGACCTGTTCTGACCCTTATCCTAGCTAAGGTGTTCTAAATTGTCTGAGTGTCCCAATCATTCACCCCAGCTTGCCAACTTTGAAAAGAAGGTCCACATCTCTAAAGTTATATTGCAAGTTACCACTGTAGTCTGTCAACTAGCACTATAAGACACCTGCGCCCTTTCTCACCTTTTAGCCCTTGACTAAAAAAATCATGTTCTCTTGCAGGCTATATATATTATTGATCTTTTGATTACACCTTTTTATTTGTCGTTCTTATTCAAGCGGGGTTGGAAGAATGGGGATTTGCAACTTATATTCTTTCTTATGAGCTGGACTTGCTACAATTAATACATTTCTATTGAGGGAGGTGACTCTTCAGATCTCTCTTCCCTGCTTGGATTGGAAAGGAAATGAAGTGGAACCTGCGATAGCAGGCATTTGCAGCTGCTGATGGCCTCTCCTTCATTTGTCCTAATGTATAGGAGATAAAGCTATTTGTGTGTGCTATTGACCCCTCTGAGGAGAGAGGGATGGACAGTGCCGCCTCATTCCATTCAGGCAGGAATGGCAGTGAGCAACCGTCGTTAGCAGGGCATAAGTCGATATCAGCTGGGCCGGATCCATATCCTTTTTTTCAGATGAACAAATATATATATATATTGAAAGATGAAATTTATTAAGGCCAAAGGCCAAGAAAGCAACAAGAGAAACCAGAAAAAATGAAAAAACAAAAGGAAACAAACACAGGAAAGCGACAACCAGAAAAATCTAAGAACTACCCTTCACGGAGCCCACTCCCTGACATACAAAGCAACTTCGTTGGAGACCCGCAGGACAACACCCACAATTACAGAAGCAACGACTATTTCTCTCCAGCCACAATGCCCAGAAGGATGCCAGAAGGGCAACTCTCCATTTCTTCATGCCAAGAATAGCACCGTTGGAAGCGTGCTAATATCGAAAGAGGGCTTCGACTGACTCTGGCATCACTCAACTAATGTCAGCTGTCTTGAGAATGCTGGACTACACAATGCGAGAGAACAAACAATGAATGAATAGGTGGTCGGCCGATTCCTCCACACAAAGACACAACGGGCATCTGTTTGGAATGATCAGCGACTTTTGTGAATGCTGTCAATGGTAAGGATCGCCCTGCTAGCGATGCGAAAGCCAGCACTTTGGGAGTAACTCTGTAGGACCAGACATAGAAGGTGTGGCTGGTATCTTTACTGTAGAAGCAGACAGGATCGAGTAGAGAAATCAGACTGAGAACACACTGCTCCTAGAGTGAATCCAAACCAACGAGTCCTTTTCACCTTGAACAGGAGCAATCCCCTATAAGAAAGAAAGGAGAGACCGGAAATCACGTAATTCTGTTTCTGAAAGGTTTCTTCTGCAAGGGGGGAGCCAAACTTCCCCACTATCTTGAAAGCAAAAGCAGCTTGCAACAGAGATGTCATTGTGTGGAGAACAAATTAAAACTGAACCACTGTACAATTTGCAACTGCTGGCAATGGTTTGGTTGGCTACTCCTTTCCTTCCACTGTGGGATGGCAAGTTTCATATCTTGCGATAGCTTGATTCCCTCATCTCATCTCCCAACCATTGTGTAGCGTCTTTCTATTCTCTTTTGGAGAAGTTGTCCTCAGATCTATCTTTTGGCAACTAAACTGGAAGTTATTAGGACAGGACTATAGAATTGGATGCACTTGCCTGGTGATAACGACCTGCTGCTTCCAAGAAAAGAAAAGAAAAGAAAAAGAGAAGGGTACAACAACAAAACTTTGTATGGTAACTCTCTAGTAGTTTTCTTCTTGAATGGTGATCCCAAGCCAGCTAAATTGCAAACAATAAGGATCGGCCTGAACCTTACTAAAGACCTCGTGGATTTTTATTTTTATTTTTTCTGGAATCATCATTGAAGGCTATTCCAAGAATGCTGTGTTGCATTGGTTTGGGTTCTAAGCTGCTTCTGTGGAAGTGGCAGTTTATTGTAAATGAAACAAAGGGTTGATTTTCTTTGCATTTTTGTTTTTATTTAATCTTATTTCTTGAGAGGCTATCTTTCTGGCTGATTGCCTAGCCAATGGGGTAGGCCTCTTCTCATTGTATGTCAGAGATACCCATCCATCCACCTTTATGTATAGCATCTCCTTTTTCCCTTTTATGCAAATCCTTTGCTTTTCAAACACACATTTGTCCTTGAATGCATTTACAGATTCTACTGAATAGTCCTGTGGTGCACTGTTTTATGTTTCAGGAAGTGTTTATTAGTAGTCAAAGCTAAAAATTAAAAAATAAAAATAAAAAATAAAAATAAAATAAAAATAAAATCAGTTCATACAATATTATTCTCTAGCAATAACTATCTTGATCTGTATTACAGGTGTATCACGTTATTATCATTTTGCGCCACTTAACTTTTTGGTTTGTGTAATATGAATTAACCACTTCATTGTCACAATACCTTTTGCACTTCTCTGTACCACGTGTTCATAGTGACAGATGTGAGAAAAATAACCCTGAAACATCCCCCTTTGTTGAGGGCTTATGCCCACATCTCAATGGTAGACACTGCTTGTTTCAATAATGAGGTCTAGGGTTCAAGCCCAGTGTACCTAGCAAATAAAAACCCTTGTTGAATGCTTTCAAACGAATTTTTTCTTACCAGATTTTAGCAGCTAATAGTTTTCTATTCATCAACAGGAAACTGTGCATGAGGGAAGATGGCCGGCAACAAGTTTGTATTGTTGGATTGCAGGAGTTTGAGGTTTCAGATGTACAGATCGTTAAAGAATTTATTGAGAAGGGGAATGCGGCAAGAAGTACAGGCTCAACTGGTGCCAATGAGGAATCTTCAAGGTCCCATGCTATTTTACAGCTTGTTATTAAGAAGCACAATGAGGTCAAAGAATCCAGAAGGCACAATGATGCAAACGAACCGAAGATTGGAAGGGTTGTTGGAAAGATCTCTTTTATTGATCTTGCTGGTAGTGAGCGCGGTGCTGATACCACTGATAATGATCGGCAGACCCGGTATGTATATTCCACTGATTTTTCATCTCTCTCTCTCTCATGTTTTATGTATGTGTTGCCTATGATCTTCGAGCTGAGATCTTGGCTGGATCTCAGACATTCTGTGAATGATTGTGCCAGCCATTGATGCTTGAATTGGAAGCAATGAGCATGTTTAGGTCCTGTGTGGGTAATCGAGTCTTATGTGATGCTAGGAGTGAATTTTGGCAGTGAGAAGTTCTTATTGGTTTCTTGTTGCAGAATTGAGGGAGCAGAGATCAATAAGAGCCTTCTGGCACTAAAGGAATGTATCCGTGCTCTTGACAATGATCAGATTCATATCCCATTTCGTGGGAGCAAACTCACAGAGGTGCTTCGTGATTCTTTTGTTGGCAACTCGAGGACTGTCATGATTTCTTGCATTTCCCCAAATGCAGGCTCCTGTGAACATACACTTAATACCTTGAGATATGCTGATAGGTATGATCATTCCAATTTTGAACCAAAACTAATTTCATATATTTTTGCAGTGATGATGTAGAAGGCAAGTTTTAATAAATGACAACATTTGTGCAAATAGGGTTAAAAGCCTCTCTAAGAGTGGTAATGCTAAAAAGGATCCAGTCCCAGGTCCCACTGCTGGCAAGGAATCTTCATCAGCATCGTTGTTACCTGTTTCTGTGGAGTTAGAGGATCCTTTTGACCAAAACCAAGAGGTTAAAGTGGCTGATCCGAGTCGGAGAGTTGTAGAAAATTTCTCGTATAATTCTACTGCTGACTTTGATAGACACTCTTCCAGCTTCCCAGCGAATTACCCCTTTAACGGAAGGGAGGAAAGCGGGGCAACTTCTAGTTCTCTAGATCGGGAGAGGGTCGATGTGAAAAATAGCTTTGGAGGTTCGACTAGTAATAAACCATTTTCATCTGCTCAAAACTCATATGATACAGCAGAGGATGAGAAAGTGCAGAAGGTGTCCCCTCCTCGCAGAAAAGTTTCAAGAGAAGAAAAATCTGAAAAGCAGAGCAATTGGACTAAGAAAGATGGCATATCTGATCCTCCCACCATCAGTTACAAGCAACAGCCTATGTATGATTCTAGCTCGAACAATGTTGCACCAAAACAATATGAGCATGAACCTCGTACAAGTCATGATGGAGAAATCAATGCAATACTTGAGGTAGGTTTATTTTCAGTCCAAGCTTCTTTTCTGTCATTTCTTCATTTTTCTGTAGCCAGTTATCATAAGGCATTTTCTGTATGCAATGTTTTTTTTTTTTTCTAAATAAAAAAATAAAAATTATATATATATATATATATATATATATATATATATAAAATTAATTTTATTTTTATCTTTTTTTGAGTTTGGAACTGTGTTCTTGCTTCACTTGTGTAGGAAGAAGAGGCTCTCATTTCAGCTCATAGAAAAGAAATTGAAGAGACGATGGAGATTGTGCGTGAAGTAAGCCTGTCCTACATCGGCTCTTTGCTACCTTTTTAATTCAAGATCACCATATGTTTCTCAATTACTAATGATGCATGACTTGTGGATTCTAACATATATTATTGATTGCAATTGATCTTCCTTCCATCCTCATTGCTTGTGGAATGATTGATTTCCAATGGATCTACTTTTGTGGCTGGAATGCTTTTATGATTTCCATGAGCAATGCTCCTCACTAAAGTGTCGTTTTTACTAACTGTACTGTTTTGCAGATTGCATTAGTATACAAACTATATTTGATCGTGGTGTTTCTCTTATCTAGAATGTTTATGTTAAATAACTCCGAGACATGGTTTCTTACTTCTTCGGAAACTGGTACATGATAGCACGGCAGCATTACTAGTTTGTGCATGAAGCTTTCTTTTCCATCTGCTGAATTTTACTTTATTGGACCCTTGGGTACGAATCTCTCAAGTCTAGGAACTACACCAACCATCTGGTGCGGGAAAATAATCTTGTTGATGGGGTTTGTCGAACTAAATTACAAAAATAGTTGTTGCAAAAATACATCGTTTTAGTTTGCAGTGTGGCCAATGCTGGAGGCAGTTTGCACAAGAGGTTCAAGAGTCAACTAACGGCACATGCCAATGTGGCGCAGGTGTGCAAGATCCAGTCATGTGTGCAGGATCAGCTGTCACGTCTACTTTGAATATAGGATGTTGGTTACCTTTTTTTCTTTTTCTTTTTAAACCATCCATCATCGTACACGTGGCCCAACTGACAAGCAAACTGTCCATCATCCTAGCAGCTACCACCTGATGACAGGATCTTGCACCTGTGCCATGAAATTCTCTCTTTTTTATCCTTGAATGAATCACACCAGAACTGGTAATGGTCGCACACTATGATGTGGACACAGTGCATGATGAGGAAAACATGCAACACCTTCTGCACTGTTCATCTAGGGGTTCTCTGTTCAGCTGCAATTGTAGCATATGACTGCCACATCCATGTCAAACCGAACTGTGGATTGAACTAATAAATTACTATTTTGCAAGCTAAAGCTCCCAATGTTTGTAATTTAAATAAAGCTTCCATTCGTCAACACTCAGAGCCCAATGATCTTACTAAATTGTATTTAGCCACAATTGAATTTGATCGCTCCCATTTACATGCGGCTTATCAATTTATATATTTGCTTCCAATATCTGTTAATAGATCTTCCTTTAGATTTATGCCATCTGGTGTACGCTACATGATTGGAGGGGTTTGCATGAACGGGACCCATGATGGGAAAGGCCTGTTTAGTAAAGAGTAGGAAGCAGTTGCTCAGCCAACTAATTCTCGAGTCATTTGATACTTACATTAACATGGTTGTATTGTATCAGGAAATGAAGCTACTTGCAGAGGTGGACCAACCGGGCAGCCTGATTGATAATTATGTGACCCAGCTAAGCTTTGTGCTCTCGCGCAAGGCTGCAGGTTTGGTGAGCCTCCAGGCTCGCCTGGCAAGGTTCCAGCACCGTCTGAAGGAACAAGAGATTCTCAGTCGGAAGAAAGTTCCCCGTTAGTCTGCCGCAGACCGTGCCGTGAGTCTCTCCCTTCCTCTCTAAAGCCCCACTGGTTCTCTACTATCTTAAGGCCCTGCTTCTGGTCTCAACTGAAGTGGCTCATCGTTGATCTTTTTTAATATTTTTCATGTATCTTCTAAACCGTATTGTTTGTTGCTATCAAGATTGCAATCATACATATTGAATCTCCCAATGGCGGAGATTTTTGTCAGACTTAAGGAGGCACTGATGCGTTTCTATTCTCATTTCCTCAAGTCTCTCAATCAATGTTGGAGGATGGGTTTTGGGTGTGTAGGGACTGCGGCAGGCCATCTGTAGAGGTAGGTTCAGCCATTGGAGATTTGAGTTGGGTTGGCTTTGCTATGTATTTCATTTGTATCGAGACATGGGTTCTGCAATCTGCAGATAACAATGAGGACACATCAACTTTGTTGAATTGTGACGGGAAATGATTTAACAGAACAAATCCATTTCTCCACAGAAGGAAAAAAAGAAAAGAAAAGAGAGAATGCAATCTAGAGTCTTATTTCCAGTTATTTTCTTGTTCCTGTTTGTTTCATTATCATTTGTCCATGTATTATTTCCCTGTTATTTCATAGTAGAAGGTGAAAGAGAGAGAAACATGTCAGATATGTGGAAATTACTGAAAAGGAGGGCAAGCTATTCTGTGATGGGCAGAGTATTCTGACAAGCTTTTGAGATGTTGCTTTGGTTCTCAGAACAAACACTGCCAGTTATGTTAATCGTGTAGGGGCTGGTGGATAGTGCAATCAACCGATCTGGACTGTCCATTAGGCCCGGCCCACATTTCATACGCAGTCATGGATGATTCTAATAATCTGATCAGTGGCATATTAAATGGATGGCCTAGATTGATTTTGGAATAGGTCCGATCAACAATTTGGTAGGACCAATTATGGATTGCTCGTAGTTGTGAAGGTCAAGGCCAGGCTATCGGACACGTGAGTTGAAATTGATAGATGCTAAAAAGAAGGGCTACTTAAAGAATCAGATGGATGGAATCTTCTAGTCAGTATTTTTTTTTAAAAATTTTTTAACTTAAAAATAATAATAATAAATTAAATTAATTAATGTATGGCATGTTGGAGCTGCACCTAATGGATAGATGAATTGATTGGATTGTTCACGTCCACATTATCCGAATGGAATCCTAAGACCATAAGATTGGGCGCATGTATACAGAACCAGCATACCATGCGTTGCGCATCAAGTGGACCCCACCATGGAGCGGGCATAGATCAGTTCTTGGCTGATTCGTTTGACAACCTTCTGTTTAAATGCCTTTACATCAATGTTCCATCGATAACAGCCTGAGCAGATAAGGTGAGGTCATCTGGCCAATGGTCCAGATGGAAACATAAGTATACAAGGATTGCCTGATCACTAATCAGACAGCATTTAGGAAATGGCCAATCCACCACGGGAGGGCCATCGGATGAATGGTCTGGATCACAACATGAGTAATCCAAAGTGCAAGGTTTCTTCCAAATACTCAAGATCAACATGCGACAGATGAGCTGAAGGAGTAATCCACAGTGGGAGGCTTCTTCCAAACACTCAACAAGATCGACCAAAACATAAGCCTGCCTCATGTTTCCACTGATATGAAAGGGGGATTTCGCATTGACTGGGCCTAGGCCCAGGAACCAGAGTGGCCACATTAACCATATGCTGTTAATATGCTTTTCATGGAAGAGGGAAAAAAACACACTTCCAACATTCTAGTGGGGTAACACTTCCAAATGGGGCCTTGCTATTCATAAATCCTAAGGTGAATCTTGATAGATATTCTCCGGTCATACTATGCACTTAGCAGCATTTAAGAATGGCAGTCATTCTCCTCACAACATGTCGCACAGCAATCCAAAACATCCAAATTGCAGTTACCATGTAGATTGGGGTGCAGTCTAGAATCATGCTTGTGAAACGCTCGTAACCATCTAGGTAGTGTGCCATCAAATGAATGGTTTGAAGTAAAACAGTGAGAGGTCCAAATTCAGAGGGAAAATTTGGATGGCTTACATTATAATCCCAGTGCAAATTTTCAGTTAGGATCCAGATTGGATTGCTGTACCAACTATGGCCATGTGTGCAATGGTGCAAAACAAAAACTAACATGCGAGTTTAGCCCTAAAACTGATTTTCAGGCTAATCCACACAACTCAATTGAAAGCTCTGGCAGAATGGTCTTTCTTGCTTCTTTTTTTGAAACAAACATTGTGACTGGTACGTCAATGAAAAAGAACCGTATACAACCAAAAAGTTGACCACTTTGCCTCTTCAATGGCACAACAGCCTAACCAAAGAAGAGGATTCCTATTTTGCTAAGAAAAGTTTTCCCTGTTTAGCATCATGAAATCTTTTGCAGAGCTTCTGCAGAGTTGCCACCGAGTGCTGCATTGCATTCAACTTCGTGTCCATGAACATACTCTGCAAAAACATAACAGATGGTATTTTTATTGGAATATGAAATTGTAGAAATTACCTAGATGTGGTGGATGTTTGAGATAAATGCATCTCAGTACCTCATAGTCATCACCATATTTTTCAATCAATCGACTGACATAAATGGATTGCATAGTAGTCAAACGCTGCAAAGGGGCTGTTTTTCCATCCCTCCGTTTCTTCCCCAGCACTGATTTCAGATCTGAAGAGCTCAAAGCAACAACAAATGCACTGAAGTATTAGAGTTTACATGATTCCAGTTTTTCAACACAAGCAAAAACTGCTGGAACCTCTGTGGTTCTAGTCATGCTACTTCACAAGAGAAACTGCCTAAAAAGCAGTCTGGAAGCCTGCTCAAATTGGCATTGGATTACAGCTGGCAACCTGCTGGGCCTGCGGTGAGCAAAAGCTAAATTTTGAATGAGCCTGGCCCAATATCAACAGTTCAAAAGGTCAGGCCTGATATCTTTCCAGGCCCAACAATTGCCAGGAGAATATTTGATGCACCTTCTCAGCAGAATTAAGTTCACGTTGTGTTTGGGTCCTTACTCTTGCTGGGGTGGTAGACTCTTAGGAGTTTCAACACCTGGTCAAGAGTTCGAGTACCCATAGGTGGTGAAATTCCACTAAGGCGTGAGTGTGTGGGGGTATGTGTGCATGTGTAAAAATAATAATAATAAATAAATTTACGTTGTGTTTTGGGTGGAGGGGGAAATGGGAACAGCATTAATTTTCAGTCCACACTGCAAATTGTCTTTGGAATGGAACAGTACTACAGTTTTTTCCCTGTGAGCTACAGTATCTTTTTTTCCTATGGAAATTAAGGGTCACAATTAGTCAAAATTTTCTTTATATAAAAAAAAAAAAATTCCAAAACCTATATTAGCATAAAGGGTGAATCTAAAAAATTCTGGAAATCCCATGTATCTAGAACTGACTTCACAATAAAAATGCCCTTATGGCCTATTTTGACTTCTAGGAAAAAAAATGGAGGAACCAATTCTCATGAAGAAATGCTCCAGTGCTCTCAGAGAAATGTACCCTATAGTGCTCCCATAATTGTGCTCCTAGTTGCATTGGTCAACTATGACAATCTAAATAAATCCAGTTCATTGATCCATATTTGTACATTAGGGCTCGTTTGGGAGCTTGTATTTGGTACGTATTGTAATCCAAGTCACAATTATTGGATCCATTATAATTTAAAAATTGTGTTTGGCAGCTTGTAATTGGAATGCATTAGAATTCTACAGTATATTTACAAGAACTTGAATTTCAATAAATCAACTTTAATAGCCCAAAATAGTGTACATATATGTGAGATCTGATATAATTATTGTAATAATTAATAAGCCCATTGAAATATATACTTGACCAAAAAGGAGGAAATTTTGAGCCTTAGGTGGGCTGAAAAAGTGAGCCCACTAATTCTGGAATGTTGAATCAATACCAAAAAATTTTGGGCCCACCTCTCTATAACATGCCTCCCATGACATATAAATTACTAGTGCAACAACCGACAAATACCACATAATATTTGTTTTGCAGCATTAGAATAAAACTGCACGAAGATTGTGCAAATTTAAATTAGAACACCTCCCAATAATAAGATGAATGATGCAAAAGAAGAATATAAATTGTTTAGAGCTATAAATGTCAATAGTGCAAAAGTAACAAACATCTAAGAAAACGATGAAAACAATATACGTTCCGCCCTCAATCTCTTAAAATTTTTAGCAGAAACTCATGTCTCAATTCACGAGGCATTCGAATGAAAAGCTTCACTAATAATGTGTGTAGTGAGATATCTTAGTGTTTTCCACCTAAATGCTTCAGTATTTGTTACACTCATCACATACTGCAATAAGTATGGCTCAAACACATTGTTCCCATGGGCAAACTCCTTCTGCATCTGCACACAAAGTTATTTATGGCATTCTCGATACCCTTCATTGTGTCCATGCAATCCTTCATAAACAGGGATATGTCATCTATCTTGTCTACCAGTTCCTGTGTAACCTGGCCCTACTTTTTCTTCTCTTGTGGTTTGGATGAGGGTGGTCCATTCTGCACACTCTTAGACATTTAAAAATGGGCGATACACCAGTTCGGAAAAATCAGACCCAACTCTAGCATACTGGGTATATTCATATGGGTTCAATTTGAATGCATTCAAAGTGGGAATCACAAGGTTTTCGGGCAATTTGGAAGGTGCTTGTGATGTAGAGCCAGTAGCAAGTAGCATGTCAGAACAAAGTATTCTCTCCCTAAACTTTCAAAATGAGGAAAGGGGTTGTTCCACGGATCTTTCGCTTCATTGTGCCTCTGTAGCCATTCAAATAGAAAATCATATTAACTATAATGTATTTGCAAGCAATAACTATCATTACTTCGTATGAAAGTGACGTAGGGATGGACGTGATGAGGTCAAGCACCGTCTTCCTCAGGGGATAACTATTCTGAATCCATGGAACTTCTCTGGACTCCTCACAAAGATACCTCGAATCCACGAGGAAAATAAGAAAATAGAAGTAATTTCTAGAAATTTGTAATAAATTGATTGATCATAAAAAAAATAAGCTTACAACCTCTTAATCGTAACATGAACCCTAGGAAGAAGTTTCGGAATCAAACTACAACTAAAACTCCCAGAAATCGCGACTTACTATAAATAGTAAACTTACTATTTATAGACAGTCATGATTTCTACTAGACATCATGGTTTTCGGCCAAAAACAGTAAGTGTCCTATTTGGCTTAACCATGCTATTCTCCTAATTTTTCTAAGCACTTTTCTTCTAAGCACTTTTCATGTTGGACACAACTCCTAAAGCCCAACGGATGAAGAGTTACAATCAAACTAAAACTTACTATAAATAGTAAAAACGAAAATAAAATGGGTTTTTAACCGTCGATCTGATGGAATCTCGCAAATTCAGCGGGGGCAACCCAGTGTAGCAGGGTTGGGTGGCTAAAGTAGCTTCTCCCACCCCAAAATCATATATGGTACGTCGAACAACTCATTTAGGTTTGCGAGATATGCCCGTTTTAAGGTTCTGACGGTCCAAATCACTTCTGCCTCCGATTGGGCCTTCTCTGGTCCATCTTGACCATGAACTTGTCCGCAACCCACTCTACATCAGAAAGTCAGATTCAATAAATTCAGTAGTAGCTATCGTCTCATCCAAATGCACTATGCTCAAGCAAGGTCTTCATAATGTAGTAATTATTCTTCAAAGTACGAATTCGACTTCTGCAATGCTTGGCACTTAGCTCAATTCCTAATCTCTCCTAGATACAATTAATTATTGCATTATATGATATGGGTTTGAATGCATTGTTTTCATAATGATAACAAAGAGAGGTGCTCCAACAACATGTCAGCCATACAGTTATCAATCACTAAATTCCATTTTATTGTTCTCCCACGGCCACATGCATTATATGGGGATGACATTCCTGACAAATTGTAATTGAACATGCAAAATAAGATGCATTAAACAAAGATACTTTTCCTCACTAATTACAGTATATTTGCATAACAATTGTAAATATATACCAAATATCTAGCTATCCCTCAATATTAATATTGTATTTATCGCACATAGCTTCTGCGATAAATCACGAAACTAGTTCCAAGTTTCTCTTTCTCCCTACTACTTGGTTGTTCAATTTGGAATTCCTCATCTGACACGTCGCCATCACTTTCATCGATTTCAACTGTTTCGTGGTTAGTTTCATTAGTGGGTGGATGATCTTCTTCATCTGAATCTACATCGTTGCTTGGATTGTCAACGTTATTGAGAAGTGCATCATTCCTTTGATTCACAATATAATTACATATGATACAACATGCTATTGCAATCATCACATGTATATCTATCAGATATGACGGGGCACACTTCAAAATAGGGAACCGCGATTTCAAAACCCTAAACGTCTATTCAATGGCATTTCTTATAGACGAAAAATGAAGATAGAATAACTCCTTTTTGCCCCTCGTAAGTACAACCTTGCTTAAATTCCTTGAGATGGCAATGAATGCCAGGATAAAATGCTAAGAACCCAAGGGTATTAGGAAAACCCGCATCAATTAAGAAGTATCTATAATGCAGGACAATTAACCACTTGCTCTAAAAGCTCGAATTGTTGGAGTATGGCGAATTAATCCCTTTATCTCATAGCCCAGGCCCCACATCTTATGGGTTGAGGACCTCGGCCGAACCCCCTTCGTGTGCCCCAAATCACATGGGCCGCCCACCACAAGTGTGTCCCCGCATCCCACAGGCTACTCCACTCAAGCCCGGTGTGAAATGAGCATTAATGACCCCCAGTGAGGAGTCCGAACACGAAACCTCCCCCATGGGCTCCAAATCACATGGGTCACCCACCCCGAGTATGCCCTTGCATCCCACAGGCGACCCCACTCGAGCCTAGTGTGAAAATGCCCCAGCATTAACCTACCCTTAGATTGAGGCAATTTTCCTTCCCGTGTGCATGTAGATGTTAGTATATGTGAATACAAAGATCCTTCCCAGCTAGCAAGCACGTATGTAAATGTCAAATCAAGGAAGCAAGCGACCAAAACATTTTGGAAAATGTATATGAATACTCAGTCACCTCCAACCGATCAGTCCTCTTATATATAAGCTTGTAACTTTTTGTTCCTTGTAAATATCACATTACTTTCTTCATAGCTTTCCAATGATCCATTCCCACATCACTCTATTAGCTCCCCAACATGGCAACTATGCGAGTGCATATCCAAGCATATGTCAGGCTACCTACTGCGGAAGCATATAAAAACCCTTCCATTTGTTCAGGTTCCAAGTCGTTCCTTGAGTATTGCAACATGCTAAACTTATCACCCCTCAATTGGTACATCAATCGATGAACAATTCTTCATATTGTATCTCACTAGAACTTTACATAAGCCCCACTGAGATAGTTCTAACATTCCTCAAGATTTATCACGTGATATCTCGATTCCAATCACAAAAGGCTGCCATAGCCATATTTTCCATTTCAAAGTTCGCAGTGAGAAACAACTTGGTTTCTGATAATAACCCCAAGTCAATTACTAGTAAGCAAGATGTCATCCACCTACAATATCAAGAATACAAAATTACTTCCATTGACCTTCAAGTATATACACCTATTAATGGTGTTTTCCTTAAATTCAAAGTACATAAAAATATCAATTAACTTAAGATACAACTAGCAGGAAGCTCTTTTAAGACTGTATATGGACTTCTTATGTTTACATATAGATGTTCTTGCCCATCTTCCTAAAAGCCGTTGGTTGTTCCATGTAGACTTTCTCATGTAGATTCTCATTCAAAAAAAGTTGTTTTCACATCCACTTGATGTCACTTTAGATCCTATGAGCCATTAAAACCATGATTATTCTAAGTATATCTTTCTTAGAGACGAGGAAATATCTCTTTACCATCAATGCCCTTAAATTTGGCATATCCTTTTCCCACTAATCTGGTTGTGGATCGTTAATGTTACATTTGGAGTTGCACTTGGTCCTGTAGACCCATTTACAGCCGTCAGTTGTGTTTGATCCTATGGACCTATTTACAGCCGACAGCCTCATAACCTTTGGGTAAACTCGACAAGGTCCCGGATTTTATTCTAGCTCATGGTTTCTAACTCTTCTTTCATGGCATTGATTCATTGAGTAGAATCTTGGCATTCCAAGGCTTGCGAAAAGGTGACCGGATCATTACTATTAATGCCCATATTACATTTGGTACATACATCACATAATCATTGCGCATAGCAAGTCTCCTTACTCCATGAGATTTCTTTCTTCTTCTTTTGTGTGTGTGTGAGGATGCACAAACCACAATCCAAGGTTTGTGCATCCTCACGAAGCACATCAATGTCAGTCGGGTGTGATTGTTCCTGTTATTGGTGTTCCACATGGTCAGTGTGGTTGACCGGTTGTGGTTCTTTGGATTTACAAGTAAAGGCACTGAGGATCGTATTTTTTTCAAATACCACTGAACAAAGCCAGACATTCATGCATGCAGTCCTCAAACAATTCGGATTCATTACCAGTGTTTTAAATAGATTACACTACATAGTGTGTCGCTTACATTATGTACCATAAATTCCCCTTCACGTTATGTAGCTCATGAAAATAGCTTCATTAATTCGTGGTTATTGCAAATATCCACTTTCAGTTCGTTTTTTCTAATGGCTGTCAACTTTTTTGGCATATCTTGAAAAATATAATGACATAACTAACTCTACCCTAAAACTTCTCTCTCCAACTAACAAAAATACAATTACATTATTCTGGTAGGTTTCATATGGAGGAGAATTAATGGGTTTATGTTCTTCCCATGGAGGAGAATTCTGTGGTATGTTCCATATGGGACATTTTCGTCATTTTCTAACGATTGCCAATGGAAGTTGTGAAAATTAGCAGAATGTCAGTATTTAAAAATGATATATTTTTATGTGGCCATTTGCAAATAGGGGTCGTTTGGATGCCTGTATATGGGGCTAACTGTAAATGATTTACAGGTGAATGGTTTACAGCCTGTGTTTGGATGCTGAAAAATGCCTGTAAATGACTTACAGGCTGTAAATCATTTACAGCTTTCAGCCCCATTTGATTTACAGGCAAAAGGCTCTGATTCCATTTACAGGCTCTCCATTTACAGCCCAACGGCTATAAATGGAAAGATTGACTCTCCATTTACAGGACTTATACAATTTACAGGCTATCCAAACACAGACAAACAGTTACCTGTAAATCATTTACAGCTTACAGCCAAACAGGACAGTATGTAAATTATTTACACCACTTTAACCATTTACAGGCATCCAAACGACCCTTATTGCGTGGGAATCTGCAAAAACCCCTTTCAGATACTACTAACCAAAAGCAACTCCCTAGTAGTAATTTATCTTTTTTTTAAATTCTCCAGCCCTCAAAACCATAATCCCTAAACCCTAAAACCCTAATTATCTAAAAATCAATACAAACACCCTTGCAAACCTTCATTTTGTCATATTAGATCTAGAAAAGAAGAAGAAGAGAAGAAAAACAAACTTCAAGAAAACGACATACCTTCTTCCTCCAGGTCGCTGCCGCTATCAATCGGGTCGAACTCGGACAACTCAGTCCTGTACTCGGCCGGGGGAGGGACCTGCAGCGAATCGCTCTGGACAATGTGCGGCGTCCGAGATCTGACGCCGAGAAGGTTAGGGTTCGAGACGACACCGAGCGATTTGTAGTTGCTGATGACGCTGCCCTTCTCATCCCATTTCTTCCCCCTGCATGAAGGAATGAAAGAAAAATAAAAAACAAAAACAGAAATGAGATGAAATGAAATGATTTTTTCTTTTTTGCATTTGTGTGGTTTTGGCAGAAGAGGAGAAGGAAGAAGAGAAAGGAAGGGTAGATTGGTAAATAAAAGGAAAAGGGAGGGTGGAAGAATTACGAGGTAAGAGAGCGGAGCTTGGGAGGGACGGTGAATGCGGGTTTGAAGACGTGAGGGTTCTTCCTCGGCAAACCTACTCGCACTTTCGGATGGGATTTCTTGTATTTCCGCCGCGACCGACCCATCTCTCTCTCTCTCTCTCTCCTCTCTGTCCGTCGCTCTCGTTTCTTGGGATATTTATATGGCGTGTTCGTGAACCGGCCGGTACGAGCCCGGCTCGGCTTTGGACCGGGCTTAGACCTTGCAAGCATGACTTGATCAATTTTCAGGCCGGGGTCGGGTTCAAGTCATCCTTAGATCGGTGTAACCTGACCTTGTATATACATACCTTATGGGAGCAGATTGCGTAGAGTAACTCAGTATGACTATACGAGTAAGTTCTGTGGGGCCAACGTGATGAATGTGTCTTATCCATGCTGTTCATCTGTTTTATTAGTTCATTTTAGGGCATGAACACATTATTAAAGCTCAAGTGGACTATGCTAGAGGAAACAATGTGAATTGAGCTCCTACAGCTGAAAACTTCCCAGGGGCTGTTATGGGAACATATAGCCCAACCACCTCCGAGGACCGGCTCGGGCCAACGAGCGCATATTCCCACAGCTCGTCCGGAAGAATTGAGCTTCATACCAGCCAAAATGGCTTCAGTGTGATCAGCTCAACATATTGATGAGTATATCCTTCTGCTCGGAATAAGGTAATAGCCGGAACGAATGGCGATTTGGTAGTTGCCGAGAGATGCAGGACTTCTGAGCTCTTCTCAACAATCAACCAATCGACACGGATGGCTGAGGGCTCAGTTCGGCTCGACACTAGAGGCTCTCGGAGATCAAATTGAGGAGGGCAGCGATAGCATGCTAGATGATGTTTGAAAATGTAAGGAAACTCCTCGACCCATACCAAGCTGCCTGAAAATCCCCCTCCTCGGCATATAGGAGGCCGTGCTGACCTGTTTCCTCAGCCCGGCAAATGATCGTCTCCAAATGGGCGCAAATTCAGGGTAACCGCTGGCACCCATCACTTACACATAACCGTTCATTGCGCAGTTATAGGGTAACTGTCAACATCCATTACTCGCGTATATTTCGCCTGGATGACTAAGATCATGCCTAAGATGGCAGGCCACCTTGTCTCACAAACATTATAAGTAAGGGGAGCCATTGACATGAAAAGGTACGCAGAATTTCTCGCTTTAAACCCTTCAACACAACTAAGACCTAAATTCCTGGCCTGACTTTGGCATCAGAGGGTCGCCAGGGTCTCATTTGTCTTCTTCCTGTATAGGTACTCGGAGGTTGAAAGAGGGTGATCCAGATTCTTGTATCAACAAGGGCCATAGAAATTTTAAATCAAGCTGATTTTTATTTTCCCTTCATCCACATCCATTTGACCTTATGAATAGGTTGAATGACCAATAAACATCACTACGAGCCTTAGGAAGGTTTCAAAAGTGGACTATATTATCCCCACTATTTCCTACGATGTGATTTGGTCTTCTTAAGCTTTGGATGTTCTTTAATTTTGGGCTCACCATTGTCAGTTGGGAGCTTGAAAATGGAGGTAAATGAATTACCTAGTTGTGTTTGGATGAAGTAAATGAAATGTATTTAAAATCCTGTTTAAATAAAAATAAATGGGAGAAATTTGAATGCATTGAAAATTTTCAATATATTTACAAGAACATATATGAAATCTAAAATTTTCTTTAATATTTCAAATTATTGTATGTATGTTATATTTAACTAAATGATTATAATAAGTCATTGAAATATATACTTTAACTAAAATGAGAAAATTTTAAGCATAGGGTGGGCCACAAACGCAAGGATTACAAACAAATAACTTGCTAACATTTTTAACCATTCATTTAAATGACCAACCTTTGGACAGTTTGAATCATTCTATAAGTGTGATTGTAGTGATGTATCTAATAATTAAATTATTTCAACCTATCATCAACATGGCATGTGTATGGTGGACATGTGCGTAGTGGCACCTTAGGTTACTAGTGTAGCTTTCTAAGAGAGTTAAAAAGCATTTCATCACATTTACTTCAAAATCATGTCTCATGAAAAATGATTTTATTTACGGGCTCATTTACTCTCATTTTATTTCATTTCTATGCATTTATTTTCATCCAAACACACCTCAAAATATCATTTACCTCCATTTACTCTTATCCATATGGCTCCACAATGGGTCCCACAGAGTTATTGCAATTCGCTTCAAAGCCTTCAAATATGTACATGCTCTGTCCTAATTGTTTATTAGGCAACCCATACATCATTGATTTCATCCTCTAGTTGTGTATTTATTTGTACACCGTAGCCTACTTAATCAACAGATGGTAGAAATGTTCACTATGGAAATAGGGATTTTTATCATTTTCATATCTAGTTGGGCTGAGTTGGGCCAAGCTCAAGTCCAGTAAAAAAAATTGGCTTGAGCTTGGGTTAGCTGTGCTTGGCCATTCCAGCCTTGACCTGGGCTCAGGCCTGAAAGCTTAGTTCCGTGCCGGTCTGGGCCAAGTAGTCCTAAGCCCAGCCCAACTATCTGTGCCCATATTCACTGATCCAAACTGTTGATCTAACTTCCTCAAAATTACTCAAGATCAGAAAATCTTAAGACTTTTGAATGAAAGGCCCATAAAGCAACAATGAAAGAGAGTCCACATTCAATAGATTTTTATTTTTAATAATTAGAGTGCTAAACTATAATTCGAGAGTTTCATTATTATATTCCATTGAAGGTGAGGCCCATCTTTTAAACGGCTTGGTTTAAAACTGCTCTGATGTAATTTAGTAATGCTTAATTTATTAATTGAAAAAACCAATTTGTGCAAGAAATTTTTTTTCCAGGCAACTCTCCTTAGTTAAGGAGATGATACCGTCTTTGACTCAGAGCCAGACCATGAATAATCATCACTAATGGGCTTGGGCTGTTTGTTTTACCTTGTCGCAGCCTGGGCAGGACTCTTTTTTTTTTTTTTTTTTACACACGCACACACCCCCACACACTCACGCCATAGTGGGATTTCACCACCCATGGATACTCAAACCCTTGACCAGGTGTTGAAACTCCGGAGAGTCTACCACCGGAGCAAGAGTAAAGATCCCCTGGGCAGGACTCTGGCCTGGGATTTACTCTACAGATTGGGCTTCGACAGACCTCACCCTGGTTCAAACCCAGCACATTAAAAGCCCTCTTTTTATTCCATCATTACATATTAGGGTGCACCCACACAGATGAACATTGGACAAAGGTACATTAATAAGATGACCTGAGGTATCAAATAGATGGAACTTCTAGGCTAGATCTCTTTCTTCAAAGCTTACAATTGACAATTGTTATGAGATGAAAGGAGGTGTTTCTCTTCTTCGTCGATCTGCTGAAGAAAGAGGCGCACACCTAAAGATGAGTTAAGAGTCTTGTCACCTGCTTCAATTGCCAATAAAAGCCAGATCTTACTTGATTCATTAAAAAATATGTAAAATCAACGGGTTTCAATTATTTGGTAACGGTGCCCCGGTCATGTATATTAGCTCTTCACATGGGCATTGCACAAGCAAAGAGGCTGAGGACTTAACAAGTCCACGACGCAGCTCTATATCTAAAATGGCATGCGGGGTTTGTACGGACAAGATTTGGTCGGTTGCCGATATGGCACACACAGTGAATGAGTTGCCAGTGAAAGTGCGGCCCGCCAAACAGATGCCCCCGTTGATTCACAATCAAAGCAGTTGGTCAAACACATTATCAGTAGGGATTGAGTGACAGAAATACGTGTGTGTGTTTATGCAATTTCAAATATTTCAAAATCCATTGAAGTCGGGGAAAATACCAACGACAAGTCTCTTCTTTCCTTTTAAAAGAAAAGATGCCAAAAACAATCACTGATAATAATCCTGCCAAAGTAGAAGACAAAAATTACACTGCCAAAAACACCTCAAAATTCACTCACCTCTGCCAAATCTGAGCTCTTCATACTGATACATGATGTAAATGACCCTCTGCATCTCGCAAGCACACCTATGTTATTATGAGTGACCTCACATTCAATGTGCATGATGACTGGCACGGTTCAGTCTACTTGGACGAGAGCTCTTCATAGGTGGTGTATATATTCGATAATTGTCCACACTTTACACAGGAACCCAAGTAACCATCGCTGCCCAAGGGCCCCACACACAAGGACACCTCTATGGAGTCATCTCTCATCATGGCTCGTATTGCCCTATTAAAGAGATCTCTGAGACAGTCTGCCTTTATTGTATCCACATTCACCCACGGCTCTGCATGCCCATTGTGATTGAAAATGGAACCCATGAAGAGACTCATCTCATGGTTCACTCAGCTTTCAACATCAGAATCTCCTTGGCTGTTCTCCTCCTGAAATATGGCATGTGTTCCTAGAAAGAGAAAGGAGCAGAGTCGGGCTCAAAAACTGGTATTGACTATATAAATAAAAATTACGCACACGCTCACACCCCTCACACACCCACACAGGGACCCAGTGATGTTTTCACATAATCCAACCCATCCATAAGATGGGTGATGCACCCCCTCAAAAAACCCAAAGGGCCCAAAAATCAGACTGATACAATACTCAGATGGCCACAGAAGGGAACATATTGAGGGGGGAATGCCTGCGCTTGATTAGTGTTGGGGGGGGGCCCACCATATTGTGCATATATAATCAAGTCCATTCAGACCCTTAATCTTGTCCAGATGAAACCTAAATTCAGGCTGTTTCGCAACTCAGGTGGGCCCCTGTGAAATTCAAGGGTGGGTGTTCCCTCCCAGCTCATTCCCTTTGCTGTAGCCTGCCTTAAGTTTTGGGTCCTAGGGATTTTCTGAGATTACACATCTGATAGACAGGTTGGCTGGTGTGAATACATCAGGTGGGTCCCACATTTCCTCGGTACTACTGTAAGCCCTTGAAATTGATGCAGAAAGCAAGAGTTCTATCCGCTGCAACCATAGTTTACAGATGCAAGAAGGCCAGTGAATGAGATACCATACAATGCTCAAAAAGGCAAGTGAAGGAGATACCATACAATGCTTGAAAAGGCCAGCTAGCATGACCCGAACTGTTCATCTGGTTGAACCCATCATGGCACAAGCCATGCCTCAAGATCTCCCCCGTCAGGTAATCCTAGCCTGCTGGCTGGGATGGTCACGCCGTTATCTGACAGATCCTAGCCATCCAATTGGTCACTTCCAAATGGACACTCACAGCCAACCGTACATGTAACTGGGTAGTTCTCCAACAGTTGGGATCATTTGATGGGGAACATTTTTGAGTATCACACATCCACAATGAGGTCCAGATGAATGATTTGAACCACCAAAAGGTGGGCCCCAAATGCACAGCTTCTTTGTCATTGCAAATTGCTCAAACAAAAACACCATATGTCCTCTTACCTGACCGAAACACAGATCCAAACCTCTGCTGTAGAAGTCCACATACTTGATCATGAACATTCCACAGTCATACCTGTTAAGATTGTAAAAGAAACATCTTTGAGACTATTGTAAGAAACTAGAAACCGGTCGCAAGACAGCCCTAATTATGATGCATGCTCATGGAGATAATTAAACAGCGGAAATAAAAGGAATAAATGATCTAAAATTCTAACAATAATCATCATAACTGAGAAAATCATAAAGGAAACATGCAATGGAGCGGGCCATCACTACAACCATGGAGTATGGAATTCAATTACTACTTAGGTTGGATCCGGCGAGGGATGAGACCTCCCGATCTTGCATGGTCACACACAATCGATCAATGAAGATCACTAGTCCGAAGAACCAAGAAGTTTCTCGGATTAGGGATTTGAGAATTTGGGGATTTAGGGTTTAAATCGGTTCTCAAGATTTTGATCGAAGAGGAATTAGCCAAAACAAAAAAAAATAGAAGAAAGAAAGTTATTACCTTGAGGAAGTTGGAGGGGCACAAGAAGAAATTAGAAGAAGAAGATCAAGGGGAGAGAAGAAGCACCATTAGAGAGAAGAGAGGAAGGAGGCAACCAAAGGGTTTGCTTTTCATTCATCAATAGTTGAAATTCGTGTTTAGGGCTTTACCCCACTTAAATAAGCAAATAAAGACATAAAATTACTAAAATACCCCTAGGATAAGCAAATAAAGATATAAGATTACTAAAAGACCCCTAACTAAGTCAAAAAACGTGCAAATAACATAAATATGGGAAAGTTTGGGCGCTCGGTCTTCTTTCTCCAATCTTCCTTCACATGTGTCTTCCCTAAGTGGGGTCTTCTATATGTCCAATCACATGTGAAAGGTCTTCAGCTCCTCAATATTCGCCTATCCACAAGGACGGCACTTGTGGTTGGCGCTTTCTTCGTTGGTACACCTTGAATGCACCTGTGTCCGCATCAATTCCCCTCGGGTGAGAAAAACTCGACCCCGACGAGTTGAAACTTTTGTAGCGCTCAAGTAGATCTGGATCAATACCCTGCAATGCGTCGCCCGACAGTTTCAGACGATGGTTTGTTTTTCCACCTGACAAGATACCTTTGGAAACCCCCATCTCTCGTGGATACTATCTCGTCATCCAAGATTTCCTCAATTGCTTCTTTATGGGTAATGGGTGGAGGAGGGGGTGGAAGGGGTTGGGTAGCAAACTCAGAAAAAGGCCATGAAAGGGACGATGTATCAACAATGGGAGTATGGGCACGGACTAGATCTTCCATATTAAAAGTTGGATTAATGCTCATTTCAGGTGGAAGGTCAACCCGATACGCGTTGGACCCAACCTTTTGTAATATCTTGAATGGTCCAGCACTACGCGCTTGTAATTTCTTTGCAGATCCTTGAAAGAATCGCTCTGGCCTTATTCGCACCATTACAGTCTCCTTCTTGAAATTCTTGCACTCTACGATGAGAATCAGCTGAAACTTTATAATCATCATTGCTCTTATTTAACCGCTGTCTAATATGTGTATGCAAATCATGAATATGGCGTGCGAATGCATCAGCTGACTCAGAAGACCTTTGGGTAACAGACATAGGTAAGAGATCTATGGGCATTCTAGGTTTATAACCACTTACAATTTCAAAAGGACTCAACCCTGTAGATCTATTAACTGACCCATTATAAGCAAGTTCAACAGTTGGTAAAATTAGGTTCCAAGTCTTAACATGTTCACCCACTAGACAACGTAGAAGATTTCCAAGGCTACGGTTTACCACTTTAGTTTGACCATCTGTTTGTGGGTGGTAAGCAGTAGAAAATGGCAAACGAGTTCTCATAATGTGCCACAGTGTCTTCCAAAAATCGCTAGTAAATCGAACATCACGATTAGACACTATGGTTTTAGGTAACCTATGGAGACGCACCACACCATCAAAAAAGAGATGAGCAACATGAGACGCATCTGACGTCTTCGAACATGGGAGGAAATGCGTCATTTTAGAAAAACGGTCCACAACGATAAAAATGGAATCGTGCTTTTTTATAGTCTTGGAAAGCCCGAGCACGAAGTCCATACTAATGTCCTGCCACGGAGTATGTGGCACTGGTAATGGCGTGTACAGCCCAGTATTTTGCTTTCTTTGCTTTGCCAGCTGACATGTTCGACACTGCCCTAAAACTTTGGCTACGTCTCGCTTGAGGCTTGGCCAATAGAAACGATTTTCCACGAGGGCAATGGTCTTATCACGACCAAAATGGCCAGCTATCCCTCCTGAATGAAGCTCCTAGATGAGGAATTCATGAAGGGACATACGGGGAATACAAAGTCTGTCTCCCTTGAAAAGAAAGCCATCTTTAAGAACATATTCACCCATAATATGCTGGTCACTAGAGAGCGACGCATAAGTACTCCCAAAATCAGGACATATGGGGTATTCATCTTTCAGTTGCTCAAATCCGACTACCTCTACACTCAAGGAGTTGAGCAACGCCACTCTCTTACTAAGGGCATCTGCTGGTTTGTTTTCAACCCCGGCCTTGTGTTTTAAAACAAACGAATATTCCTGAAGAAACGCTACCCACTTGGCATGCCTTGGGTTGAGTTTCTTCTGAGAATGCAAATATCTCAAAGCCTCATGGTCAGAAAACAAAACGAATTCTTGCGGTAGGAGGTAGTGTCGCCAATGTCTCAGGGATTGCACTACCGCATAAAATTCTTTGTCGTAAGTGGAGTATTTTTGTTTTGCCTCATTCAGTTTCTCACTGAAATAGGCCACTGGGTGTCCTTCTTGACTCAACACTCCACCTATACCGACACCAGACGCATCGCACGCTACTACAAAGACTTTAGAAAAGTCAGGTAGATGCATGACAGGAGCTTCCACCATCTTGCCCTTAATTTCTTTAAAAGCCTTGACGGCGGCTTTAGACCACATGAACTCTCCCTTTTTCATGCACTCGGTAATGGGAGCCATGATCGTGCTAAAACCCCTAATGAACCGACGATAAAAAGTTGCTAGGCCGTAAAAACTTCGCATCTCATGAATGTTCCTTGGTTCTGGCCACTCAACTATGGCCCTGACTTTTTCAGGGTCTGCGCGCATTCCTTCAGATGACACTATAAATACTAAGAACACAACTTGGCTAGACATGAATGCACATTTTTTAAGATTAACGTACAACTTTTCCTTCCTAAGGACACTACAGACCTTCTTTAAATGTTCAAGGTGCGATTCCTTAGTGGTACTATAAATAAGAATATCGTAAAAGTACACCACTTGGAATTTTTTCATGAACGGCCTTAAAGCTTGTGTCATCACTCACATGAAAGTATTGGGTGCGTTAGTCAAGCCGAAGGGCATGACCAACCACTCATACAGCCCATCTTTCGTCTTAAACGCCGTGTTCCACTCATCTCCTGGGCGTATACGGATTTGGTGATATCCACTATTGAGGTCTATCTTAGAGAATATAGTGGACCTGGTCATCATGTCAAGCATATCATCAAGTCTAGGTATCGGGAACCTATACTTGACAGTAATTTTGTTTATGACACGACTGTCCACACACATGCGCCACGTGCCGTCTTTCTTTGCGTCAACAATGCAGGCACGGCACACGGGCTCATACTCTCTTGGATGAAACCCTTTTAAGAAGCTCATCAATTTGCTTCTTCAACTCTGCATGCGGGGGGTTCATTCTGTAGTGAGGAAGGTTCGGTAAAGTAGACCTTAGGACAAGATCAATGGCATCCGTATGTCCCTCATAGGTGGCAACTCATTCGGTAAGTCTTCAGGAAATACATCACCGTATTCCTTCAGGACCGAGGTCACCTCACGGGGCAACTCGATGGAACCTCAGGTGTAATTTCTCTAGCCACAAGGGCATACACCATAGAATCCTCCTTAGCCTCTTTTTCAAACTCTCTTGCGCTGATTATATGTAAAGACTTAGGTTTGGATTTTCCCATTTCTCTAGGCTCACTTGCCTTCTCATCCTTCTTCTTCCCTAGTGTATTCTCAGGTGGCATGGGATTAAGTTTGATCTTTTTACCATTATACATAAAAGTACACGCATTCGAATGGCCAAAGATCGTGACATCATTATCGAATAGCCATGGTCTACCTAGGATAACATGTCCCACATCCATAGGTAAAACATCACACCACAGAGATTCTTTGTATGACCCAAACTCGATGGGGACTAGACATTGCTGGGTGACAGGTAAGGATGTCTTGTCAACCCAAGAAACTTTATACGGGTCTGGATGAGGTGTGGATTTCAGTTTTAAGCGATCTACGGTGCTAGTGGAAATCACATTCTGACAACTTCCACTGTCCACTATCACCTTACAATTCTTTTCACCGCACTTGGCAATAGTGTAGAAGATAGTGCTTCGACGCCAGTCAGCACTACTTCTAGACTGAGCTAACATACGCCTGACTACTGCAAGCGTTGCTTCTCCATCCACTTCTTCTTCATCAGTAAGTCCTCCTTCAGGGTGATACTCTTCAACTTCATAATCACCCTGGTCATCTCTACCCTCGTGGGACTCCCCTATAATTAAAGCTCTCCCACGGCTCTTCGTAGGACACTGATTAGACATATGGCCATGGTTGCTACACTCATAGCACCTCACTTAGCTCATGTTACTAGGACCGGCACCAAGAACCCCTTTGCCCTTATCCTTCCTAGGCCTAGGCGGAATAGTTGCCTGTGCCCTAGGTTGACTACCAATATTAGGTCTAGTTCCTTGGGAACTAGACCTAGCATTGGAGTCTTGGGACTCAAAACGACGAACGACAGGAGCCTTCAGATATTGCTCTAACTCCCGCACGACTTGATATGCTTCATCTAAGTCCGTTAAGGGCCGAGTAATAAGCTCGTGCTGAAGATCCGCACAAAAACCCGTCTTAAAACGCGAGAGCGTTACTAGAGGGTCTTCTCGGATATCACATCGTATCACATACTTTTCAAATTTAGCGATGTAGTCAGTGGCAGGCATTGACCCTTGACGTAAGGATTGCCATTGGTCAAGGAGCTTCTGACGGTATGAGAGAGGAAGGTACTTCTCTTTCAACTTCTCTTTCATCTCATACCAATGTGTGATAGGGGCTCTACCAACTCTCTCTATCCTACGCTCGGTGTTGGTCCAGAAGAGCTTGGCTTGACCCACAAGCTTCATCTTAGCAAACCGCATTTGACGGTTTTCTGACATGTCATACCACTCAAAGTAGTGGTCCATGTCAGCAACCCAGTCAAGGAATGCCTTGGGATCCAAGCGTCCATCAAAACTCGGGGCCTCAACTCTCACACTCTTCATCGCACGCTCATCTGGATCATAACGGTCTTGATGACCACATGTGGCTCGTGCCTCTCGCACCACACCACGACCGTTACCACGATCTCTATCCTCACTACCACCACGTGTGGCAGCACGTTCTTCAATGATTCCTTCCACTTGGGAGTGCGCATCTTCCCCTACAGCGGGGTTTTCCTTTTGGGACGCCTTTGACCCGCTTCTAGGGTAGTTATCTTTTGTATCAATTAAGCAAGTTGCTCAGATAACTGCTCGTTATTCATGGTAGGTTGAAGTCCGAAACCTCTACCTCTTCTCGTGGGCATACAATGAAGACTTGAACCAAACTCTACCTAACTAGACTACTAGGTGTTATGACTTTCAAGATGAATGCAATGAATGCAAAACTACTATGAACTGACACAATTAAGTTGAAACAGGAAACAACTCAAATCTGAAAATTTTCCAGATTAGGAACTTTCTAAAATTGGAAAGTTTCTAAAATTGAAAACTTTCTAAACCTGAAACTTTCCTAAGTTAAACCTAAAAATCAAAACCCTAATTTGATAACTCGATCTAGACAAAAACCATGCAAACCTGGCTTTGATACCAAATTTGACGCAGGACAACCCTAATTATGATGCATGCTCATGGAGATAATTAAACAGCGGAAATAAAAGGAATAAATGATCTAAAATTCTAACAATAATCATCATAACTGAGAAAATCATAAAGGAAACATGCAATGGAGCGGGCCATCACTACAACCATGGAGTATGGAATTCAATTACTACTTAGGTTGGATCCGGCGAGGGATGAGACCTCCCGATCTTGCATGGTCACACCCAATCGATCAATGAAGATCACTAGTCCGAAAAACCAAGAAGTTTCTCGGATTAGGGATTTGAGAATTTGGGGATTTAGGGTTTAGATCGGTTCTCAAGATTTTGATCGAAGAGGAATTAGCCAAAACAAAAAATAGAAGAAAGAAAGTTATTACCTTGAGGAAGTTGGAGGGGCACAAGAAGAAATTAGAAGAAGAAGATCAAGGGGAGAGAAGAAGCACCATTAGAGAGAAGAGAGGAAGGAGGCAACCAAAGGGTTTGCTTTTCATTCATCAATAGTTGAAATTCGTGTTTAGGGCTTTACCCCACTTAAATAAGCAAATAAAGACATAAAATTACTAAAATACCCCTAGGATAAGCAAATAAAGATATAAGATTACTAAAAGACCCCTAACTAAGTCAAAAAACGTGCAAATAACATAAATATGGGAAAGTTTGGGCGCTCGGTCTTCTTTCTCCAATCTTCCTTCACATGTGTCTTCCCTAAGTGGGGTCTTCTATATGTCCAATCACATGTGAAAGGTCTTCAGCTCCTCAATATTCGCCTATCCACAAGGACGGCACTTGTGGTTGGCGCTTTCTTCGTTGGTACACCTTGAATGCACTTGTGTCCACTAGAAACCGGTGGTGCTTTCCTTTGAATACATAAAGGAAAAATACAAAAGAAAAGAGATAAACTACGAAGTCCTGTATTTTGTAATCTTGTCATAGATATCTCATCTATGCTTTCTTAATAAATTTTCTGAATAGATAAACTACGCGACAATTGACCACCTATTCATCCGTTACCCCTTTGCTAGCTTCATTTGGGCTTCTATTCTCACTAAGTTTCGCTTGCTTTGGTCCGTGGCTTTGGATGTGGGAGATCTCCTAATGGCTTGGCATGGTCAGCATATGGTCAATTTGGGGTGAAAGGAATGGTAGATGTTTCCGTAATGAAAGGGAGTGGAGTGGGTTGCTAGCAACGTGTGGCTTACAATGGTTGAGTGGGCTGTGAACAAGGGTTGGACGGGGGATTTGTAATTTCTATTTTCCTTTTGTTTTGCTTGTGTATTCTTTGTTTGCAGTCTTTGGTGCTATCTCAGCGCCTCTTTTAATGAAGCTTGTTGTTATCTTTCAAAAAAGAAAAAGAAAAAGAAAAAAACTGTTACTTGGGAGGGGGGTGGGAAGAAAAAAGAAAGGAGGACTTCACTGCATATTGTTTAACTTCTAAAAGATTAACACACCTCCACTGGAAATGAAACAATTCTTAACTATCATAAGATAAACCAGACGACAAACTCCCGGTATCAATGCACCAGACAGTTCCAAGCTTGGTAAAGGGGTGAGGGTCGATGTCAGGTAAGCAGCCTTGTTCCAAAAACAAATGCCAGGTAAGCAGAACAGGAAGGTAAACTTCTGCTAAGCGATCATGTGAAAATAATAATGATAAAGCTGCCAGCTAATAGCTGGCATTAGGCTACAATGATGATGGTGGTAACACAACGACAACAATGATGTTGAGAAACATAGATGAAATCCCACCAAGTATATAACGAAAGACGAGATTTACAATCTGCTATAGAGCAGAGCCCAATCAGTTACCAATAGCGTAGAAGCAGACTCCTTAATGCATTTGTTGAGTTAATATATATCCAGCTGGGCAGCAACTGACAGAGCACTTGAAATAACAGCTTGTTGGTTGAAGTTCAGAAGAGAAGCTAATCCTACACATGCATGTAGAAAAATAAAAATAAAAATGCCCAAAATGCACTTTGAATGGGTTATTTAGGCATTCAGCCTGTATTAGAAAATCATGCTCGGACCCGTTGGTTACGACTCCCATCTGGATCAATCTAACTGCGTCCATGCAGGCTCTTTTTTCTACACGCACCTGTAGGATTAGGACTTCTCCACGTCAAGTTCTTGTGCAGGAACTCTACACATGTGGACACAGCCACATGTCACAGAAGTAGAGTTGCAAATGTCATCACATTCAGCAGGCTAAATCCTAGCTTACCCATGAAATATAAAAGAAAAGGCGCAAGTAATCAGGAACAAGCAGACGCACCCATTCAGCTGTTCAGGAAGATCGTCAACAAATTCTTGCTTCCATGAACTTACGTTGACATCGTTACCACTCTTGTCCTTTACTTCATCCACGAAATATCTAGCCTGACATATTTAAAAAATAATAATAATAATAAATAAATAAATAAAAATAAATCAGTATCCTGGTTTTCAGCGTTACAAGATCACGAAGAATCAGTCTAATTATTACCCATGCTTATGGCGTGCATTAGCATTTTTTGTCCCCTGCTAAACTTAGAAATAAACTCCTCTCGATCAAACCAAGCCCCTAAGTAGGTTATGGTAAGATGTAAAAGGAAAGGCTAGAAGAAAGTTATCAGTAGTGCAAAACTGTTTGTTGTTGCTACTCAGAAAATACAGAAGTAAATGCTAAGACAGGGCCGTAAGGTCCAAATTCCAAAATCTGCGGTTCCTTGAACCAATATGCATGTATAAACCACATGGCACGTGTTTTGAACATCTGAGCTGTCCCCCCACCATCTAGATGACATTCCTCAGAAATTGGCCAGCCCACTCATCACGTGGACCACTGTTTGGTGCAAATTGATGGCTAGCAAAAAAACTTGGCCAAGTTTTTTTAGCCATCCATTTCTTTCGAACATTGTGGCCGATCTGATGAGGACCAGCCAGCTTTTTTGGCTAGGGCATCTACATGATGAGACTCACCTGACAATGGCTAAGATCTCACACACATGTGACACAATCGCACATGTGCTGGTGCGTAGAGGAGTCTGTGTTCTACATAGAAAGTTGTGGATATGCTTTAAGGGGTCAAAATGATCTCCTTGTCTCTTGGAGACATTCCTTGGAATGATGTGTTCTGCACGCTCCGTTTTCTCTTAATAAAAATTCCATTATCATTAGAAAAAATAAAACTCTTTAAAGATTGATAGGTCGAAAACTGTTTTGTAGCTTTACTTTCCCAAGTAAAATTTTAATGATGACAAAAAATATATCAAGCTCTATCTGGTCACATAAAGGAGAGGACCTGGTAATGTAAGATATAAGACCTCAAGATGATAACTTAAGAACCATGATTACCGCTAGAATCTCAAACAACTCTGTTTGACCTGGAAAAAAATGAAATAATTCTTCAAGATAATATGCTGCTAAACATACCAATACTTTCAGAACTTGGTTATTTCTGCCTTTAAGTGAATCAAGGTATTGGAATTTTTCATCCTTTACATTAATAACTGCCAAACACCAATGTATGCTCCCGTGTATGGGAACAAATATCTGCACATGATCAGTGAAACCCCGTTTAAGATATAAGGGACGTTGAACTAAACAATTGAAAGGACAAAAACAAAGGTAAGGGCACAACAACTTACTTTGTCACACTCGATAAGGCCATAGCCTAGCTTCTTTTGGGTAGTCCATCTTTTGACAGCCTTGTAGTTGTAGCCACTTCCCTCGCAACTCAGCTAAATTGTATCATCACAAGAAAAAATGGAAGTCATACAATCTCGACAAAAAAATTATTTGCTGGTCCAAGACTAAAAGCAAACAAAGAATATGGCATGGAAGAAGGAAACGGGACAACAAAAAATGTGGATAAAGAGCAGCAAACAGAAGACAAATGCAAAATTTTGAGATCAAACAAGAAAGCTAGCATGCACGTTTATGAGTAGCATACATGCATGGACATCATGAGGAAAAAGAAGGGAAAAAAAATGCCAACCTTTTGATAGAAGAAAGTGCTGAAGAAGTGGCATTTCAAGAACTTCTTCGGGTCTCTTGTCTCCCTCTCCTTTAATAACTCAAGGTACACGTTTATGACCTACAAAAGCAGAAAAAGAATGTGGATTTGAAAAGAACGCAAAAGGATACATTCAAAAGAAGAAAGCGAATCCAAAACAGAAAAGAACAAATAAAGATATACACTCATTGTGCAATTAGGGTTCATCAAGCGTTGGGAAGCAGAAGCTAAGGAAAGGAGAAGAAAGAATCACCTCGTCATTCAACCAGGCAGTTGGTGTCAAGCATTGCAAGTCCTTTCTTGTAATCATAATATTAGAACTCTCATGTGTAACTAAGAGTTCCCTCCTGCACGAATCCACAATCATTACCAATAGCTATTTGGCATTGTGTGCTAGACCTCAACACTATATCAACAAAAAATTACATAGAAAATATAACTGTACCTATTGAAGCCACTCAAAGCACAAGTGACAAGGTCCTCTTCCTCCTGGGTAAGTGGAACAAAAGGTTCACGAGCTACACCCTAAGTGTTTCATAAATTATCAGAACAAATAAATACAAAAGCCAAATAGAATGGAGAAATAATCATGAATTTCATAGCATTACTTTCAATAATTACATAGATTAAAACAAAATGCTCGACCTTTTAATGTTTTTTTCTTTTGAAAGGTTACGAATTTTATTAAGCACGCAGCTCAAAAAAGAGGAAACAACAAAAAGGGAAAGTAAAAAAGACAATTGCCAAGGCAGTGATCCAGCTAACCAGCTAAAAAAATCCAAATTACAGCCCTTGGTAGTGGAGAACTGCCAGCTTTTTAGTGTTGTTGAAGCACCTAGCAGTCCTCTCCTCCCAAACCACCCACCAGATCGCCAGTAAAGACATCCTCCAAAGCGCCTTCTTGAGATTTGAGAGCCTCACCCGGTGCCAAGCTAGTAAGCAAGAATCAACCAAGTTTGGCATTGACCACCAAATTTGGAAACAGCCAAAGATAATCCGCCCAGATCAGCTTTAAAAATGGACAGTGCAGGAATAAGTGATCCACAGATTCTCCATCTTACATGCAGATGCAGCAGACATTCAGAATAACCATAGCCATTTTTCTCAAGTTGTCAATAGTAAGAACTCTCTTCCTGCCCACAAGCCACCCGAGTGCTGCTATCTTCGGGGGAATAGGATAAGACCAAATAAAATTAATGCAACTCTCCCCAACAGGATTAGCAGGCCTGCCCGGAATAGAAAGACTTCACCGAAAACTGGCCGGAAGAGTCAGCTTTCCAAACCCAAGTATCTGCTTCATCTTCATTAGGAACACATAAGTGAATGTGCTCCCCCCTTCTAAGATCTCAGTGTTTACTTGGTCAGTAAGGGAAGAATTCTGACTTTTGATAATCTGAGGAAAAGGGGCCTAGCGATTGTCAATGCTTGTCCCTATGCTTAAGAAACGAAGAATCAGTGGACCACCTTCTGTTGCAATCATTGTTGTCCAATGCGATCGCATATGCGCATATTGTGGATCAAATCACATATGCCATGATGGCATATACGATCCTGGCAAGTATGCCATGGCATACTTTTATATGTGACCAATATACAATCACATATGCGAGTATGCGATCACATACTGCATATGCGATCACATATTTCCCAATAGCCAGAGTGAAGCAATTTTTATCTTTTTTCAATTTGGAGAACTTTTGCTATAAATAAGCACTCATATCCCCTCCATTTTCACAATTCTTTACTCCAAAGCTCTAAATCTCTTACTCATTCTCTCTTACACCTCTTTCCCTCTTACTCTAATCTCTCTACAATTATTTCAAGTATGTTTATTTTTTGTATTTTATAAGTTGTGCTTACTTCTTGTAAATTAAGTTGTAAGTTATAACTTGTAAGTTGTTCCAAGTTATCCATTTATCAGTAAAATTTCTTTGTTCGAAGTTTTTAATAATTAATTCTCTTTTAACGTAGCTTGTTGATTATTTTGTTAAAATTTATATAATATAATATAAGTAATTAAATATATAACTTAATGAAACACTCAAACTATAATGAAATAAGTAAAATAACCCAATCCAATCACTTGTACTAATTAGTCAAGTTTTTCCTATTTTTAAAGATTTTTTTTCTTTTTCTTTTTTTAATTTTCCTTTTTTCAAATTTTTATTATTTAAAAAAAATGTCATGGCATATGCAATTGTGCAATCGCATATGCAAACAGCATATGCTGATCGCATAAGATCGCATATGCGATTTGACAACATTGGTTGCAATGCCTATTTGCCAACGAAGTCTGGTGCACCTTTTTGCCTTTGTTTGGGGTCCCCATTGGTATTTCCTTCTTCAGTTGACAATCTCCTAGCCCGGTGGCATGGAAGTGGCATTGGTAAGAAGGGTCGTCTTATCTAGAGATTAGCATTGCTAGTGGGACTGGTGCATTTGGCTAGAAAGAAACAACAGATGTTTCAAAGATTCTTCTAGGGATGCAAAGTCGATATTCTGCATGGCGCGGTCTCTTATTTCATGATGGGTAGCCGTGTTCGACAAACTTGCAGATTGTTCCCTTTCTAGTTTGGATTGGTCATCTCTTTGATTTTCTGTTTTGTGTATTTTATTGCGGCTTGCCGCCCTCTTAATAAAAAAATTGTTACCCTTCAAAAAAAAGTGAATAAGCTCCAAAAGGGCAACATAGCTATCAACTTCCTCATCACGAAGAAAATGCCTACAAGGGGGATCCCAACCAACCATCACTCCCAAACGAGAAAAGTAGTTAGAGATAGAAACAAAATGATCCGACGCTAAGTTGAATATGGATGGAAACTCATCTTTTAGAGAGTAAGAGCCTGCCCACTCATCTTCCCAGAAACCGATTCTCTCCTTTGCCTAACAAGAATTCAATTCCTTACAGGAAAGCTTCTTTGATATAAGAAACATCTTTCCATAAAACAGAGGCCCTGTAGAGCGACAAATCCCTTGTCCCCCATCCACCACTCGAGAGGCCATATTTACAAGTGAGGACTTCTTTCCAAAGACTCCCCATCCTCCACCCCAAACCTCCAAAGTCATTTCCCAAGCAATGCCATGTTCATGGATTTGAGATCTTTTATACCAGCCCCTCCCACTTCAAATGGCTTGCAAACCTCATCCCACTTAAGGGGATGGAACTTTCTCACATCTTCCTCGCCTTGCCAAAAGAAGTCTCGCCTTAGCTTCTCAATTCGGTCATTTAAAGAGTGACATGAAGTGAATGGGTCGATTGGATAAAAGCGCCTTAATCAAAGTAATGCAACCACCAAGGGATAGGTATCTACTTCTCCATCTAGCTAGAATATGCTCGACTCTCTCCACCAATTTGTCCCATAATTGCATTGTCGGTTTGCCCACACGAAGTGGAAGACCCACAAAAGTAACCGGGAGTGCTCCAACCGCACAACCGAAGATTGTTGGTGCACTCATTTTTGCACCCTGGTTTGTCAATCACGTGAGTCGTTGTGTCAAGTAGTCGGTTGAGCCTTTAAAAAGTGAAGACCAAAGACACAAACGAAGACGGAGCATCAAGCATCAAGAATAGGTAAAACAGGCGCCTTGGTGACCCCTAACCCTTGACCCAAAACAATCTTATAACTTCTAGATGATCTTGACCTAATAGGAACAAAAATTTGATCATCCCTTAGCCTTAGGAGACCAAGAAAAACATGATAAACAAGGCTAGAAGATGTGCGAATCTGTTATGTAGAAGATAGCCCAAAATAGCATATTCCAGGCCATGTTCAATGGCATTGAGCTGTCATCGAAGACCTGGCCGATGGAATCGATCGAGAGTCAGTTTGGTCCAGCAACCAAACTAGATTTTCAACTGAAATTATCGATGGCATCGAAACTTAAATTTTGATGGCATCGAAGTCCCCTCAATGGCATCGATTTAAGATCTAGAATTGTCCAGCAAGGTTTTGGATTTTTCCACTAATTCTCTCAATGGCATCGAAACACGATGTTCGATGCAATCAAAATGGGTCCAGATTCAGCAAGCAAACACCATTTTTGTCTAGAAATTTTGATGACATCAAAGGTATCCTCGATGGCATCGATAGAACTGTTTTTTACCCGTTTTTTTACCGTTGGAGCTCGAACTTTTTATAAACGAGAATCGACTCTTGGGCATTTGAATGGGTTTTTGGAACAAGCAAAGGTGAAGTGATCCCATATGCATATCCTCCATCATATGCCTCTATTCCTGTAAGTTTCAAGCAATCTCCCTTGAAATCTCAACTCTAATGAGGATTCCAACCTCACCATTGGGGATGTGCTTAAACTCTTCCATTTCCTAAAGATTAGACTTAAGCATCTTGGTAAATCTTTATCCAGATCTTTTAGAAGAGCCATCTAGTCGAATCCCCTGGGATGAAAAACTACTCATTAGTTGTAGGAGATTCGACCCACTCCCATCGCCTTGGTCATCTTGAAGAAGCATCAAATGCAAGGAGATTGATCGTGAAGCTTAAGCCTTAGCGAAGCTATGGCAACATGATCGAGGGAGCATCGGGGAGCTGATTGAAGCACATGAGAGCGGAGATCAAGCAACCCAAGAGGAGCATAAAAAAAGACTCAATCCGATAAGTGTCATGTGTAGGAGTCCATGTTTGTACTCCTTTCTTGTGTAGGTTAGAGTGCATGAGTTTGTGTTCAAACTCACATAGGTTCTTCCGTAGGACCTTTGTACTTTTGTAGGACATAAATCCGTGGTTCTTGCGTAGGACCGAGGTTGTTGGGTAGCCTAAGGCAAAACCAATAAGAAGTCCTTTCATAGGCCTCCGGCAGGAGAATACGTATCGGGTTCTTGTGTAGGACCCTGACTCTTGTGTAGGGCCTAAATGTCTAGGTTCTTGTGTAGGACCTTGCTCTTGTGTAGGGCATAAATCTTTACGTACTTGTATAAGGCATAAAGAGTTGGGTACTTTGGTGGGACCATTGTCCTTGTGTAGGACATAAACTTAGAGTCTTTGTGTAGGGTTGTAAAGGTCAGAGGTGAACCTGATTTAAAACCTCCGATAATGAAATCCGGTACACTCATGGGTTGAGTGCGTCCGCCGAGAGTGGAGTAGGTATGTAGCCAAACCACTATACATGATTGTGTTTAGGATTGTGATTTGCGTATCTATTTAATTATATTTGTATGTTGAATGTTTAATTATATGCATGTATGATTAGATGAATGCTAGGATTGATAGGTAGCACAACCCACACACACATGTACACTATCCTATAGACTAGTTGCTTATCATTTGTAGTCTATTTGTGATTGGACCCTCTATTGGCTTGGAAGCCTTAGAATTACATTGCTTAGTTTAGTTTAATTGGCAAATAGTTTAAACTAGGCAATTGTTGTTTTTAATTGGCACAATTTTTAATTAGTCCTAATCCCCCCCTCTAAGACAACCTACATTCTATAGCTCCACCATACTTCCGCACATAACGCATTGCGGCCCAGCCGGTGCAATTTCAAAGATCACCACCAACCCTTCCACTTCATAAGGATCCATTCGCACACCGAACATCTTGCTTTTAGACAAATTTATTTTAAAACCCAACACTACTTCAAACACTTCACAATGGTGCATATGTTTGCAAAATAGAAGAGTATCATCCGCAAATTGACGGTGAGACTTGAGAGATGGGAGAAGACATGCCTACAATCAAGAAACCTCAAATAAAACTTTCCCGATGAAAAAGCTGGAAGTCCTCTTCTCTTTCTCTTGTGTTTATGGAGAATGTAGTGTGAAACCTCACTCGGTGTGAATCCAAATGAAAACTACCTTGGTGTGAAGCCTTGTTCATCCATCTCTTCTCTCTTTCAAGCTCCAAAGGTATTTTCTCTCATCTCTTCTCTCTTTTCCTCTCAAATCTTCTTTTCCTTTATTTTTTTTCCTTTTCTTGTTAAACCCAAAGCATCCCAACCTATACCCGAACAAAAAGTCGAGTCATACGTGTGAATCTTTACATTCGTATGACTGTACAGACTGTTTTGTGGACCTCACTTCAGCTCTTTTCTTACATCCTTCCTTATTCTTCTTCTTCAACCAAACCCTAACCTAAAACCTTAGATTCCCCTCTCAAATAAGCCCTAATTTCATATTTCCCCAATTTTCAAAGCCTAACCCAAATTTCCCTAAACCTAGAATCCCTTTAGGACTCAAGTGATTATTCCCCTTAAAATACTTCTACCCTAATGTTTTGGATGGAATTTCTTAATTCCATTAAGCCTATTTCGAATTAACATCTTACTAGTTCCTTCGTACGAGCATGTGGTAGCCTAGGATTACATGTAATTGCTTATTTGATTAATTGTTTGGTTTATGATGAGGTTGCTGAAATTTCAAACTTTTGTTGCTCATGTTTTAAACTGGAAATCTAATTTCATTTATCATCCTAGGTTAGAAACCCATCCTGCATCATTTCCTCTTGGTCCCTCGGGATCATATTGCTTAGCACCTCCATAATCATGAGGAAAAGAAAGGGAGACAATGGGTCTCCTTGTTAAAGACTGCGGGAGCTTCTAAAGAATCCCTTCTGGGAACCATTTATAAGAATTGAGAAGCGAGTCGAGCTTATACATTCCCGAATCCGGCTCCTCCATGTTAGACTACATCCCAAACAAAGCATAATGTAATCAAGGAACCTCCAATCAACGTGATCATACACTTTCTCAATATCTAGCTTGCAAACGACGCCTTTTTCTCCCCCTTTATGCCTAGAATTGAGGCATTCATGAGCAATAAAGGCGCAGTCCAGGATATGTCGTCCCAAGAAAGGCATTTTAGTTCGTTAAGATGATGTATCCTATGATGTTTCGCAACCACATGGCCAAAACCTTAGTTAAAATCTTGTGGGCCACCTATAAGGTTGATTGGACAATAGTCCTTCAAAGATTCCGCACTTAAGACTTTCAGGATAAGGGCAATAAAGGAGGCATCAAGCTCTGACAATAGTCGGCCCCTATCATAGATTCGCACATAACACCCATGAAATCGCCTTTAAGCAATTCCCAAAAGACTTGATAAAATGCCACTGGGCCTGAAGCTTTATCCCCCTCTAGCGAATTGATAGTTGCTTTAACCTCTTCTTCCAAAAAGGAACCCTAAGCAAATCAGCTTGGGATTCGGAAAAACACTTGAAATCAAGATTGTCCAACATCAGCCTTTTCCACTCCTCCCCATTGAGCAAGCTTTTATAAAAACGAGGAATTTGGACAGCGATGTTACCCTTGCCTTCGATCTGAGATCCATTTATGACTACGCTACTAATTTTGTTGATCCTAGCTCAAGCACTCGCAATGGTATGGAAGAACCTTGTGTTCTTATCACCTTCCTTGATCCACGCTATCCTAGAACGTTATCTCCACTTTGTTTCATCTTCTTTCACCCTAGCCGCATAATCTTGAGTAACCCTAGTTGCGACTTCCTCGGGGGAAAGCTCCTCAGTTTCCACTTTAATGTCTAAAACTTTGGAGCTTGAGGAGGATCTCTACAATTTCTGAGTCTCTACTAAACATAACCTCTTTCTTCAATTGTATTATTTCAGACTTTAAAAGATGCAGCTTGCGGGAGAGCTTGAAACCTACGAACCCCTCCACCTCAAACGACAACCACCAGTCCTTAATCTTTTACTGGAAACCTTCTATTTCTAGCCAACAAAGTTCAAATCTAAAGGACTTTAAGGCCCAATTCTCTTCATCCACTTCTACTGGCAGTAGACAGTGATCAGAGATCGGCTTTGGCAAGGCTCTTTAAGAGACCAGGAAAGAGATCTAGCCACTCAAGAGAAACAAGGAAGCGGTCAATTATGGACTTGATTGGATTGGCCTGACCATCGAACCACGAATACTTCCCATCATCCAACGGCATATAACTCGTGAGCATCGATCCAATTAGAAACATATCACATTTTGCTTATGACCCGATCCCATTCGATTTTTTTGAGGCATTTTGAGTGATATTAAAATCCCCTCCCATGCACCAGGGAGTACCAAACTTGGATTGATTAGCATAGAGCTCTTCCCAGAATTCAACCTTTTTTCCTCCCGATTAGGACCATAAATTGAAGTAAACAACCAAACCTTTCCAGAAGCTTTTCCTTAAGCAAAACTGATACAGAAAAAGACATGTGCCACCGCTCCTCTTTTGACCAATGAGATGAATACCATGTGATCAAGATTCCACCTAATCCCCCTGTAGCATCCAAGTGGACACAATCCGTTGAATTATTCCCCTAAATGCTTTTCAACTGAACTTGTTTGAAACCCTAGACCTATGTTTCCTGAGGCGCTAACAGTTGCGCCTTGTACCTCTTGCAAACATCCTTTTTTTACACGCGCACTCACACCCCCCACAGACACCCATGCACTCACGCCACAATGGGATTTTACCACAATGGGTACTCGAACCCATGACCTCATGTTGAAACTCTTGTGAACAGATCTCCCCTTCCTCCCTTCAGAAGCAAAATTCATATTAGAATATAAGTTCACCAATTCCCTACGGCTGCTGGCTGATCTAATTCAAGCCATACGAGACCTTGAATTATCTATTGGACAACCCCGTTCTTCGACAACTTGAAACGGAGCTTGATAGTCCTTCGATCAATCACCAAATGACATACTTATCAGCCTTTCGAAGTGGCCCATCTCCTCCTTTATCCATCACTTCTCTCTAACTACTTCCACTAGAGCAGCCCATTTAGGTTTCGTCTTGTCTTCGAGAAGCATAACATCCCCTTGTGCACCAATTACAACTGCCTATAATGGGGGGATGTCAAGAATTTCTTTAGGATCGCCCTCAGACCTCTGAATTTCCCCTAATGAAATCTCGCTCCTAAAATAGGTCTCCCACTGCTTGCAAATCAATCGATTGATTATCCGCAATGGAAGAAGCACCCCGCTCCAACTCTGATTCCCTGTTGTTAGATGGGGCAGTGGATATCGTCTCCTCGGAGAGCGTCTCAAAGGGCTGAAGCGTTTCTTGGAACATAAGGACCTCGCGAGAAATAAAAACGAGCTCCAGCAGAGGCATGAGTCCACCACACGTGTTCGAATATAAGTTATGGAGCACACGTTTCGGATCTTTACAGAAATCCACACAAGTGCCTTAAAAATCCAATCCAATTGTCACCCATACCTTTGCTCGATCATGTTTGTGCTCGAGTCTAATCAACAAGTTGACTCCTATACTACACCTCCAGCGTTGCTAGTCTTGCAATTATCCATCCCATCCGAGCTTGGAAGATTCAAAGCCGAGGCATCCTCCAACCCCAAAAGGCTCTCCCGAGGCTCCCCTATGTTGACACCTACCCTATTCTGAGTTCCACATGTCGCAACCTGCGTCAGGGCTATGTCACCTTGCGACAAATGGGTTGCGCCAAAGGATGGAGAAGCAACGGGTGTCTCCTCCATTCGCCACATGTCGTGTGTGGTAAGAGAGTGACTCTGTTGATGATGCGTGTTCACCCCTGGGTCTCATAGTCCGCGAGAGCACCACGCCGAAGTTCCTTCTTCCCGACATAGTCCCGAGATCACCACCATGTCCAACAGCCTCTTACTGATTGTCGAAACTCCTTTGCAGAAGCGATCGCAACTATTACCCTACTCTTCCTTGCAGATGCATACCTCCACACTCTCATCACCAACAATGAGGGCCTTTCCAAATTAAGCTTCTTGCGATTTCTCCTAACATAGATATGTTCCCAACGGATTTCGGTCCTAGATAAGGTCTCTGGAGCGATTGAGATAACCTCTCCCAACCATTCCCCTATGAGAGCAAAGGTTTCTCCCAACCGCAACTCCAATGGGACTCCCGTAACCCTAAACCAGCAAACCTCCTTAGCCAAAGGGGAGAAATCGAACCATCTCAGCAACTCCACCACCAAACCACCCAAAGCCGAGTGCCCAAGACCTATAATCTGATCTTCCTGCCGTTGCAACGGGAATGAGATCCAAATTTGATTATCTTGAATTCTCCTGAAGTCTTTCTGAAGAAGTTCCACAACCCCCAGATGAATCAACCATGGAAAGATATCCTCGAAGGTGGCCCCTCTGCTAGCTTTTACCACCAGACTGCAGTTTAGAGACAACTTAAAGAAATCCAGAACAGACGGATCAAACCAGACCACTGGTTTGCCACAGGAACCTTCCTTCCACAAGAGTTGTTCTAGGAATTGCATTCAATCCCTCGAAATAGCCGCGTCCTTTCCAGCTCAACTCGATAGGAGGTGTCGTGCCTCAAGCTCCCCACATCGAGCCCAGGGAAGCGAAAACAAGGGCATCCTTGCCCCCCTTTTACAACCACCGTCTCTGCTCGTGAGACATGTCTCCCTTCAAGATTCCTTTCACAAGGTTTACCCTCTGCAGTCCAAACTGTGCTCTTTGAACCGATAATGATTGACCGCCGAACCGTCTTCCATTCAGCTCAGCGATTGCCCTTTCGATTTCCTCTTTACTCTCAATGCGAACAAATGCAAAGTCGTGTCCCTGTCCAAAAGATTTCGCACTGAGCACAATCACCTCACAAACCTTTCCAGCTTGCCCAAAGACCCTTCTAAAGTTATTTTCCGACCAATCGGGAGGAAAGCGTTCAACAACAGCGTTGGTAACACCGACAGAGTTGACCGATTGGCAGAAGCATATTTCCTTTCTTCAAAATAGGAATCCAAGGTTCTGAATCAACACCTTCTCCCTCAAGCTGAGGATCCTTGGAGGAGGAAGTACAATACAAACATCAACACCACCGGCTCTTAAATCCTTTACCGGTATTGGGTGCCTGCCCTCCATCGATCTGGGAGTCACTACTCGCTTTCCCACTATTCTCTGTTTCACTCCGTATAGTGGGGTTGATGTAGATTTTCTGGTGGACAGTTTTTTTCCTAATTCTTGAGAATGAGATTAGCAATGCTCTTGTCTTCATCTCATCTTGAGAATGACCTAAGCGAAGATATTCTAACACAAACTGGTGCATTAGGATGTTCTAGTTTTGATGCATCAATGTCCTGGAATTTCTCTGAGGCTAGACCTTTTAATGTGTTTAAATTTCTTTTAATAATGGCACAACAAGTGAAGCAATTAAGTCGCTAAATTTAGCTAAGGCCAGATTTGGAACCTCTAGGAGTATATAATTCAGTATAAACAATAGCTAACCGCCACTGAATGTTTTCTCATGAAACATTTTGGCATAAAGTTGCCCATTTTCTAGAGTGGTAGGTAAAGATGGCCTTTGTGGGGCTAAACAAGCTAGAAATGGGGTCGTACCTTGGCCTTTGTGGCTTTTTTTTTTGGTCGAAGAATTTTGGTTTGGGGGAGAGGGGGGTTCGCAAGAAGCGTCCATTGCAAATGCAGGCCCCAAAAGCCCAATTTGTGTTTCCTGCAGGAAGCCAGGTGGGCCCCAGGTACTCAGTTGTGCTTAGAGGTTTTTAAGAGATGGGGATCCTTTGTGTAGTTGTAGCTCGCGTTTTTAGAGCCTTAATTAAGTGAGATTTGGAGGGATTTTATTAGGAGTCCAAAACTAGGTATCTTTGGTTGTCTTTAGCAATAGTTTCCAAGTATATGGAGCCTAATGTGTCATTAAGTACGAAGTAGTTTCCTGTTTTAAGATATTTGTGTCTTGAGGGATCTTTAATGGGATATTAAGATATTAATGGATTGCTATTTTGAGAGACTTTTGCCTTAGTATATTTTTAATAAGATATATTAATATCTTGGAGGATCTTCATTAGGATAAAGTAAAGAGAAGCATAAGACAATAAAAGGGAGAGACTTAGATCCGTGTGTGGTATTTAGCTTAGTTGATATAAGGCTTGGTAGATGATGATACGATGTGTGGTATTTTAAGGTTATTTTCTTAATTTAGAACAATTGAGTTTTCACAAATACATGTGTATATGTGTGTGCACACGCACATGGGAAATGATTCCATGGTAACAATACCAACGTAATTACAGTGGTAACATTTTAAAATGGGCCACATGTGATCTATGTAGGAAATCCACTCCAACAATCATGCATGCCCTGCCTTGTTTGACCGTGGACCCAAAAATCACACCAATCCATGACTCAAGTGGGGCACACCATGGGGAACCATTGAGAAGGGACATGTACCCTTGATTTTGTGGACGGCCCACTGTGTTTTGTATGTGCAATCCAATCCATTCATCGGATACACCTGCCCCACGTGCAGGGATGCTGCAAAAATCAGGCCATTCAAAAACTTAGATGGGGTGCAGTGCAAAGTAATGGTGGCCATCCTCCTCTCAACTATTCCCTTTTTATCCTCTTAACTACCCTTTTTTTTTTTTTTCAAGGCACGCATACATGTGCAAAAAACTGGTCTTTCCCTCTTCTTCTTCTTTTCACGCAAATCTAACACCAAATTGACAGAATATTGGGCAGTTAAAGAGCAACATGTTCATAGGATGAGTGTAGCTGAAATGAGGATGTTGAGATGGATGAGTGGCAAGACGGGGAAGTATAGAATTAAAAATAAATGCATTCGAGGGAACTTAAGGAGTAGTACCAATAGATAATAAGATGAAAGAAAGTAGACGTAGATGATTTGGTCATGTGCAATGGAGACCAGAATCAGTTAGGAGTGAGTGGGTGCAAGACGAAGGCTCTAAGGGCAAGGAGTAGGCCCAAAAGGTCATTAGCGGAGTTAATAAATAGAGTCTTGATGACCTGTGGTCTAACTAAGGAAATGGTCCTTGCTAAAGTGGAATGGCGGAACAGGATTCGTGTAGCTAACCCCAATTAGTTGTTACATTAGTTTAGATGTAGAAACACGCACTCTTTCTGTTATACCACCTTAATATAGATGTACAAACACACACATGCCCATGCACACGTGCTCTTTCTGCCCGACTGCTGTTATTATACATAAGATGCAGGAGCACAAACAAACAAAACATGCACGCACACATAATTAAACAAATTGCATAGAAAGACATACAAATCCTCCATAATCAAGATAAGTAATGATAATCTGCCCTAGCACTGTCATTATACATATGATGCAGATAATCAAATCAAGGAAAAAATGGAGAGGAAGAAAAACCAATTACCTCCTTTTCATCCTCTGCCCAACGCATGAATTTGAGGACCGACATCTTCCTCTGGGCTAATCTCAATTCGAAATCCAACATCCTTAGCTTCGAATCCCGCCTCTTTGAAGAGGCATGCAATTCTCTATACAGCGAATTCTTCACTTCCACTCCATAGTCTGCCAATGGAGAGTCTACCATTTTCCCCTCATCATCAGAATCAGAGATCAATACGGTCAAACCGGACGCTGCTGGGGTCTTTGGCTCGCTCGCCTGGTCGGAAACCACTGAATGACCTTCAACCAATCTCTTGTACTCTTCCACACTCAACACTTCAACATCCACATCCATTGAAGACTTGTTATCCGATAATTCAACAGTCTCAAGCTTTCCCAAGAAACTCAAAGCTTCTTCCTTTGCGACTTTCACCCGTAACGAACGTTCCGCTGTGGTCGAAAGATTCCCCATCTCGCTTGCCCGTTCTTCGTCCTTCTCTTCTGCCCGAGATTTTCTAACTGAATACCCAAAAACCTTCAAAATTCTCTGGGGAGCATGGATTGGCCGAGACAGAGGCGAAGGAGGGGGGAACCTGTGGATCTTGGAGACGGAGATTTCGGGCGTCCCTAATGGCGGAAAGGGGAGGTCGGGAACGGGTGGCATTGTTGTAATTCGGGCCTTTTTCAAGGGTTCAAGATCAACGATGTGTTCGGGATCGAGAGAGTAAAGTGGGGGGGAAGCCGAACTCAACCTGAGACGCTTGCGGTTTTGAGTTAGGGCGCCCATGTAATTGACTCAAATGCCCTTGGGGTTGTTCCTATTTACAGAAACCTGCCATTCCATTAAAAGAAAAGAAGAGAACAGGAACCAGAGAAATCTGAATTTTTTCGTGGAAGAAGAAGAACATGGAAATTGCCCTAAAAGGACTTGGAAATTACAGCGAAACCACCATCAGGAGAAGAAGGGAAGAGAAATGACCAAAGGAACGGTGAGATACTAGGGTTGTCCGAGCGTCTGGTTTCTGAGATAGAAAAAGATAAAGAAAAACCCTAGAAATCGATTTGGAGAGAGATTTTCGCAGCGTTCCCGCCTTGGAGAGAGTGTTGGGGTCCCGAGGAGACGCGAATTTCTGTGGAACTGCAAAAGCAGTGTGGGTCCCACCTGATGTGTATGACATCCAGTCCGTCCATTATTTTTAGCCGGTTCCTGTTAAGACGGCGCAGAAAATATTTGGCAGATCCAAAGCTGAAGTGGGCCACACCACAACAACGGGGATGTGGACGCCTATAATTCAACCTTCGGCCCACCCTAACGTTTATATGAGATCCAACCCGTTCATATGGTGACTCCCATGACATGAGTAACTGAGTAAGCTCCGTGGGGTCCACCGTGATTTATGTATTTTATCCACTCCATCCATCCATTTTAACATATAAATTTACGCTGGAGCCTAAACGTAAAGTATATCCGAACCTCAAGTGGACCACACCATGGGAAATAGTATGAATTGAACATTTACTGTTGAAAATTTCTTGGGCCACATAAGTTTTGGATCAAGCTTGTATTTGTGTTTTCCCTTCATCCATGTCCGTGTGATCGTATGAATAGGTTGGATGAGAAATAAACATCAATGTGGGCCCTAAGGGCGTGTTTGGACGGGCGACCTGTGCTGGAGCAGGAGGTATTAGGTTGGATAGGTTTCTGGAATCCACCCTGTCCATATTGCAGTATGTTGGATTGAAGTGGGATGGGATTGGAGGCTGGATTCGGATGGATTTCGTGCTAGATTGGGGATTTCGTTGCTGGATTTCTCGCTAGATTGGGGGTATTTCCCTGCAACATGCGAAATCCCGTGGATCCAACGTGGGATTGTGATCCTTCTCGTAGCCATCCACCCTAATCGCCTGGCAACTGTACGGAGATAGCCCTTGCATTTACAGGGGGGTGGGATTTGGGGTTTGGCGGGAGAGATGATGGTGGGAGTCAGTTTTTTTGGCAAGTATTGGGGTTATAAGAACCACCATCAGGTTGCGATGGCGGTCTTTAGATGACCGGATCCAGCCATCGCGAACTGACGGGGTTATCTGGCTGAGGTGGGTCCTATGCCATGGTGGTTGAGCTTTGATAATGGCCGGTTTTGTGTTGCATGTTCTAGTAATGCCTGATTTCTATTACACCTGAGAGGTGCATGAAGGTTTTGTATGCAATCCTTCTATCCTAACCCTTCGTCATCGGCCAGACGGGCCCTCTGAGATGGAGTTGGCCTGTGTGGCTAGCGGCGGCGAGTTCGTTGAAGAAATGATATATACGGGGGTGGATATGTAGGGATATTTTTGAGTTCTAATGTTATTTTCGATCAACTACAAAAAATCAATCTGATATCTGGGGATTTTCTCTTATTTGTATATCTTGGATGGATTTTCTGTTCTTGGTATAACTTGGATAGATTTTCTGGTGTATTTCATGTGGATTTTTTGTTGTTGGTATATCTATTGCTGGATTTTCTGTTGTTGGTATATCTCAGATGGATTTTCTGTTATTGGTAATTCTCATTTGAATTTTTCGATATATTTTAGATAGATTTATTGTTGTTGGTATATCTATTGCTGGATTTTCTGTGATTGATATATATCAGATGGATTATCTATAGTTGGTATATCTTAGATGGATTTTCTGGGGTATCTAAGATGGATTGTCTATTGTTTGTATATCTATTGTTGGATTTTCTGTTGTTTGTATATCTCGGATGGATTTTCTAATATTTATAATTCAGGAGTGGATTTTCTATTAAATCTCAGATGGATTTTTATCACTTGGATTAGAATCCTATTATCAAAAATCAAGTTTCAATCGTCTGGAGCCGTTTTGTTTTGTTGTATTGTTTGTATGTATGTCTTTCGTATGGATTGTATCAAAATCTTGTTATCAAAACTCATGTTTTCCACTTTTGGAGCCTTTTTTGGTAGGCTGTAGTATTTTTTGGCACGTTTTCTAATATAGATTTGTTTTAAGATTTCCTGTGGAATTTTTGGGATCACATTGAGTAGAGAGAAACATCAATATTTTGAACAGGTATCGTTTGGGTTATATTTGAGTTGCTAAAATTGTGGATTTATAGACTAGCCTGACATTAGAGTGAGTTATTTGCAAATTAACGTGGACATTTGTATATTGTTCAATTGAGAATGTTATATAAACAAACACAACCTGATTTTAAGTACATATGGACATCACAGTTTCAACAAGGCTATTTTCATTTACTGATATTTGTCCATACTTTGTTCTTTCATATATCAAATGAGAAGAAGTCAGATTCCCCAACCAATCTTTGGTTTGAATGAATATGACAAATTTGAATATCTTTCAATCTATTTCATTTGGGTTTTATTCGGGTTACATAACAGTGGATATTTGTATATTGTTGTTGTAAGAATAATTTTTAAAGCAAATTAAAGCGGAGAGTTTGATATCTCCTTTTGAGATGGGACTGTTGGCTTGAAATGTAACATGAAGTTGAGATTTTCATACTATTTGTAATAGACCGTTGTTCTGAGATTTTCTATTTACATAGTTGGAGTGTTACATTGGTATATATCAGATGGTTTCTCAATTATTGGTATATTATAGGATGGATTTTCTGGTGTATCTAAGGTGGATTCTCTGTTCTTAATATATCTTTTTCTTGCATTTTTTGTTGTTAGTGACATCTTAGATGGATTTTATGTTGTTGGTAACTCTCATATGGATTTTTTGTTGGATCTCATATTGATGTTCAAGGATTGCATCGAAATCTTGTTATAAAACATCACGTTTTCCAAACCTGGAGCCTTTTTGTCTTTCAATATTGATTATCAATATGTTTATTATATGTACTGTATCACTTTTCCTGATATCAGAACTCCTCTTCCCCACAACTGGTGCCTTTTCTACGGGCTGTAGTGTTTCTCATGAAGTTTTTTAATATAGATTTTTTTATATTATAGTTTGTGGAAATTTTGGGATCATATTGAGTACGGGCAAATGGTTTTTATCTCTGGACTTGTACTATCAAGTTATATTTGAGATGCATAAAGTTGCATTATGTAGACAGTTATTCTGATAATGGTTGCATTGGAGAATTGTATGAATCATTTGGAATTCTTGTTTTTGGTCTTCCACGCAATCCAGTTATGAATTTTTCAAATCAATATGACATGTACAAATCACATTTTGATGCAATACTATCTTCAGATGATGATATCTGTCAATGCTTTGTTTTTTCATGTATCAAATGTGAGGAAATCAGGTTGTGTCTGTTTTTTTAATTTCACATTGAGTTTGACAAATCTGAATATTATGTCCAGTTGTATAATTTAGAATGTTACACACAGTGTAAAATCCACTCCTATTTGCAATCGTCTACTATTCTACGAGTTTCCCTGTACTTAGTTGGAGTGTCACATTGGTATATCTCAACCGGATTTGCTGTTCTTGGTTTAGTTTGGAATACAGTTATGAATGTTTGTGATTTATTCGGTTTTATTTGAGATGCATGAAGTTGCGTTTTCTAGATAGATCTTTTGAGAATGATAATGCGAGATTTGTATGTATCATTTGGATTTTCTGTTATTCATCTTCCATGGAATCCAGTTATGAATTTTGATGAACCAAAATGACATTTACACATCAGATTTTGATGTAATCCTATCTTCATTTGATGATATCTGTCAATGCTTTGTTTTTTCATATATCAAATAACAGGACATCAGGTTGTGTCCATTTTTTAATTTCACATTGAGTTTGACAAATCTGAATATTCTATGCACTTGTATCATTTGGAATGTTACATACAGTGGAGATTCTTGGCCTATTTGCAATCGATCTGTTCTTCTGAGAATTTCCATATACTTAGTTGGAGTGTTACAATGACATATCGCAACAGGATTTGCCGTTCTTGGTTTAGTTTGGAATCCAATTATGAATTTATGCAGATGATATATCTCAACAAATTTATGCAGATGGATTCCTTTTTTAGCATGGAACTTCATTTCTCACCTTTAAGTTAAGGTGTCACCTTGTTTTCATGTAATGTTTTTTATTGCTCGCAGGATGGTTGGTTTTCCTTGAAGATCATTGGTCTCATCTCTAGGATCAGTTATATATATTTGGTATGGTTTCTCTCATCATATGTGCATTACTGTTATAGGATGGATGGTAAATGTACATAGGTCTCTTCACATTGTTTGCTATGGAAGAGGTTTTCTCTTAGGTTTATATACATATATGAAGTATTGTTTTTTTTTTTTTTTTTTTGATTAATTTATATGACAAATATAGTATTTTTTTGTTTGAAGATTATCCAACTTCATTTAATCCAGATATGTGCAGTGTATACGATAAATGTTGAGTTATTTCTTTTCTGACAGTGCATTGGTAGGGCCTGGCATTGCAGCACTGGTGACGATTCAGATATCTGTAAATTGCAGAATCTGCAAACCATAGGTGAGGTCATATATTTGTACTTTTTTTTTGTTCCTTTTGGTTCATCTTTTTTTAAAAAAATAATAATTTTACTTGTCTATTTTTTTTTTTATTCTACAGGAGAAAAAGGGTCCTGCATCAGCACCTCGCTGGTTTAACTTTGCATAGGAGCTTGAGTCTCTGTCATCATGAGTAGAAATTGCTTATATAAACATTGATTTTTATGGTCTTAATGGATGTGATAACTCTGCATAGGTTTTAAGTGGACCATGCTACACCATAAAAAGCAATGGGGATAAGAAGCTCACCGTTGAAACCTTCTTACAGCCTACTATGATGTTTATTTGCCAACCAAAATTGTTTTTAAGGTCACATTAACCAATACAAAGGGAAATCACAAATATTACATTGATCCCAAAATTCTGAGGCCCACAATGAAGTTTTTAAGGGCAGGTTTAATCCCCACTACTTCCTATGGTGTGTTCCACATGAGTCATGAATATATTTCAATTTTAGGGCCATGCCTTTAAATAATCTCATAAAATGAAGGGACAGTGTAGATATAACATATAGATCATGATGGAATTGATCATATCAAGGGACCGAGGTGCACCTCACGCACTCACTTTCCTTCTAAACATGCATTGACATCGGCAAGAGCATATGACCTAATTAAATGGTATCACATCAGGTCTTCAAGGATAACTTTGGTGATTTGGTTATCGTTAATCAACTTTTCAGTAGAATGTTATATAAATATACCTTCTTGGTATAAAAGGAAGCGTTTTATATTGATAAATACACTACTATTTATCTTGTTGGAAATAACCTTATAATTGATCAGACAACACATATATGCTACAGTGTAACCTGAAGAAGGTTTTGATGGTATCATACAGTGTAAACCTTAAGAAGGTTTTGATGGCATGCACGCATCTTCAAGATTAACATTGAGGATACCGTCCCTCAATTGTTGAATCATGTAGCATTGAGGATACTATCCCATGACGAGTTAGGAGAGCATTCACTTTTAAGATTAAAGGCGTGATATATATATATATATAATATTAAGATGTTCCTTTCATAATTTATATTTACATGATGTTATCATATTTGGGAAATAACATGGAGGATTAATAATGTAGTGTAACCAATAGATTTTCACTATAATGTTGAACAACCGTACGAACCTGATAGTGTTGGTTATCAGTCGGCGATGGAGAGTGAAGATTCGGATCAAGAGGTGGAGAAGGTTATGGTTGCTTGGGCGGTGATGTCTTGTGTAGCGGTTGTCGGGGAATACTGTCGTTCTTACATGTTTAAACAACCAGCTCGTCATGGAGATGATGAGCGAGCCAGGTTCATCAACTCTATCATTAGGGCCAGTGACCGGGATTGTGTTATGCAGCTTAGGATGAATTAAGAGATATTCTTCGAATTATGTACCCAGCTACGGGAAAAGACAATGTTGCGTGATACTCGACGTGTGAGTATTGAAGAACGGATATTTATTTTCCTACACACATTGGGGCACAATGTTCGGAATCGTGTCATTGGTCATAGATTCATGTCATTGCAGATGGAAAAGGAGAGGTACTATGTTGTCTTGGTGGGACGTCGGCCAGGTATATATCTGACATAGGATGACACTCGGTTGGAGGTGGAGGGCTATTTAGGAGTGAGACACCGTGCTTTTAAGAACATGAAGGAAGTCGTTGCATGTTGGGACGGTCACTTCAGTAAGCCTTGTGCACCGTCGACTCCTCGCACAGAATCTTATGCGTTTCAGGTTGCTGCATTTTTTGATGAGCTGGACATCCACTGTTCTTCCTCATCGTCTATCCGACAGACGATGTAGATGATGCAGGTGATGTAGGTCGTGGTTTATAGGGCCACGTCGACTAATAATCTTCCCTCATCAGATCGCGAGATATTATGTGCACTGTTGGTTGGATCCCTTGTTCTTTTTCTTGAAACGATTGTTATTTTTAAATTCTATCCCAGCATGGATTACTGTAACTTTTTATATGTGACTTGTGAATTTGTTTTTGTTTTTTTTCTTGCTGTATGACTTATCTCCGAGAAAAAACTAGTTTCATTTTTGTCATTCTCATATATGTTACATTTTTTGCTGCCACATTTTGAGCTGGATATGTATCACACTACTGTCACATAGTGTGGTCCACTTGTGATTTATATCCCTCTAATTGTTGGGATCACACCGTAAAATGATAAGTTAAAATTATGGGCTCATGGGCTAAAGTGAGGGGCCAAAATAGATGGACGACATAGATAAAACATATACTCATTGTCAGTATATAGATCTATTCAAATTATAAAGTCGGCTGGAGTGGTCACTTCGAATCCTAGTCTGAATGAGAGACCGGTGTTGTCGACCGCACCTGTTTCCTGATGAGTATGTAACACCCGTATATTAGGTGAAAACCCTTATTTAAACCATAAATACTAAATATAGATATGATCAAAGATTCCTATTGGTCACACCAATGGGAACGATGTATAATTGCTCTAAATGTGGCTGGCCTGAGTTTTTTGGTAAATCATTTGAGTATGTTCATTTCATCGCTTATGATATACGCCAGATTAGTCTGTTTGATGAAAGATATAACCATGTCGCCTCATGCACAGATCCATGGTTGCAATTCCATTCCTGTTGTTTGGATGGTGCGGCGCGTTTGATTGTAGACGTGGCTTTTACATATACGCCGTGGACGGACAAGATCATCACACGTAACTGAAGGGATCTATTTGTAGTGTATCTCACGGGATCTGTCGTAATCCCATGCCCGTCAAAACACAACAAGGGCTGGATTGGACAAATCCCGTCCGCCCATCCAAACATGCCACTACCTGTCTCGCTGGATATAGCAATCCCATGGGATTGCATGCAATCCACTGATGCAGCCATTATGACATTGAAAAGGGTGCCATTCACCAATACTGCCATTCACCCTAATACAGTCCAATCCCATGGGATTTGCCCGTCCAAAAATGCCCTAAAAAGTTTCAACGGTGGAAGTCAGTATTCCAACTGTTTCAATGGTATGGTCCACTTGATCTTTGGGTATATTTAAATTTTGGTCTCAACCCCTAAAATAAGATGGAAAAACGGATGGACGGCGTGGATGAACCAGATACATTCATGGTGGGCCCAATAGAGTTTACTCAGTACTAAACTGAGTAGCTCAGTACGCAATCCAATTTCCTCGTGACGAGGTGAAGGACAAAATCAAATCGGCCTGATTCAAAACTCCAGTGGGCCTGATAAGGTTTCAACGGGAGCCATGCTCCCATTCAAAGTCATATGAGTAAACAAAAGTGCTACTATGCTATACTTTAATAATACTTCAAAACAATTTAATTATTAGCTGCATCACTAAAATTATTTAATAAAATGATCCAAACATTTAAAGATCAACTGTTAAAAAAGCCTAAACAAGCTTGATGCTTACATTTGTGGCCCATCTAAAGTTTAAAATTTCCTTATTTTTAGTTAAAATATATATTATAATCAGCTTATTAGATTTTATTTTATTTTTATCAAATGTCATGTGTAGACAATAATTTAGGATATTAAAGTTGATTTGTAATATTACACATGTTCATATAAATATATTAAAATAAAAATAATGTATTTTTTTTTTTTTTTCAATTTTACTTTTATTCAAATAGAATATATAAATCTAAATGCATTTCATTTTATTCCGGTCCAAACACAATTGAATATGTTGTCTCATTCATTCACTTTGCCGCAATTATATAGCTACTCAAATACTTAGTAGATGGTGTTGGGACTTTGCGGGATTTGATGAGCCACATGTTGCTATCATGATATTCAGTTAAAAGCTGATTAGGTGATGACCAGACTGTGGGGCCCATTGTGATATGTGTTTTATCCATGCCGTTCATTCATTTTGACCATGCATGCATCCATTAGGGTCACCACACCATTGTTGAAGGCGGTATGGGCCTGACCATCTGATCCACATCCCTTCAGCAATGGTACGGTGATGTGGTGATATGTGATTGGTGGGGCATATGCTGTTAGAAATGCACTAGTCTTTTTTTTTTTAAATATATTTATTTATTAAAAGTTTTTGGCAGAAATTGGCAGGCCTTGGTGGGCCCTGGCAATCCCACCAATCACATCTCTCCATGTCACCACACTAGCGGATGGTCTACCTAGTGTTAGGTCTAGAGCTGGGCATTGAGTCGAATCGGACTGAGTTAGCGTTGACTTGACTTGATCCGATTTTGAAATAGAGTTGACCCAAAATTGATCTGACTCGATACCGAGTCTAACATGCTTGACTCGATCTAAGTCCAGTTTGGGCTGGACTGATCCGGACCGAGTCCGATTTGGTCAAAAGTACTAAGTTAGGTTGAGTTGGCACCGAGTTGAATTGAGAGATGAGGAAGGGAGGGACCGAGAGAGTAGAGATGAGAGAAAGGAGGAGGAGGGTGATGGTGGTGGTTGTTGCTGGGCTTGGAAGATGAGGAGGAGGAGGGAGGGAGAGAGAGAGGTTGAGTTTGGAAGATGAGGACGGTGAGAGAGGGAGAGAGATTTTGGGATCGGGTCAAGGTAGGGTGCAATGGGTAGGGTTAGAGAGTTGGGTCTAATCGAATTGAGTTTCGAGTTGAGTCGAGTCGAGTTACTAGGTAACTCGAACTCGACTCGATTTGAGTTCGGATTGAGGAGAAGCCTACTCGGTTCTAACCAACTCACCCATTCGGTTCGGGTTGAGTTGGATCTGAACAAGTCGGACGAGTCGAGTTAGCCGGATCAAGTTGCCTGGCGCCTATTTCTAGTTAGGTCATCCCAAATTCACATACCATTTTTTATGGCCCATAGTTTTTTTGGGCCCACCATGAACATGAGGTGGCACAAATGGGGCATGGCTTTGATGGATCCTTGATTGTGGGGCCTATGATATATGTGCCTTATATCCATGTTCATCTATCTTTTGACAACTCATTTCAAGGCATGATTCCAAAAATGAAACTTTTTATACACTAAGTTTTGAATCAAGCTAATATTTGTGTGGTTCCTTCGTTGGGGTCTTTGTGACCTTATCAACAAGTTAGATAACAAATAAGCATTCCAGTGGACCCAAATAAGTTTTTAATGGTGGGCATTCAATCACCACTATTTTTATGGTGTGATCAACGTAAGACTTGGATGTACTTCAATTTTGGAATCATGCCTTAAAATTAGCTTTCAAAATGGATGGACGGCGTGGATTTAAGATACATACATCATGGTGGGCCCCATAGTCAGGGAACTGACCGTGGCACATATGATGCAGAGAGTGGATGTCATACACACATCACAGTGGGTCCCACAGAGCTTGTTGTTGCTCGTGCTCCAGAAATTCACATCCGAAGGTATGAGTTCCCAGTCTCGCGTGAGTCGACTCATCAAACTAGGTTGGTTCTACTGAGTCCAAGTCGCATAGACTCGTTCGAGGATTAAAAACATTTCATGAGGATGCTCCTTTGGGAGGATCATAACGTCAGCCATTGGATGATTTGAGAGGGCTGCGATGAAGCTATTAAGGTGCCTTCTGATGATCAGATCAGGCCCACCTAAAATTGGGCCATGTTTTAACAAATCACATCGGTCGGATTACGTAGTCACTGACGGGAAGACTTGAGGGAGGTCCAACCAAATGCTGACATTCAACTGACAAGAAAAAACCTCTGATCAATGGCTAGGATCATCCGAATTATGTGATTTTTGACACAGGGCCCACCCATGGTAGATTACAAAATGTGAACGGTATGGATCTTGTACATGTGTGTCACATCTACTTGAAAATTGAGTATTCAACTTGGTTACTCCATTTAGCATTTGATGCTTTTATTCTTGTGGAAATCAGTCCGGATCGAAATTGCAATCTCAAAACACTGAGGCACGCCCTACATCATGGTAAAAAGGGAGCAAAAGGAGGCATTTTCTTGCTTTTAATGGTCTTTGATTTAAGCCTCTTTTCTATTTTTATGTTTTCTCTATGATAGTTATAGCATGAATGCTTGATGGCCCACTTGGTGTCACCTAGTGGAGATATCACATGACTTTATCAGGGTTCTTGATTCTTAGGCATGTAATTCTTTTGGTGAGAAGTTATTTGCTGACATTAGGTGGAAAATGCCGAAAAATACGTCAATTTTTAAAAGGGAAATGGTATCATGAGGTTAATCTCATGGGAACTTTGCATGAGGTCGAGTTGTGTGGGCCCCACCATGATGTGTGTCGAACATCTACCCCATCAGCCAGGTGCACCATTCCATGCTAGGCCATGGGCTTAAAAATCAATTCAATCCATGACTTGGGTGGGCCACACCACATATAACAGTTGAGAGGGGTTATCCGCCCATTAAAACGTTCATAATTATTTATTGGGCCCACTGAGATGTGGTTCACAATTCCAGCCCATCCATTGTGTGTGCCCCACTTGGATGAGGGGTCAGACCAAATTTCAACCACATCCAAAACTCCAGTGGGTTCCACCAAGTGCTTTTATATATTTTAGGCATATCTTCACTACAACTAGTTTTTGGGATATCCCATAACCTAAATGGGACCCATCAAATGCCGGTGTTGATTTTTGACACACATCATGGTAGAGCCCACACTGCTTGACCTCATGGGAAGTTCCCATGAAGTAGGCCTTATAGTGCCATTTCCTAATTTTAAATTTTTATAAATGAAAGTATATTGAATACTTGGCTATGCTTGTTTGTTTGTTTTTTTTGTTTTTCATGGAAATACACATGGAGATAAGAAAAACTAACCGGAGATATTGATTCTCAATTAGAAGAAGATAACATGAAATATATTATGAGAATTTTAGATTCGATCGAAAGGACCTTTTAAATACATGGAAAGTATAAAAAAAATGAAATGCTTTGAAATTCACTTTTCATTGTTTGTTAAGCCTTTTTTGAAATGAAAATTTTTTAGTAACATTATTTCTCATTTTTAATTTTTGTTAGAAAATAAATAATTTGTTCCCACATTCACCCCTAAGAAATGCATTTTCTCATGGTAGACGGAAAATAATTTCTAAAGAGTTAAAGCTCAAATGCGCTATCCATGTTCAATCTCCTCACATGTATTGTATGTGTCAAATGAGACATTGTCTATCTTCAATCATGCTCCATACATGCCTCCATACCACATGTGTCACCATCCATCTTATGTTATACCCATGTATAAAAAGCCCCCAGTGTACTTATATGTCACGTGTTATCATTCCTCTCCTCTTGCGCCTCACATGTGTGATTGTGCCACATGTATCACCATTCATCTTACTTGTGCCCCACATGTGCAACACTCTCTACATGCGCCAATGTACCACATGTGCGATTGCCCATCTTCAACCCTCCACATATGGCACATACCATTATTCACCTTCAACTCTCCAAATATGGCACGTCTCAATGGTGTTAATGTGCACAAGAGCCATCATCTAACTTTTGTGCCCACATGTTAAATGTGTTGATGCATGCCTTATGTCACATGTGCCATTGTACAACTTTAAGTACCTCACATGTACTGCGCATACCGCAATTTAGCTTAAAGTACTCACATATGCTGTGTATGTCATATGTGTCACTCTTCATCTATAAGCATTCACATGTGCCACATTTGCTAATCTACCACATGCTAGTAGCTACTTAAAATTATTTTAAAGAAAAGTTTTTGTTTTACCAAATAACAAACTTGAAAATAGATTTTAAATTTCTACGAAAATCTTGTTGAAAAACAAAAAATGAAAAAAATATTTTTTCCCATGGCTTTTTAGAAATACGGTTTCCTAAGAAACACTATTTTGTTTCTCATGTTTTTCATGAATCCAAACATGTCCTGAGAGAATAATTTTTTTTATAGGACTAAAAGGTTGAAGAGGAAAGAGAGAAGTGTCTCAAAATCAAAGCTTCATATGTATATTTATGGACCTCCATAATTGAAAATTTATAATTAGCGAGACTATCTCTGGTGCTTCTTATGTTATCATGGTAATTAGGTGCACCAAATTACCTAGTAGATCTAGTGTGAGACATCTGACACTATAATCATCCTAAGAGGATAACAGTGTATCAAATCCATAAGTAAACAAAAAATGATTCGTTCAAAACTCCAGTCGTTTGTCTTTGACCACTAATTTGATCATACTGGTTTGGGCATGTTTGATTTCATTTGTGTACGCGCACAAATTTTAATGCTCCAATTGTGACACACTTTCTAATTCTTGAGATCAAACGAATTTTATCTTAGCAAACTCAATCGATCAAAGCTCATTTAAAATGTTAATATAACATTATACAAATATATACTTTAAACTATCTACGGTAAAATCCGACTATTCATATGATTTTATGCATTATCTCCATCGTCCAATCATCTACGATTTTCCTTTAATCTTTCTTTATGACCTTATATTAATTTAGCCGCTTTCGCAATGTGTTTAACTAGATTTATACGTATGGCCTTGAGAATGCACACCAAAGCATTGTCACCTAATCGGCTAGAGTAACAAGGACACGAGTCACCAACAAAATTAGCATATACTCACATAGTGTTTGGACTTAAATTTATCTGTCACTTGTAGGTAATTGGTTTTACAACACGTGGTTCAATTCACCCATCGTGAATGATCAAGTGTCTGTCATTTATACGATCATCATGTGTGAACCATCTGATTAACCAATGATCCCCATTGCTAAATAGAGGCTTAAACAATCCGATTGAGGATAGAGCCGATCATGCAAATTTCTAATAGATCTCATCTTGATCATCTCATAAAATTAGGGCAGAGGTACATTGCATAAGTACATGCATCTCAATGTGCACCACTTCTATTGTGCATACATGTTCAAGAAAGAGGACCAACCATTTTGCCAAAGAAAATTATGCACGTCTCATCGTAATGGCCAATGTGAATGCACATTATCATGTAACAAACACATCCATAAACATAAACTCAAATATGAAAAAACCTCAATATAATTTAATGAATAGATATATATACAAGTGTTAGCAGGTCCTTACTCATGCCTCCGTGGTAGACTCACAAGAATGCGTGTGTAAAAAGAAAGAGTGTTAATAATGGTCTGATGGGCCTCACAAGAGGGCAAGCAACCACTAACTATTGAGCCTTACCATGGAATGATAACTTCTATGCAAACACTCCATCAATTTCAATCGTTCCAAGCCCATCCGCTAATGCAGTGCGTGGTGATTTTTTGCATCATCCACTGATGAGAGATTGTTTTTCCTTGACTCTTACAAATGGAGTGTTGGAATATTTGGTTGAATTAAATAGACTATTAAAAATCGAGAACCAAAAAAAGAAAAATAAATTTTGAGAAAGAAGAACTTATTGAATTGAGTCGAGGCGTGACTGAGTCACTCGGCTTAAAATCGAATTTGCTTCCCTTGGACAACGTCCCAAGTGCAACAGGTTTCCAGAGCAATCGACCTCTAGGATACAACGACTATGACCCGGTCCCAACGGTGCACTCACTGTACACGGGCTCGAACCACTTGCAGTTTAATCCGAAAGTGCTGAGTTGACTCAGCGATGAACTCAGTAAAATTCTTAAAATTGTATCAGAGAGAGTTTTATAAGAGAGATAATTATTTCGTATATTTAAAACAGGAATCGGTTGTCTTTTTATATAGACTCCGAAGTAGTGCATAAGCACCCTTTATAAAAGGTTAGGTCCGTTGGGTTTAAACCCAACATGGGCGACCAACCGGAAGGGACGCATCTCTCTGGTTTAAAACAAAAAAGTGTAAATGCGAGTACACTCCCGCATATACAGTTCTGCGAGTACTAATACACACACCCACGCGAGTACACACACCGCACCTGCACCCGCGCCCGCGCCCAGCCCAGCCCAGCCCAGCCCGTCCCGTCTCGTCCTGTCGCGTCGCGTCGCGTCGTGCACGCGCACACGGACACGGACACGGATACGGACACGGACTCGGACTCGGCTTGGCTGGGCACGGCTCGGCTCGGCGCTCGTGGGCGTGTGTGGTCAATGGCATAGATTAGAGCTATTGGCATAGCCCCCCCACAGGACCAAATTCATATGCCCCCTAAAAGGGACTCAAGCCCTAGGCAAAAAGACTATCTTATATACAAGATAGTTTACAATGTTAAATCTGATGTGGGACAAAATCCACAACTCAAAAGTACTACAACTTTTCAAAAATGGAGGGAAATCACTGAAAATTTGAAAATTCAAATTTAATACTGTTTTAAAACAAAATACAACAATCCCCCACATGTTTTAAAATAAAACTCTTTCGGATTAAAGCGTAATAGTTGTGTAATGGTGCCGGTGTCACCATAGACTTGAACTAACATTAGAGTAAGCAAGACAGGTCTACAGGAATCAGGTGACACCATAGTCTTGAACCTGAATCATTTTAATGTTGATCGCAAGTACATGTCACTCACACAACTCTTCATCTGTAAGTGATTCTGCGGTTCGGTACGTTTTGGCCATACACCATTACCTGAATTTCATGAGTGCTCTAGAGAATTCGCCTAGCTTCTCATAGGAAGCGGCCTCCACCTCTACACCCATATAGGTGAATTCCATCAAGTGTATGCAGCAACTGTATACACCACCAAATATATGGCTATGGATTCATTAAGAGTTCTAACAACTCATCCTTCTGCGTTGCTGCTCGCACTGTACACCATAGAAGGGGCTCATACAACTCAGTGCAATCGTCTACCTCGTGTCTTATTGTTTACCCATTGAACCTATCTCATGGGATCTCCACTTGTATAGGTTGGGTTGCCGACACTGGCAGCTCATATATTAGGCTCAGCCCCATTCCCTTCGATGTATCATTGACTAACCTTTTAAATAGTCCTTTGGTCAGAGGATCTGCTAGATTCTTTTCTGACCTCACAAAGTCAATAGATATGACTCCATCACGCAACATATGTTTCACTATGTTGTGTCTGAGTCTAATATGTCTGCTCTTTCCATTATATATTTTACTCTTTGCTTTCGCTATAGCTGCTTGACAGTCACAATGAATAGATACGGCCGATACAGGCTTTGGCCACAATGGTATATCAGCTAAGAGATTTCTAAGCCACTCGGCTTCTGATCCAGCCTTTTCTATGGCAATAAACTCGGATTCCATAGTAGACCGAGCGATACATGTCTGTTTGGTAGACTTCCGAGAGACTGCTCCTCCACCTAAAGTGAATACATATCCACTCGTGGATTTTGTCTCATTTGAATCACTAATCCAGTTAGCATCACTGTATCCTTCTAATACAGCAGGAAAACCATTATAATGTAAACCATAGGCTATACTGCCTTTTAGGTATCTCAAAATCCTAGACAAAGCATTCCAATGCTCTTTTCCAGGGTTATGTGTATATCTACTTAGCCTTCCTACTGCAAAACCTATGTCTGGTCTAGTACAGTTTGTTAGATACATAAGGCTACCAATTATTCTGGAATACTCCAATTGAGACACACTATTTTCTGTATTATTCATGAGAGTCACACTATAATCATAAGGAGTACTGACAGGTAAACAGTCAAAATAGTTAAACTTTCTCAATATCTTCTCAATGTAATGAGATTGAGATAATATAATAACATCATTTTTTCTGGTTACTTCAATACCCAAGATTACACTAGCCTCTCTTAAGTCTTTTATGTCAAACTTAGATGACAAGAATTTCTTAGTTGTGTTAACTAATTTAATATTAGTTCCAAAAATAAGCATGTCATCAACATAAAGACATATAATAATATAATCATTTCGAGAAATTTTACTATATACACATCTATCTACATCATTTATATGATAATCATTTGATTTTAAAACACCATCAAATTTTTCATGCCATTGTTTAGGAGCCTGTTTTAAACCATATAATGATTTAATTAGTCTACATACTTTATTTTCTTTTCCTGATATCTTATAACCCTCAGTTTGTTTCATATATATTTCTTCTTCTAAGTCTCCATTTAGAAAAGCTGTCTTAACGTCCATCTGGTGTACCACCAGTTTATATATGGAAGCTATTGCTATTAAGACCCTGATAGTTGTAATTCTAGTTATAGGAGAGTATGTATCAAAGTAATCTATTCCTTCTTTTTGTTTAAAGCCTTTCGCTACCAACATAGCCTTAAACTTATCAATAGTCCCATCTGGTTTTAGTTTCTTTCTAAACACCCATTTACAACCTATTGGTTTATTTTCAGGTGGCAGGTCTACAATTTTCCAAGTGTTATTAGATATAATAGATTCTAACTCATCATTTATTGCTTCCTTCCAAAAGGTTGCATCTGGAGAGTTAATTGCTTCTATATAGGTTGTAGGATCATCTTCTACTAAAAAAGTGAAAAAACTATCTCCTAGGTTAGTTTCTCTTCTAACCCTAGTACTTTTTCTTGGTTGTATCTCTTTTACTACTTTCTCGTATACATTTTTACTAGTAGATGCAATATCTGATTCATTGACTTCCTCTATTCCTATAGATTTAGATTTCATAGGGAATATGTTCTCAAAGAACTCTGCATCCCTAGCTTTTATAATTGTATTAGGATCTAGAATATTATCCTTAGTTTTTAAAACTAGAAACCTATAGGCCGCACTATTTTGTGCGTAACCTATAAATACACAGTCGGTCGTTTTAGGACCCAACTTTCTTTTCTTAGTTTCAGGTAATCCTACTTTAGCAAGACATCCCCACACTTTAATATATTTATAACTAGGAACATGATTCTTCCAAAGTTCATATGGTGTTTGTTCAGAAGATTTAGAAGGAATCCTATTTAGAATATAACAAGCAGATAGAATTGCTTCTCCCCACATATTTGAGGGTAAGCCTGAACTATTTAACATAGCATTCATCATCTCTTTTAGAGTTCTATTCTTACGTTCTGCTATTCCATTCTGTTCTAGTGTATAAGGAGCTATAGTTTCGTGAACTATTCTATTCTTTTCACATAATTCTCTAAATTGAGAAGATTCATATTCACCTCCTCTATCTGTTCTAAGTCTTTTAATTTTTATATTCAACTGATTTTCAACTTCAATTTTGTATTTAGAAAAAACATCTAAAGCTTCGTCTTTGTTCCTTAACAGATAGACTCTAGTGAACCTAGAGTAATCATCTGCAAAAGTTATATAATATCTTTTTCCACCTCTAGACATGTGATTTCTAAAATCACCTAAGTCATTGTGTATTAACTCTAATAGAACAGATGATCTTTCTATTTATTTAAAGGGTTTTCTAATGAATTTTCATTCAACACATGTTTCACATTTGTCAAATTCTTCATTAGATATATTAGGTAATAAACCTAATCTTTTCATTTTCTTCAAAGATGCTATATTCACATGACCTAATCTACTATGCCATATATAAAAAGGTTCAACGATATAAACAGAACTGAATGTCTTCTTATTATTATCATTGGATACATTTATAATGAATAAACCATCGCTACAGTACCTCTTACAAACAAAGGTTCCATTCTTAGTCATTACAAGCTTATCTGAATCAAATACTAACTTAACACTAGCCTTATTGAGGAGTGAACCAGAGACCAAGTTTCTTCTAATGTCGGGCACATGTAGGACATCATTCAACATCAGAGTCTTTCCAGAAGTAAGTTTCAGAAGTACTTTTCCTTTCCCTACAACTGGAGACGTTCTAGCATTACCCATGAACACCTGTTCATCATCTCCTGATACTTGGTAAGAGATAAACATGCTATGATCCTTGCACACGTGCCTAGTTGCACCAGTGTCTAGCACCCACTCCAAGTTGCTTACAAGGAAGACTTCTGACACCACAGCTACTATCAGGTCAGACTCATTGCCTGTTTCTGTAAGATTAGCTTGTGGCTTATCTTTGTTTTTCTTAAACCTACAGGTTTTGATATGATGCCCAGGCTTTCCACAGTTGTAGCAGTTTCCTTTTTTTTTTGAATTGACTGTTTGCATTTTTCTTTTTGAGCCTGCATTCATTTGCATAATGTCCAGGTTTGCCACAGTTATGACAGTTGCCATTTTTCTTATTATTTGCCCGACTTGATTCCACAAGATTCGCCTTTGAATCTATCTCATTTTTATTTTCTTTTTGGACCCTGATTCTATTGGCCTCCTCTATTCGTATGTGTATGATAGTGGTTTCCAAAGAAACACCGTTCTTTTTATGTTTCATTCTATTCTTATATTCTTTCCAGGAGGGCGGTAACTTTTCTATTAGTGCTCCTGAAAGAAACACTTCATCCAACTTAATTCCTTTTGTCGATAGTTCGTGAACTAGACTTTGAAAATCGTGGATCTGATTTGTGGCAGGTATATCGTCTGTCATTTCATAATGAAGAAAATTAGCAATTGCATGTTTCTTAGCGCCTGCATCTTCTAATATGTATTTCTTTTCCAAAGCAGTCCATATGTCTTTAGCAGACACGTAAGAAGCATACACGTCATATAATTCGTTGGATAAAGAGTTTAGAATATAATTTTTACAATTATTTTCATCTGTTACTTCAGTTTGATTTACTGGATCTATAGTAAATGATTCAAATAAAATGTATGAAACTTTTAGGGTGGTCAGAGTGAATATCAGTTTCTGTTTCCACCGTTTAAACGATTATCCAGCGAACGGTTCGATTTTGGTTAACTCAGTAGAAGCATTTACTGTTACTGTAGCCATAGTCTATGTAATTCAACAATTCGATTTCAAGATTGTTGGAATATTTGGTTGAATTAAATAGACTATTAAAAATCGAGAACGAAAAAAAGAAAAATAAATTTTGAGAAAGAAGAACTTATTGAATTGAGTCGAGGCGTGACTGAGTCACTCGGCTTGAAATCGAATTTGCTCCCTTTGGACAGCGTCCCAAGTGCAACAGGTTTCCAGAGCAATCGACCTCCAGGATACAACGACTATGACCCGGTTCCAGCGGTGAACTCACTGTACACGGGCTCGAACCACTTGCAGTTTAATCCGAAAGTGCTGAGTTGACTCAGCGATGAACTCAGTAAAATTCTTAAAATTGTATCAGAGAGAGTTTTATAAGAGAGATAATTATTTCGTATATTTAAAACAGGAATCGGTTGTCTTTTTATATAAACTCCGAAGTGGTGTATAAGCACCCTTTATAAAAGGTTAGGTCCGTTGGGTTTAAACCCAACAGAGGCGACCAACCGGAAGGGACGCATCTCTCTGGTTTAAAACAAAAAGCGCAAATGCGAGTACACTCCCGCACATACAGTTCTGCGAGTACCAATACACACACCCACGCGAGTACACACACCGCACCCGCGCCCGCGCCCAGCCCAGCCCAGCCCGTCCCGTCGCGCACGCACACACGGACTCGGCCCGGCTTGGCATGGCCCGGCTCGACGCGTGCGCGCGTGTGGTCAATGGCATAGATTAGAGCTATTGGCATAACCCCCTCATAGGACCAAATTCACATGCCCCCTGAAAGGGACTCAAGCCCTAGGTAAAAAGACTATCTTATATACAAGATAGTTTATAATGTCAAATCTGATGTGGGACAAAATCCACAACTCAAAAGTACTACAACTTTTCAAAAATGGAGGGAAATCACCAAAAATTTGAAAATTCAAATTTAATACTATTTTAAAACAAAATACAACATGGAGTTCATCCAAGCTGGGCCGAGGCTAGTTGATAAAAAAAAATTAACTAGGATTTATTTGTTTTAGTTTAGTGTTTAGAACAAGAGTATTTAAAACCGGTGGCTATTCCTCACAAATTAAAGTAACATTTCTGTCAACTATAGAGTGCATTTTAACACCTACTTGGATAGTTTTGGAACAGACAATTCCAAGTGGGTTTCCAAATGGGCTGCAAAAATCTAGTTACGATCTAAAACAAGGGTTTTATCTAGGAACAAGAGTTTTATCTACAAACAACGTTTTTGAGGGTGTGTACGAGCCTTCAATAAGTTTCCTTCTTGTATTTTCATTACTTTTTTGGTGGATTTTTTTTTTTTTTTTTTTTTTTTTTTTGCTTTAAACAATGTTAAAATGATGTCCCGGTCTCATTTGATATCTTATTGAGTTACCTTTCAAATGGACCTAAGATCATGCGATTCTAATGCCACATGAGAGAGTTATAATAAAGTTACGCAAGTTCTTATAATGACGACTAGATTTGAGGGTATTTTGGTAATTTTATATTTTACGACGGTCTTCTTTCTTTTCCCCTTTAGCACACTAGGTTTTGTTTGTCACACTAAAAAATAAGCACTGGAATTTAATTTAAGCATTAAAAACTTGAAGTGTTAAATTGTAATTTTGAAATAATTTAAGGAATTTTTTACTCCAAAGTGAAAAAAAATCAATGCACCACTACTCACAACATTTGGCCTTCAGCATTAAGTGAAGGGTAGTTGGAAAAAGAACCATATTTTCAGTGAACACTAATTTCAACACTCAATGAGTTGGATTTTCCAAACGATCTAAATCGGTAAAAAGCACTAAAAACATCAAATTTCATTGGTAAGTGTTGTTGTAGACACCCCACCGTAGTGGTGCACTTTTTCTTAGACCACCGTAGATGATTTGTGAGCTTGAAAAACACTTAAAGAATGCAACCTAACCAACCCACAATCCCCAAAACCATAATAAGGTCCACTGGGCCCAACTGAGCCGGTAAGTTCGTGTGCAATCCAGAGTACAAACAGTGGCCTATATTGGATTCGCAAGTGTTAGCCAGGCCCCTTGTTGAGCCCATTCTGACAGGCCCGTACAAGGAAAAAGGCTAAGAAATGGCAAGGCCAATCTCTATAAATAGAAGCTCATCCTCTCACTTTAAAAGAGAGGGAAATTGGTGTTGGTGAGACAACTAAGAGCTAAGAAATGGAGAGTTGAGTGTAGAAAGTGAGGGTGAGTGTAGAGAGTGTACTCTGAGAGTAGAAAAGGAGAGGTCAAAATTGAGGGTGTGACCCCAGCCATCCAAGCTTATACTACCATCCAAGCCATATGAACTGTCCAGGATCAGTGGAGCGAGGACGGGATCTGAAGTCTATGGCTATCTCCTCTAGGAGGGGTGCTTTAGCTCTCCATTCCTACTTCCACATCTCCAAGAACATCGACGGCAATCCAATCATCCATCTTTTCTTTTCTGTTTGCATCCTGCACAATCCTCGCCTACCGCACTCCCTTACTTACAGTAGAGTGAATCTTAGTCATATCTTATGCACCTTGCTGGCCTTTTTGGATCCTGGTGCACCAGAACCCAAGTTTGCTTGAACTATTTCCCCCCCTTTTTATCATTTACATGCTATAGTTATCTACCTTACTACGAAGTTATCAATTCCTTAATTTCACTTTAGGTCGGGACACCACAATCTCCATAGTTGGTAACTTGAATGGAGTATTACATGCAAATTTTTAACTAGAATAGGCAATTGTGTATGCTCACATGCATATATACTCGAAGACTCAGGAGTTATGAGATGAAACCTAAATATAGAGACCGATAACATAATTAAACTCCATACCCTAATTAATCAAATCATATTAAACCACCAATGAGACCTGAACCCCCCACCCATTAGTTTGAATGTCCGATCAAATAGAATCGACCCTAAAACACATCAAATTAAATATTCAGCATGAAGGTTAACATGCGAGATGCATTATATCAATCTCGAGTGGTTGGTCAGTCGGAATCTTCGTTCGACCTCACCAAGGATTGGAACCCTTGAGTCTAGAATCGATGATAGACCACCTTGCTCAATCCCTAGGACCTTTAGGCAGTGAAAGATCCCATTTTGAATTAAACCAAGGCTCTGTTGGTTCAACCGACCAGTGTGGCCCAATAACATGGACAAACAATGATCTGTCGGTCTGACCAACAGATTATTGACCTTGTCGGTCCGACCAACAACATCTTTGGTCTAACCGACAACCTTCGAATTTCAATAGCTTGCAAACCACCGTACTTCCGACTGTGGCTATAAAAGCTCGTCCCTTTCTTTCCTTTCCTAGACTTGGGAAGGAGAGTGAGAGAGTGAGAGGATGTGAGAGCATAGGAGTGAGAATGAGATCGGGTATAGGTCGCCGCACCAGACCATTCCCCTCCGAACCATATTGTGCAAGCTATCACGCATCTTCCCAAGCCGGATAACCCTTCGACTAGTTGGGTAAGAGGTCATCTCGCCATGCACGTATATTGTTTCCCCAATTTATAGTAATTTGAAGCTATTGGGGTTATCAATCATTCTCTTCCACACAAATCTTAGGATTTTGGTGCTAGGGTTTGAGGCCCTTTTTAAATAATTAGTGGTGGTCTATTCTCATCCAGAAGTCGTATTAGAGCACGAACTCGTGTGAGCTTTGAATTTGCGCTGAGCTTGGGTTTTGCTTGTTGAATCGAGTTGGTAATTTGTTCAAATTGAGATAAGTAAACCCTTGTTGAAAGTTTAATTATGTTAAAATCTAAGCTATTAATGATGATTTTGCCAATGAATTAGGGTTTGGAGTTTTATCCCCAAATTCTTTATGCCTACATTGCATCGGAATTGAGAGATTTCGATTCTAAGGTGAGATCTATCCTTCAAGCTTTTTGTCGACATTTTTTTTAATATCTTGCAATAGTCTCATTATTTAATAATTATTTTAATTAACCTATGAATCATGCACTATCTCTTGCAATGTACATCACTTGTGTTAACTTTGGGATTATTTCCATAGAAGATTACATAACATGCTTAGTCCACTGCTTAGGTTGATTCACACACGAGCACACTTTAAATGATCAATCATATGAATACAATCCTTGTCTTGTGGGATTCATGTGGATATGAATCATGACGTTCTTTGGTGAAATTATTTGTGAATTGTGTGGATTCCTCGCGCACTTGTACTTGTGACTTGTTGGCTTATTTTGTAACTTGAGCTAATGGCCATCCTATGAATTATGTTAAATGGAATCGGTTGTAAACTTACCATTGATGAATTTATTGTGCCCTATGATTGGTTTGTGGGTGGAACCCCTTCGATTATGTCCCTAGGTGGACTCATGTCTTGTTGGCTTAATTTATGCCTTGCTGGCTTTGTTCATGCCTCAATGGCTTTATTTGTCCCTTGTTGGCTTCATTTAAGCCTAGTTGGCTTTGTTAATGCCTCATTGACTTTGTTGGGAGGAATCCTTTAATTGGAATAATATATTATTTGATGATGGTAAGGCTTATTGGTTGGATTACGATTACTAGTAGTTGCATATGTTTATTAAACAATCTGTTTGTGAATCAAATTAATAAAAGTTGGATTAATCACGCATCCATAGCACTTGGGCATTATTAGGTGGTTAGATGCTATGGTAGTATATACCCAATTTACGTTCACTAGCTCTTAGTCCACTATTCGAACGACCTTTTAGTGTGCTAGCCATTGTGAGCACATATTCAATTCAAATTTGCTAGCAGCTAGCCAATTTTATTGTGAGCTAGATACTGTGGTAGCATGTACTTTTGGTTGAGGTATTTTTGTTGGTTCCTAGCCACCATTATTAGTGTGGGTGGGTAGTCATTGATAAGGCACGTACTTAAAGGTATTTTCACTGGTGGCTACCCTCAAAAGCCAGTTGGATGTGCATCCCTAGAATGACGTGCATTCATACATTCACGCATTTAACCAAAATTGCATTTGTAATTGTTAGTGTGTTATACGTTTTATTTATGAAACTATATCTGATTGATATGCTGTTGTGTAATCTTGGGGGGATTTCTTACTGAGTTTCTCACTCACATAATCGAATTTGGAAAACAACAATTGATGTAGGTACATGAAGTCGTGGAGCTCAGGAGATCCGGGTAGAGCTCGATGGAGAGAGATAAATGAGCGCAGTGCCAGCCTGACCGAGCTTCAAGAGCTCGTGCTGATACTCTAGTTTTTCTTTCCTTTATTTGCGTATGTCTTGTATGTTGGGATTGCTATGGTTTGTGGTGGTCTTCATGGGCATGCCTTTAGATTTATGTACTTTCTGGATATTGCCCAGCTATTTTTTACCTCAGTTATCCCTACATTTCCTCTGATATCCACCGACTTCGACGTATATTACTTTGATTTATTTTGTTTATGGGATGAATGTTAATTTGACCAAGTACACAAGCGGAAAATACTTCAATGTGCAACATTCATTGGCGACACTCGGGTTTGCACAGCTAGAGCATCATACTCAAGCAGCAAAAATTGAGCGTTGTTAATGATCGTGCCAATGCACCCTACTGTCATAGTGTTAACACTCTTGAATTTAGGATTCAAATCTCCGTACTTGGATATTGGGTTTTGGGGCATTACATACTCACACCCCTTCCCATTTCAAAACCTCTCGTCTAAACCTTTTCCCCTATTTAATCCTTTCCATCTATCTATTTTTCCTAATGATCACTTGATCAAAAGGTCTCTCTCTCTCTCTCTCTCTCTCTCTCTCTCTCTCCTCAAGCCCATTCTATCAACCCTTTTTTCCTTCCCTAAAAACCCCGGCCCAACACCTAATCATGCCATTTTTCTAGCCTTGTCAAAAACCTTGCTCAACCATATTCCGAACCCATCGAATCCCTTTTTCTTTTTTCTTCCCAAAAACCCATTCCAAACCCTCAGCGCCCTTATATCTAAAACCCAAGTCTAAAGTTCAACCCATATTCTTTTTTAACACGTCGTTAGGAGGAAGATGTTCACATGCCTCATGCTGTCATTCCTATCCAAACTCTTGGGACCCATCCATATTTGTTGCCTCATTCTTATCTAAATTATCTGACTTTCACAATCATCTTTCAATCTCTATACTTCTTTTCGGATCCCGGCACCCATTCACCAGGTTCCGATCCTGGGATACTACAAGGAGGATTTCAAATCATCAGTCTGATTCATAATGAGCATAACACAAGCATAACCCACAACTAATAACCACAAGAACACCACCACAAAATCCACTATGATCAAAAACTTTTTAATACAATGCGACTGAAAGAAAATAAAATACAATGTAACAAAAGAAACAAAACTCCAGAAGCTCAGCTGCACGCTCCAACTACAGCGAGACTATGGCTGCGACTGCGTCCTGGCGTCACCTGCACGCATCAATCGTGCATAAGCTTATGGAAAGCTTAGAGGGTGGTGTAAGTGTGTGCGCAATATAAACGTACTCAAAATGCAAGGTCAGAGTGATGCGGAATCATGGTGATGAGCACATGAATGCAATCACCCGTACAAGGCTTGCGGTTCAAGATATGAATGCTATCGGCCATAACACGGCCATGCGATGCAAGATGCAACTCAAGCATGCCAATCCTCAACATGTATCGGTACAGTTCTCACTGGATAATCACCGGGTTCAATACACTCCAAATGGCACTGCCGCTCTCCTAGCCGCAACGTCCAAATGAGCGTAAGAAACCTCACTATCCGCCCGACCAATAGTCCGCCAATACCTATCCAAGACGTCGATAGCGGACCCATTCACGGTCAAACTCGGCCTAGTATTGCCCCTACCCTCGGGCGAGTAAGGCCACACTCCTTTCCAACCGACCACGACACGGTGGGAGACGCGGCCTCCGGTATTCGGCCCTCATGCGTTCGTATATCCACTCGGTCCTCGACGTTGGAGTCATCCTCCTGGTACCATCGGGTTTAGGGATTTTCACCGGGACATCTATGGTGCCCGTATGCTGGAACCAAATATTTCCGGTATCAATCATGGCCATCCACGATGTATCGTGGAGGCTATGGCCTGATGTCGCTAGGGCATATAGTAACTATAATCACACAAATGCAAGTGCATGAGTCACATTATCAGTCATGCAACAGTCTGTATGTACCATGCACTTATATGGGGCAACTCCGCCTATCAGGGAGCCCATAAACAGTCTGCTCGAAGGCATATGCTATGATCAATCACTCCTCATACCAGTCATACATATGATGCGTATGATGATAAATCATGTATCTATACTAAACATGCATATAGGGATGGGCTCTGCGTATCACAGAAATGGGCCTAGACGGCCTGCAGAGTATAAGTATGAACCTATCAGTGGCTTTAAGGAGTGTGACAATGCGGACATTTAACCAACATTGTCCTTACAATGTGGACGTCAAACCAACATTGTTCCCAAGGCTTAGCCCGCCATAAAGCACCATTACACAAACCATAGGAAATCACACATTGCAATGGACTAATATACATCTCATTGGGCCTCGACCCATAGTTCTCAGATACATCAAATGGGCCATCTCATATGGGCCTTATATAAATCAAGTGGGCCGCATTAGTGGGCCTTATGTACATTGCAATGGGTCATACTCCATGAGCCTTTGAAAACATCACAATGGGTCTCGTAACATGGCCTTTATGGATATCAGAGTGGGCCTCGACATCGGGCCACCAATACGTCGAATGGGCCCAACCTCATGGGCCTTATATATATATCAAGGTGGGCCTCAATAATGGCCACAAATACACATCCAGGTGGGCCTAACAACCCATAGGGAAACAACTTGGATGAACATTCATCATTGGGGCCCAATAGGCCCACCATCAAATATTATAATTTAAGTATACGATGCATTCTATTAATTAATTAATATAATATTTAAAATCACAATTTGTAATCTTATGATATGATGCCCCACACCCACCAAACGTGACCAACCCACATATAACAGTGGAGCAACACGTGGCCCAAAAGGGTTTATGGTGACAATTAATGTTTCTTGTATGTGGGGCCCAGCCCTATTAATAATTTTAGGGGGCCATTCAAATTAAAAAATATTATACAAAATATAATCATTGGGGCCCACAACCCCTCCCCCCCCCTGGGCGCACGGCCGCCGTAAAACAAATTTTTTTTTTATTTATTATTTTTTTTTGGTTTGGGGCCCCCGGATTGACACAATGGGTCCATTATGGTGCCCACTGGGGGGGTAACGTTTAACAACATCAAAACTCGTGGGCCCGCCAAATATTTTTTTTTTTATTTTTGTTTTATGAATGGGACCTACACATTTGGAAAGTTTAGTGGCTAAATTTGGGGCCCACAAATGATTTATGGGAAATGCCCAAGGTGGGCCAGGGGCCGTGAGGGGTGCCGGTGGGTTGGCCATAAAGCCCACGGTGGAGGCGCCCAGGGGGCCCTTCCTTTTTTTTTGAAAAGGGTTTTTGCAGTTTTTCCGGTGTGTGTCCAATCCACTCCATCCATTGGTCTTTGTGGCTTGATACCATCCCATAGAGTCCAATATTGAGCCTTTTTAGATGTACAGGAGCATCAGGGAGCAAATCAAAGGTACGGACGGCCCGCCAGAAAATGGGATCAACTTCATTTTTCGGCTCAACGCCTAAAATGAGTTGAGGAACAACATGGACGGCTCGGATCTTACATATACATCAAGGTGGGGCCTGCATGAGTGGCCCACCCCTCCTTTCTTCTCTCTCTTTTTTTTTTTTAATAGTCCAATGTTGCAACGTCCAGCGTCCAGGGACGCTGGACGGTTTGTATATATACTCACAAAAATGTGGTGGGTCCCACGTGAATGTGGCCCACCAATACTTATACATATATTATATTATATTATATATATAATACATATTATATTATATATATTATATATATTATATAAAATATAACATATATTTACATATATATAAAGTATTTGGCCCACCTAACGGTGGATGGTGTGGATCATCACCTACAATAAGATGGGCCACACCGTCTAATGTAGAGGGACGGGTAGATGTAACACATATTGGTGGGATTCACACCATCACAAAGGAAGAGAGAGAGAGATAGAAAGAGAGATATACGGTGAGATAGAGGAACCCCGCCACTATGGGCCCTCTTGATTAAATCACATACATCCAAATGGGTCCCACCAACAAGTGGGCCCTATAATTTTAGAATAATGGCAAAACACCCACCTTATCTTCCTTCTCCTAGCTCCCTTGGACTCCTTAGCTCCTTACCTTCACTTTTAATGGAGATTGATGAAGGATGAATGGTTGAGATTGGAGATGAGAGGGTGGGTCACACTTGAAGTTGAGAGAGGAGTGTTGGATGAGTGAAATTTCTCATGGGATTTGGAAATTTTGCTAGAGAATGAGAGGGAGAGATAGAAATAATGGATGGAGGGATGGGTGGAGTGGTGGTTGTAAGAAAGGAGTGATGAGAGGTATGGTTTAGTTTGAAATTGGTGGAGAAGAGGGATGGTTGAGGTTGAAAATGAGAAAAGAGGAATGGTGAGGTGGAAAGATGGTGGACTTTTGGAAAAAGAGGGAATGGGTGAGGTACTTTGAGGTATGGTTGCATTTATGGTTAATTAGTGGGACTAATTGTTAGAGATTCCCTCGAAATCCCCAGCGCGGTGTTTCTTGGAATAAACGCAGACTTCTGGCACAGGTATCGGTTCGGTGCGCAAGTCACGGCGTTGGAACCGCGGCGGCGCGCGATCACCAAGACATAAGTTTGGATCGAGCCGGCGTCGGTTGCGGGACGCTTAGGATCGGCCCAAAACCCGAATACGGTGCGAAGGTTGCCGGAATTTGACCGAAGGACCGCGGAAGCTAATGAAATGGTACGGATTAGGACACGGGTCTTCTGACTCTCCCCACCAAATAAAAATTTCGTCCTCGAAATTTAAACAATAAACAAAGAAAATAAATCAGAGAGAAGAGGAAGCAAAGCATCGCCATAAAAATATCAGAGAGAGACAACATACAACATACAATCAATCATAAAAAAAGATGAGGATAGCGCTCTCGAATCTCCCTCGCGCTCCCAAGATGCCTCATCCACGAATAATCCCATTGTACCTTCACCAGGGAATGACCTTGGTTCGGAGGACTTGCTCCTTTCATACGAACTGGCGGCTCGATGTAAGAAGCGTCCTCACGAACCTCCAACCGCTATCAATCTCTGGATTATGTTCGACCCACACTTCCTCAACATAGAGACGTGAAAACGTTGTGGACGCGACAACCGAGATGGTAAGGCAAGCCGATAGGCCACGGCCCCGTGATCTCGAAAGGTCTATGAATCTCGGGGCAAGCTTACCCTTCGCTCCAAATCTAACTACGCCCTTCATGGCGAGACCTTGAGATACACATGGTCCCCTACATCAAACCTAAGGGACGACGCGGCAGAACACTCTTCGCGGCTCAGCCTGCGCATCCTCCCCGATGGTATCAATAACCTCCGATGTCTCCCGCACAAGCTCGGGACCTGGGAGCGCCGCTCTCCAACCTCGGTCCAACAACTCGGAGATGTGTGTGCCATATAATGCCTCAAAAGGAGCCATGCCCATTTTCGCCTAATAACTGGGCCAATCGCAGATGCTCATCCCACCTACCACCGAAGTCAATCACGCCGGCCCGAAGTAGGTTGACCCTCTTGTTCCGGCCATCGGTCTGCGGATGATCCGCGGTCTGCAAATCGGTGCCCATAGCTCTCAAAACTCCTCCAAACGAGCGTAAACCTCGGGTCTCGGTGAACGATCGAGGCCAGTACGCCGTGCGCTCACAATCTCCTCAATGAACAACCTCGCAAGCCGGTGTAGGGGCCAAGTCGCACGAATCGCAAGAAAACGCGCCGACTTAGTCAGATGATCGACGACAACCTCATGACCGCGCCGAGTCCTCGGCAAACCCATAATGAAATCAGTACGTGCTCCCACTTCCACTCGGGAACGCTCAACGGCTAGGGGGTCTCCGATGATCGGCCTTGACACGCGGCATGTGTCACACTCGGCCACAAAACTAGCAATCTTGCGCTTCATCCAAATACCGCCTCCTCATATCACGGTACATCTTCGTCGAGCCGGGGTGGATAGAAAATCGCGATCGATGTGCCTCGGCCATAAGATCTCGGCATAACGGAATATTCCGGACACACAATCGGCCTCTAAAGCGAAGTCCACCATCGCACCCATCCGCTCTGCCCGACTCTCGGATGCTCGGTAATCCTGTAATGACTTGTCTATTTGCCGAGCCTCGATCACCCTTGCGACAAGAGAGGGTTGAATCGAGGCTCGAAAGCAGAACGAAGACTGCCGACCAAAATCAAAGTCGTACTCGCTATATCCTCGAGCATCTTCCACTCAATCATCATATGTGCCACCATGGCGGACGGCTAAGGGCATCCGCCACCACATTCGCCTTGCCCGGGTGGTCCGAGATCAAAATCATAATCCTTGAGGAGCTCCATCCAGCGTCTCTACCTCTTGTTCAGTTCAGACCGAGAAAATAGATACTTCAAGCTCTTGTGGTGAGAAGAGCTCGAACCTAACCCCATAGAGATAGTGTCTCCACACCTTGAGTGCGAACTGCTGCCGGCTCCAAATCGTGCGTGGGGTAGTTCGGCTCATGAACCTTGGTGACGAGAGCAAATGCTACAGTCTACCATGCCCATCAGCGACCCAATCCAATACGCGAAGCATCGGTAAATACCACGAATCCATCACTCCCGGGGAAGAGTGAGGACAGGAGCGGACGCCAGACGTCCTTTTACTCCATAAATGCTCGCTCACGGGCGTCACTCCAAATAAACTCCGCCCAACCTGGTCAATAGGGCTGCAATACGGAGAAGCCCTCAATGAAACGCCGATAATATCCCGCTAAACCAAGGAAACCGAGGATCTCGAACCCACTGACGCACGGCCTCAACCTTCGAGGGGTCCCGCGACACCCTCCTCGTCACCACGTGACCGAGGAATCTCACCTCCTCCCGCCAAAACTCACACTTCTCCGGCTTCGCACTAGTGGGCACGGAGGTCTGCAAGGCGATCTCCAGATATTGCATATGGTCCTCACGGGTCCTCGAATATATCGAATGTCATCGATGAAGACCACAACAAACGATCGAGATATGGCGAAAGACCTCGTCATCAACGCATGAAGACCGCGGTGCATTGGTCACCCAAAGGACATAACCAAACTCAAAATGACCATAACGCGTCCCGAAGTCTTTGGGATGTCCTCCTCTCGACTCGAATCTTGATAACTGGAACGCAGTCAATCTTCGAAAAGAACTGTGCACCTGCGATCAAATAAATCGTCTATCCTTGGGAGCGGGTACTTGTTCTTAATCGTGACCCGGTTGAGCTCGCGGTAATCTACGCAGAGCCTCAACGAGCCATCCTTCTTCCTAACGAAGAGTACCGGCGCTCCCCAAGGCGAACTGCTCGGACGAATAAATCCCAACTCACGCAACTCGTCCAACTGACGCTGCAGCTCACGCAACTCCATCGGTGCCATACGGTACGGGGCCTTCGAGATAGGCGCGGTACCAGGCACAAGGTCGATCTGGAACTCGATATGACGGCGAGGAGGCAATCCTGGAATCTCCTGGAACACGTCGGGGAAGTCGCAAACAACCGGCAACCGATCAATACAAATGGCAATAGGCTCCTCGGCAGACATCGGCAAGATAACGGCTCTCCTGGCTCGGGAATGAAGCGGCAAGCCCGGTATGCGAATGTTGCCCTCGCGACCCCAAGATAGCGTGATACTCGAAGCCAATCCATGCCCAAAATAACGCCGAAATCTGTCATCGACGATCAAATCATCAGGCAAAAAGATATCACCGAAAAGAACCGGGCAAGAAAACGGCCCAATACCGTGGTCCTCCCCAAGGGCGTCGATACGATCAATCCCTCACTAGTAGACTCTGTCAACAGTCGATCGGCCGAAACCCTCGGACATGAATGAGTGAGAAGCGCAATCAAATAATACTCGGGGATGCATGAAGAGCAAAGGGGTTTGTTCCTCCCCTCCCCGGGGGAGGGGTCCCCCCCTGCCCGCCCCGGGCGGCTATCCGATGCCTCTCGGCGCCGAGGTCTCGGGCCGAGGTGGGGGCCCGATGGGGCCCCGGCCCGGGAGGGGGCCGAGGTCCCCTGGTCAAGGCCGTGGTGCTCTCGGGATGTGGGTGAGGCCCCTGTGATCCTCTCATGCGGAGATGAGGGCGAGGGCACTCGACAGGCATGCCCTGACCCACCACATCCAAAACAAGTCCTGAAACGGCGGGTGGCGGACGTGCGGGGCGGGTGCTCAGCAGGTGGGTCTTCTCTGGTCGGCGCGGGAGGGAAGGGTCTGCCTCTTCGACCCTTCCTCCGATCTCTTCGGCTGCGCAGCCCACTCCGTCTCGTAGATCTGAGCCCTCCGCACCTGAAAGGTCGGAAGCTCGTGCCCAATCACACGGCCTCGAAGCCAAACGGGCCGCTCAAACGGCGGGCCTTCCCCTCATCATCAATCATATATGGCGCAACCCTCGACAGAGCCGCGTACTGTGCCACGGCCATGTCTCCCTGCACCAAAGTCTCGAACTCTAGTTCTCGCGTCGAATATGGTCGGGAAAGCTTCCTCGAATCGGCTACAAAATCATCCCATGTCCGACGTAGTGGCTGCGACGCGGGTAATCCACCAGTGCTCGGCCTCTCCCTGGAAAAGAAACACCGCCAACCGAACTCCCGGTCTCGGCCGTACATGACATGGTATCAAAATCTTCTCCACATCGGAGCGCCCCTCCCCGGTCCGGCTCGCCCGGAATCGTGGAGGATCAAATCCGAAACTCACGGTAAGGCACTCGCGCGCCCCGCTCGCTGGGCCGGTGAAACAACCGAGTGTCTGCTCTGCCCCTGAAGTGCGGCCCACCTGGGATTCCGCAACGAGAAGCACTCACGGATACGGCCGGATCCGCCCGTATCCGGTGGAGGTGCGATCCTCGGGATGGGCGTAAAACCTCCCAGTAGAGGAGCGACATCCTCGGGCGAGTAGGAATCTCCGGTGGTGAAGCGGGGTCGTAGGTGGTAGTGCGGGAGCCGCAGTTGGTGAGCTGAAGTATCCGATGGTGGTGCGGGAGTCGATCGAGTCACTCTCCTGCGCGCCATGTCCTACAGAAAGAGCGAAGGTGCCTATCAACTTAAAGGCTCGGAAGGCACGCACGTTAAGGGTCCGAATAAAAGATCGCTAGGCTATCCGAACTTAGGACTTAAATCATTCATAGAAACATGTAATGTTGTTCGTGGTTATTCCCGAGTTATGCTCGATACCAACTTCTGTCACGCGAACTCGCAAACCGGGCTCACAAAATTTCCGATCGCCGAATCCGGCGGCAAACCTCCGTAGAACCCCATTTTCGGATCCGGCACCCATTCACCAGGTTGATCCGGGATACTACAAGGAGGATTTCAAATCATCACCGATTCATAATGAGCATAACACAACCATAACCCACAACGAATAACCACAAGAACACCACCACAAAATCCACTATGATACAAAACTTTTTAGTACAATGCGACAAAAGGGAAAAATACAATGTAACCAAAGAAGCAAACTCCAGAAGCTCAGCTGCACGCTCCAACTACAGCGAGACTATGGTTGCGACTGGCGTCACCTGCACGCATCAATCGTGCATAAGCTTATGAAAAGCTTAAAGGGTGGTGTAAGTGTGTGCGCAATATAAACGTACTCAAAATGCAAGGTCAGAGTGATGCGGAATCATGGTGATGAGCACATGAATGCAATCACCCGTACAAGGCTCTGCGGTGCACGATATGAATGCTATCGGCCATAACACGGCCATGCGATGCAAGATGCAACTCAAGCATGCCAATCCTCAACATGTATCGGTACAATAATCATCAGGGTTCAATACACTCCAAATGGCAGTCTCTCTCCCCGCACAGTCCAAATGGCGTAAGAAACCTCACTATCCCCCGACCAATAGTCCGCCAATACCTATCCAGAGGCGATAGCGGACCCATTCACGAGGGTCAAACTCGGCCTAGTATTGCCCCTACCCTCGGGCGAGTAAGGCCACACTCCTTTCCAACCGACCACGGGTGGGAGACGCGGCCTCCCGGTATTCGGCCCTCATGCGTTCGTATATCCACTCGGCTCGACGTTGGAGTCATCCTCGGTACCATCGGGTTTAGGGATTTTCACCGGGGACATCTATGGTGCCCGTATGCTAAATCAAATATTTGGTTCAATCCGCCATCCACGATGTATTGTGGAGGCTATGGCCCCGATGTCGCTAGGGCATATAGTAACTATAATCACACAAATGCAAGTGCATGAGTCACATTATCAATCATGCAACAGTCTGTATGTACCATGCACTTATATGGGGCAACTCCGCCTATCAGGCGTAACAATCTGCTCGAAGGCATATGCTATGATCAATCACTCCTCATACCAGTCATACATATGATGCGTATGATGATAAATCATGTATCTATACTAAACATGCATATAGGGATGGGCTCTGCGTATCACAGAAATGGGCCTAGACGGCCTGCAGAGTATAAGTATGAACCTATCAGTGGCTTTAAGGAGTGTGACAATGCGGACATTTAACCAACATTGTCCTTACAATGTGGACGCAAACCAACATTGTTCCCAAGGCTTAGCCCGCCATAAAGCACCATTACACAAACCATAGGAAATCACACATTGCAATGGACTAATATACATCTCATTGGGCCTCGACCCATAGTTCTCAGATACATCAAATGGGCCATCTCATATGGGCCTTATATAAATCAAGTGGGCCGCATTAGTGGGCCTTATGTACATTGCAATGGGTCATACTCCATGAGCCTTTGAAAACATCACAATGGGTCTCGTAACATGGCCTTTATGGATATCAGAGTGGGCCTCGACATCGGGCCACCAATACGTCGAATGGGCCCAACCTCATGGGCCTTATATATATATCAAGGTGGGCCTCAATAATGGCCACAAATACACATCCAGGTGGGCCTCAACAACGGCCATATGGTTGAACAACTTGGATGTAACACTTGCATCATGGTGGGGCCCATATAGGCCCACCATCAAATATATATAATATTATTATAGGTAGACATATACAATATTATATATAATAATAATATAATATTATATATATATACACACATATATGTATATACATATATAGATATGTATGCCCACACACACACACTCACACACGTGCACACACACCCACATGCATACACACGTGCGAACGAACACGTGGACCCAGAAAGGGTAGAGTTCAATTCACACTTTTTCTTGTGATGTGGGCCGCCCGAGCGCTGGATTGACCTGATTTTTGAGGGGGGTCCATGTCAAATGGTGGCCCACCAAATGGACGGTGTGGATACAAAATATACATCATGGTGGGGCCCACGGATGGAGCCGTGGGTCCCTGCCTCTTGGCCGCCCGTCACGGCAGCAGCAGCAGCGCTGCTGCTGCTGTTTTAAATTTTTTTTTTTTTTTTTTTTTTGTTTTGGGGCCCACCGAGATGTGATTCACAATCCAGCCCGTTCATTAGGTGTGTCCCACTTGACTGAGGGTCCAAGTTTAAGCAACATACAAAACTCAGGGCCCCCCCAAATGATTTTATATGTTTTAGTATGTCTTCACATGATTTTCAATGATGTGGCCCCCCGGAGTTCCATATATTTGGGGTGGACGGCTGAACTATGGGGACCCATCAAATGCACTGTTGATGGCCGAAATGCACCAAGGTGGGACCACGGGGGGCCGTGAGCCCGCCGTCCGTCCCGTCGGGCGCGGCCGTGGGGCTGCCGGCGGCGGCCGCTTCTTCTCTTCTTTTTTTTTTTTAAAAAGAGAGTTTTGCTTTTTCCTAGGTGGGGCCCGCCGAGATCCACTCCATCCATTGGTTCTTGCATATACCATCCCATAGAGTCCAATATTGAGCCTTTTTAGATGTACAGGGAGCATCAGGGAGCAAATCAAAGGTACGGACCTGTTTTCTATGGTACGGCCCGCCAGAAAATGGGATCAACTTCATTTTTCGGCTCAACGCCTAGAATGAGTTGAGGAACAACATGGACGGCTCGGATCTTACATATACATCAAGGTGGGGCCTGCATGAGTGGCCCACCACTCCTTTCTTCTCTCTCTCTCTCTCTCTTTTTTTTTTTTAATAGTCCAATGTTGCAACGTCCAGCGTCCAGGGACGCTGGACGGTTTGTATATATACTCACAAAAATGTGGTGGGTCCCACGTGAATGTGGCCCACCAATACTTATACATATATTATATTATATTATATATATAATACATATTATATTATATATATTATATATATTATATAAAATATAACATATATTTACATATATATAAAGTATTTGGCCCACCTAACGGTGGATGGTGTGGATCATCACCTACAATAAGATGGGCCACACCGTCTAATGTAGAGGGACGGGTAGATGTAACACATATTGGTGGGATTCACACCATCACAAAGGAAGAGAGAGAGAGATAGAAAGAGAGATATACGGTCAAATTTGGGGCGTGACATGGGCCCTCTTGATTAAATCACATACATCCAAATGGGTCCCACCAACAAGTGGGCCCTATAATTTTAGAATAATGGCAAAACACCCACCTTATCTTCCTTCTCCTAGCTCCCTTGGACTCCTTAGCTCCTTACCTTCACTTTTAATGGAGATTGATGAAGGATGAATGGTTGAGATTGGAGATGAGAGGGTGGGTCACACTTGAAGTTGAGAGAGGAGTGTTGGATGAGTGAAATTTCTCATGGGATTTGGAAATTTTGCTAGAGAATGAGAGGGAGAGATAGAAATAATGGATGGAGGGATGGGTGGAGTGGTGGTTGTAAGAAAGGAGTGATGAGAGGTATGGTTTAGTTTGAAATTGGTGGAGAAGAGGGATGGTTGAGGTTGAAAATGAGAAAAGAGGAATGGTGAGGTGGAAAGATGGTGGACTTTTGGAAAAAGAGGGAATGGGTGAGGTACTTTGAGGTATGGTTGCATTTATGGTTAATTAGTGGGACTAATTGTGTAGAGATTCCTCGAAATCCGCAACGCGCGGTGTTTCTTCGGAATAAACGCTGATCGGCATCTTCTTACCCGGGTATCGGTTCGGTGCGCAAGTCACGACGTTGGAACCGCGGCAGCGCCCTTATATCTAAAACCCAAGTCTAAAGTTCAACCCATATTCTTTTTTAACACGTCGTTAGGAGGAAGATGTTCACATGCCTCATGCTGTCATTCCTATCCAAACTCTTGGGACCCATCCATATTTGTTGCCTCATTCTTATCTAAGTTATCTGACTTTCACAATCATCTTTCAATCTCTATACTTCTTTTGCCCATCTTCCTTTGCATCTTGTGACGAGCCTTATCAACACCCTCTCAATGTTATGAGCATAAGCAGCAAGATATTGGCTATTCAAAACACTCCATCACACATAAATGCTAGTGGAAGCCAAGAAGGTTCAAAAGTAGTCAGAGGAAATATCGTTTCTGGTTGTCTCTGGTGTCCCATCATGTGAACACCAACGTAAGCGATCTCAAAACTAGACGACACATCACATTAGCCTTGCGGTGATGACCTGAACAAACATCGAATCTGTACGTTCTACAAGAAAGCGGTAAAATATTCTAACCCTCCAACAACTCTGACAAAGATGAATGGCCCATGCAGTGACAAACCAAGGTCAACCTATTCTCGTTAATAGAGGTGCGAAGGTCGCCATACGTTGACAGAGAGAAAAACCTTACATGAGAGAGAGAGAGAGAGAGAGAGAGAGAGAGAGAGAGAGAGAGTTTTAGAGATCTGATTTTTTCTTAAAAATAACGAAATCTTGCCTATCATTAAGGCAAGAATCACTCCCGCCAGCTAGCTACCCAGTTGCTATATTTAGAGCCTAACACGTGCAAGGCATGTTTGACTCACTACACGTATGGGCGTCATGGTGGGCCCCACCACATAGGGTCCATGTCCAACAGGAGAATCGAAGAGAATCAAAACAGGATAAAAGCAAGCATGGAAAAGATTACAGAAGGCATCAAAAGAAATCACAAAGATGATGAGAAGCTTCCTTTTAAGTTCTTTATTGAAGGGGAAAAGCACTTGGACTTCAATGTATTGCATTTGAAGATCCCAACAAAGATGTGGTTGCAAGCGGTGTGGCAATTCAACAAGAACCCACTGTTGGATTGCTTGAAAGATCAACAAATGTATTTAAAAATGGATCAAAAGAGGGACTGAAGGAAGTTTTAATCAAATAAGAAGATCAACTGATAGATAGCCAGTAAGAGAAATGAATAAACAAATTTGAAGGATTCTCTGTTGGGATTTGTGCTGCGGAATCACACAGAGATGGATCTATGATAACAATCCAAGAGCACCAAGCAAACACAAGAGAACACAGATTTAACGTGAAAAATTGTTTCGGAAAAAAATTACGGCACAAAGCGACAGAAATTCCACTATGAAATAAGAGATTACAAAGATAGAGAACTTGCCCGGCTTGAGCAATCCTCAAACCTCACCTTTCTCACCCCTTGAAACCTTAGAGCCCCCTTTTAGAAACCCTAAAATGCCTTAGAATTCCCTTAGAATCCATCCCAGTCCCCTATACACCCCTTTATATAGGTTTAGAAAGAAGCCAAAACGAAATAGGAAACAAATTTTGTAAAATTTGCATTTCGACAAAAAATTTGCGTAAAACCTTCGATGACATCGAACTAGCTTCGATGCCATCAAAAAATGACAAAGCTTGCTCGATGTCATCGAGCACATGTAGACAGATTTAAGACATCTGTAAGCAACAATTTCCACCATGTCTTCAATCCTCAAACGTAGCTCATTGTCCTCTTCTCTTATCTCTGTATTTCATCATAGCTTCATCAACGCTTCTCGTGCACACTCCGTCTTCCTTTTATGTTATCACCAAGCCCAGATAAGTTGCACAGAACTTGAACTTCTCTGTAGGAATAACCTTGATGAGCATGTCTACTCGATTTATGTTGGTGTGAATCTTCTCTAGTGTTACGCCTTATTCCTTAAACACCTGTCGGATAAAATAGTGACAAAAATCAATGTGTTTAGTGCGTGACTGATAAATAAAATTTTTAGCTAAATTGATAGCGCTTTCGCTATCACAGTTAACAAGCACGACCTCCTGCTGAAGTCCTAATTGATTTATCATGCATTTTAACCAAACACCTTCCTTAGATGCTTCCGTCACTGCCATATACTCTATTTCTGTTGTAGAAAGAGCCATCACAGACTGAAGTTTCGACATCCAACTAATTGCTCCACCCGCTAGTACAAACGAGTATCCTGAAGTTGACTTTGTGGAATCCACACTGCCTGTGTAGTCTGAATCCACATACCATATCAACTTTGCCCCTGTCTTTTCAAAAGTTAAGACGTAGTCTTTCGTACCTCGAATGTATCGAAGTAGCTATTTCACCGCTTCCCAGTGTTGCTTGCTGGGGTTTGACATGCATCTTCTCACAACACCGACTGCCTGTGAAATATCTAGTTTTGTACAGACCTTGACATATAGTAAACTGCCAACCACATTTGAATAAGACACATGAGACATAACTTGCTTTTTCTCATTTGATTTAGGACATTGTTCTGAGGAAAGCTTGAAGCGAGCCGTGTGGGGAACGCTCACTGACTTTGCCTGGTCCATCTCATACTTGATCAGCACCTTTTCAAGGTATTCTGCTTGTGATAACCAAAGTCTACTCCTCTTCCCATCTCTATGAATATCTATGCTGATTCTTTGCAACCTCCAAATCTTTCATCTCGAATGTCCTTGATAACTGAGTCTTTAGTACGTTGATTTCAGACATATAATGATTGACGATCAACATATCATCAACATACAATACTAGGATGATGAATCTGCCATCACTTAGTGTCTTGTAATAGACACAGTGATCGTATTCACTCTGAGTAAATTTCTAACTCAACATGAAAGAATCAAATTTTTTATACTACTGCCTAGGTGACTGTTTTAAGTCGTACAACGACCTCATTAACCTGCAAACTTTTTTCTCTGCCCCTTTAATTTCGTAGCCCTCTGGTTGCCTCATGTAGATATGCTCTTCCAACTCCCCGTATAGGACTATAGTCTTGACATCCATCTTTTCCATCTCGAGATCATATTGGGCAACCAGCACCAACACGAATATGATAAACACCTGCTTAACCACCAGCGCGAATATCTCTGTGAAGTCGATTCATTCTCTTTGAGCATAACTCTTCACTACCAATGTAGCTTTATATCTATCATATTTTTTTTTGAATAATCACTTGGCATCCGATTGCTTTTTGGCCCACTGGAAGCTCTGCCGGCTCCCATGTGTGATTTTTATGCAACGAGTCCATCTCATCGTCCATAGCCACCTTCCACTTTTTTGCATCAGGCTCACTGAGAGCCTCCTGAATATTAGACGGGTCTCCCTCATCTGTAATGAGGGCATATGCAATATTATAGTCGTTCCTGTATCTTGCCGGTAACCTGCGATCACGCTGTGAGTTTCTTCTCATAGGTGGCTGCTCCATTTGCTCTTGTACCTCTGTCTGTGCATTTGTCTCTACCTGAGTATCATTTGTGTCAATTTGGACGTCCATGATCAACCTTTCTGGTTTCTTTTGCTTTTCCTGATCATTCTTGAGAAATAAGGAGCTTTCATCGAATTTGACGTCACGGCTAGTGATGACCTTGCGTGTGACTTTGTCGAATAACCTGTAACCTTTCGCACCAATACCATAGCCAACGAAAATATACTTTTTGGCTCTATGGACTAGCTTATCTCTCTCAACTGATGGTACATAAAAGTAGGCCTCATAACCAAATATACGCAAATCTGAGTAGTCCAGTTTATGACCATTCCATACTTCCTCTGGTATTTTACATTCAATTGTCGTAGAAGGAGACCGGTTCACCAAATAGTAGGCAGTATTGACGGCTTCTGTCCATAGGTCATTGCTCAACACAATATTACTTAACATGCATCGGGCCCTATCCAAGAGAGTCTGATTTATTCGCTCAGCCACACCGTTTTATTCTGGCGTGTGGCGCACTGTGTTGTGTCTAATGATCCATTCATCTTTGTAATATTCATTAAACTCAGTGGAAGTGAATTTTTCACCATTGTCAGTCCTTAAAACCTTTATTTTTCGCCCCGATTATTTTTCCACCATTGCCTTCCATTGTTTGAATATGGTGAAAACTTTAGATTTACGTTTCAAGAAGTAAACCCAAACTTTCCTGCAGTAGTCGTCAATGAATGAAATAAACCATAACGACCCCCCAATGGAAATCTCTAGCGATGACTCTCATACGTCAGAGTGCACATAATCAAACACTTTTTTACATGCATGTTTTCCAGTTTTAAAAGATAATCTAGATTATTTACCATATATATAATGCTCACATATATTTAAATCAAAAATTTTAAAAGCTGGAATTAAACAACGATCAGATAGTACCTTCACGCCCCGCTCGCTCATGTGACTTAGACAAGCATGCTACACACTTAAAGACTCGGAATCTGCAATAGCTGTTGCCGCTCCACCTGCTGAAGTGTTCCCGATCAACCTGTAAAGGTTATCGTGCCTTTGCGCTCTCATGATCACGACTACCCCTTTTGAAACTTTAAGGACACCATCAATTCCAGTGAACTTGCACCCTATAGCCTCGAGTGCACCGAGAGAAATCAGACTTTTCTTCATATTAGGAACGTGCCTGACGTCAGTCAAGGTACGCTCCATCCCATCAAACATCTTGATGCTCACCGTACCAATAGCCATAATATTATAGGTATTGTCATTGCCCATAAAGATCTGTCCACCATCGCATTCCTTTTAACTGGCGAACCAACTCCGATAATGAGTCATGTGATACGACACTCCTGTATTGAGGAATCGCTCATCTCCATGATTGTCGTGCAAGTCTCCGATCATGGACACAGACAGTACATCGCTACCACTTGTCTCTTCATCAGATGTGACAACATTGGCCTCCTTGGAAGAAGCCGCTGAATTTTCTTTTTTTCACTTTAGGATTGGTACAATCCTTCTTCATGTGTCTGATCATCCCACAGTTTCAGCAATTTAGTTTTCCTTTGCCTTTGCCCATGAATTTGGATATATGTCTTGAAGATCTTGTACCTCGCTCAGAATTCTTGTCTCTCGTAAACAGTGTATCGAAAGATGTCCCCATGTCACCGTTTACCTTTCTCATGGCCTTCCATTGAAGAGTTAAGATAACGATGTTGACACTCAGGGTTTTATTTGCGGTGCACATTGCGTCTTTAAATAACTCATACGATGTTGGAAGAGAATTCAGTAACATACATTCTTGTTTCTCATCTTTGATCACTTCCTCCATATCCAGTAATTTGCACACCAATTTATTAAAGTTGCCGATGTGGGCCTCTAGATCTCCACCCTCTGCTATCTTGAAGTTATACTATTGTAGCTTCAAGTGTAGGCGATTTTCAGAGAATTTTTTAGTATAGATATCCTCTAACTTCGCTCATAACTTAGTTGCAGTTTTCTCCCTCAAAAACATTATATAGAACCTCATCCGTGAGACATAAATAGATGGAGGCTAAAACATTACTATCAAGAGTCTCCTATTCTTCATCTTTCATACTCTATTTCTGCTCCTCAAGAGCCTTAACTTCGCATTGCTTGGTTAATAGACTAATCATCTTAATCTTCCATAACTCAAAATTATTTTTTCCTGAGTACTTCTCAATATCAAACTTGGTGTTTCCCATTGATGTTAATCCTGCAGATCTAGATTTGTGCCCCAACAATTGCTTTGATACCACTTATTGGGATTTGTGCTGCGAAATCACACAGATATGGATCTAGGACAACAATCCAAGAGCACCAAGCCAACACAAGAGAACACAAAGATTTAACGTGGAAAACCCTTTCAGGAAAAAACCACGGCACAAAGTGACAGAAATTCCACTATGAAATAAGAGATTACAAAGATAGAGAACTTACCCGGTTTGAGTAATCCTCAAACCTCACCTTTCTCACTCCTTAAAACCCTAGAGCCCCCTTTTAGAAACCTTATAATGCCTTAGAATTCCCTTAGAATCCATCCCAATCTCGTATATGCCCCTTTATATAGGTTTAGAAAGAAGTCAAAACGGAATAGGAAACAAATTTCGCAAAATCTGCGTAAAACCTTCGATGACATCGAACTAGACATTGAACTAGCTTCGATGTCATCAAAAAATGACCAAAGTATGTCTTGGGGGGGGGGGGGGTGGATGGGATTCCGAAAAATTTGATGGCATCGAGTTTGCTTCGATGTCATCGAGCGCAGGTAGACAGATTTAAGACATCTGTCAGCAACATTCTCAAGGCTAGATTGGATGCTATGACGAGGAGGACTTCATGACAACCAGACCTTGATCAAATATAAAGAATGGTGCCAAGATTGACAATCCAACATCCAAGGTAACTGAATCCACTTCTGCAAAAGAAGTGGAAGTCGAAGCTTTGAATTTGGAGGATAGTTAAGAAGTGTAAGAAGAGATGATGTGTATTCAAACACAAGTCACCAATCACGTGTAGGCGTTCACCATTAATTGCCATTAAAGCTAAAAAAGATGTACTTGTAGGAGAATAATGCCTTCGATTTTAACCGAGGACTGTTTGATGCAACTAATCAACCACACAAGCAGTTGATCATAGATCTGACAAATCAGGATGTTCAGATTGTAATGATTGATGATATGGACCAAATCAATGGTATGATTTATTAGTTTTTTGTTGGTTTTAGGGCTGAATTAAGTATTTAATAAGGTTCTTAGTGGGCCACCCTTAGGGTATCATATGATTTTAGAATGACACAAAAGTGTCATATGTCATAACCTATCGAGTTTGCTTTCAAATAAGCTTAAGATCATAAAATTTTGATGGTGTTTGGATAGGTTATGACCAATTTACACAAGTGCCATGTAGTGCATTCAAGAGCATCTTGGTCATTTTATTTTTGTTAGTTCTTTTTAAAGCCTATATAATGCTATGCTTTGACATGTTAAAGAGGGTAAATTAGAAATGATATATATATTCAATTTGGAAGAAGATTTGAGAAGGGTTTTGGTGATTGCTAACACTTGGCTAGAGGATTGTTAGGATTCTCCCTACCATCTTGTTTTTTTTTTTTTTTTCATTTGATCAACTTGCACCCCCTTTGGGATTGCATTAGTCAATAACCAACTACATAATCCTAACTCAACCCAACCTGGCGACAAAACACGACCCAAACATGCTAATACAGTTGGACATCGAGCCAAGCACTAAGATACGCATAATGATATCAGTTCTTTGACAAGGTTGCTCCAAAGTAATCAAGTGAAGTAGAATAATGACAAAATCATGTTCTTAGATCTTAAAAATGGTATAATTGCCCACCTACAAACCTCTCTTTCGAGATCAACATGTGAGAGAATCAAATTTTGCGATTTATGGACATTTAACTCTGAAAAAGAATGGATATCTTGTGAAATCTTCATTCCAGTCACCGAATCAAACACCAATCACCTCCGATGGCATTCTGCATAGGCATGCTGAGGCCCTAAAAGCAATGGTAGGAGCAACATTCTATAGACCTGATGAACGGTTGGCATACTCTTGAACCAATGCTGCGAAGAGCGACTGGCGTTCAAGTAAACGGGTTGGTGAGTCGAATTCCTTAGCCAGTCCTACAATGCACATGGGAAAAAAAAAATCAAAGATATTATCTCTCTGTACATGACTAGAAATGCAAGGATAAAAAAGATATCTGCTATTAATCATTTAAAACAACCAAACCATGTGGTATGAATGGATATGAGAAGGATTTTCAAGCAATTGAAAGGGCATTTACATAATTTGGGGGAGGCTCCGTCTGCTAAAATGAGGTTTGCTACAATACCCACCATGGCTAAATTCATCGGATCTAGGATCATGTTAGCTGATCCAAACCATTGATATGACAATACACAATCAATGGTCGTTGGCTCGAAAATCTTCAAGATGGAAAGACCATAAACTTTTGATAAATGGTCCACAGAACAGCGGTTAAGGAGCCAGTCCATGTTCAAAGGAAAATAGCTAAATGATCGTAGGAGCTGAAATATTCCAATTTGAGAGTCCTCTTGGGCATCTCCCATCCAAAGTAAGGAACATCATATAAACCGTTCAGATCATTCAAACATGACACCAGATCCAACAGCTATAGTTCCCAAATATTCCGGGGCTACATTCCTAAACTTCTCCCAGGCCTGATTTTGCACCAGGGCATGTTCATGACAGGCCACACCTATTGAACAATAATCTGACACGTGTGGCACATTGGCACATGTGCCAAGAGTGTCTAACGGGTCCCATTTGCATGTCTTCGGCGGACGACATCATATTAAACATTTCTTAAATCTTCATTGACAGTGAATGGCATATTAAAGCCCGTGCTTTTTGTTACCAGAGACTGCCTACTCCGAGGCAACTGGATCGAGTCATGATGAATTACTAGGTTTCTAAACTGAGTAGGCGTTTTTTCTTCTTTTGAATAATAAACCAAGGCTAGGATTCCAATGCATCCTCCAATGTGCCAAATCCAAAAGATCCAGACCATTCATCGGGTGGACCCCATTTTGTTTACAAAAAAAATAAAATAATAAAGATGGTCTGGTAATCAGGTGGGCACATGTGTACTAAAAACTGGAAGTTTGAAGAAGAAAGAAAGGACCAAAGGTCCACATGTGACCTACTCGATTACCAGATCAGCTTGCTTTTGGGTCACCCGACATAACTGGTGTGGCACAACTGATGAATGGCCTTTAGCATGGTTTTCTAAACCAGTTTCCTTTTTTCCATTAAATTTATGGTTTGTTTTAAACTTTTCGGGTGTGTTTGATTGCACCAAATATCATGTATTTCATGGTGTTTCACAATTAATCAATCTATCTTGATGAAACCAAACACACCCTTCATTTTCATTTCATATATTATTGTTGTTGTTGTTGTTTTGCATCGCTGAAAGAAGCATTAGCACATACCTGCATCTATAACCAAAACTCTGTCACAGTCCATGACTGTGGGTATTCTGTGAGCAATGCTGATAATCGTACATTCCGAGAAGTCTTCCCGGATGATCTTTTGAATAACACTGTCGGTTTGTGAGTCTACTGAAGCAGTTGCCTCGTCCATGAACAAAATCCGGCTATGCTTCAACATCACCCGTCCCAAACAAAGGAGCTGTCTTTGTCCCACGCTCCAATTATCACCACTATCAACCACTGCAAAAATGCCAAACATGAGCTAAGAAAATTAGCGACAGAGGAAAAAAAAGTGCAACTGGTTTCATCAGAAAATCACTTCAATTATCAAAAATCTTTGGATGTGTATTTTTTTTTTTTTTTTTTTTAAAATTATTGTTTAACTTAAAAAAGAGTTTCTAATTTTGCTAGACTGATTAGAAGTAAAACAAACTGAGAAATGCTTTCCAGGTAATGAATTAATGAGGACCCATGGGGTTGTAATCCAGATGTGTGGATCATGGTTTGGTGATCCAGGTTGCTGATCTGACGGGCCCCATTGTGGACCGGAGGATGTTCAAACAATTCTCCATGATTGGAAGATCATAATTCGTAAACTTTTGATAAGTGGATTACAAACAAATGGTTAAGTGTAAAATGCAATGGTTGGTGAAAATGGCCTAGGATCTTTCAATATGAGAGGGTTTCGACGCATGGTCCATCCTTGGCAGAGCTTCAGCACATCAATGCTCTGTACCACCAAAACATGGTGCCCCACTCGTACAAAGTAAGGTCTCAAGGACACTATACAATGTTTTGTAGGTTTATCAGGAACTTAGCACTTCATTGCGACTTTATCGTGTGTGGATTTGGAATTATTAGTAGATACATATAAACTCCAAACCTATCACACTTGTAGGCTACCAAGAGAATTTTGATATAATTTAAATAAATAAATAAATAAATAATAAAAAAGAGAATTTTGAGATACATTAAAAGTACTCAAAATCATGGTATATTTTGTGCACCTGTTAGCTGTTACCAATTCAGAACTTGACAGATACACAGACAATGATTAGGCAGGAGATGTTGAGAAGAGGAAAAGTACTTTCAGATTTGGGTTTCATCTTGGTTCAGGTGTGTTCCCATGGTCATCAAAGAAAGAAAAAGGTAGTTGTATTCTTGACCGCAGAAGCATAGTACATTGCAACTGCCACTAGCGCATGTAGGTGGTTTGGCTAATAAGGATACTTAGTGAACCGAATCATTTGCAGGAGCATCCTACGAAGATCATGGCATTAACGAAGAATCCAATCTTTCATGGTAGAAGCAAACACATTGATATCAAGTATAACTATATACATGATCTTGTGAAAGAAAAGGAGATAGAACTCGAATTTTGCAGATCCAAAGATCAGACGGCGGATATTTTTAAAAAGGCATTGAAGGGAGAAGATTTGTCCAAGTTGAAGATTGTGAAGGGAATAAGAGAAAATCAAGGTTAGAGGACGCTGTTAGAAGTCAAATAAACTTGATTTCCAAGTCTTAGTACAACTAAGATTACAAGTAATTGTTATTTTGCTTTTTTAGTAAGTTTCTATTTTAAGTTTGATTCCAAATTGGCTTTCTATTTTTTTTTTTAAAGTGTGAGTGGTGTTGCTTTAGAGAGAGAGAGAGAGAGAGAGAGAGAGAGAGAGAGAGCAATAAAGTATTTTATTTTTCGACTCTTGTAGAAGGCTAGTTCTCTTAGAACTAGATGTATGGCTCGTTGATTCAAGTTGCCGTAACAATTGTAGAGGTGGGGTTTTCAAAGCCTACAAGACGCACAATTGGACTCTTTGTTCATAAGAAAATCAAATTATTATTTGCACAGGTGAATGATCACATATGCTGAAATATATGGTACCATTAGATGCAGTGTGTGGGGCCCACCGTGATGTTTAAGTTCCATCCAACCCATCCATTAGATGTGAGGCCTATATCCCAAAATCCAACCTGATCCATGACTCAGGTGGGCCATGCCAAAGGGAACAATGAGGGACATTAGGAGGGTGACACCCACCATAGATACTTTAAGATGGAATGTGGGGCCCACCTTCTTGTGTATATGCCACCCAACCCATTTATCTGGTGCACTCCACCAAGAAGGGACACACTAAAAATCAATTCATATAGGTTTTATACATCATGGTACATTGCTTCCTATGGTGTCCCACTGAGTTTTGGATCAGGATGGTGCACCATGTGCATGGTTTGGAGCCCACAAATCATGGACAGGCCCCACAACTCAAAGGTTGAACATATGTGATTAGTCCCCTATTTATGGTAAGTTTGGATATTTCTGGTTCACATAACTTACATGATTCACCAGTGCCAAAATACAAGTGAGATGTATGGAAAGCTCCACACGTCTCACTTGTGGTTCAAGGCATAAAAATGGAATCTGGCTTAAAAAGGATTCCATTTTTTCTTGAGCAAACATGGGAATTTCATTAGAAAGGGAGGAACAAGGATTCCATGTTCGGCGCCACAAACGCGAATTGCACCTTCTTGGCTCAGGATCCTTGCAAATGGCATTTGGCACTACATCCCAAGGCTACCTTAATCGAAACGGTGCAATGTATTTCTGTCCCCCTCAGACTCCCACGATTTTTCTCTACTTGAAAGAAAGAAAGTGTAATACCTAATGAATCGAGTTTCTCAGGCTTTCCAGCTACCACATCTTTTAGCTGGCACCGTTCAAGGCTCTGCAAAAAAAAAAGAAAAGAAAAAGCAACCGCAAATGATTTCATTGAATGTGGCATTTCTGTACAAAAAGAGAATTCCTCTTCATTCTAAAACTAGCTTACTCCACACAAGCTAACAAGGCATGTCATGTTATTGTTGTTTGTAAATGGAGTTGCAAGTATGTTCAGTTGATGACAAACACATCAAACTATATTGTGTAACAATTAGGTTGAGGAGCATTTGGATGTAGAATTGAACTGGATTGAAATGACATATTTGATAAAGTGGACATATCCAAGTTGTATTTAAAAATAAAATAAAATTAGAATGCACACTGAGGGTATGGGCTCTAAACTGGGTATGATACTTTCTAGTTGTATTGCAAAGAATCAAAATCTTGATTGAAGGCTAAGTCCTCATTATGATTCATGAATGGTAGAAAATGTCATTTTTGTCAATGTTCGCAATTCGATTTACTTGTGCATCCAAAGCAAGCCTTAATCTATTTCTTCCTAGTTTATCTATCTAGCTATCTATCTATCTATATAATTATAATTATTTCTTCCTATTCAAAATGTGTTTCTCATGAAATGCTTCCATGTGCACACATGCAAATGGACCCAAGTAATAGAAAGTTGAATGAAATATTTTGTTAGTTTTCTCAATGCAGCCACAATAACTACCTTTAGGCAATGTTTGGAAACGATGTATTCCACACCAAACAATGGAAAGGAAACATTACGCTTTTACATACTTTGGATTCTTGGCACAAGAAACTAGATCAATATTACTTCTTAAAAAAAGTTCAGAGTATTGTAAGAGGAATATGGGATATTTGCAATCCAAACAAGAACTCATAATTGGAATCTATGTTTTAATAGTTCTCACGGAAATTATTATTGGATAGATTAATCTTTTTTCCTTTCTCTTCCCATAGGAAGTCAATTCCTTATTAGACATCAACTACACGTTTATTAAAAAGAACATATATAAATATTTCCTTTTATTTCAATACCTTCCATATCTCGTCATCTGAATACCGACCAATAGGGTCGATGTTGCTTCGAACAGTCCCTTCGAAAAGAACAGGTTCTTGAGGAATGATCCTGAAGCGTGACCTGAGATTGTGGAGGCCCAACTTGCAAATGTCGACTCCATCGATGATTATTTTCCCTCCAGAAGGCTCAACCACCCTAAAGAAAGCTTGTATCAAAGTCGATTTCCCACTCCCTGTTCGACCAACAACTCCAACCTTCTCTCCTCCTTGAATGCTGAGAGTAATGCCCTTGAGAACTAGAGGAGTGTTTGGTCGATATCTAAGCTGCATGATTAATCCACATCACTTCATTTTAGCATGACTATAGAAAATGTGCCAAGTGAGGATCCTTCATATACTTCTCATAAACTTTTTTATGTATGATCTTTCTAGCATGACATAATGGGATGGATGGGTGGATTGTAGCGTGGGACATGGCCTATAACTTGATCCACATGATCTTCTCCATTGTTTCCGTGGGGTAGTGGGAACTCATGGGAGGAAATCATAGGTTCTGAAATCAAGTCCATGGTCCCAAAACTTTGTAGGTCAGACTTAATCTTCAATGCAATTTGTGGGGCCCAACATGATGTGTGCTTTATATCCAATCTGTCCATCAAGTGTGGCCCATCATTTTCTCTTGGGCGCAAAAAAAAAAAAAGAAAAAAAAAAAGAAAAAAGAAAAAAAGAAGCCTGATGACCCTAAACTCAGGTTGACCACCTCAAATTTTTTGTTTTTTGTTTTTAAAACAAGACTACATCAACTACATAGTTTTGCCATCCGCTCAAACTGAAAGGGAAATTCTACATGATAGCTATAAGACCAGCCATGCTTTATCAGACAGAATATTGGGCAGTTAAGGAACAACACATTCATAGGATGAATGTAGCTGAAATGAGGAAGTTGAGAGAGATAAGTGGTAGAATGAGGAAGGATATAGAATTAGAAATGAATGCATTCGAGGGAACTTAGGAGTGGCACCAATAGGTAGCAAGACAAAGGAAAAAAGACTTAGATGGTTTGGTCATGTGCAACGGAGACCAAGAACTGTGCTGATTAGAAGCACTGACTTGGCATGGGTTAAAATCTCTAAAATGGCAAGGGGAAGGCCCAATATGACATAGGTGGAGGTAGTAAGAAAAAACATGATGACCTATGGTCCAACTGAAGTTATGGCCCTTGATAGAGTGGAATGGCAGAATAAAATTCATGTAGCAGACCCCAATTAATTGGGATAAGGCTTAGATGATGACGATGACATGACAATTCAATCTAATCCATTCAAAAAGATGCACGGGTCCCAGCATGATGAATGAACATCCCAAAAGTCGGGCCATTCCAAAACTCACATGGGCCACACAATTTGATTTTAGAGGTTTCAGATATGATTTTACACTGGTCCACATGAATTTGGATCTACCTGCTTTTTAGGCACCTAGGAGAACCTGAGGATCAAACATGATGGACAGATTGGATGTCATGTACACATCACAATGGGCCTCACATTGGCTTTGTAGTGGATCCAGCCTCTTTTTAAATATCTAGAGAAAAGGTAAAGTCTAGAATTTAAAAGATCAGATTATATACCTGCAAGGCTTTGAGATCGACATCGCCCTTGGTGGGCCAATTTGGAGGAGGAAGAGAGTCTTTGATCTCCCATGCTGCTTCAGAGGGTATGTTTGTGAACTGCTTCATTCGCTCAACTGAAACCATCCGATTCTCCACAAAGCAACTAATCCATATTGCAAAAAACAACGCACTGTTGAGAGAGAGTCCGTAGGAGAGAGACAATCCAACGTATTCTGCAATATTCAAAATTCGAAGTCAGTTCCTGCAAAATGGAAATATCAAGATTTTAAAAAGAACTGAAAAGCCCACTGCCTTTTCTGCCCTCAGTCCATGGGTGCTATCCTAAAATTAGATTGGCCCACTCATCTGGTGAGGGACAAATTGACTTCAAATGTAAAGCATTGGCTATAAATTTTCTAAGCACCCATTTCTTTGTACATCTGGTCCAATTGAAATTCCCTGTGGGAACACACTATGAACACCCCCACTACCACAGACATGTGAGACGTTGGTCATTTATGGTAAGGGCCACCATATGGGTTGAGGATCATCCAAATGCTGCCATGATTGCCCCACCATGGACGGTCAGAAACTGGACCACGGGAGTAATTGATAAAAACCATACTCTTAATTGCTTTCATGCATGGACATGAATCAAAGCATCAATAGATAAGGAACATGGTTTTGAATTTTCATGTAAATACCAGGCTTGACTATGCTGCTCGGCAACAAGACCATGAACAAAGCGGAGATGCAGAGGATGAAGCTCCCAATTAGCTCCAGACGGAAACCCAACCACTCGTTGGATCCATTGTTGTGGAAATCCATACGTAGATTTGCATCAACCTTTTCTATATTCTCTTGACAAAACCTTGCCTGCTTCTTGAAGCACCGGATTGTCATGACTCCAGATACACTCTCCGAGAAATGATGAATAACAGGTGCTTTTGTGATTGAATCAAGGCGAGTCAGTTCACGCGAGGATGCGAGATAATATCCCTGCAGTAAAACACAGACATTGTTAAAGATGGACCTCTTTCACTGGTTGCACATTTCTCTTAGAGGGTTGTTTCATTTTATAACATCTACACTAAAGATTCAATGTATGAGCATGGACCACCACCTTCTTAAGGAATGGACCTGCTTGGGTGGGTTCCCACATCCTTAGCAGGTGGCTGGCCCCACTCATCACCATTGTCTGATTGTGATCAGATCCATGAGTAGAATAAGCAATAAAACTCAATCATGATTGACGGCATACGTACCCGGTACCAGAAATTCAACCAAGCTAGTGGAATTATGAGTATAATTGTGGGCCAAGCAACCTGACACGTGATGGCGATAATGCTAAGCACTGTGATGTACATCGAAACTGTAAGACCCACAAAGAATGGGAGGAAGATATCAATGTTAGTTTGGTCTGTTGATGCCTGAAACAGGAGTAGAATCGAAACATCCTTTGATCAGTACAGAGACATTTGTTTATAACAGTAGCGTCAGTAATGTAGTGCTTCAAAACAAAATAAATAAATAAAAATAAAAATTGAATTTTGCTAGTCCCACATGTACCACCAGTCTACATGCATGCCTAAATGCAGGCAGGTGTGCCGCTTTGTGCCATGCGCAAGCTGCTCATCAGAAAGAGGCCCCACCATGAAAATGACCGGGCCTAAAAGTCACTCTTGTTCACAAATGGGGCAGTCCTCACATGCAGGTTGAATATGGACAATGGGCTAACCGACCGTTCTTTCATAGACATGGGACCCAGCTGATGAACAGAACATCCTATTCTTTTATTACCATCTTAATCATTGCTTATTCAAATGATTGCTTGATATTCTGCACTACACTTGAAATTTGAATACCACAATATGTATGTTTTGGGCCTCTTTCTGCCACATTCAGTTGATTTAGAGAAAAACCTTGATAATCTGGCAGAGTGTGAGGATGATATGCAGGCACTTAGAAATTATGCAGATATTGCACCCATGTCATACAATTCAAATTAAACCATTTACATTATGGTTTCCAGTTTTTAGATGGATCATGAATCAAACATCACACTTATTTGATTTATCCGAGTATCAGATTGGTAGACATTGATTGGACGGTTAAAAATGAAAAATATCCAGTGGTCTTATTTCAAGGTGACACTGGGCTCCACAATTTAACTGGTTTAATTTGAGTTAATGTATGCCGCGTGTACAATGTTTTGTTGCCTGCATATCAAGCATCATACTTTGCCTGATTCTCATATAACTCCCATTGATATGATGGCTCAGATTGAAATAGTAAACTATCTCATGCGCTAATTGGGATCGGGGAAATGAGAACGTGAATTTGAAAAATTCATGAACTCATCAAATTCATGGATTTGCATTGGACTAGGATTTGGAAAAATTCAAAGTCCATTGTTTGGGAATCAAATCCATCGATTTGGGGAGCATATATTGCAAGGGAACAACTTCCATTGCTTTTGAGAGAGTCACTCATTTTGTGGATTGGCTTAGTTTTTGGTTCTTTTGGGGATTTGGATTTGCACCAAAACCCATGGGTTTGTGGGGGAGTGTATTTGGGAAATCCAAGGATTTGGCAAATCATGAATGGAAAACAAACAGGAGAGATCTGAATCTGTAGATTTCCCAAATCCCCCAACCAAGCAGACGGCCATTAGAAAGCCTTATATAATAACCAACTGAAATTGAGAGTAATTTTTTTTCCCTCCTATATCATGAAGAGGGAGAGTGATCTTACCCGACTCAGAATCCTTCCAGAAGGCGTTGTATCGAAAAATGACATGGGAGCATGCAAGAGGCTGTTAAGAATCTGCTTGAAAATTTTCTGAGCTGTTTGGAGCCCCATAACTGCGAGGAGAAAGGCCCTGATTGTCACCAACACAATCGAAACTGCTGCAATGATACAATATACACGAATGAACAAGACTGGCTTAAATGAGGCCGCGTCTGACGTCTCGAATGCCAGCCAATAGTCACTCGCCAAGAGGGCCAACTGCCATACTAGAGAAATTCCCAACACCATCAGCACACCCCACCACCCATAAGCCTCTGTGATGTACTGCTTGTAAACGAGCCAGCTGACATTGCCGGTCTCTCTCTGCTCATCCTCTATGAGCTTGGACGTCCCCTTTTCGGTCCTGGGCGAGTCTACGGACCCATTTTCCCCATTGGATTGGCCTTGATTCATAGCCGGCTTAAATGCATTTGGTTGTTGCTGATTGTCAGTGGACATAGTGTTGCCCTTCTCTACCAGCTCCATGGAAGTGTCATGGGCGGCGACGAGCACTTCAAAATCCGTGCCAGATCCTAGCATCTCGTCATACTTTCCTGATTGTACAATCATCCCATCTCGCATCACCTGATTTTTTAACAGCACAAAGTACGAAAAAAAAATAAGATCACAAAGCAAGAAAAATCATCTAAATGCCTGTGAATGGTTCAAGTTGTAAGTGATTGTTTGTGTTTGGATAGCCCGTAAATTGTTTTAGTCCTGTAAATGGAGAGCCAATCTTTCCATTTATAGCCGTTAGGCTGTAAATGGAGAGCCTGTTAATGAAATCTGAACTTTTTGCCTAAATGAAATAGGGTAAATGCTGTAAATCATTTACAGCCTGTAAATGATTTACAGGCAAAAAAGGTCATCCAAACAGTGTGAATGATCTACGTATAAATCATTTACAACTTGGCCCATTTACAGGCATCCAAATGACCCGTAAGTGTCAGAGGATGGATACATATTTATAGTACAGTTGCAATACAATTATAGACAGGTGGATTTTGGTATGTGATTACCTTTTACAATTATTGCTTAATACTTGTATACTAGTTATTCTCAACGTAATACAACCAAGTATCCACATTGTAGCCTTAATTTACAGTAAGCTTCCAACTGAAATATGTGTTTGGATGCACTATCAAATTGCATTGCATTAACTAGTCTAATGGAAGTGTGTATGATCAGATTGTGATTTCCTTAGAATTCATATGGAGGGTCTCATCAACAAATTTCAGTTATGTTAGTTTCAAGTCAGACATGAAAGATATATAATTCCAATTTGAGGAGACTTCCTTATCATGAATACTAGGAAACGTTACTAATCTAGTTATTTATTCATTAAAGTGAATTATCGCAACTCAATCAGCTGGTGAATTCAAATGCAAACTGGGCCTGTTTGGAACATGGGATTAAATGTTATGGAGTTGCATTACGTGGAGTTAACACCAATTATCGCACAATGATTATATGTCTGGAAATACCATGGCATTTTGACCATTCCATCTCATGTTTGGGATCAAAACACTATATTAAGTGAAACCTGCATTTGATGGACCATGGAATTGTAATCAACGGACCTGACTTCACAATTGATGCTGGTCACTTGTATGCATATGCCACTCGATTGTCATGTGTAAAGGGTGCATATGAATGGACAGTGTGGATAAAAATACACATCAGCGTGGGGCCCATAGGTGTAGTGAGTTTTGAAATCCCACTGTTTCTTCTACTGGGGCCGGGTAATATGATGCCCGGATTAATCCAATCCTTCATGTCGTTTCCAAATGCTGGATGTAGTTTACATTGGACCAAATGCTATTCCATACCACCTAATCCCATGTTCATAAAAGGGCCTTAGGATCACGACTTATTTGCAATGCTGCAGAAAAAAGAAGATTTGTTGCAATGCAGCTTCTCTATGTTTTACTCTAGGAATTTAGTATGAGACCCATGTGATCATCATCGCAAAAAACAGGAAATTTTGCACATTAACTGACTATTTTTCCCATGTGCTTTTCTAGAGCCCAAGTAAATCACATTCATCCTTAATGAAAGTTGGAAAAGCAATATCTGTCATCCTCACCTCAGGATGATGAGACATAAGCTCTAATAATCTTTACGGCTCAATCACAAACCTTATATTGAAAGAGAAATGATCACCTATAGGTGCACTGTCACAGCATTGGTGGTGCATTTTCAGCCCGCCCCCCCCCCAGTCATCCACTGGTTGGACGGTAAATTAGTGGTCGAATCAGCATATTTCTAAACAAATAATTTTGATTATTTGTGCATTTAGTGTTAGTTTTTGACAAGTTAAAAATGATGGCATCTCCAGTAGAATCATGTTTGATGGGAGTGAGTTATTCTACAAATTCCAAGATGCAGAAACATCACACTCACCAGTATGAGATCGGCATTGTGTAGGAAGTCTACTTGATGGGTCACCAGCAAAATGGTCTTATCTTTGAGAGCTCCCCTTACACATTCCTGCAACAAATTACTCAAAATGCTAAGTTGAATAAACCAAAGATGGAAAGGCATTTTATTTGGCATGCTTTGAAGCATTTCAGATATGTTGTGTACATCTGTGCATTTGTCTCAGGACCCTGAAATTCTGCAGTAAAAATGGCAATCAGTGTTAGGCCATGATTGCGATAAAACATCAAAGGTTGTTTGGATTTGGGCAAAGTTGTGTCCTGACGAATAGTCATGGACAACAATACATGTCCATGTTTTGTCAATCCTCTTGTGCATGAAACCAATGTGCTTTTAGACAAGTAGTCATGGACCGTAACCCCTTAGACCATGGATCGAGTGTCTTTGGTGAAGAGGTAGAAGTGGACTTACTTGTCAATGACACTATAGTTTTGGTGCACATGAGGATCATATTTATCTAAGCACATGCTTGATGTGTTTATATGTGCCAACATCAATCTTCAAGCACTAAAAATGTGGCAGATATGTCAAACGTTCACATGCACATGTGTAAGTGTGCTATCAACAAATCTTTAAATTCCCCACATGTGAAACAATCTATTTGTTCATGATCCAGGGTGTTTGACAAACAAGAGATAAAAGAACTAGTCCACAACAACATTTCCATGACTAGCTAGCATTGACAGCATGCCATGATGGCTAGTCATGACACAACTTTGCCTGAATCCAAACAGGCCCTAGGGGGCGCATTTGAATGCACTATTTATTCATTGTGGACTAACTTATTCAACCTGTTCACACAGCAATGGGTTCATGATCATGATCAAACAGTGGTCATTTCGACTTGCATAGAAGTTCAGTGTGGTCCAACTCTAACTGGACCAAAATGGTACTACTGCTACAATACCAACCATAATAATCATGTGATCAATGGCCACAGAATCATTTACAAATCAAAATAAACAGCAGCAATATGTTGTATTTAGATATATTATCTAGGGGTGGCAATGGGCCTGACCTGCCTCTTAGGTGGGTTGGACCAAGCTAAATGGGTAGTGGGTTGGGCTTGGGTTAGAAATGTGCTAATTTAAAGTAAATGGGCCAATAGTGGTCTGGATCCTACCCGACCTGACCCACCAACATAGCTTAACCATGGTCTGCGCCATGACCCGACCCAATCCGACCCAAAACAGGAACCAACTTAATAGACAATGAGTATAGATGCATACACATGATGCATGTATCTAGGACTGGGCATATGCCTTTAGCCTCATATTCCATTCCGAAACTTGAGTGTGGCTACTCCGACGGTTGAGCGTGAGCCTGACTCGATTAAAATTAAATGGGTTGCGTCGGGTTGGGCTTGGGCTTGATGAGTTTTAAGTGGGTCGGGTTAGGACAAGCGGACATGGTTGTGGATTGTGTTCGGACCGAAATTCATGGCTCATAAATGGGCCAAGCCCTGACCCCACCCATTGCCACCCCTATCCTATCAAGCAAAAGAAAAATCAAGAAATGCAAGTGACCTTGAATATTTCTGGGCCAGTATGGGCATCGACGGCGCTGAAGATATCATCGAGGAGGTAGATGTCACAGTCCTGATAGACAGCCCGGGCAAGCTGAATCCGCTGCTTCTGGCCACCACTCAGGTTGATACCTCGCTCTCCAATCTCGGTCTGGTCCCCCAATTCCATCATTTCCAAGTCCTTCTCCAGGCAACACACCCTGATTGCCTCCTTGTATCTTGCACTGTTCATGGGCAATCCGAAGAGTATGTTTTCTTGGATGGTCCCGTTCTGGATCCATGATGTCTGGGCAACGTAGGCAGTGGACCCACAAACTCTCACCTGTATGGAAGAAAGGACTTAAAATGGTCATGGGGATGATTATTATTATTATTATTATTATTATTTAGTTACTATGTATGGCTAAAAATGTTGCCATGGATTCCTATAAACAAAAAATACACACATGTTAATGGTTATGAAATGGCAAATGGTATATGCACCAGCTACATCAAATGCATTACCAGCACGCATGGCCATAATTCTAAAATTCAGTGGGTCGACTCAAAACAAGGCCGAGTCAACTCGACTCAGCTAGATTTCTAGCTAGGCAACCTTTTCTACCAAAAGCAAGAACATGCTACCAGCAAACAATTAGCAACCTTTTAATTCTATCTGTTTTCGAATGCAGTAAATACTAAAAATCTAATTATTAAAACATCCAGTTAAGTGTGTTAAAGATCCGGCTTGAGTCTTTAAGTTAATCTGACCCAGCAAGACATCGACGGCGTGGATGTAATGCACGTACATCACGGTGGGCCCCACAGTCAGGGATCCACCGAAGCCGCTCCCCTACCGAACAGTCTTGATCTGGAATGGGTTTTGTACGGCAAGTGCAAATGGACGGCTAAATGAAAAATATCCAACGGTCCTAATTCACAAACAATGATCCAAGAATCAGGGGCTATAATTTTTCAACAAATTGGAGGCTAAAACATTACTATCAAGAGTCTCCTATTCTTCGTCTTTTATAGTTTATTTCTGCTCATCAAGAGCCTTAACTTCGCATTGCTTGGTTAATAGACTAATCATCTTAATCTTCCATAACTATTTTTGCCTGAGTACTTCTCAATATCAAACTTCGTGTTTCCCATTGATGTTAATCCTGCAGATCTAGATTTGTGCCCCAACAATTGCTTTGATGCCACTTATTGGGATTTGTGCTACGAAATCACACAGGTATGGATCTAGGACAACAATCCAAGAGCACCAAGCAAACACAAGTGAACACAAAGATTTAACGTGGAAAACCCTTTCAGGAAAAAACCACGGCACAAAGTGACAGAAATTCCACTATGAAATAAGAGATTACAAAGATAGAGAACTTACCCGGTTTGAGTAATCCTCAAACCTCACCTTTCTCACCCCTTAAAACCCTAGAGCCCCCTTTTAGAAACCTTATAATGCCTTAGAATTCCCTTAGAATCCATCCCAATTCCATATATACCCCTTTATATAGGTTTAAAAAGAAGTCGAAACGGAATAGGAAACAAATTTCGCAAAATCTGCGTAAAACCTTCGATGACATCGAACTAGACATTGAACTAGCTTCGATGTCATCAAAAAATGACCAAAGTATGTCTTGGGGGTTATGGGATTCCGAAAAATTTGATGGCATCGAGTTTGCTTCGATGTCATCGAGCGCAGGTAGACAGATTTAAGACATCTGTCAGCAACATTCTCAAGGCTAGATTGGATGCTATGACGAGGAGGACTTCATGACAACCAGACCTTGATCAAATATAAAGAATGGTGCCAAGATTGACAATCCAACATCCAAGGTAACTGAATCCACTTCTGCAAAAGAAGTGGAAGTCGAAGCTTTGAATTTGGAGGATAGTTAAGAAGTGTAAGAAGAGATGATGTGTATTCAAACACAAGTCACCAATCACATGTGTAGGCGTTCACCATTAATTGCCATTAAAGCTAAAAAAGATGTACTTGTAGGAGAATAATGCCTTCGATTTTAACCAAGGACTGTTTGATGCAACTAATCAACCACACAAGCAGTTGATCATAGATCTGACAAATCCGGATGTTCAGACTGTGATGATTGATGATATGAACCAAATCAATGGTATGATTTATTAGTTTTTTGTTGGTTTTAGGGCTGAATTAAGTATTTAATAAGGTTCTTAGTGGGCCACCCTTAGGGTATCATATGATTTTAGAATGACACAAAAGTGTCATATCTCATAACCTATCGAGTTTGCTTTCAAATAAGCTTAAGATCATAAAATTTTGATGGTGTTTGGATGAGTTATGACCAATTTACGTAAGTCCCATGTAGTGCATTCAAGAGCATCTTGGTCATTTTATTTTTGTTAGTTCTTTTTAAAGCCTATGTAATGCTATGCTTTGACATGTTAAAGAGGGTAAATTAGAAATGATATATATATTCAATTTGGAAGAAGATTTGAGAGGGGTTTTGGTGATTGCTAACACTTGGCTAGCGGATTGTTAGGATTCTCCCTACAATCTTGTTTTTTTTTTTTTTTTTTTCATTTGATCCACTTGCACCCCCTTTGGGATTGCATTAGTCAATAACCAACTACATACTAATCCTAACTCAACCCAACCTGGCGACAAAACACGACCCAAACATGCTAATACAGTTGGACATCGAGCCAAGCACTAAGATACGCATAACGATATCAGTTCTTTGACAAGGTTGCTCCAAAGTAATCAAGTGAAGTAGAATAATGACAAAATCATGTTCTTAGATCTTAAAAATGGTATAATTGCCCACCTGCAAACCTCTCTTTCGAGACCAACATGTGAGAGAATCAAATTTTGCGATTTATGGACATTTAACTCTGAAAAAGAATGGATATCTTGTGAAATCTTCATTCCAGTCACCGAATCAAACACCAATCACCTCCGATGGCATTCTGCATAGGCATGCTGAGGCCCTAAAAGCAATGGTAGGAGCAACATTCTATAGACCTGATGAACGGTTGGCATACTCTTGAACCAATGCTGCGAAGAGCGACTGGCGTTCAAGTAAACGGGTTGGTGAGTCGAATTCCTTAGCCAGTCCTACAATGCACATGGGAAAAAAAAATCAAAGATATTATCTCTCTGTACATGACTAGAAATGCAAGGATAAAAAAGATATCTGCTATTAATCATTTAAAACAACCAAACCACGTGGTATGAATGGATATGAGAAGGATTTTCAAGCAATTGAAAGGGCATTTACATAATTTGGGGGAGGCTCCGTCCGCTAAAATGAGGTTTGCTACAATACCTACCATGGCTAAATTCATCGGATCTAGGATCATGTTAGCTGATCCAAACCATTGATATGACAATACACAATCAATGGTCGTTGGCTCGAAAATCTTCAAGATGGAAAGACCATAAACTTTTGATAAATGGTCCACAGAACAGCGGTTAAGGAGCCAGTCCATGTTCAAAGGAAAATAGTTAAATGATCGTAGGAGCTGAAATATTCCAATTTGAGAGTCCTCTTGGGCATCCCCCATCCAAAGTAAGGAACATCATATAAACGGTTCAGATCATTCAAACATGACACCAGATCCAACAGCTATAGTTCCCAAATATTCCGGGGCTACATTCCTAAACTTCTCCCAGGCCTGATTTTGCACCAGGGGATGTTCATGACAGGCCACACCTATTGAACAATAATCTGACACGTGTGGCACATTGGCACATGTGCCAAGAGTGTCTAACGGGTCCCATTTGCATGTCTTCGGCGGACGACATCATATTAAACATTTCTTAAATCTTCATTGACAGTGAATGGCATATTAAAGCCCGTGCTTTTTGTTACCAGAGACTGCCTACTCCGAGGCAACTGGATTGAGTCCTGATGAATTACTGGGTTTCTAACCTGAGTAGCCGTTTTTTCTTCTTTTGAATAATAAACCAAGGCTAGGATTCCAATGCATCCTCCAATGTGCCAAATCCAAAAGATCCAGACCATTCATCAGGTGGACCCCATTTTGTTTACAAAAAAAATAAAATAATAAAGATGGTCTGGTAATCAGGTGGGCACATGTGTACTAAAAACTGGAAGTTTGAAGAAGAAAGAAAGGACCAAAGGTCCACATGTGACCTACTCGATTACCAGATCAGCTTGCTTTTGGGTCACCCGACATAACTGGTGTGACACAACTGATGAATGGCCTTTAGCATGGTTTTCTAAACCAGTTTCCTTTTTTCCATTAAATTTATGGTTTGTTTTAAACTTTTCGGGTGTGTTTGATTGCACCAAATATCATGTATTTCATGGTGTTTCACAATTAATCAATCTATCTTGATGAAACCAAACACACCCTTCATTTTCATTTCATATATTATTGTTGTTGTTGTTGTTTTGCATCGCTGAAAGAAGCATTAGCACATACCTGCATCTATAACCAAAACTCTGTCACAGTCCATGACTGTGGGTATTCTGTGAGCAATGCTGATAATCGTACATTCCGAGAAGTCTTCCCGGATGATCTTTTGAATAACATTGTCGGTTTGTGAGTCTACTGAAGCAGTTGCCTCGTCCATGAACAAAATCCGGCTATGCTTCAACATCACCCGTCCCAAACAAAGGAGCTGTCTTTGTCCCATGCTCCAATTATCACCACTATCAACCACTGCAAAAATGCCAAACATGAGCTAAGAAAATTCGCGACAGAGGAAAAAAAAGTGCAACTGGTTTCATCAGAAAATCACTTCAATTATCAAAAATCTTTGGATGCGTTTTTTTTTTTTTTTTTTTTTAAATTATTGTTTAACTTAAAAAAGAGTTTCTAATTTTGCTAGACTGATTAGAAGTAAAACAAACTGAGAAATGCTTTCCAGGTAATGAATTAATGAGGACCCATGGGGTTGTAATCCAGATGTGTGGATCATGGCTTGGTGATCCAGGTTGCTGATCTGATGGGCCCCATTGTGGACCGGAGGATGTTCAAACAATTCTCCATGATTGGAAGATCATAATTCGTAAACTTTTGATAAGTGGAACAAACAAATGGTTAAAAGTATAAAATGCAATGGTTGGTGAAAACGGCCTAGGATCTTTCAATATGAGAGCGTTTCGATGCATGGTCCATCCTTGGCAGAGCTTCAGCACATCAATGCTCTGTACCACCAAAACATGGTGCCCCACTCGTAAAAAGTAAGGTCTCAAGGACACTATACAATGTTTTGTAGGTTTATCAGGAACTTAGCACTTCATTGTGACTTTATCGTGTGTGGATTTGGAATTATTAGTAGATACATATAAACTCCAAACCCATCACACTTGTAGGCTACCAAGAGAATTTTGATATAATTTAAATAAATAAATAAATAAATAATAAAAAAGAGAATTTTGAGATACATTAAAAGTACTCAAAATCATGGTATATTTTGTGCACCTGTTAGCTGTTACCAATTCAGAACTTGACAGATACACAGACAATAATTAGGCAGGAGATGTTGAGAAGAGGAAAAGTACTTTCAGATTTGGGTTTCATCTTGGTTCAGGTGTGTTCCCATGGTCATCAAAGAAAGAAAAAGGTAGTTGTATTCTTGACCGCAGAAGCATAGTACATTGCAACTACCACTAGTGCATGTAGGTGGTTTGGCTAATAAGGATACTTAGTGAACCGAATCATTTGCAGGAGCATCTACGAAGATCATGGCATTAACGAAGAATCCAATCTTTCATGGTAGAAGCAAACACATTGATATCAAGTATAACTATATACATGATCTCGTGAAAGAAAAGGAGATAGAGCTCAAATTTTGCAGATCCAAAGATCAGACGGCGGATATTTTAAAAAAGGCATTGAAGGGAGAAGATTTGTCCAAGTTGAAGATTGTGAAGGGAATAAGAGAAAATCAAGGTTAGAGGACACTGTTAGAAGTCAAATAAACTTGATTTCCAAGTCTTAGTACAACTAAGATTACAAGTAATTGTTATTTTGCTTTTTTAGAAAGTTTCTATTTTAAGTTTGATTCCAAATTGGCTTTCTATTTTTTTTTTTAAAGTGTGAGTGGTGTTGCTTTAGAGAGAGAGAGAGAGAGAGAGAGAGAGAGAGAGAGAGCAATAAAGTATTTTATTTTTCGACTCTTGTAGAAGGCTAGTTCTCTTAGAACTAGATGTATGGCTCGTTGATTCAAGTTGCCGTAACAATTGTAGAGGTGGGGTTTTCAAAGCCTACAAGACGCACAATTGGACTCTTTGTTCATAAGAAAATCAAATTATTATTTGCACAGGTGAATGATCACATATGCTGAAATATATGGTACCATTAGATGCAGTTTGTGCGGCCCACCATGATGTTTAAGTTCCATCCAACCCATCCATTAGATGTGAGGCCTATATCCCAAAATCCAACCTGATCCATGACCCAGGTGGGCCATGCCAAAGGGAACAATGAGGGACATTAGGAGGGTGACACCCACCATAGATACTTTAAGATGGAATGTGGGGCCCACCTTCTTGTGTATATGCCATCCAACCCATTTATCTGGTGCACTCCACCAAGAAGGGACACACTAAAAATCAATTCATATAGGTTTTATACATCATGGTACATTGCTTCCTATGGTGTCCCACTGAGTTTTGGATCAGGATGGTGTACCATGTGCATGGTTTGGAGCCCACAAATCATGGACAGGCCCCACAACTCAAAGGTTGAACATATGTAATTAGTCACCTATTTATGGTAAGTTTGGATATTCCTGGTTCACATAACTGACATGATTCACCAGTGCCAAAATACAAGTGAGATGTATGGAAAGCTCCACACGTCTCACTTGTGGTTCAAGGCATAAAAATGGAATCTGGCTTAAAAAGGATTCCATTTTTTCTTGAGCAATCATGGGAATTTCATTAGAAAGGGAGGAACAAGGATTCCATGTTCGGCGCCACAAACGCGAATTGCACCTTCTTGGCTCAGGATCCTTGCAAATGGTATTTGGCACTACGTCCCAAGGCTACCTTAATCGAAACGGTGCAATGTATTTCTGTCCCCCTCAGACTCCCATGATTTTTCCCTACTTGAAAGAAAGAAAGTGTAATACCTAACGAATCGAGTTTCTCAGGCTTTCCGGCTACCACATCTTTTAGCTGGCACCGTTCAAGGCTCTGCAAAAAAAAACAGAAAAGAAAAAGCAACCGCAAATGATTTCATTGAATGTGGCATTTCTGTACAAAAAGAGAATTCCTCTTCATTCTAAAACTAGCTTACTCCACACAAGCTAACAAGGCATGTCATGTTATTGTTGTTTGTAAATGGAGTTGCAAGTATGTTCAGTTGATGACAAACACGTCAAACTATATTGTGTAACAATTAGGTTGACGAGCATTTGGATGTAGAATTGAACTGGATTGAAATGACATATTTGATAAAGTGGACATATCCAAGTTGTATTTAAAAATAAAATAAAATTAGAATGCACACTGAGGGTATGGGCTCTAAACTGGGTATGATACTTTATAGTTGTATTGCAAAGAATCAAAATCTTGATTGAAGGCTAAGTCCTCATTATTATTCATGAATGGTAGAAAATGTCATTTTTGTCAATGTTCGCAATTCAATTTACTTGTGCATCCAAAGCAAGCCTTAATCTATTTCTTCCTAGTTTATCTATCTAGCTGTCTATCTATCTATATATTGATAATTATTTCTTCCTATTCAAAATGTGTTTCTCATGAAATGCTTCCATGTGCACACATGCAAATGGACCCAAGTAATAGAAAGTTGAATGAAATATTTTGTTAGTTTTCTCAATGCAGCCACAATAACTACCTTTAGGCAATGTTTGGAAACGATGTATTCCACACCAAACAATGGAAAGGAAACATTACGCTTTTACATAATTTGGATTCTTGGCACAAGAAACTAGATCAATATTACTTCTTAAAAAAAGTTCAGAGTATTGTAAGAGGAATATGGGATATTTGCTATCCAAACAAGAACTCATAATTGGAATCTATGTTTTAATAGTTCTCACGGAAATTATTATTGGATAGATCAATCTTTTTTCCTTTCTCTTCCCATAGGAAGTCAATTCCTTATTAGACATCAACTACACGTTTATTAAAAAGAACATATATAAATATTTCCTTTTATTTCAATACCTTCCATATCTCGTCATCTGAATACCGACCGATAGGGTCGATGTTGCTTCGAACAGTCCCTTCGAAAAGAACAGGTTCTTGAGGAATGATCCCGAAGCGTGACCTGAGATTGTGGAGGCCCAACTTGCAAATGTCGACTCCATCGATGATTATTTTCCCTCCAGAAGGCTCAACCACCCTAAAGAAAGCTTGTATCAAAGTTGATTTCCCACTCCCTGTTCGACCAACAACTCCAACCTTCTCTCCTCCTTGAATGCTAAGAGTAATGCCCTTGAGAACTAGAGGAGTGTTTGGTCGATATCTAAGCTGCATGATTAATCCACATCACTTCATTTTAGCATGACTATAGAAAATGTGCCAGGTGAGGATCCTTTATATACTTCTCATAAACTTTTTTATGTATGGTCTTTCTAGCATGACATAATGGGATGGACGGGTGGATTGTAGGGTGGGACATGGCCTATAACTTGATCCACATGATCTTCTCCATTGTTTCCGTGGGGTAGTGGGAACTGATGGGAGGAAATCATAGGTTCTGAAATCAAGTCCATGGTCCCAAAACTTTGTAGGTCAGACTTAATCTACAATGCAATTTGTGGGGCCCAACACAATGTGTGCTTTATGTCCAATCTGTCCATCAAGTGTGGCCCATCATTTTCTCCTGGGCGCAAAAAAAAAAAAAAAGAAAAAAGAAAAAAAGAAGCCTGATGACCCTAAACTCAGGTTGACCACCTCAAATTTTTTGTTTTTTGTTTTTAAAACAAGACTACATCAACTACATAGTTTTGCCATCCGCTCAAACTGAAAGGGAAATTCTATATGATAGCTATAAGACCAGCCATGCTTTATCAGACAGAATATTGGGCAGTTAAGGAACAACACATTCATAGGATGAATGTAGCTGAAATGAGGATGTTGAGAGAGATAAGTGGTAGAACGAGGAAGGATATAGAATTAGAAATGAATGCATTCGAGGGAACTTAGGAGTGGCACCAATAGGTAGCAAGATAAAGGAAAATAGACTTAGATGGTTTGGTCATGTGCAACGGAGACCAAGAACTGTGCTGATTAGAAGCACTGACTTGGCATGGGTTAAAATCTCTAAAATGGCAAGGGGAAAGCCCAATATGACATAGGTGGAGGTAGTAAGAAAAGACATGATGACCTATGGTCCAACTGAAGTTATGGCCCTTGATAGAGTGGAATGGCAGAATAAAATTCATGTAGCAGACCCCAATTAATTGGGATAAGGCTTAGATGATGACGATGACATGACAATTCAATCTAATCCATTCAAAAAGATGCACGGGTCCCAGCACGATGAATGAACACCCCAAAAGTCGGGCCATTCCAAAACTCACATGGGCCACACAATTTGATTTTAGAGGTTTCAGATATGATTTTACACTGGTCCACTTGAATTTGGATCTACCTGCTTTTTAGGCACCTAGGAGAACCTGAGGATCAAACATGATTGGCAGATTGGATGTCATGTACACATCACAATGGGCCTCACATTGGCTTTGTAGTGGATCCAGCCTCTTTTTAAATATCTAGAGAAAAGGGAAAGTCTAGAATTTAAAAGATCAGATTATATACCTGCAAGGCTTTGAGATCGACACCGCCCTTGGTGGGCCAATTTGGAGGAGGAAGAGAGTCTTTGATCTCCCATGCTGCTTCAGAGGGTATGTTTGTGAACTGCTTCATTCGCTCAACTGAAACCATCCGATTCTCCACAAAGCAACTAATCCATATTGCAAAAAACAACGCACTGTTGAGAGAGAGTCCGTAGGAGAGAGACAATCCAACGTATTCTGCAATATTCAAAATTCGAAGTCAGTTCCTGCAAAATGGAAATATCAAGATTTTAAAAAGAACTGAAAAGCCCACTGCCTTTTCTGCCCTCAGTCCATGGGTGCTATCCTAAAATTAGATTGGCCCACTCATCTGGTGAGGGACAAATTGACTTCAAATGTAAAGCATTGGCTATAAATTTTCTAAGCACCCATTTCTTTGTACATCTGGTCCAATTGAAATTCCCTGTGGGAACACACTATGAACACCCCCACTACCACAGACATGTGAGACGTTGGTCATTTATGGTAAGGGCCACCATATGGGTTGAGGATCATCCAAATGCTGCCATGATTGCCCCACCATGGATGGTCAGAAACTGGACCTCGGGAGTAATTGATAAAAACCATACTCTTAATTGCTTTCATGCATGGACATGAATCAAAGCATCAATAGATAAGGAACATGGTTTTGAATTTTCATGTAAATACCAGGCTTGACTATGCTGCTCGGCAACAAGACCATGAACAAAGCGGAGATGCAGAGGATGAAGCTCCCAATTAGCTCCAGACGGAAACCCAACCACTCGTTGGATCCATTGTTGTGGAAATCCATACGTAGATTTGCATCAACCTTTTCTATATTCTCTTGACAAAACCTTGCCTGCTTCTTGAAGCACCGGATCGTCATGACTCCAGATACACTCTCCGAGAAATGATGAATAACAGGTGCTTTTGTGATTGAATCAAGACGAGTCAGTTCACGCGAGGATGCAAGATAATATCCCTGCAGTAAAACACAGACATTGTTAAAGATGGACCTCTTTCACTGGTTGCACATTTCTCTTAGAGGGTTGTTTCATTTTATAACATCTACACTAAAGATTCAATGTATGAGCATGGACCACCACCTTCTTAAGGAATGGACCTGCTTGGGTGGGTTCCCACATCCTTAGCAGGTGGCCGGCCCCACTCATCACCATTGTCTGATTGTGATCAGATCCATGAGTAGAATAAGCAATAAAACTCAATCATGATTGACGGCATACGTACCCAGTACCAGAAATTCAACCAAGCTAGTGGAATTATGAGTATAATTGTTGGCCAAGCAACCTGACACGTGATGGCGATAATGCTAAGCACTGTGATGTACATCGAAACTGTAAGACCCACAAAGAATGGGAGGAAGATATCAATGTTAGTTTGGTCTGTTGATGCCTGAAACAGGAGTAGAATCGAAACATCCTTTGATCAGTACAGAGACATTTGTTTATAACAGTAGCCTCAGTAATGTAGTGCTTCAAAACAAAATAAATAAATAAAAATAAAAATTGAATTTTGCTAGTCCCACATGTACCACCAGTCTACATGCATGCCTAAATGCAGGCAGGTGTGCCGCTTTGTGCCATGCGCAAGCTGCTCATCAGAAAGAGGCCCCACCATGAAAATGACCGGGCCTAAAAGTCACTCTTGTTCACAAATGGGGCAGTCCTCACATGCAGGTTGAATATGGACAATGGGCTAACCGATCGTTCTTTCATAGACATGGGACCCAGCTGATGAACAGAACATCCTATTCTTTTATTACCATCTTAATCATTGCTTATTCAAATGATTGCTTGATATTCTGCACTACACTTGAAATTTGAATACCACAATATGTATGTTTTGGGCCTCTTTCTGCCCCATTCAGTTGATTTAGAGAAAAACCTTGATAATCTGGCAGAGTGTGAGGATGATATGCAGGCACTTAGAAATTATGCAGATATTGCACCCATGTCATACAATTCAAATTAAACCATCTACATTATGGTTTCCAGTTTTTAGATGGATCATGAATCAAACATCACACTTATTTGATTTATCTGAGTATCAGATTGGTAGACATTGATTGGACGGTTAAAAATGAAAAATATCCAGTGGTCTTATTTCAAGGTGACACTGGGCTCCACAATTTAACCGGTTTAATTTGAGTTAATGTATGCCGCGTGTACAATGTTTTGTTGCCTGCATATCGAGCATCATACTTTGCCTGATTCTCATATAACTCCCATTGATATGATGGCTCAGATTGAAATAGTAAACTATCTCATGCGCTAATTGGGATCGGGGAAATGAGAACGTGAATTTGAAAAATTCATGTACTCATCAAATTCATGGATTTGCATTGGACTAGGATTTGGAAAAATTCAAAGTCCATAGTTTGGGAATCAAATCCATCGATTTGGGGAGCATATATTGCAAGGGAACAACTTCCATTGCTTTTGAGAGAGTCACACATTTTGTGGATTGGCTTAGTTTTTGGTTCTTTTGGGGATTTGGATTTGCACCAAAACCCATGGGTTTGTGGGGGAGTGTATTTGGGAAATCCAAGGATTTGGCAAATCATGAATGGAAAACAAACAGGAGAGATCTGAATCTGTAGATTTCCCAAATCCCCCAACCAAGCAGACGGCCATTAGAAAGCCTTATATAATAACCAACTGAAATTGAGAGTAATTTTTTTTCCCTCCTATATCATGAAGAGGGAGAGTGATCTTACCCGACTCAGAATCCTTCCAGAAGGCGTTGTATCGAAAAATGACATGGGAGCATGCAAGAGGCTGTTAAGAATCTGCTTGAAAAATTTCTGAGCTGTTTGGAGCCCCATAACTGCGAGGAGAAAGGCCCTGATTGTCACCAACACAATCGAAACTGCTGCAATGATACAATATACACGAATGAACAAGACTGGCTTAAATGAGGCCGCGTCTGACGTCTCGAATGCCAGCCAATAGTCACTCGCCAAGAGGGCCAACTGCCATACTAGAGAAATTCCCAACACCATCAGCACACCCCACCACCCATAAGCCTCTGTGATGTACTGCTTGTAAACGAGCCAGCTGACATTGCCGGTCTCTCTCTGCTCATCCTCTATGAGCTTGGACGTCCCCTTTTCGGTCCTGGGCGAGTCTACGGACCCATTTTCCCCATTGGATTGGCCTTGATTCATAGCCGGCTTAAATGCATTTGGTTGTTGCTGATTGTCAGTGGACATAGTGTTGCCCTTCTCTACCAGCTCCATGGAAGTGTCATGGGCGGCGACGAGCACTTCAAAATCCGTGCCAGATCCTAGCATCTCGTCATACTTTCCTGATTGTACAATCATCCCATCTCGCATCACCTGATTTTTTAACAGCACAAAGTACGAAAAAAAAAAAGATCACAAAGCAAGAAAAATCATCTAAATGCCTGTGAATGGTTCAAGTTGTAAGTGATTGTTTGTGTTTGGATAGCCCGTAAATTGTTTTAGTCCTGTAAATGGAGAGCCAATCTTTCCATTTATAGCCGTTAGGCTGTAAATGGAGAGCCTGTAAATGAAATCTGAACTTTTTGCCTAAATGAAATAGGGGTAAATGCTGTAAATCATTTACAGGCAAAAAAGGTCATCCAAACAGTGTGAATGATCTACGTATAAATCATTTACAACTTGGCCCATTTACAGGCATCCAAATGACCCGTAAGTGTCAGAGGATGGATACATATTTATAGTACAGTTGCAATACAATTATAGACAGGTGGATTTTGGTATGTGATTACCTTTTACAATTATTGCTTAATACATGTATACTAGTTATTCTCAACGTAATACAACCAAGTATCCACATTGTAGCCTTAATTTACAGTAAGCTTCCAACTGAAATATGTGTTTGGATGCACTATCAAATTGCATTGCATTAACTAGTCTAATGGAAGTGTGTATGATCAGATTGTGATTTCCTTAGAATTCATATGGAGGGTCTCATCAACAAATTTCAGTTATGTTAGTTTCAAGTCAGACATGAAAGGTATATAATTCCAATTTGAGGAGACTTCCTTATCATGAATACTAGGAAACGTTACTAATCTAGTTATTTATTCATTAAAGTGAATTATCGCAACTCAATCAGCTGGTGAATTCAAATGCAAACTGGGCCTGTTTGGAACATGGGATTAAATGTTATGGAGTTGCATTACGTGGAGTTAACACCAATTATCGCACAATGATTATATGTCTGGAAATACCATGGCATTTTGACCATTCCATCTCATGTTTGGGATCAAAACACTATATTAAGTGAAACCTGCATTTGATGGACCATGGAATTGTAATCAACGGACCTGACTTCACAATTGATGCTGGTCACTTGTATGCATATGCCACTCGATTGTCATGTGTAAAGGGTGCATATGAATGGACAGTGTGGATAAAAATACACATCAGCGTGGGGCCCATAGGTGTAGTGAGTTTTGAAATCCCACTGTTTCTTCTACTGGGGCCGGATAATATGATGCCCGGATTAATCCAATCCTTCATGTCGTTTCCAAATGCTGGATGTAGTTTACATTGGACCAAATGCTATTCCATACCACCTAATCCCATGTTCATAAAAGGGCCTTAGGATCACGACTTATTTGCAATGCTGCAGAAAAAAGAAGATTTGTTGCAATGCAGCTTCTCTATGTTTTACTCTAGGAATTTAGTATGAGACCCATGTGATCATCATCGCAAACAACAGGAAATTTTGACATTAACTGACTATTTTTCCCATGTGCTTTTCTAGAGCCCAAGTAAATCACATTCATCCTTAATGAAAGTTGGAAAAGCAATATCTGTCATCCTCACCTCAGGATGATGAGACATAAGCTCTAATAATCTTTACGGCTCAATCACAAACCTTATATTGAAAGAGAAATGATCACCTATAGGTGCACTGTCACAGCATTGGTGGTGCATTTTCAGCCCGCCGGGCCGCCCCCCCCCCCCCCCCCCAGTCATCCACTGGTTGGACGGTAAATTAGTGGTCGAATCAGCATATTTCTAAACAAATAATTTTGATTATTTGTGCATTTAGTGTTAGTTTTTGACAAGTTAAAATGATGGCATCTCCAGTAGAATCATGTTTGATGGGAGTGAGTTATTCTACAAATTCCAAGATGCAGAAACATCACACTCACCAGTATGAGATCGGCATTGTGTAGGAAGTCTACTTGATGGGTCACCAGCAAAATGGTCTTATCTTTGAGAGCTCCCCTTACACATTCCTGCAACAAATTACTCAAAATGCTAAGTTGAATAAACCAAAGATGGAAAGGCATTTTATTTGGCATGCTTTGAAGCATTTCAGATATGTTGTGTACATCTGTGCATTTGTCTCAGGACCCTGAAATTCTGCAGTAAAAATGGCAATCAGTGTTAGGCCATGATTGCGATAAAACATCAAAGGTTGTTTGGATTTGGGCAAAGTTGTGTCCTGACGAATAGTCATGGACAACAATACATGTCCATGTTTTGTCAATCCTCTTGTGCATGAAACCAATGTGCTTTTAGACAAGTAGTCATGGACCGTAACCCCTTAGACCATGGATCGAGTGTCTTTGGTGAAGAGGTAGAAGTGGACCTACTTGTCAATGACACTATAGTTTTGGTGCACATGAGGATCATATTTATCTAAGCACATGCTTGATGTGTTTATATGTGCCAACATCAATCTTCAAGCACTAAAAATGTGGCAGATATGTCAAACGTTCACATGCACATGTGTAAGTGTGCTATCAACAAATCTTTAAATTCCCCACATGTGAAACAATCTATTTGTTCATGATCCAGGGTGATTGACAAACAAGAGATAAAAGAACTAGTCCACAACAACATTTCCATGACTAGCTAGCATTGACAGCATGCCATGATGGCTAGTCATGACACAACTTTGCCTGAATCCAAACAGGCCCTAGGGGGCGCATTTGAATGCACTATTTATTCATTGTGGACTAACTTATTCAACCTGTTCACACAGCAATGGGTTTATGATCATGATCAAACAGTGGTCATTTCGACTTGCATAGAAGTTCAGTGTGGTCCAACTCTAACTGGACCAAAATGGTACTACTGCTACAATACCAACCATAATAATCATGTGATCAATGGCCACAGAATCATTTACAAATCAAAATAAACAGCAGCAATATGTTGTATTTAGATATATTATCTAGGGGTGGCAATGGGCCTGACCTGCCTCTTAGGTGGGTTGGACCAAGCTAAATGGGTAGTGGGTTGGGCTTGGGTTAGAAATGTGCTAATTTAAAGTAAATGGGCCAATAGTGGTCTGGATCCTACCCGACCTGACCCACCAACATAGCTTAACCATGGTCTGCGTTGGATCTCAAGCTTGGGGGTTGAAAGTTGCGCAGGTCGGGTCGGGTTAGGTCAGGTTGGTGCTCAACCCTAGCCTAACCCAAGGTTCTTGTACCTCAACTCTAATGTAACATCCTGGAAATCGGAGGTTGTGCATACACTCGACTCCTGAGTTTCCGAGTATCACTTATAACCGATTTTTCTTATTAAAATACGATTAATCAGGCTTAAATACGCAGCCTGGAATTTTCTGGAACATGAAGCATAACCACACATGTCTACTGAAATGAAAGAGATCAAGTATATATATACAGGTCCAAAAATATACATGGGTCGCACCAGACGTGTCCAACAAAATCACAAAAGAATAGTATGTCCAAAAGAATAAAGCTGAGTTGACTACTCAGCGATCTAATGTCCAATCTACTCAGTCGATGAAGACCCGCTCATCAACTGGAAGTAGGAGAACTCGTCCTCCTCCTCGAGGCTCGCATCGTGGGGCTCCTCATACTTTGCATCACCTGCATCTACGGGCGAGTCTGGTTGGTGTTTTAAAACATCATTCCAGAGTGGGAGTGATTGATCAACTCAGTGGGTGCTATTAATCTTAAGTTGTAACAGACATCAATTACATTATGAACTTAATGAAAAATAATCATTCATAAATACCTAACTAATCCTATTAATGCATATGTATGATAGATGATATGATGTATGCCCTCGCTACAATACTCTCTCGAGTGACTCCATCTAACGATCGCGTATGACCAACACTCCCTTAGAGCGACTTCAACTGCCGAGTCGCCAACCAAGTTAGTGCGATACAATGATAATATTAGCCAAGTTCTTAGTTAAATCCATTCATCCAGTAGGTTAGGAAAACTGATACATCTCATATATCAATGCCCTCAACTAGTTGCAATGTCAAGGCCCCTCAACGCGCGAGGCTAGGGGTACCACGATCCTTGATCCCGTCGGGTTCCCCATCCCCGACTTCAAGCACATGGGGAGTGCTAAGAACTGAGATTGCTCGCGGTCACTACGGAGAGACTGGTCACCCCAGCGTAGGCCGACAGCTCGGACACAGTGTCCCATTTCACCATACCCGGCTCACGAGTCGGTGGATCGACTTCAATTTGGTTATCGATGGGCTACAACGGTTGTAGGGTGTTACAGGTTCCATACATAAGTGAGCAGACAGGGTTAACGAATAAGGTAGGTCAATAAGTGGGTTAGGCCGTACGGGTTCAGGCAAATATGTGACAGATGACATCGAGTACGAGCGACCCATGTAGTTTAACTACTGTTGCCCACACGCACCCGCCCAAATCCATGGGTTTAGCCTTAGGATAACCCTATCAACGGGGCCACCTTTACTCTCCTCATTTTCCTAACCAACCCAAGGGTTAAGGGTAATTTCATAACATGCCATAATTGGGGTTATCATTCGATACAAGTAGAAGCATACGCTCATATCCTCTAACATAGAATCTCGAATTTCTCTACCAAGCAAAGTTAATTATGATGTGAATTAAGGGTGCAAATGTGTGGTGTGGGTTAGTGAGGAAGCTAAGCACTTCCCACACTTCATGGAATCAATTAGCACAAGAATTAAGGAATTGTACATGTTATAAAGCAATACTTATGAGAAAAACAATAAGACATGAACATGTAATCAACCAATGTAATAATTCATGTGAGAGGTAAGAACAACATCATGTGAGTACTAAACAAAACATACCATTTCGTGCAATTTCAAGCCAAACATACAATTCATATATTTTCTCTAGAATTTTCAAATACGTCATTAGGCTCATAGTATAGTTGGTGCTAGGCCACTTAAGGATAATAGTCCGCACCTATGGATCGTTGAAGACTTGGAAAACGACCTAAGAGCGTGGATTTTGGGTCGATCGGCCGGAATCCCTAAAGCAAGCACTTGCATGTTAGAACTCCATGCCAATCCCTTCTTAACACAAGGGTTTTTAAGAAAGGAATGAGAGATTTACCTACCCAATCGGCGGAGAGGGTTCTTCCCGGTTGTGGATGATGGATTGGTTAAGGAAGAGGTGAGGAGTTGCAAGAATCGGTCTTCTTTGGGCTCCACTAGAGCTATGGCCCACCTTCCCTCTTCTTCACTCTCCCTTCCTCTCTTCTTCCTTTCTTCTTTCTCCTCTTTCTCTTCTCCCTTTTTCCCCTTTCCTTCTAGGGCAAATTCGTATAGGGAGAGGGGTGCCCCAAAGAAGCCCCTTTTATAATGCCAGATTTAGTGCAAATGGCCCCAAGTGTTGGATTTTTACTATACTAACCCTATGGGAGGATTTTTCTATCCTCTAGGGCCCACTATGGGGTGTACAAGTTAATGTACACCGTAGGATAATTAGCCCTAATGATGATCTACTTATGTATATGATAGGCCCGCGATTTGGATGCGCCGATCGACAGATATGATTAGAAATCTGTTCAATGGTCACCGATAGTCGATCGGGGCTGTGACTATACGGATATGAGTAGGGAAATATCATTACTCCACGAGTAAAGTTTGGTCATAAACCGACGGTCTGAAATCCTCAACTTTGCATAAGAGTGGACGACCCAATTCACTTAAGTTCTAGTTCCTTTCTTTAGGGTATATGTCACGCCCCAAACTCGGAAACTGGGCTCACAAAATTCTCGATCGCCGAATCCGGCGCTGACAGCCTCCGTAGAACCCCATTCTCGGACCCCGGCACCCATTCACTAGGTTCCGACCCTGGGATACTACAAGGAGGGTTTCAAATCATTAGTCTGATTCATAATGAGCATAACAAAAGCATAACCCACAAACAATAACCACAAGAACACCACCACAAAATCCACTATGATAAAAAACTTTTGAGTACAATACGGCAGAAAGGGAAAATACAATGTAATAAAAGAAACAAAACTCCAGAAGCTCGGCTGCACGCTCCAACTACAGCGAGACTATGGCTGCGACTGCGTCCTGGCGTCACCTGCACGCATCAATCGTGCATAAGCTTATGGAAAGCTTAGAGGGTGGTGTAAGTGTGTGCGCAATATAAACGTGCTCAAAATGCAAGGTCAGAGTGATGCGGAATCATGGTGATGAGCACATGAATGCAATCAGCCGTACCAAGGCTATGCGGTACAAGATATGAATGCTATCGGCCATAATACGGCCATGCGATGCGAGATGCAACTCAAGCATGACAATCCTCATCATGTATCAGTACAGTTCTCATTCTGGATAATCACCGGGGTTCAATACACTCCAAATGGCACTGTCGCTCTCCTAGCCGCACAGTCCAAGTGAGCGTAAGAAACCTCACTATCCGCCTGGCCAATAGTCTGCCTATACCTATCCGACACGTCGATAGCGGATCCATTCATGAGCTGGTCAAACTCAGCCTAGTATTACACCCTACCCTCGAGTGAGTAAGGCCACACCCCTTTCCAACCGACCACGACACAGTGGGAGACGCGGCCTCCTGGTATTCAGCCCTCGTGAGCTCATATATCCACTCGATCTCGACATTGGAGTCATCCTCTGGTACCATCAGGTTTAGAAATTTTCACCCAGGGACATCTATGACGCCCGTATGCTAGAACCAAACATTTTCGGTATCCAATCCATCCACCCACGATGTGTCTGTGGAAGCTATGGCCCTGATGTCACTAGGGCATATAGTAACTACAATCACACAATGCAAGTGCATGAGTCACACTACCAGTCATACAATAGTCCTGCGTAACCCATGCGCTCATACTGGGCAACTCCGCCTATCAGCCCATAAACAGTCTGCTCGAAGGCATATGTTATGATCAATCACTCCTCATACCAGTCATACATATGATGCGTATGATGATAAATCATGGATCTATACTAAACATACATATAGGGATGGGCTCTGCGTATCACAGAAATGGGCCTAGACGGCCTGCAGAGTATAAGTGTGGACCTATCAGTGGCCTTAAGGAGTGTGACAATGCGGACATTTAACCAACATTGTCCTTACAATGTGGACGTCAAACCAACATTGTTCCCAAGGCATAGCCCGCCATAAAGTACCATTACACAAAACATAGGAAATCACACATTGCAATGGACTAATATACATCTCATTGGGCCTCGACCCATAGTTCTCAGATACATCAAATGGGCGATCTCATATGGGCCTTATATAAATCAAGTGGGCCGCATTAGTGGGCCTTATGTACATTGCAATGGGTCATACTCCATGAGCCTTTGAAAACATCACAATGGGTCTCGTAACATGGCCCTTATATATATCAGAGTGGGCCTCGACAACGGGCCACCAATACGTCGAATGGGCCTAACCTCATGGGCCTTATATATATATCAAGGTGGGCCTCCCCAACGGCCAGAAATACATCAATATGGCTCCATCACATGGGCCTAGGGCCCACCATAATATTCATGTGAAATCCAACCTATTCATAAGGTCACTTGGACCTTGGGTAAGGCCCACTGCATTGTTCATTTGGAATCCAACTTATTCATAAGGTCACTTGGACCTTGGGTAAGGCCCACCAGGATGTTTATTTGCCATGCAACCAGTGGATAGGGTCACGTGGGCCTAGCCCACGGTAATATTTATTTGCCAGCCAACCTGTTGTAAGGTCACGTGGACCTGGGGGTCCACTGTAATGTGATTTGCAAATCCAGTCCACCCATCATATGTGTCCCACCTGGTTGACCATCCAGACCAAGTTTTCAACCGCATCCAAATTTCAGGTCGGCCCCACCAAATAATTTTATATGTTTTAGGCATTTATTCACATGATTTTTGGATGGTGTGGCCCACTTGAGATCAGTATACGGCCGATTTTTTTGGGGACAGACCATAATCAAAGGGGACCCATCAAATGCTCGGTGTTGATGATCGGAACTCATCACCGTGGGGGCCCACAGTTGGAGCCGTGAGGCCCCAATGACCGTCCGCTCGTCACTCAGCAGCAGCAGCGCTGCTGTTTTTTTTTTTTAAAAAAAAATTGTTATTATATATATATATATATTTTGTTTTGGGGCCCACCGAGATGTGATTCACAATCCAGCCCATTCATTGTGTGTGTCCCACAATTTTAAGGGTCCAAATCAAGTTTCGCTTGCATCCAAAACTCAGGTAGGCCCCACCAACAATTTATATGTTTTAGGCATGTCTTCACATGATTTTAGATGGTATGGTCCGCCTGAGTTCCGTTTACGGCTGATTTTTGAGATGGATGGGTGGTACGTGGGGGCCCACCGAATGCATGGCTTTGATGTCCGAAACACATCACGTGGGGCCCACGGCTGGGGCCGTGACCCAAGCCAGTCCGCCCGTCCGTGACCAGCGCAGGCAGCGCCTGCGTAGCGCTGACAGCAAGCAGCAGCTCTGCTGCTTCTTTTTTTTTTTTTTTTTTTGAATATCCGTTTTTCCACGGTTTCTCCCAGGCGGGGCCCGCTTCAGAAAGATCCACACCAGCCATCAGTCCCTGTGGCTCGGTACAAACCCGTAGAGTCCAATATTGGGCTGTTTCAAATGTACCGAAGCATCAGAGAGTAAATCAAAGGTAGAAAACTTGTTTCCCTGTGGTATGGCCCGCTAAGGAAGGTGATCAACTTCATTTTTCGGCTCAATGCCTAAAATGAGGTGAGGAACAAAATAGACGGCTTGGATTTTACATATACATCAAGGTGGGGTCTGCATGAGTGATCCACCACTTCTTTCTCTCTCTCTCTCCCTTTTTTTTTTATAAATCACACAGCGCCAACGTCCAGCGTCCCTGGACGCTGGACGACCTTCCTAATCACGTCACTGTGGTGGGCCCCACGTGGACGTGGCCCACCAAATATATATATATATATATCATATTATATATATAATACATATTATCTTATATATATTATATATATTATATAAAATATAACATATATATATATAAGTATATATATATACAAAAAAATGCATTGGGCCCATCCAAACAGTGGATGGTGTGGATCATCACCTGTAATAGAGTGGACCACACCGTCTGATGTAGACGGACGGGGTAGATGTAACACATTGGTGGGATCCACACCATTACAAAGAAAGAAAAGAAAGAGAGATAGAGAGAAAGATATACGGTGAGGTAGAGGAACCCCGCCACTATGGGCCCTCTAGATTAAATCACATACATCCAAATGGGTCCCACCAACAAGTGGGCCCTAAAATTTAAATAATGGAAAAATCACCCACCTTATCTTCCTTCTCCTTGCTCCCTTGGACTCCTTAGCTCCTTACCTTCACTTTTAATGGAGGTTGATGAAAGATGAATGGTTGAGATTGGAGATGAGAGGGTGGGCCACACTTGAAGTTGAGAGAGTGTGAAATTTCTCATGGAATTTGGAAAAATTGCTAGAGAATGAGAGGGAGAGATAGAAATAATGGATGGAGGGATGGGTGGAGTGATGGTTGTAAGAAAGGAGTGATGAGGGGTATGGTTTAGTTTGAAATTGGTGGAGAAGAGAGATGGTTGTGGTTGAAAATGAGAAAAAGAGGAATGGTGAGGTGGAAAGATGGTGGACTTTTGGAAAAAGAGGGAATGGGTGGAGTACTTTGAGGTATGGTTGCATTTATGGTTAATTAGTGGGACTAATTGTGTAAAGATTTCCTCGAAATCCGCAACGCGCGGTGTTTCTTCGGAATAAACGCTGATCGGCATCTTCTTACCTGGGTATCGGTTCGGTGCGCAAATCACGGCGTTGGAATCGCGGCGATGACGCGATCGCCAAGACATAAGTTTCAGATCGAGCCGACGTCGGTGTGCGGAACCTGGCTTCGGATCTCGCACAAATGTCGGATATGGTGCGAAAGTTGCCGGAATTTGACCGGAAGGACCGAGAAAGCCAACGAAATGGTACGGATTAGGACACGGGTCTTACAGTATATGCACTTCTCATACACTTGTCCTTCGGCTCAAGTTGAGCGGTTCTAGGCAGTACCCAGGTCTGACTCTCGTGATGAACGTCAAACCCAGTAAGATGGACATTATTCTATAGTTTTGGAACCAGTGACCCACCAACGAGCGGTCTAGAGGTCGTTCGGAGAATCGGGGCATTTCTAGAATGAATTTAGTAGTGAGATTTCTCGTGGGCAATGACTAGGGTTTGGATTAACTTGTTCATAGTGTGGCCTATTTATAACTAGTGAAAGTAAAGATTAGGTCATAATTACTCTGAACAGTCGGTTTTGGGTTAAAGAAGTAACGAGGTTGATTTGGTCTATTATTCAAGATCCGAGCGGATTCGTTGGCTTCCTACGGTTGATTAATCGGACTTGTGCGGTTCTTTACTGGTACCACCCCTGTATAAACTAGCATTGAGTGCTAATGGTCATTAAGTGAAATTATAAGTTAATTAATAGAAAAACTAGCATTGAGTGCTAATGGTCATTAAGTGAAAATCCAGGACGTTACAATCTACCCCTCTTAAAAATAATTTCGTCCCCATAATTGCCTAAGGGTAATAAATAAAGATATTATCATTTCGTTTGCCTAAGTTTTATTGATTTCGGGTTTATATGCATGGTAGGGTACATACTAACTATACTAGCCTTGCTTATTATATTCTACTCCCCTTAAAAGTTTTCACATTTGAGGTTTGAAAATAAATGTCAAACTGATGATTATCGTACTAAGTGTTTGATGATAAAGTTTACCTGAGGGTAGCACATTCTACTCTTTTTATGATTGGCCTAACCCGGAAAGACAGTTGTGGTAGGCTTTGTTCCCACACGTTGATCCTCTGCTTGACCAGGGCAGAAAGATCATTGTATCCCTTACTAGTCCTGGTAGATCCCGATCTTCTGCTCGGTCAAAGTAGTGAGTCTATTGGTATTCACCTAGGATTGAGAATTGGGTTAAGCCGCGAATGCTCCGCAGGTGTATACTTCCGTAATTCCGTAGTTCGATCAATCTAAATGTTTAAGAAAAAATCACACATCATTAAAAGGTTAAAATCTCCTATTTATAAGGTCATCCTTGAGTCTTGCTCCAAGAGAGTTCTCATTTTAATTCTTGTCTAATTTAGTAATTTAAATCTCTCATGGTGCCTATGGTCAAATGACTATCCTAGGAGGCTTCCTATGGCCTAAACATGTTTTGTGTATATTGTCATCTTGATCTTATGGGCGTGGGTTATAAGTGAATCACGTTTTGGTTTCGTTGATTTCAGAAAAAGGAAGAATCAAACGTTTTAAGATATCTCAAAGATTTGGAAGGTTGATGATGCTAAAAATGTTTTAGCGAAGTTTACATCGAATACGAACTTACAAGATCTTAAGTAATAAAATTCAATCCTTCTAAGGAGTTGTAATCCAACCATATTAGAAACTACTTGGAATATAAAAATATACTAAAAACAATTTAATTTAATTATACAGGACGATTCCTGGCTTGGCCTGCCTCCTTGTAAGCCGGTCTTTTCTTTCCCATGAGGGAGAAGATCACCAGGATGGAAAAGAAGGAGGTAATGGTTGCAAGGAAGGTCATCTTTCTTGGATAGAGGTGGATTGGATGTGAGGAAGGGATTTTGAGAAGGGGCTTGAGATTGAGTTTTAGGAAAGGGTTTGGGGAATGGCCCTTAGAAATGAGTTTTGAGAATGGTTTTGGGAATGACCCTTGGGAATGATGGAGTGAAATGAATAGAGAGAAAGGGATAGTGTGAAGGAAAGGAAGATGAGAGATTGAGATATGGGTTTTTGGGAGAGATGGAATGAAATAAGTTGAAGGTGGATGTTGTTGGATGGGTTTTTGAGAATGGGTTTGAGATCTGGAGAGGGAGAGGGTTTATCATTTGGATATGAGCAAGTTAGGTTCCTCATTATGAGATTTTTGAAAGGGTGGAAGTACTAATGAGTGGGGGTATCCATATCTTGGTCACAATTTTGGAATAATATTTGGGTTGAGGATGATCTCATTTCATGAGAGGAGGCACCCACATCATGTACTCATCATGAGAATTGTGGTTTGGAAACACTACAGGTTGTTGAAACTAAAGGCACCACAAGATAAGTAGCCTTGAGAATCTAATGAGCATCCTGAATGGGGTTGATGGGGATGTCTTTGAGCTTCGTTGGAAGCTATGGATATGGTTCACAATTTCACAAAGGTATGCTTCCCTTCTTGAATTCAAGGGAAATATTCTGGAATATGACGGGCTTCTTAGATGGAGTTGAGGTGGATGTTTATGAGTCTGACTAGAAGTATGACTCCTCCTCTCTATGAGTAGGAGGGTGGATACCTGTCTCAGCTTAGGTTAGTTAGTACCTTAATGTGAAGTGCCATAGAAAATGAAATATTGTCTATGACTAATTTTGAGAAAAGTCACATTTCCTCGCTTATATGTGCTTACTGTGTGTTAACTGTAACAAACATAGTATATGGAATGGAATTTTGATGACAATAGGAGTGGAAATGAGAAATTAGTTAAGATTGATGGACAACTATCCCATAGCGACTGTCTGATATGTTGGCCTATAATTTATGAAAACCAGATATTGAGAAGGATGTTGTTCATTGAATTTGAATTGGGTAGCTATAGTGGAGATTTGCATCTAGAGTTTTCACGTGATTGACTATAAGACCAGTTATGCTTTATAGATAGAATGTTAGGCAGTCAAGAAGCAATATATTCATAGGATGTGTAGCGGAAATGATGATGTTGAGGTGGACGTGTGGCAAGCTAAGGAAGGATAGATTTAGAAATGGATGCTTTATGTATAGTATGTTTGGCAATCAAGAAATAACATATTAGTAGAATGAGTGTAGCTAACTGTGGATGTGAAAGTAGATGAGTGGCAAGATGAGGTAGGGTATAATTCGAAATGAATGAATTTGTCAAACTTATGAGTAGCACCAACAAGTAGTAAGATGAGGGAAAGTCATCATGATTACCAGAAAAATTATTAAAATTCTAGAGGTGACAGTTGTCTAAATTAATGATTCATCATTAAGTTTAAAAATGTCTATATTTATTGTAACACTTCTTATACTTTTAGTATTTTAATTATTTAAAATTTTTTATAATGATTTATCATTAATTTTTAAGTCATCTCACAAAATTTCATATCATTTGGAGTTGTAAATAAATTATTAAATTTCTAGGAGCAACAGTTGTCCGAAATTAATAATTTTTGGACAGTTGACAGATCATCTTAATTTTAATTATATTATAATTTTTATTTTATTTTTTTCTTATTTTTATATAAAATTAAACTCATCAGGCTTCAATTGGGATTTTGAATTACCTAAATCGGAGTTATAACGAAGGAGATATGAATTTTTGAAGTTGACCCAAAATTGTAGAAATTTCTGGCGGGGTAACTCGGGCCGGGCGGGGGCGGGGTCACGCCGGGCCCATGGAGAGTCCACTTTAGAAGGCGGTTTCCCGGGCGCTAGTGAGGCCCCCCAGGGCATGCCATATATGAATTTGGGGTAGGAGAAGCCGATATACGCAATGAGCCTATCTAGTTCGTGAAATTCCTCCCAGTTAGTGGCTAAAACTCAGTTTTTCTTCAGTTTCACTATTTTCAATAAAGTTTCGTTCACCCCTAACTCTTTATTCTCAAATGGGTCGAATCTATCAAATTTGGCCTGATATTCGCTTATTTGGTCTAGGACAATGGTTTTGACTATCAAATCATTTAGTATCCGGCTCATTTCTATCAATATCCTAGGAAAATTAAAGGACAGAGTGAAGGTAGGTGAAGATTTTAAGGGGATAGGTTGGGGAGAGGAATTTGGACTTAGGCCAGTTTGGCCAGTGATATTAAGCTATACTAAATGGAATTACAATGCCAATCCCATCTTAAGATTGGGAATGACATGTCTGGAACGAGTGTGGGATGAGACTCAAATTCATTTCACAGGCTTTGCTAAATGAGTCTTGTGTTGGAAGGTGTAATGTGAGATTTTCAATTCCCAGGATGAAGAATTTCTAAGTGTAATTGGGAAGGAAGACCCGGGATTTACCATTAATTGAATACATTCCAACAGGGCATTATAGAACATGGGATGCACTCATCACAGGGACAATTCCTTACACCTGCATTTATCGTTACTCAAAAACTCATTTCACCCTAATCCCACCTATTTCAGTTGGCACAATAGGCCTTAGAAATTTGGTGGACTAAACTAGCTAAATTTCTTAGTTAATTGAATTGAATCTTGCCGTCAAGTTCCTAATTTCTTTCTCGGGAATGGGCCGTGGCACTGTAAGACTCTCGGATCTTCTTCTTTAGCGTTACTATTCCCTCTCTCGCTACCCATTCCTAACTCCTTGGAAGTCCTACCCTTCGTCTACATTTGTTGGTTCAGGGTCTGGGATGATCCTTAGCGTTCTAAGTCCCTGTTGCATTTTCTATTGTGTATCCTTTCAAGTCAGCGGACACGTTAGTGAGTTCATGACCCATGGCCCAATGGATTCCAAACTATTGCTTTGATACCATCTTGTAATGCCCTGGAAATTGGGGGTCATGCATACACTCGACTCCCGAGTTCCCGGGTATCACTTATAACTGATTTTTCTTATTACAATACGATTAATCAGGTTTAAATACGCAGCCTGAAATTTCCTGGAATATGAAACACAAGCACACATGTCTACTGAAATGAAAGAGATCAAGTATATATATATAAGTAAAAAAGTATACATGGGTCGCACCAGGCGTGCCCAACAAAGTTACAAAAGAATAGTATGTCTAAAAGAATAAAGCTAAGTCGACTACTCAGCGATCCAACGTCCCATGTACTGAGTCGATGAAGACCTGCTCATCAACTGGAAGTAGGAGAACTCGTCTTCCTCCTCGAGGCTCGCGTCGTCGGGCTCATCCTACTCTGCATCACCTGCATCTACGGGCGAGTCTAGTTGGTGTTTTAAAACATCGTCCCAGAGTGGGAGTGAGTGATCAACTCAGTGGGTGCTATTAATCTTAAGTTATAACAGATATCAATTACATTATGAACTTAACGAAAAGCAATAATTCATAAATACCTAACTAATCTTATTAATGCATATGTATGATAGATGATATGATGCATGCCCTCGCCATAACACTCCCTCGAGCGACTCCATCTAATGATCGCGTATGACCAACACTCCCTCAGAGCGACCTCGACTGCCCAGTCGCTAACCTACCTAGTGCAATGCAATGATAATGTTAGCCAAGTTCCTAGTTAATTCCATTCATCCAGCAGGTTAGGAAAACTGATACACCTCACGTATCAATGCCCTTAACTAGTTGCGATGTCAAGGCCCCTTAACGCATGAGACCAGGGCACCGCGATCCTTGATCCTGTCGGGTTTCCTATCCTCGACTTCAAACATATGGGGAGTGCTAAGAACTAGGATCGCTCGCGGTCACTACGGGGAGGCTCGTCACCCCAGCGTAGGCCGAGAGCTCGGACACAGTGTCCCATTCCACCATGCATGGCTCACGAGTCAGTAGATCGGCTTCAATTTGATTATCGATGGGCTACAACGGTTGTAGGATGTTCTAGGTTCCATACATAAGTGAGCAAACAGGGTTAACAAACAAGGTGGGTTAGTAAGTGGGCTAGATCGTACGGGTTCAGGCAAGCACATGACAGACGACATCGGGTACGAGTGACCCATGTAGTCTAACTACTGTTACCCACACGCACCCGCCCAAATCTATGGGTTTAGCCTCAGGATAACCCTACCAACAGAGCCACCTTCACTCTCCTCATTTTCCTGACCAATCCAAGGGTTGAGGGTAATTTCATAACATGTCACAATCGGGATTATCATCCAATACAAGTAGAAGCATACGCTCATATCCTCCAACATAGAATCTCAAATTTCTCTACCAAGCAAAGCTAATCATGATGTGAATTAAGGGTGCAAGTGTGTGGTGTGGGTTAGTGAGGAAGCTGAACACTTTCCACACTTCATGGAATCAATTAACATAAGAATTAGGGAATTGTACATTTATAAAGTAATACCTTATGAGAAAAATAACAAGATATGAACATGTAATCAACCAATGTAGCAATTCATGTGAGAGGTAAGAACAACATCATGTGAGTACTAAACAAAACATACCATTCCGTGCAATTCCAAACAAAACATACAATTCCTAGTTTTTCTCTAGAATTTTCAAATACGTCATTCAAGTAATCAAAATCATTAGGCTTATAGTATAGTTGGTGCTAGGCTACCTAAGGATAATAGTCCGCACCTATGGATCGTTGAAGACTTGAAAAACGACATAAGAGCGTGAATTTTGGGTCGATCGGCCAGAATCCCTAAAGCAAGCACTTGCATATTAGAACTCCATGCCAATTCCTTCTCAACACAAGGGTTTTCAAGAAAGGGATGAGGGATTTACCCACCCAATTGGTGGAGAGGGTTCTTCCCGGTTGTGGATGATGGATTGGTTGAGGAAGAGGTGAGGAGTTGCAAGAATCGGTCTCCTTTGGGCCCCACTAGAGCTATGACCTACCTTCCCTCTTCTTCACTCTCCCTTCTTCTCTTCTTCCTTTCTTCTTTCTCTTTCTTTCTCCTCTTTCTCTTCTCCCTTTTTCCCCTTTCCTCCTAGGCAAATTCGTATGGGGAGAGGGGTGCCCTAAAGAAACCCCTTTTATAATGCCAAATTCGGTGCAAATGGCCCCAAGTGTTGGGTTTTTACTATATTAACCCTATGAGAGGATTTTTCTATCCTCTAGGGCCCACTATGGGGTGTACAAGTCGATATACACCGTAGGATAGTTAGCCATAATGATGATCTACGTATATATATGATCAACTCGCCATTTGGATACACTGATCGATAGGTATGATTAGAAGTCTGTTCAACGGTCACCGATAGTCGATCGGGGCCGCAGCTATACGGATATGAGCAGGGAAATATCCTTACTCCACGAGTAAAGTTTGGTCGTAAACTGACGGTTCAAAATCATCAACTTTGCATAAGAGTGGACTACTCAATTCACTTAAGTTCTAGCTCCTTTCTTTAGGGTATATGCACTTCTCATGCACTCGTCCTTCGACTCAAGTTGAGCGGTTCTGGGCGGTACCCAGGTCCGACTCCCGCGATGGATGTCAAACTCAGTAAGATGGATATTATTCTATAGTTTTGGAACCAATGGCCCACCAACGAGCGGTCTGGAGGTCGTTCAGAGAATCAGGGCATTTCTGGAATGAATTTGGTAGTAAGATTTCTCGTGAGCAATGATTAGGGTTTGGATTAACTATGTTCATAGTGTGACCTATTTATAACTAGTGAAAGTGGAGATTAAGTCATGATTACTCTGAACCATCGGTTTTGGGCTAAAGGAGTAACGGGGTTGATTTAGTCTATTAGTTAAGATCCACGCGGATTCGTTGGCTTCATACGGTTGATTAATCAGATTTGTGCGGTTCTTTACTGGTACTACCCCTGTATAAACTAGCATTGAGTGCTAATGGTCATTAAATGACATTATAAGTTAATTAATAGAAAATTTTTTAAGGATTTTTGAAAATCCAAAACAGTGAAAATCCAGGACGTTACACCTAACCCAACCCAAACCAACCTCGGGTTGAGAATTCTCAACCCAAGCTCAACCTAAGCGGGTTTGGTGAGGTTGGTCGGGTAGATACATGCTAATATTTTAATGATTGCATTAGTTTATTATATTTTAATACACGTCTTATTTTTTATATTTATAATTTTATTAATTATATATATTGTTATTTATCGTAAAGAACTTCATTTATTCTAAACAAACAAGCTAAAATATAGGACAACTACTCATTTAAAAGTCGGGTTGTGTAGCACACAATCTATTTGGGAGAGAGAAATCTAACATTTCTTGTTAGCTTGAGTCATCGGAAATGATGTGGACCAATGAGACCCAACAACATCGGAATTTCCTATATCTTCAACACATATGATCCACACTCAATTATCATTTATAAGTGACTTATATATTGATCAGGTTCGGGTTGGGTTGGGCAACCCAAGACCTCAACCTAAGCCCGACCCAAGATTTATTGGGTTGGTGTTTGTATAGCCCAAGCCTGAGATCGGACTCAATAGATCTTGCCCAAGCCCAACCCAATGTCGGGTCGGTCATGGGTCGGTCGGGTTCAACTCGCTTAACTTTTAGCCCTAGGATTATCCATTGACAGGTTGAGCAGCGAGAGTAGTTACTGAAGTGACGTCACCAAGATTGGTGAGTCTCGTCATGATGAATGTGTTATGTCCACACCGTCCATACATTTGGAGAGATAATTTCACAGTAGGATCCAAATAACGAGGCAGATCAAAATCTTTAGTGGACCCCACCACATAAACAGCGGAGAGTGAGGCCCACCATTGAAACCTTCCTAAGGTCCACCGTGATGTTTATTTGAGATCCAACCGGCTCATAAGCTAAAATAGATATTAAATAAGGTAAAACACAAATATGGGCTTGATCTAAATCTTTTACAGCCCTTAGAAGGTTTTAATGGTGGGCGTCACTCTCTCCACTGTTTCCTGTAGTGGGGTGACTTGAGCTTTGGATCTGACTCATTCTTTGGCTGATACCCTAAAATGGTCTCTCCAAATGAATGGACGGTTTGGATACAAAACTTACATCATGGAGGGACCCACAGAATTTGGTGACGTCTGTCTCCCTGGGGCCCACCTTGATGTATATGTTGTATGTCCATCCTGTTCATCGGTAGCTCATTATAGGGCATAATCTACAGAATGAATGAATAAGATCGGAGCATACGTGGACCACATCATAGGAAAAAGTGCTCATTAACCATTTAAAACTTATGGTGGGCCACAAATTTCTGAATCAAGCCTATATCCGTGTTTTCACTTCCAGGTTCGTGTGGCCATATCAACAATTTGATGGTAAATAAACATTAAAGCAGTCCACAGGCAGATGCCCACTGTTTCCTATAGTGTGGCCCACTTGAGATTTGGATATACTTCGCTTTTGAAATCATGCTGGAAATTGAGCTTGAAAAACTGATCAACGGTGTGGATATACAACACATACATCAAGGTGGGCTCCACTGGTAGGAAAAACACCCAGTATGGTGTTACCCCGGAAACACCTGACTCACATGGACGGTGGACCACAGCAACGGCAAAAATGTAAAATTGCTTTAAAAACCGCTTGAGTTCGGACGGCCTAATCTGCCTAAAGTTTTTTTTTTTTTTAACGAGTTTTAAATTTTTTAGTTATTTTTAACCACCCAAGACAGTTGGGCGCTTAACGTGGGGCCCACCTTGATGTATGTATTTTATATCCACACGGTTCATAATTTTGCCGGATCATTTATGGCATGAGCCCAAATATGAAACAGTTTCAATCTCAGGTCGACGGTATTATTGGAAACAATAGTGATTGACCATTAAAACTTTATGTGGACCACTAAAATTTTTAATCAAGCTGATATTTATTTTCCCCCCTAATCCAGGTGTGTGTGACCTTATCAACAGGTTGGATGTCAAATAAACATTAACGGTGGCCCTTGGGAAATTTTTAATGGTGGGAAGTTGATTCACCACTGTTTACTACACTATGTTTCACTTGAGATTTGAATCTGTTTCATTTACGGGTAGCAGACTAAAACGATGTGACAAAAGGATGGACCGCGTGGATATAAAATGCATATATTAAATTAGGCTCATGACAAGGGACGCACCGTTGAATTGCTATACTCGCTATTGAAGTGATGAACAAGTCTGTGGGCCCCACCATGATGTATGTGTTGTATCCACAACCGTCTATCCATTCAGAGATTTCATTTTAAGGCATGAGCCAAAAAATGAGTAAGATCCAAATCTAGAGTAGACCCACCACATAAAATAATGGGAGAGTGACGCCCACCGTTGAAATCTTCCTGATGTCCACCGTGATGTTTATTTGAGATCCAACCTTTTAATAAGTTAACACTGATAGCTTGATCGATAACTTTATTCTACCTTAGAAGTTTTTAACGGTGGGCATCACTCTCCCCACTCTTTTATGTGGTGTGGTCCACTCGAACTTTGGATCTGACTCGTTCTTTGGTTCGTGCCCTAAAATAATCTCTCAAAATGGATGAACGGTGTGGATATAAAACATACATCAAGTTGGGGCCTACATAACTTGGTGACGTCACTTCAGTTGCCAGTCTCGCTACTCAACCTGGTAGTAGCTAATCCGTGTCCGGAGGAGGGTGCACCTAACCGGCTCCATTGCCTTTTTTTTCCTCAAGCACACGCACCCATGCACGCACTCCACATGGACTCTGGAACCCAGGAATTCAGCATTTAAATGCAGCGTGTCTACCACTCATCCATGGATCAAGACCAGATCAACTCCCTTGATCTTAGGGCCTACCTTGATGATGTATTCATCTTAAGGCATGATCCAAAAAATGATATTTGAAAATGTATGGACGGTGTGGATATGCAGTATATACATCAAGGTGGGCCCCATGGTCAGGGTTGCACCGTGTTTGGTTGAGACTAGGGCGGACCTAATCCGCTCTCTACCTCGGTCGCCAACACAAACCAACGGCAGGCATTTGGTGTGGGCCTAACATTGACAAGTGAAGTGGATTTAATACATAAAACATGATGAGCCAGAAGCTTGGGGTGCACGTGAAATAGGTAAAGGATCCTGGCCGTTGAATATAGGCTCGGGAGACAAATATCAGCGGGAGCGGATTGCCTGCACAGAGATATCTCTGTGCCTGGTGCTGTGTGGGGTCCGCAGAGATATTCATAGCAAATCCACTCCGTCCATCTGTTTTGAAATACCACAATAGGACAGGATTCTGAAAATCAGATAGATCCAAAACTCAGATGGGCCACACAAACAAAAACAGTGGGAACAACAATGTCCACCATTGAAACTTTCCTGGAGCTAACCATGATGTTTATATTCCATCCAAACCGTTCATAGAATTATTACCACTTAGATAAACTGTAGAAACAAATATCATCCTGATACAAAACTTCTGTCACGACCAGGCATTCAATCCCCACTATGCCCACATCAGTTTTTTATCTGCCTGATTTTAAGAATCCTGCCCTATTGTAGTCTTTCAAAAATGATGGACGGAGTAGATTTGTCACGGACATCTCTTTTGGCCCCACACAGCTCCACGCACAGAGATATCTATGTGACCTAGTCACAGGCAATCCACTCCCAATATCAGCATTATCCATCACAATGTAAATGAGCCATACGGTAGGGAATGGTATACTAGGAATGGATGCCAAAACAATAGGTTAAAGTTTTAGCGAAGTTTGCATCGAATACGAACTTATAAGATCTTAAGTAATAAAATCCAATCCTTCTAAGGAGTTGTAATCCAACCATGCTAGAAACTACTTGGAATAAAAAATATATATATACTAAAAATAATCTGATTTAATTATACAGGATGATTCCTGGCTCAGCCCGCCTCCTCGCGAGCTGGTCCTTTCTTTCCCATGAGGAAAAGGACCACCAGGAGGAAAAGAATGAGGCAATGATTGTAAGGAAGGTCATCTTTCTTGGCTAGAGGTGGATTGGATATGAGGAAGAGATTTTGAAAAATGGCTTGAGATTGAGTTTTAGGAAAGGGTTTGGGGAATGGCCTTTAGAAATGAGTTTTTGTGAACAGTTCTTAAGAGTGGGTTTGAGAAAGGGGTTTTAAGAATGGTCTTGGAGATAGGTTTTGGAAAATAGGATTTGAGAAGATGTAAATTTTGAGAGAGTGGGTAGTGAGATTTGAGAAAAGTTGAAGAAATGGAGAAGGAGAAGGGATTTATTTTATTTTATTATTATTATTTTTTTAATGGGTTTTGAGAGTGACTGAGCGAATGGAGTGAAATTTGGGAATGAAGTGTGATGTTGGGTTTTGGGGAATGTATGCTGGAAATGGGTTTGGGTTGGATATGAGAAAAAAAAATATATGGGAGTTAGTTGGAGAGAGTAGGTTTGATATTGGCTTTGTGAATGGGATTTTGTGGATGGACTTGAGAATGAGATTGAGAAGAAAAAAAATGGTTAAGAAAGGGTTTGGGAAGGTGGTTTGGAGATGAGGAAGTGGATATGGTGAGTTTGTAGGAGGAGAAGATGGATTTTGAAGAGATGGGTTTGAGGATGGGAGAGTGAGGATGATGGAGTGGGAGTAGAGGGAAATGGGCTCTACATATCCCTAATTTTTGCAACAATTCTTATACTTTTAGTAACTGAATATTTTTAAAATTTTTATAATGATTTATCATTAAGTTTAAAGACATCTCACAAAATTTCATCTCATTTGGAGTTGTAAATAAATTATTAAAATTCTAGGAACAACAGCTGTCCGAAATTAATAATTTTTGGATAGTTGGTAAAACATCTTAATTTTAACTATATTATAAATTTTATTTTAATTTTTTCTTATTTTTATATAAAACTAGACTCATCAAACTTCAATATACCTTTTGAATCACAAAGATTGGAGTTGTAACGAAGGAGATATGAATTTTTAAAGTTGACCCAACATTGTAGAAAATTTCAGCGGGTCAACTCGGGCCGGGCGGGGTGGCGCGCGCGGGCTGGGCGGGGTGCAACGCCCGCTGGGTGGGGTCCCGCCGAGTCGCTGGAGCCTGGGCAGGGTCCACGGGCGGGGTGGGGTGGTCGTGAGGGCGGGGTCCCGCCGGCTCATTGTGTTCCGGGCGGGGTCGCCTTGCGACGGGCATATCTCACAAACTGGAATGAGTTATTCGACATGCCATATATGAATTTGGGGTAGGAGAAGCCGATCTACGCAATGAGACTAGTGGTTTCATGAGATTCTCTTTAGTTAGCAGTCAAAATCTTATTTTACTACAGTTTCCTCCATTTTCGGTAAATTTTCATTCACCCTTAAGTCTTCATCCTAGAGCAGGTCGGAATCATCAAATTTAGCCCGGTATCCACTCATTTGGTCTAGAACGATGTTTTCGACCGTCAAATCCTTCGATTTCCGACTCGTTCCTACCAATGTACCCGGAAAATTCAAGAATAGGGTGATGCCAGGTGAATATTTAAAGAGATATGTTGGAAAGAGAGATTTCGACTTATACCTATCTGGCTAAGGGCATTTAGTTGTACTAAATGGGGTTGCAATGCTACTCCCAACTCAAGATTTGGGAATGGCATGTGGGGAATGGGCGTAGGACGAAATTTAAAACTTATTTCATAGGCTTTGTAGAATGAGTTTTGTGTTGGAAGGCGTGATATGGGATTTTCAAGTGTAATTTGAAAGGAAATCCTGCGATTTACCTTTAATTGCATGCATCCCAAACCTGGTATTAGAAAACATGGGATACAGACAATCTAGAGACAATACCTTACACATGTATGTATTGCTACTCTTACCATTACATTCACCTTAATCCCACCTAACGCAGTTGGCCAAACGGGCCCTTGGGAATTAGGTGGCCTAGACTACCTAAATTTCCTAGTTAGTCGGATCGGGTCTCACCGTTAAGTTCCTGACTTCTTACACAGGAATGGGCTGAAACGTGTCGTAAGGCTCCCTAGTCGAATTCTAATATTGTTAACTTCTCTCTCCTCGGCCTAAGCTATTTGTAAGGCTCTTGGACCTATTTCCTAGCGTCACTACTTACTCTCGCTACCCAACCCTAACACTCTGGGAGTCTACCTTCCGTCTAGGAGCGACAGTTCAGGGACTAGGGTGGTTCCTAGCGTTCTAAGTTTCTGTTGCATTTTCAAATACATATCCTCTCAAGTCAGCGGACGCGTTAGTGAGTTCATGACCCATGGCCTAAGGGATTCCAAACTATTGCTCTGATACCATCTTGTAACACCCTGAAAATCGGGGGTCGTGCATACGCTCGACTCCCGAGTTCCCGGGGTCACTTATAATCGGTTTCCCTTAATATGCATTTAATCGGATTTAAATGCGCAGCCTGGAGTTCCTGGAACATGAATCACAAATGCACCTGTCGACTGAAATGAAAAAGAACTAGCATATATATATATAAATATACACACATATACATGACCAAGGAAAAATGATAAAGGGTCGCACATGGTGTCACCCAACAAAATCACCAAGAATAATATGACAAAAAGAAATAAAGCTGAGCCCTCTGCGCAGTGATCCAACGACCCATCTACTGATCCGACGGGGTCCTGCTCATCAACTGGAAGTAAGGGAACTCGTCCTCCTCCTCGAGGTTCGCATCGCCAGGCTCCATGAGATCTGTATTACCTGCATCTATGAACGGGTCTGGTTGGTGTTTTAAAACACCGTCCCAGAGTGGGAGTGAGTGATCAACTCAGTGGGTGCTATTAGCCTTAAGTCGTAATAAGCATCAATTATAATAAGAATTTAATGAAAAGCAATCAATCATAAACATCTATCTAGTCTTGTTAATGTGCATGGATGCAGGATGACATGATGTATGCCCTCACCACAACGCTCCCTCGTGCGACAACATCTAACGATCGCCAATGCAACACTCCCTCAGTGCGACCTCGACTGCCGAGTCGCCAACCTAGCTAATGCCATGCAATGATGATGTTAACCAGGTTCTTAGTTAAGTCCATTCATCCAGCAGATTTGGGAATCTGATACACCCCACGTATCAAATGCCCTGAACTAGTTGCGAGGCCAAGACCCCCCAATGTGTGAGGCCGAGACCCCGCGATCCTTGACCCCGTCGGGTTTCCCCCATCTCCGACTTCAAGCACATGGGAGTGCTGAATGTGGGGTCGCCCCCGGTCACTACGGGGAGGCGCGTCACCCCAGCGTAGGCCGACAGCTCGGACATAGTGTCCCATTCCACCATGCCCGGCTCACGAGACTGTGGATCAATATTCCATCCGGTATCGATGGGCTACAACGGTGGTGGGGTGTTCCAGTTTCCATACATATGTGAGCAAACAAGGTTAACAAACTAGGTGGGTCAGCCAGTGGACTAAACCGCACGAGCCCAGGCAAGTATGTGGCGGAACGACATCGGGTACAAGCGACCCATGTAGCCTGACTACTGCCGCCCACACATACTCGTCCAAACCCATGGGTTTAGCCTTAAGGTGGTCCTACCAACGGAACCACCTTCGCTTTCCTCATGTTCCTGACCAACCTAAGGGTAGGAATAGTGACTCATAGTATGCCAACTACAAATGTAACATCAAACATATTCAACACCATGTTCTCATGTTGTACAAGATACAATTCAAATTTTCCTACAAGCAAATCATTAATATTATAAATAAAGTGTATGTGTGTGGTGTGGGTTAATGAGGAAGTTAATACTTCCTCCATGTTGAGAAATCATATACATAAGAGTAATGAAATCATACGAAATATGAAGCAACAACGTATAAAAATCAACACGGCATGAGCATACGATCATCCATACATCAAATCATGTGAGAAACATAAACGACATCATGAGAGAGAGAGTTAAACATATAAATCCATACCATTTCAACCAACCTACAATTCCTAGGATTTTCTAGGCTTTCAAAAATAACATCCAAGCAATCAAAATCATTAATCTCGTACTAAAATTGGTGCTAGGTCACTTAAGAGTAATAGTCCGCACCTTAAGAGGAGATTTCCATTCTTTGAGATCTTAGAGTTTGGGGATTTGGGTAAAACCACCATTTCCTAAATTAAAATAAAGAAGACAACATTAATGCCTATAAATCTACACTAAGTTGCTCTATTGAAAGGAAATATACCATTCTTACCTCCTCCTCTTGGCATGGGTGAGTTTGGTGAATGTTTCCTTGGAGAATGGGTAGAGAGTTTGCAAGTTTGAGCTTCCTTGGGCTCCACCTCCTACCATATACTCTTTTCCTTTCTTCTTCCTCTCTCTTTCTCCTCCTTTCTCCTCTTCCTCTTCTCCCTTTCTCTCTTTTCTCTCTTCTCTCTTTCCTTTCTCTAGGGCAAATTCGTATGGGGAGAGGGGTGCCCCAAATGAGGCCTTTATATAGTCTCAGGTTTGGTGTAAATGGCCCTAAGGGATGGGTTTTCACTATACTAGACCTATAAGAGGGTCTTTCTAGCATCTAGGGCCCACTATGGGGTGTACAAGTCAATATACACCGTAGGATAGCTAGCCCTAATGATGATCTACGTATAAATATGATCGGCCCGCCATTTGGATGCGCTGATCGACATATATGATAAGAAGTCTGTTCAACGGTCACCGATAGTCGATCAGGGCCGCGGCTATACGGATATGAGAAGGGAAATATCCTTACTCCATGAGTAAAGTTTGGTCGCAAACCGACGGTCCGAAATCCTCAACTTTGCATAAGAATGGATGACTCAATTCACTTAAGTTCCAACTCCCTCCTTTAGGGTATTTGCACTTCTCATGCACTCGTCCTTCGGCTCAAGTTGACCAGTTCTGGACAGTACCCAGGTCCGATTCCGCGATGGACGTTAAGCCCAATGAGACAGACATTATTCTATAGTTTTGGAACTAGTGGTCCACCAACGAGCGGTCTAGAGCTTGTTTGGAGAATCGGGGCAGTTCTGGTGGCCCTCTGGCCATAAAACTTATAGGATAGGTGCTCTATGTCCCGATGAAGGGCCATGCAAAATTTGGGGATGATCGGATATGAGGTTTGGTCGTACGGGTCTGATTTGCGATCAACGGTCACCGTGCCACGATCGGGACCTAGATTTTGTGGGCAGGTGTAGAAAAATACATTAGACACTCATCGTAAATTATGAAGAAATCTGATGGCTGAAATGTCTTACATTTCAGTTTTTATTTACACGTGTCAGATTCCAATTTTGGCATTGGTGGGGCGCATCTGACAAGTGCCAGATTACACTTCTGGGTGTCCACTGGGTCTGTGGTCCGCGATGGTCCCCAAGCCCAGTGAGATCTATGCTCCCCTCAATTTTTATAATTTTCTGACCTTCTCATGTCGCGGTATAGTCCGCACGGGCTGCTGCCAAGTGTAAATGGCCATTTGGCTTGACGGCCCGCACTTGGCCCAATCACAACCCGACTGGTCTACTCTAATGGGCTAATCCTAACTTAATTTAGTTATGGCACCAAACCATGAGTAGTTTAAACGAACGGTCCTGCTGCAAATCCTACGAGGACGCCTCAGTACACTGTTCTGGTTGGACGGGACGTTACATGATTAACCGGACTTGTGTGGTTCTTGACTGGTACACCCTGTATAAATTGACATTGAGTGCCAATGGTCATTAAGTAATATTTAGGTTAATAAAATAAAATAAAAATAAAAATAAAAATTGATGGATTTTTGAAAATCCAAAACAGTGAAAATCAAGGATGTTACATTTATTCTAAACAAACAAGCTAAAATATAGGACAACTACTCATTTAAAAGTCGGGTTGTGTAGCGCACAATCTATTTGGGAGAGAGAAATCTAACATTTCTTGTTAGCTTGAGTCATCGGAAATGATGTGGACCAATGAGACCCAACAACATCGGAATTTCCTGTATCTTCAACACATATGATCCACACTCAATTATCATTTATAAGTAACTTATATATTGATCAGGTTCGGGTTGGGTTGGGCAACCCAAGACCTCAACCTGAGCCCGACCCAAGATTTATTGGGTTGGTGTTTGTATAGCCCAAGCCTGAGATCGGACTCAATAGATCTTGCCCAAGCCCAACCCAATGTCGGGTCGTCATGGGTCGGTCGGGTTCAACTCGCTCAACTTTCAGCCCTAGGATTATCCATTGCCAGGTTGAGTAGCGAGAGTAGCTACTGAAGTGACGTCACCAAGATAGGTGAGTCTCGTCATGATGAATGTGTTATATCCACACCGTCCATACATTTGGAGAGATAATTTCATAATAGGATCCAAATAACGAGGCAGATCAAAATCTTTAGTGGACCCCACCACATAAACAGTGGAGAGTGAGGCCCACCATTGAAACCTTCCTAAGGTCCACCGTGATGTTTATTTGAGATCCAACCGGCTCATAAGCTAAAATAGATATTAAATAAGGTAAAATACAAATATCGGCTTGATCTAAATCTTTTACAGCCCTTAGAAGGTTTTATGGTGGACGTCACTCTCTCCACTGTTTCCTATAGTGGGGTGACTTGAGCTTTGGATCTGACTCATTCTTTGGCTGATACCCTAAAATGGTCTCTCCAAATGAATGGACGGTTTGGATACAAAACTTACATCATGGAGGGACCCACAGAATTTGGTGACGTCTGTCTCCCTGGGGCCTACCTTGATATATATGTTGTATGTCCATCCTGTTCATCGGTAGCTCATTATAGGGCATAATCTACGGAATGAATGAATAAGATCGGAGCATACGTGGACCACATCATAGGAAAAAGTGCTCATTAACCATTTAAAACTTATGGAGGGCCACAAATTCCTGAATCAAGCCTATATCCGTGTTTTCACTTCCAGGTTCGTGTGGCCATATCAACAATTTGATGGTAAATAAACATTAAAGCAGTCCACAGGCAGTTTTTAACGGCGGGCATTCAATGCCCACTGTTTCCTCTAGCGTGGCCCACTTGAGATTTGGATATACTACGCTTTTGAAATCATGTCGGAAATTGAGCTTGAAAAACTGATCAACGGTGTGGATATACAACACATACATCAAGGTGGGCTCCACTGGTAGGAAAAACACCCAGTATGGTGCTACCCAGGAAACACCTGACTCACATGGACGGTGGACCATAGCAACGGCAAAAATGTAAAATTGCTTTAAAAACCGCTTGAGTTCGGACGGCCTAATCTGCCTAAAGTTTTTTTTTTTTTTTTTTTAAACGAGTTTTAAATTTTTTAGTTATTTTTTAACCACCCAAGACAGTTGGGCCCCTTAACGTGGGGCCCACCTTGATGTATGTATTTTATATCCACGCGGTTCATAATTTTTGCCGGATCATTTATGGCATGAGCCCAAATATGAAACAGTTTCAATCTCAGGTCGACGGTATTATTGGAAACAATAGTGATTGACCATTAAAAACTTTTTGTGGACCACTAAAATTTTTAATCAAGCTGATATTTATTTTCCCCCCTAATCCAGGTGTGTGTGACCTTATCAACAGGTTGGATGTCAAAAAATTTACATGATTTAACTATATGTTTATGTTCATAAGATAATAATAACAAGTTTTTTTCCTCACTAAAATAAAAGAAAATAAAAATATAAGGCTTACCATTTTCTCCAACTATTCCACTTTGTAGGGAAACTGCCGCTAAGGAATTAGAAAGAAGATCGCGGTATCTCTACATGTGTTGCCCTCTTATAGACAACATTGCAGAAGAGAGTACTTGTCAAAGCCAGGCTTCACATCAACACAAGAAAACTAAGAGAGAGATGAGAAGATATTTCCTATAGGAACCAACTGAAACATGCAATCACGCATTTCACCAACTGCATCAACATTTTCTTACTTAGAAAATTAGTTTATCTAATAATGTAAAAAATATTTTCAATAATATTTTCTCAAATGTCACCCATCATTAAATATCAAGCTCAAACGTAATACTCAACTAAACAAATTTCTCGTTTTAGTGGTTCAACATAGATATATAATTATCAATAGAAATTGGTATTAGTTGGAATATTAACTCCATTGTAACGATATGCACCAAAATATGCACTATCGAAGGGCTCTTATTAATCTAAGAAATAAAGTACGTTCCAACTATGGTCTAGTACATGTCCTTAACTGCATCTTTTAAAGAAAATTCCTTGCTTAAAATGTGAAAGTTAGAGAGAACTAACCCGTTGAGCTATACAGAATGGTGTAATGCAAATGTTGCATAAAATTTTTAGTATGTAATATTTCGTCTTTAGAGTGTCTAGATCATTAATTAGGCAAAGAAATCCCAGTACTTCAATGACTTAAATAGCCATAGCTTTCATGTCCTTTATAAGTTTACCAAGTTTAAAAGTTCTAGCAACATCTTTGTCATATCCTGGAATGTTTACAAAATCTCTGACAACATTTGAAGTAGTACTTATTAATTCTATTAGAGAAAATTAGGGTAGATGCAAATTGTCTTGATAGTTAGCATGGGACCACTTGAGCATTCAATTTGCCTAAGGCTGTAGATGGTTGGTACAATGGCAACATTAAAGCCTGGATGATCAGAATTAGGTCAATGGTCAAGAACCTAGTGTAAAGCTATGTTTCATAAGTAAAAAGTTTGAAACTCTCATTTTTCACCTTGTTTCAGGCATGGACACTAAGAAAGGAAGAGAGAGCCTTTCAAAGGATTCGATATTTCTCAGGCAATCTCAAGAACCAAATAACATGAATTGTGGAAATGAAAAACTAAAGGGATATTTATAGGAGAGAGGCAGTTATTTTCCACCCTTGCGATAACTATAAGGTTGTATGTAACGTCGTGTATAATTTCGTGAAAAAAACCCTAGTACATCCACAAGTGGAATCGTGAGATAGTCGTACCAGCCTAATTGAATGCCATAATTACACTAAAATTAGCGAATTTAGGATAATTAGAGTCGAATACCCATTTTCGCTAATAGTGAATGAGTGGTGTCATGAATATAACTAATCACAACACTAATCATCACTCACGAGAAATTTCGAAGTTTAACTTATTCCAAAAATGGCCCGATTAACCAAATTAGGTATATACCACACATTTGTGGTCCATTGATGTAGAGAGGATCACGGACAGTTACATGGCCTAGATGGATTAGAAAAGGCCCGGTAGAAGACAGAAGTGATCCGGGCCGTCGAACCTTAAATTAGGCGTATCTCGCAATCCGGAATGAGTTATCGGACGTAAAATATATGATTTTAGGGTAGAACGAGTTACTTTAGCCATCCAACCCTGCTATGTTGGGTTGCCCAAGCCGGATTTGCGAAATACCGCTAGATCGACGACCATTTCCCTATTTTAATTCCATTTTTACTATAAATAGTAAGTTTTAGTTTCATTATAACTCTTCATCCGTTGGGCTTTAGGAGTTGCGTCCAACGTGAAAAGAGCTTAGAAAAATTAGGAGAACAGCTTGGTGAAGCCAAATAGGACACTTACTATTTTTGCCCGAAAACCTTGCGCACTAGTAGACATCACGACCGTCTATAAATAGTAAGTTTACTATTTATAGTAAGTCACGAATTCTAAGAGTTTTAATTGTAGTTTGATTCTGATTTCTTTCTCATTGCTTAGTACCCCTATTTAAAGGGTTGTGAACTCGTTTTTATTTATTCATCAATCAATTTCAAATTTTATAAAATTTATTTTCTATTTTTCTTGCTTTCTTTCTCTTGGATTCGACAAGTCTCTATGAGGAGTCCAGAGAAGTTCCATGGATTCGGAACATTTATTCCCTTGAGGAAGATGATGCTCAACCTCACGTCCTCCCCTACATCAGTTTGGTATCAAAGCGAGGTTTTTCGTCGGATCAATGGCCTCTAACGACAAATCAGGCAACAATCCCATGGACGGTGCTACATGGAATCATCTTTTAACGGCTTTCGAAGTAGCACAACAAGAGAATCAGCAAGCCATGCAAGGGCTGTAGGCTTCCATCGATCGTATGACAGATCGCATAGCAGAGGCCCTATGGCAGCTCTGTGTTCCTGATGCTAATCCTTCACCACCAATTGTTGAGACTCGTAATCGCCCTAATCGCAGGATAATACCGATAGTGCATCTAAGGGTCATTCATGAGGAAGGGGGATCCAACAAGGAGGAGATCGATGACATAATCTTCTAACACCCCAGAGAAAGTGGCGATCAAGTAGATCGAACAAATAGGGAATTCAAGATGTGAGTTGATATTCCTATCTTCAATGACCAACTACACATTGAGGATTTCCTCGATTGACTTTCTGAAGTTGAGCGATTCTTCGACTATATGGACATCCCCAAAGTAAAGAAGGTTAAGCTTGTGGCTTACAAGTTCAAGGGCGGAGTTTCAGCTTGGTGGGAACAACTGTAACTCGCACGAACCAGGCAAATGAAGGCATCAATCCGCACATGGCAGCAGATGAAGCAACTACTATGTGCCCGATTCCTCCTTAGCGACTATGATCGGGTATTATTCCAACAATATCAAAATTGTGGACAGGGTAGCCGGTCTGTGAGAGAATACGCAAAAAAATTTTATCGCCTAGTGGCGCGTAACGATTTGGTCTAGACTGAATCGTAACAAGTCGTCCGATTTAACGGTGGATTGCATATGGCGATTCAGGATCGGGTTCAGATGCAGTCCGTCTGGACGATGAATGATGCAATCAAGTTAGCCACCCGGGAGGAAGTATAACTTAAATGTCCTAACACACAGACCTATCCTATCGCAAGGGTCGTTGCGACATGTCCACCCCAGGGAGCTCCACAACCCAAGGGGAAGGAGCCTGTAAAAGCACGCACTCAACCTCCTACACCCGTGAACCAAGATCAAGGAAGCGGGTAAACTAGGCCCCAAAGGGGCGTATCGACTACAGCTGGCCTAAGCAGAATCCCAAACCCCTATGCTCGGCCAAGGGAAGACCATTGCTTTCGTTGTGGCCAATCGGGTCACCTATCAAATACTTTTCCCCAGCGACAAGTGGTAAACCTCACCATCAATGATGGTAGTGATGAAAATGTTGACGATGATCCAGGTATTGAGAAACCAGATTACGCCACAGAAGACGAGGCAGATGAGTCAGGTTGGGTTCAGCAGGATCATGGCGAATCACTTGTCGTGAGACGACTATTGTATGCGCCAAGGAAAGTACACCCACAACGGCATAACATCTTCCGAACTAGGTGTATAGTAAATCAAAAAGTCTGTGATGTGATCATCGACAGCGGAAGCAGCGAGAATATCATCTCTAGGATGATGGTAGAAAAATTACAATTGAAAACAGAGCGTCGTCCCTCCCCATATACAATCGGTTGGATTAAGAAGGTCAGTGAAACAAATGTAACTAAACGGTGTACCATATTCTTTCCAATTGGCAAACATTATAATGATGAAATAGTATGCGATGTGGTTGACATGGAAGTATGTTACATACTACTCGGTCGACCCTGACAATCTGACCGTGACGCCACTCATAAAGGACGAGATAACATATATATCTTCATCAAGGACGACCGGAAGACTATATTGGCCCATATGGATCCAGAGGGACCACCTGAAACTTCTAAAGTGGAGGGTCATTTTCTCTTAACCATATGGGACTTCGTGGAGGAATCTAAAGAAACAAGACAGACCTATGCATTAATCATGAAAGGGAAATAACTCGATCCCACCAACATCCTTGATGAACTAAAACCCTTATTGCATGAGTTTAAAAAAGGTTTGACAACCTTCCCGATGGATTACCTCCCATGCGAGATATCCAACACCATATCGACCTTGTCCCTAGGTCCAGCTTATCAAATCGTCTTCACTATCGGATGAGTCCAAAAGAGTACGAAATTCTGCAAGGGCAACTGGAGGAACTGATCCGTAAGGGTCTCATCCTAGAACGCATGAGCCCATGCGCTGTACCTGCTCTATTGACTCCTAAGAAAGATAGGAGTTGGCGTATGTGTGTCGACAGTTGGGCCATCAACAAAATCACCATAAAATAAAGGTTTTCCATACCACGGTTGGACGATATGTTGGACATGGTTGAAGGTGCGAAATTATTCTCTAAGTTAGATATGAGGAGTGGCTACCATTAGATTCTAATATGGTCGGGTGATGAGTGAAAGACGGCCTTTAAGACCAATGAAGGATTGTACGAATGAATGGTCATGCCCTTCGGTCTTTCGAATATGCCTAGCACATTCATGAGATTGATAAACCAAGTTCAGAATCTTTTCATTGGGCGGTTCGTTGTGGTTTATTTTGATGATATTTTGATATACAGTCAAGATGAAACCACCCATATGGAACACTTCAAGAAGGTCTTTCAAGTGCTCACCAAAAATAAACTGTATCTTAATTTAAACAAAGTGCAGCTTCATGATTGATGGCCTGTTGTTTCTGGGTTTTGTAGTAACATTTACGGGCATTCGGGTGGATGAGGAGAAGGTGAAGGAAATCAGAGAATGGCCAGTTCTCACAAATATTCACGAAGTGCAAAGTTTTCATGGACTAGAGACATTCTATCGTCGGTTCGTAAAAAATTTCAGAACCATTGTGTCACCAATCACAAATTGCATGAAGAAAGGGCAGTTTCAGTTGACTAACTAAGCCAACAGGAGCTTTGTTGAAATTAAGTGCAGGTTATCTACGACCCCGGTTCTTGTACTTCCTAACTTCGATAAACTGTTTGAAGTCGAATGTGATGTCTCATATATCAGGATTAGGGGAGTTTTGTCTCAGGAAGGTAGGCCGATAGCCTTCTACAGTAAGAAACTTAGCGATGCACGCAAGAACTGGTATATATATGAGATCGAGTTGTACGCAGTGGTCCAGGCATTGCGACACTGGCGACATTATTTGATTCAAAGAAAATTCATACTTTATACAGACCATCAAGCTCTCAAATTCATTAATAGCCAAGCTAACATTAACCGTGTGCATGCTAGATGGATCTCTTTTTTGTACGAATTCACGTTCGTGCTAAAACATAAGTCTGGGCAACAGAACAAAGTAGTTGATGCACTGAGTTATCGTGCAACTTTGCTAGTCACTATGAGCAATGAGGTTGCCGGGTTCGAATGCCTCAAGGACATATATGCTGACGACGATGACTTCAAGGATGCATGGGTTAGATGCTAAGAAGGACACCTTGACAACTTACATATGCACGATATGTTCCTTTTCAAGGGGAATCAGCTATGCATCCCCAAAAGCTTGTTAAGGGAACAAATAATTCAAGAGATACATGGAGGTGGCCTTAGTGGACACCTTGGGCGAGACAATATGCGAGCTCTTGTGAAAGAGCAGTATTACTGGCCGCAATTGGTACGTGATGTGGGAAAGACAGTCCGATGTTGTTATATTTGTCCAAGACCAATCTTAGAATACGGGCTTCTACACCCCGTTACCCCTGCTTGACGACCCTTGGGAGGATTTATATATGAACTTTGTGCTTGGTCTCCCACGAACACAACGCGGCATGGATTCGGTGTTCGTGGTGGTAGATCGTTTCTTTAAGATGACGCACTTTATTCCATGCAAGATGACTTTCAATGCAACACACACGACGAATCTATTCTTTAGAGAAGTTGTGCGGCTACACGGGTTTTTCAAGACAATTACTTCTAATCGTGACACGAATTTCATTAGCCACATTTGGTGAACTTTGTAGACTTGATTCGATACACGACTTCAGTTTAGTAGCGCTTACCACCCATAAATTGATGGGCAGACTGATATTGTGAATCGCATGTTGGGAAACCATTTTCGATGTATTTCAGGAAAAAAACAGAAGCAGTGAGATTTGGCCTTGTCTCCAGCGGAGTTTGCATTCAACAACATGGTGAATCGCTCAACAGGAAAATCTCTGTTCCAGGTTATTTACGGACAAGTACCTCACCACACACTTGACTTGATCCCTTTCCCCAAGCTCCCCGGCATGAGCATTGCAGCAGAACATATGGTAGACAGGATCATGGGCATTCATACGGAGGTACAAATTAAGCTACATGCCTCGAATGAAAAGTACAAAGAGCAATCGAACAAGCATCGATGACAAAAAATGTTTGAGGTAGGTGACCAAGTAATGGTCAATCTGTGCAAAGAAAGATTTCTAACTAGAACGTATAATAAGTTGAAAAATAAAAAGATTAGATTGACCCACTCATCTACGCAAAGAAAGATTTCCGACTGAAGGAAGTTCCAATCAAATAAGAAGATCAGCTGATAGACAGCCGGTAAGAGAGAAATGGATTAACAAATTTGAAGGATTCTCTAGGCTAGATTGGATGCTATGACGAGGAGGACTTCATGACAACCAGACCTTGATCAAATATAAAGGATGATGCCAAGATTGACAATCCAACATCCAAGGTAACTGAATCCACTTTTGCAAAAGAAGTGGAAGTCGAAGGTTTGAATTTGGAGGATAGTTAAGAAGTGTAAGAAGAGATGATGTGTATTCAAACACAAGTCACCAATCACATGTGTAGGCATTCACCATCAATTACCATTAAAGCTAAAAAAGACACGCTTGTAGGAGAGTAATACCTTCGACTTTAACTGAGGACTGTTCCTTTTGAAGCCAGGTGGAATTGATGCAACTAATCAACCACACAAGCAGTTGATCATAGATCTGACAAATCTAGATGTTAAGACTGTAATGATTGATGATATGGACCAAATCAATGGCATGATTTATTAGTTTTATTTTGGTTTTAGGGATGAATTAAGTATTTAACAAGGTTCTCAGTGAGCCCACATTAGGGTATCATATGATTTTAGAATGACACAAAAGTGTCGTATCTCATAACCTATCAAGCTTGCTTTCAAATAAGCCTAAGATCATAAAATTTTGATGGTGTGTGGATGAGTTATGACCAATTTACATAAGTCCCATGTAGTGCATTCAAGAGCACATTGGTCATTTTATTTTTGTTAGTTCTTTTTAAAGCCTATATAAGGCTATGCTTTGACATGTCAAAGAGGGTAAATTAGAAATGATATATATATATATATATATATATATTCAATTTGGAAGAAGATTTGAGAGGGGTTTTGGTGATTGCTAACACTTGGCTAGAGGATTGTTGGGATTCTTCCCTACAATCTTGTTTTTTTTTTATTTTGATCCACTTGCACCCCCTTTGGGATTGCATTACTCAATAACCAACTACATACAAATCCAACTCAACACAACCTGGCGACAAAACACAACCCAAACATGCTAATACAGCTGGATATTGAGCCAAGCACTAAGATATGCATAATGATATCAGTTCTTTTACAAGGTTGCTTCAAAGTAACCAAATGAAGTAGAATAATGACAAAATCATGTCCTTAGATCTTAAAAATGGTATAATTGCCCCTAAAAACCTCTCTTTCGAGACGAACATGTGAGAGAATCAAATTTTGTGATTTCTGGACATCTAACTCTAAAAAAGAATGGATATCTTGTGAAATCTTCATTCCAGTCACCGAATCGAACACCAATCACCTCCGACGGCATTCTGCAGAGGCATGCTGAGGCCCTAAAAGCAATGGTAGCAGCAACATTCTATAGACCTGATGAACGGTTGGCATACTCTTGAACCAATGCTGCGAAGAGCGACCGGCGTTCAAGTAAGCGGGTTGGTGAGTCGAATTCCTTGGCCAGTCCTACAATGCACATGGAAAAAAAATTCAAAGATATTATCTCTCTATACATGACTAGAAATGCAAGGATAAAAAAAATATCTGCTATTAATCATTTAAAACAACTAAACCATGTGGTATGAATGGACATGAGAAGGGTTTTCAAGCAATTGAAAGGGCATTTACATAATTTGGGGGAAGCTCCGTCCAGAAAAAAAATGAGGATTGCTACAATACCCACCATGGCTAAATTCATCGGGTCTAGGATCATGTTAGCTGATCCAAACCATTGATATGACAATACACAGTCAATGGTCGTTGGCTCGAAAATCTTCAAGATGGAAAGACCATAAACTTTTGATAAATGGTCCACAGAACAGCGGTTAAGGAGCCAGTCCATGTTCAAAGGAAAATAGTTAAATGATCATAGGAGCTGAAATATTCCAATGTGAAGAGTCCTCTTGGGCATCCCCCATCCAAAGTGAGGCACATCATATAAACGGTTCAGATCATTCAAACATGACACCAGATCCAACAGCTATAGTTCCCAAATATTCCGGGGCTATATTCCTAAACTTCTCCCAGGCCTGATTTTGCACCGGGGCATGTTCATGACAGGCCACACCTATTGAACAATAATCTCACACGTGTGGCACATTGGCACATGTGCCAAGAGTGTCTAACGGGTCCCATTTGCATGTCTCCGGCGGATGACATCATATTAAACATTTCTTAAATCTTCATTGACAGTGAATGGCATATTAAAGCACGAGCCTTTTTGTTACCAGAGACTGCCTACTCCGAGGCAACTGGATTGAGTCATGCTGAATTACTGGGTTTCTAAACTGAGTAGGACTTTTTTCTTGTTTTGAATAATAAACCAGGGCTAGGATCCCAATGCATCCTCCAATGTGGCAAATCCAAAAGATCCAGACCATTCATCAGGTGGACCCCATTTTGTTTACAAAAAAATAAAATAACAAATATGGTCTGGTAATCAGGTGGGCACATGTGTACTAAAAACTGGAAGTTTGAAGAAGAAGAAAGGACCAAAGGTCCACATGCGACCTACCCGATTACTAGATCAGCTTGCTTTTGGGTCACCCGACATAAATGGTGTGGCACAAGTGATGAATGGCCTTTAGCATGGTTTTTCTAAACCAGTTTCCTTTTTTCCATTAAATTTATGGTTTGCTTTAAACTTTTTGGGTGTGTTTGATTGCACCAAATATCATGTATTTCATGATGTTTCACGATTAATCAATCTATCTTGATGAAACCAAACACACCCTTCATTTTCATTTCATATATTATTATTTTTGTTGTTGTTGTTTTGCATCGCTGAAAGAAGCATTAGCACATACCTGCATCTATAACCAAAACTCTGTCACAGTCCATGACTGTGGGTATTCTGTGAGCAATGCTGATAATCGTACATTCCGAGAAGTCTTCCCGGATGATCTTTTGAATAACGCCGTCGGTTTGCGAGTCTACTGAAGCAGTTGCCTCGTCCATGAACAAAATCCGGCTACGCTTCAGCATCACCCGTCCCAAACAAAGGAGCTGTCTTTGTCCCACGCTCCAATTATCACCACTATCAACCACTGCAAAAAATGCCAAACATGAGCAAAGAAAATTAGCGACAGGGGGGGGGGAAAAAAAAGTGCGACTGGTTTCATCAGAAAATCACTTCAATTATTAAAAATCTTTGGATCTGGTTATTATTATTATTTAACTTAAAAAAGAGTTTCCAATTTTGCTAGACTAACTAGAAGTAAAACAAACTGAGAAATGCTTTCTAGGCAATGAATTAATGAGGACCCATGGGATTGTAATCCACATGTGGGGACCATGGTTTGGTGATCCAGGTTGCTGATCTGATGGGCCCCATTGTGGACCGGAGGATGTTCAAACAATTCTCCATGATTGGAAGATCATAATTTGTAAACTTTTGATAAGTGGATTACAAACAAATGGTTAAGTATAAAATGCAACGGTTGGGGAAAACGGCCTAGGATCTTTCAATCTGAGAGGGTTTTGAGGCATGGTCCATCCTTGGCAGAGCTTCAGCACATCAATGCTCTGTACCTCCAAAACATGGTGCCCCACTCGTACAAAGTAAGGTCTCAAGGACACTATACAGTGTTTTGTAGGTTTATCGGGAACTTAGCAATTCATTGCAACTTTATCGTGTGTGGATTTGGACTTACTAGTAGTTACATAGAAACTCCAAACCCATCACACTTGTAGGCTGCCAAGAGAATTTTGAGATACATTAAAAGTACTCAAAATCACGGTATATTTTATGCACCTGTTACCTATTCAGAACATGACAGATACACAGATAATAATTAGGCAGGAGACGTTGAGAAGAGGAAAAATACTTTCAGATTTGAGTTTCATCTTGGTTCAGGTGTGTTCCCATGGTAATCAAAGAAAGAAAAAAGGTAGTTGTATTCTTGACCGCAGAAGCATGGTACATTGCAACTGCCACTAGTGCATGTAGGTGGTTTGGCTAAGAAGGATACTTAGTGAACCGAATCATTTGCAGGAGCATCCTATGAAGATCATGGGTGACAACAAGTTGAAAGTTGCATTAATGAAGAATCAAGTCTTTCATGGTAGAAGCAAACACATTGATATCAAGTATAACCATATACATGATCTTGTGAAAGAAAAGGAGATAGAGCTCAAATTTTGCAGATACGAAGATCAGATGGTGGATATTTTTAAAATGAATTGAAGGTAGAAGATTTTTCCAAGTTGAAGATTGTGAAGGGAACGAGAGAAAATCAAGTTTAGAGGAGGCTTTTAGAAGTCAAATAAACATGATTTCCAAGTCTTGGTACAACTAAGATTACAAGTAATTGTTATTTTGCTTTTTTAGCAAGTTTCTATTTTAAGTTTGATTCCAAGTTGGCTTTCTATTTTTTAAGTGTGAGTTGTGTTGCTTTAGAGAAATAATAAATAGGAAGAGGCAGAGAGTATTTTATTTTATTTTATTCTCTCCTTCATCTCTTGTAGAAGGCTAGTTCTCTTAGAACTAGATGTATGGCATGTTGATTCAAGTTGCCGTAACAATTGTAGAAGTGGGGTTTTCAAAGCCTACAAGGTGCACAAGTGGGCTCTTTGTTCATAAGAAAATTAAATTATTATTTGCACAGGTGAATGATCACATATATTGAAATAAATGGTAATGACCATTAGATGGGGTGTGTGGGGCCCACCATGATGTTTAAGTTCCATCCAACTCATCCATTAGATGTGAGGCCTATATCCCAAAATCCAACCTGATCCATGACTTAGGTGGGCCACACCAAAGGGAACAATGAGGGACATCAGGAGGGTGACACCCACCATAGATACTTTAAGATGGAATGTGGGGTCCACTTTCTTGTGTTATATGCCAACCAACCCATTTATCTGGTGCACCGCACCAAGAAGGGACACGCTAAAAATCAATTCATATAGGTTTTATGCATCATGGTACATTGCTTCCTATGGTGTCCCACTGAGTTTTGGATCAGGATGGTGCACCATGTGCATGGTTTGGAGCCCACAAATCATGGGCGGGCCCCACAGCTCAAAGGTTGAACATATGTGATTAGTCCCCTATTTATGGTAAGTTTGGATGTTCCTGGTTCACATAACTGACATGATTCACCAGTGCCAAAACACAAGTGAGATGTATGGAAAGGTCCACACATGTCTCACTTGTGGTTAGAGACATAAAAATGGAAGCTGACTTAAAAAGGATTCCATTTTTTCTTGAGCAATCATGGCAATTTCATTAGAAAGGGAGGAACACGGATTCCATGTTCGGCGCCACAAATGCAAATTGCACCTTCTTGGCTCGGGATCCTTGGCATTTGGCACTGTAAACCGAGAGATGCAGAAGATTTTCTGTGTATTTGAGACAACCCAATGGGGTTGAATATATAGAGATTACAACCGTCTATACAAGGAAAGAAGTAAACGCAGTATCTCCTATCTATGGAAATAAGATATACAAGGTATGTGAGGTGTCTAACATCCCCCCTCAAACTAATGCTGGTCATCGACAAGTAATAGTTTGCCAACAAGAAACGAGTGACGTGCAGACGTAAGGGATTTGGTGAGAATGTCAGCAATCTGATCATGGGATGCCACATGTGGAAGAGAAATGAGCCCAGACTGAAATTTCTCACGAATAAAGTGACAGTCAACTTCAATATGCTTCGTTCGTTCATGAAAAACTGGGTTAGAGGCGATCTGAATAGCACTGAGATTATCGACATGGAGTGGAGTAGGATTCGGTAGAGGAATGCCCAAGTCTGAAATAAGTCCACGTAACCAGACAAGCTCACTATACGCAGCGGACATCGCTCGATACTCGGCTTCTGTACTTGATTTGGAAACAGTGGCCTGCTTCTTACATTTCCAAGAGATGAGAGAAGTGCCGAGAAAAACACAGTAGCCAGTAGTAGATCTTCGCGTGAGAGCGCATCCGGCCCAATCAACATCCGAATAAGCACGAAGGTCTAGAGTCGCCGTGGAGGAAAAGAACAGAGATCAATCTACAGTTCCACGAAGGTACCGTAGGATGCGCAACACAGCAGTCATATGAAGAGTTCGAAGAGCAGAAACAAACTGACTGACGACTTGGACAGTATAGGCAATATTAGGGCGAGTCATAGTTAAGTAAACCAGACGGCGGTATAAATCGGGCTGTGCAAGTAGATCACCATCGTCACGACCATAGTGAACGTTAAGTTCTAAAGGAGTCTGAACCATCTTCTGATCCATCAATGATGCTAAGGTGAGAAGATCCTTAATATATTTACGCTGGCTGACCAGAATCCCATGGTTGGAACGTGAAAATTCAAGTCCAAGAAAATATATAAGATGGCCGAGGTCTTTTATCTTGAATGATGATTGCAGAACTTCTTTTAAAGCCAAAATGCCAGTAGCATCGCTACCAGTCAGTAGGAGGTCATCAACATAAACCAGAACAATAACAATGCCATGAGCAGTGGTGCACAAAAATAAGGATGGGTCATAACCACTTTGAGTGAAGCCAGCACCCGTAACCACATCGTGAAAGCGTTGGAACCATGCTCGCGGTGCCTGTTTGAGGCCGTACAGGACTTTCTTTAGGCGGCATACCTTATTGTCAGGAATTAAAGAGCCAGGAGGAGGTTTCAAATATACGGTTTCTTGGAGGTCTCCATGAAGAAAGGCATTTTTCACATCCATCTGAGAGAGTGGCCATGAGCGAACAGAAGATATAGCCAGAAGAGTACGAACAGTTTTCATCTTGGCCACAGGAGCGAAAGTCTCATCGTAATCAATTCCGTATTCCTGTTTGTATCCCTGAGCGACAAGTCGAGCCTTGTATCAATCCAATGATCCATCAGACTTGAGCTTTACAGAATAAATCCATTTGCTACCAATTAGCTGTTAGTCAGTGGGTCGAGGGACAATCTCCCACGTATGGTTATTATCCAATGCCGCAAGTTCTTCTACCATAGCCTTCTTCCAACAATCATGAGTGGCTGCCTGAGAATATGAAGTAGGAATAGAGACAGTATCCAGAGTAGCATTCATGGCAGACATAGAGCATATCAAGCGATCAGGCGCTCGATGTTCACGAGCAGAACGACGTATCGAGGTAGGTTCAGGATCCGCAACAGGTACAGTAGGTTCGGGTTGAGTAATAGGTGGTGGATCTGTACGTGGTCGACGTGAGTATACCTGCAATGGACGAGGGAGAGTACTCGAGGCAAACGGAATATCAGGAAAGGTGGTTAGACCAGAAGAGTTTGGAGTGTGCGGAGGAGGAAGAGATGAATGAAAGGAAATATGTTCAAGAAAAACAACATGTCGTGAAACCCGAACACGACGAGAAACAGGATCATAACATCGAAAACCTTTTTGAGTTTTCCCAAATCCCAAGTACATACATTTGACCAATTTTGAAGATAGTTTATTACGTTCACGTGAAGCCAGGTGAACATAACAAATAGAACCAAACACACGGAGTGTGGAATATGCAGGAGGTAACCCGGTGAGAACAAGGTAGGGAGATTTACTATTCAGAACTTTGGTTGGCATCCGGTTAATCAAGTAGATTGAATGTAACATGGCTTCCGCCCAGAAGGAACGAGGAACACTCATAGCTGTCATCAGAGTGTTGGCAGTTTCAACAATATGACGATTTCTTCCGTTCAGCCACCCCATTTTGTTGTGGAGTATCAGAACAGGTGGTCTGATGAATAATCCCATGACCTTGAAGAAAGGTACGAAATTCGGTTGAGAGATATTCCCCCCCTGAGTCAGAGCGGAGAGTTTGAACTGGAACCCGAAACTGAGTCTCTACCATAGAGTGAAATAACTTGAATTTTTCAAAAACTTGTGACTTTGATTGCAGAAAGTAAATCCAAGTGTACCGTGTGAAATCATCAATGAATATAACATAGTATCGTAACCCAGAGAGGGACATAATTGGTGATGGACCCCAAACATCTGTATGCACAAGTTCAAACATAGAAGATGTTTTTGCAGTACTTAAAGAAAAGGGAATACACTTACTTTTTGAAAGACAACAAGAAGAACAAGAGTAATCCAAATCATTTTTATTAAGAGAAATATTCCCTAACATGCCAGATGAAATTAACTGAAGTAACCGATCCGAATGTGGATGACCCAGGCGAAAGTGTCACAGTTTCTACATTTTATTTGCTGAAGTAATATCTGATGAAGATGGAGAAAAGAAACAACGAGTCGGGGTGACAGATTGATCAAAATCAAGCACGTACAGACGACCATGCCGCCTACCCTTCCCAAGTACCTTCCCCGTTATCAGATCCTGCACAAAACAACAGTTGGGAAGAAATATGACTAAGCAGTTATTGGAAGTGAGTTGACCAACTGAAATTAAATTGGAGGAGAGGTTAGGGACATGAAACACATCATGAAGAGTGAACTGGCGATGGGCAGAAGGAGAGAAAGTCAATGATCCAACGGACTGAATAGGTAGTCTAGTGCCATCCGCAGTAGAAATAGCCTGATTGCCGGTATAGGGACGAATGTCACGAAGATGGGATACATCACCGGTCATATGATTGGAAGCCCCCGAATCAAAGAACCATGTAAAAGATGGGGATATACCTGACATACCGGCGGCAGAAAGGGCCTGAACAATTTGTTGGAGCATCGCAGGAGTCAATGGAGATGAAAGACCTTCAGCAGAAGTAGTAGATGCAAACTCACTAACAGATGTCTCGGAAGAAATAGTGGTAGCCGTAGCCGAGAGAACACGACCACGGCCGAAAGAAGATGCATAAGCTCGTGTACGGCAGTCCTGAATACCATGACCAGTCCGTCGACAATAAGCACACCATTCCTTGCATTGAGCGACAACATGTCCCACCTTGTTGCACCCGCGACAAGTCAAGGGAGAGGAACCAGAACCACGTGTTGGTGGAGTTGTGGACACAGCAGATGATCTCAGAGTTGAGGAAGGAAGAGAGAACTTTCAGTCGTTGTTCCTCAGCCAATAAATCATTAATAACCGAATTCAATGAAGGAGTAGGGCTACGGTTTAAGAGAGTAGCCCGACAATGCTCAAATTCTGGATGTAGCTTCATAAGAAATTGACGAACTTGCGCACTCTCGCGCATAGTTTGGAATATTTTAAAGTCATGAGGAAATGTTGGATCCATCATAGTCATCTCTGTCCAAATTGTGACAATTTTGGAGTAAAATGATTGAATACTATCGTTACCCTGAGTAAGGGTAACAAGATCCTGTTCCAGACGGTATAACCGGACCGCATTACTCTGTTGATAAATCGACTGGAGATGTTCCCACATCGCCTTAGCCGTGCGATGAAGCGTGAGTCCAACAGCAATGGACCGATCGACCGAATCGAGAATCCAGGTAATAATCCGTCCATTGTTTATTTCCCAATCATCTAATTTGGCGGCATCTGTGGGGATAGTAACAGATCCATCCAGTAGTCCCCACAAACCACGACCCTTGAGGAAGTTCTTAAAATGGATGGCCCATAAAGAATAATTGGTACCATCAAAACTACAACGTGGGGCTTCTGTACGTGAAGAGTCCTTATCCATTGATTGATCTGAAGTAATGGAATACACAAGTTTCAGATGTACCGTTCAGCAAGGGATCTGGATCTGGATCTGGAGAGCAGAGGTTGAATCTTGGATGTATCGTACAGCAAGGGATCTGGATCTGGATGAGCAGAGGTCGAATCTGGCCGAACAGGATCTGGACGAGCAGAATGCGTTGGATCTGAACCTTGATTTGGACGGGCAGAGGCCGAGCAGGGGCTGCCGGACGAGCAAGAGCTGGTCGGACGAGCAGGGATGAGCAGAGGAGCACAGGGATAGAGGCGCAGAGGTGAGCAGAGGCGAGTGGGGACGACCGGACGACGCAGCAGGGTCGAATTAGTGGTCGGACGAGCAAATCTGAAGCAGAAGGGTCGCAGGATGATGCAACAGGGACAGCCGGACAACGCAGGGGAGGTCGGATGAGCAGGAACAATGTCCGAACGCAGCAGGAATGGCCGGACGATGCAGCAGGGGCAGTCGGACAGCGTGGTTTGGGCGGCCGGACGACGCAGGGACGGTCGGATGAGCAGAGGCACTTGCCAGATGCAGCAGAGGTGATGAACGGACGACACAGGGACGGTTTCGGATCAACTTGGCTCTGATACCATGTAAACCGAGAGATGCAGAAGATTTTCTGTGTATTTGAGACAACCCAATGGAGTTGAATATATAGAGATTACAACCGTCTATACAAGGAAAGAAGTAAACGCAGTATCTCCTATCTATGGAAATAAGATATACAAGGTAACAAGATATACAAGGTATGTGAGGTGTCTAACAGGCACTACATCCAAAGGCTACCTTAATCGAAACGGTGCAATGTATTTTTGTCCCCCACAAACTCCCATGAATATTCCCTACTTGAAAGAAAGAACGAAAGTATAATACCTAACGAATCAAGTTTCTCAGGCTTTCCAGCTACCACGTCTTTTAGCTGGCACCGTTCAAGGCTCTGCAAAAAAAAAAAAAAGGAAACCGCAAATGATTTCATTGAATGTGGCATTTCTGTACAAAAAGAGAATTCCTCTTCATTCTAAAACTAGTTTACTCCACACAAGCTAACAAGGCATGTCATGTTATTGTTGTTTCTAAATGGAGTTGCAAGTATGTTCGGTTGATGACAAACACATCAAACTATATTGTTTAACAATTAGGTTGAGGAGCATTTGGATGTAGAATTGAAGTGGATTGAAATGACATGTCTGATAAATGGACATATCCAAGTTGCATTTTTTTATATTTAGAATGCACACTAATGGTATGGCTCTAATCTAGGTATGATACTTTCTAGTTGTATTGCAAAGAATCAAAATCTCAATTGAAGGCTAAGTCCTCATTATGATTCATGAATGGTAGAAAATGTTATTTTTGTCAATGTTCGCAATTCAATTTACTTGTGAATCCAAAGCAAGCCTTAAACTATTTCTTCCTAGTTTATCTATCTCATATAATTATAATTATTTCTTCCTATTTGAAATGTGTTTCTCATGAAATGTTTCCATGTGCATGCATACAAATGGACCCAAGTAATAGAGAGTTGAAAGAAATATTTTGTTAGTTTTACCTCAATGCAACCACAATAAATACCTTTAGGCAATGTTTGGAAACGATGGATTCCACACCAAACAAAGGAAAGGAAATATTACGCTTTTCCATAATTTGGATTCTTGGCACAAGAAACTAGATCAGTTTTACTTCTTAAAAAAAGTACAGAGTATTGTAAGAGGAATATGGGATTTCCATTTGCTACCCAAACAAGAACTCATAATTGGAATCCATGTTTTAATAGTTCTCATGGAAATTATTATTGGATAGATTAATCTATTTTCCTTTCTCTTCCCATAAGAAGTCAATTCCTTACTAGACATCAACTACACATTTAGTAAAAAGAACAGATATAAATATTTCCTTTTGTTTCAATACCTTCCATATCTCGTCATCTGAATACCGACCGATAGGATCGATGTTGCTTCGAACAGTCCCTTCGAAAAGAACAGGTTCTTGAGGAATGATTCCGAAGCGTGACCTGAGATCATGGAGGCCCAACTTGCAAATGTCGACTCCATCGATGATTATTTTCCCTCCAGAAGGCTCAACAACCCTAAAGAAAGCTTGTATCAAAGTCGATTTCCCACTCCCTGTTCGTCCAACAACTCCAACCTTCTCTCCTCCTTGAATGCTGAGAGTAATGCCCTTGAGAACTAGAGGACTGTTCGGTCGATATCTAAGCTGCATGATTAATCCACGTCACTTCATTTTAGCATGACTATAGAAAATGTGCCATGGTGAGGATCCTTTATATACTTCTCATAAACTTTTTTATGTATGGTCCTTCTAGCATGGCATAATGGGATGGATGGGTGGATAGTAGGGTGAGACATGGCCTTTAACTTGATCCACATGATCTTCTCCATTGTTTCCATGGGGTGGTGGGAACTCATGGAAGGAAATCATAGGTTCTGAAATCAAGTCCATGGTCCCAAAACTTTGTAGGTCAGACTTAATCTACAATGTGATTTGTGGGGCCCAACACGATGTGTGCATTATATCCAATCTGTCCATCAAGTGCAGCCCATCATTTTCTCCTTGGTGCAAAAGAAAAAAAAGAAAAAGAAGGCTGATGACCCTAAACTCAGGTTGAAGGCCTCAAATATTTTATTTATTTTTTCAAAACAAGACCACATCAAGTACATAGTTTTGCCATCCGCTCAAACTGAAAGGGAAATTCTATATGATAGCTATAAGAACAGCCATGCTTTATGAGACAGAATATTGGGCAGTTAAGGAACAACACATTCATAGGATGAATGTAATTGAAATGAGGATGTTGATAGAGGTAAGTGGTAGGATGAGGAAGGATATAGAGAATTAGAAATGAATACATTCGAGGGAACTTGGGAGTGGCACCAATAGGTAGTAAGATGAAGGAAAATAGACTTAGATGGTTTGGTCATGTGCAATGGAGACCAAGAACTGTGTTGATCAGAAGTATTGAGTTGGCATGGGTTAAAAGCTCTAAAATGGCAAGGGGACGGCCCAATACGACATAGGCAGAGGTAGTAAGAAAAGACATGATGACCTATGGTCCAACTGAAGTTATGGCCCTTGATAGAGTGGAATGGCGGAACAAAATTCATGTAGCGGACCTCAATTAATTGGGATAAGGCTTAGATGATGACGATGACATGACAATTCAATCTAATCCATTCAGAAGATGCATGGGTCCCAGCAGGATGAATGAACACCCAAAAAGTCGGGCCATTCCAAAACTCACATGGGCCACACAACGTGATATTAGAGGTTTCAGGCATGATTTTACACTGGTCCACATGAATTTGGATCTACCTGCTTTTTAGGCACCTAGGAGAACCTGAGGATCAAACATGATGGACAGGTTGGATGTCATGTACACATCACAATCGGCCTCACATTGGCTTTGTAGTGGATTCAGCCTCTTTTTAAATATCTAGAGAAAAGGAAAAGTCTGGAATTTAAAAGATCAGATTATTTACCTGCAAGGCTTTGAGAACGACATCACCCTTGGTGGGCCAATTTGGAGGAGGAAGAGAGTCTTTGATCTCCCATGCTGCTTCAGAGGGTATGTTTGAGAACTGCTTCATTCGCTCAACTGAAACCATCCGATTCTCCACAAGGCAGCTAATCCATATTGCAAAAAACAATGCACTGTTGAGAGAGAGTCCGTAGGAGAGAGACAATCCAACGTATTCTGCAATATTCAAAATTCGAAGTCAGTTCCTGCAAAATGGAAATCTCAAGATTTTTAAAAGAGCTGAGAAGCCCACTGCCTTTTCTGCCCTCAGTCCATGGGTGCTATCCTAAAATTATATTGGCCCACTCATCTGGCGAGGGACAATTTGACTTCAAATGTAAAGCATTGGCTATAAATTTTCTAAGCATCCATTTCTTTGTAGATGTGGTCCAATTGAAATTCCCTGTGGGAACACACTATGAACACCCCCAATACCATAGACATATGAGACATTGGTCATTTATGGTAAGGGCCACCATATGCATTGAGGATCATCTGACATGAATGCCCCACCATGGACGGTCAGAAACTGGACCTCCTGAGTAATTGATAAAAACCATACTCTTAATTGCTTTCAAGCATGGACATGAATCAAAGCATCAATAGATTAGGAACATGGTTTTGAATTTTCATATAAATACCAGGCTTGACTATGCTGCTCGGCAACAAGACCATGAACAAAGCAGAGATGCAGAGGATGAAGCTCCCAATTAGCTCCAGACGGAAACCCAACCACTCGTTGGATCCGTTGTTGTGGAAATCCATACGTAGATTTGCATTGACCTTTTCTATATTCTCTTGACAAAACCTTGCCTGCTTATTGAAGCACCGGATCGTCATGACTCCAGATACACTCTCCGAGAAATGATGAATAACAGGTGCTTTTGTGATCGAATCAAGGCGAGTCAGTTCACGTGAGGATGCGAGATAATATCCCTGCAGCAAGACACAGACGTTGTTAAAGATGGACCTCTTTCACTGGTTGCACATTTCTCTTAGAGGGTTGTTTCATTTTATCACATCACACTAAAGATTCAATGTATGAGCATGGACCACCGCCTTCTTAAGGAATGGACCTGCTTGGGTGGGTTCCCACATCCTTAGCAGGTGGCCGGCTCCACTCATCACCATTGTCTGATTGTAATCAGATCCATGATAAGAATAAGCAATAAAACTTGATCATGATTGACGGCATACGTACCCGGTACCAGAAATTCAACCAAGCTAGTGGAATTATGAGTATAATTGTGGGCCAAGCAACCTGACACGTGATGGCGATAATGCTAAGCACTGTGATGTACATCGAAACCGAAAGACCCAGAAGGAATGGGATGGAGCTATCAATGTTAGTTTGGTCTGTTGATGCCTGAAACAGGAGTAGAATCGAAACATCCTTTGATCAGTACAGAGACATTTGTTCGTAACAGTAGCATCAGTAATGTAGTGCTTCAAAACAAAATAAATAAATAAAAATAAAAATTGAATTTTGCTAGTCCCACATGTACCACCAGTCTACATGCAGGCAGGTGTGCTGCCTTGTGCCATGCGCGAGCTACTCATCAGAAAGGCCCCACCATGACAATGACCGGGCCTAAAAGTCACTCTTGTTCACAAATGAGGCAGTCCTCACATGCAAGTCGAATTTGGACAATGGGCTAACCGACTGTTCTTTCATAGACAAGGGACCCAGCTGATGAACAGAACATCCTATTCTTTTATTACCATCTTAATCATTGCTTATTCAAATGATTGCTTGATATTCTGCACTACACTTGAATACCACGATATGTATGTCTTTCTGCCCCATTCAATTGATTTAGAGAACAACCTTGATAATCCAGCAGAGTTTGAGGATGATATGCAGGCACTTGGAAATTATGCAGATATTGCACCCATGGCATACAATTCAAATTAAACCATCTAAATTATGGTTTCTAGTTTAGATGGATCATGAATCAAACATCACACTTATTTGATTTATCTGAGTATCAGATTGGTAGACATTTATTGGACAGTTAAAAATGAAAAATATCCAGTGGTCTTATTTCAAGGTGACACTGGGCTCCACAATTTAACCAGTTTAATTTGAGTTAATGTATGCCACGTGTACAATGTTTTGTTGCCTGCATATCAAGCATCACACTCTGCCTGGGTCTCATATAACTCCCATTGATATTATGGCTCAGATTGAAAGAGTAAACTATCTCATACGCTAATTGGGATCGGGGAAATGAGAACGTGAATTTGAAAAATTCATGAACTGATCAAATTCATGGATTTGCATTGGACTAGGATTTGGAAAAATTCAAAGTCCATAGTTTGGGAATCAAATCCATCGATTTGGGGAGCATATATTGCAAGGGAACAACTTCCATTGCTTTTGAGAGAGTCACTCATTTTGTGGATTGGCTTCGTTTTTGGTTCTTTTGGGGATTTGGATTTGCACCAAAACCCATGGGTTTATGGGGGAGTGGATTTGGGAAATCCAAGGATTTGGCAAATCATGAATGGAAAACAAACAGGAGAGATCTGAATCTGTAGATTTCCCAAATCCCCCACCCAAGCAGACGACCATTAGAAAGCCTTGTATAATAACCAACTGAAATTGAGAGTATTTTTTTTCCTCCTTTATCATGAAGAGGGAGAGTGATCTTACCCGACTCAGAATCCTTCCAGAAGGCGTTGTATCAAAAAATGACATGGGAGCACGCAAGAGGCTGTTAAGAATCTGCTTGAAAAATTTCTGAGCTGTTTGGAGCCCCATAACTGCGAGGAGAAAGGCCCTGATTGTCACCAACACAATCGAAACTGCCGCAATGATACAATATACACGAATGAACAAGACTGGCTTAAATGAGGCCGCGTCCGACGTCTCGAATGCCAGCCAATAGTCACTCGCCAAGAGGGCCAACTGCCATGCTAGAGAAATTCCCAACACCATCAGCACACCCCACCACCCATAAGCCTCTGTGATGTACTGCTTGTAAACTTGCCAGCTGACATTGCCAGTCTCTCTCTGCTCATCCTCTATGAGCTTGGACGTCCCATTTTCGGTCCTGGGCGAGTCTACAGACCCATTTTCTCCATTGGATTGGCCTTGATTCATAGCCGGCTTAAATGCATTCGGTTGTTGCTGATTGTCAGTGGACATAGTGGTGCCCTTCTCTACCAGCTCCATGGAAGTGGCATGGGCAGTGACAAGCACTTCAAAATCTGTGCCAGATCCTAGCATCTCGTCATACTTTCCTGATTGTACAATCATCCCATCCCGCATTACCTGATTTTTTAACGGCACAAAGTACGAAAAAAAAATTTAAGATCACAAAGCAAGAAAAATCATCTAAATGCCTGTAAATGGTTCAAGTTGTAAATGGTTTACAGGTAAATGATTTATCATTTACAGCCTATCCTGTTTGGCTTTTAAGCTGCAAATGATTTACAGGTAAATGATTGTCTATGTTTGGATAGCCCATAAATTGTTTTTGTCTTGTAAATGGAGAGCCAATCTTTCCAGTTATAGCCGTTAGGTTGTAAATGGAGAGCCTGTAAATGAAATCTGAACTTTTTGCCTTTAAATGAAATAGGGGTAAATGCAGTAAATCATTTACAGCCTGTAAATGATTTACAGGCAAAAAAGGTCATCCAAACAGTGTAAATGATTTACCTGTAAATCATTTACAACTTGGCCCATTTACAGGCATCCAAGCGACCCCCAAGTGTCAGAGGATGGATACATATTTATAGTACAGTTGCAATACAATTATAGACAGGTGGATTTTGGTATGTTACCTTCTAGAATTAGCTGTTTCTATTGCTTAATACTTGTATACAACTAGTTATTCTCAACATAATACAACCAAGTATTCACATTGTAGCCTTAATTTACAGAAAGCTTCCGACTGAAATATGTGTTTGGATGCACTATCAAATTGCATTGCATTAACTAGTCTAATGGAAGTGTATATGATCAGATAGTGATTTCTTTAGCATTCATATTGAGGGTCTTTATCAACAAATTTCAGTCTTGTTAGTTTCAAGTCATATTTGAAAGATGTATAATTCCAATTTGAGGAGACTTTCTTATCATGAATACTAGGAAACATAACTAATCTAGTTATTTATTCATTAAAGTGAATTATCGCAATTCAATCAGCTGGTGAATTCAAATGCAAACTGGGCCTGTTTGGAACATGGGATTAAATGGTATGGAATTGCATTAGGTGGAGTTAACACCAATTATTGCACAATGATTATATGTCCGGAAATACCATGGTATTTTGACCATTCCATCTCATGTTTGGGATCAAATTATTCCTTTAGGAAAAACACTATATTAAGTGAAACCTACATTTGATGGACCATGGAATTGTAATCAACGGACCAGATATCACAATTGATGCTGGTCACTTGTATGCATATACCACTCGATTGTCATGTGTAAAGGTGCATATGAATGGACAATGTGGATAAAACATACGCATCAACGTGGGGCCCATAGGTGTAGTGAGTTTTGAAATCCATCGGAAATCCCACTGTTTCTCCTGCTGGGACTCGGTGACATGATGCCCGGATTAATCGAATCCTTCCCCTCATTTCCAAATGCCGGATGTAATTTACATTGGACCAAATGCTATTCCATACCACCTAATCCCAAGTTCCAAACAGTGCCTTGGCATCATGAACTTATTTGCAATGCTGAAGAAAAGGAAGATTTGTTGCAATGCAGCTTCTCTATGTTTTACTCTAGAAATTTAGTATGAGACCCATGTGATCATCATCGAAAAAAATGGAAATTTTGCACATTAACTGACTATTTTTCCCATGTGCTTTTCTAGAGCCCAAGTAAATCACATCCATCCTAAATGAAAGTTGGAAAAGCAATATCTGTCATCCTCACCTCAGGATGATGAGACATAAGCTCTAGTAATCTTTACGGCTCAATCACAAACCTTATATCGAAAGAGATATAGGTGATCAGTACTCATATTGAAGTGCAGTGTGCATGTAGGTGATCAGTACTCATATTGAAATACCGATGTGATTAATTGACTTCAACATAAAATGAGAATTTTACAAGATAAGTTACTGTCCAACCAGCATATGGTACGTACAGGACCCAACCATTGCAATAGGTTGGACCCACCTCAGGGACCAAATAGTGCAAAAATCAATCAAATCCACCCATCAGCTTGGTCACACCATAGAAAACAATATATTAAAAAAAAAATAAAAAAAGAAGAAGAATACATGTTGAGATGGGATGCAGATTGTGTCCTACCCCCGCCCGTCTCCAGCTGGGAACGGGTAGGGGCTTTGAGTGGCCACTGTGATGTATGGGTTTTATTCACATCGTCCATCCATTTTTCCATATCATTTTAGGATATAAGCCTAAACTGAGGCAGATCCAAGACAGATGTGGACTACACAATGGGGATTAAACTCTTACCATTGAAAACTTATTGGGGGCCACAGAAGTTTTGGATCGATCTGATATTTGTGTTTTCTCTCCATCCAGGTCTTTGTAACTTTATGAATAGGTTGGACGGCAAATAAACATCACAGTGGGCCCTAGAAAAGTTTCAATGGTGATAATCATTATCACCACTGCTTCCTGTGGTGTGGTCCACTTGATCCTTCAATCTGCCTAAATTTTGGTCCTATATCATAAAATGATACGGAAAAATGGATGGATGGTGTGGATAAAACCCATACATCATGGTGGCCACTCAAAGCTCCTGCCCGTTCCCAGCTGGAGACGGGCGGGGCTAGGACGCAATCCGCCTTTGTTGAGATGATACAAAATACAGGTGTGGCCCACTATATGAGTGGATCGGGCTGATAGGAGGATGGAAATTATCCACTGGTTGGACGGTAAATAAGTGGTTGAATCAGCATCTTTCTAAACAAATAATTTTGATTATTTGTGCATTTAGTGTTACTTTTTTACAAGTTAAAATGATGGCATCCCCAGTAGAATCATGATTGATGGGAGTGAGTTATTCTACAAATTCCGAGATGCAGAAACATCACGCTCACCAGTATGAGATCGGCATTGTGTAGGAAGTCTACTTGATGGGTCACCAGCAAAATGGTCTTATCTTTGAGAACTCCCCTTACACATTCCTGCAACAAATTACTCAAAATGCTAAGTTGAATAAACCAAAGATGTAAAGGCATTTTATTTAGCATGCTTTGAAGCATTTCAGATATGTTGTGTACATCTGTGCATTTGTCTCAGGACCCTGAAATTCTGCAGTAAAAATGGCAATCACTATTAGGCCATGATTGCAATAGAACATTGAGGGTTGTTTGGATTTGGGCAAAGTTGTGTCCTGACTAATAGCCGTGGACAACAATACATGTCTATGGTTTGTCAATCCTCTTGTGCATGGAAACCAATGCGCTTTTAGACAAGTAGTCATGGACACGTGACCCCTTAGACCATGGATTGAGTGTCTTTCGTGAAGAGGTAGAAGTGGACTTACTTGTCAATGACACTATAGTTTTGGTGCACATGAAGCTCATATTTATCTGAGCACGTGCTTGATGTGTTTATATGTGCCACCATCAATCTTCAAGCACTAAAAATGTGACAGATATGTCAAACGTTCACATGCACATGTGTAACTGTGCTATCAACAAATCTTTAATTTCCCCATGTGGCACAATCTATTTGTTCATGATCCAGGGTGTTTGACAAACAAGAGATAAAACAACTAGTCCACAACAACATGTCCATGACTAGCTAGCATTGACAGCATCCCATAATGGCTAGTCGTGACACAACTTTGCCTGAATCCAAACAGGCCCTGTGGGGGCGCATTTGAATGCACTATTTATTCAATGTGGACCAACTTATTCAACCTGGTCACACACCAAGGGGCTTATGATCATGATCCAACAGTGGTCATTTTGACCTGCATAGAAGTTCAGTGTGGTCCAACTCTAACTGGACCAAAACGGTACTACTACTACAATACCAACCATATTAATCATGTGATCAATGGATCACAACCACGGAATCATTTACAATTCAAAAATAAACAGCAGCAATATGTTGTATTTAGATATATTATCTAGGGGTGGCAATGGGCCTAACCTGCTTCTTAGGTGGGTTGGACCAAGCTAAATGGGTAGTGGGTTGGGCTTGGGTTAGAAATGTGTGCTCATTTAAAGTAAACGAGCCAACAGTGGTCTGGATCCTACCCAACCTGACGCACCCGCATAGCTTATCAATGGTCTGGGCCATGACCCGACCCAACCTGACCCAAAACTAGGACTGGGCATATGTCTTTAGCCTCATATTCCATTCCTAAACTTGAGTGTGGCCACTCTGACGGGTTGGGTCGGTTGAGCGTGAGCCTGACTCGATTAAAATTAAATGGGTTGGGTCGGATTGGGCTTGGGCTTGATGAATTTTAAGTGGGTCGGGTTAGGACAAGCGGACATGGCTGTGGATTGTGTTCGGACCGAAATTCATGGCTCATAAATGAGCCAAGCCCTGACCCCACCCATTGCCACCCCTATCCTATCAAGCAAAAGAAAAATCAAGAAATGCAAATGACCTTGAATATTTCTGAGCCAGTGTGGGCATCGACGGCGCTGAAGACATCATCGAGGAGGTAGATGTCACAGTCCTGATAGACAGCCCGGGCAAACTGAATCCGCTGCTTCTGGCCACCACTCAGGTTGATACCTCGCTCTCCAATCTCGGTCTGGTCCCCAAATTCCATCATTTCCAAGTCCTTCTCCAGGCAACACACCCTGATCGCCTCCTTGTATCTTGCACGGTTCATTGGCGATCCGAAGAGTATGTTTTCTTGGATGGTCCCGTTCTGGATCCATGATGTCTGGGCAACGTAGGCAGTGGACCCACAAACTCTCACCTGTATGGAAGAAAGGACTTAAAATGGTCATGGTGATGATTATTATTATTATTTAGTTACCACGTATGGCTCAGAAATGTTGTCATGGATTCCTATAAACAAAAAATACACACGTGTTAATGGTTATGAAATGGCAAATGGTATATGCACCAGCTACATCAAATGCATTACCAGCACGCATGGCAATAATTCTAAAATTCAGTGGGTCGACTCAAAATAAAGGCCGAGTCAACTCGACTCAGCTAGATTTCTAGTTAGGCAGCCTTTTCTACCAAAAGCAAGAACATGCTAGCAGCAAGCAATTAGCAACCTTTTAATTCTATCTGTTTTCGAATGCAGTAAATACTAAAAATCTAATTATTAAAACATCCTGTGTTAAAGATCCGGTTTGAGTCTTTAAGTTAATTTGACCCAGCAAGACATCGACGGCCTGGATGTAAGGCACGTACATCACGGTGGGCCCCACAGTCAGGGATCCACCGAAGCCGCTCCCCTACCGAACAGTCTTGATCTGGAATGGGTTTTGTACGGCAAGTGCAAATGGACGGCTAAATGAAAAATATCCAACGGTCCTAATTCACAAACAATGATCCAAGAATCAGGGGCTATAATTTTTCAACAAATTGGATTTTTTACAAATATGACTTAGGGACGATGTGTTCCAAATTCAGTAAGGGCCTGTTTGGCCGGGCGGATTGGAAGGGATGGGAAGTTAAATCCCGGGATTGGCCGGGCGTGCCAAACAGACCGGGTGATCTGATACCGGGATATAGCAATCCCACGGATCTTAAGACAATCCACTGACAACACCATCATAACCTTTAAATCCCATCCAATCCAATCTAATCCGTTCAAATTTGCCTGGACGTGTTTGGTTCGGGGGATTGGAAGAGATGGGAAGGTTTAATCCCAGGATTGGCCGGGCGTGCCAAACAGACTTGATATAGCAATCCCATGGATCTTGCACCAATCCACTGGCGCAGCGACCATTACCTTGAAATCCACGCCATCCACCGTAATACCATTCAATCCCTTCCAATCCACCCGCCAAACACGCCCTAAATTTAACTTGAGATGTAACGTATGACACGTGGGGAATTTATAGGTGCGTGCCTGCGTATCAAGTGTCACACAGCCAGAGCATTAAATAACTCCCCACTGAAAAAGTTTCCGGGGGTTCTGCGTGCTGTCACTATTAAAAAGGCGTCTTCTTGGGCAGTTCACATCTCGTCTATCAATGAAAAGCGCCCTGACACGTGCACTTTTCTGAAGGAAGATGGCCACTTACACATTCCATGTTCCAACCCGGCATACGCAAGACGGATCAGGGGGTGTTTGGCACGTGGTATTGGGAAGGTTTAGGTGGGATTCAAAAAACCTAATTATTATGTATCGCAGGGATTGCCTCCCTGGTTTACCATGCGATAAGCTTAATTCCATGTTATTTCGTAATACGGTGGTACATTGAATGGGTATACCTATCATTATTTGAAGTTATTGAGAATAACATATGTATTATATCCAAATCATTTATCTATTTTGTAACCTCATTTCATGGTATGAGCTTAAAAATAAGGTAGATTCAAAACTTATGTGGCCCTAAAAAAGTTTTCAATGGTAGGTATTCAATCCCCTCTACTTTCTATGGTGGGGTCCACTTGAGCTTTAGATCTACTTAATTTTTTGGCCCATACTGCTAAACGATCTCCAAAAATGGGTGGACAGTGTGGATATAGCCCACACATCATGGTGGGACCTATACAACTTGCTAATATTGAGTTGAATTAGCACATGACCCAATGCAATACCATCTAATCTAATTCCAAGCTTTTCCATTCTTCCCCAGCATGGAATGAAATGGGCACAGGACCAAATTCAATTTCATCCCATTTTCTCATCTAATACCATGCGCCAAACGCCCCCTCAAGCCACTCACTTGAGTGGGCTCCACATGCGCTATCGTTCGGACGTGTACGGAAGCCTTTGGCAGAACTAACAGCAACACCGTGCTAGGTGCGGCCCACCGTGATATTTGTAAGAAATCCATGTACACCCTCTTCGACGGATCATGTTAGAACGTAGGCCAAAAAATAACCGAGGCAGATAAAAAAATCAATTGCGTCGCACGACAAGGAAAAACTGAGGATTGAACATGTACCATTGAAACATCCGTGCCCCCAAGGAAGTTTCGGATCTGGCTAATAATTTGGTGTTTTTCCTTTATCCAAGTAGTCATATACGCAGATTTCCTAGGCGAGGCCCACCGTGATGTTTTTGAAAAATCAACACCGTCCATCCGTTTTTCCAGACTCATTTTAGGACATGAGACCAAGTATCAAGTGGATCCAAAACTCAGGACATGAGACCAAGTATCAAGTGGATCCAAAACTCAAGTCCGTACGAGAGGTAAAACCGGCTAAAAAGTTTAATGCCGTTGAAATCTTGCTGTGATCTAACTCGATGTTTATAACCCATCCAAACCGTTTATAAAGTCATTCCTACTGGGATGAAGTGAAAACAACAAAAAAAACCTTTTATCTGATACGAATTCCCACTGTTTCCTCTCTTGCGGACGACATTAGTTTTGGACCCACCTTAACTTTTTGTCACATGACCTAAAATGAGCTCACAATACGTCAAAAACATCACGGCGGCCCCACCTAGCATCTCAGTGCAGGAACTTCACGGGAAATACGCGTCTCGCAGTGAAGTCACCAGCGGTACGGATGGCTTATAAACACCACAGAGTTTTCAACGGTAGCCATTTCCCTACCCAACTTTTCCTATCGTGCCGAACATTCGATTTATCTATCTCATTTTTCGGCCCACGCCCTAACATAATCTGGTAAAATGGATGGACGTGGTGGATTTCTCACAAACATCACAGTGGGCCCCACCTAACTTCCGCGGGAAGTTATGCCACAGGCTTTCGGAGCACTGTACGCTTCACGGAAGAAAACGGAGAGTCAATTCCAAAGTCATGGTAAACTGTGGCTTCGATTTTACACACGTGGCGCACGTCGGCCTTGCTAATTCAATGAGTAAAAGATCTGGAAGACCCTTCGAGATGCTTTCGTGACAAAATGACTCTTCGGTTTGTCCTTTTCCCGGTTTACAATGAGTTAGTTCTTTTTAAAGAAGGCAAAACCGTGCACGTAAGAGGTAATGCGCCACCATCCTTACCCACTGACATACGTGGAAAAAAGTGGTGACCGGAACCGTCGTTCAAGTGGGCCATGATGTGGATAGGTCATATCCCAAACATCAGGTAAATGAACTCTCACAGTCATCCAATAAGCAACGTGGATGGGTCAGAACCGTCCGATCATTAAACTTTCACCCAGGAGCCCATTCAAGCACTGGTCCTCCAGATCAAATTACCATGTGGACAACGAAGGAAATAAATAAAAGAGGGAATTTATAGCGCCTGTTTCCTCTCAAAATACAGGTAGAACAAGCAGCCGCCACCGAGGGCTGGAACAGAATGATAAACGAATAAAAAACATTCGAACATTTTGGAGCCGAAGATTTTGACCTCTTCACTTATTGATTATTAGATACTCTGGCGTAGCATGAACGTCCGTACACGTGCGCATGAAAAATTTATAGCGGTGGTCCGCTGGGTTACAAACTTGTTGTGGGCTACAAAAGTTCTAGATAGGTTGATATTTACGTGGTCCCTTCGTAAGTAAGCACCGACACGTGGCAGTTTGGCACAACGAGAATTTACGTCGACTTCCTGCGCGCCCGTTTCCGGTAATATCTGCAAGTGGCGCAAGTTCTAAAGGGCTCACCCTGATTTACGTGTTTTATCCCCGCGCTTTGACAACTCAGTTTATGCCATAAGCACAGAAATGAGGTAGATTCAAAGCTCAAGTGGACCACAGTACGGAATAGGTACTAACAATTTTTAATGGTGGTTACTTAATCTCAACGTGTGCAATTACTACTACTTTCTAAGTGCCTGTGTATGATCACCGCGCTCTACCAGAGTTTTAAAGTTTTGTTTTCATTTCGTTTTAACCGCCAATTTTGATGCAATCAGTCCTAATTGAAAGAGAAAGGGAGGGGCGATGCTAAGCACACGTGCGAATGTGGCACACGCTTGCAAGATTCAGGCCGTTCAGGTGTGCCACGGCGCAATCATTTTGTGGGCGACAAGTACGTTAATATAGACCGTCTGTCATTTTAGTATGTTCACAGCTGTCCCACCGGATGAATGGCCTGGATCTTCCCAAAAACTCTAGCACTTGGATCTTTGACAGGCAATGCATGCTTCCACGTGATCATCAGGCCCCACAATCAATGGTGGGGGGCTATGATAAAGAGATTGGATTGCTCTGAGAAGTTAAGAAGAGCCAAGATCCATGATCCGGCCCACGGAAATCAACGAATCTGGATCACTGACTCACCACCAGTACCAACCGCAATCCAGAGGATACCATGCACATCCTCTCTGATGATCACGAAGTCAAAGGTCACACCAAACGGACGGGCCACAAACAGCCATTTCGGTGCATGGGCCCCACACCCCACAAGAACACATCCCAACCGTCAAAAACAAAATCAGATGGTCAAACAAACATACCTTGCCAGAGATCCGGTGCATCTCCCCCAGGATCGCCGCCAGGAAAGAAGACTTCCCCGATCCAACGGTCCCGACAATGGCAGCGAGCGACCCGCTCTTGATCTCCACATTCAAATCCTTAAGGCCCACCTCCCCACCATCATCCTCCCATCCAAACACTCCACCTTTAACCTCCACAGCCACCTCACACCCTCCATCCTCCCTCTCCACAGCTCCTTCTTCCAGCTCCTTGCTAATCATGTACCCATCCAGCCGCTGGAGCGAGATCATCGCCTGCGAGATCGAGATCAACGCCTCCGGTAAGGTCTGGATCGGCTCCTGCAAGATCATGAAAAAGGACGTCGTCGTGAACACCTTTCCAGCATCCAGCTCCACGCCCAGCAAAATGCAGGTCCCGAACGTGAGCGCCGATATCACGACGGGTGTGCTCCACATCACGATAATGTTGCCAGAGATTGAGAACATGAACTTCCCCGGAAATTCGCTACCCTCTTCTTGAAATGCTCTTCCCATGCCTGGAACTTAATCACCCTCATGTAATTCAGCATCTCGTTCGTCGCCTTCATCCGTTTGTCCCGCATCTTCATGATATTAAACTGGTAGCGATTATACCGGCGGGTCCCGAATATGATGAAGATCATGACGGCAACGATCCCAATAAGGGCTGATGTCATTGCTGGTCCCAGATAGAAGTAGAGAAGGCCCAGCGCCACGCCTACCTGGAGCGGCATGAGCCAAATGTTATGTAGCTGAAGCATCATGTACGATAGCTGTTGGGTGTCGACGGCCATGTAATTCACGATCTGACCCACTCCATGGGCCTGGCGAGCCGAGCATGTTAGGCGAAGGCCTTTCTTGTATAAGGAAGTGATAAGCGTAGATCGGATCAGCATTCCGAGCTTCTGCGATTGGAAATTGTATTGGTGGGAGCAGAGGACTTCGACTGATTTCGCGACGAGGAGGATTAGGACGAGGTAGTAGCCTTCGTAAGGGGATTTGCTCTTGCCGGAGGTCAGATCTACGAATCGCTGTATCAGGATCGGGCCGACATACATGACGCAGAGGCGGATGAGGGCAAGGCAGGCGGTGAATGTGAGATTAGGCCAGAAGCAGCGGAGCAAGGTGGTTCGGACCGGGTGGTTGGTTTTATTGGAGGGGTGCGGCCAGTTCAATTCGAATAGCTGGGACATGTGCTCGGCTCGATGTTCGGGTGCGAGCGATGGGATTTCATCCATCTTGAGAGGAGATTTGTAGCCCTTGCTAATGAGGGGAGTCATCCAATACCAGACCGCTCTCGAGAATGCATTTGCAGAAGCATACGCGGTCACATTCGATTTGTTCAAGAGAGGTTCTTTCAGTTTGGATTCCGATTCATCCAAACTGGATTCCATTACTGTAATGCCAGTCGATCCGAGAATGGCAAAGATGAGGAAAACGATGGAAATTGGAAGTGTAATTAAGGAAAATATATCATCGATTTTCAAATCATGGTCTTGATTCCCACTCATGTGAAGAACGCTGATACGGATAATAGCGGAAATGGAGAATAGAACAGAGATCAGGAAGCTCGCTACCCAGTAGATTCGAACTGTCATTGGATGAGTAATGGCTTGGAATCTCCTCTCGTGAGCGACGATCACCAAAACCGTGATTTGGGTAATTGCTTGGATTAGCCGAAACAGAGCTTCGGTTAGCTTCCATGATAATTGGGTACTTCTAGCGAAGGAGAGAATGCAGAGGACAGTGTAAGAGATTGCTAAAAGGGCTGTTAGAACTAGAGAGAGCTTGAAAGAGAGATTGGTTTTGACATGCTTTCTGTTGTTTCTGATAACAGGTTTGATTTCCGAATTTGAATGCGCACGAGAGCGGAATCTAGAACTCAGCTTATGGATTGCAAAGCCAACGAGAACGAGCAAGAAGACAATATCAACGGCGGAGAACAGAGTTCGTTGTGGACACGGTGAGAGGAATATGAATCTCAACCATTGAAGCAGGAGGGTGAGATTGAAACTATCTGATGACTCAATAGAAGAGCTTGAACATGTAAGAGAAGAGATCCAAGAGGAAGAAGACATTTTCATGTAGAAAATCCAATCAAATGAAAATTCCCCTTCTATATTGCTTGATTCTTATTCTCCATTAACTTCTCTCCCTGCAATCCAAGACACTGGAAAAAGAAAAAAGAAAAAATCAGAAGAGAAAACATCAAAATAAAATAAAAGAACTGTAGCCTTACTTTCTAGTTTCTACAATAATTAAAACATAGAGAGAATTGAATTTAAATACTGTTCATTGGGCTCAACATAGATATCACAGGATACCATACATATCTCACACTAAAGTGACTGTCGTAGCTATCTGATCATCACCCTTAAATGATCTCGAGTCCTTGAGCGTCCATATTATACACAAAATAGGTCCAATTAGCAATTTGATCAATCTATATGTTGGGGACCATCGTAGATTGCTTATGATTCTGAAGAGTCTATTTTGTTAGGCAATCCTAACCATCCGATAATGGCTTAGAAAAATAAGCACAAATCAGGGATGCGTTGGTTCATCTGATCGGTGTGATTTTTATGTTGTAGCCCATAAAATGTATTCTATACATACTGGTCAGGTCAGATTGGTTGATTGGATTGTCCAAGTGGCTGGATGCAAGGAAGGAGCACTATAACTTGTCGTGTTGTGCTATGAGAACACTAGAGCATTTCCCTAAGTAGAATATCAAAAAACAAAGAAGAAAAAAAAGTTCAATAAGATGTTCTCCTAATTAAAGAAAAATAAATAAATAAAAAATGATAAAATGCAATCTTGTCTTCAACATTTATCGAAACTTAGACAGAACTGAACTTAAGAAAAAAGTACTATTAGAATTATAACCAAGAAAAGGAAGTAAACTGAAAATAAAAATATTAAAAAGGGAATTTTTGGGGAAAAAAAAAAACCTACCTGCTTAATAGAGAGCTCGCATTCCAACACATTTCTAAAAAGGTTATCAATTAGCTACCCCATTTATTAATGGAAGTTTGGGTGGCCTTGCAATCAAAGAGTGGTTATCAATTAGCTACCCCATTTATTAATGGAAGTTTGGGTGGCCTTGCAATCAAAGACTGGTAGGGTAGGGTGGGCCCGCCCATATGGTTATGTGAAATCCACCCCCAACAAGTAAGAGCCCGCCCTATGTTAGGCCCAAAGCCTGAAATTAGCCTATATATGATTCAAGTGAACCACATAATTGAAAACAATGTACAAGGTAACCATTACCCTACAAATGGTTTCCCTTTTAATGTGACCAACCTGAATCACTGTTGGTCCTAATGTTTGGGCCCTGGTCTTGAATTTTGGTGTCGCATCTAATAGTTGGAGTGGATTTCATATAATCATCACAACAGGCCCCGGAGAAATAAGGGTGGATGTCTCTCCCAACTGTTTTTTTCTTTGGTCTAGCTCATATGATTCACAGGTTAGCTTGATTTTTTGTTCTTAAGTCTACACATCTAATAGTCGGAGAGGATCTAACAAAAAATGTCAAGGTAGACCCATAAAACATCTGGGCTCCTAAATTTCCATTAAATCTCCATTCTTTGGGAGCGGTTGTGGGAACAATTGGGAGAGGGATGCCGCCCTAATTTTCTAGGGGCCCAGTGTGATGTGCATGCAAAATCCACTATGACCATTCAATGTGTAATCCTATAGAGGCCTAGGTCAAAAATAATTATATTGATCTATGATTTAGGTGAGCTACACTTATGAAAAATAGTTAAGAGAAAGATTTCCACAGTTGACTTTCACAGGCCCACTGCAATGATTATATGAAATCTGCTCCAACCATTAGATACGATGCCAAAATTTGGACTTGGGACCCAACATCAGGCCCATCCATCATTCAGTGGACCGAACGATGGGAAATGGGAGCTTATTTTTGGGGGCCCTAGCTTAAACCAGGAAAACACCTAGTTGTTGGGGGTGGATTTCACATAAACAGTACAGTGGGCCAACTAGAGCTGCATTGGGGACCCAACTTTAGTTAAATAATCCAAAGTAACATAGCCTATGGTTATTTAAATTTCTGAAAATGGCATGGGAATGTAAATTCTATAACAAGTAGGTAGTTTTTTGTAAAATTCAAACAATAAAAACTAGTGAAAAACCAACAGAACTTCCAATCAGATCTTGTAATTAAAGAAGAAAACCAAAAAAAATATATGTAGAAATGGACAATTGAACTATCATCTACTAAATGTATTACAACACAAAAAGATTTGAACTTGAAAGAATACTGTTTGATGATTCTTTTATTCTTCCAGCATAATCAAATCAGGAAAATGAAGAAAGTTAAAAAAAAAAAAACAAAACAAAACAAACACAACTCAGATGGGAAGAACCAACAGAAATTATATCACGATCTGTTTCCATCACATTTTCTCATATTTAATTTAAGGATGTGTGTACCAGAGATTCTCCAGCGATGGCAGAGCACTTTTAATTTATACTGCTCCTATATGCATTGGACACTAACACAGTTCAATCCATTGATATAATTAAACCGTTTATTAGCTCCATCACACATTTCATGGCCTCTCATGCAAACATCAAACTGATCTGAAAAATATCAACCATTGATCAATGGCCTTTAATATGGATGGTAAAGACCATTCACACAAATCATGGATTACATAGATTCTAAAGAATCACTTTTGTTAGACAATCATAACCATCCTATCCATCACTTCGAAAATGGATGGCTGCAGAAATAAGGCCAAACTGATCAATGAGATTGGATCATCTGATCAGTGAGAGTTTTGCACACAAGCCGGTGAAATGTTTTTTGGACTTAATAGACGGTTCAGATAGACCGATTGGACTGTCCAAACTTAACTTATAGTGCTGTCAGAGCATCTCTTAAAAAATGAATGAGATTTGATCATGAAACAAGACCCATACCGGAAAGAAAGCTACTTTTTTCGTTTCTCCGGGGCTTGCCTTTTTTGAAGGCTGCCCGTAAAAAGCTATAGTACAATCGATCCCATCCTTTCTATCAAAGAAGAAAAGTGGTCACGTGCATCTGCTTATATGGAATTTCACGTGCAACCTTCTCTTTACAGCCAACGTCTCATAAATACGTACGACATCGGAGCCGTTCAAGTGGCGAACCTTGGATGGGCCAAACCTGTACACTATGAGCCGTACAATCGGCTGCGATTGTTTTAAAATAATCCATACCGTCCAATGAGTGTATCGGCCTGATTTTCGTACCTAGAGATGCCCTACCGTGTGCTCACATATTTTGAACGGCTAGGATGTGCAACACGCATGACACGCTAGCGGCAGCACGGGTCCCACGTCCAGCACCAAATGTGCACGGAAAAGAAAAGGCTGCATGTGATCTTGATGGATATAGTATAGAAAATGACAGCAATATGAGAGATGCTATGCAGCTATGGTTTGGTTAATCGAGGCCACCAAAGAAAAGTGAATGATTACGACGACAATATTTCGGGAACGGATTGGCTACTCCCCCCTGCCACCAGCCAATGGCTGGTGTTCGGTGCTCTGTGGGCCCCACCATGATGTCTGTGTTTCATCCATGCCGTCCATCTATTTTTATAGATTATTTTATAATACGAGAACAAAAATGAGATATATCCCAAACTCGAATGGACCACATTACAGGAAACATTGTTGAATGAACGTTGACCATTAAAAACTTTTTGGGGGCCATAAAAGTTTTGGATCAAGCAGATCTTTGTTTTTTCCCTTCATCTGGGTATGTATGACCTAATAAACAGATTGGATGTCATATAAAAAGTACAGTGGGCCTTAGGAGGATTTTAATGGTGGATATCCAATAATTATTGTTTTCCTGTGGTGTGGTCCACCTGAGATTTATATCCCTCTTGTATTTGGGATCAAGCCCTAGAATGATCTTTAAAAATGGATGAAAGGAATGGATGAAACACATGCATCATGGTGGGGCCCACAAAGCACCGAACACCAGCCACGGGGCTGGTGGCAGGGGGAGTAGCCAATCCGTTTCCCAATATTTCGCCCTCTGGGGCCCACATGGAACGATGGATGGACGATCCTGGCAATTGATTCTTTTAAAAAAAAATCATACGATCCTGGCAATTGATTCTTTTAAAAAAAATCATTTCGATTGGCAGAATCATATCAGATCAACCAAAAAAAAAACTGGCTATCATTCAAACGGAAGTGGATTGGCTGTTGTACCACACATCAGCGATATAGCTGCTGTAGGTATGTCGTGCGAAGACCAGCACTGACGCTCCGAGTTGTACGAACGGTTCAAAGGAGATCAAAGTTACGTGAGCCCCACAGTGATGTATTGATTATATCTACGACGTTCATCTCTTTTTAGATATCATTTTAGGGCATTATCCAAAAAATGAATCATATCCAAAGATCATCTGGACGACACTACAAATAGCAGCAGCGATAATGATTTTTACCGTTGAACAATTCATAGGGCCCACCCTAACGTTTATTTTCCATCAAATCTGTTCAATAGGTTACAAATACCTGGACGGAGAGGAAAAACAAATTTCATATTTATCCAAAACTTTTATAACCCTATAAAAAGGTTTCAATGATAGACGTTCAATTACCACTGCTTTTTGCAGTGTGGTCCATTTAGATTCGTCTTCTGTTTTTTTTGTTTTTTTTTGGTCTCAAGCCTTAATACGAGTTCGCCGGATGGATGGACGGTCTGGGTTTGGACATAACACATACGACCCACGTAACTTGCTGACGTCAATACACCAGCTATAAGCCGGTGTGCTCTACACCAGCTAGTCCGCTTCCCATTCAAACATCCCTACAGCTGGACCCCAGCAATGCGGTGCAAGTTTATCGGGAGGATTAGGTGTTGGGTGATGTGTTGGGCTTTGTGGGACCCATCCGGATGTATGTGTTTCATATCCACGCCGTCCATCCCTTTTGCCGTATGATTTTAAGTTATGAAATAAAAGAAAATTTGCAGCGGATCAGAAGCTCAAGTAGACCACACCACAGGAAACAGTGAGGACAGTGACACCAGCCGTTGCCATCCAACCCGTTGGATGAAGGGAAAACTACTAATACAGTGGCGTTCAATTGCCGCTGTTTAGAGTATTGTGGTCCACTTGAGCTGGATCCGCCTCATTTTTAGGTTCATGCCTATCCTTTAGCAGACAAAAAAAGTAGGGCGTGGATGTAAAACACATACATCTGGATGTGGGCCCCACATCACACCACGCGTTTTGCAAAACCACCTTATCTGCGGTCCTACTTTCGCAGTCCTGAGAGGGGCAAAACTAAAAAATAATAATATAATAAATACTTTAATATAGAAAAAAATAATAATAATTAGATCCCGTTCTAGTCCTTATAGGCGAGAGATTTCGTCGAAGAAAATAATAACAAAATTTTTCAAAAAAAAAAGAAAGAAGAAAATAAATAATCTATAGCAGAATGAATTTTTGCCTCTGTCGCAACTTACAATCTAGCGCGTGACGCGGCCCGGCCCACATACTAATTCGTCCACTGATCAGAACCGTACATGTTGTGAAACTTCCGCTACAGATTTCACCGTAAGAAAATTACGCTGAACGGAATATTATTGAAAACGAAGAGAAGATTTTCAGTGGTTCGTATTCAACTCCAAAAATAAAAGGTTGGGATCATCGGTGAAGTGTTATCAAGGTGAGAATAGCCTATTTATCATATTAACTAGAAATATGGACGGTTGACCTAATCGGTTCATCTCAGCATGTGCGCCCATGGACGGTTGACGTAATCAGCCCATCTCAGCGTGTGGGCCCCAGTTGATGGCGACACACCGGATCCTGAGTCGCGACAGAGCCAAAACGAACTTCGTCTCGGTACAAGACGATTATGATAAGCTTAATAAATTAAAAAAAGTAGGAAAATACCCTAACCTACACGTGTGTAAAGCCTGTCCATGCAACACGTGCCAGAATAGAAAACACGCGTGCCAGGTCGGAGCTTTATATCTGGTGTAAGACGACCTGATTTTTGACCACGAGACCTTATCAGTGTGTCCTACCTGATGGAAAAAGCTGGTATTTCACACACGTGCTTCACTGACACGTGTGATGCTCGTGAGAGGCCCAGCAGCTTAGGCGGGATAAAAAGTAAGTGAGAGTTGACTAGCCATTTCCTCCTAGTTTTGTTCCCATGCTAGCTCAGAGTTGTACGGTTTACTGTCTACAAGTACAAAACAAAGGGTGTATCTATCAAAATAGTGGGTGTAGATATAATTTCTGATGTAAAGATTTAATAACTTATTTACGAAAAGAAAAATACTAAAATAAAATAAAATAAAATATCGCAGATTTTTAAAAAAGGAAAATGAAATAGAAATTCAGTTCATATTACCAGAAAATATTTTCTAATATTTACAATTTAAAATCGAAATTGATGAGTTTTTGAAATTGTAAGTGGTAGAAAATAATAGCAGATGAATATTAGAAGTGTTGAGGAAATGATATTTACACCCCCTCTTTTTTAGAGCAACAGCCCATGCAAATACTTACCGACAGAAAAAAGGTTGTAAGAGCTCAAAACCGCTTTTGCAATCGATAAATCGAGAGAGAAAAAAAAAAAAAAAACAACCAGAAACGCAGCTCGAAAACCGCCACGAGCAGAAAAATCCTGAAAACGGGAAATTGGATGGGAAAACCGCTTTCGTATTAATCGAAGAGAACGATGGAAGGAAAATAAATGAGTTCGTTTCGCCTCTGTCGCGATTCGGAATCAAGCGTCTGTCGTCTCCCATTGGGGTCCACACGCTGAGATTTCCAACGATCGGATCCATCCATGTTGCGGACTTTGCATGCGCAGCTGAACCGATGATTTCTCACAACGGAAAGACCATTTCGATCGCTGGCATTCAACTCTAAAACTCAGGATCATCATCAAAGAGTTAACAAATAGAATCTGGACGGTTCAAATCGGCGGACCATTTGAGCACTGGGCCCCATTGGGTGGCAACGCACGCGGGATCTCAGTCGCGACAGACGGAGAAGGAACTCTTCACCTTAGAAGGGAAGAAGAAGTGGAGATCGGAACTCAAAACTTACTAATTCATTCCATTGAAGAAAACGAGAAGAGACTTGAGAGATTCGAAAAATGCAATTCTCCAAACGCTAATCTTTTTTTCATTTTAGGAATAGAAATAGTACTTTATCTGTATGAAAAATCAAAGGAGATGGATTACAAATATAAGATTTTTTATCTTTACCTGTCGGAAGCTATCCTGGAGAGGAAGAGACGTGGAGGAAGGATAGCCGCCCATGAAGACGATTTAAAATAGCCGAGAGGGAGAAGGGATGGGCCGACTTAAATACCCGAGTTTGTTTTCCGTCTGTCGCGATTAAGCGTACAGTGTCAGTCGCCAACTAATGGGACCCACATACTGAATGGAACTATGATCCGAACCGTCCATGTTTTTTCTCTATGCTATATGGTTTTTAAGAAACATACATTTGATGGATGACTCTGAACATCAATATCTATAGATGAATTTAGAACAATGAAAAGAGAATGTTAATGGCTGGAAATCAAGTCTAGAAAAGTCAAAGGATAGGATCTTCAATGAGATAATGGGTTATTGTCATATGGACGGTGCAATATCTTAAAACGTGGGCCCGGTGGCTGGCGGCAGACGCTCTGGATCCTGAGTCGCGACAGAGGGGAGACCAACTCGACTGAAAAATGAGAGGTGGTGCGTCGTACACAAATCAGTGCGAATGAGTGGAGAGTAATTACTGTAACGACGGGAATCGTCGTTTTTTTACAGTCGCGCCACTTGAATTCGCGGGACCATCTTAAATTGTGGACTGTCTGATCATCTGTCGTTCATCTAACGAAGGGCCCAGATTTAGTCAGAGAAAATTTGGATGTAATGGCAGAAATGATGGTGACGGACGTGGATTGGGTACTTCCCCCACCAAGACGGAAGCGGATTACGTGGTGTGCACACACCACCGGCCTCGGTGGTGTGTTGACGTCACCAAGTTCTGTGGGCTCCACAATGATGCGTGCGTTATATCCACACCGTCCATCTACTTATCCAGATCATTTTACGTAATGATCCTAGAAAGGAGACTGATCCAGAGCTCAAGTGACCATACCACATCAAGAAGCGGGGACAATGATTCCCACGGTTGAAACCTTTCAGGGTCCACATTATGTTTATTTGTCATCCAACCTGTTCATGAGGTCAAACAGACCTGGATGAAGGGAAAAAACAAATATCAGATTGATCCAAACCTTCTGTGGCCCCCAAAAACTCTTCAATGGTAGACGGTCAATTTCCACTTCTTTTTTTGGTGTGGTCCAATTGGACTTTGAACCTACCTGATTTTAGGGCTGGCAACCTAAAATGATCTCTGTCAAATGGATGGACGGTGTAGATATAACACATGCATCATGGTGGGCCCCACATAACTTGGTCACGTCAATACACCATGGAGGTACGGCATGGTGGTAACTTGGTCACGTCAATACACCGAAAACGGATTGGCTTCTCCCCCCCGCCACTAGCCCGGTGGCTGATGGTCGGTACTCTGTGAGCCCAACATGATGTATGTGCTTCATCCATGCCGTTCATCCATTTTTACAGATCATTTTATGGTTTAAAACCAAAAATAAGATGGATATAAATATCCTGTGGACCACACCATAGGAAAACAATAGTGATTGGATATCGACCATTAAAATCCTCTGAAGGCCTACTGTACTGTTTACTTGACATCCAATCTGTTGATTAGGTGATACATACCTAGATGAAGGGAAAAGACAAATATTATTAGCTTGATCTAAAACTTTTATGTCCTCCAAAAAACTTTTAACGATCCACGTTCATTCAACACTCTTTCCTTTAATGCGGTGTACTTGAGATATTTATATATTTAATTTTTTGTCTCAGAACCTAAAATGATCTATAAAGATAGATGGACGGAATGGATGAAACATATAAATCATTGTGCGCCCCACAGAGCACCGACCACAGCCATTGGCTGATGGCAGGGGAGTAGTCAATCCGTTTCCCAATGCACCTAGGAGGTACGTCATGGTGGTAACTTGGTCACGTCAATACACCACGGAGGTACGTTAGAACTGGTGACGTCAATACAAGGTCGGTGGGGTGCGGCACACCACCCAATCCGTCCCCCACCGGGACCTAGCTGGAGACGTACGGTCATGTCAGGGGCTTATGTGAGGGACACCGTGATGTATATTTTTTTAATCCAAACTGTCCATTCATTTTTTACATTTAGTTTTAGTCCAAGGTCTATAATGAAGGTAGATTGGATGATCCAGTGGACTACACCAAAGGTAGCAGTGGAGATTGAAAACCTACCGTTGAAAACTTCTAATGAGCCACAGAAGTTGTGATCAAGCTGATATTTATATTTTCCGTTAATCCAGGTCTACCTGACCTTATGAACAAGTTGGATGGTAAATAAACATTATAACGGGGCTTAGGAAGTTTTCAATGGATAGAGTTCAATCCCCACTGCCGCTTGTGGTGTGGTCCACTTGAGAGTTATATTTGCCTCGTTTTCGTGTTAATACCATCAAATGAAATGTCAAAATAAATGAACGGTGTGGATAAATACTATACATCACAATAGGTCCCACAGAGGCCCCTGACTGGATTGTCGGTCTCTAGCCAGGTCTTGGGGATGGTACCACGTCCGAAGCTGACATGCTGCAACTGAAAGAGCATACAACACTCTTCCTGACTGTGCAAAACACAGCTTTGTGGTAACACGTAGGGCTGAAAGTTGGGCGGTTCAACCCGACCAACCCTGTGACCGACCTGATTGGGTTGGGCTCGGGCAGGATGCATCGGATCTCAAGCTTGGCCATACAAACACCAACAGGTAAAACTTGGGTTAGGCTTGGGTTGAGGTCTAGGTTTGCCCTACCTAACCCGAACTCAATCAAGCTTAGGCTTACATAGATGCATATTATAATTATCTAGGGTTGAAAGTTGGGTGGGTTGGGTTGGGTTGGGTCAGGTTGGTACTCAACCCTAGCCCAACCCAAGGTTCTTGTACCTCAACCCTAATGTAATGCCCTGGAAATTGGGGGTCGTGTATACACTTGACTTCCGAGTTTTCAGGTATTACTTATAACCAACTTTTCTTATTAAAATACGATTAATCAGGTTTAAATACACAGCCTGAAATTTTCTGGACATGAAGCACAACCACACATGTCTACTGAAATAAAATATATCAAGTATGTATGTATGTGTGTGTGTGTGTGTGTATATATATATATATATATATATATATATGTCGCCCTAGACGTACCCAACAAAATCACAAAAGAATAATATGTCCAAAAGAATAAAGCTGAGTCGACTACTCAACGATCCAATGTCCTATCTATTGAGCCGATGAAGACCCGTTCATCAACTTGAAGTAAGAGAACTCGTCCTCCTCCTCAAGGCTCGCGTCGCCAGGCTCCTCATACTCTGCATCACCTGTATCTACGGGCGAGTCTGGTTGGTGTTTTAAAACATCGTCCCAGAGTGGGAGTGAGTAATCAACTCAGTGGGTGCTATTAATCTTAAGTTGTAACAGACATCAATTACATTATAAACTTAATGAAAAGCAATCATTCATAAATACCTAACTAATCTTATTAATGCATATGTATAATAGATGATATGATGCAGGCCCTCACCACAACACTCTCTCGAGCGACTCCATCTAACGATCATGTATGATCAACACTCCCTCAGAGCGACCTCGACTGCAGAGTCGCCAACCTAACTAGTGCGATGCAATGATAATGTTAGCCAAGTTCTTAGTTAATTTCATTCATCCAACAAGTTAGAGAAACTGATACACCCCATGTATCAATGCCCTCAACTAGTTGCGATGTCAAGGCCCCTTAACGCGCGAGGCTAAGGCACCGCGATCCTTGATCCCGTCGGGTTCCCCATCCACGACTTCAAGCACATGGGGAGTGCTAAGAACTGGGATCACTCGTGGTCACTACGGGGAGGCTCGTCACCCCAGCTTAGGTCGAAAGTTCAGACATAGTGTCTCATTCCACCATGCCCGGCTCACGAGTCGGTGGATTGGCTTCAATTTGGTTATCGATGGGCTACAACGGTTGTAGCATGTACCAGGTTTCATACATAAGTGAGCAGACAGGGTTAACAAACAAGGTGGGTCAGTAAGTGGGCTAGACCGCACGGGTTCAGGCAAGCACGTGATATACGACATCAGGTACGAGCGACCCATGTAGTCTAACTACTGTTGCCCACACGCACCTTCCCGAATCCATGAGTTTAGCCTCAGGATAACCCTACTAACGGGGCCATCTTCACTCTTCTCATTTTCCTGACCAACCTAAGGGTTGAGGGTAATTTCATAACATGCCACAATCGGGGTTATCATCCGATACAAGTAGAAGCATACGCTCATATTCTCCAAGATAGAATCTCGAATTTCTCTACCAAGCAAAGCTAATCATGATATGAATTAAGGGTGCAAGTGTGTGGTATGGGTTAGTGATAAAGCTAAGCACTTCTCACACTTCATGGAATCAATTACCACATGAATTAAGGAATTGTACATGCTATAAAGCAATACCTTATGAGAAAAACAACAAGACATGAACATGTAATCAACCAATGTAGTAATTCATGTGAGAGGTAAGAATGACATCATGTGAGTACTAAACAAAACATACCATTCCGTGCAATTCTAAACAAAACATACAATTTCTAGGTTTTCTCTAGAATTTCCAAATACGTCATTTAAGCAATCAAAATCATTAGACTCATAATATAGTTGGTGCTAGGCCACCTAAGGATAATAGTCCGCACCTATGGATCGTTGAAGACTTGGAAAATGACCTAGGAGTGTGGATTTTAGGTCGATCGGCAAGAATCCCTAAAGCAAGCATTTGCATGTTAGAACTCCATGCCAATTCCTGAATTTTCAAGAAAGGGATGAGGGATTTACCTACCCAATCGGTAGAGAGGGTCCTTCCTGGTTGTGGATGATGGATTGGTTGAGGAAGAGGTGAGGAGTTGAAAGAATCGGTTTCCTTTGGGCCCCACTAGAGCTATGACCCACTTTCTCTCTTCTTCACTCTCCCTTCCTCTCTTCTTCCTTTCTTCTTTCTCCTTCTTTCTCCTCTTTCTCTTCTCCCTTTTTCCCCTTTCCTCCTAGGACAAATTTGTATGGGGAGAGGGGTGCCCCAAAGAAGCCCCTTTTATAATGCTAGATTCTGTGCAAATAGCCCCAAGTGTTGGGTTTTTACTATATTAACTCAATGAGAGAATTTTTCTATCCTCTAGGGACCACTATGGGGTGTAGAAGTCGATATACACCGTATGATAGTTAGCCCTAATGATGATCTACGTATGTATATGATCGGCCCGCCATTTGGATGCGCCGATCGACAAATATGATTAGAAGTCTGTTCAACGGTCACCGATAGTCGATCGGGGCCGCGGCTATACGGATATGAGCAGGAAAATATCCTTACTCCACGAGTAAAGTTTGGTCGTAAACTGACGATCCGAAATCCTCAACTTTCCATAAGAGTGGACGACTCAATTCACTTAAGTTCTAGCTCATTTCTTTAGGGTATCTGCACTTCTCATGCACTTGTCCTTCGGCTCAAGTTGAGCGGTTCTGGGCAGTACTCAGGTCCGACTCCCGCGATGGATGTCAAGCCCAGTAAGACGAACATTATTTTATAGTTTTGGAACCAGTGACCCACTGACGAGCAGTCTAGAGGTCGTTCGAAGAATCGGGGCATTTTTAGAATGAATTTGGTAGTGAGATTTCTCATGGGCAATGATTAGGGTTTGGATTAACTATGTTCATAGTGTGACCTATTTATAACTAGTGAAAGTAGAGATTAGGTCATAATTACTCTGAACCGTCGATTTTCGGCTAAAGGAGTAACGGGGTTGATTTGGTCTATTAGTCAAGATCTGGGCGGATTCGTTGGCTTCCTACGGTTGATTAATCGGACTTGTGCGGTTCTTTACTGGTACCACCCCTGTATAAACTAGCATTGAGTGCTAATGGTCATTAAATGATATTATAAGTTAATTAATAGAAAATTTTTTTAAGAATTTTTGGAAATCTAAAACAGTGAAAATCTAGGACATTACACCTAACCCAACCCAAACCAACCTCAGGTTGAGAATTCTCAACCCAAGCTCAACATAAGCAGGGTCGGTGAGGTTGGTCGGGTAGATACATGCTAATATTTTAATGATTGCATTAGTTTATTATATTTTAATACACATCTTATTTTTTATATTTATAATTTTATTAATTATATATATTGTTATTTATAGTAAAGAACTTCATTTATTCTAAACAAACAAGCTAAAATATAGGACAACTACTCATTTAAAAGTCGTGTTGTGTAGCACACAATCTATTTGGGAGAGAGAAATCTAACATTTCTTGTTAGCTTGAGTCATCGGAAATGATGTGGACCAATGAGACCCGACAACACCAGAATTTCCTATATCTTCAACACATATGATCCACACTCAATTATAATTTATAAGTAACTTATATATTGATCAGGTTCGGGTTGGGTTGGGCAACCCAAGACCTCAACCTGAGCCCGACCTAAGATTTATTGGGTTGGTGTTTGTATAGCCCAAGCCTGAGATCGGACTCAATAGATCTTGCCCAAGCTCGACCCAATGTCGGGTTGGTCACGGGTCGGTCGGGTTCAACTCGCTCAACTTTCAGCCCTAGGATTATCCACTGGCAGGTTGAGCAGCGAGAGTAGCTATTGAAGTGACGTCACCAAGATACGTGAGTCTCGTCATGATGAATGTGTTATATCTACATCGTCCATACATTTGGAGAGATAATTTCACAGTATGATCCAAATAACAAGGCAGATCAAAATCTTTAGTCGACCCCATGTTCACTCCCCAAGTGCAGGGTTGTGATATAGTAATAAACTCGGTAAGACCGAGGTCGAATCCCAAGGGACTGATACCTGTACATTATCTGAAACTAAGTAGAATTAGAACTAGACTAAGATGAAATCTAATATTGATTGTAGATTGAGGATAATTGTGAAATAATAATATAAAATTTAAGGAATTCAGAGAAAAAAAACTAGGGATTCAGAGGATCCACTTGTAGAGATCAGGGAGATCTTATGCCTGCTTCAAGAACTCAACTGGACTTAGTCCCATCTTCATCCAGTTGAAGGGTGTAACCATGAAAATCAAACTGAACTTACTTTGATCTAGTTTTCAAGAGATGAAAGGTATATGAATTAGAATGGATTCCATCACCAAACCATGCCCAGGAGACAAAGTAAACAACAGAATTAAACTAATTACCAACCAATCCACATGCTATGAAGGTTAGGAAGGGTACCATCATCCGACCATGCCTAGGAGACGATGGTGAACAATAAGGCTTCCTGACGTCATAAACATCAAAAGGAGAAAGGAATACTCAAAGCCATCGCAGATCTATTGTAATTTCAGTCACAACAAACCATTAAAAACTAAAAATATTCCTTATAATTAAACTAGAATCCAAAAGAGTTCAATAACCATGAATCAAAGCAAAACTACCATCCTAATCATGCTATAAGCTTCACCTCTTAGCCCTAGCTAAGGGGTTTAGCCAGACATGATCAAGCTAATCTTGAAGGAAAGCATAAAAAGAGAAGAAAAACCAGAAGAAGGAAGGAGGGGAAGAAGCCGACGTATCCACATGTTGAAGGATGCCTCCACAGCTGCCCACATCCACGTCCAAGCTTAACGGCTCCCCTTTCCCCATGCTCCACACTCTCTTTTATAGGCGCTGAAAGTCGGTGGACGAGCTTTTACGCAGCTACAACGTGCGCAGCGACGAAAAAAAGGCCAACTAGTTGCGTTTGGATGAAAGTTTTGGATGGTACACGGCCAAGAAACCCATTCTGGCTCCATGGTTGGGGTAAAGACCCCCTGATTGATCTTTTGCACGGTTCAGATCATCCAACTGCTCATCATATGGGCCGTACAACGCCCCACTACGGTCGAATTTCAAGGAGGAGGGCTTCCTACGAATTTTCTTGGGCTGACATGCTGGTGGGCCCCACATTGATGTTTTATTGAAAATCCACTCCGCTCATTAGATTCCTGGAGAAATTCAGTTGAAAAAGAGTAGTTTTGGTCGAGTTTTGGTGCGGTCCACTGTATAAAATTAACTCGCCGTTCATCCTACGTTTGATTTCGATTTACACGTGCGTGCACGCATGGGAACAGAAGGACACTTAGGTGAGGGTCAAGCCCTCTCTATGGACGCAATGAACGGTCCAGATCTAACAAAAGGGTGATGGGTGGAGCCCACTAGTGAAAAACAGACGGACAACGTAAAGACGCTGTCCGTTCTTTCCAAACATCCCAATTCACACCGATTCACATACCCAAACGACTCCTTAAACAAGTACCCGTAGCTTAGACAGATTAATAAATAATTTTTTCCAAGTATGTGATTTGTAAGTAATTGCTGAGTGCCTGCTTATGATCCATTACAATTTGACACAAGTACAAGAGTTTTTCTCTTTTCTTTTAAATATAGAGTTCTTCCTTTCAGTTTCCCTCTCATTTTCACTTCTAGGAGTTATTTGGTACTCTGGGTTCATATGACGCTTGATACACATGCACTTAGTGATTGCATAGTGACATGTCTTAAGTCAAAATTCAACCAGCTAAATTGTTGGATCCAATGTTTATAACTGATAGTCCAGAAATAAGTGGGACTGAGCATCCTAACCTTTGATTAGGGTGCACTTGTTCCTTGAAATAAGACCATCGAATCACATCTTCATTTAATTCAGAGGAGTGGTCCAAACATGTTTCACAAGAGTTAGAAGGGTCGATTGTAAGGGGCTCATCCTCTACCTTAAAATCAGACATGTCAGGTGAGGGGAGTGACTCATTATGACCAACCACTTCGTGTACGTCTTGATCATTGACCTGGACCAAACTTGAGATTGATTCTAGGGGACTTTGGGCTGTACATTCATGATCATCATCCCAATACGCATCATCGTCTAATTCCGTGCAGTACACACTTGGGATGGGGTTGCTCTCCTCACATTCTACACCTAAATTCGGTTGAGGTTTGAAAAAACTAACATCTACCTCATCATTGAGATCTTGTGTATCATGTGATGAAGGTGTGTCATCATCACTGTATTTGAAAGATACCCACATATCTTGACCATTCCTTTGAACAGTCATCGAGATCAACTCATCGGGAAATTGAACCGTATGCTCATTAATGGAATCCAACTCCTCATTTGTAATTCCAGAGTTCTTCAAAAGCGAGTTAGGATCACTTTTCTCGCATTGTATTTTTGGAATGAATTGTGGCTGAGATAACCGAGCCTCCTTTATCTTATCAAGGCACGAATTAAGCGCTTCCAACGATTTTCTCATTTTTGTGAGATAGGCCAGGCTACGCTGAGCTGAATCCTCTTGGATTTTTTCTGGTTGGATATCAATGGTAGGGTATCCAAGAGGATAATCATTATAACATATAGTTGGTTCATCTTCCAAATTTTGATGTTTTCCCTGGTAATAGTCATACTGATCATACATGGGAGAATATGATGGTTGATAATAAACCTCGTTTCCATAATTACGATCGTATACGACCCTATTAACCGATGGAACATAACGTTCTAGTCGGTTCTCAATGTCTGTTCTCGATGGAGAAAAATCTTAAGGTATACATTGAATTCCACAACCCTCAGGCATTCCCCAATATATCTTATCCATCTCAGCATATACCCGTACCCATGCTTCCATGGTAGAACCCTAACTCTGAGTCTAATCCTAGAAGAAAGAAAAATCCTACAGCAATACAAAAAGTAAGAGGAGAAGTTAGAAAGATGTTACCAGACTAGAGATTCCTATATTAAGATCCTGCAAAAGAAAACAAAAGAAATTAGTTTCTAAAACTAAAAATTCTAAAGTAATGTTAGTTTCTAAAATTAAAAGAACTCTTAGAATAAATTCTAAAAAAAATTAAAACCTAATCTAAAAATAGAAAAAGAAAGACTAGAAAATTAGAAAGAGATTACCAATTTAGAATGTCAAGGTCCTACAAAAAAGGAAAATACGTTAGTTTCTAGAAATCAGAAAAATCTAAACCTAAAGATAGAAAATCCTAATCTTAACCAAATTCTAAAACTAGTCAATTTAAAAAAAAACGCAACCGTCAGTCCCCGGCAACGGTGCCAAAAACTTGTTCACTCCCCAAGTGCAGGGTTGTGATGTAGTAATAAACTCGGTAAGACCGAGGTCGAATCCCAAGGGACTGATACCTGTACATTATCTGAAACTAAGTAGAACTAGAACTAGACTAAGATGAAATCTAATATTGATTGTAGATTGAGGATAATTGTGAAATAATAATATAAAATTTAAGAAATTCAGGGAAAAGAAACTAGGGATTCAGAGGATCCACTTGTAGAGATCAGAGAGATCTTATGCCTACGTCAAGAACTCAACTGGACTTAGTCCCATCTTCATCCAGTTAAAGGGTGTAACCATGAAAATTAAACTGAACTTACTTTGATCTAGTTTTCAAGAGATGAAAGGCATATGAATTAGAATGGATTCCATCACCAAATCATGCCCAGGAGACAAAGTAAACAACAGAATTAAACTAATTACCAACCAATCCACATGCTATGAAGGTTAGGAAGGGTACCATCATCCGACCATGCCCAGGAGACGATGGTGAACAATAAGGCTTCCTGACGTCATAAACATCAAAAGGAGAAAGGAATACTCAAAGCCATCGCAGATCTATTGTAATTTCAGTCACAACAAACCATTAAAAACTAAAAATATTCCTTATAATTAAACTAGAATCCAAAAGAGTTCAATAACCATGAATCAAAGCAAAACTACCATCCTAATCATGCTACAAGCTTCACCTCTTAGCCCTAGTTAAGGGGTTTAGCCAGACATGATCAAGCTAATCTTGAAGGAAAGCATAAAAAGAGAAGAAAAACCAGAAGAAGGAAGGAGGGGAAGAAGCCGACGTATCCACACGTTGAAGGATGCCTCCACGGCTGCCCACATCCACGTCCAAGCTTAACGGCTCCCCTTTCCCCATGCTCCACACTCTCTTTTATAAGCGCTGGAAGTCGGTGGACGAGCTTTTACGCAGCTACAACGTGCGCAGCGACGAAAAAAACGCCAACTAGTTGCGTTTGGATGAAAGTTTTGGATGGTACACGGCCAAGAAACCCATTCTGGCTCTATGGTTGGGGTAAAGACCCTCTGATCGATCTTTTGCACGATTCAGATCATCCAACTGCTCATCATATGGGCCGTACAATGCCCCACTGCGGCCGGATTTCAAGGAGGCGGGCTTCCTGCGAATTTTCTTGGGCTGACATGCTGGTAGGCCCTACATTGATGTTTTATTGAAAATCCACTCCGCTCATTAGATTCCTGGAGAAATTTCAGTTGAAAAAGAGTAGTTTTGGTCGAGTTTTGGTGCGGTCCACTGTATAAAATCAACTCACCGTTCATCCTACGTTTGATTTTGACTTACACGTGCATGCACGCATGGGAACAGAAGGACACCTAGGTGAGGGTCAAGCCCTCTCTATGGACGCAATGAACGGTCCAGATCTAACAAAGGGGTGATGGGTGGAGCCCACTAGTGAAAAACGGACGGACAACGTAAAGATGCTGTCCGTTCTTGCGCAGAGGAGAGAGAGGATACGGGCCAACTTGTGTTGACCGGACTCTCCGGTCCGGTGCATTGCAAGTGCACGTGCACTGTTTGCACGTCTAACCCCATGTGGGGTCCACTATGATTCCTGTGAGAAATTCTCTCCGTCCATTTTCTTTGTCATCCTAATTAAGGGGTTGAGAACAAAATTGGAGCATATCCAGATGTCAGGTGGGCCCCAAATCAGAGATTGATGGGTTGATCTATCAGTTGGGCCACTTCCACAGAGATCCAAGAGCTGAAATTCGATGTGTACGGTTCATTTATAGTACTCAGGCCATATATGAAGTTTCAAGCTGAACAAATGGTGGAAACCTTGTGATCTTTGCATTCTGGACCAATTTTGGGCCACTTGAGCTTCAGTTTCTCGATTTTCTCGGATTGCTGGTGTGTAAATCCATCGATCTTGGTCCCCTGGAGTCCATCCCTTACCTTGGTGATTCTGAAGTGCTAAATCCATTCTTTTAATACCCTTTTTCAGTCCAAGCTCCTAAATACACCTTGCATCAAAAACACGATTAAAGCAGGGCGTTAAACGGTATCATGCTCGTAAATCCAGGCAATAACTGGGGTCTAGTATGCAATATTTGACCCTCAACACCCCACCATATAAACAGTGGAGAGTGAGGCCCACCATTGAAACCTTCCTAAGGTCCACCGTGATGTTTATTTGAGATCCAACCGGCTCATAAGCTAAAATAGATACTAAATAAGGTAAAACACAAATATTGGCTTGATCTAAATCTTTTACCGCCCTTAGAAGGTTTTAATGGTGGACGTCACTCTCTCCACTATTTCCTGTAGTGGGGTGACTTGAGCTTTGGATCTGACTCATTCTCTGGCTGATACCCTAAAATGGTCTCTCCAAATGAATGGACTGTTTGGATACAAAACATACATCATGGAGGGACCCACAGAATTTGGTGACGCCAGTCTCCCGGGGGCCCACCTTGATGTATATGTTGTATGTCCATCTTGTTCATCGGTTTTTTCAGCTCATTATAGGGCATAATCTCCAGAATGAATGAATAAGATCGGAGCATACGTGGACCACATCATAGGAAAAAGTGCTCATTAACCGTTAAAAACTTATGGTGGGCCACAAATTTCTGAATCAAGCCTATATCCATGTTTTCCCTTCCAGGTTCGTGTGGCCGTATCAACAGTTTGATGGTAAATAAACATTAAAGCAGTCCACAGGCAGTTTTTAACGGCGGGCATTCAATGTCCACTGTTTCTTATAGTGTGGCCCACTTGAGATTTGGATATACTTCGCTTTTGAAATCATGCCGGAAATTGAGCTTGAAAAACTGATCAACGGTGTGGATATACAACACATACATCAAGGTGGGCTCCACTGGTAGGAAAAACACCCAGTATGGTGTTACCCAGGAAACACCTGACTCACATGGACGGTGGACCACAGCAACGGCAAAATTGTAAAATTGCTTTAAAAACCGCTTGAGTTCGGACAGCCTAATCTGCCTAAAGTTTTTTTTTTTTTTTTTTTTTTTTTTTAAACGAGTTTTAAATTTTTTAGTTATTTTTTAACGACCCAAGACAGTTGGGCCCTTAACGTGGGGCCCACCTTGATGTATTATTTTATATCCACGCGGTTCATGATTTTTGCCGGATCATTTATGGCAAGTGCCCAAATATGAAACAGTTTCAATCTCAGGTCGACGGTATTATTGGAAACAATAGTGATTGACCATTAAAAACTTTCTGTGGACCACTAAAATTTTTAATCAAGCTGATATTTATTTTCCCCCCTAATCCACGTGTGTGTGACCTTATCAACAGGTTGGATGTCAAATAAACATTAACGGTGGCCCTTGGGAAATTTTTAATGGTGGGAAGTTGATTCACCACTGTTTACTACACTATGTTTCACTTGAGATTTGAATCTGTTTCATTTTTGGGTGGCAGACTAAAACAATGTGACAAAAGGATGGACTGCGTGGATATAAAATGCATATATAAAATTAGCCTCATGACAAGGAACGCACCGTTGAATAGCTATACTCGCTATTGAAGTGATGAACAAATCTGTGGGCCCCACCATGATGTATGTGTTGTATCCACAACCGTCTATCCATTAGAGATTTCATTTTAAGGTATGAACCAAAAAATGAGTAATATCCAAATCTAGAGTAGACCCACCACATAAAATAATGGGGAGAGTGACGCCCACCGTTGAAATCTTCCTGATGTCCGCCATGATGTTTATTTGAGATCCAACCTTTTCATAAGTTAACACTGACTTTATTTTACCTTAGAAGTTTTAAACGGTGGGCATCACTCTCCCCACTCTTTTATGTGGTGGGGTCCACTCGAACTTTGGATCTGACTCGTTCTTTGGTTCGTGCCCTAAAATAATCTCTCAAAATAGATGAACGGTGTGGGTATAAAACATATATCAAGTTGGGGCCTACATAACTTGGTGACGTCACTTCAGTTGCCAGTCTCGCTACTCAACCTGGAAGTAGCTAATCCGTGTCCGAAGGAGGGTGCACCTAACCGGCTCCATTGCCTTTTTTTTTCCTCAAGCACACCCACCCATGCACGCACTCCACATGGACTCTGGAACCCAGGAATTCAGCATTTAAATGCAGCGTGTCTACCACTCATCCATGGATCAAGACCAGATCCACTCCCTTGATCTTAGGGCCTACCTTGATGATGTATTCATCTTAAGGCATGATCCAAAAAATGATATTTGAAAATGTATGGACGGTGTGGATATGCAGTATATACATCAAGGTGGGCCCCATGGTCAGGGTTGCACCGTGTTTGGTTGAGACTAGGGCGGACCTAATCCGCTCTCTACCTCGGTCGCCAACACAAACCAATGGCAGGCATTTGGTGTGGGCCTAACATTGACAATTGAAGTGGATTTAATACATAAAACATGATGAGCCAGAAGCTTGGGGTGCACGTCAAATAGGTAAAGGATCCTGGCCGTTGAATATAGGCCCGGGAGACAAATATCAGCGGGAACGAATTGCCTGCACAGAGATATCTCTGTGCCTGGTGCTGTGTGGGGTCCGCAGAGATATTCATAGCAAATCCACTCCGTCCATCTGTTTTGAAATACCACAATACGACAGGATTCTGAAAATCAGATAGATTCAAAACTCAGATGGGCCACACAAACAAAAACAGTGGGAACAACAATGTCCACCGTTGAAACTTTCCTGGAGCTAAGCATGATGTTTATATTCCATCCAAACCGTTCATAGAATTATTACCACTTGGATAAACTGTACCAACAAATATCATCCCGATACAAAACTTCTATCACCACCAGGCATTCAATCCCCACTATTTCGTGTGGTATGGCCCACATCAGTTTTTTATCTGCCTGATTTTAAGAATCCTGCCCTATTGTAGTCTTTCAAAAATGATGGACGGAGTAGATTTGTCACGGACATCTCTATTGGCCCACACAGCTCCCCGCACAGAGATATCTATGTGACCCGATCACAGGCAATCCACTCCCAATATCAGCGTTATCCACCACAATGTAAATGAGCCATACGGTAGGGAATGGTATACTAGGAATGGATGCCAAAACAATAGGTTAATGTGTGAATTTGTGAATTTAGAAGTTGTAGGTGATATTTTCATTTTTATTTTTTGCATCATATATGTTTTATATGTAAGGTTAATGTTCACTCCCCAAGTATAGGGTTGTGATGTAGTAATAAACTCGATGAGACCGAGGTCGAATCCCTAGGGACTGATACCTGTACCTTATCTGAAACTAAGTAGAACGAGAACTATATGAAGATGAAATCTAAATCGAATGATTTTTGAGGAATAATAGTGAAATATTACTCTAAAACTTAAAGAATTCAAAAGAAGGAAACTAGGGATTCAGAGGATCCACTTGTAGAGATCAGGGAGATCTTATGCCTGCATCAAGAATCATGAAAATTAAACTGAACTTACTTGATCTAGTTTTCACGAGATGAAAGGTATATGAATTAGAATGGATTCCATCACCAAACCATGCCCAGGAGACAAAGCAAACAACAGAATTAAACTAATTACCAACCAATCAACAATGCATGAAGGTTAGGAAGGGTACTGTCATCCGACCATGCCCATGAGACGATCGTGAACAATATGGCTTCCTGACGTCATAAACATCAAAAGGAGGAAAAAATATTCAAAGCCATCGCAGATCTATTGTAATTTCAGTCACAACAAACCATTAAAAAAACTGAAAGTTTTTCTTTTAATTGAACTAAAATCAACATCAGTCAGTCTAAACAAGAGGCAAAAGCAAAGTCTCTCTCATTAGACTACAAGCTTCACCTCTTAGCCCTAGCTAAGAGGTTTAGCAACCCATGGACATGATTGCATTATACCTCAATAAAACAGAAAAACAATAAAGAAAACTCTACTACCTGTCTCTGCTCGCACATTCACAACCAGCCGTGGATCTTCCATTTCCTCTTTTTCCCTTTCTTCCCGTTCTTTCTCTCTTGCTTATAGCTGTCAAGCGCCTGGAGGAGTCAGTTGTGTCCTCTTTAGACACTGCCTGCGAAGGCTTTTTCGTAATTATGATGGCTCCCTGTTTTGCGCCGTGATTTCCGGACATTTCTTGCGTCAAGATTGGAATCGACGCAGTTAATGGTACGATCCTCCATCTCGACTTCTTGGTTGGATTCGGAATCGCTTAGGAGGTAGTTGGGACAGTCCTAATTGTGCCAATGAATGTGATGGTAATCACTAAACGGCTTATATTGATGGTTTCCTCAAGAAACGGTCTCCCTTGCGCTCGTTATTGCACGTGCCACATCTTGCATGGACTTCTCCAAAGCGTGTCTTCTTTGCTTAAACGATGCCCTGAGCAAGATAAACGGCCCGGATCAACCACCAGATCCGGATGGTGGCCCACCAGACTCGTCCGCAAGCCCTGTTGCGAACAGAGCTTCCCGTTTTCTCGTGGTGATGGTTGGTGGACCCCACATTGATGGTTGCGAAGAAATCCATGCCATCCAATAGGTTCCCCACGAAATACCGTTCGGGAAGACCAAGTCCAGTTTGATTTCGGCGTGACCCACAAAACTTCATGTTACACCGTTCATCCTGTGTTTTGGATGAGCACTCCACACATTTGCTTGCATGGTGGAGAAGGGACACCTAGGCATGGGTTTTGGTTGCCCCACGGGACAAATGAACGGTCCAGATCGTGGATTCGAATGAGTAGTGGGCCCCACTACTGAAAAATGGACGGATAGCATCCGTCCACTGTTGCTGCGGAAGAAGAAGACGGGTTAGCCTGTCTTTGACCGGGCTGACCGTCCGGTGCACGACCGGTGCGTGTACACTATGTACACGCACTGTACATGTAGGGTCCACTGTGATGTTCGTGAGACATCTTCTCCGTCCATTTGCTATGTCACTCCATTTAAGGCGTTGAGAACAAAATTGAAGCATTTTCAGATACCAGGCGGGCCCCAAATCACTAATTTATAGGCTGATCTATCCGTTGGGCCACTTCCAGAGGGATCTAATGGCTGAAATTTGACGTGTACGGTTAGTTTTTGGTCCTCGAGCCATGTATAAGGTTTCAAGCCGAACAGATGATGGAAACCCAGTGATCTTGCATTCTGGCTAACTTTCAGGCCGCTTGAGCTTCGGTTTCTCGATTTTCGCGGATCCCTGACGTGTAATTCCGTCGATCTTGGTCCCCTGAAGTCCGTCCCTTGCCTTTAGTGTCATCAGAGCGTTAAATCCATGCTTTAAGCTTCCTTTTCAGTCCATGCTCGTAAATACACTCTGCATCACAAACATGATTAAAGCGGGCCATTAAACGGTATCATGTTCGTAAATCCAAGCAATTACTGGGGTCTAATGCAATATTTGACTCTCAATAGTTAACATAAACATTTTTGCCTAATGAACTTATACCATTCGCATTATGTTATATATGTAAGGTTAAGATAAACATTCTCACCTAATATTGGACGATGCAGATTTTAGACATACAATGCATTCTCACCTAATGGACTATGCAGATTTTAGATATACAATGTGGAGGGGACCATGGTGCTCGGTTGTTTTATTCACTGTATATTGTTGTGAAAATACACTACATAGGCAATGCAAGAAAAGTAAAACTATGAAATAGAAGAACCAAATCAAACTCAAATTTTATTGAGAAAAATAAAAGATTATAAGTGTAAAAATTTACGTGATTTAACTATATGTTTATGTTCATAAGATAATAATAACAAGTTTTTTTCCTCACTAAAATAAAAGAAAATAAAAATATGAGGCTTACCATTTTCTCCAACTATTCCACTTTGTAGGGAAACTGCCGCTAAGGAATTAGAAAGAAGAACGCGGTATCTCTACATGTGTTGCCCTCTTATAGACAACATTGCAGAAGAGAGTACTTGTCAAAGCCAGGCTTCACATCAACACAAGAAAACTAAGAGAGAGATGAGAAGATATTTCCTATAGGAACCAACTGAAACATGCAACCACGCATTTCACCAACTGCATCAACATTTTCTTACTTAGAAAATTAGTTTATCTAATAATGTAAAAAATATTTTTAATAATATTTTCTCAAATGTCACCCATCATTAAATATCAAGCTCAAACGTAATACTCAACTAAACAAATTTCTCGTTTTAGTGGTTCAACAAATAGATATATAATTATCAATAGAAATTGGTATTAGTTGGATTATTAACTCCATTGTAACGATATGCACCAAAATATGCACTATCGAAGGGCTCTTATTAATCTAAGAAATAAAGTACGTTCCAACTATGGTCTAGTGCATGTCCTTAACTGCATCTTTTAAAGAAAATTCCTTGCTTAAAATGTGTAAGTTAGAGAGAACTAACCCGTTGAGCTATACAGAATGGTGTAATGCAAATGTTGCATAAAATTTTTAATATGTAATATTTCGTCTTTAGAGTGTCTAGATCATTAATTAGGCAAAGAAATCCCAGTGCTTCAATGACTTAAATAGCCATAGCTTTCATGTCCTTTATAAGTTTACTAAGTTTAAAAGTTCTAGCAACATCTTTGTCATATCCTGGAATGTTTACAAAATCTCTGACAAAATTTGAAGTAGTACTTAATAATTCTATTAGAGAAAATTAGGGTAGATGCAAATTGTCTTGATAGTTAGCATGGGACCACTTGAGCATTCAATTTGCCTAAGGCTGTAGATGGTTGGTACAAAGGCAACATCAAAGCCTGGATGATCAGAATTAGGTCAATGGTCAAGAACCTAGTGTAAAGCTATGTTTCATAAGTAAAAAGTTTGAAACTCTCATTTTCACCTTGTTTCAGGCATGGACACTAAGAAAGGAAGAGAGAGCCTTTCAAAGGATTCGATATTTCTCAGGCAATCTCAAGAACCAAATAACATGAATTGTGGAAATGAAAAACTAAAGGGATATTTATAGGAGAGAGGCAGTTATTTTCCACCCTTGCGATAACTATAAGGTTGTATGTAACGTCGTGTATAATTTCGTGAAAAAAACCCTAGTACATCCACAAGTGGAATCGTCAGATAGTCATACCAGCCTAATTGAATGCCATAATTACACTAAAATTAGCGAATTTAGGATAATTAGAGTCGAATACCCATTTTCGCTATAACTAATCACAACACTAATCATCACTCACGAGAAATTTCGAAGTTTAACTTATTCTAGAAATGGCCTGATTAACCAAATTAGGTATATACCACACGTTCATGGTCCATTGATGTAGAGAGGATCACGGACAGTTACATGGCCAAGATGGATTAGAAAAGGCCCGGTCGAAGACAAAAGTGATCCGGGCCGTCGAACCTTAAATTAGGCGTATCTCGCAATCCGAAATGAGTTATCGGACGTAAAATATATGATTTTAGGGTAGAACGAGTTACTTTAGCCATCCAACCCTGCTATGTTGGGTTGCCCAAGCCGGATTTGCGAAATACCGCCAGATCGACGGTCATTTCCCTATTTTAATTCCATTTTTACTATAAATAGTAAGTTTTAGTTTCATTATAACTCTTCATCCGTTGGGCTTTAGGAGTTGCGTCCAACGTGAAAAGAGCTTAGAAAAATTAGGAGAACAGCTTGGTGAAGCCAAATAGGACACTTACTATTTTTGCCCGAAAACCTTGCGCACTAGTAGACATCAGGACCGTCTATAAATAGTAAGTTTACTATTTATAGTAAGTCACGAATTCTAAGAGTTTTAATTGTAGTTTGATTCTGATTTCTTTCTCATTGCTTAGTACCCCTATTTAAAGGGTTGTGAACTCGTTTTTATTTATTCATCAATCAATTTCAAATTTTATAAAATTTATTTTCTATTTTTCTTGCTTTCTTTCTCTTGGATTCGACAAGTCACTGTGAAGAGTCCAGAGAAGTTCCATGGATTCGGAACAGTTATTCCCTTGAGGAAGATGATGCTTAACCTCACGTCCTCCCCTACATCAGTTTGGTATCAAAGCGAGATTTTTTGTCGGATCAATGGCCTCTAATGACAAGTCAGGCAACAATCCCATGGACGGTGCTACATGGAATCATCTTTTAACAGCTTTCGAAGTAGCGCAGCAAGAGAATCAGCAAGCCATGCAAGGGCTGCAGGCTTCCATCGATCGTATGACAGATCGCATAGCAGGGGCCCTATGGCAGCTCCGTGTTCCTGATGCTAATCCTTCACCACCAATTGTTGAGACTCGTAATCGCCCTAATCGCAGGATAGTACCGATAGTGCATCTAAGGGTCATTTATGAGGAAGGGGGATCCAACGAGGAGGAGATCGATGACATAATCTTCCAACACTCCAGAGAAAGTGGCGATCAAGTAGATCGAACAAATAGGGAATTCAAGATGTGAGTTGATATTCCTATCTTCAATGACCAACTACACATTGAGGATTTCCTCGATTGACTTTCTGAAGTTGAGCGATTCTTCGACTATATAGACATCCCTAAAGCAAAGAAGGTTAAGCTTGTGGCTTACAAGTTCAAGGATGGAGTTTCAGCTTGGTGGGAACAACTGTAACTCGCACGAACCAGGCAAATGAAGGCATCAATCCGCACATGGCAGCAGATGAAGCAACTACTATGTGCCCGATTCCTCCTTAGCGACTACGATCAGGTATTATTCCAACAATACCAAAATTGTGGACAGGGTAGTCGGTCTGTGAGAGAATACGCAAAAAAATTTTACCGCATAGTGGCGCGTAACGATTTGGTCGAGACTGAATTGTAGCAAGTCGCCTGATTTAACGGTGGATTGCATATGGCGATTCAGGATCGGGTTCAGATGCAGTCTGTCTGGACGATGAATGATGCAATCAAGTTAGCCACCCAGGAGGAAGTATAACTTAAACGTCCTAACACATAGACCTATCATATCGCAAGGGTCGTTGCGACATGTCCACCCCAGGGAGCTCCACAACGCAAGGGGAAGGAGCCTGTAAAAGCACGCACTCAACCTCCTACACCCGTGAACCAAGATCAAAGAAGCGGGTAAACTAGGCCCCAAAGGGGCGTATCGACTACCACTGGCCTAAGCAGAATCCCAAACCCCTATGCTCGGCCAAGGGAAGACCATTGCTTTCGTTGTGGTCAACCGGGTCACCTGTCAAATACTTTTCCCCAGCGACAAGTGGTAAACCTCACCATCAATGATGGTAGTGATGCAAATGCCGACGATGATCCAGATATTGAGAAACCAGATTACGCCACAGAAGACAAGGCAGATGAGTCAAGTTGGGTTTAGCAGGATCATGGCGAATCACTTGTCGTGAGACGACTATTGTATGCGCCAAGGAAAGTACACCCACAATGGCATAACATCTTCCGAACTAGGTGTACAGTGAATCAAAAAGTCTGTGATGTGATCATCGACAGCGGAAGCAGCGAGAATATCGTCTCTAGGATGATGGTAGAAAAATTACAATTGAAAACAGAGCGTCGTCCCTCCCCATATACAATCGGTTGGATTAAGAAGGTCAGTGAAACAAATGTAACTAAACGGTGTACCATATCCTTTTCAATTGGCAAACATTATAATGATGAAATAGTATGCGATGTGGTTGATATGGAAGCATGTTACATACTACTCGGTCGACCCTGACAATCTGACGGTGACACCACTCATAAAGGACGAGATAACATATATATCTTCATCAAGGATGACCAGAAGACTATATTGGCCCATATGGATCCAGAGGGACCACTTGAAACTTCTAAAGTGGAGGGTCATTTTCTTTTAACCATATGAGACTTCGTGGAGGAATCTAAAGAAACAAGACAGACCTATGCATTAATCATGAAAGGGAAATAACTCGATCCCACCAACATCCCCGATGAACTAAAACCCTTACTGCATGAGTTTAAAAAAGGCCTGACAACCTTCCCGATGGATTACCTCCCATGCGAGATATCCAACACCATATCGACCTTGTCCCTAGGTCCAGCTTACCAAATCGTCTTCACTATCGGATGAGTCCAAAAGAGTACGAAATTCTGCAAGGGCAACTGGAGGAACTGATCCGTAAGGGTCTTATCCTAGAACGCATGAGCCCATGCGCTGTACCTGCTCTATTGACTCCTAAGAAAGATGGGAGTTGGCGTATGTGTGTCGACAGTTGGGCCATCAACAAAATCACCATAAAATAAAGGTTTTCCATACCACGGTTGGACGATATGTTGGACATGGTTGAAGGTGCGAAATTATTCTCTAAGTTAGATATGAGGAGTGGCTACCATCAGATTCGAATATAGTCGGGTGATGAGTGAAAGACGGCCTTTAAGACCAAGGAAGGATTGTACGAATGAATGGTCATGCCCTTCGGTCTTTCGAATATGCCTAGCACATTCATGAGATTGATAAACCAAGTTCAAAATCTTTTCATTGGGCGGTTCGTTGTGGTTTATTTTGATGATATTTTGATATACAGTCAAGATGAAACCACCCATATGGAACATTTCAAGAAGGTCTTTCAAGTGCTCACCAACAATAAACTGTATCTTAATTTAAACAAAGTGCAGCTTCATGATTGATAGCCTGTTGTTTTTGGGTTTTGTAGTAACATTTACGGGCATTCGGGTGGATGAGGAGAAGGTGAAGGAAATCAGAGAATGGCCAGTTCTCACAAATATTCACGAAGTGCGAAGTTTTCATGGACTAGAGACATTTTATCGTCGGTTCGTAAAAAATTTCAGAACCATTGTGTCACCAATCACAAATTACATGAAGAAAGGGTAGTTTCAGTTGACTAACGAAGCCAACAGGAGCTTTGTTGAAATTAAGCGCAGGTTATCTACGACCCCGGTTCTTGTACTTCCTAACTTCGATAAACTGTTTGAAGTCGAATGTGATGTCTCATATATCAGGATTGGGAGAGTTTTCTCTCAGGAAGGTAGGCCGATAGCCTTCTACAGTAAGAAACTTAACGATGCACGCAAGAAGTGGTATATATATGAGATCGAGTTGTACGTAGTGGTCCAGGCATTGCGACACTGGCGATATTATTTAATTCAAAGGAAATTCATACTTTATACAGACCACCAAGCTCTCAAATTCATTAATAACCAAGCTAACATTAACCGTGTGCATGCTAGATGGATCTCGTTTTCGTAGAAATTCACGTTCGTGCTAAAACATAAGTCTGGGCAACAGAACAAAGTAGTTGATGCACTGAGTTGTCGTGCAACTTTGCTAATCACTATGAGTAATGAGGTTGTCGGGTTCGAATGCCTCAAGGACATATATACTGACGACGACGACTTCAAGGATGCATGGGTTAGATGCTAAGAAGGACACCCTGACAACTTACATATGCACGATATGTTCCTTTTCAAGGGGAATCAACTATGCATCCCCAAAAGCTTGTTAAGGGAACAAATAATCCAAGAGCTACATGGAGGTGGCCTTAGTGAACACCTTGGGCGAGACAATATGTGAGCTCTTGTGAAAGAGCAGTATTACTGGCCGCAATTGGTACGTGATGTGGGAAAGACAATCCAATGTTGTTATATTTGTCCAAGACCAATCTCAGAATACGGGCTTCTACACCCCGTTACCCCTGCTTAACGACCCTTGGGAGGATTTATATATGAACTTTGTGCTTGGTCTCCCACGAACACAACGCGGCATGGATTCGGTATTCGTGGTGGTATATCGTTTCTTCAAGATGATGCACTTTATTCCATGCAAGATGACTTTTAATGCAACACACGCGACGAATCTATTCTTTAGAGAAGTTGTGCGGCTACACGGGTTTTTCAAGACTATTACTTCTAACTGTGACACGAATTTCATTAGCCACATTTGGTAAACATTGTAGACTTGATTCGATACACGACTTCAGTTTAGTAGAGCCTACCACCCATAAATTGATGGGCAGACTGATATTGTGAATCGCACGTTGAGAAACCATTTTCGATGTATTTCAGGAAAAAAATCGAAGCAGTGGGATTTAGCCTTATCTCCAGCGGAGTTTGCATTCAACAACATGGTGAATCGCTCAATAGGAAAATCTCCATTTTAGGTTATTTACGGACGAGTACCTCATCACACACTTGACTTGATCCTTCTCCCCAAGCTCCCCGGCATGAGCATTGCAGTAGAACATATGGTAGACAGGATCATGGGCATTCAGACGGAGGTACAAATTAAGCTACATGCCTCGAACGAAAAGTACAAAGAGCAATCGAACAAGCATCGATGACAAAAAATGTTTGAGGTAGGTGACCAAGTAATGGTCCATCTGCGCAAAGAAAGATTTCTAACTAGAACGTATAACAAGTTAAAAAATAAGAAGATTAGATTGACCCACTCATCTACGCAAAGAAAGATTTCCGACTGAAGGAAGTTCCAATCAAATAAGAAGATCAACTGATAGACAGCCGGTAAGAGAGAAATGGATTAACAAATTTGAAGGATTCTCTAGGCTAGATTGGATGCTATGACGAGGAGGACTTCATGACAACCAGACCTTGATCAAATATAAAGGATGATGCCAAGATTGACAATCCAACATCCAAGGTAACTGAATCCACTTTTGCAAAAGAAGTGGAAGTCGAAGGTTTGAATTTGGAGGATAGTTAAGAAGTGTAAGAAGAGATGATGTGTATTCAAACACAAGTCACCAATCACATGTGTAGGCATTCACCATCAATTACCATTAAAGCTAAAAAAGACACGCTTGTAGGAGAGTAATGCCTTCGACTTTAACTGAGGACTGTTCCTTTTGAAGCCAGGTGGAATTGATGCAACTAATCAACCACACAAGCAGTTGATCATAGATCTGACAAATCTAGATGTTAAGACTGTAATGATTGATGATATGGACCAAATCAATGGTATGATTTATTAGTTTTTTGTTGGTTTTAGGGCTGAATTAAGTATTCAACAAGGTTCTCAGTGAGCCCACATTAGGGTATCATATGATTTTAGAATGACACAAAAGTGTTGTATCTCATAACCTATCAAGCTTGCTTTCAAATAAGCCTAAGATCATAAAATTTTGATGGTGTGTGGATGAGTTATGACCAATTTACATAAGTCCCATGTAGTGCATTCAAGAGCACATTGGTCATTTTTTTTTTTGTTAGTTCTTTTTAAAGCCTATATAAGGCTATGCTTTGACATGTCAAAGAGGGTAAATTAGAAATGATATATATATATATATTCAATTTGGAAGAAGATTTGAGAGGGGTTTTGGTGATTGCTAACACTTGGCTAGAGGATTGTTGGGATTCTTCCCTACAATCTTGTTTTTTTTTTCATTTGATCCACTTGCACCCCCTTTGGGATTGCATTACTCAATAACCAACTACATACAAATCCAACTCAACACAACCTGGCGACAAAACACAACCCAAACATGCTAATACAGCTGGATATTGAGCCAAGCACTAAGATATGCATAATGATATCAGTTCTTTTGCAAGGTTGCTTCAAAGTAACCAAATGAAGTAGAATAATGACAAAATCATGTTCTTAGATCTTAAAAATGGTATAATTGCCCCTACAAACCTCTCTTTCGAGACGAACATGTGAGAGAATCAAATTTTGTGATTTCTGGACATCTAACTCTAAAAAAGAATGGATATCTTGTGAAATCTTCATTCCAGTCACCGAATCGAACACCAATCACCTCCGACGACATTCTGCAGACGCATGCCGAGGCCCTAAAAGCAATGGTAGGAGCAGCATTCTATAGACCTGATGAACGGTTGGCATACTCTTGAACCAATGCTGCGAAGAGCGACCGGTGTTCAAGTAAGCGGGTTGGTGAGTCGAATTCCTTGGCCAGTCCTACAATGCGCATGGAAAAAAAATTCAAAGATATTATCTCTCTATACATGACTAGAAATGCAAGGATAAAAAAAATATCTGCTATTAATCATTTAAAACAACTAAACCATGTGGTATGAATGGACATGAGAAGGGTTTTCAAGCAATTGAAAGGGCATTTACATAATTTGGGGGAAGCTCCTCCCGGAAAAAAAATGAGGTTTGCTACAATACCCACCATGGCTAAATTCATCAGGTCTAGGATCATGTTAGCTGATCCAAACCATTGATATGACAATACACAGTCAATAGTCATTGGCTCGAAAATCTTCAAGATGGAAAGACCAAAAACTTTTGATAAATGGTCCACAGAACAGCAGTTAAGGAGCCAGTCCATGTTCAAAGGAAAATAGTTAAATGATCATAGGAGCTGAAATATTCCAATGTGAAGAGTCCTCTTGGGCATCCCCCATCCAAAGTGAGGCACATCATAAAAACGGTTCAGATCATTCAAACATGACACCAGATCCAACAGCTATAGTTCCCAAATATTCCGGGGCTATATTCCTAAACTTCTCCCAGGCCTGATTTTGCACCGGGGCATGTTCATGACAGGCCACACCTATTGAACAATAATCTCACACGTGTGGCACATTGGCACATGTGCCAAGAGTGTCTAATGGGTCCCATTTGCATGTTTCCGGCGGACGACATCATATTAAACATTTCTTAAATCTTCATTGACAGTGAATGGCATATTAAAGCACGAGCCTTTTTGTTACCAGAGACTGCCTACTCCGAGGCAACTGGATTGAGTCATGCTGAATTACTGGGTTTCTAAACTGAGTAGGACTTTTTTCTTGTTTTGAATAATAAACCAGGGCTAGGATCCCAATGCATCCTCCAATGTGGCAAATCCAAAAGATCCAGACCATTCATCAGGTGGACCCCATTTTGTTTACAACAAAATAAAATAACAAATATGGTCTGGTAATCAGGTGGGCACATGTGTACTAAAAACTGGAAGTTTGAAGAAGAAGAAAGGACCAAAGGTCCACATGCGACCTACCCTATTACTAGATCAGCTTGCTTTTGGGTCACCCGACATAAATGGTGTGGCACAAGTGATGAATGGCCTTTAGCATGGTTTTTCTAAACCAGTTTCCTTTTTTCCATTAAATTTATGGTTTGTTTTAAACTTTTTGGGTGTGTTTGATTGCACCAAATATCATGTATTTCATGATGTTTCATGATTAATCAATCTATCTTGATGAAACCAAACACACCCTTCATTTTCATTTCATATATTATTATTTTTGTTGTTGTTGTTTTCCATCGCTGAAAGAAGCATTAGCACATACCTGCATCTATAACCAAAACTCTGTCACAGTCCATGACTGTGGGTATTCTGTGAGCAATGCTGATAATCGTACATTCCGAGAAGTCTTCCCGGATGATCTTTTGAATAACGCCGTCGGTTTGCGAGTCTACTGAAGCAGTTGCCTCGTCCATGAACAAAATCCGGCTACGCTTCAGCATCACCCGTCCCAAACAAAGGAGCTGTCTTTGTCCCACGCTCCAATTATCACCACTATCAACCACTGCAAAAAATGCCAAACATGAGCAAAGAAAATTAGCGACAGGGGGGGGGGGGGGGAAAAAGTGCGACTGGTTTCATCAGAAAATCACTTCAATTATTAAAAATCTTTGGATCTGGTTATTATTATTATTTAACTTAAAAAAGAGTTTCCAATTTTGCAAGACTAACTAGAAGTAAAACAAACTGAGAAATGCTTTCTAGGTAATGAATTAATGAGGACCCATGGGATTGTAATCCACATGTGGGGACCATGGTTTGGTGATCCAGGTTGCTGATCTGATGGGCCCCATTGTGGACCGGAGGATGTTCAAACAATTCTCCATGATTGGAAGATCATAATTTGTAAACTTTTGATAAGTGGATTACAAACAAATGGTTAAGTATAAAATGCAACGGTTGGGGAAAACGGCCTAGGATCTTTCAATCTGAGAGGGTTTTGAGGCATGGTCCATCCTTGGCAGAGCTTCAGCACATCAATGCTCTGTACCACCAAAACACGGTGCCCCACTCGTACAAAGTAAGGTCTCAAGGACACTATACAGTGTTTTGTAGGTTTATCAGGAACTTAGCAATTCATTGCGACTTTATCGTGTGTGGATTTGGACTTACTAGTAGTTACATAGAAACTCCAAACCCATCACACTTGTAGGCTGCCAAGAGAATTTTGAGATACATTAAAAGTACTCAAAATCACGGAATATTTTATGCACCTGTTACCTATTCAGAACCTGACAGATACACAGATAATAATTAGGCAGGAGAAGTTGAGAAGAGGAAAAATACTTTCAGATTTGAGTTTCATCTTGGTTCAGGTGTGTTCCCATGGTAATCAAAGAAAGAAAAAAGGTAGTTGTATTCTTGACCGCAGAAGCATGGTACATTGCAACTGCCACTAGTGCATGTAGGTGGTTTGGCTAAGAAGGATACTTAGTGAACCGAATCATTTGCAGGAGCATCCTATGAAGATCATGGGTGACAACAAGTTGAAAGTTGCATTAATGAAGAATCAAGTCTTTCATGGTAGAAGCAAACACATTGATATCAAGTATAACCATATACATGATCTTGTGAAAGAAAAGGAGATTGAGCTCAAATTTTGCAGATACGAAGATCAGACGGTGGATATTTTTAAAATGCATTGAAGGTAGAAGATTTTTCCAAGTTGAAGATTGTGAAGGGAATGAGAGAAAATCAAGTTTAGAGGAGGCTTTTAGAAGTCAAATAAACATGATTTCCAAGTCTTGGTACAACTAAGATTACAAGTAATTGTTATTTTGCTTTTTTAGCAAGTTTCTATTTTAAGTTTGATTCCAAGTTGGCTTTCTATTTTTTAAGTGTGAGTTGTGTTGCTTTAGAGAAATAATAAATAGGAAGAGGCAGAGAGTATTTTATTTTATTTTATTCTCTCCTTCATCTCTTGTAGAAGGCTAGTTCTCTTAGAACTAGATGTATGGCATGTTGATTCAAGTTGCCGTAACAATTGTAGAAGTGGGGTTTTCAAACCCTACAAGGTGCACAAGTGGGCTCTTTTTTCATAAGAAAATTAAATTATTATTTGCACAGGTGAATGATCACATATATTGAAATAAATGGTAATGACCATTAGATGCGGTGTGTGGGGCCCACCATGATGTTTAAGTTCCATCCAACTCATCCATTAGATGTGAGGCCTATATCCCAAAATCCAACCTGATCCATGACTTAGGTGGGCCACACCAAAGGGAACAATGAGGGACATCAGGAGGGTGACACCCACCATAGATACTTTAAGATGGAATGTGGGGTCCACTTTCTTGTGTTATATGCCAACCAACCCATTTATCTGGTGCACCGCACCAAGAAGGGACACGCTAAAAATCAATTCATATAGGTTTTATGCATCATGGTACATTGCTTCCTATGGTGTCCCACTGAGTTTTGGATCAAGATGGTGCACCATGTGCATGGTTTGGAGCCCACAAATCATGGGCGGGCCCCACAGCTCAAAGGTTGAATATATGTGATTAGTCCCCTATTTATGGTAAGTTTGGATGTTCCTGGTTCACATAACTGACATGATTCACCAGTGCCAAAACACAAGTGAGATGTATGGAAAGGTCCACACATGTCTCACTTGTGGTTAGAGACATAAAAATGGAAGCTGGCTTAAAAAGGATTCCATTTTTTCTTGAGCAATCATGGCAATTTCATTAGAAAGGGAGGAACACGGATTCCATGTTCGGCGCCACAAATGCAAATTGCACCTTCTTGGCTCGGGATCCTTGGCATTTGGCACTACATCCAAAGGCTAACTTAATCGAAATGGTGCAATGTATTTTTGTCCCCCACAAACTCCCATGAATATTCCCTACTTGAAAGAAAGAACGAAAGTATAATACCTAACGAATCAAGTTTCTCAGGCTTTCCAGCTACCACGTCTTTTAGCTGGCACCGTTCAAGGCTCTGCAAAAAAAAAAAAAAGGAAACCGCAAATGATTTCATTGAATGTGGCATTTCTGTACAAAAAGAGAATTCCTCTTCATTCTAAAACTAGTTTACTCCACCCAAGCTAACAAGGCATGTCATGTTATTGTTGTTTCTAAATGGAGTTGCAAGTATGTTCGGTTGATGACAAACACATCAAACTATATTGTTTAACAATTAGGTTGAGGAGCATTTGGATGTAGAATTGAAGTGGATTGAAATGACATGTCTGATAAATGGACATATCCAAGTTGCATTTTTTTATATTTAGAATGCACACTAATGGTATGGCTCTAATCTAGGTATGATACTTTCTAGTTGTATTGCAAAGAATCAAAATCTCAATTGAAGGCTAAGTCCTCATTATGATTCATGAATGGTAGAAAATGTTATTTTTGTCAATGTTCGCAATTCAATTTACTTGTGCATCCAAAGCAAGCCTTAAACTATTTCTTCCTAGTTTATCTATCTCATATAATTATAATTATTTCTTCCTATTTGAAATGTGTTTCTCATGAAATGTTTCCATGTGCATGCATACAAATGGACCCAAGTAATAGAGAGTTGAAAGAAATATTTTGTTAGTTTTCTCAATGCAACCACAATAAATACCTTTAGGCAATGTTTGGGAACGATGGATTCCACACCAAACAAAGGAAAGGAAACATTACGCTTTTCCATAATTTGGATTCTTGGCACAAGAAACTAGATCAGTTTTACTTCTTAAAAAAAGTACAGAGTATTGTAAGAGGAATATGGGATTTCCATTTGCTACCCAAACAAGAACTCATAATTGGAATCCATGCTTTAATAGTTCTCATGGAAATTATTATTGGATAGATTAATCTATTTTCCTTTCTCTTCCCATAAGAAGTCAATTCCTTACAAGACATCAACTACACATTTATTAAAAAGAACAGATATAAATATTTCCTTTTGTTTCAATACCTTCCATATCTCGTCATCTGAATACCGACCGATAGGATCAATGTTGCTTCGAACAGTCCCTTCGAAAAGAACAGGTTCTTGAGGAATGATTCCGAAGCGTGACCTGAGATCATGGAGGCCCAACTTGCAAATGTCGACTCCATCGATGATTATTTTCCCTCCAGAAGGCTCAACCACCCTAAAGAAAGCTTGTATCAAAGTCGATTTCCCACTCCCTGTTCGTCCAACAACTCCAACCTTCTCTCCTCCTTGAATGCTAAGAGTAATGCCCTTGAGAACTAGAGGAGTGTTCGGTCGATATCTAAGCTGCATGATTAATCCACGTCACTTCATTTTAGCATGACTATAGAAAATGTGCCATGGTGAGGATCCTTTATATACTTCTCATAAACTTTTTTATGTATGGTCCTTCTAGCATGGCATAATGGGATGGAGGGGTGGATAGTAGGGTGAGACATGGCCTTTAACTTGATCCACATGATCTTCTCCATTGTTTCCGTGGGGTGGTGGGAACTCATGGAAGGAAATCATAGGTTCTGAAATCAAGTCCATGGTCCCAAAACTTTGTAGGTCAGACTTAATCTACAATGTGATTTGTGGGGCCCAACACGATGTGTGCATTATATCCAATCTGTCCATCAAGTGCGGCCCATCATTTTCTCCTTGGTGCAAAAGAAAAAAAAGAAAAAGAAGGCTGATGACCCTAAACTCAGGTTGACCGCCTCAAATATTTTATTTTATTTTTCAAAACAAGACCACATCAAATACATAGTTTTGCCACCCGCTCAAACTGAAAGGGAAATTCTATATGATAGCTATAAGAACAGCCATGCTTTATGAGACAGAATATTGGGCAGTTAAGGAACAACACATTCATAGGATGAATGTAATTGAAATGAGGATGTTGACAGAGGTAAGTGGTAGGATGAGGAAGGATATAGAGAACTAGAAATGAATACATTCGAGGGAACTTGGGAGTGGCACCAATAGGTAGTAAGATGAAGGAAAATAGACTTAGATGGTTTGGTCATGTGCAATGGAGACCAAGAACTGTGTTGATCAGAAGTATTGAGTTGGCATGGGTTAAAAGCTCTAAAATGGCAAGGGGACGGCCCAATACGACATAGGCAGAGGTAGTAAGAAAAGACATGATGACCTATGGTCCAACTGAAGTTATGGCCCTTGATAGAGTGGAATGGCAGAACAAAATTCATGTAGCGGACCTCAATTAATTGGGATAAGGCTTAGATGATGACGATGACATGACAATTCAATCTAATCCATTCAGAAGATGCACGGGTCCCAGTAGGATGAATGAACACCCAAAAAGTCGGGCCATTCCAAAACTCACATGGGCCACACAACGTGATATTAGAGGTTTCAGGCATGATTTTACACTGGTCCACATGAATTTGGATCTACCTGCTTTTTAGGCACCTAGGAGAACCTGAGGATCAAACATGATGGACAGGTTGGATGTCATGTACACATCACAATCGGGCTCACATTGGCTTTGTAGTGGATTCAGCCTCTTTTTAAATATCTAGAGAAAAGGAAAAGTCTGGAATTTAAAAGATCAGATTATTTACCTGCAAGGCTTTGAGATCGACATCACCCTTGGTTGGCCAATTTGGAGGAGGAAGAGAGTCTTTGATCTCCCATGCTGCTTCAGAGGGTATGTTTGAGAACTGCTTCATTCGCTCAACTGAAACCATCCGATTCTCCACAAAGCAGCTAATCCATATTGCAAAAAACAATGCACTGTTGAGAGAGAGTCCGTAGGAGAGAGACAATCCAACGTATTCTGCAATATTCAAAATTCGAAGTCAGTTCCTGCAAAATGGAAATCTCAAGATTTTTAAAAGAACTGAGAAGCCCACTGCCTTTTCTGCCCTCAGTCCATGGGTGCTATCCTAAAATTATATTGGCCCACTCATCTGGCGAGGGACAATTTGACTTCAAATGTAAAGCATTGGCTATAAATTTTCTAAGCACCCATTTCTTTGTAGATGTGGTCCAATTGAAATTCCCTGTGGGAACACACTATGAACACCCCCAATACCATAGACATGTGAGCCATTGGTCATTTATGGTAAGGGCCACCATATGGGTTGAGGATCATCTGACATGAATGCCCCACCATGGACGGTCAGAAACTGGACCTACTGAGTAATTGATAAAAACCATACTCTTAATTGCTTTCAAGCATGGACATGAATCAAAGCATCAATAGATAAGGAACATGGTTTTGAATTTTCATATAAATACCAGGCTTGACTATGCTGCTCGGCAACAAGACCATGAACAAAGCAGAGATGCAGAGGATGAAGCTCCCAATTAGCTCCAGACGGAAACCCAACCACTCGTTGGATCCGTTGTTGTGGAAATCCATACGTAGATTTGCATTGACCTTTTCTATATTCTCTTGAGAAAACCTTGCCTGCTTATTGAAGCACCGGATCGTCATGACTCCAGATACACTCTCCGAGAAATGATGAATAACAGGTGCTTTTGTGATCGAATCAAGGCGAGTCAGTTCACGTGAGGATGCGAGATAATATCCCTGCAGCAAGACACAGACGTTGTTAAAGATGGACCTCTTTCACTGGTTGCACATTTCTCTTAGAGGGTTGTTTCATTTTATAACATCACACTAAAGATTCAATGTATGAGTATGGACCACCGCCTTCTTAGGGAATGGACCTGCTTGGGTGGGTTGCCACATCCTTAGCAGGTGGCCGGCCCCACTCATCACCATTGTCTGATTGTAATCAGATCCATGATAAGAATAAGCAATAAAACTCGATCATGATTGACGGCATACGTACCCGGTACCAGAAATTCAACCAAGCTAGTGGAATTATGAGTATAATTGTGGGCCAAGCAACCTGACACGTGATGGCGATAATGCTAAGCACTGTGATGTACATCGAAACCGAAAGACCCACAAGGAATGGGATGAAGATATCAATGTTAGTTTGGTCTGTTGATGCCTGAAACAGGAGTAGAATCGAAACATCCTTTGATCAGTACAGAGACATTTGTTCGTAACAGTAGCATCAGTAATGTAGTGCTTCAAAACAAAATAAATAAATAAAAATAAAAATTGAATTTTGCTAGTCCCACATGTACCACCAGTCTACATGCAGGCAGGTGTGCTGCCTTGTGCCATGCGCGAGCTGCTCATCAGAAAGGCCCCTCCATGACAATGACCGGGCCTAAAAGTCACTCTTGTTCACAAATGAGGCAGTCCTCACATGCAAGTCGAATTTGGACAATGGGCTAACCGACTGTTCTTTCATAGACATGGGACCCAGCTGATGAACAGAACATCCTATTCTTTTATTACCATCTTAATCATTGCTTATTCAAATGATTGCTTGATATTCTGTACTACACTTGGAATACCACGATATGTATGTCTTTCTGCCCCATTCAATTGATTTAGAGAACAACCTTGATAATCCAGCAGAGTTTGAGGATGATATGCAGGCACTTGGAAATTATGCAGATATTGCACCCATGGCATACAATTCAAATTAAACCATCTAAATTATGGTTTCTAGTTTAGATGGATCATGAATCAAACATCACACTTATTTGATTTATCTGAGTATCAGATTGGTAGACATTTATTGGACAGTTAAAAATGAAAAATATCCAGTGGTCTTATTTCAAGGTGACACTGGGCTCCACAATTTAACCAGTTTAATTTGAGTTAATGTATGCCACGTGTACAATGTTTTGTTGCCTGCATATCAAGCATCACACTCTGCCTGGGTCTCATATAACTCCCATTGATATTATGGCTCAGATTGAAAGAGTAAACTATCTCAAACGCTAATTGGGATCGGGGAAATGAGAACGTGAATTTGAAAAATTCATGAACTGATCAAATTCATGGATTTGCATTGGACTAGGATTTGGAAAAATTCAAAGTCCATAGTTTGGGAATCAAATCCATCGATTTGGGGAGCATATATTGCAAGGGAACAACTTCCATTGCTTTTGAGAGAGTCACTCATTTTGTGGATTGGCTTAGTTTTTGGTTCTTTTGGGGACTTGGATTTGCACCAAAACCCATGGGTTTATGGGGGAGTGGATTTGGGAAATCCAAGGATTTGGCAAATCATGAATGGAAAACAAACAGGAGAGATCTGAATCTGTAGATTTCCCAAATCCCCCACCCAAGCAGACGACCATTAAAAAGCCTTGTATAATAACCAACTGAAATTGAGAGTATTTTTTTTCCTCCTTTATCATGAAGAGGGAGAGTGATCTTACCCGACTCAGAATCCTTCCAGAAGGCGTTGTATCAAAAAATGACATGGGAGCACGCAAGAGGCTGTTAAGAATCTGCTTGAAAAATTTCTGAGCTGTTTGGAGCCCCATAACTGCGAGGAGAAAGGCCCTGATTGTCACCAACACAATCGAAACTGCCGCAATGATACAATATACACGAATGAACAAGACTGGCTTAAATGAGGCTGCGTCCGACGTCTCGAATGCCAGCCAATAGTCACTCGCCAAGAGGGCCAACTGCCATGCTAGAGAAATTCCCAACACCATCAGCACACCCCACCACCCATAAGCCTCTGTGATGTACTGCTTGTAAACTTGCCAGCTGACATTGCCAGTCTCTCTCTGCTCATCCTCTATGAGCTTGGACGTCCCATTTTCGGTCCTGGGCGAGTCTACAGACCCATTTTCTCCATTGGATTGGCCTTGATTCATAGCCGGCTTAAATGCATTCGGTTGTTGCTGATTGTCAGTGGACATAGTGTTGCCCTTCTCTACCAGCTCCATGGAAGTGGCATGGGCAGTGACAAGCACTTCAAAATCTGTGCCAGATCCTAGCATCTCGTCATACTTTCCTGATTGTACAATCATCCCATCCCGCATTACCTGATTTTTTAACGGCACAAAGTACGAAAAAAAAAATTTAAGATCACAAAGCAAGAAAAATCATCTAAATGCCTGTAAATGGTTCAAGTTGTAAATGGTTTACAGGTAAATGATTTATCATTTACAGCCTATCCTGTTTGGCTTTTAAGCTGCAAATGATTTACAGGTAAATGATTGTCTATGTTTGGATAGCCCATAAATTGTTTTTGTCTTGTAAATGGAGAGCCAATCTTTCCATTTATAGCCGTTAGGTTGTAAATGGAGAGCCTGTAAATGAAATCTGAACTTTTTGCGTTTAAATGAAATAGGGGTAAATGCAGTAAATCATTTACAGCCTGTAAATGATTTACAGGCAAAAAAGGTCATCCAAACAGTGTAAATGATTTACCTGTAAATGATTTACAACTTGGCCCATTTACAGGCATCCAAGCGACCCCCAAGTGTCAGAGGATGGATACATATTTATAGTACAGTTGCAATACAATTATAGACAGGTGGATTTTGGTATGTTACCTTCTAGAATTAGCTGTTTCTATTGCTTAATACTTGTATACAACTAGTTATTCTCAACATAATACAACCAAGTATTCACATTGTAGCCTTAATTTACAGAAAGCTTCCGACTGAAATATGTGTTTGGATGCACTATCAAATTGCATTGCATTAACTACTCTAATGGAAGTGTATATGATCAGATAGTGATTTCTTTAGCATTCATATTGAGGGTCTTTATCAACAAATTTCAGTCATGTTAGTTTCAAGTCATACTTGAAAGATGTATAATTCCAATTTGAGGAGACTTTCTTATCATGAATACTAGGAAACATAACTAATCTAGTTATTTATTCATTAAAGTGAATTATCGCAATTCAATCAGCTGGTGAATTCAAATGCAAACCGGGCCTGTTTGGAACATGGGATTAAATGGTATGGAATTGCATTAGGTGGAGTTAACACCAATTATTGCACAATGATTATATGTCCGGAAATACCATGGTATTTTGACCATTCCATCTCATGTTTGGGATCAAATTATTCCTTTAGGAAAAACACTATATTAAGTGAAACCTACATTTGATGGACCATGGAATTGTAATCAACGGACCAGATATCATAATTGATGCTGGTCACTTGTATGCATATACCACTCGATTGTCATGTGTAAAGGGTGCATATGAATGGACAATGTGGATAAAACATACGCATCAACGTGGGGCCCATAGGTGTAGTGAGTTTTGAAATCCATCGGAAATCCCACTGTTTCTCCTGCTGGGACTGGGTGACATGATGCCCGGATTAATCGAATCCTTCCCCTCATTTCCAAATGCCGGATGTAATTTACATTGGACCAAATGCTATTCCATACCACCTAATCCCAAGTTCCAAACAGTGCCTTGGCATCATGAACTTATTTGCAATGCTGAAGAAAAGGAAGATTTGTTGCAATGCAGCTTCTCTATGTTTTACTCTAGAAATTTAGTATGAGACCCATGTGATCATCACCGAAAAAAATGGAAATTTTGCACATTAACTGAATATTTTTCCCATGTGCTTTTCTAGAGCCCAAGTAAATCACATCCATCCTAAATGAAAGTTGGAAAAGCAATATCTGTCATCCTCACCTCAGGATGATGAGACATAAGCTCTAGTAATCTTTACGGCTCAATCACAAACCTTATATCGAAAGAGATATAGGTGATCAGTACTCATATTGAAGTGCAGTGTGCATGTAGGTGATCAGTACTCATATTGAAATACCGATGTGATTCATTGACTTCAACATAAAATGAGAATTTTACAAGATAAGTTACTGTCCAACCAGCATATGGTACGTACAGGACCCAACCATTGCAATAGGTTGGACCCACCTCAGGGACCAAATAGTGCAAAAATCAATCAAATCCACCCATCAGCTTGGTCACACCATAGAAAACAATATATTAAAAAAAAAAAGAAAAAAAGAAGAAGAATACATGTTGAGATGGGATGCAGATTGTGTCCTACCCCCACCCGTCTCCAGCTGGGAACGGGTAGGGGCTTTGAGTGGCCACCGTGATGTATGGGTTTTATTCACATCGTCCATCCATTTTTCCATATCATTTTAGGATATAAGCCTAAAACGGAGGCAGATCCAACACAGATGTGGACTACACAATGGGGATTAAACTCTTACCATTGAAAACTTATTGGGGGCCACAGAAGTTTTGGATCGATCTGATATTTGTGTTTTCTCTCCATCCAGGTCTTTGTAACTTTATGAATAGGTTGGACGGCAAATAAACATCACAGTGGGCCCTAGAAAAGTTTCAATGGTGATAATCATTATCACCACTGCTTCCTGTGGTGTGGTCCACTTGATCCTTCAATCTGCCTAAATTTTGGTCCTATATCATAAAATGATACGGAAAAATGGATGGATGGTGTGGATAAAACCCATACATCATGGTGGCCACTCAAAGCTCCTGCCCGTTCCCAGCTAGAGACGGGCGGGGCTAGGACGCAATCCGCGTTTGTTGAGATGATACAAAAATACAGGTGTGGCCCACTATATGAGTGGATCGGGCTGATAGGAGGATGGAAATTATCCACTGGTTGGACGGTAAATAAGTGGTCGAATCAGCATCTTTCTAAACAAATAATTTTGATTATTTGTGCATTTAGTGTTACTTTTTGCCAAGTTAAAATGATGGCATCCCCAGTAGAATCATGTTTGATGGGAGTGAGTTATTCTACAAATTCCGAGATGCAGAAACATCACGCTCACCAGTATGAGATCAGCATTGTGTAGGAAGTCTACTTGATGGGTCACCAGCAAAATGGTCTTATCTTTGAGAACTCCCCTTACACATTCCTGCAACAAATTACTCAAAATGCTAAGTTGAATAAACCAAAGATGTAAAGGCATTTTATTTAGCATGCTTTGAAGCATTTCAGATATGTTGTGTACATCTGTGCATTTGTCTCAGGACCCTGAAATTCTGCAGTAAAAATGGCAATCACTATTAGGCCATGATTGCAATAGAACATTGAGGGTTGTTTGGATTTGGGCAAAGTTGTGTCCTGACTAATAGCCGTGGACAACAATACATGTCTATGGTTTGTCAATCCTCTTGTGCATGGAAACCAATGTGCTTTTAGACAAGTAGTCATGGACACGTGACCCCTTAGACCATGGATTGAGTGTCTTTCGTGAAGAGGTAGAAGTGGACTTGTCAATGACACTATAGTTTTGGTGCACATGAAGCTCATATTTTTCTGAGCACGTGCTTGATGTGTTTATATGTGCCACCATCAATCTTCAAGCACTAAAAATGTGACAGATATGTCAAACGTTCACATGCACATGTGTAAGCGTGCTATCAACAAATCTTTAATTTCCCCATGTGGCACAATCTATTTGCTCATGATCCAGGGTGTTTGACAAACAAGAGATAAAACAACTAGTCCACAACAACATGTCCATGACTAGCTAGCATTGACAGCATCCCATAATGGCTAGTTGTGACACAACTTTGCCTGAATCCAAACAGGCCCTGTGGGGGCGCATTTGAATGCACTATTTATTCAATGTGGACCAACTTATTCAACCTGGTCACACACCAAGGGGCTTATGATCATGATCCAACAGTGGTCATTTCGACCTGCATAGAAGTTCAGTGTGGTCCAACTCTAACTGGACCAAAACGGTACTACTACTACAATACCAACCATATTAATCATGTGATCAATGGATCACAACCACGGAATCATTTACAATTCAAAAATAAACAGCAGCAATATGTTGTATTTAGATATATTATCTAGGGGTGGCAATGGGCCTAACCTGCTTCTTAGGTGGGTTGGACCAAGCTAAATGGGTAGTGGGTTGGGCTTGGGTTAGAAATGTGTGCTCATTTAAAGTAAACGAGCCAACAGTGGTCTGGATCCTACCCAACCTGACGCACCCGCATAGCTTATCAATGGTCTGGGCCATGACCCGACCCAACCTGACCCAAAACTAGGACTGGGCATATGTCTTTAGCCTCATATTCCATTCCTAAACTTGAGTGTGGCCACTCTGACGGGTTGGGTCGGTTGAGCGTGAGCCTGACTCGATTAAAATTAAATGGGTTGGGTCGGATTGGGCTTGATGCATTTTAAGTGGGTCGGGTTAGGACAAGCGGACATGGCTGTGGATTGTGTTCGGACCGAAATTCATGGCTCATAAATGGGCCAAGCCCTGACCCCACCCATTGCCACCCCTATCCTATCAAGCAAAAGAAAAATCAAGAAATGCAAATGACCTTGAATATTTCTGAGCCAGTATGGGCATCGACGGCGCTGAAGACATCATCGAGGAGGTAGATGTCACAGTCCTGATAGACAGCCCGGGCAAGCTGAATCCGCTGCTTCTGGCCACCACTCAGGTTGATACCTCGCTCTCCAATCTCGGTCTGGTCCCCAAATTCCATCATTTCCAAGTCCTTCTCCAGGCAACACACCCTGATCGCCTCCTTGTATCTTGCACGGTTCATTGGCGATCCGAAGAGTATGTTTTCTTGGATGGTCCCGTTCTGGATCCATGATGTCTGGGCAACGTAGGCAGTGGACCCACAAACTCTCACCTGTATGGAAGAAAGGACTTAAAATGGTCATGGTGATGATTATTATTATTATTTAGTTAACATGTATGGCTTAGAAATGTTGTCATGGATTCCTATAAACAAAAAATACACACGTGTTAATGGTTATGAAATGGCAAATGGTATATGCACCAGCTGCATCAAATGCATTACCAGCACGCATGGCCATAATTCTAAAAATCAGTGGTCGACTCAAAATAAAGGCCGAGTCAACTCGACTAAGCTAGATTTCTAGTTAGGCAACCTTTTCTACCAAAAGCAAGAACATGCTAGCAGCAAGCAATTAGCAACCTTTTAATTCTATCTGTTTTCGAATGCAGTAAATACTAAAAATCTAATTATTAAAACATCCAGTTAAGTGTGTTAAAGATCCGGTTTGAGTCTTTAAGTTAATCTGACCCAGCAAGACATCGACGGCGTGGATGTAAGGCACGTACATCACGGTGGGCCCCACAGTCAGGGATCTACCGAAGCCGCTCCCCTACCGAACAGTCTTGATCTGGAATGGGTTTTGTACGGCAAGTGCAAATGGACGGCTAAATGAAAAATATCCAACGGTCCTAATTCACAAACAATGATCCAAGAATCAGCGGCTATAATTTTTCAACAAATTGGATTTTTTACAAACAATGTGTTCCAAATTCAGTAAGGGCCTGTTTGGCCGGGCGGATTGGAAGGGATTGACAGTTAAATCCCGGGATTGGCCGGGCGTGCCAAACAGACTGGGTGATCTGATCCCGGGATATAGCAATCCCATGGATCTTATGACAATTCACTGACAACACCATTGGTTCGAGGGATTGGAAGAGATGGGAAGGTTTAATTCCGGGATTGGCCGGGCGTGCCAAACAGACTTGATGGGATCTTGCACCAATCCACTGAGGCAGATCATTACCTTCAAATCCACGCCATCCACCGTAATACCATTCGATCCCTTCCAATCCACCCGGCCAAACACACCTTAAATTTAACTTGAGATGTAACGTATGACACGTGGGAAATTTACAGGTGCGTGCCTGCGTATCAAGTGTCACACAGCCAGAGCATTACGCCCTAAATTTAACTTGAGATGTAACGTATGACACGTGGGAAATTTACAGGTGCGTGCCTGCGTATCAAGTGCCACACAGCCAGAGCATTAAATAACTCCCCACTGAAAAAGTTTCCGGGGTTTCTGCGTGCTCTCAGCATGAAAAGGCGTGTTCTTGGGCAGTTCACATCTCGTCTATCGATGAAAAGAGCCCGACACGTGCACTTTTCTGAAGGAAGATGGCCACTTACACATTCCACATTCCAACCCGGAATACGCAAGACGGATCAGGGGGTGTTTGGCACTGGTATTGGGAAGGATTAGGTGCGATTCGAAAAACGTAATTATTATCTATAGCTCTGGTTTACCATGCGATAAGCTTAATTCCATGCTATGTTTGTAATACGGTGGTACATTGAATGGATATACTCACCATTATTTAAAACTATTGAGAATAACATATATGCGATGTATCCGAACTGTTTCATCTGTTTTGTAACCTCATTTTATGGCATGGGCTTAAAAATAAGGTAGATCCAAAACTTATGTAGCTCCAAAGAAGTTTTCAATGGTAGCGATTCAATCCCCTCTACTTTCTACGGTGGGGTCCACTTGAGCTTTAGATCTATTTAATTTTTTGGCCCACACTCCTAAATGATCTCAAAATATGGGTGGACAGTGTGGATATATCCCACACATCATGGTGAGACCTATACAACTTGCTAACATTGAGTTGAATCAGCACAGGACCTAATGCAATTCCATCTAATCTAATTCCAAGCTTTTCCATTCTTCCCAAACATGAGTGGAATGGGCACAGGACCAAATTCAATTCCATCTCATCTACTCATCTAATACCATACGCCAAACGCCCCCTCAAGCCACTCACTCGAGTGGGCTCCACATGCGCTATCATTCGGACGTGTGCGGAAGCCTTTGGCAGAACTAACTGCAACACCGTGCTAGGTGCCGCCCACCGTGATATTTGTGAGAAATCCATGTACATACCCTTCGCCGGATCATGTTAGACCGTGGGCCACAAAAAAAAATGAGGCAGATACAAAGATCAATTGCGTCGCACGACAAGGAAAAGGTGAGGATCGGACGTGCACAGTTGAAACATCCGTACCGCCAAAGAAGTTTCGGATCTGCTAATAATTTGGTGTTTTTCCATCATCTAAGTAGTAATATAGGTAGATTTCCTAGGCAAGGCCCACCGTGATGTTTTTAAAAAATCAACACCGTCCATCCATTTTTCCATACTCATTTTAGGACATAAGACCAAGTATCAAGTGGATCCAAAACTCAAGTCCGTATGAGAGGTAAAACCGGCTAAAAAGTTTAATACCGTTGAAATCTTCCTGTGATCTAACTCGATGTTTATAACCCATCCAAACCGTTTATAAAGTCATTCCCACTGGGATGAAGTGAAAACAACAGAAAACTTTAATCTGATACGAATTCCCACTGTTTCCTCTCGTGCAGAGGACATTAGTTTTGGATCCACCTTAACTTTTTGTCACATGACCTAAAATGAGCTCTCAAAACGGATGGACGGTATTGATTCCTCACAGACATCACGGCGGCCCCACCTAGCATCCCAGTGCAGGACCTTCAATGGAAATACGCGTCTCGCAGTGAAGTCACCAACGGTACGGATGGCTTATAAACACCACAGAGTTTCAACGGTAGCCATTTCCCTACCCAACTTTTACTACCGTGCCGACCATTCGATTTATCTACCTTATTTTTCGGCCCACGCCCTAACATGATCCGGCAAAATGGATGGACGTGGTGGATTTCTCGCAAACATCACAGTCGGCCCCACCTAACTTCCCCACAGGCTTTCGGAGCACTGTACACTTCACGGAAGAAAACGGAGAGTCAATTCCAAAGTCATGGTAAAGTGTGGCTTCGATTTTACACACGTGGCGCACGTCGGCCTTGCTAATTCAATGAGTAAAAGATCTGGAAGACCCCTCGAGATGCTTTCGTGACAAAATGACTCTTCGGTTTGTCCTTTTCCCGGAATACAATGGGTTAGTTCTTTTTAAAGAAGGCAAAACCATGCACGTAAGAGGTAATGCGCCACCATCCTCACCCACTGACATACGTGGAAAAGAGTGGTGACCGGAACCGTCGTTCAGGTGGGCCATGATGTGGATAGGCCACATCCCAAACAACAAGTAAATGAACTCTCACAGTCATCCGATAAGCAACGTGGAAAGGAACGGTTAGAGAAGAGGTACACATATCGAACACAGAAAAACTGGATGGGTCAGAACCGTCCGATCATTAAACTTTTACCCAGGAGCTCATTCAAGCACTGGTCCTCCAGATCACCACAAATTACCATGTGGACAGCGAGGGAAATAAATAAAAAGAGGGAATTTATAACGCCTCTTCCCTTTCAAAATACAGGTAGAACAAGCAGCAGCCACCGAGGGCCGGAACAGAAGGATAAACGAATAACAAACATTCCAGAACATTTTGGAGCTGAAGATTTTGACCTCTTCGCTTATTGATTATTAGATACTCTGGCGTAGCAGGAACGTCTGTACACGTGCGCATGGAAAATTTATAGTGGTGGACCGGTGGGTTACAAACACGTTGGGGGCTACAAAAGTTCTAGATAAGTTGATATTTATGTGGTCCCTTCGTAAATAAGCACCGACACGTGGCAGTTTGGCACGACCAGAATTTACGTCGACTTCCTGCGCGCTCGTTTCCGGTAATATCTCCGAGGGGCGCAAGTTCTAGAGGACCCACCCTGATTTACGTGTTTTATCCACGCGCTTTGACAACTCAGTTTATGCCATAAGCACATAAGCGAGGTAGATTCAAAGCTTAAGTAGACCACAGCACGGAATAGGTACTTCCAGTTTTTAATGGTGGTTATTTAATCTCAACGTGTGCAATTACCACTAATTTCCAAGTGCCTGTGTATGATCACCGCGCTCTACCAGAGTTTTAAAGTTTTGTTTTCATTTCGTTTTAACCGCCAATTTTGATGCAATCGGTCCTAATTGAAAGAGAAGGGGAGGGGCGATGCTAAGCACACGTGCGAATGTGGCACACGCTTGCAAGATTCAGGCCGTTCAGGTGTGCCACGGCACAATCATTTTGTGGGCGACAAGTACGTTAATATAGACCGTCGGTCATTTTTTAACCTACGGGTGGACCACCCAGTCAATAGACGTGGGTTAGGGATGTTCGCAGCTGTCCCACCGGATGAATGGCCTGGATCTTCCCAAAAACTCTAGCATTTGGATCCTTGACAGGCAATGCATGCATCCACGTGATCATCAGGCCCCACAATCAATGGTGGGGGGCTATGATAAAGAGATTGGATTGCTCTGAAAAGTTAAGAAGAACCAAGATCCATGATCGGGCCCACGGAAATCAACGAATCTGGATCACTGACTCACCACCAGTACCAACCGCAATCCAGAGGATACCATGCACATCCTCTCCTGATGATCACGAAGTCAAAGGTCACACCAAAACGGACGGGCCACAAACAGCCATTTCGGTGCCTGGGCCCCACACCCCACAAGAACACATCCCAACCGTCAAAAACAAAATCAGATGGTCAAACAAACATACCTTGCCAGAGATCCGGTGCATCTCCCCCAGGATCGCCGCCAGGAAAGAAGACTTCCCCGATCCAACGGTCCCGACAATGGCAGCAAGCGACCCGCTCTTGATCTCCACATTCAAATCCTTAAGGCCCACCTCCCCACCATCATCCTCCCATCCAAACACTCCACCTTTAACCTCCACAGCCACCTCACACCCTCCATCCTCCCTCTCCACAGCTCCTTCTTCCAGCTCCTTGCTAATCATGTACCCATCCAGCCGCTGGAGCGAGATCATCGCCTGCGAGATCGAGATCAACGCCTGCGGGAAGTTCCGGATCGGCTCCTGCAAGATCTTGAAAAAGGACGTCGTCGTGAACACCTTTCCAGCATCCAGCTCCACGCCCAGCAAAATGCAGGTCCCGAACGTAAGAGCCGATATCACGACGGGTGTGCTCCACATCACGATGATGTTGCCAGAGATTGAGAACATGAATTTCCACAGCCATCCGTACTCCGATTCCCGGAAATTCTCTACCCTCTTCTTGAAATGCTCTTCCCATGCCTGGAACTTAATCACCCTCATGTAATTCAGCATCTCGTTCGTCGCCTTCATCCGTTTGTCCCGCATCGTCATGATATTGAACTGGTAGCGATTATTCCGGCGGGTCCCGAATAGGACGAAGATCAGGACGGCAACGATCCCAAGAAGGGCTGATGTCATTGCTGGTCCCAGATAGAAGTATAGAAGGCCCAGCGCTACGCCTACCTGGAGCGGCATGAGCCAAATGTAATGTAGCTGAAGCATCATGTCCGATAGCTGTTGGGTGTCGACGGCCATGTAATTCACGATCTGACCCACCCCATGGGCCTGGCGAGCCGAGCATGTTAGGCGGAGGCCTTTCTTGTATAAGGAAGTGATAAGAGTCGATCGGATTAGCATTCCAAGCTTCTGCGATTGGAAATTGTATTGGTGGGAGCAGAGGACTTCAACTGATTTCGCGACGAGGAGGATTAGGACGAGGTAGTAGCCTTCGTAGGGGGATTTGCTCTTGCCGGAGGTCAGATCGACGAACCGCTGGATCAGGATCGGGCCGACATACATGACGCAGAGGCGGATGAGGGCGAGGCAGGCAGTGAATGTGAGATTAGGCCAGAAGCAGCGGAGCAAGGTGGTGCGTACAGGGTGGTTGGTTTTATTGGAGGGGTGCGGCCAGTTCAATTCGAATAGCTGGGACATGTACTCGGCTCGATGTTCGGGTGCGAGCGATGGGATTTCATCCATCTTGAGAGGAGATTTGTAGCCCTTGCTAATGAGGGGAGTCATCCAATACCAGACCGCTCTCGAGAATGCATTTGCAGAAGCATACGCAGTCACATTCGATTTGTTCAAGAGAGGTTCTTTCAGTTTGGATTCCGATTCATCTAAATTGGATTCCGTTACTGTAATGCCAGTCGATCCGAGAATGGCAAAGATGAGGAAAATGATGGAAATTGGAAGTGTGATTAAGGAAAATATATCATCGATTTTCAAATCATGGTCTTGATTCCCACTCATGTGAAGAACGCTGATACGGATAATGGCGGAAATGGCGAATAGAACAGAGATCAGGAAGCTCGCCACCCAGTAGATTCGAACGGTCATTGGATGAGTCATGGCTTGGAATCTCTTCTCGTGAGCGACGATCACCAAAACCGTGATTTGGGTAATGGCTTGGATTAGCCGAAACAGAGCTTCGGTTAGCTTCCATGATAATTGGGTACTTCTAGCGAAGGAGAGAATGCAGAGGACGGTGTAAGAGATTGCTAAAAGGGCTGTTAGAACTAAAGAGAGCTTGAAAGAGAGATTGGTTTTGACATGCTTTCTGTTGTTTCTGATAACAGGTTTGATTTCCGAATTTGAATGCGCACGAGAGCGGAATCTAGAACTCAGCTTATGGATTGCAAAGCCAACGAGAACGAGCAAGAAGACGATATCAACGGCGGAGAACAGAGTTCGTTGTGGACACGGCGAGAGGAATATGAATCTCAACCATTGAAGCAGGAGGGTGAGATTGAAACTATCTGATGACTCAATAGAAGAGCTTGAACATGTAAGAGAAGAGATCCAAGGCGAAGAAGAAGACATTTTCACGTAGAAAATCCAATCAAATGAAAATTCCTCTTCTATATTGCTTGATTCTTATCCTCCATTCACTTCCCTCTCTGAAATCCAAGACACAGGGAAAAAAAAATAAAATCAGAAGAGAAAACATCAAAATAAAATAAAAGAACTGTAGCCTTACTTTCTACATTAATTAAAACATAGAGAGAATTGAATTTAAATACTGTCCATTGAGTTCAGTATAGATATCACAGGATAACATACACACCCTTTAATATGGACGGTCAAGATCATTTTACACAAAATAGGTCCAATTAATAATTTGATCAATCTATTTCTTGGGGACCATCATAGATTGCTTATGATTCTGAAGAGTCTATTTTGTTAGGCAATCCTAACCATCCCATAATGGCTTAGAAAAAGGACGGCTAGAAAAATAAGGACGAATCAGGGATGCGTTGGTTCAACTGATCGGTGTGATTTTTACGTGGTAGCCCATAAAATGTATTCTAGACATAATGGTCAGGTCGGATTGATTGATTGGATTGTCCAAGTGGCCAGATGCAACGAAGGAGCACTATAACTTGTTATGCTCTGAGAACACAGGAGCATTTCTCTAAGAAGAATATGAAAAAAAAAAAACCCCCAGTTGGAAAGTAGAAAAGTTCAATAAGATGTTCTCCTAATTAAATAAAAAAAAGCAAAACAAAAATTAAAAAAAGAAATGATAAACTGCAATCTTGTGTTCAACATTTATTGAAACTTAGAAAGAACTGAACTTAAGAAAAAGTACTATTAGAATTATAACCAAGAAAAGGAAGTAAACTGAAAATAAAATTATTAAAAAGGGAATTTTTGGAAAGAATAAAAAACTACCTGCTTAATAGAGAGCTCGCATTCCAACACATTTTCTAGAAAGGTTATCAATTAGCTACCCCATTTCTCAACGGAAGTTTGGGTGGACTTGCAAACAAAGAGTGGTAGGGTAGGGTGGGCCCACCCGGATGGTTATGTACCCCCAACAAGTAAGAGAGCGCCCCATGTTAGGCCCAAAGCCTGAAATTAACCCTAAATATGATTCAAGTGAACCACATAATTGAAAACAATGTAAAAAGGTAGCCATTACCCAACAAATGGTTTCCCTTAATGTGGCCAACCCGAGTCACCGCTGGGTCTGATGTTTGGACTTTGGGCTTAAATTTTGGTATCACATCTAATAGTTGGAGTGGATTTCATATAATCATCACAACAGGCCCCGGAGAAATAAAGGTGGATGTCTCTTCCAACTGGTTTTTTGTTTGGTCTAGCTCATATAATTCACAGGTTAGCTTGATCTTTTGTTCTTAAGTCTACAAATCTAATAGTCGGAGAGGCTCTAACAAAAAATGTCAAGGTAGACCCATAAATCATCAAGGGTTCGGCTCCTAAATTTCCATTAAATCTCCATTCTTTGAGAGCGGCTGTGGGAACAATTGGGAGAGGGATGCCACCCTAATATTTTAGGGGGCCCAGTGTGATGTGCATGCGAAATCCACTATGACCATTCAATGTGTAATCCTATAGAGGCCTGGGCCAAAAAATAATAATATTGATCTATGATTCAGATGAGCCACACTTATGAAAAATAGTTAAGAGAAAGATTTCCACAATTGACTTTCACAAGCCCACTGCAATGATTATATGAAATCCGCTCCAACCATTAGATGGGATGCCAAATTTGGACTTGGGGCCCAACATCAGGCCCATCCATCATTCAGTGGACCGAACGATGTGAAATGGGAGCTTATTTTTGGGGCCCCTAGCTTAAACTGGTATAACACGCCTGGTTGTTGGGGGTGGATTTCACAGAAACAGTGCAGTGGGGCCAACTAGAGCCGCATTGGGTACCCAACTTTAGTTAAATAATCCAAAGTAACATACCCAACAACCACTAAAATGGCATGGGAATGTAAATTCTATAACAAGCAGGTAGTTTTTTGCAAAATTCAAAAAATAAAAACTAAGGAAAAACCAATAGAACTTCCAATCAGATCTTGTAATTAAAGAAGAAAACCAAAAAAAATATATGTAGAAATGGACAATTGAACTGTCATCCACTAAATGTGTTACAATACAAAAAGATTAGAACTTGAAAGAATACTTGATGATTCTTTTATTCTTCCAGCATAATCAAATCAGGAAAATGAAGAAAGTTTATAAATAAATAAATAAATAAATAAACCATACAAACAAACACAACCCAGATGGGAAGAACCAACAGAAATTATATCACGATCTGTTTCCATCACATTCTCATATTTAATTTAAGGATGTGTGTGGTTGCACCAGATTCTCCAGCCATGGCAGAGCACTTTTAATTTGTACTGCTCCTATTTGCATTGGACACTAACACAGTTCAATCCATTGATATAAACCGTTTATTAGCTCCATCACACATTTTATGGCCTCTCATGCAAACATCAAACTGATCTGAAAAATATCAACCATTGATCAATGGCCTTTAATATGGATGGTAAAGACCATTCACACAAATCATGGATTACATGGATTCTAAAGAATCACTTTTGTTGGACAATCATAACCATCTTATCCATCACTTCGAAAATGGATGGCTGCAGAAATAAGGCCAAACTGATCAATGAGACTGGATCATCTGATCAGTGATATTTTTGCACAGAAGCCGGTGAAATGTGTTTTGGGCTTAATAGACGGTTCAGATAGACCGATTGGACTGTCCAAACTTAACTTAGATAGTGCTCTGAGAGCATCTCTTAAAAAATGAATGAGATTTGATCATGAAACAAGACCCATGCCAGAAAGAGCTAATTTTTAACTTTCTCAGGGGCTTGCCTTTTTAAAGGCTGCCCGTAAAAAGCTATAGTACAAGCGATCCCTTCTATCAAAGGATAAAAATGGTCACGTGCAACCTTCTCTTTACCGCCAACGTCTCATAAATACGTACGACATCGGAGCCGTTCAAGTGGCGAACCTTGGATGGGCCAAACCTGTACACTATGAGCCGTACAATCGGCTGCGATTGTTTTAAAATAATCTATACCGTCCAATGAGTGCATCGGCCTGATTTTCGTACCTATAGATGCCCTACTGTGCTCACATATTTTGAACGGCTAGGATGTGCAACACGCGTGACACGCTAGCGGCAGCACGGGTCCCACGTCCAGCACCAAATGTGCACGGGAAAGAAAAGGCTGCATGTGATCTTGACGGATATAGAAAATGACAGCTATAGTAGAGAAGCTATGCAGCTATGGTTTGGTTAATCGAGGCCACTAAAGAAAAGGGAATGATTACGACGACAATATCTCACCCTCTGGGACCCACATGGAATGATGGATGGACGATCCTCGCAATTGATTCATTAAAACAAAAAAAAATCATTTCGATTGGCAGAATCATATCATATCAATCAAAAAACTCGCTATCATTCAAACGGCAGCAGATTGGCTGGTGTACCACACATCAGTTATATAGCTGCTGTAGACGCTCATCGAGCTCCTAGATGTACGAACGGTTCAAAGGAGATCAAAATTACATAGTTATGTATTATCATATCCACGCATACAGCATTATCAAAAAAAAAAAGAATCATTACCTGGACCACATCACAAATAGCAGTAACAATAATGATTTTCGCAGATAAACAGCTCGTAGGGTCCATCCTAACGTTTATTTTCCATCCAATGTAATCTGTTCATTAGGTCACAAAGACCTGAATGAAGAGAAAAACAAATTGATCCAAAACTTCCGTGCCAAGGGTTTCAATGGTTGACGTCCAATCCCTCACTGCTTTTTGCAGTATAGTCCACTTATAGTTAGATTCGTCATTTTTTCGTCTCAAGCCTTAAGACGAGCTTGCCAAATGGATGGACGGTTTGGATATAACACATACCTCCTAATGACACCCACGTAACTTGACGACGTCAATACACCAGCTATATAGCCGGTGTGTACTACACCGGCAAGTCGGCTTATCATATTCAAGCATCTCACATCTGGACGCCAGCGGTGCGGTGCATGTTTATCATAAGGACGCGGATTAGGTGGTGGGTGATGTGTTGGGCTCCGTGGGACCCTTCCTGATGCATGTGTTTCATATCCACGCCGTCCATACGTTTTGCTATATCATTTTAATGTACGTAAAAAATAATAATAATAAAATAAAATAAAATTGAAGCGGATCAGAAGCTCAAGTGGACCACACCACAGGAAACGGTGGGGACAGTGACACCAGCCGTTGAAACCTTCCTCGGCCCACCGTAAGGTTTATTTGCCATCCAACCCGTTGGATGAAGGGAAAACTTCAAATACAGTGGGCGTTCAATCGCCACTGTTAGAGTAGTGTGGTCCGCTTGAGCTGGATCCGCCTCATTTTTAGGTTCATGCCTATCCTTAGCAGAAAAAAAAAAAGTACGGCGGAGATGTAAGACAAATACATCTAGGTGGGCCTCACATCACATCACACCACGCGTTTTGCAAAACCACCTTACCTGCGTCCTACTTTCGCAGTCTTGAGAGTGGCAAAACTAAAAAATAATAATATAATAAATACTTCAATATAGAAAAAAATAATAATAATTAAATCCCGTTCTAGTCCTTTATAGACGAGAGATTTCGTCAAAGAAAATAATAAGAAAAATAGAAAAAAATAAAAAGAAAAGAAAATAAATAATCTATAGCTGAATGAATATTTGCCTCTGTCGCAACTTACAATCTAGCGCGTGACGCGGCCCGGTAAGGCCCACATACTAATTCGTCCGCTGATCAGAACCGTACATGTTGTGAAACTTCCGCTACAGATTCCACCGTAAGAAAATTACGCTGAACGGAATATTATTGAAAACGAAGAGAAGATTTTCAGTGGTTCGTATTCAACTCCAAAAATAAAAGGTTGGGATCATCGGTGAAGTGTTATTAAGGTGAGAATAGCCTATTTATCATATTAACTAGAAATACGGACGGTTGACATAATCGGCTCATCTCAGCATGTGGGCCCATGGAGGGTTGACGTAATCGGCCCATCGCAGCGTGTGGGCTCCAGTGGATGGCGACACACCGGATCCTGAGTCGCGATGGATCCAAAACGAACTTCGTCTCGGTACAAGACGATTATGATAAGCTTAATAAATAAAAATAAGTAGGAAAATACCCTAACCTACACGTGTGTAGAGCCTGTCCATGCAACACGTGCCAGAATAGAAAACACGCGTGCCAGATCGGAGCTTTATATCTGGTGTGAGACGACCTGATTTTTTACCACGAGACCTTATCAGTGTGTCCTACCTGATGGAAAAAGCTGGTATTTCACACACGTGCTTCACTGACACGTGTGATGCTCGTGAGAGGCCCAGTAGCCTGGGCGGGATAAAAAGTAAGTGATAGTTGACTAGCCATTTCCTCCTAGTTTAGTTCCCATGCTAGCTCAGAGTTGTACGGTTTATTGTCTAAAAGTACAAAACAAAAGGGTGTATCTATCAAAATAGTGGGTGTAGAAATGATTTCTGATGTAAAGATTTAATAACTTATTTACGAAAAGAAAATTAATAAAATAAAATAAAATATCGCAGATTTAAAAAAAGGAAAATGAAATAGAAATTCAGTTCAAATTAACAGAAAATATTTTCTAATATTTACAATTTAAAATCGAAAGCAGATGAATATTATAAGTGTTGAGGAAATGATATTTACACCCCCTCTTTTTTATAGCAACAGCCAATGCAAATATTTACCGACAGAAAAAAGGTTGTAAGAGCTTAAAACCGCTTTTGTAATCGATAAATCGAGAGAGAAAAAAAAAACGCAGCTCGAAAACAGCCACGAGCAGAAAAATCCTGAAAACGAGAAACTGGATGTGAAAACCGCTTTCGTATTAATCAAAGAAAAAGATGGAAGGAAAGTAAATGAGTTCGTTTCGCCTCTGTCGCGATTCAGAATCAAGCGTCTGTTGTCTCCCACTGAGGTCCACACGCAGAGATTTCCAACGATCGGATCCGTCCATGTTGCGGACTCTGCGCAGCTGAATCGATGATTTCTCACGGCGGAAAGACTATTTCGAACGCTCGCATTCAACTCTAAAACTCAGGATCATCATCAAAGAGTTAACAAATAGAATCTGGACGGTTCAAATCGCCGGACCATCTGAGGACTGGGCCCCATTGGGTGGCAACGTACCCGGGATCTCAGTCGCGAAAGACGGAGAAGGAACTCTAAACCTTAGAAGGGAAGAAGAAGCGGAGATCGGAACTCAAAATTCACTGATTCATTCCATTGAAGAAAACGAGAAGAGACCTGAGAGATTGGAAAAATGCAAGTCTCCAAACGCTACTTCTTTTTTCATATTATGAATAGAAATGGTACTTTTCTGTATGAAAAATCAAAGGAGATGGATACAAATATAAGATTTCTTCTATTTACCTGTCGGAAGCTATCTTGGAGAGGAAGAGACGTGGAGGAAGGGTAGCCGCCTAAGAAGACGAAGAAAAATAGCCGAGAGGGAGCGGACAGAGGTCGACTTAAATACCCGAGTTTGTTTTCCGTCTGGCGCGATTAAGCGTCCAGCGTCGGTCGCCAACTAATGGGATCCACATGCTGAATGGAACTATGATCAGAACCGTCCATGTTTTTTCCTCTGCTATATGGCCTATTTTAAGAAACATATATTTGATGGATGATTCTGAACATCAATATCTGTAGATGTATTTAGAACAATGAAAAGAGAATGTTAATGGCTGGAAATCAAGTCTAGAAAAATCAAAGGCTAGGATCTTCAATGAGATAATCGGTTATTGTCATATGGACGGTGCAATATCTTAACACGTGGGCCCGGTGGCTGGCGGCAGCCGCTCTGGATCCTGAGTCGCGACAGAGGGGAAACCAACTCGAAATGAGAGGTGGTGCGTCGTACACAAATCAATGCGAATGAATGGAGAGTCATTACAGTAACGACGGGAATTGTTGTTTATTTACAGTCGTGCCACTTAGATCCGCGGGACCATCTTAAATTGTGGACTGTCTGATCATCTGTCGTTCATTTAATGAAAGGCCGAGATTTAGTCAGAGAAAACTTGGATGTATTGGCAGAAATGATGGTGACGGACGTGGATTGGGTCCTTCCCCCCCAAGACGGAAGCGAATTACGTGGTGTGCCACACACCACCGGCCTTGGTGGTGTGTTGACGTCACCAAGTTCTGTGGGCCCCACAATGATGCGTGCGTTATATCCACACCGTCCATCTATTTATCCAGATCATTTTACGTCATGATCCTAGAAAGGAGACTGATCCAGAGCTCAAGTGACCATACCACATCAAGAAGAGGGGACAATGATTCCCACGGTTGAAACCTTTCAGGGCCCACATTATGTTTATTTGTCATCCAACCTGTTCATGAGGTCAAACAGACCTGGATGAAGGGAAAAAACAAATATCAGATTAATCCAAACCTTCTGTGGTCCCCAAAAACTCTTCAATGGTAGACGGTTAATTTCCACTTTTTTTTTGGTGTAGTCCACTTGGACTTTAACCTACCTCATTTTGGAATCGTAACCTAAAATGATCTCTGTCAAATGGATGGACGGTGTAGATATAACACATGCATCATGGTGGGCCCCACATAACTTGGTCACGTCAATACACCATGGAGGTACGTCACGGTGGTAACATGGTCACGTCAATGCACCGAAAACGGATTGGCTGCTGCCCCTGCCACTAGCCCGGTGGCTGTGGTCGGTTCTCTGTGGGCCCACCATAATGTTTGTGTTTCATCCATGCCATTCATTAATTTTTAAATATTATTTTATGGCTTGGTTCTAAAAAATGAGAGGAATATAAATCTCAGGTGGACCACACCACATGAAAAGAATACTTATTGGATATCCACCATTAAAATCCACCTAAGGCCCACTTCACCGTTTATTTGACATCCAATCTGTTGATTACGTCTTACAGACCTGGATAAAGGAAAAAAGAAAAAAGAAAAAAAGATCAGCTTGATCCAAGACTTTTATGGCCCTTAAACAGTTTTTAATGGTAGACGTTCATTCAACAATATTTCCTATAATGTGGTCGACTTGAGATTAGTATATACCTCATTTTTGGTCTCGTATGCTAAAATGATGTAGAAACATAGATGGACGGCATTGATGAAATACATATATCATCGTGGCCCCACGGAGCACCGACCATCGGCCATTGGCTGGCGGCAGGGGAGTAGCCAATCCGTTCCCCAGTACACCACGGAGGTACGTCGTCATGGTGGGCCTACAGGTGACGTCAATAAAGGTCGGTGGTGTGCGGCACACCACGCAATCCGTCTCCGACATATTTAGAGACGGACGGTCATGTCAGGGGCTCATGTCGGGGCTATAATTTTTTTTAATCGAAGCTGTCCATACATTTTTACGTTTCGTTTCAGAACATTTACCAATTGAAGGTAGATTGGAGGCTCAAGTGGACCACACCACGGAAAGTAGTGGAGAATGAAAACCTACCGTCGAAAACTTCTAATGAGCCACAGAAGTTGTGGTTAAGCTGATATTTATATTTTCTGTTAATCCAGGTCTACCTGACCTTATGAATAAGTTGGATGGTAAATAAACATCATAATCGTCCTTAGGAATTGTTCAATGGTAAGAGTTCAATCCCCACTGCTTCTTGTGGTGTGGTCCATTTGAATTTAGATCTAACTCTTTTTTGGAAAATTGATATAAAATGATATTTCAAAATAAATGGACCGTGTAGATAAATACTATAAATCACAGTAGGCCCCACAGACCCCCCCTGACTGGACCGTCCGTATGTAGCTAGGTGCTAATGGGATGGTACCACGTCCGATGCTGACAAGCTGGGACTGGAATAGTCTACAAGATTCTTCCTGTGCAAAACACAAGCTCCGTGGGTTACACCATGGGTGGTGTTTCTCACACCCTGGGGCCCACCTTGATGTATATCTTGTATTTCCATCCTATTCATCAGTTTTTCCAGCTCATTTTAGGGCATGATCTCAATAATGGATCAGATCAAATCATAAGTGGACCACATCACAGGAAAAAGTTCTCATTAACCATTAAAAACTTATGGTGAGCCACAAATTTCTGAATCAAGCCTATATCCGTGTTTTCCCTTCCAGGTCTGTGTGACCATATCAACAGGTTTGATGGAAAATAAACATTAAAGCAGTCCACGGGCAGTTTTTAACCGCTGGCATTCAATGTACACTGTTTCCTCTAGTGTGGCCCACTTGAGATTTGGATCTCCTTCACTTTTGACATAATGCCCAAAATTGAGCTTGAAAAACTGATCCACGGTGTGGATGTACAGCACATACATCAAGCTAGGCTCCACTGTTAGGGAAATACCCAGTATGGTGTTACCCGGGCAACACGGGACTCACTCTCGATAAAACTCACATGGACGGTTGACCACAGCAACGGCAAAATTATAAAATTGCTTTAAAACCCGCTGAGTTCGGACGGCCTAACCTGCGTAATGTTTTTTTGAACGAGTTTTAAATTTTTTAGTTATTTTTTAACTGTCCAAGACAGTTGGGCCCTTAACATGGGGCCCACCTTGATGTATGTATTCTATATCCACGCAGCTATGATTTTTGCCGGATCATTTATGGTATGATCCCAAATATGAAACAGTTTCATCTCAGGTTGACCACATCATTGGAAACAGTGGTGATCCACCATTAAAAACTTTTTGTGGGCCATCCAAGTTTTTGATTAAGCTGATATTTATTTTTTCCCTTAATCCATGTGTGTATGACCTTATCAACAGGTTGGATGGCAAATAAACATTAACGGTGGCCTCTAGGCAATTTTTAACGGTGGGAAGTTGATTCACCACTGTTTTCTACAATATGGTCCACCTGAGATTTGAATCTGCTTCATTTTTCGGCTGTTGCACTAATATAATCTGAAAAAAAGGATGGACGGCATGGATATAAGATGCATACATCAAAGTAGGCCCCATGACAAGGGCCGCACCGTCTTGGGTGAGGCCAGGCCGCACCTAATCCGCTCCCATGGCTGCGTTAGCCCTTTATTTGATGGGAGGAGGTCGCGCCTAACCGGCTCCATTGCATCTTTTCTTTTCGAGCACAGCCACCCATGCACGCACTCCACATGGGCACTCGAACCGAGGAATTCAGCATTGAAATGCAGCGTGTCTACCGCTCATCCATGGATCAAGACCAGATCCACACCCTTGATCGCAGGGCCTACCTTGATGATGTATTCATCTTAGGGCATGATCCAAAAAATGAAGGGAAAAACCAAATATCAGCTTGATCCGAAACTTTTGTGGCCGACAAGAAGTTTCTAATACTGAATCATCACTGTTTCTTAAGTTGTGGTGCACTCGAGATTTGGATCCGCTTCGTTTTTGGATTCATGTCCTAAAATGATATTTGAAAATGGATGGACGGTGTGGATATACAATATATACATCAAGGTGGGCCCCATGGTCAGGGTTGCACCATGATGGGTGAGGCCAGGGCGGACCTAATCCGCTCCCTACGTTGGTTGCCAACACAAACCAATGGCTGGCATTTCCATCCACTTTATGCCGCGTGGTGTGAGCCTAACATTGACAATTGAACATGCGGGGTGAAGTGGATTTCATACATAAAACACGATAAGCCCAAAGCTTGGGGTGCACGTCAAATAGGTGTTGGAAAGGATCCTCGCCGTTGAATATAGGCCCTGGAGACGAATATCAGCGGGAACGGATTGCCTGCACAGAGATCCCGTTCCTAGGGCTATGTGGGCTCCACAGATATGTTTCGTGGCAAATCCACTCCATCCATCTGTTTTGAAATACCACAATAGGACAGGATTCTGAAAAACAGATAATCCAAAACTCATGTGGGCCACACAAACAAAAACATTGGGAACAACAATGTCCACCGTTGAAACTTTCCTGGAGATAACCATGATGTTTATATTCCATCCAAACCGTTCATAGAATTATTACCACTTAGATAAACTGTAGCAACAAATATCATCCTGATACAAAACTTCTATCACCGCCAGGCGTTCAATCCCCACTGTTTCGTGTGGTATGGCCCACGTCAGTTTTTAATCTACCTGATTTTTAGAATCCTGCCCTATTGTGGTATTTTAAAACAGATGGACGGAGTAGATTTGTCACGGACATCTCTATTAGCCCCACACAGCTCCAAGTACAAAGATATCTATGTGACGGGTAACAGGCATTCCACTCCCAACATCAGCATTATCCACCACAATGTAAATGAGCCATACGGTAAGGAATTGTATACTAGGAATGGATGCCAAAACCATAGGTTAATGTGTGGGGCCATCGTCTTGGGTATTGTGTATCAAACCCGTTCATCAGGTGCAACCAAACAGGATCATGAGAAGAAGGAAAAAAAAAACATCAACCTAATCCAATATAATGCAAGCCACACCACTTGAATTTGTGAATTTAGAAGTTGTAGGTGATATTTTCATTTTTTATTATTTGCATCATATATGCTTTATATGTAAGGTTAACATAAGCATTCTCATCTAATAAACTTATATCATTCGCATTGTGTTAAAAATGTAAGGTTAATTAAGATAAGCATTCTTACCTAATATTGGACGATGCGGATTTTAGATATACAATGTGGAGGGGCCCATAGAGATTGGTTGTTTTATGTACTGTATATTATTGCGAAAATACACTACATAGGCAATGCAAAAAAATTAGTAAAACTATGAAAGAGAAGAACCAAATCAAACTCAAATTTTATTGAGAAAAATAAAAGATTATAAGTATATAAATTTACGCAATTTAATAATATGTTTATGTTTATAAGATAATAATAACAAGCTTTTTCCCTCACTAAAATAAAAGAAAGTAAGAGTCTAAGGCTTACCATTTTCTCCCACTGCTCCATTGTGTAAGGAAACTGTCACTTAGGAATTACAAAGAAGATCGTCCAAATCTCTACGTGTTGCCTTCTTAAGTACAAATTGCAAAAGATAGTACTTGTCAAAGTCGGGCTTCACTCCTGCACATGAAAAATAAGAGATAGATGAGAAGCTTTTTCGTGTAGGAACCAATTGAAGCATATAGTTCATGCACACTAATTGCATCAACATTTTCTTACTTGAAAATTAGTTTATCTAATCATGAAAAAAATATTTTTATTAATATTTTCTCAAATGTCACCAGTCATTAAATAACAAGTTCAAACATAATACTCAACTAAACAAATTTCTCATTTTAGTGGTTCAACATAGATATATAATTATCAATAGAAATTGGTATTAGTTGGATTATTAAGTCCATTGCAACGATATGCACTATAAAGGGGATCTTATTAATCTAAGAAATAAAGTATGTTCCAACTATGGTCTAGTACATGTCCTTAATTGCATCTTTTAAAGAAAAATCCTTACTTAAAATGTGAAAGTTAGAGAGAACTAACCTATTGAAGTATATAGAATGGTGTAATGCAAATGTTGCATAAAAATTTTAATATGTAATACTTCATCTTTAGAGTGTCTAGATCATTAATTAGGCAAAGAAATCCTAGTGCTTCGATGACTTAAATAGCCATAGCTTTCATGTCCTTTATAAGTTTACCAAAAGTTTAAAAGTTCTAGCAACATCTTTGTCATATCCTGGAATGTTTAGAAAATCTCTGACAAAATTTGAAATAGTACTTTATAATTCTATTAGAGAAATTTAGGGTCAGTTGAAATTGTCTTGATAGTTAGCATGGGACCAGTTGAGCATTCAATTTACCTAAGGCTCTAGATGGTTGGTACAAAGGCAACATTAAAGCCTGAACAATCAGAAATAGATCAATGGTCAAGAACCTAGTGTAAAGCTATGTTTCATAAGTAAAGAGTTCGAAACTCTCATTTTCACCTTGTTTCAAGCATCTGCAATAGGAGAATGAAGAGAGAGCCTTTCAAAGCATTTAATATTTCTTAGACGGTCTCAAAAACCAAATAACATGAAATGTGGAAATGAAAAACTAAAGGCATATTCATAGGAGGGAGACAATTATTTCCACCCTTGCGATAGTTATAAGGTTGTTTGTAACATCTTGTAAATTTTCAAGAAAAAAAAACCCTAGTGCATCCACAGCTAGAATCGTCAGGGAGCTCCCCACTTAATGCCCTAATTACACTAAAATTAGCGAATTTAGGATAATTAGAGTCGAATACCTATTTTTGCTAATTGTAAATGGGTGGTGTCATGAACTTAGCTAATCCCAACGCTAACAATCACCCATAATAAATTTTAAGGTTTAACTTATTCCAGAAATGGCTCGATTAACCAAATTAGGTCTAAACTGCGTGTTCGTGGTCCGCTAAACACGAAACTACAGAAAAACGTCCATCTTGTCGGCCTTGATGTCCATCACGAATAATGAGCCGAGATAGCGTTTAGGATCACTTAACTTTGACTGGCAAGTAGTGTGCATGGAATGTGCGAGTACCTTAGGTCATAACTTGAACTTAAGTTAAATGTGCACCCTCCACTCTTTGTCAAAGTTGTGGCTTTCAGACCGTTAGATGGTAATCAAACTTTGGACACTAATCTAAATTATTACCTTACACACATCCATATAGTTAATTATAACCCCAATCGACGCTCAATGACTGTCAAAATGAATTAGGATCCTCCCCATTGATTGGTATGTCCAATCATTAGATGGTTGTAAGCAAACACATATCTCCTAGTGAGATACTTATCCCATAGCTTAGATCAACCCATATACCTTCATGTGAGCTCCAATAGTCAGAGACAACATCCCCATATGGTTAATATAACAAATACCTAGCCATTATGGCCATTTGTCCCATCCTGACACTATAAATAATTCACTATTTTTCACTCCCTATTCTCGTACAAATTTATGTCATGGCATTAAGAAAGAAAGAGAGAAGGAGAGGAAGAAGAAGAAGAAGAAGAGAGAGAGAGAGATAGAGAGAGAATGATTGGAAGTGTGATGGCTCGTGTACCTTCACCCTCTTATCCCCTTAATACCAATCTTAAGTTACTCCTAGATCCTTCGTCGAAGCTTTTTCATTGATAATTGGAGTTGAGAAATAGATTTTACTTTCCAATTTAAATCTTTTAGGTTAATTTTTTCAAATCTTACAATAGCTTGTATGATTGTTTAGGTTTTAGAGATCTTTCCCTAAACCCTAACCCTAAAAGCACTCTAAGTTGGGCGAACCATCACAAGGCGTGGACCATTTCCATTTAGGTTTTCTTTTATCACACTTAAAGACCTCAGTTAATGAATTTATGTTGTAATTAGAATTTTATGTGCTAACATTGCTAGTCTTGTTTCATTATTACAAATTTTTTTGTTAATTTCTTTTGGTAGCTAATATGTTTGATGAAAGGTTTGAATGAATGAAATGCTTGAATTGAAGTCTTGTACATTACATTGATAGGTTGCTTAATGTTTACCTAGAATACTTTAGTTAACAAATATTTATGTTTGACTGACCTTGTTATTCTATGATTTCTAAATACCGCCTAATCATTAGAATTACGATTCTTATGAAATCGCCTTTGTAAAAACGTTTAAGTCAAAGGATGGGCCACATTGGGTCAGACATTCCAGGCTTATTCGATCGACCGGAGTTGAACACGGACGACCAACAATAGCTGGACTACATGGGAGGCTTTACATCCAATATTGTTTACACCAGAGTGCTCCCATGTCAATCGGATTAGTCTAATGCTTGACTAATCTATTATGTTCATAATATGTGATAAAGCTAGATTAAATATAAGATATCATCGTTCACCATGAATGAGTCTACTTATAACCATTAATGTTACGATCCAATAAAACTCATGAGCCGAGTATGGTGGTATAGGACATCGTGTTCAAGTTGTCGTCCGACGCTGGGTTGATGAGCCGCCCCATATTGACCTTTGAGCAATGATGAAATGAACTTGTTTGTCGTGTATGATTGAATGGGGTGATTAACCTGTAATATCTCATATTTTTGCTATTTTGGATTTCCAAAAATCCTTATAATTTTTCATTATAATTAGTTTACATTGTCACTTATTGACCCTTAATGCTTGAAGTGGGCTTATATGGGGGTGGTATCAGTAAAGAACCGCATAAATCCGATTAATCAACTGTAGAAAGTCAACGAATATACCCGACCACTTAAACCTCGAGTATTGCCTTGTGATTTGTTCATCGACGGCTCAAATCTAGCCAACCTATCCCTCGCTAATCAAGACAACTGTAAATAAATAAAGACATACCAAATTATGAGACAATTATGGGTCAGATCTTAATTAACAAACCAAACTGATCCAGTTACTCCTTTAGCCTAAAAACCAACGGTGTATGATGATTATGATCGAATCGCCATTTTCACAAATTATGAATAGGCCATACTATAAACTCAGTTAATCCAAACTTTAATTATCGGGCACAAGAAATCTCGTTATCCAATTCATTCTAAAAATGCCCCAATTTTCTGAACAAGTTCTAGACCGCTCGGTAATGGGCCACTAAGCACGAAACTATAGAAAAATATTCATCTTAGCGGGCTTGTCGTCCATCGAGGGACATCGATTAGAGATCACATATTGAATTCCTCAACTTGGACTCACAAGGCCAGTGCATGAGATGTATAAATATTTTTGAAATTAATCAATAACTTAAGTTATTTATCTATATCCGGTCTTTGCCAAACCTTTGGCATTCGGGCCGTTAGACCGCAACCAAATTTAAAACAATAACCTAAATTAATACCTTACATATATCCGTATAGCCATGCCCCCGATCGACCATCTGACCGACTTCGGATCATATCGATCAATCGACACATCCAAATGAGAGGCCGATAGTATCCATACATAGATCATCACTAGGGCCAATTATGTTATAGTATGGCCTATTCATAATTAGAGAAAATGGTGATTCGACTCTAATCACCCTAATCAGGAACATTAATTCAACTATATATGAAACTACCCGAATTAGTAAAATATATTAAAAATAGAAAATTTTAATTTAATCGTATAGGATTAATCCTATCATAATTAGAAGAAATTCTTAAGAAGACCTCAAATGCAAAAACTCTAAAATGAAAAAGATATGCCTGGCATATCGACAACGCTTAGTTGTAGAAATTATTCAATTTTAATAAGTCTATTGCTTGTAATGGTTTTGGTATTTTTAATAAATAAATTATTTTAAAAATTTTTATAATAGTTTATCATCAAGTCTAATTTAGCCCCACCAAAATTTATTTCATTTTAAGTTCTATAAAAATTCTAAAAATTTCGAAAGTACCTATTGCCCGAAACCAACAATTTTTGGTATAGTCTCCAAAACATCCTAAATTTAACCTCCTTTGAGTTTTATTTTTATTTATTTTTTTTATAAAACTAGACTCATCAAGCTTCAATCTGGATTTGAATCACCTTAATCGGAGTTGTAAAACAAAATATATAAATTTCGAAGTCAGTGCATTGAAATTGTTAAAATCTGATCACGCAGAAATTTGCTAGACAAGGGGTGGTGTTGTCAATGCTACATACTGTCCAATTTTGGTGGTAGCAACGCCGGGGTCTGTCACAGAGCTTTTTTTTTTAATTTTTTTTTTACGGTGGCATCGCCAGGATCGGCGCACACTTTGTAAAATTTAAAGTTTCACTTTTTGGGCGGTTTTGGCATACCACATATAACTCCTTTTGATCTCAAATATGTGTAGATGCATGCATGGATATGCACTCAAAAAAAATAATCAAAGATAAAGCCTAAGGACATCCAATTCCCAGTTGGCAAAAATCTAGGGCATTATAAAGCAGTAGGCTTAAAAGTAAATGATTACAATATGAAATGTAAATTACTCAATAGGAAAAGTAAAATATTATACTTTGGAATGTAATTTGACTGATAATTGAATGGATAATTGAAAGATAGATTTGAGTTTGTTTGGGTTGGTATGAGAGGATTTTTCTTCTTATATTCTTCTTTTATTTATAGCTTTGATCCAACCATTTGGATCCTTTTCACATTCTAATGGTTACCATAATCGTTCAGTACTACTTAACTTTCTTCGTTTTTCCTCTTTCCACATGTCCTGTGATGCTTACACATGATTGCATTTTCATCAGTAGCTCAAACAATACACGACATCACTTTAGCTATTATTATCAAGAAATGTCCTCTGTACATATATCCAGATCTTCAAATACACCATGCAAATCCGTACATATCACATGCTAGCCGTTGCTTGCTTGTGCACGGAACTTTTTTAGCTCCAATAGTGTAGGGTGACCGGCTAGGCCGAGTTAGAAAGGCTTTGATGAGTCCATGGTGAATATTAAGGAGAGGAGAGTGAGGGCAGGGAATGACAATAGTAGATAAACAGATGTATGTATTATGTATCCACTCAATCCATCTATTTTTTCAAATCATTTTAGGAAATTATCCAAAAAAATAAGCGGATCCATTTATCAGGTGGACCATACCATTGAAGACATAATTAACTATTAATGGGCCATGAAAGTTTTGGATCAAACTAATATTTGTTTTTTTTCCTTTGTCCAAGCTTACATGATCTTATCAACAAATTGGATGATAAATAAACACCATGGCAACATTAAAGTGTGTCCTAAGAAGTTTTTATTGGTATAGCAATGAATCACCACTGTTTCTTATGGTATGATCTACATGATAATTGGATATGTTTCATTTTCGAGACAATGCAGTAAAATGATCCGAAAAAAAAAAAAAAAGACGGAGGGCGTCGATACATGATACATACATCAACGTAGGCCCCACGGTAGGAACCAATATAAGAAATCTCACCTTTAGCGACGAAATTTTTCGTCGCTAAAAGCTAAATTTTCGTAGCTAAAAAGTTTTAACGACGAAAATTTTTGTTGCTAAATTCGTCGCTAAAAGTCTGAAGCAAATGGTTTTTAGCGACGAAAAATTTTAATCGTTGCTAGATGGAAGCTTTTTTCGTCGCGAAAAACTTTTGCAAAACTTTTAGCGACGAATATTTTCATCGTTAAAAAATAAATGTTAAAATTTTAGCTACGGAAATTTTCGTCGCTAAAAATATTTTGTAAAACTTTTAGCTACAAAAATTTTCGTCGCTAAAAAATATTTGCATAACTTTTAGCTATGAAAATTTTTGTCGCTAAAAATATTTTGTAAAACTTGTAGCTATGAAAATTTTTGTCGCTAAAAATATTTGCATAACTTTTAGATACAAAAATTTTCGTTGCTAAAAATATTTTGCAAAACTTTTAGCTGCGAAAAGTTTCGTCGCTAAAAGTCTCTTTTAAAAAAAAAATATTCCAGCACAAAATTCCGCACAAAATTCCTGATATACACCTGTTACAATATATTTCATTATATTCATCCTGATATATAACTGTTATATAATATATTTCATCATATTCACATTCATATCCATTTAAACCCAAACTAGTAAATCCATCCAAACATAAACTACATTCATCCAAAAACAAACAATCTTATCCACATCACATTCATTCATGCATAAATATATATAAGCTTAACATTATAAACAAAAATACCCTAAACATAAACCTTAACCTAAACCTAAAACCTATAACCTAAACATAACCTATAACCTAGAAGTTTAAGTTTAGGAAATCGGGTTCGGGTTCGGAATCGGGTTTAGGTTTGGGTTTTCAAGTTTAGGTTTAGGTTTAGGTTAGGGAGCTGAGATTAGGATTAGGTGTAGGTTTAGGTTTAGGTTAGGGAGCTGAGATTAGGATTAGGTGTAGGTTTAGGTTTAGGGATTTGAGAATACGTTAAGGTTTAGGTTTAGAAAATCGGGTTCGGGTTATAGGTTTAGGTTTAGGTTAGGTTATAAGTTAAGGTTTAGTAAATTGATTTTAGGTTATAAGTTTAGGTTATACGTTAAGGTTATAGGTTAAGGTTTAGGTTATAGGTTAAGTTTTAAGTTTAGGTTAAGGTTATATAAGTTTAGGTTTAGGTTATAGGTTTTGAGATTTGAGAATAGGTTTAGGTTAAGGTTATAAGTTTAGGTTTAGGAAATCGGGTTCGGGTTCGGGATCGGGTTTAGGTTTGGGTTTTCAAGTTTAGGTTTAGGTTTAGGTTTAGGGAGTTGAGATTAGGATTAGGTATAGGTTTAGGTTTAAGGATTTGAGAATACGTTAAGGTTTAGGTTTAGGAAATCGGGTTCGGGTTATAGGTTTAGGTTTAGGTTAGGTTATAGGTTAAGGTTTAGGAAATTGAGTTTAGGTTATAGGTTAAGGTTTAGGTTTAGGTTAAGGTTATAGGTTTTGGGATTTGAGAATAATTTTAGGTTAAGGTTATAAGTTTAGGTTTAGGAAATCGGGTTCGGGTTCGGGATTGGGTTTAGGTTTGGGTTTTCAAGTTTAGGTTTAGGTTTAGGTTAGGGAGTTGAGATTAGGATTAAGTGTAGGTTTAAATTTAGGGATTTGAGAATACGTTAAGGTTTAGGTTTAGGTTATAGGTTAAGTTTTAGGTTTAGGTTAAGGTTAAATAGGTTTAGGTTTAGGTTATAGGTAAGTTTTAGGTTTAGGTTAAGGTTAAATAGGTTTAGGTTTAGGTTATAGGTTTTGAGATTTGAAAATAGGTTTAGGTTAAGGTTATAAGTTTAGGTTTAGGAAATCGGGTTCGGGTTCGGGATCGGGTTTAGGTTCAGGTTTTCAAGTTTAGGTTTAGGTTTAGGTTAGAGAGTTGAGATTAGGATTAGGTGTAGGTTTAGGTTTAGGGATTTGACAATACGTTAAGGTTTAGGTTTAAGAAATCCGGTTTGGGTTCAAGATCGGGTTTACGTTTAGGTTTTAGGTTTATGTTTAGGCTATAGGTTATAAGTGTAGGTTTAAGTTTAGGTTTAGACTTTAGGTTTAGGTTATAGGTTATAGGTTATAGGTTTAGGTTAAGGTTTAGGTTTAAGTTATATGTTTTGGGATTTGGGAATAGGTTTAGGTTGTAAGAATAGGTTTAGGTTATGAGTATAGGTTTACGTTTAGGTTTTTATATTTAGGTTAAGGTTATAAGTTTAGGTTTAGGTTAGGTTATAGGTTAAGGTTTAGGGAATTGAGTTTAAGTTATAGGTTTAGGTTCAGGGATTTGAGAAAACGTTAAGGTTTAGGTTTAGGAAATCGGGTTCGGGTTCGGGATCGGGTTTACGTTTGGGTTTTAGGTTTAGGTTTAGGTTATAGGTTATAAGTGTAGGTTTAAGTTTAGGTTATAGGTTATAGCATTAGGTTATAGGTTAAGGTTTAAGTTAAGGTTTAGGTTTAGGAAATCAGGTTTGAGTTATTAGTTTAGGTTTAGGTTAGGTTACAGGTTAAGGTTTAGGAAATTGAGTTTAAGTTATAAGTTTAGGTTATAAGTTAAGGTTATATAGGTTTAGGTTTAAGTTATACGTTTTGAGATTTGAGAATAGGTTTAGGTTAAGGTTATAAGTTTAGGTTTGAAAATTCGGAATCGGGTTTAGATTTGGGTTTTCAAGTTTAGGTTTAGGTTTAGGTTAGGGAGTTGAGATTAGGATTAGGTGTAGGTTTAGGTTTAGGGATTTGAGAATACGTTAAGGTTTAGGTTTAGGAAATCGGGTTCGGGTTATAGGTTTAGGTTTAGGTTAGGTTATAGGTTAAGGTTTAGGAAATTGAGTTTAGGTTATAGGTTTAGGTTATAGGTTAAGGTTTAGGTTTAGGTTAAGGTTTAGGTTTAGGTTTAAGTTATAGGTTTTGGGATTTAAGAATAGATTTAGATTAAGGTTATAAGTTTAGGTTTAGGAAATCGGGTTCAGGTTCGAGATTGGGTTTAGATTTGGGTTTCCAAGTTTTGGTTTGGGTTTAGGTTAAGGAGTTAAGATTAGGATTAGGTGTAGGTTTAAGTTTAGGGATTTGAGAATACGTTAAGGTTTAGGTTTAGAAAATCAGGTTCGAGTTATAGGCTTAGGTTTAGGTTAGGTTATAGGTTAAGGTTTAGGAAATTGAGTTTAAGTTATAGGTTTAGGTTATAAGTTAAGGTTATAGGTTAAGGTTTAGGTTATTGGTTAAGTTTTAGGTTTGGGTTAGGTTTAGGTTTAGGTTATAGGTTTTGAGATTTGAGAATAGGTTTAGGTTAAGGTTATAAGTTTAGGTTTAGGAAATCGGGTTCGGGTTCGGGATCGGGTTTAAGTTTGGGTTTTCAAGTTTAGGTTTAGGTTTAGGTTAGGGAGTTGAGATTAGGATTAGGTGTAGGTTTGGGTTTAGGGATTTGAGAATACGTTAAGGTTTAGGTTACGGAAATCAGGTTCGGGTTCAAGATCGGGTTTACATTTGGGTTTTAGGTTTAGGTTTAGGCTATAGGTTATAAGTGTAGGTTTAGGTTTAGGTTTACGTTTTAGGTTTAGGTTTAGGTTTAGGTTATAGGTTTAGGTTAAGGTTTAGGTTTAGGTTATAGGTTTTGGGATTTGAGAATCGGTTTAGGTTGTAAGAATAGGTTTAGGTTATAAGTATAGGTTTAGGTTTAGGTTTTTATGTTTAGGTTAAGGTTATAAGTTTAGGTTTAGGTTAGGTTATAGGTTAAGGTCTAGGGAATTGAGTTTAGGTTATAGGTTTAGGACTCAGGGATTTAAGAATACGTTAAGGTTTAGGTTTAGGATTTCGGGTTCGGGTTCGAGATCGGGTTTACATTTGGGTTTTACGTTTAGGTTTAGGTTATAGGTTATAAGTGTAGGTTTAACGGTTTAGGTTAAGGTTTAGGTTTAGGTTTAGGTTTAGGTTTAGGTTATAGGTTTTTGGATTTGAGAATGGGTTCGGGTTTATGTTAAGGGTGTGGTCCCTACAAATACAAATATAAACACGACCTGTCCAAATGGCCAGGCCCTTCCAATGCCGTCCATAGGAAATGAACAGCTTCATCATGGTCGTAACAGTGGTTCCCACCTTCCAGGGACTCCCGCTCATCCGGATAGATCCGGTTGTCCATAGGAAATGGACAGCTTCATCATGGTTATAACAGCAGTTCCCATCTTCAAGGGACCCCCACTCAACATCCGGATAGCTCCGAGCACATCCGGGTCTGCTCCATCAATTTCGAGTAAATACATAAATATGGCCTGTCCAAATGGTCAGGCCACTCCAATGCTATATATAGGAAATGGACAACTTCATCATGGTCATAATAGGGGTTCGCACCTTCCAAGGACCCCCGCTCAATATCCGGATAGCTCCAACGCATATCCGGATTTGCTCCATCAATTTCGAGCAAACCTAAACCAAACCCTATAACCTTAACCTAAACCAAAACCTATAACCTAAACCTATAACTTATAACTTATAACCTATAACCTAAACTAAAACTTATAACCTAAACCTAAAACCTAAACCTAACTTAAACCTAAACCAAAACCTAAACCTATAACTTAAACCTATAAACTAAAACCTAAACATAAACCTAAAACCTAAATATATTCTAAAATCCCTAAACCTAAACCTACACCTAATCCCAATCTCAACTCCTTAACCTAGACCTAACCTAAACCTAAACTTGAAAACCCAAACCTAAACCCGATTAAGCACAACCGATTTCTTAAACCTAAACCTTAACCTAATCTCAATTCCTTAAAGCTATAGCTTATAACCATAACCTATAACCTAAACCTAAACCTAACGAAAACCTATAACCTAAATCTATAACCTTAACCTAAACCTAAAACCTAAACCTAAACCTAAACCAAAACCTATAACCTTAACCTAAACCAAAACCTATAACCTAAACCTTAACCCATAACCTATAACCCATAACCTAAACCTAAAACCAAAACCTAAACCTATAAACTAAAACCTAAACCTAAACCTAAACATAAAACCTAAATGTATTCTCAAATCCCTAAACCTAAACCTACACCTAATCCTAATCTCAACTCCCTAACCTAAACCTAAACCTAAACTTGAAAACCTAAAGTTTAGGGAGTTGAGAATACATTAAGGTTTAGGTTTAGGAAAACGGGTTCGGGTTATAGGTTTAGGTTTAGGTTAGGTTATAGGTTAAGGTTTAGGAAATTGAGTTTAGGTTATAGGTTTAGGTTATAGGTTAAGGTTTAGGTTTAGGTTAAGGTTTAGGTTTAGGTTTAAGTTATAGGTTTTGGGATTTAAGAATAGATTTAGATTAAGGTTATAAGTTTAGGTTTAGGAAATCGGGTTCAGGTTCGAGATTGGGTTTAGATTTGGGTTTCCAAGTTTTGGTTTGGGTTTAGGTTAAGGAGTTAAGATTAGGATTAGGTGTAGGTTTAAGTTTAGGGATTTGAGAATACGTTAAGGTTTAGGTTTAGAAAATCAGGTTCGAGTTATAGGCTTAGGTTTAGGTTAGGTTATAGGTTAAGGTTTAGGAAATTGAGTTTAAGTTATAGGTTTAGGTTATAAGTTAAGGTTATAGGTTAAGGTTTAGGTTATTGGTTAAGTTTTAGGTTTGGGTTAGGTTTAGGTTTAGGTTATAGGTTTTGAGATTTGAGAATAGGTTTAGGTTAAGGTTATAAGTTTAGGTTTAGGAAATCGGGTTCGGGTTCGGGATCGGGTTTAGGTTTAGATTTTCAAGTTTAGGTTTAGGTTTAGGTTAGAGAGTTGAGATTAGGATTAGGTGTAGGTTTAGGTTTAGGGATTTGAGAAAACGTTAAGGTTTAGGTTTAGAAAATCGAGTTCGGGTTCAAGATCGGGTTTACATTTGGGTTTTAGGTTTAGGTTTAGGCTATAGGTTATAAGTGTAGGTTTAGGTTTAGGTTTAGGTTTAGGTTTTAGGTTTAGGTTATAGGTTATAGGTTTAGGTTAAGGTTTAGGCTTAGGTTATAGGTTTTGGGATTTGAGAATAGGTTTAGATTGTAAGAATAGGTTTACGTTATAAGTATAGGTTTAGGTTTAGGTTTTTATGTTTAGGTTAAGGTTATAAGTTTAGGTTTAGGTTAGGTTATAGGTTAAGGTCTAGGGAATTGAGTTTAGGTTATAGGTTTAGGACTCAGGGATTTAAGAATACGTTAAGGTTTAGGTTTAGGAAGTCGGGTTCGGGTTCGAGATCGGGTTTACATTTGGGTTTTACGTTTAGGTTTAGGTTATAGGTTATAAGTGTAGGTTTAAGTTTAGGTTTTAGGTTATAGCATTAGGTTATAGGTTTAGGTTTAGGTTTATAGGTTTTGGGATTTGAGAATAGGTTTAGGTTATAAGTATAGGTTTATTTTAGGGTGTAGGTTAAGGTTTAGGGAATTGAGTTTAGGTTATAGGTTTAGGTCATAGGTTATAGGTTTTTGGTTAAGGTTTAAAACTTATAGGTTTTGGGATTTGAGAATAGGTTTAGGTTATAAGTATAAGTTTAGGTTAAGTTATAGGTTAAGGTTTAGGGAATTGAGTTTAGGTTATAGGTTCAGGTTATAGGTTATAGGTTTAGGGAATTGAGTTTAGGTTATAGGTTCAGGTTATAGGTTATAGGTTTAGGTTAAGGTTTAGGTTTAAGTAATAGGTTTTGTGATTTGAGAATATGTTTAGGTTATAAGTATAGGTTGACGTTAGGGCGTAGGTTAAGGTTTAGGAAAATGAGTTTAGGTTATAGGTTATAGGTTTTTGGTTAAGGTTTAGATTATAGTTATAGGTTTTAGGATTTGAGAATCGGTTTAGATTAGGTTGTAGGTTAGAGTTTAGGGAATTGAGTTTAGGTTATAGGTTTAGGTTATAGGTTATAAGTTTAGGTTAAGGTTTAGGTTGTAATTATAGGTTTTGGGATTTGAGAATAGGTTTAGGTTATAGGTTAAGGGTGTGGTCCCTACAAATACAAATATAAACACGGCCTGCTCCAATTGGTCAGGCCCTTCCAATACTGTTCATAAGAAATGGACAGCTTCATCATGGTCATAACAACGGCTTCTATCTTTCAGGGACCCCCGCTCAATATCTGGATAGCTCCGACGCACATCCGGGTCTACTCCATCAATTTTGAGTAAATACATAAACATAACCTGTGCAAATGGCTAGGCTACTCTAATGCTGTCTATAGGAAATGAACAGCTTCATCATGGTCATAACAGCGGTTCCCACCTTCCAGGGACCCCCGCTCAACATCCGGATAACTCCGACGCACATCCAGGTCTGCTCCATCAATTTCGAGTAAATACATAAATATGGCCTGTCCAAATGGTCAGGCCACTCCAATGCTATATATAGGAAATGGACAACTTCATCATGGTCATAATAGGGGTTCGCACCTTCCAAGGACCCCCGCTCAATATCCGGATAGCTCCAACGCATATCCGGATTTGCTCCATCAATTTCGAGCAAACCTAAACCAAACCCTATAACCTTAACCTAAACCAAAACCTATAACCTAAACCTATAACTTATAACTTATAACCTATAACCTAAACTAAAACTTATAACCTAAACCTAAAACCTAAACCTAACTTAAACCTAAACCAAAACCTAAACCTATAACTTAAACCTATAAACTAAAACCTAAACATAAACCTAAAACCTAAATATATTCTAAAATCCCTAAACCTAAACCTACACCTAATCCCAATCTCAACTCCCTAACCTAGACCTACACCTAAACCTAAACTTGAAAACCCAAACCTAAACCCGATTTCGAACCCGAACCCGATTTCCTAAACCTAAACTTTAACCTATTCTCAATTCCTTAAAGCTATAGCCTATAACCATAACCTATAACCTAAACCTAAACCTAAACCTAACAAAAACCTATAACCTAAATCTATAACCTTAACCTAAACCTAAAACCTAAACCTAAACCTAAACCAAAACCTATAATCTTAACCTAAACCAAAACCTATAACCTAAACCTTAACCCATAACCTATAACCCATAACTTAAACTTAAAACCAAAACCTAAACCTATAACCTAAACCTATAAACTAAAACCTAAACCTAAACCTAAACATAAAACCTAAATGTATTCTCAAATCCCTAAACTTAAACCTACACCTAATCCTAATCTTAACTCCTTAGCCTAAACCTAAACTTGAAAATCCAAACCTAAACCCAATCCCGAACCCGAACCCGATTTCCGAAACCTAAACCTTGACCTATTCTCAATTCCCTAAAGCTATAACCTATAACCTAAACCTAAACCTAAACCTAAATTAAAACCTATAACCTTAACCTAAACCAAAACCTATAACCTAAACCTTAACCTATAACCTATAACCTGTAACCTAACCTTAACCTAAACCTAAAACCTAAACCTAAACCTATAACCTAAACCTATAAACTAAAATCTAAACCAAAACCTAAAACCTAAAACCTAAATGTATTCTCAAATCCCTAAACGTAAACCTACACCTAATCCTAATCTCAGCTCCCTAACCTAAACTTGAAAACCCAAACTTAAACCTGATCCCGAACCCCAACCCGATGTCCTAAACCTAAACCTTAACCTATTCTCAATTCCCTAAAGCTACAACTTAAAACCTATAACCTATAACCTATAACCTAAACCTAAACCTAACCTAAACCGATAACTTAAACCTATAACCTAAACCTAAACCTAAAACCTAAACCAAAACCTATAACCAAAACCTATAACCTTAACCTAAACTTAAAACCTAAACCTAAACCAAAACCAAAACCTATAACCTAAACCTAAACCTAAACCAAAACCTAAACCTATAACCTTAACCTAAACCTAAACCTTAACCTATTCTCAATTCCCTAAAGCTATAGCCTATAACCTATAACCTAAACCTAAACCTAAACCTAAAACCTAAACCTAAACCTAAATGTATTCTCAAATCCCTGAACCTAAACCTTAACCTATTCTCAATTCCCTAAACCTTAACTTATAACCTAACGTAAACATAAACCTATAACCTACACTTATAACCTAAAACCTAAATGTATTCTCAAATCCCTTAAACCTAAACCTATAACCTACACTTATAACCTAAAACCTAAATGTATTCTCAAATCCCTAAACCTAAACCTACACCTAATCCTAATCTCATCTCCTTAACCTAAACCTAAACTTGAAAACCCAAACCTAAACCCGATCCCGAACCCGAACCCGAATTCCTAAACTTAGATCTTAACCTATTCTCAATTCCCTAAAGCTATAACCTATAACCTAACTTAAACCTGAACCTATAACTGACACTTATAACCTAAACCTAAACTTATAACCTAAATGTATTCTCAAATCCCTAAACCTACACGTACACCTAATCCTAATCTTAACTCCTTAACCTAAACCTAAACTTGAAACTCCAAACCTAAACCTGAACCCGAACCTGATTTCCCAAACATAAACCTTAACCTATTCTCAAATCCCTAAACCTTAACCTATAACATAACTTAAACCTAAACCTATAACCTACACTTATAACCTAAACCTAAAACCTAAATGTAATCTCAAATCCCTAAACCTAAACCTAAAATCTAAATGTAATCTCAAATCCCTAAACCTAAAGCTACATCTAATCCTAACCTCAACTTCCTAACCTAAACCTAAACCTAAACCTAAACTTGAAAACCGAAACCTAAACCCAATACCGAACCCGAAGCAGAACCTGATTTCTTAAACCTAAGCCTTAACCTATTCTCAATTCCCTAAAGCTATAACCTATAACCTAAACCTAAACCTAAACATAAACCTAAATCTAAACCTAAACCTTAACCTAAACCTAAACCTATAACCTTAACTTAAACCAAAACCTATAACCTAAACCTTAACCTATAACCTATAAACCATAACCTATAACCTAACCTTAATCTAAACCTAAAACCTAAATCTAAACCTATAAGTGTAGGTTATAGGTTTAGGTTTAGGTTAAGGTTGTTTTTCTTTTCATTTGTCTGGATCACCTCTCATATGTTCTCTCTCTTTTCATTTATTTTTTTCCATAAGATTGTTTGTATTTGGATGGATGCAGATTATGTTTGGATAAATGTAGTTTATGTCTGGATGAATTTATGTAGTTTGGATTTAGATGGATGTGAATGTGAATATGATGAAATATATTATATAACAGGTGTATATTAGGAAGAATATGATGAATTATATTCTAACAGGTGTATATCAGGAAATTTGAGATGGAATATTTTTTAAAAAAAAAAGACTTTTACCTACGAACTATTTCATAGGTAAAAGTTTTTTTTAGCGACGGATATTTTCGTTGCTAAAAGTCCTATCCAGGTTTTTAGCTACGAACATTTTCGTAGCTAAAAGTAATCCATTGCATTTACCTCTTAGATTTCCAAAGTCATTAACAACGAAAATATTCGTCGCTAAACGTCTCATACAGGATTTTAGCTACGAATATTTTCGTAGCTAAAAGTAACCCATTCCAAATTTTGTTTGCAGCCTTTAGCGATGAAAATACTCGTTGTTAAAAGTCTCATTGAAGATTTTTAGCTATGAAAATGTTCGTACCTAAAAGTAATCCATACCAATTTGTTTGTTGCCTTTGGCGACGAAAATATTCATCGTTAAAAGTCTCATCTAGGGTTTTTAGTTACAAATATTTTCGTAGCTAAAAATAATCCATTCCAAAATTTGTTTGCAGCCTTTAGCGATGAAAATACTTGTTGCTAAAAGTCTCATTGAGGATTTGTAGCTACGAAAATGTTTGTAGCTAAAAGTAATCCATACCAATTTGTTTGTTGCCTTTGGCGACGAAAATATTCGTCACTAAAAGTTTCATCCAGGGTTTTTAGCTACGAATATTTGCGTAGTTAAAAGTAATCCATTTGAATTTTTGAAAAAATTATTTATACCCTTTAATGACGAAAATTTTTGTCACTAAAAGTCTCGTCCACGATTTTTAGCTGCGAAAATATTCGTCGCTAAAAGTTTGCTAAAAACTCACTTTCTTGTAGTGAACCGCATTATCTTTACAACAGAAAAGTATTGATAGCCGCTGTACTGACATCAGCAAGTTCTGTGGGTCTAATCATGAGATATGTGTTATATTCAAACCATCTATTCATTTGATGAGCTAGTCTTAAGACTTAAGACGAAAAATAAGACAGATCTACCTATCAAGTAGTCCAAAAAGCATTGGGGAATTGAAAGTCTGCCATTGAAACCCTTCATAGGGTCCTGGAAGTTTTGGATCAATATGATATTTGTTTTTCCTCTTCATTCAGCTCTTTGTTGCCCAAGGAATGATTGTATGGAAATTAAACGTTTTGGTGGCCTACGATTTGTTGAAGCGAAATTCATTATCTCGGCTGCTATCTGTGGTGTGATCAGGTGATCTTTGGATATGATTATTTTAAGGATAATGCTCTAAAATGACCACTAAGAGTAGATAAACGATGTAGATATGATATATACATCTGTGGGGGCCAAGCAACTTTGATCTCCTTTGAACCGTTCGTACAACTCGGAGCTCGAGGAGCGTCGGTGCTCGCCTTCGCACGACAGTTACTTACACCAGCCAATCCACTTCCACAACGGGTACCGTTATTGGGTAGCACAACGTCCAATGCACTGTTACACTTACACTGTTGCCATAAGGCTGGCGGAAGGCTAGAGCTTTCATTGGAGATGTGAACCAAGGAGGAGACAAAAGCTTCACGTGAAAAAGGAGAGGTACGATCAGACTGAAAGAAGAAAAGAGAGTAGATATGATGGTGATTCGGTGAGCGGCCCCTCATGTGAGGGGATAGAATATGTCTTAGGGGCCCATGTGTAGAAATCATTTATAATAGATCCGAACCGTTAATCAGGTAGGGAAGATCGTGATTATGCCATGGACTAGAAATAATACTGGCCCAATTACTACAAAGATAAAAAATTTATGAAGAAAAATTAACGGTCAGGAGAAAATGTTCAATTGAAAAACTCAACATCCACATATGGATCTCTTGATGAGTAAAACACCCGTTTTTTAGATGGCTGGAATGCAAAAAACTGCACATTACTTGATGAGCGGACCGGATCTATCACACGTTCTTCGTACGTGCGTTTATATGGCACGCATTCCGTCCCTCGCATCTGGAGCCGCCCCCCGTCAAACACGGATACGGAAAATAAAAAAGAAAAAGAGGGATTGGAAAGAGAGTCGCGAAGTAGGTGAGCCGGGGTAAACGGGTGCGGCTTCGACGTGGGTGGAGCCCTGACTGTGGGGCCCACCGTCATGTATGTTCTTCACATCCACGCTGTCCATCTGATTACGAAAATTGAATTAGGACTCATTCTTAGGTGGATCAGACCATAACAAACAGTGATGATTTAATACCAACATTAAAACTTTGTGGTGCCACTGGAAAGTTTATTTTCCATCCAAACCGTTGATAATGTCACAAAGAGCTGGATGTAGGGACCATACAAATATCAGCTTGATCCAAAACATTGTGATCAACAAGAAGTTTTTAATGGTCAATCACTACTGTTTCCTGTTGTGTGGTCCACCTGATACTTGGATCTAATTCATTTTTAAGATAATGTACTAAAATGACGTTTAAAACAGTATGGAAGGTGTGGATAAAAGTTAACTACATCATATTGGGCCACATGGTCAGGGATTCACCCACCTTGGTGGATCAAGGGATCCACGGAAGTTGCACCCACATTAAGTGCGTGATTCCCTGACATTGGGGCCCACCTTGATGTATGTGTTGTATATCCGCTCTGTCTATATGTTTTTCCAGCTCATTTTATGGCATGATGCCGAATATTAAGCAGATAAAATCTCAAGTGGACTACCCCACAAGAAATACTGGTCATTGAATACCCACCATTAAAAAAATAGGGCCCACCGAAATGTTTATTTTCCATCCAACCTGTTGATAAGATCAGAAAGATCTGGATATTGGTTAAAAAACAAATATCAGCTTGATCCAAAACTTTTTGGGCCCACGAGAAGTTTTTAATGATCAGTGAACACTGTTTCTTTGTCGTGGTCCATTTGAGATTCTGATCTAATTAATTTTCAGAAACCTATAGTAAAATGATCTTAAAATTTTTATGGACGGAGTGGATATATAATAAATACTTTAAAGTGGGCCCCACGTGTAAGGACCCGCCCACTTATCTGTTATCCCGGCCTCCCCTAATCCCCGGCCGGAAAGAAGGGTGCACCGCATGAGGAAAGATTGGAACGAAGAATCGCGGCACGTGTGAAAAATTGGTACACCTGTAAGAAATCTGAGCCATATTTCACATGGAGATATATGTGTATATTTCATGTTCTTAATCAGTTCCGCTTCACTGATCATGTGAGAGATATAAATTATATGAATACAGACCGTTAGTTATGTTCCTGCAGACCATCAATTTTTTACTGTTGTGTAGCCTACCTGATGAGTTAATATACCTGATCTACGGTTAGAACCTTGTGCACGTGCATCCCCACTTAATTATTGGTGCCGATCTCGCACACGTATCCAATTTTAGCACGTGTACTGCAGTTAACTCGTTCAATCTCTCCTCCAGTCTTATCCACGATTGGCGCCACAATCAACGCCCCAGAATCCTCTCTGCGATGCAAGTATCAAGGGATTTATCAATCTGGACCATCCATTTTGTTGGCTTTATCATTGATGGCCCATGGCTAAAAAATCACCCTATTGGACAATCATGTCCTTCTGTTGGTTGGCCGGGTAACACGTATATGTTGAATATGGACTGTGGTATTCTTTTCCTAACCGTCCATTTTATTAATCACGAGCCTTGTGGCTCACCTGACAAGTTTGATGGCCAGATTCGTCAAGTTCCACCTGATGAATGGTTCGGATCTCGCTCATCTGCGCAAATTTACAGTTTACGCGACTTCAGAAAAGTAAAGGTGGTAATGAGGCACACGTGTGCTAGACTAGAACAACTCATCAAAAACTCCCACGTCATGAAATCTCGACCGTTGGTTAGTTTCTATTTCCTCACACGACTGCGTCAGCCTGATCTTTTAAAATGGAATCCAGACAGCTCTCCCGATTAGCAGCCACACGTGGCATATCATTCGTCGCGACGGTTGCACTCCATTACGTGTGGTGGCTTTCGCTGAAAATGGCTAATCATCCACGCGCTCGCTCCTATGGCCGGACTTTGCAAGGTGCCCGTGCAACTGAAAGCTCTTTGGGGGCACAACGTGAAGTATGTATGACATCCACTCCGTCCATCATTTGTGCCAGTTCATATAAGTATATGATTCCAAAAATCAGATCGTTCCAAAAATTACGTGGACCACATCACAGGGAACAGTGGGGATATGCTGCCTACCATTGAAACATTCCTGCCCACCGTGACGTTTACATTCCAGCCAGTCTAGTCAAAAGGTGATTCCCAGCCGGATGAGGAGGAAAAAAAAAATCAGCCTGGCAGGCACCAGGAAGGCTGCAACGGTGGCTGTTCCATTTTCACTTTTCCTAGCCGTCGGTGACATGGCCCAGTTGAGTCTTGGATCACCTTTTAATATGAGCTGGTGAAGATAATAACAGAGTGGATGTGATATAGACATATTGGTGGGCCCTACATAGCTTTTTGTTTTGGGGAACGGATTGGCTACTCCCCCTGACACCAGCCATTGGCTGGTGGTCGGTGCTCTGTGGGACCCATTATGATGTATGTGTGTCATCCATTCCGTCCATATATTTTTATATATCATTTTATGATATGAGAAAAAAAATGAAATATATTTCAATCTCAAGTGGACCACATTACAGGAAACAGTGTTGAATGAATTTTGACCATTAAAAACGTTTTGGGGGCCATAAAGGTTTTGGATCAAGCTGATATTTATTTTTTTCCTTCATTTGGGTCTTTATGACCAAATCAACAGATTGGATGTCAAATAAACAGTACAGTGGGCCTTAGGAGGATTTTAATGGTGAATATCCATTCATTATTTTTTATCCTGTGGTGTGGCCCACATAAGATTTATATCCCTATCATTTTTTGTATCAAGCCCTAAAATGATATGTAAAAATGTATGAACGTAATGGATGAAACACGTACATCATGGTGGGGCCCACAGATCACCGACCACCAGCCACGGGGCTGGTGTCAGGGGGAGTAGCCAATCCGTCTCCTTTGTTTTGAGGGGTGCCTAGAACGGGCGCGGATCCGGTGGTATTGCCCGCACCACCCCTAAGGTGGTGTGGTGATGCGTTGGGAGCTGGGGAGCTTATTATGATGTATATATTTTATATCCATGCCTTCCATCCATTTTTAAAGATCATTTTAGGGAACCAAAGAAAGATTCAAGTAATCTGAATCTCAATTGAACCACATCACAAGAAAGAGTGGTGATTGAACGATCACCATTAAAAAGCTTATTGGGAGCCTATAAAGTTCTTGATCAAGATGATATTTATTTTTTACCCTTTATCCAGGTCTTTGTGACCTTATCAATAGGTTCGATGGTAAATAAACATTATGGGGGGCCTGGTAAGGTTTCAACGGTGGATGTCACTATACTCACTATTTTCTGTGGCGTGGTCTACTTAGAGCTTTTAATCTTCTTCATTATTTGATCTACGTTCTAAAATTATTGTTTAAAACGGTTGGACAGCGTGGATGTCATAAAAACGTACATAAAGGTGGGTCCCACAGAGCCCAACACAGCACAATACTGCTGGGAGTGGTGTGGGCGACACCAACCAATCCGCGTGCCCCAAAAAAAACGGGCGCGGATTAGCCGCCGACAGGTTGAGCAAAGCGAGACTCGCTATTGAAGTGACGTCACCTAGTTCCGTGGCCCCACCACGATGTATGTCTTGTATCTACGCCTTCCATCCATTTCGAGAGATATTTTAGGGTAAAGAATGAGTTAAATCCAAAGCTATCGTGGACCCAGCACATAAAACAGGCAATCCACCGTGAAAAACTTCTTACAAAAGTTTTAGATCAAGTTAGTTTTTATGTTTTCCCTTCTTTCACATCTTTTTTTAACTTTTGAACCGGTTGAATTTCAAATAATTATTATGGTGGGCTTTAGGATAGTTTTAACGGTGTAAACACTCTTCCCACTATTTTCTATGGTGGGTCTATTACAGATTTTTATCTACCTCATTTTTTAGCTCATGCTCTAAAATGATATCTCAAAATGGATGGTGTGTATACAAGACACATTATAATAGGCCCATGGAACTTGGTCACGTCAATTCAGCAGCGGACTTGCTACTCAACCTGTCAGAGAGTTGCTAGAGTTACTATTGAAGTGACGTCATCAAGTTACATGGCCCCACCATAACGTATGTTTTGTTTACACATGGCCTATCCATTTGGCGAGATCATATGAGGGCATCCTCCAAAGAATGAGTCAGATCCAAAGCTCGAGTGGACCCTACCACAAAAAATAGTGAGGAGAGTGATGCCCACCATTAAAAAGATCTAAGGGTCACAAAAGTTTTTGATCAAGCTAAAATTTGTTTTTTCCCTTCTTTCATGTCTTCGTTAACACATGAACAAGTTGAAACCCAAATAAACATCATGGTGGACCTTTGGAAGGTTTTAATGATGGGCATCACTCTCTCCACTATTTTTTATGGTGGGGTCACACCAGCCTTGGACCTATGCCATTCTTTGAATTATGCCCTAAAATAGTCTCTTAAAATGTATGGACTGTGTGGATGCAAAACATACATCAGGGTGAGGCCGATATAACTTGGTGACCTCACTTCACTAGCTAGTGAGTTTAGCTACTCAACTTGTGACTAGCCAATCCTAGTCCCTAGGGGGTGTCGCATGGTACTGGTAGGGATCAGGTGGGATGAGATTCAAAAAATATAATTATTATAAATGATGAAGGATTGTCCTCTGATACCATGGGATAAGCTTAATTCTATGTTATGTTTGTATTCGTGGTAGAATTATTTGTTGTACATTAAACAGATATACCCACCACTATTTGAAATCAATGAAAATAACACATATGTGTTATATTCAAACCGTTCATCTATTTTGTAACCTCGTTTTATGACATGGGTCTAAAAATGAGGTAGATCCAAAACTTATGTGGCCCCAAATAACACATATGTGTTATATCCAATTCGTTCATTTGTTTTGTAACCTCGTTTTATGGCATGGGCCTAAAAATGAGGCAGATTCAAAACTTGTGGCCCCAAAAAAGTTTTCAACAGTAGATGTTCAATCCCTATTGCTTTCTATGATGGGTCCACTTGAGATTTAAATTTACCTGATTATTGGGCCATGCTCTAAAATGATCTCAAAAAATGGGTGTACAGTGTGGACATAGCCCACGCATCATGGTGGGACCTACACAACTTGCTAACATTAAGTAAAATTGGCACGAGACCTAATACAATTCCATCTCATCTAATTCCAAGCTTTTCTATTCCCCCCAAACATTGAGCATGATAAGCACGGAATCAAATACAATTCCATCCCACCTAATCCCATCTAAGACCAAGAACGTTTACCGTCGGAAATGCATGTCATTTTTCGGTGGGAATGCTGATACAAACGCCCCTTCTTCAAGCGCTAAACCCGAAAGAACCAACACACGTGCCAAAGTAGTACATGTGAGTATGATCCATGTCTCTCATAGGTGGTCCGCATGGAACGTGTTTCTACAAAAAAAGATCAGGTAAGCCCAATAATCATTACCGTGGTTAGAAATTTCTAACCATCCATTTCATTGTACGTGTGGCCCACCTAATAAACGTATCTGATGCCATCTCATTAGCTGAGGTATATCCTCCGAGATGGCCATCCTCTGAACGTCGAGGATTATACATAGGTGAACAACTTTTGCACATGTGCTGTGAAGTGTGTACTTATTTGCAACGTCCACAACTCTAATATTTTTTTTAGGCATTGCTATCAGGGCCATTCTTAAACGTGGTGTACCACACATCAGCTATATAACTGCTGTAGGTACATGTCGTGCGACGCTCCTCGAGCTCCGAGTTGTACGACCGGTTGAAAGGAAGTCAAAGTTACATGGGCCTCACAGTGATGTATTCATTATATCTACACCGTTCATCTATTTTTTGAAATCATTTTAGAACATTATCCAAAACAAATGAATCATATCCAAAGATGAGCTGGACCACACCATAAATAGCAGCGTGGATAATGATTTTCACTGTTAAACAATTCGTATGGCCCACCATAATGTTTATTTTGCATCCAATTTATCCGTAAGGTCACGAAGACCTAGATGAAGAGGAAAAACAAATTTCATATTGATCCAAAACTTCTGTTAACCCCAAAAGGGTTTCAATGGCAGACGTTCAATGCCCTACCACTTTTTTCAATGTGGTCCACTTGATCGTTAGATCTATCTTATTTTTTGTCTCAAGCCTTAAGACGGGCTCTTAAAATGGATGGACCGTTTGGATATAACACATACCTCATGATCAGACCTATAAAACTTGCTGACGTTAATACAACAACTATATAGCTTGTGTGAGTTATACTCCGCTTCCAAAACGAGAATGATCATGCATGTCCGATAAGGGTGTACATCGAGTCAAACTAAGTTGAGTTGGCCTCAGCTCGACTTGGCTCGGCCATTGGCTGAACTCAGCTCGAACTCGGCTCGACTCGGTCCTCGAGCTTAACTGGCCAGCTCGGCTCGGTTTGGTCAGCAGCTCGAGCCGAGTTCGATTGAGCCAAGATCGAATCAAGTTTGCCATTGAGGCATTTGTACAAACAACTAAACTACAACTTCAAAATCTCACTGTTTTTATAAACAGGGGCAATGGTTTTGTAGGTATTTTATCAAACACCTTCTAATCAACATAAAAACCAAGAAAAACAAAGAGAAAAATGATATTTGTTTCATATACATACCTTCCTTGCTACCAGCCACGTTTCGTTGAGTTATTTTATCAAACAGCTGGTGAGAAACATCAATGGCAGGTCCTACATGAGTTTGAAGAGTAGAAGAGAGAGAAATGATCGAATGATGAAGAGGACTATCCAAAATCATTGTCTAAGTAAGAACAACCATATAAAGAAATCATCGATCTTTTTTCAGCACATTTGCTTCTTTACTTGCATTTGAGTCTAGAAAGGAGGAAGCATGGATGGCAGCTTCCTTACCACTAACTGAGTCACTGAGCTGGTTCAATTTGAGTTCGATTCTGGATTCGAGCTGGATTCGATTCGAGTCAAGGCGAGTCGAGCCGGGGTTTGCTTGAACTCGGCTCGAATTCATTTTCAAGTTAAAAAAATTAGCTCGACTCGGCTCGAACTCAGCTTCAAACCGAGTCGAATCCAGCTTTTTTGAGTCGAGTCGAGCAAGCTATCCGAGCTAGCTCGATTTGTGTACGCCCAATTGTTCGGACGAATGGTAATTATCGAAATAGGAATGGGTGCTGAGTAAACTCTGTTGGGCCCACTTTGAATGTGTGTAGTCTATCCACGGGTTTATCGGTTTTACTAGATCATTTTAAGGGATGACCCCAAAATTCAAGCGATTCCAAAGCTAAAATGGTCCACACCACAGGAAACAGTAGAAAGAATGATTTTCACCGTTAAAACCTTCCTAAGGCCGACAGTGATGTTTATTTGTCATCCAACCTGTTCATAAGATCACACTCACATGGATTAATGGAAACAGAAATATCAGATTTACCTAAAACTTATGTGGCCCCTACGAATGTTTCTCCCCGTGGCGTGCCCCACCTGCGTTTTATATCTGTACGCTTTTTCGTATGTACGGTAGATAATAGGAACCCCACTAGATTCACGGTTTGGATTCCATATACACATCATGGATGGGCTCCACACGACGCACGTGATCATCGCCCAATTCGTCGCCACGCTTGCAGGTAACAAGTACAATTATTCTCCATTGATCCTACACAAACAACGTGCAACTTGTAAACGGATCCTAGCTATTGTACATTGATCTCACACGGGCCAACGTATCTCGCATAAGTAATCCCAACCGATGAAAAGGTATACCCCAAACTAAAGATAAATGTCAGGATAAATCAGGTTATTTCCTTCATGAGTTAAGCTGCACCATAGTTAGGAATGGACAGTCAATGAATTTACTGAGCAGGTAATGTCACATCCTTAGGAACCGATGGACATTATCTTTACGTTCAATGACCAAAAATGTGGGGCCTACCTTTTCAGTGGTTTAGATGCTGTACACATATGACATATCGCCAGTTTGCGCTAGATAGAGGGGTAACTTTGCGGTCCATTGCGATGGACAATGTTACAATCAACGCAGAAAACCGATCGACAACTTGTGGGGGTGGGCCATCGAGAATTCCAAGTTTTTAGGACATCCGAGCCATTAAAACCGTCGGCCCCACCATCAATATGTCATCTAAAAATAACTAGGCGGGTCCACTCATGGAATAAGACACGACTTTGAAACCAATGTACAACTAATGGTCTGACTCAACATACATATGTGGCCCACTCTATTTTTGGAACCTAGCCTGTTCATCAAGACCACACACCATAATAGTTGGTTGTCCACTAAATCAGGGAGATCCAACTATCATGCGGGCCAGTACGCAAATTTAGTGTTTTGTGAATGGCCATCCATTGTTTTCAACGGAGTGGGTCACATTTTAATTGGATGGGCATGATTTTTAGGAAATGCTAAGCGGTCGGTTGGCATCATGGATTTGGGGGGATTTCAAATTCCCTTATTGTTTTGGACCGTAAAGTAATAAGGGGTTTCAAATGCAAAGAGACCTATGGTGAAAGCTTAGATTACATCTAAAATCTTTTCAATAGTTGCACGTGTAATATGTGTTTTAATAGACTATTAATCTATGAACACATGGCCCACTAATGATATCCCAAAATAATTAAATTATCAATTGTATCACAATAATTACTTTAATAAGATAATCAGTGCCGTCGAAACATTGTCCATATAAATCAATAATTAAAAATTGTTAGTTATTCACTCCGGCATGATCTTGTGCTTGTGGCTCATTCAAGACTTGAATTTGATCATTTTTGTGCAAAGTATATATATCAGCAGGCTTATTACAACCATTGTGTCAAACATTACATATGTTCAGTAATTAATTTGAGATGGTAAAGTTGATCTAGTAACTGAGTTCAAACCCCATGTGATTATACCATGCATGATTACTTTTGAATTAAATTTGATTCCTAATATAAGGTGCCAAACACAATGGGAGGGTTTCAAATCAAATCCAATGGGTTCTGAATCCACGCTCCCAAACAGGCTCTAATGTCATGGTAGGGATCACTTTGCAGATTGGATGGCATACATACGACAGAACATGTTGGGGCCCAAACAGGTAATATTGTACAGATGCATGAATAAGTTAGGTGAGGAGCATGATAATTACACTTAAAAATACAGTTTATAGCCATCAGTACTCACACTTACGGCTAATGCTCTTATTTTAAGGTTGATGTTGACGGATGCGTTTGGTTACAAGACAGTGACAAAAAAAACTTTTGGGGTGCCAAACCGGGAGGCCCACTGAAGAGAGAGAGAGAGAGGAATGCTCACCTGCACTCCTTCCTACTTGAGCACCGGTGCATACCTTTGCACATGTGTTATGTGTACAAAATCTGAACGGTCCATATAATGCATTATCCCTTAAAACCTTACAAGCCCAACTTTCAGTTTGATACAAAACTATAGTAGGCCATGGAAAGTGGAAACAATTTCCTCAATTGATTTGCATTTCTCTTTTTTATGGCCCACTAAAGTTTTGTATCTTAAAAGTTGGGCCTGTGAGATTTCAAGAGTGCCGCATCACATGGATCCTTTAGATTCTGTTCCCATGACACATGTGTAAATGTATGCAGGAGTGCTCACATAAAAAGGTACGCAGGTAAGCACCTCTCTCTCTCTCTCTCTCTCTCTCTCTTTATATATATATATATATATATATTCATGTTGTCCATCATTTTCACTATAGCATGGGTAAAAAAAGAATAAAGAAAAAAAAGCAGATAGACGTCGCAAATGAATCATACCACAGTAGCCTACTGGAAAAAGTAGTTTAGTAGGCTCGTGGAAGTTCCGGATCCATGTAATATTTAAGTTATATAAAGTAGTTTAGTAGGCTCGTGGAAGTTCTGGATCCATGTAACATTTAAGTTTTATATATATATATATATATATATATATAACGTGGAAGTTCTATATACGCGGTTCAAATGAATCATACCACGGTAGCCTTCAGCATGGCTCTTGCCATGAATTTGGACCACAAATAATGACGCCATGGGTGAGGATAAAATAAATTATTGATTTTTAAAAATTTTGGTGGACTCTTTTAAATGCAGTTATGCATGCAGCCAGGCAGCATGTAAGCTGTTCTCATTTTTATATAACTAAAAAATCAATGGATACTTCAATGACTTATTAAAAAAAAAAAGAACTTCCAGCTGTGGAAGAGTACGAGCATCCATACACACGCATGCATCAAGCGTGGCATATGTGTTCCGTACGAAATGCATCGCAGCCCAATTCTCATCAACGGATCATCTGCCTCGTGTCCATGATCAGATAGTTAGGAGTAAGTAGTAATATATATTCATTACTAAGAGTTTAATATTATACAATTAATCTAATTTCTGACACGTGCGACATCTACTGTGGGGGCCACTATTTGGACGGTTTGAGATTGGGTTATATGACTGCCACGTGTACAATGATGGGCTCATGAGTACGAATGGTCATACTCCACCACCGCATGAAGCTATTTATGTTTAAACCGCTTCAAGAGATCAAGGTGTTAGGTGGTGGGTCCTGACGACACCACAACAATGAAAGTTCCTATGAATGGCCCTGGTGGGCCATCTATATTGAAAATGATAGGATAGAACTATTAAGGGCATGTTTGGATTTTCAATCACTAGATGCTGTTAAAATAAAGTGTTATCATTATGATTTTACCAGCATCAAATCAAATTTGAAAATCAACTGTCAAATATAAATATTTCCATAGACGGCTTAAATAATTTATAATTACTCCACTTAGGAATCAAACTTGAAAAGTACATGCTCATTGGTTCAAAGATGAATTTCAAATGAGATGGAGAGAAGAACTCATTAGTTAAAATCTATAATAAGTGAAGAAGCTAATAAACACAATCACACACTTAACACAGTTGAAATTTATGTGGTTCGGCCTGATAGCTTACTTCCACGAGAGAAGAAGAGAGAAGGATTTCTTATTCATGGTTGCTCATATGAGAGCACCTTAATATATAGCGATACAAGAAACTTTTAGGCTAAGAAAAGAACCAAAAATAGCACCACTCATATTAACACACATTCCATATTAACACCACCCATATTAGCACACATTTTATATTAGAAACACCCATATTAACACCACCCGCAAATATAGAAATATAATCTTTCCTCTCCACAACACTCCTCCTCAAGTTGGAGCGTAGATGTCGATCAAGCCCAACTTGTACAAGATTATATGAAACTTTACTGAGGGTAGACCCTTGGTAAAAATATCAACCAGTTGATCATCACTGCAAATGTAAGGATTGCGAATAATATTGGCTTGAACATTTTCTCTGAAAAAATGACAATCGACTTCAATGTGTTTGGTTTGTTCATGAAATACTTGGTTAGAAGCAATGTGTATGGCTAATTTATTGTTACAGAACATATTCAACTAGTAAGGGGGTCGGAAGGCCCAAATCCTACAAAAGAGAGTAGAGCCAAGTTAATTCGCTTGCAGTCGACGCCATGGCCCTTGTAGACACCCCACCCAGGCTAACATCTTAAGAAGGCTAAGACAATCTGAAAACCATAATTATATCTTAAACTAAACCCTAATCCCAGCTTAAACTCAAACCTAACCCAAAACCCTGACCCAAACTTCAAACTTCCAATCCGCAACCTGAAACCCTAATCCAAACCGTTTAACCCACATACAACCCCCGCCTATACCCTATACCCTAATCTAAGCCCCTTTACCCAAAGCTAAGTCCATCTATCTGAACCCCAAAACCCCAAAAAAGGAACTAGCGGACGAACCAGTGCACCAAGTAAGCCCACATGCTTGAACCCGGCCCGAGCCCTTACCGGGCGGTACTTTGAGTGACACCACTCGTGGCTCGCGGGTGAATTTCTGGGGACAGCTGTCCTAGCGTCCGAAAGTAAACTTTCTCCAAAAATTACCCCCTGATCCGACTTTATTTACTGTTTTACCAATCCCAATAGCCAATGAGAGGGCGTCACGTGGCGTTTCTCTCCCCTCAACCATTCACCACTTCCACATCAGCATTTACCCCTCTCAGACCTAATAATTACAGTAATGCTATTGGAGAAAGCTATAAATAGCCCTCTCCTCTTTACATTTCAAAATCAACTACTTCTCATTTCCAAGCTTAAATGAGAGGGAGAGAAAGAGAAAGAAAGAGAGTAAGAGTGAGGGAGAGCTCTCAAGCCTCCAAGATCAGATTTTTCTAGCCATCTCTTAGCCTCCTCCTAACCTTCTCATCCCAAGCCTAGCCCGGATTGGTCATGGTGTAACCTATGTCTTAAGCCTACTCAAGTTCTAGCCAAATATTCTCTTATTTGCAAGCATTCATCATGACATTTATTTCCTTCTCAACCCTCTGCTCCTCTAGATCTCTAGTGAAGGTATGCTCTGTGACTTACCGTATACCAGATCCTGTCACATAAGAAATTCCTAGCGATCTAGTCTTGTTTTCTTACTTCTTTGCATAAGCACCGTCACATCCGCCTTCTAGACACACCGTTGGACGTATGCTCTGTGGCTTGCCGAAACCTCAGATCTCGCCGCATTAGAAATCCACGTGCGCGCTTAGTCCTATCTTGTCTACATCATCCATCCCTTGAGATTGTTTTACCACACAAAGTAAAGACCGTATATTCGTACAGGCAGAGAGGGTGCCTAATACCTTCCCTCTTTATAACAGAGGTCCCTTACCCGGAATCCCATTTCGCAGATCAGGAGTCAAATTCAGGTAGGAGAATCTTCAGATTTCTCCAACCTTACGTTTTTCGTGGGATCTAGCCGACTGCGGGATTCCTAAATTAACTAGCTAGTGACGACTCCAACATCTACAAATAGAGCCGTACATGAACCAGGCTAGCCCGGTTAACTCGCTCGACTCGGCCGAACCCGGAACTGAGTTCGGGCTGGGACGGACCATTTTCTTTAGCCCGAAACTGAGTTTGGGCTGAGTTCAAACATGTCCCAGTTCGACTCGAATCGGTTTGAAACCCGACTCGACCTGGCCTGACCTAGCCTGACTCGGCCGTTTATATATGTGTGTGTGTGTGTGTGTGTGTGTGTGTGTGTGTGTGTGTGTGTGTGTGTGAAAAGGTACTATGCGCTTGACCTCACGATAAGCTCTCATGAGGTCGAGCTGTGTGGGCCCCACCGTGATGCGTGTCGACCATTAACACCATGCATTTGATGGGTCCCCTCTAAATTATGGGATATCCCAAAAATCAGCCGTATACGGAACTCAAGTGGGCCATACCATCTAAAATCATGTGAAGACATGCCAAAAACATGTAAAAGCACTTGGTGGGGCCCACCTGAGTTTTGAATGCTGCTGAAACTTGGTTTGAACCCTCATCCAAGTGGGACACACATAATGGATGGGCTGGATTTGCAAACCACATCTCGGTGGGCCCAAAAAATGATTATGAATGTTTTAATGGTGCACGACCCCTTCCCACTTCTATATGTCGCGTGGCCCACACAAGTCACGGATTGACTTGATTTTTGAGACCTAGGCCCATGATGGAATGATGCATCTGACTGATGGGGTAGATGTTCGAAACGCATCACGGTGGGGCCCACACAGCTTGACCTCATGGGACGTTCCCATTAGCTCGAGCGCATAGTACCTTTTCCCTATATATAGCATAAATCCTTATTCTAATCATATGAGATAGAGAAGTGAGAATGTCGTCCGTCCCTTTGTAGATGGAGCAGGCCCGAAATTGGCCCAAACTCGCTCGATTGCTGACCGGGCCGAGTTCGGGCTGGACATGTTGGCCCGGTGACTGAGCCGGGCTGGGTTCGGGCTAGGTGTGGCTGGTGACCGGGCCGGCCCGGGTTGAGCCCAGTTCAACTCGGATCGACTCGTGTACACCCCTATCTACAAATCAGCCTACTAATCCCCACCTTCTAAACCATGAAATACACTGAATTTACGTAGGCGTTGATTTTTCAGTGTTTACAGAATGGCAACTCTGCTGGGGACTTGCTAGCTCGCACTAACTGAGACCTAACTCGAAAGTGTGTAGTACTTTAATCTTAGGGATGTCATCATTACATTCATATAAAAAAAAATAATCTTTGGCTACACTTGTTTAAGCATCAATTCAAACCATGACCAATTAATCCTGGCAGCTATGACTTCTCAGGCTACCTATGATGAGGAACCTGTAGCTCCACCAGCTTCTGAACCATCAGGGTCAGAAGCAATCCATACATCAACGCCAGTACCAGTGGTACAAACAGATTTACATATTACAGCAGCCTTGAATGAAATGTCCCAGAACTTCAAAGCATTACAAGAGTTACTGCTTCGCCTGATACCAAGTGTAGTACTAAACATGTAGGCGGCACAACCCAACATACAGAACAGCTCAATCCCTCAGACCCCTTTTATTTTTCCCTCATTCTTCCAGTAAATCATGTTCTCCCTTTCCCATAAAAGTCAACACCGGACCAACAACAACCAGCAAACGGGAGCAATCCTCCCACACATATCTACTCAGCACATCACAACAATCAGGTTACAACATAAATTTTCCCTAACGGGAACCATAGACAAGAACTGGCGGATGCCCATGAAGGGGGCCAGTTTCGAGTCCAACACACTCCCCCTAACAGGAGTAACATTTCGGAATTGGCAGATACCCTAGGCGGAAGCCATTTCTGAATAGCACACCCTCCTCCGAAAGGGAGTGACGTTCAATTCCAGCTACCTCCTGCCACTAGGAGTCCATCTTCTTTCCAACAACCCCCCATTCTCGATCCATATGAAGAGGAAGCAGCACAAGCCCTACAGTAAGGGACAAATATCCGCAGCAAGGCAAGTCAGAAATCGAGAAATTGCGAGAACAATTGCAAATGGTGCAAAATCAGCTCCAGAGGCAGCAAGGAGTGGATCACCCATCTACCAAGTTTAGGAATCTGTGTCCCTTCCCTAATGCCCGGGTACCTCCAAACTTTGAGATACCCAAATTTAAAAGGTATGATGGTAGTGGGTGCCCCACAACACATCTAAAAGCCTTTTGTGGGGAACTCAATGCAATAGCAAGGAATGATGGAGCCTTGATACGACTCTTCCAGAAATCCCTTAAAGGCAATATTTTGGATTGGTACACCTCGCTGGACAATCATCAAATCAGAACCTGGGAAAGACTCTCTCAGGACGTTATATTGGTGCGCATTACAATGAGAGATTGGTGATCCTATAATCAGAGAAAATGAGTGGTCTAAACTTTAAGGCTTTTGATTATAGTGGAGATCTTTGTTATATTGTGCCATTGTTTTTTTCCTGCAAGGATTTTTCACATAGAATCAGTGTGTTTTGTGTTTACTTGCTTGATTATTTTGATTATTTTAGTTATTGTTCTACCTTTGTTAAATATGCTTCTGTAAAGTATGCAGATTGATGATGATATTATATGCGAATATCTAATACCTAGGGTTGATCTGGGCTTTATAGTGGCTTGAATTTATAACATAGTGGTGTGAGATAAGAGTCGTTTAACTCCAACAATGTGGTATCAGAGCGTCAGGTTTAAAAAATGTTCGAGAATTCAGCGAAGATGTCATGTTCAAATTTTGATATACAAAAATTCGACGAAAGAACAATTTTAATTTTCGACAACTGAATGTTAATGATATTCTAGTATCGAAAGAGTTGAGCAAGTCTTTGTTGGAGACTAAATCGGAGAAGAAGTCAGATGATGACTGAAGTAAACTTGAGGAGAATGCTATGAGTACCATCCATTTATGTCTATCGGATGAAGTCATATACAATATTCTAAATGAGGAATCTCCCTTAAAGATGTGGAAGAAACTAGAAGATCTAAACATGGTGAAATCCCTCACTAGTAAGTTGTTTGTGAAAAAATAACGTTTGGGATACGGATAAAGGAATGATTGATCTTCTAGAACAAATAAACTTGTTTACAAAGGTATATAGCGCGTTGTTAAAGCTCAGAGGGACGATCAAGGATGAAAATAAAACAGTGTTACTTCTAGCATCTCTTCTCACATCATACAACCATCTCATCACTACTCCGCTATATAAGAAGAATAAGTGACATTTGTAGAAACCATCACGACTTTTGTTTCGAATGAGATGAAGAAAAAGTCGAGTGATGTGAACTCTCAGGTGAAATGATTAGTTACAAAAAAGGGTCGAGGACGTGGGAGATCCATGGAGCGATTTCAGATTGACAAAAATAAAATGTCAAAATCAATTTTAAATGCTAAAGATGGATATTTCTATTGTGGTACAAAGGGCCACTTCAAGAGAATTTATCAGAAAATGAAAGATGACCTAGAAAGAAATGATAAAAGGAACATGGGCGAAACAACTAACTAACATAGCAGAAGAGAGACCAGGATGAGAGCTCCTCTCATTTTAGGGTATGATCTAAAAAATGAAGCAAATCCAAATCTCAAGTGGACCATAGTACTGGAAACATTGCTAATCGACCATTAAAACCTTCTCATGAGCCACAAAAGTTTTGGATCAACCAATATTTGTCTCGTCGCTTCAATGGTTCACCTGAATTTGGATCTGTTTCATTTTCTAGGTCACGATCTAAAGTGAGCTGTAAAAATGGATGGATGGAGTGGATGCAAAGCACATACATCACAGTGGGCCCCACAGTAAGGGATCCACCCTCCACCGATGCCACACCCCCTTTCAAACATGCCTCGCTCATCTATGACGGCCTCACCTCTCATGTCCCACCTCGGATGCTATGTCTGTGGTGTCCGATATCAGCTTACGGACAGGAACTCGAGTGGATGTGGAATTGATGGAATGACATACTCTTTTATTAATTGTTTGTATCTTCTTCCTTTTTTCTTGTCTTGTTTCGTCATGATTTTCTCTTAAATGTAAATGATGTAGAAATGGGCAATAACCAATGCTTGCCAATCACCGTCATTGTTACCTATGTTGATTTGACTCTTACTATTTTGAATGCAAAATCAGAGAAGGCTGCCGAATATTAGGGGGGCCACCATGATGCATGTGGGTTATCCACACTGTTCATCCATCATGCCAACTGAATTTAGGACAGAAGCTAAAAAATGAGGTAGATTCAAAGTTCAAGTGGACCACACAACAATAAAAATGTAATTGAATACTTACCATTAAAAACTTCTTCGAGCCACTGTTTACTTTGGTGTAGGACACTTGAATATTGGATTTTTCTCATTTTTGGGCTCATGCCTCAAAATGTTAGGGTAAAATGGATGGACGATGCACTTATACCATATACATGATGGTGGGGCCCACAAATTTATGCAGTCATTTTGGACCCCTTTTGAAAGCAGAAACACCCTGGCATTTTCAAATAGGTGAAACTGTAATAATGGGCTATTTACAGGGTATTTAGCCTGCATTTGGAAAATCAAACAGGCCCTACAGGACTTGTTTGGTATTATCATTATTAGTTGGAACTAAAATATTACAGTGGCTGTACACAATACTTCTTACTCCGCTTTCCAAATATAAACTATTTTATCTGATTAGATATATTTAGATATAATTTTGACAATATGTGTCATATCTTTTCCATTCATTCATTTTGTAACATCTTTTCTGGGAATGTCCCAAAAAATATGGAAGATTTGAAGCTCAAGTGAACCACACTACTAGCATTCAATCCTTGTTACTAACTATGGTTAGGTTCATTTTTACTTTTGATCTATCTCATTTTGCTTCGTTAAATAAAATAATATACTAAGTTGAATAGATGATATACATATAACACGTTTATCATGGTAGGGCCCACGAAACTATGCCACATCAACACCACTCCACTTAGTCCATGGGACTCAAAATGTTGTATTTATTAAATCCGCACGGTTTGTCTATTTTTTCGAGATCACTTTTAGAGCATGAGTGAAAAATGAATTATATTTAAAACAAAAGGGACAACGCCAGGAATAGTAGTGGGGATAATGATTTTCACCATTAAAACATTATTAGGGCCTACCATAGTCTTTATTTTCCATCTAATCTGTTCATAATGTCCCAAAGACTTGGATGAAGAGTAAAAATAAACACCATATTGATCCAAAACTTCTGTGACCCCGAAAGGGTTTCAATGGTAGATGTTCAATCTTCCACTGGTTTTTTCAGTGTGGTCCACTTGATCTTTAGATTTGTCTTTTTTTTTTTTTAAGGCTCAAGCGTTACGACTAGCTCACCAAATGTATGGACGGTTTGGATATAACACATACCTTATGATGGGACCCACAAAAAATGCTGACGTCAACGTCTCAGCTAGATCGCTGGTGTATGGTGCACCAGCCTATCCGCTTCCCAATCCATGTACCACTGTGATTCAAAGCTGACGATGGTTTGACGATTGATAGTATTCAATCACAGGTAAAATGCAATGACGTAAGTTTTAATCCAACCCGTCCAATACATTTTATTTACCATGAGGATTACCTTGTAAGAAAATTTTTTTAAAAAAAAATCTACCCGTTGAAGCACCGTACTTTTTTAATTGAATAACGGCTAGAATTATTTTTTAAAAAATAATTGGGGCCGATTTGATGAGTAGATAGGAATGACTTCAATAAATGATCCTTGTAGCAGGAAAAACCTATCGGAAGGGTTGGATGTTACAGATAGTAAACATGTTGATGCCATCCAGCGGCTGGACTGTACTTTGTAGACCAACCGGTTGGACTTGAGACCTACTCTTTTATTATCCGTACCCTTCTTTCCTTCTCATTTCAATCAGCTATTCCTATCCATCAATCTGCCTAGCTGGATATCACCTTATTGCATTATTCATGTCCGTGCGACGGTGGAGTACGTTAGGCTCGATAATTGCATTAAATAAACATACACGTGTGATGAGGGATGAAAGTGGTGAGGTCGAATCAAGGATAACTACTCGGTCTATTCGGATTCCACCGATCGTTCTATCTACTCGCCAGAGAAAATTCTGGAATTCACGGGAAACAATAACTAAAACGAAAAATAAAATCGCAACTCACTAGTAAACTTATTATTTATAGACAGTCATGATAATATTTGCTAGTGCGCATGGTTTTCTGCCGAAAGTAGTATAAGTGTTCTATTTGGCAAAGCGCAGCTGGTAAAACCAACTGATGAAGAGTTATTCTCAAACTAAAACTTACAACAAGTAGTAAAATCACCTAAAAGACAACCGATGAATATTTATACCCAAGCCAAAACTTACCACAGATAGTAAAATCAAAAATAAAATGAGAATTTGACCATGGATATGGTGGTATTTTGCAAATTTGGTGTGCGCAATCCGGTGTAGTAGGGTTAGGTGGCTAAAGTAGCTCGTCCTACCAAGAAATCATATATGGTACACCGAATAACTCATTTTGAATTGTAAGATACGTTGGATTTAATGTCTTGATGGTCTAGATCACTTCCACTTTTGATCAGGCCTCTTTTTATTCATCTTGACCATGAAACTGTCCGCAACCCACTCTACATCAACGTAGCATGCAAGCGACTCAATTTTAAACCGCCCACGTTATGGGCCCCGGTTTGAAGATGATACTAATTTAATTTTATGAATGGCCGATGGTAGGATATTTAGGGCCTGTTTGGCCGGGTGGATTGAAAGGGATTGAATAGTATTAGGGTGGATGGCAAGGATTTCAAGGTAATGATGGTGTTGTCAGAGGATTGTCTTAAGATCCATGAGATTGTTATATCCGGGATTACTATATCAAGTTTGTTTGGCACGCATCCAATTTTAGGATTAAACTTTCCCATCCCTTCCAATCCCTCGAACCAAACACATCCCAGGAAATTTTAAACAGATTAGGGTGAATTGAATGGAATTTAAAAGTAACGATGGTGTTGTCAGTGGATTGTCTTAAGATCCATGGGATTGCAATATCTCAGGATGAGGTCACCCAGTTTGGTTGGCACGCCGGGCCAATCCCGGGATTTAACTTCCAATCCCTTCCAATACCATCCAATCCCCTCCAATCCGCCCGGCCAAATGGGCCCTTAGTGGATGACTGGACGATTGGTTGAAATGAAAACATCTAAAACATTCAACGGTCCATATTGAACGTAGTAGTACTCTCAAATCATAAGTTAAGACAGCTTAATCACTGAGATTTTGAGATAAGAAACTATCAATAGTAAATCACACGATATGTACAGCTTAGTTTGTATTGATGCATGCCACGTGTGTAACTGAGGGCCACACATTACACGGGGGTTGGTGGGATTTCTGTGGTCCCTGACATGCCAATGAAAAGTCGGCACGTGTCAGTTACTGTGCAAGGATGCTAGGTGGGACCTATCCAGATGTTTGTGAGTAAATTTACTTCGTCCATTCGTTTTGTGAGCTCATTTTAATACATATGAGGTGTATCCAACATTCAAGTGGACAAAAAATGAGGTGAAATCCGCGTCCCATTTCACCTGCACGACTGTACCTGAGCCACGTGCGTACTGAATTATATCGTGACCATTGAAACCTTTCTAGGGCCTATGGTGATCACAAAGACCTGGATTAAGATATCCGCTTGGTCCAAAACTCATGTGAAGCTCCAGAAATTTTCAATGTAAACACTTAATTCATACTATTTCATGTGGTGTGGTTTACTTGAGTTTTAAAAATACTTTATTTTTTATATTAGGACTTAAAGCCATGAGAAGTGACTGTGGACCATTTAAAACTTATTGGGACTTTAGAAGTTTTTGATCAAGCTGATATTTTTGTCTTTCCTTTGCTCATGTCTATGTAAACTCAAATAAATATCCTGGTGGGCCTTAGTAAGGCTTCAAGTGAGGGCATTATTATCTAATTTTATGTGTGTTGGTTCCACATCATGAGGTTTGCATTTTATTTTTATTTTTATTTTTTGATTTCACCACCAATAGATATTGCACCTTTGACTGGGTGTTGAAACTCCTAAGGTCCTCTTTGACCGGCTGGATTACACGGGCTTAGGTGGGATGGAATTGCATCTGGTCTCGTGCCAATTCCACTCCATGTTTGGAAAGAGTGGAACAGCTTGGAAGTAGGTTAGATGGAATCGTATTGGGTCCATGCCAATTTCACTCAATGTTAGCAAGTTGTGTAGGTCTTACAATGATGTGTGGGCTATATCTACACTATCCACCCATTTTTTTAGATCATTTTAGAGCATGGACCAAAAAATTAGGTAGATCTAAAGCTCAATTGGACCCCACCATAGAAAGCAACGGGGATTGAATACTTACCATTGAAAACTTCTTTGGGGCCACATAAGTTTTGGATCTGCCTCATTTTTTAGCCCATGCCATATAATGAGGTTACAAAATAAATGAACGGTTTAGATAAAACGCATGTGTGTTATTCTCAATATTTTGAAATGATAGTGAGTATATCCCTTCAATGTACCATCCTATTACAAACAAAGCAGGCAATTAATTTTATCTCATGGTAAGAGGGATCAACCCCTGCGGTGGGCAGTGGGATTAGAAAGGATTAGGTGGGATGAGATTCAAAAAATATAATTATTACACATGGAAGGGATTGTTCTCTGATTGCCATGGGTTAAAATTAATGACATGCTTTATTGATAATACGTTAGTACATTGAATGGATATATACCTATCATCATTTGAAATTATTGAGAATAAAACACATGTGTTATATTTAAACCGTTCATTTGTTTTGAAACCTTATTTTATGGCATGGCCCTAAAAATGAGGTAGATCCAAAACTTACGTGGCCCCAAAGAAGTTTTCAACGGTAAGTATTTAATCCTCATTGCTTTCTATGGTGGGGTCCAGTTGAGCTTTAGATTTACCTGATTTTTTGGCCCATGCTCTAAAATAATCTAGATAAATGGGTGGACGGTGTGGATATAGCCCACACATCATGGCGGAACCTACACAACTTCTCAAACATTGAGTGAAATTGGCATGGGACCCAATGCAATTTCATTTAACGTAATTCCAAACTTTTCCATTCTTCCCAGATGAAGCCCATCCCACCTAATCCCTTCCAATCCCACCGCCCAAACAAACCCTAAGAGTCGACACCGCGCAGGAGTGAGGATCCTCATGAGGTTTGGATATGCTCACCCTTTAACTCGTGCCCAAGATGATATATGTCCAAATGAATGGATGGTCATGATGGGGCCTACAGAACTTGGTGACTTCACTTCAACGGTGAGATAGCTAATGAAGCCGTCATTAATGGGGTTGATGTACCAATGGCATCACGTGAGCTCTGCCAAGTTTTTGGTTACACCAGATCCTGCTACCTTGGAAGCAGATTGTGTCCTACCCCCGTCCATAGGGTAATCCGTCAGGTTAGGGCTCTGTGGGGCCCACAGTGATGTAAAAGTTTTATCTACGCTATCCATCTATGTAAAGCTATTGACCTAAAAACGAGGAGGAACTAAGGCTTAAGTGTACTACAAAGTGGGGATTGAACATCCACCGTTAAAAATTTATTGAAAGCTGCATAAGTTTTCGATCAAGCTGATGTTTGTATTTTCACTTCATCCAGGTCTGGATGACCCTATGAATAGGTTAGATGGTAAAAAAACATCACGTTGGCTTTTTAGAAAGGTTTCAACAGTGTGTGTCATTCTCACCACAGCTTCCTTTGGTGTGGTCCATTGGAGCTGTGGACCTATTTCATTTTTAGGATAATGCCATAAAATTATCTGAGAAAAGCGATGGGCGGCGTGGATAAAACACTTACATAATGGTGGGCCCCACGTAGCCGGGGGTAGGACGCAATCCGCTTCTTGCTTCCGTCCTGCTATAGGAAATTTACGTTTCTCAAACTTCTATTAAAAAAATGTGTGTAGGATATTCTTGTTTTTGAGACTTGTGTTAAAAAAATGAGTGGTCAGTCAAACTTATAATAGAAAAATGGACGGTTAGAAACAATAGCCCAACGTTACGAAGGACGCAGTCTGGCTAGTGACGCCGCCACAAGCCAAGTGGCTAGTGGTCAGTGCTATGTGGGCCCCACCATGTATATATTTTTTATCCACACTGTCCATCCATTTTGAAAGATAATTTTACGGCTTGATTCCAGGAAAGAGGTATATCTAAAACTCAGGTGTACCACACCAAGGGAAAACAGTAGTGATTGAATGTCTACTATTAAAAACCTCCTGGACCCCACTGTAGTGGTTATTTGACATCTAACCTGGCCATACAGACTTAGATGAAGGGAAAAATATATATCAGCTTGATCCAATTTTTTCGTGCTCCCAGGAAGTTTTTAACGGTGGGCGTTCAATTAATACTGTGCGGTCCACTTGAGATTTGGATCAACGGTGGAGGTTATTGTCACCACCGCTTCTAGTAGGGCGGTCCACTTGAGCCTTAGATCTACCTTATTATGTGTCAAAATGGATGGACGGCTTGATAAAACACATATATCATGGTGGGCCCCACAGGGCCCTGACAGGACCGTCCGTATCTAGCCAGGACTTGGTATTCATGCCCCACAATCATGGGATAGGTTCTGATGCTTCAACTAAATCTTCGGAATGAGCGAAGGCTGAGGGGAAGGGATTGGCTACTCCCCTGCCACCGGCTCCGTGGCTGGTGGTCGGTGCTCTGTGGGACCCACCATGATGTATTTGTTTCATCCATTCTATTCATCCATTTTTTAAGATCATTTTATTACTTGATTCCAAAAATTAGAGGGATATAAATATCATGTCGACCACACCACATGAAAACAATAGTAATTGGATATCCACCATTAAAATCCTCCTAAGGCCCACTATACTGTTTATTTGACATCCAATCTGTTGATTAGGTCATACAGGCTCAGATGAAGAGAAAAAACGAAGATAAGTTTGATCCAAAACTTTTCTGGCCCCCAAAATGTTTTTAATGGTTGAGCCTCATTCAACATTGTTTCTTTTAATGTGGTCCCCTTGAGATTTGGATATATCTAATTTTTGGACTCCGACAGTAAAATGATCTCTAAATAACGATGGAAGGAATGGATGAAATACATACATCATGATGGGCCCACATGACACCGACCACCAGCCATTGGCTGGTGTAAGGGGAGTAGCCAATCCGTTTCCAAGGCTGAGAGGCTGCTTGTGTGCAGGGCGAAGTACATGTCAGACACAGGAAATGCGAGTTACGTATTCATCAGGTAGAGTGCCTGTGAAAGGACGGAGATTAACTGTGTGGGCCCCACCATGATGCATGTGTTTTATCCATGCCGTCCATGATTTTTCCAGCTTATTTTAGGGTATGAGCCTAATTGAGGTAGATTTAAATCTCAGGTGGACCACATGGCAGGAAAACAATTGTGATTGAATTTCCACTGTTAAAAACTTAAAAAAGGTCCACTTAATGTTTATTTGCCATCTAACGTCCTGCTGATAAGGTCACGCTGGAGGAGAGAAAAATACAAATATCAGCTTAATCGTCTCCCAGGAGGTTTTTAATGGTGGGCCTCCGCTGCCTCGCTTTTTAACTTATGCACTAAAATAAACAGGAAGAACAGATGGACGGCGTGGATAAAACACATACAAATGGTGTGGGTCCCATGTGAACGAAAATTGATAGTTGTAGGATGATAGGCTCACATTCGAGAAAAATGGGTGGTTGAATAATAAAATTTCAGCCATCCAAATTCAACTTTGACGTGTGTGGCTCTTGTGGGCACTAACGGATGAATTATCCCGATCTCCAGCACGTGTACACGTGCCGTAAGCCCGGATCTCTGGGACTCCGACAGCTTTCCGACCCCGCATGGGAGGGGCATTGTACCAGGACCCGAGAGTAAAATGCCGCATCGAGGCAAACCAAACGGATCCCAAATCCACATGTTTGGCTGCTCTCCTGGATTCTAGCACATGCAGCCAAACATCTCCCAAATCCACAACTCAGGTGGGCCATGCCACATAGACAATGTACGGAACGTCAACCGTCAACTGTATCTTTGTGGGGCTTCAATGGACGGTATATTTCGTGGAATCCCTTAATCAAGTCTGAATCACGAGGACGAAAAGATATGCAAAAATCAGTATGATTTTGAATTTTGGTGGACAGAAAAATGTGAACTTAAAGGTTTAAAGCCATCTAAGATTTTGATCAGGATGATCTTTTGCATGTACGTACTGTGAATATTGTTGTGAATTGTGCTAAAGCAAGCTTGAATTCAATTAAATTAAATGAAATCAAACGTAAACAAAATATATAAAGAACATTCAAATTTTACGTTAAAAATTCTTACGAGAAAAAAACCATGGTACAAAGCAACATGCAGTCCACTATGAAATGATATTACAAGGAATAATGCAGTTATAATGATGAAAACCCCTTCGAATCTCTCAAACTCCTATCTTTTCTTCTATAGAACCTTTAAAAATCATCTTAGAAAACCCTTAATTTACCCTAATCCTAATTACATCCGATAAACATACTATCACAACCGAAATAGGAAACAAATTATGCGTTTACGCAGTTTCGTGCGTCGTCGATCTAAGTGCCAATCGATCGACACTGATTGGGCACCCTTAGATTGATCGAGCAAACCAAAGCTTAAGCGATATAATTAGTTGAAAACTGTCTAGAGGTTAGATAATAATTTTTAAAAAAATATTGTTGATCGATTGATCCAAAGGTTCAATCAATTGAGTATGGTCCAAAACTATCCAATAAGCAATCTGTCTAATTACGTGGAGGTTTGATCGATCGAGCAAGGTTATTGATCAATCAATGTCCATTGTTTCTGCATAGATTAAAGACATCCATTCAACAATCTCCACCATGGATTTAATTTTCATGCTCCATTGTTCCGATGTCATCACCATCTTTAATCGCCTTCCATCATAACTTCATTGTCACTTCTCGTGCACTCCGTGTTCATTAAGCATTCTCCAAGCACAGAGAAGTCACACAGAATTTGAATTTCTCTGTAAGAACCACCCTCGTAAGCATGTTAGCTAAGTTCATGCTTATATGAATCTTCTCTAGAGTCACCTCACCTTCCTCAAGAACCTTTCAGATAAAATGATGATGAATATCAATATGTTTAGTATGTGAGTGGTAAACTGAATTTTTAGCCAAATTAATCATGCTTTTCTTGTTACAATTAATCAGCATGGCCTCATGTGGAAGCCCAAGCTGATTTATTATTCCTCTCAACCAAACACCTTTTAAAACTTTCACCTAGTCAGCCAACTATCAAGTGCGATATCAGGTGATTTGTGGAGCTTGGGGCTCTTCTTCCAATGAATTCTTTTTTACCTTGAAAATCGAAGACTTTCAAAGGTGCAACAATTGTGGTTAAACGAAGATAAATAGAAGATAAATACGGAAATAAGTGGGACTCACTATTCACACCCTAAGTATAGAGTTGTGATGTAGTAATAATCTCGGTAAGACTGAGGTTGAATCCACAGGGACTGAAACCTGTACGTAATATGAAACTAAGTAGAACTATAACTAGACTAAGATGAAATCTAAATTGAATGAAATTGAGGGAATAATAGTGAAATATTAATATAAAACTTAGAGAATTCAAAGGTAGGTCCTAGGGATTCAGAGGATCCACTTGTTGAGAACAGGGAGATCTACGCTTGATTCAAGAATTCAACTGGACTTCGAGTCCCATCTTCATCCAATTGGAAGATATAACTATGAAAATCAAATCTGAACTTCTTTTGATCTTATAACGCCCTGGAAATTGAGGGTCATGCATTTACTTGACTCCGCGAGTTTCAGGACATCACTTATATCCGATTTTTATTAGTTTGCGTTTAATCGAGTTTAATTGTACAGCCTGGAATTTCCTAAAACATGAAGCACAACCACACAAGTCTACTAAAATGAAAGAGATCTAGTATATACAGGTCCAAAAATATAAATGGGTCGTACAAGGCGTTGCCCAACAAAAACCACAAAAAAATAATGATATGACCAAAAAGAATAGAGCTGAGCCCACCGCTCAGCGATCCAAATCCTGCCTATCAAGCCGATGGAGAGCTGCCCATCAGCTGGAAGTAAGACAGCTCATCCTCCTTGTCAAGACTCGCGCCGTCAAACTCCTCGTACTCTGTGTCACCTGCATCTATGGGAGAGTCTGGTTGGTGTTTTAAAACACCGTCCCAGAGTGGGAGTGAGTGATTAACTCAGTGGGTGCTATTAATCTTAAGTTGTAATAAGCATTAATTATATTATGAATTTAATAAAAAGAAATCATTCATAAACACCTGACAAATCTTATTAATGCATATGCATGATAGATGATATGATACATGCCCTCGCCATAACACTCCCTCAAGTGACTCCGTCTAACGATCGCATATGAACAACACTCCCTCAGAGCGACCTCAACTGTCAAGTCGCCACCCTAACTAGTGTGATGAAATGTGATCGTGTTAGCTGAGTTCTTAGTTAAGTCCATTCATCCAGCAGGTTGGGGAATCTGATATACCCCACATATCATTACCTCAACTAGCTGCGATGTCAAGGCCCCTCAACGAGGGGGGCCGGGGCACCGCGAACCTTGATCCCGTCAGGTTCCCCATCCTCAACTTTAAGCACATGGGGAGTGCTAAGAACTGGGATCACTCACGGTCACTACGAGGAGGCTCGTCATTCCAGCGTAGGCCGATAGCTTGGGCACAGTGTCCCATTCCACCATGTCCGGCTCACAAGTCGGTGGATCGGCTTCAGGTGGTTATCGATGGGCTACAACGGTGGTAGGGTGTGCCAGGTTTCATACATATATGAGCAAACAGGGTTAACAATCAAGGTTGGTCAGCCAGTAGACTAGACCGCATGGGCTCAGGCAAGTACGTGGCGGAACGACATCAGGTACGAGCGACCCATGTAGTCTAACTACTGTCGCCCACACGCACTCGCCCAAATCCATGGGTTTAGCCTCAAGACGGTCCTACCAACGGGGCCGCCTTCGCTCTCCTCGTATTCCTGACCAACCCAAGGGTTTGGGTGGTGATTCATAACATGCCAACTAACAGGGTTATCAACTAGCATAAACAACATCATGTTCTCATACTCCTCAACATACAATTCAGAATCTCCTAGCAAGAGAGGCTAACAATATCATGAATAAAGGTGCATGTGTGTTGTGTGGGTTGGTGAGGAAGTTAAGCACTTCCTACATCTCATAGAGCCAATTTGCACAAGGATTAATAAGGCATACATGCTATAGGACAACATCATGTGAAGAAAACCAAACAAGACATAAACGTGAGATCATCAATTTATACCAAATCATGTGAGAGGCAAGAACAACATCATATGAGAAAATCAACATGACATACAATTTCATACAATTCCAAACAACCCAACAATTCCTAGGTTTTTTCCTAGATTCTCCAAATACATCATCCAAACAAACAAAATCATTAGACTCATACTACAATTGGTGCTAGGCCACCTAAGGTTAATAGTCCACACATTCGGATCGTTGAAGGCTTGGAAGACGACCTAGGAATGTGGATTTTTGGGGTCGAACAGCCGAAATCCCTAAAAGAAATATTTGTATGTTAGAATCTCATGCAAATCCCTTCTCAACACAAGGGTTTCAAGGAAAGGGATGGGGGATCTTACCCAGACGATCAACAGAACGATTCTTGTGATTGTGGTGTAGGGTTTTCATTTAGAGAAGGGATAGGGAGTTGCAAGACTGGGTTTCCTTGGCCCCACCTCGGTCTAAAGTCCACCTTGCCCCTCTTCACTCTCTCTTTCTTCTCTCTTTACTCTCTTGCTCTCACTTTACTCCTTGGTGGTTGTGGTAAAGGAGGGAGTTATGAGAGAGCTAGGGTTTATTTCCTAGACTTGGGCCCTTTGGCCTTAAGTTTCCTCAAATGCACACAATGGCCCTCTAGGACCCCCTATTGGCTTTTGGGGTGACCCTAACACCCCCTAGGCCACCAAATTTGGTGTGTATGTGCCTCATGGCCTGATGAGGGGCCATGCAAAATTTGAGAACAAACGGATGAATGGATATGGGGTTTGATCATACGGTTTCAACCCTTAAGTGGCCCTGTGGGGTCCACTCCAGTGATTGGAGTGGTTCTGGTGACCCTCTGGCCTTGAAACTTATAGGATAGGTGCTCCATGGCCCGATGAAGAGCCATGCAAAATTTGGAGGCAAACGGACGTGGGATCTGACCGTAGAGGTCCGATATGCGATCTATGATCACCGTTTCACAATCGGGTCCTAGATTTCGTGGACGGGCGTAGAAAAATACATTAGACCTTCACCATAAATGTAGAAGAGATCCGACGGCTAGAAAGCCTGAAATTTAAGTTTTATTTACAAGTACTAGATTTCAATTCTGGCCTTGGGTGGGTTACATTTGGCAAGTGCCACTGGAACGGCGCTGATGATTAATTTCTAAGTATCCACTGAGTCCGCGATCTGCGATGGACTACAAGCCCAGTGAGGTCTTCGGTTCCTTAAATTTTTAGCTTTTTCTAACCTTCCTTGATCGCTGTATGGCCCGCACGGGTTGTTGCTAAGTGTAAACAGCCATTCGGCTTGACGGCCCGCACTTGGTCCTATCATGACCTATTTGGTCTACTCAATTGAGCTAATCCTATATTAATTTAGTTGTGGTACCTCACCCGGTGTAGTTTAAACGAACGTTCTTGCGGCAAATCCTACATGGATGCCCCAGGACACTGTTCTGGTTAGACGGGACGTTACAGATCTAGTTTTCAAGAAATAAGAAGGGTGTAAATTAGAATGGAATCCATCACAAAACCATGCCCATGAGACAAAGCAAATAACAAAATTAAACCAATCAACAACCAATCTGAGTAATGTATGAATGTTAGGAAGGGTTCCGTCATCCAACCATGCCCAGGAGACGATGGTGAACAACAGGTCTTCCTAACGTCATAATCATAATAAGGAAAAGGAATTACTCAAAGCCATCGCAGTTTTATTGTAATTTCAGTTACAACAAACCATTAAAAACTAAAGGCATTCCTTAAAATCAAACAAAATCAAAATCAGTTCAACGAGCATGAATCAACCCGTAGAATCATCCCCATCACGCCACGAGCTTCACCTCTTAGCCCTAGCTAAGAGGTTTAGCCTAACATGATTAGGCTAATTCCCTTAAACAAGAACATAAATTATTATTTAAAAAAAAAAAACAAACTCTAACTATCTCTCTCTTGCAAAACGTCCCAGCCTGATGCATTGCTCGTCCTCTCTCTCTTTTAAATTCATAAGAGAGTCAGTCGGTGGCTGGATTGAGTCGGTGAAGCTTCTGCACTCTTTTCTTGCACAGGAAGAGTCCCGGACGCGCACCCTGTTTTTGTGCAGCAAAAGCCCTTGCGCTCGACCCGCGTTTGGCATGGATTGGCCCATTGATTTGGCCATTTGACTTCTTAGTGGGGTTTAAGACCCCATCTTGCAACTTCTAGACGATCCGGATCATGTATCCGACCATGATATTGATCACAGAACGGCCCACTATGGCCTTTCTTCACAGACACACGTACCTGCGTAAACAGAGTACGATAACGTGTTCCGTGGGCCCATAATTATGTTTTTTTGGAAGAATCCACCCCGTTCATTAGATTCCTAGTGAAAAACCAGTTTGGAAAGGGTGGTTTTTGTAGGTTCTAGCATGGCCCACTGTACCAACTTAAGCTACCGTTCATCCTACGTTTAACTATGGAAATCGTGTGACCGCGTGTATGAGGCCAAAAGGACATCTAGGCGTGGGTTACACCCCCCTCTGGATGCAATGGATGGCTCCAATCTTCGAAAAAAGCGACGAGTGGGGCCCACAATCAAGACCCGGCATCAGTTAGCGCAGACGTTGTTGCGTCTGTTTGGTTTTTTTGGAAAATTGTCGGTCAGCAGGCGCTGACCGACCTTGGCTCTTATGGTGCGCGGCGGGAGTATGTACGTACTGTGCACATGCTTGCTTGCGTGGGTTCCACAGTGGTGTATATGTAAAATCCACTCCATCCATTTGATATTTCGCCCCCTTTAAGGAGTTGAAACTGAAATTGAAGCATTTCTAGATACCAAGCGGGCCCCAAATCAGGATTTTAGGGGCTTATATGTCAGTTGGGCTACTTTCACAAGAATTCAATGGCTTAAATTTGACATGTATGGTTAATTTATGGTCCTCAGGTCAGATATAAATTTTAGAGTTGAACGGATGGTGGGAACCCTGTGATCTCACATTCTGGATGATTTTCAGGCCCGTTTAATGCGAGTGGCATGATTTTCTCGGATCTCTAACATGTAAATTCTTCGATCTCGGTCCTCTGGGGTTCCTTCCTTGCCTTGGTGGCTTCAGAGCATCAAATCCATGCTTTTAGTACCTTTTCAGTCCACGCTTATAAATCCACCTTGCAACATAAACACGATTAAAATAGGTTGTTAAACAGTATTATGTTCATAAAATAAGGTAATAACTGGGGTCTAATATGCAATATTTGACCCTCAACACTCACCACTACAATGGGATCACTAACCTAGTGAGAGTAGCAGGGTGCTTCATGGAGCAGCGTGCTGATGAGCGAAGTAGAGCAATGCTGAGAATTACAACTATGATTAGCCCAACGTATGAGCATGGGTGAATAATTACTAATGCTAAGATCTTATTTCAGATCCAGCATGCATGTGTAGATGGAAAGGAATTACAGTTATTGGAAACCACTGAAGTTGGTCCAGCATGGGCGCAGGGATGGATTAGACTACTCCTAGATACTAAAAACTCCTCACGGCTAATGAGTGGTGGGATGATAAGCTAGTGAGCCGTTTGGATGATAATAAATGAGAGAGATTATGAATAAATGGAGGTAAACACCTTTTTTTAGTGTGTTTAGATGGAAGTAAATGGAGGTAAACGAAATGAAGTGGGGGGTAAATGTGGTTGTAAATGAAATCCTCCCTCGAAGAAGAGATTTGAGAGTAAATGGAGGTAAATGAACTTTTGATCTCCCTTGGAGGGTCACACATGTAAACAAAGGTGTAGCTATGCACATGTTCACTGTACATGTGGCATGTTGATGATACTCCAAACACAAGCCACTTATAAGCTTCATCAATAAATTCACATCAATAGAATGATCCAAACCATCTAAACATTGGCCATCCAAATGGATGGTTTAAAAACATGGACAAATCACTTGTTGGTAATCCTTACGTTTGTGGCCCCCGTAAGGCTTGGAATTTACTCATTTTTTGCTAAAGTATATATTCCAATAGGCTTATTATAATTATTCTTTTAGATATCATATACGTACACTAATTTAGGATATTTAAGCTTATTTAAAATATCATATGTGCTCCCAATAGTATATTGAAAAATTCAAATGCATTCCAATTCTCCCATTTTTTCCCATCCAAACACAATATTTTGAATTTTAATCCATTTCATTTACTCCCACCCAAACATAACTTGGGTGAGTCGTTTACTCCCAAATCATTTACCTCTAATTTGATTTCCCACTTAACTGTATTTAGAAGCTCACAATCAAGCCCTAAGCTAAAATAGATAAATAGTAAACATCGTTGCACTAATTAATAGTTGATTGATTTTGGGTTTAATCGTGGATACTTTCTTCAAATCTGGCTCTGCTATATATAGCCTTCATGGATGAAGTGTGAAGATAACCACTTGTCCCCATGGCGCCTTCTCTTGTAATCAGCTTTAAAGGAGTGATTACCTTTTCTCGATCATGATTCGACTTTTTCAAATGCTCAGAATGTGTTCCAATGCCGACGTGGCCCTAACGTTACTCGTACTTATCTAGAAATTGCATAAACGCCAAGGCTGTCCAAAGATATGACTTATCTCCCGTATTTCCAATACTTGCTAAAAAAGATATCACATATACCATGTGGCTCTTTTTACACCGCCAATCTAGATTTGCCAGATTTTAGTACGAATAGACATCATGCTCGTCACGGCTAGTGTGTCACGTCAATTATTTGTGTGTTCACTTTTTTCCTTTTTGGGTCATGATGATGGCCCCACCTTGATGTATATGTTGTATATCCAAGTCGTTCATCTATTTTTCCAGCTCATTTTATGGCTTGGGGGCAGAAATGAAGCAAATCCAAATCTCAAGTCGACCATACCATAAGAAAAGGTGGTGATTGAACACCCACCATTAAAAACTTCTTATGGTCCACCATAATGCTTATTTGTCATCCAATCAGTTGATTAGGTCACACGGATTTAGATGAAGGGAAAGTACAAATATCAGCTTGATCCAAAACTTTCATGGTCCTCAAAAAGTTTTTAATGATCAATTACTCTTATTTCTGATGTTGTGGTCCATCTGAGATTTGAATCTACTTCATTTTTTTTTACCCCATATCCTAAAATGAGATGATAAAACAAATGGATGGCGTGAATATATAACAAATACATTTGAGTAGCCTACTATCATGGCCTTAGCTTCACTTGACTGAATCTGCTCCCTGGTACGTGGAAGCATATTGCCTTAGTGACCATCTAGTGTTAAGGACAATGGAGCTACTGTGATGCATGGATTTTTATAATGCCCCGAATTTCAAGGGTCAAGCATGAACTCAATCCTTGATATTTTGAGTGTCACTTATGTTTTGCAGAAGCATAAATTGATTGGACTTTTAACCTGATATCCAAACAATCATAGAACTAAGTTAAACAATGAAGTATACACTGAAACGAATGTATCTAAAGCAAGTAACAACCCAAAATATGCAATGTACGTAGATCTATCCAGAGCATAGGGTCCACAGATGGAGCCAATAAACAATTTCAAAATAAACAGAAAATATGTCATGACCATAATTTATCTAATAAAAAGAATATCCGCCAAGTCCAACAGCGAGACAAGCTGGCTACAATTGCCCATAAGAAAGCTGAAAGTAGGAGAACTCTTCTTCTAAATTCCTGTACGCCTCCTCCAATGCATCCTCTTTAGTAACACTTGCATTTGATGCAATATCTAGTTGGCGTTTTAAAACATCGTCGAAGAGTGGAAGTGAGTAACAACTCAGTAGTTGCATAAATTATATGCTGCACATATTATCTATTCAATCAGTGTAACGTCATGAATTATTTTCAACTTACAGTTAGACGTCCTTATGCAATGGGTCAATATTAATACCTTATTGACTTCTTAGAACTCAATCCTAAAGCCTCAAATCCCCTTTCAACCTATTTCCTTTAAAAATCTCACTTTTCACCATCTTATTCTTAAATTTTTCTAAGTACTTTCATATTAGATATTAATCCTAAAGTTTAAATGATGAAGAACAATACTTAAATTAAAATTTATTATAAATAGTAAATATATAAATAAAATGGATTTTTGACCTTTAACATTATAGAATCTGACAAAATAAATAGGTTATTGGGATAGAACAGCTTCTCCTATCCCAAAATCATATATTGCACGCCGAATAACTCATTCCAATTTGTAAAATACACCCATTTCAAATATCAGGTAGCAAAACACCACCAGGCGGGCGGCGCCATCGCGCCGACCACGATGCATCGCCCGTGTACCGAAAATTCGGTGGACCCTAGGTGCGGGTTTCAACCAACTTCAAAAAGTCATATCTCCCTCGTTATAACTCTGATTTAGGTGATTCAAAAGCCAGATTGAAGCTTGATAAGTCTAGTTTCATATAAAAATAAGTAAAAAAATATAATAAAGATTTTAATATAGTTAAATATAGGTCATTGTGACAACTATCTGAAAATAATTAGTTTGGACAGTTGCTGCTTCTAGAATTTTTCTACAACACAAAATCTAATAAAATTTGGTAGACATGAAGTAGACTTGATGATGAACTACTAGAAAAATAATTAAAATAATATACTAACTAAAAGTTCTAAGAAGGGACATAGAACTACCCTAGGACCTTATTCTGTCAAAATTATGGCAAAGTTTAGTTAAGTACTAGACTAAATAATTGATGGATTTGGCTTGAACCACTTTCTATACAAACTACAAGACTCAAAACAATTAAAATCACTAACTCAACATTACTTAAAAAACTTAAGATCAATCTCAAAACCCAGTTGTTCTTGGGAACACATTGAAACTCCATATCAGACCTGGACCGCGCGTCGAAAGTCCGATGACTGCGAAACTATAGGGTTATGACAGCCTTATTGGGCTTGACAAGCAGCACGGGAATCAAACCCAAATAGTATCCAGAAACGCATAACTTGGGCTTTGAGCAAAGAGTGTGAGAAACGTGAATACCTTTAGAAAAAGGTCTCAAACTTAAGTGAATTGGGTCATTCGCTTGTAGGCCAAATTGAAGACTTCAGACCGTCAGATTCTGGCCAAACTTCACCCATGGATCAGGAAAATTTTCCTGCTCTTATCTGTATACGTATGGCCCTGATCGAGGAACGATAACCGTTGATCTAATACAGGTCCATCATGGCCGATCTGTTTGTTAGATCGCACCAACAACATAGTCCTGACATACATCCATTGTCAGGGAACTTATCCTATGACGTATATGAGTTGTAGACCTCCCTATGGGCCCTGTTTGTCCGAAACAGTCACCCTTTGGATAGAAACCAAGTATACCATGGCCCTAGGGCCATTTGCATCAGTTCTGGGCCTATATAAAACCCTTAAACCACCCTATCTCTCCCTCATACGAATTTTCTAAAAACCCAAAGGGAGAGAGAGAAAAGGAGAGAAAAGAGGAAAGAAGGAAGAAGGATTCTTGGTGATTGTTGCAAGGATTCTCTCCAGCCGCTTCACGCATCGAATCACCTCTCCATTTCGACACGAGATCTGTCTCAACTATGATTTGGGTAAGAAACCTTAACCCTAATATCGATTTAGAGATTTAAATAAAATAATCGATGAAATAGCTAACCTATTTCATCGTATAGGTACCCGTTGTTCCGTATTTGGGAACGTACGATTCAAACTGAGTTCGAAACGAGTATACCGACGAAAGGTGTGGACTATAAATATTTAGGTTTTGATTTTCAAGGCTATCAATGTTAGCAATGATTTATGTCTAACTTGATTGCTATCACACATGCTTAGATACGATGTTTTTCGTATATTACACATATATTAAACTATGTTGATTTGAAATGCTTCCATGTGTTTGTTGAAATGTCTGAATGAGTATGGAATTATGATTTGTGCTTGCCATGATTATTGATTGGGAATACATGATTGTTGTACGTGTGGCAACTCCTATGTAGAAGGATTTGTTATAATATGTATTTTAACTAAAATATTACATGTATGTTGATATGTGTAGTCTAAGTGTTTGATAAAATGCCTGAATAAGAAAATGCTTATTGACATGTATTTAATGAGGGTGTTGGGATAGGATTCTCAATTCTCTTATTTATAGATACAGTTTCCTTCGTGTAACTTATCTTACTATTATGTGATTTATGAATGAAATGCCCGTGTATGATAACTTGTGTACTAAGTGTTTGTTGAAATGCTCAAATGAGACTTATGTTTAGATTGGTTGTCACATGCTGTCTTTGATTATTGCATGTGAATAATATTGCTTGGAGTGTGATTGGGGCTACGATGTAGTCCAGGCAATCGGTAATGGTTTACTATCGGTGGCCGAACTATTTTACCCACAAGGATACATTCGAGGAATCCGAGTCATACGCTAATTATCGGCAGTGGCTAGGCTACGAGGAGTGCGTATGCACTCTATCTCGATTAACTCAATGTACGCTCGTACCAGTTGAGCTTGTCAAGCAACCCGATTGGCCTAATGTATGTTCACCATGTATGGACGTTACTGCTTGAATCTAAGGTACTAACTTACCAGTGAAAAGCCCGTTTAACCTTGGTACCATGATCCGCTAAGACTCATGAGCCAGGCATAGTGGTATGAGACACTGTGGTCGAACTGTCGGCCTATGCTGGGGAGACAAGCCTCCCCATAGTGACCAATAAGCAACCTAAACTCGTGAGCCAAATACGGTGGTATGGGACACTGTATTCGAGCTGTCGGCTTACACTGACGCAGCTGTGGTCCCCAGTCGAGTTGGTGATGAGCCTTCGAAAATAGACTGTCAGTTGGTAGGGAGTTGGTGGAGTGACCTCTAGTATACACTAAGACTACGCTAAGATGATGAGCCCTTCCGTAGTGACCTAGAGTATAAATCAGCCCTGCACTGAGGTGACGAGCCTCTCCATCGCGACCTGAAACATGCCTATCGTATGTGATTAACTGGGATTGACGACCCTATAGATCATTATTTGGGTAATGATATAAGTGAGGTACCTTAGCTTCTCGAATCTGTTGTATGAGTAAGCCTAAATAAGAACTTGGTTAACACGATCATGTATCCGCATTGCACCGTACTTTGGTGAGGAAGCGCACGTTTACTGGGAGTATTGCATGCGCGATCATGAGATGATGTCGCTGAGGGAGTGCAGGCGAGGGCATACATCATTTTCGCATACTATTCTTGTATTAACAAGAGTACTTATGACATGATTGTTGTACTGCGTTATCATTACTGCTTAACTGAATTGATAACATGTTAACCTTTGCTTTATAGTTCCAATGAATTAGCTACTCATTCCCACCTGGGGCAGTGTTTTAAAACACCACCTAGACCCCGTTGTAGATGTAGGTAATGGCGGAGTCTATGTAGCTGAAATGGACTTCATGGACGAGGAGGAAGAATTTTTCTATGTTCAGCTATCAGGCGGGTTGACGTAAACCTCGTGCTGATACGTAGGGAACATCGAGATTTTGGCTTTTGAACATTTACATTTTTGGCATTTTGTAAGTTTGAAACAACACTTGTATATATATTCAGCCCAGTTACATGATCATACTCTGGAGGTTATGAAACACGTATCTATACTTTTTATATTAAATTCAGTCTTCCGCTTGCTTAACTTAATTATCTCTAGATTATGATATGTTGTTTTAGTATAATCCCACTCATGTTTAATGCACTAATACAGACAACATTCAAACATCATTATCTATGTTGTATAAGTGATGCGTTGGAACTCGGGAGTTGAGCCTTTGCTCGACCCTCGATTTCCAGGGCTTACAATCAGTGTAGGTAATGATATGATAAGTAAACAAACACTTCTTATCAAATCTTGTTAGGTGTATAGATGTTGTAATGAAATGATGCATACACCTTACAATCTAGCGCTCCCTCAACAAGCGACTTCAATATCTATTTCGCAAATACAAATACTCCCTCAACATGCGACTCCAACTTCGATTGTAACTACCTATCATACTGTAATGTGACTCATCACCAGCATTACCAATGAGTGTGAATGAGATACATGATTAGTTAGGTAGTTATTAATTCATATTCATGTATCATATTAGGGAAGATGGGGCATTACCATTATATTACGGGTCTCATCCGGATCACAAGGCTCATAGTGGCCGTAGCGACTACTCGCCCGTGTCCCTTGATCCGTTTTTTAGTTCATCACCCCATTCAATCACACATGAGAGGCATATTTCTTTCATCATTGCTTAATGGTCACTATGAGAAGGCTCGTTGTAAGGCCCGTATTCTATACCATACCATTCCGTAGGCTTCCGCGATCCTCCGGTCGATTTTCGGAGACCCTTGACCTGTATCCGACGTTTACACGCGATCCTAAGTTGAGTCCTACACACTAAAGTCGGCTCGACCCGAGACTTGTACCCTAGTGACCGTGCCATCGCCGCGGTTTCAACGCGGTGACTCGCGCATCGATCCGATACCCAGGCCAGGAGATGTGAGCCCGCGTATTTTCCAATGAAACGCCGTGTGTTACGGATTCCGAGAGAATCTCTACGATACGTCACATCAATCCATCAATCAATGTCAAGTACACAACCTTACGAAGCCCATCCCGCTCCCATTCCCCAAGTCAACTCTCTCTTACACAACCCATACCCATCCCATTCATTTCTTATCTCAAGTCAACAAACACCATGCCATCTCATCCCATCAGTCCACCTCACCACTTCTCTCTCTCATTTCTTCATTTTCAAGGAAACCCCATAAGACTCCAACGTCCAAGTAAGATCCATGAGAGAAGCTTTGTGTGGCCCACCTCCCTACCACTCAATCCAACCCTTCAAAGCCGATCACAACCCATACCCATCCCATTCATTTCTTATCTAAAGTCAACAAACAACATGCCATCTCATCCCATCACTCCACCTCACCACTCCTCTCTCTCATTTCTTCATTTTCAAGGAAACCCCATAAGACTCCAACGTCCAAGCAAGCTCCATGAGAGAAGCTTTGTGTGGCCCACCTCCCTACCACTTAATCCAACCCTTCAAAGCCGATCCCAACCGTTAAAATTCACCCTTTGGAGCTCTAGATCGCATCGGTGGAAGGAGTCCAAGAAGATCAAAGGTGGGTGCTTTTATTTGTTGATTTTGTAATTTGAGGGCCCACATATGGTGGGACCCATCTTGATGTACGATTTGTATCAAGAGGGACCTATAATGGCGGGGTCCCTCCACTACTCTGGTTTCCATCTCTCTCTCTCTTCCCTGATTGTATGGCCCACCTTAATATATATTTCATCCACGCCATCCATGCATGGTGGGCACCGATCTAGATGGACCAGATGGCCAGAACCTGCTGGACAGGTTGTTGTCCAGACCGTCCAGTAGGCCTAGACGAACGAACAACACAAATATCAACTTGATCCAAGCTCGAGTGGGCCACCACGTGGCACCACACCATGACATATGTATTTTATCCTTGGCGTCCACCATCTCCAGGCGGTGCTGGACATGGACCCCAGCACATCACATGTTTAATCCAGACCGTCCAGATGTCTGGACGTGGTCTTGGACCACCGTTATATATACATATAGATGGACGGTGGACACCAGCAGCCTAGCTGCTATGTTGATGGATGGTGGACACCAGTAGCCTAGCTTCTATGTTGGCGTCAGCAAGGCCCTGGGGCCTGATCATGAAGTATGTGTTTTACCCCAACCGTCCCTTGGAAAGCCATCCAGACCGTCTATCATCTGGACGGTGGATGTGGGGCACCACTGTGAGGTACATTTCATCCATCCTGTCCAGTGATGAGGTGGTGTCCACTATGATGTATTTGCTTCATCCACACCGTCCAGATAGTCTGGACGGTGCAGGATTGTTTGGACAGTGCTAACATGTCCCACCGTGATGTTTGTGCCTTCCATCCACACTGTCCAGTGCTCTGGACAGTGGGACCCACTAGATAAATGTATTTTATTCACACCGTCTGAAGTCTCTGGATAGTGGAAATCTCCATTATGCATGCTTTGGATCTACACCGTTCATGTGTGGGCATCCACCATGACATATGTGTTTTACCCCAACCGTCCACTGTTTGGACAGTGGGTGTTTAACATGATGTATATGTTGTTTCACACTATCCATTTGTATGTGTGTCCCACCATGATGTCTGGATTTGATCCACATCGTCCATCAGTGTGGACTCCACCGTGATGTATTTATTATCTACACCGTCCATATGGCTGGACGGTAGGACCCACCATTGATATATTTATTCTATATCCACGCTATCTATCAGGTGGACCACACTACAGAAATCAGTAGAGATTGAACGTCCGCCATTGAAACCCCTTTTAGGTCACAGAAGTTTTGGATTTATATGGAAATTGTTTTCCCTCTTAACTCAGGTCTTTGTGACCATATAAACAGATTGGATGGAAAAATAATGTTATGGTGGGCCCTACCTTGACGGCACATGTGGCCCACCTTGTATGTATGTATTGTATATCTATGCCGCCCATTGATGCAGCCCATTTGATGTATATGAGGCCCATTAGTGCGGCCCAATGGTGCGGCCCATTAATGCGGCCCACGTATTATATTTAAGGCCCATGGGTCGTGGCCCATTGAGATGTATTAACAGCCCATGTGCAGAGCCCACCTATAATGTATTTGTGGCCTTTGTCAAGGCCCAATATGATGTTTTTATGGCCCACCTTGATATATTTGTGGCCCATCCCTGAGGCCCACCTTGATATATTAGTGCAGCCCATTTAATGCAGCCCACTTGACCATATACGAGGCCCATTGGTGCGGCCCATCCATGAGGTCCATCATGATGTATCTTAGGCCCATGAGCAAGGCCCACCTATTGCGTATTTAAGGCCCATGTGATGGGACCCACTTGTTTGAATCTAAGGCCTATGGGCAAGGCCCATTGTGATATGAATTAGGCCCATGACGCGTGGCCCGTTTGATGTATTCAAGGCCCAGTTACATAGCCCATTTGATGCATATAAGGCTCATTTGCTGCGTATGCGAGGCCCACCTGTTATGTATACAAAGCCCATTGATGTGTCCCATGTAATGTGACCGACTTGATGTATGCGGCCCATAAGATGTATATTGGCCCAGGTATGTGGCCCGTTGTAATGTATTTGTGGCCCATTTGGCGAGGCCCGATGTGGTATATATATGGCCCTTAAGTGAGGCCTATTGTGATGTATATTAGGCCTTTGTGTGAGGCATTGGCCCATTATGATGTTTGGCTCTATATAGGCCATTACTTGGGAACAATGTTGGTTAAATGTCCACATTGATGAGCGATAATAGTTAGATGTCCACATTGTGACCTTCTCTTAGGCCTTGTTCGGCCAATTATCGAGGTTGAGTATGGAGACCGATTTCGATTTGTCGAGGCCGATTATATAGGCCGATTTCGATTTGTCAAGACTGATTGTATAGGCTGATTTCGATTTGTCAAGGCCGATTCCAATTTGTCGAAGCCGATTATATAGGCTGATTTCGATTTGTCGAGGCCAATTGTATAGGTCGATTCTGATTGTCTAGGCTAATTTTGATTTGTTGAGGCCGATTGTATAAGCCGATTCCGATTGTCGAGGTCGAGTATCGAGGTCATTCCGATTTGTCGAGGCCGATTGTATAGGCTGATTCCGATTGTCGAAGCTGATTCTGATTGTCGAGGCCAATTATATAGGCCGATTTCGATTTGTCGAGGCCGATTGTATAGGCCGATTCTGATTGTCGAGGCCGAGTATCAAGGCCGATTCTGATTTGTCGAGGCCGATTGTATAGGCCGATTCCGATTTGTCGAGGCTGATTGTATAGGTCGATTCCGATTATCGAGGCTGAGTATCGAGGCCGATTCCGATTGTCGAGGCCGAGTATCGAGCCGATTCCGATTTGTCGAAGCCGATTATAGAGGCCGATTCCAATTTGTCGAGGCCAATTGTATAGGCCGATTTCGATTGTTGAGGCCGAGTATTGAGGCTGATTTTGATTATCGAGGCCGATTATATAGACCGATTTCGATCGTCGAGGCCAAGTATTGAGGCCGATTCCGATTTGTCGATGCCGATTGTATAGGCCGATTCCGATTGTCGAGGCTGAGTATCGAGGTCGATTTTAATTGTATATGCCGATTCCGATTGTCGAGGCTGAGTATCGACTCTAATTCCGATTTATCGAGGCCGATTGCATAAGCCGATTTCGATTGTCGAGGCCGATTGTATAGGTTGATTCTGATTTGTCGAGGCCAATTGTATAGGCCGATTCTGATTATCGAGGTTGACTCCAATTGTCGAGGCTGGATATTGAGGTCGATTGCCGAGGTCCATTGTGATGTATATGCGGCCCATATTTGGGGCTCATTCTGATGAGCATTCGGTCTCGGCTTGATACATTTGAGGACTATGTAATGTATGTGAGGCCTATGTGAGGGCCAGGCGATAGAGCCCATTGTGTTGTATATTAGGCTCATGTGAGAAGCTCATCGTAATGTATATTAAACTCTTAAGTGAGACCAATGGTGTTGTATATTAGGCTCACTATATATGTTAGGCTCTATGTGGGTCACTCCTTGGAGGCAATGTTGGTTAAATGTCCACATTGTCGAGGCCGATTGACGATGTCAGTTATTGATAGCGATTATGAGTATGTGACAGCATAGCATCATGATACATGCCCATACACATCATCTGCATGTTTGTTATAAGATGTGGTTGACCATTGCATATGTCATTGGGCAGGTTATTATGAGACTCCCTGATAGGCAGAGATTGTCTCACATGAGCGCACGGTATGCGCAGGATTGACGCATGACTGAATTGTATAACTCATACATCTTGCATTGTATGTTGTGACTACCATACGCCCTAGCGATTTAAAGGCAATAGCCTCCACAGGCATATCGTGAATGGCCAGATGGGACACCGAAATTATTTGGTTCTAGCATATGGAGGCCATAGATGTCCCTGGGTGAAAATTCCTAAACCTCAGTAGCCAGGAGACGCTCGAACATCAAGACCGAGTGGATATATATAAGCGCATGAGGGCCAAATACCAGGAGGTCACGTCTCCCACTGTGTCGTGGTCGGTTGGGAGGGGGTGTGACCTTACCCGCCTAAGTGAGAGGGCAATATCTAGGTTGAGTTTGACCAGCTTGAGGAATGGGTCCGTTGTCGATGAGCCAGGCCCGATATTGGTAGGCGAATAGTGAGGTCTCTTCTACTTACCTAGTTGTGCGCTCAGATATGGGCAACAAGCTGGCGTAAAGTGTAATAAACCTTGGTGATGATCCCAGAGAGAAACCATACTGATATGTGGACTCATTGAGTAGGAGTTGCATATTCGGTCATTCATTCATTCACTATCCACTCGGGTTGGTAGTACGCAACTACTTGTTGTGTACCTTTGTAATGGCAAGGATTTCGGTTGGGCGCGCGACTAACCTGAGATCAGGAGTCTACTACATTGAGTCTAGCTATCCAAATTTAGGTATGAGACTGGTTTGGATAGAAGTCCCTTATGATGGACCCCAAAGCCTGCGATCTACATACTATCATCCCGACTTCACTCCAGCTTGGTCATTTCATTAGCATCGCATATTACATTGTATTATCAGCATATGATATTTGGCTTACTGTCCTCGCATTGCATAGCTGATCTACATTACTTCATCAGTATATGATATTGTTTTTATTATATTTTTACATCGCATAGCCTGGATAAGGCTGATGGTATTTATGGGCCTATCAGTATATTTTCGCATTACTCTGATATCATATGATTTAGATTTTGCTAGTATTTCTAATATTGTATCATTATGGGCTTATCAATATTTCCGCTTACTCTAATTACTCTAATATTGCTTATTTGGCACTTACCTTGTGCACACACTATCACCACCCACTAAGCTTTCTATAAGCTTATGCACGATAAATGCGTGCAAGTGGCGTTAGGTGGTAGCAGCGTTGAGCTTGGAGCATACAACGGACCTCTGGAGCTTTGATTTTGTCACATGTATTTCCCTTTCAGCACTATATTTAAATGTTTATATTAGTGGATATGTGATGATAATGTTGCCTTTGTGATTTGGGTAAACTTGTGGTTATACTTTTTACGAGTTAAATGTAAGTTAAAAAATCGTCCTTGTAGGATCCCAGGATCGGAATCTGGCGTATGAACACTGGGAGCTGAGAATAGGTACTATAGAGGCTGTTGGCATCGGATTCGGCAATCGAAAATTTTGTGAGCCCGATTTTCGAGTTTGGGGAGTGACACTCGTCACCCTGGCGAAGGCTAACAACTCGAACACGGTGTCCCTTACCATTGTACTTGGCTCATGAGTCTTGTAGAATCATGGCGCTAACGGTTATAAGCAGACTCATTTAAGGAGAACGGTGGCATCCTAGATTCAATAGAACGTTGTCATACATTATGAATATAATATGATTGTCAATGTATTAAACTGATCCGATTGACATAGGAGAACCCCAGCGCAACCGGCATTGGGTGCAAAACATCCCACATAGTCCATCTACTGTCGATCATCCGCATTCAACCTCGGTCAACCGAACAAGCCTTGGGTGGCCGACTTAATACCGGGCCACCTCTTAATTTAGATGATTTTCCGGTTGACCCCACATCAAGGTCAGTTCTATTCATCAAGCCACTACTAGATAATAACTAAACAATTATACCAAGATTATGCACAAATCGTTAAATAATTAAGCTTATTTATTCAGGCATTTCATCGAGCATGTAAACAATAGAAAGCAAGTAATAGCAAGATTTGCAGTAATAAGAGAAATGTAGCCATGTTATCCTACAAAAACCTATTCACAACAAGGAATCATTAACTGAAACCCTTAAGAGTTGATAAAAGATAACCTAAGAGTAATGGTCCGCACCTTGTGAGGGTTCGTCCAACTTAGAGTGCTTATAGGGCTAGTGTTATAAGGAAAGATATTCAAAACTTAAATAATCATGCAAGTTTTTGTAAGATTTGAGAAAAACCAACCTAAATGATATATACTTAAAAGTACGACTCAACCGTTACCTTTAATCACCATTGAAGAGACTTCGAAGAAGGATCTGGGGACGACTAGTAAGTCGATCGAAGAGGAGAAGGACAAACCTTCATCCAATTGATCTTTCTCTTACACTCTTCTTCTTTTTCCCCTCTTTCTCACTTTCTCTTCCAATATTAGGGCACAAATTTTGTATGGGGAGAGGGGGGAGAATAAGATGCTATTTATAGTGGCAGAATGGGTACAAATGGCCCCAAAAGCTAGGTATTCATTATGTTAACACCATAGGAGGTTGCTTCTAGCCATTGGGAGGTCCACTGTTCAATCTAAGCCATAGAATACGTGTCCCTCTAGGAGATCTATGATTGGATACGACTATCTGGTGATCGGACGTGTTAATCAATAGGAAATGTCCTAATTCAGTTCGATGATCACCGAGCGTCGATCAGGATTACAACTATACGATGTGTGTAAGGTAATAATCTATATTAGCATACTATTTTTATCACAATCTTATGGTCCGAAGGTCACAACTTCTGTAAAGAGCAAAGAGTAAACATTTCGCTTAAGTTTAGGTTATCACTTAAGGCACTTGCGCCTTTAATGCACTCGTCTCATGAGCCCAAATTGAGTGATCCTATACGTTATCTCGGCTCAATATCTATGATGGATAATAAGGCTAACAAGATGAGCTTTTCCCTATAGTTTCGAGTCTATCAACCACGAACGCACAATCTAGAGCTGTTTTGGTTAATTGGTGGCATTTGTAGATTAAGTCAAACTTCGAGATTTCTCGTTGGTGATAGTTAGTGTCAGGATTAACTAAGCTCACAAAGTTACCCATTCACGATTAGTAGAAATTGGTATTCAGCTCTAATTATCCTAAATCTGTCAATTCTAGTGTAATTAGGGCATTTAGTTAGACTAGTACGACACTTTGATGGTTCCGCTCATGGACATACTAGGGTTTCTTTGTATGAAACATTTTTATCTACACCATCCATCCCTTTTTATCAGCTTATTTTAAGGCATGAGCTAAAAAGTGGAGCAAATGCAAAGCACAAGTAGACCACACCACAATAAATGATGGTGATTGAATGCCACCATTGAAAACTTTGTAGTGGCTACATTTTAGATCAAGCTAATATTTGCATTTTTCCTTCATCTAGGTCTGAGTGACCTCATGAATAGGTTGGAAGATAAATAAACATGGTAGATCAAGGTGATATTTGTATTTTCCCATCAACTAGGTTTATGTAACCTTATGGACGGATTGGTAGGCAAATAAAGATAACGGTGGCCCCAAGGTGTTGTTGCCAATTCAATCAAAAAAGGCCACACATGTGAACAAGGGCTTATATTCAATTTTCGCATGTGGATATGATGCGCGGGCGTGCTAGAGGCTACTTGACTCAAAATTTGATTAAACTGTTAGTGTTCCTCTATATTAAGATGGACATATTGGAGACTAGATATAGGATCCAGTTATCCTTTCAACCATCGGTTGTGCTCAACCTTCAAGAGATTCGTGAAAGGTAGGTGTTAGCCCTTCCGAATGGATTCTTTTTGCCTTTTGACAATGGATGTAAGTCTAAAGATTTAAGGACTTTTTCTTTCACTAATACTTTCTTAGTATTTCTTAAAAGGATAAGAATTACAAATAAATACAAGAAGGTTAAATAATGCCGATTTTATTAATATTTGAATGCATGGCATATTACAGTAGACAAAGTATTAATTAACCAAAGAAATAAACAAATACCTAATTCATTTATCAGAACAGATGATTGAGGCAGGTAGTTAACAAGATGTGACCGGATGGGTATGATCAGCTAAATCGGAACTTAGTCATCATGGATCTATGATTGCTTATCTCCAAGTGCAGAGGTTCGTAAGTAGTATCCCGTGAATACAGGGTGGATCCCACAGGGAGATGAATTATGAGAAGAAAAAAATCAAATGCAAAACAAACAAAGTAATAAAAATTAAACTGATGATTTAATTTTGGAATTTTTGAATGGATGTAATTCAACTAAATAAAATACCACCCAGGCTTCAAAGTTCCACATATAAGTTAATGTTCCAAAATCATGATGACTTGGATAACACAGCTAGGATCTGAGCACTATGGTCAGCCTAATGGGAAAATAAAACAGTTTAAATATTTTAATAAGTAATATAAAATATTAGAAAATCATGGATTTGCACCATTGATATATATTCTCAAGCGTCAGTGATGTTAAGAATTTAACCTCTCCTATCTAGGAAATCTGAATGATCTAGGGTAAGCATATCCATCAATGTGGATCTCATATGATGGAAACATATGGATCTCACAAAAGGATAAAAAATAAAACCTAAATAATAGAAGACATACATACACCATTCTTCTCATCATTAAAATAATCAATCATCATAATCTTAAAGAATTATTAAACTCATGTGCTTCCCTTCTAGCTTGGGCTAGAAGGAACTTAGAAAAATATAATTAAAATAAGAAAGAAAAAACAAGAAGAAAAAAATAAATGTAAATAGAAAAGATCTAAAAAAAAAAAACTTATAAAACTCTAATAAAATTAAAAACTCTTTAAAAACCCTAAATTTTGCTTTGGGATGCCTTGAATGATGCTTAGGAATGCCCTAGGAAGCCCTATTTATAAGTAGGGAACTCCAATTTTCGTACAAAGTTGAAAAGCCATAGAAGCTGCCTCAAATATATGTAGCTTTCCAAAATAGACTTATCGCTGCATGGTTTGTTTAAAATAAATTTTCTGCTACGCAGTTTTCCAAAATAGACTTCAGAGATTTAGAATACACTTTTTCAGGACAATTTCAAGATTCTTCACTTCAAATCTTCGATTTTCTTTATTCTTCACTTGGTTTTCTTAGATCTTTCGTATGTGAATTCTTCAATCTTGGTCTCCTAAGATCCATCGCTTACCTTGGTGATTCTTGAGCATCAAATCCATGCTTTTTAGCACTCTTTTTCAATCCAAGCTCTTAAATTCACCTTGCAACACATACATGAGTAAAATAGAACATTAAGCTGATTCATGTTCATAAAACCAAGATGTAAATGGAAAAAATTATGCAATATTTGAGTCTCAACAATCTACAACTTAAGGTTGCGGATATTTCATATACTCCTAAGGTACTATAGCGAAAGCCGGCAATAACGATCTATGTTAGAAGTAGGCTAAGATATGTTATGATAAATGGAAAAGATAAGTGTAAAGTAGATAGATGTGTTTAGCGTAGGGCATCGAGCTCTTCTTCAATTACTCCTTTTATAGTTTGTTGGGGCGACAAAAATCTTCATTGGGTTTTCTTGCTGATCTTGGATCCTCCGTGTATTTGGGTTGTATTAGAAAGGAATGACTCTAATTAGATCCGGAACTATTGATTTCTTAGATCTTCTTCTCGTAACTGATTTCTTCAGTGAGAGATGTGCGTGGTCCACCGATCGAATCTGGTCATTAGGCATGGGAACTTCAAGATTCCTTTGATGAAGACAACTAAGCCAAGATCAGGGACTCGCCAAGGAGTTTGAGAGCTGATCTTGGACCTCGAATTGATCATGACCGCTCATTTGGTGGCCCACCTCCTGCATTTAAGCTCGCTCCTTAAAGGCTTTTAGTGTTGGAGGGATTTGACACCTAATGTGATATGTTGTGGGACCAGATTAGTTCTAATTCTCCTATTCTTTTGATCCCGATTGAATCACGACCTAGAATCGGATCATTTGGCTAATGTGTTTGTCTCTCCTGATTTGGAACTAATCCGTAGAAGGATTCACTTGGATATCAGTTTGATCTTATGATATTCGGAATATTCTCAAATGTTATAGACTCTCCGAACGTCACCAGGAAGATCTCCAATTTGGAAGGACTGTGAGAGACGACCTCGCCGAGTGTATCATAGTTAGATTCGTGGTAAGATCTATTCCCTCGGCGGATCTCTCATGAGTGTGTTAAACACGTTGCCTCATTAATTAGCACGATAATTATGGCCATACGCCATCATTCCATTCGTTCACTTAAAGGCAAGCATATCAGTCCATGCTTCCGCAATGCATAATGCATAAGGAAGATCAAACGAATATACTCTTAGGCGAGAATACAATTTCCACCAGTACTAGCCTTGTAGTGTCAACACGTGGTAGTCTTTCATTGGTCCATGCTAGTGCCAAACACAAGTTTCAATGGTTGGTTTCATTATGTAACATCCAGGATTTTCGCTATTTTGAATTTTCAAAAACCCTTGAAAATCTTCGATATTACTAGCCTACGTTGTATCTTATTGGCCCTTAATGCTCGAAGTGAGCCTATACATGGGTAGTACCAGTAAAGAACCGCACAAATCCAATCAATCAACCCTAGGAAGCCAACGATTCTGCTCGATCACTTAAACATTGATTTTAGCCTTGGGATTTGTTCACATAGGGTCCAAATTTATCTGACCTATCACTGACTAATCGAGACAACTGTAACTAAATAAAGATCCACCCAAAGCCAAGATAAGTAGGGGTCAGATCTTAATTAACAAACTAAATCAATCCAGTTACTCCTTTAGCCTAAAAACCAACGGTTTGGGGTTATTAAGACCGAATCACCATTTTCGTTAATTACTAATAGGTCACACTATAAATGTAATTAATCTAAACCCTAATAATTGTGCATAAGAAATCTTGATACCTAATTCATTCCAGAAATGCCCCAATTTTCAAATACGCTTTAGACCGCTCGTTAGTGAGCCACTAATTCTGAACTATAGAATAATGTCTGTCTTGCTGGGCTTGAAGTCCATCGCGGGTGGAGAATCAAGATAGTAACCAGAATTGCGCAACTTGGGCGAGAGGCCAAGTGATTGAAATGGGCAAATACCTTAGGCTGAAGCTTAAAACTTAAGTGAAATAGACTTTCCACTCTTTCGCGAAGTTGTTGCTTTCCGACCGTTAGATCGCAACTAAACCCAATGTGTGAGTAAAGGATATTTCCCTGCTTATATCTGTATAGCCATGGCCCTAATTGATTACCAACAACCGTCCATTGTAAGTGGGGCCCCCACGGTTGATCGAAGTGTCCAATTGTCACGATTCTGACAAACCATAAATCCTATACTGGGGCACCTTTCCCCTGACGTGGATGAGCCAGTGGGCCTCCGGAAAGACCCTATAAGTGGGAAACAACCTCCCTTAAGGTTAATATAATGGATAAAGGGCCATTTGCACCACTTTTGGTACTATATAAGGGCCTTGTTTGGGCACTCCCTCGTCCCATACGAATTTTAACAAGAGAATAAGGGAGAAAGCGAGAAGAGAAAGAGGAGGAAGAGAGAGAGAGAAAGAGAGAGAGAGAGAGAGAGAGCTTGGAAGTGTGAGGGTTTGTGCACATTCACTCTCTCATCCCTCTCTATAGCCACATTGCCACTCTTAGATCCTTTATGGAGTTCTCTTGGCGGCGATTGGAGGTAAGAAATATAATCTACTCTCTAATATAGTCTTTTGGGTTAGGTTTTCTAGTCTTTACAATGATATGTATGATTGTTTAGGCTTTGATGAATTTTCTCTATAACCCTAATCCTAACAGCGCTTTGAGTCAGACAAATCTTTGCAAAGGTTCGGACCATTATCTCTAGGTTACTTTTTATCGACCCTTGAGGGTCTCAGTTAATGATCTTTTGTGGTGAATGTTTTACTGATTATTAGCATGTCCAAATTCTGAGTTTGATTGCAACATGTGGGGTTAGTCCTTTATTGATGTTTACATGTTTGATAAAATGTCTAAGTGATTGAAAGTGTTGATCTATTAATGCTCACATGCTTGATAGAATGCATAAGTAGATGTGTGGTTTTATTGATGCTCAAATGTTTGATAAAAATGCATAAGTACATGTGTGGTTCTATCGATACTCACATGTTTGACAAATTGCCTAAGCGGTCTTATTGTGCTAATGATGCTCACATATTTAATGAAGTACCTAAGTGGCTATGTTGTTAAATCCATGCTATGACGACATGATGAATTGTTAGGTAGTAGTGATACTTAGGTTACTTACAACGTTGAGAAAGTTGGCTAACCGCCCGAATTAAGGGGTGGCCGGAGTTAGGTCGGCCACCAATGGCTTGTTCAATCGATCTCAGTCGAATACGGATAACTGATAGTAGTTAGACTAGACAGGGTACTCGCACCCAATGTCAGTTACGTCGGATAGGGGTTCACATTTAACCGGTAGAACCGTAGAATCGGACTGGAACCGTTGGATCGGTCCAGTTTGGTCTGGTTCTAGACAGCACCGGTTCCGGTTCCGGTTCCAAAATTGCTAGAACCGTTGGATATGGTTCGATTCCGGTTTAGGGGCATGTAGAACCGAACCGAACCGTGGACCCGAACCGTAGAACTGATCCGTTGAACTGTGGATTTGAACCTTGGATCCGAACTGTTAATCCAGAACCATTCCATTTTTTATTTTTTATACCTTGCTTCCTCTGCCCATTTACAACCCTACTAATCCCATCGTTCATGTATGACTATCTCTGATTAGGTCCACAAGGCCAATAATATGTGAGATTTTTAGTGTGGTGATTCAAGTGTGGGAAAAGGAGTCACTTGAACACGTGGAGCCACTTCAGCATCTCCTTTTCCCCGTCATTCATGAGTTATGTGTAGGCTCAAGGGTGTCAGGCTTAGGTTGGGCCAGACTCAAGCCTTATCCATCCATAATCATCATAGGTCGAGCCAGGTCGGTGTCAGATCTGGATTTTACATTGCATTTTGGGTTCAGCCCATTGACAACCCTACTGTAAACCAAGTCATGCCTGGGTCCAGGATCCACTATTGTCCAAGACAAGGCCATAGTCAGGCCCATATATCTGTAGGACTTAAAGATTAGGCCCAAGCTCCACCATGTGGCAGGCCCAGATGTGCCTGTTAAGACATGGCATACCAGATACATGTACTCGTCGTAGCCCCATGACATGGTGATTTTTTTCACCTTTTTTTCTTTTGTTGAATTTTCTAAAAACCGAGAACCGTGGAACCGAACCGGTTTTCACGATCCGGTTCTAGTTTGGTTCTAGTATGCTAACACCCCAGAACTGGACCGAACCAACCCGTGTGCACCCCTAGCGTCAGAGTTCTCCAAGTCAATCGAATTAGCCAAATAGTCGACTGACCATGTGTGTTCACAATGTATGACAACGACAAATAAAATTTAGGATACCCTCATTCCCATTGAATGAGTGTACTTATAACTGTTAGTGGTACGATCCACAAGACTCATGAGCCGGGTATGATGGTATGGAACACCATGTTCGAGCTGTCGGCCTACACTGGGGTGACGAATCTCCCCGTAGTGACCAATGAGCAACCAAGAAGGCTATGAGCCTAGTACATCAAACTGTAATGATGTCATGACCACTCTACATTTGCGTTTGGGTGACGACTCTTATGTCATTTGTGGGCATCCACCACCCATCGATGGGCCTCTTAACCCTATGCATCTGAACTATGTCATTCAGGTCCTTAGTGATCGATCGGGCCAGTGTTAGCCTCACATTGATTAAGGAGTTGTTGTCTGAATGGTAAACCCGAATACAGATCAAGGGACACAGGTGAGGAGCCACATCGGCCGCCCTGAGCCTAGTGATTCAGTTGAGACTACGATAAAATGAGGATACCCTAGCTTCCCCAATATGCTGGATGAATGGAACCTAATAATTACTCAGTTAACATGAACATTTATCGCATTAGTTTAGGTTGGCAACTCGGCAGTCGAGGTCGCATCGAGGGAGTGTTGGTCATATACGAACATATAGATGGAGTCACTTAAGGGAGTGTTGTTTAGAGAGAACATGCATCATGTCATATCTTCATATGCGCATTTAACAAGAGTACTTAGAAAATGTTTGTTTGGTTATTTATCATTAATTACGCTAATTAGGTTGACAACATGTATAACATAGATAGGCTTATATCAAGTTGTGTCAACGCCATTATGTTTTGGAGAATTGAGCATAAACTGAAAGCTTTACAATTTAACCGTCTTGGATATGTATATTGTGGCTTATATAATCCCCATTTTGGACAATCACCACCATTGAGATTATATTTTTTACTTTTAGCTCTATTATTCTGAATCTTTCGTTATCTCTAGCGCGCTTTGGATCTTCTAAGTGAATTGTGTTACTCTGATTATCTGTGTGCGGAATGAATGTAAATCTGAATAAGGTTACATACGCAATTTCATTGGGTTAACACCTGAGAATTCGGGATCGGGGTATCTGTACTTGGGCGCCGATTTTTGGGGCGTTACTCATTATCCCAAGTTTTCCTTGGGTGAGGTCTACTTGAGCTTTGGATTTCCTTTTGTTCTGGGATCCTACTTTAAAATGAGATGTCAAAACAGATAACCGGGGTGGATATAAAACAAATACATCAAGGTGGGTCCCATAGCTCCTGCTATCAGGGATCTCCCAGTTGAGGGGATATGACCCTCCCATTAGAGCGCCAATGACAGATGTCCATGAGGTAATATGATGTGGCGTGATTTGATTAGGCTACACGATTGCTTAAGAAATGCACCCATTAATAATTGAGCTAAAAACTTTCAAAGCCTTGCCAATCTCTAACACCAAGAAATGCATCCGATTAATAATGAAGCTAAAAACTTTCAAAACCTTGTAAATCTCCAACAGCAGTAAGTGGCCCCATCAGATCCCCACATAATTCCCCTTGCAACGTACAAGTTGGCTATCGCGATTGATAGTTCCGTTGGGAACCTCATGCTATGGAAAGTTAGATGGGCCCGTGGAGATGTTTGTTAGAAATCCACCCTATCCATCTCGTTATTCCATTTCGTATTAGGAAATGGGCTAAAAAATGATGCAATTCAAAACTTAAGTGGGCCGCACAACAAGAAAAAGTGAGGATTAAACATCCACAGTTGAAACATTCATGGAGCCATAGAAGACATTGGTAGAGCCACAAAAATTTTGGCGCCAATATTTTCGTGTTTTTGGTTCATCCTACTGAGAATGATGTTATGAATGATATAAATGGCATAAAGATTACTGTGGTCCTGTGGACGCCCACAAAGGTTTCAATGGTAGGCATTTCTTTACCCACTTTTTCCAATGGTGTCGGCCACCATGATGTAAGTGTTTTATGCATGCTATTCATCGTTTTCCTCAGTTCATTTTAATATGTTATCCAAAAAATAATGCAGGTCTAAGGCTTAAGTGAACCTCAGAGTGGGGATTGAACGTCGACCACTAAAAGTTTACTGGGAGCTGAACCACAAAGTGGGGATTGAACGTAGACCATTAAAAGCTTACTGGGAGCTGGAGAAGTTTCGGATCAAGATGATATTTATTTTTTTTCACGCCTACGTGACCTTATGAATAGGTTGTATAGTAAAAAAAAAAAAATCACGGTGGCCTCAGAAAAGTTTCAACGGTACGTGTAATTATCACTGCAGCTTCCTTTGGTGTGTTCCACTGGAGCTGTGTACCTGCCTCACTTTTGGGATCACAATCTTAAAATGATCCGATTAAAGCGATGAACAGCGTGGATAAGACACTTACATCACGCAGACTCCTGCTCGGACGGATTAGGGGTACGACGCAATCCGACGAAAACGAATTGCGTACTGAGTTACTCAGTTCAGTATGCTTTTATCATACTGAGTAAACTGAGTTGGGCCCACTGTGAATTTATGTGGTTTATCCACACCGTCCATCCATTGTTTCTGATAATTTTAAGCGTTGATCCCAAAATTGAAGTAAATCCAAAGTTCAAGTGGACCATGCCACAGGAAACAGTGTGGAATAATGATTTCCACCGTTGAAACCTTCCTAGGGCCCACAGTAATGTTTATTTGTCATCTAACCTGTTCATAAGATCACAAAGATATGGATGAAGAGAAACCACAAACATCAGCTTGATCCAAAACTTCCGTGGCCTCCAAGAATTTTTCAATGGTAGAAGCTCAATCACACTGTTTCCTGTGGTGTGGTCCACTTGAGCTTTGTATATGCTTCCGTTTTGGGGTAAAACCCTAAAATTATCTATTAATATCGATTAACGGAGTGGATAAAATAAATAAATAACGGTGGACCCCACGGGGTTTACTCAGTACGGTACTGGTACTGAGTTACTCAGTACGCAATCCGCTTCCGTTTTGGACGCGACAGCGTGGATAAATCACATACATCATGGTGGGGCCCACAAAGCTTTTTCAACACCTACGTCCGTCGGGTAGTGTTATTCTAACCGTAGGCTATTCATAGTGGGACCTTTTCGAACCATATACGATGGATACAAGTGGACCGTCAATCTCTTACCTATCTTTGAAAGTAAATTATCATGGACTCCAATCATCTACGACACCTATTTTCCCCCGTGCAACACCCAAGACTGTGGGGTCCACCATAATTTCTATGTAAAATCCACTCATCCAACGAGTATCATTATTTGGAGCAAGCCGGATTAAAATATCAAGTGGGCCACACCAATGGTCGACAAAACATGTTTTGTGTCGGGTTGATTAATTAATGTTTCTCTTCATCAGTCAATGGATTTGATGAAGGATGCATGCCATGATGCAAACCTACGGTTGGTATCCCATCCCCATCATTCCTTCTGTGGGTCCATTTCTAACTTTTCTCCTTGAGAAGTAATTTAGAGGATAGAGATGTTTTAGGCAGTGCGTGAAATAGGTGTTCTAGAGGATATCAGTTCGTCTATTAATACCTCATCTTTGAATAAGTAATTATTCTACCCACCTCGTGGCTAATATGCAGGCCTACTACAAGGCTTTATGTCATCGAAAGACAATCATGAAAATGAAAATTTTCAAAAATAGCATGTCATCCAAAGTTGACCATGAAAATATAAAATACTAAAAACCAATAGATACAACCGTTAAATGGGTCATCATATAAATTTAGAGATTTATGTAATAATTTAAATGAGTGAGGTATTTACAATTGTAAGAAATTAAAGGATTTTCTTCACTTTTTAAAAGTTGATCGCTCCTCTCTCTCTGCATGAGAGTGACTACTTGAAATTTCATTAATTCAACATACCAATGTAATTCAGCATTATGTACTCACAACATTGTCTCTTGCATTAAATTTCAATGGTTGAATGTGTTGTGGGCTAGGCATGGTGTGGTTCTTTTATTCTTTTTTTTTTTTAAATTTTATAAGGGGTTATTTGGTTTGGGTCATTAATCAAGTTTAGGCCATTAACCAAAATTTACCTAGGAATGTAACTGAAGTTTAGGCCATTAATCAACTTTCTTTTAATTATTCACATGATGATCACCAATTGGATGGTTGAGATTGTGATATTGGCCAAAGTCAAGGACACTCGCGTAGATAACAAAGTTCAAAAGAAATCAAGCTAGAAATTTTAATTTATGGGTACAACGAGCGTTATAGCTTTCAATGGTTATACCTTTACTATTAGTTACTTGTTTGTGCATATAATAAATTGTTAAAAAGTTGTCAATGAATACTTCCTGCTAGCTGATGCTAGCACCAGTGGCTTTGATTGGTTTTTCAAAAAAAAAAAAAAAAGGAAGAAGAAGAAGAAGAAGAAGAAGAAGAAGTGAATTTAATATTTAATTTGAATTTTAATTTAAAAATTAATATTTTAATAAGTCACAAATTTTTTACTTTTGTTAGAGTATTTTAGAGGTTGTATGGTTTAGAAATAGTTTAAAGTCTTTATTTGAATCATGTAAGAGAGTTTTAGGCTGCTTATAAATAATTTATTATTTTGAATTAATATACTATTTAAATAATTATTATTATTTCTAAAATTTTTATGAATTTAAGATTTATTATTAAAATGATTCATAAAAAAGCACTTTATAAAACAAACTTTCTTCCATTATTAATTTTAGCTCTCATTTTCAAAGATTTGTCTCTCCTCGTGGATTCAAAGACTATGCTTGATGAGAGGTTGATAATCTCCTCTTTTTCCACCCACCGCATGTTAGATTTTCCCATGGGCATAATTAAGTTAGATTGTTCAACGGTTAAGATTAAGCGTCACCCACCACACACAAACTGAAGTGGATTAGGTGTTACAGGCTAACACCCTAGTAGGTGGAACCATGCCTTAATTGTCGTCTGTATATCCATGTCGTCCATCTGTTTTTGCAGCAATTCCACGCCGTAGTCTTAAAATTAATCATCCAAATCTTAGTAGACCATACCACATGAAACAGTGGTGATTGAATGCCCACCATTAAAAACTTTCCAAGGCCCACTATAAGTATATTCGTAATGTTTATTTTCCATCCAACCTGTTGATAACTAGACCTGGATGAAGGGGCACTACAAAGATCAGCTTCATCGAAAACCTTTGTGGCCAACAATAAGTTTTTAATGGTTATTCACCACTTCTTCCGGTGATGTGGTCCAAGATTTGGATCTACTTCCGTTTTGAGATAACATCATAAAATGAGCTGAAAAATCAGATGCGCCATGTGGATATATAACACATTCATTGATGTGGTCCCGCACAGTAAGGGTAGCACCCACTAAGATACTACGCATAGTAACACAAAGATAAGTGGTCAATTTGACTTTGAGTGACTTAGAAGTTGCCTCTATATTTCTTAGGAGAGTACATTTTATATACTCTGCTACCTGTGATGCTTGATACGCAGGCACTTGGGAACAGTACACGTGTCGTCCATAAATTCAAGTTAGGCAGCATCCCACTGCCGGTAAATTTTATATATATATATATATATATAGTTTTTCAAACAATCCTAACCTCTAATTTGTAGGTTCCTGTTTACAGAAATGAGACCATCCTATTTATTTATTTTTAAATTTAACCATCTAATAAATGTCGGCCAAATAGCCACATAATTACCTATGCGTATTTTTTATTTTATAAATATCTAACATTTAAACTAGTATCAATAAAGGACATTTAGAACAGTTTGATTCGATGTAATTACATATATTTTCTTTTCGTTGCATTATTAAATGCATACATCAATCAACACCACGTGCATTTGAAAGTGAAGAGGAGTTGCGCCTATCAAGATAATTCCAACCTAAAGCCTGGTGGGCCCTGCCATGATACATGTGTTATATCCGCTCCATTCGTTCACAGATCATTTTAAGACATGAGCCCAAAAATGAGGTATCATTTTAAATTCAAGTGGACCATGCTACATATATTACTAAAAATTGAATGGTAATTGTTGATACAAAAATCTAGATCACCACAAGATGTGATGGTCTGTCATTTTAGGTACAATCTCAGCCATAAGGCGAGCCCAGCTAGTGGTGGAGATAGGATTTTGGGTGAGAGAGAGAATTTGTGTACCTATTCATGTAGGTGGGTCATTTACTTATAGTGTCCACAAGATGTAATGGTCTGTCATTTCAGGTACAATCTCAACCATAAGGCAAGCCTAGCTTATTTGTTAGACTGCTTGGCTGAGGATGACCCTTTTTTTATTTTTTTATTTCGTGAGGGGGGGGAGGGGGGGGGGTCGGTTAGCTTGTTAGTACACACCCACGTGTGGGTACACAACACACACTCCATGTTAGCCACCCCAGCTAGGGATCGATGCCAAGACTTCAAGTGTTGAAACGAGGTATCCTTGCCAGTCTGCCAGTTGAGCTATGGATCTGGGTGTTAGTTCTAGATGTCTTAATTTTGCTTAACCACTCGGTCGTAGACAAGCGATTCCGGTCAGGAGCTTGGGATCATGACAGTGCTATCATTGAGGGGCCGGACACCGGTTTTGTACCATTTTCTCCCAGTACAATATTGCTAAGCTTACCTGGGAGTGGTTGGACTATATTTCTCATAACAATAAACATTTAAATGTTCTTTTCATACTATGGTTCACTTGAACTTTGCACCTGTCTCATTTTTGGAGGTATACTTTAGAATGATCTGCCCAAATGAGATCTACACAGTCCATCTCTCTTTCTGTATCTAAAACCTGCGGTTGCCAATGTCATACAAATCCCTCCCATCATCAATTTCCTGTAGTACGTAGAAGGTATAAAATAAATTGTAGTTCTCCTTAAATATATCAGACCAAACATCACTAGAAATGTCGATGGTTCGATCAATCACCACAGCATTATTGCTTGTGTGGGCCCTACTTGGGAGCAGATTAGGTGCAACCCAGCCTCACCCAAGATTGTGCAGAGTTTACTGTAGGGCCCACCTTCATGCATATATTATATATCAACACTGTACATGGATCCTACTCTTGCTCCGGTGGTAGACTCTCAGGAGTCCATTGCTCCATCATTAAAAACTTCCAAGCTTAATTTCCAGTTGATAAGGTAATAAAAATTTATATGAAAGGTAAAAATAAATATCAGCTTGATCCAAAACTTCTAAGACCCACAATAAGTTTTTAATAGCAATCACCACTATTTTCTATGGTATGACCCACTTGATATTAGGATATATTTCTTTTATAGACTTATGACTTAAAATGATAGGAAAAAACAGATGGACGGCATGGATACAGAATACATATATCAGGATGGACCATACAGTATAAGGACCGCACCCAATCCACTCCCTAACATAAGTTTATATAATAGGAAAAGGCGAGGCAATACCACACGTGTGGTAGCTGAAATGGTAGCCATTAAATGGCCAGCGACAAACAAACGTGGCCATCCAACCTGTTCATAAAGTTACGTGGATCTTGATGAAGAGAAAACACAAATATCAGGTCGATCCAAAACTTATGGGGCTTTGAGAAATTTTCAACGGCAAAATTTTAATCTCCATTGTGTGGTCCGCCTGTATATTAGATCTGTCTGAGTTTTAAACCTATGTGATACGAAAAAGCAGATGGACGGCGTGGATAAAACGCGTACATCAAGGTTTCACTCAAAGCTCCTGCCCGCTCCAGCTGAGACGGGCCCACATAAATGTTTGTGAGATCCATTGTAAGAGATCATTTTAGGAAGTGGGACAAAAAATGAGGTCCATATAACACTTACGTAGGCCACACGAGATGAAACAGTATTAATCCAATGAGCACCGTTGAATTATTATTATGGCCATAAAAGTTTTGTATCCCACTATATTTTTAGTGTTTTCACTTCATCTCATTAGGAATGACCTTATAAATGGTTTAGATAGCATATAAACATCAAGGTGGAATCTAAAAAAGTTTCAACAGTAGGAGTTTTTTTCCCCAATTTCCCTTCATGTGATAACTTGGTTTTTATTCATGAACGGAAATGTGCTCACAAAACGGACGGAAGGAATGGATTTCACACATACATTACAGTGGCCCCACCCATTCCTTACACGTGAACTTGCTCTAAGGGTGTGTTTGATTTTCCATGATACATATAAACCAAGGTAAATAAGTAATTATTATTTTTTCACGTTGTTTGAAATTACAATAGTAACTCCACCTTGAAAATCGAAATAAAAGTGATGACTTAATATGTGAATCCCACTGTAATGTGTTTGATATATCCACACTGTCCATCTATTTTATTAGAACATTTTTGAGCATTAAGCAAAAAATGAGACAGATCCAACACTCAAATGGCTCACACGAAAGGAAACAGTGGCCTTAATTCATCCACCATTGAAAGTTAATTTCTTCTCTAGGCCTATATTGATGTTTTTTTCATCATCTAACCTGTTCATAGGGTCAGGTGTGGATAAGGGGAAAACACAGATATCAGTTTGATTCAAAACTTTTAAGGCCCCAAGAAGGCTTTTGCAAGAATTCCGCATCCGCATGTATGTGTTCCGGACGCAGATTTGATCAGTGTTATAAACGTATCCAGTGGGGCCCACTGCAATAAATGTGTTTTATTACTGTTGGGTCTACAACGATGTACATGTTGCATCACGTTGTGCATCTATTTTTCCATTTAATTTTTGGACGGAAGCTCAAAATTAAAATATATTTAACGTTCCAGTGGACCATGCCATAGGAAATAAGTGAGAAATGAATGCGTACGTTGAAATCTTGGTGGGGCCCACCAAAATTTTGGATAAAGCTGATATTTGTGTTTTCCTCACATCATGTGACCTTATGAGTAGGTTAGATGACAAATAAACATTATTGTAAGCCCTGTGAAGGTTTCGGCGCTTATATGTGTTATCTCCATTGTTTTATGTAATGTGGTCGGCTAGAGCTTTGGATATGCTTTGATTTCGGGCTCTTTTTCTAAAATGAGCTGAAAAAATGATTAGACAATGTTGATAAAACACATACACCACAGTAGAACCCACATAGTATCTACAATAGGCGTCCAAGTTTTCCCACGTGGGTCCTATATTCTCTATTACATCTTGGAAGGCTTGAATTAATGAGATCGATCCTTCAATGAAAGACCACGGGAGTCATTGAGTCAACTAACACCGTGCATCAGATACCTTAACTCATGTTGGATACCATTGTAGGGGTGTACACGAACCGAGCTAGCTCGGTTTGATCGACCCGACTCAAAAAACCTCAATTCAACTCAGTTCGAAGTTGAGTTCGAGCTGAGTCGAGCTGATTTTTTTAGCTCGAAAATAAGTTCGAGCAAGCCCTAGCTCGACTCGACTCGGATCGAATCCAACTCGATTCAAACCAGTTCGGTGACTCAGTTACTTTCCTATTGATGTTGCTCACCAAGTGTTTGATAAAATGACTCAACAAAGTGTGGCCGGTGGCAAGGAAGGTATGTACATGAAACAAATACCTCTTTTTTTTCTTAATTTTTCTTGGTTTTTATATTGCTTAGAAGGTGTTTGATAAAATGCTTGTAAAACTATTGCCTCTATTTCACATATGGAAGGATTTTGAAGGTGCAGTTCAGGTGTTTGTGGAAATGCCTCAATGGCGAACTCGGCTCGATCTTGGCTCAAACTCGGCTCGAGCCCAGCCGAGTTCAAGCAGAGGTCAACCAATGGCCGAACCGAGTCGAGCTGACTCAACTCAATGTACACCCCTGGATACCAACCTAGAAAAGAAGACATTAAACTCCAATAAGTCCTAATTCCATAAACAGTACGGAACCCTTCATTAAATAATCATAAAAAATCCTATCATTGTGAAATTGCATGTAGCCTTTGGTTCCAAGAGAGCTTTTTATTTTTAAAACTTGGGGAGTGATTATTATTTCTAACATATGTTTGTAAAGAGATGAAAATTTTCCACTACCAAAAAATGGTCTAAGAGTTTAGTTAAATTGTAGCCCTACCCAACTGTATGTGAGTTATTTATATTGTCCATCCATTTTATCAGAACATCTCTGGCCATGAGCCTAAAAATGAAGCAAATACAAAGCTGGAGTGAACTACACCATAGGAAACAATGGTCAATGTAATGTCCACCGTTGAAAGTTATTTCATTCCTTAGGCCCACATTGATGTTTATTTGTGATATAACTCATTCAAAAGTCACACAAACATAGGTGATGGAAAAACACAAATATCAACTTGATCCAAAACTTCCACAGGCTGGAGAAGCTTTCACCCGTTGTGGTTCAATTCATATTACTTCATGTGGCGTGGTTAAATTGAGCTTCGAATATTCTTCATTTTTCAGCTCATGTCATAAAATGAGCTGGCGGAAAGGCAGACGACATGAATAAGTCACAAACATTACCATGGGCTTAAACACTTTTTACATATTTTTCACCTTGGGTTTTGCACCTAATATGATCTAAATAGTACCCGTCACCATCACATTGAAAAGGGTGCATGAACTACACTTGAAAATAATGATTGTCTATTTAGTAAATGTTAAAAAACAAACGCAAAATTACATGTAAACACATTTTAGATAAAGTCTGGGCATTTTGTGAATATGAGAACGTAGCTGTTTACCACCGCTTAGATAGAGTTGGGGCATTTTGTGAATATGATAATAAGGTTTCGATGTGTTTGGTCCATGGGATTAATCGGTATTAAATTGTGTTCGACGGGATTAACACTTTTATTTCCTAATGATTGTGTCTTGAAATACCATGGTATTTTGACTATCCAATTCCATGTTTGAGATAAAAAATTTATATACTGGTTAAGCAAAATCTTGTTTAGTAGACCATGAAATGGTAATCAACGAACCAAATTCATAATGGATGTCGGTCACTTAATGTGGGGGCCATATGTGTAGTAGATTTAAAAATCCACCAAACTCTTTGTGGGACCAAATTAATTTCATCTCACCTTATCTCAACCTTTCCCATCGTCCTCAAATGGCTGATGGAATTTTAACATGACCAAATGTTATTCCATCTCACCTAATCCCACCTAATACCATGTGAGAAATATTCCTAGATGTTGCTCCAAGAGTCTCTTTCACGAAGTAGGGACAACGTGAATCTCCACTGGATTTGACATGATGCATATGTGAAATCAAGCTGTCCATCACATAACTGAGATCATTTTCGGAGGTAAGCTGAAAAATCATGCTAATCTAAAATTCAAGTGGGCTACACCATGGGCAAATGTGGGTATAGGGACAACATCCACTGTTGAAATCTTCAAAAGGCCATCTAAAAATCAAACCCATTCACAAGGTGATTGGGTGGAGGATGAAGATTTCAATTATGTGTGTCCTATCCTGCTGTTCCCTATAGTGTAGTCAACTTGAGTTTTGGTGGGCCTGATTTATGGGACCAATCTTACAATGATTGATTACAAATGATGAACGGTGTGGATTCCATGGAAAAATCATCATGACCCAATAGATATTTATTTCACAACCACTTTCTCAGTACTGTTAAATGCCAGCAAAGAAAGCTGCATGCGTGTAGCAAATTGCGTTAGCGTTAACATCTCTCACCCACAAAAGAGTAGGGTGGATTGTGTATGGGTGCGGATTAAGGGCCCACCTTGATGATGTGCTGTATATCCATTCCGTTCATCTATTTCTCCCACCCAATGGGGTCCCAAAAAATATTAATCAGATCCAAATCTCATGTGGACCATATAATGGGAAACATTGGTGATTGAGTGCCTCGCTATTAAAAATTCCAAAGGGCCGTGGTAAGGTTTTTGATAGTGTTTATCTTACATCCAACCTGCTCATAATATCAAGAAGAATTGGATGAATGGTTGGTATAAAAATCAACTTTATCCAAAGCTTTTGTAGCCCACAAACAGTTTTTAATAATCATTTGTAACTATTTCTAGTGATATAGTCTGCTTAAGATTTAAATCTTCTACTTGAGATTTGGAATGGTGCCTAAAATAACATGGAAAAATAACTGGACAACATAGATATATATAATAAATACATCAAGGTGGGCCATATCGATTGGGGTAACATCTTACTTATGTAACAGCTAATCCATTCCCGTTTGTATGGCGACCACAACACCGTGGAGCATATTGGGGGTGGAACATATGATAAGATTTGATTGCGTCACATGGTGCCTTTAAAGTAGGTATTATATCTCTAATAGTTACATATGGCTCAATCAAATCCTGTCATGTTGTACTGTGCGGTGTAAGAGTCATCACACAAACCGTGCCCAAAAAAAATACATTAAGGTGGGCCATATCGAGTGGGGTAACCACATTACCTATGTAACAGCTAATCCACTCTCAGTTGTGTGGTGACCACAACACCATATGAAGTTTATTGGAGTTGGATTATAGAGAAGATTTAATTGTGCCACGTGCTACTTTTAAAGAATGTATCATATCTCTATTAATCACATTTGGCTCAATCAAATCCGGCCATGTTGCACTTCCTGATGTTATAATCACCACACAAACCGCACACAAAAATACTTTAGTGCTTACGCGTATTGCGTCCTACCGTACCCATTTCTAGCCACAAATAGGGATTTATGTAGGCATATCCATTATGCTATATTTTTTTTTACTCATACGGTCTATTCCTTTTATTTTTTCAAATCATTTCAAGGTATGAACCAAAAAAGTGGTAGATCAAATGCTTAAGTAAACTTAATTTGTATATTTAATGTAACCCAAGCTTTTTATTTAGTGTGGTCCACTTAAGCATCAGATCTACCTCAATTTTCTGCACATATCTTAACATCCAAATAAGGAATGGACAGCATGAACCAGCTTCCCTCTAGTGCTGACTCTCTCTCTCTCTTCTCATCTTTCCCTACTTCACTGCACATGGGTCGCACGTGCCATACCTCTTAGTGTAACCTAATTCAATCAACTGTCATGATTAATCCTTTAGAGATTAGATTAAAACGTCCCTTTCTTAGCAGAATCAAAACACTAGCAAATAACAATCGACTTGTTGATGGTGATGGCCCCACCAAAATCCATAATGACGGATAGATGATGACTTCTATAAATGCATGACACGTGTCCAAACATGTGGACCCAAAGAAAAATTCCTGCCGCATCTTTTCAATGCTTATGCCATGCTGTCTCAAAAACAAGCCAACACATTGGCTTTGGGCCTTTGGCGCCTTATAATTTTCCACAGATCCTTCCACGTGACATCACGTGTCTGCATTGCAATCAAAGAGAATTGATACGGTAGAACCGAGAGGACTGAAATATCGTAGAGCTATCTCTTTAGATGAAAGTTAATGGGTTATCAATCAATCTGATCCGTCCAATTAATTGTCCTTATGATGGATGAACTACATGTAAAAAATCATACTTATTTGTAGATCATAGACATCATTCATCTTTACTTTCGATATGACCGTTAAATGGTTTTCTTCCACACTAGACCACTCCTAAGTGGATTGGATTTTCCAATTTGAATCAATTTCCATCTAAAGAGAGTCCCATTAGGTGGACGGTCCTGATTAAAAATAACCCTGCAACATGTTACATGTCAATATAGCTCTACCGAATTCTTCCGGCTCTACTGTATCACATCTCGCTCCGTCTCTCTATTCCATTTGGACATGATGACAGGTGGACTGCAATGTCCTAATCACTAGCCTAATGATGAATGAGAAAAACTTAGATGCTCTGACAGAGTATGGTAGATGATACACAGGCACTTAGAAATAATGTGGCATGCGAGTAACTTGAATTAAATAATCCAAAATTTGGATTGATTTTTAAATGGTCCATGTGCCATGATCTCCTGTCTGATGACCTAACCATTGGATTAATGGGTATTTATTGGACGGTTAAAAATGAAACAAAAAAAATATATATGTCCAACGGTCCTATTTCAACAAACATGTGTCCATATATGGACCAATCTGAATCTGGGACTGACTCCGTATGAACTGTTCCCAGGTGAGCGTTTCCGTGTGTGTGTGTGTGTGTGTTTATATATATATATATATATATATATATATATATATATATATATATATATATATATATATATATATAAAAGGTACTATGCGCTCAACCTCACGGTGAGCTCCCGTGATGTCGAGCTATGTGGGCCCCATCGTGATGTGTGTCTACCATTAACATTGTGCATTTGATGGGTCCCCTTTAAATTATGAGATATCCTAAAAATCAGCCGTGTATGAAACTCATGTGGGCCATACCATCTAAAATCATGTGAAGACACCGTTAAAACATATAAAAGCACTTGGTGGGGTGCACCTGAGTTTTTAATGCTGCTGAAACTTGGTCTGAACCTCATCCAAGTGGGACACACATAATGGATGGACTGGATTTGTAAACCACATCTTGGTGGGCCCAAAAATGATTATGAATGTTTTAATGGTGCACTACCTCTCCGCTTTTGTATGTGGTGTGGCCTATACAAGTCACAGATTGACTTGATTTTTGATACCTAAGCCAACGATGGAATGGTGCATCTAACTGATGGGGTAGATGTTCGAAACGCATCACCGTAGGGCACACAGCTCGACCTCATGAGATGAACTAGTGAGGTCGAGCGCATAGTACCTTTTCCCATATATATATATATATATATATATATATATATATATATATATGTCCAACGGTCCTATTTCAACAAACATGTGTCCATATATGGACCAATTTGATTCTGGGACTGACCCAGCTGCACAATTTAGTTGATTTGAGTTGGGTTAATTTATGACATGTGTACCGCTTGACAGAGCCTGTGTATCAAACTTCATAAGCCCGAGTACTATATAACTCAATGTCATAAATGGGTAACACGTACCAAAATCGTTTGTTGTTACTTCAGCTTTTTGTAGCATAATATATAAAGCATAGCCCTAATAATGGATGTAAAAACACACGATCAGATGGAGAGAGACACACGTTTGTAGACCACAGTATTGCATGGGTGTGAGCTAAAGTGCACTTGTTGGTAAAAGGTGCCAATTTGGAACATGTTCATGAGCCATCAATCATCTGGTGGGCCCCACCAATTAGATTCATTGGACAAAATTCGGGCCCCATCTAGTTTTTAAGTGGTCCACACTACCATAAAAGGAACTCGTGAGTTGTATGCCACCTATATATGCGGGTATGGAGTTCGTGCCGTCCCAAAGTTACATTGGGCCCACCGAGATGTCTCGGTTTTTCTAGCTAATGTTAGGATATGATTCTAAAAGATCCAAAACTTAAGTGTACCGCACTATAAGAAATTGTTAGGATGGAAATGCTTACTGTGATGTTTATATAGTTATTTTAATTGGGTTATATATATATATATATATATATATATATGGGAAAAGGTACTATGCGCTCGACCTCTCGATTAGCTCCCGTGAGGTCAAGCTTTGTGGGCCCCACCGTGATGTGTGTCGATCATCATCACCGTGCATTTGATGGGTCCCCTTTAAATTATGGGATATCCCAAAAATCAGCAGTATACGGAACTCAGGTGGGCCATACCATCTAAAATCATGTGAAGACACCGTTAAAACATATAAAAGTACTTGGTGGGGCCCACCTGAAATTTTCATGCATCTGAAACTTGGTCTGAACCCTCATGCAAGTGGGACACAAATAATGGATGGGCTAGATTTGCAAACCACATCTCGGTGGGCCCAAAAATGATTATGAATGTGTTAATGGTGCACGGCCCCTCTCCACTTCTGTATGTGGTGTGGTCCATACAAGTCATAGATTAACTTGATTTTTGAGACCTAGGCCCACGATGGAATGGTGCATCTGATTGATGGGGTAGATGTTTGAAATGCATCACGGTGGGGCCCACACAACTCAACCTCATGGGACAAACTCGTGAGGTCGAGCGCATAGTACCTTTTCCATATATATATATATATATAATAGGCCCAAGGTATGATACGAGGCCTTTTATATGCTCATTTTTCAAAACTTAGTTTTTTAGACTAAGAACACTTTCTGAAATTTTTTAAAATAAAACGATGCCTAAATATATTTTTTAATACTTCGACCTTTTTAATTGCTACTTTCTAGCTAACTCTTCCTTTAGCACTAATTTTTGTAATCTTTCATACTTTCCTACTTTTTCTAGCAGAAATTCTTAACTTGGAAAAAATGAATTTTCTTCTTTTTTTTATATGTTACACTAAAATACTAGTGTTCGGGAAGGAAATGAGATGAAAATTTTATATAAATTTTACTTTTATAAGATAAGTTTTTCTTTCTTCAAAATATTTTGCTTAGATAGATCTTTTGCCAGTAAATACGTAAAAGAAAATAAAAGAGATAGTGAAAGTCTACTTTTAGAAAATTATTTTCATTTATGCAAAGATTTTGCTTTAGATAGGTCTGCATAGAAAGAAATTGATAAAAGTAAATAAGAGGCCCATTGCTCAACTGTGCACCAATTCTCACAAGTTCTTGTGAGAACTTTTTGAGAACTCATCACACGTAATGTGATTCCAAAATTTGAATAATTTACGTGATGCAACACCCCATGAAACTCCTAAGGTCAAACTTTTACCCTAATTCAAAACTTTGGTGGGCCATGGCAAAAGAAAACAGCTTCATCCCTTGATTTGCATTTCTTTGTTATGACTCACAAGAGTTTTAGATAAGGGTAAAAATTGATCCCTGAGGGTTTCATGTGATACCACATCACATGAACTATTCCGATTTTAGGCCCATGACACGTGTGCAAAGGTGTTCACATGCGCAGGTGCACACATGAGCATTCCTTGAGATGAGAGATATCAAAAGATTAGGCTTACATTGTTTTTTTTGTTTGTTTAGAATTGAACTTCTGACCCATATTTGAAAAGTTAAACAGTGTAAAATGAGATGATTCAAATCTTATTTGAATGATTTTTAAATTATCTTTCAAACTAGCCCAAGATCATCCTAATTCAAATTGTAACGAGGGAATTATGACTGATTTCATAAGATCACGCGACGCTGGAAAAACAGTGATCGTATGGTGCTAGAAAAATCGCAATCGCGATAGCAATCGCGATTTGTAAGTATGGGTGATGGCGGTTTGTACATGTAAGTGATCATAATCATGGCCGTCAAATATAAGCGATAGTGGTTTGTACACAAATGATAATAGTCTATATACATAAGCGATCACAATCACAACTTATGCATGCAAGCAATATCATTATCTACGCATAAGAGTTCGTGATCTACACATAAGGGAATGCAATCGCAATCTGTACAAATAATGATAACTTATATGAATGATATTGCGAATGAGAGATTTTTCTAGCATTGCATAATTTCATGAAAATGATCATAACTCTCTCATTACAAGTCAAATCAAAGTAATATTGAGCTCGTTAGAAAGATAATATGAAGGCATTTCAAATAGACTGAAATTATCTTATTTAAACAATTTAGATAGCATTTGACCTTTCAAAATGGTCCCAAAGTCCAGTTCTTCACAAAAAAAAAAAAAATTTAAGCCCCTCTTTTTCTTTTTTCTTTTTTAAGAAAGATGAAATATTTATTTTCTAAAAATAGAGTTTATAATAGCTTTCATCTCCTTCTATCAGTTTCTCCTCAAACAAACCTATTTAAGCAAAATCTTTATAATTATAAGAACTCAATCTTTTAAAGGTAAAAATTTTCTCACTTTTCTTTTTACCATTTATTTCTTGACAAAAAACTCATTTAAGTATAATCTTTTAAAGAAGGAATACGAGCCTATCTTTTAAAGGTGAAATTTTTTAAATATTCTTTCGTAACATTTTCTTCTTAAACAAGCTCATTGCAAAATAACATATAAAAAATAAGAGAAAATTTCATATATCCGATGTGAGAGTTTCTACCAAAAAGAGTAACATCAGATAGTACTTAAAAGCTAAAAAGACCTCCATGAGTATAGTAGTAATGAAAGAGTTAGCAAGAAAATAGTGATAAAAGTATATGGGATGTATGTAGGAGGAAAAACACTTCTAACATGTATGAGTCCAAACACAAGCCTGATCCAAAACTTCTATCCCCTTAAAGGTTTTATCGGTAGGTATTCTATCCCCACTCTTTCTCACTACTGTAGTCTACTTAAATTTTAGATCTGTACTTTTTTAGATCATATCCTAACATGATCCTGACGCAGGGGAGGACGTGAGGTCGAGCATCCTCTTCCTCAAGAGGATAACTATTCCGAATCAACGATGAAAGAAAGCAGGAAATAGAAATAAATTCTAATAAATTCGAATTTGATTAATGAATGAATAAAAACGAGTTCACAACCCTTTAAATAAGGGTACCAAGCAATGGGAAAGAAATCAGAATCAAACTACGACTAAAACTCCTAGAATTCGCGACTTACTATAAATAGTAAACTTACTGTTTATAGACGGTCGTGATGTCTACTAGTGCATAAGGTTTTCGGTCGAAAATAGTAAGTGTCCTATTTGGCTTCCAAACCATTCTCCTAATTATTCTAAAAGCTCTTTTCACGTTGGACGCAACTCCTAAAGCCCGACGGATAAAGAGTTATAATCAAACTAAAACTTATTATTTATAGTAAAAACGAAATTAAAATAGAAAAACGGCTGTCGATCCAGGGATTTTTCGCAATTCCGGGCTGCGCAACCTGGCATAGCCGGGTTGGTTGGCTAAAGTTGCTTGTTCTACCCCAAAATCATATATTTTACATCTGATAACTCATTTCGGATTGCGAGATACGCCTGATCTAAAGTCCGACAGCCTGGATCACTTCTGTCGTCGACTGGGCCTTTTCTGATTCATCTTGGCCATGAAACTGTTCATGACCCGCTCTACATCAGATCGATAGAAAATGATGAATATGATAGAATTCTCATAGACATCTCAAATGGGCCCACACACCCATAGGCCAAGGTGGCATGAAACTCACAAACAAGATGGGCCGTCCACATGTAAAATGAATATTCGATTGGTGTCCCTTTTTGGCGTTAGGTGTTGGATGATAATACCCTTGAAAACGCCAATTTGTTTCGTGGTGTTGGATTGAAGTAGTTTTCGTGTGTCGTTGCCATTCGTTTGGATGCGTTTGGACATGGAAATCGAAGTCCCCTCACGACTCTCTACCAAGTGCAACGTCCAGACGAAATATAATTTCCACCTTTTTCAGTACGTCCACCTGATTTTTAACTCCTCCACAAGCTACTACGTCATTCGTGACGATTTCTAGCCAACAACGTACTGATTGAAGTAAGAAAAAGTTCCACTTGCATGTGCAATCTAGTCAAAGAACGATAGTAGGCTTAATCCAATACGGTCACCTCAATCAGACCATTCATAACATGGGCCCCACAGTGTATGGCGTCTAATTCTTAAGAAAAAGTTGAACGGTCAATGATAACTGTTGATCTTGGCTCTCTTCATCGTGGCCATCAACCAAATGGTTAAAAAGAAAAAAAAATTAACGGTTGAGATTCAGCTAGAGGATGTAAGATTTCAATTAGGTGGGCTCCATCTTCAGTGTGACCCATTATCTGACTGGTTTATAGGTGGAGGGCTATGAAATTGTGTGTGGAGGTTCATGGTATGTTGTACTCCTGCAGAGTATCAGAACATTACAAGGACCGGCACGTGGAATCTTTTCAGAAATTGACAAAATTGACAAAATAAAAACCGAATTTTGGATTTTGTAAATAGAATTTTGAATTTTGAGAAAAGAACAAAAAAAAAAATATTGCAGACTTTTTCACCTCACTGTGGTTGTTGGGAGCGGATTAGATGTTACCCTGCCTTACAGTTTGGGGCCCAAATTGATGATATTTTACATATCCACGCCGTCCATCAGTTTTCTAATATTATTTTCGAACATTATTATAAAAATTAAGAAGATCCAAATTTCAGGTAGACCACGCCATTGAAGCAGTGGTGAATGACCATTAAAAGATTTTTGTGGGCTGAAAACGTTTTTAATCGAGATGATATTTAAATTTTCTCCTCATCCAGATCTGATTGACCTTATCAACGTGTTGGATGGAAAATAAACATCAACGTTGGTATTAACATGGGCCGTGGGATGTTTTTAATGGTGAGCATTCACTCACCAAAATTTTCCTTTGGTGTGATCCATCTGATATTTTGATCTGCTTGATTTTTTTAAGACCATGCTAAAATGGACTGGAATAACGGATGCACGGAGCGGATATACAACACATCTTTAAGGTGGGCCCCACGGCGCCGTAACACCTAATCCGCTCCTCTGGTTGTTACTTGTTAGACTCTTTTGACAGTAGAACAGTGGTGACTCATCCACACGGCCGTAAGGCAATCCTTACCGTCCAAATCACCGACCCGATAATAAAAAATGCCGCTAAAAATATACTGAACTGCTGTACATCTACTCTATGTTTTACATCTGACCATCCATTTAATAATAGAAAATTGGATGGCTGGGATAGCTCGATTGATGCAATCTTCGACCTACGATCCATCTACGTTGTGGGCAACAATCTGGATGGTATGGATTGCCGTAAATTTGTGGCACGTGGAAAGACGATGATTCACCATCATTTTGTAAATGGTGGTGTACTACCACCTTGATCTTGTGGAAAATGTACAATGCATTGTTTTTAGACGGTAGGGCCATGCAAATATTTCGTTTTCGCCGTGTACGGGAAAAACAGCTCTAATGAGATGGAGACCGTTCATGTGGTGGGGCCCAGCGGGCCGCCTGCTGAGCTTTCTCCTCCGTTGAATTGTCGACGCCACATCAAAACAAGTACGCTCAGCCAGAGTTATGATAGTTCAAGTGGTGGGGTCTCATCCACCCTACAGCTGGCATATATGCACGTCAATCAAGACCGTCCATACGGTAGGGTCCACTGCTGATGGAGCATATCTTGAAAATCGAACTCATCGAAAGATTCTAACCATCTGATTCGTGGATATTAACCGTTCAAAATAAAAAGTCCAAGTTCAATGGTTAAGATCGAACAATGGTGTAACGTTTACGATTTGCTCGATCCACAATGGGGTGAACCATTTAAGCGGTCTAGATTGAAGTGCATGCATGCCACGTGTAAGGTGGATCGGACACCATATTTAATAAATGGTGGTGAACTATCATCGTAGTGTGTTTGACGGAAAATGCTTCAACGGTGGATTCTGTTCTCTGCGTAGGACATGAAGATGAAAACACGTTTGGAACGATCTCCGGTGCGGAGGCGGATTAGATACTGACAGGTTGAGTAGCGAGACTCGCTACTGAAGTGACGTCACCAAGTTATGTGAGACCCATCATGATGTATGTGTTGTATCCACACCATCCATTCATTTGGAGAGATCATTTTAGGCCATGATACAAAGAATGAGTCAGATCCAAATATAGAGTGGACCCCACCACAGAAAAAAGTGGAAAGAGTGACGCCCACCGTTGAAACCTTCCTAAGGTCCACTATGATGTTTATCTGAGATCCGACGTGGTCATAAGTTAAGAAAGACATGAAAGAAGGGAAAACACAAACCTTAGAAATTTTTAATGGTGGTCGTCACTCTCTCCACTGTTTTCTATGGTGGCGTCCATCGGAGCTTTGGATCTGACTCATTCTTTGGCTCATGCCTTAAATGGATATCTCAAAATGGATGGACGGTGTGGATACAAAACATACATCATGGTGGGTCCCACAGAACTTGGTGACGTCACTTTAGTAGGGAGTCCCACTACTCAACATGTCAGTGGCTAATCCGCGTCCCTCTAGTGCGATGCTCGGATATGTAGTGATCGTTTTGTACCATTTGCTAAATGATGGATGAAGGGAAGAGAAAACACAAATACAAGCTTGATCCAAAACTTCTATGGCCCCTAAGAAATTTTCAATGGTAGATGTTCAATTAACAGTGCTTCATGTGGTGTGATCCAATTGAGGTTTGGATATACTTTATTTTTTGGCCCAAGCCCTAAAATTATCCAGTAAAATGGATGGACGGAGTGGATAAAATATATAATTCACAGTGGACCCCACATAGTTTACTCAGTAGGCTAGCGTACTGAGTTACTCAGTACGCAATCTGCTACCGTTTTAGTATCAGTTAGTCCGTATAGTGGGACCCATTTGGATGGAACATCGCCCGGCGGTCCCACTGATCAGACCATCTAGATTTTCTGTTTTGGCAGTTGAATTTGGGTTGCGGTTAGGGTGGATCCCAAACTCTGGGGCCCACTGTGATGTATGTGTCTTACATCCACACCGTTCATCCATTTTGACATGTCATTTTAGGGCATGATCCCAAACAATAAGTAGATATAAATCTTAGGTGAACTATACCACAGGAAACAACCGTGATTGAATCATCACCATTGAAAACTTCACGGGGGCCACCGGAATGTTTATTTATCATCTAACATGTTGATGAGAAGTTTTTAACGGTCGATTACCACTGTTTCCTGCATTATGGTCCACCTGAGATTTGGGTCTGCTTCATTTTTCGGAACATGCCATAAAATGAGTTATCAAAATCGATGGACGGCATGGATATCAGGTGCATACATCAAGGTGGGCCCCACGGATCCCACCACCCTCGGTAGCCAAGCCCTTGAATTTGGATCAACAACGGTTGAATTTTTAGCTGTCTATTTTTGTCCACTATGAAGATTATTAAGATTGTCCTGATCAATGTGAATTTAGGGCTGTGCTTATCTTGAAGTGGGCCCCACTTTTTGCTGGGTTTAGATTTCTGTACATGAATGTCATGTCCTCTGTGGAACGGGTTTGAGTGAAGATGGAGAACCTAGCCACGGCCCAAGCCCGGTGTGGGCCTAACCTAGCAGGCCCAAGCTCGAGTCAGAAAAAAGTTAGCTGGTTTGGCTCGACTCACCAAACTTGAAAATTGATAAAATCCTTATTTCCAACTTAAATATCCCTAACTATTTATATCAAATGGTCACACACAACGACCGAGAAATAGAATTTTTAGAAGAACCAAACCAACATTCTACATTCAAGAGAGATGAATTACCTAGCCAGCTATTAAAATGGCCTCTTCATACTATATAACACATGCACGTGTAGTTGGTCAAGCTCAGCTAATCTGGACCACTCACTTTTTTACTTGAACCCAAGTCGAAGTCGAACTCAAAAATTAATCAGGCCATGCATGCAAGGCCCAAGATCAGCTACAAGCTAAGCTAGAGTAGGTCTATGTCTGACCCAAAACTTAGTTGGGCTTGTCAGGTCGAGCAAGCTACTAACTCATTGTCACCCCTTAGGTCCATCCGGTTACAAAATCAAAATGAATATACTTTTAGGTATGCATGGATTAATAAAATCCTTGAAATAAAACATGTGTTCAATAGTAGTCAGGAAGGCAGAAGAGAATACATAACCAGAAGGATACTTAGATTAAAATCTTTATAACCCTTTGATTATTCAGAAGTTAGAGGGACAGTAAATATCTTAAAGAAAAGTGTCAAAATGGAAGAATTAGAGTAGTAAAAAAAAAAAAAAACTTATATTTTATGGCTATCTCCCATACTAGATGAGGCCCATCATATAGACGGTTGCTCACTTCAATATACCCTAAGATTTAAAGGTTGAAAGTCAAGACATAATGTGAAAGCAATACATCCGGATGTGTTCGACCAAACCTCTATGGTTTAGAGCTTTCGTTGAGCCAACCTGCACCCATGCACATGGCTATCTTGGGTGAGGATCTTCAGAGGCATGCTTTCTATGGTAGTCTCTAGCTGGGTTACGTATAGTTGTTATTGTCATATGCTGGGAATGCGAGTTGCTTGAATCCCTTGCATTTGTTAATTTTCAGGACTTGGAAATCACTTTGAAGATTTTTCAACATAAAATAGTGCTTTAACACTTCTCACAAAGGCTCTGTTTTTTTTTTTTTTTTTTTCAAATCTCCTCCCGCGAATTTGACATCTACTTCATAAGTGCAATTAGAACAATTTCAGTGTGGATAAACAGATACATCATGGTGGCCCCACATAGATCTGGCCGTTCATGGCCAGAGACGGGCGGATGCGGATTTCCTGCAAAAGGCTTTCGGGTTGAGATGCTAGGTGGGGCCCACCATGATGTGCATGAACTTTCGTAGGAATCGATGCTACCATTGAAAGCTTCTTTAGGGTTGCAGGAGGCTCTGATCAAGCTGATATTTGTTTTTTTTTTTTTTGTTTTTTTTGTTTTTTTTTTTTCATCCAGGAATGAGTGACCTTATGAACATGTTAGATGGCAAATAAGCCTCATGGTTGGCCCGAGGAATGTTTCAACTGTTGTTTGTTCAATCCCCACTGCTTTCTGTGGTGTGGTCCACTTGAGCTTTAGGTGTACCTCATTTTTGGATCCATGATCTAAAATTATCTTTAAAAATTTTTGTACGGTGTGGATCTAACACAAAAGTCATGCCTGGGGAGAAAGAAATTCAGCGTATTTGGTGAACAGTAGTCCGAAATGACGGAATTCCCTGTGCTTTCAACAGAGACGATCCGCACTCTTTTGTTGCGATGTCGGTGTCTTCTTGATCTGCTTCTAGAAACGTAGTAAGTCTATAAAAGAGTGGAAAATCAATATTAAAAATTGCTTCATTCACCATCAATAATACAAAGTTGCCGACATAATGGTTCAGCTTTCTTTAGAGGAGGTGGGCTGTTGTTGTCTCGTAGAAAGAGATTGTTCCTTAACTCAAAGGCAGGAAAATCAAATAATAGAACTTTTCACTGTTTGAAATGATCTAATTTTTGGAACAACATACCTGTGATACTTTGTTATTATGTGTCCAATGGACAATAATTTTCCTTTTGTCATTAAGGTAGGTATCTCAATTGCTTATCAAAGTGTTAGGTTGAAATGCTTTTCCCAACTATGACTTTCATTCTTTCCTGTGAATGAGCATCATTTACCTACCGTTAGGTTGAGGTTGGCTAACCTTACCTCACGTTTGCCCTCTCCACGTGCACCTTCTCAACATGCTCTTGTTAGGATATGTGGAGCTTGATTATTAAAGATGTATTGCTCATCCAGCTAGTACTTTCGTGTTGAGCTTGATTGTTGGGGGTTATAAAGGGCATCATCCCCTCACCTGGGGGTTTGGGAGCTATAACCCCAGCTTGAAGAGCACATCATTTTAAATAGAATTTTATGTAAATCCTAGTTCATTTAGAGTATAATATATATTATGTCGTGAGAGAGGGAGAGAGAGTTATTATTATATTGAGAGTTACTTCTTCGCTTTTGCCTCCAGGCATGGTGGATTGTGTGAATCTGCATGTGAACATACCAAAAGGGAACCGCATAAATCTGTGTTGTGGTTTGTATTTTTTCTCTATTTCTTTTAAACTTTGATATTATTGCGTGTGTCAAACAACCACTTAATTCTTAAAGCTTGAGCCTTTTGAGTAATTGATTTTTTGACATGGTATCAGAGCGGAAAATCTAGTGTTCGAATTCCAAAAGTAGCAAATATGCCATTAGAATATATCCTCCCACGGATTTTCCGTGTCGAGTTCCACCCCTCACATGCAAGGGAATGTTAAAGTCTATAGGGAAATGGTACTATGAGGTCGACCTCATGGGAGCTTCCCACGAGGTCAAGCTATGTGGGCCCCACCGTGACGTGAGTCGAAAATCTACCCCATCAATCAGATGTTACATTCCATGGTGGGCAGCGGGTTTAAAAATCAATTCAATTCATGACTTGGGTGGGCCACACCACATACAACAATTGAGAGGGGTTATCCTCCCATTAAAACATTCATAATCATTTATTGGGCCCACAGATATGTGGTTCACAAATCCAACCCATCCATTGTGTGTGTCCCACTTGAATGAGGGGTTAGACCAATTTTCAGTTGCATCCAAAACTCCGGTGGGCCCCACCAAGTGATTTTATATGTTTTAGACATGTCTTCACGTAGTTTTATATGGTATCGGCCACTTGAGCTTCGTATATGACTAATTTTTAGAATATCCCATGACCTAATGGGACCCATTTCCCATATGTGTGTGTGTGTGTGTGAGGGGGGGGGGGAATGGTACTATGAGATCGACCTCATGGGAACTTCCCATGAGGTCTAGTTGTGTGGGCCCCACCGTGATGTGTGTCAAACATCAACATTGTGCATTTGAATGGTACTATGAGGTCGACCTCATGGGAACTTCTCATGAGGTCTAGTTGTGTGGGCCCCACCATGATGTGTGTCAAACATCAACATTGTGCATTTGATGGGTCCCCATTACATTATGGGATATCCCAAAAATCAGCCTTACACAGAACTCAGGTGGGCCATACCATCTAAAACCATGTGAAGACATGCCTAAAATATATAAAAATACTTGGTGGGGCCAACCTGAGTTTTGGATGCAGTTGAAACTTGGTCTGATCCCTCATCCAAGTGGGACACACACAATGGATGGGCTGGATTTGTTAACCACATCTCAGTGGGCCCAATAAATGATTATGAATATTTCAATAGGAGGGTAACCCCTCTCAATTGTTGTATGCGGTATGGCCCACCCAAGTCATGAATTAACCTGATTTTTAAGCCTATGGCCCACCATGGAATGGTGCATCTGGCCGATGGGGTAGATGCTCGACACACATCACGATGGGGCCCACATAGCTCAACTTCATGGGAAGTTCCCATGAGGTCGACCTCATGATACCATTTCCCTCTATATATATATATATATATATATATATATATATATATATATATATATATATATATCCCAGCAAAATACATGCGATTCTAAAATATAAAATGTCTCGGCCCTAAAGTCTCATCGTTGGCCCTAAGGCAACCTACAATGGCCCGCCCAGCAACTAGAAATACGAGAGTTCCTCCTCTGAGTCCATGAATGCTTCTTCCAGCGCGTCGGACTCCATGGTACTTACATCTATAATAGGGTCTAGTTGGTGTTTTAAAAATCGTCCCAGAGTGAGAGTGAATGATCAACTCAGTTGTTCCGTTAACATCAAATTACACATGTTATCAATTCCACAAGCACATTTAATGATAAACTAACTTAAACATTTAAATCCTAAATACTCTTATTAATGCACATGCATACTGTTATGAGATTATGCATGTCCTCGCAATCCAACGCTACCTCATAGCGACTCCAACGCCTCATTCACAAATGTCAACACTCCCTCATCACATGACCACAAATCCCAAGTCGCCACAGCTTAAACTAATGTGATACGATGAATGTTCGTGTTAGCAAAGTGATTTAATTAAGTTTATTCATCTAGCAAAATTGGGGAAGCTGGAATACCTCTATTTCGATCATTAGTCTCATCCAGATCACTAGGCACGGGCCAGTCGTAGCGGCTCCATGCTTATATCCCTTGATCCGTATTTGTGTTTACCACCGAGGCGACAACTCTCCAATCAATATGAGGCTAACATTAGCCAGACCAACTGGCCCGACCAATCACGAGGACCGAGATAACACAGCCCGAATGCATAGAGTTATATAGCCCATCGACGGGTGGAGGGCACCCACAAATATATAAGAGTTGTCACCCAAGCACAAATGTGAAGTGATCGCAGCATCATTATATTTTGATGTATTAAGCTCATAGCATTTTTGGTTGCTCATTGGTCACTACGAGGAGACTCGTCACCCCAGCGTAAGCTGATAGCATGGACACGGTGTCTCATACCACCATACCCGGCTCATGAGACTTGAGAATCGTACCGTTAATGGTTATTAGTAGACTTTTTAAATCGTATGAGGTATCCTAGATTCAGGAAATCGCAATCAGACATGATGAACATATATGGTTGGTCAGTTGTTAGACGAATTTGGTTGACTCGATCGAACATCGGCGCGACCGGCATTAAGTGCAAGCATCCCGCTTAGCTTACATACTGTCGGTCATCCGTGTTCGGCCTGGATCAATTGAATGAATCTGGGGTGGCCAAGGAAACCCGGGCCACCCCCGTGTTCTGCGATTTGCCGACTAACCCGACTAGTCAAGTAGTCATAATCATTCGACAAAACTAGTTAACCCACAATAGTAATTTATAAGAATGAAACATGAGCAATAAATCTAGCAATTTACTCATTTTGTCATTTCGTCGAACATACAAGCTTCACCACATCGGTAATAGCAATCTATAAAAAGGAAATCAAAATATACATATACAAATTCGTATGCATTCACACATTCACAAGCATAAATCATTAACTTAAGCATGTGTAACATCCCAGATTTTTAACATTTTGGATTTCCAAAAACCTTAAAAAAATTTCATTATAATTAATTTACTTTGTCACTTACTGACCCTTGATGCTCAAGGTGAGCCTACACATGGGTGGTACCGGTAAAGAACCGCACAAATTTGATTAATCAACCGTAGGAAGCCAATAAATCCGCTGAATCACTTAAACATCAAGTTTTGCTTGCAATTTATTTATCTAGGGCTCAAATCTATCTGACCTAATATTGACTAATCAAGACAACCATAACTAAATAAAGACTTACCAAAATTCAAGACAATTAGGGTTCAGATCTTAATTAACAAACTAAATCAATTTTGTTACTCATTTAGCCTAAGAACCAATGGTTTAAGGTGATTATAATCGAATCATCATTTTTGCTAGTTACGAATAGGCCACACTATGAACTTACTTAATCCAAACTCTAATTATTGCGCATAAGAAATCTCGATACCCAATTCATTCAAAAAATGCTCTAATTATCCAAACAAACTCTATACCACTCATTAGTTGGGTAGTAAACCCAATGCTATAGAAATATGTTCGTCTTAATGAGCTTGATGTCTAGAAATTCTTAATCCTAGGAGCACTTTGAGTCGGATGAATCATTGCAAAGGTGCGGACCACTATCTCTAGGTTATCGTTTATCGACCCTTGAGAGTCTCAGTTAATGATTAAATGCTTATAGATGAATTTGTGCATTGTAATATGTTAACATTTTGACTTTTCTATAATATATGTTATTGGTTGGATATGGATGCTTACACGTTTGATAAAATGTCTAGGTGATTGAATGCATTGTTTTATGGATGCTCATATGCTCAATTGAATGTGTTATTTTGTTGATGCCCACATGTTTGATAAAATGTCTAAGTAGATGTGTTGTTTCATTGATGCTTATATGTTTGATAAAATGCTTAGGTGATTAAATGTGTTATTCTAATGATGCCCGCATGTCTGGTTGAATACTTGATTGGATGTGTTGATTTGTTAATGCTTACATGTCTGATTAAATGCTCTAGTGAATATGTTATTCCATAGAGGCTCACATGTTTGATAAAATGCCTAAGTGATTAGATGAGCGTTGTATGGATGCTCTCATGTTTGATAAAATGCCTATGTGGTTGTGCCGTTGAATCTATGTTGACGGCATGACGAATTGCTAAGTTTGTAGTGATGCTTAAGTTGCTTATAATATTGGGTCAGTTGGCTAACCACCATAATGAAAGGAGTGGCCCAAATTGAGGCGGTCACCTTAGGCTTGTTCGATCGACCCGGGTTGAACACGGATGACCAACAGTATCTGAACTACACAGGACACTTGCACCCAATGCCGGTTGTATCGTAATTTTTCCAGGTGAATCAAATTAGTCCACTAGCCGACTAATCATGTATATTCACAATGTATAACACAACTAAATGGAATCTAAGATACCATATTCTCAATGGATGAGTCAATTCATAACCGTTAGTGCGATACGATCCCCCTAAGACTCATGAGCTGGGCATGGTGGTATGGGACACCGTGTCCTAGCTGTCGGCCTATGCTTGTGTAACACCCTGAAAATCGGGGGTCGAGCAGAAGCTCAGCTCCCGAGTTCCAACGCATCACTTATGTAACATATATAATGATGATTGAATGTTATTCATATTAGTGCATTAAACATGAGTGAGATTATACCGAAACACATATCATACTCTAGAGACAGTTAAATTTCGCAAGCAGAAGACTGTGATAGATATATAAAATATATAACATGTCGCAAGTCTCCAGAGTGTGAACATGTTACCAGGTTAAATATATACATGTATACTCCAAAAATGGACAAAATGAATATACATGGTATTCCAAAAGTACAAAATAACAAGTGTAATGGCATCTAATCAGCATCTCTGTAACCCTGTCGATCAAAACATGGTCTACATAGACCCGCCTGATAACTGCATATAGGAGAAACCATCCTCACCATCATAAAAGTCCGGCTCTGCCTCATACACATCGCCATCATCTGAAACTAAAACAAGGTCTAGTGGGTGTTTAAAACACAGTCCCGTAACGTGGGAGTGAGTGATCAACTCGGTGGAACAATAAAGCAAAGGTTAACATGTTGTCTATTCAGTCAAGCAGTAATGATAAAACAATATAATCAAACATCCCTAAGTACTCTGATTAATGCAAGAATAGTATGTATAAATGATGCATGCCCTCGCCTGCACTCCCTCTGCGATCTTCATCTAATGGTCGCGCATGTCAGTCACTTCCTCCTGCTCTCTACTCAAAGTCAAATGGCACATGCAGTGCGGTGCATGAGCGTGATTACCAAATTCTTATTAGTCCTTTTCATATAGCAGGATTGAGAAGCTAAGGTACCTCCCTTATATCAATTCTCAAACAATGATCCATTCTGGGGTCGTCAGTCCTAGCAATTCTCATACGATGTTGCAGTTCTAGGTCACTACAAAGGGCTTGTCACCTGATCAGTGTAGGCATAGTTTGTACTCTGGTTGCTACGGAAAGACTCGTCGCCTCAACGCAGTCTCAGAATACACTCAAGGTCACTACCACTCATACCCTACCAACTGGTAGTCTATTTTCGAATGCTTGTCACCAACCCGACTGGGGACCACAGCCAGGCTACGCAAAGGTTGGTCGACAGCTTGAATACAGTGTCCCATACCACCGTAATCGACTCACGAGTTTGGGTTGCTCACTGGTCACTACGGGAAGGCTCATCACCCCATCATAGGCCGACAGCTCGAACACGATGTCCCATGCCACCATGCCCGACTCATAAGTCTTAGTAGATCGAGATATCAAGGTTAAAGGGGTTTCCACTGGTAAGTTTGGTACTTTAGATTCAAGCATTAGCGTCCATACATGGTGAACATATATTGGGTCAATCGGGTTACTTGACGAGCTCGACTAGTACGAGCGCACGTTGACTTGATCGACATAGAGTGCGTAAGCATTCCGCGTAACTTAACCACTGCCGTCAAACGACGTACGACTCAGATTCGTCGTACGTATCCATCGTGGCTAAATCAATTCAACCACCCATCCTAAACCATTACCGATTGCTTGGACTACATTGTAGCCCCAATCACACTTCAAATACAATAGGCATTCATATGTGCTAGTCAAAACAGTATGTAGCAACAAATTCAAATAAAAATCTCATATAAGCATTTAAACAAGCACCTAGAGTACATGTTAACATACATAGACATTCATCCATAAAACACGTAGTAGTAAGATAGGTTATATGAAGGGAATTGTAACTATAGATAAGGGAATTGAGAATCATATCTCAACACCCTAATTAAAGCCATTTCAACAAGCATTTTCTCATTCAGGCATTTTAACAAACACTTAGATTGCACATATTACATACTTGAAATAAATTAGTTAAAACAAATATCGTAGCAAATCCTTCCATATAGGAATTGCCACACGTACAACCATCATGTAGCCTCAAACACAAATCATAATTCCATACTCATTCAAACATTTCAACAAACACTTGGAATGCATTAAAATCAACATAGTTTACATATATGTGTAATATACGGAAAACATCGTATCTAAGCATATGAGATAGAAATCAAGTCAGTCATAAATCATTACTGACATTGAAAGCCTTGAAAACCATAACCTAAACATTTATAGTCCGCACCTTTCGTCGATAAGCTCGAACCGAACTCAGTTTAAAAGTTAAGTCTTTGTCTACGGCACAACGGCTACCTGATTCATGAAATAGGTTAGCTATTTCGCCTATTGCTTTATTTGAATATTTATATCAATTTAGGGTTAGGATTTCTTACCCAAATCGGAACCGAAATAAATTGAGTAACGTAGTAGAGAAGTGAAACGGCGTGTGGAGTCGTGGGAAAAGATCCCAACAACAATCCCCAAGAATCTCTCCTCCTTCCTTCCTCTTTTCTCTCCTTTTCTTTCTCTCTCACCTAGGGTTTCTAAGAAATTCATATGAATTGAGAGAGAGAGGGTTTAAGGCCCTTATATAGACCCAGGTCTGATGGAAATGGCCCCAGGGCCAAGGTATACTTAGGTTATATCCAAAGGGCGTCTGTTTTAGCCCAACAGAGCAGTTCTGGTGACCCCTTTTTCCACGTGCGGTCGGACTTAAGCTCCCTGACCATGGATCTAGGTTAAGCTGAGTTTTCGTTTCGATCGGGTTTATAGATCAGTCGTGGCGGACCAGTTTCAGTTTAATGGTCACCGGCACTCGATCAGGGCCACAAGTACACAGACATGTGTGGGACATTTCTCCTGATCTGAGGATGTATTTGGGTCTGAATCTGACGGTCTGAATCCTTATATTTGGCCCGCAAGCGACACGGCTCAATTTACTTAAATTCAGATTTTATTTCTAAGTATATTCACATTTCTCACACACTTTGCTCCGGGCTCAAGTTGTGCACTTCTAGACATAATTAAGACTTGATTTTCAGTAAGATTTTCAAGTCTAGTAATGCGGTCATAACTGTATAGTTTTGCGGTTATCGGACTTTCGACGTGCGATCCAGGTCCAATACGGAGTTTCGGTGTGCTCCCGAGAGCAACCGGGTTTAGGAATGGATTCTAGATTTCAGGGTAATGTAGCGTCAATGATACTGCACGGTTTGGGTCTTGCAGATCATATTTAAAATGATCAGTATTAATTTCATAAGTACTCTAGTTTAGTACTTGCTAATATTGACCTAATTCCTAAAGGTTTTGGTCCTGGGTGATTTCTGCCTAAGATAGTACTTGGGTCTTTGTAGTTTGTATAAAAAGTGATCCAAGCTATTAATACTTAACTAAATTACACCCTAATTACAACAGAATAAGGTCCTAGGGCAGTTCTACGTCCAAGGACGTTCATTGCCATGTTGGAAAAAAATCTGGGATGTTACAGCTTGGGTGACGAGCCTCCCCATAATGACCAGTGAGCAGTAATAGAGGTGATAAATCATTGTTTGAATGACCCCCGTCAAATTACCTGGCCGATGGTTGCGTGCCAGAGTACCGTTCGAACAACTCGGGTGTGAATGAAATTGGATGATGAGTCATTTCCTTTGTGGTGGTTTGGTTTTATGTGACAAGCCCGCACCTCATAACTGAGTGATCATACTCGGTGTTTAGGTGACAACCCATACCGGGTTTATCCCCATACCTTTGGGTATAATGTCATATCTTTAAATTTGTTAATTGGTGAGATAAATGGGTGATACCTAAAGTTAGATCCAGGGACACTGGTAAGGAGCCACTGCGTGCGGCAATGTGCCACGTGATACAGATAAGGACTCATGATATAAAGTCGATATCCTAGCTTTGCCAATATATTGGATGAATGAAACTTAATAATTACTCAGTTAACATACGCATCAATCGCATCGCATTAGATAGGATATGGCAATTTAACGTTGGAGTCGCGTGATGAGAGAGTTCTAGCATTTGTGAAATAGGCGTTGAAGTCGTTTGTGAGAGAGTGTTGAATTGTGAGGTGCATGCATCATTTCATAATCTCGTTCATACATTTAATAAGAGTATTTAGAAAATGCTTGATGTCTTGTTTATCATTAACTGCGTTGATTGAGTCGAAAACATGTGTAACTTATAACTAATCAAACCACTGAGTTAGCTATTCACTCCCACCGGGGACGGTGTTTTAAAACACCAACCAGGCATTGTTGTTGATGCAGGTTCTACTGAGGACCATGTTGGGTAGACTTTGGTTGGCTTGCACTTTCGTCGTAATGCCTTAGGAGCGTCAGGCGAAGCTGGAAGACCCTTATTTTATTTTAGTTATGTGCTTTATATGTAAATTTTGTCGCATGTTCGTTGTGGCTTGTATAATTCACATTTTGAGCGATCATCACTATTGGAATTGTATTTTTGACTCTTAGCCCTATATTTCTAAATCTTTTGTTATCTGTACCTCGCTATAGTTTCCCTAAGTTGAATTGTGCAACTCTGAATATCTGTATATGAAATGAATTTAAATCTGAATAAGGACACACATGCATTTTTATTTAGTTAACACGCGAAAACTCAGGACCGGAGTCTATGTACTCGAGTGTAGATTTTTAGGGTGTTACAGCATGAGACTCGATAAACAGAAACTTAGGGATAATGGTTTGCACCTTTAAGAATGAATCTCCTATTTTGAGCTTTTGGGGTTAGGGATTTGAGAAAAAATCATCAATTCCTAAATCAAAATCAAGAAAAACAATATTAATAACTAGAAATCTACAGTAGGTTACTTAATTAAAGGGTAATATATAATTCTTACCTCCGATTCTTAGCATGGGTGGATTTGGTGGAGGTTTAGTAGTAGTCAAAGGTTTGGTTGAAGAAATATCAACCGTACAAGCATCAATATTTTCCTTACTTACACACACTCTCTCTCCATTCTCTTTCTCTTCCTTTTCTGTCCATCTCTCTCTTTCTCTTTCTCTTCTCTTTCACCCAAGCTAAGGTATGAAATTCGTATGGGTGAAGAGGGTCTCTCTCCCCTCTCATCTCTTCTTTGTTCTTGCCTCTCTTTCCTCTTTCCTTTCTCTCTCTCCTTTACTTTCCCCCTAAAATGCTTTGGTTTATATAGCCTACAAGAGGTAGTTGTAGGAGGCAATGAGGACTGTAGTCATTTCAATATAATATTAAAATAATATATACATGAAGGATTTGGGGTTTAAAACATATGAAGTAACATTTTTATATTATAATAATATATAAGATAAACTTAAGTGTTAAAATTTTATATATATATATATATATATATATATATATATATATATATATATATAAATAAACAAAGACCGTTGGTTGCACCTCTTTTAACATTAAATCATCATCCCTTTCTACATTTGTGTACTTTTTTAATAAAATGCATGTATCTTCCTTGTTACGATCTATTTTTGATAATTTTAGACTTTTTAGAAAGATAATTAGATAAGCTTTCTAACGATACTGGAATCACACCAATCAAATACCATTTGATCTGCCAAAAGTGAGCCCAAAGTTATTACAGTTTCGACCACTCAATGTATGAATTCAGCGGTAGACTCACAAGAATTTTAACACGAGGTCATGAGTTCAAGTACCCATTGTGGTGAAATTCCACTATGTGGTGTGAGTGCGTGGGTGTGTGTGGGTTGTGAGTAATATCCTGTGAATACAGGGTCGATCCCACAGGGAGATGAATTGCGAGAAGGAAAAAATCAAATGCAAAACAAACTAAGTAATAAAAACTAAACTGATGATTTGATTTTTGGATTTTTGAATGGATGTAATTCAATTGAATAAAAAAAACACCCAAGCTTCAAAGTTCCACACATAGATTAATGTTCCAAAATCATGATGACTTGGATAACACAACTAGGATCTGAGCACTATGGTCAGCCTAATCGGAAAATAAAACACTTTAAATATTTTAATAAATGATATAAAAGATTAGAAAATAATAGATTTGCACCATTGACATATATTCTCAAGCGCCAGTGATTTTAAGTATTCAATATCTATAGGATAATGAATATCAAAGAAATATAACAGTTGAGAACATCTCCTATCTAGGAAATCTGATTAATCTAGGGTAAGCCTATCCATCAATGTAAATCTCATATGATGGAAACATATGGATCTTACAAGAGGATAAAAACAAAACCTAAATAATAGATAATATGCATACACCATTATTCTCATCATTAAAACAATCAATCATCATAATTTAAAGAAATATTAAACCCATGTGCTTCCCTTCTAGCTTGGGCTAGAGGGAACTTAGAAAAACATAATTAAATTGCAGAAATAAAAAGCAACAAGAAAGAAAGAAGAAAAATTGCAAATAAAAAAGATCTAAAAGGAAAGAAACAACTTATAAAACTTTAATAAAACTAAAAAGTCTTTAAAAACCCTAAATATTGCTCTTGAATGCTTCTAATGATGCTTTAGAATGCCCTAGGAGGCCCTATTTATAAGTAGGGAACTCCAAACTTCGTACAAAGTTGAAAACCCTAGAAAACGCCTCAAATATACGTATTTTTCCAAAATAGACTTCTCGCTGCATAGTTCGTTTAAAACAGACTTCCTGCTGCGCAGTTTTCCAAAATAAACTTCACAGCTTCAAAATACACTTTTTAGGACGATTTCAGGATTCTTCACTTCAAATCTTCGATTCTCTTCATTCCTCGCTTGGTTTTCTTGGATCTTTGGCATGTGAATTCTTCAATCTTGATCTCCTAAATCCATCCATTGCCTTGGTGAATTTGAGCATCAAGTTCTTACTTTTTAACACCTTTTTCAATCCAAGCTTTTAAATTTAGCTTGCAACACATACATGAGTAAAATAGAATATTAAGATGATTTATGTTCATAAAACCAAGATATAAATGGCGAAAATTATGCAATATTTGAGTCTTAACACACCCCCCAACCAGCATTTTGCTAGTCCCGAGCAAAATAAGCGAAGAAAAATAAAAATAAGAAAAAAATAATTCTAGAAACAAAATTAAAATGAAAACAAAATTCTAACTACACCACTTTCGCAAGTAATCTCGATTGCATTTAGCATATGCAACAAGCCTTTAAACCCCTAGGTTTCCCCTAGTGGACGAGTTATAGTCTCGTGAGGGTTTAAATGTTACCCACAAACATTGAAAATAAGAAAAATATTTCAACACTATAAAATTTATACAATTATGCCTCCATTAATCATATGAATTCCAAAACAATACTTACCCTAGATATGAAGTTAGCTAGAATCTTAATTTTTTAATCCATTACATCCTTGAGTTCAGAGACCTAATCAAAATTTAGAATAGTTATAACCCAATATCCTTAGATGCTTCGTGACACTAGTCTAACTTTGAGAAATATGCATGTTCCCTATCCTAACTCCTTTCAATCATCCCAAGAATATGAAATCTCTAGTTATCTCATTTTTTTATGACATTTCTTCTTTTATCATCATATCCTCATTATTATAGACCACCCTTAGATGAAGATTCCCATCGGGTTTGCTTCATAACCTAAGGTATCGTACTTGTAATGGTAACAACAATGAATACTTAGGTATTCTAAATCCGGATTACTGACACGATTGTTATGGTCATTGCATTCATGCTCTATAATAAAAATTTCTTTTTTTTCATCACTCTCTTCTTTTTTTTTTCCTTTAATATTCTCTCTTTTAAACATATATCAATGGTACTAGTTCATTCAACCTTGTTTGAATCAAAAGTTGTTATTTTAGTTCACATATCATATTCCTCACTTAGTTAGCTAGGGTGTATTGTGAATTCAGTACATCAAATTACAACTCACTTTAAACTAGTGATTAGATAATTGAACTCAAGTTTATAATTTTCAGTTGTCAAATTTCTGACTTCTATCAACCTAGACTAAGTATTAAATTTGCCTTTAGAATTCGCAAAATATCATGTTCACATTCCTGTATATAAAAATATTATTTTGAAAATGTTGAAATTTTATTTTATTTTTTTTAAAAAAAATTTTCATAAACCTAAAAAAAAAATAAACTTAAACCTAACTGAAACCTAAAAATAATAAAAATAATAATAAAATAAACTGAAACTCCCAAAAGAAAAAAAAAAACTTACACATGGATGACTATCCACACACCCCAACCTAAAATCTACATTGTCCCCAATGTAATGATAATGTAATGTAGAGAACAATAAAAATAAAAGAAATGGTGGATAGTACCTGCCATGAAAAACTCACCTGCTATGTGACAATAAAAAAATTGAATATGATACAAATCCTACACAAATGCTCCGTCAGACCAGGAGCATCATTCTGAATATTCTGGCTCATGAAGAGGGACGGACTCCTCTCCTAAATGAAAGTTTTCCACATAAGGCTTCAATCTCTGACCATTAACCTTGTACACATTGTCATTACGTGGATTCTCAATTTCAACAGCCCCATGAGTATAAACATTCTTCACAATGAAGGGGCCTGTCCATCTTGATCTTAACTTTCCCGGAAAGAACTGGAGACGAGAATTGTACAATAGGACCTTTTGCTGAGGTTCAAAATTCTTCCTCAGGATATTTTTGTCATGAAAAGCTTTGGTCCTCTCTTTGTAGATTTTAGAATTTTCATAGGAGTCTCTCCTCAACTCCTCTAATTCATTTAACTCTAATTTCCTTTGTCCACTTGCTTGATCCATATCAAAGTTTAATTTTTTTATTGCCCAGTAGGCTCTATGTTCCAATTCCACAGGCAAGTGGCAAGTCTTCTCTTACACCAATTTGTATGGGGACATTCCAATTCGGGTCTTATAAGCAATCCTATAAGCCTATAAAGTGTCGAATAGTCTGAGGGACCAATCCTCTCTATCTAGCCTTATAGTTTTCTCTAAAATGTGTTTGATTTTCCGATTAGAAATCTCAGCTTGCCCACTTGTTTGTGGGTGGTATGGGGTGCTCACTCTATGCTTAATGCCATATTTCTTCATCAAAGCCTCAAATGTCCTATTATAAAAGTAAGACCCGCCATCACTAATGATGACCCTTGGAATTCCAAATATAACAAAAATATTTTCCTTGAGGAATCATATGACCACTTTGTTGTCATTAGTCCTACTTGGAACTGCCTCAATCCACTTTGAAACATAGTTCACACCAACCAATATATAAAGAAATCCAAAAGAAGATAGAAATGGGCTCATAAAATCAATACCCCAACAATCAAAAATCTCTAATGGTAAAATTGGGGATAAAGGCATCATATTGCGTCGGGACACTCTTTCCAACCTTTGATATCTATCACAAGCAACACAGAAAGCATGCGTGTCTTTAAACATGGTGGGCCAGTAAAAACCACACTGCAGGATTTTTGCAGTGGTTTTCTTAGCAGAAAAATGGCCACCACATGCTTCCATGTGACAAAAAGAAATAACACTTCGAACTTCATCCTCTGGGACACAACGTCTAAAAATTTGATCAGTCCCATATTTATATAAATACGGGTCATCCCAGAAGAAGTTCCTAACCTCGGTTTCAAAACGCTTCCTATCTTGTGACTTCCAATGATATGGCATTTTTTCCGTTACAAGATAGTTCACTATATCCGCATACCAAGGCAATTTGGAGATCGCAAATAATTGTTCATCAGGGAAAGTGTCCTGGATATGCATCTCCTCAGTGGAATCATCTAACACCAATCTAGAAAGGTGATCGGCCACTACGTTTTCTACTCCTTTCTTATCTTTTATCTCTAATTCAAATTCTTGGAGTAGGAGGATCCATCTCAAAAGTCTCGGCTTTGCATCCTTCTTAGATAACAAATATTTCAAAGCCGAGTGGTCCGTGAAAATGACCACTTTGGATCCCAGTAAGTAGGACCTAAACTTATCCAAAGCAAAAACTACTGCAAGTAACTCTTTTTCAGTTGTTGAGTAGTTCACTTGGGCCGAGTTTAGAGTTCTACTCGCATAGTGAATAACGTAGGGCCGTTTATCTTTCCTTTGGCCCAAAACAGCCCCTATGGCATAATCACTTGCATCGCACATTAGTTCAAAAGGAAGTGTCCAATCTGGTGGACGCATGATAGGTGCAGTGGTAAGGGATGATTTAATTTTATTAAAAGCACTTGGACACTCATCTCTCCACTTAAATGGAACATCCTTTTGAAGAAGATTAGTCAAGGGTCTAGTAATGACACTAAAGTCCTTGATGAATCTTCTATAAAAACCAGCATGCCCTATAAGTGATCTAATATCTCTAACAGTTCGGGGGATAGGTAAATTAGCTATAATGTCGAGTTTTGAGCGATCTACCTCGATTCCATTTTTGGAGATAACATGGCCCAAAACAATTCCCTTTTGAACCATGAAATGACATTTCTCCCAATTTAAGACAAGGTGTTTCTCTTCACACCTAGACAAGACAAGAGATAAATTGTTGAGGCATTCCTCAAAACTACTCCCAAATAGCGAGAAGTCGTCCATGAAAACCTTAAGAAAATTCCCAACCATATTTGAAAAAATACTTAACATACACCGTTGAAAAGTTGCTAGGGCGTTACACAATCCAAATGGCATCCGTTTGAAAGCAAACGTGCCAAATGGACAAGTGAACGTGGTTTTCTCTTGGTCTTCCAGGGCTATCTCTATTTGGTTATATCCAGAATATCCATCAAGAAAACTATAAAAGGAGTGACCTGCTACCCTCTCTAAAACTTGATCAATGAATGGTAGAGGGAAATGGTCCTTCTTTGTGACTTGGTTCAATTTTCTATAGTCAATGCAAACACGCCAACCAGTGGTGACACGTGTTGGTATGAGTTCATTATTAGAATTCTGCACAATAGTTATTCCGAATTTCTTTGGGACTACTTGAGTTGGACTCACCCAAACACTATCGGATATTGGGTAGATGATTCTCACATCCAATAATTTGATCACCTCATTTTTTACAACTTCCATCATGTTTGGATTGAGACGCCTTTGAGGTTGTCTAATTGGTTTGGCGTCATCATCGAGGTGGATCCGATGGGTGCATATGGAAGGGCTTATACCCTTGATGTTAGAAATGGTCCAGCCCAAGGCTCCTTTGTGGTCCCTTAGAACTTTCAACAATTTAATCTCTTGATCCTTCTCTAAAAATGAAGAGATCACCACAGGATAAGTTTTATTTTCACCTAAGTATACATACTTAAGCTCATTTGGCAGTGGTTTTAAATCAAGCTTTGGAACATTGGTTGGTGATGGTAGAGGTTGCAAGTCCTCGATAGATAGGATTTGAGTGCGCGGTCTCCATTGGCACATACCAATGTCCTGAGTGGTAGTGCTCTCATTATCATCAGAAATTTCAGCAAGCACTTTTTCTAAATCAGAATTTTTCAAGTCTCCAATGACTTGAATCAATTCATCAGTCAGACTAGGTTCTAATTCCTCTTCTTCTATCAAGCAGTCCATGAAATTCAACTCATGGATCTCATTATTATCAATGGGCTGCTTACATAGATTGAAAATATTTAGCTCTAGAGTCATGTTACCAAAAGACAAGTTCATCATTCCATTCCTGCAATTTATGATTGCATTTGAAGTTGCTAGGAATGGGCGGCCTAAAATGATGGGAACTTGAGCGCTAGCATTTACACATGGTTCAGTGTCTAGTACAATAAAATCTACGGGGAAGTAGAATTTCTCCACTTGGACTAGCACGTCCTCTAAAATTCCCCTTGGTACCTTAATAGAGCGGTCAGCGAGTTGGAGTGTAATTGTGGTTAGTTTAAGCTCGCCTAACCCCATTTGTTTGTAAACCGAATAAGATACTAAGTTGACACTTGCACCCAAATCTAACAAAGCATGCTCAATTTGAAAATTCCCAATAATACAAGGAATAGTGGGACTTCCCGGGTCTTTGTATTTGGGTACAACCCTTTGTTGAATGATAGCGCTCACTTTCTCAGTAAGGAAGGCCTTTTTGTGCACATTTAATTTTCTCTTTACAGTGCACAAGTCCTTGAGATATTTAGCATATGATGGAATTTGTCTAATGGCATCAAGCAGAGGAATATTGACAGTAACCTTTTGGAGCACATCCAACACCTCTTGATATTTCATGGGGACGGTTGAATTCCGAAGTCTATATAGGAACGGAACTGGAGGCTCATATGACTTAGTCTCTTTATCCTTTTGTTGTTGTGGCTCTTGAACCATAGCCGGTTCATCGTTTTCTTAAGACAGTGGCTCATCTTCCGGTATTTCTACCGGTTGCATTATCTTGTTATCGATCTCTTTTCCACTTCTCAAGGTAATGATGGCCTTAGCTTGTTCATGATGTAGCTTACTTGGATTTGAGTCTCCAATGAAATGTGTATTTCTAGAGTTTGGCACAGGTTGAGAAGGAAGGGTGCCTTTTTTCCTAGCATTTAGTTGAGTCTCAATCCTAGCCACAACTGTCTTTAATTCCTGATTTGATTGGATTAGAGACTGATTCAATTGAGCTTGAGAGTTCATGAATGTGGTCAATACATCCTCCACAGATGATCGCTTTGGCAGGGGCACATATGGTGCATTGTTAGGTGCTCCAAAGAAGTTATTTTGTGGAGGCATTTGAGGTGCATTGGGCACATTAATTTGTGGTCCATTCCCACAACTAAGATTAGGATGGTTACGCTAATTTGGATTGTACGTGTTTCCCAATGGTTGCATAACTGACCTTTGGTAATTATTTATAGCATTTGCTTGATCATGCTCATGCGTGATATTTTGTACAACTGAGATTATTGGACAATCCTTTGTGTCATGGTCTATACCACCACAAATGCTACAAAAATTACCTAAGGAAGTGTTTGCTTTAACCATATCAACCTTCCTAATTTCCAAGGCTTCGACCTTTCTAGCCAATGCAGCGAATTTTGCATTAAGGTCGTCTTCCTCTCTTAGGACATACATTCCCGCTTTCTCTCTAGGAATGGGTCTAGTTTGGTCTGATTTAGCAGAGACATCCCATGTCTGCGTATTCTCTGCTAACATATCTAGAAAATCCCAAGCCTTATTATGATCTTTGTCAAGAAAGGTTCCACCACACATCATCTCTATGAACTGACGGGTATCCATGGTGAGCCCCTTTCGGAAAGCATCAATCACGTGCCATGGTTCATAACCATGATGTGGACAAGTAATTAGAATGTCTTTGAAGCGCTCCCAAGCTTGAAAAAATAGTTCATTCCCCTTTTGGGAGAATGACATGATTTCTTGTTTTAGTGCATTTGTTTTGTGCTCGGGAAAGAACTTTTTCAAAAACTCTCTACTTAAGGCTTGCCATGAAGTGATGGTATTAGGTCTTAGAGAGTTGAGTCATGCTTTGGCCCGATCCTTTAGAGAAAATGAGAATAACCTAAGCTTAAGTACATCCCTATTGCCATTGTTTACTTGTAACGTTGCAATTACTTCCTCAAAGTCCTTGAGGTGCAAGTAGGGGCTTTTAGAATCTAAGCCATGAAATTTAGGAATTAATTGAATCACACCTGGTTTAAAATCAATGTTCCCTGTGTGAGCAGGGAACACTATGCAAGATGGTAAAGTTGATCTCTCAGGGTGTAAATGTTCACGTAAAGTCCGTGGTTGGTTTAACACATTCCTATGAACTTCATTTTCATCCTCAAGAGGAGGATTATTTTGATTTATAGTTGGATTTGGCAGATTTGGATTTGGATTATCAATTGGGTCTGCCATGGAATCCAAGTGATATTGAGTGCCTCTTCTAAGTGAATGATCAAGGCCTGGAACTAGTCCTCCTTCAGAGGAGAGTCGATTGTTTTGATCCCTACTCCAACGGGACATAAACCATCCACACCACACAACAAATACCACTAATTCAAATCGCAAGTATGATACTTAAAATAAAAATAAAAACTTAAATCAACAACCCAGGTGGCAGAGCCGACCATGAGGGTTCAGTCCACAAAGCAAAATAAATCAACAACCCAGGCGGCAGAGCCGACCATGAGGGTTCAATCCACAAAGCAAAATAAAAAAATAAAAAAATAAATAAAAGTAAAACTAATGCAGAAATTAAACTATGCTAATATGGAAAATAGATTCAGCGGATGATCTTTGTGATCAAACAGCAACTATAGGACAACCATAGCACTTGGGTGATAAAATCCCAAGCAGGGCAACCTTATGTCATAGTTAGTGCTTGAAAGTCCCAACTGAATTTATTTTCAAAGAAAAAGAAAATAAGAAAAAAATAATAATAATAAAAAAAAAATAAAAAAAAATCTATGGAAAATCTGGAGGGTTTAGAAGAAAACTTACCTTGGCTATCTTGCACAGATCTGATCTATCTCAGTCTCTCCCCGGCAACGGCGCCAAAAACTTGATTGCTTGCCTCCAAGTGCAGAGGTTCGTAAGTAATATCCTGTGAATACAGGGTCGATCCCACAGGGAGATGAATTGCGAGAAGAAAAAAATCAAATGCAAAACAAACTAAGTAATAAAAACTAAACTGATGATTTGATTTTTGGATTTTTGAATGGATGTAATTCAATTGAATAAAAAAAACACCCAAGCTTCAAAGTTCCACACATAGATTAATGTTCCAAAATCATGATGACTTGGATAACACAACTAGGATCTGAGCACTATGGTCAGCCTAATCGGAAAATAAAACACTTTAAATATTTTAATAAATGATATAAAAGATTAGAAAATAATAGATTTGCACCATTGACATATATTCTCAAGCGCCAGTGATTTTAAGTATTCAATATCTATAGGATAATGAATATCAAAGAAATATAACAGGTTGAGAACATCTCCTATCTAAGAAATCTGATTAATCTAGGGTAAGCCTATCCATCAATGTAAATCTCATATGATGGAAACATATGGATCTTACAAGAGGATAAAAACAAAACCTAAATAATAGATAATATGCATACACCATTATTCTCATCATTAAAACAATCAATCATCATAATTTAAAGAAATATTAAACCCATGTGCTTCCCTTCTAGCTTGGGCTAGAGGGAACTTAGAAAAACATAATTAAATTGCAGAAATAAAAAGCAACAAGAAAGAAAGAAGAAAAATTGCAAATAAAAAAGATCTAAAAGGAAAGAAACAACTTATAAAGCTTTAATAAAACTAAAAACTCTTTAAAAAACTCTAAATATTGCTCTTGAACGCTTCTAATGATCTTTAAGAATGCCCTAGGAGGCCCTATTTATAAGTAGGGAACTCCAAACTTCGTACAAAGTTGAAAACCCTAGAAAACGCCTCAAATATACGTATTTTTCCAAAATAGACTTCTCGCTGCATAGTTCGTTTAAAACAGACTTCCTGCTGCGCAGTTTTTCAAAATAAACTTCACAGCTTCAAAATACACTTTTTTAGGACGATTTCAGGATTCTTCACTTCAAATCTTCGATTCTCTTCATTCCTCGCTTGGTTTTCTTGGATCTTTGGCATGTGAATTCTTCAATCTTGATCTCCTAAGATCCATCCCTTGCCTTGGTGATTTTTGAGCATCAAATCCATACTTTTTAACCCCCCTTTTCAATCCAAGCTCTTAAATTCACCTCGCAACACATACATGAGTAAAATAGAATATTAAGATGATTTATGTTCATAAAACCAAGATATAAATGGCGAAAATTATGCAATATTTGAGTCTTAACAAGTGCACTGAGAGAAATCAGACTTTTTCTTGCATGTGAAAAAAAAAAGTACAAATTTGGCTGGTGTGAGTGTGTGGGTTGTGAGTGCGTGGGAAAAAAATGTACGAATTCGACAATGTTCAATTTTAATAAATAAGCTAGATCTTCATCATCATCACTCAAATCGGAGAAAATTTAAGCTTGTTAAAAAAATAATTTCATAACATTTCCAATTGATCATAAAGTACCTTGACGGAGATCGTTTGGCCTATCATAATCTAACTTGAAGTCTACCTTATGAACATCAGTGCCACTTCGTGTAAAAGGGCAACCGTACTAATATCAATCTTGTCATAACTTGAAAATGTGATCATTCACACCTTAACACCCGCATTATCTAAGAGAGACTGAATAACAAGGAGAGTGGTCTTTGGATAGAGAGATTTTTTTTTTCTTTTCATTTTCCACACATTAGTTGCTACGTACAAAAAGTTTATAAAGTTTTGAAATTCGAATAAATGACTGCGATCTAATCTTTACTAGGTTGGGCATTGGATGATCAAGTCTTATGGTTATCTTCGAAAGATGTCAGGAACCCTTTCGACTTAGCCCGTTTAGATTTTCAATAGATTGATCTAAAATAGCTTTATCACAGAGACGCACAGCTAGGATTTCTAAAGGGTTTGGTCAATTTGGTCAGGATTGGATTAATTAGGTCCTTAATCTACCAATATGGCCCATTAGTTGTTCGTGGGACATGATAAGGATAATCCCCATTTAACCAGTTTGGACTTTCAATAATTTCTAAATCAACAAGAAGTTGTTTTATTGCAGCTAAGCCAAAACTCAAAGAGTGGTTTATTTTTATTTTAGATTAGGTGTCTACAATTTTAAATATTAAATATCGCCACCCCATGATGATAGTAGCATGTTATGAAATTGTAACAAGCACACAAGTGGCAACAATGTTGTCAGTCATGCCCATGTTAACAAGCCCAAGCAATCGTAAGGCCCTCAAAGTCACTAGGACTAAAAAATCACATGTGTGCCTAAATCTTTGCAAAATCAAGCAGATCTTAGAATGTCTCCTAAGAGTTTTTCGAATAGCAATACACACACACACACACACACACACACACACAAGCTGTAATATGATTGACGCCTATCAGTAGAATAAGCATTTTACCTCCCCTAAGAGCCGAAATTACTTATTTTACCATTTATCAAAGCAAATCTATGATGGCATGTGCCTCCAACCATTTAGATTGATCCACATGTCATGTTTGCCCTCCAAATTGCTTCATTTACCTAAAAATCAAACCAACCTCTATGCATAGAGACCCACCTCTCTCATTTCAAAGAAACATAGACACAAAGACAACAAACACAAGGGGGGGAGACGCAAGGAGAGACTTCTGTAAGAGTGAGAGTGAGAGTAAGAGTATAGAAAAGATTAAGAGTGTGTCCCCATCCAAGCCCTCCAACCTAGTCTATACAAGCATCCAAGTCATTTATACGGGTTGAAAATCAACATAGTAGGGTTGGAATTAGAGATTTACAATCATCTCCTCTTGGTAGGAGTGTCTTAGTTCTCATTTCCTTCTTCCACATCTCCACGTGTATGGGAGACAATCGGCTATCCTTTTACTTTCTTTTTTTTTATTCACATTTTGCATCTCCCTTCTCCTACACCCCCTAACTTAGAGGTTGAGTAATCATTAAGGGCCTGTTTGATTTTCGGGTGAAATGGTAAATACCGTGTAAAAAAATAATTATTATTTCCCTGTGCATTTATATCATACCTGATTTGACTTTTACTTTTTGACACAAAAACTAACTGTGGGTCCCACTATGATGCATTTTGCTTATCCACACCATTCATCCATTATTCCAGTTGAATTTATAGCATGAGTAAAAAAATGAGGCATATCCAAAACTCAAGTGGACCACGTCATGCGAAAAAGGAAATTGAATACTAACCGTTAAAAACTTTGTGGGGTCATTGTTTCTTTTGGCGTGGGCCACTTGAGTGTTGGATCTACTTCATTTTTTATCTCATGCTTCAAAATATTGTAGTAAAACAGATGGATGGAATGGATATTTCATATGCATTATCATGCAGTTCAAAAATTAAAGTTACCTCTTTTGAACCAAATTCAAAGACACGAATTCCCATGAATTTTCAAACACAAATAGGGGGAATTACCGTTTACCGTGTATTTATCATCTCTTGAAAAAACAAACAGGCCCTAATTGTATGCTCATCATTAATTGTATGCCTTTATTTTTCTTTTCCAATAGTTAATCTCCTTAATTAAGCTCATACTATGTCAAGACATCGCAATATCCTTAGTTGTGACTTGAGCAAGCAATAACTTGTTAATATTTCATCTATTGTTAGAGCATTAGTATATTGCATTTCCCTTCCCTTTTTCTCTGTGGTTACTAATCCCCTCCAAACCCACCATACGTTGAGATATTGTGTTCTCCTTAGTAATGATTTAGGAGAATAGTGGCATACTAGTCGATTTTCGATGCTATTAGTAACTCACCAGTCAATTAACATAAGGTCATCCAAAATTCAAAATATTCTCAAAATTTTCTATAAAGTAGAAACCATGCGTTAGTGTAGGCAGTCAAGGATGCCTAACCCCTTTTTTCATGGTTACTGAGGTCCTTACTTGGAACCCTCATTGCAAACCTTATATAGGTATCATCTTTAAGTCAGGGAGTCTTTGATTCCCCAATCTAATGAGATTTTGCCAGGTTAATCAACCCTAGATTCTAGGCTTTCATTGTCTAGCGGTGACTCCAAGTCCTTTAAATGCACTGTTCTAGGTCTACTCTAATCCTACCAAAGTCCAAGGTAGACGAGAGTGAGAAACGTGAACACGCCACGACTATTCCATGGTGTGCTCATTCCATACACGTAGGACCGGAGTCCACAAATCATGTTGGTGGGGCAGCATCTAATCCGCTCCCCCGTGACATGGCCTCTTGGATTGAATGTACACTTCTCCACAACCGTCTATTAATTACTTTTGCACGGGCGTGGCCGACCAGAATGATTTGGACGTCCGCCGTAGTTAGGCAACGCCATCTTCAAGTGGGCCCAACTTGGGGAACGAACGGCTGAGGTTGTCATGTTGTGTCACGTGAAGGTGCTGCTGGCGGAAACGGATTGGCTACTCCCCCTGACACCAGCCAATGGCTGATGGTCGGTGCTCCGTGGGCCCCACTATGATGTATGTGTTACATCCATGCCGTCCATCTATTTTTACAGATCATTTTACGGTATGAAACCAAAAACGAGTTATATCCCAATCTTAAATGGACCACATTACAGGAAACAGTGTTGAATGAGCGTCGACCATTAAAAAGCATTTTGGGGCCATAAAAGTTTTGGATCAAGCTGATTTTCGTTTTTTCCCTTCATATGTGCCTGTATGACCTAATCAACATATTGGATGTCAAATAAACAGTACATTGGGCCTTGGGAGGATTTTAATGATGGATATCCAATCACTATTTTTTTTCATGTGGTGTGGTCCAGCTGAGATTTATATACCTCTCATTTTTTTGGATCAAACCATAAAATGATCTATAAACATGGATGAACCGAATGGATGAAACACATACATCATGGTGGGTCCCACAGAGCACTGACCACCAGCCACGGGGCTGGTGTCTGGGGGAGTAGCTAATCCGTTTCCGCTGCTGGCACCTAGGCTCTAGCACACCTCTTGTCAATGTTTCAGGATGCGGATTTCCTGTGAGGCTTTTGCAGGAAGTTCCTGCACTGGAATCCTAAGTAAGGGCCAACTTGATGTTTGTGAGAAATCTTATCCGTTTATCAGTTTTTTTAGCCCATTTTAGAGCTTAAAGTTGAAAATTTAGCAGGATCGAGGACTAAAGTGGGCCGCACTAAAGGAAAAGGTTGTTAGGGAAATTCCTATTGTTGAAACCTCCTTGGGGTCAACAGTGATGTTTTCATGCCATCCATACCGTTTATAACGTCATTCCTAGTGGGATGAATTGAAAACACAGATATTAGCCTGATTCGAAACTTCTGTGGCCCCACGAATATTTCATCTGTGGACGTTCAATCCTCACATTTTCGACCGAGTATTGGATCCGGCTCATTGTTTTCCCTATGTCCTAAAATAAGCCCAAAAAACGGATGGACGGTGTGGATTTCTGACAAACATCATAGTGGGCCCACCTGGGTTCCCAGTGCAGTAACTTCCTAAGAAAGGCTTCCGCAGAAACCGCGTCCATGATTCAGCAGCACGTGTATAATCCAATCATTGACTGACTCGCTTTTCTTTGAACGCGCTCTTGATGGAAAACAGCACGTGCTCCTGCTTTCCGTGGTGTGTTTGGCTGAGGATAAAACGGCATCATGATGGATTACAAACCATTTTACTTTGAGAATATCTTTATACTCTGTGATGGATGATACACAGTCAGTTTAAGATTACTCCAAAGTTGGTCACATATGGGTTGGACCAATCAAATTTCATCACATCAAAGTCTCACCAAACAGAATTGTTTCCGACCTTATTGAATCTGGTTCGTCCAAATATATCTGATTAAGTCATGTTGGTAACATTAACTTTGGTGGGGCCATCTTAATATATATATATATATATATATATATATATGGGCCACGCCACAAGAAACAATGGTGATTAAATGCCCACTATTAAAAACTTCTTAAGGTTCACCATAATGTTCATTTTCCATCCAATCTCTTAATAAGGATGCATAAACCTCAATGAATGAAAAACACAACTATAAGCTTGATCAGAAACTTTTGTGTCCCACACAGAGTTTAAATCACCCAAATTTTTTTGGCCTGGCCTACATGAGATTTGAATTTGCTTCATTTTTTATCCATAAACTAGCAAAATCGACCAACAGGTACATATAGGACATTAATCAATGTGGCCCACAATCATGGCCTAACCTAACTCAATGTTACTGCACCTGACCAAATCAACTCCTATTAAATCATTTGAGTGTTGAATTAGTGGCATTTATTGGACGGCTAAAAATGAAAATATCCAATAGACATGTTTAACAAATAATTGTCCACTAATAATAGGTTACTACTCCAATTATATTTGATTGGTCCAAGTGGGAGAATGTAAGAACTCTATTTAGTGGGCCTCACTGATCAACGGTCTGAATTGATATACAGTTGGACTGGATGATTGAGTAGACCAGTGGGCCCCACTTCAGGTGATGCGCTGCGCAGTCTATCTGCGCAGCTCTGCGTACTAGGGCTGGAATGCTATAGCTGTCCTACGCAGACAGCAGTTTTGTAATGACCCAGAATTTTGGTACACGTGCGTACACATACATGTATGTACAATTGCCTTCATTGGAGTATACACACATAGACCTATGCATACATCCACGCACCCATGCACACATGCATTTATCGGCTCATGTAAATTGTGACCGTTGATGTGTGATCGTTTTGCTTGGTGCGAACTATTAATTAATGTCATTAATGATTGCATGATTTTGGTAGAATATATATAAGTTTATTTATAATGCACTTTCTCAACTCATATATTAAGACCTCGTGTTTAACTATTAACTAATCCAAATCTAGCTAACATCAACTACTGACTATGCACTGAGATTGATCTGATCTTAACCACTAGATTGTTGTTAAAATAAAAAAATAAAAAATCAAGAACAACCATTTTTTTTGTGGGAACTAACCCCACCGTCCGCTTGTGTGTGGCTCACCTGAGTTTCGGATCAGCCTCATTTTTTGCCTTATATCTTCTCTTGGCCAGGCCGAGATGATGGACGGATTAGATTTAAATTATTATTAGTGGGACCCACTATATCTTAAAAAATAAAAAAAATAAAAAAATGAAAGTTATATCTTCCGCACGGCTAAACCACTTTCTCCACTTTCCTTCCTTTTTGTGCGGTAATGGCCGCCGAACCTCCCACTAAATGAAACCGTCCCAAAATTCTCAATCCTCCATTCCATTACGCATCCATTTATAAAAAGAAAAAAAAAAGAGAAAGAATCGAAGGAATCAATCAAATAAAAAAAATTAGAGTGGGAGAGAGAGAGAGCGCTGTAAATCAAGAGAGAGATATTAAAGCGAGGCCGGATCGTCAGACTTTAAGGTAGGTGATCTTAACCTGAAATTTACCATTTTCAATTATGATTATGTTTATTTAATCTAAATTTTCGTAGAAATATTATTGTCAGTTAAATTATTTTTTTGTAGGGAATATACTTATTTAAGAATTTCTATTTTATTCTTTTTTAAATATTTAATACTGAAATAATTTATATATAAATAAAATAAAATAAATTTACAAAATTAAATAAATAGTTTATTTAAAATTATTTTATTAATTCTTAAATGTTTTGTTAAAAAAAATTTATTAAATTAAATTTCAAATAAATTATAATATCTTACAATATTTTACAGAACAAACAGAACATATAATTAATTATTTAAAGTATTGATGTTTAACTATGCAGAATTGTGAATATAAGTGATGTAAGATTAATAAATATATATAAGCAAATATGATTATGAAAATAAAATAAAAATATATAATAATAATAACAAAAAATAAATTATATAATTGTAATACGTAATCAGTATTAATATGATATATAATAAGATCTATATAATAAAATAAAATAAAATAAAAAGGCTTATAAGATCATTAAGGTATAGTAAAATATAAATATTATGTTTCATAATAATATAGTAGTAATACAATATAATTATATGTTAAAAAAATAATGAAAAAATATATAACATAATTAAAGTAAACATGTGTAAGATAATATTATATTACATAATTAATACATAAGTATTTAATATTATTTATATGATTATGTTATAAGTAAAAAAGTTTTATCAGATAATATATAAAAGTTGTAATAAATATAATTTATTATTTTAAAAAAAATATATATGTAAATGATGATATTTACAATTTAACATAAAAGTAATATAATAATTATATTAAATGTATCAAACAAAAGTAAATTTATTAATTTAGGTAGTCAATTATAAAACAAGGTTAATCATACTGATATAATGTTGTAACAAATAATTTATATAATAATAATAGTATTTAAAGTCCAAATTAATATATTTCTTAACCTTATTTAATTTAGATTTAAAAATAAATAATAAAAAAATTTTAAATTTAGATTTAAATAGTTAGATAAAATAATAATAATAATAATAAATTTTAAATTATCAAATAATAATTTAATTACATTATTAATGTTATATTATATAAATCAGTGTGATAATTTTTGTTATGTAAAGATTAAAATTCAAATTTTAATTCTAAAATTTGAAGAGTTAATTAAATTAAATTTAAATGAACTTAAGTTTAAGAAAATTTTTAAAATTTTGGAATTGAAACTAAATTGATTAGATTTCTATATTTTGAAATTCTAGTGATTAATGTATTTTTAAAATTTTATTAAATTAAAATTTTAATAAAATATAATATTAGATTTTCAGCTTTAAAAAAAAAAAAAATCTTTTCCTTGTAGTTCAAAATTTTTGTTTAAATTAAAATTTAAATAATTTATCGATTAAACCTAAATATACATTCTCAATGAATTATCAAAGAGAAATTAAAATTTGTTATAAAATAATCAAGTTATTTCAATATGTGTGTGTGTGTGTGTGTGTGTGTGTGTGTGTGTGTGTATTTGTTAAGTTTATGTGATAAATAAAATAAAAATTTTACTTTGAGAATTTAGTGAATAAAAATAATAAATATTTTTATGTTAATATTTAACATTATTTAAGTAAAAAAAAATTAATTTAATTAAAGTTAGAATTTAAATAAAATTTCTTATACATTATTTCATTGTAATTCCTAAATTAAATAATAGTAAAAATAATATTTTATTTAAGTATTTGAATTATTAAAGTTTTAACAAAAAGATATCTAGAATTATTAATTTGAAATAAAAATTTATATTGTTGATATTTTCGATTGTAAAACGGTGATTCATCTTACATACCATATCAGCCCAATAACATGAACAGTAGAAAATCTTAATTGGAAACAGTCATGGTTAAATAGACTAACCTGAAATTCAAACCATTCATTAAATAGACCACTTAGGTGTTATTTTCTTTTGGTAGCTAGATAGTATCCTAAAACTCAACTTCTCACGCATCCAGCGGGTGTAGACAGCAAGTTAATGTTTCCGTGGGAGAGACTCGTTGAGAGCGTAAATATGGGTCAGGTCTAGCATGCGACGCTAAGTAGGTCGTGGGCGTATGGTTTAGTCCAGAAATCGACGGTCCAAATATCAGGTGGGTGATTCTCCTCCATTTATGAACTTTCTGATTTTATGTATTTTAGAAAATTTATTTATTTGACATAATGACTTCAAATTTATATTGTCAAATTCCTTTATACCTAATATTTACCTTTTTAAATTTTAGCATTTACTGAATCTGATTAACTTGTAGAGTTAGATTTTAATCTAACTTTTATTTATGAAATTTGGTGTTAAGATTTAGACCTTAAATTTGTATTAAAGTAATTGATTTAAATTAATTGGTTTAAAATAATATTAATTAATTTGATTTTAGCTTGATGTTTCAGTAAATTTTAGGAATTGAATTTTTACGGCATCGAATTTCTGCACATTTGTATAGAACTTGCATTGTTGTATCGGGATTTAAATAATTAAATTATTTCGCTACTGATTTTGGAATAATTCATGACATGTATTCATCTCTACTGATTACGGAATTATGGAAAAAGAAAGAAAAATGAGGAAATGATTGTGGTATCAACAAGTAGGGCAATCGTGTCCCTTGGGTGAAAAACCCTAATGCCAGCAAGTAGGTCAATCCTATCCCTCGGTGAAAGACCCTAAAGCTAGCAAGTAGGGCAATCATGTCCCTTGAGTGAAAGATCTAAACCCGTTAGATCCTTTAGAGTCTCCTTTGTATATGGCGTATGAGTACAATTGTGTGCGCGAATATACATCAGAGGTACAACTAGAGTAGTAGTCTGACCAGCTAACGTATAAAAGGGTCCCTCACCATGAGGTACTGGTGTGTGGGCATTAATGCAACGTGGTCATACATCTAGGTACGGTGTTGTAAGATGTGATGATTATTTAATTTTATTCTTGAATTCATGATAGTGTGGCATTCAGTACGTCTTTATGATTCCAGCATCGCATTCATGTCATATGAAATATTTAATATTTTGATTCATGTTTTGAAATTTCAGAAAGTACTTTTATTATTTATTCGTTTGATATAAATTTAGAAATTTCATATTTGGTTGGATAAGATCCCATGAGCGGTTGTGCTCATACCCAAAATAACAGTGTTTCAGGTCTTGGAGTTTAGTCGAGGCGAAGCAGAGTGATGATCTAACCATCGGCTTAGTGGTAGCCATATCTGTATTTGTATTTAAAAAAATAATAATAATAAATTGTATAGCAGGAACTTAGAAGTGAGTTTAGGCTGTAATAGTTAAAGATTGTATTTGATGAATATTGTTTATTATAATGAGTTTTAATTAAGTGTGGTTGTGAATGTTTAAAATTGAATCATGTCCTGAGATTCGGAGTCGGGTCTGGTCAACTCGGGTACCGAATTTTGGGGCGTGACAGATTGGTATCAGAGCTTAGGGATTAGATCTATACTGAGGACCTTAAGTATGGGTTACACTAGTGCTTAAGTATGGATTTTAGAGAAATCGATATTAGCTTTTATCACTGTGCTTAAATAGAATTTAATTAAAGTTTTTATAAGTTTAAATAGGGGTTGTAACTGAGCTTACGAGTGGATTTTAGAGAACCTGAAGTTATATTTGTTTGCACAAACCTAAACATACTAACGATAGGGTGCAACTTATGTTTATCCTTGTTGTATATTATTGCTTGTGATGTAAATGTTGTTTGTTCTTAACTTATGTATGTTGTTAGTATATCCTTTTAGTTGCGTAGCTTAAGCACATCAGAGTGCACAGTAAAAGTGTGGTTGTGAGTACGATCGAATCTCGGGGACGAGATTCCCGTAAGGTGGGTAGATTGTAATAACCCAAATTTGTGTAGTAATTTACACACGCTTGTACTCACACAAAACTACTATACATGGAATGTAGTAAACATCTAGACACACAGCTGATTATAAAGAGTATCCTCATCAGCCCTTTTGGTGGGTGTGCTTGAATTTCGGGGACGAAATTCTTGTAAGGGTGGTAGAATGTAATGACCCAGAATTTTGGTACACGTACGTACACATACATGTATGTACAATTGCCTTCATTGGAGTATACACACATAGACCTATGCATACATCCACGCACCCATGCACACATGCATTTATCGGCTCATGTAAATTGTGACCGTTGATGTGTGATCGTTTTGCTTGGTGCGAACTATTAATTAATGTCATTAATGATTGCATGATTTTGGTAGAATATATATAAGTTTATTTATAATGCACTTTCTCAACTCATATATTAAGACCTCGTGTTTAACTATTAACTAATCCAAATCTAGCTAACATCAACTACTGACTATGCACTGAGATTGATCTGATCTTAACCACTAGATTGTTGTTAAAATAAAAAAATAAAAAATCAAGAACAACCATTTTTTTTGTGGGAACCAACCCCACCGTCCGCTTGTGTGTGGCTCACCTGAGTTTCGGATCAGCCTCATTTTTTGCCTTATATCTTCTCTTGGCCAGGCCGAGATGATGGACGGATTAGATTTAAATTATTATTAGTGGGACCCACTATATCTTAAAAAATAAAAAAAATAAAAAAATGAAAGTTATATCTTCCGCACGGCTAAACCACTTTCTCCACTTTCCTTCCTTTTTGTGCGGTAATGGCCGCCGAACCTCCCACTAAATGAAACCGTCCCAAAATTCTCAATCCTCCATTCCATTACGCATCCATTTATAAAAAGAAAAAAAAAAGAGAAAGAATCGAAGGAATCAATCAAATAAAAAAAAAAATTAGAGTGGAAGAGAGAGAGAGCGCTGTAAATCAAGAGATAGATATTAAAGCGAGGCCGGATCGTCAGACTCTAAGGTAGGTGATCTTAACATGAAATTTATCATTTTCAGTTATGATTATGTTTATTTAATCTAAATTTTTGTAGAAATATTATTGTCAGTTAAATTATTTTTTTGTAGGGAATATACTTATTTAAGAATTTCTATTTTATTCTTTTTTAAATATTTAATACTGAAATAATTTATATATAAATAAAATAAAATAAATTTACAAAATTAAATAAATAGTTTATTTAAAATTATTTTATTAATTCTTAAATGTTTTGTTAAAAAAAAAATTTAAATTAAATTTCAATTAAATTATAATATCTTACAATATTTTACAGTACAAACAGAACATATAATTAATTATTTAAAGTATTGATGTTTCACTATGCAGAATTGTGAATATAAGTGATGTAAGATTGATAAGTATATATAAGCAAATATGATTATGAAAATAAAATAAAAATATATAATAATAATAACAAATTATAAATTATATAATTGTAATACGTAATCAGTATTAATATGATATATAATAAGATATATAGTAAAATAAAATAAAATAAAAAGGCTTATAAGATCATTAAGGTATAGTAAAATATAAATATTATGTTTCATAATAATATAGTAGTAATACAATATAATTATATGTTAAAAAAAAAATAATGAAAAAATATATAACATAATTAAAGTAAACATGTGTAAGATAATATTATATTACATAATTAATACATAAGTATTTAATATTATTTATATGATTATGTTATAAGTAAAAAAGTTTTATCAGATAATATATAAAAGTTGTAATAAATATAATTTATTATTTTAAAAAAATATATATGTAAATGATGATATTAACAATTTAACATAAAAGTAATATAATAATTATATTAAATGTATCAAACAAAAGTAAATTTATTAATTTAGATAGTCAATTATAAAACAAGGTTAATCATACTGATATAATATTGTAACAAATAATTTATATAATAATAATAGTATTTAAAGTCCAAATTAATATATTTCTTAACCTTATTTAATTTAGATTTAAAAATAAATAATAAAAAAATTTTAAATTTAGATTTAAATAGTTAGATAAAATAATAATAATAATAATAAATTTTAAATTATCAAATAATAATTTAATTACATTATTAATGTTATATTATATAAATCAGTGTGATAATTTTTGTTATGTAAAGATTAAAATTCAAATTTTAATTCTAAAATTTGAAGAGTTAATTAAATTAAATTTAAATGAACTTAAGTTTAAGAAAATTTTTAAAATTTTGGAATTGAAACTAAATTGATTAGATTTCTATATTTTGAAATTCTAGTGATTAATGTATTTTTAAAAATTTATTAAATTAAAATTTTAATAAAATATAATATTAGATTTTCAGCTTAAAAAAAAAAAAAATCTTTTCCTTGTAGTTCAAAATTTTTGTTTAAATTAAAATTTAAATAATTTATCGATTAAACCTAAATATACATTCTCAATGAATTATCAAAGAGAAATTAAAATTTGTTATAAAATAATCAAGTTATTTCAATATATGTGTGTGTGTGTGTGTGTGTGTGTGTGTGTATTTGTTAAGTTTATGTGATAAATAAAATAAAAATTTTACTTTGAGAATTTAGTGAATAAAAATAATAAATATTTTTATGTTAATATTTAACATTATTTAAGTAAAAAAAAATTAATTTAATTAAAGTTAGAATTTAAATAAAATTTCTTATACATTATTTCATTGTAATTCCTAAATTAAATAATAGTAAAAATAATATTTTATTTAAGTATTTGAATTATTAAAGTTTTAACAAAAAGATATCTAGAATTATTAATTTGAAATAAAAATTTATATTGTTGATATTTTCGATTGTAAAACGGTGATTCATCTTACATACCATATCAGCCCAACAACACGAACAGTAGAAAACCTTAATTGGAAACAGCCATGGTTAAATAGACTAACCTGAAATCCAAACCATTCATCAAATAGACCACTTAGGTGTTATTTTCTTTTGGTAGATGGTGTCCTCAACTTCTCACGCATCCAGCAAGTGTACACAGCAAGTTAATGTTATGTGCTGTGTCAGTGGGAGAAACTCGTTGAGAGCGTAAGCATGGGTCAGGTCTAGCATGCGACGCTAAGTAGGTCGTGGGCGTATGGTTTAGTCCAGAAATCGACGGTCCAAATATCAGGTGGGTGATTCTCCTCCATTTATGAACTTTCTGATTTTATGTATTTTAGAAAATTTATTTATTTGACATAATGACTTCAAATTTATATTGTCAAATTCCTTTATACCTAATATTTACCTTTTTAAATTTTAGCATTTACTGAATCTGATTAACTTGTAGAGTTAGATTTTAATCTAACTTTTATTTATGAAATTTGGTGTTAAGATTTAGACCTTAAATTTGTATTAAAGTAATTGATTTAAATTAATTGGTTTAAAATAATATTAATTAATTTGATTTTAGCTTGATGTTTCAGTAAATTTTAGGAATTGAATTTTTACGGCATCGAATTTCTGCACATTTGTATAGAACTTGCATTGTTGTATCGGGATTTAAATAATTAAATTATTTCGCTACTGATTTTGGAATAATTCATGACATGTATTCATCTCTACTGATTACGGAATTATGGAAAAAGAAAGAAAAATGAGGAAATGATTGTGGTATTAGCAAGTAGGGCAATCGTGTCCCTTGGGTGAAAGACCCTAAAGCCAGCAAGTAGGGCAATCGTGTCCCTTGGGTGAGAGACCCTAAAGCTAGCAAGTAGGGCAATCGTGTCCCTTGGGTGAAAGACCCTAGAACCCGTTGGATCCTTCGGAGTCTCCTTTGTGTACGGCGTATGAGTACAATTGTGTGCGCGGACATACGTCAGAGGTACAACTGGAGCAGTAGTCTGACTAGCTAACGTATAAATGAGTCCCTCACCATGAGGTACTGGTGTGTGGGCATTAATGCAACGTGGTCATACATCTAGGTACGGTGTTGTAAGATGTGATGATTATTTAATTTTATTCTTGAATTCATGATAGTGTGGCATTCAGTACGTCTTTATGATTCCAGCATCGCATTCATGTCATATGAAATATTTAATATTTTGATTCATGTTTTGAAATTTCAGAAAGTACTTTTATTATTTATTCGTTTGATATAAATTTAGAAATTTCATATTTGGTTGGATAAGATCCCATGAGCGGTTGTGCTCATACCCAAAATAACAGTGTTTCAGGTCTTGGAGTTTAGTCGAGGCGAAGCAGAGTGATGATCTAACCATCGGCTTAGTGGTAGCCATATCTGTATTTGTATTTAAAAAAATAATAATAATAAATTGTATAGCAGGAACTTAGAAGTGAGTTTAGGCTGTAATAGTTAAAGATTGTATTTGATGAATATTGTTTATTATAATGAGTTTTAATTAAGTGTGGTTGTGAATGTTTAAAATTGAATCATGTCCTGAGATTCGGAGTCGGGTCTGGTCAACTCGGGTACCGAATTTTGGGGCGTGACAAGTTTGAGTTGAACTAGGATGCTACAACGTGGAGCATGGGAGAGAGAGTTGTGATAGGTTTCAAACTCCCTCTCCACAGACTCTATAAAAGAGAGTTGGGTCCTCAATCCTACACCACAGTAAAATTCGAGTTCCATCTACTGATTTGCAGAAAGGGTGTGAAGGAGAGGAAGATCCTAAGCTCTAAAGAAATTCTGGTATTCTGGTGTTCTTATCCGGCTTCCATGGCGGCGTCTCAACTAGGTAAGGTATCTGAACCCATGATCACCATGTCCCATGCACAGACAGATCCGTGGGCCTATTCCGCATATAGATTAAGTCCCACAAGAGATGCATTGAACCAAACCACTTTTTTCTCCAAACATATTTTTTTCACCCAACAGCTGCATGCAGTTCAATCAAATCTCATCATATCAGGCCACATTTCTTATATAACGGTCACTTTTCAAGTGTAGTTGAAGTTAGCGTGTATCACATGGACGATTTTTATTGCACGCATACCAAACGTTATACTCTGCCATTGCATCAAATGATTAGCCTTACACTTTCCTACGGTGAACGTCGTATGTTCACGCTCTATGGCCATTGACAACACAACTGCCTCGCATACACGCTCGCGTGAGATGGAAGGCGTGCTTCGCAGCCCACGGGCTATCTTTGTAGACTTGTGAGATATCCTGACCATTCATCATGTATCATGAAATATGATCACCACCTATACGTACATTTATCATTTGGGTCATAGTTTTGGGAGATAAAAATGGACGGTTTCAGGAACTCGATTAGTGGCCCATATTCAATAGACTTTTATCCTACCTGATGAGTAGACGGTCATGATATTTGGATGGGGACATGATCACAGAACAGTGTACTGGATGAATGGACAGGATCTTTCATGAGTATTCCTCGTAGGGAGTTGTGCCGAAAGTGCTGAATCCATTTAGATCCGGAGACATTCCTCGAACATTCCTCGTGATGAATAATCCAAACCTACGAACACAAGACACCGCACGCATGACTCATACGATGGTGATGTGTGAATACGATACGATCCATCCCCGCCGCAAGAGTGAATGTGGCATGTGTGGAACAGACCAGCCGTTCATCAGGTGGGCCCCACCGTCCATTTCCACGTGCCAAAGAATCAAGTTGGGCCTACATTGCGGTGGGCCAGATATTTTAGTCAAATATGATGTTCTGGCATTTTTTTTAATCATCCCGTGTAACCAAAACACGTGTGCGGCCCACCACGTTGTTTGCGTGACATCCACACCGTTCATCAGTTTCAACAGGTAATGCTTGCAATTCTGGCCGAAAAATGAGGTAGATCAGGGCCACTACCTATTTTGGTTTTAACTGTCGAATAAATGTCCATTAATTTTAGTCTAAATATTGGAATGGGCTTTATACGGTGCATCTAAATTGTTATTTATAATTTTGGACGGTTTCAATTGAATTATTTGTATACCATATGTGCATTTTTTTTCAGACGCCCAAAGGCGGCTGATTTAACCTGTTGTGGGCTGGCACCCATTTAGCAATATCAGATCATGAGACGGCACATTCTCCATTTTGCAAGTCCAAGTTTTCCGAGGGTGGGACACTAGTTGTCTCTTGGGCCTACATTTTTGGGACTAAAATAATCTCTCTCTCTCTCTCTATGGAATACTATGAGGTCGGTCGAGTTGTGTGGGCCCACTGTAATGTGTGTCGAACATATGCCCCATTAACCAGATCTACCATTCCATGATGGGCCACGGGTTTAAAAATCAAGTTAATCCATGAGATGGGTGGGCCACACGACATACAATAATTGAGAGAGGTTACCCTCCCATAAAAACATTCAAAATCATTTATTGAGCCCACTGAGATGTGGTTCACAAATCCAGCCCATCCATTGTATGTGGCCCACTTGAATGAGGAGCCAGACCAAGTTTCAGCCACATCCTAAACTCAAGTGGGCCCGCCAAGTGCTTTTATATCATGTATTCACATAGTTTTAGATGCTATGACCCACCTGTTATATATATATATATATATATATATATATATATATATATATATACACACACACTGTGTGGACCATACCTTGATGTATGTTGGACATCAACACCATGCGTTTGATGGGTCGCCTTTAGGTTATGAGGTATCCCAAAAATCAGCTGTATATGGAACTCAGGTGGGCCATACCATCTAAAGCTATGTGAATACATAGCTAAAACATATAAAAACACTTGGTGGGGCCCACCTGAGTTTTGGATGCAACTGAAACTTGGTCTAGCCCGTCATCCAAGTGGACATACACAATGGATGGGCTGGATTTGTGAACCACATCTCAGTGGGCCCAATAAATGATCATGAAGGATTTAATGAGCGGATAACCCCTCTCATCTATTTTATGTAGTGTGGCCCACCTAAATCATGAATTGACTTGAATTTTAAAGCCCATGGCCCACCATGGAATGGTGCATCTAACTGATGGGATATATTTTTGACAGACATCATGGTGGGGCCCACACAGCTCAACCTCATGGAAAGTTCCCACCAGCTTTCCTTATGCGTGTGTATGTGTGTGTGTGTGTGTCTAACCACATAGTTTTACAAAAGTGTCAAATGCATTTGAATTAAAAACATGGTTGTTCACTCCCCAAGTATAGGGTTGTGATGTAGTAATAAATTCGGTAAGACCGAGGTCGAATCTACAGGGACTGATACCTGTACGTTATCTGAAACCAAGTAGAACTAGAACTAGACTAAGATATAATCTAAACCAAATAGAATTTAAGAAATAATTGTGGAATAATTATCTAAAACTTTAAGGAATTCAGAGGAAGGGAAACTAGGGATTCAGAGGATCCACTTGTAGAGATCAGGGAGATCTTATGCTTGCATCAGGAATCATGGAAATCAAACTGAATTTACTTGATCTAGGTTTCAAGAGATGAAGGGTATATAAATTAGAATGGATTCCATCATCTAACCATGCCTAGGAGACAAAGCAAACAACAGGATAAAACTAATTACCAACCAATCAACAATGTATGAAGATCAGGAAGGGTACTATCATCCAACCATGCCTAGGAGACGATGGTGAACAACAGGGCCTCCTGACGTCATAAACATCAAAAGAGAAAAGAAATATTCAAAGCCATTGCAAACCTATTGTAATTTCAGTCACAACAGACCATTAAAGACTAAGAAAAATATTCCTTTAATAATCAACTAAATCAAATTCAGTTTATGAATTTTAAAGGCTCAAAGTAGAATCTCCCATCTCGCTACAGGCTTCACCTCTTAGCCCTAGCTAAGAGGTTTAGCCAGACATGAATGGCTTGAACTCAAACCAAATAAAAAGAAAAAGAAAACGAAAAATAGAAAAAAATAAGAAAAACTTCTTATCTTTTCTCTCTCATCTTCTCTCTCGGTCTTCTTTTCTTCCGTCCTCCACACGCTGCCGGCAGCTTGAATCCCTCCAAAAAAAAACACCTCCGTTACAGCAGCAAATCCAGTCCCACGTGCCAGCAGAAAGCCAAGCTCCCAGCCGAGCTCTGCCTCCCTTCACGGCGTTCACGGCTGCCCTCCCCCTCTAAGCTCCCTCTCTTTTCTTCCTTATATTAGAGAGGCGTCGCTGGATGGGTCGGTTGTAAGGAACCGACCGAGTTGGAGTCGGACGCGGAGTGCTTCATCTCCTTCCGCAGCACGCAGTCAGCCAGCTTGAAAACTGCCTTGCGTGGGCTCATCTTTTCGGCCAACAAAACCAATCTTAAGATGTTCAGTCTTCTTGCCACGGTTCAGCACTTCCTTGGAGAGGTTTTGAACGGCTCAAATCGTCGGACCGATCCTCGTCAAATTCGCAAAACAGTCCGGAATTTTTAATTTTTCCGGACGCAAAACAGGGAGCGTAGCTATTACGCTATGACGATGGTGGGGTCCACTGTCTATTTCAAATGAGAGATCCAAGCCGTCCATTGAATTCCTCTCGAAATTTCAGTTGGGAAGGGACGGTTTTGGATCAGATTCGGCGTGACCCACGAAAGAAATCAGCTGCAATAGTTGTAGGGCAGTCCATTTGTGACCATTGAAACCAACACGTGTACGTGCATGAGTGCATAAAGTCAACATGAGTTTGGCTAAATCGAGCCCCTTTGCATGATGGACGGCTCAGATTGAGCATTTGGACCATGATGATGGCCCACTGAGATCATCCGCAGTATCTGTTTCAGGTATGAAACAGAGTTATGTTTTTTAGCGACGTCCCTGTGTTGCCATGCACTCTTAGTGCAAAAAGTATACTATGTACACTGTATAATGATTATGAGAAATCCGCACCATCCATCTTGTTCCCCATTTCATTTGAGCCGTGAGGGCCGAAGTTAAAGCGTATCTGGACAGCGGGTGGGCCCAAAATCAGGATTTTATGGACTGATCTGTTAGTTCAGCCACTTTCACGGGGATCCAATGGCTGAAATTTGACGTGTACGGTTAGTTTTTGGTCCTCGAGCCATGTATAAAGTTTCGAGCCAAATAGATGATGGAAACCCAGTGATCTTGCATTCTGGCTGACTTTCAGGCCGCTTGAGCTTCAGTTTCTCAATTTTCGCGGATCCTTAGCGTGTAATTCCGTCGATCTTGGTCCCTTGGAGTCCGTCCCTTGCTTTGGTGCATTCTGAACGTTAAATCCGTGCTTTTAGCATCCTTTTTCAGTCCATACTCGTAAATACACCTTGCATCACAAACACGATTAAACTGGTGCATTAAATAGTATCATGTCCATAAATTCAGGTAATAATTGGGTCTTATATGCAATATTTGACCCTCAACACAACCCCCAACCAGCATCTTGCTAGTCCCGAGCAAGGTATGCGAAAGATAAATTGAGAATTACAGGACAATTTTTATAACTCAAGTGATTTATGAAAAAAACAATTCAGATACTAGAATTCTAAGATTCATGAATGCTGGCATTACTTTCTCTCCTAGACTTAAGCACACGGTAACTTCATAATTAAGTTCAAAATATTAGTCCATCAATTAGAACAATTCTAAACATTAAATTCCATGGATGCATAGTCTAATCGCGAATTATCAACATTAAAATTCACTTCTCTATTTAAGGATATCCTTGGTAACCAATAAGAGAATTCACGATAACCAGAACTTGCCTCACATATTATCTTTTTATTCTTTTAATTTTTGACTTTTATATTAGAAGTAACGCCAAGAAGAGGGATCAAATCCTTACCTATAGGGAGCAAACCTAAAGTAAAGACTGTAGACCCAACTCTTTTTCAAATATCATCCATGGGGAATCGAATCCTCACCTATAGGGAGCAAACCTATGGTGAAGACTGTTCGCCCAATCCATTCAATTTTTCAAGTTAGTTCCTTTCATGTTTAGTGATTACCAAGTTAATCCTTCAATATCGAACTGAAACCTTAATATGCACGCGAGATGTGTCATGCGAATTCATGTCTCAATCAATGTTTACAAATTCTAGTAATGGATTAACAATTCAAACTTAGCTGTGAAATTTAATAGATAACTGAATCCAAGAGTCATAAAGTACCAACATTACGCATCTTGAAATTTTAAGTGCCCTAGATGGCTGTCAAAATCACTTCGAATTCATCAGAAAGCCTGAAAAATTAAAAATTTTCACAACTTTTGCTCAAGACCAAAAAACACTGATTAGGAAACCTAATCTCCCACCCCCAACCAAATCTACATTGTCCTCAATGTAAAAGAAATAAACATGCAATGCACATGGGATAAAATAAGTAAATGAGAAGTAATGGGAAGATAATACCTGAAAGAATCAAGAGGCTTTCCATAGCTATTTACGTAAAAGGGGGTCAGTACAAGAGAGAAACCAACAAAAGTAAAGACAAAATCCTACCTATACCACTTTCGCAGGTGCTCTCGATTGCATTTAGCATATGCAACAAGCCTTTAAACCCCTAGGTTGCCCTTAGTGGACGAGTTATAGTCTCGTGAGGGTTTGTAGTAATGTTACCCACAAACATTAAACTAACTAATGATAAAAACGAAATGAAATGAAGAGCTGGGTTGCCTCCCAGGAGTGCTAAGTTTACCGTCTTCAGCCAGACAAATAAAGCAACTACCCTAGTCCTAAGAAAGCAAGGAAAAACTACTGAGTCAAGTCGCAAGGTTCCTCTTTCGGCCAGTATCTTGATAAGTTTCTCAGTAAGTTCCTCAACAGGATCATCCAAAAGCCCTTTTTGCAATAGGCTTGGATGCCTTGGAGCATGACCTTCCATAGAAACTTATGTACCTCATAAGAAATTTTTCGTTGAAGTGCTTGAGGTATCCATAGTATATACGATTCACCTGTGACAGAAGAAGTTTCAACGTTAGTATCCCATAGTGAATCAGAAACTACAGGTAGATAAAGTTTAGAAAACTTCACAAGAAGTAATGTAGTCTCAACACATTCCAAAGTGTCAGATTTCGGTTCAATTTTCAGCTCCTCCTCCCTTAATGGTAAATATTCAGGATCTATGGAAGAAGGGGCTTCAAAGTAAGGGTTTTCTCGGTCAGTGATGACTACCGAGATGTTGTCTTGCAAGGCATTCACTATGTCTCTAATCATGGGATCATTTGAATCTGCAAAGTGTGTCAAACAATTATCAAAAGAGTTGGGACATTCAGCTGAGGGTGACTCATTTTCCACATTAAAGCTTGTGATGATCTGCCCAAGGAATCCATTGTCTTTAAAGGTAAACGAAGGTGTGCTCTCTCGCTCCAGCCCTACACAGATAGATTGAAAATCAATAGGGGAAGGATCGATGTGATCACTTTGTTCATTGAAACTACTCAATCGAGGTGTTGAATTGTCAAATGTGTACAGCTCAGATGGTGGCCTCAACTTAGTGGTTTCAATTTCCAAGGTCGTAGCAAGCAACTCGTCCTTCTCCCGAATCACATCATCATTTAATTCAGAGGAGTGATCCAAACATGTTTCACAAGAGTTAGGAGGGTCGATTGTAAGGGGCTCATCCTCTACCTTAAAATCAGACATGTCAGGTGAGGGGAGTGGCTCATTATGACCGACCACTTCATGTACATCTTGATCATTGACCTGGACCAAACTTGAGATTGATTCTAGGGGACTTTGGACTGTATATTCATGATCATCATCCCAATAAGCATCATCGTCTAATTCCGTGCAGTACACACTTGGGATGAGGTCGCTCTCCTCACATTCTACACCTAAGTTCGGTTGAGGTTTGAAAAAACTAACCTCTACGTCATCATTGAGATCCTGTGTGTCATGTGAGGAAAGTGTGTCATCATCACTGTATTTGAAAGATACCCACGCATCTTGACCATTCCTTTGAATAGTCATCGAGATCAACTCATCGGGAAATGGAACCATATGCTCATTGATAGAATCCAACTCCTCATTTGTAATTCCAGAGTTCTTCAAAAGCGAGTTAGGATCACTTTTCTCGCATTGTATTTCTGGAATGAATTGTGGCTGAGATAACCGAGCCTCCTCTATCTTATCAAGGCGCGAATTAAGCGCTTCCAACGATTTTCTCATTTCCATGAGATAGGTCAGGCTACACTGAGTTGAATCCTCTTGGATTGTTTCTGGTTGGATATCAATGATAGGGTATCCAAGAGGACAATCATTATAATATATAGTTGGTTCATCTCTCAAAATTTGATGCTTCCTCTGATAATAGTCATACTGATTATACATGGGAGGATATGATGGTTGATAATAATCCTCGTTTCCATAATTACGATCATATACGGCCCTATTAACCGATGGAACATAACGTTCTAGTCAGTTCTCAATGTCTGTTCTCGATGGAGAAAAATCTTGAGGTATACATTGAATTCCACAACCCTCAGGCATTCTCCAATATCTCTTATCCATCTCGACATATGCACGTACCCACGCTTCCATGGTAGAACCCTAACTCTGAGTCTAATCCTAGAAGAAAGAAAAATCCTACAGCAAAACATAAAGTAAGAGGAGAAGTTAGAAAGATATTACCAGACTAGAGATTCTTATATTAAGATCCTGCAAAAGAAAACAACAGAAATTAGTTTCTAAATCTAAGAATTCTAAAGTAATGTTAGTTTTTAAACAAAAAGTCTACAAGTAGAAAATTTCTAAAAATAAATTAGGAAACAAAGTTAGATTCTAAAAGAGTTAGAATTAGAAAGTTAATAAAAATAGAAAGTTAGTTTCTAAAAAGGAAAGTTCCAGAATTAGAAAATTTCTAAAAATAAAGGAAAGATGAGTTAGTTTCTAAAATTAGAAAGAATCTCTAAAAAAAAGGAAATAACTAACCAAGTTTCTAAAAACAAAAGAAGAAAGTTTCTAAAAATAAACTATTTCCTTAAAAATAAAAAAAAAATAGGAAAATACTAGAATTAGAAAATTTTTAAAATTCAAACCCTAATTCTAAAAATAGAAAAAGTAGAGGTATTAGAAAAGGATTACCAATTTAGAAGTTTATATCAGGATCCTACAAAACAAGAAACAAGTTAGTTCTAAAAATCAAATAGAAATAAAAATCTAAAACTAAAGTTAGTAAAATCCTAATCTCAAACTAATTCTAAAACTAATTAATTTCAAAGAATCGTAACCGTCAGTCCCCGGCAACGGCGCCAAAAACTTGTTCACTCCCCAAGTATAGGGTTGTGATGTAGTAATAAACTCGGTAAGACCGAGGTCGAATCCACAGGGACTGATACCTGTACGTTATCTGAAACCAAGTAGAACTAGAACTAGACTAAGATGTAATCTAAACCAAATAGAATTTAAGAAATAATTGTGGAATAATTATCTAAAACTTTAAGGAATTCAGAGGAAGGGAAACTAGGGATTCAGAGGATCCACTTGTAGAGATCAGGGAGATCTTATGCTTGCATCAGGAATCATGGAAATCAAACTGAATTTACTTGATCTAGGTTTCAAGAGATGAAGGGTATATAAATTAGAATGGATTCCATCATCTAATCATGCCTAGGAGACAAAGCAAACAACAGGATAAAACTAATTACCAACCAATCAACAATGTATGAAGATCAGGAAGGATACTATCATCCAACCATGCCCAGGAGACGATGGTGAACAACAGGGCCTCCTGACGTCATAAACATCAAAAGAGAAAAGAAATATTCAAAACCATTGCAAACCCATTGTAATTTCAGTCACAACAGACCATTAAAGACTAAGAAAAATATTCCTTTAATAATCAACTAAATCAAATTCAGTTTATGAATTTTAAAGGCTCAAAGTAGAATCTCTCATCTCGCTACAGGCTTCACCTCTTAGCCCTAGCTAAGAGGTTTAGCCAGACATGAATGGCTTGAACTCAAACCAAATAAAAAGAAAAAGAAAACGAAAAATAGAAAAAATAAGAAAAACTTCTTATCTTTTCTCTCTCATCTTCTCTCTCGGTCTTCTTTTCTTCCGTCCTCCACACGCTGCCAGCAGCTTGAATCCCTCCAAAAAAAAAACACCTCCGTTACAGCAGCAATTCAACCGAGCTCCCTCTTGCCTCTCCCGTTTCAGCCTCCCTTCACGGCGTTCACGGCTACCCTCCCCCCTAAGCTCCCTCTCTTTTCTTCCTTATATTAGAGAGGCGTGATTGCAAGGAACCGACCGAGTTGGAGTCGGACGCGGAGTGCGTCATCTCCTTCTGCAGCACGCAGTCAGCCAGCTTGGAAACTGCCTTGCGTCGGCTCATCTTTTCGACCAACAAAACCAATCTTAAGACGTTCAGTCTTCTTGCCACGGTTCAGCACTTCCTTGGAGAGGTTTTGAACGGCTCAGATCGTCGGACCGATCCTCGTCAAATTCGCAAAACAGTCCGAAATTTTCGGTTTTTCCGGACGCAAAACAGGGAGCGTAGCTATTACGCTGTGACGATGGTGGGGTCCACTGTCTATTTCAAATGAGAGATCCAAGCCGTCCATTGAATTTCTCTCGAAATTTCAGTTGGGAAGGGATGGTTTTGGATCAGATTCCGCGTGACCCACGAAAGAAATCAGCTGCAATAGTTGTAGGGCAATCCATTTGTGACCATTGAAACCAACATGTGTGCGTGCATGAGTGCATAAAGTCAACATGAGTTTGGCTAAATCGAGCCCCTCTGCATGATAGATGGCTCGGATTGAGCATTTGGACCATGATGATGGCCCACTGAGATCATCCGCAGTCTCTGTTTTAGGTATGAAACAGAGTTCTGTTTTTTTAAGAGCGACGTCCCTGTGTTGCCATGCACTCTTAGTGCAAAAAGTGTACTCTGTACACTGTATAATGATTATGAGAAATCCGCACCATCCATCTTGTTCCCCATTTCATTTGAGCCGTGGGGGCCGAAGTTAAAGCGTATCTGGACAGCGGGTGGGCCCCAAATCAGGATTTTATGGACTGATCTGTTAGTTCAGCTACTTTCACGAGGATCCAATGGCTGAAATTTGACGTGTACGGTTAGTTTTTGGTCCTCGAGCCATGTATAAAGTTTCGAGCCAAATAGATGATGGAAACCCAGTGATCTTGCATTCTGGCTGACTTTCAGACCGCTTGAGCTTCAGTTTCTCAATTTTCGCGGATCCTTGGCGTGTAATTCCGTCGATCTTGGTCCCTTGGAGTCCGTCCCTTGCTTTGGTGCATTCTGAACGTTAAATCCGTGCTTTTAGCATCCTTTTTCAGTCCATGCTCGTAAATACACCTTGCATCACAAACACGATTAAACTGGTGCATTAAATAGTATCATGTCCATAAATTCAGGTAATAATTGGGTCTGATATGCAATATTTGACCCTCAACAATGGTGTTTGGATCACTTGGAGCATGTGACTAATTAGCAACCTACTGTTAAGATTTTCTACAAAAAGTTATCTACTCATTCTCACTTTATGTGAACAATCCATAAATTGTGTGTAGCCCCCACCTTTTTCTTTTTATGTACATACACGCTAGTGCACAATATGCACCCTTTGCCCTCTTAATCTCTCTCCCAAGTCTCATCTCTCTTACAGATTCTCTCCATGTGAATTTTATATGTTATTTGTCAGACTATGTTGTTACAATTCTAATGGTTTAAAGATCCCAGCTTGACGCGTTCCATCATACTCAAGGTTTTTTGTGTATTGGTTTAGTTCTTAATAATTGGTATCAGAACTAACACCACGTGTTTCAGTCATAGAAGGGATGATCTATGGAAAGAGAAACTTCGACCAAAGTGGAAGAGGCTACATGAACAATTAGAGTGCATAGTTATAAAAAGGGCAATCTGCAAAAGGGCAACTTTGACCAGAGTGGAAGAGGCAACTTTAACTGAAGTAAAATATGCTACCTAAGCAATCCGTGCAAACACTAAGTGAAAAGGGCTACCTGAATTGTCGAATCACCACTTGCTCTAAAAGCTCGAGCTGTTAGAGGACGGCATATCAATGTATATCAAGAGACTTTAACACTCCCCCGTATAACCACTCGCTCTAAAAGCTAAAGCCGTTAGAGGATAATATATCAATGTATATCAAGGGACTTTAACATGGATAACCAAAGTGATACTCTCACCCTTAAAAAGGGCTACTTGAGCCATCAGAATGTAGACGCCAAGTGAAAAAGGCTACCTAAATAACTATAGTGTAGTTGCCATGTCTTGAAAATGGCTACCTAGAATAAAGGCCAGAGTAAGTGAGAACATAAAGTCGGCCTCCACGGATGTCGGCTACTAAGTATCGTGTAATATTACGATCTCAATGGTTTAAAGAGCCTAACTTAACACGTTGCATCAGTCCTAAGCCTTTTAGCCTATTGATTAGGCTATTAACATATGTATTGCCTGTATTAATTTTTTGGATGATAGAACCCTACCTTACTTGAATGTTATGGAAGAGTTTCTACAAGAGCATTTGGTTAATTTAGTAAGGAAAAAAACCTACTATGCCTAAACCACATGCTCCTGACTTTCCACAAGGAGAAAAGTTATTCTTCCACAGAGTAAGTTAGATGGTTGCAAACATTGACAAATTGTACCAGTGAAAGACTGAACCAAAATTAAACCTTGCATACTAAGTTTTGATTATGATCTTTTCTTCTTCTTCTTCTTCTTCTTCTTTTTTTTCTTTTCTTTTCTTTTTCTGAAGCGTCAGGTTGGATCAATTATAACTAGTGAATTATGTTAATCTAATTTTCCAACTGACTGATTGGTGGACAGTTGAACAAAAATAGTTAATGGTCCAAATTAAAAAAATAAAATAAAATAAAATAAAATACTTATTAATCAGAGGATAAAAACATTACACTAATATGAACTTTGGAATTAACTTAACTAGTGTGATCTTCAAAACTTAAGGGGTTTTGATTCATCTGACATTGCCATGTGAATATTTTCAAATTGCCTTAGTATCAACTATGCCAAACTATCAGAGTTCCTCAGTGTTATCATGCTAAGGGTGGGCTAGGCCAACTGCATCCAACCAGATCCAAGAATGAGCTTGACTGATCTCAATCACATACTAATTGGACCATACTTTTAGACCCAACCCAACGGCTTAGAAGTCTAGGACCGAGCTGAATCGAAGATGAGAGAGCCCGAAGTCCATGAGCAGTTAAGCTGGGCCTAGGACTTCAATGGGTGCAAGTTTCCTACTTAAGGAGCTTATGCAATAAAAGGCTTGATGTGTTTGTGACATTCACTACATCTATATTAAATATGAATTCAATAAAATCATACCGATTAAAAACTCAAGCAATCTAGACCATAAAAAATAGGGAACAATAAGGATGGGTCTCCCACCATTAAAAGCTTCGATGTGATGGTTATAAATATGCCATCCAACATGTTTATAAGATGAACAATACAAAGATCAAAGGAAACAACAAATATTAGCCTGAACCAAAACTTCAATGGACCCGAGAAAGCATTCAATGGTGTACATCTCATCCCCAATGTCAATCCTAGTTTCACCCAGGCTTTGGCAAGTGCTCTCTTTTATGATATTGTCGGTAAAAGGGAAACACATGTAAAGAATGTATAAAAATGTTATCTTCTTAATAATTCCTTATTAAGAGATTCCTTATATAATAAAAGACTTAAGGATTTCTTGTACATAGAAAAAAGTGAAGAGAGAGATAAGCATCGCACTTTTTAATTTCTCTTGCTTTAGTGAAAAAACAAAAAAAAAAAAAAACCTCTCTGTTGTTGCCTCTTGGATGTAAGCATATTGCGCCACATAAACCTAACAATGAAATCTACATCCAAAGACAAATAAGTGATTAGATTCTATGGTCAAAACCAAACCATTAATATTTTCGTGACCTCTGTAATTTTCAAGTTTGTTACATCAATGATGGGCCCCACAATCTGGACGGATGGGTTTATGTACCTCTGTCTATAATTATGGAGTGGGTCAACCGGAATGATCGATGGATGGAAATTTCCTAACCGGCTTGTTGTAGGGAGGCTGTGTGAGGCCCACCTTGATGTATATGTGGCATCTACTCCGTCTATCAGTTGTACAGCTTATATTATGATGTGAGCTCAAAAGTGTTGATCTAAAACTCAAGCGGACCACCGCTGGAAACAGTAGTAATGAGGATTAACACCATTGAAATATTATTGTGGCCACCAAAGTTTTGGATTAGGCATGAACATCAAAGTGGAGCCTAGGAAGGTTTCAATGGTGGGTGTCCAACTGCAACTTTTTCCTGTGGCCCATGCAACAAAAAGCTGTGGGCCCCACTATTATGGCATGTTAACATCCTGGGGTGGCCCACTTGAATTTTGGATCCACCTATTTTTTAACCCGCGTCCTAACTTGAGCTTGCACAGCTGATGGACAGAGAGTATGTCACACATACATAATGGTGGGGCCCACAAAGATAAAGCTTGAGAGGCATATGTTTTAAGGTATGATTGAGTTACCTGCTGTCAGGATAATATAAAGGGAAATTGCCATCATTATTAATTTATTTTTTCAGTGATAAGTAAAAGAATTTATAATCATTACACTTTTTCGTAACATAATATTAAAGTAATGAAGAACATGCCAGCAATACACTTTTACTGTGGACAAGCAACAAGCATTCAAATACAAATGTTGTAAATTAAAGAGTTTGAAATCATTGCATTTTTCTTTAGTGTTTGATTTTTCATTTACTAATATAATTTTTGATAAATGAGTAATGATTATTCATCCATGTATTTACAGCAGCGCTCCCGAAGTTCACTTTTAGTGGGAGTTTGTTTGCAAAGCTCCCAGCTTTATAGGTTTGTATTCCTATCATTTCCACATGTAAAAGTCGTGTGGCCCACCATGATGTATGTTGATGTATGTACCATATTCACGCCATCTATCCGTTCAGCCAGCTCATTTTAGGGTATGAGTCCAAAAATGATACAGATCTGAATCACAAGTGGACCACACCATAAGAAATAGTGAGAATTGACCACGGATCAAGCTGATATTTGTGTAGACCCTTTGTATATGTCAGTGAAACCTTATGAATGGGTTGGATGATTAGATATACATCCCTATCGGCCCTAGGAAGGTTTCAATTTCAACCAGTGAACATCATTAGCCTCCCATTTGTTGTGGACTAGTGTAGTCCACTTGAGCTTCTAATCCGCCTCATTTTTTGGCTAATGCCTGTGGATCACACACATACATCACAGAGGGACCCACCGATTGTATCCATACCCAATACCTCTTTTATTTTAAGCGTTTGACGTTATTTTCGTACGTAGATATTTTCCTCTCAAACAAACACCACTCGAAACCCATTGGAAAATATTTATTTCCATTTACATGTGTAATTGGAAAAAACAAACATTCCATTAACTTATTGTGGTAATTGGTAATCCAAACTTAATGGTAGTTTTCAAACACGTGAAAAGTCTAATCATTGATCTAGCCGTCCATTAGGTTCCCCCTTCTATTGGGTCACCATGAAAATTTCTAATCGAATAAGCAATACTTCCATCTGAACAGTGCCAACAAAAATGGACGTTTTAGATCAAAGTTCCACTAATTAGAACCACTTTGGAGAACATGTCCGTAAGAACCACTCCGATTAGACAACTATAGCCATTGCAAAACCAAAAGGCTACGGCTTTTTGTGGCAGCTCGTAAAAAAGTGGCCCAATTCAGCTAAAAGCCGATGTTGGATTAGATGATATGGAATTGCATTTGGTCCAATGTAAATTTAATATGGCATTTGGAAACAATGGAAAGGACTGGATTAATTAAAGTATAGGGTGAGAGGGTAAGATTTGTAGTAGATTTTGAAATCAACTACATCTCTATGCCCCACATGAATGCATGTGTTTTATCCACGCAGTCTAACCATATGCGCCATGCCTTTTACACATGACAATCAAGTTGCATGTAAATATTAGTTTTCATCTCAAAAATGGGATTGGATAGTCAAAGTACCATGTCCATGATATTTCCAAACATCTGCCGTTTGGGAAGCCATCTTTTCCGGGACACGACGTCCCTTTCATTATTGTCCTGGAAAATGGCCCGTTTATTGTCCGCTGCCTATCCACCGTACAGTGTGGCATACATGCATGTCAATCTTGATCATTGATCCATGGATGGTACATTGCCAAATCAAATTAATCAAACAATCAATGAACTGTCCTGAATAAACTTGTCAGCGGTGTAAATTCAACAAGGAAAATCGGATGGTTAAGATCATTTGTTTGGTGTGAATTTCCGGCTATGCTCCAACTACAATAGGGCCCATGATTTGGACGGTCCAAATTGCCGGACATGTTGGCCAGTTTCACAATGGGGCTCGAAGGTCACAACTTTCTCTTTCCCATGTGAACTACTGAAATGGGAAGTACAAAGGTGTTGAGCATAGATTGAAGAGGTGATTTTCAGATCCAGGCCACTCATAAGATGGGGGCCACTGCGAATATGCCTTGACCAGGAACCAATCCTGTCTGCTCATCAGGTATAGAACTAGAACTGAACGGTATATATTCACTTGGTGTAGAACTCAGGTGGGACACACCTAAAACCTATATATTCACTTGTTGTGGCCCACCTAAGTTTTCAAAAAGCTTGACTTATGGCGTGCCCCTTCATCCCAATGGGGCATACCTAATCACAGGGTTGGATGACATCTACACCGCAGAGTGGACGGCAAATACTATCTGGAATTTTCTATGGTGGGCGTCCCTGATGTAGAGCGGGTCGCGGAGACTTTCATGTCCAAGACGGGACAAAGAAGGCACGATCCAAGGTGGAAGTCATCAAGACCATCAGAACCTTAAGATGGGCATATCTTGCAAATCAAAATAAATTACTCGACATACCATATATGATTTTGGGAGTAGGAGAAGCTACTTTAGCCAACCAATCGCTGCGGGTTGCCCACTCTAAATTTGCAAGATTCCATTAAATTGATGGTCGAAAATCCATTTTATTTCCGTTTTTACTATTTATAGTAAGTTTTAAGCCACATAGGACACTTAGGGCCTGTTTGTTAACACTGAATTTTTGTACTTAATGCAGAATTGGGAAAATGTTCCGTGTTTAGTGGTGTTTGTTACTGCGTCGTTAGCGCGAAAGAAGGAAAGCACTAAGTGGTTTTTCACTAAATTCTTTCCATGATAGGAGTCAGTGAATGTGGAATGCGGTTGATGATTTTTTTATTAAACAGGAATTTTTGCTTTCAAAGTTTCCCCTTTTCAAGATACTAGGGCAATTTTTTCTCTTTAAATTGTTACTTTTAACCTGTGAAACTTCTTTACACCCCACCATGATGTATGTGTTTCATCCATGCCATTCATCCATTTTTAAAGATCATTTTAGGGCTTGATACCAAAAATGAGAGGAATATAAATCTCAGGTGAACCATACCACAGGAAAACAATAGTGATTGGATATCTACCATTAAAATTCTCCTAATGCCCAATGTACTATTTATTTGACATCCAATCTATTGATTAAATCATATAGACTTAGATGAATGGAAAAAACAAAGATCGCTTGATCCAAAACTTTTATGGCCCCCAAAAAGTTTTTAATGGTCGACATTCATTCAACATTGTTTTCCTATAACGTGGTCCACTTGAGATTGGGATATACCTCATTTTTGGTCTCATACCATAAAATGATCTAGAAACATAGATGGACGGCATGGATGAAACACATACATCATGGTGGGGCCCACATAGCACCGACTAGTAGCCAATCCGTTTCCCTATTCCATTAGCAAAAGTATAAAGACGCGGATTGGATACTGACAGGTTGAGTAGCGAGACTAGCTACTGAAGTTACGTCACCAAGTTATGTGGGCCCCATCATGATGTATGTTTTGTATCCACGCCGTCCATCCATTTGAAAATATAATTTTAGATAAATATTTAAAGAATGAGTCAAATCCGTCCATCCATTTGGAAATATAATTTTAGATAAATATTTAAAGAATGAGTCAAATCCAAAACTCCAATGGACCTCACCACAAAAAATAGTGGGGAGAGTGACACCCACCATTAAAAACTTAAATAGGCCACAAAAGTTTTTTATCAAGCTGATATTTGTTTTTTCTCTTCTTTCATGTCTGTGTTAACTTGTGAACAAGTTGGATTTCAAATAAAAATCACAGTGAGCCTTAGAAAGGTTTCAACGGTAGGCATCAATCTCCCCACTATTCTTTGTAGTCGGGTCAACTACATATTTGTATCCACCTCATTCTTTAACTCATGCTCTAAATTTAAATCTCCAAATAGATGGGCAGTGTAGATAAAGCACATACATCATAGTGGGCCCATGGAACTTGATGACGTCACTTCGGTAGCAAATCATAGCTAATCTGCGTCCAAGTAGGATGCAGATTAGTTGGTGTACCTCACACCGATTATATAGCTGTTGTATTGACGTCAGCAAATTCTGTGAGTCCCATCATGAGGTATGTGTTATATCCAAACCATCCATCCATTTGGCGAGCTCGCATTAAAGCTTGAGATGCAAAAAACAGCAGGGGATTGATCGTCTACCATCATTTTTGGGGTCATAGAAGTTTTGGATCAATATGATTTTTTATTTTTTTTTCCTCTTCATATAGGTATTTGTGACCTTGTGAACATATTTGATGAAAATAAACTTAAATAGGCCACGAAAGTTTTGGATGTGTTTTCACTTCATTCAATTGGGAACAACCTTATAAAGGGTTTGGATAGCATATAGATATAAGGTAGGCCTTATTTAAAGGTTTGTTGCTACTAGTGTTCAATCCTATACAACATATGACAATCTCCCCGATAAAAAGAATTGAGGGCCTTGTAATGATATTTTAGTTTTTTATTAAGTATTTTAGTTTATTTGAATTAAATATAATGATTTTATTTTCATTTAATAAAAAATAATTTCTTTATAATGTAAAACATTTCCAAACGAGAGATAGAGGCAAATGTGTCAACTTAACATATTTTAGACATTTAAGATGTTTGTTAACAATCAATTTGTTTCAAATTCACTACTTAATTTTTAGACTTCAGCCATAATTATCAAAGAAGGTTTTTTACTTCAGATTTCATATTTAGGTTTCAGATTTCAGATCCGGTCTTTAGACTTCAGTTTTAACAAACGGGGCCTTACCATTTTTATTTTATTTTTTTTGGGTTAGCTTGTTAGTACACACCCATGTCATTACACACACTCCGTGTTAGCCACCCCCGCTAGGGATCGATACCAAGACCTCAAGTGTTGAAACGAGGTATCTCCACTAAAATTTAACAAACGGGGCCTTACTATAAATAGTAATTTTACATGTCTGAGTTAGGCCACATAGGACGTTTCTTCCAAGGCTTCGTATCCCTATTTAAAGGGTTGTACACTTGTTTATTTCAATTATCAATTAATTTATAAATTTTTAAAAATATTATTTCTATTTTCTTACTTTTTCCAGTGGAATCGAAACCTCATGACGTTCATCCCTATGTCAATCTCCCATCCCAATGGGGACCATTCTCTCTTTGGTGTGGCCCACCTCAGACATGGATCAGGCTGGATTTTAGCATTGAGACACAACATGAGGGTGCATCTAACGGTCAGGTTGGATAGATCTCACAACTCACGGGTGAGCCACAAACAGCTAGAACATATAGTAATTCCAATTTATGGTGGACATTGGGAAGGATTAGGTGGGATGGGATTCAAAAACACATAATTATTACACATGGCAGGGATTGTCCCCTATTACCGTGGATAAGCTTAATTCCATGCTATGTTTGTAATCCGGTGGTACATTGAATAGATATACCCCCATCATTTGAAACTATTGAGAATAACACATGTGTTATATCTAAACTGTTTATCTATTTTGTAACCTCATTTTATGGCATGGGCCTAAAAATGAGGCAGATTCAAAACTTATGTGGCTCCAAAGAACTTTTCAACAGTAGGTATTCAATCCCAGCTACTTTCTATGGTGGGGTCCACTTGAGCTTTAGATCTATTTGATTTTTTGGCCCATGCTCTGAAATGATCTCGAAAAATGGGTGGACGGTGTGGATATAGCCCACACATCATGGTGGGGCCTACACAACTTGCTAACATTGATTGGAATTGGCACGGGACCCAATGCAATTCCATCTAATCTAATTCCAAGCTTTTCCATTCTTTCCAAACAATGAGCTGAATTGGTACGGGACCAAATGCAATTCCATCCCACCTAATTCCATCTAATACCATGAGCCAAACGCCCCCTAAGTATCAAGCATTAGGCTGCATTTGGATGTAGGGTCGAGCCGAGAGGACAGACCTGGCCCTGTGATTTAAACCCAAGAGATAATGAACCAGAACTCAAATGACATCTACCTCAAGGTCTGACTGATTTAACATTAGTCGGCGAAGTAATATAATGGTGGACCGGCCTGACCGAAGCCTGATTTCTTAGCTCCCAGGCAGCATGTCGGTTGGACCGAAACGTGCTTTGGCTAGCCCAGTTGCAACCCAAATTTTGAGCCACCCATTTTATAGAACTAGACCAGGAAGACCACTCTGTGAGGTCCACTCATCAAGTGTCCCACAATGCTGGAATCAATGGACAAGATACAGTATGACTCAACATACAGGTGTGGCCCACCTAGTGATCAGATAAACCGGATCTTCAAGAAGGCTGATCTTCATGGGTGCCATTGGATTGAGAAGGGAAAACGGTGAATGGAGTTGTGATCATTTGTTAAATATTTTGAAGTAAACACAAATTGGCTTTTGGTAAAAGCTGCTGGTTGGGGGATTGTTTTGAGCTGACCATGCTTTTGGGCCGTTGTGAACAGAACTGTAAGTGTTAAAGTCCCTTGATATACATTGATACACCATCCTCTATGGCTCGAGCTTTTAGAGAAAGTGGTTGTTTGTCATGGCATAGGGCTGTCAATGGGCCAGGTTTGGGCTGGACTGAGGTCTGTTCCAAGCCCAGTGCGAAAGTAAAACCTAGGGCAGAGGCAGGCCTTAGCATGTTATGGGCCGGAACAAACAGGCCAAAGCCTAGCCAATGTTGATTAGACATTTTGGGCCCCATACCTTTTGTGGCAAGATCTAGGTTGTTTATTACATGTGCCCAACCATGCATCATCATCTAAAGCCATATACCAATTAATTGGGGTGGGTACAGGAATCTTGTTCCACTATTGCATCATCATCCTCGTTGCCATTATTGTCATCTAAGCTATATCAATTAATTGGGGTCAACTACATGAATCCCATTCTACATTGCACTATGTCAAAGGCTAGACCATAGGTTATCAAGTCATTTCTTACTACCTCCATCCATATCTTTTTGGGCATTCTCCTTGCTATTTTAGAGCCTTCAACTTGTAATAACCCACTCTTAACCCACACAGTTCTTAATCTCCATTGCACATGATCAAACCATCCAAGTCTACTTTCCCTTGTCTTATTAATACTCCTAAGTTCCCTCGACTGGATTCATTTCTAATTTTATCCTTCCTCATTTTGCCACTCATCCATCCCGACATCCTTATTTCAGCTACACTCAGCCTATGAATATGTTGTTCCTTAGCTACCCAACATATTATCCCATAAAACGTAGTTGGTCTTATAGCTATCCTATAAAATTTCTCCTTCAACTTGAGCTATAAACAATGATCACATAAAACTCTGGAGGCACATCTCCATTTCCACCCAGCTTGAATTCTATGGGCAAGAATCCTTCTCAGTCTCTCCACTCTGAATTATTGACCCAGGGTATTGAAAGTGTCATTTTGCGCAACCTTTTAATTAGCAATTTTACCTAATTCCTCGTTTTCACTCCCATTGTTACTAGTCCAACTAATTTTAAATCCTTTAAATTCTAAAACACTTCTCCATAAATCTAGCTTTGTATTTACACTCTCTCATCTTGTCAATCAAAACCATGCCATCTGCAAACAATATATGCAATGACATCTCTTCCTCCAATTGCCAGATTAACCCATCCATACTAATGCGAAAAGGTGCAGACTCGATGCTGACCCTTGTGCAAGCTTATAGTAATTGGGAACTCACTTGTGTCTCTCTACTAGCAGTCCTCACAATTGTTACCACTCCCTTCTACATGTCTTTTAATTATGTCAATATATTATCTTGAAACTCATTTCTTTTCCATCACCCATTGGATTAACTCTCTACGAACCTTATTATATCCTTTCTTTAAGTCAATAAAGACCATGTGGAGATTTCCCTCTCCCTATTTTTCTCCATCAATTGTCTATGTAGGAAAATAGCTTTAGTGACCAGGCATGAAACCAAACTACTTTTTTTATGCATTCGTCTTATGCCTTAGTCTTCACTCAATCACTCTCTCCCAAAGTTTCATAGTACAGTTTATGAGTTTAATTACCCGATAGTTATTGCATCTTTGTGACTCCTTTATTCTTATAAATAGGTACCAAATTCCTTTTCCTCCATTTGTTTGACATTTTCTTCTATTTTTTATAATTTTGTTGAATAATTTTGTCAACAATAATAACCCTGTATCTCTCATACACTTCCAAGTGTCTATTATATCATTTGGTCTGAGGGCCTTTTCTGCTTTCATCTTTCTCAAAGCTTATTTCACTTCAGAGATCCTAATTCTTTGATAGTATCGATAGTCTCCGACATCATTTGAGTTTATGATTCCTTCTATTCTTATGCTCTCAAAGTGGTGGTCATTTAATAAGTTCTAAAAATAGCTTATCCATCTTTAATTGATCTCATTGTCAGTTAGTAGTACCCTCTAGCTACCACTCTTAATGCATGTAACATGATCTACGTCCCTACTCTTCCTCTCTCTCTCTTTGCAAGTTCAAATACATCTTTCTCACCTTTTCTTTGCCGCCCATCGATTATAAAGATCAACATGAGCCTCACTACTTTCCTAACAATACTTTTGACATTTTTAATGTTTCTAGTCCCTTGTCAAGCTTTAAAACATAAACGTTTCTCGTAAATAGTTTTTTGTATATTGTCTTTCCACCATTAAGTTTTCTTATATTATTGACTTTTTCCACTAGATATTTCTAAAACATCTTACCATTTTCCTAATGCACCTTGCTATCTCATTTCATATAACATTTACTTCTTCATCAGCATTCCACTTTCTTCCATCAATTTATTTCTGAATAATATTGTTCCATTTCTTCCATCTTTTAATGTAAACATCCATAGCCATTAACCTATGTTGAGCAGTCATACTCTCTCCTGTTATAACCTTGCAATCCTTACATATTGATTATTCTATTTTCCTATGTAGCAAGAAAGGAATCCAAAACACAGAAATGAAAAATCTCAATAGAATCCTCAGGAAATGGAGAACTACATAGTCCAATAGTAACTCTGTTTTTTGGCTTACAGTGCAATTTTTCATGGAAATGTAAAAAGGTCCATGGTTAAACATTGGCAACTCTCTCATAACCCTGGAAATTTGCATTTAACAGGTTTTTCGAACGAAATCAGTATCCATGTTTTCAAGTAAAAACTTGGAAATGGAAATCGATTTCCCCACCTACTTTTTCTCGAATAGGGGAAAAGTAGATATCCATGGAATAAATTTCTTTCAAAGAAATCTTCTAGATGGTTAAATTCTCACACTAAAAGACATGTTGAGCAAACAAACACTGAAGAAAGAAATACATCATGACCTCAATCAACTAAAAATGCATCAAATGTTCGATGGTTAGGATCTTCCAATCTGGGTATTTTTCATGCATTTACCTTCCACGCTGGATCCCATCATATCAACAGCTTGGATCATGGAACCATGGACACCACTGTACAAACTGAAAACCCTAGCTCTATACAAACTCCCAAGCTGAGCATTGTATAATACCTCTATCATAAAATATATAATAATGAATTTCAATCCAAGGGATAACCCGCATGCACTTACATCAACATGAATCAATCATTCATCTGTTCGACATTGATAGACGCTTCGGTGATTTTAGATCAGTTCACATCTCGTCACCAACAACATTAAGAAGACTTACATGATCCTTGATCCAAGAATAAAAGCGGTAGAAGTTTCACAAAGACCACACATGTGTGGAGCCCTGCCCATCCACATGCAAGTGCACCCATATGGCACACGCGTGCAAGATCTGAGCTTGCCGTTAGGTAGGCTATGGTTTAGATCTTCTAGCTTGAAACCATTTCACTACTCAGGAGGGCCATCTGTTTCTTCTGTACCGCAAGGCCTATTCATTATAAGATCAAACCAGGCTCATTCTAAGAATGGAAAGTACTGTCCAATCTCCGGTGATTGTTCTCTGTGGGATGAGGCTTGAACAATGGGGTGGATAGCTGAAACTGCTACGGCTTATAATAGAGAAACTGGCAGATACAATAGGATTATGGCCCACCTGAGGAGTGAAACAGACTGATCATTAGACCAAATGATCTAAACACTGTGGCTCAGCTGATGGAAAGGTTGGATCTCCCATATGTGTGCCCATATTAGCATGAGTGCTTGTGTGTATACAAGGAAGCTTCAACACACATGCGGACTTAGCAAACCTCTGCATAGCATACTCATACAAGTGGGTTCCACCATTCAGTATTCCAGACCATGATCTGTTGGGAACCATTGTGGATGGACTACAACCCAGAATCTCCTCTATAGGATAATCTTAAACATCCAAATTTTGTCCTTCAGTAGTCAATAATAGAAGCAGAACAATGGCCCACATTCACTGAAAAAAAGAAGGCCCAAGGTTGGTGGTTAAGATCTTCTAATCAAAGAGATTCATGGGCATGGTCCATCTACGCTAGGTACCAACAGACCAATGGTCTGGAACACTGAAACATGGGCCCCACTCAACCAAATTCAAAATGAGAGTAAATCATGCAAATCCTTGATCTAAGGGTCATATAATTCCTCAAATGTTAAAATGTAACCTCATGGAGATCCCAAAGTCAGGTTCACTAGCTGCAAACTCACCTGATATGAATACTAAAGCTTCCAATAAATGCCGAGTTGATGCAAAATCCCTGCCACAAGACCCCAAAACAGAATCTCTGCAAAGATTACATAGAGAAGTATGCCTACCCTCTTAGAATGCCACACTTTAATGAAGAAGTGCTTCTGAATCCAATAAACCTGAGAGTAGATCGTGTTGCATACACCATTAGTAGAGATTAGGTAAGGAACCGATCATGATGGTGGCGATACAAGGGACTCATCAATAGACCTGGTTATGGTTATGCCAACCACATAAAGCTGGGACAAGTTTATGATTTCTACAATGATGGTGGTGGTGGTGGTGGTGAATCTTTTTCTTCTTCTTTTTTTCATGAATATGATAGAAGGATTGCTTTTTTAAGTAGACATCCAAGTCACTTATCAAGAGCCCCAGTGTGGATGACCTGGCCAAAAAATTAGGCTGCTCAAGTTATCAGGTCGGCCAAACACATGCAAAGACAATGGACGGTTGTGGAAAGTTGTTAGTTCTCCACATTCAACAAACTCATGGCCAGGTCAACCCATACAGTGGAGCAAATGTGATGCATGGTTCAGATGCCACACGTGGCAGATTGGTAAGTGTGGCCATGTTGGGGTTAGAGTGGTTTTAGCAAAATTCAAGTAATGAACCACCAAGACACGTACCAGTGTATTATGAGGGTTATCATAATACCACCCATTAATGAATCCAGCAAATACACCTTCTGCTGCCATCACATAAACGAGCATAGCATTCATACCAATCCACTCCAGTGGTAGAAATAGAAAACGCAGCCCCTGAATGTCAACCTGGCACAACAATGAAGTTTTATGTTTAGGTGGTCGACCAAGCTCCTTATAGGACCAGTTTGAGATCATTGAAGCTGCATATTATTCTCTAATATTGTGCATAGATCTTTAGACGAACTGTAGTGAAATAAGTGAAATAAGGATATTTTGGTGTGTGGATGTGCGTGTAGTTCAGTAGTATAGAGACATAAGGGCGTGTTTGGCCGGGTGGATTGGAAGGGATTGAACGGTATTAGGGTGGATGGCATGGATTTCGAGGTAATGATGGCTGCGTCAGTGGATTGGTGCAAGATCCATGGGATTGCTATATTGAGTCTGTTTGGCACGCCCGGCCAATCCTGGGATTAAACTTTCCCATCCCTTCCAATCCCTCGAACCAAACATGTCCCAGGCAAATTTGAACGGATTAGGGTGGATTGGATGGGATTTAAAGGTAATGATGGTGTTGTCAATGGATTGTCTTAAGATCCATGGGATTGCTATATCCCGAGATCAGATCACCCAGTCTGTTTGGCACGCCCGGCCAATCCCGGGATTTAACTTCCAATCCCTTCCAATACCATCCAATCCCTTCCAATCCACCCCGCCAAACAGGCCCTAAGTGAAATGGGGAGATTTTGGTGTGCGTGTGTGTGTGTGTGTGTGTTTGTGTGTGTGTGTGTGTGTGTGTGTGTGCTGGTGCCCAACTGATGATGGGGCATCTCCCAAAGTCTTCCAAATTAGATGTCCCTAGCATCCAACCTTTCCTCATGATCGTTGCACCAAATATTGTGAAATTTCATGATATTTCATAACCAATCAGGCTAATCGGGTTCTAAATTTCATGATATTTCATAAAAGTTGATGCAACCAAACACAACACTTTCTTCTTAACAGTCTTTTCGTAAGCTACTGATCAAAATTTTAAGATCTCAAAATCTGAAAGGTTTTAGGGATTATCCCACAACCATGGTGACACCTGTCAGATCAAGAGTTGAACACCAAATCACCACCCCCGCTTCAACGGAGTGGGTGCTCCTATTTACACCCTGAACATCTCTGAATGATTTTTAAAACTGAAAATACATAGGGATGATGACAAGGAAAAATATCAAGTACGTGTAAAAATGACAATTATGGAGATGCAAGAATAGGAAAAAAGGCTGGAGTCCAAGATACTTTTTTAACAAATATGGCATGCATGGTAAGTCATGATGAAGGCATCCAAAACATGAAACTTCCCCAAATGAAGATAGTATGACCATATTTCCTTGGGTTAAACATGGTACCAAATTTCCTTTGGCTGCATTTGGATTCACAAGTGAAATGAATTCCAAGTATTCAAATCCAAACCAGCTCATAATAAAATTTCCTAGTATTCATTACGAATTAGTGATTGGTTTAAAAAATCATTCAAAACAGAAGATAGTATGACTCAGTATCGTTCGCGTCGCATCAGTTTCGGTCCAAAACGGAAGGAGTCACCACACCGGTATGGGACTGAGACCGAGTTGGGGCAAGTAATACTGGCTTCAGCCACCACATGCATCGCACTCTGAAACTGCTACTTATATCCATGCGTAAGAGTCCGCAAATTGAAGTTGCGCTCCTTTCTACTCCTATTTCTGAAACTGCTGTAACTGTCATCTGGAGCCTGATCTCTCAATATTTAATGCTAAGGTAATTACAATTTGGTCATCTCCACTTGTAGAACACTAATATTGCAACTCAAATCGGTAGTGCATCCAAACACACTCTTGATGTTGCTGGACTTTGCACTGCTGTATGCTTCCAGGACTCGACGGACGGGTTATGAGTAGTCAGAAAGCAGGATTTCAAAATCAATGGAACAAATGCTCTGCCACTGTTTCAGTTGCTAGCTGAAGCTTTGCTTTGCAAAAAGTAGATATCTACAATAGAAAGAGGAGCAAAGGGCAATTTAAGTTGACATTTGGCAATGGTGTCGGAACCATGGTCTTAAATAGCAGTTTCAGAGTAACTTGTCTGGAGACCAAAACCAATATGACACCCTTTGTAGTTTTGGAGGGTGATTCGCCCGACGAATCGCTCTGTTGCCCATGGAAACTGGGTCAACCCAGTACAGGATCATATTTAGAACCATGGAAAACCCCTTATGGGCTTTATAGCTTTATAGTAGAGAATCTAGCCACTCCATTCATTAGGTAGGTCACCCTGTACAAAAACAATGAATGGGCAGAGTCAACTCAACATCAGACAATATTCAAAACCACAGCCAGGACCCTTATGGGCTTCACAGTAAAGAATCAAGCCAGTGCACCCATTAGGCAGGCTTAAATCAGGCCCCAAAGGTCTTATTCAATGCCCCGTGTTGGCATGTGAGGACCATTGCACGCAAACTTCATGCCTGCCCATGTTATATATGATTTTAAGTTTTAACTACCTTGAAATGGTACCTTTGCTAAAAATAAAGAAGCCATTTACGAAGGAAAAAAAAAAAAAACAGCGTGTAAGTGATTGGCTTACCAGAACATAGAAGACCGAGAAGACCAATGCTGCAGCACCTGCTGTAAGACAAACGTAGCTGAAGCTGTACAACTGTTTGTTTAGCGGAATAGCTGGGAGTAAAAGGATAGTAATATTAGTAGAATTTCTGGAAGAAGAGACACAACGTAAGATCTTCACTGGCACGTGAAAAAAGAATCTTCACAGGACAACAGGCAGAAGCTAGTGTTCTCACCATTTGTAAAATGAAGAACTATGCCAGAAATGAGGAGCGCAAGACCCATCACTGCCCAATGTTTCAGCCTACTTGAATGACCCTGGCATGGGAAAAGACGGGATTAAAGTGAGAGGGAAGCCAACTAAAGCCAGGGATTATTACTACAAACCCCAAACCAACCTTCATATGTACAAGCACATGTCCACAATGCACTCCAATGATTGCGGTGAGAACAGCTGAAATCGAGCTGCATGCAGGTCAAGCTTAGACATAAGGTAAAACATAGATGGAGAACCTATATATAGCCTTGAGTGCATGTAAGTCCATACTGGGTTGGGCCAAGAGAAATTACAATTACGGGATTTCTACTCTTTAGTAGAATTTCCAAAAAGAAAAAAACAGAAACAAAAAAGAAAACTTAAATGATACTCACATGGACACATAGGAGCTACTTCTTGCCAATAGAACATAAATAAGCTTCATTCACAATTTTTAGAAATCTTACTAAGAGTAGAAATTTGAAAATTACAAACTATTTTTCTCCATTCCTAAAATGGCCTTGACCCAAGCACGCACTAAAGCTATAACACAAATTAAGTTTCGAGGACAACACTGATGGCAGGAAAACAAGAAATAGAGCAACTACTTGTCTAAATTCAATTTCAATATCTATTAACATTGGTCTTCAAAGATTGTTAAGCATAGATAGCAAGTTCTTTAACAGTAAGTTAAAAAGAATTCGCAACAGAATCCCCTTTTTCCTGCACTAGAACTAAAATACAAGAAAACCTGGTGATAGCAACATTGAAATCCACTTTGGCTGTTTCAGAATGTAAATTATATGACAATGGCACCCATAACTCTGTGTTTGAATCTTCCTAGCTAGAGAAATAGCAGCTAAATTCTTGACTATGTTGCCCACTACAATCAGTGTTCACATTCTATAAGAGGTTTCAAAGAATTATGCACTGGTGACATGGACACCTCAGTATACGTCCTGTGAAAATATTATGGTAGCTTCTTAATCATCTCCAAGGGAAAGTGTCACTTCTCCATTGACCACCTTAGTTTGGGCTTCATATACTAACAGTCAAGGTGAACAACCATGGATATTAAGGCAAGAGAAAGGCATAGAAGCCCTAAAACTTCAAATCTGTAGTTATTCAGGTATGGGTGAAGAGGAATGATATGGCCTTCGACTCAAGGATATATATAACATCAGTGGACTGTTAGCTTCTCAAGTGAGACCCATGGTTCAGTCATCTAGGCCATGGATCTGATGGGCCCATCAGGGATGGATCATTTCCCAAAAGACCTAGATTGGAAAACCCTAGCCCACCAGTCTGTGGCCTTTCCAGTTAAATATGGAGGTGTTGCTTCTTTTCTTGTCTTTTTCTTTTCTTTTTTTTACCTTCCTTAATTGTCCATTTGCAGCCCACCAACCCAAGGATGAAGATTGCCCCATCAAAGGAAATCTCAGGGATCCCCCATTTTGGACTCATCATGTGAATAGCATGCACTAGCAAAGTATGGGCCCCACATGTACAAACTGAAAATATGCACATCCTCAGGTCAAAGTTCACATGACTCATGAGGAAAAAAAACCTCCTGCATTGATACTCTGCTTCATCACAGCAGGTCTGTTCATATATTGATGATTGATTGCCCAAATTTTCCTTAGAAGGTTCAGTGCACATTTGTACCAATTAAGCTTAAACATATTAGATAAAATAAAAAATACAAAGAGCATGGCTTTGACCCTACTTTCTCCAAAGCAGCTTGGATCAAACTTGGCAAGCACAAAGTTGAGGTACCAAAAAGAAGTTGTATAATTGAGAGTTCAGGTAAATAAAGATGGATCCTGATGAAAGATCGTCTGGACATCATCTCACCCCAGACAGTTGATAGTAATCGAAGGTAAAATAGGATATAAATGACCTTGCCAAAAAAAATGGGATAAAAATAAACTATTTTCGGCTGCCCTTGTATTTTTTTTTTTTCAGGTTGTTTTCAAGCTGTTTTCTAATAAATCATTTATTACTCATCAAAAAATAAACTATTTTCGGGTCCAATCTATGAGTTGTCACTGCATACTGCATTGAATCTCATTCTTGTGCTTTGCAATCTTTTAAGCTTTGCCCTACATAGCCGAAAGCATAAACCAAGATCTTCCACCATTAGCTTTCAAGATTTCTACTGTGTATTGCATATGAGCTTGTCATCTCTTGTGGTTTTTCTAGCACTTCAACATTAGTAGAAAAAATCACACTAGTTGATGCATTAAAGTTTTAGAACAATTACAGGATAAAACTAAGGATGATGATGAAAAATGAAGTGTAGGACTTCCATTTTGTGGACCGTCATTGATCAGCAGTCTTGATCAAACTGGATGGGATTAGCTGTTCGATCCAACTGTTGATACGCCTGTGGGCTCCACTAATGTGTAATCATATAACATGGCTAGGGGAGGCAACATTGTCCACACTTCCCATGAGTGTGGAATCCTAGTAGGTCTGGTATTTGTGCAAGTATGGAGATCTTGAGAGAGAGTAGAGAAGTAGTGAGGAGTTCAAACTCTATCCTCTCTCCTATAAGTTAAAGTCTTGATCCCCAATCCCTCTCCACGTTTGCAACTTATCACAGTCTCACAGTTTGCATCTAAAGGGAGAGAGGTAAAGAAGATCAACTCAGTCTTCCCTTGACAGATCGACATAGATGAGTTCTCTAACTTATACTCCAACTCATGCATAGAGATCTTGGAAACTTTCACACTCCAATTCATGGTTAGAGATGTCGGGAAACATCAAATAACATAAAGAAAAAAAAAAAAAAAAAAGCAACACGTCAGTGAAAATTGTAATGCCACAAATACAAACATGAAAATTATGATACATGCATTGGCAACATGAAAAAAGTTAATAATAAGAATGAGACCGGACATTGTATATTGTAAAGGTTGTCAATGTCCCAAGCGGGCCAGTTTGAAGGCCCATCGAGCATGGACGAACATGGGATGGGTTTGTTGTATATCAGACCTAATGGGTTTAATGGCCCAGGCCCAAGCCTATATCCAAAGCCCAATGGATAAAAGGACCGACATGTGGTGTAACTCGGTTATCGAATCAATGAAATCTCAATACCTAATTTCCAAAGAAATGGACAAAAGTACACCCATAAGAATATCTGTAGTAGAGAGGGAGAAATGCTTTATTGATACCAAACTTCTTCTAACAATAATTACGAAAAACTCATGCTTGGAAAATTTTGGAATGCTTACCTCCTACACCCTTCCCTCCTTCTAAACCCTAATGAATCTTCAATAAAGATCTCCCCAACTAAAAGATTGATTCCAAACTAATCAAATCTATTTAAGATAGTAAAAGCCTAATAATTGTAAAAGCAAATCTTGGAAATAATCCTCCAAATCTTCAATCATGTCTTCAAATTAGCCTCTATATCTTCAATCGCATCTCCCCATATCTTCAATCACATCTTTAAATCAGATCCCATATTTTTTACAAATAGCAAATTGCAATTTATTTTTTTTATTTAAGCCCCAAATCTATAAATAAACAGTCCAACGTCAGCACATGTTCAGCCCTATGGTGGATCATGGGCCTGCATCAATTCTCCCTTTGAAAGAATTTGTCATCAAGTTAGAAACCAATCTCAACCTTTGTACTTTTCTTTTTTTTTGAAGGGTCGCATAATATATTAAGATAATCGAAAAAGTACAGGAGGGCTGCACCGCCGAGATAGCAGGGCAGCTATACTCCTAAAAAGATCAGATTACAGCCCTTTAGATTTTCTACACTACTTGCCCATTCAACTACAAGCCTCCTAGCTCTAGACGCTACAAAGTCCGACGAGTTGGCAGTCTCACTGAAGCATCTTCTGTTTCTTTCCTCCCAAACAGTCCACCAGACAGCCAGAATGGACAATCTCCATAACTTGGTCCTCATTTTACCCAATCTTGGGCCATGCCATGCCTTTAGGAATCTTCCTGTCGAAATTGGGGAGGCGCAGGAGATGTCAAAACGAGAAAGAAAAGTTGTCCAAATTCTACCGATGAAGGGACAGTGAATGAATAGATGATCCACCGTTTCTTCATTGGCCATGTAGCACAAGCAAACATTAGTAAAAATCATTCCTCTTCTTCTCAAGTTATCTACTGTAAGAACTTTTTTCCTACCCACCAACCAACCGAAACCCACTATCTTTGGAGGGGGTTGATAGTTCCAGACATGATTAGTCAAAATCTCTTCTCCCACAGTGGCGCTGTCGATACTCCTATAGAATGATTTAACCAAAAACTCCCTTGAATTATGAATCTTCCAAACAATTTTATCATCGCTACCCTGATTTGGCTTTACCGCTTGAATCCGGTTCAGGAGGACCACGTAATCTTCCACCTCATGATCAAGGAGATTCCTTCTACACTCTACGCTCCACACCACTTCTCCCTCAATAAAAGAATGACTTTCAGCTACCGAAATAGCTTGATTTGAAATAATGCGAAACAAACTCGGGAAGTCGTCTTTCAGCGATCCGTCCCCCGCCCAGATGTCGTACCAAAAACTTGTTCTATCTCATCTCCCTCTAGCAAAGCCAATCCTTTTAAGAACCTGCTCCTTTGTGGTTAGCACCCCTTTCCCAACCGCTGATACTCTGTAATTAGATGAGTGTTTAGTCCACCAACCTCCCTCTGAACGCCCATACTTACTCTTAATAATCATGTACCAGAGAATTCCTTCTTTCATTCCTAACCTCCAAATCCACTTTCCTAATAGAGCCTGATTCATTCTTTTTAGATCTTTTCTTCCAGCCCCTCCATCTTAGACATGCTTACACACCTCCTTCCATTCGATTAAATGGAATTTCTTCTTTTCTTCCTTACCATGCCATAGGAAATCTCTTCTTAGTTTTTCCAACTTTGACAAAATCAAAACCGGGCATTTAAACAGAGACAAAAAATATAGGGGTAGGTTCGACAAATCTTTGTACTTGTACTACCTATGCAACAAATCTTCTTCTTCTTTGGTGGAAGTTGGTGGTGCAACCCTAAGCGTCAGCTCAACACAACCTTCATTAGAGGCCACTATAGATGATTTCTCTTTCAATTGTGCTTTTGTAGGTGCCAACTTATTTGTTGTAATTTAAAGTTCTTTATAGATCCTAAACATTTGCCTCATTTTTCATGCCACAATCGTCTTTTGCAAAGGTGTTTTAATTTAAGTGTTGAGACCTATTTGCATGTTTATCAATGTGCTTGCCACTGTCAGTGAATCTATCAATTGATCCATTAGTGAATTCAAGTGTAAATCCAACATTAATGCACCAATCACTTTAGATGTCAACTTTTCCTTTGACTCCATAGATCGCTTTGTCATTTCCGGAATTTCTACTTCAAATCTGGATTCTCTGTCATGTTCCAGCAATCAAAAGATATGATCATTGGTGTCTTCATAAGCCGGGGTCATCTGTTGTTCGTTAGGACCTTTGTGGGTACCTACCCCTAAGCATCCATGTGCTCCGACTTTTGTCTCCAGACTTCCTCCATGTAGGAGCTCTCCCACTTAATTAGTGAGACTACCTACCGTATGCGTAAGTTGATCTACTTGCTCTATGAGTGCATGAATCAATTGGATTGCTTGCACAAACTCTTCTTGTGTCACCCCTGTTAGAAATCACCCTTTGAATAAGGTGAGCTTTTGGGCCCAGCCCATATGTAAAGGTCCAAAGTCTCACACTACCTCTCTTGCTATATATATTATTTTAAAGGTTGGGGGTTTTTAAATGACAAACCCTAGATCCCTCTTCTCAAATACGACTCTCTCTCTCTCTCTCTCTCTCTCTCTCTCTCTCTCTCTCTCTCTCTTCCTTGTGAAGATGGTAGCAGAGCATGGTTGGTTCTGATCACCGCTATGTGTGTATCCTTGTTCTTCCATTACTTTCTTCTTCCTATCACTGTTGCATCTGAAATTTTAAATGTGTAAAGCCCCCACCGTTTTCTTTTTCCTTCAAAGCTATTAGGAGATTATGTACAGGCGGCAGCTCCATAATGATCACTTGCTTTGATATTAAAATGGTGCAACCTAGTTATCAAGTCAATGAGATCCCGACAACTGAGTCAGCAAAGAAATGGACAAGAGTACACCCACAAGAATATTTAAGTAAAGATGGAAAATTACTTTATGATACCAAACTTCTTACAATACTTGAGAAAAAACTCATGCTTAGAAAATTTTAGAATGCTTGCCTCCTACACCACCACCACGCCTTTTATAAACCCTAAATGAATCTCCAATAAGAATCTCCCAACTAAGAGATTGATTTCAAATCCATCATGATTGATTTTAAATCAATCTAATCTACTTAAGATGGTAAACAGCTACTAATAGTAAAAGCAAATCTAGTAAATAATCCTCCAAATCTTCAATCACACCTTAAATTAGCCCTTATATCTCCAATCATATCTCCCCATATATTCAATCACATCTTTAAATCAGCCCCCTATCTTTCACAAATAGTAAATTGCAAATCTTGATATTTAGGCCCCAAATCTATCAATAAACAGTCCACAATCAGCACAAGTTGGGCCTTGTGGTGGATCATGAGCCTAGGTGAGTCGTGAGCCTGCATCATCATGTTCTTCAGTTTGCATCATTTCTTGAACTTTTATGTTTGAATCCTGACACAAGCCCACCTCCATGCCTATTTACAGATCTCGTGGGCTGGGACTTTAGTAGGACCATTGGTTGGGTCAATGGCTGACTTTCAAGTCCAAAAAATAAATTAGTTTGGTCCCAGGCTTCGGTAGGCCCAACCTGTTGACGGCTATCCAGTGTTCACATTATATGCAAATTCCAAAGCATTATATTCAGCATTGTATTATAAGACACCTTAGAATTCCTTCATGTTCAAGTGGCGCTTGGCACCATGATGGAGCACCCTTCTTAAAAGGCCCCTCATAAGAGGAATTTACATATCTCATGGAATGGGCTTGGACTAAGATTTTAGGAGTTTAGGACCATTGGTTGGGTCCATGGCTGACCTTCAAGACCAAGAAATAAACTAGTTCGGGCTCGGGCTTAGATAGGCCCAGCCCGTCAATGGCTATCCAATGTTCGCATTTTGCATCCAAATACCAAAGCATTGTGTTCAACATTTTATTAGAGGACACACCTTAGAATTCCTTCAGGTTCAAATGGGGCTTGGCACCATGATGGAGCATCCTTCTTAAAAGGCCCCTCATAAGGGGAATTCTCAGTGCAAGCCTGCACCACTTCCGAAAATGAACAAGCACAAATGGTATTAACAAGAAATAATACGAAAAACTAATCAATTAAATGTGTAACGAAAGGCCCACCTTAGATCTCCTCCAAGCTGGATGTTGATACATGTGGTTGATTCCTAGCACCTCTCTGTCAATATATCCTACAGCATTACAAGGAGGGTCCAATTTTCCTCTCACACTACAAGTTACCTGAAAATTGAGACCAGACACAAGGACATCAATAATTCATCAATACAGCAGATTCAAGATGTCGGAATTTCCAATGAAATTATTGGCTCTGAAGCAACAATAATTCAAGAAAGAGAAACTACATAGATGATAGATCACGCACCAAATAAATCATAAAGTAACAGCTCCAATTTTGGCTTAAAATAAGTTTGTTTGCATAATATTATGTAATAAGAAAACATCAAAAGTTTTTTTTTTTTTCTGGCATGCTTTTAGTATTAAACCAAAGGTTGCTAATGAACTTTCAAGAAATCTAGCTGGATGAGAAGTACCTAACATAAGATGTACGCATGTATATATAGTCATGACTCATGATCTAGTGCTAACATCTTCACTATAATTATAGTGATGAAGAGTTGTGTGGGCCCCACTATGATGTGTTCATTGCATTCACTCCAACCATCATGCACACCATCCATTGTTTGGCCATGGGCCCAAAAAACAGGCAAATCCTTGACTCAGGTGGGCCAAACAAGCAACAACAGTTGAGAGGAGGACGCCCACCAATGATTTCCATTGAGCCTAACCCAAGTTTCAGAATGGCCTGATTTTTTAAGTGTGCCATCATCCGTGGCATATGTATGATTTCCATGGATTGGATTATATACACTACATGGTGGGCCCTCTACAACAATCAAGGGTGGGTGTCCCCTCTCAACTCTTCCTGCTCGCTCAGCAGCCCAGTCCCCTCTAGGACGGGCATTTGCATCTCAAATCACGAGGGCAAAAGGATTGCAGAATATTCTAGCTGATTGGGATTCAGGACTCCATTGTGAAAGCCGCTTTGATACTGCAGTCATGTAAGTTTGTAGTAGCTAACGATTTGTGGCCTGGGATCAATGTTTCAAAATATCGACGATATCGGCCGATATATCCCACGATATATCTTACATCCCACTTGTGCGATACAAAACGCACAGGTAGTGCCGATTTATCCCATATGTTCGATCTAGTGAGCATTTTTAATTTCCAATCCCTTTTTTTTATTATTATTATGCTAAATCAGTGTCAAATGGTTACAAATCTATTGGTTCTTCATGTTTTGCAAGAAAAATCATGGACTTGGAGCTTTGATTTCAATATCCACTAGTTTTTCCTGTTGTGCATGTTTTTTTTTCGAAATTTTCTTTCAACCAGCTGTCAATTGAGACTAATTTTGAAGTATTTTGGAGTATTCAATGAAATGATCATTACATGCACTCTAATTTCGAAATTTGAGTGTAAGTGGTCCGATTTGGGGAAATTTGGAAAAATTTTGAAATTTCCCCAATTTCTCCTAAATCAAGCATGTATGAGGGCTGATCTACTGATTTATTACGTCCTTGTCAATTTTCAAAACATAAATTTTAAAAAATTAAAAATTAATAAAATATCTTTTTTTCCAAAATTCCCCTTCATTAAGCTGTCAATTGAGACTAATCTCGAAGTATTTAGGAGTGTTTGATGAAATGATCATCACATACACTCTAAATGTTATGCATTCAATTTGAATAAAGCTGGATTAGTTCAATTAGACAACGCATAGCTTAGGACCCTATACAAAGGAACCTATTATGTGCACTTCTGTTTGAGATGTTATGATTTAAAAGTGTGTATTAAGGTATTTTTTAACAATCTCTGAAGTTTCATTGAAAAATACAGCCATTTTCCCATTGTTTCCCAAAAAGTGTGATAAATTACCTGATACAAACGATATATCCCATGCAATAGCCGATACGTATATGTATCCCAAGGATGCGATATGTAACACGATATCGATATTTCAAACACTGCCTGGGATAAGTCGATAACCGAAGGGGATTCTGAAAAAGTTGTCTTGTGGGCTTTGTCAAGTTGTGGCCCATAGAGAATTGTGGATAAAATTAATGAAGTAACAGATCTTTGTAGAGGTCTTCCCATCTCCTTTCAGCAGGTAGGGAGAAGCAAACTGATGCAAGACATGTGATCTAACTATTTGGATGTGGGAGATTATTAACAAATTAATCAAAGTAAACCAAATATGATAACATGATATCCTACCATGATTAAAAGGGTACCAAAGAGGCAATAAAATTCAAATTTATGTTAAATTCACAATCCCACACAAGCATGAAAACCTAAGGCCCAATGAGAGATTGGAACTCTCGCATTAGCATTGGCATGGTTCTAATTCAATGGGAAGATTTGGTACAATTCTAAGGTTAGAAAATTTGGGGATTTGGGAATTAGGGTTTGGAATTAAGGCTAGGGAGAAATAGGATTTTGAGAGCTAGGGTATTGTGGGTTAGGATTTTAGGCTTAGGACCAGGGATCTTAAAGGGGAAAAGGAGAAAGGGTTAAGAGGGAAAGAGAGAGAGGGAGGGCTGGCTGTACAAACATACATTCTAAGGGTTTGGTACATACAGCCGTACGGTTTGAATGGGCTAATTTTAGATGGTTTTGGATGCGAAGGGGATGGGTTTTGGTTGAGAACAAAAGGAAAAGGAAGAGGTAGAGAGAAATAAAGAGGGATGGAGAGAGATGGAGAGTGAGAAAGTAGAAGGAAGTACCTCAATTGAAGAGAATGAGAGAGAAAAATAAGATAATGAGCTTCACACCCTTGTATTCACACCAAAATAACTTCTTTTCACATGAGAGATGATGCTTTTTCTAAGCAAAAGAAAGTTTTTCATTCCAAAATCTAAGGGCTAGAGCTGGACGTCCCCCCTTTATAGTCTCAATAATGCGTTTTTACAATAATTCCCTTCAAATAAAAATGTCACAAATGTCCTATGACGCCATAAAACATAAATTTGCGAATCCTAAGCATGAAATTTATTTTTTGAAAACACACGGTGTCCCCACCCTTTTGAGGCGAGACTATTCCCTGCGGATACACGCAATCACTCACAACCACGTATATTGGGTAATGTCAAAAGGGGGGGTCGAACCCACACCTGTAAGGAGCAAACCCACTGTAATGGCCACTTGCCCAAACCTTGTTAGGTATCCTAAGCTATGAATAATCAACAAAAATATAAAATATGCTAATCCAAACACTCATGATCAAAGTGATCAAGGATCGCAATGATCGAACCGTCCAATCGAAGGATCCACACAATCCAATGGTCTGATCGTCGTGTCCCCACAATCCAATGTTAAGACTCCTCAACTAAGCAACCCACATGCATCTTCCTAGTTTAGGGTTTTCGAATATGCATGATCATGCATGTGGGGTCTTCAAGGCCTCAGTGCGGCCCATGAGGGCCCATGTACAAATCATCGAGACAAAGTGAAGGCTGGGTCGATCTCCTCCTCCTCTGGTACACTCTAAATGATTGAATGTCCTCATAACAAACGTGTTTGCAAATTTCCTTGCGAAAGAAGGTACTACTAGTTTGGAGCCTAGGAGTTGGGTTTTAGTTAATCCTAAAGTGGGGGGATTTCCCCTTGTTTTCGTTTTAAGTGTATTGGAGGCTTCCTTTTACAGTCCTTTGCTGGATCGGTTATATCTTGTTGTTTTGTTCTTTTAACATAGTTAATATCATAAAAATAAATAAATACATAAATAATAATAAATAAATAAAAACCTCTTCGTGCTCATGTGGCCCACCTGAGTCATGGATTCGCATCATTTTTTAGCCCATGGCCAAACAAGGGACAGCGTGCAAGATGGTTGAAATGGGCGTCATCAACACATCATAGTGGGGCCTACAAACTGTTTGCACTTGATTAATTTTCACATGTATGTATGGAAAAGGACAAGAGAACACAAGGTCTTACTTTGCAAAGTGGAGGCAAAATCACATTTGGGTCAAGATGACACAGGTGAAGATAAGGAGAATCAGCATCTCCATCTTAATTGTAATGTTACGTAGATATCCTTCTACAATAATGTGACCTATGGTCATATCATGATGGTGAAGAATCAAGATAACACTCTAAAGAGAACTGTATATTTTACCATTATAAGATTAAATGCAGACATACTCACATTGAAAACCTTCCCATAATCATGGCTATCACTATTGTGTACAGTGAACTGCCAGTCAGGAACGTATGTCCCATAAATCGCTGCAAGGTAAACAACAAGAACACATGCTGCAACCAGCCTGAAATTTGAAACGGAAAATGGAGGTTTCTGAAGATTGCATTGGTTAATGAAAGACATTATGTTGAAGAAACAAGGGTGTTGAATTGCTTACCATTGCCAGAAGTATAACCTGAATATAGAGCACCGAACAGGTGAAAGAAATTCAGCCCATAAATTCCTTGTGAAGATCTCCAACAACGCTACCACCATATAAGCAAAAGCGATTCGCTAGAAAATGCAAAACCATGTCATGTCTGGTTGTACAGCAACCATTTTCTTAAGATAACATGCAGTCTCAATTTACAACCATGCATCTGCCTCACCTGAAGGATCCCACACCACCTTATGCGTTTCATGTCAACACCATATGTTAGGTTGTCGGGAGCATGTGAGTATCCTCCTTCATGATATTATGGAAGCCAAAGATTTAACAACAAAGCATCAGACATTAGAGACCTGAACACTGTATTGCACTTCTAAATGGGAAAAATCTCCATGTGAACACCGGAAATTTGTTGGATTCTGATGCTCCGGATTCAAGTGCAATTTTTTTTTCTTTTTTCTTTTTTCTTTTTTCTTTTTTGTTTGCAATATAAGTTTGCATTAACCATGGGTTTTGAGTTCTACCCTTGTCATGGAAAGCTTTTATACAGATTTTATACAGAAAGAACTACATTGCATGCACATAACCAATCACGCATTCCATTATCATACTCACTAGTCAATACAGTCCTATCAGATGAAAAAACTTTGACACACTGGCAAAGTGTCACAGTTCATATGAATGCACTCAAAAGTTGTACATGTAACTCAAATTGAACCATCCAGACCATGGTTAGATGGATCACAGAGAAAAGACCACCAAACTAATCTGCCAACACGCTGATTTGTGGGCATACGATGGGAGTTAAAAGTGAAGGGAAAATAAAAAAGTCAACAGTCTGAATTCTATGAATAAATGACATTATTCAGAGGTTTGAATTGTTCAATCAACCAGAGTTAGGGTTTATGACCTATCTATTATCAGTCCATATTTGGACAGTTTAGTTTGTGGTACATGTATGCGTGTGTACAATTTCTAAGTGCATACGTACGATACGTCACTGTGGGTGCAAATGGGCTGGGGACATATGAAAAGAGTTCCAGAGTCAACCTGTCTGATGATCCAGTCTGGATTTCAGCCCCAAACAAGATCCATTAGTTTTGGATCAGGTCTAGGTCTGGTCCAAGTAAAATAAGCTGGGTCTCAGTAAAGTTTCATTCAGACCTAGACTAATAGGATCCAAACCTGACCAATTTATCCATAGGTCAGTCTATATTGGGGTGGTCCAATTTCAAATCAACCATTTAAAGGTCTCCTGGGCAGGGGTGGGGGCAAGTAGGTAGGGTCAACTTCGAGAGGTTCGGGACTTTACCCATCAGTTGATTGGGGCGGTATTTTGGACGATACCCAAAGTAGTGGGTCCAGTTTTAGACCCTCACACATTTATGATCTTGTTGGGTTGGGTCAAACAAGCCCATTTGCATCCCTAACCATCACACTAAGCCAAAGTATCAAATAACTAACCTTTTTATAAAAGTACTGACTTTTAAATTTTGTTTTTTAAGGGAAAAGATTGTGTGCTTATCTACAATGGCAAAGAACGTTAGCAAGAAGTACTATGCATGTTTCAAAATGAAACATTTACCAATTGTTAGTTTGATCATGGATACCCGCCCACCTGATTTGGACAGTGGGAGATTGGCACATACCAATTGTTAGTGCACACCCACATGCACACCTTTTGGGCTTTATCAGGTGTGACTTTCCATATCAACATTGGATTCAAACACTCCGCTCATGTGGCATAACCTCAAGGTAATGTTATAAATCAGTAGGTTGACTTGGTCGAGGACCATAAACTGTGCATGTATTCTAACTAAAAATGGGGCCTATATTACTATAATAGTATAATGCCACATACATAGATCATGCTGCCAGTTTACACTAGTACAACGATAATTCGGCTGTGGGTGCTTGAAATGGAGTAAGCTAGAAGAAAGGAACACAGCACTTGATTTAACTACTGACCTTGCAAGAGGATACCCCAAAAGAGGAGTTTGAGTGTCCTCAAAATCACCTTCCTGATAGCAAGAAGCTGGTTTGGGATTCTCTGCATATAGAATACAAAAAATCAATCCATGTAACCTAGTTTGTTTTTGGACACACTATCAAATTGAATTGCAGTTACTAGTACAGCAGGGTGTACTAACAAGCTAACAAAATAAAATAAAATAAAATTGCAGTTACTAGTCTAGTTAAAGTAGAAATGACCAAACTGCAGTTTCATTAGCATTGCTAACACTACTTCCAACTTGAAACATGACTGCATTTTAAGGCTACTGTCTTCGCTCATTACGAATATAGGAAATATCACTGTTTTCGTCATTTCGTCTTGATTGAACTATATGTTCGCAAATCAATTCACTAGTGCATACAAATACAGGCTAATTATCTCTAGTGCATTGAAGGGAGAAAGCGGGACAAGATCCAAGAAGAGAAGCAACCTTGAGAGAAAGAGCAATTGCCATTCCCACAATGAAAAGAAAAAATGGCATCACGAAATCGGCGAGATTGCAGCCATTCCAAGGCGCATGCCCAATCATCTGCCATTGTCCTCCAGCATCATCCACCAAAATCATCATCTACAATATAAAAATATCATATAATCATTGTTCTTCTAGTGAATATGCATGCTTGAATAATATAAAAGAGTGATCTTATGCATCTCACACAGTGCCCTCAACCGTCTGGTCATGAGAAGTGGGCCCCACTCACTTATGCTTTTATCAACATGGTGGATCAAGTGAGACCCTTTTTTCGCATCGCCATTCCAATCTTGATAAAAAGGTGATAACATTTACCATTATGAGTTCGTTTTCCCTCTATTGCAACTTAGGATCTAGTGTGTCGCCACCCACTGAGGCCCACATGCCAAGACGGCCTGATGATTTGAACCATTCATATTCTTTCTACTACCATAAATAAATTATTGTCACATAATCGCACTTAAATGATGATCCCAACCTTTGATTTTATATTTTCTATTTTTTAGTTTAATGCAAGCCACTAAAAATCTTCTTTGCATTGTTCTAAATTCATCTACAGAGAGTACGGTGTCCCTTCATCAAAGACCCCATGACATGGACAATTCTAATCATCGTAACACTCCAACAGGACCCCAGTAGGCAAGGAAATGCTAGAGCCTGAGCGACGACAAATGCAAAATGAACTCTACCACTATCTAAACTCAGCCATGGGTAAGTTTACTGACCAACACCTATTCAAATGCCTTGCGAAAAAAACATTTTTCACAAATATAAGCACAAATATCTGCACAATATACGTACAGATACATGGAGTAGTGATCAGGTTGATAGACCATACACAACTGTTCGGTATAAAGCTTACATCCACTCCATCACCATAACACCACCTCAGGATTGCCTCAAGATTATAGTAGCACTCTATCTTTCTCCTTAAGGCAAAATGGGCAGGAGGTGATAGAATATACACCTCTATTCAGTGTATAGTCTTTAGACTGCATTTCCATAGTTGGGACTCAACCAATACGAGTCGACTCGGACGAGTCACATCCCACTCCATCCGTGCCAGTGGGAGTCATGGTTAGTCGATTCAAACCGTTGATCTCCCCAAAACTCTCCCAAGTTGGAAAATCAATTGCCTATAAAATAGACAATAAAGCACTGTAGCAAGGATCCAGAAAAAGGCCAGGTGTTGGACGGATAGCTTCCTTAGATCTGGGAGATTTTAGGGTCACATGCTAACTACAATGAGGCCCACCATATCGACGGTCTAGATCACCTAGCTATAGTCCACACTAGTTGCAATTGGGTGCATCAGGACAGATGAATGTTTTTTTCTTCTTCCCTCTCTTTATTGAGGAATTTTATGATCCTCCACCCCATGCTTTAGTGGGTCCAACCATTGATGGAGTATGCCCGGAAAATCCCCTTGATGCTACAATCTTAGCCTTTCATTTTCTGACCTTTAATAAACAGCTAAGAACAGAAATAAAGAATGGCCCACATTAAACTGAATAAAGGCCCGAAATCGGTGGCCTGGATCCACCAATCTGGGAGATTTTTAGAGCATGGCCTATCCATGCTGAGACGCAGCGGATGGACGGTCTGGATTACTGATCAACAGGCCTCAGTAGTCAGAACTCAAAACACCAGCATACGGTGCACTGCCTAGAGATTATCTTACGGTTGGCTATAATTCTACAGGTTGAGCAGGAGCTCTGATAAAGGAGAGGCTCCTCTGCGGTCCACGTGGCATGTACCTCATATCCCAACCGACTAAATAGTGGGACCCACAGTAGATTGATCATGTACTAAAAAATCGGATTGATTTGACAATTCTGACCTTTGATTAATGGACATCTCTATTTCGAATTTAGACAGTTCACTACTATTCGTTTCTACGGTCGTTAGATGTCCATCAAATAACCACTTAGATCATACTTCCACTGTAATTTTCGACTTATAATACATCTAAAGTTCGCCCCACTATTTGAACGGTCCGGATTTGAGTTTAGTGCCACGTATACGGTTGTAAGCCTCACCTGTATCCAAGCTACACCTACAGCTGCGCTATATCAGAACCCAGTTTTCTACTCGCGTATACACCACTAATGAGCATTGCCCTCAAGAGGCCAAGCATCCACCGTTGATCCAGATCGATCCATCGGTCGAGATCGAGAGAGAGAGAGAGAGAGAGAGTGAGAGAGAGAGAGAGAGAGTACCGCTACGGTGAGACCTCTGAAGATGTCGAGAGAAGCGACGCGCTTCGGCTTCTGAGGTTTTCCGTTACGATCTTCTGTTTCATCGACAGTCAGGCGCTGCTGCTGCTGACTCGGATCGGCTTCCATAACTGCTCAGACCGAGACGGGAGTTTCGGACCGATATTTCAGCGAAATGCGATTCGGGTTTCGGGCTGTGAGAGACTCCTCGCTGCTACTGCTCCGTTACCACACCAGACAATGATTTTGATTAGCGGATAAGGCCTCCGTAATTAGAGGCCAGGTTCTCTGCAAGTGCATGTAGAATAAGCTCATCCTACAAGTGCTGCGGTGGACCACAAATGGGTGTTTTTATGGTATCCAACCTGTACGAATAGATCTCCCACCGTGAAATTTGGACTACCCAAAAATCAGTCCAATGTAACAGTCATGTGGGCCACCACATGAACTTTGAGGTTTTCGATGGTTGTTATTTTTTTGTATGGTGTAGGCCATTTAGTTATTTTATAGGTCTGATTTTTGGGAAGTAATATCATCGCGGTGGTTCCCACGTAATGCATGGCTTGGATGGCATATACACAATACGGTGGGCCCCACGTAAAAAACAATGTACAGCCATCCAGGAAACTCAAAACTCACGTTGTGGCACATGTTATTAGCTGGATGGGCCTTGTTTTGGGGAACGCCAATTGCATGCTGACACTATCAGTCGCAACAGACGGCGCGCTATGGACCCACGTGATTTATTTGTTTTATCCACGCCATCCATCCATTTTGGATATGGGGTCTCATCTAATCGACTCCCTATATTGGATGGCTAGGTGTATGATGTGGATTGCTTCAGTGCATGGTCCCAGAAGTGAAGTAATACAAATTGCAGGTAGACGACACCACACGAAACAATGGTTACCAGCCGTTAAAAAACCTTCCATGGACCAAAAAAGTTTTGGATAAGTTCATGTTTGTTTTTTTCCTTTCATATAGGTCGGTGTAACTGGTCAACAAGCGTTACATTAGACCCTAAGGCCTGTTTATACAGTTTTATTACGTTGTATTAAATGGGTCCCACTTTGAATTTCGTAATGGCATGTTTGGAAGAATATTAGATGGGATTAAAATTAACTTTGTGGGCTTTGTAAAATGAGAAAGTGTGAGATGGGATTACTAACTGATGATCGATTTTTGCTTCATCCAAGTTCAATCCAAATGCAATTTTAAAATAAATTCTGAGATTTATTTTTTAATGCATACATTCCAAACATAGTATTAGGAAACATGGGATACACCCAATCTAGGGATAATATCTTACACATGCATTCATTGTAACTTTTACAATTCCATCCACCTTAATCCTACCTAATGCAACTGGCCAAACAGGCCCTAAGAAGTTTTAATTGTGGGTGTCCAATGACCATTGTTTTGTTTTGGTTCACTTGAAATTCTTTAAAATAAGTGGGCAAAACAAATGGATAGTGTAGATATAGGTTTTAGGGTCATAGCCATGACACTCTCTTTCACCTTTAAATCTTGTTTTTGGTTTATGTTGGGAAATTTTATATTAATAATATTGTTGATACAAAAAACTGGTAATCCTTCTGTCTATCTTTCACCTGCGCAAGGATGAAACAAGGGAGACCCTGGCTAGAGCCGGGGACCCTCCATTGCTAAAGTCAGTGATGGGGCAATGTAGGAAAGATTTTTGAAAAAGGTTTTCTGTGTACCTCTCGACTTGGAGTGTTCTCTGTATTTATATGAATAGGAGGATCCCGTCATGCAGGGATTCTTTCCCCGTTATTTTGGATATTTGATTTCAATCCGTTTTTTGTCTCCATCCGATCCCGAAATCCTCGGGGTCGGTGATCCTTTTACGAGATTTCCAGAACAGCGTTTTCATTCACATTGTCTTTTCCTTGCTCGGTCCAGTTTTGACCGACTCTAATAACGAGTTAATCTGGACCAACTTTCTAGGTCAAGTTGTTTGCCATCAGTCGAGCAAAATGGAGCCAATCCGTAATCGAATCCTCTCTTGCTTCGATAGCCGACCTTATAACCAACCTAATTGGGTCAGTTTTACGGTCTGTCGGGCGGCTTCTGAACTTAAGGTCTTAATCGGCCTTTTAGATGTTGCTGCCTCGTCGTCCGAGTCAACTTCATGCATCTATGTAATTTGCCTTTGGCTCATGACTTTATAAGTCTCGGTTGGAGTTTTTATTCCTTATAAACCGAGCTAAGTCTGTCCTTAAGGCATTTAGGTCTCATGCCTCAGTTAGGCTTATTGCCTCGAACTCCCAGGCCGATTCAATAGAGTTGGTCCATTCCATAACCGGGTCTCCGGACTTGTCATATTTTTCCCCAACAGTAAGCTCCCTTACTCCTTACGTCAACTATGTTGATGCTAAGGAGTAGAGTTTTGGGTCGGATTGGACCGGAGACCGATATTATAATGGGACATTTAATGTTCGTATGTCGTCCTGAACATGTGTCGATTCGTTGGTCTAGGTTGCACATGCAAGAAGCCGTCAGAGCGTTTCTTCGGCCAACGAGGTTCAGACGTGTGGCAGGAGCGGTGCCTCCATTAGTCGGTGTGCGCCACGTGTTGGGCAGGGGAGTCGAAACGACCGTCGATACGACTCCTCCTTAAATGCCCTTACCACGTGGCCGAGCTATATAAGGAGGAGCGGGACGTCCTTTCCTCATTTTCGTGCGTTTTCTCCTCTTCCAGTTTTCATTTTCACAGTTTTCCCGCCCTTTGTCATTTTCGTTCTTCCTTCTTGATTTTCGCTTCCATGTTCGCCCCCCTTTCCAGTCTGTATCGTCATCTCGGGTGAGTTTCAAACTTTCCCTCCCTTTTCTTTTTTGAATTTCAATGGCAATGAGTGGTTCTCAGAGTCCCCGGGAGGGAGCTTCCGGTGACGAGGGTGAAGCGAGACATTTCTGAAATGTCTCGGAATCGCCCTCGCTGCTGGCGGAGATGGCTATTGGTGTCAATGAAGCCTTCCAGTATTCGGAGAGGATAACTGAGTCTTCGGCGGAGTGCCCTGCTTCTATGGGTCTCTCTTGCAGAGAAGCGTCTTTGACGACTGCCCCTGGCAGACCTAATCCTCCTGGGGAGGAAATGGAGGAAGAAGATGAGGATATTGAAGGGACGAGTGAGTCGATCCCCACACAAAGACCAGCAAGAACCGTTGAATCGGCGGCCGAGGGAGGAAAGGCAGGAGATGAGCAGAAGGGTCCGGTTCCCTCGGTCCTGACCGAGGCGGACCTTAATAGGATCAGGGCCTGGTATCATGTCCCAGACTCAGTTATCCTCCGCCTTCCTCTGTCGAGTGAGTTACCTGACCATCCTCCGGCTGGGATGGTCGCAATCTTCCAAGTTGCTCTACAATGCGGCTTGCGTCTGCCCCTCCAGGGCATTACTCGGGATTTACTTTCCCAACTCCAGATTGAACCGGGGCAGATAGTTCCGAACGGATGGAGGAACTTGTTCGGATGCTCGGTGTTGTGGGTTGAGACAGCAGCCCCCATTGACTATCGACGAGTTTCTCCATCTGTACCAAGTACGGCCGAATCCACAACAGCCTGGCTGGTATTTTTTGTGTGCTTGGAGGGATAAGGGCGAGCTTTTGATAACCGACCCTCCTACCTCCAACAAGCACTGAAGAGATAAATGGTTCTGGGCGTGTGGCAGAACTCTTCGAACCTCGTGTTCCTCGGGAGTTCTCCCAAGCAGGTGACTTGGCATGCCCTTTTTCTTTATCTCTTTACACCGTTGTGTTTTTTGAGTCCGACTGAATGCATTCCGCAGATAACCCCATGCGCAGGCTGAAACTAGGATCCGACGCCCTGGAGCAGATCAGGGATCTGAAGGCATTGGATCTGGAGGAGCGATCTTGGAATACACTTCTCCAACCGGAGCATCTTCTTCTCTTGGGTTTAGACTCGGTTGTGACAGGTAACTTCTAGATGTCTAGTTGCATCTTCTTCTAACTTTTTTGACTCGTCTTGCTTTTCTTAGTGCAAAGATGGCTGAGGCAAGGCCCATTCTTCGTCCTCCTTCCAATATGAAAGCTTCTCCTCGGTCGGAGACTCAGTCCGAGACTCGTCCTCCCAAGAGACCAAAGACGGTCTCAAAGGCTAACGGGCAAGCCACACCGGCCGTCCCAACCGAGGTCCCAACCATAGACTTGGAGGAAGGGGCAGAAGGGGCGGACGCAGTGGCGGTAGTGATAGCTCCCGACTCTCAGGCTCAGGCAGCTCATGAACCTCAAGTGGCCTCTGAGCCAGGACCCGTTGCAGAGCAGGTCCCGGAACAGAGAGGGGAGCCCTCAGGAGGGGAGATGACTCAACAGGAGGCGTTCTTCCAACGGACTGTGACGGACATGGTCCCTTAGGCGCTTTCCCATGGGAGCGGGAAAGAGTTCGCTGCCCTATTCGAAGCTCCCAAGAGACAGACTCTCTCTCGTGCTGTAAAGATTCTCCTTGAGGTAAGGCTCAGACTTCTCACTCGGCTTGTTGATTCCTTCGATTTTAATCTGATTTGGCCTTTGTCTTTTGCAGTTCACTCCTTGTTTGCTCAAGGCTAGCTTAGATCTGGTCGATGCTCAAAATTGAGCGGGGATGCTGAAGCAGCTGAGAAACGAGCAGCGGAGGCAGAAGTATAACTTGAAGTTGCCATGGCTCGGGTCGGCCTATGTCTGGCGAATTAAGGCTTGCTCGAAAGGCCATCGAGGATGTCAAGGCCGAGTGCGCTCATGTGACCTCGCTATTGAAAAAGGCCTAGGAGGAGAGTCGGTGAATTCGTCAGGCTCATGCCTCCTCAGAGGACAAGACAAGTTGGCTCAGCTTAAGGCTGAGACCCAGGCCTCCATTGAGAAGGCCAAAGAAGAGGTCGGGGACCAGACTTTAAAGGCCTTTTTGAATCCCAAGAGTATCTAGAGGAACGGGATCGCCTGTATCAGGACGGATACACCAAGTGTGTTAGAGTGATGAAGGAAGTTTTCCCCGACCTTGATCTCTCGGGATTTGACGAAGATGCCTCTGAGTCTGAGGGTCCAGAGGCCAAGCCAACTGGGTCTGTTAACGCCGCGACTGGTATCAAGGTCGAGCCTGAGGCAGCTCCGGAGGTCGCTTCGAGCGGCGGTAGCAGCTGAATCCAAGCCACCTCCTGTGTTAATTCCTAATGAACCTTGGAGCTAGTTTGAAGATTTCAAGCACTTTAAGCACACCAAGCTTCAGACACTTCAAACACACCAGGCGAGCTTGAGAGCATCTGCAACAGAGAGGGGACACAACATATTGCGGCCGACTCTTTCTGCTTTTATCTTTATGGTTTTATCAATGTAATTCCACGGTAGACAATCATATAACCCGATGTAGAAGTTATTTGATGAATGAATATACTTTATCTTTTTACTCATTTGACTCGGCTTACAAGTTTTCCATTTTCTGCTTAACTGAGTTTCAAGTTTCTACGAATGTTTAATGGCTGACCTAGGGATAATAGATCTTCAGATACTCGACATTCCAAGGATGAGGTAGTAATTGACTGGTTAGGTCTTCCAACCGATATGTTCCAGGTCGGATGGTACTTGAGACGACATAGGGTCCTTCCCAATTGGGTCCCAGTGTGCCTGCACCAACCTCCTTAGTGTTTAGGAACATTTTTCGAATGACCATATCTCCTAATCGAAAGCGTCTAATCTTAATTCGGGCGTTGTAGAACCGAGCCACTTGTCAATGTCGAGCTAACATCCGTAGCTGAGCTTTTTCCCACTGTTCTTTTAGGAGATCAAGTCCGAGAGCCAAAAGTTCTCCGTTGTCTTTTTCGTTAAACGAGCTGACTCAAGCTTAAGGCAACCCGATCTCGACCGGGGTGACGACTTCTGAGCCATATACAAGGGAGAAAGGAGTTTCTCCCGTGGCTGTTCAAGCAGTGGTTCGGTATGCCCATAGTATTTTAGGAAGCTCTTCAACCCGTGCTCTTTTAGCTCGGTCGAGTTTAGTTCGGAGATGCTGATTAATGATCTTGTTGACTACCTCGACCTATCCGTTCGTTTGAGGATGATGAGGGGATGCATAAACGTTTCTGATCCAGAGATTACTATACATTTCTCAGTATTGCCTATTGTTGAACTACTTCCCATTGTTGGTGATACTGGTCCGAGGTATCCCAAATTGACAGATAATGTTTTTCTAAACAAAGTCTGTGATTTTTTGTTCGGTTATCCTAGCCAATGGCTTAGCCTCGGCCCATTTTGTAAAGTAGTCTACTGCAATAACAACAAACTTGGTCTGTCCCTTCCCCAAAGGGAATGGTCAGATGATGTTGATTCCCCATTGTGCGAATGGCCAGGGGTCAGTCATAGGAGTCAGCTCCTCAGGGAGTTGTCTCGGAATAACCGCAAATCGTTGGCATTTGTCGCAACTTTGGACGAGCCTCCGAGCGTCATGTTGTATAGTCGGCCAGTAATATCCTCGTCGCAGTACCTTATGCGCAAGTGACCGTCCTCCCAAGTGATTTTCGCAGATTCCTTCATGGATCTCCCGTAATACGTAATCGGCTTCATCGGAGTTCAGGCATCGTAGCAAGGGAGCGAAGAATCTGTTATTATACAATAGCCCGTTGAGTATAGTGTAATGAGAGGCTCGATCTTTGATTGTCAGGCCTCGGCACGATCCTCGGGCGGTTTTCCACTGCCTAGATATTAGACGATCGGGTCAAGCCAAGCGGGTTCCGAATCGATTGAATGTATGGTTAAGCTAACCAGTTCATCAATACTCGACTTAGCAATGTATTCGATTGGAACAGATCTGGGTATGTCGTCTTCGTCGGTAAAGGCAAGTTTTGCCAGTAGATCAGCCTTAGCATTTTTTGTTCGAGGGATCCGAGTCACAATACATAGTTAAAAACCACCGATCAACTCTTTGGCTTTCTTCATATATGCTTTCAGTTGCTCTTTTCATGTTTGATACACACTGGTGACTTGGTTGACGACCAACTGCGAGTCGCTAAATATGTCGAGATGAGTCACACCCAGACTGGCTACAATTCGAAGGCCGAGCAATAAGGCTTTGTACTCTACTGTATTATTCGTCTTAAGGTATATTGCATGTAAGTTTGATTGAGAGTTTCCAAAACGACTCCTGCCCCGTTTGCCTTAGATGAGCCGTTGACATTAAGCTTCCAGGGGATTGAGTCGGGCGATAACTCGGGAGAAGCATTCGTCGATTGTTTGGTTCCAAGCTCGATAAGTGAATCGATTTGTGGTGTAACTTCAACGATGAAGTCGGCCACAGCTTGCCCTTTTGTCCCTACTCTCGGCTTGTAATGAATATCGAATTCACTGAGCACGATCGCCCACTTCTTTAATCGACCGAAGGCTTCTGGTTTCTGAAGGATCTGACGCAGTGGGAGATCGGTCATGACGATGATTGTGTGAGCTTGAAAATATGGCCGAAGTCGTCGCGAAGAGACGACTAGGACTAGGGTCACCTTCTCCAGAGGCGGATGTCTCGTTTCTACTAGCAATAATGATTTACTGACGTAATATACATGCAATTATTTTCCTTTATGCTCACATATTAAAGCCAAGCTTACAACTGTGTCGGAAACCGCCAAGTATAATAGCAAAGCTTCCCCTAGCTCGGGTTTCGATAGGATGGGTGGAGATCCGAGGTACGACTTTAATTACTGGAACGCTACTTCACACTCTTCCGTCCACTCTACCATTTATCAACCCTTAAGCTGCTTGAAGAATGGGAGGCAATTGTCGGTAGCTCGGGAGAGAAAGCGGTTGAGTGCGGTTACTCGTCCAGTCAGCCTCTGTATATCCTTCATCGTTTTTGGAGATTCCACGTCGAGTAATGCTTTAATTTTCTCTAGGTTCGCCTCAATTCCTCGTTGACTGACTAGAAATTTGAGAAATTTACCCGAGCCGACCCCAAAGGCACACTTGCTCAGTTTAACTTCATCTGGTATTTGCGAAGAATGAGAAACATCTCTTTTAGGTCCGTAATATGATCGGTCGGGTGTATACTTTTGACGAGCATGTCATCAATGTATACTTCCATGGTTCGGCCGATCTGCCAAGCAAACATCTTATTCACCAACCATTGGTACGTTGCTCCTGCATTCTTTAGACCCAATGACATCATTCGGTAATAGTAAAGTCTTTTGTTGGTGACAAAGGTAGTCTTAGATTTATCTGATGATCCATTACAATTTGATTGTACCCAGAATAGGCATCCATAAAACTAAGAAGTTCGTGCCCTGCCGTGCTATCCACCGGTTGATCGATCATTGGAAGAGGAAAGTTATCCTTTGGGCAGGCTTTATTTAAGTCGGTATAATCAATACAGACTCGCCACTTCCCATTGGCTTTCTTCACGAGGACGACGTTGGCTACCCATTCTGGATAGTAAATCTCCTCGATGAATTTAGCCTTGAAAAGCTTGCTATCCTCTTCTTCAATAATGACATACCTTTCGGGGCCGAGCGGACGTCGCTTCTGTCGGATAGGTCGATAAGTCGGATCGATGTTGAGTCGGTGGGTCATCACCGAGGGATCGATCCCTGGCATATCTTTATGACTCCATGCAAATATGTCAGCGTATAGCCAGAGTAGTGATATCAGCTTGTCTTTCAGAGGTGACTGCAGAGACGAGCCAATCTGTATTATTTTAGACTCGTCTGTCTCGAACAAGGGTACTGGAATAAGATCTTCTACCATCTGGCCTCGCTCGTATGTCTCGGCCCGAGGGTCCAACGATTCAATCATGGTTACCTTGGCCAGAGCTTTCACGGTAGTTGCGTAGCAGCGTCGTGAATCCTGTTGATCGCCTTTCACTACTCCTACTCCCGATTCGGTCGGGAATTTCATGGATAAATGGTACATTGATACCACAGCTTGAATAAGGCTCAAAGACGGTCGACCGAGTATGGCGTTATACACCGATGGTTGGTTGACTATCAGAAAATCAACAATTACTGTTGCTTGGTATGGAAAGTTACCCGCAGTGAGATGACTCCCTCGGGGAGTGTTCGGCCACCAGAGAATCCAATTAATAGGGTGTGAATTGGCCGTAAAGCCGACCGTTCGACACCCATTTTGTCAAATGCTTGAGTAAACAAAACGTCAGCTGACGACCCTGTATCCACAAGAATGCGGAATACTTTGCGGTTTGCTATCGCGAGGGTCACGACCAATGCGTTATCATGCGGATGATAGATGCCTCAAGTGTCCTAAGCAGTGAATGAAATGCAATATTTTTTCATTTTCTTTTCTTTCGAAGGCCAAGCTAGTATTAGGATTTCGGACTCGGGCCGACTAATGCTCCTAACATGATTTTTTCGAGCATTGTTCCAATCATTTTCGCCTCGGGGACCACCGACGATGGTTCAAATTTCCTCAATGGGTCGATTGTCGCCCGAGCGTTCTTCCGTCGTCCCTGTTCTCTCGACGTGCTCTCTCAGACGACCTTCTCGGATGAGTCGCTCGATCTCTTCTTTCAAGTGGTAGCAATCACTCGTATTATGTCTATGATCACGATGGTAATGACAGTATTTGTTTTTGCTTCGTAGGTTCAGATTGCTTCGGAGTCGATCTGGCCAATTGACGAATCCTTCGCCCTTAATCTCCATCAAAACCTACTCTTGCAGTTTGTTGAGTGGGGTATACGTCAAAAATTTATAGTTTGGTCATTTACTTGACTTACGATCATCACGCGCTCGATCATATTTACGTTTCTTTCCACTGGCCGAGTCAACTTCTTTCTTTGCTGACTCTTTGGCCAGGGCTTTCACATTTTGGGCCGCTTCACGCATGATCCGGGTTTCCTCGGCATCTGCGTACTTATCTGACCAGGTCATAAACTCGGCCAAAGTAATAGGCGGGTTCTTGTCCAGGGATGCCAGAAATGGTTTGTCTTTGACGCCTAGCATAATTGAGTTGAGTGTTGCCTTGTTTGAATGTTTCTGAACCTATAGCGACTCGAAGTTAAAACTCTTGATGTAATCTTTCAGCAACTCTCCCTCTTTTTGCACTATATTGTTCAGGTGTGCAAGCGGCTTTAGCTTCTTCTTCCTACCAATGAAATTGGTGAGGAAGGCATCACCGAGTTCCGTGAACGAGCTAATGGACTTTGACTTCAACTGCTTGAACCAAAGTTGAGCTACATTGGATAAGATGAGGGAGAAGGCTCGGCACATCACAACATCCGAGGCATCTTGCAGCTCCATATACGTTTGGAAGGATTTGATGTGCTCGGTAGGATCGGTCTTACTGGTGAAAGGTATAATTTGCGGAAGATGAAATCGTTCTGGTAACCGAGCTTGCATTATCTCTTCTATGAATGGAGACGATTTTACCTCGGGCCTCGTCTGATGTGTATCATGACCTTGCTTCATGTCTGCGATCTCTTCCCGTACTTCTCTCCCTGAAGTCCTGAAGGTCGGCTTTCCAGGGTTCGTCTCTATCTGTCATACTTTCAACCGGAGGCCTGCTGCGTCTCCTTTGATCTATTTCATGTCGTGGGTCGGAAGCTGGTAGTGGGGCAATCACGGAATGAGCGGGCATAAGCTCGGCCGAACCTTGGTGCTGACTCGGTTGAGGGACAAATCGCGGAGCGGTAGGCTCAGGGTTAACGAATTGTTGCGGAGCATTCGCTGGCCACTATAACACTGGGGAGGGACTTGCTAGCGATGGATCTGTTCCAGCATCCGCTTCATATAGTTCAGATCAGTTCTGAGCTCTTACACTTCTTTATCTAGCCGACCGTTTCCTCGGTTTCGTTGGTTTTGCCTGGTCGAAACGGAGAATGTTGGACGGGGAACAAGGCCTGTCGGTTGTCGGGTTGGTTCTGAGCTCCTTGGACCCAGTTCGTACCCAACAGGGCTTTAAGTGCCGGTGGTGCAGTAACGGCCTCAGCAGGCTCATTTTGAACAGTTTTTCTAGTCCTTTTCATTGGAACTTTGTTAAAAGCTACTGGATAAAGCCTGGAAAATGACTTTTTGTATCGTTTCCCTCAGATGGCGCCAATCTGTTAATGTAAAAAACTGGTAATCCTTCTTCCTATCTTTCACCTGCACAATGATGAAACAAAGGAGACCCTGGTTAGAGCCGGGGTGTAAGACCCATATCCTAGACTGTACCATTCTGTAAGCTTCCGCGATCTTCCTAATCTAATTTCGGCAACCTTCAGCCCTTAACCAGCATTTGCGCGCGACCCTGCGTTACACGCCGTCAACCTGAATCGACTCAACTCAAGACTTGTACCCTAGCGACCGCGTCGTCGCCGCGGTTCCGATGCCGCGACTCGCGCGCCGATCCGATACTCTGGCCAGGAGATGTGAGCCGGCGTTCGGTGTGAGGAAAATACCGCGGGTGCGAATTCTAAGAGAATCTCTACAATATGTCACATCAATCAATCAATCAATCTCATCATGTCAAGTACATGTCAAGTACACATCACCTTACACCCATCCCCAAGCAACGTCTAAAGTCAAAAGTTTCTTATAAGCCCATACCCCTTCTTACACAATCTACCACAAAAGTCAAAAAGGCTCTTACACATCCATCACTCCATCACCCATCTCTCTTTACAACCCTCTCTCTATCTCTCTCATTCTCAAAATACTTTCCCAAGCAAGAGAGAGCCACACGTCCAAGCCATTTCTACCTTCTAAGGGAATTGTGTGTGGTCCACTTGATACCCCCCTCATCTCCCATCTCAACCATCCAAACTCTATCTCCTCCGTTCAAATCGAAGCTAAGGAGCAAAAGAAGCCAAGGGAGCAAGAAGAAGACGGTGGGTGTTTATCCGTCAATTTTTATGTTTAATGGCCCACTTGTGGTGGGACCCACTTGATGTATGCATTGTATCTTGCATGGAGGAGCTCATAGTGGCGGAGCTCCTCCCATCTCCACCTCATGTTTTTATCTCTCTCTCTCTCTCTCTCTCTCTCTCTCTCTCTCCTTCTTTTGATGTGTGTGGCCCACCCTGATGCACCCCACCATGATTTATTTATTATATGTCCAGTAGATCTGGACGGTGGAGATCCACCCCACTTTGTCGTGTGTGGTGTGTCCACACCGTCCAACAACTTGGACAGTGAGACCCATCGTGGCGCATGTGTATCATCCACATCGTCCATTCACGGTGGAGCCTACTGTGATGTGGATTTCATCCACGCCGTGCATCCGTTTTGTTGCAGCAGCAGCAGCTGCTGCTGATGTCAATAGCCCTGAGGGCCTGATCGCAAGGTATATGTAAAAAAAAAAATTTCCAGGCCGTCCACTCATGTGGACTCCACCTTGATGCACGTATTATATCCATGACCGTCCATCCATTTGTTGGTGGGTCCCACACGTGTGGACCCACCTGCCACGTGTGGACCCCAGCTGAAACGTGAGGATTTTAAATCCACACCGTCCAGCTTCCAGGGATGGATCCCTGGACGCTGGCTTGATTGGTTTTATATATATATATATATATAATATGATATTATATATTATATTATATAATATATATATATACATCATATATCTGGTGGGCCCCACGTGGGACCCACCTTCTATGTATATGTATTATACCAACGTCGTTCATCTGCTCCATCCAGCCGTCCATTGGGATGTTTTGCTGGATAGGACTCCCTTTGACTTACGTGCTGTATATGCACACCGTCCATCTGGACGGTGCTACATGGGACCACCATGATGTATTCGTTTCATCCACGCCGTCCAGACAGCGCTGGATGGCACTGCACAATGTTTGGCTGGTGTTGTGGCCAACCATGATGTATTTGTCTCATCCACACTGTCTAGATAGTACTGGACGGTGCTGAACAATGTTGGATGGTGCTGATTCACATGGACAATGTATGGACGACGCTAATTTGTTTGGACAATGTCTGGACGTTGTTGTCCTCTTAAAAGGGTAAATATATTATTATTATAATATATATATAGGTGATATATGTGGTGGGCCCCATGTGGAATCCATGTTGATGTATGTACGTATCTGGTGTCCACCATCCATTGTAGGAAGGTGGGACCCACCTGATATATGTACCTTGTATCCACGCCGTGCATTCCCCAGTCGTGGTACCTCACCTTGATGCATGGGTTGTAATCCACACTGCAATGGATCCCACGTGATGTATGTGTCGTCCAGCTGATGGACGTGGGGTCCCACCCGGAGATTTGTGTTTTATCCGTCGTCCAGAACGCTGGACGGTGGGACCCATCGAGAGGTATATGTTGTATCTACGCCGTTCAGGGCCAACAGGCCCAACCGTGATGTATTTGTTACCCGAGCCATTTAGGACCAATAGGCCCATTTGTTGCTGTAATGAGGCCCATTTGCTACTATAATGAGGCCCACTTGTTTATATATGAGGCCTGTTTGATGTATGTGTAGACCCAACATGAGGCCATTGTGATGTATTCGTGGCCTATGGGCAAGGCCCATTATGATATGTATTAGGCCCATGACGCATGGCCCTTTCGATGTATTTGAGGCCCAGACGCGTGGCCCATTTGATGCATATGAGACCCAAGTGTAGGGCCTACATGTTATGTATATGAGGCCCATGTGTAGGGCCCACCTGTTATGTATATTAGGCCCATGTTCAGGGCGCACCTGTTGTGTATATGAGGCCCTGTGTGATGTACGTAAGGCCCAAATAGCAAGGCTCGATGTTATGTATGAGAGGTCCATGGTAAGGCCCACTATGATATAATTTCGGCCCATTTGGTAGGGCCCATTGTGATGTATTTTCGGCCCATATGTGCGGCCCATTGAGTTATATATGTGGCTCAGGAGTGAGGCCCTGTGTGATGTATGTGAGGCCCAGATGGCGAGGCTCGATGTGATGTGTGAGAGACCCATGCGATGTGGCCCACTTAATGTATATATGGCCCTTATGTGAGGCCATGGGCCCACTATATATTATATTTGGCTCTATGTGGGCCACTTCTTGGGAGCAATGTTGGTTAAATGTCCACATTTATGGGCAATAGTGGTTGAATGCCCACATTTTGACCGATTTCGATTGACGTGACCGATTTGCCGATTCTGATTATCAATTGATTTCGATTGCCGTGACCGATTACTGATTGACGTGACCGATTTACCGATTCTGACTATCGATCGATCCCGATTGTCGTGACCAATTGTCGACTTTGATTGACATGACCGATTTGTCGATTCTGATTATCGATCAATTTCGATTGTCGTGACCGATTGTCGATTGACGTAACCGATTTGTCGATTCTGACTATCGATCGATCCGGATTATCGTGACCGATTTGTCGATTCTGATTATCGATCGATTTTGATTGTCGTGACCGATTGTCGATTGGCGCGACCGATTTGTCAATTTCGATTATCGATCAATTCCGCTTATCGAGGCCAAGTATCGAGGCCGATTCTGATTTGTCGAGGCCGATTGTATAGGCTGACTCCGATTGTCGAGACCGATTGTATAAGTCGATTTCGATTTGTCGAGGCCGATTGTATAGGTCGATTGACCGATTATCAATCGAGACCAATTATCGTGGCCGATTGCTGATTATGATTGTCGTGGCCGATTGGCAGATTATCGATCGAGGCCAATCATCATGACCGATTGACGATGCCAATTGTCGGTGCCGGATTTAAGGCCCAATGTGATGTATATGAGGCCTACGTGATGTTGGCCATTGTGATGCATTTGAGCCGATTGTGGATTCCGATTATGATGTATATTAGGCCCATGTTTGAGGCCCATCGTGATGTATATTAAACTCGTGAGGTATGAGGCCCATGATGATTGTATGAGGATCTCCTGTGAGGTCATGGGTCCACCATATGTGATGTATCCATGAGGGCCATACCTGATGGTTGGCCAATGTTGCTTAAATGTCTACATTTTCGAGGTCGATTGTCGATGCCGGTTGTTGATACCGATTATGAGTATGTGACAGCATATCATCATAATACATACCCATACACATCATTTGCATGTTTGTTATGAGATGTGATTGACCATTGCATATGCCATAGGACAGGTTGTTCATGAGACTCCCTGATAGGCGAAAATTGTCTCACATAAGTACACGATATGCGCAGGATTGATGCATGACTGGATTGTATAACTCAAGCATCTTGTATTGTGTGTTGTGATTATTATACGCCCTAGCGACATCAGGGTCGTAGCCTCCACAGGTATTTCGTAGATTGACAGATGGGACACTAAAAATGCATTAGACATGGGGTTGTTCATGAGATATCCTTGGGTGAAAGTCCCGAACCCACTTGTCTCACATAGAGGTTGCTCACGTTTAGGCGAGATGGATGCATGAGCGCATGAGATCCGTATACCGTTATTCAAGCATCTTGTATTGTGTGTTGTGATTATTATACGCCCTAGCGACATCAGGGTCGTAGCCTCCACAGGTATTTCGTAGATTGACAGATGGGACACTAAAAATCTGTTCTACATGGGGTGTTATAGATATCCTTGGGTGAAAGTCCCAGAACCCACTTGGTTCCAGAGGTTGCTCCAACGTTTAGACCGAGTGGATGCATGAGCGCATGAGGGTCATATACCGTTAGGCCGCGTCTCTCACTGTGTCATGGTCGGTTGGAATGGGGTACGACCTTACTTGCCCGAGAGGAGGGGACAATGCTAGGCTGAGTCTGACCAGCTCGAGGAATGGGTCTGCTATCGACGAGTCGGGCCCGATATTGGCAGGCAGATAGTGAGGTCTCTTCCACTCACCTTATTGCGTGCGATTGGGCGGCAATTTGGTTTGGAGTGTAATAGACCCCGGTGATTCCCTAGAGAGAAACCGTACTAATATGTGGACTTATTGAGCAAGAATTGCATATTCATTCATTCACTATCCACTCAAGTTGGTGGTGCGTAACTATTTGTTACGGGTACTTTCGATGGCTAGGATTTTGGTTGGGCGCGCGACTAACCTGAGATCAGGAGTTTACCACATTGAGTCTGACTATCTAAATTTAGGTATGGGACTGGTTTGGATAGAAGTTCCTTGTGGTGAACCCCGTAGCCTGCGATACTACGTACTATCATCCTGACTTCATACTCCAGCATGGTCATTTCATTCGCACCGCATATTACATTGCATCCGCAGTACTTAGCATTTTGGGTTATTATGTTTCTGCACTTATATGGCCTAGACGGACTTAACAGGATTTACATATTGCATTTTACCTCGGCATCTGATATTTGACTTACTGTCCTGGCATTAGATAGTCGATCTACATTGCTTCATCAGTGTATGATATTATTTTTATTATATTTTTGCATCGCATAGCCTGGATAAGGCTGATGATATTTATGGGCCTATTAGCATGTGTTCACATTATTTTGATATTGTATGACTTATGAGCTTGTCAGTATTTCCGCTTACTCTAATTATTCTGATATTGCTTACTTAGCACTTACCTTGTGCACACACTTACACCACCCTCTAAGCTTTCTATAAGCTTATGCATGATAGATGCGTGCAGGTGATGTTAGGTTGCAGCAGCGTGGAGCTTGGAGCATGTAGCTGTCTTTTGTAGCTTTGATTTTATTTTGACATATGCATTTCCCTTTCAGCATTGTATTCAAAGTTTATATTAGTGGATATGTGATGATGATATTGCTTTTGTGATTTGGGTATATTTGTAGTTATGCTTCTTATGAGACAAATGTACGTTAAAAAAATCCTCCTTGTAGAACCCCAAGATCGGAACCTGGCGTATGGACGCTGGGAGCCGAGAATGGGGTACTACGGAGGCTGTCGGCACCGGGTTCGCCCAGTTTTGACCCACTCTAATAACGAGTTAATCTGGACCAGCTTTCTAAGTCAAGTTGTTTGCCATCTGTCGGGCGAGATGGAGCTAATCCGTAATCGAATCATCTCTTACTCCGATAGCCGACCTTATAACCGACCTAATCGGGTCAGTTTTACGGTCAGTCGGGCGGCTTCTGAACTTAAGGTCTTAATCGGCCTTTTAGATGTTGCTGCCTCGTCGTCCGAGTCAACTTCATACATCTATGTAATTTGCATTTGTCTCATGACTATATAAGTCTCGGTTCAAGTTTTTATTCCTTATAAACCGAGCTAAGTCTCTCCTTAAGGCATTTAGGTCTCATGCCTCGGTTAGGCTTATTGCCTCGAACTCCTGGGCCGAGTCAATAGAGTTGGTCCATTCCATAACCGGGTCTCCGGACTTGTCATATTTTTCCCCAACAAATATTTTTACATTATTTTGATGTTAAATTATAATTAAAATAAGTTGAAATTGCTCTTTAGATGGAGAGATTTTTGTATTAATATAATGAAAATGTGTAATTACAAAAAAATAAAAATAAAAATAATAAAAATCCTTGTTGCCTGAATGTATAAGCATTGACCAATAATTCATATTTAGTTTGACAATAGTAAAATTGTAATGATAGCGTATTTCCTTTATATTCTCGAGATAATTGGCGAAATAGAAAGGCCATGGTGAAGAGGGCCATTTTCAGTCACATATATAAATTAAATCTAACGGCTGAAACCACTCCACACATGTTGATGCTAGACACATGCATGCGAGATTTGGATTATTGATCACGGAGACTTCGGCGAAGTGGATCATTGCTAACCTCGCAAACACCTCTACACGTGGCTGCATGTGCGAAACCAACACTTGCGGAGGCCATACATGCTGAAATTTGGTTTTTGAAATTTAAAAATATTCGAGATTTTGGAAAATTTCAAATGAAAAAGTATAGTTTATGCTTTTGTCCTATGTCGAAAATGGAAAAAAAAAACGTGTAGTTTATATGTGGAGGTGTGTGTATTATTCTTACTTGAAGTTTTAGATATTGAAATCCTCGAGTTGCGTATTCCAGTGGGTAGCACTAAAATGCACACGCGTGCTTAGGCACAGGCTTGGGCAAGGGAGTGGGCGGTGGGGTTGTAGTGGCGCTAGTTGGCACACGTGCGCATTGCGTTGCAAAGTGGTCGCTTCCTCATGACCTTATATGAACCGTCGCGAGACGGTGCTAGTGGTCTGATATGAGCGTAGGTGCTATGGATCTAAAATAAGCTGGGGTTTTATAAGCTACTGAGAATAGTCGGATTATTAATCTGAAATGGTTAGCCATTTTTTAGAATGACTAATAACCTTAAAAGCTACAACAGTCCAAAAACGAACGGAATATGATGATCCAACAGTTAGATCTTTCGATCCGATGACTAGAAACGGCTCAAATTAATGATCAACGGTAAAAAATATTTTTCAAACGTTCTGAACCATTAATGGTTACTTAGCAATGGTCCACTCCCTAGTGCTTATATAAATTGGACCATTTCGGTCCAATACTCAATCAACTCCAACAAATCTCTCCTCATCCATCAGATCATCTATAAAACATCTCCATCAAAGAATACTATAAATACGTCCATTGTTTAAGTTCGTCAAAAGACCTGCTGCATTGAATTGTTTCTAAGTAGACCATTTGTATGTTGCAGGCAAGATCTGGATAAGCTTATCTTATCCTGAAAGCAATTCGCCTGTAACCCATCAGCAATTGATAATGGAGCGAATCACGCTTTAAGGACAATGCAATTTAACAAAAATAATTAATTTTTATTCTATTTTTATTTTTAGGTATTTCCAACAATACATGCAGGTCATTCTACTTGGTGTCCGTAGTCTTCGTATACAGGCAGCCTACTTGTTTGCTAGCCATCGTCTGGTGGGTCCTACCTGATACACGCCTGGATGTCTGCCACAACTACAGTGTTCTCATGTGCAGTTGCATGTGGAGGAGAGCTAATCAATGGCTGGGGCCACTCTGACTTTAGGCCCGGCAATGGGTTGGATTTGGTTTGAATCAGGGATAGCCCAATCCCATCCCATTTAATAAACAGGCTGGGAATCTGGCTTTAACCGTTAAATCCTTTAAATAATAATTGTGTCATGGTCGATTCACTTACCTAGTCATACCTAAGATGCTAATTGTTTTCAACTGTGTTTGTCCATGCTTCCTTATGTTCAAGGTAGCTTTGTTCTTACTCCATGATCCTTTGGAATAGACCAAAACTATATGGTATGGGTATAAATGTTTTGGGTTGTTAGTTGGGATTAGTTGGCCCGGCCTATTGATTCACCATAGGGGCGGTTGGGTCAGGTTGGGCTAAATCCAAGCTTGACCCACTTATTCAACTAACATTTTGGTCCAAACCTGACCCACAACTCCACCCAACTTGGCTAGACCTGGCTTCTAAGTGGGTCGGGCCAATTGATCCATGGGTTGACTTGACCCGTTGCTACTCCTAACTGAGCTTCATGTTGGCCCAAGCTAGCCTAAAATCACTTGGCCCAAATAAAGTATAGACGGTTTCAAAAAAGATTTTTCAGGCATTGCCAAGACTCCACCCCTTGCCCAAAATTGCAGCTCGGTGAGGCCCACACCAACTTGTGTAGGTATTGACACTTCGGTTTGCTTTCTATCATGTGTTGTGTGCACAAGCATGCCAAAATCGATATAGCAGCCCGATCAAAGCCGATTAGCTTTGACCCGTCGTCGAAATAAGCAAATACATCTAATGTGAACATATATTACTAGATTATGAGAAGATTGGTCGTTTACTAAGCCACTTTGTAGATTTTGATAATGATCAAGCAATAATCGAATGGTGGAGTCTTCCTCTGAATAGTGCCTTCTCCAAAAAAGTACAGTCTATCATGTAGGGTCCACCTTGGATGTGGATCATTCATTGTAAGAGGCCTACCTTTAATGTGGATAGTCCATATTATGTGGGCCCCACCTTGATGTTAGTCATTTATCATACGGTGCTTATCTTAGATCTGGGCTATCCATCATGTTCGACATTGGATGTGGATTGTCCATCATATGGGGCCCACCTTTAATGTGGACTTTTCATCAAGCGGGGCCTAACTTTGAAGTGGGTTGTCTATCATGTGGGGTCCGCCTTAAATGTGGATCATTCATTGTTAAGGCCCAACCACTAATGTGGACCATCCATTACATAGGGCCCACCTTCTTGTGGGTCATTCATCATTTCGGCACCCACCTTGGACGTGGATCGTCCATCACGTGGGTCCCACCTTTAATGTGGGCCATCCATCACGCAACACCCAACTTCAAAGTAGTCCATACATAATGCGAGGTTGCCTTGAATGTGGAACATTTATCATTAGGGATCAACTTTTTACGTGGACTGTCGGTTATGTGGGGGGCCCATCCTCATGTGGTTCATCCATCATGCAAAGACCATCTTTGATGTGGCCCGTCCATCATGTCGGACATTAGATGTGGATTGTCCATGACGCAGGGCCCAACTTTAATTTGGATCATCCATCATACAAGGTCTAACTTCAAAATGGTCCATCCATCATTCGAGACCCACCTTGGATGTTGGTGATTCATTCTTAGGGATCAACCTTTAATATGGACCGCCCATTACGTGGAGCTCATCTTGATGTGGGTCATCTATCATGGGGCCACCTTGGATTTGGGTCATCCATCATGTTAGACATTAGATGTGGATTGTCCATCATGTGGAGCACACCTTTAATATGGACCGTTTATCATGCAAAGGCCAACTTTAAAGTGGGTCATCCATCGCGTGTGGTTGCCTTAGATGTGGGTCATTCATCATTGGGGGGTCAACCTTGATGTGGATTGTCCTTTTATGTAAAGCCCACCTTCATGTGGGTCACTAATCATGCCGGGCTTGCTTTAGACATGGGTCGTTCATGGTTAAGGCCAGACCTTTTATGTGGATTTTCCATTATATGGGGCCTATCTTGATGTGTCATCCATCGTGTGGGGCCCGTCATCAATGTTAATTGTCCATCACGTGGCATGCATCTTGACTGTCCATGTGGAGCCTACTTTGATGTCGGTTGTTTGTTATGTAGGCCCCACCTTTAATGTGGGTTGTCCATTGTTCCTGTCACCTTTAATATGGATAGTCTATCAAGTGGAGAGATGAAAAAGATGATGGGAGATATAAAGTAGAAGGTCTACTAGCTTTTATTGGACAAGTGAAATTTCCTTTAAGAGTTAAAAAGATAAAACTTGATCTCCAAGACAATAAGTATTGGACTAAATCATTGCTAAGCAACCCAATTTCAATGAAAATACTTGATTCTATTTAGTTGACTATAAAATGCACGTAAGGAGTAAATAAATCGTCATAATAGATGCTTGCTATTCAATTTAAAATGGGAAATTCACCTAAAAAATCAGGTAAGATAGTCTCTACCATGATGTCTTTGTTATATCCACGCCATTCGTTTTTTGTTCAAATCATTTTAGGGCATTAGTTGAAAGATGAGACAAATCTAAATCCCAAGTGGACCACACCATAGAAAACAATGGGGATTGAATGCTTACCATTGAAAACTTCTCGAGGGCTATAAAAGTTTTAAATATGCCTCTTCTTTGGTCTCATGTTCTAAAATGATATGGCAAGATGAACTGATGATGTGGATAAAATACATACATTGTTGCACGGCTCACAAAATTTTTGTGAGTTTCTTTTTTAAATTTGTGCTAGTCAATATCTTTACTGTTGTAAAAGTTAAAGTAAGTTATCATTATTTATTTACCATAATTTACTTGCATTTACGACTAATTAAAATAGACATTAGAAATAAACAATTAAGTTCTCACATATAAAAGCACCTGACCGCCCTTAGATCAAGTAATATTGTGTTTTAAAAGAGAAAAGAATAGGTGAAAAATAATCACAGGTGGATAAGCCAAAGCAATGAAGCCAACCTCCGTTCACAAGTTAAAGGATATCCCATAAGTTTGAAAGACAAGTCTAAATCATATCAGTGATATTGAGAACCAAATGTGGTGAGATTTGATTGACCCAGCTTGGCTATTGACCCCAGCATAAGCCAGCCAGTTGGTCTCAAATCTCCGCGGGCCCTACTATAATTTATGTGTTTTACTCATGTTGTCCATTCATTTTTTTCAAGTTTATTTTAGGAAATGAGCCCAAAAATGATAAAAATTACCAACAAACCATATTACAGGAAAATAATGTTGATTACTCGTGCATCAATTAACACTTTATAAGAATCATTGTAATATTTATTTACCACCCAACCTGTTGATAAGGTCACACAAACTTGACAAAAGAAAAACACAAACAAACATCAGCTGATCTAAAACTTCTGTAACCTTGCAAAGTATTGTAAGATAAGCGTTCAAACTATACTATTTCATGTGGTCCACCCGAGACTTTGATATGCCTACTTTTGAGCTAATACTCTAGAACTAGCTGGTAAAATGGATAGACACTATAGATAAAACATTGGATACTGACAAAGTCAGTAGCCAAATCTCTACTAAAAGTGATGTCACCCTGCTCCATGAACCCCACCATGATGCATGTGTTGTATTCATACTGTCCAACTATTTATAAAGATCATTTCATGGCATTACGAAGAGAATGAGATAGATCTAAATTTCAAGTGGACTAGCACAGAAAACCATGGGAGCAATCACACCCACATTTGAAACATTTATAGGGCTCACTGTGGTGTATTTTTGAGATCCAACTTATTCATAAGTTAACATAGAGATATATGAAGTGAAAACAAAAATATCAGCTTGATTGGAAACTACTGTAGCCCCTAAGAAGTTTTGAACGGTGGATGTCACTATCCCCACTATTATCTATGGTGGGGTTTGCTTGAACTTTAGATCTATCTCATTCTCTTTGTTATGCCATAAAACTATCTCTAAAAATGGTTAGACGGTATGGATATAACATATGCATCATGGTGGGGTTCACATGGCTTGGTGACGTCACTTCAGTAGCCATTTAGCTACTGACCTTTTCAGTATCCAATCCGCGCCCTATGATATCGGCGGAGCTTTGGCACAGCTAGTAAGATGGTGTTAGGGTCACCAGCCAAATGAAACCGACTTTCAAATATGCTTTGCGTGCTGGCATCAGTCTCACCTCACGGAATACCGTGTTTCGCACGCCTCGCCGAGTCAGTTCTGCCGAGATCTGGCCCAGATACCTGTGCCGGCCTGAAAGCCCACGGCCGTCCCGTTGAAGCTCTAACGTGCGGGGGCGCACGTGGCGCCACTGAACCGTCAAAAGAAGAAAGATTGTTACAAAAGGATAACCAATGGTCCACATTCAATACACCTGCGATCCATCTTACAAGTGGCTCAGTCCGGTTTTTAGTCAGGTACTTCAAGGTGGGCACGCGTGTGATGAATGCCCAGTCTATCGGCGTGCGCACGCCGTGTATTCGTGCAAGGCGGAGCTCGCGCGAACTACTTTTTTCATACTCCCGCGAGTTACCTATATTTCTCCGCTCTCTTTATATTTCTCGATACCTGCACTGCTCGAGGAGCAAAAGCAAACGCGAACTGAGTCGAGCGAGTTCGGTCTGAGTCCTTTCATTTCTAGGGTTTTACTTTTGCTGAAATCGCCACGAGATGAGGTGATTTCCTCTATCTCCTTCTGATTTCTTTCTTGGATTGATGATGATTCTTATTTCATTTCATCTGCAATTTGATGAGTTTGGCTGTGAAATCCTTGGATTTTTTTCGTTCTTCCAGTGAAGTGAGGGTTTTTTTTTTTTAATGATGTTTTTCTTTTAAATTTTAATTTTCTTTCTTGGCTGCGTTTGGATGCACACATTATTTGGTTTGCGAAATTACAGATAGGAATGATATTTCATAGTATTCGTAAAGAGGAAGTAGTGCTGAAATTTTTTAGGTTTCTTTTCAGACCAACTTGAACGTAGTTTTTTTTTTTGGTAATTTCGTTTTTGCAAATCTCTCTTCGGCTGCGAATGGTAGCGTGATAGATGATGCACAGGCACTTAGAAATTACATAGGAATTGCACACTTGGAATACAAATATTCAAATTAAACTGTCCAAACTATGAATCCCAGTCTAGATGTATCATGACCCAATAATTACGCTTATTTCATTATCTGACTATTTTATTGGGCTATTGGTGGACATTAGTTGGATGGTTTAAAATGTAAAAATAAAATAAAAATCCAATGGTCCTATTTCAACAAACATTTGCCCGCTCGCAAATCAGAGGTTAGAATCATTCAATTAATCTGATTTTGTGACTTTTACTTAGTGACAGTGATTTGCACAATTTACCAGGCTTAATTTGAGTTAATTTATGACATGTACAATTTCTGAGCACCTGCATATCATGCGTCATACGCAGCCAGAGTATCAAATAACTCCCTTATACATAATGGGGAAATAGTGCTGAAATTGTGGCTGGGTTTATTTTAAGTCCAACTTGGATGTAATGTGATTGCAATTTGGAGTTGCTTCCTCAATTCGAATGCTAAGGAAGCTACACTGAGGATTGCAACTTGGGTTGATAATTCATCCAAGCTCGATGTAGAATGTTAGATGACATCCGAATGGGAAATGGTGCAAACGGACTGGAATTTTTATGTACAAATGATCATAGGGATTGTTTGTTGATCTTTGTTTTAGTGTCTGAAGTGATAAATTTGCTCAAAATGATAAATCAAGCACTCCTGGCCTGGAAAGTGGTTATGGGATTTCAGCGAATAAGCGAACTTGTGGATGAAAGTGGCGCTGTTAAAATACGGGCCGAGGGAAAATGGTTGGTCCACAGTAAATGTTCAGGATTGTGGATAGTCATTATGGAACTGAGACTTTGTTCTTCCAGAGTATAAGGTTTGAGGTTCGGAATGGATGGATTGCAAGGTTTTGGGAGGATGGTTGGTGCTCAGATGGTCCTTTTTAGAAGATGCTCAGGGGAGGAGGAGGATCTTAGGAGGTTAAGGTTTCTTAGGAGGATAAAGATAGAAGGGTTTGGAAGTGGCCTAAGAAACATATTCTCAATCAGATTTCTTCTTACCGAAACCAGTACTTAGCAGCTGATATTGCTGCCCTGCAGATGGATCTGTTCCATTGTGGAACCACATCCTTATCCACTTTGGACTTTCCATATCCCTTCTTTTATCAGTCACTTTAGCTAGTCCCTTGGTGACTGAGCCAGGTGGAGGAACGGGGCCATCTCGTATTCAATTTCCCATAGAATCTGTCTTATCTCTGTGATTTTCCCGGCTGGGGTTCTGTCTTGTCTTGTTTCCTTTTCATCTGGAAATTTGTCCTAGCTATATATCAATGGTTGTTTGGTGATGGTGCCACTCCCCATTCGGTGTTGTCTAGTCAATTTCTTGCTTCGATGTCCTCTCTTTTGAGGTGTCAAAAGTTGGTCCCATGAAGAGTATAAGGTCGGATTTGCCATGCTCTAGGCCATTTGGCTCGAAAGAAATCATAGTGTTAATTGGAAAGGCAAATAGCACAAGGCTGATAGTCTGGAATGCTTTCAATATGGTGTCGCATTGATCAAAAGTTGACGGCAGTTGCAAAGGTATTTTTCATTTCTATGTTGAAGAAAAATTGAGAAGAGATCCTTGTCTATGTGTAACTCGTCCCTTCAATCATGCTAGCACCTTCAAAGTTTTCTGATGGCTTGCTGCTAGGAATCCAGGATCGGCGGGCAGGCCTTTGTGCTCTGTGTGGAGAAAGAAATGGTAGATGTTTCCGGAATTCGAGCACATCAGTGATTGATGTGTCTAACAAGGTTAAGCTTTTTGTAGTGGAATGAGCCTCTTATATAAAGGCAGCAGAAGCTTGTAAATTTTCTTTTATTCTTGGGATGTAATTTTTTTTTGCAAGAGTTGTAGCTGGTGCGCTATCTTGGCGCCTTTCCTTAACAAATTATTGTTACTTCGGAAAAAAATTAAAGGACCAGCAGGCATTGGAGGAGTCATTTGAGATTCAAAAGGGACAGATCTGTTTAGATTTTTATCCTTTAAAAAAAAAGAAAGATCTGTTTAGATTTTCCGGTCCTATTATAATCAAGGATTCGCCTGTGAAAACCGCTACCCTTCTTCATGCCATTAAAATCATTTCCAAGGAGAATCATTCCTTTCAATTGTTGAAGGCTGACATGAGGAACGCCATCTCTTGGGCTAAAGACCAATAACTGTTCTTGGAAAGCTTGCTGATATGATCAAGGAAGACTGAGCTTTGCAGGGGGGAACAGGTTTCCTACTTGCACACCCTCAGAGAGGAAAATGCTGTTCCAGATGATCCTGTCAAGGCAAGGTTCTCAGAAGTTAATTTAAATGTGGATATGAGCTCTGAGTGACACCTTGTTTTGTCTGCATTTTTGGGCTTAGTTCGTTGCTGGCTGTCTAGCCAGTTTTCTCATTCAGCCCTTGTTTGGCCTCCCGTTGTATTTCTCCTTTTCTCTTTTCCTTGATAAAATTTCCATCTTTACCCTTAAAAAAAGCTTTCTTCCTCTACACTTGGCATCTCGGGTAAATGGACCATGATGTGACTGTTAACCATCATCTTGAAGATACTGGAGAAGTCTGCATGGGTGTTGATCACTGCATGATGAATGCAACCAGAACCACATGGTACAAGTGTAAGACAATCAACGTCTTTAATTGCCAGTGAGCTGCCTAAGGTTTCTTCCTTGACAACCATAGAGCAATCCCACCCCCACCATTCCTAACCTCAAGACCTTCAAGACTTAACTGAGTGGATGCAGGCGCATGACTGCTCATGTCCATTTATTAAATGCTCATCTTTGATTGTTGTTCACGTTTTCGAGTGCTCATATATGTTTGAGATCCAAACTGCTGATTAAGTGGCGCCACCATGTAGATCCCCTGGCCTGAAAATGGGCTGAGCTGCCCATAAGTGGGTCACACTTTTAAAAGAAATGGAAGTTCAGAGAAATGACCAATGGTCCACATTCAATGTACATGGATGACCCCAAAATCAGCAGATTGGTCAATTTTCAGTCTCAGGAGATCCATACTGTGGGGCCCACCTGTTGACTGGCTTTTGATCTTGCACGTGTGCCATGTCGGTGTGTGTGTAAAAATCCCTTGGAAACTGGAAACTCATTCCCATGGTTCTTTTAATTTTAAGATGCTATTGCCTGCGATTGTTTGCTATGCTCATTAAAAAAAACCTCAGTTGCATACTTCTCCATGTACTTCTGTTCTGACATCATTCTTATGTGATCCTTAAACTTCTGCAGTCGTCTTCCCGAAGTGAAGTGGGCGGAGAGGTTGGACAAAGTTTACCTTACAGTGATGTTACCTGATGCCAAAAATGCAAAAGTCAATCTCGAACCTGATGGTGTGTTTACTTTCTCTGCTACTGCTGGGGCAGAAAATCACTCTTTTGAGTTGAAGTTGGACCTTCATGATAAGGTTAATGTAGAGGTAAGGCATATTCCTTGACATCAGCTGGTGGCTGTGAAGAATCCACTTCCACTGATTTCATTAAACATTACTTGTTCTCTAGGGGTGGAAATGGGCTGGGCCTGCCATGGTCTGAGCTCAGATTTCAACTGCTCAGTCTAGGCCTGTGTGTTTACAGTCACTGTGCCTATTCAAAATATTGATTTTGCTCTACTTGGGCATGGCTCACTGCCCAGCCCTAATGTTTCCTTCTTCCCCTTTTATTCATGTTTATGAACGTCTGACTTTTTCAGGAAAGCAAAATAAATATTGGGGTTAGAAGCATAATCTGCGTGATTGAGAAAGCGGAGAGGGGATGGTGGAAGAAGCTATTGCGTGGTGATGATAAGACACCACACTATGTGAAAGTTGATTGGGACAAATGGGTAGATGACGATGACGACACTGGTATGCACTGACCAGTTTATTATGTAGAAAACTTTTTGGCTACATAGTGCATCCTGAATAACTAGTTGGAAGTTATTGAGTTTTAACTGCTGCTTTGATCAGGCCCTGCTGGTGATTTGGACTTGGGAGGGATGGATTTCTCGGTATGGATATTCGATGTATCTGTTGTTTTCTGTGGTTTGCCTCTAGATTTGACCTACTTGTTTTATTTGTTGTTCTTGTCTACAGAAATTTGGGGGAATGGAAGGCATGGGTGAGGACTTTGATGATAGTGATGATGAAGGTAAGGACACTTAAGCCTTTCTGCATCTTGTGTCACACCTGCTGTTTGGTGATTCATTCAATGCATGTGAAGAGAGAGTCAAGGTCCATTGCATAAGTGCAGTGGGTCCAGGTTTCCCATCACACATTTTGGCTGCTTGTAACTTAAATATACTGAAAGGAAGACATGTTTACTGATAATGGTTGTCTGGGTGGGTGGGTGGGTGGGGTGGAAGGTGTCGATGGAGTAGGACCAAAGTGCCTGCCCAATGATATCCTACATGGCACGTTGGCACACTAGTCCAGGTGTTCATCCAGTCAGTTCCATGTTCTTTGGGTCATTGTGCCATTAGACAGTCTTAGCAATCCAATTAGTGGCTGGAAAGAGATGATTAAAGCAATCCATGGTAGACAGTCCTAGCAAATACTATGGACTATGGTAAAGCACTCAGTTAGCATGTGAGGGGTGTGGAGATTGATACCTGCATTCCCATCAAATTTCGTATTTTATCCATAGATAAAAAAGAGCAAGCCAAGCATTGTTCTGCACTGAAGAGAAGCTTTCTGGTGACTCCAATTGACTCTTTTACCTACTCATGGAGCAGAGCGCGGCTATCTAACAGAGTGATGGAATTGTTACTTTAGAAATGGAAAAATGTGAAGATGCCCCTAGGCCATTGCAACTTATTAATAAGTGAACATGTATGGTAGTCTTGACTCCTGAGAACTAGAGAAAGAAGATTACATGAAACTAAAATACAATTTATCCCTAAAACATCTCTACATAAAAATGGCGATTTTAGTGACAGTAGGAGTTGAAACGAGGAATTAGTTAAGATTGCTAACCAAGTGCCCTGAAATGACCATTTTCGATTTCATGGGTTGATAATTGATGAGAACAAAGAGATTGAGAAGGATGTTGCTCATAGAATTAGAGCTGAGCAGAAGTGGAGTTGTGCCTCGGAGTTTTATGTGATTGTTGCTTACTAATCAAACTGAAGGGGGGATTTTACAGGATAGCTATAAGACCAATCGTGCTGTCTTCTGTTTTTATTGTAGACGTTTCTGTATTAGATTTTTTGTGGTGTTGCCTACTGCCATTCTCATAGGGTTCTTCACCGAGATTTGAAACCTCAGAATTTGCTGATAGATCGCCGCACTAATGCGCTGAAGCTTGTAGACTTTGGACTAGCCAGGGCATTTGGTATTCCTGTCCAGACATTCACTCATGAGCTTGCTGGTGCTTTATAACAAAACTGGGATCCAAAATTTATCCTTAGAAGCGATGACCGAAAAGGCGACAACTGAAAAAGCGATGCATTGACTGGAAAAGCGACTACTGGTAAAGCGATGACCGACAAAGCAAAGATGGTAGAGATGACTGGTAAAACAAAGGAGAGTCAAACGACTGAAAGAAGAATCGATAATGGCGATGGTAACGAATGACAAATAGTGACGAGAGATCGTAAATAGAAAGGGGTAGATCTTAATAGAGGGAGGGATTTTTCAGCTTATCCTACTCTATTTGTGAAGGGTTTTCCAGAAGGCTGGCTACCCATTAACTTCTCTAGGGTCTTTGGCTGGGCTGACGCGGTAATGGATGTTGTTTTGCCTAGGAACAGGGTGACTGGCAAGGTGTCCCGTATCGGTATCGGTTGGCGTAATGGTGACCTCCAAAACCGATACGGATACGGGGGCGTAACGGTGATACGGGGGCGTAACGGCCCGTAACGGCGCAAAAAATTTTTTTTGCCAAAAAAATATGAAAAAATATGGATTAAATCCGGAATATTCTAAGCATTCCAAATATGCATTCATTTATAAATTGGAACATGTTTATGGTGGTGTAACGGTCCACTCTTTAGTGAGAAGTTGTATCGGACTGTCTGATGAATTTATGAACCAGATAACCTGAATTTGACTACAAAATTCATATATTTAATTTTCTAACTATCTACTATCAATGATAGATATATTAGAATGAATGTAATATGAAAATATCTTACATTTAGGTGTTTGCAATTATTTTTGAGGGCCAAAATTCATGCGTAAATAGAAAAAAATATAAAATGGCACCCCAAATATGTAAAATGCACATTAACATGTTCTACTATGATTAACACATCATATGGCATCATTAAAACAGCAAAAGAATCATTAAAAATGATTTTTCGAATTTTCAAAAAAAGGGCCGAAATAAATGCGTAAATAGAAAAAAATATAAAATATATATAAAATGGCACCCCAAATATGTAAAATGCACATTAACATGTTCTACTATGATTAACACATCATATGGCATCATTAAAACAGCAAAAGAATCGTTAAAAAATGATTTTTCGAATTTTCAAAAAAAGGGCCGAAATAAATGCGTAAATAGAAAAAAATATAAAAAAATATAAAATGGCACCCCAAATCTGTAAAATGCATATTAACATGTTCTACTATGATTAACACATCATATGGCATCATTAAAACAGCAAAAGAATCATTAAAAATGATTTTTCGAATTTTCAAAAAAAGGGCCAAAATAAATGCGGAAATAGAAAAAAATATTAAAAAAATATAAAATGGAACCCCAAATCTGTAAAATGCACATTAACATGTTCTACTATGATTAACACATCATATGACATCATTAAAACAGCAAAAGAATCATTTAAAAATGGTTTTTCGAATTTTAAAAAAAAGGGCCAAAATAAATGCGTAAATAGAAAAAAATATTAAAAAAATATAAAATGGCACCCCAAATTTGTAAAATGCACATTAACATGTTCTACTATGATTAATACATCAAATGGCATGATTAAAACAGCAAAACAACCATTAAAAACTGATTTTTCGAATTTTAAAAAAAGGGGCCAAAATTCATGCGTAAATAGAAAAAAATATTAAAAAATTATTAAATGGCACCCCAAATCTGTAAAATGCACATTAACATGTTCTACTATGATTAACACATCATATGACATGATTAAAACAGCAAAATATATTAAAAAAAGTATAAATACCTATTTTTGACGAATTTCTGAAAAATGGCCCACCGAGCTTTGATTCAAAAAAATCTATAATATAATGTGTTTTTCTTTCAAATACCTAGCTAAAGTTGGTCGAAATTAGTAGTAGAAGGACTTAGAAACAGTTTGGAAACAAGAGGTTTCAAAAAAACAGCAAAAACAGAGCTAAAAAAAAAGTTACCGTTTCGGGCCCGTTACGGGCCCGTAACGGCCCGTTACGCCCGTATCGGCCCGTTACGCCCGTATCGGCCCGTTACGGGTACAAAAAATCGAATCGGCCGTTTCGGCCCCGAAACGGGTAACGGTTCGCACCGTTACCGTTACGTATCGGCCGATACGGCCGATACGTAATCGATTTGGCATACCATGGTGACTGGGGAACTCAGAGGCTTCGCCCTTGTTAGGATGAGCTCGGAGGTAGAACTCAGCAGGACGGTCTAGATGTTGCACGGTGAAGGATTTGGAGGCGTTAAACTGTTGGTACAAAGAGTGAGGTTCGGATTGGAGCTAAAGAACAAAAAAAGAGGTGAAGCGATGCAGGAGAAGATTATTCCTAATAGGTCGAACCCTATCAGTCTCGGAAGGAACAGAAAGTTCCAAACTGTGGTGAAACGCCTTCCTTTAAGGATATGCTTCTCAAATTGAAAGATTCGTGATCGGAACCGCAGGGTAGTAGAAGAACTTTAGATGATGATGAGAGACCGAAATATAATGAGGGTACTTCCAAAGGTAGCAGCACCTTCATTCGCATCAACTCCGCTCTCTTTAACCGGTCAAGAAGGGCTCTTCAAGATTCGGTGGTGGCGATTACTAAAGAAGGAGCGTCGATAGAACAAGTTAGAAGATGGCTAGATGATTGTTGCAGATTCCTGTAGGAGACTAACAACATCAAACCAATTGGCTACAACGAGCTGTGGATCGAATCGGGCTTAGACATTAACTTAGATTGTTTGATTATGTCGGGAGCAATTCATAAAGACGGGCCGATCAGAAACGTAATGAAATGGGAGGAGTTTTCTCTGTTCGGGATGGAAGAAGTCTAGTTGTTGATTTGGGCAGTCCCTTTGGAACTCTGGTTTGATGAATTCTTTTTATAAGTCACAAATCGTTTGGGGTAGCTCATTGAACTCGACTCTAAAACTAAACTGGCAGAGGAGATGGGTGTTATTAGGGTCAGAGTTAGGTGCAGGAAGGGTGAGCTTCTCCCTCCTCACATTCAGGTGCAGGCGGAAGATAGAGAGCTTCTTCCGGTCCAACGGGAGGAAAAGGACTCCCCATTCCAAGATGGGGTGACTTCTAGGGACAAAAAGGGACTTCGGTTCCTCCAGTAGACGTGGAGCCGGAAGGGATTTTGGAAGGAGTACAAGATCCAAGCTCGCGCGGAGCACCATACACTGCTAGGACGACGTGGACATGTCGAGCGTCCACTGCTAACAGAGGAGCTGCTGTTAGATCTCAATGGGAGCGTTCAACACATACCCCCACTGTTGCTGTGTCATTGACGCCTCAATCCTCACCGCACACTCATCTCGAGACGGTACGGTGTGATCAAGTGCTTTTGGCTCCTTACACGCTACCCCTTTAAAAGGTTAGCTCAGGCGAGACAGGTGGCAGCTTCGGAGCCGTTGCAGGATCCGAACGAGAGGCTCAACAGTCTTTAGTTGGCTCGGTAGATCCTTATATCGAGGCGGTTGCTTCGGAAGCTCCAACCCTACCTACTTTCGATTCGGACCGTTCTCTCAACGTGGTAAGCTCTCACGATCGTCAGATTGTTCCGATCCTGCCTCATATCGATTGTCCTCTCGCCCTATCTATCGATGAAGCCCATCGGAAGCATTGCCTTCCCTCGTCTATACCTAGACAGTTTGTGGAGGAACTGCGTCACTTTCCTGTTCAGTTGGATGGAAACCCCTCTTCGGTTAAGGATGCGTGTTGTAGCAGGAGTGTGTCCGAAGCCTCGGATGTTGAATACCTGCCCTGGAATTCGGATTTCCCTGCTTCCTTTGCTTGTTCCTCTCCCCACTCATTTTCTTCCTCAGATCCTATGAAGGATCGAGCCTTAGCAGAGCTCTTTCAGTCCGATTCTGGAGGAGTTATGGAGGTGGGACCTCTTCAGATCAGAGCAAGCATTCCCGATTGCGATGAGGAAAGGAGACATCAGGAGAAAACAGATGAAGCTGAACAAAGGACAAAGTTAATCGATACTATCCAAAAGAAAAAATGGATCAGGGACGCAATGGGCCATGTCAGGAGATCTATAGGAGTCTTTTGGCGATCATCCTGAAGATTATATTGCTCCTTTTCATTGTATCGAAGATCGCGGTCGTCCTCTGTCTCGGATAAGAACTCCCAGGAAAACTCCCATCAGATCAACAGTGACAAAGAACTCCCATGACGTTTAGCCACTCCTCTTCTACAGGCGGGTCTCATTTGCAATGGGGCAGATCAGTTCCAAAATGAAAGTGCTATCTTGGAACATCAGAGGAGCAGGGTCCAAGCAGAAGAGGAGACTCATCAACGATATCTGCGGCAGAAATAATCCCGAGGTGATATGCCTCCAAGAAACAAAGGTTCAGAAGTTCGGTGATCATTTGCTGGGCTCTATATGGAAAGAAAGAAAAGTTAAATAGGTGGCCTTGGATGCGGTTGGTAGCTCTGGAGGTATTTTAGTGGCCTGGAATTCTTCTTTGTGGTTTGCTATTCACAGCTGGTGCGGCATTTTCTCTATCTTTGTCTTACTCAAAGAGGCTTCAGCTGCCTTTTCTTGCTTAATTTCTTCGGTCTATGGCCCTAACCATGAAGATTAATGGGCAGAATTTTGGGAGGAAGTAAACTCTATTAGACAAAATTTTGATGGCCCTTGGTGCATTGGTGGCGATTTTAACATCACGTGAGCTCCTGCAGAGCGATCTCAGGGCGGCAGGTCTTCGTGTGGCATGCGCGCCTATTTTCTCAATGGATTGAAGACTAGGAATTGGTCGATCTCCCTCTCCTTGGTGCTAGATTTACTTGGTCCAATGGCAAAGCTAATCCAACCATGTCTAGTCTGGACAAATTCTTGGTTTCACTAGAATGGTTGGAAACTTTCCATCGAGTCTCCCAAACAACTCTTCCGCGTCCTACATCTGATCATAGTCCCATTTTGCTGGAAGTGGAGGAGGAAGATTGGGGGCCTAAGCCCTTCTAATTTGAAGCTTCTTGGTTGAAGATTGAAGGTTTTCATCAACTGGTTAAAGATTGGTGGGCAAACTTCAGAGTGTTAGGATATGCTGGTTTCAAGCTATGCAGTAAGTTGAGACTTCTGAAAGTCAAATTAAAATGCTGGAAGGCAGAGATTCTTTGTAAAAGAGAAGAGGAAACAGGTGAAATCTTGGTTGAGCTACAGGCCATAGATCTGAACTCTGAATCTTCTCCTATTTCTCCTAGTTCTCAGTCCAGAAGAATTCAATTGATCCAGGACTACTCAGCGAGAGTGTTGGAAGATGAAATTAGTTGGAGACAGCGGTCCCAATGCAAATGGCTAAAAGCCGGCGACAAAAATTCAATTTTTTTCCATTGCATGGCTAGTGCCCGGGCGAGAGCAAACAGGATAAGAAGCATAGTAGTTAAGGGGGTTCGATTGGAAGACAAGCATAGCATAGCTGCTGAGGCCATTCGCAATTTTAGAGACCTTCAAGGAGAAGGTTGGAAGAGACCCAAGCTGGATCTTTTGCATGTGAATTGTCTTTCCGAGTTGGAGGCTAGCACGATTGAATCCCCGTTTTCCACCCTTGAGGTCAAAGGGGCCATGGATGCTTTGGGAGGGGACAAAGCCCCTAGCCTGGATAGCTTTCCGATGGTTTTCTTTCAATCCTTTTGGGACACTGTTAAAGGGGATGTTATGGAATTTATGGAGGAATTTTATGATAGAGGCAGACTATCTAAAGATCTCGGGGCTTCTTTCGTTGCGTTAATTCCTAAAGTTCAAGGGGCTGAATCTTTCAAGGATTTTAGGCCCATAAGTCTCTTAGGGAGTCCCTATAAGATCCTCGCTAAGGTGCTGGCGTCTCGTTTGAAAGGGGTGATGGGATCTCTCATTTCTGAAAACCAAAGCGCCTTTATCCCCGGTCGTCAAATTGTGAATAGCACTCTTATAGCCTTTGAAAGTCTTTACTCCAAGCATAAATCTAAATCTCAAGGCCTTCTATGCAAATTGGATCTTGAAGAGGCTTATGATCATGTAGACTGGGAATTCCTTCAGTAAATGCTTTCTCGGATGGGGTTCAAAGATAGATGGTGAACATGGATTGGGGAATGTGTTGGTTCAGCCTTTTTCTCTATTTTAATCAATGGATCTCCCAAAGGTTTCTTCCACAGCTCTTGGGGTCTTCGCCAGGGCGACCTGCTGTCTCCGTTTCTCTTTCTTATAGTGGGAGAGGCCTTCTCCAGAATGCTTAGTAAAGGCCAGGAGGTTGGTATTATCAGTGGCTTCAGAATAGAAGGTATGGCTGATCCGATTTCTCATGTTCAGTTTGCGGATGACACACTCCTTTTTTCCGAAGTAGACCAGGTTAAAATCAGCAATCTTCAAACCATCATTAGGTGTTTTGAGGCAGTTTCGGGTTTGAGAGTCAACATGGCAAAGACCAAGATGTTTGGCGTAAATATGGCAGAAGATCAGATCGTCAAGTACGCGGACTTCTTTCATTGTGCGACGGGTCACTTCCCAACCACTTTTGTGGGCCTGCCTCTTTGCATTGGCAAACCCCCTATAGCTTTATGGGACAAGGTTATTGAGAGAGTAGGTTTTTATCTAGCTAGATGGAAATGTAGGTACCTATCTCTTGGTGGTAGGCTCACCCTCGTTAAGGCGGCTTTATTGGATCTTCCTCTTTACTTTATGTCCTTATTCAGATGTCCTCCATCTATTTTGGCTCCATGGCTAAAAGGCTCCTGATCGAATGGGCAGTCAATTCTAAGGGTTTGAGAGATAGCGATTTTTGTTTTCTAGGCTTTTAGCCCTTGTCCGCTTCCTCGGCCGATATGCTTTTCTTTCTGTTGTTTGTATTTTCTCTTTCCTTTTTCAATATTCATTCCCGTTGTTAAAAAAAGAAAAAAGAAAAAAAGATGTCCTCCGTCTATTTTGGCTTCCCTCGAGAATCTTATAAGGGATTTCCTATGGCATGCCAAAGAAGATAAGAAAAAGTTTCATTTGGTTAGTTGGAAGGAAGTTTTTAAGCATACTCGGGAAGGTGGGGCTGGAGTAAAGGACCTCAAAAGTATGAATCGGGCTTTGTTAGGTAAATGGTCTTGGAGGCTTGGGACAGAGAATGGTTCTCTTTGGAATAATCTGATCAAAAGTAAATACAACAGCTTGGTAGGGGGATGGTGGACCAAAAGTTCTTCCTCATATAAAGCCTCGGCCCTTTGGAAAGGTATTCCAGCTAATAAGGAGGCTGTCCTTAAAGGTTCTCGTATTTCTATCGGTAAGGGCAACCGCACTTGATTCTGGGAAGACATATGAGTGGGTGACGTTTCGCTTGCGTCTTCCTTTCGGCGTATTTTCAGTCTGGCTCCTAACCAGTCTATTTCAGTGGATTCTCGATTCTAGGGAGAGTAGTTACATAGAATCCGTTGTGTAGAAGAAACCTTCGCGATCAAGAAGTTGAAGAATATGTTGCTCTGCTCAACCGTATTCAGGGCAGCAATCCGGACAAATTCTCTGAAGATAAATTAGTTTGGCGTCTCGGCAAAGAAGGGCTGTTTTTAGTGAAATCTCTTTTTAGCCTAATTACTAGGAATCCTCTTTCAGCTGATAAGGAGTCCCCTCACTATGTCTGGAAATTTCAGGTGCCTCCAACTTGGTTGGCTGATTGTTAAGAAAAAAGTCCTTACTGTGGAGAATCTGACAAAGAGGGGCATGTGTATTACAAATATCTGCTTATGTTGTATGGCAAATGAAGAATCGGTGGATCATCTATTTGTTCATTGTCCGTTCACATATCGCATTTGGTCCGAAGTTTTGTCTCGTTTTCAGATTCCTTGGGTGTTTCCTGATTCTGTTTGTAGCTTGTTGGTAGCCTGGCGGGATATTTAGTGTGGTAAGCAAAGTTCTAAGCTCTGGAAGATATCCATTTTGGCAGTTTGGTGGGATGTATGGGAAGAAAGAAATGGGAGGTGTTTCAATGATTCCTCTAAGTCCATAGAGGATGTTATCAGGAGGGTTTTTCGCTTTATAGTTGAATGGGCTTCTGTTGTGGAGAAGTAAAAGGATTGCAATTTGGCTTTTCTAGGGAATTTCTGATTGGCTATCTCAGCTGCTCAGTTTCCCTTTTTGTTCTCTTTTTCCTTTTATATAAAACTTGCTCGTCATCTGTCAAAAAAAAATAAAAAATGTTGGGCAGTCAAGGAACAACATGTTCGTAGGATGAGTAGCTGAAGTAACGATGTTGAGATGGATGAGTGGCAAGACAGAAGAATACAATTAGAAGTGAATGCAACCGAGGGACCTTAGAAGCGGCACCAATAGGTAATACGATGACGGGTAAGTATACTTAGATGGTTTTGCCAGTGTGCAATGGAGACAACGACTACACTGGTTAGGAGTAATTTGGTTCAAGTTGAAGGCTCTAAAAGGGCAAGGGGAAGGCTCAGAGGGATGTGGTTGGAGGTAATAAGAAAACATTCGAGGATCTATTGTTTAATTGACGATACGGTCCTTGTTTGATAAAAGTGGAATTGTGGAAGAGGATTTGGATAATTGACCCCAATCAGTTAGGATAAGGCTTAGAAGATGACAATGGAGATATATAAATCAGGTTATGGACTTGTGAAAATCACCTTTAAAAATAAAGGACACAAAACATTAAAAAATGTTTCATAGTTGCATATGCATCAGTAACAAAGCCTACCTTTTCCTTTGCAAACTCCAAAATTGTCTCCTCTCTCTCTCTCTCTCTCTCTCTCTCTCTCTCTCTCTCTCTCTCTCTTTGTGCTAGCAAAATAGCCCATAAATTCTTCCACAGCTATAAGCATGCAAAAAATTGAGTAACAATTTATACTCCAGATATTCTCATATATGTACACACATAATATATGTACATATATGTATGTGTATGGGTGAATCTGGCATTTCGAGACAAATGTGTGTGTTCGTTCTGCCATTACATTGGCAAAGATGATGGATAAATGCCTTTGTTCGTGCATAGTGAACTCATTGGTATTTGCATGTTCTTGCTCTGACTTAATTTATAGAAACCTAAAGACACGTGACGTCTAGGGCTAAGTTCCACAATGGTGGGCTTCATCAGAACTACCATCGGTTGAGGGCCTATATGGCATGACCGATCAATAGAAATACTCCAACACTCCACCTTATTATGTTACAATGAAAGGAGCTTTGCTAAGTGCACATGCTTCTGCAATAAAGCTCATGTACATGCCACACGTGCCAGCATGGCACGAGATCCAGTCCATCTATCAGGTTGGTCTGACCTTCTACATGTTTTCCCAAAGTAAATCTGGTTCACTCAGCATGTGGGCCTCAATATTGGAAACAGGTGGATGGGTTAGAAAACTTAAGCCTAGTTTTTCAGAGCTGCACATTTGTTTAGCAAATGGTGGCCTGCCTAAGTAGTGGATCAACTTGATTCTTAGGCTAAGGCATCAATATGGTGGTTCCTTTTTGATGGGTGGATTCGATCTTGGACCTATTATGCCATGATGCAACATGTGTGGCTTGTACATGAGCTTCATTGCACACGTGTGTGGGGTTAGCAAAGCTCCCAGCCTCCCACGAAAATAATGTCTTTGGTATATTTCCGGACCATTTTTGTGGCATGTTATGTATCAAGAGGAATTGTCAGTACTGAGCCCTAGGAAGCATACGATTTGCTGATGCCTCTAATTTCTTACATGCCAGTTTAATGGCTTGATGGTCCCCGCCATGGACAGGGTTTCCCCCAAATCTCCAAGACTGGATATCCGAAATTCCTAACCCTTCAATTGGAGGTTATGAATGAACAATATGGAAGAAAACGGCAACTGTCCATGTTCAATGGAATTATGGAACAATAGCAAAAGATCGAAAGGGTTAGGTAACTCTAACATGGGAGATGACTGATGAGGCATCCCCATAGTGCGGCCCATCATATCAACAGCATGGATTGAGTTTCAGGCATTTACGTGTTTGGTACTAGGGCATGAGACAGCTCTCATAGAATTGGAATCATAGGGTCCTCATTCTGCAAACATATAGTTCTGACATGCAGGATTCCACACACGGGAACCAAGGTTCAATAATCCAAACTGCTGATCTGATGGGCCTCATGGTGGATACTGGATGCCCCATAAAATTCCCAAATTGAAGTATCCAATCCCTTGATGTTTGACCTGTTTTCCATCGAATATGACAGGCATATTTTTCCTTTTGATGGTCCGTTTGTGTGCCACCATTTAGGAGGATAGGGATATTCCAATCTTGAAGATTTTGAGGGGTATCCAACATAGATGTCGGGCCCCAAATCCCTCATCACAACTGCAGCATGACAAAGTCTCTTTTTTCATTTCCCCTTATACTGATCTGCATATACTGACATTTGGTTGTAGACCAAGAAGTGGAAAAGCCGGAAACTGCAGAAAAAGCTGAAGTGGTCGAGGAGGCAGAAGAAGCTCACCAGGAGGTAAAAACAGAAGCTGCTCCAAGTTCATAAAAAGGGGCGGCTTTTTTCTTTTCTCATGGCAACCAACTATAGCGGGTGTGGGTTGACGTAAGAGAATTATTGAGGTAGGTGTTTGTCACCGCATGATCAGCTGAATGCGTGCGATGTCTGATAATACCAAAGTTCCTGTTTTCGATCTGGGATTTTAGTTTGCTTGAGTGGTAAGGGACTTTTTTGGCTTAGGATGTATTTGAAATTGGGTTTTACATGATAGCATGACAATAGACATAAGTATGGTATTATCTCATGTATCTGTTCCTTTTCATCTATCCGATCTGATGATTCTGACCTGCCCATTGATTTTATACTTTTGTGTACTGCTTGGCCTCTTGATTTCATGATTTTAATACTCCAATGGATTCTTTTGTTCTTTTGGGCATCCTTCTATTATCGGAAATTAATAGTTTGTTTGTTTTTTTTTTTTTTTTTTTTAAATAAATTTTAATTTTAATTATGTTTCACTGGTCAAATATGGATGAGTGAATTGAATTACAAACCCTCAAATTGCAGTTGCTTTTCTTTGCAATCTATCTTGAAAGCAACCTAATCGCTGGTTGTAGAATAGTCTTGATATGAACAGTAAGGAACTTGCAATGTCCTCCTGTAATTATGGCAGAATTCAATCTGCCTGGCACATACAAATGCACTCCTGAAAACAAGTACAGGTTTGTAGATTGTTTGAGGTGAGAAGGATGGCTCCCAACTTATAGTAATTGTAATTGAGCTGTCATAATTTCTGTGAAGGTAAAGACTTGTTGCACACCTACACAGAACATACTTTGGTTTTCCCATTTAACCAATGATCGAGATTGACTGGACAATCTTGTCCACTTTATTAAACTGATTATTGCAAAATAATTCATTGTATCTCTGCGCATTCAGTTCTTTGCTTCTAAATAGCAGATTCAAAATCCTTAATAAAAAGAAAGAAAGAAAAAGAATCCACCCCAAAGTCGGCATATTGGTATTTGAATGGGGCTGTTGCGTGGGGAACCTCTTTGTAATTAACTAATCTACTCCCAACATATCTTTTTTAAAGTTTTGAGTTGTTAGTGCTAAGCGAATAATGCTTTTGGAGTTTTGTGCTCTCATTGCCTGTTCAAGCCCTGAGTAAATGAGGGTTTTGTTGAAACTTTTCACATAATTTCCATAGTAGGGCCTGATAATACAAGTTCTAGAACTGTCAATGGGCCAGGCTTGGGTTGGCATCCGGACAATATGAGCAGCTGTCAATGGGTTGCGCTTGGGTTGGCTTTTGCCTCCCTTGATTGAGCTGGCCATGTCGAGAAATTTTGATTTTTCTTTTCTTCCCTTGGGGTGGGCCGAATAGCAGTTCATGGGAGGTGGGAACCATTCTCCTATCTCGTCTTGGGGTCTTGGGGTAGCATGAACTTTCGGTTCCTCGATCGGAAGTAGGGTGATGGAATAGTTTGGCAGTCCATGCAAGGACTGCAGGGAAACCCTGTGAAAGATGTGCTTTTTTTGGGGATTCCATGGGGGTGTGTGAGAGGAAGGAAATGTTAGAAAATTTGAAGATAGTGGCTGCTGGAAGCTCTACTAAAGAGCGTTTTTATGATTTTTGAGGAATTCGAGAGGATTTCAATTTTTTGGAACGTCTGATTCCTCCAAAGTACCTCAAAGCTGTCGTGGCGCTCTCTCTCACCAGGATATGTTTCTTGGTGAGAGACGTCTCTCCCCTCTGTATCTCTCTATGCGCATGGCCACGCACGGCGAAGCCTATTTTCTGGGGTTCTGTGACATGTTCTCTAATGTAGTGGTGTATGCAAGGAGGATGATTGGAATAGTGTTCTTTTACGACATTCATCTTTTGGAGTGTTCCTTGTATGTGGGAGGAAGGTAAGCCGAGGTCATCTTTTAGAGAGATAAAGCTTTGTATTTTTATTTCTTGTTTTCAGTGAAGTAGGTATATGGAAAAATCATATAAATCATTGTGCCTCAGTTTCTTGTTTTGGTTCGATTCTTTTGACTCTTGTTTAACCATTTTCTTTTATGTTTTAGCTTTGCTCACGTTAATCACGTCCACATGCATTTTTCACAACAAAAACAGCCCTTTTTGGCATTATCATTTCAAATGCAATCCTCACAGTTTTCAAATCCACTAAATTTCACAATATTTTAAATATTTTAAATCCATGTTGCCAAACGACCCCTTAGTGGAAAGGTAATCTCATGCTTACGGCGTGGTAACCTAAGGTGGGGCTTGGTGCATGGATCATGTCCATGCGTTCATCTGGGCCGTAGATCTGAGGTCGTAAAGACAGATGGCAGTATGACAATCCCAACTCAAGAATTTGAGCATGGAACGGGACTGCCATTGTTTTAGTAAAATCCAGTGGTTAGGATTACGTCCGACTGGGAAGCACTTCCCTCGCGATGAGCGGCCTGGATTTTGTACGTGTTTAGACATGCGCGTGTAAGATTATCATTCTATTGCATTATTAACAGAGATTACTGGTGTAAAGACTCGTATACCGGTTGTTATCAAGCACTGTAATTTCCTGGCATGTGCGTAATACTGCGTATGAGATCTGGACAGCTCATTTGTTGGGCCCCAGTGTGGACGGTGATTCTAGCCGCTAATTGGGACTTTCTGTGAATTATGGTTCGCTCGTTGGAAAATGGCCAACGGCCAATATTCACGGGGCGAAAAATGCCCACAATTGGAGGCGAGGATGATCTCACTCGTGTGGTTTTTTACCTATGGTCCATCCAATGTTAGGGTCCAATGGAAGGTCTAGATTTTGCACGTATGCTGAGGTTGAGTGCTGGATAAGAGAGGCATGATAGCAAAGTGTGGCGTAGTTGCTTTCCCAACTAACATTCTGGGCGATTGCAACAGTTGATCTGATTGGTCTTCGATGGCCTGGATCTCTCACGTGTACCGTGTTCGTAAGTAACCAGGACCAAGATTTAAATCCCACACGCATTTGCAAGCTTTTCTCATTTCAATACGTAAAGCTGTGGTATTGGTACTCGCGCGGCAGATACTACCATGGCACATTCATGCAAGATCCTAACCGTTCACCAGGCAGGCCCCACCGAATACATGCCCCTGCTGAAAAGATGTAAACAATCCAGTCACCAGGCTCGAAAAAGCAAGGATAATAAAACGCGTGGTAAAAGATCGGCCAACGGTCCACATTCATCATAAATGAGCTGATGGGCCTGATCGGCCAACGGACCAATGCACTTATACAGCAAGGCCCACCTGATAAGTGGACTGCATACCACACAAATGTGCCATGTTGGACCTGGGACAGTGGGTGCAGATCCACCGGTCCTGTTCACATCTATTCCATCTTGGTTTTACTCGGCGAGATCGAGCTGGGCCCACATTCAGCCCATTATTTTCTCGCGCCTCAAATTCTGCCATTGACCTGATAAGTGGGCCCTCTAACTCAGCCCAAACCCGGCCCAGACTGCCCAGTTGCAGCACTAATCTCATCATCTTAGAGAAATTTACGACTGTGGACCCCACCTTTTATCCATTGGATATTCTTGGAACAATACAAACTTAACTTCCGAACTTAGACATGCTCGTACGGACAGCGAAGACGAGGACGAAGCTACCCCTTCTTTTTAAGTACGCCAGCCTATGGTTACGGATTTAGTGGCCTCTATGGCTACGGATTATAACCGTAGCAATATGTACTACTAATTCGTAACCATGGATACCATGGTCCAAGGACTAAATAAACTGAGTCAGCTAATTGGGGTCAACCAGGTCAATTGTCTTGCCTACTTGTTTTTTTAAATTTGTCTCATTTTTTTTCTTATATCATAACGAGAGTAGTTAAAATGAATTGACGTGAGACCCATATAGCTTTCAATAGTAAGGAGTTCCTACCATAAGTTATTGTGGGCAATCTGCATCCCTTTGGATTATAAGGAATTCATATAACCCTTAGTTACAGGCAAGTTGCATAACTTTTAAATAATTTAGTTTGCATATGACTTAATTGAGTTTTAAAACTCCCTATTTGAGTAACTTAGTTAGACTCGAACAATCTCTAAAAGAGATTTTTGGCAAGTTGTGTTCAAGCCCCACCATGTGGTGTAATTTACTTTAGCAGTAGAGCTTCTTCATTTATTTTATCATCAAAACCTTCCTAGTAATTTAGTGAGGGAACCTAAGAATTGAACGAGGCAACCTAGGAATTGAGCGAGGGAACCTTGAAATTCAGCTTAAAACTTGCACGAGGCAACGTGGAAATTGAGCTTGAGTTTGGGATTACAACAGAATATTCGTCACCTTCTCAAACCACAATTTCAGTGTATACTTATAGCTTGGGTTTGAGATTACAGCAGAATATTCATCACCTGCAAAGATGAATTGAAAAACATGTCAAACATAAAATTCACAAGATAATCATAGTGTACAAAATCAGAAATAATTGAAAACAATGTAGCATTCAATGAATTTGACTTAGCTTCATATGAAATCGAGATAGAAATTGAGCGAGGAAATACCGAAAATTTAGTGAGACAAACTATAAAAATAAGTGAGGCAAACTAGAAATTGAGCGGGGCAAATTGAAAATTGAGCGGGGCAAACTCGATATTCAGCAGGGCAAACTAGAAATTCAACGGGGCAAACATAAAATTGAGCGCGGCAAACATGAAATTTAGCGTGGTAAACTAGAAATCAAGCGGGGGAAACTAGAAAATCAGCGGGGCAAACTGAAAATTGAGCGGGGCAAACTGGAATTTGAGCGGGGCAAACTAGAAATTCAGTGGGGTAAACTGGAAATTAAACGGGGCAAACTTGAAATTCAACTAGGCAAACTAGAAAAGAGTTGGATGTTTTGTCATTTTGTAGTTCTTGAAACATGACAGCTAAAAATGACATGCTTTGAGCCATATCAAATTGATCTTAGCGAGGTTCTTACCTTTTTTAACAATTAAGCCTTGATGAATCACAATAATCATATCAGCATTCCTCATTGTGCTCATGCGATGGGCGACAACGATGGTGGTGCGGTTGATCATGATCCTGTCTAGTGCCTCTTGCACAACCTGTTCGAACTCTGCATCGAGCGCACTCGTGGCTTTATCCAAAAGAAGTATTCTTGGGTCTTTTAGAATTGTTGTGGCTATGACAATTCTCTGCTTCTGTCCCCCGGACAGCTAAGTTCCATGCTCTTCAACCATTGTGTCAAGACCCTGATGAATGATGGAAATATCATTAAAATTTTCCATTTCCTCTTGATGAAGGGTGCATTACATTGCACCAAATATCATGATATTTCATGACATTTGGTGCAACCAAATGCAGCCTAAATTAACTCTCATTATTCGGTTCATTTGTGTCCAAATGCAGGGTAAGTTACAGTTAAATGGAGATAAACATTCACAATATTCTTTTAGTTAGAAACTTTAGCTGTTTCGCTATATTATCGCAATTTTATTTCCACCGGTCCAACTTAAAATGAAGCCAACTGCAATTTGGGACTGGCTTCACCTCTTATTTGAAGTGCGACTAACCCAATTTTGGGAATCTCACTTTGCTGCAACTTTATTATCAAAATCCAATTCAATTTTACATCTAAACATAGACTTTAATAAATGGTTTCAGAAGAGCTGAAATATTATTAACTTGAGGCATTTCGTCTACGAACTTTGCAGCATTGGCAATCTTAGCTGCAGCTCTGATCTCTTTAATGGTTGCATCATCCTTACTTTAGGCAATGTTATCTTTCATGCTAGAAGTAAATAGCACTGGTTCCTAGCTAACAAGCCTGATTTTCCCTCTTATCCATCTGAGCTGGAACTCCTTGAGATTTATACCATCTATCAACGAGGCAAACATGAAATTGAGCGGGATAAACATGAAATTGAGCGGGGCAAACATGAAATTGGGCGGGGCAAACTAGGATTTGAGTGGGGTAAATATGAAAATGAGCGGGGCAAGAATAAATTTGAGCAGGGCAAACATGAAATTAAGCGGGGCAAACATGAAATTGAGCAGGGCAAGTATGAAATTGAGCGGGGCAAACATGAAATTGAGCGGGGCAAATGTGAAATTGAGTGAGGGAAAAGATGCCAACATTCAGTTTGAAATCCAAGTAGACAATAGTACTGGTAAGCAAACTGGTAAGTGATTATATGTAAAGCTAACCTACACGAGACTATATATATAACCTTCAAACTTGACAAGCTAGATGTGTGGTGTGTGTGGTGTATACATGAGCTTTATTGCATAAGTGTGTGGACTTAGCAAGGCTCATGTTCAGTGCGAGTACAAATATTAAGTTGGCATACGCATTTTAGTAAATTAAGATTTTAACCACTGATTCAAGTTTCAATTTTTGTTTATTAAGATATACTCATTATGCATGCATAAGGTGAAATGAACAGTTATGAATGACTATGATTGAAGTTAAGGCATCTCTTGATAGAGATGATTGGACCACTTAGAAGTGTGCATGCCAGTTACACCTGTCATGAGATTTTCATGTTTTACACTAATGTTTTCAGTATTTATGTTGTTGGAAATATTGACATTGTGATCACGCCTAGTCCCACTTTGATTAATGAGGTGATGATTGCCGTGGTCTAGTGTCGATAGTTCTAATCGACCAAATAATTCAGGATACTTTAGAAGACCCATTAAAATATCTAGTAGAATCTCGATCGTTAATGAATTACCATATAATATATTGCATATTGTTATGATTATCCCAAGTTAGAAAATGTTGGAATCATTGGCCATGTATGGCATACTTTCATCTGGCAATGCAATGATTGGTTTAAATTAATCACATTGGGGTATATATGGTTTTATAAGCATGAAGTACTATACACAACTCAAGATAGAAGTGTATTGAAGAATGACTTCTCTCCTTGTACGTGAGAGATTGAGAAGACGAAGGTAAGTGAAAGAGTTCTACAATGGGTAGACTCTCTCCCATAGCTACTCCCCTATATAAAATGCATTTGGTCCCTAACACAGACCTCATGTTTGCCCCGCTAAATTTCTAGTTTGTTCCGCTAAATTTCATGTTTGCCCTGCTGAATTTCTAGTTTGCACCGCTCAATTTAATATTTGCCTCGCTGAATTTCTAGTTTGCTCAGCTGAATTTCATGTTTGTCCCGCTCAATTTCTAGTTTGCCCCACTCAATGTCATGTTTGCCCGTGAAGTGAAGGGAATTGATCGTAAAATGAATTGAATTGGCTGTGAAGTGAAGGCAATTGACTGTGAAATGCATGAAATGAATTGGATATAACACATATATTCGATTAACAAATTCCACTTAATTTTCCATATTGCAAAACCTACTAAATTCCAGTGTTTAAATTATACTACGTACGTCAAATGAGCCTTTGTGTTATTTTCAAGTTGGATTTGCAAAATTACAATTTGAGGGCCACTTCCTGTCATTCCCTCTTGGTTAAAATGATTGTTCTCGATTGAATTCACCTGTAAGTCCAAACACAATTCAATCATTCGGTTCCTAACACAGACTTCATGTTTACCCCGCTAAATTTTTAGTTTGCCTCGCTGAATTTCATGTTTGCCCTGCTGAATTTCTAGTTTGCCCCGCTCAATTTCATGTTTGCCCCGTTCAATTTATAGTTTGCCCCGCTGAATTTCTAATTTGCCCCGCTCAATTTCATGTTTTCCCTGCTCAATTTTATGTTTGCTCCTCTGAATTTTCAATTAGACCACGCACTGATTGAAATTGACCACGAAGTGAATAAAATGGATTTTCAACCAACGACCTGATGGAATCTTGGAAAACAACTAGGTTGGTTGGCTAAAGTAGCTTCTCCTACCCCAAAATCATATGTGGCACGTCAAGTAACTAATTTTAGTTTAGAAGATATTCTTGTTAAATGAATAAAGAAAGGAATGAAAAAAAAAGAGAGAATTATATATATAGAGAGAGAGAGACACACGTATTTATATAAATATGTATTGGAGAAAATTATAAGTAAAATAAGGTTTTCCATGTAAAAAATAAAAAAAAAAAAAAAAAGAAAAAAAAAAGAGAAAAAAGTGCATAGCATGACAGTTATGGCTACAGTTATAATTCGTAGCCACGGCCCGCTCTGGCCAACTTAGTCGACCCAACTCGCTGATTTTATTTTTTTCTTGTTGCAATCCCAATCGTTTTTGTGGGTCCCATTATGAGGTCTGTGTTATATCCAAACTGTTCATCTATTTGACGAACTCGTATTAAGGCTTGAGATGAAAAATAAGACAGATCTAGCTATCAAGTGGACCACACTGTAAAAGGCAGTGGGGAATTGCACGTCTACCATTGAAACCCTTTTAGGGTTACAAAAGTTTTGGATCATCATGAAATTTGTTTTTTCTTCTCATACAGGTCTCTATGACCCTATGAATGAACTTAGACGGGGAGGATTTCTCACAAACATCACAGTTGGCCCCATTCCCAGCGCCGGGACGTCCGTCGGCGCTCGTCTCTGCACGCCAGCCAATCCGCAAGGTATTTTCGATCTAGAATTCGGTGTCCGTACGAGGAGGTCTAAGTACGGAAGTTAAGTTTGTATTGTTTCAAGAATATCCAATGGATAAAAGGTGGGTCCACAGTCGTAAATTTCTCTCTTATCTGGGAAAATCCTTCGTACTCTGGACAGAGTGTGGTGGATGATACGCAGGCATTTAGAAATTACTTAGAAATTGCATGCGTGGCATACAAATAGTCGAATTAAACCTTCCAAATTATGGCACTCAGTCTAGTCATGAAAAAAAATTAAGCTCATTTGATTATCCGATTGGCAGATTGGTGGACATTTATTGGACGGTTAAAGATGAAAAAATCCAACGGTCCAATTTTAACAAACAAGCGTCCCTGAATCAGAGGTTAGGATTATTCAAACAATCTGATCGTGGTGGGCCCCACAATGTAGTCGGTTTTACTGGAGTAAATATATTCCACGTTTACAATTTCTGAGTGGCCGCATATCAAGCGTCATACGCAGCCTGAGTATCGTATAAACTCCTCAACCCTCTCCGCCGATCTGTCATTATCGAATTCCTGTTTCTCCCGCGTGTACGTTATCCCTCACCACTCCCCGGCGTAAATTAGCAAAGCCGCTCGCGGAAGAACCCCACTTCTCCCTGGAGAAAGGAGAAGAAGAAGGGAAGATGGAAATGGATGTAGAGATGGAGACGGAGGAAGCTGAAGAAGAAAGCAGCAGAAGCAGAAGCCCCTCTTTCTCTGCTATAAAGCGCCTGGGCGTGAAAAACACCATCCAAACCAACTTCGGAGACGATTACGTCTTCCAAATCGCTTCCAGGTATCTCTCTCTATTTTCTTCTCCTCGATCGTTTCAGATACAGCACTCACGTGTACGGAGATGATTTCTTTCGTATTTCCATTTCCCGTACGGTATACCATGTGTACAGACGTGATTTTGCTGATATTTCCATCAGATATTCATCTGCACGTTTGGATGTGCTATTGGATCGAACTGCGATTTCAGCAGTAATACCGAATTGTGATTTGGGCGAATTCATATTTGAGGGTTTGGCTCCGAATTGCGATTACTTTTTTTCTAAGTTGGAGTTGGAAGGAACGTACTTGCAATTGAAGAATGCCATCTCGTTTGTAATTCGATTCGCTTGTGTATCCAAACACTGTCTGAAGGTCGTCCGCATTTGGAAGTCTTTGATTTTTATAGTTAATAAAAGCGGTAGGATGGGAATCATCTGCAACACCTGTTATATGCAGCGTGTACAACGGTCAATCTCTGTCGGCCCACTGTATTGTGTGTGCGAAATCCACTCGGACATAAGCTGCACCCCACGATTTTAAGCCCTATGTTTGAAATTCATCCCGACCAACAACTGATGTTGGCCACATTACACAAACAATGGATTATGGATGCTAAGTATAAGTTGTTTGTGGGCCTCACCGAGTGTGCATATTCCATCTGATCCATTAATCAGATGTGCCTAACCAGGATGGATAGATACTCCAAAAATCAGCTTCATACACAAAAAGTTTAGGTGTGGTTTTAAATTGTTTTCTTTGGTTTGGCCTACTCGAGTTTTGTTTTGGGATGATGTCTAGGATGAAATGATTAAAATTAGAAGCTGTGCCTGATGGATAGAGCAGATGTCACGCTTAGAACACAGTGGGCTCCACATAACTCGGGTGGTTTTCCCTACAACCAGCGTTGTAGAGGATTCTGGTCTGAAGCCGTGTCCTTCATGAGTTATGGAGAAGAGATGGAGCTGCTGCTAATGCTGTAAGATATAGAGATTGTATTATCTGTCATGTAATGGTTATTTATCAACACATCTTATTTCTCAGTTTTTTATATGTGGGGAAATGTTTTGGAGAATGTAGGTCATGCAGTGGTGTTATCTTCTGTTTCTTTTAAGAATTGACCGAAAAAAGAAAAAAAAGAAATTAGCCTAGAAGGGATATAAAAAAATTTTAAAATTTTTTATTCTTATTTTTTGAAAAAAATTTAGTTGAGAACTGTTAAATTGAAATTAGCTGAGAGGAGATGAAAAAGGCATCAAGGGAAAGGGAATGAGGCCTCAATGCATACAGAAGACCTACATACGCTACCTTCGGGCAAAACATCAGCAAATATATTTGCCTTGTCACCTCCCATCCTGTGTGGGCAAACAAAATGTGTAGCCTCGCGTGGAGGTGGCAGATTTCATCGGAAATGAAAGATAATTGCCACAGCTTGGCGTGATGTTTAAGCACCCAAGTAATAACATATGATGAGCCCCCCCTTCCACAATCATTATATTGGAATGGTTCTTTGCAATGATATGCTGCCCACGTCTAGGAGCAATGGCCTTTGGGTAGGGCTGTCAATGGGTATCTGCATCCGCGGGTACTTGATGGACTCAACCGATTTTAATGGGTCCAGGTTGCATCTTTTGGACATGTTAAGAAATTGGGCCAGGTCCATGTCTCACGTTTTGGACCCAGTTAAAAATCAGGTGTTGTCAGGTTCAGTTTGGGTTCATGTGATGGACTTGTTTAAAGTTGGTTCTAGTTGTAACAAGATAGTTTTTTGTAGTGCAATTATATATATTTTTAATATAGATTAATGATTTTAACAACCAAATGTGGTTTCTTAAGCCACATAAATGTAAGAGAGCCATCTACACACCATTCCCATGTCAAAGTGGCACACGTGTGTGCGATCTAATGCATCCATTGGTGGGGTTTGGGTACCCAAACCCAATTGGATCCGAATCTGATTATTCAAGAGCTAGACCCAGACCCAACAATACCCAAACCTGGTTAAGCCTGGGTACGGCTATCACAGGACCCAACCCGAAACCTGTGGGTTGACAGCCCTATCTCTGGCCTTGAAGTCTCGAAGGAGGACTTCCTCTCCCTTTCTTGTTTCTCAATCTACTGCCGATACCTCTAGGACTGAGATTTCTTGAGGGAAGAGAAGTCAAAATTGGGCTTCCAGCGGGCATAGCTTTCATCTTGGTCACTTCACTATCTACTAGACTTCCACCAATGGCCAATTGAATAAGAGGTCACAGGAGTTGAACCTTTGGAATTCGGGACATAAAAGAGCTCATGAACGAGGCCACTTTTAATACCTTCCACCACCTTCATCAATGAAACGTTCTCACCATTGAAGGTCCAATTGTTCCTTTTCTTCCCAATGTATCAAGGGGGAAAAGTGAATTTAATTGAATAGAGAATTGCAAGTACCACTTTAGAGCTTCAATCTTCTCTTTCAGATGCCACAAAAGAGATGATAGACCAAATAACTGGATTGTGGAAAAACTATCCAGCAATAATCTATTTTCTAGAACTGAAAAAAATGTTCTCACCATTGAAGGTCTAATTGTTCCTTTTCTTCCCAATGTATCGAGGGGGAAAAGTGAATTTAATTGAATAGAGAATTGCAAGTACCACTTTAGAGCTTCAATCTTCTTTTTCAGATGCCACAAAAGAGATGATAGACCAAATAACTGGATTGTGGAAAAACTATCCAGCAATAATCTATTTTCTAGAACTGAAAAAAAAAAAAAAAGGAAAAAAAAAAGAATAAGAAGAAGAAAAATAAAAACACCTCCAAATAAGAAGTAGAGGTCCTGTAGATGAACCCAACAACTTTCTAAGGGGAAAACCTACTAGAACTAAAGAAGGATCATAACTTAAACAAAAAAAAGACTTTATTCAGTTGAAATATCATGTCCGTGTATGGTTGTATACATATAGGCTATAGCCCTCTTTGCAATAAAATCATTTTTAAAGTTAAATACCCACTCAACTCTTGTTGGTTTGCATATATCTTCTCTAATGTAACTCAAAAGATATACCCATGTAATGAATGAAGAAAAAGAATTAAAAGTAAACTAACTAAAAGATTCATATACTATTCATATATTCTATCTATACAATCATGTGGCTCTTGCCCAATAAATTTCATCTTAAAAAAAAAAAAAACCCTCCCAGTTTTGTGTGGATGGCTTGTATGTACCCTAAAAAAGGTGGGCTCCAAAGTCCAATCCATTTCTAATTGTGCCATCTGATTGAGTTTGTGGGTCTCATAGTCAGATCAGATGGCAGTTTTGGCTGAATTTTCAATTGGTCAGCTTGTGGAACACATCTTTGGATCCCCGTTGAATGATGGGTTGTTTGGATGCATCACTTCCACTCCCTTGAACAAAAAGCCATTGGAATCATACTCCAAAGTCCTGCTTTTATCTTAATAAACTGTCTTGTTGTTGATCAAGAAAAAAGAAGCAAAGAATAGTATGTTTTTGTCATTTGCCCTTTGACCTACACACAACGTTGGAGCTTTCCCAACTGTTGAGGCCAGATAGTACATTGCATATACGAACTTGCAGTATTCATTCTCTTGTACATTATTATAACAATAAAAGTTGAATCTGTATCATTTATGTTCTTGTGAGCAAGATCTATCTTATATTGTCTAATGTTTAAATATTTCCATATCATCTTTTGTCCCTTCTTATGCATTACATGTGTTTTTTCCTCTGTTTGGTTTGAATGCAAGCCAGGAGATTTCAACTTTGGCAGTGTCATTATCAACAAACGCAATTAAATTTTATTCCCCAGGAACGGGTCAATATTTTGGAGAGTGTAAGGGTCACTCTGGAACCATCAATGAGATCTCCTTTTCAGTTCCATCATCTGCACATGTCATAAGCTCCTGCTCTTCTGATGGGACTATTAGAGTGTGGGATACAAGGACTTTCAAACAGGTGTGGAGATGCTTCTGCTTATATTTTGCACTATAAAAGAAGGCTTCTCCCTTATGTTACTGATGGTTTTTTAACCAAGTTCATTCTATTTTGGTTTCTGTTGCACCATAAGCCCTATCTTTCTAGTTTTATACTTGTTCAAATCTTGATTTGTAATTATGGGAATTCTTGTTTTATTTGTTTTCTTCCATTCCCATGCCTTGAGAGTTTCCCACGTGCCAATGCACATGCAGTAGAGAAATGCAGTGGCTATGTAATGTTTCGGGTGTGGCCTTGGCACAAAAATAGGCTGGTTTTCTCAGCAAGTGGGCCACATTTTTATGTTGACTATGGGCTATTAATTCGTTATAAGTTATATTTTTATACACGCATGGCAACCTAATATTCAGATCAGTTGGTTCTCTCTCACAAGCATGTTGGAACTGGGGCAACCTTGATGAACACCTAGATCTTGACTCGCGTACATTTTCCATGTTGGCATGTGTGAAGCTAGTAGGGATGTGCAAGCAAAATATGGAGACAGCCATTGAGACTGTGTTTTAAGTGTAGCAACTAATTTCTTTGTAAAGAGTTCCAAAATGCAACTCTGATCAATGTCATCGAGGAATTGAATATCTCTAAATATTAGCTCGCCTACTATACCAAATCTGCCACCTAGTGTATGATGCTATTGGTCTCCCTTTAAGTGTATTATATATGAAAGATACGAAAGAAGCATGAGACTCGAATCTCATAAGAGATTTGCTCAAGGCTTTATGAGGAGAAGTATTGGTGGTTCAGTGAATCACACTAAGGATGATCCTCAGTCAAAGAAGGGGACACGTGTTTCATGGGAGTGTGGTTTGCTCATTGTCATCAGTTGGGTGAGTACAAGTGAATACTTTCCTTGAGGACCAGTCTCTCCATTGAGGCTTTTGGATGTATGTGAGACTATCAAGGTTACTTTTCATTGAACCATCGAGAAACTAACCACTCTGATATTTGGATCTCTCTTCCTACAACTATACCATTCCCTTCTTTATTTTGTATAAACACTTTTTCTTTATTAAGAAAATAGTTACCACCTAGAAGAAATGAAGCATAAACATTGAGGCTTGAACTGAGGTCTTTAGTCTCCGCTCCAAACCATAGTTTCATGAAGTGTGAAGGGAAGAGGCAACGGATTCAAGTGCAGGAGTGTGGAAGAGTCCGTTTCAAAGTGGTAGCAACCATAAATGGCCAGGAAGCAGGAGTAGGAACGATGCTGGTTAGAGGATTGCACAACTAAGCTCCAAATTCATTTTAGTTCCTTGTGAAAATAATTTTTGCTCTATTCCATTCTTCAAGCAAATCACATCATTTTCCCTCAAACTTGACATCTTTTAAAAGAATATCCAACTGCTGAATACAATCGGAATCAATCCAGCAGAAAAGGAGAGGAACCTTACCTGAAACTAGAAGTGAGACGACACTTTCATCGATTGGGCCACTCTCATGTAAAAGTTGCCACAGTTCCATTTCCAATATCAATCACATCCAAACTATGCGGGTATGCATTGTAGCACGATGAATTATTTTCTATAATCCAAGCAGACCAGGATGACCCTACAACCACTCGAAAAAATTAAGCTCACGCACCAAGATTTGGCCCAAGTCCTATTGTTTTTCGGGGGTTCTAGAGTGCCAGTACATACTTAGCTAAGCTGATAATTTGAGAAACATGGACAAAAGGTAGCACACACAGGCCTTCCTTTTTGAGTTATGTTGATACATTCAAGAAGCAAAGAATAAGCCACCTAGACATTTCATAAGAAATTTTCATCCTAGGGCAAGGTATACAAAAACGGTTACGTAATGGCCATTACGTAACGGTAATGGCCATAACCATTACACGTTACGGGGCCGAAATGGCTGTAACGGCCATTACAGAAAAAACTGCCTGTAACAGCCCCGTAACACTCCAGAAACTTGTTTTAAAAAAATGAAAATAAAAAATACTGTAACGGCCGTTACGGCCCGTATCGTAACAGAAATGGCGGTGCCCGTTACGGACACCCCTACCGTTATTGAACACCATGTCCCAGGGAAATTATGAATGTTTTATTGCATGTTGTTTTAGTTGCACCTTCATTATCCATATTCATTGAAGTTATTATTCTTGGTCCTTTTGGCTAATTTTTCCCAAAAAAGGGGAAAAAAAGCGAAAAGAAAAATGGTGCCCCATGAGCAAGCTTAGTTGCCTGTTAAATACTATCATTCTCTTATATGCTTCTTTTGTAAAAGGTCTCTTGCATGTAAGATTCGGGTCTCATGTATGTAATGGCTGTCTGTATTCTTTTCAAGGTTTGTTTGGCCTCGTCAATCTAAAAAAAAATATCATCTTTCAAAAAAACCTCTTTTATGTTTCTTTCCTTCTTATGTTTTTTAATCTGTAATCATGTATGTTCTGATTTAGGTGTTTTCATACCAGGTATCTCTATTAAGAGCTGCTCCCTCCCGAGAAATATTCAGTTTCTGCTTTGGTGGATCAACTTGTAATCTTCTTGCTGCTGGATGTAACACTGAGGTATGATATTTGGAGTTCATATCTACTTTTCTTTTGAGGTTGAAATGCAATTTCCTTATGCAACATTTGGCTTCTTTCCTCTCTCAACAATGATACAAATTATGTTTCTTGGTTATCTGCGTTTAGAACTCACATAATCTATTCTATAATCTTCTGCCTCCTACTTAAAAGTTCTTTAGCACTTAAATGGATCCCTTCGTTGCACAAATGCTGAATGCTGAGCATACTTGCTTGTGTGAGATGGAAATGGGGCTTTGCGGCACACATACTAACACGGCACATTCATCAGGTGTGGCCTACCATGAACATTCCCTGGCCAGAAAATAGTCTAGTAAATTCATCAGTTAGGTTGCAAGTATGCATTGAATATGGACTATTCGCCAATTTTTTTCAACGGTTCACTTAGGAGTCACCTAAGGGGATTTGAAGTATTGAGGACTCGTGGAGCCATAGTGAGAAGTCAGCCTCAATCGGAGAAGGAACAAGTGTCAATGCCCTCAACATCATTAGTTGGGTGAGTAAAAGAGTATAGTTTCCTTGAGGACCAGTGTACTCCATTTGGGGAATTTTGAATGTATTTGAGATTTGCAAGGTAACTTTTTCCTTGTGTCATGGAGAAATTAATTATTCTTGATTTTCAATCTCTCCTCTGACCAGTGTACTCCATTTGGGGAATTTTGAATGTATGTGAGAAGTGAGATTAGTGAGGTAACTTTTTCCCTGTGTTGTTGAGAAATTAACTATTCTTGATTTTCAATCTCTCTTGTGACCAGTGTAATGCTCCATATATTCTCCATAATAAAACCATCGCTGCCACAATAGTTGTCACATATTTGGCCATGATAGCATTAGTTAGGGGAACAATCGATCCTGGACCAGTTGAATCCAGAATTATCTTTTACTATGGTAAGAAGGTTACGCGATTCCTCTTTGCCTTGGGTAGAGTATGCTCATTAAAAGGAGTACTTGCTAAGATATTGCCAAGGGACATCTACCAGAATTCTGTACCATCTGCATGCAACACCCTCCAACTAATTTCTACTAAGGGAAATTTGTATATAATATATATCCAACCTTTTTGACGTTTGAAGATTCCCCCCTCCCCCTTTGACATTTCTGTTTACCTTCCTCAAGGTTTTTTGGCAATTGCAAAGACCCTCCCCCAGGCAGTTAGCATTAATGGTTGTTTTGAATGAAAAGCTGTCTCTTTAAGAATATAATGATGAAAATGCCCGTGGTTGTCAGGAAAGACCCAAATACCATCCCAAATCAATCCATTTTTAGAAATGGAGTGTTTCGTACCTCTATGAAGTCCTAGAGCTCTCGTACCCTACCAAGTCCTTGTTGCATACGTGTGAAACAACCTTACATACTTCACATTTGTTAGAGATCCTAGCCGTTCATCAGGTGGGGCCCCAGTATGAGAATTCTAGGGACCAAAAAGAATGTTGGTCCATATGATCATGCAAGTCAAAATTCATCACATAGGTGGGCACCATCTGATGATGATATCCAACAGTCTATATTTAGCTCAGATGTGAGGCCTACATGGTGAATGTACTGCCTGATTTTTGGTACATGGCATTTTTATGGTCGACCGTAACTGATGAATGTCATGGATCTCTAACATGTGCACATCTGACATGTGTGGCCCATGAAAATTCCATCTGTTATTGGAAACATTAGCCCATTAGGTGGTAAGAAAAAGCCAGGATATGGTGAGCGGCCCCTTATGTGAGGGGGGCGGATCACATGCACAGGATCAGCGCGTACAAAACACGTCTGGCATCCACTCCGTCCATCAGTTTCACACACTCACATTAGGATGTGAACCCAATAATCAGGCAGATCAAAACCTCAAGTGGGCCCCACCATAGGAAACAGTGTGGATGTGCCACCCACCATTGAAATTTTATTGGGTCCATCCCATTGTTTATCTGCTATCCGACTCATTCATAAGGTCATCCTTGCTAGGATAAAGCGAAAACCCAAATTTTAGCCTGATCCAAAACTTCCAAAACTTGGGTGGGCCGGAAGAAGCTACCATTGGTGGGTGTGCCCATTCCCATTGTTCCGGATGGTGTGCCCCCCTTGAGTTTTAGATTTGGCTGGTTTTTTGGATCATGTCCTAACATTAGGTGGCTCAATTGATGGACCAAGTGGATTTCAAGCGTTCATCAAGTGGGCCCATGATTTGGATGGGTATGACTTGATAATGGGTTTGCAATTGCAACATACATTTTTTAGTGCGCGTGTTTGTTCTTTGCCAAACTATCAAATGAAAACTCTTGCGTGCCTAGTGCTTATGTGAGGGAAACGACTTTATGTTCATGAGATCCATCTTGTCCATCAGATTCAACACCCCTTGTATGCCCTTGATTCAAAATTGAACACCCAGGTGTGCTACCCAATTGGGAATTATATCTAAACCTCTAAGTTCACGTGTTATGACCCACTTGTGTTTTGAAATGGTGTGGTTTTTGGGGAATGCTTTCATCCTGACAAGGCAAGTCAGATGACTAGATTAGATGAAATATAGACAGCACTGTGGATTCTATACTAACTAATGGTGGCTGCTCCATACCCAATGTTTTAAATATCGTTATCGTGTAATGTATTGCACCCTTGGGATACGGATACATATCAGTTATCACATGGGATATATCGGTTGTATCGCATAATGTATCATTGTTCTTAGGACACATGGGAACATTGGGAAATTGGTCTAATTTTTCAATGAAATTTAAGGGATTGTTGAAAAAGACATCAATACACACTTAGAAATCAAAACATTACAAAAAAAAGTGCATATAATAGGGGTTTCCTTTGTATGGGGCCCTAATATATGCGCTTTCCAACTTAACTGATGCAAGTATATTAATATAATTTATAAATGTAAGAAGACGTGTATGGAAACACAAGCAATACATCCATAAGCAAAAAATAATAATCACTAGATCAGGTTACATACATGTTTAATTTTGTGTTTGGATACAAAGATTGCAACTGATTTGCGAGAAATTGAAAACTTTCAATTTTTCTCAATTTTCCGCAACTTGACCCATCTTCCCCAAATCTCAAAATCAAAGTTCCAAATCCATGATTTTTCATGGAAAACATAAAGATCATAGATTTGAAACCATTTAGCATTGGTTTAGTGTGATTTACAACAAAAACATGGACTGAAATTTGAAAATGCTCACTGGATCGAATAGGTGGGATATATCGGCACTACTTGTGCGTTTCGTATTGCACAGGTGGGATACTAGATATATCGTGGGATATATCAGCTGATGTCGTCGATATTTAGAAAATCCAAACCAACTGTTTCCTATGGTGTGGCCTAGAGTTTTTGATGGTCATGATATCTGGGTTCCGGCCTGAATGGGAAGCAGCATACCTGATGAATGGGTTGGATGTAATGAAAGTTTGACCCATATGGCAGTAGGTCCTAGTGGTCAGGTTAGCACGGTTCAATATCAAATGCCTACTCAAGGCCCAAGAGGCAATCTACTTAGCACTCTTGCAAGGCTATGACTCTTTATGACGGTTAATGACTCTGTTGAGACTCATGATCTAGCGTGTGTTGCCGTCAGTGGAGCTCACATGTTGAGTGATCTGATGATCGAAACCACATTTTGTGGAAAATGTTCTGTTAGTGCCACCTTTAGAAAATTAGGGTGAAAGGATGACTAGGACTATCACTATGTGAATATTTAGGTCTTAGGTGTGATTTTATATTGCTAGCTGTTGAGTATCCCATCTGAGTATTGTATCAAAATGGTTGCTGGTGCACACCGAGAGCATAAAGAGATTCACAAGACGTACGGTTTGGATTTGTATAAACATAATGGGTGGACCCTATGTAGCTTAACATATAGTGTCTACTGTATGTCAAAATATATATCATCATACAACAGCCACTTTCTAAAAAGTCAGCTATGGAGGAGGCTTTTGTTAGAGATATTTTGAAGAGGAGTTACTTGATACTCCGGCAGTGTATGACACTTGATAAGCATGCACTGACAAATATGTTTACTCAGATTAAACTGACCGATAAAAGTGTGTAACTCACTGTTTCTATGTAACAGCAGTGTTCGTAGTATCGGTATTGTTACATGTATCAATATCACCGATATTATCACTGATACCTGGAAATGTATCGCTGATTGAGGGAAACATTAGGGAAACGTGAGGAAATGGTAGAATTTCTTAATGAAACTTCAGGAGATGCTAAAATACACGTAATCACATATTTAGGAATCAAATAATTGCAAAAATGACACATACATAATAAGTTCCTCTTTAATGGGGGTCTAAAAGCATGCAAAGCAGACTCAGGGAAACATTAGAGAAACATAGGGAAAATGTTGGAACTTTTCAATGATACTTTAGGAGAAGCTAAAATACACATATTTGCATATTTAACAATCCAATAATAGCAAAAAAGACACATATTTGCATATTTAGGAATCAAATAATAAGGTTGCCTTTAATGGGGCCAAAAAGCATGTATTGTTGACTCAAGAAAACATTGGGGAAACATAGGGAAAATGGTGGATCCATCCATCCATGCATGCACATTTATGCATAAAAACACTCATGCGTGATCCCTCCATCCATGCATGCACACACACATCCATTCGTGAATTCATGCATATACACATACAAACATGCATTTCATCATACGACGATGCACCCATAAAAAATGAAATGGATTTTTTTTTTCAATAAACAGAATTTTGGTGATATTGATACATTGACGATACAAGCGACACCTGGTATTTACACAATCGAAGATATTGGCAAATTGGCAATACATTGGCGATACTTAGTGATATATAGCTGATACTTGGAATCAATGTTTTAAATATCGATGATATCCGCCGATATAACCCATGATATATCTTGTATACCACATGTGCGATACGAAACATATAAGTAGTGCTGATATATTCCACATGTTCGATACGATGAGCATTTTCAATTTCCGATCCTTTTTTTTCCGTTGAAATTATGTTAAATCAATGTCAAATGTTTATAAATTCATTGGTTCTTCATGTTTTTCATGAAAAATCATGGAGTTGGAGCTTTGATTTCGATATCCATTGGTTGTTCATGTTCTCCATGTTTTTTTCAAAATTTTCCTTCAACCAACTGTCAATTGATACAACGCATTCAATTTTAATATAGTTGTATTAGTTTAGTTAGACAACGCATTGCTTAGGACATTATACAAAGGAAACCTATTATGTACTCTTCATTTTTGAGATGTTATGATTTAAGTGTGTATTAAGGTCTTTTTTAAACAATCCCTGAAGTTTCATTGAAAAATTCAACAATTTTCTCAATGTTTCCCATGTTTCCCAAAAAGTTCAATAAATTACCCAATACAAACAATATATCCCATGCGATAACCGATACTTATATGTATCCCAAAGATGCGATACTTAACGCGATACCAATATTTCGAACACTGCCTGGAATTTTTGATAGTACCGGTGTTATCGCTATTGCTGCGCTAGAGATACTGATAATAATATCGGGGATATTATTGTTAATATTGGGGATACTTGGAACAGTGAGTACCAGTCCGAAGATAAGTTTTTTTGAATGATCCTGAGGTTTGATTCATGGACACTTATTTAAAATGTGATCATAGGATGTTTGCATTTTAAACTGCCCAATAGATGTCAATCAATCTGATTCAGATGATCAAATAAAAGTAAGTTTTGGTTCATGGTAGATCTAAATTGGGAGTAGGGACCATAATTTGGATGGTTTATATGAATTAAGTGTGTTAAATAAATGCAATTTCTAAGTAAATTTTAAATGCATTTTCTCATCCATTACACTCGGGCAAGAATCAAAGTTTTTCTCTTTCAATAGGGGATTGCAATGGAGTTTTACTACACACACATCCGTATAATGCACAGGAGAAAGATCCAAGCCATTCATCACATGGGTCTGACCATTTATATGTCCTGGCTAGAAATCAAGTTGGTTTGCAAGCTAGGTAGGTGGACTAAAATCTTAGAATTAGTCACGAAGTGAGTCCCACATTTGGGTGAAATCTGGAGATTCTGGACCATTGGAGATCATTTAAACAATAGCTCACTTTTCTCATCAAAGTTTGACCTCCCTGATCAGTGAGACCAACTTTTTTTTGGTCCATGGAATTTTTCCAGTGGACACCACTTGATGAACAGCCCAGATTTTGAACATGTGTAGAGTAAGGTTGATACACACTTGTGCAACAAGGGTACAGTCAGCCTACTTGGAAATGTGGGTCATTTCGAAAGAGGAGGTTGTTTCGGTCTTTTCAGTGAGAGTGTTTCTGTCATTTCATTCATATAAATGTATGGCATTTTGTTCAAAAGTAACAGCCGTTAATGGTAACTGACAGCAAGGTATTTCCAATCGTTGGAAAGCCTCAGGGAAGGTAAATATAAATATCTGAAAAGGATGAGGGACTCTGCAAATGTAAAAAATGTGAGGGGGGTATTATACAAATTTCCCTTCTATTAATGGTACCTTACTATTCTTAGAAACTCCATTGATGTGTTGCTTTTTGCCTAAGTTGTATGTGGCCAGTAAACTTATTAGTTATATAATATTTGCCTTTATGTTTCTTCTGAAAATTGATTTTTCCAAAATGCTCTTCTAGATGGTTTTGTCTTTTCCTTTTTTATTTACTTTCAAATATGTGGATTACATGCAGATACATTTTTGGGATTGGAGGAATGGAAAGCAGGTGTCATGCTTGGAGGATTCCCATGTGGATGATGTTACTCAGGTTTGTTTGTTCCAGTTTATATTCTAGTTGATTTGTCTACATCTTAGCTTTGCCTTGAACTGGTCCAAAGCTCAGAAACTCTATCAAAAGTCTCAAAGACAGAATTCTGAAACATTCAGAAACCAAAAGCGAAACTTGAAAAACCTGGCTGAGTTAATGCGTGGCTTGGCAACATTTCTAGAATCCAGACCTATTCGAGTCTTGGTCGATCTCAAGTTCTTAAACCTCTAGCTGCCTGTAGTCTCCCCTCAGAAACTTACGACCCATCCCAATCTCCTACATAGAACACCCTTGAAATTCCTACCTATAATGCCCTAACAATCAGAGCCTGGACTTTTCTTTTTAATGGATCAATCAGCAAAACTTTATCCTAAAAAACTCTTTGATTAAATCCTTCCAAAATCCCCATAAAACCAAGAAGTCCCAAAATGAGCATGGTAAAAGCTCTGGACCTCTTTAGGTAAGCATACAATGAATGAAAAGGTGAACCTCTTTGCCATATTTTCACAATTATGTATAAAGATCAATAGAAGGTGGAGAAGCTATTTTCAGAACTTATTAAAATGATGACCGCTCTGAGAGTATAGGGATAAAAGGAGTCATAAACTCAAATGAGGTATGAGACCATAGCCACTTTCATAGGATTAGGATATCTAAAGTGGAGACGTTTTGGAAAAGGCCCTGGGACCAAATGTTAAATTGGTAGAGGTTTGGAAATGCATGACAGATACTGGTTTATTTTTGTTGATAAAATTGTTCGAGAAGATTGTAAGACCAAAGAAAATACCAAAAAAAGGAGGAAAAGTACCATGGTACCCATTTATGAGAATAAAAGGCATGCAGAACCGCACGAACTATCATGGGATTAAACTTATGAGTCATGCTGTGGAACCTAGGGAGGGAATGATCGAGCAAAGGCTAAGGCCTGAGACGAATGCATCAGAAAAATTATTTTGGATTTAATGCCAGGAAGGTCGACCATTGAGGCTATTTTCCTAGTTAGACAGCTGATGGATAAATATAGGGACAGAGGAGGGAGGATCTCCACATGATATCTATTGAATTCGAGAAAGCATACAATAGGGCCCCTAGAGAATTAAAAATCAGTGGTTTTGGGAAAGAAAGAAGGCTCTAGAGGATATATTGATATGATTAAGGAATAGGGATATGCATGAGGGGTTAGTAACAAATGTGAGGACCACTAGTGGAGGAGACAAGTTGGATTCTAATTAATGTAGGCTTACACTGGAGGTCGGCATTGAGCCTGTATCCTTTTGTAGTGGTTATGGACTAGTTAACGAGGCACTTACAAGTAGTCCTGTGGGGTATGTTGTTTGCAAATTCCATAGTGTTGATTAATGAGATGAGGAACTATTGAGGGATGCTTCAGAATCTAAAGGCTGTAAAATTAGTCAGACTTAAACAGTGTATGGAAGTCAATTTTAGTTACAATAGAAGTGGAAATGAGGAATTAGTTAAGATCGCCAACCAAAAGTTACCAGTTTCGAATCTTGGGTCGATTCATGAGAGCCGAGAGATTGAGAAGGACGTTACTCGTAGAATCAAGTTGGGTTGAAGAAGTGGAGATGCTCTAGTGAGTTTTATGTAATCACTACACGGTACATACCAATCAAACTAAAGGAAATTTTTTTGTAGAATAGCCATAAGACCAGCCGGCCTTTTATGGGACGAAATGTTTAGTAGTTAAAGAACAACATGTTCACAGGACGAGCGTAGCCAAAATGGGGATGTTGAGATGGGTGAGTGGCAAGACGAGGAAGGATAAATAGAAATGCATGCATTCAAGGGAACTTAGGAGTGGTAGCAATAGGTAATACGATGACAGAAAGCAGACTTAGATGGTTTGGTGGTGTGCAATGGAGACCAGTAACCATGCCTGTTAGGAGTGAGTTGGTTCAAGTTGAAGGGTCTAAAAGGCAAAGGGAAGGGCCCAAAAGGATGTGTGTGGAGGTAGTAAGAAAAGACTTGATGATCTATGGTTTAACTATGGATATCGTCCTTGTAGAGTGGAATGGCAGTATAGGATCCGTGTAGCTGACCCCAGTTAGGGATGAGGCCTAGATGATGATGATGATGATGACATATAAAAATTTATATAGGCAGAGATAACATTTACACTTACTGTTTGAATTGTTATGGTCATTCACTTACAATTTTGATTTTCTTCTTGATTATCAGCTTGCTTAATGCAGCGTAAGTTATAGTTGTATCAAAAAATGAACTGTTTCTTATGATTTCTTGATTATTACTAGGTCCGTTTTGCTCCAGACAATCAAAACAGGCTTATTTCTGCTTCTGTTGATGGATTGATGTGTATCTTCAATACAGATGGTCATATCGATGATGGAGATAATTTGGAATCAGTAAGTACAAAACCCCTAGTAGATAGTTACTGTATTTTCCTTCTGTGTGTGTGTGTGTGTGTGTGTGTGTGTTGTCTAAATACTTTAAGCATTATCCCATCCAAGTTTATTAATTGTCTACGATTCATATTGAACTCATTCGACAAGTATGACCGCGAGGCTGCTTCAAGTCTTCAACACATGAACCATACTTTGGAGCCCCCATTGTTCTCAGAAAAGTGATCAACATGACATGAATGAGAAACAGAACAAAACCCCTGGTCCCTATTTTACTAAATTTGTTATCTGGTACTGGGAAATTTGCCTTCTAGGAAAGATTGACATCCAATGATATTCGACATACAATACGTTGCCTTGTAGGTTTATAGTTGGTGCTTTGGTGGAGAAATTTGTTTTTGTTTTTTTCCTTTCTTTCTTATTAAACCTTTTATAAAGTCGTGCAAATTGGAGGAACTTGTGTCTAACTCTAATTAAGCTTTATGTGTATGATTATGCAGGTAATGAACGTGGGGACGTCGATTGCTAAAGTTGGATTCTTTGGAGAGACAAATAAAAAACTTTGGTGTTTGACACATATTGAAACTTTAAGGTCTATTTATGTTGAGTTGATTTACTCAAAAATTTCTATAACTTTATGTCTTAGCCACTGATTTCTTACAGCGCTATCTATACCGGTGAACCATTTTTGTTTTTCTTGTTGCTTCATTAAGCTATAATATATTTAGCAAACAGGAGGAACCGCTTCCCAATTTAACCATCATGTTTCTCTGGAAATTGAACCGGTTCTCACAATTTAGTGGTGGTTTCATTCTTCTTCTTCTTCTATTTCTTCTTTTTGGATTAGTAATGAGAATTTTTATTAAGGAGACAAAAGGTCAAAACACTAGAGGCCAAGAGGCTAAACAAACAAAAGCAATCCAATAAAGAATCCATTCCCAAAAGTGGAAGGAAGAGAAGCCCAACTCCACCCAGGAGCAAACAAGACATTTGGCTCTATAAAGCCCAGAGGCCAGCTGCAAAGCTCCATTTCCATATTCCTTTTCTTCTTTCCATTACCAAACTCCAATGTCCAAGATGAATAAATTCACAGCACACTGATATGTATACTAATGCAGGTAGTGGTCACTATTCAGATAAACTCTCGAGTCTAGCAATTCTGTTCCTTAGCATGTTTAGCTTTCCATGATTATTTTTTTTCTTCTTTTAAAAAAACATAGATGCACCTGAGGATTTAGGATTTCGATTTCTAAAATCATTCAAACCCTTTTAACCATTCTTGTTAAGGCCATGATTGATACCCATCTGCAAGTGGAAGAAAACTCTGGCTATCTGATCAACCCCATTTTTTTTTCGCATCTGACAATTTTATGGCTCCACAATTCTTATATCCTCAAAATCATCTACAATACAGCAAAATCTCTCCGGCTGTAGTAAACCAAAATATCAGATTATTTTCAGCTTTATTTGATACTTTCTTACGGCTGAGTAAGTATTTAGGGCGTTCTCTTATTTAATTATCATTCTTTTAACCATGGAATTTGATAAAATGTGTGCCAAGAACCAAAAACTTGTTAAGGCAGTTGTATTCTATCATGGGGTAGGACTCCTATGTTAGTTTTGGAACATATAGGAAATTGGGGTGGCTCTTCAACCACACAGTTGTATGACAGTCCAGACCGGCTAAATTGCTGATCCAACTGTGGATGGAGCATAACCGAAGAGTTGCATGAAGAAATAATATTAACCAGCTCACTTTTCCCTTCAAATTTGAACCATTCACTACTTTTAACCATCCATTTGATAGCCATTAGTTGGATGTTAGGATTACTTGATCAATGTGATTTTAGAGACATGCCCCATCCACAATATGGATGTTATGGATAGCTGTATGTCAGTGCCTCAAATATGAGGATGATACACCACCATCTTCAAAATTTTGCCAACTTTGGAGTCAGCTCTGTATTACTGTACTTACTGCTTTGTTTGAACTGCATTGGCCTTTCCTTGTTTTCCTAGCTTGGTTTTGCATTTAACTTTTTCACCTTTATGTTACAGTTTATGGGACTGGAAAGATGCAAGAAAAGAATCCGACTTCCAAGATGCTCGCTCGTTAGCTTCTGATAGCTGGAACCTTGATCATGTAAGCCACTGTTGCTGGACATTCTTCCACCAAAAGCCAACATTTTTAATGTATTTTGGAATTCTCTATTATTGGCTAAAATGTTCTATGTTTGATGGTATTCCAAATTATATAACAAGTACTTGCATATGCTTGTCTCAAGATTCTCATGGGCATCTTAACTGCACTGCATTTCCACTTAGTCTGCTCGTTCTTTTATTGGTACTTTTTTTTCCCCCTTTGATAGGCAATAATTTTATTTGAGAAGGAGACCGAAGCCTAAAGAACTATAGATCAGACCAAGAAAGAGAAAACAAAAAGCTACTATCTACTACATTTGAAGCTATTGCCTATTCCATTACACTTGATTTCGCCTTTTCAATCACTTAACAGGATTTGCCCACTTCTATTCCTAAAGCAGTGACTATTCCTTTCTCCCCAAATAAACCACAAACTAGCCAGCAATGCCATTCTCCACAAAGCCTTTCCTACTTTGCTCACTCCACCGTGCCACAGAAAAAATAAAATAAAAAATAAACCCTTCAATTGAGCTTGGTGCTACCCATATGGATACAAAAAGCAATTCGGAATGCCTCTTGCAAAAGGTTGGCACTGCGAAGGCACATTACAGATGGGAGATGCAACCTTGAGGGAGTGGGGGCGTGCAGTGCCATAGATTTTGTAGCAGATTCTCACGACAAGAAGATTGATAAACTCCAACGATAGGTCAAGGTGCACACGGTTTGTCATTGATTTGCAGTAATTAGTCGCGCGCGCAGGGGGGGGGGAGGGATGGGATTGGTGCGGCAGGCTAGATGTTTCCAGAAATGGGGTAGGAGGTTGGAGGCCTTTAGAAGAGCCAATTTGGGTGTTTTGGCTTGGACTTCTTCAATGAAGGCCCCATCAAATTGTTCTTTAGCTTGTGTGTTGGTCTAGCATCTAGTAATTTTGGTGCAGAAATCTCTTCTATGCCCCTTTAATAATTAGTCATCTTTCAAAAAAAAAAAGGAAAGAAAGAAAGTGGGGGCCATGGTTTGGTATTCCAAATCATTGATCATGACAGGCTTTGGTACGGATGGGCCATCCACCAGAAATCCAGATAGGAAGATCCTAACCCTCCAGTTGATGACCTGAGTAGACCGGTCACCATCATCATCATCTAAGCCTTATCCAATTAATTGGGGTCAGCTACTTGAATCGTGTTCTGCCATTCCACTCCATCCAAGGCCAGACCTTCAGTTCGACCATAGGTCATAGTTTTTTTTTTTTTTTTTTACCCCACCTCCATGGCTTCATTCACATCTTTTTGGGCCTTCCCCTTGCCCTTTTAGAGCCTTCAACTTGTGCCCACTCACTCCTAAGAATCTAACCGCCATGACCTGAGTAGACCATTAAGAAAGAAAATACAAAAACTTTCATTCAACCGAAAAAGGCTGAAGATTTGATGGCTTACTTCAAGCCAAAAAAAAAGAAAAGCAATGGCTAGGATCTTCCATTTGGATGTTTGGTTCATTGGTTGGTCATGATGGGGCCTTATGATATTGATGGTTTGAATAATTGAAAGTAGACCTGCAAAATCAAACCCAAAAGAGGTATTTTCTAAAAAAAAACTTTATCTCTCTACTTTCCTTTCTATCCAAGACTATCTAAATCATCTTTTTCTTCAACTTTTCATCATCCAACTTCAACCCCAACCGAAATCAACCATTGAGGATCCAAAAACTCTAGCCAACGACCCACATGTGCGAGCCCTTAGGCTAACTGTATGGACAACCACTCAATCCTTTGATTTTCCCTTGCTTTCCCATTAAAACCCCATGATTCTCCATCCATAACCCTACCCTAAACCCTAGATCCCAAATTTCCTATTTTTTTCAATTCTAAAAACCCTAATTCCAAAATCCCTAATTCCCATGAACCCTAATCTTTCAAATTTCAGATTTTATCCTTCTACCAGGCCTAGTTTTAATTGATTTATGTGATTTCTTAGCATGCGGGCATGTGATGTAAGTTAAATCAGATTTTATTTTCTATTATTTACTCTTAATTATTTAGTGGGTTAACATCTTTTGTTAATTCAATTAGATTATGAACTCTTTCATAATCTCCACGTTGCATGCTAGCATTAAATCACGTGTCCCGCATCAATGATCCTCTTGCCATTGGTCGGATTTAGTCTGTTGTATTAGTGTTGAAGTGGCCTTTGGGCCTTTTTAACGTTGTAGAAAAGATGTATCCGCGCAACTAAAAATACACTAAAATACAAATAGGAAGTATATAAATGCTTCTAAAATGCTAGAAGAAAAAATAAAATAATGTTTGTTTATATATATGTATATATATACACACGCTATAATGGAAGTGCCTAAAATGGGTCATTTTTTAGAAAATGGAGTGTCTTTGTTACTTAGTCCAGTTCTATGGATGAGTCTTGTCAGTCAATTTTGGTGCAAAGGGTTGGAAATTTAGGTCCCAAGCTAAAGACCAAATCTCGAAATGGATTCGGATGGAAATTTGGGCCCCTGGCTGAGGCCGTGGTCTAATAATGGACTGGGTTGGAAATTCAGGCCTGGGCCAAGCTGGGGTCTCCAAATGGACTTGGTTGAAAGATCCACATTCTTATCGAAGAACGAGAAAAGAGGAGGTGTCCGCATTTGTTATTGGGGTCAACTCAGTTTCACCATTATCTGTTTTGGCAGGTCGATTATTTTGTTGATTGCTACTATTCAGGAGTGGACGATCAGATGTGGGTGATTGGCGGCACAAATGCAGGGACTTTGGGTTACTTCCCTGTAGATTACAAGGGACCGGGAGCGATCAGATCTCCTGAAGCTATTCTAGAGGGTGGACATGGAGGGGTTGTGAGGACTGTATTGCCTGTTTCAGGCACACACATTGGCGCAACCAGAAAACAAGGCATTTTTGGATGGACGGGTGGCGAAGATGGCCGCTTATGTTGCTGGCTGTCAGATGAATCTTCTGAAGTGAACCGTTCGTGGATTTCAAATGCACTGGTTATGAAATCCGAGAAGATTCACAAGAAAAACAGGCACCATCCATACTAATGTTTGGCTTTGCATTTTGGCGAAGTTGCAATGCGCACTGCCTGAGAAGTCACTTCCAGGTTGGAAGTAATCTGTACTATTGTTGTGTTTTTTTTTTTTTTAAAAAAATTATTATCAGGTATTTGTTTTTTTATATTTTCAAGGCCCAGAATTTTAGGAAGCCTAATAATGGCAGGACCCACCAGATGGTGGTTCAGATTAAATTCCAGCTCATTAAGGTGTTTGGAATTAGAAGAGGAGAAAATGAAGAAACGAATCCTCCTGGGAGGGAAAGCCACAGATGAGCATCTGGTGGGTCCTCCCATGATTAGTTGACCCAAATGCCACGCCTGTTGGTGATTGATTGAATTGTCTAATGATCAGATGGTCGGGATTGCCTGACCAGAATCAATTCTGCATAGTGGGTTATCCACATGGCTATTGAATGAATAGTTCAGATCTTGGGCAATCATAAATTCATAATGATATGCCGTTGAAGGGCAAACACGTTCAACATACATGCCTAGCCCAGCTGATTGGCAAACCTGCATATGGCCATCTACATGTTGGGGGCTACTTTATGCACGGCGCAGATGCGGCGCAGATGCCACGTGCACTTGCTAACGTAGTTGGAAGAGTAACTTAGGGTGCCATTTAGAAGGTTGGAACCTGGTGCTCACTGGAGTTGGACCACACAGAAATTGAAATCCTGATGCATCCATTCTCTACAACTGGAGCCCAAGGTTCATTGAACCATAGCGTTGATTTTTTAGGATATGCTGTGAAACAAACATCATGCAAATTGGATGAACTATCACAATATTTGTTTTTCCTTAATTGTCATTTGTGGGCCTCTGATTGGAGAGTTATCAAGATCTGATTGGTTAATCTCCACCTGAAGCAGGGCTCTATTCGCTGTGAGACCCACCATATGGATGATATGGATAACATAAAAAGGGTTTTTCCTTGAACATGCCCGGTATTGCAGGACCCACTGAATTACCTTTTAAAAACTTGTTTATTTACACCATGTGGGTGATTATATTTTTTTTTGGGACAAAAATACTCCTACCAAGGGGAAAAAAAACCGTTTGGTAGGCTGATTTTCATTTTAAGCATTCAAAGTTACTATTCATCTTCCATGCTCTCTAGCAATCATTGTTGCTTTTTGACTATTTTTTGCCACTTCTGTGTTTTCACCTGTAAAAGAGTCTCTGGGAAGAGCTTCATTCAAACGAGGAAAGTACACATTATCAAGTAGGAAGATAAATTATTATTTTTTCAATCTTTTGTTATTGTTGAGCTTCATCCAGGACGCGAGGTTATAAACCTATGGACTGTACATCCACCAAAATTTGTCTTTAAACCTACGACATTGTAACCCCAAGTTAAAGTTTGAAATGAAGCACGAAAAAAAATCTCAATTATGCTGAATTTCCTCCCTTGAACAAAGCTCTTCTAAGAGGCAATTTCACAGGTGAAGACACAAAAGACTATTGGAGATACCCGAGAGCACAAGAGATGAATAGCGACTTTGAACGCATGAAAAGGTGATTGACCCCCAAACATTTTCTATTCTTGATGAGAGGCATTTCATCCCGAAAAAATATAATCCCTTCATTTGTATAATCCCTCCAGTATCGCATGTAGAAATGCAAGCTTCTAAAAAGTCTATCATGTGAGCTCCATAACACTGACACCTTGAGTGTATTTGGGGAAAAAACCCCAATGAAAAAGGGCTTCGTTTGCAGTTGATCAATCCAAGTGGCACGGACAAATTGTACAAGCACACATCTCAAATCAAACTGTCATCGAGTCCAAAAATCATATTTAAGTCTACAATTAGAGCCTCTGATTTGTAGAGGCTTGCTTGCTGAAAAAAAGCCATTCAATATTCTTCAATTTTAACCATCCAATAAATATCCACCAATCACTAGTCAAATAATGCTTATTTTTATTTAGGATACATCTACACTGGTAGTCATAATTACGACAGTTTAGTTTCATTGGCATGCCGCATGCTGCGTATCATCCATCATTCTTCCAGAGTATCAAAGATTCTCCCAAGCAAATGTTCAATCAAATATTGTGTATATTTCCTCAGCACATCTTCCAAAAAGACGATGCAAAGACATTTCTTTTTGGTCTCGGAAGAAAGGGTAGTTCAACAATCCTAAATCTGTGAGGTCCCTCAAAAAACCACTGAGCAATTCTGGAACGAAATGCTGAGATGATTGTGGTGAGAGATGTGAGATTGATGAATCGATTCTGAGCACACACACACCGGTGTGGTGCATGTGAGAGATTCAGGCCAATCAGCAGGTGCCGCCTACTGGCCAAAAAATATATCACAGTGGCAGTCAGGTCAGCCACGCCTACACAATGAACATGAGAATTCGAGAATTCACTGGTCATCTTTTCTCTAATACTCCATTTCTACCACAAGCGTGCCAATCTGCCAGATTGATTTTTGGGCCAGGGCATATTCATGGTGGGACTGCGCTGATTACTGGACCTGATTCTTGCATACATGGCATAAAATCACCTACTCAATCTCTCGTACGAAGGCCATAACACTTCCAGAACTTAGTAGAAAATCAAATATCAGCGAATGAGAATGCTGCCTGGAAGAGCAGAAATTCTGCAGTCACCTTGTTTAATCACCTGAGATATATATAAGGATTACACCAAATCAAAACAGAAGTAAAGAAACCAACATCAAGCAATTTCTCGCAAGTACATCTGGTCCTCTGAAGCAAGATTTCCTTCTGACCTGCTTCCATCTATTCCAGCAATATGAAGTCCAGCCAATCAAAAGTGAAGAAATCTCAAATCCACCATGTGTTGTGCATGTAGCGAGACGACTTCCTTCAAAAATGACCTGCTCGCCTTTGAACTCGTACCATCAGCCACGCCCACGCCCACCACCTGTTATTGGTTCAAAGATGGAGAAATCAAATAACTTTACAGGTGTGTTTCAATGCCACCCCAAACTGCACGACCAGATATTTGATAGAATGGACATTTCTACATTTTCTTCCCAAATCAATACACAGGAAATTTGGTCATTTGATCTGACAGGCAGAGAATGTATCCTGTCCACTGCGGTTCCCAAAATATATACCAATTCAAAACATAAAGAACCATCTGCTGCACCGAAATCTCCATCTAGTTGATTTGGGATACATTTGAAAGCAGCCTTGGATTCTTCAGAACATCGGCGGTGAAGGTTTCTAACATCAGTGAAGGTTCAGAAACCTTTCGCTGCCAATGCACATCCTAAAATTTACTGTCAATGACTATCGCTGATGAGTTTGCTACCTCCCAAAGATAAGGAATTATATGATCCCTGACTCGAGGACATGCACCACATCCTCGGTGCTGCGCGTGGTTTAAGTGACTGACACCATCAATATGATGTGGACCAACATGGAAGGACCACAGCCCAAAATCTCCAAGATTGTACGATCCTATAGATCCAATATTCAGCCTTATGTTACATATGGAATATTGCCTGACCAGCCATTTGCAGCCAGCTCTTAAGGGTTTAGATCATCTCATACAGGAGAAATTCATCCATTGGGGACCATCAGTCTACATCACCCAACAATGGACCCCGCTTGAAAAAAATAAGATGTGGATGTAATAGAAATAGAGTAAACTTTCTCACTAGAACCATTTAAAACAATTCCTTCGGAGTTAAAACTCAGCTAATCTAAGCCATATACTGTGTTGATTTAAAAGCCTAAACTAGCAATGAGAATAGGTGTTCCTGCATCTTCATAATGTGAGTAGAAAAAAGTGGAAGGCGTACCTCTACCGCCACTGCCTTTACTGCCTGGTCCGCCCCTGCCCCGGCCACCTCCCATTCCTTTACTACCATCATCTTGGCCACGTCCAATACCTTTAGCAGGCCTGCCGCTGCCACCTTCCTCCCTACCTCTTCCTCTTCCACGGCCCACACCAGGTGGCTTCCTATCTGAGCAAGCCAAATGACCAACAAGATGTGGAATTAGGATTGAACTTTTATTTGATTCCAACTCTTCCCATTTGGAAAAATAGCTAGTCAAGAGGACTAAATTCAAATGATATAGTGACCAAGAAGATTTGAATCAAGGCCTTGGCATTGACTTATTGTGCAATATAACAAGGAAGACCCCAAAAAGTTGCAGGTACAACATCAGAGTAGCATCAAAGAATCAAGAGAAGAAAGAAAGAACCATTTGAATGTAGATGAGATAGTTGTGCAAGTTCATGCCATGGTCTTTGATTCAATTAAATCTGTCAAAGGTTTGAATCTTCCCAATGAACTTTGGAAAGTTAAACTATAATGGAGAAAAAGAAATGTTTGGTCTTGCCTTTAGGTAGCTCAACTTGAAACACATGCGAAATTGATTTCTCGGGAGTAATGGCAGTTAAAAGTTTTGAATTATCACATGTAAGATAGCCAAAACAGGTGCACCATAACTAATATAAAACAGATTTGGACTGTATACCTGAGCGGCTTTTGCTGGTTTCTTCCTGGACTTTATCAATCACCTGGAAAGAAAAACCATTAATTACTCACATAGGTGAACTGTATATAAAAAAAGAAAAAAGAAGAAGAAAGGCTGAACATGATCAAGACTTTTGTATGGGAACAGTATCTTAAAATAGGAAAATGTAAAAAATAGGAGTAGAGTGAATATACACAGAAAAGAACATGAAACAGAAGATAAAGTAAATCTACGTGTTTTCTTGATCATTGTGCACCTTGCTTAGCACTTGTAATGTGTGTACAACAAGGTAGGATAAAGATTGTTAAAAAATATTAAAAGGACAAAAAGACATAGTGGAGACAAAAAGGGGGGGGGGCGCGGTTGATCACACCCCTTCAAATCCCACATCGTACCTGTGTTAGACATAATACAGGTACTAAAGCTAATTTTTAATAAAGCTTTTGGAAAAAAATAATCAGAAAACTAGTTCATAAGCCCAAATAGACATGAGTTGAAAGGATGGACTACCCAAATACTTGACCTAAGAAATCAAGAAAATATGCTTTTTGGTCAATATGACACATAGGTTCATGCAGATAAAAACTAGACCCATTGCAGGTACACCCCCTAAGAAAGGGGAAGCACAAACGACTCGGGTATTGTAATCACAAACTGAGAAATGGTGTTTGGACATCACACAACCACTTCCAGTGTTATCTTATCAAAAACAAGTTACTGGTTCCACGAGGTTTGCTAATTCCAAATGCATGTAGCTCACAGCCCATATACAGGTTGCCACTAATACCAACGAAGCACATTTGCAAGATCTAAGTCATTCATAAGGTGGACCTGATCCTGTATGTTTACTGGCCCCAGAATCAGACAAATAAACTCATATAATGGGCCACGTGCATGTTGAATGTGGACTGTCAATTGCTCTTATAACTCTCCACTTTTTTCATACACCGACCCACCTGTTGAGTGATGAGTTAACTCTTTTTTGTGCTTGTGTGTGTGTGTGCGTGCGTGTGAAAGAAAACGAAACTTTTATCAAAGAACAACCAAGCAAGAAGGCCTTGGCCAGGAAGAAAGCTACAATCTGAATGTAGAAACTAAATTACAAACATTGATAGAATTCACATGGATTGCCCAAAATACTACATCTGACTTAACCCTCCTCACCACCTCCGACACTGACCTGCTCAGTTTTCGGAAGCTCACATTGTTTTTCTCCCCCCAAATCACCCATAACCGAGCCATAATCATCAGCCCCCACACTGCCTTATCGATCTTACCAAACAGACTACCATGCCAAGCCCATAGAAGGCCTTCCATTGACTCTGGCATAACCCAAGGAGTAATGAGTTGAAGATCCTTTAACCAAGCATCAAACAAAATGGCCACCTATTGGGAAAGGCTTAAATAATACAGGTTCGTACATTGGCACATGTGGATATGTTTAAATAGGTTCAGATCAACAAGTGTGTGAATTTACCAAAAACCTGGAGTAACCTAAAAGGCTTCACATGTAAGGGTCCAAGACCAAACCAAAGATGGCCCAGATGCATACACCTAAAGCATTACAAAAGGACAACAAGAGAATGTCTCTTGAAAAACTCACAAGAACCACACCTGTTTTGATAATAAGCATACCAATATAGAATTGTTTCAAAACCTAGACTGCACTTGAGTGGTCTAGATATATGAAACTTACAGTACAACAAATGAGTTGAAAGTCAGTTATGTGATATCATTGGATTCGACCCCTAACACCCCAATATAAGTTTTAAGCATATTTATTCTTGAGTAAGGGAGGGAATCACCATCGACGTCAAAGTCTTATCCCAACCATCTGAGGTCGGGTTTACAGATTTTTCACAAGCCAATCTTAAAGGCCTTTCCTTCATAAGTGATCCTTCTCACCACCACCTCAATCTAAGTCCTTTTTAAGTCTTCCTCTGACACTCTTTTCAATCCCTTCAACACTAATCAATGCTCCCCTTGCCACTGCAGCTGTATTTAGTCTTCATTACATATGACTAAGCCATCTCAATCTACTCCCATCATTTTATCTACTATTGGAACTACTCCTGGGCTGCTTAGTATGACCTTGTTCTTAATTCTCTCCTTCCTGGTCTTCACATGCATTCTCAACATCTTCACCTTTGCAACACTTGATCTCAGTTCATACTATTTTCTAACTGTCCAAAACTGCCCCATATAGCATTGCTAGGTGAATAGTTGTTTTGTTAGAACTTTCCTTAAGTTTAATAGAAATAGAACAATTACACAACACTCTAATGGCACATCTCTACTACATGACCTAGCTCTAATGCTACTGGAAACATATTCATCACTCACCCCATCCTTTTCACTAATAGAGCTAAGGTAACAAAACCTTAGTTGCAGGATCCTTCTAAGTTCTAACTAGGTCCCACTCCCATTTCGAACTGCGCTTTGGACTCCCACTCCTAGTTCCTAGCCCTTTATATTTTGCTAAGATTTTGAAAAGACACTTTCCCGCTCTCACCCAAACTTGTTGCCACTTTCCTTGCGCTTCATGCAATCATAAATGCAACATATCGCATCAAGGAATCTCTTTATCATCAATTTAACTAAAACCTCACCTCTATAACTATTATTACTAAGGTTCCATTTGGGTAAGGAATCCCACACAATCAGGATTATCAAATCCCAATATTGGTGGGTCCCATGCCCTCCCCTTGGGAAATAGCATTTATGCGAAAGAAAGCGCCACTTTAGGGCAGCGAATCCAACGTGAAGAGTGTGGGTCCTACCAAATTAGGATCATGCATAATTGTAAAGCCTCTCTAAGGATGACTGAAATTTTATTTGGCAAAAAGGGAAAGAATGACGAGAGAGCATCCTGTCACTACAACAAAGAAGATTCCGCCCAACTGCTAGAAAAAGCCCCTACTAGGGTCCCTCAAAAAGCTTTTAGGGGGCGTTTGGCGTAGGGTATTAGATGGGATTAGGTGGGATAGAATTGCATTTGGTCCCGTGCAATTCCATCTATCATTTGGAGAGGATGGGAAAGGTTGGGATTAGTTGGGATGGAATTGCATTTAGTCCCATGGAATTGCTTTTGGTCCCATGCAGGATTGCCATGGATTTTGAAATCCACTACACATGTGGGCCCCACATTGATGCATGTGTTTATCCATGCCGTCCATCCATATAAACCGTTCACATGTGACATTTTGGTTATATATGTGTACCAATGAACGACATCCGTTGTGAATTTGGTCTGTTGATTACAATTTCACGATCCACCAAACATGATTTTGCTTAATTCAGTGTTTCCCCGTGGTAAAAATTTTATCCCAAACATGGCATTGGATGGCTACAATACCATGGTATTTCCATACATGCAATCATTGTACAATAATGATGTCAATCCCGTCTAATACAATTCAATACCATTCAATTCCACGGACCAAACATGCCCTTAGTGGCTCTTCCCAATTCCATGACTAACCATTTGGATATATGGCACACTTGATCGTGATTAAGAGATTTATCATTTATCTAAGAAAGTCCTGCTGTTCGTTTCAAGCCAAATCATCCATATGATGGCCACCAGAACCAGATGTCAAATGATTTCCTTTTTTCTTTCCAGCCACACGAAATGCCATATGAGAAAAAGATCCCCAATCTTCCTGACATTACCTATTCAAGATCCAGCAGCCCAAAAAATCTCTCCCACGCTTTCACGAGAAAGAACGGTGCAGAAAGTGGTGGTTCACTGTCACTTCATCCTGCATACATAAGTTGCATCCATTTTGTAGAACCATGTTCCTTTTTCTAAGAGTATCCAACGTGAGAATTTTGTTTTTACCAGCTAGTCAGCTGAAATCCACTACTCTTGGGGGTCTTGGACACCTCCAAATATTGTGAGTTGGGGGTCATGGAGCATAGAAGAGTAGGGTAAAAGGATTTCCCCTCAAATCCTCCTGATTTGTTTGGCTTCCAAACCCATCTTTCAGAAGTGACTTCCTTGAAGGTAAAGCCTTTCTCTAACCAGTGTTTTAAAAACTGGACCAGTGGTCAACTTTTTGGGCGGTCTGGTCCAACCAGGTCAACCTGGGTCAGCTCATGACATCAGCTGACATCATGACTATTTAAGATAAAAATAAAAACCATAAAATGTGAAATTAATCAATCTAAACAAAAAATCAGGCTCACTCATGATGTCCCTACCATGGACATGCTCTCAACCCATACAGACATTAGGTCGGCCACGTGTTGAGAATGACATGGAGGCATGGAGAATATTGTGCCTCTAGATGCACGCACATGTGCAGATATGAGATACGTCAACGTGATCAGAGCTTTTCACAAGGTTTTAAGTAATTCTTAGTTCTTCATCCCCCAAAATCAGATCATTTGACTCTTCAAGTGGGCCACAATGTACAAAGTAAAAAGTGAAGATTGAAATAATTGTGGATATGATGGGGCCCACTTTGGACATGAAATCGTTTGGTTTTTTATGCAGAAGATTTAAGCTCATGCAATAGTTTTGTTTTTATGCAGAAGATCTAAGCAGTGCATCTCAGATGATGGAAAGGTCAAATGTTACAGACGTCACATTGTGGCACATAAGCCCGCATGCAGATGTGCACGTCTCACACACGCCGGTGGATTAGACAACCTAATGAGTCACTGACTTAATAAGAGTGACTATGACCAGCCTGGAAGTCATTTAATACTCTGGCAACACATTAGATTGATATGTAGGCACTCAGCAATTATGCACATGCCATATATTAACACCAATTAAACCGACAAAACTGTAGATCCTACTGTCACTGAATCAGTCTGAAAATCAGATTGGTGTAGCACTTGTAATATCTGATTTATGGCACTTTCTTGTCTAAATAGGACCATTGAACATTTCATTTCCAACCATCAAATGATGTCCACCAATCTGATAATCAGATGACCAAATAAGTGTTATGACACATCTAAAAAAGAGCCCATAATTTAGACGGCTTAGATTCAATTATTTGTATTCCATGTATGTAATCTCCAACTAATTCCTAAGTGCCTTTCTACTAATAGCAATCACAATGTAAAATTCCGAGTGAAACTGGAAATGTGATGAATCCAATCCCCAATAAAGCAAGGGATCACAGTAATCATATGGTTTAGCATGCATGGTAATTACCATATTCTAAAGCAGTAGGGGCTGGTAGTCATTATCATGTTCAGCATACAAAGCAAGAACCCTCAATAGAAACTCCCACACCACAAGAGAAAATGTGTAATCACTGTTAGAACTCATATATTCTCGATTTAGCCCACCTGACTTCTAGAATGGCCTGAGTTTCAATGTATCTTTTTATCCTGGTGGGTCTCACCTAATTGATGGGTTGGATGACATATAAAAAACACTCTAAACTTAATGCAGGGGCATTTTCACACTGGGCTCGAGTGGGGTCGCCTGTGGGATGCAGGGGCACACTCAGGTGGGTGACTCGTGTGATTTAGGGCCCACGGGGGAGGTTTCGTGTTCGAGACTCCTCACCAAGGGTGATTAATGCACATTTCACATCGGGCTCGAGTAGGGTAGCCCATGAGATGCGGGGACACACTCGGGGTGGGCGGCCCATGTGATTTGGGGCCCACGAAGGGGGTTCGGCCGAGGTCCTAAACCCATGAGATGTGGGGCCTGGGCTATGAGATAAAGGGATTAATTCACCATACTCTAACAGTTCGAGCTTTTAGAGCAAGTGGTTAATTGTCCTGCATCAGAACTCCATATTCCCATTTGGATATTTCTATGATGGGCTTTTTCCTCCCAATGTTAACTCATTGTTTCCTTGGCATGGTCACCTAATTTATCCATCGGGATGAAATTTTGTATCCATGGATAAAACGTATGAGCGCATATAATGGATGGTTTGGATGGAACTAGAACATTAAGTGGGCCCCACAGAGCTCAAAAACACAAACAAGTCTTTTAAGTTTTGTAAAAACATAAAAATAAAACATAATATCTTTGCACCCATGTCATGTTTGTCAAAACCACCCAGGTCAAAGGATTCCTCATTTTGACCAGCAAAACTCATCTGACCGAGCCGAGTTAATGCCAATTCCAGATACTTCAAGGAACCGGCTTCGTTCATAGGGCAATCCTGCTCCAAAGCAGTCCATTTTGGGTTTTAAACACTGCTCTTAACCTCCACTTTAAAGTTGCCCCTTCTCTAGCCACATCAACTAACTCAATGTCAACCACAAACAACAAACACAAAGGGTCCTCTTCTTTTTTTTTTCTTTTTTTCCTTCTTTGGGAAAGGTAACACAACCAGGATTGGACCCTGGATCACTCACACACACTGCATTGTCTCTACCGACTCATCTAACGAGCAGGAGACACACCAAGGGACCTCATCACGGGCACTAGCAATTATTTCAGGCAAGGTCTTAAAAGCCAGTGATTTAAATATCGGTATTGATGCACATATCACGCTGTTGGTATACAGAAACATATCGGAATCGCATGGGAAATATCACATGTATCAAGGAATGTATCTTGTTTGAGAAAAACATTGTGAAATGGAGTTTTTCAATAGAATTTCAGGATATGTTGAAAGAGACATGATTACACTCAGAACTCACGAAAAACATGTATGCACAACAAGTTGATTTTTATAGGGTTCTAAACCATGTGTCGTCTGACAGAAGTGATGCAATTATATGATATCCAAAATGAGTTCTTATTATTCATAAATCATACAATACAAGCATGAAAAAACAAATAAATTTCATCTTTCAAAAAAAAAAAAAAAGTATGAAAAAACAAATTCCCCCAAAAATATTGGCAAAAAATGGATTTTTGAGAGGTTTTTGCGATTTTTTTTTTTTCGAATTTCTGATGGGGGAATGTATCACAATGTATCGCTAACACATATCACAACATATCGCCACTATTGGGAAAAATTTATGAAGGATTTTTTCACAAAATATCATAATGCATCGATATATCATGATATATTGGCAATACATTGAAATATTTTATGCGATACAGGGGAGTTTAATAACTCCCTTTGCATGTCATATCGGCCACATGTAATATCAAAAGCACTGGCCGATGCTATTGATATTTAAATTGTTGCTTAAAGCCTGTTGAAGACCCACTACTATTCAAGGCTCATCGGTCTCACCACTTCTAACGATAGTATCTTTTCATGGGACCTCTATCCCCCTCATCACCCACCACACAACCTCCCTAGGTACTCTATCATATGCTTTCTCCATGTCTCAACAAAGCCATGTGTAGATTGAGGTTTTGAAAATTGGTTTTGGGGGCATGTAGGGCTAGCTCAAAACCAACTGATCAAGCCTATATATATATATATCAGCCGTATATGTGCAAACTTCTTTTTGGCCATAAAATTATATTTAAAAAAAAAAAAAGGATTCAAGGAAAAATACAAGAACCACAAATTTATTTGTCTTTTCATGTATTCAACGGTTTACCATACCCAGTGTTTTCGGTATCTTGCAATATCACTGATATATCCCACGATATATCGGTTATCCCAGTTGGGCAATTTCGTATCCAGCTTTAATATACATTTTTCCGGGTATCATGCGATATATCCACACTTCCCCTTTATAAATTCTTAATGTATCGTGAGATATATCGATATGGATTGCAATATCGAAAGAGATAAAAAGAAACCGGCACTGTTTTGTCTAGAAAATCCTCAAAAATTCACAAAAATCTATTTTTTTGCCAAAAAAAACAAAAAAACAAAAAACCCTTCATGGTACATTGTAAGGTGATTTCAACCAATCCACTCTAGTTTGTTGGAAGAAAATCTTCAAAATTTCCCCGAAAGCTTCTTGGAGACGGATTCTAAAATGTGAGTATTTTTTAGTTTTGATTCACCTTTTTCATTTTTTATATATTGCAAATAGTGTCAAAGGATAAGAAATCCATGATTCTTCATGTTTTGCATGAAAATTTTGGATTTGAAGCTTCGATTTCAATGTTTGGGGAAATAGGCAAAGTTGTAAATTTATTTTATTTAAAAAAAAAAAAACTTCTACAATTTCTCCCAAATCGGTTGCAATCTTAGTGTGCAAACACAAAAAGAAACATGTATATAACCTGATCAGCATATTCTTGGCAATTTAGGGATGTTTTGAAAAGAAAATTATTATTTTTTAATTACAAATAGTTAAAAATCTTAAAAAATATTTCTTTTCGAAATCCACGGGTATATTTCTAGTTTTTTACTTCTTCTTTTGCTTTTAAATATAATGTTTGTGTTTCCATACACGTCTTCTTACATTTATAAATTTCATGAATTGACTTTGAATATAGCTGAATCAATTCAGTCAGACATCACATAAATTAGGACCCTGTACAAAGGAAACCTATTATGTGCACTTATTTTTTTTGTGAACTTGTTCATTTCTAAGTGTGTATTGGAGTCTTTCTTAATGATCCCTGAAGTTTCATTGAGAAATTCTACCAAGTTCCCTATGTTTCCCAAAAACAATAATAAATTACGCGATACGACCGATGCATCCTGTGCAATAACTGATATGCATCCGTATGCTAAATGTGTGATACATTACGGGATAATGATACAGAAAACATTGTCCATACCATTGTTTGGAAAGAATGTTGTTTATCAGCTACTCATCTCAAGTGTGATGGGGTGTGTGTGTGTGTGTGTGTGGAGCTTTCTTATTGGAAAGGTACGCTTTTCACTCAAGCTGGAAAGATGAACTTGTCAAAATCTTCCCTTCAGTCTCTTATGGTTTCTTATCTCTTGTTGCATCGGTCCGACTTGTGGCGGTTTCGGACCAAAACAAAACCAGTCACACCACTGATATGGACCGATTCAGACTGAGTTGGGGCAAGTTGCACTGGTTTCGGTCCCCAGGCAAGTCACAGTCCAAAAGTGCTACTTAAATCCATGTTTGAGAGGGAGTATGTGCTTCACAAACAGAGAAAGAAAGAGGAGATGGGATATAAAGTTGCTTTAGGTTTTTCTCTCGCCCTTAATAAAAGGAGGGGCAAAGTGTCTGTACATATCTTTAACTAACCTTAGTTAATGAAACTTGAGTTTTTTAAAAGAAGGGACATGATTACAAAAGAGTTACTCTCTACTTCAATTTGTTGAACCATGCTCATATCATCTATTTTGATAAATAGACCAAAATCTAGTAAAAGATGAGTCCTAGCTTTCATATACGCTTGATATGAAGCAAATATGCAGAAAATGTGAGAAAAAGTAAAAGGAAAAAAAAAAGGTTCTTATGGGTGTATCTACCGATCTTTTGGGATCCATTTCACCTATTTATCATGTACCGGAGATGGACAATATGGATCAGACACAGCTATATTGGCCAATCCGAAACTGATTTTTTGAAGCTTGATTGCATGTTTCTAGAGAAAACTCATGGCCAAACAAACTTTTGGTTAATCTCTTGATAAACACCTATATCCTTTCGCAAAAGCCTCCAATAAAATGGTTAATATCATCAGATCAGGGTATTTTCCGGGAATGGCCACCCAAGTTATAGCCTATCTAATAATTGGTTTAGATCTCATACACACTTGCTATATGTAGGACAAGCAAGTCACTGATTTATTAAGCGACAGAAAGTGACAAACACCATACTCTAGGCCCAAAGAAAAAGACTGGCAACAACATCAATTTCGCTTGACAAGGGCAGGTGATGCTTAAATGAAATCCAATTCCTACTTTCAAAAGGAGAGAGAAAAAAGAAAAAAGAGGGAAAAATCCCTGGAATAATCCAAAGTACATTACATAATTCCATGTAAATGTCTAGAACTTGAGCGCAAGTGACATACTCCAAGATTTCTCAAAGGCTATAGAAATTTCCATGCATACCTCATCAGGAACTCGAAGATACTTGATCGTGTTCCCACGGATATAACATTCTGGCATCCGCCAAAACCTGTCTCCATCCTATATCAAATTCTCCACTCTCAACTCGCAACCATAGAAAAAGCAGAAAAGGAAACACTAAAATCTCATGAGGTGTCAAAAAACATTACCTTCGAAGTACAAATGACTTCACGGAGATGAATGTTCATCCACGTATCGCAATTCACCAAGTGCCCATTGTACGTTTCCCCATTCTTCAGCTCCACCAACTGCCAACACCACCAACGAGTCAGGAAGCAATATTAGTGAAGAATAAAGAGCCCGACTTCCATGTTCCCATTGGTACACAGGAAATTGCTTATCAATGACACCCACCCATCCATTCATGTGGGCTGGAATCTCTAAGCACATTAAAGTGATTTTTACTGCCCAATTCCTCCAGCTTCAAATGGGAATGGAAATTTCCACCCAGCGTGAAGAGCCAGACCCATTGGTATACAATTTCCTGCATTCTGGTTGGAATATAATCTTGCATTCTGATTGGAATATAATCTTTCCCGACACACAAACACAACCCCAACCAAAAAAGACAACGGCAGTGCCCCACCAAGGTGCCACTATACTGAACAAGCTGATCTAGGCGCATCCCTATTGGCAACGGGATGTGTGTCCCCTGGACCCCAGCTGAACACAGGTGGGTCCCACCATTTCCACCCATAGGTTTATGCAGACTAGAAGGAACCCAATTCCCCAATCAACAGGTGGAATACCACCACTACCGAATAAGCTACACAACAGCGCTCCCATTGGTGGAAATAACATGCCCCACTGTAAAATAAAGAGATCCATCCCACGTGCAACGTGGACCCATCTCCCATCCATGGGATTCATAAACCACAAGGGAAGCTCAAATCAGCACCACCACTTGGTTTCACCAAACACATCATGAATTCAAATCTAACAGACCACAATTCAGGAAAAAACCCTATTTCAAAACCAGATACTATAGCATAAAATCCAAGTTAGGAAGGCAAAACCCCTAAAACAATCCAAACACAGATGGATCGAGCTCTTACCATCGGATGCCCTTGTGCCGTCTTCAGTAGAGAAAGAGGAAGCTGAAAAAAAATAAAAAAATAAATACATAAATGAAAAAAAAAAACCCACAAATACAAAATTCCAGAAAATCACATTCTAATGAGTGAGAAAAAAAGTTACTGAAACTCCAAAAACCCTAAATCAGAATCCAAACCCTAGAAGATTGAGAAACCGAAAATTCGCGTTTTTTCTCGATCGAAACGAATTCCCATTTTTAGGTCAGAATAGAAAATTACCATTTTCGAGATTTTGTATTCTGAGAAATGCGATCGAACCCAGAAGAGAAGTTGGCAAAAAAATAAAGCGCGAGGGATTTCTACTCTTTGAAGAGAATGACTCAAAATTCTCCATATTAAAAGAGGAAATTTTTTATACTCCGGCGTAGGGTAATTCATGATACACAGGCACTTAGAAATTTCATGCGTGGAATGTAGTTGCTTCAAATAAACTATTCAATTTGTGATTTGTAGTTTAGATGCATCATAAACCTAAATTTAAATTTTTCTCTTATTTGATCATAGTACTATCGGATTGGTCGATATTTAATGAACGGTTAAAAATGAATAAATTCAATGGTTCTATTTCAATAAATGTGTCCACGAATCAGAGGTTAGGGTACTTCTAACAATCTGATTTTAGGATTGTGAATTATAAACAGTGGGGTCCACAATTTAGTCGGTTTAATTTGAGTTAATGTATGCCACGTGTACAATCCCCGAGTGCCTGAGTATAAAGCCAGCGAGAATACCGTCAAATAACTCCCCCTGTTGAAGGGCCAGCTTCGGTGGATCCCTGGCTGTGGGGCCCACCTTTAAGTATTTTCCTTACATCGACGCAGTCCATCCGTTTTGAAAGCTCATTTTAGAGTATGATGCCAAGCATGAAGCAGATACAACTCTTAGGTGGACCACACCACAGGAAACAGTGGTGATTGAATCCCACCATTAAAAACTTCTTGGGGCCCACTGGAATGATTATCTACCATCCAACCTGTTGATAAGGTCACAAAGACCTGGATAAAGGGAAAATCAGGTTTATCTAAAACTTAGTTTCCTGCAAGAAGTTTTAATGGTTAATCACCATTCTTTCCTTTGGTGTGGTCCAACCGACATTTGGATCTTCTTGATTTTTGGGATCATGCAATAATATGATCTTTCAGAACGGATGGACGGAGTAGATGTAAGTAACATACATCAAGGTGGATTCCACGGTCAGGGATCCAGCGAAGCCGCCCGATGATAGAGACTTTTCAACTCTACACATGGCATCGTTTTAGGGCAATCAAGACCGTCCAGATCACTGACTGAAAGAGCATCACCAACAAAATTACACAGAAAAATAGTATTAACCGTTTGGCTTTTCATTTTGAATTTGGACCACTCAATATTCTACTTTAAACAGCCGTTAAAGGGATAGTCAGAATTGCTTGATCAGGTGATTTTTAATTTGGATGGTCTAGATGGCTATACATCGGTGCCACGTGTGAGTAGGATGAGTCACCACCATTTTCAAAATGCCGCTGAACTAACATAAGAGTAGCCGTACATTGAAAGTGGTGACGTGGCAGTATGTCACACGTGTGAGACAGATAGGCGATCTACCGTGGAGGGTGTACCAAGATCCTGCACAAAATCAGTCCTTGGATGGTCTAAATCAGTACCTGGGCCTTTTCATAATTAATGTGGACCATCCACTTTTTTATCCGCCCATCAGAGGCTAGGATGGTCTGATAAAAGTGGTCCAACCCTAGTAGGACCTTTAAGCATCCATTCAGTGATATATCTGTTTATCCATGCCGTCCATTACTTTTTTAAAATCATATTATGTTATGGACCTAAAAATGAGGTAGATCCAACTCTCTAGTGGACCACACCAAATGATAAAATTGGGTTGCATTAAATGCATATTAAAATCAAGAGTCATACATGGTATAGTCCCAAGAGCGTTGGATCAGATCTACTTATTTTTGAGCCCATGCCTTAACATAATCTTAGAAAAGGAATGGACTGTATTGGTAAACAGATATATCAAGGTGGGCCCACACATAAAGTGTGGCACTTCTGAAATAAGGGTAAATTCAAGGAAGCCGATGCGATGAACAGTGTAGATCAATCACAAGACCATTTTGCTGTAATTGACCTGACCGTCCATTATACTAACAATTGGTTTGATGGTGGGGATTATCTGGTTAAAATGAACCTTAGATAAGGGCAATCCAAGGTGGGGTCCGCTGTCAGCCTGATGGATGAACCATAACTTAATAAATCAATGCGAACCACCTGCTCCACTTATCGTCAATCAGACGGTTAGGATTGTCCGATGGAAATTATTCTTTAACAATTGGTTTGATGGTGGGGATTATCTGGTTAAAATGAACCTTAGATAAGGGCAATCCAAGGTGGGGTCCGCTGTCAGCCTGATGGATGAACCATAACTTAATAAATCAATGCGAACCACCTGCTCCACTTATCGTCAATCAGACGGTTAGGATTGTCCGATGGAAATTATTCTTGAAATAGATGAGCAATACAGGGTGGGACCTAAATGATTAACGGTTGTAGTCAATTACTTTAATGATTTTATTATATATTGATAGGGGTGGCTCATTTTAGTGGCCATTGATATGATGATCTTGAAGAAACATGCAACCAGAGTTGGGCTCCACGTGATGGACGGTTCAGATAGTTGATTGGACCTCTTTAATTTGATGGTTTACAGATGTGATGTGGCGAGTAGCTGCTATGATGAGAAGATGGCAGGAAATCCTTCTAGAGCTGAGTAGGTGGATGGTCCGCCTCAGTGGATGGTCCGCCACATCAGGTGAATGTGGCACTACGGAAGTGACGTCACCAAGTTCCATGGGTCCCTCCACGATGTATGTTTTATATACACCGTCCATCCATTTGAAGAGACCATTTCAGGGCATAAGAAGAATAAGTCAGATCCGGAGCACCAATGGACCCCACCATATAAAACAGTTGAGAGATTGACGTCCACCATTAAACACTTCTAAGGCCGCTAAAGTTTTCACTTTTCCTTTATTTAATGTCTATGTTATCTCATGAACAAGCTGTATCTCAAATAAAAATAACAGGGATCTTAAGAAGGTTTCAGTGGTGGGCGTCACTCTCCCTACTATTTTATACAGTAGGGCCGTTATATCTTTGGGTTTGTCTCCTTCTTTAAATATCAAAATAAAATAACTTATCCAAATAGATGAATGGTGTGAATACAATACATAAATCATGATGGATCCAAGGGCACCGAGTAATACTAACCGGTTGGGCAGCAATACTCACTACCAAAATGACATGACCAAGTTACGTAAGACCTACTGTTATGTATGTGTTGTACCCACATTATCCGTTCATTTGGAGAAATCATTTTAGAGCACGGTAAATAAAAAGAATGAGCCAAATACAAATATGAAGTGGATCCCACCACGAAAAACAGTGAAAAGAGTGACATCCACTGTTGAAGCCTTCTTAAGGTCCATTGTGATATTCATCACGAAAGAAGGGAAAACACAAATTTCAGCTTGGTCTGAAACTTTCGTGGCACTAAGAAATTTGTAATGGTGGGTGTCACTCTCCCCACTGTTTTATATCGTGGGGTCTATTTAAACTTTGGATTTGATTCATTCTCTAGCTTATTCGGTAGCTTATGCCCTAAATTAATATCTCAAAATGAATATACAATACAGATAAAGCACATGCACATCATGATGGTCCCACGTAACTAGGTGACGTCACTCCAGTAACAAGTCCGCCTAATCAACCAGTCAGTACCTAATCCGCGTCACTTGGATGTCGCCCCATCTTTTGCTGTTAATGGATTTCTTAAAAAATATATATATAATAATCACGGCTCAAATCATAGTTCAAATCCCTGACTGGACTTCTTTATTGTGTTAGCCGCCGTTCTTGAAAATAAATAAAATAAAAAGAAAAGAAAAGGACAGGAGGGTTTGCATCTTCCAATCAAAGCAATTCTAAGTACCTCCCTCTCTTCAGAATGGTGGACGTGGAAGTTGAATATAATATATCTTCTGTCTTCTACTCTTGCTGGGGTGGTAGACTCTCAGGAGTTGAGACTCCCGATCAAGGGTTCGAGTACTCATAGGTGGTGAAATTCCACCAGTGTGCGTGTATAGGGGAGTGTGCGCGTGTGTAAAAAAAAAAAAAAAAAAACAACAAAACTTCTGTTTTCTAACTTTCTACTTTTTCTTTTTTTTTTTGTGAAAGAATAAAAATTCTATTACTAACCAGAAAAACTAAGCTAAAACTGTAAGGTGCTGCATTATTGAAATAAGGGATCTTTACCGGCCAAAAAACCTAAGGCCTGCTGCGCGATTGAAAGAAGGCTTTTTAGTAAAATAGAGTTAAGGTATGGCCGTTCTAAGAGAATGGCATCCCTTTCCATTTCTTTTATTTTTTTGGCATCTTCAGGGAGTGATTGGCAAAGGGTATTAGATGAGATTATGTGGGATAGAATTACATTTTGTCCCGTGTAAATTCCATCCATCATTTGGAGAGGATGAGAAAGGTTGAGATTAAGTAGGATGGAATTGCATTTGGTTCCACACAGGATTTCCATGAATTTTGAAATTCACTACACATGTGAGCCCCACATTGTGTATGCATTTATTTATGCTGTCCATCCACATACACCATGTACATGTGACATTCTGATTTTATGTGTGTACAAGTGAATGACATCCGTTGTGAATTTGATTACAATTCCATGGTCCATCAAACATGATTTTGTTTAATCTAGTGTTTTCCAGTAGCAATAGTTTTATCCCAAACAAAGAATTGAATGGCTAAAATAACATAGTATTTCTCAACGTGATATCATTGTGCAATAAATATGTGAATCCCATCTAATACAATTCAATACCATTTTAATCGACGGACCAAACATGCCCTTAGGGGGTGTTTGGGGCATGGCAATGGGAAGTATTAGGTGGGATGGTATTCAAAAAACATAATTATTACCCATGGCATGGATTGATACCTTTTATCATGGGATAAGCTTAATTCCCTGCTTTGTTTGTAATAAAGTGGTACATTGAATAGATATACCTACCTTCATTTGAAACTATTGAGAATAACACACATGTATTATATATAAACCGTTCATTTTTTTTTGTAACCTCATTTTATGGCATGGGCCTAAAAATGAGGCAGATCCAAAACTTTGGTGGCCCCAAAGAAGTTTTCAACGGTAAGTATTCAATCCCCATTGCTTTCTATGGTGGGGTCCATTTGAGCTTTAGATCTACCTAATTTTTTAGCCCATGCTTTAAAATGATCTCAAAAAATGGGTGGACGGTGTGGATATAGGCCACACATCATGGTGGGACCTACACAACTTGTGCCATCTAATACCATGCACCAAACACTCCCTTAGCGCATGTTTGGGAAGTGGGATTAGAAGGGATTAGGTGGGATGGGATTCATCTGGTCCGTGCCATTTCCACTCTATGTTTGGGAAGAATGGAAAAGCTTGGAATTAGATTAGATGGAATTGCATTGGGTCCTGTGCCAATTTCACTCAATGTTAGCAAGTTGTGGTCCCATCATGATGTGACAGCCTTCATAGAACCCCATTCTCGGATCCCAGCACTCATTCACCAAGTTTCGATCCTGAGATGTTACGAGGAGGATTTTCAACATCAGTTTGATTCGTAATAAGCATAACCAAAGGCATAACTCACAAACAAAAACTAAAAACTCCATCACATTTCCACTATGATCAAAAACTTTACAAGTACAATGAGCATAAAGGGAAATACAATGATGATGATCAAAAACTCCAAAATGATCTGCCACGCGCCCAAGCCTCAACGCTGCTGCGATCCAACGTCACCTGCACGCAACGGTCGTGCATAAGCTTATAGAAAGCTTAGAGGGTGGTAAAAGTGTATGCTCAAGGTGGTAATGTAGTTACGCAGTATCAGGTAATGCGGAATATGCTGATGAAGGCTAAGAATACCATAGCCGTACCAAGGCCATGCGATGCAAAGCATGAATGATGTCGGCCATACCAAGACCATGTAATGTGAAATGCAACTCAAGCATACAAATCCTCATCTAAGTCCACATATCAATACAAATCAAAATTAATATATCTTGTCTAGTACACTCCAAGGTGGTAATACAGTTATACAGTATCAGAGTAATGCGGAACATGCTGATGAATGCCAAGAATGCCATTAGCCGTACCAAGGCCATGCGGTGCAAAGCATGAATGATGTCGGCCATACCAAGACCATGTAATGCGAAATGCAACTCAAGCATACAAATCCTCATCTAAGTCCACATATCAATACAGCTCAAATCTGGAATATCACCGGGGTCTAGTACACTCCAAGCCAGATTGCCGCCCCATCGCGCGCAATAAGGTGAGTGGAAAAGACCTCACTATCCGCCTGCCAATATCAGGCTCGGCTCGTCAATAGCGGACCCATTCCTCAAGCTGGTCAGACTCAGCCTAGCATTGCCCCCTACTCTCGGGCGAATAAGGCCGCACCCCCTTCCAACCAACTACGACACAGTGGAAAGCACAACCGTCTGGTAATCGGCACTCGGTGCTCATGCACCCACTCGGTCTAGACGTTGGAGCAACCTCTTGGTACCATAAGGGTTTAGGGACTTTCACCCAGGGATATCTATAGCACCCCATGTAGAACAATATTTTCGGTATCCAATCCTGCCAACCACGATACGTCAGTGGAGGCTACGGCCCTGATGTCGCTAGGGCGTACAGTAACCATATCACACAATGCGAATGCATGAATCATACTATCCAGTCATACAGCAATCCTGCGCGTATCATGCGCTCATGTAGGGCAACACCCCCTATCCGGGAGCCCCTAAACAATCTGCCCGAAGGCATATGCTATGATCAGTCACTTCTCATACCAAGCATACATATGATGCGTATGATCATGAGTTATGGAGCTATACTACACATGTTATAAAGTAATGCACTATCCTTACAACGCAGATGGCCTAGATGGCCTACACACAACAAGTACGGGCCAAACAATGGGCCCTAGGGAGAGTTGTAATGTGGACATTTAACCAACATTATACTTGCAATGTGGACGTCAAACCAACATTGCTCCCAAGGCACGACTGTCATAATCATTATTACATAAACTATGTTGGGATCACACATTGCAATGGACCTTAGGTACATCCCATTGGGCCTTAAATACATCAAATGGGCCATATCATATGGGCCTTATATTCATCAAGTAGGCCACATCAATGGGCCGCACCAATGGGCCTTATGTGCATTGCAATGGGCCATAACCCGTGGGCCTTAGAATGCATCAAATGGGCCTAATCTCATGGGTCTTATGTGTATCAAATGGGCCACACCAATTGGGCCCCATATGTACATCAAATGGGCCTCAACCCATAGGCCCCAATACATCTTAATGGGCCTTAACCCATGGGCCCATAATACATCAAATGGGCCTCAACCCATGGGCCTTACATATATATCCAAGTGGGCCTCAACCATGGGCCACAAATACATCTAATGGCCTCACAACATGCCAAGGTGGGGTCCACTTGGACTATGGATCTAGCTCATTCTCTAAGCCCATGCCATAAAATAAGCTTTTAAAATGGTTGGGTGGATGGGATGCAGCACATGCATCATGGTGGGTCCCACTGTCATTGGACAGTGTGAATAAACCACATGCATCACCGTGGGCTCCACCGTCAGCTAGACGGTGTGAATAAAACTGATGCACCATGGTGAGTTCCACTATCCACAGCCGTGGACGGTGTGGTAACATATACAACAATGGTGGGTTCCACATGTGTGGCCCACCATAGTGTCTTCCCGCCATCCAACTCGTTGACAAGGTCACACTGACTGAGTGAAAGGAAAACACAAATTTCATCTTGATCCAAAACTTCCGTGGCCCACAAAACAGCTTTCAATGGCGAAGTTCAATATCACGCTTTCTGCAGTGTAGGCCACTGAGCCGTGGATGGAGTCGAAATTTGGAGGGGGTCCACCGGGAGTGGCCCACCTCGTGAATGGGTTGGATGACAAATAAACATCAAAGTGGGGCCAGTAACCAGGCAGTTTTCTGTTTCAATTATAGAACATATCACGAGTCTTTTAACACTACCTTCACTTATATTTTTTTTGTTTGTTTCACATTTTTTTTGCCATTTAGATCTTTCAGTTGTTAGTTATTGGTCTTTGATCGGAAGAATCCACCATGCCCACTGATTTCTACAGCCCATAACACATCCATCAAGTCCAATATTGGGCATTTTTCAGTGTATGGAAAAATCTGGGGGACTTTAAACGGTGGAGATCACTGTTTGCTAAGGTATGGCCCACCAGATGATCCGATCAACCTCATTTTTTGGCTCAACGCCTAAAATGAGTTGGTATATAGGATAGATGGCATGGATTGAACACCTGCATCAAGGTGGGGCCTACATGAGTGGGCCACCCATAAGCTTGGAAACAGCTGATATTTGTGTTTTCCCTTTTTTATCCAGTGTCCAGGGACGCTGGACGGTTTAGCCTTACATATGCATTTGAAGTGGGCCCTGCTTAGGTGGGCCACCTCATGGAGTATGGTGTGGATACAACACACACAAAGTAGGTCCCACTTGTAGATGGTTGGGTAGAATACATGCCTCATGGTGGGGTCCATTCAAGTGGGCCACACAACCATATCATGATCTCATAAAAGAAAATGAAATAGAGAGGGAGAGAGAGAGATAGAGAGTGGGACACGCGTGATGGAGGGACCCCGGCACTATGGGCCCTCCCTTCAATGATCTACAACATAAATCAAGTGGGTCCCATTACATGTGGGCCCATTAAATCGAAATCCAACGGTGGAGATCCCTTCTCCACTAAAATAGACGGTCTAGATGACCCTAAGTATGCAAGGAAAATAAACATCATGATGGGGTCCATGGAGAATGGCCCCATCATGGAATGATCATGATGATCCAAGTGGGCCATCGGCCACATCTTAGGGTCCAAAGTGAGATCCAAACCATTGATCGGTTGGCCTCACTTGGCCCATCATAAACACATGAAAATCTAGCCTATGACACACCCACCGCTTGATCTTCTTGCTCCCTTGGCTTCCTTAGCTCCTTAGCTTTGATTCCAACGGAGGAGATGAGGTTTGGATGGTTGAGATGGGAGATGAAAGGGTAGGAAAGGTGGGCCACACTTGTAGCTTGGAGGATATGGGGAGAGGCTTGGACGTGTGGTGGTTTCTTTCTTGCTTGGGAATGGTTTGAAAAAAAAATGCGAAAGAGAGTTGTAAAGAGAGAGAGAAAGAGTGATGGGTGATGGAGTGATGGATGTGGTGAGTGATGGGTGTAAGAGATTTTTTTTGACTTTTGTGGCAAATGGTGTAAGAGAAGTATGGGCTTTTTAAGAACTTTTTGACTTTGGGGCTTACTTGGGAAAGGGTGAAAGGTGATGTGTACTTGACATGATGGGATTGATGGGTTGATTGATTGATGTGATATCTCGTAGAGATTCTCTCAGAATTCGCACGTGCAACATTTTTCTCGCACCGAATGCTGGCCCACATCTCCCAACCAGGGTATCGCCTCGGCGCGCTAGTCGCGGCATCGGAACTGCGGCGACGACGCGGTCGCTAAGGTATAAGTCCTGGGTTGAGTCGATTCAGGTTGACGACATGTGAATTAGGGTCGCGAGCAAATACCGGTTAAGGGTCGAAGGTTGTCGAAATTCGACCGGGAAGAATGGAAAAGCTTGGAATTAGATTAGATGGAATTGCATTGGGTCCTGTGCCAATTTCACTCAATGTTAGCAAGTTGTGGTCCCATCATGATGTGTGGGCTATATCCACACCGTTCACCCATTTTTCGAGATTATTTTAGAGCAAGGCCAAAAAATTAGGTAAATCTAAAGCTTAATTGGACCCCATCATAGAAAGCAACGGGGATTGAATACTTACCGTGGAAAACTTCTTTGGGGACACATAAGTTTTGGATCTACCTCATTTTTAGGCCCATGCTATAAAATGAGGTTACAAAACAAAAGAACGGTTTAGATATAACACGTGTGTTATTCTCGGTAATTTCAAATGATGGTGGGTACCATTCAATGTACCACCATATTATCACCAAAGCATGCCATTAATCTTATCCCATGCCAACAGCGGACAATCTCTGCCATGAGTAATAATTATGTTTTTTGAATCCCATCCCACCTAATCCCTTCTAATCCCACCGCCCAAATAGGCCCTTAGTGTTTCAAGGGCCCATTTGGCCAGGAGGATTGGAAGGGAATGGAAGTTAAATACAGGGATTGGCCGGGCGTGCCAAATAGACTGGGTGATCTGGACCCGGGATATAGCAATCCCATGGATCTTAAGACAATCCACTAACAACACCATCATTACCTTTAAATCTCGTCCAATCCACCCTAATCCGTTCAAATTTGCCCGTTTGGTTCGAGGGATTGGAAGGGATGGGAAGGTTTAATCCCGGGATTGGCCGGGCATGCCAAACAGGCTCAATATAGCAATCCTGGCAGATAGCAATCCCATGGATCTTAAGACAATCCACTGACAACACTATCATTACCTTGAAATGCATGCCATCCACCCTGATACCATTCAATCCCTTCCAATCCGCCCGGTCAAACGGGCCCAAAATTTTTTTAAGACCAAAATACTCACGGACCAAACACGCCCTTAGTGTTTTAATTTTTTTAAAGACCGAAACACCCTTGCCCTAATGAGCTTCCCTAGTATGATAGACGTTTTTTTAGTCTCGGTTCCAATACATGTCCCAATTGAAACAAGGTAAGGTATGATCGTTTTAAGAGAATAGCCTCCCTTCTTATTTCCTTTTTCTTTTTAACCTCTTTAGAGCTTTTAAAATCCTTTAGGACCAAAATACAGTTGCCTTTTCCCTAGTATGCATGGTAGAAGTTTTTTAGCCTCAATTCAATACATGATGTGACATCACGTGATGATTAAGCTTATTTAAAGGTGGATTTAATCCGTTCATTTTCTTCATGACTTGCCATTTCAATGGGAAGATGCAAATTTCAACCGGATACGAGCTCTTTGTGGCCCCACAACAACTGATAATGATAATTGTTCACTTCCAACTATTTTCTTGTATTGTGATCTACCATATCTATGGATGTGATTTATTATTTGGTCCATAGACTTAGATAAAATTCTGAATCTAATGGACGGAATTGATTCAACACATACCCCACGGTGGGCCCTACAACCCCTGACACAAGACAACCTCGACCCTTAACACACGAACAATCTCGAACCTTAACATGTGACAACCTAATCAATGGGCTTTGGTCATGTTCCGTGAAACACATAAGTCACAGTGGCCTCGCTTATTGATGAAGCTTGTTTAGAATTTTCAAATTTAGTTTAGTGATTGATGTGTCATCATCATTATCATAGCTGTCTTGATTATTTGGGGATAGGGATTGATGTGTAACTTCATTATTTCAATTTTTTTAGTATTCTTTTATCATGGAATATGTTCAAGATGGAATTGTTGGATATACTAATGTAGGTAAATCATCTCTAGTTAACCGTTTGCTGAAACGAGCTGGAATTGTCGGAAATCCAAATGTAGGTAAATCATCTCTAGTTAACCATTTGTTGAAACGCCAAATGCACACAACTCCCAGGCTAGGAGTCACAAGCGAGTTGAAGTAAGCTTTTTCTTTTGAATACTTCACACACAAAGTAGGATGTCCACGGACGCACACAAATAAAAAAGAATGAGAAGAAGAAGAAAAGAACAAGCAAAAAAAAAAGTAGGATGACCGCAAGCATGATAAGCAATGTATCTAAGCATGATGTCTACAAGCATGATAAACAATGTATCTTTTAACAATGTGTGATGACATTGGAGAGAGATCATATAATGTGGTTATTGTAGCTGCGACCGTGGCGAATGACTCGGTTGTTTCTGAGAAGCTTTTCCAATTACTTCCTAGAAAGTTGATCACTCAAGGCGTCCAGCGAATTGGTTTCTGCATGCTGAGTGAAAGTTGTGGTAGAAAAGAAATAGTTGGAAGAGAATGGGCATGACCAGAATCATGAGGTAAAGGCCGAGTTTGGATGCACATGCATATTGAAATTAGGACATTCTTTTTAATTGAGAAAAAATGAGCAAAATCAGTGGGTGTTCCCAAGCATTCACAATGAGGTAAGTAGCCCTTTAACTGCGGTTGTGTTTGTCTCAAATCACAACTCAGAGAGTAACACAAATTGCAATTTGGAGCAGATACATCAATATGAATGATATGGATATCACAATTTGGTTATTTCAATTCACTAGACTAATGATGGCTATTCAGTTTGATGGTGCATCTGGGTGGACCCAACGGTACGGCCAGCAATCACCCAGCTTAAGATTGAGGACTTGGGTTCATTAACACTCCGATGACCTTAGCCATCTTATTTGCGAATTGTTTTTTGAAATTGACCATTTGTGGCCAACTATCAGATGTAGCAGTTTGTAATATGAGTGATTTCCAAGTTAATCTCCATCAACATTGGTGCCAACTATTTTGAGGATTGACCAATGTGCATGCCTTGGATACCATGAATGAGTGGCCACAAATTAATAGTGGCTAAATAGGCAGCTTAGCCTGTTCTCCATTAAATAGTTTTCTCTGTTCTTTAAGGGTGTGTTTGGATGCAATATCAAATTGATTTTTTTTTGAGCAAGTAACTGGGAATTTCATTAAAATGAAGGCCACAAAGTGGGAATACAAAACAAGCAACCAACAAAAACCAGAAAACAACCACGAACAATGCCAGACCACCAGGTTAAATGATCTAAATAACCAGGGGCCTCAGAGAAGGAATGACCTGACTGTGCTGCACCAACCCCTCCACAAAGCTTCAGTTGATCTGCTTGTTGCTCAAATGGTTGGTTTTCTCCATCGCAATCGTGAGTTTGATGGTTTGATGCTAGCAAGTTCAAGTATCAGTTTGACCGCATGATAAGAAAGTGCCAGTTTTTTAACGTGAGAAATGCAGCCAAGTCGAACAGTTCTCCACCGCTATTGCTTTTGAGAAACTGTTGGTTGATTTGGAGAAGAAAATAATTGATGTGAGTTTTGATTTGTTGGTTATTCATTGTTTACATGTAGCTTAAGTTTCATTTGGATTTTCTTTTTAATTTGAACTATTATTCTTTGGAATTTGGTGTATGTTTTTATCTTTTCTAATCCAAGTATCCAACACAAAAATAAATCTTTAAACAAAGGTCCACGAGACAATCTCAAAGAAGCAAAGCTAGGGATTGTTTTTCTTTTCTCTGGTTCTCTCTCAATAGCAATGTTTTCCATCTAATCTTCTTTGCATTTCCATCCAACAAGCCAACATTTTTGGTCCACGTATTGAACATTTCAGACAAGGTATTTTCAAGCATTTACCTTATTTTACTCATTATATGATGTGACTATCTGCATATTTTTCTACTCTTGCGTACTTAAAAGAAAACCAACTTACCTTTTTTCATATACTTTAAAGTGGGTGGAGCTCCATGGAGATTGTGCAGGTTATGATGATCCAGCAATCGTGATTGGTATTGGGACCATTAATGGTAAAAGCTATATGTTCATTGGCCATCAGAAAGGAAGGACGAAGGAGAACCATCGAGCACAACTTTGGCATGCCAACTCCACATGGGTATGTTTCTAGGACCCTTGAATAAATGAATAGAACGCACTCTAGAGAAAAATTTCAACATAGAAATAGAAAGACCTTCAAATGCTTTGTCAAATCATCATTCAAAACTTATGAGAGAATTTATTTTGTTCCGTTTACTAGAATTTGTTTGTCCCATTTTATGCCTTTTTCTTGTTCTTGTTTAAAGTCCCATGAAACCTGAATTTATATGTTTTTCTTCTATAGTTTTAGAGGGTGTTGAGGATGTAGATTTTCGCCTAGAGAGCACTAGGGATAAAAAAATCTTTATTTTAAAAACCCCTTAATTAGATTTACACCAGCTTACAACTCCACGTTTGACCTGTAGTGTTCTTTCACTTGGGAGATAGGCATGAGGCGACTGAACAGCCATCTTCGACTCCTTATTGGTGCGAATTGAAGTTTATGACTTTTATTCCTTGTGTGTGTGTGTGTGTGTAAATAGACTAGGAAGGTGTTTGAATGATGGTTTGCAAGTGAGTTGAGTCTTTGTATTTAGGACGTTTTATTGTGGTGTATTTGGATTGAATAATGATTTGTTTGAATGATGGTTTGTAAGTGTTTTGAGTCTTTTGTGCTTGGGATGCATTATTATGATGTATTTGGATTGAATAATGATTTGCGTAATGTGGATTGAGTGTCTCGAGTCTTTTGTGTTTGAGATTATTTTAGTGTCTGGATTTGGATTGAATAATGATTTGTCAAAAAAAAAAAAAAAAGTGAATTATGGTGATTTAGATATATTAAAATTTGTTTATCATGTCTACAGGCATAACCATAGCCCTGAGGCTCAATGACGAGTTTGTGCCTTAGCCTACATGAAAGTGCAAGTACTTATAGATATGGGCTCATGTTATTAGACTGGTTGGACACTTGCATCGATGGATCACTTCAAGTCTATAAACCAGGAGGCCTATCATGCATTGATTATATTAACTTGTCTATGTACTAGCTTTGACTAATCCTTAGACATAAGAACATTTTAGAAGTTCAAAGTCTTAGTGGTATGTACTTTGGCTCATCTTATGAGTTACATTGGTGACCAACATGTGGCTAATCGAGGATCATATGATTCAACAAGGGACAACTTGTTTGCCCATGACATGATTATTGAACTAATCTTGTGATTTGGATCATTCATCAAGTATTTTTTTTCAATTGGCTAGCATATCTTCCATTTCTAATAGTTAATCAAAGTTTTTCAACTATTAAATTTTTTTTTATTTGTTTTAAATTATTCTTGATGGACATCTAATGCTTAAGATCCGTTGTTCAATCCTTTGGACCTATGTGAGATGTTTGTCTAGGGATGGTGGCCATGAGAGTGAGAGGATATGTCAATTTGAATACATGGATAGGCATGATGTCGACTTTAAATGTAGCAGGGCAATGCCAAAATTTATAGAGTAACGGAACACTATACTTGTGTCTCTCCCTAAAACCGTAACTCCTTTTACATAGATCTATGCCAGAAGGGAAAAAAGAGCTTCAAACATTTATACTCATGGGTGTCACCACCACACACACACACACACACACACACAAAGCCTTTTCCCCTCACTCCTTCCATGCACATGCCCATATGTGGGGTGGTCCAGTCGTGAACGACTTTCTCATCAAACATCTCTAGTATTATAAGGGTATGTGTGAGGTTTTCCTCACTTCTCATATGGGATAAATCGGTGAGAGATTTCCTGATTGGAGGTTAGGTATTGGGTGACAATATCTAATCTTACGACATTGATTACTAGTAACTTTATTACAATTTTATATTGATTTTAGATTTAATTATGTCTAAATGAGGATCCATTAACTAAAATATTATTTTGGAAAAGTTTATGCTCCCATTGTCTTTCGAAAAACCGCAACTAAGTTTGTTGTGAAGGTAAACCAAGTAGCAAAAGCTTGAAATTGCAACCCATTTCACATTAATTTACCTTTGGAACTGTAACGATGATAGATGTCAATAGCAAAAGATACCCAAATGTTTCCTTTGTGATTTGGGGTCCAAACCATTTCATTAGAGAAGTCTGATGGATATCTGGTTTGAATTTGGTTAATGATTTCCATCATATCATTACAATGGTTGGCACACATCTCCAGTGGATGTCAATAGTCATTAGAAGGTGCCATATGTTGGAGTGGATAGATACACAAACGAGCCCAAAATCAAAATTTGTTAATGAATCTTCCTTCTTGGAGCCATGGATCTAGCCAAAAGTTCCTTGGCTTGTGAGATATATAATGTGATTTTTCGATATAATACTAAGGATGCTACACCAAGCCCACAAAGTATATAAATCTATTTGAATATTTTGTTGGGGAACCGTGGAAGCACATAGAGACAAATCAAGCAAGGTACACGCAATCGCATAACCAAGTCCAAACAAGAACAATTTGAATTTTATATGGAAAAACCCTTACAGGAAAAAACCACGGCACAAAGCGATGAGTAATGCACTATGAAAGCAGGAATTACAAAAGATGGAGTCTTGCCAATTCGAACATGCCTCGAATCTACTTCACAAGCCCTAGCTATGCCCTTGAACCCTTAAAAACGAATTAGAAAGCATTAATCCACCTCTCTCATCCCAAATCATGATTACACCCGATATATAAACCATCACAACTAGAATAGGAAACAAATCCCGCACTAACAAAATTATGTGCGCACGCGCTCGATGGGACCTTTGATGGCATTGACATCCTATCAAGAATATGTCGATGGTATCAGACTCCTTCGATGACATTGAGTAGCAACACCAAAATGTTCCAACAACCATCATGGATTTTTTGGATTTTTCCGATGGGATCAAGCATCTGTCGATGGCATCGACAGACCTTGTTATTGACAGATTTAAGACATCAACAACATATTATAGATTGGTTTTCCACATTTGGCTCATATAAATTGTCTAATTATGATTTTCCAAATGGCTAGAATTTGCCTATTTGTGTAGTTCGATCAAACACAAAGCCACACATGTTAACGTGTAGACACCTCACCTAGGGTTGACGAGTTGATCAGAGAACTATAGGAGCCCTAAAACCCAAGCCAAATCCAAGCCCAAGCCCAGGCCGATTAACCTTTGGGGCCACAATAAGGCAAAATTGAGTGGACTAGAGGAGAGATACCACCACACAGGGAGCCCTTACAAAAAAATGGGGCCCATCACGTGGCAGACGGTGCATGCGTTACCTGCTACATGGATCCCCATAGTATTTTATTGTGTGTGAGGTGGGAGTGACAAAGCTAGCACTATATCGGGCAACTCACCTTGGGCGAAATGACCCCTTGCTTTAGTTTTTACTCAAAATTAAGTCTCTTATAACTTGATCCATCCAGCCATCCACATTGCGCTATATGGCACTCCTATTCTAGCAGTCAATCTCAGCCTTTAGAGCCTTTTTTACTCGTAGACTTTACAGGAATCAACATGATGCCACTTCAAAATCTTATAAATATCCCATTTCACTTCACATCTTCAATCACTCACCATTACTAAGAGAAGCTTAAGGAAGAGAAGAGTGAGAGAAGGAGAGTGGGATCTAGCCCAACCATCGACTAATGAGAGAAAAGAGTGTTAGGAGTGGAGTTTCTAGCCCAAGTCAACCCAACCAAGCTTAACCCTTAGCCACCTGAGCCACCTTGAAAATTGATTTGATCCACTCCAAATCAACCCGTTCATCCACTTACCTAACTTGTATCAACTTCATTCATACTTGCATATGCATTATGCATCATTATCTCCATCCCAACCCACTTGCTTGTTTTGTCAGTTCGAGTGTATACTTTGCAGCTTGTCAATGTACCAGATCTTGCCCATAAAAAACTCAGATCGACTAGTCTTTCAACCGTTTCTTTGAGTGGGTGAGTCTGAGTAGAGAACTTTGACCCGATCAATCGCTTGAAGAAGGCACCGCTTTTCTACACTGCGCATTATACATACATTTGCATCATTTGTGCACAAGAACTAATTTAATCCCATGATATTTCGTCTTATCCTGTGAAGAACAGACTGTACGCTCGTACGGGCAGAAAGAGTGCCTGACACTTTCCTGCATTATTACCATGGTACTCTACCTAAAATTTTTGGTTGTAGATCAGGAATCATTTTAAGACAAGGAATCCTCCAGTTCCTTCTTTTAAGGTTTCTACATGGTCTAGCCGGCTATGAAAATATGAGTAATCCGCTAGTGGCGACCCCAATTCATATATACAATACCTCAAGCCATAAATACATACAAAAGCTTGAAAAGGCACCCATGAGCGTGATTTGCCTGTGATCCAGTGTCTACATAATGAAGGTTGTCATTTGGTTAAGCGTGTGCGGTTAGGATGGTGCAGGCGTGTCAGAGTCGTACTATACTTGAGTTTGGTTGAACACTAGTTACCTTGGTGCTAAGATAGACAGATTGAGACTGAATTTATGAGATTGGTCACCTTTGTCAGCCATCAATTGTTACAACGATAATCTTAAAGGATAGGGATTAGTCATTTTAAATAGATTCTTTTTGCCTTGCGTTTATGACTTTTCTTTGAACAATGATTGTAGGTTTTGTATTTCTCAATAAAATAATGATGAAAAGATTTAAAGGCAAAGGCTAACAATATCGATTTTATTGATTTATATTTGAAACTTAGTATAATCAACAAAGAAATAAACAGAAGATAAATACCTTCAATTGCTTGTATGGACAAATTATTGAGGTGGATTGGTCAACATGATGGAACCGAGTTGTGATTTTCTAAGGACTCAGTTGATTGGGGATCCAACGACAGTAAGTCGTTGATATTTATATTATTTGTAATTATATTGCAACGATGACATTGGACAATAGCAATTTAAGCTAACTTAAAATCCGGACGTTCTGCAACATGGTTGGACAGAAGTGGATAAACTAGAAACTAAAGATAAGAAGCATTACGCTGTACAGATTGATCGCATTGGGTGTGGGCCTCAAGCTCTTCATCATATGTTGTTTATATAGATTAGGAGGAGCAGTGGTTGTATATAAGATTGTGCATCGTGAGAGATTTGGATGATTGGTTATAAGAATCTTCTTGATTTTCCACGTAACCATAGCCAATTATATCAGTGCAGTACATATGAAAGATCCCATAATCCTATTGCTATTTTTAGTATAGTGATATATTCATCACGAGTTTCTTTTGATAGAACTCTAGTATTTAATGCTTCCAGTTGTCCACGTATCTAACTCCGGTTGAAGTTCATGTGCACCACGTGTAGCATGGCTGCCATGTGACAACTTCTCGATCATTCGATCCGGCTATGTTAGGCCATGTGTAAACATCGTCAACCCCTTTTTATGATTTTCCACATTTGTTTCAACAAGCATGCTTGATCAATGATGCCGATGGGAGCAAGATCGGGCCTGCCATCAAAGAGCGGGCAAGCATATATGTTCCCAATTTATGGAGTGTACCTTTGAACTACCCGTAGAAAATTTCTAATTTTTAAATCATAGTTCCACCCGTTAGAGCCGAATTGAAGGTGATTTGTACTTCTAACTGTCCATTTTCATATATGCTTGCGGCCCACCTGATAATCAGAGTGGACGACCATTTGTAATCATGAACTTAATCATGGGGCCCATCTGATGAGAGGCATATCTCGAATAGTGTGCCTTATTGGCACTTCGTAGGGGATTCCTGGCTTCTGAGTTACCGTTGTAGCACGTGCAAATCTCACCTGCTTACCAGGCACGTGTGTTCCATGAAATGAACATCTTTTGCCTATTATTGGTCAATATATACTAGGGGACCCACCTAATAAGTGGTTAGATGTTGCCGCATTGAACCCACTGCAGCCACTGCACAAAAATGGACAGCTAGAATTAAAAAAATGAGTGGACCATACAACTACTATGGGCCCACCAAAAAATGGACAGTCAAATTAGAAAGAAACAAAAAAATAAAACTAGGTATAAAAACATTCCATTGCCGGGATTTGAACCCGGGTCGTCTGGGTGAAAGCCAGATATCCTAACCGGACTAGACGACAATGGATTTGTGTTGATATTTAGCAAATAAGATTATATATTTAAAAAGACCCAAAACATTAGTATATCATTAATGAACAATATTAATCGTAGAAAAAGTTGGAAAAATTAGTTGATTGGATTTTCTAATCCAAGAGAACTACCTAACCAACAGTCAGGATCACCTAATCAGAAACGGTTTTTGGGTTTAATTTTGTCTCGATCATTAAAAAGACAGTAAAAGTAGGTTATAAAAAAAATGAAAACACCAAACATGGAATTTATTGAAAATGATATATATATAAGTGGGCGAGGGTACACACATACATATATCTGTCTATGTATGTGTACATTATATTTAAATAAGGTTAAAGTAAAACACTCGAATTAAAATACTTAAAATTTCTATATGCATGAGGAATTATGTATGTAGGTAATTGATGGTGGGTTAATTTTATTATTTACTTCTCTGAAATTCTTTCTTTTCAAATATATCTTATGTAAATCGATCGATCTCAGCTGATTATTCAGCCATTTACTAAATTGCATTAGACGTGGGCTAGAGTTGACATTGTGCCACTTGCCAGTATAAGCTTATGGTGCTACTGGGCAGATGTGGGGCCCACAAGACGTACCCAGGATATCCAAACTGTCAATCAGGTGAATGGACTCATGCTACCACCACGTATCACAGACTGGAATGATCCACCACTTTAGCTGGGCCACAGCACAGGGAAAAAGATGGGAGGGAATGCCCACCCTTGATTAGCACCCTGGGCTTACCTGAGTTGCAAAACAGCCTGATGTTTTGCCTGTTCGGATGAAGGGTCTGAATTGGCATTGCATGGTCCCGCATCTAAACTAATGGTAGGCATCCACTCTCAACTTATCCTTGTAGTGTGGCCCACCTGAGGTTACACATCTTATGGATGGGTAGGATGTCCTGAATATATCACGTGGGCCCCACTCCTTTTCGGCACCACCGGAGCAGGCCCCATTGTATTAATGGTTGCGATCACCAATTTCTATTTCTAAATACCCCATAAGGTTTTTTTTTTAATAAAATGTTTTTTTACAAAATGTGTGTAATTCAGCTTACCGATATTTTTTTAATTCATATTTTAAAATGAAGTCATGCACCATTTCTTAAATGATGGTGACTAGTCCTTGTTAGGTGCGGAACTGATACACAGCAATCCAAACCATCTAAATTGTGGGTCCCATTCCGGGTGGGGTGTATGTATAAATCATACAGATCAAACAAGCCTAACACTTGAATTATGGGTTCCATTTTCGATGAAGCATATCTCTAAAATTGCTTTGATTAAGCAATCCTAACCATCCAAGTAACCTGAATATATGGTTACATAAAATGTTGAAAGGCCTAAACTTGAATGAAAAATCAGACTAGACAAGCTTCAACGAACGCCAGACAAGCTTGTCCTTGTAGACCCAGGTAGGCTATAACAAACAACATACAAGTCTAACTGGGATTAGCATTGATCTCGTCAGAGTAGACCAGTGCAAGTCTAACCTGGACAAGCTATCCAGGACTTGGAACTTTTGCTGCTAGCATATGGCCCCTTGAGAAGTGGGCAGGGCCAGGCCTGGATCCAGTCACTTGGCTCATGGACCAGACCTGTTTGAACAGAGATGCCGACATGTCATTCTTGAAGGCAGTGGTTCTAGGGTCCTCCAAAATCCTGAAGGGCTGGACTTATATGCAGACAAGGAAATATTAGAATGCTTGTTTGAGCAGTTTACTCTGCCGGATAAACTGTCCCTGGGGTGTCCCAAACCGCTCATCATCATGGCTCCCGCTGTAGATGGGGATAAACTGCAAAACGCTGCACCTGTTAGTTGCTGATTTGCAAGATCACAATTGAATGGTAGGATCATCGAACAGGATGTGTAACTGGGATATGTCCATTTCCAAAACAAAGCCCGTCTAATAAGCAGCTTAGATAACTGAAAAGCCCTAACAGCGCCAACTCTCTGTTGATCATTCCAATGCTGATCCAATAAAAAAACAAAAAAAAGCATGGTTCCTTTCATCACCCATGATGTTAAATTACAAGGCCCTAGTAAATCACCACCTGCATCACCAAATGGGCCGCCATTACATCCGGTGTATCATCTTAACCATAGCTTTTGTGAACAGTTGTCAAGTCAATCAAGTGGCGCATCGTCGGTCTGCCATGTGGGCAATTCCAAGGGGACTTGAGGCCCACCAAATGCTGAAGTATCTGCATCACAAGAAAAGAGAACAAAACATCAATATACTTGAAGCATTAGTTCCTCCTACCTAGTCTTTCATAGTGCATAGTGTATTGCATGAACACATGGTCTAATCGTGGAGAGGGATCTGGTATTAATATTACCTCCCTAAATGTGGTACCTGTGTATGATCTGGACCCTGTAATTGATGGGGAGAAAATCACTTGGCAAATCCTAACCAACATTTGGAGGAATCTTGACAATCATAAATGGGCAGCTAGGAAAAAGTCCAACCAACGGGTAACAGTTGATGGGCAAAAAAATCCTCCAACCAAAGGTTTGGATCATCTGATTGTGTGATTCTTGGCGAATGGCTTATCCAAGGTACAGTACACTAGACGATCAGTCCAGATCTCATATACCATGATTTTTGGATTTATTTGAAAACTTAAAGAGTATCCAAATAGTTTCAGTTCCTAACAACTGAAGATCCATCAGGGGCTTTCTTTCCGGAAAGAAGGGAAAAACTACAATATTATACCTTCTAAAAAAAACTGCAATATTATGGAAATTGAGTTTCAAATCTTATGCGGATTCTCTCATTTTGCTGGGGACCATTGAGATGATGTTCCTCACGTGGCATGGGGGAAACAAGGGGAGTGTTGTCAAAAATTTGGAGGCTAGCATTGTTAGCCGGCCTTTGGACTCTCTGGGGTGAACGGAATAATTGTTGATTTCGCAACTTTTGGGTTCGGCTCCAGAGATCCTTAAGAAGGCAAAGCTAGCGATTTTAGATTGGACTAGGTGATTGCTGGGGTGCTGGGTTTTGTTCCTTTTTGTGCAGTCATGCACCTTTGTATGGCTGCCTTCAGGCTTTTTTCAATAAAATCTGATTACCTTTCAACAAATAAAAAATAAAAAAGACTTGTGCAGATTCTCTGCCTCAGATTCAGCTCCAACACTCGTGTATCATAATGTAAATTACAGATTTGAATATCTATGCTGCATGTGTCCAGTCCTAGAATCAGGGCAGAATCCAGTTCTGAAAACATAAGTTGTTTGGGTTTACAAGAGTAATTCGCTAGCAGTTAAAGAAATGAATGAAATATCCCAACAATGACAGCAAAGAATGAAAAACCAACAATATCTGACAGAGTAAGCATGAAGTTGGTAGATGAAAGGGCTAGAAATGCATCCTACGATTGAGAAACAGAAATGTGATTAGAGCAAGAACAGATTGCAAAAGGACATGCACAACACATTGTCAGATCCTGCCCATTCATCTTTCGGCCCCACAGCAAACATTGCTTACCCCAACAATCAGGCTAGTCCACTTATCAAATGGGTGATGCATTAATGACAAAAATGGACTATTAGAAAATAAAAGGAGAAGCAAATGGCTATAGTCAATCTGCATGTCGACCTGATAAGTGGATGGAGTGGCTTGGTCTTTTGGCCAGGGTGTGTTTCATGGTTTTGAATGTCCATGTCGGTCAGCGTGTTGGTCCAGCGGAAAAATGATATGATACGGCGTCACGTATCGGTATCGGGGCCGTGTCGGTCATATTTTTTTTTTTAAGCCAAAGAATGAAGGAAAATATTAGGGAAAAAAGAAAAAGAGTGATAAGATATTCAAGAATAATTTTTTATTTTTATTTTTATTTATTTATTTATTATTATTATTATTATTTTGTATCTTAGACATGCATATGATGGTGTATTGGGCCATTCTTTGATGAGAATGTTGTCTGTCGGTTTGACTTATTGAAGTTCAACTAAATGGGCCCTAATTGAACACAAATCAAGCATGGTTTGGTGAACTAGGGTCTATTACATTACAATACAACAAAAAGAAGATAAAAATATCAAAAAAGAAAGTGAATGTATACCTTTCTTTCCATTTTTTTTTTCCATAATGGTCCACTTAGCTTCTATTTATCGAATCTAATTCAAATCATTTGCTTTGATCCCAAAATAGGTCTAGATCTAGCCTAAAATGAGTTTTTAAGCTTCTTCCATGATTCAAATAAATAAATAAAAACAAGGAGAAGAAGAGACATGAGTGAAATTTTGAAAAAAATATATTCAAAATTGAGCTTTTAGGAATGTATTGGCTTGTATCGACCGTATCGGTGCTGATACACCCTGTATCAGCCGATACGGGCCAATATAGGTAAACTTTTTCATATTAGGCCAATACAACTCCGTATTGCGTATCGTCAATACGGCCGTATCAGCCAATATGATACTGATATTCATAATCTATCGCGTGTTCATGGTGGGATCCACCTTATGATTCCATATCTCAAGTGTGTGGCACATGCAGGTGTGCCAAAAATTGCCCCTTCAATCTTTCCTCACATGAATCGACTTAAAATTTTCTCTAGGGAATTGACATCTACTCTGGGGAAAGCATATTAGTTTCTTGAAAAGTGGTGGCTAGATCAATTTTATTTACTGGGCCATCTCTCCCTTTGTTTTGTCATTTTTCCTTTCCTTTTCTCGTTCTTGAGTAATAAAACTATTGGTTGTCGAAAATGAAAGGAAAAAAGCCACTTCTAAAGAGAAAAACATGATGTACTCAAATTCCATCCACATATAGTCTGAAGACAAATACAAGAGCATCATGAGTAAGATGTTACCTTTTGCATCTCATTTTTTCCTAGCGGGTCACCTATCATAACAGATGATCGACAGGCACGCGATGCCAGCATACCGCGAACTCTTGATGGACAAATAGAATCTTGAGTGTCCATTTTGTAACTGCTGATCACCGAGCACTCCCCTTGACTGTCAGCGAGGGTTGAAATAAGCTCCCTAACATCTGTTGAAGAGGACAAAGCAAGGTAATGCTTGGTCGTAAGGTGTGATATTCTATTTTGTACATCTGATTTTATGAACTATAAATTCAACAGTAGAAAAAAAGGTGTTTCAAATATGCAAACTCAACAATTACCTTCAGCTCCAAAAGTTATGTTTTTACTGAAAGGAACAGCTTTTAATAGAAAATGGTGGCCGGGAGGAGCATGCATGTCTTCAGTCAGAGTAAAGCCATTTTTCCTAACAATTGCACACACTAGAGTGTGAGTTACCAGCTGAACAACAAAACCTATTAGAAAAATCAAAACCCGCAAGTTGGAATAACTAGGAAACACCAAGTCCCATGATATATGAAATAAAGAACTCGATTGCATTGATAGAAATGGAATCCACATATAATCATGAAACTACATTAAATGTAATCTCGTTTCACAAGGATTTTCAAAAGGATGAAACAGCAAAAGCTAATAGGCTGGTTAAGATGAGACACCATCATCTAAGCTTTGTCCCAATGAATTGGGGTTGGATGGTTAAGATGAGACACCTAGGAAAAAAGTGTAGTTATTCTAAGAAGATAGCCTCAAATGGAGCATTTTTGTTGATTAAAAAGACAATTGAATCTTTGATATCATTATGCGAAGAAGGCTCATTTCTTGCTTTGCCATAGTTAAATTCTTGTTACAAAAAGATGAAGAATAGAGAGACGAATCACGTTCCAACAGACCTTCAGAACTACATATACTGGGATTGATAGAAATTTAAAAATGATCATCTGCAGCTAGTGATATGCACACATCCCAACATTATTTTTTTTTGAAACGATGATGAAAATTGATGCAAGACGGCTGACCTAGCCTAGAATGATGCAATGAGATCATCAACGGATTAACTAGCACAATTTAAAGTATAAAATAATGTTAATCAATCACAAGTTTAATGAATTTATGTATGTAACTATGCTCAAATTCAAGACCAAATCACAACCTGTCAGTTAGATTTTATAAAACATTAATAGATAGGACCTATGGAAAGTAGGGTTTCCATCTAGAATAGGGGTTGTTCTCAATTCAAAGGGGTTCACTTGGTTTGTGGGGGTTTGGGTAGGTTAGGGTTTGGACTTTAGTGTTTGGGAATTGAATTTTGGAAATTAGGGTTTGGAAGTAGGGTTACGGGTAATTAGGTTTTGAGAGTAAGGTTTTTGGGGAATTAGGTTTGTGAGAATTTTTTTTTATAAAAGCAACGAGATTTCATTAAGCGAAAGATAAAAAACAAGAGGGACTGCTGAGATAGCAGAAGGCAAAGAAAAAGAACAGAAGAAAACTAGCAGCCTAAAAAGAGAAAATTAAAATTATTTAGAGAGGGCACAATAGAAGCCCATTCGATAAGCAACTGTTTTGCTCTTGACCCAACAGCTTTAGCCGAAACCTGCACATTGTTAAAGCATCTGTCATTCCGCTCTTGCCAAACCGCCCACCAAATCGCCATAATTGCCATTTTCCAAAGTTTGGAGATATGTTTGCCCAACTTGAACCCATGCCAATAAGAGAGAAGGGAGGACGCAGATGCCGGCATGGCGCCGCTAACGCTGAACCTTGAGAGAAAGTCCCCTCGAATCTCAGAAACGAAAGGACAGTGCACGAGCAGATGGTCTACCGATTCGTCACTAGCCATATAGCACAAGCAGATGTTGGCGAACGGCATTCCCCTCTTCATAAGATTGTCGATGGTTAAAATGCGGTTCCTAGAGGCCAGCCAAGTGAAGCATATGAATTTAGGAGGGGCGGAGTATTTCCAGATAAACGGGAGAGCCAGATCATTAGATGGGGTGGGCCGATGTAGAGAAGCATATAAAGATTTGACTGTGAATTGGGAAGATTTTTCCTTGGTCCAGATGATTTGATCCCTTTCAGTGAGAGAGGGGGAGGCCACGGATAAGCATTGCAAGAGGTCTGCGAACAGGGGAACCTCCCAATCATGGAGATTTCTGTGGCAGCTAATGTCCCAGACAATGCCATGATCAGAGTAGTCAAAGAATTTGTTGATGGGCTTTTCATTCCAAACAGCGAGGCGGTAAATGGAGGGGAAACTCTCTTTTAAGCATCGCTCCCTGATCCAATGATCTTCCTAAAAACGAATATCCAAATCATCTCCCAACTGGAAAGAAATGTTTTCCATCACCACCTTCTTGGATTGAAGGATTCCTTTCCATAAAGGAGAGGCTCTGTAAGCTGTAGAGTCCCTAGTCCACCACCCACTCGGAGAGGTTTGTGAGAATTAGGGTTTGAGATTTAAGCGATTTAGGGTTAGACGTTTAGGAAACTAGGGTTAGGATTTGGGATTTTGGAAAAAATTGGGGTTTTTGCAAAATTAGGAGATTTTGGGGAAATTAGGGTTTGAAGTTTTAGGTTGCAGGTGTATGGATTGGAAGAAGGAAGAACAATGATGGAGATGGAGAAGGTTTGTTGTTGGAGAAAGAAGAAAAGAGAATTAGAAAGAAAGAGAGCGAAAAGAGAAGAAATACTTTTTGATGAACGAGAAAGATAACTAGAAATCACTCTATGGCATCACACCAAATTGCTCCAATCACAGGAGATTTTACTTCATCACAAAGAAAAAAGAAAGATTTTTTTATTATATATTTTATATTCAATAATGGGATAGGGTGTGGACATCTAAGCCTTTATTGTCTCAAAAATGACTTTTTATGAAAAGACGCTTTCAAATAAAAGGTTTCACATAAAGACGCTCAATAAAATAAAATTTGTTCCTAACTCACTAAACTCAGCAAAAATATAAGCAAAACAAAAAATAACAAACATATAAACAGCTAAATAAACTAAACTATTTCGTGGCCCACGATCAAGATGTCCAATGACGTTTATCCAACGGTCAGAATGGTCCAACTAAGTAGCCCACATGCATCTTCCTAATGTAGGACCTTCGAATATGCACGATCATGCATGTGGGTCATCAATGGATACCGATATTTCGAACACTGGTGGTCACCAAGCCAAAGTGAAACTGGAGTTGATCCCCTCCTCTAGTAAGGTGCTCAGATGTCCTCATAAAAAATTCATTAAAAAGGCCGAAGCCAAAGAAAACACGCATCCCAACATAATAGTCCGATTCCTTAATACATGGATTTCCTTCTATTGTGGTAGACACCACTCATAACATGGACAAAATGAGATAAGCATTAAGCACAACCACATATATTTTCCAAAATAATGCATGTTCTAGGCTTACATGTTCTCGGTATCTTTTCTTTTCGTTTTCTCATACTTGATAACATTTGTTAGTTTGTTTATTTAGGGACCATTTGGACGGACACCAAAATTGTATTTGTTTTTTTTTTTTTTTGGCAACATTCTAGATTGCATATAAATGTGGTGTGTTTCAGGACCTCATCATAATTGATTGCAATTCAACTACATCCACGAAAATGTTAAGTTCTTCCTCCCTTACATGCAAACGATGATTTCTCTGTGCTCCCTTCCTCCCTCTGCTGACAAATCTACTGTTCTGGTTTCACTGAGCTGTACAATGGTTACCCATGGGATTTTGCCAAGGGTAAGATCCAGGCCATTCAACAGGGGAAATCTATAGTGTACCATCCATGGCCAAAATAAGTACAGTCAGGCAAACCACGCATGTCAAAACTGTTGGAATTTTTTTCAAAATGTCCATTTTTTCATACATGTGACCCAACTGATGATCAACTTGTTCTCATTTTTAGGCCATGCAGACATGATCCTGCTTCAATTTCAGTGTAGCAAACACTCCAAAATGAAATATGTTCAAGATTAGGTCATTCATCATGTGCAGCCCATGGGCACAATACTTGAGATGAAAAAAAGAATATCCATACTAAGACGTGTCCAGCCAAATCATATGCTTTTTGAATTGAAAATTTTCAGCTTGCAATTAATATGATTCAGCAACCTATTTCAAGCATCCAAAAGGCATTTGGGTTTACCACCAAATAGCTATTAACAGGGTTCTGTGGTGGGATGGAGAAGGGAAGCCCCATAATGTGGGCATCAATTTTCCTGTTTTTGAATCACAAGTTAGATAAAAAGGGGACATTCCTGTTCTTATCTTGTCATTTGGATGCAGCACGTTCCATCAGCCTTGGGATGCACCCATATGTAGTGTTAGCCTTGTGGAATTTGCAATGCATTTCCTTTTGTTTGACACAAAAAGGAAATAATAATAACAAATAAAAGAAGTCCCTGAAACAAAGGATGCCAAAAGGAGACTTATTTACTTAACAAAGTCATAGTAACTTATGGAAGGTTTCACAACAAAAAATAAAATTAAGATGCATGAATTTCTTGCCCATTACTCTATAAGATGATAAAAAAGAAGGGTTATGTTGGAAAACTTACAGCGTATACTGAGACTGGTTCATTCTACCTAAAATTATGCATAAACAATATTTTTTTATCGATACTAAACAAGATAAAATAAAAAAGATTAAATATTCTACCTGATAATTTCCATATGTATTGAGGCTATTACTTCTTCTTCAGGAGATAATTCCAATCTCATTGGCCTAAAAAAATGCATTTAAAAGAGAGTCAAAATACAGCTAGGTATTACCTTTCAAAAAAAAAAAAAAAGGAGAGTTAAATATGATGTACTAAATCTTCATATAAGCATCAAAATAAATGGAAAAAAAAAATGCAGTAGAATGATGAAACTATTGCAAAAGAAGAAGCCACCACATCTAGCAACTAAGTGGTTGGTTTTGTTCATGTACCTGGAACTCTCAAAGATATCACCCAATTAACCATGGCAAAGAAACTGTCTATCACTTGGAAGTAGGAACAGAGTAGTCCTAGCTTCACTTGGTATTTGATCCATACACCTATTATTATTAATTACAAATGATGATGTTTTGCAATATAATAATGTTATTAGAAGTGACATGAACTCAAAAGGACAAATTCCACTGCATTAAAATAAGCCAACATGCCTAAATACATTGATGGTTTCTGCACTATAGGATTTTTATATTGGTTCACATTCTGAGTATAGAAACCAAGTTAATAGAAATTTTTTTAACCAAAGATATATTCTTACTCACTGAAGCAGAGGCTGTTGGTTCAAGATGGTTGATTGCGAGAGACGCTCAAAGTTGTATTTCTCGTCTGCAGCATGCTGCATCAAATGCCAGATCTTAGTACATGTTCATTTCACTATCTTAAGAATCCCAGAACATCTAATTAGAAATTGATTGGTGCTAGGTAGGCGGACCTTTATCCAAACACACCATTTATAAAGAACTGTCATAAACATGAAAAACAAGCTTATGAAACATGAGAAGTGTGTGCATATGGACTTCCACTGATACGAAGAAAAAGGCGAAGTTACCTGATCTACAATAAATAAGTCTTGATCAATCTTGCCGATGATAAAACCAAGATTGAACTGCCCAATAACCTAAGAAACAAATGTAAGTATAGCTTACCATCAGTTTAATTCATCACAAATGGAATTCAACTAAATCAAAGTTCACAGAATGGCGTGAATGAAATCTGGCTCATAAAATAGGCCTGGAGAAAAGATATGAATTAATTTATAGAGCTTTGCTAAGCCCAAATGCATGCCATAAAGGCCACACATGTGCCAGAATGGCACGATAGGTCCAAGATCCAAGCCATCCATCAGAACCACTATATTGATGCCAAAGTGAAAGAATCAGGTCGATCCACTGTCAGGTGAGCCACAGTTTGCAAACAGAGATATGGCTCTGAAAACTAGGCCAAAGTTTCCTAACCAATCCACTCGTCTCCAACATTGGGTCCTGCATGCTGATTGGACCATATTTTAATTTTGGGAAAACATGTATAAGGTCAGACCAGCCTGGTAGATGGATTCGATCTCGAACTTATGTGCCAGCTGGCACATGTGGCGTGTACACAAGCTTTATTGCGCATGTGTGTGAGCTTAGCAAAGCTCTGACATATAAAATAAGTTCCAGAGCAGGACTGCATTTGGTGGATTCACATCAGAATACACTCGTCCATGCATGATATCACCCAAAATTGCCCTCTCAATTACCTTCATACAGTTGGGCTGACAAACCCAATGGATGACACCACCACCCAATTGTATAGCACAAATCAAGAGGTACCTTCTTGGGGAATTTCCTCAGTTGTGATTGAAGAAATCACATAATAGTTCCAAGCAAAGCAAGAATGATTTTTAAAAAAAGGCACATGCAACAACCTCCATTCTTCCAAAATCTTCTTTCCTAAAGAATCTCTCTAACTCATTACATGCTGCAGCTAGAGCCTTTGCCTTTCCCTCCTGATTTTCTGGTTGGGAATTCTCCAATGTTGCAGCAGCATAGCATCTAATGCATGAGCAGTATATGTCAAAATAATGAGGAAATAAGGTCTTGCTGCCATATGTATGAACAAACCCGACAACTGCTTTTCTTATTTAACAAACAAATCTACAATTTAATGACCTTTTAATATTCATTCTTTCAGGTGCAGAACTGTTGGAATGCAATCTTGACAGTCTCTGGCTCCTCCTGGTTCTAAGATCATTGATACTAAATTGCAAAACAGAACATATCTCTGAACCAGAACAAGGGACTGGACCATCCAAAATCACATTGGAAGATTGTACCAATGGAGCTGTACTTGATAGATCGTCCAGTGTATTTTCTAGACTTTTGCCAGAAAAAGCTTTTGAACCCACATCAACGAGAGGTGATGCTTTCTCCTGACTTGTGACATTCTCCTGGTAATAACGAAATCAAGTTCAGAAACAGCTTTATGCATTTTTAAAAAAAAAAAAAGTATAGAACCAATCACATGCTAGGAAGAACTCCGGAGCTAAGCAAAATCATTCTACCCTATGCTCAAATGATTCTAGAGGATATAACTGCACAAAATCTATGACAAGAAAAAGATCATAAAGTCAATGCACGCTGCTTCATAAAGTATAAAGGAATGACAAGCCTTGATGCATCAAGACATGAATAGTATCCTGATAAGCTGATTCCATATAAGTGGGTCACAAGGACCCAAACCATTGACCTGATGGGTCCCACAGGAGATTTGAGAAGCCTGAGGATCTTCCACATTGAAAGATTCTATTGATCCAACATTTTGTCCTCTTTTCTCAAATGTTGTAGTATATTTTATTAACTACATGCTTGCCTTCAGAACATCCAATCTGGAAGAATTTTTGGGGCATATCCCATCCCTGGTGGGCCCCCATCAGATCAATGGTTTGGACCACTGAGCCATGGGCTTAACCAGTATGGAGTGGGTGAATCAGGATATGCATCAAGGCCAGTTGTTCCATTTATATGTTTAGAACAGTTGAATTTGAGAAAACAAGTGAAAATACAGATCCACATACCTCAGCAGACACTCTATCATCAATGCAGCTTCTGGCCAAAGGTGGAGTTCTCACTTCATTCAGAACATGGAATGCCTTGGAATGCTCTGAAAGTTCGTTTTTATCCATGTCAGTAGAATCATCACATTCATGTTGACTAAGAAGGGAACCTGAGACTGAAGCATGCATTTCTGGATGTGTTTTCCTCACTTGACAAGGAAGCATTTCACTTCTTAGCACTGGCAATTCTGACAATACTGTACAAGTATCTTCATGCTTCCTCTTATTCACGGTCACAAACTTGGTAAGTGAAGACTGAACAACTTTTGAACGACTGGATGAATCAACATTTTCTGCAGAATCCTTTTCAACTTCTCTTCCACCATACATGGCATGCTTATCATTTCTTGTATTAGATATCGGAGTTTTCAGCTGCTTAGGCTGATATGCAGAAAATCTTTTGGACTTCTCCATGCTGTAGCTGCTAATAAGAGCACTATTCTTCAACAAGGGAGTTTCCTCCTTGCATTGAACGATTCCTTCTGCCACATCTGAATCCGGAATGCCCTCTTCAACCATGTCAAGAGAAGTATCATCCGTGGTTTGTTCTGGCCAGCACGCAACGTCCTTTTGCACACTGCCTCTAGGAGATTTTGGTGGAGAGCAATGGGGTTCGTCACAAGGTGCATCCAATTCAAATGTATCCTTTTCCTTCTTTGAACCCTTCTTTGGATCCTCAAAGCTGTTAATTGAATAGCTACAGAGGCTTGGGGAGTAGATGCTTTCTATCGCCTCTCTTAAGGAAAGCATAAGGGAGGCTTCATCAGAAAAGAATATTTTCCTTTTATCCGGAGTTACATTGACATCATATGCTTTAGTTGGTATAGTAAAATTCATGATTGCAACAGGATACTGCCGGGAGTTCGAACTTTTATACAGTTCATTTATAAGCTTGCTGACTTTAGGCATATCCACTGGCCGACCATTTACATAAAAGAACTGTCTATCTCCAAGGGTACGTCCGCTGCCTTGCCCAGGCTTGGAAAGAAAGCCTTCCACTTTGCAGCCATCTGATACACATATGCTCAAAGGTTCCAAGCATGCAAAGGTGTTCATGCCAAATACTGTTACAATATTATCTTTGAGTGAACTGCTTCCAGGGGTTTTAAGCACCACAGACTTTATATTTTTACTGGCGGTGTTGGTGCAAACCAGTCGCACTCCTTTTGCAATAACTGCATATGCCTGCAAAACAGTAGAAACAAAAAAGTGAATGCAATTACCAACACAGGTTTGGTAGCCACAATATATGAAAGGCTTGCCACGAGGATAATTTTAATTTCAAAACAGGAAACACCTAGGAGCATCATGAAGATAACGCCAGTAATGCAGTGGAGCAAGCAAATGACAATGATAAAAGTGAAGGCTACTGATGAGACTAGGATTCCGATTCCCCTTCTCTATATGCGTGCTAGTGTAGCATGTGTGGGTGGGATCTAGACTGCAGATGAGGCTGGCTCCACCATGTATGTGCCATCAAGTGGGTGCAACAATGAAAGTTGAATGTGGACTGCTGGTCAATTCCTTTTAACCATCCATTTTTCATATGTGTGTGGAACACCCAATGAATGGACCACAATTTTCAGGCAACAGCACCAAAGTGTAATGGCCCCACCCAATGAACAGCTTGTTGGATCTTACCCATGTGCCATGTTGGCATGTATGGGGAGACAAGGTCCTACTCTCACAAGTAGCCCTGGTAAGGTTCATTGCCCATAAAGAAAAAACTACTAAAAATAATCAAATTGTCCCAATGATGAGAGACACTTTCAAATCTTAAGGTCATATAGCATGTTGTTGTACGACAACTGTTTGCTGATCTATGATGTGGTAAAGGGCAGGAGTGACAAGAAGGTCATTTGCTACAAGGGCCTCATCTTCATTGTTCTCCTTTGTTTTTAATAATATTTGACATCTTTTCAAAAAGAAAAATAAAATCATAGGAACAGATGAAGTTAGAAACTTTAGCAACTACGTAAGTTACTTGAACCATGCAATGGGAAACTAACATTCAATAAAGAAATGAGCTTTCCATATTCCCTTCGGATATTGCGACTGAACTCCTTATTCCGCACTGGCAAAGTGGAGAACAGCTTCTCAACAGTGACGGTCGTGCCAATTGGTCGTGCTGTCTTCCTTTCAGATGTTACCAAACCCGAATGGTCAAACGTCAAGCGCGTGCCAACAGACTCATTTTTTGTTCTCGTTTCAACAGTTAAGTTCCCCAATGCACAAAGGGAGCTTAGTGCCTCTCCTCTGAAGCCAAAAGTCGTCAAAGACTGAAGATCAGGAAAATCTGCTATTTTAGAAGTATGATGCTTGAGTGCAAGAGCCTGCAACAAGTTGAACAAATGTTGATTTTGAAGGATAGCAAAAAAGGAGAAAATTCCAACAATATGAGCAGTTAAACTAAGAACCTTTTTCCAAGCCCAAAATGTCCAACTACTCAACACTAGTCGAAACGGGTCAAATGGAACAGTAATTCGAAGTGATGAATCAGTGGAATATAACACAACAAACTAATAAAGCATCTTTTTTTAATAATAAAGATAAAATTAATAGATGGAAAAATCTTAAAATAACAAATAAAGCATCTTTTTTTAATAATAAAGATAAAATTAATAGATGGAAAAATCTTAAAATAATAAAATAACAAACAAAGCATCATTTATTTGATCATCGTCATCATCATCACCATCATCTAAGCCTTTATCCCAAACTAATTAGGGTGGGCTGAACAAATCCTGTTCTGCCATTCCACTGTATCAAGGATCATATCCTCAGACTGGATTAAGGAGGGTTGTGTCAGGTTGGCAGCCATCATCAAACTACTGCCGCAACTTTTCTCCTCTTTTAAAGTATAAAACTAAAATCTCTACTATATATAATGCCAATAGCTTTGGATATTTTTGCCCTCAGAATTAGTTTTCACAACAATGGTTAAAAGAGGTTAAATTCATCATAAAAATGTAGCTACATGGCAAGGAACGATTGAGATTTTATCGCATCTGGCTTAAATTGAATCCGCTTCCTTCACTTCTTTTAATGTGTGTAGCCCGCACAACTCTCCTCTTCTCCTCTACGTTGGCCTTCATGAAGAGGAGACTGTGGGACTTGGTGGGGTCCACCATGTTGTATATCTAAAATCCACTCCATCCATCAGGCGAGAACCATTATTTGAACCATATTAAAAACTCACATGGGCCCGACCAATGAGAGCTCCCAAAACTGCTAAGTTCACACAGTGCGGAGCCCCTGACTTTTTTACCAGGCTGATTTTTGTATCTTCTCATCATCCTAGCGAGTTATAACTGATTAACGAGTTGATGAAAGATACACCATGTGGTGGTCCACACATAGGCCTATGTCAGTGTCCCATTACCATTGTTCCAAGTGGTGTGGCCCATTTGAGTTGTGGATGTAGCAGGGTTTATTTATTTATTTATTTAATACCTCAGGACCTAAGGCTAACATCGAGTATAGAACATGATGGACGGAATGGATTTTACATTTAAACCATGGTGGGCCCTACAGACTAGGATGTTTTAGGTGGTACGTGAAATAGGTGTTGTAGAGGACTACGGTTCCTTTGCCTCTCTCTCATCCCCTCTAAATCCCTCTCCCTTTTCTCTATCTATCCCCTCCTCGCTCCACGTGCGTGGCACGTGCCATACCCTTGTATTATTAAAAGAAAAGGAAAATACAACAGGCCAAGGGCAAAACAAAAGCACCCAACCATAGCAATAGCTACGCGGGGCTACAACAAAACACATGGGACCATAATATTATGTAGAGAAACACAAAAATTGCATGATATTAGAAAGGGAATTTTACAAAAAAAAAAACTACATGATTAATATGAAATTTACATTCCAGTACCTTATTTAAAAAGGCTTTCAAAAAGCTACCTCATTAATTGATATAATTATTATTCCACTGCCTTCTGTCATGGCCGCTTGATGCCAAATGGGTAGGTGGTTCGGATGGGCCCCACCATAATGTTTATATAAAATCCTCCCGACCACTAGGTGAGTCGTCCCATGTGAGGCCAGGAGTCCAAAACTCAACTCCATCTATGACTTAGGTGGACCCAGTGTTCAAATTATCTCTAATATTATCTTTATCTCCAGCTCAGTGATACCGATAACGCTGGTAGTATCAGAAATTCTAAGTATTAGCAATGTATCGCTAAGTATATCCAACGTATCAATATCGCTAATGTAATCGCCAATATTTTCAACTATGTAAATTCTAGGTGTCGCTCGCCAATGTATCACCAATATTTTCAACTATTTAAATTCTAGGTAATGCTTGTATCATAAGTGTATTGACGATATTTCAATAATATCGCTAACATATTGATATCATCAAAATTTTGTTTATTAAAAAAAAATAAATTCGATTTTTTTTCATGGGCACATGGTTGTTTGTAGTGTTCCATTTGTCATTGATTATATTGATAATATCTCGATATTATCGATATCGCAACATTCGTGATACTGAGACCACAATCTTTCATTTCCTTTACAATTGTCGATGATTTCTTGGTGAAATATCATGTGGTGTTGATATTTTGCAATATCGATAGATGTTTGGATGGAAGGTTGGATGGTTAAATAGGCCGGATGGGATGGTTGGACTGATTTCTTACAACAACATATGCTTTTAAGGCCCCATTAAATGGAAACTTGTTATGTATGCATTCTTTTTGCAATTTTTTTATTTCTAAATATGCAAATATGTACATTTTAACATCTCCTAAAGTTTCGCTGAAAATTCCACTATTTTCCCCATGTTTCTCCGCATTTTGGTTATCAATGATATTATCGGCGATATCGATATTGTTTCCGTATCCCTGGCCAGTGAAACCTATAGTGATATCGATACTTCAAACACTGGGTGGACCACATCATTGGAAACAATGTACCGAGCAATGCTCGCCCTCCAAACTGTTTCCATTAGCGTGTCCCTCGTGAATCACTTATGGGTATGATTTTTGGGCCTAAATGTTTGTGTGGAATCTAATGATTGAAGTGGGTTTCATCTAATCATCACGGTAAGCCCAGTAAAAATCAAGGGTGGGCATCCCTCTCCCAACTATTTCCTTTGGTCTAGCCCACCAAAAGCATGGATCGGCCTGATTTTTTTACCTTTGGGCCTATTATGGGACTAAAGATCTAATGGTCAGAGTGGATCTTACATAAACATCATGGTGGACCCCATCAAAATCTAGGGAAGCATCCCTTAGTTTTTTTTTAAATACACTCTGTATGGTTTGGGACTTGATTTTGGGTGGGGCCCACCATGATGTTTATGTAAGATATACTTTGACCATTAGATGTGTAATCCTAATTTAGGCTCAGATCCAAAATATCATGATGACTTGTGATTTAGGTGGGCCACACCAAGGAAAACGGTTGGGAGAGAAACGTCCACACTTGTCTCTTACAGGGCCCACCATGATGATTATATGAAATCCACTCCAACCATTAGATATACACACGAAAATTTATGCTCGGGACCTAAAAGTCAATCCCATGCATGATTCAGGTGGGATGTACCAAGGGAAATAGTTTGGAGGGTGATTGTTGCTCTGTACACTATTTCCAATCATGCAGTCCACCTAAATGACATATGGGGGTGATTTAGGGCCTTGGCCTAACATGAGGTGATGTGCCTGGTGGTCAGGATGGATTTCACATAAACATCACAGTGAGACCCACCTAAGCAGCCAACCCATTTACTCCCACGGCCACCCAACCTGGCATTAAAAACGATGTGATAGAAGGTAGCAGAATGTTAATAATATCGATTAATGAGGTAGTTGTTTGAAAACCTTTTTGAAAAAGGTACCGGAATGTAAATTCTATATTAATTAGGTAGTTTTTTGTAAAATTTCTTATTAGAAAATACAAAATAAAGCATCATATGTTTCAAAACACAAGACTACTAAGCAAGGGTAAACAAATATGCAAAGCAAGGATTTCGAAAGAGTGAAATAATTGAAGTACATGTTTCAAGTTTTGAAAAGGTGATATACATGTGCCAAAAATTCTCAGTCATTTTTTGTTGTTGATCAAACTAGAAGATCCATGCTCTTTGCTTATCAATTTCTTTTGCATTTACAGTAATATTTTAGGTTCATAATTTACTTTAATTTAATCAGGATGTGTAAGCTATGAAAAGAGAATCTTTTGCAATTTTCTTAGACAGAGGATGAATAGATTTCGGAAAGTAAGCACTTCAAATCAAAATTTCTTCTCTTCCAATCGTCTTTGCATGATAGCTCCTTTTTTTTTTCTTCTTATTTCTTATGCCCTTCTTCCTATAGAAGTTTTGCCACCTTATGTTTCTCTTTAAACAACATGGGGCTGTCATGCCACCTCTCTGGTTCCCTACACATCCTAATAAAATAGCAACCACAAACTTGTTGAAGCAATAAAACTAGAAAAGACAATATTAGTCTACAATAACATCAATGAGGTGTGTTACCGAGACACTTCAAAATGGTCTACAAAAACATCAATGAGGTGTGTTACTGAGACACTTCAAAATGGGTGACATACCCTTGTTCGACACTTCAGTTTCAAATGAGGTTCTATACTTATTATGCACCCATGAGGTATGTATAAAACAACGGAGAATCCTTAGTTACCTTCTAAATCGTAATTTGGGAATAGAATGTCTCAAATAGTTCTGAAAATATAGTTACATTCTGAAATTAAAATCTAATAGTCCCTCGAATTTATCTACTAAGACATATAGATGATAAATTTCCCAAGAAAGAAAAATATAACTAATGGAAACTATCATTGGGAAATTTTGGAAACTTACCAACTGCTTACAATTGGAGTAATGTTAAAGCAAAAGTGAAGTTTTGATCATTTTAGAATTATTTCTAAAAACTCTTCAATATTCTATCAGCAAAACGGAAGACAAGAAGAAAATGTTAGACAAGTTTCAGCTCTTTTATCATGTTTCACGACTCTCACTTACGGCTTATTAATAAGTGGACATGAATGGCAGTCTAGAGGACTACAAAAAGATGACTACATGGAACAAAATTACAATTTCTTAAATGCTTGACCACATAATCTGTCTATATAATCATGCATATTTTCGAGAAATCTCTTTTTGAGTTACTTTTTTTTATATCTCTGTATTTTGGTCCGGTATGCGAGAGTGCAATATATGCAGTCACCCTATAGTGCACCATATCCTTGGAGATAATGGTGTATCTTTTAGATTTCATTCGCATTTTTAGCTTATCTCTTGTAATTTATTATTATAATAAATAAAGGATGATAGAGGAGGGAAACACAAACAATTCCTCTCCTCTTCATTCTCTATTTCTACATGGTATCAAAGCCTCTTGGCTCTAGGTTGATTTTTCTTTTTTCTTTTTGTTTTGAGAGTCCACCATCCATCCCCATTTCCTTAGACCCTATATGGTGGAGGAATAGATTTACATTCATCATCATCATACAAGGTTCACCCCCATCCAATCCTTCATCATTGCTTGTTTTTGCACCTTCATCGCTCCTCTTTGTTGTGAATCCAGATCTATTCAAAACTGCTGCTATCCTAATCGCCGGAATCACTCTACCACTTCAAAGAAGATGAACCCTAACCACACCATCTCTCTCATTGCCACCGTCCAATAACCACCACCATCCAAACCCTCCTCATTTCTCGGAGGCTGCCATCAAAGCTCTGCTCCAGATACCGTTCAAGATAATAATAATAATAATAATAATAATAATAAAAGAAGGGGGCATTCAATCTTCTTCTTTTTTCCTTAGTTCTAGTGCTCTAAGGTGCGTCGAACTCCATGTGTGGCCGATGATTGCTACCATACACTATTTGTTGCATTCTCCACCATGCTGGTACACATCTAATATCATCATCACTCCCATTGTCGATGCAACAACCCCTGATTTGTAACCCCATTTTTCATTTGGGAGAAAAAGGAATCTTTCTCGGTCTTCTACATAGAATAAGTACCATCATAGATTTGCCGTCAAGAAATTCTTAAGCAACCAGAAGATCTCGCGATTCAAATCCTAGCCATTGGAAGTGTTGTAGCCATCGAAAGAGCCACCAATTCATATCATAGCGACCGAAATTGAGATCATAGCCATTAAATCCTTCGATAGCTACCAAACATGTCAATGGTTCACATCCCAATAGTCATTAAAGTGAAATCCTCTCTATAGCTCCCAATCTCATCGGCAAGTTGGGCATGCTAGGATTAGGGGTGTACATCGAGTCAAACCGAGTCGAGCTGGCCTCAACTCGACTCGGCTCGGCCACTAGCTGACCTCAGCTCGAACTCGACTCGGCTCGGTCCTTGAGCCTGACTGGCCAACTCGGCTCGATTCGGTCAGCAGCTCGGGCCAATTCGAGCCAAGATCGAGCCAAGTTCGCCATTGCAGCATTTTCACAAACACCTGGACTGCGCCTTCAAAATCTCACTGTATTTGAGACAACAACAATGGTTTTACAAGTATTTTATCAAACACCTTCTAAGCAACATAAAAATCAAGAAAAAAAGGGTGTTGGTTTCATATACATACCTTCCTTGCCACCAGCCACACTTCTTTGAGTCATTTCATCAAACACTTGGTGAGCAACATCAATATCAAAGTAACCGAGTCACCGAACTGGTTCAATCCGAGTTCGACTCGAGCTGGGTTCGATCCGAGTTGAGTCAAGCTGGGGCCAGCTCGAACTCCGCTCAAACTCATTTTCAAGCTAAAAAAATCAGCTCGACTCGGCTTGAACTCAACTTCGAACCGAGTCGAATCGAGCTTTTTCGAGTCGAGTCGAGCGAGCTAACCGAGATAGCTCAGTTTGTGTACACCTCTAGCTAGGATTGGAAGTGTTCTAGCCATCGAGAGAGCCACCAATTCAAATCATTGCAACCGAAATTGCCATTAAATCCTTTGGTAGCTACCGTACATGTCAATGGTTCACATACCAATAGTCATCAAAGTGCAATCCTCTTTATAGCTTCCAATCTCATTGGCAAGTTGGGCATGCATAATATAGATGCTTTAGCCTAAGGGTGAGCGTTAGAGTAAACAATCTTGGATATAAGTATTGTTCAAAATATTTGTGATATTATCAATGATATCGTTGATATTATTGGTATTGCCATCCTCGTACAGAAACACACGAAAACCAGAGAAATTCCATGTATCGGTGATGATGTTGTGCGTATTGCGAATATATCGATACAACCATTCTGTCGCATAACACAGCAGTATAAAGTCTCTCTTGTGTTGGCGATGAGGCAATATGGTATCATCACCGACACAAAGAGTGCTTCTGGAAAAGATCAAAATTAGGGAAAATCAAGGAAAAATAAAATAAAATAATGAAAAATGCCTATTTTTGAGTTTTTGACTGTTTCTTTTACTTTTTTCTTCTTCTTTTTTTTTTTTTTGAGAAATTGTTTCTGAGGTGGATTTTGACTAAAGCTTTCACTTTTTTTAAAAGCTTGGATTTGAGGGAAGTTCGACGCAAGCCGAAACCTTGAAAGTGAGAAGTTTTTTAGAAATATCATTTTTCCTTAAGATTTTAGCATGGATTTCAACTCAAATCCATTTATATTCATGATTCTCATGCATTGATGAAGAGCCAAGTGCATCCTAATGAAGGTCACGGTGTATCTTCACAACATACTCCACGATATCGGGTTGTATTGAATGTCGATGATGATGAGACCTTATAATGCAAGGGCATTTTCAACATTGGGATCGAGTGGGGTGGCCTGTGGGATGCAAAGGCACACTCGAAGTGGGCAATCCATGTGAGCGGGTGGCTCATGTGAGACAAGCCCCACTCGTGTGAGGCAGGTGGCTCGTGTGAGGCAAAACCCATGCGATGTGGGGCCCACAAGGGGGGTTCGGCCGAGGACCTAACCCATGGGATGTGGGGCCTGGGCTATGAGATAAAGTGATTGATTCGCCACGCTCTATTAGTTTGAGCTTTTAGAGCAAGTGGTTAGTTGTCCCGCATCAAAGTGGTATATGATCGAGAGGTCTTGTGATCGATAGTCCTCATCGGGGGTAATTAATGTAGCGGCATTTTCACACTGAGCTCGAGTGGGATAGCCTATAGGATGCAGGGGCACAATCAGGGTGAGCAGCCCATGTGAGGCGAGTGGCTTATGTGAAGCGGACCCCACTCGTGTGAGGCGGCACCCATGTGATGTGGGGCCCACGAGGGGAGTTCAGCCGAGGACCTAACCCATGGGATGTGGGGCCTGGGCTATGAGATAAAGGGATTAATTCGCCACACCCTATTAGTTCGAGCTTTTAGAGCAAGTGGTTAGTTGGCAACGATGGTAGCATAGGTAGAGGTGGCAGTAGTGGGGCTTACACAATGAGGAATAGTCAACGATCGGTTAGCCAATTCGCTAAGGATGTAGACTTTGGCCATGCACTGAGGACCGAGACCATGGATCGTCCATCATCCTCATGTAGAGTAGGAGAGCCCAAATAGCTTTATGAGCATTGGAATGGTAAGAAGGTCCCATGAGGCTAGGAGGAATCTCTTGCACGGAGCATGTCGTCCATGGACATTAGTTCAAAGCAAGGGAGCTTCACCTCCATTCCACCTTATGCACATGGAAGGTATTGCGGGTATGGAAGGGATGACCAATTCCAGTGGTACTTACGGTTACGGGTACGACACTCAGTTATAGTTGTCCAGCTATGGGTATGGGTAGCCATAGGAGAGCGCTAATAACTATAGTTAAAGAGTCATTTTCTTGCAGTCCCTACTCAGCCACAGTTGATTACTGTTATGTAGTACCCACGCGCACAATACTATTGACATGTGGAGCAAGGGTACTATGGCTGACCGAGTGAAGACAGATGATGGCTTCGAACCGCTCATAACTTCATGTGGGTTTGAGAGATAGCTGTAATAGGTATGTTTTTTCATTCACCTTCGTTTGTGGATCCCTTGCTTATACTTCATTACTTGCACTTATATGATGTGAACCCATTTTGTTGCTATTGCACTAGTTTTTTACAACAACACATGGTTTATGCCCCTATTAAATGGAACTTATTATGCATGGTTTTTCTTTGCAATATTTTGATTCCTATAAACAATACAGTCCGTGCGTGGTGCTCCGCCGAAGTTTCAGCCCTCCTGCAGGGCCAGATTCCAGAAATCTGTTGTAGAGAAGGAACGACTGCAAAATAACGATGGATTTAAACTCGCGTCATGTGCGTACCCTATTACTTGGAGACAAAGTAATAAAAAATAAAGATATTGGCCGATATATCCCACAATATATCTTGTATCCCATCTATGTGATATGAAACACATAGGTGGTGCTGATATATCCCACAAATTCGATCCAGTGAGCATTTTCAATTTCTGATCCCTTTTTTGTTGAAATTATATTAAATCAGTGTCAAATGGTTACAAATCTTTGGTTTTTCATATTTTGCATGAAAAATCATGGAATTAGAGCTTTGATTTCGATATCCATTGGTTTTTCATGTTCTCCATGTTTTTTTAAAGTTTCCTTCAACTAGCTGTCAAGTGAGGCTAATTTCGAAGTATTTAGGAGTATTTGATGAAATGATCATCACATACACTCTAATTTCAAATTTTGATTGCAGGTGGCCCGATTTTGAGAAAATTCAAAATCTCCCTAATTTCTCCCAAATTGCTTGCAATGTTGCATTCCAAGCATGAAATCAACATGTAGGAGGGCTGATCTACTGATTTGTCAAGTCCTTGTCAACTTTTAGAAAATAAAAATAATTTTTTTAATTAAAATTTAATAAAACATAATTTTTCTCAAAATTTTCTTTCAACCAGCTATCAATTGAAACTAATTTTGAAGTGTTTGATGAAATGATCATCACATGCACTCTAAATGTTATGCATTCAATTTGAATATAGTTGCATTAGTTTAGTCAGACAACGCATAGCTAACGGATGATGCAGGACATGAAAATTTAAACATGATATGCGAGATTCCAGGCTTTAGATCATACTAGTTCAAAACAATCACACAAAATTCCACATCCTACAAAAAGTCAAGTACTCAATCAAGGGGAATCTATGCGGGTCTAGGCTTACACATGCTAGGACTGAATCAATTAAAATTATAGACCAAACAATACTCAAAGGAGAGTAGATTCAGCCACACATGCACAGGAATAATTTTCCCAATCCAAGGGATTCACAAGTTTCAATTCGGGAAACCCTAGGGTTGGAAAAAGAGCAAAGAAATTGGGAGTCTAAGACAATCTAGGGTTAGGGTTAGGGAAATCAGTTAAGAGAGGAATGAAAGAGAGGAGAGAGTGAACCTGAAGACTGCACGCGCGTGGGGACAACAGGCCACGCCTGACGCACGTGCGCTGAGGGTAGTCCGCACGTGCGCGGGGCCCACGAACCCAAAAACCCCCTCCTTGGGGCTGGTCGGCTAGGGTTGGACTACGATCCCCCCAAGTTTCGGTCCGATCCGAGTTACAGTCCGTGCGTGGTGCTCCGCCGAAGTTTCAGCCCTCCTGCAGGGCCAGATTCCAGAAATCTGTTGTAGAGAAGGAACGACTGCAAAATAACGATGGATTTGCAGGTGGAATGACTGTAGGAGGAGGAATATGGATAGTAGAAAGTGAGGACGAATCGGGAAGGGTGTGGCTTCGCACCATGGTAGTTAGCCTTTCGAAGAGGGGAAGGTTTCACACCCAATTAGATTTTCACGGCTCGGAGAGGAGCAGAAAAACGCAAAAAAATTATTATCAATAAGAAAAAAGACTATAAGGGTGCCTATTCATAATAAAATCTTAAACCGTCCATGATATTCCTAATAACAATAATAAGCAAAACCCAAAGTACTAGATCATCTCGAATAGTGGGCCACGATCATGAGATCCCATGGTGGGATTCACATGACAATCGGGTCCACTCCAAGGAACCAAAACACAATCCCCTAGCTAGGGGGTCCCCCTTGGACGTCGTCATCGATCCAGATCGATGGTGGGGCCTTCCTCCTCCTTGCATACGTGCGTAGAGGGCCGTGTGTGTGCGCGTGATGTCCCCATCGTTAGGACCCTATACAAATGAAACCTATTACATACACTTCTTTTTTAAGATGTTATGATTTAAAAGTGTGTTAAGGTCTTTTTTAACAATCTCTGAAGTTTCATTGAAAAATTCAACCATTTTCCTAATGTTTCCCTATGTTTCACAAAAAGTGCGATAAATTAAACAATACGAACGATATATCCCGTGTGATAACCGATACATATATGTATCCCAAGGATGCAATGCGTAATGCGATACCGATATTTCGAACACTAGTTGTAGTATATTTGAGTGTGAGAGTGCAAATATATTTAGTTATCATGTGGTGCACTATATCCTTGGAGATATTGGTGTATCTTTTAGATTTCATTAGCATTTATTTTGAACTTATCTCTTGTAAGTTTTAACAGATTCTATTCTTTAAGAAATGCATGACCTAGACCTTAAGGAGGAAGGTGGTATGTTATCGAATGGTGAGAAGAAACATAGGGTAGAGATGGACCTTCAGTATGAGTAAAGGTTAAAGACATAAGAGATAAGATGGAGGCAAAGATATCGCGCTCTATGGCTCAAAGAAGGAGACAAGAACACCAAATTCTTTCATAGTATGGCTAGTGCACGCGTTAGGAACAATCTTATCAGTAGCATATTGGTGGGAAATGAGTTGCTGACAAAAAAGGATCAGATTTGCAATTCAATAGTTACTTATTACAAACATTTGCTGACCGGAGAGGTTTGGGAACACCCTCGTCTTGACCATTTAAACTTCCTGATGCAGGACCGATGCATGAACTAAGTAACATATGAGATCAAATAGCCGAATTAAGATATTTAACAAAAAAACACAAACATCGCTATAATCATCACAAATATTATGAAAATTAAAAGAAAACCACGCATAATCCTAACATAAGCTACCAACATCGTAACTCAAGATCATTAAATAAAAAGAAACTAGGATCTAATGGATGTAGGGACATCCAATTAGCATAGGATATAGTCTATTTCAAAATTGAAAACCCAATACAACCTAGGGTAAAAATTAGGGTTTGGGTAATTTGGGAAAGTAGGAAAATTGAGAAATTTAGGTTTAGGGTTAGGGTTTTGATTGTGGCTGGGTATGGAAAAGTTGGATTTGAGAGAAGACGAAGATTTGGGATGGCAGAATTAAGAATCTAAAGAAAATACCTATATGGGGAAGAAAAGAGAAGACGGTGTGGGAAAAAATGGAGACCTCGCACCTCCGTTGATAAAGATTAGCCTTACAGCAATCTTCCTTCCAAATCGCATGGAAGTATCTTCAAATCACATGAAGATGGGAGAAGAAAGCAATAGCTTTTCTCTTTTTTTTTAATCACGAAATTCAACGAGGGAGAGGTCGTATGCCCTCCTCTTTTATAGATCCAAGAAGTTTCAAAAATTAAAAAATCTCTGTCTTGTGAACTTTAACGAAAATAGCCCTAGTCTAAATAAAATCAACTAAAACACTCATAATGTGTCCAAATATAAATTAATCAAAAACTAAATCCTAAAATATGATAAAGTCTAAAACTGATGTGGACGATCAACGATCAATAGCCTGATCATATGATCCATGCGATCCAATGGCCGCTCCGATCCAACGGTCTGGATCACTCCATTCGCCTAGCCACAGGGAAATCAGCATAGCCCGCCTCCTTTGATACGTACGTAACGGTGTACGTGACGTGATGTCCTCATCACTTCCCTTCTTAGTCGGAATCTCAAGTAAGCAAACTGGAGAAACAAGTGATGGAAGGGGAAGTGAAAGCGGCCGTCGACTCCTTGGGAAGAGATAAGGCTCCGGGACCAATTGGTTTTCCTCTTGCTTTTTTCCAAGTTTTTTAGAATGATGTTAAGAGCGATGTTTTGGATTTTATCAAGGAATTCTTCAACACGAGGACCTTACCGAAGGAGTTGGAGGCATCATTTGTAGCAATCATTCCTAAAATTGAAGGTGTGGATAAGTTAAAAGACTTTCGTCCTATTAGTCTATTAGGAAGTCCCTACAAAGTCCTTGCAAAGATTCTAGCCACAAGATTTCAACAAGTTCTTCCTTTTATCATTTCGGGCAACCAGAGCACTTTTGTTGCGGGACGTCAGATTTTGGATTGTGCTTTACTAGCACATGAGTGTATTCACTCGTAGTTCAAACTAGGTAAAGCAAGAGTGGTTTGCAAGTTAGATATCGAAAAAGCCTATGATCACGTTGATTGAGGGTTTTTAAATTACATGTCCGACAGGTTCAATTTTGGTCAAAAGTGGAGATGGATGCTAGAATGTGTGGGTTCTGCCTCTTTCTTGATTTTGGTTAACGGCTCACCGAAGGGATTCTTCAAGGCGTCTAGAGGTCTTTGGCAGGGAGATCCCTTATCGCACTTTCTTTTCTTGGTGGTGGCCGATGCCCTTAGTAAGATTCTTCAGAAAGGACAAGATTCAGGTTTAATCAGAGGCTTCAAGGTTGCTCACCATGTTCCTTCTATTACTCACCTTCAATTTGCGGATGACACTATCCTGTTTTGCAATGCGGACGAGAACATGGTTGATAACCTTTGCAAAATTATCACATGCTTTGAGATAGTGTCAGGGTTGAAAGTGACTGATCTAAAATGTGAATTGTTTGGGATGCATATGGTTGGGGAGGAGAGAAGGTGATTTGCGCAGATTTTTAGGTGTGGAGAGGGAAGCTTCCGGTCCACATATCTCGGTTTACCTGTGTATAGCTAAGCCACCTAAGCACTTGTGGGATTCTGTGATCAAAAGGATAGAAAGAAAGCTTTTTTTCTTGGAAGAGTAGACATCTCTCTCTAGGGGGCCGTTTGACGCTGATCAAATAAGCATTCTCTAATATGCCTCTATATTTTATGTCTCTTTTCCAATGCCCAAAGGCGGTGCTGGATAAGCTGGAAATGTTAGGGCGCAGTTTCCTTTGGACGAGGAAAGGCCTGGCACGTAAATTTCATCTTTTGAGAGGGAGGAGGTTTGTAAACAGACGTAAGCGGGAGGGGCAAGTATTAGGGTGTTTGGCATAATGAATAATGCACTTTTGGGTAAATGGTTGTGGAGGTTTGCAACGGAAGACCATAGCCTATGGAGGGAGGCCCTATCTAGTAAATATGGAACCTTTCCCGGAGGGTGGTGAATTAAAGATTCCTCCCGCTACAAAGCTTCAGGTCTTTGGAAAGCAATTCTCTCGTTAGGTCCCAAATTCAAACAAGAAATCTCCTTTGTGGTGGGAGATGGATCTTGAGTTCGTTTTTGGGAAGATTTATGGTTGGGTGATTGTTTACTTAAAGAAGCTTAGCGGCGTTAGCTCTAGATAAGAATGTCACGATGAACAACTGTTACCCAACATTCGAGGGTGGACTTGTGTGGGTTCCACCTTGCCATAAGGGTCTCGATGATGAGGAAGTGGAGACTCTCATTAGCCATTTGGAGATTTAAAGTCTACAGTGCTGGACATTTTTGTGGTGGACTCGTTGTTTTGGAGAGATCACATGACGAGTAGCTTTATTGTTTGGTCCTTTACAGAAAGTTATCTGCTTCTTCTCCTAATAACTAAAATCGTTGCATTTATTTGGTTGGTTGGCAGAAATAGGGTCCTCACTGTTGACAATCTTTGTAAGAAAGGATTGGCTCTCCCGAATATCTCCTCTTGTGCATGGGAGAGGCAGAGTCAGTTGATCATCTTTTCATTCATTGCCCCTTTGCAAGAAATATTTGGAATTCCTTCCTTCAGGTGCTCAATGTCATTTGGGTTTTGCCAGCCTCAATCCCTTCTCTTCTGGCTTCGTGGGATAAAGGAGGGGTGGGTAAAGAAGGTAAGGTGGTTTGGCACCTAGTTGTTATGGCTTCAATCTGGGTTCTTTGGGGTGAGAGAAGTGGGAGGTGCTTTGAGAACAAGTCATAATCGGTGGACCAAATCTTCCGGAAGGCACTATTGCGGGTCGCCAAGTGGTCTTTGGGTTTTAAGGATTTGGATCCTTTCATTACTATCGCCCTCTTGGGCCTTTCGTTTTTCCCTTTCTTGTTTGTGCTCTTGTATTCTTTTCCGCCTTGCATGTGGTTTCCAAAAAAGTTTCATTACCTCTATAAAAAAAATTTTAAAAATTTTAAAAAATAAAAAAAACTGATTATTATTACAAATAAACGATTATAGAGGAGGGAAACGCACACAGTTCCTCTCTCTTCTCTCCCTATTTCTACAATTTGAATAATTTGGATGATTTGAAGTGTGCCACAAACTGTCTAAAGGACTTGGTTAACATATTTTTTCTTTTTTGGATGATAATCTGTTAACGGATCAAGTCAAAATCTCAACCAAAGAAAAAGAAATCCATGACATGCATGAATTTTGAACCTTGATCACAATTATTGAAGTCAATAGTTCATTTACTTCAAAATTATCTATTCTTGCCACCCCTATTCTTCGCAGCTAACTAGAGCATAGACTCTCCACTTATGGTCCAATGGCAGTGCATGCATGTGCCTTGGTGCCAATTTGAATACATATGTTTGTTACCTGTACAAGGTAACTCCCTGAGGGGTCCACCTCATGCTCAACAATTTGTCTGCCAACTGCTCCCATGATCCTTCTTTGCTTGCCACCCTTTGGAATGTGCAAGTATTAGTTGGGCTGTGGAACTAGAATTGGGGGGCAATGTGTTGGATGTGAGTTTGTTAATATGAGTCTTTACCATGGCCAATTTTAGAGCACGGATAAAAATGGAAAGTGCATAGAACTTTATGCCAATTTATCATTTCAAAGCCTACCCAAATCACCGTGAGGTAGGCTATAATGATGATGAGAATACACAACAAGATATAACTTGAAACAAGTACGGGCTTTCTTATCATAAAAGTACAAGTGTTAAGAACAACAAATTTAAAAGGATTCAAATATAGTGTTATTGGGCGCATCTCAACATGGAATTAAAAAGGAAAAAAGGCAACAACATAATTTAAGAAATAGGCGACAAAGGTCAATTCAAACTAGTTCCAATTGGGTTGAAATTATTAGGGCCTCTCTTCGGATTAAAAGCAAAACACGACAAGGTGCTTTTATAAGAAGAAAAACAAAATCAAACATGTTCGCACAATGTACTCACAAGTCAATACAGCCAGAATGGGGATGCTTGATACACTTAAAGGCATGCCTTTTTAACAGCATCGATCAACATACATCATCTTGGACATGAAAAGTAAAATTGTTGTGATGAAAGGAAGAAGGATCTGTTGCTAAACACTTCTAAATGCAACTATCAATACATGGAATGAAGAGTCAATTGTTTCATCAACAAAGCATATAAATTTCTTGACTAGATTATGCCCGCCAGTTGAGAATATCTTATATCCCAAGTATAAAGAATCATTATATTAAAATGGAAACGACAAAACAATTCTTTGTAAACAAATATATGAAATCAAATGTTCCAGTACCTGAAAATTACTAGGTGAAATGCCACAACCATTATCTATAACCTTGAAGGATTCTTCGCCATACTCTTTCAAACTTATTTCAATACTGCTTGCACCAGCATCCAAGCTGTTTTCTACCAACTCCTTGACAGCGGATGAAAGATCTAAAATTACTTGCCCAGAGCAAATCCTGTGAATGACACCCTTATTGATAGGCCTTATGGATGGAGAATTAACTACTCCTTCCATCCAATCCCAATCAAATTGACTCACATTCCTAGCTGTAAACCAAGAGCTTGAAATTAGCTCTTCATGTAGAAATTAATAATCTACTAAGTAGAGCCATACATACATACATGCATACATGCATACACAAGGGGATTCGAATAACTGCTGCTTTCAGAATATTGCTAATTATAGACACAAACAGCATTACATCCATAAGATTCAAGTAAACAAAGTGCTTGCTTGTTGATTATCAACATTTAATCAAGGAAAAGATTGAGAATTTCTTTGCTTGTTTGTATGCAAATGAGCAGTTAAGTTAGATGGGCTCCTCTTCAAGAAAGTTCCTCTGGACATTTTTTATTGGGTGGAGAGGGATTTTGAGGAAGAGGCTTGTTTGGCTATAAATGGTATGGTGACAGATAAGGCATTGGGGCCAAATGGTTTCTCCATGGCCTTCTATCAAGTCTGTTGGGAAATCATAAAAGAAGATCTAGTGTTTTATAAAAGATTTTTAAAAATAGGGCTATTCTAAGCAGGGGCCTGAATGGTCCCTTCATTCTCTCATCCTAAACTCGAGGGGGCAGTATGCATCTGCGACTTTCAACCAATAAGTTTGGTTGGAAGTAAAATTCTTGCCAATTGTCTCTCTCTTCAGCTTAGGGAGGCTATGAGTCAAGTCATCTCCCATTCCCAAGGTGCTTTTGTGAGGGAAAGGCACATTTTGGATGGCATTTTAATTGCTAACGAGTATATTGATTCAACTGAGATTTCCTCTTTAATCCAGTGAGTGTTGTGGTTATAGATGGATTAAAGGGTGTATTACTGTATTTCTTCGGCTTCCTTGACACTCACTCCAAAGGCTTGTCGAAAGGAGATCCTCTTTCTCATTTTCCATTCTCTATTGTAATGAAAGCTTCTGCTATGTTGGAAAGGGCCTCTGAGACGGTCACATTAACGGCTTTGCAATTGGACAAAAATCATGATAAATCATCCTCAGTTCACAGATGAAAACTCATTATGTTCACTCATCCGCTAATAAGGTGATTAGCTTGAAATGTATTCTCAAATGTTCTGGGGCAGTGTTTAGTGTTAGAGTTAATGTAAGGATAAGTGCTATGGCAGGAGTGGCAAGTTGTGAGGTAAATGTTCAACTTCTTGCTGATCAAATGTGCATTGAAGGTTCTCCTCTGCTGAAGTATCTTGGCCTCCTATTAGGAGGCAAAGTCTCAGTCCCTTCCTTTTTAGATCCCATAATTGATATAATTGAGAAATAAAGGAAAAAATTATCCTAGTGGAAGAAACTTATCTTTCCGTGCATGTGAGAGTAACTCTCATCAACTTGGCCCTTGCAATTTTCCAATGTCTTTCAGGTCCTTATTCAAGACACTAGCCAAGATCATTAGGAGAATTGAGAAGGATTTTTTTTGGGATGGCATAGGAGGGGCACAAGTTCCATTTAGTCAAGTAGGATGAGGTTCAAAGCCTGAAGGAACGAGGAATTAACATCAAAAATAGAGAAAAGAATGCATCTCTTCTTGGGAAATGGTAGTGGCAGTTTGGGAGGAGCATGGGGCATTGTTAAAGGAAGTAGAGCAAAAATATGACGAATCTTATGGAGGATAGTTTCCTAGGCTTCGTAATAGAAATGGAACATCAGATGTTTGGGAAGGCTTATGCTCTTTTGGTCATCCTTCCAATGATCTCAATCCAAATCCTCTCACCAGAGCCAGTCGATCCTTTAAGAAGGGTATTTGATTCATGGTAGGTAAAGGTGACAAAGATAAGCTTCTGGAATGATGCATGTATTGCAGGTACTTCCCTTTCTACTCCCTTCCCATCATTTTATTATTCATCGAAGAGGCCAAAGTTGTTGGTTGCTATGAGTTTGTCGGTGATCTGGTGTCTTGGAATGCTATTGTTTGGTGGAATCCAAGGAGAGAGGAAATGGGAGATTTTAGCCTTATGGGAATGCTTTACAATTTATATGTTTAACCCGGTTGAAGAAGAGGAGGGTATGGACATGGTCTAAGAATCGCAAATTCTCCCTATAATCCCTTTGTAGTTCCTTGATGGTGAGAGGTGTGAATCCTTCTCCGTTGGCTAAGGTGTGGAAGTCTTTCATCCCTCCATGAGCGCAAGATTTTGTATAGATTGCTTTAGCTAACAATTTCCTTGCAATAGACAATCTAAAGAAGAGAAGCATCTCGATTCCAAACAGGTGCATGGTAATTTGTATCAAAATTTCAACTAATTTTCTGTTAAATGAGTTATTTTGGCCATGTTTTTGGGTTGGGATAAAGGTCCTTTCTTCCCTACAGAGCAAATGTTTTGAAATATGCTCCCGCCCACCCGCCCACAGACAGAGAGAGAGAGAGAGAGAGAGAGAGAGAGAGAGAGAGAGAGAGAAGAGAGATCAAAGGATTTTCGAAGAGAAAAGATCCTCTTTGGCCTCTCTCAATTGGAATATTCAATCCATGGTGTTGGAGTGGGAGTTGTTTACTCCCACCTTCAAGGATATATGTTATCTTTGATATGATTTCTCATCATCTCTTTGTTCTTTTGTTGTAGTTTTTTGGCAATAAAATTTCCAATTATCACTCAAAGAAGAAAAAGAAGAAGAGGAGGAGGAGGACGACGAAGAAGAGGAATTTCTCACCACTTCATCCTCGATGCAAACAGTGAGTAGTGACTTGTGCAAGTAGACTGTCAATAATGAGTTACGCCAGCCCATTGGTTGCTCGTGCCAAGCCTGCTATGAAACAAGCTTGTTTTTAATGTTTGGACCAATGGGCCAGGCTTGCAACTGATTTTCGGGCCAAAAAGTAAACATCATGCCCAAGCTTGAATTTAATGACATTTTCCCTGGTCCAACTCAAATCTAGGCCCATTTACATTTGCCATGATCCAGGCTTGGGGTTAACTTTCAGGCCCACAAGCCAGCGCCAAGCCTGGAATTTAAGTGGGCTAGGCTCAGGCAAACCTCGGTCCAGTCCAAGCCAAGCTCGTTAACAGCCCTACATGCAAGTAGGACACCCATGTCCCTCTCTACCAATGATGTAATCCCGTCTCAGTAAACCACACATTGCCTTCAAATGCCAAACATCACTCTCTAAGTGCCATGTCCAATCGCTCCACGAGATGCCAGAAAATAGTGTTTTGATGCAAGTTTGCCACAGTTAACAGAGAGTCAGATATACATCCAGCCATGCATCCATGTCAATCGAGTTGGTCAAAATCGTCGACACCATTGCGAAATGAGTGTAGCTCCAAACGGACATCAAATTGGCAGTTACAAGGAAAAAAAAAAAAAGACCAAGGTCAAGGATCTAAATCAAATGGAGAAAATCAGATGGTGAGGACAGAAGAGCCTGTTCGGTAAACACCATTTGGTTATCAAGATTAACAGAAAGAAATATTATCTCTGATACATAATTATGATTAACTAACATGAGATGAACTCATTCCTAAATAAGCATCCATCAAACAAGCCCTAAGATTATTCAATCAACGTGATTTTTTTAGCTATCACTCCATCCATGATTCGGCCCAAAGACAACAACTTCGACAGCCTGGACTGACCTACAAGCATTCCATGTTTGACGTGCATATGTTGCCAATGCTCAATAAAAGTAGGAATGGATTGAAAAAAGCAATTAATATATTTTACAGAAAATATTTAAATTTAAAAAAAAAAATTTAAAATTAAAAATTAAAATAAAAAAAAAAAAAAAAGGAACTGTAATCTAAGAATAGAAGGGGAGATTATCCGCAAGTACAGGAATGCGATTTCAGAGAGATGGTAATCCTTCCCGCGCGTGTAGACGAAAGGGAGCCTACTCGCTCCCGGATTGGTCTCCATGGTCACAGCTGCTAGCTGGAGTATGCGCCCTTTTCTACTCGGCCCGTATGACCCATCCCAGTTCGTGCAGGTCCCTTGCTCTACACGCGCGTGTAGGATTAGAGTTTCTCTGTGCTCTTTCGTCAGGGTTTTGGAGGTTGGGGAAATACCTCAGAAATCGAGAGAGAGACCCTACACAGCGATTTCCCGCGAAAAAAGAAACCCTACGCAGCAACTGTCTTTGCTTAGCAATTTCCCGCGAAAAACTGTCATGCGAGAAAGGCGACGATATAAAGAGTAGAAAGAACTTTTGATACTCTGGCAGAGTATGATGTCTTGTACGCATGCACTCGGAAATAGCAAGCTTGACATGCGTGCGCTCAAATCAGACCGTAGAAATAGTGGGCCTCAATTCAACTGAGTCCAAAACCCTTTTGTGTCTATTGGATGATGGAACTGGAGTTCACGGACAGAAGGCATTTATTGAGAAACGGTTCTGATGAGATTAGAAAGATGAGTTCCCGTTGGATGACAAGTTCCAGCAGCAGGCATTTACACCAGTAAAGATTGAGGATGCACTCGTGCCAACATGGTACGCGTGTGCAAGATCTGAGACATTCATCAGGTAGGGCTTAGGTGACCAAGGAGGGCGCGGATTCCTGTCGTTAGAAGCTGTGTAGGGTGTGGTGACGTTCGGAGAAATCCACCCCTTTTTGTGCTAGATCACATGATATGAGCCCAAAACATGAGTGGATCCTACCTTAACCTTTAGGGCCGTTTGGATGCCTTAATATTTTTAAAATGTAACAACGTTACATGTGAGATTTTTATAATTGGTGTCCGGGGAGGAAAGTCGCAAGTAACTTTCTCCTAACCTGTAATTTTCTTACCGGAGAAAAAGACGAGAATAATACAGACACTTGAGTCATTTTTCAAGTTACCTATATAAAAGATACAAGTAATTGTTGGAAATTTTGAAATTAAAATTTCTTAAAAGAATTGCAATTTATATTGAAGAGGTTTACCTACATATAAAATTTCTGAAAAGAACGTAGCTTCCCTCACTACTGCTTCCATCTCCCCCTCTTGGCCTTCGTATCCCTCTCTTAGTCTCCTTCTCCCTCTTTCATCGAGCTTCAACTAGGTTGGAAAACCCACTTTTCTTTTCTTCTTTTTTTCCTTTTTTTTTTTTCCATCAGGGAGGCATGGGTAATGGCCGATAGTCTATGTGGCCCACCATCTTGTATATATTTTATCCATGCTGTCCATCCATTCGCTTTAAGGCTTTAAAAAATTAAAAATAATAAAAATAATTTTTTTTTTGTTTTTACACACGCACACACACCCCACACACTCACGCTAGTGGAATTTCACCACATATGGATACTCGAACCCTTGAATGGGTGTTGAAACTCCGGAGAGTCTACCACCCGAGCAAGAGTGAGGATCCCGTTTTAGGGCTTGATTCCAAAAAAGAAGCATATCTAAATCTCAGGTGGACCACACCACAAAAACCTGTAATGATCGAAAGTCCACCATTTAAAAACTTCTAAAGCCCATTGTAATGTTTGTTTCACATCCAACCTGTTGACCTAGCATATCTAAATCTCAGGTGGACCACACCACAGAAAACAGTAATGATTGAAAGTCCACCATTAAAAAAACCTCCTTAGGCCCACTGTAATGTTTGTTTCACATCCAACCTGTTGATTAGGTCAGAAAGACCTAGATGAAGGAAACAAAACAAATATCAGTTTGATCCAAAACATCAGTGGCCCACCAAAAGTATTCAATAGTGGGTGTTCAATCAACATTGTTTCCAATGATCTAGTCCACTTGAGATTTTATTGTACCTTATTTTTGGGCTGATGACTGAAAATGATATGCAATAATGGATAGATGGTGTGGATGAAACAAATACATCATAGTGGGGCCCACATAACACGGTAGCAGCCCATGGACAGTAGTCAGCTAAAACTGACTACTATTGATGGAGCTATGTGGGCCTCACCATGATTTATGTATTATATCTATGCTGTCCATCCATTTTTTATTATTAGTTTAGGGAATGTCCCACTCTCATGTAGACCACACCACATGAAATAGTAGTGATGTAATGCAGAGAATTTATATCAATGCCATTCCATTCCATTGTTCATTTTATGTAAGTGGGACTTGTTCGTCAGTGCAACTTGTCCCCAAGTAGGTAGACACTCCCAATGAGTGGGCACTGCATTGTTAACATGTCCAGTTTAAAACTATCCCAACTTCCATTTGCATTTGGATTCCCACATGTCCTCAGGGTGGTGGGAAATTAAGTCTACACTGTTTTGTTCTCATATTTGGCTTCAAATAGTCCCAAGTTCCATTTGCATTTAGATTATTGCATGTTGTCAAATGGTGGGAAATTGCGGGTACACCAAGCGTTAAGATATCTGGTTGTAAACAATCCTTTGATATTGATACATTTTAACAATGTCCCGCTTGGAAATTTTAACCGCTAATGCAGAATTTGGTAGAAGTAGCTTCCCGTGCTTGTGATTTCTCTTTAAGTGATCCTTACTAACAAGAGTCACTTCTATAGGAAATTTTTGCTTAGATATGTTACCTCGAGTTTTTTTCCCACATTAAAAGCGCTTTGAAAATATGAGCCCACTTTTATGGCCCACCTATTAATTAGTTCAACCTAAGAATCGACCAAACTATTCAGTTACATGGGTTTAATAAAATTGAATAATTTTATCCAATCTTTTTCATATGTTAATCTGATTTTTCAACATTTTTTTATATTTCAAGCTCTACTTAGTATGAATATACAACTTATTACCTGTAAGAAAGTTACAGGTTATCCAAACACAAAAACTAAGTTACATGTAAGTAAGTTACAAATTACATCCAAATAGTACATGTAACTTTCTTTCACATGTAAGTAAGTTACATGTAACTTTTTTACACAGGCATCCAAACATGCCCTTAGGGAATGGCACCAAAAGAAAATAGTCAGGATAGAACGTCCACCATTGAAACATTCACGAGACTGCAAAAGGTTTGAATAGGTTAACATTTTTGTACTTTCAGTTCATATGAGTAGAGATGATCTTATAAATGGTATTGATGTCGCATAAACGTTACAAACCCAATAAAGTTTCAACAGTGGCTATTTCCCTCCTCCTTTTTCCTGTACTATTGCCTCATCTATTGGTGTCTTTTTCCTGAATTGCCGTTTGTTTCCCGTTAACCGTAATGTATGCGGGCGTGTTAGAATTCACAAAGCTGCTACGTCCAAATCGATCAACTTAGACCCCAAGCGCGAAAATAACCCGATTAAAACGTATATGATCAAATTATGGGAAGATTAGTCCCTTACTCAGCTACTTGTAAAATTTTGTTTAGAATTTTATATTGATGGATCAATTATTAGAGGGTGGTGTTGTTGTTATGTGACTTTTTTTTGTAACTTTTCACAATACCAGTACAATCAAATAAAAGAAAAGTTCACAATTGTCCACTACCATGGGCGGCAAGAATGCATCTCTTGAAAGAACTGTGTCATATTAGATAGAGAACAAATATAGTGTATGAGTGTAGATTTAGATTGCAACCAAAGATTATAGTTAAGAATTACCGCTACTTAATTGTCGGTATTATGAGATAAAGTAAATTGATAAATTTGTTTGGTTTAATTGGTGTGACACTCATTGCTCCGTTGGATTCCCCTACTATTTATAGACTTTTATTGCAGCTTATTCATCCATGTGCTTCTTTCATTACTCTGACGGTTAATGTAGTCAAAGGGTCTCTCTTTGTATCATTATTTCTGTTACGTTTTTTCTTCATGATTATTCATCTTCTCTTGGCCAAGTTTTATTTCGTTTTTCGACTACTCGTTCCATTTACGTACGCCTCTCAGCCGCTCATTACGCTTCCGTAAGCCTCTCGGCCGCTTATTCTGCTTTCAAACGCCTCTCGGCCGCTATTTTGCATCCATATGCCTCTCGGCTGCTCGTTCCGCTTCGTAGGCCTCTCGACTGCTCGTTCCTTTTTCTGGATGTGTAATGCCCTGAAAATCGAGGGTCAAGTAGATGCTCAACTCCCGAGTTCCAACACATCACTTATGCAACATAGATAATGATGATTAAATGTTGTCCATATTTGTGCATTAAACATGAGTTGGATTATACCAAATCAACGTATCATGCTCCAGAGGCGATTAAATTAAGCAAGTGGAAGACTGTGATAGATATATAAAGTGTGTAGGTGGATATAAACCTCAGAGTATGATCATGTCACCAGGCTGAATAATTACATGTATAGTTCCAAAATATACACAATGATAAAGTATAATATCATCTAATCTATATCCCTGTTACCCCGGTGACGCAACTTCAGGTCTACATAAACCCGCCAGAGAGTTGCAGGTAGGAGAACTCCTCGTTGTCGCAAAAGGCCGGCTCCAACTCATAAGCCTCGCCATCATCTGAAACTACAACAGAGTCTGGCTGGTGTTTTAAAACACCGTTTCAGAGTGGGAGTGAGTGATCAACTCAGTGGAGCTATGAGGCAAAGGTTAACATGTTACCAATTCAATCAAGCAGCAATGATAAAACAGTACAACAAGCATTCTTAAGTACTCTAGTTAACACATGGATGATATGTATTAATGATACATGCCTTCGCCTGCACTCCCTCTGCAATATCATCTCATGGTTGCACATGTTAAACTCCCACTGTGCTCACGCCAAAGGCACATGCAATGCGGTGTATAGTCGTGTTAGCCAAGTTTTTAATTAGACCTATTCATACAGTAAATTCAGGAAGCTAAGGTACCTCCCTTAATATCATTTACCCAAACAATGATCAATCTAAGGTCATCAATCCTAGTTAATCACTTACGATAGACAAGTTCGCGAGTTTACATTATAGGTTGCTACGGGAGTCCCGTTACCTCAGCGTAGGCTTAATTCACACTCGAGGTTACTACGAGGGGCTCGTCACCTGATCGTAGGCCTATTTTATACTCGAGGTCACTACGGGAAAGACTCGTCACCTTAGCGTAGGTCGACGGCTTGAATACAGTGTTCCATACCATCGTATCTGGCTCACGAGTTTGTTTTGCTCACTGGACACTACGGGGAGGCTTGTCACCCCAACATAAGCCGACAGCTCGACCACGGTGTCCCATACCACCATGCCCAGCCCATGAGTCTTAGCGGATCGTGGTACCAAGGTTAAACAGATTTTTCAATGGTAAGTGGTACCTTAGATTCAAACAGTAGCGTCCATACATAGTGAACATACATTAAGCCAATCGGGTTACTTGACAAGCTCGACTGGTATGAGTGTACGTTGAATTAATCGACATTGAGCGCACACGCACTCCTTGTGGCCTAACCACTGTCGATAATCACCGTACGGCTCGGATTCATCGAACGTATCCGTCGTGGCGAAAGTAGTTCGGCCACTGATTGTAAACCATTACCGATTGCCTGGACTACGTATTAGTCTCAATCGTACTCAAATATAATAAGCATTCATATGTAATAGTCCAAGCAACATGTAACAACCAATTTAAACATAAATCTCATTTGAGCCTTTCAACAAACACACAGTGCACATGTTATTATACATAGGCATTTTATCCATAAATCACATGGTAGTAAGAGAGGTTACATAAAGGAAACTGTAGCTATAGATAAGGTAATTGAGAATCCTATCTCAAACCCTTCATTAAATACATTTTAACAAGCTTTTCTCATTCAGGCATTTTATCAAACACTTAGACTATACATACCAACATACATGTAATAAATTAGTTATAACATATATTATAACAAATCCTTTCACAAGAGAGTTGCCACATGTGCAACAATCATATATTCCCAAACAGCGATCACGACAAGCACAAATCATAATTCTATATTCATATAAACATTTTAACAAACACATAGAATGCATTAATTTCAACATAGTTCATATATATATGTAATATATGGAAAACATCGCATATAAGCATATGTGATAGTAATCAAGTCAGTCATAAATCATTAACTGACATTGAAAACCTTGAAAATCATAACCTAAACGTTTATAGTCCGCACCTTCCATCAGTAAACTTGTATCGAACTCAGTTATAACACTACACCTTTGTCTACGGCACAACGGCTACCTAAATCATTAAATAGGTTAGCTATTTTACCGATCTACCTATCTGGATACCTAAAGCAGATTAGGGTTAAGATTCTTTATCCAAAAGTGGAGTCAAAATCACCGGTATAGCGAAACGGAAGAGGTGATTTAGCACGTGGAGTGGCGGGAATAAATCCCAGCAACTATCTCTCACTCTCTCTCTCTTCTCCTCACTCTTTCCTTCTCTTTTCTCTCTTCTCTCTCCTAGGGTTAGGAAATTCGTATGGAATGAGAGAGGGGTGGGTTAAGGCCCTTATATAGGCCCAGAACTGATGTCAATGGCCCCAGGGCCATGGTATACTTAGGTTATAGCCAAAAGTTGTCTGTTTCGGGCCAACGGAGCTCATCTGGAGGTCCATTTCTTGTATACGGTCCTGAGAAAGTTTCCTGAAAATGGATCTATGTCAGGTTAAGTTTTTGGTCCGATTAGATTTACGGATCGACTGTGGAGGACCAGTTTCAGTTCAACGGCTATTGTCACTCGATCGGGGCCATAAGTACATTGACATGTGTAGGGAATTTTCTCTGATCAAAGGGTGTAGTTGGGTCAGAATCTGACAGTCTGAAACCTTAAACTTGGCCTGCAAGTGAATGGCCCAATTCACTTAAGTTCGAGTTCATTTTTTAAAAATATTCGTGTTTCTCACACACTTCGCTCCGGGCTCAAGTTGTGCTTTTCTGGATACTATTTTGACTTGATTCCTGAGATGGTTGTCAAGCCCATTAAGGCAGTCATAATCGTATAGTTTCGCAGTAATCGGACTTTCGACGTGCGGTCCAGGTCCGATACGGAGTTTCAAGATGCTCCCGAGAGCAACTGGGTTTTTAGATTGATCTTAGGTTTTTAGGTAATGTAAAGTTAGCGATTCTTCTGGTTTTGGGTGTTGTAGTTGGTATAGAAAGCGATTCGAACTAATTTGTCGATTAATTTAATTTAGTACTTAAGTAATTTTCGTGTAATTTCTAAATGATTCGGTCCTTAGTGATTTCTGCCTGAGGTGGTACTCGGGTCTTTGTACATATTTTTTCGAAACGTTATAGGATGCCTCTCGGTCACTCGGTTTGCTTTTGGACACCTCTCGGCCCCTCGGTCTGTTTTTGGACACCTCTCGGGCATCTTAGTTTGCTTTTGAATACATCTCGACTGCTTAGTATCCTTGAAGATTTTCAGCATACTATGTATTTCCCTTGCGATAACACGTGTCATTCCCAATTGGGTTTCCTAAGAATGGTAAAAAAATATGGTACAACATTGCTCCCTCACATCGCTTCACCTTTGGTAAAAGGTGAATGCGATGTTGATTCATTGTTTTTCAGAATAAATGTTATTACTCGGCAATATAAAAACATCAATTTCGATCATCTTTGTCGAACTCGACCATCTTGTTCGAAAAATGTCAAAGTCAGCCGACTTGACCGAACTCGGCAATTTTAGTCGAAAAACATAAAATTTCAACCATCTTGACTGAAATCGTCTGTCTTGGTTGAAAAACAACAAATTTGCCCATCTTGGTAGAATATGACAGTCTTGGTAAAAAAAAAAAAAAAAAATTCAAAATTCGATCATCTTACTCGAACTCAGCTACCTTGGTCGAAAATTATAAATTCAACTATTTTAGTTGAACTCGATCATTTTGGTCGAAAAAACGTCAAATTTGACAATCTTGGTTGAACTCGGTCGTCTTGAGTGAAAAACGGCAAATTCAACTATTTTGCTTGAATTTGGCCATCTTGGTTGAAAGACAACAAATTCAACCACCTTGGTCGAACTCGGTTGTCATTGTAGAAAAACGACAAATTCAACCATCTTGGTTGCATTCGGCAGTCTTGGTCAAATAATGACAAATTTGACCATCTTTGTCGAAATCGGCCATCTTGATCGAAAAAACAACAAATTCAGCAACCTTAGTTAAACTCGGCCATCTTGATCGAGAAATGACAAATTTGGTCTTCTTAGTTGAACTTGACCATCTTAATTGAGAGACTGTAAGTTCAACCATCTTGATCAAACTCGGCCGTCCTGATCGAAAAACGGCAAAATTGGTTGTGACGAGGAGATTATTAGTTAATCTATTCCCAATAGGGCTTATGGTTGACCAATGTAGTAATATAGTAGATAAATTGCCCTACTACTTTTCACTCCCCAAGTATAGGGTTGTGATGTAGTAATAAACTCGGTGAGACCGAGGTCGAATCCCAAGGGACTGAAACCTGTACGTTATCTGAAACTAGGTAGAAATAGAAATAGCCTAAGATGGATCGAAATCAGATATAAATTGATGAATAATAGTGAAATACTAATTTAAAACTTAAGGAATTGAGAGGAAGGAAACTAGGGATTCAGAGGATCCACTTATAGAGATCAAGGAGATCTTATGCTTGCATTAAGAATCATGGAAATCAAACTGAACTTACTTGATTTAGTCTTCACGAGATGAAAGGTATATGAATCAGAATGGATTCCATCATCAAACCATGCCCAGGAGACGAAGCAAACAACAGAAATAAACTAATTACCAACTAATCAACAATGCATGAAAGTTAGGAAGGGTACCATCATCCAACCATGCCCAGGAGACAATGGTGAACAACAGGGCTTCCTGACGTCATAAACATCAAAAGGGAAAAAGAAATCTTCAAAGCCATTGCAGACCCATTCTAATTTCAGTCACAACAGACCGTTAAAGACTAAGAAAAACATTCCTTTAATAATCAACTAAAATCAAAATCAGTTCATGAATATAAATTAAAAGCATGAAATAGAATTTCCCATCTCGCTATAGGCTTCACCTCTTAGCCCTAGCTAAGAGGTTTAGCCGACCATGATTAGGTTAAAATCCTTAGGAGTCATAAGGAAAGAAAAAAATAACAGCAAAGAAAAATAAAGAAAGAAAAAGAAAATAAGGAAAAGAATTCCCTTTCCTCTTCCTGTCTTCTCGTTCCAACCACTCCTCTCTCTCTCTCTCTCCTTTATAATAATGGTGAGGTCCGCTGCAAGTGTATAAGGGTTACTGGAGTCGGTGAAAATCGGACGTCGTGTGAAGCTTTTACGCAGATAGGCCGCGCACACAACACCTTTCGCAGCGAAAGGCAGCGCAGAAGACTCCTTTTCCCTGCTTTCTTTCTAAAAGGAGAACGTCCTCTGGGATTTTTTGGCAAACCTACATGATGGACGGTTCAGATCATCCGTCCGATCGCCTCCAAGAACACACAACACGCCGCAAAAACCGGCGGCTGCGAAACAGGGTGCGTAACGCTGATGGTGGGGCCCACATCACTTTTGTTTTGAGAAATCCACGCCGTCCACTGCATTCTGCTCGAAAAACCAGGCGGGAATCACTGTTTTTAGATCAAAATCGGTGTGGTCCATGGATGCTTTTATTCAGCCGTTCATTCCTGCGTTTGAACGGCTGGATTTCTCTCCTCGCGATCTTTTGCAATTCCACCACCTAGGCAGTGATAAGAGGCGTCATGGGGATCTGATGAACTGTCTGGATTGGACCGTTGAAACACGGTGGTCGCCCACAAAAGCCAACCGCAGATGGCAGCGTCGTTCGCTGTCACGACAGTTGCCGTTTTGGAGAAGGAAGTCGGTCAAAACCGACTTTGACCCGGTTTCTTAATCCGGTGCACGTTGAGTGCACATATACTCTGTACACATGTGATGCTCATGGGCCATCATCATGATGGTCGTGAGAAATTCGTTCCATCCATCCATTCTGTCATATCATTTAGACCGTCCAGACCAATTTTGAAGCATATCCGGATATCAGGCGGGCCCCACATAATGATTAAAGGGGCTGATCTGTCCGTTGGGCCACTTCCAGAGGGATCCAATGGCTGAAATTTAACGTGTGTAGTTTTTGGTCCTCGAGCGATGTAAGAATTTTTGAGCTGAATGGATGGTGGGAGCCCTGTGATCTTGCGTTCTGGATGTCTTTCGGGCCATTTGAGCTTCAGTTTCTCGATTTTCTTGGATCCCTATCGTGCAAATCTTCTATCTTGGTTTTCTAGGGTCCGTCGCTTGCCTTGGTGACTTTAGGCCGTTAAATCCATGCTTTTAGCATCTCGATCCATAGCTCGCAATTCCACCTTGCAGCGAAACATGATTAAAATGAGCTATTAAACGGTACCATGTTCATAAATCTAGGCAACAACCTGGGTCCGATATGCAATATTTGACCCTCAACACAACCCCCAACCAGATTTTGCTAGTCCCGAAAAATATGCAAAAAGTAAGTTGAGAATTACGTAACAATTTATAAACTCGAGTGATTTTGCGAAATAATCCAGATATGAGAATTCTCAGATTCATGAATGTTGGGTATTACTTTCTCCTAGACTCAGGCGCACGGTAAACTTCATAATCAAGTTCAAAGTATTATTCCAGGAATTAGAAAAATTCTAAACATTGAATTCCATGGATGTATAGTCTAATCTCGACTTATCAACATTAAGATTCACCTCTCTATTTAAAGATATTATCGGTAACCAATAAGAGAATTCACGGTAACCCAACTTTGCCTTACACATTATCTTTTTATTCTTTTAATTTTTTTTCATTAAAAGTAACACCAAGAAGGGGAATCGAGTCCTCACTTATAGAGAGCAAACCTATGGTGAAGACCATTGCCTACCCCTTTCCGACTGGTTACTTTAGGAACTTGAACCTTCACCTATAGGAAGCAAACCTATGGTGAAGATTATTCGCCCAATCCTTTCAATTTTCTTAGGCCGATTCTTTTCATGCTTCGTGAGTACCACGCTAATCCTTCAATATCAGACTGAAACCTTAACGTGAAAGCAAGATATGACATATGAGATCATAACTCAATCAATGTTTACAACTTCTAATTCTGGATTAACAATTCAAACTTAACTCTAAAATTTAACAGATACTGAATCCAAACGTCTTAAATTACCAGCATCACGTATCTTGAAACCTAATCTCCCACCCCCAACCAAAAATCTACATTGTCCTCAATGTAAAAGAAATAAGCATGCAATGCACATGGGACAACGGAAATATAAGAGGAGTGATGAAAAGATAGTATCTGGATGAAAGAATCAAGAGGCTTTCCAAAGATATCTACGTAAGATCGGGTCAGCACAAGAGAGAAATCAACAGAAGTAAAATAACAAAAATAAAATCACAAAATAGATCCTGCCTATACCACTTTCGCAGGTGCTCTTGATTGCATTTAGCATATGTAACAAGCCTTTAAACCCCTAGGTTGCCCCTAGTGGACGAGTTGTAGTCTCGTGAGGGTTTGCAGTAATGTTACCCACAAACATTGAACTAACTAACTAGGAAAATGAAATGGAATGAAAAGCTGGGTTGGCTCCCAGGAGCACTAAGTTTACTGTCTTCAGCCAGACAAATAAAACAACTACCCTAGTCCTATGAAAGCGATAAACCCACCTATACCTCCATCAGACTAGGAGATCAATCATGGTAAACAGGATCAGTCAGAGGTATGGACATGTCCTCTGAATCAAATTTCTCGATAAATGGTTTCAATCGATGTCCATTGACTTTAAACTCTTTGCCATTGTCGGGATCTTTTATCTCAACGGCCCTATGAGGAAAAACAGTAACAACAATGTAAGGGCCGGTCCAACGAGATCGAAGCTTACCCAGAAAGAGATGTAATCGAGAATTGTACAAACGGACCTTCTGACCAGTCGTGAATGATTTTCACAAAATGTGTTGGTCATGAAATGCTTTCATCTTGTCCTTGTAAATTCTTGAATTATCGTACGCATCATTCCGGATTTTAAAGGCAGTATGGTATGCCCATAAGGCATCGGTCAATCGGATTGACCAATCCTTACGATCGGGGTTAACCGTTTTCTCCAAAATGTGTTTAATTTTCCTATTAGAAATCTCGGCTTGCCCACTTGTCTGTGGTGGTATGGGGTGCTCACCTTATGAGAGATACCGTATTTCTTCATTAAGCTCTCAAATGGTTTATTACAAAAGTGTGAGCCCCCATCACTAATGATGGCTCGAGGCGTTAGAATCGAGAAAGGATGTTTTCTTTTAGGAATTTAATGACAATGCGATGCTCATTAGTTCGACACGGAATTGCTTGACCCATTTAGTGACATAATCCACATCGAGCAAAATATACAAATTTTCAAATGATTGGGGAATGGTCCCATGAAATTGATGCCCCAACAGCAATCAAATGCTTAATGATAAGGATGTGATTCAAAGGCATCATATTTCGATGGGACAATGCTCTCAATTTCGACAACGCTCACAAGCTTTGTAAAACTCATGAGTGTCCCTAAACATAGTGGGCGATAAAAGCCACACTGCAGAATCTTGGCCGTGGTTTTTAATAGAAAAGTGACCACCACGAGCCTCTGAGTGACAGAAGGAGAGGACGCTCTGACTCATTGTCTAGTACACATCTCCTTAGGATTTGGTGGGCAATATTTAAATAAATAAGGATCATCCCGAGAAAAGTTGCGCACCTCGGTGAAGAATTTCTTCTTATCTTGCGCGGTCACTATGTCGGTATGGCACTGTAGCAAGATAATTAGCAATATCGGCGAACCAAGGTGAATGAGAGACTCGAAAGAGTTGTTCATCGGGGAACATGTCGTTGATATGGGTCGTCTCAAGGGAATCGGAGGTATTAAGGCGAGACAAATGATCGGCCACATTCTCTACTTCCCTTTTATCTTTAATTTCCAAATCAAATTCTTGGAGTAGAAGGATCCATCGTATCCGAGGCTTAGAATCATTCTTGGAAAGGAGATACTTAAGTGCCGCATGATCTATGTAGATAATGATCTTGGATCCGATCAAGTAGGACTTAAATTTATCCAAAGTAAACACTACGGTTAGGAGTTCCTTTTCCGTAGTCGAGTAGTTCACTTGGGCGAAATTTAAAGTTCTACTTGCATAATGAATGACGTAGGGCCTCTTATCTTTTCTCGGCCTAGAACCGCCCCAAGAGCATAATTAAAAGCGTCGCATATAAGCTCAAAAGGAAGGCTCCAATCGGGTGGCTATGATAGGTGCGATGGTTAACATGCCCTTAAGCTTGGTGAAAGCTTCCCGGCACTCAGACCACTCGTATGGTGCATCCTTTTGCAAAAGATTACATAAGGGGCGAGAGAGGAGACTAAAGTCCTTTATGAATCGTCTATAAAATCTGCGTGTCTTAAGAAGGATCGCACATCTTCTGATGTTCTTGAGCAGAGGTAGGTTAGAGATAAGATCGATTTTTGCCTTATCCACCTCGATTCCTTTGGATGAGATAATATGTCCAAGGACAATTCCCTTATGAACCATGAAATGACACTTCTCCCAATTAAGTACCAAGTTCTTTTCTTCACATCTTTTCAGCACACTTTGACTTTCCAAGCACTTGCTGAAAGATGGACCGTAAACAGAGAAATCGTCCATAAAGACCTCTAGATGGCCAACTCCGTGAACCGGTTCTCATATTCCGCTACAGTCATCCCTCCCTGTTAGAGGCGAAGGAACTCTCCCTCCTTCTCATTATGGTAGGTGAGAGGGAAATACTTCTCATGGAAGCATGTCTCAAAGGCCTCCCATGTCCATATATAACCAGTAGCAACTGTCCGTAGGATGCTGTCCCACCAGAGACTGGCTTCCTTCTCAAACATGTAGGTGAATAACTCGACTTGCTCTGCCTCAGTGCAGTGCAGCGGCTTCAGCATCTTAGAGATGTGGTCAAGCCAATACTCGACCTCCTCAGGTCTGTGAGTACCCGCAAACGTGGGAGGTCGGAAGCGCTGAAATCGCTCAAATAGGCCGCTGACACTCATATTCCTAGCAGGGTGCATATATGATACAGGCGGAACCACACTCATATTTTGGGCAAGGGCCCCTGCTATGTGGTCCAAATCTGCTGCTACTGCTGCATAAGGAGCATTATCTGCTCCAAACTATCAAGAGGAGGAGCCGCCTAAGGCACATGTGGCATCGAGGTAGACATGCCGTTCTGCTCTGGAACCGGTGGTGCAAAATGTGTCGGCCCATTTATGGGGCCAGTGGCCGGTTGAGAATCCGGCATAGTCTCGTGATTTGGGCCCAAATTGGGGTCTATATGGCTATCGCTTAGGGGAGGTGCCTCGTCAATCAAGTCGTCAATTATAAGACGTGTCGTACTCCGTGTGGCCTTATGTGGCATTCCTTATATACAACATAGGATGCAATGTACGTGAGATTTAACATATAACACTCAATTTCTTAAGCATTCTACACATTTCATAACAAAAGGAGCTACATGCGTTTCATTTAACTAAAATTGTCACAATACATGAGATGTAGCATTACATGGATTATGACAGAAGATGCATGTGAGCTAGTCTAAAAAAGCTTTTAAACACTAACACATGCCAACTAGTCTACCATATTACTAAGCCTATCAAGCTATAACATAGAAAACAAGAAAACAAGGAAAACCCAAAGACGACTACAACGTGGGACTAGTCGTCCGAATCTGGTGATGGTGGAGGTGCACCCTTGTCCTGCATACAACACAGGATAACCTTCAAGGTGCGAGACACCTTCTTGAATTTCTGTTTCATGAAAGCCTGACCCTCTTCAAGCTTGGCTCGGGTCTCACTGACCTCCTGTCGCAAAGCGACCTGGCCCTCCTCGTTCTGAGCCATGCGGGCTTCTATAGCAGCCCAATCACTGTGGGGCTCATGTGTAGCAGGTGGAGAGCCCCCATCAAAGTCTTGGGCCTCATCTTCTTCCTCTTCCTGCTCTTCCTCTTCCTCACTTTCTTCCTCTATCTCATCTCTACCTTCTTCATCACTCTCTTCCTCTTCACTTCCCGTCTCATCCTCACTCTCATTGAGTCGGGCTTGACGTTGTCGTGGCCCAATACTCATGTTGTTAAGAGTAGTGTCGTTGATGAAATGGATCGGTGCAAGCCTTTTTGAGCCAAGTCTGTAGCCGAATTCGCAAGCAAGTTTGCATATAAGTCGGCCGAATGGGAGTGAAACGTCTGTCCTGGGAGAGCGTGCAGTCTGAACTATCTGTACTAATATATATATATATACACACACACACACGTAGGCAGGCACAGCTTGTCTCCTTACCCAGCTCGGTATAAAAAGTCCACCATCAAATGCGTGCATTCGGAGCGATTGCTCCATCTAGGATACACGTTGTGCGTGAATATGTGGTGGAGTAGGCGGAAGTCGTGAGTCATCTTGGTCGCTAGGAGGCAGTTGCCTCGACTCCAGTGGACCAGTCGGCCACAAAGAAATCGCGTACGTCGATCTCTTTCATGCACACTCCTGAGACTCTTCTCTCTAGCATGAACCTCCCCACACGGCATCCCCATGATCTGGGCTATCAAGTCCACATTGACAATGGCTTCCCGCCTTCTCATGGGGATCGTATATGCGCGTAGAAGGCTCGGACAGTGCTCTCATTCGTACGAGATTTGCCCTCAAATATGGGACCCCACCCGGCGTCGAACAGGAGATCCATCACCAGATAAAGCCCAAATAGTTTCTCATCCACGTGTGTTTCAAAGAGGACCCTTCGGCCTTGAAACCTTTCATGTGCCATATCCACCAGTAGAGCTCTTTCGAGAGGAAGTTGGGGATCGAGATCCCGTTTCGTCCTTAGCTCCCAATCAATGCTTGTGCTAGCCTCAACGCCTTTCTGCCTCCTTGAACGGGTAGGACGGCTAGGCCCAGCTTCATCCATGGGAGCCCTCTTCTTTCCCATGAGGGAAAGAAGTGTGGAGAGGGAGAAGATCACTGTCATAAGCTCAAAAAGAGCCATGAAGTTAAGGGAGCTTGAAAGATGGAATGGATTTGTGGATTTGGAGGTGTATGAGACACAAAGATGGCTTGGTGTGCTCAAATGAGAGGGATTAAGGGAGGTAGGTGGTTGTAGAAGATGGGTTTAAAAGGATGGTGGAGATGAGTGCAAGAAAAAAGGAGGAAGATGAGATTAGAGGGAGAATTTGAGAGAGACAAATGAGGTTTTTAAAGGTTTGGAAAGCTCGGAAGACTATGATAGATATATAAAGTGTGTAAGTGGATATAAACCCTAGAGTATGAACATGACACCAGGTTAAATAATTACAAGTATGGTCCCAAAATATATAAAATGATAAAGTGTAATGTCATCTAATCCATATCCTTGTAGCCTCAGTGATACAACTCCAGGTCTACATAGACCCGCCAGAGAGTTGCAGGTAGGAGAACTCTTCCTCGTCATCATAAAAGTCAGGCTCCACATCATAAGCATTGCCATCACCTGAAGCTACAACAAAGTCTGGTTGGTGTTTTAAAACACCGTCTCAGAGTGGGAGTGAGTGATCAACTCAGTGGAGCTATAAGGCAAAGGTTAACATGTTATCAATTCAATCAAGCAGTAATGATAACGCAGTACAACAAGCATTCCTAAGTACTCTAGTTAATGCGAGGATGATATGTATTAATGATGCATGCCCTCGCCTGTACTCCTTCTGCGACATCATCTCACGGTTGCGTATGCTAAACTCCCACTGTGCTCACGCCAAAGGCACATGGCAATGCGATGCATGGTCGTATTAGTCAAGTTCTTAATTAAACCTATTCATACAGTAGATTTAGGAAGCTAAGGTACCTCCCTTTATATTATTTACCCAAACAATGATCCATCTAGGGTCGTCAATCCTAATTAATCATATACGATAGGCAAGTTCGCAAGTTTACACTATACGTTGCTACGGGAGGCTTGTCACCTCAGCGTATGCTTAATTCACACTCGAGGTCACTATAAGGGGCTCGTCACCCGATCGTAGGCCTATTTTATACTCGAGGTCACTACGGGAAAGGCTCGTCACCTTAGCGTAGGCCGACAGCTCGAATACAGTGTCCCATAACATCGTATTTGACTCACGAGTTTGGTTTGCTCACTGGACACTACGGGAAGTCTCGTCACCCCAGCATAGGCTGACAGCTCGACCACGGTGTCCCATACCACCATGCTCGGCTCATGAGTCTTAGCGGATCGTGTACTAAGGTTAAACGGATTTTTCAATGATAAGTGGTACCTTAGATTCAAACAGTAGCGTTCATACATGGTGAACATGCATTAAGTCAATCGGGTTACTTGACAAGCTTGACTTGTACGAGCATGCGTTAAATTAATCGACATGGAGTGCACACGCACTCCCTATGGCCTAACCACTATCAATAATCACCGTATGACTCGGATTCATTGAACGTATCCGTCGTGGTGAAACTAGTTCGGCCACTAATCGTAAACCATTACCGATTGCCTGAACTACGTATTAGTCGCAATCGTACTCAAACATAATATGCATTCATATGTGATGGTCCAAGCAGCATGTAACAACTAATTTAAACATAAATCTCATTTGAGCCTTTCAACGAACACATAGTGCATATGTTATTACACATAGGCATTTCATCCATAAATCATATAGTAGTAAGAGAGGTTACATAAAGGAAACTGTAGCTATAGATAAGGTAATTGAGAATCTTATCTCAACGCTCTCATTAAATATATTTCAACAAGCATTTTCTCATTCAGGCATTTTGTCAAACACTTAGACTACACATACCAACATACATGTAATAAATTAGTTATAACGTATATTATAGCAAATCCTTTCACAAGGGAGTTGCCACACGTACAACAATCATGTATTCCCAAATAGCAATCACGGCAAGCACAAAATCATAATTCCATATTCATACAAACACATGTAATATATTAATTTCAACATAGTTCATATATATATGTATACACACACACACACACACACACACACACACACACACACACACACATATATATATAGGGAAAAGGTATTATGCGCTCGACCTCACGATAGCTCCCATGAGGTCGAGCTGTGTGGGCCCCACCGTGATGCGTGTCAACCATCAACACCGTGCAATTGATGGGTCCCCTTTAAATTATGGGATATCCCAAAAATCAGCCGTATACGGAACTCAGGTGGGCCATACCATCTAAAATCATGTGAAGACACCGTTAAAACATATAAAAGCAGTCGGTGGGGTCCACCTGAAATTTGCATGCGTCTGAAACTTGGTCCGAACCCTCATCCAAGTGGGACACACATAATGGATGGGCTGGATTTGCAAACCACATCTCGGTGGGCCCAAAAAATGATTATGAATGTTTTAATGGTGCACGACCCCTCTCCACTTCTGTATGTGGTGTGGCCCACACAAGTCACGTATTGACTTGATTTTTGAGACCTAGGGCCACGATGGAATGGTGCATCTGACTGATGGGATAATTTCATATTCATATAAATATTTAAACAAACACATGGAATGCATTATTTTCAACATAGTTCATATATACATATATATATATATATATAATACGTGGAAAACATCGCATCTAAGCATATGTGATAGCAAATCAAGTCAGTCATAAATCATTAACTGACATTGAAAGCCTTGAAAACTATAACCTAAACGTTTATAGTCCGCACCTTCCGTCGGTAAACTCGTATCGAACTTAGTTCGAACACTACACATTTGTCTACGGCACAATGACTACCTAAATAATGAAATAGGTTAGCTATTTCACCGATCTACCTATCTGGATACCTAAAGCAGATTAGGGTTAGGATTCCTTATCCAAAAGTGGAGTCAAAATCGCCGGTATAGCGACACGGAAGAAGTGATTTAGCATTTGGAGTGGCGGGAACGAATCTTAGCAACTACTTTCATACACTCTCTCTTCTCCTTACTCTTTCATTCTCTTTTCTCTCTTCTCTTTCCTAGGGTTAGGAAATTCGTATGGAATAAAAGAGGGGTGGATTAAGGCCCTTATATAGGCCCAGAACTGATGTCAATGGCCCCAGGGCCATGGTATACTTAGGTTATCGCCAAAAGTTGTCTGTTTCGGGCCAACGGAGCTCATCTGGAGGTCCATTTCCTGCATGTGCCAATGGATCTAGGGCGCGTGAATGTAACCACGTCTTAGCCTTCTCTTTTAAGGAAAAAGGAAAGAGTTTTGATTGAATCCTCAGATACATTAGGAAAATATAATGTAGCTATAATCTCATCGTACTCATTCAAATGTAAATATGGACTTTCTGATTCAGGAATTGGGGAAGGAGTTGGATAACTCTGGCTTGATGTCCATTTGTCTTATGTTTTCAAAAAAATCATGCATGAGGCGTACTCACTCCCGGTTGTAGATAATCTCGTAAAGTATGAGGCGGGGTGCACGATGCACCTCATTGTCATCTTGGGTATCCTCCACCGGGTGGAAGTAGAGGAGGTTGGTCTTCCACCATAACTATTAACTCCGGGGATTTCGAGTGGTGTCTAGTCTGCGATGGATAGTCAACCCCTCAACCAATCCTCCTTGATCAAGAGACGTCGAGTGTTGTCACGGGCCCACTTGGGCATGAAACACTAACAGAACTCAATTAAATTTAAAACCTAATCCTAAGAAATTAAAAGAAAATCTAGAAAGAAAAAGAAAGTTGGAAAGAAATTACCAAATTGGAGTCCCTAAGTTAAAAACCCAAAATAAAACAAAATAAGTTAGATTCTAAAAGAGAAGAACAATCCTTTAAAGTAAAGTAGACTGATTTCTAAAAGAAGAAATTCCTAAAGGAAAGTGAAAATTTCTAAAATAAATTAGGAAAGTCTTAAACTATAAAGTAAATTACTAAAAGAGAACTTAAAAATAAAAAGTAGAGAAAGAGCTTACCAAATTAGAAATTTCTATCTTAAAAGCCTACAAAATAGAAATGTTAGTTTCTAAACAAAAATTCTACAAGTTAAAAATAAATTAGGAAACAAAGTTAGATTCTAAAAAAAATTAAAATTAGAAAGTTACTAAAAATAAAAATTTCTAAAAAGGGAAATAAATAACTTAGTTTCCAAAACAGAAGAGGAAAGTTTCTAAAAATAAACTATTTCTACAAATAGGAAAGTACTAGAATTAGAAAATTTCTAAAATTCAAATCCTAATTTTAAAAGTAGAAAAAGTAGAGAAATTAGGAAGGAATTACCAATTTAGAAACTTATGTCAGGATCCTACAAAACAGGAAACAAGTTAGTTCAAAAAATCAGAAAAACTAAACCTAAAGTTAGAAAAATCCTAATCTTAGAAAAACGTAACCGTCAATCCTCGGCAACGGCGCCAAAAACTTGTTCACTCCCCAAGTATAGGGTTGTGATGTAGTAATAAACTCGGTGAGACCGAGGTCGAATCCCAAGGGACTGAAACCTGTACGTAATCTGAAACTAGGTAGAAATAGAACTAGCCTACGATGAAATCTAAATCAAATATAAATTGATGAATAATGGTGAGAGATTAATGTAAAACTTAAGAGAAATCAGAGATAGGAAACTAGGGATTCAGAGGATCCACTTGTAGAGATCAGGGAGATCTTATACCTGCATCAAGAATCATGGAAATTAAATTAAACTTACTTGATTTAGTCTTCGCGAGATGAAAGGTATATGAATCAGAATGGATTCCATCATCAAACCATGCCCAAGAGACGAATCAAACAACAGAATTAAACTAATTACCAACCAATCAACAATGCATGAAAGTTAGGAAGGGTACCATTATCTAACCATGCCCAAGAGACGATGGTGAACAATAGGGCTTACTGACATCATAAACATCAAAAGGGAAAAAGAAATATTCAAAGCCATTGCAGACCCATTGTAATTTCAGTCACAACAGACCATTAAAGACTAAGAAAAACATTCCTTTAATAATCAACTAAAATCAAAATCAGTTCATGAATATAAATTAAAAGCATGAAATAGAATTTCCCATCTCGCTACAGGCTTCACCTCTCAGCCCTAGCTAAGAGGTTTAGCCGACCATGATTAGGCTAAAATCCTTAAGAGTCATAAGGAAAGGAAAAAATAACAGCAAAGAAAAATAAAGAAAGAAAAAGAAAATAAGGAAAGAATCCCCTTTCCTATTCCTGTCTTCTCGTTCCAACCAAGCCAAGCTCCCCTCCTTCCTTTTCTTTTATAATAATGGTGAGGTCCGCTGCAAGTGTATAAGGGTTACTGGAGTCGGTGAAAATCGGACGTCGTGTGAAGCTTTTACGCAGATAGGCCGCGCATACAACACCTTTCATAGCGAAAGGCAGTGCAGAAGACTCTTTTTTCCTGCTTTCTTTTCAAAGGATTTCCAAAGAATTAACATCCCTTGGGATGGTTTTCGACGGCCTTCACGATGAACGGATCAGATCCTTTCATCGGCCAACCGGACAGCGTCCGGCTGCGAAACAGGGCCTGTTCCATTTGCGCAGTGCTGACGGTGGGGCCCACTACATCGTTTTTCTGTAAAATCCACTCCGTCTATTCGTTGCAGCTCGAAAATCCAGGCGCGAATCACTGTTTTTGGATCAAAATCGGTGTGGTCCATGGATGTTTTCATTCAGCCGTCCGTCCCACGTTTGGGCAGTATTCTCCTGTGTATGCGAGCATAGATCAGGAAAAACCTTATATGTACGGTCGGTTTGACCCTCTGAAACAAATGGACGGTTCTGATCATCTTGTTGGTTGCCCATACTAAGATGGCGGACGGACAGTTCGTCCGTCTGTTGTAAACAGAGGCGGGCTCTGTTGCATTGCGGGTTTCTCAATCCGGTGCACGTTGAGTGCACATACACTCTGTACACATGTGAAGCTCATGGGCCATCATTATGATGGTCGTGAGAAATCCGTTCTGTCCATCCATTCTGTCATATCATTTAAACCGTCCAGACCAATTTTGAAGCATATCCAGATATCAGGCGGGCCCCACATAACGATTAAAGGGACTGATCTGTCCGTTGGGCCACTTCCAGAGGGATCCAATGGCTGAAATTTTACGTGTACGGTTAGTTTTTGGTCCTCGAGCCATGTATAAAGTTTTGAGCTGAACAGATTATGGAAACCCAGTGATCTTGCATTCTAGCTGACTTTCCAGCAACCTTAGTTAAACTCGGCCATCTTGATCGAGAAATGACAAATTTGGTCTTCTTAGTTGAACTTGACCATCTTAATTGAGAGACTGTAAGTTCAACCATCTTGATCAAACTCGGCCGTCCTGATCGAAAAACGGCAAAATTGGTTGTGACGAGGAGATTATTAGTTAATCTATTCCCAATAGGGCTTATGGTTGACCAATGTAGTAATATAGTAGATAAATTGCCCTACTACTTGTTGAACCATTTGAATAATTTGATCACGATTCAAATGACGATATTCGGCCATTGGAGGTAGTTCAAAGCTTACTTAGTTCTGTCTTCCATGATACAGTGGATTCCCAATGAAGGATCGCCCCCCATATATATCATCGTTTCCTTTTTTAGGAACAACATTCTTGACCTCTCATTCTGGCCCCCTAAACTCAATAAGTGGCGGAAGATTCCACACTTCCTCTATTGGAAGAGGTGATTTCGTTGTGGAATAGATACCCGTAGTGTCGGTTGTGGTGTTGACGCCACGGGTTGTACTGGTGGTGCCAGTGCCAAATCTCCAACAGAACTAGCATCGACCTGTTATTGAGGTGCCACAAGTGTTCTTGTGGCAAAGAGAGCCATCATCTGACTCATGTTTTCGGCATTATTGGCTATCTATCTGCCAAAAGTTTCAACCGGAACTAGTGTTTGTTCAACAATATACTAAATTACTCTTTGCATATGAATCATTTCGGCCAACAAAATCTCAACAGGCTTAATTTGATATGAGGATACCCTATCCGGGTTTAATGATAAGGTTATTGAATTCGGTAGCAAACCTAAACTGCTTAGGTGCTTGATGAACATGTCTTTTGGCTCATGATTTAATGCACTAATAAGTATACTCATAATCAGAGTCTCATTGGACGTGCCAAAAATGCTGGCGCTCGCCAAAATTACTGTACGACTAATGCATAATGAATATTTACGGCAACTAAGTAGTTTGTGGACTGGGGGTTGTCAAAAATGTTAACGCTCGGTTTGTTTCTTGTCGCGTGTAATGTGGTCGAGCGTGCTAGAATCGACAAAGTGGCTTGATTAAAATCAATCAACTTCAACCCTAGCACCAAAACAAGTAGATGCGTCCAATATGAACATATATGACCATATTATGAGAAGATCAATCACTTACTCAATTACTTGTAGGATTTTATAATGATCGGTCGATAATCGGAGGGTGAGGTTCTTCCTATGAAGATGGGTTGCTTTGTGCCTTCCATAAGAAGGGATCTTTCATCATACCAATGTAATCACACAAAATGAAAACTTACAATCGATCACTAAGAGCAATTGCAATAATGTGCCTCTTCAAAGAATTGTGTGATATTAGATAAAGAACAAATCCAACGAATGACCGTAGATTTGGATTTCAACTAAAGACTATAGCTAAGAATTACCACAACTTGATTATTGTTATTCCTAAGATAGGCTGAGATAAAATAAATTGATAGATTTGTTTGATTTGATTGGTGTGAGAGTCTTTGCTCTGTCGAATTCATATATTATTTATAATAGATTTGTTTGGTTTAATGGGGTGTGTGAAGCCCTAATGCCTTTATTTTGAAAAAAGAACTTTGTGTTTTGTCTTTTTTTATGTGATTTGAATAATACTCCATATGATTTGGAGCTTGGCTGTGGTGTGATTCTGTTCTCCATTCAATGGAGGTACAATGCTTCTTATCCATCATCTTCCTTCTATCCACGAAGATGTATTTTCTCAAAAACTATATTTTTTTTCTTCCATTTCCATCCAAAACCATCACAACCATCTAAATAATAATAATAATAATAATAATAATTAAATAAATAAATAACTTTTCATCATCCAACTTCAACCCGAGTCGAACCTAATTATTGAGGACCCCAAAACCCTAGCTAACAACACACACGTATGAGTCCCTAGGCTGACCATACGAACAATCCGCCAATCCCTTGCTTCCCCCATCAAAACCCATTGATCCCATATCCTAATCCCATCCTAAACTCTGTATCCTCAATTTCTAAAATCCTTAATTCCAAAATTCACAAACCTTAAAATCCAAATTTCCCTAATTAACCTAAAACCCCAAACCTCTAACAACTTAAATCCTTGATTCTTCTCAAGTTATACCCATGCCCCAAAATCCCTAAGCTAATTAAATAGTCTAAATCCTAATTTCACATTTTCCCATAATTTCTCTAAACTCTATGTTAGCATACATTCCAATCAAGCAAAACCTAGGTAGTAATAGTCATTTTCTTTTGAAATAAACTTATTCCTATAGTATTTGCGTATTCTTACATTCTTATATCCTAATTTATAGCATTCAATGATCATGCATGGTGTAGTTTGTTAATTGTGGCATAAACTATTCATAGTTTCATGTTAGATTATTAAGATAATTGATGATTTTGGTGTGATTTGTGAATTTGATTATTTAATTTATTTTGTTGATTGATCTTACTTCATCATTTAGCCACATGCATGCGTCCTGCATCAGAGACCTTGACCGAAGAATCTTAGCCATACAAAGGTCAACAATTTTTCATCTTGAATGTGAACAGAGAGAGAGAGAGTCTCAACCTTTTGATTTGCTGCCTACAAGTGAGAATGGCATTTACATTCACATTCATCATGTTTTGTGCCCCATGTAAAATAGAGTTTTACATGAGAGAGAGAGAGAGAGAGAGAGAGAGAGAGAGAGAGAGAGAGATCTTAGCCATACAAAGGTCGACAATTTTTCATCTTGAATGTGAACTGAGAGAGAGAGAGATACATTCACATTCATCATGTTTTGTGCCCCATGTAAAATAGAATTTTACATGAGTAAAAAACCACTCCCAAACAACCTTAGAGAGAGAACATCTTTTAAAAAAAAAAAAACTATCACTACTGGGGAACTATTTTAACCATTGCTTGTGCCGAAATGGGTGGCAAACCAGACAAGCACAGGCTCTGCCACGACTCAAGAGATGACATTTCGCTCGTTTTCCTTTCATCGTCTGCTTCAAACACCTCATAGACTGAATTTGCGATGCTTCGAGCAGATTCCCGAGCCTCAGGCAGCCTGTCATTCAGCAAGTCTGCCGCCATTCGAATCAGCGGAAGGAATCCGAATTCTTTCATCCCTTGAAGGGCCTGCAGTAAAAAGGAAATGCAAGTCTCTTTCAGATCAAAACAGCATACATGTCCACAGAGGGAAATGGCAATCACAATCCAGACTATCCAACTGTGGGCCCTGCTGGCCCAAAAATCACATTGATCAGAATATAGATCCCTGGTCCACTAAAAAGGAAATGCAAGTCTCTTTAAGATAAAAACAGCATACATGTCCACAGGGGGGAAATGGCAATCACAATCCAGACCATCCAACTGTGGGCTGATGGGGCATGGCCCAAAAATCACATTGATCAGAATATAAATCCCTGGTCCACTAATCATTAAGGCCAGTGTCCCATTGAGGTGCACATTTAAAAAATCCACAGAGTCAAATGGGCCAGCAAACATCAAGCAATGGTCAATATTGATTAGAATAGTGTCCATCAACAGGCGTGCTGGGATCGTTTGAAAAACAGTGGGGCTCATGATTTGGAGGATTTGGACTGATATGCCGTACGACGTACCTACAGTGGATGCCTGATATGAGCAAACTTTGCATCTGTGTGGTGATGTTATATCAATCAAGGCACAGCGCAGATAACATGGCCAAAATCAGGCCTGATCACTCATCAGGTGGGCCATATTTACCAAAATGACAATGGTCCCATTGAACATAGTGTGGCCCCATGGATGAGTTGGCTCGCCTGATTTTTGGACCAGCAAGTTTCGTGTGGACATATGGAGGTGCCTGCAGGCATGCTTCTGGCCACTCATCAGGAGAGCCATATTTACCAAAACAATGGACAGTTTTGAGAAACAACAATGATCCCCATCAAACATAATCTGAACCCTTGGATGAGTTGAATGACTGATTTTTGGACCAGCCACACCTGGATGTCCCATCGCAAGTTTCATGTGGACACATGGAGGTGTGCTCATGCACATTTTCAGCAGGTCATGCCCAAGGTAGCATGTGTTAGAGCAAAGGGTACCCGTTCTCACAAGGAAAATATACAGCAATGCCATGCTATAAGAGAAATGCAATGATATTCTTACCATATTGGAGACACAGTTGGAGATGGAAACAGCAGCTTTGGCCCTTACTTTAAGGTTGGTGTGGCTAACATAGGTCTGGAGCTTTTGGAGCAAGGGAAGTGGCGGCACAAAGGCAGTCATTGCCTGGAGTGCCTTCTCAGCTTCTTCACACACAAACTTCTTGTCTTGAGATGCCTTCAGCAAGAGCTGCAGTAGCTGCATTGTAGCAATGTGGTTTTAGTCAACTTGCAGAACCCTGCCCTGACAAAATGAAAAGAAATGCTAACGTGTGCATCCAGACCATTCATTAGGTCCGGACAACCGTGAACATGCCCCAGCTGAGAGATCAGGCCAATCTGCTTAGTGGAAGAGCGTGTGTGCATGCGAAAAGAAAATGGATGGTTAAGAAAAAGATGGCCGACATGCTACCTTTGACTCTCTTGTGTGGCCCATGTCCAATTAATGAACTGGCTTGATTTTTGGGGCAGGACATGTTCATTGAGGGACCCGCCTGATCATTGTGGACGCACTTGGTACATGTTCTCCGGATTTGTCCCTTCATTCTCTCTCCTTGCAAGCATGACTTTGCTATGAAAGTTTTTGCATAAAGTAAACAATTTTTTTCTTTTTCCTTTTTTAACTCTCCTCTTCGCTTAGCAAATAACCTACAAGGACATTTCACAAAAGCAATGGATAGCATCACCGATTGTCCGCGTATGGGTCCACTCCCCTAATTGCCCCTGCATTTACATTAGGGCTTGATCAATCATCAAAGAAGCTGAGATTTTCAGAACACTCTCTCAAGCTCCTCGATTGTCTAGGCATGCTCTTGTTGGGGTACTCTCTAAAATTCCAAACTTCCACCACCTATGGGTCCACTCCCCTAATTGCCCCTGCATTTACATTAGGGCTTGATCAATCATCAAAGAAGCTGAGATTTTCAGAACACTCTCTCAAGCTCTTCGACTGTCTAGGCATGCTCTTGTTGGGGTACTCTCTAAAATTCCAAACTTTCCCCCAAAAGCTCCAACCTCTCCAACGAGAAGAAGTTTGTAGATCTCATTTCACACATAGGGGACTATGGTCACAAGAGGTCTGGAACAAGACCTCTTGGAAAGAAGATTGATCACCTATAACTGGTTGTATGCTACAACACATTTTTTGTGCCTTCAAAATTCTTGTTTCCAAAAGCAATATGCTTGCAAACACTAAGTTGTTTCTTGTTTCCAAAATCTATACCATAAGAAAGGTGTTATATGATCCCAGTAAGATCTTTATTATTATTATTATTATTTTAAAAAAATTAAATTAAATTTCATGTAACTTCAGGGCTTGTCTGGTTCAGCGTATTAGAAGGTAGTAAATGGCATTGAATTGCAAATACCACCATTTAAACCCCACGCCATGTTTGTTTTCTCCAACAGGTATCAAACTTCATATGCTTTGGAAAACGAACCTTGTAATCCCTTTCAGAATTAGGCGCCGTAGTGAGAGGCTTCCCAAATCCATTTGAAATTCGAAATACCCAGTCCATCCTGCCCCTTGCATTGTGTGGATCCAGCGAATGAGTACGCTGATGTCAGCAAGTTGTGGGGCCCGCCATGATGTATGGACTATATATACAGACCATCCATCCGTTTTTTGAGATCATTTTAGGGCATGGGCCCCAAAATCAGGCAGATCCAAAGCTCAAGTGGACCACGCCACAAAAAGCAATGGGGATTGAACGCCTACCATCGAAACTTCTTGGGGGCCGCAAAAGTTTTGGATCAAGCTAATATTTGTGTTTTCCCTTCATCGAGGTCTGTGTGACCTTATGAACAAGTCGGATGGCAAATAAACATCACAATGAGCCCTAGGAAGGTTTCAACGGTGGGTGTCATTGTCCCCATTGCTTTCTGGTGTGGTCCATGTAAGCTCTGGATTTCCTCATTTTTGGGTCCATGCCATAAAATGATCTCACAAAATGGATGGATAGTACGGATATAACACATACATCATGGTGGGGTCCACAAAACTTGTTGACATCAACACATTAGGAAGGTCGGTGGTGTGTGATATTTCCAAACAGTGTCTTCGACAGATATAGGGCTTTTGTTGCTTCCACAGTTCAATCCAAACGTGATTTCAAAGTAAACCGTAGGATTTGCTTTTTCAACACTAACATTCCAAACATTGAATAGAATGTCCTCTTAAACATGGGATTTCAAGACAAACCCCAACACCACGTAATTATTGCACTAAACCAATTCCATCCCACCTAATCCCACTTAATCCCAAGCACCAAAGAAGTCCTCAATGAATTATAAGGGAAGACAATGCTCACACACATATCTCCCAATGCCTAAATATGATGGGTGGCAAATCCAAAATGAATCTCAATTCGAAAGTTTTTAGTTCCCCTACTGTCAAATGCATTTTGGATTTTGATTGACCATATTTGGACAATGCAAATTTGGGCATCTTATTATAAATATCTAGGGGGTAAGGCTGTATGGCACGTGCAATTCATGTGGAGATGGGAAGCAGTTTGCAAGTCATGGAAAGAGGAATGGAGGAGCGATTGTAACAAGGGAATTATTCATACTCTGTTAGAGTAAGACAACTGAGCTTTTATATCTGCCTCATTTTTGGACTGGCACCCTAACATGAGCCTGAACAACAAATGTATGAAGTAGATGTTATATACTCATCGTAGTGGGTCCCATAGAGCCTTTGTTGCACCTTGCACGGGCTCCCTAATGCTACATCTTCCATACCTACACGCAAAGAAGATAAGTGGGTGCGGGTGACTCCTCAAAAGGAGTGGAAAGGACAAGAATGCCCTTGGGGAAGGCCTACATGAATGAAAAGACAGAAAGTTCCTCTTCCCTTCCCATGACTAATTGGGAGGGCAAAAATGTCAAAAGTTGTTGGCATTACATATAGAAGAGATAAATAGGGAGGATGGAATACCTACCAAATGATCAAAAGCATCAGGCGATGAAGAAAGTAAGAGATGGCCGAAGGCTTGGAAAATATCAGTAGAAGCCATAATGGATGTCTTGCATAATGAACTCCTTGGGTTCTTCATAGCTTTCACCATCACCAACATAACTTTATCCCTGTAAGACATGTGAATCTTGTTGAGTTCATGCCCATATGTAATCACATCCATGTTGGCACTTGTTGTCGCATTACACAATGGTTTGTAACTAAAAATGTGAAGCAAGCACCAATGGTAGAAAAAGAAAATCATAAAAGAAGAGAAGAAGGGAAAGGGCAACTGAGCACTTGAGAAAGACTAAGATATTTTTTATAAAAAATAAAAACAAACAAAGAGCAAACCACTTCACACACACACACACACACACACACACACACACACACACACACCACATACAACAGTTAAGAGGGGTTATCCTCCCAATAAAACATTCATAATCATTTATTGGGCCCAATGAGCTGTGGCTCACAAATCCACCCCATCCATTGTGAGTGTCCCACTTGGATGAGGGGTCAAACCAAGTTTCAGTTGCATCCAAAACTCAGGTGGCCCCAACTAAGTGCTTTTATATGTTTTAAGCAGGTCATCACATGGTTTTAGATGGCATGGTCCACCTGAGTTCCGTATAAGGCTAATTTTTGGGATATCCCATAACCTAAACGGGACCCATCAAATGCACGGTGTTGATGTTCAACACACATCACGGTGGGGCCCACATAGCTCAACCTCACGGGAAGTTCCCATGAGGTCGACCTTATAGTACCATTTCCCTGTATATATGTGTCTCTCTCTCTCTCTCTCTCTCTCTCTCTCTCTCTCTATATATATATATATATATATATATATATATATATATATATATATATATAAATATATATATATATATATATATAAAGCCTATGGAGGAAGATCCCTAATATGGCGACTTAACTCAAATAGCAATCTTAAAATACCCAAACTTAACAAGCAAGCAACTCCTAATAAACCTCAGCATACATGCTACACGGTTGCTATAACAATGTGCAACCTTGTAGGGATAGACAAGGATTACCTTAACAACTCCAAAGTACCACATCACATACTAGTTAAATGGTGTGTATAATACATGGCTGGAACATGACAGCCCACCTACTTAAGTAGATCTAACACCTCCTTGAGACATGGTGGACCACTATTACATGTTACATAATAGACCACTCATAGTTGAGAGTTGTTATAAGTACTTGTAGGGTAGCCATCCAAATCTAACTCCCTTACATGAGACACACCTGCTTAGTAGGGCCAACATCTCCTTGAGAGGTTGTTGCTCAGAATTATCTCCATCCGTCTCCCCCCACATGTGGCTCACCTGATTGGTAAGGCTAGCACCTCCTTGAAAGGTGGTTAATCACAATTGCACACTACATAATGGACTATTTCTTTTTGAGAAATGTTATAGCTACTCCCAGAATAGCCCTCCAAATCTGACTCCCCGGTGTGTGACAATGTGGCGAGAGTGTGCAAGATCTAGTTTATGTAGCATGCATATTAAATGTGGACCTTTGATCAATTTTTTCATCCTTTTATGCCTTCATACATGTGAGCGATGTAATGACACGTGTGAGCCATTGTATTTTCTTGAATCATTTAGATGTTTCATCTCTTGAAGGCTCTAAGGATGGTAATTGAAGATGAGATGATTTGGATTTTTTTTTTGAAATACAGAGGATTGGATGATTTTGATAGAATAAGAAAAATGTCTTACATAATGGGGAGCAGAAGAGAGGAGTGGTAAAGAGCCAATCGGCGTGCATCATTTAGTGCCTTGCACACCTTCACCCAATCCTTTGAATCTAACCCGTCCAATAAACCCTGTAAATATAAAAACAAAAGATTAGCTAACAAAATAAAAACAAAATAAACTTGAAAAAAAAATACACATGAACAAAATAACTTAAAAAAGACACCTTTTCACACACATGCACAAAAAGAACAAGAAGAAAAAAAAAGAAGAAGAAGAAGAAGAAGAAAACTTGAAAGAGTATCTAGTGCTAAATGCTAAAATCTAAGTTAACTATTAAGCAATCAATCTTTGCAAAAGCACACATGCACAAGATCCATAGTTGCTCATTTGTTGAACCCTACTGTGGATGGAGCATACCTGGGTCGAGAAACTCAAGAGGAATTGGGAGATACTTAGAACAAAGTGTGACTAGATGGGTCTAGGACAGGCAAGGAAGGGTGGAGATGAGATGTTCCATGTTAGCTGGAAGGAAGCTTAATATGGCGCTCTCTCGACTTTAGAAGAATTCCCAATGGTCGCACATCTCATAGCTCAATATGACACTGTACCAAACACTTAAGAGCGTGCCTTACGAGAGATGAGAAACGCCACTCGTGTATGGGCGAGTAGGAGCTGTTGGTTGTGGACCCCATGTGGTGGGGCCCACCGAAGCGCCTACACATGTGGCGAGTCCAAGATTGGCTTGCACGTTTTGGGCTACAAATAAAACACCTAAGAGACTAGCTGGCATACAAGGTTCTTGCTTTAATACTGGGCAAGATCTCATGCCTAAAGTGTTAAGGATCTCATCGGTGAAGCTATATTTAGAATGAGACTGTGTATGCTGAAGAATATTCCAAAATCATCTCTCTCTCTCTCTGGTTTTCCTCTTATATAAGGTATGACAACCTTCGCACCACCATTAACTAGAGTCAACCGACCTCCATTCGTCGTTGTGTGGGCCTCCATCACATCTGGAGTTGCTATAGGGGTGGATTGTTTCACCGTTCTCTTGTAGAAAACATACGTTAGGAGTTTGTTTGAGTCATCACCGCAAAAGTAATATGATACGCCCGGTTCAAGTTCGCTTCCGCTAAGTTGATGTTCATGCGATCGGACACCGGATACGCCACTACCGACAATAAGATTATAGGACAAAGTCATTTTTGTACATAGTTTGAAGAAGAAAAAAGACATTACATCTCCAAATGGTTACCCCTGGAGAGAAGAAATAGAAGGACATGACACCTTATATATGTTGCTTTATTTGTGTTTATTATTTATTTTAGTTTCTTTTGAAATACTTATGTTAATTTATGGTCTGTATAACTTCTACTTAAGATGTTGTATCACATTTTAGACTTAAATGTCTAACTCAAGTCACTATTGTATCTCATTTTCTATTATAATTAAAAAAAAAAAAAAAAACTTTCTGACAGGAGTTGTGTATTTTAGACCTTATTGCTTTGTATTAGATAATCTTTTACTTACCACCTGAATTTTGAGAAATTAGGGTTGGGTTTTCCTCCCCCTTGTTCTTTATTTATAGAGAGAGAAATGACACAGTGATCTGCAAACCTATCAAGAAATACATACACAAACAAAAATAAGAGAGAAATTTCCTAAAACCACATAGGTAGGCTTTGGAGGAATTTAAACATTGGGTAGGTTTTGGTAAATATCCAACTATTTAGTAGGTTTTAGGCATCACAATCCAAAATGGGCTAGGTAAAATTTCCCAATTTAAAAGCAATTAATTTCTATAAAATTCACAGTTATTCCAAACATTGCAAAAAACAAAAAAAAAACAGTGACAACAAAAAACCCAAAGAATTCTTTCTTTCTTTCTTTCTTTCTTTCTTTCCTTCTCTCTCTCTCTCTCTCTGGCATTTGAAGCAATAAACTCAAGTCTGAAAAATCTACAATAACTAGGAAAGGAGAGAAAGACATTACTTGGATTTTTGCTTCTGGGTCCGGAAGGGGCTTGAGATCCTTGGAAGTGATGTAATCAGGGGTGGGGTCCACAACGGTCGTCGGCGCCGCGTTTTCGTCGTTCACACCGGAATCAGGAGGATTTCGGATGGGGGACGGCGTGACCTTTGCTACCTTCTTCGGCCTTTCGGGCGTCGTTGGGAGAGCGTTGTCGAGAGATCTAAGAGCCATTTTCCTTTCTTCCATTGCAGAGAGAGAGAGAGAGAAGGGGGGGGGGGGGGCGCGTAGTCACTGACTGAGAGCTTTCGTGTGTTTATAGAGAGAAGCAGAACCCTTTTCATTTCAGAAATGATATAGTAGATTCGGAAGAACCGTAGCATGGTAGAGCCATCTCCACACATGACACCTGGAAAGCACTTTGTCGATCGGGTCCACCGCTGTGATGGAAGCAGGATGAATTACTTATATTTTAAAATTAAAACATATGGGAAAATCCTATCCATTGATTTTTCTACAGTTTATCCCACTTCATATTTGACCGTTAACTATTCTTCTTTTCCACCGTCGTTTTAATGGGCACATATCACATGGTTAAAATTTCTAATAGAGGCTATATTTGGGATTTAAACCATCCCTGCTATGTATATGCATATGGGCGGACATGATTTTCACATTACTTTGCCACGTGTCCTGTGGAGATATGGATCTACCATATTACGGTTACGGTTCTTCCTGCTCCACCGTATAATCTACCTTTAAGTCCATTCAAAATTTGAAAAATTAAAGGGTAGGAAAGTCAGCTTTTGTAACGGGTACTACGGGTTGCTAATTCCACACGTGTGTGCTAGCCTCGCAACACACACGCAGGCATACGTGCCGACATCGAACACATGTGAAATATCTGAACCTTCCATCAGGTGAAATCCAAAGTATATATCTTCTATCCTAAAAATCAGCCTAGTTCATCAACTATGTGAGCCAAAGAATTAAAAAAGAAACGTACGGTTGGGAAATATTGTTCTATCCATCAGTTGTATGTTATGGCCCACCTCGGTGAAAAACCTCATTTTTTAGTCAGAAAATCCAAGAGTTATGTGCAACTATAAGGAAAGATCGGATCTTGCACTGGCACGTGTACCGCGTGTGGATGAGAAGAGCTCCCACACGCGTGTGGATATGATACGGGTGTGCAACATAACTGCAAAGTATACACGTATTTTAAGACCTGACAATTGGGGAGACGGATTGGCCACTCCCACTGACACCAGCCCCGTGGCTGGTGGTCGGTGCTCTGTGGGCCCCACCATGATTGTATTTATTTCATCCATTCCGTTCATCCATTTTTACATATCATTTTAGGGCTTGATGCAAAATTTATATGGATATAAATCTTAGGTGGACCACACCACAGGAAAACAATAATGATTGGATATCCACCATTAAAATTCTCTTAACGCCCACTGTACTGTTTATTTGACATCCAACATGTTGATTAGGTCATAAAGATCCAAATGAAGGGAAAAAATAAATATCAGCTTGATCCAAAATTTTTATGGCCCCGAAACATTTTTAATGGTCAACGTTCATTCAACACTTTTTCCTGAATTGTGGTCCACTTGAAATTGAGATGTAACTCATTTTTTATTTCACATATAAAATGATCTATAAAAATAAATGGAAGGCATGGATGAAACACATACATCATGTTGGGGCCCACAGAGCACCGACCACCAGCCAATGGCTGGTGGCAGGGGGAGTAGCCAATCCGTTTCCGACAATTGGACGCGTATTGCCGGTCGGTGGCCCCTCCAATGCCCGGACACCGGAAGTTCATGGGGTCGGAAGCAATGTAGGGCTCACAGAGATGCCCGTGACAAATCCACTCCGTCCATCAGTTTGGCAAAACCACGATAGGATAGGAATATAAAAATTCAGGCAAATCCAACTGTAGAAAATTGGATTGCTTACTCAGTAAGTAAACTCTGTTGGCCCACGGTGAATGTATTAGTTTATCCAGGCCGTCCATCCGTTTCTACATCTCATTTTAGGGGTTCAGCCCAAAATGGAAGCATATCCAAATCCCAAGTGGACCACACCAGAGGAAACAGTGGGAATAATGATTTACACCATTGAAACCTACTTAGGGCCACAGTGAGGTTTATCTGTCATCCAACGTGTTCATAAGATCACAAAGACATGGACATGGATGAAGGAAAAACAAAAAAAAAAAAAAAAAAAAATCAGTTGAGCTTTGGATATACTTCATTTATAGGCTCAAGCACTAAAATTATCTGTTTAAATGGATGTATGGAGTGGATAAAATACAAAAATCATGATGGGCCCCACAGTTTACTCAGTAGGCTTAGCTACGCAATCCACTTCTGACTTCCCTCATGTGGGTCACACCAAACGAAACAACGGTCAATGAACGCTCATTATTTGGCTGGGAGTGGATTGCCTGTGATGCTCGGAACTATGTGGGGCCATAGATATGTCTGTGACAAATCCAATCCGTTCATCTATCTTGAAAGACAAAGATAGGAAAGGATTCTAAAAATCAGACAGATTCAAAACTCATGTGGGCCATACCACACGAAACAGTGGGGATTGAAAGCCCGGCGGTGACAGAAGTTTTTGTATCAGGATGATATTTGTTCCTGCAGTTTATCTCAGTGGTAATGATCTTATGAACGGTTTGGATGGTATATACACATCATGCTCAGCTCCAGGAAGGTTTCAACAGTGGACGTTGCTGTTCCTACTGTTTTGTTGGTGTAGCCCACCTGAGTTTTGGATCCTGTCCCATTGAGGTCTTTCAAAACAGATGGACGGAGTAGATTTGTCACGTACATCTTTGTGGACCCCATACAGCCCTAGGCATAGAGATATCTCTGTGACCGGGGTCACAGGCAATCCGTTCCCCTTTTGGATCTGCGTCATTGTTGGGCCATGTCCTAACATGATTAGGCAAAACGGATGGATGGGATGGATTTCTCACAAACATCACGGTAGGCCCCACCTGGCTTCCTGAACGGCAATCCACGTCCTTTAGGATCATCCATTTTTATTTTTATTTTTTATTTTGAACTAATTTACATCCACATCAACAGAAATTTGATTGACGGTCCTGAATGAAAAGCCACATCATCCAGATTCCAGATCTATTCGTCCACCATCTCATCATATCCACACAACAGGTATACAATGTGGGCCACTGTTATATTTTCTATCTTAAACAACCCTTTTCACAACCGAAAATCGCCAGAAAATGAAATGATTTTCACAGATTCTTTGTTTTGCATTTTTATGATAGAAGTTAAAGAAAGGGCTGACGAGGGGGTTGCAATGGAACCTGGCCCAACCTTAAAAACTCAAGCCATGGCCTTAGCCCGGTCCTGGCCCTAACGGGTTGAAAATAGCTTGGCCCTTGTCGTAGCCTTGATGGGCCGCACTGGGCCCAGGGCTAGTCCTACAAGGAAAATAATTAAGTGATTAACGGTTTCTAATACGCCCAATTAAAGGGGGTTTCTTCTTCTTTTTTGTTGATGGGGGAGGGATATCCTCCACATTAAATCCTACATATAAAGAGTCTGTATCATTGAAAAATGACAACAGACTTGTATTTGTTTAAAATACATGTATATATTAATAAGGAATCGTTAAAAACCATCATCAAACCATTATGATAGTGGCCCACTTAATGATTATATCAGGCCAACGGCTACACTGATTCATCACTGACCTTAGCCTAGACGAGCCCAGCCATCGGGCCAAAAGCCCTAACCCTACAAGGTCAGGTCACTGGGGCTAGGCCAGCTAACCGAGCCCGTAGTCTTGCCTAATCAAAATTAATAACTACACTACTCTACAAAAATCATTCGATTTGATGTCTACTCTATAAGTACACTTCTCTAAAAAAATTTCCTTAATTCGAAAATATTTTCATGGTTACAAGAGAGAGCCCACATTAACCTTGCGCTGGAAAAAGTATAATAACTTATTTTCTTGCTGTTTCTTCACCGAGGTTAGGATTATTCCAGTATGGCAAAACATCTGGTCCATCTATCGGTGGTTTGGATAATCGCAAATGGGTCCCACCCGTAACATTGAAAATCTAAACAAATGGTCCAAATAAAATGGCCCTGAGGTGGATCATCAGGTGGGCCCATATGCAAATAATTCAATAATGAGGAAAACTGATAACCTATAAGTACTTTACAACTTAAAGCCAAGCAAGACAACATGTAAATAGTTTACACCCAAGACTCATTTCAAGTGCAAGTTTCTTTTATAACTTAAAAAGTTACAGGCATCCAAATGGACCTTAGGCGCATGGTATATAGCATTCACAGCCATGCGCCCTCTACAATCAGGCATTTCTTGATTGATCATTCAGGCCATTATGGAAACCAGAGGTTGAAAGCCATTAGGAAGATCCTAGTATGCTGCAAGGGGGATGGATCATTGGAGATCAACTTTTAACCTAAGACAAAAATGGCCCTTGATCAGATGTCTTCCAGGATATTATGGAGGACAGACTTTTGGGAGCAGATTTGTTGCTAAAAACTGGGTTATTTCTCTTTAGTTATTTGTTTGTGTTTTATTGCATAAGTAAAAGAATGGGCTAAAACTCCCTCACTAGAGAGCTGATTGTGGAGATAATTTATTATCAGTCATTTTCATTTGCATTCAAGGTTTGATTTTTATTTTTTTATTTTTTTCAAGGCTATATAAGCAGCTTGGGCATTTAACTCTCCTCTCATTACTTTATGAAGAATAATTTGGAGAAAAAAATATATTATTTCTTAGCATCTGTTGCCATTGATCTAAACATGTTTTATCTATAATCTCCCCTCTTTTTCTTTTCCCCCTCTAGAGAGTTTAGCTTCAAAATTTCTCGAATCTAGAAATTTCTAGATTTCAATTCAATTCCACACCGCACAGTCCAGCCCATAGAGGGGATTGTGCTTGGAATTCCCCGCTGAAAAAGCCGCCACCCTTTCCATCTCTCCAAGGACATCCTTACATTGAAAAACACCATTGCCTCTGTCTCTTCAATGGCACTGGCTCTTTTCAATCATGGCTTCAAGTGGCATTCATCGAATGGTGTTTCTCTTTAATAACAGCAGCATATTCCATTGTTTGAGTGAGAACATCTTTCTTCAAGTAAACTCCATTTGAGCTAATGCATGAAAATTTCCACTTCTCTGTTTGCTCTTCTTCTTCTTCTTCTTTTTTGTATTTATCCCATCTTTATGTGCATTTGCTGAATGGCATCTCTTCAACAAAAGAAGCATATTCTTTTACCCTTAAGTGCAGAAATCTTTCTTGTAGTAACTCTGCTTGTGAAAATTTCAGCTTCACCCGCCAGGATTTTTCTATGTTCTTTTCAAAAGATACAATCTCAGTTACTCCAACTCCTAATCTTATAGAAAGATTGAAATAGCAACGCCATTGGAACCATGTCTCCATTTACTCATAATTCTCGAGTTCGGAATCCAAATTGGGAAAGTATCGAAGAAGCTTCATATTCGCCATAACTTCGTCCAATAATGCATAGATCTCATCAGATCTTTGATGTGATCTATCCTCCACAATAAACTTGTGAACAATGCCCCCTGATTCGATAAAACTGTAACCTGCTGCCTTCTTCATTTGGTTCCCTTTCATCTGTATCCTCACCTTTGCGACCCCATCCCACCGGTCTGATGCCGCATAAACATTCGAAAGAATCACATAATTTCCTGGATTCCATGGCTCCAGCTCAAAGAGGAACTCAGCTACTCTTTCTGCCATCTCAACATGGCCATAGAAACTGCAAGCTCCTAAAAGAGCCCCCCATACTACTGAATCTGGACTCATGGGCATGCTTGTTATTAGAGCATAAGCTTCATCTAACTGTCCAGACCGTCCCAAAAGATCAACCATGCAGCCATAGTGTTCCAATTTAGGACTAAGGGAGAACTCTTTCTCCATAGATTCAAAAAATCGCCAACCATGGTCAACTAGGCCTCCATGAGTGCATGCCAACAGAACAGCAACGAATGTAATATCATCGGGTGTGATTCCACTTGCCTAGGGTTGATTAAAAAATTCAAATGAGCAGTGAGCAAACAGTCTCAGAGAGAAGAAGTATAAACATGTTAAAACATAAGAAATAGAACAAGTGATTAAAGGGAAAATCTAAGATGAGCCTAGTACAGTGCACTCAATTCTTTACTGGAAGCTATTTAATACATTAGTAGAGCATGATAGCCATGTGCTTGCATTCAGTAGAACTGTCTAAGCGGCATACATGTAACTCAAATCAAACCATCAAAATCGTGGACCCCATCATAGATAGGTCAATACTCATAACCCGAAAATCAGATTGATTAATGATTAACATCTCATTAGAAGACATTTGTTAGTTGAATTCAGAATGTTTGGCTATTTTTATTCGAACTGTCCAATAGATGTCAACAATCGGCCAGCTAAGACATTGGTTCATTGTAATTTTTTATTCGCCGTGTATCTAAAGTTGGGCCAATGACTCGGATGGTTTAATTTGAGTTAAAAGTTACATGCAACATGTGCAACTTTTTATTTCATTTGTGCAAATCATCCCACTCCGCTAGGGCATTAAAAAAAAATCCATTTCTTTATCCAATGTATCGCGTTCAAATTGGATGTGTGGCACAACAGGTCCTTGATCTGGACCATTTATTGGATGTGTACATTGTGCACGGAGGGATGTTTGTAAATCGCACGGATTGGACAATCCTATCCATCCAACTGATGGCCTCTTCAAATTCGATGCAAACCGGTTGTCAATGTTCTATTTTACCGTCTTTTTGTAAATCACGGGCCAGACTAAGGTCGACCAATCTGTGAGATTTTTCTACCGTGTCCTATCCACTGTACATGACAAGCGGACTGGATCATGTACAGTTGTGTTATGTGTCCAAATTAAGTGTGCTAAGGTGAGTTTTCTCAACAACATCCCCTACCCATTCAGCAAATATCAAAATTCTGAGAAGACAGATAAGAAATTGACAAAAGAGACTCACCAGCATTTCATGGAAAAGCTCCAAACCCTCCTTCCATCTCCCATGAACAGCCAAACCCATGATCATGGAATTCCAAGAACAAAGATTCCTCCCCCTGCCCATCTCTTCAAACATTCGCTGCGCCTTGTCAATCCTCCCGCACTTGGCGTACATCTCAACCAAAGCATTTGCCACAAACACATTCCTCAAGAACCCATTCTCCCTTGCATACCTATCGATCCTCTCCCCCAACTCCAACGCCCCAAGCTTCGCACAAGCTGGAAGGACACTCGCCAGCGTCACTTCATTTGGCCTCACCCCAGCCTCCCTTTCCATCATCAAAAACACCTCCATTGCCTCCTCAAACCTCCCATTCTGACAGTACCCAGAAACCATCGCTGTCCAAGAAACCACATTCCTCCCAGGCATCCTCTCAAAAAGCTCATTCGCCTCCGCCAGCGCCCCCCACTTAGCATAACCCGCTACAATTGAGTTCCAAGAGGGCAAGTCCCTCTCAGGCATTTCGTCGAACACCCTACGTGCATACTCGAGAACCCCAGATTTCGCGTACATATCAACCAACGAAGTGAAAACGAATGCGTCGAATCGAAAACCCATCTTAAGGAATAGGGCGTGGATCGCTCGGCCGTGTTTGGGCGACGACGGGAGGGTAGCGCAGGCGGTGAAAACGAAGGTGAAGGAGTAGGTGTTTGGAGGTGTGGAGGAGTGGGAGAGCATCTGAGAGAAGAGGGAGAGGCATTGGTAGGGAAGAGCGTGGGAGGCGTAAGCTTGGAGAAGCTTGTTGTAGAGGAACGTGGTTGGGAAAATGAGCTGATGATCGAAGAGAGAGCGTGCGTATGAGATGTTTGAGAGAGAGAGAAGTTTCACGATGAGGTATTTGGTGTGGTCGATGCCGTTGCGAAGGGTGTGAGCGTGGATTTCCTTCAGCTGCTTCATTAGAAAACCTCTATTTTCGCTTTACTTGTCTGGCCTTCTATTGGGAGGAAGCGGATTGCGTACTGTGTAATTTATGTGGGGCCCACTGTGATGTATCTGTTTCATCCACGCCGTCTATCCGTTTTAACAGTTAATTTTATATCATGAACCCAAAACAGAAGCATTTCCAGAGCTCAAGTCGACCACACCTTAGTATATTCAGTACGCCATTAGGACGCCAATTGTCCGTGTCCGGCGGTCAAGAAGTTGATGTACAGGGAAGCTCTGTGGGGCCCACAATGTCTATGAGAAATCCACTCCATCCATCCACTGCGTCCATCTGTTTTGAAAGATTACAATAGGATAGGATTCTAAAAATCAGGGAGATCCCAAAGTCAGGTGGGCTGTTGAGATGTGGAGCCACATTTGGACGGCCGCTCGACCAATCGAGTGATCTACTCGACCGGTCGAGTGGCCCGCTAAACCAGTCGTGGACTAGCTCGACATGTTTAGATCAATAATGCCCTGACCTCATCCTCAAAAACAATGCCAATGGATTCCAATTGGCTCGTGACCGTATTGAACTCGTGGACTGGCTCGACTCGTTATTGTTCAGATTCAGGGAATGCTCTAAACGTTGAAGGAAGATGAAGATCGCTAAACACAGGAGGCAATAAAAACGGACGTTCTAAGTAGAGAAAAAGTCCAAGAGACCGAAAGACAAAGATGGGTGTTGGCATTGCGGCAAGAAAGTGCACATGAAACGTGATTGTAGGGCGCTTAAGAAACAAGAAGGAAGCTCTCAAGGCGGGAGGGATTCAGTGAATCTATCTGAGTAGAGTGACACAGAGACGTTGATCTTGTCTCTTAATGCGAGAAATGAGTCTTGGGTTATAGACTCGGGTGCTTCGTTTCATGCCATTTCATGTAAGGAAGTTTTGTGTAATTATGTATCAGGTGACTTCGGGAGAGTCTACCTAGATGATGATGAGCCGTGCAGTATTGTTGGAAAGGGAGACATTCATATAAATCAAAAAGACGGAACGACTTTAAAATTGAAAGATGTCAGACATGTACCGAGTTTGAAACGGAACCTGATCTTAGTGGGGCAGTTGGCCGATACTGGTTATGTGACGACATTCACCAGTGATTCTTGGAAGATCACAAAAGTACCTTGGTGATATCTCGAGGCAAGAAGGAAGATATTTTGTACGTGACTTCAGCATCGTATAGTTCACTCGCAGTCGCATCAATTGGAGTGAATGAGCAGTTATGACATTAGAGGTTGGAACATATGAGTGAGAAAGAGATGAAAGTACTATTGTCAAAAGAGAAGCTACTAGGGCTGAAGTCTATTGACTTGGAAATCTGCGATGACTGCGTGTATGGCAAGCAGAAGAGGGTAAGTTTCAAGAAGACAGGACGCGCTCCAAAGACGCATCTGTTGGAGCTTTTACACACTGATGTATGGGGACCGGCATAGGTATTATCTCTTGGTGGCTCACGTTATTTTGTTTCTTTTATTGATGATGCTAGTAGAAAACTGTGGGTCTATTTCTTAAAGCATAAATCTGATGTATTTGATGTATTTAAGAAGTGAAAAGTTATGGAAGAAAACGAGACAGGTAAAATAGTAAAATGTCTCAGATTAGATAATGGGGAAGAGTACGGTGATAAGAGATTTGAGGAGTATTGTGCAACAAATGGAATCAAACATTATAAAACGATTCCAGGGACACCGCAGCAAAATGATGTGGCTGAGGGCATTAACAGGACCATCATTGAGCGCGCTAGGAACATGAGGTTACATGCAAGGTTGCCTAAGACCTTTTGGACAGATGCTGTGAATACTGCCGCATATCTTATCAATAGAAGTCCCTTAGCACCATTGGATGGTGGGCTACCAGAAGAAACGTAAACTGGGAAAGAAGTGAACCTTGCACATCTCAGAGTGTTCGGTTACACTTCATATGTTCACATTGATGCAGAGCACAGAAACAAGTTAAGTGTGAAGTTTAGGAGGTGTATGTTTACAGGCTACGGGCAGCATGATTTTGGCTATAGGTTTTGAGATGCAAAAAATAGGAAAATCATCAGAAGCAAGGACGTATTCTTCAATAAAAAAGTGATGCATAAGGATAGTGTGCAGGAAAATAAGGCCGAGGAAAAAGAATTCGTAGAGTTGAAAGAGTTACCGGACACGGGTGTTACAGCGCCACAAGATGATCATACATATGAGCATTATGAGGCAGAGCCACAGACACCGGTTCTGAGGAGATCTACTCGGGAGAGGAGACCCACGGTCTGATACTTACCCTCCTTACATTATCTACTGCTGACAGATAATGGTGAACCAGAGTGTTTTGAAGATGCATTATAGTTAGATACACGGGTTAAGTGGAAGCAGGCCATGAATGATGAGATTGACTCTCTTGAGTCCAATCGTACAAGGGAGCTAGTCACTCTACCCAAGGATAAGAAAGTTCTTCATAACAAGTGGATTTACAGACTGAAGGATGAGCACGATGATTCGAAACGGTACAAGGCTAGACTGGTTGTGAAAGGGTTTCAACAAAAGGCAGGTATCGATTTCACTGAAATATTTTCACCGATAGTGAAAATGTCTACGATTCACATGGTCTTAAGTATAGTGGCCACAGAAGACTTACATCTAGAGCAGGTAGATGTTAAGACAACCTTTCTTCATGGGGACCTTGAAGAAAAGATATATATGCATCAACCGACAGGATATGTGGCACCAGAAAAGGAGAACAAAATGTGCAGACTGAAGAAGAGTCTATATGGCCTGAAGCAGGCCCCGAGACAGTAGTACAAGAAGTTCGGCAGTTTCATGTCGGGAAACGGTTTTAGGAGATGTCATGCAGACCACTGTTGTTATTTGAAGAAGTTTGATACGTCATACATTATCCTTCTTCTGTACGTTGATGATATGCTTGTGGCCGGTTCAAGCATGAAAGACATCTCAGATCTCAAAAGACAACTGTTTAGCGAATTTGTCATGAAGGATTTAGGAGCTACAAAACAAATCCTAGGCATAAGGATAAAGCGTGACAGGGAAAACAAGAAACTAGTTTTGTCACAGGAAGAGTACATAGCCAAGATACTTGATCGATTCAATATGGGAGGTGCTAAGCCAGTTAGTACTCCATTAGCCAACCACTTCAAGTTATTTAAGGAGCAAGGGGCAAAGACGCAGGAGGAACGGGACTACATGGCTAAAGTCTCATACTCGTCAGTTATTGAGAGTCTCATGTATGCTATGATGAGCACGAGGCCAGACATTGCTCAAGTAGTGGGAGTTGTTAGCAGGTTCATAAACAACCCCGAGAAGGAACATTGAGAAGCTGTAAAGTGGATCCTCAAATACTTGGTAGGTACTAAGGATGTAGGACTGTGTTATGGAGGATAGAAAATCAAGCTACAAGGCTACGTGGATTTAGATTTGGCAGGAGATATCAACAGCAGAAGAAGCACTACAGGTTATGTTTTTTCTCTGGGTAGTGCTGCAGTCAGTTGGGCCTCTCAGTTATAGAAGATAGTATCTATCAGTACGATAGAAACAGAATATGTTGTAGCTACAGAAGCGTGCAAGGAGATGGTATGGATGCAAGGTTTCATAGAAGACTTGGGTAAGAAGCAAGCGGATTGCAAGCTGTACAATGACAGTCAGAGTGCAATACACTTGGCTAAAAATTCAGCCTTTCATTCAAGAACCAAGCATATTTCCATCAGATATCATTTCATACGTTCTTTACTAGAAGATGGATCGATTGATTTGGAGAAGATTCATACTAGTGAGAATCCTGCGGATATGCTGACCAAGGTAGTTACACGGGAGAGGCTAAAGCTTTGTTCAGCTTTGATTGGTCTTCAGGCTTGAAGACGGGGAGGTGGTGCACTCCGGTTGTAGATGACGAAGGTTTATGGTGATGTGTCTCCAAGTGGGAGATTGTTGAGATGTGGAGCCACATCGACGACCGCTCGACCAGTCGTAGACTGACTCGATTCGTTTTCTAGCGAGTTGGGATTTTGGATTTCCAATGTGCTCAACCAGTCATGGGATGTGCTCGACCGGTCAAGGGTGCCACTCGATCGGTCGAAGACTCCGCGCGACCAGTCGAGCTTATGTAGATTTGAGTTCGGATTTGATACGGACTACGGAAATTTGAGTCGATTTTCGTAGAGGTGGGAAATGGGAGTTGCCTAAACTATAAATAGGTATCCCTAGGGCTTTTCTAGGTAATGAAAAATAATTCTAAGGTGTGGGCAAATGGTTTTCTCTTTACTTCCAAGGGAAAGGTTAGTATATTGCCTTATAATCTTCATTTTTCTTCATAGTGGAAGTTTGCATTCGTGGTTTTTTACTCTTGTTGGGGTTTTTCCACGTATATCTTGTCTTGTGGTTTGTTTGGAATGCTTTGATTTTGTCTCTAGTCTATATTTATTCTTGTTTATCGTTTGTGGGTGAGACCGGAGATTGGATCTCGGTTCACTACATTGTTGGCGTGCTGCGCAACATGGGCAACACCAACAAAACAGTGGAACAACGATGTCTACCGTTGAAACATTCCTGCAGCTGACCATGCTATTTATATGCCATCCAAATTGTTCATAGATTTATTTCCACTTAGATTAACTGTAGGAATAAATATTGTTAGTGTGTGGGGTTCAATCCACACCAGATGAGTTTTGGATCTTCTTAATTTTTAGAATCATGTTCTATTATGGTCTTTAAAAATAGTTCGATGGAGTGGATTTGTCCCACACGGCTTGTCACAGGCAATCCGCTCCCTCTCCAATAGCAGTTCTTCGTGACAACGGATGCCTGATAAATTTTTTTGTTAAACGCGGAAAGAGTTTCAAGTGTAATAAGTTTGCATACTATTTTGTTTAGCTTTTAAGTGATAATTTATTTACAAGTAAATAGATTGTGCATTTGGCTAATTTGTAAAGTTTTTACAATGAATAAAGTAGATATTCATATTGAAGAGCTTGCAAGGTGAACCTTTTAAAATCTGCAAAACTCGTCTCAGAAAGACTTGATTTTTTTAGGACCTTAAGAGGCCATTAAAGCGTGCACACACTAAATGGAATGAATGTCTTCTACTCATCACAGTAGGGCCCAAATGCAATTTGAAAGTTTTTAATGGTGGACATCCCATCATTCCCTCACGCGGTCCATTTGATAATGTACGAGTTATTTTTTTAGGGCTACAGTATAATATTAAGGGAAGCATATAATGGATAGATTGGATATACCATATGCATTATTGTGAGCCCCATATGTCATGACTATATATTAGCTATTGTGTTATAATATGTATAATATCTTTTTGGCTATAAATATCTTACCTGTAACTCCAAACATGACTTTTTACCGTGTTTCACATTATGGTTAAAAGTTGTAATCTATTTACAGCTTATAAAGCCTTTACAAGCAAATATACGCATCCAAAACAACCCCTATAATCAAATTACCTGTAATTCATTTACAACTCAAAGACTTTATAGGCATCCAAATGACCTCTTAGTAAATTTTGTGGGGCCAACTGCAATCCATTTTCTAGTTTATTTTAGCTCATGAGCCGAAAATTGAAACATATCCAAAAATCAAGTCGGCCACCCTACATGAAAACGGTGGGATAATGATGTCCACTGGTTGAAACCTTCCTAGGGCCATAGTGAAGTTTATCTGTCATCCAACTCGTTGATTAGGACACACAGACATGGATGAAGGGAAAACCCAAATATCAGCTTCATCTAAAACTTCTGTGGCCCCAAGAAGTTTCCAAACGGTGGGTGTTCAATTTCCACTGTTTCCTCTAGTGTGGTCCACTTGATCTTTGCATATACTTCAATTTTGGGCTCATGCAGTAGAATAAGCCATAAAAATGGATGGACGGCATGATGAAACACATACATCAGAGTGAACCCACAGAGTTTCCTCAGTATGCAATCAGTGTCCGTACAAGTAGAGCCAATGGCTTGGTTACTAAGACCGTTTATATCCAAATATTAGGTTGGATTTGGAGATCCAGTCCACCTATTTTAGTCTTATTTCAGTTGGACGTGGACCATTGTTCTATTTCTCTTCTTAACAGTCTATTTATAGGCCACGAACTGAAGGGCTATGATTGTTCCATCTCCAGTTTGTGCATGTAGAGCCCATGGTTCAAGGATCCCAACCATTGGTCTGAATGCAACCACACTGGATGGGTGATGCACAAGAGATCTCCAACATTGGACAATTCAAACCTTTAGAGAATATCAAAGGTCCAAAATAAGTAATCATAGTTTGGATATTAGAAATAAATAAAATCAATCCCAGACAAAATTGGAGCATAATCCATCTTGTGACACATCATATCAAGAGTCTGATCTCACCAAAATCCTTGTTGGCCATACCACAGGATTTTCAAGGTTTCTGGCATGATTTTACATGGTGTAGCCCACATAATATTTAGATCAGGTTGATTTTTGTAGCTGATCTGTGGCGCCAAGGCCTAGGGTCAAGTATCCCACCTGATGGACAGTGGATTTTACATGCACAATATATGGGCCCCACAAAGCTTGAATATTTTATTAACCATTCCGGTGGGGGTCTCCAAAATTAGACTAGAATCGTCTACCACCAAGCTCGTGGGACCATCATGTCTTACATGTAAAATCCACTCCGTCCATCAGGTTCTATCCTCGATTCTATTACCTTGAAAGAAAAAACGCGAGATCAAGATCTCAGGTGGGCCACACTATATGGAACAATGGAATGGAATGCCAACCATAGGTTTTTGTGTGGGACCACCATGGTTCGTATCGTTCATCAAACCCGTTGATCAGGTGTAACTCACCAGGATGAAGGACCTGATGAACGGGTAAGATCACACCATTATGACCATACACACGAACTTGTGGTTGGCATCACATTTGTGGTGTGGCTCAACTGAGCTGCTTATCTGGCTGATTTTGGGCAGCAGGGCGTAGAGCCTGAGTAGGGCACCTGATGGACAGTGGATTTTACGCTTACAACATGGTTGTACGTGTAAAATCCACTCTATGTGACCGTATGAACAGGTTGATCACAGATACACACCTGTGTGGGACCCACAGATTGTTTCACCTTTCTATGGTGGACGTCATTATCCCTCTCTGCTTCCTGTGGTGTGGCCCACTTGAGCTTATAAATCTGCCTCATTTTTTGACTCATGCCCTAAAATGAGCCGATCAAATGGACAACATGGATCACACACATACATCATGGTGGGATCCATGAATTTCACTCATCATCCGTTTTTTAAGGCAATTTTGAAAAAACGAGGCATATTTTCATCGGCTAAATTCTCCCATGATTCACTCTCTTCCCGATAAGTACCAGAGGTCATCATTACTTATTCACAAACATTTATGGTGGTAAATAGAAAAACAAACACCCCCTAAGTGATTAACATACATACCTCATTTAGAGGTGGATCCAATACAAACAATTCCACTTAACCTTATCTTCAACTTACAAACCAATGTATGAAGCCCACCATAATGTTTTAATGACATCCAATCCACCCAACATTTGTGCCCCCTATCTTTTTCCTTGGCTCCAAAAAATAAAATAAAATAGGCCGATCCAAAACTTAGGTGGGCCACACCAAAGGTAATAGTTGGATGGGAACACCCAAAATTAAAAACCTTTCAGATTATGTGGGGCCTACTATATTCTGTATATACTCTGAACGCCATTCCACAGATGCATCTAAACAGGATTCATGGACATCCTACGAATAAAGGCATTCTAATACTCAGGTGGGCACAATTCATTATATTAGAGATTACAAATGTCCAATCAATCTCAAAATTGAAAATTTAACTTATCTAATGCAACTCCCACAACTTAAAGCCAGTTTTATCAAGTTAATATACACCACATGCCAGAGTATCAACCCTCACACTCAGTCTTGCAAACCATTGCTCTCTACATGCATTTCAACTACTGAAAAGTTCAAACGTCTTGAAATGCTTGTTTTAACCTGAGACCGCAATGCTGAAACGCAGTCTACCATTGAGGCACAGGCTCGCACCCTTGAAATGCTTATTGATTCCCACCATCTGTCCGTAAACAGTGGGGATAATGTGTGCACCTACTCCCTGTGGATTGAATATGTGCTCGTTAAATATTTAACATTATTCCGCCTACCGGAGAGAGAGAGAGAGAGAGAGAGAGAGAGAGAGAGAGAGAGAGAGAGAGCCCAATTTCACCAATGAAGATGTCTGCGGTATTGAAAACAGTATGCACTTCACGTCGGCCTTCGGATGGATATCGTCCACAGAAGATCCGAATCTGAACGAACAGTGATGTTCTCCTCGCGTACAATGTTGGATGTACTTATAAGATCACCAAATTTCATTGCCGTGTCCACTGAAATTTAATCAAATTACAAACACATCATTTCATCTGCTAGTAAGTATAAATGAATAAATAAGGGGCCTGCTCGATTCAGTATTTAATAATTAGGGTTATTTGCATCTACCTCCCCTCTCTTATATCATTAATTCGTTATACGACAATTGGATGTGCCTCGACTATGTTACTTAGGGTCAGTTTTGGCGCACTTTTGCAAAAGGGATTTTCAAGACTGCTTTTTTCGGTTGACTTGACAAAAACCAGTCCAATTGGATTTTGTCGGGTTGGCATTTTAGCATTTTGCCAGGTGAGGGATCAGATAAGGGTTTGCTAAGCGCAAACAAACACACCAAGCCAACAGCAGTTTGGATAAAAATGGGGTTTAGACCTCAAATGCCCCTTTGAGGGTGCCTCCAAACAGGCCCTTACATATCATTATATGACAACTGGACATGCCTTCCCTCTGTTTTTCATTTTCACAGAAACTCCCTTCTGGCCTCCATCACACTCCATTAGGAGCCATTAGAGGCATCTGTACCAAATGACCAAAATACCCTTCATTGGGTTTGAAGACGTTAGATAGATAATGTGCAACTAGCTGCATGTGTGGCCCAGCATGATGTATGTATGCCATCCACTCGAACTGGGTCACTCCATAAAAATTGGACACCCCAAAAAAAAAAAAAAGGCTGATCCAATCATCAGGTGGGCCTCACCCTAGATGGTTGGATCAGCCTGATTTTTGGGGCATCCCATTTTCTTTTTTCTTTTTTTCTTTTTTTTTTTTTGGGGGGGGGGGGTGGCATGCGCACACCTCGGTGGGACCTACACATATCTACTAGTTGCCTATGAGATTGGAGTAAAACGGTCATTTCCTCAAAGAAAACAGTGCTAAAAGACAGTGGTTTCTCGTCTGGGGGATATGTAATGAATCTGTAAAACAGAGAAGTATCTCATCAAGTTGTTATGTAACAAAGGGAGGTAAATGCAAAAAACCCATAATTAAATTACAAATATCAGTTTTCAAAGAAGGTGGTGGGTTCAAAACTTTCCAGTCTCCTTCACCTTTCATTTTAAAAAATAATAATTATCAGGTGACTGACTCAGTTAGAATGACTAGGAGTCATGTCGCGTCCAACGAATCGGCAAGTTGACTTGAAAAGTTGTGTTATTTCTCGACAGAGTCACACTGCGAGCAAGTTCCCTAGTGGCATGGCATGAAATCCTGTTGGGTCAAGTTGACCCGGCCAAGTTTCTAGTTGAGTCACACACTTTTACAACTATAGTTTTTTTTTTTTTTTGAAAGGTGACTTAAATTCATTAAAAGGAAAAACCGAAAAGGGAGAAACAGTCCGCTGAGATAGCGAACTGAGCACCCAGATACAACCCAAAAAAGGAGAAAAAAACAAAAGAAACAGCAACATATAAGAAGATCAAACGAAACACAACAGAAACTACCCCCCAAAAAGGTGATCGGGGGCAAAGGGGGTCCCACTGAGATTGACTGAATTGCAGGCCCATTCTACGACGAACTGATGGATTCTCGTGGTCACCCACTCCACTGAGTGGGGAGTATCTCTGAAGCAGCGATTGTTTCTCTCTTCCCAGAAGGTCCACCAAGCAGCCAATAACGCCATTCTCCAAACCCGAGATCTGTCTTTGCCGAGAAGGACACCATGCCAGGCCACAATAACGCGATTCGTTGACCTAGGAGAGGTCCATGAAACAGAAAATGATGACAGAATGGTAGACCAAACATGCTGAAAGAAAGGGCAGTGAATGAAGAGGTGGTCTGTCGACTCTTCATTAGACATACAGCAGATACATATGTTGGTGAAAATCATACCCCTTCTCCTTAGATTATCTATTGTAAGGACTTTCCTCTTGGCAACCAACCACCCAAAAACGGCTATTTTGGGAGGGACTTTATAATTCCAGATTTTTGCTGTAAAAACTTCCTCTTCCTGCTGAAACAGCAGTTCAGAGACTTCACAGAAAACTGGCCCTTTTTGTCTAAATTCCAGGTGATTCTGTCTTGCTGCTGAGGATCAGGACGGCACATGTCTAACTGCTGTAGGAGAGCCACGTAGTCTTCCACTTCCCAATCGTATAGATTGCTCCTGCAAGGCGGGAGCCAGACCACAACATTGCCAAGAACGGAGTAGCAATCAGCCACAGTAAGGAGAGGATTAGTGGCCAGACGATAGATGGCTGGAAAAATCTCTTTAAGAGCCTTGGACCCCACCCAAATATCCTCCCAAAAATGAACTTTGTCGCCTTTCCCAATAGAAAAACCTATGTGTCTTTGCACCTCCGCCTGAGAAAGAAGAACACCCCGCCAAACCGCAGACATACTGTAGGACAAAACACAGGTGGTCCACCAGCCTTCAGACGATTGCCCATATTTGCATTTGATTACCCTATTCCAGAGGGCCCCATTTTCGCATCCAAGCCTCCACCACCACTTGCCGAGAAGAGCCAAATTCATAGCTTTCAGGTCCCCAACGCCTGGGCCTCCATCTTGAAAGTGTTGACAGACTTCTTTCCAGCCCACTAGGTGAAATTTCTTCCTTTCCTCACAGCCATGCCAAAGAAAATCCCGTCTAAGCCTTTCGAGAATCGATATGATCTTCACCGGACATTTGAATAAGGACATAAAGTATAAGGGAAGGTTAGATAGAGCTGCTTTGATCAAAGTGAGCCGACCCCCAAGCGATAGGTACCGACATTTCCATCTAGCAAGATAGGATTCAAACCGGTCAATGACTTTATCCCACATCGCCACAGGGGGCTTGCCAACTCAGAGGGGAAGCTCGACAAATACGGTGGGAAGAGAGCCCAACTCACAGCCGAAGAAGTCTGCTAAGCTTCAAGTCTCGGCATCGCTGATGTTAACTCCAAACAGCGTAGATTTTCGCAGGTTTACTTTAAGGCCTGATACCGCTTCAAAGCAATGGACAGAGGTACGAAGATTGCTCACTTTGTCCAAATAGGCTTCACTAAACAGGAGCGTATCGTCAGCATACTGGATGTGGGATATGGGCCTGTCCATGTCTTTAATCTGAAAACCCCCGATGATACCTTCTGTCTGACCTTTACTCAATATGCGGGAGAAAGCCTCAGCCACTATAAGAAATAGGAATGCGGATAGAGGGTCTCCCTGCCGCAATCCTCTAGAGCTTCTGAAAAATCCTTTGGGAGAACCGTTGATCAGAATTGAAAACATCGCTGATCCAACATACACCTTGATCCAGGCTGACCATCTGGGCCCAAACCCCATTCTCTTCAACATGTAAAGGAGGAAATTCCAATCTACATGATCATAGGCCTTCTCAAGATCAAGTTTACATATTATTCCTTTGGATCCGGACTTGTGGCTGGAATGCAAACATTCAGAGGCAATGAGAGAGCTGTCAATGATTTGTCTTCCCGGTATAAATGCGCTTTGGTGGTGAGAGATGATTTTATCTTGAACCCCCTGGAGACGAGTGGCAAGGACTTTGGCAAGGATTTTGTATGGGCCACCAAGAAGGCTGATCAGTCTGAAGTTTTGAAGAGTTTCAGCCCCCTGGATTTTCGGAATAAGAGCAATGAAAGTGGCCCCTAACGCGTTGGATAAGAGACCCCTATCGTAAAAATCGTTTAGGAAAGCCATGATATCTTCCTCCAACAGCCCCCAGAAATGCTGAAAGAAGAGGATATGAAACCCATCGGGGCCCAGGGCTTTATCACCTTCCAACGTCTGAACCACGTTCTTAACTTCGTCGAGAGAGAAACCAACTTCCAGGGCCGCAGCGTCCATTTCTGAGATGCGATCGAGAGCCAGGAAATCCAAGTTGGGTCTGTGGCAGCTGTCAGCCATAAGGAGGTTGGAGAAATAACTGATAGCCTCGTCAGCAATCTGCTGTTGATCTTCGATGCGTGTCCCATCTTTCAACAAACAGTTTATCTTATTGCTTCTCGCCCGAGCACTCGCAATGGCGTGGAAATAACGAGTGTTTCTGTCACCTTCCTTTATCCATTTACACCTCGCTTTTTGCCTCTAAGAAATTTCATCTTCAAGAACTCTGGTTGAATAAAATTGGACTAGATCAGCTCTTCTGGACCAAGTGGCACTGTCAGTTAGACCATCTTCACCCACAGAATCTATGGCCTGAATTTCTGCCAGAATAGAATCTGTTTCATCTTGCCGTTTCCGAAGGACATCTGATTTCCAGATTTTAAGCTTTCCTTTGAGCAAACTCAGCTTCTTACTTAATCTGAAACCCGCGAACCCATCGGCCTTAAATCCTTTCCACAAATCAGAGATGAGCTAATCAAAACCATCTATCTTCAACAACGATATATCGAAACGGAAAGGCATCGGGCCCTAATTAACCTCCTCCATAGACAGCACGATCAACACGTGATCAGACGTTGGCCGAGGAAGAGCCGATTGCGAAATGTGGGGAAAGACTTCGATCCAATCACCGGAGACAAGGAAATGATCCAATCTGGCCAGGGAGGGATTCGTTCGCTGACTAGACCAAGTAAATCTTGTGCCGGACAGAGGCAGGTCCACTAAAACATGATCGTCGATCCAGCGGGGGAAGGATCGCATTGCAGCGGATACTCTACCACGAGGAGATCGCTCTTCCGCGTAGCGCGTGATGTTGAAGTCCCCTCCAATGCACCACAGGCCGTCAAAAAGTTCCCTGACAACATGCAGATCATCCCAAAAAGCATATCTCCTTTCTGCTTGGTTAGGACCATAAACTGAAGAAATGAGACAAGAAAAGTTTGAGCCAACCTGATTGAGGATGACAGAGACTGAGAATTCTCCAATTTGACTGCGTTCCATCAACCATAAGGCCGCATTCCAAGCTATGAGAATACCCCCCGTGCTTCCATCCGCATTTGAGGCCAACCACTTCGCATCACTCACGTTCCAGAGGGATCCCAAGAGTTTAGCCGAAAATTCCTGGGCCTTAGTTACCTGAAAACAGATGATTCCAGCCTTACTCCTGCCCGTGATATCATTAATCAGATTACGCTTCTGCTTAGACCCCACCCCTCTAACATTCCACGATAGAATTATCATCTGGGAACCGATCTACCTCGGCGACCACCTCCGATGTTCCCTGCTGCTATTTCCTTAATGAGAAGAGGGCTGGATTGAAGGCTCTGGAGCTCTCTATTTATGGCCGGCTTGGGGGAGGATACTTTAGGGGATTTAGGACATTCAACGGCCGGCCTCGAGCTTCGATGCAGTGAAAGAGGGCTAAGAAGTCTTCTGGGTGATCTCCGAAAGAGAGACCCAGCAACTTGCTAATGTGTCCCATAGCATCCCTAATCCACCGTTTTTTCTAGATCGAATCTGCTAACTCTGCTCTCTGGATTGTGGCTTCCTTCTCTTCTTCGTGTGAAAGGCTTCCCATTCTAATCTGAAGCGGCTCAGCTTCAATAATGTGACCCCCTTGTCCTTCCTGAAATAATGCAACCAAAGAAGAATCCGACATAACCTTTGAGTAAGTAGCAAAGCGGGGAGAGGTGCCAAACGCTGAGTTGTCCTGCTTAGTTGAAACAACAGAGATATTGGATAAGGAATCCGAGATATCTACAGCTCCCAGAGCTAGAGGAGGCATCTATGGGTCACGGAGCAAAATCTGGATCTTGAGACTCCTAATAGTGTCGTCGGATACACCCACTGAATCAGCGAAAAGGGATACACGTCGGTCGAAATACGGAGATGATCGAACTGGAAGGTTCAAATTCAACAGAACTGGAGCTATTGAGTCTCCCTTCTCAACTGGGACGATAGGTCCAGGAAAAACTGAGTCGCAGACCTCCGGATGGGTGCTCTCTATCTCCGGGAGCAGCACGCGCTCGACAGCTAGGGCAGGACTGATGCTGGGAATCTCCGCCGTCCACGTGAGTGTTTGAACATGATCAGGGGTAGGAACACGACACGTATCCTGGGAGATAAGCTTGCTGACACCTTTGGCTAACACCTGCCCAGAGCCATCTATGCCTTCCATGTAGATACCGTCTTCGGTAGATAATGGACAGCTGTTGCTCCTATTGTATGGTAGATCTGCCGAGTACCGGTCCTCAGTAGTCCTCCGATCTGGTACAGTTGAGGTACATCTAAATCGTGTATCTGCATCCTCTTCTCCGTTAGCTCTGAGAATGGAGGAGGCCATGGATCTATCTCTAAACCTCCAGAGGTTGCCCCATCTGGGAATCGGGTCTTCCTTACGTTCCAATTGGATGAGGAGGGAGATAACTTGATCATTTGCGTGGACCTGAATGTAGGACGGCAATGGTGCCCCCTTCTTCCTGCGCACCAACACTCTAAGAACCCCCACCTCCTCACCCGATAATGATTTGGGGTCCACCTGAATGAGGGTACCTAGGCGGGAAGCAGCAGATCGGAAAAACTCCTCGTTCCATAGTTCCAATGGCACTGACCAAATCAACATCCACACCTCTTCAAATCCAGACATGGAAAACTCTTCCCAGCTCCATATAGAGATGATCGGGCCGTCTTTGTATAACACTCCTACCATAATAAGAAGATCGATATTATAGTCTCGATTAAGCTTAATCCACAACTCATTAAAACCAATAGGTTTGACTGTGTAGCTAGACGTAGGAACGCTGCAGCATTCGTCGAACCATTGAATCACTTGAGATATGGATACACCCTCTTTGGTGATGGCAACTACCGAGTTGCATAGGTCTTTTTTGCTCTGGCAATGGACCCCTGATCAACATATATGCAGCCATCTTCCTTACTCTCCGTTCGCTTTTCCTCCTTGCCCTATCCTTGTTGCCCCGTACCGCTACGGGACGAACTCCCCTGCTGGAATCCGCCTGTGTGTTGAGGAGAGCTTCTTTGAAAGAAGAGGAACCCTTCTGGAAGCCATTGCTGAAGATAGGATTTCCTGCCGTCGTCGCTTGAGAAGAATGAGTAGTAAGCCTCTTTTCGCCCGGTCGGATTCTACGTTCAAGGCTGAACTTCGCCCTTTGAACATGCATTTTCTCGCCCCCAAAGCTCTCCCCATTTAGGGTTTGAATCGCCTTAACGAGTTCCCTCTCTGAACTCATTCTAACTAGAGTGAATCCCCGAAGGGATCCATTCCCTTTGTTCCTTGGTAGCACCACGTCCATGACGGTACCAGCTCTTCCAAAGACTCGCGCAAAGTTTATTGGAAGCCACCCCGGCTGGAAAGCCCTTCATAAACAAAGTTGGGAAACTATCCACATTTCGTTTGCGCTGTGGAGGAGCATACCCATTCCTTTGATTTGGTTTCTTAGTAACTAGCACCCAATCTTCCTTATCATGGCTGTGATTATGGGTTGATGTCTCTCCCTGTTCTCCTTCCTTATCTTGTCATTCCACGATCTTTGCCGCTATCACCGTTCTCTCTGTTGTTCCGTACTCTTTCGCGTTTTTGAATCGGTCTACATCCGCATCTACATCATCTCCGTCTTTTGCTTCCGTCGTCATCTTCATATCATCTCCGCATATTATAAATGATCCGCGTGTTTTTGAAGAATCGGTTCATGAATCAAACCCCAATTGATGAACTCAACAGAATAAACATTAGACAATTTGATTTCGGTCTCAGTTTTTGAAGCAAAGGCCAAGCAATAGATGGCCAATTACAACTATAGTTATATGTCTCCGATCACAATCAGACGATCATCGATGGCCAGTTACATTGAAAATCCAGTGCGATGGGATTATTCAGGATAGTTCTTCTTAAGAGCATAAAGAAAAGGATGCATAGACTTAGAAAGAATTTCATGCCATTCCATCAGAGTATTGCCACTAATCCAGTGCAGTCGGAAAATGTTAATGTTATCTTGATGTATATGTACTTACTAAGATCCCATTGTAGGCCTGTCGTGGTGGTTCTTGCAGATGCCTCGCCCATGGGAATGAGGCCACAGTGCGGACCTTCTACAGAGGGCTGTATATGAATCTCATGATGGTGGGTTTTCGGAAGAAGCTGGATCAAGCAATCATCGGACAAAAGAACTATCCTGATGTTTGAAAACCGATAGAGAACATTTATGTTTCCAACCTCGTGATCAAACCTCCCACCAAGAGCTCCTGCAACAAGAATGCTCAACTGCAATCCTAAGAATATATCAGTAAAAATAAATAAATAAATAAAAGAGTAGGAACTCGCAATCATACAGAAGGAATATGATCCAATAAGGGCATGCTGTCATTCAAATATGCTTGTTCTTTTCAGTAAATAAGGGGAAATATCTTGCATTGTATGATGAGTATTTTTGTCAAGACTCGAGACTAAATAATTTGTATTTATCTTTCCCCATCAACATGTCATGCGCATAGGACATCTGAGCTGTGAAAAGATGGGTAACACTGAAGATTACCTGACATGAAAATCAGGCCAATCTGCTGATTACGTGGGTCACACCCGAATACCGATTCGGACCATTGTTGACCATTGATTTCGATGGTGTGCCCTGCCCAACAAGTGAAGCAGCCAGATTCTTAGCCGAGGTAATCTTCACAGTGTGGCCCATCTTTTGCACAGGTCAGATGTTCATGCGAGTGACGCATCGGCAGGAAAAATGGAGCTGTCTGTGTAAGTTCACACAGTGCGTGTATGTGATCATTCGTGCATTTCAAAAGGGCACGTGTCCCTGTACCAAAAGGGCACATGCTCCCTTGGAAGTAGAAGTCCTGAAAACCCAGCCAAAATATTCCTATTTTGTTTTCATTTAAATTAGTCATGATCATTGTCTATATTGCTGGGGCTATTGGCCTAGTTCAATCGTACCAGGCAACCCACATGCAGGCAGCCAAGCCAATTTCAAGGAAACCCCAAAAAAATGGACAGCTGCTTAGACCCCAGGCAGACACTGACAAAGGCCAGATGGCCACCGTGGGGCTTACCCACCCTCTAAACCCTAGAAAAGTACCTTTATCTTCCTCTTTCAAGATCAATCAGACTGGGACACTGCTCATCCCACTTGAGGGTGGAGTTTTCACCTAGCTAGCCCTTGAAACTGCTATCATGAGAGCTTGTAAAGTTGACTACTTGCAAAGGCAGGCAAATCAACAGCCACACACCCACCAAGGTTTTGCCAATATGAGATGGGAGATGAAACGGATTCAAAAGGGACAAATTGGAGAATGTGGTTGTCCCTTTTGAATCCTAAAGAGGATGTGGTGAGAGATTGGAGGTCAAAAGACATTTTATTTTTTTTTATTGCACTTTAGAGGATTAGTTTCAGTACTCTTAAAATCGATAAGTGTCACACTGTTCACAGCTTGTGAACAAGACATGCTTTATGGGATAGAATGTTGGGCAATCAAGACATGTTCATGGGATGAGTGTAGCTGAAATGAGGATATTGTGATGGATGAGTGGCAAGATGAGAAAAGACGGAATTAGAAATGAATGCATTCAAGGGAACTTAAGCACTCTTTCTTTCTTTATTTTTTGAAGGATTATGAATAATTTTATTGAAAAATAACCTGCCAGACTGCCGGGGCAAAGAATACCAAAAAAAAAAAAAGGGGGAGGAAAATTACAAAAGCAAAATAGCTCGGACCACATTCATGTCAACATGAAGAAGTGTTGTAGCCAAAGCCGATGCATCCCTTTTTGCCTTCCACAAAACTAGCTCCCATGGATTAGCTTTGTTGTCAACGAACATTACGTTCAGCCAATATATGTTGTGTTTTTTTTTTTTTATAAATAAATTTAAAATTCAAAATTAGTTTATTTTAATAAGTAAATAAATATATTAATAATTAAAACTTTCCATAAATAGATTGGGTAGTCAGATGGTAAGAGAAGCGGTTTTTACTTCACGCGGTGTGGGCTGTAGGGCTGCTTGGGCATTTTTTGGCGCTTTATTAGGCGCACTTAGCACTTCGCATGTGCGCATCATCGCATGGAGCTAAAAGAGCTTTAGTCTTTTTGGCACTGGTTCAAATCATTTTGAGCCATGGTGCAACTTGAATTGAACTAGGGTCTACCATGAGGTATTTTAACATTAGTGTTGATTGAGAGTGACTGTGACATGATTGTACATGTGGCACCTATGCCACGTGTCGCTTATGTGGCAACAATTCAGATGATTAGAACATGTGGCTACAGTTTTATACTGTTGGATAACTGTTTCTGTCTGAAATGGTACAAAAATAAATGTCCTAGGACAAAGAGTCATGTCCATTCATGAAAGACAATTGTTTGCTGTGAATGGGTATGGAGTTCTTGAAGAGGTACATTAGCATCTCTTCAGGAAGAACTCCATGACCCTTCAATTGCTATAAATCCTGGATACTATAATACAGAAGATACACTCTTCATTCTTAAAATAATATCATCTTCTACGCAAGTACTATCGATCTGACCTCTTGCTAAGTTTTTCTGAACGTTTTAAAGGCATATCGGTGTCAAATCTAGAGATCTATTTAAAACTTAAATGTGCAAATTTTCTTGTTGAAATTCGGATTGAGAGTTTATTGTATCCTGAAGACAATTTGTTCATTTCCTATGTTTGCACTTGCTGGAACTACCAGAAAAAGGGCAACAATTCTGTCTTGAGATATTGACTATTCAAGTCAAGCCTTGAAATCGATAGATCTGATCATCTCATTATGTTTTTCCTCTATCCTCCGTTGTGTACAAGTTTCCTTCTTTTTTAACAATATATTCCAAAGACAAGCATGTAAGATAACTCTCCAAAGAGTTAATCCGTCTCCCAACAAAATAATGCTATGCCAGGCCCTCTCGTAATTGGGATCCAAAGCTGCGCTAATATGGGCAATGAATAAGAAGGTGATCGGTTAACTCTGTGTCACTCATACAAAAGAGACGAATATTCGGAAGGACCATTCCCCTCTTCTGAAGATTGTCTACTGTAAGAATCCAATTTTTGCCTGCCAACCAAAGAAAAGAGGATACTTTTAGAGGGGCCCCATAGGACCAGAATGCATATGGAATGACCTCATCTGCACCGAGTCTCGAGGGACGAATCTTGTTGTAGAGTGATTTTACCGAAAAGGATCCTGACAGGGCTGCCAACCAAACCAAAGAATTTGACAAATCTAGAGACGGATGATAGTGCTGGAGGTGGACCAATAGTCTAACCGAGTCTTCGGATTCCAAATCTGAGAGAGCTCTTCAACATGGGGGCACCATGCTCCCCTTCCTGCTTCATAAGAGAAGCATTTATCGATGGTAATGTCTTTTTCCGATGACCATGCTGCTAAGGAAGGATAGATCTCTGCCAAGGGTCTCTCGCCGCACCATGGATCCTCCTAAACCTAATTCGAGAGCCATTCCCAATATTAAAAGACGCGAGATCTAAAACCGACGAACAAACCGATGCTATGGACTTCCAAATCCCCGAGGCACGGTAAAGCGATGATTTCTTGGTATCCCAACCCCCATCTTCCAAGCTGTACTTTTAAGCTATCACTTCCCTCCAAAGACTGCCTCCTACTCCAAATCTCCATTGCCACGTACCTAGCAGAGCCACATTCATCGCATGGAGGTCTCTCAAGCCTACTCCCCCCTCGGTCAGGGGTAAGCAAACATCATCCCATTTGAGGAGATGAAATTTGTGTTTATCCTCCTCCTTGCCACAAGAAGTCCCTCCTCAGTCTTTCAAGTTTATCTAGAACTGAGTTCGAACATCTGAAGAGAGACATAAACTACACCGGTCAATTAGAGAGAGCTGCTTTAATGAGGATGATGCGACTGGCTAGCGATAAGTGCCTCCCTTTCCATCCAGATAACTTCCACTGAAATCTCTCTATCACCTTGTTCCATAAATGCTTCACAGCTTTCCCCAAGCATAACGGAAGACCCGAGTATGTTGAGGGGACGGATTCGGTTTGGCACCCAAAAATTTGAGACATGCAAGGTCTTCTTTGGACAAACTGATTCCTAGCATCTCGCTCTTACCCAAATTAATTTTCAGCCCGGAAACATCTTCAAAGCACCCCAGTATTTTCCGAAGATTATCTATCTTGGCCAAATCTACCTCGCAAAACAACAATGTGACGTCCGCAAACTGCATGTGGGATAGAACGGGTCCATCGCTTGAGATCCTAAAACCTGAAATTAGGGCCTTTGGCTAGCATACAACTTAGTGCCTCCATGACTGCTAGTAACAAGAAGGGAGAGAGAGGGTCTCCTTGCCTGAGTCCCTCGAAGCCTTGAAGAAACCCTTTTTGGTGATAGAGATTAAATTGTTTGGAATTCTGGCTTCTTGACCAGATTCGAGAGGTATATTGCATATATATACGCTTAGGATATTGTAGGTTACAAGAGATTTGAATTTACAAACAAAGAGGGAAATAACAACATAATAACAACCCTAACAAACATTTGATTTGAAATTTAAAATACAAAAGAGAGGTTTGTTAAGGTTGTTGGAGAAGATCAAGGGATTTGACTGTCTTTATCAGTGATCTCAGTCAAAGTTACGGATGTTTTCTGCTTAACATCCCCCCGCAAGCTGGAGGGTTCTGGCATGAAAAACAGGATTGGAAGCCAAGGCTAAAGCACCAATGTTATCACACCAGAAAATAGGAGGAGCAGCAAGTGGAATGCAAAGAGCCTGCAGGAGCATCCGTATCCAATACAACTCAGCAGTGGCAAAGGTAAGAGCTCGGTACTCAGCTTCAATACTGGACCGAGCTGCCACAGGTTGTTTCTTAGCTGACCAAGACACCAAGCATGAGCCAAGGAAAATACCATAGCCTGTAGTCGATCGACGATCATCAGGATTCTCTGCCTAGTCAAATCACAAAAGGCCTGAAGAGACAGAGGACCTTTTGTGTACCATAAGCCATGATGAATAGTCTCCTTAAGATATCTTAGTACTCTTTTGGTTGCAGACCAATGAGAGGAAGTGGGACAGTGCATAAATTGGCAGAATTGGTTGATAAAGAATGAGATGTCTGGACGGGTGAGGGTGCAGTATTGCAATGCTCCAACCGTTTGCCTATATTCTGTCACTTGATTAGCAGTAAGTGGCTCACCACTAGTACTTGACAACCGAAGTCCTGATGAACATGGTGAGGGAAAAGGTTTAGCTCCTGCCATTTTAGTGCGATGGAGAAGATCATTAATATATTTAGGCCCTGTTTGTTAAATCTGAAGTCTAAAGACCGAATCTGAAATCTGAAGCCTGAATCTGAAATCTAATGTGAAAAAACTTGTTTGATAACCATGGCTGAAGTCTAAAAATTAAGTACTGAATCTGAAATAAACTGTTTGTTAACGAACATCGTAAATGTCTGAAATATGTTAATTTGACACATTTGCCCCTATCTCTCGTCTGGAAATGTTTTACATTATAAAGAAATTATTTTTTATTAAATGAAAATAAAATTATTATATTTAATTCAAATAAACTAAAATACTTAATAAAAAACTAAAATATCATCATAAGGCCCTCAATTCCTGTTAGGGGAAGGTTGTTACTATGTGTTGTATAAGATTGAACACCAGTAACAACAAAGCCTTCAAATAAAGCCCACTTTATATTTATATGCTATCCAACTAGTTTATAAGGTCATTCCCAATTGGATGAAGTGAAAACATATTGATCTAAAACTTCTATGGCCTATTTAAGTTTATTTTCCATCTAATATGTTCATAAGGTCACAAATACTTGTATGAAGAGTGAAAAAATAAAATCACATTGATCCAAAACTTCTATGACCCGAAAATGGATTTTAATGGTAGACGTTCAATCCCCCGTTGTTTTTTGCTGCTTATTTTTTGTCTCAATCTTTAATACGAGCTCGCCAAATGGATGAATGGTTTGGATATAACATATAACTCATGATGAGACCCACATAATTTGCTAACGTCAATACAGCAGCTATATAGCTAGTGAGGTACCAATCCGCGGTGCGGATTAGCTACCGAAAGAGGTTGAGTAGCGCGACTAGCTACTGAAGTGACGTCAACAAATTCTGTAGGCCTAGCCACGATGTATGTTTTGTATCCACACCTTTCATCCATTTGAAGAGATCATTTTAGGGCAATACCCAAATAATGAGTTAAATCCAAAGCTCCAGTGGACCCCAAGACAGAAAACAGTGGGACAGTGACGCCCACCATTCAAAACTTCTAAAGGCCACAGAAGTTTCAGATCAAGCTGATATTTGTGTTTTCCCTCATTTCATGTCTTTTTTTTTTCTTTTTTTTTCTTTTTTTTTTTTAAACTTTTGAACAGGTTGGATTTCAAATAAACATTATGATGGGCCTTGGGATAGTTTCAACAGTGGGAATCACTCTCCCCACTGTTTTCTTTGGTGGGGTCCACTACAAATTTTTATTTGCCTCATTCTTTGGTTCATGCCCTAAAATGATATCTAAAAATGGATGGACGGTGTGGATATAACACATACATCATAGTGGGGTCCACAGAACTTGGTGACGTCACTTCAGTAGCCGACTCGCTACTCAACCTGTCACCATCTAATCGGCGTGCGGATTTCCGGCCAAAGCCTTTCGCAAGAAGTTTTTGCGTTGGAAACTTAGGTGAGGCCCACTGTTATGTTTTTCGTGAATCTACTCCGTCCATCCATTTTGTTTGTTCATTTTAGGAGAGTATACCAAAATTGAGTAGGATCCAAGACTTAACTGGGCCGTACTAAAGGAAAAAGTGGTTAGGGAAATTCCTACCATTGAAACCTCCCTGGGTTCTAAAATGATGCTTACATGCAATCCGTACCGTTAATAACGTCATTCCTACTGGGATGAACTGAAAACACAAATATTAGCATGATTCAAAACTTCTGTGGCCCCATGAATATTTCAACTGTGGACATTCAATTACCACTTTTCCGGCCCACTTTGGCATTGGATACGGTTCATTTTTTGCCTCATATCCTAAAAGTAACTCACAAAACGGATGGAGGGGGAGGATTCCTCACAAACATCACAGTGGGTCCCACCTGGGTTCCCAGCGCACGAACTTCTTGGGAAAGGCTTAAGCAGGAAATCCGGGGGTGCGGAAGTGACGTCACTAAGTTCCGTGGGCCCCCACCATGATGTATGTTTTGTATCCACACCTTCCATCCATTTGAAGAGATCATTTTAGGGCAATATGCAAATAATGAGTTAAATCCAAAGCTCCAGTGGACCCCAGCACAGGAAACAGTGGGAACAGTGATGCTCACCATTAAAAACTTCTAAAGGCCACAAAAGTTTTAGATCAAACTGATATTTGTGTTTTCCCTTATTTCATGTCTTATTTAACTTTTGAATAGGTTGGATTTCAAATAAACATTATGGTAGGGCTTAGGATAGTTTCAACTGTGGGAATTACTCTCCCCACTGTTTTAAGTGGCGGGGTCCACTATAGCTTTTAATCTGCCTCATTAAATGGCTATTGCCCTAAAATAATATCACAAAATGGATGGACGGTATGGATAGAACACATACATCATAATGGGGCCCACAGAACTTGGAGTAGCCGACTCGCTACTCAACCTGTCAGTATCTAATCCACACCCGGAAATCCGCATCCACATCCTACTTGTACGCGGATTAGCTATGACGGGTTGAATAGCGAGGTTCGCTACCAAAGTGACGTCATCAAGTTCTATAGCCCATTGTGATGTATGTGGGCCCACTATGATGTATGTGTTTTATCTACACCGTTTATCTATTTGGAGATTTAATTTTAGAGCATTAGTTAAAGAATGATGCAGATCCAAATATATAGTTGACCCACCACAAAAAGCAGTAGCAAGATTGATGCCTACCGTCGAAACCTTCCTCAGGCTCAAAAAACAGTAGCCAACCATTAAAAACTTTTTAGGGGCCATAAAAGTTTTGGATTAAGCTGATCTTTGTTTTTTTTATTCTTCTAGGTCTATATGACCTAATCAACAAATTAGATGTCAAATAAACAGTACATTGGGCCTTAGGAGAATTTTAATGATAGATATCCAATCACCATTGTTTTCCTGTGGTATAGTCCACCTGAGATTTATATTCCTCTCATTTTTTGTATCAAGCCCTAAAATGATCTTTAAAAATAGATGAATGGAATAGATGAAACATGTGCATCATGGTGGGGCGTAAAGAAGTTTCACAGGTTAAAAGTTGAAGTTGATTTTGTGTTGTGCAAACATTCTAAAGAGAAAATTTTGCCGTAGTTACTTGAAAAGGGGTAATTTTGAAAGCAAAAATTTTTATTTAATGAAAAATTCACTGAGCCCATTCCGCATTCACCATTAAGCCAGACTCCTATCACAGAAAGAATTCAGTGAAAAACCACCTAGCGCTTTCTTTCTTCCGCGTTAACGACGCATTAACAAACACCACTAAACACGGAATATTTTCCCAATTCCGCGTTAAGTGCAAAAATTCAGCATTAACAAACAGGGCCTTAGTCTGCCTCAAGTGTAAACCAGAAGAGTCCCTGTGAGCTTGAATGCCAAGAAAGAAATGCAAGTCACCAAAGTTCTTCATCTTAAATTGAAGCTGGAGCTGACTGATGAGGGAAGAAATCATGGTCTGATGTGTCCCGGTCACTAAGATGTCATCAACATAAATGAGAAATAATAAATGAACATCATCGTTGTGATAAACAAACAAAGAGGAATCCACAGTGGATGAGGTAAAACCAAACTCCAAGAGTGATTGGGACAGCTTCATAAACCAGGCCCGAGGAGCCTGTTTCAGGCCATAAAGCGATTTCTTAAGTATGCAGACATAATCAGGAAATTCTGAGTTAACAAAACCTCTAGGTTGCTCCATATATACCTCCTCATGTAACACTCCATGTAAGAAAGCATTAGAAACATCCAGCTGAGTGATAGTCCAGTCAAATTGAATGGCAAGAATAAGAACAATCCGAATAGTTGCAGGCTTGATGACTGGACTAAAAGTCTCAGTATAGTCTATGCCACTTTCTTGTTGATAGCCAATAGCTACTAGCCTTGCCTGAAATCGATCAACCTCACCTGTTGAGGTTTGTTTCACCTTGTAAAACCACTTGTTATCAATAACAGTATGGTCAACAGGTCTAGGACAGAGAACCCATGTTTTATTGGCCATCAAAGCATCATATTCCTCTTGCATGGCATGACACCAAGCCGGATCAAGAGATGCTTGTTTGTAAGAACTAGGTTCAAGAGGTACCATGGTACTGGTTAGAGCAATAGGTGGGTGTTTAGTGGAGTGGAAGGAAGTGAAATTAGGGAACTCACAGGTTTTAAGGGTGCCTATTTGGGATCTAGTGGTCATAGGATGCAATTTTGGAAGTTGAGTGTTTATAGGAGGCAAGGTATGCTAGGTGCATGGGTAGCTAAAATGGACAAAGGAATAGATTGAGATGGAGGGTCAAAAGTGGATACATTGGTAGGAGGAGAATCCGATTCGGTAGAGGAAGGTGTTTCAGTGACTGTAGGAGAAGGATTAGGATGAGAAAAAATAGGAGGAGAATGAGATAAATCAAAATTTGAAATAAAAGGAATGGGAGATGTACCTATCTAGGAAGACATGCTATTAGAGGTAGAGATGGATTGCACTTCTTCAGCTACAGGAAATTTAGATTCATTAAACACAACATGCTGAGACACATGTATCCTGTGAGAAGAAGGATCAAGACACCTGTACCCTTTTTTATTGGAGCTGTAACCTAGGAAAATACACCTCTTAGTTCTAAACATCAGTTTGTTAGAGGAGTAAGGCCGTAGGAGAGGATAACATGCACAGCCAAAAGATCGCAAGGCAGAATAATCAGGATTTGTACCAAACAGCTTAGAATAAGGAGTTTGATTATCAAGAATAGTTGTAGGTAGCCGATTAATGAGAAAAATGGCTGTAAGAAAAGCATCAACCCAATAAGTAGTAGATAAGTGAGATTGAGCCAACAAAGATAACCCCATTTCTGTGACGTGCCTATGTTTTCTCTCGGCCACTCCATTCTGTTGAGGTGTGTGTGGACAGGTGACTCTATGATGGATCCCATTGTTTTGAAGGAACAATTGAAAGTGTTTGAACATGTATTCCCCACCTCCATCAGTTTGAAGTTACTTAATTTTGCAGGACAATTGATTCTCAATTAGGAGTTTAAATTTACCAAAGCAAATATACACATCTGATTTGTTATAGATAGGATAAAGCCAAGAATAACGAGAAAAATCATCAATAAATATAACATAATAACAACAACCACCAAGAGATTTAGTGGAACAAGACCACCCATTAGAATGAATAAGCTCAAGAGGAGAGCTAGAAGTTTGCATAGAATTAGAGAAAGGAAGTGGTTTACTTTTGCCAAATTGGCAAGCTTCACAAACATCTGAATTATTTAAAGAACCAACAAAAGGAAGAGAGTGTTTGTTCAACAAAAACGATACAACTGAATTGGAAGCATGCCCTAATCTAGAATGCCAAACTGAAACAGGTGCTTTAACTCCTACAATGGCTGCCATAGCAAGCAGCTTATTGAGATCTAAATTCTGCAACTTGAGAGGATAGAGTCCACCACTACTCCTGCCTTCCAGCAATGTCTGCCCCGTGTGATTGTCCTTAACAAAATAGTGAGTTCCAGTGAGTATAAAGAAGTAATGGTTATCTAGATAGAATTTATTAATGGAAAGTAAATTTGCACAAGCATGAGGACAATGAAGAACACGATCTAGTTTAAGTTTGGAAGTAGGAGTGTAAAAAATGGTAGAACCGGTGTTATGGATACTCAAACCTTGTCCATTACCAACAGCAACATTCTCTTGACCAGTGTAAGGTTGATGGAGTGTCATCTGCTCAAGATTGGCCGTGATGTGCTAATTAGCTCTACTGTCAGCAAACCAGGTCTCTTCACCTTCTTGTGTGGCATTAGAGTGTGCAACGATTGCAGCTAGTTGAGCTGGAGGATGTCGGCCTTGGTAAGCATAGTCCATGTGGTGGAAGCAGTTAAGAGCTCTATGATTAGACTTACAACAGATCTGACAGGGTGATCTGGGGGTGCTGAATGGTTGCTGTTGTTGCTGATTGGGTTTTGAAAACTGATAAGGCTGCTGCTTGGACTGTTTAGGAGGAGCTGGAGAGTGGTAAGGTGTTTGAAATGAGGGCTGGTTTGATTTTCCAAGATATTTGGGCTTGCGGTTAGTGAAGTTTTGGTGCTGAGAATTTTGGTTGGAGCGTGGAGGAAAGTTGTTCTACTGGGAATTTTGATGCTGAGGTTTTCAGGCAAAGAATGCAAAGTAATTAGTGTCAGGTGAAATAGTTTTGAGTTGGTGCTCAAGTAATAGTTCATTGGATACTAGTTCAACTTGAAAATCTTCAAAAGAGATAGTTCTATCTCGGGAAGCAATAGAAAGAGATGTGATAAAAGGAAGGAAAGAAGGATTCAAACTAGAGACAATATAATTAATCAGATCATCATCATCAATGTGTTTCCTGGCTGCACCAAGTTCTGCCACAATCTCCTTTACATTATCTAGATAGGTGGGAGCAGTTTCTAGAGCCTTGAGATAGGGACTGAAGTCCTCTCTTCAGATGGTCAATCTGAAATTTGAACTAAGAGGCAAACTTGTTGGATAAAGTAGTCCAAGCAGCCTTTGCAGAAGTGATGCCATAAACCGAGGGTGTCACCTTATGAGAAAGAGTGGCATTAATCCAACCAAGAACAAACTGATCCTTTTTGTGCCATAAAAGAAAAGCTGGATTGAGATTAGAGGTTTGTCTTCCCTGATCATCTGAGAGGAACTTATCTGGGCACGGTTCTGAACCATCCACGATGCCCATCAAATCATTACTTTTGAGTACAGGAACAATTTGTGATAACCACATGAGATAATTCTCCCCATCAAGCTTAGCCAATACAAGTTGACTAAGGTTAGGAGAAACAAAAGCAACAGCATGAGAATTTGAAGAAAAGGAAGCCATGAGGATAGGATAGGAGAAAATATATGGAGCAGACGTGAGTCAAGGGCTCTAATACCATGACGGAGATTAAATTGTTTGGAATTCTGGCTTCCTGACCGGATCCGAGAGGTATATTGCATATATATACACTTAGGATATTGTAGGTTACAAGAGATTTGAATTTACAAACAAAGAGGGAAATAACAACATAATAACAACCCTAACAAACATTTGCTTTGAAATTTAAAATACAAAAGAGAAGTTTGTTAAGGTTGTTGGAGAAGATCAAGGGATTTGACTGTCTTTATTAGTGATCTCAGTCAAAGTTACGGATGTTTTCTGCTTAACATTTGGATCCATTCACCCAAACTGAAAAGGAGGCTGATGACACACATTCCATCATCCAATTTGCCCATTTTGCACCACACCCGATTCTTCCCAACATATATTTCAAGAAATCCCAATCGACATGATTGTACACCTTTTCGATGTCTAGCTTGCATACCACCCCTTTCTTCCTCTACTTATGTCTTGAACTTATGCACTCATAGGTAATAAGAAGTGGAAAAGTTGACTTAAGAGGGTTTGGCCATGTGCAATGGAAACCAAGAACTGCATCAGTTAGGACTTAGGAGTGAATGGGTTCAAGTCGAAGAGTCTATATTCCTAGTCTTCATAGCATAGCTACCTGCTAACAATAGCATTAATCTTATTCACAAAATAATCTGTGTTTCAAATAGCGTACGCTGCGAAGCTCCATAATGTAGAGTCGCATAGTATTCACGCTAAGTAGTGCATGAAAATAGTGTAAGTCGCATGTAGCATCTGCTACACGCTACATAGCTTATGCTGCAAGCTACATGGCCTTCATTACATGTTATTTCCCACTAAAACAAAAAATTAAAGCAATGATTTGTTACATTTTGCTACTTTCAGTATAAAATAGTTAACATTTCAATGATTTGGTGAGATAATCTAGGCAAACAGAATTAAAGCAGTACTGTTGCGATCTTTTATCTTTATATGTACTCTTTCCATATTGTTCCTATCATGTTAATTAAAAATCTAGAAGTAGCGTTTAGCATATTTTCCCATTATTTTAATAGTGTGTAGCTTATGCTAAGCACTACTTAGCTTCCGCCTCACACTTCAGAGGGGAACGCTACACTACACACAATTCACTATTTAAAACACCAAATTAATCTTCTAATTGCAGAGTAAAAGTAAAGCCACAAAGGAATTTTGATGTTTAGATAAATAAAAGAACTTTATAAATGACATGATGATGGTGGTGGTGGTGGTGGTGGTGGTGAATTCGACAAGGAGACAAATATATGTAAGACCTTGACACGAGGAGACTATATGTAAGAATCTGACATGAGACAAATATATGCAACTAAGGACAAGACTTTCTGAGAGAGAGGCATCTCACTTACATTAGACTTGCCCAGCTCTAGTTCATGGTCTAGGATAAAATTAACACATTTGCGTAAATCTGTAGTGTCCTGATCATGTGATTCATCCACTATTTTGGTCCCCTGTAATACATAATAAAGTAATAAACACCTGATTGCATGCGAATCCCAACCAAATAATTAAATCCCTCTAGGCAGCCATATTACATCAAAAGGCATACAGAGAAAAACCTCATGTCTAGCTGTTACTTCCCCTAATATCCATGTAGTAAACAGAGGTTTAAATAATGTGTGGCATATAACGCATCATCCAATCCTCTATAGCATGTAGCGGAAGCAACACAGTATTTCTATTTTTTAATTAAAATAATAGAAAATTAATGATAAATGGAAAAAAAAATAATAATAATAATAATAAAGAAAAAGGCCTAAGAAAGAATATTTCATTTTTCAAGTAAAAGCAAGTACAACCAAGTTGTCAAAAGCCAATCCACTTAAATGCTAGCTAAATAATCACGTCAACAAGTTTATAAGAAAATGGACGGGTTGGTGCCATGCCATACAAACACCACAGTAGGCCCCACGCAAATGGTCATAGAACAAGCTTATTCTACAATGTTGCATAGAATCGGCTTCCCAAAGAGAAGAAAAATGGAAAAATAAAATTTAAAAAAAAGATAAAAAATCAATCATTAAATGAATAAAAGCAAAATAAAAACTAAGTAATTGAGATTAAGAGTTAGGAACATACCTCTATTTATCTCAAATCAACCAAAAAATGCAAATCTCAAGCTGCAATGCGCATAATTTTACCAAGAGGATCCTCTCACAGGACCGATCAAGCCCTTGAAATTTCTGTTCTAACAGTACTATGGATAGGGAGAATCGAATCGATGTATTTTGGGAGCCAGAGGGGATTAGTGTTGGAAGAATAGGGTTTGAAAAGCCCTCTTTCAAAAGATTTTCTTTAAAAGGGGAAGCACTCATTGCTAGTTCTTCACCATTTAAAATGGCAGTGACCCTTCAACCGTACAATTGGAGGCCCCTGTACAGATGGTTACAATTGTTTGATGGGTGTGATTATAGAAATATGTTTCATCCACAATAGGACCCATAATTTGGATGGTCTACATTGATGTATTGTGATGTCAGATGAGAATTATGCGTCACCACCATTTTATGTATTGAACTAACAGGGAACAAAAAGTACAAAACATAAGAATTCCAAGCTTTTCCCTGTAGCATATGCAACCTACACTGTCGCTACCAATAACATACCATATAGTGCATGCTACCTGGGAGTTGCACTATTTGCATACACTACATAGCATACGACATACGCTACGCTAGAACCTGTAATGTTATGCTACGGAGAAGGTTCCCACAAGTCTAACAAAGTTGGAGCATTGGAAGTATGGGAAGCTGCCAATGGACAAAATAAAAACTAATCACCTACAACCAGTTGTAGGCTAACTTAACCTATGAACCACTTTAACAAGCATTTTGTCCATATTTGCAAGGGGAAAAGTGGGAACAAGATCCATGAGAAATTTAAAAAAAGGGCTGTAACATACAACTGGGTGTGTGGCTAATCAGTTCCCAAATATTCTAGTGGAGATTATATATCAATCTAAGTTACTTGGACACTTCTGTTGTATGCAGTACCATTAATGTATTCAAGCAATTTCTTGCAGAACTGGGTTGTCATGTTCAAGTTTTTTATGTTTAGATGATATGTACATCGAAACTTACTTTCATCCATAAACGAACTAATGATGCTATGACATGATTAATCGAAACTAAATGCTATCACATACAAGACTACGAAGGCAAGAGTAACCCTCTTGGTTGAAAATACAATAGAGGCCGAAGGATATGCCCCTTGCACTCTTTTGCTTAATGAATATGACATTTGGTTCATGAAATTAGTTTCTCATCATAGTTGTCATCGTTGTCTATCCCAAGTCAGCTACATGAGTCCTTTTCCACCATTCCACTCTATTAAGGGCCATAACTTTAGTTAGACTATAGGTTATCAAGTCTTTTCTTACTACCTCCACACACGTCCTTGTGGTCCCCTTGCTCGTTTAGAGCCTCTAACTTGCACAATCTCACTCCCGACTAGTGCAATTCTTGGTCTCCATTTAGAGCCTCTAACTTGCACCCTCTCACTCTTGACTAGTGCAATTCTTGGTCTCCATTGCACATGACCAAACCATCCAAGTCTACTTTTCCTCATCCTATTACCTATTGGTGTCACTCCTAAATTCCCTTAAATGCATTCACTTCTAATTCTATCCGTCCTCGTCTTTGCACTCATCCATCTTAACATCCTCATTTCGGTAACACTCATCTTATGAACATGTTTTTCCTTAATTGCCCAACATTTTGTCTTATAAATAAAAGTTAGTCATATAGCTATCCTACAAAATTTCCCCTTTCATGAAATTAGTTCAACAAATTTCTAGTAAAATTAAGGGTGCGTTTGGATCGTAAGTCATTTTGCTTCAGTTACGTATGCCTCAAGTAGCTAACCTTGGTTTCTACTTATTTGGCACACATGTTTGGTAAACAGCATATAAACCAGCCAAGAAGCCTCCCAACCCCTAAAAAACCATTTCCCTGTCTTGATCTCTCATTCTCCTCTCAATCTCTTGATCAATTTCTACCCTCTCCCTCTCCTAGCCACAGTAGTGGCAAACGCCAGCACCGGTGTGGCCCAACTGTGGTGCAGCAGCTACTGCTGAAGCAGCCTTTCCTCTCTCAATCTTTGTTTCTTTCTTCTCTCTCCCACCCATGGCGTCGGCAATTGATACTGTAACAAAGACATCTCTCTCTCTCTCTCTCTCTCTCTCTCTCTCTCTCTCTGATGGGGACATCTCGCGCACATGCCCCCCCCCCCCCCCCCCACACGCACGTACACAAGGAGGAGGGCCCCACCATCGATATGGATCGATGACGACGTCCAGGGAGGGCCTCTTAGTTAGAGGGTTGCGTTTTGTTTCGTTAGAGTGGACCCGATAGTCATGTGAATACCACTATAGGTTCTCATGATCGTGGCCCACTGTTCCAATTAATTTAGTACTTTGGGTTTTGCTTATTATTGTTATTAGGAGTATCATGGATGGTTTAAATTGCTTTGATTAGTTGTTATTTTTTATTACTTCGTCACCAAGTAATAAGTTGCGCACATGGCGCAAGTTTTGAGGTATAGGGTTTTATTATAAATAGGCACCCCTTGTAGTTTTTTTTATTCAACGAAGATTTATAAAATTGTTGCATTTTTCTGCTCCTCTAAATTTCTGAGTTGTGGAGATTCAATTGGGTGCGAAACCATCCCTTCCTCGAAGGGCTGACTACCGTGGTGCGAAGCCACACCTATTCCGATTCGCCCCCACCTTCTTCCATCCATACTTCTCTTCTCCTACAATCATCTACGATTCAAATCCATCCTCTATTGCAGCCGTTTTTCTTTCTATAGTGGATTTCCAAAATCTGACCTTGCAGAATGGCTGAAACTTCGGCGAAGAACCACACACAAATCGTGCATCGGATCGAGCTGAGATTTAGGGGTTTTGAAGCCCATCCCTGGCCGACCAGGGCCAAGGTGGCCTTTTTCTGAATGGTGGGCCCCACACACGTGCGGCCGAGATCACACGCACGTGCGTCTGGGCCGTTGCTGTTGTCCAAACGTGCAGTACTTTTCTGATTCGTCTCTCCTCTCTTTCACTCCTCTGTCACCCAAAATTCTTAAACCTAACCCTAAATTACTCAAATCCCCAATTTTATGCCCTTTCTTCAACCTTAGGATTTCCCGAATTGAAATTTCTGAATCCCTTGGATTGGAGGAATTATTTCTATGCATGTGTGGATGAATTTACCCTGCTTTAATTCTTGTTTGGTCTATAATTTTGATTGATCCGGCCCTAGCATGTGTAGGCCTGGACCCGCATAAGATTCCCCTTGATTGAGTGTTTGAACTTTTGTGTGCGATGTGGAATTTTGTGTAATTGTTTTTGAACTAGTGTGATCTAAAGCCTGAAAATCTTGCACATCATACTTGAATTTCATGTCCTGCATCTCTCTCTCTCTCTCTCTCTCTCTCTCTCTCTCTCTCTCTCTGCTAGGATAGAGAGAGAGAGAGAGAGAGAGAAACCATGACAAAGGGAAGGTGTAAGGCCATAAGCAAAATATTACGGTGTTCAAGAAACTTTTTTTTATACAATTTACCAAACTTAACTTTTGTGGCATAAGTAGCTGATTTGTTATTGTCAATGAAAAAAGTAGCTTATGCTTGTGTAGCTAAACACAGCCTAAATGAGAAACAACTTCAAATACAGCTATTTTCTAATTCAAGTACAGTTCTGATGCAGGACAATTAACCACTTACTCTAAAAGCTCGAACTGTTAGAGCATGGCGAATCAATCCCTTTATCTCATAGCCTAGGCCCCACATCTCATGGGTTAGGACCTCGGCCGAACCCCTCTCGTGGGCCCCAAATCACATGGGTACCGCCTCACACGTGTGGGGCCCACCTCACACGGGCCGCCCACCCCAAGTGTGCCCCTGCATCCCACAGGCAACCCCACTCGAGCATGGTGTGGAAATGCCCCTGCATTAAGTTCTCTACAGGGTTTGAATTTGATTGTTGTTCTCTTATTATGAAGAAAATGCATAGCATGAAATACTGTTAAATCAACCAAAATGAAAAGATCTTATAAGAAAGAGATGAGGCACAGTTGGTGAGTTTCTACTACGAACTTGCTTCTAGAACTATGAAGCCCTTACCAATGACCAAGAGCCACTGTATAAGGACAAGCTACATTCCACACTGAATCTGCCCAAGTAGGAAAAGACACTTTCTAGCACTAACTATCAAAAAGCAGGCAAGCAAACATAGTTTATAGCCCCTCTAGTTATCATGACCAAGGTATTCAAAATCGGTTACGTAATGGCCGTTACGTAACGGTAACAGTCATAACTGTTATGCGTTATGAGGTCAAAATTGTAATAAACCTAATTCCTGTAGTGATTTACACTCTTGCGCTCACTTAAACCCCACAACATATAGAACTTAGCAGACACTTAAACACACTGTTTATCAGGAGTATCCTCACCCATCCATATATTGAGTGTGTTTGAATTTTGACAGCAAAATTCTTATAAGGGGGGTAGAACGTAATGACCTGAGATTTTGGTGCACATGCATGCATCTGCATACATGCACACTTGCATCCATCTAAACATCCATGCATAATCCTTCCATTTATTTATGCATGCTTACATAAAGTATGCAAGTTGTGATATGTGTGACTGATTAATTTACTGCGATCAAGGTATCCCGTATCGGTATCGGTTGGCGTAACGGTGCCCTCTGATACCGATACCGATACGGGGGTGTAACGGCGATACGGGGGCAGAACGGCCCGTAACGGTGCAATTTTTTATTTTTTATTTTTGCCAAAAAAATATGAAAAAATATAGATTAAATCCGGAATATTCTAAGCATTCCAAATATGCATTCATTCATAAATTGGAACATGTTTATGGTGGTGTAACGGTCCACTCTTTGGTGAGAAATTGTATCGGACTTTCTAATGAATTTATGAACCAGATAACGTGAATTTGACTACAAAATTCATATATTTAATTTTCTAAATATCTAATTTATATACTTAACAATTTGATATCATTTCTCCCAATAGTTCTTTTAAAAAATGAAATTAAATTCAGGTAGATCGCGTTGCCAATTTGGGGCTGACTTGGAGGACCAATCCATGCCCCAAATCAGCCTCAAATTCATGCAATTTATTGGCATTATCCCACTTGTTAATTAGTGGACATTTATTGGATAGTGAATCATGAAAAAAAAAAAATCAAAAGGCCCTATTTTAAAAAATAAGCGTCCACAAATTAACAATTAAAGTTATTCAAACAATTTGATTTTGACATTTTGAGTTAGCAATTACAGTCCATAATTTAATTGGTAAATTTTAAGTTAATACATGTCTTGTGTACAATTTTTTAAGGGCCCGAATTAGGTAGGACTCGGATTGTGAAGTGTAGCACACAAGTGTCAAAGTTTTTTGGACCCCACTCGTGATGAATGTGTTATATCCACACCGTCCATCCATTTTGCCAAATAATTTTACGGCATGAGCCCAAAAATGAGGCAGATCCAAAGCTCAAGTGGACCGCACCATAAGAAACAACAATAATTAAACGACTATCATTAAAAACTTATTGGGGCTACAAAAGTTTTAGATCAAGCTGACATGTGTTTTCCCTTCATCCACGTCAGTGTGACCCTATTAACAGGTTAGATGGAAAATAAACATTACAATGGACCCTAAGAAATTTTTAATGGTGAGCATTCTATAACCACTGTTTCCTATGTTGTGGTCCATCTGAGATTTGGATCTTACTAATTTTTTGAATCATAACCTAAAATGATGTGGCAAAATGGATGGACGGCATGGATAAAATACATACATCATGGTGGGGCCCATGTGGCACGTGTACATTTTATTAACTTGTGCACGCGCTGCGTAACTCTTACGCAGTCCATTCATTTGACGCAAGCAAGTCTTGTGGGTCTGATCATGAGGTATGTGTTATATCTAAACTGTCCATTCATTTGACGAGCTCGTCTTAAGGCTTGACACGAAAAATAATACAGATCTAATTATCAAGTGGACCACACTGCAAAAAGCAGTGGGGGATTGAACGTCTACCATTGAAACCCTTTTTGGGATCACAGAACTTTTGGATCAATATGAAATTTGTTTTTCCTCTTCATTCAGGTCTTTTTGACCTTTTGAACAGATTGGATGGAAAATAAACATTATGGTGGGCCTACGAATTTTTTAACGGTGAAAATCATCATCTCCGCTGCTATTTTTGGTGTGGTCCAGACGATCTTTGGATACGATTCATTTTTTTGCTAATGCTCTAAAATGATATTTAAAAATAGATGAATGGTGTAGATATAATAAATACATCACTGTGGAGCCCATGTAACTTTGATCTCCTTTGAACTGTTCGTACAACTCGGAGCTCGAGGAGTGTCAATGCTCGTCTTAGCATGACACGTACCTACAACAGCTATACTAGTGTGTGGTACACCAGTCAATCCGCTTCCGATTTCAAAAGAAAAAAACAGGAGAGGGAAACTGAAAAGAAAAAGAGGGAAAGAAGAGGGACAGAGAGAGAGAGAGAGAGAGAGAAGAAGAAGAAGAAGAAGAAAAAGAAGATGAAGGAGGCCCGGGCCGCAGCCGCAGCAGGGCGAGAAGAAGAAGAAGAGGAAGAAGGAGAAGAAGAAGGAGAAGGAGAAGGAGAAGAAGAAGAATAGAGAAAAAACAGGTATATATATTTTTTTCTGTTTTTTTTCCCCCTATTTTCTAGGCCCGTAATGGCCATTATGGGATCGTAACGGCCATTATGGCCCGTAACGTGCATAACGGCCCCATAACGGCCGTTACGGTCACAGAATCGGGGGGGTGCCCATTTCGATCCCGTATCGCGTAATGGTGTCAGCCGTTACCGTTAATACGGTCGTATTGTAACGGATACGGGACACCCTGACTGTGATTGATAATTGTATGGTTTTAGTGTATATATATGTATGTGTATACATACACTCTGTTTACTTATACACTTAAGATCAACCGTTCATTCATTAAGTAGCTCAAATCTAACCGTGAAACATACACTAAATTCAATCGTTCATATGCCATATAGGGTATGCAGTGACCCACTCATCCATCCATTTTTAGGATTATAGCTTAATCATCTAAGTCATTTATTCGACGATCCACCTATCTAATCAACTAAAAATCCATCTTTCACCTATCTAAATATGAAAGAAATCGTAGATTAACTTGTATAAAGGATTAGACTCTTAATCATTTGATTATTTCACATATATATTATCATTAATCGTACATCATACCTGTATTTGCCAACTGGGCCACCCAAAAATCAAACAGAAACCACCGTGAAGATTCTCACATTTATCTCGACAAATTTAATGGAATATTTCTTACATTGGAATATAATTTAACAAGTTTTTGCCCACAAGCCATATATAATTTGGTGGTAAACTCATAATTTTAAAATAGGAGAAAACCATCCATGTATCCATACGTACAATCGTAAATCCGACGCCCCATATCTTGCAAACTGATAACCCATTCATAAAATCAACTATACATCTATCTCTGTGCTCATTGAGGTACCACATGGTCTATTTAAATCTTATTTTCAATACATCCTAACCATTCATCCATGTATGGTATAATTCTCTAATGCAATATGTATTAAACGTGTAGCATGCCCATTTAAGTTTTAACATTTTAAATAATTAATAACATGTATTAAATATTATTAATTTTTAATAAAATATAAATATATATTAATTAGTATTTAAGTTATTATCACGTGAGTATTGGATTTATGAAAGAAAATGCATGTGACTATCATCAAGGGTCACTAATATAGACCACCCATCATAATGACCAATCCAACATTTTCAAATCATCCAAATTTTATTACAAGATCAACCAACCATCTGTTCGTTAACTCAAACCAACGGAATGAAATCGTTAGATTCATACACAAATCTACACCGTCCAAAGAACTTCTCAATTAGTCATCCAGCACTCAAATTCATCCATCAATTTGACCCATTAACCCACCCACCTGATCAACCATCCATTGTACATTAATCATTTTACATGTATGCCATGTGTACACTGTTCACACATGCACAACCATGCATCACAGCACAACCATGCATCACTTCACATACACACGTGATGCATATTTTTGTAATAAATGAATTGAATGTGGTAGGTGTTTCACTTACATGAGGGGCCACTTAAAGAGAACGGCTTGTTCTTTTTCCCACGTGTACATTATGCATGGTGGGACCCTTGTACTATAAATAGGGTCATGAATTAGGCACGATAAGAAAAAGTGTGGGAAAAAATAAAAAAGAGAGAATTTTAAAAAATAAAAATAAAAAAAACTTTGTAAAGATTTTATCAAGGTGGGTGATCCATCCCTGATCTGAAATTTTTATAGTTGTTTTTTTTTTCTTTTTGTTATAGCAAATTGATTTGAAATTTGAAATTTGCAGGAAATAATTGTTTATCATTGATATTGTTTTATTATTGCAGACATATGTAGAAAAATAAAAAATTTGCAAGTTAAAATTAAAGAAAAATCTAAATTGAATTTCTAAATTAGTAAATTTAATACGAATTTTTTTAATTATTTAAATATGTATGAATTAAATTAGAAATTATTCCAAATCCTACTTAAGTTATATTTAAAATTAATTTTTCTTACAGAAATCTGTAAATAAGTTATAAATTTTAGATTGTTATTTTTAAATAGTTAGAAATAATATATCAAAATAATTTATACTAATTAAAAATAATTATATTTATAATATTAGGTAAAATTTAATAATAATTAAAGTCCAAACTTAATAATTTTAAATAGCTTATTTAACTAAAAATAAATCAAGTAAAATTTCAATTTAGGAATATTAATGTATGATTAAATAATTTAAACTTAGATTTACTTTAATAGTGTTTAACTTAGTTTGATTAATAGTAATTTAATTAAATTATAACTTTAGAGTTTGATTATGAATTTTAAGGATTTATTATGAATTTTAGGGATTATAAAATTAATTTTAATTGGGAAAATTGAAATTCTACATAAACAAAACAGATAATAACTTATTCGTTTTTTTTTTAATTAAGATTTAATTAATCAGATTTTAAATTTTGAAAATTACTGATTAGTATATATTTTCAATTTATATAATTATCTAACTATAATAGATAGAAGGGTACTAATATATGATATTGAATTAAGATTTATTAATATCTCTTAATTCAATTATTAGGGTTTTAAATAAATAGAGAAAGAATCTGATTAATATGTATAATATATATTTTTCCTTAATTTATTAAAAGGAAGTAAAGATTTATTATAAAATAGTTAGATTTTATTAACATATTACTAAATTAATTAAATTAGAATGGTTAAATCTAAATAATACATTAATTTATTTGAATTTTATATTTAACATGGGCTACTTTTAGGAGTTCCTATGCTTTACTGATTTACAATTTCATAAAGGAATTTTATTTTGAATTTAAATAAAATTATAATTTTAATAAATTAATTATTAACTTATATTTTAAAAAAAAAATCTGAATTTATAATCGATGATTTAATTTATCTAATTAAAATAATTACTAAGTTAATTGCCATTGAACCTTACAACGACTTATATACATAGTTTGATAATAACGAAGAATATGTGATGTAACTATGCAGTTTGTAACTAACCTGCGGTAAGTTGCATATTTAATAATTTCGATTTGAATGGATGGTGATTACTCATATCATGTACATATGCAATTAAGAATGAATGTTGGAATGCAGGTGTGTTACCCTAAAGATGTCCCTAAAAGGCATAAGCAGGTAGGGCAATTGTGTCCCTTGGGTGAAAGTCCCTAAAGCCAACAAGTAGGGCGATTGTGTCCCTTGGGTGAAAGTCCCTAAAGCCAGCAAGTAGGGCAATTGTGTCCCTTGGGTGGAAGACCCTGAAGCCAGCAAGTAGGGCGATCGTGTCCCTTGAGTGAAAAACCCTAGAATCCGCTGAATCCTTTAGAGTATCCTTTGTGTACGATGTATGAGTACAATTGTGTGCGCCGACATACGCCGGAGGTACAACTGGAGCAGTAGTCTGACAAGTTAACGTATAAATGGGTCCCTCACCTCGAAGTACTAATGCATGGGCGTTAATACATCGTGGTCATCCACTTGAATACGGTGTTGTAAAAGATAATAGTTATTTAATTTTGTTATTTATAGAACTCATGGAAAGTTTAGCATTCGGAGCATCTTTACAATTCGAGTATTGCATACATCTCATCTTTTAAGATTCGGTACTTTAATTCATTTTTTAAACTTTAAAAAAATTATTTTTATTATTTGTACATTTTGTATAATTATACAAATTTCATATTTGGATTGGATACGATCCCACGAGATATTATGCTCACACCCACATTAATGGTGTTTCAGGGCTCAGAGATTAATCAAGGGTGAAGTGGAGCGACGATCTAACCATCTGTCTAGTCATATTGATCTTTTCTATTTGCGTTTTTAATAAAAAGTATAGTGAAAAACTCATAAATGAGTCTAAACATTGTGTTGGATAATATTTGATTTATTGTAATTAGCTTTTATTAAATTTATGGTTGAGAATGTTTAAAAATTTTAATCACAACTTGTAATTCGGAGTCGGGTCTGGCCACCTCGGGCACTGAATTTCGGGGCATGACAGAAATGGCCATAACGGCCGTTATAGAAAAAACAGGTCGTAACAGCCCTATAATGGCCTTGTAGCAGTTTTTTCAAAAAATAAAAAAAGAGCCGTAACGGCCCGTATCATAACGGTAATGGTGGTGCCCGTTATGGCCACCATTACCGTTTTGGAACACCTTGATCATGACTGATGAGAACAACTGGAGTACTTATTTCCCATGTATGGTAGTCAATGGTAAGCTAAACCTTTGGCAAGTGAGCATGTTTTGCTCATAATCAAAATTTTGCATTTAAGCTGATTGTTTACATATAAGGATGCTACAAGTTGTGATCAAAAGATTCAAAACACACAATGTTTTCTTATCATAAAAAAAAATAATAAATAATAATAAATGAATAAATAAAGATGAGAATAAAGAACGCAATGAACGGCTAGGTCTTCATCAATCATTTGGAAGATGTAAATGGTAAAAGCCTTCCAACATCCCGAGATGTTAGCATGGATGATCATCACCTTACCAATAAATTCTGTAACTTTTACTCACCATTCTGACAATGCATTTTTGAAAAATAATAATAATCATTCTGGGTTGGCTATCCATGTAAAACCTACTTCTTCACTTGAATCTCAACCAATCTAAAAGACAATAATTCTGCAATGATATCCTGCTGGGCTGCTTCATAGCTATGATTATAATAATACTTTCCAGATAACTTTTAAAGAGAGAAATCATGGGAAAAAGTAACCCATGATCTTCTTTTTTGTTTCAAAGATAACTAGAATATATTAAAAGAAGAAAAGAAAATACAAGGAGAGACTGCTGAGATAGCATCAAAGCTAGAAATCTAAAAACAAAAGGTCATAATCCTTAAGATTAACTACGACTACCCATTCAACAACCAACTTTTTGGCCCCATCCCACACAACTTGAGCCGAAGAGAGCTTATCATTAAAACACCTGTTGTTCCTTTCCTCCCAAACTGACCACCAAATAGCGAGAAGTGCCATTCTCCAAACCCGAGATCTACATTTACCCAACTTGAAACCATGCCAATACGCCATCATATTGAGGGATGAGTTCGGGAGGCAGCCACTAATATTAAATCTTTTGAATAATTCCGACCATATCTGGGAGACGAACGGACAGTGGATCAAGAGGTGATCCACAGATTCTTCGGCTTGCATGCAGCAGAGGCAAATGTTCACAATTTACATGCCTCTTTTCCTAAGATTATCGACTGTGAGAATCCGCTTTCTACCAACCAACCAGGCGAAACAAATGAATTTTGGAGGCGCTGGGTATTTCCAGATAAAAGGGGCCGCAGGGCCTGCTGAGTTGGACAAAGGGGCAAGGAAAGAGTAGAGGGATTTCACCAAAAAAGTATTGGTTTTGTCCTGGGCCCAGATCGGTCCATTGGGAGCAGCAGGATCAGGGATCGACTGAGAAATGAATTCGAGCGGCCCCACAAATTCTAAAACTTCCCAATCATGCAGATTCTTGATGCATTTCACTATCCAAACAACATTGGAATTAGAGAATTCGTAGCAGCTAGCAACCGGGATGTTCTTCTTTGGACTCAAGCTATAGATGTTTGGAAATCTAATTTTCAGGGGCTCCTCACCCAACCATATATCTTCCCAAAATCTAATGGCAACGCCGTTACAAAGATCAAATCTGATGTTTTCAATCACCGCCTTCTTGGATCTCAGGATCCCTTTCCAAATGAACGAGGCCCTGTATGTCATGGAATCATTGGTCCACCAATCACCTGGGGAAGTACCATACTTACCCTTGATGATGGAATTCCAAAGGGCATAATCTTCAGTGGCTAGTCTCCATGTCCACTTACCAAGCAAGGCGAGGTTCATAGCCTTCAAGTTTCTGATGCTAGCAACCCCCTCCTAAAAATGCTTGCAAACTTCATGCCACACCAAAAGGTGTAATTTCTTCTGGGAGTCTTTTCCGCACCAAAGAAAGTCACGACGCAGCCTGTCTATTTGAAGCAGAACTGAAGGAGGGCAGCGGAAAAGGGACATAAAATAGAGTGGCAGATTAGAGAGGGCCGACTTGATGAGGGTGAGGCGACCCCCCATAGTTAGGTATTGGCACTTCCACCTGGCTAGATATTTCTGGAATTTATTGACAATCCTTTCCCACATTTTCTTCGGCGGGGGACCAATAGAAAGGGGAAGGCGCACAAAGGTGGAGGGGAAGGAGGTTGCTGAGCACCCGAGGAGATCAGCAAAGGAGGACAACTCTGACTCTATATGTTGACGCCATAAATTTTTTATTTAAAGAGATTAACTCTCAGACCCGAAACAGCCTCGAAACAGAGAAGGGTTGTGCGCAAGTTCTCGATGAAGGATGGATCCGCTTCAGAGAAGATGAGTGTGTCATCTGCGAACTAAATGTGGGATACAGGATCTGGGACACCCGGCATCGAAATCCCTCTGAGAATCCCTACCTCCTGACCCCGAGATAGCATCTGAGATAAGGCCTCACCTACCAAAAGGAAGAGGAGAGGGGATAAAGGATCGCCTTGATGAATTCCTCTCGAGCTTTTAAAGAAACCATGCGGGGAACCGTTAATGAGAATAGAAAAGTGGGCTGATCCCACACACGCTTTGATCCAGCCTCTCCATCTCTCTCCAAAGCCCATACAACTCATCATGTATTGAAGGAAGGCCCACTCCACATGGTCATATGCCTTTTCAATATCCAGCTTATAGAAGATGCTTTTCACTCCAGTTTTGTGGCATGAATGCAGGCATTCATCAGTAATCAGTGCGCTATCAATAATCTGTCTGCCCCTCATGAACGCATGCTGATACTTGGAGATAAGCTTTCCTATAACCTTCGAGAGTCTGATAGACATAATTTTAACCAGGATTTTATAGGGGCCCCCGATCAAGCTGATAGGCCTAAAATCAGAAAAGGAGTTCGTGCCCACTATCTTGGGGATTAAGGCAATAAAGGAAGCGCCTAGGCCTTTTGATAGTCTGCCCCTAAGATGGAATTCATGCAGGAAATCCATCACGTCATTGCGGATGAGCTCCCAAAAGGTTTGGAAGAACACCATCGGAAATCCGTCTGGACCAGGAAACTTATCTCCCCCCATCGAACCAATGGCCACTTTGACCTCTTCTTCAGAAAAAGGCGCTTCGAGGAGAGACGTCTTAGTCTTCGAGAGAGTTAAAGACAATACCATCTAAATTGGGTCTGATCCAATCTTCCACGGAAAGGAGGGATTTGAAATGTCAAACTGCGTGTTCCTTAATCTCCTGTCTATCATCAATATGCACTCCGTCCACAGAGATGGACAAAATGGCTTTGGCTCGGGATCGCATGTTAGCAATGCTATGAAAATACCTAGTATTTATGTCTCCTTTCAAAATCCATCTAGATCTGGACTTGAGTTTCCAGGAGATTTCATCCTCCAAAGCCCTAGCAGAGATAGATTGGATGATTTGAATTCGTCTTGACAGAACTTCAAGAGGCAAGGGACCCCCTTCAGCCTCAGAGTCGATGTGCTGCAACTCAACAAATAAGGATTCCATATCTGCTTCCCGCTTGTGTAATTCGACTCCCTTCTACTCTTTGATCCTTTCCTTGAGCATTCTGAGCTTACATAACAGTTCGTGGCCAGCAAAACCATCAACCTGATAGGCAGACCACCACTGCTCAATTTTTTGATGGAAGCCTTTGATCTTGAGCCACGATGAATTAAACCTGAAAGGTTTCGAACCCCAGTTTTCATCCTCTGGCATAAGCATGATTGGGCAATGGTCCGACGTGGTCCTGGGCAAGGCCAGTTGCGAAGCAGATGGGAAGGCCTCCAACCAATCTGTGGAGAGGAGGAATCGATCTAGCCTCGATTGGATTTGATTCCTGCGCCCGTTAGACTAGGTGAATCGAGCCCCAGATAACGGGAGATCGACCAGCTCCTGAGATTGGATCCAATCAGAGAATGCCTATAACTCGTGATCTTTTTCAAAATATAAATATGAATAGCATAGGCCCTTTTATAAGAGCCACCCAATTCAGCAACGCACATGGTTGTGTTGGCAATGCAAATAGCATATGATATACTTGTATCAGGTGGGCTCCTGGCTATTCTCAGCAGCTAGCTACTTGAGCACATCCTTCTCGCTTTCAGTTCCATGAGTCATTTTTTTTATGAGAGAGATAACTGAAATTTATTCAAAAGCCTGCCAAAAGACAGGAAAAGAATACAACACAACGCTAACAACGCACTGACATGAGAAGCCCAACTCTTTAAAAAACCCTTAACTATACATATCACTCTATCCAACAAGGCCCTGTCATTCCTAAAACAACACTCATTCCTCTCCTTCCATATGGCCCAAAAGATGGGCAAAATGAGAAGTCTCCAAACGATTTCCCCAAATTTCCCACCACTGCTTCCATGCCCCGCCCATAGGAGATCATCCACAGATTCTGGCATAACCCATGGTAGTATGTTTTTGTGCCTTTGTACTTTGGTTTGCTTGGCATTTGCCCCTATATGACCCCACTTTGCTTGTTCACCCTTTGGGCATGCTTGTAAATTGTAATAATGAGCTGGGGATCAATACTAAGGACTGTGTTAGAATGTGAGTGGTGTTAATGCGGGCCTTTGCCCTGGCTGATTCTGAGGGCATGGATGAAAAGCAAGGATGATATCTGGCAGGCAGCAAACCTTTTGCCAGCCTACTGTTTAAAAGCTAACCAAAATCGCTGGGAGAAAAGCTAAGATGATGATGATGATGGTGTCAAGATGCTGATGATGATACAAACAAATAGCGTGTTCACTTTCAAGAAAAAACATCCAGTCTGCGTCTTTATGCTTTAAACCCCATTGAACTAAACTTAGACAAGCAAACCATGGCAGAACTGTATCCTTTAAATTAGTTCATGAAGTGTGTCATCAGAATGAATATATTAAATAGTTCAACAGCAAGAACGCGTCAAACGTACCAGGGTTGAATAAAATTCCTGCACTTCTGATCTGATTGAATCCATGTCCCCTTTGATTATGTCGGGCTTGTACCTGGAAAAAGAAAAAAGAGTCTCTCATTAAGAGATGAAACATTAGCAATAATGACATTCCAGAAACTAGTCTTGCATGCGGAGAATCAAGCACCAGATAAACATAAAATGTAGATTGAGCTAATGCAGGAAAGCAGCCAAAGAACATTAAATCTGTCAGAAAATTGCTACTGAAATCTTTAAAGGCGTGTTTGGATACACGGAATCCATGTGGAAATGGATATTACTTCTCACGGAGATGACAGTTGGGCTGTGTTTGGATACATGGATTCCATACAGTAACCGTTACTTTATCATGGAATTTTCTGGCACAAGAAACAAGGCGAGAGTTCTCTAATGAATTTGAGGATTCCACTTGCTATCCAAACAGGCACCTATTTTGGAATCCTAGTTCTACAGCGACCATGGAAATTATTTGTTGGGTAATCATTATGTTATCCAGGGAATCCAAACAGAATCCATGAATGCAAACACAACCTAAGTCTTAATTTGATATATCCGGCATTGATTAATCGCTATAAAAGTGTGTTTGTGGCATACACTTCACAGTGATAACATCATGAAGGGCAAGATGATCCTTTTGAGGCCACCTTTGGATGAACGCGTGAATTGAATTGCGAACATTTAAGCGTCATTTGCATAGACGGAATCATAAAATGGTAGAAAGATTGGGTAATGGGAGTGTGATTCTATGGAATTATGAGTTTATGATTGGATTGAAGAGGATGAAAGAGAACTAGTGGTCAAAACCTTTAAAATTTTCAGATAACTAGACATTGGTGATGAAGGCTTGACCTAGAAAGTGCTAACCACCTTTCTTGAAAGAAAGGTACTATGGCCATTTTATAGGAAAGGAGTTCTAGCAAGAAACCTTTTTAAAATTCCCTTTCCCATGATTCCACTTATTCAAATGCAAGAAACAGGGCTACCTTTCAACAAATGTCCCTCCCCATGCCAAGCAACCTCTTAGTTTATACGAGAAGAAACCAAAAATAAAATTAAAAATCAACGATGCATCCAAGCATCAGTATTGAGTAAGTATCCATCAAATTGCAGTTCCATTCCTAACAAGTCCAACTTGAAGGTAAATCGCAATTTGGAAACCAATCCATAAACCTGGATGGTAAGGCATGAAAATAACAATTTGGTTATTTCCACTTGATTATTGCAATTTAATCCGACAGTGCATCAAAATGCACCCTAAGCTATCACTTTAAACACTACAAACTATTCAATTGAATCAATGGGCAGATTAATGAATAGCTACTAATGTCTTGATTTTAGTGATCTATGGTCAAGCCAAAGAAAATTGAGCTCGTCCAGCAAGCACAAGTTACAATTCATGCATTGCAACAACAGGTGATCCAGACCAATCAGTTGGTGCATCCCACCATGGATGAAATATTGTTCAAAAATTCATATGGAATAGACAACATTAACGGTCCAAATTGATGACTTTTTCCAATCCATCAGTCTCCAATTTATAAGTCACCAGTTGAATGGTTAAGATCGTCCAATCAATGAGATTCTTCTACCGTGGCCCCATTCCTAGAGGATCCCAGCTATGAATAGTTCCAATCAAGATCAATTGCACCAAACTTCCAATTTCTCTACAGCGGACAAAATACAAATCAAACATATTATGATCAGAACTGGAAAATGGTTTCGTGGTTAACTGATAACAAACCCAAAACTTAAAAATTAAAAAGAATTGAATCAAACGATTCCAAGATTTTAACACATAAAAGCAATCAACAAAACCCAACAATTTTACAAAATAAAAGAAAATTAATAAATAAAGCAAGATAAAAACAGAACCTGCGTCGGACATCCGAGGGATCTTCATGAGATAACAACCCAGGCATTTCATCATACAGACGGTTTGCTCCTCCATCAGCGCAGAGCCGTAGCTTTGCTGCTCTACACACATCAGCAACCCAAACATATCAATAGAAGTAAAATGGGCCAACGAAAATGAAGAATTATACGGGATTTTCAGTTCGCAAAAGTAATCCAGACCGTTTATTTGGTGGGCCTCACCATTGATGCACCATGCCCGGAAAAAATCTCCCAGATTGAAAGATTCTAGCCGTCCAATATATGCACCTTTTCGGTTGAATGTACACCATTGCTGTATTCCATGTATTAACCGTCTACTTACAAGCCACCAATCGATGGTCGGGATTGCCCCGTCGAGGAAATTTTCGGCGCATGGCCCATCTACAGTGAAGCCCATCGGATCAACGATCCGGATCGCTAAAAGGGGAGGCCATTTGTACGGATTACGGACCCGAGGATGCTATGCAGAACCTCGGTCGAGGATCGAGTGCGGAAAAGGGATGTGGAATGACATACCGTGCTTCCATAAGAGAGGAGTGAAGCGAGGGAGGTGTTGGTTAAGAATGACCAGGGCGTACGTTAGACTCGGGCGGCAGCTTGGAGGAAGAGAGGGGAGGAGGAAGGTGGAGGCGTGAGACATCAGCTCCATGGCTTACGTGCGCTCGCTGGTGCTGTTCTCTCCACCGGGTCTTTTTGCGCTCTTTGGTCCGCTGTATTGGAAGCAGATTGGCTGGTCTACCTCACACCAGCTATATAGCTGATGTATTGACGTCAGCAAGATCTGTGGGTCTTATCACGAGGTATGTGTTATATCCAAACCGTCCATCCATTTTGCGAGCTCGTATTAAGACCTGAGAATAAAAAATAAGACAGATCTAACTATCAATAGGACCACACTGCAAAAAGAAGTGGGAGATTGAACGTATACCATTGAAACCCTTTTTGGGGTCACAGAAGTTTTGGATCAATATAAAAAAAAATTTCCTCCTCGTTCAGGTCTTTGTGACCTCATGAACATATAGGATGGAAAATAAACGTTATGATGGGACCTACAAATTTTTTAACGGTGAAAATCATTATCTCCACTGCTACTTATGGTGTGGTCCAGATGATCTTTGGATATGATTCGATTTTTGAATAACGCTCTAAACTGATCTCTAAAAATAGATGAACAGTGTAGATATAATAATTACTTCACTTTGGGGCCCATAAAACTTTGATCTTCTTTGAACCGTTCGTAAAACTCGGAGCTCGAGGAGCGTCGGTGCTACTGCTCGTCATCGCACGACACGTACCTACAGCAGCTATATGGCTGGTGTGAGGGACACCAGCTAATCCGCTTCCCGCTGTAATTCGTTCCAGAAGCGCGGATTAGGTACTAACCCGGCCTGTTCCGAGCTCGGGACAGGCGGAGACTCCAAGGGCTACTGATGGGCCACCTTGATGTATTAATTTTATCCATACCGTCCATCCAGTTTTTCATATCATTTTAGAGTATAAGACCAAAAATAAGAAATATAAAATTCTCAAGTGGACCACAATATATGAAGCAGTGGCGATAAGGATGGCCACCATTGAAACTTTTGTAGTGTCCACCGTGTTGTTTATTTTCCATCCAACCTGTTTATATGGTCATATAAAACTGCATGAAGTGAAAAAAAAAAATATCACCTTGATCCAAAACTCCTGTGGCCCCCAAGAAATTTTCAACGGTGAGAATTAAATCCCCATTTTGTGGTTCATTTAAGCTTGGATCTTCTTTATTTTTGGTCTCACGATCTAAAATGATATTTAAAAATTTATGGACGGTGTGGATAAAATTTATAAATCATTTTGGCCCCTCAGTGTCCCTCGAAGCCTCCGCCTGTCCCTAGCTCGGAACAGGCGGTGGTAGTACCTAATCTGCGCCCCAAAGTGGGAAAAGAGATATTTTGGAGTTTTTAAACTCTCTCCTTATAACTGCTAATTGTACTTGCGCGAGTGCACTCGCCTTGCACGTGTATACAAGGGACAACTGGCCTAGATCAAAACCGCACGTGCGATTTCTTAGCCATGAAGGTATTACGTATGCTAAAAAAGGCCTGTATGATCATTATCTGGGACATATTTTTGCAAACCAAACGAACGGTTGAGAACAAAAAGGCCTGTATGATGATTATCTAGGCCATATTTTTGCAAACCAAACGAACGGTTGAGAACAAATTTCAGATCCTGTGGACATGGAATAAGCACATGATGATTTCATTCGTGGAATATACGCAGCGAGAGGCTGCTGATGAACCAATAGAATTGCATACACGTACGTTATTCCACGCTTGTCGAGCGAGTGCGTTTTGAAAGTGAACCTGAGCTAGTGCAATTGGCACTTCACAGGCTTGTGATGGAAAGGCTTGCTATTGTTTATCACTGTTTAAGTTGTGGTGTTTCACTCACCGTACACGTGGCATTTAGGTAGGGCAGTTGGACCATGCAAAACATGCTGGGCACATGGTTTGCACGAAATTCACGCTAATCTAGTGGTTTTATCTTTTCACACCTGGCCAATTACTAACAATTTGCAACCTTGACACATGGGTGCAGATCAACTTAAAAAAATACAAAGGTATAGACATGGTAATAGATAACCAATGAGATTTGCATGTTCGGCTACTTAAATTTCCCGTGTGATACGGAATCTTACGTAAACTTATCAGTTTTACGGAAAATAATATTTGAAGAAGAGCTCTGAGCCCTCGTCAACACAGACAATCTCTCTATATAGCATAATATTGTCTATATTAATTTTAGCCTTAATTTCTTCACTTTTGTCCCGCCTCACTATAACAAGTTTGAAGTTTAGCTTGGCTTAGTTCGTTGATGTGCGATGTCATTGCTACATCATATTTAGGCGCAGTGTAAATATCTACGATTACCATGGTTGGATCTCCAATCAATTGAGTCATGGGACTTATCCTGCTAACCACACGCCTCAATTGCTTTTCCATATGAACAATTGTAAGCAATCTATCTTATATTTTTCTCTGTTTTATATTCTCATTGATTATAAATTTAAATCTACAGATCAATATATATATATATATATATATATATATATATATATATATATATATATATTAGTTATTAGTCTTTATTTTTTATCTTAATCATTTGTCTTTACAATACTAAGAAACTTGAGAACTTTAATAACTGTTACAGGAAAAGTTCTTAGCTTAAGGTAAAAGAATCTCATCGAATGACTAGTTCTCTCCTTTCAAATCACTTAATCGTTGCAACAATGGTGGTTAGACAGTCAAATCAACCTCCTTAGGTCTGATCATGCGGTTGATTTAGTGCATGTGGTGGTAAGCGTTCAATCGAGCTCAAGTTGAGAACAATTTCGACATGCCCAACATTATTCTAATTGCACATTTAATAGAATACGGGTCGTTCGATGCCCAGCCTTGTGTCTAATTGAACAATAGCACTATTTTTTAGCACATCTGATGGGACATAGTGTGCTATATCAGTATTTTTCAGCAAACCTATGTGGTTGGAAGATCAAAACTAAAGTTTACTAATTATATTAAGGCTATGACGTAGGGATGAACATGATGAGGATAACTACTCCGAATCCACGGAGCTTCTCTAGACTCCTCACAAAGAATTCTCGAATCCACAAGGAAAGAAAGCAGAAAAATATAAATAAATTCTAAGAAATTCTAAATTGATTAATTGATGACTAAAAACGAGTTCACAACCCTTTAAATAGGGGTACCAAGCAATGAGAAAGAAATCAAAATCAAACTCCAACTAAAACTCTTAGAATCCGCGACTTACTATAAATAGCAAACTTACTATTTATAGACGGTCGTGATGTCTACTAGTGCGCAAGGTTTTCGGCCAGAAATAGTAAGTGTCCTATTTGGCTTCACCAAACCGTTCCCCTAATTATTCTAAGCTCTTTTCACGTTGGACGCAGCTCCTAATGCCCGATGGATGAAGAGTTATAATCAAACTAAAACTTACTATTTATAGTAAAAACGAAATTAAAGCAGGGAAATGACCATCGATCCAGGGGTTTTTCGTAATTCCAGGCGGCGTGGTTGGCTAAAGTAGCTCGTTCTACCCCAAAATTATATATTTTACGTCAAGTAACTCATTCCGGATTGCGAGATACACCCGATCTAAGGTCCGACGGTCCGGATCACTTTTGTCATTGACCGGGCCTTTTCTGATCCATCTTGGCCATGAAACTGTCTGTGACCCGCTCTACATCAAGCTATGGAAAAGCAATAAGACGAGGGACAACAAGTAGAACCCGCCAATATGAATGCATGATCATCTTTCCAACCGAGTACCATGTTGAATGACGTCACACATCATCTCTGCGACATGCAAAAAGACTCATGACATACTACAGAAGGCAACATGGTCAATACAAAGAAAATCGTAAGGTTAATTGAAACCTTGTTTGAAATATTTATGCTACCGGCGAACTGTCAATTTATTGATAATTCCCTAACGAACTTAGAGTAGAAAAACTAGCAAATCTTCTAACAAGAGTCAATTAGGCAGAACCACAAAGTCATCCTCCACCACCTCAAGTAGCTGCGAAAGGAAATGGCTAGAATGAAACAAGATAGAGATTTTTAAAACATCCATATGCTTTGGGGGGCACCTCCATGCAAACGTTAATCAGCTCGAGGGCAATCGCCCCTACCAGCGGTGTCGCACAATTATTATGTTAGAGTTAAGCACCCATAGAGGACAACCTCTTATGTTGTCAACAATACCACAAAAGTATACGAACAGCAGTTAGCCCAAGAGCAACCTTCGATTACTATTATCGGATATCTAATCAACCGAGTCACGGGACATATCCTGCTGACTACACACCTTAATTGCTTTTACATATGGACAATTGTAAGCAATCTATCTTGTATTTTTCTTTGTTTTATATTCTCATTGATTAGTATATATAAGTATTCTCTATTTATATATATATATATAAAATTAGCGATTAGTCTTTATTTTTTATCTTAATAGTTTGTCTTTGTAATACTGAGAAACTTAAAAACTTTAATAACTGTTGCAGGAAAAGTTCTTAGCTTAAGGTAAAAGGATCTCATCGAATGACTAGTTCTCTCATTTCAAATCGCTTAATCATTGCAACAATGGTGGTTGGACAGTCAAATCAACCTCCTTAGGTCTGATCATGCGGTTGATTTAGTGCATGTGGTGGTAAGCGTTCAATCGAGCTCAAGTTGAGAATAATTTCGGCACGCCCAACATTATTCTAGTCACACACATTTAACAGAATACGGGTCATTCGTTAGTATGCCCAGCCTTCTATCTAATTGAACAACAGCACTATTTTTTAGCACATTTGATGGGACACAGTTTACTATATCAGTATTTTTCAACAAATTTATGTGGTTGGAAGATCAAAACCAAAGTCTAGCAATTCTATTAAGGCTATGAAAAAGCCACAAGATGAGGGACAACAAGTAGAACCGGCCAATATAAATGCATGATTATCTTCTCAACCGAGTACCATGTTGAATGACATCACACACCATCTTTGCGACATGCGAAAAGACTCATGACATATTACAGAAGACAACATAGTCAATACAAAGAAAATCGTAAGGTTAATTGAAACCTTGTTTGAAATATTTATGCCACTGACAAACTATCAATTTATCGATAATTCCCCAACGAACTTAAAGTAGAGAAACTGACAAATCTTCTAACAATAGTCAATTGGGCAGAACCACAAAGCCATCCTCCACCACCTCAAGTAGCTGCGAAAGGAAATGGCTATAATGAAACAAGATGGAGATTTTCAAAAAATTCATATGCTTGGGGGGCACCTCCATGCAGGCGCTAATCAGCTCGAGGACAATCGCCCCCACTAGCGGTGTCGCGCAATTATTATGTTGGAGTCAAGCACCCAGAGGGCAACCTCTTATGTTGTCAATAATACCACAAAAGTATACGAGTGGCGGGTCGCCCAAGAGCAACCTTCGATTACCATTGTTGGATCTCTAATCAACCGAGTCACGGGACATATCCTGCTGACCACACACCTCAATTGCTTTTGCATATAGACAATTGTAAGTAATTTATTTTGTATTATTCGGTGTTTTATATTCTCATTTATTTAAATTTAAATCTACAGATCAATATATGTATAAAAAAAATTAGCAATCAGCCTTTATTTTTCATCTTAATCATTTGTCTTTATAATACTGAGAAACTCAAGAACTTTAATAACTGTTGCAGGAAAAGTTCTTAGCTTAAGGTAAAAGGATCTCATCGAATGACTAGTTTTCTCTTTTCAATTCGCTTAATCGTTGCAACAATGGTGGTTGGACAGTCCAATAAACCTCCTTAGGTCAAGCGTTCAATCATGTTCAAGTTAAGAACAATTTCGGCAAACCTAACATCATTCTAATCACACACATTTAATAAAATACGGGTTGTTCGTTAGTATGCCTAGCCTTGTATCGGATTGAATAACAACACTATTTTTTAGCACATCCAATGGGACACAGTGTACTATATCAATATTTTTCAGCAAACCTGTGTGGTTGGAAGATCAAAACTAAAGTCTAGTAATTCTATTAAGGCTACAAGAAAGCCACAAGATGAGGGATGGTAAGTAAAACCCACCAATATGAATGCATGATCATCTTCCCAACCGAGTACTATGCTGGATGACGTCACAAGATGATAGACAGTAAGTAGAACCCGCCAATATAAATGCATGATCATCTTCCTAACTGAGTACTATGCTGGATAACGTCACATACAATCTTTGCGAAAAGACTCATGACATATTATAGAAGGCAACATGGTCAATATAAAGAAAATCATAAGGTTAATTGAAACCTTATTTGAAATATTTATGTTACCTACGAACTGTCAATTTATCGATAATTTTCCAACAAACTTAGAGTAGAGAAACTGATAAATCTTATAACAAGAGTCAATTGGGCAGAGCCACAAAGCCATCCTCCACCACCTTAAGTAGTTGCGAAAAAAAATGGCCAGAATAAAATAAGATAGAGATTTTCAAAACATCCATATGCTTGGGAGCACCTCCATGCATGCATTAATCAGCTCAAGGGCAATCGCCCCTACCAGCAGTGTCGTATAATTATTATGTTCGAGTCAAGTACCCATAGGGCAACCTCTTACGTTGTCAACAACACAACGAAAGTATATGAGCAGTGGTTTGCCCAAGAGCAACCTTCGATGCCTTGGGCCCCTCCATTCATAAATATAGCAACTCAAAAATCACCACTCGCAACACAACTGCAACAATTAGATTGTAAAAGATCTAACCAAATTGCAAATATGTAACTTGTTAATCTCATGACTGAAGGGTTAATAAACATTCAATGGACATGAATGTTGTCATGACTGATTTAGAAAAATCAAAACGGCCGAAGATAACAAATACTAGATTGACATATAGAGAAAAGCTTATAAAGAAACAACCAAATAAAATAGACAATTCAAATCTACATACGCCCAGAGGGCAATGATGGAAACTAATCTCTCCCATGTAGTAATTTCGCATAAGGATATGCCACGAAGACATGTGTTATGCGAACAATGTTGCTAAAAGATTTATGCAACTGATTGATATAGTATTTCAAACAATCTAAGGATAAGTAGTCACGGCCACATCATCCATACCAAAAGCAAGTTTGTCATTAATATAACTCACCAAAAGATGTGTCGCCAAAGAACGTGTTATATGAACTATCATGCCAAAAGTCTATGCATCTAACCAACATACCACTACAAGCAAACTACAACGGTTACATAGAGAATCATTGAGGCCACTACGATAAATACAAGAGAGTTCCTATGCCCATAACTGCAGCATGGAAAAACATCGCGGCCACGACAGTATAAAAAGAAAATTACAACAGGCAATCACTATTGAACACGACCCACCCAATGCCTAATTCAGCAATAATTGTCAAATTAACGGCTGAAATATCCAATTTCACAATAGATTCGTCCAAATTTGTCAACTTAACATCCGAAATGTCCAATTTCACGATCAAATTTGTCAAATTAACAGGTAGAATGTTCAATTCAAGACTAATTCATGTAAATTTGTCAATTTAACTGTTGAAATGTCTAATTTCACAGCGAATTCAACTAAAATTGAAAAAATCAACGACCAAAATATCTAAAATAGCAACCAAAATGATTGTTTTAATGGTTGATTGAGTGAAGAACTATAAAAAACCATTCAACGTTTCTTCACATTTTTTCAAATATAAAAAGACATGGAGGGCATTGTTTACAATCAATCGGATCGATCAAATCGAATGATTTAGAATATGCCACATGACAACCATGCCACATATGATGTAAATCAACTTCAGAATAAGGAGTTATAAATGTACACATGTGGGAGTATTAAATGCTAAAAAAAAAAAAGCAGCCTTTTCAGATACATGAGTCATAATGTAAGACTCCATAAACTTTCTTGTGCACGACCGAAATAGCAAGAGGCGTGTACAATCTCTTGTATACATGGTCATACATGATATGCTACGCTTACATGGAGAATTAAGAAAACTTGTATGACCGATTATCCAAATCTTTCACAATGTGCAATTTAAGCAAGGGCATTGCCTATTCAAACCTATAAAAGTAACATCGAAAAAGACCTCTAAGCCCTTGCCAACACACACACAACCTCTCTACACAACATAATGTTGTCAGTGTTAATTTTAACCTTAATTCTCTACTTTTGTCCAATTCTACTGCAGCATGTCTAGAGTTTAACATAACTTAATCTGTTACTATCTAGCACCATCGCTGTATTATGCTTAATGATAGTATAAATATACACGACTACTATTGTTGAATTCCCGATTAACCAAATCCATACTTGGAAGATCACATACATCATATTCCACTAATGACATACCTTACTTGTTTGTACACTCGGATGGTTAAAGGTAATTTATATTCTATTTTCTTTACTTTATGTTTTCATTGATTATAATTTCGAATATATAAATTAATAAAAGATCGATAATTAATCTTTAATTTTAACTTTATATTTCCATCTTTACATTACTGGAAAACTTGAGAACTACGATCACTATTGAAAACAAAAAAGTCCCTAACTCAAGATAAAAAGATCCCGTCAAGGAACTAACATTCTCAAATTTACCCATCATTGTAACATTGGTGGCTTAATTGTTATATCAACTTTCATAGGTTTTATTGTAAGACTGATTTAGCACTTGGGTCATAGGTGTTTAATTCAACTCAAGTCAAATACAACTCTTACCAGCCCAATACTATCCTAATCATACAAGAATACCTTGGGGTCATTTGTAAACACCTGTCACCTTGTCTCCATTGAATAATGACTTTATCAACCTAAAATTTAGTCAATTTTAGACCACTAATTATTTTATTCCCAACCGTTCATTGGATGACCAATGAATGAAGGGTCAGGATAATATATCAAGGATCGTTTGGCACCGTCGATTAGATGAGGTTTCAAATTCCCTTGGTTGTTTGGCGCATAAAGTACTGGGGGTTGCAAATCCAGGGGATTTCTAATCCCTCTATGAGGGGGTTTGCAATGTATGGTGAGAGCTTGGATTATACCTAAAATTATTTCAATAGTTGCAGGCGTGATATGTGTGTCACTGTTCACTATCATTCTATTGGGCACATGACCCACTAATGATGATCAGCACCGTCCAAACATTGTCCATATTAATCAACGATAAAAAATCGTTGGTTAGTAACATAGACATGATCTTGTGCTTGCGGTCCATCCAATACTTGAAATTTCATCATTTTTAGGCAAAGCATATATTTCGACAGGCTTATCACAACCACAGTGTCAAAAATTATATATCTCACTAATTAGAGATATTAAAGTTGATTTAGTAATTAAATTGAATCCCCCGTGATTATACCATGCATAGGCATTTTTGGATTAAAGTTGATTCACACTTCAGGGTGCCAAACACACTGGGAGGATTGCAAATCCAGAGGGTTTCTAATCCTGGGGGTTCCAAATCTGGTGGATCGGAATCCACCCTCCCAAACAGGCCCTTAGTATGATTTTCGGGATACCCTCCATTCAATACTTGTTGAGCTTGCATGTGTTGCATTGGCCGATGAGAGACACAGACTCAGGTAAATGGTGGTGAACTAACGCTGCTGCAGTTGCTGTCGAGAGATTTGATTGTGATTTTTTTAGTTACAGGGGCGGTTTGCGGATGGCGACTTGCCACTTTTAGCTCAACTATCAGTTAATGAGAAATTTCCAACTGTACAACCAGTATATGGCCCACAACCTTTTAAAGCTCATTTCTTTTTAGTTGCCACGATTATTCCCCACGCATGCGAACACCTTTGCACGTTACGAAAATGCCCTTACTTACCATTGAAATCCTTTCGGCGGCCACAGAAGTTTTAGATCAATATAAAATTTATTTTTCCTCTCCATCCGGGTCTGTGTGACCTTATGAATAGATTGGATGGAAAATATATGTTAGGGTGGGCCCTAAGAAAATTTTAATAGTAAAAATCAAGTTTCCCACTGCTATTTGTGGTGTGGTCCAGTTGATCTATGGATATGATTTTTTTTTTCAAATAATGCTCTGAAATGATCTCGAAATACGGATGAACGGTGTGGATATAATAAATACACCATTGTGGGGCCCATGTCGAGGAGCGTCAGCGCTCGTCTTCGCACACCAGCCAATCGGCTTCCGGAAGGAATGAATGACGGGGGTATTTTGGCCCTTTGAAAAGTCGGCCGTACACAGTGGAGTATTCTCGGAAGCTTAAAAAGAGGTGGGCTCCAAAAGGCCGGTGTCCCAGTCGAACAGTAGGAAATTTCTCTCTGATAATCTAAGCCCAAAGATGGAAGCGGGTTAAGGTGCCACTATCATTAATTTGCGGCCCACCTTGATGATTTATTGTATATCTACGCCGTCCATTTGTGTGTTTTTTTTTAAGGTCATTTTTCTAAAAAATTATGAGAATTCAAATCCACACTATAGGATACATTAGTGATTGAACGCTCTACCATTAAAAACTCCCTAGGGCTTACTTAATATTTTCGTAATGGTTATTTTCTATCCAACCTTTTGATAAGATAAGGAAGACTTAGATAAAAGGGGAAATAAAGAGATGAACTTGGATTCTAAACTTTCATGGCCCATAAAAAGTTTTTAATGGTTTTATATCCCTATTTTTAGTTGTGTAGTCTACCTAAGATTTGGTTCCTTTTAATTTTTGAGTTCACGTACTAAAATGACCTGTGAAAACGTATGAACGGTGTGGATATACAAAATAATCATCAAGGTGGGCCCCACACGGTCAGAGTAACACCCACTAAGGTGTAACCCGAGTAACACCTAATCCACTTTCCTAAGAACATGGCCAGTGTCCTCCGGCGAATGGATTGCGCGGGTGGGGCCCACCACTATGGAAATTTCCACTGATTTGAAAATAGACGGTGGTCAGAGAAAAATAGAGCAACGAGCAGAATAAAATTGAAGCTAATCGCGTAGTGTGTTGACTTCATCCAGGCTATGGGCCGCCCACATGGGGCGCGGATTAGGTACTTCCCCCGCCCGTCCGGAGCTCAGGACGGGCTGGACGTGTAGCTCGTCCAGCGGTGGAAAGTGATTACGTCGGAACGTGGATTGCGTACTTTCCCCGCCGTCCCTAGCTCCGAACGGCAGGTCTATGGGCAGGCCCATCGTGATGTATCTGTACATCTAAACCATCGATCTCTTTTCTTATATTATTTTAAGGTATCAAAACAAAAATGAAGCAGATCCCACGCTCAAATGGACCACGCCAAATAATAAGCTTGGTTGTATTAAAATGCACAAAGCATTAAATGTCAGTTACATTAATTGCATGTGTCTTTTGTGATGTGGTCCGTTTGATTGTTGGATCTGTCTCTTCTTCATTTGAAGCGTTAAAAGAATATGCGAAAAGGGCTAGACGGTTTGGATTTACAGATACATCACGGTGGGCCCGCCTACAGACCTGCCTGTTTGGGGCCAGGGCCGGGTGGGGGTAGTTAGCAATCCGAGTCCATTACGTCGAGGCCACGTCAGTATACAGATGCGTTAGCACGCGTTTATACTCGGTCCACATAGAACCCCAACCGTTTCCTATTTTTGGGTTGTTTATTACCTTTTTCCGTGCGCAGAGGTTGAGTAGCGAGACTCGCTACTAAAGCAACGTAGCCAATTTTTGTGGGCCCTACAATGATGCGTGTGTTGTATCCACACGGCCCATACATTTGGGGAAATCATTTTAAGGCATGATACAAAGAATAAGTCAGATCTAAGGCTAGAGTGGACCCCAGCACAAAAAACAGTAGAGAGAGTGATGCCTACCGTTGAAACCTTCCGAAGGTCCATGATGCTTATTTGAGATCCAACTGCTCATGTATTAACTCACACATGAAAGAAAGGAAAACACAAATAACAGCTTGATCAAAAACTTTTGTTGCCTTTAGAACTTTTTAATAATGGACGTTGCTCTCTCTACTGTTTTGTATGGTGGGGTCCACTAGAGGTTTGGATCTAACTCATTGTTTGGACGATGACCAAATATGATCTCTCCAAGTGGATGGACGGTGTGGTGCGAAACATATATCATCGTGGGGGCAATAGAACGTCACCTCATAGAGTATGGCGGCTGAATCCGCGCACCGAATGGATAGCGGGCATTCCAGGGAACCCAATTACAATTACGAAATTGGATTGCGTACCGAGTACGTTCTTATTGTATTGAGTAAACCCTGTTGGGCCCACTAAGAATTCCTCTGTTTTATCCATGCTGTACATCTGATTTTTCATATCATTTTAGGGTTCAACCCAAATTTGAGGTATGTCTGAAGCTTAAATAGACCATACTACGGGAAATAGTGAAATTATTTATTTCCACTGTTGAAACTTTTCTAAGGCCTAGTGATGTTTATTTGTCATCCAAACGGTTCATAAGATCACAATGACATGATGAAGGGAAAACACGAATATCAGCTTAATCTCAAACTTCTGTTGCCTCTTAAAAAATTTTCAACAGTAGACTTCAATTCACACTGTTTCCAGTGGTGTGGTCCACTTGAGATTTAGATGTGCTTAATATTTGGGTTATAGGCCTAAATTTATATGATAAAACGGATGGATGGAGTTTATAAAATGCATGAACGCCGGTGGACCCCATAGAGTTTACTCAGTACGGCTAACGCACGTTACTCAGTAAGCAATCCGCTTCCGGCAATTACCTGATGGGATTCGCGAATTAGCTATAACAGGCTGAGTAGCCAGACTGGCTACGAAAGTGACTTGGCCAACTTCCATGGGCCCACCATGATGTATGTTTCGTATCCACACAGTCCATAAATTTTGAGATCATTTGAGGGCATGATAAAAAGAATAAGGCAGATCCAAGGCTGTAGTGGACCCCACCCCAGAAAACAGTGGAGAGAGTAACGCCCACAGGTCCACCATGATGTTTATTTCAGATCCAACCTGTTCATGTGCTAAAGTAGACATGAAAGAAGGACAACATAAATCTCAGCTTGATCGAAAACTTTTATGGCCCTTAGAACTTTTTAACGGCGGGCGTCACTTTCCCCACTATTTTTGTGGTGGGGTCCACTAGAGCTTTGGATCTGACTCATTCTTTGTATTATGCGCTAATATTATCTCTCCAAATGGATGGACGGTGTGGATACAAAACATACATCATGGTGGGGCCCACATAAGTTGATGATATCACTTCAGTAGCCAATCTCGCTGCCCAACTTGTCCGTATCTAATCCTCGTCCGTGGATAAGCAGGATTCACTCAAAAACTTGTATACATAGGTTATAATTTATCAAAAATATAAAAAATTTCAAGCTGAAATAATGTTAGAAGGGTGATAATCCGATGGCTTAAGTTGAGTCAGATTATGTATGGAGCATATTTCAAAATTTATAATAATGAAGCAATCCTGACCATTAATTGAGTTGGTAGAAAATAGATGGTTAAAAATTGGATAGTAAATATGACATGGGTATTATTAACATCTCAACAATTTGGATTGTCTAGATTAAAATGGTGCTAAACAATTGAAAAGGTCTAACACCGACTCGCCTTAACAATTTTGACAGTTTGGAATTAAACGGTGTGATAAGTTCTATGGTAAATTTATATGCTTGCCGGGGGGATTTATTTAGAATATGTTTTGAGAGTAGACTCTTGATGTAGAGCGGGTTGCGGACAGTTTCATGGCCAAGATGGATCAGAAAAGGCCCGGTCGACAACAGAAGTGATCCGGACCGTCGAACCTTAGATCGGGCGTATCTCGCAATCCAGAATGAGTTACCTGACATAAAGTATATGATTTTGGGGTAGAACGAGCTACTTTAGCCAACCAACCTGGCTATGCCAGGTTACGCAGCCTCGAATTGCGAAAAATCCCTGGATCGACGGTCATTTCCCTGTTTTAATTTCGTTTTTACTATAAATAGTAAGTTTTAGTTTGATTATAACTCTTCATCCGTCGGGCTTTAGGAGTTGCGCCCAACATGAAAAGAGCTTAGAATAATTAGGAGAACGGTTTGGTGAAGCCAAATAGGACACTTACTATTTTTGGCCGAAAACCTTGCGCACTAGTAGACATCACGACCGTCTATAAATAGTAAGTTTACTATTTATAGTAAGTCGCGGATTCTAGGAGTTTGAGTTGTAGTTTGATTCTGATTTCTTTCACATTGCTTGGTACCCCTATTTAAAGGGTTGTGAACTCGTTTTTATTCATCAATTAATCAATTTCGAATTTCTTATAATTTATTTCTATTTTCTGCTTTCTTTCCTCGTGGATTCGAGAAGTCTCTGTGAGGAGTCCAGAGAAGCTTCGTGGATTCGGAGAAGTTATCCTCATCACGTTCATCCCTGTGTCAACTCTCCACAATGACAATTGGATGGTTAAAAGTAAAATATTGAGTCCTTCAAATTTATAGAAAAAAATAATCAGAGTGTTAATGTTGTCCTGTAAGTGCAAATTACTCAGGGATGTACCATTCACAATTAGACCAGATATCTGGACGGTGTGGATTAAATGGTGTTTTTATAGAGTTCAATCATCCCAATTCATGACCTTTTAACTCAAGTTCTCGATAATACTTTACCGCTCTTTCATTTCCTATATGTTACAACAATTTTTCATACAACTTTCAATCCTTGTATAACATCATTTTTCCATACAACAATGCAAGAACTCTTTGTACAACAATTGTAGACCTCTTAAATATGCTTAGTAGGCATACCGTAAGTGTGACACTGGACAATCTGAATATCTAATGTTGTTGTTAGCTGGCTTTTAATTTCTCACTGCATCAATCCTCCAATAAGTCTCCACAAACTAGAGTTAGGGGCTGCTCAAAATGGAATTTAGACTGTTTAATCAGGGCGTGTTTTGGCTTGGACCCTGAAACCAGTGATGTTGGTGGTAAATTAGCCATGAGACTCACCTTAATGTATGTGTTTGTTTCAATCCCAAAGATTCAATAGCCTAACTTGATGTATGTTTTGTACCTCATTTGTTGCCAAGCATGTGAAAGGGAGACCAAGCTTTATAACCCGAATGCATAGCTCTTAGACTTCTCATAGCTTTACTCTTATAATCCATGTAAGAATGTCCTTGAGTTTTCTCAAGCTCTAAATTAATTGTACAACTTTTCAAATAGGCCCCAACAAAATAAAAACAAAAGGGAGTCATGTCTATCATATGATGAAAACCAATACAACTTCTGCAAAGTTGAAAATAATAAAGGATGAAGAATTTGGGCATGCCTTAATAAAATAAAAACAAAATGGGAGCCATGCCTATCATATGGTAGAAACAAAGACAACTTCCTAACAAAAATTTTGATAAGACAAAACATCCTGCCAACTACTTAACAAAACACCCAAATGCTAGCTTGCAACTCGCAGCACCACCACTTATCCATTGAAATTTTTTCTCCAAAAACACTACCGCACACAAAACCATCCAACTGCTAGCATGCAGACAAAGCAATATAGCAACCAGCCTGATTGAACCATGACTTGCAAGCAAATAGGATCATGACAGCACCTAGCTACCTATAACATAAGAATACCAGAATAGCATTGCAGAAATTTCATTAGAATTGAGAGTACTTATCGGCATAGAGTTAAGGGAAGCAACAAAAGGGGGGGGGGGAGAAGAAGAATAAGAAACTCATACAACCAATCCAACTTGTATAAAGCCAAAATTGTTAATAAAGCAAACATACAATGCATATTTTTAAAAATGCTGGAGAATCTTTTAACATTGAGTAATTTTCTTCCTAGTTGCAAACAATAATATATGCTCACCTTTGATAAAAGAAAATCTATTTACTCGAGTGTAGGTGGTGATCTTCACACCCCACCGATTGATTGTTATCATGTAGTGTTGAATCTTTACATAAATTGATACTTGGTTAGTGGTTACAAGGGCCCAAAGGGGCACTCATGAATCCAGTTGGACCACTCCCAGGTATTCCGCAATGACTCCCTCTAGGAACATTTGAACTCTGGTAAAGCAAAAATACAATAATAAAAACTTCAATGAGCACAAGTGATACGAATATTATATTTAATATTACAAAACTACTAAATTAAATCTCATTCTTACTTGAGGTCCAATGTTCACAGGGTTTTGTTGAAACATGCGAACATTAGGTAGTTGGTACCTACTTTGAGGCATTAGACCATTGATGAATCCACTAGGGCCAGGAGTGTGGCTCATCACCATTTGATGACCATGTCTTATAGGGTATCCACTTGGTAATCCAACAGAATTCATCACCATAATATGTGACCCTAATAGAGAAGAAAAAATAAATAGAATAAGAAACTTTAACAAAGTAACATATACTATGATAAACTTTAATAAACAAGTTCACAACAATACCGGATTGAAATAACCCAGTTGGGGGAATGCAAATGGATAAGGTGATGGTTGAAATGAATGATGGTGCATAATGTTTGATGCCACTGCCTTTGTCTGCTTCTCATGATTTGTTTGTGGCTGAACATATTTAATTTGAGATCTTTTCTTCTTTATTTTATCTAGCGGATTTTAAACGCACGACAAGTACCTCTAACTTCAGGCTTTACTTTAATGCCACTTGCGGTTTGTAACTCAGACTATCCACAAAAGTAACTTGCTTTTTTTTTTTGCAAGGCATGCACTTTCAGTTGGCTCAAAGTGTACACGTTCAGCATCTACAATTTTGGTCATCTTAGGATGTGCAAGTTCATTGCTAATACTTTCGATCGGCTCAAGTCATGTACAATCAGTATCTACACTTTCGTCATCGACTTGAGATGACATCAATGTAGGTTCCTTGATCATTTTTATACATCCCATAATTTCATCATGAAATTTATCTGCATATCTATCTACAAATTCAAAAACCTTATCATGTTCCCCGACCATTGTTGCAATTTTAAGAAGCTTGCGACATAAATATTTTTTTTGCTTATCTAAAGCAACGCTGTGGTCACCCTGTATTGTTAATTTAGTATGATCTTTAGCAAAATCTACATTTGCATCTCTTCGCCATCTCTTTAGAATGTAATAGGGATGAAACACCTTTATATTATGATGATCTAGAACTTTCAATGCATGACTACATAAGATACCCATAAACTCAAACTTCTTACAGTTACAGGTCACAGTACTATCCAATGAGTTAAATTTAACAATACGTCATTCATCTTTTTCATTATAAGTAATTCGAAACTCTGTAATCGTACCAAATTCACTACATTTAAAAATGGAATAACTGAGACTTTTTTTATACTCATCTTGAAAATTTTCAAACACTTTTGGAGTATATGCCTTTACTGCTTCCTTTAGCATATTCACATCAAGAAATAGTACATGGGTACTTTGCCTCATTCTAAAATCAGTCATGGATTCCTGGTATCGTCGATCAGCTAGTACTCGATCATATTGAGTGAAGAAACGTAATAAATTGTATTTGGAGTTCAAATATTTTTTTCAAAAGACTGTTCATGTTCTCACTTCGTTGCGTACTTTTCATATCAACACAGAATGTATTTATTCCATAAACCAAAACTCATTTTTTTATTTCTTTAAACAAATCCTGTAGCCACTTATTGTGTATTAAATCATCATTCTCAATCATGTTATTCCATGCAACTAAAAACTCTTTCTCCTTCTCATAATCATACACGCACCTATTAAAATCATATTCAAAACTTTTTGAAGCTTTAAATGCACCATTAAGATGTTTCACAGCATTTTCATAGATGTGCCAAATGTATAAATGATAATATGTTTCCGGCATCACTAAAGCTATTGCATTAGCCATTGCAGCATCTTGGTCAGTCAATAATGTCATTAGTTGTCTTTCGGACATCACACTTAAAAATGTTTGAAACAACCACTTGAACGTTTCAGTTGTCTCGTCATATAGCAAGGCCCCACCGAATATTATAGTTTGCTTATGATGATTTACCCCAATAAATGGGCCAAATGGTCGTCCATAGCTATTTATCCTGTATGTGGTATCAAAGCATACTACATCCCCAAAAATATTATAATTCATTATTGACTTCGTATCTGTCTAAAACATATTAGTGATTTGATCATCTTCATCTACTTGTATTGCATAAAAGAAAGATGGATTATCTACTTACATTTTTTGAAAGTATTATAGAACAGCTCTTGCATCACATTTTTCTATTGCTTTCATTCGCTTTCTCCGTAAGTAATTTTTGTGATCGATAGGTGTAAAACCTAAATTCTCCCGACCTCCAGCTCGTCTACTCATCAATTCTCCAGCTGTTTTGAGTGTTATTCCTGAAGCATCTGCTATATCTACTTCAATTATCTGTTCATCGGTCAAGCCTCTTTGTGACCTTAAATACGTGCACCTCTGATGGTGTAACAACTTCATGGTTATGCTCCGTCACAAACTTAGTCACACGATATTTCCCATTTACTTGAAGTTTAATAGTCATGCTTGCTAGACATTGAGTTCTTGTAATTGGACGGATAAACTTCGGCTGATCAATATGTCTCCTTTTACGTCTTCGACCTTCTTTGGAACAACAAAAATGCCTCTTAACTATGACACCATCATCGGATTTTTTTAATCCATGATTTTCGAGTACTAAAACCATTCTTCCTAGCATACCTATTGTAAAACTCGTATGCATTATCATCAAAAATAAACTCCATTCCTGGTTTTGGTTCTTCATCTAACTCATCATTTGTACTGGCCAGTACATCTTGTCTTGCTTCATATTCATCTACTTGTTGGTTTGCATCTTGATCATCCATTTTCATATCAAACTCTAAGCTTCGAAATGGCTGAGAACGTGCTTGAGTCTTCAAGATATCATTATCCATTTCATCAATTAACCTTCAAAAGAAAAGGGCATTTAAATCAATCACCATTCCAAAAATCATTTATAATATATAATATGTAAATGGGGATCTAATCATCTATTATATACATGATTTTAGTTTTACTTCTCATTTCATTTAGTAACAATAATACACTTGATTAAAAAAAATGATTATTTAAAATTAAAAAAATTACCAAATATTGTCATAAACATAAAAATGCATAAGTGTCATATGATGCACATAATTAAACCTTTCTACCATTCAATACATGAAGTAGGGCCCACCAAAATATAATATAACCCAAATAAATGAAATCTATCAACTTACTAGTGAGGACCATCATAACAGGCCATGCCCCAAAAATTAGATTATAGAAAATGCAAAATTCAATAAGAATCTCAGTTGATTGTACAATGAGCTTTCCATTGAGGCCCATCACAAAGAGGGCATGCCCATAACGATTGATGAATTTTTCTTTTACCCATTAAATTTTGGATAGGCCACTAATCAAATGGATGAGATTATATGAAAGGAGAGAATGTTTACTAATCTCAATTCCAATCTCAATCCCAAAACCCTAATTGCAATTGCAATTCCAAATGAGAAACTCTAAATTCCAATCATAAAAGACAAAATCCCAATGCTTTTTTCAAAAGAAAAACTATAATTTTAAATCTCTAATCTAAGCATTTAAATAGGATGAAGGAAAAAAAAAAAAAATCCAGGGCAGAAACCCTACTTGTTATATGCAGAGGTACAATGAGAGCTCCGTTAAGATGATAGCGGCCTGTAAATGGGTTGATGAGAGAGATAGAATCGAAGAGAAGAAAAAAGGATACGGAAAGAGGGAGTGAGAAGGGAGAGAAAAAACATGGAAGATGAAAAAAAGAACAAGAAATGTTTGGAGTTTTTTTGAAAAACTCCGTTCCGTTTGCTGATGTGTCCTCTGCCATCTGACATAACCACTCTCCACTAATTAAGGGGCTACATGTCCAGCCCGTCCTGAGCTCTGGACGGGCAGGAGTAGTACCGAATCCGCGCCCGCCCACATGATGTATGTAATATACACGGAAGCGGATTGGTTGGTGTACCACACACCAGCTATATATCTCCTGTAGGTACGTGTCGTGCGAAGACGAGCACCAACACTCCTCGAACTCCGAGCTGTACGAATGGTTCAAAGGAGATCAAAGTTACATGGCCCATAGTGATGTATTTATTATATCTACACTGTTTATCGATTTTTGGAGATCATTTTAGAGCATATGCAAAAAATGAATTATATCCAAAGATCATCTGTACCACACCACAAATAGCAGTGGAGATAATGATTTTCACCATTAAACTATTCATAGGGCCCACCATAACATTTATTTTCCATCAAATCTGTTCATAAGGTCACGAAGACCTGAATTAAGAGGAAAAACAAATTTTATATTGATCCAAAACTTTTGTGACCTCAAAAAGGGTTTCAATGGTAGACATTCAATCCCCCACTGGTTTTTGCAGTGTGGTCCACTTGATAGTTAGATTTGTCTTATTTTTTATATCAAGCCTTAAGACGAGCTCGCCAAATAGATGGACAGTTTGGATATAACACATTCCTCATGATCATACCTATAAAACTTATTGGCGTTAATACAACAGCTATAGAGTGGTGTGAGGTCCACTAGCCAATCCGCTTCCAGTATAGACACCGTACATCCAATTTTCAAGTTTATTTTAAGGCATGACTCAAAGAATGAAGTAACCTCGGGAAGCAAGTTAGTTGGTGCACCACACACCAGCTATATAACTGGTGTATAATGTCAGCAAGTTCCATAGGTCTCATCATGAGGTACGGGTTACACCAAAACTATTCAGCCATTTTGTGAGCTAGTCGTAAAGCTTGAGATGAAAAATAAAACAGTTCTAACAATCAAGTGGACCACACTAAAAAAAAGCAGTGCGGGATTAAATGTATGCCATTGTAACCCTTTGGGGTTCACAAAAGTTTTGGATCAATATGAATTTTTTTTTCATCTTCATTCAAGTATTTTTTATTTATGAACAAATTAGATGGAAAATAATCGTTATGGTGGGCCGTACAAAATTTTTAACGGGGAAAATCACTATCTCGGCTGCTATTTGTGGTGTGGTCCAGTTAATCTTTGGATATGATTAATTTTTTGGATAGTATTCTAAAATGATCTTGAATTTCAATAGATGAATGGTGAGGATATAATAAATACATCATTGTGGGGCCCAAGCAACTTTGATATCCTTTGAACGGTTCCCGCAACTCAGGGCTTCAGCGCTCAACCTAGCGCGACACGTACCTGCACCAGCTATATAGCTGGTGTGTGGTACACCAGCCATTCCTCTTCCAATCTAAAGATCAGGTGGACTACATTGCATAAAACAGTGGGAATTGGGTATTAAATGCCTACTATCCAAATCTTTCGGGCCAGTAAAGTTTTAAATGAGGCTGGTATTTGAGTTTTTCTTTTACCAAGTCTCCTGTATGTGTTACCTTATTAATAGATTGGATCGTAAATAAATCTTACGGTGGGCTCTAGTATAGCTTTATATGGCGTGGTTCACCTTAGCTTTGGATCTGCCTCTTTTTTAATGTCCTCAAATAAATTTACAAAATGAATAAACGTTGTAGATATAACATATACATCATGGTAGGGCTACAAAACTCGTGACGTCCACGCATCACGGATGTGGCATACTAGTCAATCCGCCTCCGAAAATATTGACCAGGCTGCGGACGGATATTTGAATACTCAATTACCGACGACTTTCATAAAATCACATCCAGTCACATCCGACGCGGATCGCGTCATGCTCCTCCCGGACGGACCGGGTCCGAAGCGGATGGGCTGGTGAACCAGACCTCAGCTATATACATGATGTATTGATTTCAGCGAGTTTTGTGGTCCCATAATGAGTTATGTCTTATATCCAAACCGTTCATCCATTTGGCGAGGTCGTCTTAAGGCTTGATCTGAAAAATAAGATATATCTAAAGATAAAGTGAACCACACTTCAAAAAAACAGTGGGGGATTGAATGTCTACCATTGAAACCCTTTTTGTGGTCACGGAAGTTTCGGATAAATATGGAATTTGTTTTTACTCTTCATCCATATATTTTTTAACTTAATTAACATATTGGATGGAAAATAAATGTTATGGTGCGACCTACAAATTTTTTAACGGTGAAAATCATTATTCTCACTTTTATTTTTAATATGGTTCATTTGAGCTTTGGATATGATTCATTTTCTATCTAATGCTCTAAAATGATTTCGAAAAATAGATGAGCGGAATGGATATAATAAATACATCATTGTGGAGCCATGTAACTTTGATCTCATTTAAACCGTTGGTACACCTTGGAGATCGTTTTGCACGACACGTATCTACACCCTATATGGTACACCAGCCAATCCATTTTGCGGGCCACCATGATATGTGTGTGTTTATCGACACTGTACATCCGTTTTGCCACGTCATGCATGTGTCTAAAAAGAAGCAGATACAAGAATCAAGTGGACCATACCAAATGAACCAACGGTGATAATAACACCCTCACACCGTAATGTTTATTTGCGGAAGCAATTAAATAGGGCCTAAGACAGTTGAGGGCTGGTCAATTGAGAAAAGGAATAGACAAGAGCAAAGCATCGGTTATTCATTAGGTGTATTTCTAGGCTGAGAGTTAGAAATATAGGTGGAAGAATGGATTGGGCCCCAAGTGCACAGTATCGATTGTTCATCTGGTGAAATGTATTTGTAGTGAGGAAGTCAATGTAGTAAAATGGTCAATGTGATATTTCCCTTTTGAGTATTCCTCATCCAAACAGTAAATATGGTTAGATTTGAACTATCCATCAATGGGCCCTACTGTGGAGTAGCCAAACTCAAAAAATCACAGTACTGAATGATCCTATCTGATCAGAGCCATACCAACAAAGACTATGAAAAGGAACAAGAAAAACAATTCACATTCAATAGGAACAAAAAAAAAATCCATTAATTGGAAATAGGATTGTTTAATAGTTTGGAATTTTTAAGCAATGGGAATCTAAATGCTCAGGGCCGAGCTGACAAACAATTCAGATCTAACTCATAATTTTGAATACTATGAGAAAAATTAGTGGACTAGTAAAGAAGGAGAATATGATTTAGAGAGGAGAAAATTACAATGTGATTTGAAATAGGTGTAAAATCCAATTGGAAGTGAAAATAAAATATTAGAGATGATTAAAAAGGAAGGAAAACTCGTTCATGTACACCAAAGATTGGTCGGATTTAGTGAATTTTACACAAATTGGTCTTGATTTAGTGATTTTTTTACACATTGACTTGGACTGCTACAAAACTCACGGCTCCGGCCCATCTCTGATCAGTGACTGTGATAAGAGAACTTCTGGCCAGTTTGGGAACTTGGGAAAAAAAATTACTAAAATATGATTTCAGATTCAACTCTGGAATATTTTACAATTTCAAAAAAGTTTTGATTGGATGCTGTGGATAAAATACATGCATCACGCTGTGCCCATTGAGCTTTAACACCTGGCTTGTGTTGGGATCACCAGCCAACTATTGATACCTTGCACATCCGAGTTGTGGAAACTGACCTGACTTTTATGCGAGGCGATCTAGATCCAAACACAGTATCATAGCTAATGGAAAGCTCAGATGCCACACGTGTATCATGTTGTAATACATGCCCACACGTATAAATTAGCAAACCTCCATTGTGGGACTATCACTTCTGATGGATGGACTGATATGTTACTGGTCAAGCTATTTGATGCTCTAGCTATGTTTGACACTTGATACACAGGCATTTAGAAATGGTACATGTGGCTTAGAAATGGTACATGTGGCATCAACTCAAGTTAGAACCACTGTCTCTGAGTTATAGCCCAAAAGTTAGATTGGTCCAATAATCCTAAACGCCAATTCTAAGACTCTAGTTTGTTGAAACAGAAAAGATTGAATTGTTGTAGTGAACATATATCATGGTGGGCCTCACAGACATATCAATACCAAGTCTGTCCATGCAAGGTGTTCACTCCCCAAGTATAGGGTTGTGATGTAGTAATAAACTCGGTGAGACCGAGGTCGAATCCCAAGGGACTGAAACATAAACAAATTTTATATTGATCCAAAACTTCTGTGACCTCAAAAAGGGTTTCAATGGTAGACATTCAATCCCTCACTAGTTTTTGCAGTGTGGTCCACTTGATAGTTAGATTTGTCTTATTTTTTATATCAAGCCTTAAGACGAGCTCGCCAAATAGATGGACAGTTTGGATATAACACATTCCTCATGATCATACCTATAAAACTTATTGGCGTTAATACAACAGCTATAGAGTGGTGTGAGGTCCACTAGCCAATCCGCTTCCAGTATAGACACCGTACATCCAATTTTCAAGTTTATTTTAAGGCATGACTCAAAGAATGAAGTAACCTCGGGAAGCAAGTTAGTTGGTGCACCACACACCAGCTATATAACTGGTGTATAATGTCAGCAAGTTCCATAGGTCTCATCATGAGGTACGGGTTACACCAAAACTATTCAGCCATTTTGTGAGCTAGTCGTAAAGCTTGAGATGAAAAATAAAACAGTTCTAACAATCAAGTGGACCACACTAAAAAAAAGCAGTGCGGGATTAAATGTATGCCATTGTAACCCTTTGGGGTTCACAAAAGTTTTGGATCAATATGAATTTTTTTTTCATCTTCATTCAAGTATTTTTTATTTATGAACAAATTAGATGGAAAATAATCGTTATGGTGGGCCGTACAAAATTTTTAACGGGGAAAATCACTATCTCGGCTGCTATTTGTGGTGTGGTCCAGTTAATCTTTGGATATGATTAATTTTTTGGATAGTATTCTAAAATGATCTTGAATTTCAATAGATGAATGGTGAGGATATAATAAATACATCATTGTGGGGCCCAAGCAACTTTGATATCCTTTGAACGGTTCCCGCAACTCAGGGCTTCAGCGCTCAACCTAGCGCGACACGTACCTGCACCAGCTATATAGCTGGTGTGTGGTACACCAGCCATTCCTCTTCCAATCTAAAGATCAGGTGGACTACATTGCATAAAACAGTGGGAATTGGGTATTAAATGCCTACTATCCAAATCTTTCGGGCCAGTAAAGTTTTAAATGAGGCTGGTATTTGAGTTTTTCTTTTACCAAGTCTCCTGTATGTGTTACCTTATTAATAGATTGGATCGTAAATAAATCTTACGGTGGGCTCTAGTATAGCTTTATATGGCGTGGTTCACCTTAGCTTTGGATCTGCCTCTTTTTTAATGTCCTCAAATAAATTTACAAAATGAATAAACGTTGTAGATATAACATATACATCATGGTAGGGCTACAAAACTCGTGACGTCCACGCATCACGGATGTGGCATACTAGTCAATCCGCCTCCGAAAATATTGACCAGGCTGCGGACGGATATTTGAATACTCAATTACCGACGACTTTCATAAAATCACATCCAGTCACATCCGACGCGGATCGCGTCATGCTCCTCCCGGACGGACCGGGTCCGAAGCGGATGGGCTGGTGAACCAGACCTCAGCTATATACATGATGTATTGATTTCAGCGAGTTTTGTGGTCCCATAATGAGTTATGTCTTATATCCAAACCGTTCATCCATTTGGCGAGGTCGTCTTAAGGCTTGATCTGAAAAATAAGATATATCTAAAGATCAAGTGAACCACACTTCAAAAAAACAGTGGGGGATTGAATGTCTACCATTGAAACCCTTTTTGTGGTCACGGAAGTTTCGGATAAATATGGAATTTGTTTTTACTCTTCATCCATATATTTTTTAACTTAATTAACATATTGGATGGAAAATAAATGTTATGGTGCGACCTACAAATTTTTTAACGGTGAAAATCATTATTCTCACTTTTATTTTTAATATGGTTCATTTGAGCTTTGGATATGATTCATTTTCTATCTAATGCTCTAAAATGATTTCGAAAAATAGATGAGCGGAATGGATATAATAAATACATCATTGTGGAGCCATGTAACTTTGATCTCATTTAAACCGTTGGTACACCTTGGAGATCGTTTTGCACGACACGTATCTACACCCTATATGGTACACCAGCCAATCCATTTTGCGGGCCACCATGATATGTGTGTGTTTATCGACACTGTACATCCGTTTTGCCACGTCATGCATGTGTCTAAAAAGAAGCAGATACAAGAATCAAGTGGACCATACCAAATGAACCAACGGTGATAATAACACCCTCACACCGTAATGTTTATTTGCGGAAGCAATTAAATAGGGCCTAAGACAGTTGAGGGCTGGTCAATTGAGAAAAGGAATAGACAAGAGCAAAGCATCGGTTATTCATTAGGTGTATTTGTAGGCTGAGAGTTAGAAATATAGGTGGAAGAATGGATTGGGCCCCAAGTGCACAGTATCGATTGTTCATCTGGTGAAATGTATTTGTAGTGAGGAAGTCAATGTAGTAAAATGGTCAATGTGATATTTCCCTTTTGAGTATTCCTCATCCAAACAGTAAATATGGTTAGATTTGAACTATCCATCAATGGGCCCTACTGTGGAGTAGCCAAACTCAAAAAATCACAGTACTGAATGATCCTATCTGATCAGAGCCATACCAACAAAGACTATGAAAAGGAACAAGAAAAACAATTCACATTCAATAGGAACAAAAAAAAAATCCATTAATTGGAAATAGGATTGTTTAATAGTTTGGAATTTTTAAGCAATGGGAATCTAAATGCTCAGGGCCGAGCTGACAAACAATTCAGATCTAACTCATAATTTTGAATACTATGAGCTCTTTAGGGCCCATCATATTAAATCCATTATATCCATTAAGTGACAATGCTGATTTGAACCATACATAGAAAATATTTTGAGCGAAAATAAAATATTAGAGATGATTAAAAAGGAAGGAAAACTCGTTCATGTACACCAAAGATTGGTCGGATTTAGTGAATTTTACACAAAATGTGTTGGTATATGCATGTTTACACATTGATTGGATGCTAGGAAATCAAGCTAGAAATAACTATTTAGTATTAACTTGTACTTCCTATGTTTGTAGCCTTTATCATTAGATTTGGGAGGACTTAAGAGACATTTTTAATTTGCTACTTTTAATTTTTCAAAGTTTTGATTGATGCATATGCTCCATGTTGTTCATTACCACAAAAATGCATGGACTGTTTAACATGATTAAAATATTGATACCTTGCACATCCGAGTTGTGGAAACTGACCTGACTTTTATGCGAGGCGATCTAGATCCAAACACAGTATCATAGCTAATGGAAAGCTCAGGCCACACTGTGTATGCATGTTGTAATACATGCACCGTATAAATTAGCAAGACCTCCATTGTGGGACTACATTGAAGGATGAGAATCATGTTACTTCAAGCTGATATGAAATCTCTACTATGTTTGACATCTTGAATACACAGCATTTGAATGGTACATGTGGCTTAGAAATGTACATGTGGCATCAACTCAAGTTAGAACACTGCTTGAGTTATAGCCCAAAAGTAGATTGGTCATATCAATCCTAAACGCCATATTCAGGATCTAGTTTGTTGAAACATGAAAGATTGAATTGTTGATAGCTGAACATATATCATGGTGCTAGCATATCAATACCAAGCTGTCAGAAGTAGTTCATTCCCAAGTATAGTCGGATGTAGTAATACACTCGGTGATGAGTGAATCCATGATCCACGTTACATCGAACTAGTGAATACCTAAGATAAAATGTAAACTTGATGAAGTTGAATAATGGTAGAGATTAATAGAACTTTAAGAAATCGAGTAGAAATAGGAATTGGAGGATCCATAAATTCAGAGAACTTAGCTGTTAGACTCAATTGGACTTAGAGTCCATCTTCATACAGTTGAAGGGTGTAACCTGCGTCAAAAATTTTGATATAGTTTTACAAGATGAAAAATATATGAATTAGAATGGATTGCCATACAATATCACTATGCCCAAGAGACAGAATAAACAACAAAATTCTTGTACCATCAATATCTATGTATGAAGGTTATGGAAAGGTACCGTCATCCAACCATGTCCACGAAAATCTCTCCTGATACTAGCTAGTAATGCACATCAAAAGGAGAAAGAAATACTCAAAGCTATTGCAGTTCTATTGTAATTTGTCACAGAATCATAAAAAACTAAAAATCTTCCTTATAATCAAACTATCATCAAAGTGGATTATAATTATAATTAAATTAAAAGTATAAAATAAGTCTTCATTATCAATTGCACTCTTATCATAGTAAGGGTATAGCCACACAATATAAATGATGAAGCCAATATTAAAAGAAAAATATAAACATAGAAAATAATAACACTAAATCAGGAATCAGAAAAAATCTTCCTTTTAAACATTTCGTCTCATGTGGATATCCCTGAACTTTGAACCCTCTCTTCTTCACGTCTTGATTTTATACATAAAAGTTGCCCCCTACTTTTTTACAAATGAGTCCAATCTCATTTTAGTCAACAATAATTATGTATTGGTCGTACAGAGTTTACCCTAAAATGAGTTGATTTCGAGTCCACTCGCCTCAGGGAGGAAGGTATGTATGTGCGTGTCTGAGCTTCTCATTAGGTGATTCCAATATTGTGTATCACACCTCTAAAAATACGGTGTCAGAGGGCCCCATGATCGAATTCTAATGGGAAATCCATGCCGTCCATTAGAATATACTCAAAATTTCAATAGGAAGTGACTGCTTTTGGATTGCTTTTGATGTGGTCCATCGGATTTTCTGCTCTACCGTCCATTCCGCTTTTGAACGGTTGAAAAACCAATCTTCATTGTATTATTCAATTTTGTCACCTAGGCGTGGCTGAGAGGGACTTTGTGACTCTCATGGACGGTCCAGATCGGACCTTTGATGCACGGTGTTGGCCCACAAAGATCACAGCTTAGCTGTCGTGCACGTCTGGAGCACTTGTGCACCGTGCACACCCTGACTCATGTGGGGTCCACGGTGATGTTTCTGGAGATCCACTCCATCCATATGTCTTACCCTCTAATTTAAAGGGTTGAAACCAAAATTGAAGTATATCCAGATATCAGGTGGGCCCCAAATCGCTGTTTTATGGGCTGATCTGAATGTTGGGCCACTTTCACCAGGATTCAATGACTGATTTTTGATTTGTATAGTTAATTCTTGGTCCTCAAGCCATATATGAAGTTTCGAGCCGAACAGATGATGTAAACCCAGTGATCTTGCATTTTAGCTGACTTTCAGGCCGCTTGAGCTTCAGTTTCTCAATTTTCGGGGATCCCTGGTGTGTAATTTCGTCGATCTTGGTCCCCTGGAATCCGTCCCTTGCCTTTGGTGTCATCAGAGCATTAAATCTATGCTTTATCATCCTTTTTAGTCTAAGCTCGTAAGTACACTCTGCATCACAAACACGATTAGATCAGCCATTAAACATTATTATGCTTGTAGATCCAGGTAATAACTGGGGTCTAATATGCAATATTTGACCCTCAACACAAGGCATAACCTACATCCAAAACTTTTACCTATAACTATCCACTTACTAATTACTCAATGATATTTTCATAATTTTCATAATTAATAATATTTAAATTAAAATTTCTATGGCCTTCTAACAAATTTTTAATAGTAGCTATTTAATTCCTACCATGTGTTCCACTTGAGTCTTGGATCTACCTCATCTTTGGGCTCATAACTTAAAATGTTCAGACAAAATAGATGAATGACAGCTAAAACATATATCATGGTGGGCCCCACATACATGCAAGGCACAACCTACATCCAAAACTTTTACCTATAAGTATCCGCTTACCTAATTACTCAATGATATTTTCATAATTAATAATATTTAAATTAAAATTTCTATGGCCTTCCAATAAATTTTTAACAGTGGGTATGTAATCCCTACCATGTGTTCCACTTGAGTCTTGGATCTACCTCATCTTTGGGCTCATAACTTAAAATGTTCGGACAAAATAGATGAATGACAGTGAAAACCTATATCATGGTGGGCCCCACAGACCTATCAATACCAAATCTGTCCATGCAAGGCACAAACTACATCCAAAACTTTTAACTATAAGTATCCGCTTACCTAATTACTCAATGATATTTTATAATTTTCATAATTAATAATATTTAAATTAAAATATTAAATAATTAGAGTGATAAATGAAATGGATAGCATCAGCTAACTTAGAAAGTGGCTGGCCCATTATACTACATTTTCAGTGAGCCCATGTATAAATAGCACTCACGATACCTTGGGCCCTTGAAATCTAAAGATATACATACTTGTATAAAATGTACATGGCAATCCAGGCCATCCAAGTTCTTAGCCCCCTTATGGGTTACTGAAATCATATTGATAGGATGATCCTAACCATTGAATTAGTGGCCACCAAATGAGAGCTAGGGTCCAAAAATTACCTGGTACTGTGTATCCGTTTATCTAATTATCCATATCTGGCCTAAGAAATTCAGATTTGAATACACAATCTTTTTAACTGATTTCGTTTACTTGATTACTGATTTTTAAGTGGGTCAGATACGAATATTACCATATATGATTTATTTATGGCGCTAACCATTGATTAGATGGCCAGGCTTCCAATCTAATGGATTTCCATTGATCAAAGGTCGGTCAAGAGGCACTTTTGAACTTGACCATTCATGGTGGAGATACACACAGTGGCTTGTTAATAGAGATTTCAAACTATTTTTATATGCTATTATTATAAATAAGTTTCAAATTATTATTTTCACCTGTTTAAATAAGCGATTAAGCTTTCATTGGCATTTCTAGGCTTGAAAGTCGGGCAGGTTCAACCTGACCGACCCAACATTGGGTTGGGCTCGGGGCAGGATGTATCAGGTTCGGTCTCAGGCTTGGGCTATACAAACACCAACTCGATAAAACTTTGGTTGAGCTTGGGTTAAGGTCTCGAGTTGCCTGACCCAATCTGAACTTGATCGATATATAAGTTATAAATTATAATTGAGTAAGGATCATCTGTGTTGGAGGCACGAGAAATTCCAATGCCATCAGGTTTCATTGGTCCACGCCATTTATGATGACTCGAGCTAACAAGATATGCTGGATTTCTCTCTCCCAAAGAGATTGTGTGCTACACAATACGACTTTTAAAGGAATAATTGTCATATATTTTAGCTTGTTTCTTTAGAAAAAAAGAAGTTCTTTACAATAAATAACTACATATATAATTAATAACATCATAGGGAAAAAATGTGTATTAAAAATCTAATAAACTGATGTAATAAGGAAAATATTAGCATGTATCAATCCGGCTAATCCTGTTTGGGTTGAGCTTCAGTTAAGAATTCCTAACATGAGGTTGGGTTAGGGTTGAGGTGAATCTTCCATTGAGCTAGGGTTGAGAACCAATCCGACCCGACCCGACCCAACCCAACCTGCCTGACTTTCAGCCACATAGGCATTTCTAAAACACTGAGGGGGCGTTTCCAAGGGGAGCCGAGTTGGTGTTACTTGAGTAACACCTTAGTGGGTGTTACCCACACATTCCAAGGGGAGCCGAGTTGGTGTTACTTGAGTAACACCTTAGTGGGTGTTACCCACACACGTGGGGCCCACCTTGATATTTTTTTTTATATCCATGTTGTCCATCTATTTCTCCAGCACATTTTAGGTCAGGGTTCTAAAAAATTATGCAGATCCAAAACTCAGTTGGGCCACACCACAAGAAAAAAGTGGTGATTGAGTGCTTCACCATTAAAAATTCTAAGAGCCCATGGTAAGGTTTTCATAATGTTTATTTGCAATCCAACCTGTTGATAATGTCAATAATATTTGGATGAAGGGAAAATACAATGATCAGTTCAGTCCAAAACTTTTTGGAGCCCACAAAAATATTTTAATGGCCATTCATCACTCTTTCTAGTCACATGGTCCACCTGAGATTTGGATCATCTTAAGGTTTTGGATCTCATAATAAAATGAGATGAAAAAATAGAAGGACGGTGTGGATATACACAAAATACATCAAGGTGGGCCCTTCACGGTTAGGGTAAGGTGTTTCTTGGGTAATAGCTAATCTACTCCCTCTTCCATGGTGTTAATACTTTGACGGTTATTTATTTAGGGGGCGTTTCCAAGGGGAGCCGAGTTGGTGTTACTTGAGTAACACCTTAGTGGGTGTTACCCACACACGTGGGGCCCACCTTGATATTTTTTTTATATCCATGTTGTCCATCTATTTCTCCAGCACATTTTAGGTCAGGGTTCTAAAAAATTATGCAGATCGACTCGTCGCAACACGTCTTTATTCGCGACGAGTCTCATATTTAGTGACGTTTTACGATATGCAATGGCGACCTATCAACTCATCGCTAATTAACTATATTTTGCGATAAGTTATTAGGTCGTTGCAAATAGTTGAGTTATTGGCGACGAGTTGCCGTTTTCGTTACTAAATAGAATTAGTGACGCCGTATCTACATCAAACGTGTTGACGAGCACAGTCGGCGCTAAAAGTTTTTAGCAACGAGTTTGGAGTTTTTAGTGATGAGTTGACTTGTCATGAAAAGACTGAATTGTTGTAGATCCAGGTAATAACTGGGGTCTAATATGCAATATTTGACCCTCAACACAAGGCATAACCTACATCCAAAACTTTTACCTATAAGTATCCACTTACTAATTACTCAATGATATTTTCATAATTTTCATAATTAATAATATTTAAATTAAAATTTCTATGGCCTTCCAATAAATTTTTAACAGTGGCTATTTAATTCCTACCATGTGTTCCACTTGAGTCTTGGATCTACCTCATCTTTGGGCTCATAACTTAAAATGTTCAGACAAAATAGATGAATGACAGCTAAAACATATATCATGGTGGGCCCCACATACATGCAAGGCACAACCTACATCCAAAACTTTTACCTATAAGTATCCGCTTACCTAATTACTCAATGATATTTTCATAATTAATAATATTTAAATTAAAATTTCTATGGCCTTCCAATAAATTTTTAACAGTGGGTATGTAATCCCTACCATGTGTTCCACTTGAGTCTTGGATCTACCTCATCTTTGGGCTCATAACTTAAAATGTTCAGACAAAATAGATGAATGACAGCTAAAACATATATCATGGTGGGCCCCACATACATGCAAGGCACAACCTACATCCAAAACTTTTACCTATAAGTATCCGCTTACCTAATTACTCAATGATATTTTCATAATTAATAATATTTAAATTAAAATATTAAATAATTAGAGTGATAAATGAAATGGATAGCATCAGCTAACTTAGAAAGTGGCTGGCCCATTATACTACATTTTCAGTGAGCCCATGTATAAATAGCACTCACGATACCTTGGGCTCTTGAAATCTAAAGATATACATACTTGTATAAAATGTACATGGCAATCCAGGCCATCCAAGTTCTTAGCCCCCTTATGGGTTACTGAAATCATATTGATAGGATGATCCTAACCATTGAATTAGTGGCCACCAAATGAGAGCTAGGGTCCAAAAATTACCTGGTACTGTGTATCCGTTTATCTAATTATCCATATCTGGCCTAAGAAATTCAGATTTGAATACACAATCTTTTTAACTGATTTCGTTTACTTGATTACTGATTTTTAAGTGGGTCAGATACGAATATTACCATATATGATTTATTTATGGCGCTAACCATTGATTAGATGGCCAGGCTTCCAATCTAATGGATTTCCATTGATCAAAGGTCGGTCAAGAGGCACTTTTGAACTTGGCCATTCATGGTGGAGATACACACAGTGGCTTGTTAATAGAGATTTCAAACCATTTTTTGACTTTAAACAAACTATACACCACAACCCACATTATTTTCATGATTTTTACGGCATCAGAGTAACTAAAAGGAGTCAAAGTAATTATTGTTAAATAACATCCACAAATTAATCATTGAATATTTAATTACATTGATATAAAAAAAATATAATATACATAAAGAAGGAAAAAAAAATTCAATCTTACCCAACTGATTCTTCATGTACAAACCTTGCAAAATGATCTATATAAGTGTGAGCACGACGGCTCGTAGAGTTACATCATTCCCAAAATTAAAAATTCTACGTTAACACCAATACAACTCAATAAAATAAATAAGATCAATTACGAGTATTGAATCAGCATTTTACATGACAACAATAACAATTTATTTTTCATAATAACAAAATAAGATAATACAGTCATCTAAAATCCTTTTTGGTTTAATCCAGGGCAGAGCACCCGTGTGTGTTGATCCTTTTAGGGAATGATCCTCAGCAGAACACCGGTATTGATCCTTTTAGGGAATGACACTCGGCAGATCACCTGGTGAATAAACTTTTAGGGTAAATACTCAGGGCAGAGCACCTGTGTGTATTGATCCTTTTAGGGAATTGCCCAGGGCAGAGCACCCGTGCCGATCCTTTCGGGTATGACCCTGGGCAGAGCACCCGTACCGTGCTGATCCTTTCGGGAATGACCCTGAGCAGAGCACTCGTATTAAAATAACATAATGGTCCTTTCAGGGCAGAACACCCATAATATAATTAAAAGCATTTAAGAATAATCAAATGAATTTATTCCACATATTAGAAATCAAATAAATGCATTCTACATCATGTAAAACCAAAATTAAATGTCTTAAATCAGCAATACGAAATAAATAATTAATGAAATGAAAGTATATAATAATGTAGTCTTTTCAATCGGGAAAATCACCTACTTGATTTAGTGTGACAGATCCCATGTATGATGGCTGGAAATTACGTGTAGACAGTCTGACTCAGTTCTAGTTATACGAAGTTCAACATACTTTTACAAGGGGCGACTCGGTGTATCCGTTGATGTCTTTCAATACTAAGATGTAGGTTGAATCTGAGGCTATGAAACGATGGAGATCAAAAGCCATTATGGAGAAGGAAGGTTGTGCCTGTGAAAACAGAATGAGTTTCCGCTTCGAACGGAACTTGCGTTGGATGCTCAAGTTTTCAGTTTTGATAGTTAGGCTAGGCAAGGTCCACTAGTGATGGCTAGAGAGATCTAAGTTGTTCATCAGTTTTGCAAGATAAGGATAGATTGTGAACTTAAAAAGGAAAAAGATCTGAATCTTTAGTGGGCCACATCAAAGGTTTTTAGGCAAAAGATTTCAAGGGCTAGGGTTACTCGAGGGTCCGGATCTATTGGGCGGTTTAGATTGAGGAGTGGGTCCCACCATGATGATGGCATACATGATGGACGGGTTCATGTGCGCAACTGTACGACGAAGAAGGAAAGAGAGAGAGAGTCGCGGAGAAGAGGTTGGTTATGGGGGGACGTGCGTCTGATTTTTAAGTGGGTCAGATACGAATATTACCATATATGATTTATTTATGGCGCTAACCATTGATTAGATGGCCAGGCTTCCAATCTAATGGATTTCCATTGATCAAAGGTCGGTCAAGAGGCACTTTTGAACTTGGCCATTCATGGTGGAGATACACACAGTGGCTTGTTAATAGAGATTTCAAACCATTTTTATATGCTATTATTATAAATAAGTTTCAAATTATTATTTTCACCTGTTTAAATAAGCGATTAAGCTTTCATTGGCATTTCTAGGCTTGAAAGTCGGGCAGGTTCAACCTGACCGACCCAACATTGGGTTGGGCTCGGGGCAGGATGTATCAGGTTCGGTCTCAGGCTTGGGCTATACAAACACCAACTCGATAAAACTTTGGTTGAGCTTGGGTTAAGGTCTCGAGTTGCCTGACCCAATCTGAACTTGATCGATATATAAGTTATAAATTATAATTGAGTAAGGATCATCTGTGTTGGAGGCATGAGAAATTCCAATGCCATCAGGTTTCATTGGTCCACGCCATTTATGATGACTCGAGCTAACAAGATATGCTGGATTTCTCTCTCCCAAAGAGATTGTGTGCTACACAATACGACTTTTAAAGGAATAATTGTCATATATTTTAGCTTGTTTCTTTAGAAAAAAAGAAGTTCTTTACAATAAATAACTACATATATAATTAATAACATTATAGGGAAAAAATGTGTATTAAAAATCTAATAAACTGATGTAATAAGGAAAATATTAGCATGTATCAATCCGGCTAATCCTGTTTGGGTTGGGCTTCGGTTAAGAATTCCTAACATGAGGTTGGGTTAGGGTTGAGGTGAATCTTCCATTGAGCTAGGGTTGAGAACCAATCCGACCCGACCCGACCCAACCCAACCTGCCTGACTTTCAGCCACATAGGCATTTCTAAAACACTGAGGGGGCGTTTCCAAGGGGAGCCGAGTTGGTGTTACTTGAGTAACACCTTAGTGGGTGTTACCCACACACGTGGGGCCCACCTTGATATTTTTTTTATATCCATGTTGTCCATCTATTTCTCCAGCACATTTTAGGTCAGGGTTCTAAAAAATTATGCAGATCCAAAACTCAGTTGGGCCACACCACAAGAAAAAAGTGGTGATTGAGTGCTTCACCATTAAAAATTCTAAGAGCCCATGGTAAGGTTTTCATAATGTTTATTTGCAATCCAACCTGTTGATAATGTCAACAATATTTGGATGAAGGGAAAATACAATGATCAGTTCAGTCCAAAACTTTTTGGAGCCCACAAAAATATTTTAATGGCCATTCATCACTCTTTCTAGTCACATGGTCCACCTGAGATTTGGATCATCTTAAGGTTTTGGATCTCATAATAAAATGAGATGAAAAAACAGAAGGACGGTGTGGATATACACAAAATACATCAAGGTGGGCCCTTCAAGGTTAGGGTAAGGTGTTTCTTGGGTAATAGCTAATCTACTCCCTCTTCCATGGTGTTAATACTTTGACGGTTATTTATTTATTTATTTTTTTTTTTTTATTTGCTCACACCCCATGCTCACACACCCACACACACTACATGGGCACTCGATTCTTGGTCAAAACTCTTGTGAGTCTACCACTGATCCATGAATGGAGACCAACTTGGAGTATTTTAATGCCACTAATCCTAGTTAATTCAGATTAAAAATGATCAAATCTAGTTCCATACCATTAGTCATCCTTAACTTAGGTGAGTTAGACTGATCCTTCCCTGACTCACTCAAGTCCTAATTTGGCTGAAGACCGACCGAGTCAAATGTACCCGGTAAGTTAGGAGCTGTTGAGATTTTAACGCGCAACTGTTTAAATTCAAGCTACTTCATTCACTTCTTTTAATGCTAGTAGGTTGTATAGATTTCTCTTATCCTTGTCTAGCTCATATAAAAAAGGAATGCGCGACGCTGTGGGGTCCACTATTTCCAATAAAAATGCACCGTTTGTTGTCATTGGAACCATACCAAACAACCATGGGTGCGGCTTCGGTGGATTCTTGACTGCAGGCCCACCATGAATGTATACGCCTCATATCCACATATCCACGCTGCCTATACATTTAGAAAACTCATTTTAAGGCATGATCCTAAAAATGAAGCAGATCCACGTCACGGGTGGACCATAATACATGAAACAATGGTAATCAACTATTTATTACTTCTCATGGGCTGCAAAAGTTTTGGATCAAGTTTATATTTGTGGGGTCTCTTCATCTAGGCCTTTGTGACCCTATCAACGGGTTAGATGGAAAGTAAAAGTTTTTAATGGCGGGGATTTAATCACGACTGCTTCTTATGATACGGTCCACCTAAGATTTGGATCGGCTTCGTTTTTTGGATCATGCCCTAAAATGAGCTGTCAAAATGGATGGACGGCACATACATCACAATGGGCCCCACATCTAGAGATCCACCCAAACGGCCCCCAACAACCATGGCCATTATTTGATAGAAAAGACACCATTTAAAGCAAAAACTATCTTTTCCATCGGTGGAATAAAAAAAAGAAAACACATTTCCATAAAAAAACACCCTATATCAATCCACTGGAAAATTACTGAAATTGATCATTTCTGAAAAATAGAAAGCTTAGCTTTCTCCATTTCCCTAAAAAAAAAGACTCTTTACATTTCAACTTCTAATTTGGATTCCTTAATCTCCATTTCCATTAAAAATACATCATTTCTCATTTATGGGGTCACATCAAACAACCATAGCCATTATTTGATACAGAATACGGAATTTAAAGCAACACATCTTTTCCATGTAATGAAAATAATGCTGCAATTTGACTCAAGTACATGAGGTGTGCTGGGTTCCTACTCACCTGAGTGCGATGGGTTGTCCTGTGGTGAACTACGATGTTAGTTTTGTGCCATTTTAAGAGTGGGGTTGATCCTCTAAATCCATAGCTGTCATAATTGTACTATAATCCAAACCGTCAAAATCACTGACGTGGATGATGACCGATAATTTGCAACGAGAAGATAATATTAGCTACCTGATATTTCTCATCCAAAGCCCAAGGTGGTCCTATGGTAATATTTCTCATACAAGCCCAACCTAGTCTCATGAGCCTTGGCCACGGCTTTCAGTTTGCTCATTGGTAGAAATAGGCTGATATCTGTCTCATGTGCGTGAATGATACAGAGTTCGTGGATTATATTTTCATCTAGTATCCTCTGCCTGGAGTCTATGGATTGGCACTTTGGAGGTCTTCAAAATTCTCTGAGTAATGCGAAGGTCTGTAGAAGGGTTGTTCCTTGCTTGGCGCAAATGCAAACCTAAAAGGAAAGGTTAAGTAAGATCACTACTAAAAAAATGACCAAAGCCGACGGTCATATAATTCCTATCATGGCACTTCTAAAAAACAATCTTTGACTGTTCAATTAGTGAGTGTTTTAGTTGACTTTTAAAAATGCATTGCTCAAAGCACATATTAGTTAGTTTCATTTTGTTTTTGGCAGTGCATTGCTGTCCTAAACATGATTGGAATGTCGATTAGATTCATTTGTTTTGGGTGAATGCATATACAATATTACCCAATATATGAAGAGATAGGTGATGTTTGTAAAATGGAGAAAGAAACTTTGGTATTCTCGTGCCAAAATGTGTTTTCCTTGTAACGCATCCATCTTTACCTTGAAACTGTGTTTTATGGAAATACAAATTTTTTATGTTTGGATTTGGATGATAAATCTGATTTTGACTTCTTCCTTTTCTTTCGAGTAGACTTAACTTCTCAGATAGGTTGGTTGGTTTTAGGGCTCTAGAGAAATGGGTATATTTAGTTTTGGATGTGTGCGTTGATTATGCAATTAAATTTTTTTTTTATTTATTTATGAGAAACACCTACGGTTAAAACTGTCAAAAACACCAATGGCTTTGGTCATCGAACTTAGCTGTTGAAAAGACTGATGGCTTTTGCTATCGAAAACGCCAACGGTTTTTGCTGTTGCCCTCAGCTGTTGGAAACGCCGGTGGTTTAAATCAGTTGGCGCACCGACGCCCCTCATTGCCGACGGTTTTTAGCCGTCAGTGTTTCCTGTTTTTTTGATAGTAGTTGATGGCTAGCCTTACTAGTCTATAGTTCATTTGGAAAAAGACGAACAATTTTTCTTTTAGAAATTATTGTAGACCTATTTGAACTATTAGTAGCAGGGTCTTAATGCATATCAGAGAATGGGTTCCATGATTTTTTGGGTTCTCTGTGTTGTAGCTTGCCACTAGTATTCTTTCAACCTCTGAAGTTTTATTTAATAAAATTCAGTACTCTTAAAAAAAGGTTGAGTGTAGCCCTTTTGCCACAATTTGTCCCTTAACAATGCTTTGTTAACGAATCCCCTCTCTTCATGCACCCACATGTTATGCTTGTGTTTTTGAAATAAATAAAAAAGCTCCCAAACACCACAAATTTCGTCTGGCATTGAAATAGGCCAAGTGAGAAAAGTTCACATGCAATGTCTATATGAACTCCCACAAATTATAATATTTTTAATAAAGGACATAGTAAACATCATCTAAACTAAAATCAACCCAATATACTCATTGGGTAATAAAGGACATTGTAAACATCATCTAAACTAAAATCAATCCAATATACTCGTTGGGTTCAAAGATCATACACATGGGATACCGTAAATGGCCCCTCGTGGGGAGATATATTACAGAGTCATATTTGATGCGCTTGGGATTTAAACACATGACCTTCCACTTTGATACCATGACAAACCACTTCTCTAAAAGTTCAAGCTGTTAGAGGTTGGTGTATCAATGTAAATCAAGGAACTTTAGTTAGGAACGTTGACTAGTTTTCATTTTCACCATCCTTAGCTTCCATGAATCTGTAAGTTAGAAAATGGAATTAGTGTAATTATAGTCGGTGTATTCAAAGCAAGCTGGGTTCTTTGTTGTGTTGCTTTGTAAAAAGCTTTATTTTCCCCTTCTTCATGTTCTAAATACAGAAAGTTTAGTCTCACATGGAAATCGAAATATTGAACTATTCAAAAGTTTTTCTCCCCAATGCCTTTGTGAAAATTCTTACATCATGCTTTAGCTTGTACACATGCACAAGCCTTACTCTAAGTTTGAGCTGAATGAAAAACCAATTAAGACAGCATCGGCTCATATGATTAGTTTTCATGTAAGTGAATTGACGGTCATGATTCTATATTTAGGATTGTGAAATGCATACATTAGCTTATCTTCTCTTCAATTTTCTCTCGCACATATTCCTCATTAGACTGCCAATTGATGTATAAGGTGGCCCACTCTGTGGCGGCACTCACCCTATCCTCTATTTTAAGGAATGACAGTTGCACTCTGGTTTAGCCTCATGATTGATGGAGTTTGTAAAGTTAGGCTATTAAACCCTTAGGATCGTAACACTTTGATCTATCATGATTTAATGATAATTTGATGGTCTTAGAGGTGAATATGTTGGCATTAGTCACACTAAAAAAACTCATCTGATTTGTCCCAAAGAGAATAACCTAGTCTATCCTTGGACCAAACAATTATTGTATGGTTTGCCTCTCTACATCTTCGATCCAAGTTAAATCACGTTCAAATTGTATGAGTGCCTTCTTTTATTTGCTTGAACAGCTTTTATAGTCCATGGTCATGTGTAACTCAAAGTTCATGCTTTGTAAGGTTTAATTCATGGTGGAAAGGCTTGGCGGCTCAGGCCAACTCACTCGCCTTCGAGTCGAGTTGGGACTTGCCTCAATTGGGGTTGAATCCGCCATTTTTGACCAAGTCAGGTGACTCGTTCGTCTTCGAATCGAGTTGGGACTCACCTCAGTTGGGGTTGAATCGATCAGGTTCAACTGAGTCCGAGTTGACTCGGGCGAGTTGCATCTCAAAACCATGACAAACATTCATAAATGTAATTAATTATGGTGTTAGACTCTTTTTTTAGTTTAGTACAATTAAAAAAAATGGTTTTGACTCATCTTACTCACACTTGTTGCTGATGCACATCTATCCAGACCATTCAAATTGTAGGTCTTGTTGTGGATAGATCATGTGTAACGCCCTGAAAATCGGGGGTCGAGTAAAAGTTCAACTCCCAAATTCCAACGCATCACTTATGCAACATATTTAATGATGATTAAATGTTGTCTGTATTAGTGCATAAAACATAAATAAGATTAAGCCAAATCAGCAAAACATAATCCAGGGACAGTTGTAATACGCAAGCGGAAGACTAAAACAAATATGTATAACTTGATAGACTAGTTTAGGTCCCCAAAGTATGTATGCATTGCCAGGTCAATAATTACATGTATTGTTTCAAAATGTAAAATATAAAAAATGTAACAGTCCACTACAAGTATAACCTTGAAGCCCCCGTCAATTCAGAACGGTCTACGAGAATCCGCCTGAATACTACATATATGAGAATGCCTCCTCATCATCTTCAAAGTTCGGCTCCGCCTCGCAAGCTACGCCATCATCTAAACCTACAACAGGGTCTGGTTGGTGTTCAAGAACCGTCCCGTAACGTGGGAGTGATTGATCAACTCAGTGGAACAATAAAGCAAATGTTAACATGTTATCAATTCAGTTAAGCAGTAATGATAAATCAATACAATCGAACATCCCTAGATATTCTGATTAATGCAGGAATGGTATGTATAAATGATGTATGCCCTCGTCTGCACTCCTTCAGCGATCTTCATCTAACAGTCGCGCATGTCAGTCACTTCCTCGTGCTCTCTACACATCGCCAAACGGCACATGCAATGTGGTGCATGAGTATGATTACCAAGTTCTTATTAGTCCTTTTCATACAACAGGATTGAGAAGCTAAGATACCTCTCTTATATCAATTCCCAAACAATGATTCATTCTAGGGTCGTCAATTCTAGCAATTCTCATACGATGTTGTGGTTCTAAGTCGCTGCAAAGGGCTCATCACCTTATCAGTGCAGACCTAGTGTACTCTTGTTGCTACGTAAGGGCTCGTCGCCTCTACGCAGTTCTAAAGTATGCTCGAGGTCACTACAAAGGGCTCGTCACCTTATCAGTGTAGGCCGACAGCTCGAATACAGTGTCCCATACCACCGTATTCGGCTCACGAGTCTGGGTTGCTCACTAGTCACTACGGGGAGGCTCGTCATCCTAACATAGGCCGACAGCTCGACCACGGTATCCCATACCACCATGCCCGGCTCATGAGTCTTAGCGGATCGAGGTACCAAGGTTTTAAGGGATTTTCACTGGTGAGTTTGGTACCCTAGATTCACACAGTAGCGTCCATACATGGTGAACATACATCAGGTCAATCGGGTTACTTGACGAGCTAGACTAGTACGAGCGCAAGTTGAATTGACCGACATGAAGTGCGTAAGCACTCCGTGTGGCCTAACCACTGCCGACAACCAAGGTACGACTCGGGTTCATCGAACACGTCCTATGTGGCGAGACAACCTCAGCCACCTATTCAGTGCTTGTTACCGATTATCTGGACTATTCCGTAGTCCTAGACACATTCAATTATAACAGATAATTATACAAGCTAATCAAAACAGTAATTGATCAACAATTCCAATCATACAAGCATGTGAGCATTTGATGGATTTCAACTAAAACATGAATTCACACATATGCAGTGTCTAAGTAAAGCAGACTAAGAATACAAATTACATGAAGGAAATTATATACATCGTTAAGGTAGTTGAGAATCTTATCTCAACACCCATGTAAAGTACAAATACTACATGCCTGATCATTCAGACATTTCTACAAACACTCAGACTACATATTCCAACATACATAGATTTATTTACTTAAAATGCATATTATAGCAAATCCTTTCGCATAGGAGTTGCGACACATACAACAATCATGTATTAACAAACATCTATCATAACAAGTATTAATCATGATTCCATGTTCACTCAGGCATTTCGACAAACGCTTAGTCTACACACTTCAACATATATGACATATGTTGGCCGTAACACATACTGGGCCAAATCCTTTCGCCAAGGAGTTGTTACACATACAACTAGCATAACCACGCGACAATTAACCATGGCAAACACACGTTTAAATTCCATACGTATACGACCCTTTCTACAAATACATGGGATACACTAAACTTCATATAGTTCATATATATCTGAAACGCGAAACAAACATCGCATTTGGCATGTAAAATAGCACCCACATCAGTAATAAACCATTAACCGACATTAAAAGCCTTGAAAACCATAACCTATACGTTTATAGTCCGCACCTTTCATCGGTGAACGCGTAACGAATTCATTTTAGACACTTAGCTTTTGTCAACGGTGTATTGGCAACCTATAACATGAATTGGGTTAGCTATTTCATAACTTACACTATCTGAAATCCTAAAACAGGTTAGGGTCAGGTTTTCTTACCTAAGAACGGAATCGGAATTGCCTGTATAGTGATACAGGAATGGTAGTTGAGTGCGTAGAATAGTGGGATCGAATCCCATGAAGATTCTCCAACTCTCACTCTCACTTTCTCTCTTTTCCCTTCTCTTTTCTCTCCTCTCTTCCCTAGGGTTTTTCAAATTCGTATGGGGTGAGAGAGAGAGGGTTTAAGGTCCTTATATAGGCCAGGTTTGATGGGAATAGCCCCAGGGCTAAGGTATACTTAGGTTATATCCAAATATGGACTGTTCCGGTCCAACGAAGCACTTCTGGTGGCCCATTTTCTACGTGCGGTCGGACTTAAGCTTCATGACCATGGATCTAGGTCAGGTTGAGTTTTCGTTCCGATCGAATTTACAGATCAGCTGTGGTGGACCAGTTTCAGTTTAACGGTCACCGGCACTCGATCAGGGCCACAAGTACACCGACATGTGTGGGATATTTCTCCTGATCCGAGGGTGTATTTGGGTCAGATTCTGATGGTCTGAATCCTTATATTTGACCCGCAAGCGACACGACTCAGATTACTTAAATCCGGATTTTCATTTCTAAATATTTTCACGTTTCTCACGCACTTTGCTCCAGGCTCAAGTTGTGCATTTCTATACACAATTATGACTTAATTTCTGAGGGGGTGGTCAAGTCCAGTAATGCGGTCATATCCGTATAGTTTCGGGGTAATTGGACTTTCGACGTGCGGTCCACGTCCGATACGGAGTTTCGGTGTGCTTCCGAGAGCAACCGGGTTTAAGGACGGATTCTAGATTTCAGGATAATGTAGCGTCAATGATTCTGCACGTTTTGGATCTTGCAGATCATATTTAAAGTGATTAGTGCTAATTTCATAAGCACTCTAATTTAGCATTTGCAACATTAATCTAATTTCTAAATGTTTTGGTCCCAGGTAATTTCTGCCTGAGGTGGTATTGGGGTTCTTATATGGATTTTTCTGAGACGTTACATCATGCCACTACAATTACATTGACAAAGCAATCTTAGCCGTCCAACTAGCGGCCATCAGGCGGATTGTTGAAGTAAAATAATCGTGGTGGAAATCGGAAGGAAAAATCAGATGGTTAATATTATCTTCTCAGTCTAGTTTTTATGTTATGCTCTGTCCACAGCTGCTTCGGAAATTTGGACGGCCTGAAAATGCCGTACAAACTATCTCATGCGTACGGTCGAAGAGTCACCACCATTTTAAAACGGTTCTAAACAAACGGACTCAGATTCCGCGGTGACCTCTACGGTAACTAGGTCGGTTCTGTGGGACCCGCCATGATGTATGTCTTTCATCCATGCTGTCCATCCATTTTTCCAGCTCATTTTAGCCAATTAGTCCAAGAATGAGGTAGATCCAAGTCTCAGACGGACCACACCACAGGAAAAAATGGCGATTGAACGTCCACCATTAAAAAATTCCTAGGGCTCATTGTAACGTTTATATGCTCTAACCTGTTGATAAGGTCACACGGATCCGGATTGAGGGAAAACACAAATATCAGCTTGATCCAAAACTTTCCTGGCCCCGGGAAGTTTTTAGTGGTGGGCTTTCAATCACCATTGTTTCCTGTCTTGTGGCCCACCTGAGTTTTGGATCTATCTCATTTTTTTCATAATGCTATAAAAAAATATGAAAAAATGGATGGACGGCATGGATAAAACATATAAATCATTGTGGGGTCCATAGCACCGACAGGGGTCACTAGAGAATCCAAGTGCTAAACAAACATACGAGTCCGGCCTTTCATATCGCCTCTCCTCTTCCTGCGGTGTGACCTGTGCTGCTGCTATCATCTCCGGCAACACAAAAAAATGCCGACGGCCAGAGCAGAAACCTACACGCTCTCCACTTCCAAGGCGTTTGCTCTGCACTCGCTTTGCGTACTCGCCCTAGCTTCTGCTTTTTGGATCGCTCGAAACGTACACGCCTCCAATCTCATCTCCAATCCCACCCAAACCCTCCGTCTCCTCTGGGTAAAGAAAAGGAAAAATCCAAACCGTCGATTCGCAAGGCCTTTGTACATCTCACTTCTCTCTCTCTCATTTCGTTCTTGTTTTTTTTTTTTTTCTCGTTCTTTTCTTTCTTCTGCAGGCGATTGAAAGCCCGATCGTGATTTTCGGTTACAGCTTTCTTCGACGAAATCCCGATCATTGCTCGGTAAATCTGAATTATTTTCTGCTTTATTCGTAATTTCTTCCCTTTTTTTTTTTGGGTTTTTACTGCAAAATTCCTTGGATTTCTGATTTTACTCAGCAATGCCTTGACTTGAAGGATGAGCAGTTTGAATGACCAAAATGCCCTCAATTCGAGATTTTTATTTTATTTTATTTTTATTGTGGAGCTGATGTGGTGGTGTGTGTATGACCATCCAACCCGTCCAACAGATGTAACCTATCAGGATGATCGGATGAGGAAAAAACCAGGCCGATCCGATCATCAGATGGGCCACACTTGAATTTGGATAATTCCGGGTGGTGTGCATGGCTTTTTTATGGTGTGGCCCACTTGATGATTGGACTAGCTAGTTTTTTGGTTGTTCTGATCATCATGGTGAGATACACATGCTTGGATGGGTTTGATGTCGCCCACACACCATATGGGTCTTACAACCTGATAAGCGCCTCTTGGGGATTTCACTTACGAGGCATTGTTTGGTAAAATCAGAAATACTGAAGAATTTGTGGTAAAAATCTTTAAAAAAAAAATTGATTGTGGTATTTATTTGTTTTTATAATTTCTAAGAGTAGTTTTATGGTATGGGGCCTGCTTCATTCTGCAGCACATGCCTGTTTTCAATTCTGGCAACTGGGGCATATGACCTTTTCAGTTGAATGTTTAACCGTTGTACTTTCTTCTTAACTGTCTATGCCAAACGAGTATTTCACAGAGAGCTGGCAAGGGATTCCATTAATAACTGGCCATTCTGATCCTTTGGCACAACTTCATTCATTTAGTAAATCCTTTTAGGAGGCCTCAATGACCATAGATCGAACCTATCCAATTTTGACAGTGCCATGGTTGGCTGTTCACAGACTAGCTGTTCCTACCGTTTCTTTTTTGGGGTCAATATCAGCAATGCAGTTCATCCAACGATAAACCTAATCCGAATTATAGTGCTATGACACAATCAAACCCGAATGAACAAAATGTTGAATTGAATCGTACCAGCAGTGTGAAAGGAATACCCCACTAAAAGTGAAAGTGACTCCATAGCCCTGAAGTTGCTCATTTTAGTATGCAGCTTTTGATTTTCCAATTATTTCTTCAATGTTTAACTGTTGTATTTTCTTCTTAACTGTCTATTCATAGGCTGCAACTTGAAAGGTTAAGAACTTAAGATTGTCCTATTTGTAGGCCGAAGTGGATGGATTATGCACAAAAAATATCCTCCATAGGACATCTTAACCTTTCGATTTGTGGCCTATGTATAGACGGTTAAGAAAAAAAAATACAATTATCCCCATTCATCTGAAAATAGTTGTCGAATGGTGCTTGGGATCTTCCAAGGCCTATGTATAGATGGTTAAGAACAAAAATACAATTGTCCATATTCATCTAAAAATAGTCCTAGAATGGCACTTGGGATTTTCCCATTTGGGAGAGATTTGGGGCTTTGTCCATCCAATGTGGGACACAACAGACAAGCAATCCAGATTACTGAAATACAGGCTGTGATGATCAGAATTGAGAATGTGCTTATACTGTGCAAAGACTCGCTTATCATTCAATTCCTCTTTCTAAGAGAAGTTGACTTTTTACAGTATTGGAAGGCGGTCGGACGGGGAATTTTAGGACTTCCTGCAGGTAGAAATTCTGATACTTATATGCTCTTTTTTCTGTTACCTGTGGTTCCAACGTACATGTGGTGAATGTATGTGGTGATCAGGACCATTGATCTACTGAACCACCATGTGGCTGGGCCTGGGCCAAAAATTGCAGTGATCAGATAATCCTTGCCCTCTCATTCCTGTGAGTTATAGTCGACTATGTACTGTTGCGCAGCTGATTAATGGCCCTCATCATTGTGCTGATATGCATGCATTGTTAAGATGTTTTGGTGCTCACTTTGCTGAACTCCATAAAATGCACATCATACCAGCACTCTTATTTGGAAGCTCTTAAAGAATCTCGTTGTCAGGCACAACAGGAAAAGAGAAATGCTCCGATATACTTGATGCACCATAAGTTACAGTGCAGTGAATTGCAATTTGGACTCGTGGACGGTCCAACCAATTGATCTGGAACATCCTTCAGTCCAGCCTTCATGGATCACTAGGTAAATCAGCAACAACCAGAGGATCCTATCCATCCATCCATCCATCCATCAATGCCCTGCAAAATTGATGGTAAAAAAGGGGTAATCAGAAAGAGCCTGACAATTTATCTGAACCTCAATTCAATATACTCCTTCACCCAACTATTCATTTCTCCATGGGGGTTGTTTGGGAGTGTGTATTCGGTGGTAATTGATGTGAATCAGTAAAGTTAGTGCTTTTGGGAGTGTATTTGCTGTGAATTGGAATCCAATTCACATTAAATTCACCAAAAATCTCTTGTTTTTAAAGCACACCAAGACCCTGTGATTCCAATTTGCATGCATATCGAGTACACACTCCCAAATGACCCTATTATGGGTGTTTGCATTCTCCTTTCATATCTTTACTACATAAAGGCCCTCACATTGCACTCTCTTTATGTTTTTTCTTGCAATCCTTTTTCTTTCCCCAATTCTTCAGAATTTACAAATGGCAATTCGTTTAAGTTTTACTTTGCAGGGGCTCTACTAAATGCCTTCGGAGCTTTTATTTTGGGTGCACCTATTCGGATTGAGTAAGTTAAATCCCATTCACTTACACACACACACACACACACACACACACACACACACACACACAGTGAAATGTTAAGCTGTGCACCAGTTCTCATGAGAACTCATGAGCACTTTTTGATACATGACGTGAGAGCAAAATCTGAACCGTCCACGTGATGCGGCACCCCATGAAGCCTCTAAGGTTCAACTTTCAGCCTAATCCAAAACTCTGGTGGGCCATGAAAAAGGGAAACAGTTACCTCCCTTGATTTTCCTCTCTCTTCGCTATGGCTCACCAGAGTTTTGGATCAGGCTGAAAGTTGGGCCTTGGAGGTTTTATGGGGTGCTGCATCACATGGATGGTTCAGATTTTGTGCCCATGACATGTGTGCAAAGCTGCGCATGGGTGCTCATGTAAGAAAGTGCGCAGGTTAGCATGACTAAAACAAGAGAACTATGTTCTTGCTTGTACTTGCAGACTCTTATTACTAGATTTGGGTAATTAGAATAATCTTTTTTCATGCATATTTTCCATGTTTGGAACAAGTACTTGGCAAAGAGCATGCGTTATTACTGAAAGGATTTAAAGTTTTTTAACTCCTTTTTTGGAACAGGTACCTAACAAAGACTATTAACTGGTCCCTTCTCATGTCATTGTTCACTGTGAGTAAACCACTCCATGCCTTCTGAGATCATCGTTTTTTTATCCACCTGTAATGCCTTCTTGTTGGATTTTGTTTGGGTGGTAATTTAAATGACATGAGTAGAATCAGTAGATCCCTTTTAATTGGAGGGATACCCGGGTTGGAACCTTGATATTCACAAGGATATTTCCTCCTACCTTCAAATTTAGAGTGGCATCTAAGTGTGCATTTCGAGAGTGGTAGATCACAGTGTGGAATCCTAGTTTCAGAAGAAATTTCCTCAATTAGGATATCGTAGAGTTTGCAAATCTAATGGAGATGCTTCATAATTAAGGAAGTCCATCGTCTGGAGAGGATAGATGGGTTTGGAACCAAGCAAATTTGGGATTTTTACAGTGACATCTTTCTATTCAGTGCTTCAAGCTCTCGATATCCTGTACTATAAGTACCCCGTTTGCCACATTTGGAAATACCTGATTCCTCCTCGAGTGGTGGCCTTCACTTGGCTGGCAGATAAAAACAAAATTCCTACTGTCTAAGACCCGAGGAAATGGCAAATGATTCTAACCAATAGATGTATTGTGTGCTTGAAAGACACGGAAACTATGGTCCATCGTGTATTGAATCCTTCAAAAATTTATGGGTCATTTACAAAAACCTGCCTATCTTTTGGTCTATTTACAAAAACCCGCATACTTTTAAAATATTTAAAGTAATGCGCCTACCCTTTTGCTCCGTTATCGATTTAACCGTCTGGCGTCATATGCTGTTGCGATTGCATACGGTTTTAAAACCGTATTTTAAGGCTAAAATGCCCTTCATTTGAGACACGTAACATAGCAGACAAAGTGACAGTCAATGTTCTTGGATCCCAAGCTAGGCGGTGCCTGCTATGGTGTTTGTGAGAAATCCACCTTTCACATGTTTTGCCACATCATGTTATGGCATGAGCCAACAAAACGAGGCAAATCCAAAGCTCAAGTGGGCTACAGAATAGAAAATAGTGGAGATTGTATGCCCATCGTTGAAACATTTGTGAGGCCGCAGAAGTTTTGGATCGGGTTAATATTTTTATTCTTTCAATTCATTACAGTGGTAATGACATTATGAACAGTTGAGCCACTTTATGAATAGTTTGGATTGCATATAAATATCATAGTCGGCCCCAGAATGTTTTGAACGGTAGGCAGCCCCTTTCCACTATTTCCAGTCATGTGGCCCACTTGAGTTTCGGATCTGCCTAATTTTTAGTCTCGTGTCTTAACATGATTTGTCAAAACTGATGGATGGAGTAAATTTCTCCTAAACATCATGGTGGGGCCTATGTGCAGTGGGGTCATATATGTCATTCAAACATCAAATCGGCTAGCTGTAATTGCTGGCAGCTTTCGCAAGAAAGGGGAATGGGTTAAAGTATGGCCCTTGTTTCATTTAACACGGTACTGCCCTGAATGTGAGGCCAACCTTAATGTACCAATTGTATACCCACACCGTCCATCTGTATTTTCACCTCATCATAGGGCGTTATCTGAAAAATGTGGCAGATCTATATCTCAGGTGGACCACACCATAAGAAACAATGGTGATTTAACGCCTACCATTAAAAACTTCTTATGGGCCAAATAAATTTTAAATCAATCATATATATATATATATATTTCTTTCATCTAGGTCTGTGTGACTTTATCAATATGTTGGATGTTCAATAAACATTATGGTGGATGCTATGAAGTTTTTAATGGTGAGCGTTCAATGACCATTGTTTCGGGTGGTGTGGTCCACCTGAAATTTGCATCTGTACTAAAATAAGCGGTAAAAATAGATGGATGACGTGAATATATGATGAACACATTGATGTGGGCCCTACGGTCAGGGTCTCACCCCATCGCTGGTTCTAGGGTCTCAGCTAAGTTGCACTCCCCCATGGGAGGGAGTTGATTAGTTGTGACCCTGGTCTCACAGCACATGGTGCTTGCCTTGATTGCAAGGCCTGCCTTGATGTATTTATTGTATATACACATTGTCCATCTGTATTTCTAGATCATTTTGTGGCATTCTCCAAAAATTAAACAGATCCAAATCTTAGATGGACCTAAACACAGGAAATAGTAATGTTTGACCATTAAAAACTTTTTGTGGGCCACAAAAGTTTTGGATCAAGCTGATATTTGTTTTTCCCTTCATCTAGTTTTGTGTGACCTTATCAAAAGGTTGGACGGTGTGGATATACAATACATGCATCAAGGTGGGCCCCACTATTAGGGCCGTGCCTTGTTGGCTAATGCCAGGGTCGCACCTACTCTACATCCTTAGGTGGTAAGCTAGGTGAGGCCCAACATGATGTTTGTGAAAAATCCACACTGTCCATCCATTTTTCCATATTATTTTAAGGCATGACCTTGAAAATGAGGTAGATCCAATGCTCAAATGGATCACACTAGGTAAATATATTTTACGGTTCTAACATTGTCTACCTTTGAAACCTTCTTAGAGCCCTCTTGCAATTCGGATCTAGCTCATTCTTTTGGCTTATGACCTAAAATGGGCATACAAAATGGATGGATGGTTTTGATCAATTGTATACGTAACAATAAGCCCCGTAGACTCTTTCGCAAGTTGTCCCCAAACAACGGGTAAATTCGTGAAAACGAGTGCCCTTAAGGGTGAAATGGTAATTTTCAGGCCTTAATGATGCTTTTCCGTTTGCTACAGTTAGTTAAAGTCAGCTAAACAATTTTCTCACCGTCTTTTCAAACGGTAGGCGCATTATTTAAAATAACTTAAAAGCAGGCAGGTTTCCAAATATCGACTAAAAGGTAGGCAACAATCTCTAAATATCCATTTTTCTTTTGTTTAAGACTTGTATAGTAGTTCAGAACCATTTAAAGATTGTAAATGATTATTCAATCATACACATGGCATAGCTGCATGGAAATCTAGACTGTCCAAACAATTTATCTAATTGTGGATGGAGAAAACAAAATTTTTATTGGGAAGATGGTACTAACCATCTGATTTCCCTATGAATTTGGACAACTTACTATTTTATTCTCAACCGCCCATTCAATAACCACTAATTGGATGGTTAGGATTGCTTTACCGGTGCCAGTTTACGAATACGCTCCATACACAATGGGGCTCACAATTTGGATGATAGCTCTACGTCAGTGCGATGTATGAGGAGAAGAAGCACCACATTTTCAAAATGGTAGTAAACTAACACAGAAGTCTTGGTGCCATTCTCGTAATTTAATGGAAACCACGAGATTATTTGTTTAGTTAAGAAGCGAAACAACGTGATGCTCCCATGCTGCACATGTGGGTTGTCTTGAAGTCTCTAATCTCTCTCTCTCTCTCTCTCTCTCTCTCAATTTAAGCTCCCTCTGTCTGTGAGAATTGTTGGAATTGAATGTATTTCCTTAGGTATTCTCACCCTTTGTCTTGATTCCTTAGCTTGTTGTGCTTCTTTTGAATCAATCCCAATGAGAAAAAACAACCCCAAAAATATCATCAAAATGGCAAGAAAGAAGAAATCATTCTGAATTAATACGAACATCAAAAACCATTTTTCATTCAATCTTTTCTCTATAAAGAAAAGGGACATTTGGGGATTGCCGCCTACCTTTTGGTTGATATTCGGAAACCTTGCTGTATACTGTTTGAAAAGACGGTGAGAAAATCGCTTAGTTGACTTTGACTAACTGTGGCGGACGGAAAAATGCTGTTAAGGCCTGAAAATGACCATATTTCCCTTAACGGTACTTGTTTTCACGAATCTATCCTATTATTTGGGGACGACTTGCAAAAGAGTCTATATGGGGTCTATCGTTACCTATGCAGTTAATTGAAACCGTCTATCCATTTTGTATGCTCATTTTAGATCACGAGCCAAAAGAATGAGTTAGATTTGAATTGTAAGTAGGCTCTAGGAAGGTTTCAATGGTGGACAATGTTAGAACTGTAAAATATATTTACCTAGTGTGGTCCACTTGAGCTTTGGATCTACCTCATTTTCAGGGTCAGGTGGTCCACTTGAACATTGGATCTACCTCATTTTCGGGGTCATACCCTAAAATGATATGGAAAAACGGATGGACAATGTGGATTTTTCACTAACACCATGGTGGGCCTTACATAGCTTACCACCCAAGGATGTGGAGTAGAGTAGGTGCAACACTGGCATTAGCCAACACGGTGCGACCCTAATAGTGGGGCCCACCTTGGTGCATGTATTATATATCCGTGCCGTCCAACCTTTTGATAAGGTCACACAAAACTAGATGAAGGGAAAAACAAATGTTAGCTTGATCCAAAATTTTTGTGGTCCACAGGAAGTTTTTAATGGTCAAACGCTATTGTTTCCTATGTTTAGGTCCATCTAAGATTTTGATTTGCTTAATTTTTGGGGCATGCCACAAAATGATATGGAAATATGGATGGATGATATGGATATACAATACGTACATCAAGGTGGGCCCCACTGTCAGGGTAGCACCGTGTACGGTGAGATAGGGGTTGCACCTAATCCATTCCCTCCCATGGGGGAGCATGACTTGGTTGCGACCCTAGAACCAACGATATGGGTGAGACCCATGGTATTCCAAATCGGTTACGTAACCACACCGTCCATATATTTTTACAACTTATTTTAGCATATGGTCCAAAAAATAAAGTAACAAATTTCTGGTGGACCACATCACGAGAAATAGTGGTCATTGAACACTCACCATTAGCATCCACCTTAATGTTTATTTAACATCCAACCTGTTGATAAGGTCACACAGACCTGGATGAAAGGAGAAAAAAAATATAAGATTGATCTAAAACTTATTTGGCCCATAAGAAGTTTTTAATGTTGGATGTTAAATCACCACTATTTCTTATGGTGTGGTTCACCTGAGATATAGATTTGTCTCATTTTTTGGATAACGCCCTACAATGAGGTGAAAATTCGGATGGACGATTTGGATATATAATTAGTACATTAAGGTTGGCCTTACATTCAGGGTAACACCGTGTTGTATGAGATAATAGCCGTGCCTTAACTCATTTCCATTTTTTGCGAAAGCTGCTAGCAATCACAATTGCCTGATTTGACGTTTGAATGACATATCTGACCCCAGTGCACGTAGGGCCCACCGTGATGTTTAGGAGAAATCTAGTTTGTCCATCCGTTTTGGCAAATCATGTTAAGACATGAGAAAAAAAATTAGGTAGATCTGAAGCTCAAGTGGGCCACATGACTGGAAATAGTGGAAAATGGGCTGCCTACCATTCAAAACTTTTTGCGCTCGACCGTGATATTTATATGCAATCCAAACCATTTATAAAGTGGCTTAACTATTCATAAGGTCATTACTACTGTAATGAATTGAAAGAATAAAAATATTAGCCTGATCCAAAGCTTTTGCGGCGCCATAAATGTTTCAACGATGGGCATATAATCTCCATTGTTTTATGTTGTGGCCCACTTGAACTTTGGATCTGCCTCATTATTGGGCTCATGCCATATAATGATTTGGCAAAATATGTGAATGGGGTGTATTTCTCACAAACACCATAGTGGCCAACCAAGAACATTTACCGCCACTTTATCTGCTACATTACGTGTCTTAAATGAAGGGCATTTTAGCCTTAAAATACGGTTTTAAAACCGTATGCAATTGCAATGACATATGATGCCAAGTGATTAAAATGATAATGGAGTACAAGGGTAGGCGGATTACATTAAATGTTTTAAAAGTAGGCGGGTTTTAGCAAATAGACTAAAAGATTGGCGGGTTTTTGTAAATGGCTCAAAATTTATTGATGCATTGTGATGACATTAGTTTAACTGGAAAATCTTGGGGAGGTTATTTTCTCTTTTGCCAATTGGTTGGGTCATGCCCTGAGATACTGAGATTCTTTTCACATTTTGCTCAATCAAGAAGGAAGAAAAGGATCATATGGCACTTGGTCCTCCTTGCTATCATTTGGGTGATCTGGTTAGAGCGTAATAGCAGGACTTTCAAGGACAAGGCATCTAATCAAGGCCAGGTCTTCCATAAGGCAAAACTGTTTGTTGTGGAATGGCCTAGAGCCTGTAGTGCATTTGGGTGGCCTTGTGGAGGCTTTTCAGGGTATCTGGGGGAATTTCTCAGTGTTGTATTGATTGGATAACCTCTCCTTGCCCTCTTTTGAGTTTTGCTTTCCCCTTAATAAAAGTTTCAGTAGCCGTTCGAAAAATCTGTGTTTGGATGTTTGGAGATTGTGTGGGTGGAATTGATTTTGGATGTCTTGAGACTGCATAGGTGGAATCAATTTTGCCCAGAACCGGTAGGCCAGTGGTTTCAGGCATGTAAAAGAGCGGACTAATCGATTTTGGGGAGAAAGGCAGAGGACTGAGAGCCTGCCTTTGCAATATTTTATTTCGGTGTCACTCCCAAGTGCCACACTTAATCAATCGCAGGTTGAGTCTACTTCCAAATGCAAGCTACTGCTTGGTTATTTTCATTGGCAAATTTGATTTGATACAGATGCTATTCTTCCATGTTAGTGTCTCTTGGACCAAAGCTTGTTCCTATGTTGGATCTTGCAAAATTGCTCTGGAAGTTCATCGCAACAAACCTTGCGTGGAACTTTTGTAACCTAGCATGTTTCGCACTAACCTTGGAACTAACTAATTCAATCCCGTTTGCTTCTTTCATAGTGTAACCCATTCTGCAAAGTCTAGCCACTTTATTGTTGGGGCATCCTATGGACCAAAATAAAAAAAGGAAGCCAAACAAGTGTCAATGGTGAATGTGCTTGTTGATCCAGACCATTCATTACAATGCTCGCATTTTGGATAGACCGGTTCCTAAGAAAAAGTCGCCCAGGATGTCCATTGATTAGATGGTCAAGACAAGTTCAGGCAATGGTAGATATTTGATCATCCAGTCATGAGCTTTTTAGGAAACCTAAAATGGCCATTGATTGGAGGTTACAATTTCTGGCAGTAGTACAGTTTTGACCATCTAATCAATGGGCTTTGCAGGGGACTTGTTGGACAGTTAGGATCATCCAATGAATCTGTTTTTGAGCAGTGGCCTATCTGAGAGGTGGTGATCCTAATGGACGGTGCAGGTTGAGGAGCACCTTAACTGATGGTTGTCCATGAAGACTCTCACTCTTTACCCATAGGGTTAAGTTTAACAATCCCTTGGGCTTAGATGCATATATGGGAGCTGATCAAGTGCCTCTGGAGGCAGAAGATACTGTTCCTCCATGTCACCGCTGCCCATGTGTCATACATGGATGGGACTAGAACCGTCCATTCAATGGGTCCAAATCAACAGAGAACAGGCCATAGGCTGGAAATCATGCTGTTTAGATGATTTCATGGAGCTGTACAGTTGGTCACCGAAAGACAAATGGCCAACGGTTGACATTCGATGAGAAAAAAAGGTTAATCTATTAGTCAGTTAAGATATCCACAATGTTTGGTTAGAACATCAGAGAGCCAACAGGATGTATGGCTCGAATCGTCATGCACATTTGCCACACTCACGATACACTATATGGAGGCACAAATAGGCACCTGATCTTTTCCTTGAATTGTGGTTTAGGACAATATCCATGTCCCAACCAGTCAAACCGATAATGGTGCACTGTGGAAACATGCTCAATTATGACATCAGAAAGCTGGGAAGATCCCTTCATTGCAGCTAATTAACCTTACCAAAGACAAGGAGCATTAGCCTTATTGAATGCCTCTGGGTGTTGTGTACATCATGTTGTAGCAGTTACTTCAGAGCGGAGGCCAGTAACCCCTACAGTCTATGAGTGATAAAAATGCTTTTATACATTGCCACTGTTGAGGCTAATAGAAATGTTGCATATTCACAGTTGACACTTTTTCTTCACATTTGACACTTCTTCATTGATATGAAAAACCTACTTCCTATACTCAGCATTAGGTCTGTCAATGGGCCACGCCTGGGGTACGTCTTAGCCCGGATTGGACTGTTTCGGGCCAGGCTGTTGGGCCGGATGGCCCTACTCAAAATTCAGATTTTCAGGCCCGAGCCCGACCCATTGGCACCCCTACTCAGCATGTGAACCAATGGTACTAGAAGAATAGAAGTGGTAATATTAACTACATTTCATGTGTTTATTTGACCATTCAAAGTTATAGAACTCAATCTCATAGCTTATCAAGACATTAGTTGCTTTTCATGACTGGCAGTGATGCAAGGTTAGTATTTAACTCTGCATTTAACATCATGGGAGGTATTTTGAATTAACCAACTTCCATATTTCTGTTTGTTTGTTTTTGTTTTCTTGTGTTTCTTGCTTATATTACAAGAATGCTGACGATTAAGAATTATTCAGTTTTATTTGCATCTTTTTAATCGTCAGCCTTATATTTGATAGAGCTTGAAGGACGGGTTGATATCCTGTGTGTCATTGCACTATCTAGATGTAGATGAATAACTGCTGCAAATTGATGCATGCTCATGGACATAATTAAACAGCGGAAATAAAAGGAATAAATGATCTAAAATTCTAACAGTAATCATCATAACTGAGAAAATCATAAAGGAAACATGCAATGGAGCGGGCCATCACCACAACCATGGATTATGGAATTCAATTACTACTTAGGTTGGATCCGGCGAGGGATGAGACCTCCCGATCTTGCATGGTCACACCCAATCGATCAACGAAGATCACTAGTCCGAAGAACCAAGAAGTTTCTCGGATTAGGGATTTGAGAATTTAGGGGTTTAGGGTTTAGATCGGTTCTCAAGATTTTGATCGAAGAAGGATTAGCCAAAACTGAAAAATAGAAGGAAGAAAATTATTACCTTGAAGAAGTTGGAGGGGCACAAGAAGAAATTAGAAGAAGAAGATCAAGGGAAGAGAAGAAGCACCATTAGAGAGAAGAGAGGAAGGAGGCAACCAAAGGGTTTGCTTTTCATTAATCAATAGTTAAAATTCGAGTTTAGGGCTTTAGCCCACTTAAATAAGCAAATAAAGATATAAAATTACTAAAATACCCCTAGAATAAGCAAATAAAGACATAAAATTACTAAAAGACCCCTAAGTCAAAAACGCGCAAATAACATCAGTACGGGAAAGTTTGGAAGCTCGATCTTCTTTCTCCAATCTTCCTTCACATGTGTCTTCCCTGAGTGGGGTCTTCTATATGTCCAATCACATGTGAAAGGTCTTCAACTCCTCAATAGTCGCCTATCCACAAGGACGACACTTGTGGTTGGCGCTTTCTTCGTTGGTACACCTTGAATGCGCTTGTGTCCGCATCACTATGAATAACTGCTGCAAATTGCTAGCTGTCGATTATTGGATATCATTTCATTTGGACCATGAAAGCTGTTTGAACCTGATTGTAGATGCATATTATGTTTTGTATACATATGCACCCTTTCTCATACTACAAATACTCCGTGAATATGAATGCATGCTATGTGGAAGAGGTTTGTTAATTGCACAAACACCCACTTCATGGGCCCCTCAACACAGTACACATGCCAACCTGGCATGTGTCAGACATTTGAGTTGTTCATGAGATGGGCCCCACCGTAAACGTGAGCTGGATCAGAAGTCAGGCTGGTCAACTCATCAGGCAAGCAACCCCTCTTAAGAAAATAATGAGCAGCTAAAATAAATAAATTTGCCGACTAGCGTTTGATGCGCCTGGCTGGCCCTTTTGATGAGTTGACAGCCTTGATGTTTGCTCCAGGTTATCTTTATGGTGGGACCCACCTACGCACGGAACAGATGCCTGACATACTATGTATAGAGATGCAATTTGAAGAGGGTGCATCTGGGGCCAGCAAAATCTCCTATCCAGAGCTACTGCAGAAGTTGTATTTCCTGCATCTGTCATGTTTGAGGGAGTTATTTGATACTCTGGCAGGTTATGGCACTTGATAGTTGCACGCATGGCGTGCATTAACTCAAATTAGACTAAATTGTGGAACCCACCATTGATAAGTCACAGTCACAAAACCAGATTGGCTGAGCAATCCTAACCTTTGATTAGTGGGCACATGTTTGCTAAAATATGAGCGTCAGATATTTCTCATTTTTAACTGTCCAGTAAATTTCCACCAATCTTATATCCAGATAATCAAGTAATCATATTTTTTGGTTCATTGTAGATTATTATTTTTTGCACAATGATAAAATTTTATTTAAAAGAAAAAAGGCTGCAGCCAAAAGAATTACAAGAAAAAACAAGAGACAAAAGAACAGGAAACAAAATTACAACTCCAGCCAGCTCTCAGGCAAATGATCTAGAAACTTTGGTTCATGGTAGATCTAAATTGGGACCCATAATTTGGACAGTAGTTTGAGTTGCTTGTATGCCATGTATGCAATTCCATAGTAATTTATTAATTTATAAGTGCATGTGTATCATCCATCACACAGCTAGAGTATCAAAGTCTCTCTCCATAGTAATTTATTAATTTATAAGTGCATGTGTATCATCCATCACACAGCTAGAGTATCAAAGTCTCTCTCTCTCTCTCTCTCTCTCTCTCTCTCTCTCTCTCTCTCTCTCAAATAGTTGTCCTATGTCTTTTTTAAATGAATGACAAACTATTGGTGTTTTGCCAGTTTGTCCCAGCTGCTTCTGTTTTTGGCTCCTCATGGAAGGATTGGCAACGTCTTTTTGCACATTCTAAGTATGCATTTCCTATATTTTGTGTTGATCGGCTTCTTTCCATGCATTTATCCATAGATGCATTGCAATTGTGTATGCATTTACCGCTAGCATTTTGCCAAACCATGGGAGTTTCACAACTATGGTTAAAGAAGGGTAAAATGTTCCATGTCTCCTGCTCATTAGATGAGCTAGTAGAGACAGTGCAATGTGTGAATGATACAGGGTTCAATCCCTGGTATTGTTACCTTTAAAAAAAATAAAAAAATAAAATAAAGAAGGGTAAAACATTCCATATGACTGTCACACATACACGATTCTTCTATTTATATTTTCCTTTAAATCAATTCAATTAATTATTCGGTGGCAGACCAATTGGAGGTGTTGACTATATGATCAGTCTTCCGGCACATGGAGCTGTTATTGGTGCATGGTTTGGGGCTTGGCCTATGCCACTTGATTGGGAACGGCCATGGCAGGTAATTGATTCCTTGATCTTAATCCTAATATAGTCAAGTAGAAGACATTCCATTGTTTATGCTGTGTTTGGATGCTTGAGTGAATTGAATAAAAGAATTCAACTTAATCAAAGAAATGGCATGCATGCCTGCACACAGTTTCCTAGCATTTACAATGAAGAAGTATCCTCAAATTGTAGTGACATTTCTTTAAGTCCTACTTGAAAGTTGATGTAATTGCAATTTTAAATCTGACCCTCAAGTGAATGCTATGAAAGAAATTACAGTTTGGTTATTTCCGCTTTATTAATGGTGTCAATTCAGTTCGATAATTGATATCCAAATGCAAGTTTCTCGCTTGTGCCACCGTGTTTTATTTTCTTAGATGTCGACATGTGCAATTACACTCGAAATTATTTGTCATTTTTAATGACATGAAATTGGCCATCGCTTACTCTCAAATGAGGTTTGTAAGAACACGAGTGTATAAGTAATACCACATCCATGCTACTGCATGTGCCACCATGGCAGACAGGGACAATATCCAAGCCACCCACCAGGTGGGTCTGACCCTGAGGATGACGATGATTAGTGGATCCAACTGATTATTGGATCAGGGCATCTATATAGTGGGTTACCGCTGATGGGTGGATTGGATCTTGTAGCTATGTGCCATGTCAACACATATGGTGTGTACATGAGCTTTGTTGCACACACGTGTGGGTGCAGAAAGACTCCTCCCAAACACCTAATTTTTTCCTTAATTGCAAATATCCTTGAAAAGTATAGTTCTAATGCAGCATGGAAGGAGCTCAAGAGGGTATGCATGAGAAGAAATCATCTTTTTGTTGTAAGCCTGAACAATTTACTTCAATTGCGAATGCGCAGGATTGGCCGATTTGTGTCAGCTACGGTGCTATTGCTGGATATCTGTTTGGGACATTAGCATCTTTGATGTTCGTTCATGTGATCGGTAGACGACAACATATCAAAGGAGATTAATTATGGAACGAATGAATGTTTTTGGTTTTTTTATTTCAATTTTGATCTCTTTGAATTCTTGTTGCTTGTTGACCTTAGGAAAAAAAAAGAAGGAGAGTTCATTTTTGAACTTACAAGAAAAGGAAGAAAAAAATCATGTCATTTTTATTGGATTTTTGCATTACCGTGCTCCGTTTGCAAATCATTATCAGCGGTGCATGTGTGGAGATTATTTGTTGTATATCTGCAAATAGAATTCAGGCAGATCTTTACCTAGAGTAGATCATAAACCTTTTCATTCAGGAGGAACAAGAAAATTACATTGCAAGATCTTGATGAAAGAATACATCAATGAGTGGTTAGTTGGGCCATGTATGTAAGTCGATGTCATCCTCGTGGTGGGCCCCATTGTTGAGGGGTACCCGCCTGAAATGACAGTGATGAGGTGATTGATACTATTTTTGTTTTCTAGACTGCTGAGCATTTCCTTTGTATCTCACATCTGTTTCACAATTAGGTGGTGATCATGATTATCATTGTGTCCAATCAATACCATTTCCGAGCCCATAATCTGAATGGTCTGGATGGAATGAATATATCCGCACACGAATGTGGTGGATGGATGAGTCACCACCATCTAAGAAATGGTGAAAAAATGTGGCAAGTCCAGTCAAGTACTGGAGCACACGTGCTATGAATACGTAACATTGATTATTTTCCATCTAAGGATGCTAAACATCCATTTCCATTACACATGTATGGCCCACCCAATGAACCATGTGGCCAACTTTTGGTCCAGAGCGTAGTCAGGGTCCCTATAAGGAACGGCCCAGATCTCACATTTTCAATCCAACCGATCCTCGGAATTTCTCTGTTTATAGACCAGCACTTGTAGCCCGGCCGGGCACATCATTACCCTTGAATTGAGTCATGGACATCGAGAGACATCTCCACTATCTATGTAGGAACATCAGAATAGATGGGTCCATTTTAGTGGAGAGAGAGATAAAAACCGTCAATTTTCTTCATACGATGGATGTGTGGTTGGAACAAATGCATTGCTGGATGTGCAGCACGGGGAAGAAACTATCTCGGGGCTCACATTCAACTCCACAAATCCTCAATGTTAGGGTCATGGGTCCTACATGATTATTAGATCCTAGCCCAACAAAAGTAATACTCAAAGATGATGGATGGACTGTTGGACCATCTATAAAATGTGGGCCTCTATGGAACAACACATACTAATGGCCGGGTGTTGCCACATGGTCAAACCCTTTCTCCAAAATGCACGTGCATGGGCTCGTAAATTTAGTTGTTTTCTGATGTTAGATGAGCTAGGATGCTTGCTAGGCATATGTACAGGATCAATCATCACCGTGCATTCGATCATCACATGGTGAATCTCGACTGTCCCTCTCCCTACATGAAAGCAGGGTATGATGATCAGAACTGTTAATTTGGAAGGTCACAACATGGTAATATTCCAGTCGACGATTGGCTTGATAAGGGATGGTTACCCAAGACACAGCAACAATCTACATTCAATGGCCAGATCTCAAAATGACTGGATAGTCAAAGCTTCCTACCGCATGGTGACCACCATCTCGATGCTCTCAATCACTGCACATTTTGCCACGCATGATTAGGCCATGGTAATCCTTCAAAAGAAAAAAAAAAAAAAAAAAGAGTCTGGGACATAATTCTTGGATTTACATTCATGTTCCAGCCCAGTTGGCAAACTACAAGAATAGTTCCAGGCCTATCATCCAACGAACTGAATTGGGCTTCCAAATGGGTTAGGTCAATTGGTGTATTTGACCCAACCCAACAATAAATGGGTCTGGATCAAAATTAGTATGGAGCTGGCCTAAGTCCGAAAGTTTGACGTAAATTTCTTAATTAATGAAGTCTAGCATCTCTTAGAATCAGTTGAATACTGAACTGATTTTACTGATTTTTAAATGAGTCTGATTTGGGCCATACTAAATAGACCCGAAACACAGACTGGCCTGGAACTGACTCAGACCCAGGAAGTTTTTCTGTGCTGATTTTAAACGAGTTGAGTCTAAGAACCCATTGATGCCAATCAACCTGACCTATTTGTACCTAAGTCTAAATGGCCCCAACTTAAGCTTGGGTGGGACATCAATTGAAAGCTACCAAGTAAAGTTCCATTTGGGTCGGTTAAGCAAGTTGTGTCGGACAAAGTACAAGAGGCATTCGGTTCACAGATCAAGGGCTAATGTTAAATGATAGTTTCTAAAGATAATTTGACAATTTTAAAATGCATCCTTCATGTTTGTTTTAGAATATTGAGAAATGCAATTGATATGAAATGGTCATATTGCATGAAAGTTTACCTTTTAATTGGAGAGCATGAGATCCTTCAGAGAGTTGAGAAATATATCACTATAACATGCATGATGATGATAAAGAAATCCTGTGATATTAGGGGAAATTGAAAGTAGAGTTTGATTCTTCTAACACTCCATTCTCTTGTGATTTTACTTTAAAAATTAGTTGATTATAAAGTCAGGTAAATTATGTCTAAAGTTTTAAAAATCAGTTATTATTCTATCTATAGCAGAGTAATTTTCATGAATCATTCTTCGTAGTAGGTAGAATACAAGTAAATATAGTATTAACCTGCTTACCCCAAGATAGTGTTCAAGTCTTTAGATAGTTTGCAAAAGATTTAACTAAACAGAGTTTCAACATGATATTATATGTATTACCATACTGGTTGGTACAATTATGGAATTTAAAATTTATAAAAAATCTACATTAAAAACCTTATATTTAAATATCTCATTTAAATATTTTTAAATATGTAAAATAAGAATAAAAAATATGAGTATAAATTACAATTTCAATCCTCAAGTCTTTGCAAGACATCCTTACAATGGTGATTCACATGATGAGTCATGAATGTAAACTCTCTAATTTTTATTTGCATTTCCAAGTATACTTATTCGCAGTTTAAATGGGATAAGGTAGGATGGAGTTGAATTTGGAATTTAAAATATGGTTATATTAAAGAAGGAAAATTGATCACTTTGGACATACCATATCAATGGCTTGAAAATGAATGAGAGCATGATGACCCACTGTATTGCACAAGCTGACACATTCATGTGTTCTATCTTAGTTTTATACATGTTCATTTGAGTTAATAGATGACATTATGACCAATTATTCCACGCAAGCTGGCACATCCATGTGTTCAATCTTAGTTTTAGACATATTCTTCTCAGTTACCAGAATCTATAACTCAAAAGCATTTTGTCTCGGTACATGACTACCCTAAGCTTTGTGGACCTGAATGCCTGTATTATATCCATTCATTTAATTTATTTTACAATTAAATTTTTAGTAAATGAGCCCAACAAAATCAGGCTTATTCAAAACTCATGACTATATCACTAATAGTGGCATTGGAACTTTCATGGTCCACAAAATTTTTGAATATGCTCTTATTTGTTTTTTCTGTTCATCTTGGTAGGAATCACTTTACCAACACCAATGGGTTGGATGACATATGAAAATTAAACTTTGAATTATAGGGGATTCCTATAACTTGGGTCAACAGTGTTATGTGTATTTCAACCAAACTTTGGTGGTTTGAAAAAGCATCTTATCTTTAATTGACCACACATACTCTACGAAGCGATGTGTTGAAAGAGGTAAATCCTCTGAAAACAGAAATAGGGTATGTATGAGAAGGTATATTGTGTACTTGGACTCATCTGAAACAAAAAATATCAAGCTAAAGCCACTACCTTATTGAACGCCGATTCCAAAAGCTAAGGGACTATAAACAAGGGCACAGTCTCAAAACAAGACGGAAAAAAGATCTTTGGGCGTTCACTAATCTAATTAAACACAATCTTTATAAGCTCGATGTCACCTAGGGGTGCACATGGTTCGGTTTGGTCCGGTTCTGGGGTGAAATTAAAACCGAACCATTTCTCACGGTTCTAGGATTTTCAGAACCGGACCGTTAGCACCCTAGAACCGAACTGGAACCAGACCGTGAAAACCGGTTCAGTTTCTGATTGGTTCCACGGTTCTGGGATTTTTATAATCTAGCCCAATTGTATGTTCTATTTTATAATTTAGCCCATGTCCATTCGCATTGTGATTCATTTGATGAATGGTTTAGATATTGTATACGGTGTGAAAAAATACATTTATGAAAATAATCAAAAGGTACATTGTAAACCATAAATCATGAGTCAAATATACAACTAAAATATATTGTAAACTCACGGTTTTAAGTTTGGTTCCATGGTTCGGTTCCAAGTTTAGTTCCGCGGATTAAATCCATGGTTCGGTTTGGTTCTACATACCCCCAAACCGGAACTAAACCGAGCTAAACGGTTCTTTAATTTTTGGAACCGGAACCGATGCACTCTAGAATCGAATCGGGTCGGATTGGGTCTGATCGGGCCGGATCCACCGGTTCGGGTATGAAATGCCCAGCTCTACCTATCAACATGGTAGTATGTGTTGCGAGCACAATCGAACAACATGATATTTATTATTATTATGGACCGATTGATACGGCTATGAAGCCACTAATTCGGGAAGCCCAAACACAATACCCAATGGCTTGTTCAAATTAAACCACGTGAGTAGACAAGCCAAAACTCCTTCCAAACATGTATACATGAGCCACCTTATGAGTAGCTTATCTTAAGCAACTTACGATCCAAACGCCACTTGAAGATCCATCTCCATATACATGTGTGGCCCACCCAATGAACCAAGGGGCTTACTTTTGGCCCAGAGAATATTATTTTCAATCCAATCGATCCTTAGAATTTCTCTGTTTATAGACCAGTCACTCACAGCCCAATAGGCACATCCCTGCCCTTCATGGAGACATGGACATCGAGACACATCTATACTAATTCAATTTTCCCATGTAAGAACACTAGAATAGATGGGCCCCATTTAGATCCATAGAGAGAGAGAGAGAGAGAGAGAGAGAGAGAGAGGGATAACAACTGTTGATATTCTTCGGACGATAGATGTGCGGTAGCAACAAACTTAGGCTGGAATGCAATGATGGATGTGGACCATGGGAAAGAAACTTTCTGATGGCTCACATTCAACTTCATGAATCCTTAAATGATAATGTCTAGATCATGGAATCCAACATGATTACTGGATCTTAGGCCGATGAAAGTAGCATCCAAAGGATGGATGGATCGTTGGACCGTCTATAAAATGTGGGCCCCTATGGAGCAACACACAATAATGGCCCAATGTTGCCCTTTCTCCAAAATGCACATGCATGTTTCTAGGGCCATTAATGGGCCGTGTAAGGGCTGGGCCCAGCTATGTCCAAGCCCGGCCTGTAATTCTGAACCTAAGCCCAAATTCGGCCCCGGCCCATGACGTGCTGAAATAGTCCAGCCTGAGTCTGGCTTGAGACATTTACACAAAGCCCGACCTGAGTCCACCGGAGCACAAGCCCTGAATATCTCTGTGGATAAATGATATTTTGGTGTGCCTCATGTGTGAGAAAGATTGAGAGAATGAAAGAAAAGGGAGAAAAGTAGAGTTGTGCATGAACTGAGCTAGCTCGGTTAACTTGCCCGACTCGACTTAGAAAAGCTTTGCTCGACTTGGCTTGAAACTGAGTTCGAGCTGATTTTTTTAGTTCAAAAAAATTCCGAGTAGAGTTCGAGCTAGACCGAACTTGACTCGGAACTTGACTTGATTCGACTTGAATTAGTTTCACTTAGTATAAATATTTTGTATATATTTAGATATTAAAACAAATTATATATTATAATATATATTATATATGTTAAAAACTATAAAACCTAAACTCGAACTTGAGCTCGGCTCGAAAGATTGAGCTCAAACTTGGCTTGAGTTGCTGACGGAACTGAGCTGATAGTCAGGCTCAAGGACCGAGCCGAGCCGAGTTTGAGCTGGGGTAGCCTGCTAGCTGAGTCGAGCCAAGCTGGGTCAAGCTTGACTCATTTGACTTGGGTACAGCTCTAGAGAAAAGTAAGGTTAGAAAAGACTAGTTGGGCTGGACCGGGTTTGTGGGCTCTTGGGGAGCTAAGACTGAGGAAGCCTTTTTGTGCTGATTTTTAAATGAGCTGGGTCTGAGACCCACTTCATGCAAATCAACCTTGACCCATTTGCACCCTAGTCTAGATGGCCCCAACTCAAGCTTGGGTTGGACATCAATTAAAAGCCTACCAAATAATGCCTCATTTGGACTTGTTCATATGTTTGGCCCTGATATCAGGCCAAACCCAACTTAGCTACCTGACTCAAAACCCAAAAACAACCTGTTTTAGGCAAAGGCCACGAAGCCTTCGGCGAGGTCCACAAATCAAGGGCTAATGTTAAATGGCAGTTTCATTTTATAATGCATCTTTCCTGTTTATTTTAGAATATTGAGAAATGCAGTTGATATGAAATTCTTCTATTACATGCAGCATAGCAAGAAATGAAGTTGATATGAAGTTCTTCTATTGCATGAAAGTTGACCTTGTTTTAAAAAAAATTGGAGAGCATGAGATTCGCTAGAGATTTAAGAAATATACATCTATCACAGGCAGTGTGACAATGAAAAAGGAATAGTGTGATATTAGAGGAAATTGAAAGATGCTAATTATTGCTATCTCTTTTCTGTTGATATGACACACTAACATTAAAATTAATTATGATTCCTTATATATAATATTAGGATAAAAGTAAACATAAATATACAATTAGTTTACCCCAAAATTGTTAAACGGTTACAAAAGCTTTTTTTTTTTTTTTCCTTTTTTTACACACGCACACACACCCCCTTAATTATATAGAGTTTCGATATTGTTATCAATGGAATGCTTGATATTAATTGTAATTAAATTTTATTATGTTTGTCAAGTTGATAAACTCACATTTATTACCATGTGATAATGCTTAGTCATCCAAGTAATATATTTCATTGATTACATAATATGCTTGGGCAAAATTAAAATTTACAATGTCTTATCATATTAACTCTCTTGATTTCAAAAATTATGACTCATTACTATTTATGCATTTGTATTGTTGACTTTCAAGATTATCCTTCCAACATAATTATTGGATCTTAGATTAGTGAAGTTATTATACTCTTTAGACAGTTCTGATCATTAGACCATCCCTATAACGTCGGCCCAAATAGAGCAAAACGCGAAAAAAAAAAAAAAAAAACCCACCTATGTCTCAGTGTTAATATATATCAATGTCTCAGTGTTACTACACACACGCACCCGCCACACATTCCATCAATGGCCTGAAAATGGACGGTCACATGGTGATCCACTATATCAATATTCTTGATCATGGCCCAAATGTCAAGCTGGGCCCATTCATGTATTCAATCTTGGTTTCAGTACAAGTAAACTTAGTGAGCTAAATCAGTAGCCTAAAAAGCAACTTGTGTTATTTGCACTCAGTTGATCTGTTTCATCAACCAATTTTAGTACATGAACCCAAAAAATGAACTAAATTCAAAACTCAAGTGGGCCACAACACAAAAATCAATGGGATTGAATGCTCACCATTGAAACTTTTGTTGGGCCACAAATGTCTTATTGGTGGGATTCAACTTATGAAGGGGATGAATGGCATATGAAAATCACAATGGGCCCCAGGAAGGTTTCAATGGTGGGCCTCTTCATGTCATTATGTCCTGTGTTACTTTGTTTTTCTATGTGATTAGTAAAATGCCGTAGGTGGGGCCACATCTCATTTATGATTAACAGAGCAATGTGGGGCCCACCTGTGCTGTGCATATGGAATCCAAACCGTGCATCTTATGCCCCTATTCATGTTCGCCACGCTGGTATAGCATAACTGCAAGAAGTGGAGGGTTCTAACCATCCCAACATCTGAGGCATAATTCGTTTGAGTCGACTTGAAATACTCGGCCAAGACAAAGTTAATGTGTCTTTATATATATATATATGGCCCCACCGTGATGTATATTGAAAATGTTCTAACCTGTGCTGATAAAACAAATGTACAAGTTAAATTTCTCACAAAGATCATAGTGCTTTTTTTTATTTTTTTTTATTTATTTCTTTTTCTTATCGTCCATTTGTTAGCTACATATCAAACGATCAGTGCCACCCAACCAGTGTGCTTTTTGCAAGTGAGTGAGTCACTACGCTCAGCGTATTTAGTAAACTCGGTGAGGTCCATGTACTTTATCCGCTCTATCCATCCATTTTACAAGATAACTTTAGGGATTGAACCCTAAAATGAAGCATATACAATGTCCAAATGGACCACACCACAGAAAACAATTGAATTGTACGTCTGCCGTTGAAAAATTCTTGGGGCCACAGAAAGTTTTGGATGAAGCTTATATTTTTGTTTTCCTTCATCCATATCTGTATGATCTTATGAACAGGTTGGATGAAAAATAAACATCACCAATGGGGCCTAACAAAGTTTCAACGGTGGAAATCATTATATCCACTGTTTGCTTTGGTATGATACACTTGATCTTTGGATATGCTTAAATTTTGAGTTCAACCCCTTAAATTAGATGGAAAAATGAATGGACGGCATGGATAGACCACATGCATTCAAGGTGGGTCCAATTGAGTTTACTTAGTACAATATGAGCGTGCTGAGTAAATCAGTACGCAATCTGATTTCTTTTTGCATTGTAGCATCTCCTCAATGCGTCCCACTATATGAGCGGTCCTGATCGATCTAAAATCACGTGGGTGGGTGATAAGTGATTAGATTCTTAGATAGGGTTATAAAAAGAATAGGATGATCTCAGCCGTTGATTTGAGATGAGGTAAAAGGGGAGAAGGGAGAAACACGTAGTGGGTGTCGATAAAGAGATAAGATGGCACTCTTTTTCTGATGGGGGGGATGAAAACAAAACAAATACAGCCACATCTTTGAAAAACCCAACCTGACATTATCATGCAAACATGCCAAAACAAAATCCTGGCGCTTTTGTGGCCGCATCAAAAGGATCATTCCACCCTCATGGCCCCACATCATTCATTGATTGGACGCGGATTGCGTCCTACCCTGCCTGGACAGTAATCCGTCCGAGCTGGGCTCTCTGGGGCCCACCATGATGTAAGTTTTTATCCAAGCCGTTAATCGCTTTTCTCAGATCATTTTAAGATATGAACCAAACACTAAGCAAGGTATAGGGCTTAAGTGGACCACAAAGTGGGGATTTAATTTCCACAATTAAAAAATTCTTAGGTGCTGGAGAAGCTTCGGATCAAGCTAATATTGGTTTTTTTTCACTTCATCCACGTTACATGACGTTCTTAATAGGTTGGATAATAAAAAAACATTACGGTGGCCCTTAGAAAGGTTTCAACGGTGGATGTCATTATCACTGCAGCTTCCTCCTGTGTGGTTCACTGGAGCTGTGGACCTACTTCAATTTTAAATACACATCTTAAAATGATCTGAGAAAAGCGAATAACAGCTTGGATAAAACACTTACATCACGGTTGGCCCCACAGAGCCCTGCCGGGACGGATTACCGTCCGGGCGGGGGTAGGACGCAATCCGCATCCTCATTGATTGTCCAAAATACCGGAAGTGGAATGCGTCCTGCCAGCACTTCGGCCATAATCCGTCCAGGTTGGGCTATGTGGGGCCCACCATGACGTGGGTTTTATCCATGCTGTCCATTCGTTTTGCCATATCATTACTCATTACATCATGGTGGGCCAAGAGAGTTCTGCCAGTAAGGGTTATCGCCCTTCCTAAACGGGACGTCCCTTGAGTGGATCCCAAAACCATGGGACCCACTATTATCGTTTCCTTCCATCCATACCGTCCATCCATTTTGGAAGATCATTTTAGGGCAGGAGCCCAAAAACAAACCAGATCCAAACCTTAGATGGACCATACCATAAGAAAAGGTGGTGATTCACTGTTAAAAACTTCTTGTAGGCCACAAAAGTTTTGGATCAAGATGATATTTGTGTGGTCCCTTCAACCTTGTCTTCGTGACCTTATCAACGGATTGGGTGGAAAATAAAACTTCCAGTGGCCGCCAGGGAGTTTTAATGGTAGGTAATCAATCACCATTGTTTCCTGTGGTGTGGTCCCACTGATTTTTAGATTTATGTTATTTTTAAAATAATACCCTAAACTGAGATTTCAAAACAGTTGGACAGCATGGATGCAAGTGACATGCATTATGGTGGGTTCCACATTCAAGGAACCGCCCACTTCCAGAGATCCAGCGAAGCTGCACAGAACCATATTGCCTACCAGGGCAGGACGCAATCTACTTTCGAAAATATATCTTTATATCTCACCACATATTAATTTTTAATATATTAATATTTATGACCAGGACGCAGTCCGCTTTGGGAAAAACATCTTTATGTCTTACCACTTATCATTTTTTAACCTATTAATATTTATAAGAAAGCTTGTTATATATGGGTTGGGCAGGGGTGAGTGGAAGGTTTTATCTAGATGTGTGTATGTCCCCACTACAGTAAGATAAAAAATCATAAAATTTGGAAAAATTAATTGACGTAGTGAAAAAGCGACATGTAAGTGTGCCAAAGGTGGTGGGCAAGAAACAGATTCCCTCGTGACCCTATCACCACTACCATCCCAGCTGGTAAGCATTGTTGGGCTCATTGTAATGTTTTGTGTTTTATTTTCATGAATCAGTTAGAAGTTTTAATATTAGTTTTCAAAGTAAGTTTGATGTTTGATTTGTGGACGGTATCCAATTAAATAAAATGATACAGTTTATTAACTACACACTACGTAAATGAAGATTGAAAACTCTATAAGAGAATTTTAAACTTTCACTACATTGCTCTTCCTCATACTGGTTTAGTTATTTTAGATTGCATCTATAATTATTTATGATAATGGGACATTGAGAAGAAAATTTCTGTAACAACCTTGGATATTCTTTAACAAATGACACTAAAATTTCATTTTTATGTGTAAACAATTCAAGGCAACGAAAAATATTTTTTTGATGAAAAAATATTCAATGTCAAGTATTGTGTCCACATGCTAAATTTGGTTGTACAAGAATAGCTAAAAACAATTAAAAACACTATAAAAAAATATAAAAGAAGTTATGGAATATATAAGAGGGTTGCCTTCAAGATTGAATATATGAAGTGACATTATCAAACATTTAAATGCAGCATTTCAAAAAAACATTGAAGTTAAATTTTTGTATACGTTGGAATTCGACTTATGAAATGTTCGATACAATAATGAAATTAAAACCTGCATTTCCTAAATATACGATGCGTGATAGAAAGTACTCTTGGTTGTTGAGTGCAGATAATTGGAGCAAAGCAAAAAAAGTTCACAAATTTTTTAAAATTTTTTATGATGACTACACGAATTTTTTTTCCTAGAAATAAGTTTCTAACTGCAAATCTATTTTTTCATATCTTTCAAAGATTAAGGATGCTTAAGAAAAAATATCAGTGATGGCTTAAATTTTCTACTGTAGATGACAATTGATATGCAAATAAAAGTTTGAAAAGTATTGAAACGAATGTCATTGTTAATGCCCTTAATAGTTGTTTTTTTTATCCTTGTTGCAATATGGGCTCAATTATGTTTATTTTTATGAAAATTTATTATGTTCAAAGGGTAATAACCTTTAAGGTTCACTATGCACTCAAAGAGGTACACAATTCATATACTACTACTTTAGCCACAGCAGGTGTTAAAGAAGTTAAAGTTGCAGATGTTTCTATAAGTAATGACGATGTACTTAATAAATATATATCTTTCTTAGCATAAGAGCATATAAAAAATCAGACAAAGAAATTAGAGCTAAATTTGTATATGAAAAAACCAATTGTAGAACGCTTAGACTTTAATGTTTTGGAATGGTGGAAGATGGGAGTTAGTGAATCAAAATACTTTATATTATTTGTGATGGCTCGGGACATATTATCAACATCAATTTCAACCGTGGCATCAGAATCAATTTTTAGCACGGAGAGTAGGGTTGTGAGCAAGCATCGAAATTCACTTTCATAAAAAATAGTCAAAGTATTAATTTATATATAAGATTGGTTGTATCCGATTTGGGGAAGTAATATTGAGGATGAGGAAGATGAAAAGATCGAGAGTCGACACGAGACTGTATCTTCACTTGCAATAACAACTATATGAAGGTGATTATAAATTGTGAATTATTCTGTTGAATCTTGAAAGTAGTATAATGTTACTTGAGTTAAAAGTGGTGTGTAATGTGACTTTTATTCTCTCTTTAAAAAAAAAAAAAAAAGATTATGCTTGTATATTTCATTATTACTTATTTGTTTTTGTTTATCATATTGATTTTATTTAACTCATACGTAAAGTTATTTATTTTTAATTTCTATTTTATTTTTATAATACATTGATATACTATTTTTTTTTTTCCGAAAAATGGAATATAGATATGTCGTCATCTAACCCATCGACCAACATTTGAGACTATAGTTTCCTATTCAAATCCTTAAAGGTCTGAAAGCATAATGATTGTATGTGGGTTGTATGAAGCAAAGTTTGTTAATAAAATTAATGAGCTTCTATTACACCTGTTATGTTGAGATAGTAATGCAAAACCGTGCCTTAAAGCTCTGAATAAAGTCTAAATTCTTTTTTAAACCCTCCTAGATTCAAATAAAAAAATCTTTCACCACATCCAAACTTTTTGGTACACACAAGAGAAAGCTAGATTAAGAACATTGGAAGAAGAGCAACTCCAATCCGCCTCAAAACACAGTATGGAAGAGGCTTATAGATATCGGTGACAACAATGTTCTACAAGATAATATGATGTTGAAGTATGATCGAGCATAAGTAAAAATAAGAATAGTAACAAATTCAAGTTTCTCACCCATATTAGTGAATTTTATAAGGTGTTGGGTACTACATATAAATCTTCTTATAAAATAATTTAAAAAATCTAATTCAAATTATATAAAAGCATGAAAGAACATGCTTATTCTTGAAAAAATGAATCATATATATATATATATATATATATATATATATATATATATATATATATATATATATATGAATGATATATTAGATGCAACATTTTTCTCTCTCAGACGCATAATAGACCCCATCCTATGAATGATAATAAGTTAATATTTTCAACAAGGTAGCTAGAATGGATTATATTTAATATATTTGATTTTATGTCCAACATCAAACTTGACTTAACCGATATAATTCAAACTCAACTTGAAAACTTGAACTCGGCTTAAAAGTACAAACTCAAACTTGGCTCAAGTTAGCTCGATCTGTTTAATTAATCAAATCAAGCTGTGGATAGTCAAGCCAAGTTTGAGTTGGGGTAAACTGCTAGCCAAGCTGAGTCAAGCCCCGTTTGAGCTGAGATAGACTGCTGGCCGAGCCGTGCTGATCTACGCTAGACTCGATTGGTGTATGACTTTTGTAACACCTAATCCACGGCCCCACACCACCTATGTGAACTAGCCTCCCTAGACATCTCGGATTGCGTACAGCAGAACGTGGGTAAGCGTCCCTAATTGAAAAGTAAGCAAGTCAGTTGTTACCTTAGTAACAGCTCCGTGAATGTTACCCTAACCACGTGTGGCCCACCTTGATGTATTTTTTATATATTCACTCCGTCCATCTCTTTTTCCATTTTATTCTAGGATGTCATCCCAAATCATAAGAAGATCTATATATAAGGTGGACGATACCAATAGAAATAGTGATGAAAATTGTGTGGGTCGTAAAAGTTTTGGATCAATTTGATCTTTTTATTTTCCCCTCACCTAGATCTTCTAGAGATTATCAACAGGTTGGATTGCAAATAAACATTATGAAAACCTTACGATGAGCTTTTTGGAAATTTTAACGGCACTCAATCACCACTGTTTCCTGTGGTGTGGCCCACCTGAGATTTGGATCTACATAATTTTTGTAACCCTTAACTAAAATGGTCTGGAGAAACGTATGAATGGCGTGGATATACAGCACATCAAAAACGTGGGCCCTACTATAGGGGTAACACCTAATTCACTCGACTTGAAAAGGCTGTGGTCCCAATATGATGTACGTATTTCATCCATGCCGTACATTCATTTTTTACAGATCATCTTAGGGTATATCTCAAAAAATGAAGCAGACCAAACCTCAAGTGGACCACACCACAGGAAGCAGCGGATATAATGATCTCCACCGTTGAAACCTTCCTGGAGCCGCCCATGATGTCAATTTGGCATCCAACCTGTTAATAAGATTAAAAAACGTGGATGAAGGGAAAATACAAATATCATTTTGATCCAAAACTTCCATGGCCCCTAAAGGTTTTCAATGGTAGGCGTTCAATCCCCACTGTTTCCAGTCGCGTGGTCCACTTGAGCTTTGGATTTAACTCATTTTGGGATTTTATCCTAAGATGATATGGAAAAATCGATGGACGGTGTGGATAAAACAGGTACATTACGGTGAGGCCCACCGAGCTTTTCCAAGTACTTCGGTGGTGTGTTCCACACTACACAATTCGAGTCCCTGCTCAGAGGCCCTCCACGTGGGAGTGGATCGAAACGTGTGTTATGTCCAGAGCTTCCATCAGGTGGACCACACTATTAAGATCTTCTGATAGCCGTTTCACCCTGCAAGCGGCCAAAAGCGAGGGGAGCGGATCACGTGTTAGCCGGGCAACGGCTCAGTGACTGTTACCCTTACCTTAGGCCCACCTTAATGATATGTTATATATCCACACCGTCCATCCGTTTTTCTAGCCCAGCTTAGGCCGTATTCTGAAAAATCAAGTAGGTCCAAACCTCGGTAGAACACACCACAGGAAACAGTTGTGATTGAACTCCTACCAGTAAAAGCTTCTTAGGGCCAACAGTAATGCCCACCGTAATGTTTCTTTTCCATCCAAACCGTTGATAAGGTTTTTTTTTTTTTCTTTTTTTTTTTTTTTTTTAAAATAAAAAAAGACCTGAAAAATCTAAAGATCAGCTTGATACAAAACTTTTGTGCTTTTTAATGACTATTCACTACTGTTTCTAACGGTGTGGTCCACCTGAGATTTTGATATACTTAAGTTTTGAGATCACAAACTAAAATGATATGGTAAAAAAAAAACTATTTATATATGGAGAATCTTCTACTAGTAGTTAGGTGGACTGCTAGCTAGATTTAAACTATTCACCTCGACTTCGTAGATGTCTCCTCCATGGACTTTCAAAAATACCACGTGTTAATGTAACACCCACTATTATGATCTCAAAAGGGTAACGTAGAAAAATGGATGGCTACGAGCAAATAAAAACAGCCGGTTTGTTTCGTACAGTGGACCACCTAAGGACTGAAACCGACTGATTTTTGGCCAAAAGATCTAAATCACCGTCGGATCCCGCTGGAAAGCCAATATCTTTCACACGTGTATCATGTTGGCGAGTGACTGCACGGGGCTGAACACGCGAGCGGGCTTGCATTTGCCAAACTTCACCCACGCAAGACGGAAAGGAAAGGGAATATACTAAAAATAAGGATATATATATATATATATATATATATATATATATATATATATATCTATATATATAGGGAAAAGGTACTATGCGCTCGACCTACCATAAGCTCCCGTGAGGTCAAGCTGTGTGGGCCCCACCGTGATGCGTGTCGACCATCAACACCGTGCATTTGATGGGTCCCCACTAAATTATGGGATATCCCAAAAATCAGCCGTAACGGAACTCAGGTGGGCCATACCATATAAAATCATATGAAGACACCGTTAAAACATATAAAAGAACTTGGTGGGGCCCACCTGAGTTTTGAATGCTGCTGAAACTTGGTCTGAACCCTCATACAAGTGGGACACACATAATGGATGGGCTGGATTTGCAAACCACATCTCGTTGGACCCAAAAAATGATTATGAATGTTTTAATGGTGCACAGCCCCTCCCCACTTCTGTATGTGGTGTGGCCCACACAAGTCACGGATTGACTTGATTTTTGAGACCTAGGCCCACGATGGAATGGTGCATCTAACTGATGGGGTAGATGTTCGAAATGCATTACGGTGGGGTCCACACAGCTCGACCTCATGGGCCGGACTCATGAGGTCGAGCGCATAGTACCTTTTCCCCCTAATATACACACACACACGGAAAAGGTCCTATGCGGTCCAGCACATGGGAACTTCCCATGAGGTCGAATTGTGTGGGCCCACCACGAGCCTGTCGAACATCTACCCCATCAGTCAGATGCACCATTCCATGGTGTGCCTAGGGCTTAAAAATCAAGTCAATCTGTATTTGTGTGGGCCACACCACATTCAAAAGTTGAGAGGGGATACCCTCCATTAAAACATTCATAATTGGGCCCACTGAGATGTAGTTCACAAATCCAGCCCATCCATTATGTGTGTCCCACTTGGATGAGGGGTTTGACTAAGCTTCAGACGCATCTAAATTTCAGGTGGGCCCCACCAAGTGTTTTTATATTTTTTAGGCATGTCTTCACATTATTTTAGATGGTATGGCCCACCTGAGTTCCGTATACGGCTGATTTTTAGGACATCCTGTAATTTAAAGGGTACCCATCAAATGCACGGTGTTGATGTTCACATGATTTTAGATGGTATGGCCCACCTGAGTTCCGTATAAGGCTGATTTTTGAGATATCCTATATAATTTAAAAGGTACCCATCAAATACAGGGTATTGATACTTGACATACATCATGGTGGGGCCTATATATATATATGTGTGTGTGTGTATGCACGCGCATTAAAATTAGAGAAAACATTAGTAATCTGGTTGAGTATGATGGATGATATGGTGGCCCTTAAAATTGAATCCATGGCATACAAGTCAAATAAAACTGTCAAAACCATGTTTTCAGTTTAGATATTTCATGAACCAAAAATTGCACTAAGTTAATTAGCTACAGATATTTCATGAACCAAAAATTGCACTTAGTTAATTAACTATAGATATTTCATGAACCAAAATTTGCACTTAGTTAGTTAACTATCTATAATATTGGTGGACATCTATTGAATGGTTGAAAAAAAATCGAATGGTCCTGTTTAAACATACGAGTGTCCATGGACTGTTCCAAAAATCTATTCTTGTGACTGATTTGAGGACACGGATTCCTCTCTTCATTCATGGAGGAACCACCTTTATGAACGGGTTCGGTGGAATATAATTATGACAGTCGGCCTTAAGAAGGTTTCAACAGTGGATGCATTTGTTCTCAATTTCTTGTGCTGTGGCATACTTGAGCTGGTCTTGGTCCCTATTATAGGGCACTTTTTGGCTCTACAGTGTTGTATATGTCCTATCCACGCTCTTCATTGACGTTGGATCATTATTTTAGGAGATGAACTCAAGAATGATGTAGATCCAAATCTTAGGTAGACCACACCACAAGAAAATAGTGGTGGCTGACCTGCCATTAACTTCCTAGGGTCCATTGTAATGTTTATTAGCCATCCAACCCGCTGATTAGGTCACAAAGACCTGGATAAATATAAAAAAGACAAATATTAGATTGATCCAGAGCTTCTATGGGCTCCAAAGAAGTTTTTAACTGTGGGGCTTCAGTAACCACTGCTTCTTTGGTGTGGTCTACTTGAACTTTTAATCTACTTCATTTTGTAGCTTATATCCTTAAATGAGCTGAAAAAAATATACAGAGGATGGGTATAAAACACATATATCATGGTGGGGCTTATGGTGCTCCGTTCAGTATAAGACACCAATGTTTAGTTTGTGTGGATGTATGCCACCTAGACATTATCTAGGTGCCCTACTTGTTAAGGATCACTTTCTGCCAGTGCCATAGTATAAGGAGTCGTCTGACACCATGGATTTGGGGGATTTGAAGGGATTTAGGTTGTTTGGCACCATAGAGTAACCGAGGGTTTCAAATCCGCTCAAATAAAGGTTTGAAATTACCTGTAGGAGCTTGGCTTACATCTAAAATCATTCCCAGAGTTGCACATATAACATGTGTGTCCCTAGATTATTAATCTATTAGACACATGACCCACTAATGATATCATAAAATAATTAGATTATCAATTGTATAACTATAATTATTTTAATACGATGATCAACATTGTCCAATCATTGTCCATGTAAATCAATGATTAAAAATAGTTAGTTAGTCACTCGGATGTGATTTTGTGCTTGTGGCCCATCTGGGACTTGGAATTCCATCATTTTCTAGCAAAGTATACATTTAAGTGGGCTTTATTTTTTTTTAAAAATTATTTATTATTATTATTATTATTATTATTATTATTTGTTAACTTATTAGTACACAACACTGTCAGTTCACACATCACATGCCAAGACCTAAGTGTTGAAACGAGGTATCTTTCACTCAGTCTACCACTTGAGCTATGGATCAGGGTGTATACATTTAAGTGGGCTTATTACAACCATTGTGTCAAAAATTACATACGTTCACTAATTAGATTTATTAAAGTTGATTTAGTAATTAAATTCAAACCTTGAATCTACGCTCCCAAACGGGCACTAATGTAATACCCCGGGTTTTCAGAGGCCATGTAGGAACTCGGCTTCCAAATTCTCAAGTGTCGCTTATATCCTAATTATAGTGATTTGTACATAAATCAGTTTAAATGAGCAATAAAGAATCGGTTGGAACATAAACCATAACCACAACTAATCTACTGAAATAAATGCGACTAAGAAATACAAGTCTATAGGAATATCAAACGAGTCGCACAAGGCGTCGCCCGACAAACTTTATATAAGAAATGCCCAAAAGAAATGGTGTGCAAGATCCCTACTCAGCAACCCATAAACAACCCGCACAGTCTACGGTGATCCATCCATAAGCTGGAAGTAGGAAAGCTCCTCTTCCCTATCCATGCTCACCTCGCTCGGTTTGTCGAGCTCCGCCTCACCTGCATCTAGTAAAGGGTCTGGTTGGTGTTTTAAAACACCGTTTTAGAGTGAAAGTGTGTAAGACCCGTATCCTAATCCATACCGTTTCGTAGGCTTCCGTGGTCCTCCTGGTCGAATTCCGGCAATCCTCGACCGGTATCCGACGTTTGAGCATGAACCTAAGCCGAGTCTTGCATACCGAAGTCGGCTCGACCCGAAACTTGTACCCTAGTGACCGTGCCGTCGCCGCGACTCGCGCACCGATCCGATACCCAGGCTAGAAGTTGCGGGTCCGTATTCATTCCGAAGAAATGCCGCGCGTTACGAATTTCGAGGGAATCTCTACGACATGTCCCATCAAATCAAGTCAAGTACACCACCTTACCTCAATGCCACCTCACTCAACAACAAGTATACATGACCTCTCTCTCTTTTCCCACAAGTCAACACTTCCCTCCCCTAACCATCCCTCTTTCACACCATTTTCAACTAAGGCCACACCTCCCATCACCTTTTCTTACACCCACTACTCCAACCATCCCTTTTATTATTCTCTCTCTCTCTCATTCCATCTCTTCACTCCCAAGCAACAACCTTCATACGTCCAGGCCTCTCCCAGCTTTTCCAAACAACAAGTGTAGCTCACTCTCTCATCTCTCATCCCCACCATCAAAACTCCATCATCTACCGTTAAAAGTTGAGGCCTAGAGGTGGGTGATCCACCGTTAAATTCTTATTTTTGGGCCTACTTGTTGGTGGGACCAACTTTGATGTATGTGTTGTAATCTAGAGGGGCCTATAGTGGTGGGGCCCCCTCCATCTCGTCCCTCTTTCTCTCGTTTTCTTTCTCTCTCTATCTCTGTTGTATGTGTGATGGTGTGTTTGTGTGTGTGGCCCACCATGAAGTATGTAACCTATCCACGCCATCCACCTTCATGGGACTCACCTGATGGATGTGTTTGATCTACACTGTCCAACCTTTACCGGGCCTATACGGAAGGAAAACATAAATATTAGATTAATTAGAATCAGGTGGGCCATGTCCATGTGGGACCCACCTCGATTTAATTCATGTGCATAGGCCGTCCAGCATCCCTTGAACAGACAGCGGGTGTACTAACGACAACAAAAAAAAAGGTTTTTGGGTTGGGCACTTAAGCAGGCCCCACCTTGATGTATGTACTTAATCCAAGCCATCCATCCTTTTCCTCAGATCATTTTAGGCGTTGAGCGGAAATTTGAGACCAATCCGATCCTCGGGCGGGCCATACCATAGGAAATAATGCTATTACCGTTAAAACCTACCTTGATTCTTCTATTCACCAAAAACACGTCGCATATTGGTCTCATTTGGTCAATCATGGGCTGTAGAATCCAATGGCTTGGTTGAATTTTTCAGATGTGGGCCCTCTATATGAAAAACCATGGAATTTAAAAAAAAAAAAATTTATATGCAACAGACGCTGTTGCTGTCAGCGTCCGCTGCCTTGGCACGAGCTGGCCAGTGGGCCTCATCTCAGGCCCCACCATGATGTGGGTCGAACATCAACACCGTACATTTAATGGGGCCCCTTCTTAAGCAGTAGGCCCCCCAAAATCAGCCGTATAGGGAACGCTCAGGTGGCCCACACGGCTGGAAACAGTGAGGATTAACGTCTGCCATTGAAACCCTTTCGTGGGTTGCAGAAGTTCTGGATCATATATGAAATTTGTTTTTACTCTTCACCTAGGTCTGTAAGACCTTGTCAACAGGATGGGTGGAAAATAAACATTATGGTGGGCCCCAGGTCTGTGTGACCTTATCCATAGGTTGGGTGGAAAATAAACATTATGGTGGGCCCCGGGTTTGTGTGACCTTATCCACAGGTTGGGTTGAAAATAAATATTATGGTGGGCCCCACATGGGACCCACTGATGTATGTATTGTATCCACGCCTTTCATTAATGTGGACCTCCACCGTGAGGTATGTGATTTATTTATGTCGTCCATCCCTATGGGACCCACCATGATGCACGTGTTACATCCAAGTCGTCCAACCATTTTGAGAGCTCATTTTATGGCATGAGCTAAAGACTGAGACAGATCTAGGATCAAGTGGACCACCCAGCAAAAAGGCATTGGGGATTGAATTTCTGCAATTGAAACTCCTTTGTTGTCACAAGAGTTTGGATCATTAGGAAATTTGTTTTCCTCTTAATCCAAGTCTGTGTGACCTCATGATCAGATTGGATAGAAAATAAATGTTATGGTGGGCCTTAAGAATTTTAATGGTGGAATTCATTGTCACCACTGTTATTTGGAGTGTGGTCCAATTGATCTTTTAATATGATTCATATATATATATATATATATATATATATATAATGCCCCTGTGATTAGGCCTATCTTGATGTGTTTGTGGCTCGTTGTTAAGGCCCACTTTGATATATATGAGGCCTATGTGATTGGCCCATCTTGATGTATTTGTGGCCCGTTGTTGAGGCCCACCTTGATATATATGCGAGACTCATGTTATGAAGCCCATTTAATGTATTGAAGGCTCATGGGTCGAGGCCCAATGGGATGTACATAAGGCCCATTGTAATGTGATTCCACCATGGTTTATTTGTTGACCTTTATAGCGGACTATGCCTTGGGAGCAATGATGGTTTGACGTCCATATTGTAAGGATGATGTTGGTTAAATGTTCGCATTGTCACTCTTCCTAGGGCCCATTGTTAGGCACATACTTGTAGTGTGTAGGCCGTTTAGGCCCATCTTTGTTATAAACAGAGCCCATCACCACATAACTTGTTTAGTATAGATCCATGATTCATGATCATACACATCATATGTATGCCTGATATGAGGAGTGACTGATCATAGCATATGCCTTCGGGCAGATTGTTTATAGGCTCCCTGATAGGCGGAGTTACCCCACATGAGCGCGCGGTACGCACAGGATTGTTGCATGTCTGGTAGGGTGATTCATGCACTTGCATTTGTGTGATTGTGATTATTGGATGCCCTAGCGACATCAGGGCCATAGCCTCCACAGACACATTGTGGGTGGCTGGATTGGATACCGAAAATATTGTTTCTAGCATTGGGGCACCATAAATGTCCCTGAGTGAAAATCTCTAAACTCGATGGTATTAGAGGATGAATCCAACGTCGAGATCGAGTGTATATATGAGCGCACGAGAGCCGAATACCAGGAGGCCGCGTCTCCCACTGTGTCGTGGTTGGTTGGAAAGGGGTATGGCCTTACTTGCCCGAGGGTAGGGGCAATACTAGGCTGAGTTTGACCAGCTCGTGAATGGGTCCGCTATCAACGTGCCGGATAGGTATTGGCAGACTATTGGCCAGGTGGATAGTGAGGTTTCTTACGCTCACTTGGACTATGCGGCTGGGAGAGTGTCAGTGCCATTTGGAGTGTATTAAACCCCGGTGATTATCCAGAATGAGAACTATACTGATATCTAATGAGATGTATGTGGATTTGGATGAGGATTGGTATGCTTGAGTTGCATCATACATCGCATGGTCTTGATATGGCCGATAGCATTCCTATCTTACACTGCATAGCCTTGGTACGACTGCTTGCATTCATGTACTCAGCAGCATGATTTCGCATTACTCTAACCTTGCATTCTGAGCACGCTCATATTGCGCACACACTTACACCACCCTCTAAGCTTTCTATAAGCTTATGCACTATTGATGCGTGCAGGTGACGCTAGGACGTAGCTATAGCCTCGCTGTAGTTGGAGTGTGCAGCCGAGCTTCTGAAATTTTTGTTACTTTCATTATATTATATTTCCCTTTCATACGCATTGTACTCAAAGTTTTTGATCATAGTGGATTTTGTAATGGTGTTCTTGTGGTTATTATTCGTGGGTTATGCTTATGATTATGCTCATTACGAATCAAATTGATATTAAAAATTCTCCTTGTAGGATCCCAGGATCGGAACCTAGTAAATGGGTGCTGGGAGCCGAGAATGGGGTTCTACAGAGGCTGTCGGCGCTGGATTCGGCGATCAAAAATTCTGTGAGCCCGATTTTCGAGTTTGGGGCATGACAGAAGTTGGTATCAGAACATAACTTGGGAATAACTGAGAACAATATCACATATTTGTTATGGTTTTAGGAGGACTAGGTTCTGAGTGCGTAACCTTCCGATTGAGTTTCCTAACGTAAGATTCTCAAGGTTGATTGGCGTCTTTATTCTTATTATAGGACATGCCGCGCAGGAGAGTGACCTGATCGACTCCCACTCCACTACCTGATGCTCCCGCTCCACTACCCGAGGCTCCAACTTTACCATCTGTGACTCCCGTTCCACCCCCAGAGATCCCCGCTCCCCAGCCTGAGGATGTCGTTCCTCCACCTGAGACCGATGCGGATCCGACCTTATCTGTGAGTGCCTCTCAGTTACAGCAGATGTTACAGGCTATGACAGCCACACTTCAGGGACAGGGCAGGTGCCTAGTTGTTTCGCCAGCTTAGGCCGAGCAGGAGTGCGAAAACACCCTTCTTCGTGAGTTCAGACAGCTCGATCCTCCGCGTTTCCAGGGCGAGCCAAATCCGACAGTAGCTGAGAGGTGGTGCTCCGATGTGGAGAAGATTTTTGATACTATGACATGTACGACCGAGCAGCGCGTTCGGTTGGCAGTATTTCTTCTCCAGGACGAGGCCGAGCACTGGTGGACCTCCGTTACCCGCGTTGCAGGACCTGATTATGTCTGGACATGGGATGATTTTATTGATCGATTCAAGCAGTAGTACTTCCCCAACCACATTCGTCGTCAGAGAGCGTCAGAGTTCGAGACTCTGGTGCAAGGGGATATGTTCGTGGCGTAGTACGCGGCCCGTTTTGTGGCGCTATCGAGGTTTGCGCCGTATCTGGTTGATAACGAGGGGCGGAAGGCCCGCCGTTTCGAGAACGGCTTGCGTTACGGTCTTCGAGGCCGTGTTATTGGGCATGAGCTCCCAACCTTTCAAGCGGTAGTACGGAAGACTCAAATTTATAAGATTGAGTGGGCCGGCTCACAGGGCGATCGAGATCAGAGGAGAGGCCGGAAGAGTTAGGCCTCCTCCAGTAGCTCCAGCAGCATCGACGCCCACAGAAGTATAAGAGCCACTCATCTGCTAGAGCCCCAGTAACACCTCCAGAACCACCCCAACAACCATTTATAGGGACTTGTTATGGATGTGGTAGGACAGGGCACCACCTGTATGAGTGCCCTCTCCCTCATCTGCAGCAGTCGAGAGGGCCATAGCAGCCTCTAGCGCAGCAGAGACCTCAGCAACAGCCTCCAGCGCAGCAGCGACCGCAGCCACCTTAGCCGCTAAGGCCCCGACAGTAGCAGAGACAGCAGTACAAGCTGTCGCAGAGGCAGAAGCAGCACCAGGGACATTAAAAGGGACATGCACCTCCCCAGCCAGCTCAGGCTAGATTTTATGAGGCTCAGAAGGACCTGCAGACCTTCGGAGGAGTTGTTGAGGATATACTTCCTGCCTCTTTATGCGTCGTCCGAGTATTATTTGACTTTGGTGCTTCGCACTCATTCATGTCTGAGGATTTTTACCGATCGACTGGATTGCCGACAGAGTCTGCTCTCGAGGGGTTGACCGTATCGACACCCTTGGAAAAGACTACAGTGTTGGGCCGTTTCTGTTCATCTTGCCTGGTTCTGGTCGGTGATATCTTTTTGCCCTCTAATTTATTTGTGTTGCTAATGTCAGATTTCGACATCATCCTGGGCATGGATTGGCTTGCTGAGTACCACGCCGTGTTGGACTGTTCCGCGAGGACGTCACATTCTTTATACCCGGCTTGCCACAGTTCTAGTTCATTGCCGAGCCCAGAGGAGAGTCGTTGTCTTGCCTTATGTCCTGCGCAGTTGAGGAGCCCGTTGCCTTGTGTATCGATTAGTTGCCTGTGGTTTGTGATTTTTTTGATGTGTTCCAAGAGATTCTGGGATTACCGTCGTGTCGGCATATTGAGTTCTAGATCGATCTTGTGCTTGGTACCGCGCCTATATTGAAGGCCTCGTACCGTATGGCACCGATGGAGTTGCGTGAGCTGCAACGACAGTTGGACGAGTTGCGTGAGTTCGGATTCATTTGTCCGAGCAGTTCTCCGTGGGAAGCGCCGGTACTCTTCGTCAAGAAGAAGGATGGCTCGTTGAGGCTCTGTGTGGATTACCGAGAGCTGTCACGATCAAGAAAAAGTACCCCCTCCTGGGATAGATGATTTGTTTGATCAGCTGCAGGGTGCACAGTTCTTTTCGAAAATTGACCTGCATTCCGGTTATCATCAGATTCGAGTACGAGAGGAGGACATCCCAAAGATGGCTTTCAGGACGCGTTATGGTCATTTTGAGTTTCAGGTCATGTTCTTCGGACTGACCAATGCACCCGTGGTCTTCATGCAATTGATGAACGAGGTCTTTCGTCCGTATTTCGATCAATTTGTGGTGGTCTTCATCGATGACATTCTGATATATTCGAGGACCCGTGAGGACCATATGCAGCATCTAGAGATCGCGTTGCAGACCCTTTGTGCCCATCGGCTGTATGCGAAGTTGGAGAAGTGCGAGTTCTGGTAGGAGGAGGTGAAGTTCCTCGGTCACATGGTGACGTGAGAGGGTGTTGCAGTAGAGCCCTCGAAAGTTAAGGCAATGCGTCAGTGGGGTCAGCCCACGACTGCGTCTTAGATTCGCAGTTTTCTTGGTTTAGTGGGATACTATCGGCATTTCATTGAGGGCTTCTCTCGTATCGCAGCCCCGTTGACCAGGTTGACTGGGAAGGGCATAGATTTTGTTTGAACTGACACATGTGAGCAGGTATTCGTGGAGCTGAAGGACCGTCTGACGTCTGCTCTTGTCCTCACTCTTCCCTTTGGGAGTAATAGATTTATTGTATTTACCGATGCCTCACGTATTGGTTTAGGTGCTGTCCTGATACAGCACGGCAGGCCTGTAGCCTTCACGTCTTATCAGCTCAGGGTCCATGAGCTGAACTACCCCACGCATGATTTAGAGCTGACAGGAGTCGTCTTCGCACTGAAGGTGTGGAGATACTATCTCTATGGGGTCAGGTTCGAGCTCTTCTTCGACCACAAGAGCTTGAAGTACTTATTCTTTCAGTCCGAGCTGAACATGAGGCAGAGGCGCTGGATGGAGCTTCTGAAGGACTATGATTTTTATCTCCAGTATCACCCAGGCAAGGCGAATGTGGTGGCAGATGCCCTCAGCCGTCAGCCACGAGGCTTGGTGGCCCACATGATGATTCAGGAGTGGAGGATGCTCAAGGATATAGTAGAGTATGACTTCGATTTTGGTCTGCAGTCTTCTATCATTCAGCTATCGAGCCTGTCAATTCAACTCTCTCTTGTCGCAAGGGTGATCGAGGCTCAACAGACAGATGAGTCGTTACAGGATTACGGAGCAGAGGCAGCATCTGGAGTCAAACAGATTAACAGATTGGTGCTGATGGTGGACTTTACTTTAGAGGTCGATTATGTGTCCCAGATATTCCTGAGTTGCGCAGAGATCTTATGACTGAGGCACATCGATCGCAGTTTTCTATCCACCCTGGCTCGATGAAGATGTATCATGATATGAGGAGACAGTATTTTTGGGCGGGGATGAAGCTCCGGATCACTAGTTTTGTGGCCGAGTGTGACACATGCCAGCGTGTCAAGGCCGATCATCAGCGACCCCCTGATCCATTACAGCCGTTGAGCATCCCGATGTGGAAGTGGGAGCAGGTGTCGACAGATTTTATCATGGGCTTACCGAGGACTCAGCGCGGTCACGACGCTATTTGGGTCGTCGTTGACCGTCTGACGAAGTCGACACATTTTCTAGCAATTCGTGCGACTTGGCCTTTGGACTGGCTTGCGAGGTTATTCATTAAGGAGATTGTGAGACTGCACGACATTCCAGTCTCGATCATTTCTTATCGAGACCCGAGATTTACGTCTCAGTTTTGAAGGAGCTTTCAGAGAGTAATGGGCACTGATTTGCAGCTTAGCACCGCGAATCATCCGCAGACCGATGGCTAAACTGAGAGGGTCAATCAGATCCTTGAGGACATGCTTCAGGCCTGCGTGATTGACTTCGGGGGTAGCTGGGATGAGCATCTGCGATTAGCTGAGTTCGCATATAGCAACAGCTATCAGGCGACCATTGGCATGGCTCCTTTTGAGGCATCATATGGCAGACTGCGGATCTCCGAGTTGTTGGACCGAGGTTGGAGAGCAGCGTCTCCTACGTCCCAAGCTTGTGCAGCAGACGTCAGAGGTTATCAATATCATTAGGCAGAAGATGCGCATAGCTCAGAGCCGGAAGAATAGTTTTGCTGATCACCGGCGGCGTCCCTTGGAGTTTAATGTAGGGGACCACGTGTATCTCAAGGTCTCGCCCATAAGGGCGTAGTTCGATTTGGAGTGAAGGGCAAGCTTGCCCCGAGATTCTTAGGACCTTTCGAGATTACTGAGCGCATTGGCGCTGTGGCCTATCGGCTTGCCTTACCATCTCAGTTGTCTGGCGTTCACAACATTTTCCACGTCTCTATGTTGAGGAAGTGTGGTTCATACGTAGTTCCTGTTATTGATTGACAGCCGTTGGAGGTTCACGAGGACGCTTCTTACATTGAGCAGGCAGTCCACATCCAAGATTGGAAGGAGCAGGTCCCCCCGACCAAGGTTATTCCCTTGGTGAAAGTTTAGTGGGGTCACCATTCTGTTGATGAGGCGTCTTGGGAGCGCGAGGCTGAGATTCAAGAGCGATATCCCCATCTCTTTGATAATTGATTGTATGATGTATCATGTATGCTGTCTCCGATTTTATATGACGATGCCTTGTTTCCTCTTCTATTATGAGTTATGATTACTTACAATGATCGTGAAAATTTCGATGATGAAATTTTTATCTGGAGGGGAGAGTTGTAAGACCTGTATCCTAGTCCATAAAGTTTCGTAGGCTTCCGCGGTTCTCTGGTCGAATTCCGGCAACCCTCGACCTGTATCCGACGTTTGCGCCCATAGTAGCGAGGCCCCCTCCATCTCGTCTCTCTTTCTCTCTCTTTCTCTCTCTCTATCTCTCTTGTATGTGTGATGGTGTGTTTGTGTGTGTGGCCCACCATGAAGTATGTAACCTATCCACGTCATCCACCTTCATGGGACTCACCTGATGGATGCATTTTATCTACACCGTCCAACCATTACTGGGCCTAAATGGAAGGAAAACACAAATATTAGATTGATCAGAATCAGGTGGGCCACATCCACGTAGGATCCACCTCGATTTAATTCATGTGCATAGGCCGTCTAGCATCCCTGGATGCTGGACGTGTCACTGAAGCGTGAACAGACAGCGGGTGTACTAACGGCAGCAACAAAAAAAATGGTTATTGGGTTGGCCACTTAAGTAGGCCCCACCTTGATGTATGTACTTAATCCAAGCCATCCATCCTTTTCCTCAGATCATTTTAGGCGTTGAGCAGAAATTTTAGACCAATCCGATCCTCGGGCGGGCCATACCATAGGAAATAGTGCTATTACCGTTAAAACCCACCTTGATTCTTCTATTCGCCAAAAACACGTCGCATATTGGTCTCATTTGGTCGATCATGGGCCGTAGAATCCAATGGCCGGGTTGGATTTTCAGATGTGGGCCCTATATATGAAAAACCATGGAATTTTAAAGAAAAATAAATTTATATGCAACAGACGCTGTTGCTGTGAGCGTCTCTGGACACTGCAGCAAGCAGCGTCCGCTACCTTGGCATGAGCTGGCCAGTGGGTCCCATCTCAGGCCCCACCATGATGTGGGTCGAACATCAACATCGTGTATTTAATCGGGCCCCTTCTTAAGCAGTGGGCCCCCCAAAATCAGCCGTATACGGAATGCTCAGGTGGCCCACACGGCTAGAAACAGTGAGGATTAACGTCTGCCATTGAAACCCTTTCGTGGGTTGCAGAAGTTCTGGATCATACATGAAATTTGTTTTTACTCTTCACCCAGGTCTGTGTGACCTTATCAACAGGATGGGTGGAAAATAAACATTATGGGGGGCCCCAGGTCTGTGTGACCTTATCCACAGGTTGGGTGGAAAATAAATATTATGGTGGGCCCCACATGAGACCCACTGATGTATGTATTGTACCCACGCCTTTCATTAATGTGGACCTCCACCATGAAGTATGTGATTTATTTATGCCGTCCATCCTTATGGGACCCACCATGATGCACGTGTTACATCCAAGTCGTCCAACCATTTTGAGAGCTCATTTTATGGCATGAGCTAAAGACTGAGATAGATCTAGGATCAAGTGGACCACCCAGCAAAAAGGCATTGGGGATTGAATTTCTGCCATTGAAACTCCTTTGTTGTCACAAGAGTTTGGATCATTAGGAAATTTGTTTTCCTCTTAATCCAAGTCTGTGTGACCTCATGACCAGATTGGATAGAAAATAAATGTTATGGTGGGCCTTAAGAATTTTAATAGTGAAAATCATTGTCACCACTATTATTTGGAGTGTGGTCCAATTGATCTTTTAATATGATTCATATATATATATATATATATATATATATATATATATATATATATATATATATATATATATATATATATATAAAAGACCCCTGTGATTAGGCCCATCTTGATGTGTTTGTGACTCGTTGTTAAGGCCCACTTTGATATATATGAGGCCCATGTGATTGGCCCATTTTGATGTATTTGTGGCCCATTGTTGAGGCCCACCTTGATATATATGCGAGACCCATGTTATGAGGCCCATTTGATGTATTGAAGGCCCATGGGTCGAGGCCCAATGGGATATACATAAGGCCCATTGTAATGTGATTCCACCATGGTTTATGTGTTGACCTTTATAGCGGACTATGCCTTGGGAGCAATGATGGTTTGACGTCCATATTGTAAGGATGATGTTGGTTAAATGTCCGCATTGTCACTCTCCCTAGGGCCCATTGATAGGCTCATACTTGTGTGTAGGCCGTTTAGGCCCATCTTTGTTATAAACAGAGCCCATCACCACATAATTTGTTTAGTATAGATCCAGGATTCATGATCATACGCATCATATGTATGCCTGATATGAGGAGTGACTGATCATAACATATGCCTTCGGGCAGATTGTTTATAGGCTCCCTAATAGGCAGAGTTGCCCCACATGAGTGCATGGTACGTGCATGATTGTTGCATGTCTGGTTGGGTGATTCATGCACTTGCATTTGTGTGATTGTGATTATTGGATGCCCTAATGACATCAGGGCCATAGCCTCCACAGACACATCGTGAGTGGCTGGATTGGATACCGAAAATACTGTTTCTAGCATTAGGGCGCCATAGATGTCCCTGGGTGAAAATTCCTAAACCTGATGGTACCATAGGATGACTCCAACGTTGAGACCGAGTGGATATATGAGTGCACGAGGGCCGAATACCAGGAGGCCGCATTTCTCACTGTGTCGTGGTTGGTTGGAAAGGGGTGTGGCCTTACTAGCCCGGGGGTAGGGGCAATACTAGGCTGAGTTTGACCAGCTCGTACTGTGCGGCTGGAAGAGCGGCAGTGCCATTTGGAGTGTACTGAACCCCGGTGATTATCCAGAATGAGAACTATACTGATATCTGATGAGATGTATATGAATTTGGATGAGGATTTGTATGTTTGAGTTGCATCATGCATCGCATGGTCATGATATGGCCGATAGCATTCCTATCTTACACCGCATAGCTTTGGTACGGCTGCTTGCATTCATGTACTCAGCAGCATGATTCTGCATTACTCTGACCTTACATTCTAAGCATACTCATATTGCGCACACACTTACACCACCCTTTAAGCTTTCTATAAGCTTATGCATGATTGATGCGTGCAGGTGACGCTAGGACGCAACCATAGCCTCGCCGCAGTTGGAGTGTACAGCCGAGCTTTTGGAGTTTTTGTCACTTTCATTATATTGTATTTTCCTTTCATACGCATTGTACTCAAAGTTTTTGATCATAGTGAATTTTTTGATAGTATTCTTGTGGTTATTGTTTGTGGGTTATGCTTATGGTTATGCTCATTACGAATCAAATTGATATTAGAAATCCTCCTTGTAAGATCTCAGGATCGGAACCTGGTAAATGAGTGCCGGGACCCGAGAATGGAGTTCTACGGAAGCTGTTAGCGCCGGATTCGGTGATCGAAAATTCTGTGAGCCTGGTTTCCAAGTTTGGGGCGTGACAAAGTGAGTAGATAACTTAGTGGGTGCCATTAGCCATAAGTTACATCAAATAACAATTTCATGATGAATTTAATGAAAAACACACATTCATAAATCACTAACTAGTCTTTGTTAATGCGTATGCATGAGTTGTGTATGATGCATGACTTCACCCACAACACTCTCTTGAGCAACTTCGTCTTACGGTCACGCATAACCAACACTCCCTCATTGCGACCTCAACTGCCGAGTTGCCAAATGCTAACTAATGCGATGCATGAATAATGTTAGTAGAGTATTTAGTTAATTTCGTTCATCCAACAGGTTGGAAAAACTGGTACACCCCAATGATATCAATGTCCTCATCCATTTGTGAGGTCCGGACCTCTCAATGTGTGAGGCCATGACCCCGCGATCCTTGATCTCATCGGGGTCCCTACCCCCAATTGCAAGCACATGGGGAGCGCTGGAAAGCGGGATCGCTCGTGGTCACTATGGGAAGGCTCGTTACCCCTGCGTAGCCCGACAGCTCAGACACAGTGTCTCATTCCACCATGCCTGGCTCACGAGTCTGTGGATCAGTTTACAGTTGTTATCAGTGGGTGTCAGTGGGCGAGGGGTGTTACAGGTTCCAAATAGGTATGAGCAAACATGGTTAACAAGCATAATTGGTCAGTCGGTGGACTAAACTATCCAAGTTCAGGGAGCACATAACGCACGACATCGGGTGCAAGCAACCCATATAGTCCCACTACTGTCGCCCATTCATGTCCGCCCAGATCAGTCAGTCTAGTCATAGGGCGGTCCAACCAACGGGTCCACCCTCACAATTCTCAGTTCCTGACCAACCTAGAGAATGTGTTGTATTCAATACGTCGAGCATGAAGTTTCAGGTTGTTAATATAAATACAACTACTCTTAATAGCATGAGTTAGACGTGTGTGCGTGTGGTACTGGATTACCGAAGAGACCAAGGACAACACACCACTCATAGTACAAGAATACAATAAGAAATAATACAATCATACATGTTATAGGAAAAATCATGTAAGAATCAAATATAAGATAATCATGCAACACCAATTTCATGCTCAAATATGTTGAAAACCAAACAAATGGCAATTTATCAATGTATGGATGTTGGAGGACCTAATATGTAGCTTTCGAAATAGGTTTTTCACCAAATCACTCATGCACACCTAAAATTGGTACTTAGCCACCTAGGGATAATGGTCCGCACCTTTAGGTCGCCAAGGGCTTGCGGAATCGTCTTAGGGGTGTTGGACTCGCGGGAGGGTTTATTGAGGTCCTGAGTCAAATGCACCCCCATGTTAGGATACATACAAGAGCATAGCTTACAAAACGCATATATGGAGAAGAATGGTGATTACCTGGGAATCTTGCTCTTGTAGTGGTGGATGCAAGGTTCCTATGGTTAAGGATTTGGAGAAAATCACAAATTCTCATATAAACACCAAGAACTATATGAAATTCATGTAATCCATTTTAGAAAGAACCTAGGTTAGGAAGTAGGTTTGTTTCTTACCTCTAAATCGCAAATGGGGTGGATTCGGTAGAGGAAAGTGATCGATGCTAGGGCTTTAATTGGAGGAAACTGGTGAAGGGAAGCACTAAAGCTTCCCCACCATACTCTCTTTTCTTCTCTTCTTCTTTCTCTTCCTCTTTCTCTCTTTCTCTCCTTTGAAAATGTAAATTCATATGGGAAGAGGGGGTGTCCAAATGAAGCCCTTATATAGTGCCAGATTTGATGTAAATGGCCCCAATGGTTGGGTTTTTCTTATACTAGCCTTATGGGAGAGTTTTCCTAACCTTTAGGGCCCATTATGGGGTGTACAAGTCGATATACACCATAGGATCGTTAGCCCTAATGATGATCTATGTATAGATATGATCGGCCCGCCATTTGGATGTGTCAATCAACTGAATGATTAGAAGTCCGTTTAACGGTCACCGATGATCGATCGGGGCCGCGACTATACGGATATGAGCAGGGAAATATCATTAATCGGTACTCTAATTTTGGTTGTGGATTGACGGTCCAAAAGTCACAACTTCATGAAAGAGCGGAATGTTTATTTCACTTAAGTTTTCGATCTTGGCCTAGGGGATTTGCGCGTTGCAAGCACTTAGCTTTCGGCTCAAATTGAGCCGTTCTGGACACTACCCAGGTTCGACTCCCGTGATGGATATCGAGCCCAGTAAGACAGGCATTATTCTATAGTTTTGGAACTAGTGGTCCACTAACAAACGGTTTAAAGCTTGTTCGAAAAATCGAGGCATTTCTATAATGAATTAGGTTTGAGATTTCTCGTGGGCAATGAGTAGGGTTTGAATTAACTATGTTCATAGTGTGACTTATTTATAACTAGTGAAAGTGGAGATTTGATCATGATTACTCTAAACCGTCGGTTTTAGGCTAAAAGAGTAACGGGGTTGATTTGGTCTATTAGTCAAGATCCGGGTCTTATCTAACTTGGCTTCGAGTAGATCCTTTAGTTTAGTTACGATTGTCTTGATTAATCAGTGGTAGGTCGGTTAGATTTAGGCTCTGTATGAGCAAATCATGTGGCTAAATTCGGTGTTTAAGTGATCGAGCGGATTCGTTGGCTTCCTACATTTGATTAATCGGCCTTGTGCGGTTCTTTACTGGTACCACTCATGTATAAACTAACATTGAGTGTTAATGGTCAGTAAGTGATAATATAAGTTAATTACATTAAAAAAATAATTCAAGGATTTATGGAAATCCAAAACCGTGAAAATCCAGGACGTTACAACTAACTACTCTTGAAATAAAAAAGCCATAAACGAGTTTTTCGAAGGAGATAACCAATCAATTCAATTATAGAAAAATATATTCCCATTAATTAAAAATGGGTCTCAAATAATCATTTACGGTCCACTCAGTGAATAAATTCCAACCCACCATGTGAACATGCATGTGACATCTAATCCCTCCAATAGGTTGGCCCAACCAGAAGGATGATGTTGTGCCCCCCAAAAAAAAAAAAAAAACCATCCACATTCATCAGGTGGGCATCCCAGGCCCCACCTAAATAGGTGCTTTGCTAACTCCACATGGCTGGTAGCTCATGTACACGCCACGTATGTGCTGGCCACTGGTACAAGATCTTATCCGTTCATCAGAGGGGTAGCACCTCGTAGATGCCTTGTTATAAGATAAGATTCTTCCACATGTTAGGTGAGTTACTATTCATGAAACAATGTTACGGACTGAAAAACTTGGGTGAAGTTTACTTATCTGATAACTTCCTTCTAATCTTTTGTGTCACCTAATGAACTGATCAGATTTAATTTTCTAAAGATAATGGATAACGCCATCTAGCCCTCCCGATTGACGGATTGGATGTTGCACATGTGATGTAGAGCAGGTCGCAGACAATTTCATGACCAAGATAGATTAGAAAAAGGTTAGGTTGGAAGAGAAAGTGATTCGGACCACTGGGACCTTGAAACAAACGTATTTAGCAAACTGGAATGAGTATCCAACATGGTATATATGACTTTGGGTAGGATGAGCTACTTTAGCTACCCAGCCTGCTATGCCGGATCACACACCAAATTCGTGAAATACCATCAAATCGACAATCAAATTCTTATTTTAATTTCATTTTTACTATTCATAGTAAGTTTTAGTTTGATTATTACTCTTTATAGTAGTTGAGCTCAACATGAAAAGTGCTTAGAATAATTAAAAGAATCACATTGTTGAGTCAAATAGGACACTTACTATTTGTTGATGAAAACCAAGCACACTAGTAGGAATCACAACAGTCTATAAATAGTAAGTTTACTATTTATAGTAAGTCACGATTTCTAGTAGTTTTAGTTGTATTTTAATTTTGAAACTTCTTCCAAGGCTTAATATCCCTATTTAAAGGGTTATAATCTTGTTTATTTGCATCTATCAATCAATTTACGAATTTTCTAGAATTTATTCTATTTTCCTTATTTTTCCCTGTGGATTTGAGAAGTCTCTGTGAGGAGTCCAGAGAAGCTCCATGGATTCGGAGTAGTTATCCCCTTGAGTAAGACGGTGTTCGACCTCATCACATTCATCCATGTGTCAACATGTCATATACGTTGGCATACATGTAGTGGTGTGTTGATGGTACAACTTTTGGATCCTTGCTCTTGCTCAGCTGGTAGATTCTCGGGAGTTTCAACACCCAGTCAAGGGTTCGAGTATCCATAGGTGGTGGTGAAAGCCCACTACGACGTGAGTGTGTGGGGATGTGTAAAAAAAAAAAAAAAAACTTTTACGTGTGTGCCCGCTTAACATACGAGTAGGTCTATAATTTGGATTTGGGTCTGAGTTATCCGGACCCAATTAACCCAACTCAAGTTTTAATTTGGTTGAGTTGTGTTGGACTGGGCTGCCAAGGTCCTCGGTTTGGAACTGATTTCAAATTCATGTCAGTTTGGTATGGGTGGGGGAATAATGTAACGTCTTGGATTTTCACTATTTTGGATTTCTAAAATCCCTTGAAAATTTTCATTACAATTAGCTACATTGTCACTTATTGACCGTCAACGCTCGAGGTGAGCCTATACGTAGGTGGTACTAGTAAAGAATTGCACAAATCCGATTAATCAATTGTAGGAAGCCAACGAGTTCGCCCGATCGGTCAAACATTGGGCTTAACTTCGTGATTTGTTCACATAGGGCCCAAATCTAGCTGACCTATCACTGACTAATCAAGACAACCATAACTAAATAAAGATTCACCTAAAGCCGAGATGATTATGAGTTGGATCTTAATTAATAAACCAAACTAACCTGGTTACTCATTTAACATAAGAACCGATGATTTAGGGTGATTATGGTTAAATCATCATTTCCGCTAGTTGCGAATAGGCCACACTATGAACTTAGTTAATCTAAACGTTAATTATTGTACACAAGAAATCTCGCTACTCGATTCATTTAAGAAATGCCCTGATTATCCAAACAAGCTCTAGACCGCAAATTAGTAGGCCACTAAACCCGATACTATAGAAAGACATTCGTCTTAGTGGGCTCGACGTCCATCGCGGGACATCGAGCCGAGATCGTGCCTCAAATTGCTCAACTTGGACCTGTAAGGTCAGTGCATGAGTAATGCGAATATTCCTGAAATTAACCAAGAACTTATGTCACTTATCGGCATTCGATCTTTGCCCAAGCTGTGGCTTTCGGACCATTAGATCATTATCAAATTTAAGGCAACAATTTAAGTTAATATCTTGCACATATCCGTATAGCCGTGGTCCTGATTGATTATCGGTGACCATCGATATAAGTTAGGCCCTTTCCAGTTAATTGTCACGTTCGATCGTCAGATGGTTGTTTGCAAATATAAATCTCCCATTGTGATACTTATTCTATGGCTTAGATTGACCTGTACACCTCCCAGTGGGTTATTTTGATATTAACGTTGCTCATCAAGTGTTTGATGAAATGACTTAACGAAGTGTTGTTTTGGGTGCATACATTCTCTGCGTGATCGGTTAGTGGCGATGAAGGTATGAATACGAAACAAATCACTAAAAAAAAAAAATAAAATTACATGATAAAACTATTATGGTATCTTGATTTTGATGCTGCCCACCGAGTATGTGATGAAATACTTGTAAAATGTTGTGGTTGTTTTGCATATTGTGAGAAATTGAAGGTGCACTCCATGTGTTTGAGAAAATGTTGCACAAGCCCGAACTGGCCTAAGCTGCTGACCGAATCGAGCCGAGTTGAGTTTGAGTTGAGGTCAGCTACCAGCCCATCGACTTGAGTCGACCCATGCCAAGCCCAACTTTGTTCAACTCGTATACAACTCTAGCCACCATGCACATGTATTCGAGCCCAACTTTTACTTTGACTAGCACACTTTTCTTATAGGGCCATCCCTTGTGTACTGAGTAACTCAAGCCTATTGAGTAAACTCTTTTAGGCCGTCCTATGCATGTGATTAATCCACACCGTTTATTATTATTATTATTATTATTAAAGCCCATTTGAGAGGATATAGTAAGAATTAAATGCTTATCATTGAAAACTTTTTGGGCACCACATACGTTCCGGATCAAGCTGATATCCTTGTTTTCCCTTATCCATGTCTGTGTTACCATATGGACACATATTAGATAAGAAGTAAATATCACTCTGGGCCTTATGAAGGTTTCAACAGTTGATGCCATTATTCCCACTTTTTTTTTATGGTGTGGTCCACTTGGGCTTTTGATATGCTTCAATTTTATGCTCAAGCCATGAAGTAACCCGGTTAAATGGATGGACGGCAGGGAAAATGACACATACATCACAGTAGACCCCACAGTTTACTCAGTACGTTACACGTACCGAGTTACTCAGCACGCAATCTGCGTCCCTCTGCATAATGAGGTTCACCTGATGGAAAAGTGTAACCGTTACACACGTGTATACTGGCAGTTGTATTTGCATGTAGGCGGGCAGGGGCCTGACAGCTGTGTAGGTGTATAGCCGTTAGATTGGAGTCCTTTTCTACGATCCAAATTGTTCATGTGATGGACATTGCTGTTGATGGTCAATGAAAAAAATAGAAGAAGAAATCTGAAATTAAAATATTTCAACCAAAAGTTAATGAGACCATCCATATTCAAAGGTAAGGAATCAAACGATCAAAGGTTGGAATATTCCAATCTATGTTTTGTTTATGTATTCATTTTTGGATGTCCCAATCTAAAGTGAGGCCCACTGTATAAACAGTTTCGATTGTTGAAATATAACCCCATGAAGATGAAGTACCCTAGAGCATGTATCTTCCCTCTCCTATCAACCTCCAAAATGACATGATAAAACACGATCTACACACATCCGTACTCCCATTGCCACGGGTATTGCCTGTGACCCCAGGCACAGGGATATTCCTGTGGCCTTGGGCTGTGGGGCCCACGAGCGTCCATCTATTATACAAGATCACAATAGGATAGGAACATAAAAATTAGAAAGATCCAGAACTCATGTGTGCCATACCGCATCAAACAATGAGGATTGGACAACTAGGGTGAATATACATCTTATTTTATGTACCAATGATTTTATTAATTATAGTGAAGAATTTTTATTTTTTTCCTAAACAAATAAACTAAAATACATGACAACTACTCCTTTAAATGTTTCATGGACCACTACATTCGGACCGCGAAGTCCCTGTGTAGTGAGATTTCACTGGATACACGAACCCATGACCAGGTGTTGAAACTCCCGAGAGTCTACCACCGGAGAAAGACTTGGGATCCGAGATGAAATCGGACTGCGTACTGAGTTACTCTGTACAATCATACTAGTAAACTCGGTTGGGTCCACCGTGAATGCATGTGGTTTATCTGTGACGCCCATTCATTTTTCCATGTCACTTTAGGGGTTCAACCAAAAATTATTGTATATACAAAGCTCAAGTGGACGATACCACAGGAAAAGGTAGAAGTATTGATTTCCTCCCTTGAAAACTTTCCAAGGCTCTCCAGTGATGTTTATTTGTCATCCAACCTGTTCATAAGATAAGACAGACACAGATGAAGCAAAAAAATTAAAATAAAATATTAGCTTGATCTAAAACTTTGGTTGCTCCCAAGAATTTTCCAATGGTAAATATTCAATTCACACTGTTTCTGGTGGTGTGATCAACTTGAAGTTTGGATATGCTCCATTTTTGGGATAAAGCCATAAACATATGTGGTAAAAGAGATGGACGGAGTGGATACAATGCATGAATGACAGTGGGGCCCAAAGAGTTTACTCAGTACGCAATCAGCTTCCAGTGTTTAATTAAATATCCCAAGCCCGATACATTTTGCTTGAACCCAACCCGATGTTGGGTTGATCACAGGTCGGTCGGGTTGAACCCACTTGACTTTCAGCCCTAATCAAGATGATATTCATGATAACCATTTATTTGAATGGTAGTAACCCTATGAACGGTTTGGATGGCACATAAACATCATGATCAGCTCTAGTATAGTTTCAACGCTGGACATTTTTATTCCTACTATTTTGTTTGGTGTGGCCCACCTAATTAAGTATTTGATCTACTAGATTTTTAGAATTCTTTCTACGGTCTTTCAAAACGGATGGACGGAGGACTTTTCGAGTGCATCTCTACCGGCCCCACTGAGCCCCGGACACAAGAATAGAGAGCAGATTGGGTGTTGACCTGACCGGGGCCAGCTTGATATATTTTTCATATATCCATGCTGTCCAAAAGTTTTTTCAGCCCATTTTAAGTCTGTTCCAAAAAATGATGTAGATCCAAATCTTAGGTGGACCACAAAGTAGGGTTTGAATCCTCACCATTAAAAACTTCTTAGAAACTAAAAAAGTTTTGGATCAAGATTTTATTTGTGTTTTCCCTTAATCCAGGTCCGTGTGATCTTATAAACAGGTTAGATGAGAAATAAACATTACGATGGACCCTAGGAAGTTTTTAACGGTGAGCATTCAATGACCATTGTTTCCTGCGGTGTGCTCCACTTTAGATTTGAATCTGCTTCATTTTTGGAGCTATGCCCTAAAATGAGCTGGAAAAACTGATGGACGGCATGGATATAAATATCAAAGTGGGTTCCACATTCAAGGCAACGTGTTACTGGGGTAACACCTAACCCTCTCCCTCTAAAACACGTGTTATGCTGCCACACACGCATCCTCACTTGCAGTACAGGCACCACTGTGTCTGGGATGGGACCTGTGAGTACCGCATAAGATGGGCCCACCATGCCTCTGATCCGGTGCAAAATCAGGTCATCCCGTCCGTCAAATGAGTCACCTCTGAACGGCCACGATTAAGTAGACGCGTGCTGGGCAATTGCTCCATCGATGTGATTTATAAGCCACGTTTACGGTGGATGAGTTGCCAACATGTCATACGTGTGGAATCTCCAGTTCATGAAAAAGGTAGGCAACGCCGTGGTGAATGTTATATGAAAATTAGGCGGATACACTAGTTGGGTGGGCCACAAAAGCATATTGAGTCGCACCGTTGGCTGTCCAATGAATTTGGACTGGTGTGCTGCTAGATGAGTGTCTCAGCGACAATCAACGGTCTGATCAGCATGAATATTCTTGATATATGATTTCTATCGTGGGGCCTACCGTCTGAATGGAATGGATTTTCTATACAAGTTTATGATAGCGGAAAAAGTGTGGTTGGACGAAAAGTAAGCATGCTTCTCGCTGTTTGTGATAAGTTGGCATTAAAGAAAGAAAAAACGAGTATCGCCGTTTTCACGAGGAATGATGACGTACGTTCGACGTATGTGTGTTACACACGTTCAAGCTGTGTGAGGCCCACCCTAATTTTTTTTCATCTAAACCTTCCATCAGATGCGGTGAGCTCTCATTTCTACCGCAGACAGCAAAATCTTTGGTTTTTTTTTTTCAAAACAAGAAGGAAGTCAATTTTAATATATAAAAGAAATTGGAAAAAGAGTTGTGACTTTTGGTGATAGTTCGTGACCATTTATTTGTGAACGGTGGTGTATCTTGGTAAAAGGAGCTTCACTTAAATTTAAATGGATGGATGTCATTGTTGAAAAGACACCATGGAAGAAGATGAATTTTCTTGAAAATTGTCTTAAGCATCTCTTGTGATACTATATAAACCCATCTTGGAGCCAATCCGAATTCCCAATGCCAACAATCTTCTCTCCATCTTCTTCACCATTTTTGTTTTTGGAAAGTTTTTGGAAAGATACAGTTTTCAGGCGTTAAACTGTAAATAGTTTTCAGATAATAAATTGCAAACACTTTTCAGAAGGTAAATTATAATAGCACAAAAGTCAGGGTTATACGCTATAAAAGTGTGTTCGGGGTGCAGTTTTTCGGTTTTATAGGCCGAAACCCACGTTTCTCAGGTCTTGGAGAAGAGGCTTATTGTATCCTGGAGGCGGATTTGCTATAACCCTTTTGCAAATTGGTTTAATTACCAGTAGGGTGCGAATATCGCCTTAAAGATAATAATATCGTAACGCGCCTTAAACATATCTTTAAGTGATTAATTTTCTATTTTTTCCGCCTCAACTATAACAATTTTAAGGCAATATTATGGCCTCTCCTATGGGTCATCCTGACTTTGTTCGAATTACACCATTCGACGGCTTAAATTTTCTTCGATGGCAATCAATGGTCCATCTCTTCCTCATATTACTCAAGTTGGATCACGTGTTCACTCAAGATCCTCCTTCACCATCATCTGACAATGATACGTTAGAACAAAATCAAAAGAGACAAAATTGGGAGCATAACGACTACCTTTACAAAGGTCATATCTTCAACTCTTTTTGACTTGTTATACATTGTTTACCGTCAAAAGAAGACTACTAAGGATTTGCGTCAGGTGTTGCTCATCAAATATACATCAGAGGACGAAGGCAACAAAAAATTCTTTGTAAGTCAGTTTTTAGAATTCAAAATATTGGATGAAAAACTTGTCCTTGATCAAGTACATAAGTTATAGGTCATCATTCAACAGATTATTGCCGATGACACTAATCTCGATGAATCCTTCCAAGTATCCACCATTATTGTTAAACTTCCGCCTAAATGGAAATATATTAGAAAATCATTGAAACAGAAAAAAGAGAAAATATCCTTAGAGGACCTCTTAATGTTTCTTTGAATAGAAGAAGAATTTAAAATACGTAAGAAAAAATGAAAAACAACAGGAGGTCCTAAGTAATGCTAATATAGTTGAGAATAGTGTGAACCGAAAATTAGAGAAGCAACCTTTCAGGAAAGATAATCGGCTCAAACCTAATAACCAAGAGTTCAAAACGAACATATCCAAGAAGGGTTCGTGCTTCTTTTGAAAAATCTCTGGTCATTTAAAGAAAGATTGCAGAAAATTGCAGAAAATACAAAAAAAGAAACGGCAAGTGAATATGACGGAAGACATGAATCTGGCCACTGTCGTCTTTTGTCACGCCTCAAACCCCCGGAAATCAGATTCACAGGAATCCTGATTGCCGAATCTGGTGCCGACAGCCTCCGTAGTGTCTCATTCCCGACTCTCGGTACCCATATGCCAGGTTCCAATCCTGGGATCCTATAAGGAGGATTTTTCAACGTACATTTATCTCATAAGAAGCATAACCACAAGTTTACCCAAATCACAAAGGCAACATCATCATCACATATCCACTAATATAAACATTTGAATACAATGCTGAAAAGAAAATATATATGTCAAAATCAAAACTCCAGAAGTCAACTATATGCTCCAAGCTCTACGCTGCTACAACCTATCATCACCTGCATGCATCTATCGTGCATAAGCTTATAGAAAGCTTAGAGGGTGGTGTAAGTGTGTGCACAAGGTAAGTGCCAAGTATTCAATATAATCCCATAATCATACAATAACAGAAATACTGGTAAGATCATGAATCATACGATATCAGAGTAAGCGGAAAGACTAACAAGTCCATGAGTCAAACAATGTCAGAGTACGCAATACAGATCAGCTATGCAAAGAGGAGTCATAAAGAGCCAAATATCAAATGTCGATGATGCAATGCAATATACAATTCCTGATGATTTTACGTATAGCGTCAGCTATACTTAGACCATATAAATGCAGAAACACAATAATCCAAAATGTCATATGCCACGGATGTAATGCAATATGCAGTGCGAATGGAATGACCATGCTGGAGTGTGAAGTCTGGATGATAGTACATATTATCGCAGGCTATGGGGTCCATCATAAGGAACTTCTATCCAAACCAGTTCCATACCTCATTTAGATAGTCAGACTCAATGTGGTAAACTCCTGATCTCCAGTTAGTCGCGCGCCCCAACCGAAATCCTTGTCATTGCGAAGGTACATGTAACAATTAGTTGCGCACCACCAGCCCAAGTGGAGTGAATGAATGAGTATGCAACTCTTGCCCAATAAGTTCACATATTAGTACTGTTCATCTATCGGATCATCACCGGGGTCTAGTACACTCTACACCAGCTTGCCACCCCATCAAGCACATAATTGGGTAAGTGGAAGAGACCTCATTATCCGTCTAGCTAGTAGTCAGTCAATATCTACCTGGCACGTTGATAGTAAATCCATTCACGAGCTGGTCAAACTCAGCCTAGCTATGCCTACTTCCTCAGGCGGGTAAGGCCAAACCCCCTCCCAATTGACCACAACACAATGGGAGACGTTGCCTACTAGTATACGGCCCTCATGCGCTCATATATATCCACTCGGTCTCAACGTTGGGGCGTCCTCTGGTACCAAGAGGGTTTAGAAATTTTCACCCAAGGCCATCTATGACAGCCTAATGTTTGAACCAAATATTTTTGGTGTCCCATTTGACCATTCATGATATGCCTGTGGAGGCTACGACCCTGATGTCACTAGGGCGTACAGTAATCACAACACATAATGCAAGATACGTGAGTCATACAATCCAGTCATGCATCAGTCCTACGCATATCGTGTACTCATGTGAGATAACCTCCGCCTATCAGGGAGTCTCATAATAACTTGCCCAATGACTTATGTAATGGTCAACCACATCTCATAACAAACATGCAAATGATGCATATGGGCATGTATCATGATGCTATGCTGTCACATACTCATAATCGGTATCAATAACTGGCGTTGACAATTGACCTCGACAATGTAGATATCATAATCAACATCAATAACTGGTTAAGCAGTAGTTTTTCAAATACCTAATCAAGATATTAGTAGTCTCGATAAAGAGGACAGAGAACCCATAAGGACCAAGATGATCAAAATGGGTACATCTTTTGGACCCGATTTCTACCTTCTGCTATTAGAATGAGATAAATATAACATAACAAAGGAAACCATGTTGGTTTGTAACATAGAAAATGATCTAGTAACAATAGATGATGCCCTTAGATCTCAGGATGTTTCTTTTTAGAAAGAAGTTATAAATGATTAGATGGATTCTAATTGCAAAATGAAACATGAAAACTTGTGGATCTACCTCCTGGATCAAAATCAATAAGTTGTAAATGGATTTTCAAAAGAAAATTAAGACCAGATGGAACTATAAAAAGGTTTAAGGTTAGATTAGTGGCTAGAGGATTTGCACAAAAAGAATGTATTAATTTTTTCGATACTTATAATTCAGTAGCAATGATATCAACTAGTAATGATATCGACTATCCAAGTTTTAATTGCTTTAACATATATTTATAAGTTAGAAATCCATTAGATGGATGTAAAGACAACTTTTTAAAATGGTGACCTGGATGAAGAGATTTATATGGACCAGAAGATTTTATAGTTCTAAGATAGGAAAATAAAGTGTGTAAATTGATCAAGTCACTATATGGACTTAAATAGGCACCTAAGTAATGACATGAAAAATTTGATAGAGTACTCACCTCATATGGCTTTAGGATTAATGAATCTAATAAATGTGTGTATTCGAAATTCTCTGATAATAAAGGAGTAATTATATGTCTTTACGTAGATGATATGTTAATCTTGGGTACATGTTTAAAAGTTATAAATAATACTAAAATATTCCTATCATCTAGTTTTGACATGAAGGATATGGGTGGAGCTAATATAATTTTAGTTATCAAGTTATTAAGAAACAATAATAGTATAATCTTATCTCAATCACATTATATTAAAAAGATACTTAAAAATTTTGATCACTATGATAAGAACTTAGTTTCTACTCCTTTTGATTCTAATATCAAGTTAATTAAAAATGAAGGTTGTAGTGTATCTCAGTTAAAGTATTCCAAGGTGATTGACAGTCTTATGTATGCTATGATTTCTACTCGACCTGATATTGCTTTTACAGTAAGTAAATTGAATAGGTTTACAAGTAATCCAAGTTTAGATCATTGTAATGTTGTCTCCAGAGTACTTAGATACTTGATAAAAATAATTAACTATGGTTTACATTTTTTTAGTTACCCTAGTATACTTGAAGGGTATAGTGATGTAAGTTGGGTTACTGATTCTAATGAATCCAAGTCTACTAGTGGATGAATTTTTACACTTGGAGGAGCTACCATTTATTGGGGATCCAAGAAACAAACTTGCATATCTCACTTTACCATGGAATCTGAATTCATAACTTTGACAGCTGTAGTAAAGAGGCAGAATGGTTAAGAAACTTGTTATTAGAAATATCATTATTGGTAAGGCCTTTACCACCAGTCTCTATTTACTGTGATAGTGAAGCGACGTTATCAAAGGCATATAACAAGACTTATAATGAAAAATCTAGATATATCAGTCTAGGCATAGTTTTATGCGATAACTACTTGGTGATGGTGTTATAACAATACAATATGTACGATCTATCCAGAATCTAGCGGACCCGTTCATCAAGTGACTGGCAAGGGATGTTGTCAGTAGAACATCAAGAGGAATGAGACTTAAGCCAATTTCACAGACACCGGATGAGGAAAACCCAACCTAAGTTAATAGGTTCAATGGACAAAGTACCTCACAGGAAGTGTCTGAAGCAGCATTGTACGTTTTCTATCTATCTCATTCCTGGATGTATGTATAGTGTTGGGTACCTGTAATGATAAAAAGAAGAATGAGCTGCTGCTCTTAATGAGTCCTTTCAAGGGTGCTATAGTTACAGGGGCATTCATAAGGACTCACCTATATGAGTATTGGAATTGGGCCGCTTCCTGATGTTCGAGAGTTTTTGACTACTCTCATGAACTCATGAATCCAGGACAGAGCACAAGGCTGTTAATGTGCTATAATTTTAGAACACATGGCAATTGAAATATATGTGTGCGTAACATGTCTGGTTGTGTCATATAGAATACTTAGTTCAAGACCATGGTCATTAAGGATTTTGATTCAACTTTGATTTATTTACACTAAGTGAAGGTTCAAGTTCATAAGACACCTTCTCCTATACACATATTTTCTTTACATACCTTGACTTCTGTATTTTGAAAAATAGTGGGGGATTGATGAATTTTTTCAAAACAATAAGAAAATAAATTTTAATTTACAAAAGAAATTGGAAAAAGGGTTATGGCTTTTGGTGATTGTTGGTGATCATTCATTTGTGAATGGTGGTGCCTCTTGGTAAATGGAGCATCATTTGAATTTGAAATGGAGGGATGCCATTGTTGAAAAGACACCATGGAAGAAGATGTCTTTTCATGAAAAGGGTTTTAAGCAGCTCTTATGATACAATATAAACCCATCTTTGGGTCAATCTGAATTCACGATTGCAACAATCTCCTCTCCATCTTCTTCTTCTTCACCATTTTCATTTTTGGAAGGTTCTTGGAAAATTACAGTTTTCAGGTGTTAAACTGTAAATAGTTTTCAGGAAGTAAACTGCAAACAGTTTTTAGGGGGTAAATTGTAACAGCATAGAAGTCAGGGTTGTACACTATAAAAGTTTGTTCGGGATACAGTTTTTCAGTTTTGCAGGCCGAAACCCACATTTCTCCGTTCTTGGAGAAGAGACTTATTGTATCCTGGAGGCAAATATGTTGTAACCCTCTTGCAAATTGGTTTAATTACTATTAGGGTGTGAATATCGTCTTAAAGATAGTGATATCGTAACGCGCCTTAAGCTTGTCTTTAAGTGATTAATTTTCTATTTTTTCACCTCAACCATAACAAAATCGGCCTAATTCAAACTTAGGTGGGCCACACCACATAGAGAGGACGCTGACAACCAAAACTATCAGATTATCCGTGAGGCCAAAGGTCTGTTTATATGCCATCTAATCCATTCATCATACCTGCTTTATCAGGATGAAGTGATAGTACTTTGGGCATTCAATCAGGTGGACCACACCACCAGAAAACAGTAGTGATTGAATGTCCACCATTACGAACCTCCTACCCCACTGTAATGTTTATTTGACATCCATACTGTTCTTTCGGTTATACAAACCTGGATGAATATATATATATATATATATATATATATATATATATATATATATATATATATGTATAAGGGAAATGGTACTAAGAGGTCGAGCTATGTGGCCCCACCATGATGCATGTTGAACATCAACACCATTTCCCATGAGGTTGACCTCACCATTACAGACTATGGGGAAGTTCCCATGAGGTCGACTCATAGTACCATTTCCCTTTTATATATACATGAATTTCTCCTTTGAAAAATACTCGGCTTCTGTGGCCCTAATAAGTTTGTAATGGTGAGGGTTTAATCAACATGGTTTCTTTTAACGTAGTACACCCCACTGTGAGTTCACACTTCATTGTTAGCCACCCTCACTAAGGAATCCATACCAAGACCTTAACGTTGAAATGAGGTATATTTCACTCAGTCTACCACGTGTTTTCCCTTCATCACGTGACCTTATGAACGTGTTGGATGACAAATAAATATTACTATGGGTCTTGGAAAGATCTCAACGGTGGACATTATTCTCCCCACTGTTTCACATGGTGTGGTCCACTTTAGCATTGGATTTACCTCATTTTTAGGCTCATGCGGTAGAATGAGCTGGAAAAATGGGTGGAGAGCATGGATAAAACACATACATCATGGTGGGCCCACAAAATTTTGACACCAATAAGCTGGTTGCGGTATCCAAACTGCGTCTACGTCCATTAGGCCTTCCTCACCGGTACAACCCAACAGATCATAAATCAGGACCGTCCATTGACAAAGAAAAGGCCATTTTTTTTATATCCGTTCGTTTGTTAAAAACATTGTCCCATCCGATAAGTGGACCACTTTTCTGATTCTTAGTATTGGGGCGGTCCCCACCTGATGGACGGTCGAATCTAAACCTATGCCAAGAACATGTGTTATCCGATGTTTGGTTTTCTATCAATACAAGTGGACCCATGCCTTTCAGGCCAGTAATACCGGGTCACTAACCATGGATGCCCCCTCAGTTGGAAGATCCTACCCGTCGAATATTTAGCAATTTCATTAATTTTGGGGACATGGGGTCTTCTCTTCCCATCGTTAATCTAATGGCCACAAATTGAAAGATATGATTTTCTCATTTGAAAAATATTCAGCTTTCGAAAATAGTCACCCATGGACCATCGGTCACTATTATGGGAAAAATAGACCAACCCATAGGAGTTGGTTGGACCGAGACCTAGCACGACCCATTGGGCTAAGAGTAAAGAAAAGGCCAACCATCCAACCTAACTTTAAGGTCGGAACGACTAAGGTCGGACTCCCCAAAAGAACTTAGAGAGGTTATTAAGTCTCATGAGGAAGCTAAAAGGTTACCGGAATTGGAGATCATAAGAACATCACAAGGACTTGGTCAGTTTAGTTATCGAATGATGCCGACCTTCTTATAGCTCGGTCGATATCTCAATCGACCCTAATCGAAGCTTAGATGAGAGCACTCCGGTCTCTATGCAACGACCAACCTAATGTGAAGGAAGATTTATCTGATCTTTCCTCTACGCATCACGGTAACCAACTCACGATCAGTTCAAGATTCTGAGATCCCCGCTGAGGATCTTGGGAGATCTTCGATACGTTAAGAGTTCTAATCCAACTATAATACGCGCGTACTAAATAGGGAGGATCCCTTCATGATATGGCCTCTCCTCTACTGTAAATAGGGTGTCCTCTAATGATAAAAGGTACACATACTTACACCTAGATAACTCTTTACACTAAACTATCTCTACAAAGACCCTGATTTTTGACTTTGGCATCAGAGGGTCCCCTGCATTAGTCAGGGTCTTCCTTTTTGTTCTTTGCGCAGGTATATATTCAAGGGTCCAAGAAAGGTTAATCAGAAATCAGCATCAACAACCACAAATTGAAAGGATATGATTTTTCTCATTTGAAAAATACTCAGCCCATGATCGTTGTTTATATAATGGCCACAAATTGAAAGGATATGCAACATGCGGAGGTCCATGGTGGTTGGACCAGATGTAATATCAAGACTTTTATCATTTGAATGTGGACTATTGTTATACATATTTTCTTAAGGTAGATCATTGAGCATGGTATAATACCTTCTAGCATAAAAATCCTCAACAATAGAAGATCCAAGCCTTTAAATTTTGTTCATTTCATTTCCTTCGTCGTCCATTTCTTGGCCACTTAAAATAGGATTTTTTGTAGCTAAGGAGTGATTTTAGACTCAAATGCCATTTGTGGAGAGTCTTATCATATTAAAAACTTGGATCATTGAATCATGGATGATTTTATACTAATAAGCCATTTATGATGATAACCCTCATAACAGCGGTTTGATTGCTTAATATTGGGCCACGCTTATGCCAACTGAAATTTATGAATGGTATTATATAAACATTGTATGATACCCACCTAATGAAGAATTGTGATTCTTCCAACTTTAATGCATGGCCCATTTACAAGAGACCCATCACACAAGCGATTATGATCTTTGAACCGTGGGGTCCACTAACCCCAATTGAAGGCAGAGACGTTGTAAATACCCCACATATTGAAGAGCTTTGATAAGCCCACGTGTAAATTATCTTAGACATCCATTAGGTGGACCTCACTATAAAAGGTGGTGAACTCAACCTGTATGCCATGATATTAGGGGAAAAAATGGACGGGTTACAAAACTTTGGCATTTTTCACAAACATTCATCTATTCAGTCAAATGTATCCCACCTTGATAGTAGACCCGCCTAATTCTTTTGATGGGTAATCAACATGTTGGTATGATTATAGTTCAGTTATCTGCTACATTGGCACAAGTGATAATGTGTGCAGAATGGGACTTCCCTATAATTGAAATATCTATTGATGTAGAAATCTGGTTAGCTCTTTTTAAACCATTGTGTACCTACACAAGGAATGGACAAGGAAGACCCTAGCTCGTATAGGGGACCCTCCAATGCCAAAGTTGGGAAAGGGATCTGGGTCTAGTTAGTAATGAAGGTTTAGGGCTAAAGATAGTGTGTACCTTTCACCATTGGAGATACTCTTATTTATAGGTGAAGAGAGGCGGTGGCATAGAGGGCCTTTCCCTATTTTGGTATGAATGAATTATAGTAGGATTCGGACCCTTTGTTTGGCAAAGATCTTTTCGGATCCTTGGCTAAAATCTCAAGTAGAGCCGTATCTAAGTCAGTTTCCTGGACCTTCGGTCGAAACCGCAGATGGACTAGATATAGGTCAAGTCGGATTTCATGGAGGGTGGGCTTAGCCGACCTGAGGTGATCTGACCTGGTCTTCGCAATTGCAGCCGGGTTGCATCTATCAGAAGATGGGTCCTACTGTATTGAGATGAGTAACTTCCCTAGTTCACATTGTGGTCGGTCAACAGCTATCCCAACCTTATGCTAAGAAGTCGAGCTCGGTCACCTTGTGCTGAGAGGTTGAGCTGGGTCTCTCTCTTTATCTTGGCCGAGGAGATGAGGGTTGAGATTGCTGAGTCGCACTTGCTGTTGTTTGAAGTGTCGACCTGGCCTGTATTAGTCGGTCAGTTTATTTTTCCTATAACAGTAAGACCCCTCTACTTTCAAGTTTACGTAGTGGACTCAACAAGTAATTTTATTTTTGCCAAGTCAGACTATCTTTGAGATTGAGCTCAGGATTCGGGCGGAGCTGAGTTTGTAGTTGGTTAGGATGGAATGGGCCAATATTGGATTGGGGTTGACCCATGACGATGGAACCCAGTTCGGCCCTAAGGTTGAATTTAACCATGGCTTGTATTTGATGTTGAATAGGTTGGGAGGTTAAGAAGTTGTATTGTTCTATCAAAAATGATAAGGAGGTAGTGAACGTGGAGCTCGAGGTGAAGTTTAATGATGACAACATATCTTTGGATTGTTAGGAATGACGGTGTTGCTTGATTTTCAGACACTTGGTTGAGCGCCAGCTGTCTTGGATCGATGCTCGAGGTGGTTGCTCGCCACATGTCCTGCAGGGAGGACATTAGCATGTGACATTGCAGCTCCTCATGCTCAAGTATTGATTGCAAGTCATAAATGTGCTAGTCTGGCGGTGGTATAAAGGGAGGGGAGGGTACCCAGAGCCCTTTACATTCCTCATTCCTCTTGCTATCCACCGGACTTTTCCCTTTTTCAATCTGTATTTTCCTTTCCATTTTTCTCTTTTCGACGACTTTTCCCTTTTTCGATCTGTATTTTCCTTTTCCGATTTGTTTTTTTCCTTTTCCGGTTTGTTTGGTTGGGATGTCGAGTTGGTCTAGAGTTAGGTCATGTCTGGGGCCTTTCATAACGATTCTTACCAGTCCCTCGAGGACACTCGGGCGAATATATCCTTTCCTTCCTCCTCAGACCTGGGGGACGAGGAGATGGGGTTTCACGGAGTTAGTGGAGAGGGAGCTCGACCAGGGTTGGGAGATTTTCTCACTGAACTCAAGGAGTTCGGCACTTTTGGGTCTACTATGAGAGGCCGACCTAGCGCGAGTGAGGGAGGATTATCAAATTCCCGAGTTGCTGGTGCTTAGAGCACCTTAAGTAGGAGAAGTACCAGGTTAGCCTAGTGAGTGCAAGCTGGCCGTCTATGCCATGGCTTTGTAATGCAGCTGTTTGCCCTTGGATCCAATTGTACAAAAGGTCGTGTCTACCTTGAGGTTGGCTCCGGGCTAGTTAATCCCAAATGCTTGGAGGTCGTTGATCGGGACTTGTGTCCTCTAGAAACAACTAAGTCATCCTGAGCTATCAATGGATGAGTTCCTATATTTGTACAGGGTGAAGATCAACTCTATGAACCTAGCCTAGTACTGCTTTTCAGTCTGGGCCAACCAAGGCCCGATCCTTATAATTGGCAACCCTACGTCCAACAAAGGGTGGAAGGATAAGTGGTTCTTCGTATCTGGGGCGTGGTCAGACTTGTCGATTGGTGTTCCTACCAAGTTTATGATTCCAGGTCGGGCATTGCTGAATTGTAGTAGGTTGAATTTGGTTCGAACTTGCACTGATTTGTGCTTTTGATTTTTGCAGTAGGTTTCCCTCACGTGCAGCCTGAGCTCTCCTCGTTTCAGGTCGCCCTGAGACTAGGTCTGTTTGGCAATCCGCACCCCATGAAGAGGATGAAGTTGCCTTCCGCAACCGATTTGGCGTGACTTAGAAAAAAATATGAAGGAGGAGGCTCCTTGCCGAGGCAAAGTGTCGGTTAAGACTGTAGCACATCCTTTTGCGATCCCAATCCTAGCTGAGCTGCCCGGGGTTGCTCTGGACTTGCTTTCTCCTGCCAAGGCCACTGCTCCTAAGCTGGAGCATGTCCGGGGGGGGGGGGACTCCTTCTCATGGGTCTAAGGGGGTGCATCCCGATGCTCCCGAGGCGGAAGGAGGAGCTCGCTTTGCCCCTGGCATTGGGGTTCCCGCCCATTGAGGCAGAGGGTAGTGGCTTGACTTCAGAGCCAGGCCCTTTGGCGAAGCTTGCTAGGTGGGCTTCTCGCCACGTGGACAAGCAAGAGATCGTTGCTTTGTCCGCCCTACATCTGATGGATGCGTTGTGCGAGGCGACCATCTTTTTGTTGAAGGTATGTCTCTGGGCGGTCCTCTGAATTTTATACGCATAGTTCTTCTTGCAGCTTTGACTTTGTTTTTCTTTTTCAGGTGACCTCCACTCTCTTGTCAACTCAATTGATTTTCAAGGAGGTCAGCTTCGGCTGTGAGAAGCTAGAGGCTGACCTCCAAGCGATGACCTCTGAACTTAAGGTTGTGGCAAGTGCTAGAGACGCTGTCATGGCTCAGTCGAAGGCTTTACAGGGAGCCCTACAGGTGCTGAGGGAGGACCAGAGGGTCTTGAGGACTCAATTAGATGAGGCCCTCTTAGAGAGCGCCTCGAGGCAGTCTTCTTTGAAGGACCTATGAGCTGAGAAGTTGAGGTCAGAGGCTGCCCTGGAGGTTGAGAAGTTGAGGTTAGAGGCTGCTCTTGCGGAGGCGGTCTCCAAGCCGTCGAAGACTTCAGCTCGGCTGGCCGAGGTTAAAGCCTCCATTCCCGGCATTAGGTCAGCCGCGGTGGAAGCTTTTAAGGCTTCTAAAGAGCGAACTGAGGAGCTCGAAGATTACTTCAACCTGGGCCATGCTCGGTGTGAGGAGTTGATCAGGTTGAAGCATACAAGCATTAATTTGGACGCCCTAACCAAGGACGCCGCCGAGAATCTTACTCCCATTGAAGTTGTGGCCAAGGCCACTTCTATTAGGCCCGGAGCTGAGGACATTCCCCGAGGATTTGCTTTATCTTTCCTCTTTTTGGCATATACTTATTTTTGTACCCTTTTAATCATATTCGGATAAGGACTCGTAATATAAGGTCGTGATATAAAATCAGTATCCTAGCTTTGCCAATATGCTGGATGAATAAAATTTAATAATTACTAGACCAACATATGCATCAATCGCATTGCATTAAATAGGATATTGCGATTTGGCGTTGGGGTCACGTGATGAGGGAGTGTTGGTATTTGTAAAATAGGCATTGAAGTCAAGGGAGTGTTAATTGCGAGATGCATGCATCATTTCATAATCTCATTCATACATTTAACAAGAGTATTTAGGAAGTGCTTGATTTCTTGTTTATCATTAACTGCGCTAATTGAATCGATAACATGTGTAACTTAGAACTAATGAAATCACTGAGTTAGATACTCACTCCCACCTGGGATGATGTTTTAAAACACCAACCAAGCATTGTTGTTGATGTAGGTTCTATCAATGCCTCCACCGGGTAGGCTTAGATTGACTTGTACCTTCATCATGATGTTAGGAGTGTCTGGCGAAACTGGAAGACCTTACACATTCTTTACACTTGACTTCCATATGAAAATTCTCTAGAAATCCAAGATATGAAGGTTTCCAAAATTTCTTAGTTAGAAACAACATTGTCATAACATTCGCAAATGAAACAAACATACGCACCATAGGAAATTCCTTACCTACCATAATGTGCATTTGATCAAACGTGAACGCTCCCTAAACTTAAAGAATCATACTAGGAATTATAATTCAATTCCCTAATGCATCTTGCTAATTAGAGGGACAATTCTCACAAATTTTGGCACCTAAAGTTAACTAAAGGTGAAGTTATAAAATTTTGGGTAAACTTTCAACTATAGACTAAGCATACCGAGGACTAGATTTGAAATCTCAGGTTAACTTGGCAAATTTCAAACTTAGATTTTAGGTAGAAAATCTTGGCCCTGAGATTTTAGATAGTACATTAAGGTAACCAGAGTGCGCAGTGAAAGCATGACGCTCATTTGAACTGCTTCACATGGATTTCGGGCACTTGCATTGTGAAATTAGAATATTACATGATATTCCCCAAGAGTCTAGAATAATCGGGATCACAGATTGACGAAGTCATGTTTAAGCGAATTTTACGCGGTTTAACTTGAATTCTAAGTCCTAGCAAATCTCAATGATCATAATGCCTTGATCAAGCAAAAGATCGAGATTTAGTAGGATTATGAATTGATACAAGTAAATTCTCTGTTCTACGTAAGTAAAGGATCGATGTATCGGGCTCAAACCCACTACAACCATCTACCCGTGTTAGCTCGAACATTGAAAATGGAAAATTGTATCATACTTTAGACATCAGGGAATTATCATTAAAAGAGAAAGAAAAAAAAAGGATAAAATATTATTGGTTACCACCTAAATGAACTTGCAAACTTAGTAAATGCTATAAGAAATCCTGATGTTGACAAGCATTGGGATGATTCCTTAGTTGTAGTTAATACTGAAATGATTTCTAACATTTAGTGAAACCTCAATGCATCAATTGATCTGTTAGACTAGAGACTTAATGATTGTGGTAAATCAGTATATAGTATGTTGTGATTTCACACTTACGCATATACACTGGCGATTTAGTTAGCATATAGGTATGAGACTTTACCAAAATTTTAGCTGTTGCCTATTTAAGTCTAAGTTGTGATAGCACGCTTAGACAGATATGATATATGGTACACTGTGAAGATAGTGTTAATAATTGATATGTACATTATTGAAATCTCGAGGATGAGATTTTCTTTAAAGGGGGTAGATTGTAACACCCCATACTTTTTAATATTTAGGTGTTACCGTGTAACCTAACCTACTTAGACATTCACATCCATCACGTTCTAAATCCGACCGTTGAGAACAATCCCAATCATATATTAAGCCATCCATCCATTGATCTACAAGATAGATTATCAAGCCATTAGATAAACCTAATTTAGGATTTCAACCATCGGGCTAGACAATTTAACCGCATAATGTCTATCGCGGGCATTAAGTCATGTAGTCCACTATTTGTTCATCTTATATAATAGTCGTTAACAATCTACTATAAGACCAATTACTAGTTTAGATTAGGAGCTTATTTAATCACAAGCTCGACCATCAAATCATCCGTCTTAGTTTTAGGAGTTTGAACAACAAAATCCACAATGTTTCGTCGATCACTCCAACACTTAATTTCCTTAATCCAACCACCGGGTTATAAAATGACCTTATATCATCTTAACGTTGAAATCCGCTACACAATTAGATAATCCAACCATTTGATTATAGTGACGACTATTAGATTTCTTCTAGGATTAACTAAGAACCACTAGAAACCCTAAAGGTCAGATCTGATGATGATCTGATCGTCAGATTAACGGGAATCTACCAATATGACCCAATCAAGTTGTGGGCCCCACCTAGGCTCTATATCTACCTAATCTTTGATCAAGGGCTCTACTTGGGAACCTCCAAATGGAATGGACGATGTTGATTAGTCCAACCACCTCTGTGGGACCCACTCTAGGGCGGTGTGCGTTCATAGCAAATGTGCACCCGATGTGCACCAAACCTGTCAACATGGTCAAACTGTGTTGACCCAAAATTTTTCAAAAAAGAGACTTCTCTCTCTTTCTCCGGATGTTCCTGCCTACGGGCAATTTAAACACAAGCTGTCAGTGTCTTGATTCGTGGTCGATCATCACCCCACACTAGGGCTATCTGAACCGTTCATTCGGCTCAGAGGGTTGGGTCGACCAAAACCATGCCCTTCTTGCACGTGGAAACACATGTATGTGCTCACAACAAGTAGTCAAGCATGGGAGTAAGGTTGTGTTTCCTGCCGCTCCAAAACTAGACCATTGTGATCAAGGTAGGACACCTTGATCCAATCCGAATCGTTGATCCTGTAGAAGATAAAAATCAGATCCAACCTCATAATTTCCGCATGTTTGTGTGGTGTTACATGCGCACAAGCCGTGTCACAACCGTAACACGCATGCGGCCTTCTTCAAAAAATGGAAAGCACATCTCGCTGCCACGTTGGCGATCCGTGCCCATTGCCTCCTTTCAACCACAACCCTTCATCCAGCGAATCATCCCTACCCTGCATTCAGCCCCAGAAAAAGGTAGGCACCCTGCTGGCAGAAGAAAGACGGTCAAATGCTTTCTTCTTTGGGGGCGCTAGCTAGCGAGAATAGGGTTGTTGCTAAGGCCTTGTCCGATTATCCTGGGCATCTAACCTAGGGCAACCACGGCCCTAGCCGTTTTCATGAAAAAATCACGCTCCGTATGAGAAAGACTCCGTGCCGGATTATCTTGTGAGTCATTGCATGCTGGGCGAACTATTATGTGATTAGTGGACTCCACAAGGGTCAGAAGACCCATCTGGTCCATCCAAATGGTCTGGATCTTCAAGTTAGACTGTTGATGAGAACTTGCCATGAGAGGCGACTTCATCTTCTCCGTCCAACTATGAAAACCACCATGATGATGTGGGGCCCATTTTCTGATCAAAGCCACTCATCTGGTGGGCCATGGTGATGGGAATCCATCCCACGTGATGGGTCAACACCATGGAAATAAAAACAGTGGGTACAACCCACCTGTTCGAGCGTTGTGGTGTGAATTAACGACCATCGGATGTGTTTCGGCTGCCCGCCCTAGATCTTTAAAAAGGGCATGCTATCCTCGGGATTACTTCCAGTAAGAGAGAGAGAGAGAGAGAGAGAGAGAGAGAGAGAGAGAGAGAGAGAGCAAGTAAAGGTGAGGAGAAGCAGTGGGGTTGTGCAACTGGCTGGCCACAACCGTGTTGGCTCGGTGAGTTTCATTGAGTCTGGTTTGAGCCAGGGGCTCTGCTGGGCCTCTAGAGAAGCAGAAAAAGAAAGTGGAAGAAGAAAGAAGATAGAATGAGAGAGAGTGGGCTCAAGCTGGTGCCGGATTGCACCAACTCGTTGCACCAGGCAACTTGGGCCGATTTCGGATCGAGTTGGTTTCGATCTAGGCCAGCTACCCTGTTGCCGAGTTGGGCCATGTCCGAGTCAAGTCGAGACTTTGGGTAAGTTTAGGAAGAGTGGGGAGGAAGAAAGGGAGAGGCAGTAATGTCAAGTCGCTGCTGAGTTCGCTCGGATAGTTCTACTAGGCTCGGTCACGAATCAACCTCGAGCTCGCCCAGGCTGTAGTCGAGTTAACGAGACCAGGCCCCGCTCGAAGTTGGTCAGCGACTCAGTGTAGATCAAGTGAGGGGTTGCTACTCTTGGCGTAACGCACCCGACCATTAGGGGTCGAGTTGAGATTGTTGCGGGTGTGTCGAGTTGACATATTCCAGCATCGATTAGTGATAACCTGACAGCAAGCTGAGTCCCTAGCTGTGGTAGGCACTGGAACCAATTGTAGCTCTCCCAGGCCACCACCATCTTCCCCTGGACTCAACGCAAACCAACATGCCGTCACTCATTACCTTCAGGTCGCACAACGGCTAAGACTATTGGTAGTGCATATTCACCCTTCAACCGTCGCCAAGATGAACTCGAGCAAGGTTCACCTTAGGTAATACCAACATCCGAGTTCAAATTAGCCAAATTTACTTAACTCTAGCAAATTTATAACTGCCATGTTACACTAGGCTTGGAATCAACCAGTTATATTTCTTTAGGTCAGTAAGTCCAGCTTATATAGAAGCTAGTTTAATCAGTTTGCGCATTCTCGAATCGTGATAAGATTAGTAGACCTCCCTACTCCTTAATTAAAGGTAAAATAGGATGCAACTTAGATATGTGGTCATTGGACTTATCTTGATTACTCTAAGCTCACAAGAACAAGCTCTCCTTGTTGGGATAGGAACAGGCCTAGCGGTGACTAGAAGAAAGGATGAGCCATCAAGGTATTGGGCTTCCCTCTACCACTATGTTACCTATTTTCCAAAACTGAGAAGCTTCGCTTGCGAGGTGATGATTTCTTCCCCTTGAGCTTTCCACTTTCCCATTAATTTAAGTGATATTTTTTGTTTTAATTACAGTTGATAATTGATACCTATATTACTTGCCGTAGTTGTTGAATTTGATCTCTAACTTATATGCTTGAGTTTATCTTGTATAAACATATGTATGTTGCACTTGTATACCTTCTCATGCTTATGGATTCCTTGTGGGTTGCTTATAAAATTAAACTAGTACCTTTATCAGTGGGAAACCACACTTGTCTATGTACATCCATACTTGGGATGTAACTTGACTGATTGTGACTATAATAGGCCCTCGACCTAGTGACCATTTTACCTAAGTTTGTGTAGACTTACCATCTTGCGGATCCTTGTGCCCCTCTATGGCTTTGATGTGATATCTGCCTTTTATGCATTTGATGTGATATCTGCCCTTTACGCCTTTGATGTGATATCTGCCCTTTGCGCCTTTGATGTGATATTTACCCTTTGCAGCTTTCATATAATATTTGTCTTTTGCTGCTACGATATGATATTTTCCCTAAGTGGCTTGATGGGATTATTTTTATATAATCATGCGATTGTAAGTTCCACATTTTGAAATATGATTAGCCACTAGTCGATGAGGTTACCATTAGACATCCCAATGTTTGAGTCTCATGAGCGGGGGATAGTGGTATACAACCTATACCCGAGCTGTCGGCCTATGCTGGGTGATGAGCTCCCTGTAGTGACCTTTGAACTTTCTTAAATTGGCTAGTTGTAATCGGAATAATAACGGATGTGTTAATCATGCATTCATAGCATACAGGTGATGACGGGTGGCTAATTCTGGATGCTAGGCCTTAGAGTGGTATCGTTTCGCTAGCTCCTAGACTATCGACTATCAACCCACGCACGTGATGTACGATGGCTTGGTCATTATGCTTGTACGTGATGTACGCATGTGATGTGCTATGCAGGTGACCGGCCATATGCATGGGTGACGAGCCCAAGTCCAACTAGATGAGCATCCCCAGGTTGATGTGCATTCACGCATCCATGCATTTAAACAAGACTACATCATGTATTATTTTGGATGCTTCATTCTTTAAAACTATGCCTGACTAATACGGTGGTGTGTAATCTTGAGGGTAATTCACACTGAGCCGGCCACTCATTTATCGAATATATAACCGTATATGTAGTGCAGGTGATTTAAATGATATTCATGTTTAGATTGATGAGGAGCATGGTACAATTGTCAAGGATGCATGGTTGTAATTTCCAAGAGAAGTTGAGCGATGTTGCGACTCAAGTTTATATGCATTTTATTATTTCACATGTGTTTAAATCTTATAATTCTTGTATTTGTTAACATAGAGACATTAGTTTGTATAAGTCATTTTGGGCAGCCACTCTTATAATTTGAATGTATATACAATTTCCTTTATGTTTGATTTGTTCATATTTTGCCTAAATGCTCACTCTGAAAAAGAAAAGAAAAGAAAATACATGTGGAATTTAGTTATCTTTAAAGGTTAACACTCGGGTTTTTAGAAAACGAGTTATATACTCAGGTTTCGAAAATCCAGGGCGTTACAGTTTCCCCAACACATTTTCTTCCAATGAGAGAGAGTGTATCAGTGTAAGAGAGAGTGAGAGTAAGAAACAAAGATTAAGTGAGAGAGAGAGAGAGAGAGAGAGAGAGAGAGAGAGAGAGAATATGTGTGCGCGCACGCATGCACAATCCATGCAAGTCGTCTAGCCTAAACTACACTCCCATTTAAGCCAACTCAACAATTTAACTTGATTGAAATAGGGTCTGGATTTGAGATCCATGGTCATTTTCTTAAAGGAGGAATGTCATAGCTCTTATTTCTCCTCTCAAATCTCCATGTGCATGGGCGGTGATCCATGGTCCATTTATTTTGTTGTTATTTATATTGCGCATTTTTCTTCTCATACATCATATGCTCCTCTCACGTGACACTCAGGTGTATGCTATACTTCTTTTCGAGCTTTATGATCCTAGCGCATAAAAAATTGAGGGTCACTTAATTTGTGCTCTTGTTGTTTCTTACCCTTTTTACAACCACTATCTCTTCAAATTACCATTGAGGTTGAGACATGTCGTAAGTAATTACTCAAGTCGAGTGGTAATTCCTTAGGTAATTTTGAATCTTGTCTGTAACCAACTAGTCAATAAAGCTATCCTAAATTCAAAAAATCTCAAAATGTCATAAAATCTCATAAAGTAAAGATCGCATATAAGTGCAGGCATAAAAGTATGCCCGACCCTTTCCTTCTCAATCACTAACATACTTGCTCGAAATCCCCGACTACTGACCATACAAATTAGACATTTTAATTGAAAAATCTTTGATTCCTCCACTAAAAGCGATTTTGCAATGTCATTTTGGATATTAAAGATTGTTTGTTGTCAATAGATTGTAAAATTTCTCATTACACATAATTTGGATTGCCCAACATAAATTTTGAATTCTACAAGATTCTAATCATAAGCTACTAGACACAATAAAATATTATAAAGCATTTTGATGCTAATGTAACTATCATTTAGATTCGAATGCATTTCAAGTACAAGCTACGAGCCTTAAGATTTGTGTCCACAATAATGGCCCTGTTAAAATCCACTCAGCCATCCATTTTACTGACGCATTTTGCTAGCTCATTTTTGTACATGATCACAAAAATTAAGCATATCCAGAACTCAATTCAGCCACACCACACGAAATAATATCGATAAAAATGCTCGTAGCGGATCTTCTTTAGTCCCACTTGTCACATAGAAACACCTACATTTGATCAACGTAGATAAGGCCAAAACACATATAAACAAAAGAGCCAGATAAAAAGCTAAAGACAAAAATTACAGGCATTTATGTGATTTGATGATACGCCTAGTATTGATACCAGCTTTCATCTTCACTGCAAATAAGAAAAATAAAAATATAAAGCTTATTTATGTCTTAATGGTATAAAAAGCTTAAAACGTATGATTTCTCGCTCGCATAAAGAGTCCCGAACCAGTGAATACTCCCCATCAATAAATTAATGAAATAGTGTAACTCTCTCAACCTATAATCGTCGTTATATATAGACAACATTAAGAGAGAGAGAGAGAGAGAGCGTAACCTGACCCACACTGAAATTGTGCTTCATGCGCACTGTACGGACGAACGCAAATCAACCACATGAGCCGGGAAGCGGATTGGCTGGTGTGGATACGTGTCGTGTGAAGACGAGCGCCGACGCTCCACCAGCTCCGAGTTGTACGGACGGTTCAAAGGAGATCAAAGTTACATGGGCCCACAATGATGTATTTATTATATCCAAACCGTTCATCCATTTTTTGAGATTATTTTAGATCATCAGAAAAAAAATGAATCATGTTCGAAGCTAAAATCCACCGCACCAAAAATAGCAGCCAGGATAACGATTGTCACTGTTAAAAAATTGGTAGGGGCCACCATAACGTTTATTTTACATCCAATCTCTTAATAAGGTCAAAAATATATGGATGAAGAGGAAAAACAAATTTCATATTGATCTGAGACTTCTGTGATCCCAAAAGGGTTTCAATGGTAGACGTTCAATCCCCCATTACTTTTTGCAGTGTGGTCCAGTTAATCTTTACATCTATCTTATTTTTAGGATCAAGCCTTAAGATGAGCTTGCAAAATGTATGGACGGTTTGGATATAACACATACCTCATGATGGGACCCACAGAACTTTTTAATGTCAATACACCGGCTACATGGCTGGTGTACACGAGCCAATCGGCTTCCCATGAGACGAGAGAAGGGGAGACGTATATAGATATTAGGCACCGCCTCAAGGATACCCTGATTTTTGTGGAAGCGGATTGCGTACTCAGTAACTCAGTACCATTAGTGTACTGAGTAAACTCTGTAGGGTACACTGTTATTTGTTTATTTTATTCACTCCATACATTCATATTAACAAATCCCAAGTAGATCACACCAAAGGAAATAGTGTGATTGAACCTCTGCCAATGAAAATTTTTTGAAGGTTACAAAAGTTTTGGATCAAGCTGATGTTCGTGGTTTCTTTTCATCCGTGTTTTTGTGATTTTATGAACAGGTTGTATGACAAATAAACATTTATGTGGGCCGTAGGAAGGTTTCAACTGTGGAAATCATTGTTCCACACTGTTTCCTATGGCATGGTCCACTTGATATTTGTATTTACTTCAATTTTGGGATCAACACTTAAAATTAGCAAGAAAAAAGGATGGACAGTGTGGATAAACGACATACATTCACAATGGGCCCAATCCAATTTCGATTTTTATATACCATCCGACTCATGCTTCCTACCGTGACGAAGGAAAAAAATAGCACTGACCCCGAAATGAGGAATACGGATTCTCTGTTTGCGTCATCAAGCAGCGATATTGCAAATAAGATTGTGTAAAGAGCTACTGAGAGGGGTGTACATGGAGTCGAACCCAACTCGGCTCGGCTCGAACGGTGGCTGACCTCAGCTCGGCTCAATCCTTGACCTTGACTGGCCAACTTGGTTCGGTCAGCAGCTCGGGCCTACACAAGCTGAGTTCGCAATTAAGGCATTTTCACAAACACCTTAACTGCAACTTCAAAATCCTTCAAAATTCCACTGTTTTATAAGCAAAGGTAATGGTTTTTTAAATATTTTTTCAAACACCTTTTAAATAACATTTTAAAAAAAAATAGAAGAGAAAAAGGGTATTTGTTTCATGTATACACCTTACTTCCCACTAGCCAAACCTTCCTTGCCACCAGCCAAACCTTCCTTGCCACTGGCCACATTTTGTTGAGTCATTTTATCAAACAGTTAGTGAGCAACATCAATGACAATGTAATCAGGTCACCGGACTAGTTCGATCCAAGTTCGATTCAAGATAGATTTGAGCTGGATTCGATCCGAGCTGAGTTGAGCTAGGGCCTGCTCGAACTCATTTTCGAGCTTAAAAAATCAGCTCAACTCGGCTTGAACTCAACTTCGAACCGAGTTGATTCAAGCTTTTTCAAGTCGAGTCAACCGTGCTAACCATGTTACTCAATATGCTCTTATTGTACTAAGTAAACTTATTTGAGCCCACATTGAATATATGTAGTCTATTCACATTGTCCATCTCTTTTCCCACATAATTTAAGGGGTTGAGCCAAAATTGAAGCATATCCAAAGATCAAGTGGATCACACTAGGAAACAGTGGGGATAATGATTTCCACCGCTAAAACCTTTCTAGGCCCTGCAATAATGTTTATTTGTCATCCAACCTATTCATAAGATCGCGCGGACATGCTCTATAGACTCCCAGTACTCTAGGTGTGGCCCATGATCCACATGATTTTTTTGATCAAGTCCTGAAATGAGGTGGCAAAATAGATGTACGGCGTGGATGTAACAAAGACATCAAGGTGGGCCCCACATAGCTCTGTGTCACAGGAAAGTCCACATCCCGGGCCCACCCCTGCGAGGTTCATTACATCAACGGTCTTGGATCAAAGAACTGTGGCCCCCACCAATATCAAACCGAGAGCCCATCTTCCCATCGGTAAAATAAATTTGTGTGGCTACCACACTCCACCCTATCAAAAACCCAATCCTAATTCAATCCAAACACTCCCCTCAAAGATAGAAAAAAGAGGGAGGAAAGAAAAAAAGGAAAAAGAAAAAAAATCAAGAAGCGAGCGAAGAGAGAGAAAAATAAAAACAAGAGAGGGAGCAAACCCTACCTAAAACCCCACCATCTTTTCTATCCGCTCTCCTTTTCTCCTCGGTTTTGTAATCGATTAGATACCTTTTCCTTGCTTTTTCATTATAAAACAAAAGCTACAATCCATGGCGTCAAATCCATCTGCCTCTTCTCTTCTTATAAGAGCTCCTCCTTCATTGAATTCATCTGATGATGAGGGAGGAGTTCACGTAGAGAAGAAGAGCACGAGCTCTTCTGAAAGCAGCAGCAGCTCTGAATCGGAGACCTTTCACAGCGGCGGCGAGGAGGAGTTCGAGACAGCGTCAGAGAGGCCTTTTGTGGGAGACCCAGACGAGGAAATCTTGGAATTAGCCGGTTCCGAGGCGGACGGAACTGTTCCGGCGGTTGATTCTGAGGTGGGTTTTCTGCCAGAGAAGACAGAGATGCCGATTGCCCGTGTATCAGGCGGCGATGACGGCGACGACAAGCCCTTTGACGATGATGGGTTTTTGGGGGATGTTGATGGTGATGATGGGGTATTGGGTGTGGTCCGGGTTTCTATGGCTGAGAGCAGCCGGGGGGATTCGGTTTTGGGTGGCGGAGAGAAGGAAGAAAGGGGGGATTCCTTGGAAGGGAATTCGGAGAGTCAGGTTCCAATGGAGGTGGGAGAGTCGGTTGGGAATGGATCTCCTGTCATCTTGGCTGAGAATCCATTGGTGGAAGAGAGCCCTGTGGTTGAAAGGGAGAAGGTTGAATCGACTGAGAAGGAGAATTCTGCAAAAGGAGGGGACTCTGCTGCTGGAACCAAACAGTCTGACTCGGTGGCAATGGAAACGCCAATGGTGGAGTCTGTGGTTGGAAAAAATTCGATTCCTGGGAGTGGCTCCGATGAAGCTGTTGCTGCTGTTAAAGAACCGGCGGATACAGAGTCTGTTGAACTGGACTCTGGTGTTGAGAAAACAGATGAGGCAGTTGTGGATAATGGTAGTCCTGACAAAAGCTTTGAATCTGCTGCCGCCACCAAAATGCCGGAATCGAATTCGAGCGAAAAGCTGGGAGTTGAAAAATTGGAGAATTCTGATGAAACTTGTGGTGGGTCTGATCAAGTGAGTGCTATTGCTGAAGAACCAGAGAATTTGAAGCCTGTCGAAGCGGATATTGGCGTTCAAGATGAGGCTGTTGTTGGTGATGGTGGTTCTGACAAAAGCTCTGAATCTACTGCTGCTGCTGCTGCCGGAATGCCAGAATCTGATTCTCCTGAGAGGCTGGGAATCAAAGAGTCAGAGAAACCTGATGAAGCGGGTGATGGGTCTGATCATGCAAGTGCTGTTGTTGAAGAGTTGGAGAATTTGAAGTCTGTCAATGCAGATACTGGTGTTGAAGTAGAAACTGAGGCTGTTGGAATCGCTGCTCCTGAGAAACAGGTTGGTTCTGCTACTGTTACTGTTGAAGCCACTTCCCAATCTCCGGGATTTGAAGAATTGAAGCCAGCTTCTACTGGTTTGGTAGTGAAATCTGATAAGACAGGCAGTGAGTCTGATCAGACGGGCCACATCATTGAAGAAGAATTGGTGAATTCAAATTCTTTTGGAGCAGAGACTGGTCTTGCCAAGAACATTGAGGCTGTTGATGATGGTGGTTCTGATGAAAATCACAAATCTGTTACTACTGCTGTTGTTGAAACTACCCCTCAATCCGATTTTCATGAGAAAGCGGGATTGGAAGAATCGGAACCAGCTTCTACTGATTCAGTGGCAAAATCCAATGAGACGGGCAGTGGGTCCAATCAGGTGGGCCATGTCATTGAAGAAGAATTGGTGAATTTGAATGCTGTTGGAGCTAAGACCATTGTTGCTGAGGAAAATGCGGCTGTTGGTGATGGTGGTTCTGATAAAAACCTTGAATCTATTACTACTGCTGTTGTCGAAACCACTCCTCAATCCAATTCTCACAAGAAGGTGGGACTCGAAGAACCCGGGCTTACTTCAACAGATTTGGTAGCAAAATCCAATGAGACAGATGGTGGGTCCAATCAAGTGAGCTCTGTCAATGAAGAAGCGGCGGATTCAAAGTCAGAGCTTGCCTTGATCGATTCAGGAGTGAAACCAAATGAGCCAGAGCCTGAAACCGGAGACGATGAACATGGCAGGTATGAAATGCAAACTGCTAATTTTATTGATAACAAACCTATAGAATCGAATTTAGATAAGGAGGCACAGCCTCTTGTTGCGGATTCAGAAGATCCGGAGACGGATAAGGAGATTTTGGAAAGCTCCAGTGGGATCCCAATTGTCAATCAGAGTGCAAATGCTCGAAATGAAGAATCTGAAGATGGGATTCCAAGCAGTACCCACATCCCAGAACGTGAGGTTCCAGTAGAAAATCTCTCTTCAGTTTCTGTTTCAGCTGACCCGGAACTGAAATGGGAGAATGAACACTCACGAGTAGAAGGAGATGGAGAAGAAGTTGACAAGGGAGCCTCTGAAACCGTTGAAAGGATCATAAGAGAAATAGAGCAAGGTTCTTCTAGTTCTCAGTTGGGTTTGGACAGTTCTCGCGATCATTCACAGAGGATCGATGGACAGATTGTTTCAGACTCAGATGAAGAAGTAGAAACCGACGAGGAGGGAGATGGGAAGGAGTTATTTGACTCTGCCGCCTTGGCTGCCCTTTTGAAAGCAGCGAGTAGTGCAGCTCCCGATGACAACATCACCATCACTGCCCCAGGTGCATCTCGGTTCTTCTCAGTTGAGCGTCCTGCCGGCTTGGGATCGTCAGTTCCATCTCTCAAACCTTCTGCTCCTCGCGCCAACCGGCCGAACGTCTTTACTCCTTCAAACCTTGCGGTCGTTGGAGAACCTGAAAATAACATGGACGAGGAGGAGAAGAAGCTGCATGAGAAGATACAGCAGATACGGGTGAAATTCCTCCGCCTTGTTCAGAGGCTGGGCCATGCTCCGGAAGATACAGTCGCTGAGCAAGTCTTGTACCGCCTAGACTTTGCTGAGGGGCTCAAACGGGGGCGGCAGACCAATCGTTTCAGCCTTGAAAGTGCTAGGAAGACGGCAATGCAGCTGGAAACGGCCGGGAAAGACGATCTCAACTTCTCTTGCAACATTCTAATCCTTGGGAAGATTGGAGTGGGGAAGAGTGCAACTGTGAATTCCATTTTTGGTGAAGTAAAGACTCCCATCAGTGCGTTCGAACCTGCCACTTCTGGTGTGAAAGAGATCATTGGTACAGTCGATGGGGTTAAGATCCGTATCATTGATACCCCAGGCCTTAGAGCTTCAGTGATGGACCAAAATTCGAATAGGAAGATCTTGTCATCTATAAAGAAATTCATGAAGAAATGCCCGCCTGATATTGTTCTATACATTGATCGGCTTGATACCCAGACGAGAGATTTCAATGATCTGCCATTGTTAAGATCGATTAGTAGTGTTTTGGGTCCATCCATCTGGCTCAATGCCATTGTTGCTCTGACCCATGCTGCTTCAGCACCGCCTGATGGACCAAACGGGTCACCGCTTAGCTATGAGGTGTTTGTCGCTCAGCGGTCCCACATTGTTCAGCACTCTATCCGGCAGGCGGCTGGGGACATGCGTCTCATGAATCCTGTGGCGCTCGCCGAGAACCACCCATCTTGCAGAAGGAACCGAGAAGGTGAAAGAGTCCTTCCCAATGGCCAAAACTGGCGGCCCCAGCTGCTGCTTTTGTGCTACTCTTCGAAAATCCTATCTGAAGCGAACTCCCTGCTGAAACTTCAAGACCAATCTGCTGGAAAGCTCTTTGGGTTCCGTATCCGTTCTCCGCCTCTGCCCTTCTTGCTGTCCTCGCTTCTGCAATCCCGGGCCCACCCGAAGCTCTCCAACGATATGGGCGGCGAGAGTGTGGACTCAGATATTGACTTGGATGACTTGTCCGATTCAGACCGAGAAGAGGAAGAAGACGAGTATGATCAGCTTCCACCATTTAAGCCTCTGAAGAAAGCTCAGATTGCTAAGCTTAGCAAGGAGCAGAAGAAGGCATATTTCGATGAGTATGATTACCGGGTGAAGCTTCTTCAGAAGAAGCAGTGGAAGGAGGAGCTTCAGAGATTGAGGGAGAGCAAGAAGAGAGGGAAGGACGGTCGAGATGATTTTGGATATGGAGACATGGGCGAAGATTATGATCAGGAAAATGGAAGTCCTGCAGCTGTACCAGTTCCATTACCTGACATGGCATTGCCACCTTCGTTTGATGGGGATAACCCTGCTTACCGGTACCGGTTCTTGGAGCCGACCTCGCAGCTTCTGGCACGGCCTGTTCTAGACACTCATGGGTGGGACCATGATTGTGGGTATGATGGGGTCAGCCTCGAAGAGAGCCTTGCCATAATCGGCCAGTTCCCGGCAGCTGTATCAGTCCAAATCACCAAGGACAAGAAGGAGTTCAACATTCATCTGGATTCATCAGTTTCTGCCAAGCATGGGGAGAATGGCTCGACTATGGCAGGATTCGACATTCAAAGCGTTGGGAAGCAGCTAGCTTACATTCTCAGGGGTGAAACGAAATTCCGAAACTTCAAGAAGAACAAGACCACTGCAGGGGCGTCCATTACTTTCTTGGGAGAAAATGTGGCCACCGGGCTCAAGATCGAGGACCAGATTTCGATTGGGAAGCGTGTGAACCTGGTCGCCAGCACCGGTGCGGTCCGCGCACAGGGGGACGTCGCGTATGGGGCCAACTTGGAAGCACGCCTGAGGGATAAGGATTTTCCGATCGGTCAAGATCAATCCACCTTGGGCCTGTCTCTGATGAGGTGGCGGGGCGACTTGGCATTGGGTGCCAACCTGCAGTCTCAGTTCTCGATCGGGAGGAACTCCAAGATGGCAGTCCGTGTTGGATTGAACAACAAGCTGAGTGGGCAGATCACAGTTCGGACGAGCAGCTCAGAGCAGCTTCAGATTGCGCTCATGGGTATCATTCCGATCGCCGCTGCTGTCATCAGGACCTTCTGGCCTGGTGAGTCTTATATCGTGCACTAGATTTTGTTTATTTCGTTTTTCGTTGAGGTTGTTAATCAATATCATGATGGGATCGAGAATTAGATTAGTTTCTCATTAAGCATGTTTTAGTCGTAATATCTTCTATGATAATCTTGAATAATGCTTTCTTCATGTTTGTTGAGAACTTCTGCAATTATCTCTTTTTTCGTGGTTTTAGGCCGAAGAAAATTGTAGTGGAAATGAGTTGGAAGTTGGAACTAAGAGGGTATTTGATGTTTAATGGATTTTGATTCATCTGTTTATTTGGTTTTTATTTTGGAGAAAGGATCCAATGCTCACAGTGCTCCTAGTCACACATGGAGTGATGGATAGTCCAGTGAGTTGATCTGGACTGTAGGGGCCACCAGGCAAAAGTCATGCTGATTGGACGATTCTAACCATCCGATCATTAGCCTGTAAAATGGGTGGTCGGGATTGTTTATAGTGAATAGGCATAGTCAGTAAATTTAACCATCCGTTTGGTGCGGTTCATGATGGATTGCTTATGGTTCTAAAGAATCGCCTTGATCAGATGATCATAACCATCCCCTCCAGGCCCTCCGTGGCTTGCAAAAAGAATGGCTATGAAATAAAAGTCCAAATGTGCAAAGGAAGCAAGTTAGTTTATTTGTTTTCCTGATCAGTGTGATTTTGTATGGTGGCCCATTAAGTACTGGCTATATCTAGTGACAGCCCAGATCGATTGGTTGGACAATCCCATGCAACGAGGAGCACTGTTTGTTTCTCTTGATCTTTTGGCTTACCTGTTCTCATCCGCCTAAAATGTTCTCATTTTAGTGCTGCTAGTTGGATCTACTTGATGATTCTTTCACATGATTACATAGTTCTGTATACCTTTTCGGTGGGGAATAGTGTTTTAATACGCTGGTGGAATATGATAATTCATCTGCATGCACAAAAAAAGTATGCATTCTGCATACATGCACCACAGCCCAAACCATCCAATTTTCGCTGGGCTATTGTAGACCAGTCATATCCCAAGATGCACCAAGGTTACCTGGATCATGGGCCACTTCGGTATGTAGTACAGGAAAGGGTGCATTGTATTCTACTTCCTCCAATCTGTTGCATGCTAAGGGCACTATCATATGGATCACTCAAATATACACACTGTATGTCTACTGTAGTTTTATATACATATTGATTTTGTGATATATATATATATATATATATATATATATATATATATATATATATATATAAAGTTGACAAATTAAAATTATTCAAAGCTGCCGAAGAGTGGAAAAGAATACGACGAAAAGAACACAGAAGAAATCAAAGGCCCAAAAGGGCAACAATGACAAAAGGATCCAAGTCCTTTAAACCTGAGACCCAGTCCTTAATCCATATCAAAGTGTTCTGAAATGCACGTTCTGCCGTCTCCGCCTTGTTTTCAGAGCACCTTCGGTTTCTCTCCCCCCAAATAGCCCACAAAGTTGCCATGGCAGCCATATGCCAAACCGCCTTACCCTCCCTACCGATGCCTCCCCCGTCCAAAGAGGCCAAAAAGGAGGTCGTTGAATCCGGCAGAACTCAAGACACATTAAGGGTCAGCAGGAAAGACTCCCAAATCTTCCTAGCAAGGGGGCAGTGGATAAAAAGATGATCCACTGACTCTGCTTCTCTCGTACACGAGACAAATGTTGGGGATCGTCATGCCTCTCTTACGGAGGTTATCAATGGTGAGGATCCTATTCCTTCCTACCAACCAAACAAAAGTGGCCACTTTAGGGGGAGCTCTGTACTTCCAAATTTGTTGGTTATGCGGGTTGGGGGAAGCCGGCAAAGATAAAATTCTGTAGAAAGACCGGACCAAGAAACATCCCAATTTGTGTCCTCTCCAAATCAACGAGTCACCAGCAGAATCGTCTATGACCACAGAATTCAGCCTATCCAAAAGACTGGAGAACATCTCTGCTTCGACGTCGTTCAAGCCCTGTCGACATGGGGGAGTCCACACCACTCCATTGGCAGACCTGGAGCAGCAATCTGCAATGGTAATATGTTTGTTAGTAGCCAAAGCAGCTAGCTTCGGTAAGGCATTTTTAAGCAGGCAATCCCCCAGCCGTAAGTCTTCCCAGAACCGAATTCGAGAGCCATCACCCACTGCATATGAGATATCTTCCTTAAACTTTGGGCCTAACGCAACCACCGCCTTCCAGAGGCTGGAAGCTCTATATCTGGAAGAATCTTTAGTCCACCATCCCCCTGACTGGTACAATATTTACTCGAGAAAACTTCTTTCCACAAACTATGATCACCCAAAGCAAATCACCACACCACTTCCCCAATAAGGCATCGTTCATGATGTCCAGGACCTTTAAACCTGCTCCCCCTTCTGATTTCGGCCTGCAAACATCTCCCCAAGAAAGAAGATGAAACTTCTTCAGCTCATCCTTACCTTGCCATAAGAAGTTACATCTAAGCTTCTCTAATTTGTCCAAAACCGACTTCGGGCATTTGAACAGTGACATGAAGTAAATTGGCATGTTTGAGAACACCGCATCGATCAAGGTCAAACGCCCCCTAGGGACAGGTTTCTACTTTTCCAAGCCGACAGTTTTCTTTCAATTCTTTCCACCACTGGGTTCCACAAGTGCTTTGCCAGTTTGCCTATGCACACATGTAAGCCCAAGATACGTTGACAGGAAACTTCCTGCACCACACCCAAAGATCTCTGCATATCTTGAAACTTCTTCCCTAGACATGTGCATTCCAAGCAACTTGCACTTCAAGTCATTCACCTTCCTCCCTAACACAAGCTCATAGCAAGCAATAATTTTTTGCAAGTTATCTACCCTAACCTCATCCGCCTCGCAAAAGAGAATAGTGTCGTCTACAAATTGAAGGTGAGTGATGGAGGAGCCTTGCCTTGCTACCTTAAAACCTTGGATAAGACATGATTCCTGACCTTTTGGATTCCTAACAAAAGTAAGCCCAAGATACGTTGACAGGAAACTTCCTGCACCACACCCAAAGATCTCTGCATATCTCGAAACTTCTTCCCTAGACATGTGCATTCCAAGCAACTCGCATTTCAAGTCATTCACCTTCCTCCCTGACACAAGCTCATAGCAAGCAATAATTTTTTGCAGGTTATCTACCTTAACCTCATCCACCTTGCAAAAGAGAATAGTGTCGTCTACAAATTGAAGGTGAGTGATGGAGGAGCCTTGCCTTGCTACCTTAAAACCTTGGATAAGACCTGATTCTTGACCTTTCTAGAGCATAAAGCCAAGGGCTTCAGCTACCACCAAGAAAAGAAAAGGAGATAGGGGATACCCCTGACGCAAACCTAATGTAGGGGCATTTTCACACCGGGCTCGAGTGGGGTCGCCTGTGGGATGTAAGGGCACACTCGGGGTGGGCTTGGCCCACGGGGGAGGTCCCATGTTTAAGACTCCTTACCGAGGGTGATTAATGCGCATTTCACACCGGGCTCGAGTGGGGTAGCCTGTGGGATGCGAGGACACACTTGGGGTGAGCGGCCCGTGTGAGGCGGTACCCATTTGATCTGGGGCCTACGGAGGGGGGTTCGGCCGAGGTCTAACCTATGAGACGTGGGGCCTGGGCTATGAGATAAATGGATTAATTCGTCATACTCTAACAGTTTGAGCTTTTAGAGCAATTGGTTAATTGTTTTGCATCAAAACCCCTAGTAGCCTTAAAGAAGCCCTTTGGGGACCCGTTCACGAAAACCAAAAAAGGAAGCAGAGCTTACGCATTCAGCCATCCACCTCCTCAGTTGCCCAAAGCCAAATTTGCCGATATAAAGTCCAAAAAGCCCCAATCTACGCGGTCGTGCGTCTTCTCAATGTCCAACTTGCAGGCGACTCCCGGTTTTCCTTCTTTATATTTTGAAATCTATGCATTCGTGCACAAGTAGAGCACAATCAAGTATTTGGCGACCAGCAACAAACGCACTTTGATTGCCCGAGATTATGCATGGAGGAACTTGTCGAATTCTAGTCGCAAGGATCTTTGCTAGGATTTTATAAGGGCTTCCCAAGAGGCTAATAGGCCTAAATTCTTTCAGATTTTCAGCCCCTTCAATTTTGGGAATAAGCGCAAAGAACGAGGTCCCCATCTCCTTAGACAAAGTCCCCCTTCTTAAGAATTCCAACACAAAGGCCAGGACATCGCTTTTGATCACTTCCCAAAAAACTTGACAGAAGGCAAGAGGAAATCCGTCGGGGCCCGGGGCCTTGTCCCTCCCAAGAGAGTTGATAACCGCTTTCACTTCCTCCTTGGAAGGAGGTTTCTTGAGCTCAGCCACTTGTGACCCCAAGATTGAAGGTACAACTAAATGCTCAAGGCGTGGACGATCCCATCTCTCCCCCGTCAATATCTGCTTATAGAAATCAACAATTGCTTTACAGATTCGATTCTTGTCCACCACCCGAACACCATCAATTAACAAGCTGCCAATCCGATTGTTTCTAGCTCGGGCACTAGCCATGCTATGAAAGAACTCAGTGTTCTTGTCTCCTTCCTTTAACCATAGCGTTCGAGATCTTTGCCTCCACTTGATCTCTTCCTCCTTGATCCTCTTCTCATAGTGAATGGCCAGCTCTGCTCTTCGCTTCCTCTCTTCTTCCAACATAATTCCGCTTTCCTCTTTCAGGTCCAGATTCTGCATCCCTGCCAAAATGGAATTCGTTTCCTCCTCTCTGTCACGCAGCACCTCTTTCTTCCATGCATTCAGCTTAGCCTTTAGCATCTTGAGTTTTTTATGTAAAACAAAGCCTGCGAAACCCTCTACCTTGAAGGAAGCCGACCAGTTTCTGACCTGTTGATAAAAGCTTTCTATTTCCTGCCAAGAGAGCTTGAACCAAAAGGGTCTGGGACCGCACTTGACTTCATCTGCTTGCAGCAATATAGGCCTATGATCTGAAGTCAATCTCGGGAGAGCCATTTGCTTTGCAAAAGGAAATGAATCAGTCCATTCAACCGAAACCAGGAATCTATCAATATGCTACATAGCTGGGTTTGCCCTGGCATTTGACCAGGTGAAACAAGCGCCCTCCAAGAGCAGGTTCACCAAATCGTTACTCTGAATCCAGTTTGAGAAGGCCTGCATACTCGACGATATCTTCTTGTTGTTCAACCTCTCGTAAGTAAATCTTGTAACATTGAAGTCCCCTCCAATGCACCACAGATGAGGCCGTTTTGCACGAACTGAATCTAATCCGCTCCATGGAATAGATCTTTGAGTGGCATTGCAAGGGCCATACACCAAAGTAAAAACCCCCAAGAATCTTGAAGCCGCATCCTTGTGCTGAATAGAAACAGTAAAGGATCCCACCCAGCTATCTACTTTGACCCAGTTATGAGTGGACCAAGTAACTACTAAACCCCCTGGCATCCCAACTGCATCCCACGCAACCCAATCTATCTGCTTGCATCCCCACAAAGATTTCATGATAGTAGGCTCTAGGGACTGCAACTTCGTTTCCTGCAGCACAATCACCTGCGGCTTCGCCTTTCTACAAATTTCCTTAACTTGGTTCCTCTTCTTCATATATATATATATATATATATATGTGGAATGATAAATATTACCAGCATTGCATACATTGGAGTATAAATCTACATGTTCTGAATATAGAATGAGGAGAAATGCTCCAGTCCTCTCAAAGCAATATAAGTTACAATGCATGTAGTTGCATTGGGACGCTTGGACAATCCAATCCATTGATCTAGACTGTTCAGTAGGTCTAATGTACATTTCATGGGCCCCCAGGCAAAACAACACACTGATCTGATAAATATTAACCATTTGATCAATGGACTTGGACGGTCGAGATTGTTTACATAAAAATACGTCTAATCGACATTTTGATCGAACTATTTATTAGGTACCATCATTGACTGCTGTTTATTCTAAAGGATGGATTTGATCATCCAATCTTGTGATTTTTGTATGTTATCCCATGAAATGTGTTTTTTATTTAATGGACAGTTGAGATCATCCCATTGGACTGTCCAAGTGAACAGATGCAACTAGGAGCACTATAACCCATCGTGCTGTGGGAGCACTGAAGCATTTCTCTAGATGGAGATTGCAAATTAATCTATTCATGGAGTATAGCCCCATAACTTCAGATTGGTAAAAATAGTGATCTGGATCGCAAGCAACCCAAATCCAGATTGTGGCATTTGTAACAGTAACTATTGGAGATTTGGTGATTTGGGTAACATTGAGATGCATGTCTGGGGTGGCTTCATTCATGTATATGGCTGGCCATACTCAGCCATTGCCTAGATGGCTCTCTTTCAGCAGAATCCATCTACTGGGTGTTAGGGGCAGTGCAGGAAATGACAACTGCATTCAGAGTCACATATTCTAAACGTTCATGTATCCTCTCCGTGATAGTTAAAAAAAGTGGTTTTGCAGATAACCTTTTCCACCCTAGGGTTTTGCACAAAATATATAATTCAAGAACTTTGCTGTCCAAACAGAACTGAAATAGCATCTATTTTGGCGATTCTCTGTTTCTTACCTCTGTTGCAGAAGCTGTCATTTTTGTATAGGCTTGGAGTGATAGTTCTTGTATCATGCCATTTCAAACTTTTAGTGATGTGGTATGATCTATACAACTAGCTTGCATCATGAGTTGTAGTGAACAGAACACCTAAGCAGTTCAAAACCTTCATCTGGATCGTTTGGGCGTTTGATGCCTAAATTGTGTTTTGTGCCACACCCCAGTTTCCATTTTGTGTTTGGGTGCGCACCTTTGCAAACCCCGTCTCATCCCCTGCTCAGCAAAATAGGCACTAACAAAGCCAACTTGTTGTCACCGAGTCAACCGAAAAAGCAGTTGTGGAAATCCCTTCTGTGGAAGTGCATACAACCTGGTGGGCCACAGCACCAAAATCATGCAGATTGGCTGGTCCTTTTTCTTATGGGGCTGGTTTCCGAAGCCACCGATTGGATGGTTAGGATCATAGGATTAATGAATCTAAACAGGGGTCGTCCAACAATTCGAGTCTGGTGACTAGTTTTGGACATCATTTATTACAAACTTATCCGGACAGTCCATTTTGCGAGCGAAATTGATCGGATGATGAGTATTATCTAATAATTGTAGTTTTGGCGATCTGCCGTTTCATCTATCTCTATCACAGAATCCATCTTTTTTGTATAGGCTTGGAATGGTAGTTCTTGCATTTTGGGTTGAACTTTTGGTAATGTGGTATGATCCTAATACAATTTAATTTGTGTCATGAGATTTTTTGAACAGTTGGAACAGTCCAAAGCTTTGATCCAAACTGCATATCATGTCTGGTACACTTTTAGTGGGCCATAGTACCAAAATCATACTGATCTGCTGGGTTTTTTTTATTTTTTATTTACTGAGCTTTTTGTCCAAAGCTACAGATTGCATGGCTTAGGATCAAAGGATTAAACTGACTCTTGAGAGAGATGTAAATCTGAACTGGGGCCCAACGATTGGACAGTCTGGTTTGAAGTTTAGGTCCTTGTTTATTAAAAGAGGCTAGATCCAATACAAAGATTTCTAGTATAAGCTTCAGGTAGAAATCAATGCGTGGGGCTCACCATGATGTTTTAATGATATCCAATCCGCTCATCATGTGTGCTACTGTCTCCTCCCATACTGATTGGATCCCAAAACTCAGGTGTGCCACACCATGTAAAATCATGTCTAAAACATATAAATCACGTGTTGTGGCCTACTTAAGCTTGGGAATGGGAAGATTTTTGGATTGTCTATTCATATTGGTTAGATGCATCTTCTGAATGGATTAGATGGAATATACAAAATGTCACGGGCCCCACATACAACCTGAAAGGTTTTTAATGGTGGATGTCCCTATCCCAATGTGGTGTGGTGTACTAGGCGTTTTGGATCAACCTGATTTTTGGGCTCCCAGGAGAACATCGGGGGTTTGTACTAAAACATTCTAGTGGGCCCCACACCTTGATTTGTAGGTCAAAGCTTATTCCAGAGTTGGTTGTACTGAATCCAGTATTTTATTAGAAACCTATCCAGCCAGTCCATTTTGCAAGCCCAATTGATCAGATGATTGGTATTGGCATGGTGCCCCAATCCTTCAAAAGATCAAGCACTGTTTTCATTTTATATCTGTTCTACATTGGTTTTGTCATTTTTTCTTCTCTTCAAAGATGAAATGTGATTATGTAGTTTTTAACACTACTTTTGAAACTCTTGCTCTGAATTTCTGTCCATTGTTGATAGCGATATTGGAATTTGGGACAATGAAAACAAGGAACTGAAGATGAAAATAGGATAAACCAATCGTCTTGGCTTTCTGAGCGCCACCAGTGGATGAAAGCTGTCGGACTGGGTATCAAGTTATTAAAAAATGGTTACATAACCACCCTTATAACTGTTATACAAGGGTGGGAACTAATGTTGTCAAAATCGTAATCGTATTGCAAATTGTAATATGGGTCGAATCATATTGAATTGTAAATCGAAAGTTTTTTTTTTAAATGATGTTCTTATAAAAATGGAAAATTATGAAAATATAAATAAATAAGGAAAATAAAAGCTCATCAATCATCTTGTTGCTATCAATATGCACAAGTAATACCATGCCATGATAGTGTTAAGGGCTTGTTTAATTTTCCATGATACCAGTAAATCCTGGTAAATAAGTAATTCTTACCTTTTCACATTGTTTGAAAATGAGAGAGTAATTTTGTCACGCCTAGAAATTCAGATATCCGAATAAGGTCTTCGGGACTCGAATCCCAAGGTTCATGAGTTATAATATAATGATATTTATTACAGTCCACGTAATTCAATCAAATTCAATAAATATTCAACATCATTTAAAAGAAAATGCAGCTGAAATGTTTATTAAATTCAACTCTCTTGATAGTTTTCTCTTTTTACGTCGAAATTTGAACATAAACTAAACCTAGATAACAAAAAAACTGAATTGAATTAAAACTAAATTTAATTTTTTAGAAAATAAAACTAATAGTAGAAGCCCGTCTGCTGCTCGTAGTATTCCAGCTCTGCACCTGTGTATTTTTTTATAGTAGGGTGAGCATAACAGCCCAATAGGGTCATTTCTTACTCAAAATTTAATATGTTCAGATAATATCAAATTTTTATAACAATGGAGGAAAATAGAATGCAGATAATGAATTTAAGCAACAGAATTGTGAAAATGAGATGCATGTGATATTTTGTATGAATTCTTATAACAATTATATCATTTCTTACAACATCGTACCCAAGTAGATGGTCACATTGCATTAACGCCCACGCACTGGTACCTCATGGTGATGGACTCATTTATACGTTCGCTGGTCAGACTACTGCTCCAGTTGTACCTCCGACGTATGTCCACGCACACAATTGTACTCATAGGCTGTACACAAAGGAGATTCCAAAGGATCCAACGGGTTCTAGGATCTTTCACCCAAGGGACATGATTACCCTATTTATTGGCTTTAGTGTCTCTCACCTAAGGGACACGATTACCTTACTTGCTAGCTTTAGGGTCTTTCACCCAAGAGACACGATCGCCCTACTGACTGATACAACTTTATTTTTTTTCTCACAATTAAATAATCAATAGAGAAGCATGAATAACATGAACAATTCTAAAATCAACAAAAATAAATAAATAATAATTTAATAAATCAAATTTCTACATTATAATGTGGTTTCTATACAAGGTGCATAATTCGATATTATTAAAATTTAGTTTATGAAATTTGTTAAAATATCAAGTTATTTTCTGTAATAGTGCTGAAAATTTTACAAGAACTCCTAAAAATGTTGGAATACCAATTTTGTCTCAAATTTTGAATTTTGAATTTATTTACTTATTTGCAATGTAAATAAATTATTTTATTTGAAATTTAAATTCCTATTTATTAATTTATAAAAGTTTAGTTGTACCTTATATTTAAATTATTATTATTATTATTATTATTTTATTTTTATAACTTAAACTAGAGTTTAAATTAGAATAATGATTAGAAGTTTGAATTAATATCGTATTAAATTTTGACTTAATTAATTTAAGAAATCATACAAGTCAGAGTTCATAATACTTACCAAATAAATAAAATTTTGAATTATAATTAATTATTTTTAAAGCCTTCAAAGTCATCTTAAATTTAGATTTACATTAATTTAATTCTTACAACAAAAAAATAAAATAATAATAATAATAATTTTTAATTCTCAATTAGTATAATTAATATTAATTCTCAACTTTAAAAAATTAAAATTTTAATTTAACTGCTTGTTAACAATTTAACTGTAACTACTTTACTTTAAATTAAATTAATAAATCATTTTAATATTTAAAATTTCACTCAATCTAGATTAATTAAATTAAATTAATTATTATTTATAAAATTAAATACATATATTGAACAATGCTTAAAATTTATAAATTAATTTAAGTTATTAATTCTATTTTTACTAAAAATAGTTAGTTTTAAATTCAACAATTCTGATATAAAATAATAAAATCTATCTGCATATACTATATTACATCTGACTTAAAAATTCATAACTTAATTTGAATATATTATATTTTTAATAATTTACCTTTATATAAATGAATTTTAAAATTCATGAATAACTCATTTTAATTTTAATATTAACAAATATTTTTTATATATAGAATTTCTAAATTAAAATATAAACTTAGATAAATTGTTTATTTTATTCCGTAAATTTATTTTTAATAATTTATCTAAGTTTATATTTTAATTTATATTTGTTAATATTAAAATTAAAATGAGTTATTCCTAAAATTTAAAATTCATTTATATAAAGGTAAATTATTAAAAATAGAATATGTTCAAATTAAGTTTTGAATTTTTAAATCAGATGTAATATAATATATGCAGATAGATTTTATTATTTTAACTAAGAATTATTTTTAGAAAAAAATAGAATTAATAACTTAAATTAATTTGTAAGTTTTAAGCCTTGTTTAATATATGTATTTAATTTCATAAATAATAATTAATTTAATTTAATTAATCTAGATCGAGTGAAGTTTCAAATATTAAAATGATTTATTAATTTAATTTAAATTAAAGTGGTTACAATTAAATTGTTAGCAAGCAGTTAAATTAAAATTTTAATTTTTTAGAGTTGAAAATTAATATTAATTATACTAATTGGGAATTAAAAATAATAATAATTATTTGTTGTAAGAATTAAATTAATGTAAATCTAAATTTAAGGCGACTTTGAAGGCTTTAAAAATAATTAATTATAATTCAAAATTTTAGTTATTTGGTAAGTATTATGAACTCTGACTTATATGATTTCTTAAATTGATTAAGTCAAAATTTAATATGATATTAATTCAAACTTCTAATTATTATTCTAATTTAAACTCTAGTTTAAGTTATAATAATAATAATAATATAAGGTACAACTAAACTTTTATAAATTAATTAATAGGAATTTAAATTTCGAATAAAATAATTTATTTACATTGCAAATAAGTAAATAAATTCAAAATTCAAATTTTGAGACAAAATTGGTATTCCAACATTTTAAGGAGTTCTTGTAAATTTTTCAGCATTATTACATAAAACAACTTGATATTTTAACAAATTTCAGAAACTAAATTTTAATAACATCGAATTTACGCACCTCGTAAAGAACCCGTATTATAGTGTAGAAATTTGATTTATTTATTTTTATTGATTTTAAAATTGTTCATGTTATTCATGCTTTTCTATTAATTATTTAATTGTGAGAAAAAATATATAATTGTATCAGTAAGTAGGGCAATCGTGTCCCTTGGGTGAAAGACCCTAGAATCCGTTGGATACTTTGAAGTTTTCTTTGTGTATAGCGTATGAGTACAATTGTGTGCGCAGACATACATCGGAAGTACAACTGAAGCAGTAGTCTGACCAGCTAACGTATAAATGGGTCCATCACCATGAGGTACCAGTGCATGGGCGTTAATGCAACGTGACCATCTACTTGGGCACAGTGTTGTAAGAAATGATATAATTATTATGAGAATTCATGGAAAATATCACAAGCATCGCATTTTCACAATTCTGTTGCTTAAATTGATTATCTGTATTCTATTTTCCTCCATTATTATAAAAATTTGATATTATCTGAACATGTTAAATTTTAAGTAAGAAATGACCCTACTGGGCTGTTATGCTCACCCTACTATAAAAAAAAAGGTATAGGTGCAGAACTGGAATACTACGAGCAGGCGAGCCTCTACTATTAGTTTTATTTTCTAAAAAATTAGGTTTAGTTTTAATTTAATTCAGTTTTTTTGTTATTTAAGTTTAGTTTATATTCAAATTTCGATGTAAAAAGGGAAAACTATCAAGAGAGTTGAATTTAATAAACATTTCAGCTGCATTTTCTTTTAGATGACGTTGAATATTTATTAAATTTGATTGAATCACGTGGATTGTAATAAATATTATTATATTATCACTCACGAACCTTGGGATTCGGGTCCCGAAGACCTTATTCGGGTACTCGAATTTCGGGGCATAACAAGTTGGTATCAGAGGCAGGTTAGATTAAAAATTGTGGACCTAGGGTTCTCTTTGAAATTAGTGACTCAAACATAAATCCCTTTGCTTTTATGATAGGAAAAATAGAAATATAAACTTGGAAACCATTGCATTATGTTAACATCATATATAATCTTATTTAGACTTGACATTGAACTAATAACCAAAATTTAGACCGTAAGGAATTTTTAGCGTTTTTTTGTATACTACGGTAAATTGGACAGTAATAGTAAGCAAAAAATACTTGACTTACAAAAGTCATAACTAATTAATTAAAACTCCTTTTAAGTTGATTCAAATCACAGTCGTAGATTAACAAGTGTAGTTTCAGTAAAAAATAAAAAATAATTCAAAAATATAAATCTAGGTTTATCCTTTACCAATATTAAGTTATGTGTATACTAGTTAGAAATCATTTGTTTCTAGACAAACCTAATTATCCGAATTTTAGAATTTTCTGTAAACTTTGTATTAGGCTGAAATTTTATAGAATTATAGAAGACTCATATATGTATCATCATAAAAAATTTTAGATCAATCCAATGCTTTTAAGTATCAGAAACATTAGCGGGAATAGTATCCTAAGAATCTGAATTTTCTGCACTACAACTTTAATATATGTCATGGCCTAAATTCTCTTAATCTTAATGTGTTAGTCTTTTAGATCATCAAATCTTTCTTGCAATCCAAAAAAATTTTCATGCTCATAGAGACCTTAAATAGTATGCACTCAATTAATGATACTTAGAATTCAACTTAGTTACTACAACCTACCTTGGTTGTCACACACTAAACTTACATGTTTAATTGATCGTAGATTATGGCGGATCAAAACATTGATGTCGGAGCCACATTAGGAGCTCCTGATCCTGATACCACTGAAAACGGGTCACTTATGGGTGGGATTATTAGGGTCATAGGAGATTTTACGACTCTTGTGGGCTATCAGATAAGACAAACTCAAGCGTAAGGTCAAACTCAAACTGTTCACGTAGCTAACGAAGGGATATGAACTTTATTAGAAGGGTTCAAAAGACAGAGGCCGCCTGTATTTAAGGGTGGGCCTGACCTATCCGAGGCTTAGGTGTGGAAGAAACAGATTGATAAGATATTCACGATTATGAAGTACGATAAATACCAGAAAGTAGAATTGACTATTTACATGCTAGAATGGGAGGCGGATCATTAGTGGGACTTAGTCGTTAGGATAAACCCGAGAGTTGAAGCCTGGACCTGGGCCCAGTTTTGTGAGAAGTTTAATGATAAATACTTTCCCTTATATGTGAAAAATCAAAAGGTAAGAGAATTCATGAAATTAGAGCAGAGTGATATGACAGTGCGCCAGTATAATGCTAAGTTCACGGAGCTATCGCAATTTACAACTTTTCTGGTGTCCGATGAAACCCGTAATGAACAAAATTTTGAGGAAGGTCTAAGTGCCTCTATTCGTATCCGATTAGCCCATTTCATATAGAAGACCTATGCCAAAGTGTTGGAGTGTGCCTTAGCAGTGGAGAAAGACATCAACGAATATTAGAAGAATCGTAATCAGAGAAATGACGTAAAAAGTGGTACTAGAACTGCTACACATATATATCCAGCCCAACAAGATGCAGCTAAGAGATAGAGAACAACATCGACATCAATGGCTAGACCAACGACAGCACTTCCTGCACCACGATTTTTAGAATTTTGCTATAATTGTGGACTCGAGGGCCACACTTCTCAGTTTTTGTTTCAGACCACAGCGCACTCAATATCCACAAAGGTCAAGACCTTCACATCAGTCTTTCAGGCCTCTCCAGCAACAGGTGTCGCTGTCTATGTCACAGCGACCTCCACTAAATCCTTCCGCCTCACAACCATCCTTGAGACCACCTCAGCCATATTCACAGAGGTCGCTACAGTTGTACTCGAGACCACCACAACAAGAACTTTCATCGGTATATCAGAGACCACCTCAGCAGCCGCTGCCACAAGTTAGACCTCAGCAGTACCAGCAGTCGAGGCAGGGATTTCAGGCACCACGACCACAAGCTCAAGGCCAAGTCTATGCCCTAGTGTAGTCAGGTGACGACACAGTGCAGCCGTACGAGAACTTGACGTAACAATACGAGGGCCCAACTCAAAGTTATGATGTTTCAGCACAGTCTGAGGATGGAGCGACCCAGACTTATGGTGATGCCGCACCTTTATATGAGGATCCAGCACCGCCAACAGATGACATTATTCAGTTTGACATCGAGGCTAGCAGCGACATAGTCGAAGCTACCATCGTCATTTATTCATCCTTAGCTAGAGCATTATTTGACTTTGGAGCATCGCATTCATTTATTTCTTACTGCCTTTTATGCTCGCTTGGGTTATCTCCTACTCCCTTAGATAAAAAGTTAACGGTAGCAAAACCCCTTAGTAATTCAATGGATCTAAGTCAAATTTGTTAATCCTGTTCGATTATGATTGAGAACGTAAATTTACCAGCTAATCTTATAGTTATGCCGATACGAAAATACAATATTATATTGGGGATGGATTGGTTATCTTTATATCGGGCAAAAATTTATTGTTTTAGGAATATAGTCATATTAAATATCGATGGGTGAGCATCATTACAATTTCATGGGATGCGAAGGAAGGGAGTACCGGTTAGTTTGTCAGCCATCTCGGAAATTGAACATCAATGAGTAAAACAAATTTCGATTGTTAATGAATTTCCAGAAGTATTTCAAGATATTCTTAGATTACTGCCAAAGAGAGATGTTGATTTCACAATCGATCTGGTACCTAGGACTGCACCAATCTCCAGAGCACCATACCGTATGGCACCTATTAAATTGAGAGAATTAAGGGAGCAACTTCACCAGTTCCAAGACCAAGGCTTCATTAGGGCTAATACGTCGCCGTGGGGTGCACCAATATTATTTGTAAGAAAGAAGGATGGGTCATTGAGGCTATGTATCGATTACTGGTAACTTAATAAGGCGACTATCAAGAACAAGTACCCGCTGCCGAGGATAAATGATTTATTCGATCAGATGAAGGGAGCTAAATATTTTTCAAAGATAGACATACGGTCTGGATATCATCAGTTGAGGATTAGAGATGAAAATGTACCCAAGACTGCATTTAGAACTCGGTACGACCATTATGAATTTCTAGTAATGCCCTTCGGACTAACAAACGCTCCAGCAGTATTTATGGACCTCATGAATAAGGTCTTCAAATCGTTTTTAAACCGATTCGTGATAGTGTTCATAGATGATATTTTAATTTACTCCAAGACGTAAGAGGATCATGCTGAACACCTTCGTATAGCTCTTCAAACTTTAAAAGACAATTAGTTGTATGCCAAAGTTTCAAAATGTGACTTTTGGAAGAATAAAATAAAGTTTTTGAGGCACGTGGTATCAGAAAAGGGAGTGTCGGTAGATCCATTGAAAGTCGAAGCAGTGTTAAATTGGGAGCAACCAACCAATGTGACAGAAGTGCGCAGTTTTTTCGGATTAGCTGGTTATTAGATAAGGTTCATTGAGGGATTCTCTAAGATAGCAAGGCCGTTGACTAACTTGACCGAGAAGGGTACTTCTTTTAAATAGAATGAAAATTGTTTGCAGGTTTTCTCTAAATTGAAGAAGCGATTAACGGAAGCCCCAGTACTTTCTTTACAACAGAAGAGTAAAGATTTGTGGTATATACTGATGCATCTTATCAAGGGTTGGGATGCGTGCTGATGCAAAGTGGTAAAGCAATAGTATTCACGTCAAGGCAGTTGAAACCTCATGAGGAGAATTATCTCACTCACGACTTAGAGCTTGCTGTTGTAGTGTTTGCCTTAAAATTTTGGAGGCATTATCTTTATGATGAGCAGTTTGAACTGTACTCGGACCATAAGAGTTTAAAGTATCTTTTTGATCAAAAAGACCCAAATATGTGGCAGAGGAGATGGATGAAATTCTTAAAGGATTATCATTTTCACATCTGCTATCATCCAGGTAAGGCGAATATCATAGCCGACATGTTAAGCAGGAAGACGCGTAAGCTGGTGGTGAATTTAATGATTAAAGAATGGGATATGCTTGATATAGTTAAAGATTTTGAAGTCAGACTTCGTATCGATGAACCTTTTTATTGGTAATTTAGTGGTGCAGCCCACTCTTGTTAGTAATTTCTTAATTATCCATTTAGATTAGCTCTTTAATTTTTATATTAGGATGTAGTTATTCAGGATTTTCTTTTTCTAAGTGCGACGAATAATAGAAGCACAGAAGAATAATGCATGGTTATAAGAGAAAATAACAGAAGAAGCTGGAAAGGACAACTCAGAGTGGCGAGTAAGCTCTGATGGTGGGGTCAAATTTCAATTGAGGTTATGTGTTCCAGACATATTTGAATTGAAGCAAGAAGTCTTATATGAGGCACATCGCACAAAATTCACCATCCACCCATGAGGAACCAAGATATACCGTGATGTACGACGTCAATATTGGTGGAGTAATATGAAGAGAGAAATAACTAACTACGTTGTAAGGTGTATTACTTGTCAGCAGGGTAAAGCGGAGCATCAAAAGCCTTCAGGACTTTTACAATCTATGTCTATAGTATCCGATCGAGACCCCAAGTTTACATCACGCTTTTGGAAGAATCTTCAGTAGGCATTGGGAACAACGCTAAACTATAACATGACTTTTCATCCGTAGACTGACGGGCAAATGGAGCGGGTAAATTAAATTCTAGAAGACATGCTTCGCAGCTGCATTCTTGACTTAAAGGGAAATTGGGACGACCACCACTATTTAGTAGAATTCACCTACAATAATAGTTTGCAGTCCAATATTGGCATGACGCCATTCGAAGCTTTATATGGAAGACCTTACAGGTCACCAAATTGTTGGACCGAAGTGGGCGAAAGAACATTGTTGGGACCGGAACTAGTGCAAGAGACATCCGAGAAGATTGTCGTCATCAAAGAACGTTTACGTACCGCTCAGAATCACCAGAAGAGTTACGCCGACAATCACCGAAAGAACTTGGAGTTCGGCATTGGAGACCATGTGTTCTTGAAGGTATCCTCGATGAAAGGAGTTATGCAATTTGGGAAGAAAGGAAAATTGGCACCACACTACATTAGATCATTCGATATCTTGAAGAGAATAGGCCTCGTAGCTACAGAATAGCCTTTCCTCAGTTTTTTGGCGTTCACGACATATTTCATGTATATATGCTTCAGAAGTACGAGAGAGGCGCATCACATATCATTAACTAAGAGTCATTGAAAATTCGGGAGGACGTCTCATACATATAGCAACCGATTCACATACTCGACAGGAAGGAACAAGTACTTCGAACAAGAATAATTCTACTCATGAAGGTTCAGTGGGGGCATCATGGCGAGAACGAAGCTTCGTGGGAGAGAGAGGATGAAATCCGAGAGAAGTACCCTCATCTCTTCATATGATAGGTATGTTAAATTTCGAGACGTGCCAAGTTCCACCTTGAAGATCGATACAAAAGTGTTGACTTAAATCTGTAGACCCCACCGTAATATATATGATATATCCGCACAGTCCATATATTTTATTAGAACATTTTGAGGCGTGAGCTGAAAAATGAGACAGATCCAACACTCAAATGGCCCACACGAAAGGAAACAATGGCCTTAATTTGTCCACCGTTGAAAGTTGTTTCTTTCACTGAGCCCACGTTGAGGTTTTTTCATCATTTAACCCATTCATAGGGCCACATAGACAAGGATAAGGGGAAAACACATATATCAGCTTGATTCTAAACTTTTAAGGGGCCCCAAGAAGTTTTTAATGGTAGGCGTTCAATTCCTGTTTCTTGTGGTGTTGTCCACTTGAGCTTTGGATCTGCCTCCTTTTTTTGCTCATGTCCTAAATTCAGCTAGCGTAACAAATGAGCAGTGTTGATAAGTCACATACATCGCGATGGGCCTTACATTGATTTTGTAAATTTCTTGATTTAAGTATTAAAAAAGTAAATTGTCACATCAGCATTGGGAAAGAAATAGTAATTACCTAGGTAAATAACTATTACCTATTTACATGGTAATTACAGTTGAACTGTAAAATCAAACAGGCCCTGAAAGATTCTTACCTTTCCTTTTTATTTTATTTTTTGTCTTTCAAGAAATTTTTCTTAAAATCAAATGTATACTTAATAATTTATATTCTTGTTACCTTTATTGAATGTAGAATCACATTAGCAAAGCTGCACTTAATTTTATAAACTGATGAAAGAAGATATCTTGATTTTTAACCATTATTTCACTGTACATATAAAGTCAACGTTATCATAACTATTCATAAAAACATGTCAGATAAGTCATACATCAATTTGTTATTTCCACTAGTTAAGAAGTAAGAAATTATTATTATTATTAACTCTATGATTTAATATTGAAGAGAATATATATTATTTAATTTTTTATTTAAAAAAAAAAAAATTACCCTTTCTGAAGATTCTTTTTTCTTTTTTCATTTTTGAAAGGTTTATTGTAAATGATTTTTAAAGCCTTCGCTAATTTAAAACATAAAATAAAAGCCAGGTGAAGCTTAAAATAGAAGAGAACGAGTATAGTTTGAATTGTAAATTGGGATTTGAATCCTAAACCGTAGGATTAAAATCATTGAATCGTATGGTTCATATAAAAGTGCATTCAAATCGTGTTGCTTAAGATTCAACTCAAATACTAAAATCATAAGATTTTGACAACATGGGAGGGAGGGATCTGGCTGAGTCCCAACCAGATTGAGTTTCTCTCGAGTCTGGGTTAAATCTGGTTGAGGGAGGGAGAGACCATAAAAGCCAATACATGCCGTATCAAAGTCGAAGTGTTCTATGTGACTGCAAAAGCCCTATTTTAGGGGGGAAAATGAACTTTTCTCTATTTGTTCTTGTTTCTCTACTTCAGCTGCGGAGGAATCCTTTATTAACAAAACAAAAACACTCATTTTCATATCAATCTACGCCTACCGTGTGGATCAGAACATAAGATATGATATGGTAAAAAAGAAAACTGTCCTGGAAAAAATAGAAAGATGGGGAAATCACCGCTTTGTTTTTTATCTTCTTATGGCATTTCAATTCGATGGGGCTAATCTATCAAATCATGCTTGATTTGTGTTATCGTCCATTGGAGTCCGACACTACATATCATATCATATCAGCTTTGGGCCTGGCTATATTCAAAATAATGGTTAAACTGTACACATGAGACAGTTGCATCACAATCTGGACCATCCAAATTTCTGTCCCAATAGTTGATGGAACATAGCCAAAAATTGACAGTTAGTTGATGATAGTAACCACATGATTTTCCCTTCATATTTAACCACACAATTTTGCTTTCAGTCATCAATTGAATGGTTAGGATTGCTTTATCATGCCAATTGTAGAGAGACGCACTTCTCACAATTTGAATGGCATGGATGGTATGTGATTGCCACATGTTAGGTGGATGAGTTACCCTCTTCATGGTGGGCCATAGGAAGTCTTAATGATCAAAAACCACTGTTTTCTGTGGTGTGGTCCACCTGAGAAATGGATTTTCTTCATTTTCGGTATCTTACACTAAAATGAGATGGAAAAACGCATGGAATGGACAGCATAGATTTACAATACATACATCAAAGTGGGCCCCACGGTCAGGGCCGCACCTAAACCACGGGAAGACTCTGGGAACACTGTAAAGAAAACCCATGGGTTTCTTTAAACAAAACAAATTAGCTGACGCAAAAGTGGGTAAGGCAGAAGAATAAGGCCAAGCTGACGCAAGCTCATTCAGCGAGCAACTGACTTTAATGTAGATAAGGTATCAGGCTTACTTTAATGTAGATAAGGTATGAGACTTGACCTATGTCATCGCCAATTAAATAGACTCATGGTTCAGTAAAATTCAAACCGTCGGTATCATAAAGCATGCATCTCAAATCACAAAGTTATCAGATTTCTCTAATGGGCTACAAACCATCTATTCCATCACATCCTCTCCCTACCTTCCTCTCTAGGGGATTAGGTCAGACCCCGGCCTCACCCAAGAGTGTGATCCAAATCTCAAGTAAACAGTAGTGATTGACCATTAATGGGCTACAAAAGTTTCGGGCCAAGCTGATATTTGTTTTTTCCCCTTCACCCAGGCTTGTGTGACCTTATCAAGGGATTGGATGGCAAACAAATACTATGCAAACATTAACTTGTGCCATATGAAGCTTTTAATAATGCTAGGGCGTTCAATCACCACTATTTCCTAAACTACAGTCCTCAATCACCACTATTTCCTAGAGTACAGTCAACCTGAGATTTGGATCTTTAGTTTAAAATGATCTGTAAAAATAACATAATAGATGTATCAAAGGCGGGCTCCACAGTATGGGTAGCACCATCTTGGGTGAGGCCGGGGTCTCACCTAATCTAACTTAGGTACTCTGGTGCTCTCAATCATTCATACCAGCCCAACTGATCCATATTCAAAAAGTTCTTTCCAAAGAATATAAGGTTCTTTTTTACTTTTTTCTTTTTTTTTTTTTTGAAATTGTCCAAAAAGCCTAATTATTCCTTACATTCAAAATATGAAAGATTCGTTACCTATGTAATTTTTTCAAAAAGTAATAATTTCAAAGGAGCCTTGCTGCTTAAGGAAAAATGACCATATCCAAGAAATCTCTTGGAAGTCACCCAATGCCCAATGGACACATCCAACATAACATTTGGAATCAATGGAAATCACCGGACCATCCTACCTTCCCGTCGGGTATGAGATACAGCAAGATAACCAATGGATAACCAATGGATTTCAAGATCCGTTACACCGTGACACTTGTGTTGTATATGAATATCAGCAATCATCACCATTTGTAAAATCTAGTTAGGGTACATTAGGGTAGGAGTAAATAAAGACAATCAAATCATCTTTATTAGAGAGGATTTGAAAGTAAATAGAGAAAAATGTCCTTTTGAGCTCCATTGAAAAGTTAAATGTGTAAATAAAAGTGTAACCATGCACGTCCACCACACATATTGTGTGAATAAAAGTGCCACTGTGCAGATGTCCACCACACATCATGCCAATGATACTTTAAAATAATTCAATGATTGAATACATCACTAAAATCACACTAAAAGAATGCCCAAACCATCTCTATGTAAATGAACTACTAAAAAAAATGAGCTTTACATGTAAAACAATATTTTTACCCCATGAACAATTTGACACCATTGTTAGATTGAATGATATGCATTTTCATACTATAATCATCGTGTAATAGTAGATGTTAATCCCATCAATTGTTACGCAGCTTTCTAAGATAAGCAGCAATGGAAGGTCAGGTGAGCAAATAAGAGCAAATTTCTATTGATGATTTTAACCGATTAGAGACGGTTTCTGAACCTAAGTATCATCCATGACACCCTGCCAGAGTATCAAAGAAGGATCGAAACGTCACCTGGTTTCGCAATCTTTTGAATACACGGCAAGTGAGGAAGAAAAGGTCACAAATACGCGACAAAGGATCCATTCATTTGCCCGGCAACTGGCCCAAGATAGTTTTCCACACGACAAAATCTCATTCAACAGTGCCATACCCAGGATTCCTGGTCAATATTACCACCAGCACGCGTGCCCATCCAATTCCTTCGTACCACCGGCCATGATTCCGAATAAATCCCATCAATATTTTAAAAAAACGTACAGCTAAGATCGAATAGAGAATCAAAGCAAGCATTACTACTAGTTTACTGCTGTAAAAGAGAGAGAGAGAGAGAGAGAGAGAGAGAGATCTAGGAAGTACATTTACTTTACATCATCCAACGGAAACCCAAACCCCCTCTTTTCGACTCGATCACTTTGGAAACGGAACCGGCTAGGCGGACGGACGGAGAGGAGCTGCATCCTCGGCCGTAGGCGCGTCCGGCTGGGATTCCCCGTCCTCGCTGCCTCCGAAAACCTTGGCAATCCGTTCCGTCGGGATCAGGGGGAGGTAGGCCGACAAGGTATACCCCCTCTCGGCCGTGTAGCAAACGGTCTGGTTGTATTTCTCCGACCAGTAAGCGGCGGTGGGGACCACTATGTGGGCAACCTCCGGGAAGAGCGGGAGGCGGTTGAGCGACTTCCATCCCGACACCGCGTACCGCTCCGCCACCGGCTCGTACCTGGCGTACAGCTCCTTGGCCGTAGGCTCCAGCTTCACGTACGTCGTCCTCGCGATCTCGGTAGCCGTCTCGATCACACCAGCGCGCTGGACCTCTGAAACCACGGCTCGTGCAACCTCCGGGCCATTGTGAGCCGCCGAAAGGGCTTTGCTCGACGCCACCTTAACCAGCACCGGAACGTGCTTATCCACCTCGTTAATGAAGCCATCGACCTGTATCACGTGATCAGCTACGATAGAGGATTTTGTCGTTTTCCTTAAAAAGAAAGCCAATGAGGATTTTCTCGTTTTCTAACGTGTAAGGGCGAGGAGGAGGAGGATGTACACGAGGTTAAGGAGAACGGCCTGAAATTTATTATCTCTAAACCAGCTCTCATTGGACCCTATTTACAATCAAGAATGTTTCAAAGGGAATGGAATTGCGTACTGCTCTAGCCACGAACGTTCAGTTCTGTTGGCGGGCCCAACTTGATGTATATGTTTATCCATGCCGTTATCCCTTTTCTCTCGTCTTTTGAAGTATGAGCACAAAAATAAAGCAGATCAAACGTTGGGAACCACACCAGACTCTTGCATTTAATGCAATCCAAGCTGATTATTACATCTAATGCAACGGATATTTAATGTTTTACGCATTTAATGCGATCCAAGCTTATTATTTGATCTGGCTATTTTTGGTGAGCATATTTTAAAATGAAATGATACGACAGAAGCGATGGACTGTGGATAAAAGATAGGTCACAGTTAGGGAATCCACTCTCAACTGTTGTATGTAGTGCGGCTCACCTAAGTCATGGACTGCTTGACTTTTAAGGCAATGGCTCACCATGGACGGCTGAAGAGTGGCGGGTCCTGATGGTAGTCTTGACCCTATGCAACCCTTATAAAAACAAAAAGCCCACTCAGCACGTGACAGCCACTACTAAAAATAAGTGGAAGGGTCTAGAAAACTTTCACCAAGTACTTATAACCGTATAATAGTTTTGCAAACTGAGGCCCACCTGACGAGTGGATCCACCTGATTCTTGGGCTAAGGCTAGGGCATCAAAGTTTTATTGATGGATGGATCGGATCTCGGATCCATCGTGCCATAATGGCACACGTGTGGCGTGTACATGAGCTTACTGACACGCGCAAAGCTCATATCATCATGCGCGGAAATGGGGAATGAGCGAATGTCTCGTGGTTCGGGAGGCATCTCCATGAAAAATACTTACGAAAGGTACACGTGTCAGAGATGCACAAATGCGTACTCCATCCGTCGCCATGCGGGATCGGAGCCGCTCGTCATGCGATCCTACACGTGTGACTTATTTTCACTTGTGAGGCGAAGGCAACTAGCGTCTAAGTTACGAGCTTCATCCTGCACGATGTTCTGTCGGCTCATGTTAGCAGCAGCGCGGATCCGGCTAACATGCGCCGACCTAAAGTATGGGCATGGACGCGGATCGTAAACATCGTACGCGGCGCACGTTAGGAGCAATCCGGGGACGGTTGCGACTAACATGCACCGGGGGTATTTAAAAACAGCAGTCGGACGCAGGGAATTACCAACCTTACGATCGGCGAACTTCAGGAGCTCGAAGGGCACGTCGCGGAATTTCTCGTAGACCGGGCCGATAACGTTCTTCACGGTCCCCTCGACTGTCTGGACCCCAGGTTTCAATGGCCCAGAATTCTCCTTGGCGAAATCGTAGATGCCTGAAAGGAAAACGATGGCGTGGATCGCCGCCACTTGGACGAAATCCAGATACTTGAGCCTCTGTACCTGATCTTGAGTCTGCAAATCAAGAAAATCAAAAAATAGAAACAAAACATAGGGCGATCAGAATCAACGAAAACCTAATCTGATCTGCTTATACAAAAGGAACCCATGGTCCCCTAATTTAGACCGTTAATTCGATCAGCACGTCGTAGATAGTCCATGATCTAAAGATACGATGCTCGTAGCGGCTAGGATCCCGCACATAAGCGAACGTCAGGCCACTCCCATGGTGCGTCCACCAGATCAACGGTCTAGATCAGGAAATTATCGATCCCACACGTACGGATCCCTTGGAATTTCATCAGATCGAGGGTCATAGAACTCAAGATTAAAAAATCAGAAATCATCGATCATAAAAGGCTCAAAGAAAAATCGATTCGTCCACGAATCAGAGAAGAACAGCGATCAAACAAGAAAACCCTAATTCATCCCGATCAAGCCCCAAATCCGTGTCAAAATCAAAGCATTAGAAAATCGAATCGATTAGAAAAAAGATCGATCTGAATCCAGAGAAAATCCATACCATTTCAGTTTGCTGCTTTCCGTCTACTTCCGCCATTTTCGATTTCTCCTTCTTTTCAGAGAATTCCTTTGCAAACCCTGGAAAGCAAGGCTAGTAAGGAATGGGAAGAACACAAAATGGAAAACCCTAGAAATATGTGGTGATACAGATGCTCTTCAACGTGAAGCGATTTTATAGGCGATGAAGGTTATGGACCGGACGGCTACACCAGAAACTGTCTTCATACGTGTCGTAGTACGATTGGATTCATTCTATCCACCATGGAATATTAGGACGCGAATTGTGTAGTCAGGAGCCTACCCTGCGGATTAGATACTGACAAGTTGAGTATCGAGTCGGCTACTGAAGTAACGTCACCGAGTTCTGTGGGCCCCACTATAATGTATGTGTTGTATCTACACCGTCCATCCATTTTTAGATATTATTTTAAGTTATAAGCCAAAGAACGAAGCAGATAAAAATCTGTAGTGGACCCATCACAGAAAACAGTGGGGAGAGTGATTTCCACCGTTGAAGCTATCCTAATGCGTTTATTTGAAATTCAACACATGAAATAAGGGATATCACGACTATAAGCTTGATTTACAACTATTGTGGTATTTAAAAGTCTTTAACGGTGGGGCGTCACTGACCGACTGTTTTCCGTGCTGGGTCCACCGGGACTGTAGATTTAATTGATCATTCTTCGGATATTGCGCTAAAATAATCTCTTCAAAAGGATGATGGTGTGATGCAAAACATACATTATGGTGGGGGCTCACGGAACTTGGTGACGTCACTTCAGTAGTGAGTCTCGCTACTCAACCTGTATGTAGCTAATCCGCGCCCATGGCGTGGATACTATGTGGGGAGCCACGTTATGTATTTGTTTTATCCATGCCGTCCATCCATTTCCCCATATCCTTTTATTGTAAGAACCCAAAATTGAAGGATATCAAAAACTTAAGTGGACCCACCGCATAAAACAGTGAGGAAAATGACTTCCACCGTTGAAAGCTTGATCCAAAACTTCTGGGCCCCCATGAAATTTTCAACGGCAAGCGTTCAATTCCTGCTTACTCATGTATTGTAGTCTATTTATGGATTGGATATGCCTAAAATTTAGAGATCATCAGTCAAATGAGATGGATAAGCAGATGGACGGCGTGGATAGAGTACAAACATCACGGTAGGCCATAAGGAGTATCCACACCACGCTATTGCTTGGTGAGCTCCTCACTGCACAATTCGCGTCCTGAATATTGACAACTTCGAGGCGGACGGGAATTGGTGCAAGCCCAGGATCTGTGGAACCCACTACTATGTATGCGTGAAATCTACTCCGTCCATCCGTTGAGGACTCTAGAGATAATGTTACATACAAAAGATCAGCCTGATATTTTAAAGTATCAGATGGGCTTCACCAATAGGTTTGATGCAATATAGACGCTATAGTGGCCCCCACACACAAACGTACGGTGGTCGTCCATCTCCATTGTTTACTGTGGTGTGGTCCACCTGAATTGTTTATCTGGATGACTTTTGGTCTCAGCGGCTAACGTCGCACATGATGACAGAGTAGATTTCACGTACGCAATATGGTGGGCCAACAGATCTGCATGGCTGTACGCGCGCTGTAGAAGCTTCCGCTTCCTTAGAGCCGAAGTATTTTCAGAGCACCGTATGGGAGTTCGTTTTGTCTCTGTGGGGACTCTGGATCCAGCGTCCGTCGCGGACCACTGGGACACGCTGGACGGATGGTATTTATTTCAACATTTTCAATGACTCGAAATCAAAGGTTAAAATGAGTTATGAAGCGTCATCATAAAATAATGGTTTTTTTATGATTCTAAACAGAAAATGCATGGTTCGAAACATCAGACCATGTTAACATCTGGGGCCCGGTTGATGGCGACAGACTCTGCATCCTTAGCCGCGACGGAAGAAAAAAGAACTGGAAGGGGCGATTCTCAACTCGAGATTTCGCTCCTATTTCGTTTTACCTTCCCCATGCAGTGCCGTTGTTTAGTGATCAGGACCGTTGGTCTGGTGGGCCGTAGATGGACCATCCCGCAAAAGTTATCGACATTTATAGGAAAATACTGATCTTTTATTTATTATTTTTGGCTCACATATAAACGGCCAAGATGAGACATACGAATAACCGACATTTCTGGGTAGTGTATGCGGAGGCGCGGATTTCCTACGAAAGACTTTCACGGGAAGTTCGTGCGCTGGGAACCTAGTTGGGGCCCGCCGTAATGTTTATAAGAAATCCACCCCGTCCATCCGTTTTGTAAGATCATTTCAGAATATGAGGCCAAAAATGAACTAGATCCAATACTCGATTGGGCCGCAAAGGTGAGTATTGAACCTAAACAGTTGAAATATTTGTAGGGCCACAAGTTTTGAATCAGGATAATATTGTGATTTTAGTTCTTACCGGCAGAAATGTCGTTATGAACGGTATGGATGGCATGTTAACATCACTATCAACCCTAGGAAGGTTTCAACCGTAAGAATTTTTCTACCATCCACATTTTATTTTGGCCTGTTTGTTTTACAAATCCATGGTAAATGTAAATAAGCAATTAATACTTTTGTTACCCGATTCGAAAAGAGGAAATGCGGTTGTAATTTTACCAAGAAAATATTGGCATAAAACATTGTCATATAGCGTAAAATTTGTAAGGCTCATCACTATACATATGTTTGATCCACACTGATTATATTCCACATGCTCATTTTAGGGCATGAGACAAGAAATGAGATAGATAAAAAGCTGAAGTGGTTCACACCACGAAAACATGAGGAATTAAAGCTCTGCCATTGAAATTTTAAATGAGCCTAAGGCCCACAAGGATATATATATATTCCATCCAACATGCTCATAACGTCACACAAACATGGACAAAGGGAAAACAAAAATAATAAGCTTGATCTAAAACTTTTATGGCCCCAAAGAAAAATTGAATGGTAAGCATTCATTTTCCCATGTTTCTTGTGATGTTGCCCACCTGAGTTTTGAATTTGCCTCGATTTTGGGTCCATGCCTAAAAATGAGAGAGAAAAATGAATGGACAGTGTGGATTAAGATCCAACGTAACATTGGACCCATGTATTTTAATGGAAAAAAATGCTCAGCCCTCCCTATTTAGTGCATTAGCTTTTTGCAATAGCTTTCAAAAAGCTTCATGTGAGGAAGTCACAGGACGTAAAGACACAGGTAAATAATAATTATCCATTTACGTTGCATTTAGCATTGGATTTGAAAAAACGAACAGGCCATCAGTGAGGCCACATGAGTCATGGATCCTTCTCAATTTTGCTCCCACGTCATAAAATGATCTCAAAAAACGAAAGGACGAGGTTAATTTCTCAAAAACATAAGGGTGGGCCCACATAATTTTCCAGCTGAGGAACTTTCCGCGTCCGGTGTATCCATCGACAGGCGGTCCATGGCCCTACTTTCACTCGATTAGGGTGATATCGTTGCGCACTGATGACTTATTCTGAACTGGAGATACGGGGGAGTACACTTTTTCGGTGCTCTACTCTCGTAAGTGGCGGTCCCCGAACATGTGAGATATCCAAGCCGCTGATCATGATGGGCCCACTGCAGGTTCCCTGACCCAGAAATCAGAGAGTTCTCTTAGACTATGTAGGTTGTGTGCACCGTCAAGCCGCAACTGAGCAGTGATACGAGACAGGACTCTTGAAGGAGGCGGGGCCAGGGTGCTGCGGTGGATCCTTGACTGTGGGGACGCCTGTGATGTATGTGTCTTATATCCCGGCCGTTCATCGGTGTCCCCAGATCATTTTAGGTGATGCGCCCGAAAATGCAAGAATTCCAAATCCCACGCCACAGGAAACAGTGATGATTGAGATTAAAACTACTCAGGGCTACGGAAGTTTCGGATCCACTTCATTCAGATCTTCGTGACTTTATAAACAGGTTGGATCCGTTGGTCACCAAGAAGTTTTTAACGGTGGGCGTTTGATCACCACTGTTTCCGGTGGTGTGGTCCACAGGATGGACGGCATATAGAAGACCCATAAATTAACGTGGCCCACACAGCCGGGGATCCGCCGACCTCGGTCGATTCGGTGTCCTCTCTTGACGTGACACGTCACTTATCCCAACGCGTCACGTCACCCGACACGTGGCACGTGGAGAGCGGTGCTCGGTTCATGTTCTGCATGGCACGACGGCCCATGCATATCCGGCACGCGTTTAAAGATTAATATGCTCGCCAACGTGGCAATTTGTGATTGGATGAGAGTACGGGCGCCATAAGCTTTGTTTTTTCTTTCGATCGCAAATTCCCTGTGGAGGTAACGATAGAGTTTTGTTAATTCCACACGCGTGATAGAGCCGTAGCCGTCTAATATGACACATGTAAGAGATCTGAGCTTTCCATCAGGTGCGTTGTATTGTTTGGATATTTCTTACTAAAAATCAGGCCATTTTACATCTCAGGTGAGCTACTGTATTAAAGAAAAAATGAACGGTTGGGAAAAGAAAACTTAACCATTTACTCTGGACCTCGTGGCCCAGTTGAAAAGTGCAATTATATGATTTTCAGGCAGTTGATTCCAACGCTATTGAAAGTTCCGATCTCACACAAGGTTTCATATTTTCACATATATCTGCGTGTGAATGTGTATGGTTCTACACGCGTGTGAAAATTAGCAAATCTCAATGAATGCGCTGGGTTTTCTGATTGCCTGTGAGCCGGGCACGGGGATATTCATATACCCAAGCACGTAAGCGGACCACCTGACCTGAGTGGGTGAAATCGGATTGCATACTGAGAAAGTACGCTCTTATCGTACTGAGTAAACTCAGTTGGGACCACCTTGAATGTATGTGGTCTATCCACACCGTCCATCCATTTTTCCATCTAATTTAAGAAGTTAAGCCCAAAATTGAAGCACATCTAAAGATAAAGTGGATCATACCACTGGAAACAGTGTGGATAATGATTTTACCATTGAAACCTTTATAAGCCCCACAGTGATGTTTATTTGTCATCCAAGCTGTTCATAAGATCATACAAACCTGTATAAAGGTAAAACATAAATATAAACTTGATCTAAAACTTCTGTCCCCTCAGAATTTTTCAACGGTGGACGTTCAATTCAACTCTTTCCAGTGGGGTGGTCCATTTGAACATTAGATATATATAATTTTTTGTGTCAATCCATCAAATTATATAGTAAAATGGATGGATGGATAAAATACATAAATCACGGTGGACCTCACAGAGTTTACTGCGTACGCTAAACGCAGTGAGACACTCACTACGCAATCCGCTTCTGAGGTGGGTGGGACTCCTGACTGTGGGGCCACTGTGATGTACATGACTACATCCACACCGTCCATCTATTGAAAAAACTCATTTTAGGGCACGATCTTTTTAGACACTCCAACCCGAAAACGGATTGGCTACTGGCCCTGCCACTAGCCGAAGGGTAGTGGTTGGTGCTCTGCGGGCCCACCATGAAGTATTTGTTTCATCCATTCCGTCCAATCATTCTTCCAGATCAATGAACCCAAAAATGAGGTTGATCCAAATCTCAAGTGGACCACACAGTGTTGATTGAACGCATACCATTAAAAACTTGTCGAGGGCCACAAAAGTTTTGTATCAAGCTGATATATATTTTTTACCTTCATCCAAGTCTTTATGATCTAATCAACAGGTTAGTGGAAAATAACCATTACAGTGAGCCTACGAAGTTTTTAATGATGGACATTCAATCACTACTGTTTTCCCATGGTGTGGTCCACCTGAGATTTATATCTACCTCATTTTTGGGAAAAAGCCCTAAAATTATCTTTAAAAATGGATGGACGGCGTCGATAAAACACATACATCATGGTGTGGTCCACCTGGCTAGTGGCAGCGTCACTAGCCAAACCGCGTCCCTCCACCCCAGCCCAAAGGGAACCTGACGGACCGCTTCACCAATACTCACCAATACTGTATCTGGTGCTTTATTCTGCAATCACTGTATCACTGTAGCATTTGTACCAGCCGTTGGCATTCGTCTGTAAATTCCTACGCTCGCTGATTGGAGAGGGAAAATAAAAATAAAAAATAGTGCTGGGATATGTCTGCGAATTATTCCCACAACAGGGCATGAACCCAAGAAACTAAGGGCGTGTTTGGCCCGACACGGTGGATAGGATTGTACCACAGCCCATCTACTGTTTGGGACGGGGAGGTACTTCACGCAGGCGGCCTTGTAAACGTAACCGGCAACTCAAGGGATTCCGCAAATCCCAGCTGCAGATCTCGCCCATCCCTCGAAACAGTGTGGGATATGGAGTGGGATGGGCGATCTTCATTTCAGACGGCCGTCTCACGACCGCGCCCTGATGGAAGAGACGACTCCTAGGGCCTGTTTGGCCGGGCGAATTAAGAGGGATTGGATTTTAAGGTAATGATGGTGGTGTCACTGGATTGGTTTAGGATCCATGGGATTGCCATATCCGGGGACAAGATCACCGAGTCTGTTTGGCACACCCGGTATATCCTGGGATTTTACCTTCCAATCCGTCCAACCAAATACGCCCCAGGCACAATGGAATGGGATTAGGAGGGATGGGATCAATTTTAAGGTAAAGATGGTGATGTTAGTGAATTGGTTTAAGATCCATGGGTTTGCTATATCCCGGGTCAAGTTCATTGGGTCTGTTTGGCTCGTTTGGCATATCCCCGGATTTTACCATCCCATCCCTCCTAATCCCATGGGATCCATCTGGCCAAACACGCCCCTAAGGTGAGAGGTCCAGACCGGTGCTTCTCCATATATAGTTGACGATGAGCGGTTTAGGGCGAATGGTGTGCCCTGTTTTCTCCACCGGCAACGAGAAGTGTCGATTGTCTTCCTCACTACCGGTGAGCAGGTAGGAATCTTTGGCTTTGAAGGTAAGTCCGATACACACATCTGAGTTTTGGGATCCTGTTTTGAATCCTAGTAGAGTTTGTATGCCTCGATTGGGTGTGGGACTTGTACAGTAAAGGAAGAGTCCTTGGCTGTGTGGATCCCCAGTTGCAAGGAGGGTTCGATGAAAAGGAAATTGGTCAAGTACTTATGTAACAACCCTTTTTTTTAAGCGGTGGAAACTAAATCCCACTCTTTCCTTTAGTGTGGCCCACTTAAGCCTTGAATCAGCCTCATTTTTAGGCCCATGCCATATGATGGGTGTACAATATTGATGGACGTAGTGGATTTTTCACGACATCTCTATAGGTCCTGCCTTATTTTCAAAAAAAAAAAAAACAAAACAAAAGTAACGTGCTTGTGCACGTCACCTAAAACCAATCCCACCTCCTATTTTTCTCTCTCCTCTCCTTCTTCTTCGTGATACAACTGCAAACCTGAACCCATCTTTGGCCATCAACCCACCGTCCAAATGGAAGTGGCCCACCAATCTGAACCGTCTGTTAAGAAGATCTCCACCATCCAAATATGAACAACCTCGTCAGTAATTGCAGCAGGGCCACCAACAACTGAAGCTTATGTAATCTTCATCTTCTCCAAGCAAGATCTCAAAAGCTCCGAAAATCTTGGCCGATCATGGAGGTGGGACCCACCATTAGCTCCAACATCAGACTTCAACCGAAGATAACGCTGACTCTTCTCCACACTTGATGAGAGATGTGCGACATCTGCAAGCTTCCAACCACAATACCTACTAACCAAGTTTATTGAAGCTTTAAAATCCACCTTCCTTCAACCCGTGGGACTCATCCAAGTTATCCAGAACATATGACATGTTGAGATCTATCTTATACAAGAATCCGTCATTGAGACCGCAACATCTCCTTTGTCAAGTAGCCACCACATGATCTGCATGGAGCACTATTTCATATTCAAATCAGAAGTCATCTGGGCCTTTCAAGCAGTGTATGAATACCAAATCTGAGCCAAGATCAACACCAACGTGTAGATTCTGAGATCCGAATGAAACCGACACTCAAACGATCGCATTGGCACCAACTGTCCTTGTGCCATAGACACTCGAGAGCCGTGTTTTCTAAAGACATATATGTGTACGTCCATTGAGACTTTAGATAGCCTCCATCGCGAGAAAGAGATCAGAGATAGAAATAAAAAGAAAATTGAAAGAAAACGAATCAGTGAGAGGAAGAAATAGTCAAGCATTTCGAGTCGTCTGACTCGTTGTTCTATCCCGTCTGAGTTGTTGTTCTAGCGCATTTTGGACAAGATCATAATAATGAATTAGAAGAAAAGGCTAGAAGAAATGAGAAGAAAAGAAAGAATGAAGAAAGAGAAGCAGGTAATTTCATTGAGTTAACTCGGCGAGTCAACCTGATGACCCGCTAGCCTGATCATCTGAGCTGATTCCAGATTCAAACTTCGAGCCATTTCTCAACTAAGTTTCCATCTCCATCCTTTGATTTTATACGTTAGAGTAGCCTTGATTCGAGTCGACTCACTGAGTCAACTTAGTGATTTAACGTGTTATATTTTTTATATTTTAAATATTAGATAATTAGAAACCTTAGTGTTGGTCTTAATAAATTAGCATGTATGATTTGTGTAGGGACGTAATCGTTTTACGTTGAAAACATTTACTGAGTGCTATTAGTTTAAATGCGTCGAATTGAGTTCATGAGAAATCGGATTCAAACCATCTACATGTAGAATCCATCATTACGTCAAATCTATCACTCTAATAGCAAGTAGGGGATCTTCCCCGTTGAAACTTTTAGGTTAACACATAGATTGACTTGATTGTTATGTATTCAATTTATTTTATTATTGTCATTAGTTGCAGATTATTTTATTTGATTCTTAATTGCATATTATAGAGGTAATTTATTTAAGTTATTAATCGACTTCAATTAATTATTGGTATGTGCTTAAATTATAATTATTTTCTTATTATTACATGATGTATAATATATTTGAATTTACGGGTGCTCTGCCCCAAAAGGATATGTTATTTTTATGAAGTACTCTGCATAGGGTCATTTCTGAAAGGATCGGCTTGGTACAGGTGCTCTGCCCAGGGTCATTCCCGAAAGGATCAACATGGGTGTTCTGCCCTGGGTGATTCCCTAAAAGATATGCACACACGGGTGCTCTACCTTGGGTATTTACCCTAAAAGTTTATTCACCAAGTGCTCTGCCGAGGGTCATTCCCTAAAAGGATCAACACTGATGCTCTACCGAGGGTCATTCCCTAAAAAGATCAACACACACGGGTGTTCTGCCCTAGATTAAACCAAAAAGGATTTTAGATGACTGTATTATCTTTCTTTTTTTAATGAAAAATAAATTGTTATTATTACCATGTACAATGTCGATTCAATACTCGTAATTGATTCTATTTATTTTATTAAGTCGTATTGGTGTTAAAGTCGAATTTTAAATTTGGGAATGATGTGACCCTACGAGCCATTGCGCTCACACCCTTATAGATTGTTTTGTAGGGTCTATGTATGAAGAGCCAATTGGATAAGATTGAAGACTTTTCCTTTTGTTTATTTGTGGATTTCTTAAAATTCAATGTATTTTGTTATTATTATTCGTTTTTATCAATATAATTAAATATTCAAAGATTGATAACGGACGTTATTTAATAACAATGATTATTATCATTTTAATTGCTTTGATTGCCTTGAAAATGCATGAAAATAATGTGGGTTGCAATGTATATTTTGTTTAAATACAACTCACAGTCCTAAAATTCGAGTTCAGGCCTGGCCAACTCGGGTTCCAATTTTTGGGGTGTGACAACTTAAGTTGGGATTGGCATGTTGCCATCTGAATCTTAACAAGAGACCCACCATGAGGGTGGCATTACAAGTTCTCAAAGGTGAAGCTCCTATACCAGTTCCACCAAACTTGATAAACCTACTTTTATGTGGCTAGTGATGGATACTTCTCCTGAGGTTCACTCACTGGGCTTGGAGGGGCTTTTAAATGGTGGGGGGCATCTAAGCGTATGTACTAATTTTAGTGGTAGATGATATCTAGATTTGTTTGGATCAAATTCTCTTCTTGTGCTGTGATCCGATAAGAGTATGGGTTGATGTGTGTTATCTTTGTTAAGATTATCATCGTTTCTTAGAACAGGTTAAAACTATAGTGAGGAACACATATTGAAAATGTTGTGAGCTTTCTTTTTCTTTTTTCTTTTTTGGGAAATGCTAAAATGTTTAAAGTGTTGTTAGTAGCATAATATATTTGCATTATCTTTGTAGTTATTCCAGCAAGAACAATATAATGCACACCCAATGCCGCCATTTGAACCCATGACCTGTTGTGAAATCCACTCTATCTGCTAGATTTGTCCCCTTGTTAAGCTCAAAGCCAAAAAAATTTATGTGTTGGTGACCACATAATTGAAAACAATGTAATCTCCTTATGCTCGCCTATCAAAGACTTTATTAAGACTTTGCGGCCTCCTCGTCCTTAGCATGAAAAAACGAATGTGGCCTCCTCGTCCTAGTGATGTACTCGGCATATCTCTTACGACTGTTGTGGAGGCAATGCGTGGTTTTGGCCTTGAAAAAGGGGTTGACCGAACTAGCAAAGTATTGGATGTCCTCGAAGAGGTGCAAGGGCTGACCAACTTTGAGTTCATCGAAGTTAGTCAGCTCTTAAGTAGGGACAAGAAGCTCGCATCATACTTTGTTAGTTTTCAACCTGAGCGTTGCGTCGATTGGTTAAAGAAAACACTCCGCGATAAGTTTAGTGATGTAGGTAGTGGTTCTGATTAATGGGAACTGTGCCCTGTTTGATACAATTTGGTGTTGATGGACATGTAATAACTTTCCTTATTTTGTGTGGTTTTTTTATTGTTTAAATTTGGTATACACTACGTACTAAACTTTAGATTATTTGAAGAATATTTTGGACATGTAATCTCTTTATTTATATATTCATATGCTGGTTGGATATAATTAGATCAGATAGCTCATTCTGATATTACCGATGGAGATTATCCATAAATATAAATACTTATGCTCTGCTACAGTGGGCCACTCCAAGGGTACGTATTCATAACTATTTATATACATTTGGATGGACACACTAATCTTCTAACTCGATTGGGTACCGCTTCATTCAATTATATGTATTTATATTTAATTACATTTCTATACATTTCGATATGGTTCCTTATAACTATATTCATTTACGTATCTATACATTTGGATATGCTAGCATTTGTATTTTTATTGAATTACTAAAATGATTCTTCTTTTATGATTTGTATGCTCTCATTTTTCTTCCTTGATGGACATGTTAATGCAGATAGGGAAAGATAAATATTACGTCCTACTCGTTGGTCGCTGATCGGGCATATATCTTTCTTGGGATGAGGCCAGAGTGAAAGTTGAAGGCTACAACAGGAGTAGACATTGACCCTTCAAAAATTGGAAAGAAGCGTCTTCTTTTTGGGACAGTCACTGCAGTAATACAACTGCTCAACCAGTTATAGGACGAGCCAAATATGAGGGATATGTATTCGCATGTTGTGATGAGCTTGACACAAGGATGACTTCCTTTTCGTCGACCCAACAGATAACCCGAGCCATGGTTTCTCTGGCTACGTCGACTGATGATGCTACCATGTCCGTTGGGGAGATAACTGCATTTGTAATGGGGATTGTGGTTATGTTTTTCGTTTTGTATGTCATTATTAAACTCTAGTTACAGCCATTGGGTATCCGTTACTGTTTTAATGAACTGCACTGAAACTTCGTTATGGTCTGCAAACTTGATGTATAATGTTCCTTAGCATTTGATCGTTCTTGTTTATGATATATTAATGATAAAAGTGTGCCATGAAATTTTTGTATTTGTGGACACAAATCAACGTTGATGAGAGGTCCAGACGGACACCGAATAAAAGTCATGGATCAACATCAATGCGTCACCTGCCAACTGAAGTCACTATCTAAAATGGCCAGTTGGTATTCATGACCTGGATGAGTGGGTCACCAAATAACCCCACCTCACAGTTGGCCCACTGTGATTTACAGCCGATGGATCCACATGTTGGGATCGTTAGATACAAGGTTGCACCAGACCACACCGTAGGAGGTCGTTCATTACCACAGTCGGACGGTTGTTGCACCAAACATGCTAGCCACATGGGAGTACTAATAATCCTTGCATTTCCAAACACTGCCATCGTCTATAACTTGAGCATTACCCAATCCCACGACCCATCCGAACATACTTCCTTCTCCATCTTGGACTATTGCACAATGGACAACCACTGACAGTCTATCAATTACCTTAAATCATATCACATCCCATCTACTCTACTCTAATGCATCCGGCCAAACACACCCTAAGTTAGTGAGATCTCTCTACAAGAAAGCTAGCGCTCAAAACACAGTTAGGAAATACTAGCCTTGAATCGGCATTAATCAATGTGAATGTCTAGAGTTTAATCAAAGTTGAGGAGTATCAGATCGTTGCTTAACTTTCATAATGGCCAATCATGGAAACAACACAGTGAAGAGTAGGGGTATGATCGGGGACGTCCGATCATCTCTTATGCAGAAGAAGAGTATCCAGTTTCTTCCTTCATTCCACCTCTTCAACATAAATCAATTTAAGATTCATATATTTTGAGTTCAAGACAATCTTTCTTTAATTAATTTGTTTACTGCCTCATCCAATTTTTTTCCTTTTAATCTATTCAAATGGCTAATAAATGCCTACATGTTTAAACCAAGCTAAGCATTAACTAAAGGTTAATAATACCCCCAAAGAAATCAAATAAAACATTGTCAAGTGAGACATACAGGTGTACAATCGGAAAACGGTTCCTGACCTCTTCCTTTTTCGTAATTGTGGCCCATACCCAGCATCTATGGTGCGGCTCAGTACATGAGTCATTCTAATTGAGAGTTTTTTGGACCTCTTGCCCATTTGGCAATTCCACAGGTTCTGGCTAACCATAGACCTTGAAGCCATAATTCGGTTGGTGGCAACATCCAAAACATACCAATATCTCATAAATATCATTCCATCTACTTTGGAAAGGTATTGCACAACTAATAATTGGATGATGCACTCCTTGAGAAGCGGTCGGAATTTATAACAGGTGATGATTAGAACAATATGGATAAGAAAGCGAGAACCTCCATCCAATTGTGCCTAACGGATGAAGTCATCTACAATGTCATGAGAGAGAAAATTGCAGTAAGTATATGGGCAAAATTAGAGGACATCTATGTGGAGAAATCTCTTGAGAATCGTCTATACTTGAGGTTACAATTGTTCAGTCTGAATATGGTAGAGGGAGCTGATGTTGAGGCCCACATTCGTAACTTTAACAAGATTATTTACAAATTATTAGATGTGGAGGAAACGATGAAAGATGAGGATCAGGCATGTATCATGTTAAACTCTCTCCCTGCTTTTTATGAGTCATTCAAAGACTCGTTGTGCACCGGTAGTTCGACCATTAGTGTTGATACCATTATCTCAACCCTTCAAGGAAAGGTAATGAGAAAGAAAAGCAGTGACGTGGACGCATCTACTGATACATTGGTTACAAGGGGACAGATATCTGAGCGGGACAATAGATCTTTTTGATCGAGGTCCAAACCCAATGGCAGGGGCAAAGGGAAGTTGAAGTGCTGGAATTGTGGGATGTCTGGGCACATGAAGAAGGATTACACAAATCCTAAGCCAAGAAATAAGAACTTAGAGGCTTCTTCTAAGGAGGCCAACACTATCGAGTTTGATGAAGGTACGAGTGGTTATGATGTGTTGTCAGTGTCCATGGTCGGACACTTATACGATGATCGTAGGGATGAGTGGATTTTGGATACTGGGGCATCATATCACATGACTCTTCATCGAAGTTGGTTCACCAATTACAGAGAGTGTGATTATGGCCATGTATTTATGGGCAATGACAATGCATGTAATGTACTTAGTGTTGGATCGGTGCGCATAAAGATGTTTGATGGTATAGAGCGTACCTTGACCGATGTGAGACATGTTCCTAATATGAGGAAGAGCTCGATATCTCCTAGAGCATTCGAGGCATTTGGGTATAAATTTATCAGGTTTGATCATGTTCATAAAGTTTTAAAGGAGGCACTCATAGTCATGAAGGCACAGCAAAATGGAAATCTTTATAGGTTGATAGGGAGCACTTCATCAGGTAGAGTCGCGGCATCCGTACCAAATTCTACATTTGCGGGTATGTGGCATGTACGATTGGGCCATATGAGGGAGCGGGGTATGAAGGTACTTTCTGACTATTGTTTAGTTCCAGCTTTTAAAAGTTTTGATTTAAGTACATGCGAGCATTGTATATATGGTAAACATTTAAGGTTTCTTTTCAATCTAGAAAACAAGAATGTAAGGGTGTTCTTGGTTATGTGCATTCTGATGTATGAGGTCTGTCGCCTGTTGTTTCTGGTGGAAGGTCGTCATGGTTCTTCACATTCATTGATAACTATTTCAGAAAGGTATGAGTTTATTTTATAATATATAAAAAAATCTAATGTTTTCACGAATTTTAAGCAGTGGAAGGCAATGGTAGAAAACACACTCAGGGTGAAAAGTGAATGTACTAAGGACAGATAATAGTGGGGAATTCAGTTCTGGAGAATTCAATCAATATTGCAAGGATGAAGGGATCATGAGGCACAACATAGTGTGCCATACACCAGATCAGAACGGTGTGGTTGGGTGGATGAATCGGACTCTCTTGGAGATGGCCTGATACATGATCAGTAATGTTGGGTTGCGCAAAGAATTGTGGACTGAAGCCGTACACTTTCTTACTTGGTGAATCGGTCTCCTTCTATGACAATTGATTGTAAGATTTCAGAGGAAGTGTGGAGTAGTCAGCAGGTAGTCTACTCGAGACTGCGGGTATTTGGTTGCGATGCTTACTCTCATATATCATCAATTAAAAGAGATAAGCTAGACCAAAGGGCTAAGAAATATATCTTTGTCGGCTATGGTGGTGGTATGAAAGGGTACAGGCTGCATGAAGGGTCACACGAAAAATCATCCTTAGTCGTGATGTCAAATCAGCGAAGGATCATTGTTCCATAAGGATAAGCACAAGAAACTGAAAAAGTTGGTGGTGGACATTCAGTTAGACAAAGATGAGACACGGGCTGAGATAAAGACGCAGACATAGGTACAAGAGCAGGTGGAGTAGCCACCTATGAGAAGGAATTCACCGCGGGATCGTAGGTTACCCGCGAGATATGGGGATGACTCAAATGTCGCATATGCCCTCATTACAAATGAGGGAGATCCGTCTACTCTTCAGGAGGCTCTTAATGAGTCATATACAGAAAAGTGGAAAGCTGCAATGGATGATAAGATGGACTTCTTGTACAAAAACAAGACGTAGAAATAGAGGTGTACATGAGTCGAACCGAGTCGAGCTTGGCACAACTCGACTTGGCTCGGCCACTAGCTGACCCCATCTTGAACTCGGCTTGGCTCGGTCCTCGAGCCTGATTGGCTAACTCGGCTCGATTCGGTCAGCAACTTGGGCCAGTTCAAGCCGAGTTCAAGCTAAGTTCGAGCCAAGATCGAGCCTCTACGGCATTTTCTCAAACACATGGAGTGCATGTTCAAATTCTCATAGAATGTAAAACAGCAGCATCGATTTATAAGTATTTCATCAAACATAGTAGGCAACATAAAAATCAAGATACAAGGGTAATTGTTTCATATCCATACCTTCCTCGCCACCAGACGACACTTCATTGAGTCATTTCATCAAACACTTGACGAGCAACATCAATATCAAAATAACCGAGTCACCGAACTGGTTCGATTCGAGTTGGGGTTCGATCTAAGTCGAGTTGAGCTCGAGCAACCTTAAACTCTGCTCGAAATTTTTTCGAGCTAAAAAAATTAGCTCAACTCGGCTCGAACTCAGTTTCAAACTGAGTCGAATTGAGCTTTTTCGAGTTGAGTTGAGTGAGCTAAATCAGTTCCTTTATAGCTCTACGTGGGAGCTGGTGGAACTTTCCATCGGCCGAAAAGCAATCAGGTGCAAGTAGATCTTTAAGAAGAAATTGGATAAGTACAAGGCAAGGTTGGTAGCGAATGGATACGTTCAAAGGGAATGTGTCGACTTCACTAAGATATTCATGCCAATTATGAAGAAAGTATCTATCAGATTCGTGTTGGCGCTGGTTTCCTAATACGATCTTGAGCTGAGGCAAATGAATGTGAAGACTACCTTCCTGCATGGGGAATTAGAAAAGCATATTTACATGAAGCAACTAGAAGGCTTTGAAATAAAAGGAACAAAGAACAATGTTTGCAGGTTGAAGAGGTCGTTGTGTGGCCTAACACAGTTGCCTAGTAATGTAGAGCGGGTCGCGGACAGTTTCATGGCCAAGATGGATCAGAAAAGGCCCAGTCGACGACAGAAGTCATCAAGACCGTCAGAACCTTAACACAGACGTTTCTCACAAACCGGAATGAGTTACTCAACGTACCATTTATGAGTTTGGGGTAAGACAAGCTACTTTAGCCACCCAACCTGTCTTAGCCGGGTTACCCATGTCGAAATTGCGAGATTCCATCAAATCGACGGTCAAATTCTATGTTTATTTCCGTTTTTACTATTTTTAGTAAGTTTTAGTTTGATTATAACTCTTTATCTGTTGGCCTGTAAGAGTTGTGTCTAACATGAAAAGTGTTTAGAAAAATTAGTAGAATAACGTGGTTAAGCCGCATAGGACACTTACTATAAATAGAATTTTACTATTTATTGTAAGTTACAAATTTTAGGGAGTTTTAGTTATAATTTAATTCCTAAACTTATCCCAAGTCTTGGTATCCCTATTTAAAGGGTTGTAGCCTCATTTAGTTTATCTATCAAATAATTTACGAATTTTCATGAATATTATTTCTATTTTCTTACTTGTTCCTCGTGGATTCGAGAAGTCTCTGTAAGGAGTCCAGAGAAGCTACGTGGATTCAAAGTAATTATCCTTGAGGAAGACGGTGATCGACCTCATCACGTTCATCCCTGCGTCAATTGGTATCAGAGAGAGGACTCCCCTCGGGCTGATGGCAAATAACGAAGGTATGAACCAAAATCTTGTGGACGATGATCCAGAGATTCATTATCTTTTGGAAAGAATGGAAGCTTTCCACCAGGAGAGTTAGTTGACCATGCAAGGGCTGAAAGCAACCCCCAATCGTATTGCAGATGCGCTAATTCCGCCCCAAGCCCAAAGCGATGCTTAACCGCCTGTCGTCGCTGTACAACACAACCCCGATTTCTGCAGAGCACCATTAGATGATAGTAAGTCGCAGGCCATCACTTTGATTGTGAGGAAGCCATTATACATACCAAAGGTAGAAATAAAATTACAGTGAGACAATATCTTTCAAAATGAGGTACACTGTAAGCCAAAAAGTTTGTAATGTGATCATCGATGTCAGGAGTAATGAGAATCTCGTGTTGAAATAATGGTAAAAAAGCTGCAACTGAAAATAGAAAAGCATCCATCTCCGTACACGATTAGATGGATCAATAAGGTCAACAAAACAAAGGTAACTGAATAATGCACTATCTCATTTTCAATTGGTAAATATTATAAGGATCAAGTACTTTGTGATACAGTCAATAAGGAAGTTTGTCATATGTAACTTGGTCGACCATGGCAAAATAATATTGATACTATTGCTACGTATAAAGGTCGGGATAATGCATTTACATTTACTAAAGATGGTAGAAAGATTTGCCTCGTCTCTATGGGAACAGAGAACCAACCCAAGACTTCTAAAGTTAAAGAACAATCTCTCACAACCGAAAGAGCTTTTGTTAAACAATATGAGGAAATAAGAGATATATATGCATTATGTAATGCCCCAGCTTTCAAAACCCGAGTACACAACTCGAAATCCAAAAACCCAAGAGTTAGCTAAAGATCAATGAGTGAATCAAAGCACAGACAGTGGGAAAAGAAACATGATATATATATATATATATATATATATATATATATATATCCAAACCAATCATACGAACAATATTTTGGCCCACTCAGCTGTGGGCCAATTACATACCCTCAACTTTCTCAAATTCCAAAGGTATTGAAATAAAAATAAAGGGCTAGTCTACTGGTTCAGCTCAAAATAAGCGGCCGCCTCCTGCTGTAGCTCCTCGATGCAAAGCTCCTCCTCGTCTGCCACTGCCTCCAAGTCAGCCGCGTACTCATTGGCTCCTATATCTGCATCTTCTGAACGGTTGAACATTGATGAATGAGTAGCGAGCTCAGTGTGATCTCCCCTCAAGATTACACACCGCTACCCTAACCAAGGAATGACGTAAAAATACACAGGTAATCTAAAATACAGTAGATGCAGTCTTATTAAGTGCGTGAATGTATGAAATGCAATTATCGCCCCGGGGATGCTCATCCGTGTGGACAGTAGGCTCGTTACCCATGCAATCATCGACCTGGGAAATCTCGTCCAGTCGAACAAAATACGTACATCACGTATGATAGCAATACATGTTAGTCTGTGCCATGTATGCATGGTTAGTTGATCCCTTATTAGTCCAATTGCACTCAACCAATTTAATTAAGCTCACGGTCACTACGGGGAGCACATGGCCTAGCGTAGGTCAACGGCTAGGGCATAGTATCCCATGACCACCATCCTCGGCCCATGAGGCTACCGTTTTAGGGTGTGTGTAATACCTACCAACATGTGGTCAATTAATTCATTATAAAGAGGCCACCACCAATGCCGACTGGGAATGGAATGTTGAAATTTCCAAATGTGGCGATTAAAACATGACAGCATGGATGGTTCAAAGAAGAGTAAACAACAATATTAGAAAGGTTGTGAAGTTTATCCCAGGTCAGTCTGGTGAAACCACACATGGATGGTAAACCCCATGATTAAATATCAACAACTAAACCTCCATGTCAGCGGCCCACTCACATCACAACTAGTCCGATTACACCTTAAGCACGGACTCTCCTTTGCTTATAACTTTTCATGGAGATATTCCAACAGTAGGTGTATCATATCATCATATCAGCAACATAGATCTTAACATGAATAAAGAATAAGGAACAGTACATATATTTCTATCAATACACACTAACTGAATTAACATAAGACACATGACATAAATGGTTAGATTATTCACCTATACAGTTCAAAGTAATCAAAAGTCTAAATGATAGTAAGCATGTTAAATAGATAGGTCAAATGAATGCAGTCTGTTTCCACACATAGATTATCACTAGTCTAACTAGCCATTAAATTAAATAAACTACTATTTCTGTCTAGCTAGAGGTGGAAAGCTTAAGGGGAAGAAAATCATCACTTGAAAAGTCATAATGCGACCCTTGATGCGAATTTCCTCAAGAAGCTAGTGACTCCATGTCACACAAATAGTCCCCTAGAGAAGCTTACTTGTATTAGACAACAAGTTCTATAACTTTAAGTATGTAGACAGTTGGTGGGGTTTGGAAGGTCTCATGTATAAGGCTATTTGGGTCCGTCTTAATGTAACTAGGCCCATTAGACCCTTGTCATAATCGGTGGCCTAACTTTGGGCCCAAACCCATTATTAGTCAAGGGCTGAATTGGGCATAGGCCAGGCACAACAACTATCAACGTGTGGCCCACTAGCTGTTAGTGTGTGGCCCACCAGCTGTTAACGTGTGGCCCACCAGCTGTTAGTGTGGCCCACAGCAAAAGGGCCTGCTGCACCCCGTGGCAAGGCCCACTGACCTTTGGGGCGGCCCACCTGTTTATGTGAGGTGGCCCACTGAGAGGTGAGGCATGTCCCACACAGTTAGTTGTGGTGCGGCCCACCGAGATTGATCTCAGGAGCAGCCCACACGGTTGGCTGTGGTGCGGCTCACCAAGATTCATGGTGAGGCCCACTTAGTGCGGCCCACTGATCTCATACAGGGTGCAGCCCACCTGTTTTACACACGGTGCGGCCCACTTATTTTACACAGGCTTGCTAACACAGCCGAAAATGTTGGGTTTTAGCCCATGCTTCTGGGATGATTTTCCAAACCACAACATGGGCTGGTTTCGGCCCGCTGCTTGCGGCTGGGACCCAGCAATGGATGGCTGGACTCAGTCTGTTTGCACAGCCCATTCTCAACCCAAAATGCGGCCATTTTTTGGACCGGTTTCGGCACAAAATACCATCATAGCTTAGCCTGGATTTATCCTAAAATACGGCCACTGTTTGGCCTGATTTTAATCCCATATCTAAGCCCTATTTGAGAGCTATTTTCTACTCCGAACATGGCTCGACCAGGAGTCTTTCTGCTCCCGTGGACTATGGCAGACGCTCGGCCTAATCACAGCCATGGCAAGGGTTGGATTAGGCGTTGCATTACCGATCCCGACTCCAACTTGGTGTAGCCGTTACCTGAGGATTTTGGCTCTGGAAGAAGGCAGAGTCTTCACCTTCTCTCCCTCAACTGGGTCGACCCACAAACATAAGGAGTCAAGCTTGAGATGGGTCGAGTCGAAATGGTTCGCTCACTCAGCTCTCTCTCTCTCTCTCTCTCTCTCTCTCTCTCTCACCTTCTTATGTGAACTCTGAGAGCTACAAGGCTCCCCTTTATAGCCACGGGAGGGAGATCCCATCGGTTGGATCAAACCGACCCACCTTGCACGATCATGAATGAAGGGTGGCTTGCATGGGGCCTATCCACAACTAGCATGGTTAGATGACAGCCATGCCCACCAGAAAAGAAACTTTTTAGGTCTGGGGGGTCCCATCTCGTGGTTTGGTTCGAATGGATTAGCGGAGAAGATGAGAGAGCCATTAATGACAACCCCCCAAGTATGACATATCCCTGAGATTTGGTCCGTTTAGACGAACCAGATGAGGTTTCTGATCATTGTGGGGTCTACTTTTTGGACCTGAAACGCGAGTTTCAAATTATCTTACGAGATTTTCCAATTCTCATCATTTCCTCGTGAGATGGAGCATTTCTCCTCTGCCACTTTGTACCGCCTCAAGGGGTGGCTGAGATCTCCCCTCGTGGCCCATCGGATGGTTAGAAATCCATTTCCCAAAAGGAAAATATTCTCTTAGGTCTTTCCTTGCTACCGATGGCTGTCCGGCCGTTTTTGGCAAAGGACAAAACATCCTTTCAACGGACGGATGGATGAGATTGTCTGATCATTATAATCGTGGGCCACCCAGGTGGTCACAAATGGACCCACCATCTTGGATCCCTGTTGCACGAAGGATTTCGAACGGTCTCACTTGATCCTTCTCGTTTCTATGCATGGGCCCGAAAGCCTATACCGTTTTAGTTGGATGGGGCCCACGAATGAGATGGATCGTTTGGATGGCTCGGAAAGTGGCCATGGTGGGTCACTTTGGTTTTGGAAGGCCCTCAGTTTTAAACTGGAAACGAGCAGGAGAATTTCTCAATTTTTTTTCATGGGGCGCGGGTGAGCGCTGGTCAAAACAGCCGTTGTTGTCTCGTGCACATCGTGCACGGGCGTGTGTTGTGCACTCGCATTTCGTGAGGGGCCCACTGTGATGTTTGTGATAGATCCACTCCGTCCATTCACCCCAAGAGTCCTATCCAGGGGGCCCGACCCAGTTTGGGGTGGAGGTGAGGCCCAGGTGGGCCATTACACACTTCTTTGGGCTATTATCGGCCCATATGTTGTGATATATCGATCGGGTGAGCTTGATACTTGTTTTCAATGGTTAACATAAGGTACTGGTTATAATGAAGGCTTGACTTGTTACTAACTAACTCTCAAGTGTTAGTGACAAGTGTGTTGTACCAGTATCTATCAACATAATGGTGTTAATTTAGAGTGTTCGAATAACCTCACATTCTTGACTGTTGTAGGGCGCATCCTGCCTCCTAGAGACCCTAATGGATGGCCTTAGTGTCAACCAAAATTCTCATCCTGTATATGTTGAGTTCAAGCTATTTGGTTAATCCAATCTGATTTAGGTTGATGTGGGTTTTAAAAGGTAACACCCGTGTTCCAAAGGTACAGGGTGTTACACATTAATTGAAAAGAAAGAATATATGGAGCCTGTGAACATCCTAGGGGATTTGAAACCAGTGTTACAGGAGTTGAAGGTGATTGTGCTCGATGAACTCCCTAATAAATTGTCTCTCATACAAGATATACAAAACCACATTGATCTTGTCACAGGGATAACCCTGCCTAATTGCCCACATTATCTGAAGGAATGTGAGATCCTGAAGGTAGAACTGAAGAAACTGATCCATACTAGCGAAGTCAAGGACAGCTTAAGTACGTGTATTATGTCAACTCAAGAGCCTAATGCCAAGTACAAGAAAAGGGCTAATAAACATCGGCATCAAAAGTTATCTCAGAATCATGAACTAAGCCCATTGAGTAACTTGAGGACGAGTTTTTTCCAAGTGGAGGGGTCTGATGTATAACGTGTCACAGATATGTTCCTAGCATGGTTGGACCAAAAGAAGGTGGACCATAAATTGATTATAACTTTTGACCGAGGTATCATTACGGCACACCAGACCAAATATCATGAACCAAAGTAGCACGAGAACTCGATGACAAGTTCTTTTAAAGTGGAGGGAACTAATGTAGAGCAGGTCGCAGACAGTTTCATGGCCAAGATGGATCAGAAAAGGCCAAGTAGACGACAGAAGTCATTAAGACCGTCAGAACCTTAAAACAGGCATATCTCGCAAACCGGAATGAGTTACTTGACGTACATATATGATTTTGGGGTAGGACGAGCTACTTTAGCCAACCAACTCGGCCTAGCCGAATTTGCGAGATTCCATCAGATCGATAGTCAAATTCTACGTTTATTTCCGTTTATACTATTTTTAGTAAGTTTTAGTTTGATTATAACTCTTCATCTATTGGGCTTTAGGAGTTGTGTACAACATGAAAAATGTTTAAAAATTTAGGAGAATAACGTGGTTAAGCCACATAGGACACCTGCTATAAAGAGAAATTTACTGTTTATAGTAAGTTACGAATTTTAAGGAATTTTAGTTATAGTTTAATTCCTAAACTTATTCAAGCGTTGGTATCCCTATTTAAAGGGTCATAGACTCATTTATATCATCTATCAAATAATTTATGAATTTTCATGAATACTATTTCTATTTTCTTATTTGTTCCTCATGGATTCGAGAAGTCTCTGTGAGGAGTCCAGAGAAGCTTTGTGGATTCAAAGTAGTTATCCTTGGAAGATGGTGATCGACCTTATCATGTTCATCCCTGCATCACCTAAGCAGTGGTACAAAATGTTTGACTCTTTCATAGTGAGTTAGAGGTTTACTAGGAGTGAATATGATCATTGTGTCCATTGCAAGACACTGAGTGATAGGAAGTTCATTATCTTGGTGTTATATGTTAATGACATGTTGATCTTTAGTCATAACATGTCTGAGATCAATATACTGAAGCCTCAATTATCAGGGACATTCAAGACGAAAGATTTAGGGGCTGCAAAGAAGGTTCTCGGCATTGATATAGACAAATATAGAAAAATGAGTAGGCTTTGGTTATCTCAAAAAAGAGTTCCTTGAGAAAGTGTTGATGAAGTATGGGATGGACAGAGCAAAGCCGGTTAGCGTTCCTCATGCGGCTCATTTTAACCTTTCTTGTGAACATTGTCCTAAAATCGATGAAGAAAAATAGGATATCTCTCGCGTGCCTTATTCGAATGTGGTTGGCAGTTTAATATATGTCATAGTCTGTACAAGCTGGGCAAAGCTCGGCTCGGCTAGACTCGACTCGTATACACCTCTAAGCATAGGTAAATGGATGTGATGGATATGAATACTACTTTAAATTCACTTAATAAATGGGCTATTAATGGGTACAGCTGGCCATACCTAAACCCAGATGCGGATTATCTGCTAACAGGTTGAGTAGTGAGACTCCCTGCTGAAGTGACGTCACCTAGTTCTATGAGTCTCACCATGATGTATTTTTTCTATTGTTGAGGGTCAAATATTGCATATCAGACCCAGTTATTGCATAGATTTACAATCATTGATACCGTTTAATAGCCTGATTTAATCGTGTTTGTGATGCAGAGTGTATTTACAAGCATGAACTGAAAAAGGGTGCTTAAACCATGGATTTAACGCTCTGATGACACCCAAGGCAAGGGACGGACTCCAGGAGACCAAGATCGATGGAATTACACACCAGGGATCCGAGAAAATCAAGCCATTCACGTTAAGAGGCCCGATAATGGTGAAAAATGCAAGATCACATAGTTCTCGCCATCTGATTGGCTCAAAACTTCATACATGGCCTGAGGGCCATAAATTAACCATACATATCAAATTTCAGCCCTCGGATCACTATAGAAGCGCCCCAACTAACAGATCAGCCCATAAACCATTAATTATGGCCCGCCTGATATCTGGATATACTCCAATTTTGGCCTCAACCCATTAAATTAGATGGGAAACCAGATGGACGATGTGGATTTATCAAAAGAAGCAAGGTGGATCCCACTTTACGCGTGTGTGTGTGCACAGCACACGTAGACCCGAGCCGCACCGAGCCAACAAACGCGGGTTAGTAGCGCTGACCCGCGTCTCCTTCCCAAATATGGCAATTGTCGTTTCACGCGGCAACACGGACGGACAATTGCCGTTTTTACAGACGCTAGTGGGCCCCACCTATGGCCTGTACGGATGATCCAATCCGTCCATCGTGTAGAGGGCCTCGACTACTACAAAACCTTGCTGAACTTTTGAACCCATGCAAGCACACGTGCTCAATACAGAGGCCACAAACAAGCGGTTCTGCGACATTCAAAACGATTTTTGAGGTGATTTCTTCTCTGGGCCGCGTCAATGGACGTTCAAAATCATCCATTCCTGACTGAAATTTCGTCCTAAATCTAATGGACGGGGTGGATTTCTCTAAAAATACCTCTATGGGGCCCATCGATCACGTCAGCGCCGGATGTGCGAAAGGCTACGCACGTCCGCGAAAGCGGATTTTCCAGACAGTTGTGGCCCACCATCTTTGATCATATGGCAAATCTGAACCGTCCATCATGTAGGCCAGCCAAAATACTTCCAAGAGACGTTGATTTTACAAAAATAATGCAAGGAACGCGAGAGTTATGAAGCCCCGAACTTGGCTGCGAAAAGGCTTTCGCTGCACGTGCGATAGCTTCCCAAATCCGATTTCCACCACTCTAAAAGCTACAAAAAGAGTTCCATGTATTTTTTCTATCCACACCGTTCATCCATTTAGAGAGATCATTTTAGCGCATGAGCTAAAGAATGAGTCATATCCAAATGGATAGATGGTGTGGATATAAAAAATACATCATGGTGGGACCCATAGAACTAGGTGACGTCACTTCAGTAGGGAGTCTCGCTGCTCAACCTGTCAGTAGCTAATTCGTGTCCCCTAGACCCATCCCAAACTCAATATATTTCGTTAGAGTTGTACATGAGTCAAGTTAGCTCGGTCAACTCGCTAGACTCGCCTTGGCTCGAAGTTGGATTCAAACTAAGTTGCGCTGGTTTTTGGATTTTGAAAAAAATTCGAAACGAGTTCAAGCTTGCCCGAGCTCGACTCGAGTTGGATCGAACCTCAACTCGAACTGACTCGGATTGAATCAGATCAGTGACTCAACTATTTTGATATGAATGTTGCTCGCCGAGTGTTTGATGAAATGACTCAATAAAGTGTTGGCGAGGAAAGAATGAATATGCTAGTGTTTGATTTTGATGTTGCTTGCTAGGTGTTTGATTTTAATGTTACTTATTGGGTGTTTGATTTTTGTTTAATTTTGATGTTGCACGTTGAGTGTTTGATGAAATACATGTAAAGTGTCGTTACTGTTTTGCTTTTTATCAGAAATTTAATATACATTTAAGTTGTTTGATAAAATGCCACAAGGCTCGAATTGGCCCGAGCTACTGATCAAACCGAGCCATGTTGGCCAAACAGACTCAAACTTGGCTCGAACTGGCCCAAGCTGCTAACCTAACCGAGCCGAGCTGGATAGACAAGCTCGAGGACCGAGCTAAGCAGAGTTCGAATTGGGTTTAGCTACTAGCCGAGTCGAGCTGAGCTGTGTCAAGCTCGACTCGGATCGAGTGGGCGGCGCAGGCGCTGGCAACCGGCACACTTCTCGTATTAGCACACTTGCATAGTAAATAATTGTTGAGAGTTAAATATTGCATATGAGACCTCAGTTATTACCTGAATTTACGAACATAATACTGTTTAACGACCCATTTTAATTGTGTTTGTGTTGCAAGGTACATTTAAGGGCCTGGACTGAAAAAGGATACTAAAAGCATGAATTTAACGCTCAGACATCACCAAGGCAAGGGACGGACCCCATATGATCGAGATTGAAGAATTTACACACCAGATATCTGAGAAAATCAGGCCACTCACGTTAAACGGGCCTGAAAGTCGTCCAGAATGCAAGATCACAGGGTTCCCACCATCTGTTCGGTATGAAACCTTATATATGGCCTGAGGACCATAATTAAACCGTACACGCAGAATTTCAGCCATTGGATACTCATGGAAGTGGCCCAAAGGACAGATCATACCTTAAAATCCTAATTTGGGGCCCACCTGATATCTGGAACAACCCCTTAAATTGGATGGGGAAGCAGATGAACGGAGCGGATTTTGCATATACATCACATTGGACCCCACATGTATATTGCGTATACATAGGATACATGTGCCAGCACCACACCGGTCGAGCAGCCTGGTAAATGCCGGGCTGACCTGAACCTTTCTGCAAAAAGCCAACAGTGTCCGCACCTTGCGGACTCTGAGTTGAGTAGTGGGCCCCACCCATCATCCGGTTCGACAATCCTGACTGTTAAAAGTGCTTAGTGGGTGGCCACTACCCTATCCAATCTTCATTTTGGTTTCATACATGCGTACATACGCAGATCGCCGTCAAATGCAGGATGAATGGCAGAATGATTTGATATAATGGGCCGCACCAAAACTCGACCAAAACCACCCCTTCCCGAATGGTTTTTCGCCAGGAATCCAATAAACGGGGTGGATTTCTCTGAATACATCACTGTGGGGCCCACCGAGCATCTCAGCTCAAGGGGTTTCCCGAGGAACGCATGTCCGTGAGTTCCGAACGTTCTAGGATGTTGTGGGCCACCAATTTTAATCGGTTGGTAAATCCAACCATCCAGATGGAAGCCAAGAAAAAAACAACCGTCCAAGAGAGGATTTTTTGAGAAGATCTGAATAGAGGACACTGACCACTACACAAACGCAAGACTGCTTGCATTTTTTTACGCGAAGGGCCTGCGCAAGCTCCACTGCATTGTGCGTAAATTCCAACCACCAACTCCCACTCCTATAAAAGGAGAAGGGAAGAGAGAGGGGATTATCGAAGGACATGTGGATCTTTGGGCAGCCATGGAGGCATAGGGCGTAAAGAGTTGGCCGGCCTTCTTTTTCTTCCTTTTCCTTTTATGTTTTTATTTGATTTTAGGTAGATCATGTCTCTGGCTAAACCTCTTAGCTAGGGCTAAGAGGTGAAGCCTGCAATGCGATGGGCTGATTTCTATGTTTTGATTCATGTTTAAATTGAACTGTCTTTGATTATAATTTAATATTAAGGAATGCTTTCAGTTTTTAATAGTTTGTTATGACTTAAAGTACAATTGATCTACGATAGATTTGAGCATGTTCTTAGCATTATAGGGTTTGTGAATTTGGGAACCCTGTTGTTCACCATCGTCTCCTAAGCATGGTTGGATGATGGAATCCTTCCTAACATTCATACATCCCTCAGATTGGTTGTGGATTGATTAAATTCTGTTGTTTGCTTTGTCTCATGGGCATGGTTTTGTCATGGAATCATTTTTAGTTCATTTACCTATCTTCTCTTGAAAATTGGATCAAAAGAAGTTCATATTTAGATTTTAATGAAATATCTTTCAATTGGATGAAGATGGGACTCTGATTCCATTTGTGTTCTTAAATCAAGAATAGATCTCCCTGATCTCTACAAGTAGATCCTTAGCACCCTAGTTTCCCACCTTTAAATTTATTTGTTTTCAATTAATCTATTCATCATTACTCTCTTCGCCTAGTTCTAATTCGAATTACTTTCGGATTACGTACAAGGTTCAATCCCTGTGGATTTGACCTCGGTCTTACCGAGATTATTACTACCTCATAACCCTATACTTGGGGTGTGAACAGTAATGGAGTGGACTTTTCTCACTTTATATTTAATATCATATTCTTAAATTAAAATTAATTTATAATAATAATTTAGTAATTAGTAATAATTAACACTTATCATTTACAAATCCATGTAAGGAAAAAGATGTTGGATCTCACCTTCTTTGATATAAAAAGTAAGCCCACCCTTTGAGTACATTATGCATGCCACTGGGATTGATCCACCTAAGAAGTGGACCCACTTTGGTGTGCGCTTAATACATACCATACAATATAGTCCCTCCTTTTTCTTTTTTCTTTTTCCCGGAGGGGGGGGGGGGGGGGGTGTAAGGTTGTTAGTACACACCCATGTCAGGACACACCGTCCATGTTAGCCACACCCATGTCAGGACACACACTCCATGTTAGCCACCCACCATGTAAGTAGGCTTCCAAAATTCATTAAATCTAATAATAATTTGAATAAATGCTTGCCACGTGTACACGAATTAATAATGTAATGAATCCAAAACATCGTCAACATATTTTAAATTTTAAATTTTAAATTTAAAAATCATGTTGATATTTTTTTATATTTTTAAATAAAAATTACTTTTTAATATTTACTAAAAAAAATTAATTTTAAGAACATAATAATAGTAGGTACCCAGTACCATAAAAAGAGAGAAAAATATTTTTATATGCTTATATATAAAAATTTACATAAATATGTATTAGAGAAAAATTTCTCCTCGTAAAATAAAATAAAATAAAAATAAATAAATAAAAATATATGCCAGACTGCCGCGAGACCACCGCCCTATATTTTTTCTTATGGAATTTCTATTGCTTTTGTGGGTCCCATCATAAGGTCTGTGTTATATCCAAACCGTCCATTTATTCAGCGAGCTCATATTAAGACTTGGGACGAAAAATAAGACAGATCTAACTATCAAGTGGACCACACTGTAAAAGGCAGTCGGGAATTGAACTTCTACCATTGAAACCCTTCTATGAATGGACTGGATGGAAAGTAAACGTTACGGTGGGCCCTACGAAATTTTTAACGGTCAAAATCAAATTTCTTGCTGCTATTTGTGGTGTGTTCCAATTGATCTTTGGATATGGTTTTTCTTTTTCTTTTTTTGATAATGCTCCGAAATGATCTCAAAATATGGATGAACGTTGCAGATATAATAAATACAAAACTGTGGGGCCATCTAACTTTGACCTCTTTTGAACTGTTCGTACAATTCGGAGTTCGAGAAGGGTCAGCGCTGTTCATCGCACACCAGCCAATCCTAAAGCAGGGTATTTTGGTCCGGTGAAAAGTCGCCCGTACGCCAGGGGCGTCGTAAGGCTGCCGGCTTAAAAGGTGAGGCGTACGGTAATTTTAAAAAAACTCACTTATTAAAGAAGCCTCGTGTAAACATCATGTTATTATCCAGAGGCGGCTGGCGAATGTAAATACATAGGTAAAAGTTTCTAACGTGGGCGTTCGATCACCACTGTTTCCTGTGGTGTGGTCCATAGGATGGACGGCATATATAAGACAGTCGGCAGATTCGGCGTCGTCCCTTGACGTGACACGTCACCTATCCCAACGCGTCACCCAACACGTGGCACGTGGAGAGCGGTGCTCAATTCATGCTCTGCATGCCACGACGGCCCATGCAATCCGGCACGCGTTCAAAGATTAATATGCTCACCAACGTAGGAACTTGTGATTGGGTGAGAGTACGGGCGTCCTAAGTTTTGTTTTCTCTTCCTACTGCAAACTCTCTATGTGGAGGTAACGACAGAGGTTTGTTAATTCCACACGCGTGATAGAGCCGTAGCAGTCTAATATGACACATGTAAGAGATCTGAGCTTTCCATCAGGTGCGTTGTATTGTTTGGTTATTTGTTACTAAAAATCAGGCCATTTCACATCTCAGGTGGGCTACTGTATTAAAGAAAAAATGAACGGTTGGGAAAAGAAAACTAAACTATTTACTCTGGACCTCGCGGTCCATTTGAAAAATGAAATTATATGATTTTCAGGCAGTTGATTCCAACGCTATTGAAAGTTCCGATCTCACACACGGTTTCATATTTTCACATATGTCTGCGTGTGAATGTGTTTGGATCTACACGCGTGTGAAAATTAGCAATTCTCAATGCGATAAAGCCTAAAGGCAGAAATGCGCTGCGTTTTCCATCGGGAAGCGGATTGGCTGTGAGCCGGACACGGGGATATACATGTGGGCGGGCTGCGTGGGGTACACAAATATTTTATTGAAATCCACTCCGTCCATCTGTTTTGAAAGACAACAACAGGGAATAATTCTAAAAATCAGGAAAATTCAAAACTCAAGTAGACCACACCAACGTAGTAATAGAAATGGAAATGTTCACCGTTGAAACCTTTCCGAAGCTGACAATCATGTTTATATGCCATCGAAACCGTTCATAGGGTTATTATCAATAAGATAAACTATAGGCACAAATATCATCTCGATACAAAACTTTTGTCACCCCAGGCGTCCAATCCCTACTGTTTCGCTTGGTATAGCCCACATTAGTTTTGGATATGATTTTTCACATTCCTTTCCTGCACTTGCAAAACAGACGGACGGAGTGGATTTGTAACGGACATCTCAGTGGGCCCCACACAGCACCGAGCGCAGAAATATCTTGTGCCCAGGGTCACGGGCAATCCGCTTTCTTCCTTACTTGAAATCGGATTGCAGACTGAGTAAGTACGCTCTTATCGTACTGAGTAAACTCAGTTGGGACCACCTTGAATGTATGTGGTCTATCCACACCGTCCATCCATTTTTCCATCTAATTTAAGTTGTTAAGCCCAAAATTAAAGCACATCTAAAGATCAAGTGGATCATACCACTGGAAACCGTGTGGATAATGATTTCCACAGTTGAAACCTTTATAGGCCCCACAGTGATGTTTATTTGTCATCCAACCTGTTCATAAGATCATAGACATGGATGAAGGCAAAACATAAATATAAACTTGATCCAAAACTTCCGTAGCCCCTAAGAATTTTTCAACAGTAGACATTCAATTAAACTCTTTCCAGTAGGGTGGTCCATTTGAACATTAGATATACATAATTTTTTGTGTCAATCCATAAAATTATATGTTAAAATGGATGGATGGATAAAATACATAAAACGTGGTGGACTCCACGGAGTTTACTCTGTACGCTAAGCATAGTGAGATACTCACTAGGCAATCCGCTTCCGAGGTGGGTGGGACTCCTGACTGTGGGGCCACTATTATGTACATGACTACATCCACACCGTCCATCCGTATTGAAAAAACTTATTTTAGGGCATGATCTTTTTAGACACTCCAACCGAAAAACGGATTGGCTACTGACCCCGCCACTAGCCGATGGGTAGTGGTCGGTGCTCTGTGGGCCCACCATGAAGTATTTGTTTCATCCATTCCGTCCAATCATTCTTCTATATCATTTTATGGTATGAACCCTAAAATGAGGTTGATCCAAATCTCAAGTGGACCGCACAGTGTTGATTGAACGCACACCATTAAAAACTTCTTGAGGGCCACAAAAGTTTTGGATCAAGCTGATATATATTTTTTACCTTCATCCAAGTCTTTATGATCTAATTAACAGTTTAGTGGAAAATAACCATTACAGTGGCCTAGGAAGTTTTTAATGATGGACATTCAATCACTACTGTTTTCCCATGGTGTGGTCCACTTGAGATTTATATCTACCTCATTTTTGGGATAAAGCCCTAAAATTATCTTTAAAAATGGATGGACGGCGTCGATAAAACACATATAGCATGGTGGGGTCCACATAGCACCGACCACTAGCTACCTGGCTGGTGGTAGCGTCACTAGCCAAACCGCGTCCCTCCACCCCAGCCCGAAGGGAACCAGACCGACCACTTCACCAGTACTGTATCTGGTGCTTTATTTTGCAATCACTGTATCTGGTGCTTTATTCCTACGACCGTTGGTTGTCAAGGAGAGGGAAAAAACAAAGAGTGCAGGGATACGTCTATAAATTCTTCCAACAACATAGTGAACGCAAGAAACTTAGTGAGATCTCTCTGCAAGAAAGCTAGCGTTCAAAACACGGTCAAGAAATGCTAGCCTCGAATCAGCGTTAATCAATATGAACATCTAGAGTTTTATCAAAGCTAAGGAGTATTAGATCGTAGGTTAACTTTCATAATAGCCAATCATTGAATTAGACCAATGAAGAGTAGGGGTATGATTGGGGACGTCCGAACATCTCTACTAAGGAAGAAGAGTATCTGGTTTCTTCCTTCTTCCCGCCTCTTCAACATAAATCGATATAAGATTCATATATTTCAAGTACAAGACAATCTTTCTTTTATTTTATTTACTGCCTGATCCAAGTTTTTTTCCTTTTAACCTGTTCAAATGGCTTATAAATGCCTACATGTTTAAGCCATGTTAAGCATTAACTAAAGGTTAATAATACCCCCAAAGAAATCAAATAAAACCATGTCAAGTAGAGACCGTACAGGTGTATGAGCGGAAAAGGGCACCTGACCTCTTCCTTTTCCATAATTGTGGTCCTTACTCAGCATCTACAGTGCGGCTCAATACATGAGTCATTTTAATTGAGAGTTTCTTGGACCTCTCACCTATTCGGCAATTCTACGAGTTCCGGGTGACCATAGACCTTGAAGCCATAATCCGGTTGGTGGCGACATCCAAATATCTTATAAATATCATTTCATCTACTTTGGAAAGGTATTACACAACCAATGATTGGATGATGCACTCCTTGAGAAGTGGTCAGAATCTATGACAGATGATGATTAGAACAAGACGGATAAGAAAGTGAGAACCTCTATCCAATTGTGTCTAACGGATGAGGTCATCTACAATGTCATGAGAGAAAAAACTGCAGTAAATATATGGGCAAAATTAGAAGACATCTAGGAGAAGAAATCTCTTGAGAATCACCTATACTTGAAGTTGCGATTGTTCAATCTAAATATGGCAGAGGGGGCTGATGTTGAGGCCCATATTAGTAACTTTAGCACGATTATTTACAAATTGCTGGATGTGGAGGAAAAGATAAAAGATGAAGATCAGGCATGTATCATGTTGAACTCTCTCTCAGCTTCGTATGAATCATTCAGGGACTCGTTGTACCCCGGTAGTTCGACTATTAGTGTCGATACCGTTATCTCAGCCCATTAAGAAAAGGTGATGAGAAAGAAAAGCAGTGACATGGGCGTCTCTACTGATACACTGGTTACAATGGGACAAAATTCTGAGCGGGACAATAGATCTTCTCGATCGAGGTCCAAACCCAATAGTAAGGGCAAAGGGAAGTTAAAGTACTGGAATTGTGAGATGTCTGGGCACATGAAGAAGGATTACACAAATCCTAAGCTAAGAAATGAGAACTCAGAGACTTCTTCTAAAGAGGCCAATACTACTAAGTTTGATGAAGGTACAATTGGTTATGATGTGTTGTCAGTGTCTATGTTAGACACTTATACGAGGATCATAGGGGTGATTGAATTTTGGATACTGGGGTGTCATATCACATGACTCTTCATCGGAGTTAGTTCACCAATTACAGAGAGTGTGATTATGGCCATGTATTTATGGGCAATGACAATGCATGTAATGTGGTTGGTGTTGGATCGATGCACATTAAAATGTTTGATGGCATGGAGCGTACTTTGACTGATGTGAAACACGTTCCTAATACGAGGAACAACTTGATATCTCTTAGAGCATTTAAGGCGCTTAGGTGCAAATTTATCGAGTTTGATCGTGTCCTTAAAGTTTTAAAGTGGGGCACTCATAGTGATGAAGGCACAGTAAAACAGAAATTTTTAGAGGTTGATAGGGAGCACTTCATCAAGTAGAGTTGCGGCATCCGTACCAGATTCTACGTCTGTACATATGTGGCATGCATGCTTGTCCACATGAGGGAGCAGAGTATTAAGGTACTTTCTGACCGTTGTTTAATTTCGGCTTTTAAAAGTTTTGATTTAAGTATATGCGAGCATTGTATATATGGTAAACATTCAAGGTTATCTTTTAAATCTAAAAAACATATATGAAGGGTGTTCTTGGTTATGTGCATTCTGATGGATGGGGGCCGTTGCCCGTGGTTTCTAGCGAAGGGTCGTCATACTTCGTCACGTTCATTGACAACTATTCCAGAAAGGTATGAGTTTATTTTAGAAAAAAATAAATCTGATGTTTTCACCAATTTCAAGCAGTGGAAGGCAATGGTAGAAAAACATTCAGGGTAAAAAGTAAATGTACTAAGGACAAATAATGGTGGGGAATTCAGTTCTGGAGAATTCAAGCAATATTGCAAGGATGAAGGGATCAAGAGGCATAACACAATGCGCCACACACCAGAGCAGAATGGTGTGACTGAGCTGTAACACTCCGTACTTTTCCGTACTCGAGTGTTACTATATAAACTGACTTAGTAGGATGCAAACCTAGCTTAGTGAACATTCACATGCATCCTAGTTTAAATCTGACTGTCGAAGGTAATCCCTATCCACATATCAAACCACCCAGTAGTCAAATAATATATACTAAGTATATTATTTTATCTATTTATTATATTATAAATTTTACACAAACATGGATCAAAAGATTATGGATGTATTTTGATAATTTATTTATCAAATAAATAATTTATGAAAATGCATTGTAATAGAGTGATATGTATGTATTTAATGTATATAAGATATTATGAAAATAATATTATATTAAATGAACATAATGAATAATAATTTCACAACATAAAATCAAATTATAAATAATAATGTAGCATTGAATATCTTTTATAAGTATGTATACAAAAATCATTAGATACTTTACTAGAATTGTATATTATTTAACAATATTATTAAATACAAATATAATTTTAATTAAATATGATATTTTACAATCTTCAATTCATTTATATGTATAATATGATATTGTATATTATGAATTATATATTAATGAATGTGTGATCAGCAGCATGTAAATAGTAGTATGTTAATATTAAAATTATATTTATATATATGTATGAGATTTTAATCATTATAATTATAAGTAATATACAATAGTAATAAAATTTATATTAATATTAGTATTTAATTGGTAATTTATTATAAAAATCTTTAAAATGACCCATTAGGACCTTATAATCGTTGACGTTCAATCTCGAGAAGATTCGACCATTAGATCGACGTGAATCCATGAATAACACCCAAATCAAGTTGTGGGGCCCACCTGAGCTTTGTACCCATCTGATCTTCGGTTAGAGTCCGTATTAGGGCCCTTCTTGGGACCTCCAAAGTGGAATGGATGGTGTGAATTTATCACAAACATCATGGTGGACCCCACTTAATGGGGTGCGTGTACACAGCTGGTGCACACCCGCTGTGCACCAGACGAGTCAGGCTGGTCAACATGGGCTGACCTGTGTTTCCCCAAAAAAGGAGAGTTTTTTCTCTCTCTATTTTCGCCAATCGACGAACAGGCGTCCGTTTGGGACGTCCATGGCCCATCATCATCATCCGCCTGGTCGATACAGACTGTCCATCGTGTCCAAGGCTTCGGTCCCACCAAAACCCAGCTCATCTCGCACGTTGGGATGCTCTTGCATGGGCACAATCTTCGTTCCAAACAGGTCCCGAAACACAATGTTTCCGAGATTGGAAACTGTTTTCTCCTTACCAGCTCAACAATCCGCGTGAGAGGAGGGATTCCCCATCCTGACCGTCCATCTTAAAGCAATTCTAGCCCTACAAGCTAGGTTTTTGTAAAAGAAAGGGAATGAGAGAGAGAAACAGGCCGTTACCTTGCAAGCTCGAACCCATTAAATAAACCCTACTCGAGCTTCGGTTCAAGCTTCCAGGGACGTAGCCAGACCGTCCAATGCGGAGCTTTCGAAGCAACGAACCTCCATTTAGAATCCACCATTAACAACCATTTTCTTCTTCGTTGCATCTGCCAAGTTCGGGGCAGGTGGTGGGTTGATTCTGCTCGGGTCCAGACTTCATGTAGGCCTGTGAAGAAAGAAAAGAGAAGAGAGGAAGAAATAGAAGAAGAAACAGAGAGAGAGGAAGTGTGAGAGAGAGAGTGCGTGTGTGTGAGTGCGAGCATGGGTCACACTGCACCTCGCTGCCGAGTCAACTGGACTCAACTTGTTAGGTCAAGTCGGGTTCAGTAAACCCTACTAAACCGAGAGTAATAGAAGAAGAAAGAGGAAGAAGAAGAAGGAAGGGAGAAGAGAAAGAGAGAGAAGCCATGGCTATGGTCGAGACCAGGTACCCAACTCACTGAGTTCAAGTTCAAGCCAAGCCGGTCGGGTTGAGCCTAGTTTGGGTATGCCCCAGTCCTTGCTGGAGTTCCAGCAGAGAATTAGAGGAAGAGAGAGGAAGGGAGAGCAGGAAAGAGGAGAAGGAAGAAAAGAACATAGGAGAGAGTGGGTGCAGACCGAGTCCACTTGGCTAGAATCGGGTCAACTCGGTTGGGACCGAGTCCAGTTGGGCCTGGTCCTGGCCTTGCTTGGTCGAGTTGCATGTGGAGATGGGTCAACACGGTTGAGTCGGGTCGCGAAGCGAACCACCGATTCGAATTGGGGCCAAGGTTGAACTACTAAATCAACTAAGGTGAGTCCACCTTCTCCTTCTTGATTGAAGTCGTTTTAATTACAATTATCAATGTTAACCTTATTATCATTAATTAGGATTATTAATAGCCATTAGTAAATTACCTATACTAATATTGGTATTACATGCAAAAATTGTCATTAGTAAATATTAGTGTTTTATTCTGCTATCCTTAAATATTATCATTAAAGATTAGAGCGTACCTGCTATTTTCATTACAATAATTATCAGTGTCTTATTAACTAATATTAGATATATTGCTAACATTAATGATCGTTTCGAAATTTTTAGTATTATTAGCATTACGATCGATTATACATCAATAACTATTAGTGGTTCACTATTTTTAAGTAGTAGCCTTGTTTATATTGTTATAACATCCATTAGAAATTGAATCTAAAAATCTAGCCTAGACCTAAACTCAAGGATGAAACCCTAGACCTAGGTAATCCAAACCCTGGATTAGGACTTTAACCATAAACAATGTGTTAAGCAGAATTAACTATTGACTGATTCTTCATATTAGCATTGAATATTATAAACAGAACTATGATTATTAGACACTTACATGTATTTACTATCCTTAAGTATTATCACGATAAGACTCAGTATTGATAGTTATTATTATTACCACTAGAAAATACTATCACTTTCATTATGGGATTAGTATAAAAATTGTTAATATGAATATTATTATTAGTCATTATAAGAACATTAGATATTGTTAGTATATTTAAATATCAACTTGTGAATCATGATTATTAATATTTATGGATTAATTATTTGATCCATTGTACAATAATGATAATAATAATTTAGGATTCAAATCCTATAATCTAAGTTTAAGACTAAACCCTAGGATGAAAACCCCAATCTCACATCAAAACCCTGAAAATGAGTAATCCAAACCCTAGGTTATAATCTTAACTATAAATAGTATGTAGAACTTAATCCAACCATATAATTTTGTAATTCGTAATAGGACCCGCCTCTAAGGGTGCACGTACCTCCTAACAACACTAGTAGGTGATCCTATACATCAAGTGATGATTTCTTCCTCTTGAGCTTCCCATTTTTCTCATTAGCTTAAATATAATTTTATTTTAATTTAAATTGATAATTGCTATCTCCATCTTATAATCACATGTGTAATTGTTCGAATCAAATTGCTAGATTCCATGCTTAATATTTATCCTGCATATTATCTCATGCTTGTGGATAATTTATGGATTACTTATAGAACTTAAACTGGTATACCAAGTCGAATCGAGCGAGCTGACCGAGCTAACTCGACTCATGTACAACTCTAATTAAATATATTGAGTTTGAGATGGATTTAGGGGACGCAGATTAGCTACTGACAGGTTGAGTAGCTAGACTCCCTACTGAAGTGACGTCACCTAGTTCTATGGGTCCCACCATGATGTATTTTTTTTCTATCCACACCTTCCATCAATTTGGAGAGATTATTTTATTGCATGAGCCAAAGAATGAGTCATATCCAAACCTCGAGTGGACCCCACCATAGGAAACAGTTGAGAGAGTGACGTCCACCATTAAAAACTTCGAAGGGCCACAAAAGTTTTCGATCAAGATGATATTTGTTTTTTCCCTACTTTAATGTCAGTGTCAACTAATGAACAGGATGGATCTCAAATAAACATCACCGTTGACCTTAGGAAGGTTTCAATGGTGGGTGTCAATCTCCCCACTATTTTCCGTGGTGTGTACACTCAAGATTTCCATCTGAGTCATTCTTTGGCTCATTCCCTAAAATAATCTATCCAAATGGATGGACGGTGTGGATACAACACATACATCATGGTGAGGCCTAATGGTGGGCGTCACTCTCCCCACTATTTTCTGTGGTGGGTATACTCCAGATTTCGATTGGACTCATTCTTTGGTTCATTCCCTAAAATGATCTCTCCAAATGAATGGACTGTGTGGATACAACACATACATCATAGTGGGGGCCACGAAACTAGGTGACATCACTTTAGTGGCGAGTCTCGATACTCAACTTGTCAACAACTAATCCGCATCCGGGTTTAGGTATGGGTAGCTGTACCATTTGCATCCCATTTATTAAGTGAACTGGTTTTTGGAGTTTGAAAAAATTTCGAGCCAAGTTCGAGCTTGCCCGAGCTCGACTCGACTCAGATCGAACCTCAACTCGAACTGACTCGGATCGAATCAAATCGGTGAGTCGGTTATTTTGATATGGATGTTGCTCGTTGTGTGTTTGATGAAATGACTCAACGAAGTGTTGGCGAGGAAAGAATGAATATACTGGGTGTTTGATTTTGATGTTGCTTGCTGGGCGTTTGATTTTGACGCTGCACACCGAGTGTTTGATGCAATACATGTAAAGTGTCGTTACCATTTTGCATTTTATGAAAAATTTAAGATGTATTCCAAGTGATTGATAAAATGCCATACAAACTCGAACCGGCCCGAGATGCTGATCGAACCGAGCTGAGTTGGCCGGACAGGCTCGAACTTGGCTCGAACTGACCCAAGCTGCTAACCGAACCGAGTCGAACTGGCCAGACAAGCACGAGGACCGAACCGAGTCGAGTTCAAGCTGGGGTTAGCTATTGGCTGAGTTGTGCTAAGCTTGAGTCGAATCAGGTGGGCGACGCAAGCACTGGCAACTGGCGCACTTGCTTAGTTAGTAATGGAGGCGACTTTCCTCGTACAGCTTTATATTTAATATCATATTCTTAATATTAAAATTAATTTATAATAATAATTTAGTAATTAGTAATAATTGACACTTTTTATTTACAAATCCATACAAGGAAAAAGATGTTGGATCTCACCTTCCTTGATATAAAAAGTAAGCCCACCCTTTCGGTACGTTGTGTATGCCATTGGGATTGATCCACCTAAGAAGTGGGCCCACTTTGGTGTGCGTTTTGTACATACCATACAATATAGTCCCTCTAATGGTGCTAATTCACCATGTAAGTAGGCTTCTCAAAATTCACTAAATCTAATAATAATTTGAATAAATGCATGCCATGTTTACACTAACTAACCATGCAATGAATCCGAAGCATAGTTAACATATTTTAATTTTTAAAATTTTAATTTAAAAATCATGTTGTTATTTTTTATATTTTTAAATAAAATTTATGTTTTTTTACTAAAAAAATTTATATTAACATTGATTTTAAATAATAATAATAATAGTGGGTACCCAATACCCTAATTGGTCCCTACCATTTCAGACCCAACATGTAATGAATCCAAAACATCCTTAAATATTTTAAAATTTAAAATTTTAATTTAAAAATCATGTTACTATTTTTTATATTTTTAAAAAAATAATAGTAAAAAATTAATTTTTATATTAATAGTGATTAAAAAAATAGTGGGTACCCAATCGTCTAGACCCAACATGAGTGTAGATATGGTATGGGTGGGTAACCCATTGGTGGGTATGGCCATGATATGGGCACCATTCACCTGACCCAAACCGGCCCATTGCCGCCCTTAATTTAGGGGAACCTCTATTCAATTCCCTCGGTGGTTGGGCCAAACGGCTCCTATTACAATTTCTACGTTTGAAAATTTATGGGAATTTGTGCATGTGAAATTGGTTCAAAAGATGTAATTTTAATTTTTGAACTGCAAGATAATGCGAATGATATATCCATTCCGTCAATCTATTTTATTACAATATTTTGGAGCATGAGACAAAATATGAAGCGAATCCAACACTCAAGTGGCCCACTCCAAAAGAAATAGTGGCTCTACAAAGTTTTTAACGGTAAGTATTCGATTCTCTTTTTTGTATGACGTGATCCAATTGAGTATTGGATATGCCTCAATTTTTTACTCATGCTATGAATTCAACTGGAATAATGGATGAACGGTGTAGATAAGCGAAATGCATCACAGTGGGACCCACAGATATTTTGTAATATTTTTTATTTTCTTGTCAAAAAGTAAGTAGCCAAATCAGGTAAGTTGTAAATGCAGGGGGAAGTAATTATTCACCTGACCCAAACCGGCCCATTGCCGCCCTTAATTTAGGGGAACCTCTATTCAATTCCCTCGGTGGTTGGGCCAAACGGTTCCTACCATATTTATTTGATACTCTGGTAGAGTATGACATTTGATATGCAGGCACTTTGAAATTAAGCAAACCGTGCGTTAAATCAAATTAAACCAACCAAATTGCCGAACCACTGTTACGAGTCAGGGTCTCAAAATCGGATTGGCCGAAGAACCCTAACCTCTGATCCGTGGATTTTTTATTTTTATTTTTGAAATAGGACTATTGGGTATTTTTTATTTTTAACCGTCCAATAAATGTTCACCAATCCGATGGACAGATGATCATATAAACATAATTTTCGCCTCATGATAAATGTGAACTGGAACCGACAAGTTGGACGGTTCAATTTAATTTACTTGTATACTTAAGTAAGTTCTTAAGGGCCGGCTTTTCGATGAGTTTTCAGTTATATCAGGCCCATGGTTAAGTGATCTAAACCGTTGATACGATGGACTTCATCATGGATTACAATGCGCCGAAGTTTCGCAGACTAGAAAATCCTAACTACAGAATATCTAACCCTTGTTGGTTGAGTGTATACCGTTTATGTCTTTTCTTTCTTAACTGTCTATTGTTTGGTGAACTATTGAAGGTTTACGTTCTTTTGCATCTCGGTGAATTTTGGAGCATGGGCCATCCACGGTGAGGCCTGTCAAATCAATGGTTTGGATCATTTTAATTTTGGTCCCACGCACATGAACTTAAAGGGCGAAAGGTATTGTTTCAATGCCCCAGCTGGAATTACTTCCGAGCTGTACACGAACTGAGTTAGCACGGTTAGCTCGTTCGACTCGACTCGAAAAAGCTCGATTTGAGTTAGTTCGAAACTGAGTTTGAGCCTAGTCAAGCTGATTTTTGGAGCTGCAAAAAATTTCAAGCCAAGTTCAAGCTTATCCGAGCTCGAATTAAACTCAAATCGAATCAGTTCGGTGATTTGGTTATTTTGATATTGACGTTGCTCATCAATTTATTTTGATATTGACATTGCCCATCAAGTGTTTGATGAAATGACTCAACGAAGTGGTGTTTCGGGTGCATACATTCTATGTAGGATCGGCTAGTGGCGAGGAATGTATGATACGAAACAAATCACTACAAAAAAATTACATGATAAAATTACTATTGTATTTTGATTTTGATGATGCCTATCGAGTGTTTGATGAAATGCCTGCAAATCACTGTTGTTGTTTTGCATACTATGAGAAATTGAAGGTGGATTCAATATGTTTGAGAAAATGTCACGGATGCTCGAACTCGGCTCGAATTGGCCTGAGCTGCTGACCAAACCAAGTTGAGCTAGCCAATCAAGGTCGAGGATCAGGCCGAGTTCGAGCTGCGATAACTATTGGCCGAGCTGAGTCAAGCTCGAGGATCGAGCAGAGACGAGTTTGAGCTAAGATTAGCTACGACCAAGCCGAGTTGAGTTGTGCTAAGCTCAACTTGGTTCAACTCGTGTATGGCTCTAATGGGGAGTGGATTAGGTGAGACCCGGGATCCACCGAGGTGGGTGGGACCCCTGAATGTAGGGCTTGTAGTGATATATGTACATTAAATCCATGCCGTCCAACCATTTTGAAAGCTTATTTTAGGACATTATACCAAAAATGAAGCAGACTCAAGTCTTATGTGGACCACACCACAGTAAACGGTCATGATTGAATCTCCACCTTTAAAAACTTCATGGATTCCACCGTAATGTTTATTTGCCATCCAACCTATTGATATCACAAACACCTAGATTAAGAGACCATGCATTAATATCATCTTGATCCAAAGCTTTTGTGACCCATGAGAAGTTTTTAACGGAGAATCACCGCTGTTTCCTGTACCATGGTCCATCTCGTATTTAGAACTGCTTCATTTTTCAGACCATGCCCTAAAATGATCTTTCAGTACGGATGGACAGCATGGATATAATCACATACATCACAGTGGGCCCCAAAGTCAGGGGTCCCACCCACCTCGGTGGATCCGGGGTCTCACTAATCCACTCCCTTCCTCGTGGGGAAACGGATTGGCTACTTACCCTGCGACTAGCCATGGCTAGTCGTCGGTGCTCTGTGACCCCACCATGATGTCTGTGTTTCATCCATGCTGTCCACCCATTCTTCTAGATCATTTTATGGTATGAGCCCAAAAATGAGATTGATCCAAATCTCAAATGCACCGCACAGTGTGGATTAAACGCCCACCATTAAAAACTTCTTGGGGCCTACAAAAGTTTTCGATCAAGCTGATATTTTTTTTTTTTGCATGATCAACAGGTTAAATGTCAAATAACCATTACAATGGGCTCTAGGATCTTTTTAATGGTGAACATTCAATCACTACTGTTTTCCCATGGTGTGGTCCAACTAAGATATAGATCCATCTCATTTTTGGCATCAAGCCTTAAAATTATCTTTCAAAAAGGATGGACGGCGTGGATTAAAAAACATACATCATGGTGGGGTCCACATAGCACCGATCACTTGCCAAACTGCGGCCTCATGGTACCAGGTAATTCATGCAGGCCACGGTCTCCGATTTTTATTTTTATTTTGTTTGGATGAACCTGTATACTGACAAATGTCGGATCTCTATCTCTCGCGTGTGGCCCACCACACCATGAAGGGATTAGGTGTAGCACCTACAAACCTTAGCAAGTGGTCGTCCAGACACGTCATAACAGTACGGCAAACACCAGTCGTTCCTCATCTCTCGTGTGTGGCCCACCACCTAAATAAACCCAGTTAGGTGTGGCACGGTTCCAACCTACCAAGTAGTGGGCCCGGCATCTGATCACGAAATTAAGGGCAATTGATTGCACCAGATCTTCCCCTTTCTGAAATCCGAGAAATGGTGGGTGTGTATGAAGCATGAATCAAATAGTGTGGGACCCACCATAATGTGCCTATGATATATCCACCTCGTACATTACGTGGGCCACATCAGAGAGAGATGGGAGAGTGGGGCCCACCATAGAAACCTATTAGATTTTTCGCACGGCCCACCATGGCGCTTGTATATGCCGTCCAACCCACAAAGTGCTTTAATATGTTTTTGGCATGTCTTTACATGATTTTAGATGGTATGGCCCACCTGAGTTCTGCATGCGGCCGACTTTTGGGATATCCCAAAAATTAGCTATATATGGAATTCAGGTGGGCCATACCATCTAAAATCATGTGAAGACATGCCTAAAACACATAAAAGCACTTGGTGGGGCCTACCTGAAATTTGGATGCGTCTGAAACTTGGTCTAACCCCTCATCCAAGTGGGACACACATAATGGATAGGCTGGATTTGTGAACCACACCTCGATGGGCCCAACAAATGATTATGAATGTTTTAATGGAGGGTAACCCTCTCAACTTTTGTATGTGGTGTGGCCCACACAAGTCACGGATTGACTTGATTTTTGAGCCTTAAGCCCACCATGGAATGGTGCATCCAACTGATGGGGTAGTTGTTCACCACCATGGTGGAGCCCACACAACTCGACCTTATGGGAAGTTCCCATGAGCTCGACCGCATAGAACATTTTCCCATATATGTGTGTGTGTGTGCGCGCGCTTGCATGCATGCGCGTGTAATCGAGAATAGGGTGTAAGGGAGATTCAAGGCTTGTTCAACTCAGGCAATCTCTATCTCTTATAATTTTATGCTTTCATAGTGTATTACTGTCGCTTTATGCCCTAATTGTTTTCCCACAAGGGCTTTTCCACATTCAATTTAGAGTGTTTGCAATTAGACTTGGTTGTGCGATTAGAATATTCTGTTTGATTCATCTTTGTGTGCTTCCACGGTCCCCAACAATAAGCCCAAAATTGAAACACATCCAAAGCTTAAGTGGACTATATCACAGGATTTCCACCTTTGAAAATTTCTTGAGCCCACAATAATATCTGTTTATCATCCAATTTCTTCATAAGGTCACACATCGAACTTCCATGACACCCACTAAGTTTTCAAAATATAAGCATTCAATTCATAACACTTCTTTTGGTGTAATCCATTTGAGCTTTGAATATGCTTTAATTTGGGTAAACTTTCTAAAATAAGCTCATAAAATGCATGAACGGTATAGATAAGACACATACATCATGGTGGGCCATAGAGTTTACATCCAGTTACTCAATATACAACCTGTCTTCAGTTTACATCCCTTATAAGAGAAGAACCAATGTAAAGCATGTCTGAAAGTTGTTCGTCAACTGCACTTAGTTGGGTTACTAATATTGTTTGTAATAAGGCAATTTGCATCTCAAGTTATCCCCACCCAACATGGTTAATTTCAACATATTGTTAACAGATATAGGACCATGTAAAACATATTTGAAAGTTGAAGGTGGCAAGTGGCTCCACCCAATTAAATTCAGCCAAGTTGGGTCACCTAATTTAATTAAATTCAGCCATATTGAGTCTCTAGTGGACACGGATTGCTTGATGACCCAACATGGCATTTGATTGGGTTACGTAACTATGTGCGATGGGCCCACTAAAAAATAATGTGATTATCTGATGATAACACGTGGCCCAATAAAACCTGGGGACGACGTCAAGCCGCCCAGCAATATTCCACATCTAATAAAGCTAGAATCCACATTCCACGTCCCCCTCATGGGGGACAGCAGTAGCCTGATATCTCTTTTGAGGGAGGTTTAGTAGAGTTGAAACAGAGTAGGTAAGAACATTGATTTTTGTTCTTAAGCAATGTCTTGGGTGCATTTTCAAGATTACCAAAGACAGTTTGCAAGCTGGGTGAGTCAACCCAGCTGACTCGGATCTGGTTTTCTGAGTCAATGTGTGACTCTGTTCAACATTCATCCGTTTCTATCTTCTTCTTTTTCTTTTTCTTTTTCTATTCTCTGGTTTTTACTTTCAAATTTAGATAAGTAGGAGAATTTTATTTATTTTTTTCTATTTTCCTCTCTTTTTATAATTATTTTGTTTTTTTCTTTCAAATTTAGGTTCTTATTCAGATTAATTAAGTAGCAGTAGGATTTTTTTTTTTTTTCTTTTTTTATTGTATTATTTTATTTAAATAATAAATAATCAAATTTTCAACCCACCTCTTCATCCTGGTGAGTTATACCTTATTAACGGGTTGGATGAAAGATAAATATCATGTTAATGCTACAAACAAACCTATGGTGGGCATCCAATCTCCATTGTCCCCTTTGGTGTGGCCTACCTGAACCGTGAATCTGACTGCTTTTAGGCCCCGTGTCTGGCAGCGAGGATAGAGGTCTTTTGCAGACCAGGAATGGGTACTGCTCCTGCGTCAACTGAGCTCCCGACCTCTTAACACAGGATTTGATCAGACGACAGACTGCCATTCAAGATAGGCCTGGTCAAGTATGTATTAGACCGAATAACTCTCACATATGTCCTATCTGTAACAGTGGTATACCATCAAATCAAATCTTTCCATGTTAGGGATGGAGGGAACTCAGTCCAGGCAGTGGCAATACTCAATCCACATCTATCTTTTATAGGACGTGGATTGACTGCAATCTTAAATTCTTAAGGCTGTAAGCTAAGTGATACCCACCATGGTATTTACAAGAAATCCATTTGTTTTGCCCGCTTAGGTTAGGACATGAGCTAAAATATAAGGCAGATCTAAAATTCTTGTAGACTATACGACATAAAATGGTGGGGATTGAATGCCCTTGGTTGAAACATTTATGAGGCCACAAGTTTCACATGATGCTAATATTTTGTGTTTTCAGTTCATATCAGTGGGACTAACTTTATGAACAAACATCACAGTAGACCTCAGGATGGTTTCAACTGAAAGTGTTTTCTTGTCCAAGTCTTGTGGCTCGCTTGAATTTTGGATTTGCTACATTTTTTGAGCTCATGTCCTAACCGAACTGGCAAAAGGGATGGCTCGGATGAATTCCCCACAAACATCACGGTGGGCCCAACCTAGCTTCTGGCCACAACAACTTCCTAGGGTGGGGTGGCAGACATTCGGCGTCCTAATTGGGTTCTCATTTTGCACAAGTGGGGCCCACGTTCAGTGAGCCCGTTGATGTCATGGGCCTGCAATTTGAATGAACCATGCACCAGATCGCTCTCAGATTAGAAGAATTTTGGCCCCTCAATAGCTGGCAAATGAATAGACTGTTGAGAGTGAAAATACAGCATCGGTTCACATTTAAAAAGCCCAACCACAATAAAGCTAAGATCTCCAAATATAGATTTTTTTTCCTTTTACTTTAGTATTATTATTGTTTTTTTTTTTTTTTGTCATACGATTGGGATTATTGTACGACGGCCTCACTCATACAAACTAAGAACCCAAATGTAATTTTAAAATCCGTGGGGAGTGGAGACCCAAGGATTAGTATGATGGGCCTCATAACAATTGGACAATGCAATAAAAAATTAATAAAAATAAAAAACTCTCAAATTAAAGTATTTCAACCATTTTAACTAATTGTCTTGTATATGAACCTTCATTGTTTTTTTTTTTGGCCGTTGATCGAAAGTACGGAATCTTCCACCCTAAATTCTCACACAATGGTGTGGACCACAAAATCATGAATCCATATCTAGTATCTCCAAGGTGTACTGTAGCACACTTCTATTTAAATTAAAATAAAAGTGGGCTCCACTAACAAGATATATGTTTTTTTGAATGCGGTGATATGTGTGAAGGATCTAATAAAAAAAATTTTTAAAAGGCAGTCATGGTAGCTGTGGGTATAAGTAGCTCTAAGTCCAACAGGTTGGTTGGATAGATTCCAACTTCCTTTGTGCATGTGACATCCAAACCGTCCAATAGGTTAGACCTATCATGAGGATCACTTTGAGCAAAAGACTCGCTGCAGTCACATATCGAGTGGACCACACTTATATTTTCCTTCTTCTTCTTTTTTCAATCAATGGGTAGACATTGTTTTCTATATTTTGAAAAGGTTGAATCTTGAATGTTTTCTATATTTTGAAAGGGTTGAATCTTTGAATGTCGCATGCACTTACTAAGTTATCCACTGGGAACCCACTTATCAAGTAGACCACATTTGTATTTTTCTATTTATCAATGGCTAGACATTGTTTTCGAATTTCCTATTTATCATGTGGACCACATTTTATTTTGTTATTTGATCAATGGCTAGACATTGTTTTTTTTTCTCTCTTTTTTTATTATTATTTTTTTTGTATCAGAAAGCTTGAATGTCGCATACACTTAATAGAGAAGTTATCCAATGGACACCAACTTATCAAGTGGACCACACTTGTATGTTTTCTATTTGTCAATGGCTAGAGAGTGTTTCTATGTATATAAAGGTTGGACGTCACATGCATTTAATGGGGAAGTTATCAGCTGGATACCCATTCATCAAATAGACTACACTTATATTTTTCTATTTATCAATGGCTAAATATTGTTTTGGTGTATAAAGGTTGGATGTCGCATGCACTTCATGGGTAAGTCATCGGCTGCTTACCCAATTATCAAGTGGACCACACTTGTGTTTTCCTATTTATCAATGGCTAGTTATTGTTTTGCATGTATTGAAAAAGATGGATGTCGCATGCAATTAATAGGGAAGTTATCCGGCGGGTGGACCGTAACTTTTTGTCTAACAAGTCAGACCTTAGACCTTCTCATCTAAGTAGATGTTAACAAAATTTTGATTATTCAAATGGGGTTTGATAGTATACATCTTAGACCTATTGTAATAGTATACATGGAAATTTTAATAGTTGCCAACCGTTTATATGATCTTCCTCACCATGATTGGGGGATAACAAAAAATAAGAAACATATGATCAAATGTGCCCTTCCATGTGGGCCACCGGCCTAAAAACCATGTTGTGAGATGGACATCTAACCCATTAATCAGATGTGCCGTTCCACGGTGGGTTTCGAGTCTAAAAATCAGGACAATCCATGACTTAGTGGGCCACACCATAGAAAATAATTGAGAGTGGATAATATAAACCCATTGAAACCTTCATGATCGTTTATAGGGATCATTAAGATGTGGTTCCCCACTTGAATGAGAGGTCACACCAAGTTTCAGCCATATACAAAACTCAAGTGGACCCCAACAAATGCTTTTAGATGTTTTAGGCATGATTACACATTTTCAGATGGTGTAGCCCAATTAAGTTACGGATACCCTTACTCTTGCTCAGGTGGTAGACTCTCAGGAGTTTCAACTCCCAGTCAAGGGTTCGAGTACCCATAGGTGGTGAAATTCCACTAGCACGAGTGTGTGTGCGCGTGTAAAAAATTATTTTAAAAAAAAAAAAAAAAGAGTTACGGATACAACTGCTTTTTTAGATTTCCTATAACTTAGAAAGGACCCACCAAATGCATGGTGTGGATTTCCAAAATACATCACGGTGGGGCCAACAAAGCTCACCTCAATGCTTACTAGAGCAGCACTTCTCACAAGTTCTTATGAGAACTGTTTCAGAACTCATCTTTCGTGATATAACTCAAAATCTAAACCATTCACATGATGCAACACCCCATGAAACCTAAAGGGCTCAACTTTTATCCTAATTAAAAACTTTAGTTGTTCATGTCATCAGAGATACAAATCAAATTAGGAAACTGTTTCCTTTTGCTGGAGCCCACAAAAGTTTTAGATCAGGGTGAATGTTGGGATTGGGGGATTTCATGGGTTTTCGTATTACATGGACAGTTCAGATTTTTGACTCATGTAACGAAAGAAGAGTTCTGAAAAAGTTCTTTGGAGAATTCGTGAGAACTGATGCACATGTTAGCATTCCTCTATCTGTATATAGGTACCTAAACCCTTCTATGTATATAAAGGTTCGAGGTCGCATTCATTTAATAGCAAAGTTATCCGCTAGGTACCCATTCATCAAGTAGACCACACTTATATTTTTCTATTTATCAATGGCTAAATATTGTTTCGGTGTATAAAGGTTGGATGCCGCATGCACTTCATGGGTAAGACATCGGCTGGGTACCCAATTATCAAGTGGACCACACTCATGTTTTCCTATTTATCAATGGCTAGATATTGTTTTTCATGTATCAGAAGGGATGGATGTCACATGCAATTAATAGGGACCTTAGACCTTCTCATCGAAGTAGATGTTAAGAAAATTTTGATTATTCAAATGGGGTTTGATAGTATACATCTTAGACCTATTGTAATAGTATACATGGAAATTTTAATAGTTGCCAACCGTTTATATGATCTTCCTCACCATGATTGGGGGATAACAAAAAATAAGAAACATATGATCAAATGTGCCCTTCCATGTAGGCCACGGGCCTAAAAACCATGTTGTGAGATGGACATCTAACCCATTAATCAGATGTGCCGTTCCATGGTGGGTTTCGAGTCTAAAAATCAGGACAATCCATGACTTAGTGGGCCACACCATAGAAAATAATTGAGAGCGGATAATATAAACCCATTGAAACCTTCATGATCGTTTATAGGGATCATTAAGATGTGGTTTAAAAATCCAGCCCATCCATTGCATGTGTGTCCCCACTTGAATGAGAGCTCACACCAAGTTTCAGCCATATACAAAATCCAAGTGGACTCCAACAAATGCTTTTAGATGTTTTAGGCACGATTACACATTTTCAGATGGTGTAGCCCAATTAAGTTACGGATACCCTTACTCTTGCTCAGGTGGTACCCTTACTCTTGCTCAGGTGGTAGACTCTTAGGAGTTTCAACTACCGGTCAAGGGTTCGAGTATCCATAGGTGGTGAAATTCCACTAGTGTGAGTGTGTGTGCGTGTGTAAAAAATTATTTAAAAAAAAAAAAAAAGTTACGGATACAACTGATATTTTAGATTTCCTATAGTTTAGAAAGGACCCACCAAATGCATGGTGTGGATTTCCAAAATACATCACGGGGGGGCCAACAAAGCTCACCTCAATGCTTACTAGAGCAGCACTTCTCACAAGTTCTTGTGAGAACTTTTTCAGAACTCATCTTTCGTGATATAACTCAAAATCTAAACGGTTCACATTATGCAACACCCCATGAAACCCAAAGGGCTTAACTGTTATTCTAATCTAGAAGTTTGGTTGGTCACGTCAGAAGAGAGACAAATTAAATCAGGAAACTGTTTTTTTTTTTTTATACCTGCCCACGGAAGTTTTGGATCAAGGTGAAAGTTGAGATTTGAGGGTTTCATGGGTTGTTATATTATATGGATGGTTCAGATTTTTTACTCATATAAAGAAACATGAGTTCTGAAAAAGTTCTTTAGAGAACCGGTGAGAACTAATGCGCATGTTAGCATTCCTCTGTCTATATATAGGTACGTAAACCCTTCCGTCCTGGGCAAGACATGAGCATAGGTAAATGGATGCAATGGATATGAATACTAATTTAAGTTCACTTAATAAATGGACTTCTAATGGGTACCCGGACGCGGATTAGCTGTTGACAGGTTGAGTATCGAGACTTGCCACTGAAGTGACATCACCTAGTTATGTGGCCCCACCATGATGCACACACCGTCCATCCATTTGGAGAGATCATTTTAAGAAATGAGCCAAAGAACGGGTCAGATCAAAATCTTGAATGAGAGGTCACACCAAGTTTCAGCCATATACAAAACTCAAGTGGACCCCAACAAATGCTTTTAGATATTTTAGGCATGATTACACATTTTCAGATGGTGTAGCCCAATTACAACTGATTTTTTAGATTTCCTATAACTTACAAAGGACCCACCAAATGCATGGTGTGGATTTCCAATATACATCACAGTGGGGCTAACAAAGCTCACCTCAACCCACGTAGAGAGAGGAATGCTTACTAGCGCAGCAGTTCTCACAAGTTATCGTGAGAACTTTTTCAGAACTCACCTTTCATTTATTATTATTATTTTCTTTTAATTTTTTTTTAATCTATCATGATATAACTCAAAATCTAAACGGTTACTGTTTTTTTTTTTTGACGCTGCTTGTTGGGTGACGTCACCTAGTTATGTGGCCCCATCATGATGCATGCGTTGTATACACACTGTCCATCCATTTAGAGAGATCATTTTAGGAAATGAGCCAAAGAACGAGTCAGATCAAAATCTGGAGTGTACACACCACAGAAAACAGTGGGGAGAGTGATGCCCGCCATTGAAATGTTACGAAGGTCCACCGTGATGTTTATTTGAGATCCAACCTGTTCATAAGTTGACAAAGACATTAAAGAAGGGGATAAAAAATATCAGCTTGATTGAAAACTTTTGTGGCCCTTAGAAGTTTTTAAGTGAATGTGGCTCTCTCAACTGTTTTCTATAATGGGGTCCACTTGAAGTTTAGATATGACTCAATTCTTTGGCTCATGTGCTGAAATGTTCTCTCCAAATGGATGGATAGAAAAAATACAACAGGGTGGGACCCATAGAACTAGGTGATGTCACTTTAATAGCAAGTCGAGTTCGTTTTTGGAGTTTGAAAAAATTTCGAGCCCAGTACGAGCTTGCCCAAGCTCGACTCGGATTGAACCTCAACTCAAACTGACTCGAATCAAATTAGATCGGTGACTCGGTTATTTTCATATGGATGTTGCTTGCCGAGTGTTTGATGAAATGACTTAATGAAGTGTTGGCTTAGGGAAGAATGAATATGTTGGGTCTTTGATTTTTGATGCTGCTTTCTAGGCATTTGATTTTGATGCTACTTGTTGAGTGTTTGATTTTATTTGACTTTGATGTTGCACGCCGAGTATTTGATGAAATACATGTAAAGCGTTGTTATTGTTTTGCATTTTATGAGAAATTTCAGATGCATTCCAAGTGTTTGATAAAATGCCACACACGCTCAAACTTGGCTTGAACTAACCCGAGTTGTTGACCGAACCGAGCCGAGCTGGCCAAGCAAGCTCAAACTCAGCTCGAACTAGCCCGAGCAACTAACCGAACTGAACCGAGCTAGCCAAACAGGCTTGAACTCGGCTCAAACTGGCCCGAGCTGCTGATCGAATCGAGCTAAGCTGGCCAAACAGGCTCGAGGACAAAGCCGAGCCAAATTCGAGTTGGGGTTAGCTACTGGCCAAGCCGAGCCATGCTGTGCCAAGCTCGACTCAGATCAACTCATGTACAGCTTTATATTTAATATCATATTCTTAATATTAAAATTAATTTATAATAATAATTTAATAATTAGTAATAATTAACACTTATTATTTACAAATCCATATAAGGAAAAAGATGTTGGATCTCACCTTCTTTGATATAAAAAGTATGCCCACCCTTTGAGTACATTGTGTATGCCATTGGGATTGATCCACCTAAGAAGTGGGCCCACTTTGGTGTGCGCTTTATACATACCATACAATATAGTCCCTCTGATGGTGCTAATTCACCATGTAAGTAGGCTTCTCAAAATTCACTAAATCTAACAATAATTTGAATAAACGCATTCCATGTGTACATTAATTAATCATGTAATGAATACAAAGCATAGTTAACATATTTTAAAATTTAAAATTTTAATTTAAAAATCATGTTGTTATTTTTTATATTTTTAAATAAAATTTACGTTTTTTTTACTAAAAAAAAATATATTAACATTGATTTTTTAAAATAATAATAATAGTGGGTACCCAATACCCTAATTGGTCCCTACTATTTCAGACCCAACATGTAATGAATCCAAAACATCCTTAAATATTTTAAATTTTAAATTTTTAATTTAAAAATCATGTTACTATTTTTTATATTTTTAAAAAAATAATACTAAAAAATTAATTTTTATATTAATAGTGATTAAAAAAATAGTGGGTACCCAATCGTCTAATTGGTCCGTACTTTTTCAGACCCAACATGAGTGTAGGTATGGTATGGGTGCGTGTATATGCCATCCAACCCCTTCATATCCACCCCACCAGGATTAAGTGGCAAACCCCAAATTTGGTGGGACGAGGTTTGGCTACTGACGCTGCCACCAGCCAGGTGGCTAGTGGTCGGTTCTATGTGGACCCCACCATGATGTATGTGTTTTATCCACGCCGTCCATCCTTTTTGAAAGATAATTTTAGGGCTTTATCCCAAAAAATAAGGTAGATCTAAATCTCAGGTGGACCACACCATCGGGAAACAGTAGTGATTGAATGTCCACTATTAAAAACCTCCTAGGGCCCACCGTAATGGTTATTTGAAATCTAACCTGTTGATCAGGTCATACAGACTTGGATGAAGGGAAAAAATATATATCAACTTGATCCAAAACTTTTGTGGCCCCCAAGAAATTTTTTAATGGTGAAAGTTCAATCAACACTGTGCGGTCCACTTGAGATTTGGATCAACCTCATTTTTGGGCTCATACCATAAAATGATCTAAAAGAATGGGTGGACGGCATGGATGAAACACATACATCATGGTGGGGCCCACAGATCACTGACCACTAGCCATTGGCTAGTGGCAGGGTCAGTAGCCTATCCGTTTCCAAATTTGGTGAACCACACCACGTGAAGATAGAGGCTTGATTTTACGTTGCTTCGTGAGAAGTCCCCCACCTGAGTTTTGGACGAACCTGATTTTTAGGCTTCATCATCGGCGTACCTTACAGATGGGGTGGATGGATGTCATCACATATTTACGGTGGGCCCCCCAGAGCTCGACTGCTCTATGATAACTTACGATGGGATGGGGCACTAGGTGGGCCACCTCGGTCCCCCCATAAAACAGGAACGTGAATTTCCAACCACTGTTCTTTTGTTAACCCATGCAACAAAAAACTGTGGGACCCACAATGATGTGCACTTGAAATCCGGTCCGTCCATTGTTAGGATGCGAGCCCAAAACGGCCTGAGTGAAAATTCAGTTGACAACGGTGGAGGGAAGAGTGAGGATGGGATGCCCACCGTTGAAACCTTATTAAGCCTACAGTGATGTTTATAAGCAATCCAACCTGTTCATGAGCCCAACCAGGATGAACGGACAACCATCAGCCTGATCCAAAACTTCTATGGGCTCCAAGAAGGTTTCCATGGTAGGCATTCCCACACCACTTTTTCCAGTTGTGTGGCCCACTTAAGTTTCTAAATGGCCTTAATTTTAGGCTCACGCCCTAACTTGAGCTGCCGCAAATGGATGGAGTGGATGTCAAACACACATCATGGTGGGGCCTACAGCATTTTGTTGCACAGCTCAACAGGCTCCCTGCAACTATTGTTGGAAATTCACTACTCCCAAAAATAAGAAGCACCCAAGTGGGCCCCCACGCATCCAAACGGGCCCTAACAGCATACTACAAAGGGAGAATAATCCAATGTGGTGCATCCTCACATATTCTGATGGAGTTGGATGCTGCCCATTGGATAGGAGGGCCCACTTGAATCTAAATGTACTCTGAGTGGATTGCACTAACCAAGGATCAAGAGCCTGAAAATCGACAGTCCGTACTCAAAATTGAAAACCAAAGATTTAAAATAAAAAATAATAATCCGACTCCAAATCCCATTGATCCGTCGGTAAGGATCAGCACCCTAACTTACAGACACTGGGAAATCCAAGGAGCATCCATCCAACAGTCAGGTCAATCAGGATGCAGCTGACCTACCTGACCCAACGGGCCAGATGAGTCAAAGCAGGCCACCTAAATGAACACAAGAAAATCTGCACCATAATGTGGATCAGCAGTGTCTTCAGAAGAGTTAACAGATTTTGATTCATGTGAGAAATGCTTGAAAAAGCTATGATTCACTATGCTTGTCCAAAACACCATCAAAAAGCAGAAGAAGAACGAGGTGGGGCCCGCTGAGGAGCATGGGTTCCATTTCTTAGCTCTAAAAGCGAAATACTGATTAAAACATTGAAATTGATGGCACCAAAATGAGAAATGTACAACGAGAAGATATTTGGAGATTGATAGGAAATACCAAAGTAGGAAGACATCACAAGGCATTGATCATCCCCTTCATCTCGGATGACCTCCTTGGATCAGGCTCATCAATTGCTCTCTCAGTAAGCACGTGCTTGATCCGGCACATTGATTTCCTCACCTGCATTTCAGCAAGAATGTGAACTGTTGATGAGCTAATAGCTAACATAAAATCATTTGAAATAACAACAGCAACTAACTAAAATCTGCTGAGGACAGAAAAGAATCATGATAGCACCTAAGGACGGAAGGATGGGAAATGGTGGAAAAGAAAATAAAGGCAGAAAAAGCTGTATACTCTTGTCTAATATCCTTTTCAATTCAAACAGGAAGGAACTTCTGAAGCACTTCTCCCCTTTCAGAGAGAACTGATATCTTCATCCCATTGAACAAAATCTTAGGCAGGCATTACAGTTTCACATTCGTAAGATTCAGACAGGAATGGGAAGCCAAGAGAGCTGAACATATATCAACCCTAAGAGTGTAGGCCAATATTATTCAGCGTTACAGGGTATGTGGAAAGAACTGAACATATATCAACCCATGTTGACTGATTATGAGACCATGAGATATGACAGAGAGAAATTTCGTGTTGCCAAATTCGTCTCTAGTCTTCGTTTGGAGTTTAAGACGATGCGAGCTCAGATTCTTCGAGATAGAAATTCCATCCATTACGGAGGTGTTTGCCCATGTTCGACAGGCAGTTAGTATAATACAGTGTTCATCTACATCTGATCACTCGGTGTTTGTTTCTTCATCTGTTACTGAGATGGAGGAAATTGTGGTGGCTATGCTCATGACCAACAGTTTGGTGGTAAAGATTCAAGGGGAGGTTTTTTTGGAGATAAGAATAATTGAGAAGGTCATGGTACAGATTTTGGTGGCAACCACAGATATGGTCATGGTAGTCGATAGCGTTCTCATCGTGATCTTTCTAATCACACTGTTGATACGTGTTAGAATCTCACTGGTAGGCCAAATTGGGCAAATCAAGTTTGATCTTCTTATGACAGTTCTGAGGGCTATGTCTCTCCAAGCCCATCTCAACCCATTCCAAATCAGGTACATAGGTACAGCAAAGAAGGATTCCCTTGTCAAGGCAGGAAACGCTTCCACGGCAAGCTTCAGATCATTGGCCAATTCTCCTCTGCACAGAAGAGATGAGAAGTGAGCCTCAACCTTTTAGATTCGAAAATAAATTGTTGGGCTTTCAAATTTTCAAATTGCTAACCGAAGAATGGGGAGAAAACCGTGAAACACGAGAATGGGCAGCTCACAGGGTTTTGAAGAAATTCCAGTGCATCAAAGCAAACTTAAAAGAGTGGAGTGCAACGATAAACAAGGCAAAAACAACAGGACAGATCCATCGAAGAAACCATCCAGGCCCTTGGCACAAATGAAGAAGTGGATCAATAACCAAATGAGAAGCTGTTGATACTCAATTATATATGTGACCTTAACAAGTTCTCCCTACATGAGGAGAAAACATGGTGCTAGAGATCGAAGGCAACTTGGCTTAAAGTTGGAGACCGTAACTATGATTTCTTTCACAAGATAGCAAATGGCTGAAAAGGAAAATTGTCATATCCAAGATGATCGTCGCTAGATAGCTTTTGGAAGACAGAAGAAATCAAAGAGGAAGCAGCAAACTTCTTCTAGCAACTATATGTAGGAGGCAATCTTCAAAGACCCACCACCTTAGATGGGATATCCTGCTTAACTCTTTCTGCAAAGGATGCAACAACTTTGAAGAGAGAATTTAGCAAGGAAATTCACAAAGCAGCCATGGCAATGGGTTCGGACAAATCCCTAGTTCCAGATGGATTCTCTATGGGAATCTTCTACCATTGTTTGGACATCATCAAAGATGATCTATTGGAAGTATTCAAGTAATTCTTCTCCAGAGCTAAATTCAGCAAAGTTTCATTTGCTTAATCCCTAAGATTCCAGGAGCTAAAAGAACGTCTAAATTTAGACCCATCAGTCTGCTAAGTAGCATTTATAAAATCAATGCAAAGGTTCTTTCGAACAAGCTAAAGTTGGTCATGACAAAAGTTATCATGCTTGCCAAGGAGCCTTCATCTCTAATAGGCAAATTCTCATGGTTGATGAATGCATACACCCTACCAAAAGAGAAAGCATAAGGGTGTGATGTCCGAAATTGACATAGAAAAAGCTTTCGATCATGTTGATTGGACCTTCCTATAATACATGCTCAGAAGAAATGGATTTGGGGATAAACGGTGCAGTTGGCTTTATGAATATATCTGTACTACATCCATTTCTATATTGATCAACGACTCTCCGATGAGGTTTTTTCCGGCCCATGTTGTCATGCATATGCGATCGGAACATGTATGCAATCGCATACTTATACATGCGATCCTTATGCGATCACATACTGCATATGAAATCGCATAATGGCCCAACGGTCAGAAATACGACAGTTGAGACTTCTTCTTCTTTTTTCTTCTTTTTTCTTTCCTTTTTTTTTTTTTTGACAAATTCAGCCACTTTTGCCTATAAATAAGCACTCGAATCTCTCCATTTTCACTTTTCTCCACACTAAAGCTTACAATCTCTCTCTCTCTTACTATAATCTCTCTACAAGACTGCAACTCCTTCAAGTTTCTCATTCTCTATTACATTTACTTTTCATTTTTCATCCAAGATCAAGACTCGAGAATACCATCAAGATGAAGTATTACATCGAAGAAGGAGACAACTCTAATGACAACGGTGGTGGCGATCAGATGCCAATCATGCCATAATGGCAACTGGATCAATGTATATAGTATTAGTGTATTACTATAATAGTAGCCTATGTTAGTATGTTTATGTTTATATTTGGTAAGTTGTGCTTGTTTTTTGTAAATTGTATTTGTACATAAAGTAGTAAGTTGTAAGTTGTTTCAAGTTATCAAGTTATCAATTTATCAATAAAATTTAAATGTTCGAATCTTTTAATAAGTAATTCTCTCTTAATGAAGCTTGTCGATTGTTTTGTGAAAATTTATGTAAATATAATATAAGTAATTAAAAACATAACTTAATAAAACACTCTAGCAAAAATGAAATTAGTGAAATAAGGTATCCAATCACTTAGGCAAGTTTTCCCTAATTTTTTAGAATTTTTTTCCGATTTTTCAATTTTTCATTTTTTGTTTTTCAAAAAAAAATAATAATAATAATGCAATTGCAGATGACAACAGCAAATGTTCATCGCATGCAATCACATATGCAACTTGACAACATTGTTTCCAGCTCTAGAGGCTTAGATACAGAGATCCTCTTTCCCTCTTCCTCATTGCAATTTGTTGAAGGCTTGAGTTACATAATAACCAAGGCGGAAGAAATGAATCTGATCAAGGAAATAACAGTGAGTGCCTCCTTCTCTACTTCACATCTTCAATTTGCCTATGATACCCTTGTCATGTGTGAAGCTAAGGAATCCCAAATCCAAAATCTGAGAGGCATTCTAAGAAACTTCGATGTAATTTCTGGGCCTAAAGTGAACCTGAGAAAAAGTTGGTAGGCAGGTATAAACATCTTTAAGTTTGAGGGTGAATACTCTGGCTTCGGTCTTGAGCTGCAGAAGCAGATCACTTCCTATTACCGTTAGGAGGGAGAGTGCCTGCTAAATCTACTTGGAAGCTGATCACAGAAAAGTTATTAAAAAAAAAAGGCTCGTAACTTGGAAAAGATGTTACCTACCTCTTAGCAAGCATATCACCTTGATAAAGGCTTCCTTAGTGATTGGGCCAATCTGCTACCTCTTTCCCTCTTCAAAATCCCTACTAGGGTGGCAAAAACTCTAGAAAAAATCCAGCACAATTTCCTCTGGAATGATTTTCAGGAAAAGAAGAAAATTCATCTCGTAAATTGGAAGAATGTTCCAAGATCCAAAAAGTATGGAGGCCTAGGTGTAGAGGGCATCCAGGAAAGAAACTGGAGTCCTTTGCAAATGGTGGTAGAGGTTCACTACCGAAAAGCAAGCTCTTTGGACAAATATAATGTTGGACAGATACGGGGTAGAAAACATGGGCTAGGGGCTTAAATGTAAGCATTCAGCAGCATCTTCTAAAGGAGGGGAATCTGCGATATGGGGGACAGTAACAAGATTTCAGGTAAAACACTCAAAGCAAAGCCTTCATTTTCAGGTTAAAAAAGGAAATAATGTTTACCTAGGGGAAGATGAATGGATTGGGGACAAATCTGCTGTTGAAGACTCAAAAAACTCAACAAAGTTATTCGATTTGACTTGACAAATTTCGAATAGAGTAGAGTTTTCAAGTTTTAAAACCTTGGTCTCAAGAGATGATGGTCATTCCAAGTAATTGGGTAAAGTTTCTCAAGCGAACCCTTCGACCTTGAGCAAGCTGTGAGGAAATTTAGAAAAGCTCTCTCTCTCTCTCTCTCTCTCTCTCTCTCTCTCTGATGCAAGGACATGTGATAAGCTAACCCTAGATGCATGTATAATCAAGTTAAAGAATGTTCAAATAAATATACCAATTAACTAACCATTTCCAATCAAAGGGATTAGGTAAGTCTCAACACAAAGATGAGATCATTCTGTCAGGATCATGCCCCTTAGCATAAAATTACGTAAACAGTAAAAAGGGAGGACCTAGGGATATGAGGATATCTCAGATCTAGCATAAGTCAGTCCACAGTCAAGTTTGGATCTGATTCTACTGACTATCTATCCCTCTTCTTCGCTCAAACTAGAAAAGGGATAATATCCAGAGAGGAACGAAAGGGGTAAAGAATGAAGGGTTTGAGATGAAGAAAGTACAAGTCATTTTGTCGTCAAAAGAAAAGGAGGATGATTCTTACCTTTTCCTGCACCTCGAAGATCTAGAAAGAAGGGAACCTGAAATCAGGGTGGAATCCTCAACACCCAAGGGCCAATCCTCGAACCCTAATCTCTTGAATAAAAAGGAAGAAAATATACGAATTTGTATTCATTCAATAATAATGAAAATAGGGTTTCTCACAACGTATATATAAGATATGGAAAAAGTAAAAGTGCACTAAAGCCCTGAAAACAAAAAAAATAACAAAAAGACGAAATTCATCACGATGAGGACAAAATTACAACAATAAGCTTAAAAATTAAGTCAGGCTGGCTACAGCTTTTGAACTTAGTAGTTTTGGTAGCAATTTTACGTATGACTATATGACTAAATGAGCTCTTTGATTAGGGCTGTACACGAACCGGGCTAGCCCGGTTAACTCGCTCGACTCGGCCCGACCCGGAACTGAGTTCGGGTCGGGACGGGCCATTTTCTTCAGCCCGAAACTGAGTTCGGGCCGAGTTCGGATAGGTCCCAGTTCGGCCCGACTCGGCCCGAAACCCGACTCGGTCGAGTGGGGTGTGTGTGTGTGTGTGTGTGTGTATTCAAAACCCTACCCGTCCCTTTCCCCTTTACCCTTCTGGGATAGTTCACCGCCCATCTTTGAAGTGACAGTGACTCATCCACCTCACAGACGTATAACTTGAACGGCCTAGATTCATCCAAATACAAAAAGGAATTATAATGTCCTGACTAGTTAGATTTTTTGTGGAGTCTATAGTTCAACTATCTAAACCGTTGATCGAGGGCCTTGTAATGGGACGCGGATTACCTGCCAAAGCCCTTCCCATGAACTTGCTGTAAGGTCTGAAACTGGCCCGAACTCGCCCGATTGCTGACCGGGCCGAGTTCGGGTTGGACATGTTGGGCCGGGCCGGGTTCGGGCTGGGTTTGGCTGGTGACCGGGCCAGGCCGGGTTGAGCCCAGTTCGACTAGGATCGACTCGTGTACACCCCTACCTGCACTCATAGCGTGTCAGAAAATGGGTCTGATGGACCCAACGTCCATACACATCAACTTCTCCGCTCCGGTACTCTGTCAACAACGCCGCCTCCTCTGGTACACTCTAAAGGGTGCACCACTGATCTCTCTCTCTCTCTCTCTCTCTCTCTCTCTCTCTCTCTCTCTCTCTCTCTGTGTGTGCTGAAAAAGAATAAATCACACCATTTTGGGTTGCTACCAACAGCAAGTGAGACATACCTTGGGGATCCGCTCCGGATTGGGAAATCGTAAGTTCTGGGCATGGAGCATTTGGCGCTGAGTCATAAGCATGTTTTTCTCCTTCAGAAGAACATACCATAGCTTCTGAAGATCATCCCAAGATTTAAGACGCAGTTCAGATGCCTTCCAACTTCGGCCTAAACACGATAATGCAATATGAGAGCTCTAGAAGAACCTCCAGACAAATAATTAGCCTACATTTCCAAGCCCTATTGAATTGAATTGCAAAAAATAGTTAAATAAAGCAAAAGCACCAAACCTTAATACCCTTCTCGATATTCCTATTTTGCAATGAAATGAGGCTCCAGCTTGTGGTTACATAACTTTCAAGGTGGACCTGAAAAGAATGGAACTAGGCTGCTTTCTCTTTTTGAATACCCGGAAGTCTCATTACAATTCACCCATGCCCCCTTGGCTGAACTGAATGTCTGTGCTGCAATTAGTTGTGTATGCAAGCACACACTTAGTAACCCACCAGCAATGCTATGTCATGAGACAGCATCTCTCCAACATTGTTTGTGTTGGATACTTGATAATATAACAAGCATCTCTCCAACATTGTTTGCGTTGGATACTAGTTAATATAATAACCTGAAAAGTCTTTAACGGAATTTAGCTTTTCCTTTCCTTCTTGCATACATGTACAATCTGTACATTGGACATGGACCAGGTCTGTGATGAAAACACATCACCTAATTTTTCACAGCTCATGTAAGCAAATGATAAATTGATTGCACCAATAATGCCAGACGGCTACAACAAGAGTGTGCAGTTTCAACAAGTAAGCAAAGGAGTATATCCTGCATCTCGACAAACTTGGATAAGACCTCATTGCTAAAATCAATCGGGCAGTCCATGAGAGGCCTTTTTTCTTCTTTTTTTTGGAGAAATACTTTGATACTTTGGCAAAGCGCAATGGGTGATAACAAGCAGTTAGAAATTACTAAGATATTGCATTTGTGGCATTCAATTAATTCAAACTAACCATCCAAATTATGAGCACCAGTTTAGATGTATCATGAACACAATATTAATACCAATTATCCAATGGTCTTGTTTGAAACAACAAGTGTCCAAAAATTGGAGGTTGGATGGTTAAATCAATCTAATTTTTACACTAACTTAGTGACAATGTGTTTCACAATTTAGTCAGTTTAATTTGAATTCGTACATGACATGTGTCCTACTGTTCGGATTCATGATGAAAGTTATGGCATCGGTATGATGACAACTGCCAACCTGACACAACCCTCCTTTATGCAGGCTGGGGACCGGCAATGAGAGCACAAAACTCCCACAGGTGCAATGTAATGGCTATTACATAGGTTGATTATAATCAAGCGCTATCTACTAGTCTACTATATAAAATAATATCCTCACATTGGATAAGGAAAAGACAAATGATTCTTCCTATCGGATGTATTTTATGCTTCCAAGATGAGGAAAATGTGGACCATCTTTATTCATTTTTCTTTTTTCTTTTCTTTTCTTTTCCTTTTTTACTTTTTTCTTTTGGAATTGCATTGCACTTTCTCAAGGAAAATGTGAGAAAACCTCTTCTCACAGTTAGAAGTTAATCTGGCCATGCCTTTAATGCAAGGGCATTTTCACACCGGGCTCAAGCGGGGTAGGCCGTGGGATGTGGGGACACACTCAGGGGGGTGACCCATGTGATTTGGGGCCCACGGGGGAGGTCTCATGTTCGACACTCCTCACCGAGGGTGATTAATGCGCATTTCACACCGGGCTCGAGTGAGGTTATAGAGAATGCTAGTGTATTGTGTATGTGGTTAGTGGCCCCTTTTAGTGTAAGTGCATGTGCACACTTCCCTCTTCTCTTACAGTGTACTATATGCTTTATTATAATAAAATATTATGTGTTAGAGCAATCGTGGGATGCGGGGACACACTCAAGGTGGGCGGCCCATGTGATTTGGGGCCCATGAGCCCACGAGGGGGGTTCAGCCAAGGTCAATAATTCCCAACAACAACTCGTATACTTTTTCCTTTTTTTCTATATAAATATTGATTTCGATTAATGAATTTTGGGAATTCGTTTGTTGATGCTGAATTTGGAGGTTAGAATCATCTTATATTCTTTAATCATTGAGCTTAAAGGAAATCATAAATTTAGGAATCTCAAGATTTGTGACAAATGTTTCATTACAATTCGAGTCAATACACATTTTGTTATGGGCTAGATTTGGGTGCACTGCTGGATTGAATTGTCATTATTAGACTAGATTTTTATTATTACAATTACATTACTTTTGAGTTGGAGTTGAAATGAAAGCAGTGGAAGCTTGTGTGCTCATTACGAATGATAGGAAACTCACTACAGTTCAGTTATATCTAATTGCGAATGATAGGAAACATCACTACAGTTCAGTTATATCTGCTTTATCGAATTGGTTTTTTACAATTCAATTCAGTTGTGCATCCAAATACACACAGGACCAATCAAAATGTAGATGGTGTTTGCTACAGCATTTGAAGGATGGGCACTAATGGCCTAGTCCTCTTCTTGACTATTTTCACACATTCGTTTCCACATTACAGGTATTTTGAATACTTGGGCACACTTTTATGGCCTACCTGATGATTATTTTAATCTAAGAATTGGCTCAACCATTCATCTAGATGGGCTCAACAAAATAACATACTTTTATCCAAGCTTTCTTATATGTCAATCTAATTTTTGAACAATTTCCTACTTCAAGCTCTGGTTGGTGTGAATATACAGCTTCTTACCTATACTAACTTACAAGTTAACCAAGCACAAAAACCAACTTACCTGTAAGTGTAGGGAAATATTCCTAAATAAAGAATTTTGTATACCAAAAAATAAAATAAAATGTTGATCAAAATCAAGCTAAAGCATGTATCAGATACATTGTCCTTAAAGCGTGATTCGTCCCCTCCTCTGAGATTAGAGATCGTTGGCAAGTTGCTGAAAGATTGCTTCCAGGATACAACAAGCCTTGTTTGGTCCTGTGCATAGCAATCACGAAGGGACCACCGTAGGAACTAGGCTAACGCAATCGCTATCTTTGGCAGACTCAGTGAGTTTTCATATTCATAAACTTAGTGAAGTTGAGAACTCAGTTTGTTATGCAACTAACTTGGTAAAAAGGGAAAAAGAGAAATTTTAATCTTGTTTATTTTTCTTTTAGACGTAAGCACTGGATTCTGGATTGCTCATGTCTCTGGACCTGGAGGGGTCAGATTTATATAGACAAAGAGAGTAGACCATTACACCTCAGGCTATCAAAGTTCAGAACGTTGCAAAAATATTTCTAAACGTTGGTTCATTAATCTAAGCGTTTTAGACCGTTGGATCCTTAATTTGATCATTGGACTAAAGATTTAACCATTTGGATCACTGAATGTTTGGTCGTTTTCAGACCGTTAGCATTAAGCATCATTATTTTCTAGTCGTTCTCCGCAATGGACTAATTAGACCGTTTTCAAAAACTAATATAAGTTAGCCTCTCTCACACTTCGCACCTTTCACACCGTCTCACAACGATTCGTGTTAGGTCGCGAGGGAGCGACTACTCGCGACATGATGTGCACTTGCGAAGCGCCACTAGTGCCACTACAGCCACAGCCACACTGCCTCACTACCCACGCCCTCACTAATGACCCCAAGTTCTCTCTCTCTCTCTCTCTCTCTCTCTCTCTCTCTCTCTCTCTCTCTCTCTCTCTCTCTCTTCTAAGGAAGATCATCAGATTCATGAAGATTTGAGCGAATCAATGTAGAATCTAAAACGATGATGACAAAATCTATTTTTTTACACTTTTTCAAAATTGATTTAGAGGGGAAAAAAAAAAAACTTCAAAAATTCAAAACCTATTATTTATTTTAACCAAAAGAATTCTCAACAATCCTCCACTTGGTCAAATTAAATAATGGAAAATTTTCCAGACGTAAGAAATAGTTCTTATGCATAAAGAAAGATATCTTTCGATTTGAATCTTCTCTTAGTGTAAGTATTTCAAAATTTTATCGAAATCCCTGGTAGCCACAACCTTAAACTAGTTATTGCTTAATGACAGAACCAGAGATACCACACGCATAATTACATTTGCATTATATGAGTTCACTTATATTACTCACTTAATACTTTTAATGGCAATGTGCTTATCATGTTTCGTGAACAATCCCGAGAGAAACTCTAACTCTATGAAAAGCAGCACCACCTCTACGTTTGCATAGGTGAAATCCTTATAGTGTCCTTGTTACTATAACACTTATCCTTTAGACTGGATTTCATTAAAAGTTCTAAGACTCAGTCCTCTATCTGTAACGGCCAGCACTATTTAACCCGGATGAGATCATCTTATTTTTTAATGCTGAAACTTTCCACTTGTCGGTGACTTGTTCTTACCTTTTGAACCCGAACTTAAAGATTTTCTAATGTTGGATTGGGTTTCCATCACTGGTGGAACTTTGAGTGAAGAGTTTTAACCACATCCCTCTAGATGATGTCCTTACTACCTCTCTTATTAGAAGTTTAGTAAAAGAATCACCCAAGTAATTGCTTGACTTCACATATGAGATCGCAATGATTCCATCTCAAATCAACTGCCTTACATAGTCATGTCTCAAACTTGTGTGCCTGGACTTTCCATTATATGTGCCGTTGTAGGCTATCACTAGAGTGGCTTCACTATCACAATGAAGTGAAATAGTCGGTATAGGCTTCGCACAGAATGGGATTTCTAGTAGAAGATCCATTAGCCATTCAGCCTCTTTACCTGTTGCAGCCAAAGCTATGAACTCAGATTTCATCGTCGAATGCGTTATGCATGTCTATTTCTTGGATCCCCAAGAGATAGTTGCACCTCCTAAGGTGAATACCCACACTATTGTGGACTTATTGTCCTCTGTACTCGATATCCAACTCGCATCAGTATATCCTTCCAACATGGCCAGAAATCCCGAGTAAAATAGCCTTAGTTCTTTGGTTGCTTTAAGGTAACCAAGAACCCTACTAATTGTCTTCCAGTGTTGGTGTTTCACATTAGGATTACCAACATATATTATATCCGGTCTAGTGTACTACATAACATACATAAGACTACCCATAACACTCGCATACTCAAGCTGTGCAACTACTCTTCCATCGTTTTCTTTCAACTTGATACTTGGATCAAATGGGGTATTTGCCTCTTTGATTTTCAAGTGGTTAAACTTGCTCAGTATTAACTCCCACTATGTTTTTAACTTTGATACCTAATATCGTATCCAGGTATCCAAGATTCTTCATTTTAAAAACGGAATAAAGAAACCTCTTTGTTTCAATTACACATTTTATTTTATTATTGATGATTAGCATGTCATCAACATATAGATATAATAATAATGCAATTACTAACACCTTAGAGTAAATACACTTATCAGCTACACTATGCATGAAACCATGAAATAGCACTTTTGAATTGAATTTTTCATGCCATTGTTTAGGTGCTTGCTTCAATCCATACAATGACTTAATAAGCCTACATATTTTCTTTTCATTTCCTGGCAGAACAAACCCTTTCGGTTGCTCCATGTATACCTCCTCATTCAGGTCACCATTCAGGAATGTTGTCTTTACATCCATTTGGTAGATGTGAAGATGATGTATGGATGTCAATGCAAACAAAATTCTAATCGATGATATTCTAGCCATAGGTGAATATGTGTCAAAGCAATCAATTCCTTCTCTCTAACGGAATCCTTTTGCTACTAGTCAGAGCCTTGAAGGTCTGGATAGTACCATCAGTGTGGTCTTCCCTCCTGAATACCCACTTGCATCCTATAAGTTTGAAACATGAAAGTAGATCTACAAGTTCCCATGTTTGGTTTAACACAATTGAGTCCATTTCATCGTTAATGGCTTCATTCCAAAAAATGGAATCTCTCGAAGACATTACCTCATTAAAGGTTTTAGGGTCATCTTCTACAGTTAAAACTATAAGTATCTTCCTAATAACCTTTTCGCTATCACCCTCAACAAGATTAAATGAGATATGCTGAGAGTCTATCTGATTAGGGATCAAGAGTCTTCTTTACCCTAGCCTTATGACTTCTACGAGGTTTAATAGGAGTTTTAATCTCTTGTTGAGTTTCCTCAATAGGATCACTATTAAGAGTTCAGATCGCAATATCCTTAGTCTTCATAGAGAGTGTGTTCTCAAAGAACTCTACGTCTCTAAATTATATAATCATATTAGATTCTAAGTCTAGGAGATTATAGGCTTTATTGTTTTGTACATAACCGCCCACAAACGCGCACTTTACAGCTCGAGGACGCAACTTGGTTCTTCTAAGATCAGGTGTTCTGCAATACGCGAGACACCCTCATACTCTAAGATATCCTAAGTTTGGTTTTCTTCCTTTGCATATCTCATATGAAGAGGTCTTAGTCTTTTTAGATGGAATCCTATTTAGGACATGGTCTGCTACTACTAGCGCTTCCCCCCACAAAGTAAATGGCAACTTTACTTGTATTTAGCATTGAGTTGACCGTTTCTACCAAGGTTCTATTTTTCCTCTCTGCCACATCATTTTGTTGTAGTGTGTAAGGTGTTGTGCATTAGTGAACTATGTCATTTTCTTCACAATAGCTAGAAAATTCATTGAAGAAGTATTCTCCTCCTCGGTCACTTACAAAGAATCTTTATTTTCTTATCCAATTGATTTTCTACTTCGAATTTGTAGATCTTAAATGCATTAAATGTTTCATCTTTTTATCTCAACAGGTACACATAGACATATCTAGAGCAACTGTCTATAAATGTTATGAAATACCTTTTGATGCAGGACACCTAAAAATTTGCTCTAAAAGCTCGAACTGATAGAGCATGGCAAATCAATCCCTTTATCTCATAACCCAGGCCCCACATCCCATGGGTTAGGTCCTCGGCCAAACCCCCTCATGGACCCCACATCACATGGGTTCCGCCTCACACGGGTTAGGACCGCCTCACACGAGCCGCCCACCCCAAGTGTGCCTCTGCATCCCACAGGCCACCCCACTCGAGCCCAATGTGAAAATGCCCATGCATTACCTTTTGCATCCTCGGGTAAGAATGTTATTTAACTCATATATTTCAGTGTGCACTAGGTCCAACATTTTATATGATCTCTCAACACTAGGGAACGATTTCTTAGTCATCTTACATCGTATGCACACTTCACATTTATCGTCCACACTTTCATTGTAGGAAATTAAGTCATTCTTAGCCATGAGTCTTATGGTAATATAACCTACCTTTGTTAATCTACCATGCCACAAGAATATAAGCTCAACCATATAAGCAGAATAATTATTTTCATTCAGCAGGAACTTAATCATCCCATTACAGGCATACCCTTTTTCCAACAAAATTCTCATTTCTATACGAGATCAACTTACCAAATTCATATACAACCCTAATCCCGAGTTTGCTTAGAAGATCCCCTGAAACTAAGTTCCTTCTCATGTCTGGAACATGCAGCAAATTGGTTAGGATTACCTTCTGTCCAGAGGTAAACACAAGTTTCGCGGTTCCTTTGTCGATGACCTTCAACCGACCTTCGTTCCCCATTTGAACCCCTTGACCATTAATCACGTATTTATAGGTTTTAAAGGCAAATTTGTCGTAACATACATGGACTATGGCAGTTGTATCATACCACCAACCGAAAACTTTCCCTTGAACCATGTTCACTTCAGTGATCATTGCAACAATGTCATCTTTCGCTGCACTAGCTTCTTTCTTAGGCCTCTTGCGATCCCTATAAACTCGAGCAAAATGCTTGGTCTTTCCACACACATTGCAAGACCCTTTGGGTTTTCTGTTCTTCTTCTTTTGAGACTTTTTGATTTCCCGTTATCTTTATTAGGTTTTAGGGATTTGTTTTTCTCAGGGTTATTATTGTTCTAGGATAGCCTTTCTATTGCATTTACCTTGGATGAGGACACACCATTTGCATCATCTTTCTTGTCTCGGTTGCGAGATTCTTCCTCAATTCAGAGATGTTTTTTAATCTATTCCAAGGTGAAATATTCAAATTCATGCAGTAGTTTATTCTTGTAATCTTTTCAACTTAGAGGCAGTTTTGCTATAATGGCTCCGACTTGGAAGGATTCAGGAAGATCGATTATTAAGGCATGCATCTTATTTACGATCATTTGCTATTCTTGGATCGGTACCAGTAGAGGCTTATTGTCTATCATTGTGAAGTCGAAGTACCTGGCAATTAGGAATTTCTCTACTCCTTCTGCCTTGTACTTGAATTCCAACTCATTTCAAATTTCTTTAGCTGAGGATGTTCCTGTGTACAAGTCATATAGATGGTTGGAGAGGACATTCAGGATGTGATCACGATACAACAACTCGTCTTCTTGTTGCTGGAAGTTGCAACGATCTGTTCTGAATAATCGTTGTCAGTCACTTCTAAAAGTGATGGCAGGTTCGGGTCTAAGATGTAGTATATCTTCAAGGTGGTAAGGAGGAATTTCAGCTTGTTTTGCCACTTAGTGAAGTTAGTATTGTCAAACCGGTCAAGTCTAATCAGGTCCTGATTCATCAGCTTGATTGACGCAACACTTTCGGTATCCATGTTGGAATCACGCTTTAAGATTGTTGATAATTCTTTTGGTTAAAATAAATAATAGGTTTTGAATTTTTGAAATTCAAATTTTCAAAAAAAATCATTTCCCTCCAAATCAATTTTGAAAAAGTGTGAATAAAATGGATTTTGTTTAGTCCCACATCACTTAGAGATAGGATCTTTTTGTGGCTTATGAACCTTCTCGAGATTAGTTTACTTACTTGGAAAATAGAGAGAGAGAGATAGAGCGAGAAAGAGAGAGAGAGCTCCGCACTGGAACGCACGCACACATGCACGTGCCCTGGCGCTAGCGAGGACAAGGGCATGGGCAATGAGGTTGTGGGGTTGCGTGGTTGTAAGGGCGTTAGTGGCACTTTACACGTGCACATCGTGTCGCAAGTAGTTTCTCCCTAGCGACCTAACGTGAACTGTCGCGAGATGGTACGAGAGGTGAAAGTGTGAAAGGAGGCAGCTTATATTAGTTTCTGAAAATAGTCCAATCCGTCTATTGTAGAGAATGGCTAGAACTGATGCTAGATAATGGCCAACAGTCCAAAAACAGTCAATCATTCAATGATCCAAACGGTTAGATCTTTAATCCAATGGTCAAATTAAGGATCTGGCTATCTAAAACGCTTGGATTAATGAGCCTGTATTCATAAACATTTTTGCAACATTCTGAACTTTGATGGCCTCATGTGCAATGGTCCACTCTCTTGGTTTATATCCCCTCCAGGTCAGAGACACAAGCAATCCAGAATCTAGTGCTTTCGTCTAAAAGAAAATTAAACAAGATCAAAATTTCTCTTTTTCCCTTTTTACTAAGTTGCATAACAAACTGAGTTCTCTAACTCACTAAGTTCCTCAGTCCAATAACTCACGGAGTCTACTAGAGACAGTGACTATATTAGCTGAGTTCCTATGGTGGTCCCTTCATGATTGTTGCAAGAATGACCAAACAAGGCTTGTCGTATCCTGTAAGTAATTCGCCAGCAACCCGCGAGCGATCTCTAATCTCATGGGAGAGGGAGCGAATCACGCTTTAAGGACAGCATATCTGATACATGCTTCAGCCTGATTCTGATCAACATTTTATTTTAATTTTCGGTATCCAAAATTCTTTATTTCGGAATATTTCCCAACAATAAGTAACTTACAGCTTATATCCAAACAGAATTGGCTGTAACTTACTTTCACATGTAAGTATACAACTTTAAAAAGTTTCAGGCATCCAAACACGCCCTTAGCCCACGACCCATTTACGCATGCATTTTGTATATTTCCAGTGGAAATATTGGAAACGATAAAAAAATCCAGGTGTAGAAAAAGGGATGTGCCATAGAACCGGTTGTCGGTGAATACTTCTCGGTTGTAAATAGTAGTTCCCGTAAATAAAATATAGGTATGTAGAAGAAGGCAAAGTGTAATACCATAGACAACAGGTGTGTCCTCGTCTTGGCTTCTGTCTGCCTCAAAGAACTCCTCGAGGGGGTTATGGTGTATTGCCTTTACTGCTGCTGCTGCACCAGAAGCTTCGGCTCTGGATGCGGCAGCAGATAATAGCGTCCTACCGAAAATCCTTGAAATGAACATTGTCGCCCTCTCTCTCTCTCTCTCTCTCTCTCTCTATCGGCCTCGAGTCGAGCAATGGACTCTGGGTGTTTGTGGTTTTGCCCCAAAGAAACGCCTCTAGCTAGTAGGTGGAGAGCTTGGCATCTAGACATTTGAGGGAGGGCAATATGCTTTTAAAGGGGCAGTAGCCTCGCGCCGTCCCTGCTGCTGTACGCGTTTCACTGGTAGCGGATTCGGTCGGGTCGGGGTAACACCGAGTTCGGTCAGGCCGTGATGTGGGGCCCACCTTGATATATTTGTTGTATATCCACGCCGTCCATCCGATTTTCTATATCATTTTAGTTCACGATACCAAAAATAAATCAGATCCAGGTCTCAGTTGGACCACACACACAGGAAAAGTTTTGATTGAACCCTCACCGTTAAAATTTTCTCAAAGCCCACCGGAATGGTTATTCTCCATCCAACCTGATGATAAGGTCACACAGACCTGGATGAAGTGAAGACAGAAACATCAGCTTCATCTACAACTTGTGTGGCCCACGAGAAGTTTTTAATGGTCAATCAACATTGTTTACTGCAGTGTGGTCCACCTGATTTACTAATTTATGATCATGTTTAGAACACATGTCATACATGTATAAAATTCTATCTATCCAATGCATTGGCTCACCTATGAAGATTGCTTGTACAGTCAAAATTGGCCCATTCCACTCAACGGTCATGATGTCTCCTTTCGATCCCATCAGGGGTTGTCCATTGATTTGCATGGTGCGGCCCATCTACTAGGCTAAGTAGTCTTCGCAGCAGAGAGGGACAAGTTCAATATTGCACACTTAGGCAAGAAGGAAATTTTGACCTTAATTCAAATATTTGAAAGTTGTTTCCTTCACGGGCCATCTAATCCGTTTATATGGTCAAACAAACATGGACCAGAGGAATACACTAATATCAGCTTGATCCAAAACTTCTAAGGGTCCCAACACGTTTTTATCAGCAAGCATTCGATTCCCACTGTTTTCTATGGTGTGGTCCATATCGACCTGATGGAATCTTAAAAAATAATTATGCTAATAAGTCACATACATCATGGTGGGCCCCACATTTTTTTAAAGTATTGAAAAGTAAGTTGTCACCGTTTGTATTGAAAACGATGCAATAATTACCTACGTAAGTAATACTTATAACCCATTTACAACGTAATTGCAGTTGAGCTGAAAAATCAAACATTCCCTTGAGGCATGTTTGGATACGACCGAATAAGTTACTATACCACTAAATAAGTTACCTTCATACTTACACTGGTATATAAGTCACTTAATTTCGAGTACATAAGTTTGGTTCCTGAACAGTCATAAGTAACTTTTTTATTTAAAAGTAAATAATATTTCAGTTATTTAATTTTTAACTTTTCTACTTTTCATGGGTTGCCAAAGAGATGCATGAGGAGAGAGGAAAGAGATGAGAAGTTGATAAGTATGTTGTTGGCCGAATGTACCTATCTTCTCAATAAGTACGTGTTAAGATGATAAGTAACTTATCTCAAAAAACTTACCATCAAAATCCCCCTTAATGACTTAAAAAGTAACATTTTTGGTAGTATCTAAATAGGTGCTAAGGGGCGTTTGGATCTTAAGTTACTTGAGATAAACTACTTATGCCTCGAGTAACTCGTCTCTAATTTATACCTATTGAGTTGAAGGGATAAAATAACTTTGAACAAAAAAAAATAATACTAACAATAATAATTTTTTAAAAAAAAAAGTAGAAGAAGAAGAAGATGTTGTTTATAAATGATCATAAAAATAAACTTATATCAAATAAGCTACTCATCTAAGTAGAGAAAGTAACTTATTTAGTAGCATCCAAGCAAGCCCTAAGTTACTTTTATGAGTTAGTTCGATGCCACATGATGGATAACCTTAGATTAACGTGGGTCCATATAATGGGTAGTTCATGTTAAAGGCTAACCCCTAATAGTTAATGACTTACATCCAAAGTAGGTTGACATGGTGTATAACACACTTCGAAGGTGAGGCCTACACGATAGACGCTCCATAAGTTGGGCTTCATGTGATGGGCAATGGACACTAAAATAGGGCCCACGTGATGGACACTCCACATCAAAAGTCGGCCATTAACGATGAATGACCTACATCTAACATAAGCCCTGCATGATAGGTGACCCGCATTGAAGGGGGCTCACATGATGGATGGTCCACATCAAAGGTGGGCTCCATAGGATGGGCAATTAATAATGAATGCAGGACCCACAAGATGGATGATCTACATCAAGGTGGGCCCCACACGACGAAAGGTCCACATTAAAGGTTGGCCCTAATGACCAGTGGCCACATCCATAATGGCCCCCCATGATGGACAGTCCTCACGATAGGTTGTGGATATTGATGGTAAGCCCCACGTGATGAATAATAACATTGATAGTGGCCCCCACATGGTGGATGACGAACATCGAGGGTGGGCCTTCATAGTTGTGAGTGCACATTAAAGGTCAACCTCTAATGATAAGTGGCTCACATCTATAGTTGGCCTTGCATGATAGACAGCCTACATGTATCAAAAGTTAGCTCCTCACGGATGATGAAGGTGAAAGTGGGCCAAATAAAATTGAGGGATAAATACTCACGTGACACAATAGTGCTTGTTGGACATCTATACCATGCATTTGGTAGGTTACATTTAGATTATGGTATGTCTCAAAAATCAGTGAGTGGGCTTGAATGCTTCTAGATGCATGTAAAATCATCCCTTAAAACATCTAAAAGCATTTGTTGGTACCTGTCTGCCTGAATTTTGAAAATGACGTGAAGGGTAGCGTGACCTCTCATTCAAGTGAGATACAAATAATGAATGGGTTAGATGTCCGAACTAAGGAAGCGGATTGGCTGGTGTACCACACACCACCAACCTAGCTGGTGTAGATACGTGTCATGCGAAGACGAGCGCTGACGCTCCTCGAGCTCTGCGTGTTAGGAATGGTTCGGAGCAGATAAAAGTTAAATGGGCCTAACAATGATATATTTATCAGATCCAAACCGTTTATCCATTTGTCAAGATCATTTTACACACTGAACCCAAAAATGATTCATATCCAAATTTCAAGTGGACCACCCCAAAAATAGAAGTGGGGACAAAAATTCTCACCATTAAAACACCGACAGGTCCCACCATGTCATTTATTTTCCATCCAATTGGCTCATGAGGTCACACAGACCTGAATAAATAAGAAAAACGAATATCTTATCGGTACAAAAAATGTTGTGACCCTCAAAGGATTTCAACGGTAGCCATTCAATACCTCATTGCTTTTTATAGTGTGGTCCACTTAAATTTTGGATCTGTCTTATAATTAGGATCAAGCCTTAATACTAGCTCGCCAAGTGGACAGATGGTTTGGATATAATTCATACCTCATGATGCGACCATAGAACTTGGTTACGCCGATACACCAGCCAAGTTGGTGGTGTGTGGTACACCCGCCAATCCGCTTTCCCGAACAACATGAGTCTTTGATTTTCCTAATTGTAAGGAGAAAATTACTACTGTAAACTCTACCTTTTATCCAGAGTCTTTTATGGGAAATCCAAAACTTACCTTCTCAACTTAGACCTCTTACGTACCGACAGAGCATTTGAGGACGAAAATACCGCTGCTTTTCAAAGTGATTAAGCGGTCCTGTAGACCTATAGCTACGGATTATGACCGTAGCTATCTGTAGGTTAAGCAGTGGCATTTTCGTCCTCAAATGCTCCCTCGGTCTAAGTTGGGAAGGAAGTTTTGGATCCTCCATAAAAGACGCTGGATAAAGGGTGAAGTCTACAGTGGTAATTTTCTCTAGGAAAATCGGAATAAATTTTTGAGCCCTACCATGATATATATGATATATCTTTACTGCCCATCCGTTTTATTATAACATTTTTGAAGCATGAGCCAAACAATTAAGTTGATCCAACACTCAAGTAGCCCACACTATAGGAAAAAGTGGCACCAATACATTTGTAATTATAGACGTTCGATTCCTTAAATCTTACAATATGGTCTACTTGAACTTTCCATCAGCCTCATTTTTTATAGTCAAGCCCTAAATTCAACTAGCATAATAGATGAGCGGTATGGATAAAACACAAACATCACCGGCTGTGTGTGATTTTCCAAACCTTTGGTAAATACACTCAAATGCGTCCACATTCGATGCTGTGAATGTGGGACCCATACCATATGGGCCCATAGAGCTCCAGCTCATGGAACCTTTTCACACACGTGACGGCTGCGTGCATGATTTTATATGGCCGTGCCATTAAAACTCATTAGTTGAGCTGATTAGTGCATGCCCCTTCTAGGAGCGAGATGCAACTCAAGCCTCCTCGGTTCAGTTCTAGAGTGCATCAGTTCCAGTTCCAAAAATTAAAGAACTGTTTAGTTCGGTTCGGTTCCAGTTTGGGAGTATGTAGAACTGAATTGAACTATGAATCCGAATCGTGGAACCGAACTTGGAACCGAACTGTGGAACCAAACTTAAAACCATGAGTATACAATATATTTTAGGTGTATATTTGACTCATAATTTATGGTTTACAATGCACCCTTTGCGTGTTTTCATAAATATATTTTTTTACACTATATACAATATCTAAACCATTCATCAAATCGATCACAACACGAATAGACATGAGCTAAATTATAAAATAGAACATGCAATTGGGCAGGATTATAAAAAGCCTAGAACCATGGAACACTCAAATGCGTCCACATTCGATGCTGTGAATGTGGGACCCATACCATATGGGCCCATAGAGCTCCAGCTCATGGAACCTTTTCACACACGTGACGGCTGCGTGCATGATTTTATATGGCCGTGCCATTAAAACTCATTAGTTGAGCTGATTAGTGCATGCCCCTTCTAGGAGCGAGATGCAACTCAAGCCTCCTCGTTGTACAAATGGCTCAGGCCTTTCAATGGTCGGGCTGGGGATTGTTTGTTTTGGCTCGTCACAGGCTCACAGCCAATCTTGGCCATGATTTGATATATGGGCGAGGCTTGAATAGACCTCGGGTGGGCCAGTTGAATGTGGACATTTGCTGTACGTAGTTTCATAAGCATCATTCTCTTGTCCAAAAATCATAAACCCAAGACTATTCCGTCAAGGTCATATACAAAACACAGTACATCGACGGTGGAAACCAACAGATCAATGGTCCTGATCACCGAACCAAGGGTCCCACTGATCGAAATTGGAAACCGGTGCACACTGCACAAAAAATCAAGCACGCATCGTACGATTCACCCCGTCCTCGCTCCCCTCTTATTTTCAGCCAATGGACACTCGGATTCGGATCCTCAGCAACACATGTTTTACTCATTGCACAAAACGCCCAATTTTGTGGGTCTACCATGTCGTGCGGAGACCGAATTTTAGGACGAAAATACCCCTCCTTTTTACATATGCATTGCTTTCAGCGTTGCTTTCACCCCCTTAGTGGAAAAACAGGTGCTTCTAGTCCTACACTCTCTTGGAACTAAGAACCGGAATACGAAGGATTTTCTTCTCATTTTCCTGAGTGAAATATCTGTGAATCATTTAGATATCATCATTCTATATTTGTCATTTTTCATCTTGACTAGGGTTACGTGAAATCCCACGAGCTGGTTGCATCTCCTTGAAAATGTTCAAAATATTCTCTCACTCTAAAGCACCTCTCTTCAACTTGTATTTGACCGATACTGCAACAGTTGGAGGTTCAGATCTTGAAAAAAAAATGCTACACTTGTACAATGGCATTGCATGCGAGGTTCGGTCAATTCCATGCGTTAGGCTTAGTCAATTTCATGTATTAGGCTTAGTCAATTTTATGCATTGATTGATCAAATCCATGTCAAACTCGCTCAATTCAATTTGAAGCTCACTCAATTCCATTATAGGGCTCACTTGATCTCATGCTAGGCTCACTGAATTCCATGTTTACCCTGCTCAATTTCATGCTAGGATCGCTCAATTTAATGTTTACCCAGCTTAATTTCATGGTAGATAAGGTCAATTTAATGTTTGTCTCGATAAATATCATGCTACGATCGCTCAATTTAATGTTTGCCCAGCTTAATTTCATGGTAGATAAGGTCAATTTAATGTTTGCCTCGATAAATTTCATGGTAGGATCGCTCAATTTAATGTTTGCCCAGCTTAATTCCATGGTAGATAAGGTCAATTTAATGTTAGTCTCAATAAATTTCATGCAAGGATCGCTCAATTTAATATTTGCCTAGCTCAATATTATCCTATGCTCGCTCAATTTACAGTTTTCCCATTCAATTTCCATGCAATGCTCGCTCAATTTAATGTTTGCCCCGCTCAATATCATGTTATGCTCGCTCGAAGAAATGTTTGCCCAACTCAATATTACGCTTTGCTCGCTCGAAATATCGTTTGCCCACATCAATATCATGATATGCTCGCTTAATTTATCGTTTGCCCAGCTCAATATCATGCTATGCTCTCTCGATTTAATGTTTGCTTGCATAGTTGAATTTATAGTTTGTCACGCTCAATTTTCAGTTTGCACCATTCAATTTCATGCTTGCCGCGCTAATGTTTCGAATTTTCCCGCTAAATTTTTCAGTTTGCCCCGCTCAATTTCATGTTTGCCCCGCTCAATTTTCATGTTTACCCCGCTGAATTTCATGTTTCCCCGCTCAATTTCAGGTTTCCCCTGCTCAATTTGTAGTTTGCCCCGCTGAATATAATTTTTTCCCCGCTTAATTTCATGTTTGCCCCACTGAATTTCTAGTTTGCCCCGCTGAATTTCATGTTTACCCTGCAAATTTTCTAGTTTGTCACGTTAAGTTTGATGTTTCCCCACTGAATTTCATGTTTGCCCGGCTCAATTTTCAGTTTGCCCCACTCAATTTCATGGTTGGCCCTCTGAATTTCATGTTTACCCCGCTCAATTTCATGCTTGCCCCACTCAATTTCATGTTTGCCCGGCTTAATTTCTAGTTTGCCCCGCTTAATTTCATGCTTGCCCCGCTGAATTTCATGTTTGCCCCACTTAATTTCAAGTTTGCCCCCCTTAATTTCATGTTTGGCCCGCTCAATTTCCAGTTTGCCCCGCTGAATTTCATGCTTGCCCCACTCAATTTCCAATTTGCCCCATTCAATTTCCAGTTTGGCTGCTCATTTTGATGCTTGCCCCGTTGAATTTCATGTTTGCCCCGCTCAATTTCTAGTTTGCCCCGCTCAATTTCATGCTTGCCCCGCTCAATGTCATGTTTACCCCACTCCTTTATGTTAGTCGAGATCTTGTCTTAATTCTTGTGAAAATCCTTCCAAAGAAAAAAATTTCCTAAATAATACACTCGAGAAAAGAACAATTGGGCATTTTTTATCTAAGACATACGAGGAAACTTAATTTTTTACTAATATAGTGAGGAACTCATGTACTTGTTAATGGAATAACATGTTCATGTCCACCAATTAATTGACATGAAAAAATTAAGTGCCAAAATGAATGATATTGAGAAAGACTTGTGCTAACATATGTTACTTAATAAACTAATAGGGAATGGTTACGAACCTCTGGATTTCTTGACACCTAGTACATGTCCCCATCAAAATCACTATTTGCCATCTCATCTGCCAATGATCACGGCCCTTTGGTTGGAAAGAAAATAGCATATTTAGAATTTCCAACAACATTTATCAAATTCCCGATATAAGTCGCAGTGAAAACATGAATATCTCCAAAGTGTAGTCCAAGAGCCTTGTATACTAATATATTTTCTGAGATTTGCCCATTCTCTCGGTATTTTAGTGAGAAATAAAGCATGAAAATGTTAATTAGGTAACAAATGCAAACATATCACATTAGTCTAAAACAATCAGAGGAATCACATAAACAGAGTAATATAGCAACAAAATTAGAAATATATTAACACAAACTTCAATAGCTTTTAGCATTCCAGTCGGATCTGCAGTTCCCATAAAATAGTAACACTCACTGGCATGAAGCCTTCCTCCCTTGAGACTTTTCAATTCTTCTATCATTATCACTGACAAGTGAGCTTTCAAATACAGTTCATCAAGAGGAATTCCACAGAGAATCATTCTCAACGTAAGAAAATCATCCATGTCTCCGTGATTCAATGCAGCTGCAATTGTAAGGACTAGTAATTAGTGGAATTTATCATAGAGGGTGTCAAAAATATTTTCTTAAAGAACAAATTGCCCAAAGAACACTTTTTACCTTTTAGGTAATTCAGCTAGAACAAGTGGATGGCAACATGTTCAATTTCCTATTTGGCCCACTCAAACAAGTGGATGACAACATGTTAAAGCAATATGGAAAGCGTACAATGATTAGTAAATCAGTTGTTTTCGTCATTCCTTTGAATTTCAGATGTTCTAATTGTGCAACTATACAGTTCCTTGTTAGATATTTATTTGTCAACACATTAACGAACAATATCTTCAATAAGATGTATCAATGATACAAGTAGGCACTATTTTTGAGTAGGGAGGTAGACCCAAATTTACAAATGTCATGTGAGACTCAACCATGGATAGATTTTCAACTGGCATCAAGTTTAGATTGCCCCGCTGAATTTCATGTTTGCCCCGCTAAATTTCATGTTTGCCCTGCTCAATTTCCAGTTTGCCCTGCTCAATTTCATGTTTGCCCCCCTCAATTTTTAGTTTGCCCCGCTCAATTTCATGCTTGCCATGCTGAATTTCATGCTTGCCCCGCTCACTTTCATGCTTGCCCCGCTCAATTTCATGCTTGCCCTGCTTAATTTTATGGTAGATAATATCAATTTAATGTTTGCCTCGATAAATTTCATGCTAGGATTGCTCAATTTAATGTTTGCCTACCTCAATATTATCCTATGCTTGCTCGATTTACAATTTGCCCATTCAATATCCATGCAATGCTCACTCAATTTAATGTTTGCCCCGCTCAATATCATGATATGCTCGCTCGAAGAAATGTTTGCCCAACTCAATATCATGCTATGCTCGCTTGAAATATCGTTTGCCCACATCATTATCATGATATGCTTGCTCAATTTATTGTTTGCCCAACTCAATACCACTTGAAACCATTCGTTAACGACGAAGGCTTAATCTATATAAGATCTGGTTGGTTTTTTTTTTTAAATATAAACGCGTAGCTTACATTTCATTTCCTTAAGCTCTTTATCATCCTAATCTATAATAGAAACTGAGCTGTTGGTCCTTCATTATTTAATTGAGTTTTGTCATATGGCAAGGTTCCATTGATTTACGATTCACTGATAATGTGTCATTGTATTGGTTTTCAGATAATGGCTGCAAGAATCATGTGCTCTTTTGGCGGGGAGTTAGAATTTGAAAACAAGCGATACTCGTACACGGGTGGAACATCAAAACAAATGACGCTACGTCTAAAGACTACGTACGAGGAGCTTCGATCTAGAATTTATAAGATTATTAAGAGCAGACCAGAAGATTGTGATATTAGGATGAAAGTATTGAATCCTTGCACTAACGAATCAATGCCTCCAATCGAAATTGAAGACGACGATGACATTCACCAAGGCAAACTAGAAATTGAGCGGGGCAAGCATAATATTCACCAGTTAGTCATCGAAACAATCCAATACATCAATACCACAACATACGTGGACAGTGTGGCTGATGAGTATGGTATGGAATTCAAATACAATCCTTCTCCATTACAAGTGGTAATAAGCAATGATCAATTACCCGAGCCGCCGTAAGCATTAAACGTCGTGACTACGCAAGTCAGTGGTGTAATTGACATTAAAAGTAATTATGAATACAAGACACCGCCGTTAGCATCAACAGCGGATCTGCCATCATCATCCACCATCCCATCTGTGCGTGTAAGCGACATTCTGCTTCGAGACCTTCTCGATACATCAAACCTCATGACTCGTCAAGTTCTCGCGTCATGATGATGCATTCACCAATACAAAAATGTTGGAATATACTGATTTGTTATGTGAATCGACCGATATAGCTGTTGGGCAAATGTTTAAGGACAAGAGTCAGTGCCAGTATGTTTTGAGTCAATTTGCAATTCGAAATAATTTCCAGTATAGAGTAATATACTCAAATTCCAGGAGATTTACCGTGGTGTGCTTCGAAGATGCATGCGAATGGAGGTTCATGCATCCCGGGAGATACAGGTATATTCAAAATATGGACTTATGAATCAAAACACATGTGCGGCATGGCATGGATGAAGAGCGATCACCGGCAAGCCAGCAGTAAGCTAGCGTGTGATCTGGTTATTAGCCGCATTGAACAACGCCTAAGGTTGAGGCCAATTGACATTATCTTCGCCATGCAAGAGAAATATAATTTTGTATCAGTTATTGGAAGGCATGGAAATCTAGGTAGCTTTTAATTAATCACGTGATGGGATCTTACGAAGAATCCTACAATCAACTCCCTTTGTATTTACATGAGTTGAGGAGGGCCAACCAAGGGACAGTTACTGCCGTTTCTGCAAACCAACAGACTTGGAGGTTCGAGACATGTTTTCTAGCTCTCGAACAATGCATACAAAGTTTTCAGAAATCATTGCGGAGGGTATTGGCTTTTGACAGGACACACTTAAAGGGCAAATACAAGGGTGTGCTATTCATCGCCACTGCCTTAGATGGGGACAATCATATATTTCCACTTGCATTTGGCATCAGGGAATCAAAGAACATCAGTAATTGAAATTGGTTCCTTACCCACCTTAACAATGTGTTAGGGTCTGTGGAGGGTCTTGTCATTATATCCGACCGACATAAAGGTCCAATGAAAGAGGTTCCCCAAGTCTTCCCGCGTGCAATCCATGGGTATTGTGCGTACCACATCTACAGAAACTTGGTGGACACTTTTAAGGATAAGTCGTTGGAGATGTATTATTGGATGGCTGTGAAGACTTGTAGGAGGGCCGAATTTGAAAAAATAATGCATGATATCGAAATGGCTAATCCCCCAGTACATGCATGGCTGACAGAAATTGGGTACGAGAGATGGGCATCTTCGTACTTTCCAGGAAGAAGATTCAACTTGGTCATGATGAACATTTCTGAGTGCGTTAATACCCTTTTCAAAGAAGCACGCGAATACCCCGTTACGAAATTGATAGAGGCTATAATATTGAAGATACAGGAATTGTTTTACAAGAGACAAGAATCTGCAGCATCATTTGTGAGTCCATTAACACCATGAGCGGAGAAACAGTTAAAGGATATCGTGTAGAAAGCGCGAGATGTTCACTGTCATGTTATTTCTCGAGATGAGTACTATGTCGTTGGAGATTATAATGATACGGTGAAGCTTAGTGAGTTTTCATGTACATGTCGTGAGTTTGGCATGAAGGGGTACCCTTGCATGCATGTCCTGTCAACCTGCATAAACTACAATCTGGTTCACTACTTATACTACTCCCCATTCTACACGACGCATAATTACTTGGCCACGTATAGTGAATCGGTGTATCCAGTACGCGACAATAGCGAGTGAAAAATTTCAGCGGGGATGAAGGAGTATTGTGCGCAGATTAAACCACCAAGATAGAGGAGGTCAGTTGGAAGACCTAAAAAGCTTAGAATTCCATCGCGTTGAGAGAAATCAAAAATAATAAAGTGTGGGCGATGCAAATAAACTGGGCATAATCGCCGGTCATGCAAGTTTTCGAAACCCGGTGTGTAGCATATCGTGTAATTTATGTACTTTGTATGATACATTTAATTGAAAGTTATATATTGCTCCTAGTTGATCTTCATGTATAACATATCGTGTAAAAATGCACCAATTGTCAACCCTATCTATACATGCATTCCATAATGCCCCCTTGTATTGTAAAAAGAAATTATCCACTATATTACCTTCTGGATAATCAACACCGTGTGGAAATACATCAGAAGTCACGAGAATAAGACCTTTTGACTTCCGGAACTCATCTCCAACCCTGGTTCTATAGCTCTGCGGCTTTCTATAATGGATCTCCCGCACATTCAGGTTCAACTCTGAAAGAAGGTTAGCAACCAGTCTTTTGACCATTGCAGTAGTACAAAAGACAAGAAACTGCAATTAACTTCGACTAGTATAACTTAGAGGCTGCGGACTGAAGAATCTTGGCAAGAGGAGTAAAATTGATTCCGGTAACTGCTACGAAGTAATGATAGAGAGATTCAAATTAGGTCCCGAGTGCCCCATCAGCAAGGCATCCGATTAGATCAATGGTCCCAATCAACATACATGTTTGCGATGGGTGTGGTGGTAGAGCAACACCTAATAGAACTTTACGAAGCACAACATAATAGCATCTCTCTATGCCACATTGCATTATTCAGTACAGAATCGTTATGCATATTATTGCATCAGAATGCACGATTAACATAAAGATTATCTGAAATCATTTGCTAATGTGGAGTATAGATAATCAAGAAGGAACATATGACATGGCTTTAAAGAAAATGCCTCTGATATATAGTAGGATACCAAATTACTACTTCAATGAATCGCTTATAACAGATAGAAGGATCAATTCCATGTTGAAGTTATAGTTCGGGTTTAGGCTAATTTTGCCTTAGATCCAGCTTTCCTGCATGATTTCTTTTGATCATGGTCATCCATGAAGTTATGTCACTTGTTCTATATGAATCATCCATGGAGCACACGATCATGGTTGGTGATGGAGATGAAGCTGTATCATTCCCAATCCACTTTAACTTGTACTCTTAGTTATGAAGGGGAATGTGAATATATTCTTCACAAACAACTTCCCCTACCCTAGCATTGCATATGCAAATCTATAGTTGAATATTGTTGAGAGAAAAGGTCTTCTTGTTTTGGTACTAAACAAATAAAGGCCTCTTTTGCTAACATACATCTTCTCCACTTACCTTTATGTGCATCACCTATTGACAACGTGGCTGATGTATAAGACCTCTGATATGAAAAGATGATGATTTATTTTTTAACTAACATTAAAGTATTTTGAGTCGATTTTCTTTAAACTCCATCATGGCCACCTCATGATGATCCCAATCTTAGTTATCCACTGCATATTTAATAAGAACACTCAAATAATTGGTAAAAACTAAGTAATGAACTTGTTGAAATCAACCTATCTAATAGACTATTTGAAAGCGGTTAATTGTAATCAACCTATGTAACAGCCTATCACATTCAGCTAGAGGGAGTTTTGTACTCTCATTACGGATTCCTAACCTGGATTAAGGAGGAGGATTATATTAGTTTAGCAACCGGTTTGAAACTTATACTGTGGCTTTTATCATGAATCTGAAAACCTAACATTCCCATCTCACATTAAAGCATTCCCTGTATGTAACGTGCGACAATAAAACCTGGGTGTAGTGACAAATGGGCAAAAGTTGGCTAGAGTGTCTGGAAGTGACTCGTCGCAACACGTTAGATTCCGATCCTGGGATCCTACAAGGAGGATTTTCCAACGTACATTTATCTCGTAATGAGCATAACCATAAGATCACCCAAATCACAAAAGCAACATCATCATCACATATCCACTAATATAATCGTTTGAGTACAATACTGAAAGGGAAATACATATATAAAATAAATGAAAGCTCCAGAAGACCGCTGCACGCTTCAGGCTCAATGTTGCTGCAACCTAAATCACCTGCACACATCTATCGTGCATAAGCTTATAGAAAGCTTAGAGGGTGGTGAAAGTGTATGTACAAGATAAGTGCCAAGTATACAATACAATGCCATGAATCAGACAATGGAATAAATAGAAATACTGACAAGATATGATGTTAGAGTAATGCAAAAACCTACTGATAGGGCCATAAATACCATCAGCCTTATCCAGACTATACGATATAGAAATATAATCAAAACAATATCATATACTGATGAAGCAATGCAGATCAGCTATGCAATGCGGAGATAGCAAGCCAAATATTAGATGCCGATGATGCAAATGCAATATACAAATCCTGATGAGTCCACCTATCAGTCGTATCTATGCCGTATAAATGCATAAACATAGTAACCCCAGTTACCATATGTTGCGAATGTAATGTGACATGCGGTGCAAATGGAATGACCATGCTAGAGTGTGAAGTCGGGATGATAGTACGTAGTATCGCAGGTCACGGGGTCCATCACAAGGGACTTCTATCCAAACCAGTCCATACCTAAATTTGGATAGTCGACTCAATGTGGTAAACCCACGATCTCGGGTTAGTCGCGCAAACCGAAATCCTAGTCATGCGAATGTACACGTAACAAATAGTTGCGCACCACCGGCTGAGTGGATAGTGAATGAATGAATGAATGAGTATGCAACGCTGCTCGAATAAGTCCACATATCGATGCAGTTCCTCTCTGGGGAATCACTGGGGTCTATTACACTCCAAACCAGATTGCCGCCCCATCGCGCGCAACAAGGTGAGTGGAAGAGACCTCACTATCCGCCTGCCAATATCGGGCCCAGCTCGTCGATAGCAGACCCATTCCTCGAGCTGGTCAGACTCAGCCTAGTATTGCCCCCTCCTCTCGGGCGGGTAAGGCCGTACCCCCTTCCAACCGACCACGACACAGTGGGAGACGCGGTCTAACGGTATATGACCCTCATGCGCTCATGCATCCACTCGGTCTAGACGTTGGAGCAACCTCTGGAACCAAGAGGGTTTAGGGACTTTCACCCAGGGATATCTATAGCACCCCATGTAGAACAGATTTCCGGTGTCCCATCTGGCCATCCACAAAATACCTATGGAGGCTATGGCCCTGATGTCGCTAGGGCGTACGATGGTCATGTCACATAAATGCGAGATGCATGAGTCACACAGTCCAATCATGCATCAATCCTGCACATGTCGTGCTCTCATGTCAGGCACTCCGCCTATCAGGAAGCCTCATGAACAACTTACCATACAGCATATGCAATGGTCAATCACATCTCATAACAAACATGCAGATGATGCGTATGGGCATGTATCATGATACTATGTTGTCATATACTCATAATCGGTATCAAGAACCGGCATCGACAATCGATCTCGACAATGTGGACATTTAACCAGCATTACCCTCAAGGAATGACCCACATAAAGCCTAATATATAGTAGACTCATGGCTTCACTCAAGGACCTAATATATAACACCATGGGCCTTACTCAAGGGCCACATATACACAACAGGTAGGCCCTGCTCATGGGCTTTAAATACCTGAAATGTGAGCCCTACACATGGGTCACGAATACATCAAATGCGTCACACATCATGGGCCTAATACATATCACAATGGCCTTGCCCATAGGCCACAAATACACCACAATGGGCCTTGCCCATGGGCCATGAATACATCGCAGTAGGCCTCGACTACGGTTCGCATATACATCATATAGGTCTCGACAATCGGAATTGACACTTGGAATCGGCCTCAACAATCGGAGTCGGCCTAAACAATCGACCTTGACAATCGAAATCGGCTATAAAACTTGGCCTCGACAATTGGGATCGATCGATAATCAAAATCGGTAAATCGGTCACGATAATCAGCCTCGATCGCTAATCGGAATCGGTAAATCGGTCACGACAATCGAATCGATCGATAATCAGAATCAGCAAATCGGTCACGACAATCGGATCAATTGATAATCAGAATCGGTAAATCGGTCATGACAATCGGATCGATCGATAATCAGAATCAGCAAATCAGTCACGACAATCGGGATCGATCGATAATCAGTCTCGATCGATCCGACAATCGGATCGATCGATAATCAGAATCGGCAAATCGGTCACGACAATCGGGTCGATCGATAATTAGAATCGGCAAATCGATCACGACAATCGGATCGATCGATAATCAGAATCGACAAATCGGTCATGACAATCGGATCGATCGATAATTAGAATCGGCAAATCGGTCATGACAATCAAAATCGGTAATCAGCGTCGATAATCGGCGTCGGCCTCGATAACTGGCACCGGTAATCAGTAGATAAATAAAGCGGGGTCCATAAATAATCAGCCGATCAACCATAGTATAAAGATCGACACTCAACCGTGGTTATATCAAATCCGATAGCATGGAGTCATCCGTCTATAGTGAATGGGGCCCACTGATTAGGGTTAACACATTAAGAGAATGATGAGAATGGACCTAACAAAACCTAAGGAAATGTCACAATGTGGACATCCAACCATCCTTGCTTATCAATGTGGATATCTAACCAACATTGCTCCCAAGGAGTGGCCCACATAGAGCCATACGCATAGTGGCCCTTGGCATTACGTACAATCACGATGGGCCTCATTTACGTCACATAGGCCTCGTCATATGAGCCAACATACATCTCATTGGGCCTCGAATACACAACAGGTGGACCTCGCACCTGGGCCTCATATGTTAAGTGGGCCACCTCACATGGGCCGCATTATATGGGTCACACCATCGGCTTCATGTATATCAAATAGGTCGCATCGGTGGGTCTCATATATATCAAGTCGGGCCCGCCCTTATGTATTTTAAGACCCGACCTATTCATAAGATAACATAGGGATAAATGGAGTGAAAACAATATCAACTAATTGGAAACTACCGTGGCCCTTAAAAGTTTGAAGGGTGGATGTCACTATCTACTATTTAAATGGTGGGGTCCACTTGAACTTTAGATCTGACTCACCACTATCTTCCCATGCTGTAAAATGATCTCACAATTGGTTGGACGGCATGGATACAACACTTACATCATGGTGGGCCCCACCGTTCAAATAGTAGGCAGTGCCGATATACATAATGTTGGGCCCGCTGCCAATAAAGGAGTAGCTAGATGGCTGCTACACCACAGCTGGCTGTACTAGGAGGGCAAAGGTGGGTCCCACGTAGGGCCCACCACCGTACACATATTATAAAATATATATGGTATATAATATATAATATATACTATAATATATATAGTGGGTGGGACCCACAGAATTCGCTGTCCCCGGATGACAGTGGCCCCCACCAACGAAACAGATGGACGGCGTGCCAAAACACATACATCATGTGGGGCCTACAGCCCGCTGAAGTTCAAAGAGAGAGAAAGAGAGAGAGAGAGAGAGAGCAGCACGTGGCTGCCTCTCCTCTTTTCTTTCCTTTTTATTTTATTATTATTATTATTTTTTCTTTCTCTGACACAACCACAGACACAGCAGAGGTGGGTTCATGCACGGCCCACCATATATATAGGAAAAGGTATAGCGTGCTCATCGAGCTGTGTGGGCCCCACCGTTATGTGTGTCAAACATCTAACCCATCGGTCATGTGCACCATTCTAGCATGGGCCTAGGACTCAAAAATCAAGTCAGTCCGTGACTTGTGTGGGCCGCACCAGATACAACAGTTAAGAAGGCTATCCTCCATCGAAAACATTCATAATCATTATCAGGCCCACTGAGATGGGGTTTACAAATCCAGCCCACCCATTGCGGGTGTCCCACTTAAATGAAGGGTCCAGAGGTCTTTCAGCCGTATCCAAATTTCAGGTAGGCCCCCACCAGGTATTTTTATATGTTTTAGGCTTATCTTTACATGATTTTAGATTCTGTGGCCCACCTAAGTTCCGTATACGGTTGATTTTTGGGTTATCCCATAATTTAAAAGGGACGTGCCAAATGCACGGTGTTGATGTCCGAAACAGCCCACAGCTGGGCCGTGAGGTCCAGCCTGTTCTTCATGCCAGCGCAGCTGCTGACAGCAGCAGCGCCTGCTGCAGCAGCCTCCCTTCTTTGTTTTTTTTTTTTTTTTTTTTAAATCGTTTTCTTAAGGTTTTTTTACATCCGGGACCCACGTTAGGGAAATCCATCCCAGCTATTAGATCCCATGGATCAAAACAGACCTATCAAGCCCAATATCCATGATATTTTGGTGTATAAGAACATCAGATTAGTTTTTAACAGTAAAACAACTGTTTTCCCTATGGCATGGCCCGCCCAATAATCAGATTGGCCTCATATTTTGGCTCAACGTCTAAATTGAACTAGGGAACGGAATGGACAGCGTGGATTAGACCGATACATCAAGGTGGGGCCTGCATGAGGGGTCCACCCAATTTTATTATTATTATTGTTTTTTTTTTCAAACTGATATCCTTGCTTTGACGAACAGGACCACACTGTCCGTTCACCCTTCACTGAAGACGCTGGATGGGTTTTGAATACAACATATATCTAGGTGGGCCTTGCTCAGGTAGGCCACCAAATGTATGGGATGGTGTGGATGAGACATACACCAAGGTGGGGTCCATTTAAGTGGGCCACACGGCCACACCATTACAAAGAAATAAGGAAAGAGAGAGAGAGAAAGAAGCACCCACCTCAAGGCTCTAGATCTCCTTCTCCTTCCACCTTCGGTCTTCTCAGCTTCAAGGGAGGGATTTTAACGGTGGAGATGGGATTTGGATGGTTGGATTAGGAGAGGCTAAAGCTTGAAGTTGCTAGATGTGGGAGCTTTCATGGCCGGTTGGAGATTTCAAGCAAAATAGAAATGGAGAAGGAGAGAGAGGGGTAAGAGAGAGATATGTAATGATGGCTTTGTAAGGCCATCATTAATTGTAAGGAGGCATGCCATAATGAGGTGTAAGACAATCAATGCTTTGACTAAAAAGCAATGATGACTTTGGATGATGTCACCCCAGTTGAGAATGGTGCCATATGATAAGTGGGTCCCGCAACATGCGGTCCACGACCTTTATAGTGCGCGGGCCACAACTTATGATCTAGACGTCGGATTGGCGCACCAGACGCGTCGTCGGAATCACGGCGACGACGCGGTCGCAATGGCGTAGGTTTAGGGCTAAATCGCTTCGGGTTTACAGGATGAAACTCAAGGTCATGCGCAAATGAAATTTAAGGGTCGCAAGTCACTGAGATTTGACTGGAAGGACCGCGAGATCTTACGGAATGAAATGGACACTAGAACACGGGCTTGACATGAATCACGACATGCGACAATAAAACCTGGGTGTAGTGACAAATGGGCAAAAGTTGGCTAGAGTGACTGGAAGTGACTCGTCGCAACAATAGCCATTTGTTAAGAAAAACAAACAAGGATTAATTTCCACACCACTCTGGATGCGAGTGGGTAAAGAAGCTAGCCTAGGAGAATTGTATTTATCTTGCTACATGGAATTTAAAAACACTGATGGGTAAGAGACATGTAGTAAGTAGATACAAAGAAATGAAGAGAGTAAACATAGGGGGCCAATCAGGAGAGAAAGTGAAAATGAGTCCGAGAGAAATTGATGGATAAAAACTTTGATATATAGGAGGAGAAAATAATAAAATGGGATAAAGATTGTGGTAGAAAAAATATAAATAAAAAAGTTGTAGATGATAGGAAAGAAAGTGATAGAATTTATTAATAAAATTTGTATTAGGAGAGGAGACGATCAATGTTATTATTATATATGCATATTAGGCCTTATTTCTTTTGTTTCCTTCATCCCGGCCTGCATGGCTGATTTCTCTTGATTTTGCTCCTCTTTTTTTTTTTTTTTAAAAGCATGGCCATGCCCTAAATCTTTGTTAATAAGAATAGATGATGTACAAGCTACACTTTCGAGTGGGCTCCACACAAAAGAGCAGGCCTCACCTATCATATCGGGAAATCAGAAAAACTAAAAATAGAGAAAAAAACTAAGAAGAAAGCTAAAGCTACCCTTTCTTCGTATCACAACAGGGCTTTCCAGCATGACATTTGATGCCAAGCAGCCACTCAAAAGGTAGAAATAATTTCCAGAACATCGCCGCCTCACGAACCAGCAGCAAGGGGACATTTCCCGACTCCTCCACTACACAAGCTACAATCATACCCACAGCCAGATGCTGCCACCCTTCTTGCATTTACAAGAACATAGCCACCTCACGAACCATCAACAAGAAGAAAAAACCCGACCCCACAATGCCCAGAGATAGACACCCCCTGGATAACCTCACTATATATTTTCCAGCATCTGCCCTAGAAAGAAACTACCTTCACTTCACTTTCCATTCCAGAAAGCTACTTCTTGCGAAGATCTAAAGCTGAAGCTAAGTTGAACTTGAGGTAGCACAAAAAATCACAGATCGAACCACGGATAGTAGAGAACGCAGCATTTGCATGCGAGGACTATAGCCATATCATATGATTGCCTTTGACTTGCCATACATCCTAGAGGCACCAACATTCCAATAATGTTATTGTGGTCTTTAGGAAAGATGCGCGCTCGCACACAAAAAAAAGGAAGAAAAGCCCAACAATGTTATAATGGTGTCATGTTATAATGGTGAGGTGACCCCACCATTATAACACCAAATACTATAATCAAAATAAGTACCCCAAGTATAGGCACTAAAATCATAGTCCCCTGAATCAGTCAAAGTAAAATTAATGCCACTATTTAAAGAAACAGTTCGACAATAATATCCCATAGGCTTGGCATCCCAAAAAGATACTTGATACACAAGCCAACAGACATGACTAAATGCAGTCTAGCTAGACGGACCGCCATCCGGTGGAGTGACATCATCATGCCGGCAGGTGATTGTGGCAATAAGGGTGTCAATCTTATGCTCGACCCGTTCCATACCCTTCTGGATGGCCTTAGAAAGCTGCTCTAGTTGCGTGAGTTGTCTGTCCTGCTCATCCATGTGCCTGACAATGTATGTCATGCGGTTACGGTATGACATCCTTCGACTAGTATGACCATACAAGGATCGTGGCTGCTCTCCCTCTGTAGGATAGTCGGTGTCGGCTGCCTCTGTCTCAGCCGCGTCCGTCTCTACAGCCTGTCTCCGTTGCCTCTGCTTCTGTCTCTCCCATAAAATCTTCACTGTGCCTTACTGATGTCGAAGCCCCTTTCAACCCCAATTTCATGCGCTTGATGTTGTTTTGTGTAAACAATTTCACAGGTCTGGGTCAGTCAGTGGTGGGCATCAGGCCAACATGACGGGAGAGTAAACATAATAGGTGTGGGAATGGAATGGCATCCCTTCTCGTGGTTACTATGCTGTCAGCAATTATTTGAGTAATGATGGTGGGCAGACACAGACGAATACCATGACAGATGTTGTATAGAATATCTAACATAGATGAAGTAATGTCAGACTTGTTCGAGTCCCTCGGATAAACATTCCAGGTGAAGATACTGTGTAGCACCTTGTACTTGTCTTCCAGGTGCGTTGCTCTCAGTGCATTATCCTTATGCCAAGGAACATTCTGTCCTTTACAAAAATACTTCATCATTTCTAGCCACACAGCTAGGTCATCAATGTCGTGATTCATTAAGCCTCGAGCTGTGGCTGGAATCCTTAAAAGTTGTGCAACCACCCCAGTATCAATGGTGGTGGTTGTCTCTCCAATGGTCACCTGAAATGAAGCAGGGTGCATTACCGGCGAGTGACAGTATGATAGAAATATGATCACTTGCTCATTTCTAACTGTCCCTCCAAAATCTAACAGGTTACTCCACCCACATTCTCCAAAATCTGTGGAATCTCAAATTGCTGGATGCACGCTCGATCGATTTTTTTTCTCATATACTATTTTTCGGACGTGATATTTGTCGTACATGTTCGCAGGGGGAGGAGGAACCTGTGTGATCAATTGTTCTGGTTGAATTGGAGTACTCCTTTGAGTGCGAGCTCGCCTAGCTGGTAATTCGGTCGGGGAAGTCCGTTCCTCTGCCCGTTCTATTCTACGTCTTAAACGGAGTTTAGTACGATCTCCCTTGGATGACTCTTCAACCATGACCTTTTTTCCTTTATCCTTAGGTATTATGACGGTTGAGATGATAGTCCCTGTTACAAACAAAGGAAATGATAAAATAAGGCAATAAAGGTAATTAAGGTAATTAAACCATCTGAAGGAAATCTGTCGATATTTATGTGTGAGAATGTTCCCTTTATTCAATACTTACTCAAAATCAGTAGGTGGTTCATATGCATGAAATTTGATTGCAGCCATATTCTTAAAAAGGAAACATTTAAAGATTTCTATATTCAATTAAGAAATTTCTTATTAAAGAAAGGAAAACACATCACAATGGAGGGAAAGAATTCTCAATGACAAGGAAGGTATGGCTAATCCCCCATCCACGAGATTGGCCATTTCATGAGCATCTTTACAAAACACGATCGTCATTGCTTCACATGGATCCTTGCAATGGCCAACTACTACTTTCCATCACACCCTTCAACCAAATTAGTCCCTTCGAAAGCAATAGATCAAACAACACTTGGTGAATCAAAATATAACAAACCAATGATGGATCACCAGGAGTTAAAAAAAAATAAGAAATAAAACACCAAAGTTTAAAAGAGAAATGGATTGGTTCCAACAGCCCTAATTATATTTCTATTAATTTGGAACTTTTGGCCGGTGGCAAGCTCAATCAATGAATCAATGATGTTTATGGTGCACCTGCTCCCATTGCTAATGATCGAAAGCACTAATGGGTCACTCACCACCCATATTACTTGAACATGAAAAGGCAGAAACAATTCAATTAAACAATATCAGTCAAAATATACAAATTGTAACAAAAGAGCACAATGGTTGGAAAATAATTCTCAATTTTTTAAATAAACTAATTCACCTCTGAAATGCTGTGAATAAGTATATTAATGAAAACGTAGTCTCTACATATGCATGCAGATTGACATAACATATACGAGAAAAACAGATTGTTAGAATAAAAGAATGGTAGATATTCAACATTCACATCCTATCAGCCCAATGAAGATCTGTGCCCCGACTGTTGCCAAACTTTTCATTTGCTGGCTAAGGCAATTAAGGTAATTCCCCAACACATAGTCAATTCATTGCTCCCCAAATTGTATGGTCAGTGTTTGCAATCTTGATAGCGTCGGTATCACAGTTCACACGAATTTTAGATATTTGGTCCAACCAAACACACCCAACAGCAGTAATGATTTTTTTCCTTTATTTCCAGGTTTTTTTCACATAACTTACAATGGCAAAGGCAGGTTAGACCACATTCCTCTGTTCTTAAACCAAAGACCATCATCATAGGCTCATAGATTTGTAACTGGGGCATCTCTTTATAAGAATGATGAATGACTTCACCATCATTTCAAAAATGGTGAGGACACGACCATCATATATATTATATGGCACGTTTCTCAAATCAGAACCATGACAAGAACCTGTAGAAAACAAACATACATTTCATATCGATTGCAATGAAGATAAACATACCGAGATGGTCAAAGAAGAAATCCCTCGAAGAGCCCCATTGTTAATGTGGAGAAATCCGGTTGAGATGAAATGGAGGGAAGGTTTTGGAAGAAGGATTCTAAAAATGGAATATGAGAGAAATAAATGATGGTTGGTGAAAGCAGTTAATGTAGTTTTTTTTTTCAAAAACGATAATCGTCGATATATCGACATAATGTCGATATATTGACACTATCGGGATTTCAACGGTCAGAGCACTGGAGAGTTCAGTTCTTTAATCGATATTATCGACCACTAGTCAATATATCGACAATATGCTGTCGATAGTATCTAGAACATGTCGATATATCGATTAAAAATGGAATTCTTGGTCTTTCGTTACTGGATACATTTATACGTAAATCGATATTATCGACAATATGTCGATATATCGACAACTTACGTCGATTATATCTGTGACATGTCGATCATATCTACAACTTACGTACATCATATCGACGATATATCGATAATATCGACCGTACATTTCTGGTTGACAAATGAGGACATAATTCGATATTATCCATAAGATGTCAGTATATCTACATGTCATCTCCTATTGATATATCTACATGTTGTCGATATATCGATAAAATATGGAATTTTTGGTTTTGCTCGCTGGACAAATGAGGACATAATTCGATATTATCCACAATATGTCGATATATCTACGTGTCATCTGCTATCGATATATCCATATGTTGTTGATATTATCCACAAGATGTTGATATATCGACCTACAAATATATCGACATTGTGTCGATATATCGATAAATAGCGTCGATATTATCGACGATGTGTCGATATTATCTACGACTTACGTCGATAAAATCGATGATATGTAGATTATATTGACTTATGTAAAATTTGGTATTTTTTGGTGTTTTTTTTTTTTTGAGAATTTATTCATGTACCTTTTTGTTGGTGTATTTTTTTTTTTGTTTATGTTTGGGTTAGTTTGTTGTACATACCCTCCATGTTAGCCACCCCCACTAGGGATCGATACGAACATGAGTAAATTCCATCATTATTTATGTTTGGGTTAGTTTTTTTTTTTTTTTTGCTTTGACTGCTTGTATTTTTTAGCAACCAGCCAAGAAAAACGTACATAAATATCATTTTAATTTCACTACTAAACTATGGATGTGTCCCAAAAGAAAATTTTAATGGATCTTCTAAGTAATGCTTTGAATGATGCTTGAAATGTTCGTTCCAATAAGCATATTGCATTGAAAGGTATGTTTTGTACTTAAGACCTATTAAATGTGTTGTTGAAAGCGATGGGGACATGTACTAGGTGTCAAGAAATCTAGGGGTTCGTATACAATTGTCAAATTATAGGAATGCATGCTTATGATTGTTCAAATTGAAAATGTTTCTTTACAGGAATGACAAGTATAGTTGCATGAGATGTGTGGGTCTTCTGCAGCAGCAACGTGCTGCACACTCACCGGAGCCCGTTTTCTTCATTCTTGTGAACGCATCATACAGCCCTAGCCACTAACTTTGCATGGGCGAATGGATGATAGTCGGCGGTAACTTTTGTTTCTACCATTAGCTTTGAAGGTCATTTATCAGATTAGGTAGGATTAGTCCATCGAATAAGAAGGAATCGATGATGCGTGATGCTGCAGCCTAGGAGTTGGTTCCTTTGAATAAGAAAAGGAATCAAAGCATGCCAATTCCTAGAGAAAATAACTATAAAACATAAGCAACCTAAGAAATGTGTAATAGGAAATCTCCATTTTGATTTTGAACTAGATGACGCGTAATGCTGTAGCCTAGGAGTGGACCCCACAAGCTATTTGATTAGAGATTAGGTCTCACCTGAACTTGATCATGCAAAACACAAAAGAAAAACATACGTCGAAGTGACAAATCTCAGTTTGTATTAGTTTGTATTTTGTAATGGTATGAACCAAGTAACAAATCTCAGTTTGTATAAGCCTCATCCCAACTAATTGGGCTGGCAACATGAATCCTGTTCCGCCATTCCACTCTATCAAGGACCATATCAGTTTTTATTTTTTTAAAATAAAAAAAAAAAAAAAAATCTAAAACAAGATAATGCCCAAGGCAGAAATGTGAAATCCATCTAAAATAAGATAATGCCCAAGGCAGAAAAACAACTGTTTGTGGAGTTGAGTAATTTTCGAGAACATCATGTGACACTTCTCACCCCTGTCTCACAACCTCTTCTTTCTGTTGCTAGTAAGGTGTTAGAGAGACTTGACAGTAAGTGTCTTCATACACTGAATGCAATGCGCAAAATGCTCACAAGTACCCCAGTTGTGCCTTAATTGCAATATATCTTCTCTGGCTGGTGTAAAGATCATTTGCTTGCACAAGTTCGAAAGACCTGCAATAGGATGTTATCTAGGCTTGAAGAAAGAGATGAACTGCCAAAACCATTGGCTAAACCATATTTGTTCCCTACATTATTTCTCACTAAAATAATGCAAAGAATGAGCAAATCTCGGGAGATATTCATGTTGTCACTGCAACTTACGTCAGCGATTTGGAGAATGTTGTTAGAAATTATAAATATGCTATTTTCTTTTCAAATCAATATAGTTCTTATTGTAGTGCACTACTTATTGCTATTATTAGCTGCAAGGTAAGTGCTTCTCAGGCACTCCATTGAATCTGCAGTAGGCCTGAATCAAGACTGCACATTTCAACCGTTCACAAATCCATGTCGAAACCTAAGCAGAATATAAAAAAAAGTAAAGAAAATCTTCAAAATATCTATGCGCTGTGAAAGTAATCATGCGAGGATCAGATGCTATGTGCTCTTTCCTTATTCATATTATTGAACTGGTTTGCGTAATCCTTCATAGTTGACATATGTTGCATAAGGTATAGATTTTTTTATTAAGTTGTGTTGTGTTGGCTTATATATTAGCATACAAGGCTCTGGGACTACACTTTGGAGATATCCATGTTGTCACTGCGACTTACATCGGGGATTTGGAGAATGTCATTGGGAATTCTTAATATGTTATTTTCTTTCCAACCAAAGGGACATATACTGGGTGTCAAGAAATCGAGGGGTTCGTTATTAAGTAGAGAAAAGTCGAAAGAAAAGCAGAGAACGCATTGGCTCCTTACCCCTAGCTCGAACATCAACCTCTAAAGCGGTATCGGCGAACAGCTCCTGCAACATCAACCGCTCAATGGGAATTGAGCGGGGCAAACATGAAATTCAGCAAAGCAAGCACGAAATTGAGCGGGGCAAACTTGAAATTTAGCGGGGCAAGCATGAAACTGAGTGGGGTAAACTTGAAATTCAGCGGGGCAAGCATGAAATTCAGCGGGGCAAAGTAGAAATTGAGTGGGGCAAGCATGAAATGTATACAACACAATGTATATTCAACAATGTATATAACACAATGTACATTGTATATTCAACAATGTATATAACACAATGTATACAACAGGAAATGGTACATGAGTGGGACAACAATGTACAATGTATATTCAATAATGTATAAAATACAATGTATATAGTACAACATTTCAACAAAATTACTCCTATGACCTTGACAACTATCATTTACAGACTAGAGACAAGCAGTCATATGCTATTGACTTCCTCCAATCAGCATTGAATTTTTGCATGTCTATTCTCGCTAGGGTGAGACCGCTACACAAAATGTCGATGTGTTTCATTATGAATATGCCGCAGTCATAACCGTTGTCCTGCTTCGGCGCTGATTCATCGACTCTGACGGTCCATTTCTTCCCTTCAAGTGCAGTGCTATCTCCAATGACATAGAAGAGAATGGGGACTACATCGGTCATCTTCCTCATCGTATGCTTGTACTTTATTAATGGATTTGTGCTTAAGCTATCCACAATAACCATTTCCCTCTCTCTTGGATATATGACCAGCAAAAACTAATGTGAATTTTCATGGTTTATGGGCGCGTACACCTGTCCATGATTGAAAAAATAATATATTAGTAAAAAATGAATAGAACACATAACACTCACAGAAGAAGTTCTAGGACGAGTGCAATACCCATTTATAACAACAAATTGCTTTGGTGTATGGTTTGTCTCGCTGCTTCGCAATTGCGCAGACCGAGTTTAGCTCGGCCATTAGTCGGCCTGTTCTGACCTGAGTCCGATGCCTGGTATGCGATCAAAATCGGCAAACACCTATCAATCATTGGCTGTTATAGACAGACATGATCAAAGATCAATACATGTAAGAAGTTGAAAAAGTGAAACATATTAAGTATTGTCCGAATTAAACAGTCACCATAAAAAACGTTGGACAGAACTTGCAATCCTGAGGATAGACTATTGCCAGGTCGGTCCGCCTCTTCTCAAGGAAATCAATGTATTTGTCGATAGCCTAATCACTAGAATAGTATGATTTAGCCATGTATTAATATAACAAATAACTCCATGTCAATCAATACATGTAGAGAATAAATTAGTGATGCCTACCACGCTATCAACCCATGCATCCTTCACCCATATCATGTCAAACCAGGAGTAGGCTATCGTGGCCTTGTTCACTTCATACCAGTCCTCTACCTCTTTCAATTACTGCGCGGATAGTATCCTGAATGGATCCATCTGTAGAGGAAATGGTATCGAAGTAGTGGCAAAACTTGTTGCAGCCTTGGGTTCGAGAACCAAACCAAGGGTTGTATCAAATGTAGACAAAGACAAGTACGGAGAAACCTTATAAATTGATGGCTTCAGTACCCTTTTGGGTCTCCTCTGATAGACAGGATGAGAAGTGGATGCATCAAATACATTACCCTTGGCGAAACCAAACGTGTGCACATCGAATTCCCCATGCATGAAGCGTTCTTTCTCTTTAATATCATTTTCTTCCCATCTCTTCAACTTCTCACCCTCCTCCTCCATCGTACAATCTTCCTTCTCCTTATTAAACTCCTTTCTATCCTTCGCTAACTTTTCTTTCTCTTCAAAAAACAAATCCTTCTCCCTTTTCAATGCTTCGTTCTCTTTCAGTAACGCCTCCCTCTCATCAACCCTCGCTTCTTTCCTTCTCAAGTCTTTATTCTCTTTCCTCAATTCTTCCCTCTCCTTCTTTAATTCCTCTCTCTCCTTCTTCAACTCTTCCTTCTCAACTCGAAATTCCTCCATAAGAATAATACCCCCCCTCGGTCCCTCTCCCTCCACGCCTTTCTTAGTATTTTTGCCCTCTTCGTCTGATTCATCTTCCTCCTCATGATCACTCTCATTACCCTCTTCCTCTTCTTCCTTGGTCTTAATGAGCTACACTGCATAACGATGGGTATGTAAGAGGAATGATGCCTTTACAAAAGCAGAAAAAATATAGTTCATTTTTCCATAACATCTTACCTGGAAACTTTGACGAACTGATCTTACCGCATCCGTTTCCCATTCTCGAAGGGTCAGTTCTAATTTCATTATTATTGATGTCTGCAAAAGAATGAAGAGTATTGTTAAATATAAAAGCATATACCTGTTAGAATTAAGCAAAGTAAATGCCAGAGAAATATATTAACTTACAGCTTTATTTTTGAGAATAACATGTATTTTGTTGTACCTCCAACCCTTCCAGCCTCGATATTGATTGAAGCGTGGAATTTGATGGGGAACATACGAAACAACACAATCTTGCAGGGCAGGTAGTATCTTTACTGCCCATACCTGTTAGAATGAAATTGCACCGACTTAAAAATTCATAATTGTATATAGAGGATAAACATATAAAAAATAAAAGGTGTTCTTACTTGTAGAGGAAGGAGGCAACCACATACAGTGTACCGAGGGGCACTTGATGCGGCAATGCCAGATTCTATTCCTTGCGACATTGTATGGTACCCCAAACTACCCCAAGGATAGCTATAGAAATCATCTAGCGAGTCCACCAAGTGAATATAATCCATGTTGCACATGGTTTTTGGTTCGGTTCCCCTGAGAAAGAACTCTACAACCAGGAGTAGGGCAACCTTCACGACATCCTCATGCTTATTACTGTCAACTAATCTATCAAAAACGTCCATTAGGTCCTTCTTTAATACTGGATATTGCTTGAAGTATTTGTCTCTTAATGTACTCGTAGTGCCACAAATTTTCGGTACAGTAAGATCTCCAGTTTTAAGGCCCGTAATGAGGGTGAAGTCCATCTCGGTAAACTGCACTCGTCTCCCTCTGATCTCAAATACTAGATCACCTTTATATCGTTGAAAAAGAAGGTGAAATAGAGCCCCTAAAAATCTAAAGGATGTAGCATGTAATAGAAATGAAAAAGGGGATTGGCTAAACAAATTTAGCCGACTATCGTGCTTTTCCAATCCACCCTTCACCTTCTCAAACCACCATTTCAGTGTACACCTAGACGTTGGGTTGGGGATTACAGCTGAATATTCATCACCTACAAAGATGAAAATGAACAACATATCAAACATAAAATTACAAACATAAACATATTGTACAAAATCAGAAATAAATGAAAACAATGTAGCATTTCATGAATTTGAACAAGGTTCATATGAAATATAGATAGAAATTGAGCGAGAAAATACCAGAAATTTTGCAATACAAACTATCAAAATAAGCGAGGCAAACATGAAATTGAGTAGGGCAAACTAGATATTCAGCGGGGGACATTAGATAAACAGCAGGGCAAACTGAAAATTCAGCAGGCTAAACTACAAAATTGAGTGGCAATTACATGAAATTGAGCGGGGCAAACATTAAATGAGCGGGGCAAACTAGAATTTTAGCGGGTCAAACTTGAATTTCAGCGAGGAAAACTTGAAATTCAGTGGGGCAAACATGAAAATGAGCAGGGCAAACATGAAATTCAGCGGGGGAAACTAGAAATTCAGTGGGGCAAACTATGAATTCAACGGGGCAAACAAAAATATCAGCGGGGCAACTTGGAAAATCAACGGGGGAAACATGAAATTGAGCGGGGCAAACTAGAAATTGAGTAGGGCAAACTATAAATTCAACGGGGCAAACTTGAATTTCAGCGAGAGAAACTTGAATTTGAGCGAGGCAAACTTCAAATACAGCAGGGCAAACTTGAATTTGAGCAGGGCAAACTAGAAATTGAGCGGGGCAAACAAGAAATTGAGCGGGGGAAACTTGAATTTGAGCGGGGCAAACTACAAAATCAGTAGGGCAAACTAGGAAATTAGTGAGGCAAACATGAAATTGAGCGGGGGAAACGTGAAATTCAACGGGGCAAACTAGAAAATCAGCGGTGCGAACTTAACAGATAATTTCATGTATGGATCCCAAAAAACTAAACGTATCCAATGTTCAAATGGACCACACCACATGAAAATTTTGAATTGAACTTCTCATATTGATCATTTCTTAGGGGCCACAGAAGTTTTGGATCAAGCTTATAATTGTATTTTCTATTAATCCATGTCTATATGATCTTATGAATAGGTTTGATAACAAGCAAACATCACTGTTGGGCCCATTATGGTTTCAACGGTGGAAATCATTATGCCCACTGTTTCCTGTAGTATGATCCACTTGATCTTTTGATATGCTTCAATTTGGGGCTAAATCGCTAAGATTAGATGGAAGAACGGATGGACGCCGTGGATATACTACATACATTCAATCTGGCCCCAATTGAGTTTAAAATATACCTGTGGTGGGTGATTTCTTCCCTGGACCGACCATTTTCGGAAGAAGACAATGCTGATAAGGGGGCCCACAAAATGAGTTTTTTTCGTCTTTCTCATGGAACTGGAGCATGGAAGGGAGGGGGGTGAAAGCAGCGTGAAAGCAACAGTGGAAAGGGAGATGAAAATCAGACAGTGAAAAGGAAGAGGAAAAGTGGACAGCAGTGAAAAGAAAGGGTATTTTCATCCTGAAATTCGTAATCTGCATGTGCAGGTCTAAGTTGCAAAAGAAGGTTTGTCTTCTTTCATAAAAACAGCTAGCTAAAAGGTGGGGTCCACAGTCCTAAATTGAGCAGGGCAAACTTGGAAATGAGCGGGGCAAGCATGAAATTGAGTGGGGCAAACTAGGAAATGAGCGGGGCAAGCATGAAATTGAGCGGGACAAACTAGGAAATGAGTGGGGCAAGCATGAAATTGAGCGAGGCAAACTAGGAAATGAGCAGGGCAGGCATGAAATTGAGGGCAAACATGAAATTGAGCGGGGTAAACATGAAATTGAGCGGGATAAACTGGAAAATCAGCGGGGCAAACTATAAAATTAGTGGGGCAAACATGAAATTGAGCAGGGGAAACATGAAATCAGTGGGGCAAACTAGAAAATCATTATGCCCACTGTTTCCCGTGGTATGATTCACTTGATATTTTGATATGCTTCAATTTAGGGCTCAACCGCTAAAATTAGATGGACAGCGTGGATATACTACATACATTCAATGTGGGCCCATTTAAGTGTAGGTTATAGGTTTAGGTTTAGGTTAAGGAGTTGAGATTAGGATTAGGTGTAGGTTTAGGTATAGGGATTTGAGAATACATTTAGGTTACAGGTTTAGGTTTAGGTTACAAGTGTCGGTTATACGTTTAGGTTTAAGTTAGGTCATAGGTTAAGGGTTAGGGAATTGAGAATAGGTTAAGTTTTAGGTTTAGGAAATCGGGTTCGGGACCGGGTTTAGGTTTGAGTTTTCAAGTTTAGGTTTATGTTAAGGAGTTGAGATTAGGATTAGGTGTAGGTTTAGGTTTAGGGATTAGGTGTAGGTTTAGGTTTAGGGATTTGAGAATACATTTAGGTTATAGGTTTAGGTTTAGGTTATAAGTGTCGGTTATAGGTATAGGTTTAAGTTGGGTTATGGGTTAAGTTTTAGGGAACTGAGAATAGGCTAAGGTTTAGGTTTAGGAAATCAGGTTCGGGACCGGGTTTAGGTTTAGGTTAAGGAGTTGAGATTAGGATTATGTATAGGTTTAGGTTTAGGGATTTGAGAATACATTTAGGTTACAAGTTTAGGTTTGGGTTATAAGTGTCGGTTATAGGTTTAGGTTTAAGTTAGGTTATAGGTTAAGGTTTAAGGCCCATTTACCCCGGCGGATTGGAAGGGATTGAAGGGTATTAGGGTGGATGGCATGGATTTCTAGGTAATGATGGTGTTGTCGGTGGATTGTTTCGAGATTCATGGGATTGCTATATCCAGTCTGTTTGGCATGCCCGACCAATCCTGGGATTAAACCTTCTCATCCCTTCCAATACCTCAAACCAAACACATCCCACACAAATTTGAAAGGATTAGGGTGGATTGGATGGGATTTAAAGGTAATGATGGTGTTGTCAGTGGATTGTCTTAAGATCCATGGGATTGGGATCAGATCACCGACTCTGTTTGGCACGCTAGGCCAATCCTGGGATTTGACTTCCAATACAATCCAATCCCTTCCAATCCGACTGGCCAAACGGGCCCCTAGGGAACTGATAATAGGTTAAGGTTTAGGTTTAGGAAATCGGGTTCGGGACCGGGTTTAGGTTTGTGTTTTCAAGTTTAGGTTTAGGTTAAGGAGTTGAGATTAGGATTAGGTGTAGGTTTAGGTTTAGGGATTTGAGAATACATTTAAGTTTTAGGTTATAAGTGTAGGTTATAGGTTTAGGTTTAAGTTAGGTTATAGGTTAAAGTTTAGGGAATTGAGAATAGGTTAAGGTTTAGGTTTAGGGATTTGAAAATACATTTAGATTTTAGGTTACAAGTGTACAATATAGGTTTAGGTTTAAGTTGGATTATAGGTTAAGGTTTAGGAAATTGAGAATAAGTTAACGTTTAGGTTTAGGGATTTGAGAATACATTTAGGTTTTAGGTTTAGGTTTAGGTTTAGGTTTTGAGCGGGGGCAAACTTGAAATTGAGTGGGGCAAACAAGAAATCAAGGCAAACATGAAATCGAGCAGGGAAAACTGAAATCGGGGCAAACTAGAAATCGAGTGGGGTAGGCATGAAATTGAGTGGGCAAACATGAAATCAACGAGGCAAACTAGGAAATGAGCGGGCAAGCATGAAATCGAGCGGCAAATTAGGAAATGAGCGGGCAAAACTAGGAAATGAGCGGGCAAACATGAAATCGAGCGGGCAAACATGGAAATATGAAATTGAGTGGGTCATACTAGGAAATGAGCAAGGCAGGTATGAAATTGAGCAGGAAACATGGAAATGAGCGGGAGAAACATGAAATTAAGCGGCAAGCATGAAATCGAGCGGGTAAACATGAAATTGAGAACAAACTAAAAATTAAGTCAGGCAAACATGAAATTGAGCGGAAAAAACAAGTCAGGCAAACATGAAATTGAGCAGAAACATGAAATTAGCGGGGCAAAAGTAGAAAATTATTATGCCCACTGTTTCCGTGGTATGATTCACTTGATATTTTGATATGCTTCAATTTGGGGCTCTACCCCTTAAATTAGATGGAAAATGGATGGACGCGTGGATATAATGACAGAAACGGATTGACTACTCCTCCTACCACCAGCCACTGGCTGCTGTGGCCCCATCATGATGTATGTGTTTCATCCATGTCGCCATCTATTTTTATAGATTATTTTATCATATTATACAAAAATTGAGGTATATCCCGATCTCAATTGGACCACATTACAGAAATAGTGTTTAATGAACATCGATCATTAAAAACTTTTTGGGGCCATAAAAGTATTAGTCAAGATGATCTTTGTTTTTAGCCTTCATCGGGTCTTTATGATCCAAACAGATTGGATTTCGGATAAACAATACGGTGGGCCTCGGGAGGATTTAAATGATGGATATCCAATCACCATTGTTTACCTGTGGTCACCAACCAAATTTCCATCTAATTTGGGGCTCAACCCCTTAAATTAGATGGAAAATGGATGAAACACATATACTATGGTGAGGCCCACAAAGCACCCACCACTAACCACGTACACCATGGTAGGACCCACAAAGGAAGGACCACCACACATACGCCATGGTGGGGCCACAGAGCACCGACCACCAGCCACGTACATCATGGTGGAGCCAAAGAGCACCGACCACCACCATGTACACCATAGTGGGGCCCACAGAGCACCAACCACAGCCCCGGACACGGTGGGGCCCACAAAGCACCGTGAGGAGTAGCCAATCTGTTTCTATACCCATACATTCAATGTGGGCCCAACTGAGTTTAAAATATACCTGTCCGTGCTTTCTTATTGGACCGACCATTTTCAGAAGAAGATGAAATGTTGCTAAGGGGGCCCACAAAAGGGTTTTTTTCTTTCTAACGGGGTGAGGAAAGGGGGTGAAAGCAACGACAGTGAAGCAGCAATGGAAAGGGAGAGGAAAAGCAAACTGGTGGTAGGCGGAGTACCCAATCCGTTTCCGTGAAAGGAGGGGTATTTTCGTCCAGAAATTCGGTCTCAGCATGTGCAGGCCTAAGTTGCAAAACAAAGTTTGTCTCCTTTCATAAAAACAGCTGGCTAAAAGGTGGGGTCCACAGTCCTAAATTTCTCTATTTTCAGCCCCGGGACACTCGGATTCGGATCCTCAGCAACACATGTTTTACTCATTGCACAGAACGCCCAATTTTGTGGGTCTACCATGTCGTATTTAAATCCACTCCGTCTATCGGGTTCTGTCCTCGATGTTAGGCTTTACAACCAAAATGCAGATAGACACACAACTCAGATGGGCCACACCATACAAAATAATAGGGACGAGATGCTAACCGTATGTTTGTTTGTGCGACTTCATGTTTATCTTTCATCAAACCCGTTAATCAGATAAGAAATACCAGGATGAAGAGAAAATACAAAAAATAACCCAATAAAAGACTCATATAGGCCACACCACGTGAACTCATCAGTTTCAAGACTAAATTCACAATTTTCCCATCGGGGCGATGATATTTTATTTTTACGGTTAAAATAACACTCATCACCTTATGGACGGAGTGGATTTAACGTATAAGACATGTTGTACCTCATACAGCCAGGGTGTTTTACGCGCAGGCGCAATAGGCGATTCGGGCCGTCTCTTTTCATTCTCTTCAAAATCAAATCATCCGTTCCTCTGCTTCGCTCGATGCACCAAAGCCTTCCCTTTTTTTTCTTTTTTTAAAAAAATAAAAATAAAAAAATCTTATCTACGCTATAAAAATGCTCAGGCATGTGGCTATTCTCCTTCAGGTTCTCGTCTTTCATTCGCTCTATCAAGAGCAACATCTACCCCTCTGGAAATAATTTCCATGGACGCTGCTTCCTTTCTCAAATTCGCCGCATTTCCGTCAATCTCCGTCTCTCTCAAATCCTCGAAAAGGGCAATGAAAACGTCTTCTTCTTACAGAGTAAGTTTCTCTTTCTCTGGCGATTCCTGCTTTTTCATGGAACTCGTATGGTTGCTTTGATTCTGTATTTAGATGAGAGACTGATATTCACAACCCCATTTTTTTTATTCATGCCCCCTTTTCCTACTATTTGTACTGAAACATTCCATTAATAAATTTACTTTGTTGGCAGTAAAAAGTAGAAAAAATGAGTATTTGAATCAAAATGTGGGCTTGTCACTGAAGTTGGGAATTCCGGAAATTTTTTTTTTTGTACCAGGGATTGATATTTACACCCTATCCTTTTTAGTGTGCACACCCTTTTTCTACTCTTTGTACTAAAGTAGTGTGAGCGTTGTACTGTTCCAGTAGTAGTTTGTGATTATTGGGAGTATAAGTAGAAAAAGAGAGTGAGCTATAAAATATACGGCAGTATTTGTGAAAGTTGTTTTTATCTATCTAAGGTATAAAATATTTCATTTAAAAAATCTTTGGAATTTGGATGTTTGTCAAATGTTTCCAGAATGGGACATAAAACTTTGGCCCCGCATTGGAAAGGGAAGAGAATTGATTTGCAGTTATAAATGCCTCCATTTTATTTCACCATGTTTTCAAACACCAAAGGGACAACATTTGCAAAGGCTGCTTTCCACCCCTCATGTGGGGAAGGGCTTGGGTAAGGGCACTTGAGATGCACTTTGCATGTAGGCATCCTTGCAAGGAGCATCGGGGGGTTTGATTGGCTCGAATCACTTGTGTATGATTGAATAAAGGGTGTTGCCACTTGCTCTTGCTGATTGATGTGTGTAGAGAGTTAGAACTATGCAAGGATGAATAGGAAATGACCCCAATCTACTGACCCACCAAAAATTATGTGATAAGGTATTGTTCGGTTATGAAGGAAGAAGGGGTTAGAAATCTCCCTTCACCTGATCTCTTGGTCTCCAAGCTATCGCCATTGCATTTGAAGTGCATACAAATAGGAGATACAATGACTACAAAAGAAAAATGAAAATGTCCTCCTATTCTTGTGCTTGGGTGTTGATCTTCATTGCATCTCCCAAATGCTTTGAATCCTCAAGGTGATTTCAGTTAACTGAAGCAGAGTCACACATTAAAATAGCCGGGTCATGCTCCTTTTAGACTACCGTCTTCCCTTAGTCTTCTTCTCCATGAATTCTTCTTGTGCCCCTCCAACCTTTTCTTGAACTATAGATTTCTCAGCACATGGGAAGGATCAATAAGCCTGGATTTTGAGAATTGTAAGGCTATTTATAGACTCCTTCAATGGCACTCATACAAATTTAAGGGAGTTGGTGATTAGAGGGGTATTGCATAAAATAACTGTTTAAGTCCCAATCCTAGGATGCAAGGATAGGATTTTAATTGTTAGGATTGAGGATAGGGTTTATTAGAGTGAGGCTTGGGCATCCTGTATCAGTATTTTTGGGTTGTAATAAGGAGTTCTTTGATGTTTGTTGGGGACTTAACTCCGCCATCTTTGTTGTGCGATGATTCCTCATCATCCCAGCCTTTTTGGCCTTTCGGCATCTCTTTTTAATAAAATCCTTTTGGCATTTAAAAAAAAAACTGACTTGGAGCCATGTTCCTTAATTTTTCTCTTGACATCTAAGTACTTGTATGTAGTGTCTCATATAATAATTTTGATCTCTCTCTCTCTCTCTCTCTCTCCTTGTATGGTTAAAGATGAGACCTGAAAATTCAAATGAATGTTATGCAATCAAGGTATTCAAAATCGGTTACCATTACGTAACGGCAACGGTCATAACCATTACACGTCATGGGGTCGAAACAGCTATAACGGCTGTTACAAAAAAAAAAGGCCGTAACGGTGGCCCAAGTAATGGTCCTGTAACAGTTTTTTCATTAAAAAAAGGGCCATAACGGCCGTTCCGGCCCGTATCATAATGGTAACAGTGGTGGCCGTTACGTGCACTGTTACCGTTTTCGAACATCTTACATGCAATGGCCTAAACTAGCTGCTTGTTTTTATGCAACAACATTTGTAAGGGTGGGACCCAACATTCAGTGATCTAGATCATTCATTTGATGAGCCCCATTGCCGATGGTTGATGGATGAAAATATACTCCATCAGACTGCCCAAACCGTCAATCTGTGTATTTTCTTCTCTCCACTTTGCATAGGAACCCATGCAATATGTGAGAAGCATTACTTATTCAATGACCATTTTTGTTGAGGAACAAATGCCTGAATCAAGAGGCATGTAATCATCATGCCTGCAAAATAAATAACAAGTTTTCCCTCATGCTTGCCAAGGGCCAGCTTGCAATATATTCTAAATGTAGAAGAGCATGCATCTACCATCTGAATGAGAATTGGATGACAGTGGGTCTAGCATGTTCCTAGCACATTCTCATTTTGGGAGGATTCTGCAGAAAGGAGCCCTTCGCGCCTTGCGGGATGCACCAAATAGTACATACACAGGGCCTTATCCATCCATGGCACATCTAAACAGGTCCAAATTGTTGAATGACTGCGGGACTTTTCGTATTATACTCATTTCCCACCGTACATGCATTACAATTCGAACAGTAAAGAAATAGATGTGAACATGACCAATTGAGTTGAGTTTCAAGTTTGACCTGTCTTGCATATTGATATTTCTGAAGTATTTGATTTTGTTGTCCTTACTTCGATCTTTTGTAATTGTGGGTTCCACTCAATCAATACTAATGTTAAAGTAATACAATTGTTTATTTATGTTCAGATATTGTCACATAGAACTTGCTGGTCGATTAGCAAAACTGCTTCTGTGAGCACTTTTTACTTCAAGAGCTCACTCCATAAAGACTCTCTATTCTCAAACACAAAGCCTTTTTGTACCTATCCTAGCGAAGATTCAGGTTATTTCTCAAAGCGAAGAGCCCGTGGACCGGTCATGGCACCGAAAAAAGCATCGGAAGGTAGTGTCTTAGTTACTCTCGTTGGCACAATATCAAGATGATCACCCTGTACCAGTCCTCGGTGCTTTGTGTGTCTGTGTTATTATTATTTTTCATTTCGATCATATACTTTAGGTAATTGATATTTACACCTACCCTGCATGGTAAATACACCTTGTCTCTGCCGTTGGCAGTGCAATTCTGTACCCTTGTGACCTGTATCTTTGCATTGTCAAAAGTAGAAAAAGTGTGTACCTATAAAAAAGTTGGTGTAAACAGTGGCTCCCTGCCTTTCTCTCTCTTAAAAAAAATGTGGCTCCCTTTTTTTTTTTTTTTTTGAAACAATTATGATATTTCATTAAAAAAGGATGAAGCCTAAAAATACAAATATACAAAAAATAAACCTAGAACAGGAAGAACATCCCCCGAAAGAACTTGCAAAGGGAAAGAAGAAAAACTAAGCTTCCGCCCATTCCTTAGCATTAAGGATAGCCCTTCTAAAGACTTGAAAAGCATCTCTTTGCTTGTTTCTAAAGCACTGCTCATTCCTTTCCCACCATAAAGCCCAAAAGATCGTTAACAAGCTTAATCTCCACATCCTTTTTCCAGATTTCCCTATCCCCCCACTGTGCCATGCTAAGAGAAATTCCTTTATCGAAGATGGAAATGCCCATAAAACCCCGAAATATTGTAGCAAGTGATCCCCGACCTCCCTTGCAAATAAGCAATGGATAAACAGGTGATCCACCGATTCCACGTCTTTAAAACACATCAAGCACATGTTTGGGAGGACCGTATTCCTCTTGCACAGATTGCCCATCATTAGCACTTTATTTCTCCCTACAAGCCAACCAAAAGCTGCCTCCTTCAAAGGTGGTGCACCATAATGCCAGAGAATAGCTGTTGAAGATACTCCAATGTGCTCCTTTTTTTTTTTGCTGGAGAGTTAATGCAATACCACATTTTAGAGTTCTGGACTGGCATGCATGATATTGTTCAGGTGCAAAGCAGGATGCTGGAAGGTATAAGGACACTATTGATTTGCCTAAGACAGCCTTTCCCATGAGGGCAAATTCTGTAGTAAGGGAGCCAGAAATTCAGAAACTATGGGACGAAAATCAGGTGTTGAAGAGGGTGGTTGATAGGAATAATGGGGTGGGTTGCTTAGCTTACCTGTTGTTGTTTTCTGTGTAGTTACATTAATTTATTGTTTAACACAGAATTACATATGCAGGGAGCCTTTACTCTTCATGATGGTCCGCCATATGCCAATGGCGATCTACATATAGGCCATGCTTTGAATAAGATTCTAAAAGATATTATCAACCGCTATAAGGTCTTCTTCCTCTGGATCTGTACATTTTTCTTTTGATTGTTTTTAGTTATAGTTTATATACATATATGTGATAGCTTCAGTTGCATGCATATACCGTCTTTTTCTCTTGCGTTTTAATAATTGTTTATATAGATGCATGCATTTATAATTATATTGACGTTTTAGTTTTGAACTTCAGAAGTTCATCTGAGGAGAAACTTGAGAAGTGAGAAAAGTAACTGTAGTTATAGAGGGGCAATGCTTTTATTGCCTGAACTGATCCTAAATCAATTACCTATGGCTCATTGAAAAGAATCAATCACCATCAGCAAAGTCACACACTGTTGTTTGAATAAAGGAAAGACCAAATTTGCCGGGACGAAAAAATATGCCCCTGCATATCTGCATTGTCCTCTTTCACACCGCTCAGAGGGCAACTCGTACAAGTGTGAATGTAGGCTTCACTAGCTTATGCTACCCTGCTATGGAATCAGGTACTGCACTCACACATAAAACTGAAGTGTTACAAAGAGGTGGGACTCATTTTTGAGTGTCCAGGTAACGAGTCAGTAGCTCGCCCAACAAAATGATCCCAAACCATGTAAGCATAGGCCCCCCACATATCCACCCTCGGGGGTGGGAGTCTATAAGCCATTGAGGTTGTGCTATTGTTCATTTGCCAGCAGGGAATATAAGAAGAGTTCAACAACTCTTGTATCCAAGATTAATTTCTCAAGAATTTGAGTTCTTCAGGCCTTTCTGTCAAAGGTTCATGAGGTAGTTCCCCATTTCCTCTCAAAATAGTGTGCTTTTTTCCCATCCAAACAAAGAAAATTTCTTCTCACAAAGTGCTTGGCCAATATCACTCCAATGCAATGAAATTTCTTCTGCAGTTACAGGCTATGTTACTTGGGCATTTCAGAGGAGAAGCCATATCCCTACCATTTATTGTACCAGTATCGAACTTGGGCAACACTGGTTGTATCGAACTTGGGTAACACCGGTTATAGATTGTATTGTGGCACTATGTGCTTTGGATTCTAGTATGTATGGGGAGATTTGGCTCCCATTATGATTTGCTATTCCACTTCCATTTTCAGTTCCTGCTTAGTGGGAAACTGAACCTAAAAATTATGAGATTTAGAAGTGCAGGGAACTATACTAGGTAATTAAGGAGTTTAGATTTCAATGATTATGGCAAAATTTTCAAAACCAGTAATCACTAATATGTGCCCACTCACTTTCAGCGTATTAGATCATATGAATATGTAGGAGACGGGAAATAAAGAAAATGAGGAAAGGATAGGATGGTGGAGTCTCACCACCAAGTTCTAGAGGAGTCCTACCCCTTGACCTGGCAATGGATGGGCTTGGGTTGGTTTAGGTTTGGATTTTGAACTTGTCAATCAAAATTTGATTTTGCTTGGCCTGGGCCCAATGCGTTGCCAGCCTCACTTACCCCTAGTTTTGAAGATGATTGTCTGAAGAGGAACAAGTTCCCGAGAGACTGGAACTTGCTCTGATACCAATTTGATGGGAAACTGAACTCAAAATTAAATTCTAGATTCAAGTTCAGATTTCAGAGTGCACAGAATTTTGTAATGGAAATCATATTTCAAGAATTCCAGCAAGAATCCAAGGTCTTCACTTTCAGCAGATTAGATCATAAGAACAGGTAAGAGACAGGAAATAAAGAAAGGACAGAATAGTGGAAGTCCTGTCACTAATTTCTAGAGGAATCTCAACCTTAGTTGAGGAGGATATCTCTTCTATAACAAATTTCCATTGCGGGAAAACAAGGTTTCATTTACAGTTGCAATCAAGTTTCCATAACCTGATCATGACCCCTATTTATATGTTATTTTTGAAAGCTTATTTTATTACAAATGAGCAGCAAATGTTTCACTAAGGCTACAGCTAGGAACATTTTGACAAGAGACAGTCTGGATACACACCATGGACTTTACTCCCTAGCTTTCTTCACAAAAATCCACAGGAAAATTGGCAAAGACACTTAGAGATTTGGCCCAACTGACCACCCTATTTATTGGGTTTTCTCCCTTTACAAAATAAAGATCCTTGTATGAATGGGAAACATAAGAAATTACATCCTGGTTTGCTTGGAGAGTAAGTTTCCTCCTACAACCTTGTTAAAAAAAACTAAAAAGAAGCTTAACAAAAGTAATTTTCCTTGTATAGAACACACATGGCTTTATAGGGGACATCTGGGCCCCATGGTTGGTCAAATAGTCCAACCATGTGATCAACAATCCAACACATGACCTAAAGGGCCAGTCAGATGAAGATTTAGAACTATTAGGTCCACATGCATGGGCTGGAAAGCCCCAATTTTTTAAATTTATTATTTAATTTTAAGATAATAAATTTTTATTCAGGAAATCCGACAAAGCAAAAGCTAGATGGAGAAGGAAACAACCCCAATATACAACTTGAAAATAGACAAAATATTATAAACGACCACAACTTTCACGCTAGGCAACCATCCCACCTCTTACAACTTAAATTTCCTCACCACCTCTTCCACAGATCCGCTCTTATCCTGAAAACAATGTCTATTCTCCTAACCCTAGATCGCCCACAACACAACCATAATGACAAGCCACCCCACTGCCTTCCCTTCCTTCCCTATGCTCGATTCTTGATCGGATGCTTTGTGGATCCCAACCTTGGCTATACGTGTGATGAGGACTTCACGTCACGTACACCCTTACGTACGTATCAGAGGAGGAGGTGGGCCACACCGATTTTCCTGTGGCTAGACAAGTACCCGTGATCGTGCTAAAGACCCCACACTGGGAAGATGCACATGGACTGCTTTATGGAGTGATCCAGACCATTGGATCGGAGGGACGCGATGATCGGGCCGTTGGATCGCATGGATTACATGATTAGGCCATTGATCGTTGATTGTCCACATTAGTTTTAGACTTTATCATCTTTTAGGATACACACACACACACATATAGATAGATAGACACATTATGAGTGTTTTGGTTGATTTTATTTAGACCAGGGCTATTTTCGTTAAGATTCACAAGACATGGGGATTATTGTAATTTTTGAAACTTCTTTGATCTATGGGGGGGGGGGGGGGTGTGACCTCTCTCTCATTGGATTTTGTGATAAAAAAAGAAGAAGAAAAGCTCTTGCTTTCTTCATCTTTATGTGATTTGAAGATACTTCCATGCGATTTGGAAGGAAGATTGGTGCGAGGCTAATTTTCATCAACGGAGGTGCAAAGTCTCCATTTATCCCCACATCATCTTCTATTTTCTCCCCCATCCAGGTATTTCCTTCAGGTTCTTCATTCTCCCCATCCCAGATCTTCGTATTCTCCCAAACTCAACTTTTCCATACCCATCCATAATCTAAACCCCAACTGACCTAAACCCATCCTCCCACGCCACATGTGTGACCGTACGTCAACACGTGTGAATCCCACCCGCCACTTCTGGTTTCCCACCATTATTATCAAAACCCCTTCCTTTCATCCCTGAAACCCTAATCCTAAACCTAAAATTCCTAATTTTCCTACTTTCCCAAATTACCCAAACTATAATTTTCACCCTAGGTTGTATTCGGTTTCCCATTTTGAAATAGACTATACCCTATGCTAATTGGATGTCCCTACATCTATTAGATCCTAGTTTCTTTTTATTTAATGATCTTGTGTTATGATGTTGGTAGCTTAGGCTAGGATTATGCATGATACTCTTCTGATTTTTCATGATATTTGTGATCATTATAGCGATGTTTGTTTATTTTTGTTAAATATCTTAATTCGGCTACTTGATCTCACAAGTTAATTGGTTCATACATCGGTCCTGCATCAACGTGGGTATATTTTCATGGTTGGGAACCTTCCTGCTTCACTTCTTGTTGCCACTTCTGTTAACTGCGTTTCACTCCATCACCTCTGCAAAACCCAATTGCTTGCCAAAGGGGTATTTTTGTTCCTTTTGACCACCACAAGTTTTGAATGTAAATGGCTGGAAATAAATCTGCTAGATCCTTGGTTCGATGCTTGCCATGTGAAATATTTATGTCTTTTAGCGTAGGATGGAACACAAATGTCAAATTGATTTGCATGCATACTTATTCATGAATATCTTAAATTTTAAAAAAGAAAAGAAAATAAAAGAAAGAAATGACAAATATATTAAATTCACACTCACATTTTTAAATAAGAGATCTTTCTGATAATGTCCTTACACCATCTACTTTGTTTGCACAGCTTCTTCAAAATTATAAAGTCCATTATGTGCCTGGTTGGGATTGTCATGGCCTGCCAATTGAATTGAAAGGCAAGTATTGCTTGTGTTACAAGTTTCATCATTTATTAATTTTAGTTAGTGCATAACACCTGCTCCTAAATTATGAGTACTTCTAATGCTATTGGCTTTGCGTTTTGCCATAACTTCTGAGCATATCAAGGGCAAATGTTGAATATAAGAAGAACAACTGTTAAGTCATAAATACAGTTTCCGCTTACCAGGAGACTTCTTTTGGGTCTCAGCATCCACTTAATGAGAAATTGGACTTAGGACATATACACGATCCACATCCTTAAAAAGACATGCAGGAACACATTTCCACAAAATATGCAGGAAATGCATTTCTTGAAAACTGGAAGAACTGCTTCCTAAAACTGGACGTGTTTCCTGAAAAATATAAATATATTTTGCCACTTGGAAAAATGACACAAAACTGCAGCTTTGCAATGAGAAATGACACAGTGTAGAAAAGGCAGCAAGGCAAACAAAAGGGAGGTTATTTTTTCTAATTGAATTAGTTATACTGGATTGTTTCAGTGAGAATCCCCCCTTTAGCATCTTTGCTCCCTGGAATTTTCTCCACTACATTTGTGTTACCTCTTTTTAAAGATACAGTTTTGCATAATTTCCATGCTCTCTAGTTAATTAAAGACTTCCATGGACCAGTTTACAATTTCCAATTCATACATGATAACAAAAGAAAAGGTCACATTATACTGCAAGGAAACTACTTCAGAAATGTCATGAAATATTGACAAATGTTGAAAGAGTTCTGAAGTGTTGGAGCATCTGCTGACACTAGTTCTGGACATTTGTTTGCAGCTGCATCATGGTGTTTGTCACTATGTTTCTCACTAATCTTTCCTATTGGTTTATTTCGGTTAGAAACTTTCTTTGATTTGTTTGACAATTGTTTTAAATGTTTCAGTTCTGCAGTCAATGGATCAAGATGCCAGAAAGGCTCTTACTCCCCTAAAGCTGAGACAGAAAGCTGCCAAGTTTGCCAAAAACACTGTTAATAATCAGATGAAATCTTTCAAGGTCATTACTTTGTTTATATATATATATTTATTTAATGGTACAAATGCTTATATGCTTATCTTCAATTAGAAAGTAGCCTTCCCTCTGGTGACCTTCTCTTCTCCCTTCATCTTAAAGTTACATGTACTGTTGTCTTGAGATTAATCTCACATGAATGCAGACAGATGCTGTTTTTTACACACATGAACATGTGTGCTTGACAGTGTGACTAAGGGAAATAAATAAACTTAAAATTTTGTTCTTTAAATACTTGCAGCGCTATGGGGTATGGGGAGACTGGAGCAATCCTTATTTAACACTCTCTCCAGAGTACGAGGCTGCTCAAGTGAATACTCTCTCTCTCTCTCTCTCTCTCTCTCCCCTTCCGTTGTTTCTTTCCTCTTAATTTCTGAATGGAACTGCGACCTTTTGTTGTCTTGTCTTTTGGCTTCTTGATATTCAAGATATTAGTTTTAAACTTTGGCATTTTTCATATTTGTGTATAGTTTTCATGTTTGCTGCCATCGTCTATGATGACCACATCAGTAAATGTTTTTTGCTGCAGTGGCTACTGATTTTCTATATTTTTTCTTTTGTTTCTGCCTGATCTGGAATGACATTGTTAATTCTGATTGCACAGAATCACTAATAAATTGTCCTTTTTTTCTTCTTCTGTGAATGCTTTCTCTATTAGATTGAAGTATTTGGTCAGATGGCCATGCATGGGTATATCTACAGAGGCCGAAAGCCTGTGCACTGGAGTCCTTCTTCATGCACTGCTCTTGCGGAGGCTGAGTTGGAGGTAAGGTTCACTCTCAACTGTGTGCACATCTTGTTTTGCCAAAATTGCATGTTATTATTCTTACGACTGTTGTATATTGTAACATTAAAGAAAGGACTTCTAATACTGGAGTCAGCGCGCGCGTGCGCACTCACATTTTACCATTGTGGCTTTCTGCATAGTGGTAAGTTTTGTATTTAGACGTTTCGAAGTTGAAAACTACCCTGGGTTTACTGCTCAGTCCTCCACGGTTACATTGGTTTCTGAATCTTGAGCTAAGAAATATGGCTTTTTGTAGGCACCTCACCTTTTATGGGTGGTCTAGATTGTTCAATCCAGCTTAATTTAGGTAGATGGTCTTGTCTTGATTTATAATTATGCAGGAGTTAGTGAGTTTGAGTAGTGCCCCTCACCCTGAACCAATTTATAGTCAAACCCCTTGGAACCTTCAAAAGTCTTTCCAAGAAAGCCTAAGAGGTGTGGAATCCAGCCTTACCAGGTGTGCAACCCAGCCTTACCCAAGTCTGGGTCCACACTCCACACTACTCTTAGGTTTTTGAGCCTCTTGAGATTTCTGTGCCCAAGAGAGCTCAATTTTTTCTATTAATATGTGTTTTTGAGTCATGGAAATTCAATTTCTCAACTCTGATGACCCTTGTTTTCCAAGTTTCGCCTTTGCAACCCCAATCACTCATCAAACCACCTTTAATTTGCGATCTAACCCCAATGAATCCCTTAGATTGTACCATGTGTCACTCATCTAATATACCCTATCAGCTTTTTTAAATTACCAAACAACCACCCTCATTCTCTATAAATGGGGACCCATGTCTTGGAGAAGGGTCTTGATCTTGCATCCCTTCAAGCCTAGTCATAGGAGCTCTTCCACCTTAGGAACCTAGCCACTCTCTAGCAAAGTTCCCTAAAAAAATAGAAAAATGCAGGAACAACGGAGAATGGCTCTAGGATTTGAAAACTTGGGAATTTTCTAAGTCCTGAGTGGCTAAGGAGACCACCCCAACCCATTGTGTTTCAAGCAATGGCTTTTGTTAGCTTCTGAATTAGAGAATTCTTTTGATCTCCTTTCCCATCCAAGACTCCTAGCACAAGTTCTACAAGAAGAGCTTGAACAAGACAAGACCCTTCGGTGGATATCAAGAACACATGCACCTTTCAACGGAAAATTCTCCATAACCCCATTCAATCATCTCATTCTTTGTCTAATCCTCTTCATTTTTATTTCTTTCATTTTTTGTTGCCAAAATTCTCCTTAGATGAGCTGGTAGAGATAGTGTAGTGTGTGTGAGTGAACCAAGGTTCAAGCCCCAGTAGCGTTACCTTTCAAAAAATAAATAAATTTCCATTCTAGGAATTTCATGAAGTAGAGACCATGTGTTTGCACAGGTGGAGAAGGATGCTTAACACCTTTCCCCATGATCAAGGCCCTTCCCTGGGATGTTAGATTTAAGACCATATAATTGGAGAAACTTAAAAAAAGAATAAGAAAAAAAATCACATTCCTTTGTTTTGAGAACTTAGATCACTATTCCAACATTGGCTCATCGCAACTCCGTAATTTTACACTTACAGCCTTCTAGTTGATTTCATTGGTCTTTTCACACTTGCTAATATAATCTGGGAACCAAAATTCATATCGATATTAAACATGTAGGTGTAATGTATATTTGGATTACTTGAAAAGTGCGTGTAGGTGGGGCTTTATATGGAAAGGATCAGATGGCAACCATAAATTTCATCTTATGAAGTGGGAAGAGATATGTAAGCCCTGGAATCAGGGTGGGGCGACTATTAGGAGCTTGGAGAATATGAATCTAGCTATGCTAGGAAAATGGGTTTGGAGATTTGGGGTAGAGATGAGCTCTTAACGGAGGGGGGTGATCGCTAGGAAATACGGGATAGTGGACTAGGTCGTCATTGTTTTATAGGGCATCACTCATTTGGAAATCGGTTGCAGTTTGGGAAATGATCGGTTTCGTGGTGGGAAGTGGGAAGAATATTAGATTCTAGGTCGATAGATGTGTGGGGGATTAAAAACTCAGCGATCTATTTCCACAAATGGCGGGAATTGCATTGGAGGTGGGGTTGAGGGTAGAGAAATGCTTTTCAATATGAGGGAAGATCGTTTGGTCCCCACCGTGTAGGCGGAACCTGGGAGATGAAGAACTTGTAGAGTCTATCAGTTTGTTGGAAATGCTCTCAAAGGTTTCTCTTGTTTCTTCAGATGCAGATTCTATGATTTGGTTAAAAGATAAATCTGGTAATTTCTCAATGAGATCTTTCTACATCTTTCTTAGTGAGGCTGACTCTAGTGGTGGGGTTGCTTCCACATCGTTTATTTGGAATTATGGTGCCCCTCCAAAAGTTGCGGCATTAACATGGCTAGTGAGGAGGAAGAAGGTGCTCACAGTAGATCATCTGCATAAATGAGGTCTCATTCTTCCAAATATTTGTTTGATGTGTATGTGAGGCGAGGAATTGGTGAATCACTTGTTCCTTTACTGTCTGCTTGCAAAGAGGTTGTGGGATCAATTCTTCATGACAGCGCTAGAATCGGTTGATAATTTCTTCCTAATGTGGCAGGGAGGGGGTTCAAAAGTAAGGAGTAATTACTAAATAGTAAATATCAAATTAGATATTAGTTACTAAATTAAATAGTAAAAATACTAAATACTAATTACTTTACTAAATAGTAAATACTAAATATTAAATGCTTAGAGAGAGAGAGAGAAAGGAGAGAGTGTCACTAGGTTATGGAGTTACAATTGTTTGTGTGTGTGTGTGTGTGTGAGAGAGAGAGAGAGAGAGAGAGAGAGAGAGAGAGAGAGAGAGAGTTACAAATCAATCTTAAAATCGCTTGACATGAAGTCTTGAGTCTTGATTTGAGTCTATTGATTCTTGAATCTTGAACTTGGAAGTCTTGAAAGTTGAAAGCCTCTCTTGAACTTGGAAGTCTTAAAGTTGAAACTTGAAAGTCTTGAAAGTTGAAAGCCTCTCTTGAACTTGGAAGTCTTAAAGTTGAAACTTGAAAGTCTTGAGTGTAGAATCTTGATGCAAATGAGTATAAACTAGAAACTAGAAACAAACAAGAAACTAGAAACTAGAAACTAGAAACAAATAAGAAACTAGAAAGTACAAACAAACAAGAAGCTAGACAATAGAAACAAACAAGAAACTAGAAACTAAAAACCTGAAACTAGTAACTTCAATTGCAAATTTACAATGAAACAAAATAAAAGACTTTGTTGACTTGACTCTTGACGTGAGTTGTTGAGTCTCTTGAGTCTTGATAAATGATAATTCTGATGAAAGAAATCAAGAATAGATCAAACAAGGTAGAATAGAGATTAGAAATTTAGAATAAGAGATTAGAATAAGAGGAGAGATTAGAGGAGAGATTGAGAGAAAGAGCAAGAGTGAATAAGAAAGTAAAAGAGAATGAAAAAGAAAGAGAGAGGTGGTGTTCTTCTTGTCTTCTTGCTTCTTGAAGAATGAAAAAAGAAGTGATTCTTCTTCTTGCTTCTTGGAATCTTGATCTTGATTCTTGCTTTCAAGTGAAAAATAAATAGTAAAGACTAAAGACTAAGAGATTATGAAAGAGATTAAGAGAATGGAGGGCTTTAGAATGATGAAATGAGAGCAAGAGAGTGTGTATGAGAGCTTTAGTGAATATATCTTGCAAATGGAGAAGGGGGGAGTGCCTTTTTATAAGTAGAACTTTTGAAAAAAAAAGAAAAAAGAAGCTCCAATGGTCAGATTTTTGACTGTTGGAGGGTATGCAATCGCATATGCCATTATGCGATTGCATGATCGCTTTATGATATATGCAATCGCATGCCATCCATATGCCATATGCGACCATCGCATATGCCATATGGATGGCATTATGGGATTATGCAATTGCATAATCGCTTATGTGATCACATATGACAACATTGTTGATGTTATCTTCCTAAGCCATATTCTTCTTAATATGTTGTTACAAGTTTTTATTACATCATGCAATGAAAGTCACAATGTAAATTTGTCACTTATTACTTGTAATTCTGTTGCTTTTGTTTTATTCACTTTGTCACTTACGTCCAAATTTGTCACTCTGAAAATGGATACTTGTAGCAACTCTCTTTTTTAGAAGTAAGTTGGCAGGTAATTGTTTCATCATGAGGATGAGCATATAATTATTGTTTTTATGTTTGGACTCTGAACATATCCCGGGAGCTCCCCCTCTCCCCTTCTTACACTCTCCTAGGTTTAGTGTTAATTCCATTTAATTTCTATGCAGTATCCTGAAGGGCACGTTTCAAAGAGCATATATGCTATTTTTAAGTTAGTCGGTGCACCTCCAACATCAAATGGCTTATTGGAGGAATTTTTCCCTGATTTATGCTTGGCCATATGGACCACAACTCCTTGGACAGTTCCTGCAAATGCTGGTAAGCGTTTGATAAACTTCTCTTCCAAAAAATTTATGGTGTTGTAAATTATTTTTAAGTCAAATAATAGATTCACCTGAAGAATTGTTGTGACGTTGATCACATGATTCACATATTTCCTTCTAGAACTGACCATGCAATAATATATATTTTGCTCCATTGTTCAGCTGTTGCAGTGAATGCTGAGCTTCTATATGCGGTCATTGAAATGCACCTAGAAGACATTTCTAAATCACCTGGAACTGGAAAACTGGGCAATGTTCTGAGAAGCGAGCAAAGGAAGCCTTTTCTCATCGTGGCAACAGAGCTCGTGCCAACATTGCAATCCAAGTGGGGAGTGAAGCTTTCAGTCAAGAAGACGTTTTTGGGATCGGCACTCGAAAATTGCAGGTTGCATCTGGAAATGGAAAGTATGAAGTTCTATTATGCTTATGAATGAACTTTGGCATGTAACTGCTCATCCATTGCTAATGTGACACGTGCACTGTCAAAGTTGTTCCAGGACTATGTATTTGATAAATTCAACCAATACATATGCCTAACTTCTGGTTGCTGACAATAATATCAGGTACATACATCCGATTGATAACAGAGAATGCCCTGTTGTTATTGGGGGAGAATATATTACAACTGAATCAGGAACTGGATTGGTCCATACTGCCCCTGGTCATGGTCAGGAGGATTACATAACGGGCTTGAAATATGGACTACCAATTATCTCTCCTGTAGATGATGGTGGAAAGTTCACAGAAGAAGCTGGTCAGTTTGGCGGTTTAGATGTCCTTGGAGATGGTAATACTGCTGTTGTGAAATATTTGGATGAAAAAATGTCAATTGTCATGGAAGAGCCATACAGTAAGTTGAAATCTTTTCCTGTGGAAAGGATCCCAGTTGTTGCTTCCTTTCTGATTTGAAACTGAAGCAGGAGGCTTGAGCATAGTTTCATGAACTCTCCTGCTGATTTTTGCTCGTCTTCTGCAGAACACAAGTATCCTTATGACTGGAGGACCAAGAAGCCCACTATATTTAGGGCAACTGAGCAATGGTTTGCTTCTGTGGTAGGGTTCAGGCAGGCTGCTATGGAGGCCATAAATCAAGTAACATGGATTCCAGCACAGGTATTGTTTTCTGTACACTTTATGCTGATATTTTGAGTTGTGTACTGCTTTCAACTTGTCTTTGAGCTATGTTTATTGCCTACTCGCTGCCATCCTGAGCATCAACCCATCCGCAGAATCAAGATGCAATCATTGTTTTTGTCATCGGATGTTGATATCCTTGAGTTTATTTCTTGCTTATTCTGCATTGGCCTTAGACGGAGCAATATGTATTGCTAAGAGCTCATTATGCTCGACATTTCAACAAAAGAAACGGCCATACCGTTTTGATTGTAAACATGCTTTGGCACTCTGCTAAATTTGATTGCTGCCATCCTTTAACTGATGCTGCCAATGTGCTTTTGAAAACTTCATGGCACATGAAATTCTAAAAATGATCCATCTTCCTCTACAACTTGTATCTTATGTTTCATCATCATCATCATTGTTGCCTTGCGCCATTATCATCATACACCCAGCTCTAATTTTTTTTTGAAACATCCCCATCAATTTCTCCATCCTTTTGCATTATGAAAACAGGGTCTGTAACGAAACAAGTTGACGTGAGGACTCTTCTAGTAATCAATTTAACTATATTTGCATTACATATACAGATATACTCTCTATTGGTTCTACTAATTTTTAATCCTCAAATCAAACATTACCTGGATTGTGGGTCACTCCAGTATATGGTATGGAAATGGTACATGATCAGCTACCCCCATTAACACATGGCATGCTAGGTGGCTGTTTGGACACATGAACAAGTTTGGACCTGGTTAAAACATGACCAAAACAAAATATTCCGGTCACTTTTTGTTATATTAAAAAAATTAACTTTAGAGATATGTAGAAGATCAAAGGTGCAGATCATTGCCTCGCAGGAAACCAAGCAATCAGTCTGTGACAGGAAATTTCTGGACTCTGTTTGGGGCTATAACAGCAAGGATTGGGTGGCAGTTAATGTGGATAGGACGGCTGGTGGAATTGTTGTAATGTGGAATGCATACCTGTGGGATAAGAAGTGGTGGGGAGGGAATTTTTGTCTGTTGGTTATTTTTAAGGAGATTTCCTCAGGCTTTCGCTGGCTTTTCATGTCAGTTTATGGGCCAAATGTTGTGGCTCAAAGGCAAGAATTCTGGGTGGAGCTGACCAAAGTGAGGAGCAGGTGCGATGACCGTTGGTGTGTGGTCAGTGACTTCAACTTCACTGGATTCACATTTGAAAAATCCAATGGAGGAGAATGACGCATAGCATGATAGATTTTTCAGATTGGGTGAATTTTCACGAGGTGCTTGATCTTCCAATGGGGGTGGTTAATTTTACTTTGGTCTAATGGGCAAGAAAGTCAGATAATGACCAAGATCGACGAATTTCTGGTTTCTTTGGGACAGGTGGACCGTTTTCCTTTGGTGGGTCAGCACGGGCTGCCGAAGCCGGTGTCAAATCACTGTCCAATCTTATTAGAAGTGGAAGACGAAAATTGGGAGCCTTGTTCATTTAGGTTTGAATTGGCATGGATGGAAGTGGAAGGTTCTCAGAGTTAGTAAAAGATTGGTGGTTTCGTTGGAGGTGGAGAGCTATGCTAGCTTTAGGCTATGTAAAAATTGCGAATGCTTAAAAGCAAAATTAATACTTGGATTGGAAGAAAGAGGTTTTGGAGTGTCGGGAGGCGATGGGGAACATTCTTGTGGGTATTCAAGAATTAGATAGACAGGAAGAAAGTACTGATTTATCGGAGAAAGAAAAAGTTGTGTGGGCTAAGCTATCTCAAGATTACAAAACCCATTTAAAAGAGGGAAAAAATTAAATGGCACCAAATATCTAGAGCAATATGGTTGAAGGTAGGAGATGAGAATACAAAGTTTTTCCATAGCATTGCCAGTGCTAGGGCCAGATGCAAAAAAGTTTCTTGTTTGTTAGTGGATGGGAGGAGAGTTGAGGGAAAAGGAGTAGTTATGTGAGGTAGTTGTGCATTTCTACAAAAGAATGCTAGCTAGGGAAAAGTGGGAGAGGCCAAGGCTAGATAACCTCAATTTTTGTATGACAATGATCGAGTAGGAGGTTGAATCTCTAAGCAAGGATAAGGCACCTGGTCCAAATGGCTTTCTGATTGCTTTCTTCTAGCTATTTTGAGATGTAGTAAAGGACGACGTGATGGGATTTATAGTTGAGATTGCAGACGGCACCCGTTTGTCGGCGATATCGACACTTCTTTTATTGCAATTATTCTAAAGGTTTTGAGTTCAAAAAAGATCAATGATTTTAGGCCTATTAGCTTGATTGGGGGGCCATATAAAATACTCGCCAAAACCCTTGCCTCTGGATTCAGGTCAGTGGTGGGTAGTGTCATTGTGGAGAACTAATGCGCTTTCGTGTCGGCAAGGAAAATTCTAGAGTGTGCACTCATAGCCCACGAGTTCATTGATTCTAGATTCTTGGAGTGCTCGTAAGGCTTGGTGTGTAAGTAGGACATCGATAGGGCTTACGACCATGTCTGCTAGACCTTTTTGGATTACATTTTGGGAAGGATTGGGTGTGGTGAGAAATGGGGGTGGATGAGGGATTGTATCCGGTCCACAAGATTCTCCATGGTGGTCAACGGATTGCTCGAGATGTAACGACCCATCTCTTCTAGTATCCTTTCAAGCTCATGTCCACGATATCCAGTGTAATACCCATAACTCAAACCTACCTAAACTGTAAACCTCCGATACCTTCCATGGGACTCGAATTGAGCGTTCCAGTACACACCTGAGTGCATGGAACCCCGAGAACCCAAAACCTATGTCAGCGTGACCGCGTCATCGCGCCGAACTTGATGATACTCATCGCGCGTCGATGCACGCACCCGAACTTAAGATATAACACAGAGAATCCAACACCCATCCATGTGCAAATATCCATGGAAAAGTGCATGGATGACATCATCATGATGAAAGAATGAATTCATACTCGGAACTATTTCATTATGATTAATTTAAGTTAAATAAGATCTAAGTTTTAAAATAAACATACCCCGTCTTATAATAACTACATTATTAAGGAGGCTAATAAAGTAACCAACTTTATTATTTTAAAGTCAAAAGTTATTCTTTAATTTAAGGAGAACCATGATACCTAGTATGATCTAATTTAAGCTAATTCCACCAATAAGCATACATGAAACTTAGGGCTCGTTTGGCATCTCTACTCTAATATAATAAGAGCTTTTTAGATCTAATCTAATAAGTTCTTTTTATTATAGGTCTTGTTTTAAATGAGCTTGTTTGGTAAAATTAGGTTTTCAAAACTAAAAAAAGCTCTTATATGAAATAAGCACGTTTGGTAAAAACATTCAAATAAAAGCTTTTTGTAGGGGTAGATGTCATTTTGAAAGATTACAACAACTCCATTATTAGAGCAATTCAAATGATTGTTCTGGTGGATCTCATTGTAGATTGACCGTGCCCCAAATGGCAAAAGAATGGATGGCTACAACCTTTATGTTTTAAAACATTTGGGCCGTCCATTATGTCGGACATTGGATGTGGATCCTCCATCATATGGGCCCCACCTTTGATGTGGATCGTCCATCGTGTGAGCCAAACCTTTAAAGTGGGCCCTCCGTCATGCAAAGCTTGCCTTGGATGTGGACCATTAATCATCAGGGGTTGACCTTTGACGTAGACCATCCATTATGTGGGGCCCACCTTGATGTAGGTCATCCATCACGTGGGGCCCGGCATCCATGCTAATTGTCCTTTTTGTGGTTCCCCTCAATGTCCACTACCCATCATGTGGAATCCACATTTGACGTGTCCATCATGTGGGCCCCACCTTTGAAGTGGGTTGTCCATCATGGGGCCCTCTTTTGATGCCCACCATCCATCGTGCGGTGAGCATTTCTATGTGGATCATCCATCATGTTGGGCCACTTTGGATGTGGACCATCCATCATGCAAGAACTTGGATGTGGACCGTCCATTAGGTGGGGCCCACTTGGTGTAGATTGTCCATCACGAAGGACCACACTTTGATGTGGGCCATCCATCATGTGAGGCCCACTCGGTCCATTATGTGGGCCACTTTGATGTGGACCATTCATTATGTGGGGCCTTACCTTCAATACTGGTCGTTCATCATGTAGGCCCACCTTTGATGTCCATAATCCATTGTGGGTCCCACCTTTGATGTGGACTGTCCATCAAGTGGGGCCCCACTTAACGTGGATCGTCCATCATTCTGGGCCACACTTTGATGTGGGTCATCCATCATGTAGGGCCCACCTTGGTGTGGACCATTCATCATGTGGGGGGCACCTTCAATATGGGTCGTTCATCATGCAGGCCCACCTTTGATGTCAAGCTTTTATTATGTGGTCCCACCTTAAAATTGCACTATCCATCACATGGTCCCACCTTTAATGTCCACCATCCATCATGTTAGGCTCACCTTTGATGTGACCGTGCATTATGTGGCCCCACCTCAATGTGGACCATTCATCATGTGGACCCCCACCTTCAATATGGGTTGCTCATCTTGTGGGTCCACCTTAGAGAGATTGTAAAGACGAGAGGAGGGCAAGATGAGAATTACATAAAAAGTTTGAGGACAAATTTGTCTAAAAATTAACAAAAAATGTCTACCCGCTTAAGCCAAATAAGTTCTTAAAGAAAAAGTGACCTCCCAGTCACTTATTTTTTTAAAAAGCTTTTTGGCTAGTTTCTAAAATAATAAACTCTAAAATTAGAGCTTTACCAAACAGTCTATTTCCAAAATAAGAGCTTATTTTTTTAGAATAAGCAAATAAGCTCTTATTAGTAGAAATGCCAAACTGCCCCTTAAAACAAAACTAACTTAAGTAACAAATAATTAAGGAGAAACCTTGAAAGTCAAACGGTTTCTATGATTCAAGGAAGCTATGTTAACTCACCATGTTCTAAAAATCCTTAATTGCATTTAGATGGTTATTAAGATCCTTTAATCAAGTTTAAAAACAAGGTATATAGAGCTAAAACTAGAATTAATAGAGTAAGTGTTGTGAAGTCAACGGCACATCTCTTAAAATAAGGAAAAGTGTCCACATGGCCATGATTTTCTAGAAAATGTAAGGGAGCAATTGATGGTGGACTAACAAAAGTCTCTAATTAAGTAATCATCATGAGACAATTACCCAAGAATTGAGGAGAGCCATCCACCTCACAATTTTTAGGATTAATCAAGTTAATTGGCTCATGCCTATGTAAAGCGAGTCATGGCTGAATTTTTTGACACTTAGCATCCAAACTTCCTATCTTTGTTAATCATTTTCCATCCCATCTTAAGCCCCTAATTCACCTTCTAATTAACTCTAAAACAACTCCTTAACTTCAAGCAAAACAGCCCTCGCAATCAAGCAATCTAATCATACAAGGGAGATCAAACCCTCTAGCTAGGTGAGCACACCCCTTTCAGTTTCTTTTGTTTCTATGGTGCTAATAATGTTGATGATTTTGATGACGAGGATGATGATGTGAGACCCATTAACAATGGGCCCCACCATAAAGTTTGAATGCAATCCAAGCCCTTGGGCTACACATTCATGAAAGAAGGAGAGATACAAAATTAACTTGAACCAAAATATTGGAGGGACCAACTGATCGTAGGCCCCACCATGATGTTTACTAGCCATCCAACCAATTTATAAGGTCACAATTGCCTTAGTGAAGGGACCACACCAATTTTAGCTTGTCCAAATCGGGACCTACCATGGAACCTATATGCAACACGTGTATGTCAACATATATGTATATTATATTTTATGAAAAAATAATAAATAAAATAAAATGAAACAACACAACAACATTAGCAGCTGCTGCTATTGGAAGGCCACCGTGGATCAGCTGCGCCGAAGGTCGAGTTTGGAGCGCAACAGAGGTGGTATCAGAGCATGAGCCTGTGGGAAATAATCAGTTGAGAGAACTTAGAAAAAAATTGAAACTATGAGCTTTGGTATGAGAACCTAGTTGGTATTATGATCCTTGATTGAGAGAACCTAGAGACATGAATCTATGATTCCTGGCTTGAGAACTTAGCCAAAAATAGGAATCCCAACTTGAGAACTTGGATACTACACTTAGCACCCTAGTGTGTAAGTTTGATGATATTGATGATTGGGTATGAGTTGATGGCAATTTTGCATTTTGGAAATTTCATGGATGAAATTTTGTTCGGGGGCCAAATCCTTTATTGTGCCCCAAACCCGATCTCCCGCACGGCTGAGCCATGGTGGCCGTCCAATAATAGCAACTGCTGGTGCTGTTGTGCTGTTTCATTTTATTTTATTTATTAATTTTTCATAAAATATAATATACGTATATGCTGATGTACACGTGCTTTGTGTGTGTGTATTTGTCAAGATCAGTGGGGTCCGCACAATGGACAATTTGGATTGCCTATAGGTACCATGGTAGGTCTTAATTGGGACCAAGCTGAAATTTGTGTGGCCCATTCACTCAGGCAATTGTGACATTATAAATTGGTTGGATGACTAATAAACATCATGGTAGGGCCCACAATCAACGGGTTCCACCAATATTTTGGTTTAAGCTGATTTTGTATCTCCCATTCTTTCATCAATGTGTAGTCTCTATATAAGGGCTTGGATTAGTTTTAGCTCCAAATAATTTATTTTGAAGCTTCATTAAAGAGTCTTAATGACCTTCTAGATGCAATTAAGGATTTCTAGAACATGGTGAGGTGACATGACTTCCTTGAATCATGGAAACTTTTTTGCTTTTAAGGTTTCTCCTTTATTAGTTATTTACTTAAGTTAGCTTTGTTTCTTTTAAGTTTCATGTATGCTTATATGTGGAATTAGCGTACATTAGAGCATGATAGGTGTCATGGTTATCCTTAAATTAAGTAAGATTCCCGTAAAATAATAAAGTTAGCTATTTCATTAGCCTTCTTAATAAGGTAGCTTTTATGGGGCATTAGACTACGTTTATTATAAAACTTAGGTCTTATTTAACTTAAATGAATTCTAATGGAATAGTTCCAAGTATGAATTCATTCTTTCATCATGATGATGTCATGCATGTACTTTTCCATGAATATTTACACATGGACGGGTGTCGGGTTCTTCACGCTATATCTCAAGTTCGGGTGCACGCATTGATGCGCAATGGGTATCGTTGGGTTTGTAGCGAAGGTGCTGTCGTGCTGATGTAGGTTTTGGGTTCTTGGGGTTCCATTCACTTAGGTGTGTACTAGTGCCCTCGATTCGAGTCCCGCCGAAAACATCGGACGACCTACAGAAGGTACCAGAGGTGTACAGTTCTAGTAGGCTGAGTTACGGGTATTACACTGGATATCGTGCACACACGCTCGGAAGGGTACTCGAAGAGATGAGGTGTTAAACGAGAGGTGTGCAACATGATAACCCCTTAACCCTGTTCTTCTTCATGGTTGTGGCAGAAGTTTTGAGCATAATGTTAAGGGGCAACAACTGGGCCTCCTCAATGGCTTAAATGTTTATAGGAACAGTACCCCTATCTCTCACCTACAATTCGCGAATGACACTTAATATTTTGTGATGTAGATCAAGATATGGCAGATAGGCTTCGTATGGTGATCGCATGCTATGAAGCAGTGTTGAAGTGGAAGGTTAATAGCCACGAGTGAAATGTTGGGGATTAGGTAGGAAGAAGGATGGGGAGATGGGGCTTCTAGTTGGAGTTTTCGGATACAGGGTGGTATTGTTTCCCACGACGTATTTGGGTTTGCCCATGTGTATTGGGTAGCCTCTTAATTATCTGTGGAACAAAGTTGTTGAAAGGTTAATGCTTATTAAAGTAACTTTATTCAATATGCCGCTTTACTTTATGTTCCTCTTCAAGTGTCCAAAATCGGTGTTAGCTTACTTGGAGAGACTTAGGAGGGACTTTTGGAGGCAAGGTTCGGAAAACAAGAATAAGTTTCATCTTTTGGCATGGGAAGTGTTCAAACCTTATAATGAAGAGGGAGGCTAACATGAGAGTGTTGGAGTCTATGAACGTAGCGCTTCTAGGAAAGGGAATGTGGCATTTTGAGTTGAAATAAATGCTCTATGGAGAACATCAGTTGCTTCTAAGTGCGGATGCGAAGAAGGAGGTTGGTGGACAAGAGATGCTTCTCTTTATAGAGCACCTAGTTTGTGGTGGGAAAATTAAGGAGGGGATAGGCTTTATGGTTGGAAATGGAGACCACATTAGGTTCTGGAAGGGTGCTTGGGCGTCGGAGCGCCTCTTGATGCTTGGGTTCCCAAGTTTGGCGAGGTTAGCTATGGATGGAGACATTTCAGTTGTGAATTGTTGGTCAGCTGGTTGATCCTTCGGGGTATGGTTGCCCTCGTGTCGTTGGAATCTGTTAGACAACGTTTTAATAGCGTGTAGCATAACGTTCACCCCTTTGAAGTGTGAGGCATACACTACATAGCATGTAGCTTAAGCTACATGCTACTTCTAGATTTTTAATCAAGGTCATGCTTGGTTGCACCAATTTCATGATATTTTACACCAAATTAGATTGATTAAGAATGGAATTCAACAAAATTTCACGATATTTGGTGCAATCAAACGCAACCTAGAGTAATAAGAAAGTTCAATGATTAAGTATAAAGGTAAAGAAAGAACAATGAAACTAATTTAATACTGTTACTTGTATTATTTTACTAAAAGCATTGGAATGATTAATTATTTTTTATTGAAAATAGAAAAATGTAACAAATCATTGAAAAATTAATTGATTTTAATGTTGTAATGAAAAATAGCTTGTGATGTGAGCTACGTAGCATGTAGTGTAGACTATGTAGTGTGTAGCATATATAAATTATCATGTAGCGTAGGCTATACATGACTTAAGCTATTTTCATGAGCTATATAGTGTTGAGGCTAAGCTACGCTACATAGTGTAAGCTACATGCTATATAGCGTAAGCTACAAGCTACACAGTGTATCTATTTAAAACACTGCTGTCAGAAGAAGAAATAGAAGAGTTTGTCTCCTTCAAAGAACCTAGTTATTTAGCCAATCAAGTGGGGAGCAAGATAGAATGATGTGGTGAAATGTAAGCTTAGGTCGTTTTCCGTTAGCTCCTTCTATAAGATGCTTTGTCACCACTTTATTGAGAGTCGAGTCCTGACGGCTATGTTATGGAATTATGGGTCCCTCTGAAAGTGGCGGCTTCTACGTGGTTAGTTGGAAGGAAGAGAGTCTTGAATATTGACAACCTTTGTAAAAGGGGAACGATGATCCCTAACATCCGCGCGTTGTGCTTGGTTAATGCGGAGTCAATCGATCACTTGTTCATTCGTTGTTCCTTCACCAAGGGGATTTGGGATTGTATTCTCCTTTCGTTCAAGGTGCAGTGGACTATGCTTGCCTTGGTAGGGAGTTTATTGGAGGTGGAGCACGGGGTGTGTCTTAGAAATCAAGCTCGGGCGGAATGGAGATTGGGGCTCTTAGCGGCTCTTTGGTCCGTTTGGAGGGGAAAGGAATGGGAGATGCTTCAACAATCGATCACTTGTTCATTCGTTGTTCCTTCACCAAGGGGATTTGGGATTGTATTCTCCTTTCGTTCAAGGTGCAGTGGACTATGCTTGCCTCGGTGGGGAGTTTATTGGAGGCAGAGCACGGGGTGTGTCTTAGAAAGCAAGCTCGGGCGGAATGGAGATTGGGGCTCTTAGCGGCTCTTTGGTCCGTTTGGAGGTGAAAGGAATGGGAGATGCGTCAACGACATTAGTAATAATCTTTCTTTTGTTATTCATAGGGTTAAATCTATGTGGCCGAGTGGGCTTCTTATATTGCTATTTTGAAAGATGCATATTGTGTTTTGCTTGATTTAGCTTTAGGTCGCTAGCTTGGCACCCTCCTAATAAAATTCTCTTTTATCCTTTTAAAAGAAAAAAAGAAACTTTGTTTGGTAAACACTATCTGTTATTTAGAAGAATTTTGAACTATCTTTGGTAAACAATTTGTTATTATTGAATCGAAATTAAATACCAAAAAAAAAAAGCACTGTACATCAAATGTCCAGAATCTACCTTTTTAAGATGTAATTGCACTTTTATTATTGGTTCATGACCCATCCAAAATAGGGCCTACCATTCAAACAGTTTAATTTTGAGTTGCATGTTTGCAATTGTGGATGAACAATCAAAATGTTCAAGAGTATCAATCATCATCACTGTCGCCATCATCATTATAATCATCATCATCATCATCATATCGTTGTCATCATCATCATCATTGTCACAGTCACTCTTCATCTTCATCTCAAAGATTATCGTGCCACTGGCTGGAGAGGGAGGGAGGGCTTTCTGGTTTATTATTTATGCAGGAAAGGGAGCTTTACAAATAATGTTGGTTGCTCCAGCACATATTACTAACTACATGTGACATAGTTGTACATGCAAATTGATGTTGTAATTCATATATGCAATGATGATGTTATATTATATGTATCTCGTGTACTATTATAGTATACGCCTACTATTGCACACTCAAAGGATAAATCTCAACATTCTAAATATAAATGTACATTACAACCTAAACAACAATAAGATTATAGAACAAGGTGTCCAAAAATGATTACGTATTGGCCGATGGCAACAGCTAGAGCCGCTACTTGATACGGGTACGAAACGGGGACCCCCAAAATTTTTTGGATGGTAACGGCCGTTACAGGGAATAATGGCCGTCACGGTTCTGTAACAATTGTTATGTACAACAAACCTAAATAAAAAAGGGGGTAAAAAAACAACAACAACATAACTTCTTCTTCTTCTTCCTTTTCTTCTTCTTCTTCTTGAGCTGTGACTGTAGCGGCGGCAACAACTGCTGCTTTCCTTATTCTTCCTCTTCTTCTCCCTTGTGGTGCGGCCTTATTCGTCCTCTTCCTCTCCCTTGTGGTGCGGCCCTCTCTCTCTCTCTCCCCCTTGTTCCCCTTTTCCCTCTTTTCTTTTCAATTCCCTCTCTGTTAGAAAAACGAATGGACTGTGTGGCTGTTTCACTTACTTTTTTTATTTAAATAATAAATTACTCTGCAGCATACACAGGTCAGTGCACTTGCACTGTTTCACTAAGTGGGGCCCACCTTGATTTATGTGTACTATACCCATGCTGTCCATCAATTTTTCTAGTTCATTGTAGGGCATGGTCCCTAAAATGAAGGGATCCAAATATCAAGTGGACCACACACTAGGGATTGAATGCCCACCGTTAAAAACTTCCTATGGCCCACTATAATGTTTATTGTCATCGACCTTTTGATAAAGTCACATGGACCTGGATGAAGGGAGAACACAAATAATAGCTTGATACAAAATAAAAATAAAAATTGGTCCTAATAAAATTTTAATGGTGGGAATTTAATCCCTATTATGTTGTCCACTTGAGATTTGTATTTTTTTGACCATGCCCTAAAATAAGCTGGCAAAAATGATAGACCACATGGGTATACAACAAATGCATTGAGGTGGGCCCCACATTTAAGGCGCCATTCACTAGTGGTCCACCTGAGATGTAGATCTATCTGAAATTTTGGACCATGCCTTAAAATGAGTTGGCAGAACAAATTGACGGCACAACTAGACAAATACATCAAGGTGGCCCGCCTCACCCACTAGTGGTCCATTGGAGATTTGGATTTGCCTCATTTTTGGATCATGCCCTAAAATGGGTTGGCAAAACGAATGGACGACATGGATATATAATGCATACATCAAGTGGGCTCCATGTGCATGGCCCTAAAAAATTGTACATGAGGCATATATCAACTTAAAATTAACTAATTAAAATTTTGGGACCATTGTTGCTAAGTCATAATCCCAAAATTAAATTGTTTGAACAATTCTCACCATTGATTTGTAGATACTTGGTTTTTTTTTTATTTTTAAATTTTAAAATAGGACCATCTGATATTTTTCATTCTTCATTGTCCAATAAATGTCCACTAATCCATTAGTGGGATAAGTGCTAATAGATTGCATGAATTTGAGGCTGATTTGGGGCATAGAATGGTCCCCTAAATCAGTCCCAAATCAACAACACCATTTACCCGAATCTAATTTAAGTTTTTCCTTAAGATCTAGGGGAGAAATGATATTAAATTGTTAGGTATATGAATTACATAATATGACACAAAAATCCCTAGACCCTGTATATTCATAAATTTATCAGATAGCCCGATATATCATTCTTACCAAAGACTGGACTATTACACTACTATAAACATGTTCAAAATTATGAATGAATGCATATTTAGAATATTTACAATTTTCCAAAATTTTTGGAGCAACAAAAAAAATAAAAATAAAAAATTGACCGATACGGTCGTATCGTCCATTACACCCTCCGTATCGGCTGTTACACCGATTCAGCATATCCTTAATAGTGGGCACCGTTATGCCTACGTTACTACTACGGAACACATTGGTATAGAACCATAATTTCAGGCCGGTAAAAATAGTCGTTCAGATCACAAATGACTCATAATCTAGATCTTGCAATTTAGAATGTAAAATGTAGGGGGGTTGGCAATGTTAGTAACATTGCTCTAGTCTCTATAGCATTACTCCAAACCTCTAATTTAACATCTGTTGATCTGCTCCCACCATAGCCTTGTTGGTCAACACCACTTCATCCAGTAACAACATACATCAAGGAATCTCTTCCTGAATATTGACAGTAATTCATAACAAAAAGTGCAAAAAGGTATAGCTTAATGCATGGCCTTGACGAAGATCCACCTTAACAGGGAAATCATTTCTCTTCCACAAGTCATTCTCACTCTTGTTTTGACACGATACTTAAAAATGTTGTGGGTGTATGTATCTTTCTAGGGCCTCTTTTGTCATTAACACCTACCACCTAACCTTGCCAAGTTCCTTATGTATGCTTTCTATAGAACCATGAAAGACCATTGGTAGATTCTCTCTCCTCTCTATGCTTTTCTATCCATCATCTTGACAGTGAAGTCTCCCTAGCATGAAGCCAAGTAAATTTTCTGACTTTCTTGTTTCTTGTCTTAAGTCTTTTATTCTACAAACCTATCAAAGATCTTTCTACCGTGACAGCTTGATCCTTCAATTGTTGGTGCAAGTTGTATCCCCTTTGTTCTTGTAAATAGGTAGCATGGCGCTTCTCATCCACTCATTTGGCTTCTTCTTCTTCTTCTTTTCCAAAGTTTTGTTGAAAAGACTAGTTAACCAAACTAATCCAATTTCATCTGATGTCCTCCATGTCTCCATTGGAGTATTATCTGCCAGCAACCTTTCATTTCTTTTTCATTTTTGTTAGAGCTACCTTCACTTATCTAACCTGAATTCTTCAATAATGTGCATTCACTCCCAGCCTCTGGAGTTTGAGGCTTAGGGGTCATTTAGAAAGGAAGTGATCAAAGAGGGAAAGTGACATTTGGAAGTAGAGGCTTCGTTCCTCTAATTTGGAAGGGAACTCTTCCAATGCTATCTCATGGGCATCTTTGAACCGCTGCCTTGGAGACTAGTGAGTCCTATATAGGAGTTGGTTGATCTGATGGACGATCACTATGTGACCCTCAATAGGATAAATAGAGAGCCCAATGATGGGGCATGAAAAAGAATAGGGCTTGTGTCAACTCTATTTCCATTGTTGATTGGAGATAGTCCTGCTGTATTTCTAGTTTTTCTTTTCTCCAATAAAAATTTGAGGCTTCTCCTATTCTATCCCCATTCTTGGATCCTCAAAAAGCAGTTTTTATTTTTTATTTTTTTATTTTTATTTTCTTTCTTGAGTGATAAAGAAATCTTTTATTGCTAAAAAGAAAACTAGAAATATAACGGGACTCTATCTCCAATCAACAATGGAAATAGAGTCAATACAAGCCCCATTTTTTTGCAAGACCATCTGCCCCATCGCTGGCCTCCCTATTTGCCCTGTTAAGGGTCACACAATGATTGCCCATCAGATTGGCTGACTCTATTAGATCCGCTAATCTCCATGGGTAGAGCTTCGAAGATGCCCAGGAAATAGCATGGGGAGAGTCCCTTTCCAGAATTAGAGGAAAGAAGCCTGTCTCCAAATGTCACTTTCCCTCTTTCATCACTTCCTTTCTAAAGCCCAAAAGTTCCTGAATTTCACCACCTTATTATTGTGCAACTTTACCCTCACATCCTTTCTTCCGGTTCTTGATGCATACATATTCTGTGGTTGGAGTTCACCTGATATAGCTTTATAATCTTTGCATGTTGAACACTTAATCCTTCTAAGAAGGGAAAAAGTCTATATCTAATATGTATGGTCCAGTCCTGAAAATACCAAATGCTCTCTTTCTTTCGTTACCAACCCCTCCCAAAACACACCACACGCACGCTTCTTGAAAGATTGAAGAATGGCCCTTTTTTTTCTTTCTTTTTTTTTCCTGTTTTATTCATTCATGCTACATAGCATAACTTATTTCTTGTTTTCAGTTGCATATGCGATTTTTTAAACCTCCAGACATATTGCCAATTATTGAAGTGTATATTTTCTTAATGTTTTTCATTCACTTCATCAACTGGTGCCAAAGAGATTGGGAAGTCTGCCATATTTATTTTCCTCCATTATGCTGTCCATTACAAAATTGTATATACATGTGTGTGTGTGTGTGTGTCATGCTCACATGCGCACCTTTGCACACATGTCATGGTTGTCTAATATGAACGGTCCATGTGATGCGGAATCCCATGAAACCCCAACGGACAAATTTTTGCCCTGATCTAAAATTCTGGTGGGCCATAGCAAAGAGAAATGTAAATCAAGGGAGGAAACTGTTTTCATTTTTCATGGCCCACCAAAGTTTAGGATCAAAGTAAAACTTAGGCCTGGGGGGTTTCATGAGGTGCTGCTTCACATGGACGGTTCAGATTTTGGATCTATATCACGTATGATGGGTTCTCAAAAAAGTTCGCACCAGTTCCGTGCGAACTGGTGCGCAGGTGAGCATTTCCCATGTGTGTGTGTGTGTGTGTGTGTGTGTGTGTATTTGGGTTTCTGGTGTTAGATAATGTTCATTTACACAGTTCTTGCACAGGCTGAAAACAGAATTGCTGCAATGACTTCTAGCCGTTCTGATTGGTGTATATCACGGCAAAGGACGTGGGGTGTCCCCATTCCAGTTTTCTATCATGTACACACAAAGGAACCACTGATGAATGCGGAGACTATCGAACATATTAAGTGTAAGAAGCTTTGCATTGTGAAAATTCTTAACTCTTTCTGATTGTATTCGTCAAAGTTGATGTAATAGTGTATTTTTGTATTAAATCATTAAATTGGCAATTTCTAGATTTAATAATTGTATTGACTGTTCAATAATTGTAGATTCACAAGCAGTTTCTGTTATTTTATTTTATTTTATTTTTGGCCTTCTTGCATGCATGTATTAGGGTTCTGAGAAAGATTTTACTCAATATCGAAGTTGTCTTTTGCCATCTGAACTTTATGGCTAAGTTGTTTGGGCATACCTTCTGTAAAACACCTATAGTTTATGCATGGATAAGTTACCTTTTCATGGCTGATGTTCACAGTTATTACTCTTCCATGCACATTTTACCCTGAAGATAGCACTTTATGTTTGGATAACTATTTTGTCAACTTAAAAATGTGTAATTCTTTTCATGGTTGACAGATACACATACTACGCTTTGATGCACATTTTAGCCTGAAGATCTGATTTGATTCAGTTCCTTCTATTTAAGAGTGAACTTTGTGACTGTTTCAGTCAAGTACTGAATCTGTCACAGGGTTCCTCCATAATTTTCTTCCATTGAACATAATATTCCTTTAGCCATACTATTCTTGGTGCTAGTGTAGTAACTGCATCACCAGTTAGGAATTAATGACAACCTCACTAATGGAGGAGGAGGAAGGGAGAAGGAGCAGGAGGAAGAAGGAAGAAGGAAGGAGGAAGAGGAAGAAAAAGAAGGAAGGAAGGAGGAGGAGGAGGAGGAGGAGGAAGGAGGAAGAGGAGGAGAAGAAGAAGAAGCAGAAGGAGAAGAAGGAGGAGGAGGACAAGAAGAAGCAGGAGGAGGAGGAGGAGGAGGGAGGAGGAGGAAGGAGAAGCAGAAGGAGAAGGAGAAGGAGAAAGAGGAGGAGAAGCATGAGGAGGAGGAGGAAGGAGGAACGAAGGAGAAGGAGAAAGACGAGAAGAAGAAGTAGGAGGAGAAGGAGGAGGAGGAGGAGGATGGAGGAAGGAAGGAAGGAGGGAAGGAAGAAGAAGAAGAATGGCTTCTTTGGCTTCTTCTTATATTCTACCTTATGGACCCAACCATTCTTCTTCGGCTTCTTCTTATATTCTCCCTTATGGACCCAACCTGAGTTGGGGTGGGTTGTCAAGGTCCTCGGGTTGAAAAATGTCAAACTGATGGGTACCTCGAGTTGTAATTTGGGTAGGGTCGGATCCTCTTGGTCAGGTTGGGCTCAGGTTGACCCTCAACCCAAGTTCCAACCGAACCCTCCTGAGTTGCAACCCTAATAGAATTGGAACCTCTTTTCAAATGTTGGCGGAGATTCAGGGAACTAGTGGCCACATGGGGGAGGGTAATTTGATAAATGACAAGAAGATAAGTGAGAAGTTTGCAATTGGACATGCCATCACGAGATAGAAGATAGCAAGCACATTCGGTTTAAGACAGAAATTACCGCGAGGAGACAATGGCACCTCTGTAACTAAGAAGTAGTGGGAAGAAAATAAGTCCATTGCAAAATGACTCGTGAGAATTGAAATAAGAGAGGAGAGAATTCAAAGCAATCAGTGACAATAATTTCATCGATATACATAAGAAGAATGCCAAGATAAATGGGGAATCCAAGCAAACAAAAATAGATGAGAGTTTGCAAAGCCAAGATCAAGTAAAGCACTACTAAATCGTTAAGACCAAGCACCCGATGCCTACTCAAGTCCGAAGATGGTCTTATGTAGATGACAAAAACGATTTGAGCAAGTGGAATCACAAAAAGCCTTGAGGTTGTTTCATATAGGCCTCTTCACAAAGATTGCCATGAGAAAGGCTTTCTTGACATCAAGTTGTTGAATGGACAAACATCAAGAGAACAATAGTCAGAACAATGTGAGCTACTGCAAGCTTTACCACAAGGCTAAAGGCTTCGATGAAATCAAGGCAACAGGCATTGTAGTGTTCAACCGAACTATCCACACAATACTTGATTTAGTAGACCTAACAATTACCAACGACATTCATAATGGGATGTTGACGAACAAGAGTCCAAATTTCATGGGCATGGAGAGCATACATCTTGTTCATCATAACTTGAAACCAATGAGGAGACCTAGAGGCAGTAGTGTTGCTGGAAGTGTCATAATCAACTTGAAGAAAGGTAGGAAAAGCACAAAAGGCCTCAAAGTGATCAAGCGAAAAGGTAGAGGGAAGGTAATACTCTGCCATCTAGTAAATTCTATTCCAGTATATCCATCTTGCATGGCCTAATCTCATTCTGGCTAAGGAAATCTCTCCTATTACTTGAATCGTATGTTTCATTTCATCGGGGAATAGCCATCTCTTTCTCAAAAAATGCGTTTGTCATTTGATCGATAACGTTTTGTTAGATAGGAATAGATATGATAAATAATGATAAGTCCCAGATAGAGTATTAGAAGAGAAAGATCCATTAGATAATGAACTATTGGTTCTAATCAATATCTGGCGATGAATCAACAATTTAGAGTGCTTTTCTTGCATATTCTTGATAAAAGAGGACTTTGCATGACGAACATGCAGGTGAGTGGTCATGGGATGAATGAAGTGTAGGTAAAGAAGGGGGAGGGATGGTAGGTGGGAAGGGGAAGGGCAAATAGTTTTAGCCCAACGATGGCATTTCTTAAGAGGAGAGGGCGGGGAAGATGAAGGATGTGAAGAAGAATATCCATCGACTAGGGAGGAAATGGAAGGTGACTCTCTCTCCCAAATTAGAGGAAGAATAAACCATGGAGTTAGAGACATGAGAAAAAAGGCAACTGAACTTGTAGCTCCCCCTAAGATGGAAGAGTATATTGACCATTAGCATGAGGAAAGTGAGACTAGCCAAACACAATGTGATGTGAGATAAAAACTTGGTTTGTGGATGAAGATAACGATCGCCTTTATTATCATCACTAAACCCAAGAAAAGCACAAAGAAGAGACTGAGGAATGAATTTTGTCATTGGGAAGGGCATGAGATTTGGTAAGTAGGTCACCCAAAGACCCAGGGGGATGTTTGGATACGAGGAGAACCATGAAAATCCAGGGAAAGGGAAAAGGTTTTACATTGATGTAACCTTTGTGTTGTTTGGATGACCAACAAAATAGAGGAGTCCACAAAGTGATCATTAGCTTTTTTCCATAGTTAGGATTCTTTTAGCACAAGATATGAGGTGACCATTGTCTAATAAATATGAAGATTTTCACTTGCTGGTCAAGTAAGACCCTTGAAAACGTTCAATGGTGTTCATGGAAATAATCATCTGATATTATTACTTTTTTTTTTTTTCTTTTCCCTTGGTTTCCACTTATCCAAACATGCCCTGATAGAAAACTACTTAGGAAGTTGACAAGAAGAAGATAAGGGCAATCATTTTTAAGAATAGGGGCAAGAAGATGATTAATGAAGAAAGTGACATAGAGAAGGCTTCAACCCAAAGGAAAGACAAGATTTTACTATGAAGTCAATCCCATTGCTATGATATGCCAATGTTTGAAGTCTGCATTCCAATTTGTTGAGTATGAGAACAAGAGGATAACGAAGAATCCCATGAGCAGATAGATGAGATAGAAATGCTATGGTAGAAAATTCAACAACACCGTCATATTGAAAGATTTTTAATGCGACAATTAAGTTGACACAAAAGGGGGATGCACTAAGAATGCTGTCTGGCTAGAAATAGGTCGACTGATTGCCACTATGACAGCCACCATGTCATCCAGTGCCATAAAAAAAATAAAAAATCATGGCTGCCACCACGGTCATTCTGTTGAGCACTGAGGTCTGGGCTACTAAGACCATCAAAGCAACCACTTCAATTGTAGCCACCTACCCACCATGCTAAGAAGTAACAGCTAAATCCTGGCAGACCCCCATGTTGACCCTTGCTGCAGGCAAGCTTCTTGCTGAAGAAAACATATTAAGTGGTTAGACCAACAACCTGTGCAAGTTCTTCTGCATTGATATAAAACAATATGAATTGAGACAATTCCACTTTAAACTTTTGGGTTCGGAGAGATGGGTAAAAGGTGAGGAGGTAAAAGGGAACCATCAATAAATTCCTCGAGTCCCTTGTAGGCAAATTAGTCAGAGTTTATGATTTTTTTCACAAAAGATAAATGTGGTTTTCCATTCAAACTAGGTTGGTGATATTTGAAAGAGATGGGGTTTAGTAGAGGAAGAAGTAGCAGTAAAATCAGGCAGAGGAGGTTTGAGGATCCATAAATTTATTTGTTTAAATCTTTTATTTTTTCCCTGGGGGAGCCATGACATAGATTTTGGGCTTCGATAAAGAGAGAAAAAGGGATATAAAAGGAAGTGCTGAGCTTGGACTTGGGTTTTGGGCTTCTAGATAAAGAGAGAAGGGATATAAAAGGCAGAAAGAGAAGGAAAGGGGATATGCAATCAAGCAAGAAAAGAAAGAAAAAGAAGAAGAAGAAGAAGAAGAGTAATGGCTTTATATATATATATAGAAAATACTCTCATGGTATGCCAAATCGGTTACGTATCGGCCGTATTGGCCGATACGTAACGGTAACGGTGCGAACCGTTACCCGTTTCGGGGCCGAAACGGCCGATTCGATTTTTTGTTCTTTAGCTCTATTTTTGCTGTTTTTTTGAAACCTCTTGCTTCCAAACTGTTTCTAACTCCTTCTACTACTAATTTCGACCAACCTTAGCTAGGTATTTGATAGAAAAACACATTATATTATAGATTTTTTTGAATCAAAGCTCGGTGGGCCATTTTTCAGAAATTTGTCAAAAATAGGTATTTATACTTTTTTTAATATATTTTGCTGTTTTAATCATGTCATATGATGTGTTAATCATAGTAGAACATGTTAATGTGCATTTTACAGATTTGGGGTGCCATTTAATAATTTTTTAATATTTTTTTCTATTTACGCATGAATTTTGACCCCTTTTTTAAAATTCGAAAAATCAGTTTTTAATGGTTGTTTTGCTGTTTTAATCATGCCATTTGATGTATTAATCATAGTAGAACATGTTAATGTGCATTTTACAGATTTGGGGTGCCATTTTATATTTTTGAATATTTTTTTCTATTTACGCATGAATTTTGGCCCATTTTTTGAAAATTCGAAAAACCATTTTTAAATTATTCTTTTGCTGTTTTAATGATGTCATATGATGTGTTAATCATAGTAGAACATGTTAATGTGCATTTTACAGATTTGGGGTTCCATTTTATATATTTTTTATATTTTTTTCTATTTACGCATTTATTTTGGCCCTTTTTTTGAAAATTCGAAAAATCATTTTTTAATGATTCTTTTGCTGTTTTAATGATGCCATATGATGTGTTAATCATAGTAGAACATGTTAATATGCATTTTACAGATTTGGGCTACCATTTTATATATTTTTTATATTTTTTTCTATTTACGCATTTATTTCGGCCCTTTTTTTGAAATTCGAAAAATCATTTTTTAATGATTCTTTTGCTGTTTTAATGATGCCATATGATGTGTTAATCATAGTAGAACATGTTAATGTGCATTTTACATATTTGGGGTGCCATTTTATATATTTTTTTATTTTTTTCTATTTACGCATTTATTTCGGCCCTTTTTTTGAAAATTCGAAAAATCATTTTTTAATGATTCTTTTGCTGTTTTAATGATGTCATATGATGTGTTAATCATAGTAGAACATGTTAATGTGCATTTTACATATTTGGGGTGCCATTTTATATTTTTTTTCTATTTACGCATGAATTTTGGCCCTCAAAAATAATTGCAAACACCTAAATGTAAGATATTTTCATATTACATTCATTCTAATATATCTATCATTGATAGTAGATAGTTAGAAAATTAAATATATGAATTTTGTAGTCAAATTCAGGTTATCTGGTTCATAAATTCATCAGACAGTCCGATACAACTTCTCACTAAAGAGTGGACCGTTACACCACCATAAACATGTTCCAATTTATAAATGAATGCATATTTGGAATGCTTAGAATATTCCGGATTTAATCCATATTTTTTCATATTTTTTTGGCAAAAAAAAAATTTTGCGCCGTTACGGGCCGTTACGCCCCCGTATCCGTATCGGTTTTGGAGGTCACCGTTACGCCAACCGATACCGATACGGGACACCCCACATGATTCTTTGGAGTGTTTGGAAAGAATACTATAGAGGATTCTTTTACAGTCAGGTTTCTTCCATCAATAGCTTGAAGGAGAAAATTAAATTGCATTTCATGTAGTGGGGCCATGTTTCAGAAGAGTTCAAAGGTGTTTAAGCATCGGATTTCAACAGATGTTGGGGTGAGGGTAGTGGATGATTATAGAAAGCAACTGGAAAAGATGGTTTCTTGGCTTCCCCTCTTGATGGGTTGGTGGAAGATCAATGTAGTTGGGTTTTCAATGGGGAATCCAGGCCAACCCAGAGGTAGATGCTATATGGACTGCTCAAGTGCTTTTTTAAAGCAGTCCTTTTATAGTAGGCAGTTCCCTGGGCTGAATTACAAGTGATTAAGACTGGTTTTTTCTTCTCGACAGTCTGGAGCTGAGTGTATGATCTCCTGATCCAATTGTTACTCGCATTTTTTAAAGAAGATGACAATATCATTAAGCAAGCAACAGAAAAATACAAAGCAAAAAAGAAGTGACCTTGTTGTCACTCCACTGCAGAAAAGGAACAAACACCAGACAACAGACTGACACGAGAAAGAAGCAACCAAAACAAAAACAGTGACCTGGAACCTCAGTCAATCACCCAAGAACTTTTGATTCCCAATTACATCTTAAGCTCAGCCTCTGCGATTCCAAAAAGTTCCGGGAGACAACTGACCCCACTCAGAACTAAAGACACTATCGGAAGAGTGGAATGGCGGGAAAGGATTCATGTAGCTGGAGATGACGATGATGATGAACTGACCCATTCCAGAAATAAAGACACTACCAGAAGTCCGTTAGCTTATTGATGGGAGACAAGAGTTAATCACAGGTATGGGTTATATGGTCAGTCCATTAAGTATGTTAGCTTATTGATTATGATCAACCAGCTTTTCATAGATCTTATTTGCGATCTTTGGGTTGGCTTATTATTGCATTAGATTCCAATTGTAATCTTTCATGCTCGGAGGGAGATCATCCAGTTCCTTGGGAGCATTATTTCTGTGTAAATGAGTTTAAGGGGCTGGCATTGACTCTCTGCTTCTCTTTGCTTAGGTCCTTGTGAGGCTAACACATGGGCTGACATATTGGCAAGGGATGGTGTAAAGTAACGAGGAAACCATTGTATATTGGTGACACTTGTCCATTTTCATAATTGATAGTGTCCACACTTTTTCTTTTAATAAATCGCTTTTGCTTACAAAAAAAAAAAAAGAAGCCATAAGTTCCAGCTGGGTTTTGAAGATTGAAAAAGGAAACAGAGATCCTTCATTGTCAATATTCCCCAGTAAATAAGGGATAGAAGAGAAGCTTTGCCGTGCAGCTGCTTTGCAAATTTCTGTACGAGTTGGGCTTTGAAACATGTAATGAGCAAGCTGCTGATGGAAGTAAAGCAGAGTGATTCGACAGGGAGATGCACAGAATCTACCAACCTTAAGAAGGCCATAGAAGTTCCTTACCCACGAGGGGTTAATACTGCAGAAAACAATGATGTAAACATCCTATTTTGGGAAGTCCCATCCAGCAGAATATGTTGCCTTGAAAGAGTCAAACCATCCATCAGCATAGTTTTCCATAAGGGATATTAGAAGTTACCTACATGTGGTTAAATGCAATGTTGTCAAATTGCATAAAATCCAACAAGCCATCAGCCTGGGCTGTTTGCTTATGCCATCGCATAATCGCATAAGCGATTGCTTAGGCTGATGGTTTTTTTTTTTTTGAAAATTAAAAAAAAAAGAAAAGTGGTAAAAATAGAAAAAAACCTAAAAAAATAAGAAAAACTATGTATAAATTACTACACATGATTGGATTGGGTTTATTTAACTATTTGATTGTAGTTTGACTATTAGGCCATCTATAGGTTGAGTTATATTATATTATATATAACTAAACATTTAAATAATCAACAAGTGACACCTAGAAAGAATTAATTATTGAAAACTACAAATATAGAAATTGTATTGATGACTTGAATCTTGATGAGTTGATGCATACAATACAAGTTACAACTTACAACTTATTACAATCTACAAGAAACTTGACTGTTGGCCATTATGCCATGGCATACTAAAGTGTTGTGCCATGATTATGCAATTATGACATCGCATAATCATGGCATACTTCTTGCCAATGTTTTAAATGTCGATGATATCGGTTGATATATGCCACGATATGTCTTGCATCTCGCTTGTGCGATACAAAAACGCACAAGTAGTGCCGATATATCCCACATGTTCGATCCGGTGAGCATTTTTAATTTTTGATCCCTTTTTTTTGTTGAAATTATGTTAAATCAGTGTCAAATGGTTATAAATCCATTGGTTCTTCAAGTTTTGCATGAAAAATTATGAAGTTGGAGCTTTGATTTTAATATCCATTGGTTCTTCATGTTTTTTTTTTTTCAAAAATTTCCTTCAACCAGCTGTCAATTGAGACTAAATTTGAAGTATTTAGGAGTATTTGATGAAATGATTACCACATACACTCTAATTTCGAAATTTGAATGTAAGTGGTCCGATTCAGGGAAAATTCAAAATTTCTCCCAAATTGCTTGCAATGTTGCCCTCCAAACATGAAATCAAGCATGTATGAGGGCTGCTCTACTGATTTTTTATGTCTTGTCAATTTTCAGAAAAATAAAAATCACTTTTTAATTAAAAATTAATATAATATATATATATATATATATATATATATATATATATATATATATATATATATATATATATGAAAATTTCAGATCTAGACTCTATATGCGATGCATGAAACCCTATAAATGTTATGCATTCAATTTGAATATAGTTACATTAGTTCAGTCAGACAATGCATAGCTTAAGACCATATACAAAGGAAACCTATTATGTGCACTTATTTTTTGAGATGTTATGATTTAAAAGTGCATATTAAGGTCTTTTTTAACAATTCTTAATGTTTCATTGAAAAATTCAACAATTTCCCCATGTTTCCCTAGAAGTATGATAAATCACCCAATACAAACGATATATCCCGTGCGATAACCGATACGTGTCTATATCCCAAGGATGCGATACGTAATGTGATACTGATATTTTGAACACTGCTTCCTGCATGGCATATGAGACCATGACATAAGCGATCTGAGCCATGGTAATTGCTTTTGTGATCACATATGATAAAACTGGTTATATGTCTCCTCATCTTTGAACATGGAAATTATGAGTTCCCATTTGAAACCTCCATTTCTTATATTGTGAGAATTGGATTCATTTCACAAACCCATTCTCAAAAAGTTTCATATCTTTTCATATTCCCACAAGAAACACTTTTCTTGGGCAGTCATCTCTCACACGCACGGAGAGTTCCTTGGGACACGGCTCTGTGCTTTCTTGTTGTTGTGGAGGAACAGAGCGAGGAAGATCTTTTCTTATTGCCAAGGGAGGGAGATCCTACTTATTACATTTATTGGGACACGTTTTGTCTCTTCTCATCATTGCGTCATATGAAATAATTACTTTTTCCCGCTGTTTTCAAGTTTTTGGGATTTATACCATCAGAATTATAGCCAATTTGAGTCATGGAACGCTGCTTTGTGTTTTCTTATTGTTTCAGCATATGAATCCACGACTTTTCCCCGCCTCATTTTCATGTTTTTTGTTGGGTGTGATCCTATCAGAATTATAGCCCCCATTTTAAAGTCATTTGTGCACGCCTAATTATTTCTTCTTGCAGCTATAATATCGAAAAAGGGTAGTGATGCATGGTGGTACATGGCAACAGAGGAATTACTTCCAGATAAATATCGTGATAATGCCTCAGATTATCAGAAGGGAACTGATACAATGGATGTTTGGTTCGACTCGGGTATATAAATTATTACACGTTCTAGTCTTTCTGCTGCACTTAGTCTATTGGATTTCTGGCACTACAATTAGAAGGTTGGCCTGTTTTTACTTGGTTGTATTGAAATATCTGCAAGCATATATATCCTGATTTTTCTTTTTTGTCTACTTGCTGTTTCCTCTTCTATTTCATACGAAGTATAATCAATAGCTGGTGGATTTCTATATATTGAGATCCATAACGTTTCTTTTCTTTTAATTTAGTATCCATTTTTATTCATATTTCAAGCAACAGGTAATAATCTTCTTTCAGATGCTGAGCCACTCCTTTAATCTAATAAGAAGGATCATTCCAGTGATTCCTGCTTACTCAAATATATTCCTGCCCTGATGTTACTGGAGAACTAATGTTATGAGATGATTAAAAGATGTAGCAGATTGTATTTGGCATCAGCAACTTGACCAAACATGGGAACATAGATTTTTATTTATGTATGGGATTTGGGCTCACTATGAAACTGTCCAGAATATTTAATTCATTATCATTTTCCTTGAGTCTAGTTTAGGAGTTAGGACAACATTTGTAGCAAAGTGATGCTCTGATGTGGCAATGTGATGAAAATATAAGTAGGCATGAGGATGCAAAGTGGCAGTAGAAAAATGCTGTTGACCAGATTTGGGCCTTTTGGTCTTGTTGATTATATGAAGCTTGTCATGTATGCAGAAAGAGTTAAAAGAAAAGGATTTCTACAGTTGACTACCTTAATGTTTTGTAATTTACATTCAGGCACCTTTTTTAAAAAGCTTTTTATTTAGATACCTCATTAACTTAGGAAATTTTCAGTCTGGTAGTTTCCAACTAATTTTTCTCATGCCAATTATGTGAAATAGCTTATTTTTTCTAAATGGTGAAAATGCCCTCAAGATTGATCGTGCGGTTAAAAAGGTGTAAAAATATAGAAAAACTATATGGAGTTCGTTTATCCTGTATGGTGACTCTGGATCACCAACATATGCCGCCCCACTTTGCCCCGCATGCAAATATGATCAGGTGATTGGAACTATCCATGTTTTGTGTGCTACCCCAGACACGACTTAGTAACAAATTAACAGTGATTGGATCTCTAGCCATTTATTTAAGTAGATGAAAGCGGACGATTGAAAAGAAATGTTTCGATGGTTCACATTCAACTCTATAAAACAATACTCCTGACTAGTCCTTTAGATTAGTCATTGGACCATGGGCCATTCAAACTTGTGCGCACAGGATGGCCGCACCAGATTACCTGACCATCTTTTCATGTACCCCATGGGGCCACACATTTTGGTGATCCCGACTCATAGAGACAAAAATGATTAGGACCGTATGCTCCAGCCACATGACGATTGACCTTCAAAGCAACAACATTGAATAAAGCAAGGTATTCCATAATGGTAAAAGTGGTGATAACATCCACTGCCGTTATTGTTACGGTACGAGCTGTAACAGCCATTATGTTTTTTTTTTTTTAAAACCTATTTCAGCCCCATAACGGACTGTTACAGGGCCATTACAGGTCAATTTTCTGTATCAACCATTACAACTCTGTAACGTGTATCAGTTACCATTGTTACCCTTATGTAACAGTCATTACGACCATTAATGTAACCATATTGGAATAACTTGGAATGAAGTTAACAGTTCAAATTCAGACGTCTTTACTAGAGATTGAACAGAAGCGACAGATAGGATAATCTAAGATATCTTGTATGTAAGATTTTTTAATATAGTTACAGGAAGCATGAAGGGAAGCGGCGATAAATTCAGGTGCAGGAGCAGGGAAGTCTTTTCCTAGATGCGAATAAGTATAAATAGGTGGGAAGCTAGAGCAGGAGCGAGAGTCTGGAGTGGGGATTCAAAGCAGGAGCGGCACTTAGAAGGATCTAGCAACTAAGTTTTTGACATATGAGCCATCCGTGGTAGAGGCACTCTCCACAGCACACATGCAAAGCTGATGCATCAATCAGGCCATCCATCTAGTGGAATCTATCATAGACGGCTCATGTTCAAATCAATCCACTTCATTGACTTTCTTTTCCATGACCATTGGCCAATTTGTCTTCTACCATCACTTTGAAGGCCACTATTCTAACGGCTCTGGTTAACTGTGTATTTTGGATTTTTCCATCATAGCGGAGGCAAGAACATGATCGGCCCCAAATTATAAGGCAATCTACAATGTCTTCTGTGGAGAGATGTGTCATCTCCCTGCTGCAAATTTCCCACAAAACTAGCAGCAAAGGGTCTTTATTTGGTGCAAAGGCACTGGATTGCACACATGGCATATATTAATGCAAATCCAAACTGACTGAATTGTGGACCCCACCATCCCTAAGCCAGAGTCCCACAATCATCTGTTGAACAATCCTAACCCCTGATTTGTGGACACTTGTTTGTTGAAATAGGACCATTGGATATGTGTTATTTTTAAAAGTTCAAATAAACCGGGAGGGATTTTCGTCATTTAAAGCTACTTAAATCTAATGGAACGTCAGAAGGAAACTTACCTACACTAATGAGTTATCTTAATGAAAAGGTTATTTATTTATTTATTTTTATTTTTATTTTTACTTTTTATTTTAAGGTACTGGTATGTACATTCGAAATAATTAGGTAGGTCTTTTATAAAAATCCAAAAAAGGTCACACAACTTAATATGTGTAATTTAAACAAACTGCTTGTATCCAAATCAACTTCTGTTTATACTGTTTTTTTTTTCCCCTCACATATTGCATGCATGAGATGTCTTGTTTATCTGTAAATTGACATAATTATTTGGTCCAGACTTCCATCAACATTTTGCCATGTTGGGAATCTTGGTGTCACATAATTCCTTGTGTTCTGTTCTTAGGTTCTTCCTGGGCTGCTGTATTGGAGAAAAGAGATGGTCTCAATTGTCCTGCTGATTTGTATCTTGAAGGCACAGATCAACATCGTGGGTGGTTCCAAAGTTCTTTGTTAACTAGTATTGCAACGAAAGGTATGCACTAAGTGTTCCTGCCTTTGGCATTTCGTACACAGTTTTTGAGCGTTGAAAGATGCAGTTCATTGATGCACATACACTAGATGGGTGAGGCGGCCATTGCTATATTTGGCCATGGAATATCTTATGGTATAATTTAGTTGTCCCTTTTATCATGTCCTCTGTCAAATACTGCTATCTTCCTTGGTACTGTTGCCATTTCCACTAATATCCAATTTGGTACTCTCATTTCCTTCTGGCCACCAACAAGAGAGAAATAGAAGAGAAGGTTGGAGCCTTTCGGAGCTTTCGTAGTGATACTCTTTAGTCTTTAGTATACATTTCCGAAGAATTCCTTGCTCGAATATGAGATTCTTTTGGTTGTTTTGGGCGAGATACAATAGGCTCCAACTAGCTATCAGGGCCTTTCTCTAGATCCAGGGCATCACGGGACACGTCAATGACACTTTAAATCCATCTCACCCTAAAGGACCTCACATTGTATTAGTTGCACGTTAATGCTGTTCCTGAATAAAACGCACCCATTTTGGAAATCTGCATTTGTTCAGATAAAAAGCCTTTGTCAAAGAAAAAAAAGGCTACGATTACATTGCCTTTTTTGGGTAATATTGCTTTGAACTATGTAGAAAAGGGTGTTCATTCTCCAGGACATTTTATGTTATTCTATTCTAGTATGCCGTTATTCATTTGTTATCCAAGGAAGACGTGCCTTGTTTTTTGCCATTGTAACTTTACTATATCTACGTAGTCACCAAAGATTCACACGTCTGAATCTGATAGTATTCACTCGTAGTCATTAACTAATAACTAGTGAAGCTGTTATCTTTGAAACACCGCATTACTAAAATAAAAAGAAAAGATGTTGTATTTGAAACTGCTTACTCGTTAGCAATTGCACAAGCTGGTCCCTAGCCCGGGCAAAAGACAGTGGATGTCAAGTGGGCAGCTAGTTGTTGAACTTTTGTCAAGCTACCTTGACAATTCCTGTTATGAACTTCCAGTGAAACAGGATTACCAAAGCTGACCTCATTTAACTGGGACAAGTATATGATGATGATGATGATGTATTTGAAGTATGAAATAATAAACTGACTATCTGTCACCGTTTGCAGGCAAGGCTCCATATTCAGGTGTTGTAACACATGGATTTGTGCTAGATGAGAAGGGTTTGAAGATGAGTAAATCTCTGGGTAATGTTGTAGATCCGACGACTGTGATTGAAGGAGAGAAAAACAATAAGGTTTGGAATGATGGGACTACCCATAGAGGTTGTTTTCTCTTTCTTATGTACTTGTGCTTCTGAAAGTTGTCTTTGTCTCATATGGTTCATAATTTGCTTGTTTTGGTAGGATGCACCTGGTTATGGAGCTGATGTCCTGCGGCTTTGGGTATCCAGTGTAGATTATACTGTTGATGTAATGATTGGGCCTCAAATCCTTCGTCAGATGTCTGAAATGTATAGAAAGCTACGAGGAACCTTCCGATATCTTTTGTCAGTTCTGCCTGACTGGAAAGTATGTTCAGGTTGTCAACCAATTGTGGCTTTTGTTTTGTTCAGGTGACCCTAGGTTGGGCATGCATAAAGAATTTTCTGCTCTAGTCATTCTCCACTAATGGCACCATTTATTTTCATCTCTAGAAACTATACTCTCCTTTTGCTTTCCTTTTCCCATTTTGAGAGATAATAGTTGGAACTCTTTTTTCCTGGCCTCTAATGCATCTTATTATGTATTAGATCATGTTATTGTAATTTTCCCATGGTCTCCAATTATCCACTGTCATGCAAGGAGCCATCTTCATTGTCTTTGTGCTGTTTGGAACATTGCACAATGTGCTCATCTTGCTCTATATGTTTTCATTCATATCATCCTCTTCATCTACACTTCGTTATACTTTTATTTGTGGTGTCCAGTGGTTTACCTAACTAGCTGTATTCCGTGGTTGTGTAAGTGAGATGATCCTATGTTGTTTATTTGTTTATTTATGTATTATATGTTGTTTATGTATTATGTTACCCTCAAGACATCTATTTCTTATGCTTGTTTGCTGTGTTGTTGATATTTAGCCGGAGTATGCTGTTTCCCATAGCGATCTTCCGATGATTGACCAGCATGCATTATTCCAACTTGGAAATGTTGTAAGCAACATTAAAGGGAGTTATGACAATTATCAGTTCTACAGGATTTTCCAGGTACTTTTTTTTTGTCTTATTTTATTTTATGTTATTCAAAATATTTTAGAGCTTTCAACGTTCACATCTTAATTATTTGTGATTGCATCCTTCATAAGTTAGTAAGGTAATATTCTTGCATTCCTACTGAAACTGAAGGTAATAAAATCGTGCCACTCATCTTTCTCATCATATGCATTTTTACATTGAAAATATTAGCCACTAATATGATGTCGGTCGGTGGACATTGTGAGAATATGTGGTGAGTGTACATAGACATGCCGATGTTTATAGGGTTATTTTTCTTACCCTGACGCTGTGTGAAGAGGGAATCCAGTGTGCGAGAAAAATGTGGTGTTTGGCACTTCACACTTCACACTCATGTCAATACAGCTATTCGAAAGAACCTTAGTTTATCTTTTTTTCTTCTCCTTTTCTTTAGAGCTATACTTCTTTACTATTTTTGTAGTTCTAAAATTTGTTAAGCTATTTGAAAGAACCTTAGTTATGTAGATAGTTTGTTCTAAAACCTTTTCAAAAGCATCTTTTATCATTGCGTCTACATGAAGAATGTCGGCTTTTTAGGCTTTCTAGGTTCCACACCTGACCACTTGTGTCCATGTTCAAAACTGACACGTGTTCATATCGAAGTTACATAGCTTTCAATGCCTTCAAAGAAACATCTCCAATATGCCACTAGACATGGTTCCTCCATGTTCAACTCTCTAATCAGAGAGATATCTGTGAATTACCTATGGTCACTGAGGATCAGTCATGCCTTCTAGTAAAGAATACCGTGTGTGCGTCACTTACAGCGGCATACTGTTTTTATATATATATATAAGGGCTTTTCCCTAAATATAACTAAAGGTCCACTCAAAGAAAAGAAAAAGAATAAAGGGAAAAAAGAAAGAAAGAAACGTTCAATCATGCCGCTATCAACATCCAGGGAACTTTGCTACTGAGATTAGCTATACATTTCTTTTCTTTAACAACACCTAATGCTTTTTTGAAAGAAAAAAAAAGGGGAAATCTCTAAATGCAAGGCACTGAGGAGCTGATCACAAAGAATTTCCTTCATGTTAGATGCATTAAGAGCTATTGAAGTGGCATTTCATCAACCTAAATAATATTTGAAAAAAGCGACGAGACTATAGTAATCATAATCAACACTAATAAAAAGACCACATATGACATTTTACTTCTGAACAATTTTACTCTACCCTGTTGAATCTACCTCTATACTTCATGTCTTTGTTTCGTTGCCCGAAATTGGTTATGGCTAGAATCGATGGGTTGCGAAGGGATTTTCTTTATTAAGGCAGAGCGCCTAAAGGAAAGTTTCATTTGTTGGAGTGGGAGGAGGGGCGTAAACTGATCAAGGAAGGTGGTGAGTGTATTACAAGGTTAAAGGATGTCAACTTCGCTCTATTGGGGAAGTGGGCGTTGAGTTTTGGGGTAGAAGAGGGTAGATTGTAGAGATCTGTTATTGTTGGAAAATATTGTGTTTCTAGTAAGGGATGGTGGACCAGAGATTCTTCCCTTTATAGAGCTTCCAATTGCTGGAAGTTGGTTGTTAGGTTGGCACCTAAAGTCTTTGAGGGGCTCAGGTTCTCTGTCAGAGATGGGGAAAGAATCAGATCTAGGATAATATTTTGGTTGGAAAGGTCCTGCTCCGGTTAGAGTTCCTAGTCTTGTGAAACTGTCCTTTCAAATGTCATGGACATCTCGATTTCTCGGTGTTTTTCGTGTCTGGATGAAGGTGTTTGGCTTCCTCCTTGCAGGCACAATCTGTTGGACTTCGAAGTTAAAGAGCTGGTGCGGCCTCTCTTGCTCATGTGATCTTCAGCCCTTCTCGAGAGTTAAGGACTTGTTGATATGGTTGAGAGATTGTTCCAGGGATTTCTCAGTGCACTCCTTTTTAGGCAGGTTGTCCTAGTCTGCTTCTGAAGTGAGCAGTTGCCACACGGGCATGTTTGGCATTACGGAACTCCTCCCAAGGTGGCTGCCTTTGCATGGCTTGCAGGTAGAAATAAAGTGCTTATGTTTGATAATCTCCATAAGAGAGCGATGGTGCTCCTGAATGTTTGGCTCCTTTGTTTGAATGATGCAGAATTGGTGGAAAATCTCTTCATTCACTGCTCTTTCACTTGGGGTGTGTGGGATGACATCATGTCTGCTTTCAAAGTTCCATGGGTTATGCAGAGATCAGTTGAGGGGCTTTTTCTCATGTGGCATGAAGGAGAGCCCTGGTCTAAGGGCAGGTCGTGATGGCGGCTAGCCCTGCTTGCTGGTCTTTGGTCTTTTTGGGGAGAGGGATAATTTTTTTTTTTTAAAAAAAGGAAATCGCAGCATTTCTTTGGTCAAAAGCTTTTAGGAAGGTTTTTACGTTGATTAGGGAATGGAATTCCTGAGTCTTTGGGTGCTGGCTAGCCTAGCTGCTTGTAAATTTTCTTTGTACACTTTTGGCCTTCTTAGCTTAATAAAAATTATTATTTCTCAAAAAGTAATTTTACGGGTGACACTTTGGTTACAATAGATGGTCAAGAGATTCCTTGATGCAATGTGTGTCGTTTCCTTGCTTCTATTTCTTGGAAGGATTGGGAGATTGATGAGTAGAGTTGGATAGTTGAAGTGAGAGTGCCTTTGGGGTGTTGTGTGATCGTTGTGTTCTTTTGAAAGTAAGGAAACATATTATCAGTATTCAACTCTAATATGGGGTGGAGTGTTGGGTAGTCAGAAAGTAGTATGAGCAGAGATGAGTGTTGCAGAGATGAGGATGTTGAGACACGTGTGGGAAGACTCCTAGGGCTAATCTGAATAAGAGATAAAATGTTGGATAGCAGATTGAGATGGCTCCATCATGTGCAACAAAGACTAGAGTCAGCTCCAATAAGGAGGGGACCATTGATTAAGTTTGAAGGGCCAGAAAAGAGGGAGAGGAACTAAAAGGACTTGGATTGAGGTGGTGAGAAAGGATATGAAGGCCTGTTCACTTACTGAAGATAGGGTCTTGGATAGGATTGATTGGTGAAATCGGACCCCTAAAGCCGACCCCAAATAGTTGGGACATGGCTACGATGATGATGATTGTTACTTTGCTTGATGTTAAAATAATCTTTACCTAAAAGCATCATTTTTGTAATTGCCGCTCTCATGTAAAGATGTGAATTGGTACTGAAGCAGAGTTGGTCAGAAAGGGAATGAGCGTTGGAATCTCTCTTTTGGAGGGCCATGGTCTATTTGGGGGAGTGGAGTGATTGGTGCTTCCATAATCGATGTAAGTTGCCAAATGAGGTGTTTAGGAGGGTTAAGTTGGATGCAATGGCGTGGGCCTACTCTATAAAGGCCATGGCTAGCTGTGCTTTTGCCTCTTCAGCTTCTTGGTCCTTTGCTTTGTACTTAGTAGTTTGCTGTTCTCTTTTTCTAATAAAACTTGATGCCTTTCAGAAAAAGAAAAAATGTATTGTGACTAGAACCTCAAAGGTTTGCTGGTGAGAAGCTTTTTTTATTTCAATCCATTTCACTCCTGCCATGACATCTACTACTTGATTGCTGAATGTTTGTTGACAAAAATGGAGGAATGATAGTCCTGATGCATCTGAATGCAGTAGAACATGAATGGTATACTGATGCAACCATTCTGTACAATTGGTTCCCATGTTTTGTCAATCCAGGCCATTGATCTCATGGGACCACTGTAGATGGGGGATGACCAAAAACCTTTCCAAATTGGATTCTAGCCGTACAGTCTCTGGCCTTTTTCCTATAGTATTTCTATATTTTTCTTCTAACCCATTTTTGGGTCATTGATTGATGGAATAGCAACCTTTGATTGGAGATATTTTAGGGTAATCTCTTGTCCAGGGTTTGCCCATAGATCACCAGTCTGGATCAACAAACCATGGGCTGCATTTGGTACATGATGATGCGTGCCGACAATATTCACGTTTTGATGCATCAAAACCATATAATTCCTTTGCAGTAACATTTGGGCTTTCAATTTGTAGAATAGAGGCCCATAGATCAGTTATCCAAATGATATGATGGCATCATTGTCAATAGCCCATCATGCACCATAAATCCCCCAGATAGAGAAATCCTTAATTCTTTAATAGGTGGCCAAGAAATTGATGCTTTCTACCAGAAGGAGCTCTTATCTGAAGGAGGATATAGAGATATCTATTTCACGAGGAATTGGTGTGAATTGTGAATCATCGAAGAGATTATAGAATGACTAACTAAAAGGCCAAATATTTGACTTCTAAGATCTTGCAATCTAGACTGCATGGTCATCCCCATAGCGCTTCAATGGATCAGTTGCTGGTGTACCCATATCTGGGCCAACTAACAGAATTAGATTTGGGTCCTGTAGTATTTGGATGCAGATACCATGCATGAGGTGCTGGATCCGAAACCAATCGTATTTAGGTACCCCATTGCGTCTAGTTTCAAGCACAAACTAGAATTCAGAATGAGGCTTGGATTTGGAATTGGGTCTAAAATTGGATCTGGGCTCTTGTTCAGGTTGGGATCTGAATTCAAGTCCATACTAGACCCCTTTTGCATGGTTTTTAAAGAGTAAATATAACTAAATTATGGGTCAGACTACAAAAGAGTATACCTTTACCCAACCCAACCTGATTTCTAATAGGATATGAATCCATGGACCCAGACCGGACCCAAGGTGGCTTCCTGCCACAATGCCCCTGTTTGATCCTATAAAGTTTCCCCCCAAGCTGTCAGCCTTTTTCTGGTTGGTTGAGAGAAACAAGGTGCTGACAGTAGACAACCTTCAAAAGAGATCGATGGTGCTCCCTAATGTCTGTCTGCTCTGCTAAAAAGCGGTAGTCTGTCAATCATCTGCTCATCCATTGCTTGTTCTCCAGAATTGTCTGGTCTGATATTCTTAGAAGCTCAGGTCTCTCATGGGTTATGCCGGGCTCAATTGAAGGACTGTTTCGGTCTTGGCATGCTGAAGGGGGTGGCAGCCTAGGCAAGTCAAGATGGAGAGCTGTGTTGCTTGCTGTTTTGTGGTCCATTTGGAGTGAAAGAAACAGCCATTGCTTTCAAAATGACAGGAGTTCTGCTTTGGGGGTTCTTCATTGGGCTCTTTTGGATACGAGGGATTGGGTTCCCTTGTCGTGGTTTCTGGCCAGCTGTTTTGGCCTTCTCCTTTTGCTGTAGTTTTTTAGGATTCTTTCTGTTTCTTGTTTTTTGTTTTAGTCTTAGTTTGTGTGTGTGTGTGTGTGTGTGTTTTTCTCCATTTCTCTATCTTTTCCTTTGTTTTTCTTGGCCTTTGGCCTTAATAATATTCGTCATCTTTCCAAAAAAAAAAAAGAGGACCCAAACCCAACCCAAGTATTTATCGGGCCTGAAATCTAGATAAAGATCTAATTAAATCAGTTACAATAATGTGTTGCGTATCTACAGGTCCAGTTTCACATTGACAGCCCTAATCCACAGCGAGGCCCATTATATTACTGGTTTGGATCACTGAACCATGTGTCCATATGCACAAATGAAAGTCAAAACATTGCTCTACAAGCATTTGGCCCTAGGATGGGCCACACAACAACAATGTGTGAGCATTTCATCATCATTTAAGCCTTATCCCAACTAACTGGGGCCAGTCAAACAGTATTGTTCAAATTTAAATCCTGCTTGCAATGCTGCCGTAATGGTATATTTCTACTAATAGGTTTAGGTTATGAAGATCTGTTTGAATTTGTGAAAATTATGGTGTTTATGTGTCTATCAACTTGGAAACATTCAGTGTCATCTTCTTGAATATATAATTGTTGCAAAAGAAAATAAGAAAAACAGAATGGCATAGCTATCAGATGATGCCAATAGAAAACGAACAAAAATGGCATAGCACAAAACATTGCAAAAGAAGGAAAAACAAGTTCCAGTTGCAGATGGACGGGGAAATTTTCAAGGTTGACAGGAACTCTTTACACACTTGGGACTGTGTCTTTGCTGGTGAAAACTTCAATTTATCCTAAACTTGTCCATACGCTGAATGTTTCAAGTTTTCCTTGGATGTTGATGTTTCCTCACAAGTTTCTTTTCTTATGAGCCTTTTTCGGCTGAAAATATAGCGCTGCTTTCAAGTCTATTTTTTGTAACTGCAATCTCACATTTGTCTTTTCTGACCTAGTTTCTATCTTTTCCAGATCATACAGCGCTTTGCTATTGTAGATCTTTCAAATTTCTATTTCGATGTTGCTAAAGATCGACTTTATACTGGGTATGTATTTCTATCTCTGCAGAGCCTATGCTTTCAAATTCTTTTCCTTATTACCCTTTTACTGGCCATGTATTTCTTTCTCACTTTAGAAATATGTTTCCACAATATTCATCATTGCCTTTCTCCCTTCTTTTCTCACTACACAAATTTTGTGGTGATTCAGGGGCACAGCAAGTTTTACCAGGAGAAGTTGTCAAACTGTTCTTGCAGCACATCTCCTCTCCCTCGTTAGGGTTATTTCCCCGATATTGCCTCATTTGGCTGAGGATGTATGGCAGCACCTTCCATTTGAGTATATTTTGGAAGATGGTTCTGTTGCCAAATTTGCTTTTGAGTCGAGGTGGCCAGATGCTAATGAAACATGGCTTGCATTGCCAGCTGAGCATGTCGATTTCTGGGGGAAACTACTTGAGGTATTACCTACCTTATTTTTCATAAAAGGATTTTTAGTTTTTTTCAGTGTTCTTTTTTTTTTTTCAAATTTTGTCTAGTTTTAGAATCATGTTCTTGTTAGAAGTCTTGTCTAATTGCAACTTTTAAGTACCCATACCATATACAACTGACATTTGAACAGCTTTTTTAAGTAATTTATTTAAATTTCCATGGAAGAGAGGTATGCATACCCTGCATTTTCAGAACTAAGTTGATAACTGGGGTGTCTATACCATACTGATCTTGTCATCTTGAATGCATTGAACATTATCATTTCTGCCTTTCTTAAATATGTAATTAACTATAATAATTTGTAATTCCTCTAAGGATGGACCATTAACTAAAGTGCATGTAGTGGGACCTGGAGAGGACATACTGCCTTCCAGACAAGTTTCTGTTGCTGTTCCTTAGCTCAGAATGAAGTTCATGTAAAAAATGGGTCCATGTGGGTAACTTGTGAGGCCTGCTCATAAAAATGGCTTTGACCATACACCAATCACCTGGTTGAACGAATATGCTTTCTGATCACATTCCTTAAAAGAGTTTCCATCAGTAGGGAGTCTTGGGAATCACTTATGTACTGCCTACTAGCAGTGTTCCGAGTATATACCAATCTCTTTGGTTGAACAAACATGCTTTCTGACCGCATTCCGTAAAAGAATTTCTATCAGTAGGGAGTCTTGGGAGTCGCATGTGTACTGCCTGCTAGTCGACCCAATCATGTGGGAGGAACCAGCCAAGCGAGTGAACTCATTGACTTGCTAGCTTAGATACATCTACTTTGTGGACTACGGATTCAAGTGCTATCCATCATTTATTTGGACTCAATGTTGCCTTGCTCAAATAAAGTCATGGTCCATCCAATGGGTGAGAATGTTTTCAGTAATCATTAACAGCCTGTTTGGTAGTAGTCAAAGTTCTCTTCCAAACTGACTATCCTAGTGATGCAGGGATATGTGATGGCCTAACCCTAGATGCATGTATAATCAGGTTAAAGAATATTCAAATAAATACACCAATTAATTAACCGTCTCCAATCAAAGGGCTTAGGTAAATCTCAACACAAAGATGAGGTTATTCCGTTAGGATCATGCCCCTTAGCATAAGATCACGTAAACAGTAAAAATGGAGGACCTAGGGATATGAGGATATCCCAGATCTAGCATAAGTCGGTCCACGGTTAAGTTTGGATCTGATTCTATTGATTAACCATCCCTCTTTTCCATTCAAACTAGAAAGGGAGTATTCAGAGAGGGACGAAAGGGGTGAAGAACGAAGGGTTCGAGATGAAGAAAGTACGGGTCCTTTTGTCGTCAAAAGAAAAGAAGGAAGATGATTCTTACCTTTTCCTGCACCTCGAAGATCTAAAAAGAAGGAAACTTGAAATTGTGGTGAAATCCTCAACACTTAAGGGCCAATCCTGAAATCCTAATCTCTTGAATAAAGAGGAAGAAAATAGATGAATTTTTATTCATTCAATAATAATGAAAATAGGGTTTCTCACAATATATATATAACTTATAGAAAAAGTAAAAGTGCACTAAAGCTCCTGAAAACAAGAAAAATAACAAAAAAAGACGAAAAGTAAAGAAAGTGCAATAAAGTCCCTGAATTAAGGAAAAGAACAAAAAAAAATGCCTAAAACTAAAACACTCATGTGGTAGGGTGTGAAATCCGACCCATGGATCTATAGTCAGGATGCGGTCATGCTGCTCCTGCACTCGTAGCGCGTTAGAAAATGGGTCCGATGGACCCAACGTCCATCCACATCAACTCCTCCGCTTCGGTACTCTATCGGCGACATCTCCTCTAGTACACTCTAAATGGTGCACCACTGATGTTCGCATCAATTCTCCCCGGGTAGGAAGAATTCACCACTGGCGAAAGTGAACTCCTGTATCTCTGGAGGCTGTCCCTGCACAGAATCCAAAAAGAAAAAGAAAAAGTGAGAATGGCCTATCTACAGTTATAAGCATTATTGAGGATAGTGTTGTCTTCAATAAAAAGTGAGAATGCATCTATTCCAGTTGTGGTACACGTGCTACTGTCCATCTTCAAGTGCCGCACATGAGCCAGCCATATTCAGCTTCAAGTGCCCCGGCCGTGCCAATGCGCAAATATGTATATGCTCTGCATGTGCCACTGTGCATCTTCAAGCTCCCCAATGCCCCACCCTCCTTAAATCACCTCACATCAGCCACATGTGCCACCATTGATCTTCAAGTGCCCCACATATGTGCCAAGTTGCCAACGTGCGCATGCACCACATATGCCACATGTTCATTTCCCTATTCTAGGGTGTGTATGTGCCAAGTTGCCAACATGCACATGCACCACATTTACCACATGTTCATTTCCCTATTCTAGGGTGCTTGACAAACAACATATAGAATAGTAGAATAGCAAGTCCAAGACATCATGACCCAAAGTCCTAGATAGCCTATCCAAGACAGCATGACCTAGCTTCCCCATCTAGGACAACTTTTCCGGCTGCCAAATGGACCCTAAGGGCTTGCAAAAAAGGAGATGAACTAGCTTCTGAGCCCCTCCACAAATTCATGTAGAAACACCAGCAAGGAACTAGAATAATTTGGACCATGGTGTGCTGTAACGGCCATTATGGGGCTGTAAAGGCCGTTACGTAAAGGTAATGGTGGCAACCGTTACACACTACGGGGTCATAACAGCCGTTATGGAAAAAAATGACCTCGTAACCGCTGTTACAACCCCTGCAACGGCCCATTACACCCCACCCCCCCCCCCCCCATAAAGGCCGCAATGGCCCCATAACGGTCCATTATAGGGCCAATACATGTTTTGCAGAGTTTTTTTTTTTTTTTTTCCAAAAAAGAAAAAGAAGAGAGACCCTAACTGCCATTACAGCCTATATCGTAAAGGTAATGGTGGTTGCTTTTACAACCACCATTACTGTTACAGAATACCTTGATTTGAACTCATTTTAACAATCCACTTAGAACTCCTTACATTGGGGTGGTGCACTCCAGCACGAAAGTAGGGTTAGGACCTTTCAGCGCCCTTCCTAATCAGGACATTTACACACCTGACTTGTGCCAGAGAAACGATGCATATTTTTGGAAAATTATAGAAGCAAATAGATTCAGTGCACATCCATGATTTGGTGGATCATGGGTGGTCCCTTTTCTTTTTTATTGGTATGGGTGGTCCAATGTCTCACATGGTAATTGGGCTGAATTCGTTCTTGTGAGACTTGGCCACATTATTGTAACTATTATTAAAAAAAGAAAACTATGAGAATGACATCAAAATCACAAAAAGAAATCAATGGATTAACATATCTATGCTCTTAGTTATCGGATAATTCAGTTATATTCAGAAATTAAATGGAACAGACTATCCATATAAAATTGGAGGGCACCAATGAATTTAATTTCCCAAGGCTCTGTTTGGTAGACACCTAAAAATGAGTTTTTAGGTGAATTATTATATAAAATTATGAACTAAAATGAGATGAATTCATTTTTAGGTGTCTACCAAACAGGGCCTAAGAATTGATGGATCTCAGGTTTTTTTTTTTGTACGTGTGTGCGCATGCGCGCATGGAAGAAAGTCTTAACTTTAAACTATCTTTGACTAGTTGAGAACGGAGGTGAACAAAGTTCTTGAGATAGCTCGTGGCGAGAAGCTGATAGGCTCCTCCTTAGATGCAAAGGTTTATCTCCACACATCCGATAATGACTTGGCCACCAGGTTGGAAGAAATGTGTGCTGCCCGCAGAGATGCAGACATGCTGCATCATATATTTATAACGTCTCAGGTAGATAAAGCTGTGATTTGTTTCATAAATTTTATCATTATCATGTATTCAAAATGCAAACTGCTACCGACCCCTGCGAAATGATGGCCTGCAGGTCAAAGTTCTGCCTTCTCTGGAGAGTGGATTTACTTCAAAAGTTCCTTACACTGGACAATACCTTATTCAAGGAAAAACCAACATTTGGATCGGTGTAGCACGTGCGGACGGTGACAAATGTGAAAGATGCTGGCATTACTCCCCTCAAGTTGGTTCATTTCCCGAGCACCCAACCCTCTGTGGCCGCTGTTATGATGTCATCGAGTGCCAGCCCATTGCTGCCATGGCAGGGGTCAGCTGATACAAAATAGAAAGGTAAGATGAACACACCGATATTGTTTTCCAGCTGACAAAAGTCTGGATACACTCACAGAAATGGTATCCACTCAAGTTTCTGTCGGCTGTCATTTGAAAGTCTGGTGCAAGCTCAACTGGTGGGAAAGTGGGGAGTTTTAAAACTGCCTGCCATATCGGCAAGAATATCCACATCTTATATATCTTATATGGACGTGGAGCGGCATATTATGAGATTGCACAAAACAAAATTTGTTTATTTAAATGCAAATGAGAAGCCATTTGGGCGGATTTCAAGGGCTTTGAAGTGATTGTTATTTTGCATGGATGGTTATCTAACATCTTCGTTACGAAGTGCATGTTTTCTTTCCTTCTACTTTGAAAATGTACTTCCGACATTTGAGTCATTACTAATTGCAGATTTAGATGTAATTTGTCTGCTCATCTGCAGTTTCCTTTCAGAGTTTTTTTTTTTCCCTTTGTTTTTTTCTTTCTGTTTTTGGTTGCTGTTGAAACCGATCAACAAGAAATTGGTACTTATTATATAATCAAAGCATGTCTCAAAGAGGTTCTTTTATGGTCTTGGTTTGACCCTATGGGGCTTTGAATGGCTTTACACCTCTAAATTTTAAATAGAAAGTCACTGATTGCCGGGTCCAATGCCTGGGCCAGATACTTGGACCAGAACTATGCAGTCCCAGAACTTGCTTCTCAAGTGATTCAACCCATTATCCTGCTTGGTTCTACTCTAAACCAGTCTTAGTGGCCTGATCCATGTTTTGAAACACATAACCAGCTGGTGCAAGTCGCCAATGCTCCAAATACTCGAGAGCCTAAACTGTGGCTGGCGCTTTAGTTATATTAACATAATTCTAAGATAGTTCTGCCCAATAAAGAGAATACAATACAAAATATGTTGATAAGCAAAAGTCAAACTAACTAAATTATCACAATAGTATATAGTTCTGACTATAAAGAAGTGCATATGCAGTTGCAACTTGCTTCCTGCAGTTAAGAATCATACACAATCAAATGCTAGAAAATAGAATGGCAAGTGCATAAGATTGTTTAATCATTTGAATTATAAAATTGTTTTGAAAAGTATTAAAACTGTTCTAGAATTACATATTACAAGAAAATGCCATTTACATATGCTATAATCATTTTGAGACACTTGGAGTTTACATGTTTTTTTGTAAATCTTGATCAAACTGAACCTAAACTGCAGCAACGGTGAGTTCGGCTTTAGTGATAAGCTTGGCTCCATTTGGAACGTCTGCAAGCTCTTGTTCCAAGGAAATGACATCAGTCTTATTCTTTGAAAGTTCAAATTCTTCGAGCTCCATTATACTCATGTTCTCAGTGATACTTTGTCTGGATCTCAGTTGGTCTTCAAGAATAGTGATTTTTTCATTAATTGAAGCTAGTGTCTGCTCAGAAATTTTCGCTTGCTCTTGAAGGGAATCACGTGCTGTTTGGTATCCAGAGATAAGTGAATATTGTCTAGATATGTCATCATTAAAAAGTGACAATTCTTCTTGGCGATGCAATTTCTATGCTTTAAGCTGATTCTAATTGCTAAAGAGAGTCACAAAACTGAGATAGGGAATCATGAATGCTCAAAACCATGATTTTGGCGAGTTTTGCAATACTGTCTAAAATCGCCAAGGCATTGCCAAGGAGGGGCCATTGCTTTGAATATTTAAACATGCAAGCGATCGTCGAAAGCATATTTTTGAAAAGGATGAGTTTGTAGGGGGAACTTTCTATAAAGAGAGAACATTAGATGTGGTCGCCATTGAATTTAAGCTTACAGGGAAGCTCAGAATTGGTGCAATGATAAGTAAAGAAGAAAATACAACATAAGATAAAAGAGAACAAAATAATTTTATTAAGAAAGAATACTGAAAATTTAAAATCATACCTGTTGACGGAACTACTAGTGAAGGAGTAGATGAAGCCGAAAGTCTGACGACAATCAGGAAATTAGATGATTCGGGAATAGCCACTTTAGGAGTAATGTTGAAAGTGGGTTCCTTGGCCGCGGTACGTGAATCCAATATTGTTGGAGTTGTCGTGAAGATGGGCTCTGACATAGGGGGATAGCTGGAAAGGCAGTTGTAGATGGAATGTTGGAAGATGTGATTGTGGTGTTATCTGTCAAGATATGTTCCACATCAGTTCCATCTACTTCCGTAGTTGCTAGAATAGTCGTTATGTTCTTATCATATTCCACTCTCCTTGGAGTTGAAAGAGGCCTATTTGGAGATATCAACACCTTTGATGCATTCTGCGTCGATACATATAGTTCTGCCCCCTTGATGAAGAAACTTCCATGATCATTGGAAGCATTTAGGGGTTGGTCGGAGGAATATCGATCGCAGTACTGTTGATTTTTCATGAGGCAGTGGGGAATAGTTGGCATTGAAAGTCATGATAATGTTGGCCATCTGCGAGTAGCTGAATTCCCCATTGTCTAGTGGCTCTTCTTCCACAGGGATGTTTGCTTCGCCAATTGGAGCTACCATCTTGAGGGTTTTCTTGGGTTACTGCAGCATCTTCAACTTCAATATCATATTCATTAATATCTCCTGTCTTGTTATCCTCCGAGAAACTGTAATCTTCATTGGAGCTGCTACTGGCAGTTGATTCCTCATCCCCGCTTTCTCTAGAGGACTCCTATTGGGCAGGTTCTTCAATCATAACATGTTTGCCCTTGTGAGATGAACTAGCCCCGCTTGCATATGTCCTCAATTATGTAAGGGTTAGGGAAATGTTCCGCATGCTCTGTTCAATGGGAGGAGCTTTCATATGAAACATGATATGAAAAACTGTCTCACTGATCTCATAATCAAGGACGCGGCTGAAGGCTCAGGCCTGCTCTCAGTATGAACTGGAGTTTCTCTGGTTGGGGTGTAAAGTCCAGTTGTTAGTGTTTGCAGGGTTGGATCATTACCCTCCTCTTGTGGACTAGGAATTGTGGCAATAATGAGTTGTTCTACAAATCTTCTTAGTTCTTTTAAAGGAATTCCATAAGCTATCCAGCCTTCCAAAGTGTTAGCAGGCTTGGCTTGACAGATTGGTTCTTCCAAAAAAATCTTCAAACAAACTTGGCCGTGGGCATGAGCATGATCTTTCTCTACTGTAAAACCAATTCCCTGCTCAGGTCTGTAGTTCTTTAGCTTTTGTGGGCCTATCTAGACTGGGTAGTTTACTGAGTGGCAACGATGAACCAAATAAAATTGGTGCTCCCACCAGCGCATCCAACTATACAAGTCTGGATTGAACGATTATATCCTAGCAAAATGAAGCGAGACCTGTTGTGCACTATCTCGAGCTGCTTCTAGATGAACGCCCAATTGTAAGGACCGATGCCAAAGTTTCTCATCACTTGGGTAACAACGCCACAATTCTCTGGTATGGTCTGATCGTAGCCAAACTGACGCATGAACCTATTAGGATAGTAGGGCTTGCGCCAAAATTCGCTACTTGCTCATGGGGAGACTATTGGATTTTGATGCTTATGAATAAGTGGCGTTCACTCGGTGATAATGAATCGTCGTCTATGGCATCCATATCTTCAGGAATGTTGGAGAATGGAAGAAGATGATGAATTCTGTCCTCTTGATTTTCTCTCCCACTCAACTATAGGTCTTCTTGATCATCTTTTTTCATTGATAGTGCTAGAGTGAAAGATGATCTGGGTTGACGTGTGCCTTTTTTGGTTCACTGTATGTCCATGGAAAGTATATTCCAAGCCTGCCCGCGAAGTAATGTCAAGGTGTATAAGTTGATGCTCCAATTGAATGACTTTTACAATGAGTCACCACATCACCAAAAGCAAAATGAAGAGAGCAAAGAACAGGAGGGGCCATTGAATATTTTCTTCCTACTGCCATCGCTCTGGCAACTATAAATAGAGTGGGTCTGATGGGGTCTCCTTGGAAGTAGGAACCACCACCGAGTTGAGCTAGTAGACAAAAAAAAACAGCTAGCTCGCAGGACTTGGATGTATTCCGCCTAGCCCCTGATCCTCTATCTTAGTTCATTCAGTTCCTAGCTATGATTCTTGGCAAAACTATAAGACAAAAGAAAGATGATTTTATGAGAATCATTAAAGAAGTGTGTGAAGATATAAGTAAATCAAAAAAGGAATAGGAGTATACCGAAGTTCTCTTGTGAAATGCGCTAGCCAGATGAGATTTAGAATTTTTCTAATATTTGAAAATTTTGTCATTTCTTTAAAAAGTTAAATGGTTGTTTGTGAGATTTTCGGTTGATGATTTGGTGAGGAGAAACGGGCAAACTCCTCATTCATAGGCACGTACTCATCGAAGAAATTGCAAGTGATAGGAAGATCGGACATTCTATATAAATCCCACATCATGATGTTGACCTCGCCGATGGGGAGGTGAAATGATTTAGTAGTAGGGCACCAATAATTCAAAAGGCCATTGAATATGGTCACATCTCGGCAAAAATAATCAGACGTGACTCTCATTTCGTTGAAAATGTCAATCTTGATCAGGATATCTGAATGCTTCTTGATTATCGATCTGGCACAAGCATTATAATAGTTGCATGTAGACAAGAAGCCGCAAGTGCGGAACTCTTCTATGCCCCCAAAGAGAGTCCCGAGTGCGGAAGCATTGTTGGGTAGTTTCGAAGAAGTGAGTTGGAAGGACCGCATGGGAAAAATCTTGCCAGTCATTTGCCCACAACTCTTCTCTATCAAGGAACCCTCCAAGATTTGAGGCTCTTTCATGGCCAAGTGGGTTGTATAAAAAATTTTGTTGTGAGTCATTATGTTTGTAGGTTCGCTGTAAAAGTATTGAGAGATGACGACAGAGGCTCATAGGAATGATGACCATCTCATCTCTAAAAGGATTGTTAAACTTGATCATATCTTGATACACCTTCACACTATCCCAAGTGTTTTGAATGTGCTTCTTATTGAATTATTTAATCTTCTCCTGAAGGTGCTGCTCCTTGCTCTTTTGTCTTCTTTAAAAAATTTAAAAAAAAAAACGAGGGCTGACTTCTCTTTCCACTCCAATTCACGACCTCTTCGGGGGGAGGGGGGAGTCTTTATATTTCCCCCATGATTATGGCTTTGACGGATTGGGCTGGGTAAGTGCATTGTTCTTTTAAAGAAGTATATTATTTGGGGAGTCGACTTCTTAAACAAGGTAGGATGACTGGTAATAGTCCTGGCCCTCTTCCTAGGGCGTTCTTCTGCCTGTGGTGACTAAAGTATCCGAGGCAATCTTGTCGCCTGACTTCTAGTAGCTTGATGGGTAGGGGTGGATGGTTCCAAGGAGGTCTCAGGAGCCCTTTTACTTTTCATCATTTATTGCAGAGGAGAGATAACAGGAGTCAGAAAAATTTTTAATGAGAAGAGCTGGTTCAAGGAAGGTGACAGGATATTTATGAGAAATGCTTACAAAAGATCAAGAATGTTGTAAGAATAAGTTGAAAATTTGACAGAATTCTGATACTTGAAAATTTTGTGCCGAGGCAAAAAGACGAGGACTGGAAGAGAATTTGTTGCGCGGTAACACAAGTACTGCTAGGTGAGTTGTTGCGCGGTCACACAATACATTAGATCATAAAGAGAGTTGTGCGGTTGCGCAATCAGCTAGCAGAGTACTGGAATAAGATAGAAGAGTAATGGTTAAGGCAAAGGACGAGTTTATATAGACTAAGGAGCCTGAACAGGTGTTGCGCGGGACTGATCGTGCAACAAGTACACTTTGTGCGGTTGCGTAACATATAAGTTTTTTAAGGAAAGAGAGTTCGCACGAATGGATGTTCGATCCCTCATTTTCATTCTCTGAATGGAATTCAAAGGAGGATCGATGGTTGAGGCACAAAATCAGTTGCGCACCCACGCAATAGGTATGTGTCCCGTGGTCGTGTAACAGGGATGTGTTGCATGACCGCACAACTGAAGAAAGAAGACAGAAAAGGGTTTTGCTATTGGGAGTAAGGAAGCAGGATAAGATTGGGAGATCAGTGGCACGACCGCGCAACATGCATGTATTGTGTGATCACGTGATAGAGAATTGATGTGTACCCGCACAATAAGGTTGATCACGTGATAGAGAATTGATGTGTACCCGCACAATAAGGTTGCACTACGTACATTTGTCAATTCACACATGTGGGTGCCTATAAATACCCCATCACCCTTCTTATTTGGATATTTAGAACACTTAGAGCTACTGGAGTAGAAGAATTACAAAACTTAGGTATCAAGAAGCTCATGGGTGAAAGGAGAAGAACAGGGACCAAACCTGTTGCGTGATCACGCAACTGTAGTCCCGCGCAAGCTACTCAGGAATGTCATTAATATCCACCCAATCAAGCATATGGATTTTCAATTTGTAGACTTTTGGCTAGTGTATCAGCGTTAATTAAGGGTTTCAAACTCACACAACTTTTCTATCATTTCCTGGGACACTCCATAGGGTCCAAATGTTGTTGGACTATTTTCAACTATTATTTAAAATTGTACAATTAATTATATTTTGTCTTAGAATCACGGACAATATTAGAAATGTAATAAAAATCCCAATTAATGTATTTCTTCCATCCAAGTTTCCTCGTTATTTTATAAAATCCCTGAATCACGTTTCATCCTGTACGATCTAAATTGTGGGCCCTTCGTGCTCGATGAGTGTAGCCAAAATCATACGGATAAGACTCCAATTTTGTGTGTTGAATTGGATCTTTCTAGCTGTCCTGCTTATGAATTTGGCATCCATCGTTCTATGCATAGCCCCAAAATCTCAGCAATCATTCTTTATACATAAGCTGGCCTGAGGTGATACATGGTTGGGTCTAAAGCCAACACTCGAGACCAAGCTAAGGGCCCAGATTCTTTTATCATGCGCTGGACCTTAGTAATTCACAGCATCTTTAATGCCAATTTACACCATACCACCGTGGCTGAACAAATTAGGTTTTCAGATCGGCCACTCGCACTGCAGCTGGAATATTGAAATGTTTCAGAGAAAAACATTCAGAACACGAACTTGACGAAATAAAAAGTGACATCCATTTCTTCGTCTAAGCATGGACCACCTCCTACCTGTATTGGCTGGATTTTTGGGGTAACCAGGGATGCCAGCACATGACCCACATTGGCAATGTGTGGTGCATTTGTGAATTATCTTCTGAACAACTGCAGTTTACTCTTTTTTCTTTTTAGGTAACAACTGCAGACAATTCACTTCTACAGAAGTATATGCACTCAAGGTTCCAGTAAGCAGAGTTCATCATCAGGTAATCCAGACTGTTGACCTGGACACTCGAATGTGGGCCAGTTCATCCTGATTTGCCCACGACATCTTTTTCGTTTGGAGTCTCCACCAAAAATTTCTGGCCCCGTACTGAACAGCCCATGGCACAACACATCAGAAATCATTGGTCTTTTGCCCTTTTGCCCATCTTTATCCATTTGTGAACCTGTGTTCAACGTCTTCCTGACCTATAGAGTTTTTGGAATGGCCCATCTGCTACAGCCCACCGGCATGGTATCATGTCAGACGATGGCAGGCATTGGACACAAGTGACAATCTGTATTTTAAGTATGTATAAAGCTCCTCAGAAGTTTTCCACTTCTTGCCTCTTTGCTCTGGCCATCAGCACAGTTCTTGTCCAGATAGAACCCCATCCAATTGGGCCATCAAAACGGCACAATTGAATTGTACCTGCTGCAGTAAAGACCTTACTGCTGCATTTGGAATTTTGGATGCACTAGTGAATTGAACTGCAATGGTGAGCTCAACAGTAGAGAAAATGACCAAATTGCAATTACCTTAATCAGTGTGTTTGGATTCATTTGAAAAATGAATTGCAGTTATTCGTTCAATCAAGCAGAAATAGCAAATCATGATTCGTATACATTCACAGAGGAACAGGTCCCCCTAACTGCAATTAGGTTACCTCTTTGGACACAACTTCTGCAGGTCCCCGTTGACTCCATAGTTTGATTTTCCAAAAACCAATCCAATTGGTTTTCAATGAGTGGAGGATCAAATAGGGTTTGGAAAAGTGCATCCAAACACAACATGAGAAGGGGTTTAGGTCAAAACAGCATTTAGGTGTCAGACGCCCCTCCTTTTGAGGGTGTGTCCAAATGGGCCCTTGAAGTCTTATTAAATGGAAGTGACATGGTTGCAATTTGGAGACTAGCCCGGCAGCATAAATAACAACAGGGGCACCATTTGGTCATTCCCATTTACTGAATATCATCGCGAGTACAATCAACAGTCATCGAAATGCAGCTTATATTCATCAAAACGATCGGAATATGAAACTGCGGCACATATCAGGTCAGGCCACGACAATGACCGAGCACAATGCATTTTGATTAATGACTTAGTAGGTTTAATCATGGTGACAATGGCGGAGATACAACCTTCCCCCTCGAATTCCCGTCCAGCAATATAATAGTTAACTCATTTTAGATATACAAGGGACGGGAACCTTCTGGGGAAGATTAAAGGAAACAGAGTAATGCAATACCCACATTTGGGAGGGACGCGTATTATGTTACAAACATGTGATTGCTGCAGTACACTGGAAAGCACCACACCTAGTTGAGGAATTGAGATAATTTTTTCTGCTATCGATTCATATGAGCCCCTGTATTCTGCGAAGGCAATTGTATTAAGCCTGGCCCAGCAACATCCTGAGATTGAAGGGGGATTTCCTGTTCACATCATACCAGGTGAATCCAGTCATTGAAGATTTTATGGAAGACTAGGATTCTAGAAATTAAAAAAGAAAGAGAGAAATGGAGATGATAATGCTTCTGTTAAACAAATGGTAGGAAAATTTAAGGTGGGGACAGAATCTTTTCTAGACATATCCTCGAAGACAATAACAATGCTCCAACTGAGAGTCTGCATAGTACCTTTCGACTTTTCAGTTTGCACTAGTGGAGGTTCAGTGACGCAGATCATATTGATTTTATAAGACACTGTGAGCAGGCCATACACCAAAAATCTCCCAGATGGAAATAACATGACCATTCAAAAAGCAGCAGAGAGAAAATAAGGCAACATTTCAAATTCAACCGAGAAAAATTAATCCATAGTGGTAGGATCATGGTTCTGAATATCTGTATCGTATCAGCTGATACGGGCATATCGTGTCCATATCGGCTCAATACAATATGCAATACAGGTCAGCCGTATCGGGGTGTATCAGCCAATACACCCAGTATCGGCCAAACCGATACAGGTAAAAAAAGCCCCAAACCGACCATTTTTTCGATCCTCTCTCCTTCCTCTCTTCATTTTCACTTGAAATAATTGCAACAGACGATCTCTAAGTGATTTTTGGCAACATTTCCATCCAAATGGAGAATTAAAACAGCTTGATTCAAGTGGATTGAATGATCGAAGATTTTGGGGCCGATTAAAAAAATCAAAATGTTTTTGTTAATTCTTGTTCAAATCCTTTTAGATCATCATTTTATACCTAGATCTACCAAACAATAATTGATTTGCAGATCGATTTCATGTATTTTGGGTTTTTTTAATATTTACCCTCAATTTTCTGTATTTTTCAGAAATTCCTTATTCACTTTTTTTATTTTTTGAAATTTGATCACAAATCTTGCATGGGGGCCATTTCCAATCAGATCTACACCAGATCTGATTGAAACTTTCAGTTTTTTTTTTTTCTTCAGAAATTCCTTCTTTGTGTGTGCGTGTGCCGGTATTTCCGATCATATCTACACCAGATCTCATAGGGGTTTTTCATTTTTTTTTTATTTTTTTCCTTTCAAATTTTATGTTGATTTTTCTAGAATTTTGAAAAATAAATTTAAATATATTTTTTTTAAAATCATATGAAAAGTAATGCATAGGGGTGTATTGCAAAAATCAAAGTTGGGGACCCTGATTTCGGGAAAATCGAAAATTTGTTTGATTTTTAAGATTTTTTTTATCTTCTTTCAATTGCAACTTGTAATTAGCTAATAGTGCATAATTAATTGTTTAAAGCTATGGATCTACAAAATTGGGCATGAATTGATTAAAAGTTGTTATTTTTCATCCTTTTTTTCTATTTTTGGGTCAATTTCCAACATATATCAATAGTTTATACCCCAAAAATATATATATATAGATTCGTGATTATCTCGTTTTTCCCATCTTTCTTTTCTTTTTTTGCTTCAAAAAAAAATGACCGATACGTGCCGATACAGCCCCGATAACGATACGTGACGCCGTATTGTATCATTTTTCCGCCGGGCTGATACGGCGGCCAATACTGTCATGTAGAACCATGGGTAGGATCTTCCAATCTAGAGGATTTTTTTGTGCATGAGCATCCAAAATGGTTGACAAACTGAAAACCTGAACACAATGTACAAACTCTAAGGAGCGTTGTATACACCATCCCTAATTTGGTTATGAGAAAATACTAATATTTAATGATGTGATTGAATACAATTGTTGAAACTAAGATAAGAAACATGAACACATCAGAAGATTAATTTGGATTCATGCCCATCAAAGTTTATTTTTTTAATCAGACAAATGATAGAAAAACAGAGAAGATGAAAAATCTGCAAATGGTTTTTATAGATCTATAGAAAGTATTAGAGTGCCCAAGCAGGTTATGTAGCGGGTGATGAGGCTAAAAGGAATCCCAGAAAATGCATTGGCATCATTAAAGATATGTATGAGAGTGTCCTTACAAGAGTCAGAATCGCATGTAGTGAGATTGACAAGTTCACAGTAGAACTGGGTCTCCATGAGAGGTTGGGATTAAACCCTCTCCTTTTTTGAACTTGCTATACCAAATAAATAAAATGAATCACTAATGTCCACGATAACTTCCCTTGGTGGTATGTTGTTTGCAGATGGGAGTAGCATTAGTTATGAGACTACAGAGGCAGAGGTGTGGTGATGGTCGATGAGACTAGAGCAGTAGAAAATACTAAATTAGGGTTTGGAAAGGGCTGGAGAGACTAGAGGTTCAAAAATGAGAAGAACCAACACATTGTATTTGGAATGCAACTTTAGCAGGATTAATCATAGAGGCAAAGATTAGTTAAAACTGACGTTGAGTGATTCCGCAAAGTGATTTGGTTTATTATTTTGGCTCTGTCATTCAGAAGGATGAGATGAGGATGCATCCAATAGAATTAGAGCTGGGTGGATAAAGTGGAGATATCTCTAGAGTAGTGCGATTACCATATGCCTATGAAATTCGAGAGAACATTTTTGATGCAAGACAATTAACCACTTGCTCTAAAAGCTTGAACTGTTGGAGTATAGCGAATTAATCTCTTTATCTCATAGCCCAGGCCCCACATCGCATGGGTTAGGACCTCGGCCGAACCCCCTTCGTGGGCCACAAATCACATGGGTCACCCACCCTGAGTGTGTCCCCGCATTCCCTGGGCTACCCTACTCGAGCCCGGTGTGAAATGCGCATTAATCACCCCCGGCGAGGAGTCTCGAACGCGAGACCTCCCCTGTGGGTCCCAAATCACATGGGTCACCCACCCCGAGTGTGTCCCTACATCCCACAGGCATAGCACAACACTAAGATGAGGATGTTGAAATTGACATGTGAGAATACTAGGAGGGATAGGATTACCAATGTGGTTATTTGAAGCATCCTAGTAGCAGTCCCAACTGAGATGGTTTGCATTGAGGTATTCTGAAGGATTTTTTTGTTCACTTCCCAAAGATTATTCCTCGTAAATGATTGGTGACACAAGCTTCATAAAGCTAACTCAAAATAGCACGAACAAGGCTATAGTGAGGTGATGTGATTTAATATTAAGAACTACTTTATCAATCAAAATAATGTTGAGTTGAGAGAGGAGGAAAATCATACTAAGTAATTTCTAAGTTATTTGCCAGAAGAAGAAAATGTGACTTGGTAATGGGAAGCATTGTATGATCTCTCGCACAAGAATATGCATGGAATCCTTGGGTTTTCAGTTTGCACAAGTGACCCATGGTTCAATGGTTAGATGATTGATCTAACGGCCCTAGACCATAACAAAAATAATAATAAAAATAAATCTCCCAGATTATAAAATATGTGCCATCCATTCTGGACCGTTTTCCAGTAGAACATGGAGTGGTGGATGAATTTATTTCCATACCCATTGATTTGCAGGTTACTGACTCAACAGTTAGGATGACACTAGCAAGGACATTTCTAGGCATGATCCATTCATGTTGGGGCCCGTCATCATGGTGATCCTGATCACTAAACCATGGGCCCTTGTATACACTGAAACTTGAGGATATACTATGCATACCCTGGGGTTGAGGATCATCTAATCCTCTGTTAATTAAAAAATTGAATACTGGGCAGGTCTTACTACATACAATTATACATATTATTAAGTGAATTTTGGAACTTAAGTCAATTGGTAATTGAGAGAGGAGTTGTGATCTTTTCTATTAAATTGGAGAAATTGGAGAAACATGGATTGAAATAGCTAGGGATGGTTTTTTTTTTTTTTCCAGTAAATGATACAATCCATTGGAAGAAATTAATTCAAGAGGGTGCCAGATCAAAGGGGTTAGCAATTCAGTAATTCCTGTTGGAATGAAACCGAAAAGGAGATGGGGGAGGATGATCCCTATGAGAAGAGATTGAAGAGGCAATTTGTAACAAGTCTACCAACGTGGCACATGTGTCCATGATCTCGGCCATTCATCGGAGGTGGGATCCATTGTTAGCATGCCCTGGCTGAAAGTCAGGCCGCTTGACTCATCACCTAGGCCACACAGGTATGAGAGACAGATTATTATGAAAAAAGTGGCTGACAACTTATAGTCAATGTACATGTGTGGCCCACCTGATGAGTGGACCATCTTGATTTTAGGGCCAGCAAATGTTCACTGCCCCCCGCGATGATTGGACCAGATCTGGCACAGGTATGGCCACCTCTTCAATCATCCTTATGTATTGCCTCGTCAATTCTCATGGAAGCGAGTTCCAAGACACCACGGACCTCCTGTGTTTTGGTTGCTTTCAAAGCGTCCACCTGGATCAAATCAAACATTGCCGACTGCTTAAGTTCAATAGAAGCTCATGTCTTTCACTCACATAAAAACTAGAAACAAAACAAAACAACTTTTTGCTGGACACTGGCACCAAAAATAGAAGGTCAAAGACATGTGAAATTCCTACATCCTATAACAACATTTTTCACTAGAGAGTCAGTAATCATGCAGAATAATTCACCTGGAAAGAGAGAAAATGCAAATGAAAGAATCCAATGAAGACTGCCAGGAGCAGAACAACAGTTGAACAATGTATCTTTTACACTAAGAGCAAAAGTTCCCATTGCATCAATTTTGAGTGTAATATAAATTGCTTGCAACGACTGTTGCAGACATTCATTCATGCAGCATACCTGTGACTGTAGTAGCTGCTGATGTGGCTGCTGATCTTGAGCCCATGCATATGCCTGCGGTTGAGACATTCGATAGTATGGTTCTTTGAGATCTAGTTTACCCGACGATGTCTGAAGTATTCCTCCTTGTTCAGCACCAGCACCCCACATTTTGGCTATAAGAAATAATTTGCAACATGTTAGAATGCAGAGATACTGCAACTCAAGCAACAAAACAATCGTAGAAGTGGTTTGATATACTATAACTATTTGTTGTATTCACAGATCAGAGATCTTCACTGTCCATCCAGAATAGATAGAAACACCAACCCACATTTCAACACATCTGTATGGATGGTGAGGATCTCTGACGAATGGATGTTTTACACATGGGCCATCCGTGACGGGTTGTGCTAGATGAACAGTTTGGATTGCCACTTGGCAAGGCACAAGCGGTAAGCAACAGTATGAGAGCAAAAAATGGAGAGCTATGCTAGCAAAAATCATGGGCAATAGCTAACCTGACATAGTTAGGTACATTGTATAGCTCTGAGCATTGTGGGCAACCATGTGAAGTCGTCCAGTGATTTCTTGTCCAGCCATGACATATAGCGGCTGAGACAGAACACAACGTAGTTGGTACCAGTGGGTTGTGGGTGCGCCAGGAGCAGTGGTAAGCCAACGTTGAACAGTACTGCAGATTTAATTGTAAAAATGTCATTATATAACCTACTGAAATGTTAGCCTTGAAAAATGCCACCTAGCTAAGGCCTGGGGGGGGGGGGGGGGGGGGGGTAGAGTAACATTGAAATAGCCACAGGAAGCATCTATCCAATATTTCTACAAGTTCTATATTTACCTCCCATCGAACAATACATCAAACCAACAGGCCAGCCCATGCACCCTAGTGCCAACGGAGGCTATGAAACTCAATGGGATATCGAATTCATATAACTCCTCTTCCTGAAGAACAAAAATAGAATCAAATACAAGTGTTACAAATGGAACTGCTTAAATTACCTTAAGAAACTGCCACCTTCCGCAAAATGTCAAAAAGCAGTGCAATATGAAAGAAGTGTACAACCATTATAAATAAATAAATAAAATAAAAACATTTAGTGTAGCGTGAAGGAATAATAATGTAGATGACCAAAGTAGATGAAAATTATGGTAAATGAATAGTGAGTTAATGATAAAATAGCAGATAGAAAGATGGAATCCATATGTAATAGTTTTAGCAGTCAACAAGCCAAAGGAACGACTCAAAGCTTCAACAAATTTGTAAAGAATTAAATGTCATGCAAGCATTATTTCCCTTCTATTCTTCAAGGATTCAATAAATACCTTCATACAAGTAAAGTCTAATGTGTGGAATATAGCTGGAGCAACCAACAACCTCGGATCAAAAGCATCAACCACAGGCTGTATACAAAGCAAGGATCATGATAGCATTAGGAGCCATGCGCATCAATTAAAAAAAAAACTTAAGAAATAACAGTTTATGACAGAAGCGCATACATCTTAACTAATACAACGGAGAGTCAACCATGCAATGTGAGAAGACAGGCTTTTACATGTCACCAGAATCGTAGACAGAGAAAAGATGGACGGAAATTTGGCAGTGTCAAATTTTTTTGTTAAAAGCAGAAGTATGGTGTCACATAGGGATCTTAAGAGTGGGCCGAACACTGGTAAATTAAGTGAATTTAGCAATTATGAAGCAATAATAATAAGTAAAAGAAGGCAAGGATTTAGTGGAAATATCACATGCTCATTCATCCATCTTTCACCTCTCCCCATTTTTGACATCAACCTGAAAACTAAGGGAACATCTAACGGAAAATTGTGTTGTGCAATCCCGCATGCCTATGGAACTTTTTTACAAAACAACTAATAAAGCAGCTGTACGAAATGAGGCAGTGTCAGCAGCGAGAAGGCAACATGGTTAGACTAGAGATCACATCTTGCAGGGATGAGGATGTTGAGATGGATGTGCAGGAAGACTGGTAGGGGTGGGCTGGGACAGGGCCAGGCCAGGTCAGCCAGGGCCAACCCTGTAAGGAAAACAGAGAATAAAAAGATGGGTTGCATATGGGTGCACGATCCTGGTAGCCCCCCAAGTGGGTCCCATAGTTTAGATGCCCTTAAGAAGAAAAAAAAAATCATGTGCCAAATCAGAAATTAGGTATGCCAAAGTTTACAAAACAAGTGGACAGCCAAGAAAAACTTGAGCGAGTTTTTCTTATCTGTCTATTTGTTTCTAACACCATGACCCACATTTTGAGTGGGAAGGCCCGATTTCTGGGTTGAGGCATCTATATGGCAGAACCCTTGAGCTAGAGGGATTGGATCTCACACTTGTGTGCAATGTGAATTGGATTTCACATTCGTGTTCAACATGGAGCATGTCTTGGTGCCCAGGCTGGGCCTAGATTTCAAGCCCAATCCTGGGCCACGCGCGCGTACCTATGCCATGGTACGAGGTCATCCAGAGCGACCTATGCACAGATCAAATAAGAGAAAAAGTTGGTTTTGCAATGAAGACAAGCAACAGCTACAGTATATAGGGGAACATTGACTAGCATTGAAGGGCCTGAAAAGAGGATGAGAGGAAGGCCTAAAAGGGACTTGTCTTGAAGTAGCGAGAAGGGATATAAAAGCTTGTTAACTTATTGAGGATGTGGCCCTAGGATTGATGGACGAAAAAAGATTCATACAGCTAACTCCACAGTTGAGATAAGGCAACAATTATGATGATGATGGCATATGCTCCTATTTGAATTGCCCAAAAGAGAAGAGGCTACAATGAAGATGTGCATGCATGTGGGTGGGTGGGTGGAACACTCTGTATGTTAAGCGGCAGCAATAGCTAGTCCACAATAAGTGGAGGGTTGATGTCAAGTTTGGAATCAGTCTTAACATCCTCCAGGTAATATGAGAATTTCTGTGTCAAATTTGGTGAAACAAGATTTGTGAAGCCAACACCAAAGAGCTAGGACTAGGCTATGATGATGATTATGTGCGTAATTGGTGAAAAGGGATTCATAAAGCTGACCCCAAATGGTTGGACCAAGGCGGTGATGGTGGTGGACAATGATATAGCCAGTGGATACATACAAACAATAAATACATGCATGCAACCATACATGCATTCAGGTGTTAAAATGGTAGGTAATTATTAACAACCAATATGCAACTTTCCACTTAACGATAATATTGATATCTCCCTCCTTACCATCCACATAGTAACAAGTGATGCACACGAAGGCAAGGGTATTAGATAGCTTTTGTTCTCATTTCTCAAGAATTAGCCTTATTTTATCATTTGTAAGTGCAGAATGGTAGGCAACTAGTAATAAATAACAATCTATATGCAACCTTTTTCATATAAGAAAATATTCAAATCTCCCTACCTATCATCCACATAGCAACAAGATCTACACAAGGACAAGGGTATTAAACGACATTTGTTCTCATTTTGCAAGAATTAAAGTTAATCTATTATCAAAGTGTCAAAATGGGAGCCAATTAGTAACAAACTATCTGAAGCCTTTTTTCATATAAGAAAATATTCAAATATCCCTCCTTATCATCCACATAACAACTAGTGATACACACAAGGGCAAAGACATGAAATAGCTTTTGTTCTCATTTCTCAAGAATTACAATTACTCTAGGTTTCGTGAACACAGTACGCACACCATAAACCATCACAAATAGGTTTCCTTCATCAATTACTCAATATTTTTTCTCATAGTAGAATGATTCCTATCTGCCAATCTGAAATTTTGTTTGTGGCTCTAAAATCCTAGATACAAGTAGCCAATAACTTTGCTGCAGATGTATTTTCATCAAAATGTTTTTGCTGAATTTATAACATTGTGGTGTAAAGATATATTCATTTACATGGGGAAAAAGTAACAAAATATGAAGTTTACGAAAGAATTTTCAGTTGTCGTCGGTATACTGATCTTCTCATATATGGAAATCGGTGGCATCACTAAAACATAAAATCTGGGAAGGGATGGGTTTCGATGTGGGAGATGGGGAAAATTTTAGATTTTGGGGCGACATCTGGGTGGGAGAGCAAAAATTGTGTGAGAGGTTTCATATACTAGCGGCTTTAGCTTCGGAGTTGGATTTGAGGGTGGCTTCTTGCTTTTCCATGAGATTGGGGGGGGGGAGAGTGGTATGGGCTCCTCCGTGTAGGAGGAATTTGAAGGATGAGGAAATAGAGGAGTTTATTGGCCTTTTAGGGGTGTTCTCAAAGGTGGTCCTGAGTCTGGAAACAAGTCTCTATATAAGGTCTTTAGTGGAGGTGATATTTGTAGTAAGATTTATCCGGCGACATATGTATGGCGGTATGGAGCTCGTATGGGCTCCTCTGTGTAGGAGGAATTTGAAGGATGAGGAAATAGAGTTTATTGGCCTTTTAGGGGTATTCTCAAAGGTGGTCCTCAGTCTAGAAACAAGTCTCTATATAAGGTCTTCAGTGGAGGTGATATTTGTACTAAGATTTATCTGGCGACATATGTATGGCGGTATGAAGCTCTGACAAATGTAGCGGCTTTTGCTTGCCTTGTGGGAAGTAAGAATGTGCTGACTGTGGAAAACCTTTGCCAAAGAAGAATGATGTTGCCAAATGCTTGTTTGCTTTGTATTCAGGATGTGGAATCAGTGGACCATCTCTTTGTGCATTGCTCTTTCGCAAAAGAAGTGTAGGACAAATTCTTTCAGCTTTTTGGAGTTTTGTGTGTTCTCCCAAGCTCTATTGAGTCTTTTTTCTTATATTGGCATTTGGGGGGGGGGGGGGGGAAGGGGATGATTGCCGTTTTAATAACTGGAAGGCCGAAGCTTCAAAGGTGTTTGCTAGGGCCAAAGGTTTTGTAATAGATTGGGCGGCAGATTCAAATGATTTTATTCGTTTGCCATTTTCCTGGGGAAGGGGGAGTGTAATTTTCTGTTTATTGTTGTAATATTTGGGCTTCAGCCTTTTTTAAATGAGACTATCAATGTTCCAAAAAATAAAAATAAAAAATCAGTAACCTAATTTCTTGTTTTCTCCTTGTGGCCAACTTTCGATTCCCAAACCAAATGGGCTCCGTGGCCAATGTGTCCATGTTAATCTAACTTAACACCATAGTCCGAACCCAATCCTTGCGCATACTCAAGGATGGCAGGAAAATGGCAATCATGTCAATGAAGAAGTGCACACAAATCCTTGCGCCATAAACATTTTCCTAGTAAAGTTAGAAGCCGAACAGTTAGCACTTCAGATGCATTAACATCACAGTGTAGCAAAGAAAGGCATCATTAGAAAACTTCATCGCCTTGATGTTTGATCAGTAGCAAAAACTTTGCTGCTTACAGTCATTCTGTGTTGCAGGAAGTGGGACGGCTCCTGGATAGAACATCCGTGCAACTAAGGCTACTCTAAACAACACCAGATGCTTATGGGTCTACACAGATATCAAATTAATAATTGCTACTGTAATGAATGAGCTGATTTTTCAACAGTATTATCAGTAACAAAAAGAGGTTTCATTGCTCATTTCAGACCATTTCAGATGCCAATCTTTCAAAGAAGCTAAACTAGAAAACTGATAGTATACATTTCCACATATTTAAAGAATAAATAGCAAGACAGACCTGACCAAAGTATCCTTGAAAAGCAGATCCATACAAGGGAGTGAGATCAACCCCATAATAATTTTGTTGCTGCCAAAAGAGGGCCTGGATAACAATCATAAAGAAAATAAATAATAATTAGGAAAGAAAAATCTCAAAGACATTGCCAATAGATAAACAAATATCAGATCAATAGACCAAAAATTTTTCTGAGGTTGAATTAATTCCACAACTATTAAATCAGAACAGGAGAAGGAACAAAAACAATAACAAGAAATCAACAAAATTATAATCTCCCTAAGGTACCTTGTTGGCAATTTCAACATACAGAAACTCATCACTGAATGGTGCCATGTGTATCCTACGAAAATCATGAGTTTAACCAATCAGATCAGCTCACAAAACAAGTTATATCAAAAGTTCGGTACCAAAAAGTTCTGAGAAGAAAATTATGCATGATTTACCAAAAAGTTCAATACCAAAACATAATTTAAATCAATAGGTCAGAGAAGAAAAATTATGCATGAAGCAGCAACATATAAGAGTAAGGGTGTAAGGAAGCATATGTAGCAAATATAAACAGCTAAGAAGCAGGGGATGGGAGCACAAGTACGAAGCGCAATCCAAAGTGGGAGTGGCACCTGGTTAGGACTGTGCAGGTAAGGTTTAGATGCCAAAAAAAAATGTTATTAAATAAGCTCTAAAGAGTGACAATATTTTGAAAGAGAAAGGAAAAACATGTAAGTTAGTTTCTGGTTCTGAGTTATGTGGGTCTGTCATATAATATAAATATTTTGAAAGAGAAAAGGAAAACTTGAAAGAAGATAACAAAAGTACCTTGGCAGCATCATGAAGGAGAAAGGAAAACATGACAGTTAGTTTCTTGTTCCTAGTTAGGTGGGTCTATCACATACTATGAATAAAAGCTGCCACAATATAGCCTTATGTATAGTTGCAATGATAGATGCGAGTGAAACAAATTCACAGATAAAAAGGGATGGGAGGGGTATATTAGAAGAAACAAGATTAAAAGGTTCTACTCCGAACTACCACAAACCACAACCTGCTAACTTGAAAGTTGAAACACATAACATGTTAAATGTATTCTTCCAAAACAGCCTGCCACTTTCTCAAAGGCCTCTATACAGAGTTACATCATCAAGATGCATATGTGCATTGCATCAAACACAATTACGCATATAACATCATTACAACATCCATTCCCAAAATAATTACAGTATTTTAGTTGCATTAGATGTAAGCACATAGGAAAAATGCTGGAATCATGCTATCATGAATAACTTTAAAGGTAGATAAATTCAAAGGTGCACATGAAAAATCTACCAAAGAGATCTTAGCAGTTGCTTTGATGGTCACACTTACCTTCCAGTTGTAGGGAACATTTTTCCATTAGGAATGAGGAATCGATCTCTTGCAATCACATATGTCTCCAGCATTCTTTCGTTGACTAACAAGGTGCCTAAGGGAAGTAAATTCTGATTTAGTTGTTGAGAGATACGCTAATGCAAAAGCTAGCTTTCCAAAGACCAAATCACAAAAGAGTTAAATAGCCTAAAAACAAGGCACAGTACCAAAGGTTACCAAAAATGAGAATCAATAAAAGCCAAGAAAAGGAATAACCAAGAAAAAAGGAAAAAGAACCTAAAAAGCTCAACACTTGATCTGATTCACTAGGTGCTCAAGATGGTGGCTGACTCGTGTGGCACCCCAAGCGTGTGTGCATGCACGCATGCACTAGTCAGGGTGAAAAGCTCAGCAATTCAGTCCAATTCCAGTAAGTCTAAAGCAGAATCAGACCAGTTTGCAGAGTCTGCACTAGTCAGGGCAAATTCGGGAAACAACCAGGCTACTATAAAATTAGAATCCCCATTAGGAATAGACAATCTTCCTCTTGATTGCCCCTACGAGTCTTTCACAAATACAACTCTCTTGATTTCCTCGATTCCCATGTAATCCCTTCTCCAAATACCTCAGGACCGTATGTGTAACACTCCATCGTGAAGATTTTTATTTTATTTTTATTTTATTTTTTTGAGATGTAACAGCAATTTATTAAGAAACCCGCAAAAACGGGGAAAGAATACAAAGCAGAACTAAGACAAAAATAAAAATTAAAAAAAATAGACACAACATTAGCTGCCTTTACATGAGGAGCCCATCCCGAAAGAATATTTTAACCCTGTAAGCAATCTCATCCACCAAGCAACTTTTATTAGAGAAGCATCAATCGTTCTGCTCCTTCCAAATGGCCCAAAAGATGGCCATGATAAGAAGCCTCTAAAATGTTTTTCCGGCTTTGCCAACACCACCCCCATGCCAAATCCAGAGGAGATCGTCAATTGACTTCGGCATAACCCACACCATATGCATCATGGAATAGTCCCACATTCCTCAGGCAAAATGGCAATGAATGAATAGGTGATCAATAGACTCCGCATCATTCATACACATTAAACAAATGTTAGAAAGGATGAGGGATCTCCATTGGAGATTATCAATCATTAAAACTCTCTTTCTTCCCACTAACCAGATGAAGACTGCCACTCTAGGGGGAGCCCCATAAAACCAATGGTAGAAAGGATGGGAGAGACTGGAAACTCTATCCAAGGGATGCAAACAGGCGAAAAAAGATCGTGTAGAAAATTTCCCCAAGGGGTGGCCTTTCGAAATGAGTGAGTCCTCTTCCAAGTAAGGAGGGATCACTAGCTTCAAAAAGTTCATAAGGTCTAAAAACTCACAAACCCCGTCGTCGCTCAGATTCCTGTAGCGAGGATTCCAAACCATGGCTCCACCAGCAATAAAGAAGCATCTAGTGGCCATAATGGAATGATCTGGAGAAAGGAGGGCTAATCTAGGAAAGACCTCTTGGAGAGCCACATCGACATGCCAAACATCCGTCTAGAAGTGGATGCGGGTCCCGCTACCAAGAGCATAAGCAATCCTGCACCGCACAAGATGTTCCGTCGACATTACGCCTTTCCAAATACCCGAGACGCAGCATAGAGATGACCTCTTCACAAACCATCCACCCTCAGCTACTCCATACTTAGCAGCCCCAACCTCCCTCCACAATCTGTCGTGCTTAGTTCCAAACCCCCAATGCCACTTGCCAAGAAGAGCAATATTCATGAGGCACAGGCTCTTTACTCTGACACCCCCCTCAGCCACCGATAGGGCTGTACAGGAACCGAGTTAGCTCGGATAGCTCGCTCAACTCGAATCGGTTTGAAACTGAGTTTGAGCCGAGTCGAGCTAATTTTTTTAGCTCGAAAATGAGTTCGAGCTGGCCCCAACTCAACTTAACTCGAATCGAACACATCTCAAATCGAACTCGGATCGAACCAGTTCGATGACTCGGTTACTTTGATATTGATGTTGCTCACCAAGTGTTTGATGAAATGACTCAACGAAGTGTTGGCTGGTGGCAAGGAAGGTATGTATATGAAACAAATACCCTTTTTCTTGATTTTGATGTTGCCTGCAAGGTGTTTGATGAAATACCTGTAAAAAGCTGTTGTTGTTTTACATACAGTAAGAAATTGAAGGTGCACTCCATGTGTTTGTGAAAATGCTGCACAGGCTTGATCTTGGCTCGAACTCAGCTCGAACTGGCCCGAGCTACTGACCGAACCGAGTCGAGCTGGCCAGTCAGGCTTGAGGACTGAGCCGAGCCGAGTTCGAGCGAGGGTCAGCTAGTGGCCAAGCCGAGTCAAGCTGTGCCAAGCTCGACTTGTGTACACCTCTAGCCACTGGCCTGCAAACCTCCCCCCAATGAAGAATATGAAATTTCCTACCGTCGTTTATCCCTTTCCAAACGAAATCTCATCTCATCTTTTCAAGCCTATCAACCACCGAACTTGGACACTTGAATAGCGACATGAAATAAATGGGCAAGTTAGAGAAGACTGCTTTAATAAGAATTAGCCTCCTCCATAAGATAAGTAGCAACATTTCCAACTGGAAAGTTTTCGCTCAATTCTTTCAATGACCACGTCCCACAGATGCTTGCCTGGCTTCCTAATACGAAGAGGCAGACTAAGATACGTAGAGGGAAAAGCTCTTGTCTTGCAACCAAAGACTCTCGCAAGAGAGAGAAGCTCGTCGTGAGGAACATGGACTCCTAGCATCTCACTTTTTTTTTGCATTAATCTTTAGCCCTGACACCGCTTCAAAACAAACTATGATTTTACGCAGATTATCCATTGAAGGCACATTTGCATCGCAGAATAACAAGGTGTTGTCTGCATACTAAAGATGACTGATTTGGGTCCTGTATTATGAAACTTTGAAACCCTTCACTAGGCCTTTAGCCTCCGCTCTAAACATCATCTTTCTCACCAATAGCCACAAAAAAGATAAGGGGAGAAGAGATCACCTTGTCTGAGCCCCTAAGAAGCCTTCAAAACCCTTGCGGCGAACCATTAACCAATATGGAAAAAGAAGATGCATTAATGCAAGACCGAATCTAGCTCCTCCACCTACCTCCACAACCCAACCGAGCAAGCATGTAGTCCAAGAACCCCCAATCAACATGGTTGTAGGCTTTTTCCATATCTAGCTTGCACACTATACCACTATGTTTCTCTATATCTAGAATCGATACACTCGTGAGCGACCAAGGCACTATCGAGAATCTCTCTACCCAACACGAAAGCCCCTTGATTTTCCGCAATAACCTTAGATAAAACTCCCCGAATCCACGAGGCGAGGATTTTGGCTAGAATTTTGTAAGGGCTCCCTATAAGACTGATAGGAAGAAAATCTCTAAAATGCTCAGCTCCTCCTTTCTTAGGAATGAGTGCAATAAAAGAAGCTCCCATCTCCACAGACAACTTGTTGTGCTCATAAAATTCTATCACGAAATCCATAACATCAAATTTGAGGATATGCCAAAACATCTGGAAAAAAAGGCTATTGGAAAGTCGCCAGATCCTAGAGCCTTTTCCCCACACATGGAGTCTATAGCAGCTTTGACTTCTTCTAAAGAAAACAGAGCTTCAAGAGAGGTCGCCTCCACTTGAGAAAGCTTACCAAAGGCCAGATTATCAAGCCATGGCCTGTTCCAAGGTTCAGCAGAAAGCAACCAACTGTAGCAAGTCACAACGGAATCGTAAATTTTCTTTTGTCCGAAGTCCTTTCTCCGTCTACCACCAAGCTAATTATAAGATTACACATCGCCCAGGCACTTGCTATTGTATGGAAATAACGGGTGTTTTTATCCCCCCCTCTTTGAGCCACACCTGTCTTGAACATTGCCGCCACTTGATTTCCACTTCTTTCGAATGCTTAGCATAAGACAAATAGAGAGCAACACTTTTATCCCTGCCCACTTCTGACAAAAATCCCATCTCTTCTCATAAATCGAGATCATGAAGTTCCTTAACCATATTCTCGAACTCTGCCTCCCATGCCTGGAGCAATTCTTTCTTCCAAGCCTTTAGTTTTTCTTTCAGCAACGTAAGCTTCTTACATAACCAAACCCAGCAAATCCTTCAAACTGTAGAGAACTCCATACGAAAACCAGTTCCCTAAAGCCCTCTATCTCAGCCCAAGCCAACTCAAACCTGAAAGGTTTTGGCCCCCAATTTTCTAGCACCACCTCCAACAGAATGGGCTGATAATTTGAAATAGTTCTAGGCAAAACAAACCAGCGGATATTTATCGACCCATCTCGAGGAGACCAGGAATATGTCTAACCACGACAAAATAGCATTCTACTGCCTATTGGACCGCGTGAAGCTAGCCCCCTACAAAGGCAAATCCACCAAATTATTCTTTGTAACCGAATCAGCAAAATTCCTCATGATGATGGTAATCCAACCACCATTAGATTTTTTTTTATGAAGAAATCGGACAAGCATCATACACCACTGTAAAAATCAACTGCCACCTAGAAGAAGCTTCCTGTAACAAAACAAATAAGGAAAAACTCCCCAATAAAGCATCCACTTTCAACTCGAGGTTAGAATTCCAAGCTACAAGCAATCCCCCCTATGGCACCTGTCGCGTGTACCGAAACCCATTCCTTATTCTTCGCCCCCAAGATAGTGTCAACCATACCTTTATCAATAGCTTGGAGCTTTGTTTCCTGCACTGCAATGATCTTTGCCTTAGCCTTCTTGCAAACTTTCCTAACTTGAACCCTCCTTAACTTACAGCCCAGCCCTCTAACATTCCATGAAAGAATAATCATTGGAAACTAGCTTTGCCCGATCTTCCCCTTTTTCTTGCACATGCTTTCCCTGTCAAAACATAATTGATTGAATATTCAAGGTTGAGGAGTTCTCTCCATCCCCTAGGGAATTTTTTCTTGGTCGTCTGGATTTCCTAAAGTCTTTGGACAGCTCTGCCTCTGACAAACCGGAAGAACTCAATAACATCCTCATCTCGAGCTCTAAAAAACATTCCAATCTGACCCTTGACCCTTTCCAAAACATCCTTAGACAATCAATATTGTTCTTCAGTTACTGGTCCACTATTTAGAGAAAACTGGGGGTTCCTTTCTACTAACACCGGCCCTACCTATGAGTCCGACCTACAAAGAATTGGCATTGAGGAGGCCTACAATGGCGTGATCATTACGGCGTCTTCCAGAGAGGCTCCCGACTCCAAATCTACCACACTTTCATCTTTCGTTGGCTCTATTCCCTGTTCTTCGACTGGGAATTCAAAAACAACCTACAGGTCTTTAGGCATCTGACTTCCAAGGCACTCAAACACTTCCCTTGCAGCTGATTCATTCACTGGAAGGATCTGAAGACAAGATGCTTCGAAAGGAACGACCCCCTCTCCCTCACGGTCTCCCAGACCTACTTCTAAGTTGCTTCAGCTAAATGTAAACGAGGGGCATACGTCTCGAGAATGAGTGAGGAGAGGTCCCCACGTGTGACAACTAAAGATCTGTGCCAGAATGCTTCAGAAGTCTGCACATGACTCGAAGTTAGCACGTATCAACCCCACAAAGCACTCCGCACGTGCCGGAGAGGGGATGATCGTCTTCGATAAATCTATTGGCAAGCTGCCACTTGGCATATCTAAATCCTCTCCCTAGTCCCTCTACATCAAGATTAGCACCTTTCCACGTGTCAACAGAAGTCAAGATTTCATTGCACGTATTGACACCTCTTCCTGGAGAAGAGCTCTCTTCTGGACACGCAACAGGTTCGATGATCGATCCTAATATGAAGTTGCCACCTGTTAGAAGATCTTTGTTTGAATCAGGTTCGGGGTCCAAGCCGATAGCAAGAGCTAGGTTTAGGGATGAGCACGAGGGCGGATTAGCACTTGGAGAATACAAAGCCATGAAACAAGCACAACCATTCGACCGTACACCTACCCTGCCATCGCCAAGCGAACGCTTACACGTCCCCAGAGAACAATGCTCCACTATCGCACCAACCATGTATACCTTCTCTCTGCTTCCAACAATGGTGTTGCCCAGATGCGACTATCGACGTCTCCATATGTTATCCCCCCCCCCCCTTTTCTTCGTTGCCAGGGACTCTCCTATCTCTTCCTTCTATATTCTAACCTTAAGCATAGCATCCCCTACAACAATTTTGACCACTGAGGGACATTGCAGACTTCTTCTTCCTAACGCAAGATGCAAGCTACACGCCCATTTCTTCACCCTTTTCCATTGTCTCGTTTATATAAGAACTTCATCTATACACGAACCAACTGCAATGAAGACTTCTCTAAACCAGAGCTCCAGAGGGATACCCCGATCGAAAACTAGGATTCCTCCCTCCCGAAAAAAGAGTGGTTAGACAATCTTCTCAAACTCTCCACCGAGTCGCCTCTCCACAAAGCTCCCGCAAAGAGAACTCGGTGTATGTTCACCCCTGGATGAACAAGTAACCAAACCTCCTTCTCCTCTATCAGTGGAATAGAGTATTTTGATTCCTCCAAATTGCAAGACTCGACCAGCCACTTTCTGACTTGAGGGATAGAGGCCCCTTCTTTTGAGATTGCCACCATGAACCATTGCAGAGTGCTCCATGCCCTTTCTACTATTTATGGCTTTACCCAAACCAACCGCTCTTCCCCATCCCCCTCTGTCTAGATCCATCTCCCCTCCCCTGCTCAAGCTTCCCCTGTGTCTTTTGTCCCCTCCCCTGCTCCCACTCTCACCTCTGTTAACCCTTGCCATGACATCTCTAAAAGAGACACACCCAACCCATGTCCTCGTATGGGCAGAGAAACGAGCTTCTCCCTCCTCCCGCAAGGCCGCAACAACATTACCCTTGTACTTAGCTTCCCTTCGGGCTTCGGTCTTCTCTTCCCTTCCCTGTTCTTAACATCGAGACCAAAAGGAGCCCACTGCACCCTCATCTTCCTTCCCCCAACGCTCTCACCATTAAGCAAATTGACTGCTCTATCTACCTCTTCAGAATCGTTCATCTGCAGAAAAGCGAACCTCGATAATCTCCTATACAGCGGTCTCGAGGAATAACCTCCATGACTATCCTTGCCCGTCTGAAAACTCTAACATAGTTAATAGGGAGCCAACCTTTAAGGAAACCAGTGACGAACAAGGTAGGATGTTCGGCCAACATCTTTTGCGTCGAGTGCTTTTCCCCGCCCGGCTTCTTTCTTCTTACCTCGGTCCATCCTCCCCCTTCATCTACGGTATGACCGTACCCTTCCCTCAAACTCTCACCTGCTCCTCTCCCTTCTGTAAGGCATTCCCCACCTAGTCTTCCACCGTGGGAGAAAACTTTTGATGCCGCAGCTCCTTTTCTCCACCATTTTAGTCCGTTTCCGCAACTTCTTTTCTCCGCCATATCTGCAGCTTTTCCATGATTCCATCGTGAAGTAATCCTTCCTTTTTTTCACAAAACAGCCCACACGCACCTTCCTAGCCTTTGTGTGTGTGTGTGTGTGTGTGTGTGTGTGTGTGTGTGTGTGTTTATATAGAAAATACCTTATGCGTAATGTGTTGTACATGTAGCATCCACTTAGCCTTCAATGTTAGCCCTGGCCATGCCTCTTAAGAGTCTTGACATTCTTTGAGGGTTGTGGACCACTTGTTCCCACATTGAAACCCTATTTCTCTAGGAGATAGATGGGTTCTTCTTGTTGAATGAAAAAGTTCTTAAAAAACCTAGGAAGTTGATCCCCTCGAACGTTATCAAACACATTGGCTTTCGCTCAATACGATCAGGGTTGTATCATGGGCTGATCACATAAACAGCCCATACGCAGATTGTTTTAAGAATTTCTTTCTTAATTTAGAGGTTGTAGAAGTTGTTTTTCTTTCCTTTTTCTGTTTTAGGAAATCTAGATTTCATTTTTTTTTTTTTTTGGATAGCAGATTTCGTTAAATTGAAAGGGGGGAAGGAATCCCTAGAACACAAAAAGGAGTGTGAGGCAACTGAAAAGGCAAGCTCAGAAACCAGAGACAGTGCTATCAGCAGCCAGGACAAACGAAATGTTTGGACCAGCAGCTCACCCTGATCTCCTGAAATAAAATAAACAAAAGCCTATGGAACTCGATCAGCCCCAGAAAAAACATCTAAATATATCAGAATTAGATGACATTTTAATATTGATTAGTTTAAAGGCTAAAATAGAAATCTAAAAGGATCTTCTTCTTTTTCTTTTAGAAAGAGAGAGAGATCAGATCTAAAAAGATCTTTCTATAAGGTCTATAAAAAAACCTCATTTATGTGACTTCTTTTTCTTATGTTATTCTTGAATAAATATTACAGGTCTTTAGTTTCTCACCATTCCTAATCGCAGAAAACAAGAGGGGTTGCTTATGAACACTAGCATTTAAGCTAATGTGACTGCTGGGTTTCACTCACAGCCTTGAATCTCATTTCTCACTGTGCATGTGATGTCTTTTTGAGGATTTATATCCAGATCTGTAACGTACAGATCCAGATCTCATTTCCTACAATCATGTTGCCTCAGATCTGATATTTTGGCAATGGATCTTTGCTCCCTGCAACACCCTTCTGAATCATATAGCCTCAGAAAAAAGGTGTCGTCTTTCTATGAAGCAAGAAGTATAGCCTTTGTATGGAGGATCTTTAGTATTTGTTGGTCATACCTCCACTTGCTTTTCTAATAAATCCTTGTTATTCATAAAATAAAATTTTATTTTTAAAAAAAAAGAAAAAAAGATAAGCACCGCATACAGTGCATTAATAAGAAAAAGCAACATGGCATGGGTACTGATTTCCTATACCCATGCCATCTTTCCATTAAGCAAGAAGCTTACCCATTGGTTCAGAGATCAGAATGTCTGCTTTCTCAGGCAATTCAACATCCTCAACTTTACCTTTGATCACCTGTAATATAAAGAACAAAAACCCTCAAGAAAATGAGAACAATGTAGCAACAAGGTGAGTTCGGCAAAGAACTCAAAAAAGTCAGGTATTGAAGGTTAAACTGCAAAATAAAATCGCACCGTAATTCGTTCTCTCAATGATGGATTCCCAGCAATAAGCCTGCGTGCATATTCTGCCATTTCAGATGCCTCCACCGCATAAACATGTTTAGCACCAGCCTGAATAAATGAACAGATTGTTGGAATCAATCCACAAACTTCACCGTAAATGTGCACAAAATACCTAAGGGATGAGTGCATTCTACCACATAGTGTCACATACTTTGTTGATTGAATAGGTGTGCATACCTGAGCAGCAAATAATGAAAGAATACCACTACCAGCACCAACATCAACCACCACACGACCATGGAAATCTGCACGGTTCTCAATAACTGCAGCATAATAGGTTCCTGAAACAAGATTGGGTTTACCATGTCAATGGAAGTTGCAGTATATTGACTGTAAATGCTGACCATAAATCAAAAGGCTGCACTTGTTGAAGGACATTTTTGTCATTACATGTATAGAGGTACACAGAGTTATTCTAAACAAATTAATAGTATTCTCTAATCTTTTAGCAGTTGTGCCCACTCTGTAAGGGTATTATAGTCATTTCTGAATATTTATCATCCTGACCAAGGTTGCTAACACGAGATGTATGGCTTCTCTTCTCACCAGAGAACAATTTTGTGCTTCTATAGCACCAACTGCAGTTTGAGCATATCAACGGAATTTTCATAAAGTTAATTCTCTGCAGAATATGTTTCTACAACACCATCTACTGTTTGAGTATGATATACTACACTAGCTTAATAAGATGAGCAGTTCAAGTATTTATGTTATGGTCCTTATGGAAGCAAATTAAGCACTAAACTTTCTTATCGGGAAAGGAATGAAAAAGAAAATGGAGCACTTGGACCAGAAATTCAATCAGTAAAGACAGCCACAATACACCAGTCTGAAAGAGATAAACAAACCATGGTCAGATAATATAACCTGTCCTCACATAATCCTGTAACATATTTTGCTGATGTAGAAGCTGCCCATAATAATGGAAGTACATTTTAGCTGAAGCGGCCTCTATTTTATCATCAAACTTGCTTTTAACTGAAACAGATCCATTTTCCAATCGAGATCCTGAAAAAGAAATAACATGACAAGACAATCATAATCATTTATCTATATTCAATGGTTAGGACTGATTGTTTGTTTTGCCACACAATAAGATGTATCTTTCATCAATACACAAGCAAGAAAATTAATATACCTCAACTCAGCAAGATACATAGGTCAAAAAGGCAGGCTTACCGCGACACATAAAACAAGTACCAGTTGGTCGAACTTTTATATTAAATCCTATAGTTGATGACTTAATTAATTAAACAGAAGACTAAAAAAACAATACAAGAGGTAAACACGTAGCAATACCATAATAACCTTACATTACCATACATTGGGAAACAAAATTATCGGTGGGGCAATGATGATAGCTAGGGGAGCCCCAACACATAATGATGTCATAACGACTTTAAATTAGGTAACAAAAATAAATAAAAGATTTTTTTATTCAGGCTCAACACACATTGGCAATGCCTTGTAAACGAAAAAGACGTGGAGGAATACAGTACCATAGAAAAGTTCAACATAATTAAATATTATTCTGGGTTGTAATTCAGGAAAGAAACATACCAGTCCCTAAACCGATCATGTCTTTCTTCCAATGTTCAAATGCATAATGAAAAGATTTGCCTTCATCCTCCGTTCTAAACCCAATGGATATTGCCCTTGAATAGGACTTCTGGTTCAGAAATAAAATAGTTACTGGCAACCCTTTCGTGAAACTTCAAATAGCCAAATGATGTTGCCCCTGATAAGGACGTGAAACTAAAAAAGAAAAACTAGACTATGTTGCAGATATGTACAACCTGTGATATATGCCAAAGCAGACAGAAATATTTGTTAAGCATGGTTCAATATGCCAACTAAAACTTCGAAAGAGTAGAAACAAAAGAAAGTTTGAATAATTAGAGGATACAAGTCTACGAGTTTTTCTTAGCATACAAACTGCAGACTATAACCCAGGGAAAGAAAATACCCAGATGACTAGCACATCACAGCCAAAAAGATGAAAAGTAACAAATAAGAAGTTGAAAGACAAGAAGATGATGAATGTCCATAATAATCCAATGTACCATTAAACTGTAAAATATAGTTGTCAATGAAAAAACTAATTCAGCACATTTAGTTGTGATGCATATTTCAAAATTTTCATGTGACACTCAGAACAGCAACATCATTTTTTTACTAAATTTTATTAAGAGAACCTGCCTAAGTGAAAACTAAGGCGGGAAAGGAATTACAGCTCGAACAAAGAAATAAGATTACAAATGTCCACAGCTTCCACGCTGGGAGCCCATTCCACCACAACCAAATTGACCTTCCTAACTAAATCGTCCACTTGACCCATCCTAATCCTCAAGCATCGGTTGTTCTGTTCCTCCCAAAAAGTCCAAAGAACTACCATAGGAATAAACCACCAAATGGCCTTGCTTCCTTCCCACTTCCCCCACCATGCCAGGGCGACAGGAACTCTTCTATGAACTTCAACATTACCCAAGCGACATTGAAGATGGAGAGGAAATAAACCCACATGCCCTATGAGCAATAGGGCAATGAAGAAAAGGTGACTTACCGACTCCGCATTACTTATGCAAATCACACAAATGTTGGGGAGAACCATAGATCTTCTTTGAAGACTATCAATTGTGATAACCCTCTTCCTTCCCACCAATTGAAGTAATTTTCCACCACACCAAACATCTTCCCAAAAGAGAATATGCCTACTCTCCCTAGGAAAAATGACACCCCCTTCCTTTTGTTCATGCTAGGCCTTGCTTGGTATCAGAGTAAGATGGTTATGAGAGGCAGTTGGCAAAGGGAGGTAATTTGACCATAGGCTCCTGAGTGTTGTGAGAAGGGTTGATGGAACTAGGTAATGATGATTCAAAATCTACTAATTTCTGTGTTCGACTCGATGAACTTTGCCAATTTGAAATGAAAGGGCAATGTTTCACCAGTCAATTCCTGTTATTCCTGACTTTGTGGGCCATCCAGACGGTGCAGAAAGATACCAGTTACTAGAGGGATAACTCTAGAGGTAGCTGCGAAGACAGTTCCCCACTCATGCTTAAAAGGGTCTCAATGCTTGATGGTCGATTTTCAAGGAATTTGGACTGGATGGCCACTTTGTGGTTGATCTCCTAGAGTCAGACCTGGAGAGTAGAGAATGGAGATCTGTACTCTCCATCAAACTTAGTTGAAGTTGAATTCCAATATAAGCCATGAAAACCTCAGGCAGAGAAGAGGACCATGTGATCTCCAAGTTTTATTGGGCTCATTGGAATTGCAAATTTGAGGCCTAGAATGATCTTAAGAAAAGCAACCAAGCTACCTGATAACTGCACCATGTCTTTGATTGTCTAACCTTAAGATATGTAACTATGTGACTAATTTGTAGTTGTGTTTTGATGAACCCATATCCGTCCTCTAAATCTCTTTATAACAATGAAAGTCTTCTTTCCACGCAATGGAGAGAGAGAGAGAGAGCGGAAATAATAAATTGTCAATTATAAGAAAAACGAAAAGAAAAGTAACACGTCTTGGTAGGTTGCATAATGCTACTAATATAGTTGGGACCTAAAAGAAAATGCACAACTCATCTGCTTAAATCAGTAAAAGTAATAGATGTGAGAGATAAACATTTGCAGTGATCTATGCTCCCCGCCAAAAGGAGATACAAAATTGAGTGCCTGTGTGTGAGAGAGAGTGACAAAGTGATACTTTAGAGTTATGTTCAGCATCATTTGCAACTATGACTTTATATCTTGAAAATTGACAACAATGAAATAACCAGAACTTTCATACCTCGTCCGTCTTATTGGTTGAACCTTCACTTATGCACATTGACTCAGTGGGGCTCAATTTGAAAAGCTGAAGGAACAATAACACAATCAGCCATTGTCTACTGCTATTCGAACCACCCAATCAACAAAATGAAATTATATCAGCACTAACAATATTTGAAGTCGAAGAACCGCATAATTATGTAATGCATTGCAATCCATCAGTAAAATATAGCCACTATCACATTTTACTTGCTGGCATTAAAAGAAAACATGGTAAAAAAATATCAATAAATTCAAATCCCTGCATAGAAAAAATAAAATCAATGAAACGTATGGTATATTAGTGTAGAAACATCATTTGATGGTCAGTCGAGCAAAATGGAATTCTTCTTTCAAACAGAGATAGTTTGTGTGGGTAAGTCCCACCTTCTGGAAACCCAGACAAGTCAACTGGTGGGTCTCGTCATTGATGGCCCAGCAATTCACATTCAACAGGAAAGTATTCACCATCCGTATAGCTACAACTTCCCAGTGGGAGGAGATTTTCAAGCACACCCCTTTCACAGCAGTCCCCACCAGATGAATGGTGTGGAACATGTGAACATGGGATCCAGCTCAACACGTCCTTATTATCATATAAATTGCAAGAATCACCAAAACCACGTCTAATCCAGCAAGAAATTTTCCTTAAAAGATAATTCCAAAAACACAAAACTTCCTTTCTCGCCAACCTGAGCATTTTGAAGATCGACGTCGACAGTGTTGGCAGCGCCAGACTCAGGTTCGCGATCGAACCACAGGTGCAGAACTCGGGAATCGGGGTTGAAACGAGCGATGAACGGTCCGGAATCAACGGAAGATGCGGAAGAAGAGAGAGATGACGCGGTAGAACAGGGAGATACAGAGACGGACTTGCAGATGAACTCCTGGTGTTTGTGGTTTTTTCCCAGAGAAAACTCCATCTCTCTGTCTCTATCTCTCCCGAATTAGGGTTTTTGGATGCTGGGGTTGAGCAAAAGCAGGAAGATTGGAATCTGAGCCGCCAAGGAGGAGTGCAGAGGCGAGCTACTTTCTCGTTACAGCTATTTATAGCGTTTTCACCAGCAGAAGAGAACAAAGGAAACGTGCTCCGCTTACTTTAACACCATGTGAGGGGTATCGACTGATGATGTTACAGGTAGGGCCCACGTATAAGTGATCTGGACCGTTCATCTGGTGGGTTCACTTGTAAATGGAATAATGGGAGGGAAACCTCTCCCATCTGGGTATCTCAGACATTAACTGATAGCCTGCAAATGGACGGTTCGTGTTAATTGATTTCGTATACGTTGATCAGGGGTTTGGGGAGCATGGCCCATTCATGTTGGCCCTTATGGAAGTGGGGCCCACTCGTCAGCAGCGAGTACATAGTTTGCTGGATTGTGAAAGATTTCCTTCATGTTAGGCCCACAGTGCTGATCCAAACCATTGATCTGATGGCCCCACGGTGGATGGGTAAGTGGGTTATCCCTCACAGATAGGGATGCCCAGCCCTTCCATATGGTGGCTTGCACGTACACCGTTGAGATGATAAGTGCAGCAAGAGTCCAGATTCAGTGGGGAAATTACTAGGTTTTGAGAGTTTTGGGATTTTCAGTCTTAGATATCACGCCAGCATCTTTCCCAATGTGGGTCCCATCAGATTAGCGGTTCCGATCATTTAACCATGACTCACGCATGAACCTACACCGTGCCTGGGTGTTGTAAATTCTGCACGCAAATTGCGTCCTTAGTAAACTCTGCGGGCCCATCATGATGTATGTGTCCTATCCACGCCGTCCATCCGTTTCAAAAGATCATTTTAGAGTATGGACCCAGAATTGAAGTATATGCAAATCTCAAGTGGGCCACACCACAGGAAATTGAAACCTTCCTAGGGCCCACAATGATATTTATTTATCATCCAACCTGTTCATAAGGTAACACAGATACGGATGAAGGGAAAACACAAATATTAGCTTGATCTAAAACTAACGTATCCACCGAAAAGTGTTCAGCTGTAGACGTTCAATCCCCACTGTTTACTTTGGTGTGGCCCATTTGAGCTTTGCACATGCTTCAATTTCGGGTTCATGCCCAAAAAATGAACGGTAAAACGGATGGATGGCGTGGATAAGACAGATACATCACGGTGGGCCCTACAGTGTTTACTCAGTACGCTACCCAATCCGTGTCGGAAAATTCTCTCCCATTTATCGGCGTTGCATGATCGTGCTGAAATGATATGTAAGCACGCATGAGGATGCATGCAGTCGGAGGATATACAATCCCCTCCTAGAAGGGATGCTGATGTGCTGTGCACAAGTACCCAAGGGAACCATGGCAGACACGTGCAAGATCTCAGCCACTCATCCGGCGGGCGCGTCCTGGATGCTCAGCCTTGAGGGGAAAAAAACACCTCTGAAATTATTGGGCTCTGTTCCAGTGGAATGGTTGGGATTTTAAGATCGACCCGATTTACATGCCAACAGCCATACACAGTGGGGTGCCATTGCACACATCTACCACGCGTGTCCCATGGGAGCACGTGTGAAATTAGCGTTCATTTCTTTTACTCAAAAGGCCCAACACGTGGGCCCAGATCGATCCAATTGGACGGCCTGCCTAAGCTCATTACTTGGGCCTGGACTCAGTCCTGAGCTCATGGGCTCTACGTACATGCTTCAGCTCCCGGCTGTCTGCCAGCCCAAGACCATGGCCAAGAATGTGATTTCAGGTCTAATGAATCGGATATATCAGTCTAGGGCCCACACGATGAGGCCCACCAGTTGTTCAATGGCTCTGACCGCTCCTTTGGCCCACCTATTAAGAAGGGTATGTGTTCAATTTGAGGATGAAAACAGTCACATTCCCATTTTGGGTCCGTCTTTGATAAGCAGTCATTTCGGTCATTTCCCATATATACACTGGGCCAGCAAGATGAGTGGTCTGGATGTTGTGCATGTTTGGCATATATCTTGTAATGACACTCCACAAAGCCATTGATAAGAGGCTGTTATACAGGACAGCTTTCGAGATTTACTAGCTTTGAATGTGATCTTTGGTCTGAACTGACCACTGACCTAAACACGCCCCACAAACAGGGGCCTAAAGAAACAGCACATGTGAGATCCTTTGGTGATCCAAACCATTCATGTGGTGGGCCTCATCTGGTGAGGAAGATCCAAGCATTGAGTCAATATGAATTGGGTTCAACTGGGTCACCAAGCAGATTTCTATATGCTTTAGTTACATACAAGGACCCCAACCCGAAGGAATGAAAGGCTATAATATCAGCTTTCATCCAATTCATGCAGCTCTACTAGCCATGGTTTTAAGAGTCATACGAGTCAACTCAGACTCGGAGACCCGATCCAGTTCAAGACACGAGTCACAACCGAATGACCCCCCCAACTCGGGCAAGTTGGGCGGATTCAGCCCAAACCTACTCTTTTTTACAAACAGCTACAAAAGATGCTCCCAATCAACATTCCAAAAAATCCCTTTGTATTACATTCTCAGACCAGAAAGATGAAACCCGCAAGCTACAAAAATAGGGAAACATCGCATTTGAGTCATAGTACCTTCCATGTCAGATGCCGATAACGGACCCACTTGGCAGCAACGTGGATTCCAATCGCCAGCGCGGAGAACAACAACGGTAATGGTAGTCTTCTGCGGTTCGATGGAGCTCCCACCTCCACATTCCCTTCTGAAGACTTTGAGTGCTGAAAAATTGCAAGAGTGAGATATGATGCGATTGCCAGCACTCGCACCCATGGCTCCCCAACAGCAGCCGCTACGGCAGCCACAGGCAATGCAGCCGAAACATTGTCTCGCTTCTTAGCAAACCGGGAGTAGCAGAACAAACCAGATAGAAGCAACCAAAAAAGCAGCTCAGGAATGAAGCCACCCACTGCCCAGAAACCAATTAGGCCTGCCAAGGAGAGGATATATGGCTGGCTGTTCACTGAGTCTGGGACTGTCGCTTCTGCAATGGCCAGTACAGTGGATGCCAGCATGATTATCACACTCAGCTCTTGAACTGGAGCATATGCCACAATGCTAGCATATACCGATCGTACGAAATAGAGAGAGGTCTCGATGTATCTGATCAGAGAAGTAATTGGGTCGCCAATGAAAAGGTATATGATGGCCAGCACAAGCTTCAGAAGATAACCACAGAAACCGGCAATCGCAAGCACGGCCTTCTTCCAGTTAGTCAGTTCCCACAAAACCGTTCGCCACGCATATATGAGAAAAGCTAAGACTGAATAAATAAAACCAAACAAAAGACCACGAGTTTAGCAAGCAGTGAAGTTGTTTGAATCCCTTGTGAGAAAAAGGGATTACTACATTGGCGAAAGTATGAAGATGGGAACTGAAGCATATGCAACGTGCACAGACAGAATCATAGCATCCCATGGGAAGATTTTCATTCTTTTTAGGGTATGGTCTGGTGTGAAACACAATATGTAGTAAATGTAAATGCCTTTCAGTTGAAGAAATCCGAAGATTTTTCTAACTGATAACACAATAGAATTACTTAGAATATCTGTTTCGTGGCCGAATAGAGATCTTCATTTTTATCAGTATGAGAAGATTTCAATGTCATCAAGGAATATCAAATTACTCTAAGAATAACTAACATTTTCGGTCATCCGACATCCCATTTGGGTGAGACTTGATCTCTTTTAAGAAAGCCAAAAAGGAGAGGGCTTCATTCCACTACATGTATGTAATATATATTTCACATAACATTCCATTAAAGTATAAATCTATAGATGCTGTACCAATAATACCCTTGATGACATACATAAAGACTAGCATATGACCCCATGTGTACTTCTAATGGCATCCTACAAAATGAAGTTAGGGCCTAGGCCCATTCAGGGTCGGCATGAGCCCCAACCAGACATGAAATGCCTGAGCCCGAGCAACTGCAACATGGGCGAAATTTTTAGGCCTGAGCCTAACCCAATTAAAAGTTCGTGAAGCCCGAAAACGGAGCAGTATGCAATTTCTACATATATATTAATGGAATGTGATACATATATGTACGATTAATGTGCATTATGAGTACCATGGCCGGCCCAGCCCAACCACACTTGACAGACCAATGAACTTGACACAAACCTGGCCCAATAACTAATGGCCCTGCAATTATTTGATTTTGGGAGGAAATGTAACCACATAAGTTCAAACTTCAGCATTTCAATGAGCAACAATATCAGGAATAGTCTCACCCCAAAAGGGGGCAGGGACACCTTATCTTCATCACAACAACAAAAAAAAAAAAAACAATGTTTATATTTCATGGAGGTCCCGAAAACGGCACTTGATCCCAAGTAGACACCAAAGCCTAAGCTTGAATGTTAATCACCTGGAAAACCAGCTCAGTGGTCTTTTTGGTGTGTGCTGAAAAGTCAAAAGAGTTGAGAAGTCCATAAGAAGAGGACAACTTAAATGTAATGGAAATGCATTTAGATATGCTAAATAAGAAGCTTAAGCATAAATTGCCAAAAATGGATTGATGGCAAACAAGTAAACAACAAGTTAGGATCTGACACAGTTGAGTTATTGAAGACTGCTGACCATCTAATGGTACAATGATCTGAGAGAGGATCAGTAGCACCATGCATGATCTTTTGGTTGAAGAACACTAGGTATTAGTACAAGTTTTTTTTCAAGCATGTGAAATTTCTCAAGCAGATCAAATGTGTATTTCTATTGTGAAAGCAGCATGTCAGTTGGAGATTGTCTATTTCAATCCCTACAACATAATGATGGGACCTTAACTCTCATATATGTAAGGAATTCTTAAGAAGACATTTGATGAAATTAAATTCATGAGCTTCCTAGGCCCATGTGTGTACAAGTCCACTAATGCACATGACCCAAATATGCCAACTTGGCAGAAAAGCGAAATATCCAATCCATCCATCAGGTGGACCTCGCCATGTAGATTTACTGCCCAAGGATAAAGACGGTCCACACAGCAGATGTTCTATGGTATTAGAAGGAAGTTGGCGGGTTGAAAAACTTGGACTAAATTTTTCACGACTGCACATTTGTTCAGTTAACTTTGGCCCATATAACTAGTGGGCCAACCTGATTCTTGGGATAAGGAATCTACATGGTGGTGCCCTTCTGATGGATAGCTTGGATGTTGCACCTGTATGCCACGCTGGCATATGCAGTGGCGTGTACATTCACTGACTTGTCCACACATGTGGGCTTACCAAGGCTCTAAATTCATATAGACCCCCAGTAAGAACCATGTCATCCCATAGAGAAATAGGAGAGACACCTAGAAAGGAATGATGTAGAAAAGGAAAAAAGGGATCCACAACACTTTCTGTATAGCCTTCTCACTGAACAATAAATGGAGCACCAGTGCCATGCGCAAGGAGCTTGGTTAGCAAACATAATGAGAATTGGGGCATCAATAAAACCTTTAGGTTGGTGCATATAAACCTCTTCATGTAGAACACCATGAAGAAGGCAGTGGTCAATTGGTCATATACATTAGATGAAGGGCCAATCACAGCAACAAGCAATTCCAAGAACAGTGAATGGCGACAAGCTTAACTATCAGACTGAAAGACTCATGGCAGTCAGAGGTTGATGAAAGCAAGGAGTCAAGCTTTGTAGACCCATTGGCACACGACAAATGTTATTGTTAGAGAGAGGAACCATAGTCAGTTCACCAGTCATCTTGCAGCACTAGGAGCCAATGAGCACTAGTGCAAACCTGTTTGTATACATGAAACCAGATCAAGGGTGAGGATGTAGAAAGATGGGATGAGGGCGAAATTGGCTTATGAGATAGTAACTGCTCAGGAAGCAATCCCAGTAAAACAATGGAAGGAGTTAACTAGGAATGGATATAGATGTGCCTGCTGGAGGGCTGCACAATGGTGGTTGTGATCATCCATATTGAGCAATGTTGGTAGAAGTAGAGTTCGGTGAACTAGATAATGAATCCAGAAGTGGCAAGCGCGGAGGTTGTGTCAAAGGTGTAGCAGATGATCGATGCGAAGTGAGAAGGAAACAAGTAGTGGAAGAAGCAATTACATAACGCATTTCATGGACCATGTGATGTTTTCTTAACCTCAAAGGTTCAAGGAATTGGTACCATTATCTTTATATAAAAAAACACTTTCCATGGACAAAGGTAGAAGACAAAGTTTGGGCATTCGGAATTTCGGATATGACTCATGCCTACCACAAGAGGGCCTATTATTCGGCTTCTATTCGTCTTAAAGTAGAAGCAAGCTTGATGACGACATCCAACCACTTAAGAGTGTACCAGAGGAGGAGGAGATCGGCCCAGCCTTCACTTCAGCTTGATGACTTGCACATAGGCCCCGGTGGGCCGCACTAAGGCATTGAAGATCCCACATGCATGATTGTGCATCTTCGAAGACCCTACACTAGGAAGATGCATGCAGGCTGCTTAGTTGAAGAGTCTTGACCGTTGGATTGCAAGGATACGACAATTGAACCATTGGATTGTGTGAATCCTTCGATCGGATGGTTGGATCATTGTGATCCTTGATCACTGTGATCATGAGTGTTTGGATTAGCACATTTTATGTTTTTGTTGATTATTCATAACTTAGGATTAGCAGGTTTATGTTTTACGGCGTCATATGACAAGTGAGACATTTTAATTTAAGTCGGGGGTTTTTTTAAGAAATTTTTTCTAAGAGCGTCTTTTTGTAAAAATACATTTTTGAGACTGTAAATGGGGGATGTCCAGCTGTAGCCCTTAGAAATTTGAATGAAAAGCTCTCTTTTGCTTAGAAAAAGCATTTTCTCTCATGTAAAGTGAGATCCTCTTATGAAAAGAGGTTATTTTGATGTGAATCCAATGGTATGAAGCTCATTATCTTATTCTTTTCTCTCACTGTCCACAATTGAGGTATTTTCTTCTATTTTCTCCTTCTCCATCTCTCTCAATCCCTGTTTAATTCTCTCTACCTCTTCTTCTTTCTTTTGTTCTCAACCAAAACTCATCCCCATCGCATCCAAAACCCATCTAAACCTAACATATTCACAACATACAACCATACGGACCAAACCCTAGGCCATACATCCTTATGGGTGTGACAGTACGGCCAAGGGCCAACCCTTCCTCTCTCTCTTTCCCTCTTAATCCTTGCTCCTTTTTCACCTTTAAGATCCCTAGTCCTAAGCCTAAAGCCCTAACCCAATTTTCTATTTCTCAAAACCTTATTTCCCCACAAACCCTAATTCCTAAATCACCAAATCCCTAATCCCTAAATCCCTAAATCTGAAAACTTGATGCGGACATCAGAGTGTACCAGCGTCGTTGTAGGAGAGCCCGAGGCCCTGGCTCAACCCAACCCACACTTTATTTGGGTGATCACTACTTGGGCCTAGCCCGTGGGCCACTTTGAAGACCCCACGTGCATAGGATGTGCATCATGAAGGCCCCAGACTGGGAGGATGCACATGGGCTGCATTATTTGAAGTGTCAGAATAGTTTTTGAAAGTTTTGGTTGAGATCCGACCGTTGGATCGCGTCCGATCACATGGTGGCCCACCATGTGATCAAGTCCTTTTTCAAATTTTAGTGTCCATATATGTTTTGTTTGGTAAATTGTTTTGCTAAAACTATTGTTTAGTGGGCTTGGCCCATAACATGTATGCTTTGAGTTGTCCTTTAAATAATCTCTTGTGAAAGATGACATCCTCCAACCCTAAGGATATAGAGTACACGTTTGTTTTTTAAAGAGAAGCATTTCTTTCTTCCATGCGACTTGGAAGAACCCCCCATGAGACTTGGAGTAAGGTGGTGAGATTCCATCTTTTTTGTGGGCGTGCGACTCACTCATGTTTTTATCTTCTGCAAGATATGATCTTTGATTCTCCTTCTACTCCTTTAAAAAAAACCTCTTTGATCCTATCTAGCCTAAATCCTTCAATCCATTGCGCTCAAAACCTCGACACCCTATGTCCCTGCCTCCCACATAAAACCTACCCTAGACCCTCTCCCAATTTCCTCCCACAACCCTCAATTCCTAAATTACAGATTTATCCCACCCCATATCCCACGTGATCTTCATCTCCTCTAAATATAGTTTATGTGGTGAATGAGTATGGTAAATTCTATGTGTGTATGAATCTGCCCATAAGTATTTTGTTGATATTCTGTGCTAAGGAGTTGTTCTAACAAACTTGACATCCTGCGATTTAATCTTTATATGATTGTGTGCATGTGGGGATGATTTCTAATGAAATGACATGAATTTTTGTTTGCTGAAATTACTATTTGGTGAACCATTCTACTGAAATTATTATTTAGTAGGCTTGGCCCATAACCCATAGGTCCTAGGATCTGTATGCTTTGAATTGTCCTTTGAATAATCTCTTGTGAAACATGACATCCATACATGTATCCTACATCAAAACTTAAACTTATTTCCCCAATTTCCTAACCCTTGAATTGTGCCAAATCTTCCCTTTGAACTTGAACTATGCCTATGCTAAATGCGAGAGTTCAAATCTCTCATGGGACCTAAGGTTTTCATGCTTGATGATTCATGATTATGTGGGATTGTGATTTTAACATAAATATGAATTTTATTGCCTCTTTGGTACTCTTTAATCATGGTAGGATAGCATGTTATCTTGTTTGAATTACTTTGATAAATCTGTTAATAATCTCCACATCCAAGTAGTTAAATCACGCGTCTTGTATCAAAGCTTCGTCAAAAATGAGTCGATAATACTAGTGGGCCTCACCATGGATGGGCAATAGGCCAAAATCTCCTCCATCAAACAAGTCCATCAATTGAAGAACACCCATATGGCAATATCTTTTTAATTTATTCCTTTGGCAAAAGGTAATCAGAAGACATATGGTGTAGAGTCACTCTCGTGGACCATTTTCACTTCACTTGACAGATCATGGATATAGCATCAAAAGGATGTCAATGATTAGAAACAAAACACCTATACATTTGTGAAGAAGAAACTTGAAGAAATTGGTTGCCGTTCAACCCTTTGTAAAAAAAAAGGACAAAATCAGAGAAAATAACAAAAGGAAGCGATTAATAGGGGAGGCAAAGGGCCAAGCTAATCAGCCCAACCCAGGCAGCCAAGCTCCGAAGGGCTAGGGCTTTGGCCCCTGAACTTGGCCCGAAGGGTTGGGCTTGGGCTCAAAATCTAAGCCCGATGTCTAGGTCGGGCTAGGCCTAGGCCAATGAAGCATAGCCCGGCCAAGCCCGCAATGTCATAGTGTATGTGGTAGGTAATGATTCAAGAATGCAATGTAGTGTCTAGACTAGTGTTAAGCATAGTGTGATAGCTGATACTTAGCCAATTATAAATTACTTAATTTCTATTTACGATGTTAACAAGATTCTATTTATGTTTTTGTTTTTTATTGTTTTTTGCCTCATGGATTTTAAATTTATGGGGCCACCTTGATCCTGCCCAACCTTGACTCGGCCTTGGCTCGCCCCTAGCCCAAGCCGGCCCTCAAGGGCTAGGGCTAGGGCTAGCCCTAGCCCAACCCATTGTCATCCCTGGCTCATCACCTAAGGCAGCAGCACCTGAAGGCTGAAACTCCCTATGGAAGAGGCTCCTAGTGAGAATGTAGGACATGGCTACGAGGAATCCACCATTGGATTGTTCAATGGATCCACAATCAAACGATAGTTGTAGTGATGAATCAACGGCTTGATAGAGGAAGTTCCAATCAAATCAGAAAATCAGTTGATGATTGACTCGGTATAAGAGACCATTAGATTGCCTGATACAAAGTTAACTTGATGATTAAGGAGATGAGATGAGCAGCATAGTGACTGTGCTAGTGAAGTATCTGCCAAAGTTGGGATGACGATACGATGGTTATCTTGATGCCCCAGTCGGGTGCTTTTGAGCTGTAGTTAACTTTTTATAATACCATACTCTATTATTATTTTAGGAAGTACTACTGAATTGTAAATGGAAACCTATGAACAGTTCTCTATAAATAAAGCTTTATTGCCATACGTACAGAACGCTGACAACAAATTTTTTTTGAAAGGTAACTTGTATTAAAAGAAGGAGAACAAAACAAAAGAAAGGAACCGCTAAGGAGGCAGAACCTTTAAGACTGAAGGAATGATAAATCTACATTGAGCCCATCCCCATGGAACACCCATTTAGCAATGAAACATTTAACATAGGAGGAGACTAAGTGGGGAGGCTTCGCTTCATTTTGAAAACATCTATTGTTTCTTTCTATCCAGATAGCCCAACAAACCGCCAAGATTGCCATCCACCGGACCCGAGAAATGGGTTTGCCTAATCTGACACCATGCCAGGCCTTAAGGAGCATGTCCACGTCTCTAGGGAAGCACCAACTAACCTTGAAGCAAGAGAGAATGGCTGACCAAGTTGAGTAGGCAAACGAACAATGGATCAACAAATGATTCACCGATTCTTCAGAAGATAGGCAACATAGACAAGCATTCAGGAGGATCATTACCTTTTTCCTTAGGTTGTCCAGAGTTAGAATTCTATTATTCTCAACCAGCCATCTGAAAACCTGTAGCTTTGGAGGGACAGCATATTTCCATGTGAAGTGGGGGTGTTGAGGAGAGGTACTACCGTTGTTGGCCGACAGAATCTTGAAAAAGGACCTCACCGTGAAGAGAGACGACTTGTCTGCTTTCCAAATAATGTTGTCTTTACAGGTCTGATTAAGAGGAGCATCCTGGATGACCTCCATTAGCTCCACGAACTCACCGACTTCCCAGTCCTCCAAATTCCTTCTGCAAAGGATGTTCCAAACAACCTTATCTGCTACTAGAGAATAGTTATCAGCTATCGAGCTGTTCTTCTTACCCGCCACCCGAAATATAGAAGGAAATTTGTCCTTCAATGGCATATCTCATATCCAAGTGTCCAGCCAAAGTCGGACACAGTCTCCCTTGCCCACTTCAAAGTCGATCCAACGGGTAACCTCTTCTTTCATACGGATGATTCCTTTCCATATAGCAGGGAGGAATCATCCGTCCACTAGCCTCCTTCTGAGCTCCCGTATTTACCTTTGATTATTTTATTCCACAGCCTGTCCTATTCATTGCCAAGTCTCCAGATCCATTTCCCTAAAAGGGCCCAGTTCATCAATCTAAGGTCTTTAATGCCGGCTCCACCGTCTTTAAAGTGCTTGCAAACTTTCTTCCACTCCATAAGGTTGAATGTCTTCTTTTCTTCCTTGCCACTCCAGAGAAAGTTATGTCTGAGAGTATCGATAGCCTTGAGAACCGCAACAGGACGCCGATACAAGGACATGAAATAGGTGGGAAGATTAGACAGCCCTGCTTTAATCAGCGTGAGTCTCCCACCGATGGAGAGGTAGCGACGCTTCCACCTAGCCAGGTGATGGTGAAACCTCTGAATTACTTTGTCCCATTGATGTTTTTTAGGCTGACCAACGCACAGGGGGAGGCCAACAAAAAACGTTGGGAAGGACCCCATGGCGCATCCCATAACATCTGCTAGATCTTCAACCTCCTGGACATCCAGATTGACCCCAAATAATTTGGATTTAAACATGTTCACCTTCAACCCTGCAATTGCTTCAAAACACCTAATCACTGTACGCAAATTGGCAACGAAATCTGGACTTGCTTCAGAAAAAATAAACATGTCGTCTGCAAACTGAACGGAATCACTGTACGCAGATCAACTTTTGAACACCTTTCACTTGGATTCCCCTGATAATGCCTTCCATTTGAGCTTTCAGGAGCATTGCGGATAAGGCTTCGCCGATGATGAGGAAGAGGAAGGGGGAAAGAGGGTCTCCTTGTCTAAGCCCACATGAACTTTTGAAAAATCCTTTCGGGGATCCGTTTAAAAGGATAGAAAAATAAGCCGAACTGATACATTCCTCAATCCATCTTCTCAAAAGGTCACCGAAACCCATACGCTTCATCAGGTATAGGAGGAAATCCCACTCAACGTGATCGTAAGCCTTTTCCATGTCCAAATTGCAGAAAATGAATTTCTTCTTCAACCGGTGGCTGGAATCAAGGCATTTGTTGGCAATAAGAGCAGTGTCGGTGATTTGTCTACCCGAGATGAACGCGCACTGATTAGGAGCAATTATCGATCCGATCACTCTTTGTAGTCTGTTGGCGAGCACCTTAGCCAAAATTTTATACAAGCTGCCGCTGAGACTGATAGGTCTGTACTCCCTGAACTCAGAGGCTCCCGGACGTTTTGGAATCAGCACGATGAAAGTGGCACCAATATTTTTTTACAGTCTTCCTCTATCAAAAAAATCGTTTATGAAAAACATCACTTCATCTTGGAGATCTCAGAACGTCTAAAAAAATAAGATGGGGAGCCCATCTGGGCCGGGGGCCTTGTCCTCGCCCAGATCCATCACAGCCTTTTGAACTTCTTCCATGGAGATGAAGTTCCAGTAATCTGGCGTCTTCTTCATTGATGCGCTTGAACGAGAGGTTGTCCAGCCGCGGTCTGGCCCAACTCTCATTTTGAAGGAGCCCTTGAAAGTAGGATACAGCTTCTCTGCTAACCGCCTCTCTGTCCTTCGTCCGAATACCATTTGAAATTATACTGCTGATTCGGTTAACCTTTGCTTGAATACTAGCAACATTGTGGAAGTATCTCATGTTCCTATCACCTTCCTTGATCCACTTCGCTCGGGCTTTTTGTTTCCAAGAGATTTCCTTTTGTAAAACATTTGCTAAAAGGGCTTGAACAAGTTGGATTCTGTTCGCCAAAGTCTGTTTAGACATAGGACTGCTTTCTGCGTGGGAGTCGATCTTCTGGATTTCCATAAGGATCGAGTCCATCTCCTACTCCGCTCTTCGACATTCCTCTTTTGACCATTGCTTGAGTTTTTCTTTCAGCAACTTTAATTTGGAGCAGAGTCTGTGCCCCGTGTAGCCCTGGAACTGCATTTCTTTCCACCAATCAACCACCATGAATTTGAAACCTGTCACATGAAGCCAAGAGATGTCAAAACGGAACGGCTTCGAACCCCAGTCTGCCTCCTCAGCCGATAGGATTATAGGCCAGTGATCTGAAGTTGTCCTGGGAATGACCGACTGAGAGGAGGAAGGCATAAGATCCAACCATTCAGGGGAAATAATGAAATGGTCCAATATGGACAAGATTGGATCAAGTCTCTCGTTCGTCTAGGTGAAGCGGGAGCCTAAAAGGGGGAGGTCGACCAGGCAATTGCTATCAATCCAGTCAGAGAAAGCAACCATATGGGGCTTCACGGAGTTCCCAGATGATTTCTCTCCCGAGAATCTGATGGTATTGAAGTCTCCAGCGAAGCAAACAGGGTCGTTGAAGCTCTGGCAGACTGAAGATAATTCTTTCCAGAATTCACCCCTCAAGTTGTTGTTGATAGGCCCTTATACCGAACAAATGAGAAAATCTGAAGCCGTTGCGCTGTTCCCGAGGATAGCTGTGATGGAGAAAGAACTCACTGAGCTGTTCAGAAGGGTCCAATACGCTGACCTCCAAGCTATAACAATGCCGCCCGAGCTGCCCGACGCTTAAGCACCCAATTGGCATCTGAAGCCTTCCATATCGATCTCATCAACCGATCGTCCATCGCTTTCACTTTAGTTTCCTGAAGGCAGATAATTTGGGGGTTACTTCTGCTACAGGAATTCTTAATAAGTCTTCTTTTTTGTTTGGACCCCAACCCCCAAACATTCCATGAGATCATCTTCATGGGAGAACTTCACTTCCCTGCGATCCCTTGTTATCTTTCTCGACAGAGAATTCAGATATGCTTCCTAAATTAATGGCTTTCTGCTTCTGATCTTTTTTTCTTCCCTCCCTTGGGGTTCTTTTCTGAGAACACCTGTTGGGATCCAACGGACGACCCCTATTCTCCACGCATTGAAAAAGAGCGAGGTAGTCCTCTGGGCAGTCGTTGAACGAAAGTCCGAGCAGTCTTCCGATGTGTCCCATGGCGTCCCAAATCCACTTCTTCCTCTGCATCTTCTTGCTCAACGTAGCCCTCTGCTCTTCCTCTACCAGCCCAGCTTCGGGATTAACTATTCTAGCCTGGAGAGGTTCCACAATGATGACGTCTGCTCCTGAAGAATCCTGGAAGAGAGATAGGAGGTTGAGTTCCGAACCCTCAAATGGAAGCGAAAGACACTCAGATCTAGGAGTCGCTAAGGATGAAGGGGATTGCAAGGAGGAGAACGTATCTTCTTCAAACAGCAGAGGTTTTGGAGGAACGTCGAAAGGGATTGGTTGCAGGTGAAAGCTCATGTCTTCCTGCGAGGTGAGCCCAGTGTTGCTGATGTTGCTTCACTTCTCCTCATCCAACTCAAGAACCGAGTCTATGGAATGCACAGGAAGGGGAAGCCGAGAGGCAAGATGAAGGTTAGAGAGGACAGGTGTCCGGTTGAGATCGAAGGGAGTAGAGGCGAGATGGACGGATATAACGTCCGAACCCGCACCCCTCACCGAGGCAGGAAAGGTGGGTTCGAGGTCTGGGTGGAGGGGCGCCTCGGGTCCGAAGCTAAGATGAGGAGGTGAGACAGTCGCTGGATGTCCGCCACGTGGAATCGCGAAGTTAACCGAGCCGTCAGTCTCCTCGAGGCGCGATTTCGAAGCAACACGTGTCGACGATTCTGTGCGGAAGACGTCGTTGCAGGGAGAAGAAACGCTCATCGCGCCACGTAATGTCAAAACAGATGCACTGACGAGATGCGCATCTCAAGGCCGAGAGACGCTCTCTACGGTGCCACGTGGAGAAGTTTCTACCCGCCTCGATGCAGTGCAATTAACAGGTCCACCTACCCCTCTGAGATTATCTCGTGTGCCGCGGGTGCACCGAAAGCGAATGTCGTCTTCTTCTCTGGCTTAGACGGAAGTTGACTCTAGTGGGTGAGGAGGTACCCTGCTCCGCCATAGATCTCCCCAGTGCGGCAGGGGAGTGTTAGGCCCTTCTCTTTGGACTGGAAGCTCGATCGTCCTGTCCTCCACGACAACAATTGGAGGACCAAAAAAGAAAAAGAAATATTTGAAGTTATCTATTTGTAACATTTAAATCCTACGTGTGGCTGTCTTGGCGAATTATAAGCAACAAATCTGGTACACATCAATCACTTCCTTTACAACTAGTTTTCTTTCATTGAATCCTATAGTGCATCAGAGATTTATCTCCGCATGCTTCTATCAATCTCTGAAATTACCACACTATTCTTGTCTGGGCAGAATCAACAACTTTAGGGGGTGATAACATCAATTCCAAAATTTCATAGAGAGAGGTGAGTGGACTTTGATACTCTGGCAGAGTGTGATGGATGATATGCAGGCACTTCGAAATTGTGAATGTGGCATACAGGAAGACAAATTAAACCACCCAAGTTATGTTACCCAGTGGAGATGTATCATGAACCAAAAAACAAGCTTATTCGATTATTTGACTATTGGATTGGTGAACATAAAGCAGACGGTTAAAAATGAAAAATATCCAACAGTCCTATGGCCACAAACAAGCGTCCACAAATCAGAGGTTAGGATTATTCAACCAATCTGATATTGAGATAGTGACTCGGAGACAGTGGGGTGCATGGTCTATCGGTTTTATTTGAGTTAATATATGCCACGTGTACAGTTTCTGAATGACTGCGTATCAAGCATCATGTGCAGCCTGAGTATCATGTAACTCGACAAGAATGCCATGGAAAGAAAACACTTATTAAACATCAAATGTCAGTATCAGACAAAAAATTCATTCCCATTTCGATATAATCCGCCTTTAAAGAAACCCTACAATCGAGAAACCAAGAGAGGATAACGTACCGATCAGCCATGGCCACCGCACCGGACGATCTGGAGCTTCCTTCGTCAAGTACCGGAACCTCGACGGCATCGTGCTCGCTCCTCTCGCTTCTTCCTCTTCTCCTCCTTTCGATCCATCGGCGGCAGCAGCGGAGGCGGCGATATCCGACGACTCTGATCCCCCATTTGCAGCAGCCCGGGGGATAAACCCTAACCCTAGATTTCTGCCGGATGGAAGGTCCCACCTTCGGAAGAGAGCGCGAGGTGGGATGGGTGCTTTTATAGGAGGAAGCCAGATAACGACATTGATAGTGGGAGAGGGATGAGAGATCGGACGGTTGAAAATGCGCCGGGATTCGTGATGGGATGCAATGGGATGCGAGAGAAGAGGGAGGGAAACGGACATGGCGGGACGGAAGAGTTCTACCTCTTCTACTATTGGCGAAAGGGGTTTGGTATTTAGATGAGTTGTTACAAAGCCCACACGAGTAGAGGGCTGCTGGTCTTCCCGCACTCACACGTGCCAGCGTGGAACATGCATGTGAGATCTGAGCTCTCCGTCAGTCAGGGCCCTACGCTGTTTAGATATTTGGGCCTAGCACTGCGCATTTTACTCGTCGAGTGAACCAAAGTGTGGAAAGAAAACGGATGGGTTTTAGCCATCCATTCGTTTCGTGCATTGAAGCCCACCGGAGGAGTAAAAATGTTTTCAGATAACGGATCTAATCAGTGTGGCGGCCTGATGAAAAGCTGTGATGTCACACGCGAATGAGAATTTGCCTGGTGTGCTTGCGCGTACACGGGCTTTAGACGTGTGTCTCCCCATAAATAGGGGGTGTTAATAGGCCGGATGGGCCTATAACTCAAAGTTTGAATAAGTTTGGCCCAACTGCCCGGCCCAAAATAGTTTAAAATCCGGGCGAGATCTACCCTAGGCCAGGCCCGGCCCGTAATAGCCCTACCAATCAATAAATTGTATTAATTGTTCAAAATTCAGCCACCCATCTCTCATCTAACACACCTGTTGCGACAATCATAAGTGCAAAGCTAAAAGGTAGTAATAACTTAGTGAGACTAAGGTCGTACTTACGGGAACTTGTTATCGTGTGATTTCCGGAATACATTAGAATTATAATTAGAATCTAAACTAATTATTAAAACAGGGAAACGACCATTAATCAAGGGGTTTTTCGCAATTCCGGGCGCACAACCCTGTCGCAATTCACTCGTAGTTTCTTTAATGTTGATTTTTTTTCGATTCGATTATATCACATGACTGGAATCGAGGTCTTATCCCATCCAGTTAGATAATAGAGTAATTAAATCATCATTCGTAAACTTTAAAATAAATTTGAACTTACATTGAATTGGTTCCCTCATAAAACATCAGTGACTTGATTGTAGTATATTCAAAACATATATCATATTCAGAGTCAACAGTAAATTAATAAAATATACCGATCAATCCCTTATAAAATATGTAAAAAAATATTCAGTCTTTTTAAGCATCTATGTACCTGGAGTCGACAATGAATCAAAATAAACTGTAACTACTTATTTATTCAAACAAAATATCTATGAATTGTTCAACATGAAAGCCAGATGACTTCAAATAAAGTAAAATAAATGTTAAGAAAAACTGCAAACTTCACCTCTTAGCTCGATCTAAGAGATTAGTCATTCATAAACATGATTGAAATAAAACTAAAAAACATAAAAAAAAAACATAAAAAACTAACTAGAACCGAATGATTAAAGAGTAGGAGTGACTCATTAAAACTCCATAACTTTATGCTCTACTCATTCTATCATGGTATGTGTTTATAAGATCCTAAAACATCCCTTTACATGGCTTGGATTCACACTGACTTCAAAACTGACTTGATTTTACACAGCTATCGCATCTTCGATAGCATATTCGATGGCATTGAGTTTCCATTGAATAATCTAGGTAAAATTAAAAAACTGTTTAGCAACAAACTTTTGAATTCTCATAATTTTATCGATGTTATCGAACCTCATTTGATGGAATCAATTTTGATTTTAATGGCATCAAAGAACACCTGAATTTATCCATCGATGAAATCTGAAATTCTTGATGGACTCTGTATGGGTTAGGCTAGGCTAGGGCTAGGCTTTCTCTCTTTCTCACCAGCTCTCTCCTCGGTGGAAGGATGGCTTCCTGGATTCCCTGTTGATGCTTCTGAATGGGAGTGAATCCTTTCATTGGATCCTTGTGTGTGTCAAATGAGAATGGGAAGGGGGCTATTTATAGTCTCCCAATCCGATTTTCTGGTAACTTTTGGTGATCCAGGGCAAAATGTAGTTGAATTGCTCGAATTGGAGATTGCTACATTACAAGGAGATGGGCATCAGAGTAAACGCGCCTCAAATGCACACTTAAGCCTTGAAAAAGGAGACGCCCACATGCTTAAGGGACGCTACTCGAGAGAGAGGGAGTGCCACGTGGCCGATGGCAACCTAGCTGATGTCGATCCCCGCTTGGACTCCCTGATTTGGCAAGTAGTATCCTCTAAGTGTGTAGAGGCTCTGTTATCAAGGTTACTGTTTGAGGTTTTTGTCATTTATTCAATTGGGCTTCAGTTCGAGCTTGGTTTTAGGCTTAATTAGGTGGGTTGATTGGGTTATGGGTTTGGGTAGGTTGATCGGGTGAGTTGACTAAGTGAGTTGACTCATTGCTCTCGGGTTTTGGTTCTTAGGGCTTAGGGTTTAGGGTTAGGCTGACTGGGTTGATTGGGTTGAATGGGCTGAGTTTAAGGTGTTGGGGATTATGCTGCGAAATCACATAAAGATGGATCTAGGATAGCAATCCAAGAGCACAAAGCAAACACAAGAGAACACAAAAGATTTAACGTGAAAAACCCTTTGGGAAAAAAACCACGGCACAAAGCGACAGATATTTATTATAAAAGCAGAAATTACTGAGAGAAAAGACTTACCCGATTCAAACAAGCTTGAATCTCACCCTTGCTACACCATTTGCAAACCCTATAACCATTTTAGAAAGCAGTAGAATCCCTTAGAATAATATCTCTCAATCCCCTTTACACCCATATATATAGTTTTAGGAAGAATTCCAAACAAAATCGGAAAGAATCATAAATGAAATTGGAAACAAATCCCGTGCTTTCATAGTTGCATGAAAAATCTGTGCAGAATTTGATTAGATTTAAGACATCAAATACAACATAGGGTTTGGGAATGGAGTTCCCGGGGTTTCGGCTTATAAGGTTAGGGTTTAGGATTGGGGTTCGGTTGTCCATCTATCCATTCAAACTCAATCTGCTTATCGACCTAAGGTGATATGTCTACATAAATGTGGCGTTGGATATTCCAAATCCAAAATTGATACGCCATATATAATCATCTTTAATCCTCAACGCACAGGCACAATTTTCAAAGTTTTAAATTGTCATTGATTGACCACCTTGACCAAACACAATTGTGGAATTAAAACACGGGATTAGAAAGTCCATCCTATATAATCCGTTCTAATACCATGCACCAAATGAGCCTTTAGCCTTTTAAAGGTGTCATGTCAATAGCATGGGTTGCAATAGGGTTGTTATTTGTGCAAATAGCATCAGGCGAGGCCCTGGAGATAGATGATCCCTCAGTGAGCTATATGATATCTTTCATATTCAACTTATGAGATTTTGTTTGCTATAAGAGTTTAGCTAGGGTGATGTTGGCCTCATAGGCGCATCACATGATAACATATATGAGATCTTGTCGGCCCAGCAGATAGGGAACTCAGGACTATGTCAGATCAGCTAAGCTCAAGGCGATGATGAACTATTCCACTTACATCTCATTTTCTCAATGTGCATTGTTCTTTTATTATGTGATCAAATATTTTCTCCTTCCCTATTTGCTCTCATAACTCTCTTTTCTCGAGTCTTGTTGCTTTCTCTCTTAAAGAAGGCGTAGTACAAGTAGGAGGTTATGTGTACGACCCACATGATGAATGGCCCAAACCAAAGTGACGAGCAATCAACGTGTCTAATATTCCAGTAACTGGGTACACTGCAACTTTAAGCTAGTGGGGCTAACCACATGTTAAGTTTTAGAATCTAGATCCTCAGCTTGCCACAAACAACTATTTCCTGTTTTCCTGCAATCACTGACGTTGTTAGCACTGCTACATAAAACGCAATCTGTGATAATACGATTCAATCACATCACAAAAAACATAACAATCCTGTTTGTGGAAAGCAGAGGATCCGGATTCGATGTATTATATCCACTTCATCCATCCATTTTGCCAACTAACTCTAAGTTGGGGGTTCAACTTATATAGATTTGGCAGTTTCTTCAATGCGGTCATGCAACAAATCACACACAGATCAAGGTACCCAGGAACAAGGTAGATATGAAACTCAAGTTGTGCATGCTACTCAAAATAGCAGGGAGGAAAGACCCACCGTTGACACCTTATTAGGCAGGTACCTGAAATTTTGGATCGGGCTCACATCCATATTTTACCTTCACGCTGGTGAACCTTCTAAGATTTGGATGGAATATAAACATGTGTATGCAAAAGGAAGGTGTCAACAACAAGTGTTTTCATCCCTACTTTTTTCAAATGGATGTTTTATTGGTCCATACCCTAAAACAGATAGACATGGTGCATAAGAAAGGGGTCACTTGGCACGATGGATTTGGGGGGATTTGAGAAGATTTCAAATCCCTTGGTTGTCTGTCACCATAAAGTTACTGGGGGTTTCAAATCCCCCAAAGAGGGGGTTTGAAATCCTTGTGAGAGCTTAGATTACATGTAAAATCCTTCCAAGAGTTGCATATGTAACATGTGTGTCACCTTACTATATATTATTCTTTTGGACACATGCCCCACTCATGATATTCAAAAACAATTTAGATTATCAATTGCATCACTATAATTACTTTAATATGACAATGAACATCGTCCAAACATTGTCCATGTAAATCAACGATTAAAAATCATTGGTTAGTCACTCGGACACGATCTTGTGCTTGTGGCCCATCCGAGACTTGGAATTTCATCATTTTTGGGCAAAGCATATATCTCAGCAGGCTTATTACAACCATTGTATCAAACATTATGTGTCACTGATTAAAAAATTAAAGCTGATTTAGTGTTTAAATTCAAACACTTGTAAATATACCATAAATAGCTACTTTTGGATTAAAGTTTATTTCCAATCCAAGGTGTCAAACATGATAGGAGGATAGGGGATTTCAAATCAGCGGGTCCCGAATCAAGCTCCCAGACAGGCCCTAACACAAACATCAAGATGATGGGTAGGGATTGGGTACCACCCCCACCATGACCTAGCTGGGGAGGGATAATCCTGTCAGGGGATCTGTGGGGCTCATCATGATACGTGTGTTTTATCCAGCCGTCCATCCATTTTGAAAGATCGTTTTAGGGCATGAACCCAAAAAGAGGTAAATAAAATGCTTGAGTAGACCACACCATAGGAAACAATATGGATTGAATGACTAAAGCTAAAAACCTTTTGGGGCCACATAAGTTTTGGATCAAGCTGATATTTATGTTTTCCCTTCGTCCAGGTCTATGTGACCTTATGAACAGATTGGATGAAAAATAAACATTACGGTTGGCTTCAGGAAGGTTTCAACGGTGGTGCTCGTTGTCACCGCAACTTCCTGTAGTATGGTTCACTTGAGCCTTAGATCTGCCTCCTTCTTAGGCTTATGCGCTAAAATCATATTTAAAAATGGATGGATGGCTTGGATAAAACACATATATCTAAGTGGGTTGATAGAGCCCTGACAGTACCGTTCATCTCTTGCTAGGTCCTAGTGGGGGGTGATACCCAATCCAATCCGCGCCACAGTTGTTACCGGGATTCCTGCAAATATGCATGCACTAAAGGGCATTTATGACATTTTATGAAAAAAGGCATTTTAGTATTTTTAACTCAAAACTAGAGGTGCACACAAGTCGAACCGAACCGAGCTTTGCCCAGCTTGTGCTTGACTCGGACTGCTCGAGTCTTAGCTCGGGCTCGGCTCGGCTCGACCTTCAAGCTCAGAACAGCAGCTCGTGCTCGGCTCGGCCGAGTTCGAGCTCGGCCAGTGGTTGCTGGTCGGATATGTTTCGCTACTCGGATGATCGGAACAAATGGAGAGAATGGAGGATAGGACTCACTTTCGAAGAGAAGCTTGTCCGGACAGATGCTGGAAGAGGGAATGTCCCCGGGTAGAGAGTATTGGGCGGAGCTCATCCGAACAGATGCTGGAAGCAGGAAATGCTCATCTGGACAGATGCTGGAAGAAAAAAATGTCACCGGACAATCGTTGGAAGAAGGTAATGTAGCCGGACGAACGGTCGATTTAGGTGATTTGGGCGATAGGGAGGGAGAACGAGTAGGGTTGCTGGTTTGGGGTACTAGGTAGGGTCGGGCGATTAGATTGGGTTTTTTAAAAATCCTTTATATACTAACTTAAAGTCGAGTTGAGTCGAGCTACATCCAACTCGGACTCGACTCAAAATATTCCGAGCGCCCAAAACATGGCTTGATTCGATCTGAGTCGAGTCGAGCGAGTTATCGAGCTTAGGCTGCTCGTGTACAGCTCTACTCAAAACACACTGCCTTCCGTCCTCGCAGACTCAAGAGCGGGGTCGAGCAGTGATGCTCGTCACGACCCGGTGAACGTTAGCAAGACGCCTCACCCTCACCTTCTGATGGAAGATCAGAAGCAAATTCTAAAAGCAGTGTTTGGAGAATCATCATCAGACACCGAAGATGAAAACGAACGGTCCGATTTCATCCATGTACGTTTCCGATTTCGTCCAATTGCATTTTCCCTTTTTTTGCCATTTCCTGCTCTTTTTCCTTTATGCGTTGTTTCCTCGTTCGGTCCGTCGCAGACACATGGGGAGAAAAACCCTAGCTGGGAAAGGGTAAAGGAGATCGACGGGTTATGGTTGTGCAGCGACTTTCTCTCTCCGGAGCGGCAATCTTCGTTGCTTTCTTCGATCCAACGCGGTGAGTCTTCTCTTCTTCGGTTCGTCGCGCTCGAGATTCATTCCAGGAATATCCATTTCTGGGGCCTGGATGTGCGCTTCTTTGGATGATCCAGACCGTTTATCTGGTTTGCTATACATTGGATGGCTCAGGGGCACGGAAAAAAAAATGAATAATGCTGATAGGTTGATCTTAGTGTAACCGGTGGATGGACTTTTTATCCTTTTCCTCTTCGGCCGTTACTTCAGATGCCACCACTTGGACGGTTAGGATCATCTGATTAGTGTTTTTCAAGAAATGTTGCCTGTCCATGGTAGGGTTTAGTAGAATGACGGTCTGGATCATCCAGCCATGCTGCTACATTGGCCGGAGAAACGGCAAGCATGATTGATGCAAAGGGATCTTTTTGAGAATTTGGTAGCTGGTAGGTTTCTGCTGCAGCGGCAAGGTCTGTGTCCCTTGGCCCATCCATGATGAGTCCCTTGATGGATGAATGCACCAATCATCAAATTGCATGGATAGGCTTGTCTGATCAATGTGGTATTGTACATTGCCCATCCATTACATATGGTCCCGCAAATGGATGGTGCAGATCATCTCTACATGCAGCTATGTGGGCTCCATCATTCCCATGCTATATAATGAACCTCTAGCATGGGAACTAGAGTTGGCCTTCATTATTTTAAATGGGAAGCAGTAACACTGATCGATCATTTCATTCTCTTCCTTCTACCATCTCCACCGTTCATGCGACACAAAGCTAGGGCGATCAGAACTGTTGATCTTCTGGGCCTACATTGATGGTGATATGTTCATTTCTCCAAGAGCATGTATGGGTGTTTGATCCTCTTCAAGGGGGATCTACATCCTAGTGCACATGACAATGAATGATGGTCTTCGGGAATCGATCTCTGCTTTATTATTTGACAGGAAATAAATATATAAGAAAACATAGGATCTATCTAAAGGAATACCTAGGATCTATCAATATTTGGATAACCTAAGAATATGATCTATTAAAGTTTTGGATATCCCAAAGACAACAATAAATACAAAATTTCACCCAATCAAACTAATCCGTATCTAGCCATGAATTTATTTTTTCTTCATATTTTTTTATATATTTTATTTTAAAATCATAACATTCCACCCCTCTTCAAAGAACCTTGTCCTCAAGATTCGTTTCCTTTTTGGTTCATCTTCCTCAATCTCCTCTTTGGCATCACCAACTTTTCATCACAATTGTAACACAGGCCCTTCTCTTTGCATGCTTGCGTATCTGCCCATGACGGGTTTTTTTTTTTTGAGAGATAACAGAAACTTGTATTAAAAGATGGAGAGTTACAAGAAGGGGATCAACCCGCTGAGATAGCGGATCAATTACCGATCATACAAAAACAAATTACAATCCTTGAAATGAAACACATTTGAGGCCCACTCAAAAATATGGTAATGGACTCTTTTAAATACGGACCCGACCGAGTTGGATTCCCCCTTGAAACATCTCCCATTTCTTTCTTCCCACACCTCCCACCAAACTACCAAAAGGGCCATTCTCCAGACGAACGTTCTTTGCTTTCCAAGGACTACACCATGCCAAGCTTTGAGCAGCCGACCTGTCGAATTAGGGAGGGCCCAGGACATATTGAACCAAGAGAAAATTACTGTCCAGATATGATTGATAAAGGGGCAATGGATGAACAAATGATCCACTGATTCTGCGTCCGCCATACAACAGAGACAAATATTGGTGATAATCATACATTTTTTTGCTCAAATTATCAACTGTCAATATCTTCTTTTTACCAACCAACCAGCCAAAGGCCGTACTCTTTGGAGGGAGCTTGTATTTCCACACTTTATCTGTCATTATCTCTCCAGGGACTTCGAGTTTCCTTCTGATAAAGTTGTAAAGGGATTTGACCAACAGGGCGCCCGATTTGTCAAATCTCCACACCGGCCTATCTGTTCCAAGCTGATCAGGTTTGCTGCTACTAATACGAGTGAGAAGGGCCGCTAACTCTTCGATCTCCCAATCGAGAAGATTCCTTCTGCATAAAAGATTCCAGACAATCTCATTCCCATGGGTATTGTAACTGTTAGCTACCGAGATAAGCCGATTTAGGGCCAGACGATATATGTTTGGAAACACATCATTTAAAGCTTGATCTCCCACCCAAATATCTTCCCAAAAGCGGATATTGTTGCCTTTACTAATGTTAAACCCAATACCTTTAAGAATCTCCTGTTTCATTTCTAACACACCTTTCCATAAAGTTGAGGCTCTATATGCTATGGAGTCTCTAGTCCACCACCCTCCTTCTGATTCGCCGTATTTGCTTTTAACCAACGAGTTCCATAGAGTTCCAGATTCCATTCCAAGTCTCCCAGTCCACTTTCCTAAAAGGGCCCGGTTCATACTCTTGAGGTTTCTAACACTTGCACCATCTTCTTGAGTTTGTTGACATACCACCTTCCAATCAACCAGATGAAATTTCTTCTTGTCCTCCTTTCCATACCATAGAGAATCTCGTCTAAGTCTTTTGAGCCTATCCAGAATCGCACTTGGGAATTTGAAAAGGGACATGAAGTATAAAGGCAGGTTCGAAAGCACCGCTTTTATCATAGTGAGGCGACCCCCCAAAGACGGTTTTTTTTTTTCTTTTTATATAGATGTTCCTACTCTGGGTATCATTGAAGTAATATTGGGTATTGGTCGGGTCTCATTGAAGTTGTTGGAGTTTTCTTCCTGCTTGCACGCACACCCGATTGTGGCCACCAAAGCTGTAGGTTGGAATATTCAAGTTCTGGCCCAATTCTCTTCCTTTAACCCTCCAATGATGCAACACACAGGCATCTTTTCTGTCCATACTTCAACTTGATTTGCGAGCCTCTCGAAATTAGTTTGTAGTCGTTTGTAGTAATTTTGAGAGTGCGGCATCAAAATCTTCGTATTCAGTTGGTCCGAAACGGATGCTCATTGCCTTTATGAAATTGGCCCATGGCAAGGTTGCTTGTGTTTTCTTGTACCATTGATATTATTGCACCACATCGTCTTCCAAACGAAAGGACGTTAATAGAACCTTCTGATACTCTGGCATGTTCTCAACTAGAAAAATTATTCAGCACGATTGACCCAACTTGTCGGATCTTTGCCACAAAACTTTGGAAGGCGAGATGTGTGTACTTGTCTAAATGGGTACCGCTCTATCTCTATTCGGCCTACTTTTAGGTCCACCTGATTTGCTTTGCGCATCTCAATCATTGGTATGATCTCCTGCATCCTTGATAAAAAATGATGCCAGCCACTCATATTGGAGGGTCATGGCATACATGGTCTCTTTGATCTCCCGCAAGAATCTACAATGTTGTTGAGTTTGTTTTTCCAACATTTCGACCTTAGCCTCCATCGATTCTGTCTGCTATGCTTGTGTGGCGAGTTTGGGCATCCCTAGAATTGATGTATGATATCAAATGATATGGTCCTTGCTCCAAGAGCAGGTACAAGTGTTTGATCCTCTTCGAGGGGGATCTACCTCCTATTGCTCAATCAATTTCTAATTTATTATTTGATAACAACTATATTTATAGGATAAACTTAGGATATGTCCAAGATTAGGATATCCCAAAGATAGCAGTAATTACAAAATATTACCCAATCATATCTAATCATTCTCATTGATCTCTATCTAGCTGGGATTTTATTTCATATTTTTGTTTATTTTATTTTATTTTATTTTTAAATCCTACTAGATGGACGCTAACTAAAAAAATGATGCGACTGTGTGGAATGGACTTAGCTGCCCTTTTGGTGCAAACTTTTCCCTGTTGAAATGGATAGTTGCTCAATCTTTTACTAAAAAATTCTAATTGTTTATTTGCGGACCATTGACTTAGAAGATCCAATCGCCATGATTTTGGGCTATGGCTCATCTATCAGCTGGCCCGCTAGACTATTGTCCTGATCATCCTAGACTCAGGTGACATTTACCTTGAAGATGGAAGAGAGGGAGGAGAAATTGGTCGCTTCTGGTAGTGGGTCTTGGTAGCAAACCTCCTTTTAGCACATATAAAACTTTTTTACTTTAAAGTCTTCTTTGTGCTACTATGACAAAGTCCCACATTTTTCTTCACGAGACATGCATGCAGAAGGATGGTTCACTGAAGCTTCTCATAATCAGGTACTCATATGCCTCCCATTTGTCCTAGAACTTGCTATTTGTCCTCCAAAAGTTCCATGCTTTTTTAAAGAGAGAGAAAAAAGAAAAAGAAAAATCTTTCTATCTTGGATTCACCAATGATATTCTTAAACCTAGATGTCCGTAATGATTGCATATTTTGGATCTAAAATCTCGGTGTCAGTCACAATGTTTTCTTTCAATTGTCACCATTTAATTTATTTTAGTGCACCTATTCACTAAAATCACATTATTGCACTTCTTGCTTCTTTCTTGAAGAAAGGTCTCAAAAAGCTATCACTTTAAAGATAACATTTTGGTTATTATTTGCTTGCCTATGCTGAAGTGACTTGAGAGAAACTATATGAAGTTGTCAACGGAACTTGAAAATATTTGTTGTTTTACAGGCAAAAATATTCCCTAAAAAAATATTCCTGCACTGCAACTTATTATGTTGTTGAAGTGCCATCACTCACATTCATGTTCATAAACACTTTGTTTTTGAATTGCAATTGCTCTTCTGATTCATGCATGGACACTTGATCCTATAAATGCAAAGGAATGAAGAAGAATGAAGAATAAAAAAGAGAAAATAGGTCTCCCGCTCGTTAGATGAGCTGGTAGAGATGGTGTAGTGTGTGTTAGTAATCCAGGGCTCAATCCCTGCTAGCGTTATGCAATTTGATTATCGAAGAAATCTTGCACACTAACCCCTAATTAGCCATTCTAAGCTTCCATGGATAGTTGATCATAGTAAACAAACTAATATGAAGGTTTAATAATCATATGAGGTTGATTAGCTCTCAGGTCACATACATTCAACACCCACAGTAGTAATTGATCAGTCTGTGGCTCCACATGCATGGTCCAGTCAATAAGTCCACAAATCAATATTTTCTATAGCAACTATTAGTAAGTGACTTGTTGGGCAAGTTTCTGTAGTAATTTTGTCACTTTGTGAACTACTTTCAAACAATGTATGAGTGACATGAAACTGCTCAAGTCCGGAAGCCAATTGAGTTTGCTTCCAAACAAGCCCAAAATCACGCGATTCTGATTTCATATGAATGAGTTGGGCGATTTCCCTATGGGCTGTGTGGTTGTGACAGGGTTGACGGAATTCTAGCCATTTTAGGTATTTATCAATACAGATGGTTCAAATTAGCTTCAATGAATGGCTCAGATTGAATTAGCATTTTAAATCTCTGCATATGCTTTATGGTGCTGTGTGGGAAAGGATGTTAATGAATCAAATTTCAGTTTACTCGTGTTTAAAACTGCAAAGGGTTTCATCTTTCAAAAAAAAAAAAAAACTGCAACGGGTTTCCTAAGAATGTGTTGCTCCCTTTCTAGAAGTGCAACTCAAGTCTCTACAAAACCCTAACTTCCATCTCCCATCTTCTTCCTACATTTTCCATGGCGGTTCTACATCACTCATGTCAAGGTCTTTAATGCAATGGATCATACTGATGAATGAATTTCCCTTCAGCAAGTATCTATCTCATGTACTACATCAAAGCAGGGCATGATATGCTTTATTTACAAAATCACCAGACTCGTAATGTGTTGTTGAGCATAGCAACTGAATTTTCCACTCTGCATATATTGAAGTGATAGAAAACTAGTTCTGGATTGTTGAGTTAATTTCGTTATTTTGGAGTTGATTTTTGTTATGCTCTCTATAAAGGGTCATTTTTGTTTTGAACAGCAAACTTCAACAATTTTATATTATTTCAGTGCTATTTTAACAACTCTAATTTTGCCCACCAATGTGAACTTTGATACACTTTTCCCCCCCTTTGAATAATAACAATGGAGCTTTGCTAGGCCCACACATGTGTGCAATAAAGCTCATGTACACTCCACACATTTGTCAGCGTGGCACTATATGTCTGAGGTCCAACCCAGTCAGCAGAATGGCGCCACTATATTGATTCCCTAGCCCAAGAATCTGGTTGATCCACTGATTTAGTGGGCCAAAGTTAACAAAACAAACATACGGCTTTGGAAAACTTGGCTGAAGTTTTCTAACCCCATCCATCTGTTTCCAGTATTGGGGTTCACTTACCAAGTGGATCAGATTTATTTTCTGGGGAAACATGTATATGGTCGGATGAACTTGAGGGCTGGATTGGATCACGCACCTATGGGCCATTCTGGTACATGCGCGTGCATATATGAGCTTTATTGCACACGCGTGTGCAACTAGCAAAGCTCACAACATTAATATATAACTTTGACTGATGGACACTGTGGAAGTATATGTAATTGTGTGTGCATGTGTATGTTTGTTATGTACCCCAATGGAGCATTGTAACATTTCCTTCAAACTAATATGTGTGTGTGTGTGGGCGCGCGCGCGCACACACTTGCCCTAGCAGCTGTCTCCCCTCTTCTTCCCTTTTCTCCTCCTCTTCCTCTTCCATATTTTTTTATTTTATATTTCTACTGATACCAAGTATAAATATAAAATAAAGAAATATGGAAGAGGGAGAGGAGGAGAAAAAGGGAGGAGGAGAGACGACTGCTAGGGCAAGTGTGTTGTGTGTGTTGCTTGGTCTAAAGACCAAGACACACACACATATTAGTTTGAAGGAAATGTTATAGTGCTCCTTTGGGTACATAACAAACATACGCACACGCACAATTACATATACTTCCACACTCCCCCTCAAGCTGGAGCATGTATATTAATCATGCCCAGCTTGGAATACATACAAAGAAAATGAAGATAATAAGCGTGGATCATTGCTCCCCCACAAATACAACATAGCCATAACAAACAAAACTCGACAACAATCGAGTCACTAACTTGTCGTCCACATGTAAATTCTCTCACAAACTAGTGCAACTTGCACAATAACTGAGTGTGCATCATGTGCAACACTCGAGAGAACACACACATTAGCATATGATGACTTGTGTGTATCACGTGCAACAACACTCACAACAAGCAACTGAGTGGAGGGACACTCACACCATAAACATGCTTGATAGAGGAAGAGGAGATGAACCGAGAAGGAAGGATCTACCATTTGTAAAGAATCCCCATGAAGGTTGAGTGAAGCATTTCATCGAGCACCTTGTGTGCGTAGGATGCATCTAGGCACGATACAAAACTTCAACTTCGCAATCACAATCTGCATATCGGATTATTGGGCCACCGAAATGTGGTTCACAAATCCAGCCCATCCATTATGTGTGTCCCACTTGGATGAGGTGCCAGATCAAGTTTGAGCCGCATCCAAAACTCAGGTGGGCCCCACCAAGTGATTTTATATGTTTTAGGCATGTCTTCACATGGTTTTAGATGGTATGGCGCACCTAAGTTCTGTATAAGGATGATTTTTGAGATATCCCATAACCTAAAGGGGACCTATCAAATGTAGCGTTGATGTCCAACACACAACACGATGGGGCCCACACAGCTCGACCTCTTCCCATGAGGTCGACCTTATACTATCATTTCCCTATATATATATATATATATATGTATTAGTTTGAACGAAATGTTATACTGCTCTGCTGGGGTACATAACAAACATACACACGCACACATAATTACATATACTTCCACAGGACACAAGCATCAAATAGGTTCTTGAGGTTGGCTATGTAACCATTTCCTCCTACAGAGGTCTAGGGTTCATTTGTGGTTCATCATACTCAAAAGACGCATCCTCGACAGTCTTGCATTTATTTTACTGATACATCTTTTTGCTGAAGGCTATGCGGTTTGGAGATCTTCCAGAGTGGGCAATGGAACTCTCTGGATTTATCCGTGAGGCAGTGTTTTGTAGCGAATTCTTTTCCGAGTTATGCGAGGAGACGATTCCTAAACAAGATGATGCGGAAGCATGTCCCTTGGCATCGGACTTGCTGTGGAGAGAGCCACTCTTTGATCAACTAATTGTAAACGTATACCAACCAGGTGAGGTGCGAGCATAACTTCTCCAATATCATGGATTTGACGGTCACCATGCCTAAAAGAAAAGTGCCCAATGCCCTTTGATTGACTGACATAGGCCCACACACATCCGAGTATGATGCTTGTTTTCTACTTGATTGACTGCACCTATGTGAACCAAACAAATGACACATGGCGCCTTTTTCTCCCACATTCATGAGGGATTAGCATACCTCTTGAAGGCGTCATTTGGATCACGAAGCCAAGTGTCTAGGAAAGCTGATTTGTTTGGGCCACCCACTGACAGCGCACCAGCAGTAGATCTTACTGTGAAGCTTTTCTTCTGAGAAAGAAACCAAACTAAAGATGGAGAGAGGGCTGAACTGTTGTCAGGTGACCCACTAAAACCCGGTTTCCTGGAAATCCGGTTTTGTTCAAATGAGGCCTTAAAAGTACCTGTTTCTCATTTTCAATAACTAATGTTATTATAGATCCATGCTCCATAAATACCTCCTATCTTCTGTTTTTCAGACTTATATTCTGTTTGATTAGCTTGATTTAACTAATGCATTTCATAGATTTCGCAGCATATTCTCTCCGTTTCTGAAGTCATTTCTTGAAAATTTTTCCATCTGACTAATAATCATTGGCCATTAGCATGACCACGACCCCTATCAATCTTGTGAATTGAGGATCTAGCTCAACTTCCTATTTCAGAATGAGAACTGATCACATACAGGCAATGATTCCGTAGCATCTTTCTCACCAACATGCCACTTTTGTAGAACAATAGTACCATTACAGCAGTCTGCCCCACCACGATGATCACCACTCTTGAAAATCAGGCTAGTTCCCTCACTAGGTGGGCCATGCCCATATGCTGAGTCAGGGTATTGGTTTTCCATTAATCCAACAGTGTGGCCCACCTGATAAGCAGAAGGGCCTGATTTTTGTCCCAGGCGATCTCCACAGCAGGGCCTACCATTTCAATGGTACTCATGTCCTATGCAAGTGGCACGCTGGCAGATGGTACGTCTCCACTAGTTGTGGTATCTTGCCTGTATGTGTCAGTTTTCTTTCATAATTTGGCAACCTCATGCTATCCTTTTGCGCAAGTATTCATGTTAGTCACACATGAACATCACCAAGAAGTAGATTAAACTTCAAATCAACTACAAATCCTAAAACTTGTTCTGGTCCCCTGTGTTGGCAGTTGTTTTATACCATCCATTGTTTTTGTACATGTGGCCCACCTGATGAGCTAACCAACCTTAGTTTTGCGTCGGGTCATCTACACAGACACACACCTGATCCACAGCTCCAATGCCACACACGGCAGATCATGGCACACATGCTGATCTGGCATGTGCGGCCATGACTAGAGGGGCATGCAGACTTAGCAAAATACCACTCATTTGCATCGATCGTCCATTTGTTTCTCTCTCATTAATACTGAAGTTATTAATGGAAGAGCATAGTTAATACTAGCATGTATGCACATGGCCAGGGAATATGCGGTCATGTGGACCTCATGCGCTTTGATGATGGAATTGCGATCATCTCCCTAGAATCTGCTTGCGTGATGCACTTCACGCGGGTTGAAAGAGAAGCTCATGGAGATGAAAATGGAGAAGAAGAGAAAGAAGGTTCTCTAACTAGAAAGGTTCCCGTCTTCTTGTCTCCCGGATCACTAGTCCTCATGTCGGGAGAAGCTCGGTATCTTTGGAAGCATGAGATAAACCGTAAGAGGGGGTTTCAGGTATGGGAAGGGCAGGAGATCCATCAATTGAGAAGGACCTCAGTGACATTAAGGAAGCTCTGCCAACCCAAGTAAGCTCTGTTGTGGTGCATTCCGCAGCCTGAACTGCCTAGTGTGGGCCCCACTCATTTGCAAAATCGAGCCTTTTAAACCAGTTTCCTCTTCTAGAAGGGTGGCATATAATCTGGACTGTTCATCGAGTGGCCCTAACAGCAATCAGACTGTACAAATTATGTTGGAACATGTACAGGTACTACCACATACTTTTGAAACAGTAGGCACTGTAATTGGTTGATTTATAAGTCTTGGCTATTGTTAGATCAGTCCATACACATTGTTTGGTGGAGAAAGCTTCAAAAAATCTGCTGCATCACTATAAGATACATGGCTCTTTGACCATCGGATCTGGTCATAGATAGTGTGCACACTACTATCTATACATGCACCCCCCACACAAACCTTTACATGCAGCACAAGTGCCAATCTGTCATGGGGTGGTGGAGCATCTGAAGAGCGAATAAAGTGGGCCCACCGTGAAGACGACCTGGCATGAAAATCAGGCAAGTGCACTTATCACTACAGCTGTTCCTATTGAATCTTCACCATTTGCTTTTAAAGAAAGAAAGAAAAGATTTTTTTTTTTTTAATCTGTCCATTGGTTTGGTCCATGGTGGTCCACTTTATAACTCAACTGGCCTGATTTTTGCTCCAGGTAATCTAGAGAGTGACACCCAGCTTAGGAACTGCTCAGATTTACCACACATTTTCACATTGAATCTTGATTATATTGTCTTTTGAAAGGAAAAAGAAAAAAGTGTCCATTGTTTTTGTACAGGGGTGATCCCCCTTATAAAATCAACTGGCCTGATTATTTCCTCAGGTCATCTAGACAGTAAAGCCCACCTTATGAAGTGCTCAGATGTCCCAATCATTTGTCAGGTTGGTGTGTGCGCGACATGTGGGGGTGCATATGGGGCCTGGCCTGCAAACCTCTAGGCATGGTTTTTAAAAGGCCAGTTGTTTGCCATTGTCAAGGTATGGCAATCTGTATACATGCAGAGCTACAGTCTAACTCAAAGGTATACATGTAACTCAATCCAAGCTGTGCAAATCACAGATTGATCTCAATGGTATACATGTAACTCAAGCCAAGCTGCCCAAATCACAGATTGATCGTAGCCCAATAATCACACTGAACAAACAGGTCTATTTGCTGGTTTGTTGCCATCAAATGCATTTTTCTTTTCTATTCTTTCTTTCTTTATTTTTTATTTAACCAAAAAAATGCCTTGAGTAATTGAAAATCCCAATTTTTTTATACCAAACAATACCAAACAATGCTACTGAGTAATTGAAAATACAAAGAGTTGTTTTTTAATGGCATACAATGAATAAACCGCCCATTTATATTTCCTTTTTTTTTTCTTTTCTATTAAGGTCTCATTTGAGAGTGTTCTTTTGATATGCATTAGCAGTTACTAAGGAATTCATGTGAATTGGAATCACTAATTGTGTTTGACTTGTAATTAGAATTCATTAGAATCCTTGTGAATATGTTTGGTAGCCTATATTTGAAATCCATTGGAGAGAGAGAGAGAGAGTTGCAAATCGGTGCTAATAAGAATCCATGTAAAATGGAATCACATAGTTTTGATATGATTTAGAAAAATGAGCTTTTGGTGTGTTTGATGTGGATTGGATTTCAACTCGCATAAGTACACTCTCCCAAATATATCAATAACACTGATTATACACTCCCAAATAATCCCTAACAGCATCATGGGGCCCACGTCATGTTTGTATGACATCCAACCCTCCAACTCATGCAACCCGCCACGATGGTTAGACGAACCAAAAATCAGTCTGATCATCATCTGTTGGGTCACGCTTGAATTCGAAGGATTTTTTTGGTGGTAAGCATGCAGCACAGGCGCCAATCTGGTATGCGGTTGAAACATCTGAAGGGTGAATAAAATGGCCCCACCATGAAGATGATACAAAAATCAGGCCAGTCCACTCCACATTGGATCTTGACCTTGGCTTAGAAAATGTCTATTGTTTTGTTTTTTTGTCAGGGGTGGTCGACCTTACAAGCAAACTAGCCTTATTTTTTAGTCAGGCCATCTTGACAGTGAAGCCCACATTCTGAACCGCTCAGATATCCCACTCACGTAGGTATGTGTTATGTAATGTGTGAAGGTGCATATGAGGATTACAAGCTTCAAGTCAGGGTCTCTGAAGGGCAGTTATTTGAAATTGGCCAGGCATGCATAGTGCCATGATATTGGCTGTATGCAGTAATATACAGTGGGACACTGGATAGAGTGAGTTGGTGCAAGTTGAAGGCTCTGAAATCGTAAGGGAAGACACAAAGAATGTGCATGGAGGTAGTAAGAAAAGATTTAAAAGATACTGTTCTTCCATAGAATGGAATGATGGAACAAGATCTGTGTGGTGGACCCCAAATTAGCTGGGGTGAGGCTTAGATGAATTTTTGTAAAGAGATGCTCACACATAAGGTTGTCCAGCAAGGTGTTTGGATGATATTTTGCCTGTCCAGCAAGGTTGTCCCACCATAAAATGGGATCCCAACAATTAGGTAGATGCAAACAATATATGGATCCCACATGAATGCTGGGTTTTTTTGGACAGTTCATTGTTTTTTATGGTATGTGCCACCTAATGGTTGGATAGACTTGATTTTTGGGGCATTCCATTTTCACGGTGGAACAACCTTTTTGGATAGGTGAGATATCATAATAAACATCATGGTGGGCGTATACGCCAGCTAGTTGGACATATGTGTGGGCTCCGTATGCCAGCTGGTTGGACAACTGACAAATTGTGCTGAGGAGCATTTCTCTTGCAAAAGAGAGGCTCACACACAACTTGTCATACATTCAACTAATTGGTGTGTGGGCCCACTGCGGTGTTTCTATGATATTTTGCCCATCCAGCAAGATGGACTCATAAAAAAAATGAGATGCCCAAAAATCAGGTCAATCCAACTATTTGATGGGCTGCCCATGTGAATGTGGATTTTTTTTTTTGGGTGGTTGTTTGTTTTTTTAATGATGCACCCACCTTTACTTTTGTATGTTGTTTTATTATTAATCAAACGACATTAGGTGCCGTGACCCATGCTCGTCTTCGTCCCACAGTTTGAAAATCATAGCCATACGTTGGGTAACAATGTAAAATCATGCCTGACCTCTAAATTCATGCCTACCTCGGTTTTGGAATAGTGTGCTTTTTTCGGTTATCTTGTCCTAATGAGTGGATTGGCTGTATATAAACACCAAGGTGGGCTCCACAGGAAGCGGATTGGCTGGTGTGCCACACACCAGCTATATAGCTGTGTATTGCCGTCAACAAGTTCTGTGGGGCCATCATGAGGTATGTGTTATATCCAAACTGTCCATCCATTTTACGAGCTCGTCTTAAGTCTTGAGCCTAAAAATAAGACAGATCTAAATATCAAGTGGACCACACTGCAAAAAGCAGTGAGGGATTGAACATCTACCATTGAAACCCTTTTCGGGTCATAGAAGTTTCAGATCAATATAAAATTTGTTTTTCCTCTTCATCCATGTATTTTTGACCTTATTAACAGATTGGATAGGAAATAAACGTTGTAGTGTACCCTACGATTATTTTAGGGTGAAAATCATCATCCTCCCTACTATTTTTGGTGTGGTCCATTTGAGATTTGGATATAATTCATTTTTTTCTAATGCTCTATAATGATCTCCAAAAATGGATGAACGGTGTGGTTATAATAAATACATCATTGTGGGGGCCATGTAACTTTGATCTCTTTTGAACCGTTGGTACAACTTGGAGCTCGAGGAGCGTCTCCGCTCATCTTTGCACCACACGTATCTACACCAGCTATATAGCTCGTGTGTGGTACACCAGCCAATCCGCTTGGATTGGCCCGGTTTTTGGGTTTCAGGTTGAACATGTGGCAGCACACATGGGAAATGGGTGGATTACCATTGTGCGCATGTGCAAGTTATTCTTGGTTAGGCTGGGCTATGTGCTACCCAACCCTGGCCCAAAATCCTCTAAGCTAGCTCAATCCTAACCATGTCAAAAAATAATCTAAAGGGTTACCCATGCCCAGCCTATGTGATAGTTGAACTGGCCCATGATCACTTGCACTTGTCAAATGTGTAAAAATAAAATGGTGATTGGTGACATTAAAACTCAATGAGATTCAAGCTATTTTAGTCGAAGTTGAATCACAATAATTGCAATTCCAATTCAAGTCAATCATACATCACATATAACCCATGTACATTTAATACAACCCATTTACATGACCCAAAAGTCGAAAATATCATTTCGAGAGACTTTCGCGAGTGAAGCGGTTCGATTCCTCTCTCTTTCTCGTGTTCATTTTAATTGAGCTACTGATACAACCTCACCTATAAGCCCCATCTACATTTAACCTGCGTAGGGACATTTAGCGAGGTCCCTAAACTTTTTAAATGGTACGTGGAGTGACCTGTCGTTAATATGAACCAATTATTTATTCATACAACTAGGAGCAATCCATGGTGCAAGAATCACATTGATTGGATGATCCTAACCGTTTGAATATGGTCAATTTGTCACAATCAACTGTTGTTTATGAGCCATAAATCACATGGTTAGAATGATCAAATTAAAGGTTTACTTTAGAATCATACGAAATACAAAAAAATACAAAGTGGGATCTATCTAGTAGATGTTTCTGGATGATGATTGGACCTATTTTGTTTCTCTAGCCAATCTTGATTGTCCATTTTCATGGCTTATTGATCATAAGCTTAGGATATTCCAATTAGCATTATTTTTGCACCATGCCTTGCTTCTAGTTGCATGAATGAATAAACAGTTCGGAGTGGCAATGTCCCATGAAGGTGGGGACATTAGTGAAGCCCTAATCACCATGCGCTCACGAATATGAACTAGATGCACAAATATGCAGAATTTTATAGGATGGTAATGAATACAACTTTTGCAATTCAGTTAAGATATTCCACACATTTGTCAAGATGGCATGTGCAGTGCAATGTAAGCGTATATGGGCCCGCAAACCCCTATGAAGGGTTCCTAAAAGGGTATCTATTGCAAAATGCCAAGGTCTAACATTCCATGTGCATGTACAAGACTACAATAATCACGGCATTTTGGATGTGCATGTTTGCCATATGAATCACATGATAAACTGTTAAACACTTGTTAAGAGCGAGTCAGTTCAACTTAAAGGCTTTAAAAGGGTAAGGGAAAAACTTAAAATAATGTGGATGGTGGCAGTAATAAAAGATTTGATGACCATGGTTTAACTAAAGATATAGTCTTTGATAGAGTGAAATAACAAAACATGATTCGTGTAGCCAATCTCAATTAGTTGGTATATGGCTTAGATAATGATGGATTATTTTTGTAAATATATGTTATTTTATTATTAAGAAAATGAAATTAGGTGCACCAACCCATACTGGCCTTGATCCCAAAATAAATCGTAGGCACACCATAGGAACAATGTAAAATCATGCCTAAAGCCTCTAAATCATGGACCACCTAAGTTTTGGGATAGTGTAATTTTCAGGGTATCCCTTCATCCTCCATAGTGGGCTCCACACAAAATTACAGCGGTTATCCTGCTCCAATCATTCTCTCTTGTGTGGTGCACCTGAGTTTTGGATTTGCCTAGTTTTTTGATTCCATGGCGAGCATGAGTCGGAGATGGGGTGGATTGCCTGATGTGCGTATGTGATTTATTGTAAAGAGTTCATTTTGCCTTTGTCATGACTCAGGATATAGCATGTGTTGCAACCCACACACTAAGTGGTTTGATGATTTGAGCCGTTCATCTTGTGGTCTCTATTCTATATGGGCCTTTGTAAAAACCAACACGGGACAAATGATCTTGACCATCGCTATTTGTAGATGAATTTAAAATAACGAAAGAATCTCCAACTGGCATTCAACTAAAAAAAACAAAATATCAAAGATAAGGATCATCATAAAGTGTGTTTATGGGAAAATTAGTGCATGGTCTAAAGAGCAGCCATTATCAATATATATATATATATATATATATAGTAATGCTCACACACAATTAGTTGGACCGTGAGTTTTGGTCCAACTAGCTGGGCATTTAATGGAAAAATTTCCCATTTTATACAATGCATACACCTATACTGAGGGATTTTAGATGCATGTCAAAGTTATGTAAAGGGGCATATTTGCTAAGATCTAAGCCATTCATCAGTTAGGATCCACTAAGGAGAACTTATATAGGGACAAAATTCAGATCCATTCATCTTTCAAGTAGGCCACGCCAACGTAAATAGTTTGGAAGGTGAACTTTTCTTTATCAACTATTTCCAGTTGTGTGGTCCACCCGAAGATGGATGGGCCTGAAATTTGAGCCCTAGGTGTAAAGTGAGGTGACCCATCAGATGTTCGGGGTAGATTTAAAATTAACACCATAGTCCACCTACCCCAACGGGCCCATCTTTTCCAAAGCTGCGTTTAAATCACTCGTGGATCGGCATTCCGAGGATTAATTACCAAAACAACGGACCCGGATTTCCTGCAAAAGCCTTTCACAGGAAGTTTCTGCGCAAGATGTTGGGTGGGCCCCACAGATATGTTTGTGTGAAATCTATCCCATCCATCCTTTTTGAAAGATAATTTTAGGATGTACGACCAAAAAATAGATGTATCAAGCACTCAACTGGGCCACACGAGAGGAAATAGTTGTTATTCAGTGAGCACCGTTGAAACATTTATATGGCCATAAAATTTCTGTATCAGGCTATATTTTTAGTGTTTTCACTTCATCCAATTTGGAATGACCTTATAAAGGGTTTGGATTGCATATAAACATCAAGGTGGGGTCCAGGAAGGTTTCAACGGTGGGAATTTCTTTCCCCAATTTCCCCTCTCGTGTGACCCCTTTGAGTCTTGTATCCACCTCATTTTTGGTATAACGTCCTAAAATGTGCTCGCAGAATGGATGGACGGAATAAATTTCTCACATACATTGCACTGGGCCCCACCCGGCATCCTTGCGCAGGAACTCCCTGCAAAGGGCTTTCGCAGGAAATCCTCGTCCACAACGCCACCTCTATGCCAGCATTACGAGCATTAATCACACCAAATGGTAATATTTTGGGAACAGGTACCACACGCACTCCCACCTCAGATTTTTTCACGGGCCCCCTCTTAAATGTACGTAAGATCCACTCCGACCATTAAACATGTAATCTAGTGATAGGCTCAAAGCAAAGAAATTAGGCTAATCAGTGGTTCAGATGGGCTACACCAATAGGAACAATTAGGAGAGAGACATCCGCTCTTGATTTTTTTCAGGGCCCATCGTAAAGAAACTATGAAATCCGTTCCAGCTATTAGATATCACACCAAAATTAAGCCTGAGTCCCAAAAATGAAGTCCATATATGATTCATGTGAGCCACACTGATGGAAATAGTTTAGAGGGTGAACCTTTCCATATACACTGTTTCTAATCATGTGATTCACCTGAACTGAGGATGGGAATGAAATTTGAGACCTTGATCTAACATGGGGTGACATACCTAATGGACGGGGTTGATTTTACATTAACGCAACGATGGGCCCACTCAAGCTGTGTGCCCTTTTCCCTGCCAAAATGTAATTAGTCTACCATGGAAGCATTTACTTACATTAATTACGAGATTTTGTTTCATTAAATGTAGAATGGACTACACACTTATTATAGAAATCGGATTGTGTACTGAGTTACTCAGTACGCTCTTATCGTACTGAGTAAACTCAGTTGGGCCCACCGCTAATGCATGTGGTTTATCCACGCCGTCCATTCGTTTTTCTAGATCATTTTATGGGTTCAACCTAAAATTGATGCATATACAAAGCTCAAGTGGGCCATACCACTGGAAAAAGTGGAACTATTGATTTCAACCGTTGAAAATTTTCTAAGGCCCCCGGTGATGTTTATTTGTCATCCAACTTGTTCATAAGATAAGAAGGACATGGATAAAGGGAAAACACAAATATCAGCTTGATCTAAAACCTCTGTTGTCTCCCAAGAATTTTTCAATGGTAAATGTTCAATTCACACAGTTTCTAGTGGTGTGGTCCATTTGAGGTTTGTATATACTCTATTTTTGGTATAAATTACTAAAATTATGTGTTAAAATATATGGACGGAGTGGATATAATGCATGAATGACACAGGGGCCCACGGAGTTTACTCAGTACGCTCACCGTATTGAGTTACTCAGTACGCAATCCGCTTCCCTTATTATAGATTTGGACCATCCAACTAAAAATCAGATCTCTACATTAGATAAATTACATTATCAACTTGTTAAGGGTAAAAAAAAAATGATGATCTTATGGTCAAACATGTCAAATACTTATGAAAATAATGGGTTGTTAATAAAATAGTCCAATGATCTAGATTTAACATGCACACTTGTACTTTTCTTAAAAGTGTAGTTTCTTAGCTTTTAGCATGTAAGTTCTCCTTAGTGGATCCTAACTGATGAATGGCTTAGATCTTAACATATATGTCACTTTACATAACTATGACATGCATTTTAAAATTCCTCAATATAGGTGTATGCATTGTATAAAAGGGGGATTTTTTTTCATTAAATGCCCAGCTAGTTGGACCAAAACTTACGGTCCAACTAGTTGTGTGTGAGCATTTCTCTCTCTCTCTTTCAGCATGATAAATTATCATTTAAACTTGATTCATATAAGATTTTCATTCAAGGTATTTAATAACAGTAATGGAGGCCATGACAATTGGCAACCACCATTATTGTTATGACATGGGCGTAATGTTCTTCCTTTCCTTTTCTTTTCTTCTTCTTTTTTTTTTTTTTTTTTTTTTTTTTTTTATATAAAATGAAATTTATTTTAGCTTTGTAACTGCTCGATGCAAGCCAATTTTCTATAACGGCGAATATGGCCCCATAATACGTAATGTTTTCTACCATTGCCATTACATAACGGCTATAACTGTTTTTGAACACCTTGTTTTCATCTCATATATATACTTGGGTTTATGTAATTCCACAAACACAAAACATTATGTATAAATTGCATACATTAACATAAGAAGCTTTTATACATCTATCAATGTATACCTACGTACAATGTAGGCATATGAATGTGTGTAATGAGATTTTATTGAAACCGTTAATTGTCCTTTTCTATTTAGATAGAGTGAAAACTGAGAGAAAGCAAAGCAAACATGTGACATAACTAGGAGGTACTGGGAATCAAACCTTTTGCAGCTGCCTGTTTAGCAAAAGAAAATTCTCTCTTGAAAAATGCATTTGAAACTATTTGGATTGCAATTCTACAACTGAAAATCTTTTTTTAAAAACTTTTTATTTTTTATTTTTATTTTTTAAAAATTGGGTTAGCTTGTTAGTAGACACCCATGTCAGTACACACACTCCATGTTAGCCACCCTCGAGAGGGATCGACGTCAAGACCTCACGTGTTGAAACGAGGTATCTCCACTCAGGCAGCCGGTTGAGCTATGGATTTGAGTGTCCTTTTTTAAAAGCTTATTTTAGGGTATGATCCAAAAAAATGAAGCATATCCAAATCTCAGATGGAACATGTGTAATCAACCATTAGGAACTTCTTGTGGGCCACAAAATCTCTAGATCAAGCTGATATTTATGTGATCTCAGGCCTTTGTGTCCTTATCAACAGGTTAGATGCCAAATAAACATTCCGCTTGGCCATGTAAATCTTTTAATGGCGGGGATTTAGCAACAATCGTGTCCTGTGGTGTGGTCCACCTGAGATTTGGATCTGCTTCATTTTTGGGATCATGCCCTAAATTGAGCTTTCAACATAGGTCGACGATGTATATGTAAGTCACATACACCATAGTAGGCCCACAGTTACAGATCCACCCCAAAACTCCAAATTTACAGGTCTATTCCATTTTCATGGTTGGATCTACCCAATTTTTGGGCATCCCAATTTGGGGACAACATTGCTGGATGGGCAGATGTCATAAAAAAATTATGGTGGATCCCACATGGCAACGGTTGTGTGTGAGCATTTCTTATTATTATTAGATGATAGATATAACAAATTACATTTATTAAATTTTAAAATAATGTATGTCAAATTTTAAATTTCTAAATCTTTTCTTCCTTTGACTCAAGATTGGGTGGAATCACAATCTTAAATATAAAATTTCTTTGCAGATGTTCTACTTAAAGAAAAGCTTTCTTTAATGATTTCTTTTTTATTTTATTATTTATGCTTTCACATTCTTCGAGGAAAAGAAGGCAGCTGAAATTTAAAAAAAGACAAGCAATCATATACAATAAAATTGATAGCCCCACCATCAAAGAACAGTATTCTCCGAAATCAGCCTAATCCACCCATTAGGATGGCCCAAAACTCTATGTTGATTCATACCATCAATTATCATTGATTCCAATGGTGTGGCCCACCTGATGAGAGAACCTGTCTGATTTTTGTTCCAGGTGATCTTCATGGTGGGCCCTACCGTTTTCATGGAACTGATGTCCTTCTCAGGTGCCACGTTAGCAGAAAAAAAATGGTATGGTACCACTACTTGCAGTACCTTTAAATGCAGGTGATCATTTCTCATTGAAGGCATTCAAACAGTACTAATGAAGAATCCCATGTTAGACATGGACAGCTATCCATAGGCATATTTATACGTGTGAAATTGGCACATGTGTGGGACATCTGAACGGTTGGTTGATAAAGTGTTGACTTTGTCAAGGTTCCCACATGCACAATTCAAGATGATCCGCTCATCAGATCGATCACACGTGTAATGTAGACCTTAATTTCTTGAATTCAATCATCATTGGATTTAGGGCTGGCAATGGACCCGGCGGCTCGGCCGGCCCTTTTAGGACTGGGTCTTGGACCCCTGAATGCAGCCCAAGAGCTGGGCCAGGCTTCAAATCCAAGCCATCCCGTTTGCCTGATTCAATCATCAAGTGGGCCATTCTTCTACGAAAAGAAAGGAGCAATTAAAGGGGGAAGGACGCCTTAGTGGCTGTTACCCTTACCATGGGGCCCACCCTGATGATGTTTTGTATATCCATGCCGTCCATCTGTTTTTCAAGCCCATTTTAGGATATGGTCCTAAAAATTAAACAGATCCTAATCTCAGGTATATCACACCACATGAAACAGTGGTTTTTCACTGGTGATTGAACCCCTACCATTAAAAACTACCCAACGTCCACCGTAAGCATATCCGTAATGTTTATTTACCATCCAACCCATTGATAAGGTCAACCAGGCTTGGATGAAAGGAAAATAAAACTATAGCTTGATCCAAACCTTTCGTGGCCTAAAATTTTTTCTAATGATCATTTACCACCTTTTCCCGTGGTGTGGTCCACAGGAGATTTAAATCTGCTTAAGTTTTGGCCTAACATCTTAAAATGATCCGAAGAAATGGATGGGCGGCGTGGATACATAATACAGTCATCAAGGTCGGCCCCAAACGGTAAGGGTAACACCTAATCCACTCTCAATTAAAAGACACCTATGGGTGGTTCCCATTCGCCTATTTAGGTTTCGTTTTGATGATCCGACCGTTTATACGATGAGACCTGTATTTTTAAGATTGAACTAATTTCAAACCTTTGATTATTTAAAATTTTCCTTTCGGGGCCCAACCTAATCAAGCTATCTTTAGGCTAATTAGGGTGAGGGTGCGGCCGGCTCTGGGGCTTATGAGACTAGGGTCAGTCTAGGGTCGACCTTAACTTGATTTAGCCTGGCCCATTCTCACACTTAAATCAACCTTCAGGTCTTCGTCATCATCATGGCACCTTCTCGAACTACAATATCCAAGAGGAAAATCAAAAGCTAAAAATTAAAGTGGACCACCAACATAAAAGTAAAATACAGCATCATCGATACCAAAATACAACAAAACCTACCAAACATCACCAAAATAAAATCCACATTTATGTTCTAAAATGATGTTTTACACAATATTTCATGCTTTATTTCAATATCTATTGTCTCTAAATCCCCAAATTCCCATACCAACATTAGAAAAAACAAAAAAAACAAAAAAAAAAAAAAAAAACAACTTTCCACAATCTATGACACTTCCAAGGAAAAAAATCAAACATGTAAAAATTCAATGTTTTACATAAACATATACTTAATAACAACATACACATCCAATATTTCTTCAAAACAAGAAACTAGTAATCTCCATGCCATGATACCATGACACTCCAAAATACGTAACGTATCGGTACTATACCCATGTGTCGATATGCCGGTATTTGAATATAAAAGGCGTATTCGCTCCATATTTGAGTAGTTATCATGGTATCAAAGCGGTTCATTTGTATCAAAAACCACATAGCTAGCTCCGGCACTGTGTGATTTGGCTGCAACCACGGGTATATGGGTTCGCCTGAGCCCCTGGCCGGCAATTGTAGTAAGACGCGCCAGCCCGTGAGCACGGCACACTGTCGCGTTTGAGCGCTTCGTAGCTTATGTACTGGCTCGTGGCGAGGATGCGGCGGTTGATCTCGGAATCCATGGAGAATTCGGCGGCGGATTCGCAATCGGCGATCGACCCATGACAGGTGGGCCTTTGTGGGACCCAGCCCAATTGGTGGTCACCTGCATTAACGTTGCATGATGAGATTATGCAAAGGAGGATTGAGATGGAGAGGATGAAATGGAGAGGTGAAGAAATCTCCATGTTGTTGTTGTTTCTCTCTATCTCTCTTTGGCTATATTGCAACAGGAAGCATGTAGGGAGGATTGAATGGATGTGTATGTTATAAGGTAGGAGGGTGTACGGAAATAACCTTTATTTTGTTGAGAATTACAGGAATGCCACTTGACTTGATTGGATTTACAACTAGTGATATAATAAGGAGGGGCCCTTATGTGAGTTTTGTACAGTTTTAAAAATGGTGGTGACTCATTCTATTCACATGGGTACTGAGGTAGGAGCCATCCAAACCATCAAACTTATGGGTTTGATTATGGATAGAGCATATGATTATTTTCAAGCAATCCTAACCATCCAATTAATGGATATCAAATGGAAGGTTAAAAATAAAATAGTGAGTGGTTCAGATTGATGGGAAAATTCAGGTGGTTCATGTTATCCATTACCGGTCGGGTCAGTGATTTGGACAGTGTGGATTGTTGTACAACTATGCCATGGGTACGGTTGAAGAGTCTGCACCATTTTTTAAATTGTGGGAAACTAACATGGCAGCACGGAGCTTGTTAGGGTATCAAGTAGATTAAGGTGTATGGGAGAAGGGTTACCGTCAGATTGTGACTTTTTAGAGGAATTAGGTGGTAGGTCTGATTCGCTGGTCGAGGAATGGACCTGATTGAAGGCCCACGGATCCATTTTATAGCCATTACAGGATGGGCCCCACACCCCTCATCGGCCAGATTTTGATGATACCAAGTGTCCATTTTTATTAACTGATATGTATCAACGGCCAGATTTTGATGATACCAAGTGTCCATTTTTATTAACTGATATGTATCAACGGCCAGATTTTGATGATACCAAGTGTCCATTTGCTTACACTCGTTGTTATGGTTGGATAGAATCTTTTCAACGTGTCGATCCAGCGGAAGCCCATCTTCATGGGGTGCGGATTAGGTGAGTCCGGAGTAACAGCTCATGGGTGAGTTCCTGACTGTGGGGCCCACCTCAATGTATATGTTATATATCCACGCCGTCCATCCGTTTTTCCAGGTTATTTTAAGGAAATGTTACAAAAAATGAAGCAGACCCAAATCTCAATTGGACCACACCATAGGAAAAAGTGTTGACTGATCATTAAAAACTTTTTGTGGGCCATAAAAGTTTTGGACCAAGCTGATATTTGTTTTTTCCCTTCATCTAGGTCCGTCTAACAATTTCAACAGATTGGATGGCAAATAAACATTACGGTGGACTGTAGAAATTTTTTAATAGTGGTCCACCTGTTATGTGGTGGACCAATCTGTTATGCGGTCCACTTGAGATTTGTACCTGATTTAGTTTTGATATCATGTACTATAATAAGCTGGCAAAACAGATATAGAACAAATACATCAAGGTGGCCCCACTGTCACTAAGCTCTTAGGACCCATTTGGCCACCTGCATTAGGTGGGATTAAGCTGGATGGAATTGATGAAAAAGTAGCATTAAATGCATGTGTAAGGTATTATCTCTAGATTGGGTGTATCCCATGCTTTTTAATGCCATATTTGGAAGATATGGGAGTAACTTCTATCCAGCAGGATTGGAGCCAAATCTTGTTTGGGAAAGATAAATCATGGGATTGCAAATGTATAAATCATTTTTATATATTTTTTTGTGTCACCATCGAGGTGGGCTCCATTTGGACAATCCCCCCGTTCACCAAGTATGTTAGCTCGAGCGGGTCTTATGGATCCTAACTTTGACTGGTTTGGATGATGAGGGACTGCACAGAGAGCCTTGAAAGGTTTCAATAGCAGGAGTTCATTTCCCTCTGTGTGGCCACTTGAAACTCGAATCTGCCTCATTTTTTTGCCCATGGCCTAAAATGATATAGAGAAACTGGTGTACAGTGTGGATATATCATATACATCATGGTGGGGTCACGAGTGGGACACTCCACCCCACCTCCGCGAGCAGTGACGTGAGTGGGTCTTACCAACCCACCGTCACTTATAGTGTAGTCCACTGATGGTTGGATCAGCTTGATTTTTGGTTCCAGTGGTCAAAATAACCTAATTAAAGAAGTAAATGGTATAGATTTAACAGCTACTTCATTATGGGTCCCATAAGTAAAAACCCACTATAAAATTCTATGCATGTGAGTGTGAGGTATGAGTTTTTCGGTCTCTATGGCCCACCTAGGATGAAGATAGACTTCATTTTTGGGTTTTAAGGATAAAAAGAATGGAAAATTGGATGGATAGCTTGGATGAAACATACAGATCAAGTTGGGACCCATGAGTAAAGGCCCCTTCCCTTACAACTTGCAGAGGTGGGATTCGGAGAATCAATTAGGGATGGCAAAATCCCACCCATAACCACGGTGTTTGGGCACCAATCTCAAAATAATTTTCATCCTCCATTCCAAATATGTCAACCAGTTGTATTAGAAGGGATGGTATTTGAGATTATGAATACCATCCCATCTAATACCACCTAATACACCTGGCGAAACAGGCCCTTAGTGGGACCCGCATAACCTGTAGCTAACCTACACCCTATCTTGATAAGCATCAGTGGCTCTTTTAATAACATGTGACAAACGTCCATTACTTATGAGATGCATGGGGGCATCTGTTCGTCGCTTGGGCGCGGATTGGATACTGACAAGGTCAGTAGCCAAGTCGCTACTGAAGTGACGTCACTAAGCTATGTGGACCCTACAACGATGCATGTGTTGTATCCATACCGTCCAACCATTTTTAGAGATAGTTTTATGGCATTACAAAGAGAATTAGATAAATCTAAATTTCAAGTGGACCCCAACTAGAAAATAGTGGGGACAGTGACATCCACCGTTCAAAACTTCTTAGGGGCCGCAGTAGTTTTCGATCGAGCTGATAATTTTTATTTTCACTTCGTCTATCTCTGTTAACTTATGAATAGGTTGGATCTCAAAAATACATCACAGCGGGCTCTATAAATGTTTCAACGGTGGGTGTGACTGCTCCCACGGATTTCTATAGTGGGTCCACTTGAAATTTAGATCTATCTCATTCTTTTGTAATGATATAACGATTTCAACAAATGGTTGGATGACATGGATACAACACATGCATCATGGTGGGGTCCACAGAGCTTGGTGACGTCACTTCAGTGGTGGAACGGATTGGCTACTCTCCGACACCAGCCATTGGCTGATGGTCGGTGCTCTGCGGGGCCCACCATGATGTATTTGTGTCATCCATGCCGTCCATATATTTTTATATATCATTTTATGACATGATAAAAAAAAATGAATATGTCCCAATCTCAAGTGAACCACATTACAAGAAACAATATTAAATGAATTTTGACCATTAAAAACGTTTTGGGGTCATAAAAATTTTGAATTAAGCTGATATTTATTTTTTCCCTTCATCTGGGTATTTATGACCAAATCAACCGATTGGATATCAAATAAACAGTACAGTAGGCCTCAGGAGGATTTTAATGGTGAATATCCATTCATTATTTTTCTCCTGTGGTGGGGCCTAAGAGTTATATCCCTATAATTTTTTTATCAAACCATAAAATGATCTGTAAAAATGGATGAATGGAATGGATGAAACACGTACATCATGGTGGGTCCCACAGAGCACCGACCACCAGCCAAGGGGCTGGTGTCAGGGGGAGTAGCCAATCCGTCTCCACTTCTGTGGGGATTTGGCTACTGAACTTGTCAGTATCCAATCCGCACCCTCGTCGCTTAAACATGCGTAGTGGCACATGTGGTGTATGCATGCATGCCTATTGGCACATGTGTCACGTGTAAGGATCTTAAAGACATATAAAACACATGTCAATTAATCAAACAAACGTTAGGTCAAGTTTCGCTTGAATACGTCCCTATAGATCGGTGTAAATCCACCGTACAAGTTAAAAACTCGTCGTATGAACGGTTTGGATCATTGGAAGACGGTTCCGATCGATCAAAATTCAGTATGTCGATTTTCTAGCAAAGCTCTTGAAGACAGTTTTCTATGGTAGATTTTGGGGACGTGGATTGGATACTCACCGTGCCAATCGCAACGTTAGTACTTGTTAGTGCTCCGTGGGACCCACTATGTATTTTATCTGGGCTGTCCATGCATTTCAAAAATGAGGCAGATCCAAATCTCAGGTTGGCCATACCATAAGAAAGAGTGGTGATTGAAGACCACCTTTAAAACTTCCCAAGGCTACTGTAATGTTTATTTGACATCCAACATATTAAGTAAATAACATTGACTTAGATCCAGTAACTTTGTAGCTAGAGCTGAGCATTGAGCCGAGTTAGACCGAGTTAGGTCTGAGTCAACTCGATCGGATTTTGAAATAGGCCTGACTCGAACTTGATCTAACTTGATACTAAGTCCAGCATGCCTGACTCGATTTGAGCTTGGTCTGGCTTGAACTTATCCAGACTGAGTTCAATCCGGTCAGAAGTGCTAAGTCAGGTCGATTTAGCATCAAGTCGGATTGAGAGATGAGGGAGGGAGGGAGGGAGGGAGTGGAGAGGAGAGAGAGGAGGAGGATGAGAGTGATGGTGGTGGGTGGTTGTCGGGCTTGGAAGAGGAGAAGGATGAGGGAGGGAGAGAGAGAGGTTAGGATCAGGCCGAGTCAAGTTTCGGATTGAGTTGAGTCTAACCAGATCAAATTTTGGTCGAGTTATTAGGTAACTTGAACTCGACTCGGTTTGAGTTCGAATTGAGTAAAAATTACTCGATTAGGGTCGAACCGGATCGGACTGAGTCGGACGAATCAAGTTAGTTGGATCGGATTGTCCTGTGTCCACCTCTATTGTGTCCACCTCTATTCGTGGCCTCAAAAAAGTTTCATAAGGCTAGTGTTCAATCAATGTTTCTTGTGGTGTGGTCCATGTGAGATTTGAATTTGCTTCATTTTTTAGGCTCATGCTATATAAAGATATGCAAAATTAAATGGACCATGTGGATAAAAGTCATTCATCATGTTGGGGCCCATAGAGCACCGACTAGCTGTGAGTGTAAGACCCCGGATGCACCAAGGTGAGTGGGACTCTTGATTGTGGGGTCCACTGTTATGTATGTGATTATATCCATGTTTTTAAAATTTTGTGCCCGCAATTTTTGTCCTATTACGGACAGTTATACCTCATACGTGACCCTATAAAGTTCATTTTAAAGCATGATCTAAATAAATAAATAGTTCCAAATCTCAGGTGGACCACAGTACATGAAGCAACGGTGATTGACCATTAAAAGCTTCTTGTAAGCTACCAAAGCTTTGTATCAAGATAATATTTATGTGGTCTCTTTATATAAGTGTTTCTTATGGTGTTTTTTAATGGTGGGGATTCAATCACGAGTGTTTCTTATGGTGTGGTCCACCTAAGATTTGAGTCAGCTTCATTTTTGGGATCATGACCTGAAATGATCTTTCAAAATGGTTGGACGGTGTAGATTTAAGGAATATAGATCAATGTTAGCCCCACAATCAGGGGTCCCACTTACCTCGGTGTATCTGGGTCTCACCTAATCCGCTCCCATGGCGAGCTGGGTCAGCGGGCAAGCCGCGTTCATTAAAAATGCCAGGGTTAGTATAATATCGTAAATTGGAGAGAAATGGAGGGTACAATTGGAAGTTGACTGGGCAATTATTTTATTGAATATTAAAAAATAAAAATAAAAGTTAGTAAGGACGGCAGGACAGTGTGGCTCCGTCACCGTTAGAAGACATCGTAACGGCGTTTTCCGTTCCCCGAGAGGGGACGCGAGAGTGCTAATCATTTTTATTTTTGGTTTCTACAATCGTGTTGGTAAGTGATCTAGACCGTTGGTCTGTTAGGCCTCAAGTTGGATGGTCGATAACCCATAAATCTCCTGATGGGTCAATCCCAGCCTTTCGATCTGTGGCCCAGAAAATGGACGCTAAGAAAAGAAATACGTCTAGGATGCTCGTTAAATTAGAAAAAGGAAATCTATCACATACAGCCGGCTGTATGTTAATTTAGTATGCAGCCCCACTTCCTGACAATTTTCTCAATTTTATCGAACATCTGGTCCGTGTAAACAGTGGGTCCCATGATGATGATCATTGGGCACTGAAAACAGGTCGATCTGCTCATTAGAAAGTCCACGTGGCTGAAATCAATCATCGTCCGTTCATCTAAGTCAGCGCACGTAATGGCCCATCTAACGTGTAACTATCGTTTACATAGCTCGAGGGTTCTGCACAATGTTGGTGGGTAGGAATATGGCTCTATTCACTAGGTTGCGTCTAGTCATCCACCGTTGCACTTGTGCAGAACGATCTGGACCGTCCAAATTGTATACATCGAAATTACAATGATAAGACCATCTTAACCTCTTCATTTGGTCGTTTGAAGTTGGATCCTTACCCCGTCCGCTTCGTTTATCGAGATGTTGAGAAGATGGGCCCCACCATGGAAAGAAATGCGTCGAACTCTTCAAAACTGGAGGATCCTAACCATGTGCAACTTTCTGGACCGTAGCTTTTTTATCATATATGTGTAGGCCACTGATTGGAGGGTTAGGATCTTCCAACATGATAGAGTTTCGGGGAATCCACCAAGATGGGGATCATCAGATCAACGGCCTGGATCCACTAATATGTAACATGTATGTACAGACTACGGAGTCGGAGAGAGAGTTAGGACTCTCTTCGTGTGATAACTGGTGGTGCCTTTAACGCCGTTAGCCACGTCAGCAACAAAGCATGCAACGCACGTTGGCGTTTGGCGTTGTGCCGGTGCCCACCGCATTTAAATACATGTGTTTTCACCATTTCTTAGGACGTGACCATTTGTCGACCATACACGTGGCAAAAATCTACTTTAAGTATATATTCCAGACATTCAATCTTGTGGGCCTTCAAGTGATCTGAGCATATCAAAGCATCCCAACCGTTCAATCAATAGCACAATTACACTGTTAAGAGGAAAATGATCCGCTGTCCCCGCGAATACCAGACGGTTATGATGGAACTACCTTCAGATCAGAATTATTTTTCTAATATAGACTATATATAGTGGGTCCCACTTTCTGAACGGTTTAGATTGATGTGAAAATAACTCAACTGGGTGGTCAACGAGTCACTATCGTCTACAAAATGGTGCTCGACGCACATATATTCCGCAGTCGAAGCCGTTTGCGCGACCTTGAAAACCATCCATTTCTTCTTTATTTATTTATTTGTAAATATCGAAAATGATTCGGTAGATTGCCTAAAAACCGAAATATGGTAGACTCCTCTCTCCACCGTACACGTGGCAAGGTAACAATCCATCGGAACTGTCCGTATGGTGGGTAACCCATGGTGTAAGGAATACACGTACCTGACAGTCATATTCTTCCCGTTTTCGTACTTATCCTTACTAAATATCCACCGTTAAACATCTTCACATGAAGGACACTAATCAGATGGATTGGATCATCTAATTGGGGTATTTTTATATATTATTTCGATTCAAAGTAGGGGATTTTAGATCAACGGTCCCGATTCATAGTTCTCCCTGCCATCGGTAGGGTAAGAGAGTTAAATCCTTATCATTACCCTTGTTGCCCTAGACGCGTGGACGATCATATTATCGATCTGGACCGTCCATTAGGTTTGACCAACTTTTCATTAGGCCGAAATAGAAATTTCACGCGAACGTGGTCATCCGATCAATACCATAAAAATGGACGGTTGGGATCAATGGTCCAGTACTTTCAAGGCTAGCATCCTCCAATCAATTTGAGTTTTTTAATGGTATCCCCTAAAAAGTGTGGAGAACCTGATGAACGGACAAGATCGATTATTTGACAATCCACGTGTCACAAAGATTTACAGAATTGCCCCTTCACATTTCCAACAGGAAAAGTTTGAACTACGGCCTGACAATCACACTGATTGAATATCCTAACCGTCCAGCGTGATGATCATAAAAAAGTAAAGGGAATAATCTGATGGTTGAGATAGTTACACATCATACTCCATCCACAATGGAGCCCACAATTTGGACGGTTGAAAAATAGCAGGCATGTGTCGAAGTGCAATGAGATCGGCCGCGTGTAGCTCCCAAAAACTCGTCCTACATGCATGGAACTCGTACACCAAATCTACACCGTTCATCGCCTTACCCCTAACATGGTTGGTCCGTAGATAAAATCACTATACTGATCAGATGGCCCTGTCCAATTAGATCCCTCTAATCAGACGGGTTCGATCATCCTGTCATTGCAATTTTAGGCTATGAAACCGACAAAACACAGGGCTCGCCTGATGAACGGTTCAGATCTGAGAAACAATGCTGTGCGATCAAATCTAACGGACGATTACGTCCACCCTACCTTTCCATTTCATGGTACTGCCCTCTCTCTGGAGTACAATTTCCATGGTGACATATCAATCACAACCGTCCATGTAATTTAGCCTATCATGGATAGCCCCTGATTTTAAAACCACGCCTATTGAACGCTCTAGGAATCGGCTAGGATCGTGCGGCCCATTTATTTTTGAACTATCGCCCATCAATGGTAGGGGAAACTAGATGGACCGTCCTGATTAAAATTCAACCCTGCCACGTGTAATGTCGAAAGAAATCTCTACAATATACGGTTCTCCGGAATTCTACCATACCATTTCCATTATTTAAAATGACAGACTTATACTACAATTTCCAAACTGCTCCAACGGTTCCAGAGACTGACCATTTCAAAACCTACCCAACCAAAAAAAATAAAATAAAAAATAATAATAATAAAATACTAAAAATAAAAAAAAAAATTAGTAAAATTGCGTGAGTGCAAACCCTTGTCATTTCAAAATCATCATGGGCCCACTTTTTTAGGTGTGGACTTCTAATGTTAATTGAAAAGATCAACCGTTGAATACTTAGATCGTAAAAAAAATGAAGGGATTGACAAATTCCACACGCGTGGAGCCCTGGTCATCCACATGCCGGCACATGTGATAATCTGGAGCACACGTATGATACCTGAGATTTCCATCTGGTTGGAGCAATAGGTAGATCTTCTGTCTCAAAATTCAGGTGGGCCAATCACGTACCTGATTAAAATAAATTTTTACATCCGTCCATTTGTTTTGCATGTGGTGGCCCACCTGAGGAGTAGAATGGCCTAATTTTTAGGTTGGAAGATCTAAACAGTGCAACCCACCTGATGGAAAGGTCCGATCATGCACATGTGTCCGAGATTGACACGTGTGACCGATTGTGGATGGGCAATGCTCCCCCACGCGCATGAGCACAGCAAGCCTTTTGGATTCAAACGAGGTTTACTAATTCCACGTGCGTGTATAAGGGAGATTATCTACACGCCACCACATGTCTACACTTGGTATTCGAGTGGAAGATCTAAGCCGTCCATCATGTGGTTTACACTGTTTAGATTTCTACATATGAGAATAAGGTTGGTGCACTGATCAGGACGGCTCACGGATTTTGAAACAAATGCGTCCCTTCTAAGATGTCCATTAGTTTGAGACATTGTGGCCCATATTAAAAAGAGTGATTGTTGAATTAGGGTGTCTGGAAATGGGGCCCACTTATTGGACGGCTTGGATTTTGCAAGAATGTGCCATGTTGGCACGTGTGGCGGAGCATGCCTGGGCTGCCTTATCACGCGAGTGGGATTAGCCGGAAAAAAAAGAAAAGAAAAGGGGTTAGTATAAAATAATTGCAAATGCCTCCCTTCCTTTTTCGAGTTTTTGTAAAATATCCCCCTCTGATTTGTAGATTTTTTGCAAGATACTCCGGCACAAGAAGCTACCATTTATTTTCATTGTTATCTACGTAAAAAACCATTTTACATGTCTAGAGCTATACTTTCCATCTAAGGTGGGGCCCACCAATTGCAATTCCATGCCGTGAATACTGGTAAGGATTTGCGCTTGCATGCTACATATACAAATTAGGCAGAGCGTATGATAGCCGGGCCCACCACTTGTTAACAACAAAATGCAGCTTGATCAGATGAAGTAGAGGATTTGAGAATCGTGCCCTTTGCAACTTACACGGTATTCTTGCCATTTGAAAAGAAAAACTTGTTAACACCATAACGTGGAGGGGAGGTATTTACAATTATCTGGATTAAAGGGGTGGTTTTCACAATTTTCTTCAATGAGAGCGAGGTGTTTACAATTATTCCGATAAAGGATTTACCGCTCAGTGAGCCATGCAAATCGCGTTGGTTTTTGGCGACAAAATCGGACGCGGATTAGCTAGCGAGACTTGTTACTGAAGTGACGTCACCAACTTATATGGGCCCCACCATGATGTATGTTTTGCATCCACACCGTCCATCCATTTGGAGAGATCATATCAGGGGTGATGCAAAATGAGTCAGATCCAAAAGTCGAGATGACCCCACCACAGAAAACAGTGGGGAGAGTGACGCCCACCGTTAAAAAGTTCTAAATGCCACAAAAGTTTTCGATCAAGCTAATATTACTATTTTCCCTTCTTTCATGTCTGCGTCAACACATGAACAGTTTGGATCTCAAATAAACATCATGGTGGACCTTCAGAAAGTTTCAACAGTGGCCGTCACTCTCCCCACTGTTTTATGTGGTGGGGTCCACCCCAGACTTGGATCTGCCTCATTCTTTGGACCATTCCCTAAAATGATCTCTACAAATGTATGGACAGTGTGGATACAATACATACATCATGGTGGGGCCCACAGAACTTGGAGACGTCACTTCAGTAGCGAGTCAGCTGCTAAACCCGTGGGTATCCAATCCGCGTCCAAATCGGTACATGGCAAGTGGAGGAGGTTCACCTGGTGCTCCCATTAGTACTCCACCGTACAAATGGCAAGTGGAGGAGGTGAATTGGACCATTCACCTGGTGCTCCCATCATGCACTGTTGAGAGTTTTCTCCCACCAAATAATAGATTTGTTTTTAAAATTCAAATTTTGCATAGAAAATTCAAAAAATTCATTTTTTTTACTTCAAAATAAATTTGAAAATTTGTGAAAGATATAATTTTTATTTATCTCCAAATCATTTAAAGATGAGAGATTTATTGGATTAACCTTTTGATAACTTATTTGGAAAAGAGGGAGAGAGAGTTTGGAATTGCGTATTCCAATGCTCACACACGCACGCTCGTGAAGGTGTGGGCAGCGATGCGATGTGGCTGTAGAGGAGTTAGTGGCACACTTCGCACATGCGCATCGTGTTGCGAGCAGTCGCTCTCTCGTGACCTAATGTGAACCATCATGAGACGGTGTGAGAGATGCAAAGTGTGAAAAGGCCAACTTACATAGTTTTTATAAAATGGTCAAATCTGTCCGTTGTAGAGAACAACTATAAATTGATGCTGATTAATGCCCACGATCCGAAAGTAGACAACCATTTAATGATCTAAACAGTCAAATCATTAGTCTAACGGTCTCAAAAATCTCGATTGATGATCCAACAGTCTGAAACATTTAGATTAGTGAGCTAACAGTCAAAAATATTTTTACAATATTCTGATCATTGATAGCCTCAAGTGCAACGGTCCATTCACCCCATCTATATAAACCGGACCCCTCATGTCCATATTAATAATCAGAAATCCAATTAATCTTCTTTACAAGAATAAATCTTTTTCTTTTCTTTAACAAGTTAGTAACATACAAAATTCTCGAACCCATTGGGTCTTGAGTCTGATTACTCACTGAGTATGTCAAAGACAGTGACTATGTTAGCCGAGTTCTTAAGTTGGTCTCTTCATGATTGCTGCATACAGGTGAATTACATTTTAAGGACAACGATTCTCTAACCCGATTCAAAACAATTTTTCTGATTTAATTTTTTGGTATTCAAATTCTTTATTTCGGAATATTTTTTCAACAATCTTAAAGCATAATTCCTAAATGGACATAGAAAGCGTTGCATTAATCAAATTGATGAACTAGGACTTAATTAAGCTTGACCGGTTCGGCGGTACCAACTTCACCAGGTAGCAAGATAAGCCGAAGTTCATTCTCACCACTCTGAAGATCTACTACATTTTGGACCAGAACCTACCACTATTTCTAGAAGTAACAAACAATGACTCACAAAACAGATTGTTAAAGAACCAAGCGTTAAGAAGATGAGTTGCGGTGTTGTGGTCACACCGTAAACGCCATTTCTGACTGTTTATATGACTTGTACACAAACATCTTTGGCTAAAGAAATCTGGAACAAGCTGGACTTTAAGTACAGGGTTGAAGAAAAGAGAATGAAGAAATTCTTAATTGCCAAGTACTTCGGTTTCACAATGGTAGATAATAAGTCTCTACTAGCACAAATTCAAAAATTATAATTGAAAATAAAGGCCTTAAAAATAGACATCCCTGAATCCTTTCAAGTTGGGGCCATAATAGCTAAAGTTGCCTCCAAGCTGGAAAGATTATAAGAAGAAACTATCGTATAAATTTGAAGAATTTACCTTGAAACAAATTCAAAAGCATTTCCAGATTAAGGAGGAAACTCGTAACAGACAAATCTATGTATGACATGACAAATATGCCTTCAAGACTGTAACGCCCTGAAAATCGGGGGTCAAGCAGAAGTTCAACTCCCGAGTTCCAACGCATCACTTATGCAACATGAATAATGATAATTAAATGTTATCCGTGTTAGTGCACTAAACATGAGTGAGATTATACCAAATCAGCATATCATACCCTAGAGACAGTTAAATTACGCAAGCGGAAGACCATGATAGGTATGTATAAAACATATAAGTGGTGGTGCGTCTCCAGAGTATAATCATGTTCCAGGTTAAACAATTATATGTATCATTTCAAAATACAAAATATCAAAATGTGTAGGTTCGTCTATATCATGAAATCCATATAGCCCCGACGATCAGAATGCAGCCTACATGAACCCGCCAGAATACTGCATATACGAGAACTCCTCCTCCTCGTCGTAAAAATCAGGCTCCGCTTCATAAGCTGCGTCATCATCTGCAACTAAGACAGAGTCTGGTTGGTGTTTTAAAACACCGTTCCAGAGTGGGAGTGAGTGATCAACTCAGTGAAACTATAAGGCAAAGGTTAATATATTATCAATTCAGTCAAGCAGTAATGATAAAGCAATACAGCAATCATGTCCTAGATTATTCTTGTTAATGCAAGAATGGTATGGGATAATGATGCATGCCCTCGCCTACACTCCCTTAGCGACTTCATCTCACGTTCGCACATGGCATCCTTCCAAAACGTGCGCTTCCTCGCAAAAGCACATGCAATGCAGTGCATGATCGTGTTAGCCAATATTTAATTAGGTTTATTCATACATTTACCCAAACATTGATCCATCTAGTGTCATCAATCCTAGTTAATCACATACGAAGAACAATTTCAGGTAACTATGGAGCGGCTCGTCACCTCAGTGCAGGCCTAGTTTATACTCGAGGTCACTACGGAAAAGCTCGTCGCCTTAACGTAGTCTTAGAGTATACTCGAGGTCACTATGGGCTCGTCACCTGATCGTAGGCCGACAGCTTGAATACAGTGTCTCATACCACCGTATTCGGCTCACGAGTCTGAGTTGCTTATTAGACACTACAGGGAGGCTCGTCGCCCCAGCGTAAACCGATAACTCGACCACGGTGTCCCATACCACCATGCCCGGCTCATGAGTCTTAACGGATCGAGGTACCAAGGTTAAACGGGCCTTTCGCTAGTAAGTTTGGTACTTTATATTCAAGTAGCAGCGTCCATACATGGTAAACATACATTGGGCCAATCAGGTTACTTGACAAGCTGACTGGTACGAGCGTACGTTGACTTGATCGATATGGAATACGTAAGCATTCCGCGTGGCTTAACCACTGTCGACAAACAGCGTACGACTCGAATTCATCAAGCGTATCCGTTGTGGCTAACCAGTATAGCCACTGATTGTAAACCATTACCGATTGCCTGGACTACATCGTAGTCCCAATTACACTCCAACCAATAACATCCACATGTGATATTCCAAGACAGCATGTGACAACCAAATCTAAACATAAATCTCATTCGAGCATTTCAACAAACACGTACCACACATGTCATCATACATAAGCATTCATCTGTAAATCACATAGTAGTAAGATAGGTTGCATAAAGGAAACTATAACTATATATAAGAGAATTGAGAATCCTATCTCAACACCTTCAGTAAGTACATTACATCAAGCATTTTCTCATTCAGGCATTTTATCAAACACTTAGACCACACGTATTGCATACAGGTAATAAATTCATTAAAAACACATACTATAGCTAGTCCTTTCACAAGATCTCCAAATCTATTGGCATCCGGCAGTTTCGTTAAGATATCGACAAGTTGTCACTCAGTAGGCACATGATCCAATATTATTACATTTTCCTCTACAAGCTTATGTATAAAATGGTGTCAGATGTCCATGTGCTTTGTTTTTGAATGTTAAATTAGATTTTTTGAAATGTTAATAGCACTAGTGTTATCGCAAATCATTGTAGATTGATCAACCTCATACTCTAGCAAAATTTGCTTCATCCAAAGAAGTCGTACGCAACAACTACCAGCTACAATATATTCGGCCTTGTCTGTATACAAAGATATCAAGTTTTGCTTCTTGTTATGCCAAGGCACTAGACAATTGCCAATGTAAAAACAACCACCGCTAGTTGATTTTTCATCATCAATATTTCCGGTCAGTCGGTACTTGAATTCCCACCATTTCTGATGGCATGGACCACTTGAGTTTTGTATCTGCATGATTTTTCACATCCGGTCCTAACATGGGCTGGTCAATCGATGAACACGGAGCGGATAGAATAAAGACATCACTGTGTGACCCACGGAGCTTAGGATTATCGGCGATTCATGAAAGTGGCGTCCTATCATATCATGCGTATCATGATAGCCCTTAGCCCCCCCATCCATTGAGGCAGTCTATTCTGCAGTTAAAGATATCCCTGCTGATGGGGCCCCCGGGCCAGACGGTTTCTCTGGGTCTTTCTTTTCCACATCTTGGGATATAATTGTTGTGGATATTCATAAGGTTGTGGTGTTCTTCTTTCAAGGTGGGAAGCTGCCCAGGGCAATGACCACTTCCCTGATTTGTTTGATCCTCACGACGACCTCTCCCAAGGGGTTCTTGGACTTTCGTCCGATAAGCCTCTGTAACTGCATCTATAAGATTTTGTCCAAGATCATTGCAGCTAGACTCAGTCTGATTCTCCCATCCATCATCTCCCCAGAGCAGGGGCCTTCATCCAAGGTAGAGCGATCTCGGAAAACATCGCTTTAGCGCAGGAGCTTTTCAGAGAGATTAACAAAAAGGTTAGGGGAGGGAATGTTGTTCTAAAGCTCGATATGGAGAATGCATATGATAAGGTGGAGTGGGATTTTCTTAAGAAGGTTTTACTTTGTTTCGGGTTTAGCCAGGGGTGGGTCGAGCTAGTGAAAAAATGCTGGAACAATTGTTGGTTTTCTGTTCTTGTAGATGGTGTGGCGGCAGGTTTCTTTAAATCTACCCGCGGTCTCAGGTAAGGTGATCCCCTGTCCCCGAGTCTCTTCATTATCTCTGCGGAGGTCCTAAGCAGGGGGCTGAAAAGGCTAGTCAAGCGGGGTGTTTGCCAACCTTTCAAGCTAAGGAGAAGCTACCCCTTACTCTCCCATCTCCTATACGCAGATGTAACGCCCTGGGAATCGGGGGTCGCGCATCCGCTCAACTCCCGAGTTCCCGAGAGTCACTATTACAGATTTTCATTATTATGCATTTAATCTGTTTAAGTTGCGCAGCCTGAAATTCTCTGAACATGGAACATGAATGCCCAAGTCTGCTGAAATGGAAGAGGTCGATATATATATATATATATATATATATATATATATATATATATATATATATATATATATATATATATGTACAAGTCCAAAAGAATGTAAATGGGTCGCTCTAGGCGTTGCCCAGCAAAATCACAAAAAATGATAAGTCCAAAAAGAATGATGAGCGGAGTCCAACACGCAGCGTTCCAAATCCGTCTACTAAGCCGATGGGGAACCATCCATCAGCTGGAAGTAGGACAGCTCATCCTCCTCATCCAGGCACGCCTCGCTAGGCTTCTCCAATCCCGAGTCACCTGCATCTATGAAATGGTCTGGTTGGTGTTTTAAAACACCGCCCCAGAGTGGGAGTGAGTGATCAACTCAGTGGGTGCTATTAATCTTAAGTTATCACAGGCATCAATTTTAATAGGATCTTAATGAAAAGCAGACATTCACGTAAGTCTATGTAATCTTATTAATGCGCATGTGTGCAGCATGAAAATGATGCATGCCCTCACCACAACGCTCCCTGGTGCGACAACATCTAACAATCGCCAATGCCAACACTCTCTCAGTGCGACCTCGACTGCCGAGTCGCAACCTAACTAATGCGATGAAATGCGCTCGTGTTAGCCGAGTTATTAGTTAGGTCCATTCATCCAGCAGATTGGGGATTCTGGTACACCCCACGTATCAATGCCCTAAATTGGTTGCGAGACCAAGACCCCGCAATGCGTGAGGCCGAGGCCCCGCGGTCTGTGATCCCGTCGGATTCCTCATCCCCGACTTCAAGCACATGAGGAGTGTCAAGAGAAAGGGGATCGCTCGCGGTCACTACGGGGAGGCGCGGTACCCCAGCGTAGGCCGACAGCTCGGACACAGTGTCCCATTCCACCATGCCCGGCTCACGAGGCTGTGGACCAATTTCAAGTAGGTTGTCGATGAGCTACAACGGTTGTAGGGTGTCCCAGGTTCCATATAAGTGTGAGCAAACAGGGTTAACAATCAAGGTTGGTCAGATAGTAGGCTAGACCGCACGAGCCCAGGCAAGGGCATGGCGGAACGACATCGGGTGCAAGCAACCCATGTAGTCTGACTACAGTCGCCCACACGCTCTCGCCCAGATCCATGGGATTAGCCTCAAGGCGGTCCTACCAGCGAGACCGCCTTAACTCTCCTTGTTTTCTTGACCAACCCTAGGTTTTGGATGGTAGTTCACAATGTGTCAACGGACAGAGTCACCAACTAGTAAAAATCATAATCATGTTCTCACACCTCAATCATATAATTTAGATTCGTCTAATAAGCAAGTTAACACAATTTATGAGCAATGGTGCATGTGTTGTGTGTGTTGGTGAGGAAGTTGCTCACTTCCTACAACTCATAGAAACAACTACATGAGAATTAATAAGGCACACATACTATAAGGCATCATCATATGAGCAATCCAACATGTCATCCACAAGCGATAATCAAGTTTCAACAAGTCATGTGAGAAGCAAGAATAGCATCATGTGAGGAAATCAAATAAAACATACTATTCCATACCATTAAAATAGACATAAACTTCTAGGGTTTCTCTACACTCTCTAAATGCATCAATCAAGCAATCATAATCATTAAACTTATATTGAAATTGGTGCTAGGCCACCTAGGAGTAATAGTCCGCACCTATGGCTCGTTGGAGATTCGGGAAAACGCCCTAGGAAAGAGGGCTTCCGGGGCGATCGGTCGGAATCCCTAAACCAAGTTATTGTATGTTAGAATTCCAAACAAACCCACCTTTCTACATGGATTTCAAGAAGAATGGGTGAAAACCTTACCTAGGCAACCCACGGTCGATTGTAGAAGCCAAGGGGAAGAGTTTCTCCTTGTAAGAGAGGCAAGGAGTTGGAGGGGTTCGCTCACTTGGGGCCCCACCTTGATCTAGGGTCCACCTTGGATTTCCTTCTTCTCTATTTCTCCTCTTTACTCTCCTTTACTCTCCTTCTCTCTTGGTGGTTGTAGCAAATGGGAGAGAGATTTATGAGAGATAGGGTTTACTCCCTAGACTTGGGCCTTTTGGCCTTAAATTCCCTCAAATTTCCAAAATGGCCTACTAGGTCTCCCTTTTAGAGTTGGAGTGGCCCTAACACTCCTTTGGCCACCAAATTCGGTGGGTAGGTGCCCTACGGCCCGATTAGGGCCCGTGAAAAATTTGGGAATAAACGGATGGACGGTTGTGGGGTTTGAGTCAACGGTTTTGATCTTTAAAAGGTCCTGTGGGGTCTATTCTGGTGATTTGAGTAATTCTGGTAGTCCTCAGACTATGAAATTATTAGGATGGATGCCTCATGGCCCGATGAAGGGCCATGCAAAATTTGGGGACGATCGGACCTGGGATTTGATCGTACGGGTCCGATTTGTGATCGACGGTCACCGACCCACGATCGGGTCCCAGAGTTGGTGGATGGGTGCAGAAAAATCCATTAGACCTCCACCGTAAATATGGAAGAGATCCGATGGTCGGATAACCTGGAATCTTGGTTTCATTTGCAAGCGCCATATTTGGTCCTGGCATGGTTGGGGTGCATTTAGTCAGTGCCAGATCCCACTTCTAAGTGTCTGCCGGGTCCGCGATCCGCGATGGGCCACAAGCCCAGTGAGCTCTATGGTTCCCTAAATTATTAGATTTTTCTGACCTTTCGGCGTCGCGGTATAGCCCGTACGGGCTGTTGCTCAGTGCAAATGGTCATCCAGCTTAGCGGCCCGCACTTGGTCTTGCCATGGCCTGTCTGGTTTATTCTAACGGGCTAATTCTAGGTTAATTAGTTCATGGTATCCTTGCCACGAATGTTTTAAACGTTCGGTCCTGAGGGAAATCCTACGTGGACGCCTCAAGACACTGTACCGATTGGATGGGTTATTACAGCAGACAATATGTTGCTCTTCCTGAATGGTGGTTTATCATCCCTTAAAGCCTCCAAAGCATTCCTAGTCGCGTATCAGGCATCTTCGGGCCAACCTATCAATCTTCACAAGAGCAGTTTTTTCAGCTCGAACAGAATTTCGCCCTCCAGAATCCGGTCCATTGAGCGGCTGCTCGGGATTAGTAAATCTCCATCCACTCTATCTTATCTTGGTGTCCCCATCGCAGTAAGGAGGGTGAGTTTGAGAGATTTCCAGCCTTTAATTAATAAGGTCGATAATCGTATCAGGGGATGGCAGTCGAGGTTCCTCTCGCAGGCGGGTAGGGCAGTTTTGATTAAGCACGTACTTGCTTCCATCCCGGTGCATACCTTGGCTGCGGTTCACCTTTCGTCTTAGGTTTTATCGTTGCTTGAGAAGCATTTTCCCAATTTTTTGGGGGTTGGGCTACCGGGAAGAAGAAGCTTCATTGGAAGAGTAGGAAGCTCATTTCTCACCCGTACAATGGAGGACTTGGTATCAGGAAACTGGCTGAGGTAATGTTGGCCTTTCGACTTAAAATGGCATGAAACATCATTTTCAACAAGGGGCACAGTTTGTGGGGCTCATACATGGCTGTCAGGTACGCCCACGATCTGTCCAGCCAGGGCCTCACGTCTAGCCGCCCCTCCCAGCTTTGGAAGAAGACCCTGCGCCTCAGAATCTTTCCAAATTCCCATGTTTGTTGGAGCATTGGCGATGGCAGCAACAATCTATGGTCTGTTAATTGGATTGGCCTGGGCCCTCTCCAATCTCTTGCTCTGGCCCCAATTCTGACTGAGTTGCACGATCTTAGGGTCAATCAGTTTCTAGGCAGCAGCGGCCCCCTTCCCCCATCCGTGGCGCTTAATTTACTCCCACAGAATGTCATTGATCATATTTTCCGCGAGGGTTTCTGCCTTTCACATGGGCCAGATACCCCTTTCTGGCCTCACTCGTCAGCTCGACCTGGAGCGTCAGCAGGTCAAGTGAGCCCCGTTTGAATTGGGCCAGGTGCGTCTGGCATGGGAAAATGCCTCCTTGAATCTCTACTTTTATGTGGAGAGCATTGAATGATGCAATCCCGGTCGACAATGCGGTCCAGTCTCGCGGCATCCCCCTGGCATCGAAATGTGTATGTTGTAAGGCTAGCCGTACGCAAAGAAATGATGTTAAGACCATTCCCCACCTCCTGCTGGAGAGCGAGCTGGCGGTGCGCGCCTGGAATATCCTTGGTTCCCGCTTCGGCATCAATGTCATGCCGGCCTCCTCGCTTAAAACCAGGTTGGCCCAATGGTGGGGTGCTCGTCCAATCTCTTCCATCTCATCGCTAGTGCACAGGACGGCACCGTCTGTGCTGCTATGGGTGATCTGGAAGGCCAGGAACTCGGCCCGGTTCGACGACAAGCCGCTTTCCCTGTCAGCCGTTTCTGCGCATACATCGTGGTGGATTTCCGTCATCTTTGGAGCCTCTTTCTCTCTTATGGCGGATTCTATTTTTCTTCATTCCGCCCGCCACTTGGGAGGCCTGCCTGCGGCAACACATCCGGTGGTGGTAAAATGGGCAAAACCTATGACTGGGTGGGTTAAGGTCAATGTTGACGAGTCCTCCATGGTGAACCCGGGTTCCTCAGGGGGTAGAGGCGTTTGTAGAGATGAGAACAGAAATTTCTTGTTTGCTTTTGCGGCCGACTATGAGGAGGGATCGAATACATATGCCAAGCTTCGTGCGGTTTTGGATGGGGTTTCTAAATGCATCTCCAAGGGATTCCCTAATGTGGTGGTCGAGTCAGACTCCCAGCTGGTGATTAGCATGTTATCTGGTCAGGTTAATCCAGGCTGAAAATGGAAGAGTTGGATTATGCGGATTGAGGTGCTGAAGTTGGGTACTCAGATTATCTTCTCGCATATTTTCAGGGAAGGTAATGCTCCCGCGGATGCCTTGGCTCGTTTGGGCAGCGCGAGCCAAGCTCCCCATTTTTTTGAGGTTGCCACGGACCTTCCCCGTCAGATTAGAGGCCTCCTCATCCTTGATAAGGTTGGCCTAGGGGCGATCCAGCTCTAATAGAGATTTTCTTGGTTGTTTTTTGGGATAGCTTATGATAAGCGTTTCCTAGGTCCTTTTCTCATGGGGGATACCCGAATGTAATTACTCTTGCACATTAATGAACATTCTCTTTTTACTTTTTTTTTCAATGCGTATCATGATAATCTCTATCTTCCCATTTCTGAATAAAGACACTACGATCATTCGTGAAACATGGAATGCGTTTGCCACATCGTGTTGAATGATGACCAATCATCCATGCATCCGCGGGATGCATTGTCAATCCAAACCGTTCAAACCCTGACCCCACTGCGGATCACGCATGAATTGAAAATTGCAGTCTCACCCCATCTCTCAAACGTTATGAACAGATACAATAATGATCAGCGATTCAAATTTAATGGGATAAATCAGATGGTTATGATTAGTCCTGGCCATCTCCATCTAGTGGGGCCCAACTTTGGAAGGCATGGATTGATATACCCGAATTACCAGTGGATGATGAATGAATCAGTCGGATCTCTGCCAAGAGCCAGTTGGGGTTGGCGGTTATTAGTGAAAACGAACCGGGCCGCTGGCAGGAGCGGGGATTCGTTGAGGCCCGGGAAACACCGGCTTCGATAAGGCCGTGATGTGGGGCCCACCTTGATGTATGTGTTGTATATCCTCGCCGTCCATCCACTTTTCCAGCTCAGTGTAGGTCATGGACCCAAAAACGAAGCAGATCCAAATCTCAGGTGGACCACGCCACAGGAAAGTGGTGATTGAACGCCAACCATTAAAATTTTCCAAGGCTACATTGGATGGACGGAGTGATAAAACACATACATCACAGTGGACCCCACGTAACTTAGGATTGCAGAAATCCACTGCAATCGTAGCTACCGGCAATCTGCATCCGACTCGGCGTCTAATCCAACCAGTCGACTCAGCCCACTTTTGAGTCGACCCACCCACCGAGTCTAAGAACTAGACGGCAAGACCCTGTCTAATTTTTAAGCCATTGCAACATCGATTTTGAACTGGTGGGTCCGGTTCGTCGTGCAGGACGTGTTCAAAATTTTCAGCCCTAGCCCACGATCCCATTCATCTACAAGGTGGAACCTGCCTTATGCAATAGATGCAGACGCTTTAAAGGTGGAGTCACGATAAACATGTAGCCCACAGCTTGAGTTTACCAGCCGGATTTTTGACCCGGTCATCTACAAGGTGGGACCCACCTGATGCATGGCTGAGATGTGGCTTGTGCAGCCATGAGTAGAAGTGGCAATGGGCCAGGTTTGGGGTGGGCTAGGCTAGTAACTTAAGAACCAAGGTCCTGAAAAAAATAGTTGGGCCTAGGCACACAACCCAGACCAGCCTAAAAATTGAGAAATTCCATTTCTCCCACTTGAAAGTTCTTGATCAATCCACTGGTTAAGTGGGCCGCACGTGCACAAAGAAATGGACATTTTAGAATGAAACCATCTACATTCAAGATGGGTTGCCTAACTAGGATTGGAATGGCTGGCTTGTAGGATATAACTAGAGGTGGGCATGGGATGACTCGATCCGGCTAACTTCACTCACCCGACTCGTTCCGATCCGACTCGACCCAAAACTCAATCCGGTTAGACTCGACTCGATCCGAAACGCGACTCGACCTAACTCTCTAACCCTACCCTGACCCGATCCCAACCTCTCTCTCTCCCTCCCTCATCCTCCTCTTCCAAGCCCAGCAACCACCCACCACCATCACCCTCCTCTCTCTCTCCTCTCCACTCCCTCCCTCCCTCATCCTCCTCTTCCAAGCCCAGCAACCACCCACCACCATCACCCTCCTCCTCTCTCTCCTCTTCCAAGCCCAGCAACCACCCACCACCATCACCCTCCTCTCTCTCCTCTCCACTCCCTCCCTCATCTCTCAATCCAAGCCGATGCCAACTCAACCCGACTTGGTACTTCTAACCGAATCAGACTCGGTCCGGATCAGTCCAGGCCAGACTGAACTCGGATCGAGTCAGGCATGCTGGACTCGGTACCAAGTAGGATCGAGTTCGGGTCAAGCCTATTTCAAAACCGGATCGAGTCGAGTCAGCCCTAACTCGGTCCGACTCAACTCAATGCCCAGCTCTAGATATAACATGCATATAAAGTTGGACCCACATGCAGAAGTGCACTTGGGCTTAGGAAAGCACTCAGAAAGAATGCAACAAAAGCCATCAGGCCCATTTAAATGTCTAATAAGTAGCAGTCCTACTTATCAAAGGGGTAGAATATTAGGGTCCATCTGATTGCCACTCTTTTTCCACGTATTTCTTTCCCGTGCTGAGGCCAACCGGACGCCAACAGCCCACAATGGTGTCAGTGGCTGTTGGTACTTGGGCGGGTTTCAAATGGACCTTCAATGGCTGAAAATAGATCGATGGTTTAGATCTTTATATGGGCTTGCATGTTCCAATGAGGTCTTTTCAATGGTCATTTCAGATCACCCAAACATGCTACGTTTTGGCACATGAGAGGGGCCTTAGATTCAAGCATCTCCATTTGTTTCAGGAAAAGCTGCATGCTGTTTCCCCTAGCTAATCTATGGACCACACAATCGACTGGTGGGAAAAGAAATAAAATGGAGTTCTAACATGTAGCACCCTTCTTTTGGGCTCAAAAAGAAATAACATCTTTCCTTGTGCGTTTCCCAAATAACACCTTTTGTTTTCCATACTTGGTTTTAGAAAAAAAAAAAAAGAACACTGGTTAATATCCATCAAGAAAACTCGAAGAGGGTACCATGTTGGAACTGTTCTAGTTGATTGTTGGACACGGGAAAAAGACCTTTCCAATCCTGGTTTCAGAGAGGGTAAGGTTAAGGTTCTCGTTTGGGAGAAAAGAGAGGAAAGGTTTCGGTTGGGGGTTTGGGCATTTGGGAGGGGTAATATGTTCATTTTCTTAAATAACTATGGTTAGTTTTTTTCCCCCAAAAAATGAATGGTGAGTGGTTTTTTACCATATTTGGAAAAATGTACTAGGGTAGGGTGCTATATGTCAAAACCTCTAAAACAAACCAAACAGGTCCTTGGCATTGATGAAGAGAAGAAAACAACAGCAGTGCCAAGAGCTCATTGTGAAAGATGCTCTATAAGCAACACAGTACCTGTTGGGGTACAGCTACATTTCTGAAGTTTGGTCCACCTATCAGATGAGATGAACACAGCTTCCATCTACTGAAGTGTGGTCCACCCAGTCCACTATTGCTCAAGTTTGTAGATTGCAATGGACTCCATGAATCAATCTGTCCTCATAAAATGCCAAGAAAATAAGAAGTTATTGGGTCAGGAAGTAAAATGAAGAAACAGAACTTAAAATAGAAAGAGAAGCAGCAATGTTCCTTACCAATTACCATTGCTCTTGATCTTGCTATTCCTAGAACTGCGGTGTCGACTGAACACATAAATCCTCCTCGTCTTCTTCATCATCGTCATCACCAGCACTTACCCAATTACTAGGATGACGTTGCGACCAACCATTCCCATTCAATTCCGTTCTATCTACAAAGCAATTAAAAAGAAAATGTTTTCAGCACAAGACATTCATTTGTGACCTTTCAGAGGCTGTTGGGAAGAACACCCAAATTGTACTCTAATCATATTGTCAATGGGTCCACTTCCTTTCAGAAAATGTAAACTGTGTTCGGCATGCATCAAGCAATATTTATTTCCTTTAAGGAGGCTCCCATAAACAAATATTGATCTGTTCCAAAGCACAGTCCATCCATGGTGAAAGGACAAAACAGGCAAACACGCCATTAACATCTAAAGTGGCTTTCTGTCTAACCTTGGGGTTCATCCAAGCGATCCGTTTCCATTGGCCGCCAACTGCTATATTTTGTCAAGGAGTACTTTCTGTAAAGAATTTTAGAGAATATGGCCAATATAGTTCAAGCAATAAATAAAATTATATTCACACTTTTTGTTTCAAATTCTAAATGGTAGCATTTGCACCTAAGGATCCCTTGCTCAGGTGGAAGATGAGGGTCAATCTTTAAGTAGGCAGGCTGCCATTGAACTTTTGTCAAGCTACCATGAGAATGAACTCCACTCCGAATCTTGATCAAGCTAGGGCATTCCATAGAAGTGCCACGCTGCAATTTCTGAACCTGGTTGTGGTGAAAAAGGCTTTAGCCACTTGCCTATCAACAGAGAGACTGACCCACCTGCCTACAGCCCGAATGGGCCCACCACTGTGGCAGGCTTCATGGACAGCAATGTTGTCAAAATAGCTATCGTATCACAAATTGTAATAGGCGTTAAGTTTTATCTTAAATCGTAAGACATTTTCTATGTTCTTAAAATATCAGAAAATAATCTGAAAAATATAAATAAATCAGAACTTTTAATAACTCATCAATAATCCATTTCCCATCAATATACAAAAGGTAATGCAAATCATGATATTAGAAATGGAGAACTTGTATACAGTATACACATTGTGGTCATAGTTGTCAAAATCCTATGATTTATGATTTGCAGTTTAAGTAAAATCTTGGGCAAAACAATTTGTAGATACATGTAAATCCGAAGAAAAATGGATGACTTGTCAAATAATAATGATCATTACCACAATACATATAGGTCGACATGATCATAAACATCTATAAAAACATTCCTGATAAGTCATAGGTTAATTTAGTGTCTCAACCAGTTACTTAAAAAACATAAGGAAAAGAAGAATTAAATAATTAAAAAGATTCTTATTGACCATTAATTTATATGTCAAACTGAAAGCCAATATATATATATATATATATATATATATATATATATATATATATATATATATATATATATATATATATATATATAAAGGAGAACAAGTATAATTTGGAGATTTGAATTGTAAATCATATGATTCAAATCATAGAATGGTAGGATTCATCTAAAAAGGAATTCAAAGTGGGATTATTTTTTTTAAGGTAGGGTTTCAATTGCTTAATATTCTACTCAAATCATGAATTGTAAATTGTAGGATGTTGACAACTACACGATGGAGCACTAACTAGGACATTCCAAGCATGCAAAATAGAAGGAAAACATTAAACATCCATTTTTGTTTTTTATTTTTCTCGACAGTTCGCACATGCCTTGAGAATTGGAATGGGTAACCAGAATTACAGCTCCAGCTAATAACATCGACGTGAAACATGGAATTGGATGAGGTTGAAGAATCCTAACCATCAAAAGTAAGGACAAAAAAAACAAATGATTTCTATATAGCAATTTAGCACAGTTATGTGCACCATTTATTTTAAAAATTATGATATATAATGTGCTCGAGCAGAAGATAATCTCGGGATACGGATCGGGAACATTCTCTCCAATGGGCAATGTCTTTGCCAGACCAGTCATGTTAAGCCTCCGCATCCCATTCTGTTCCCCAGCATTAGGACTACCTTCCATTGCAACGCGTCTTTCTTCAACTCCACTGGAGCTTTTGGCAGCACTTCCTGTTTGAGACAAGCTAATCGGATTTGGTTTGACACGAGCTTATTTGTACCAAATTGCAATAAGTATATTCAATAAAGTGGAAATCACCAGATTGCATTTTCCTTTATTCATGCTGTGGGACCAGGCCCCAAAACTGTAATTAAGTTACTTTCAAGTTGTACTTCAAAGCAATGCAACCACAATTTGAGGAGCAACTTCTAAGAGAAGTAATTACAATTTGGTAATTTCCTCTCCAATTAATGAGGTTTGCCAAGCCCACGTGTGTACAAGGGATACCATGTCCACACCACCAAATAAGCCAGTCTGGCAGACAGGTAAAACATCCAAGCCAACCGATAGGTGGGTCCGACCTTGAAGATGATCTTGCACAATAATCAGTCTGGTCCACTCATCAGGTGGGCCAGTGTTAGAAATAGGTGGACGGCTTAGAAAACTTCAGTTTTAAGTTTTCTTTGCCCTGCATTAATTTCATAAACTGTGACCGACCTGATTAGTGGACCGACTTGATTCTTTTTTCTTTTCTTTTTTTCTGAAAGGCGTGGACCGACTTGATTCTTGGTCCAGGGAATCAATATAGTGGGACCCTTCTGATGGATGGAATTGATCTTGCAGCTATTGCCATGCTAGCACATACGGTGGCATGGACATGAGCTACCTTGTATACACGTGTGGACATAGGCTCATAGCAAAGCTCAGTAAACTAACTTTTGCAATTCAAATCACTTGTGCATCCAAACATGCCCTTATGTGATGTTACCATTCCAAAATAATTAAGTGAGAGACATGACCTGTGAGTTCAGACCAGATCCTGGTGTGGTCGGAAGGGTTGTCAGAAACAGGAGATGGATTAGCTGCTCTGGACTTATCACGTGCAGAAGTATGATGTGCACCATGTGCCGGGGAACCTGTTTCATGATCATCCTGGTCACAGGAGACTGGATCTGCTTGAGGGGGCTCTGAAGTATTTCCCTCACGCAGCTGCGATATAAGCATCGTTGCAAGGACTAGCGTTGTATCGAAGTCTGAGTTTGTGCCATCAGTTACACCAAATTTTGGTGCCATTAGAATGGGTCTGTCCATCCAAAAATCATATATGTTCTTACAAGTAGAAAAATAGAGATACTGTTGAACTAATACCCATGAATGAATCTCTTACTCGCCAGCTTTCTCAAAGAACAGGTGGATGTCAACTTCACATCCCTCGCAAAACGAAAGAAATGCCTGTTGGAGGAAAGCAAAAGGAATTTAGAGCCAGAAACCTCACATGAATCAGAAGGATCTACACCTAGGAATAAATTTAATTGGATGAGCTTCAGTGCCAAAGAAACAACAGCCAATTTATAATGGACGATGAATGCTAATATTACACCCACTCAGAGAATGTGAGACATGTATCATTTACATGAAATCTGGAATGCTCACCCTGCTTGAATGGACTCCCATCTGTTGCTAGAAACAGTAAACAACTTTTTTTGCAGCCCTTTTTTCCTTAAAAACTCAGATCAAATAGCTAGGATTAGGCCATGGCCCCGCTATGTGAGTGGCCCAGATGCCGTATAAATGCCCCATGTATCCCCATGGACAGTGTGATGTTTGGGTGAGATATTATGCAAGCAACAATCACATTCCTCTATATTTGAGTAAAACAACAGTGACTATAATAGAAGAATGACAAGGGCAAATAATAAATGAAGGTTCGCATTCCAATGATACCGGTACCACCATAAGCTTACAGTGGTACTGGGCAAATGTGGGGCCCACAAGATGTGTTGATACCATCCAACCCGTTTATCAGATGCATCACCTCAGAAAACCCAAAGGGCCCAAAACCCAGCCCGCTCCAAAAATAAGGCAGGCAACAGCAAAGGTAATAAGCTGGGAGCGAACACCAACCTTGAATTTCACAAGGGCTGGCTTGATTCATGAAACAGCCTGCATGTTGGCATAACCCTCATTTGAACTGGATGAAAGGTCTGAATAGCCTTGATTATATATACATAACATGATGGGCCCAACATGCTTCGGTGTTCCTTCTCAATATGTTCCTTGTGCTGTGGCCCAACTGAGTTTTGGATCAGGCTCATTTTTAGGCTCTGTAAATTTTCAGCGGTGACACATCTTATGGACGAGTTGGATTCCGTGAATACATCAATGGGCCCCACATTATGGCGGTACCGGTATCACTACGGCGAGCACCATAAACGAATTGCAAAACAAAGCCAGCTGAGGCAAGAAAAATAAAGGGCAAGTTGCATCTATAAGTTGCAGGTGGCTAATGATTATTTCATTTATATCAGGAAGATGGGCAGATAGGAACAGGATTTCAACATCATGAAGCTTGAGAACATCTACAAAAGCATGGGTTACAATGCCTTCAGTTCTTTGACGCCAAATGTCACATCGACAGCATCTCCAGAGTGTGTATACTGCAAAAACTCTTCTGATGGATCGATCCAAAGTTGAGTGTGTAAAGCTGCATCACTGTTATCTGCCATTGAAATATTGAATAAACATTGGAGCCCGCGGAACTGAAGAAAGATCCGAAAAGGAGGAGATAACACGAAGTTTCAAGCTACCTTTGGTCGGATCTATATAACTCCTGAATTCAACAGCTTTCCCACCTGCATTCCCGGAGTCCGAAGGTGAGGATGTGGGTTCAGTCGCAATGATGGTAATCTCCTGAAGCGATGATTGGAAATTCGCTAGCAATCTGTTGAAATCGCGAGGCCTCACTACAAAATTACTGGGAAATTTCGTCCTATCGAGAGAGAGATGTTGGATGTCAGGTTCAACGTTGCAGCTAATCCAGTAGGCTTTCCTCATGCCTGTGCCACATTTCACAAAGGTTTCTTATGATAAACTTACTTTAAATACCGAAAGAAAACAAAACACAGAGCGACTTTTCAAACATCTTCAGCTATCATAGATATATGAGTAGTATTACATGCACGCAGCATTCAAAATATTGGTATCGCTACAAGTTTCACCGGCCAGGAATACAGAAACAATATCGATAACGCCAACAATATCACCGATAACTGGAAATGTTGGGGAAACATTGGGGAAACATGGGGAAAATGATGGAAATTTTTAGTGAAACTTCGGGAGATACTAAAATACACATATTTGCATATTTAGGAATCAAAATATTGCAAAATGAATGCATACATAACATGTTTCCATTCAATAGGGACGTAAAAGCATGTGTTGTCATAAGAAACTAGTCCAAGCGTCCCATCCATCCCATATATCCATCCAACCAACCATCTCATCTATCCATCTAAAATACAACCTTCCATCCAAACATCCACAGATATTTTAGAATATTGACAACACACAATATTTTGATGAGAAATCGTCAACAACTAGAAGGAAATGAAAACTTGTGGTCTCGATATTGCCCATGTTGCGATAACAATAATATCACGATATGATCAATATTATTGTTGACAATTTGGAAACTGCATACAACAATGCACCCATAAAAACAAAAAACAAAAAAACAAAATTGAATTTCTGAGACTACCAGTGTTATAGGCATCACTATCAATGTTATCAGTATCACCGAGCTGTAGATACGGATAATATTGGAGATATTTCAATAATATCGAGGATATTCCGAACAATGCATGCAGGTAATGTATAATGTATGAGGGATTATAGTTTCCAAAGCAACACTTGTACAGTTGGTTGAGGCTCCCAAATCTGCAAATGTGAGGCCCGTAGATCAAAGATCCAAACCTTTGATCCACTGGGTCCATTGTAGATAAGTGACACCCAAGAATCTAACAGATTGAAGAATTAGCCCATCGATTGGCGTAAAAATAATGTGGCAAATATCACCGTGAGATACTTTTGCGAAAAAATATAACAAAACAGTATTATTGCTATAATATCTCTAGATCCAAAATATCAGCATTTTCCATTTTTCACAATTTTATACAATAACATCCCAAAATTAATGAGAATTTTTTTAAGAATTTTAACACACACACACACACACACACACACACATTAGATTATTTATTAATTTATAATAAATATTAATTTACTTTTTACTTTTAGCAAGATTTTTAAAAACTCATGTATTGAGAAACTCATGAGAAATTATCGTACTGAGAAATTCCTGAGAATGAGATTTGTCACTATGCATACAAATAGACAGTTAGCAAGTCCACATTCAATGGAATGAAATATGCCAAAAATCAAAGGTTTAGGAATTAGGATCCAGGTTCAAATCAAGAGAGCAAATGATACATTCAATGAGGTTAATCATGTAAAGGTACTATCATATCATGTAAATTACAAAACTCATGGTTAAGGGTGCATTTGGTTGCACTGAATATCATGAGAGTTCATGATCAATCAGTCTAATTTGGTGCAAAATATCAAGAATTTCATGATAATTGTGCACCCAAATGCACCTTAAGCAATTGTAACCAGTGTTGCAATATCGATGATATCAGCCGATATTATCGATATTGCATGTCAGCGATACAAAATCGATAGGTAATAACAAAAAAAAAAAAAAAAGCCTAAATTCCTTAATATCGGCGATAATATCGCAAAGTATCGGTGTGTATCAGCGGTATCGCAAGATATATATATATATATATATATGTTAATATCGACAACGTTGCCCTTAAAAAAAAAAAAAAAAAAAAAACGATTTTTTCCCATTTTTCTTCAGATTTCTCCCTTCTTAACCTGTTAGTGGGTGGATGTTAGTCCATCCTTTGCTTGGATTTGGGGGGAAAAAAAACACTTTCGAAATCAAAATCAAGATTTTTTTGCAGTTGGGACCGTTTCTCATTCGGTGAGTAATTTTTCATTTTGATTCTTTTTTTTTGTTTAAATCATATAGAATGTGTGAAATCTTTTTCTTTTTTTTTTTTTAATCCTTGATTCTTCATGTTTTGCATGGAAAATCAAGGATTTCAACATTCAATTTCAAGATTTGAGTGTAGGTGGCCCGATTTAGGAAAATTTTGGAAATTTTTGAAAATTTCCCAATTTCTCCCAAATTGCTTGCAATATTGCATTCCAAACATGAAATCAAGCATATATGAGGCTTGATCTATTGATTTGTTAGCTTTTTTTCAAATATATATATATATATATATATATATATATATTAAATTATTAATCTTTTTCGAAATTTCCCTTCAACCAGCGACCAATTGAGTGCAATTTGAAACTATTTAGGAGTGTTTGATGAAATGACCATCACATACACTCTAATTTTCAGATTTGAGTGCAAGTGGCCCGATTTGGGAAAAATTGGAAAAAAATTTGAAATTTCCCTAATTTCTCTTAGATTGCTTGCAATGTTTCACTCTGAACAAGAAATTAAGCATGTATGAGGCCAAGGGTGCGATATGTAATGCGACACCGATATTTCGAACATTGATTGTAACAACTAGAGTAACATACCATTGTGGCAGTCTAATGTCCACTGCACTTTTGTTGCATCCGAATTGGGTAAATGCACGCATAGACGATCAATACTTGTAATAGGTGTCCTGAGAATAGAACAAACTGCCTGAACTCTAGTTAGGAGTGATTACATGCTGCATTATTCTAAAGAATATGCTAAGGACAGTTGCGTACCTTCAAAAGCACACTGCATTGCACCTGGGCTGCTGAAAGTGTATAGACATCGAAAAAATCAGCTTTGAGTGTTATGGACTGATAGGCTGACCGGGAGGAATTGAGAGTATGAAGAACAAGCTGCACAATAAAGCCATATATCTTTTCTTTTTCTTTGCTGAAATGAAACTATGGAATCAATCATCATCATAGAATGGGCAGGAACCTTCTAGCTACTTCACATGAATGCCTAAGATGGTATTAAGTGGCAATCACCCAACAGCCAAGAGTACTCTAGAAACCTTCTAGATAATTCTATGCAACTCTCTACAACAACCCAATAGAGAACTTCAGAACATTCCAGAGGTCTCTAAACTATTCTACATGCTTCTGCCCTTCTCTAGAATTTCTCTACAACTCTACAGCCTACATATCTCCATCCTACTCTAGACGTCTCTACACAGTATTTACAGGCCTCTTAATCTACGACAAGAGCTAAAATTGGCTGTGTCCCTGGAATAGCCTCCATCAATGTCCGGCCTGTGACATATAGGAACCTGCTTATCAGCAATGACTGCAACATATAGTCTGCTGACTCACGAGGCTCCATGTATAGGCAGCCATGGATTGGTGATTCAAACTATTGACTGGATGGGCCCCAATATGGATGGGGGAGGCCTTGAAAATATTCCAGTTTGGAAGGTTCCAAAACTTTGCTCAACAGCAGCCTACAAATACATTGTTGAGGAATCTAAATATGCCATTTTATAGATATTCATTTCGAATTGCAAAAATCATATTATGCACGAGCTTTTTTAACTAAAAAAATCTCATTTATGTGTCAGGGCGCAAGGTGACGGGACAGCCGGGATGAATTCCAACTCTCTGGGTTCTTTATCCAAAAGGATAAGAAACCAAAATGCTCTGCCATTTGTTTTATCTAATCAGAGCTGAGTTGATGTTAAAAAGGCTGCATTCTGTAATTCATTCATTCTCCATGAAAAAAATGTATAGGCACTATCATATCCTATTCAATTGGAGCTGCCCACGTTCAAAACAGGCCCTAACATTCTAACCATAGTACAGAAAATGCCATCCATCGCATGTAAGCTTCTACGTAAGCAGATGGAATACTGATGAATTTAAAATTAAAAATAAAAAATACTTTTCCTTACACAGCTTTAGTAGAGAATGATTTGATGATAATAATAGAGGAGAATATTGAGAGAGAAGAAGAAGAAGAAGGAGAGCTTGGGAGAGATGTTGTTTTAGACTTGTTTGCCCTAACACATAATATTTTATTATAATAAAGAATATAGCACACCGCAGGAGAAGAGGGAAATGTGCACATGCACTTACACTAAAAGGGGTCACTAATCCACTAATCACATACACAATACACTAGCATTCTCTATACTCCCCCTCAAGTTGGAGCATAGATGTTGATCATGCCCAACTTGTCACAAACACGATGAAGAGCATCTCGACTCAAGGACTTTGTAAGAACATCAGCAAGTTGATCCCCAAATCGAAAAAAAGGAGTGATGATTTCCTTAGAAGCTACTTTCTCCCAAATAAAGTGACAGTCGACCTCAATATGCTTGGTTCGCTCGTGGAAAACTAGGTTACGAGAAATATGGATGGCCGCTTAGTTGTCACAGTGAAGAGGAACAAGATCCAAAAGAGGATAGCCAAGTTCTTCAAGAAGGTGGCGAAGCCACACGAGTTCACATGTCGCATGAGCCATATCACGATATTCTGCTTCAGCCGAGGACCGGGCAACAACTGGCTGTTTTTTACTCTTGCAGGTTATAAGATTGCCACCTAAGAAGGTACAGAAGCCGGATGTAGAGCGGCGATCAAAAGTATTACCTGCACAATCAGCATTGGAATAGCCAGAAAGATGAAGATGACCATGCAACTGAAAGCGGAGGCCAAGACCCAAGGCTAATTTTAAATACCGATGTATGAGGTAGACAACCGTGAGATGGGACGTACGGGGAGCTTGCATGAATTAGCTAACAACCCCCACTGGAAATGAGAGATCTGGGTGAGTAATAGTCAGGTAAATAAGCCGGCCTACAAGTCATCGATACATCTCGGGATCAATAAGGAGAGCACCATCATCTGATCGAAGCTTCTGTGAAGTATCCATGGGAGTGGGAGCAGAAGCAGGCTTGCACCCTAACATGCCGGTCTCCATGAGAAGATCGAGCGCATATTTTCGTTGTGACAAGACCAATCTAGATGATGAGCGAGCAACTTCAATTCCGAGGAAGTAGCGAAGAGGATCAAGATCCTTGATCTCAAACTTGGTCTTCAAAAAATCTTTGACCTCCCTCATTCCAGCAAAATTACTACCGGACAGAACAATATCATCCACATAGACAATGAGAACCATGATGCCCGTCGATCAATGACATATAAAGAGAGAATGATCGGCATGACTACGAACAAAGCCAAACTCCAAGAGAGCCTGACTAAATTTTTCGAACCATGCATGTGGGGATTGTTTGAGTCCATAAAGAGCCTTCTTCAATCGGCATACAAGTGCAGGGTTGTGAGAGGCAACAAAGCCAGGAGGTTGATGTATGTAAACTTTCTCTGCAAGATCTCCATGGGAAAATGCATTCTTAACATCAAGCTGAAACAAGGGTCATGATAAATAAACGGCCAAGGAGAACACAACGCAAATCGAATTAAGCTTAGCCACCGGAGAGAATGTCTCAAAGTATTCCACACCATGAGTCTGTGTGTAACCCTTAGCAACAAGAAGGGCTTTATAGCGATCAATTGAGCCATCTGGAAGAAACTTGATCGTACAAACCCATCGACAGTCAACAGGTTTATGGCCTAAAGGAAATGGCACAAGGTCCCAAGTATGATTCTTCTCAAGAGCAGACATTTCTTCTATCATCGCCTTCGTCCAATCAGGACTCTGAAGAGCATGTGAGAGAGATCTAGGAATAGTCTGTGATGAAAGGGAAGCTGCAAACGACTGAAAAGACGGTGAAAGATGATCATATAAAACGAAATTACTAATGGGGTGTTGAGTACAAGATCGTGACCATTTGCGCAAGGCAATAGGAAGATCTAAACTCGAGGTAGGAGAGTCACCTGAGCCAACATCCAAAGTGAGCAGAAGGGTGGATGGCTGAGCGTGTGAAGATTTATCTCGACGATGATACACTTGCAGAGGCTGAATGGAGGGGAGAGGAGTTTTCCCATGATCACTAGTGGAAAGAGGATAAGAGTCATACTCCCCGGATCGGCTTGGAGCGGGGAAAAAAAAATATCCTCAAAGAAGGTTACATCGGTAGAGATATATTTCTTTCGAGTCAATGGGTCAAAGCATTTATACCAAGGATACCCTAGAAAGACACATTTAATTGTCATTGGGCTAAGTTTATCATTACTCTCATCCAAAATTTGAACAAAGCATGTACAACCAAAAACTTTAGGTGGTAGAGGAAATGGATTATCATGAGGATACAATATAGTAAATGAAGATTTGTAAGACAGGATACGTGAGGGTATACGATTAGTAAGAAAAGTAGCAGTTAGAAGAGCATCACCCCAAAAATGTTTACGTAGATGCATACTAAGCAGAAGAGTGCGAGCAACTTCAAGGAGATGACGATTCTTGCGTTGTGCAATACCATTTTGTTAAAGTGTGCGAGCACATGACGTCATAGACAAAATGCCATGTTCCTGCAAGAAGGACAGAAAGGCAGCAGACATGTATTTCCCTCCATCATCAGAATGGAGGGATTTGATGGAACAATGAAATTGAGTGCACACTTTATGATAAAACACTTTAAACGCATCAAACACTTCACTTCTAGATTTCAAAAGATAAATCTAAGTCATGCGTGAATAATCATCAACAAAGGTAACAAAATATCTAAATCCAAAAGTGAAGGTAACCGGAGCTGGTCCCCAAACATCCGAGTAAACCAAAAGAAAAGATTGAGATTTCCTCCCAGAAGACCTAGGAGGAAACGTAGCACAATAATGTTTAGACAATTCACAAATATCACAGCATAATAGTTTAGTGACATATAAGGAGGGAAACAAAAGTCTCAATCTAGCAATGGATGGGTGACCTAAGCGGCAATGTCACTGAGTCATGGACTCTCGATCTAGAGAAATGGTACTAGAAGCGGCAACGGGTGTATCATCAAGAAGATAAATGCCTCCTCACTCATGCCTCCCACCAATCACTCTTTTCGTCTGTAGGTCCTGAAACAAACAATAAAAAGGGAAGAAGGTAATGGAACAAGTGAATGATTTAGTAAGAGAGCGAATAGACAATAAGTTTAATGGAAAACGAGGCACATGCAAGATTGAGGACAAAGACAAGGAAGAAGAAAGAGGGATGGAACCAATCCCAGAGATGGGAGATTGGGTTTCATCTGCGACTGTGACATACTGAGCGTTAGGAGAAGGAGAATAAGAAGAAAAGAATTGAAACTTACCAGTTATATAGGAAGAAGCTCCAGAGTCGATGACCCAGGAGGTAGGAGAGGATGACGCAAGAAGGGCAGTACCTGACTGGGCCGAAGCTGCGTGAGAAGGCTCGGGAATATCACGAATGTGAAGCCGCATAAGGCATCATATGAAGCCCAAGAAATAATAAGAGACTCCCCTGAAGTAGACTGCTCAGCTGTCGGGGTGGAAGACTGTGTCTCAGAAGCAATTGTGAAAGCAACAGAAGCAGCGGCATACGTAGGACGACCATGTATCTGCCAGCAATAATCAACAGTGTGATTATTTCCACCGCAATGTGAACAAATGCGAGAACCATCACGTCCTTGTCCACAGCTACCACGACCATGAAGACTACAGCCGCCACGACTACGATCTCCCTCATGGCCTCTACCACGACCACTAAAACCAGAAATGCGCCCTGAACTCAATGATGGTACCCGAAGACCAAAAGAGGACTGATCACCAGCAAGATGTGCCGAACACTCGGGTGGCACAAATGAATGAGAAGAGTAGAGACAGTAGCACGCTGACACATGGCATAAACTATCGTCCATAGAGGAAAAGAATTCTGCATAACAACCTGATCTCGAACATGAAGATAATCAGAATTCAACCCGGCTAGAAACTACATGATACGAGTATCATCTCGCTGCTCATGAGCATGTTCATAATCCTCTTTACATTTGGAAGGAAGAGGCTGATACATATCCAACTCATCCCACATACCCCGAAGCGTCGAATAGTAATCTTTTAAGGATCTGGAGTTTTGTTGGAACCAACCAATTTCTTGAATAAGCTAGAATACCTGTGAAAAATTTTAAGATTCCAAGAACATATCATGAAGCGTATCCCAAATGCCTTTAGCCGAGGATAAAAACATCACTGAGTGGCTAATCGAGGAATCCATACTATTCAACAACCATGCAATAACTTGATAACTCTCTTTTGTCCAAGACTTGTAGGTAACATCTGTAGAGCTTGGGGGATCATCCAAAATATACGACAACTTGTCACGGGCTCCTAAAAATAATTTTACAGATTATGCCCATTGAAGATAGTTGTCACCATTCAACTTAGTGGAGGTAATCTGCAAGGGGTTGGATTCAAGAGACCTTATACCAAGAGATGAGGGCCATTTGTCAACCATAGGAGATTCCAAGAGAGATAAACCTATGCCAAGAGAGGCCCTACGCCAAGAAGGATTGATTCAAACAACTCTATCTCACTCAATCCTTCAAGAAAATAAGAGATAAACCTCAAACAAATATCAATCATCCAAAATACTATGAAACGTAGTCAAAAAAGGCCTAACCGAGTGAAAAACGGCCCAGCCGCACGTCCGTTTGAGGTTAAAAACCTCTCAAACATTAATCTTAAGTAAAAAAATCCTCCATAGGTAGCTTGGGAGGAAGATTTCGGTCCATCTTGAGCAAAGAAACCAAATAAAAGCTTACCGATTTGAGGTAGATCGAAGAAAAATGGAAGATAAGCTCAATTTTCGAATTTCTCTATTTCGCCCAAAATACCATGAAAGGAAGTCCAATAAATTCTGAAAAAATCATGACAAATCTTCTAAAATCAAGATCTATCAAACCTCTAAACTTTTAGCTCAAACGGAGTTCATGCATTCATACAACGCTAATGTCAGCCGTATGACTACTGACGTCAGCAACGTGACGTGTCGCCTCTCAATCTGTTGGATGCGGAATGCTTGGATCTAGGCTCTGATACCAAGTAGAGAATGATTTGATGAAAATAATAGAGGAGAATATTGAAAGGGAATAAGAAGAAGGAGAGCTTGGGAGAGATGTTGTGTTAGGCTTGCTTGCCCTAACACGTAATATTTTATTATAATAAAGCATATAGTACACTGCAGGAGTAGAAGGAAATGTGCACATACACTTACACTAAAAGGGGCCAATAATCCACTAATCACATACACAATACACTAGCATTCTCTATAGCTTTTGTGACATTGGATTGTGTTCTTGATTTTTCATTTTGGTGACTAAGTTCAACTGAAAAGGGAAAAAAACAGTTCTATACTAGTTGATAGTTGATGTTTTGAGGCCAAAGATGCATTCAACTATGCCACGTGTGCGCTTTTCATAAATGAAGAGATGTGATCATTTGGCCTATGCAGTTAACTGCTATTGTGGCTATTAGATTACATGTTTGAGGAGAAGAAAGGTGGGAGAGAAATGGATGTAGAGAGATTGAGTGTCCCCCTATCCTTAAGAATCCTAATAATAAAACCCCAATAACAAAATAACATGGTATTCCATACGAGCACCTAATCATCACCAATAATGATAGCATACTCCACAAATTCACTCACATCCACACACATACACAATCTTCCACATTTCCCCCTTAAACCGGAGCATGGATATCACGCATGCCCAGCCTTGTCCACGATCTCCTAAAGGTTCTAGGAACTATGGCTTTTGTGAAAATATCAGCTAACCAGTCATTGGATTTAACAAAAAGAGTGCATGACAACTTTGATGAGATCTTCCCACTTGTGAAGCAACAGTCAACTTCAATGTGTTGGGTCTCATGAAAGACTAGATGAGAAGCAATAGGGACATAGCTTGACATTGCAATGTAACAGAACAGGAATGCAAACCTCAAAATGCATTTCCTGAAGAGGTTGAAACCAGATAATCTCACACATAGCATGAGCCATCGAATGATATTCCGCCTCAATGAATGAGCGAGCCACAACAATATGCTTTTTACTTTTCCATGTGACAAGATTACCTCCCACAAATGTACAGTAACCACTTGTGGTATTCCTAACATTAAGGACCCTACCCAATCTAAATCACAATACTGACTCAATAAGTTGACCGTGATTATGATATAGTGATCCCTTGTCTATAATAGCCTTCAAATAGTGAAGAATACGCTAGGCGGCCTCAGGGTGATGAAAACACGGTATTGCATGAACTGACTAATGACATTCACAGCATAAGCAATGTCCAGATGAATTATCGTTAAATAAATGAGCTTTCCCACCAAATGCCAATACATGCTCGGCTCACTAAGCCTTTGCTCCATATCATTGAAGCAATGTTTATCTCCACAAGAATCTCTGCTACAAAAGCAACCAACATCCCCATTTCTATAAAAAGATCAATGATTTCCGTTAAGGGATGAAGATTCCCTGTTTTTTCTAAGCCACTTCAATGCCAAGAAAATCTTTCAAGAGACCGAAGTCCTTGATATCAAAGGTACTGGCCAAGAATAATTCAACAATTGTTATCTCAACAAAATCATCAACATAAACGACGAGGATAGTTGTGGATGTACCAGCATGCTTCATGAACAAAGAATGACCATAGGAGCTCCAATAGAAACCAGTTTGCAAAATTATTCTATTAAACTTCTCAAACCCCACTCTAAGAGACTGCTTAAGGCAATAAAGAGCTTTCTTTAGCCTGCAAACCATTTCCTTTGTTCCAGATGGATATTCTTTGACATTGTCTGATTGAAACACTTATTTTGGTATCAAACTGAGTTTGAATAAAAACATTTTCACATTTTAAGGAACTTCATTGCCCTTCATCAAGTGAATCCACATAAATCTAGAGTAAGCATCAACGAATTAGATTTAAAAAAATTTATAACAAAAAGTTGAAAAAATTGAGACAGGACCCTTCACATCAAAGTGAAACAAATCAGAAATAGCTATGATTTTATGATAATTTGGAGAAAAAGTGGTTCGACAATGTTTTGATTACGGACACGCTTCACACTAGAAATCAACATCATTTGGAAATATATTAGGAAATAGCAATCATCATCATCTAAGCCTTATCCCAACTAATTGGAGTCGACTACACAAATCTTGTTCCCACATTCCACTCTATCAATGGCAAGGTATTCTGTATCGGTAATAGTGACCATGACGGTCGCCGCCATTACTGATATGGGTATCGACCGATACAGGGGGCATAGCGACCATTACAACCCCCTGTAACAGTTAAAATTTTATTTTTGCCAAAAAAAAATCTTTTAAAAAATCTCAAAAATCCAAAATAATGTAATTATTTCAAATATGTATTCGTTGTTTATTTTGAACATAATTATGGTAGCGTAACGGTCCACTCTTTGGTGAGAGTGTTGCATCCAGTTGTTTGGTAAATTTATGAACATATTTATATATCTCTAATATTTACACATCACAATCAAGTATTAGAACTTTAAAAAAATTTTAAAAAAATCACTTTTTTCATTTTCTTTTTTAAAATGGCCCTTATAGCTTCAATTCGCTCAAATTGCTTCAATCTACGGTTTTAATCATAACAATTATAGTAAGAGTGGTCAAAATCTGTTGTAGAATGATCTAGGAAAGTTTTTGAAATGAGAAAAGTGAAAAAAAAAATAAAAAATGAAGAGAAGAATATTTTTAAATAGAAAAAAGTTGTCATTTTTCGACCGCTACAGGGGTAACGGTTGTTATGCCCCGTATTGGCCGTTACGGCCCCTCTAACGACCAATACGTTACCAAAAAACCAACTACCCTATTTCACAATTGTATCATGTAACGGTCACAAACGTTACCTATACATATCAGCCTTTACGGTCGTATCATAACAAATACGGAACACCTTGATCAATGGCCATAACTTCAATTAGATCATAGGTCATCAAGTCTTTTCTTACTACCTCCACACACGTACTTTTGGGCCTTCCCTTGCCCTTTTGGAGCCTTCACCTTATACCAACTCACTTCTTCTAACAAGGCACAATTCTTGGTCTCCATTGCACATGACCAAACCATTTCTCTACATTCCCTCATCTTATTACCTATTGGTGTTACTCTTAACTTCCCTTGTATGCATTCATTTCTAATTGGTCTGTCGTCTTGCTACTCATCCATCTCAACATCCTCATTTCAACTACACTCATCCTATGAACATATTGTTTCTGAACTACCAAGCATTTTGTCCCACAAAACATAGCTAGTCTTAAAGCTATCCTATAAAATTTCCCTTTCAATTTGAGGGGTACATGACGATCACATAAAACTCTAGAAACACGTCTTCATTTCCTCCACCCTCCTTGAATTCTATGGGCAATATCGCTCTCAATCTCTCCACTCTCATAATTGTCAACCCAAGATATCGAAAGTGGTCATTTTAGGAAACCTATTTGTCAGCAATCTTAACTAATTCCTCATTTTCACTCCTATTGTTATTAAAATCACACTCCATATACTTCATTTTAGTCCAACTATTTATTATCCTTTAGATTCTAAAGCACCCCTCCATAAATCTAGCTTCATGTTTATGCCCTTCCTCATCTTTTCAATCAAAACTATGTCATCTACAAGCAACATACACCATGGGATCTCTTCCTACAAATGCATTGCTAACTCACCCATAACCAAAGCAAAAAGGTATAAGCTCAATACTGGCCCTCGGGGATCCTTACTCTTGCTCCAGTGGTAGACACTCAGGAGTTTCAACACCTGGTCAAGGGTTCGAGTATCCATAGGTGGTGAAATCCCACTATGGCGTGAGTGTGTGGGGGTGTGTGTGCATCTTTAAATAATAATAATAATAATACCGGCCCTCGGTGCAGGCCTAGGGTAATGGGAACTCACTTGTCTCTCCACTAGTGATCCTCGCATTTGTTACCACTCCTACATACATATCTTTAATCATGTCACCAGATTAACTCTCTAGGGAACCTATAGTAAGCTTTCTCTAATGGCCACCCTGCACAAAGCAATGGATTGTGTAGATGAGCATGTCAATGAAGCAGATTATATGTACACGTGCAGTCCACCTTTTTTCTTGCCGGGTCATCTGCATGGTGGGTCCAACATTTTGCAGAGATGATAAGTCTGGCACTCACGGTTGGCACGTATCGCTTCTAAAGGCGAGTGTGGGGCTAGCAAACATACGGATGGATGACCGTTGAAATCACCTAAAACCCATCATTGATTGACAGGACAGGGATTGTATGGAAAGGTCCATATGCCGCCATTGGTTCAGTTATCCAGATCATTTGGTCTGTTGGGCGCCATCATTGATGGACCATGTCCTAGAAATCTACTCAATAGTGCAATCCTAACCTTTCAAAGTGTCCTGCAAGTAGATGGTCAGGAAGACAAATGCATCAACACTCCACATCCAGCTGAACAAAAAGGTCTCAAGATTGGTGGTCAGGATCTTCCAATCTAGGTAATTCTTGGGAGCATAATAAATTCCGTGCCACTTCGCATCAATCCAACCGTCCGGATTATTGAAATATGATATGTTTTGAAGGTTGAGAGATGAGATGATGGTGGTAGGGATTACCTGAGAAGGTGATGCTTGGATGACGAGCTCGTTGCCTACACGTGCGAGGCACGTGATGGATCGATTGAAGGTTTTGAGCGCGTTCCCGCTCATTGACAACTCCATCCCCCTCTCCCGCCAAAGCAGAACTCGAAAAGAAAGAAATGTGCTTCTAGATTTCATTTCCGGGAGCTCTGATAAAGGACGCGATATGCGTGTGGTCCGGGGTTGCATGAATCTCTGTGGCCCCATGCCCGGTAATAGGACCCACAGTGATGTTTTTATTATATCCACTCCGTTCATCCGTTTCTCCAGATGATTTTAATATATGATCCAAAATAAAATGGAGATTAAAAAATCAAGTGGGGCACACTATAATAAACACTGGGGACAGAGATGCCCACCATTGAAAAGGATACAGATTCGGTGCATCTAGAAGTACCAATGTGGCAGGATTTTATTGAGCCGTTGCAACAAGATGGGCCCATGTAAAGCATGTTTGTAAACCCACCCTGATATATGTGTTTTTATAGGTGTTCATCTATTTGGTGAGCTTAATGTATGAGCCCATAATTGAAGCATACACTAAGACTGCACCATAGAAAATGGTAGGATAATGTCCACCGTTTAAACTTTCATATGGCCGATGATGATGTTTATTTATCATCTAACCTATTCATGAATGTATAGAGACATTGATGAATGTAAAAAATATACACCAATTTGATCTAAAACTTTTGTAGCCTTGATGAGATTTTAATGGCAAGCATTTAATCCCTACCATATCATGTGGTGTGGTCCAATATAGCTTTGGATCCGAATTTTTATCAAAATGGCCTTGGGGCGTTTGTTGCGCATCCTTTTTAATATATTTTTTCTTAGCTTGCGTGATGCTCTCAGTTTTTACATGTCCTTTAAATTTGTGCCCATGCTTGCTTTTGCTTTCAAGAAAAACTTGGAAGCCTCGATCCTAGTACATGATATGTTCATCATGTGATGATTGTGCACAGTTGAGGATAAATTCAATTTATTTTATTCTATTTACCAGTCAATATTAAGTTGGAAGAAACTAATATTAGCTTGATGTGAGCTCTTTATAGTCCATAGCAATAAATAATCATTACCAATTGTTTCCTTGTAGTGTGGTCCACTTTATTCGCGGATGTAGCTCATTCTCTGACCTTTAATTAAATTATGAATGCAAATGATAGAGTATATTCAAAACATTCCTTGTGGTGAGCCTCGTAGACAGTGTTTGAAAACCGTATAGTGGGCCAGATATGTTAAGAGGCCCCATGTATACATTTTGCAATTTTTTTAGATAGTTTTTAATTCCTTCAAAGCTTCATTTGTGGGATTGCCACCACTGTCCATCTTACTCTAGTCTTCAGCATTATTTACTTAAAAACTCTTATTTTCAAAGCTTTGTTGACATAATCGATCACCATGCTTTTATGTTCTATTCTCTGGTATGGGAATCAAGTTAAGTGCACATTCCTTCCCATTGGTAGAAGATCATGCTAAATACATAATCTTTCCCTTAACACATGACAACCACAATTATTGACATATGATAAGCATAACCCTTGACACATGACAATCACAACTATTTACACGAGATAGCTATTGAGTGCCTATGATGGCAACCTTGACCCTTAATAGATGACAACCTTGACTTTCATATGTCTTAAGGGCCGTGGTTGTCATGTGTTAAGGGAAGGAATGTGCACTCAACCTAGTTCCTTGTCGAGGGGGAGGAATGTGCACCCGATCTGATTCCCACACTAGATGATGGAAAGCAAAAGAATGTCCCACTAGATAACAGTGTATGAGTGGTGGTAGGTCCCACATGTCGTGGTTGTCATGTACGAAATGGTCATTTTTTTAAGGGTGCATAACTCTAACAGACAGTGGTAGTGGGTCTCACGGGGTAGAGATTTTAAAATGAATAATAGTAGATATTATAATTTCATTTTATTTTACTAGATAGAGAAAGCTCAAACAGATCCTCCCGCCAATTTAGCCCATCTATGGGTCAAACACTATCGGTGAGACCCACCCATGAGGTATGTGTCAATTCCACTCTGTTCATTGGAGTCGAAATGCTTGAAAAGGCCGTATGTCTTAGTTACTTATGGTGGACCACTCCAACACTGGAATACAATTAGCATAGTTCTTAGTTACTTAAAAGCAATCAATGACTAAAGATTATTTTACTCGGAGTTTCTTACCGTATTGGAATGATATACCGATACATGTTAGATATCGAGTACGGGTGACAATAAGCCCACTAAAGGGTGGGTATTCACCATAGGAGGTGCAACTATGTTATGGGGACCGAATAAACAAATATGTATAACTCACTTGACTTTGGAGTATGAGTTTATAGCACTGGCTGGGACGAAAAAACGAGTTAAGTGGCTAAGGAACTTCTATTAAAAACCAATTTCTGTATGGAGCTTATACTGGTTGTGTCACTACACTGATAGTGATGTCACGTTAGCCAAAATATACAACGGCATTTGTAATTGAAAGTTTATGCATATAAGTTTACGAGATAATTATTTTAGGTAACTGATTCAACATATAATCATTGCAAATTCTTGCGTGAAATCAAGTACTAACTTAGCTGATCATTTTACTAGATTTCTAATGAGAGAAATAGTAAAGGAAACGTCCATATGGATGGGGTTGAAACTTTTCAACTAAAATTCCACCGTTGATAGAAATTCAACCTAAAATTAGAAAATCAACAAATTCAAATAAAATGGATAAAAACAAGTTATTAATATATGGAAATTTTGTTTATTAAAAAACATTATATATATATATATATAAGGTTTGTTAAAAAAACTTGGTTTTTTCGTGCTTTAAAAATAATTTCGTATAAAAAATAAGATAATGAAATTTTGGCTTTATAAGTAGGGTGTTGAGTACCTTACTACTTGCTTGATGAATCCATGAGGCACCAAGACTTGTGTTTCGCATTGGAACATATGCGCATGCGCATAGGTTCGATGTGAAGGTTTGAGCATGTCAGGTAGTAGAGTACTAGTGGCGCACTTTGCACTCGCACATGGACATCGTGTCGCATATGAGCAGTTTCATCGTGAAACGAGTGTGAGTTGCGGTATGATAGTACCTATGGGTTAGGTGGTTAGAGCATTGTTGGTAAGAGGTATGAGAGAGACCTACTTGCCTCATATAAGGGGATGAAACTAATCGTTTAAGAGGCACGATGTAACTGCTTATGCAATATTAAATAGGACTATGTAGAAATTATTACATGTGGCTAGTCTAACAATCATAAACGACTAGCCACTAGGTCTAAGCGGCTGGTGTACATATGGTTTTTTTCACATGCAAAATTGTTAGAAACTACAAAATAACAATTAGTTTCTCATCAATAGTTAAAAACGATCATTTAAAGTTATAACCCCGAACTAAAACGTCCAATTACCCCATAGCTTATATATACATAGCTTGAATGGTTCATTTAACCGTCACCAACCACTCGAATCACTCTCTTATACGAACCAACTAGTAAAAACTTAATTGATCTATGGTCAAGTCAGCAAAGTTCAATACAAACCTTAGCCAACAAGTCTGAAAGAAACAGATCAATGTAGTAGTCTAAGCTAACAATTTCTTTGATGAATTTCTATTTAATTTAGAATTTTTCTTTAAGTTTTTTAATATGCTAACAAACTGTGTACATATAATTCCATCAATGGCTCATCCGTGCTTTTTGAATGTAGAACCACATATAAACTTGTCTTATCCTGAAAGTTATTTACCTACAATTTGTTAGCAATTCTTAATAACTTTTAGAAAAGGTGAATAACACTTTAAGGATAGGATAGTGTGATCACAAGTTCTTCAACTTATCCTTAGTATTTTCATTTTCTTTTATAATTTATAGAAATTACAAATCTATAATTTAATAATGTTTTTAACACTAATGTTATCCCATAGGTATCATTTTTGGGCCATGCTCCATCCATAACTGATTTCAAAAATGGGAAAATTTAGATAGTTGAATGGCCATGTAATACATATTATTAAACGGTGCTAAACCATGACTATAGGCTTGTGAACCCACGTCACTCGTGCAAACGCTTGCCTGAGACCGTAAGTGGGGATAACCGTGAATCCACTCCGTCTATCCATCTTTTCAGTTGATTCCAGGACAATTATATAAAAAATTTCAGGCAGATCCAAAACTCAAGTGGGCCACGCGACAGGAAAAAGCGAGGATGAAAAGCTTACCGTTGAAACCTTTCCCAGGCCCACCTTGATGTAATATGTCATCAAAACCCTTCACGAGGTTATTTCCAATGAACTGAAAACACAGAAACATTAGCCTGATCCAAAACTCGTGGCCCCACAATGTTTCAACGGTAGGCGTTCAATCCTCACCGTTTCCTGTAATGTGGCCCACATGGAAGTTAGATCTGCCTCATTTTTTCTTTCATGTTCTAACATTATCTGCAAAAACGGATGGACCGGGTGGATTTCTCATAAACACTATGATGGCCCCACTTAAGCTTCCAAACGTAGTGACTTCCAACGAGGCAATCCGCGTCCCCTTCTCGCAAGTAGCTAGGGTTTTCTGCAACATATAAAGGTCTCGTTGCCTCCATCTTCTCTTCCCTCTCGCATTCCTCGTCAGGCAGCTTCCATACATTCCTAGCTCTTGCATCACCTCCGCCTCTATCCCAGCCATCGAAACTCGCCTCCTCCAAGATGCAGAACGAGGAAGGGCAGAACATGGACCTCTACATCCCCAGGAAATGGTATGGATCTCACCACCCTTCCTAATCCCCGTACACGTGTCACTCCCTCTTGAGATCGACGTACGACGTTCTCTCATGCTGCCATCGTTCCTTTCTTTGCAGCTCCGCGACGAACCGTCTGATCACCTCGAAGGACCACGCGTCCGTACAGATAAACATCGGGCACTTGGACGAGAGCGGAATGTACACCGGACACTTCACGACCTTCGCACTATGCGGATTCGTCCGTGCTCAGGTCTGGTTTTCTTGCTTTCTGATATTTTAATCCGGTCCGTCGATCTCTGTCTGGTTCGACAGGTTTTAGCTGCCGGTCTCTATCCAACGGCTGGTATTTCTTCGTGCAGTTCAAAGTCAACATGCCACTTTTGCAGGTCACCCCTAATCTGAAAAAGGGAACGCGAGTTTCCTCTAAGACCTGTTACAGGGAGCCCCTGTAATCCAAAGGTCTGTGGGGGCCACCTTGATGTCTGTGTGACATCTACTCCGTCCATCAGTTTCGCCATCTCATGTTAGGGTGTGAGCCCCAAAAGGAGGCAGACCTGAAACTCAAGCGGGTCACGCCACAGGGAAAAAGTTGGTAAAGAAATGCCGATGTAGGGAAAATACAAATATGGGTCCTTGCTCTTGCTCTGTTGGTAGACTCTTAGGAGTTTCAACACCTGGTCAAGGGTTCGAGTACCCATAGGTGGTGAAATCCCACCACGGCGTGAGTGTGTGCGTGTGTTAAAAAAAGAAGAATGTTAGATACAAATATAAATATAAGCCTGATCCAAGACTTAAGGTTTCATTGGTGGCGGTTTAAACCCTACTGTCTTGTGTGGTGTGGGCCACTTGAATTTTGAATCTGCCACGTTTTTGGACACTCATCCTAACATGAGCTGGTGAAACTGATGGACAGAGTGGGCTCGACAGAGCTTTGTGTTACAAGGGATCCTTGTAACAGGTGAAGTTTGCCTTTCTTGATGATTGGGCTGATACGCTCACTAGTTGGTCTACACCCCCATCTTAAGTGGTACCATTGGTTGTCCATTGATTCCAGTGATGTGGTCCGTATAATGAACAGGCCATTCTGATTTCTGCACCTGAGATCTTCATGGCAGGGTAATGCAAAACCCGAAAGGGGAAGAAAGAGATTATGGGGAAGGACCCAACAATCCTCCACCCGAATGCTAGAGACCTCGAATGCCAGGCTATGAGCAAGCTCAATAGTCCTCTAGTCCTAAACTAGAGATCACTTCTCCCTCCTTCAACAACTACCGTAGAAATACGAGAATTACTCAAAGAAAATATCAATCAACTTATCTCATTCCATAGGCCAGGCCTTATTTACAATCAGTCCTTATAATATGCAATAAAAACTATGGAATATAAAAATAGAATTTCTAGCTAGCAAAGATATGAAAAATAGGAAACTACTTAAATAAGAAATCACTTAAACAAGAAGAATATAATAATATAAAGATATAAAAGGAAACTATCTAATGTAGAGATTTAAAGGAAATGGAAAGTAAAAATATTTCATTATGTAGAGATTTGTCTAAAAATGGAAAGTAGGGATGGCCGAAAAAGGGAAAGTGGGCATTTTTCTTATGCATACTTGTTGAGTGCATGTGAGATGTGGGCCTTTTCTTCAAATCTTGATAAATTGGTCTGTGTTGCCATTTGGTTGCATCACAGATATAAATGTCCATCACTACTGGCATCTTGGCAGGAAAGATCGTACAACACCATGAGTTGTGATGTTGTTGCCTGTAGGTGATCAATTCTCATTAGTGTGGTTTCATAAGGGAATTAAGATGCAATCGAGATGCATCTGGTCTGTTCATTTGTTCCTATGGGGTTTCAGATGTGGTGCAGACTGGCCTCCAATTGTAGTGTGGGTCCCCTGCATCCAATCAGATACCTCGAAAGGCAGTACAGCCACACAGTTGTCCTTCTTGCCTTCCCAATTCAAGATCCAGCATCACTATCCACTGGGGGCCCACATTCTGATATGGTCTGATGATTCGAACCATCCCTTTTTCTTACTACCATAAATTAGCTGTTGTCCCATGATCGAGCTTCAGAGATGATCCTAGCTTTTCATTTTTAGAGTTGAATGAGAGCCACTATTCATCTATAGATAGTGATGATCAAAATCATCCATTGAATGTCAGTTTCTTAAGTTGGACATGGACATTTTAATCATCAGGCTACTCAGACATGGGCTCCAATGGGCGTCGACACATGGAGGATCCTGAGTGCCAACAGAGGCAAAACAATCTTTACAGCCCTATGTTTCAAGGCATGATTGTCTAGCACTGGTCCTGCGTATAGGATATAGGATTTGTTTGATGATAATTAATGGGTGCGTACTATTTACATCAGGCCACCACCCTGTGTTTTAGATTATATCATGGTTTACAAGTTACAACATAATGCATAAATCGTGTCTTGGACTCTACATTATATGAACCATGCATGCACGGTTTCATGAAGCCTATTTTCATATGATCCGTGCTTGTTTTGTAGGGTTTAAATATTAATTGGCTACACTATTTTTGGCCTGAATATGGACATTCAGGCAACAATAAGTGTGAATATAAAAGGGCATTGAAGCATACATGGACTCTCGTGTGAACTGTATGGATTGAAAGGGAGTCTTAAATTAATCGAAGAGTTCTAATATGCAAATTGTGTTTAGAGGCTCTTATAAGTGGAAAAGAGTCTTTTCATTAGTTGTTTGAGATAATTTAGGAAAATTAGCTAACATGTTTGTTTCTTGCTACCTTCATTTAATAACCAATAGGTATTCTAATTAGGGTTTTAGCATCTAATTACCAATTTCTGTATTCTTGGCTATATTAACAAAGGTACATGCTTGGAATATTAGACAATGATTATTTGAATAAAGTTATCCCCTTTGAGGCTTCACACTTGTTGCTTTCCTTGTGATTTTGTTAGCAATGACTTTAGAAGTCCTAGGGTGCGGGGACTTGGGGGTTTGCGCAGGGCAATTAGTTGCGGTTATCTTTAAGTTATCATTTGTGCATTTAAACTAGGAAGTCAACACTAATTGCATAAAATAAATAGTATGTGCCTGATTTCAAGCACATATATGATGAAAGGAAGGATACAATTATTATAGTAGAAAGTCATGAGCTCTTCTAAACTCAAATAGGTAGTTCAAGAGAAGGCCTAGTCATTAGATCGGCTTGATCATCCTCGTGCACTTGATTATAGTGTGTTGTTGGGATTTGGATGTCTAATTTAGGAATTTGAAAATCTAACTATTAAAAAAAGAAAAAAAATCTAATGTTAAGAAAATTGCTACTTTTTAGGTATCAAGTTGTAGAATTTGGAAAATTGTGAAATTGGGAATTTTGGATATTTGGGGAATTGTAAGAATAAGGGTTTGGTTTGGGAATGGGAAACATCGATGGTTTTGCTAAATTGGATTTCTATGGTTTAAGGAATTTAGGACTTGTAAACTTGGACCTTATTTGGATGGCCTGAATCCTAGGACTGGACATGTAAAAGTGTAATCATTATTCCCTTGTCATTGTTCATAATTGGATTCCAACTTCACTTGTGTTACTTGTTTTGCACCTGAAAAATCAGGAATCCAGCTCCAATGGCTAGTTTTTGCTGTTTGGACTGCAAGAATGCCAGAAAAAGAACCCGCTATTTTTAAAGATCAACCATTGCCTCATTTTTGGTCTATTTACGCATGCATCTTCCATGCACACACATGCATACACCTAATCCAGATAAAATCAATACCCATGCAGTAGCCTATTAACAGTATGCATTCTCATGCAGAAACATGGGTTTGAATTGCTACCCATTTCATACTAATTGCATGGGTAACAATGGAGATGAATATAAGAGCTTGAATATTCCTGTTGCACATTATTGAAGTGAAAGAAGCTGATGCAGTTACCTTCAAAGAGTTGTAGAGTACTTGGACTTGGGATGTTCTTGCTTTTGAAAGACGAGAGATCCCGAATGAGAGGCTGTTGGTGGCACCCTTATAGATGGCGATGATACCTATGAGAAGAAAAGAGATTAAGTCTTGATATTGATACTTGGACATGATTTAGTAAGTCCTTTCCGGCGGCCCTCTTAGGAATGGTGACCAGAGATGTAGGGTAAATGCTGTTCGCATGTACATGCTACAATGCCCTGTAGCAATTGAAGAAGACAATAGTAGAGGAAGAGCTCTCTTCGAAATAGTGCATGTGCAGCTGTGAGTGACTGGAACTTGCAACCCATTATGGAAAAAGAAACAACGAACAACATGGGATGTGCAGGGCACATGTTGTAAGAAACCACATAACCTATTTGTGGTAAAGAGGAGGACATTTGCAAGGACAATCGAAGCATGCATGTATGAGACGGACATCATCTCGTGTAAGATGTTTTGGGGGATGCTGCACTATGTCGGTGGGATTGTTGAGTAGTGTTGCAAATGCCAACCATTGTGATTGTATGGATTAGATGAAATGGCAACAAAAAGAATTGTACTTGCTCACGTACCTAGTAGAGGAGGAGCTCAGAATAGTAAAAATGGTGGTATATGTAGAGCTTATGTAGAGTTGAAAGGGGTAGATGGGGTCACCGTGGTTCTATCTTAATTATATGCATTTAAACAAGCTCTTAGATGATTTTCTCATATCTTTTTCTAGGAAATCAAATCATCCTAATTGCACTGCATTTCGGGGTATGGATGGAAATTGCAATGCAGATTCCTTTTTTCTTTTTGCAAAACAAACAATGGAAAATGTCACATCAACGGGATCCAATCTCTTTTCTTGTGAATTCTAGCCTTAAGCCTTTGGGTGAAGTTAATTGGTGAGTTTTTGGATTTTGGAAAAAAAAGAAATGAAGGAAAGAAGCAAGAAAATCCTTAGGATTCAGCGTGCTCTGATATCAAAATCGATGCAGCTAGAATTGTAATAAACACTAATTGCATAAAAAAGAATACATACCTACTAGATTTTGAAGGACAAAGATGATAAAAAGGATGGGTGACTATGTAGGATTGCTCCAACTGAGGCCTGATGGGGCTTCACCAATGGTTTTCTAGGGCATCCACCCATGGAAATCCAAATCATCTTGTACATACACACCAATGGCTTTCTAGGGCATCACACAATGTAGATTGAAACATCTTGTACATACATATGCTAAAAGAGATGATGAACTTGAAAACTTAAGGCATTGCATTGGTCCACTAGAGGGGTTCAATGCGACCATCTCGTTTTTGCTTTTGATGCTTACAAAATTCGGGTATGCACTATTTTATATTTAAGCGATCAGTCTTTGTCGATTCTAACTGCATTAGTTTGGTATCAGAGCAAGTTGTTTTCGTTGGATTGCTATTTTTGTTATCGTTTCTCTTTCCCCCAATTTTAACCCTAATTGTTCAATTTTGCCAAATTGTAGTTATTAGATGTAATTGTTTATACAAAACCACGGTATAAAGAAATTTATTGAGGTGACATTTTTCGCTCTTTGGTTTGCAAAGAAAATCGAGGATTCTGCATTCTGATTTTGTTCATATCTGGAACAGTGTGTTTCTCGAGATAATTTCATTGGGAAATTTGTTTCACAAAAAGATAGGAGGTGACCATTGGAGATATGAGGCAGTGCATCGATATTTAAATTCAAGGATTCTTGGTCTTGAATGTTGCAATCCAAACAACAAAAACTAGCTGTTAGAGCTAGTTCTTGGTTTTTAACATGTTAAACAAAACAATATCCATGAAAATGGAATCCACTCTTCAACATTGATGGTGGAAATAATGATTACACGTTTCCATGTCCCACACCTTGGATAATGCCAACCCAAGGCCTAAATTCCTAAATTCCCAAATCCCCCAAACGTAATAGTCCAAAATACTTCAATTTTTAATCTCATGTTCCAATTCCCAACTTGGAATCTCACCCTTAGTAGACTTCCAAATCTTTTGTTATCCCAATTATTAATTAAAAAAAAACCTTTTGAAGCTTTTTTGGTGAGATTGATTAACTCATCAATGCCTTCTTGGATTTCTTCAAGCGTCATGTTTTGGTGTATTGTTGCCCTATGTTTCTTTTAGTGATGTCAATGGGCCAGGTTAGCTTTTGGGCTGGGCAAATATTTGGACCGGGTTTGGGCATGCCTTCTAGGTCCATGGAGGGACAGGATTAGGCTTAGATATAAGAGCCCAAACAATTATTGGCCCATGCTTGGGCTGCCCCTTGCATGGCCCAAGCCCATATATCTCTACTATATGAATTATATGTATATATTACATATTATGCATATCATATGCTTACGATGGGCCCCAATTAATTGGGATGAGGGCTTAGATGATGATGATGATATGCTAATGATGGGGCTTATATGTTAGCTTCTACCAACCGTTCTATTAAAGTGGATGTATGAGATAGAGGTATAGAGCTCGCTAGAGAAGGCTAGAGGCGCTCGCTGGACTCTCTCAAATGAGATTTTTGCCTTTTGGGTTATGCATGTACTGGGTTATATAAGATTCATGAATGACTTCAATTGAAATTATTATTATTATTTTTATTTAGCTTGGAATGAAATAACTTGAGATTCTCAATTGAGTTTTTATTTCTCCATTTTATTACACACTTGGCATGTGCAAGTTGGTCGAGACTAGGCTAATCATGGGCACATAAACTATTATATGAGTTGGGCATGGGCAATGCATTGGGTTTTTTTTTTTTTAAATTATTATCATTATTTTTTACACGAACCAGGCTTGGGCCTAGATGATTTTCATCTGCAATTGTGCACCATGAAGCCTAGCCCCTCCCCGCCCAGTCTGTTGACAACCACGGGTGGCGACTTGTAGTAACAACTCACATGAAATCAATGAAGACTGAGAGGACATGGGGGGAAAAGATGAAAGAAACTAACAAAAAGGGGACAAAATTAGATGATGCAATTGGAAATATCCAAAGAGTGGCGAAGCCTATATAGATCACCAATGTAAAAAAGGCTATGCTAAAACTTAAAACTCAGTCTATTATATATGAAAATCCAAATGAAGATGCGTTTGAAAGTAATGCTATCCAAGATCATTCCTCCATTGGGGATTAATGGATTCACACATGGATTTGCCAATGGATCAATGGTCCAATTAGGTGAAAGGTCAACTGAATTGGAAAGATAGTTGATATATCAGCCCCTATGCGGTTGTCAATGGATTCAACGAGTAAGCCACCATCATCAAAGACAAGCACACTACAAAGACGAAACATATCCTATGGATTGTTTCTACCACTTAACTGGTTGGGGGGAACTGATGCATTTGAGTCCCAAGATGGCATCTAGATCATATGTCATGCCTGTGTGCAGATTCCTCATATGGGTCGATAGGTATTTTTTGCTTCCATGTTTCCCGCGGCCATAAGGGGAGTAAAATACCCATCAATTGCATCAATCAACCAACGTATTGAACTGTGTGACAAAAATAGTTTCCTAAAAGTGTGTGCATGCTTCTATTCTAGCTGATTTTGAGTCCTTAGACCCTAAGAGGCTTTAAAAGGGAATGAATTATCTAAATATCTTGCTCGGCTGTAATTTTTGAAAGTTTTTATAGAAACTAGGGCTGTCAATGGGCCAGGTTAGGCTGGGCTTCATGCTACCCAATCACAGCCCAAAGGCATCCAGGCTAAGCCCAAGACCGGCCCATGTCAAAAAAACAGGAAAAAAAAATCCAAAGCTTTCCCCGTGCTCAGCCTGCACGGCAATTTATGCACCCATGACTAGCCAGACCCATGGCCATCTGCACATGTTAAACGTGTCAAAAAAAAATGGAAGAATTAAAAGTCATATAAGAATCTCAAGTTATATTTCACTTAAGTTAATGCAAAAAATTTGCAATTTCAATTCAAGTCAATCGTGCATCTTATGTACCCCATGTACATCTTATCTCCCCCAAATATGACCCAAACACTAAAATCTCATTTTGAGAGACTTGGGTGAGCACCTCTAGCGAACTTTATTCCTTTATCTTATACATCCATGTTAATTGAACAATTGTCAAGAGTTCACATATAAGCCTTATCACTAATACATATACATATATACATACACACACACACACACACACATATATGTATGTATATGGGCCTAGGATGGACCAGGAGTGCCCAAGCTTGGCCCAAAATTGTTCTGGCTTTTATATCTAAGCCTAAGCCCATCCCATTGGCCTGGAAGTCATGCCAAACCTAGCCCAAATACTTGCCTAGCCCCGAAGCCCATGGCCTAACCCAGCCCATTGAGAGCCCTATCGCGACCTGGTTAACAAGGTAAATGATTGTAACAAGAAGTGGAGTACTGGTAGGATTTTCCATGAGAATAACATGTAAATGGACAGTAATAAGGGTTACATGCTATGAATAGTTATGATTGTGATGGATAAGGTTATGATGATGGGAATTGGAAGAGTGATCGTGAGTCGTGACTGCAACAATAGAAAGATAAGGTACATCATAGTACGCAGGTGTACATACTATATGAGCATCCTTTTCACGAAGCCTTCTTACTGATAAGAGAGGATTGGTTCATGACAAGCTAGAAGTTGAAACTTTGGAATTCCGAAATTACAATTTTTTTTCTCCAAAATTCTGGGGAGTTTTTGGTAATTTGGAATCTCTGGAAATAATGAAATCCTTGAATTTTAGAACCTACATAAGTTATGGAATTCTGGAATCCGTTAAAATCACGGAATTCTAAGATTTTAATGTATTATTGGAATGCTGCAATGCATAATAATTTTGGAATTCTGGTATCCTTGAAAGATTCTGCGTATTTGGGAAAATCTTGAATTTAGAATTCCTGAAAATTCTAGAACTCTGGAATTTGGGTTGGGATTGGGGTCTGGATGTCTAATTTAGGAAAATAATCTAAGGTTAAGGGAGAGTGAAGTACTGGAAATTTGGAGAAATTGGAACTTTTGGGCCCTGCTTGGTTGTTGGAGATTCATTCCCTGGTTAGTGTTTCCTGGGGAATGTTTTGCCCATTGTTTCATGGGAAATGATTAAATTTTGTTTGTTTTATGCACCAGGTTTCTTGGGGAAACCTGGGAAAATTCTAAAATTTTGTTTTATTTCCCCAGGTAAAAGTTGGGGGCAAGCTTTTTTAGGAAAAGCTGGGGTATGGAATTCTGAATGTATGCACCCTTCAAAAAAAGAAGGAATTATTGGGAATGTAAAAACCAACAAAAAGTCTGAATGAAGCATATTTGTTGTAAAAACCAGGAAATTACTAAACCTGAGAACAAACCTAAAGTTCAACTTGAGTCGTTCTCTTCACGTTTTGGGATATCGACTATCCATGAGGCGTCTCCCACCAGAACAACAGCATGGATAACAGACATGTTTGGCCATGCGCATTGTAATGAGATAGCTGCATAGAACTTCCATTCAGCTACCTGCCAATTAGTCTTCCTCTGGTGATTACGTGAACAGGGACTTCAGTTCCGAACGTCATCGGTACATGTGTTGTACACTAGTGTGGGGCGCGTTTGCTTATATTGGATGGGGTTGGTTTTAAGGGAGACACTGGCCATTCTTTCGATAGGCCCCTTTAAGCTACTCCCATATCCCCCCCTCCCTTCTCTCTCCCTCTCTCTCCCTCTCTGCTGACATTGCATCCTGTTGGTTTTCAGGGAGATGCTGACAGTGCTCTTGATAGACTCTGGCAGAAGAAGAAGGCTGAGATTCGTCAGTAGTAGTGATGTTACGGCGTTACAAGTAAACCGAGAGTAGAATTTTTACTGAGGTGACAAATACGTTATAGCTTTATTCCCTCTACTTGAACTGAGTAAAAAGATAGATGATGCCTATTTGTCTTTGATGTGTTTCTTTATGCCAGCTGTGGCAGACCGGTTTTGGAAATTTGGAGACCTGCCTCATTTGCCCATTTGAATTAATTAATTTCTGTTGCCTCATGCCAGGTCAAACTACAGAGAAGTCTGTTAGTAGTAGTTTTTAGAAATTGAAAAATCTCTCTTTATCTATAGCCAGGGTTTGAAAGTGTCATTTGCCGGCTAGAGTCAGATGACCGTTTGGTTTTATCTTGAGATCAGCCTGCTGGTAAATTTTGTGTTAGGGTTAGGGTATTAGTTGCTATCACATGCATGTATGAAGCAGGCGTGGCTTGGATGGATCCCTGGATCCACCGAGGTGGGTGGATCCCTGTGTGGTCTGCCTTGATATATTTGCATTACATCCACACCATCCATTCATTTGACAGCTAATTTTAGGGCATGATCCAAAAAATGAAGCAGATCCAAATCTCAGGTGGACCACACCACAAGAAAGAGTGGTGATTGACCATTAAAAGCTTCTTGTGGGCGACAAAAGTTTTGGATAAGCTGATATTTGTGTGGTCTATCCAGGTCTTTGTGACCTCGTCAACAAGTTGGATGGCAACTTAACATTCAGGTGGTCCCCAGGAAGTTTTCAATGGTGGGTATTCAATCACCACTGTTTCCTGTGGTGTGGTCCACTTGAGATTTGGATATGCTTCATTTTTGGGATGATGCCATAAATTGAGCTTTCAAAGTGGATGGGGGCGTGGATGTAAGGAAAATACATTGAGGTGGGTCCTGCAGTCGGGGATTCACCAAAGCTGTGCCTATACGAAGCAGCCCTCTTCACCAAGGCTGCCTATATGAAGCAGCCCCTCTTCACCAAGGCTGTGCCCATATGAAGTGGCCCCGCTACACCAGGAAGCAGATTATCCTGCCGGATAATCCTTCCAGGCAGGGGCTCTATGTCCCTCCTGTGATGTATGGGTTTTATCCATGCAGTTCATCCATTTTTTTCTCAGATCATTCTAGGATATGAGCCCAAAAATGAGGCAGATCCAAGTATCAAGTGGGACCACACAGTGGGAATTGAACTCCCAAGCTAATATTTGTGTTTTCCCTTCATCCATGTCTTTATACCTCACGAACAGGTTGGATGGCAAATAAATAAGGTTTCAACTAGGAAGGTTTCAGAGGTGGGTGTCATTGTCATTATCACTGCTGCGTCCTGTGGTGTGGTTCACTTGAGTATTTGGATCTGCCTCATTTTTGGGCTCGTATCCTATAATGATCTGAAAAAATGAATGGACAGCATGGATAAAATCCATACATCACAATGGGTATCACAGAGCCCTGCCCGGATGGATTATTGTCTAGGCAGGGCAGGACAGGACGCAATCTGCTTCCCTATAAGTCATCACGTGAGCTGGCTTGGGACAGATGTAAGAAGTGTCGTCCATCAGATGTGATCATGTGGACACCCCAAGGGCTGAAAGAAGGGTTGGCATACTGAGTCAAGGACTAGAAAGAATTTGTCGTATCACCTTGTTTCTGACAATGAATCGCCAAATGTGCTGGCTGGCCTGGTTTTTGGGCCAGGTGATCCATGGTGCGTGCCACCTGATGGGCGGCTTGGATCTCATTCTGGAGTTGCATGTCAGGTGATTTTGTGACATCCACTCCATCAGGCAGATTCAATAATCAAGTGGGCTTCAACAAGGAAACATTGGAGATTGGATAGTTCACTATTGAGAGTTGAGACCTTTTTGATTTGGAATCACCCTAAGAAGGGGCTGGATGGCATGTAAATGTCCTGTTGGGTTCAGGAAGGTCTCAATGGTGGAATTTCGAGCTCCAAATGCATGTGGGTAGCCTAAGCCACAAGTGTTTGCTTGTGATCCAATGAGTCGTGGCCATTCAAAGGCTATGGGCATGCATGGATGGTCCAGGTGCATACACGCCTACAAGATCCAAGCTGGCTAATAGTTAGGACCCAGCGTCTTCTCTGGTCCGATGATCAGGTTGGTGGCTACAAAAAATAGGCGTGGTCAGTCCCAAATGAACACTTGTTCCCAATCTCACCAGCTGACAAGCTAGATTCTTTTGGCAGACATCTGCACATTGGGGCCCATTAAATGGATGATTTGGATCTCATGCAAACATCATGTTGAGTGACGATGCTGTAAAGAAAAAAAAATGGAGATGATCACATGTGCTGTTAAGCTCTATCAAGATCTTGGGATTAATTACCTATAAAATGGGACGGTCAAGATCATAGTTATGAAAATGGGTCGAAAGAAAATTTGCAACTGATAGTTATTATTATTATTATTTTTTTAAGCTTCTATTTATTACACCCCACCAACCCCATCCCTACCTGACCTCAAGAGGTCGCAAGCCCAATTCATCCCTGAGGACCTGGACAACCGGAGCCAAACTTGGATTGGGTCAGTTGGGTTTGGTCAACCCAAACCCAAGTTGTTGCCCTAATAGCACCACTTTTATCAGGCCATACTACTATTCCATCCTTGTGTTGAAAAATTAGTAGCTAAAGAAAAGATGGCCATCTTATGGATGGATTTGATCATACAAACAGTCTTAACCATACCTAATGAATGGTCTTGATCTTGTGATTGGGTATCCACAAGACACCATGTCATCATTTCCCAAGTACGTTTGCTAAAACAATGTGAGATTTTCCATTTCAATTATCTCCACCTTTACATATGGAAAACATCTAAAATGATCACGATCATTGATTTAGTTGGCTAGTTTATAACGTCCTAAAAATCATGGATAATGAATCTTGGCATTTGCATGAGAGTAGCACGCTATGGACGGTTAAAGAATAATGGTGCGAAAAAAATAAAATTAATGAAGTACTTTTTATTTGGGTGAGTTTGCAACTGTTGGGGGAGCCAAAAATTGCTTAGGTTGTTTCATATTGGTCTGATGATCCATTGGACCAATGGTCCCTAATATGGTGCGTCTGTGCTACTTGAGTCCCATGTTTTGGTACCAAAAAATGCTTCTATTTTGAAAGCATAACCCTTCAATAAGCGGCCTAAAACTAAATAGTTAAAGGAAAGTACATCCCAATCCAAAACTACTAACCCAAGCATAACCCTTCAATAACCGTTGCTTTCCATTTACGGAGGATCCAGGCCAATGGTCTCGATCAATAAACCAGGGAGCAGATTAGGTGCGGCCCTTACTGTGGGGCCCACCTTTGATGTATGTATTCTATATCCATGCCATGTGTACAATTTGCCAGATCATTTTAGCAGATCCCAAATCTCAGGTGGACCATACTATAGTAAATAGTGGTGATTGAAAATTGTTAGAAACTGCGGAAATACTTAGAGACGAATTAAGCAAAATACACGCCATCGTACAATCAAGTACAAACAAGAATAATCCAAATTTTATGTAAAAAAATATTAATGGGAAAAAATCATGCCACAAAGTCACTAATAATGCATTATGAAAGTAGAAATTACAAGAGATAGTAGCTTACTGATTTGAATAGCCTTGAATCTCTTTTCACAAGCCTTAGCTATGCCTTTGAACTGTTAGGAATAAATTAGAAAGTTCCAGAATGCTTCTCTCTCACTCCCAAAACCTCACACTTGATATATATACGCACTCTGCAATTCTATGCACATCTTGGATGGGCCCTTCGATGACATTGACACCCCATCGACGATTTGTTAATGACATTGGACTTCCTTCAATGACATCGAGTAGCAACACTTAAACGTTCAAGCAACCAACATGAATTTTTCGAATTTTTTCAATGGAATCGAGCACCTATTGATGGCATCGATATCTGCTCGATGACATCGAATGGTTTGTCGATGGCATCGAATGGTTTGTCGATGGCATCATCATACCTTGTTACTATAGATTTAAGACATCACCCACAAACACCCCACCAATAAAAGCTTCCTAAGGCCCACCGTAATGTTTATTTTGTTTATTTACCATCCAACCTTTTGATAAGATCACATAAACCTTAACTAAGAAAAAAACCAAATACCAGCTTTATCCAAAACTTTTGTGCCCCATTATAATTTTTTAATGGTCAATAACTATTGCTTCCAATGGTCTGGTCCACTTGAGATTTTGATATGCTTCATTTTTGAGCCCATACCCTAAAATGATATTGGAGAAACAGATGGACTACATGGATATAGAATACATGCATAAGTGTAAGCCACGTAGCAAGGGCCGCCCCTCATATGCTCCCCATGAACCATGGGTTTTATTTGGGTAGAGGTTTCTACCAAATTGGGATTGAGACCAATAGTGATTTTGGTAGGCACCATGCCCTCGCTATGCTTTTGAAAAAGCCTAAAATGCCAGTGATGGAGATAAGACTCAATCCTACTTGTGCCAGCTCCCTTACTGAAACAGACCTTAATTGTGCAAGTGATTATGCTGCAATCCATCATTCTCTGTAGCACATGTATATCTCATTAAGATTTTAATATCTTCTAATTTGTATTCTAATATTTAATATCTTACTTTAAAAGCTGTATTGTGACTTGGCGAGAAGAGATCTTGGTCTTCCGTACCTTATACATTTAGGGAAACCTTCAATGGAACTAGGAGTTTCTCTCTTGTGTGGGTGAGGACCAAGACATGTATATATAAGAAAGAGAGCTGGAGAAGCTTATCCATCACACTTCTCCTCTCTAAGATCTCCATGCCATAGGTTTTCATTTCCGGCTTAATAGCTCTGTATAAGGACCATGGTTCAAGCGTCCCGCCCCAAGCCTATTTGCAATGATCACAACTGTAGTGGGCTCACCGAATCACTCAATCTGAATAATCCAATGACCAAATCTAAACCATTGATCATGCGTGGCCCACCTAATGGAGTCTTACACTAAGTCCTTCCACAGACATGGGATCATGCCAATCCACTTTCATTTAGAGGCATGACCTGGGAGCCAGCATGCCCTGAACAAGAGGCATTAAAGTTTCATTTCCTTGCTACATTCATCATCATCTTCTAATGCACTTGAAATCTGTAAGATCTTGTAACAACAAAAATCATTCAAATGACTTTGTGCATGAATGAACAAGAAAGGAAGCATATTTTCACATAATCAGCAAAACAATGTTACTTGTACAAATATGTTGAGAGCATGTTGAATGCCCATCTTTGGATTTTACAGCAGCATTCTAACTATAGATTGGAACTGAAACCGATTCAGAGCCGGTCAACCCTCACTCTGCAAATCATACAAGGCGTGTGAATGGCAGAAAGTAAAAAAGCTTGGAGGAATGCATGTTCATGTAGCACAATTACAATATCATGTATTGCTTCCATGTTGTCTTCTTCTTTGTACACCCCAAGAGGGTACCCACAAACAGATAGAAGCATCTCTCTGTTCTTGGGCAGCCTTAGAGTTTTTGGGGTCACACCAACGAACAATCTTTAGCTATCCACCTCGTAAAAATCATAGAAGGAAATACAACTTGTAATGACTAAAACAAGACCGTTGAATATGGACAATATTAAAGATGATATGGGCAGTATTAAGTGGGGCATCATGTCTGTGAGAAGTGGTTTGCAAGACGTGGTGAAGTGGTTGAAAAGAGGGAGTTATTTAATTCTCTGGCAGTGTTGATGATTGGTATTCAGGCTCATTGTAACTGTACATGTGGCATGCATCAACTCAATTAAATTGTCCAAGTTGTGGGACACACTTTCGATGGTTCATCATCCAAAATTCAAATTTAATGATCCTGACCTCTGATCAATAAACATTTGCTGGTTGAATTTGGAAAAGCATGGTCAACACATGTGTGGATGCTCACCTGCCAAAACAAGGCGCTCCCTGTGATTTGGGCGGCACCCTGGGTGCTGCTTGCCATGTGGCAGCTCCCCTGCCTTGGTAGGAGAGGTGTAACACGTGTGGAGTTCCATGGGTTTGAGGGGCAAGCATGTGAGAAAATGAAAAGACCCCGGTTCCCCTCCCTTGTACCAAAACTACGATCCATGCTATCTAATTTAACCATTGAAATCTTGCCATGTGGCAATCTCAAATCTATGCCATCCAAATCCTTTCAAACCCTGAACTTTCTAAGAATTATAGAAAAATTAGGTTTGAGGGCTATAAATAGTCCCCTCCCCTTCTCATTTTAATCGAATTAAAAAAACCCCTTAAGCTTCATCCCATTCCATCCATCCCCCCCCAAAAGTCCAACCTAGGTCAATTTAGTTCAGCATAATCCCTAGCCTCATGAGCAATCAAAACTCCCATCCCAACCACTCAATCCAACCCTTGCGATAAGGCCATTCATTCCCCAATTTCATTTAAACAACATTCACATTAGGCAAAATTTATTCCCCTGTTAACCCTCCTGCTTGTCATCGGCATTGCATTACATCTCCACCTAGTTGACTCGAGTGTATGCTCTGTGTTTTGCCAAGTTATTTGATGTCGCCCATCAAAAACTCAAGTTAACCAGCCGTATTTCCACTTCGACAAGTGAGTGAGTCATGTTAGATTTATCTGACCCGGACTACTACTTGACAGTGACGGTGCATTGACATGAGCATTACACATACTTTATATCATTGTTATATATCATTCCTTGTATAACATCCTATATATTGCATTTCTATCTAGTTAATTCGAGTGTATGCTCCATGCCTTGCCAAGTTATTGGATCCTGCTCATCAAAAATTCGGGTTGATCAGTCGTATTTTCACTTCAACAAGTGAGTGAGTCAGGGTTATGTCACGCCCCAAACTCGGAGACCGGGCTCACAAAATTCCCGATCGCCGAATCCGGCGCCGACAGCCTCCGTAGAACCCCATTCTCGGCTCCCAGCGCCCATTCGCCAGGTTCCGATCCTGGGATGCTACAAGGAGGATTTTTAACATCCGTTTGATTCGTAATAAGCATAACCAAAGGCATAACCCACAAACAACAACCAAAAACTCCATCACATTTCCACTATAATCAAAAACTTTACAAGTACAATGAGCATAAGGGAAATACAATGAAGATAGACCAAAACTCCAAAAGAAGATCAGCCACGCGTCCAAGCCTCAGCGCTGCTGCGATCCAACGTCACCTGCACGCAACGGTCGTGCATAAGCTTATAGAAAGCTTAGAGGGTGGTGAAAGTGTATGCTCAAGGTGATAATGTAGTCATGCAGTATCAGAGTAATGCGGAACATGCTGATGAATGCTAAGAATCCCATTAGCCGTACCAAGGCCATGCGGTGCAAAGAATGATGTCGGCCATACCAAGGCCATGCAAAATGCAAGTCAAGCATACAAATCCTCATCTAAGTCCACATGTCAATACGGCTCAAATCTGGAATATCACCGGGGTCTAGTACACTCCAAGCCGATTGCCGCCCCATCGCGCGCAATAAGGTGAGTGGAAAAGACCTCACTATCCGCCCGCCAATATCGGGCTCGGCTCGTCAATAGCGGACCCATTCCTCGAGCTGGTCAGACTCAGCCTAGCATTGCCCCCTACTCTCGGGCGGGTAAGGCCGCACCCCCTTCCAACCGACCACGACACAGTGGAAAGCGCAACCGTCTGGTAATCGGCACTCAGCGCTCATGCATCCACTCGGTGCTAGACGTTGGAGCAACCTCCTGGTACCATAAGGGTTTAGGGACTTTCACCCAGGATATCTATCGCACCCCATGTAGAAGAGTATTTCCGCCAATCCTGCCAACCGCGATGCGTCTGTGGAGGCTATGGCCCCGATGTCGCTAGGGCGTACACAATATCACACAATGTAAATGCATGAATCACACTATCCATCATGCAGGAATCCTGCGCGTATCGTGCGCTCATGTAGGGCAACACCTCCTATCCGATAAACAGTTCGCCCAAAGGCATATGCTATGATCAGTCATTTCTCATATCAAGCATACGTATGATGCATATGATCATGAATCATGAAATTAAACATGCTATATAGGATGGATGATGTACATAACGAAGGTGGGCCTAGACGGCCTACACATAACACGCACGAGCCTAACAATGGGCCTTAGGGAATGTCATAATGCGGACATTTAACCACACTATACTTGCAATGTGGACGTCAAACCACCATTGCTCCCAAGGCACGACTGTCATAAATCATGTCGGGATTACACATTGCAATGGACCTTTGGTACATCCATTGGGCCCTTAAATACATCAAATTAGCCAAGTCATATGGGCCTTATATTCATTAAGTGGGCCACACCAATGGGCCTTATGTACATTGCAATGGGCTATAACCCGGGGGCTTCAGAACCTATCAAATAGGCCTAAGCTTATGGGCCTTACACGTGTCAAATGGGCCTCAACAGTTGGGCTCCATATGTACATCAAATGGGTCTACTCACCTGGGCCTTATATGTATCAAATGGGCCTCACCAATTGGGCCCCATGTGCACATCAAGTGGGCCTCAACTCATTGGCCCCATTACATCCAATGGGCCTCGACCCATGGGCCCCTAATACATTGAATGGGCCTCGACCCATGGGCCTTTTATATACATCAAAGTGGGCCTCAACCAGGGGTCACAAGTACTGAGGTGGGCCTTAATCACGGGCCTCAACATTAGTAAAAATATATACATATAATATAGTATATAATATGTATATAGTATATAATATATATACATAATACATGTATATAATATTATATGAACTATAATATTATATATATATATATATATATCTATATATATACACACACACACATCACAGTGGGCCCACACACTCATCACAGTGGGCCCACACACATCAAAGTGGCTCCACGTCCACCGTCCAGGCGGACGGTGGGAATGAAACACATACATCAATGTGGGCTCCATGTGGGGCCCACCATAGTGTTTATATCCCATCCGGACCGTTGATAAGGTCCAACAGGCCTAGATGAAGGGTGAAAAGAATTTTCACCCTGATCCGAAACTTCTGTGGGCCCGAAAAGGGTTTCAAAGGTAGGGGCTTATTCCAACTGTTTCCTACGGTGTGGGCCACCTGAGTCTTAGATTAAGCTGATTTTTGGGGTGTAAACATCAAGGTGGGGCCCACGGCTACAGCCGTGCTGGGCTGTACGGCGGCCAGTCCGCCCGCTCGCTGGCGCAGGCAGCGCCTGCTGCGCTGACTGACACAGCAGCGTTGCTGCTGTGTTTCTTATTATTTTTTTTTTTGATTTACGGTTTTTCCATGGATTTTGCAGGTGGGGTCCACCTCTTGCAGATCTGCTCCGTCCAAAGACTCCCCATGCTTCGCGACAGTCAAAACAAGCCCAATATTGGGCCTGTTTCAGCGTATAGGAGCAATATGGGACATTTCAATGGTAACCTCACTGTTTGCCATGTTATGGCCCACCTGAAAGTCTTATCAGTCCCATCTTTGGGTTCAACGCCTAAAAATGGCTTGGGAAGGGAATGGACGGTATGGATTTAATACATACATCAAGGTGGGGCCTACATGAATAGGCCACCCCAAAACTTTGGAAAAAGTTGATATTTGTGTTTTTCCCATTTACACGTCCAGCGTCCAGGGACGACGCTGGACTGTCTGGACATTTGAGGTGGGCCTGTTCAGGTGGGCCACCACTGATGAGTGGTGTGGGTAGTACACATATAAGGTGGGCCCCACTCAAATAAAATACTTACTACATGGTGGGGTCCATTCAAGCGGGCCATACAACCTTATCATCATACAACAAGATAAAAATAAAATAAAATAAAAATAAAACAAAAAGGGAGAGATATAGAGAGTGAGACCGTATGATGGAGGGACCCCGGCACTATGGGCCCTCCCTTGCACTAAATCATACATGAAGTGGGTCCCATTACAAGTGGGTCCATGGAATTGAAATCCAACGGTGGAGATCCCTTCTCCACTAAAATAAATGGTCTAGATGACCCTAAACATGGAAGGAAATAAACATCATGATGGGGTCCATGGAGAATGGCCCCATCATGGAATGATCATGATGATCCAAGTGGGCCATCGGCCACATCTTAGGGTCCAAAGTGAGATCCAAACCATTAATCGGTTGGCCTCACTTGGTCCATCTTAAAAATATGAAAATCTACCCTATTAAGACACCCACCACTTGATCTTCTTGCTCCCTAGGCTTCCTTAGCTCCTTGTACTACCCTTTGATGGAGGAAGATGGGAAATGGATGGTTGAGATGAGAGATGAAGGGGTGGGAAAGGTGGACCTCACAAAGGAAGTTTTCTCACCATGGGAGGACCATACGTATGGGACTTGCTATGGGAGAGTTTGAATGAGAGAGAGACTTGTAAGGGAGAGAGAGAGAGGGAGTGAGATAGGGTGATGGAGTGATGGGGGATGGTTTGGGTTGAAAATGGTAAAAAGAGGTATGGTTGTTGTTGAAATTTGGAAAAGAGGAGTGGTGAGGTGGAAAGAAGGGTGGACTTTTGTAAAAGGTGGTGATGGGTTGATGTACTTGAGGTATGGGGTGCTTTGATGGTTGATTGATGGGACTAATAGTAGAGATTCCCTCGAAATCCGCAACGCGCGGTGTTTCTTCAATAAACGCTGATCGGCATCTTCTTGCCTGGGTATCGGTTCAGTCGCAAGTCACGGCGTTGGAACCGCGGCGACGACGCGGTCGCTATGATATAACTTTCGGACCAAGCCGACGTCGATTCGAGTGTATGCTCCATGCCTTGCCAAGTTATTGGATCCTGCTCATAAAAAATTCGGGTTGATCAGTCGTATTTTCACTTCAACAAGTGAGTGAGTCAGGGTAGATTTATCTGACCCAGGCTATTGCTTGGCAGTAAGGGTGCATTAAAACAACATTCCACACACTTGTGTGTTTTTATTATACAAGAGCTAGCCTTCTTCATCCCTAACAGTTTGGTTCATCCTGTGAGGTAGGGACTATACAATCGTATGGGTAGAGAGGGTGCCTAACACTTTTCCCTCTATAATCGTGGTCCCTTACCCTGAATCTTTGATCACAGATCAATGAGTCATTTTAGGGAAGAATATCTTTAAATTCTCTTTCCTAGCTTGTCTATAAGGTTTAGCCGAGTGTGAAATCAGAATAATTGGCTAGTGACAACTTCAGTCAAATATAACACCCACACACTTCAATTAGATCACATGCGCTTTCCAGAAAAAGGCACACGTGAGTGCGACTTGCACACATTCTCATGAATCTAGCGTTCACAAATGTAGGAAAATATGTAAAATCATGCATAAAACCTCCAAATTCATGTGGTGTGGAGTCCACCATGATGTGTGTGTCATCCACATTGTCCATTAGGTGTCGCGGCTCAAATTCAGCCCTATCCCAAAGAACCAGACTAATCCAAATATCATGTGGGCCACACCATGAGAATCTATGTAAATCATGCATAAAACCTGCAAATTCAAGCGGTGTACGTGGGGCCAATCCTAATGTTTGTCTCACATGGATCCATACTCTTTCTCTAGTGGTAGACTCTTAGGAGTTTCAACACCCGGTCAAGGGTTCGAGTATCCATAGGTGGTGAAATCCCACTATGGCATGAGTGTGTGGGCATGTGTGTGCGTTTGTAAAAAAAAAATGATGTTTGTATCACATCAACTCTATCCATCAAGTGCCACCTCTCATTTTCATTCCTAAAACCCAACAATCAAGCCAATTCAAAACTCAAGTGGGCCATGTTATAGGAAAGTATGTAAAAAATTACGCATAAAACCTCCAAAATTTTAAGTGGTGTGGGCCATATGAATTTTGGATCAGTCAATTTTCCAGGCATCACCTTCATCCCTATGTGTGACAGTTAATGAATGGATTACATGGCATATAGAAACTACGCTGGTCCCATATAATAAATTAAGGGCCTGTTTGGCCGGACCGATCCCACGGTATTAGGAGGGATGGGAACGCGATATCCCGGGATATGCATGACGAGCCAAACAGACCCGGGATGTAAGCAATCCCATGGATCTTAAAACAATCCATTGAAATCACCATCATTACCTTAAAATTGATCTCATCCATTGGTTGGACAGATTGGAAGGTAAAATCCCAAGATATGCCGGGCGTGCCAAACAGACCCAATGAACTTGTCCCGGGATATAGCAATCCCGTGGATCTTAAACCAATCCACTGACACCACCATCATTACCTTAAAATCCATCCCATCCCTCTTAATCCCATGGGATTCGCCCGGCCAAACAGGCCCTAAGGGGACATTTACCAAAATGGTCTCAAGGTATGGCTTTTAAAAGAGAATGGCCTCCCTTTTAATTTTTTTAAAAGCCTCACTAATCTTTTTAGCTTTTTTTGTGGACCAAAATGCCATTGCTTTTAGGAGATGTGCCCCTACTTACTTTTGCTTGCACGAGAAGCTTTCAAGCGCCGCTCTCAATGCATGAGGTGGCCATAATGTAATGATTGGGCCCACTTAAAGGCAACTTCAATCCATTCATTCTCTTCATGGCATACTATTTTAGTAAGAATATACTAACTTCAACCTAATATGAGCTCCCTGTGGCCCAAACAAATGATAATGGTGGTTCACTTCAACTATTTTCTTGCGGTGTGGTTCACCTGATCTGTGAATGTGGCTCATTTTTTGGTCCATGGCCTTCTATGAAATATTGACTCTTATAGACGGAGTAGATTCAACACATATCCGATGGCGGGCCCACAGATGGTGTCCTTGTGGTGTTAAGTGTCAAGGTTGGGGTTATCATGTGTTAAGGGTTGAGGTTGTTATGTACTAAGAGTCGAGGTTGTCATGTGTTAGGGGTCAGGGTTGTCATGTGTTAAGGGTTGTGGGCTTTTGGACATCGTCTTTGGGGCTCACCATAGTGTATGGGTTGAATCCACCCAGTCTATTCTCATCAAAATTTCATGGAAGGCTATGGTTTGAAGAATGACTCATATCTACCAATCATGTGGACCACACCACAAGAAAACAATTGGTAATGAACGATCATCGTTATCGGTTATTGTGTTTTATAAGCCTCAAAGAGCTCATATCAACATAAGGTTTCTGCATTCGCAAAAAAATGATGGGCCATGAAGAGGATGAATGGATTAGATTTACCTTCCAATGGGCCCAATAGCCAAATAATGGTTTTATCATGCCTGAGGATTGAAGTTACAAGCTTCTACCACACATAAAATGTTCATACGAGCACTGGGGTCTAAGCAGGGGTATTTCGGTCTACCAATTTTTCAAAAAGTGGTTAGAAGGAAAAAAAAAAGTTTTATAAAAGGTAGAGCTAAGCATGGGATGACTCTACTCTACTCGTTCGACTCGATCCTAATCGAACAGGTGAGTCGGTCCAAACCAAGTAGGCTTCTCCCAATCCGAACTCAAACCGAGTCTAGTTCGAGTTACCTAGTAACTCGACCTGACTAGACCCAAAATTCGATCTGGTCATACTCGACTTGATCCGAAATTGACTCGACTCGGATTCAGGTATATATATAATAAAAAACCCTAATTTTTAAATATCTTTAACCCTATACGCCGCACCCAACCTCACCCTGACTAGATCCCAAATTCTCTCTTCCTCCCTTATCCTACTCTTCCAAGCCCGGCAACCACCCACCACCATCACCACCCTCCTCCTCCTCCTCTCTTTCTCTCTCTTTCTCTCTCTCATCTCTACTCCCTCCCACTCTCCTCTCTACTCTCTCCCACTCTCCTCTTCCAAGCCCGACAGCCACCCACCACCATCACCACTACCCTCCTCCTCCTCCTCCTCCTCCTCTCTCTCTGTCTCCACTCCCTCCCTCATCTCTCGATCCGAATTGGTACCAACTCGAATCGACTCGATTTGGATTAGTCCAGGCTAGACCTGGATTCGGATTGGTTCAGGCATGCTGGACTCGGTACCGAGTCCAGTCGAGTTCAAGTTAGGCCTATTTCAAATTAAACCAGATCGAGTCAGGTCAGCCTTAACTCGGTCTGACTTGACTCGATGCCCATCTCTAATAAAAGGTGGCCGAAGACATTGAACAACCTACCTTGAGGCCATTTTGATAAAAAATCCTAAATTAGAGATCCTTGGTGGCCATTAACCATCATATTGTTCCTTGTGGTGTGGCTCTCATTAATTTTTTATGCATGTGATTTTTAAGATCCAAACATTGAAAGGGAAACGTGTACATAGAATGCACTTATGATTGTGGGCCACATTTACACTTGAATGTAATCATTGAGAAGAATTCCACATCTAAAGTGTTGGTGAACTAACTTTGAAGTTTGAAGTGTTTTCTACACTCGAAACTTGTGCTATATAATACAATAGGAGCTATTTGTGGCCCACCATGTTGTGCTATCGCAATCCACACCACATATCATGTGCATCCTATCATTACGATCAAAATATCATGGCAATCCGAATTTAGGTGGGAATGTGGAAAGAACACAACAAAAAGCAATATAATCGATTGTACATTGTGGCCCACAACAGTTGTTCAGCACTTTTTTTTTTTTTGAAGGGCACCATGTGGGGAAAGTGATTTGCATGGTTTTGATTGAAATTTTATGGACCACGTGCAAAAACAAGTGAATGTGTATGATTCTCAGTTATACTCTTAAATAATAATTTAATAAACTTAATGATAACAGTGTGAGAGCCCTCTAGCATCTCTACTAAAAAGAGCTTATTTGCTTAGTGATTAATAAAATTTTAATATTATCACTTAATGTTTTAGAAACTAGCGAAAACTAACTTCTAAAAAATAAGTGACAGCGAGGCTACTTATTTTTTAATAGCTTATTTGGCTTCAGCACGTAGACATGTTTTATTAATTTTGGAGCAAATTTGTCTTTTTTACTTTGTATGAAATTTCCATCTTGCCCTCTTCTCTTCTATACTGTCATGCTGAGGTGGGCCCATATGATGACCAACCCATATTAAAGGTGGGGCCCCACATACATGGTCACCTCAAAGGTAGGCTCCACATAATGGATGGCCTGCATCAAAGTGTGGCCCTACATAATGGATGATGCCCCACCTGATGGACAGTTCACATTTGAAGTACAACCAAATGATGGATGGTGGACATTGAAGGTGGGACTACATGATGGAAGGTTGACATCAAAGGTGGGCCCACATGATGAATAATCCATATTGAAGGTTGGGCCCCACATGATGAATAGTCCACATCATGGTGGGCCCACATAATGCATAGTTCATATTGAAGGTGTGTCCCACATGATGGACGACCTACATCAAAATGTGGCCCCACATGATGGACTATTCACATCAAGTGGGCCCCACATGATGGAAGGTCCATGGCAAAGGTGAAACCCACATGATAGATGGTGGAAATCAAAGGTGGGCCTGCACGATGAATGACCCATATTGAAGGTGGGGCCGCACATGATGAATGATCCACATCAAAGTGGGCCCACATAATGTACGGTTCACATTAAAGGTGGCCCCCACGTGATGAATGGTCCACATCAAAATGTGGCCTAACATGATGGACTATCCACATCAAGTGGGCCCCACTTGGTGGACAGTCCATATCAAAGGTGGGACCCCATGAGCGATGGTTGATATTAAAGGCGGGCCTACATTATGGATGATTGACATCAAAGGTGGGTCCACATGATAAACTATCTATATTGAAAGTGGGGCCCCACATAATGAATGGGTGGCTCTTATCAAAGTGTGGCCAATTAACATTGATGGCAGCCCCACATGATGGATGACCTACATCAAAATGGCCCCACATAATGGATGGTCCATGTCAAAGGATAACCCCCCTAATGATGAATGGTTTTTATCTAAGATGGGCCTCACATGATGGACGACCCACTTTGAAGGTTTGGTCCACATGATGGATGGTCCACATCAAAGGTGGACTCCATATGATAGACGATCCACATCCAATGTCTAACATAATGCATGCCCAAATGTCTTAAAATATGAAGACTGTAGCCATCCATTCTTTTGCCATTTGGGGCAAAGTCCATCTATGGTAAGGTCCACTAAAACAACATTCTGAATTGCTCTTATATTAATGGAGTTAAATTTTTTTTTTTTAAATGACATCAATTACACCTAAAAAAACTTTCATTTAAATGTTTCACCAAATGTACTAATTTCAATTAAGAGGTTTGTTTTTGTTTTGAAAAAGTTTTTTTCACCAAATGTACTAATTTAAAGTTGTTTTGAAAAAGTTAAACAAAAGCTAAAACAAAAAAGAGCTTATTAACTCTAGTTTAAAAAGTTTTTGTTGAATTAGAGTAGAGATGCCAAACGAACCCTCGGAGTCTTAAAACCAAGTATAGTAGGACGACCATACAACACCACAACTTCTAAGGCCCATAATGTGTGCATGGCATCTAATCCATCCATCACATGTTCCCTATCATTATGTCTTTGGATTCCAGAACCATGCTATCTAAACATTAGGTAGGCCACACAATGTACAAATTATTTCTAAAACCTCTAAAATCATATCGTGTGGGTCAATACAGTATTGGATCGAATTCGTTTTCAACACATGGAAGATTTACCATATGAAATATCAATTGGACGGTTTAGATTGACAGAGAAAAAGACTCCACTTGTATAATATAAACTGAGTGAATTGGGATATAGCAGTTTGTGAAAGTATCTAAGAGAGAATCTACATGCATGGCTAGTGGATTTTTTTCCCTCCAATAAGATGAAATTGCTGCTCTTTTCAGGATAAGTTGCTAAGCTTTGTAAAAGACCAGGCTCGATCTTTTTTATTTTGTTGAAACCTAACTCATTTAAAGTTAGACTCCGGAATGCGTCGACTTCAAGATGTTTTGATATTCAACCCATCTAATAATTGAAACTCATTATTATTATTTGATAGATCCTACCCAAAATGTCCAAATTCATAGGCTTTTTATCATTCTCTATCAAGGATCAACCAACATTATCAACTAAACATATTTTCACCCTTACTAATGATTTCTCTCTACCAATGTCAAATAATGAAAAAAAAAAAAAAAAAAAAATGAAAATGAAAAGATCAGAATGAAAACATGTAAAATTTTAAGTTTGCCAGGTCCTACCCAAGAGGTCCAAATTCATGAATAGACTTTTTATTATTACGTCTGAGAAATTACATGTGGCACACAATTAGCTTAAACCAAACTATACAACCGTATGGGCCCGGCATATGTGGATAATAATCCAAAATGTGAAATTTTAAGTTTGCCAAATCCTACCTAAAAGGTCTAAATTCATAAATAGACTTTTTATTATAATCTCTGAGAAATTATATGTGGCATACAATTAACTTAAACCAAACCATACAACCTATGGGCCCCGATTTTTGTGGATAATAATCCAAAATGTGAAATTTTAAGTTTGCAAGATCCAACCCAAAAGGTTCAAATTCATAAATAGACTTTTTATTATTATCTCTGAGAAATTACATGCACCATATAGTTAACTTACATAAACCATGCAACCTATGGGCCCCGACTTATGTGGATAATAATCCAAAATGTGAAATTTTAAGTTTTCCAGATCCTACTCAAAAGGTCCAAATTCATAAATAGACTTTTTATTATTATCTATGAGAAATTACGTGTGGCACACAGTTAAGTTAAACCAAACCATACAACTTATGGGCCCCGACTTATGTGGATAATAATCCAAAATGCAAAAATTTAAGTTTGCCAAATCCTACGCAAAAGGTTTAAATTCATAAATAGACTTTTTATTATTATCTCTGAAAAATTATATGTGGCATACAATTAACTTAAACCAAAACAATACAACCTATGGGCCTGACTTATGTGGATAATAATCCAAAATATGAAAAATTTAAGTTTGCCAGATCCTACCCAAAAGGTCCAAATACATAAATAGACTTATTATTATTATCTCTGAGAAATTATATGTGGCACATAGTTAAGTTAAACCAAACCATACAACCTATGGGCCCCCGACTTATGTGGATAATAATCCAAAATGTGAAATTTTAAGTTTTCCAGATCCTACTCAAAAGGTCCAAATTCATAAATAGACCTTTTATTATTAACTCTGAGAAATTATATGTGGCATACAGTTAACTTAAACCAAACCATACAACCTATGGGCCCGACTTATGTGGATAATAATTCAAAATGTGAAATTTTAAGTTTGTCAGATCCTACCCAAAATGTCCAAATTCATAAATAGATTTTTTTATTATTATCGTTAAGAAATTACATGTGGCATACAGTTAACTTAAGCCAAACCATACAACCTATGGGCCCCGACTTATGTGGATCATAATCCAAAATTTACAATGATAAGTTTTTATTAGTAGATTTGAGGACATATGTTAGACGGTTGAAGTGAAACATAACTCGAAGGGCTAGGTTAAAAAAACAAACGTCTATAAATACACTTTTTATTATTAACTCTGAGAAATTATATGTGGCATACATTTAACTTAAACCAAACCATCCTATGGGCCCGACTTATGTGGATAATAATCCAAAATGTGAAATTTTAAGTTTGCTAGATCCTACCCAAAATGTCCAAATTCATAAATAATTATTTTATTATTATCTCCGAGAAGTTACACGTTATACAGTTAACACCAAACCATACAACCTATGGGCCCCGACTTATGTGGATCATAATCCAAAATTTAAAATGATATGTTTTTATTAGCTGATTTGAGGACATATGTTAGACGGTTGAAGTGAAACATAACTCAAAGGGCTAGGCCAAAAAAAAAAAAAACGTCCATTAAACAACATTAGGATGCTTCCATAAGTCAAATTAAAAAAGAGATGTCAACTTTTTTAGGGAATTCCACATAGTTGGGATGAATTTGAATCCAAATTTGGGTGGGCCTAACGCTCACCATGCCCTATTCCCCCCTGAAGTGGCGGTTTCCTTTGCATAATCTTGAAAAGTAGCATTTTTAGTTTTCACTAAGGGCCTGTTGGGCTTTCCAATTACAATATTAATATAAAGTAAATGAGTTACAATTACTATCTTAAGATATTTGTTTAAATAAGGATTACAGATGGTGAATCAAAAGACAAATACACTTATTAAAAAAAACAGATAAAGGAAATTATAATTATTACATTTTTATATGATGAAACTACCATTTTAAAGGTAGTTTTGTGATGCAGGGAAGGACGTGATAAGGTTGATCACCGTATTCCTCGGACCATAAATACCTTGAATCCACAATGTACTCTTGAATCCAAAAGAGAGTTCTAAAATCCACGAGAAATAAGAAAAGTTGCTAGAAAATTTTATTGATTGATAGTAAAAATGAATTTACAATCCTTTAAATAGTAATATCAAACCTAAAAAAAAGTTTCAGACTCAAACTCTAACTCAAACTCCCTAAAAACGTGACTTAGTATGAATAGTAAACTTAATATTTATAGACAATCATGATTCCTACTAGACTTTATGGTTTTCGGCAAAAAATAGTAAATGTACAGTTTGGCCTAACCATGTTATTATCCTAATTTTTCTAAGTCCTATTCATGTTGGCCACCACTCTTAAAACTCAATGGATCAAAAGTTATGATAGAACTAAAACTTACTATAAATAGTAAAAATAAAAATAAAATAAACTTTGAACCGTCAATCTGATGGAATCTCGCAAATTCGGCATGGGCAACCTGGTATAGCGGGTTGTTTAGCTAAAGTAGCTTCTCCTATCCCAAAATCATATATTATACGTAAAATAACTCTTCCAATGTGTAAGACACGCCTACTTTAGAGTTCTGATAGTCATGATCACTTCCACCTGCTTTAGGGTTCTGATTGAGCCTTCTCTAGTCCATCTTTGCCATGAAAGTGTCCACAATCCGCTCTACATCATTTTGAGTAGAACAAACAACAACAACAAGCTCATCATTACAATTATGTAGAACCCTAACATCACAAATCTGCTGTGGAGCCCAAGTCCACCACCCAAATGGATCCAAAATTGTTTCAAACAATAACTTGAGTTAATATATGCATATAGTATATAGTTTATCAGTGCCTGTATATCAACCATCTCACTCTCCGAGAGTTTCAAATAACTAAAACCTGTAAAAAGAGAAGATATTAGCAATGAGATGGATGCACAAAGAATGCATGTCAGGACGTACACCATATATGAAAAAGAAAGGCGAAGGTAGGTAGCACATCCTCATCTGCATTTGGAGCAATACACGTCATGACATTCACGTGTACATCGAAATGAGTCAAAAGAAGGGCTCTTTTGTGCTAAAAGGAAGTATGTCATTTGCACCATTTTCTCCATCATCACCACTTTGTAACCAAAAGCCTGTCTCCATGGTGTGGCCCATTTTCACAACTTTGTTGAAAGTTCTTACCTTTGTCTAGCACAACAAGTGGATGTACTTATCACCATCAGACCTATCAGTTCAATCCACAAGCCCTGATGTGCCACGACAGTCTCGTTCCGATTGATTGGTGGTCCACCTAATATTGCGCTTGTCTGACACCATAAAAGCGGGCCGAATGTTACAGCGCAAGTGCAATGAACAATCATATTTCATCTGAACCACTCGTTCTCTGTGTTTCGGATAAGTTCTGATGAATGCTTTTTACTCATTTGTCACACACGGGCATGGTAATCGAATGGCCGGCCAATGGCGATCGGGTCTGCGGCACGTACTAAGTGGATAATGTGGTGCACCATGTGGTGGGGAATAAAACGTGATCCACCTGAGCTGAAGGGGTGAATGGGGAGTTGTGGGACGTTGCTTTCTCAAGCATTTGTACAACTTCCTTTGAATGGATGTATGGTGCCCTAAGCATAGAGATGTGGAACATCGACCGCTAGTTCTATTACAATGGGCATTTAGATAGGTTCCTCAAGCACATCATCGTTCATTTGGATGGATGTGATCTAGCCACAGCGAGGACAATATTCTCAGCCACATGTGCAGATGTACCGAGCACAAGTGCCCCAAAATGCCAAACATGTGTGTATGATCCGGGACATTCATCAGGAAGGTGTTTGGTATCAGTTGTGGAGGCCATTGTCCATTTTCTCATAGGCATGAGGCTTGTTGGGTGATGGTGATTGGACAGACCGGATTTTTTGAAGGCACATCGAAAGCAGGCACACCCGATGAATGGCCCAGATCTTGTACTCATGCAGTATATTTGCACATGTGGGGCACTTGCATTTGCCGCGTAGGATGCGCGAATACAAGTAGCATTCCTAAATTACATTCCACCATATATAATAGATATAACTAACAATGGTACAATTCCTTCTAATCCAACTTCTATTCATTTCAATCACACCTTCCAAATTGCAATGTGGGTTTGGAATAACTTTTGGTTATGGGGTTTCTCTTTTATGACTTTGAGTGACCTTTTGATACCATGTGATGTAGCTTTGCCTCAGAGCATACGTGTAAGATGAAAGAGATTAAAAATATATCATCTGAGAGGAATTAAAGGGCCTTTTCTTTTTCATGTCATTCATACCATTTTGATTATTCTTATTTAAGAGAGGGAGAACAAATACCCACTAGAAAAAAGTTTTTTATTTTTTCTTCTTCTTCCATGGTATGGTATTGTCCTCCTTATTTTTTGTGATCTATAAAGACACCACATCATGTGGTTTTTCTTGCAAAAAGGAGAAAAGATAGATCGTCCAAAGGACATAGTGATAGATTGTAGTTTATGACCCCCCTAGGTATGTGTAGTCCATATTATATGTTTGTATTGTTTGTGTTAGGTATGCATACGTGTGATTAAAGCCTCTAAGAGGTGTTTGTTTTTTCAATTACATCGGTAAATGGAGTAAAAAGTTAATAATATTTTTTTGAAGAGTGTTTGTTTAAGAACAAAATAACTACCTCAAAAACAATATCCAAATGCATTAAGGGCCTGTTTGATTTTTGAAGTAAATGGTAATTACCTGGTAAATAAGTAATAATTATTTACCAGTGAATTACCCCCTCATTTCTTGTGCCTATGTTGACGGCTTAGCTTTTTGGCATTAAAATCGGTGGGGCTGCCAAATGAATATAGGGCCCACTGTGATGTACATGATGTATCAACACCGTTCATCCTATACGTCAACCTCATTTAAGATATGAACCCAAAAATGAGGCAGATCCAAAGCTCCAGTGGACCACACCATAGGAAACAGTGAAAATTGAATGCTTGTCGTATAAAAATTTACGTGGCTCTTAAAAGTTTTGGCTGAAGCTGATATTTGTGTTTACACCTTATCAATGTTTTTATAACCTCATGAACAGGTTAGATGACAAATAAACATTAATGTGGGCCCAATAAACAAAATAACTTTTAATGGCGAACGTTTAAGGCCATTGTTTCCTGTAATATGGGCCACTTGAGCATTGTATTTATCTCAATTTTGAACTTAGGCCTTAAAATATTCTAATAAAATAGATGGACAGTGTGGATATATCATGTACATCACAGTTGGGTCCACAAATGTAAGTAAGCTTTTTTAGACCAATTTTCGAGACAAAAATGCATTTGAAATTTCAATCAAGGAAAAATGTAATAATGACCTTTTTCAAGGGTTTTTTTCTCTTCCTTCAAAATCAAACAGGCCCTAAATGAAAAAAAAAGGTACCATTAAAATTTGTGGGTTCCATAATGATGTATGTATGTGATCTATGTTGTCTGTATGTTTTCCGTCTCATTTTAGGGCATGAGCCCAAATTTGAGACAAAATGAAAGCTAGTATACCATACAACAGGAGACATGAGATTATTGAAATCCACCGTTCAAAATTGGAACCTTCATTGGGCCCATAGGAATGCGTATCTATCATTCAACCTGTTCATAAGATCAAACTAACATGTATAAAGAATATACATAAATATTAGCTTGATCTAAAACTTCCATGGTCTTCAAAAATTTTTCAATGTTAAGCATTTAATTCCTACCATTTCCTATGGCGTGGTCCACTCTCTCTTTAAATCTGCCCTAAAATGAGTTGGTGGAATGAACTCTATATTTAAATCTGCCCTAAAATCAAGAGTTGGTGGAATGAATGGATGACATGGATAAGATATATACATCATGGTGGGCCTCATAATTTTTATATGTAAAATTGTACCAATGTATTCTAGGATGTCAAAAACTTTGCAAACAAGCTCCCTGTCAATGATCAACCTTAGAACTCTTGTCATAATTACAAGGATAAATAATCATTACTTATTTATCATAAATTACATTAATAAACGAAAAATCAAACACCCCATAAAAGAAAGGAAAGAAAATCAAAACCGTAATAATAATCTCAGCCGCCATGGTGAAAGATTGGATTTCAATATTTGGGTTTTGTTTGATTTGCAAGGAGACGTCATAAAATTCCATATTTATTGGACAGTTGTCTCCCACACGTTGTGGGAAGAAAAGCTAACCTTGATAAGGATATTGAATTTACATTTTTCTTATAAATTACGAGGATTAAAATGTCAAATCAAGAAAAAAAATATTTTATTTTCTATAAAATTCTTGTAAGCACTCGTGGGCAAGACTCTTAAAAAAAAAATACAGTAAAAAATAAGTACACGAAATGAACGGTTTCAATTATCATGGACCAATTGATGCAGGGCTACAATTTCTAGTGGTCTGAGGGACTACTAAACTGGCTCAAAAAGAAAAATAAAACCACAAAAACACTTCTTTTCTACACCCCATTTGAGGAATTTTTTACATAACTACATCTCATCTTTCTAAAGGCTTGCACAATTCTAATACCAAAAGTAGAAAGAAAGGGTGTGTTCTATCAAAGTAAGAGGGTGCATATATCCAATTTCCAGACAACCATGACGTCGAACCGGATACGAAAAATCCTTTCCATTGGAGAATATATGGTACGACTGTGTAATGTCTCCCATGGTTTTTTTTTCTCTCTCTCATCTAATAATTGGAGTGGTGCAATGAGACTGCGATGCCTATAACCGTAGGTTGCCTTTAAAAAGCTAAAGACAAAAGTGGTAGTAGGAACCCTAATTTCAAAAGGTAATGGGACATGGTGCTGATATCAGATTTACACCAAAACTCAGTGTATTGTCTTAGTATGTAATAGGTGCACATTGATGGCCCACCTCTTGGATGGAGTATGGTTAAGAAAATGAGAGTTAATGGAAGGAACATCCTTCCATACTGTTTTTTTTTTAAAAAAAAACCTTTGCTGACCATCCAAAGGTAGGTGGTTGGTAAGATGGCTATGATCATTTGGGTGATACGGATTTTGGGGATGGGACACATCTTGGACATGGCCCATGTTTTCTTTTGTCCAGATTGATGAGAATGTGTGGCTGATTGGACTTGGAGATGGTTCATACACTGAATTTTGATGCATGGTTTCTCTCGACGACATGATGGAGGGGTTGTCTTTGTGCACAAGAGATATGATGACATCAATAGGGGCCGTCTGGAACTTTCAGGGAAATATATTGCGATAGGAAATGATTGCTGGCATTGGAAATGACTAGTGTGACAATCCACACAAGTAGCCGACTACACAACTGATCACAAAAAGGTGGGAGGGCCCCTCACCAATCTTTGTGGTCCATGGCTTTTCTTATCCATTGGATGCATTAAAGGTATAGTGAAAAATCCATGTACCACAGGATTGGTTCGGGCACCCACAGGTAATCAGTTAACTTATTTAATTTTAACATTTTAATATTGAAAATCATTTGGGTGCTACTGGTTGATGTTGGATTTGACCACATTAGGTCAAGTGAGCTAGATGATGTCATGTGGCGGTTATATCGTAAAATATGATAGATTTTTTCATAACTGAAGTTGAGTATATATGTGATAGTAATAATTTTTAATCTTTTAATACTTATGCTCATTTCGGTGCAACTGGTTGACACTGGATTTAACCGTATTAGGTCAAATGAGCTAAATGATGCCATGTGACAGCGATATCACAGAAAAGGACTCCAAATTTTTTTTTCGGTAGGTTTAACGGCTGAATTTAATCAGAATTCCAGACGTCATTAACTACCCAAAAAGAAAAGTCTAGATGGCTATTATCATGTGACACATGTCACATGATGGAGACACGTGACAGAGTCGACCATGATAATAACTGAACGAAGCTCACGCCGTTCCACAGAAAGAAGCTGTGAGAATAAAGAAAATTAAATTAGCTGAGGCGCATGTTGCATGTTCCAGGGGAAGAAGGAATAATTAAAGGCCTACATGTTGCAGAGTGTGAGAGGCTCCAACCTACGTAGTATTAGGAAGATGTGCGCACAACAGAAGGCCAATTGGTAGCAACCTTCTGTACACATGGTGAAACACATTGGGCTATGATCAATAATCGCCCATGTGGTTATTCCACGAGAGCAAATGTGGAGAGCACGCCATGTAGATCACTCTCCAGCAACGCCCAAAACCTATATACATAGGAGAAGGATCGAAGAGCATCAGGACCTCGCCAATATTACCAAATTCACAACAAAAACTGCTATCTTAGTTTAGCTTTATCCCGTTGGTCTATGCTGTCACGCGGAACTGACCTCAGGTTAGAGTAGTGTAATCCTGTCCGACTAGTCATCATACTGGGGTGACCTTAGCTTAGCTTAGTATACTCATGTCCATCTACACTATCACACTGGACTGACTCTTTTATTTAGTTTTTAGTGTAATTCACTTTGTTTACGTTTCAATTGCTGGATTAAGGAAGGCCGCAGCTTTAGGATCTCGCCATCTATGCCATAACTGTTGGATCGTAGAAAATTTACTTTATTTGTAAGTGTTTAATTTTGTAAACAACTATACATGTAACTTTTTTATTTTATTTATTTAATTAGTCTTGTTGTGCTCTTAATTGATTAACCGCCACGTGAGGATGATAAATCACAGCTATTTATTTATTTTAAGGAGTCAACCAAATTTTTACTTGATTTGGCTCAATATTAGACAATTAAATAAAAAATATTTTAATAGCTAGTTAAAATAGTTACTTACGTATGCACAAAATAGCTAACGGCCAATTTGGGTAGGGAATCTTACTAAATCCATATTAACCTTTATTTTGGTAGGTCCCACACCATCAAGTACTCAAATAAAGGTCCCACACCTTCCATGCCATATTCAATGAGCTAAAGTGGTGCTTTCCTATGTGTAATGAAAGTTACGGAAGATTTAGGAAATAACTTAAAAGTTCACTTTAAAAACTCAAAGGCCATTAATTGCATTTATGCGGAGGAAAATACCACTTGGGTGCAATGAATCCAACATAGAGGGGACTATTGGATTTTGTGGGGTCCATCAAATTGTTATTGATATTTGTACATATTTATATTGAGATTTTATGATATTTGAATTTTTATGTATGGATGTGATGGTTTCATGATAAAATATGTACATAAATATTTTTATTAGCTTTCATGATAAGATAGGGCCAATATTTATTGATTAAAGGCTTGGTCTACTTCTCATACGATGTAGATTATTGTACAAATATGCATACATAGGAGCGAAACATATTGAGATGCATATACATATGAGATAAACCTTTATCCTAATTTATGAGATGATAAGGATGAGAAATCACACCGATCAACGTGATTAACTTTAAACCTAACTATCAGATCATGCAAGCCTAGCTATATACTATAGTAAGGATGAATCATTGGTTGATTGAATGAATATTGCATGATGATCGTGTAGATGACAAACTCTTGATCATTCACAATATGTGAATTGAGTCACGCGTGCTGTGGGATCAATTACTTATAAGTGATGGATTGATTCTAATTCAGTCATATTATGAGTATGCTAGTCATGTAGGTGATTCTTACGTCCTTATTACTCTACAATATATAACAAGATCAAGATCATGATGACGTGATGCTACTTTGGTGCGTATTTTCAAGACTCTGCACACAAAATTGACCGAGTCCAAAGTACGCTGAACTGGTCAAATTAAGTTTGAGTCATTCAGATAGGATATAGGAAGATCGTAAATGATTGTATGGTGATGATGATGCATATGAGACTTATCTAAGGTGTCAGATTGAATGAATGGTCGGAATTTATTATAAAATCTTTTAAAAAAATATTTGTACATTATTAGATTAATATTTTCAACATATTTGATTGATCGAGTTGTAATAGATAAAATCCGTTCAATCTTAAAAGTAGATAAGTATGCATCATAATCATAAGATTGGAATTTGTGTATGTACACAAATGTAATGAATGGTGCCCGATTAAAGGTGATTAAGTCAATGATTGAGGATAAACAACTACAGATTGGGACAAATCATTTATGGTCCACTTGTGAATTTGGTGTGGTTTATTTCGTAGGGAGAATTATAATCTCAAAGGTTCACACTGGATCTACCCAATTGGAGGGACTAAATTAGTTTTTCTAATCAAGAGGGAGTATGGTAATTTGGTACACATCATTAGCACCATAATATAAGATATCTTGGAGTTAGTCTCTAATTAGGATTTCTATATGATAGAGCCTATAAATATTGGTGTAGTACTTTGGTTTGTGATACTTCTCTTTATCCTTTCAAGTCCTAGCCTTAGATAAATCTTTTCCCTCATAGAAACTCCGGTCCACTAAATCTAGAGATTCTGTAGTGTGTATAATATTCTCTTTTCTTGTGGTTGAGAATCAACATCTCTAGTAGACTTTTTTCATATCGATATATGTTTTTGTGCAATGAGGAAGATGAAGTAATTGATCTGTTCTTGAAAATTTTACAATTACTGTTTGTTTTTGTTTTTGTTTTTTGTTTTGTTTTGTTTCTTTTTTTTTTTTGCATATCCACGTCTAGGCATAGGGATTGCCACATCAGAATTACTAAGCAAATGTATAGCTTATAATGTGTTGGTTATTGGCATTCAGTTACTAGGTTAAACTTGGATGGTTAGAAAAATCATCATCTTCTTAAGAAAAGAAGTGAGTGACATGATTCGATTCACTATAATTCAACTCGAGTTAACTGAGTTCATTGGTTGGACACCTTATGACATCGCAAGTGTGTTTCCTAGTGACTCAATCTTAAAATCACATTGAGTAGAGCTTACTTAGCTGGGTGTTGAGTCACTGAGTTTCAAAACTATGCTTTTTACATTCCTCTTCCGAGAAATGATCGATGCGCTATTAATTTCCCAGCAGCTTGTCATATAATCTATGAGCCATACCATCACAATCATCTGGAAGGAAAATTAGGCTGATCTACTCATTGGATGGGCCACAATAGCCTACTAACTCATACTATTGATTGTCCATTAATATTGATGTTGTCTTACTATCAATGCGTACATCGATCTGATTTTCATACCAAGTGATCATCATGGTATGGCTGACCATTTGCACAGTTAGGATATTCTAAATATGTAACACCTTGGCCGATGAAAAATGTATGTATCATAACTTATGGTACACCGACTGTGTTTGATCATTAGTCTTTCAGATTGTAAGGTACGAACCATCGGACAGTTGCCCTTAGAAGGGCTCGGTCCTAGATTTATCTTTAATGTAGAAGCATATTGGATGGTGACCCCAACACCACCCATATCCCCGGTGACCGGACTCTATATATGGGCCCACTGTGATGTATGTGTTTTATCGATAGTGTTTAATTATTTTGCAAGCTTATTTTAAGGTATGAACTCAAAATTGAAGCATATTTAAAGCTCAAGTAGACCACAACACAGGAAACAATAAGGATAATGACGTTCACCGTTAAAACCTTCGTAGACCCTATCGCGATACCGTGATATTTATTTGCCATCTAACTTGTTCTTAATTTCACACAAATCTTATTGAAGGGTGTCAAATAATCACTTGCTCTAAAAACTTGAGTCATTGGAGGATGGTGTATCAATGTATATTAATGGACTTTAACACTTCACCGCATGTGCAGGGTGAAGCTTTGCACGGGAATATATTGGACAAGGGTATAAGAACACTCACATCATAAATAGGCCGGGCTTGATTTCCGTTATCGGACTGGACTTGATTTTCCTGGCTCCCATGGGAGAATATAATACAAAGGCATTTTTGCTGCCCTTAGGATTCAAAACTTGACCTCTTACTCTGATTCCATGTCAAATAAGCACTTGCTCTAAAAGCTTGAGCAGCTAGAGGATGGTGTATTAATGTATATCAAGAGACTTTAACAAAGGGAAACACAAATATCAACTTGATTCAAAACCTATGTGCCCCTAAGAAATTTTCAATGGTAAATGTTTAATCCCCACTATTTCCTATGGTGTGCTCCACTTGAGCTTGGGATATACTTCAATTTGGGGCTCATGCCCTTAAATGACCTGGAAAATTTGATAGACGGTATGGATAAAGTACAAACATCATAGTGGGCCCCATAGAGTCTTGTCATAAGGGGTATGGTTGGTGTTGGGATCACCTCCCAATCCGCTTCCATGGAAAGGTAATGTATTGGTTGGGACGATCGATCATCTAGTTGTCCCTATGATGGATGGCCTGTTCTTCCAATACCGCACCATCCATACAATCCTAGTTGTCGATTTTCTTTACTTTTCGTCAATGAAAAGAAATCAACTAGTCTTGTTTTTTAACTTCGGTTGGAAGGCCACTCATTAGATGGCTAGATCACCCAATATGTGTATTTTGAATAGTCTGTAACCATCACCCTACCATGTCTATTGAGGAGAGATGCTCCAATATTCAATGCCTGACACACATGCAATGTGCCTCACTTATTAGGCAGGGCGTGTCACCCAATACCTAACACATGGCAGGTTGGAAGGCGATCCAAATGATTCATCTAGTGTGATGGTCCCCAGTTAAAAATTATACAAAACTGGCAATCCTATCTGTGCATACAATGGCCTTCAAATGGATGGTCAAGATTAGAGTGAATATTGATAAGATAAAATGATGGCTAGGATTGTTCATCCAGTGTAATTTTTCACCAGGGCCATCAAAGTACAATGTTCATAAGTAAAACAGCCAAAACCACCTCCTCATGTACTAGTGTGAGGTACCGAGCCATGAACATCCCCATATGCTAGAAGTAGATGTTAAACCTGTATCGCATAATTGACAGATCGTTGATGCATCAATAATGTAGATTCAATGTCATAACCTTAAAGCATACTTGATTGGGAAGCCGCCATTCCCGATTTCTCGATGTAGCTGACGGGAATCTTGATCTTTTACGCCTCACACCCTCAGGAGAACCTTTCAATGAGACTAGGATTTTCTTTCATATGTTGATGAGGGGACTAAGACATGTATTTATAGGAAAGAATTGGTTAAAGAAGCTTACCCATCACACTTCTCTCCTCTAAGGTCTTCACATCGTAAGTTTCCATATCCGGCTTAATAACCGTGTATTCAAGCATAACATCTAGCCCAATTGGAATAGTGTCCTAAGGCGTCTACGTGTGAATTGATGTAGGACCGTACGATTCAATTGCACGTGTAGATCTATTACCGATAAGTTAATCCGAATTAAGCCACTAATGAATCTAATTACGTTCGGGCCAGATATGAGCCGTAAAGCTGGTCAGCCCAATTGTACTTGGCGATTGCATGTACGGGTTGTCCATCGCCCAAGGCAGGGCAGAAATTTCTGAAACTCCAGGAGCCCATGGGCCTCACTGGGCTTGTGGTCCATCGCGAACGACAGACTCGGACGACACCCGAAAATGAACAAATCACACCGTCCTGTCGGCACTTGTAAAATGCAAGTCGCCCTAACTTGGGAATAAAAATATGAAATTTTAAATCAAATGGCCCCGCTACTTAAATTAATGAATCAGGGCATTTCAGCCGTAGGATCTCTTTTAAACTTTCATCGAAGGCTAGAGATATTTCCCTGTGCTCGCCCACAAAATCTGACCCTTGATCGAGGATCGGTGACCGTTGATCACAAATCGAACCATTACGGCAAAATCCCACATCCGTTTGCCGTCAAACTTTACTCAGCCCTTCATCGGGCTATGGGGCACCTGTCCCATGAATTGGATGGGCCAGAGGGCCATCAGGGTCGCCCCAATAGCCAAAAATGGGCCCCGTAAGGCCGTTTGAAGAAATTAATGGAACCCAGGGCCAACTGTTTAAATTTCTAGGTATATAAGCTCTTAAGCCTTTCTCTCTCTCATTTCCATTAAAATTTTAGCAACTGAGAGTGAGAGAGAGAGAGAGAGAGAGTTGTGTAGTGCATGTGGTGCTTGGGGACTGAAATTCCCCGCACTTACACCCCTACATTGCTGGAAACCCTGACCCGATCATCGTAGAAACAAGCCACGTCCGATCCAAGGTAAAATTCTGACTCCAATTCATCTCTCCTTAGTTATAAGCAACATGCATGCACCTTATAGCAGATTTCGTATGACACAAGGTTCCGACACGTCAAGTTTGCGGACCCGTTGACGCTAGAGCGACTCCAAGGACCCCTAATCGACAATAGGTACAGACTATTACCTTTAGGTGGCTGATTATTGTACCTAGTGTAAATCATAGTGATTTTGTGTAGAAACTATGTGTGCATGTTGCTGAATTTATGTATTGTTTGGTTTAGGACCCATGCTTAGAATTTTCCTAAAATTGGCAGAGGGATTTAGGTCCCGAGGTTCCTTAATATGTAGATTGCTGAATTTTTAGTCAATTTAGGAAATTGCATGTGCAATTCCCCAATGTTGCTAATTTTGTACCTTAAATTTTGTCTCATGCAATTGATAGATGTAATTGGGAGAATTGTTGTCCACTTGTTGAATTGCTGAATTTTGTTGCACTTGACTTCTCCTATGTTATTGATTTGTTATGTCATATGTTGGCACACACAATTGAATTGGTGTGAGTTGGGTGTATGGCTGTTCATTTTGTTGAATTGCTGAAATATGTCGAACTTGATCTCCATTGCTGCTGATCTTGTAAGATTGACCTTGTCACATGCGGATGTTTTATGGGATCTAGTGTATTGCTGTCCATATTGTTGAAATTTTAAAATATGCTAATTTATTGATGGAATTGTTCCTAGAATTGTTAAATATATGCTATATACTTGCGCACATGCCCCTTGTGGATCGGCCAGCCAACCGGAACTCTTTGGGCAACTTTTCCGTTGGGTCAGCCCACAGGCAAGTCTGGCCTGACTAGCCAAACCGTGAGTCACCGGCCGTAGTTGGACTACATGAGACGTTATTATCAGGTCGTACAGTTTGTAGTTTGTCTCATGGGGGCAGATTAGTCCACTGGTTGGTCATCCTCGTATGTTAACCATGATTGTACACGCCTAATTGAACCTGAGGTACCCTGTAACCCTTGCACTCACTGTTAACCATAATTTGCGGTCCATAAGACTCATGAGCCAGGGATGGTAGTATGAGACACTATGCCCAAGATGTAGGCCTACATTGGGGTGATGAGCCTCCCCGTAGTGACCAGTGAGCACTGAAGACTCGTGAGCTGGGGATGGTAGTATGAGACACTATGCCTGAGCTGTCGGCCTATGCTGAGGTGACAATCTCCCCATAGTGACCGTGAGCAGGACTCTAAAGTCCTAATTGTTTTTGTATGAGCTTAAAGGCTATGGGAATGACAAACCCTCAAGGGCTAATGATCGCGAGTGTCATACGACCACTTCCATTAGAGCTGCATGATCGGATTAGGGTAACGATTCGTCGGGGTATCTCGGTTTCCCTAACCTGCTGGATAAATGAACTTAACTAATTAACTCGGCTAACATGCACTACATGCATTGACTACTTTTGCAATTGGGCAATTGAGGTTGCTTGTGGGAGTGTTGATTTGCGAATGTTAGATGTTGTCGCAAGAGGGAGTGTTGTGGTGAGAGGCATACATCATATCATTAAAACATGCATTTGCATTAATCAGAGTATCTAGGGTTCTATGAATGTATGCTTTTCACTAAATTTACTCCCATGCATGATAATTTATGTAACTTATTGTTAATGCTACCACTGAGTTAGCTACTCACTCCCACTCTGGGACGGTGTTTTAAAACACCAATTAGAACTTGTCATAGATGTAGGGATGATGGAGCAGGATGTTCTGGAGGGTACCGGCATGGACAATGAGGAAGAGCGGGCGTACTTCCAGGCCTTTGGCAGATCATTCTAGTTCGGTGGACGATCGCGGGATTGGGCCAAGGCTTTAGTCATTTTGGGTCGTATGTATGGATGGGACTAGATCCCTGGTTGGATATTATTTTGGATATTTCGGTCTTATGTTTGGATGTTTACCTTATTAGTAGCACTTGACATTTCCGTATGTGATATTGTTACTCTATGCTTGGTTTAGTTCTCCATTGTCCATAGGATACTTCATTTATAATTGCCTATGGGGCCCATTAGGGCATACGTGGCACTCGGGAATTCGGGAGCCGAGTTCTTACTTGACCCTCAAATTTCAGGGCGTTACATCAAACGTCCCACCCTAAACCTATTTACAATGATCACAATTGTAATGGGGCTCACTAAATAACCCAATTTGAATAATCCAATAGTCAGACCTGAACCGATGATCATGTGTGGCCCACTGGATGGAGTCTTATAGTAGAGAAAGAGTCGTTCATAGTAATGCCACCTAAAATGTAGAACCCCTTGTGTTTTACCTTCCCCATGAAGCGTTCAAATAATGGGTCATCTGTGATCTAAGTCGTCTATTTAGCAAGTCATGTCCATAGATCACCCATAGAAAATTACATATAACAAATTGTCCTGGTTTAAGAATAGCCACCTTAACTTGGATGTGATAAATGAAAATGGTTAAAGGTCAACATTGAAGAGGAAAATCATGATGACTAAGCTCGTCCCTTTAGCGTAATTTTCAACAGGGTACCATTAGAGTTTTATATAACAATAGACTTTAAAATTTTCATTTTTTAAAAATTTATAGTTAACCTAATTCTACCGATCCCCATCAAGATATTATCAAGTTTACATGAATAAAGGTGAAGCATTGGCTAGGATTTATATGTAAATCATCACTATCCAAAACCATGTAGATTGTTAATATTGTTCCCTCAATTGAGAATGCTCTCTCCCCAATCTATCCTAGATGAGGAGAGAAGAAGAGCAAAAACGTCACTCCCTAAAGTAAGGCTAGGACAACGCACAAGAGTTGTTCAAGGTAGACCTGATGTAGAGAGGGTCATAGACACTTTCATGACAAAGATGGACCAGAGAAGGCATGATCAGAGGCATAAGTGAACAGGACCATTAGAACCTTAAAACAGTTGTATCTCACAAACCGGAATGAGTTCTTCGGAAGAAGAAGCTACTTTAGCCAACCAACCCTGCTATGCCAGGTTACCTACGTCGGATTCGCGAGATTTCATCAGATCGACGTTCAAAAGTCCATTTTATTTTCATTTTTACTATAGCTAGTAGTTTTAATTCAATCATAACTTTTAATCCTTTGAGTTGTAGTAGCCATGCCCAATGTTGAGTGTCAAATATTGCATATTTTTCGGTATTTATATCTTGGTTTTATGAATATGATAATGCTTAATGGGTATATTTTATACATGTTTGTATTGCAAGGCGAATCTAAGAGCTTGGATTAAAAAGAATGTTAAAAGCATGGATTTGATGCTCAAGAAGGCAAGGGATGGATCTTAGGAGACCAAGATTGAAGAATTCACATGCCAAAGATCCAAGGAAACTAAGTGATGAATGAAGAGAATCGAAGATTTGAAGTGAAGAAAAGGAATCCTGAAAATTGTCCTGTAAACAGATTTCGAGACCAGAAAAACATAGTTCTAGAAAATTGCTAAAATAAACTTTGATTCTATCGAAGGCACTTAGATGCATCGAAGGAACTTAAATGCATCAAAGGTGTAATCGAGAATTTCAGGATCTTCAAGCCAAACTTGCTGGACAGTTCTGGACAAGTTCCAATTCCATCTAAGGTACTTAGATGCATTGAAGCTTTTGTCGAAGGCCCTTCGATAGCATCGAAAGATTATGCATATTTTACATGAATTGCGTAAATTTGATGTGGTTTCTAGACTTTTCCAACTCGGTGCGAAAGTTGGAGTTCCCTAACTATAAATAGGAGTTTCTATGATGCTCTAAAGTATTTTCTAGGGTTTAGAAAGGGAAAGGAGGCGTATGTGGAGCACCGATGACGTTCTTCTACTCCGATTTCTTCATGAGTTCTTGTTCACAACTCCAAGTGTAGGGTCGTGATGTAGTAATAATCTCGGCAAGACCGAGGTCGAATCCACAAGGACTGAACCTTGTACGTAATCTGAAAGTAACTAGAACTAGAAGTAGAAGAAGATGTGATCTAAATCAGAAAAATTTAAGAGAATAATTGTAAAGTACTTAACCAAAACTTGTAAAATTCAAAGGTGGGAAACTAGGGTTTCCAAGGATCCACTTGTAGAGATCAGGGAGATCTATGCTTGATTTAAAAACACAACTGGAATTAGAGTCCCATCTTCATCCAATTGGAAGATATTTCATTAAAATCCAAATCTGAACTTCCTTTGATCTGGTTTTCAAGAGATGAGAGCTATGAGAATTAGAATTGATTCCATCACAAAACCATGCCCACGAGGCAAAGTAAATAATAGAATTTAACCAATCCACAACCAATCTGAAAGAGTTATGAACGTTAGGAAGGATTCCACCATCCAACCATGTCCATGAGACAATGGTGAACAACAGGGCTTCCTAACTTCACGCTCATAATAATGAAAAGGACATGCTTAAAGCTATCGCAGATCCATTGTAATTTAAGTCACAATAAACCATTAAAAACTAAAAACATTCCTTATAATCAAACTATAATCAAAATTAGTTCAACTTAAATATGAATCAAAGCATAGAAAACATCCCATCACACTACAAGCTTCACCTCTTAGCCCTAGCTAAGAGGTTTAGCTCATCATAGACATAATGATCCAAAAACTCTTAAGGAAAGACATAAAAAAAGAAAAAGCAAAGAAAGGAAGGAAGAACTCTTTGAAGCCGGCCGCAACTCCACGTCTCTCTCTCTCTCTCTCTCTCTCTCTCTCTCTCTCCCCTTCACACGTCCAGATAATGATGCCCACGTTCTCCCTCTCCTTTTATAGCCTTCATGAGGCAGTGGAGAGCTTGGAGTCGGTGTGTAAGGAGAACGTGCGTGCGTCTTTACGCAACACCTTACGTGCGAAGCGACATTGGAAGAAAAATCACAAGAAATTCTTGCGTTTAACCTGATTTCTTGGGACGGTGAAAGCCTGATTGCAGGATCTGAGCCACTCAGGCTTCTTGGCCTCGGTTGGCCCCACCTTGGAGGTGATTTGAATGGTTGGAATCATCGGTCCGATCCCAGCCAAGATTGCCGAACAATCCGAAATTCTCAATTTTTTGGACGCGTGTAAGCCCTACGCGGGTTGCGCTGAGATGCTCGGTAGGCCCCGCAGTGATGTTTTCGGAGAAATGCACCCCGTCCATTAGATTTGTGGCAAAATTTCAGTCAGGAATGGACGATTTTGCTCGAGTTTGGTGTGGCCCACTATATCAAATCTTCCCGCCGTTCATCTGGCATTTTATGGCGATCTACGTGTGTACATGTGCATGTGACTAAGATATCAACGTCGGTACGGTCAGCCCCACGTCTTGGATTAAATGGACGGTTCAGATCAGCTATATGGGCGATGATGGTGGCCCACTTCAAGTCCCCGGCAAGCCAACCTGCTGTTTCAAAGAAGGGTCGGGTCAACGACCCTTGACCGGTCTTGGCGGTTAGGTGCGGCGCAGGAGTGCATCTGTTGTGCACTCTCATGCCCCCATGTGGGGTCCACTGTGATGCTTATGAGAAATTTGCTTCGTTCATCCATTTTGCCATCTGATTTAAGGGGTTGAGACCAAAATTGAAGAATATCTAGAGATCAAGTGTGTAAGGCTCGTATCCTAGACCGTACTGTTTCGTAGGCTTCTGCGGTCCTCCCGGTCGAATTCCGGCAACTCGCGATCTGTAATCGGTATTTACGCGCAACTCTGAGTCGTATCCCGTATTCCAGAGTCAGCTCAACCCGAGACTTGTATCCTTGCGGCCGCGCCGTCGTTGCAGTTCCGACGCCGCATCTCGCACGCTGATACGATACCCAGGGCAGGAGATGTGGGCCCGTGTTCAGTTTGAGGAAAATGCCGAGCATTTGTAAACCCAAGAGAACATGTCCCATCAATCACATCAATTTTGTTAAGTACATATCCCATCCCCAAGTACAAGCAACCCCTAAAGTCAACTCTCTCTCTCTCTCCACCCATCCCTTTTTAAAGTACATCCATCACTCACCCATCACTCCATCCATCACCCATCCCTTACATCATCTCTCTCTTTCTCTCAAACCATTCTCCCAAGCAAGAGAGCAACCGTCCATGGCTTTCCAAAGAGAGGAAGAAGCTAGGTGTGGCCCACCTCCTTACCACCCAATCCCAACCCTTCAATCTCCATCATCCTCTATCAAAGTGGTAGCCAAGGTGTTAGGCACTCAATGGAGCCCAGAAGAAGCAAGAATGGTGGGTGATTTCATGACTTCCACCATTGTTTTTATTGTAATTTGAGGGCCCACATATGGTGGGACCCATCTTGATGTATGCATTGTATAGGGAGGACTCATAGTGGCGAGGTCCCTCCCCTTCTCACGTCTCTCTCTCTCTCTCTCTCTCTCTTTGATGCCGTGTGGCCCACTTGATGCGTGTGTTATATCCATGCCATCCATCACGGTGGAGCCCACTTTGGTGTATATGAGAAATCCACATTGTCCAGCTATCTGGACGATGAGACCTACCCCATGTACGTGTTGTATCTAGGACGTCCTTCCTGGATAGACCCTAGATGAAGGGAGAAAACAAATATTAGCTTCTTCCAGGCTGGTGGGTCCCACACGTGTGGACCCACCTGCCACTTGGGGCCCCTCTGTGATATATGTGCCATCTGCACCGTCCATCTTGACGGTTCTATGCAGACCCACGTGATGTGTGTGTTTTCTACACCGTCCATCTGGATGGTGTTGTGCAGGCCTATCTTTGATGAATGTGTTGTCTGCATCGTCCATCTGACGGTACTGTGTCGACCACCGTGATGTAGGTGATTTGCACCGTCCATCTGGATGGTTCTGTGAGGGATACCATGATGTATGTTTTCATCCCACGACGTCCATCTGGACGGGAGGTGTGGGGACCACCTTGATGTATGTGTTTTATCCCAGCCGTCCATCTGTTTGGGCGGTGGTGGGTGAAGCCACCATGATTTATGTATTGTATCCCTGCTGCCCATCCACTTGACAGATATGAGGGCCCACCCCACACGTGTGGGGGTGGGACCCACCTTGATGTAAGTGTTTTATATCCACTTCGTCCGCCATCCAGGGCTGGGACGTGGACCCCACTTGCTGCATGTGTGCAGCATCCACACCGTCCATGTGTATGGGACGGTGAGCCCTGATGTATGTGGGAACACCTTGATGTATTTTATATTCACACCGTCTAGTGGTTTGAACGGTGGGGACCACCTCAATGTATGTGTTTTATGACCTTGCTGTCCGTCCATTTTGGACGGGCGGGACCCACCTTGTGCATGTATGTGTGGGCCGATCGTGGTGTATGTGTTTTATACACATCGTCCGTTCATTTGTGAGGCCCGTCGTGATGTATGATTTCAAGTTGCCCATCCATTTTCCTGGGTAATGGGCTGCCCCATTAGGATTAGTCCCACCTTGTGATGCAATGGGCCCACTTGATGTATATGAGGCCCATTGTTAAGGCCTATGTGATACGGCCCACTTGATTATATGAAGCCCATGTGTTGCAGCCCATTTAATGTATTTGAGGCTCATGTGCATGGCCCACCTGTTACGTATTTATGGCCATTGATGCGGCCCACTTGATGTATATGAGGCCCATTGGTGTGGCCCATGCGATGTGACCCACTTGATGTATAAGGCCGAGGTGGTGCGGGCCATTGTGATATGTAATAGGCCCATGAGACGCGGCCCATTGCGATGTGTAAGGCCCATGTGATACGGCCCATTGTGATGTTTTTGTAGCCCATTTAGTGAGGCCCATTATGATGTGCATTAGGCCTAATGTGATGTATTTGAGGCCCATGTGCAGGGCCCACCTATTGCATATTTATGGCTAATTGATGCGGCCTACTTGATGTATATGAGGCCCATTGGTGCGGCCCATGCGATGCGGCCCACTTGATGTGTAAGGCCCAGGTGGTGTAGCCCATTGTGATATGTAATAGGCCCATGAAACGCGGCCCATTGCGATGTGTAAGGCCCATGTGATGTGACCCATTGTGATATTTTTGTGGCCCATTTAGTGAGGCCCATTATGATGTACATTAGGCCCATGGGTTGTGGCCCATGTGATGTATTTGAGGTCCATGTGCAGTGCCCACCTGTTGTGTATTTGTGGCCCATTTGGCGAGGCCCATTGTTGTGTATTTATGACCCATATGGCAAGGCTTGATGTGATGTATTTGAGGCCCATGTGCAGTGCCCACCTGTTGTGTATTTGAAGCCCATGTGATGAGGCCCATCGTGATGTCTTTGAGGCCCATGGGTTGTGGCCTATTGTGATGTATTGAGGCCCATGGGTTATGGCCCATTGTGATGCATTCGAGGCCCAGGTGGTGCGGCCCATTTGATGTATTCAAGACCCATGGGACATGGTCCATTATGATATATTTTTGGCCCATATGATGAGGCCCGACTTGATGTATACAAGGCCCGTTGTGATGTATACAAGGCCCGTTGTGATGTATATTGGGCCCATGTGAGCAGCCCACCATGATGTATTCAAGGTCCATGTGATGTGGCCTATTGTGATGTGTATTTGGGCCATGTGATGAGGGCCGTCATGATGTATATGTAGCCTTTGTATGAGGCCCAAGTGATATATATTAGGCCCTTGTGTGAGGCCATGGGCATACTATATGTTACGCTCTATGTGGGCCACTCATTGGGAGCAATGTTGGTTAAATGTCCATATTGATGGACAATGAAGGTTATTTCCACATTGTGACATTCCCTTATGCCCTTTGTTAGGCCGATTATGAGTACATGATAGTATAGCACCATGACACATGCCCATACGCATCATCTGCATGCTTGATATGAGATGTGGTTAACCATTGCATATGCCATAGGGTAGGTTGTTTATGGGACTCCCTGATAGGCGGAGTCATCCCACATGAGCGCACAATATGCGCAGGATTGATGTATGACTGGATTATATGACTCATGCATCTTGCATTGTGTGTTGTGATTATTGTATGCCCTAGCGACATCAGGGCCGTAGCCTCCATAGGCATATCGTGGATGGTCAGATGGGACACCAGAAATGTTTGGTTCTATCATACAGGCGCTATAGATGTCCCTCGGTGAAAATTTCTAAACCTCTGTGGCCAGGAGATGCCCCAACATCTAGACCGAGTGGATATATATGAGCGTATGAGGGCCGTATACCAGTAGGCCATGTCTCCCACTGTGTCGTGGTCAGTTGGGAGGGGGTGTGACCTTACCCGCCTGAGTGAGGGGGCAATATCTAGGTTGAGTTTGACCAGCTTGAGGAATGGGTCTGCTATCAACGAGCTGGGCCCGATATTAGCAGGCGAATAATGAGGTCTCTTCTACTTACCCAATTGTGCACTCGGATAGGGGCGACAAGCTGACGTAGACTGTAATAGACCCCTGTGATGATCCCAGAGATGTACATTATTAATATGTGGACTTATTTAGCATGAGTTGCATACTCAACATTTTACTCATTCATTTACTCATTCATTATCCACTTAGGCTTGTGGTGCGCAACTAATTGTTATGTGTACCTTCGTAGTGGCTAAGATTTCGGTTGGGGCGTGCGACCAATCTGAGATAAGGAGCTTACCACATTGAGTTTGATTATCTAAATTTAGGTATAAGACTAGTTTGGATAGAAGTCCCTTGTGATGGACCCCATAGCCTGCGATACTACATACTATCATCCCGACTTTACACTCCAGCTTGGTCATTTCATTCGCATCGCATATTGCATTACATCCGGGGCATATGGCATTTTGGGTTGCTATGCTACGTTTCTGCATTTATATGGCCTAGATGAGGTTGACGACATTCATGGACTCGTCAGGATTTGTATATTGTATTGCATTCTCAGTATATGATATTGACTTATTATGTTTTTGCATCACATAGCCTGGATAAGGCTGATGATATTCATGAACTTGTCAGTACTTCTGCTTACTCTGATATCTGTGTGTTTGACACTTACCTTGCACACACACTTTCACCACCCTCTAAGCTTTCTATAAGCTTATGCATGATAGATGCGTACAGGTGGCGTTAGGTCGCAGCAACGTTGAGCTTGGAGCGCGCAGCGAATTTCTGGAGCATATGATTTTTGATATATGTATATTTTCCTTTCAGTATTGTATTTAACTGTTCGTATTAGTGGATATGTGATGATGATGTTGCCTTTGTGATTTGACTAAACTTATGGTTATGCTTATTACGAGTTAAATGTACGTTGAAAAATCCTCCTTTTATGATCGCAGGATCGAAATCTAGCATATGGGCGCTGAGAGCCGAGAATGGGGTACTACGGAGGCTGTCGGCACCGGATTCGGTGATCGAGAATTTTGTGAGCTCGGTTTCCAAGTTTGGGGCGTGACAAGGTGAGCCTCAGATCAGTGATTTATGGGCTGATCTGTCCGTTGGGCCACTTCCATAGGGATCTAAGGGCTGAATTTTGACGTGTATGGTTAATTTAAGGTCCTCAGGCCAGGTATAAAGTTTTGAGTCAAACGGATGGTGGGAACCTTATGATCTTGCATTCAGGATGACTTCCAGGCCTTTTTAACTTCAATCGTTGAGTTTTCTCGGATCTTTGGCGTGTGAATTCTTCGATCTCGGTCCCCTAAAATCCGTCCCTTGCCTTAGTCATTCTTGAGCATTAAATCCATGCTTTTAACACCCCTTTTCAGTCCAAGCTATTAAATTCACCTTGCAACACAAACATGATTAAAATAGGATGTTAAACATTATCATGTAAATAAAATCAAGTAATAACTGAGGGTTTAATATGCAATATTTGACCCTCAACACAATCTCCAACCAACATTTTGCTAGTCTAGAGTAAAGTATGCGAAAAATATTTTAAGAATTACAGGATAATTTCTATAAACTTGAGTGATTTTTGAAAAATAATTCAGATACTAGAATTTTAAGATTCATGAATGTTGGGTATTACTTTCTCCTGGACTCAAGCGCACGGTAAACTTCATAGTCAAGTTCAAAGTATTAATCCATCGATTAGAACAATTCTAAATATTGAGTTCCATGGGTGTATAGTGTAATTTCGGCTTATCATCATTAAGAGTCCAATAATCAATTTTCATGATAACATTGATAATCAAATCGAGCATTCTTGGATAACCCAACCTAAACTGAAACTTACCTTACAGTTTAGCCTTTTTATTCTTCCAACTTCTGATTTTTCCATCGATAGCTTCACGCTGTGTCAACCTTTTTAAAGATCTTTAACAGGTAGCCATTTTCGATGACAACTATTTTTTAGCTGGATATTCTTCTCTCTCTTTTTTTTCAATGAACATGATGGACAAATTTCCCAGGTTGGTTCCTTCCATGATTAGTGATTACCAGGTTAATCATTCGATATCGAACTGAAACCTTAATGTATAAGCTAGATGTGACATGTGAAATCATGACTTAATCAATGCTTAAAACTTCTAATTATGGATTACTAATTCGAACTTAACTGTGAAATCTAACAAGCAACTGAATCCAAGAGTCATAAATCACTAACATTAACTATCTTATACTTCTAAATCAAAGATGGCCGTCAAATCACTTAGAATTAACAAAAAATTTTTAGAAAAATTTTAATTTTTTTTCACAATTTATATTCAAGACTAAGAAAACACTGATTAGGTAACCTAATCTCCCATCCTCAACCTAAAATCTACATTATCCTTAATGTAAAAGATTTAAGCATGCAATACATATGAGACAACGAAAGTAAAGGAAAAGTGATGGAAAGATAGTACCTGACGAGTAAATTGAATGACTTTTTTTTAAAAGAGATGTCAGCGTGAAGGTGGGTCAGCATAAGAGTGAAACCAACAAAAGCAAACTATCTTAAAACAACTGGAAAACAAACTATCGTAATAGCATAAAGTCGACTATCCTAGAACAATAAAAAATAAACTACCCTAGTCCTATGAAAGTAGTAAACCTACTTATACCTTAATCAGACTAGGAGATCAATCTGGGTAAACAGGATTATTCAAAGGAATGAACATGTCCTCTGAATCAAATTTATCAACAAATGGCTTTAATCGATGTCCATTTACTTTAAATTCATTGCCATTGTTTGGATTCTGAATCTCGACAGCCCCATGAGGATAAACATTGATAACAATGAACGAGCCAGTCTAACAAGATCGAAGCTTACCTGGAAAGAGATGTAACCGAGAATTATACAAAAGGACTTTCTGACCTGGCGTGAATGATTTTCGTAGAATGTGTTGGTCATGAAATGCCTTAATCCTATCCTTGCATATTCTTGAGTTCTCGTATGCATCGTTCCGAATTTCTTTAAGTTCATTTAACTGAAGTTTGCGTAGTGAGTCAGCGTTATCCATATTGAAATTCAGATTTTTAATTGCCCAGTAGGCTCTATGTTCCAACTTCACAAGTAAGTGGCAGGCCTTCCCATAGACAAGTCTAAAGGGAGACGTTCCAATAGGGGTCTTAAATGTAGTACGGTATGCCCACAAGACATCGGTTAATTGAATTGATCAATCCTTACAGTTAGGGTTAACCGTCTTTTTCAAAATATGTTTAATTTTCCTATTGAAAATCTCTGCTTGCCCACTTGTTTGTGGGTGGTATGGAGTGCTCACCTTATGAGAGATACCATATTTCTTCGTTAAATTCTTGAATGGTCTATTATAAAAATGTGAGCCCCCATCACTAATGATGGCTCGATGCATTCCGAACCGGGAAAGGATGTTCTCTTTTAAAAACTTAATGACCGTTCGATAGTCATTATTTCAGCACGGAATCAATTCGACCTATTTAGTGACATAGTCTACGACGAGCAAAATATATAAATTTTCCAAGGATTAAGGGAATGGTCCCATGAAATTGATGCCCCAACAGTCAAATGCCTGTATGATAAGGATGGGGTTTAAGGGTATCATATTTTGATGAGACAATACTCCTAATTTTTGACAATGCTCACATGCTTTACAAAACTCATGAGTGTCCCTGAACATAGTGGGCCAGTAAAAGCTACACTACAGAATCTTGGCCGTGGTCTTTTTAGCAAAAAAGTTCCCACCATAGGCCTGTGAGTGATAGAAGGAGATGACACTCTGATGTTCATCATCTGGCACACATCTCCTTAAGATTTGGTCTGGGCAATAAAACAAATACGGATCATCTCAGAAGAATTTGCGTACCGTGGTGAAAAATTTCTTCTTATCTTGCGCAGTCAAATGTGTCGGTGTGAAACCTGTGGTAAGATAATTAGCAATATTAGTAAATTAAGGTGAATGAGAGATTTTGAACAGTTGTTCGTCAGGGAACATGTCATTGATATGTGTTGTCTCAGGAGAATTAGGGAGATCAAGGTAAGAAAGATGGTCAACCACTACGTTCTCTACTCCCTTTTTATCCTTTATTTCTAAATAAAATTCTTAGAGCAGGAGGATCCATCTTATCAGGCGAGGCTTAGAATCGTTCTTAGAAAGAAGATACTTGAGTGCCGCATGATCTGTGTAAACGATGATCTTGGATTCAATCAAGTAGGACCTAAATTTGTCTAAAGCGAACACTACGGCTAAGAGTTCCTTTTCCGTAGTCGAGTGGTTCACTTGGGCAGGATTTAGAGTTCTACTTGCGTAATGAATAACGTAGGGCTTCTTTTCTTTTCTCTGGCCTAAAACCGCCCTAAGAGCATAATCAGATGCATCGCACAAAAGTTCAAAAGGAAGACTCCAGTCGAGTGGCTGCATGATAGGTGTAGTAGTCAACATGCCTTTAAGTTTAGTAAAAACTTCCTGACATTACTCAGTCCACTCGTATAGTGCATCCTTTTGAAGTACACTACATAAAGGACGAGAGAGGAGATAAAGTCCTTTATGAATCTTCTATAAAAACCGACGTGTCCTAAGAAGGATCGCATGTCTCGTATGTTCTCAGGTGGAGGTAGGTTAGAGATAAGATTAATTTTCGCCTTATCTACCTCGATTCCTTTGGACGAGATGATATGTCTAAGGACAATTCCCTTACAAACCATAAAATGACACTTCTCCCAATTGAGTACCAAGTTCTTTTCTTCACATCTTTTCAACATATATTTAAGATTCTTTAAGCAATCGCTGAAAGATAGACCGAAGACAAGGAAATCATCCATGAAGACCTCTAGATATTGCCCCACCATGTAGAAAAAATACTCATCATGCATCACTGAAAGGTGGCAGGGGCATTACATAGTCTGAATGACATCTTTCGGTAAGCAACGGTACCGTAAGGACATGTAAATGTGGTCTTTTCCTGATCTTCAGGGGCTATCTCTATCTGATTGTAGCCCGAATATACGTCAAGGAAATAGTAATGGAATGACTAGCTAGCCTTTCCAAGATTTAATCAATCAAGGGTAAAGGAAAGTGCTCTTTCCTTGTTACGGTATTCAACTTCCTGTAGTCAATGCACATTTTCTAACCAGTAGTAACTCTAGTTAGCATGAGTTCATTATCGGCATTGGATATAATGATGATTCTGGACTTCTTAGGAACTGCCTAAGTTGGACTCACCCAATGACTATCGGATATAGGGTATATGATACCCACATCCAATAGTTTAAGAACTTCGGATTTAACCACTTCCTTCATGTTTGGATTTAGTCTATGTTGTGATTGCCAAGAGGTCTTCGTATTATCTTCAAGATAAATGCGATGAGTATAAATCGAAGGGTCAATTCCTTTGAGGTCTGCAATCGTCCATCTAAGGGCTCCCTTATGCTCAATGAGAGTAGATATGAGCATACTCTCCTGTTCTTGCTCAAGGTGGAAAGAAATCACCACTGGGTATGTCTCATCTTGACGTAAGTAGACATATTTTAAATCAGAGGGCAACGGCTTTAGGTCAAGCTTCGGTGCCTTAAGGCTAGACGATAGAGGCACTACATCAGTTTGGGGCAATTCTTCAAATTGTGGCCTCCATCGGTTAACTTCAAGTACTGGCACAGTGTCAAGCATGACAACCATCTCCCTAATCATATCATCATCAAAATCATGGGAGTGGGCCAGGTACGTCTCTAGAGGGTCAGAGGATAAGGTCAAAGGTGTTCTATCTTCCATGAAAGAGTCAATCATATTAATGTCATGGAAATCGTCATCATCCTCTAACCGTCTGCCTGTATTAAAAAAGATGTTCAACTCCAATGTTGTATTCTCGAAGGATATACTCATGACTCCATTCCTACAATTGATAATTGCGTTTGAAGTAGCGAGGAATGGGCGACCAAGAATGATGAGAATCTGGGTGCTCATGTTACTGATGGGTTCAGTATCTAGGACAATAAAATCTACAAGGTAGTAGAATCTGTCAACCTGGACCAACACATCTTCAATTATCCCTTTTGGTACACGAACAGAGTGATCAACAAGTTGTAATGTAGTTAAGGTGGGTTTTAATTCATACAAACCTAATTGTTTGTACACCGAGTAGGGAATTAGATTTACACTCACTCCTAAGTCAAGAAGTGCGTGCTCAATTGGGTAGTTCCTGATTACACAAGATATTGTTAGGCTACCGAGATCTTTGAATTTCTGTGGCACATCTTGCTTTAGGATGACACTCACTTTCTCAGTCAAGAAGATTTTCTTTTGAATATTTTGCCGTCTTTTGATCGTACACAAGTCTTTTAGAAATTTGGCATATGAAGGTATTTGTAAAGATAAGCCAGCATGAAGGTATTTGTAAATATATGAAGGTATTTGTAAAGATAAGCTAGAAGGGAGAATTTCAACCTTGCGCAACATTGGAATTATTTTGACGCTCCATTCTCCCTCTTCAAGCACCAAATGTGTGAACTTAATAATGTCCGTGCTAAAGACATCCCTCGTTCCATTTGGGATACTCCGATTACGACAGCAAACAGTGATCTCTGCTTGGAAAGAATTAGAGTTGCGAGACTTATCTTCCATGCAATCATCATAGCACTCATCACAAGAACAAGCATCCCATCCGATATGGATGTTGTTGCAACGAGGCCATTCCGTATAGCGAACACCACTCAGATCTGGGCCAGTGAGAGGAGCCTCGGTAATATATTTGCCTTCCCACAAAAACCCACAATGTTGACATGCATAACCTAAACCCTAAACCCTAAAATAATGTTAAAAACCCTAGATAAGAAGATACAGACCAAGAAAACTGAAATCCAAATCCTAAATATGAAAAAAGACTGCGTGTACTGTAGCTATGGTACTATAGCAGTATTACTGTAGCGATGATACTATAGCACTGTTACTGTAGCACGGAGCAAAAAATTACGAAAATTATGGTTTAGAGTAAGATAAAGAAAGATAGTAAATAAAGGAAAACAAACACATAAAAAATAAACCTATACACACTAATATGGCCGCAATAAGTTCTGGCTGAGACATGGAAGAACGGGGACCTGACGTAAACGTAAATACACAGTGCGAGGGAATGGTGTTGTAAAGATAATATCAGTAATAAGGTGAAATCTAGGAAAATTATAAGATAACAAACACTTAATGTAAACACGAAATCTAAAACAAACACTTTTACGTAATAACATGAAAGACTTTCATTAAAAGCATATAAGTACAAGATACACTATTAACTCTCATTAACTCTCATGAAAACTACTATTTACAAAGCATTTTTCACACACAGACTTTTTTCACTCTTACACTCTGTCACTCTAACTTCAACTTGTATTTTCTGATGTATCCTCTGATGATCTAACTTGCTGCATCACCTAGTATTTATAGATGAAGGTAGGGTGGTGGAGAGGCGGTGAAGTTTGCATTGTTCTTATCTTCAAGACGCTTCAAGGTGCTTCGACTGCAAGGCGGTGATTGGCTAGGCGACGTGGATGGCATGGATCAATTGGAGCAACACCTAAGCAGATACATGGCGGTTTACGGAGATATGTGCTGTCAGAAGAAAACTTGTCTCAGGAGAAGTGGGCCACATGTGGTGACACGTAAAAAGGAGTGTTGCAGGAGAGAAGACTCGTAAGTGCAACTTTTTACATCTTTTACAGCAAGCTTTAATGAAGATACTATTTAAATACTATTCAACATAGTATAGCATAGTATTTTGCATAGTGATATGCATTCATTTCTCCTGGAGCATTCTTTTGGAAACTCGTTGAGTTGGCAACGCATCGAGTTAACTCACTGAGTAGGGACTCAGTCATCATCCTCTAAGTCAGAAGTTGTGGCATATGGGAGCATGAAGACAGCATAGGGAGAATGTGCATCTTCATCACTGGAAGATGGAGACGGAGCTGCAAGGATTTCCATATTTCTTTCAATGTAGGTTGTGAAATGTTCCAAGCAGAGATCACTATTTGCTTTCGTAATCGGAGTATCCCAAATGGATGAGGGATGTCTTCAGTACAAACATTGTTAAGTTCACACAGTTGGCGTTGTGGAGCCTGAGGCTATGGAGTAGGTTGTTGCATAAGTTGATCAGGGACAGCTAAATCAACACTGTTAGACTGAGAGGAATCATCTGAAGCACAATCATCGCTGGACGGAATTAATGCTTGACTTCGAAGGAAGGAAGCAATAGGATTTAATGGTTCTTGAGGCATGAAGTCTTCAGAGGGAAGAGAAGAGGCCATCAGATCATAGGTGAACAAATGATCTGAGTCAATAGGTTGTTTGCCTTTAGAGGAAGAGGGGACAGAAGGGTGTGAGGCTGGTTAAGTGGGCGGAGTGTGAGGGGAAGTAGGTTGACAAGATTGTGAGGATGAGGCTGAGGAGGTTGAGGTAGAGGTTGGCTATAAGATGGAGTAGGAGTAGCTCATGGGACTATTAGGATTGAAGATGGCATTAATGGTAATGGAGGTTGAGTGGGAAGTGGATGCTGTCTAGGGAATAATGGATTTTCGTCAAAAATAGGAGGAGTAGGGCAAGGCGAATTCTTGAGAGAATAGAGCTGAGCCTTCAAATTCTTCCTTTCTATTTCTTTCTGCAGGAGAAGATTAGAGTTATGAACCGTTGTGGCAATGATATACAATTCTTTTTCAACTGCAGCGATACGAGCTTCTAGCATAGGAATAACTGGGCTTTGTTTTTGAACAGTAGCCGCGAGCTGTTGTTGTATATGCAAAATTTCCTGCAATGCAAGATTCCGCTGAGCGGCATTCTCAGCTTGCCAATTTAGAGCTGCTTTTGCTGCTAAGACACGTTTGGGAGTACCATCTGTCTGAAGACCAGGAGGATCTTTAATTTTTCAAATATAACGTGTCCGTTCTACTGGATGATCAAAATCATCAGTAGGAGGGAAGTGAGGATCAGATGCTGGCTCATAAGCGCATACCATAGGTGGAGAGGAGATTGGATGAGGCTTTTGAGAGACAGATTGGGAACATCGGAGATGGGACAAGGCCTTTCGATAGTATGACATGAGTGGTGGTTTAGACGCAGGCTTTGGATGGTTTGGAGGTAATTGAGGTGGCATGTGAAGGTATTTGTTTTACAACATCAAGTAGAGGAATATTAACCTTCACTTGTTTCAACACCTCTAGAATGTCCTGAGAGTTAGAGAGAGGTTTTGTTGCAACCAACTGTTGGGGGAATGGGGCAATCGGCTTGCCTTGAAGTTTTGGTTCCAATTCTTCTGGAGCAATGCTAGGTCTATCATTGTTATCCTCTTCCGGCTTCTTAGGCTTTTCAGTCCTTACCGGAATAGATTTGTCAATTATTTTTCCACTCCTAAGAGTTGTGATAGGCTTAGCTTGCTCCATTTGATTTGAAGAGCTTGGATCACTTATCTCATATTGTGGTTTGGGATTGGGGAAAGGTTGGGCTGGAAGAATCCATTTTTTCCCAATTGAATTTTGTCTCACACCCTTGTATGGCCTTTGAAATGTCTTGAAGGGTTTGCAATATACCCTGAGTGATAAGCTCTTGGTTTTGAATATGTTTTAGAACCGAATTTGATTAAAGAAACCTTGAGGAGTAGCAGTTTGTACATTCCTCCAACTAAAATTTAGATGATTTCTCCAACCAGGATTGTATGTATTAGAGGTAGGTCCATTGAAAGGTCTTTGGTAATTGTTCACGGCATTAAATTGCTCATTCAACACCTCTTGAAAGGCAGGTATTGTTGGACAATTTTCAGTTGTGTGAACATTGCAAGCACAAATACCGCAAACAATTTCCTTAACCTTATCCTTATTTAATTCCATGGCCTTGAATTTTCTTATGAGATTAGACACTTTAATATTGATATCATCATCCTCTTTCAGAAGGTATAATCCGCCCCTCTCCTTTGATTGAGTGGGCCTAGAAGTGGTGCTTGATTTTGGATAAGTGTCCCATGATTGTACGTTTTCAGCAAGTCTGTCCAAGTAATCCCACACATCATCAATATTTTTATTCATGAATTCCTCATTGCACATTGTCTCAACCAATTGGCGCATGGAAGATGTCAGTTCATCATAGAAAAAGTGTGTAATCCTCTTCCGGGGAATGGGGCAATCGACTTGCCTTGAAGTTTTGGTTCCAATTCTTATGGAGCAGTGCTAGGTTTATCATTGTTATCCTCTTCCGGCTTCTTAGGCTTTTCAGTCTTTACCGGAATAGATTTGTCAATTATTTTTCCACTCCTAAGAGTTGTGATAGGCTTAGCTTGATCCATTTAATTTGAAGAGCTTGGATCACTTATCTCATATTGTGGTTTGGGATTGGGAAAAGGTTGGGCTGGAAGAATCCATTTTTCCCCAATTGAATTTTGTCTCACACCCTTGTATGACCTTTGAAATGTCTTGAAGGATTTGCAATATACCCTGAGTGATAAGCTCTTGGTTTTGAATATGTTTAGAACCAGATCCTCTTGTAGTTTCGCTTGATTTGGAATTTGATTAAAGAAACCTTGAGGAGTAGCAGTTTGTCTATTCCTCCAACTGAAATTTTTACGATTTCTCCAACCAGGATTGTATGTATTGGAGGTAGGTCCATTGAAAGGTCTTTGGTAATTGTTCACGGCATTGAATTGCTCATTCAACACCTCTTGAAAGGCAGGTATTATTGGACAATTTTCAGTTGTGTGAACATTGCAAGCACAAATACCGCAAACAATTTCCTTAACCTTATCCTTATTTAATTCCATGGCCTCGAATTTCCTTATGAGATTATACACTTTAATATTGATATCATCATCCTCTTTCAGAAGGTATAATCCGCCCCTCTCATTTGATTGAGTGGGCCTAGAAGTGGTGCTTGATTTTGGATAAGTGTCCCATGATTGTACGTTTTCAGCAAGTCTGTCCAAGTAATCCCACACATCATCAACATTTTTATTCATGAATTCCTCATTGCATATTGTCTCAACCAATTGGCGTATGGAAGATGTCAGTTCATCATAGAAAAAGTGTGTAATGTGCTACATTTCAAAACCGTGTTGTGGGCATGAACTAACAAGATCCTTGAACCGCTCCCAACATTGGAAGAATGTTTCGTCCTCCTTTTGGGCGAAGTTCATGATTGATTTTCTAAGGATGTTTGTTTTATGATATGGAAAAAATTTCTTTATGAACTCCCATATCATATTATTCCATGTGCCATTAGATCTAGGATGTAGTGAATGTAACCATGTCCTAGCTTTCTCTTTCAAGGAAAAGGGAAAGAGTTTCAGCCTGACCGTGTCCTTAGACACATTTGGAAAATATAAGTGGCTATGATATCATCATACTCTTTCAGGTGTAAATATGGATTTTCTGACTCAAGCCCATAAAATTTAGGAAGGAGTTGGATCACCCCTAGCTTGATATCCATGTGTCCCGTATTCTCTGGAAAAACCATGCATGAGGGCGTGCTCACCCCCGCCGGTTGTAAATAATCTCGTAAAGTACGAGCGGGGGTGCTTGATGCACCTCGTTCTCATCCTGGACTTCCCCAACCCGAGGTTAAGGTTGTCCCTCTGGTTAATTGGCTAGTTGATTTGCGGCCATAACCTCAATTAACTCTGGAGATCTCGAGCGGTGTCTAGTCCTGCGATGAATAGTCAACCCCTCAATCAATCCTCCTTCAGTCAAGAGACATCGAGTGTTGTCACGGACCCACTTGGGCATGAAACACTTGCAGCCCTTAATCTCAGATTCTAACCTAAACCTAAAAAGGAAGAAAGGAAATAGAAATATAGAAATAGAAAGAAAAGAGTTGGAAAGAAGTTACCAAATTAGAAGTTCCTAAGTTAAAAACCTGCAAAACAAAACAAAACAAAACAAGTTAGAACCTAAAAATAGAAAGAAAGTTAGTATATAAAATTAAAAGAAATCCTAGAATTAGAAAGTTTTTAAAAATAGAAAATAAAACCTAATCTAAAAATAGAGGATAAAAAAATTAGAAAATTAGAAAGAGATTACCAATTTAGAAAGTCTATATCAGGGTCTTACAAAACAGGAAAGTTAGGTTAGTTTCTAAAAACAGAAAAATCTAAAATTAGAAAAAACCCTAATCTTAACCTAATTTCAAAACTAATTAATCTCATAAAAATGCAACTGTCAATCCCCGACAACGGCGCCAAAAACTTGTTCACAACCCCAAATGTAGGGTCGCGATGTAGTAATAATCTTGGTAACATTGAGGTTGAATCCACAGAGACTGAACCTTGTACGTAATCTGAAAGTAACTAGAATTAGAACTAGAAGAAGATGTGATCTAAATCAGGAAATTTTAAGAGAATAATTGTAAAGTTCTTAACTAAAACTTGTAAAATTTAAAGGTGAGAAACTAGGGTTTCCAAGGATCCACTTGTAGAGATCAGGGAGATCTATACTTGATTTAAAAACACAATTGGAATCAGAGTCCCGTCTTCATCCAATTGGAAGATATTTCATTAAAATCTAAATCTAAACTTCCTTTGATCTAGTTTTCAAGAGATGAGAGGAATGAGAATTAGAATTGATTCTATCACAAAACCATGCCCAAGAGACAAAGTAAACAACAGAATTTAACCAATCCACAACCAATCTGAAAGAGTTATGAACGTTAGGAAGGATTCCCTCATCCAACCATGTCCATGAGACGATGGTGAACAACAAGGCTTCCTAACTCCACACTCATAATAACGAAAAGGACATGCTCAGAGCTATCGCAGATCCATTGTAATTTAAGTTACAATAAACCATTAAAAACTAAAAACATTCCTTATAATCAAACTATAATCAAAATTAGTTCAATTTAAACATGAATCAAAGCATAGAAAACATCCTATCATGCTACAAGCTTCACCTCTTAGCCCTAGCTAAGAGGTTTAGCTCATCGTAGACATTATGATCCAAAAACTCTTAAGGAAAGACACAAATAAAGAAAAAGCAAAGAAAGGAAGGAGGAACTCTTTGAAGCCGGCCGTAACTCCACGTCTCTCTCTCTCTCTCTCTCTCTCTCTCTCTCTCTTCTTCACATGTCTAGATAATGATGCCCACGTTCTCCCTCTCCTTTTATAGCCTTCATGAGGCAGTGGAGAGCTTGGAGTTGATGCGTAAGGAGAACGTGCGTGCGTCTTTACGCAGCACCTTGCGTGCGAAGCGACAACGAAAGAAAAACTGTAAGAAATTCTTGCGTTTAACCTGATTTCTTGGGACAGTGAAAGCCTGATTGGGATATGAGCTGTTCAGGCTTCTTGGCCCTGGTCGACCCCACCTTGGAAGTGATTTGAACGGTTGGAATCATCGGTTCGATCCCGACCAATATCGCCGAACAGCCTGGAATTCCCAATTTTTCGGACGCGCGTAAGCCTTACGCGAGTTGTATTAAGATGCTTGGTGGGCCCCAAAGTGATGTTTTCGGAGAAATCCATCCCATCCATTAGATTCGTGGCAAAATTTTAGTCAGGAATGGACGGTTTTGCTCGAGTTTGGTGCAGCCCACTGTATTAAATTTTTTCGCCGTTCATCCTGCATTTTACAGCGATCTATATGTGTACACGTGCATGAGACCAAAAAATCAACATGGGTATGGTTAGCCCCACGTCCTAGATTGAATGGACGATTCGGATCAGCCATATGGGCGATGATGGTGGCCCACTTCAAGTCCCCGACGTGTCAGCATGCGAATGCTGGCTGCTGTTTCAAAGAAGGGTTGGGTCAACAACCCTTGACTGGTTTTGGCGGTCCGGTGTGGCGCGGGAGTGCATCGGCTGTGCACCTCAAGCCCCTATGTGGGGTCCACTGTGATGCTTATGAGAAATTCGCTCCGTTCATCCATTTTGCCATCTGATTTAAGGGGTTGAGACCAAAATTGAAGTATATCCAGAGATCAAGTGGGCCTCAGATCAGTGATTTATGGGCTGATCTGTCCGTTGGGCCACTTCCACACGGATCCAAGGGTTGAATTTTGACGTGTACAGTTAATTTAAGGTCCTTAGGCTAGGTATAAAGTTTCGAGCCAAATAGATGGTGGAAACCCTATGATCTTACATTCAGGATGACTTTCAGGCCTTTTTAACTTCAATCGCTGAGTTTTCTCGGATCTTTGGCATGTGAATTCTTCGATCTTGGACCCTTAAGATTCATCTCTTGCCTTGGTAATTCTTGAGCATCAAATCCATGGTTTTAGTACCCTTTTTCAGTCCAAGCTCTTAAATTCACATTGCAACACAAACATGATTAAAATAGGACGTTAAACATTATCATGTACGTAAAACCAAGTAATAACTGGGGTCTAATATGCAATATTTGATCCTCAACAGTTCTAGTAGATCTTTATGTTTTTCTTATGTTTATGAGTTCGTTATGATCAGCTAAGCTCTTAGTTAGGGCTAAGAGGTAAAGCTTGTAGTGTGTTGGGATTTTTACTTTACTTTGATTCATATTTATATTAAACTTCATTGATTTTTAGTTGATTTTAAGGAATATTTTTAGTTTTCTATGGTTTGTTGTAACTTAAATTGTAGTAGATGCTCGATAGCTTTGTGTATATTCTTTTCTTATTTGAGATTGTGGGATTGGTAAATCCTGTTGTTTGCCATTGTCTCCTGGGCATGGTTTGGTGACGGAATCCCTTCCAAATCTTCACAATCCTCTTCCATTGAGGTTAGATCAATGAGAAGTTTAGAGATTTGATCGTCTCTCCTTTCAATTAGATAAGATAAGACTCTGATTCTAATTGGATCTCTTGAATCAAGTAAGGTAGAATCCTAATAGCTACAAGTGGATCCTTGGCACCCTAGTTCCCACCTTTAAATTCACAAGTTTCAATCTACAATATTCACAATTACTTCCTTTATTCCAAATTTCTAATTTAGATTTTCTTCTAGCTCTAATTCTAATTACTTTAAAAAACATTCAAGATTAGTCCCTGTGGATTCGACCCCAGTCTCACCGAGATTATTACTACATCGCGACCCTACACTTGGGGTTGTGAACCCCCAACATGAAAAGGGCTTAGAAAAATTAGGAGAATAACGTGGTTAGGACAAATTAGACACTAACTATTTTTGGCCCAAAACCATAAGTCTAGTAGGATTCATGACAATCTATAAATAGTAAGTTTGCTATTTATAGTAAGTTTGCTATTTACAGTAAGTCATGTTTTTAGGGAGTTTGAGTATAAAACTCTATCATAGGTTTGAGCTCATTATTTAAAGGATTGTAATTTTATTATTATCATCAATCAATTTATTTTTGAATTTATTAAAATTTATTTATATTTTTATCCCTTGTGGATTTGAGGAAGCTCTATGAGGAGTCTAGAGAGCTCAGTGGATTCAAAGTAGTTATCCTTAAGGAAGATGGTGATTGACTCCATCACGTCCTTCCCTGCATCAATTGGTATCAGAGCAAGGACTCCCCTCGGGCTGATGGCAGCTAATGACAGAATGGACCAAAATCCTATGAACAGTAATCCAGGGATTCATTATCTATTGGGAAGAATAGAAACTTTCTACCAGGAGAGTCAGTTAACTATGCAAGGGTTGTAGGCAACCCTTGACCGTATTGCAGATGCACTAATTCCACCCCGAGCCTAAGGCGATGCTCAGCCACCCGTGATCATTGTACTATACAACATCGATTTTCATAAAGCACTTCTGGAGGTGAATCGTAGGGTTACCCCAGATGAGTTGAATTCCAATAACGAGGATATCGATGGCGGCGTTGCCCGACGACAAATCCATAAAGACGATCGACTAGATCGTGTTGAAAGAGACTATTGAGGTAAGACCGAACTTCTCAATTTTAATGGCTTATTGCGTATATAAGATTTTCTTGATTGGTTAGCCGAAGTAGAATGATATTTTGATTATATGGATGTGCCGAAACATAAAAAGTGAAATTAGTAGCATTTAAAATAAAATCTGGTGCTTTTGCATGGTGGGAGAAATTAAAACTCTCACGTGCTTTATAAAACAAGCCACCCATCCGATCATGATTGCGGATGAGATGCATTTTTTAATCATAATTTCTCCCCAGTGATTATGAGCAGGTATTGTTCTAGTAATACCAAAATTATCGGTAGGAAAATCGAACCGTCAAAGATTACATCAAAGAATTTGAGCGGTTGGCAACGCGGAATGATTTGTTGGAGACCGAATCACAGAAGGCAGCATGGTTCATAAGTGGTTTACAACCGACAATTCAGGACTGAGTTCAGATGCACCTGACCAGGACCATGGATAAAGCGGTTCAGTTATAAAGTAGTGTGAAATGCAGCTTGCAAGAGTCTCTACTCGGCCTTATCTTTTGAATCGGCCCCCCATGACGGGTCTCACGCAGGATTTAACATTGGCTAAAGGAAATGAACCAATAGAAGGGTGTCCTTAACCTTCTACAATCGTAAACTATGATACGGAGAGTGGTTTATTTAAGCCTCAATATGCAGCACCTACAACATTGGGTCCTAGTAGGATTTCAAATCATTATGGTCGACCAAGGCCGAACAATTGTTATCGCTGTGGCCAACCATACCACTTATCAAATACATGCCCTCAATGCCCTACAGCCCACTTGACCATTAATGAAGGTGGAACTGAAGGAGAGGCAGTGGAAGAAGGCCCTTAATTTGATGAAGATGAACAGACTGCTGAGGAAGCAGTTAGTGATGAAGAATGGTTGGCCAAGGGTCATAGAGAATCCTTGGTCGTGATGTGATTATTGTATACTCCAAGGAATGAGATGCACCGGTAATGACACAATATATTCCGTACACGGTGTACTGTCAATGAAAAGGTCTATGATGTAATCATAGACAATGTCAGTAGCGAGAACATAGTCTCAAAGGTGATGGTGAAAAGGTAGTGGCTACTTATGACGAGGCATCCTTCCCCTTATTCGATTACTTAGATAAAAAAATGAACTTTGTTATTTACGAGGAACATTGTATTATGTCTTCACATTTGAGAATTCAAAGAGAAAGCTTGTAGGCTATGTTGATTCAGACTACGCAGGAAATGATGATAACAAAAGGTCGACTTTTGACTACTTGTTTGTGCTAACAGGTGGAGCAGTCAGTTGGATAGCGAAGCTTCAGTCTGTGATTTCTCTTTCCACAACATAAACTGAGTACATAACGGTGACAAAGGCATTCAAGGAAGGTGTTTGGTTGCATAGAATGATAAACAAACTCGGGCTTCAGTAAGAGGTCGTGCTGGTTAATTGTGACAACAAAAGTTTGATCAATTTGACAAAGAATTCGATTTACCATTATCGAAATAAATAAATTGATGTTCGTCATCATTTTATCTGACAGGTGCATGAGAAAGACAGTGTCTCTTGAGAAAATCCACACAAGTATGAATTTGGTGGACATGCTTACAAAGGTGGTTCCCATAGAGAAGTTCAGATTATATGTGACTGCTCTAGGTCTAACAAAAAATTAATGAAGATGGAGTATGCACGAAAAACGATGGCGATAGTGAAGCTATGATATAGGCGATTAGAGATGGAGTGTGGAGCAGTGGTTCATGATGATTGAAGCCATAGTGGAGATTGTTGTCAAATGTCTTCAATCTGTACATGAAACAGGGGTTTGATCGATCGACCACCTTGATTGATCAATCAAGTGAGCCCCAAATTATACAGATTGGTATCTGGATAGTTTTGGACAGTCTCGATCGATCAAGCTGTTGGGTCAATTGATTGATAGAAGTTGAAAATGCTTATAATCTATCTGGACACTTTTGAGCATGTTCGAGCAATTGAACATGGTAATCGATCGGTCGAGAACCACTCGATCGATGGTTAGATCAACGATGCGCAAGATTTTTCGTAATTGCGCGATTAGTTTTATATCCCGTGTGTTATACTATATATATGGGTGTAATTGCGGGATTAGGGTATTCCAATCGGGGCTTAAATGTTTCTAGAGTTTGGAAATGAGAAAACGAGTGTTTTCTGATTGTAAGTTCATCAATCTCTTATTCTTTTTGTTTTCATAGTGATCATTGTCACTTTATGCCGTGGTTTTTTCCTACGATGGTTTTTTTACATAAAATTTGCATGTTCTTAGTAATGCTTATTTGCATTTATCTCTTTATTGTTTGATTTGAATTCAGGGTTTACTTTTATGGTCCTCCAACATTATCAACAATGACGTTGACCAATGAGAAGTGACGCAGCAGGAATTCCCTCTGCCTTCGATGTAAACATTCCACACTCTTTACTTTAATATGCTTTTATTTCTTCTCTTAAACTCTATTCCCATAAAAATTTATTCGCTCTTAGAAACTTTTTGTCCACCAAATTTAGAATTAATATTTTTAATGTTTCTACCCTTAAACTATAGTCTTAGAAAAAACTTACTCTATTTTAATAAACATGGTTCATCAAATTTAGAATTAATATTTTCGAGGGACTTCCCTAATCCTCTCTGCGTGTTACCTCAACTTCTACCTAGACCCAATCTGATTTGACATCCGAGTCACCCAACCTGGCCGAGTTGATCCAAGCCACCCAGTTTTTTAAAAATAGGTACGATTCGTTCCAACGATGGGGGATGATGTACGATTCTTTTCTGGTCAGCAACGAAAGATAATTTGTCCACCCCCTTGATTAGCTTGACAATATCAAAATGTAAACTTCATCGATTAACTATGTCATCCCAACATCTCATGGTACAATATAAATGATTTGGTAGTATCGTCTCCATACTAACTACCGTACAACCTACCTTACACCACGGACTACATGGGAGAGTGGATCAGAACTCCCCGTCTAGTGGGCCATTTACGATTGACCCAATACAAAACAACACTAGCTGGACAAATTGGTGGCCTACAAATGGAAGGTTAAAGATAAACGATCAACGGTCGACATTCCAAGGAGAAGTGATTTCTCTGATCATCCACGCTGTGTTTTCTAACCCAAGATCACCAACGGTACAGATTACCAGAACCCTGATCATCCATCACGTGTCCCAGATAGTTGAAGTCGGTGGCGTGCCAGTACAGATAGACACCATTCCACCGAATAACTCTCAATGGTACAATTAGAATATTGGAAAGAAGCCAAAACTCTCAATCCACACGGGTCACATCATCAAAAGCAATGTGGGGTCCACCGTACGGCTTTCCCCCTGCGGATTGGCCATAATCGGACGGATATGACATCAAAAAAAAAAAATTGTTGGACAACACTTATCTTGACAGATATAAAGCTGGTTCTTTGCAACGGTTGCAGAACCTTATTCTACAACGTGGTCTGTGGAGCCCAAGGTGATGTACGGACAACAACCAATCCGTCCATAAATTGCAGCCCTTCAAGTTTGTCAACATAACTCAAAAATCAACCCCATCAAAAAACAAGGTGGGTTACACCACATGGAAAAGTTGAGAGAGAATGCCCACCTTTAAATACTTTAGGATTTTTTGTTGGAACCACTGTAATTATTTTTTTGCCATCGCATCCATTCAGAAGATACATCCAGACAGGATGGATAGCCATCTAAAAATTCAAGCCGTTATGATACTCAGGTAGGCCCCACCACGTGATTATAGAGGTTTTAGGCATGATCTAACATGGATCGGCCCACCTGAGATTTGGGTGGTGCCTATTTTTTATTTACAAGGAGTACATGAGGGGTCACGCAAGATGGATGGATTAGATATCATGAAAACATCAAGGAGGGACCCAAACACCACCATGTTGTAGAATATGCATACTCTACAAAGGTTGCAGAGGGACGGGCGTCGAGAGATTATATATACATGCACCGATTGCACCCAAGCGCTATAGCTAGTGAGGGTGAAACATTAAGAGTAGAGAGAGGGTGTGAGTGTTTTGATATGGATGGGATGAAGTTAGAATACAAAGGAGAGGATGCATTGAAGGAACTTGAGAACTTGACTGAGAAGGCTGATGAAGTTCAGCAGAGAATTCTCAAGGAGATCTTAACAAGAAATGGGGCGACTGAGTACTTGAATAAGTACTTAGGCGGATCGACGGATAGATCGGCTTTCAAGTGCAGGGTCCCAGTGATCACTTATGCCGGAGTACGACCGTACATACAGCGGATCGCCAATGGTGAGGATTCTTCGCTAATATCGGGCCATCCCATTACGGAGATGATAATCAGGTGCTCTCTCTCTCTCTCTCTCTCTCTCTCTCGTACGTGGATATATTATATACATGGAAGTATAAACGCACGTACACACATAAGTATGTATGTGCCTGCATTGATTGAGATGATGGTGCATCCATGAAGGTGTGACCACAACGTGAGCTGTGTGGAGTACCTTTGGGCGTATGTGCATGGCAGGCAAGGGATGGTTGCATCTCTCTCTCTCTCTGTGCGTGTGCGTGTGTGTGTGCATGGCAGGCAAGGGAAGGTTGCATCCCTCGCCTCAGTGTCACGCGTTCTCTCTCTCTCTCTCTAACACACACTCACCCACTCTCTCTCTCTCTCTCACACACACACACACACCCCACTCTCTCTCTCTCTCTCTCTCACTCACTCACACACACACACACACACACACTCTCTCTCTTTCTCTCTCTCTCTCACACACACACACACACACACCCCACTCTCTCTCTCTCTCTCTCTCTCTCTCTCACTCACACACACACACACACTCTCTCTCTCTCACACACACACACACACACACCCCTCTCTCTCTCTCTCACACACACACCCCACTTTCCTCTCTCTCTCTCTCTCTCACGCACACACACACACACACACTCACACACACACCCCACTCTCTCTATCTCACACCCCCACTCTCTCTCTCTCTCTCACACACACACACACACACACACAAAACGCGGAGCACGTACTACGTGGTGCATGTAACAAAGATGCCATTCTATTCATATTCTCATTTTCACGCCACCCCTTTAATCAGAATACGGTCCTCACTTATCCCTTTCAACTTCTTTTTCTTATTCTTCTTTTCATTTCCATTATTATAACATTCTAACCAAATCTTCCTTACCAGCTCCGGCACCTCCGGCGGTAACCCCAAGCTGATGCCATCCATCGCCGAGGATCTCGACCGTCGAACTTTCCTTTACAACCTCATCATGCCCATCATGAACCAGTAAGCCTCTCATGCCCAAGGGCATTTTCGTCAATTCCCCCACACCTCCAACACCACTAACATCATCTCTACCACCACGACAACATCTCTTCATTCATTCACGCATTTGAAAGCTACACCACTCTCCATCCCACCTTTTTCCATTTATAGGACAGATCTTGTTCACCCCGCCTTATTGATAGACACCCCCTTTCTTTCTACTTTTGGTAATACAATGGTACGGCTTTGTACTGACTCTATTACCAAAGGTAGGAAGAGAAGGCTGTCACTATATTATAAGTAACGGAAACATGCATTTCCAATTTTAGTATGCAAGTAAAGTGAAATGACGAAAATACCCCATGGTGGAAGATGGCGTGTAGCGCATGTTAGACACAAGACGGCACTCATTTGGTGCAACCTACATGTACAGCACCACGGCTGACTATGGCCCCCACTTTTTACGGCAGCTAAACGACAAAGGATACGGATTGCTTGCGACACCCTGCCGCAGCAATTGCCTGCCATCTGCTAACTGAATCCGGATCGGGCGCGGAATAGCTACTGACAGGTTGAGTAGCGAGACTCGCTACTTAAGTGACGTCACCAAGTTCCGTGGGCCCCACCATGATGTATGTTTTGCATCCCCACCTTCCATCCATTTGGAGGGATCATTTTAGGGCAATATCCAAAGAATAAGTTAAATCTAAAGCTCCAGATGACCCCAGCACGGAAAACAGTGGGGATAGTGACGCTCACCATTAGAAACTTCTAAAGGCCACAAAAGTTTTAGATGAAGCTATGTGTTTTCTCTTATTTCATGTCTTTTTTAAACTTTTGAACAGGTTGGATTTCAAATAAATATTATGGTGGGCCTTAGGATAGTTTCAACGGTTGGAAACACTCTCCCCACTGTTTTCTGTGGTGGGGTCCACTACAAATTTTTATATGCCTCATTCTCTGGCTCATGTCTTAAAATGATATCTCAAAATGGATGGATGGTGTGGATACAATGCATACATCATGGTGGGCCCACAGAGCTTGGTGACGTAACTTCAGTAGCGACTCGCTACTCAACCTGTGATATCTAATCCATGTCCAACCGAAACACGTCAGATATAGGGCTCGTTTGATCTGTCTTGAGCCGCAGAGAGCAATGGATAGGCTGGATTCAGCTGATGCGGACCCCACGTATGAAAAACCCCGTGATTTTAGCTTTTCTTCAAATATATATATATATATATATATATATATATATATATATATATATATATATATATATATATATATATATATATATATATATATATATATATATATATATATATCCTAAATTCTTATTTTAATCATTTGAGACAGAGAAGTGAGAACGCCGTCCGTCCCTTAGTAGATGGAGCAGGTCGAAATTGGCCTGAACTCGCTCGATTGCTGACCGGGCCGAGTTTGGGCTGGACATGTTGGCCCGGTGACCGGGTTGGGCCGAGTTCAGGCTGGGTGTGGCTGGTGACCAGGTCGGCCGGGTTGAGCCCAGTTTGAATCGGATCGACTCGTGTACACCCCTAATTCGGATCCTCTTTTTGCCCATTTGGAAACGAATTGGCTACTCGCTGGGCACCAACCAATGATTGGTGGTCAGTGCTCTGTGGGCCCCACCACGATGTATCTGTTTCATCCATGCCCTCCATCTATTTTTATAGATCATTTAAGGGTATCAGACAAAAAAATGAGGTATATACGAATCTCAATTGGACCACATTACATGAAATAGTGTTGAATGAATGTCGACCATTAAAAAATTTTGGGGCCCATAAAAGTTTTGGATCAAGCTTTCCTTCATCTAGGTCTATCACTAGTGAGCTAGATATGATGCAAGCATTGTCCGTCCCATGACAACCTTGCGGACTATCACTAGTGAGCTCTTTTGACTCAGTCAAGCTTACTCAGCTTGGGTAGGCCATCATCATCATTCACATTGTTCAAATTAACCATAGTACCCTCATAATTTGAGCTTTCAACTTTAACCTCACCATGAGGTGACCCACTATCCTTTGAGAAGTTACAATGGATGGATTATGATATAATTATGAGGCTAAAAAGATAATCTTGTCCATTAATTTTTAAAGTTAGATTAACACTGAAAAAATAAACGGCTATAATGAGTTAGGCCACACACGTGAGAGAAGCACTCCCTGGTGCTTATTTTAATTTCAATGGAAGAGGGGTTGCTGATTGAATATAAACAAATTTTAGTGTGGCAGGCAAACAGCTCCTAAAAGCTTCTCCACTATAGAAAGACAGTCCCATTCATCCCTTGGTGACAAGACGAATGCTGACATGGCATGCATCATCCCAACCGTCAGTGGCTGTCCCTTTCCGAATGCAGATTTGGTGAGGTGACCATAGGGCCCACCTTGATGCATGTATTGTATATCAACCTATCGTTTGTTTTACTACCTCATTTTCAGGGCATGAGCTAAAATCTCAAGTGGACCATAGAATAGGAAATAGTGGTCATTGAATGCTGACCGCTAAATTTTTTTAGGGATCACAGTAATGCTTATGTGCCATCCAACACTTGTTGATAAAGTCTACTAGACATGAACAAAGGGACAACCCTCTTTGCCCACAAGCATTCAATCGCCACTTATTTTCTATAGTGCAGTCTACGAGAGATTTAGATCCCATGCCCCTAAAAAAGCTGGCAAAATGGATGTACAACACAAACATCAAGGTGGCCCCACGATCATGGTCCACTAAAGTGGTGTTTCCATTCCCCCTTAGTCTTTTAACTCATGCTCAAATCGTGGGCCCCATATCGAATGTAAGGGTTCATTTTACTCTTTCTCAAATCAATCTGTTAAGCTTCACGCAGCCAAATTTTTGTGCCATGGTCCATCCACATGGTGTCCCACCAGCGAGCGGTCCAGATCCTGTACACATTTGTCACATTTCCCAATGAGAAAATGTGAGGTTTTCTTGCGGAAACTATCATCCCTTTTTGTTCTCCCTTTGATGGGGGCATTTTAATTTATTTATATATATATATTTTTTCAGTTTAACCGTATAAGTCGTTTGAGAATGATCACATCCATGTGTTCCAATGTGTGGTAAGTGCCCCAAGTTCCGGATGCACGGGACCCACCTGTGACGTTTTGAATCCAAACCATGCATCTTGTGCGCCTCATCTTGTTCACCATATTTATCAAGAATCATCCTCATCCATAACTTAGGTGGGACACACCACAGTAAGAAATGTACAGTCGCTCATGGTGTGGCCCACCTGAGTTTTTGAATGGCCTGCATTTGATTGTGTCCCTTCATCTTGGTGGGATGCACAAAGGACAGGATTGGATGGAATAATAATCAGCACGGTGGACCCACATTCTATCCGGAAGTTTTTATGGTGAGTGTCACCCTCACCATGAGACCTACATTGTTACCTTTGGTGTGGCCCACTCGAGTTATGGGTCAGGCTAGATTTTGAGATCCATACCTAAAATCTTCATCTCTCATCTAATGGATAAATTGGGTGGGAATCACACATAGAGCTGTACATAAGTTGAACCTCGGTGAGCTTGGCCCACCTTGGCCCGGCTTGGCTAGTAGATTACTTAGAATGAACTTGACTCACTCTGTCCTTGAGTCTGATTGGGCAGCTCAGCTCAGCTTCATCATCAGCTCGGGCCTGTTCGAGCTGAGCTTTTGGCTCGATCTTTTGAGTCAGGTTCGAGTTCAAGCTTTTGAGCTGAGTTCAAGTTTAGGTTTTATAGTTTTTAATATATAATATATATAATATATAAATTATAATTTATTTAAATATATAAATATATACAAAATATTTATACCAAGTGAACCAGATACGAGTTGAATCAATTCGAACCGTGTCAAGTTTGAGTCAAGTTCCAAACTAAGTCGAGTCGAATCCAGTCTAGCTCGAACTCAGCTCGAAATTTTTTCAAACTCAAACATCAGCTCAACCTGGCTCGAACCCAGTTTTGAGCCGAGTCGAGTCTAGCTTTTTCGAGTCGAGTCGAGCGAGTTAATTGAGCTAACTCGGTTTGTGTATAGCTCTAATCACATACATGTATTTAAGACGTGATGACTTGTCAGATCCGGAGCAGAGTCATGACTCACCCATCTCAAGCTGAGTCATGACTCATTGAGTTGGGTGTAAATTAGCCCATCTCACTAAGTTAGGGGTGATTCACCGTGTCGAACCAGCTAAGTCCAAATCGACTCGGATGAGTCGCATCAAACTCATCCGAGTCGTCAATCCATGATCAAACATAATAGTGGGCCCATAAGGTATATATGTTATAATATCTCTGTGAAAATGAGTTCCATTTTCACGTGTTTTGTAGGTACATCCAAGGCCTTGACAAGGGAAAGGCCATGTACCTCTACTTCGCCAAGACAGAGATGGCTACACCATGTGGCCTACCAGCCCGTCCGGTCCTAACCAGCTACTACAAGAGCAAGCACTTCAAATGCCGGCCACAGGACCCATTCAATGACTACACGAGCCCTGATCAAGCGATCCTGTGTATGGACAGCGGCCAGAGCATGTACTGCCAGCTCCTATCAGGCCTAATCCACCGGCGGGACGTCCTCCGTCTAGGGGCCGTCTTCGCATCCGCCTTCCTCCGCGCCATTACCTTCCTAGAGCGGAACTGGACCCGAATGTGTCACGATATCCGAACGGGTCAGCTCGATCAAGACATAACGGATCCCAACTGTAGGGATGCCATGTGTAATATCCTAAGATCTCCTGACCCACAACTCGCAGATGAAATCAAGGCCGTCTGTGGCCGTAGCTCTTGGATGGGAATACTGGGACAGCTGTGGCCTGGTGCTAAGTACATAGAGGTGGTTGTGACTGGATCGATGGCTCAATACATACCAGCATTGGAGTTTTATAGTGCTGGAAAGCTGCCGCTGGTGTGCGCAATGTACGCATCTTCAGAGTCCTATTTCGGGGTGAATTTGAAGCCATTGTGCTCACCGAGTGAGGTTGCGTACACACTTCTTCCGAATATGGCTTACTTTGAATTTATACCGTTGGATAGTGGGCCACAGTCAGGTGGTGATGATGAAGGGGAGGTGGTGAAGGACATGCTGGTGGACTTGGTGGATGTTAAGCTGGGCTGCTATTATGAGCTCGTCGTCACTACATTTGCTGGTAAGTGTGTTTGGGTGCAGTCTAACGTGAGCCATGATGACCTGTTTGGCCACTCCCCTTGCCACCAGCCAATGGCTGATGGTCGGTGCTCTGTGGGCCCCACCATAATGTATGTGTTTCATCCATGCCGTTCATCTATTTTTATAGATAATTTTATGGTATGAGGCAAAAAATGAGGTATATCCTAATCTCAAGTAGACCACATTACAGGAAACAGTGTTGAATGAACGTCAACCATTAAAAACTTTTAGGGGGGTCCATAAAAGTTTTGGATCAAGATGATCTTTGATTTTTCCCTTCATGTGGGTCTGTATGACATAATAAAGAGATTGGATGTCAAATAAACACTACCGTGGGCTTTAGGACGATTTGAATGGTGGATATCCAATCACTATTATTTTCCTGTGGGGTAGTGCACCTGATATCTATATCATTTTTGGTATCAAGCCCTAAAATGATCTGTAAAAATGGATGAAACACATACATCATGGTAGGGCCCACAGAGCACCGACCACGAGCCACTGGGATGGTGACAGGGTGAGTAGCCAATCCGTTTCCGGTGACATGGGTTTACTCATAAATTACATAAATCCTGGTAGCCCTACAATTGTTTCAACGGTGACCATCATTGCCTCACTTCTCTTTGTGGTGTGGTCCAGTGATATTTGGACATGACTCATTTTTGGTCTTATGCTCTAAAATGATCTTTCTAAATTGATAACCGATGTGGATAAAATAAATACATCATTGTAGGACCATGTAACTTTGATCTCCCTTGAACCGTTCGTACAACTCGGAGCTGAGTAGCGACACGTACCCACGGAAGCGGATTGCCTACTGAGTAACTCAGTACCCTTAGCGTACTGAGTAAACTCTGTGCGGTCCGCCGTTACTTATTTATTTTATCCACTCCGTTCATCCATGTTATCAGTTAATTTTAGGTCTTGAGCACAAAAAGGAAGCATATCCAAAGTTCAAGTGGACCACACCATAGGAAATAGTGTGATTCAACCTCTACCACTGAAAAATTCTCTGAGGCCACATAAGTTCTAGATCAAGGTAATGTTTGTGTTTTCTCTTCATCCCTATCTTTTTTATATTATGAACAGGTTTTATGGCAAATAAACATTATTGTGGTCGCTAAGAAGGTTTCAACGGTGGAAATTATTATTCCACTGTTCCCTGTGGCATGGTCCACTTGAGCTTTGGATTTATTGCAATTTTAGGATCAACCCTAAAATTAGCAGGAAAAATGGATGGACGGTGTGGATCAACCACATACATTCACCGTGGGCCCAACTGAGTTGACTCAGTACGATAAAAGCGTAACGAGTAACTCAGTTTGGGTTACATCATATGCATGCCGCGTGTAGGGTGGATTAGCAATCTAGCCTGGACCAATCATATGCTGACTGCACCATGATTGGGCCTCACTTGATTCCACTGAGATCATTTCCCACCTATTTATTTATTTATTTTATCACAGCTTAAAAGCGTGCACACACAAATATATATATATATATATATATATATATATATATATATATATATATATTATATATATGGGAAAAGACTATGCGCTCGAACTCACGATTAGCTCCCGTGAGGTCGAGTTGTTGGGCCACCGTGATGCGTGTCGACCATCAATCACCGTGCATTTGATGGGTACCCTCTAAATTATGGGAATATTCCCAAAAATCAGCCGTATACGACTCTCGTGGGCCATACCATCTAAAATAATGTGAAACACCGTTAAAACATATAAAAGCATCTCTGGTGTGCCACGAGTTTGAATTTCCTCGAACTCCCCGAACCCTCATTAGTCAAGTGTGGACAACATAATGGTTTGGTGCTGGATTTGCAAACTCACATCTTTGGGCCCAAGTTATAAATGTTTTAATGGTGCACTCTACTGTATGTGGTGTGGCCCAATTAGACTTGACTTGATTTTGAGACCTAGGCCCATGATGGAATGGTTCATCTGACTATCGTGGATATTGAAAACTCACGGTGGGGCCACATAGCTGACCTGTGGGAGAACTCTTGGTCAAGCCATAGTACTTTTCCCAATATATATATAATACACACACACACCAAACACACACACACACTATACATGTTTGCATATGCATCAGGTCATGATCCAATATAAACAAATTACAGGAGGAAATTGTTTTCATTTTTCATGGCCCTGAAGTTTTAGATCAAAGTAAAACTTGGTCCAGGGGGGTTTCACGAGCCACATGAACGGTTTTGATTTTGGATCCACATCACGTATGATGGGTTCTCCAAATTTGTATGTAAATTTTGGTCATTCAAGAAGGTTTCCATATATATCTGTTAAAAGAGGTAAGGACGAGAGAAGAGAGAGAGAGAGAGAGAGAGAGAGAGAGAGAGAGAGAGAGAGAGAGAGAGAGTCACACTCACCCGCACACCTGTTTATATGCGCACCTTTGCACACGTGTCCTAGGACCTAAGGTTTTATGGGTATTGCACCAAATGGACGGTTGAAATTTTGTGCTCATTCAATGCGAAATGAGTTCTCAAAAAGTCAGTTCTTGTCATAACACAGGTTATCATGGTAACCCGTGAGAACTTTCTGAGAACTATCTCCGGTTCGTGCGAGATATGAATTATCCACGTAACGCAACTCCCCATGAAACCTCATTAGTCGGCTATGGAAAACGAAATAGTTTTCTCCCTTGATTTGCCTCTCTCTCTTTTGTCCCGGCTTACTAAAGCATTGGATCATGTAAACGTTGGGCCCTAATGGGTTTATGGGGTGTTGTATCATGTGGAGGGTTCAGATCTTGCACTCACATCACAGGAGATGAATTCTCAAAAAGTTATCATGAATTCTTATGATAACTCTCTCTCTCTCTCTCTATATATATATAAAACTTGGAACCCAGTTGAGTCGATGGGTTTTTTTTTTTTTTTTTACTATGATTTTTAAGTCTCTTTGTCCACAATATTAAATCAAATGATCACTTGGAAATTCCATTTTGGCACAGGCTTGTATAGGTTCCGCATTGGCGATGTGCTTCAAGTCATCGGATTCCACAATCGGGCTCCACAGTTTCGATTCATTTGCCGGAGGAATGTCATCCTCAGCATAGACATTGACAAAACCAACGAAGAAGATCTTCACAAGAGTGTGACCACTGCAAAGAAGCTCTTAGAACCATACGATGCACTGCTAGTGGAGTACACCAGCTATGCCGACACATCATCCGTACCAGGCCACTACGTATTGTATTGGGAAATTGCATACACATCTTGCATGGCGGGCCCCCTTGAGGCCCACCTTCTCCAAGAGTGTTGTGTGGCCATAGAGGAATCGCTTGACTATGTGTATCGACGATGCCGAACGTATGACAAGTCGGTGGGCCCATTAGAGATACGCGTGGTCGAGCCGGGCACATTCGAGGCCTTGATGGACCTTTGCATTAGCCAAGGAGGGTCCATTAATCAGTATAAGACGCCGAGGTGCATCAAATCCGGTAGTGCACTTGAACTACTTAATTCCAACGTTATCGCCGGCTTTTTTAGTCCAAGGTATCCCACATGGAATCCTTAAATCTATTAATTGTATTTAGATGACCTATGATTCTCATTGACAGAAGGGATTAGCCCTGTTTGGCTTGTTTTTTGTTTACGATTGGAATGAATGGCATTTCTAATGCCTTGTTTGAATGTACAAGTTAATTGAATTGTGAACATTTAGTTTAATTAAATTGCAATTACATTTCTAACGTAAGGTCCTTATTAAGTAGGATGATATCTAAGCACAGATATGGTAAATCATTTTATCCTTAGCTAACGTTGAAATAGTAGATATGAAAAAAGGTCAATAGCCAATATGCATTGTTTGATTTGAATCTAAAATTACGAGTGGCATTGCATTATTATAAAAATGTTCATGGATTAGTTTTTCGAAGGAAATAAATAAAAAAAAACTATTTTTTTCAAGCCCTATTATTTTCAACACTAGCTTGTGGGGTCGAACCGAATCAAACTCAACCCAGTGCAAGTCAACTTGAACGAGTCATAAATCATTGGGTTAGCAGCGTCAAATCAAAAAGTTGTTCTATAATTATAAGTAATTCATGGTGGGACCTACTAAATAGATGTTTCAAGATAATGGTTGGACCTATTTTGTTTTCTCTGGTGTATCTTGACCATCTGGTTCTGATGGCATTTCTAGCATGGTTAAGATCATTTGATTGGCGTGACTTTCACCCCATGGCATGTCATCATTAATACAATTGAACGAACTATCTATTTTGATAATTGGTTGTGCCATGTGTCACTTTAAGCTTTCGATGTTGCTAATGTTAATAAAAATAAATTTAAAAAAAAATAAAAAATTAAATTTGTTTTTTCCGTATCTTATGGTCGTGGATATTCCATCTGTTTTATAATGTTGGGTTTAATCCCGCATTGAAAATTGAATAAGAAAATGTCTTTATATTAAAATTCAACGAACTATCTATTTTGATAATTGGTTGTGCCATGTGTCACTTTAAGCTTTCGATGTTGCTAATGTTAATAAAAATAAATTTAAAAAAAAATAAAAAATTAAATTTGTTTTTTCCGTATCTTATGGTCGTGGATATTCCATCTGTTTTATAATGTTGGGTTTAATCCCGCATTGAAAATTGAATAAGAAAATGTCTTTATATTAAAATTCTGAACATGTAATTTATATTTGTAACTAAAAGTGGGGGGGCGTATCGCGCAAAACATGCACTGTCATCAATGACTGTATGTGCCTTGGGTGCAATGCCTCTAATTATTCTCCTTATAAAGGCAATTCATTTCCCATTCCACTATTGAAAATCTCTCTTCTTCTTCTCTCTAATTTTCCCTTTGGGATTTCTTTCTGTAATCTTTTCTTTGGGAAAATCAGTACAAGCAAGCTTAGATTTGTATGATTGAGACTGAGTGTGCCCCAAATCCATGCCGTTCATCGAAGATGAGAGGTGTTGTATACCGGGGTCAGAGTTGTTGAGACCTAGTACATCGAGGATCTTCCTCATGAGGGAAATTTTATTTTTAAGATAACGACTGTAATGTGCCTCAACTCTTCGGATTATTCATTTATTATTTTTTGTTTCTTTTATTCATATTTTCTATTATATCTCTATATTACTTCCAATAATTTAAAGACAGATTTCTCATTCAAAGCTTGATTAATATGGCGACCGTTTTAAAGAATTTTAGAATTAATATTTTTATGAGAAGAATTTTAAGAGATAGTAGTAGAAAATGGAGTTTTATCTTACCACCTTCAAGTTGGTGTTTGTTATTAAAAATCACGCTACATCGTCTAAGGCTAATGAGCCAACAACATCCTTTGAACAATCCAAATGGAATAATGATGATTATTTATGTCAAAATTATGTTCTCAATGCAATGATAAATAATAAATACGATATCTATAGTCATCACTCATTGACCAAAGATATGTGGGACCACCTTGAGAAGAAATTCAAAACAAACGACACTTGAAAGAAAAAATATGTAGTCAGTCGTTGTATTGATTTTAAAATGTCAAATGATAAGTCTATAGCAGATTAGGTGTATGATTTACATAAAATTGCTCATAAAATCTCGTTCGAATGTATAGTGATTGACGAGCATTCCAAGTTGTTATAATCATTGAAAAACTTACAATATCTTAGAAGGAACGTAAGAACTCTCTTAAAAGTAAGAGGAAAGATATGAGCTTGGATGACCTCGTCCTTTATATACAAATTGAAGAAGAGGTAAGAAATCGTGATAGACTTTTCCTTGATTTGGAATATGTAACTAAAGCCCATCTTGTAGAGAGTAACCAGAAGAGTTAAGAAAATTGAAGGTCTGAACTACCAAAGAAAAAACACCCACATGTCTAAAAGAATAAGAAAATTAACAGAAATAATAAGAAGAACGATGAGTATTATATATGTGGAAAAAATGATCACTTCGCTAAAGAATGTAGATTATGCAAAGATGACAAGAAGGAGAAAGACAATGAACATGTTGTCGAGGAGTTTGTGGAGTCATCATCGAAGCACTCATCACTTGTAATACGAATGAGTGGTGGATAGACTCAAGAGCTACAAACATATTTTCTACGACTGAGGTGGCTTTTCCTCCTACGAGAAGGTAGGAGATAGAAGGAACATTTTCATGGAAAATTTATCCAAGACAAACGTCAATGGCAAGGGAAATGTGAGCTTGAAGCTTACATCCGACAAGGTGCTAATCCTTTTGGATGTTCTACATGCATCGGAACTTCGGAAGAATCATGTCTCCGGCTCTACACTTGACAAGAACGGGTTTTAGTTATTTAATATGAGAATTGTGTTATTAAAAAAAATGATGCATTTGTTGAAAAAATTTATGTATCTGATGGCTTGTTTAAGCTTAGAATTATGAATTATAATGGTGTTATTTGTTTTACTTACTTGATCAAGTCTCTTGATATATGGTATGATAGATTAGGACATGTAAATTATCATTCTTTTAAAAACATGATTAATATAGATTTATTTCTAGAGTTGAAAGAAAAAACTAAAATAAATGTAAAATCTATGTACAATCTAAACATTCCAAGAAACCGTTCAAAAAAGTTGAAAGAAACACCCAAGTCTTGAATTTAATTCACAATGATATATGTTATTTGAAAAATATTATTGCTCGTGGAAGAAATACTTTATGACTTTTATAAATAGTTACTCTATATATATATGAATGAAGTGAAGAACCAACTATAAAGAAAAATGAAGGTCTTACGATACGATAAATGTAGATAATATCTTTCTCATGACTTCTCATCATATTGTGAATCAAAATGGATTGTATATAGATAACCACTCCACATTCACTTTAACAAAATGACATAACTGAAATGAAAAATAGAACACCAATGAATATAGTAAATGTTATGTTTTCTACTTTTGGTTTACCCTTTAACCTGTGAGGAGAAGTCATTCTTACTACATGTCATTTTCTTGATTGTGTACCTTACAAACATTCAAATAAGACTCTTTATGAACTATGGAAAAACAAATCTCTGAATCTCGAGTATCTTAAAGTATATGGTTTCTTGGCCAAGGTCGGTCTACCTCTACCTATATACAAAATGTTAGGGGGATAAAATCCTTAATTGTGCATTCATTGACTATACACAAAATAGCAAAGCATATTTATTCTTGGTGTTAAAGTCTCATAATTAATCATATTGATGTCAATTTTATCTTCGAATCCTACATGTTAAATTCTTTAAAAATATATTTCCAACTAAATCTAAGGCTACCTCTTCCGTGGAAGTAGCATACTCAACTGTAATGATTAACAAAGAGAATGACAAAATAGATGAGCTCATTAAACCTATAAGGAATAAGAGAGCCAGATTAGAGACTAGCTTTAGACTTGACTTCTACATCTTTCTTGTAGAGGATGACCCATCATCATATGTTGAAGTTATGAGCTCTCTTAATGCAAAATTTTTAAAAAGAAGCCATCAATAGTGAAATAAATTTTACCTTTCACAATAATACTTGAGAATTGGTAGACATACCTTTGTATAACAAACCTATAAGTTGCAAATGAATGTTTAAAATTAGGCTCAAATCATCTGAGTCTATTGAGAAATTCAAGGCTAGGCTTGTAATTAAGGGTTACAAGTAAAGGGAAGGTATTGACTTCTTTAATGTATATTCACCTATTACCAAAATCACTACCGTACGAGTATTGAAAGATATTATTTCCATGCACAGTCTTGTGATCCATCAAATGGATATGAAAACTATTTTTCTAAATAGAGAATTAGAGGAAGAGAGTTACATAGACCAGCTTGAGAGGTTTGTGATTAATGGTTATGAAAATAAAGTGTGCAAATTGGTTAAATCTTTGTATGGCCTTATCCAAGCTCCAAAGCATTGACATGAGAAAATTGACAAAATGTTATTTTCAAATCAATGAATCTGATTAGTGTGTGTACAATAACTATTTGAGAATGTATGTATTATCATATGGTTTTATACGAATGATATTAATTTTTGAAAGCAACATTGATGTGGTGAATAAAAATAAATCATTTTTTAATTCTTAATTTGGCATGAAGGACTTAAGAGAGGTTAATGTGATCATTGGAATCAAAATTGTGAAAGATTCATATATAATCACTTCATCACAATATATTATGTTTAAAAAATTCTAAAAAAATATAATTTTCTTGATTGTACATCAACAAGCATTCTCTTTAATCCTCATTTGAAATTGTGCAAAAATGAGAGTGATAGTGTTTCACAACTTAAGTACTCTAGTGGTATTAGGCATTTAATGTATCTAATGAATTGCACTAAACCCTGAAATTACATATGCAATTGATAAACTAAGTAGATACACTAGTAATCTTAGAGAAGATTACTGTAATCCAAGTCATACAAATTGGATATCAAATTCTTTTAAATCCAAGTCCATGAGTGATTACATCTTCACTTTTGGAGGATCCATGGTATCATGAAAGTTTAGGAAGCAGACTTACATCTCTTGGTTCACGATGGAGTATGAGTTTATTACTTTTGCAATTATAGGTAAAGAAGTAGAATGACTGAAAAATCTACTTTCAGATATACCTATGTTGAGAAAATCTATGATAATAATTGTGTTGCATGGTGATAGCCAACTTGCTATAGTGAAGGCGAACAATAAAACCTATAATGGGAAATCCAAACATCTACCTCTGGGCATAACTTAGTTAAGAAATTACTTCAATATGAGATAATTACAATTGACTTTGTGAGGTTCCAAAAGAATCTAACTAATCCACTAACTAAAGTGTTAGCCAGAGAATTAGCGATGAGTACATCGAGAAAAAAGGGGTTGAGTCCCATCTAAATAAATCACTGGTAATAGAAACCCAGCCTATATGACTAGAGATCTCAAGAACTAGGTTTAACAGGTAATAAAAAAATTACTTTGCATAATTTGATTCTAGCACTGCATATGAATAAATTGAGAATTTCATTCCTATGATGCAACAGTGCTATGACCGGTAATGAGGTTGGACTACGTCCTTAATGAATTCCATAGGTATGATATAGTGGGATCTCTAGCTATAGGTACATCCTTGGTAGACTTGCCTATATGAGTGTGGAAGTGAGGCTGCTTCCAATGAAAATTGAGACATTCTTTAGAGTACTTATGAAACTGGGATAAAACACATGGATGTAATATACTGGCTTAAGAAATTCAAGTTGCTCCAGAATATTGTGCATGTGATGTGTTTGGGTTGTCATTGTTGGGGGGCAGTTCAAAACTCTATGTTATTGTCATTTGACAAACCAAACATGTTTACACTAGGCAAGGTTCAAATCCATGAGATACATTTGTTAATGCACTTTGTCTCATTAGTTTGCTCAATTAGTTTTCTCTTCGTCTATCTTTACCATTTTTTCTAATTTTTTAAATTGTAAGGGATTGTTAGAAAAATGAATTTAAAAAATAAAAAAAAATTAATTTTCCTTTGTCTTATGGTTTTAGACATTCTCTTTATTTTCTAAAGTTAAGTTTAGTCCCACATTGAAAAGGGAATAGGAAAAGAAAGCATTTATATTAGAATCCTTAACATGAAATTTGTATTGGGAACCAAGAGTATCTAATAGATGAAACCTTGTATGCTCATGAACGTGGGCTTTGGCTATGGTCACGGTCGTAGCGAGGCGAGGCGCGGTGTTGTGTGTGGTAACATCTCTATCTTTTCTTCTTCTCTTTGGTTTTTCCCTTGTACACCAGAGCCAAGCCGTTTAACAGAGTTTCTGAGATATAGTGCACTGTAAAGTGTCTCAGCTCTCTAGATTATTCTTTTATTATTTCTTATTTCTATTATTCAGATTTTTTTTATTATATCTCTATATTACCTTCAACTGTTAATATCCCCGTGAATGTGGAGACACGAGCATTACATACTACATCTAAGTCAGCTAATGCACAAGCTAAACATTATATCCAAGTCATAGATGAAATGAATTGAGTAGCGTAGCAAAGAGGCGATCTAGTGCATGTAGTCGCACGAGAGAAACACCGCCTCGATCTCCCTGACTTTCACTCTTCTCCTCACACTTTTCTCTTCTTTTCTTTTTTCTCTCTCCTAAAGTTTAGGAAATTCGTATGGAATGAGAGAGGGGTGGGTTAAGGCCCTTATATAGGCTCAAAATTGATGTCAATGGCCCCAGGGCCATGGTATACTTAGGTTATAGCCAAAAGTCGTCTGTTTATGGCTAACAGAGCTCATTTGGAGGTCCGTACATCGCATATGGTCTGGAAAAAGTTTCTAGACAATGGATCTATGTCAGGTTAAGATTTCAGTCCGATCGGATTTGTGGATCGACCGTGGAGGACCAGTTTCAGTTCAACGGCTATCGTCATTCTATCAAAGCCACAAGTACACTGACATGTGTAGGGAATTTTCCTGATCTGAGGGTGTAGTTGGGTAAGAATTTGATGGTCTGAAGCTTTAGTTTTGGCCTACAAGTGAACGGCCCAATTCACTTAAGTTTGAGTTTATTTTATAAAGATATTGCGTTTCTCACACATTTCGCTCCTGACTTAAGTTGTGCGTTTCTGGATACTATTTGGACTTAATTCCCGACATAATTGTAGAGCCTAGTAAGGCGGTCATAATTGTATAGTTTTGCGGTAGTCAGACTTTCGACGGGCGGTCCAGGTCCAATACGGAGTTTCAGTGTGCCTCTCAGAGCAACTGGGTTTTGAGATTTCTCCTAGGTTTTTAGGTGATTTAGAGTTAGCGATTCTACTAGTTTTGGGTCTTACAGTTTGTACAGAAAGTGGTTCAAGCTAATCTACTAATTAATTCAGTTTAGTGCTTAATTAATTTTCATTTAATTTCTACATAATTTGATCCTTAGCGGTTTCTGCCTGAGGTGGTACTTGGGTCTTTATATGGATTTTTCTGAGATGTTACAATCTACCTCCCTTAAAGAAAAATTTCATCCTCGAAATTAGTACATTTTCGTACTCCTCGAGAATCTGAGGGTAGTTCTTAAGGACCTTGGCCTCTGTTTCCCAAGTAGCCTCTTCCTCAGTGTGATGTGTCTACAGTACCTTCACAAGCGGGATAACTTTATTACGTAGCACCTGCTCCTTCCTGTCAAGAATACATGTCGATCGTAGTACATAAGTAGCATCTTCACTCAACTTTACCTGCTCCCATTTGATGATGTGGGAAGGATCAGGAATGTATTTCTTCAGCATTGATACATGAAGTACGTTGTGCATAACTACGGGTGGTGTGGGTAAAGCAAGGCGGTACGCTACCACACCCACTCGGTCTAGAATCTGGAACAGTCCAATAAATCGTGGCATAAACTTCCCCTTCTTGCCAAATCGAAGGACTTCCTTTATGGGGAGAACTTTAAGAAACACATGGTCTCCGACCTCAAACTCTAGCTGTCGCCATCTTATATTGGCATAACTCTTATGTCTGCTCTGTGCTGCAAGAAGTCGATGCCTGATAATGTCGATCTTCTCTGAGGTCGCCTACACCAGATCTGGGCCAATCAAACTCTTCTCGCCAACCTCTGCCTAGCAATGCGGTGCTCTACACGGACGCCCATACAATGCTTTGTAGGGAGCTATGCCAATGCTTGCCTGAAAGCTCTTGTTATACGCAAACTCAGCATAGGAAAGACAATTATCCCAACTGTCCCTGAAATTAAGCACACAAGCTCATAACATATCCTCTAACACCTGATTCACCCATTTCGTCTGCCCATCCGTCTGTGAGTAGAACGTGGTACCGAACTTTAGTTTCACACCCATTGCTTCCTGGATGCGAGTCCAGAAGATAGATGTGAATCGTTTGTCTCAATCTGACACAATCTCCATAGGCACTCCTTCCAGACGTGCTATCTCCTTGATGTACAACCTGGCTAAATCGTTTGTTGAGTTCAAGACTCTAATCGGGAGAAAATGAACCGATTTCGTCAATCGGTCCACAATCACCCAAATAGAGTCATGTCCCTTCCTCGTCTTTGGTAACCCTGAAATGAAATCTATAGAGATGAAATCCCATTTCCACTCAGTTATGGGCATGGGCTGAAGCAAACCAGGAGGTCAGCGATGTTCGGCCTTGACCTACTGGCACGTGAGACAACGGGACACATAATCTACTATGTGGGCCTTCATGTCGTCTCACCAGTATGACCTATTCATATCTCGATATATCTTCATCCTACCAGGATGCATCGCCATCTTCAAATTATGCGCAACTTCGAGCACTTCCCTTCTCAAGTCATGGAGATTTGGGAGGCATAGGCGGCCATGATAACGTAAACCCCCATCCGTATCAACTCTCCATTTAGAGTCTTCATCATCGCTAGCTCGTTTCCTCATCTTTAACAACCATTCATCCTCCCCCTGAGCCACAATGATTCAGTTATCGATAAGTGGCTGCATTCGAATATGTGCAACGATCTCGAACGGCTCCTTTACTGTAAGCTTCTGCTCAAAGTCTCGCATAAATTCTACCATGTTCCATTACTCGATCATCAGCGGAGCTGCAAATGTTATCGTCTTCTTACGGCTCAACGTGTCTGCCATAAGGTTGGCCTTGCCAGGATGGTAAGAGACCTCAAACTTGAAGTCTTTCAAGGTTTCCATCCATCATCGTTGCTTATATTCAAGTCTCTCTGTGTGAATATGTACCTGAGGCTCTTATGGTTGCAAAAGAGCTCGAACTCCTCTCCGTAGAGGTAATGTCTCCAAAGCTTTAATGCAAAGATGACAGTCACTAACTCTAGGTTGTGTGTAGGGTAGTTTTCCTCGTACTTCCTCAACTGTCGTGATGCATAGGCAATCACCCTGTTCTTCTGCATAAGAACACAACCTAAACCAACATGAGACGCATCGGTGTATATGGTATACTTGACCTTTTGCTCTGGCAATACTAGCATAGGAGAGGATGTCAGCTTGTCCTTCAGTTCCTGAAAGTTACTTCTGCCTTCTCATTCCAAGCAAACTTAAGATCCTTCTGAGTGCTTGAGAAAATGGCTTAGCTATCTTGGAAAAGTTCCTAATGAATCAGCGATGGTGGCCAGCAAGTTCCACAAAACTCCTCACTTCTGTAACTGAACCGGGCTGCTCCCAGTCCTGAATTGCGGTCACCTTAGCAAGGTTCACAACTATTCCTTCCTTAGACACCACATGTCCTAGGAACTTGACTTTTTCTTTCCAGAAGTCACATTTCTTGTACTGGGCAAATAATTGGTTCTCCCTAAGAGTATCAAATACTGCTCGCAGGTGCCTCTCGTGATCCTTCCGACTTTTGGAGTATATCAGGATGTCATCTATAAATACGATGACGAATCGGTATAAATATAGCCGAAACACCATGTTCATCAGGTTCATGAACATGGCCGGTGTATTTGTGAGTCCAAATGACATCACAAGGAACTCGTAGTGCCCAAAGCTGGTTCTGAACGCTGTCTTCTGCACGTCCTCATCCCTGACGCGCAACTGGTGATACCCTGACTGCAAGTCGATCTTAGTGAAATACTATGCCCCTTTCAACTGATCGAACAGATTATCTATCCTGGGCAAAAGATACTTGTTCTTCACCATCACTTAGTTCAACTGCGATAATCAATACACAATTGTAGTGATCTATCCTTCTTCTTCACGAACAACACGGGCGCTCCCCAAGGAGATACTCTCGGTCGTATGAAGCCTGCATCCAATAGATTATCTATCTGTCTCCTCAGTTCCTCCATTTCACATGGAAGCATGGTAGAGATATAGGTGTCGTGCCTGGCGCTAGGTCGATGGTAAAGTCAATTTCGCGTCGAGGAGGTAGTCCAGGTATCGTCCTGAACACATCCATGAAATCTCAGACTATAGGTGTGCTCCCAAGTGTCGGACCATCAACATGCTCTAGTAAGTTAACATAACAACTAATATAGTAGTACCAACTGACCTGAACTGGGAAAATAAAGGTCGTACCCTCATGTCCATGGGTTGTCACCACCTCAGTATCGCAATCGATCTCTGCCTTCACTGATGTAGTTTTACATGGATCATGACAGAAGATGCATGTGAGCTAATCTAAATAAAATTTTTAAACACTAAAACATACCAACCACTCTATTATACTACTAAGCCTATCAAGGCTATAACATAGAAAACAAGAAAAACAAGGAAAGAAAAGACCCAATGATGACTACAACATAGGACTAGTCGTCTGAATCTGGTGATAGTGGGGGAGCGCCCTTGTCCTGCATACAGCAAAGGAGAGCCTTCAAGGTGCGAGACACCTTCTTAAATCTCTGCTTCATATAGGCCTGACTCTCTTCAAGCTTGGATCGGGTCTCTCTGACCTCCTGTCTCAGGGCGACCTGGTCCTCCTCAATCTAAGCCAAGCAGCCTTCTAAAGTAGCCCGATCATGGTGGTGCTCATGTGTAGTAGGAGGAGAGCCCCATCAGAGTCTTAGGCCTCCTCTTCTTCCTCTTCCTACTCTTCCTCTTCGTCGCTTCCTTCCTCACCTTCCTCATCCTCGCTTCCCTCTTCCTCTTCACTTTCTTCCTCTATCTTATCACCATACTCATCACGACGGGCATGGCATGGTCGTGGCCCAATACCCATGTTATTGAGCATAGAGTCATTGATAAAGTGAATCAGCACAAGATTCGTGTCAAGTCGGTAGTCGAACTCTCGAGCAAGCTTGCATACAAGTCGGCCGAATGGGAGTGAAATGTCAGTCCTAGGAGAGCATGCAGTCTGAACTATCTAGAGTAGGACAAATGTAGGTAGGCACAGCTTGTCTCCCTGCCTAGCTCTGTATAGGAAGTCCACCATCAAACGCGTGCATTTGGAGAGATTGCTCCACCTTGGGTACACAATGTGTGTGAATATGTGGTGGAGTAGGCGGAAGTCAAGAGTCATTTTGGTTGCTGGGAGGCAGTTGCCTCGATCCCAGTGGATTAGGCGGCCGCAAAGAAATCATGTACGGTGATCTCTTTCACGCACACTCTTGAAATTCTTCTCACTAGCATGAACCTCACCATGCTCCATCCCCATAATCCGAGCTATCATACCAATATCAACTGTGGCTTCCCGTCTTCCCACAGGAATAATGAACTGTAGAGGCTCTAGCGACGGGTCTCGTATATAGGCGTAGAAGGCTCGGACAGTGCTCTCACACGCACGTGACTTGCCCTCAAATATGGGACCCCATCCAGCATCCACTAGGAGGTCCACCACCGGATAAAGCTCAAATAGTTTTTCATCCATGTGAGCCTCGCAGAGAACTCTATGACCTTAGAACCTACCATGTGCGATGCCTGACGGTCGGGCCCTTTCGAGTGGAATTTGGGGATCAAGGTACTGCTTCATCCTCCCCTCTCATGCGACCCTTGTAGTTGCTTCTACGCCCGATTTCTTCCTTGGAGGGGTTGGGCAGCTAGGCCCAGTTTCATCTGTGGAAGCCCTCTTCTTTCCCATGAGGGAAAGAAGTGTGGAGAGGGAGAAGATCGTAACCACAAGCTCAAAAAGAGCCATGAAGCCAAGGGAGCTTGAGAGATGGAATGGGTTGGTGGATTTGGAGGTGTATGAGACACAAAGGTGGTTTGGTGTGTTCAAATGAGAGGGTTTAAGGGAGATAGGTGGTTGTAGAAGATGGGTTCGAAAGAATGGTGGAGGTGGGTACAAGAAAAGGAAGAAGATGAGATTGGAGGGGGGATTTGAGAGAGAAAAATGAGATTTTTAGAAGTTTGGAAAGCTTGGAGGGGTGGGAATGGAAGAAATGAAGTAAATGGGAAAGATATAAGGGGTTCCACATGATTTCGTGGGCCCCACACGCTTGTACACTAATCCATCGGCCCGCTGTGGCCCGACCGGCTCACTGACCATGGACCGCGATGCATCGCGGTAGGGGCGATGCCATCGTGGTCTGCTGGACCTTTGGGCGATTGATCGCCCCAGGGGTGATGGCATCCCCCTCTCGGGGTGCTGAAAATGTGTGGGACCCACCTCGGGTCCCACTGTTTTATATGGTTTAGGCCCCCGAGCTCGTTTGGTGCGGTTTCAGGTTCTAACTCATGTATATTCAAGCTTTCCAGGTTATTTGAGTGCGAAATATGCCAAATCACCATCTACACTCATTGACTGAAGGTCTATAAAGGTGTTAGGATCATCTCACATGATCACAGATGCTTACGGGTCATATTTCACGGTCAGTTTCACCTGTCGGTAAAACTGGGAATCATATGACTGTTTCTACGTTCTACCGCTTTCTCCTAACTCAAAGTATGTCTGTGTGCATCGTGTTACCATAACTCAGGTCCAATTTAATCTATATCATGGTTTAACACCAACTTGTAACGCCCTGAAAATCTGGGGTCGAGCAGAAGCTCAGCTTCCGAGTTCCAACGCATCACTTATGCAACATAGATAATGATGATTAAATGTTGTCCGTATTAGTACATTAAACATGAATGAAATTACACTAAAATAGCATATCATACTCTAGAGGCAACTGAATTACGTAAGCGGAAGACTGTGATAACTATATAAAGTATATAAGTGGTTGTAAGTCCCCAGAGTATGAACATGTCACCAGGTTAAATAATTACATGTATAGTTCCAAAATTTATAAAATAATACAATATAATGGCATCTAATCTGTATCCCTGTGACCCCGTTGACACAACTCCAGGTCTACATAGACCCGCCAGAGATTGCAGTAGGAGAACTCCTCGTCATCATAAAAGTCGGGCTCCACCTCGTAAGCCTCGCCCTCATTTGAAACTAAAATAGGGTCTGATTGATATTTTGAAACACTGTTCTAGAGTGGGAGTGAGTGATCAACTCAGTGGTACTATAAGGCAAAGGTTAACATGTTATCAATTCAGTCAAGCAATAATGATAAAGCAGTACAACAATCATATCCTAAGTACTCTTGTTAATGCAGGAATGATATTTTATGATGATGAATGCCCTCGCCTGCACTCCCTCAATGACACCATCTCACGGTCGCACATGCTACTCCCACTGTGCCTTCATCGCCAAAGCGCATGCAATGCGGTGCATGTACTTGTTAGCTGAGTTCTTGATTAGGCTTATTCATACTGCGTATTCGGGAAGTTAAGGTACCTCCCTTTATATCATTTACCCAAACGATGATCCATCTAGGGTCATCAATCCTAGTTAATTACATACGATAGGCAAGTTATAGGGCAACATCACCCCTGATTTGAAAGCAGTGGATAAGCAAGTTCAGGTCACTACGAAGAGGCTCGTCACCTCAGTGTAGGCCTTAGTTTATACTCGAGGTCACTACGGAAAGGCTCGTCACCTTAGCGTAGGCTAACAACTCGAATATGGTATCCCATACATCATCATATTCGGCTCACGAGTTTGTATTGCTCACTGATCACTACGGGGAGGCTCGTCACCTCAGTGTAGGCCGACAGCTCGACCATGGTATCCCATACACCACCATGCCCGACTCATGAGACTTAGCGGATCGTGGTACCAAGGTTAAACGGGCTTTGCATTGGTAAGTGGTACCTTAGATTCAAGCAATAGTATCCATACATGGTAAACACACATTAGGCCAATCGGGTTACTTGACAGTCCGATTAGTACGAGTGCACGCTAAATTAATCGATATGGAGTGCATACATGCTCCTCGTGGCCTAACCACTATCGATAATCACCGTATGACTCGGATTCATCGAACATATCCGTTGTGGCGAAACTAATTTGGCCACTAGATCGAAAAATATTATCGATTACCTGGACTACGTAGTAGTCTCAATCATACTCAAAAGCAGTTGATATTCACATGTGATAATCATAACAACAATTTAACAACAAATACAAATACAATAATCATTTGAGCATTTTATCAAACACAGAACATGTTAATATACATATGCATCTTCTACAAAAATCACGTAGTAGCAATATAGATTACATGAAGGAAATTATAGATATTCATAAGGTAGTTGAGAATCCTATCTCAATACTCTTATTAAATACAATTTGTCAAACAATTTCTCATTCAAACATTTTGTCAAACACTTAGACTACACTTTACTACATACATAAAAGTTAGTTATAGCATATATTATGGCAAATCCTTTTACAAGGAAGTTATCATACCTACAACAAACATGTATTTTCAATTAATAGTCATAGTAAGCACAAATCATAATTTTATATTCATTCAAACATTTCAATAAACACATAGAATGCATTATATAAACACATAGTTCATACACATATATAATCTATCGAATACATCGTAACTAAGATCATATGGCAACAATCAAGTCAGACATAAATCATTGCTGACATTAAAAGCCTTGAAAACCATAACCTAAACGTTTATAGTCCACACCTTCCATCGGTAAACTCGTATCGAACTCAGTTCGAACACTACGTCTTTGTCTACGGCACAACGGCTACCTGAATCACGGAATAGGTTAGCTATTATGTTGATTCCTCTATTTGGACTTCAAAAATGAGATTAGGGTTAGGATTCCTTACCCAAGTCACCATTGAAATGAATTGAGTAGTGTAGCAAAGAGGTGATCTAGTGCGTGTAGTCGCATGAGAGAAACAATGCCTCGATCTCCCTGACTTTCACTCTTCTCCTCACACTTTTCTCTTCTTTTCTCTCTTCTCTCTCGTAGGGTTTAGGAAATTCGTATGGAATGAGAGAGGAGTGGGTTAAGGCCCTTATATAGGCCCAGAACTAATGTCAATGACCTCAGGGCCATGGTATACTTAGGTTATAGCCAAAAGTCGTCTGTTTCAGACCAACAGAGTTCATCTGGAGGTCCATACCTCGCATACAGTTTGGAGAAAGTTTCCAGACAATGGATCTATGTCAGGTTAAGATTTCGGTCTGATCGGATTTGTGGATCGACCATGGAGGATCAGTTTCAGTTCAATGGCTATCGTCACTCGATCAGGGCCACAAGTACACTAACATGTGTAGGAAAATTTTCCTGATCCAAGAGTGTAGTTGGGTCAAAATCTAACGGTCTAAAACCTTAGATTTGGCCTGTAAGCGAATGGCCCCATTCACTTAAGTTTGAGTCTATTTTCTAAAGATATTCGTGTTTCTCACACACTTCGCTCCAAGCTCAAGTTGTGTATTTTTGGATATTATTTGGACTTGATTCTTGAGATAGTTGTCGAGCCTAGTAAGGTGGTCATAATTATATAGTTTCGCGGTAGTCGGACTTTCGACGCGTGGTCCAGGTCCGATATGGAGTTTCAGTGTGCTCTCGAGAGCAACTAGGTTTTGAGATTTCTCCTATATTTTTAGGTGATGTAGAGTTAGCTATTCTACTAGTTTTGGGTCTTGCAGTTCGTACAGAAAGCGGTTCAAGCTAATCTACTAATTAATTCAGTTTAGTACTTAATTAATTTTTGTCTAATTTTTACATAATTCAATCCTTAGCGGTTTCTACCTGAGGTGGTACTCAGGTCTTTGTACAGTTTTTTCTGAGATGTTACACTTTTGTTAATATATATTGCATTCGGATCTTGTCGAGTTGGTTTGGTATGGTCCAAATTTTGTTGGATTTCTAGCAGGTGGAAAGTAGAAGGAAAGGAATAGAAAAAAAGAGAGGAAATGAGGGCTATCGGGTTGAGCTCAAACCGAGCCGAGTCACTGAGCTGAGTCTAGATCAGTTAAGTGTGGACCTAGACGTGTCCAGCTGGCCTTAGTTGAAGGAAGATAGAGAGAGAAAAAGAGAGAGAGAAGAAGAGAATAAAGGAGAAGAAATAGAAAGAAGAAGAAAGGGGGAGGGAGAATCAACTCACTCGACTCTAGCTGAGTCGACTCGCTGTTGAGTCAACTTACATGGGTCAGTTTTCTTTCCCAACATAAATTATTTGATTCACTATTATCATTAGTGTTATTATAACTATTGCGGTTATTAAATGTGATTAGCTACTAGAAGGTTAATTTGTGCTAGTACTAGTTACTATAGAACTACAACGGTTGGATGTTAGATATTAGTATTTATTCCTAAATATTATCATTGATAATAGTCCACACTATGTTTTACCATTTTTTGCCACTATTCTATGAGGATTGATAACATCAGATATGATTAGCCATTGGAAAATCATTTGTGCTCAACCTAGTTATCATAAACAAATCTTAGTTATTACATATTAAAATTCCATTTAACTCTCTTAAACGTTAGTCTCAACGGTAGATCATAGTATTTATTATCATGACCATATCCTTTATGGATAGCCATTATTATTGTTATCATTATTATCATTAGAAAATATTTATCATTTTCCTTATAAGATTAGTATAATCCTTATTAATACGAATATAAGTGTAAATCCTTATTATATTATTGTTAGTAAAAGATCTTATTATATAATGGATTGATATCGGTATTATTAGTCATTTAAAAGAATAATGGATAATATCGGTATATTTAAATATGAACTTGTACTCCATCATTATTAATATGATGGATTGATACTCCTATCATGAATATTATTTGGCCCATGGTACAATAATAATAATAATAATAACATTAATAATAATCTAGGATTCAAATCCTAGAATCTAAAGCTTATAACTAAACTCTAGGATGATATCCTAATCTTATACTAAAACCCTAAAAGAAATCCAAACCCTAGGTCGTATAAATCTTGACCATAGACACTTGGTAAAACATTGATCTCATGTACAACTTCACAATCCATGGTAGGACTCAACTTTGAGGGTGTACGAACTTCCTAGCAACGTTAGTTAGCGATTCAAATATAAGGTGATGATTTATTCCCCTTAAGCTTTCCATTTTTCCATTAACTTAAGTGATAGTTTTTATTTTAATTTCAATTGATAATTGCTATCTCCATCTTATAATCATATCTGTAATTATTGGAATTAAATGGTTAGATTACATGCTTCTTAATATTTACCTTACATAACTTCGCATGCTTGTGGATTACTTGTGATTGTTTAGGAAATTTAAACTGGTACATTAGTGGAAAACCCCCATGTAAGACCCGTATCTTAGACCGTACCATTCCTAGGTTTCCGCGGTCTTTTTGGTTAAATTCCAACAACCCTCGACCTGTATCCGATGTTTGCACACTACTGAGTCCTGCATACCGAAGTCGGCTTGACTCGAAACTTGTACCCTAGCGACTCACACATCGATCCGATACTCGGGCCAGGGAATATGAGCCTGCATTCATTCTAAAGAAACGCCACGTGTTGCGAATTCTGAGAGAATCTCTACGACTCATCACATCAAATCAAGTCAAGTACACCACCATACCTCAATGCCACCTCACCTTATCCCAAGTACAAATGCTCACCTCCTCTTTTCCACAAGTCAACCCTCACTCTCTCCCTACCCATCCTTCTTTTTTTAAATTTCCAACAAAACCTTACCTCTCCATCCCCTTCCTTACAACACCCATCCCTATCAATCCATCATTCCTCTCTCCCTCTCATTCTCTAAGCAATTCCCAAATCTCATGAGAGCTTCCAACGTCTAAGCTCTCTCCCAAAAACTAAGTGTGGCCCACCTTCTCATCTCCTATCTCAACCACTCATTCTCCATCAACCTCCATTAAAATGGAAGGTAAGGAGCATAGGAGTTCAAGGAGCTAAAGATGGAGTGAATAGGTGGGTGATCGACCGTTAAAACTTGTTCTTGGGACCACTTGTTGTGGGACCCACTTGATGTATGCATTGTATTCGGGAGGGCCCAATAGTGGCCTCCCCATCTCGTTTTTCTCTCTTTCTCTCTCCCTCTCTTATGGATGACGACGTGTGTGTGTGTGCGGCCCACCATGAAGTATGTATTTTATCTATGTCGTCCACTGAGTGGCCCACATGGTAGTCCGTTTGGACGGGCTTAAATGAAAGAAAACATAAGTATCAGTTTGACCTGGATCCAATGTGGGCGACATGTGTGGGCCCCACCTTGATGAACGTCTCCATCATATGACAGCAAGGAGTGGGGACCACTCCACACGTGTTGCACGTGTGTAGATGGCCCACAACGGTGCAGCCACTCCAGCCATCCATCTAGCGTCCAAAGAGCCTGGACGCTGGCACCTCACTCCCTCTCGTACATACATAGGTATATGTATATATATATATCATATATGATACTTCATCATTTTAATATTTTATTATTATTATTATTAATACCTATTATGGTGGGCCACCCTCCCACGTGGGACCCACCTTTATCATAAGCAATCTGCACCATTCAGATGGATCTGGATGGTGGGAAGACACTACATATATATATATATATATATATGATATGATATATATAATATATATAATATAAGAAATATATTATAATAAATATTTGGTGGGCCACCCTCTCATGTGGGACCCACCCGACGAACGTTTGGATGGTATATATATCGGGTGGGCCACTTTCACGTGGGACCCGCTTACATGGGACGTAGATTGGTTGGTGCGTCTAACAGCAGATAATCAGTTGCTGTGTTGACGTCACCAAGCTCTGTGGACCCCACCGTATATGTGTTTCATAATGGACGGTGGGATGCAGTAATATCATCGAGTTCTGAGGACCCTACTGTGATGTAAAGGTCTTATCCACACCGTCCACACCACAGGACGGTGGGACCCCCATATACAGCTGCTATACGTGTAGCAGCAGTGGCATGGGCCACATGGTGATGTATATATTGTGTCCACGTCGTTCATCTGATGGATGGCCCAACTTCAGCAGTAGCTTGCTACTATAATTAAAGTAAGCAAATTCTGTGGGGCCCACTGATGTATGTGTTACGTCTAAACTGTCCATCCATTTGGCAGGCTTGTCTCAAGGCTTGAGACTAAAAATAAGACAGATCTGGTATCAAGCGGACCACAATACAGAAACAGTGGTTTGAATGCCTACCATTAAAACCCTTTGGGTTATAGAAGTTTTGAACCAATATGATATTTGTTTTTCCTCTAAGTTTAGGTCTTTATGACCTTATGAACTAACTCGATGGAAAATAAATGCTTTGGTGGGCCCTCTTAATTTTAACAGTGGGAATCACTATCACCACTGTTATGTGTGGTATGGTCCTGATGATCTCTTGATATGATTCATATTTTTACATAATATTCTAAAAAGATCCCTAATAATAGATGAATGGGGTAGCGGTATGGCCCGTTAAGGCAACCCATGTGATGTATTTTGGGCCCACTTGATAGGGCCCGATATGATGTATTTTGGGCCCTAATGATGCAACCCATTTGATGAATATGAGCCCATTGGAGCGACCCACTTGACTTGGCCCACTTGATTGGCCCATTTGATCGGCCCATTCAACTCAGCTCATCTGACCTGGCCCACTTGACTCGGCCCATTTGAATTGGCCCATTTGACTCGGCCCACTTGACTCGGCCTATTTGAATCGGCCCATTTGATCGGCCCACTTGATTTGGCCCACTTGATTGATTCGGCTCATTTGATGTAATTGAGGCCCATGACGATGTATATTAGGTCCTTGTATTAGGCCATGAGCCCCTATCCGATTGGCCCTATAAGCACCATTCCTTGGGAGCAATGTTTGTTAAATGACCACATTGATGGACAATGATGGTTGAACGCCCACATTGTGACCTTCCCTTTGGCCTTGTTAGGCCCTTCCTCATCATTCTCTCGTGGGTTGACCCAAATGACTAGGCCCCTTTGATATTACTTGGTCCATCATCGACCATCCATCTATGGATCCCACCTTGCGTAGAGGCCGATTCTGATTATTGAGGCTGATTCTGATTATCGAAGCTAATTCCGATCATTGAGGCTGATTCCAATTGTCGATACCGATTTCGATTATCGAGTCCGTTTCCGATTGTCGAGGTCATTCCGATTATCGAGGCCAACTCCGATTGTCGAAGCCGATTGTCGAGGCCAGATATCGAGGCCAATTGTCGAGGCCCATTGTGATGTATATGCGGCCCGTATTTAAGGCCCATTCTGATGAGGATTCGGCCTCGACTTGACGCATTTGAGGCCTATGTAACATATGTGAGGCCTATGTGATGAGGCCCATTGTGGTGCGTTTGAGGGTCAGGAGATGGAGCTCATTGTGATATATGTGAGGCCCATGTGAAAGGCCCATTGTGATGTGTATTAAGCTCTTAAGTGAGGCCCATAATGTTGTATATTTGGCCCTTGTGTGAGGCCATGGGTCCACTATATGTTAGGCTCTATGGGGGCCATTCCTTGGAGGCAATGTTGGTTAAATGTCTACATTGTCGAGGCCTATTGTCGATACTGGTTATTGATATCGATTATGAGTATGTGATAGCATAACATCATGATACATGCCTATATGCATCATCTGTATGTTTGTTATGAGATATGGTTGACCATTGCATATGTCATTGGACAGATTATTATGAGACTCCCTGATGGACAAAGATTGCCTCACATGAGCGCACGGTATGCGCATGATTGATGCATGACTGGATTGTATGACTCATACATCTGGCATTGTGTGTTGTGATACTATATACCCTAGTGACATCAGGGTCGTAGCCTCTACAGGCATATCGTGGATGGACAGATGGGACACCGAAAATATGTTATTAGCATCGGGCTGCCATAGATGGCCTTGGGTGAAAATTTCTAAACCCTCTTGGTACCAAAGGATGCCCCAACGTCGAGACTGAGTGGATATATATGAGCGCATGAGGGCCGTATACCAGTAGGCCGCGTCTCCCACTGTGTCGTGGTCAGTTGGGAGGGGGTGTGGCCTTACCCGTATGAGGGAGTAGGCATATTTAGGTTGAGTTTGACCAGCTCATGAATGGGTCTGCTATCGACGTGTCAGGTAGATATTGGCAGACTACTGGCCAGGCGGATAGTGAGGCCTTTTCCACTTACCCAGTTGTGCGCTTGATGGGGTGGCAAGCTGGTGTAGAGTGTACTAGACCCCGGTGATGATCCTAAAGATGAATAGTACTGATATGTGGACTTATTGGACAGGAGTTGCATACTCATTCATTTATTCATTCATTCACTATCCACTCGGGTTGGTGGTGTGCAACTATTTGTTATATGTGCCTTCACAATGATCAGGATTTTGGTTGAGGTGCACGACTAACTTGAGATCAGGAGTTTATCACATTGAGTCTGACTATCCAAATTTAGGTATGGGACTGATTTCGATAGAAGTCCCTTGTGATGGACCCCATAGCCTACGATACTACATTCTATCATCCCGACTTCACACTCCAGCATGGTCACTCCATTCGCACCGCATATTGTATTACATCTGCGGCATATGATATTTTAGGTTACTTTGTTTCTGCATTTATATGGTCTAGATATGGCATCTGATATTTGGTTCTTTATGACTCCTCATTTGCATAATTGATCTGTATTGCGTACTCTAATATTGATTGACTCATAAACTTGTTAGTATTTCCGCTTACTCTAATATCGTATGATTCATGATCTTACCTGTAATCCCGACATTATATGATTGTGACGTTGTATTTGTGTGCTTGACACTTATCTTACGCACATACTTTCACCACCCTCTAAGCTTTCTACAAGCTTATGTATAATAGATGCGTGCAGGTGATGTTAGGTTGTAGCAGTATGGAGCATGGAGCATGTAGCTAACTTCTGGAGTTTTGATTTTAACATATGTATTTTTCTTTCAGTATTGTATTCACATATTTATATTAATGGATATGTGATGATGATGTTGCCTTTGTGATTAGGGTAAACTTGTGGTTATGCCTCTTACGAGATAAATGCACGTTGGAAAATCCTCCTTATAGGATCCCAGGATCTGATCGGCAATCGGAATTCCTGTGAATCCGATTTCCTGGTTTGGAGCGTGACAAAAGTTGGTATCAGAGCATAACTTGGGAATACCTAAGGATAATATCACATATCTGCTGATAGATACCCTACACTTTATGATTGTTGAGAACTTAGAATGATTAGGTCCCCGAGTTCGAATAACTTAGAGACTTTCTGATAAAGCTCACCATTGTGTGTATATTTGAGAGTATTTAAGGATAATAGGTGCTGTGGGACCCGTATCCTAGCCCGTACCATTCCGTATGCCTCCACGACCCTCCTAGTCGAATTCTAGCAACCCGTGATCTGTTATCGGCGTTTGTGCGTGATCCTAAGTCATGTCCCGTATATTAAAGTTGGCTCGACTCGAAACTTATATCCTCACGACCGCGCCATTGCTGCGGTTTGGACGTTGCATCTTACGCGCTGAGGCGATACCCGGGTTAGGAGATGTGGGCCTGTGTTCAGTTCGAGAAAAACGCCGCACGTTACAAATACAGAGAGAATCTCTACAACATGTCATATCAAATGTCAAGTACAACCATTCCATCCCCAAGTACAACAACCCCCCAAAGTCAACTTCTTTCCCTTACACAAGTACATCCACCCATCACCTTTCACCCATCCCTCACCCATCACTCACCCATCTCTCTCTCTCTCATCTCTCTCTCTCTCATTTTCCTCCCAAGCATCCCACGTCCAATGCTCCATGAGATAGCTAGGTGTGGCCCACCTTCCTACCTCTCATCTCCATCATCTAAAGATCATCTCAACCGTTGAAAATGCACCCTTGGAGCTCTAGATAGCATCGGTGGAAGGAAGAGTCCAAGATCTAATGGTGGGTGATTCTATTATTTGATTTTGTGATTTGAGGGCCACATATGTGGGACCCATCTTGATGTATGCATTGTTTAAAAAGGGACCCATAGTGGTGGGGTCCCTCCATCGCTCGCATCTTTCTTTCTCTCTCTCCCTCTCTTTCATCTTTTTGTGATGATGTGGCCATGTGGCCCACCCGGATGGACCCCAACATGAAGTATGTATTTTATCTAAGCCATCTAGTAAGTGGGCCCACCTTACTGCTGTTTTGGTTGAAAGGAAAACACTAATATCAGCTGGATCCTTAAGTGGGGCGGCCCACATGCATGGACCCCACCTTGATGTATGTCTTATCCACGCCACTCAGCCATTTGGTGGCCCACCTGGGCAGGGCCCACACGTAGTAATACAGTGAGGTGTAAATTGACAGTGGGGTGTACTCACCAGCTTTAAATATATTAATATATTAATATAATATATATTTTATATAAATATATGTTATGGTGGACCCTATGTGGGACCCACCTGTGCTGCCTTGAAATAGCAGCAACTGCTTATACACAGCTATATAGCTGCTTTATTGACGTCAGCGGGGTCTGTGGGACCCAGCTGTGTGGATGTCATCCACACCGTCTGTCCATTTACATGGACCCACCAGATGTATGTATTATATCTTACACTGCCCATCTGCTGCTGTGGGGCCCACCTTGCACATGTGACACATGTGAGGTGAGAACAACCTTGATGTAAGTGTTTTTAATCCACACCATCCGTTCAGAGCCTCTGGACGTTGCTTCTTTTAAAATATAATATTATATATAATTATATTATATTATATTTGGTGGCCCCACGTGGGAACCACCTGTGATATGTATTATATATAATATATAATATATATAATATACATCTGTGTATATCTGGTGGGCCCCACATGGAACCCACCTGAGATATGTATTATATATAATATATATAATATATAATATATATCTATATGTATATCTGGTAGGCCCCACGTCGGACCCACCTTGATGTAAGTATTTTATGATCCACACTGCCGTATTTGGACAGTGGTAGGTGCAGCACACCGTGATGTATGTGTAATCCACTCCGTCCATCCATTCACCTGGACTGGTGGGCCACACGTGTGGACCTACCTTGGGATGGAAGCTGACTGGCTGGTGTACTTTACATCAGCTATATGGCTGATGTATTGACGTCAGCAAGTTATGTGGGTCCCATCTGAATCGTGGACACCACCTTGATGTATTCATTTCATCCACACCGTCTAGATAATGTTGGACAATGTTTGGATGGTGTAGATTTACATGGATAATGTTTGGACAGTACTGATCATCATATGTGGGCCATGTGCCCCATAGAGTGATAGTATGCGATGTTACACATGTTACACCCACAACTATTGAAATGATTTTTGGTGCGGCCCATGTGATGAGGCCCACCTTGATGTAATTGTGGCCATCCATGAGGCCCGCCTTGATTGTATGTATTTTGTATTAGCCGTCCATCTGACAGGCTATGTGGGGCGCACCATGATGCATTTATGATCCACACCGTCCAGCTATCAGGTGGACCACACAGTAGAAAATAGTGGTGAATTGAACAGCTACCCTGAAACCCCTTTTAGGTCACAGAAGCTTTGGATCGGTATGAAATCTGTTTTACCTCTTATTCAGGTCTTTGTGACCTTATAATCAGATTGGATGGGGTGTATACGGTGGGCCCTACCTTGATGTATTTATGGCCCATCCGTGGGACCCACCTGGATGTATTTGTGGCCTATCCATGAGGCCCACCTTGATGTATTGGTGGCCCATCCGTTAAGGCCCGCCTTGATCGCAATTGCGGCCCATTGTGATGTATTTCTGGTCCATTTGGTAAGGCCCATTGATGTATTTGAGGCCCACATTGGTGTGGCCCATTTGATGTATTGAGGCCCACATGATGCGGCCCATTTGATGTATTTAAGGCCCACATGATGTGGCCCATTTGATGTATATGAGGCCCATTGGTGCGGCCCGTTGATACGGCCCACTTGATGTGTATGGGCCCATTGATGCGGCCCATTTGTTGTATGTGAGGCCCATTGAGATGTATTTGAGGCCCATGGGTTGAGGCCCAATGTAATGTATATAAGGACCATGAGTGGGCCTAATGGAGCATAGGTGAGGCTTTTGTGTGGGCCGAATGTGATGCATATGTGGCCCATGAGTGAGGCCCATGGCGATGTATATTAGGCCCTTGTGTGGGGCCATGGCGGTGCTGCACATATGATAAGCCGGTGGGCTGACTAGAGATATACGTGTGGTTGAGTTAGGCAAGTTCGAGGCCTTGATGGACCTTTGAATTAGCCAAGGAGGGCCCATTAGTTGGTATAAGATGCTAAGGTGCATCAAATCTGGTAATGCACTTGGACTACTCCCTTTTTTTTCTTTTCTATTTTTGTTAGCTTGTTAGTACACCCACTGTCAGTTCACACTTCACTGTTAGCCACCCCAACTAGGGATCGATACCAAGACCTCAGTGTTGAAATGAGGTATCTTTCACTCTGTCTACCACTTGAGCTATGGATCAGAGTGTTTCACTTGGACTACTTAATTCCACAGTTAGCGCAAGCATTTTTAGTTGGAGGGATCCCACATCAAAATCTTCAGATTATGAGTGGGTTGAATTCTAATAGAAATATTCATGGATTAGTTTTCTCTCTTTTTTTTTTTTTTTTTTTTTAAGGAAATCGAAAAGCTATTTTTTCAAGAAAAGTTTAATGATGATGATGAATTGCTACAACTATTTTTTATTATACAGACAGTGAAAAATACCATATATCCATTTAACAAAAATTAATTTTCTAAGAAATCCTTGTTCCCAAACAGGCTTAATTGCAATTTGAAGAATATGAATGTAAGGAAATTGGTGTTCATGTGTTCTTTCCATTGGCCCTCTTAACTCATTTCATGCTAGCTGATTCGGGCCGAGTCCCATTATTTTCAACACCCGACTCATGGAGCTGAACTGAATCGGACTCAACCGAATATGAGTCAACTCAAACGAGTCATCCATCCTTGTGCTAGCATTATCACAACCAAAATTCTGTTTCATAATGATAAGCAATCCATGGTGGGACCTACTAAATAGATGTTTCAAGATAATTATGATTGGACCTATTTTGTTTTCTCTAGTGGATCTTGACTCTCCAGTTTTCATGGCATTTCTAGCATGGTTAGAATCATTTGATCACGCATGACTTTAATTCACCCATGGTCTGTCGTCTTTAGTACAATTGAATGAACTATCTATATTGATGATTGGCCGTGCCATATGTCACTTCAAGCTTTCCATGTTTCTTAGAGATCTCACCATCCATAATGGGACCCACAATTTGGATGGTCAGAATCGCTGTACAGAAGTGCTGGATATGAGGTGATTAGCCATCCTATAGGAGTGTAGCCATTCAATAATTAAGAAGTACCGAAAAGTCAAAAGATAGATTTCCGCGAGTGGCTTCACTGGGCTTTTCTTCTCTACTCTGCGCGCCTTTGCATTATAGGAAGTGAAACATCACCAGAATTGAAAAGGACATAGCATGCCAATGGATACCCAAGATATGGGTTGTGTACTAGGGTTTTCTAGTTTTTAAAAGTGGGGCCTTGATTAAGACCTTTTTCTTAGGGGCGATCTTGATGCTCCATGCCTAAGAATCTCCCTGATGGGACAATTCTACCTATGGTTGAAAGACTTGGGGAATAGAGACTTATCCAGTCTTGAGTCGACAGCCCTGATTTGGGGGTGAATCAGCCTAACTCGGCTGAGTTGGGGATGACTCACTCGGGTGAGTCATTGATTGGGTCTAGCTAGGGGTGCACATGGTTCGGTTTGATCCGGTTCTGGGGTGAAATTGGAACTGAACCGTTCCCTACGGTTCTAGGAATTTGGAACCGGAACCGGACTGTTAGCACCCTAGAACCGATTCGGAACCGGACCGTGAAAACCAGTTCGGTTCTGAATCGGTTCCACGGTTCTGGGCTTTTTAAACTTCAGCCCAATTACACTTTTTTAACAATACTATTAATGTCTTGATGCATTCAAATGCGATCGGGGCCCAGGATCAGAGATTTTATCCGTTGATTTGAGGGTACCAATAGTGAATAGGTGACTCAAAAAAAATAAATAAATTAACCAAGTCAGATAAAATGAACAGTTGGATCACAGACAAAGGGATACCATTTGTACAATGTAGATGCATAAGGACCTTTAAAATTCCTCAACACATTTGTTCTATTTTACTTAGTTCGCTATACTAGTACAACAACATTAGTTGGATGGGGCCCACATGGCAGAACGGTGCATACTGTCGTGGATGGACAATTCTGCAAAGTGTTCATATATAGGTGAATCCTACCGTATGATAATTTGCCTTGGAATTAGATAGTTGAGAATAAAATATAGATAACGGCCCAAAAGCAACATGTGAAAGTACCGATCTTATCATATGGAATTTTTTAAATCCATCATCATCAATCCTGGTGGGTCCAAAAGCATATAAAGCTCGGATCGACGGTTTGGATCCACGGTTCGTGTCACGGTTCGGATCGGTTCTACAGAGCCCTAAACCGGAACTGATCTGTAATCAACGGTTTTGGAAAATCGGAACCGGACCATTAGTACCCTAGAACCGGACCAAATCAGACCAATCCAACGGTTTCTATCCGGTTACACGGTTCCAACGGTTCGATGTGCACCCCTAGGTCCAGCCATGTCCAAGTGGATTATCAGTCTTAAACTGGCCAGTAATTAATAAGAGGAACTACAAAGATTGAGATGAGTCTTTAATTGATGCGATTCGATATTTAATAATTAAATTAACGTCATTAAATAGTTATATAAAGTAAAAATATATTTTTTAAAAATAGTGAAAGAAAATGTGGGCTTGTGATGCATGGCTTGTTGGTTAGAGATGTTGCTTCTCTACCAAAAGTTTGGGTTGGAATCCGGTTTCCTACTTTGTTTTAAACAAAACTCGTGTCAAGTCGAGTCAACCGGGTCATTGAGTCGACTCAATCTTAGGTGGTTAATCATCCAACTCCTTATTACGTACACCATGAGATGGAAGTATGTGATTTGTAGCACAAGCATGTGGGATATGTGCCTTCCATAAGGTGGGGTGCAATGTGAATATGCCGAGAAAAACATTAATACTGTGGTAGAGTGTGATGGATGATATACAAGCACTTCTAAATTACTTAGAAGTTGCTTGGTGGCATACAAGTAAATCAAATTAAGCTACACAAATCATAGATTCCTAGTTTAGATGCATCATGAACCGACAATTATACTTATTTGATTACTGACTCTATCTGATTGGTGGACATTGATGGGATGGCTAAAAATGAAATCATTCAATTGTTCTATTTCAACCTGATATTGACAGTTGTTTAATTAACTAGCCCGTGACTTATCTGCAATAGTTTCCACAATTTTATCCATTTAGTTTGAATTTATGTTTGTCACCTCTACAATTTCATGATGCATGCATGTTAGGTGTCAAACTCACACCCACACACACCACGTGGGCACTCGAACATATGACCTCAATGTGTGATATAGATTGGGTCGCGGACAGTTTCATGGCCAAGATGGATTAGAAAAGGCCCGGTCAATGACAGAAGTGATCCAGACCATCAGACCTTAAATCGGGCGTATCTTGCAATTCGGAATGAGTTATCGGACGTAAAATATATGATTTCTGGGTAGAACGAGCTACTTTAGCCACCTATGCTGGGTTGCGCAAGCTGGATTTGCAAAATACCATTAGATTGATGGTCATTTCTCTATTTTAATTCTATTTTTACTATAAATAGTAAGTTTTAGTTTGATTATAACTCTTCATCCATTGGGCTTTAGGAGTGACGCCCAATGCGAGAAGTGCTTAGAATAATTAGGAGAACAGCTTGGTGAAGCCAAATAGGACACTTATTATTTTTGGCCGAAAACCTTGCACACTAGTGGAAATCACGACCGTCATAAATAGTAAGTTTACTATTTATAGTAAGTTCTGAATTCTAGGAGTTTTAGTTATAATTTGATTCTGAAATCTCTCCCATTGCTTAGTATCCCTATTTAAAGGGTTGTGAATTCATTTATTTTCATTCATCAATCAAATTGTGAATTTTATAGAATTTATCTCTAATTTTCTTGCTTTTTTCCTCATTGATTCGAGAAGTCTCTGCGAGGAGTCTAGAGAAGCTCCGTGGATTAAGAGTAGTTATCCTTGAGGAAGGCGGTGTTTGACCTCATCATGTTCATCCCTATGTCAATTTGGAAGCACACATTTTCTACCACTGAGCCATGAGTATGAGTAAGGACCTAAAATGCTCTAAAGTTGTCCATTCTATAGTTAGCTAGTTCAACAATTTCTTTCTCTAACTAGGAATCAACTAATCAAATACATTTACAATTCAACAGTCAGTTAAGAATGCTTCCTATTAAACTAGTAAATAAATGTTAAACACCCAAGAATTATATTTCAAGGTTTACTTGTTATCAACTAGTAAATAAATGTTAAACACCCAAATTCCATCTGGCAATATTTGGAAACAACGGGAAGGATTGGATCAATCTTGGCATCATTTCTAGTGTCAATAGTAGATACTGCAAGATTTTTAGTAGATTTCAAAATCCACTATATCTTTGGGCCCCATATTGATGCATGAGTTTTATCCACACCATCCATCCTTATGCACCCTTTATGCATTACATTCAAGTTGCATGTGTACAGGTGGTCGGCATCAATTATGAAATCATGTCTGTTGATTGTAATTCCATGGTCCACCAAAAGAAGGATTCACTTAATACCACGTTTTTTTTTCTCAAAGGAAGAATTTGATCCCAGATGTGGAATTAAACAATTAAAATACCATGGTATTTCCAAACAATCATTGTATAATAATGGTGTTAAAATATGTGGGCTTAGTTGTGAGCTTGTAAATGAAAGTTAATGGGAAGTGGATTTGGAGGTAAATGATTTGGGAGTAAATGGCTTACAAAGCTGTGTTTGGATAGGAGTAAATAAAATACATTTGAAATCAAAATATTCTACTTGGATGGGAGTAAATGGTACGAATTGAAATGCATTTGAATTTTTTAATATATTCACAAGAATATATGTGATATTCCAAACCAACTTGAATATCCCAACTTAGTGTACATATGTGATATTTAATAAAAGGATTGTAATAAGCTCATTGAAATATATACTTTTGCCAAAAATGAGAAAATTTTGAGTTTAACCATCCATTTAGATGGTCATCCTTCATACGGTTTGAATAATTCTTTTGGTGTGATTTTAGTGATGTGGCCGATATTTACTTTGTTTTAGAGTATCATTAGTGTGACACGTACATGTATGGAGGACATGAGCATAGTGGCACCTTTATTTACATGCGCGACTCTCCAAAGGAGTTCAAAAGGGCATTTCACCCCATTTACTTCTGAATCCTCCTGCGTAGAGATGATTTCATTTACATGCACATTTACTACTATTTCACTTCATTTACATGCATATATGTTCATCCAAATACACCTCAAATACCATTTACCTCCATTTACTCCCATTTCCACCCATTTACGTTCATTTACTCTCATCCAAATGGCCCCTGTGCAATTTCATACCATTTAATCCCCCATACCAAACAAGCCCTAAAATTCAAAGTTTACTTGATATCTAGCTGGTCAAGTTGGCTGGAACAATTTGGTTGGCTCTATTCAAGTTGATATCTAATAATTACTCTATTTGGTAGTATTCAAGAGTAATAATATATGTCTAGAATAGCTAGATTACATAGAAAAACAGCCTATACATGGTGGGCCACCACTCCTTTTATTGCCTAATTGGATATAACCACTACTTAGAGTTTAAAATAAAACTTTGCTAACCTCTCTGGCATGAAAATGCCAGCTAATGTACATGCCATGACATATGCCGTCGTGGCAGACAGGTGAAATATTCAAGCAATCCATTAGGTGGACCCTCCTTGTAGATGCTACTACCTACAGATAAAGGTGTTGCATTAAGTAGGTGAGCCATGATTTTAGAGAGAAGTCTCACGTCAGAAATGTTTGACTAATTTTTTCACAACCATACATTTGTTGAGTGTGACGTATGTGGATGGATTTTTTTTTATTATTATTAAAAAAATTCTTAAATGAGTGGAATTAGAAGGTTTTTGAAAAAATGAATTTTATTATTACCAGATTTCCATTTAAATCAGCTTATGCTTCTCAAAACAATGAAAATTTATTTTCTAATTATACTTGTAGTAAAAACCATTGATTAATGCTACTATTGATCTCCCAATGCGGGGAGTCTCTCCCCTATTTATTTCATGGGAGGAGAGTTGAGAACCACCGTTAATCTTCCAGTAGGGGCAAACTAAAGTCAACCGTGGAATATTGAACCCCACATACTTAAGGTGTATACACTTGTGGGGTGTGAGCTTGTAAGCATGGCTTACTTCTCTCTCTCTCTCTAAATATATACTCTATTTTGGATGAAATTATTTACTTGCCTAATCTATGCATCCCAACCGTCTAACTCTCTTCACTTGCTATTAGGGATGTACACGGGTCGGGCCGAGTCGAATTGGCCTCAGCCCGTTCAGGCCCGTTCAACAGCTGCACCAGGCTCGAACCCGGTCCGGCCTGGTCACCGGGCCAACATCTCTAGCCCGAACCTGGCCTGGCAGCAATCGGGCGAGTTCGGGCTAGTTTCGAACCTTCGAGTTCGGGCCATACGGCAAGTTTATGGGAAGGGCTTTGGCAGGTAATCCGCGTCCCATTACAATTTACAAGTTCATGAGAGAGAGGATATATTATAATTTTACTACATTTACATACATTTGACAAAGCATAAAATAAAACATTTTATACAAACTGAATACAGCTATACACTACTAACTACTGTCGAGGAGATTCATCTAAGCCCAAACTGCTATCTAAATCTTCATATACGTACTCATTCACCTCTCCCTCTTCAGAAGGTGGAGATAGCTTTTTATCGCGCTCCTCTTGTATTATTAGTTTTTTTAAACTATTTTTGTGAGAAGATTTATACGTAGTTCCCAACCTCCTGTAAAATGCACCGAGACTGGAGAGAAACTTATTTGAATTCTTACTATTTTCTTTTTACCCGTGCAGCTTAAACCTGCTTCGACATCATGTGATCTTGAAGGACATCGCTGATGTGTAGAAGCCTCTTCCATACTGCGCTTTAAGGCGAGTTGAAATTGTTCTTCTTCCAATGCTAATAATTTAGCTTCCTTTTCTACCTCAGAAAGTTTGGATTGGGGAGTGGAAGCTTTTTTGTTTGAATCAAGAACTACTTGGAAAAGAACTTGAATTTCTTTTGAGGCTTTAGGACACGGTCTTGCATCTCCATCCCGACAGGATAAGTGTGATCTGAACCGATTATTTTTGTTAACAAACTTGGTTCCACACAAATTACACAAAATCTTAAACTTTTCAGACCTTGGAGAATGGACTAAGGAACCATAGTCCCAAACGTTAACCCATGGTTCGCTTGAAGACATATGTACATATTGTGTTGGAAAAGTATTTTAGGCTTTTTAACAATAATGAAATACCGACATAAGATAAAAGCAATTTATAGATTAAAAAATAATAAAAGTCAACATAACTGATAAATAAAAATAAAAGTCAGCAAACAGATGTAGAAATGCATTGTGCAACTTGCATAACATCCATCAACATAACAGATAAATAAAAATAAAAGTCAAAAGAGTACCCATTACAACATTTGTAAATTCAAATAAACTAACAAGATTATAACATTCATCCCAAACATCCATCATATTGCTGTTGTTTCATGTGTTGCGGCTTTATTCACATTCTCCTTCTCTTCATCATCAAGATCACCTCCTAGACTTGGACGCAACCAATCTTGTGTACAAATTAATGCTTCCACTATATCTGGTGTAAGGGAACTTCTAGTCTTGCTCACGACCCTGCTTCCTATGCTAAACGCAGATTCCGATGCCATTGTTGAAATAGGAATTGATAAAATATCTTGTGCCATCGTCGATAGTGTAAGATATTTTTCTTCACTAACTCATAATTTTCACCACTCCAAAACATCGAACTCTGAATCCTGCTGTAGTACGACTGATACATGTCTAACTCTGATTCTTTTGTATCTGTGTCTGTATTTTCTTTTGCTAAGAAAGACATGAAATCAGCATCGTCGAAGCTTGAAGCAACTTACGATCTAACTTCAGAAGCACTTGGTGTGGACATTGTGGTTGTGTACGCGTTGTACAATGCTTCGATTGCGTCACGAACCTTCAAGGTTTCAGATATTGCCTTTTCAGTAGGATAAATCCTCGTGAAGATGTACTTAACATTACTCATCTTGTATCGAGGATCAAGAACAACAGCTAAGAACATTATCAGATGACAATCATCCCAGTACTTATCGAACTTCATTTGCATACCACCTGTCATGATTTGGAGAAAAAATAGACCGTCATCAGCAGCTTTCTTCAGGGCATCCTTGATCTTTCACACAGATGGAAGAAACATATTTGTTGTAGGAAACTTATTGCCAGAAAATATTTTCGTACAGTCATAAAAAACCTTCAAAAATTTGTGAACTTCTTTCACTTTGCTCCAATCATCATCAGTAGGCAACCAAGCATATGTTCTATCACGCACTGCATATTCTGGAAAGGCATGTTCCAATTCCAGGGCTGAATCCAGCATCTCAAAAGTGAAATTCCAACGTGTGCATATATCTAGCTTCAACGTTTTTGGAGACGTTAAATTCAAACATTGGACGTTGTCATTCCATATACTCAATCTTGACGGCGAGCCTCATATGTACTTCACACTCTCCCTCACATTCTCTATAGTTTGGTCAATTGATTTCAACCCTTCTTGTGCAATTAAGTTAAGAATGTGTGTACAACACCGAACATGAAATTTTTTTTTCTCAAAAAATAAACTGTCGGTTGCCTTGAATTGGTTACGTAAGAATTGTATGACACTGTCATTTGTTGAAGCATTATCTAAAGTTAATGAACTGACTTTTTTTTCAATGCCCCAATCTCGTAGATAGTTGTAAATGCAATCTGAAATAACCAAATCGGAATGGGGAGGTGGAAGGTGACGAAAGTTCAATATTCTCTTGTAGAGTTTTCAATTTTCATCAACATAGTATGCAATCAATGAAATGTAACCCTTTCTTTGATTTTGCGCCGTCCATATATTAGACGTCAAACTTACCCTTGAAACCGAATCTAAAACTGCTTTCAGCTTCATTTTCTCACTGGCATACATCTTCATGCACTTCCTCTTCATAATAACATGGGAGACCTTCTCAAACTGAGGATTAAGGTATTTACTATATCCTATAAATATTTCACTCTCTACCATCTTAAATGGCTGCTCATCAATGATAATAAGCTTTGCAAATCACTCCTTCAGCTTCCTTTTTTCAAACTTATGAGTGGTAAGTATACCTTCAGAAGCAGATCTTTCGAACTTTGTAAATGATAACAATTGTTGGCCTGATCGTGGAAGTCTAGGTCTCCTTGCACAACTTTGTCTATGTCTGTTTAAATGAGACGTCGACCCCCCGACACTTTTGGTGTATAGACTTTACAGTGTATACATCTGATCTTGGGGACATTGTTAACTACTACTTCTTCAAAATCATCCCAGACAGCTGACCGTTTCTTTCATTTGTTTGCAGTTGAAGACCTCTCTCCCTCAATAATAAGTGGTGAGGTGGCTGACGCACCGGCACCGGCACTAGGGTTAGGTGGGACTTCATCCTCACTAGTCATATTTAAAGATATGAAACAATTTCATTTATCCTTGGACCTTAGTAAAGAATTTCCTAAGCAGATAAATCAGTTACCCATTCAATGTTGGATAAATAGTAATGCTTTCATTATTCAATTTAAATGCCACGTCAAAATTTCGGCAGCATCTCCCCTTATCTCTCTAGAATATATTAATCTTGGATTTGATTAACATGTTAACTATCCACACAAAGTGTGGATATTTGATGAGGAAGTAAATGCAAGAAATATATCCAGAGAGAATTAGGAGAGATGAACCGAAACAAACATGTGCATTTAAATTAGAATAAATAAAAACATTAATACCTATCCAACATTGAACTGTCTAAAAAGGGATAATTTAAGAATTCTATGCATCTGAGAACACACTCAATATATGTCTAGCAACATAGAAATCCTCAAATGGGTAACTGATTATCCTATACTACAACAAAAACATAAAAAATAATTAAATCTGTTACCCATTCAATGTTGAATAGATAGTAATGCTTTCATTATTCAATTTAAATGTCACGCCAAAATTTCGGCAGCATCTCCCCTTATCTTTCCATAATATATTAATCTTAGATTTGATTCACACATCAACTATCCACACAAAGTGTGGATATTTGATAAGGAAGTAAATGCAAGAAATATATCCAGAGAGAATTAGGAGAGACGAACCGAAACAAGCATGTGCATTTAAATTAGAATAAATAAAAATATCACTGTCTATCCAACATTGAATTGTCCAAAAAGGGACAATTGGAGAATTTTTATGCATTCATGAATACACTCAATTTATGTCTGGCAACACAAAAATCCTCAAATGGACAACTGATTATCCTATACTACAACAACAAGAAAAAAAAAATATATATCTAACAGGCAATTGGTATAAGCATAGATTAAGACTAACTAACAAAAATAAAAAACATTTGTGATAAAAGATTTTATGTGGAGCTTTCTAGTATATACTATATACTCATACATGAAGTCCTATTTAAAAGTAAAAGGAATCCAAGCTAAAGGCATATCTACTTATCTAAATTATCTCAAACCTGTAATAAAAGATAACAATCAAATAATAATGTCTAAATCATAGTAGAACTAAACATTTACTAACCTTATGGATAGTGTCTACAGCTGTACAGTGTGTAGAAGCCACATAGTTTTATAGAAGTCCAAAAGGTTACCATTACCATCCAATTGGTATAGAGGATCTTAAATAGCAACCGACATGTATATAAACACCAAGATCATATCAACTCACACTAGAGGACCCCATAGCCCAAATTCATCAAGATGAATTGAATTGAATTGTGATGAAATTTGTGATGTTTACTAGAATCTATTAAGTAGATGAAATTTGTGATGTTTACTAGAATCTATTGAAGAAGTAGATGAAATTTGTGATGTTTACTAGAATGTATTTGGGAAGTAGATGAAATTTGTGCCAAATGACCCCGCCATGCACAAAAATATGAAATCAAATATCTTTAAAACAGTAAAAACAGGCTCCATAACTCTTTTGTCTAATTTTGTTTCAAATAGAGAAGAAACTCATCTAAAACCATGACAAGGTACTAGAAATTTTCTTATAAAAAATAGCGTTGTCTGTGGGATGCACCATACTTGTGTTGGCATGGGCCGTGATTTCCAACTGGTCCGGCTTGGCTAGTTAGGAGGCATCCAATTTAAATGAAGGACAATGTGAACAACAAGGTACTAATAATAACTAAACAACCAATGTGGCGTGCCCAATTAGACCATGCATCCATGATTCGATTTTAACTTAACCACCACTAACATGGAGGACAAATGTGAACTATGGGGTATCAGTGCTCTCATTCTTATATCATGTGGAACTAGTTGTATCATAAGGCTATGGTAAAACTATTGTATTGGATCCTTCCCTATATACCACTAGTTGGATTATAGCCTTACCATGCAATTAGTTTCTTTTGACATGTTAGACCATCCAAACATCTGTCTGGACTATTAATTTATTCTAGCCAAGTCTTTGTAGGTAATGATGCAAGAATCACACTGATAAGAAGATCCCACGCATCCAAGCAACAACATACAAAATAATCCATATATGTATAGGTCCAAGCATATATTTGAATTGTCTATTCAATGAAACCTGCTTTGGATTGCTTGTACTTCTAAAGAAATACTTTTGTTAGATGATGCTAGCCATTCAATCTGTGGCTTCTAAAATGGGTGGTTACAACAAAGATGACCAGCATTTTGAGGTCAAATATCATCCAAACAGTGTGATATTTTTGTAGTGGCTGCCAATAGTTGGCTAGAAGACATGACAACACATGCACACAGGCACTAGTCAACAACATGCACGTTGCGTGAATGCAACGTCCAACTTGATGAGAACATGTTTGCAAAGGGAAAAACTTACCATAAAATCTAACTAAACACTATAATACACGTTGCCAGAAGAGAGTGAGAATATGAGACTACTAGCATAGCTGCTACTAGACTAGTAGATATCAATCTTTGTGGTTTGATCTTTGTGAAAAATAAAAATAAAAATTGTATACAAAAAAAAAATTTAATTATTTTCAAATTGGTTACGTTAGTTTTGATATCAAAGCCAACTCCATTCCTTAGGATTTGTTTGCCTTTCTTTCCCTTCTTTATTTCCCAATTCTTCCCCATCATCACACCCAATTTTTTCTCCAAAACCCCAATATCCCCTAATTCACTAGCCCTAGATTTACAAATTTCCCCAACTTCCTTCACACAAAGACGTAATTTAGCAACTTAACAATAATATCATATAAAGAATTCCATGAGACCCAATACAATTCTATTATGAAAAAAATTCACACCAAAACAGCAACTAGAACAAAGATTCATGTTCCAAGTCACTTGATTGAGCGGTATACTAAAATCTCAAAGCATCACAAAACAAGACAAGTATATTTAACTGGCAAAAAGAAAAACTCTTAGGCCACCCCGACAGACACTCTAACAGAAACAGGAAGTGTTATCAAAAGCTAGTAGGCAAAGGTTAACACAGGAATTTAAGAGTGTAAAGAATAAATAATGCATATCCACAAAAACAATATCAAGATAACAAATAAAGCATAACTACAAAAAGAATATCTAGAGAAACAATGTCAGATCAATGATCAAAGAAAGAAGAAACCCAACGCATCGCTATTATAGAATTGGCATTTGCACTAATAGGACAAAGAGTAGATAACGGTGTGACTTCCCATACCATAAAGGAGCATCAACAACATATCCATGGCACAAGTATGGACATGTGCGCTGCCCCATTATGGATGAATTGTGGCCCTAAAATGACATGATAGAGTGATCATCAACATCAGATTGGTGTCTACAGAACGGACGATTGAAGCTCTTCTCTACCCAAATAAAACCCACTTCAGATTTTCCATAAAAATCATGAGCACGCAGTTGTTCAGAGCATAAACACCAAAAAGAGAGAGATTTGGAATTCACACTGAGATAGAGAGAGAGAGAGAGAGAGAGAGAGAAATCATACTCGTTGCGGTTGGATGGAGGGAGGAGCGAGCTCTGCTGGACGGACGGCGAGAAGAGCAAAGAGGCGGAGGTCCTCTGGTGGTTGGACGGACGGACGAGCAGAGAGAGGCGGACGACCTCTGCTGGTCGGATGAGTAAAGAGAGGCAGACGGCCTCTGTTGGTCGGATGAGAGAGAGAGAGAGAGAGAGAGAGAGAGAGAGAGAGAGAGAGAGAGAGAGAGAGAGAGAGAGATTTGGTGGGGTCGGGCAGGGAGAGAGCGAGTAGGGGAGAGGGTTTGGTGGGGACGGCTGGGGTCGAGCGTTTTCTCAAAAGGGAAAGGGGAAAGCGACCTAGGGTTTTCTTTTTAAAAGGGGTATATATAGTATGGCGAGTCGGGACGGGTCGGGCCGAGTCAGGATGGGTCGAGTCAGGTTTCGGACCGAGTTGGGCCGAACTTGGATGTATCTGAACTCAGCCCGAACTCAGTTTCGGGCTGCAGAAACTAGCCCGTCCTGACCCGAACTCAGTTCTGGGTCGGGCCGAGTCGAGTTTTTTCGGGCCAAGTCGAGCAAGTTAACCCGGCTAGCCCGGTTTTTGTTCAACCCTACTTGCTATGGTCACTATCCTTAGATAATTCACATATAATACAAAGAAATGGATCAAACATATCTTAGCCAATAGATATTTATCGAGCGTGATTTAAAATAATTGATAGTTAAAACTAAAATTTAATATTTAAAAATTCACAATTAACTAATTGAAAACTTCAGAAGTGTTGACAACCTTTTGAACACTTGATGGATAGTCAAAACCATAAAATCAACTCACATATTTATGTCCTTAGTAGACTAAGTGGATTCCTTATTGAATTATGTGTACTTTGAGAACCCGATGAATACACCCAGTTACACCCACTTTTAGTGACCATGCATTAGTTTCATAATGAGAGCAAAAGAACGTTCAATCAAGTCTCTACATCTACTCTCCAAGTCTATGAATTTGACGAACTTAGTGCAACTGCAAGCCTATTGATAGATTTCTTAGTCTAAATAATTGCAACCAAATGCAAATGACCAAATACCATGTGGGAAATCATTCACGACACACTTTATACACTCACTTAGGATAAGAATGATACAAACAAACATTAAGTCGACCTGATGGTGGAAATTGTTTGTCATAACAACAAGTCAATCCCCTCAAACGAGACCATTCTATACATATCACACATATGTTCCAAAATTCATATAACCATCGCAAAATAAAATCCATGGACCACAAGTCCTCATTGGCTAATCAGCCATCTTATCCAATCTCAATTACCCAAAAACATCAATGATAATCCTCTTAAACCCATATTAATAACATGTTACCAGTGTTCAAATTATCTCCGATATTTTCAAAATATCTCCGATATTATCTTTATCTCAAACTCAACGATATCGATAACACTGGTAGTGATACCGATAATACTGAGAGTATAAGAAATTTTAGGTATTAGCAATGTATTACTAAGTATCGCAAACGTATCAATATAACTAATGTAATTAATATCAATATTTTCAACTACCTAAATTCTAGGTGTCGCTTGTATTGCCAATGCATAAATTATATCACCAATATTTTCGACTATGTAAATTCTAGGTAATGCTTGTATCATAAGTGTATCAACAATATTTCAATAATATTGTCAATGTATTGATATCATCAGAATTTTGTTTATTAGAAAAAAAATGTATTTCAATTTTTGTTTCACGGGCACATGGTTGTATGTAGTTAGAGCTGGGCAGAAACTGACCTAATCCGGCATATCCGATTCGAACCGAACCGAAGGCCTGAATCGGTGCGGTTCAAGTAGGATCAATCAGATCTGATCGCACATCGGATCGAGTTCAGATCCTGGTCAATCCGGACCGATCCGATCTGAATGGATCCGATCCAATCCGACTCGGTCCGCATAATGTTCATTCAACATTCATTGTTTTGTGTAATGTTGTCCACTTGAGATTGGGATATACCTTATTTTTGGTTTAATACCATAAAATGATCTAGAAAAATAGATGGATGGAATGGATGAAATAAATAAATCATGGTGGGGTCCACAGAGCACTAACCACCAGGGGGAGTAGCCAATCCATCCTCTTACCTCAGCTCGTGGCTCGAGGTGCATCGAGCACCGAGCTATGCCGGACTTCCATAACACCATGATGCATGTAGGGAAAGGTTCTATGCGTCGAGCTCATAGGAACTTCCCATGCGGTCGAGCTATGTGGGCCCCACCGTGATGCGTGTCTAACATCAACACCGTGCATTTGATGGGTCCCCTTTAAATTATGGGATATCCCGAAAATCAGCCGTATACGGAACTCAAGTGGGACATACCATCTAAAATCATGTGAAGACATTCCTAAAACATATAAAAGCACTTGGTGGGGCCCACCTAAAAATTGGATGCATCTGAAACTTGGTATGACCCCTCATTTAAGTGGGACACACATAATGGATGGTCTGGATTTGTGAACCACACCTCGGTGGGCCCAAAAATGATTATGAATGTTTTAATGGGAGGGTAACCCGTAACCCCTGTCAACTTTTGTAGGCGAAGTTGACTGGCGGTGTACGAACACTAGTGTATTAATGTCAACAAGTTTTGTGGGTCCCATAATGAGGTATGTGTTATATCCAAATCGTTCATCCATTTAGCGGGGTCGTCTTAAGGCTTTAGCCGAAAAATAAAACAGATCTAAAGATCAAGTGGACCACACTATAAAAATAATAATTTACAACAGAAGATTTGATCCGAACTGTACCCAACCCAATCCGACTCGGTTTCTCTAACTGAGTTGGACTCGGTTCGGGTTAGGCTAGCAGTGCAATGGATCGGATCGAGTCAGAGGACCCCGACTCAGTCCCGGATCGGATCGAGTTCGGGTCGGTGTACTGAAAGTTTTGGGCCGAGTTGAGTTGGACCCAATCCGGTCCGACTCGACTCGATGCCCACCTCTATATGTAGTGTTCAATTTGTATTGATAATATTAATAATATCTTGATATTAAATATCGCAACATGCGTAATATTGAGACCATAATATTTCGTTTTCTTTTCAATTGTTGATGATTTTTTGTGAAATTCATATGTTGTTTATATTTTGCAATATCAATGAATGTTTATATGGAAGATTGGATGGGATATGGTTGGACTGATTTCCTATAATAACACATGCTTTTAAGGCCTCATTAAATGGAAACTTGTCATGTATGTATTTTTTTTATAATTTTTTTTAAATTTCTAAATATGCAAATATTTACATTTTAATATCTCCTGAAGTTTTGCTGAAAATTCCATTGTTTTTTCAATATTTCCTCGCATTTCCAGTTATCAACAATATTATTGACGATATCGATATTGTTCATGTATCCCTGGCTAGCGAAACGTTTAGTGATATTGCTACTTCAAACACTGCATGTTGCGGAAAAATTTATAAGTTAAAAAAATAAATGTATCATATCACTAATCAATGTCTAATAACATTGGGTTTTCAGCAAACAACCGCAACATACTTAACTAGTGGACGGACCTAATTCCTACTTGAGCCGGCTTGGTTGACGGCTACAATATCCAAACCATTCATCAGCTGGGATTCTCTATTCTAAGAATCAGGTCAATCTACTAATCAGGTGGGCCACATTTACACAAGCAATTGTACTGTTATTGAAACTTTAACAGAAGCCTGCTAGTCCGTCCATTTATTATAATATCATGGTACAATTGAATGGGTTACCTTTCGCTTTGGACAGTAACATCTACATGATGAGGTCCACCTGATTGATGGATGGGATATTTCACCTGTCTGCCATCCTGACATATGAGGACTACCTGACTTGTACACGTCAGTGCTGTGAATGTGTTAGAGTGGTTTCTTTTCGTTGTAACAGCCATAATCCTAGCTATGATCTTGATGGTTGATACGTAATCCCTCCGATCAGCCATGACAGGAACCTGGCATCCTTTATTGGGCTGGCCATTGATAGCCACTAATCTAAAATCACTCTGATTTTTGATTGACCCAGCGGATTTCTCCCCACTGCATGATTTCTACAGGTCCATTTGTATGTAAAGGGCTAGGATTAACCAAACAATCTGACCTTTGGAATAAGGGCCATGAACTAGTTGACGTATCAAATGAACGGTTCAGATCTAGTCCAAATGTTCCACACGTGCGGCAATGACTCGGAGGAAGGGTCCGGTCGCATGTTGAATGTGGACTATTAGTCAACCTTTTTCTAACCATCCGTTTTTCTGGCACATAAATCAAGTGGACCAGTTTGATTTTGGGGTGGGCCATGTTCTCGTTGGTTCTTACTTGATGAACGGTAGGGATCTCTCACATGTGTGAACATTTGGCACGTGTTCGCGTTTCGCCCTCGCACTTTGAAAACACACGTGACTTGGTCTTAGCTGTCTCCAACGGTTCAGTCCTTTTCCCTCCGAAAGAATTGCGGCCGACAGCTGACGTACTCATACCGAGATGCGCATGTCTCTCCTTTACCGTAGATTCTACCACGCGCGACAGGGATCACGCGGACACACTCAAGTGGGTCCCACACGGTTTCCTTGGAGGACCGCAGTCGGTACGTGGCCCGCATCTTTGCTTTTAGTGTACAAGGGTTTTCAGTTCTGGTGTGTGGTGGCCATGATCAGGTAATCTAAGCCATCGGGCCGTTGAATCTGAAGATGGTGAATATGGGCCGTTTTAATCTATTCTAAGATAGCACATGTTACACGTATCAGAAATCTAAACCATTCCTTGCAAACACTACCTATACTAAAATATAACGTTAGTATGCTAATCAACCGGATCAAACTTGTACGAATGGTTTCAACGGTGGGAGACAACCCAACCTTTCAAATGTTGTGCCGCTCGAGTTTTACATTTGCTTCCTTTTGCGCTGAAATCCTGACACGTGCCAACACAAGATGTTATCACCCGATTGTTGGGGACAACGGAAGCACACGGAAATGAATAAAGCCAAGTATTCCGGTAACCATTTTGAATTTAATATGGAAAAATCTTTTTAGAAAAAAAATAAAGACCATGGCGGCAAATACCGTCATGAAAGATTATGAAAGTAATAAAGAAAATACCCAATTCGAGCAATCCTAGCCTCGAATCTTTCATTGCTAGTCTTTGAAAGAGCCTAGGAATGAAATAGAAAGCTTGAGATACACCCTAATTTCGATTACACCCATATTTATAGCCTTTCGGAGAATCACAATCGAAATCAGAAATAAATCCTGCATATACACAACTAAGTGTAACTCTGCGTATATGTTCAATGGCACCTTTGATGGAACTTCGATGGCATTGATAGACCGTCGATGGCATCGAACCCACTTTGATGGCATTGAACTAACACCAAGACATTCAAGCGATAAATTATGAATTTCTTGAATTTTTCTAATGACATCAAGCAGGCCATTAATGTTATCAAAACTAACTTCGATGGCATCAAACAGCCTTTAATGGCATCGAACAGGACACTAAAGTGTCAAACGACTATCATAAGAAAATCTAAAATTTTCTGATGGCATCAAGCAGCACTTCAATGACATCGAACTATCATTGACAGACATATTTAATTACAAATTTAAGACATCAATTTACAATCTCCACCATGTCTTCAATCGCCGTTTTCCATAACTCATTTTCTCTCATCTCTAATTCCATATTGCATCATAGCTCCTCCATTTCTTCTCATGCATCCTCCATCTTCCTTTACACATTCACTAAGCCCAAAGAAGTTGCATAGAACTTGAACTTCTCTCAGGGAACCACCTTAGTGAGCATGTCTGCCGGATTCATGCTTGTGTGAATCTTCTCCAAAGTCATGCCTCCTTCCTCAAGCATGTGTCGAATAAAATGGTGACAAACATCAAAGTGTTTAATACATGAGTGATAAATATAGTTTTTAGCCAAATTGATAGTGCTCTCGCTTTCACAATTAACCGGCACAGCCTCCTATTGAAGCCCCAACTGATTTATCATACATCTCAACCAAACACCTTCTTTGAATGCCTCCGTCATTGCCATATACTCAGCTTCGGTTGTGAAAAGAGTCGCCACAGACTGAATCTTCGACATCCAACTGATTGCTCCACCCGCCAGCATAAACGAGTAACCGAAAGTCGAACTTTTTATACCCACACTACCTGCATAATCAGAATTCACATAACCTACTAACTTGACCCCTGATTTCTCAAAAGATAAGACCTAGTCTTGCGTACCTCGATTGTATCAAAGTAGTCATTTCATTGCTTCTCAGTGTTACTTTTTGGGGTTAGATATATATCTGTTAACAACACCAACCGTATGTGAAATATCCAGTCTTGTACAGACCATGACATACATTAAACTGTCAACCACAGTCGAATAAGGCACATAATATATCTCTTGCTTTTCTTCATCAGTTTTAAGATACTGTTCAGAAGAAAGTTTAAAATGAGTCGCGTGGGGAATGGTAACCGGATTTGCCCTGTCCATCCCATACTTCACAAATAACTTTTCAATGTAATCCTTCTGAGATAACCAAAGCCTGCTCCTTACAATAATAGGATGATGAATTGGCTATCACCTAGTGCTTTAAAATAGACACAATGATCATGCTCACTCCTAGTAAACTTCTGACTCAACATGAAAGAATCAAACTTTTTATACCACTACCTAGGTAACTGTTTTAGGCTATACAACGTCCTTTTTAACCTGTAAACCTAATTATCTGCCCCTTTTATTTTAAAGACTTCTGGTTGCTTCATGTAGATCTGTTCTTCCAATTCTCCATGTAGGAATGTAGTCTTCATATCCATTTGTTCCAGCTCGAGATCATATTGGGCAACAAACGCCAACACGAATCTGATAGATACTTGCTTCACAACCAGTATGAATATCTCAATGAAGTCGACTCCTTCCCTATAAGCGTTTCCTTCGCTACCAACCTTGCCTTGTACCTATCATAATTCTTCTTGAAGATCCACTTGTACTCGATTGCTTTTTGGCCAACTGGAAGCTCTACAAGCTCCCACATCTCGTTCTTGTACAAGGAGTTCATCTCATCATCTATCATATCTTTTCACTTTTTTACATTAGGCTCATCAATAGCTTCCTAAAGAGTAGACGGATCCCCCTCATCCGTAATGAGGGCATATGTGATGTTTGAGTGATCCATGTATCTCGCAAGTAACCTGTGTTCTTGTAGCAGATTCCTTCTCACAAGTGGCTACTTTACTTGTTCTTGTACCCTTGTTTGCATATCTGTCTCAACCTGGGTATCACTTGTGTCAACTTGAACATTCACAATCAACCTTTCCGGTTCCTTTTACTTATCCTTACAGAATAAGGATCCTTCATCGAATTTGACGTCACGACTAATGATAATTTTCGTGTGACTCGGTCATACAGTCTGTATCCCTTCACACCACAATCATAGCCAAGAAAGATGTACTTTTTGGCTCTTTAGTCTAGCTTATCTCTCTCGACTGATTGAACATGAGAGTAAGCTTTACAACCAAACACATGCAATCCTGAGTAGTTTACCGTCTAACCACTTCATACTTCCTCTGAAATTTTACAATCAATGGCCATAGAAGGAGACCGATTCACCAAGTAACAAGTCATATTAACGGCCTTAGTCCACAATTCATTGTCCAACCCAGCATTACTAATCATATAACGGGCTCTCTCCAAGAGAGTTTGATTCATCCGCTCAGTCACACTGTTTTGCTCTGGTGTGTACCGCACTGTGTTGTGCCTCACGATCTATACATCTTTACAATATTGATTAAATTCACCTGAAGTAAATTCTCAACCGTTATCTGTTTTTAAAACTTTCACCTTTCGCCCTGACTTCTTTTCCACCATCGCTTTCCATTACTTGAAATTGGTGAAAACATCGAATTTATTTTTTATGAAGTAAACATATACTTTCCTAAAGTAGTCATCAATGAATGTGACAAACCATGACGACCCTGCAGCAAAAACCACAGGTGACAGCCCCCATAATCAGAATGCAATAATCAAGGACACCCTTACATACATGTTTACCAAACTTAAAAGATAACGTTGACTGTTTACCATATATACAATGCTCATATATATTTAAATAAAAAAATATAAAAGCTAGAATTATACATTGATTAAATAGTACTTTAATACCCCGCTCGCTCATGTGGCGTAAACATGCATGCCACATACATGCAGATGTGGAATCTGCTATAGCTGTTGCAACTCCACCCAACGAAGTGCTCCCGATCAACCTATAAAGGTTTCCATTCATCTATGCTTTCATTACAACGAGTGCTTCTTTTGAAACTTTAAGGACACGATCAAAGATGGTGATCTTGCACGCTTCGAGTGCTCTAAGAGATACCAAGCTCTTCTTCATGTCAAGAACGTGTCTCACCTTGATCAAGGTACGTTCCATGCCATCAAACATCTTGATGCGCACCGATCCAACACCTACCACATTACAAGCATTATCATTGCCCATAAATACCTGGCCACCATCGCACTCTCTGTAAGGTGAGCCAACTCCGATGGGAGTCATGTGATATGAAGCCCCGGTGTCCAAAATCCACTCGTCCCTACGATCATCATATAAGTGCCTGACCATAGACACCGACAACACATAACTTCCACTTGTACCTTCATTAGACTCAGCAGTGTTAGCTTCCTTGTACCTTCATTCTCAAGTTATACAATTGTCGTCAGAGAAATATCTTATTTGACATCAATTTTCCTTCGTATTACATTTTGCAATTTATCCCACAAACCCTTTGCAGTTGTTTGGTTGGACATGTTAAACAAAAATTGAATCATCTAATGCAAAAAGAAGATCTATCATAATTAATTGATTTTTCTCTTTAATTACCCCATCTTTCATATCTATGGGCTTCTTTTCTTTTCCTTCTATTGTAATTGCACAACCTTTATTCACTAATATTACATTCATCTTCAATTTTCACAACGCATAATTGAATTTGTTGAAATTCGACACCTCAAATCTTGTAGAATTCAATCCTATCATTTGTGCTAAAAGTCTTCTCAACGTTTAGCTTCGATACCAATTGTTATGAAAAAACACCCATATAAGATCAATGCAAGCAATGAAAAATCACAAAAAAAAGGCTAAACTAATACCTAAAAGACAAGGAAAGAAATAAAAATAAGAGTCAACACAGAGATTTATGTGGTTTAGTAATATACTCATATTATGGGATAACAACAGTTTTTTTCTTCACTAAAACAAGATAAACAGAAATATAAGACTTAAATATCTCCTATACTTACTCCGTATAAGAGCCTATTATACATGAATACTCCAAAAGATTATACAATGGAATATTTCTACTTGTGCTCCTTATATTGACAAAACAACATGAGAGAGCACATGTCAAAGCCTTATTCCAACTATGCTTCCCCACACACAACTATATATGTATATAGGTATGTGCAAGAGAGAGTATATTTGTGTGTGAGAGTGAGAGAAAGATCACTAATTGTAACGCCTCGAATTTCGAAGGTCAAACAAAGCTCAACTCTCGAGATCCAACACATCACTTATGGAATATAGATAATGATATTTAAATGTTGTCAATGTTACTGCATTAAACATGAGGGGGATTATACTAAAACAGCATATCATACTCCAGAGATAATTTAATTTCGCAAGCATAAGACTGAGATAAATATATAAAGCATATACATGTTTCATAACCTCCAGAGTATCAGTATAGTACTGGGCTGAATATAAACATGTATTGTTTTAAAATTTATAAAATCTCAAAATGTACATGTCCGACTACTCCATATACTCTCTGTGATCCCGTCGATCAGCGCATAGTCTACATAGACCCGCCTGATAGCTGTACATAGGAGAACTCCTCCTCGTTAAAGAAGTCCATCTCAGATGTAGAGACTCCGACATCACCTGCATCTACAACAAAATCTGGGTGGTGTTTTAAAACACCATCCCAGAGTGGGAGTGAGTGATCAACTCAAGGCAAAGGTTAACATGCTATCAATTCAGTCAAGCAGTAATGATCAAGCAGTATAACAGTTATGTCCTAAGTACTCTTGTTAATGCAGGGATGGTATGTTGTAATGATGCATGCACTCGCACGAAGCTCCCTCACAAGTGGCTTCGTCAACCATTCGCGCATAACAAACTCCCTATACGTGCCCTTCATCACCAAATCACATGCAATGCGGTGCATGGTCGTGTTAGCCAAGTACTTAATTAGGCTTATTCATACAGCAGATTTAGGAAACTAAGGCACCTCCCTTTATATCACTAACCCCAAATGGAGATCCATCTAGGGTCGTCAATCCTAGTTAATCAAATACGATAGACAAGTTGTAGGGCATCGCCCCTAATGAAAGCAGTGGATAGGCAAGTTCAAGAGTTTATTCTCGAGGTCACTACAGGGAGGCTCGTCACCTTAGCATAGGCTGACAACTCGAATACAGTGTCCTATACCACCGTATTAGGCTCACGAATTTAGGTTGCTCACTGGTTACTACGGGGAGGCTCATCACCCCATCGTAGGCCGAAAGCTCCACCACGGTGTCCCATACCACTATGCCCGGATCATGAGTCTTAGCGGATCGTGGTACCATAGTTGAAACGGGTTTTAAATTGGTAACTGGTACCTTAGATTCAAGCAGTAATGTCCATACATGGTAAACACACAATAGGTCAATTGGGTTATTTGACAAGTTCGATTGGTATGAGCGCACGGCGAATTAATCGACATGGAGTGCATAAGCACTCCACATGACCTAACCACTGTCGACAATCATCGTACGACTCAGATTCATCAAACGTATCCAATGTGACGAGACTAATTCAACTACTTAATCGGGAATCTCTACCGATTGCCTGGACTACATTGTAGTCCCAATCATACTCAAATGCAACATGTAGATACATGTGGCAATCATATAAGCATTTAACAGACATTCCCAATACGAATCTCATTCGAGCATTTCATCAAACACATTTCACATATTATCAAATATTTCATTTCATCCATAAACTGCATAATTGGAATTTAGGTTATATGAGGGAAACTATACATATAGATAAGGTAATTGAGAATCATATCTCAACACCCTTAATAATAATAATTCACCAACAATTTTCTCATTCAGACATTTTATCAAATACTTAAACTACACATTACCACGTACATAGACTAAATTAGTTACAACATATATTAAGGCAAATCCTTTCACAAGGAGATTGTCATACACACAACAAACATGAATTCTAGGTTAATAGTCAGGGAAGCACAAATCATAATTTCAAATTCATTCAAACATTTCAACAAACACATAGAATGCATATTTGTCCAACATAGTTCATACGTGTATAATATATGGAAAACGTCGTAACTAAGATCATATGGCAGCAATCAAGTTAGACATAAATCATTGCCGACATTTAAAGCCTTGAAAACCATAACCTAAATGTTTATAGTTCGCACCTTCCATCGGAATCCTCATTTCAAACGTGGTTCGAATCTTACGTTCCCGTATACAGAACAACGAGTACCTAAATCACAAAATAGGTTAACTATTTCTTCGATTACTCTATTTGGATTCCTAAATCAAGATTAGGATTAGGATTTCTTACCCAAATCGTAGTTGAAACGATTCGTGTAGCGATGGTGAGGAGATGAATTAGCACATGGAGTAGTGGGAGTGAATCCCGACAATGATCTCCTGAACTCTCTCTCTTCTCATCACTCTTTTCTCTTCTTTTCTCTCTTCTCTCTCCTAGGGTTAGAGAAATTCGTATGGAATGAGAATGGGGTGGTTTAAGGGCATTATATAGGCCTAGAACTGATGTCAATGGCCCCACGGGCATGGTATACTTAGGTTATAGCCAAAGGGTGTTTGTTTCGGGCAGACGGAACACATCTGGAGGTCCATTACTCACCTACGACATGAAGCAAGTTCCCTAACCATGGATCTAAGCCAAGTTAAGATTTCGGTACGATCGGATTAGTGGATTGATCGTGGAGGACCTGTATTAGATCAACGGTCGTTGTCACTCGATCAGGGCCACAAGTATACCGATATATGCAGGAAAATTTCTCTAATCCATGGTTGTTGTTTAGTCATAAACTGACAGTCTCAAATCTTCAATTTCTCCCGCAAGCCAATGACCCAATTTACTTAAGTTCTAGTTAATTTTCTAAAGATATTCGCATTTCTCACACACTTTACTCAGGGCTCAAGTTGTGCATTTTTGGATACTATCTGGGCTCGATTCCCGCGATGGTTGTCAAGCCCAATAAGACGGTCATAACCCTATAGTTTCACGGTCATCGGCCTTTCGACGTACGGTCCAGGTCCGATATAGAGTTTCAATGTGCTCCTGAGAGCAACCGGCTTTTGGGATTTCTCCTAAGTTTTTAAGTAGTGTTGAGTCAGTGATTTTGACGGGTTTCGATCTTACCATTCGTATAGATAGTGGTTCAAGCTAATCCACCGATTAATTCAGTTTAGTACTTAATTACTTTTCGTCTAATTTCTACAAAATACGGTCCTTAGGAATTTCTGTCTGAGGTGGTCTTCGGGCCTTTGTATGGATTTTTCCCAAGACGTTACAATCTACCCCCCTTAAAGAAAAATTTTATCCCCGAAATTAGTACCTTTTCGTACTCCTCGAGGATCTAAGGGTAGTTTTTACGGACTTCGGCTTTCATTTTCCAAGTAGCCTCTTGCTCAGTGTGGTAAGTCCACAATACCTTCACAAGTGCAATAACCTTGCTACGCAGCACTTGTTCCTTCTTATCTAGAATACATGTCGGTCGAAGTACATAGGTAGCATCTTCACTTAGCTGTACTTGCTCCCATTTGATAATATGAGAAGGGTCAGGAACGTATTTCTTCAGCATCGATACATGAAATACGTTGTGTTCGCCTGCGAGTGGTGTGGGCAAGGCGAGACGGTATGCTAACACACCCACTCAATCTAGAATCTGGAATGGGCCTATGAATCTTGGTGTAAGCTTCCCTTTCTTGCCAAAACGGAGTATTCCCTTCATGGGGAAAACCTTAAGAAACACATGGTCCCCAACTTCCAATTCCAACTGCCGCCGTCGTGTATCGACGTAACTCTTCTGTCTACTCTGTAATACAAGAAGTCTGCGTCTGATAATATCAATCTTTTCTGAGGTCGCCTGAACCATATCTGGGCCAATCCTCTTCTCGCCAACTTCCACCCAACAATGTGGTGCTCAACATGGGTGCCCATACAATGCTTCGTAGGGAGCCATGCTAATGCTCGCTTAGAAGCTGTGTTATAAGCAAACTCGGCATAGGGAAGGCAGTCATCCCAACTGTCCTTGATATCAAGCACACACGCCCGCAACATGTCTTCTAATATTTGATTTACCCGTTTCGTCTGCTCATCGGTCTATAGGTGGAACGCAGTACTGAACTTCAATTTCAATCCCATTGCTTCCTAGATTCGAGTCCATAAAATAGACGTGAATCGCGTGTCTCGATCCAACACAATCTTCATAGAAATTCCGTGCAGCCGTACTCCTTGATGTACATCTTGGCCAAATCATTTGCTGAGTTTGAAACTCTAATCGGGAGGAAATGAGCCGATTTCGTCAATCGGTCCACAATCATCCAAATGGAGTTATGCCCTTCCTCGTCTTCGGTAACCCGAAAATGAAGTCCATGGATATGAAATCCCATTTCCGTTCAGCTATGGATATGGGCTGAAGTAAACCAGGAGGTCGGTGATGCTTGGCCTTGACCTGCTGACACGTGAGACAACGGACATGAAGTCTGCTATTTGGGCCTTTATGTTGTCCCACTAGTACGAATGCTTCATGTCTCTATACATCTTCATACTACCTGGATGCATTGTCATCCTTGAATTGTGAGCGGCGTGCAGGACCTCCCTTCTCAAGTCATGGAGATTCGAGACGCATAGACGACCGCGATATCTCAAACCTCCATCGAAGCCAATCCTCCATTCAGATTCTTCACTGTCACTTGCTTGCTTTCTCATTTTCACCAACAGCTCATCTTCCTTTTGTGCCGTAATGATTTGGTCATCGATAAGCGGTTGTACATGGAGGTGTGTGACGCTCTCGAACGGCTCCTCTACTGTAAGCTTCTATTCAAAGTCTTGCGCAAACTCTACCATATTCTACTCTTCTATCATCAGTGGAGCTGCAAATTCTATCGTCTTCTTATGGCTCAATGCATCAGCCACAAGGTTGACCTTGCCAGGATGGTAGGAGACCTCAAACTTGAAGTCTTTCAAGGTTTCCATCCAACGATGCTGCCGCATATTTAATTCTCTCTGCGTGAAGATGTACCTGAGGCTTTTGTGGTCGCAAAAGAGCTCAAACTCCTCTCCGTAGAGGTAATGTCCCCAGAGCTTTAATACAAAAATGACCGCCGCTAATTCCAGGTCGTGCGTGGGGTAGTTTTCCTCGTGTTTCCTCAGCTGTCGCGATGATAGGCAATCACTCTGTCCTTTTGCATAAGACACAACCCAAACCAACACGAGATGCATTGGTGTATATAGTATATCTGACTCCTTGTTCCGGCAATACTAGCACGGGTGTAGACGTCAGCTTGTCCTTCAATTCCTAAAAGACTGCTTCTGCTTTCTCATTCTAGGCAAACTTAAGATTTTTTCGAGTGAGTTGAGATAGCGGTCGGGTTATCTTGGAAAAGTCTTTAATAAATCGACGATAGTAGCCTGCAAGGCCAAGGAAACTCCTCACTTCAGTAACCGAACCGAGCTGCTCCCAATCTTGTACTGCGGTCACCTTAGTGAGGTCCATGGCAATACCTTCTTTGGATACCATGTGTCATAGAAACTTAACTTCTTTCTTCTAGAAGCCGCATTTTCGGTATTGAGCAAACAACCGATTCTTCCTGAGAGTATCGAAGACTGCTCGCAGGTGCTCTTTGTGATCTTTCTGACTCTTAGAGTATATCAAAATGTCATCTATAAACACGATGACAAGCCGGTACAGATACGGCTGAAACACCCAGTCCATGAGGTCCATGAACATAGCTGGTGCATCCATAAGTCCGAACGACATCACAAGAAACTCATAATGCCCAAAATTGGTTCTGAATGTTATTTTCTACACGTCTTCATCCCTGACGCGCAACTGATGATACCCGGACTGCAGGTCAATTTTTGAGAAATATTGTACCTTTTCAACTGGTCAAACAGGTCATCTATCCTAGGCAGAGGATTCTTATTCTTGACCGTGACATGATTCAGCCTGCAATAATCAATACACAACCGCAGCGATCTGTCCTTCTTCTTTATAAACAATATAGGTGCTCCCCAAGGAGATATGCTAAGTTGTATAAAACCTGACTCCAACAGATCATCTATCTGTCTCCTCAATTCCTTCATTTCATATGGAGGCATGCGGTATGTCGGTTCGGAAATGGGCATCGCACCAGGCACAAGGTCGATAGTAAAGTCGATCTCGTGCCGAGGAGGTAGTCCAATTATTGCTCTGAACACGTCCATGAAATCTTGGACTATAGACGTGTCCCCAAGTGTCGGACCATCAACATTCTCAAATAAGGAAGCATAACAACTTATACAGTAGGGCCAACTGACCTGAACTGGGAAGGTAAAGGTCGTACCCTCAAGTCCACGGGCTGTCACTAATCTGGTATCACAATCGATCTCTGCCTTCATTTCAGTGAGCCAATCCATGCCGAGGATGACGTTGTAATGATGCAGCGGAGTGACAATCAGCTTAATGCGCACCGTTCTGCTCCCTAAGTTTATTGGGCAATCTTTACAAAACTTAGTAGCGTCGGAGAACGTCCTTGTCACGGTAAGGACTCTCACCCCAACCATAGGAGTAGTGCTCAACCCTAATCACTTGACTGTAGAGCATGATATTATCGAAATAGTGGACCCGGTGTCCACCAATAGAAATACAGGTGTACCTTGAATGTGGGTAGTAACTTCAAAGGCTAAGGGCACTATAGTTGCTGTCTCAGATGCTCCAGCTACTAGTGCATGATTTCGTTACACTGTCAGAGGTCGTTGAGGCGACCTATTTTGGGGTACAGGTGGTCGGTAAAATTATTGTGCTGGCGATGTCGATCGTAGAGGTGGGGCTGATATAGCTAATGGTTGATCTTCTGAGGTGGCGTAAAACCATTGTCCCTCCTCTTAGTAAAACAATAGGTGTTGGTATGGGCCATCTTCTTACAGTAGGTGCATCACAAATCTGATCGCCTCTGATGGGTCGGTGGAGCCATAAGCCTAGGAGGTGAATCTACACGTGGCCTCTTGCCTAGAAATGGTCGATTCGGCAATTCAGGTCGAGGTCTTAGGCCCGTGGGCATACGTGTCCAGGACAGTCTCTCGCCATCCTGCTCAGCTCGCAGAGACAAGTTCACTAGCTCAACGTAGTTGAGAATGCTAGCACAACACATCTTCGTACGGATATCAAGCCACAGGCCCTCAGAAAATCGTTGCATTCTCATCGGCTCATCTGTTAGGATCAAAGGAGCATATCTGGCTAGCTCTGTGAAGTGGTTCTCGTACTTGGCCACAGTCATTCCTCCCTGACAGAGGTAGAGAAATTCACCCTCCTTTTCATTACGGTAAGTGAGGGGGTAATACTTTCCATGAAAGCGTGTTTCAAACACGTCACACATCCACACGTATCCTGTGGAAACAGTTTGTAGGATGTTATCCCACCAAAGATTGGCCTCCTTCTTGAACATATGGGCCACAAGCTCCACTTACTCTGCCTCATTACAGTGCAATGGCTTCAACATCTTGGATATGCGATCCAACCAATACTCTGCCTCCTCGGGTCGGTGAGTGCCCGCAAAGATAGGAGGGCGAAAATGCTGGAAGCGTTCAAATAGACCACTGGTATTCAAATTTCCAGCAGGCTGCACAGGTGGTGCAGGCGGGACCATACTCATGTTTTGGGCAATGGCCCCCGTAATAGTGGTCCAAACTTGCTATTGTTACTGCATTAGGAGCATCATTTGCTCTGATCTATCAAGGGGAGGAGCCGCCTGAGGCATGTGTAGCATTGACGTAGATGCACGGTTCTGTTCCGGAACCGGTGGTGCACAAGGTGTTGGCCCATTGGTGGGGCCAGTGGTCGGCTGTGAATCCGGCATAGTCTCGATGTCCGGGCCTAAGCTAGGGTCCGTATGCCTATCACTCAGGGGAGGTGCCCCATCAATTGATCCATCAAGTGCGAGAAGTGCAATGTTCCGAGTGTTTTTAGGAGGCATTCCCTATATACAACATAGGGTGCAACATGTGTGAGATTTTAGAACAACATTACTCAATTTTTCAAACATTCCACACATCCGATAACAAAGGAAGTTTCATGCATTTCATTTAGCCAAAATTGTCATAATACATGAGATGTAGTATTACATGAATCATGACAGAGGATGCATGTAAGCTAACCTAACAGAAGCTTTAAACACTAAGCATACCAACATCTAACTAAGCCTACCAAGGTTATCATAAAGAAGAAAAAAAAAAGAAACAAGAAATAAGGAAAACCATAAGACAACTACAACACAGAACTAGTCCGCTGACTCTAGGGAAGGTGGAGGCGCACCCTTATCCTGCATACAACACAGGAGGGCCTTTAAGGTGCGAGACATCTTCTTAAATTTCTGTTTCAGATAAGCCTGATTCTCCTCAATCCTGACCATGCAGGCTTCTAAGGCAACCCGATCATGGCGATCGTCATGTGTAGCAGTAAAAGGCTCCCTATCTGAGTCTTGGGCCTCCTCTTTTTCTTTTTGCTCTTCCTTCTCACTTCCCTCTTCATCACTGCCTTCTTCCACACTTCCTTCCTCCTCACTTCCTTCCTTTATTTCGTTTCATTCCTCTTCTGCACTACTTTCTTCCTCTTTCTCATCCCCATACTCATCGAGTCGAGCTTGACGTTGTCGAGGACCAATTCCCATATTGTTGAGTATAGGATCATTAATAAAGTAGATCGGCATCAGCTCATCCATATTAAGTCTGAAGCCGAAATTACGAGCAATCTTACATATAAGTCGGCCAAATGGGAGTGAAGCATCACCCCTAGTAGAGCGTGCGGTCTTGATTATCTGTAACAGGATGAACGTAACTCCCTACCCAGCTCTATACAGGAAGTCCACCATCAGACAAGTGCATTCCATATGGTTTCTCTACCTAGGATACACATTGTACGTGCATACATGGTGGAGTAGGCGAAAGTCTGCTGCCAGCTTAGTCGATGGGAGGCTATTGCCTCGCCTCCAGTGAGCCAGTCGACCATAAAGAAATCGCGTGCGGCGATCTCTCTCTCGCACACTAGTGAGACGAGATTCACTAGCATGCACCTCACCACGTTCAATTCTCATAATTCGGGCCATCACATTTACATCGACTATGGCTTCCTGCCTTCCCAAGGGAATAGTAAACTGAAGAGGCTGCAGTAGTGGATTCCGTATGTGGGCATAGAAGGCTCTGACATTGCCTTCACTCGCATGAGACTTGCCTTCAAATATGAGACCCTACCCGGACTCCAATAGGAGGTCCATCACTGGATACAACCCAAATAGCCTTTCATCAACATGTGCTTCAAACACGACTTTACTACCATGAAACTTACCAAGTCCGATGCCTGCCGGTAGAGATCTTTCGAGTAGGATTTGGGGATCGAGATCCCGTTTTGTTCTTCGATCTCGCTCGGCACTTGTATAGCCGTGGCGCTAACCTACTTCCTCGAGCAGGTAGGACGGCTCGGCCCAGCCTCATCCGGGGCCTCCCTTCTCTTTCCCATAAGGGAAAGGAGCGTTGAAATGGAAAAGATGGTGGTGACAAGCTCAAAGAGAGCTATGGAGTTGGAAAAGCTTGAGAATAGGGTGGATTTGGGAAGTTTGAGAGTTATAAGACACAAAAGTGTAGGCTTTGTGCTCAAATAGGTAGGAATAGGGAAGGTAGGGAGTTGTGAGAGGTGGGTTTAAGGAAAATGGTGGAGGTGGGAGTGAAATGTAGAAGAAGAAGAAACTTGGTGTGTATGGAAGGGAAATTTGAGAGGGAAAATTGAATTTTGGAGGGGTTTGGAGGGTTCGGAAGCTTGGAATGGAGAAAAAGGGGAGTTAAATAGGTGGTCCCACACGTGGGTGGGCCCCACACGGTCGGTCGGTGGGCAGCGCGCCTCCATTGCCAGGGTGCCACCGTGGCCCGCTGTGGAGCTGGGCGGTGCCGCCGTGCCCCACTGGGGTGTCCGGTTGTGGCTCCGTCCTGGGACGGTGGCCACCCCCTCCCAGGGTACTATGCATGTGTGGGGGACCCCTTGGGTCCCACTAGATTTTGTGATTTGGGCCCCTATGCCCATCTGATGCGTTTTCTCGGTCTAACAAGCGCGTATTCACACTTTTTGGATTGTGTCAAGTTGGGATTCATGGAATTATTGTTCAAACCCATCGATTGACGGCCTAAAAGGGACTGAGATCAATTTATATGATCTCGGACGTGTACGAGCTACGCTACAATAGCTAATTTCGTCTATCAGTGAAACTTTGGGATCTTACGATCATTTCTATATTTCATCGCCCCCTTCCTAAGTCAGAGCATGTTTAGAGTGCATTGTGTTACCAATAACCCAGGTCCAGTTTAATCCAAATCATACTTTGATATCAACTTGTAATGCTCCGGATTTCGAGGGTCGACCAAAGCTCTACTCTTGAGATCCAGCACATCACTTATGCAACATGGATAATGATGTTTAGATGTTGTCCATATCAATGCATTAAACATGAGTGAGATTATACTAAAACAGCATATCATACTCCAGATGTAATTAAATTTAGCAAGCGAAAGACTGAAACATATATGTATCTAAACAAGTAAATGTTTTACAACCTCCAGAGTATGATTATGCAGCCGGGCTGAATATGTACTTGTATTGTTTCAAATAGACAAAATGGAGAAATGTAAAGTGTTCAACTAAGCCGATAATCCCTATAATCCCGTCAAATCAGTACTAGGTCTACATAGACCCACCTGAGAGTTGAACGTACGAGAATTCTTCCTCCTCGTCTATGAAGTCCAACTCCGATGCATAAGCTTCGTCACCACTTGCATTTACAACAGAGTCTGGTTGCTGTTTTAAAACACTGTCCCAAGGTGGGAGTGAGTGATCAACTCAGTGGTAGTATAAGGCAAAGGTTAACATGTTATCAATTCAGTCAAACAGAATTCAGTCAAGCAGTACAATAGTCATGTCCTAAGTACTCTTGTTAATACATGGATGGTATGTTGTAATGATGCATGCCCTCACCTGCACTCCCTCAGCGACTTCATGTAACGATCGCGCATGGCAAACTCCCTAAACATGCGCTTCCTCGCTAAAGCACATGCAATGCGGTGTATAGTCGTGTTAGCCAAGTAATTGATTAGGCTTATTCATACAGTAGGTTTAGGAAGCTAAGGTACCTCCATTTATATCATTAACCCAAACAGGGATCCATCTGGGGTCGTCAGTCCTAGTTAATCACATATGATAGGCAAGTTGTAGGGCATCACCCTTAATGAAAGTAGTGGATAGGTAAATTCAAGTGTTTACACTCGAGGTCACTACGGGAGGCTTGTCACCTGAACGTAGGCTGACAACTCAAATATGGTGTCCCATACACCACTATATTTAGCTCATGAGTTTGGGTTGCTCACTAGACACTATGGGGAGGCTCGTCACCCCAGCGTAGGCCGACAGCTCGACCACGGTGTCCCATACCACCATGCCCAGCTCATGAGTCTTAGCGGATCGTGGTACCATGGTTGAAACAGGTCTTTACATTGGTAAGTGGTACCTTAGATTCAAGCAGTAATATCCATACATCGTAAACACACAATAAGCTAATCGGTTTATTAGACAACTTCGACTGGTACGAGCATATGCTGAATTAATCGACATGGAATGCATAAGCACTACACGCGGCCTATCCACTATCGACAATCATCGTATAACTCGAATTCATCGAACGTATCCAATGTGGCGAGACTAATTCGGCCACTCAATCGGGAACCGTTACCGATTGCCTGGACTACATTGTAGTCCCAATCATACTCAAATGCAGCATGTAGATACATGTGGCAATCATATAAGCATTTAACAGACATTCCCAATACGAATCTCATTCGAGCATTTCATCGAACACATTGCATATATTATCAAATATTTCATTTCATCCATAAACTGCATAATCGGAATTTAAGTTACATGAGGAAAACTATACATATAGATAAGGTAATTGAGAATCATATCTCAATACCCTTAATAATAACAATTCACTAACAATTTTCTCATTCAGACATTTTATCAAACACTTAGACTACACATTACCACATACATAAACTAAATTAGTTACGGCATATATTATGGCAAATCCTTTCACAAGGAGATTGTCATACACACAACAAACATGAATTCTAGGTTAATAGTTAGGGCAAGCAAAAATCATAATTTCAAGTTCATTCAAACATTTCAACAAACACATAGAATGCATATTTGTCCAACATAGTTCATACGTGTATAATATATTGAAAACATCGTAACTAAGATTATATGGCAATAATCAAGTTAGACATAAATCATTGCCGACATTGAAATCCTTAAAAACTATAACTTAAACGTTTATAGTCCGCACCTTCTGTCAGAATCCTCGTTTCGAACGTGGTTCAAATCCTACGTTCCCGTATACAGAACAACGAGTACCTAAATCACAAAATAAGTTAGCTATTTCGTCAATTACTCTATTTGAATTCCTAAATCAAGATTAGGGTTATGATTTCTTACCCAAATCGTAGTTGAAATGATTCGCGTAGACACGTCGAGTAGTGGGAGTGAATCCCAGCAACGATCTCCCGAACTCTCTCTCTTCTCCTCACTCTTTTCTCTCTTCTCTCTCCTAGTGTCACGCCCCAAAATTCGGGTACCCAAATAGGGTGTCCAGGATCCGAATTCTAGACCCGTGACCTATATAAAAAATAAAAATAAAAAGATAAAGTATGACAATTTTATATGCATTTCATTTTTTTTCCACCATAACCCAAAACTTTAAAATCCAAACACAAACTAAGATAAGTAATTACATAATCTGTTATTACATCGATACATAATTATTTAACTTAACTTGAAGTAAGAAAATCAAGTCAAACATTACTACATTTAGAGTTATAAAATAAAATAAAATTTATCCTATGTAGAATGACATGCCACGTGCATCCAACCACATTCCATACTCCACTACTAATAGTAGTACCCCGCATCTTTAAAATATTCATAACCTGAAATGTTTAAAACATAATGAGTTGACAACTGAATAGGATCACATCAATCCCGAGTTGAAAGTCTCACAAATATTACCAAATTTAACCTCGACATATTAATCAAAATAAGGCGAACATTGGATGTAAAATCATAATTAATAATTTAACATTCTTGAATATGAAATGAATAAATTGTTTAATGTAGCTTTTTAAAAAAATACTAAGATTTGGAGTGGATAAAACACTCATGTGTGCTGATCCTTTTAAGAGATGACCCACGGCAGAGCACCGGTGTTGATCCTTTCAGGGTATGACCCTCGGCAGAGCACCGGTATAACCTTTTAAAGACAAAAGCCTAGGGTAGTGTACCTGTGTGTATTGATCCTTTTAGGGAATCACCCAAGGCAGAGCACCTGTGTCGTGCTGATCATTTCAGGAATGACCCTGGGTAGAGTACCCATAAGAATCATTGCATTAAAAAAATAGTTCATATAAAATGCATCTAACTTACAAAGAATTATGACAGATATAGTGTCTATGTTCACATAATGAATATTCATTATCATCACTAGATAATATAAAATACTAATAATAATAATAATATTTATATTGGTTCAGTCAAATAAAGAATATCTCAATGTCTAGATTATATAAGGCAATTACTTATGAAATTTTCAATAGGGAATGATCACCTACCTGCTATAGAAAAATAGTGTGATGGGAGGAAAATAATCTGAAGAGATGCTGATTTCTACGTGTACTAACTTGGATTGACCAACTCTGAACTCGACCTGAATTGGAAAGTAGAACTTCATATAAATGCGTCCATCTCCATGAAAATCAGATGTTGTAGAAGGATCTTTAGGTTAGCCCGTACTCGGCGAGCAGAGTCAACTTGGTGGAACGACTCGATATACGTTACCTCCACTCAGGATCTCTCTTTCTCTAGAATAGTTGAAAGGGATACTGGAAAAACCGACAATGTATCATTGGAGATTGAGTCAGTGAGTCATGAACTCGATCTTGAACCCTCATGGATACTCTCCCTTTTCCTGATATCTCTTTTCTTCTCACAATCTTTCTTTTGTGATTTTCTCTATGGTTTTCTATAGGTAGCATGAGAAATGGGGTATAAAAATAATGTCAGGTGAGTTTAGTGGGTTGAGAGTTCATTGGACAGTTTATATTGATTAGTGGGTCCCACCATGATGATGGCATGGATGGTCAGATGGGTTCATGTGCGCAACTGTACCGCAGAGAACAAGGAAGGAGAGAGAGAATCATGGAGGAGAGGGTGTTCATGGGGTGACGTGTGTCAGCACGTCACTTTGCTTCTTTTTTTTTAGAGAGTGGACCTCACAAGAATGATGTGACAAATCCACACCATTCATTAGTTTTGCCCATCAAAGTTAGGGTGTGTGCCCAAAAATGAGGGTCATCCACAGCTTATGTGGGCCACGCCATATGTAACGGTGGAACCCACCGTTAAAAAAAATGGAGTATTACATTCTACCCACCTTAACAAAATTTCATCCTCGAAATTTATATACCTAAAAGAGGTTAGGATACTTTTCTCGAATTTCTTGTTCTCACTCCCATGATGCTTCTTCCTCACTGTGATGACTCCATTGTACCTTCACAAGTGGTATAACCTTCGTCCGAAGTACTTATTCCTTATAATCGAGAATGCACACAAGTTACTCTTCATATGTGACATTTTCTTGAATCTCTAGTGGCTCCCATTCGATGACATGAGAATCGTCCAGCTTGTACTTTCGAAGCATGGAAACGTGAAATACATTGTGAATATTGGATAACTGAGGCGGTAGGGCTAGCTTGTATGCTACAACTCCTACTCTTTGTAGGATTTTGAAGGGTCCGATAAAACGTGACTCGAGCTTCCCTTTCTTTCCAAAATGCATAACTCCTTTCATTGAGAAAACTGTTATGAACACATGATCTTCCACACAAAACTCTAAGTCTCTGCGTCGATTATCTTCATAGCTCTTTTGGCGACTCTGGGCGGCGCACATACGTTCCCGAATGATGTCAATCTTCTTGGAGGTCTCTTGAATAAATTCTGGTCCCAACAATGTCCTTTCTCCTACTTCGGTCCAGTAGCTTGGTGATCTGCAGGGTCTTCCGTATAAAGCTTCAAATAGTGTCATACCAATGATAGCTTGGTACCTATTATTATATGCAAATTCCACCAACGGTAGATGATCGTCCCAATTGCCCTTGAAGTTGAGAATGCAGTTGCGTAACATATCTTCTAAAATCTGATTCGTCCTTTCTGTTTGTCCATCAGTCTACGGGTGAAATGATATGCTACAATCGAGAGTAATTCCCAAAGCTTCCTGTAGACTTGCCCAAAACCGCGACTTAAACCTGGGATGTCGGTCGAAGATGATGGATACTGGAGTACCATGAAGTTGGATGATCTCTTTAATATAAATTTTACTCAACTCCACTGCAGATGTAGAAATCTTTATTGGTATGAAGTGTGCGGATTTGGTTAACCTGTCCACGATCACCTATACAGTGTCATGGTGTCGACTTATCTTGAGAAATTCAACTACAAAATCCATGGATATATGCTCCCATTTCCACTTAGGGACGTGTAACATCTGCAAGATCCTGGTGGTCTTCTATGGTCTGCCTTCACTTGTTGACATGTCGCATATTTAGATACATACTCAGCGATTTTCCGCTTTATGTTGTTCCAATAGTATTGGCGCTTGACATCGTGGTACATTTTAGTCTCCCTTGGATGGATGGTGAATCTTGATCTATGAGCCTCATCCAAAATCTATTGCTTCAAATCAGGTTTGTTTGGAACATATAGCCTTCCATGAAACCTAATCCCTTTATCAGCGCCAATTCGCCATTCTGCATTCTCCTTCCCTATTCCTTCTGCTCCTTTTTCTTGTAGCCAGACGTCTTCCTTTTGAGCTTCTAGAATATGCCGAATCTAAGAGAAAAGTTTACCATGATCTAATCTCAATTCTAAAGATTAAAAAAAAAAGAAAAAAAAGAAGCTAAATTTAGTTATTCAACTTAAGAAAAAAAAAAACACACCAGGACAGGCTATGTTACTAGTTTACTTAGATGCGCCTGTGGTTCTTCAAGCTGGAGTTGCAAATTGAAATCTTTGATAACATTTAGAATCTCCCACTCTTTGATCATTAGGCTGGCCACAAGTCTTCATGTCTTTCTGTTTAGAGCATCAGCTACAACATTTACTTTTCCTGGGTGATTTGAAATATCGAAATGGTAGTCTTTCAAAAATTTCATCCATCTTCTCTGACGCATATTCAATTCATTCTAATTAAAGAGATATTTTAAACTTTTATGGTCTGAATATAAGTCGAACTGTTACCCATATAGGTAGTGCCTCCAAATTTTTAAAGCAAAAACCAGTGTTGCTAACTCCAAATCATGCGTCGGGTAATTTCGCTCGTGAGTCTTTAACTGCTGTGATGCGAATGTGATAGCTTTGCCTCCTTGCATAAGAACACATCCTAATCCCTGATATGATGCATCGGTATAAACGACGAATCTTTCTCCTTTGGTCGGTAATGCCAGAACTGGGGCTGATGTCAACAGCTTCTTCAGTTCGGTAAATGCGTGCTCATAATCTTGGTCCCACTTAAAGTTCATAATCTTCTTAGTTAGATTAGTTAGGGGTCTTGATGTATTAGAGAATCCTTTTATAAATCTTCGATAGTAACCAGCAAGGCCGAGAAAACTTCACACTTCTGACACATTCGAGGGCTGCTCCCATTCTAATATTGCTTCAATTTTAGCTGGGTCCATAGATATCCCTTTCTCTGACACCACATGCCCCAAGAATTTTACTTCATGCTTCCAGAAGTCACATTTTGATAACTTGGCATACAATTGATTTTCCTTTAATGTTTGTAGAGCGGTCCTAAGATGTTTCTCATGCTCCTCATGAGTCTTAGAGTATATAAGAATATCATTGATGAATATAATTACGAATCAATCTAAATAAGGTTTGAATACCCGATTCATAAGATCCATAAATATCGCTGGAGCATTTGTCAATCTGAATGGCATTACCAAGAACTCATGGTGCCCATAACGAGTCCTAAAAGCCGTCTTGTGCACGTCTTCGTCCTTTATTATCAACTGATGGTAACCTGACCTTAAATCTATTTTAGAAAAGAACCTTGCTCCCTTAAGTTGGCCAAATAAATCATCAATCCTAGGAAGAGGATATTTGTTCTTGATTGTTACTTTATTCAACTGACGATAATCGATACATAATCTCATAGTTTCATCCTTCTTCCTTACAAATAAGACCGATGCTCTCCATGGTGACGTGTTGGCTTTAATGAAACCCTGATCTAACAACTATTGGATCTGATCCTTTTATTCTTTTAATTCTACCGGAGCCATACGGTAAGGTGTTCTAGAGATAGGTGCAGTTCTGGGCATTAAAACGATATCGAAGTTCACATCTCTCTTTGGAGGTAACCTTGGAATGTTCTGAAAAACTTTTAAAAACTCCCTAACCACGGGTATTTGTTCAATCCCTTCTTCTGATTGCTTGATTCCCACAATAGCCGACAAACCAATCGGCGCTTTCCTTCTTCCTGTCCCACAAAATTTCAGTGGAGATCATCCTTTTATGTTTAGTGTAATCGTTTTCCTAAAACAATTTATCTTGGCATGGTACTGGGACAACCAATCCATTCATAAGATGACATCATATTCCCTCATAGGCATAATTATGAGATTTGCTGGTAGTATTTCATTTTCAATTATGATGGGGCATTCTTCACATATTTGCTCTAAATTCATGGACTTACCGAGAGGGGTTGCTACGATAATTTTCTTATCTAATCGTACGGGTGATATACCAAGTGAGCATACGAAGAAATAAGATATAAATGAATGTGTAGCTCCTGAATCGAATAATGCTCTGGCAAGAGAGGTGTAAGCCAAGATAGTACCTTCCACCACATCATTAGTAGCTTCAGCACCATGTTGAGGAGTGATATTTGCAGGTTGTGTTGGGTCCTCATAAGCAGAAGCAGTAGTCTCATACATCTGTGCAGCATCATCTTGAGGTGGCGTTGGATCATCATAGCTTCGATTTGGATCCTCATACTCCTGAAGTTGGGCTGGATCATTTGTGAATGAAGATAGAGCGTAAACACGTCCTTGAGCTTGAGGTCGGGGCGCCTGACTTTCTGGCCTCAGTTGCTGATATTGGGGAGGCTTAACCTGTTGTTGCGATTGTTGAGGTGGTCTCGGATAAGCTTGAGGGTGTCCAGGTTGCTGGGATCGTGGATGTAGCTGTGCAGGCCTCTGAGGATAAGGTTGTGATGGTCTCGCAGCTGGATGAATCATCTGAGGGGGCGGCGGCGGAGGTCGTTGATATGAAGTAGACGGTGCATAATGAAGAGGCGGCCTGTAAAACGATCGTGGTGGTCCTTGATTCCCTGGATATTGATGACGAGGTGGTAGAAGACAATGGCGGGCAGGATGACCCACCTTTCTGTAGTTATGACAAGTCCCAGTGAATTGCGTTGAAAGTTGCTTCATGTTGGCATCATCTTCTGCCGCTTAGTTGCTTCATGTTGTGTGAGAGATGAATGGGGCGTGGTCCTGGCTCCACTCCTCATGTCCTTCCTCGGCTCGCGGTTCTTCCAATGCTCATCAAAGTCCTTTTCTATTGCGCTAGCATGTTCCAATGCTTCTGCATACATTTTAATAAGAAATGGCGCCAGTCGAGTACAGATAGAAGGTTTCAGTCCCTCAACAAACTTCTGCCATTTACGAAGCTCATCTGCTATGAGAAATGTTGCAAATCATGCCAACTTTGTAAACTTTATATCATATTGACGCACCGTCATATCTCCTTGTTCTAATTTCATGAATTCTATAACCTTTTGAGTACGCACATAAGCTGGAAAGTATTTATTTTCAAATTTTGTGCAGAATTGGTCCCATGCGTACCTTTTTATTCTCGGGTTCTCCCTGGTCGTAGATTCCCACCAATGATCGGCTTCTCCTTCCAACATATATATTACTAATTCAGCCTTTTGTTGCTCATTATATCTCATAGCTGAGAAAATTTTCTCCATCTACCTTTTTCAACCCTCAGCTTCACTTGGGTCAGACCCACCTTTAAACGTAGGCGGTCTCTGCCTCTTAAACTTTTCCAACAAGGACCCCGTCCCTTTAGGTGCTACAAGTGTCACTTGAGTCTGCTCCTGAGATTAAGTTATAAGCAATTGTGTTCCCATAAATGAGGCAAATCCTTCCATTGCCTGGAGGATCTTGTTAATAATTGCTCATTGCTTGGCTGCATTGGGTACTTGAGTCTCCGATGCGGCCCCTAGGTTCATACTTTAATCCGTCATAGCCTAAGATAAATAAAGATAATTATGAATTTTACTGAATAATTTTAAGATTATAAAAAAATTAGATGGTTCAATATAGGCATACATGAAGATCTAAGAGAAGTTAAACTAAGATGTATTTTAGAACTATGTGCAGAAATTTCTGGACATAAGGGTGCTATTCTAATTGATATTTTGATATTTTTAGATATTATTTTAACTTAAAATTTTTTATATAAATATATCTATAAGTCTACTATACCGTTGTAAAATTTTATAATATTTTAAATCCTACAAAATTTTTAAAAATTCAGAGAGTACACGCTGTCTAGATTTAAATAATTTCTAGATAGGTTTTTCTTAACCTCAAATACATACATGAAAGGTCAGTATTTTTAATTTTTACCTATTTTTTTATAAAATTATACTTATCAAGCTTCAATTGAGTTTTTGAATCACCTCAATTGGAGTTTTACTTAAATAGTTATGATTTTTCAAAGTCAGACATTTTATATTGATTATTGCTGCCTAATCTAAGAAATAGTTAGAAAATTCTCAGAAAATTCCTAACGTCCAGATTTGATTTTGTATGCTAATATACAGCCTAAATGGGATCTAAGTATTATAACACAATAGATTAAAATATCCTACGTATGTATTCTAAATTTCTCATCTCCTAGTTAAGGCTATTTAGGAAGACTTAGATCTAAATCTCTATTTTTGATTGATGTATGAAATAATGATCATAAATGTCATGCCTCAAAATTCGGGTACCAGAATAGGGTGTCCATGACCCGAATTCCAGACCTGTGACCTATATAAAAAATAAAAATAAAAAGATAAAGTATGACAATTTCATATGCATTTCATTTTTTTTCCACCATAACCCAAAACTTTAAAATCCAAACACAAACTAAGATAACTAATTACATAATCTATTATTACATCGATGCATAATTATTTAACTTAACTTGAAATAAGAAAATCAAGTCAAACATTACTACATTTAGAGTTCTAAAATAAAATAAATTTATCCTATGTAGAATGACATGCCACGTGCATCCAACCACATTCCATACTCCACTACTAATAGTAGTACCCTGCATCTTCGAAATATTCATAACCTGAAACGGTTAAAACATAATGAGTTGATAACTCAATAGGGTCACATCAATCCCAAGTTAAAAGTCTCACAAATATTACCAAATTTAACCTCGACATATTAATCAAAATAAGGCGAACATTGGATGTAAAATCATAGTTAATAATTTGACATTCTTGAATATGAGATGAATAAATTGTTTAACATAGCTTTTTTTAAAAATACTAAGATTTAGAGTGGATAAAACACTCATGTGTGTTGATCCTTTTAGGGGATGACCCACGGCAGAGCACAAGTGTTGATCCTTTCAGGGTATGACCCTCAGTAGAGCACCGGTATAACCTTTTAGGGACAAAAGCCTAGGGCAGTGCACCTGTGTGTATTAATCCTTTTAGGGAATCACCCAGGGCAGAGCACCCATGCTGATCCTTTTGGGAATAACCTTAAGCAGAATACCCGTGTTGATTATTTCGGAAATGACCCTGGGCAGAGCACCCGTAAGAATCATTGCATTAAAAAAAATAATTCACATAAATGCATCTAACTTACAAGGAATTATGGCAGATATAGTGTCTATGTTCACATAATGATATTCATTATCACCACTAGATAATATAAAAAAATAATAATAATAATAATATTTACATTAGTTCAGTCAAATAAAGAATATCTCAATGTCTAGATTATATAAGGCAATTACTTATGAAATTTTCAATAGGGAATGATCACCTACCTACTATGAAAAAATAGTGCGATGGGAGAAAAATAATCTGAAGAGATGCTGATTTCTACGTGTACTAACTTGGATTGACCAACTTTGAACTCGACCTGAATTGGAAAGTAGAAATTCATATAAATGCGTCTATCTCCATAAAAATCAGATATTATAAAAAGATCTTCAGGTTAGCCCGTACTCGGCGAGCTGAGTCAACTTGGTGTAATGGCTCGATATACGTTACCTCCACTTAGGATCTCTCTCTCTCTCTCTAGAATAGTTGCAAGGGATACTGGAAAAACCGACAACGCATCATTGGGGATTGAGTCAATGAGTCATGAACTCGATGTTGAACCCTCACAGATACTCTCCCTTCTCCTGATATCAATTTTCTTCTCACAATCTTTCTTTTGTGATTTTCTCTATGGTTTTTTATAGGTAGCATGAGAAATGAGGTATAAAAATAATGTCAGGTGAGTTTAGTGGGTTGGGAGTTCATTGGATGGTTTAGATTGATTAGTGGGTCCCACCATGATGATATCATGCATGGTGGATGGGTTCACATCCGCAACCGTACCGTGGAGAAGTGGGAAAGAGAGGGAGTCGTGGAGGAGAAGGTTGGTTTGTGGGTGACGTGCGTCAGCACGTCACTTGCTTTATTTTTTTTCTTTTTTTTAGAGTGGGCCCCACAAAAATGATGTGATAAATCCACACCGTTCATTAGTTTTGCCCATCAAAGTTAGGGCATAAGCCCAAAAATGAGGGCCATCCACAGCTCAAGTGGGCCACACCAAAGGCAACAGTGGAACCTACCGTTTAAAAAAAACAGAGTATTACACCTAGGGTTAGAGAAATTCGTATGGAATGGTAATGGGGTGGTTTAAGGGCATTATATAGGCCCAGAACTGATGTCAATGGCCCCAGGGCCATGGTATACTTAGGTTATAGCCAAAGGGTGTCTGTTTCGGGCAGACGGGACACATCTGGAGGTCCATTACCTGTCTATGTCACAGAGTAAGTTCCCTAACAATGGATCTAGGCTAGGATGCGATCGGGTTAGCGAATCGACTGTGGAGGACTCGTGTCAGATCAACGGTCGTTATCACTTGATCAGGGCCACAAGTATACCAATATATGTACGAAAATTTTCCTGATCCATAGGTGTCGTTCAGTCATAAACTGACAGTCTGAAATCTTCAATTTCGCCCGCAAGCTAATGGCCCAATTTACTTAAGTTCTGGTTCATTTTCTAAAGATATTCGCGTTTCTCACACACTTTGCTCATGACTCAAGTTGTGTATTTCTGGATACTATCTGGGATCGATTCCCATGATGGTTGTCAAGCCCAATAAGACAGTCTTAACTCTATAGTTTCGCGGTCATCGGACTTTCGACGTGCAGTCCAGGTCCGATACGGAGTTTCAATGTGCTCCCGAGGCAACCGGCTTTTGGGCATTTCTCCTAAGTTTTTGTGTAGTGTTGAGTGAATGATTTTGACGAGTTTGGGTCTTGCCATTCATATAGATAGTGGTTTAAGCTAATCCATCGATTAATTCAGTTTAATACTTAATTACTTTTCATCTAATTTCTACAAAATACGGCCCTTAGGAATTTCTGCCTAAGGTGGTACTCGGGCCTTTGTACGGATTTTTTTCGAGACGCTATACTAATGTATGGAATCACTACTAAAAAAAATAAGACAACACCAACGCCTAAAAACTTCAGTATTGACCTTCCTCGACAGCTTTTAGCCATTGAACGGGCTGTCGGGAAAGGGGGCGTCCGCGTTGCTTGCCGACAGTTAAAATCCATCGGCGTTTCCGATGGAAAAAGCCATTGGCGTTTCTCATTAAATTAAAAAAATAATAATGAACATGGATTGTCTAATCAATGCACGCATCCAAAACTAACTATACTTATTTCTCCAAAATCCCAAACCAACCAACCTATTTAAAAAGGTAAGTCTATACAAAAGGAAAGGAAGGAAAGGAAAAAAAATCAAAATCAGATCTATCATCCAAATCCCAAACATATGAAATTTGTATTTTCATAATAGAAATAAAATAAAATTGATTGTATATAACCCAATTCGAGATTGCCACATGACTATGACAGATCATGACAACTCCATCTAAAAGCAATATTAAGAAGAACGTTTATACAACAATTAAATCTATGCTAACAAAAAAATATATATCTCAATTCTCACAAATCATATGAGGTAAATCTTTCAAGCTATAAGTTAATTCTCACATTCTTAGTGAAGATAATGATTACATTCAAACTAAGGTATAAGCCAAAGTTTAATCAAGAAATAAACTTTGGACAATTTGGATTAAACTGCCTGAAATGATTACTGTAATTGAATTCGAAGCTTCTAAACTAGCCAGCAAACTTCTGAATTCTCAATAAATTACCTGAAATCAATGACAAGAGTTAAGAGGAAAGATAAAATCAAATCAATAAACTTCAAAAAATCAAATACAACAAATCAAATCTATCATTAATTTAGATCTTAATCTAAAGTTATTTGTAAAAACAAATGAGACTTGAGGACCCACAAGATCTTTGATATAAATCTAAAGATCTTGATCTAAAGCTATTTGTAGACGTTATAAAATCATCACATTGGACTCTATAGAGCCTTTGTTACATGGACTCCCTAATATAATGCCATCTACACAAGTTGCACACAAAGAAGAACATAAGACAAGCTACTTACATGAATGGATTGAAATGATAAAAGGTGCCGCATTATTTTCGTGAGATCTCAATTGACACAATGGGATAAAGGATGAAACATATCCCATCTTTCTATAAAATCTAAGGTTCATGCAGTTACCTCTTTCTAATTGCAAGAATAAATTGGCTAAACCCTATTTGCATTATATATAATAGAGATTACTATGTGACTATATATATATATATAGCCGAATGCTCAGCTGTGCACGAGTTTCATATTTTTGATAACTCATAATACATAATGTGACTCTAAAATCTGAACGGTCCATGTGAAGCAACACCTCATGAAACCTCCTAGGCCCAATTTTTTACTTTGATCCAAAACTTTAGTGGACCATGAAAAATGAAAATAATTTCCTCTCTTGATTTGCATTTCTCTTTGCTATGACCCACCAGAATTTTAGATCAATATAAAAATTTGTATCTTGGGGTTTCATGGGATTCCGCATCACATGGACCATTCGGATTAGACACCTATGACATATGTGCAAAGTTGTGCACATGTGTAGGTGCGCAGGTGAGCACGACTCTATATGTGTGTGTGTGAAATGGTTATGTGTGGTCGGCCTCATGAGAACTTCCCATAAGGTCATGTTGTATAGGCCCCACCGTGATGTGTGTCAAACATCTACCCCATTAGTCAGATGCACTATTCCATGGTGGTCAACCAAATTAAAAATCAAGTCAATCGATGACTTGGGTGGGCCACACCACATACAACAGTTGAAAGGGGTTACCCTCTCATTAAAACATTCATAATCATTTACTAGGCCTACTGAGATCTGGTTCACAAATCCAAGCCATCTATTGTGTGTGTCCCACTTGGATGAGAGGTCAAACCAAGTTTCAGTAGTATCCAAAAATCAGGTGGGCGCCACCAAGTACTTTTATATGTTTTAGTCATGTCTTCACATGATTTTAGATGGTATGGGCCACTTGAGTTCCATATACAGCTGATTTTTAGGATATCCCATAACCTAAAGGGGATCCATCAATGCATGGTGTTGATGTTCGACACACATCACGGTGGGATCCACACAACTCAACCTCATGGGAAGTTCCCATGAATTGACCTTATAGTTTCTATCTTTCTATATATATATATATATATATATATATATATATATATATATATATATATATATATATATATATATATAGAAAGAGAGAAATGTAATGGGAATTTTTTAATTTTTTTTGCTAGGTTTAAAATGCCTTTGTAACTTACATATCCTTAACTTTAAAGCTGCATTTTTTGTGCACGACATTAATTTTAAATGCCTTTTAAACTTCAAAGTTTAAAATGCCTTTTTTTGCCATGCGCATGACATGTAACCCATTCAGCACTTGCACCCCACCATTAAAATAGAATGCTACAGAAATCAGACCAATCCAACCAAAGGTAGGCACACTAAAGAAATCAATAAAAAATGCCTAAACACTTTGGGCCATTTGGATACCACCAAATAAGTTACTTTTTCTACTTATAGCAGTAGATAAGTGACTTATTTTATATAAGCAAGTTTGGTTTATGATTAGTTCTAAGGAACTTTTTTACTTAAAAAGTAACTAACTACTTTGGTTACATTTTTTAGCTTTTTAACTTTTCATAAGTTGCTAAAGCAAGGAGAAGCTTATAAGTATGTTGTTTACCAAACATACTTATCTTCTTATTTAGTAAAAAACTACGAACAGCTATTTGTAGCATAAGTAGCTTATTTTAAGCGGCTTATGGGCCCATTTGAATACCACCAAATAAGTTACTTTTTCTATTTACAGCAGTAGATAAGTAACTTATTTCAGATAAACAAGTTTGGTTTATGATTAATTACAAGTAACTTTTTTACTTAAAAGTACATAATCACTTGTCCTTTTTTTTTTTTTTGCTCTTCTACTTTTCATAAATTGTTGAAGAGATGCATTAGGAGATATCAAAGAGATGATAAGCTGATAAGTACTATTGTTTGCCAAATATACTTATCTTCTTAATAAGCAGGAAATAAGATAAGCCACTTGTGAAATAAGTAGCTTATTTTAGGCAGCTTATGATCCAAACGCCTCCTTAACATGAGTCCAAAGTGGTGGGGCCCAAAAAAATGAGCATAGGAAAGTTTTCATTTATTCCAAGTAGGGACCATGCTTTGCTAATCCAGACCATCAATCAGTTGTGCCACATTGTGGTTAGACCATACCCAAAAATCTACTCGATAAAATAATCTTTACCTTTTAATTTCATGATCTACATGAACACCACGTGTACTCACCATATAAGCGCGCCCCCCCCCCCCCCCAAAAAAAAAAAAAAAACAAAAAGCATCTCAAGCTAATCTATTGACGGTCCAAGTCACGGCAAAACCAAAAGCATTGAATCCCATTGGAATCCAAGGAATCCAAGGCGACAAAATTGGGAAATGGAAAGCTATTAAGACAAAAACGTGACCCCCAAAAAAATGGAGGGCCCGGATATCATCTTGGGTGGACTTTTTCTTGTAAGTGGGACAAGCATTTCCTCGTAACCACGTCCAGCTAAATGATGGAACGGCTCTCAATTTCAAATGACAAAATAGGAGTCCTTTGCAAACTTCACTCACCAGTTCCCGAGTCAACTCAGTACACGAATCACGAGCATGTATTTCCCGTGGGGCCCACTGAAAAAGACAATTAGATAATCAGAAACATTGCAGAGGACCAAATCTAAATGCCCTAAAATCCAATTATCACAGCAGTAAATGATCTTGACCATCCATTTATTGAGTTGAATATAAGCCATTGAATTTTGATTTTGACGGTACAGATTCACGTCTATACCAGAATGATCGATTCAGTGTTTCATACCATGTTCCAAGAGGGGTAGCACCCAAAACATGAATGGATCTGATCATCCGACCATCTTTGCTTGTGGGCCCAAGTGAGGTGTTGATCTATCTTTGGGCTGGGCTGGGCCTAGGCTCGTGCTTAGGCATGTTATACTAAGCCCATGCCAGGCTCTAGCTGGGATGGAGTTTTGGGCCGTATTGTGTTAGACGCTGAGACTATCCTGACTGGCCCAAAGCCGGCTCCTTGCCACCCTACCAGCAGGGTGTTAGGATAGGAAAATAAATGGAATCATGAAAGACTATTCAAAATAGCGGTGTGTTTGGATGTCCAAGTGAATGGGATCATGAATATTGAGTGAATTGAATTGCAAACATCCAATTTAATAAGGACGGTGAGCTATAATGATGTATCAAAGGGCCAGGCTGGCCTATTGGGATTTCAGACCGGGATCGATACCAGGCTGGGGTGAGATATTAAGCCCGTGCCTGAAATTTAAGTCTGTTTGTTAATCACATCAGTAGGGCGCAAGCTTTGTTTAAGAGCCCGTGGATCGGCCCATGATCAGTCTGTCTGGGGATCCAACTGGGTGTTTTTGTAACATATCAGACATGATAGGGCATGCCTAATGAACAGCCCAGACATCGGGCTTGAGCTAGGGCATGCTTGTTTTGGCCCATCATAGGCCCGTGCTGGGCTCATTGACATCCCAATTCCCTACCTTTCAAACGAGGAAGCAGACCTGAAATTGTTGTGATCTCACTTTCATGTCCAACTTAAAAGTAAAACAATGTCAATTTGGTGATTTCTTTTTTATTATGTAAGAGTTACAATTCACTTTGATATTGCATCCAAACGCGCAAAAGTAAATCATAGATTCAAGACACACTAGACTCCGAAACAGTTTCAAAAGCCTCACAATGTCCAAATTCCATATACAAATCCTCCATTATTGCAATTAAGCAGAGCTAAGTGCTGCTTTCGCAGGTGTGGAGGCTTGGGGCCGACCGGATCAGGATTAGCCTTAATCATGATGATAAATATAAATCAATGTAGATCAAAAGATCTTCTCATTTTCCCTAAGTAGAGTAGGAATCAGATCTCTAATCCACCCTCAAATGAATCCTTTGTTGTGATAAATGTCTCGTGTTCTGCAAAACAGTGATGGGGAAGTTATATATATATATATATATATATATATATATATATATATATATATATATATATATATATATATATATATATATATATATATATAAAGCCCCAACAGGGATTGTGGAGGTATTTTGGGTATTTCTATGTATTGGTATAAATATTAACTGGGTCAAGTTACGGTTACACGAGAAGCTTTTTTCGAGATCTTAGGGGTAATCCTTTTTTCGGAAGATAGTGATTTTGATAGGTACTCATCTGTGGAGTAGGAACAATGATGAACCAGGTAAATTCGTCGTATTTTGTGTGTGTTGATTTTCTTTGTTGCGTCGATTTGTTTCTTGCAAGTAGCAATGGGCCATGGCCTACGCACCGAAAATTAATTTTTTTATTAGACTGAGCCCAATTGGGGTAGTTCAAAACATTGGGCCATAATCATAATCAGGGCCCATCCATTGCCACTCCTGCCTGATTACGTATGCAAATGGGTCGCATCAACCTGATAATAAGTGGGTCTGCCTCCAAAAGCTCCACCAAATTACAAAATGGGTCAGGTCTGCAACCTCTCAAAATCAACGATGAATGCTGAACCCATTCTAAGTTGGAAATTCAAATAGACATTTTGGGTTTTGGAGGAAATAGTATTAGAACATTGTTCATGCAAAAACGTACCCAACCCATGAGATAAACGTGTCTTGTATGAGTCCCATTCGGATCGCCTAGACCTGACCTGACCTGATCCATTTGCATACCCTGCTATTGGTGACCAATACTTACAGATATCATAAGCCATAACAAGCAATCCTGGCGAGAGCTCCGCATGCCATGAGTATGAAAGTAAGTCCATCACTTCCCAATACTGATTGCAACGGAATTTCCTCCTTCTAAATTCCTGGGGATTGCTTTAAAGCAGCTTTGATCTCTCGAACTGAAATGAAATATTCTTGGAAGTTTTCCTTCCCTCACGTCCTCCAGGCAGATACATTCAAATAAACTGATCCTTATTCTCATTCATCAACAAGGCGAATCAACAAGACCATGAGCAATACAAAAGGCCTAGCACTCTTCCGTTGAGTTGGTCGGGGAATGGCCCTTCCAGAGGGGAGACCTGGGCTCAATACTGGTTTCGCTCTGCCTCAACCGGTTATGTGACATGACCATAAAAGAATAGCTTGCATTGACCCTCACACGACCCACTCGAATTATCATATTTCTTGAAGCGTCTTTAAGATATTGTAGGATGCAATCCATATGGATGTTGAGATGACTCGCATTCTTATACATCAATATGAACAATCTATCCTCAAATGCGCATGGGACACATCCACATGGCCTACATGAATTATCACTGATTAAACTGTTTTTCACAGACAATAAAAGGAGGCCATTGGCTTGCCAAGCCACCCAAAAACTCTGAAGCTTCACTCATTGGCGCACTTGTTGCAAAACTCAGCTGCATGCTGTTTGATCTCTAGATGGGCCATTGTCAATTTCAAATGGTACCAATGTATAAGATTGATGGTGTCAGAAGTGGGCCACCTTTGTCTTAGAAACAAGGATCCTGTGAACAATTTCTTAGAAGTGCATTCTGCCCTTTCATAGCTCTTTGAGCTGGTCATGCAAGCTTCTCATCCATATCATACGAGATCAGTGAGCGATTTGGGACATAACCCTCATCTTCTAGATGGCTGCTTAGCCTATCTAGGGCCTCAAAGGTCTCTTTCCAATTTGGGTGGGCCTTGTCATCCACCAGAAATTCATGAACCACACCATTCACCTCGATGGAGCTACATCCCGGTATCCTCTCCACTCCCATGTCTCTCATCAGCTTTCTCATCTTTGAAACAAGGTCCCACCGGTTTCCGGTCGCACATATGTTCGATAGGAGCACGTAGCAGCCCCCATCCCCAGGGGCCAACTTTAGAAGATGTTTCATCACGTGCTCCCCGGCACTAATATCACCATGGGCCCTACAGGCACTGAGCAAAGCCCCCCAGATGACGATGTTAGGCTCCATTGGCATGCTCCTGATAAGCTCTTTAGCCTCATCTATGAGGCCCGCTCGTCCAAGAAGATCAACCATACAACCATAGTGTTCAATCTTGGGTATGATGTTGAACTCTTTGCACATGCGAATGAATTGTCTGCGGCCTTCATCCACTGACCCTATATGACTGCATGCACTAAGTACTGCGACAAACGTGATGTCATTGGGCCAAACATGTGCCAATTCCATCCGTGTGAAAAGCTCCGTGACATGATCTCCATGGCCATGCATTGCAAGCCCACATAACATGGCATTCCACGACAAGACATTCTTCCTCAGCATCCCACGGAAGACTTGAAGGGCTATGTCTATGCACCCGCACTTTGCATACATGTCAACAAGAGAAGTGCCCAAAACAACATCATGCCTTAGTTTGTTTCTGTCCACATAAGCGTGAAGCCACTGGCCGATGTCCAATGCTCCAATTTGAGAGCAAGCTTGAAGAACGCTCACTAAAGTGACGCTATCTGGCCTAACACCAGCGACCAGCATTTCCTGGAAGAGGACAACAGCTTCCATGGCCCATGCACTCTGGGAGTAGCCAGCAATCATTGCGCTCCATGACAACAGATCTCTCTCAGGCATCTCATCAAATAGCGAGCGTGCAACATCCACATGGCCCCACCTAGAATACCCACTAATGGCTGCGTTCCAAGAAGCCACATTTCGTTGAGGCATTTCGTCAAACAGTTTTCTAGCATTTTTTATATCCCCACAAGCAAAGCACCCAACAATTACGGTATTCCAAATCACCGCATTATTAGTAGAAATTTCATCAAACAAATGGCGAGCAGACTCAAACTCTCCACATTTGAAGTAAACATGGATGAGTGCATTGCGAAGAAATTCATCTGACAGAAGCCCGTTTTTGAAAATCTTCCCATGAACAATTCTTCCTTCTCGGGAATTGGGTACTAAAGAAAAAGCTTTAAGAACAAAAAGGAAGGTGAATCTGTTGGGTTCTACGCCAATCAATCTCATCTGTTCGAAGAATTCAATCGCCCTTTCTGGGTTTCTCGCCACAACGAATCCTCTAATCATGGTGGTCCATGTGTAGGCGTTGGGCCGATCAACAGTGTCGGAGATCCGAAGAGCATAGTCCATGTTTGCAGCGGATACTGCGCAGAATTCGAGCATCTTGGATGCGATGAAGGTGTTCATGATTTCGCCAGTACGGATTGCCTGGGCTTGGATTTGCTTGAATTCGTTCATGGATTTGGAGGATTGCAGGTGAGATAGCGTTTGGGGGAGAGGATTTTTGAATTTTGAAAAGGGGGACGTTATTTGGCGGGAAAGAACGGAGGGCTGGGAAATGTACGGCATTCAATATAGCCATTAGATTGTGGGCGTTTGCTGGGAAGTGCATAAACCATCCAGGCATCTACTGTATATGAGAGTATTTCGTGACAATGGGCCGGGTTTGACCCGTCCCAGGCTAGGCCCGACCCGGCCCGATACTTCAGACCCATGCATATATGGCTAAAGCCCAAGCCCAAGCCCGAAAAGTTATTGGCCCCGTATGTTCCTAATTCATTCGTTGACCAAGTGGGCATATATGTAGGAAGAAATAGAAGAAATTAGCTATCTTATCCATGCTACCTGTTTTATCATATCATTTAGGGCATGATTTTAAAATAGAAGCATATCTAAAACTCAAGTGGACCACGGCACTAGAAACATTGTAAATTGAATGCCTAGGGTTAAAACCTGCTTGGGTTCATAGAAATTTTGAATTGAGCTTATATTTGTAAATCTTTTTTTTTTTTATTTCATATCATCCATGTTTATATGACCTTGTGAACAGGTTGGATGATAAATAAGCATTACTTTAGCCTTAAGAAGGTTTCAATGATGGATGTCATTTATCTCCAATGTTTCCTATGGTGTGATTCACTTGAGCTTTGTATATGAGACACGGATTGTGTCCCACCCCAGCCTGTCCCTAGCTACGAACAGGCAATTTTGTGGATAAGCCCACTGTGATTTATCTATTTATCTATGCTATTCAGCCTCTCTTTCCAATCATTTCAAGGTATGTGCACAAAAATGAGGTAGATCAAGGCTCAAGTGGACCACATCAAAGATGACCATTGCATTTAATGCAACCCAAGCTTATTATTTGGTGTGGTCTACTTGAGCGTTGGATTTGCCTCATTTTTTTGCATATACCTTAAAATGACGTGTGAGAAGAGATGAATAGTGTAAATATATATAGATGCATCACAATGGGCCCACCCATAGAACTGCAAATTAGTGGGTAGAGAAGAGGGTGGGGGAGGACACAATCCGCGGCCTTATATATGCTTCAATTTTGAGCACATGCTCTAATATGATCTTAAAAAATCAGAATAAGACACATACATCCATAGTACCAAGCACTTTATGGCATAATTAGTTACTCGACTAGGGTATACCAGCCTTGAGTAAACTATGTGGGCCCACTATAATGTATATGCCTTATCACGCTTTCCATCCACTTTTTCATATCATTATAGGGCATAAGTCTAAATTTGAAACATATAAAAAGCTCAAGTGGATCACACCACATCAACAGTGGGTTCCCACATCGGGGGCCATGGAAGTTTTGGATGCGGAAGATGCTTAGTATTTTCCCTTCATCCACGTATGTAGCCTTAAACATTATTGTGGGTCCTAGAAAGGTTTTAATAATAGACCATGTTATCTCCGCTATTTTCTCGGGTGGTGTGGTCTACTTGAGCTTTGAATATACTTCATTTATATGTCATGCACTAAAATGAGTTGGAAAAATGGATGGATGGCATGGATAATACACATACATCACGGTTGGACCCATAGAGTTTACTTAGCACGCAATCTGCTCTCGTGAGGCAGGAGCCTAACTACAGCCCAAGCCAGTAGATCCAGGTTCGGTCAAGCTCATCAGTTAGGCGGGCTATTTGGCCTACCCTTATTATCAACGGGCAGATGCTAGTTTCCAAGCTTGAACACGAGCAGCCCGCCAACAAATGTGAGTCGGATCTCAGAAACTCTTGGGTGGTCTCGAATAGGGCTAGCAAGAGATCAGATTCCAGTCGGATACCAGGGCTCATCGGGTTTAGGACTTTTCCAATGCAGGTCCATTCCGTCGTCGGGTTGTAAGGTTTATGGACCCGGACTGATCCATCTCGGGCCTTTCCTCGGCATTTTTGGGTGGATGTCTCAATTTTTTAAATTTGAGGGCCCGGACCCGGGTATGATCGGGTTTTGTTACCCCGATTGTGCAGACCTTGGTTTCAAGTCGGGTTAAGTCTACTTGAATTGATGGATTAGACTTGATACACATGTGCCACTTTGACACATGTGATGTATACATGCTGTCTTACAAGCGCGTGGTTCAGCAAACCTAGCAGTAAGGTGAATGGCTGTGAGTCCAAAATGTCCGGTGCCCTAGGAATCAAGTGGGCCATGTGTGCATTTTTCACCCACTTTGTGATTGGACGGTCTGATTTTCATGATTGGGCATCTCGGATACACACAGGTGTTTTAGTGAGCACGTGTGGAGTGTTGTGTTGGGCACTTTGAGAGGGGTGCTCAGGCACCACCTATCTGACACTGGGCCTTTATACTTTAGACCCAAGCCCACTTATTGAAATTAGAAATGAGCCCGTTCTTGGGCTCGAAAACTCTAGGTTAGTCACGACTTAGCAACTCGGACTGGGTTGTCCAGTCTCGACCCACCAGAATCCGCTCGTTGAGCCAAATAGGATAGGACTCAACCAGGTCCGAGTCCACTCGGACGAGTTGGCAATCTATGGTTATAACCCGTTTATTTATCAATAACCAAAATCAGGTTCGTGACCAACTAGCAGTCATCAAGTACAGGCCCGAGCCCAACTCATATTAGTTAGGGATCCAAAACATGACTGGGCCAGCTTAGCCCAGCCCACGGACACACTCCCGCGGACGAGATATGATGCATTAGTAATCCAAATGACAATGTCCATATATGGGATTGGTTGTTGGCATGGGTGTGAGTATAGTAGCCATTGGCAGAATCAGAGCCCTTCGCATCGCGATCTTTGATTATATGTGCAGTGTCGAACATGCCCAACATACATGTATAGGTGAGTAAATCTATATGTTTTAGAGGTGTTGATGCTGATATAAGATCGTTCCAGCTAGACCTTTGTCTACCAGCAAAACAATATGACAAGGGGGACCCTGGCTGCAGTAGAAAATCATTCGGTGCCAAACTAAGACTAGACACTATGGGTATAGTAGAATAAGAGTTTTTGTGCATACCTTCTATTACACGTAGGGTTCATAATTATTGCTCTTTGAAGCTAGTCACGTATATGGCAATGAATCTACCGTATAGTCGCGTATTATGCAAGGGATCATTCCCAGGATCCAAGGCGCCATCCTTGGCGTGATTCTCATATCGGGGATTAATCCTCCTTGTACATGAAGGAAATCTCCCAGTGGCCAGCTTCTGAGGAAGTCGTGATTGACAGTCGATGCCAACCTTTAAGTCAGGTTGGTAGATGTTCTGTAGAATGAGTTGGTCTATTGATTGTGGTCAGGGCCCAACTTGGAGGTCGGGTCAGTACTTATAGTCATTTGTGTGGTCGTGATAGCGAGATGTTAGTCAGAGCCGAGTTCACCACTTGGGGCTGGTGCTCAAGCCAGTCGTGGAGATCGTGCTTAGTAGTTCAGACCGAGCTTCTTATCCGATCTCTTCTTCCGTGCTATCTACCTTGTGTTTTCTATCTCATTTTAGTAGCTTGGTTAGTTCGATTTTACCCATAACAAGAGACATCGATGATTTAAAACTACACCGAATTGTAGAATTGAAACTAGATTGGATTAGACCAGCTCACCAAAATTAACAAGTTTGGACCTAACTAGCTCATCCTGCATATTAGGCCCTGTCTAATTTTTAAAATACCAAGACTATTCTACAGAGAGAGCGGATTAGATGAGACCCCGGTCTCACGCAAGACCATGTAGCCTTATTGTGGGGGCCCACTTTGATGTATGTATCATGTATCCACTATGTTCATTCAATTTTATTTTTATTTTTTCAAATTATTTTATGACATTATCCGAAAAATAAAATAAATCCAATTATCAGGCGAACCATATCATAGAAAATATTATTGATTGACCATTAAATATGGGACACAAAAGTTTTGGATCTAAGCTGGTTTTTTTTCTTTATACTCCTTCGTCCAAGCGTACGTGACCTTAACAACATATTGGATAGTAAATAAACACTATGGGAACATTAAGGTGCTCCTTATGGAGTTTTTAATGATAGAGTTGTCAATCACCACTGTTTTGTATGCTATGGTCCACCTGATAATTGGATCTGCTTCATTTTTTGGATGATGCCATAAATGATCTCAGGAAATGGATGGACAGCATGGATACATGATACATGCATCAAGGGGGACTTCACAAAAACCCCACCGTAAGAGCTACACCGTCTTATCTTATATGAGACCGGTGTCTCACCTGATCCACTCTCTATTATACAATGGATTGAAGTCTCTTGCGCCTCCTACTCCATCCAGCTCATTTTACAACATGAATCCAAGAGTGACCCAGACTCCAAACTTAAGTGGGGCACTCCAAAGAAAATAGTCGAGATTGAATACCTACTACTAAAAACTTTGTAGGGCCATATAAGAGGCTATTTGGTACTTATAGTGTATTTGAGAGGATTTTAAGGGATTTTGTTCCAAATCCATTGATTGTTGTTATATATTCGGAGGTAAATGAAATTAAAAGTACTTGAAAATTAACAATATATACTTTTGGTGTGTTTTGAAATTTCAAAATTTTACTGTACTTTGTGAGTAAAATGAATTTGAATATGGTAGTGCAACACCCCAAAAATCGACACCCAAGTATATAGACTTCGATCCTAAGTTCTCAGGTATTAACTTAATAAAATGCACGTGTCCTCGTTCTAATTCACATTAAGTCCATACACGAATAATCAGAGTTGCGCAATTCAGCTTAACGGAACCAAAGCGAGGTAGAGATAACAAAAATTAATAAATATAGGGTAAACAGTCAAAGTAAAATTAAAAAGTAATGTCTGCCCAAATGTAGATTATACGAGCCACAATATACATACCCAAGACGATTAAAGTGTAAATTTTTTTATTTTCGTCCAATCCTCCAAAACATAATAGTGGTGGCACAAGCCTACCCATCTGAGGTCTCGCTAGTACTTAAATCAATAATATTGCCTGGTTGGTGTTTTAAAACACCATCGCAGGTAGGAATGAGTAACTAACCCAGTTATTCCATTAATTCTAAGTTATACATATTATCGACCTAATCAACACAGTTAATGATAAACAAAATATCAAGCATTTTCTAAATACTCTTGTTAAATGCACAAATGAGATTATAAAATTATGCATGCACCTTACAATCCAACACTCCCTCATAAACGACTTCAACACCTATTTCATAAATGCCAACACTCCCTTACAAGCGACTCAAATGCCAAATCACAACATATCCTAGGGTATGCATGATTAGCCAAGTGATTATTAATACCAATTCATATGCCAGATTGGCAAAGATAGGATACCGACATTATATCACGAGTCCACATTCAGATCACATGGCTCGTTGTAGATAGCGGCCATCACTAGTATCCCTTTATCCAAATTTAGGTATCACTAGTTTATCTCACAAATTAACAATTCCAAAGGTATGGCATGATACCCAAATGTATGATAATCAACTTTGTATGAGTCGTCACTCAAACACCGAGTATGATCACTCAGTTTCAAGGTGCGAGCTTATCACATGAAATTAAATCATCACAAAAGAAATGGCTCATCACCCAGTTTCATTCACACCCGGGTCATTCGAACGATACTCTGGCATAAAACCATTGGTTTGGTAATTTAACGGGGGTCATTTGAACACTGATTTATCACCTCTATTAGTACCCACTGGTCACTATGGGAAGACTTGTCCCCCAACATAGGCCAACAACTCGGACATGGTGTCCCATTAGAGGTGGGCATGTCTGACCCGATTTGGTGGATCCGACTCGATCAGGCCTAATCCGATCCGAAAACCCGATCCGAAAGGATCTGGACCGATCCGATCGTGTAGTTCAGCTACTGTCAGTCTTCCATGTTCAACCCAGGTCAATCAAACAAGCTTAAGGTGGCCAACCTAACTTAGGTTACTCATTGGTTTAGGTAATTTACCGACTGACCCAACATCATAAGCAATTCTAATATCACTACGAACCTAGCGACTCATCATGGGATCATTGTGATGTTTCATAAGAATCATACATTTAACAACGCAAACACTTGGACATTTCATCAAACATGTGAGCCTTAATAGAGTAATACCTTCACTGGAGCATTTAATCAAACGCGTGAGTATCAACAAATCAACACATTCGATCTAGTGTTCGATCAAACATGTAAGCATTATTAAAATAACACATTTAATCACCTAGGCATTTTATCAAACATGTGAGCATGCGTAAACAAGTAAAGACACATATTACAATCAAATACGAAATAAGAACATGCTGGCTAGTTACAAATCATTCACCATAGGAAATTATTAATTGAGACCCTTAAGGGTCAATAAATAGAAACCTATGCATAATAGTCTATACCTTAAGAGAGGATTTCCAATCTTTGATCTCTTAGGGTTGGGATTTTGGAAAAAATCATCAATTCCTAATGTAAAGCTAAGTAAAGTAGGTATAAGTTATGAAATCGAAAGGTTGAATGCAAGTCTTACTTTCGGTTGCAAACGACGGTGGATTCGGTAAGTTAAATGGTTTAATTGATGAGATATTAACCCCCAAGCACTAAGATCCTTCCCTCCCTCTCACACTCGCTCTCTTCATCTTTCTCTATTTCTTTTCTTCTTTCTCTCATAAGGCATGAAATTCGTATGGGAGCAAAGGAAGCCCCCAAATGCCCTATTTATATCACCAGATTTGGTGCATATAGCCCTAATGATCCTTTATACATGATATTAATCCTTGAGGGGATTGTTTCTAACATTATAATGCGAGATGTGTAAGACCCGTATTCTAACCCGTACTGTTCCGTAGGCTTCTGTGGTCCTCCCGGTAGAATTTCGGTGACCCGCGATCTTTTTCTGGCATTTGCACATGACTCTGATTCACATGCCGTCAACCCGAGTCGACTCGACCCAAGACTTATACCATTGCGACCGCGCCGACGCCACGATTCCAACGCCGCGTCTCGTGCGTCAATGCGACGCTTAGATCATGAGATGTAACTCGCGCATTGTAATAGCTATGGACCACACATTTGTGGGGCCCACATATCACAATGGCACCATTTCCTAGGTTATCATGGGGTGATGTCATCACCCCATGCCAAGTAATAAATGCTTACAAGCAATTATGACATTTATTCTCCCCATGAGTCAACCCTAGCATTTATGGCCTTACATGAATTAATTACTCTCTCTTCTTCTTCTTCATTTTCTCCCCTAGCAAGAGAGAAGGTGAAAACGTCCATGGCAGCCCTCCCATTTCTAGCCACATTCACCTTATATCCCCTTCAATCCACCCATTAGAAGTCTATCTCCACCGTTGAAGGAGCCTCATTGGAGCTTTGGAGCACTACGGAGGAAAAAGAAGGAATGTGGGTGCATCTTTATGGTAGATTTCTCCATTTTTATGATGTGGGTGCTTCTCTCTCTCTCCCTCTCTTTTTCATTTGTTTTGTGTGTGAAGGTGTGATTGTGTGGCCCACTTAATGTGTTGTGAGATGTCCAAACCGTTCATCAAATGGACCTCACCTTGATGTGTGTCTTATGCACACCATCCAAACATTTGGTGGCCCACCCTAGTAGCACGTTTATGGGTGGGGCCCACCTTAAATGTGTTATATGCAGCCGTCCAGCGTCCCTGGACGCTGGATAGGCATCACAGTAAAGTGTGAGCTAACAGTGTATGCACTAACGCCAGTGAGGAAAAAAGGGGGATTTAGGTGGGCCACTTGTGTAGGCCCCCCTTGATATATATTTTCAATCCAAGCCATCCATCCCCTTTCCTACCTCATTCTAGGCGTTGAGCCAAAAAATGGAGCCAATCTGAGGTTCTGGCGGGCCATAGCATATTAAATGGTGGTTTTTACTGTTGAAACCTACCCCGATGGTTTTTTACACTGAAACACTTTGAATACTGGGCTTGTTTAGTCCGTATCGGGCGTGGATCTGCCTGATGTGGGCCGCACATATGAAAAATCGCAAGAAAATGGTTTAAAAAAATAAAAATTTATAAGCAGCAGCCGCCTGCTGTTGCTGCTGTAAGAGCTGAGGACGAGCGCAAGCGTCTGGCGCTATGGGCGTAAGGGTGGGATAGGGTCCCACTCATGGGCCCCACCATGATGTGTATATGTCATCCCAACCGTTCATTATGTGGGCCCCTGCTTGAAGTGGGCCCCCACCAAAAATCAGCCTCATCCGGATGTCAAATGGCCCACACGGCAGGATACAGTGGGATTGAACAACTGCCATTGAAACCCTTTTTGGTTCTCACAGAGGCCTTGGATCATTATGAAATTGGTTTTTTCCCTTCAATCCAGGTCCGTGTGACGTTATTAACGGATTGGATGGAAAATAAACATTTTGGTGGGCCCCACATGGGACCCAATGATGTACGTGCTTCTATCCACACCATTCACCATCCCTGGACGGTGGGACCCACCCCACGTGTGGGGCTACCATGGTGTATGTGTATGTCCAGGCCGTTCAGGGCCTGGACATGGTATATAATGAATATAATATTAATATATCATATGATATATATATATATATATATATATATTATATTATAATATAATATTACATATACATATTACATATATACATGAGGGTGGGCCCTACGTGGGACCCACCTCTGCCCTTCTTGTGCATCAAACTGCACGTACAAGAGCTATATCGCTGCTGCCCCTTTGACGACAATAAACCTGCAAGGCCCCACATTGATGTATGCATCTTTACACCGTCCACTGTTTGGACAGTGGGGCCTACCATGATGAACATGATATATCCTTACCATCCAAACATTTTGAGATACCATTTTAGGGCATGAGTATGAGGATGAGTCAGATCTAAAGTTCAAGTGGACCCCACCATTTAAATAGTAGACAGTGACATCCACCATTCAAACTCTTAAGGGCTATAGTAGTTTCAAATTAAACTGATATTTATTTTCACTTAATTTATCACTATGTAAACTTGTGAATAGGTTGGATTTCAAATACATCACAACGGGCCACACCATGATGTGATCAATCCTTGATCAGGTGGACCACACCACAAAAATTAGTGGAGGATTGAACGTCTATCATTGAAACCCATTTGGGTCACGAAAGTTCTGGATCAATGAGGAATTGTTTTCCCTCTTAATCCAGGTCTTTATGACCTTATGACTAGGTTGGTTGGAAAATAAACTCTATAGTGGGCCCTATGAATTATTTACCCGTGGAAATTATTACCTCCATTGCTATTTGCGGTATGGTCCAAATGATCCTTCATTATGATTCTTTTTGGGATGTGATTAGACCCATCTTGATGTATTTGTGGCCCGTTGTTGAGGCCCACCTTGATATATATGAGGCCCATGTGATGCGGCCCATTTGATGTATTTGGGGCCCTTGGGTCGAGGCCCAACGGGATGTACATAAGGCCCATTGCAATGTGTGATTCCACCATGGTTTGTGTAATAATATTTATGGCAGGCCGTGCCTTGGGAGCAATGATGGTTTGACGTCCATATTGTAAGATTAATGTTGGTTAAATGTCCACATTGTCACTCTCCCTAGGGCCCATTGATAGGCCCAACTTGTTGTATATGAGGCTCATGAGCAGGGCACACCTGTGATGTATATTAGGCCCATGTGTAGGGCCCACCCATCGTGTATTAAGGCCCATGGGTTGTGTCCCATTGTGATGTATTTCCGGCCCAGATGGCAAGGCCCGATGTGGTGTATCCGAGGCCCATGGGATGTGGCCATTACGATATGTTCGGGGCCCATGGGATATGGTCCATTGTAATGTACATGCGGCCCGTATATGGGGACCATTATGATGTTGCATATGGCCTTGTGTGAGGACTAATGTGATTGTATGTGAGGCTTATGTGATGAGGCCCACTTTGTTATATTTGTAGCCCATCTATGAGGCCCATTAGTGCGGCCCATTGATGCAACCCACTTAATGTGTATGAGGCCCATTAGTGCGGCCCATTGATGTAACCCACTTATGTATATTGGCCCATTGTGCAGACCAGGAGATGCAGCCCACCGTGACGTGTATTAGGACCATGTGATGCGGTCTGTAGTGATGTGTATGTAGCCTTGTATGAGGCCCAAGTGATGTATGTTGGCCCATATAACGAGGCTGATGTGACGTAAATGAGGCCCATCGTGATTATATATGAGGCCATAGGCCCACTATATGTTTGGCCCTATGTAGGTCACTCATTGGGAACAATGTTGGTTAGATGCCTCATTGATGGGCAATGACGGTTAGATGTCCTCATTGTGACCTTCCCTTAGGCCTTGTTAGACCATTCTCTTTGTAGGTTAACCCAAATAAGTGGCCCCATTCGTCATAAATAGATGGCTCCGTGCTATCGGATTGATATAACCAAGGCCAAGAGCTGATCTTTACATTATTGTTGATTGGTTGTCTATCTATGGACTCCGCCTTATTTATATATGCTGGTTGTCGGTGCCGATTATTGATGCTGATTGTCAGTGCTGATTATAGATGTTGATTATCGGTACCGATTATTGAGGCTAAATATCGAGGCCGATTGTTGAGGCCCAATGCGATGTATATGCAGCCCGTATTTGAGGACCGTTGTGATGTGCATTCAGGCCGTGTTTAAGGCCTAATATGATGTACATGAGGCCTATGCGATGAGGCCCATTGGGATGCATTTGGGGACCAAGCTATGGAGCCCATTATGATGTATGTTAGGCCTATGAGAAAGGCCCATTGCGATGTATGTTAGGCCCATGAGTAAGGCCCACCTGTTGTGTATATGTGGCTCTTGAGTAAGGCCCACTGTGTTGTATATCGGCCTTTGTGTGAGGCCGTGGGCCCATTATATGTTTGACTCTATGTGGGCCATTTCTTGGGAGCAATGTTGGTTAAATGTCCACATTGTCGAGGTCGATTGTCGATGCCGGTTGTTGATACCGATTATGAGTATGTGACAATTTAGCATCATGATACATGCCCATACGTATCACCTGCATGTTTGTTATGAGATGTGGTTGATCATTGCATATGTCATTGAGCATGTTATTATGAGACTCCCTGATAGGCAGAGGTTATCTCACATGAGCATGCGGTATGCGCAGGATTGATGCATGACTAGATTGTATGACTCATGCATCTCGCATTATGATTACTATACACCCTAGCGACACCGGGGTTGTAGTCTCTACAGGCACATCGTGGATGGCCAATGGGACACTGGAAATATTTGGTTCTAGCATACGGGCGTCATAGATGTCCCTAGGTGAAAATCTCTAAACCTCCGAGGCCAGGAGACGCCCCAACGTCGAGACTGAGTGGATACATGAGCGCCCGAGTGTCGAATACTAGGAGGTCGCATCTCCCACCGTGTCGTGGTCGGTTGGGAGGGAGTGTGGCCTTACCTGCCCGAGGGTAGGGGCAATACCAGGCTGAGTTTGACCAGCTCGTGAATGGGTCCGCTATCGACGTGCCAGATAGGTATTGACAAACTATTGGTCAGGCGGATAGTGAGGTTTCTTACGCTCACTTGGACTGTGCGGTTAGGAGAGCGGCAGTGCCATATGGAGTGTACTAAACCCTGGTGATGATCCTAGAGATGAACTATACTGATATATGGATTTAGTGAGCAGGAATTGCATACTCATTCATGCATTCATTCATTCACTATCCACTCGGGTTGGTGGTGTGCAACTATTTGTTATGTGTGCCTTCGCAATGGCCAAGATTTCAGTTAGGGCGCGCGACTAACCTAAGATCAGGAGTTTACCACATTGAGTCTAACTATCCAAATTTAGGTATGGGATTGGTTTGGATAGAAGTCCATTGTGATGGACCCCATAGCCTGCGATACTATGTACATCATCCCGACTTCACACTCCAGTATGGTCATTTCATTCGCACCGCATATTGCATGATATTCGCGGCATACAACATTTTAGGTTACTGCGTTTCTACATTTATATGGTCTAGATACGGCTAACGCTATTCGTGAACTCATCAGAAATTGTATATTGCATCGCATCCTCGGCATTTGATATTTGGCTTTTATGATTCCTTATTTGCATAGTTGTTTTATATTGCTTACGCTGTTATCTTATGATTTATGATCTTGTCCGTATTTCTGCTTACTTTGATAATTTATGATCTTGTCAGTCTTTCTGCTTATTCCGATAATGTACGATTTATGGATTAATAGTATTTCCGGTATTGTATGATGATGGCATTGTATTGAATACTTGGCACTTACCTTGTGCACACACTTACACCACCCTCTAAGCTTTCTATAAGCTTATGCATGATAGATGCGTGCAGATGATGATAGGTTGCAGCAGTGTTAAGCTTGGAGCGTGTAGCGGTCTTTTAGAGCTTGATTTTGGATTTATGTATTTTCCTTTCAGTATTATATTAAAATGTTTATATTAGTGGATATGTGATGATGATGTTGTCTTTGTAATTTGAGTATACTTGTGATTATGCTTATTACGAGTTAAACATACATTAGCAAAAAAAATCCTCTTTGTAGGATCCTAGGATCGGAATCTGGCGTATGAACGCTAGGAGCCGAGAATGGGGTACTAACATTTGGGGCCCATTATGGGGTGTAAGGGTTGATATACATCGTATGATAGTTAGCTATAGTGATGATCCACGTATGGATATGATCGGCCCACTATTTATATGTGTCAATTGACGGATTTGATTAAGAGTTTGTTCAATGATCACCGATGGTCGATCGGGGCCGCGGCTATACGGATATGTTTGGAAAAATATCTTTAGTCAATACCCCGACTTTGACCATGAATCAACGGTCTGAAAATTATAATTTCATGAAAGAACAAAGTGGCTAGTTTCACTTAAGTTCCAAATTTTCATCTAAGGTATTCGCACAATCCAAGCACTCGCCTTGTGAGTCCAAGTTGAGCAATTTGAGACGTTACCACGGCTCGATGTCTCGCGATGAACGTCAAGCCCACTAAGAAGAACGTCCATCTGTAGTCTCAGGTTTAGTGGCCAGCTAACAAGTGGTTTAAAGCTTGTTTGGATAATAATGGCATTTCTGGAATGAATTGGGTAGCGATATTTCTTACGGGCAATGATTAAAGTTTGGATTAGCTAAATTCATAGTGTAACTTATTCGCAACTAGCGAAAATGACGTTTCAATCATAATCACCATAAACCATTGATTCTTTAGCTAAAGGGATAACTAGTTCAGTTTGATTTATTAATTAAGATCTGACCACTAATTATCTCAAATTTTAGTAGGTCTTTATTTAGTTAGTGATAGTTCAACTAGATTTGGGCTCTATGTGAGCAAATCACGTGGCTAAACTAGATGTTAAAGTGATCGGCCGAATTCGTTGGCTTTTTGCGATTGATTAATCAGATTTGTGCAGTTCTTTCTTGGTACCACCCTTATATAGGGTAACATCAAGTATTAATGATCAGTAAGTGACAACACAAGTTAATATTATATATATATATATAGGATTTTTTTAAATCCAAAATATCGAAAATCTGTAACGTTACAGGTAATGACTCATCCAATACTCAAGTTATTACTGATTGGTGCTTTATTAATGAATTTATGGGCCTCATCACGATGTATATGTTTTATCGATGTTGTGCATCTATTTTCCCAACTCATTTTTAATAGATCCAAATCTCTGGTGAACCTCATCACATGAAACAATGGTGATTGTATGACCAACATAAAAAATCTCTCAAGGGCCACAAAAGTTTTAAATCAAGCTACTATTTGTGTTTTCTATTCACCTAGGTCTCTATGGCCTAACCAACAATTTGGATGGAAAATAAACATTATAATGAGCCCTAAATATTTTTTTAGTGGTGGGTATTCAATTACCACAAATTTCACGTGGGGTGGTCCACCTAAGATTTAGATTTGCCTCATTTTTAAGATGTGCCTTAGAGCTCATAAAAAGGATAGACGGAGTGGATAAAATATATACTGGTAAGGGCCACATGAGTGGCCACTACTAAGGCAGAGTTGGAGGAAATTGCCTTTTTTACACATGTTTAAAGATAGAAAAGTTACATGTGTAACAAAAGTATCAATGAACTACTAATCCACTATACACATGGCACATTGATGATATCCAAAATAATCTAATTATCGATTAAAATTACATCAATAAAATAATCCGAACTATCCAAACATTTGCCATTTAAATGGACAGTTAAAAATGTGACGAGTCACTCATTTGTGATCCTTATGTTTGTGGCCCACTCAAGTCTTGTAAATTCCTCATTTTGGCTAGAGTATATATTTAAATAAGTTTATTACAATAATTTTATTAAATATCTCACATACACTCATATATATTTAAAATATTAAAGTTGATTTAATTAATTAAATTTAGATAACGTGAATATTATGGAGATTTCTAATACATTCCAAATACAAACTTTTAAAGAAAAAGTTTGAATTCAAGCGTATTCCAATTATAAGCTGCCAATTAATTAAAAGATTCCAAACCAAGCCTTAATTGTTCAAGAAAACTCATATTTGTGTTATAAAATGTTGATTATATACATATATATATATATATATATATATATATATATATATATATATATATATATATATATATATATATAGTTTTGTTTGAAAAACATGTCGTTTTAGTATTTTTGGGAATAATCTTATATCGGAAAAGAGAGAAGAAAAAATAGTGTTTCTATGAGAGGTGTGGAGAACCTTATTATTTGCTTGGTTGATCAGTAGAGTACCGAGACATGTGTATTCTAGTGCTTTATCTGTGCACGGGCTCGCCCTTAGGCACAGGCACGGGCTCGGTCTCGGTCTCGGTCACAATCATAGGCTCAATGTGAGGGCGTGGGCATGTGAGGTAGTGTAGTTGTAGAGGCGCTAATGACGCACTTTGCACTTCGTACATGCACATCGTGTCACAAAAGGTCGCTCATTCACGACCTTACGCGAACCGGTGCGAGATGAGTGCAACAGAGAGATAGGTTAGTTGGCTGGGATGAGTACTAGCAGTCTGAATGAGACTTGTGTGAATTTTATAAAGGCTGGAAAGACTAGTTGTTGGATTGAGATGTAACTCCTCATGCACATTAAGGTTGCCATGCAGAAACGGATGCATGTGGCTAGCCCAACAGTTATAAATGACTAGCCAATGTGTCTAAACGTTCAGCATGCAACAGCTGTTATACCACATACACAACGATCAGAAACTGCCAATAACGGCTAGTTTCTCACCAACAGCTAGAAACAGTCACATGGATTAATAGCCCTGGACCAAAATGGTCAGTTACCCTAGCCTATATATATAGTGCCTAGATGGGTCTACAATCCATCACAAACACTCAAACTATACTCATACGAACCACTAAGAAGAGTAACCAGCGTACTCCAGCAGTCAGTATAACACCCCGTACCTCTGGTACAGAGGGTGTTATCTTTTACACCTGCATCAACCAAGATCGAAATAGATTAACCAACTAGCTTGAAATCAACATATGAAGCATGGGGATTCCGGTCGAAATTAAGACCATCCATCAGGGTCTCCAGGAGCCAGAACGCACCCTATGACATTCAAGAGGGTGAGGTTATCCGAACACTCTAAACTAAGACCCTTATGTCGATGGATACTGTTACAACACACGTATCGCCAACACCTAAACGTTACTAAGTAACAAATCAAGCCTTCGTCATAACCAGTACCTTATATTAACCGTTGAAAATAAGTATCAGACCCACCAGATCGACAGATCACGTCATATGGACCAATAATAACCCAAAGAAGTATGTAACAGCCCACCTGGGCCTCACCATCGGCCCAAAATGAGTCAGGATCCCTGTGTAGGGTCCCCAATGCAAATGGACGGAGTGGATTGTGATATTGATATGTTAGTGGGCCCCTACACAATGCATGTGCATTGAAAACACTTGTGTGCGAAGTGCACTGAAACCTCTGGCTCGGTCAAACAAGCTTTGACCGAGCCCTTTGCAAATGAAAAGATCTCCCACCATCTGGAGATTTAAACTGACCAACTTTGAGATCTAAAGTGGCCCACCACAGCCATTTTCTGAACCATCCAAATCGTCCATCTTGTTCACGAGCCCGGCCCGACAAAACGGTATAGGCTTTCGGGTCCGTGCATAGGGACGAGAAAGATCATGGGAGACCGTTCGAGATCCTCTATGCGGCTGAGATTTGAGATGGTGGGCCCATTTGTGACCACCTGGGTGGCCCAAGATCGCAATGATTAGGCAATCCCATCCATCCGACCGTTGAAAGAACGTTTTGTCCTTTGCCAAAAACAGCCAGACACCCACTTGTAGTAAAGAAAGAACGAGGGAACCTTTCCCTTTTCGGAAGTCGGCCGCCGACCGTCCGATAGGCTTCATCCAACCGTCGAAATCCCTCCCTCCATGGCTATATATATATGGGTCCCTGTAGCTCTAGGGATTGGCGCCAGGGAGAGAGAGAGGAGAGAAGAAAGAAAGCGGAAATAAAAAAAATAGGGTGGCCATTGCAGCTCAAGAGCTGGGAGCTGAACCAGGTAGGCCGTGCCAGGCTCCAACAAACTAGGAAGCCGAACTTGAAAACTGGCCAACTGATGGCTGGTCGAAATTAAGACCATCCATCAGGGTCTCCAGGAGCCAGAACGCACCCTATGACATTCAAGAGGGTGAGGTTATCCGAACACTCTAAACTAAGACCCTTATGTCGATGGATACTGTTACAACACACGTATCGCCAACACCTTGTAACGCCCCGAATTTTCAGGATCCGAGTATATGACCCGTGTCCTAGAAACCCGAGTGTTAACTTTAAAGAATGGTCAGAAATAATATTTTTCTTTTATCAGAGTAAGCAAAGGAGCGTAGTGTGGACAAATCGACATAAGGAAAAATTCCATTATCATTCAAATATGCTCATAATGACTTATACAAACCAATGTCTCCAAAATTAACAAATACTTGATCATTAATATGGGCCTACCATCCAGGGTTGTTGTGTCCAATAGTTTTCAAGGATGGTCTTTTATCACATGGTTTTGATACTCGCCCTATGAGGCCTATTTTGATAATTGGCCTATGTGGCTTGTTTGATATCACTCTATGTGGCTTTGTTCTTGTATTTTCCCTATATGGGTTCGATATTTTATACTTTGCAACCATGCGATGGTAAACCCCATATACTGTAATATGATTGACCACTAGTTGATGGGTTTCCATTAAACATCCTAAGATGGTAGCCTCATAAGCCAGGAATGGTGGTAATGAGACATTATACCCGAGATGTCGACCTACGCTGGGCCCTGCGCTCCCCGTAGTGACCGTGAGCTTATTCAAAAACGGCTGATTGCAATTGGACTAATAACGGACTGACAAATCATGCACGCATAGCATACTACGACGGCTTGGATCATTATGCCCATACGATTACGCCGCGTGTTACGCTAATGACCAGCCGATCGATTTATGATGATGACTTGGTTCTTCATGCCTATACGATTACGCTGTGTGTTGCGTTGATGACTAGTCACATCCTTGGGTGATGACCCCATTGCCTATCTGGATATTTTTCCTAGGGCGCATACCATCCGGATGTTTTTTCCGGGTCTATGATTGCATTCATGCATCCATGCATCTAATAAGACTGCATTTACTCTGTTTTAGTTGTTTGGATATTTTATACTATTTCTTACCTAATGCGGCGTTGTGTAATCTTAAGGGGAATTCACACTGAGTTGGCCACTCATCCATCAAATATACAATCGTACAGGTAGTACAGGTGGCTTTAGTGATATGTATGTTCAGACTTGATGAGGAGCAATGTACAATCGTTAGGGATGCATGACTGTATTTGCTTGGAGGAGCTGCGTGATCTCGCGGCTTATGTTTATATGATTTTTGTTATTCTTCATGTATTAAATCATGTAAATCTTGTACTTATTTAAATTTAGAGACATTAATTTGTATAAGTCATTATGGGCAGCTTCTTGTAAATTTGAATGATAATGAAATTTTCATTTATGTCAATTTGTCCACACTACGCTCATTTGCTTACTCTAATGAAGGAAAAAAAATGTACACTCGAATTTGACCATCCTCTAAAAAACACTCGGGTTTTTGGGACATGGGTCATATACTCAGGTCCTGAAAATTCGAGGTGTTACAAGTTGGTATCAAAGCATAGTTTGGACAAACTTGGCCTTGGGAAATGATCTTATACAAACTTTAAATGTCTTAAGTTAAGATGTTTGAAATTACAAACTTGAACTTAGGTGAAATTCCCTTATACTTAGGAGAATTATTGTGAATATAGAGACCTAAACTTAGGTCCCCTTGAAGATTTTATGTTTAGACATTGGAACTTAGAACAACAAAAAAAAAAAAAAAACTTGGTTCCCATGTAAACCACCAAAACTACTATTTGAACTTAGAATTAAACTTAGGTCCCTTTAGAAATTATTAGAATAACCATTTAAACTTATATGAATCTCCCCTGTACCTAAGATAAATTAAGGATATAGGGACTCAAAATTTTAGGCCCCTAAATGATTGTTTTGGCCGATCATAGAACTTAAAAATGATCTAAGGTTCCTTTAAAAATATAAATATTCAATGTTTTAAGTCCCTTAAGAAAGTTGTTGGAAAATCTTAGAAACTTCAGACTGGACCTAAGTCCCTTTAACATTCTAGGTTAGCCATTTGAACATAGAGACAAAGCTTAGTTCCCAATTATAGAATATCAGAGTAGTTGCTTAAACTTGGAACTAAACCTATATATTGTAGGAGGACAACTTGAGAACATAGGTACTTCAAACTTTAGACCCTTGAAATTTTTAGTACTAGACCTTTGGACTTCAAACTCATGTAGAGATCCTTAGAAACTTTTAAGTTAGCCATTTGAAATTAGGAGGAATTGAGAACATGGTGATTCAAAATTTTAGGCTCCTAGAAAAGTTGTTTGAATGACTGGAGAACATAGAAATGAACTTAGGACCCTTAGAACATTTAGTCATTGAACTTATGGAAAGTTCCCTGCAAAAATTATAGTTTTGAGAATATAGATACTTCAAAATGTTAAGCTCCCTAGAAGATTGTTTTGGTAACTATAGGACTTAGAAATGAGTGTAGGTTCCCTTGAAAGATTTTAGGTTTAGTCATTTGAAATTAGAAACTAAACTTAAGTATTGTGGATGCACAAATGCCCTCTATGATGTATAAAAGGACCAAACCAGAACATTTTTATACTTAACTTCCAAATGAAGATTTGCTAGAAATTCAGGATATGAAATTTCTTAAGATTTCATGATTAAGGATAACGTCATCGTAGTAATCAATCAAATGGATTGAATTTAGGCTTCGTAGGAAATTCCTTATCCACCACATTGTACGCTAGGTTGAACATGAGCACTTCCTAAAATCTAAGGAATTAGTCTAGCAATTGTCGTTTGAATCTCTCAATACATCTTTTACTTAGAAGTAACATTTTCCACAAATTTCAGCACGCAAGAATTAATTAGAGATGAAGTTATATGATCTTAGGTAAAAATTTCAACCCTAGGCTAGACATCTTGAAATTAGATTAGAAATCTTAAATGAACTTGGCAACCTTTAAACTCAGGTTTCATGTAGAAATCCTTATCTTGAGATTTCCAAGTAGTACTTAGATAATCAGAGTGTGCATTAGAAGCGTAATGGGCCACATAATTTTATCTATCATGAAATTAGACGATCACATGATAATTCCCAAGGGTCTAAAACAATCGGGTCGCGGATTGATGGAACCATAGATATAGAAAGTTACATGGTTTGACTCAAGTTCTAAGTCCTAGCAAATCTCAACGATCTCGTTGCTCTGATCAAGCAAAGGATTGAGATTTAACAGGATTGTGAATTGATACCAAAATCCTCTGTACTGCAGGCAGGAGATCGACGTATCGGGCTCAAACCCACTACAACCATCTATTCGTGTTGACGATATTATTAGTGCCCGCCAAAATGAACTTGTAATCTTGTAGATACTATAAGAAATTTTAATGTTGACAAGTGATAGGATAACCCTGCTACTTGTACCATTAATATTTGGAAAGAGCATCATCAAATCTCGGGGATGAGATTCTTCTTCAAGGGGGGTAGATTGTAATGACCTCAGTTTTGGGCGCCTAGTGGCATATGTTTGTACATGTAGGAAAATAATGAATATTATCATCGTCCCTAATAATAATAGAAGCACTGAATTTTGGAGACGAAATTCTCTTTAAAGGGGGTAGATTTTAACACCCCGTACTTTTCAGTACTCGGGTGTTACCGTATAATCAAGCTTAGCATAAATACAAGCCAGACCTAAGTAAGCACTTACGTTCATCCTAGTTTAAATCTGACCGTTGAAAAACAGTCCGCACTTATATATTTAATGTACATAAAGTATTATGAAAATAATATTATATTAACTAAGCATGATGGATAATAATTTTACGGAGTATAATTGAATTATAAATATCAACGTAGTATTAAATATTTTACACAAAAACTATGAGATATTTTAATAAGATGGTATATTATTTAACAATGAGATTTCAAAAGAGATATTATACAATTTTCAATCCATACATGTGTAATAGGATATTGTTTATTGGGAATTATATATTAATAAATATATGATTAACAGCATGTAAAAAGTAGTATGTCAATATTAAAAATTATATGTATACATGTGTATGAGATTTTAATTATTTTAGTTATAAGTAATATATAAAAGTAATGAAGTCTATATTAACATTAGTATTGGCTAGTAATATGTGATGAAACACTACAAGAAAGTAGGACATTTTAACTGTTGACGTCCAATTTCGGAATCATCCAACCACTAGATTGATGGGAAACCACCATTAGGACTACAAATCAAGTTGTGGGCCCACCTGAACATTCATCAGACTGATCTTTGATCCCGGGCCCTGCCTGGGGACTCCCAAATGGAATGGACGGAGTAGATTTTCCACATTCATCGTGGTGGACCCCACTTAATGGGTCGTGTGTGCACCAAGGCCGTGCACCCGCTGTACACTGAGCCAAGGGGCTCGGTCAGACCCGTCTAACCCGTGTTTCACTAAAAAAGGGAAGTTTTTCCTCTCTCTTTCTGTTTGAAAACAGCGGACGGATGTATGTCCGTGTTTGTGATCAACGGCCCACATACACCGATCCTATGAGCAATCCAAACCGTCCATAGTGTTTGGCGGATCATTCTACCCAAAGACATGGCTTCTATACACATTCATGCAACCGCACGTGCACACAATCCTGGGTGCAAACAGGTCCCGCAAGCACACCATATTTCCAAAAATAGAAACTGTCTCTCCTTGCCACGCTGGCGATCCACGCGAGCTTTCTTCCCCTCAATCCTATCCGTCCGTCCTAAAGCATTCTCAGCCCTCCACATGAAGCAGGCGGTTTAGGGTTGCTTCCCAAACAGAAAACAGCCGGTCTCGGTTCCTACCCACGATATTGGAAGGTGGTTTCTACCAGATCAGATCTGGATCATTTGTTATCCATCCAATGGTCTCAGGAAGCTTAGGGCGTCAGGAGAAGGGAATATAAACAGTGAGGGCTCCGTTCCTTGCAGCCAAGTTCAAGAAAGAAATAAAAACGGTCGTTTCTTCCAACGTCCGAACCCACTGGGAAAACCCTTGCAAAGCTTCTATCCATCCATCATGCAAGCTCTATTGGACCCCTAAGAATCCTCCCATGTCGTCGGATTGAAGGGAAGAGCAATGGGGAGAGATCTGCCATTGGAGCTGTCTCCTTCTTCCTCGTTTGAGCCGCACCAAACCGAGTCGATTTGGGTCGAATCCGGGGTCCGGTGATTACGCTGGACCTGAAAGGAAGAAAAGAGAAAGAAGATGGCGAGGGCGTGCAGCCGTTGTGCCACACCACCATGCCGCACTTCCGAACCGAGCCACGTCTGAGCTGAACCTGTCCTAACCAGGTTGAGCCTAGTTCCGGTCTTATTCATCTAGACCCGCTGCTGAGCGTTGCAAAGAAGAAGATGAAGAAATAGAGAGAGACGAGAGTGAATCAATCAGGTGGTGGCACCCTTTGGGATGACCCGACTCGCTGCTGACTCGAACTAAGTCGAGTTGCGTTGGGTAAGGCCGGGCTTGGTTTAGTCCAGTAAGCTTGCTGGTGTAGGTTTGAGTGGGGAAGAAGAGAAAGAGAAAAAAAAAGAGAGAGAAAGAAAATAAGAAGGGAAAGAAAAGGGAAACAGAGAGTAGAGGAGGAAAGAGAGAGTTGGGTCCGAGTTATGGGCTGACTCGCTGAGTCAGCTAGGACGGGTTGACCTTGGGACTGGCCTGGGTCTAGCTAGTTCTAGTAGGGAGAGAAGAAGAAAGAAAGGAGGGAATGAGGAGGAGAAAAGAAGAAGAAAGGGAGAAGGAGGATCGACTCGATCGGCTCTAGCCGAGTCGACCCACCAAGTCAAATTGCCGAGTCGACTGGGTGAGTCCACGTCTTCCTCCATTTTGAAATTCTCTTGATTTCCATTAGCATTGTTATCATTGATATCATTGTTAGGATTATTAGTAGTAGATATGAATAGTCATTAGTAAATTTTCCACACTAATAATAGTTATTATAGTTGGATAATAATAATAATACCACTATTAAATCCTAGTGCTTTGTTTTGCCACTCTTGAACGTTATCATTAATAGTAGGTCATAATATTAGATAACATCATAGCGATTATTGTTATGTTAGCTAACATGAATAATAACACTAATGCTAATAATTATTTTGTAATTATTAAATTAGCATCATAGTTAATGGTACCCCAACTGAGTTCAAAATCATAAATCTAAGCCTAGAACTGAACCCAAGGACGAAACGCTAAGACCTAGGGAATCTAAATCCTAGGTTAAGACCTTAACCCTAAATAGTGTGGGTTAATTGTAGAAGTTCATAACTTATGGTAAGTCATGATATCTATTATCATGACCGGATTCATTATTAATAATTAGGATTAGTATCATTAAGAAACACTATTAACTTTCTTAGGGATCAGTAAAATTCTTATAATATGTTTATTATCATTTTACTGTTAGTAAATATTCCATTTCTATTACCTCTATTATTTAATAGATTATTAGTCAATATAAGAACATTAGATATTACATATATGATTTAATATAAACTTGTGAATTACCATTTGATGGATTAATACTCCTATTGTGAGTATTATTTGGTCCATTGCACGATAATAATATTAATAATAACTTGGGATCCAAATCCTAAAATCTATGCACCAAACTAAAAGATAAAACCCTAACCCTACATTAAAACCCTAAAGATAAATAACTAAAACCCTAGGCCATGATCTTAAACCGACGATTCTTAAACTTACTATTGTTTAAACTCTTAGTTACATACTCTGAACTGCCTAGGTGAATAATCCAACCATTCATGTCATGTATCTTATGTTAATTCAGTTAATGTGTTCTAATAGAAATATATGCATTGTTTCTTATTTCTTATTCATGATAAGATCTACGTTACTGATGTGATAATGTGACACATATTGCTGAAACCTCTCGTTGGGAAGTCCTAGCAAAGGAGAGTCCGTACTTGGGGTATAACTAGACTAGCTTGTAACGTATGTAGACCCCTGACATGAAGGTTTTGGTTGTGGTGTTTGACCATGGGGTTTACCATCCATGTGAGGTTTCACCTAAATGACTTGGGATGGACTTCACAACCTTTCTAAATACCGTTGTTTACTCGTCTTTGAACCATTCATGCCGTTATGTTTTAATCGCCACATTTGGTAATTTCAATATTTCATTCCCAATCAGCATGGGTGGTGGCCCCTTCATGTTAAATTAATTAACCACATGTTGGTGGGTACTACACACACCCTAAGACAGTAGCCTCATGGGTCAGGGATGGTAGTCGTGGGATACTATGCCCGAGCCGTCGCACCACAAGGAAGATTTTTTACTATTTTTTTTGTATATGCGTATAATAATACCAGAGCATGAAGATCCATGATCAAAATACCAAGCAACACTCTCCATTATAAATCTTGATGGTTACAAGTACCATGCTTTCCAAGGGTACACGACGTCAACATTATCAAATCGAAAAATAAATACAATGCATCGAGAAAGGTAAGTCTTCTAAGCTACTCCTGTCCTGAAAGAAATGGAAAATAGGAAGCTTAGGCAAAAAGCCTAGTGAGTACACACGTGTGCAGAGTGTCGTACATGCAAGCAAGATGGATATGCCACGAAGAAATCATGTATGGTGAAAGGCATATAGTACGTAAGGTATGATGTCAATGCCAATGCCAATGCAATACATATGCATTATAGTAATACTCCGAGTCAATGCTACCAGCATCACCAAGTCATATTTTCATTTCTCCTATACCACAACCGTAACCGTATTACATGCATCCGTAATCACATCATCATCATCGTATTGTCATGCCATAATCATACAATATCAAAAATACTGGTAAGATCATGAATCATACAATATCATAGTAAGCGGAAATACTGACAAGTCCATGAGTCATACAATATCAGAGTACGCAATACAGATCAACTATTCAAATGAGGAGTCATAAAGAGCCAAATATCAGATATCGAGGATGCAATGTAATATAAAATTCCTAATGAGTTCACGAATACCGTCAGCCGTATCTAAATACAGAAACACAGTAACCCAAAATGCCATATGCCGTGGATGTAATGCAATATGCGGTGTGAATGGAATGACCATGCTGGAGTGAATTCGGGATGATAGTACATAGTATCGCAGGCTATGGGGTCCATCACAAGGGACTTCTATCCAAACCAGTCCCATACCTAAATTTGGATAGTCAGACTCAATGTGGTAAACTCCTGATCTCAGGTTAGTCGCGCGCCCCAACCGAAATCCTAGCCATTGCGAAGGTACACGTAATAAATAGTTGCACACCACCAGCCCGAGTGGATAGTGAATGAATGAATGATTATGCAACTCCTGCTCAATAAGTCCACATATCAATATGGCTCATCTCTGGAATCATCAGCGGGGTCTATTACACTCTACGCCAACTTTCTGCCCCTATCTAAGCGCACAACTAGGTAAGTGGAAGAGACCTCACTATCTGCTTGACCAGTAGTCGGCCAATATCTACCTGACACATCGATAGCGGACCCACTCATGAGCTGGTTAAACTCTACCTAACTATGCCCCTACGCTCGGGCAGGTAAGGCCACACCCCCACCCAACCGACCACGACACAGTGGGAGACGCGACCTCTTGGTATTCGGCACTTGGGCGCTCATGTATCCACTCGGTCTCGACGTTGGGGCGTCTCCTGACCACGGAGGTTTAGAAATTTTCACCCAGGGACATCTATGCCGCCCATATGCTAGAACCAAACATTTTCGGTGTCCCATCTGGCCATCCACGATATGCCTGTGGAGGTTACGGCCTCGATGTTGCTATGGCACACAATACAAGATGCATAAGTCATACAATCCAATCATGCATCAATCCTGCGCATATCTTGCACTCATGTGAGATAACCTCCGCCTATCAGGGAGTCTCATAACAACCTGCCCAATGACATATGCAATGGTCAACCACATCTCAAAACATGCAGATGATGCGTATGGGCATGTATCATGATGTTATGCAGTCACATACTCATAATCGGTATCAATAACCGTCATCGACAATCGACCTCGACAATGTGGACATTTAACCAACATTGCCCCCAAGGAATGACCCATATAGAGCCTAACATATAATGGACCCATGGCCTCACATAAGGCCAACTATACAACACCAGGGGCCTTACTCAAGAGCTTAATACACATAACGATGGGTCTTTCACATGGGCCTAACATACATCACAATGGGCCTCATCATATGGGCCGAAAATATATCACAATGGGCCACTCATACGGGCTGATATACATCACCATGGGCCATGACCCATGAGCCCCAAATACATTACATTGGGCTACGACATATGGGCTGGAATTACATTACAATGGGCCTCGCTAATGGGCCATAAATACATAATAGGTGGGCCTTGCACATGGGCCTAATATACATCAAGTGGACCGCATCAATGGGCCTTGCCCATAGGCCACGAATACAAGGCTACACCAATTATGATAAATCTTATACTACAACCACTTCACATGTCACATAGTTAATGACTCATATTCGGTGTCGCATGGTTAAGGGCCAAGAGCCACATTTCATCATATCATTTACGGTTTAGAGATCACATCGCATAGCATCCAAGACCTTGATAGTATTAGCTTGGGTAACATAACCCTACATCACATTCGGTTTAGTGTACAACTTGGTCATATGTGATTCAAGTGGCAGTATCTATATTGATAAGTACAAACTTACGTTGTTGAATGGCCATCAATGCCACTTGATTTCATATGGCTAGGTGGCCTTGTACGTATTTCTCATTCATACAGTTAGATGACTACATATACTCCACCATTGCCTATGATTAGGTGGCTATTCATACATCAAATGCCCACATGATTAATGGGCCAAACAAGTATATCAGACCCTCACACCACTAGAGTCTACATATTTATTATAATTAAACATGTTTAAGGGTTTAAACACAAGTCACATGATCCTATTACTTAGGGCCACACTCTAACCAAAGTGCCAAGTGACCAAGGGCTATCCACAATCAGCCCATTTAAGGGATTAATCATCATTACTTCAAAAATTACAATACCAGTTCGTCATACATTCAACACATGAAGATTACAAACTCTTGTCGAGGAGGCCCAATGGTTGGCCCAAATAAGGCTACCACTGATGGGTCCACATGACATTCACTCAAAATGGGCCTTAACATTCTTGGGCCCACACACCAATGGAATTTACAATGGATTCTATGCAGTGGAGTCCATGGGGATATCCCATGAGGTCGAGTTGTGTGTGACCCACTTAAGACTTAGGTGTGCTTTGATTTTAATTCAAATCCTAAAATGATATAAGGAAGTGGATGGTCCACATGGATTAAATAGATACACCATGGTGGCCTTAGGTTAGATTTAATGGTTAGGCACTTATTCTCACAGCCTTGTATTGTATGGTCCAATTCAGGTTAGATTGATTGTTTGGGACAATGGCCTATAGGGAACCCAGTATATGGGCTGGACGAGTTGAATATTTAATACATTGCCAGTATGGCCCATAACAAATTTTTAGTGATGAGAGTTCAATTTATATTATTTCATAATATATGGCTATCTAATCATTGGATGGGCCTGAGTCTTGGCAACATACCATCAAAAGGGTTGATAAAATAGATAAACGATGAGGATCTTAAGTATATAACATGTCATAGCCATGGTGGATTAAATGGCATAACACTTACATCAAAGTGGGCCATTACCACACATGAGTTGAGAGGGTTACCCTCCATTAAATATTCATAATCATTTATTGGGCCCACAGAGATGTGGTCCATGAATCCAACCCATCTATTATGTGTGTCCCACTTGGTTACGGCGTCAAACCAAGTTTCAGATGCATCTAAACTTCAGGTGGACCTAACAAGTGATTTTACATGTTCAGCTTGGAGTTGTACGAACGGTTCAAGGAGATCAAAGTTACATGGGTCCTAAATTGATGTATTTATTATACCCACATCGTTCATCTATTTTTAGGGATCATTTTAGAGCATTCCCCAAAATTGAATCATATCGAAAGATCATCTGGACCATACCACAAATAATAGTGGAGATAATGATTTCACCGTTAAACCATTCATAGGGCCCACCGTAATGTTTATTTTCCATTCAATCTGTTCATAAGGTCATAAAGACCTGAATTAAGGGGAAATACAAATTTTATATTGGTCCAAAACTTCTTACCTAAAAAGGGTTCCAATGGTAGATGTTTAATCCTTACTTCTTTTGTAGTGTGGCCCACTTAATAGTTTGATCTATCTTATTTTTCTTCTCAAACCTTAAGACAAGCTCATCAAATGGATGGATGGTTTAGATATAACACATACCACATGATCAAACCAATGAAAATTGCTGATTTATTTAGCTTCATAAATTTATTTTTATTTTTATTTTTTGATGGTGTGGGCCACCTGAGTTCCGTGTATGACTGAATTTTAAGGGTGACCCATTTTTAAAGGGGACCCATCAAATGTACGGTGTAGATGCTCAACATGTATCATTGTGGGACCAGTGGTGGGACCCACTATCCCTGCCCATTCCCACAAGCAACAACCGCTGCAGCATCCCTGGACGCTCGTATGTTAGCAGCAAAGGGCTGACGTCCCCATCCAATCCATTGGACAGTATGAACGGTCCAAATAACATGCAATCCTCAATGTGGGGCCCACATTAGTAGATATCATAGCTACACTATAAGAAAGAGAACAAGGAAACAAAGAGAAGGAAGGATGAGGGGGTGTACTCACCTTGATGAATTAGATGGATGGAAGGGATGAAATTGATGGAGTTGATGGCCCACCAAGATCACTCCTCTCTCTCTCTCTCTCTCCATTGTAGGAAATGGTGAAAATGATAAGGGATGGAGGGGTATTTATAGAGAAATATGATTAATGTTAGCTTAGGCTAGGATTATGAAAATTAATTTATGATTTGTAATTAACAGTGGGTTAAAGAGACATGGGATGGCATGGTGTGATGATGTCATGATTAAGGTGTGACATGGAAAAGAGTTGACTTGAGGTGTACATGAGAGATGAGAGGTATGGGTGTATGACATCACACACATGGGTAGAGATTCTCTCACCCATGTGTGGCATGTGCATGTGTGTATGACATGTGTTGTACACATGTGTAGAGGGGAGTACATGGCGCCATGCGCACATGATACACTAATTATTCTTCACGGCGTATCTCACAAACGGAATATTGTATAGACGCACGGGTGGTACCCACACGATCGTAGCGACGGGGCGGTCGATATGAGATAGGTTTCAAGGTCTTGGGGTTCTGGTTAGTTAGGTGTGTACTATGAATGGCCAATCCATGTCCAGCTAAGGGTGTCGATCATCATGTACATAAGCATAGAAATTAGTACGAAATGGACAGGGTGTTACATCCATGCTATTAGATTTGGTATATCCACAATTGAGGATTAACCCTCATATTATGGATCTGTTGTCCATCTATGGACCCCACCATGTATATAAGCCGATTATTGATGTCGACTATGAGCTTCTACCTCGCCCTGTAGGATTACCCAAACCTTAGAGTCCACTTTGTGTTCCTACTCGACCTTTTATAGTAAATGTGGTCCATGATTTTCTCAGGTTCGATGATTGCATGGGTGACGAGCCCACTGTCTGCATGGATGAGCATCCTCGGGGCAATTATTGCATTCCATATATCCATGCACTTAATAAGACTGCATCTACTGTATTTTGGATTACCGGTATGTTTTATGCTATCCCCTTTTTAGGGCGGCGGTGTGAAATCTTGAGGGGAGATCACACTGAGCTGACTACTATTCATCAATGTTCAACCGTAAAGAGGATGTAGGTACAGGAGCTGATGAGTATGCGACAGACGTGGAGGGTGTGGCAGTCGAGGAAGAACTCTACGACGAGGAGCCGTTGCAGGAGGTGGCCGCCTATTTTGGGCTAAACCAGTAGATTAATTCTTTATTTTATTTTCAGTACATTTAAAAACTTGAGAAACTTGAGGCTATGTAATTTGGCCTCCAGCTGAGTCGGCCAGAATATTGTTCGTATGTTGGTTCAGATATATATTATGTTTCTTTTCCCACTATTTGCACTTTGATTTACTCGTCGATTTCCATTATCTTTAGCTAACTCCTGGGTTCTTGGAACTCGAGTCGTGTACTCGAGTGCTGAAAACTGGGGCGTTACAGTCAGCAAGGTTCATTTGAACCTTAGCCAGGAGAATTCAAAATCAAGACCAATGTAGTGGTTTAAAATTCTTCAATTGTCTTTTTGATTTTGGATTTTTTCCATTTTATTTATCTGCTAAAAATTTGTGTACGGAGTTCCATTAGTAGATCCTCGAATTTGCTGAACGCAGATCCACACCCAGGCTCGTTGTATCCTAGAAGTTGTTTGCCTGGAACCTTTCAACATTCTCAATCTAATTGAGAATGTGCAAATAACGCTTTAATGACAACGTTCTCATACGTGCTTCAACCTATCTTGATATTTTCGGTTTATCCATTTACAGAAAATATTATTTTTGTATTCTTTTTTTAACAATCTTAAAGCGTTATTTGATGGAAACTGAAAGCATATTATCCATCAAACCGATGAATCCAGATTTGATTCGTGTGACAAGACAATATCAAGTTTCTTCTGATGGCCTTAAGGATCTTTTACATCTTAGATCCAAATCTGCAACCGCTGCCTGAAGCTACTAACGAGGACACACCTGAAGTAATCACTGCATGCAACAAGTGAGCTAAAGATGAACTTCTGTGCCATATACAGATTCTGAATGCACTTTCCGACCGTCTGTACAATCTGGACACACAAATGTCATCTGCTAAAGAAATTTGAACTAGTTTGAAGTTCAAATACAAAGCTAAAAAAGAATGTACCAACAAGTTCCTGATAGCCAGGTACTTCGACTATAACATGGTAGATAATAAACCGATGCTGCCTCAAATCCAAGAATTGTAGCTAATAGTGAATAAAATTAAGGCCATTAAAATTGATCTTCCTGAGTCATTCCAAGTTGAGGTTATTATCGCAAAGTTGCCCCTGATGTGGAAAGATTATAAAAAGAAGTTGTTGTATAAGACTGATGACTACACATTGAAACAAATCAAAAAAATCTCTAAATTGAGGAAGAATACTGCAACTGCGATAAAAAGAATGAAAATGAAAATTCCTCGCCCAATGTATACGCAATAGAAAATACTAATAACAAGAATCCCGATAAAGGCGATTCCCTGAAATTCAATAAAGGAAAATTCAAGAAAACTCAGAAGAAGAACGAAAAATTCAAAGGCCTTTGTCATGTCTTTGGAAAAATTGGGCATTATGCTCGAGTTTATCGATATCGCAAATTGAAAAAATAAGCAAGTGAAGTAGAAGGCAATACAGTGGCAATGATTACTAAAGTGAACACAATCTAAGAAAAAGTTTCCAGTTGGTGGTATGATACTGTTGCTACTGTACATGTTTACTCCGATAGATCAACCTTTAAAACTTATGAGAAATTAACCATTAGTCAATAGGTCCAAATAGGTAATAAAGTTCGATCGAAGATTGTCAGTAAAGGAACCATTGAACTGGTTTTTACTTCTAGGAAGAAAGTGATTCTAACAAATGTACCGACGTCCCAGACATGAGGAGAAACCTAGTTTCTAAGGATCTTCGGGGTAAACTTAGAATAAGGGTTGTGTACGAGTCAGGAAAATTGATTCTGTTTAAGAATTAGAATTTTGTCGAAAATGGATATGCTTATAACGATATGATTAAGTTCTCATTAAATGAAAGTAACACTTTTGCGTATATGTTTGAATCTTTAAGACTATAGCATGATAGACTAACCCATATAGGATATAGTACCTTAAAATTCATGGTTAAAAATGGTTTAATCTCATACACAGATAATGAGAACGATAAATGTGAAGTGTACATATGATCCAAAATAACAAAGATTCCTAGTGTCAAGGGATCATCTCAAGTGTTGGATCTTGTGTATAGTGATATCTGTTAATTAAATGACATTCTTACTCGTGGAGGAAAAATGTATTTTATAAATTTTATTAATGATTGCTCTAGATATGTATATGTATACTTATTAAAGAGCAAAAACGAAATACTAAACATGTTTAAAGTATATAAAGTAGAAGTAGAAAATCAATTAAATAAAAAAATAAAGATTCTTCGTAGCGATAGAAGGGGGGAATACTTTTCAAATGAATTCACTAACTTCTGTGAAGAACATGGATTAATTCACCAATGTATTGCACTATATACACCGCAACAGAATAATATAGCATAAAGGAAGATTAAGATGTTAGCGAAGATGGTCAGCTCAATGCTAATTCATGCAAAGTTGTCACTCAGTTTATGGGGTGAGCTACTGCTTGCAGCATGTCACATATTAAACAGAATCCTCTCTAAGAAGTATAAAACATCACCATATGAAACATGGAAAGGTAGAAAACCTAACCTAAGATATTTTAAAGTGTAGGGGTGTCTTGCATATTACAGAAGTCCTGATCCCAAAAGAACCAGGTTATGACCCAAAGTTATAAGGTACGCATTCGTAGGGTATGTACAAAATAACAAAGCTTATAGACTATTAAATCTAGAGTCTAACACCATTATAGAATCTAAAGATGTTGAGTTCTTTGAGAACTCACTATCCTTTGAGTCAATGAATAATGACGCCCAAACACCTAATAAAGAACTAGTGAGTATAACTCCACGGGTAGTGGAAGCTCTAAGTGAACCTCGCGGGAGTCAAAGGATAAGAATAGAGAAGAGCCTATATGATGATCATATAGACTTTCGGTGTTCTTTTTTCATCTTGTTGAAGGAGATAGAGAAAATGTTATAAGAAAAATCCCTATCATAATGACTATAGAAGATGACTCCAAAACATATATTGAAGATATGTCTTTTAGAGACTCAGCTTTCTGGAAAGAAGCTATTAATGATGAAATGGAATCTATAGTGTTAAATTAAATATGAAAATCAGTTAACTTACCTCTAGGTTCTAGACCCATAGGTTGTAGGTGGGTATTTAGGAAGAAATATCACGCTGATGGGACTATCCAAACCTTTAAAGCTAGATTAGTAGATAAGAGTTTCAGACAAAAAGAAAGATGGTAACTGTATAATTATTATTTGTCTATATTTTGATGACATATTAATAATTAATAATAAAATAGAATGTATAACTGAAACAAAGAGGTTTCTATCTTCCGTATTCAAAATAAAGGATATTGGATATGCTTTGTGTTAATCTCATTGCATTGAGAAGATACTAAATAAGTTTAACCATCTAAATATAAAAGAAGCAAAAACCTCATTTAATCAAAATATCAAGTTGAAAGAGAATAACGGAAGAGCACTTGCACAACTAGAATATGCGAATACTATAGGCAGTCTTATGTATGCTATGTAATGCACTAAACCAGATATCACATATGCTGTGAGTAAACTTAGTAGGTTTATTAGTAACTCCAGTGTGGAACATTAGAATGCTATCAATAGAGTTCTTGATTATTTAAATGCAACAAAAAAAAGCTTATGATTATTTTAATCAGAGTTTCCTGCCGTATTGGAAGGATATATCGATATGAGTTGGATATCGAGTGCAGTGGACAACAAGTCTACTAAAGGGTAAGTATTCATCTTAGGAGGTGTAATTATATCTTGAAAATCTAAGAAACTGACCTGCATAACACACTCGACTATGAAGTCTGAATTTATAGTCTTAGCTGCAACGGGCAAAGAGGTTGAGTAGCCAATGAATATTTTATTAGAAATCTCTTTTTATACAAAGCCTATAGCGGCTGTGTCACTACATTGTGATAGTAAAGCCACATTATCTAGAGCCTATTGTGACACTTATAATGGTAAGTCTAGACATATTAGTTTACGACATGATTATGTGAAACAAATGATTCAAGACAGAATCATTGTCATTTCCTATGTGAAATGAAATAATAACTTAGCTAACCCTTTTACTAAATCTCTAACAAGAAAGGTAGTAAAAGCAACATCTAAAGGGATGTGGTTGGAATTCTTTAACAAAAGTTTCAACAATGATAGTAACCCAACCTAAAATAAGAAAATCTCTAATTTTGGGTTCAATGAGTAAAAACAAATTACTGATATGTAGAAAGTTTTCAGCACTAAAATTATATACGACTCCATTTATAATAGATAAGTGTTGAGCATTATAAATGAAGGTTGAGTCTTAGAACTTTTAACAAAATCCAGTCTAAAGAACAAGTGTCTTAATAGTAACGAAGACACTGTAAGGATTTTACCTATGTGAACGTAGTAGATATGGTGCCATCTCTCACGAGTTGGAGTTTTTATTGGAATCGTTCATGAAATAAAATGAGCACATGACCATTAATTGTGCTGAGCAAAATTGTGGAAACTCTAATAAACACAAAAGTGAATATATGTGTAGTTTCTTTGGCTTTGTTATTTAGAAATAACCGGTTTAACGCTGCGACTACCAGTAATTTTGATAAAGCTTTGAGATACTTACACTGAGGAAAGATTTAAATCGAAAGTTTTTTTTTTTTTTTTTTTTATGCATATAAGTTGTTTCCATTTTAGCATATATTTTTTTCAAAAAAATATATTTTCAATCAAGTGGGGGATTGTTGTAAAATGTTGATTAAAAAATATATTTTAATATATATATATATATATATATATATATATATGTATGTATAAATAGTTTTGCAAAAAACTATTTTTTGGTGTTTTTGAGAATAGTCTCACATTGGAAAAGAGGAAGGAAAAAAGTGGATTTATATGAGAAAGGTGGAGTACCTTAATGTTTATTTACTGCGCGTGCTCGGGCACGAGCTCTGTCTTCGTCTCGATCACGGTCGCGATCACCGGCTTGATGCGAGGGCGTGGGCATGTGAGGTAGTATGGCTGTAGAGGCGCTGGTGGCGTACTTCGCACATACGCATCGTGTCATAAAGGGTCGCTCCTTCGCGACCTTACACGAATCGGTGCGAGACGAGTCTGACAGAGAGATAGGTCAGTTGGCTGGGATGAGTACTAACGGTCTGAATGAGACCTGTGTGACTTTTATAGAGGTTGAAAAAACTAGCCGTTAGAATGAGGTATAACTTCTCATGCATATTAAGTCTGACCATGTAAAAACTGATGCATATGGCTAGTCCAACAGTTATAAACGGCTTGCCAATGTATCTAAACGGTCAACATGCAGCAATTGTTACACCACATGCACAACGGTCAAAAACTGCCAATAACGGCTAGTTTCTCACCAACAGATAGAAACAATCACATTGATTAATGACCTTGGATCGAAACGGTTAACCACCCTAGCCTATATATACAGTGCCTGAATGGGTTTACAATCCATCACAAACACTCAAACCATACTCATATGAACCACCAAGAAGAGCAACCGGCGTACTCCAGCAATCAGCTAGGTCCATTTGAACCTTAGCCAGGAGAACTCAAAATCAAGACCAGTGCAGTGGTTTAAAATTCTTTAATTCTCTTTCTGATTCTGGAATTTTTTCATTTTATTTATCTGCCAAAAATTTGTGTACAGAGTTCCATTAGTGAATCCTCGTATTTGCTGAACGCAAATCCACAACCAGGCTCGTCGTATCTTATAAGTTGTTTGCATGGAACCTTTCGGTATTCTCAATCTAATCGAGAATGGGCAAATAATGCTTTAATGACAGCATTCTCATACGTGCTTTAGCCTGTCCTAATATTTTTAGTTTATCCATTTACAAAAAATATTATTTATGTATTATTTTTTTAATAATCTTAAAGCGTTATTTGATGAAAATCGAAAGCTTATCATCCATCAAACTAATGAATCAGGATTTGATTCGTCTTAATCGGTTCGATGGAACCTACTTTACAAGGTGGCAAGACAATATCAAGTTTCTTCTAACGTCCTTAAAGATCTTTTACATCTTAGATCCAAATCTGCAACCGCTGCCTGAAGTTACTGACGAGGACACACCTGAAGTTATCGATGCCTGTAATAAGCAAGCTGAAGACGAACTTCTGTGCCGTGGATACATTCTAAATGCACTCTCCGACTATCTATACGATCTGTACACACAAAAGTCATCTGCTAAATAAATTTGGACTGGTTTGGAGTTTAAATACAAAGCTGAAGAAGAAGGTACTACTAAATTACTGATAGTTAGATATTTTGACTATAATATGGTAGATAATAAATCACTGTTGCCTCAAATTCAAGAATTGAAACTAATAATATATAAAATCAAGAACATTAAAATTGATATTTCTAAGCCATTTCAAAACGAACGTGCATACATGACAGGGAAAGGAGAAAACAAGCGCCTGCCAGCGACGGAGAGAGGAGGTTGGGCCTGGTTCGGAGGCTTCCATAAGTACCCAAGCAGCACATGAGTACGATGTGGGGACGTTCATCAAGTGGACCCCCACCATGATGTTGCCCTTGCCTAGGTCAATCAGACCTAACAAACGAGTGTGAGATGTGAACCATTCATCAGATGGATCCCATCCATCCACGCCAGCACATGCCATGCTTTTCGATTCTCACATCATCTCATCTTCACATCGCCACACGTGCTTATGTGGCATAAATACATGAGATCTAGACCGTCAATTAGGCAATCACAATCTTTTGATGCTCGGTCACAAAATTCGGGGGATCAGATTAGACCGCAATTTACAAAATAAAGAAGCAGACACAGAAACCTTAAGCAAGTTTTTCTAGGCCGTCCGATTATTTCTAATATTTTTTCGACTCCACCAATCAACGGACCATCTTACTTCCAGCCAGGCGCTTTACACGTTTGGGCCACACTATCAACGACTCGGATGTAATGCGTGGTGTCACACTTGCCACGTGTACATAAATTCACACGGGAGAAAAACTTTCACGTGTAAGTGTGCAATGGGCTCGGTGACCGTCTAGCCCATGAGCCCGACCCAACCTTGGACAGGCTTGGATCCATTAGCTGAGCCCGTGGGCCGGGTTTGGGCCTCGCATGGATGGACCACTTAAGATTTCGGTCCGGGCTTCCGTTCAAATCATCTAGCCTGGCCCACCCCGACCCAGCTTCATTTGATATGCTACTGTAATCCTTGATTAGGCAAACCATGCATCTTGACCGTAGATAGTTGATTTCATTTCTTTGTGCATGTGTGGCCCACTTGATCATGGATAGATTGGAGATATTCATGCACGATGGACATAAAATCATTTCCCATGTTAGCGATGGGATTTTTGTACCGGCACGTAAGGACATGATACAGTAGAGCGAGGAGAACCGCGGAATGGTAGAGCCATCTCCCCACAGGACACGTGGCAGAATAATGCATGGATTGGGTCCACCCATATACTCAAACCAGTATGGATGGCTTGCGATTTAAAAAAAAAAGCTCATCAGACAATCCTATCCCTTCTTTTTCTATCTTTAATTGTTTTTGTTTATCACCGTCAATTTAATGGCTTCACACTAGATGAATATGCTTGTCTAATGAGAGTTATTTTTGATACACAAACAATTCATGATAGGACCCTACATATGGACGGACCTGATTTCCAGATAACCCTCCACGTGTCTTGTGGAAAGATGGCTCTACCATAGTAACAGCAGAAATGAAGTTGGCTGAGACCGGATTTTAAACCGGTTGGGTCACGGCCCATTTAAAATGTTGAAATTACCTGCTGGGCCACCGGGCCCATTGCAAATATTTTCTGATACTCTGGCGGAGTGGGATGGTTGAGACGCAGGTACTTAAGAAAGTACATACGTGAACCAAAAAAAAATAATAATAAATCAAATAAAACCGTCCAAAATTATGGATGCCGGTATAGACATATGATCGACTAAAATTCCAGTTTATCTGATTATCTGTTAGCGTGCATGTATTGGACGGTTGAAATGAAAAGTATCCAATGGTCTTATTTTAACAAATAAGTTTTCAAAAATCAGAGATTAGAATTGTTAAATAAAATCTTAGTTTTGTATGTTAACTTAGGGAGAGTGGGTTCCACAATTTAGCCCGTTTAACGTGAGTCAATATATGCTACGTGTACGATTTCTAAGTGCCTGTGTATCAACCTCCGAGCAGCCAGAGTATCAAACATGCCTGTATATATATGTAAAGGAAGCGGATTGGCTGGTGTACCACACACCAGCAATATAGCAGGTGTATTGACGTCAGCAAGTTCTGTGGGTCAAATCATGACGTATGTATTATATCCAAACCGTCCATCCATTTGATGAGCTTGTCTTAAGGCTTGAGCCGAAAAATAATACGGATCTAAATATCAATTGGACCACACTGCAAAAAACAGTGGGGGATTGAACCTCTACCATTGAAACCCTTTTGAGGGTCACAAAGTTTAGGATCAATATGAATTTGTTTTTCCTCTTCATCCATATATTTTTAATCTTATTAATAGATTGGATGGAAAATAAACGTTATGATGAGCCCTACAAAGTTTTTAACGGTGAAAATCATTGTCGTCGCTGCTATTTTTGGTGTGGTCCAGTTGAGATTTCGATATGATACGTTTTTTTGTCTAATGCTCTAAAATGATCTCCAAAAATGGATGAACGGTGTGGATATAATAAATACTCGGAGCTCGAGGCGCGTCGGTGCTCGTCTTCGCGCGACACGTATCTACACTGCTATGTAGCTGGTGTGTGTGGTACTCCAGCGAATCCCCTTCCATATATAATGGCTCTCAGCTAGGGTTTTTGAAACCCTTAGCAGCGAGCAACCGAGAGAGAGGAGAGCCTCTTTTACGAAGGAGGAGATTTCCAGTCCAGAAAAGTAACAAGATGGTCCGTTTTCTTCCAGTTTTTCATCATCATCGTCTATCTCTCATTCCTCCAAACCCTAATTTTCTAGGGTTTTGAGTAGATCCATCTCATTTTCTTCTTCCTTTCGATTCTCTTTAATATGAACTGACTGAAATGCTCATGCGTAGATATTCATATTCCTGCTTGTAGATTAGCACGAAGAATTTAGTTTTTATAGCAAAATCTCATGTGTTGGAGATGATATAGATGTATGGTGTTTTGTGAATTAGATCGAAGGTAAAAGAGTCGCTCTTTGGAATCTTGGAGCGATTTAGAATGTGTGTAGATGACGTTGATCTGTTTAGTCGACAGATCCAACGGTGGGTCGTTATGGTTGTTTAGACATTACGCTTTGTGTGGGGCCCACCGTGATGCGTGCATGATATCTAATCCGTCCATCATGTGCGCCTCCTCATGTTCTCATTAGCGCCCAATTCGGGTGGGTCACACCCCAGGGAATGGTTGGGATGGGGACGCCTGGTATTAAAACCTTCCAGTATGTTTGTGGGGCCTACCTTGTTCTTTATTTACCATCCTATCCAGTCAGAAGATGAGCCCCGTCAGGATGAATAAACACCCTCAAAAAGTCAGGCTGATCCAAAACTTGGATGGGCTATGCCATGATTTTATCATGTCGAAAACCTTAAAAATCATGTTGGGGCCCTCAGGATGAATAAACACCCTCAAATTTGAATCTGACTGATTTTTTTTTTGGGTGCCAAGGAGAGCATTAGGAAATGCATGATGGGCAGATTGGATATCATGGCTATGTCATGGTGGGACCCATGAATTGTGCATACGTTAAGCTTTTAACAAATGAAGCTCTCTAGTAGATTGAGATTCTTGTTATCTTCGTGATTTTTTCTTTGTATGATCTAAGTTGGTTATCTAGCAGTCCGAACTTGCATATGTGGCACATTTATACAAGATCTGGACCATTCATTTATTGGGCCATAGTGTGGATGGGTTCACAGCAGATGTTGCTATCTCTAGCTGCTGATTGAGGATTTTTGCCACTGAGTGTCTAGTGTTGTATTGGACTTTTTCCTAATCGTTCATTTGTGGTCCTTGAAATTCTCCAACTGGTGGATTGATAGCTCTGTTGATTGGTGGCTTTTGGGAGACTCATACCTCATCCATGGTAGAGCCCCTCAGATAACTGGCAGCGTTTTACTAAAGATCAATATTAACTGTGCTGCTCAGTAGTTGATTGTATGATTTTGTCAAAATTGGATGAGAAGTACTTTCAAAGATCAATTTTCTTGGGTGATTTTTTAAGTTTCTCCATCTTTTTGTTATTTCTATAAGTTGCATGTTTGTTTGTCTTAGTGTGATAATGTTGTAATCCATGAGAGGCTAATCTCTTATGCTTCGAGGAGAAAATTTTGATGCACTTGCATATTGATTCCAACTCCCATCGGTCAAATAGCTCACTGCCTGATGTCCTTTGCATGGTAAGTGGTGTGGGTTTTTATTGTACTTTGACAGAGAAGGGTGGGCCATGCTTACACTCTGATTAGTTGGTCTGTTTAACCGTATTGTCCATATTTAGGTCCCCATTTTGGATGGCTATTTCTCAAAATATGCTGTTATTTGAGTTTGGACTATTGACCATCTTTAACTCTTCATTTGATGCGGATTGGTAAAATAGTATAGACTCTAGATGCCTTTCTTTGTTTGATTATTGGGACATGTCCTCTCCGCTGCTTAGCCCCCAAGTTGTTATCCCCTTTAAGCAATATTCTATTGTTGATAGAGGTGTTGTTCATGGTTCTTCTTGGTATCACGAAACTATACGTGATGGTATGCGTATGGCATACCTGGAGCCATCCTTAAGTGACATTGTTTTCCAAATGCTATGGTCTTGAGGTTGGCGGCGTGAGGCCTGTGATTCAGCAGGGCTTCATAGGAAAGTGGTGTGCCTCAAGCGTATGAGCTTTATACTGTGGAATGGAACTCACATTTCCACGAATTTCAATTCCCTTCCTTCTGGACAACTCTACCCATTCTAAGTTGATGAAACAAAAGGAGTTCTGATGGGAAATTGCATTCCTTCCCCTGATTGCTTTTGAATTTTGCATGTTACACTTAATGCTTCAGTGGTCTGTTAATTATTGTCCTTTTGTTTATTTAATCAATTCTTTTTCTTGATTTGTTGAATATTCATCATTACTTGAACCCTTTCAAGACAGGGGAGTCTTTATCTCTCTCTCTCTCTCTCTCAATGTATATGGAGTCTTTATTTACCTGTTTCATTACATACTCTGCATTCTCAACATTTTAAAGGTTTGCACTGTCTATAGTAATGTTGTCGAATCGCATATGCGATCATGTGCGATCACACACACACACACACATATATATATTGGGGAAAATTCAAAAAAAAAAATAATATAAGAAACTAAGGAGAACTTTTCCAAGTTAATATATAACTAATTTTACATATTTAAAATACATTTGAGAGAGATAAAATCAATAAAACAATGAATTAAACATCAAGTCATCCACATTTAACAATATAGTTAACAAGAAGTAACAACAAAATCAGCAAGCTATTTATTTATTATTGTAGAAAATCAACAAGCTATCTTCCTTGAAACTTGAAAGTGCTTGAATCTTGATCTACCAACTTCCAAGAGAGAGAGAGAGAGAGAGAGAGAGAGAGAGAGAGAGAGAGAGAGAGAGAGAGAGAGAGAGAGAGAGAGAGAGAGACCACTTGTAATTAAGAAATGTAAGAGGAAAATAGAGTAAGAGAGTTTTGGAGTGAGAATATTGCAAATGAAGGAGATTTGGAAGCCTTTTTATAGGCAAAATGTTATTTTTTTTGCAAAAAAATAAAAATAAAAATTCAATGTGCCATGGCCAATATGTGATTGCATATTTTCGCATATGCCACATATGCGATCGCATATGCCACATATGCGATCGCATATGTACCATGATCGCATATGCGATTTGCATATGGATATGCGCATTTGCGATCGCATATGTGCATATGCGGTCGCACATGACAACAATGGTCTATAGAGAAAGGTTTAAATTTTGGTGAAGCAGCAGCAATTCTCTAAGCAGTTAAAATTTTAGCCAATTTCAACCCCTAACCAGTCATTTTGGCTGACCTTAAGCCATCTGATAGCATCCATTAGGTATGTTCAGATTGGATTGAAAAATTGCTCTAGGTGCATGATGTTGTGTGCAAGCTGCAAGGCACAATATGCCTGCGATTTTTGAAGCCGGGTTTCATTGTGAAATATAGACATGAATTTGATATGGTGATCCATGTGTTGTATTTTTTTTTTGTCCTGGTTTTGTGGCTTTATGTTGATTTCTAAACATTTTCCCCATATTATTTGTCTGCAATTCAGGCTAGAGGACTGAAGAAACACTTGAAGAGGCTCAATGCCCCAAAGCATTGGATGCTTGACAAACTTGGTGGTGCATTTGTAAGTTCTGAAATTTCTCATGCTCTGCTCTTCTGCTTGGCCGTTTTGTCCATCTTAACTTGCGTTATTTGTGTAATCTGATGGCTTTTGCAGGCCCCCAAGCCATCATCTGGCCCTCACAAAGCTAGGGAATGCTTGCCTCTAATTCTCATCCTACGAAACAAACTGAAATACGCACTTACGTACCGTGAGGTCATATCAATTTTGATGCAAAGGCATATTTTGGTTGATGGAAAGGTTAGAACTGACAAGACGTATCCAGCTGGTTTCATGGGTATGCTCTCTAACCATTCTTTATTTTTAGTTGGTTTTGTTTAATATTCAATTTGATACCCTGGACAATGTTATCGGCCTTTTTGCTGAATCCTAACAATAACCATTTGAGTCTGTTGCAGATGTTGTCTCTATTCCCAAAACAAATGAGAACTTCCGACTGCTCTATGACACCAAGGGCCGCTTTCGTCTGCACACAATCAAGGATGAAGAGGCAAAGGTCAGTTCATGGCCTTTTAATGTGGTCTAGATATCTCTATCTCATACGTTGGAAAGAATTACTGTGTTCCATGTTTTCTTCTATTAATTCTTTTTTTTTTCAACTTTATTTCTTTTATTAATTCATTCAAACATTTATCATTCCTTCCAGACCTGATAATGATTAAGACAATCAATTCTGTAAGATTCCAAGATCATGAATTGTAGATTTTTTTTTTTTTTACAAACCTTGTATAGTGTTTGCTTATGATAAACAAATTGAATAGATTTTTTTTTTCCAAACCTCTCTTGCCCATTCACCTCTTCGATTTGGGACAGCATCCTTAGCTTGTATGACATCGACTGGGTTTATGCCCAATTCCTTTGGAGGGTTTTTTTTTTCCCCGAATCCTGGCATGTGGTTATGCCAGCTTCAGCTGTGAGAGGGAATTGGAGGAGAGCTATGCTAGCAGTTCTTTGGACAGTTTGGGAAGAGAGATGCGGTCGCTGTTTTAGGAACGAATGTGGGTCCAGTTCAAAAGTGATTAGTAGGGTTTTGTACCAAGGGATTGGGACCCTGGTTAAGGGTCTGTCAGTAGTGGACCTTCTCTGTAATTGTTCTCTCTGTTTGTAGCTGTCTTCCTCTGTTTGTATATTTCTTTTTCTTGAAATGAAATTCTTTTACTTAGAAAAGAAAAGATCACATATTAGATGCCCATCCCAACCTGTTTTATAATTGGATCTGAATCATTGGACTTGAATCTAATCTGATTATCAACCAGGTCTGAATTTGGGCCTAGATTTGATTATATTTGGAACTGTAAGTGGCTCTCCTGGTTTCCTCTGGCTAAACCATTCACAGTTCAGTGTTCTAAGAATCCAGCTACAGCCTGCCTGACTGTTGACTTTTCGAACCCATTAACTAGTTTTCATACGGCTTAAAACATTTTTAGTGGCAGAAAAGGCCAGAATTATAAGTATTTGGTCTCTCTCAAATATAGCATTGTAGCATTGATTTTTAAAAATTGAGAAGCATTTTAAAACAATATGTTTTAATTTTTGGAAAAGAAAAGGCAGGTTTTGGTCCTTTTCAAGGAGCAACTCCAATGTTTTACAAGTAGAATTTCGGTGCTTGTATTAACATTCAGTAGAACAGAGTATCGGTTGGATCAGCCTGTTATAATTGTGTTTATTCTCTGCAGTTCAAGCTTTGCAAGGTCCGGTCTGTGCAATTTGGACAGAAGGGCATTCCCTACCTCAACACCTACGATGGGCGGACCATCCGCTACCCAGACCCACTCATTAGGGCCAACGACACCATCAAGCTTGACCTTGAGACGTACAAGATTGTTGACTTTATCAAGTTTGATGTAGGGAACGTTGTCATGGTGACGGGTGGTAGGAACAGGGGACGTGTTGGCGTGATCAAGAACAGGGAGAAGCATAAGGGCACCTTTGAGACCATCCACGTTCAGGATGCCACCGGCCATGAGTTTGCTACCCGTCTGGGTAATGTGTTCACCATTGGCAAGGGGACGAAGCCATGGGTCTCTCTGCCCAAGGGCAAGGGTATCAAGCTCTCCATCATTGAAGAGGCTAGGAAACGCCTTGCAGCCGCATCAGCCACCACCGCATAGGAAAAGCTCTCCAGGTAATCCATGTTTTGTCTAGAGGGGCTGGACTTTGTTATTCGGCAATGGCTGTTTTGCTTTTTAATAGTTGAATTACGAACTCCTTAGGACTTAGATTCTGCATGTTTTGATTGAGATTCTGCACTATCTGATATGGAATTTTTGTAGTTTGGTTGTATTTTTTTTTTCAGCTATAAGACATGGTGAATTTAAGCAAGTTTTAAATTTACTTTCTTCATCCAATGTTTGGACATCTTTCTTGTTTGCTGTTTGTATTTACGGCGGTTGATCTCTGGCTGTTGATTGTCCCTTGTTGTGAGCCCCGTATTAGTTGGGTGGGAAGAGGGCTAATGCACTTATTTTCCCAGTTTGGGAACAAGTTCAAGTCAATTTTGATTTTGAGCATATATGATTGATCTATTTTGGATCGAATTGCTCTTATCTGTAGAAAAGCTCTGAACCTCTGATGGGAAAGGACCATATCTCACCACATCCAGACGGGTTTATTGAAAAGGACGACCTCGGATACTTTTCCTTGTGTCAATCTTTCATTTTCATTTGGGCCCGAAAGCGACTTGCTAAGCACCTCATCTTGATGAAACGCAGGCTGCACAAATGCAGGTAGACAGATCTGCTATGAGAGTTGGTAAATGGGCCCTCCTTTTTCTTTTCTTTTTTTTCACTTCTACACTGTAGCATGCCTGTAAATGTGGATCGTCTAACCTATTGGCGACAATCTGGATGTTATGGAATTGGATAATATATAAGAATTATGGCTTCCCTTAGATGCTCTGAAATTGCTGTGGACAATGGTGCCCGGTTGTCCATTCATTTTAGATGGTGCTTATTGAGTTGTCTACATGTAGTTGTAGAGTGCATTAATTTTCAAGTTAATGGTAGCCCTGAATTAATCTAAAACAATGAGCATTGCTAGGCCCGCACCGTGTATATCATGCAGCTCGTGTGCATGCCACACGAGTAGACTTCTCAGGTCCGTCAGGTATTCAGGTGTTCACAGTTCACAACGAACACGTGTGGTTGAATGGGTACGGCCACAGTCCACAACGAACACACATGGTTGAATGGCTGGCTACCATCTGAACGGATCTTAGTTCTTGCGGTCCAACTGATTTGAACATCATGACTACCTGTACAATGTCAGGCGAGATCTGCTGAATGGATCAGATTTATTTCTGTGAACATGTATAATTTCATACGCACCTGATGGACGACTTGGATTTTGTATCTATAGACCTCGTTGGCATATATGCTCGTGAGCAAATTAGCTGCCTCGGGTACCAGGGTACCATTGGACCCGTAAAAATACCACCTTTTGACGACATACCAAATGGCTTTTGGTTGGAGCAGTTCATGGCTCATGGCTCATTGAATTATATTCTTAATAAGATTAATATCACTAAGATTTGAAGTGTAACAAGAGAGATCTGGTTCATTTGCTAAAGTCGCGCTAGTTACGTCATTAGGAATTTTAGGCCTCTATTTTGACAGGTCAAGTTTCTAAATAAGGAGATTCTGGTCTTAGTTGAAAGTTCATTAAAATTATCTTTCTAATGATCTCAAGATCACTTTAATCCAACTTTTAACAAAAGAATTATGGGCATTTTCATGAAATTGTTGATGTTGAAAATATTAATGATTGCGATAACACAAATTAGCAATTGCAATTGTTCAGTAACTTTTCCAATATCACACAATCTTATGAAACACTATTAACTCCTTCACAAGTTGGATTTGAGTGATTTTAAGCTCGTATGGAAAAAAATAATTCAATGAGCTTTCAATTAGGATTCATTAGTCTAATTCATTAGGAGACTGTTTGACCTTTGAAAAGCATGTGGGCACCGTTGGCACAATCAAAACTGCACAACTTTAACAAACGAATCAAATCTCCCTCATTGTACCTTCAATTTGAGTGGTTTTAGACTTGTTAGAAAAGTAATTAGATTAGTTTCTAATGAGCCATATAAAGCCTTGATTAAGAATTGTTTGGTCTATCATTTCTAACTCAAATCATACCTTTGGTAGATTTAGCCACTAAACAAAGTTCTTCCCAAAGAGAGGCTCCTTCATGAATTAAAGCACAAAAAAAAACCCAAAGAGAGTAGTACGGAAACATAAAAGATGGTCAAAGAGTAGTTGAAAAACCTAAAAAATCGTTGAAGAGCACAATAAAAATAAATAATGACACACGAAGAAAGATGGTCCAATGGTACCTTGGTTGTTCATGGGGAAAAGAAGAAGAAGAAGAAGGAGAAAACTCTTTATTATATAAGCTTTGATGCATGCAATTTGAAAATGAAAATTTTCAAATGTGAATGTGCTCAAAAAATCTCAGTGCACAATGTGCTGTACAACACCCGAGATGGTGGGCCCCATGAGTTTTGTATGTGACATCTGCTCCGCTAACGAGGTTCTCACCCTTTTGCTCACCCTATCTCCTAAAATTCAGCTCAACCTAAAACTCAGGTGGGCCCCACCAAGGGGAAGAATGTAAAATCACACCTAAACCCTTGATTGAAATCCTGATTAGGCGGATTTGATGGATGGGTCTTGTGGCTATACGCACCATGTTGGGGCCAGACACAAACCTACGGTGGACGCGGATTAGCTACCGACGGCTTCATTAAAGACACTTGCTCCTGAAGTGACATCACCAAGTTCTGTGGGCCCTACCATGATCTATGTATTGTATCCACACCGTTCATCCATTTGGGGAGATCATTTTAGGGTATGAGCCAAAGAATGAGGCAGATCCAAACCTCAAGCTGATTCCACCACAGAAAAAAAAGAAAAAGAAAGTGGGGATTGAACGCCTACCATTAAAAACTATTTGGGGGCCATATAAGTTTTCGATCAAGCTGATATTTGTGTTTTCCCTTCGTCTATGCATGTGTGAACTTATTAACATGTTGGATCTCAAATAAACATCATGATGGCCCTAGGAAGGTTTCAACGGTGGGCGTCACTCTCTTCAGTAACGGGGTCCACTTGAGCTTTAGATTTGCTTCATTTTTCGGATCATCCCATAAAATAATCTTTCCAAATAGATGGACGGTGTGGATACAACATATACATCATGGTGGGGCCCACAGAGCTTGGTCACGTCACCTCAGTATTGAGTCTCGCTACTGAAGCCGTCAGTAGCTAATCTGCATCCACCTACAGTTGGCCACCTGAGTTATGGTGGGATGGACGGATCAGATGTAATAATACACACAACAGTGTGGGCCACGCAGATCTCGGTCGTTGCACCCGCTGCGTACAGCGGGTGTTGGAGAGGATTCCAGGTCCACGAACAAATAATGTAATGGCGGGCCCAGACTTCTGTAATATCGTCTGTTCATCTGGTAACCCTTGATGAATGGACCTTACTTCAAAATTTTCAGAAACAGTTCTCCTCCCACATGAGTGGTGGGCCTTTCTCATTGAATGTGCAGCGTTGATTAAAGTATCCATTTGTGGACGAAGAGTTTTTAGGGGCATGGCCTATCTATTGTAGGGCTAACCAGATGAATGGTTAGATCACCACATGGTGGCTCCACTTCTACTATTGCTGGGCCGTTCAAAAACGTTGTGTTGTTCGATCGAGCTTCATATCATACCCGAATGCAACATGGCAAGAGCAAGGTCCATAGTCCAATCTGTACGCGTTAACACCGTGAAATTTTATTAGTTGGGACCATCTGCGTCCACCTATGATCATTATGGACCGTTGGATATGAGTGGTCCATGATGGATTGCACATGGCTCTAATATCACTCTGATTGGATCATAACTGACGTACAAAAAAGGACCTACAAAATGGACGGTAACATCATTTTTGCTCCTGCCGTGCGTTTCGACGGAGATTGCGGAAACGGATTGGCTACTCCCCCTGACACCAGCCCCGTCGCTGATGGTCGGTGCTCTGTGGGCCCCACCATGATGTAAGTGTTTCATCCTTTCCGTTCATCCATTTTTACATATCATTTTATACTTAATATAAACAATTGAGAGGTATATAAATTTCAGGTAGACCACACCACATGAAAACAATAGTGATTGGATATTCATCATTAAAATCCTCCTAAGGCCCACTGTAATGTTTATTTGACATCCAATAGGTTGATTAGGTCATACAGTCCAAGATGAAGGGAAAAAAAATGATCTTGATCCAAAACTTTTATGGCCCCAAATTGTTTTTTAATGGTCGACGCTCATTCAACACTCTTTCCTGTAATGTGGTCCACTTAAGATTGGGATATATCTAATTTTTGGTCTCATACTGTAAAATGATCTCTAAAAATAGATGGACAGAATGGATGAAACACACACATCATGGTGGGGCCCACGGAGCACGGCCATCAGCCATTGGCTGGTGTCAAGGGGAGTAGCCAATCCGTTTCCGGAGATTGCCTGCACCCTGACGCAGGAAGTTCCTACGTCGGGAGCTAGGTGGGGCCCACCCTAATGTTTGTGAGAAATCTACCCTGTCCATCTGTTTCTTCAGCGCATGTTAGGACATAATCTCAAAAATGAGGCAGATCCAAAACACAAGTGGGCCACAGACTGGAAAAAAGTGGGGACGGAAATGCCTATCGTTGAGACCTTCCCAGGGTCCACCCTGATGTTTTCCCTTTTAAAACCATCCAGATTGTGTGCTGGACCCACAGTGTTTCTATATGCCATCCGATCCATTCATAAGATCAAACCCATGAGGATGAATGGATACCCTAAAAACAAGACCATTTCAAAACTCAGATGCGCCACATCACATTATTTTATAGGTTTAGGTCTGATTTAAATGGCGTGGCACACCTGAGTTTTCGATCAGCCTGATATTTAAGATCCAAGAAGACATGAGTAAGGTCCATGTGATAAACGGAGTGGATGTATCTTCTACATAACAGATGGCCCACACACGTAATTATAGAATAACCTTGTTCTATACAAGTTGTAGAGGAACCAGCCTTTTACCATACACATGATATTAAATGATACAATGAAAATAATGTGGTGTATAAACCGGGCCCACTATACAAATATTCAGACCCAAAATCCCAATCTGGCCCCACTGCATCGCCCCACCCTCCATGCTACACATCTGTATCGGTGTCCACTGTCCACCTCTACGACAATTTGCTAATACACGGTCCGGATTGGATCGGTGAGTCTTAGGTGTGGCTCCAAGGCCCTAGAAACATGACCCATCTTATAGGGTCTTCAACGGTCGGATTTGGCCGGATGAAGGATTCTTTTGAATCAGGTGGGAGGGTTGGCGATTGCCCCACATTCCCAACGAACATGATCGTCGCTGCATCGTAAAAAATCTTCAATTTCTCTCCGACCGTCGGTTTGCTTTGGCAGGTTAGTGGGCCTTGGATTTCCATATTGCCTGGCCAAGATATTGGGATGAAGGAGCGTCTAGTGAAGATATTTATAATCGTAGATTGATGAATTGGGGGAGTGAATGTGGTCCACTTGAGGTAGGCGAATCACCACATGGACGGTCAGGACGTCATGGCCTGTAAAGATAAGGTGGGCCCATCATTGCTGTGGATGCCACCTCAGCGGGAATAGATGCAATGGTGGTCCCAAGATTCTTCTTGCTCAAGTGTTATTGGGTAAGCCGACGAGGGACTTGAATATCCTACAATCACTTGCAGGAAGACCGAGAAAAATGATGTCTGTGTGACATCCACTCCGTGCATCAGTTGCATCACATTATTTTAGGATGTCAGTTAAAAATTCAGGAAGATCTAAGACTCAAGTGGGCCACACCACAGGAAACAGTAGGGAAACGGATGAGCAACCTAGAAATCTTCTTGGGGCCACTGTGATGTGTATATGCCATCCAATCTGTTTGTAAGCTGAATCTCACCAAGATTAAGGGAAAACACGAATATCAGTCTGATCTAAAACTTAAGTGGGCCCCAAGAAGATTTCAATGGTGGGCCTCTCAATCTCCACTGTTTCCTTTGGTGTGGTTTACTTAAGCTTTAAATCTGCCCTTTTTTAGCCTCACATCCTATCGTGCAACTGATGGATGGTGTGGATTTGTCACAAAGTCATCATGGTGGGGCCCACAGCTTTTTGTTGCATGGGCTCCTACAACAAGCGTTTTAGGAAATTCGTGTCCGCCCATAAACAACATACAAAAGGACACACGTGCCAAAGAGGTGATCCGGACCATCCAATCCATCTATCACATGTTTTCACACTAGATATGTAGTTTTCAAGCTGTGGCCCATCAAATGGACAATCAGCATCAGTAATGTTCTGAGCCAAGTCCAGCCCATGATATAACGAATTGGGCTCAGGCCAAGCCCATCCTACAAACCACGATACTCCCATCCACCGTGTTAATTAAGCTTGACTGGACCAGGCCTATTTGTGCGGCTTAGATCAACGCAAGCAAGCCAGCCCAATTTCCTGTTGGGCGTGAAACTCAGGTCCAAGCTCAATCAACAGACTCGAGGCCCAGGCCAAACCCAGTTAGACCTGGGCCAGAATCATGCCCGCTCAGCCCATCCCAGTCTAGCAGCCATCCTACTCAAAAAGAGAATTATCCAATGGAAAGGATAATCTCTCACATGAAAGTGGAATCATCCCAATCCTTCCAAAAACACCATCCTTGAAATCGAATCTCCTTTGAGAGATGTGATTCCAGGCAACATGGTTTCAAGATAGTGAAAATATAAAACCACTTGCATGTATATAGATGGAAGGGAATATACAGGTGTGTGGACATCCTAGCCGTATATCAAGTGGGACATGCCTTGTAGATGATCTGACTGAAAAAAAAAAAAACTTAGGCAATTAAATCATATCATACCCAAAAAAGACTAATTCATGAAATTATTACGCGAATTATTGCCAAATAATAATTCATCGCCATACCGACTTAATTCCCAAATCCGAATTTTGCAACATTTGATTAGTTAGGTGGCACTATATAATACTAGAAATCTTTTTTTTTTTTTAAATGAAAAAATATATTTCAAAATCAATTCGCTAATTTGAAAAGACCCAAGATTACACATTTGTTTATAGATTTAAGAAGAGATGATACTGAATTCTAATCAAACTCAAAAAAATATCGGATTGACATTAAGACTATAAGCTACTTATATTTGCTACTTTGTACATTAAAACTACAAGCTAACTTGATTGAGATTACCCTAATTACATAATAATATCGGATAAGAAATGAAATATCTTTCTTGAAATCTTATGAGAAGAACATTTATTGGTTGAAATCCTACTCTATAAATTAATTTCTTGATATTATATTATTGAAATCTTATTCCACTTAAGAAATTATTTCTTTGAAATCATATGCTAATGGGAACACTTATAGATCAAAATCCTACTCTATTTTAGTCATAGTTGCTTGAACTCTCCCTACCCAAGTCAACTTGGGGTTGAAACTTGTTGATGAGGATCCCTTACTCTTTACGGAGTCATTTAGGAGGATGTAATCAAGAGTAATTGCTTTGAATCAATAGAATTAGTGCATATGGGAGAGTATTTGATGCGAATTGAAGCCTAATTCACATCAAATACAATGCTCCATTTTTAAAATTATAGAAGAACCATGTGATTGCATTTTATGTGGATTTCAATTACTACCAATTCACAAGTTATAATAATCTTTCTCACACTTCATCTACCAATGTATTCTAAATATAGGTTGCCAAACACATTCACATAAAATTACAGTAAATTTGGCACTATCATAAAAATGAACAAATATTACGAACTATAGGAATATTTTGCTATCGATATAAACCATAACTATATTGCTACAACTTTAATTCATAGCTAAAAGGTACTACCCCACTAGGACTAACTAGAGACTGACAGTCCTGTAAAGAGCTTTATGAGGCCCACCACAATTTATGTGTTTTATCTACGTCGTTCAACCATTTTTACAGCTCATTTATGGCATAAGCATAAGCCCAAAAAAAAGGTAGATCCAAGGCTCAAATGGACCACATCGTAGGAAATAGTGGAGATTAAGTGCCTACCGTTCAAAATTTCTTAGAAGCAGTAGAAGTTTTGGATCAAACTGATATTTATGTTTACCCTTCATTTGGGTCTATGTGATCATATGAACGGCATGAATAAAGCACATACATCACGGTGGGCCCTACAGAGCTCCTGATAGGGCAGTCCATCTCTAGCTCTGTTAGGTAAAAAAAGTCGCCCATTCTCATTTCTCTCCTCTTGTTCCCTCCTCTTGTAAACAAAACCCTAAAAGCTTACTCCTTTTCATTTCCTTTTCGTTTCCTCTTCTTGTAAAAAAAAAAACCCTAAAAGTTCGCTTCCTCTCTCTCTTTGTGCAAAAGGGGAGAATGAAAAACATAATCTCATTTTTCTAATTAAAATTTTCAAGGGTTTGTTCTTGTCCTCAGACGTCATCCAAATATCTCATTTGAATCTCTCCATCGACTCATCCCTTTCTATGAATTTTCAAATCTAATCTTCTTTTGGTTTTTTCAAATCTTGCAATGGAGTTTTAAATCAATTTGGGAGATGTAATTATACATATTTATTTATTCCTCAGATTTCACAATTGATATTGGTTCAATTTATGTGTCTTTTGATTTTTGTTTTCTTTAATAGTCACATTTCAATTTGTGTGATTATGATAATTTTAACATGAAGAATTTTGAATTGGTTGTGAAAAGATAATAGCATCAGCAGTGGCAGTAACATTCAAAAGGATTGAAAGAGCACATCAACTCTACAAAGATGGACGACATGATGAGGTCTTGGCGTTTTACACTGAAGCGCTGGCGATGGTAAAGACAAAAGCACAGAAGCTTGTTCTTCATAGCAACTGGGCAGTGTGCTATTTGAAATTGTATGATTTAAAGAGGGTGATGATTCCAACTATTTAAAGAAATGATTAATAATATATTTGTTTCTATGAATATTTTTTTAATATTTTTTTTATCTTATCCTTTGTCTATTTAAATGAGTTAAAATGCTGATTTTATTACGCTACATCTTTTATATACAGTCCTCTAACTTACATGAGGCCCACCAGCACTTTCATCTAGTGTTTATTATGTGTGTGTAAGAATTCTATAAGGTGGGCCTTATTGATTGACGGTCTGGATTGTCCTAGGGTTGGATAGTGTGTTTGAGAATACCAATGGACCCCATTCAGTTGTGATACATTTAAAATAGTGTGAGGGGTGGTGCACTACAACTGTGTCACACACACAATGTTCTCGTGAGACTAGGATTACCAAATTTGTGTGGAGCCTTAGGGAGAGGAGTTTCGGTGGGTTTCAAACTCCTCAACCCTATAAACTATACTAACAGGGCCGAGTCCCTAATCCTATATACAACAAAAGCTTCCATTCCTATCCATATGCTTCTCTAAGGGTGCAAGGTGTGGAAGACTATAGCATCAAGCCTACAGCGATGATGTTTCAATCAAGAACCCTATTTAGTTTATTTGATCTCCATATTTGATGCATAACACGATCCTTTACAATTCTGCATAAAGTTTTTACCATTGGTATTATGGGTGCACACGGAATCGGTGGAACCGATAAACTGGATCGGAACCGACCAGACCGCATGGTTTAGTCCAGTTCTGAAACACACTGGATCCGGTTCCAAAAATCAAAGAACCGGTTAATTTGGTTCGGTTCTAAAGCGCACCGGTCAGTTCAGTTCTGGTTCTGAAAATTAAGTTTGAAATTATGGTAAAAAATCTATATGATACAAGGAGTTAATGTACAATTCCATACAATTTATCTCAAATTTGAATGAGTACTACATGCCTTTTTCAATGACTTGTAGTAATTTGTTCATAGCACATGATGCCTATTCAAATTTAATGTTACAAGTATGGGTGGATAAAAACTGTTAATATGTTCATGGATCGGATCTAGCCTATTAGCTTTCCACATTATTGGCAATGAAAGTTTAGATCTTAACTGACCATTTAGATGCTTATACAAACAAATATAGACAATCCATCAGATGTTTACTTATCTAGACTTATACCATCCATTTGGATGCTTATTGAATCATATTTGGACCATTCATCTGGACACTTGTTCTTCATAACTAGAACATTCATATAGATGCTTGTTTAACCAGATCCGAGCCATCCATCTTAATGGATTACTGAGAAAATCTAGAGCATTGATTATGGACACTAAATTTTAGACAATGTAATCTATGGTGGATGTTAATCTAATTAGATTTGGATTATCCATAAATTGAGTAGTCAATTCCAATATTAAGGACTCATGAATGATATACACGTTAGATCTGGATTATCCATTTAAGGACGTTAAACATGAGATTTGTAATGTCCAATAATAATAAGATTTAATTTATTTATTTTATAAACATGATGCATATCATATATGAGGGGATCAATTATATTTTGGACGTTTCATACAACTAGGATTTAAATATATTATTAATGATCTTCACCATCAAATGTGTAGATGGATTAAGGATTGGATTTGATAAATTCATGATCAAGCATGTGTGATCCCTGTATCAAACTATTGAATGGATGAGTCCTCTGAGACTTACATGTTCACCTATAAATTCTTCGGACACCAGTCCACTCATATGATTAAAGGATAAACTCCATAACTGTAAAATTATTTTAAGGAAATAAAATTCTTTACATAAGATATTTAGATTGGATGAATGCATACCTCAGTGTCAGTTGAACTGATCATAAACTCTAAAAAGAGAAGAAATAATTTATTCCATTGCTATCAATAATGACTTAGAATTTAAGATTTGGTATTAACGTGGTGGCCAATAAAGTGCTCGATTACTATTAAATTAAATTTTCTTTGTATTAAATTAGTGTGACTTGACACCATAATTTTAGCTACCTATTATGGAAAGAAATTATTGGCATAAAAGTGTGATTGATATATTTTAAAAAGGTGACTAACATACGGTGTTTTGATATACACCTCAACTTAGATAAGCTTATGGGCTCAAATGTTCAGTCTACTGGATCTGAAGTATATTATTAAGGTAGTCTCATAGGGTGATTAATTCGTTATCGAGTAGATAATCAATGTGTCACCATTTCTACAAAAATGAAAAATTATGATGGCACGCCAATTCGTTCTCTAAAGGTATTAGTGAAAATAGTAATTTATCATTTTAATTCTCAAATGACTGAACTATGTGAGTTATATATATAAATATATATATATATATATATTTATATATATGTATTAATTTCTGCACTAATTTTATTGCATGCGTATATGTCAAATATTTTGGTCCTTCAATAATTTAAACTTTCATTATTAGGTAAAAAATGCCTAGTTTTCATTAAGAATCCAAAGCATAGTTCTTCATTTTAGGATTAACCCCCTCCTTATGCCGTCTAATTATACAGTGCTTTATATTAGATAAAGCACTGTATAATGAGTGAGAGTAGTTGAATTATTTATATTTGATGTTTTGAAGATGACCATTGTAATGAACATTAAGAACTCAACAAATAATTTCTCTCATGAAAAGACATAGGTATGATTTAATTTAGTTGAGAAATTATTGGTAGCCACCTTCATGACCCAACTTACCACTATCAAGTATGATAAGTTCCGTGGTATTCATAGTCATATTTTAAAAATAACAAATATCGTTGCCAAATTAAATGATTGAACATGAGTATAGGTTAAAATTTATGGTTCAATTCATTATAACATCATTGTCTCCACAATTTGGTCAATATGCTTGCAAAAAAAGGTTACTTAAAACAAAAATAATAACTTTCTCTATATATGATGATTAGAGAGTTCATAAAACACAATAAAGGAAATGACAATCATCAAACAAAGCATCCTCTTCTGTTAATGATTTCCAATCAAAGAATAAGAAATGACAGCTCAAGGTGTCACTTCTGTAAAAAGATGTGAAGCATAACATTTTATGAAAAAACACAATGAATAGTTTTAAAAGAAAAATAAATATTCAACTTTCGTATGTTTCAAAACTAATCTTACCGGTATATCTTTTAATACTTTGTGATTGACTCTAGTGTCATGGTACATGTATCTAAATCCATAAAAGGATTCTTTACAATATAAAGTCTGATCAATTCTGAGTAAGCTATCCAAACGGGGAATCAAACTAGATTTAAATTAGAAGCAATATAAACTTATCAATTAATTTTGAGTATTGGATATAACTTAAATTTAGTTATTATATTTGAGTTACAACTATTTCATTTAATTTAGTTTCTATTCATAAACATAACACATAAGGTTATACATTTGGGTTTAATAATGGTATATTTCATCTTGTTAAGTATAGTTAAGTTGTTAGTTTTGACAATTCATGTGATTGTTTATGTACACTAAATCTAAATATTTAGTTTTCGTAAATCTTACTCTCTTTACTTGTGAATTATTGAGTAAAATGTGGCAGGTTAAAGAAAAAAATTCTATATAATGGTATATTATCACACTCCGAAATCTGACACCTCGATATATCCAATCCGATTCCGTACCCAAAGGCATGACTTATGTTTTGTATGTTTACATTTCATAATCCATGCAGCTATTGACAAAATGATTCTTATTTATAAAGTATAAATATCCAAAAATTAAATAATTAAACATTTATTTTGATAAGAATAAAATATTTATGTTCCAACTATTTAAGATTATCACCAAACAAATGTTATTGCCATATTAACATATTATACTTAATATTTATCATAACTTATTTAGAAAATATTAAAGAACTGAAAAATAAATCTAAATATAAAAGCAAATCTCTTTAAGCTCCTCAACGAGATCCCGATTTTGAAATTTTAAAATTTCAACAGCGTAAGCTGCGAAGTCTAGTAAGTAATCTCAACACAAGTTTCAAAAATAACATCATATAATCTAAATAAAATATGCTTAAAAGATACAATACCTATTTGGGTAAAGTAACAAATAAAGATATTAATAAATAAAAATTTTCAATGTAAATTCCATAATGAATGAATGCAATCAATATATATTATAATCCATAATAATAAGTGCAGTTTATTCTTTATAACACCAGAGCCAGTTTATACCGGTTGACCAACACCTGCGTTAATACAATACCTAGTCTGGCAATGAAAACCTTTTACATGACATGCTCACCCATCCAAAGGGCACTGGGTAAAGGACCCATTTGTGCGTTAGCTGGTCAAACTACTACCTTACTAAACCTGACAAAAGGAACTTTTTTGCAATCCTGACATGCTCACCCCCTCAAAGGGTACAATAGAGGTTTCAAAAAGTACCAGTTGGAATTCTGAGACTTTTACCTCATAGTCATGTTTTTCTTTTTTTTTTTCTTTTTTTTAAATTTTTTTTTTCAACGTGGGTTGGTCTAGTGCACCGTGCATCTCATGTGTGCCGCATGCATGTACCACTTGTGTTCATGCAACACGTGTGATAGGTGTGTGTGCATGCAATATGTGTGAGAGGTGTGTGTGCATGCAATATGTGTGAGAGGTGTGTGTCCATGCATTTGTTGTACATAGTATGAAATTTGTGATGCATGCATGGACGGATGATATAGATGGATGGGCGGATCAATGTATACATAAATGGACGAGTAGATATGTGGTTAGATGAGTTAGTGTGTGATCGGTGATTGGACTCAAAGTTGTACATATGTATAAAAGGTGGGATTGATTGGTACAATATGAGGATGAGTTAAATGAAATGGTGATCAACGGTGGTTATTGGAATAAGTGACGTGTACACCTTTAGTATGGACCTCACATTAATTATGTGGTTAAATAGAAGGGTAAGATTTTAGGTGGCCACATGACCAGCAAGATGGACGGTCAATTCAGATGCAAGGGCAACTGTTCCGATGATTTTCAACATATGGACGGTTAGATGGGTGTATCTTTAGATGTATGGTCAGATGTATGGTTAGATTTATTCTTTAATGGATGATTAGATTCAGATATGTTCAAATCAATGGTTGAGATTGAATAGGTTGATCATATAGATCAATGATTATATTGGACTAATTGAGTACGTCAATCAATTATTGAAAGTAGATGGTTAATATTAATTTGATTATTACACATATACCCCGGGATATGTTTATAAGGAAAGGATGAAGAGGTTAGTGAATGATGAAATCCTTAAATCTTGAAACTTTATTGGTTTTAGAGAGTGTGTGTGTGTGAGTGTGTTGTTAAAGAAAAATAAATCAAATATGTAAAGAAATGTGCCATAAAGAGTTTTAAGCTGTTCAAAATTATACACATAGATATATATATGGTGTTTTTATTGTAGTGAAGGACAAAGGTTCTTTACAAATTTCATATATAATTATTCATGATATGGGTACGTTTATTTATTATGCGAGAAATCTCATGCTCTTGAAGCATTTAAAGTGTTCAATGCTTGCCCTGCCCTTACTTAGGGGGAACGAGAATTTTATTTTTGTAATTGCATCAGTCCTTAAACTTCAAATGAGGCTAATTTGACTATAGCGACTAATGCTTGTAAGCCTTCACAGTCCCTTAGAGTTGTTAGTAGTATGCTTGCTTTAGAGTTGTTAGTAGTATGCTTGCCTTAGAGTTGTTTACAATCTATCTGATTTCTTCTGTTACTTACGATACCACTTTACTGACTACATTCAATCCGCTACAAAAGTAATGATCTCATAGTACTATCCAATACAAATACTAGACCTAATGTTAAAGTTGAAATTCAACTTGATTATAAGATCAAAGTTGACAGCTCGAATAGAGGTGGCGACTTTTATGGTAGATATGATAAGATCAATCGTAATTGAAGGCCGTTTGCTAGATTTTAATAAGAACATGAAATTATTGTTTAATAGAGAATGTTTAGAATACTATAGCAAAATAGTATGGTAAAAAAGTATAATAGTATATAAATGGACATAATTAGGAGCATAATTAATAATTCTACCTCAATTGATTTTGGTAGAGCATTCTCAATGGTTATGTATATCCCAAATCATATTCCAGTAAGATCGTTCATTAAACTCTTTCTGAGCTATGAATAAGTTGAATTTTGTGGTGTGTGTATATATGAAAATTATATTAACATCAATAAAAATAATCTTTTTATATTTTCTCAAGTTGTGAAGTATCAATATTGTAACGCTCGTGAAATTTATTATTATTATTATTTTTTTTTTTTGAATTTGGAAGAGAGATTTCGCATCTCATCTCTCACACTTATCCAAATCTAATCCATAATTGCTTATCTAATATCCTATCTTATCTCTATCCATTTTATCTCTCTAACTCTCTCCTTGTAGCTCTCAACCTCCCAATGAGCCTTTTCTTTTAGGGCGTGTTTGTTTTTTTTGTTTCATTAGGAAATACCGTCTCCCTGCGTATTTATTACATGCTCAGGGAAACGCTATGCGTTTGTCAGCGACCATCATAACGGTTTTCATTGTTTGAAAAAGTTGGGCGGGAGTGCAAATTTCTCTGCCCGCATTTATTTTTTGAGGATGTGGCGGTACGTTGAAAAAATCCAGCGGCAGTAGCTACTGACTCTTTTTGATGTGACGTTACCAAGTTTTGTGGACCCCACCTCCTGATGTATGTTGTGTATCCATACTGTCCATCCATATGGAAAGATCATTTTATGGGTAATATCCAAAAAATGAATCTCATCCAAATTTCTAGTGGACCCCACTATAGAAAACAGTGGGGAGGCTGACAACACCATTAAAAACTCACGTGCACCAGAAAAGTTTACGATCAAGCTGATATTTGTATTTTCCTTTATTCAGTGTCTTTTTTAACTTTTGAACAGGTTGGATTTCGAAAAAACACCAGGGTGGGCCTTAGGAAAGGTTTCAACGGTGGTCATCAATTTCAACGGTAAAAAAAAATCCAAATTTATATATTACCTCTCGTGTGACCCACTTTGGTAGCTTATCCGCCTCACTCTTGGTCACATGTCATAAAATGATCTCGCAAAACTGATGGACGGAATGGCTTTCTTACATACATTGCAGTGGACCTCACCACCGCAATGTGACCCCGCCAATTCCTGTGATGGGTCCACTTGAACGCCAAGATCTATCTTAATACTTGTCTGATTATATAAAACAATCTCTATAATGGATGGACGGTATGAATACAACACATGCATCATGGTAGGGTCCATTCATTTGTCGCATGTTGGCTTAAGCTTGAGAAGAAAAATCAGACAGAATTTCCTATCAAATGGACCACACTGCAAAATCCAGTGGGGGATTGGACGTTAGGATGGGCCCTATGAACTTTTTTAACGGTGAAAATCACCATCACCGCAACTAATTATGGTGTAGTCCAAATGATCTAAGCTTATGATTCATTTTTTTGAGAATGCTTTAAAATTATTTCTAGAGATATATGAATGGTGTAGATATAATAAATACATCACTTTGTGCCCACCTAACTATGATCTCTTTTGAGGAAGCGGATTGGCTGGGGTGTACCTCACACTATTTCTGTAAGTACGGTTCAAAGGAGATGAAAATAGCTCACCCCAAGTTATGAATTGTTAAGTAGAAAGTGAAACTATTATAATAACTACCAAACAACAAGTTGTCCTTCCAAAAGAAAAATACCAAAAAAAAAAACAACAAAAAGATAAGTTGTTCAACAATCCAAAAGACCCCGATATTCACCACATATATATCACCAATATAGAACCATCAACTGAAAAAACGTAAATATGACAACAACACGGCAGATCGTGACTCGGGTAGTAAAAACTAGACGCATCGGATACACCAAGGTTTGCCTCATTGGGCATGACTGTGATGTATGTGAAGAGACAAATTCTACTCTCATGAAGTCTCGTGTGGCCCACCTGACGATCAGATCAACCTGTATTTTGTACATGGAACATATCTTCTCTGTCCGACGTAGTGAATTGCAACAAATCTCGTACACGTTCCACGTTGGCGCGTGTGGGAAAAGAGAGAGTACAACCATTGCATTTTTTTTTTTAAAAAAGAAAACCATAAACAAAGGGACAACGGTACCACAACTCGTGGCATCGTACCATCCTTCCCTCCAACATACCACTAACAAATCAATACCATGAAAATGGTAGGCCCCACCACGAAAAACACTCATCTCGAAAATCAGACTGTCCCGATCAATAAGTCGTCCACACCTGCATATCGAGTCAATCAGAGAATATCCATTGATTCTAACGCTGTTCCCTATATAATGAAATAAATATTCTTATTTTTGTCTTAATTGATTTTCATGATAAGAAGTACCATTTCAATGGTCCTGATTCGCTATAAAGTGACACTTTATCAAGAAAGATAGCCAAGTACGGTAAGTTATGATATCTGGTATTAATAAGTTTCTGTAACAAAACAAAATACTCATCTTCTTGAAGAAAAGAACTTCATACTCTTCAAGAGTATGAAGGATGATACGCATGCATTAAAAATTATTTAGAAATTGCACACGGGGTATACGTTTGGTCAAAACAAACTGTTCAAATTATGGCAATCTAGTGTAGATGTATCATGAAAAAATTAATCTTAATTCAATTATCTGACCATTGGATTAGTGGACTCAACATCTAAAAATGAAATATATCCAATGGTCTAATTTACACAAACAATTATCCACAAATTAAAGGTTAGAATCATTCAAACAATATGAAATTCGGATCGTGAATTGGAGACAGTGAGACGCATAATTTAGTCAGTTTATTTGATTTAATAATTCCACGTGGACAATTTCGGGTATGTTTTTAGTATAGACCCGATGGAGCACCCACCTTTTTTTACTCGACCCGAACAAAACCTACTAAACCAAACTAGACCTCTACCTGTACGGACGAACCCATAAAGTCGAAATTATCCCCACTTTTTCCAGCTACTTTACCCTAAAGACCAAGGGTATTTTTGTCAATAACCCTATTTCCGTACCCTAAAAAACTCCCTTAGTAGCATCAGTTTTCGGGTGTCGAAAAAAAAAAGGTATCGTACGAAAGAGTCTACAGTGCTAATTTTTTCGCTGATATTTTTCCAAAGACGAGAATCGGACGGACTGAGCAACGTGGATTCCCGAGTAACTAATCCACACATTTTCGCTTTTGCACGAAGTTCCTGCGCTTGGAACCAACGTGGCCCCACTACGATTTTTGTGAAAAATCCACACCATCCATCCGTTATGTGAGTTCATTTTAAGACATGAGGTAAAAAATGAACCGGATCCAATGCTCAAGTGGGCCGAAAATGTAATAATTAAATGTCCACAGTTGAAATATTAGTAGTTCCATGAAAGTTTTGAATCATGCTAATATTTGTGTTTTCAGTTCATCCCAGTAGAAATGAAATTACAAACGGTGTGAATGCTATGTAAACATTATTGTTGACCCAGGGAGGTTTCAACGGTAGGAATTTCCCTACCCACCACTTCCTTTAGTAAGGCTCACTTGAGTCTTAGATCTTGCTCATTTTTTTATCTTGTATCCGAAAATGAGCTCACAAAATGGATGGACGGAGGGGATTCCTCATAAACATTATGGTAGGCCCCACCTCAGTTTGCAGCGCAGGAACTTCCTGGTAAACCCTTTCGCAGGAAATCGGTGTCCCTCATTACACTACACCGCACTATGAGCATCAGGAACGAAAAAAATTCCAGTACTCCAAGGGCACCCTAAGTTATGGTGCTCGTAGTTACAATGGGACACTTGGACAATGCAACAAAATAATCTAAGCTGTCCATCAGGTCCAAAACACATTTTATGGGCCACCTTATAAAGTATAAACCAATCAAAGAACTCTGTCCATTAAATCAATGGCATATAAAATGAACGGTTGATATTATTTGTGAAAGAAAACCTACTCGAACAATTTGAGTCATTTATTTCTTAAGGGGTCATCATAGATTGGTTATGGTCATAAATAATCGCTTATACCAGACAACTCTAACCATCCCATCCATGACTTAAAAAGTGAATGACTGTAAAAAAGAAGTCCACGTTATGGATGGATTTGGTCATCCAATTAATATGATTTTCACCTGGTAGCCGATGAAATGTATTAAAAACCTGATAGACGGTCCGGATCAAAGGGTTGGTATGTCAACGTCCTCCAATGCAACCAGGAGAGATACGACTAATAGTAATCACAGAGCACTGGATCATTTCTCAGTGATAATTAACGGATTAGAAAGAAGACAAGAGAACAATTCTCTCATCATTTTTCTTTTTTTTTTTTCTTCTCTCCAAAAGAGATCCTGAAACTTCTAAGAGGTCCCCCACAAACTCCACCTCCAAATACTAAAAGGGAAAGACCTTACGGTGGGTGTCGTCCAACCGTCCAAGCGGCCCAAAAGTATGGGTAAAGACAGGTTCCAGATATAACTACAACACTGGATCCCTCGCTTACCGCTAACCAACCTTCACAATACCGTCATCCCTTACAGACTACATAAAATGTAAGACCCGTATCCTAGTTCATACTGTCCCGTCAAATTTCAGCAACCCATGACGTATAATCAACGTTTGCGTACGACCCTAAGTCGTATCCTGTAGAATTGAGTCAGCTTTATTCGAGACTTGTACCATTGCGACCGCATCGTCGCCGCGGTTCCAACGCCGCGACTCGTGCACTGATCCGATACCCTGGCAGGGAGATGTGGGCCGGCGTTTATTTCGAGAAAACACCGGGCGTTTGTAATCCCAAGAGAATCTCTACGACATGTCAAATCAATCCCATCAATCACCTCATGTCAAGTACAAGAGCACCCATGCTTTCTTTCTCCACAAGTTAAGCAACCACCAAAGTTAACCAATCCATCACCTCACCCATCACTCACATCCATCACCCATCTCCCATCACTTCTCTCTTTACAACTCTCTCTCTCCCTCATTTCCTAAGCAACAAATCCCAAGCAAAAGAGCCTCACACGTCCAAGCTCTTCCATGAGAGAAAGTGAGTTGTGTGTCCCACTTTACCATCCCAAAATCCCTCATCCTAGCCATTCATTTCCCATCTTCCACCGTTAAAGTGAAGCACAAGGAGCTCGGCTTTCCAACGGACCGAGAAGATCGAACGGTGGGTGCTTCCATAGGCTAGATTTCCTTGTTTTGATGATGGGCCAAGTGAGTCCTACTGATCGATGGTATGGATCTCTCTTTGGACCCTAGGTGTCGCCGATGGCCCACCTTAATGCTCATGATCATTCCATGATGGGGCCATTCTCCATGGACCCCATTATGTTGTTTATTTTCTTGCTCAAATAGGGTCATGTAGACCTTTCATTTTGGTAGAGAAAGGATCACCACCATTGATTTTCAATTTGATGGGCCCACGTGCAATGGAACTCACTTGATGTAGGTTTTAAATTATGCAAGGGAGGGCCCATAGTGCCGGGGTCCCTCCATCACTCGTGTCTCACTCTTTTTCTCTCTCTCTCCCTCCCTTTTTATGTTTTTTTTAGTGATGATGATGTGGTTGTATGGCCCACTCGGTTGGACCCCACCATGAAGTATGTATTTTGTCTAAGCCATCTATAAGTGGGGCCCACTTCATATGTGTTATACCCACACCATCCATCATTGGTGGCCCACCTGAGTAGGCCCACCTTGCACGACCAAACCGTCCAGCGTCCCTGGACGCTGGACGTGGATTGGTAAACACAAATATTAGCTTGGTTCACAAGCTTCTTGGGTGGGTTGTTTGTGTAGGCCCTACCTTGATGCATGTTGTTAATCCATGCCGTCCATTCTATTCTCACGTTCATTTTAGGCGTTGAGCCAAAAATTGAAGTTGATCCGAGTATCTGGTGGGCCATAGCATAGGAAATTGTTGTGGTTACCGTTGAAAAACCACCCGCTGTTTCTATTCGCCAAAATATATTCAATATTGGGCTTGTATGGCTTATATTAAGCCATGGGACCCAACGGTTGGGTCGGATTCACCTAATACGGGCCCCACATATGTAAAACCGTGGAAAAATGGCGATTGCTAAAACAAATATATATATATATATATATATATATATATATATATATATATATATATATATATATATATAATATATACCTGATGGTGGCTGCGCTAGGGACGGACGGGCTGGGACCTAGGTCCCAGCAGTGGGCCCCACCGTGATGTGTCTTGCACATCCACATCGTGCATTGGTGGACCCCTTAGGCCAGTGGGTCCCCCTCCAAAAATCAGCCACATACACGGCTCAGGTGGCCCACATCATTGGAAACAACGGTGTTTGAACGACTGTCATTGAAACCATTTTTGTGGTCACAGAAGTTTTGGAACATTATGAAATTTGTATTTCCTATTCAGTCGGGTCCGGGCGACCTTATCAACGGATTGGATGGCACATAAACATTATGGTAGGCCCCACGTGGGACTACACCTTGGTGTTTGTGGTTGGTCCACACCGTCCAGATAGCTGGACGGTGGGCTGCACCATGAAGTATGTGTTTCAACTGCGCCTGCCTCCTCCCCCTGTACGTGTAGTGCTGGCCCCACCATTGATGTATTTGTTCTATCACCACCGTCCACACCACTGGACGGTGGGACCCCCTATGATGTATGTGTTCTCTCCACACCATCCATTTTTATGGGACCCACCATGATGCATGTGTTGCATCCAAACCGTCCAACATTTTGGCAAGGGAATTTTAAGGCTTGAGTTCAAAAATGAGACAAATCCAGTATCAAGTGGACCACCGTTATTTGGAGTACGGTCCAGTTGACCTGTTGATATGATTCATATATATACACATATGGACGTACTCGTGGCCGTCCGTTGAGGCCCATTTGATATGCATATGGCCTATGTGATGAGGCTCGTTGTGATGCATTTTAGGGCTAGGCGATGGAGCCCGTTATAATGTATGTTAGGCCCGTGTGAAAGGCTCATTATGATGTGTATTAAGCTCTTGAGTGAGGCCTATGATGTTGTATATTTAGCCCTTGTGTGAGGCCATGAGTCCACTTTACGTTAGACTCTATGTGGCCATTCTTTGGGGACAATGTTGGTTAAATATCCACATTGTCGAGGCCGATTGTTGATGCCGGTTATTGATACCGATTATGAGTATGTGACAGCATAACATCATGATACATGCCCATTCGCATCATCTGTATATTTGTTATGAGATGTGATTGACCATTGCATATGTCATTGGGCAGGATGTTATGAGACTCCCTGATAGGCGGAGGTTATCTCACATGAGTGCATGGTATGCGCAAGATTGAAGCATGACTGGATTGTATGACTCATGCATCTTGTATTGTGTGCTGCGATTACTATACGCCCCAGCGACATCAGGGTCGTAGCCTCCACAGGCATATCGTGGATGGCCAGATGGGACACCGAAAATCTGTTCTATATGGGGTGCTATAGATATCCCTGGGTGAAAGTCCATAAACTCTCTTGGTTCCAGAGGTTGCTCCAACATCTAAACCAAGTGGATGTATGAGCGCATGAGGGCCGTATACCGATAGGTCGCGTCTCCCACTGTGTCGTGGTCGGTTGAAAGGGGGTACGGCCTTACCTGCCCGAGAGGAGGGGGCAATGCTAGGCTGAGTCTGACCAGCTCGAGGAATGGGTCCACTATCGACGAGCCAGGCCCGATATTGGCAGGCGGATAGTGAGGTCTCTTTCACTCACCTTGTTGCTCGCGATGGGACGACAACCTGTTTTAGAGTGTAATAAACCCTAGTGATTTTCTCAGAGAGCAACCATACTGATATGAGGACTTATTGAGCAGGAATTGCATATCCATTCATTCATTAATTCACTATCCACTCGGGCTGCTGGTGCGTAACTATTTGTTACGTGTACCATCGCATGGTCAGGATTTTGGTTGGGCGCGCGACTAACCTGAGATCAGGAGTTTACCACATTGTGTCTGACTATCCAAATTTAGGTATGGGGCTAGTTTGGATAGAAGTCCCTTGTGATGGACCCCATAACCTGTGATACTTCGTACTATCATCCCGACTTCACATTTCAGCATGGTCATTTCATTCGCACTGCATATCACATTGCATCTGCAGTACTTAGCATTTTAGGTTACTATGTTTTTGCACTTTTATGGCCTAGATGAGGTTGATGGTATTCGTAACTCGTAAGGATTTACATGTTGCTTTGCATCCTCAGCACCTGTTATTGTCTTATTATGTTTTGCATCGTATGACCTTGGTATGGCTGATAGCACTCATGGACTTACCAGTATATTTCTGCTTACTCTGATATCGTATGATTCATGTCTTGTCAGTATTTCTACTTATTTCGATGATGTATGATTTATGGGCTTTATGGTATACTTGACACTTATCTTGTGCACACACTTTCACCACCCTCTAAGCTTTTGTAAGCTTATGCACGATAGATGCGTGCAGGTGGCGTTAGGTTGCAAGAGCGTTGAGTTTGGAGTCTGCAGTTGTCCTCTGGAGCTTTGATTTCGATATATGTATTTTCCTTTCAGCATTGTATTCAAATGTTTATATTAGTGGATATATGGTGATGATGTTGCCTTTATGATTTGGGTATACTTATGGTTATGCTTCTTATGAGACAAATGTATGTTGGAAAATCCTCCTTATAGGATCCCAAGATCGAAATCTGGCATATGAGTGCTGGAATCCGAGAATGGGGCATTACGGAGGTTGTCGATGCCGGATTTGGCGATCGAAAATTTTGTGAGCCCGGTTTCCGAGTTTGGAGCATGATATAAAATCAAGTGGTAATAGTGAACGCTCGTACCTGTGGGCCAGACGTCGAACTTGAGTTCTCGACGAAGCTTTGTGATTGATAGAAGATGAACAGTATACCTGCAAAGAGGAAGAACAAAACATCGGTTATGGCGAATCTCAGCATTATGCTAAGAAGAAACAGTGGGGATGGTGGACACTGGTACCTACGAGGAAGGCTGGAGAGGCACGGAGGCTTTCGTTTGAGAGGAGGACTGTATAGAGTTCGTAAAAACGCATCGTGTTTTCGTGGAGCATAGAACCACTGCCGTCCTTTTATAGCAGAGAAATCTCGAGAGATCGCCCGCATCCATCTGGGGATTTCTTAGGATTTCTCAGCGAAATGTAAAAGCAGCGGATTTGCATTTACCAGGCGCACCTGGATACGCCGCCTTCCCATCCGTCAAAAAGCGGGAAAGGGTCATCATGACCCTTTTCGCTGTGATTTTCCATAACACGCAAAAACAAACAGGCCCTTAAGGAACGTGTCATAAGAGGAGTTCTACTCCAATTCAAATATTAACTAAAAGACATCATGCGTATAACTGAGAAATAGAGAGAGAAATGGAAGATTTGGGAGCTCAGATCTAGTACGTAATATTTTCTTTTTCTTTGTGCGTTTAATTTATTTTTTGACTGATCTATGCAATGAACGATGTGGATCGGCCACACGTTAATCACATTGATCTATAGGTAGATCAAATGTAAAGACGATGGAAATTTAAGATTCCATGCAAGGTTTTTTATCGCAAAGATTGATTTGTGTGCATCTGGTTGAATCAAATTATATCTGTACGATTCATACAATATCTAAGGCCAAAATATACAAGTGCCTTAATTTCCAGATCGATCTAACCATTGGATGGGCCACATTAGTCAGAATTTAATTATAAACATTAAGTTATATATTTAATGTTAAGATGGATGATCGGACATATTAGATCTACTACCACCATTCAAATATATATATATATATATATATATATATATATATGAATCTATCTTGAAATCCAGAACTGTGGATGAATCTGATCATCTAGTTGTCCACAATGATCATAAGAATGGTTATTATTAATATTATCTTAGGGTTAGATAATTCATTGATTTTTTCTTTAAATTGATCAAGTGGAAGCCAATGGATGGTTTAGATCTAATCTGAAGACGTAAAAACACATTAATTTAGAATAAAAGAAAAATTTTCATAACATTAAATTAATCTTCATTCATGAACTTATTAAGAATATAAATTTTTTTTATGATTTATTGAATAGTGGCTAACCACCGAAGGTGATTAATCAAAGGTGGGCCTCACTGTGTGAGAAAATTGAATCAAACAATAATGTGGTATATATGATTGTTATGATTTCTGAATTCAAATTAATATGATCATCTTGTGAAATTTTCACTGCTAGACCCAGGTGAGTAATTCCAATATGTCTCATGTTCAAGGAAATTAAAATAAAATTGATTGTGTGGTTGATTGATTGATGTGTTGTGTCGATTTATGTATTATTTTATTGATTTAACTAATGGTAATATATGCAATTGTGACACATACTAATATATGATATCACGTTTGATTACTAGAACACAATGAAATCACGTACGTATATTGATAATAAGAGAAGAATTTATGAATAACTATGAAATGATGAAATCATACATCATTTATCGCATAAGCACTTTGTATTGTCGATCCTAGGGGACCTCTCTGGAAGAAACGTCGATCATGCTATATCATTATTAGATGTGAGCTATGCTCAAACCTACCAAAAGGTGGAAGCCTATCTAACGGGTAGATACGGGTTGACGATCTCTAACCCAAGCAGATGGACGATCACCCCATATGATGCGTTCATACATCATGTACATTCATGTTATTTCACATTCTATATTTTGTATTATTTTAATTGGTATGTACATGAACCATGCTGGGTTATTTCACTAAGCTTGGCCAGCTTACCTTTTTGTTAATAGAAAAAATCGTACAAATTGAAATATAATTGATGAAGTTTCTCAAGAACCAGAGCATGCAGTGGAACCTAAACAATGAGCCATGGGAAACGTGGTCGTACCTATTAGAAGAGAGACTGATCGCATTTGGACCATTCCTAATTATTTAATTAAAAATTTACTTGTTAGGATAGTTTGATTTATATATAATATATGATGGTGTTAGTTGTAGGATTTAAGCATTTGATCGGTTTTATTTAATTGAATTGTTTTAGGTCTGTAGCAAGTATTTATTAGTAGGTTGTATTAATTGATGAATTATGCCTAATTTATGCTAATTGAATGTTTATGAATGTTGAGAATGAACAGATGTTGGTGCTTAAATTATTTTGTGTGAATGATTGTGAATAGACTTAGTTGGAATGTAAAATGAATATTACTTTTACCTTTGAATAATCGTATAATGGAACGAGTTAAGTACACATAATGTTTGAGTTATGACTAGTAATTCAGGTTTGAGAGTGCACACTCTGTACTCGAATTTCAAGGCATGATAGAGGTTCTTCTTAGTAGATCAATGTTATGAAAGATGAATTAGAGTTTTTGAGTAAGAACGAAGTTTGGAATCTTATCGATTTTTTTAAAAGAATTATAAGGTTGTTAGTTATATATAGGCCTCTAAGATTAAACACGATTCTAAAAGCAACATTAATCATTCAATACTAAACTACTGATAAAAGAATATACCCAACATGTAGGTATTGATTATAAACAAATATTCTTTTTTATCTTTAAAAAAGATTTACTTAAAATAATCATGACATTAATGGCTCATTTTGATCTCAAGCTACATCAAATCATTTAAATGGAAAATATTGTAATATTTAAGCCTAGACCAACTTATATATATATTTTTACTTAAAATTTAGGCTTGAGCCTAGTTCATAGGCCTAACAATCAAACCCAAGATATGTCCTTAGTGAACTTAGAGTGGGAGTTCTTAATAGGTTGGACCAGTCCATTAACAACCTTGCCATATTGATGGTTATGATCGTCCTTTAAATGAGATTAAATATTTTTATTGATAGCTTATGTTGAGTTATAATTCAATTATATGTATTGGTGATCAAATTCATTTAGTCAGTACTATGAGTTTTATATTATTAATTCTAAGTATTATGTCATAGATAAGGAGCAATATCAAAAGTTAATTTGATAATATTAAAAGTTTAACTCAAATAACATGTTTAAGTTGGATCAGTCATGATCTTGTCTAGCTAGGCCAATGTTATCTTTATCGGGCTTATTTGCTATTTGTTGAAATTTGTTTCGCGTGACAAGAGTAAACATGTTTGTCGTTTACCTAAGCCTATTTAGGTCTTATTTTCTCCTTCAAAAAACTTAAAGCTCTTTGGGGCCATTAAGTTATCACGGTGAAATCCACTGTCTCATATCTACTGTGGAGGAAAAAAAAAAACTCAACTTGGCTATAAATAAGAAAACATTATGTAAAATCACGAATAAAATTCTTAAAATCGAGTGTTGTGACCTGCGTAAGTTTTCAATCATAAAAATATTTAGCATTTTCCTTCGTACTTGTGGGAGAAACCTAATTAATGGGTTAAATTCAATATTTAAACAATCTTATAAGCCTCACACACAATTTTGTATGTGTTTTTATTCCCCATGTTGCCTATTGTGACTCACTCAAAGTTGTGAATTGAGCTTATATTTAATCTAAGGGCTTAACATCATGAATGAATGTGATTAATGAATCGAATGTCATCACGCATGAATAGATGGATGGAATGAAAGAGAAGGGGAGAAAAAATTGTCCAAGTTTGCTAGGAAACTACTCCTAGAGACAAGGAGGGCCTAGCTAACCCTCGGAAAGAGATACAAGTTATCTACAATTTTCTTAAGATCCTATATAAGATATCTCTTAGTAAATGCTTGACTCATTTTTTAACTATTTGAAAAAGGTACTTATGGTTTCAATTTTTATTAGTAACAAATGACCATTAGGTGTAATAGAATTCTTTTCTCATGTACTGTTTATTGCTATTCAATATGGACGTGTGGCCACACATGTGACGAATGAACGGATTTAGTCAAACATGTACGATTAAGAATAGTGTCAAGCATACCAGAGTTGTACTCGACTTGAATGGATTAGAACGAGTATTGCATCATACCCCCACCTATCTCTAGCCATGAACGGGCAGTTCTGTGGGCAGGCCCACTGTGACATACTGCTTATCTATGCCATCGATCCATTTTCTCATATCATTTTAAGGTATGAGCAGAAAAATGAGGTAGATCCAATGCTCAAGTGGACCACAGCACAGATGGCTCTTGCATTTGATGCAACTCACATTTAATGTCTTGTGCATTTAATGTAACCAAAGCATATTATTTGGTATGGTCCACTTGAGTGTTGGATTTGCCTCATTTTGTGCACATACCTTAAAATAATCCAAGAGAATGGATGAACAATGTGGATAAACAGATACATCTTGGTGAGTCTGCCCACATAACTGTCCATTTGTGGCTAGAGACGGGCCAGGGTAGGACGCAATCCGCATCCAATGGATTAAATGCTTGTAACCCTGTATGTCAAACTAGCTGGATTAGGATCAGACCCATGATTTATATTAATCAAGTGATTTAGAATTGAAGGGTTAGTTCTTTATAATTGGATCTTTTTGTCTTGCGTTAAAGAGTTTTCTTTCAACAGTGATAACATTTTTTGATTTCTCAATAATGCAATAATTGATAAGTAAGATTAAAAATTAAGGCTGGATCGCTAATTTTATTAATCAAAGAAGATGAATAGTATAATCAACGACGGAAAAGTAAATTAAGCATAGAAACAAAATAATTACCTACAACTACCTATGTGGACAGAACAACCAAGGTGTGCAGTATGCAAGATGTGATTGGTGTGATCTGCTAAGTAAGAACTTGGTGATTGGCGAGATCTGATGATAGAAGTTGTAGATATTTAACATACTCCTAAGGGTACCATAGCAATAACGTTGGATAGTAGTAAATCTAAGCTAAACTAAGGATTCCGGGCTTGTTGTAGCATGACCGGAAAGAAGTAGAATATCTAAGTTAATAAGCTAAAAACTAAGATAGGCAATATTGCACTATAGAAATTGATCGATTATATTTGGCAAGGGGTTAGAACTCTAGAGATTAATTGATATTATGTGGCGAGGGTTCAGAACTCTCTATCAAATGCTTCTTTTATATAGGCTTTGAAGGGCGATGGCCAAGTTGAGATTTCCCAGTCAACCATTGAATGTGAATCATCCTTGTCCTAACAAGATTTAGATTCTTAATTTATGCTATCAATCCATTTTTCTTCTAATTTTGGATAAATCTTTCTTCTAACCTTTCATATTCTCTGAAAAAATATCGATCGCCTTTAGTAAGTTTTCCACTTTGATATGACTATGTAAAATGGCCTTGCCATGCATATCCTAGATTGCAAAATATCCGATATTAGTGAGGCTTTAAGTAACTTCTTATATATACTATAGGTTACACATACTACACATGCGGCAATCATGTGTCCTTCACACAATGTCCCTCTTTTCTCGACCAAAGATGTGTATATGGCTCTAAGCTGTTTTTACTTTCGGCAGGCTACATGTTGCCGAAAGACGTGGATCGAAGATTTCTCAAGGCGCGAGTATGATTTACCACCTGTTGTTCATACGTAAGTGCCGACATGTGGTGGTGTCTCATTGGGCACGTGAACTGCGCCAAGCTAAGTGTAAACATTGTTCTCGCATTCTAAGTAGGGATGTCGATGAGTTGAGTTAATTCGTGGTTCAACTGCTCAACTTGCTTTTAAGATACTAGTTTTGGACGTTTTTGCCCTTGCAATAATATTATGATATTTGGTTATTAGAGGATAATTTGTCATTAACAAATGTAATTGCTTGGCAAGGGACAATTTCAAATTTTACCATGAAAAGCTCCATGAACGACTTAGATGGATCTTCCTTTCACTTGCTTTAATGCGTATAGCCCACACTCACCTTTAATCCACACAAAACATTTAATTAGTGAGACCATGTGAAGAAGGCTCTATTGGGTCCACCCTGATGATGGTGTGACGTCCATTATGTGCAACTGTTGTTTTGACTCACATATGACGTTAGCCCAAAAATTAGGTAGATTAAGGATTTGAGCGGGTTAAAACAATAGTAGCAGTAAGGATGGATTGCCCACTATTCTCTTCTCTCCCTCTCTCTCTCTCTCTATAGGTGTAGTGCGGATTACATGTAGCCCCCACCTTTTTCACAACCTCTCTCTCCTTTTTGGTTCTCCTCTGAAATACCCGTAGTTAAGGATGCAATTTGGTTTGAAGGTCAACCCAATCTAACCTGACCTTAAGAGGACCAATCCGCAACCCGACTCGACCCGAATTCACCCGAAGTAACACAACATGACCTGACCCAACCCAATTTGGTTTATATGATTATTCCCAAACCGACCTAACTTGACCCAAATTTGCTCAAGCCAAACCCAAACCGCATGAGTTGAGTCACTGAGTTTTTGAGATTGGATTTTATTAAAATTAAGACAGGCGTGGGAGTGGGATTTGAACACTAGCCACAGCCAAACTCAACAAAACCCTTATTTATATTTATTTAATATTGTAAATATTTATTAACATTCTTGTTATTTTCAGTTTAGGATAGTTAAATAGGCAAAGCTTGAGCCTTTGAGTCAACTCAACTCGGCTGAAAACTGAGTCAGAGTTTTCGGGTTTTTAAACTAAGCAAAGAAGTAGAATACAATATAAACCACGGTTCAATTCAAGTAGGAGGAGAAGATAGAGGTCATCCAACCATGATGAATGTCAGCTAAGGACCTGTGGTTAATCAACACGGTATTCCCTCAGATCAACGGTCCTGATCACTCTATACTTGTGCCACACGTTAAAGCTGCTGAAACCAATGCAACCGGTTGTTGTTGACCGGAAGGTGTTAGACCAACTCTCCTAGCATCTATATCCAAGATAACATGCACACCAACATTTCAAATTACAAAATAAATAAATAATAAAAAAAAAAATCCAGGCAGTCGAATCCACCCGAAAGGAAAAAAAGAAGAAAATAAATAGAATGATTATGTAAAGATGATCTGGCCCGTTCATGACGGTGCCTATCCCCGTATAAAAGGAATGGACGGTTCAAAATGATTTCCATTGATCAACATTCAACATCCACGTGTGACCCACTTGATGAGCGGACTTGCCTAATTTTCATGTTAGGTCATCTTAACCGTAAGGCTAATATTATGTATGGCTCAGATGTCCCAAAAACATGGCCAGTAGGCATGTGTACCACATGTAAGGCCACGTGTTGTGAATACTGTGTTAGTGGGGCTAGCACATCTCTGTCATGTATCGGATATTGTATGTGTGGATCTCGTCCCCACATATGCTAGTGGTTGAAAAAACAGATGTTTTATTTTTGGGGTTCCTATTTTTCTAAGTGCCCCAATCTGGGCCAGACCATGGGCCCATCTGGTTCACTGACGTTGATTGGGCTTGGGCTCAGCATCAACCATTTTGGGTGGGCCCAGGGTCTGACGTTGCACGATAATACTTCCAGGTAGGCTTGGATCATTTTTCTATTGATGGACTTCCCAAGATTGGATCAAGGCCCAATGAACGGTCTCTACTTCGTGTTGAAGAAAAGATGGGCCAAGTCTCGCCAAGGTAAGGGACATGCCCAGAAGGTTGACTGCTGCAGCCCCAGATGATTTAGGGGTGGGGGTGATAATGGACTGGGTGGCCTATCTGGCCTGACTTTCGAATGGGCTTGGACATATTAGCTTGGCCCACGAGCTGTTATTGAGCCAGACTTCACACGTGTGCATGCGTTCCTTTCTACATCTATGCCGTTCTGGCTAGTTAATATATCTTCTATGTAGACAATTTAGGGGTGCATAGGGGTCGGTTCGGTTCCGTTCCGTTCCGTTCCTAACAGTTTCAGGAAAATTGGAACTGGAACCGGACCGTTTGCACCCTAGAATCGAACTGGAACCGGACCGTAAAAACTAATTTGGTCCTACGGTTATGGTCTTTTTATAATTCAGCCCAATTGCATGTTCTTTTCTAATAATCTAGCCTATGTTCATTCCTGTTGTGATCTATATAATGAATGGTTTAAATATTATGTATGATGTGCAAAAAGACATTTATGAAAACAATCAAAGAACGCATTGTAAATCATAAATTATAAGTCAACGAGATGACTAAAATAAATTGTTAACTAATAAAATAGATAATTAAAATATATTGTAAACTCGGCCTGGTTCCAGGTTCGATTCTACGGTCCGGTTCCAGGTTTGGTTCTATGAATTGGTTCTAGAGGATTGCAAACCGAGAATCGAATTGAACTAATCAGTACTTTAATTTTCAAAACTGGAAGTCTGGAACCGGTGCACTTAAAAATGGGAAAAATTGAGTGATTTGGTTGGTTTCAGTCTGGTTTACCAGTTCTACCGGTTCCATGTGCACCCCTTGTAGACATTGGTTTTCATTTTGTAAGATGTCTATTGGACTGTCCGAGCTGAGCCCAACCAATTTTGCAGAACCAGGTAGGCCCCGCTGCTGGGCTAATGTTGGCCTCGGTCCTTGGGCCTTGTAGTGCAGGCCGGCTGCCCAGCCCAACCCTTCAATGGACTGGACCGCACCTGTGGTTGTTGACCCATGGCTCTTAGGCAGGCAGATCTTTATTTTGCTAGGCCCAGGCCCAGGCCCAGGCCCATCCCATTCACAGCCTATTCCGGATTCAGGATATTTTGATATTTCAATACAAGTGGGCCTGGCCAAAAGCAGCACTGATCAAGTGGTCCTAATTGTTTCTTTTTTTTTTTTTTTTTTTTTTTTCTTTTTTGTTGAAATTGGACCACTTACGTATTTTCTCTTTGTTGGCCTTTTGGGGCCAATAATCAGATGGCTAGGATCAATCGATCATTGTAATTTTGGCCATGCCACATCAATAGAGGGACCCATGATTTGGACGGCCTGGATTGATGTACATATTTGCTATGGGTACAGAGACTACAGATTACAATGGATGGTTGCTGTATTAGCTATGGTGTAGGAGGAAGATGTTGTTACACATATCCTCTCCATCAGGAATATCGTTCTGTGATCCTGACCAATGGTCTGTAGCGTCGCACGGTGGATGGACCTTCCCCCACAAATCTTTCGGATTGGAAGATCCTGCCCATTAATATAGAAGTCATTTCAGTTGAATTAGGACCGTTGATGTATTTCTCTTTCTATTCACATCAACAGTGTGTGGCGGCATACCAATGGTCTGGATTTCTAAAACGTGGGCCCCACTTATCAGAACTGAAAACCCGGATTACGGTGCAAAGACATGGGGCGTGGATTCGGTCAGGACAGTACCTGACCGCGTTTGGTCAGGTCGTGACCGTGGGGCCCATATTGATGTATATCTTGGATATCTAAGCCGTCCATACATTTTTAAAGTTCTTTTTACGATGTAGTCCCAAAAATGAAGAAGATCCAATTCTTAAGTGGACCACACCACAGGAAATAGTGGTGACTCCCCATTAAAAACTTTTTGTGGGCCAAAAAAGTTTTGGATCAAACTGATATTTGTATTTTCCATTCATAAAGATCCATTCGACCTCATCAACAGGTTGGATGGTAAACAAAAATTACGGTGGGCCATAGGAATTTTTTAATGGCATTCAATCACCATTGTTTCCTATGGTGTGGTCCACCTAACATTTGGGTCTTCTTCATTTTTTCGTAGAAGTCATAAAATGATCTGAAAAAACGTATAGACGGAGTGGATATACAATACATACATCAAGGTGGGTCACACGGTCACGACCCGACTGTATCCGCGCCCAAAAACATGCAGGTCGCTTATCAGATAATTCCTCTTAAAGACGCCCGCCAAAATCTCTCCACCAGTCGCTTTTTACGTTGCACTGTTTGACACGCCTCAAAAATCCAAAAATCCTAACTTATCTCCAAAAATCCAATTTTTCCATCTCTCTCTCTCTCTCTCTGTACACAAAAAGTGAAGAATTTCATTGCATTTGTGAAGGGAAAGGGGTTTAAGTTGCGTTACCTCTCTCTGTCTATAACAGATAAGAGTTATTTACAAGAAGTGAGAATTTTCAGTGCATTGGTTGAAGGAAAGAAAAAGGTGAGTTGGGTTCCCATTTTCTTAGGATTTTTTTTTTAAATTTTTGTTTAATGTTTGTAGTTGATTTTTGGGTCTTCCTTTCTTTTCTAGATTTTCTTTGGGGTATTTAGATTATAGCATTTTGGGTAGAAAATTCAATAGATTTTCAATGTTATTTGCAGACCCAAGAGCTATTTACAAGAAGTGAGAATTTTCAGTGCATTGGTTGAAGGAAAGAAAAAGGTTAGTTGGGTTCCCGTTTTCTTTAGGATTTTATTTTATTTAAATTTTTTTCTAACTTTAATGTTTGTAGTTGATTTTTGGGTCTTCCTTTCTTTACTAGATTTTTTGGGGGTTTAGATTATAACATTTGGGTAGAAAATTCAGTAGATTTTCAATGTTATTTTCAGACCCAACAGCATCTTTCTTAGCTCTCTTCTTCTTCTTTTTGGAGCCTTTATTTACACCCCATCCTTTTGACTGGCACCCCCACTGGCTCTCTCTCTCTCTCTCTCATTACTTCACTTTAATACTATTTCAATGGAGAATGGATTTAGGCAAATAAGTCAGCGTGGGTGCAGATATCAATTCCCCCCTTTTAATGTCTTGTTTGTGATGGGAAATACTCCAATAACTAAGTTGAGATCGATGCCGTTACCCCATTTCTCTTCCTATTTCTGAGTCTCTCATCATAAAGAACGGAATTTTAGTTAAGGTGGGATTACTTGACTCTCTGCGGCAATAAGACGGTGATGCGTGTACCTCTCAATCCAAACTGCCCAAATTTTGATTGGAATGGTGCAAGTACTAGTGTAGCAGGTGATCTGGAAGTGATGTAGAGCAGGTCACGGACACTTTCATGGCAAAGATGGACCAAAAAAGGCCCGATCGGAGGTGAAGGTGATCAAGACCGTCAGAACCTTAAAACAGTCTTATCTCGCAAACTGGAATGAGTTTTTCGACATATCATATATGATTTTGGGGTAGGAGAAGCCACTTTAGCCAACCAACCCTGTTATGCCAGGTTTCCCAAGCCAGATTTGCGAGATTCCATCAGATCAACTGTCAAGAGTCCATTTTATTTTCGTTTTTACTATAAATACTAAGTTTTAGTTCAATCATAACTTTTGATCCTTTGAGTTGTAAGAGTCGTGCCCAACATAAAAAGGGCTTAGAAAAATTAGAGAATAACGTGGTTGGGCTAAATTGGACACTTACTATTTTTGGCCAAAAACCATGAAGTCTAGTGGGAATGGTGATCGTCTATAAATAGATAGTAAGTCACGTTTTTAAGGAGTTTGAGTATAAAACTTCATCATAGGGTTGAGCTCGTTATTTAAAGGATTGTAATTTCGTTTTTATTCATCAATTAATTTATTTCAAATTTATTAGAAATTTTTTCTATTTTTTTTTTTATCCCTTGTGGATTCAAGGAATATCTATGAGGAGTCCAGAGAGCTCTGTGGATTCAGAGTAGTTATTCTCTGAGGAAAACGGTGATCGACCTCATCATGTCTCTCCCTGCGTGACTGATGTAGAGCGGGTCGTAGACACTGTCATTGCAAAGATGGACCAGAGAAAGCCCGATCAGAGGCGGAAGTGATCAGGACCGTCAGAACCTTAAAACAATTGTATCTTGCAAACCGGAATGAGTTTTTCGACATATTATATATGATTTTGGGGTAGGAGAAGCTGCTTTAGCCAACCAATCCTGCTATGTCGGGTTGCCAATACCAGATTTGCGAGATTCCATCAGATTGACAATCAAGAGTCCATTTTATTTTCGTTTTTACTATAAATAGTAAGTTTTTGTTCAATCATAAATAGGAGTCGTGCCCAACATGAAATGGGCTTACGAAAATTAGGAGAATAACGTTGTTACACCAAATTGGACACCTGCTATTTTTGGCTAAAAACCATGTAGTCTAGTAGGAATGGTGACCGTCTATAAATAGTAAGTTTACTATTTATAGTAAGTCACATTTTTAGGGATTTTGAGTCTAAAACTTTGTCCTAGGGTTGAGCTCATTAATTTTAAAGGATTGTAATTTCGTTTTTATTCATCAATTAATTTATTTCGAATTTATTAGAAATTATTACTATTTTTATCCCTCCTGGATTCGAGGAATCTCTGTGAGGAGTCCAGAGTGCTCCGTGGATTTGGAGTAGTTATTCTCTGAGGAAGACGGTGATCGACCTCATCACGTCTCTCCCTGCGTCAGGAAGGGGGGAAGGAAGAGATCTCCATCTTCTTCTTCCTCTATGATAAACCTTGAATCCACGAGGAACCTTGAATCCACAAGGTAAAAAATCTCTAAAAGAGAAAATATTATTGACTGTGCCCTTCACATTGGCTAGGATGTACCCTAAAACTAGCAAAAACCAAAATTTAACCTTAAACTCAAAATTAACTCCAAAAACAACCTTATTTTGGAAAACCGTTCAATGGCCAATTGCCCTTCACATTGGCTACGATGTAGAGCTCGTCAATAGCTTAATATGCGTGATTCCAGTAAACAATCGCAAAGTTATGGCTATTGGAAGCTATAGTGCATGTTTGACCCTTGTCAAACTTCTTGACTGATTTCTTTCGATTTTGACTGTCCAAGATATTGACTTTGACTTTGACCTACATCAAGAACAATAATGATCCTGACCATCTGATGGATGGCCTCAATCAATAGATGAATTGAGTCAATGAATCATGATTGATCGTCCAACTTGAAGAAATAAGTGGAGATGGTTCCAATCATGAAACTGCCCTTGAAAACAGAACAGAAAAGCTTAGTTTTGACTATTTCTATGGACTAAGGACTCTTTATTAATGTATTCATATGGCGACTGTCTTTGTTTCTACAATATATGTAGCTTTTGTATTTGAATGAGAAACAATCACATGCAATGATGTACAATACAGCAAAGAATCTTCCCATGAGATATTTAAGCCTTTCGCAAGTAGGATGTTTTCAATGGAAATAACTGCCATTTGAATTATGGCGTGTGCCGAAGATCACATCTTTAGCATTATCTTTACAATGGGATTTTGGAGTTTGTACTTTCTTAGAACTTTGTATTTGGCAATTGTAGAACAAAGTAGCCAACTTGAACATATTTGAGAATCTTATGGAAGATTTTCTTCTTCTTCTTCTTCTTCTTCTTCTTTTTTTTTTTTTTGTATTGGCATTTTAGCAAATTATCGACACCTTTTTTCATTAGACAACTAATTTTGTAACTATTTTTGAAGCATACAACATGCAAATCTGTCATCTGCAAAAGATAATATGGATGTTTCGGGTCATAACTACTCCAAACAAGAAGAATGATTTGAAAGACCAAGAAGCAGCCATTGTGACTACTCACCAGTTTTGCTAGGCACTGACTCACCTCTACACACAAAGCTATGCAAGAGGCCAGTGGGGCCCACCATGTAGATAACATGGTCCAAGAAACAGCACAATCCACGCATCAGGTGGACTGCACATGTACATAATGGCAATTTCTTCTAAAACATTCTTTGTTTTTCCCTGATGAGTTGAGAGGCCTAATTTTCAGGCCAAGTTGTTTCTATGGCAGTACTCATCTCATGCAAAACTTGGATGCCCCAGCTCTTAGTTTTACTTCTTAGATTTACTTTCAGCAATTTCAATGGATAGATGCTCATGCACATTTAGTGTAAGAGGTGATTCAAATTCTCTCCAACAAGAACATTGCAGATTTACCAATGCATTTATTCCCTTTCAGACAAAAGATGCTCGGCAAGACACTCGCTGAGCCTGGTGGAGAACTTAATGTTAGCTTCGGCTACCAATTCAATGGCAAGAAGTCGAGCTTCTCTGAGGCATCTGATGGATTTGAAGCCCCACCAGAAGTTTACGATGGAGATGCAAAGATTCGAAGGAGAAGCAGCTCATTTTCTTGCTTATCAGGGGCTGCTCTCAGCGCTAATGCCACTTTGGCAAATACTAACATTTGCAATGGTTTGATTGGAGCTGGAATCCTGCCTGGTTTGGATTCTCCGACATCATTCCGGAGGGTCCCTTCATCGCCATCCATCTCAAGGCTGGATATGTTATCGTCTTCTCTTCAAAGTAATATTTCTACCTTGAGTGGCAGCTTATCTACTCACAGTGAGTCCTTTGAATGTGATTCAAGTGTATTGAAATCAATGAGCGCTCCTTCAAGGAGTGAAGGCTTTCTAAATGCCGTGGAAGTAGAAATGGCTGGTGGGGCAGCTGGTGAAGACAGAGTCCAAGCTATCTGTTCCGAAGAAGATGGATGGGTCTTTTGTGCAATCTATGATGGATTCAATGGGAGGGATGCAGCTGATTTTTTGGCTGGAACGCTATATGAGAACATCGGATTTTACCTGAATCTACTGGACCGGCAAAAGAAGCAGCAAAATTCCATCGCTTCAGATGACTTGGGTTCAGACGGGTCCCTTCTATATTTTCTGGAAGATGGTAGTTTTGAAGAAAAATCACCCAGCAAGGATTTGTTGGATATTGTTTGGAAAGAGGATGGCCCTCCTGATCCATTGAAAGATGGGGTGGTTGATAGTCTCCGGCGTGCTCTGTCTCAAGCCGAGAGTGAGTTTCTTAATATGGTCGAGCAGGAAATGGATGACCGTCCCGATTTAGTATCCGTTGGATCTTGTGTTTTGGTGGTGCTTCTTTATGGGAAGGATCTGTATACACTCAATTTGGGTGACAGCAGGGCTGTACTGGCAACAATGAATGAAGGTGTTGATGTGGACGGAACCGAGCCTTTGGAAGCTGTTCAACTTACAGAGAGTCATTCGGTTGATAATGAAACGGAGCGGATGCAGCTCTTGCATGATCATCCTGATGATCCTTCAACAATTGTGGCTGGAAGAGTGAAAGGAAAACTGAAGCTGACTCGTGCATTTGGAGTTGGTTATCTGAAGAAGGTACAAAGTTGTTGATTATTTTAAGTTAATTGTAAATATGGGGTCCATGCTTAGGTAATCTGGACCATTGATCTCATGGGTTCCATGATAGGGATGCTCCCAAAGCTTCCCAAATCAGAAGACTCCAGCAAATAGCAATCCAATCTTATGTGCTTTTCCCACTGAATGTGGACAGTTGCTATATATATATTTTTTTGTGATCATCTATTTGCAATTCACTGATTGAAGGGTGGGGATCTTCCCGTATTTGATATTTTGGGGGCATCCCCCATCTAAAGGTGAGGCCCATCATATCAATGTTCTGGCTTGGTTATCTGAATAAGGTACAATCAGTGTTTTAAGTATCGATGATATCGGCCGATATATCCCACGATATATCTTGTATCCCACCTGTGCGATACGAAACACACAAGTAGTGGGATATATCCCACATGTTCGATATGGCAAGCATTTTCAATTTTCGATCCTTTTTTTTTCCCCCTATAAATCATGTTAAATCAGTGTTAAATTGTTACAAATCACTTATCCTTCATATTTTGGATGAAAAATCATGGATTGAGAACTTCGATTTTGAGATTTGGAGGAAATTGGCCGAGTTGCGGAAAATTGAAAAAAAAAATAATAATAATCAAAATTTCTCAATTTCTTGCAAATCGATTGCAACTTTTGTGTCTAAACATAAAATCAAACATGTGTTATGTAATGTGATCTAGTGATTCTTCCATTGCTTTTGAATGTATTGCTTGTGTTTCCACATGTCATCTTACATTTATAAATTATATGAATATAATTTGAATATACTTGAATCAATTCAATTAGACAACGCATAGATTAGGACCCCATACAAAGAAAACCTATCATGTGCACTTGCTTTTTGTAATGTTTTGATTTATAAGTGTGTATTGATGTCTTTTTTAACAATCATCATTGAAAAATTCGACCAATTTCCCGATGTTTCCAACAACAGCGATACATTACACGATACAACTGATATATCCCATGCGATAACCGATATGTATCCGTATCCCAAGGGTGCGATATGTAACGCGATACCGATATTTCGAACATTGGGTACAATATTGTCAATTGTTTCCAAGTTAAGAGGAATTTTAGGGTCCTCAGCCTCCTTAAATGTGGGGTCCATGGTTATGTGATATGCGCCACTGATGTGATGGGCCCCACCATGTTGAAGCTCCTAAAGCTTCCCAAATTGGATGACTAGCCATCCAAACTTTCACCCTTTTCCTGTTGAATCTGGATAGTGGCTGTATTTTTCGTAACCATCTATCTGTAGTTCACTGATTGAAAGTCAAGGAACTTCCAATCTTGGAGATTTTTGGGCTGTCCTCCATGAAATTTGGGGCCCATATGATCAATGCCATGTGTCATGAAATCATGAATCTCTGCTTCATCAATATATAGTTTTTCTCCTGAATCTCTACCATATGCTCGATTTCTACAGAGGAAAATGAACGATGCTCTAATGGGCATTCTTCAAGTGCGGAACCTTTTGAGTCCTCCATATATCTCCACCAAACCATCATTAAGCGCTAGAAGAGTTTCAAATGGTGATTGCTTTGTAATCGCTGCCAGCGATGGTCTGTTTGACTTCTTCAGCAATGACGAGGCTGTACAGCTAGTACATTCTTATATCAAGAGCAGTCCTCATGGAGATCCAGCCAAGTTCCTGCTAGAGCAGCTCCTATTAAAAGCGGCAGACAATGCAGGTACAATTACAAGAAAGTTTTATGCTTAAAAAATGGAAGGATTTATTTTATACTTCTCTATTAGTTTATTAGCAATCCTAATGTAACAAGGACACTCACACATCAATTTGATTGGACCACCGATACTGAGTCGACTTGGTGATGGACACATTTTTGTCCATGTTCAAATCTAAGGGCTCATTTGGGAGGTTGTAAATGGAAATGGAATTGGAGGTAAATTAATTGGGAGCAAATGGCTTACTCGGTTGTGTTTGGAAGGGAGTAGATGAAATACATTTGCAGTCCAAGTATTCTGTTTGAATAGGAGTCAATGGGAGGAATTGGAATGCATTGGAATTTTTCAATATATTCACAGGAACATATGTGATATCCCAAATAAGCTTAAATATCTTAAATTAATGTACATATGTGATATCCCAAATAAGCTTAAATATCTTAAATTAGTGTACATATGTGATATTTAACAGTCCCCATGGATTGCCCGATGCACTTGGTTGGCGGGTGATTGTGTGCATCTGCAGGGAATATTCTCGCCTTAAGGGCGTGTTTGATTTTGTGTATCAGGAAAATAACCTTGAAAAAGGTCATTATTACCTTTTCACCGTGTTTGAAATTTCAAATGCATTTTCGTCTCGAAAATTGGTCCAAAAAATTTGACTTACATTTGTGGACCCCACTATGATGTGCATGACATATCCACACCGTCCATCTGTTTTATCAGAAGATTTTAGGGCCAAGTCCAAAATGGAGACAAATGCAATGCTCAAGTGGCCCATACCACAAGAAACAATAGCCTTAAAAGTCCGCCATTGAAAGTTATTTTGTTTATTGGGCCCACATTAATGTTTATTTGTCATCTAATCTGTTCATGAAGTCATAAAAACATTGATAAGGGTTAAACACAAATATCAGCTTCATCCAAAACATCTGAGGGCCACATAAATTTTTATACGGCAAGCATCCAATTCCCACTGTTTCCTATGGTGTGGTCCACTGGAGCTTTGGATCTGCCTCATTTTTGGGTTCATGGCCTAAATGAGGCTGACATATAGGATGAACGGTGTTGATACATCACGTACATCACAGTGGGCCCTGTATTCATTTGGCAGCCATCCTCAGTTTTAACGCCGAAAAGTTAAGCCGTCAACGTCGGCGCAAGAAACGATGCGGTAATTACCTGGTAAGTAATTATTACTTATTTACTAGGTAATTACCTCTTCCCTCAAAAATCAAATAGGCCCTAAAGGGGTTGTGACACCCCGTCATCATTAAAAAAAAGGTGATATTTAACAGAATGATTGTAATAAGTCCATTGAAATATATATACTTTAGTCAAAAATGAGGAAACTTCGAGCCTTGGGTGATCCACGAATGTAAGGATCACAAACAAGCAACTTGCCAACATTTTTTAACCATCTATATAGATGGCCAACCTTTGAACAGTTTGGATCATTCTATTGGTGTGATTGTAGTGATGTACCTGATAATTGGATTATTTCGGAGTATAATTAGTGTGCCACATATATGGCAGACATGTTTGTAGTGCCACCTTTGTTTACTCATGCGACTCTCCAAGGGCGCTCAAAAAGGCATTTCACCCAATTTACTTCCAAATCCTCTCTCAGAAAGAGGATTTCATTTATAGGCCCGTTTACTCCCATTTCATTTCATTTCCATGCATTTACTCTCATCCAAACACACCTCAAATGCCATTTACCTCCATTTACTCCCGATTCCCCCAATTTAGCTCCCTTTACCTCCAGTTACTCCCATCCAAAAATTCCCACTTCGGCAAAAATCGTGATGATTTATTAGGTACACATAGTTCTCCTCCCTCATTCAGTAGAAGAAAGTGAAAATTTTCTCTTGTACTTCTCTATTAGTTCATTAGCAATTCTAATGTAACAAGAAGAAACACACCAATTCTGAGTTGACTTGGTGTTGAATACATTGAGCATGTTTGGATTGATCGTATACCACCGTAAAGTGATCTAACATGTAATGATTACAAATTACAATACCTGTCGATGGAAATAAGGTAATTTGACTAAGGATTCTTGTGTTTGGATAGGTGTGGTAAACTTGTAATGATGATACTTCTACATTAGTGTAATGTCAAATCAACAAGAAAAGATGTCAAATCACTATGGTAAAATGCAACTGATGCGTGTGTTTGGATAGGGGATTTCCACTACAATGCGATGTAAAATTGTAATTAGTGCATGTCTTTTATTCCAACTGGATAAACAAACATCGTAAACCTGTAATGATGACACTTTTTACATTACTCTATGCCGGTATATGATCGATCCAAACACACCTTTAAGACCATGTTTAAATCTAAAAGTAAATGGAAATTCCCCCATTGCCAAAAATCATCTGAGTCAACCTGGTGTCATACACATTTAAGATCATGTTCAAATCTAAAAGGAAATGGAAATTCCTATTTTGCAAAAAATCATGATGGTTTATTGGGTAAACAAAGTTCCCATCCCTCATTTGATGGTGGCTTTCTTGCAGGCCTTACTATGGAAGAGTTGATGAGAATCCCTGCTGGTTGTAGAAGGAAATATCACGATGACGTCACTGTGATCGTGATTCTCCTTGGTAGTGACCAGCGCATGTTGAAGGCATCAACATGTCTGTAAGTATACAGTCATTTCACTAGATGTTTTACAAATTGCAGCCATGTTATCCTGTTATCGCTGCATTTTCTCATTCTCATACTTTGTACAGATTATGAGAAAAATAGCCTAACAAATTTCTGTATATCCTGTCTTTGAATTTCATTGAAATTACAAAATTGTCTTGATTGGTAGACGGAAGGGTATTGTATAGTGTCAATGAATAAATACTATTTTGTGTGTTAATGTACATGGCATTGTTCATATTTTTTAGATCTTATAAATGGAAATTGGACATGTCCCACCAGTATCAATGGCTGTGGATATCTTTTGGTAAATTGATAATTGTTACTCTTTCTCATAAAGACAAGTAGTTGAAAAGATCCCATGAATGAAAATTTGAATCAGTAATCTTAATCTTGCCCGTATGTGCTGATCATGGTCCCTTGGACTGCTACAATCAGTCCGATCATAGGCCCCACACAATTCAAATTTTGGCAGGAATTGGATATTGGCACTGATATTAAGGCATCAAGGGATCTGTTTACACCATGATTCTGATTACCATCTCGATAATCGGATTGAGCACATACCTCTTTTTGAGAAATCACTTTGCTGAGTTTTAGAAAATCTCTCCCTCAAAAGAACATCATTCTTCTGCTCTACCTGCAACAACATCATAGATGGTCATCAAGAGATTCAAGACACTTGACAAGTACCGAATCCTAATGTTCAAAATCTGTTTAACCTTTCAAGCAATCCTACTAATTGATATGGCCTGGCTTACTTTTGGAATAGAAAATACAATAGCCTAGTTTATGTATGATTAGGTTTTAGGGAGTACAATAGCCTTGTTTCAGTAGGAATAGCCTACTTGTCCTTTTCTGCATAGCAAAAACTCTCTAATCTTCTCCCATGGACCCCTTCTGGTCTTCTCCTTCTGGTCTTCCAGTTTTTTTCAAGGGCTGTCTGTTTCTTGTTTGCATTTCACAACGATAACCGTGCAAATCATATTTGCAAACACTACTTGTGCACGAGACACCAATCCAGAAAAGATGCAAAAGAACCATAGTAAGAAGGTAGCAGTGAAAAAGTCATGCAATCAATATGCTGCCCCAAAATAAAATAAACTATTTTACTACATTAGCTAGAGCCTATATATTCCTATGCTCTGTTATAGCTAGCAACCCACAACTCAAACCTTTTGACCACTTATCTACTTGCAACTTACCACCAGTTAGAGGTGACAAGATGCTGGGTTGGGGCCAGGCCGAGCTCTGTCCAAGCCCAGCCTGCCCGAATCTCACACACACACACACGTGTGCACGGTCCAACCTACCCTAATTGAAAAGGGGGCTTAAATTTTGAGCCCGAGCCTGGCCCTTGGGCCTGATACTCCAGCTCGAGCCTGTTGACAGTCCTACCACCAATAAACTAGAACTCGAATTTAAACTTAGCTATCTTGTATGATTCCCCAACTGAGAATTGACAAACAGAGCCCCCCTAACACTAATGAACTTGTAATCCCTAGCTGCCTTTCTCTAATTGTGAGAAGGAAATGTGTTAGTTTCTTATTTTAGTTAGGTTCTCTACCCCTATTCCATCACACACAAAGTTTGTATGTGCCACAAGGGTGGCATTCGTGGCATGACACCCTGGCAATGTGTTCAAGTTGGCACTGACTCTAACACTCTCCTCAGGTTTGACTCTATGTGATGAGGACATCGTGCACACGCACTCCCGCACACTACCACCCCTACGCACATACGTACGCAGAAGGAGGATCCCAACATCGATCTGACTCGATGATGACGTCCAGGGAGGGTTTCCTAGTTAGAAGTCAAGTTTTGGTTCAAAAAAGTGGGCTCGATAGTCAAGAAAAGCCCATCATGGGATCTCATGATCGTGGCCCACTCGTCGAATTGATTTCATATTTTAGGTTTTGCTTATTGTTATTATTTAGAACATTGTGAACGCTTTAGATTTCTCTGTTTGGTTTTTATTTTAGTTTACTTCATCGCCAAGTAATAGGTTGCGCACATGATGCGAGTTTTGGGGTATAGGATTTTTCCTATAAATAGGCACCCCTTGTAGTTCTTTTGATTCATTGAAGTTAATAAAAAAAACTCCTGCTTTATTTTTCTGCTCTCTTCGTAAGTTGTGGAAGAATTCAAAAGTGGGTGCGAAGCCCTCCCTTTTCGAAAGGCTAACTACCGTGGTGCGAAGCCACATCGATCTCGATTCACTCCAATCCTCCATCATCTTTTTTTCCATCTTCCCCCACCATCCGTACTTTAAATTCTTCCTTTTGTTGCATCAGATTTCTTCATTACAGCAGGTTTTCAGATTTTGGCCCGTAGGCCAGCTGAAACTTCGGCGGAGCACCATGCACAAACCGTACATCGGATCGAGCTGAGATTTGGGGGTTTTGGAGATCATCCCTGGCCGACTAGGGCCAAGGTGGCCTTTTTCTGAATAATGGGCCCCACACACGTGCGGCTGGGATCACACGCACGTCCGTCTGGACCATTGTTGCTGTCTACATGCGGGATCGTCTTTTGGCTAAGTTTTTTATCCTTTTTTATCCTCTCATAGCCGTTTTTCATGAATCATATCCCTAGATTACATTTTCCCTAAGTTATTTGCCAATTTTCTTACCCTAGGGTTCCCCGAATTGGAATTTTTGGATCTCTTGGATTAGGGACTGATTACTATGCATGCGTAGATGATTATTTCTTATCTTTGAGTATCGTTTGGTTCATAATTTTTATTGATCCAGCCCTATCATGTGTAAGCCTAGACCCGCATAGATTCCCTTTAATTGAATGTTTAGACTTTCATGTGGGATATGAAATTTGTGTAATTGTTTCTGAACTAACATGATCTTAAGCCTGAAATCTCGCATATCATATTTAATTTTCATGTCCTGCATCAAATTTGGTATCAAAACTTAGGGTTCTTGTAGGGGAATTCACTACATATTTAGGGTTTAGTTTGTTTGAGTCCTTCATGCATTTAGTCCATCATATATAGTTGAATTTTAGTAACAGTGTGTAGTCTCTTTCATATAGAGTCTCGTAGGGTCATTTAGTTTTTTAGACACATATAGTTGCCATAGCAGGTCCTTAGGATTGAGTTAGCCTGTGTATGCCCACACGTACGGGTCGCGGTTTTGGTTTGCACCCTACTCTAAACATGGAGCAACTACAAGAATCAATGGCCCAGTTAGCCCAGCAGGTTGAGTCTATGTCTAAGCGCTTGGAACAACGCATAGATCAACGCCTTAACCAATTTGATGATCGCGTTACTCAAATAGAGGCCTCCCTCAGGGCAAACCCCACCATTGGGGAAGATGCCCATTCTCAGGCAGGTGGTCAGGAGATTAGACCAAGGAATGGAGGCGGCCAAGGAGTTGGTCATGGGCGCGCACCTGTGCACCCACCCCGTGAGGGACATCATGACCAATATGACCCAGATGCGCAACTCCTCAAGGGAGTTAGAGTAGATGCCCCTACTTTTGATGGCCACTTAGACCCTAAAGCTTTTTTAGATTGGTTGGCGGATATGGACCACTATTTTGAGTGGTATGATATGTCGGATGCTCGACGAGTCCGATTCGCCAAGATGAAGCTTGTGGGTCAAGCAAAGAGGTTTTGGGCGACGGTTGAGCGAAAAAAAGAAAGAGCGAGGGAACTCCCAATAGTCCATTGGGGAGAAATGAAAGAAACGCTGAAAGAGAAGTACCTCCCTTTCTCTTATCGCCTGCGGTTGATTGAGGAGTGGCAGTCTCTTCGACAGGGTTCCATGAGTGTTGCTGACTATATTGAGAAATTCGAAGAGTACTTGACCCGTTGTGAGGTTGATGAGGACCCCGTACTCACCCTTGCTCATTTTAAAACGGGCCTCCGTCCTGACATTAGGAGAGAATTGCTCGCCAAAGACATAGACACTATCGAACAGTTGTACCAAGTAGTGTTAGATGTCGAGCAATACCTTAAAGCATCTGTGGGAAGGCGGTTTGACTTTCGCGAATCCGGTGCTAAGGCCAACCCCTCTGGGGCTAGACCTAACACGGGATTCCAAAACAAACCTTCCCCTAATGTTCAGCCCAGACCTAAGGATGATAAGGGTAAAGAGATTGTCGGGTCTAGTTCACGTGGAAGTGGGGCCACTAGGTGTTTTAGGTGTCAGGGGTTTGGTCATTTTGCTCACTAGTGCGGCACGAGAGAGGGCACCAAAGTACTCCTTATTGATGGGCAAGTAGAAGTAGTGCCCCCAGAGAGTGATAGTGAGGAGGAGGAATATGAGCCAGTCGGAACCCCTAGTGATGAGGAAGAGGGAGCACAAGAGTCTGTGACCCTCGCAATTGTGCGTTGCGCCCTGGCTCAAGCCAAGAACACTGATGACTGGCGCCGCAACACGATCTTCTACACTTATGCAAAATGTTAAGAAAATAGCTGTAAGATGATCGTGAATAGTGGTAGTTGTGCTAACGTGGCATCAACTAGCACCGTGAGTCATTTGGGCTTGAAGCTGGAAGTCCATCCTCAACCCTATAGTCTCCTAGGTTGATGAAACATCCATTCCAGTCACGCACCGCTGTCTTGTCCCTATTCAGTTCGGATCTTATAAAGACACAATTTGGTGTGATGTTGTTCCTATGGATGTGGGCCATGTCATTCTGGGTAGGCCGTGGCTCTATGACAGGGATGTTACCATATTTGGTCGTTCAAATGTGTGTACATTCTGGTTTGAGGGCAAGAAGGTCAAGCTAAATCCTCTGCCACCCAAGAATACAACTGGAAAAGAGTTCACCACACAGAGTGGTGTGAGCGGCCCAAAAGAAGTGAAGGAGTCGAAGTCCAAGTCCAAACCGCTTCATATTTTGAATGCCAAAGACTTTGAGCGAGAGACGGAGGCGGACTCGATGATATACGCCCTTGTGGCTAGGGAGAGTGTACCAGAGACTAGCGTAGAGTTACCCACTGAGGCCATTCAGATAGTACATGAGTTTCGTGATGTCTTTCCTGATGATTTACCGAATTAGCTTCCCCCTATGAGGGATATACAGCATGCCATTGATTTAATCCCTGGGGCAACTCTACCAAACCTCCCGCATTACAGAATGAACCCGAAGGAGCACGCTGAGTTGAAGAGGTAGATTGATGAACTCCTAGAGAAGGGTTTCATTTGAGAGAGCATGAGTCCGTGTGCCGTGCCCGCCCTTCTTACACATAAGAAGGATGGCACATGGAGGATGTGTGTTGATAATAGGGTCATCAACAAAATCACAATCAAGTATCGGTTTCCCATACCGCGTCTTGATGACATGCTAGATATGATAGCCAATACTACTATCTTCTCAAAAATTGACCTCAAAAGTTGGTATTACCAAATCCGTATATGCCCTGGTGATAAGTGGAAGACAGTCTTCAAGACGAAAAATGAGCTATATGAGTGGCTAGTTATGCCTTTTGGCTTAACTAATGCCCTAAACACTTTCATCCGTGTGATGACCCAAGTGTTGAGACCATTCATGGGGAAGTTCCTGGTCGTATACTTTGATGATATCTTGATTTATAGCATGACTAAGGAGCAACACCTCAACCATTTGAGGTAGATTTGTGGGATCCTTAGGGCCGAGAAGTTGTACGCCAACCTAAAGAAGTGCGTGTTCTTGTCTAGTAGTGTGATCTTCTTAGGTTTTATTGTGTCAGCTGAGGGCGTATCGGTGGATCCCGAGAAGGTCAAGGTCATCGTTAATTGGCCTGAACCCCGCAATATTCATGAGGTGCGCAGCTTTCATGGCTTAGCCACTTTTTATGGGCGGATTACATTGTGGCTCCCATCACAGACTGCATAAAAAAGGGAGAGTTTCAATGGATAAAGGCCGCCTCGAAGGCTTTCAAGGAGATAAAGGTCAAGATGATCGAAGCTCCAGTCACGCGACTTCCAGATTTTTCAAAAACTTTTGAAGTCGCATGTGATGCATCAGGAATCGGCATAGGAAGAGTACTTAACCAAGAAGGGCACCCTGTCGCCTTTTTTAGTGAGAAACTGAATGAGGCGAAGCAAAGATATTTCACCTATGACAAGGAATTCTATGCGGTAGTGCAATCACTACGCCATTGGCGACATTACCTGTTACCGCAAGAATTCGTCTTGTTCTCAGATCACGAGGCCTTAAGATACTTGAACTCTCAGAAGAAATTGAGCCCCAGGCACACAAAGTGGGTTCAATTCCTTCAAGAGTACACTTTTGTGCTTAAGCACAAGGCCGGTGTAGAGAATAAGTCTGCCGACGCGTTGAGTCATCGAGTCACATTACTCAACTTCATGAGCGTTGAAGTTACGGACCTTGAGCGCATCAAAGAAGAGTATTCTGAGTGTCTAGATTTTGGGGTTATGTATACGTCTTTATTAGAGAGTCCGTCAATAGCTAACAGTGAGTATCTAGTTTTGGATGGATATTTGTTTAGGAGTGGCCGCTTGTGCATACCACGCACCTCTTTTCATGATTTTCTTGTCTGGGAGTTACATTCAAGGGGGCCGCGGGTCATTTCGGTCGTGACAAGACCATTGCACAAGTGAATGATAGATTTCATTGGCCAAGCCTCAAGCGAGACGTGACCAAAATTATAGGGCAATGTCGTACTTGTCAACTAGCAAAGCAGAGGAAACAGAATACAAGTTATATACACCTTTGCCAGTCCCATTCATCCCTTGGCAGGACATCAATATGGATTTCATGCTTGGATTTCCCAAGACTATTGAAAGCATGACTCCATATTTATTGTCGTCCGTTTCTCTAAAATGGCCCACTTCATTCCTTTTTATAAGACCTCCGACGCCTCTCATGTTGCCAAGGTTCTTTAGTGAGGTCGTCAACCGCATGGGTTACTAAAAACCATAGTGTTTGACCGTGACGTGAGATTCATGAGTTACTTTTGGAAGACACTATGGCACATGATGAATACTAGGCTCCAATTTTCTTATACCTACCACTGGCCAGACGGAGGTGGTTAATAGGAGCCTGGAGTTTACTTCGATGTTTAGTGGGGAGCATACCGACATGGGGCCGTACTACCCATAACCAGTTTGCATACAATAGTTCCGATAGATCTACGGTATAAGTCCTTTTGAAGTCGTTTCTGGTTATAGCCTAGAAAGCCTATTGATCTTATCCCCATGTCATTGTCTCTAGGCCATCAGTCCGGAGTCTTTTGCGCATCCATACATTCATTGATCAAGAAATCGCGAAAGATCACTACTAGTAATGAACATTACAAATTTTTCAACCAACATAGACGTTTCAAAGAGTTCAATATTGGGGACTCGGTGATGGTCCGCATCAGTCGAGCGATACCCTCCAGGGGTCGTTCGTAAGTTACACACGCGTAGCACCCTTTAAAATTATAAAGCGAAACAATCTCAATGCGTATGAGGTAGATCTTCCACCTTCCATGGGAATTAGTTCCACATTCAATGTGGAGGATCTGGTTGCTTTTCAAGGATCCACTGATACTTTGTCCGGCCCTTCTCCCACCTATCTTGATTCCCCAGATTTGCCCCTTGATCCATGGCCTCCTCCCGACCTTTCATCCCAGCCTTTGCCTCACATACCTAGCCTTCACACACCCAGAGAGGAAATAGAGGATATCCTGAACCATGAGATAATTTCCACGTCGGATGGCGGGTTTCAGAAATACCTAGTTAAATGGAAGTCACGCCCAACTTCGGACAGCGGCTTTAGAGACTTGATCTCGACATCCTAGAGCGGTTCAGGAGTTTTATTCCGCCAGTGACATCGCAGCCAGGGAGAGTTGATGAGGACATCATCCACACGCACTCCTGCACACTACCACCCCTACGCACATACGTATGCAGAAGGAGGACCCCACCATCGATCTGGCTCGATGACGACGTTCAGGGAGGGCCTCCTAGTTAGAAGACAAGTTTTTGTTCAAAAACAGTGGGCCCGATAGTTAAGAAAAGCCCAGTATGGGATCTCATGATCGTGGCCCACTCGTCGGATTGATTTCATATTTTAGGTGTTGCTTATTGTTATTATTTAGAACATTGTGAACGCTTTAGATTTCTCTATTTAATTTTTATTTTAGTTTACTCCATCGCCAAGTAATAGGTTGCGCACATGGTGCGAGTTTTGGGGTATAGGATTTTCTCTATAAATAGGCACCCATTGTAGTTCTTTTGATTTATTGAAGTTAATAAAAAAAATTCATACTTTATTTTTCTGCTCTCTTCGTGAGTTGTGGAAGGATTCAAAAGTGGGTGCGAAGCCCTCTTATTTCGAAGGGCTAACTATCATGGTGCGAAGCTACATCGATCCCAATTCACCCCTATCCTCCATCTTCTTTTTTTCCATCTTCCCCCACCATCCGTACTTTGAGTTCGTCCTTTTGTTGCATCAGATTTCTTCATTACTGTAGGTTTCCAGATTTCGGCTTGCAGGCTAGCTGAAACTTCGGCGGAGCACCACGCATAAACCGTACATCGGATCGAACTGAGATTTGGAGATTTTGGAGACCATCCCTGGCCGACCAGGGCCAAGGTAGCTTTTTTCTGAATAGTGAGCTCCACACACGTGCGGCCGGAATCACACTCACGTCCGTCTAGGCCATTGTTGCTGTCCACACGCGGGATCGTCTTTTGGCTCAGTTTTTTATCCTCTTTTATCCTCTCATAGCCGTTTTTCATGAATCCTATCCATAGATTACGTTTTCCCTAAGTTATTTGCCAATTTTCTTATCCTAGGGTTCCCCGAATTGAAATTTCTGAATTCCTTGGATTAGGGACTGATTACTATGCATGCGTGGATGATTATTTCTTATCTTTGTCGTTTGGTTCATAATTTTTATTGATCCAGCCCTATCATGTGTAGGCTTGGACCCGCATAGATTCCCCTTAATTGAATGTTTGGACTTTCATGTGGGATATGAAATTTGTGTAATTGTTTCTGAACTAACGTGATCTTAAGCCTGAAATCTCACATATCATATTTAATTTTCATGTCCTGCATCACTATGCCTATCACACTGAATTTCCCTCTGAACTTAGAGAAAGTCAGAAAATGTGACCCATTTATAACTCCTTCGTAACCTTATTTCATGTACTTCAGGTTCGACTTCCAAATACATGTTTTTTTTTTGTCTGCTTTGATATCAGTCACATTGCTCTCAAACTCATCCAACTGTTGGGGCGCTTGTCCAAGGTATTTCATAATGGCAATGGTCTTTACGATACGGGTTGTAATGGCTGTTGCAGCCCGTAACGGCTGCTACAGTCTCTCTCTCTCTCTCTCTCTCTCTATGTCTCTCTCTGTTTTGTTTTGTTTCATTTTGTTTTGTTTTTTTTTTTTTTATGAAAAACATGAAAGACCTATATCGGTCCCATAATGGACTGTTACGGTGACGTTACGAACTTTATGGGGCGCGTAAGAGGCTATTATGGTGGTTGTAATGGCCATTATGGATCATTTTTTTCATAATGGCCATTACGGCCTCTACAACCCCGTAACGTGTTACAGTTGCCACCCTTACCTTTATATAAAGGCCTTCACAGCCCTATAACGGCTATTACGACACACCACGCGCTTGTCCTTTGCTGTATAGTCTTGCAGTGTATTAACATAAGTTCTCTTAGTGTGACAAATATTGCCGAGATTTTGAAAATCTTGTGATAATATCATGAGAAATACCCCAAAAGATATTATTGCAAGATTTTCAAATTCTCATAAAATTTTATAGGTATCACATTTTTATTCCGATATTATTGCAATATTAACCCAAAAATAGTAAAAACATTAATGAATTTCATATAAATATATATTTAAAATTTAAGTTTATTTAATAATTTACAATAAATGTTTTAAAATTTTTATGTTCAGTGAGTTTCCCAATAATATCCCAAGAGAAACATCAAATTCTCCCTAGAAATTTCCGAGAAAAGGGTTGAATTTAGGCACCTTCACCCTTTTCTTTGAGCATTTTATCCTCCGAAGGTACACCTTAGTGCTCTCTTGTTGAGTTTAGCTCATCAATACTCTGTAAAGAGTAACAAATGCAACCAAACACTTGAAGGTGTTTCACTATCTCGCTTCCACGTAATTTCCCTCAAGAAGAAGCAAATCCTAAGGATTTAGTAATCGATTAATCACATATATTCATGCTCCGACATGTCTGCTTGAGATGCCAGCTTTTCCTATTTTGCTGAGGTGAATTGTTAGAGTATGGCAAATTTATCCATTTATCTCATAGCCGAGGCCCCACATTTCATGGGTTAGGACATCGGCCGAACCCCCCCATGGGCCCCAAATCACCTGGGCCACCCACCTCGAATGTGTCCTCGCATCCCATGGGCTACCCCACTCGAGTCCAGTGTGAAATGCGCATTAATCACCCTCGGTGAGGAGTCTCGAACACAAGACCTCCCCTGTGGGCCCCAAATCACATGGGTCACCCACCCCTAGTGTGTCCCTGCATCCCACGGGCTACCCCACTCGAGCCCAGTGTGAAAATGCCCCTGCATTAATCACCCTCAGTGTGGAGTCTTAAACACGAGACCTCCTGCTCTAATAACAATTTGATGTAGAATAATTAACCATTTGCTCTGAAAGCTCGAACTGTTAGAGTATGACGAATTTATCCTTTTATCTCATAGCTCAGGCTCCACATCTCATAGGTTAAAACCTCGGTCGAACCCCCCTCGTGGACCCCAAATCACATGGGCCGCCCATCCCGAGTGTGTTTCGAAAAGGGAGGGCTTCGCACTCACTTTTGAATTCTTCCACAACTCACGAAGAGAGCAGAAAAATAAAGCAGGAATTTTTTATTAACTTCAATCAATGAAAAGAACTACAAGGGGTGCCTATTTATAGGGAGAACCTTATACCCAAAAACTCGCACCATGTGCGACGCCTATTACTTGGTAATGAAGTAAACTAAAATAAAAACCAAACAAGGAAATCTAAAGCGTTCACGATGTTTTAAATAATAACAATAAGCAAAACCTAAAATATAAAACCAATCCGACGAGTGGGCCATGATCATGAGATCCCATGGTGGCCTTTTCTTGACTATCAGGCCACTTTTCTAAACCAAAACTTGACTTCTAGCTAGGAGGCCGTCTCTGGACGTCGTCATCTAGCCAGATCGATGGTGGGGTCCTCCTTCTACGTACGTACGTGCGTAGGGGGGCAGCGTGAGTGCACGTGATGTCCCCATCAACCCCACTGTGATGCACATGACATATCCACACCATCCATCTGTTTTATCAGAAGATTTTAGGGCGAAGTCCAAAATTGAGACAAATGCAATGCTCAAGTGACCCATACCACAGGAAACAATAGCCTTAAAAGTCCGCCATTGAAAGTTATTTTGTTTATTGGGCCCACATTAATGTTTATTTGTCATCTAATTTGTTCATGAAGTCATAAAAACATTGATAAGGGTTAAACACAAATATCAGGTTCATCTAAAACATCTGAGGGCCACATAAATTTTTATATGGCAAGCATCCAATTTCCACTGTTTCCTATGGTGTGGTCCACTGGAGCTTTGGATCTGCCTCATTTTTGGGTTCATTGCCTAAATGAGGCTGACATATATGATGAACGGTGTTGATACATCACGTACATCACAGTGGGCCCTGTATTCATTTGGCAGCCATCCTCGGTTTTAACGCCGAAAAGTTAAGCCGTCAACGTCGATGCAAGAAACGATGCGGTAATTACCTGATAAGTAATTATTACTTATTTACTAGGTAATTACCTCTTCCCTCAAAAATCAAATAGGCCCTAAAGGGGTTGTGACACCCCGTCATCATTAAAAAAAAAAGGTGATATTTAACAGAATGATTGTAATAAGTCCATTGAAATATATATACTTTAGTCAAAAATGAGGAAATTTCGAGCCTTGGGTGATCCACGAATGTAAGGATCACAAACAAGCAACTTGCCAACATTTTTTAACCATCTATATAGATGGCCAACCTTTGAACAGTTTGGATCATTCTATTGGTGTGATTGTAGTGATGTACCTGATAATTGGATTATTTCGGAGTATAATTAGTGTGCCACATATATGGCAGACATGTTTGTAGTGCCACCTTTGTTTACTCATGCGACTCTCCAAGGGCGCTCAAAAAGGCATTTCACCCAATTTACTTCCAAATCCTCTCTCAGAAAGAGGATTTCATTTATAGGCCCGTTTACTCCCATTTCATTTCATCTTCATGCATTTACTCTCATCCAAACACACCTCAAATGCCATTTACCTCCATTTACTCCCGATTCCCCCAGTTTAGCTCCCTTTACCTCCAGTTACTCCCATCCAAAAATTCCCGCTTCGGCAAAAATCGTGATGATTTATTAGGTACACATAGTTCTCCTCCCTCATTCGGTAGAAGAAAGTGAAAATTTTCTCTTGTACTTCTCTATTAGTTCATTAGCAATTCTAATGTAACAAGAGAAACACACCAATTCTGAGTTGACTTGGTGTTGAATACATTGAGCATGTTTGGATTGATTGTATACCACCGTAAAGTGATCTAACATGTAATGATTACAAATTACAATACCTGTCGATGGAAATCAGGTAATTTGACTAAGGATTCTTGTGTTTGGATAGGTGTGGTAAACTCGTAATGATGATACTTCTACATTAATGTAATGTCAAATCAACAAGAAAAGATGTCAAATCACTATGGTAAAATGCAACTGATGCGTGTGTTTGGATAGGGGATTTCCACTACAATGCGATGTAAAATTGTAATTAGTGCATGTCTTTTATTCCACCTGGATAAACAAACATCGTAAAACTGTAATGATGACACTTTTTACATTACTTTATGCCGGTATATGATCGATCCAAACACACCTTTAAGACCATGTTTAAATCTAAAAGTAAATGGAAATTCCCCCATTGCCAAAAATCATCTGAGTCAACCTGGCGTCATACACATTTAAGATCATGTTTAAATCTAAAAGGAAATGGAAATTCCTATTTTGCAAAAAATCATGATGGTTTATTGGGTAAACAAAGTTCCCATCCCTCATTTGATGGTGGCTTTCTTGCAGGCGTTACTATGGAAGAGTTGATGAGAATCCCTGCTGGTTGTAGAAGGAAATATCACGATGACGTCACTGTGATCGTGATTCTCCTTGGTAGTAACCAGCGCATGTTGAAGGCATCAACATGTCTGTAAGTATACAGTCATTTCACTAGATGTTTTACAAATTGCAGCCATGTTATCCTGTTATCGCTGCATTTTCTCATTCTCATACTTTGTACAGATTATGAGAAAAATAGCCTAACAAATTTCTGTATATCCTGTCTTTGAATTTCATTGAAATTACAAAATTGTCTTGATTGGTAGACGGAAGGGTATTGTATAGTGTCAATGAATAAATACTATTTTGTGTGTTAATGTACATGGCATTGTTCATATTTTTTAGATCTTATAGACGGAAATTGGACATGTCCCACCAGTATCAATGGCTGTGGATATCTTTTGGTAAATTGATAATTGTTACTCTTTCTCATAAAGACAAGTAGTTGAAAAGATCCCATGAATGAAAATTTGAATCAGTAATCTTAATCTTGCCAGTATGTGCTGATCATGGTCCCTTGGACTGCTACAATCAGTCCGATCTTAGGCCCCACACAATTCAAATTTTGGCAGGAATTGGATATTGGCACTGATATTAAGGCATCAAGGGATCTGTTTACGCCATGATTCTGATTACCATCTCGATAATCGGATTGAGCACATACCTCTTTTTGAGAAATCACTTTGCTGAGTTTTAGAAGATCTCTCCCTCAAAAGAACATCATTCTTCTGCTCTACCTGAAACAACATCATACATAGTCATCAAGAGATTCAAGACACTTGACAAGTACCGAATCCTAATGTTCAAAATCTGTTTAACCTTTCAAGCAATCCTACTAATTGATATGGCCTGACTTACTTTTGGAATAGAAAATACTATTGCCTAGTTTGTGTATGATTAGGTTTTAGTGAATACGATAGCCTTGTTTCAGTAGGAATAGCCTACTTGTCCTTTTCTGCATAGCAAAAACTCTCTAATCTTCTCCTCCCATGGAACCCTTCTGGTCTGCTCTTCTTCTTCTTCTTCTTCTTCTTCCTTTTTTTTAAAATTTTTTTTTAAATTTTTTTTTAAAATTTTTTAATTTCCAGTTTTTTTCAAGGGCTGTCTGTTTCTTGTTTGCATTTCACAACGATAACCATGCAAATCATATTTGCAAACACTACTTGTGCACGAGACACCAATCCAGAAAAGATGCAAAAGAACCATAGTAAGAAGGTAGTAGTGAAAAAGTCATGCAATCAACATGCTACACCAAAATAAAATAAACTATTTTACTACATTAGCTAGAGCCTATATACTCCAATGCTCTGTTATAGCTAGCAACCCACAACTCAAAACTTTTGACCACTTATCTACTTGCAACTTAACACCAATTAGGGGTGTCAAGATGCTGGGTTGGGGCCAGGCCGAGCTCTGTCCAAGCCCAGCCCGCCCGAATCTCACACACACACACTTGTGGGGGGGGGGGGGGGGGGGGGGTGCGGTTCTGGCCAAGCTTACAAGCTGTTGTGCACGGTCCAACCTACCCTAATTGAAAAGGGGGCTTAAATTTTAAGCCCGAGCCTGGCCCTTGGGCCTGATACTCCAGCTCGAGCCCATTGACAGTCCTACCACCAATAAACTAGAACTCGAATTTAAACTTAGCTATCTTCTATGATTCCCCAACTAAGAATTGACAAACAGAGGCCCCCTAACACTAATGAACTTGTAATCCCTAGCTACCTTTCTCTAATTGTGAGAAGGAAATGTGTTAGTTTCTTATTTCAATTAGGTTCTCTACCCCTATTCCATCACACACAAAGTTTGTATGTGCCACAAGGGTGGCATTCGTCATCGCTCAATGGCATGACACCCTGGCAATGTGTTCAAGTTGGCACTGACTCTAACACTCTCCTCAGGTTTGACTCTATGCCTATCACACTGAATTTCCCTCTAAACTTAGAGAAAGTAAGAAAATGTGACCCATTTACAGCTCCTTCGTAACCTTATTTCATGTACTTCAGGTTCGGCTTCCAAATACATGTTTTTTTTTCTGCTTTGATATCAGTCACATTGCTCTCAAACTCATCCAACTGTGTGGGGCGCTTGTCCAAGGTATTTCATAATGGCAATGGTCTTTACGATACGGGTTGTAACGGCTGTTGCAGCCCATAACGGCTGCTACAGTCTCTCTCTCTCTCTCTCTCTCTCTCTCTCTCTCTCTCTCTCTGTTTTGTTTTGTTTCATTTTGTTTTGTTTTGTTTTGTTTTTGAAAAACACGAAAAACCTATATCGGTCCCATAATGGACTGTTACGGTGACGTTATGACCTTTATGGGGCGCGTAAGAGGCTGTTATGGTGGTTGTAATGGCCATTATGGATCATGTTTTTTTTCATAATGGCCATTACGGCCTCTATCACCCCGTAACGTGTTACAGTTGCCACCCTTACCTTTACATAAAGGCCTTCACAGCCCTGTAACAGCTATTACGGCACACCACGTGCTTGTCCTTTGCTGTATAGTCTTGCAGCGTATTAACATGAGTTCTCTTAGTGTGACAAATATTGCCGAGATTTTGAAAATCTTATGATAATATCATGAGAAATACCCCAAAAGATATTATTGCAAGATTTTCAAATTCTCATAAAATTTTATAGGTATCACATTTTTATCCCGATATTATTGCAATATTAACCCAAAATTAGTAAAAACATTAATGAATTTCATATAAATATATATTTAAAATTTAAGTTTATTTATAATTTACAATAAATGTTTTAAAATTTTTATGTTCAGTGAGTTTCCCAATAATATCCCAAGAGAAACATCAAATTCTCCCTAGAAATTTCCAAGACAAGGGTTGGATTTAGGCACCTTCACCCTTTTCTTTGAGCATTTTATCCTCTGAAGGTACACTGTAGTGCTCTCTTGTTGAGTTTAGCTCATCAATACTCTATGAAGAGTAACAAATGCAACCAAACACTTAAAGGTGTTTCACTATCTCGCTTCCACGTAATTTCCCTCAAGGAGAAACAAATCCTGAGGATTTAGTAATCGATTAATCACATATATTCATGCTTCGACATGTCTCCTTGAGATGCCAGCTTTTCCTATTTTGTTGAGGTGAATTGTTAGAAGATGGCAAATTTATCCCTTTATTTCATATCCCAGGCCCCGCATCTCATGGGTTAGGACATCAGCCGAACCCCCTCGTGGGCCCCAAATCACATGGGTCGCCCACCTCGAATGTGTTCTCACATCTCATGGGCTACCCCACTCGAGCCCAGTGTGAAATGCGCATTAATCACCCCCGGTGAGGAGTCTCGAACACAAGACCTCCCCTGTGGGCCCCAAATCACACGAGTCACCCACCCCGAGTGTGTCCCCACATCCCACGGGCTACCCCACTCGAGCCCGGTGTGAAAATGCCCCTGCATTAATTACCCCCGGTGTGGAGTCTCAAACACGAGACCTCCCACTCTAATACCAATTTGATGCAAAATAATTAACCACTTGCTCTAAAAGCTCGAACTGTTAGAGTATGACGAATTTATCCCTTTATCTCATAACTCAGGTCCCACATCTTATAGGTTAAAACCTCAGTCGATCCCCCCTCGTGGGGCCCAAATCACATAGCCGCCCACCCAAAGTGTATCCCCACATCCCACGGGCTACCCCACGGGGGAGGTCTGGGGAATCAGGTTGGTTCGGTGAAAGGCTGGACAACGTATCAGTGGTCTCTTGAAATGCAACTAGATCCTCTACATTAAATGTGGAACTAATTCCCATGGAAGGTGGAAGATCTACCATATACGCATTGAGACTATTTCGTTTTATAATTTTCAATGGTCCAGTGCTACGCACATGTAATTTACGAACGACTCCCTAATGGTACCGCTTTGGCCTGATGCGGACCATTACAAAGTCCTCTACATTGAATTCCTTAAATCGTTTATGTTGGTCTGCAAAAATTTTGTAATGTTCATTACTAGTATTGATCTTTTGCCTAATTTCTTGATGCAATGAATGAATGTGATGTGTAAAGGACTTTGCAAACTCTGAGGACCTATGAGACAGGGACATGGGGACAAAATCAATAAGCTTCCTAGGTTTATATGTCCCAAACTGAATAGGAGCCACATTACATCAAAGTGTGTCTTTATATGATACAAATTGAATATAAACAAGACAACGGTGCGAGACTGGAATGAAAGTTTCATCAACCCAAGACACTCTATTCAAGCTCTAAGCCCAGACGGCTCACAGTGCTAGTTGATGCTACGTTGGCACAACTATCGCTATCCACGATCATCCTGCAACTTTATCACCACATTTTGTGTAAGTATCGGAGATCGTGTTGCGGCGAGAATTGTCGGTATTCTTTGCTTGTGCAAAGGCACAATGCACAACTGCAAGGGTCACAGACTCTTGTGCTCCCTCTTCCTCATCATTAGGGGTTTCTACTGACTCATATTCTTCCTCCTTACCGTCACTTTTTAGGGGCACTACTTCTACTTGCCCCTCAATAAGGAACACCTTGGTGCCCTCTTTTGTGCTACATTGATGGGCAAAGTAACCAAATCCCTAACATCTAAAACACCCAGTCGCATCGCTTCTGCGCGAGCTAGATCTGACAACTTCTTTACCCTTATCATCCTTGGGCTTAGACTGAGAAGTATTAGAAGGCTTGTACTGATATCCAGTGTCATGTTTATCCCCGAAAGGGTTGGCCTTAGCGCCAGAATCACGAGACTCAAACTGCCTTCCCACATATGCTTTAATGTATTACTCGACCTCCAACACTACTTGATACATTTGTTCAAGAGTGTCTATGTCCTTGGCGAGCTATTCTCTCCTAATGTCAGAATGGAGACCCGCCTTAAATCGAGTAAAGGTGAGTACGAGATCCTCTTCAACTTCACATTGGGATAAGTACTCTTCGAACTTCTCAATATATTCAGTCACACTTATGGAACCTTGTCGAAGAGACTGCCAATCTTCAACTAACCTCAAGTGATAAGAGAAAGGGATGTACTTTTCCTTAAGAGTTTCTTTCATTTCTCCCCAATAGACTATTGGGGACTCCCTCGACCTTTTTTTCCCTCCACAGTAGCCCAACCTCTTTGCTTAGCCTGCAAGTTTCATCTTGGCAAATCAAACTCGACGAGTATCTGACATGTCATACCACTTAAAATAGTGGTCCATATCCGTCAACTAATTTAGAAAAGCTTTAGGGTCTAAGTGGTCATCAAACGTATGGGCCTCTACTCTAACTCTCTTGAGGAGTTACTTATTTGGGTCATAATGATCATGATACCCCTCACGGTGTGGGTGCATGGGTGTGCGCCCATGACCATTCCTTTGGCTACCCCTATTCCCTTGTCTGTCTTCCTGACCACCTGCCTGAGATTGGGCATCTTTCCTAATGGTGGAGTTTGCCCGGTTGGAGGTCTCTAGTTGGGTAACGCGCACATTAAGCTGTTCAAAGTGTTGGTCAATATGTTGTTCCAAGCGCCTATCCAAAGACTCAAACTGTCAGGTTATGTTATTCATTGACTCTTGCATTTGCTTCATGCTTAGCGTAGGGTGCAAACTAAAATCACAACCAGTACTTGTAAGCATACAACCACTCACTCAACTCAAAGACCTTCTAATACAATTATATGTGTCTAAATGGGACTAAATGATCCTATAGGACTCTATATGAGGAAAACTACACAAAACCAGGGGTGGCTCAACATTTTTTAGGGCCTTAGGCAAGTCATAAAAATGAGGTTTTTTAGTGTAAAAAAAAATAAATTAATAATAAATTCAAAATTAAACCATAAATTTGCTTCTTGCCTTTTTAGATGCAAAATTACTAATTAAACTTTTGTATTCAAGTTTACCTAATAAATCAGTTTTGATAGATAAAATTGCTAAACCGTTTAATATATCTTGAGACATAATTGTTTGTATATAACTTTTTATAATCTTTAGTTTTAAAAAACTTCTTTCTGCAGATGCAACTGTAACAGATATGGTAAGTAGTATTCCATTTACAATAAAACAATTTGGAAAACAATCTAGTTCTTTTATTAAATTAAGTATTTCAATTAGAGTATTAATTTCTGTTTTTGCAACTTCTTTTAAAACTTTAATTCCGAAAATAAATCCAAACCGTTAGAAAAATGAAGTTAGAATTTCATTTAGAAAAATGACATTAGAATTTAATTTTTTGAGAACTTAATTAGCAATAAAGTAGGTAGTTGTAGTGCTAGGTTTTAGGAGAAGAATTTATTGGGAATGATGCTACTATTTTGAAAAGAGACGATAGAATTAAGATTGTTATTATTAATAGTGCTAGTTTCTAGGATTTATTTTTTATTTTCAATTTCAAATTTGTAAACTAATTTTTAGATGTTCCTATTTTGTAGGCCTTTCAATAAGTTTTATTTCAAAAATTTTAAGATTTTTTTTTTCTTCTTAATTTTAATTTTGTTATAATATACGACCTTCACAATTAAGAAATTTTAATTTTGCTATAATATAGGGCCTTCATAATTAGGGGGCCTTAGGCGATTGCCTCACCTACCTACCCCTTTGAGCAGCCCTTGCACAAGGCTACTAAAATTTCAGCAATATAACTGTCCAAATAGTTTGTTAACAGAAAATTTAGCCAAAAAATTTGGGAATTTTCTGATAACAGAAAATTCAGCACCCCATATTGTGACTTATGGGTCGTAGACAGCCCTATATCAGAAGACTTAATCCATAATGAACATAAATAAACTAAACCCTAAACATGCAATGCATTCCCCTATAAAAAACCTAGACTCTAATACCAATTTTAATGCAGGACAATTAACCACTTACTCTGAAAGCTCGAACTGTTGGAGTATGACAAATTTATCCCTTTATCTCATAGCCCAGGCCCCACATCTCATGGGTTAGGATCTCAGCCGAACCCCCCTCGTAGGCCCCAAATCACATGGGCTGCCCATCCCGAGTGTGTCCCTGCATCCCACGAGCAACCTCACTCGAGCTCTGTGTGAAATGCGCATTAATCATCCCCGATGAGGAGTCTCGAACACGAGACCTCCCCCGTGGGCCCCAAATCACATGGATCACCCACCCCGAGTGTGTCCCCGCATCCCACGGGCTACCCCACTTGAGCCCGGTGTGAAAATGCCCCTGCATTACACACCTTGAGAGATCATCAATGCAAGTGAGCAGAGTACACACTCCCCCAAACGACAGATGCTTCAGTTTACTGAAAACATTTGACTGAATTAATTTCAATAGTTCCTTTGCTCTAAACTGCAAATCCTGAAACTGTGTAACTTGTGCGTTTTTTCAAATTGACAACCCACACTGATGGGGACATCACGCGCACACACACGCCCCCTACGCATGTACACAAGGAGGAGGAGGACCCCACCATCAATCTGGATCGATGATGACGTCCAGGGAGGGTCTCCTAGTTAGAGTGCTGTATTTTGGTTCATTGGAGTGGACCCGATAGTCATGTGAATCCCATCATGGGTTCTCATAATCGTGACCCACTATTCTAATTAATCTAGTACTTTGGATTTTGCATATTATTGTCATTAGGAGTATCATGGACAGTTTAGATTGCTTTAATTAATGTTATTTTTTATTATTTCGTCTCCAAGTAATAGGTTGCACACATATCGCGAGTTTTGGGGTATAGGGTTTTGTTATAAATAGGCACCCCTTGTAGTCTTTTTAATTCAATGAAGATTAATAAAATTGCTTCGTTTGTCTGCTTCTCTAAATTTCTGAGTTGTGGAGATTCAATTGGGTGCGAAACTCTCCCTTCCTCGAAGGGCTGACTACCGTGGTGCGAAGCCACACCTATCCCGATTCGCCCTTACCTTCTTTCATCCATATTTCTCTTCTCGTACAATCATTTACGCTTCAAATCCATCCTCTATTGCAGCCGTTATTCTCTGTACAGTAGATTTCAAGAATCTAGCCCTGCAGGAAGCCTGACCGTGCATTGGATCGAGCTGAGATTTGATGGTATTAGAGTCCACCCTTGCCCAACCAAGGCCAAGGTGGCTTTTTTTTAATAGTGGGCCCCACACACGTGCGACCACGATCACACGCACGTGCATCTGGGCCATTGCTGCTGTCCACACGTGTGATACTTCTCTGGTTCGTATCTCTCCTCTCTTTCACTCTTCCACCCAAAATCCCTAAACCTAACACTAAATTACTCAAATCCCTAATTTTATGTCATTTCTTCAACCTTAAAGTTCCTTGAATTGAAATTTCTAAATCCCTTGGATTGGAAGAATTATTTCTGTGCATGTGTCGATGAATTTACCCTCCTTTGATTTTTATTTGGTCTATAATTTTGATTGATCCGACCTTAGCATATGTAGGCCTAGATCTGCATAAGATTCCCCTTGATTGAATACTTGAATTTTTGTATGGGATGTAAAATTTTGTGAAATTGTTTATGAACTAGTGTGATCTAAAGTCTGAAAATCTTGCACATCATATTTGAATTTCATGCCCTGCATCAAATTTGGTATCAGAGCTTAGGATTCTTGTAGGGGAATGCGTTGCATATTTAGGGTTTAGTTTCTTTGTGTCAATTATGCCTTAAGTATCATAATATAGAGTTGTTTAGAGGTCCATAATTTCTGATATAGACTGCTAAATTTTCTGCTATTAGAAAATCCGCATATCTCTTTGCTGATTTTCTGTTGACAGATTATTATTTTTTTATCAGATAGGTTGCTGGAAATCGAATAGTATTGTGTCGTTTTCTCTATATAGAGTCCTATAGGAACATTTAGTCTCATCTAGGCGCATATAATCGTATTAGAAGATCCTTAAGTTGAGTTAGTAGTTGTATGCCTACACGTACGGGTCGTGGTTTTGGCTTGCACCCTACACTAAACATGAAGCAATTGCAAGAGTCAATGAACAAGCTGACCCAGCAGTTTGAGTCTTTGGGTAAGCGCTTGGAACAACGTATGGACCAACGCTTTGAGCAGTTTAATATGCACATTACCAACTAGAGACCTCCGCCGGGGCAAACCCCACCATTGGAGAAGATGCCCAATCTCAGATAGGTAGTTAGGAGGTTAGACCAAGAAATTGTTCATGGGCGCACACCCGCGCACCCACCCCGCGAGGGACATCATAATCAATATGACCCAGATGCGTAACTCCTCAAGGGAGTTAGAGTAGATACCCCTACATTTGATGGCCACTTGGACCCTGAAGCTTTTTTAGACTGGCTGGCGGATATGGACCACTATTTTGAGTGGTATAAGATGTCGTATGTTCGTCGAGTCCGATTCGCCAAGATGAAGCTTGTGGGCTAAGCAAAGAGGTTTTGGGCTACTATAGAGCAAAAGAAAGAAAGAGCAATAGAGCTCTCAATAGTCCATTGAGGAGAAATGAAAGAAACACTTAAGAAGAAATACCTCCTTTTCTCTTATTGCTTACGGTTGATTGAGGAATGACAATCTCTTCAATAAGGTTTCATGAGTGTTGCGGAGTACATTGAGAAGTTCGAAGAGTACTTGACTAAGTGTGAAATTGATGAGGATCTCGTACTCACCCTTGCTCGATTTAAAACGGACCTTCGTACTGATACTAGGAGAGAATTGCTCGCCAAAGACATATACACTTTTGAATAGTTATATCAAGTAGTGTTAGAGGTCGAGCAATACTTCAAAACACTTATGAGAAGGCGATTTGATTTTCACGATTTTAGTACTAAGGCCAACTCTTCTGGAGTTAAGCCTAGCACTGGATACCAAGATAAACCTTCTAGTAGTTTTCAGTCCAGGCCCAAGAATGATAAGGATAAAGAGGTTGTAGACACCCTACCTAGGCTAGCATCTTGAGAAGGCAAAGACAACCAGGAAACCCTAACCAAACCCTAACCTAAACATAGCCTAAACCATAACCCTAACCTAAACCCAGCCTGAACCCTAACCCTAACCTAAACCTAGCCTAAACCCAGCCTAAACCCTAACCCTAGCCTAAACCTTAACCACTATCCAAGCCAGTGCCTACATGCAAATCGGTATAATTCCCTAAAATGCACCCAACCATTTTGAGCCAAACTTCCAAAAACAGACTTTGGGTCGAGCCAAAACATCGAAGCAAGCCTATCGGACAAAGCCTAGAGGGAACCCAGCCCGGGCGGTCATCGGACCATCACCGACGGTAATTAGATTGTCGCTCCTTATCCGACAGGTGTCCCCTCTGAGCACATAGTTGTCTCCCGTCCCAAAGTCGACCTTCATATGAAGTTACCTCTGAAGTTCACCCTATTTACCTTTTTACCTAACCCTAAGAGCCTATAAGAGCATACCACATGACATTCCTCTTTCCTCAACCAATCACAAGCTACTATGTTAGCTTTTACCTTTCACAAACCTAACAATTACCAAAATGTTATCACAAAAGACTATAAATAGCCTTCACCTCTCCTCATTTCAAACAACAACTATCCCATTCCAAAAATTTTCAAGTGAGAGAGAGAGAGAGAGGAAGAGAGTGAGGGTGAGAATAAGCTCCAAGCCTTCAAGATCCGATCTTTTAGCCACCCCTTAGCCTCTTCCAAGCCATCTCGATCCCACACTCTAGCCCGAATTGGTCATGGTATATTTCATGTTCTAGCCATCTCAAGAGCAAGTCAAAGATCATCTCATTTTTTATTCTAATATTCATCATATTATCTTTTCTCTTCTCTACCCCCTTGCTACTCTATATCGCTAGCGAATGTATGCTCTGTGACTTGCCGTATATCGGATCCTGTCACATCAGAAACTCATAGTGATCTAGTTCACATTTTCTTTATTATTACATTAGCATCATTACATCCGTCTTTCTAAACACATCTTTGGACATATGCTCTGTGGCTTGTCGGAATCCCAGATCTTGCTACACTAGAAATCCGTGTGTGCCTAGTCCTACTCCGACTGCATCATTTATCCCTTGAGATTATTTACCACATAAAGTAGAGACTGTACATTCGTACGGGCAAAGAGGGTGCTTAACACATTCCCTCTTTGTAACTGAGGTTCCTTACTCGGAATCTCGGATCGCAGACCAAGAGTTAACTTAAAACAAGAGAGTCCTCGGATTCTCTAGCTTTATATATTTTGCAGGTTCTAGCTGACTGCGAGATTTTGATATTAAGTGGCTAGTGGCGATTCCAAACTTACATCGATCAAATCACCCCCAAAAAACAAAACATAATCGCTTAAAGTGTGGGTGCCGATTCCCCAGCATTCATAGAGGTTATCGGGTCTAGCTCGCGTAAGAGTGGAGCAACTGGGTGTTTTATGTGTCAAGGGTTTGGTCATTTTGCCCACCAGTGTGGCATGAGAGAGGGCACCAAGGTATTCCTTATTGATGAGCAAGTAGAAGTAGTGCACCCAGAAAGTGACGATGAGGAGGAAGAATATGAACCAGTAGAAGCCCTTAGTGATGAGGAAGAGGGAGCACAAGAGTCTGCGACTCTTGCAGTTGTGCGTCGCGCCTTTATACAAGCAAATAATACCGAAAGTTGGTGTCGTTGTTTTGTTCCTATTTAGTTTGGGTCATATAAAGCTACGTTTTGGTGTAATGTTGTTCCTAGAAAGTCTATCGATCTTGTCCCTATGTCACATCTCATAGGCCATCAGAGTCTGCAGAACCCCTCGAGCATCACATTCATTCATGGCATCAAGAAATCAGGCAAAAGATCATGACTAGTAATGAACATTGCACACTTTCTGCAGATCAACATAAATGTTTCAAGGAATTTAATGTAAGGGACTCTGTGATGGTCCGCATCAGGCCAGAGCGGTACCCTCAAGGAGTCGTTCGTAAAGTACATGCGCGTAGCGGTAGACCATTCAAAATTATAAAACGAAACGGTCTCAATGCGTATGTGGTAGATCTTCTACCTTCCATGAGAATTAGTTACACATTCAATATGGAGGATCTAGTTGCATTTCAAAGGGTCATTGATGCTTTGTCCAGCCTTTCACCTAACCATCTTGATTCTCCAGACTTTTTCCCTTGATCCATGGCCCTCCCGACCCATCTTCTCAGCCTCTACCTCTCATACCTACCATTCCCGCACCTATAAAGGAGATAGAGGATATTCTGGACCATTAGATAGTATCAACGTCGGACGGCGGGTTTCAGAAATACTTGATTAAGTGGAAGTCATGCCCAACTACATTTAATAATGACATGAGTTACTCAAGTGGAAGAATGTTATTTTTATTGAAAAGTAGGTCACATGGCATCAGTAAACGGACACTAGGTTTGATGGTTTGAATTACTGAAATGAGCAACAGGTGGGCCCACAGAAGTGTGGTGCATACGGTTTCTATTTTTGCCCCAAGAGTACCATGCTACCTCTCTTAAAAGAAGTGTAATGCAACTATCGTCTCCCCTCATGGCTCATTGGTAGATTCACAAGAGTTTCAAAACACAGGTCATGGGTTTGAGCACCCATTGTGGTGTGTGTAGGTGTGAATGTATATGCAACTAACTTTCTCTCTCCCAATGAACGGAAACCGACAGAGAATCCGGCGATGGGGTGACTCTATAAAAGAGTTCTTGATTCCTGACGCTTCTCTCATGCCAGAAATCCCTAATTCCAATGAGGAAGATGAAGAGGCATAAACAGATGTGAACCTTGAGGGTTTATCTTATCCAATGAGCTCCAACACTAGTGCAAATGGAAGAATCTCTGATGCTTTTTTCCCAAATCTCTCTTACGCACAACAATTCCAAAATCAGCATCAAAATAAGTGCATTTTGGACTGAGTAAAGAGCCTTCTCTGTTTTGTGGTGTCTGTCACTCTTCAACTTCCAGTTGTGGTCATATTCTTGAATTTGAAAGCTTACTGGAGTCATTTTCTTTTGTGTGTGTATGTGTGTGAGAGAGAGCTTTGATTACACCCATGAGTGGCCTACGACCTCAAAATTGCAATCATCTTAGTGGCTAGAACATGGGGGCCCCACAACCCAATATGGATATTGGAAAATATCAAGGCATCCGCAAGGAGGATGTATGTAGGAAATGGAATCTGGTTCAAAGCAAAAGAGGAGAGAAAAAAAAAAAAAAAAAAAAGCAGATCTGTCACAAGTTGATGAGAGAGAATAAATGGAGATAACATATCAATGGAGAATGGTTTTGGATCCTAGAAGGTATCAATCCCTCATGTTGTTGATTGGTGCAGTTTGGTGTTTGATCTTGTTTCTAGACCATTCAGTCGGTGGACCACAGATGGCTCGGATCGCCCTGTGGCTGGCTGGTTTGACCAGCTTCTTAGTCTCATTTGAGTAAACTTATATATGGTATAGAAGGATTCAATCAAGGGCTGTGGGGCCCACCATGATGTGTGAGTGATATCTAAGCCGTCAATTAGATGTAGCCCCCAATGGTAAGCTTACATCCTGATCCATGCTCACGTAGGCCATACTTAAGGGAACGATGTGAGACAATTGGGAGGGGGATGCTTACTATAGAAACTTTCATATGGGAATGTGGGGTCCACTGTCTTGTGTATATGTCATCCAACCCGTTCATTGGGTGTGCCCCACCAGGATGAAGGGGTACAACGAAAATGGAGCTGTTCCAAAACTTAGTTGGGCCAACAAGTGTATGTATGGGTTTTTAGATGGGATGTACGGTGGATATGAGGAGATGCACCCGAATACAACCCATGAGCCATACCCAAAGAGAAGATTAGAACTCACTGGTCCCACCAGTTTTTGGATGATCAAGAAAAGTTTTGATCAACGGACCATGTAACTTCTAGAGATTCAATGGCCCACTGATCATCTTTCCCCATTCGTGGCCCACCATACCAAGTAGTAATGATGATTTCTTCCCAACAGCCTCTGGTGCATTTTGTTGTTTGTGATTCTTTTTTCTTTTTCTCTATTTTTTAATCAAATCCCAGCCCACTTGCTCTTGAAAGGCATTACCCACCCTCCATGGGATCAAAGCTACTTTCAGTTGGATGTGGACCGCTGATTTCTCTTCTTTAACGTCTACTTTTAGTACACTAGATGAAAGTAACCTTTCATCCCATCGAGGAGATTTTTGGGACATGGTCCATCCACGATGGGATGCGATAGGCTAATGGTCTGGATCACCAAAAAATGGGCCACACTCATCAGAACCGAAACATGACCATTCATCAGAATGCATGGGATCCAGTATCCCATAATTTCTGTCCCGATTTCCAACATAGGTGGATCCTGTTTGGGCACCACTTCATGATCTATCACAGGTTGGTTTTGATGATTAAGGGCTAGATTCTTAAAGCTTACCACCATTTTGTAAATGATGGTGACTCATCCTCCTCACACGTGGCATTCATGCACGGCTATCCAGGCTATCCAGATTATGGTGTATGTTGTGCATGGATCATATCTAAGATTGCATTGATTAAGCAATCCTAACCATCCAATTGATGGGCACACCAAGTGGATGACTAGAGGTAAAATAGTGATTGGTCAGCAATTTGGACGGTCTGGATCGCCGTATACACCAATTCGAAAATGGTGGTGAACTAAGAGTCTAAGCCAAACTGTCAAACTAAGTTCGTTTGACCTCCCTAGCCAAAAAAGTAGGGTAGGTGATCGGCCCAACGAGTTATTTGATACTCTGGCGGAGTATGACGCTTGATACGAAAGCACTCAGAACTTGTACACGTGGCATACATTAACTCAGATGAACCGACTAAATTGTGGATCCCACTATTGAGAGCCATAATGCCAAAATTAGATTAGTCGAGCAATCCTAACCTTTGATTTGTGGAGACTTGTTTGTTAAAGTAGGACCGTTGGATATTTTTCATTTTCAACCGTCAATAAATGTCCTGCAATCCGATAACTCAGATAATCAAATAATTTGAAATTCTTATTCACCGTTCATCTAAACTGGAACCCACAATTTGAACGGTTTAATTTGAATTACTTGTATGTCATGTACGCAATTTCTAAGTAATTTCCAATTGCGTGAGTATCATCTATCACTCTCTGCCAGAGTATCTATCAAGTTTTCCTCTATAGCTATTTAGCTAGTCTCCACAGAGTAAGAATCAGGAGCATTCTAGAATGCAACGAGAGTAATGATTTCATATCATAAGGATAGACAGACTCGCGCGAGTAGGATTCTACTCCTACTTGAGTGTACTCACAAAATCAGGGCCGTTCATCATGCATGATTTGTACTATGAACGTCGATGTCTGCTACAAAAAATTTTCTAACTCCCGTGCTTCCGTGTACGCTGTGGTCTACCTCATCAATGGTCTGGATCTTGCACCATTGTACCATACTCGCATATACTCGCATGTGTTCCGGAGGAGGCAACATTGCAAGCGTGCATGATCTTGGACGTCTATAGGTGATCCTAACGGTGAATGTTCCTCAGACTGGCCCATCTACAAAGTGGGAAACATGGATCAAGGAATGGATGGTTAGGAAAAATGATAACCAGTGGCCTTCATTCACGTGCATGTGTTGCTCATCTGACAAGTGGGCCATCCTGATCGTTACAACACATGCACCGTGTGGCTGTCCCGAATCTCACGTGGCACGTGTGATCTGGAATATGCCAATAACCTTTCAGAACAATTTCTCTGATCCTTGTATCACTTTTCAATTGGGTTGGACTGAGAATGTTCTAAGCATATGCATTGAACATTCTGTGTACTAGGCCCCACTATTGGCCTTTTTCTGATCTTGATCGGATGGTGTTGGCAATGTCTCCACCAAGTGATCTATGCATGCACTTCTCTTTTGAGAGGGTGTCTGGTTGTTGATAGTTGTATTTTTCCAGGAATTAATAATTCCTTAGATTTTATAAAAATAAAGTTTCATTCGCGCTTATGCTTTTATATATATATATATATATATATATATATCTTGCAGCATTTCTTTTTAAAAATCAAGTAATTGTACAAAACATACAACACATGAATTCAGAACTTTATAATTATTGTGTTATTTGAAAAAAAAAAAAAGAGTTTTAGACGGATTCGGTCCATCTCAGGAGGCTTGAGCGGTTAAATATTTAAAAACTCGTAGACACTTTTGAGCACGTTAGAGCAATCAAACATGTAGAGCTTGATTGATCGGGGACTGCTCGATCGATATCAATTGATCAACGCTTATATTGACGGTGTGGGCAGTTTTACATAATTGCACGATTAGTTTCCTATTCTAATTACTATATATATATATATATATAGTAGATTATGGTATAATTAAGAGCACATATACATTTCTAAAGGGGTTTTAAATGGAGGTTAGGGTTTTTTTATTAGGTTTCGTATTTGTAAGTTTTTCATTTCTTATAATTCGTTTCTTATAATAGATTTTGTTGTTACTTTACACCGTGGTTTTTTCCTGTATGAGTTTTTCACGTAAAATTCATGTGTATTTGTGAATGTTTTATTCGCGTTTATCTTTCGATTCAAATTTAGAGTTCATTTTCGTGGATTCTGAACAAGTGGTATCAAAGATAATGTTGGGATTCGAGTTTGAATTTGAAACATGTCGATGAAAGAATTGAATATTAAGTATAAAATTGAAAAAGTTCATTGGTAAAAATAATTTCAAACTATGAAAGGTGAAGATGAGAGGCCTTCCAATTCAGCAATGATTGCAACATGCATACCTTGATGAAATAACTCAACGAAGTGTTAGCGAGTGGTGAGAAAGGTATGGATATGAAATAAATACTTGTATCTTGATTTTAATGTTGCCCACTGACTGTTTGATGAAATACCTAGAAACTATTGCTTTTATTTTACATACTGTGAGAAATTGAAGGTACACTCCATGTGTTTGTGAAAATGCCCCGTAGTCGAACTCAGCTCGATCTTAGCTCGAACTGTCCCGAGCTGCTAACCGAATTGAGCTAAGCTAGCTAGTCAGGCTCGAGGACCGAGCCAAGCCGAGTCGAGCTGGGCATAGCTCGACTCGGTTCAACTCGTGTACACCTTTAATTATATGTCATAACACAGTCAGACACACACTAGAGCAGAATGGTGTAGCAGAACGAATGAATCAGACTCACTTGAAGAGAACCCAAAGTATGTTGAGTAATGTTGGATTAGTCAAGGAGTTATGGACTGAGGCCGTTAATATTACTTGTTACTTAGTGAATCGATCCTCGTTTACGCCGATAAATTATAAAATTTTAGAATAAGAGTGGAGTAGTAACAATGTGGACTACTCAGGGCTGTAGGTATTTAGTTATGGTATTTGCTCTCATGTGTCATTAGTTGATAGAGATGAGCTAGACCAAATGGCAAAGAAGTGTATCTTTGTGTATTATGGTGATAGTATGAAGGGATACAGACTATATGACCGGGTCACACGGAAGATCATGATTAGTTGTAATGTCAGGTTTAACGAAGATTCCTTGTTTCCTAAGGATGAAAGCAAGAAAACGAAAAAATCAGCACTGATTGATGTTGAAACAGACAAGGGTGAGACACTTAAAGTAGCCGAGCGGCAAGAAAAGGTACATGAGTAAGTGAAGTCGTCACCTGTGAGGAGAAATCCACCTAAAGATCACAGATTACCAGCGATATATAGAGATGACTTGAATATTGCATTCACTCTCTTTACGGATGAGAGTAATCGATCTACCTTCCAAAAAGCACTGAATGACTCAGATGCTGAGAAGTGGATGATGGCGATACAAGATGAGATGAACTCTTTATATAAGAATGAGACATGGGAACTAGTGGAGCTTCTCGTTGTGCGTAAAGCGATAGGGTCTGTAACACCCTGAAAATCGGGGGTCGTGCATACGCTCGTTAGCCGTCTGATTTTGCTCGTTGAAGACCATTGAACGGCGGGATATTTTTAGCCTATATTCCGATCACAATGACTATACAGTTTCAACGGTCTGGATTTACCGCACACGGCGACTTGTCTGCAACGCTTAAAGAGATTATTTTCCTAGTATGCTGCACCAAGTTGCATCTGCACTTGTTGGAATCCGCATCACTCATCCAGACCGTCCATTGGGTCCGTTTCACCCTTCATATTTTTCCTTCCAAAAATCATTTTGATCGGATGATCCGAACCATCCAATCAGTTTCATAGAGGATAGGTCCAGTCACGTGTGTTAAGGATCATCCGATTGCTGCGATTATTCAACTTAATGGACGGTCCAAAATAAGTGATGTGGATGCCGACAGATCCAAATGCAAGTGGAAATGGTGGGGAACGATGATTTTTGTCTTGACGTGTATGAATGGACGCGTCCTAAAAGCACATTTCACCTAACGGTGTCAATTCATCCACGGTGAATGTGGAATGTATGTACGCCAATCCGCACCGTTAAATAGTTGCTCATTATGGATAGAGGGTATCCTGAAGATTACACTGATTAATCATGCAGTCCGTCTAATCAGCTACCATCAAATGGAGGGTTGAAATTAGTCTTGGTTCAAGAAGCAAAAAATGGATGGTTGAGATCGTTCCAGGCAGTGTGACAAACGGAAACGGATGGAAGCAGATTGACTGTGAACATAGAGATATAGCTGTGCCCGGGGCTATGTAGGGCTCACAGAAATGTCAGTGACAAATCCACTCCGTCCATCTGTTTTAAAATACCGCAATAAGAAAGTATGCTAAAAATCTGGCAGATCCAAAAGTCAATCCAGCCACACCAATGAAACAATGGGAACATAAACGTCCACCATTGAAACCTTCCTGGAGCTGACCATTATGTTTATACGCCATCCAAACCGTTCATAGGGTTATTACCACTCAGATAAAGTGCAGGAACAAATATCATCATGATACAAAACTTCTGTCACCCCAGGCATTCAATCATCACTATTTGGCGTGTATGCCCAACTGATTTTTAGATCTGCCTGATTTTTAGAATCCTGCCTTACTGTGGTTTTTTAAAACAGATGGACGGAGTAGATTTGTCATGGACATATCTGTGAGGCCCACGCAGCCGCTGGAATATCTCTTTTCCGGGTCATATGCAATCCCCTTCCCAACCGCGTACTCACTGAGTAAAATACTTGGGCCTACCGTGATGTGTGTATCTTATCTACGCCGTCCATCCATTTTACCAGTTTATTTTAGTCATGATCCCAAAATTGAAGCATATCCAAGGCTCAAGTGGACCACACCACAGAAAACAGTATGAATTTAACGTCTACGGTTGAAAACGGGCCATCAGATGTTTTAGATCAAGCTGATATTTATGTTTCCCTTCATCCATGACCGTGAGACCTTATGAATGGGTTGGATGACAAACAAACATCCCTGTGGGACCCAGGAAGGTGAAAATTTTAGAGACAGGAACACGAATTTAGATACTCAAATCTCTATTTTTTTTTAATTGTATTTTTTTTTTTTAATCGAGAGTAAAGCTACTAGATACAGTAAGTGGGCCCCAGATATTACAGCCATTAAAAAAAGATTGACAGTAAATCACAATCTAATAAAATCAACCATAAATGGTAAAAAATCAATTCTCTCTTAATAAAAGATTTCAACGGTGGATATCCCCTTATTGGCTGTGGTGTGGGTTAACTGGCTTATGTCCAGAAAATGAGCTGGTAAAACAGATGGACGGTGTGGATAATACACATAAATCACAGTGGGCCCCACGGAGTTTACTGAGTTATGCAGTACCACGGACTGAGTCACTCAGTACGCGATCCGCTTCCGTGACTAGGGCTGTTCACGAGTCAAGCTAGCTCCAAAAACTAGCTCGACTCGGCTCGAGTCAGCTCGGATTGACTCGGCTTGAATGGCCAATTTGGGCCGAGTCAAGCTAATTATTTAAAGTTCAAGCCGAGTTCGACCAGGGATCATTTCAACTCGACTCAACTCGAAGATCGAACTCGAGCTCGACTCGACTCGATTAATAAATATATTAAAGTTATGGGGAATGCGGAGAAAGTTGAAGTGGGATCTCTTTGCTTTCACCCCAACAGCGAAGAGTTTGATGTTGGGGTTGACGATTTCTTGAATCCAAAATCGTATATCGTATGGAGTACTCACATGAATAGACATATCCTTCCTGAATATGTTGTGAGATACAAGTCCTCAAATCATTTGCAAGGCAACAGAAACTGCACTTTTGTCTGAGTAGCAACAATACAGGTGGGTCTCACTTTTTTGTGGTCCAAGGTCTGTTCAAAATCCTATCCATTGGAAAGTATGGCCTTGATGATTGGTAATTCAGAACATACAATTGAGAATGCTTTTGACCCATAGTTCTTCTATCATAGGGCCCACACAGATGGATTTTCTAGACTGCTGAAAGATAGACTTCACCCTATTTCGATTGTCGGACCAAACCAAAAATGAATTTCACTTGGTGGAGCGGCATGTAAAATGCATCTTTAAATTTTTTTTATTTAGATTCTCTTCTAAATCAATGGAGGAGGATCAAGAACAAAATTCATTACTCTCTCACCCAACAAGCTCGAGCTCAACTCAACTCGAACAACTAGCTTGACACGAACTCGACTCAACAACTTTGGCAAACAAGTCAAGCTTCAATGTTGAGCTCGAGGCCGAGCTCGAACTTAAGTACAGGATGGACAAGCCGAGCCAAGCTTAGCCCACCTCGACTCGACTTGGCTCGATGCCCACCCATATCCGTGACAAAATGCGCCCGTGCAGACGCAATCGGGAGTTATATAATACTCTGCCTGGGTATGACGCTTGATACGTTTTTCTTTTTCCGTTTTTTTTAAATTTACACGCACACACACCCCCAGATGCTCACGCTGCAGTGGAATTTCACCACCTGTGTACACTAGAACCCTTGACCTGGTGTTGAAACTCTTGAGAGCCTGCCACCCGAGAAAGAGTAACGATCCAACGCTTGATACGCATGTTACTTGAAATCGGCACGCGGTTTGGCTACTGACCCCATCACCAACCAGCTAGCTGGCGTCGAAGGTCTCTGGGCTTCACCATGATCAATCTGTTTCATCCACGCCCTAAAATGAGGCGGATCGAAATCTCAGGTGGACCACACCACAGGAAAAAGTGGAGATTGAACACTCACCGTTGAAAACATTCTGGATGCCACAAAAGTTTCTGAGCAAATTGGTATTTGTGTGACCTTATCAAAAGGTTGAATGGCAAATAAACATTAGTTTTCAACTGTGGACATTCAGTCAACACTGTTTTCCTTTGGTGTGGTCCACCTTAGATTTGGATCAACCTCATTTTTTTTATCATGCCTTAAAATGATCTGAAAAATGGATAGACAGCGTGGATAAAACAGATACATCATGGGCCCACATAGCTTCAACACCAACTAGCTGGGTAGTGTTGGGGTCAAACCGCGTCCAGCTAAACCGACTAGATTGTGGGACCCAAGGTTTTGAAGTTACACTCGGAAATGGAAGCGGATTGTGTACTGAGTAAACTCTGTGAGGTCCACCATGATTTATGTATTTTTATCCTCTCCGTCCGTCCATTTTACCAGATAATTTTGGAGCTTTAGCCCAAAAATGAAGCGAAGACAATGTTCAAAAGAACCATGGGAAACAGTTGAATTCAATGTCTGCTGTTGAAAATTTTTTGGGGGGCCAAAGGAGCTTTGGATCAAGCTTATATTTGTTTTTTTCCTTTCATCCGTGTCTGTACGATCTCATGAATAGGTTGGATGACAAATAAACATCATTATGGGGCCTAGAAAAGTTCCAACGTTAGAAATCATTATCCCCACTTTTTCCTATGGTATGATTCACTTGATCTTTGGATATGCTTCAATTTTCAGCTCAACCCCTTAAATTAGATTGAAAAACGGATGGACAGCATGGATAGACCACATACATTCAAAGTGGGCCCATCTGAGTTTACTCAGTACCATAAGAACGTACTGAGTATCTTAGTACCCAATCCGATTTCCTCGGAAATAGGTTGGTCTAAAATTCCTTACCTCTATTTCGTGAAAACTCGTTGGTTGAAATAATGTAATTGGATGCTACTTGGTTTTAACCGTCCAATAAATACCACACCCGCCCCCCCCCCCCCCCTTGATATATGTATTTTATATCCAAGCGGTTGGTCCATCTGTTTTAACAGATTTTTTAGGCCATGGGCCCAATAGCAAAGAATATCCAAATCTCAAGTGGTCCATTATGGGAAACATTAGTGGTGATTAAAGGCCTTATCATTAAAAACTTCCTAAGGCCTGTTTATTTGTCATCCAACCTATTGATAAGGTCACATAAACCTAGATGAAGGATAAAACAAACACCAGCTTATTCTGAAACTTTTGTAGCTCATTAATGATCAAGCACCACTTTTTATGTGGGATGGTCCACTTGAGATTTGGATCTACTTCATTTTAGGGCATGAGCAAAATGGATGGACAACGCGGATATAGAATACATGCATCAAGGTTGGCCCCATGGTAAGGTGTAACACCCCGACCCCTCCGGTAAAATATTGTCCGCTTTAGCTGGTACTCACTGTCTACCTTCACGGCTTTATTCTCACAGGTGGAAGTGGTCAGCAAACCACCCGCAAAACGCGTCGTACCTTTAAGGGCGAAGCCCCACATATAGCCCAGATCTTCGGGCTCTCCCTTTCCGATGTGGGACGGGCACTAACACCCACTCCCCCTCGGGAGACAGAGCCCCCTCGCTCTGATACCATTTGTAACACCCCAACCCCTCCGGTAAGATATTGTCCACTTTTGCTGGCACTCACTGTCTACCTTCACGGCTTTGTTCTCGCAGGTGGAAGCGGTTAGCGAACCACCCCCAAAACGCACCATACCCTTAAGGTCGAAGCCCCACATATAGCCCAGATCTTCGGACTCTCCCTTTCCGATATGGGACGGGCACTAACACATCAGAAAGGGAGAGCCCGAAGATCTGGGCTATATGTGGGGCTTCAACTTTAAGGGTACGACGCGTTTTGCGGGTGGTTCGCTAACCGCTTCCACCTGCGAGAATAAAGCCGTGAAGGTGAATAGTGAGTGCCAGCCAAAGCGAACAATATCTTACCGGAGGGGTCAGGGAAATACACCACAATAGGTCTTGCCCCTGGGCCATGAATACATCACAGTAGGCCTCGACTACGGTTCGCATATACATCACATAGGTCTCGACAATCGGATCGATTGATAATAAGAATCGGTAAATCGGTCACGTCAATCGGATCGATCGATAATCAGAATCGACAAATCGGTCACGACAATCGGGATCGATCGATAATCAGAGTCGGCAAATCGGTCACGACAATCGGATCGATCGATAATCAGAATCGGCAAATCGGTCACGACAATCGAATCGATCGATAATCAGAATCGGTAAATCAGTCACGTCAATCGGAATCGGCAATCGGCCACATCAATCGGATCGATCGATAATCAGAATCGGTAAATCGGTCACATCAATCGGATCGATCGATAATCAGAATCGGTAAATCGGTCACGTCAATCGGGATCGGCAATCGGCTACATCAATCGGATCGATCGATAATCAGAATCGGTAAATCGATCACATCAATCGGATCGATCGATAATCAGAATCAGCAAATCGGTCATGACAATCAGAATCGATCGATAATCAGGGTCGGCAAATCAGTCACGACAATCTGATCGATCGATAATCAAAATCGGCAAATCGGTCACGACAATCGGATCGATCGATAATCAAAATCGGTAAATCGGTCACATCAATCGAAATCGGCAATCGGCCACATCAATCGGATTAATCGATAATCAAAATCAGTAAATCGGTCACGTCAATCGGAATCGGCAATCAGCCACATCAATCGGATCGATCGATAATCAGAATCGGTAAATCGATCACATCAATCGGATCGATCGATAATCAGAATCGGCAAATCGGTCATGACAATCAGAATCGATCGATAATCAGGGTCGGCAAATCAGTCACGACAATCGGATCGATCGATAATCAGAATCGGCAAATCGGTCACGACAATCGGATCGATCGATAATCAAAATCGGTAAATCGGTCACGACAATCGGATCGATCGATAATCAAAATCGGTAAATCGGTCACGATAATTAGCCTTGGCAATCGAATTCGATACTCAGAATCGGCCTCAATACTCGGCCTCAACAATCGGAACCGGCCAATACAATCGGCCTCGACAAATCGACACCGATAATCTACATCGATAATCAGCACCGACAATCAGTACCGATAATTAACACCGACGACCGGTCACATAGACAAGACTGGGTCCATAAATGAACATCTGATCAACCATAATATAAAGATCAGCCCTCGGTCGTGGTTATATGAGATCTGGTAGCATGGAGTCATCCGTCCGTGGTAAATGGGGCCCACTTATTTGGGTTAACCCACTAAGAGAATGATGAGAATGGGCCTGATAAGGCCTAAGGAAGGGTCACAATGTGGACATCTAACCATCACTGCCCAGCAATGTGGACATTTAACTAACATTGCTCCCAAGCAGTGGCACATGTAGAGTCAAACATCAGGTGGGCCCATAGCCTCACACAAAGGTCTAATGTACATCGCATTAGGCCTCACACAAAGGATATATACACAACAAGTGGGCCCTGCACATGGGCCTCAGATATATCGCATGACCACAACCCATGGGCCTAATGCACATCATAATGGGCCTTGTTAAATGGGTTGCAAAACATCACAACGGCCATGCCATATGGGCCGAAAATACATAACGGGTGGGCCTCAAATATCCAACAAGTGGGCCTTAAATAGTCAATAGGTGGGCCTCGAATATTCATGAGAGGTGGGCCTTGCACATGTAGCAAGTGGGCCCACACATCACAGTTGGGCCTACCAGTGGTCCAGCCAAAGAACGACCTGCATAACATATACTTCAAGATGGGTTACATCATTGGGCCGCACCAATGGGCCTCATATACAACAAGTGAGCCGCATCAATGGGCCGCACTAATGGGCTATAAGTATATCAAAGTGGGCCAAACCAAATGGGCCATCACAAATGGGCCAATTCAATGGGTCAAGTCAGATGGGCTGAGCCATTCATCCATTTACAGAGGTCATCTTAAAGCATTATCCAAACAATGAATCAGATTAAAAATCATTTGGACCATGCCATAAATAACAGCAAAATGATGATTGAAGGATCATATGGACCACATCGCAAATAGTAGCGGAAATAGCAATTCTCATTGTTAGAATTTCACCGGGCCACCACTTTATTTATTATTATTATTATTATTATTATTATTATTTATCCAGTCTATTTGTAAGGTCACGAGGACCTGAGCAAATTTCATATAGGTCCCAAGCTTCTGTGACACAGGAGGGGTTTTAATGGTGTACGTTCAACCCCTCGCTCCCTTTGTTGTGTGGACCACTTGATAGCAGATCTGATTTATTATGATTATTATTATTATCATTATTATTATTATTTTATTTCAAGCCATAAGACATGCTGGCCATTAGGTGGACGGTTTGGATTCATCACATACATCAGGGGAGGGCCCACTGTTTGGACGGTGTGGAGAAGACCCATACATCACGGTGGCCCCCACAAGAATGGATGGACGGTTTAAATACAGCACGTGCCACATGCACGGCTCACAAGTGGAAAATGGATGGACGGTTTAGATGTGGCACGTGCCGCATGCACGGCTCACAACAAGGGGCGCTGATGTATATACAGTAGCAACTCTGTAGCTGTTGTACGAACCTCAGCCATTGTATTTCCACTATAACACCCTAAAAATCGGAGGTCATGCATACGCTCGACTCCCGAGTTCCCGGGGTCACTTATAATCGGTTTTCATTGATATGCGATTAATCCATGTTAAAAGGCGCAGCATGGAATTACTTGAAACATGAAGCACGATCACAACTAGTCTGCTGAAATGAAAATAGATCATTTATACTTATATATACATGCCCAAAAGAATACAAACGGGCGCACAAGGTGACGCCCAACAAATTCACAAAAGAATAATATGTCAAAAAAAAGAATAAAGCTGAGCCCTCTGCGCAGCGATCCAACGTGCCGTCTACAGGTCCGATGAGGACCCGTTCATCAGCTGGAAGAAGAGAACCGGTCCTCCTCCTCAAGGCTCGCATCGCCAGGCTCCACGAAGTCTGTATCACCTGCATGTATGAACGGGTCTGGTTGGTATTTTAAAACACCGTCCCAGAGTAGGAGTGAGTGATCAACTCAGTGGGTGCTATTAGCCTTAAGTTGCAACAAGCATCAATTATAATAAGAATTTAATGAAAAGCAATCAATCATAAACATCTATCTAGTCTTGTTAATGTGCATGGATGCAGGATGATATGATGTATGCCCTCACCACAACGCTCCCTCGTGCGACAACATCTAACGATCGCCAATGCAACACTCCCTCAGTGCGACCTCGACTGCCGAGTCGCCAACCTAGCTAATGCCATGCAATGATGATGTTAACCAGGTTCTTAATTAAGTCCATTCATCCAGCAGATTTGGAAATCTGATACACCCCACGTATTAAATGCCCTGAACTAGTTGCGAGGCCAAGACCCCCCAATGTGTGAGGCCGAGACCCTGCGATCCTTGACCCCGTCAGGTTTCCCCCATCCCCGACTTCAAGCACATGGGGGGTGCTGAATGTGGGGTCGCTCGCGGTCACTACGGGGAGGCGCGTCACCCCAGCGTAGGCCGACATCTCGGACATAGTGTCTCATTCCACCATGCCCGGCTCACGAGACTGTGGATCAACATTCCATCCGGTATCAATGGGCTACAACGATGGTGGGGTGTTCCAGTTTCCATACATATGTGAGCAAACAAGGTTAATAAACTAGGTGCGTCAGCCAGTGGACTAAACTGCACGAGCTCAGGCAAATATGTGGCGGAACGACATCGGGTACAAGCGACCCATGTAGTCTAATTACTGCCGCCCACACATACTCGTCTAAACCCATGGGTTTAGCCTCAAGGTGGTCCTACCAACGGAACCACCTTCGCTCTTCTCATGTTCCTGACCAACCCAAGGGTAGGAATAGTGACTTATAGCATGCCAACTACCAATGCCACATCAAGCATATTAAACACCGTGATCTCATGTTACTCAACATACAATTCAAATTTTCCTACAAGCAAATCATTAATATTATAAATAAAGTGTATGTGTGTGGTGTGGGTTATTGAGGAAGTTAACACTTCCTCCATGTTGAGAAATCATATACAAGAGCAATGAACCATACACAAGATGAAGCAACACATATGAGAAGAAGAAATCAACCATACATGAGCATGTAATCATCCATACCCTAGATTATGAGAGAGGCAAGATTAACATCAAAGAGAAATAAACATACAATTCATACAATTCCAACAATATGTCATTCCTAGGTTTTTCTAGATTCTTTCATACAACACACCAAACAAACAAAATCATTAAACTCCAACTATAATTGGTGTTAGGCCACCTAAGGATAATAGTCCGCACCTTAAGAGGAGATTTCCATTCTTTGAGATCTTAGGGTTTGGGGATTTGGGTAAAACCACCATTTCCTAAATCAAAATCAAGAGGACAGCATTAATGCCTACAAATCTACATTAAGTTGCTCTATTGAAGGGAAATATACCATTCTTACCTCCTCTTCTTGGCATGGGTGGGTTTGGTGGAGGTTTCCTTGGAGAATGGGTAGAGAGTTTGTAAGTTTGAGCTTCCTTGGGCCCCACCTCCTACCACATACTCTTTTCCTTTCTTCTTCCTCTCTCTTTCTCCTCCTTTCTCCTCTTCCTCTTCTCCCTTTCTCTCTTTTCTCTCTTCTCTCTTTCCTTTCTCTAGGACAAATTCGTATGGGGGGAGGGGTGCCCCAAATGAGGCCTTTATATAGTCTCAGGTTTGGTGTAAATGGCCCTAAGGGATGGGTTTTCACTATACTAGACCTATGAGAGGGTCTTTCTAGCCTCTAGGGCCCACTATGGGCTGTACAAGTCAATATACACCGTAGGATAGCTACCCCTAATGATGATCTACGTATGAATATGATTGGCCCGCCATTTGGATGCGCCGATCGACAGATATGATAAGAAGTCTGTTCAACGATCACCGATAGTCGATCAGGGCCGCGGCTATACGGATATGAGAAGGGAAATATCCTTACTCCATGGGTAAAGTTTAGTCGCAAACCGACGGTCCGAAATCCTCAACTTTGCATAAGAATGGACGACTCAATTCACTTAAGTTTCAACTCATTCCTTTAGGGTATTTGCACTTCTCATGCACTCGACCTTCAGCTCAAGTTGACCGGTTCTGGACCGTACCCAGGTCCGATTCTCGCGATGGACGTCAAGCCCAATGAGATGGACATTATTCTATAGTTTTAGAACTAGTGGTCCACCAACGAGCGGTCTAGAGCTTGTTTAGATAACTAAGGCAGTTCTGGTGGTCCTCTGGCCATGAAACTTATAGGATAGGTGCTCCATGACCCGATGAAGGGCCATACAAAATTTAGGGATGATCGGATATAGGGTTTGGTCGCATGGGTCTGATTTGCGATCAACGGTCACCGTGCCACGATCGGGACCCAGATTTTGTGGGCGGGTGTAGAAAAATACATTAGACCCTCATTGTAAATTATGAAGAAATCTGATGGCCGAAATGTCTTACATTTCAGTTTTTATTTACACGTGCCAGATTCTAATTTTGGCATTGATGGAGCGCATCTGGCAAGTGCCAAATTACACTTCTGGGTGTCCACTGGGTCCGTGGTCCACGATGGTCTCCAAGCCCAGTGAGATCTATGCTCCCCTCAATTTTTATAATTTTCTGACCTTCTCATGTCGCGGTATAGCCCACACGGGCTGCTGCCAAGTGTAAATGGCCATTTGGCTTGACGGCCCACACTTGGCCCAATCACAACCCGACTGGTCTACTCTAATGGGCTAATCCTAACTTAATTTAGTTATGGCACCAAACCATGAGTAGTTTAAATGAACGGTCCTGCGGCAAATCCTACGAGGACGCCTCAGTACACTGTTCTGGTTGGACAGGACGTTACATGATTAACCGGACTTGTGCAGTTCTTCACTGGTACATCCTGTATAAACTGACATTGAGTGCTAATGGTCATTAAGTAATATTTAGGTTAATTAAATAAAATAAAAATAAAAATAAAAATAAAAATTGATGGATTTTTAGGAATCCAAAACAGTGAAAATCAAGGATGTTACATCCACATAGGTGGGTTCCACGGGGGGGCCACCATAATATTTATCTGCCATCCAAACCGTTGATAAGGTCTCTCAGATCTTAGGTGAAAGGGGAAAAACAATTTTCTTAATGATCCAGACATTAGGGACACCCGAGGAGGGTTTCAGTGGCAGACATTCAATCCCACTATTTCATGTGACGTGGGCCACCTGAGATCCGTTTAAGGCTGATTTTTGAGGTGGGGATCACAGCAAAAAGGGTCCCACCATATGTACGGTACGATGTTCAACACGCATCACGTGGGGCCCACGTCTGGGACCACATCCCTGTCCCATTCACGCCCGTTTTTCAGATGCGGGGCCTATATCAGGTGAATCCACTCCAACCATTGGATCCTAGGAGTCGAGACGGACCAAACAAGCCCAATATTCAATATATTTTCGGTGTATAAAACCAACAGGGTGGGTTTCAACGGTAAAAACCACCATTCGCTATGCTATGGCCTGCTAGAAGCTCAAATTGACTCCATTTTTCGGCTCAACGCCTAAAACGTGCAGGAGAGTGGAATAGACGGTGTGGATTTGACTGGTACATCAAGGTGGGGCCTACATGAGGGGTCCACCTAAAATTTTAAATCAACCTGATCTTTTTCTTTGACGGACAAGACACCACACTGTCCGTTCACCCTTCACTGAAGTCCAGTGTCCAGGGACGCTGGACGGGTCTTGGATACAATGTATATCTAGGTGGGCCTTACTCAGGTGGGCCACCAAATATACGAGATGGTGTAGATGAAACATACATCAAGGTGGGGTCCATCCGAGTGGGCCACACGGCCACACCATCACAAAGAAATAAGGAAAGAGAGAGAGAGAGAGAAAGAAGTACCCACCTATCCTTCTTCTTCCTCCCTAACCTTCCAATGCTCCAAAAGTGCTCCTTCAACGGTGGAGATGATGATCCAAGGGTGGAGATGGGAGATAGGATGATAGGGAGTGGGCCACACATGGCTCTTCTCATGGAGCATTGGACGTGAGTTGCTTGGGAGGAAAAAATGAGAGAGAGAGAATGGAAGAGAGAGATGAGAGAGGGATTGAAAGAGAGAGAGAGTGATGGGATGAGTGATGGGGGTGTGTAAGAGATGGGATGGGAAAGTTGACTTTGAGGATGGTGTTGTGTACTTGGGGATGGGATAGGGTACTTGATTTGATGAGTTGTGTATTTTGATTGATTGATGGGATTGATTTGACATTTGGTAGAGATTCTCTCGAAGTTCGCAACATGCGGTGTTTTCCTCAAATTGAACGCAGGCCGACATCTTCTAGCCTGGGTATCGGGTCGGTGCATGAGTCGTGGCGTCAGAACCGTGGCGACGGCGTGGTCGCACTGGTACAAGTCTCGGGTCGAGCCGACTCTAGAATACAAAATACGAATCGGGGTCGCGCGCAACTGCCAATAAAAGATCGCGGGTCGCCGGAATTCGACAGGAAGGACCGTAGAAGCCTACGGAACGGTACGAGCTAGGACACGAGTCTTACAGCTATAGCTTCCTTTATATAACCTATATCGCTACAACATGCTGTATTGTTGAAACGCCTATGTATGCTAACATGTACCCTATGTGTTTGTTGAAATGCTCATATGAGATTTGTATTTGATTTCAGTTGCCATATACTGTTTTGGCTTACTATATGTGATTATTATTGTTTGGAATGTAAGTGGGACTATGATGTAGTCCAAGCAATCGGTAATAATTCCTGTTGGAGTAGCTGAGCTAGTCTCACTACAAGTGATACGTTTGGTGAATCCGAGTCGTACGATGATTGTCGACAGTGGTTAGCGCTCCATGTCGACTAATTCAGCGTACGCTTGTACCAATCGAACTTGTCAGGTAACCTGATTTGCCTAATATATGTTCACCATGTATGGACGCTACTGCTTGAATCTAAGGTACCAAACTCACCAGTGAAAACCCCTTTTAACCTTGGTACCTCGATCCGCTAAGACTCATGAGCCGGGCATGGTGGTATAGGATACCGTGGTCGAGCTATCAGCCTACTTTGGTGTGACGAGCCTCCCCGTAATGACTAGTGAGCAACCCAAACTCGTGAGCCAAATACGGTGGTATGAGACACTGTATTCGAGCTGTCGGTCTACCCTTGCGCAGCCTGGCTGTGGTCCCCAGTCGGGTTGGTGACAAGCCTTTAAAAATAGACTGTCAGTTGGTAGGGTGTGGGTGGTAGTGACCTCGAGTGCACTCTGAGACTGCGTTGAGGCGACGAGTCTTTCCGTAGCAACCAAAGTACAAACTAAGCCTACACTTATCAAGTGACGAGCCCTTTGTAGTGACCTAGAACTGCAACATTGTATGAGATTTGCTAGGACTGACGACCATAGAATGGATCATTGTTTGGGAATTGATATAAGAGTGGTATCTTAGCTTCCCAATCCTGCTGTATGAAAAGAACTAATAAGAACTTGGTAATCACGCTCATGCACCGCATTACGTGTGCGTTTGGCGTAGTAGGTCAAGCACTGAGGAAGTGTTTCATGCGCGATCGTAAGATGAAGTCACTAAGGGAGCATAGGCGAGGGCATACATCATTATTTCATATCATTCTTGCATTAACAAGAGTACTTAGGACCTGATTGTTGTATTGCGCTATCATTACTGCTTGACTGAATTGACAATATGTTAACATTTGTTTTATTGTTCCACTGAGTTAATCACTCACTCCCACGTTACAGGACGGTGTTTTAAACACCCACTAAACTCTGTTTTAGTTTCAGATGATGGCGATGCGTATGAGGCGGAACCGGACTTTTATAATGATGAAGAGGGTTTCTCATATATGCAGCTATCAGGCGGGTCTATGTAAACCATGTTCTGATCGACGGGGTTACAAGGATGTTGATTAGATGCTATTACACTTGTTATTTTGCACCTTTGGAACACCCATGTATCTTTATTTTGTTTATTTTTGGAGTATACATGTATATATTTAACCTGGAATCATGTTCACACTTTGGAGACTTACAACAGTTTATATATTTTATATATTTATTACAGTCTTCCGCTTACCAAAGTTAACTGTTTCTGGAGTATGATATGCTGTTTTTGTATAATCTCACTCATGTTTAATGCACCAATATGAACAACATTCAATCATTATTATCTATGTTGCATAAGTGATGCGTTGAAACTCGGGAGCTGAGCTTCTGCTTGACCCCCGATTTTCAGGGCATTACAGACCTTAAGGTACGACGCGTTTTGCGGGTGGTTCACTAACCGCTTCCACCTACGAGAACAAAGCCGTGAAGGTGGACAGTAAGTGCCAGGCAAAGCGAACAATATTTTACCGGAGGAGTCGGGGTGTTACATAAGGACCACACCTAAATGCTCCCTTAGATAACCGAGTAAGTGTAAAATTTTGTTTCAGATAGATAGAAGCTATTTTCCTTAATATGGGCCATTTAATTTGAATTATTTGTGTGCCACTGATTCAATTTTTAAGTGCTGCGTATCATCCATTGCATCTATTAGAGTATCAAAGTTTTTCACTAAAAATGAATTATTCTATTTGAGATGTTTGCTTGTATACATCTCTTGTATTGCAACATGACACATAGGAACTTTAGCCTTTGAACCTTGGTTGTCTTACAATTATTAAGATTGTTCACACAATTATATACCGATCCATAGCTCAAGTGGTAGCATGAGTGAAGATTACCTACTTTCAATACTGAGGACTTGGTATCGACCTAATTTGTCTGCCTACAGTCCTCATGAACTAATGTGGTGGAATGTAGAAATCATATCATGGGAATGAGTTAATGAGAGGGATTTATTATAACGACCACTAGTTTAGTTTTTTTTTTTTTTAGGGGGGGGGGAGGGGGGCATGTCAGTACACACACTCCATGACACTAGGGATCGATACCAAGACCTCAAGTGTTGAAACGAGGTATCTCCACTCGGTTTGCCAGTTGAGCTATGGATCTGGGTGTAGTTTCGTTGTTACTCATAGATCTTAGTTTTCTATTTAACCTTGTCCACTTAGCAAGTTGTAGGACACAATTGTGGTATTTTTATCTTAGTCTTATATGTGTGTGACTATCGATGAGTTGGGATGGAAGGTCTCCACCATTGGGCAAAACAACATGTCAGCATGCCTTGATCAATACCAAGACCTCAAGTGTTGAAACGAGGTATCTCCACTCGGTTTGCCAGTTGAGCTATGGATTTGGGTGTAGTTTCGTTGTTACTCATAGTTCTTAGTTTTCTATTTAACCTTGTCCACTTAGCAAGTTGTAGGACACAATTGTGATATTTTTATCTTAGTCTTCTATGTGTGTAACTACCGATGAGTTGGGATGGAAGGTCTCCACCATTGGGCAAAACAACATGTCAGCATGCCTTAGCCCTACTCCACATATGAGTGTGTCATGGATATAGGTTCTTGGATGTACCTATCCAGTACTTACATTCGTAGGATCAAGAGACATCTTTAAACTAAGAAATCTATCATGCATGAATTAGATCAACTTGTAAATGTACAAACTTTGACTAATTCCTAGACTTAAACATGTGTGAGCCGGGAAGTCTTGATAACATGTACTTTGGCTCACTTTACAAAGTCATCTCTAACCATTAAAAGTGACTGTAGCTAAGTACGTATATCAAGGTCCATTGAAGCTCACATGATTCAACAAAGGGTTCACTTGATTACTTGCAACATTACTTGTAAGCTAATCTTATGGTTTGAACTATTCATCTAGTGTTTTAAGGTTGAATGACGGAGAGAAAAAAAAAAAAAAATTTCCTTTATTTGTTAATGGAAAGTTTTAAATTACTAACTTTTCAATTTTTTGATTTATTTTAAATTGTACTTGATAAACATTAAATGTTAAGATCTAATGACACATACCTTCGATTGGTATGAAATATCATCTAAAAATGGTAGAATGGCCAGTGTAAGTATTTAGCCAGTTAAAGTGCATAATTAAGGTAGGATTATAGACTATTAATGCAATGGCACATATCAAAGTTTTTAGGGTAACGAAAAATCAAAAATATAAAGTTTTTGAAAAGCTTTTAAATTTGAAAAACCTTACAAAGAACATATAAACTTAGTTAACCAGGTGATCCAAAAATATGATCCACAGACATCCATTTGTTCAATTCTGGCCATTGAATTTGATACAATCGTTCATCAAATGATCATTTCAATGAAATGTCTTATGGCCCATATATAGTGGGGAGCTGATTTATTTGACTTAAATAGCATTGGTCTCTTACAAATTCTGAGTGCATTCATATGAGCTATTAAACTCTGCCAGAGTATCAAAAGTTTTCTCACAAGGAATAAGTGTGGTCTGTGAACATTTAGTTCTTAGTCATCAAACCCAAATACAATTGAAGAAATCAGGAGCATTTGAGTGCATTCATATGAGCTATTAAACTCTACCAGAGTATCAAAAGTTTTCTCACAAGGAATAAGTGTGGTCTGTGAACATTTAGTTCTTAGTCATCAAACCCAAATATAATTGAAGAAATCAGGAGCATTTAAAACTTTGCCAAATGAGTTCATTTTCCCTGCATAGCAACTCTCAAGGTCCAGTGTATGTCACCATCCAATGGGGCCCACAAGATGAGTTTTCCCATTATCAGAATTTCCCATGCTGTGAAATCTGTGTCGCTGGTCTCCCACCTTGATGTGTGTATTCTATATCCATGCCGTCCATTCGTTTTGCCAAATCATTTTTGGGCATGAGCCCAAAAATAAAGCAGATCCGATTCTCAGGTGAATCAAATAGTGGTGATTGACCATTAATGGACCACAAAAGTTTTGGATCAAGCTGATATTTGTTTTATCCCTTCGTCCATGTTCACATGACCTTATCAACTGGTTGGATGGAAAATAAACATTATCAAATCCTTATGGTGGGCCTTAGGAAGCTTTTAATAGCAAGGCGTTCAATCACCACTATTTCTTATAGTATGGTCCGTCTGAGTTTGGATATTCTTCATTTTCGGGATCATGCTATAAAATTATATGGTAAAATAGATAGATGGGGTGGATATAAAATAAATACAACAAGGTGGGCACTGGGCCCTACGGAAAGGGCCACATCGTCTTACCTAGTCCACTCCTGATAACATGGTATGGTGCTAAATAAAGCTGTACATGAGTTAAGTTAGTTCGGTCAGCTTGCTCCACTCGACCCGAAAAAGCTCGACTCACCTTGGTTCGAAATTGAATTCGAATGACTCAAGTTGATTTTTGTAGCTTGAAAAGATTTCAAGCCGAGCTCGACTCAACTCAGATCGAACCTTAACTCGAATTGAATCAGCTCAATGCCTCCGTTATTTTGATATTGATACTGCTCGAGGGTTTTTAACGAAATAACTCTACGAACTATTGTTCCAGGGTGTGTACATTCTCCGCGAGATCAGTTGATGGCGAGTAACAAATGAATACAAAACAAATCACTAAAAAAATTGCATCATAAAACTGCCCCATGTCTTGATTTTAATTTTGTTTATCAAGTGTTTGATGAAATACTTGTAAAGAGTTATTACTGTTTTGCCTTATGTGAAAATTTAGGATGCATTCAAAGTGTTTGAGAAAATGCCACACAAGCTCAAACTGGCCCAAGCTATTGATCAAGCTAAGTTGGGCCGAATTCGAGCTAGGGTTATCTAATGGCTAAGCGGAGCCAAGCTTGACTTGGATCGACTCGTATACACTTGTGAATGCTCCGACAATGCACGAGAATATATTGAAGAGGTGAATTACGCACACACTGGAACTTTTGCTTAAAATCCGGGCCATTAACCTAAATCAGGCTGGAAGAAACACAAGGCGGGCCATAAGTTCGAGACTGTTAGGTTATTATCTTTTGAACCGTACATTTTCCTCATATGAGTTTGGAATAAACGGTCAGTGATTTGTCCTTCTTTATTGATCAGGTATATTTCAAGTACTCCTCCAAATATAACTACTGGTTCAGACTTCTCACACGTGTGCCCGTTGGCACTTGTTCAGGATTTCACGTCTTAAATCTCTCCTCGCGTGAATGGCATGGCATTCACTTTACCTTAATTATGGGAAAGCTAGCCATGAGCGGTGAGACACGTGCGGGGGCCACTGTCCTGTATCTGTTTGTCCACGCTGCCCATCCCTTTTCTTATATCAATGTCAAGGTAAGATCCCAAAAAATGAGGCAGATCCAACGCACAAGTGGACCGCACCACATATGACTAGGAGTGTACACAGATGGAGTTCGGAGCTGAGTTCAAGCTTAATCTAGCTGATTTTTTGAGCAAGTTCGACCTGAGTATAAGCTGGCCCCAACTTAACTCAACTCGGATCGGACCCAGCTTGAATCTAATTAATTTGGTGACTCATTTAGTTTGATATTGATGTTGTTCACCAAGTGTTTGATGAAATGACTCAACAAAATGTAGCTAGTGGCAAAGAACATATGTATATAAAACAAATATTTTTTTATTAATTTTTATGTTGCTTAGGAGGTATTTGATAAAATACATGTAAAATCATTGTTGATGCTTTATACACAGTGAGATTTTGAAGGTATAGTTAAGATATTTGTAAAAATGCTGCACAGGTGAACTTGGCTCGAACTGGCCCAAGCAGCTGCGGACTGAACTGAGCCGAGCTGGCCAGTCAGGCTTGTGTACTCAGCAGAGCTGCCGAGCACATGACTCTTGCGTTCAATGCTTTGTGTATTTAATGCAACCAAGCTTATTTTTTTGGTATGGACCACGTGAACGTTGGATCTACCTCATTTTTCGGCCCAACTTTAAAATAATACCGGAAAAATGATGGATGGTGTGGATAAACAGGGTGGGCCTCGTACGGATCTGCCCGTTCGTGCTTAGATACGGACGGGGATAGGACGCGATCCGCTTCCCAAATGTAAACCTATCTTTCACTTCGCTTTTAATGGGTTTGGTAAGTAATAAGTACAGGTAAATGGGGGTGCGCCGCTTCGGTGGATCCCAGGATCCACCAAGGTGGGTGCATCCCTGACTGTGGGGCCTACATTGATGAATGTACCTTACATCCAATCCATCCATCCGTTTTCACAGCTCATTTTAATGCCTCTACCAAAAATAAAGCAGATCTAAATCTTAGGTGGACCGCGCCACAGGAAACAGTGGTGAATGAATTCCCACCATTAAAAACTTCTTGGGGGCTACCGGAATGTTTATTTTCCATCCAACCTTTTGATAAGGTCAGGAGGAAGAACTGGATGAAGGAAGGGACTACGAAAATATCAGCTTGATTCAAAACTGTTGTGAGCTATGAGAAGTTTTTAATGTCCAATCACCTCTGTTTACGGTGTTGTGGTACAACTGAGATTTTGACCCGCTTCAATGTTTGGATCATGATCTAAAATGAGCTGTCAAAAAGGATGGACGGAGTGGATGTAGAGTAAATATATAAAGGTGGGCCTCACAATCAGGGATCCACCATGGGTGATCCAGAGATCAACTGAAGCCGCGCCCATGATATAGGATTGCGTACTGACTAAACTCAGTTGGGCCCACCTTGAATGTATGTGGTCTATCCACGCCGTCCATCCATTTTTCCATCTAATTTAAGGGGTTCAGCCCAAAATGGAAGCATATCCAAAGATCAAGTGGATCATACCACAGGAAACACGGGGATAATGATTTCCACCGTTGAAACCTTGCTAGGCCCCACAGTGATGTTTATTTTTCATCCAACCTGTTAATAAGATCATACAGGCATGGATGAAGGTAAAACACAAATATAAGCTTGATCCAAAATTTCTGTGGGCCTCACGAATTTTTCAACGGTAGATGTTCAATTCAAATGTTTCCTGTGGTATGGTCCATTTGAACATTTTTCACGCTTAATTTTTGGGCTCAAGCCCTAAAAATATCTAGTAAAATGGATGGAAGGAGCAGATGAAATACATAAATCATGGTGGACCTCAAAGAGTACATGAAAGATAAATAAGTGGGCCACTGACGCCTGATCTCCACGGAAGCGGATTGCGTGGTGTGCCACACACCACCGACCTCCCGGGTGTACTGACGTCACCAAGTTCCGTGGCCCACAATGATGTATGTGTTGTATCCACACCATCCATCTAATTTGTGAGATCATTTTAGGGCATGAGTCTAAAAATGAGGCAATCCAAATCTCAAGTGGACCACACCATATAAAGCCGTGGGAATTGTACGCCTACTATTAAAACTCATTGAAGCACAAAAGTTTTGGATAGAGTTGATATTTGTGTGTTCCCTTCATCCAGGTCTACATGACCTTATGAATAAGTTGGATCCTTACTCTTGCTCGGGTGGTAGACTATCAGGAGTTTCAACACCCGGTCAAAGGTTCGAGTATCCATAAGTGGTGAAATTCCACTAGCGTGAGTGTGTGGGGTGGGGTGTGTGCGCGTGTGTTAAAATAAAAAAATAAAAAAAGCATTACGTTAGCATGTAGGAAGGTTTCAACATTGGGTATCATTATCACCATTGCTTCTTATGGTGTGGTCCACTTGAGATTTGGGTCTGCCTCATCTTTGGACTCATATCCAAGAGTAATCCACAAAAATGGATGAACATGGTGGATAAAAGGTATGGTCAATTATCAATCACATGTGGTACGTGTATGATCTAATAAAGTTGAATTGAACTTAAATTGAATCAAATGCCTTGTGGCCCCATGCTCAAAACAAACAAGTTAAGGCTCGGATCAATGGTTCATCTTATTACCAATTACAAGGAATCAAACAATTTATGAAGAGACTAATTAATTTTTCAAACGAGTTCTTTTTAACCTTTAGAAGCAAGGGCAATATCATTGTGTTGAAAATAATTTGTATCATTTAACAAGAATGTAATATGCTCATAAGTAAGAAATAAAATTAAACTGTTAATTTTATTGAATTGATGAAGAATATAGTATAATTGGCAAATAAATAAAAACACATCGAAAAAAAATAAAAATTACTAACATCAGTTCGAACAAGCGAAGCAGCCCTTGATGATTGATAGTCATTTAAACCATGATTGATAGCCGTCTGAACCTCGGTGATTGGTAGATGATCGTCATTTGGCCAACTGATTGTGGCCTGAAGAAACTGCTAAGTGAGAACTTAGAGATTTATCATCAGTTGATAAGGCCATACACAGAGTTAAAACTAATCCAAACTTGCTATAGCAAGGCACTCGATAGAAATATATGGATGCTAAGCGAAACTAAGCCTATTCTATTTAATATAAACTTGCTACAACATTGTGCTGGACACAAGTGAAGTGACTAAGCTATATTAGGATAAGTGTTCATAAAAAATTAATAATAAATAAATAAATAAAGATAAGCAATATTGTACTGAATAAGAAGTGTGTGTATTTGAATTAATGAAGGTTAGGAGTTTTTCATTCTTTGTAGCTTTTATAGTTTTGGATGGCTAGTGGCATTGCGTATGATCCACTTTGGCTTACAGGATTAATCGTCTAATCTACTAGTAGCTAAGGCCTATTATGATTCTAATTTGGAATCAAGTCTCGCTACCCTTCTAGAACTTGGCTAACCTTAACCTTTATATTCATTGTATTCCTGATTCAAAATGACTTCTATTTCCTTTAACATTCTGCTTATTTGTGCATTTTTCTAGAAGTTATATATATATATATATATATATATATATATCAGCCACATTGGAAGAATGATCACCTCTAACGTTTCGATCGTGCTTAAGTTGTGTGACGGGTGTACATGATAAAGATGTCTCTCAATTCTCACAGTCTCCTGCTATAGCTTTGGGAGTATTTCAGTCTGATATTATATACAATGGTACAGGCATGTGGCAGCTTCTCAACCGTTAGATCTAGTCAACGGGTGTAAACAAATCCAATCTAAGAAAAAAAATTTGGATACTCTGTTTACAAGGAATCCCCGCTGTTACAATAGTTTGGATAACTAAAACATAAACAGGTGAGGTACAATGAGTGTATTTAAATTACATACTATCATAAATGTACCATGAATGGAAACTGATCACAAATGTTTTTAAAGAGTATTCTTTTTTATTTAGTGGTTGCGAAAGTGTTTTTTTTTTTTTTTTTTAAAAGCTTGTTAGTACACCCACTGTCAGATCACACTTCACTGTTAGCCACCCCCACTAGGGAATCGATGCCAAGACCTCAGTGTTGAAACGAGGTATTTTTCACTCAGTCTACCACTTGAGCTATGGATCCGGGTGTTAGTGGTCGCCAACCTGATGATTGAACCGAAGCAACCAGACTGGCAGGGGCCATTCACCTATCCATTCTTTTTATTTAGAACTGGCCCACTTAATCCAGCAGTAGATCGATTACTGAATACTGATGAATGATGAGATGATGAAAGGACATTTGTTCTAGAGGGGTAAATGGACCGGATGGACCTATGCAGAAAACATGACCTTCATACTCGGCCCAAATCCAACCCAAAGTAGCCCAGACATTAGCAGCCACATATCAGCCGGGCCCACTTCACCACTGACAGTTGAAAGTTATGGGCTAGTACATGCATCTTGATTTTACTGTCCCACCTCAGTTTTGGATCAGGATTATTCTTGGGATGTACGGTGAACATGAGGACATGCACCAGATGCACGGTTTGGATTCCACGTACACATCATGGGTGGACCCACACAGCTCGAAAGAAATCGAACGTGTGTGATCTTACCCATCCACAAAAGTCCACCATAGAGTGGGTCGACCAGATTGGATCTTGTACGTGTTCCACGTGTAAGAAGATAAAGGTGCTTGGCAATGACTCCCTGTGGGCCCACAAAAGAAATGGAGGGTCCAAATCACTTTTTACGGTGTGGGCCCCTTGTCCTCCACCAATAACCATAGTTATCACAAGCTGCAATCTGTTGTTCTGTTGGTAACACAGCCGGCATGATTCCAGAGTGGGCCGAAATGGGCCTTGATGTCATCAGGACTGTGAGCAGCAAGATCCAGCAGTCCATCAGGCAAACCCCTGCCTGGACGCCTGGCAAGGATAAAGCTGGTCCGTTCATCTGCTGGGGCCACACATGCACAGGACCAACGCCCTGATCTAACAAAACAAGCTAATATGCCAATATGGCGGATCGTGTGATATCCAAGCTTACCATCAGATGGGCCACCCCTTAATCCTCACCGTGCATTTGATGGACCCTTTAGGTTATGGGATATCCTAAAAATTAGTCGTATACACTCAGATGGGCCAGACCATTTAAAACCATGTTAAAAACTTGCATAATACATATAAAAGCACTTGGTAGGGCCCACCTGAGCTTTGGATGCGGCTGAAAATTGGTCTGACCCCCCATCCAAGTGGGACACACAATGGATGGGCTGGATTTGTGAATCACACCTCGGTAGGCCAAATAAATGATTATGAATGTTTTAATGGGAGGATAAACTGTTGTATGTGGTGTGGCCCACCGAAGTCATGGATTGACTTGATTTTTAAGCCCGTGTCCCACCATGGAATGGTGCATCTGACTGATGGGGTAGATGTTCGACACACATCACGGTGGAGCCCACACAGCTCGACCTCATGGGAAGTTCCCATGAGGTCGACCTCATAGTACCATTTCCCACACACACACACATACTGGACACCTGAGAAGTGAAACGTGTTTTTTGTCCCAGAAGATCGAAATAGTGTTGGCCCAACAGATGGAAAGTTCTGATCTCACACACGTGCTGGATAGCCATGTCTGCTTGCATGTGGTGCAGATTTAGCTAAACCCCCAGATAATACGTACAATTACTTAAAGAGCGTGATTGGTCATGGAAGACATCGTTTTCAAATGGGTTTCAAAAACTACAGCCCTTTCATGGGTCGTTCTCTATTACCAGTAGAAGTGTTCTTGCATGGCTTCTAAAACCTGTAATGAGAAATGCATTTCGTTGTGTATGGATACTACTCAAGCAAACATGAAAAACCCGATTTCCATTTCACAATGCAGGGGTTACAATGGCAAAAGCCTTCTAACTTACAACGAAAATCACATGCATGCTTCCGACACTGCATAAAAAGCCCAGAAGAATCTGTCTTTCGAAAAAGATAAAAGTCCGCCGACCATATACCTTGTACTAAGCTTTAAGGGAAAATGCTTGAAGTGAAATCATCTAAGGTTGAATTTCCTCACCATTTTCGTTGGATGAGGGCGCTCGAACTTCTTCGGCATTCTCTTCCACTGCAGGGTTCTGAACCTCTGTTGCATCTCCAGGCACATCCTGCATCTGCAATATGGGGTAGAATACTCGGGTGGTGAGATAATTTCTGAAACCAGTTCAAATTATTAGCCCCACGAGCTCCTGTTTCATCCACAAGATATTGCACTAATTACCCCAAACTGAAATGGAACTGAGAGATACATGCCTGTTTGGATGTGCACCAAAATGAGAATAGAGCTGAACATGGTCTGGGGCATGCGCATGCTTCAGAAGAATGATGCATCCCGCAAACTGCATATCTTGTAATGCGTGCGTAGGGTACAATTTGGATTCAGGTCAACCGGAACTCGATTGACCTAACCCCTCGGGTCAGGTTGCCAAGGTCCTCGGGTTGGAAAATGTCAACCTGATTTGAAATCGGATCGTGGTTGGGCTATGCAAATTCAGTTGCAAATAATCATATCCATTTGGGTCGGGGTCAGTTTGCAGGTTGCATCGAGCTTGGGTTGACCCTCAGGCCTCAACCTGACCCAACCTGCCTGAGTTGCACCCCAAGTTTCATGCTTCCATAATATGTCCCAAGATGAGAATAATGTGATCAGGGGAGACAAACTCCATTTGCAATTGGCAGACATTCCAAATAGGCCCAACAGAATTCTGTATCTTGATTTTAGACTCTCAACTGGGACATGGCAATTGGAGAGGATATAACAAATAATTTACAATTCCTAGATAGAGAAATGGAATCTGGATATTAATTGGATTAGATACATTAATATCATGAAAAAATTCCAAGGTGATTAGAAAATATTGAACTGCATGAAATATGATTTTGTTCAAATCGAATTTACAAGCATCCATGCAGTATCTCTAATAGCAGTAGCAGTATCCACAAAATACAATAACAGATCACCAAATGATGTAGATGGATCTGGGTGTCGTAGCAAATGATGTAAAAACAGTGCTGTTGACACAGACTTCAACAGTGACAAACGTTTTCCTGACTTTGATAATATCAGTGACATGTCGGAAAATATGTAGTTATATTTTCTGATTAAAAGAGCCAAAAGGGGAATTGCATAGCTTAATTAATGTCGAGCTATGCTATCGTTTTTGTAATTAATGATAGCATCACAACATTAGTCGTGAACCCACATAAATGGGGTTTTCATAATCCAGACCATTGAACTGATTGGCCTCCCTGTAGGTGGTGGATGCACAACTCATCCAAATTGGAGGACCATATCCATTCAATATCCAGTGTTCTTTCAGCACCATTCCCTTGTCTTTTTTATTTATCAGCAAAATGAAGGCCACTGATTGAAGGATTAGGATCTTCCAAACAGCTAGATTTCTGAGGAATCCCCTGTCCGCTGTGTGGCCCACAGATCGACAGTCAGGGAACTATTCATACTTGGCACATTGGGATACTTTTCACACCCCGATACATCAAAACCTTGTAATTTCTCTTTTTCTAGTAATTGGAAAAGCATGATCAGTTGCAGGACTCCCGATGCAACATGATCAGTTCCATGGCGATCAAAAGCCAGCATGAAGTAAAAAGACAAGAGTACCCCCAGATTCTTTAGACTAGCTGTGACGTCCTCTTCTTGCTGCTGAAGGGTGCTCCTCAGTTCTTGAAATTCCTAGAAGAATTTAAAAAAAACTACTAAACGACAGAACCCAGATAAAGAGAAATGAAGAAGATAAAGCAATCAGAAGCTTACAGATCTCAGCTGCTCCACTTCGACATTGAGCGTTTTCTTAAGCTCTGAAAGTTCCTGTGTTCAAAATCATAATCAAAAAATGAATTGCAGAAAATAACACTTCAACGAATTCGGAATTTCAGGGTTGTAAAAAACATATTCATACAGAAAGAATACAAAATTCAGCAAGATTGGAGGGAAAAAAAGAAGAAGAAGAAGAGAATATAAGATGGGGCAAAAATATTCAGGGTCTGGCACACGGAGAGAGAGAGAGAGAGAGAGAGAGAGAGAGAGAGAGAGAGAGCGGCGGGCTACTCCCATGAAAGAATTGAAATAACAAAAATACCCTCCATTGAAGGGCCATACACGTGACACATATGGGACACTTGAAAATGGACGATGGCACTTGTGGGTGCTGAAGCTTAATGGTGTCACACACTATACATAAGGGGTGCTTGAAGTTGTATGGCGGCACATGTGACAAAAGCGACGATGAATTAGCACATCTAACACATGGGCACTGGAAGGAAGATGGTGGCACATGTGGCATGTTGCTAGATGTAGCACATGTAGAGCAATTGAAGATGGACAATGGCACATGTGGGTGCTTTGCACATGGGGTGAAAGCAAAAGTTGGAATGGTGGCACGTGTAGCATAGTGCCTTAACACAACAAAAGTTCAACAATAGAAAGTTGGCACATGCGGCACATGGGTGCTTTGTACATGTAGGGCCCTGGTGAAGGTGGATAGTGGCACACGTGGCACAATGGCACATGTGCGACACAACAGAAGATGGACAATAGAAAGTTGGCACATGCAGCACATTTGAGGAGCTTTGTGAATGTGGGGCCCAAGTGAAGATGGATGGTGGCACATTGGCACATGCAGCATAGTGACATGTATGTGGCATAATCGAAGATGGATGTTGGAACATTCACACATGTCCAGCGATTGAAGATGAGCAGCGGCACGCGTATAACTCTTGAGAAATTCATTGTCCTTCAATTGTGGGGAAATGGGTCCCACTATTCTCACAAAAAAGGCCTTCACAAGCAATAGAAAAATAGTTTCATGGGAAATGGTGTTTCCTATCCTTTCCATGAATCCAAACAGACTCTAAAATTTGAAATCCTGTGTCGGATAATAATTGCAGGGATTTAACTTTAGAAAGAAAAAAAAAGAAATGATCGGGATTATCTAGCCATAAATTCAAGCAAAAGTAATGAATTTTTCCCATACCCTAGTCGCCCATCATATAGTATAAAAAATTGAGCTAATCCAGTAATTACTACTTAGGAATTCATACATTGTACATAGTGAAGAGGACCAGGGTCTTAGAAACAAAAGAAGTGAGGGATGATAAGGTGAAAGGCCAATTTCATAAGAGGCATCTTGTCCAATACATTCCAGCAGGTCCCGACATCAACTATTTTTTCTTACATGGGTGGGGCCTCTGAGTGTTTCCGATCAAGGGCTGTCTTTAAGACAATCTCAATTCTCTTGATATTGAGGTTTTATCATAACAAATGGGAAACAAAACGAAGAAAACATCTGCCCTATGGAAACTTTTTTTTTTTTTCAAATGGTGCAAAAAGTCTTCATTAAATGACTGAGAAATGGACTGAGATGAACTCTCACCAGCCCCACCATAAGTATGCCCCCGGTTTTCTACTCTATCAACACAAGAATTAGCTTCCCTTCAAATATGACCATATTGAACAGCACCAATTCTACAAAATTCCAAAGTTCTCATGATAAATATATGCCTCATCACCCGAAGATCCTTCTTCGAATGTGTGAGTTCTTTAAAGTTGTCGTCTTAGTGGAAGTTGGAACGTAACAATTTAGAATTCCTAAGAAAGGTCAAAGGCACAGCTTGTTAATGGTGTGGTTGGAAGTTGTATTAGGAGTAAATGGTTGATGTTATCAAGGGTTGAGTTGGTGATAGGGCCCTGTATGAATGCAGGTGATAGGAGGATCTTCGAGGCAGGAAAAATGACTATCTTATTTTGATTGAAGTAAAAAATTCTCCTTTGGTTGTGCCATTACTGCCATTGTGACACACTTTCATCTTCCTCTTTCTTGGTCACTTTTTCCTCCTGTTCTTCTCTTGTCCATCATTTGACTTCAGACCTAAAAATCCTGTAAAGCCACTGTTCTTCAATGCAAAGGTATCTGAGAAGTCATAGATGTCTCAGAAGAGATGCAGGAAGAAAAGTTACAAGAAATCATGGAGGAAATCAAGCATATTTCCACCGTGTTGGATGAGATTGTGCAAAGTCAGAAGGAAGCCAACCTCGAGTCTCAATCCATGAAATCAACAAGTACATAGAATTCACAGAAGATCCAATATATGATGAACATGATGCCAAGAAAGAAGTGTTTGAGGGAAATGTGATTCTAGATAAGTCTACGGTTGGATTAATTGGTGAATCCATAGATGGACCGCATGATGGATCAATGGTCGGAGCAACCAACACAACCATCGACGGATTTATGGTTGTGACAGCTACAGATATGATGGACAATTCAACAATCGAATTGGTGAAATACGGCCAATTGCAACAGATTTTGTATCAGTCAAAACAAACTCAATGACAAATGCAACATGCACATTATGGAACCAAAATTATTCATGGCATCATTTTTGCTTGGTAATCGTCTCTAATTACTAGTGTACAAATCCATGCACTTGATCTGCTTGAGGAATGATGTGGAGAAGATAGGAAGCTTCAAGGACACATTGGTTTAAGGTACCATCCTATGCAAGAGAAACCAATCAAGCACGTAGGATTACACCATCTCTTCCATGAAAATCGAAGAAGATATGATGTAAAGGCACATCATGATCAAAGGACAACAATAACTCAAACTTGAAGATGAGTTCTCTCCAAAATCCAACCCGGGAGGATGAGGTAGCACATGCGATGGCATGTGCTTAGGATGGTATCACAAATGTGCCTAGCTTGATGGACCCCATTTTTGTACTAGCAAGGAAGTCCAAATGTCAAATAGCTTTTCTAATTGAATTTGCATGTAATTATCAATACCATGCACTTGGAATATGTCCAGGTTCTTTGGGAGTTGTCACCTTCATGAAATGTAGCAATTTAGATTTCCTAAGAATGGTCAAAGTCATAGCTTGTTAATGGTGTAGTTGTTAGTTGTGCTGCTATCAATACTACAACTTGAAATGTGTTTGTTAGTTGGAAATTGTCATCTTATTGAAATATAGCAATTCAGAGTTCTTAAAAAAGGTCAAAGCTATGGCTTGTTAATGGTGGGGTTAGAAGTTACATTAGGAGCAGATGGTTGATGTGCTTAATGGTTGAACTGGTGAAAGGGTCCTTGCATAAATATCTACCTTATTTTGATTGCAATAAAAAAAACTTCTCTTGGTTTGAGAAATGGCCACATTGTAACACACTTTCATCTTCCCCCTTTTTCTTTGTCATTTTCCTCTTGCTCTTCTCTTCCTCTCCATTATTTAGCCAACCCTATAATTTACTACATACCCAAAAGCACTTATCATTCTCATCCTACTATCGAGGAAAACAATTCCCTCATATCAGATCAAGGAATGAAGATAAATCCGGCTCCAAATGAAGTGACAATATTCCATGAAAACAGAGAGCAACAACATTGAATTGCTACCTTAAACTTCTCCAACACAGAAACCTTTCCCTTTCCTCCAACCAAAGCCACGAGAAAACAACACGATTGCATGATTAGATGATTATTAGCAACATCCGTCAACTTGAATCATGTGATCATATTCAGAGATGAAGACCTACCTACAAATCAAGTTGTAGAGACCTCACCTAATATGGGTCGCCTGGACTAATAAACCCTTCTGCTAATTCAATTCTTGGATTTGTACATAATTTTGTCTAAGTTCCCCAAACTAAGCCCAAATTTAACCCAAAACCTCACCCAAAAATCTCCTTATACGAGAGATATTGGAACCATGACCTTTTAAGAGGTGTGAGGCCCAGCCCAGCCTAGCCTCCTGATTGGAGATCTACACCTAGCAGCGGTATCCTTTTTCGCAGAATTGATCACAAGTAACCTGAGTAATAGGTGATGCAGGACATTTAACTAGTTACTTTAAAAGCTCAAACTGTTAGAGTATGGCGAATTAATCCCTTTATCTCATAGCCCAGGCCCCACATTTCATGGGTTAGGACCTCGGCCGAACTCCCCTCGTGGGCCCTAAATCACATGGGCCGCCCACCCCGAGTGTGTCCCCGCATCCCACAGGCTACCCCACTCGAGCCCGGTGTGAAATGCGCATTAATCACCCTTGGTGAGGAATCTCGAACACGAGACCTCCCCCGTAAGCCCCAAATCACATGGGTCACCCACCCCGAGTGTGTCCTCGCATCCCACGGGCTACCCCACTCGAGCCCGGTGTGAAAATGCCCCTGCATTAAGCACTTGCTCTAAAAGCTCAAAGTGTTAGAGTATGGCAAATTAATCCCTTTATCTCATAGCCCATGCCCCACATCGCATGAGTTAGGACCTCGGTCGAACCCCCTTCGTGGGCCCCAAATCACATGGGTTACCCACCCCGAGTGTATCCCCGCATCTCACAGGCTACTCCACTCGAGCCCGGTGTGAAACGCGCATTAATCACCCCCCAGTGAGGAGTCTCGAACACAAGACCTCCCCTGTGGGCCCCAAATCACATGGGCCACCCACCCCAAGTGTGTCCCCGCATCCCATGGGCTACCCCACTCGAGCCCGATGTGAAAATGCCCCTGCATTAATAGGTTTATGTAGTTCATGGATTTGATTACATCTAGATGGGGATTCTATGTCATGTTTAAAATATGATTTTGAAAAGTTTGTGCTTTGGTTGTTCTTCTAAAATCCTAAGAATAGTGGTATCGGAGCAGTCCCATCAAAAATGTAAGTCGGTATATTGTTTAGATTGGCCCAATGGGTATCGTCGTTTGAGCTCCCAACTGGTCAGATTCAAAGGAACTCCCTTGGGAACTATGGTTCCAAATATCAGCCCAATGAACATACAGATTAGGAGATACATCTAATTCAATTTACCACATCACCAACGGCTTAAAATTGAAGCAATGATTAATTTGTAAACATGTGGGGCCCACCTTCAAGTTAGGATGATTCCCATACCATGTTGGTTTGTCTTTGATCTCGATTTCTTAAATTTTCAACTTGGATGTGGTTTTTAGACTATAGGTAGGCTTGGGCTTGCTATGGCCTCTAAGGTGAGTACTTAGAGAAATTTTGTAATATTCTTTCCTTGATATAGTCCAAGACCATGGTGTGTTGAAACGGTAATGGTGGCCATAACAGCCACCACCGTCACTATTACAATACAGGCCATAACGGCCATTAAGGCCTTTGTAACGACTACTACGGTTTCTTTTTTGTTTTGCTTTTTTTTAACTGATTTTTAAAAAAAAAAAAAAAAAAACCTATATCAGCCCCGTAAAGGACCATTACGCGGCCATAGTAGGTCGATACAGGTCATTTTTTCCATAATGGCTATTACGACTGTTACAACCCCATAACGGATAACAGTTGCAATGTTGCCAAACTGCATATGCGGTTTTGTGTGATCGGATATGCTTGTGCGCATATGCAATCGCACAATTGCATATGCAGTCGCATATTTTATTTTTTTTCTGTAAAAAAAAAGAGGAGAAGATTTGGAAAAAAAAAAAAAAAATGTAGAAAATATAAGAACTTAGGAGAAACTTCCCTAAGTTAATAGATAACTAATATAGTAAGTTTACATATATAAAATTAGTTTGTGACTTGTTAGAAAAATGAATGAACTACATCAAATTCAACATTCAACAATATAGTTAAGTAACAAAACAATCAATAAGCTATTTATTGTACAAATACAATTTTTAAGTTACATCTTAATGTTTATTATTTATACATTATAACACTAACACTACTTACAAGTTACAATTTACAACTTAGTTTACACTACAATAAGTTACAACTTAGTTACACTAACACTAAGTTACATTCAACAATACAACAATATACTTACACAACTTATAGTTTACAAGTTACACTATTTACTAAAGTTTGATTTATTTATTTTTTGCAAAAATAAAAAATAAACAAATAAAATAATGTGCCAACAGTTGGCAGATATGCAATCGCATATGCTGTATGTGATTGCATAACCTCACACATTTGGCATATGCGATGATGGTCGCATATGCAATATACATATGGGAATTCGCATATGCGAATATGCGGTCGCATTTAACAACATTGAACAGTTGGCTCTGTTACTGTTACGTAGAGGCCAATACAGCCCTGTAACAGCTGTTACAGCACACCTTGTCCAAGACCCTTTTTCCCTTAGTGAATGGATTAATTAGCTTAAGCATGCTATCAAGTGGGGTTTCTACGGGCCCATATAAATCACATATGTTATTGCAGTTCCACACATTAATAAGGCAAATGAATGAAGCAAACTATCATGAAAAATGAGATCCAAGAGATAAATATTGGTTTTATATGGCGCAACACTAACAATCTGGGAACCCCTTCTATTTTACGGAGGTCCCCTTGGGGTGAGGAAGAACTATCATGAAAAATGAGATCCAAGAGATAAATATTGGTTTTATATGGCACAACACTAACAATCTGGGAACCCCTTCTATTTTACGGAGGTCCCCTTGGGGTGAGGAAAAACTTTTTTTCTCATCAGTCACACAAGATGTGGAAGTTCAGCCAAGTTTCTTTTAACTGCCCATATGCTTCTTACACTATACCAACCTAATGAGTGTATCAGCCTGATTTCTACAAGGTGTACCTAACTGGCAGAAAGTTGTATCTTGCACATGTTGCAAAATGAAGAGTAATTGGGTTGTAAACCACATGGAAGGGGGGAATGTTTATAACTATATAAGCATTGCATATGCATCTTCAGCTTGCTAGAAATTGATATTCATTGAATTTCAATTCATGGTGAATAATAGAAATGAATATTAGGCCACATAACTCTTTCCTCAATCTTTCTGATATTCATGAAGAATTCCAATTTAATATATAGAGGCATGACCAACTCTAGCTTATAGTACAAACCCTGAGAATGTAAATCATGCCAGTTGTTTTCTCAGTATTTCTTTGAGGATGAGTATAAGTAACTAGACTGTGATAGAAAGAAAATTCTCACTAATCTTCAAATCCAATCAAATGGCAGAATTAACCAGTTGAATTAAATGAGCTAAGAAGACCTCGCAAATGCTGGATTCAACCGATGGACAAACTGTTAACAGCAGTACCAGTAGCAGCAATTGTGCATCACTTGTGCTTGATATCCATTTCTTGGCCCATCCATGATGGGGCCACTGGCCACATGGTCAGATATTCTGTGGACAACCATAAGAATCATCATGTAGTCCAGACATTGCTAGTCCCAAACCTCCAATTGGAATCCTCCAAACAGACTTTAATAATAATAATAATAATAATAAATAACAGAATTTAAAAAAAAAAACAGGAAAAGAAGGTACACCGTATGTGTTCAATGGGGATAGTCAGATGGGTATGATTTAATCCATCTGCGTGATTTGAGTGCAACACCCATTATAAGCGCAAGATGGCTGGTCTAGATCACACAAGCACTGTCATGTGGGAAAATTAAGAATGGGTCAAGAGCAATCAGACCTCAAGCAAAATTTAAGGCAGAACACCTGGTAGAACAAATCATTGCGAAACCCAATTTGTTTGTTTTTTACATTCCCCTAAGTTGTCATAAAAAAGACCCTCAAAATATATGAACTTCAAGTAAAACAACAAATAATTCAGAGAGAGAGCGAGTGAGATAAGTGATTCAAATTCAAAATTCCCAAAAAATAAATCATTGCAAAAAATAAAATAAAATAAAAACACTCACATCACGGTATATCTTAACTTGTGTATCCAACTTTGATCTCCAATTTTGCAAATCCTGCAATGCAAATGAAATTAAATAACACAACGGGAGTATACAGCCTTCTCTTCCATTTCTTCAAGTGTGTGTGGGAGCCCTGCCCATGGACAGACTAGCATACGTGCCCATATAGAATATGTGTGCAAGATTTGAGCTTTCTATTGGGTGGACTACATTGTTTCGATCTTCTGGCCTAAAATTTTCAGGCTGTTCCACTCCTCAGGTGGGCCACGGTGTACGAAGTAAACTAACCGTTGAAACAATTTAAGACCATTCATTTGTATTGTATGCTGTGACCCACCTGAGGTATGAAGTGGCCTAATTTCTAGGCCAGAAGATCTAAAGTGTGCACCCAACCTGATGGAAAGCTCAGAACTTGCAAACCTGCTCTACCAAATGAACCTGCGTAAGGATGGGCAGGGCTCCACGGCGTGCAGTATTAGAAAGCCTTTTTCTGAGAAAATGAAAATAGCAAAATATCTCGACCTGTTTTAACCCTTGAATTCGAGATAGTAACTCCGATCTCGATTCATTCAGATCCTGACAAATCCAAAATAAATAAATAAGCTAATTCCTCGAAAATTCAAAATAATTTAAAAAAAAAAAAAATCTCTTACTGCGATCTTTGAGCTTATTGGTATCTGATTCTTTTTCTGAAATTTTAAAAAAATAAAAGATAGCGGAGTTAGAAATCGGCGAAAGAGCAGCTCTGTCTCGGATTTCTCAATGATTCGCCAGAAATCAAGACCGAGCTTCGAGAATCGGAATCAATAGCAGAGAGAGAGAGAGAGAGAGAGAGAGAGAGAGAGAGAGAGAGTACAGAGGAGAGAGGACTCAGCACGGGCTGAGGAGATGGAGCTGGATCTGAATCCGCCATTAGAGCTGGATCGAAGAAACAAAAGAGAAAAACGAAAGAGGATTTCGAGGGTTAGGGTTACAGTATAGTTGAGAGAGAGAGAGAGAGAGAGAGAGAGAGAGAGAGAATTTGAGATTTGAGCGGGCAAATGTGGGAGCTGAGATGAGCCTTAGCCCTGTACGGCTCTTTTTACTTGAGTTCGTTTTGCTTCTGTCGCGACTCACAGCACACTATATACCGCCCCCCACCGGGACCCACAATATCAGATGGTCCAATTATTTGAACCGTCCAAGTTACCCTCATCAACATAAATTATCTATATTCTCTTAAAGTATCGATCAAATGTCACCCTAAACATTGATTTGTTTAGATTAAATAAGATCCAACTGAAAATTGCCTTTTCACTGTTCAAAATTCATCTGTAGATGTTGATATTAATATCTTATTCTCTATGTAGGTTTACTTTATTAGGTTCCTATAGAATATATTTAACGAATGGACGGTTCTGATCAAACCCTCTGTGAGCCGCAGTTGGCGTTAACACACGGATGCCCTGCAGTCGCGACGGACACAACATGAACTCGTTTTATTTTGAATTTCAATCTACCAAGCCTCCTTCTACCAACTCTTGGAAGAGAAAATAGTTCCTACTCTGGCGTAGCGTAATGAATGATACTCGGGCACTTAGAAATTGCCAATAAATAAATTGCAGACGTGGTTCACAAATAAATTAAATTAAAACATCTGACCACCGGATTGGTGGACATCTATTGGACCGTTCAAAATGGAAATTCTTCATTAGTCCTAATCCAACATGCAAGTGTTTACGTTACACAGCTTAAAGTTGTTCAACCAATCTTATTTTAATTATATTACGTTTGTTTAACGATGATGTAGGCATATAGATATTCGGATTGGACGTGGCAGTGATACGTGGCTAGTATCTGTCATTAATGATTTTGGTATACTTCTAGTTCTTGCAATGTGTGGATTATTATATAAGTAATCACAACTTGAGTTATGCTTGTAGATATGAGATGTTTCTCCATCCTTTATGAGATTATTAGGATGAGATATTGAAGGGATTGGTTTGATTGATTTTATAATGAATTAAATGTATATAAGTTTGTATATTATAATAAGGTAAGTCATTAGCTGATTGGATGGATTTTGTATGATAATAACATAAATCAGGAATGCATGATTATTCATGATGTTTAAATTGAGTCATACAAAATGTGAGGTCAATTAATTACAACAAATACATTCTAGTTTAATTATTATGTGAGTATGATGACTTTTGTATCCTTATTATTCTATACTACTTGGTGATGTTCTTACAGTGTTAATGATACGCTAGAAACTTATTTAAGGTGTAGAATAATGATTGATAGAATTTTATTACAATTTTTATATATATATATAGATTACTATAGTAATATTTTCAATGAGCTCTAGTCAATTATATTTTATAAGATAAAATCCACTAAATCTTAAAAGTAGAAAAATATGTGTTATGATTGAAGCATTTGAACTTTGGTGCATGCATAGATGGAATCAAACATGTCTAAGGGCCTGTTTGATTTTTAGCTCAATTGTAATTACCATGGTAAATGGATAATAATTATTTACCTAGGCAATTACCACATCTTTCCTGAGACAGAGACAACTTACTTTTTTAATACTTAAATTGAGAAATTTACAAAATCACTGTCGGGCCCATCATGATGTATGTGACTTATTTACACCACTCATTTGTTATGCCAGTCCATTTAAGGCATGAGCAAAAAAATGAGGTAAATCCAAAGCTCAGTGGACCATGTAACAACCCGTCCAACCAGTGCAGTGTCCTGGGGCGTCCACGTAGGACTTTCCACGGGACCGATCGATTAAAACATACGCGGTGGGGGTACCATAAGCTAATTAACCAAGGATTAGCCCATTTGAATAAACCAGACAGGCCATGACAAGGCCAAGTGCGGGCCGCCAAGCCGGATGACCATTTACACTGAGCAACAGCCCGTACGGGCTATACCGCGACGCGGGAAGGTCAGAAAAATCTAAAAATTTAGGGAACCATAGAGCTCACTGGGCTTGTGGACCATCGCGGACCGCAGACCCAGCGGACACCCAGAAGTGGGATCTGGCACTGACTAAATGCACCCCACCAATGCCAGGACCAAAATCTGGCGCTTGCAAATGAAGCCGAGATACCAGGCTATCCAACCATCGGATCTCTTCCATATTTACGGTGGAGGTCTAATGGATTTTCCTACACCCGTTCACCAACTCTGGGACCCGATCGTGGAATGGTGACCGTCGAACACGAATCAGACCCGTACGACCAAACCCCAGGTCCGATCGTCCCCAAATTTTGCATGGCCCTTCATCGGGCCATGAAGCATCTATCATGAGAATTTCATAGCCAGAGGGCCACCAGAAATACTCCCATCATCAGAATGGACCCCACAGGGCCGTTTAAAGATCAGAACCGTTGACTCAAACCCCACAATCGTCCATCCGTTTGTTCCCAAATTTTACACGGGCCCTAATCGGGCCATAGGGCACCTACCCACCGAATTTGGTGGCCAAAGGAGTGTTAGGGCCACTCCAACTCTAAAAATGAGTCCTAGTTGGCTATTTTGGAAATTTGAGGGAACTTAAGGCCAAAGGGCCCAAGTCTAGGGAATAAACCCTATCTCTCATAACTCTCTCTCTCATTTGCTACAACCACCAAGAGAGAAGGAGAGTGAAGGAGAGTAAAGAGGAGAAAGAGAGAAGGAGGAGATCCAAGGTGGACCCTAGATCAAAGTGGGGCCCCAAGAGAGCCAACCCTTCCAACTCCTTGCCTCTCTTACAAGGAGAAACTCTCCTCCTTGACTTCAACAACCGACCGTGGGTTGCCTAGGTAAGGTTTTCACCCATTCTTCATGAAATCTATGTAGGAAGGTGGGTTTGGCTTGGAATTCTAACATGCAAGAGCTTGTTGTAGGGATTCCGGCCGATCGACCCGAAAGCCCTCTTTCCTAGGGCGTTTTTCGAATCTCCAACGAACCATAGGTGCGGACTATTACTCCTAGGTGGCCTAGCACCAATTTCAATATGAGTTTAATGATTTTGATTGCTTGGTTGATGCATTTAGAGAATATAGAGAAAACCTAGGAATTTATGTTTATTTAGAGTGGTATGGAATTGTATGTTTTATTTGATTTCCTCACATGATGTTGTTCTTGCTTCTTACATGACTTGGTGCAAATTTGATGATCACTTGTTGATGTCTTGTTGGATTGCTCATATGATGATGCCCTATAGCATGCGTGCCTTATTTATTTCCTGTGTAATTTGTTTCCATGAGTTGTAGGAAGTGAGCAACTTCCTCACCAACACACACAACACACATGCACCATTGCTCATAAATTGTGTTAGCTTGCTTATTAGAAGAATCTGAATTATATGTTGAGGTGTGAGAACATGATGATGATTTTGCTAGTTGATAACCCTGTCCGTTGACATGTTGTGGACCACCATCCAAACCCTAGGGTTGGTCAAGAAAACAAGGAGAGTTAAGGCGGTCCCGTTGGTAGGACCGCCTTGAGGCTAAACCCATGGATTTGGGCGAGTGCGTGTGGGCGACAGTAGTTAGACTACATGGGTTGCTTGCACCCGATGTCGTTCCGCCATGCACTTGCCTGGACTCGTGCGGTCTAGCCTACTGTCTGACCAACCATGATTGTTAACCCTGTTTGCTCACACTTGTATGGAACCTGGGACACCCTACAACCGTTGTAGCTCATCAATAACCCACTTGAAATTGGTCCACAGCCTCGTGAGCCGGGCATGGTGGAATGGGACACTGTGTCCGAGCTGTCGGCCTACGCTGGGGTACCGCGCCTCCCCGTAGTGACCGCGAGCGATCCCTTTCTCTTGGCACTCCTCATGTGCTTGAAGTCGGGGATGAGGAACCCGACGGGATCACGGACCGCGGGGCCTCGGCCTCACGCATTGGGGGGTCTTGGCCTCGCAACCAGTTTAGGGCGTTGATACGTGGGGTGTACCAGAATCCCCAATCTGCTGGATGAATGGACCTAACTAATAACTCGGCTAACACGAATGCATCGCATCGCACTAGTTAGGTTGCGACTCGGCAGTCGAGGTCGCACTGAGGGAGTGTTGGCATTGGCGATCGTTAGATGGTGTCGCACGAGGGAGCGTTGTGGTGAGGGCATGCATCATGTCATGCTGCATACATGCGCATTAATAAGATTACTTAGACATATGTGATTGTCTACTTTTCATTAAGACCATATTATAATTGATGCCTGTGATAACTTGAGACTAATGGTACCCACTGAGTTGATCACTCACTCCCACTCTGGGACGGTGTTTTAAAACACTAACCAGACCCATTCTTAGATGCAGGTGGCTCGGGATTGGAGGAGCCTGGCGAGGAGTGCCTGGACGAGGAGGACGAGCTATCATACTTCTAGCTGATGGAGGGTTCTCCGCCAGCTTGATTGGCCAGATTGGGTCACTGAGCGGGGGAGCTCAGTTCTATTCTTTTGGACTTGCTATTCTTTTGAGATATTGATTGGGTAGCGTCATGTGCCCCTTTTGTACTTTTGGCCTTGTATATGAAAGTATGTTTGTCTTTCGCTCATTTCAGTAGACTGGTGTGGTTATGTTTCATGCTCCAGGAACTTCCAAGCTGCGCAACTAAACCTAAATAAACGCATTAACGAAATAGGTTAAAAGTGGCTCTCGGAAACTTGAGAGTTGAGCGTATGCGCGACCCCCGATTTTCAGGGTGTTACAAGTTGGTATCAGAGTATGGTTTGGAATTAATTGGGCCATGGGTCATGAACCCGCTGTCGCATTCGCTGACTTGAGAGGTTGCGTCGTAGAAGCTACGAAACCCTAGGAATCTCCCCACCTCCGGACAAGGATTAGAGACTTAGCCTTGCTACCCTAATCAGTGTGACTTAGTGACACTAGCCAAGTCGACTAAGGATTGAAATTCTTTTTAATAGGTGTTCTAGGGTATACACCTATTTTCAATAAGCTCTAATCAATTATATTTTATAAGATAAATTCCACTTAATCTCAAAAGTAGAAAAATATGTGTCATGATTGAAGCATTTGAACTTATGGAATCAAACATGTCAATGTGAACAAATCAAGACTCTTGGACAAGCCGTTGGAGGTTAAGATGAATAATTTTTAGTAGACTTCTGAATTTCATGTGATGTCATCTCTTATGAAAAATTATAGTGTCAGAGGTTACATCGGATCTACTCAATTAGCTGGTGTAAATTGATTTTTCTAATTAGAATAGAGCATGGTAATTTGAAACACCTTGTTACTAGTACAACATAAAAGGATACTGTAGTTACTATTTGATTGAGATTTTTGTAGGTTGAGAGTTTATAAATATAAGCGTGGAGCTTGGATTTCAAATATTTTTCTCTCCTCTTTAATCATAGTTTTAAACAAAATATCTATTCCCTTCTGAAAGTTATAATCCACCAAATTTAAATATCTCATAGTGTGCATAGTGTTATTTTTCATCATGGTTGAGAATATACTTCTTTGATGGTATTTTCCTTCATCTCCATCTAGTGAAAATAATGGTTATGGTTTCACATTTGAGGTAATTTTGATTTTGTAAAATTTAAAGTTGACATAATTTTCAGCATTTTAGTTGTCAATACTACAATCAATGTATTGACTTATTGAACTTTACCTTTAACTATTTGTATTTCCATTGTTTGTTTGAAGGGTAGACCCAATCATACATCACCATTCCTCGTATATGGTAGAGAGAGATGGCTAAATCGTATTCTTATTCCACCATCAACACCATGTCATCTCCCAGTTGAGGAATGCTACAATGATGCATTTGGAGGGTTAAAGATGCCAATTGTGCCACATGTGTGGCATGGCATGGATGTGCTAGATTAAGGAACTTGATTAAGTTGCTTTAGTTTTGAAATTTTAAGAATCCACAAATCAAGCTAATCCACTAATTAGGTGGGTGATACTTATACCAAGAAAAATAGACCAAGAACATTGGTGTTGTCATGTCCTCAGCGCGCGTGCATTTAGATCTCTAGAATAGGCTAGGTGGCATTTGAAAAAAGATATAAAAACTAGAGGGATAACTGGCATAGTAGGCTTATGTTGATTCCACTATAAGAGTATTTGTGACTTAAATTAGAGGCAAATCACTTCGCTTGTCTTGTCATGCACTTTCGCATTTATGGTTTGTGTAGATTTATAGAGTTACGAGGAGTCAGCTAGTCATAATTTTTATTTATTTATATATTTTATTTTATTTTTTTTGTGTTCGTACATAATAAATGGTTTGGACCAGACCATGTGCACGATCCTATATAAAAGATAAAAATGCACATGGATTTATGTAGTTCAATAATTTGTCTACTTCATGAAACAATAATATAGGAGAGATTTTATTTTATTTTTTCATTAAAACAAGAAAAATCAGAGAATACAATCATTATTTTTTTAACCAATTCTCCTGTTATATAAGGGATCTCTCATAGAGGTGGGCATCGAGTCGAGTTGAATCGAGTTAGGCCCAACACGAGTCGATCCAATATTGTGAAAACCTTGACCTAAAGTACTCGATTCGACTCGGGACCGAGTCCAGCAGGCATGACTTGATCTGAACTGATTCTTGGCTGGGCTGACCTAAACTGAGCCCGACTCATTCAAAAAAATCGAGTTGGATCGAGTTGGATACGATTCGGATCAGCTTGGATGCGACACAGCGGGCCAGGCCAATCAGAGCCATCCATTTTAAATAAAATAATAATAAATACCTGAAAAATAGAGCTCGAGAATGGGCTGGGTGGCTGGACTGGTACTGCTGTGCGGACGAGTGGAGGAGAGAGAGAGAGAGAGGCGGAGGAGGAGGAGCTCGAAGCCGTACGGGTGCTGCTCAGATGCTATGCGAATGAGTGGAGGGGAGAGAGAGAGAGAGAGAGAGAGAGAGAGAGGAGCTCGAAGCCGGATCCGTGCTGCTATGTGGATGAGTGGAGGAGAGAGAGAGGAGGAGAAGGAGTTTACTCTGGAGGCCACCTGGTTGGGCAAGGGGAGGGATAAATAGAGAGAGAGAGGAGGAGCTAGAAGCCGGACGGGTGCCGAAGTAGGGGATGTCGAGATCGGGTTGGGTGCGGCGGCTGGCTGGTAGGGTTAGGTTAGAGAGGGGAATGGTTTTTTTTTTTTGTATATATAGTGCCCGATTCTAGTCCGAGTCGAGTTTTCGATCGGATCAGACCGAATCGGATTTCGGATCGGATTACTACGTAACTCGAACTCGACTCAGTTGGGATTTGGATCAGGGTGGGTCTACTTGATCCGAACCCGACCCTGGCATTCGGTTCAGGTCAAGTCGGACGTGTCGGATCCATTGGATTGAGTCGGGTCTTGCCCAGCTCTAATCTCTCATCAATGAATGCTCTATAGGAAGATCACATCTCCTACATGTAATTCCCCTTTTATAAACAACATACACCCAAAAGAGAATCCTTAGCCGAAGCTTGGCATCACAAGTAGCACAAGAGAGAGGATGCGTTTCCTATTCATCAGCATTTCATTCATATATACATGAGTATACCAACCGCCTCAACATAATCACAATTAGACGCGTGTGCAATAAAGCTCATGCACACAACAAATGTTCTTAGTGTGGCATGACAAGTCTAACATTCAATCCATTTCTTAGAACGACACCATTATATTAATACCCTATCTTAAAAATTAAGTGATCCATTGATCATGTGGATTATTTGTAAAAATAATGCACAACTCTATAAAACTTGGCTGAAAATTTCTAATCCACATGTTGAATGGACCATATTTATTTTTGGGGTGATATATGGGTCGGACTAAACTAATGGATGGATTGGATCTCATACCTATGAGCCCTACTAGCATGTGTGTGACATGCACATAAGCCTTACTGCACATGCATGTGTGTTTAGTAAAACATCACTAATCATACTTCAAATCTCAATTCCAAATATCAATTGACATGGAAAGAAAGAAAGAAAGAAAGTAAGAGCTTTGAAAATGAAACACTAAAAAATTACACTCATTGAAATGGATGTTCACATTTGTAATTTTCAGATTTTCCAAGCTTTACAGCCATATTATCATCTATAAGAAAACATCACATTGCTTTTGTTCAAGAATAACATATATAAATGCCTATAAAAAAAATTTCAAACTTGTAATATATTTACACAAAAGCTCTCCTAGAAATTCTCCTTATGAAAATCGAACTTTGTTGATGTCTTTCGAGAGAATTTGCATGATAATTTTCGTAATCCCCCTGTTAATCCGGGCGCCCCACAGTAAAATACACCTGAAAAAAATGTAATTTAAGTTTAAAAAATAGCTAAATACACTTATATATGCAGCAAAAAATAATAGAAAGAATTACAGTGAAATGTACATATTCTTATATTGTTACCACCTAATGAAGGGCCTTAAATGGGCCGACATGGCCCATCAGAATATGGGCCAAGTCCAGGTGTAAATTTCAAACCTGAGATTGAAATGGGCCGGGCTAGGGTTGACCTCATGCCGGACGCATTGTTCGGAAAGTAATTTAATGACTCAATTGGAATGTAATATGTGGTGATTTGACAACTGATCATATATGTACCCAATAAGGTGGGCCACACCAATGGCCCACTCATCTAATGATTATTTTTAATCATGATTAGACATCTATCTCTCTGGCCCACTTGAAAATTATCATGATAAACTCATTGGTTTGACTGCGTAGGCCGGGCCAGGCCTAAGAATGTCAACATCCAGACCTGAGCTAAGAGCCTAAGTCCAAACCAGGTCAGCCCATGAAATCTGTTAGGCCCAGCCCAACAAGTCCCAAAGTGGGCCTTACTTGGACTGGGTCCCAGGCTAGTTGGAGCTCTACATTTGATCTTCTCTATGACTTCAAACATGAATGCAGGTGAGGGTAATGCTGCACTTACCGACGCGTTTGTCGGGGTGGTTAACCGCGACGTGCTTGAACACATTGCGCCAATTGGGCCTAGCAAAATGCGTCTTTACATGCGTGCCGGACACTATATCGACACCGTTCTTGGCATGGTGTAATGATTGTAGCATGGTGATGAGTGCAGACCGTGCGTCCCCTTCCTCGTAGACGCTGGTGCAGTAGTTGTGGAGCTCGATCACCCTACCGTGATCTATCTCAGCGATCTCATTCATCACGCCCTTGAACCACTCAAATGACCCCTGCTCGCGGGTCACCCAGTAGAAGTAGGCCCGGCTCGTAGCGAAAGGCTTCCTATTGGGTCTGGGCCCACCATCCTCTACTTCAATCTCGTCCATCTCCTTCTGTTTGATGTGATATAGCACGTCCTTGAGTATGCTGATCAATGGCGTCGCACCGATGCCGAGCCCAACAAGGAGTAGGACATCGTATTTTGTGTAGTCTTGGGCAGGAGCGCCGTATGGGCCGTCGATAAGGAGCCTTGGGAACCTGTTAACACAAGCATTGCAAAATTCATGGGGTTATTGCATTGCTCGCAAGAGTAGGATCTTAAATTTGGACCGATCATAAGGTCGGCCCATGATGTAATCTGCATGGTCCACAACAGTCATCAGGTGGGTGGCTCATGTACGTTTAGAGGTGGGCATCGTGTTGAGTCAGACTAAGTTAGGACTGACCCGACTTGATCTGGTTTTGAAATAGGCCTGACCCGAACTCAACCCAACTTGGTACAGAGTCCAACATGCCTAACCTGATCCGAGTCTGGGTCTAGCTTGGACTAATCTGGATTGAGTTTGACCTGTCACAAGTACCGAGTCGGGTCAAGTCGGACCAAGTCAGACCAAGCCAGGTTGGGTGCAGCGGGTATCAACAAGCTGAAATCACAACTCAAAACCAAGTTTCAAGCGATTCACTTGCTAGAATTGCAGCCTCCATTAGCTACACAGCATCTCAAATCTGAGTGTATGCGTGTGTGTATTAAAGTCGAGTTTTGAATTGAGTCGAGTAAGTACCAAGTTGGATTTTGGGTTGAGTTGAGTTATTGGGTGACTCGGTTTGAATTGGATTGGGCGAAGTCAAATCGATTCGGATCAACTCACCCACTCATTCGGATCCAGTCAGATCTGAACGAGTAGGACGAGTCGAGTCATCCCCTGCCCAGCTCTACACGTGGATGTGAACCGTTGGTAAAATATTCTCAATTTCTAACAGCCACTGTAAATGCAATGGGGACCCACTTTATATATGTAAATGTTGATGGTCCACATGGTGTACGAAAATAATATAAACATGGTGCGCACTTTACCTTGGAACATGTTCGCCTTGCATGGGGTCTGCTCGTAGGAGGCCGCTTTGATCAGAAGAGGGTGGCTGGCAGACCTGTTTATACACATATTGTGGGGCCCATATCAATGAGAGAGTAGATGGAATTTTTCAATCAATCCATATGAATTGCATGACAGACATCATTGTACATCTGATCCATTCAAAAGGTGGGCCTCATCTTGGCGCAAAAATCAGACCGTCAACTTATGTGGGGTTACCCAGTATGAAAACAATGGACGATTTAGATAACTCGAGTGTGTTGGTGGCCCGATATTTGAGCCAGGTCATCTGCATGGCATGATCAGATGTCCCATGTAATGATAATACCTGAGAGAAGGCCATTTTGAGCTGTGATGTCCAGTCACCTAACGTACGGATATGAATGCTCAGGTAATCGTCTCCTGGGGCCGATGTGATGGAGAAGGGATGCCTGTAATATAAATGTTGTTCATCAGTGTCGTTAGTTGCTGCTGTGGTTAGAGCTCTACACAAATAGAGTTAGCTGGGTAGTTAATAACTTTGACTCAGACCTAAAAAAGCTCGACTCGACTTGGCTCGTAACTAGGTTCAAGCAAAGCTGAGTTGATTTTTTTGAGCTCAAAAAATTTACGAGCAAAGTCCAAAGCTAGACTTAAACTTCACTTGACTAGCTTAGAATTCAACTTGAACTTGACCTGGTTTGAATCTATTCAACTTGAATTGGGTTCACTTAGTATAAATATTTTATATGTATTTATACATTTAAATAAATTATATATTATTTATATTACAGTATATAATACATATTATATATATTAAAAATTATAAAACCTAAACTCGAGTTTAACCCATAAACTCAAACTCAAACTCAAACTCGGTTCGAAAGATCAAGCACAAACGTGACTCAAATTTGGCTGGAGTTGCCAAAAGCGGCCACTTGGATCGTTTACGACTCTAAGTATGTGGTTGTGGTTCTGATAAGTTCTTAAAACAACATTTACTTTGGTTCATGTGTTGGGTTGCGTCGGGTCAAGTCATCTCATCCAAGCCATTGATGAGCCACAGACATCACCATCATTACCTAAAAATTGATCATATCCCTTAGATGGATTAGAAGGTAAAATCTCAGGATATGCAGGGCGTGCCAAACATACCCGGTGAACTTGTCCCCGTGATATAAGCAATCCCATGGATCCTAAGACAATCCACCGACACCACCATCATTATCTTAAAATTGATCTCATCCCTCCTGATACCATGGGTGTCCGGCCAAACAAGCCCTAAGTATGTGGTTGTGGTTCTTATGAGTTCTTAAAACAACATTTACTTCTGTTCATGTGTTGGGTTGCCTTGGGTCAAGTCATCTCATCCAAGCCATTGATGAGCCACATGGGCGTGTTGGGTTCAGGGAGGTTCAACCTGAGGTTAGCTCATTAATTTACTTAAACGGTCACATTTCATGACTCAAGTCAAGTCTGATTCACTACCCATTTAGCTTGGCCCGAACCCACCTCTTAAGTGGGCCGGGTGAGTTGACCCGATGTGGGACCCGACTCTTTTCCACCCCTAAAACCCAATAAAAAGAGGCAAGGAAATCGTAGAAATTACCATTGGAAAGAGGATACTTCAGCGCAATTGACGAAGATATACTGTCCGCTCTTGTATCTAAAACCGTGGGGTTTAGTCATGTGCAGCGCGAGTACGTTTCCCGGGTAAACTGCTACCTGCAAGACCATCAAATGGCGTACACACGCACACAAGAAATCAGTTTATTCGGTTTTAGAATTCTTACGGGAGTATCAACCAATAAAATATACTCTACATGCAAAGTGGGGCCCACCACTTGAGGAATGCCCCAGATCATACACACGTGTACGGCGGAACGGTATAGCCTTACCTTGAGAATCTTCACTGACTCGTGCCCGGACCTGAAGGCGCGAATAAGGCGTTCGCATGAATAGAGAATAATAGGGACTGCCAGATACATCCATGTCTGCAACAGGTGGACGACCGAATATTAGTATAAATAATACATACATCTGCAAAGAAAATTACGAATAATGGGGACCGTTGATTGCACATGCCCATCCATTTGGGACCCTCGAATGGTTAATGGATGGCCCAACAGGTATGGATGATATGGACCATGTTGGATATGAGCTTGTGGGCAACCACTAATGGGTGGGTCCCACATGGCCCACCTCAGTCGATATAAGCCATTGATTGTACTTGTGAGTCACGTTAGCTATAAAATCAAAGGAGTGGCAAGGCCTTTTTTGCTCCAAGATCATGTGGACCATCAGATCCTGAGGGCCCACCTTCAGACCTTTGAGTAAAGATGGGACTCCTTGCAGGCTTCTTAGAGGAAGTAAGCCCAGTTCATAAATGGGCCTATGGATTAGCCCACAGTCTGAAAAAGCAGGCCGGAACCAGCTGTGGTGTGCCAACCACACACATTAGCCACCCTACTGATATCCAATTTCCAAGCCATCCCGACCCTGTCGTCAGGCCCATCATATTAATGGTTTGGATCACCAAACAGTGGGGCCCACATGTAAATGCATCCATAGTCAATGAGCTTACCGTTTTCTTGTACCATTTCTTGCTGAGGTAGAGGAAGATGCCGTGTATGATGAAGAGCACATAGACAATCACAAACAGGTGGTGGGAGTACCAGAACGCGTTGAAGCCGGTGAGCTTTCGCAGCAGCTTCGGGAGCTTGAGCTTGTTGCGTCGGAACCATGGCTGGGCCAATATGTACATTATGGCCATTAGCACCACCATCACGACCCCGGTCCACCCTTCCGTCCCCTTGACGAACCACCAGTAGTTTGGCAGCCGATTGTCGCCGAAGAACGGCTTCATCGGCTCATATTCTTCATCGGTCGCATGTAGGAGGCGAGGGAAATCACAAGTTAAGTGCGCACCTGCGTGAAGGCCCACTCCGATCGCGATACCAAATGCTATCACCTGATGATCCAGTTTGATAAAGGCCCAGTTAGCAATCAGCATTGTTTGGTTGCGCCACATTTTATATAGAAAGCTGGATTGAGCCACTGTTCAGCCCACCATATCGGCGCATGGCCATGACCGGCCCGTCATGTGCCCGTGACACACCGAAAGTTTCCCCAATCAGATCATCCTAACCATTCAATTGGACCGTTGAAAATGATCAGTGGGCCGGGTTGAACTGCCCAACCCGTGTCATTAATGCTATGGGTTGGATTTGGACCGAGGTTAAAGGCCCATGGGTCGGCATGATATGATTTTAAGGCCCAACAGGGCTGGATTTGTACAATCAAAAAAGCCCAATGAGACATATTGGCCCACACAAGTTTCAATGTTCTTGAAATGTATACTGGCCTAGTGGGCAGGGCCGAGCTTGGACCTTGATGCTTATCTAGCCACTGGAGCCCTTGACTAGTCTCCTAAGCCCAAGCCCTGAGCTTACACAGAGCCGGCCTTGTAAGGATCAACGGTTTGAGATAGACCAATCTAAGAACTGTTTTTGGGTTTCTCAATCCACAACAAGTCCCATCATATTAACGGTTTGGATCATTGAAACATGCATGGATCCAACAACTATTTTAAAACTCGTACCTTATGGAAGTTGATATTATCATCAAAGGGCACTACAGCCCCAAGCATGGTCCTGCTTCTCAGCCATGTGATGGTGTTCCTACACACTGGAAGCAGAATGAGGGCCATGTTGAACTTCAGTGTCTCTGCGGCTCCCTTAGCCGTGGTAACGCAGTAGCCCATCACGTCGAATACGGCTCGATGCTTGTATTGGATGAACTTCCACGTGAAGAGGCCCACACAAATGGACAGCCACAGTGCAATCACCCATATACGCTTCCAGTTATCCTGGACGAAGTAGGCGATCTTCCGGTACAGCCGTCGGATCGGGTTCGGCTCCTTCGTGGGGACCAGCTTCTGGCTGAGGACGTGGCTCAAGCTGCGGCTGTTCGTCGTCATCTTCGCCTTCGGCTCGATCGGCGCCTGCAGGAGTAGCATTTCCAGGTTGTACACCTGCGCACCAGACCCAAAATTTCAAGGCTTGCCCGAGGTTGGCGCATTTTAACAAAGTGGTATTGTGAAATTCTAACATGCGCTAGGTGGGTATGTACCTCTATGTATCCGAGGTTGTTGGGGTCCAGTTCTTCCATGATCAGAGCCGTGTATTCATCCGCGCGTTCTTGGATCTTGGAAAGCTTGTTGGCTGAAGCGCTGAGTGTGATAATCTGACACCATGAAAAGGACAATGTTATTCGGATATAGTTTCATCACGGCCGTTAATCTAGTGGGTCCCACAGTGGATGGCCCATGGTGAAGAAAACCCACCAATTAGAAGACCTTGTGGGCCCCACTTTATCCAGCAAATGAATCCACTGAGTGGATGGTAAGGATCATCCAATTGGTGTGATTATTTAACACGGACCATCCATATCTGGGGCCCACCGGATGAACGTTTCAGATCACCGAAAGTGGGCCGTATGTTAACAGATTGTCCTTCTGGAAACAATTTCTTTCTGGCACTCGGCCACTCACCTCTTTTACTTCTTCTTCTGTGATCCGTCCATCCGCATCCTTATCTACCCTGCAAAGGTGAGCACACGTGTCAGTATCCCAGAAACTTAGACACGCAATCCAAAATCTGGCCGTTCATCAGGCTTGCATTAGGGTGGGTGGCCCACTGCAGAAAAGTGGGATTTTAGCAACGGGTCGTTCATGGAAGAGCATACCAGAGGATCGGCCCAAAAATCACCCACGTGTACGGTTCTGGATTTTGGACGCATATTTCCAGAAGTCAAGTTATTTTTTATTAATAGAAAAAATCAGCACGGTAGGCGAGTCCGTACAATGCTTTTTTTTAACCGCCGCCCGAAAACTTACTTGACCAAAGTCACGGATATTGAATTATCGACGAAAGTAAGATAAAGCAGTTAAAAAAAAACGGGGTGTTTTCGTCAGCAGGGTATTTTTATCTTTCTGGGTCGCTAGGCTCCGGTAATAGTCATCACCATGACTTAACCTGTACGTAAATCCAGACCGTCCAGATTATTGACCGCACTGTTGAATGGTAAGCATCTGATCTCAACCGTTCAATCTGGATCCACAGAACCAATGGTTGGGATTTCTTGATCAATGTGATACTCCCATGATTTGGACGGTCTTGACAGATGCACACGTGTGCTAAGCCCGGCCTGAAAATTATTCGGGCCATGCACAGACGTCAGTCTCAAGTAAGGGTATTATCGCCATTTCACATGCACGCCAAACAATATCTACCCGTACACCAAGGGTATTATGGTAATTTCACGTACATATCAAAGAAGGTCTGCAGCCTGGAGTCGAAGCTCTGGTCTGAAAGCTGCTCCCAAAACTCGCGAAGCTCGTCCTTGCTTATGCAAGAAGACGTTATCCCTCTCCTCCGAGACAATGCATCGAATACTCTTCCGGCGAACTCCTGCGTCTCTTTCATTCCTGCAAACACCCCCACAGTCGCTCACTATTACAATTTTGCCCATGCCTGTTACGTCATGTTACACCAAAAAGCCCACGTGTCTATTTCTTTAAACGGCGGCGAAATGTCCTGTCTTTTATTTATTTATTTATTTCGTAAAATCCAAAAGGTCAGACTGGAGGTACCATTTGGTAGTCCGCCAGACCACCGAATTGTTCCCTACAAGTGTGGCACCGTTTCTCATCTGTTGGCTCCATTTGGAAGACGCTTATCCGCCTGTATGATTAGAATGACTATTTTGCCCTTCATGTTACGTGGCAATTTCCTCAGTTCAACTAAATATGATCCAAGCCGTTCAGTACGCTGGACATACCGTGGATGATAAATATCCTAAAAATACCACTCCCTGAAGATCCTAACCATCTGTCCGAGGGGATACAGACCATGGAATATCTGCAAGGAGTATGATGGCGAATTGCCAATCGCATGTGGACCACATAAGAACGGTTTGGTTTGGAGAAAGGTGGACCCCACCTGTAACATCTATGGGTCGAACAAGAAGCAACGTCTCGCGTGGGAGCCTTACACATCCACACGTGGGATAACGTGCCACAATGTGACACGTGTGAGAGTTTAAATCAGGTGAACTGCACAGTTTATATCATCTTCCATAAAAATCAGGCTATTTCACACTTCAGGTGGGGCACAGCATATCAAAACAAATGAACGGCTAGGAAAAAAAGAAAACTATCAATCTACTTTTAGTCCTGTGGCCCATCTGAAAACCTAGGATGTTGATATTTCACAGAGTAAGATAGCCCAAACCCCCACACGCGTGTTTCATACTTGCATGCGTGCACGCCTGTGGATGTGTAGGGCTACTGCACGTACGTGTGCACACATACACACGCGAGGTCGTGTACGTAATGTGCGAGTAGGTGATTTGAGGCACACGTGCGAGTACCGGTTCATCTATCAGGTGGGATCATCGTGAAAGTTCCCTGCCTCCAAATCCGGTGTGGTCCACTACTCAGGTAGGCCCACGTGTGTACACTAAACATAAACCGTTGGATAATTTTATTTCTACCCGTCCATTTTACTCACACGGACGTGGCCAACCTAATGAGCGGATCAGATCTTGAGTTGAAAAAAAAGTAGAGAGGATTACACAAACATACCTATGCACGGACCGAACTGAGACCTGGAGAGGACCCCATCAACGGCCAGCTCATCGAACCGTTTCTCAACCTGGGCCCACCCTTCTGCTCCACCAACGCTCTTGGTCATGAACTGTAGCCCACGGAGGGCACGTGCCGCACCTGACTTGCTCCTATCAATCTTCGAGAACCTTCTGGAAGAAGTCATCCTCCTCAGCTCCTGCGACACCTGCTTGAGCTTAAACGACAGCTGCGATCCCAGCGAAGAAGGCCTTCGCTCGAGGGTCTTCGCGAGTGTACTCGCTATTTCCGTACTCCCTCCCTTAACGCCGTGAACGGAAACGGAATCCTCCCTAACGTCGAGCGTTATCTCCACGTAGGATTCCTCGTCTTTGAGTCGCGCGCTCCTTCTGTTCCCGCATTTTCTGTTGCCGCTCAAAGGCCCGCTCAAAGGACCGCTGAAAGCAACTCGGTGACTGCTTCCCACGCTTTCCGACTCGGAACTCGGGTCGAGTCGGTGCTCGAGATCCTCCTTTTCACTTCCAGAACCCATCTCTTCCTTTTAGATGATTTCCTCAATGAATTCGCTTCTCTGAAGGAAAAGAGATGAGTGTTAGCCTTTCAGATCTTAAAAATCGCTGAGTTGACTCGGACGGTTCAAAAAACCAATATGAGTCGTGGAATTTTCTTTTTTCGTACTTTAAAAAATATATAATGACTAATTTGCCCTTGAATATATAAGATATTTTCAAAAAATGGTGTTATCGTATGAAAATGATAATTTTGGTGAGACATGTAGCATCAGAGCCGTTGGAAGAGGTGGGGATTGATTTTCACGACTGGGTCCACCTTTTGCATGGGCTAGATGTTCTGCTTGAGTGAGGCGGCTTTGGCGGGAAAGAAAGTGTTGTACGTGAAACATGCAGTAGTTTGATTTGGTCGGGTAGTGAGGAAAATGGAGGCTGATAATGAAATGAACTCCAAAACTATGGTTTTCAGACTCGAACTCGTCCGAGTTGACTTGGATTCTTTCCTACCCAACCTCCCTCATATAGATATGAAAGAAAAAACCAAAAAAAGATTTAAAAAAGAAGAAGAGAAAATCAATGTATCGGCAGATTCATGAAACGGAAACAAGAAAAAGCAACGTTTAATTCCATGATGGGTCGGAGTCTCACCTGGTGCAGTTGTGTGAGAGAGAGAGAGAGAGAGAGAGAGATGGTGGAAAATGAGGAGTGGGGGAGGAGGGTTTATAAGGGAGGGAAGAGAGGGGGGAGAAAGTCAGAAGGAGGGAATCCAGGGGCGCCCTTAGGTTTTGCAATTTTCTTTTATTATTATCTTCCAAAGATATAACTGCTTTGGGTGTTTTCGTTGGGATGTTTTTATTTTCAACGGTTCCATTTTTTCAAATGTCTCGGCTAACCTACTTCGTCAAACCTGGTAGAAAATCCACCCATGAATGGTAAAAAGATAAAACATCGATCTCACACACACACACACACACATATATATATATACACCTATCATAACTTTTGCAACAGCCATTATTTTATTGCAAACCACTCACATACTCATAATGGGGACTGATATGCAAGACAGCCAACCTCTTTAGGGCCCACCATGTTGTGGATGTGAAACCCACTACGTCCATCAGGTGATAGCTGAGATGGGCCATACCAATTAGTACAATGTAAAGTTGCTTTAAAAAACCCTCGGCCTGTTTGGTCCGTTGGATTAAATAGTATAGAATTGGAAGCGGATTGGCTGGTGCACTACACACCAGCTATATAGCTCATGTATTGAGGTCAGTAAGTTCTGTGGGTCCCATCATGAGGTATGTGTTATATCCAAACCGTTCATCTATTTTGCGAGATCGTCTTAAGGCTTCAGACCAAAAATAAGACAGATCTAAAGATAAAGTGGACCACACTTCTTGCAAAAAGCAGTGTGGTATTGAACGTCTACCATTGAAACCCTTTGTGGGTCACAAAAGTTTTTGATCAACATGAAATTTGTTTTTCCTCTTCATACAGGTATATTTTTACCTAATGAACAATTAGATAGAAAATAAACATTACAGTGGGCCCTAAGAATGTTTTAACAGTGAAAATCATTATCCCACTGTTATTTTCGGTGTGTTCCATTTGAGCTTTGGATATGATTCATTTTTTGGATGATGTTCTAAAATGATCTCTAAAGATTGATGAACAGTGTGGATATAATAAATACATCATTGTGGGGCTCATGTAACTTTGATCTCCTTTGAACCGTTGGTGCAACTTTTGGAGCTCGAGGAGCGTGGGTGCTCGTCTTCGTGCACAACGATTACATTTGTGGAAATCATACTACGGTATTTTGACTATACAATCCCATGGGATTTATGATAATAATAATTTTAAAAAAAAAACATTGCATTATGTGAAATTTGTGTTTGATAGACTATGGAGATGTAATTAATGGGCCACATTTACTTATAGATGTATACAACCCGAATATAAGAAATAAAGGACTACGAATGAAATGGATAAAACATATGTATCAATATGGGGCCACAAATATTTGATAGATTTCAAAATACATTAGAAATCTTACATTATCTACTAATGGAACAAGATGATATGATACCTAGAGTAATGCAAAAACATTTGTGGCCCACCATGAACCATTCATGATGAAAGATACATGCGGCTCCTAACTGAAATCTACAGTTAGCATCCCATATCCATTTTTTCTTATGTTGTGGCCCACTTGAGCGGTGGATTTGGATGATTTTTGGCCACAAGATCTGAAATCAAATAAAGCACCTGATGGACCAAGTTGATTTACATGTACAACATGAAAATTTGGCCATGAAAACGGTAGGCCTGCCATTAAGATCAATAAGTAAGCTACATACATTGAGTCAGACCTTCGGTTGACCACTGATAACAGCAGTGCGGCCCACCTTACGACTGGAACGGTCTGATTTTTCCCAAGTGATCATTTGGGCCCTGCTTTTTTCATGGCAGTGAAAGGTGGCAGAGCACCACTATCTTTCAGTTCCCAACTCATTGGGTATATATAGGCCACGACAGCACTGTTGATATTGGCGTTTTGTCCTGTTTATGTTTTCAAAGGCCCGATTTGATCATCATGGTGTGGCCCACTTTTTGTAGATAGGCCTACATATGTGTTATCGTAGTAAAACCCAGTATCTGATCATTTCACATGGTAAAAATGAGAAGGCCAGGCCAAATCAGAGAGATCAAGTAATCCTAACCATCCAATGGATAACTATCAAATGGACGGTTAGAAGTAAAAGTTCAAGTGGTCAAAATTCCAGGGGAAAAATCAGAAGGTGTCTAGCATTTCCCGCTATAATTTTTATCTTGTGATTCATTCACAACTAGGTCAATGGTTTTCTGCCTTGCGTTACAACTGTGAGACGCGGAAGTTGAATTATCAACGGTGGTGATTATGCATGGTACGAGACTGTGGCCTGAAACAAGGGAATGTAGAGACGCGTTGTTTTTCGTGGAATTATAAGATCAGTCAACGAGTTTTCATTTCTGATGAGTGGAGTCCATGGGTCGGTAATCCAGACTGTTGGCTTGTTGTATTCCGGACTTGATGGATTTTGTGGTGGAAACATTACAAATTGGAAGATCCTAACCGCTAATATTAAGAATTTTTCCAGTGGATACAATTGCAGTACTCTTCTCAGCTTTGTCAGCCTTAAATCGAAAAGATTAAGGTCGAAGGATGAGATTTGGGCCATGGTCAGGTTATGAGTGGTCTGGATGAAAAACGAATTGGGTCCCATGTGTTAACACTGAAAACACGAGTGAACCGTACAAAGCCCTAGGTGGCGGATCGGGTATCTCACACGTGACTTGTACATCAGTCCCATCTCATACGAGAGACACGTTTTGAGAGAGAGAGAGGGAGAGAGAGAGAGAGAGAGAGAGCCATGGTCAGGTTATGAGTGGTCTGGATGAAAAACGAATTGGGTCCCATGTGTTAACACTGAAAACACGAGTGAACTGTACAAAGCGCTAGGTGGCGGATCGGATATCTCACACGTGACTTGTACATCAGTCCCATCTCATACGAGAGACACGTTTTGAGAGAGAGAGAGAGAGAGAGTGAGAGTGAGAGAGGAATATGCAAAGTTCGTGCAAGGCGATCCTCTACACCGTTTGTAGAATAAGTGTATTCTACAATGTGGTGTGGGGCCCACAGTTATGCATTTCGTGACATCCAATCCGTCTATCATGTTTGCCCCATCATGTTATCCTTAGAACCGAAAAATCATGCTAATCCAAAACTCAGTGAGTTATAATATACAAAATCCTGCCAAAAAACTATAAAATCACGTGTTTTGACGCACCTGAGTTTTTAAATGGACCAATTTTTCAGGTTTCTATTTATCATGGTGGGTTACATCTTATGGATGGATTGGATGATATATAGAAAACACGGCAGACTCCATACACAATCATGATGGTTTCAATGGTGAGCATCCCCATCCAAACTCTTCCTCGTGGTGTGCCCCACCTGATTTTTCTATCAAACTTATTTTTAAAAATCAAAGATAAATTGAAGGGGCTCACATTTTGGACGGATTGGATTTTGCTCCTGTATAATGGTGGGCCCCACAAACCGCATTCTAGAGGCAATCGGGCTTCATGATCGTCCGTGGGGATAGTGGGAGGAGAACTTTGAAGGTGGATACTTCGGAAAAGGAGAAAATGACTCGCACTGAATGACTCAAGACCCAACTCATTGGTGGATTAGTGGAGAAGACTTGTCATATGCATGCCCACTCTCTTTCCAAAAGAAGAAAAGCTTTGATGGAAATGGATTACGTGGAGAAGACTCGTCATATGCATGCCCTCATAAAGTTTACAACGTGGCATAATCAAACAAGACCGTCGAATCTTGGGCCCCACTTTGGATGGGACCGTGAGTCCTTGCAACATCGATTTTATGCACGGCTTAAAACACCCAAGTTCCGTGGGGCCCACCATGTTCAATATATATAAAATCCACTCCGTCTCTCAGATTGTAACCTTGCATTTAAGGTCTGGGGGAAAAATGAGCCAGATCCACAACTTAGGCATGCGACACCACAACGGATGGTATGCCAATTTCTGTGTGCACCCGAGTATCAAATAGCTCCTACACGAGTTACATGATCACCCACCATGCCAAACTTTAAGGAGAAGTGACTGGCCCTACAACGTTGATGGCTGTCTAACCAAGTGGGTGCATGGGTAAAAGAGAGAGATGACTTATATTAGGGAATGAATAAAGTACGTTTACAAAGTAACTTAATATGACTTATATATATAAATTCTTAATTCTAAATTTTTAACTTTTATGAATGAATAAAGTATGTTTACAAGGTTTCTTAATATGACGTATATAAGCTTTATATTCTAAAATTTTAACTTTTATGAATGAATAGAGTATGTGTTTACAAGGGTTTTAGGGCCTGTTTGGACAGTAATTAGTTTCTTAAGATAAGTTACGTATGTGATAAGTAACTTATTTTGGCTTATGCTTATAAAGAAGATAAGTATGTCATACTTATCAGCTTCTCCTCTCTTTCATCTCTCTTATGCTTCTCTTCAGCAAATTATGAAAAGTAGCAAGGCTAAAAAATTAGCTGAAGTGATTAAATACTTCTAAGAAAAAAAGTGACTTATAACTCATTATAAACTAAACTTACTTATTTGAAATAAATTACTTATTATGGTAAGTAGAAGAAGGAACTTATTTGGTGATATCCAAATGGGCCCTTAATATGACTTATATAAGCTTTAAATCCAAAATTGAGGCATTAACTTTTCGGAATGAATAAGGTATTTTTACAAGGTTTTTTAATATGACTTGTATAAGCTTTAAATACTAAGTTTTGAACTTTTTTGAAATAATAGTTTATTTCTAAGTTCACAAAAAACTTTTCACCTGTGTAAAAAAAAAGTTATTATATGATTTTTCAAATCTAAAAAATATCTAAAAATAATATAATTATATTTTACTAAATAGTAAAATTTGACTTGAAATTCAAAATTAACTCTTAAAGTGACATATGTTTGAAAAATCATATGGGGGCAATTGCCTTAATTTTAAATGTTTCAAAATATTCTCTATGGTTTCTCTGTTTTGTGTGTATGTGTGCATCGCGCTGAGTTGGCGAGGGCACGGATACACCTGTTTGCTGCGAGTATACTTGTGTAAGTTTAAAGAATTGCACAAGAGTGGTAGACTCACAAGAGTTTCAACAAGAGGTCATGCGTTCAAGTACCCATTGTGGTGAAAAATCACCATGGTGTGAGTGCATGAAAAAAAAGTATGAAGAATTGCATCTTTTCATTTTTGTTTTGAAAAGTTTTGTTTATTTAGGCCTCATGGTCAATAAAGTCCAATCACATATGAGTTGGATTTAAAACCCAATAGTCATAAATCTTTTAAAAACTAGTTCATTAGAAGTTTATAAAAATGCTTCTTTTTATTATTTATTTTTCTTCATGAAAAAAAGTATGGCCTTTTTTTTCAAAAAAATAAAAAATAAAAAATTTCAGTTCTTTGGTTTTTCAAGTTCTCCTATTGGTTTGGATGAAAACTTTGAGTAATTTGAGCCTATGTACAACAAATGCATCATTGTGGCCTGGTGACAATCGTTGTATTCTAGAGGTTGATTTCTTGAGACTGCTACACTCAGTTTCAAGTTGAGCAATTTCAAATAATGCCTCAATTTCTATAATCTAATAAGTTTCTCCTCTTATTCTCAATTTTACATAGTTGAACAATTTTCCAAACTTCAAACCCAACAATCTTAAAATCAATTTCTTCATCTAAAACCATGGTTGCATCTGACTTGTTTGGAGTAGCCAAAAAGACACCCCAACAAACTGATCTCTTAGCCACGACCAGATAATCTGGAACCATCATATCCTGACCAATGGTTAGGATCTTGCACATATCTGTTGCATGTGTTCTTTGGCCCACGTTGTCAAAAACATGAACCAAAACTAAAAATCTCATACTCTTGAGCTATAACCTAAAGACTGTCTTTATGTCATTAACACGTGCTATCCTATCACATACGTGTAAAATCTAAGCATATGTGATTTTCCCACTTGGATGCCACGGTCAATATCAAGCCTCTTCACATGAAACAAATAACCTTTTCTTTTTATATTTTAAAAAATTACAAATTACTTTTCTCATGGCCCGAGCCAAACGCAACCTACACATAAAAGAAAGATCAGATTGTGGGGGCACGCCCAGTAGAATACATACTAATGATATGCTAGTAATGCTTCAAAACCATTTAAATACCGGCTACATCACTAAAATCACACTAAAAAAATGATCGAAACCGTCTAAATGTTGACTATCTAAATGGACAGTTAACAAGCATTGCCAAAGTTGCTTGTTTATGGTCCACCTGAGGCTCAAGTTTTTTTTTTTTTTTTTTTTTTTTTTGACTATATTATATATTCCAATGTGCTTAGTACAATTAATCTGTTAAATATCACATATCTACATTAATTTAAGATATTAAAGTTGACTTGGAATATCACATATGTTACTATGAGTATATTGAAAATTTCTAATGCATTTCAAATCCTCTATTTACTTATATCCAAACAAAATATTTAAATTTTAAATACCTTTCATTTACCCCCATAAAACACATGCTGTTTAAGTCATTTACTCTCAATTCATTTATCTCTAATTCCATTTACTATCTATCTTCATTTACAAGCTCTTAAAGACGAAAGCTAAACTAATAAGGCGGTGCGGCATAGTAGTAGCGGCACAGGATTACACTGAACTAAACTAAACCGGTCCAGTGTAAGAGGGTAGAAGAAGCTTTGCACTATGATTTATTTATGTTGGCAAGAGCTTGGAGTTCTTTGATTTCTCATATTTATAGAACTTTTAAACGGTTACTAGAGAATGATCTGTATTGTTACTTTCCACGCTCACTTACATGGAATAGCCGCATGGGCCATAAATGGTTGAAATTCATCGGATGTAGATTTGAATATTAGCCATTAAATATTCATCTTCATACACAATCTTCCGTTCAACAAATCTTTCTTTCCATGACGTTGGCTGCATAAAATCAAAACATGGATGCTTCATATTATCATTTAAAATGCAATCTACGGTGGAAACAAACCACTGTAACATACGGTTGTAGGGGCCACCGTAACCTAGCAAAAACCCTAGCACATCAATCCAATCACGTTGGTTAGCTTCCAAAAACCCTTCGGATATAATATTACGGCCGTTTATATTTGTCCTTTTGCCTTTTATTTAATTTCGTTTCTCAGCGTCTATCACTGGGATGCAATATTAAATGGTTGGGATCCCAATTTTGAATGCGGAATCCGTGGGATGGGGACCACCGTGATCGTTGGATCCGGGACTGTGGGTCCCACTGTGATGTATGAGTTTTATATCGAAGCCGCCCACCTGCTTTTCCTTATCATTTTAGGACATGAGGTCTAGGAAGTTTTTAATGGTGGGAGTTCAATCATCACTGTTTCCTGTTATGTGGTCCACCTTAGATTTGGATCTACTTCATTTTTGGGATTATGCTCTAAAAAAAGCTGGAAAAATGGATGGACAGTGTGGATATAAAACAAGTACACCAATGTGGGCCCCACAGTCATAGATCCACCGACATCAGTGGTTCCCGGATCATGGAATATGGATCCCTTTCAAACTTTCAAATTTGGTATATCTACATGTCGTCTTTCATCCATGACAGGTACCATCATATCAACGGTTTGGATTGTCAGATCATGATCCCACATGCACGAAATCCTAATCGTCAGAAACTATACATTTTGCAGACGCGTTGGACCTTATTACCTAATTTGCTGTTGCTTCGACTAGTTGACGTTGTCTTAACCTAATCCGTGGAAATTGCCAGAGCTATTCGCACTAGGAGAGGTTCCAATTCATGGCACACGTGTGAACCTGGTCAGGCATTTGAGATCTAGGCCATCCATCGGGTGGGGCGTACTGTTCACCTTGCGCTGAATAAAAAACGGGCTGGCCCACCTATCAGGTAAGCCACACGTATGGCTACACTCAATATAGACAGCTAGTCATGTTTTCTAGTAATCAGTTTTACGTGTGGCCCAGCCAATGAGTAGATCGATCGGCTCCGTACGGTTAGCCTGGAAATGTTCACGGTGGGTCCCACCTGATGAATGAACCGGACTCACACCACATGTGTGCAATGATCTGTCTCTTCAATCACTTCACGTGCAAATGGCCTTACTGTAAGTCTAATTTTGTGATTATTACATTGGTAATGGCCTTCTCGTAAGTCTAATTTGTGATTATTACATTGGTAATGGCCTTCTTGTAACTCTAATTTTATAATTATTATGTTGGTTTGGATAATCACCGGTCGCATGCGGGCCGCCGTGGTGCATGAATTCCATCCAACCAGTCCAACAAGGTTGCCTCATCATGAAAAATACGTCACTAAAATCAGGTCAATCCAACAACTATGTGGGTTGCTACATGAATTTAGAAGATTTAGGGTGGATGTGCATTGTTTTCTATGGTGTGGCCCACCTAATAATCGCATAATTAAGACTGATTTTGGGGCATCCATTATCATTTGGTTCACTTAATATGTAAGTTAAATGACAAGTCCACATCGCAGTGGGCCCACAAAAATAATAGTGCATAAGTAGGTAAATAACTTTTACATTGTAGAGGAACTAGCCTTAAGAAACAAAGGCTGCTTTGACTGTGGTGACGCTTTGGTAATTTGCTGTAGTCATAAAAGAACATCATTGAAATGTACTAGGCCTTTGATCAAGGTGCAGACTCAACTTAGAAATGGTGGTGATATTTCAACCATGCACATGGCATATTTGTACAAATAATCATGGACTAAGTATAAACATAGAGTACACTGAAAATGATGGAGCCCTTGAAGTTTGGACTCTCTCTAATATACTTTTAACCATCCATAGGTGAAGATTGCTTGATCAGTGTGATTTTGGCAGTACCCTCCACCCATGATGTGCCCTACATTTTGGATTCCACCATCTATGTACAACGAGGATTAATCTTAGAATACATTTCAAAATGGAATTTTTTGTTGGGATTATCAACACTATCAGTAACTCTTCTTGGTGGACCACCATGCATGCATTAAAAAATAGAAAGAAATGAAAAAAAAAAAAAAAAAAGGCCACTTCACAGAGAAAATCCATCGACAACGGTGGATTTCCGTCAACCGACTGTAAATTTCCGTCAACTGAAACTATCTCCCTCTCTCTGTCCTTTATTGCTGACATTGAGAACGTTTTACTCGTCCTTGCAGAAAATAAATAAATAAAGACATGCATTTCCCTAGCTTTCTAGTCATTGTTTGTCGGATTTTTATTCCATGTACAGTTAGAAGAGACATTCCTTGGAATATTTTAAAGGGGGAGTGGATTAGGTGCGGCCCTAATCAATGGCCCACTTTGATGTATGCATTGTATATCCACGTTGTTCATCCATTTTGCTAGTTCATTAATTTTAAGGCATGACTCAAACGGTTGGGGTTCAGTCACCACCTTTTCTTATGGTAGGCGTTCAATCACCGATTTTTTTTCCTATGGTGTGGTCCATATTAGATTTAGAACTACATTTTTTTTGCTCATGCCCTAAAAAGAAAAAAAAAACAAAAAGAAAAAAAATCATAGACAATGTGAATATTCAATATATACATCAAGTTGGCCCATGGTTACAGCTGTGTTGTGTTGGTCGAGGACGCACGTAAGGGGACCTAAAGATAAACACTTACAAATAGATTTCTTTTTTTTTTTCTTTTTTTTTCTTTTTTTTTTTTCCATTTCTCTTTTACAATCTACGGGCTGAGGCATAGATAGCAAGGTTTTAAAACTACAATACTCCTTGGTCCCACAATTATGACGTAGCTAGATGAAGGAAATTATTTGGATAGAAGTAAATGGAGGAAATTGGGAGTAATTTAAGGTAAATGTTTTTTAAGCATGTTGGGATAAAGTAAATGTATGAAAATGAAATAAAATGGAAATAAATGAGATTGTAAATGAGGATTTGGAGGTAAATGGGGTGAAATGACTTTCTGAGCTACCTACAAGACTTGTGTGACTAAATAAAGGTGGCGCTACGCACATGTCCATCGTACACATGATATGCTAGTAATGCTTCAAAACCATTTAAATACCGGCTACATCACTAAAATCACACTAAAAAAATGATCGAAACCGTCTAAATGTTGACTATCTAAATGGACAGTTAACAAGCATTGCCAAAGTTGCTTGTTTATGGTCCACCTGAGGCTCAAGTTTTTTTTTTTTGACAATATTATATATTCCAATGTGCTTATTACAATTAATCTGTTAAATATCACATATCTACATTAATTTAAGATATTAAAGTTGACTTGGAATATCACATATGTTACTATGAGTATATTGAAAATTTCTAATGCATTTCAAATCCTCTATTTACTTATATCCAAACAAAATATTTAAATTTTAAATACCTTTCATTTACCCCCATAAAACACATGCTGTTTAAGTCATTTACTCTCAATTCATTTATCTCTAACTCCATTTACTATCTATCTTCATTTACAAGCTCTTAAAGACGAAAGCTAAACTAATAAGGCGGTGCGGCATAGTAGTAGCCGCACAGGATTACACTGAACTAAACTAAACCGGTCCAGTGTAATAGGGTAGAAGAAGCTTTGCACTATGATTTATTTGTGTTGGTTAGAGCTTGGAGTTCTTTGATTTCTCATATTTATAGAACTTTTAAACGGTTACTAGAGAATGATCTGTATTGTTACTTTCCACGCTCACTTACATGGAATAGCCGCATGGGCCATAAATGGTTGAAATTCATCGGATGTAGATTTGAATATTAGCCATTAATTATTCATCTTTATACACAATCTTCCGTTCAACAAATCTTTCTTTCCATGACGTTGGCTGCATAAAATCAAAACATGGATGCTTCATATTATCATTTAAAATGCAATCTACGGTGGAAACAAACCACTGTAACATACGGTTGTAGGGGCCACCGTAACCTAGCAAAAACCCTAGCACATCAATCCAATCACGTTGGTTAGCTTCCAAAAACCCTTCGGATATAATATTACGGCTGTTTATATTTGTCCTTTTGCCTTTTATTTAATTTCGTTTCTCAACCTCTATCACTGGGATGCAATATTAAATGGTTGGGATCCCAATTTTGAATGCGGAATCGGTGGGATGGGGACCACCGTGGTCGTTGGATCCGGGACAGTGGGTCCCATTGTGATGTATGAGTTTTATATCGAAGCCGCCCACCTGCTTTTCCTTATGATTTTACGACATGAGGTCTAGGAAGTTTTTAATGGTGGGAGTTCAATCATCACTGTTTCCTGTTATGTGGTCCACCTTAGATTTGGATCTACTTCATTTTTGGGATTATACCTAAAAAAAGCTGGAAAAATGGATGGACAATGTGGATATAAAACAAGTACACCAAGGTGGGCCCCACAGTCATAGATCCACCGACATCAGTGGTTCCCGGATCATGGAATATGGATCCCTTTCAAACTTTCAAATTCGGTATATCTACATGTCGTCTTTCATCCATGACAGGGACCATCATATCAACGGTTTGGATTGTCAGATCATGATCCGACATGCACGAAATCCTAATCGTCAGAAACTATACAGTTTGCAGACGCGTTGGACCTTATTACCTAATTTGCTGTTGCTTCGACTAGTTGACGTTGTCTTAACCTAATCCATGGAAATTGCCAGAGCTATTCGCACTAGGAGAGGTTCCAATTCATGGCACACGTGCGAACCTGGACAGGCATTTGAGATCTAGGCCATCCATCGTGTGGGGCGTACTGTTCACCTCGCGCTGAATAAAAAACGGGCTGGTCCACCTATCAGGTAAGCCTCACGTATGGCTACACTCAATATAGACAGCTAGTCATGTTTTCTAGTAATCAGTTTTACGTGTGGCCCAGCCAATGAGTAGATCGATCGATCGGCTCCGTACTGTTAGCCTGGAAATGTTCACGGTGGGTCCCACCTGATGAATGAACCGGACTCACACCACATGTGTGCAATGATCTGTCTCTTCAATCACTTCACGTGCAAATGGCCTTACTGTAAGTCTAATTTTGTGATTATTACATTGGTAATGGCCTTTTCGTAAGTCTAATTTGTGATTATTACATTGGTAATGGCCTTCTTGTAACTCTAATTTTATAATTATTATGTTGGTTTGGATAATCACCGGTCGCATGCGGGCCGCCGTGGTGCATGAATTCCATCCAACCAGTCCAACAAGGTTACCTCATCATGAAAAATACGCCACTAAAATCAGGTCAATCCAACAATTAACTATGTGGGTTGCTACATGAATTTAGAAGATTTAGGGTGGATGTGCATTGTTTTCTATGGCATGGCCCACCTAATGATTGCATAATTATGACTGATTTTGGGGCATCCATTATCATTTGGTTCAATTAATATGTGAGTTAAATGACAAGTCCACATCGCAGTGGGCCCACAAAAATAATAATGCATAAGTAGGTAAATAACTTTTACATGCAGTTGAATAACCTGTAAAATAAGTTTATTTTACAAAAACTTGTAGAGGAACTAGCCTTAAAAAACAAAGGCTGCTTTGACTGTGGTGACGTTTTGGTAATTTGCTATGGTCATAAAAGAACATCATTGAAATGTACTAGGCCTTTGATCAAGGTGCAGACTCAACTTAGAAATGGTGGTGATATTTCAACCATGCACATGGCATATTTGTACAAATAATCATGGACTAAGTATAAACATAGAGTACACTGAAAATGATGGAGCCCTTGAAGTTTGGACTCTCTCTAATATACTTTTAACCATCCATATAATACCCACTAGTTAGAGGGTGAAGATTGCTTGATCAGTGTGATTTTGGCAGTACCCTCCACCCATGATGTGCCCTACATTTTGGATGGTCTGGATAGCCTTACATGAGCATCACATGTGTGGAAAATAAGCTAACATCATTTTTTTATTTTTTATTTTGAATTGGTGGTGAAATATCACAGAAGCGCATGAATAATGCGTTTGGCAATAAAAAATGCAATGGATATATAAATCACGTAACCACTACAATGTTTTATTAGACATAAGAGACGCATCTCTTTTGCCATTGAATGTGAAGTTTCATCTACAGCTTCCGTCATTATTTTCTTAATTGACTTGTACTGATTAGACCATCGAGGTACATGGATTTATTGACAGAGAAGAGATTGGTCCACTTTGTATACCTCACGTGATGATCTGAGCTGTTCATTCGTCGCTGACAACCATGAATTAGTCAGAGACAAAAAACCACAGTGATCAGAAAACCCTGACCATTTTAAAGAATAATATACAAAACCACCAAATTTCAGTCAGTTAGTTGTCAGTTAGTTTTTGGACGATGGTCATTGAGATTTTTGGACCTTGGTGCATTTATGAAGTTATAAGAGAAATGAACGGTTTGGATCATCATCTACATATGCCATATCTCAGGTATACCTGATCTCGTACAGCTTTAAATATATTTATGTACGGAGACGCTCACCTGCGAACCAGTTCGTACGTACGACGTACGAACTTTTTTGAGAACCCATCATACGTGGTGTGGATCCAAAATCTGAACCGTTCATGTGAAGCAGCACCTCATGAAACCTCCTGGGACCATGTTTTACTTTGATCTAAAACTTTGATGGGCCATGAAAAATGAAAACAGTTTCCTCCCTTGATTTGCATTTATCTTTGTTATGGCCCACCAGAATTTTAGATCGAGGTGAAAACTTGTCACATGGCGTTTCATGGGATTACACATCACATGGACCGTTCAGATTAGACACCCATGGCACGTGTGGAAAGGTGCGCACGTGCGTAGGTGTGCAGGGGAGCATGACTCTATTTATGTATGTGGTTGGATGGATGAACAGATAAGTACTCATGAATAGATATTGTGGAACAAAGTCAATTGATGAAGAACTGGTGGACATGCTCACAGTGACCAGTGACAGTTCGATCGCTGTCCGGGCGCTTTGTTCATCTTACTTGGATATATAACAGTCCCTTTGGAAATTTAGAAAAAGATAATCTTGTTTGCAGATTGTAAACCAGAGATTTGTTGTATACAATTGTCATCGCTATTCAATGCGATTAGGCACTGATGAATGGTCCAAGCATCTGATGGGAGGTGGCGGACTGAAGTCTCTTCGTACGGTCTGACCATGACCAAGATCAGTTAGTTGCAGATAGCATACACATTGAATATTACGTTCCTCGTGCCGTGTATAATCACAGGTTTAAGATGTTGATATTTTCGTAGTCTGCAGACACAAAAATTTGTTATTGATGGTTGAGATCTCTCACTGCGGTGGTCCACTCCATTGTGCCATTAGATTCATGTTTGGGCTATATATATATATATATAGATATATATATATATATATATATATATATATATATATATATATATAGTGGATGGATATATTGGAAATCCGAGCCTATAGTGATGTATGTGTTTTATCTATGCTGTCCATCCATTTTGACATACCATAATAGGGCATGAGACCCAAAAAGAGGTAGATCCATGGCTCAAGTGGACCACACCACAGGAAGCAATGATGATAATGATGCCCACCATTAATAATTTCTCAAGGAACAACGTGATGTTTATTTGCCATCCAACCTATTCGGAAAGTCACTTAGACATTTGACACAGGGATGAATGTGATGAGGTCGATCAATCACCATCTTCCTTAAGGATAACTACTTTGAATCCACCGAGCTTTTCTGGACTCCTCACATGGACTTCTCGAATCTATAAGGAAAATGCAAGAAAAATAAAAATAAATTTTATAAAATTCATAATTTGATTGATGAATAAAACAAAGAAGTTCACACCCCTTTAAACAGGGATACTAAGCAATAGAAGAAATTTCAGAATCAAATTACCACTAAAGCTCCTACAATTTGCAACTTACTATAAATAGTAAACTTACTATTTATAGACGGTCGTAATGTCTACCAGTGCGCAAGGTTTTCAGCCAAAAATAGTAAGTGTAGTATTTCGCTTTACCACGCAATTCTCCTAATTATTCTAAGCACTTTTCATGTTAGGCGCAACTCCTAAAGCCCAATGGATGAAGACTAGTTTCAAACTAAAACTTGTTATTTATAATAAAAATGAAATTAAAATATGAAAATTTGATGGTATTTTGCAAATTTAGCGTGGGAAACTCAGTGTAGCAGGTCGGGTGGCTAAAGTAGCTCATCCTACTCCAAAATCATATGGTATGTCGAATAACTCATTCCGGATTGCCAAATACACCCAATTTAAGGTCTGACAATCTGGATCACTTTTATCGTTGACAGGGCCTTTTCTGATCCATCTTGGCAATGAAATTGTCTACGACCCACTCTACATCAATATTGAAGAAAAGAAAATACAAATATCAACTTGATCAAAACTTTTGGAGCTCTCAAAAAGATTTTAATGGCTGGCATTCAATCCCCACTGTGTGGTCCACTTGGGCCTTGGATATATATGTTTTATTTATTTATTTATTTATTTATTTATTTTATAGTGCATATCCTATACAGTGTAGATAAAACACACATCATGATCGGCCCCACAGAGCCCCTGCCTGAACCGTGTCCGTTCCCGCAGGGCAGGACAACAGTTCGGGTCCATGAGAGTAACATTGGAATATTTTCATTTGATTGGTCATCCAACAATCACCACATCAGCATTGATAGGTCATTCTCTTTTACAAGTCTACGTATAAGCTGGAAAATTAAGACAAAAAGATAAAATTTTGCTGATGGGGGGTAGTTGACAGAAGAAGACTTTTCTGCCATCAGGAAATTTTCATCCATATGTTGATGATAGTATCATCACACCTGCCTCCTCCAATGATAGTCAATTTGAGTTTAAATTTTAAAGTCAGTTAATATTTATTGTAATTATCTAATTATTTTTTATATGTACATATCTACATATATCAATAAAACTCTTGAGTTAGTGAGGACGGATCATTTTATGTACTTTCACTATTGTTAATTTACATGGTATTAAATTAGAGAGCAGTCTAATCCTACCATGGTGAGGATAGATTTTGGTCTAGATAAGGGCTCTGTGGGGTCCACCATGATGTGTGGGTTTTAATCTACACTATTCATCTATTTTTTTCTAGATCATTTTAGGTTATTAGCCCAAAAATGAGGGAGACTTAAGGCAAAAGTGGAGCACACCATAAAGGACCACATCACATAAAGCCATTGTGATAATGATGCCCACAGTTGAGACCTTCAAGGGACTCACTGTGATATTTATTTTCCATCCAACCTGTTGATAAGTACGCATGTACTTGAATGAAGGTAAGATACAAATTTCAGCTTGATCTGAAACTTCGGCGGCCCTTGAAGAAGTTTTTAACAGTAAGTGTTCCATCCCCACTTTATGGTCCTCTTGAACTTTGAGTTGCTTCATTTTTGAAATCATATCTCAAAATGATATGAAAAAAATAAAGGAATGGTGTGTAAAAACCCATACATCACGGTGGGGACATAGAGCTTATGCCTAGACCGATTCCATCCAGGCCAGGGTAGGACGAGATCAGCTTATGGTTTTGCACCCTTTAAAGAATGTTAGGTACACATCTTCCTTGCACGTGACACTTGTTGATGCAAGAATCTAGGTCGCCCTCTTCCGACCTCTGAACATATGTACATGAGAAGAACAAAGGAAACCCTAGCTAGAGCAGGGGACCCTCCGATGCCAAAGTTAGGTTAGGAATCTAGGTTTGGTCGTGTTGAAAGGTTTAGGGCAAGAGATTCTGCATACCTTTTCATGTCGATGGGCCCCTTATTTATAGTTCTCATAGGGCAGGATAGTTCGTAATCTTAGGCACGTTCTGAGCCGTTAGGCGAGATATGCGTGAGTGGTGAATGTTGGCAGTTGCCCTAGAATCACGTGGTGGACGGTCACGCGCAAGTGATGAGTGTCAGCGGTTACTTTTGAATCGTGCGTAGTCGAAAAAGAGCATCTGCTCAGCTGAGGAGGTAGGTTAGCACAATTTTAGTCCGGACGTCATAGGTCCGCACAGTATGAGCCCCTTATTTCATCCGAGGTGGACCTATATATGAGTAATTTGATGAGGCTATCAGGACTCATGAAGGAGTTAGAGGGTACTGAAATTGGACATCACAAAGATTCGAGCTGAACTTTCATTTACTTATGTCAGAACCGAGTTGGATCAACCAATTGACCGGATGAAGTCGACTTGAACTGAGTCGAGCTGATCCCATCAATCAACTGGCCAGAGGTCACTATGAAGAGCTAGAAAGTTTGGCATTGGTCATCTGATATTTTCGATTTTGCCGAGCTTAGGGTTGGACCTATCTTTACATGGGTCCCGTCCATTCTCGACAAGCTCTTCCTCAACTTTGCCAACCTGATCAATCCTTTGCGCCTGTCCTAGTAGAGGGCCTCAGGACAATTCTTGTAAGGTACATAGTAAGGAGCTCGGGAGTAGATGCTGTGGACAACTAAACTTGGGGGCGTGAAGCCTTCCTTCTCTAGATGAAGTGGCGAAGGAGTGTATGCTCTTCAGCCCGAGCTGACCCTGAAGATGGTCAGATTATATATCCCACAACAACACTCATTATCGAAATTAATGGCTATAAACATTTAAGGTAAAGAGGTGAGCCTAGCTCACCTAAAGAAGACAATGGGAGCTTTGCTATAAGAGCGCTTGTATGTGCAATAAAACCCCTCTACAAGCCACACGTGCCAACATAACGCATGGGTGCAAGATCTAATCCATCAATCGAGTTGGTGCAACGTTGTACCTGTTTTCCCAAAATAAATATGGCCGATCAGAATGCGACCCCTTGACCGTAGGGCCCACCTTGATGTATGTGAGTACATCCACACTGTATATCTTTGTTGAAAACTCATTTTAGGGTGTGATCCAAAAAATAAAGAGATCCAATAGTGATTGACCATTAAAAACTTCCTGTCGGCCACAAAATCTTTAGATCAGAATAATTTGTGTGGTCTCTTCATATGTCCTTGTGACATTATCAACAAGTTGGATGGCAAATAAACATTCCGGTGGACTCTAAGAAGTTTGTAACGGTGAGGATTCAATCACTATTATTTCCTATGGTGTGGTCCACCTAAGATTTGGGCCTGCTCGATTTTTGGGTTCATACCTTAAAATGAGCTTTGAAAATGGTTGGACAGTGTGGATTTAAGGCACATGCGTAAACGTGAGCCCCACAGTCAGTGTCCGACCCACCTAAGAATATCGGGCTCTCACCTGATCCGCTCCCACATTAATGTGGGGATTTCATTTGATGGGTGGTCCGACAATAGCCACGTCAGCATTGATGGGTCATTTTCTTTCACAAATCTACGTATAAGCCAGAAAATTAAGACAAAAAGATAAATTATTGCTGACGTGGTGGTTGACAATTAAATTATCAGAAGATTTTCCTGCCATGATTAATTTATTAGGTAGTGACGTATATCATACCTGCCTCTTCCCAGTGATGGTCAATGAAATTCTCGAGTCCAATGTGGAAATGGATCATTTTATCCACTTTCACTATCGTTTACGTGTTATCAGATTAGGAAGTGGATTGCATCCTACTCTGGCCGGGACAGATATCAGTCTAGGCAGGATTTTGTGGGGGCCACTATGATGTATGAGTTTTATCCTCGCCATTCATCCATTTTTTTTCATATCATTTAATTAGGTTATGAGGTCAAAATTGAGGAAGATATAAGGTAAAAGTGGACCGTACCATAAAATCCGTAATGTTTATTTTCCATCCTACCTGTTCATAAGGATGCATAGGCTTGGAAGAATGTAAAATACAAATTTCAGCTTGATCCAAAACTTCCGTGCCTCCTAAGAAGATTTTAACAGTAAGTGTTCAATCTCACTTTGTGGTACAATTGAATATTGGATTTACATCATTTTTTGGGTCGTATCCTAAAATGATATGGAAAAATGAAGGAACGGCGTGGATAAAACCCATACATCAGGGTGGGCCCCACAAAGCAGGAGGCAATTGGCTTTCCGTATTGCACCCTTTAAAGATAGGTACTCATCCACCTTGTATGTGACATTCATGTACATCTATCTGGATTATCAAAATTGTGGGTCCCATTTTAGATGGACCTTACACTGATCAATCAATCACAACCGTCCAATTAATACCTATAAACATTTGAGATAAAGAGTTCGAGCTGGCTTACCTACATAAAACAATGGGAGCTTTGCTAAGTGCACAAGTACATGCAATAAAGCTCCTGTACATGCCACACATGTGCCGGCATAACACATGGGTGCAATATCTAATCCATCAATCGAGTTCGACCTTGTACATATATTCCCAAAATAAATCTCGCCAATCAGAATGTGGGCCCCAATATTGGAAACTGGTGGATGGGTTAATTAGAAAGCTTCAGAGCCGTACATTTGTTCGGCAATTTAGTTTTTCAGAGCCGTACATTTGTTCGGCAAACCTTGGCCCACCTGAGCAATGGATCATCTGGACATGGATTTACTGCCAAAGGCGCAGGAAGTTCCTGTGCTGGGATACTAGGTGGGGTTCACCGTGATGTTTGTGAGAAATTCACATGCAACATGAAGATCCAAAACTCAAGTGGACAAAATGAGAGGGAAAAATAGGGAAAGAGTTTCCTACTTGCGGGCTCCACTTTCACGTTTATATGCCATCCAAACCATTTATAAGGTCATTTATGCAGTGAAACTAAAAATGATTTAGCCAAATATGAAACTTTTGTGGCTATACAAATATTTCAGTGATGGTCATTAAGTGGGGAATCCCCACTGTTTTCTCTAGTGTGGACCACTTGAGTTTTGGATTCACCTAATTTTTGGTCGTATAAACTCAAATGATTTCTCACAATCATCACGTCTGATGCATGCATGAGCTTTATTCACGTGTTTGTGACTTAGCTTCTGCTAAAAGATAGTGGTTGAAAGTAAAATGGTAAGTCATCTAATTCAAAGCAATCAGTGCCATTTTTCTTCAATCATGCTCTATCCACAGTTCGGTCAATGATTTCGGCAGTCTGAATTATCGTACAACTATATTATGTACGTGTATTGTCATGCAACTATATCATGTGTACCTTTGAATTATCGCCATCATAAATTATTATTTTTTTCGTAAAACTTCCTGCATTTAGGGTTCTTCAACCAAAACAATACTCACTTTTAAAATATTTAAAGTAAACTGCCTAAGTTTTGCTAAACATCAAGAGATGCCTGGCATCATGTGCTAAACCATAATTTTTAAAAGATAAAAACGCCCTTTAGTCAAAACCAATTGTGCTTTTTTACCTTGGTTATAAACTTGTTTTCATGTGGGGAGATGGTCGCCATGATTGTGGGGCCCACCGTGTTCTGTGTGAAAAATCCGAGTCATCTACCATTTCCCTCACATGATTTTAGAGCTTGGGCCAAAAAAATAATTTAGATCCGAGGTTTATGTGGGCCACACAGTTGGTAAAAGTATATTTTGAATTGTAGACCTTTCAAACTGTACGAGGGCCAAAAAAAATTTAGTTCAAGCGTGAAAATCTAGCGGTTACGTTTAGCCCACTGGGAAATGCTGTTTCAATGGTTTGGATAACCTATAAACAAAAAAAATGGACCATTGATAGCTTAAAAGGTGGTAAACTATCGACCCACTTCATCCTATGTAGGTGCATTGGATCCACTGAATTTTGTGCCCACACCTTAAAATGAGATGACAAAAAGCATCCCAAAATTGAGAACCACCGAAATTTAATGGATCATTATATTGACTAATGACTTTTGTCACATCTTAATGACTCCACCTGTCTCATTATACATGGTTTTCATGATCATGGGGTCCACTATAGTGTTTGAGAGAAATCCATCTGATTCACAAATTTGACCATATGATTTTACACTATGGACCAAAAGCTCTAAAGTAAATTAAGCACTCAAATGAGCCACCAACTAACAAATAGTGGATTGTTAAAGACCATCGTCTAACGTTTTTCTGCTATGGGACTTGCCTGTGCATTGGATCGATCTGTTTCGATCTTGGACCTACACCCTAAAATTAGAGGATCGAACTAATGAATGGATTAGATTTATCACAAACATCATGAAGTGGGCAAAAATGATTTAGAGCTTGGGCTAAAAATTGATCTAGAACATCTCATGTGGACTGCACTGCGGGTAAACGTGTATATTGAACATGAGCCCTTCAAACCATTATGGGGTCAATTGATAATTTTATGGCATGATCCCAAAAAAAATGAAGTAGATCCAATTCTCAAGTGGACCACACCATTGGAAGCAATGGGATAATGACGAAGGCCCACAATGACGGTTATTTTCCATCCAACCTCTTGATAATATCATGCATGGATGAAGAGAATACACAAATATCAGTTTGATTCCGTAATTCCATGGACCGAACAAGTTTTCAATGATAGGCAATCAATTACTACGATTTCTTTAGCTGCGATTCACATTTACTTTATTTTAGGATCATGGTTTAAAATGAGCTGGCAAGATGCATAAATGACTAATGACCACACGCGTACATAAAGGTGACCCTTTTGAAACTTTCACAAGCCCATCCTTTCAAGTGAGGTAAAATCCCGAAAATTGAGGTTATTGCGGTAAATTGGACTTTCCGTCAATCAAATGGAAAAGATTGGTTTACTTTAAATTTTAAAAGGAGGCATTTTTCGGCCGACCGTGGCAAAGGTTGCCTGTTATACAGAGAAAAACTCTTTTTTAAATGGTACAAGACTAACATATTAGAGCCAACCGAGCTTCTAGCAAACCCCGGTATAAGTGTGATGTAGAGCGGGTTGCGGACAGTTTCATGGCCAAGATGGATTAGAAAAGGCTCAGTCGACGACAGAAGTGATCTGGACCGTCGGACCTTAGATCGAGCGTATCTCACAATTCGAAATGAGTTATCTGACGTAAAATATATGATTTTGGGGTAGAACGAGCTACTTTAGCCAACCAACCCCGATACGCTGGGTTGCGCAGCCCGGAATTGTAAAAAACCCCTGGATTAACGGTCGTTTCCCTGTTTTAATTTCGTTTTTATTATAAATAGGAAGTTTTAGTTTGATTATAACTCTTCATCCGTCGGGCTTTGGGAGTTGCGCCCAATGTGAAAAAAGCTTAGAATAATTAGGAGAACGGTTTGGTGAAGCCAAATAGGACACTTACTATTTTTGGCCGAAAACCTTGCGCACTAGTACACATCACGACCGTCTATAAATAGTAAGTTTACTATTTATAGTAAGTCATGAATTCTAGGAGTTTTAGTTGTCGTTTGATTCTGATTTCTTTCCCATTGCTTGGTACCCCTATTTAAAGGGTTGTGAACTCGTTTTTATTGATTAATTAATCAAATACGAATTTATTAGAATTTATTTCTATTTCCTGCTTTCTTTCCTCGTGGATTCGAGAAATCTCTGTGAGGAGTCTAGAGAAGTTCCGTGAATTCGGAATAGTTATCCTCTTGAGGAAGACGGTGCTTGACCTCACGTCCTCCCCTGTGTCAGAGTGTATGGGAAGAAGCATGCCCGAGCACGAGGTATAAGTATTTAGAGTTGTACACGAGTTGAAGCAAGTCGAGCTTGGCATAGTTCCACTAGGCTTGGCCACTAGCTGACCTCAGCTTGAACTTGGTTTGGCTCGGTCCTCAAGCCTGATTGGCTAGCTCAGCTTGGTTTGATCAGCAGCTTTGGCCAATTCAAGCCAAGTTTGAGCTTGTGTAGTATTTTATCAAACACACAGAGTGCACCTTTAATTTCTCACAGTATGTAATACAACGACAGCAATTTAAAGGCATTTCATCAAACACTCAGTAAGCAATATTAAAATCAAGATATAGTAGTAGTTTTATAACGTTATATATATATATTGTAGTGATTTGTTTCATATATATATATATATATATATATATATATATATATATCTAAAACAACACTTCATTGAGTCATTTCATCGAACACTTGGTGAGCAACATTAATATCAAAATAATGAAGTCATTGAACTGATTCCATCCAAATTCGATCTGAATTGAGATTCAATATGAGTTGATTTGAGCTCGGACAACCTCAAACTCGGCTCAAAATTTTTTTGAGCTTAAAAAATCAGCTCAACTCAGCTCAAACTCGATTTCAAAACGAGTCCTATCTAACTTTTTTGAGCCAAGTCAAGCGACCTAACCAAGCTAACACGGTTCGTGTAGAGATCCAGATGCATGCATCCCCTAACAAGACATTGCATGGTTCTCAAGAATCCTGTTTTCTTTACTTTCTTTGGTCATTTACCGCGTGAAACATTCGTTATACGTACATTGACGCAAAGCACGTGAATTTAATGAGATTTGCTACAGCCACGTGCATTTAAGGCCACTCATTTACACGCTACTGCATGTGCCAAGGTGGCACACACGAAAGATCCAATCCGTTCATCACGTTGCACCCATCATGTAGGCCCAAAATTCGTTAATCAGATAGACCATTGTTTAATCAACAATGGATGGATTGGGAAAATCTGGCCAAGTTTTCTAAAGCCGTTGGTGGGTTATAAGCTTTTAAAAAAAATAAATATTACCGATAACTGGACCAGCCTGGTTCTTGGCTACGGAAATCTATGAGACCCACCTGATAGATGGACCGGACCTCACATCGGTTTGCCATGCTGGCACATGTGGTGGCATGTACATGCGTTTCCATGTACACACGTTTGGTTTCAGCAAACGACTTCAAATTAGATTATGACAGCAAGACAATGTTGGTGGCTGCCTGATCTGGCTTTAGGGTTTTGAAAATGACCAAATCTTTGATACTCTGGCCGTGAAAGAGGTAGCTGGCTTTAGGGTTTGAAAATAGATAAAAACTTTGATACTCTGGACGCGTGATGGACCATACGCAGGCTCTTTAAAAATTGCATATTTGGAATATAAGTATTTCAAATTATTAATCTTACTTTAGATGTACTGTGACCCAAAAATTAAGATTATTTGATTTGGACCGTTAAAAATAAAAATATCTAACGGTCATATTTTAACAAATAACTGTCTATGAATCAAAGGCTAGGATTATTCAATAGAATTAATTTTGACACCTTGCCACGTTGAGGATTTGATAAACTGAATAGTAGCCTCTAAAAATTAATTCAATGGCTGAAAACTTAGAGTACTGTATTATAATTTTCAAATAATTTTAAAATATTTTAGTCAAAAGTGATTTTTTTTAATGCTCTATCACTTTTGGCATTCAACTTTCAACAATAAATGAAGGGAGGAGATATTCAAAATAACCCATATTTTCAATAAAGATTAATTTAAGCACTTAATAGAATGAATTTGTTAAATAATTTAAATCATTGAAAGTCATTGAAAATATTAAATTTTAGTAGTAAGTATTGAAAATAAAATTAATCAAATAGCTCTATTTTTGTTTGAGCTTATTCATGTTGAGTTATATAATTTGCATGTGTATCAAACCTCATATGCAGCTGGAGTATCCATAACTCCTTTTTCAAAATTTAGCTACAACTTTGTTTTTATATGTTCAAATGTATTGAAGAACCAACGTCATCACAGTATATTGCTTGATGGTTTGTTTTTTTAGCCCACCACATCATTGGACAATTAAGGTGACAGATTGTCTGTGACCAAATCACCAGAGGATATCCCGAAGGCCTGACACGTTGGAATTTGATTGGGACACGTGCTCCTGTCAAGGATATAGTCCATGAAAATCATTTTCAAATGTTATTAGATGGAATATATGCTCATCCACCTTCATTTCTTATAGTATCATGTCGCCCAATCAAATACCATCATGCTGAGGGCACAAAAATTTCTCTAGTAATTCAATCACCAAATAATTTATTTTCTATTTTGGATGTGATTGCCAAATAATTCAATCCGTGGTGACCTAATATGGTGGGATTTAAATAGCCATGCGTGGCAATCAAAGATGAGCCCCACACAAAGCATGTTTGGTCCGATTAATGGGTGGTGACCCCAACACCAGCCAGCCAGCTAATGTCAAAGTTTTATGAGTCCAATATGATGTATGTGTTGTATCCATGTCTTACATCGATTTTGCTAGCTTAATTTAATTAGGGCATGAGTCCAAAATTGAAGCATGTCTAAAAGTCAAGTGGACCACACTACAAAAAATAGTAGAAATAACAACATCCAACTTTGAAACCTTCTTACAGCTAGCCCACAATGATATTTATTTATTTTCAAACGTGTTAATAAAGTCACACAGACCTAGATATAGGGAACCACAAATGTTAGCTCAATCCATTACTTTTGAAATTCTCAACAGTAAGCCTTCAATCCAATGTTTCCTTATGGTGGGGTTCACTTGAGAGCTTTGGATTTGACTCATTTTTGGGTGCCCTAAAATAAGTTGTCAAAATGGATGGATGAAGTGCATAAAAGACATACATCATGGTGGGAGCCGCAGAGCTTTGAGACCATCTAGCTGGCTGATGTCAAGGTGACCAGCCAAATTGTGTTCGTTTGAAAGTTGTGTGCTCAAATAGGTATTGCAAATTCTACCATGTCCTAATCACCACGCTTCCCTTATTTATTGTGGGGTATGTTGTCGTCGGATACTGGCTAATAGATGAGATTGATGTAGCATTGTTATATATCGCCCTCCAATGGTCCTACAAAAACTGGAAAGAGTAAAAACAACAGAGTGGTGTCGGTGACCGGTCGATTGTGGACCCTCCAATGCCTAAGTTAGACTTGTAGAAGATGATTATAAGAAGGTAAGTTTAGGGTTTGGGTCTCTCTCTCTCTCTCTCCCCCCCCTAGCGGTCATATATACAGGGTGCCGGGGAGGGTTCTAGACCTACATATCCCACAATGATACATTGGAGGATTCTTGATTTGGCAAGATTCTTATCTCAAATTCATCAGAGAGATCTTTGGCTAAGATCAAGCCAGATCTCTGATTTCTCGAACTGCCTTTAGCAGTGGTTGACCTATTCAACTCGAGATACTGAGGGAGTTCGTGACCTAGAGCTGGAGCTCCTCTCTTGTGGGATTCTTACCAGTGTAGTAGACATTTATGGCAGGGATAGTCCTCTCCTACTGAGCTTCATTCTACCTCAATAGCTCATCTCTAAGCTAAAGGAACTATTTGTCTCACACCGATGGCTTATCGGCTAGAACATTGGTCACCCCTTAACTCGGAGGGTCCCCCTTAGCTCGGAGGCATATCACTTGTAGATAACCATTGCCATTCCATTGAGAGAGCCAATTTTCCATTATGTCCATTCATATTAATTTAGGATCCTCTGTCCCAGACCAAATGGTACACGTAGATGCACAAGTTTTTGCTTGTACAAGTGGGCCCATTGTTCATTGGCCGGTGCAACTTGTCCAGGGCGGTCCCAGATGGACAAAAGGTGATTCTTAGATGTATTTGATTAGACGATCTTCACCTTTAAAATCGGGGTCCAAAATAGATGGTTAGAAGTAGAAACATTGCATTACTCCACGTTCAGCTATAAAGCCCGAGATCGGTTGACAGGATCTTCTAATCTGGGAAAAACTTTGGGGCATCATTCATCATCTACGGGTCGCATCAGATCAACGATCCGGATTACTGAAACACAGGTCCCAATTGAAAAATCTGATAACCCCGGAATAACGTGGATATCCTGGGGAAGGATCGTACTCCTAACAAAAACGACGGCTGATATGGGCACACGTCTGTCGATTACGTCTATAAGAAGAGAGCTATGCTAAGCCCACTCGCATGCAATACAGCTCATGTACACACCACTATTTGCCAGCGTGGCACATGGGCGTGAGATCTAATCCGATCCATCAGGTTCATACGACCTTATAGATGTTTTCCAACTATAAATCTCGTCCACTCAAAATGTGGGCCCCAGTGTTGGAAACAGGTGGATGGGTTAGAAAAATAGATCCAAGTTTCTAACAGATGTACTTTATTTGAAATCTGTGGTCCACGTGGCAAGTGTATCGATCTAATTATTGGATTATGACATTAATATGGTATTTCCTTTCGGATGGATGGATTGGATCTCTGATCTATGTGCCATGATGTCATATCTGTGGCATGTACGTGAGTTGTATTGCACGCGTGTGGGCTTATCAATGCTCTATATCAGAAAAGAGCTTTTGCTAAGCGCAACGTCCGAAATAAAGCTCGTGTGCACGCCACACATGTGCCGGCACGGCACATAGGTGCGAGATCCACTCCATCCATCAGTTGGTCTGACCACTTATATGTTGAAAATCTGGTGGATGGGTTAGAAAGCTTCAGCCAAGTTTTTCAAAACCCTACATCTGTTTTAGAAAATGTGGGCCACCTGACGAGTGGATCAACCTGATTCTTGGGCTAGGGCATCAATAGAGTGGTACCGTCCTGATAGATGGACTGCATCTCAGACCTACCATTGCAAGGTGTAATATGCGTGGCGTGTGCATGAGCCTTATGGCACACGCGTGTGCCCTTAACAAGGCTCCCGATGGGCCACACTAGTGCACTGAGTGGTCATACAATCAGATGCGGATTGGCTAGTATGAAAGGCTCCCGATGGACCACACTAGTACACTAGCCAAATCGTATCCCATACCATTTGTAGACACCCCATTTTGGATCAATAAATTTGATTGAACAGAAACCCTAATCCATATTCTTAACCCTAATATAAACCCTTAACCCTAATCTATACCCTTAATCCTAAATCCAAACCTTAGAAATCCTAAAATCTCATGAACCAATACTAAAACCTAGTTAACCTAATTGTCATAATCCCACAAAGCCCTAAACTTAGTCCTGAAACCAAACCTTGTGAAAAACTTAGCTTACCGTGTCAATCTTTGAGTCAACTCACTGAGTCAGCTTACTTAGTCATCCCTCGTAACCTACCCAGTCAACTCACCTTGTCAAATCAATTTCATAATCCATTTTGGCCCCAGTGTATTCCAAAGCTCAATTTGGAGAAGAGGGGAGACAACAAGCCAGCTTCAGATAGCCAAAGTTGTCCATATGTACAAAAGGAAGCTCCCTTCTAAGTTAAAGTAGAAAGAAAGGACGAGCAGCACCCCGCTTGCCACATGGCACTGGTCGTACTTTGGTCAGCTGCCCACTCGTGTGTTACTATCCTCCCTACTTATTTCATGTATGTGCAAAATTTGGTAATTAATATGATGCTCATCTCTTGAGCCAAAATTATACCTTATGCCATGCAAACCAACACATAACATCTTGCCACATGGCGATCTCAAATCCTAGCTATCTAAACTCTTTTTAACCTCATGCTTTGCAAGATTTACTAAAAAAATTGGGTTGGGGGGCTATAAGTACCCCCATTCCCTTCACATTTCAAGCATCCAGAAATCCCTTAATCACACAATCATATATAATAATCTCTACTCATCCATAATCTAGCATCCATCCCACCAAGGAGAGTGAGATTGAGGAAGAAAGCTTAGTCTACGTAAAGCCTTAACACTAGCTTCTTGAGCCAACCTAAGTTCAATCAAAGCTCCTCGATATGATCCTTGTGACACTACCATCTACCCAACTATCTTTGATCAAGTTTCTTATAACCCATAACATTTGCATAGTATAACATTCATCTCATCATTTAACACACTTTTTACTAAATTAGCTCGAAAGTATGCTTTAAGACTTGCTAATTTGATCAGATCCTGCCCAACAAAAAACTATCAATTGCTTCATATTTCGTTACAAGCATTGTATACGTTCATATATGAGAACCGAGTCCTAACCCTTAAGAACAATCATATCATGTGATGTAGAAATCACATATTTGTATGGATAAAGCAGGTGCCTAACACCTTCCCTATTTATAACTGCGGTCTCTTACCTTTGATCGGAGAACCAAAGAATCATCTAAGGGCAAAAATTTTTCGGATCCCTTCCTTAACGTTTCTATAAGTTCTATCCAATTATAGAAACGAAGAAATTAACTAGTGGTGATTCTGGTAAAAAAAATAAAATCGATCAATTCACAAGCGCAAAAGCCTTCGAATGAGGTAACCCGTGGAGAAAGCGGTCTCGAGTCGATTTTGACACAGGATCCCAGTGTCCATACCATCATACTCGAATTCGATAGGGACCCATCCAGTACCCACCTCGTTACTACTCGATGCTAGAAAAGCTCTGTGAGCCCCAACTTGATGTATGTTTTTTATTCACTATCCATCCATTTTGTCATATAGTTTTAGGGCACGAGCTCAAAAATAAGAAAAATTAAAGTCTCGGGTGAACCGCACTATTCAAAATAGTAGTGATTGAATGCCCACCAATGAAAACTTCCCAAGGGCCACCAAAGCTTTGGATCAAGCTGATATATAATCGTGCTTTCCTTTCATCCATATCTGTGTGATCTAATCAACATGTTAGATAGCAAATAAACATTACAGTGGGCCTAGGAGGTTTTTAATGGTGAGAGTTCAATCACCACATTTTCTTATAGTGTGGTGCACTTGACATTTGGATTTGCCTCACTATTGGGCTCCTTCCTTAAAACGAGCTTGAAAAATAGATGGACGGCATCGATAAAACACATACATCATGGTGGGGCCATAGAGCACCAACCTGTACTGACCTTTGTACTGGAGGGGTCAGTACTGAATCCGAGTTCAATGCCATTGGCTGTCCAACAATTCCGAAGTTTGGTCTCCCATATTCAATGGCTCGGCCAGATTTTAATACCAAATGAACCATCATGGTGTGGTCCACATTTTCATGCGTAGAATAATCTGCACGGCTAATTCACTATTGAAAATGACATGCTTACGTTGTAAATTCATTGTAGTCCTTGCCTTACATGTGTCATCTCACTCTCTCTCTCCATCGTCCATTATTTTGAATATTGAATAAGTGTTATATAATGCTCAGGCCGCATATGACGTGTGATACGCAGGTACCCACAAATTGCATATGTGGAATATGTTAACTCAAGTCAAACCGTCTAAATTTCCAAATCTACTTAGAATGCAAGTAATCTAAGTCTACAATTTCTACGTAATTTACATATACATGTGTATCATCTATCACACACTGCAAGAGTATCAGAGTTCTATATTGACTTTAATTCTTGTATCCGAAAAGCCAGCTTAGGTCTTAAAACAAGAAAAGCAATTGAGTATAATTAAACCCACGCCCAGCGGTCCTGCCCCAGATGGAAAGAATCGGTCCGGGCAGGGGCTCTGTGGCGCCCACCGTTATTATGGGTTTTATCCACCCCGTTCATCCATTTTTCTAAATCATTTTAGGGTGCGAGTCTAAAAGTGAGTCAGATCAAAGGCTCAAGTGGATTACAAAGTACAGATTGAACTCCCACCATTAAAAACTCCTTGGGGCCACAGAAGTTTTGGATCAAGCTGGCATTTGTAGTTTCTTTTGTCTATGTCTATGTGACCTTATTATAGGTTGGATATCAAATTAATAAATATAATGGTGTGTTATATTTAAAAGGATTTTTTTTAATAAAAAAAATAGTGTTTCAAAATTTCGTCACTTATTTCTTTTAGCTTTGAAAATGTGTTTTCGTTTATAATGACTCTTTTGTCCCACATTGAAAATGGCCAAGGAAAATTTCATATTTATAAGAGGGTACTTTTGTACATGGCTTGAGTATATTAAGGGGATAAGTGAATTTAGCCATGTTGGGTAGGGCTGAAAGTTGGGCGGGTTGAACCCGACTAACCGGACATTGGGTTGGGCTTGGGCAGGATATATCGAGTCTAATATCGGGCTTGGGCTATACAAACACCAACCCGATAAAACCCGGGTCGGGCTTCAGTTGAGGTCTTCGGTTGCCCGACCCAACTCGAACCCGATCAATATGTAAGTTACTTATAAATTATAATTGAGTGTGGATCGTTGGAGACTTAACCGATTTAAAACAGTATTTTAAGCCCCTAATCATGGTCTATAAATAGACCCAATCCTCAAAGCCAATTGTTAGTGATTTATGTTGCACTTGGGACGTGGTCTAAGGATGAAAAATTTGATTTCAAGTCGATTGACACAGTCTCGCCTCAACTCAAAACAATTAAATCTTCTTACTTCAATTTAATTATTTTATTTTATTTTAATTTTTGTTTTTAAATATTTGTCTATGTTTTTAGCACCTATATATAACATAGTGGACCCTAGGAAGGTTTTAATGGTGCCCATCACTATCATTGTTGCTTCATGTGGTGTGGTCCACTCGAGCCTTGAATCTGCCTCATTTTTTGGATTATACTCTAAAGTGATCTAGAAAAATTGATGAACAACGTGGATAGAACCAATACATCACAGTGGGACTCACATAGCATTGCCTGGATTGATTTCCATCCAGGAGGGAGCATGAGTCTAGAAAAATTGATGAATAGCGTGGATAAAACCCATACATCATGGTGGGACCCACATATCCCCTGCCTGGACCAATTTTTGTCTAGGCTAGGGCAGGACGCAATCCGCGCACTTCCCCTTTACCATGCATAATATCTATGGGCTAATAGCAGTACTATTGATTCAAACACCATTTCAGCCATTTCTAGCTCTTCATGAGTTGGCACATTCTCCTTAGAAAGTTGACTTGCTTTGCCTCTTGTACACAAGTGTAGATTCCTTTTTTAAAAAAAATCATAATCCTTGCAATTAGGAGGTCAGTTTCTCGGTAAAAATATTTAAAATGAAATTATATATACAGAAAAAAACTCAATGCTTGGGTTTTGAATTGTCCCTTCAATAATATATTTTGACACTGGGGCTAGGAAAATCAAGTCCGGCTTATTTATGGTGTGAGTTGAATTTGTCCCTCCACCACAGTGTGAGTTGAGTATTCCTTCACCCTTACCCAATATGTTCCCATGCGGGGGATTATTAAAGTATTAACCCTTTTTATACTAGGGGTACGCGCGGGTCGGTTCGATCTGGTTCTAGGGTGAAATCAGAACCGAACCATTCTTAACAGTTCCAGGAAAATCGGAACCGGAACCAGACCGTTTGCACCCTAGAACCGAACCGGAATTGGACCGTAAAAACTGGTCCGGCTCTATGGTCCTGGGCTTTTTATAATCTAGCCTAGTTGCAAATATATATATATATATATATATATATATATATATATATATATATATATATATATATATATATCCAGCCTATGTCCATTTGTGTTGTGATCTATTTGATGAATGGTTTAGATATTGTGTAAGGTGTGCAAAAAGATATTTACGGAAACAATCAAACACCGCGTTGTAAACCATAAATCATGAGTTAAATAGACAACTAAAATATATTATAAACTAATAAAATAGACTACTAAAATATATTATAAATTCGGTCTGGTTCCAGGTTCGGTTATACATTCCGGTTCCAAGTTCGGTTCACAGTTTGGTTCGGTTCTATAAGACCCCAAGCCAAGAACCAAACTAAACTAATCGGTTCTTTGATTTTTAGAACCAGAATCGAACCTATGCACATCAGAACCAGACCAAACCATGTGTTTTGGTCGGTTTTAGTCCCATTTACCTGTTCTACCGGTTCCACATGCACCCCTATGATATATATTGATACACCATATTCTCTCAAGGCTCGAGCATTTAGAGCAAGTGGTTGCTTGACACATGCCCTGATAGCGTTGTATACATGTGCAATATTCGAAACTTCCATCAGGTGGGTTTGACTGGGCAGATGCTCTTTCCCAAAAGTCAGGTTGGTCCCGACTGAGAAGATGGTCTTGCCCAAAAATCAGATTGGTTCACTCATCAGGTGGGCCATGATGTTACAAACAAGTGGATTTTTTTAGAAAACTCCACCAATTTTCTCCGGCCACATATGGCTCTTGTAAACTCTTGTAAATTCTAGGCCACCTGATTAGTGGACCAACCATATTCTTAGGCTGGGGCATTTACATAGTGGGACCCCCTGATGGTGGTATCCTGGGTCTGGTAAATGAGCTGCATGGTTTTGAGAGGAGATTTATTCAATGACTGGATTTAGACTTTCCATGCCCAGACGCCCCCTAAGAATTGAGTATTATGTATTTTATACCCACTTGCTAAGAACAATTGCAAAAATATTCCTGTAGTCTTCTCATTTTATTTGGACAAGGTCTCACACACTAGTTATGGATAAGAATTTCGTCTACCTAGTCGAATATGGGGCCCATTGTGGCATTTGTACGGCATCCAACCCATCCACCATGATAGACTGCCCTGAAATTGGGACCCCAAAAAATCAGGTGCGCCGCTACATAGACAATAATGCATAACCACCGAGGGACGTCTAAATTTATTTTAGCGCATTCCATTTTCATGGAGGGGCTAGTATGCTGGACATGTTGGGTGGATACTTATAACCTACCTCAAGTAGTAAGCTTTTCAAAATAGTAAAAGACATTTAAACCTACCATAAATATCTTAGCTAGATGACTTTAAAAAGGATTTTAAATTTTGATTTAACTTTATAAAATTTAAAATAAATGAAAATTAGAAAAATTGTAATTAATGTACTCAAAATAGTAAAATTCAACTTTGAGCCAAAAATTGACCCTAAGATGTCTTTATTTTATGAAACTGTCTTGGGGTCAACAGAACTTGGTCTAACAATATCTTGTGGGCAATTCAAATAATCAATTAAAGGTTATGGTCATTGAAAGTTGTAGTGTATGTTAGCATGTTAAAGAGAGGTTTTTCGATAATCCTTTAGTGCATGCAAACCAAATACCAAAAGATTCCCAACAAAAGATTAGTCGAGTAATTATACTGATCGAGGTTCTTCTCGCCCTATGGTCGTGACTTTCTCTTATGCACACATATTGTGGTAGACATGGACACACTAAGGACTTTTGTAATAATCATCATCCTTACCTTTGGATAAAGTCCCCATGAGAGGATAACTAACATGTTACTGAATCAAAACTTGTAACTGAGCTCCATCAAGGGTTGACTAATCTCCATATTACTCTCTCACATGCTAGTCCATTGGAAGCAACTTTAGGTATTTTTTCCAACCATATAAACAAACTTGCTTCTTATTCTAGTTAATCTTAGATTATTGACTCTGGGATCACTAATCACATAGCCAGCGAAAAAGGTAATTTCATATTATATGCTTCATTCACTTATCGCTTAATGTTGGTTGATGGTTCCTTCCCTTGGGTACTTGGAAAATGATATCTCAACTATTTCATTACTCCATTGTCGATTCTTCATGCTTCTTCTTTTTCATCGAACTTACTTTCAGTTAGTCCATTAATCAAATAATTCAATTATCGTGTTTTTTTTTTCCTTCTCATTGTGATTTAGGATCTATAGACCAAGCGGAGGATTAGCGGTAGACATGAGAGTAGTGCGCAGTACCACTTTGACCATAGTGGCAACTCATTTTTATCTGTTGCAATGACTGATATGAATAAAGAAAATCAACTCATTTTTAATATGCTCGCCTTAGTCACATGTTGGTTGGTACTCTTTGTCGTATGTTCACATGTTTAGTTCGTTCCTACCCTGGTGAAAAGCATTGATAGTGCCAATGTCTAGACATTGTTATTTTATATAGTATATTGATGATTTTTTTTGAAGTTTATTTGGTTGTTTCCTGTGAAAAGTGGGACATAGGTACCCCTTATTGTATATATATATTTTTTCTAAATTATATTAGAATTCAATTTCATCACAGCTATTGAAATATTTGAGTCCAACAATGTTAAAATAGGTGTTAAGAGTTGTAGGATTTTCCTTTCCAAGCTCCACATTTAATTTCAAACATCATGTGTTTATACTCTCTATTAAAATAGGATTTTTTTCGAATGAAAAAAATCACCATTTCTTGGAAGTCACTTAATTCATGTTGACTGATATGATTCTTCCTATGATATATTAAGACATAAAACAATCCTTACTGTGACCTACATGATCAATAGTATGCCTTTTCAATCACTTAGATAAAATTATCAACTTCATATTCTTAAACCATAATCTGCTCTGTATTAATACCGAAAGTCTTTTAAGTGTACTTTAAAAAAAAGAAGAAAAAAGTGTACTTGTTTTGCTTATCTCATTGCGAGGAATCGTGAAGATTACGCTAGAAAGACTAGCATAAGACAACCCTAAGTTAAAATAATGATAATATTTTTGTTATGTTAATGAATTCGTTTAAAAATACAATGTCACAAACTTACAAAAAAATAATAATAATAATAAAAACAAGACCGCCATTTGTGACCAATTGCAATTCCATAATTGTACTTACAAGCTTCAATCATGAATAGCATGTTAAAAATGAGATATTCATGCTCAATACATGCTCTGGACTTTGTGGGGACACTGTGACAAATATCACCTAGATTTATGAATATTTCATGATATTTGCACAAAAAGTCGGTAAAACAACAACATCAAAAGCCAATATTTAATTTTATGTTATCTTCATGAAATGACATTTTAAAAAATATTATTTGTTTTTCAGCAAGATTTTCTTGTTAATATTGAGAGAAAAAACTCATAAAATCTTCCATCACAAGATTTGTCACTTGTCCCTTGCCTTGAAATAGCGAATCATTTCATGATGCCCCCAACTCTGCCCACGTCAGCATCTATGATAGAGGATTATTAAAATACATGTGGATATATTGCTACAGGAAACATTTGGACTTTGGAAGCGGATTAGGTGTTTCCTGGGTAATAACGTAATGGGTGTTACAATTTCCGTGTGGGGCCAATATGATTAATTTTTTGTATATCCACACCGTCCATCCGTTTTTTCAGCTCATTTAGGGATGTTATAACAAAGTTTTAAGTAGATTTAAATCTCCAGTGGGCCACACCACTGGAAAAGGTGTTAAATGACCACTAAAAGCTTTTTGTAGGTGGGCCTTGGAAGTTTTTAATGGTGGGCGTTCAATCACAACTGTTTCCCGTGGTGTGGTCCACCTGAAATTTGGATCTGCTTAATGTTTGGGGCCACGTCCTAAAATGGCCGAAAAACGGATGGAAGGCATGGATATACAACACATCATCAAGGTGGGTCCCACAATAAGGGTAACACCCACTGATGTGTCATGTTACAACGATCCAGATCATCTAGATTATGGGCTCACCTTGGATGGAAAACAAATAGTTATAAAAATCATAGATTGGAATATCTCAATCGACATTTTTCCTTTGAATATGGACGGTCACTGTAACCTTTAAATGATCACATGGTTAAAATGCTTCAATCAGTTTAATTTATTAATCAATTGATTTATTATTATTTTTTGGGTTCTCCAATCAATGGCGATCACCATGGTACTAACGGTTTGGATCATTGAAAGGACAAGATCTAATGGCTAAAATCTCGATGCATCATATTGCAATACACAAGGATGTATTCTAGCAAACCTCTTGCATGCAGGCTGTCAACGGGTCGGGCCTGGGTAGGTCTCGGCCCGAATGTTTAACTGTTTTAGGCCGGGCTGTCGGGCCAGCTCTATTCACAATTCTGATTCTGCAGGCCCGAGTCCGGCCCATTGACACCCCTATGCATATGATATTTTCCATTCCTGATTGCCAGGAAAGCTGTAGCTTTACTTAAAGCCTGACAATGACCACACGTGTCGGGAATCTTATCCCATTCAAAGGGACACGATCAAAATTTCCAAATGGGCCTTGGCATGGCTACTAGGCGGGTGTGTGATTAGAATCCTACCAATTGGTACAAGTGCCAGCGTGGCAAACAATTGCAAGATCTAGATCGTTCATCAGGTGGGCCCCAGGGGGTATATTTCCTGACCCAAAAAAATAAGATAAGTACGTTCATCAGGTGGCCACATTTTCCTGAAGAGAATGAATGTTTAGAAAGATTGGCCAATGGTCCATATTCTACCTACGTGTGTTTCAACCAGATGAACTTAGGTTGATCTTTATTTTTATTTTTATTTTTCCGGGTGAGGATATTCATGTCAGGACTCGATTAATGAATGGTCCGGATTTATCACCCACGTGCCACACTAGGAGATGAGTGTGTAGTATTCTATCGTACTCCAGCATGTACCCATTGCCCTTATCTTCCATAATAATTGATAGGATCATTACCCAGTGGACGGCTAAAGGAGCTTTATCAAAAGTTCTTGATCTGGACAAGCAAATTGCTTTTGGGTGGCGATTGGTGAGTTGACTCGTGCAAGTGCAACTTCCGTTTACTGCTACTCACACGTGTCAGTGTAGCACGTGAGTGACATCCAATCCGCTCATCAAGTAGGCCCCACCAGGTACGTGGTCTTGGCCAAGTGAATCTCTCTGTGGCCATCATTCATCAGGGGGACCATGTATACACAAAAGGAAATGGATGGTTAGAAAAATCTAGCGAGTGGTGTACATTCCATGTACAAGGATCACGCACGTTCGATCAGCTGAGTGTCCTATTTTGGCCTAGTAAATCTCTCTGTGGGTCCCTCCTGTTTAGAGGGCTTGGATCTCATGCACATGTGCCGAGTTGGCACGTTGGAGTAGGGATTTGTAGGATGGATTGATGTCATTCATACATCACTGTGCGCAACACACATGACGTTGTACAAGCTTTGTAGTGGAACCAATCTCAAACATGCGTCTGTTGAAACCCCATGCTTATCCACCGAAAAAAGAAAAAAGAAAAAAAAATTCAAGGTTGGATTTTCATAGAATTTTTTAATTGGTAGAATGATCACATCCATTTAATTGGTGGCCATCGAATGATCATTTAAAATTAAAATAGTCAAAATCAGACGACTAAAATCATGCAATCGTTGTATTTTCGAGCCTTGCACCATCGACAGACAGACCCACGGGAAGCGGATTGCGTCTTGCCCCTGCACGGAAGATAATCCATCTAGGCAGGGCTATGCGGGGCCCAACGTGATGTATGCGTCTCATCCACACCGTTCGTCCATTTTTTTATATTATTTTATGTTTTATGAAAAAATATGAGACAGATCCAAGGCTCAAGTGGACCACGCAGTGGGGATAAAAACACTTACCATTGAAGACTTTTTGGGGCCACAGAAGTTTTGGATCAAGTTGATAAATTTTTTTTGTATTTCATCTAGGTCTATGTAACCTTATGAACAGGTTGGATGGAAATTAACCATCACGTTGGCTCTTAGGAAGGTTTCAACGGTGAGTGTCATTTTCACTGTTGCTTCCTGTGTTGTGGTCCACTTGACCGTTAGTTCTACTAATTTTTGGGCTCTTACTTAAAATGATCTTAAAAAACTGAATGGACGGCGTAGATAAAACCCATACATAACGCTGGGCCCCACAGAACACTGCATGGATCGATTATCATTCAGGCGGGGGCAGGACGCAATCCGCTTCCGACCCACGGATCGGACGGTCCAATATCCATAATGCACGCCACAACTACAGTAGGTGGACCTTCCATTCGAGAAGGTTTTTAAATCTTAAACAAGAACTAAAATAATTAAATTAACGGTCGTCCAAAGTCTATCAGACGCTTGCATATCACAATGTTAACGTGCTTTCAAGAATTATGTTTTATTTTTAAATTTCGTTGGTCAATCGAAGAAGAACGGTGATGCGCCTGTAACAGCAGGCCATTCAATCATCGTTCATTTATTCGATAAGCAAGTCCTTAATCAAGATTAAATTAAAATAATGAATTTGGATATGTTCAGTTAGAATTAGTTGCACGCAACCTTTATTTTAAAGCCAGTGTTAGTTATCATTGATATTGTAATAATAGCCGTCCACGTGGATGGCACCTTTGTGTAGCCATCATGAGACACGTCCTTCCATGACTTAGAAAACTCAAGAGTGAGAAAGAAAGCTTCAAAACAGTATGTGTGGCTTGAGAATTATCTTACGGCTTTTGATTGTGACAGTGTGGTAAAAGAGCACGTCACACCTCAAAATTTGGTACTGGACATACCGAATTTTGAATGTCATGATTTATATTTTAAACGATCACAACCACAAATTTTATAAAATTCACGTGACAACAAACCAATTTTCATAAATCCGATATAAGTCTTACAATACTTTGATATCTTTTGAAAACTTTCAATGTACAATTTTTCAAATGGAGAAGACAGCTATAACTAAATCTTCACTCACTGACTAGACTTTACGCCCTTAAATTTTATCAAAGAGGAGTGAGCATAACAGTCGAGTGAGATCATCTCATACTTAGATATCAAAATTTCTATATTTATTTTCAAACTACATAACCATAACATATACATGAATGGTAGAGTATCTATCAAGGAATATGTAATGAGATATTAAGATAATAGAATATCATGAATAATATGAACACTCGTGAATAATAAATTAAATAAGTAGCATATGTTCACATTAAATGATATGAATAATAAATTAAATAAGTAGCATGTGTTCACATTAAATGATATGAATAGTCATGAACAATAAATTAAATAAGTAACGTTTGTTCTCATGATCTTTGGGGATTAATTTAGGGCAAAGCACATGTGTCGTTGATCTTTTAGAGATAACCCAAGACATAACACTTATACTATTAATCTTTTGGGGATGACCCAAGATAGAGCACCTTTGATGTTGATCTTTTAGGGATGACCCTAAGCTATTGCAGCCCTTGCTTGCCCTTTCTCTCGCCGATTGCGCCCCTGCCTGTAACAACCCTAAATTTTGGTACATTATAAAAAAAACTAAATTAAATATTTAAAGATTTTATTTTTAAATAAAAAATAAAAACAAGTCAATAGTTGAGTTGGTAGTAAAATTCTTAATTGAGAGAGAGGTTTAGGGATCGATTCTTGAAGTAGTAATAATAAATTTTTTATTAAATATCATTGCATTAAAAAAAAGGAGATAGGAAACCCTAAAGTAAAAGGAAGAGGAAATTTTAAGAAGGCTCGATCAGGTAAGTTTTAATCGTTAAATCTTTTTAACTTTTTATTATATTGTTAATTTCTTCTTGATCTATACAATGGATGGCGTAGATCATCCACACCATCATTGTATAGGTGTGTAGAGTAAATTTTAATAAAGTGATGTTTTTATGATTTTGGTCTAATTAGTAATATTTTAGGAATAAATTAAATGGATGAAATCTGATTGTGCTAAGATAGATCTGTACGGATCATATGATCCTTAAGGCCAAAATATACAAGGGCCATAATTTTTAGATCAATCTAACAATCAGATAGGCCACATTAGTCAGATCTAAAAGTGTTTAATAAAGGAATCTTAGATTTTTGCGCAAGTGTTGGTATCACTTGGCGTAGAAGGTCGAGATGGGCCATCGGTGTATGTGTGGTTAGATCCACACCATCCATCTAATGTGTAGAGGCAAAACATGATAATACCTCAAGAATCTGAATGATCTGACCATCCGATGGACCATCCCGATCAAGTAATTATCATTCAATTTTATAATCTTAAAAAGGAGAAAAAAATAGAATAGAAATTTTAATTATTTGATTATTTTGGATCTGGCCACCTAGGATGTTAATCAGAGGTGGGCCCCACCATGTAATAAAAATATATGAATAATAATGTTGTTGATATAACTGATAGGATTTCTGAATTCAAACCAACATAATTACCCTGTGGATTCTACACTACCAAACTCAGGTGAGTGACCCAACTTGTCTCATAATCATTAAAATTAAAATAAATCATTGTGATTATTTGATTTATTTACTGGTTTGAATATTTTGATATGATGATTGTACGATAAATTTATATGTGAATATTTTAATTGAGACAACTATGCAAAATAGGAAAAATACGCATTTACTTATCATCTCTCATTCATTGCATTGCATAATGCATGGTCGATCCTAGGGGCCCTCCCTGGAAGAAATGTCGATCCTGGTAGAGCGTTACCAGATGCGGGCTATGCCCAAGCCTACCGAAAGGTGGAAGCCTACCCAACGGGTGGATGCGGGTTGACGACCTCCAACCCAAGCAGATGGACGATCACCCCATCTGATGCATTCATACCCCATTTTACATTCATATCTTTGTACATGTATTTTTGCATTATTTTAATTATTATGATTATGAACCATGCTGGGTTATATCACTAAGCCTGACCAGCTTATATTTTTTATTGATGGAAAAACTGTACAGATGTGAATGAGGGTGGGCCGGTGACTCAAAAATAGGAATATGTGGTCAACCCAGAAAGGACTTAAGGGACACGTGACCTTACTTGACAAAAGAAGAAGTTGCAACCTTAGACTAGTCATGATATTTTTACTTTAATTATATTTAATTTTCTTATATTGTAAATTAATTCTTTCAAGTTGTTGGACATGTTTATTTCATTTCATAAGATCCCAATTGAGAGGGTCCTTAGTTATGTTTATGATTAATTATTGGAATAAATGATCGTTTCTTATTTTTGAGATGTTGTTGAGTATGAATGGAATGTAAATCTACGGTAGAGCTAGTAGGTAAATGAAAAATTGTATAATTGAATGAAATTAGTACACTCAATGTACGTGTCATGGGCCGAAACTCGGGTCTGAGGGTGCACACTCTGTACTCGAATTTCGGGGCGTGACACATAGTGATATAAGTGTTTTATCCATGTCATTTCTCGTTTAAATATATAACAGGTAAATAATATAAACACAATCTTATAACCACATAATATATCATTGATTTCTCACGACTTAAGCATGTAAATAAAAGCAAGATCATATCTAAAACTTAATTCGAGAAAGAAATGTAACTCAAGATTTAATTAAAAACGACATCATTTTATGATATAAATCAAACCAACCATAATCATTGTATGAAAAAAAATTAAAACTATACATGTAATGTTTGCGCAAACTTGAAATTTACAAAAGAATGGGGATCACCTAACTAATTTAGCACACAACGGACTCTAAGTCACTGTTAGATCCAATGTGCACTTGAAATAGACTTGATTTGATCTCAACTTGGCTTGACTCAATTCAACTCGATACCATTTGCTGTAATTTAGTTGGGTTTCAGTGTTACTCTATGAAATTTTAGTGTTCGAATACTCCAGCGGGGTTATTAATTCCCTCTCTAGGGATTTCACATTTTACCATACCTAGACTCGAACTCGACTTACTCAAATTTAATAGGTCAACATAGCAAGCCAACACAGCTAGCTAATGAATCAAGCAATGAGAAAACAATTCAAAGCTTGTAAACAAAAGTTTATGGGAGACAACTCACCTTACACAACATCTCTGACTCGTCCTAACTCAGCGTAAGACTTGGTCTGACTCGATGAATCAACCCAGCAAGTTGACTCACTGAGTCAACTCAGCCCAACTCTTTCTTCTTCTTTTTCTCTTTCGTCTTTCCCTTTCTTCTCTTCCTTTCCTTTTCTTCTTTCTTTTTCTCACTCCACGTCAAGAAGAAGATCTAGACTTGGTGACTCATTGAGTTAATGACTTGCTGAACTCTGTCCTTTGCTTGATCTCTTACACCCACTCTAGCAATTTCTTTATTTCTCGCTCCACGTCTAGCAGATGATTTTTGTTGTTAGAATACTCTCTCTCTCTCTCTCTCTCTCTCTCTCTCTCTCTCTCTCTCTCTTTCTCTATAATCTGAAGGTATAAATATGTAGTTCTCGCTTTACAATTCGAGTCACAAGAGGAGTTTCGAACAATTTTTACTCATGAATGATCAACACAGTTTGTATTTTGAATTTATATATCTTTGAATGCGATGTAATCTTAGTTAGGATATTAGTGTTCATCCGGAGATCACGTGGCCCACACAATAAACAAAATAGATTCTGAATTGAAGGTTACACTTAGATTGACGGTGGATTTTTTTTTATGGAAAAGATGAGTCGGGTCCAATGACAAATTCGTGTACATGTAGTTTTTCTTTGTGTTGTTTCTTCTAGATAGTCTTAATGAATGTAAGGGAGCTTAAGGACAAATTTTTGATGCTTTAAAACAATTTGATCGGTGGTTTCACAAAAGAAGAGTGTGGTTGCTACACATTTGTTGTGGTAAAACATGGAGAGAAAAACAGACAAGAATCAATACATTGTTGAATTCTTAGTGGTATTTGATCAGTGGGGATGTTTGAATTGTTATTGATGTCTTAAATCTGTAAGCAGCAGGGTCTATCAATGCCATCGATAGATCACTCGGTGTCATCGAGCATATATTGATACCATTTATATGTGCTCCATGCTATCGAAATAATCCAGAAAATCCATATTGGTTGCTGAAACATTTTGGTATTGTTACTCGATGTCATCGAAGTAAGTTCGATGCCATTGAGGTATTCGATGGGTCTATCTGTGCCATCAAAGTCTCATTGAAGTCTCATCGAGTGCGCATAGAGTTGCGTAAGTGAGAGATTTATTTCCTATTCCGATTATGATACTTTATATATTGGGTTTAATCGGTATTTGGGAGTGAGATGAGTTTTAGGGCTTTATAATTCATTCCTAATGGTTTAAGGGCATATCTAAGGCTTGTAAGCTAGATTCAAGGCTTGTTTGAATTGGTAATTCTCTATCTCTTGTAATTTATGCTTTTATAGTGCATACTTGTTGCCTAATGCCATGGTTTTTTCCTATAAGGATTTTTTCATGTAAAATTCGGATTGTTTGTGTTTGGATTTAATTGTACATTTGCGAGTACTTTGCTTAATTTGTCTTTGTTTGTTTCCGTAGTTCCCCAACATGAATTAATATAGATTCTTATGGTTTATGGCATTTCGACGCAAGAAATCAAAGGAGAATGGCAAGAAGGTTGCGTCTTCTAATAGTGTGTTAATAGCGATAATTGTCGATGATGATTTCTATAAAATCAGAGGTTAAGATTCATTTAATGGATGGTATACATATTTTGAGTCCAAGTCCCATTATGATGAATGTTGAGACTCGAATATAGTATAATTTCTCCCATTTATATCTTGGTTTTAACACCATGAATCAGCTTAATGTTCTATTTTACTCATGTATGTGTTGCAAGGTGAATTTAAGAGCTTGGATTGAAAAAAAAAAGTACTAAAAGCTTGAATTTTATGTTCAAGAATCACTAAGGCAAGGGATAAATTTTAGGAGACCAAGATTGAAAAATTCACATGCCAAAAATCCAAGAAAACCAAATGAGGAATGAAGAGAATCGAAGATTTGAAGTGAATAATCATGTAATCGTCCTGAAAAAGTATATTCTAAAGCTCTAAAGTCTATTTTGGGAAACTGCACAGAGTGAAGTCTGTTTTAACAAACTATGCAACGAGAAGTCTAATTTGAGAAACTGCGTAAATTTAAGGCAGTTTCTAGAGTTTTCCAACTTTGTACGAAAATTGGAGTTCTCCGTTTATAAATAGGGCTTCCCAGGGCATTCATAAGCATCATTCAAAGTATTCAAGAGCACGATTTAGGAGTTTTAGAGGGTTTGCAATTTTATTTAAGTTTTATAAATTATTTATTTCTTTTAGATCTTTTCTATTTGCATTTATTTTTTTCTTGTTGCTTTTTTTCTCTATTCTAATTATGTTTTTCTAAGTTCCTTCTAGCCCAAGCTAGAAGGGAAGCACATTGATTTAATGTTTTCATAGTTATGATGATTGATTATTTTAATGATAAGAAAAATGGTGTAAGTTGTTATCTGTCACGCCCCAAACCCTAAAATCGGATTCACAGGGATCCCGATCGTCAAATCCGGTATCGACAGCCTCCGTAGTACCCCATTCTCGGCTCTCAGCGTTCATATGCCAGATTCCGATCCTGAGATTCTACAAGGAGGATTTTTTTTTTACAATTAACTCATAATAAGCATAACCACAAGATTACCCAATTCACAAAAGAAACATCATCATCACATATCCACTAATATAATCATTTGAGTACAATGCTAAAAGGGAAATACACAAATCGAAAATCAAGCTCCAGAAGACTGTTGTATGCTCCAAGCTCAATGTTGTTGCAACCTCACATCACCTGCATGCATCTATTATGCATAAGTTTATAGAAAGCTTAGAGGGTGGTGTAAGTGTGTGCACAAGGTAAGTGCTAAGTATTCAATACAATGGCATAATCATATAATATCGAAAATACTGGTAATTCATAAATCGTATAATGTCGGAATAAGCAGAAATACTAACAAGATCATGAATTATCAGAGTAAACAGAAGTACTGACAAGGTCATAAATCATACGATAACAGAGTAAGTGGAAATACTAACAAGTCCATGAGTCATACAATATTAGAATACGTAATACGAATCAACTATGCAAATGAGGAATTATAGAGAGCCAAATATCAGATGCAAAGGATGTAATGCAGTATACATTCTTGATGAGTAACACAAATAGCATCAGCCGTACCTAAACCATACAAATGCAGAACACAATAACCCAAATTGCCATATGTCGCGGATGTAATGCAACATGCGGTGCGAATGGAATGAACATGCTAAAGTGTGAAGTCAGGATGGTAGTACGGAGTATCGCAAGCCATGAGGTCCATTACAATGGACTTCTATCCAAACTAGTCCCATACCTAATTTGGATAGTCAAACTCAATGTGGTTAACTCTTGATCTCAGGTTGGTTACGCGCCCCTATCGAAATCCTAGACATTGTGAAGGTATACATAACAAATAGTTGCACACCACCAACCCGAGTGGATTGTGAATGAATGAATGAATGAATATGCAACTCCTGCTCAATAAATCCACATATCAATACTGTTCATCTCTGGGATCATCACCGGGGTCTAGTACACTTTACACCAGCTTGCCTCCCCATCTAGCGCACAACTGGGTAAGTGGAAGAGACCTCATTATCCGCCTGGCCAGTAGTCAGACAATATCTACCCGGCACGTCGATAGCAGACTTATTCACGAGCTGGTTAAAATCAACCTAGCTATGCCCCTCACTTAGGTGGGTAAGGCCACACCCCCTCCTAACCGACCACAACACAGTGGGAGACGCAATCTACTGATATACGGCCCTCATGCGCTCATATATATCCACTCAATCTCGACGATGGGGCATTCTCTGGTACCAAAAGGGTTTAAAGATTTTCACCTAAGGTCATCTATGTCAGCCCGATGCTAGCAATAGATTTTTGGTGTCCCATCTGGCTATCCATGATATGCCTGTGGAGGCTACGACCCCAATGTCGCTAGGGCGTATAGTAATCATAACACACAATGCAAGATGTATGAGTCATACAATCCAGTCATGCATCAATCCTGCACATAACGTGTGCTCATGTGAGATAACCTTCACCTATCAAGGAGTCTCATAACAACTTGCTCAATGATATATGCAATGGTCAACCACATCTCATTCAAACATACAGATGATGTGTACGGGCATGTATCATAATGCTATGCTGTCACATACTCATAATCGGTATCGGTAACCAACATCAATAATCGGCCTAAAAAAGGGCCTAAGGGAAGGTCACAATGAGGACTTCTAACCATCATTGCCCATCAATGTGGACATTTAACCAACATTGCTCCCAAGGAGTGGCCCATACAAGGGATTCATACACAGCGTAACGGTTCATACATACATCGCATTGGGCCTCAACCATGGGCCTCGAATACATCACAATGGGCCTCATCATATGGGCCGAAAATACATCACAACGGGCCTCATCATATGGGCCTCGAATACATCACAATGGGCCTCGAATACATCACAATGGCCTCTTCATATGGGCTGGAAATACAGCACAATGGGCCTCGTCCATGGGTTTCAAATACACAATAGGTGGGCCCTACACATGGGTCTAATATACATAACAGGTGGGCCCTGTACACATGTCAAATAAGCCCCAACAGACGGACAGCATGCCTACTATACACTCATCAAGGTGGGCCGCGTAAGTGGACGACATGGATAAAATACGTACAACATGATGGGCCCCATCCGCTGCCAAAATAGACGGATGGTACGAATATAAACTACATGCATCATAGTGGTGGGGTCCACATCCTAGCTGGACAGGACGGTGTGGTTAAAACACAAGCATCAAGGTGGGTCATACGTCCATCAAAATGGACAGACAATGTGGCTACAGAATACATGCAATCAAGGTGAGCCCGTCTTAAAATGATCTGGAAAACTGGATGGACGGCATAGATGCAAAACAAGTGGGTGGCATGGAATACACCACATAATTCAAGTGGGCCCCATGAAACTTGCTAACATTAATACCTCAGCTATCAAGTTGGTGTGAGGTACTCCAGCCAATCCGCATCCACCGTCCACAGATTGGATGATGCGGATGCAATACATTAAATCAAGGTGGGCCTCAACAACGGGCCACAAACACATCAAGGTGGGCCTAGTCACATAGGCCTCATATATATCAAAGAGGATCCTACAATGGGCCACAAATACATCAAATGGGCCAGTCACATGGGCCTCATATATATCAAAGAGGATCCTACAATGGGCCACAAATACATCAAATGGGCCAGTCACATGGGCCTCATATATATCAAAGTGGGCCCATCCTTATGTATGTTTGAGACCCGACCTATCCATAAGTTAACATAGAGATGAAGTGAGAACCAAGATATAGGCTTGATTGGGAACTACTGTGGCCCTTAGAAGTTTGAACGGTGGACGTCACTGTCCACAACTCTAAATGGTGAGGTCCACTTGAACATTAGATCTGACTTATTTTTAGTCTCTAGCCCATAAGACAAGTTTGCCAAATGGTGGACGGTTTGGATGCAACACATGCATCATGGTGGGTCCCATAGATGGACCGTGTGGATGACACTGGTGGGACCCATGGAACTTGGTGACGGCACTCCAGACGCCACTACAGCAGCTATGTGGTGAGGTACACCAGCCGTTCCACCTCTCCATGCGTGGGGAGGTGTTGTATACAATACATATATCAGTGGGTCCCATGTGGGGCCCACCATAATGCTTGTTTTCCATCCAATCTGTTAATAACGTCACATAGACCGGAATGAAGGGAAAAAAATAAATTTCATAATAATACAAAACCTCTGTGAACCAAAAAGGGTTTCAATGGCAGATGTTCAACCCACACTGTTTGTTATGACGTGGGCCACCTGAGTTCCCCTAGCGGCTGATTTTTGGGTGGCCCATGGTCAAAGGGGGCCCGTCGAAATGCACGGGGTTGATGTTCTAACACATCATGGTGGGGCCCACTGCTGGGACCCATGGTCCAGCCCAGTCCATCCGTCAGCGTCAGCGCGCAGGCGCTGCCTGCGTGCGTCCTGCAACAACAGCGACAGCGCTGCCTATATATATATATATATATATATATATATATAGGTTTTGCATAGGTGGGGCCCGCATCAGGGAAATCAGACTCGGTCATTAGTTTCCATGGCTCTAAAAAAACCTATCAAGCCCAATATTGGGTATATTTCGGTGTTTAGAAAGGTCAAAGTGGATTTTAACGGTGGAATCTACTGTTTTCTATGCTATGGCCCGCCAGATAATCAAATTGGGTTCATTTTTTGGCTCAACACCTAAAATGAGCTTAGAAATGGAATGGACGGCGTGGATTAAATTAATACATCATGGTGGGGCATACATGAGTAGTGCACTCAAAAGCTTTATTTTAATATTTTATTTTATCTTTTTGTTTTTGTCGCTGCCGCTAACACACCACACCGCTAGTTCATTTTTCACGCCACGAGCCACGTCCAGCGTCCCTGGACGCTGGACGGTTTGCATGCACACAAGCCTCATGGTGGGTCCCACATGGACGTGGCCCACCATGCATGGACATATATATATATATATTATATAGACGGCGGTTCTCCTCTAAAATGCGGTGGGCCACACCGTCGGATGGATGGATTGGATTTAACACAAATCGGTGGGGCCCACTTCATTCTAGGTGAGGATAAAGAGAGAGAGAGAGACGTGAAAGGGGAGGGGCCCCGCCACTAATGGGCCCTCCCTTATATAATGCATACATTATGTGGGTCCCACTACAAGTGGGCCCTTAAAATAGAAAATAATGGTAGATCACCCACCTTATTGGCCTCCTTCTTGCTCCCTTAGGCTTGTATGCACCGATACTCAATGTTTAACGGTGGATGATGAAGTCTTGATGGTGGGGATGAGAGATGAGAGGGTGGGCCACACTTGTTGATTTGGGAAAGCTTGGGAGGGCTTAGACGTTTGATGCTTTGTTGCTTGGGAGAGAGTTTTTAAGAAATGAGAGAAATGGAGAATTAATGGATGAAAGGGATGGATGGAGTAGTGGGTGTAAGGAAAGGTGATGGGAGTATGGGTGAGTTAGATTTTTTGTAAAAGAGGAATGGTGAGGGGAGAGAGAGGGTTGACTTTTGGAAAAAGGAGGGATGGGTTGTTGTACTTGGGGTATGGCTTTTACTTGACATGGATTGAGGGGACATATCGTAGATATTCCCTCGAAATTCGCAAAGCGTGGTGTTTCTTCGGAATGAACACGGACCCACATCTCCTGGCCTGGGTATCGGTTCGGCGCGAGTCACGGCGTTGGAACTGCAGCGACGGCGCGGTCGTACTAGTACAGGTCTCGAGTCGAGCCGATTCTAATATATGAGACATGACTCAGGATTACACGCAAACATCGATAATAGATCACGGGTAGCCAGAATTCAATCGGGAGGACCGCGAGGCATACGAAACGGTACGGATTAGAACACGGGTCTTCCAGCTCTCCCTTCCAAATAAAAATTTCGTCCTCAAAATTTACACAATCATTGTAAGTAAACATAACTCATAATAGAAGTGCAAACAAGGCATCGTCATATAAAATCAGAGATAGCATACAGGGTACAACATACAATTAATCATCAAAGAGGTGGGGATAGCGCCCTCGAATCTCGGCCTCACGCTCCCAAGACACCTCATCAGCACTATGGTGACCCCTCCTTATCTTCAAATCATGAAAAAAAAACGATTGAAATTAGGATGCCTTACAGCCTCAAAATCTTATTAACGATTAATCTAACAAGACGGTCCTAAGAACTGGTCGCGTGAACCGTCGGCAACTCTGTCTGACGACTAAGGGTCCTGCTGGGTTGCATAAAGTCTCTCTTATTGGGGAGGTGTGTGCTTCCTCTATGGTTTTCGTTGTCACGGTTGTTGCTGGGGTCCCGATGGTAGGAGTTGTTGTCGCTGCTACTGGTGCTGAAGTCGAGGACGCTCCCGCCAACGGTGTCTCATCTCGTCGCACCCATAACAGACATCGATGAACTGCCTTGGAGGTAGTGCTAGGGGTGCTGTCGATGCTCGGATGGATGAGTGATTCCTATGCCTATGCGGCCGTCGACACTGCTGCTGCTAGGAGTTGCTAGAGGGGGCCTACCCTTCCGGTCTCTTCTTTGGTCACGATCCCTCTGCAAACTAACCCACTCAGTCTCATAAATCTGGGCCCTTCGTACTACCTCCTCAAAAGTTGGGAGCTCATGCCCAATCACATGGCCTCAGAGACCGTAACGTAAGCCGTTCTCAAAACAGCGGGTCTTCTGCCCCTCATTATCAACCAAATACGACGCGAACGTTGATAGCGCTACAAAATGGGCTACGTACTGCACCATAGTCATGTCTCCCTATACTAAGGTCTCGAACTCCAGTGCTCTCTGATGACGAATGTGGTTAGGGAAGTACTGCTGCTCAAATCGATTTACAAAATCATCCCATGTCCAGATGAAATCGGGCCCTACAACTTGGTAACAGAGGTCCACCAGTGATCGGCCTCGCCCTGGAGAAGAAATACTACCAACTGGACCCGCTGCTCAGTCGTACATGCCATATATCAAAAATCTTCTCCACATTGGAACATCATCTCTTGGCTGCAGTCAGATCTGCCGACTATCACAACTTGTAACATCTGTCTGTAACTAAGAGGCACTCACAGGTATGGTCGGATTCGCACCGGTCTCAGGTGAAGGAATGACATCCTTAGGCTGGGGAGCAGGGTCTAGGGGTGGAACGAGAGTCATAGGTGGTAAAGCTAGAGCCTCGTGGTGGAGCGGGAGTCGCTCTCTGGGTGGCATGTCCTATAGGAAAGAACAAAGGCACATATTATCCTTAAATACTCTCGAATATACACACGATGATGAGCTTCATCAGAAAGTCTCTAAGTTATTCGAACTTGGAGACCTAATCATTTTAAGTTCTCAACAATCATAGAGTGTGTAGGGTAGCTATCAGTAGATATGTGATATTATCCTCAGGTATTCCCAAGTTATACTCTGATACCAATTTCTTTCACGCCCCAAACCCAGGAATCGGATTCACAGGAATCCCGATCGCCGAATCCGGTGTCGACAGCCTCCGTAATACCCCATTCTCGACTCCTAGCATTCATATGCCATATTCCGATCCTGGGATTCTACAAAGAGAATTTTTTTGTATAATTAACTCATAATAAGCATAACCACAAGATTACCCAATTCACAAAGGTAACATCATCATCACATATCCACTAATATAATCATTTGAGTACAATTCGAAAGGGAAATACATAAATCGAAAATCAAGCTCCGGAAGACTGCATGTATGCTCCAAGCTCAACATTGTTGCAACCTAACATCACTCGCACGCATCTATCGTGCATGCTTATATAAAGCTTAGAGGGTAGTGTAAGTGTGTGCACAAGGTAAGTACCAAGTATTCAATACAATGCCATAATCATACAATATCAAAAATACTAGTAAGATCATGAATCATATGATATCAGAATTAGCAGAAATATTGATAAGTCCATGAGTCAATCAATTGTCAAAAATACTAGCGAGATCATGAATCATAGATATCAGAGTAAGCAGAAATACTGACAAGTCCATGAGTCATACAATATTAGAATACGTAATACAAATCAACAATGCAAATGAGGAATCATAGAAAGCTAAATATCAGATGCAGAGGATTCAATGTAATATACATTCCTAATGAGTAACACAAATAGTGTTAGCCATACCTAGATCATATGAATGCAGAAATACAATAACCCAAATTGCCATATGCCGCGGATGTAATGCAACATGCGGTGCGAATGGAATGACTATGCTGGAGTGTGAAGTCGAGATGGTAGTACGTAGTATCGCAGGCTATGGGGTTTATCACAAGGGACTTCTATCCAAACCAGTCCCATACCTAATTTGGATAGTCAGACTCAATGTGGTAAACTCCTGATCTCAGGTTAGTCGCGCGCTCCAACTGAAAGTCATGGCCATTGCGAAGGTATATGTAACAAATAGTTACGCACACCAACCTGAGTGGATAGTGAATGAATGAATGAATGAGTATGCAACTCTTGCTCAATAAGTCCACATATCGATATAGTTCATTTCCGGGATCATCACCGTGGTCTAGTACACTCTCCACCAGTTCGCCCCATCAAGCGCACAACCGGGTAAGTGTAATAGACCTCACTATTTTCCTGGCTAGTAGTTAGCTAATATCTACTTGACACGTTGATAACGGACCCAATCAAGAGCTAGTCAAACTCAGCCTAGCTATGCCTACTCTTTCAAGCGAGTAAGGCCACACTCCCTCCCAACCAACCACGACACAGTGGGAGACACGACTTATTGGTATACGACCCTCATGCGTTCATACATATCCACTCGGTCTAGACGTTGGGGCGTCCTTTGGTACCAAGAGAATTTAGAAATTTTCACCTAGGGCCATCTATGGTAGCCCGATGCTAATAACAAATTTTCGGTGTCCCATTTGGCCATCCACGATGTGCCTATGGAGGCTACGGCTCTGATGTCGCTAGGGCGTATAGTAATCACAATGCAAGATGCATGAGTCATACAATCCAGTCATGTATCAATCCTGCATATACCGTGCACTCATGTGAGACAACCTCCACCTATCAGGGAGTCTCATAACAACCTGCTCAATGATATATGCAATGGTCAACCACATCTCATATCAAACATACGGATAATGCGTATGGGCATGTATCATGATGTTATGCTGTCACATACTCATAATCGGTATCGATAACCAAAATCGATAATCAACATCAATAATCGGTCTAACAACGGGCCTAAGGGAAGGTCACAATAAGGACTTCTAACCATCATTGCCCATCAATGTAGACATTTAATCAACATTGCTCCCAAGGAGTGGCCTATACAAGGGATTCATACACAGCGTAACGGTTCATACATACATCGCATTGGGCCTCAGCCATGGGCCTTTAGTACATCATAATGGGCCTCATCATATGGGCCAGAAATAAATCACAACGGGCCTCATCATATGGGCCGAAAATACATCACAATGGGCCTCATCATATGGGCCGAAAATACATCACAATGGGCCTCGAATACATCATAATGGGGCTCATCATATGGGCCAGAAATACAGCACAATGGGCCTCGTCCATGGGTTTCAAATACACAATAGGTGAGCCCTACACATATGTTAAATGAACCCCAACAGATGGACAACATGCCTGCTATACAATCATCAAGGTAGGCCGCATAAGTGGACGGCATGGATAAAATACGTACAACATGGTGGGCCCCATCCGCTGCCAAAATAAACGGATGGTACGGATATAAACTACATGCATCATAGTGGTGGGGTCCACATCCTAGCTAGACAGGACGGCGAGGTTAAAACACAAGCATCAAGGTGGGCAATACGTCCATCAAAATGGACAGACGATGTGGCTACAGAATACATGCAATCAAGGTGAGCCCGTCTTAAAATGATCTGGAAAACTAGATGGATGGCATAGATGCAAAACAAGTGGGTGGCGTGGAATACACCACATAATTCAAGTGGGCCCCACGGAACTTGCTAACTTCAATACCTCAGCTATCAAGTTGGTGTGAGGTACTCTAGCCAATCCGCATCCACCGTCCACAGATTGGAAAGTGCGGATGCAATACATTAAATCAAGGTGGGCCTCAACAACGGGCCACAAACACATCAAGGTGGGCCTAGTCACATGGGCCTCATATATCAAAGTGGACCCAACAACGGGCCACAAATACATCAAATGGGCCTAGTCACATGGCCTCATATATATCAAAGTGGACCCAACAACGGGCCACAAATACATTAAATGGGCCTAGTCACATGGGCCTCATATATATCAAAGTGGGCCCATCCTTATGTATGTTTAAGACTCGACCTATCCATAAGTTAACATAGAGATGAAGTGAAAACCAAGATATAGGCTTAATTGGGAACTACTGTGGCCCTTAGAAGTTTGAACAGTGGACGTCACTGTCCACAACTCTAAATGGTAAGGTCCACTTGAACATTAGATCTGACTTATTCTTAGTCTCAAGCCATAAGACAAGTTTGCCAAATGGTGGACGGTTTAGATGCAACACATGCATCATGGTGGGTCCCATAGATGGACCGTGTGGATGACACTGGTGGGACCCATGGAACTTGGTGACGCTACTCCAGACGCCACTACAGCAGCTATGTGGTGAGGTACACCAGCCATCCCACCTCTCCATGCGTGGGGAGGTGTGGTATACAATACATATATCAGTGGGTCCCTGTGGGGCCCACCATAACGCTTGTTTTCCATCCTCTGATACCAACTTGTAACGCCCTAAAATTTGGGGGTCGAGCATAACTTAGCTCCCGAGTTCCAAAACATCACTTATGCAACATATTTAATGATGGATGTATGTTATGCGTATTAGTGCATAAAACATGAAGTAAATTAAGCCAAAATAGCAAACATAATCCAGGGATAAGTGAAAACGCAAGCGAAAGACTTAAAGAAATATATGTGTACATGTGTAAGTCCCCGTGGTATGTATGCTCTACAGGTCATAATACAAGTGCTTATCTTCAAAATACAAGCATCAAAATGAGATCATCTAGTACAATTACAATAACCCTGAATCCCCGTAGCTCAGGACACGGCTCACATGAACCCTCCTGAGAACTGCATAAAGGAGAACGCCTCCTCATCATCCCCAAACTCCTGCTCTGCCTCGCGGGTCACATCATCATCTGCATCTAAGACAGAGACTGGTTGGTGTGTACAACACCGTCACGTAACGTGGGAGTGAGTGATCAACTCAGTGGAACAATAAAGCAAAGGTTAACATGTTATCAATTCGGTCAAGCAGTAATGATAAAGCAATACAATCAAACATGTCCTAATTACTCTTGTTAATGCAAGTATGTATATAGGAATGATGCATGCCCTCATCTTACTCCCTTAGCGTCTTCATCTTACGTTACACATGACAACCTCCCGCAGTGCCAACGACTTCCACATACATGCAATGCAGTGCATGAACATGATTACCAAGTTGTTATTAGTCCTTTTCATACAGCAGGATTGGGAAGCTAAGGTACCTTCCTCATATCACTATCCAAACAGTGATCCATTCTAGGGTCATCAGTTCTAGACAATCTCATATGATCATATGGTTCTAGGTCGCTGCAAAGGGCTCGTCACCAATCAATGCATGCCTATCATACCTTCGTTACTACTCTAAGGCTCGTCGCCCTAATGCAGTATCCAGGTATGCTCGAGGTCACTACAAAGGGCTCTTCACCAATCAATGTAAGCCGACAGCACAAATATAGTGTCCTATACCACCATAATCAGCTCACGAGTTTGGTTGCTCACTGGTCACTACAGGGAGGTTCGTCACCCCAGCGTAGGCCGACAGCTCAACCATGGTGTCCCATACCACCATGCCCAGCTCATGAGTCTTAGCGGATCGAGGTACCATGGTTAACGGGATTTGCACTGGTAAGTTTGGTACCTTAGGTTCAAGCAGTAGCGTCCAAACATGGTGAACATACAATAGGGCCAATCGGGTTACTTGACGAGCTCGACTAGTACGAGCGCACGTCAAGTTGATCGACATGAAGTGCATAAACACTCCGTGTGGCCTAACCACTGTCGACAACCGAAGTACGACTCGAATTTGTCAGGCATGTCCTCCGTGGCAAACAACCTCAGCCACCAAATCAGAACCTATTACCGATTGCCTGGGCTATATCATAGTCCCAACCACATTCGATCATAATGAATATTCATATGAGACAATCAAAGCAGTAATGGATCCATAATTCAAATCATACAATCATATGAGCATGTTGTGAAGTGCAACACAAACATGATTTCACACACATTCATTTCATAAATAAAACAAACATCATAATGTAACGTACATGGAGGAAATCATACACATAATTAAGGTAGCTAAGATCCACATCGCAACCCTCATACAAAGTGCTCCCAGAAAACATTTAGCTCACTTAGACATTCTTACAAACACTTAGACTACATACGTCAACGTACATGACGTATGTTGATCACACAAGTATTAGGCTAAATCCTTTCACTAGGGAGTTGCCCCATATATAACACGCATGCACCTATGATGGATAGTCATGGCAAGCATGAATCCAAGTTCCATGTTCATTCATTCATTTCCACAAACACTTTGACTACACACTTCAACAAACATAACGTATGTTGACCGTGACGTGATTTAGGGCAAGTCCTTTCGCTAAGGAGTTGTCGCATATATAACAGGCATATATCCACGACAAATAATCATGTTAGGCACAAATCCAAATTTCATACATATTCAAACATCTCAACATTTACATAGAATATACTATATTCAACATAGTTCATATATGACTGTAAAGCGAAACAGCGTATCTAACATGTGAAATGACAATCCGGTCGATTATAAATCATTAATCGACATTGAAAGCCTTGAAAACCATAACCTATACGTTTATAGTCCGCACCTTAGACCGGAAATGGCGCAATGGATTCGATTTAGATGATAAGTCTTCGTCAACAGTGAATAGATAACCTAAAGCATGAACTGGATTAGCTACATTGACACTTAGACTATTCTAGGTTCCAAAATAGGTTGGGGTTTGATTGACTTACCCAAATATGAGATTAGAATTGCCGAAATAGCGATTCAGATGCAGTGGATTAGACACGTAGAGTAACTGGGAGGAATCCCAAGATGATTAACCAACTTCTCTCTCTCTTTCTCTCTCTTTCTCTCTCTCTCTTAGCTAGGGTTTAGAAAATTCGTATGGAGTTGAGAGTGAGGGTTTTAAGGTCTTTATATAGGCCTATATTGATGAAAATAGCCCCAGGGCCAAGGTATACTTAGATTATAACCAATTCGGGTCTATTTCGGTCCAACGGAGCACTTCTGGTGGTCCCTTTTCCACGTGCGGTTGGACTTAAGCTCACGGACCATGGATCTAGGTCAGTCTGAGTTTTCGTACCGATCAAATTTACAAATCGCTCATAGCGGACCAATCTCAATTCAACAGTCACCGAAACTCGATCAAGTCCACAAGCACTATGACATGCCTCGGCCATCTTACCTGATCCGAGGGTGAAATTGGGTCAAAATCCAACGGTCAGATTGCTTAAAATCGTCGCGCAAGCGACACGACTCAGATTTCATAATTTATATTTAATTTCTCATCATTCTCACACTCTTTACTCCGGACTCAAATAAATCGTCTCAGGACATCATTTGGACTTGATTTTCAAGGTGATTGTCAAGTCCAACTAGGCGGTCATAATTGTCTAAGTTTATTACTATCAGACTTTCGACGTGCGGTCCAAGTCCGAAACAAAGTTTCACGATGCTCCCAAGAGAAACTGGGTTTAGAGATTGATCCTAGGTTTCTAGGTAACGTAGCATTAGCGCTTCTACTCATTTTGGGTCTTGTTGTTCATATTTAAAGTGGTTCAAACTAATTCTACTGAGTATTCAGTTTAGTACTTAACCAAATTCTACCCTAATTATGGCAGAATACGGTCCTAGGGCCATTCTATGCCTCGTTTTGGCACTTCTAGTTATTATATTATTTTAATTATTTTTTTTAGTTTATCATCAAGTTTACCCAGTCTTTACCAAATTTCATGAGATTTCGTATTGTAGAAAAATTCTAAAAATTCCAGAAGCAGCAGCTGTCCAACAAGTGATTTTCGGATAGTTGTCACAACAACCTACTTTAAACTATATTATATATTTTATTATACTTTCCACATATTTTTATATAAAATTAGACTCATTTATCTTCAATTTGGTTTTTGAATCACCTAAATTGAAATTATAACGAGGGAAATATGATTTTTCAAATTTGGACAAAGCGCGTAGAGAAATGCAGAAAACGGGCTGCCCAATCCGTTGTACGGACGAGGCCTCGCCAAATCGGCAAGCCCCTCTCTGGTCACTGGACATATGGGCAAGGGCTCATCCCAGGGGCGATGTCCTCCCCCCCGGGTTGCTGAAAACATGTGGGACCCACCCCGGGTCCCCCCGAATTAAGTCGTTTGGGCCCACAAGTCCGTGTGAGGCATTTTTGGGTCCAATTTGCAAACTGAAATGAGTTACGCAACATACAATATATGATTTTGGGGTAGGAGATGCTAATCTATCCAACTAACTTATTTATTTTGTTAGATTCTCAAAAGTTTAAGGGTCAAAAATCCATTTCGTCCATTTATTTACTATTTATGGTAAGTTTTAGTTTTAGTATCGTTCTTCATCATTTATACCCTAGGATTGGTATCTATTATGAATATTCTTAGAAAAATTTAAAGGATAGGATAGTGAAAGGTGAAATTTCGAAGGAAAAGGGTTAAAAAGGGACTTTACGCTTTGGGATTGAGCTTTGAGAGTGCTATGGTTGACCCATTGCCTAAGGACGTCTAACTCTAGGTTGGTAAAAATCCGGGGTGTTACAATGTCGGCTTAAAGCGAGGATCTTGGACCCACACAACCCTTCTGTCATTATGAAGTCTTGATGGTGGGGATGAGAGATGAGAGGGTGGGCCACACTTATTGATTTGGGAAAGCTTGGGAGGGCTTAGACGTTTGATGCTTTGTTGCTTGGGAGAGAGTTTTTTAAGAAATGAGAGAAATGGAGAATTAATGGATGAAAGGGATGGATGGAGTGGTGGGTGTAAGGAAAGGTGATGGGAGATATGGGTGAGTTAGATTTTTTGTAAAAGAGGAATGGTGAGGGGAGAGAGAGGGTTGACTTTTGGGAAAAGGAGGGATGGGTTGTTGTACTTGGGGTATGGCTTGTACTTGACATTAATTGATGGGACATATCATAGAGATTCCCTCAAAATTTGCAACACGTGGCATTTCTTCGAAATGAACGCGGACCCACATCTCCTGGCCTGGGTATTAGTTCAGTGCGCGAGTCGCGGCGTTGGAACCGCGACGACGATGCGGTCACTAAGGTACAAGTTTCGGATCGAGCCGACTTCAGTATTTAGGACCCAGCTTAGGCTCGCGTGCAAATGTCGAATAAAGGTTGATTTAATGTTTTCATAGTTATGATGATTGATTATTTTAATGATAAGAAAAATGGTGTATGCATGTTATCTATTGTTTAGGTTTAGTTTTTTTTATCCTAATTTAAGATATATATGTTTCCATCATATGAGATCCACATTGATGGATAGGCTTACCTTGAATCAATCAGATTTCCTAGATAGGAGAGGTTCTTAACCTGTTATATTTCTTTGATTTTCATTTTCTCATTGATATTGAATTCTTAAAATCACTGGGGCTTGAGAATATATATTAATGGTGCAATTTCTAATCTTTTATATCATTTATTAAAATGTTTAAATTGTTTTATTTTTTGATTAGCTGACCATAGTGCTCAGATCCGGCCTAGTTGTGTTAACCAAGTCATCATGATTTTAGAACATTAACCTATGTGTGGAACTTTGAAGCTTGGGTGTTATTTTAATTCAGTTGAATTACATTCATTTAAAAATCTCAAAATCAAATCATCAGTTTAGTTTTTATTACTTAATTTATTTTACATTTGATTTTCTCCTTCTCATAATTCATCTCCTTGTGGGATCGACCCTGTATTCATGGGATACTGCTTACAAACCTCTGCACTTGGATGCAAGCGATCAAGTTTTTGGCGCCTTTACTGGGGAGAGACTGAGATAGATTAAATCTATGTAAGATAGCTAAGGTAAGTTCTTTTTTAAGTTAAGTTCTCTTCTAAACCATTCAAAATTTCTGTAGATTTTCTATTTTTCTTTAAATGTAATTTCAGTTGGGTCTTTCAAGCACTAACTATGACATAAGGTTACCCTGCTTGGGATTTTATCACCCAAGTGTTATGGTTGTCTTACGATTGCTATTTGATCACAAAGATCAGCCGTTAAATCTATTTTCCAGATTAACATAGTTTAATTTTTGCATTAGTTTTACTTTTGTTGATTTATTTATTTTTATTTTTATTTTTGTGGTTCGAACCCTCATAGTCGGCCCTACCGCCTAGGTTGTTGATTTATTTTTGCTTTATGGATTGAACCCTAATGGTCGGCCCTGCCTCTTGGGTTGTTGATTTATTTTGCTTTGTAGATTGAACCCTCATGGTTGACCCTGCTACCTGGGTTGTTGGTTAAGTTTTTATTTTTATTTTAAATATCATACTTGCTATTTGAATTCGTGGTATTTGTTGTATGGTGTGGATGATTTATGTCCCGTTAGAATAGGGATCAAAACAATCGACTCTCCTCTGAAGGGGGACTAATTCCAGGCTTTGATCATTCACTTAGAAGAGGCACTCAACACCACTTGGATTCCATGGCAGACCCATGTTGATAATCCAAATCCAAATCTGCCCGATCCAACTATAAATCAAAACAGAGAAAATCAACCCAATCATCCTCTTGAGGATGAAAATGAAGTTTATAGGAATGTGTTAAACCAACCATGGATTTTACGTGACATCTTTACCCTGAGAGATCAACTTTACCATCTTGCATAGTGTTCTCTGCTCACACAGGGAATATTAATTTTAAACCAAGTGTGGTTCAATTAATTCCTAAATTTCATGGCTTAGATTCTGAAAGCCCCTACTTGCACCTCAAGGACTTTGATGAAGTAATTACAACGTTACAAGTAAACAATGACAATAGGGATATACTTAAGCTTAGGTTATTCTCATTTTCTCTAAACGATCGGGCTAAAGCATGGCTCAACTACCATCACTTCATGGCAAGCCTTAAGTAGAGAGTTTTTGAAAAAGTTCTTTCCCGAGCACAAAACAAATGCACTAAAACAAGAAATCATGTCATTCTCCCAAAAGGAGAATGAATTATTTTTTCAAGCTTGGGAGCACTTCAAACACCTTATACTTACTTGTCCACATCATGGTTATGAACTATAACACATGGTTGATGCGTTTCGAAAGGGGCTCACCATGAATAGCCGTCAGTTCATAGAGATGATGTATGGTGGAACTTTTCTTGACAAGGATCATATTGAGGCTTGGGATTTTCTAGACATGTTAGCAGAGAATACGTAGACATGAAATGTCTCTAATAAACTAGACCAAACTAGACCCATTCCTAGAGAGAAAGCTAAGATGTATATCCTAAGAGAGGAAGGCGCCTTTAATGCAAAATTCACTGCATTGGCTAGAAAGGTCAAAGCCTTGAAACTTAAGAAGGTTAATATGGTTAAAGAAAACACTTCCTTAGGTAATTTTTGTAGCATTTGTGGTGGTACAGACCATGACACAAAGGATTGTCCAATAATCTCAGTTGTACAAAATATCACGCATGAGCATGAGCAAGCAAATGCTATAAATAACTACCAAAGGTCAGTTATGCAACCAATGGGAAACACGTATAATCCAAATTGGCGTAACCATCCTAATCTTAGTTGGAGGAATGGACCAAAAATTAATGCAACCAATGCACCTCAAATGCCTCCACAAAATAACTTTTTCGGGGCACTTAACAATGCGCCATATGTGCCCCCGCCAAAGCAATCATTTATGGAGGATGCATTAACCGCATTCATGAACTTTGAAGCTCAAATGAATTAGTCTCTAATCCAATCAAATCAGGAATTAAAGACTGTCGTGGCTAGGATTGAGACTCAACTAAATGTTAGGGGAAAAGGCACACTTCCTTCTCAACCTGTGCCAAACCCTAGAAACACACATTTCATTAGAGACTCAAATCCAAGTGAGCTACATCATGAATAAGCTAAGGCTATCATTACCTTGAGAAGTGGAAAAGAGGTCGATAACAAGATAATGCAACCGGTAGAAATACCGGAGGATGAGCCACTGTCTCAAGAGAATGATGAACCGGAAATGGTTCAAGAGCCGCAACAACAAAAGGATAAAAAGACTAAGTCATATGAGCGTCTAGTTCCGTTCCCATCTACACTTCGGAATCCAACTATCCCCATGAAATATCAAGAGGTATTGGATGTGCTCCAAAAGGTTACTGTCAATATTCCTCTACTTGATGTCATTAGACAAGTTCCATCATATACTAAATATCTTAAGGACTTTCGCACTGTAAAGAGGAAATTAAATGTGCACAAAAAGGCCTTCCTTACTGAGAAAGTGAGCCCAATCATTCAACAAAGGGCCGTACCCAAATACAAAGACCCGGAAAGTCCCACTATTCCATGTATTATTGGAATTTCTAAATTGAGCATGCTTTGCTAGATTTGGGTGCAAGTGTCAACTTAGTACCTTATTTGGTTTACAAACAAATGGGGCTAGGTGAGCTTAAACCAACCACGATTACACTCTAACTTGCTGACTGCTCTATTAAGGTATCAAGGAAAATTTTAGAGGACGTGCTAGTCCAAGTGGAGAAATTCTACTTCCCCATGGATTTTATTACACTAGACACTAAACCATGTGTAAACGCTAGTGCTCAAGTTCCCATCATTTTAGGCTGCCCATTCCTAGCAACTTCAAATGCAATCATCAATTATAGGAATGGAATGATGAACTTGTCTTTTAGTAACGTGACTCTAGAGCTAAATATTTTCAATCTATGTAAGCAGCCCATTGATAATAATGAGATCTATGAGCTAAATTTCATGGACTACTTGATAGAAGAAGAGAAATTGAAACCTAGTCTAACTGAGGAATTGATTCAAGTCATTGGAGACTTGAAAAATTCTGATTTAGAAAAAGTGCTTGCTGAAATTTGTGATGATAATGAGAGCACTGCCACCCAGGACATTGGTATGTACCAATAGAGACCGTGCACTCAAATCCTATCTATCGAGGACTCGCGACTTCTGTCATCACTAACCAATGTTCCAAAGCTTGATTTAAAACTACTACCAAATGAGCTTAAGTATGTATACTTAAGTGAAAATAAAGCTTATCCTGTGGTGATCTCTTCATTTTTAGACAAGGATCAAGAGATTAAATTATTGAATGTTCTAAGAAACCACAAATGAGCCTTAGGCTGGACCATTTGTGATATAAAGGGTATAAGCCCTTTTATATGCACCCATCAAATTCACATCGATGAGGACGCCAAACCAATTAGACAACCTCAAAGGCGTCTCAATCCAAACATGATGAAAGTTGTAAAAAATGAGGTGATCAAATTATTGGATGTGGGAATCATCTACCCAATATCCGATAATGTTTGGGTGAGTCCAACTCAAGTAGTCCCAAAGAAATCTGGAATAACTATTATGAAAAATTCTAATAATGAACTTATACCAATACGTTTCACCACAGGTTGGTGAGATCCTATTAATTATAGAAAATTTAATCAAGTCACAAAGGACCATTTCCCTCTACCATTCATTGATCAAGTTTTAGAGAGGGTAACAGTCACTCCTATAGTTTTCTTGATGGATATTCCGAATCTGACCAAGCACTACCAAAAAAAGGGGCAAATGATACAGACCACGTTAGTTTTTTGCTACGGATATAAACCTTAGCTATAGTTGCTACAGACTTAATCCATAGCTAAAAACTAATTATCTGTAGCTAAAACCTACCTCCTCACCATAACCTTATTAGATATTAATAGTGCTTAAGGGGCTGCATGGAGCCCATTTTAATATATGTGTTTGATCTAAACCGCCCATCAATTCTGATATATAATTTCAGTGGATGAGCCAAAAATTATGTAGATTAAAGGTCTAATTGGACCACACCATAAGAAATAAAAAAAAATTCTATTATTAATATGTTATGAAGTCCGCTTACAGCTTTGATCTAACTCCTTTTTTGGATCAAATGTTAAAATGAACGGACGGAGTGGATAAATAACATACATCACGGTGGGCTCCACGATTGCGAAAACTAGGCACTTAAAGTACCGTCCGTCACCCCCAAAATGAAATCCCATCCGCCCTTATCTCTCGCGCACACCATCTCCGAAAAAGAAATCTCTCTCTCTCTCTCTCTCTCTCTCTCTCTCTCTCTCTCTCTCTCTCTCTCTCTCTCGCCCCCGCCCACCTCTCAAAACCTAAACCCTCTCTCTCCCTCTCCCTCTCGCACTCTGCCTCTCCCTTTCCCTTGTCCTCTCTTGATCTCCCAAGCTCCCTCACCCTCTCTCTCTCTCTCTCTCTCTCCCTTTCCCTCGCCCTCTCTCGATCTCCCACGCTCCCTCACCCCCTCTCTGTCTCTTGGCCCCATTCCCCTCTCTCTCTCTCTCTCTCTCTCTCTCTCTCTCTCGCTAGGGTTTTCAAAACCCCCTTTCACCGCAAACCCACCATTGATCTGTGAGCACACCCTATGCTAGGGTTTTTGAAACCCCTTTCATCCAACCCTCGTCATCGTCTCGGCTCATCCACCAGCCGCAGCCTTCGTCCGATTGCAATTTCTTCTCTTAGGTGCGTGATGATAGATCTATTTATTGTTTGTTTGAAATAAGTTAACAGGAATCATAATTTGTAAGCCTTAAAACTAGGATTCGGTAACCTTGCAATCAATAGATTGATTGGTTGGTCTACATATGATTCAGTAGCCTTACAATCAGTAGATTGGTTGTTTGGTCTACATATTGCATTTGAATGCTTTTGTTCTTTATTTCATGAAATCAAGTGATGCCCATGTACTCAAGTGTTCATGTTCATATTGCATTTTCTTCTAATATTATACCAACAGTTTTGTGTGTTTAATACATTCTGGCACTCTCATTATATTGGTAGTTTGAGGTTGTCTAGCAATAAACACTTCAGTGTGTTAGTACAACTCCTTGTAGTGGTTTGAGGCAGCCAAGTGAAAAAACACTCCAGTGTGATAGGAACCATCCCTCATGGCAATTTGAGAGGTTTGCACTCCAGTGTGCTTGCATTCTCTTTTATACCCTCAATACACGCCTCAAAGTTTTGAATTCAGGTGTGATGCAAGTAGAGGAGATTGGGATGCGGGCCGACCTTTGTGGACATAATGGAGTGTTGTAGATTAAAGTATAGAAAAAGGAGAGTGCCAATATCTAGAAAATGGTCTAGTTTAGGTCTCAGAAGAAATCTCCACTCTCCATTCTATTGTGGTGGTGAGTGGAACTTTTCAAGAGTTGGGTGGGCACACTGGATGGGCCACGGGCCAAAGACTGCACTGATGAATCCTGTTTGATTGATGGTGTGATGTTTGTTTACATTCATTAAATGATTAGGATGGCCAGTGTGTTTTTGTTTCATTTTGTTGTAATTCCAGGTGTAGCTTTGAAAGAAGTTTCTTTTAAGATAACTTTTTTTTTTCCAACCAGAGCAAATCATAAAAACACATCTATTTTTGTTTCATTTTGTTGTAATTCCAAGTGTAGCTTTGAGAGAGGTTTCTTTTACATCCTTTTCTTTTAAAAAAATGTTGTTACTTTGGCTAATGGCATAAGAACTAATTCTTTTATTTCAGCCAGATGAAAAAAATGTTGTTTCATCTGCACTTTTCTTTTTCTTTTGGAATCTCTACGAATGTCAATCCGAGTTCATACTTCTATGCAAGTTTGATTTACCATTCCTTTTTTGGTTGAAACTAATGGACAGCCTTGATGCTATGGAAAAGCGGGTCTTTAAAACCAAGTTTGCCAAAATTGGAAAGGGATTTGCTAATTCCACATACGTGTGAGCCCTGCCATCCACGTGCATTCCAGGTTTGGACAATTTAACTTAATTACTTACATTCCAGGTACGTAATTTTTTAAGCAATTTTTAAGTGCCTGCCTTTCATCCATCAACTCTATCAGATTACTAACTTTTTTTCTCTTGTCTGAATGTATAAATAAAAGACAGTCCATTGCTAAATACACCCAAAGCACAAACCGAATGGTTAAGCTATGTTTTTTCATTGACAAAAAGAAATGTAAAGTGGACCCACATGTCAATGTAGATGTCTTATGGGCCACAGATTTTGGCGAAGTCGTTATATTAAACGTAAGGCGTGTTTGGATGCAAGGCATGCTCAGTTGAATTGAACTAAAGGAAACAAAGAAAAATGGAAAAAAATGATCTTTAATCAGGTATCATTATTCTAATTTAAATGAGGTTGGCATTGCATATCATGTATTTTAATTCAGACTCAAAATCATCTGAATTTGCAATTTCGGTCTCTCTCTTTTTTCTTTTTCTTTTTTCAATTCCTCTCTGTTAAGCTTTAATTCCTGTGATTCAATTCAATTATCATTCTACACACTATTCAAATTCAAATTCAATTATCAATCAGAGCAAACTTGGATATGTGGGATTAATATGATAAATTAGGCTATTTTTTTGTTTCAAAGAGAAGATGATGGAAGGCGAAGCAAAAAACTATTGATTGTTTCAGGGGAAGATTGCTTGCAGAGAGAGTGACTTCAAAGGCTGAAAAAGAAGATGCAAAAATCATGGGTAAAAAGGTCTTTTTTCCTTTCTTCTTCTTCATTTCCTTTTGCTACTATCTTTTTTTTTTTTTTGAAAGACTACTGTCATTTCTATTATATTCTTCTTCATTTCCATAGTTTTGGTTTCAAACATGTAGTTTTGAAACTTTGCAACAATCACATTTTTCTTTAACTGCATTTTTCAGATTCAAGCATATGTTGTTGTCATACATGCAGAGCAATTCGTCTATGTTTGAGATTTTCATCCTTAAAAAAATAATAATAATAATAAAAATAAAAGCAGGAAGATTTCATTACTCTTGAAAATTTACAGCCTTTCAGGAGGGTCCCAACAAAAAGGATTATTCAATGCAAACTCAATTTATGGATCTCGAGCATTGTTTGTTGTGTAAAGTTTTTCAGCTTCCCCATTCAGAACATGTTCTTATTTATGAAATATCTGGCTGTTTCATCATCCTATTGACTCTGTTATATGTTAAACTTCAATCTTATCAATGTCATAGGTTCTTGAGTTTGAATGCAAAGTAATCATTGGTTAACCATTACTGATTATTATTTTTTATGTAAAATGTTTCGAGTTCCTTCAGTTGTTGATGCACATTCCATGATTGGCTAATGCAGACCCATGATGGGAAAGGACCTACATTTCTCAGATCAGCATGCTAATATGTCAGGTAGCACAGCTTGAAAATTTATTTTAAATGACAATACTTCCCATACGATGCCGCCATATGGGTGGATTAGCCTAAATTTTGCATATGCTCATCTTCAAGATAGGGTCCGTATTGTAATCTTCCTTTTGGTGGTGGTATTATAATTTTCCTCATTCCCAAAGAACTCATAGAAGGGCCAAGGTGTTTGAACTTTGTGGATTTATACTTTCAAGCCATATTGAATGAGAATGGCAATTACCTATCTGCATTGAAAATTAATTTTCCATTAGTGATTGTTCTTAATTGTTACAAGTTCTCATTCTATCAGGACCCAATCAGATCCAAGAAAAAGTTCCTAACCATACAATCTTAATTTGTCCTTTTTTGTAGGCTTGTTACTGTATTTTTTTCCTTAACTGTTTACTTGTAGGCCATTGATCGAAGGATTAGGAACTTCCAATCTGGGGACATTCTCTGTCCAAATTAAGACCCATTAGAGCTATAGTCTAGAATATCACCAGCCGGGCCGAATTGTAACAGGCTCATGACTTGTTTTAGTATAAATAGTAGAACATTGTTTTTTAAGTTTTAACTAGAGATTTGATTTGCGGTCTTTCTTTTGTAGTAGAAGTTACTTAGCATGTGTGAGGCAAATGGATGTGACATAGTGAATGGTCACTAATGAATGTTCATTTATGAATGGTATGAGATGTTTGGATGATATTTTCAAATTATAGCATGACGATGTCTACATCTTTTCCTACCAGTCTTCTATACTTCAATATGACTTCTGTAATGTTTAATCATAATATTTCATGAAACTTGGATCAGTTCACATTCAATAAATTGCAATTCATTTGGATTGAGCATCCAAAAGCACTCAAGTTTTGTTATTCCACTTAGGATTGGGAAATCCACTATAGTGAAACACCAAAATGGACAGAAAATTCTGTTTTTTTTTTTAAAAATTGAAAAAGGGAGATTTCATTAAGGAAAAAAGAACACTAATATTTTGTACTTCATAATTTCATACATGTATATGCATGTATGAATTCACAGTGGACAGAATTTTTTATTTTTTTTTCTCCTAACATTGCTTATGTGTTCTACAACCATTGAGCATGATGAGCTGTTTGTTTAGCTATTCCTGAACTGCATCTCTTTAGATTTGCTTGTGGGCACCCCATTTTTGATGGTGTAACAGAGTGTAGTAGATGATATGCAAGCACTTACAAATTACATAAATTGCATGCAAGCCATACAAGTCAAATTAAACTGTTCAAATAATGGTTCTCGTTTTAGATATATCATGAACCAAAAATTACACTCTTTGATGGTCTGACTATCAAAATAGTGAACATTTATTGGATGATTAAAAATGTTTTCTTGCCCAACGGTCCTATTGCCATAAACAAGTGTCCATGGATTAGAAGCTAGGATTGTTTTATCAGGATTTACTGCCTATTTCATGGCCTTTGTGTATGTCTGCATTTGTTTCAAGTTATCCCTGGTTTATAGGCGAATGTTGCCATCTAATCATCCTACTCTATGTCAGAATGTGACCATTTGGATGATTTGGTTTCTGGATTTTCTTTTATCAGTCGCACTTTTTGAGCCTTTCTTTGATATCTTATTTGAACTTCAAACTTATAGTCCAATTACATGATTTGGAGTAGGTTATTGACTATTTTAACAAGGCATTGGAGGGCTCAAGTATAGATCTGTCATAAGCCAGTATCTCTGTGTAGATTGATCTTGGGAAACAAACAATTACATGACCGCCACTGCTAGGGTAAGTTTTTCTTATTCCCTAGTTTTAAGCTATTTTTAGCTTTTACACTGCAATATCAACATTTCATGGATTCTTTCACGTCCGTTCAAGTGGGATATGACCTTTTTTATAAGAGCTGTCCATGCCAGTTTTTGAGAATTGGGTGAAGCAAGTGGGTCCCATTAATCTTAAAATTAGCGAAGATCTCAAAGTTGTCAATCTATACTCTTGGGAATTGAGCAGTAGGTGGACTCATCAATCTTAAAATTGCTTAATTCTAAGACCCAAATATGTTAATCTCATCTTTTAGGAATAGGGGACAGAAGGTGGGCCCATAAATGTTGGAATTGGTCACTACTTGAAGGCTCCAAAGTTGCCCTCAATCTTGGAATTTCACCAATCTTTGAAGAGCCCGAGTCAGTTCATATTCCTAGATTGGCTAAACAATGAAATAATCCAAATGCATGTAATCATGTAGCAAGGTGATGCATTCAGGTTCATTCATTGCAAGAAAGATAATTCATGTGTTTAGCCTAAGTAGGAAGAGGCTAACTAATTGGGTATTTTCTACTAGCAATAGAAAATAGTACAAAGTACAAACAATGTTAATGTTGGTGAGAGGCATTTTGGAGAATAAATACAGGGTAGTGTGATCTTACGAACTGGTTGGATGATAGATACACAACATGTGGGCCTTTAAAAGGTTTAAATTTTCAACCGTCGACATCATTAACCACCTTGTTTCCTGCGGAAATTAGATGGTAAAATGGATAGACAGTGTGGATCACACACATACATCACTTTGAGACCCACAGATTTTAACGGTACCCCATCCATGTTGGATTTCATGCACCTGGATAGTCTTTTGGAGGTCTAATTACATGTATATTTCCCTCTTAAACATACACCGTTCAAATTACATATGTAATTAAAAAAACAAACACCTTAATTTGAGATGAACTAATTTTAAGCAGCTGCTAAACAGGGGCTAACTTTTCACGTTGAATGTGAACCATCGACCAGACATCCCAGATGCTTTTCATCTGTAAGGAGAAAATAAAGCAATAGGGAAATGACATGATGCATTCTTTCATATCTTGATCCGGTTCGTCCATTTAGCGACCCACTTTGTATTCATCATGTCTCCAAAAGATTGAAATGATCACGCTAGGAAACAGTTGGAATTTGTTGTGTCAAGTGCCTACTATGTTATCTGTCATCCAATCCATTCATCTCATAATCTCATGTGAAAAAATCACAGTATTTCTTTTTTCGAAAGGCAATGGAAACTTTCATTTATCTTTTTATTTTAAGGCAACCTAAACCTTCATAGTAGGAAAAAAGAAAAAAAGAAAGGAAAAAGGTGGTTAGAAGGGAGAATACAAGCCCCATATATATATATATATATATATATATATATATATATATATATATATATATATATATATATATATATATATATATAAAGATAATGCTTAAACTTCGTTGGGCCATAACCTATATATATGTATGTATAATCTATATGAGAAATATTTTGGCCTGATTTTTCTCTCCTCTTTTTCTTACTCATGTCTCTCTCTTACTATGTAATGTTTCTACAAGTATGTTCCAATTTTGTTAGTTATATATGTAATAGCTTATTGAGGACATGCAGAAAGCAAATGAAGAGATGGAAAAACTGAAAGGGGAGGCACAAGCCAACAAGGATCACATGCTATAGGTGGTTTCGATTTTTTACTTGAATTTATTATCTGATACTCTTAAGGATTTAAATATTTTATGATATTTTTTTGACAATAAAAAGAAATAACACAAGTGAATGAAGTTGCATTGAAGCAAATTGAATCTGCTCATGAAAAATTCAAGGCTGAGGTACATCCCTGTATCCTGAACCTCATTTGTTTGAAAGTTGCAATCCCTGTTTTCAGTATTTTTTTTGTCTTTCTTTCTTTTGAGATGTGTACAAAGTCATGCTTGTTTGATTGTGTCTATAAATGTTGTTTTATATAGACGGACCAGCTAAAGAAGTCACTGGAGGATGAAATTCATTTTCTCAAGGGAAGGGTTTCAGAACTTGAAAGTGATCTTGTGTCAAAGTACACAGAAGTTACATCTGCAGTTTCAGGGAAAGAAGAAGCTCTATCTTCTGCATTTGCTGAAATTGACCGTCCGAAGGAAGAAAATTCTGTAAAAACGTGAGCATTATTGCATTATATGGAGGGTGTTTACAGTGTTGGAGTGTATTAGTTTCTTTCACATGAGGGCACGCCTTAGTTGTATACAACCACTCTTCTTATTGTAGGTCTCAGATAGTGGAATTGGAAATTCAGATCTCTTCTTTGAAAGAAGATCCTGAAAAGGAGCATCTACGCTGGCGTACTAGCTAGAGCAATTATGAAAGACAAGTTTGCTCTTAATTTCTTGTCATAATTCTTATTTCCCATCTCATTCATGTGCAGTGGGATATGGAAGAACTTCGTAGGAAGTATTTGGAGATGGAGTCGAAGCTAAAGTTCGAATAGGTTCCTTTTTTGTAATTCTTATGATAGGTTGAGCAAAGTGAAGTATTGTTTATTTAAAAATGTGAGTGTGGGATGCATTGTATGATTTGATTGCTATTTGTAATAAATGCATCATTTTTTTCTTGATTACATTTTATGTACTATTCCTATTAGCATTAAGCTTAAATGAGTTATCAATCATAGTAGGTTCTTGCAATGGAAACAGGCACCATTATTATAAATTTTTTAAAAAATAGCTACGGATTTTAGCCGTAGCTATTGTTCTGAAAACCGTTGCTATTGTTACTTCAGCATATTGTTACGGATTTCATTCCACTTTTAGCTACTGATATTATCCATAGCCGTAGGTACATTTTGCTATAGAAATTATAACTACTGCTTTTTTCCGTAGCTACTGATATCTATTGCTACGGATTTAATCTGTTGGTGTAGGTATGTTTCACTGCAGAAATTATAGCTATGGCCTTTATCTGTAGCTATTGATATCTATTGCTACGGATTTAATCTGTAGGTGTAGGTACATTTCGCTATAGAAATTATAGCTACGGCTTTTATTCGTAGCTACTGATCTCTATTGCTACGGATATAATCGGTAGCCATTGGTTTTTTTACCTTTAGCTACCCACCAATAGCTACGGACGTGCTACGGACTATCTACGGTTTTTATCCGTAGCTTTTACCCCTTTTCTGGTAGTGAGAGATAGCTCTAGAAGACTAAGTGAAAACCACGTTCACTTGTCCATTTGGTACGTTTGCTTTCAGACGGATGTCATTTGGATTGTGTAACGCTCCAGCAACTTTTCAACAGTGTATGTTAAGTATTTTTTCAAATATGGTTGGGAAGTTTCTTGAGGTTTTCATGGATGATTTCTCTGTATTTGGGAGTAGTTTTGAGGAATGCCTCAACAATTTATCTCTTGTCATATGTAGGTATGAAGAAAAACACATTGTCTTAAATTGAGAGAAATGTCATTTTATGGTTGAAAAAGGAATAGTTTTGGGCCATGTTATCTCCAAAATGGAATCGAAGTAAATCGCTTAAAACTCAACATTATTATTAATCTACCTATTCCCCGAATTGTTAAAGATATTAGATCACTTCTAGGGCACGCCAGTTTCTATAGAAGATTCATCAAGGACTTTAGTGCCATTACTAGACCCTTGACTAATCTTCTTCAAAAGGATGTCTCATTTGAGTGGACAGATGAGTGTGTAAGTGCCTTTAATAAAATTAAATTATCCCTTGCCACTGCATATCATGCGTCCACTTGATTGGACACTTCCTTTTGAACTAATGTGTGATACAAGTGATTATGTTATAAGGGCTGTTTTGGGCCAAAGGAAAGATAAATGGCCCTACGTTATTCATTATGCGAGTAGAACTCTAAACTCGGCCCAAGTGAACTATTCACCAACTAAAAAGAGTTACTTGCAGTAATCTTTGCTTTGGATAAGTTTAGGTCCTACTTGCTGGGATCCAAAGTGGTCATTTTCACGGACCACTCGGCTTTGAAATATTTGCTATCTAAAAAAGATGCAAAGTCGAGACTTTTGAGATGGATCCTCCTAATCCAAAATTTTAACTTAAAAATAAAAGATATGAGAGTAGGAAACGTAGTGGCCAATCACCTTTCCAGATTGGTGTTAGGTGATTTCACTGAGGATATGTATATCCAGGATGCTTTCCCGGATGAACAATTATTTACGATCTCCAAATTGCCTTAATATGCGGATATGGTGAAATATCTTGTAACGGGAAAAATGCCATATCATTGGAAGTCACAAGATAGGAAGTGTTTTAAAACCGAGGTTAGGAACTTCTTCTGGGATGACCCATATTTATATAAATATGGGAGTGATCAGATTTTTAGACGTTGTGTCCCAGAGGATGAAGTTCAGAGTGTTATTTCCTTTTGTCACATGGGAGCATGTGGTGGCTATTTTTCTGCTAAGAAAACCACTGCAAAAATTCTGCAGTGTAGTTTTTACTGGCCCCACCATGTTTAAAGACACCAATGCTTTTTATGTTGCTTGTGATAAATGTCAAAGGTTGGGAAGAGTGTCCTGGTGCAACATGATGCCTTTATCCCCAATTTTACCATTGGAGATTTTTGATTGTTGTTGGGGTATTAATTTTATGGGCCCATTTCCATCTTCTTTTGGATTTCTTTATATATTGGTTGGTGTGGACTATGTTTCAAAGTGGATTGAAGTAGTTCTAAGTAGGACCAATGACAACAAAGTGGTCATACGATTCCTCAAGAAAAATATTTTTTCTAGATTTGGAACTCCAAAGGCCATTATTAGTGATGACGGGTCTCAGTTTTGTAATAGGACATTTGAGGCTTTGATGAAGAAATATGACATCAAGCATAAAGTAAGCACCCCAGACCACCCACAAACAAGTGGGCAAGCTGAGATTTCTAATTAGGAAATCAAACACATTTTAGAGAAAACTATAAGGCCAGATAGGAAGGATTGGTCCCTCAGACTATCTGACGCTTTATGGGCTTATAGGACTGCTTATAAGACCCTGATTGGAATGTCTCCATACAGATTGGTGTATGGGAAGGCTTGCCACTTGCCTGTGGAATTGGAACATAAAACATACTGGGCAATAAAAAAAATAAACTTTGATATGGACCAAGCAAGTGGACAAAGGAAATTAGAGTTAAATGATTTAGAGGAGCTGAGGAGAGACTCCTATGAAAATTCTAAATTTTACAAAGAAAGGACTAAAGCTTTCCATGACAAAAATATTTTAAGAAAAAATTTTGAACCTCAGCAAAATGTCCTATTGAACAATTCCCGTTTCCAGTTTTTTCTGAAAAAATTAAGATCAAGATGGAGAGGACCCTTCATTGTGAAGAATATTTATACTCATGGGGCTGTTAAAATTAAGAATCCACGTGATGGCAATGTGTACAAGGTTAATGGTCAGAGATTGAATTCTTATGTGAAAAACTTTCATTTGGGAGAGGAGTCCGTCCCTCTTCATGAGCCAGAGTATTCGGCAGACTAAGAGGAGATACCTTGTTTCAACACTTGAGCTCTTGGTATCAATCCTTAGTGGGGGTGGCTAACATGGAGTGTGTGTACTAACATGGGTGTGTACTAACAAGCTAACCCCCCAAAAAAAAAAAAAAGATGTAATGGATGAGTCACAAGACAATGATAGAATTAAGAATAAATGCCTATATTCAATTGGTAATATCAGGGCAAAGCGCGAAAGAATGACAAGAGGTAGTAAGAAGAGACTTGAGTACCCATGGTTTAACAAAATTTATGATGTATAAAATTTTTTTATAGTTGATTCCAATTAACAGAGATAAGGTTTTGATGAAAATTTATATTATTATTATTTTTAGGTTTCAGTTAGGTTTAAGTTTTTTTTATAGGTTTATGGGAAATTTTTTCAACATTTTTCAAAATAATATATATAAGAATGTGAACATGATATTATGCGAATTCCAACGGCAAAGTTAATATTTATTATAGGTCGATAGTAGTAAAAAATTTGATAACTGAAAATTATAAACTTGAGTTCAATTATCTAATCACTAGTCTAAAATAAGTTATAATTTGATGTACTGAATTCACCAGATCATCGTTGAGGGTCAAATATTGCATATTAGACCCCGTTTTACATAATTTTACGAACATGATAATCTTGTTTAACGTCCTATTTTAATCGTGTTTGTGTTCCAAGGTGGATTTAGGAGCTTGGACTGAAAAGGGTTCTAAAAGCATGGATTTAATGCTCAAGTCACCAAGGCAAAGGACGGACCTCGGGGACCGAAATTGAAGAATTTACATGCCGAAGATCCAAGAAAATTAAGGACAAAGGTTAAATGGAGATTATGAAATTAGGAACCTTGTTGTTCACCATCGTCTCCTGGGCATAGTTGGATGATGGAATCTTTCCTAACGTTTATAATTCTCTTAGATTGGATGTGGATTGGCTAAATTTCGTTGTTTGCTTTGTCTCATAGGCATGGTTTTGTGATGGTATCGTTCTAATTCTCATACCTATCTTCTCTTGAAAACTAGATCAAATGAAGTTCGGATTTGGTTTGAATGAAATATCTTCCAACCGGATGAAGATAGGACTCTGATCCAATTGTGTTCATGAATCAAGTATAGATCTCTCTGATCTCTACAAGTGGATCCTTGGCACCCTAGTTTCCCACCTTTGAATTTTACAAGTTTTAGATAATAATTCACCATTATTCTCCTAGATTTCCCTGATATTGGTTTACATCTTCTTCTAATTCTAGTTCTAGTTATTTTCAGAAATGTATAAGTTTAGTCCTTGTGGATTCGACCTCGATCTTACCGAGATATTACTACATTGCGACCCTACACTTGGGGTTGTGAACAAGGTTTTGGCGTTGTTGCCAGGGATTGATAGTTCCGTTTTATATATTTGATTAGTTTTGGAATTAGGTTAAGATTAATATATGTTTAAAAGAGAGAATATTGAATGAAAAAAAGAGTGATAGAAAAAAGAAATTTTTATTATAGAGCATGAATGCAATGACCATAACAATCGTGTCAGTAATCCGGATTAAGGATACCTAAGTATCCATTACTGTTACCATAACAAGTACGATACCTTAGGTTATGAAGCAAACCCTATGGGAATCTTTATCTAAGGGTGGTCTATAATAATGAGGATATGATGATAAAAGAAGAAATGTTATGAAAAAAATAAGATAACTAGAGATTTCATATTCTTGGGATGAGTGAAAGGAGTTATGATAGGGAATATGCATATTTTTTAAAGTTAGACTAGTGTCACGGAGCACCTAAGTATATTAGATCATAACTATTCTAAATTTTGATTAGGTCTCTAAACTCAAGGATGTAATGGATTAGCAAATTGAGATTCTAACTAACTTCAGACTTATGGTAAGTTTTGTTTTGTTTTGGAATTCACATGATGAATGGAGACATAATTGTGTAAATTTCTAAGTGTTGAAATATTTTTCATGTTTTCAATATTTGTAAGTAACATTTTTGGAAACCCTCACTAGACTGTAACTCGTCCACTAGGGAAAATCTAAGAGTTTAAAGACATGTTGTATATGCTTAATGCAATTGAGATTACCTGCGAAAGTGGTGTAGTTAAAATTTTTTTCATTTTAATTTTGTTTCTAGAATTAATTTTTATTTTTCTACACTTATTTTGCTTGGGACTAGCAAAATGCTGGTTGGGGGTGTGTTGAGACTCAAATATTGCATAAATTTCCCCATTTATATCTTGGTTTTATGAACATGAATCAGCTTAATGTTCTATTTTATTTATGTATGTGTTGCAAGGTAAATTTAAGAGCTTAGATTGAAAAAGGGTGTTAAAAGCATGAATTTAGAGCTTAAAAGAAGATAATGAAGAATTTGAGATTCGGAAGTCATTAATGAAAAATTCAATTGCCAAAGATCCAAGAAAACCAAGTGAGGAATGAAGAGAATCGAAGATTTGAAGTGAAGAAAAGGAATCCTAAAATTGTCCTGAAAAAACCTATTCTAAAGTCTATTTTGAAAAATTGTATAAAGTGAAGTCTATTTTAGCAAACTACGTAAATTTGAGGCGGTTTCTAGATTTTTTCAACTTGGTACGAAAGTTGGAATTCCCCACTTATAAATAGGGTATTCCTAAGGATCATTCAAGGCATCCCAAAGCAAGATCTAGGATTTTTAGAAAGTTTTATAGTTTTAATTTATTTTTTTATAAGCTTTTAAATATTTATTCTTTCTTGTTGCTTTCTTTCTCCATTATAGTTATGTTTTTCTAGTTCACTCTAGCCTAAGCTAGAAGAAAAGCACATTGGTTTAATGTTTTCGTAGTTAGGATGATTGATTATTTTAATAATGAGAAGAATGGTGAATGTATGTAATGTTTGCGCAAACTTGAAATTTACAAAAGAATGGGGATCACCTACCTAATTTAGCACACAACAGACTCTAAGTCACTGTGGGATCCAATGTGCAATCAATTAGATTTTCTAGATAGGAGAGGTTCCTGCTACATTTCTTTGATTCATTATTTCATTGATATTGAATTTTTAAAATCATTGGCGCTTGAGAATATATATCAATGGTGCAAATCTATGATTTTCTAATCTTTTCTATCATTTATTAAAATAGTTAAATTGTTTTATTTTCCGATTAGGCTGACCATAGTGCTCAAATCCTAGTTGTGTTATCCAAGTCATTATGATTTTGGAACATTAACCTATGTGTGGAACTTTAAAGTTTAGGTGTTGTTTTAATTCGGTTGAATTACATCCATTCAAAATTCTTAAAATCAAATCATCAGTTTAGTTTTTATTACTTAGTTTGTTTTGTATTTGATTTTCTCTTTCTCACAATTTATCTCCATGTGGGATCGACCCTATATTCACGGGATACAAATGAACCTCTACACTTGGAGGTAAGCAATCAATGAACGGCTTAGATCTTTGGTTGTGCAAAACTCTACTACATTTTGCACTCGAAGAAGCGAAGGTGGAGGTGAAGTTGAAGAGGGAGATGTTGGTCTCCACCATTCAATGCAATGTGCATTATTGATAAGTATGCAGTTTTCACTGGTGTGGGTCCACCGTGATGTTTGTGAGAAATCCACTTTGTCTATTTGTTTTGCTGGATCATGTTAGGATATTGACTAAAATTAAGACAAATCTAAAACACAAGTGGGATGTATGATATAGAAAAACTGGAAAGGAAACACCTTCCATTGAAACCTCCCCGGAGGTCTACTTTGATGATGGTTGGGGTAACTAGTCTAGTGTACCCGAGACTTGTACCCTTGCAACCGCACCGTCCCTGCGGTTCCGATGCCGCGTCTCCCGCACCGATCCGATACTCTGGCCAAGAGATGTGGGCCAGCGTTCGGTGCGAGAAAAATGCCACACGTGCGAATTTCGAGATAATCTCTACGATTTGTCACATCAATCCATCAATCCATCAATCTCAACATACCAAGTACACATCACCTTTCACCCATTCCCAAGCAACCACAAAAGTCAAAAAGTTCTTACAAAGCCCATACTTTTCTTACACCATTTGCCACAAAAGTTAAAAAGTCTCTTACACCCATCACTCACCACATCTATCACTCCATCACCCATCACTCTCTCTCTCTCCCTTTACATTTCTCTCTCCCCTTCATTTTTCAATTCACTTTCCCAAGTAACGAAGAGCCACACGTCCAAGTCTCTCCCCATATCTTCCAAAATATAAGTGTGGCTCACCTTTCCTACCCTTTCATCTCCCATCTCAACCATCCAAACTCCATCTCCTCCATTAGAATCGAAGCTAAGGAGCTAAGGAAGCCAAGGGAGCAAGAAGATCAAGCGGTGGGTGCTTTGATAGAGTAGTTTTAATGTTTTTAAGATGGGCCAAGTGAGGCCAATCGACCAATGGTTTGGATCTCACTTGGGACCCTAAGATGTGGCCGATGGCCCACTTTGATCATCATGATCATTCCATGATGGGGCCATTCTCCATGGACCCCATTATGATGTTTATTTTTCTTGTATACCTAGGGTCATCTAGACCGTCTATTTTAGTGGAGAAGGGATCTCCACCGTTGGATTTTGATTTAATGGGCCCATGTGTAATGGGACCCACTTGATGTATGATTTAGTGCAAGGGAGGGCCCATAGTGTCGGGGTCCCTCCATCACGCGTGTCCCACTCTCTATCCCTCTCTCTCCCTCTCTATTTCATTTTCTTTTATGAGATCATGATATGGTTGTGTGGCCCACTTGAATGGACCCCACCATGAAGCATGTATTTGATCCAAGCCATTTGTAGGTGGGGCCCACTTTACATATATGTTGTGACCACACCATCCATCATTTGGTGGCCCACCTGAACAGGGCCCACCTTAAAGGACGTGCTATGCCACACTGTCCAGCGTCCAGGGACGCTGGACGTGTAAGGGAAACAAAAATATTAGCTTGATTCACAAGCTTTTTGGGTGGACCACTTGTTCAGGCCCCACCTTGATGAATGTCGTTAATCCAAGCCGTCCAACCTTTTCCCCAGACCATTTTAGGCGTTGAGCCGAAAAATGGAGCCAATCCGAGGTGCTGGCGGACCATAGCATAGCAAACAGTGTGTCTACCATTAAAATCCACCCTGAAGTTTTGATGTGCCAAAAATATATTGAATATTGGACTCGTTGGGTCTGTCTTGAGCAGTAAAGACCAATGGCTGGGGTGGATTTACATGATGCGGGCCGCACACCCGAAAAACTGCAAGAAAATGCAATTTATTTATATATATATATATATATATGTATTGCCTGCGCACAGCGGACGGGCGGACGACAGCAACCCACGGCCCCTGCCGTGGGCCCCACCATGATGTATATTTGATATCCAAACCGTTCATTAGGTGGGCCACCCCCAGAAGTAGGTTCCCTCCAAATATCAGCCACATCCGAATCTCAGGTGGCCCACACGATAAGAAACAGTGGGATTGAGTGGCTGCCATTAAAACCCTTCTGAGTCCTCCCTCTCAGCGGATTGGATGGAAATTGAACATTTCGGTGGGCCCCACGTGGGGCTACACCTGATATATGTGCTGTCCAGGCCATCTAGGGCCTAGACGATGATAATTTTTATTATATTATATTATATATATATATAGTATATATTATATTATATATATTCTATATGGTATATATCACTGTCCAGGCCATCCACGGCCTGGATGTGGTGTATATTATATAATATATAGTATATATTATATTATATATTATATATTATATTATATATATATATACACATATATATGATGGTGGGATTTTATGGGACCCACCATGCTGCATGTGTTTCATCTAAACCGTCCAATCATTTTAGAAATTATTTTAAGGCCATGTGTTGAGGCCCATCTTGGTTATTTGTGGGCCGTCCATTGAGGCCCACTTTGATTTGTATATTCGAGGCCCATATTATGAGGCCCATTGTGATGTATTTTAAGGCCCATGGGCTATGGCCCATTGCAATGTACGTAAGGCCCATTGGTGAGGCCCATTATTGCAACCCATTTGACAAATGTAAGGCCCATGTGATACGGCCCATTTGATATATTGAAGGCCCAATGAGATGTACCTAAGGTCCATTGCAATGTGTGATCCCAACATGGTTTATGTAATGATGTTTACGACGGGCTATGCCTTGGGAGTAATGTTGGTTTGACGTCCACATTGCAAGTATAGTGTTGGTTAAATGTCCACATTATGACTCTCCCTAGGATTAGGCTCATACTTGTAGCCGTCTAAGCCCATCTTCGTTATGAACTATATCCATTACCATATAACCTGTTTAATATAGTTTCATGATTCATGATCATACACATCATATATATGCTTGATATGAGAAGTGACCGATCATAGCATATGTCTTCGGCAGATTGTTTATGGGCCCAGATAGGCGGTGTTGCCTACATGAGCGCACGATACGCGCAAGATTATGCATGACCGGATAGTGTGATTCATGCATTCGCATTGTGTGATATGGTCGTACGCCCTAGCGACATCAGGGCTGAAGTCGTCACAGACGTATTGTGGTTAGCAGGATTGGGTACCGAAAATCTTATTTTATATGGGGTGTTATAGATATCCCTGAGTGAAAGTTCCTAAACCCTTATGGTACCAAGAGGTTGCTCTAACATCTAAACTGAGTGGGTACATGAGCGTCGAGTACCGATTACCAGATGGTTGCGCTTTCCACTGTGTCGTGGTCGGTTGGAAGGGGGTGCAGCCTTACCCGCCCAAGAGGAGGGGGCAAAGCTAGGCTAAGTTTGACCAGTTCGAGGAATGGGTCTACTATCGACGAGCCGAGCCCGATATTGGCAGGCGGATAGTGAGGTCTTTTCCACTCACCTTATTGCGCGCGATGGGGCGGCAATCTGGCTTGGAGTGTACTAGACCCCGGTGATATTCCAGAGTTGAGCTGTATTGATATGTGGACTTAGATGAGGATTCGCATGCTTGAGTTGCATTCCACACCGCATGGCCTTGGTATGGCCGACATCATCCATGCCTCGCATTGCATAGCCTTGGTACGGCTCATGGCATTCATGGATTCATCAGCATATTCCGCATTACTCTGATACTGCATAACTACTACCTTGCGCACACACTTACACCACCCTCTAAGCTTTCCATAAGCTTATGCACGACCGTTGCGTGCAGGTGACGTTGGAGCACAGCAGCGCTGAGGCAGGAGCGCTTTGTAGATCATCTTGGAGCTTTTTGTTTATTATCATTGTATTTCCCTTTATGCTCATTGTACTTTTAAAGTTTTTGATCATAGTGAAAATGTGATGGAGTTTTTGGTTGTTGTTTATGGGTTATGCCTTTGGTTATGCTTATTATGAATCAAACTGATGTTGAAAATCCTCCTCGTGTGGGTCCACCGTGATGTTTGTGAGAAATCCACTTTGTCTATTTGTTTTGCTGGATCATGTTAGGATATTGACTAAAATTAAGACAAATCTAAAACACAAGTGGGATGTATGATATAGAAAAACTGGAAAGGAAACACCTTCCATTGAAACCTCCCCGGAGGTCTACTTTGATGATGGTTGGGGTAACTAGTCTAGTGTTGGTTAATGAATGGTTAGCTTGATGGATGGTTCAGATTAGTGGAAGGAGGTGGATTTTAAACAATTTGTTAAAATGGGTAATTGTGAGGGTTTAATCTCGAAATGAATAACTATTGTGTTTTCAAAATGGTAATGAGTAGTTTATAGTTTTTCTTAGCAGTGTTAAGGTGTAGATTAACAACCAATCTTTTAGATGGATCGTTAGATCATCATTTATTAGGTGAAGGGTATATGGTGTACGATATATATGTGAAGATCAAGATCTTTAGGTTTTTGGAATGGTACATTGCGTAGGATTTTTCCTGTTAGATTTAGGAACTTTGAAAATAGGTCTAGACATGTTCATATGCGAAATGTAAATTAATATTTTCTGTGGGGATTAATCAAGGATTGAGATAATAGCCTCTATTTGATTTTTGATTGGATCACCAAGCAGATATGATGTGAATTCTGATGGACGGTGGATCTTGAGAATTAAATGTTAAAATTGAAGATGTATAGTTTAATTGAATTGATCAATCATTAGTCAAATTTCCATCATGATACAATTAAAATGATGTAGGATAGGAACGTGTACACTATGAAAATCTTAAGTGATTAATGGACGCACTTCAAGCTATGAAAATTGAAATTCAACAGTTGGATATAGTCATGCAAGGGTAAAGAATGGGGTTGATGGTTTAAATATACATGCGAACAATTGTATGTATGATTTAGATGATCTTAGGACAAGTTCGTCAAGATGAGGTGGTCTGATGGTGACATGGATGGTTAGATCACTAGATTTAAAGATACATAGGTATTTATACAGTTGGTTTGGTGAATAATTATGTATGAAAGCAGATGTAAATGTTGATGAATGAATATAGTAAAGTTAGTGATGAAATTGAAGGATTTGTGCACGTCGATTAAGGGTAGGAATTGAGAATTTTCTTAATCTTCTAAATTAAATTATTTTAAATGGGCTATGTATATTATCACGTGTCTTAATGGGTTGATCTAGGTGTGGTGTTCGATGTTTGATAATAATACAAGTCTATGGTGGAGATCATGGGTCAATCAAGAGTGGATTGATCTTTGATCTTTACAGACTCGCTAAGGGTCTGAGTAACTCAAAATTGAACGATTAGAATGGGATGATTATATATATAAGTGTACAATTTTGATTGAACAGATTTTTAACATAAGCATAAGGTCATAATCGAGTGATTTTGATACATGTGTTACTGTAAAATCCTAAATTTTCATTATTTTGGATTTCTAAAAAAATTTTCAAAATTTTTTCGCATAATTAACTTATGTTGTCATTTACTGATTATTAACACTCGATATTATCCTATACGTGGTTATTACCAGTAAAGAACTGTACAAATATGATTAATTAACTGTATAAAGCTAACGAATTTGCCCGATCACTTACACCTCGAAGCAAACTCGGTGAAAATCTTCATATAAGGGTGGTCTATAATAATGAGGATATAATGATGCAACTAAATAAACGCCTACCAAAAGTCGAGACAACTAGTGGTCGGATCAAACCAAATTAACCCGATACTCTTTTATCCTAAGAACCAACAATTTAGAGTGATTAGGATCAAATCACCTTTTTTGTTAATTACGAATAGGTCACACTATAAACTTAGTTAATACACACCCTAATTATCATGAACAATAAATCTTGATATCCAATTCATTTTAGAAATGCCTTGCTTGTCCAAATAAGCTCTATATCGCTCGTCAGTGGGCCATTAAACACAAAACTATATAAAGACACTTGTCTTAACAAGCTCATGTTCATCATATGACATTGAGCCAGGATTGCATCTCGAATCATTCAACTTGGACTTGTAAGACTAATGCATAATACTACTGTAAGAATTTTATTTGTGGTTATCTGGTCTTTACCAATTTTTTGGTTTTTCGACTATTAGATCATGACCAAATTTAGGGCACCAACGTAAGTTAATAATCTTCATATATCCATATAGTCATAGCCCTGACGACCATCTGTGACCATCGAACTGACTTCTGATCATACCTGTCAATCGGTGCATCCAAAAGGCAGGCTGATCATATTCATGTAGATCATCACTAAGGTCAACTATCCTATAGTGTATATTGACCCCTACACTTCATAATGGACCTCAAAGGTTAGAAACAATCTCTTATAAAGCTAATATAACTAACATTATAAATAGTTCACTACTTCGTACCCATTTTCCCCATACGAATTTCATGTCTTAAATTGGGAGAGAAAGAGAGAAAGATGAGAGAGAGAGGGAGGGAGAAAGCATGTAAAGGGGAGATTTACCAAATCACTTCAATCCAACCCTAGTCGCTATCGAATCCTCCGCCAGTCCTCTTCCGTCGATGTTAGGAGGTAAGAATCTTGTCTAATATTTTGATTTTACAACCTAATGTAGTTTCAAGATATTAATGGTGTTTCCTTGATCTTGATTTAGGATTGGTGATTTTTTCTCAAAAACTCTAACCCAAAGCGGGAGAAAGTCGTGTGGAACCCTCTAAGGTGCGAACAATTATCTCTATATTATCTTTTTTCAACCATTGAGCATCTCAGTCAATGATTAGTTATTTATATATGAATTTGTGCATGCTAATATGTTCACATTTTGATTTAACTATAATTTATGCTATTAGTTGGATATTGATGCTCATATGTTTGATGAAATGTCTAAGTGGTGAAATATGTTGTTTTGTCGATACTTACATATTTGATTTAATGCTTAAGTGATTGTAATGCTCTATGCATGCTCGCATGTTTGATTTAATTCTTTAATGAACGTATTGTCCTATGAATGCTCATATGTTTAATGATGTACCTAAGTGGTTGTGTAGTAGAACCTATGTTATGGTTGTTTAACGTAGTGTTTAGTCCATAACGATATTTAGGATTACTACGATGTTGAGTTAGTTGGCTAACTGCCCGAACTAAGGGGGTGGCTCAAGTTAGGGCGTCCACTCCAGACTTGTTCGGTTGACTCGGGTCGAACACGGACGACTAACAGTAGGTAGGCTACACAGGCTGCTCGCACCCAATGTCGATTCACCATGTATAACAACGACAATTAGAATTGAAGATACCCCATGTCCACTAAATGAGTCTACTTATAGCTATTAGCAGTACGATCCATCAGACTTTTGGGCCGGGCATAGTGGTATAAGACACTATGTTTGAACTATCGACCTACGCTGAAGTGACGAACTTCCTCGTAGTGACCAATGAGTAATTAAGAAGGCTATAGTTGTTTGTAATGAGCCCCAAAATGGTTCAAATGACACAGGTAAGGAGCTGTTTCAACCGCCCCGAGGCTCGTAATTCGGTTAAGACCATGATAAAATGAGGGTATATTAGCTTCCTCAATTTGCTCGATGAATGGAACTTAATAATTACTCAGCTAACATACGCATTCACCGCATTGCATTAGATAGAATTTTGCGATTGAGTGGTAGTGTCGCTTGTGAGGAAGTGTTAGTATATATAAAAAATACATTGAAGTCACTTGTGAGGGAGTGCTGGTTGAAAAGGGCATGCATCATGTCATAACCTCATATGTGCATTTAATAAGAGTATTTACGAAGTGATTGATTTCTTATTTCATTATTGCATGTGATGATTGTATTGATAACATACATAACTTATAACTAATAGAACCACTTAAGTACTCACTCCCACATATGACGGCGTTTTAAAACTCCAATCAGGCATTATTGTTCATGCAAGTTTTATCAGGGCCTCTGGCGGGTAGGCTTGGATTTGCTTATACTTTCGTTCTGATGTCTTAGGAGTGTTGACCGAAATTGAAAAATCTTACATTTATTTAATTTTGTACTTGTATATATTGGAGTCCCCGACTATATGTGCTTCATATGTTGATTTTATTGTATGTTCATTATGGCTTATATAATCCTTATTTTACGTGATCAGCGCTATTGGAATTATATTTTTTATTGTTAGCCCTATATTTTTAAATATTTGTTATATTTACCTCACTTTAGATCCGTTAAATTGAATTACGTTACTCTGATTATTCGTGTGTGGAATGAATGTGAATTTGAACGATGTCATGCCTGCATTTTCATTTGGTTCACACCCAGAAAGTTGGGACTATAATATCTGTACTCGGGTGTCGATTTTCAGAGCATCACGATCATATATCAAGATTGGGTAGGTTGATCAATGATTAAATTTAGGCTAGATTATAGATAAAAAAGAGATCTTCGGGTGTAAATGGCAAGAGTGCAGATATATATATGTATATATATACACACATACAAAATTAGATAATTAAGAATTACATACGTCAATGGTTCGCATTAAACAGATTGATCATGTATGTATGCATGGAAGCGTAGACGAATGGATGGATCTATGTATATATGCTTATTTAAATGCAAGTGTACTCGTACACATGTATACCCATGCGCATAAAAATCATAGGACATTACGTGAGCCTTGTTTATACTAAGGAGCATATCTTTAAATGCTAGCCAATAGATAATGTTTATAGAGAATGAGAATAAATTTATGGGTAAAAACAAGACTTAAAAATTTGTTAAATTATTCAAATGCGGAAAGTTATTAATTACAAATGAATTTATAAAAATATTTTTTTAAAAAAGAAACACAATAATGAGAATATTTAAAAAAACAACGCTTGATTAATGATGGAGAACTCAAATATTAACTTCCATAAAATATTTTCTCTATTTGTTCATTTAAATATTATTCATATTAGATTAAGCATAATAGTGATGCTTAATTTGAAACTTTAATAATTATATGTAAATAATGTATTTTTACATATAAATCTTGATGAAAAAATTTAGATGATTTAGTCTGAAATATTTGTTAAAGAAAATAAGAAGAATTTAATTTGTCAACTGAATAGATTGCTTTATGTTCTAAAGCAGGCGTAAAGGTGTTGGTACATATGGATTAATTCTTTCATTGTAAGCATGAAATTTATAAAATATGAAGCAAATCAGTACGCCTATATTAATAGTTATGGCAATGATGGCTTCATTATTTTATTATGGTATGTTAAAGATATGTTAGTTGCAAACACTAGTAAATATAATATGTGTCATTGGGATGATCATACTTAGCAACAAGAAGAACAAAAAAGCTTGATTTATGTAAAAAAGGATTATATCAAAAGAGTTCTTCACTCTTTCGACATGTATAATTCTAACATAGTCAATACACCATTCTTTACTAGTTATAACTAATTTTTAGATCAATGTCCGTATATATAAAATGGAGAAGACATATATATCTCAAGTCTTATATTTTTATTTACGATAGAGAGCCTTAAGTTTATAATAATATGTATCATATCAAACATTATACAAGCAATGAAAACAACCACCAAGTACATGGTGAACCCAAGTACAAAACATTGGACTATGGTGAAATGAATCTATCATTACTTGAGGGGTACTTTTGAGGTTGCGATTTGTTGTAGTTATTAATACTCATAATTAGTTGAATTCAAAATTGCAGATTATATATATATGTATAGGTGTGTGTGTGTGGTAAAAGAATAATGTATGTTATGTCTTCTTTTTGGACAGAGGTGTAGTTAATTCAATGTCGAAATTGCAATAAATGGTTGCCTTATTTATTATGAAAGTAAAATACAAATCAGCTATACAAATATATAAGGAAGGTAATTAGTTAAAAGGCTTATTAAAAGAATTAAAATTCAAATAGAAATTGATGTTACTCACCGTTATAGTTAGAGCTGTCACACTTACAATTTTATATTGAAACATGTACATTGACATATAATCTTACTTTATTCATGACATGGTAGAAGATGCATAAATGTCATTGTAGAAAATTTACACCAACAACAACGAAGCATATATGTTGATGAAGCCCATTATAAGAAAGAAATTTATTTAGTATAAAGATTTTTCTTGAATAATTTAATAATTTTTGATATTTAACAATTTTTAATAAAAGTACTTTCCGTAGCATTAGAAAAATAAATCTTCAAAGTATTATTATATGCATAAGGACACATAACACCAATAAAGTATTTTCTAAAATGGAACTCTTATTCTCTCCCCTCTTATGCGTAAGATGTGTGAAGCCTAATTGTCTTAGGTTTTATCAAATGTTCCTTATATTACGTATATTATTTATTAAAAAAACAATGTAGTTTGTCTGTAATCTTCTAGGAATTTTCTAGTAAGAAATTTTTTAACGACAATTAGAAGAAAAAGTAACCCTTGAACTCTTGACGTATCTTGTATTATTACGTGAATATTAGTATATTATCTGACTATATAAATCCATTTAATTTATTTTTTATTAACTTTAGGGCCTGTTTGGATTCGCGTATAAGTTTTTTTTTGGAGACATTAGTTCAACTATTTATCTTGCACCAATTACTTACTTTTATTAGATATCCAAGCCATCTGAGTTGTCCAAGAAGACAGCACCATGGTCAAAATACTCAAGAAAATTATGATGGCCCTTTCATTGGGCAATCTATACCATCGAAATCAATGTACAACGGCTGGTCTAACTTAACATTGGATGGTCCACATGCAAACACGCATGGCAGTTCAGGGCCTTCCAAAGTTCTGCATCAGGCTATTGCCATTCATCTCGGTGGGACTCACCTTATCAACAGGTTGGGGCCCACAGATCTTTTCATTGCATGGGCTTCCTCCATCAACGGTTACAAATTCCACGTCCTTCCATAAACAAACTGGCTTAGCCGTTGGTTTGTTTGGTACACTACGGTCCACCTTGTTGAATTGGATTCAGGTGTATTTGGTTGTACCCTATCCATGGGTGCATTGTATTTCAGTATGTGGGCCATTGCTCGATTGTCCAAACCCTCCTGGTGGGCCCATTTGTATTGGAGCCGTCATGTCCCTGTGCATTCAAGGACGTGCACCTGATAACAAGCTCAGATCTCACACAAGTGACACGTGTACAAGCATTATCTGAATAATGTATAATGCCACCTTGCATGGAAAAAGTGGGGTTAGGTTAAATAACACTCCATAAGTCATCATGATGAGCGGATCAGCACCGTTGATTTTTCAACAATTTATCCGAATTGACTTTTTGAATCATATCCCTTGTAATCAAACAACAAGATTAGGTCTAAAGCAACAATAATGACAACTATAACAAAACAATTACTATAATCAATGAAGGCTCTCACACGCAACTGGTTGTAGGTGAAAAAACGAACGTCTAGCAGCCTGCGGGGGCCACCGTAGTGTGTGTATAGAATCCAAAGGATCCAATCCATCCAACTGGTTTGCCACATCATGAAAATATTATATATAAAAATTTTCAAACAGATCCAATATCCATGCATGCCACATGATAGGAAACAATGGACAACTACCCAAAAACCTTAAAATTCATGTGGTGGCCCAGTTCATGGTTGGATAGGCAATATTTTTGGGGAATCTCATTTTCATCATGGGTCAACCATTTCAAACCGGTTGGATGTCAAACATGCACCACCGTGGGCCCCACACCCCAGCTAATTGCATTTAGCTGAGCAGTTCCGATAATTATAACGAGAGAAAAATAAAATTAGAGCAATGATCAGCTGCTGCAGTACTATAAGCTTACCATACTACACCCTTTTCATACAAAACTATAGTGTGTATGTGAAATCCGAGCCGTACAAAAGGTCGGTGCCATAGTCACTACCACATCTTCATAAGATCAAGATGATCTAGTCATCAGGTACGAGCCGTTAATTCACATTGTCAAATTTACATTGATTTACATGGTGTGTCCCACATAATGATTGATTGTCCCTGTTTCAGGTCTGGTGGTCTTCATGATGAGATCCCTCTTTTTAACGGCTCAGATGTCGTGTACAGTGATACGATGGCAGGGCAAAAAGGCCTATTACAGTTAATTAATGTGCTGAGGCAGTGCTTGATCATTTCTCACAAAATAAAAGGATACATGATGTGCAGAGAAGCTTCCTTAGGTGGGCCCACCATTTATATCCGAGTCAAGTGATCCTAATCGCCACATACGTGTGGAGCTGATGGTTCAATAATCCTAACGATTGAAATGATATGCTAGCTATAGACTAAAAGATCCTAACCATTGGATGTTTTTCTTGTCTTTTTGTTGGATATGACTCATAACTGTTAGATCCCAACCATCTATTCATTTCTACTAATTGAAAATTCACGTGGGTTTTCCACAAACATCTGATACCCTAGGTCTTTCAAATTGTATTGTGAAATGGTTGGATTCGGGTCGGGTTCAGATTCGGGTCAACCTGAATTTTGTAAGATTTTTAAATATGAATTTTAATTAGATAGAGAATGAAAAAAGAATTTTAAAATATTAAATACTTGGGGACCGAACAGGAACTTAAAACAGGCATCGGACCCGAATCAATTGATGGAATCTGACTTTGTTATTTATCCAGATCCTGACCTCATTTTTAAAAATCGGGTCCAAAATGTAGGTTTCGCCCCTATATATATATATATATATATATATATATATATATATATATATATATATATATATATATATATATCAACTGGCTGGGCTGAAATAGGTCGAAGCCCGGCCCACAAAGACATACAATTTCAATCCGAGCTTGTGATGATTATGTCCAGCACTAGCTTACGTAAGATCTGGGGCGTTCATTAGGTGGGCCATATCATGCATGATGTATAACAAAAAAAAGCCATAGAAATCCTAAATAGGCCATACAGACTGATGGGCTCATAGAATTAGTCAGAGTAGGGCCCGTAATATGGGCTTAAATTTCATGCCAGGCCTAACCACCAACGAAGAATTGCAGCCCAAGTCAACCAGGTTTGAAGCCCAATGGGCTAGCACGGCCCTTTAGCAGGCCCAACTTTTCATTTATATTTCTCTAATGCCTGATTGATGGTGAATCGGGAATTTTATAGTTGCCAGGTGTTAGTTTATCTACGCCGTCCATCTGATGGACAATGTCATGGTTGGTTCATGAATTTCTGATCGGAGGATCCCAGCCATCAAATCTTTGGTGTTTTGTCCAGTGAATGTGAATTGTTTGGCACTTTTCTTCTTAACCATGTATTCACATGCCAACAATGAAAAGCTAGCATAGACCAATTGAGGAGATTCTTTGATCATGGTCCACCCGTGATGGGTGCCATAAAATCAATGGCTAGGATAAACTATCCGCGTCCCCACATCTATAATCTTTGAGTTGGGCCCTCTTTAGGTGGGGTTCTGTTTGCTCTGTAGACCGGTAGGCCCCACTTAGTTGATATAGAGCTTAGATTGTGATGATTTTGGGCTTTCATCTGCATAAAGGCGTGATAAGTGGGCCATGCTGGACTTCTTCTAATATCTGTGGCCCATGTATCTGAATTTTGGACCCGAACCAGACCCGACGTGAATTGATCTGGGCTTTACAAGGTTCGGACCATTTTCTAACCTACTTGCAAGTTCCAATTGGTGCCCGTGGGGCCCACATGTCGAGTGGTCCAATTATCAAAACCGTCCATGTTATGTATTATTATTTTTCTATGCTTTATGGCCCAGATGATGAAAATTGGGATGAACGGATTGTGACCATTTAGAATGTAAAAAAAGGAAATTTTCAACGGTTCAAGGTCAGTTGTAAAAATCCAAAGATAGAATTAAAAAAAATTTATTTCGCTAGAGGAAGGGGTTGAACCTTCGACCTTATGGTTAACAGCCACACGCTCTAACCAACTGAGCTACTCCAGCTCTTGAGTTATAAATCAAAACAAAAAATATATATTGTAATATAATTTTAGCTTTTGATTTAATTAGTGGACCCCACCATATGGACCATCTTGATTATTTAATATGCCACTGTACTTATTCTATGACATGGACCACACATTAACAGGTGTCACATGCAGGCCCTTTGAAGCAGAGTCTGTAAACTCTCTTTCCATGAACGTTTCTAATGGACTCAATCTCACCATGTGGACCACTCATCTGTTGGGCTCAACCGTGGACTGGGCCACCCCAATAACAACACTTAAGTGATCCTGGCCCTTGATTTCATTACTTTACAGGGTTAAAAATCAACGGTGGTGATCACCCAATCGAGCGTTACAACTGAGCGGCCCGTTTGGCCAGTGGACCAGCTCAATTTTTGTGATATTCGAGCCCTAAAAAATCAGGACCCAACATGAAGATTATCAATGAGGTGAATCACACCCGTAGGTTACTCAGATCACCAGCCGTCCATGAGCGGATCGGCCTGGATTTTATGCCAGGTAATCTTCATTGTGGGTCCCACCATTTGCACCGTTTGGATGTCCCACACATGCACTGTAAGCTTAGGAAGCTAGGGTTGTACTTAACCATAAATTCACCAACATTGCAGCTTTTTGCGTGAAGATAAATGCAAACAAATAAAAATTAAATAAGACTAATATTCTTTATAATCCAAACTGTAGATGAAGTGAACCACACATCTTAAATATCTAAAAGGCACTAAAAATATCGAAAGACTAGATGTCTCACTAGCAATTAGATCAGTGGCCTACAAATACAAGATTTAAGTAGGAACCGCCTATAAAAAAGGCCAAACTTAGGATGTCTAAGATATTCAAATCTGGAAGAGTTTTGGGTGGAACCCAATCTGCAGTGGGGTCCATAAGATCAACGGTCTAGATCATCAAACCATGAGGCCCACTTGTCAGAAATGGGCTCTAAATGTCTCTGTCTCTAGCACACTCAGGTGGCACGCTGAGGTACCTAGATCTATCAGCACAATAATTGTAAATGGTGTACTTCTTCCGGACCCACATGAGCTTCCTGTATTGTGGACCATCCAGATCTTGGAAGGCTTTTTGGTCCCACCACATCCGTCCACGTGTCGTGCACACTTTCGCCGATTGAGAGGCATCGCAGCCGTCCACGTGGAAGGAAGTGTATGAGGCGACGAAGGGGGCTTTAGACCAATCAGTTTTCTCCAGTCCTCCCCTGGTGGCCCAGTCATCAGCGTTCCATAAGCTGGAGTAGATTTTCATGGGCTGGTTGAAAGGAAATCTCACCCCTACATCTTTGCTGTTCTTGAATATTCTGATTGGGACGTCATCCACAAAAAAGCTGAAAATTTACATTAAGAGAAGGAATATATGAGAATTTTGGAAAAAAAAAAAGAAGAAGCTCATGAACCGTACATATGGGGGCCTGCGATTTGGTAATTTAGACCATTGATCTGAATTGGGATGACCGAAAATGTTCCAGATTGGTAGATCTAGGCCTTCTATCAGTGGCCCACAAATGGATGGTTGATCGCAAAAAGAAGAGAATAGGGAACAATGTGCTTAAAGAGCCCCGAGAACGGATGGTTAGGATCATCCAGTCTGGAAGACCTTTGGGGATAGGATGGGCCACAAACGGGGCTTGTCAGGGCCTTGGAATGCCACAGGGGACGCGGATTGTGTACCGAGGAGCTCACCACCCTATAGCGTCGCGTGGATGCTTGTGGGACCCATCGTGATGTATGTGTTTTATCCACGCCGTTCATCCTTTTTTCCAGATCATTTTATGGCGTAAGGGAAAAAATTAAAGCATATTAAAATTCAAATATACCACACGGATGAAGATAGTGGGTATAAAGACGTTCGGTGTTGAAACCTTCCTAGGGCCCACAGTGATGTTTATCTGTCATCCAACCTGTTCATAAAGTCACACAGACCTGGATGAAGGGAAAGAAATAAATATAATCTTGATCCTAAACTTCTGTAGACCACAAGAAGTTTTCAACGGTAGGCATTCAATTCCCACTTCTTCCTCTGGTGTGGCTCAGTTCAGATTTGGATATGCTTCAACTTTGGGCTCGTGCCCTAAAATGAGCTAGAAAAATGGATGGACAGCGTGGATAAAACACATTCATCAGAGTGGGCCCCACAGAGTATATAGCGTGGTCAGCTTCTTTCTACACAATCCGCGCCGCTTCTCAGGTGTCGTCCAGCAGGCAATGGCGTTTGAACGCCTGTCGCAATTGGGTATGGAATTGATGGTGTGGATGGGCCCCACATTTGTAGAAGGAATTGATGGTGTGGAAGGTGGGGCTTACACAATTTGATGCATGTTCCATAGGATGGAGTAGGAATGGTAGTGCTTAGTTGGATCAAACCACAGATAGATCCTTTGTTCTCTGTTCCCTTTCCCTCCCGTGAAGACGTTGGTTTGAAGGATGTACGGTTGATTGGTCCTATTCCCCAAGAACTCAAAATCTATCTCATCATGCTCTGTCCCCTCAGAAGAAAGCTGCACAAAAAAAAGAAAAAAGAAAAACAAGGATAGTGAGTAAATTTTCATTTATTAGATGGTTAGAATGGTCTGATCTTAGAAAGTTTTAGGTTAGTAGAAAATCAGCAGCGGATCACACATGACAGATGGTTTGGATCTTTGTACCTATATGCCAATTAACTGTTTCAAGATGTGGAGGCACAAAACTTCCATGCCTCTCGAGGCATCGAAACTCTTCCAAGATTAGCAATATCTAAATCAGAGGAGATTTCTAAAATATCACGATATTGTTTAGATTAAAATTTCGCGAGATGTTCAAAATATCGGCGATATTTTTTCACACGCTATCTGAGATGCACATGGACCTGGACCATACTACGGAACAAACCGGGTTAGGTCAATCCCGGTTCACTGGTGACCCGGCCCGCCACCTTGTCCTTGTGACGTGTTGTGTCTAAACCGGTCTGACCTGGTTTAAGTAAGGGTGCGAATTGAAAGTAGACCAGGCTGCCCTGATGGGCTTTGGGGCCCACCCCAGTTTAGGCCTCATTCAGCCTGCTCATCCAAACCGTTGATCTGTTGGTATTGTTGACCACTGGAAATCTCTTTAGTGGGACGATCTCAGCCTTCTATTTTCAGTCCACCAATATACAGTTAAAATAATAATGAAGCAACGATCCACCTTGCACTGGCAAAAGGATCACCAATCGGTGGGCCCAAATGTAGGGAATCAATCACATTACAGCCAATCTAAACCATTGTTCTAAACCATCTATTTTCAGGCCACTAATGGAGCATGTCCCATCACAATAGACTTCAAATATCAGTCGGATAACGGCTAGGATTACTGATTGGTGGGCTCCACGTGTACAGACTTAGGGTTCGCGTTACAGTGCATACCCTTCACACGAGTGTTGCTAATCCCTCGTTATTCAATATTTCACGTTTCAGTGGAGCTGGTCTCCTTCTTTCAAAAAGTTAAAAACGTAGTAAAGTGAAAAAAGCCATCATGACCATTCATTAGGTGGGCCACGAGTGTACATCGAGTCGGTCCATTGACCATCCAGTGTTTTCTACGTTGTGGCCCACCTTATGAACTGATCAGCTCGAGCCAAACTTTCAACGGCCCAGATGTCATATACACGTGACACGTTGGCCATGGGCTGTTCCGAGTATTCCGCCTTCTTAGTAGATAAAAGTTATAGGAAGTGTCATTCACACCGTATGAGAATCGGGACCATTCATCTGGCGGATCACGATGTGGATGGTCAATAGATAAAAAGTGATTGGACAGCTCTGACTATTCAACGTTTTTGGTATTTGGGATATATGGCCCATCCCCGTGAAGACACATCAAATCGACATTCCTGATTTAAAAAAAAAAAAAAAAAAGTATGATAGAGAAAAACTTTTTAGGAATTTGGATTTGGAAGCCAGCAGCGTTTCAAAATTCAAATTCCTAAAATTCCATTTCGAAAGGCCCATATGGACGGGTTTTATTATTAAGTATGGAATAGAGAAAATCTTTGATAGCATTCGTAAGCTTGTACTTGGATTGGACTATTAATGAGCCTGGTGGACCAGGCAAAATCTAAGTTTTGAATAAGTTCAGCCCAAACCGTTCAAAATCCTGTTGGAAGCTGACCCCACATGTGGTTAAAAAATTGCATACATGGCATGCAAGTAATTCAAATTAAATAGTAGAAGTTTGGTGAATTAGGCATTGCCCATGCTATTACCAACCTCCCTCTTTACATGATGTGGCGGAATTTGATCAGGCGGTGCGCCATTGTTAAAGATAGGTCCCACACAATAAGCTTGTCTGTGAAAATAGGCTATCATTCAATAAAAGTTGCGCCATTGTTAAAGATAGGTCCTACACAATAAGCTTGTCTTTGAAAATAGGCTAATATTCAATATACGTCTACATATCATGTCAGGAAGGAAGTTGGTACTACAACAGTCTGTACATAACCTGTATTCTCACAAGTTATAAGTGGTAGTTCTGAGACATAGTGAAAATGTAAGCTTATTTGATTTGCTGACCATTGAATTGGTGGACATTTAAACAAAACATCCTTTGGTCCTATTTCCTTAAACCAAGTTAGTATGGGTTCACCTATCTAATTTTGTGATTCATGGGTTCCAAAGTCTAGTAAAGTTAACATATGTCACGTATGCATTTTATGAGTCTCTGCATATCGAGTGTCATGCTCTGCCAGAGTATCAAATATGACATTCGAGATAAACGAATTGAGGTTAAGGTCACTACTTACATAGAAAGCAGTGACAATTCCAGCCGAATCTCCTCCCACCATCTTGATTTTCATGCTAAAATGCCCAGACAAGTAGGAATCTTTGGATTGAAATCCCGTCCCTTCACATGCCAAACATGCACACACATCTTAATCCACGTTATCCTGTAATCTCAACCATAATCTGGCAAAAACCCATGTTTAAAAAAGATGTGTGGTTGACTGCATAACTTTTTTTTTTTGTGAGCCATGGACTATAGTGCATAGCTGATCATCCACCATAAAAAAAAAATCACAACACAGTACTTTACTATCATCTCAACATCTAAGATTCTTTTGAATATGGATGATGAACGGCTGGATATTCTCTAAATGATAGCTATATGTATATACAAGAGAACTGATCGTTCATCAAATACAGGCAAGGTACCACAACTTGTGGTACTGTAACAATTTTTCCCAGCTACTTGTGTAAGACATCAGTACCATGGAAACGGTAGACTCCATCATGCAGATCACCTGGGAAAGAAATCATACTTCTCCACTCATCAGGTGGGTCATACCATTTGGAATCAATGTACAAAGATAGTCATATTCAACAAACAGGTGTGGCCCACCTATTGAGCTGATCAGTCTGATATTCAAGAAGGGTCATCTTCACCATTGGTCCCACCACTGTCATGGTATTGATGTCCTACATAAGAGAAATGTTGGCCAGAAAGATTGTAGAGAACCACAAAATCTAGTAAAATAAAAACTACTACATGAATATCTTGATCTAATGGCTGAAACCAAGTGGGCCCCACTCATGATCATGAATTTATATGGCACATGTTAAACAAAAAAATCCAAGTACCTGAGTATTTATCAAGCACGAGCCGAACCTGAGAACCCCCATTGATGTACTTGATGTGGTCACTGGCCCATGTGGGCATGTAGTTCTTCTGAAATTGCACGTCCACAGGCTTCTTAGGTGGTGCACCCATGGTCAAGCCATATACTCCATACATGACCATACAAATGAATAACGGGACCCACGTATCCATTTCTTCCAAAATAGCTACAAAAATCAAAATCTAAGTAAGAGATTAAAAGAGCATTAAGATGGTAATTAGATATTAGAGAGATATAAACCATAGTTTAAATACTAAAAAAATCAACTTGATTCAACCAGATTTCATCAAGAATCAGAGAAAAAACTGATCTAGTCAACTGGCCCTTAGTTTTTGAGTCAACTCAACTCAAGTTGGTTTCGAGTCAAGTCGAGTTATAAACCTAAGTAGGAAAAATGTTTTGAAAAAGGGTCACACGCCCATGATTTTGGCACGTGGGAAAGGAAAATCAAATGCATGCTAAGCTAAGAACAGACCAGGAGAGGAGAGTTGTATGGTGGAAGTGTTTGAATTGGAGAAAGGATGGCGTATGAGATAGGAAAGAGAGTGGTGATTTAGGTATAAATACTAGTGTAAAGGTGCACGGACAGAGGTTGGCTTGTCCAACATTCGCAACTTAACACGCAGCACACGTGTCAAATTCAAGAGTGGACCCCACCATGAAGATGAAGATGATCATGCACAAAACTTGAGGGAAACGGATTGCCTGTTGTGCCGCACACCACCGACCTTGGTGGTGCGTTGACGTCACCAAGTTAGGTGGGCCCCACCATGATGTATGTGTTATATCCAAACTGTTCATCCATTTGACGAAATCATTTTAGGGCACAAGCTCAAAAATGAGGCAGAAATTCAAGTGGATGAAACAACGGAAAGCAGTGGGGATTGAATGCCTATCATTAAAGACTTTTGGGATGATATAGAAGTTTTGGACCAAGATGATTTTTTTTTTGTTTCCATTCCAGGTCTTTGTGACCTTATAAACAGGTTGGATGGCAAAGAAACATCAAGGTGGGCCTTGGGAAGGTTTCAAGGATAGGCATCATTATCCCTACTACTTTTTGAAGTGTCGTCCACTTGATTTTTTGATCTCCCTCATTTTTTGACTCATACATTAAAATGATCTCGCCTAATGAATGAACGGTTTGGATATAGCACATACATGATGATGGGGGCCATATAACTTACCTATGTCAACACACCAACAACTTCGGTGGTGTGTCGCACACCACGCAATCCGCTTCCAAACTTGAGGTGGTTTACTCATCAGGTGGGAAACACGTGTATGAATGTCGCCATTAACAAGTTATTATCAAACCGTCCGTTCTTTACATATAGGATTGGTACACCTGATGAGTGGACCAGCCTGATTTATATTTGTAGTCATCTTAGTGGATTGGATAACCTTATGTATGGTTCAGATGTCCCACACGGTTGACAGGGTGACACGTGTAATGCGTGAAAAGGTGCGCGTGGAACTGGAGAACATCTAGAAAAAGATAGCTGAAGTTTCGGTGATGAGGATTTTAAAATGGTTGTTTTTGTCGGTAGGGAGGAAATGGTGGGCCATTGCACATGATTTCAGAACAGTAGGCGTGTGGGGAACATGACTTTTGTCGCTTTTTGGTACGTCCTTTTGTCGAGGTGGTGTATGATCCTCGGATTTTCGGTTCGTGCAAGTGGGGCCCATGGTTTCTTGATCAGGATGGTTGATTTATTGGGCCACTCTGTGGATGAACAGTGGCTCAAAAATTATCTTTTATGGGAGAATCCTAACCTTTCAATTTCTGGCATAAAAATGAAGGACCGAGAAGAGAAATTGAGATGGTCCACGCTTGATTTAAAAAAGACCCGGATTGGCTACTCCCCCTGCTACCGGTCCCGTGGCTGGTGGGTGGTGCTCTGTGGGCCCAATCATGATGTATGTGTTTCATCCATTCCGTTCATCCATTTTTAAAGATCATTTTATTGCTTTATCCCAAAAATTAGAGGGATATAAATCTCAAGTGGACCACGCCACCGGAAAACAATAGTAATTGGATATCCACCATTAAAACCATCCTAAGGCCCATTGTACTGTTTATTTGACATCCAATTTGTTGATTTGGTCATACAGACCCAGATGAAGGGAAAAAACAAAGATCATCTTGATCCAAAACTTTTATGGGCCCCAAAAAGTTTTTAATGGTCGACGTTCATTCAACACTGTTTCCTGTAATGTGGTACACTTGAGATTGATATATACCTCATTTTTGGTATCATACCATATAATGATCTAGAAAAATAGATGGATGGAATGGATGAAACACATACATCATGGTGGGGCCCACAGAGCACCGACCATCAGCCATTGGTTGGTGTGAGGGGAGTAGCCAATCCGTTTCCATCCCTGATGGACCCCAGCACTACATGTTCTCGGGATGAGCACCGGAAAATACCTTCATACACCCTTCCACACGTGCCAATGTGGCACGCTTGTCCAACAAACCAATGGACGGTTAACACAAAGTGATCAAGGGCCCATATTTAAGGTACGTGCGTGCCGACTGCCATGGGTGCGAGCGTGACTTGGCTGCGACCCCGGAACCAGCAATGTGGGTGGGGCCCTGACCGTAGGGCCCACCTTGATGTATGTATTGTATATCCACGCCGTCCATCTGTTTTGCCAGCTTATTTAAGCTGGACCAAACCACACGATGAAATAGTAGTCATTGAACGCCCACCATTAAAAGCTTCCTAGGGTCCACCGTAGTGATTATTGACCATCCAACCTGTTGATAAGGTCACAATAGATACGGATGAAATAACAAAACAAATATCAGCTTGATCCAAAAATTTTGTGATCCACAAAAGGAATTTAATGGTCAATAATAATTATTTTATGTGGTATAGTCCACCTGAAATTTGTATCTACTTCATTTTTTGTTCCATGCCTTAAAATCTTTTATGTGGACTATGCATGTAACGTCCTGGATTTTCACTGTTTTGGATTTTTAAAAATTCTTAATTTTTTTTTTATTAATTAACTTATAATATCACTTAATGACCATTAGCACTCAATGTTGGTTTATATATGAGTGGTACCAGTAAAGGACCGCACAAGTCCGATTAATCAACCGTAAGAAGCCAACGAATCCGCCCGATCACTTAAACACCGAATTTAACCACATGATTTGTTCACAAGGGGCCTAAATCTAACAGACCTACCACTAATTAGATCTACCACTGATTAATCAGAACAATTATAACTAAATTAAAAATCTACTCGAAGCCGAATTAGATAGGGCCCGGATCTTGACTAATAAACCGGATCAAACCCTGTTACTGCTTTAGACTAAAACTGACGGTTTAAAGTAATCATGACCAAATCTCCACTTTCACTAGTTATAAATAAGTCATACTCTGAATATAGTTAACTCAAACTCTAATCACTACCCACGAGAAATCTCAATACCTAATTCATTCCAGAAATGTTCCAATTTTCGAACAAGCTCTAGAACGCTCATTGGTGGGTCACTAGTTCCAAAATTATAGAGTAATGTCCGTCTTACTGGGCTCAACGTCAATCTCGGGATTCGGACCTGGGTAGTGTACAGAACCGCTCAACTTAAGCCAAATGATGAGTGCATGAGAAGTGTAAATACCCTAAAGGAAGAAGGTGAAACTTAAGTGAATTGGGTCGTCCACTCTTATACAAAGTTGAGGATTTTGAACCGTCGCTTTATGACTAAACTTCACACGTGAAGTAAGAATATTTCCCTGCTCATATTCTTATAGTCGCGGCCCCGATCGACCATCGGTGACCGTTGAACAGACTTTTAGTTATATCTGTCGATCGACACATCCAAATGGCGGGCCTGATTATGTCCATACGTAGATCATCGTTAGGACTAACTATCCTACGATGTATATCATTATGTACGCCCCATAGTGGCCCTAGAGGCTAGAAAAACCCTCCCATAGGGCTAGTATAGTAAAAACGTAACACTTGGGGCCATTTGCACCAAATCTAGTATTATAAAAGGGGCTTCTTTTGGGCACCCCTCTCCCCATATGTATTTACCCTAGAGAAGGGAAAGAGAGAAGAGAGAAAAGGGAGAAAGAAGAAAGGAAGAAGAGAGGAAGGGAGAGTGAAGAAGGGAGAGAAAGTGGGCCATAGTTGAAGGTGGGGCCCAAGAGAAGTCGATCCTTACAACTCCTTCCTTCTTCCTCAAGAGATCCCACACCCACCACTCTAAATTCGAATTCCAACCGATTGGAGAGGTAAGCACCCATCTTCTTGAGATCCTTTGTATTGAGCTAGATGTTGCATGTAATCCTAACATGCATAGTTTCTTTGACTCAGGATCTCTACGAATCTACCGCAAGTTTGGTAACCCTAGATCATTTCCTAGAGCTCTCAATGACTCATATGTGCGGACTATTATCCTTAGGTGGCTTAGCACCAATTTTAGTATGAGTCTAATGATTTTGATTGCTTGGATGATGTATTTGGAGAATCTAAAGAGAACCTAGGAAAGACCTTAACTTGATCCTTTCAATCAACATGGAATAGTCATGGAATGTTTATTGTTGCTCATATGATTGGGTATAAATTTGATGTTTGCATGTTCATGTCTTGTTGATTCATGTATGATGTTACAATATAGCATGTATGATTCATTGACCCTTATGCATTTTGTTCCTATGATATATATATATATATATATATATATATATATATATATATATGAAATGCTTAGGAAAATTTGAATTTTTATGTTGGGAAATATGAATGCATGATTTCCCTTGGGTGAGTTAATAAACCCTGATTGTTGAAGTATTATCGAATACCATCAAACCCCTGGGTTGGTCAGGAAACTGAGATGAGAGAAGGTGGTCCCGTTGGTAGGACCATTCTGGGGCTAAACCCGCGGATTTGGGAGGATGCGAATGGGCGACAGTAGTTAGACTACGTGGGTCGCTTGTACCTGATGTCGTCCGTCACGTACTTGCCCGGACTCGCACGATGTAGCTCAATTACTGACCAACTATGATTGTTAACCATGTTTGCTCACGCCTGAATGGAATCTGTAACATCCTTCGCCCACTGAAGCCATTGATAACCATTTGAAATTGATCCACCATCTCAAGAGCCGAGCATGGTGGAATGAGACACTATGTCCGAGCTGTCGGCCTACACTGGGGTGACGAGCCTCCCCGTAGTGACTGCAAGCGATCCCTTTCCCAGCACTCCCCATGTGCTTGAAATCGTGGATGGAGAACCCAATGGGATCAAGGATCGCGGGGTCTTGGCCTCGCAAATTGAGGGGCCTTGGCCTCGTAACTATTTAAGGGTATTGAGATCGTGGGGTGTACCAGTTTTTCAATATGCTGGATGAACGGAACTAACTAAATATCCGGTTAACATTATTCACGCATCGTATTAGTTAGGTTTTGGCGACTCGGCAGTTGAGGTCGCAATGAGAGAGTGTTGGTCATGTGCGATTGTTAGACGGAGTCGCTCGAGGGAGTGTTGTAGCGAGTGTATGCATCATATCATTCATCATGCACCTGCATTAACAAGATTAGTTAGGTGTTTATGAATGTTTGCCTTTTCATTAAATTCATAATATAGTTGATGTTTGTTACAATTTAAGACTAATAACATCCACTGAGTTGATCACTCACTCCCACTCTAGGACGGTGTTTTAAAACACCAAACACTCTCTTGTAAATGCAGGTGACACAGAGTACGAGAAGCCTAGCGGCGCGAGTCTTGATGAGGGGGACGAGCTGTCTTACTTCCAGCTGATGGGCGGTTCTCCATCGACCTAGTAGACAAATTTTGGATCGCTGAGTGTTGGACTCAGCTCATTATTCTTTTTGGACATAATTTTTGTAATCTTGTTGGGCAACGCCTTGTGCAACCCATTTATATTATTTTGGACTTGTATATGTTTAGCATCTTTCATTTCAGTAGACTAGTTGCAGTTGTGCTTCATGTTTCAAGAAATTCCGTACTGCACATCTAAACCTGATTAAACACAAATTAGTAAAAATCGGTTATAAGTAATACTCGGGAACTTGGGAGTCGAGTATATACACGACTCCAAATTTTCAAGGCGTTACAATGCATCATGTGGGCCCCACCTTGATGTGGATCATCCATCATGTGGGGCCTGCCATTATCAATTGCCCATCATGTGGAGCCCACCTTTGATGTGGATTATCCATCATGTGGGCCCCAGCCTTCAATGTGGTTGCCCATCATGCGAGGCTTGCCTTGGATGTGGGTCATTCATCATTAGGGGCCAACCTTTGATGTGGACCGTTTATCATGTGGGACCACCTCAATACAAGCCATCCATCATGTGGGGCCCAACTTCAATTTCCACTACCCATCATGTGGAGTCAACCTTTGATGTGGGACTTCCATCATGTAGGCTCCACCTTTAAAGTGGGTTGTCCATCATACCAACCTGCTTTAGATGTGGGATATTTATCATTATGGGCCAACCTTTGATGTAAACCATTCATTATGTTGGTCCACATTAACACGGGGTCATCCATCATGTGGGGCCCACCTTCGATGTGGACAATCTATCATGTGAGCCTCACCTTCGATGTGGACAATCCATCATGTGAGCCTCATTTCAAATGGAGGGTGAGAGAGAGAAAAGTAGATGAGTAATGAGTTTTTGAAAAAAAAAAAAAAAAACTAACTAAAAGAAAAAGCCTTATTACGATGAGAAGTTTTTAATGTAGAAGTTACTTTCATGATGGTGCTTATCAAAGTAATTTAAGTAAGTAACTTAATTGCTTAACATAAGTTAAAAAGTAATTTAATTGGCAGTATCCAAATAGGCTTAGTTACTTTAAATAAGATACTTATGCATTAAGTAATTTATCTTGATTTCTAATTAATCACCAAATAAGTATATTTGATAAACAACATATTTATCATAAAAATAAAAATAAAAATAGAAAAGTATATTTGGTTTCCAACTTCATAAGTAATTATCCTGAAATTCTGTTTAGTTCCCCTCACATACACCATCCATCATGTGGGGCCAACCTTTGATGTGGATCGTTCATTGTGTGGCCCCACTTCTAATGTGGGCATCTATCATCCAAGGCCCACCTTTGATGTGGGTTGTCCATCATGCTAGACCCACCTTCGTTGTGGTCCATTCATCAATAGGAGCCGACCTCTAATGTGCACAGTTCATTAAAGAAACTTTGGTAGTCCCAAGCTTTGATGTGGATCATCCATCATGTGGGGCCCACCATTACTAATTGTCCATCATGTGGAGCCCACCTTTGATGTGGGTTGCCCATCGTGTGGGCCCCACCTTCAATGTGGGTTGCCCATCATGAGGGGCTCGCCTGGGATGTGTGGCCATTCATCATTAGGGGTGGATCTTTGATGTAGATGGTACATGGGTCATCATCATGTGGGGCCCACTGGATCATCTACCCATTTATTGGATGATTTTTCAATCTCATAAACTTAGGAGTTCTTGACCACACATAGTATATTCTCTAAGTTGTTTTGTCACAAAGAAATAAGTAATTTGGAAGTTGAAAAGCAATTAAAAAATAATAATAATAACTTGCAAAAATAAGTTACTATCTCTGAAAAGCTATTTAATTTAAGTTTAATAACCAAACTTATTTAACAAAAGTAACTTATTAACTTACATAAGTTTAAAAAAATGTACTTATTTAGTAGTATCCAAACGGACCACAGATCTTACAATCCCTTGATTATCATCATTTCCACGAGGTGAATAAAAATTACTCCTAACTGGGTGTACTTTTATTCCACAAGGTTTATTGGAATTATTTCTTTATTCTTAAGGTGACTCTTCCATGGTGGATTGTCTACAGGTACCAGGCCATCTAAAAGGTATCCGCTTAATAAATGGCTTGGATCTCATACATGTGTGCCAGATGGGCACATGTGGAGACATGCATGAGATTTATGCTACACATGAGTATGGGATTAGGAAATCTTTGAGCACCAAAATTAAAGTCTTAAGGATTCATTAAAGACAACTCACTAATCAGAACCATTGATGTAGTGCTCCTCAGCATGAATGGCTAAGTTGTGGACAACAAGATCCAGTAATTGGACGGCTGACCTTTACATTGTTGAGCACACATAGCATGGACTGGTCGGACACTATAAAGTAGAATGGCCCATGCCCTGTCCAAGCCTGGCATGAGCCTAGTGCAGCACGCCTCATCCAAACTTAAAAAGTTTTGGGCCTTGGCCTAACAAGGCCTGAAACGTTGAAAATTGACTAAATCTATGTTTCCCTTGTAAATATTCCAAGTCCATCTGCTGATCAAGTGGGCCACACATGCATACATAAATGGACATTAAACCAATGTCCAGATGCAAGATGCATGTTGCCTGACTAGTTTGAAGGGCATGTTTGCAGTATAGAACTCATCCGTGTCTGAATCTGGCACGCTAAGGCCAGCCCAGAAAATCGATTGGGGGATACTTGCCCAAGATTGACGAATGGTCCAAGCTTACAAGTCCAAGCCCAGCTCAAAGATGAGTGAGGTGAGCCACCCAGCCCTTGCCACACCTATTTGTGGGGGAAGAGGGTGCCTAGGTCCAGCCCAATCCCTTTGCGCACAGGGCCTACACGGGTCCTTAGCTCATGTACTGGGCATGGACATGCTTCAGCCGGTCCTGACCCAAGCCTAATTCCTGGGCGGCACTTGCTGGGCCAACCCGGAGAGATCCTTAGTTCATGAGCTTTGCAGAAATTAGGGAATGACCGATCGCATGGGAAAGCACCAATCTTGCCAAACGTACTGTTTACACCCATTGTTTTGCACCCGGACGTGGCCCAATAAGGAACTACCACATAAGTGCCATTACGCACTTGATACACACCGGAGGCAATACTCGCACCCGAAGAAATCTTGGATCGATTTCCCTTCATTGTTACATATTCCATTATTAGTGTGATGGCACAAATCCCTATACACTCCTTTGAAAGGGCAAATCATCACATGCCACGTCATCACAGTTATCATGCCCAATAATGAGGCAGCATACTCATTACATCTATAAGAGATTCACTGAGAGAACAAATCTTATCAAAAATCCAGTTATGATCATCTCGGCCAGGCTGTCTCTCATCGTCCTTTCACAAAATGGGAGATCTTCTTAGAGACGTTTAAAAGAGTGTAGCGTGAAGAGATACCGATGACCAAAGATCAGAATGCTGTCCAAAGCGAACCCAACCACGAGTCAAACCTAAATTGGGAGAAACGGACGCATCAGTTTGACCAGGTCTCCCTCATCATACATTGATCGGCATCAAAATAGTGGGAGAACTAGATCCAACACGATCATATGACAGACCGGTGTTTGGTGTTGAATCATCTCCAGTACTCCAGACCATCACCTTATAGATAGATAAACCCAGGAGGTTATTTGATCTGGACCGTTCAACACCTTGAAGTTAACAAGGTGGGCCATCAGCAGAAATGATGAATGACAGTGATCGGCCCAGGACTAACTCTTGAGATTCGTAGAAAAACGACCATAGACACCGCACAACGGATTAGTTATGAAATCCAAGAGGCCAGGGAGTGCGATTCTAATCAGAGTTCTTTCCGATGCAACCCAACAATTCCGGAACAATTAGAGGTTCCCATATCCATAAGAGTGACATGGGCGCGAAGGATCCAATCAGCTATTTGATGAAATTCCTATCCTTGGAATCTCATTCTCCTTGAGTTCAGACCCTAGATATTATGGGTGGAGGTGGGTGCTTAACCCCTTCGAAATCCATTACTACGATCCTTAGCTGGGATTTTTGGTGTGTACAGCTAGTCGGAGTCAACTTTCTAAAAATCAAAGGAATTGCTCTTTTGATTTTTTGACAAGAAGTATCATAGCCTTCCTTGTACCATATGAAAAGAAAATGACTAGTGACCACTCCAAGCTTGACTAAAACCGGCTCTGCCGTTTTCGGCAGGGCTCTGTCGCTACATTGACACCATTTTACTTCTCAATCGGAATATCCTCCAAAAGACTATCGCAGATTCTTTATCTGTAGTTTTTGTACATTCATCTCAATATACCCAACGCATTGCATGAATACTAGCTGAAACGAACTTTGGTGATGGCAAGCAACAAACACACCACAAATTTCACAAAATTGTAACATATCCACCTTTTGCCTCTTACCTACGAATGGTTTTCTCAGTTTGAAAATGTTGAATAGAAATAATATAATCATGACTTTTTCCACTTTGCTGCTTCTGAATTTTGATGGTACTGTTCCAGTTAACCCCAAGCCTTTCTTGAACAATCTGACTGGCAAACCTGTTATTGTGAAGCTAAAGTGGGGAATGGAGTAAAAAGGTAGTTCTACACACTACGTAAGTTTGAATTTCTCCATTTGTCTGCTTCATACTACCCTTTCATAGAATATTTGACATGTTAGTATCTTCTTTGGTGGCCCCTTGCAGGTTATCTTGTTTCAATGGATTCTTACATTACATGAACTTGCAAGTACTATTCACATCTCCTCTACATCCAAAAGCAACTGCTCAAACACAAAAATCGCAATCTATGCTAACATCTCTACAATGATTAAATGGTTTTTTTTTTTTTTTTTAAATCTGGAGTATAACAAAGAGTAATTAAAGGAATGGAGCAGCTTTTGCAAATTCAGGTTCCCAAGGTACAAGTATATATGCATGCTTCCAATGTTCTTCCATAGAAAATCAACATGTTTGAAAACCAGAGCAGTAGAACATGACCAACCCCATGCTGAATCCTGAATGATTTGGAGAACAGTAACAGAATCGACCAATTCGCCCCAGCTGGTGATATTAAAGTTTTCCCAGTAATACTGATTCAGACCAGACCGTAACTGTCAGGTTTTTGGCCCAGAATTTAAAAGAAACAGGAAGCAGCACATTTGTAGGAACTCTATAATTTCACTAATTACATTGACGGGAGTAACTGTGTCCTAATGCATCAGGACGTGCATAGGATACCGATGCCTATGCCACCAGTATGTACAAGTGGGGCCAGTGGTCTAGCGATCGGATTATTCATATGATGGGCAGCACCAAGAATAAGGATTGTCGATACAATAGGCACCACCTGGATAGTGATCTGATTGTTGATAAAAGTGGGCCTCAACATCTAGTGATCAGATTGTTGATATGACAGGCACTAACATGGATAGGGGATGCTGTGAAAAAATAAAAGAACCCAAGATTGAAAGATCTTCAACATCCACTCACTGGCATTTTTTTATGGACTGTTGCTGTATTGTCTTATTAACCATCCACTTTTTGGGCCAATCACCAGAGGATTGGGATCTTTCAAGGGCATCACCCATTCATGCAAGAGCACATTCGATAAATGATCGGAATCACCAAACCACGGGCCCCACCAAGGCAGATCAGGTGCATATTTCCTCTTGCACTAAAGCATATCTTGGAATGACACGAAAAATCTAAAATGCAGGAAGTTGTGTTCAACAGAATTCAATACAATTATTGCTTAAGCACACCAACCAAGTTTACCCCACCCCACAAATCACGACTGCTTCAGCTGCACCTTAGCAAATTCAAGATGTTTATCTCTTGATTTCGCTGAGTGTTAAGGATTCCAGGCCATATGTTCAATGTGGTTTTATACCATTGTCTTTATAAATGTTTCTGCACACCATAACACCTATAATAACAGAAACAAGGGCCAAAAGCGCACCTTTTCTGGAGAGCCCAAACTCTCTCCACGTTAAGGACCTTGTGACCTCAGTCAGGACCTTCTGAAACTGCTCCCTCGTTTCATCTATCGACCCTGAGTTGTCAATGACTATGTCCGCCTTTGTCCTTTTCCAATCCAATGCAGTCTGTGCATTAATCCTGTTTCTGGCCTGCTCTTCGGAGATCCCATCTCTTGCCATGAGCCGCTGAAGCTGTGTTTCAGGATCAACCCACACGACAATGATGGGTTTTGCCCATTGGTCCATCTTAGCCTCGAATAACAACGGGATGTCGAGAATGATAACCTTAGAACCCTTGAGCCATAGCTTTACTACTTCCCAGAATATACCAGAGGAAATAAATGGAGCCAATAACCTGCAAAAGATGCAGATTTCAGAAATTTAGAAGTGCCATGACAATGCATTTTTATTAAATTTGGTTGTCAACAATAGTATCTGTCCGATTACTTGTCACCTACAGGTTTGGTCCCAAGGATTTGAATAGCAGTTTCAGAGTGTGAGTTGCCTAGGGACCAAAACTGGTATGACTCATCTGTTTCAGTCCCTTATCGGTCAGTTTTGGTCCTGTATCAATCTGGTGACTCATTTCATCATGGATGAAACCAATACAACTTGAATAATATTTAAAACCATTCTCGGTCTTCCAAGGCCAGTCTACAAACTCGAGGTCGTTTCAAAGCTAATGAATCATCATTTCTTCCGTGATAGGTAACCACGGGCTTGCTAGTTCTCCATGCCCACCTACAAGAGGCCACAAGTACCCATGTGCTACACGTTTGTCACATCCAAGCCATCAATTAGGTGGGATCTATTATCTAGTAAAAAATCAAGCCAGTCCAATCATCAAATGCCCATTTCATGCATCAGTGGTTTCATACCAATCCATCTAGTAATTTCTTCCAATGTGTAAAGAATTTTTAAAAAAATGAATAGCATAAAGATGTGCTCTTCAGAAAAAATATATCATCTTGAAATAGATGAAGAAATTCAAAAGGCTTGTCTGACAGTTTGTACGGTACACTCAGGTTTTCAGTTTGTACAAACGAAGCCCATGTTTCAGTGATCCAAACTGTTCAAATTGTCGCTTGGCTCCACTGTGGATAGCCCATGCAAAAAAATCCCCTAGCAAGGTGTGCCAAAACGGTTACATATCGGCCGTAACGGCCGATACGTAATGGTAACGGTGGGAACCGTTACGCGTTTCGGGGTCGTATCGGCCGATACCCGATTTTGTACCCGTATCGGCCGATACGGGCCCGTTACGGGGTGTAACGGCCGTAACGGTAACTTTTTTTTTTTTTTTTTTCATTTTTAGCTCTGTTTTTGCTGTTTTTTTTAAACCTTTTGCTTCCAAACTGTTTCTCACTCCTTCTACTACTAATTTCGACCAACCTTGGTTAGGTATTTGAGATAAAAACACATTATATTACAGATTTTTTTGAATCAAAGCTCGGTGGGCCATTTTTCAGAAATTCGTCAAAAATAGGTATTTATACTTTTTTTAATATGTTTTGCTGTTTTAATCATGTCATATGATGTGTTAATCATAGTAGAACATGTTAATGTGCATTTTACAGATTTGGGGTGCCATTTAATAATTTTTTAATATTTTTTTCTATTTACGCATGAATTTTGGCCCCTTTTTTTAAAATTCGAAAAATCAATTTTTAATGGTTGTTTTGCTGTTTTAATCATGCCATTTGATGTGTTAATCATAGTAGAACATGTTAATGTGCATTTTACAAATTTGGGGTGCCATTTTATATATTTTTAATATTTTTTTTCTATTTATGCATTTATTTTGGCCCTTTTTTTGAAAATTCGAAAAATCATTTTTTAATGATTCTTTTGCTGTTTTAATAAGTAGAACATGTTAATGTGCATTTTACAGATTTGGGGTGCCATTTTATATTTTTTTTATATTTTTTTCTATTTACGCATTTATTTCGGCCCTTTTTTTGAAAATTCGAAAAATCATTTTTTAATGATTCTTTTGCTGTTTTAATGATGCCATATGCTGTGTTAATCATAATAGAACATGTTAATGTGCATTTTACATATTTGGGGTGCCATTTTATATTTTTTTAATATATTTTTCTATTTACGCATTTATTTCGGCCCCTTTTTTGAAAATTCGAAAAATCATTTTTTAATGATTCTTTTGCTGTTTTAATGATGCCATATGATGTGTTAATCATAGTAGAACATGTTAATGTGCATTTTACATATTTGGGGTGCCATTTTATATTTTTTTAATATTTTTTTTCTATTTACGCATGAATTTTGGCCCTCAAAAATAATTACAAACACCTAAATGTAAGATATTTTCATATTACATTCATTCTAATATATCTATCATTGATAGTAGATAGTTAGAAAATTAAATATATGAATTTTGTAGTCAAATTCAGGTTATCTGGTTCATAAATTCATCAGACAGTCCGATACAACTTCTCACCAAAGAGTGGACCGTTACACCACCATAAACATGTTCCAATTTATAAATGAATGCATATTTGGAATGCTTAGAATATTCCGGATTTAATCCATATTTTTTCTTTTTTTTTGGCAAAAAAAAAATTTGCGCCGTTACGGGCCGTTACGCCCCCGTATCACCGTTACGCCCCCGTATCCGTATCGGTTTTGGAGGTCACCGTTACGCCAACCGATACTGATACGGGACACCTTGTCCCCTAGATGTGAATATTTCCAACCCTTCAATTCATACCTCGGGGACAGCAATCAGACTTTTCAGAAAGAAAATACGGAAGAAGTCCCATTCAACCAAGAAAAGCTCAAATACTCAATAGCCGGGATCTTTCAACCCTTGGGGCTTTTCTGCATGAGTTATCCATGCTGAGGCCCATCTAATCAACTGTTTGGATCAGTACCCATGGGCACCACTTGTTTAACCTAAAAATATGAGTCCACCGTATGAACTGCAGGCCAAGAATTGATGATGGGTCTGACTTAAAAAGGAGAGAAGTTGAATATCATTGATCACTGGTAGTAATAGAACAACAGATGAGAACTGAAAGTATGGATTTATACCGGTTAAGAAGCTGGCGTTTCGCAGGATCAGCGAAGATAATTTGCCCTAGCTGTGCCCTATTGATTTCTCCATTTTCTAGTAAAATCTCATCCCCAAATGTGGCTACAACCCTTTTCCAACCGCCAGTTCCCTTTCTAACAACATCCTATGATAGAATTATAGAATCAACAAAAAGTATTAGTATGTAGAGATAATGTAAACTCTATACAAATCCAGACTCATATAATTTCAAAATGAGTTCATCATAGATTTTCAAATTGGACTACTCCATAAAATCTGACATTGGAGAGAAGAGTGCATACTCGAGCGACGATGTCAGCATCAACAACGGGAATTCCATTGGCTTTGAAGAGATTGGAAACCGTGCTTTTCCCTGAAGCGATCCCTCCTGTCAGTCCAACAATGCGCATCTTCTCGTGTACAAAACACGCTTTTATTGCACGGACGGGTGATGGAGAGGCTTTTTGTTTCTGTTCCTCCAACAATCAAGATATCATAAGTGGAGAAAGCAAGTGATTTTCAATTGGATTTGAACTTTCTTTGTATTACAAAGACCACATCCCTAGTGCATTGCTAAGAGTCAAAATACTGCATGTTTTTCTTAAGAAACCATCATGACCATACACGTGTGCATGCCATTGTATGTTAATATGATCCAAAACATCCATCTAGCAGGCCCTGAATGGCTATGAGGATGGCCAAAGCTCACAAATCACACCAACCTTGTGATCCTAACCTCCAAGCAGTGGCTCCTTACCTGTTGGTTATTGTGTTTGTAACCAACCACTTGCAGGCTGCTGAATAGACTGTTAGAATCATTTGACTGGTGTAATTTTTTAGCTGTGAGTCATTTATGGTCAGCCCACCAGTCGATGGCTTGGATTGTCTGACCACCCAATTCCAATCACAGGTATCCAATCTGTAAATGGGCCACTAGATGGAGATCCGATTGCTTGACGAGAAACGACCTTGTGCCCAAAAAAGCCCATGTTCGTGTTGAGTACGATGTCCATTCTCCACGTCTTTCAAGGGCAATGAAGGCCTTAAACCAATATTCAAAAGTATCCCTGGAAAAGTTAGAAATTACAAATTCATTTTTAAAGTATGGCCTTTTATATATATATTTAAAAATAAAAATTAAAAAAAAAAAAGAAGGAAAAACTCTCATCTTCTTTTGTTATAGCAAAACACATTAAATTAATCGTTAAACATGATGACTTTTTCATGTTTTACAAAACAAAAGTTACTACCGGTAGAAGAGTACTCATGATGCACAAAAACAGCATCTGTTGCCATTAGTACATCAATATCCACAAGGGAATAAACTACACATTTCCATCTACCCAGAAAACAAAGACAGTGTTTCCCTTTGTTAATTGTTAATTGGCAATTGATGCACTTTATACATGACATAAATGTATGTCAATTCAAAGCATTCGATTCATAGACCCATGGTGGGGGGACCAAGGCTAAAAAATCACACTGATATTTGATCCTAGCCATCCAGCAAGTGACTATCAAATGGGTGGTTGAAAAGAAAATGGTCAGCAATCCAAACTCAACATGCCAATATCAGATCACTAAGATTTTCCTATCAGTCTGATTTTCGAGTTATGCAGCTTCTGGTAGCACCCATAGTTTGGACAGTGTAGATTGTCTTATATGCATCCCATGAACAGAGTGGATAAGTCACCACCATTTAAGGTGGAAAATGCACCTTGTAGCCTAGCCTATAAAAGAGTCCTTGTCATTGTCATCGCTGTTGTCATCACAGCCTTGTCCCAGATAATTTGGGGTCAGCTATGTGAATCCCCATTCACCAATCAAGATTCAAGACAGATATTCTCAAGATTACTTGGAAAAAAAAAAAAAAAATTCAAAAACCAGCTGCCTACCTGAACATCAACTTCCACTGTTACTAGGCTTGGGACTGGCTGGTGCAACACTACTAGTTGGACTTTTTCCTAGCCCATCCAAGAGTACATAATAGAAAATCTGGGACGGCAAGGATGGCTAAGATCCATCAACTTAACTAAAAGAAAGGAATATCAGTGCAAATGGGCAATAACCTAATCTAACACCCAAATCCAACAGTCAATCTCAATCCACATCAACCAATTTCAAGTAGATAAAATCCAAGACATCAAATACAATCTTACAGTCTAAAACCATACAATGAATTTGGAAAAAGAAAGAGCTAAAGCATTTCCTATTTCATTGTAATAGAGGGCTGTGCTTTGCAGAATCATCTCCATGTCCATCACGCACGTGACCATATATACTAGCATCAAGACTACACATAGGATCGGCACCACGTAGGGGTCCAGCCCAAGCATGGCATCAATCAAACAACCCTAAGGGCCTGTTTGGACTTTGGAATACGAGATTAAATGGTATGGAACACGAAAAATCGATAATACCGCCTATATTATCGGTGTCGCTGGACCGGCGATACCGAAACACCAAAAATTCGTTTCTCTTCCTAATGTCGACGAAATATCGGCGATATTTTCGATTTTATCGGAAAAAATAGTTACCAGCGACTATTTGAAAAAATCAAAATAAATATAGAAAAATTAAAAAAAAAAAATCTCTTACCTTTTTTTCTCAAAATCTGCCCGTGGGAGAGGCTTTCGGATGGATTTGGGGGGCCAATCACGGTCGATGGCGCCGGATTTTCAGAGGTAAGAAATCCCCCCTTTTTGTTTTCTTTGAAAATAATAGATTTGCAAGAAACCCGATTTCGACGAGGTTAAAGGAGATTTCGGTTGGGATTCGACAAAAAGAGAAATTTCGGGATTTTTTTTTACAGAAAAAACGATTGAAATCATCGTCTGAGATTTCCAGAGAAGATGAGACGAGCCGAAAGCTCTATCTTTTGAGAGTGTGAACTCGGTGCGACTTCGGCTTTACAAAAGATGGTGCGGCCCTCACTGCAGGGCCCAGCTTGATGTATTTTTTTTTAAATCCATGCCGTCCATAAGTTTTTCTAGATCATAATAGAACAAAAATATTAAAAATTAAGCATATATAAATCTAACGTGGACCATATTCTAATAAAGAGCAGTGGTCGAACTTCCACCATTAAAATTTTCTTCGGGCCCAAAGTAATGTTTATTTGTCATCCAACCTGTTGATAAGGTCACGTAAACCTGGATGAAGGAAAATAATAAATATCAGTTTGGTCCAAAACTTTTGTAACCCATGAAAGGTTTTAATGGTCAATCACCACTGTTTCTTATGTTATGGTCCATCTAAGATTTGAATCTGCTTCTATTTTGAGATCCTAGACTAAATTGATTTTTAAAAATATATGGACGGAGTGGATATACAATAAATATATCAAGGTGGGCCCTACCATAAGTATAGTACTGTCTTGGCTCAGGCCTGCACCTAATTCACCGGAACCAATGAGTGGGTGGGAGTCAGTAGGGTCCACCTCGATGTATGAACTACAAATCCACACCATCCATATGTTTTTACAGCTTATTCCAAGACATATTACTAAAAATGAATCAAAGTGGACCACACCAAAAGAAAACGTGGTCATTGGTGACCACCATTAAAAGCTTTTTAGGGTCCACTGTAATGTTTATTGACCATCCAACCGATTGATAAGTTCATACAGACTTGGATGAAAGGGAAAAAAAAACAAATATCAGCTTGATCCAAAAAAATTGTGGCCCCAAAAGGTTTTTAATGGTCAACAACCATCGTTTTGTGTGGATTGGTCCACACCTACCTCTGCTTCATTTTTTAGGTAATCCCCTAAGATAAGGTGACAAAACAGATGTACGGCACAGATATACAATGCATACATCGAGGTGGGCCCACGGTCAGGGTCCCACCCAAATCGTTGGTTCCGTGTGGCAGACAAGCGGCGCTTTTGTGGGGAACAGACTTTCCGTGTGGCAAACATGCGGCGCTTTTGTGGGGAACAGACTCTACGTCCATCCGTTCGATGGGGCCCACTGTGATGTTTGTGAGAAATCCACTCAGTCTATCCATTTTTCCAGAGAATGCGAGGACATGAGCCCAAAATCAGGCAGATCCAAAGCTCAAGTGGGCCACACGACATGAAACGGTAAGGATTAAACGTCCAATGTTGAAATATTCTTGGGGCACATAAGTTTGGTCCTTTTGCTGAGGCTATTATTATTATTATTATTTTTTTTCAATTCATCACCAGCAAAAATGGGACTACGAACGGTATGGATGTGATATAAACATCATGGTGGATCACGGAGGTTTCAACTATAGGCATTTTCTTACACACTTTGTCCTGTCATGTGGTCCACTTGAGTTTTAGATATACCTGTTTTTAGGCTCAGGCCCTGACATGGTCCGGATAAACAGATGGACAGAGTAGATCTCTCACAAACTTCATGGTGGGCCCCACTGACGGGATGTGAGGGTGAGAGGACCTGTTTACACACCAAAAAATTTAAAATAAGAAATTTATTATACTCCACCAGTAATTAACCCTTCACACACAGGCACTCCAAATTGTACACGTGACATATATTTATCAAAAACATAAATTGAATGGGATGAGCTGTTAAAACCATCTCATTCCGGGAACGCTTTTTGTAATAATAAAGCCAATAAATTTATTCATTTTAACCATCCAATAAATGTCCACCAATCTCATACAGAGATAACAAGATATGATAAAGTTTGGATCTACTCAAATAACTACATTGAGTACAATAAATTGGACGGGTTTAATGTGACTAAGGCCCCGTTTGTTAAATCTGAAGTCTAAAGTCTAAAGTCTGAATATGAAATCTGAAGCATGAATCTGAAATCTAAAGGTTGGATTTGAAAGTTGAAGTCAAACACTTGTTTGGTAATTATGGATAAAGTCTGAAAATTATGTATTGAATTTGAAACAACTTGTTTGTTAACAAATATATGAAATGTTTGAAATACATTAATTTGATGCATTTGCCCTTATCTCCTATTCGAAAATGTTTTAAATTATAAAGAAATTATTTTTTATTAAATGAGAATAAAATTATTCTATTTAATTCAAATAAATTGAAATACTTGAGAGAAAATTAAAATATCATTATTCCTATCATTCATAAAAATAAAAATAGATAAATTCCTTACGTTGTCCTAAGAATATTTCAAATCAGGATGTTCAATCCTTACATTTTGGTCCCACTTGATTATCGGATCCACCTCAATTTTTGTAACATCTTGAAATTTCACTGTTTTGGATTTCCAAAATTCCTTTAATTTTTTTTTAAAAATTTAAATTAACTTATAATATTACTTATTAACCATAAGGACTCAATGTTAGTGTATACTGGGGTGGTACCAGTAAAGAACCGCACCAGTCCGATTAATCAGTCATAGAAAGTCAATGAATCCGCCCGATCACTTGAACATTAGGTGTAGTGTAACGTCCCGCCCAACCAGAACAGTGTCCTGGGGCGTCCATGTAGGATTTGCCACAAGACCGTTCGTTTAAGCTACTCGTAGTGAGGTATCACAAATAAATTAGACCAAGATTTGCCCAATTGATTAGGCCAGACGGGTCCTGATAGAACCTGGTGTAGGCCTCCAAGACAGATGACCGTTTACACCTAGCGACAGCCTTTGCGGGTTGTACCGCGACGCGGGAAAGTCAGAAAAATCTAAAAATTTAAGGAACCATAGAGCTCACTGGGCTTGTGGACCATCGCGGACCACGAACCCAGTGGATACCCAGAAGTGGGATCTGGCGCTGACTAAATGCACCCCACTAATGCCAGACCGAAATCTAGCGCTCGCAAATGAAGCTGAGATACAAGGCTATCCAGCCGTCGGATCTCTTCTACATTTTTAGGGGAGGTCTAATGAATTTTTTTACACCCATCGACAAACTCTGGGACCCGATCGTGGAACGGTGACCGTTGATCACAAATCGGGCCCGTGCGACCAAACTCTAGATTCGATCGTCTCCAAATTTTGCGTGGCCCTTCATCGGGCCATGAAGCAACTATCCTATAAATTTCATAACCAGAGGGCCTCCAGAACCACTCCAATCACCAAAATGGACCCCACAGGGCCATTTGAAGATCGGAACCGTTCACTCAAACTCCATAACCGTTCATCCGTTTATTCCCGAATTTTATATGGCCCCTCATTGGGCCATAAGGCACCTATACACCAAATTTGGTGGCCAAGGGGGTGTTGGGTCCTCCCCAAAGCTAATGAGGAATCCTAGAGGGCCATTGTGGGAATTCATCGAAACTAAAGGCCAGAGGGCCCAAATCTAACCGACCCTTTGCTAACTAATCAAAGCAAGTATGACTAAATTAAACATCTAACTGGGGCAGAGTCAGATAAGGCCCGGATCTTGAATAATAGACTAAATCAACCCCATTACTCTTTTAATCCAAAACCGACGGTTTAGAGTGATCATGACCAAATATCTACTTACATTAGTTATAAATAGGCCACCCTATAAATATAGTTAATCCAAACCCTGATCATTGCCCACGAGAAATCTCAATACCCAATTCATTCCAGAAATGCCCCGATTTTTTGAAAAAGCTCTAGACCGCTCGCTGGTGGGTCATTAGTTCTAAAATTATAGAGTAATGTTTGTCTTACTGGGCTCAACGTCCATCGCGGGAGTCAGACCTGGGTAGTGTCCAGAACCGCTCAACTTGAGTCGAAGGACGAGTGCATGAGAAGTGCAAATACCCTAAAGGAAGGAGTTGGAACTTAAGTGAATTGAGTCGTCCACTCTTATGCAAAGTTGAGGATTTCGGACCGTCGGTTTGCGACCAAACTTTACCCATAGAGTAAGGATATTTCCCTGCTAATATCCGTATAGCCGCAGCCCTGATCGACTATCGGTGACCGTTGAACAGACTTCTTATCATATCTGTCGATTGGCGCATCCAAATGGCGAGCCGATTATATCCATACGTAGATCATCATTAGGGCTAGCTATCCTACGGTGTATATTGACTTGTACACCCCATAGTGGGCCCTAGAGGCTAGAAAGACCCTCCTATAAGTCTAGTATAGTAAAAACCCAATACTTGGGGCCATTTTCACAAAATCTGGCATTGTAAAAGGGCCTCATTTGGGCACCCTCTCTCCCCATACGATTTTGCCCTAGAGAAGGAAAGAGAGAAGAGAGAAAAAGGAGAAGAGAAAGAGGAGAAAGGAGGAGAAAGAGAGAGGAAGAAGAGAGTGAATGAGGTTGTTGTTGATGGTGGGGCCCAAGAAAGCTCAACCTTGCACCTCCCTACCTCTTCTTCAAGGAAGAACCCTCTATCACAACCACACATTCACTCCATTAATCGTGTAGGTAAAAGCCCTCATCCTTTTTCTTGAAAACCTTGAGTTGAGGAAGGATTTGTTGGAAACTCTAACATGTGAATGGTTGCTTTAGGGATTCCAGCCGTTAGACCCCAAAGCCCTCATTCCTAGGTCGATTTTTGAGTCTCCAACGACCCGAAGGTGCGGACTATTGCTCTTAGGTGGTCTAGCACCAATTTTAATACAAGATTAATGATTTTGGTTGCCTGGAAGTCATATTTGGAGAATCTAGAGAAACCCTAGGAATTGTAGATTTGTTGGAATAATATGGAATTGTTTGTTTGACTCTTATGATGATTGTTCTTGCCTCTCACATGATTTGGTGTATGGATGATTACATGTTCATGCCTTGTGTGATTTTCTCATGTGTTGTTGCCTCATAGGATGTATGATTTATTGCTCTTGTACATGTGATTTCTCAACATGGAGGAAGTGTTAACTTCCTCACTAACCCATACTACACACATACACTTTATTCATGATGTTAATAGATTGCTTGTTAGAGAAATTTGAACTGTATGTTGAGCAACATAGAACATGGTGTTAAATATGCTTGATGTTACATTAGTAGTTGGCATGATATGAGTCCCTATTCCTACCCTTGGGTTGGTCAGGAACTTGAGGAGAGACGGTAGTCCCATCGGTAAGACTACGTTATGGTTGGACTTGTGAGTTTGGGCGGGTGTGTTCGGGTGGCTGTAGTTTGACTACATGGGTCCTTTGTACCCGATGTTACTCGCCTCATGCTCGCCTGACTCGGGTGGTCTAGCCTACTGTCTGACCAACCTTGATTGTTAACCCTGTTTGTTCATACTTGTATGGAACCTAGAACACCCTACAACTGTTGTAGCCCATCAATAACCCACTTAAAATTTGGTCCACAGCCTCGTAAGCTGGGCATGGTGGAATGGGACACTGTGTCCGAGCTGTCGGCCTATGCTGGGGTACCGCGCCTCCCCGTAGTGACCGCGAGCGATCCCTTTCTCATGGCACTCCTCATGTGCTTGAAGTCGGGGATGAGGAACCCGACGAGATCACGAACGGCGGGGTCTCGGCCTCACGCATTGGGGGGTCTTGACCTCGCAACCGTTTAGGGCATTGATACGTGGGGTGTACCAGATTTCCAAATCTGCTGGATGAATGGACCTAACTAATCACACGGCTAACACGATCATTGCATCGCACTAGTTAAGGTGGCGACTCGGCAGTCGAGGTCGCACTGAGGGAGTGTTGGCATTGGCGATCGTTAGATGGTGTCGCACGAGGGAGCGTTGTGGTGAGGGCATGCATCATGTCATGTTGCATACATGCGCATTAATAAGATTACTTAGACGTATGTGATTATCTACTTTTCATTAAGATCATATTATAATTGATGCCTGTGATAACTTGAGGTTAATAGCACCCACTGAGTTGATCACTCACTCCCACTCTGGGACGGTGTTTTAAAACACTAACCAGACCCGTTCATATATGCAGGTGACTCAGGGCTCGAGGAGCCTGGTGAGGCGAGCTTCGAGGAGGAGGACGAGCTGTTCTACTTCCAGCTGATGGAGGGTTCTCCGCCAGCTTGATCGGTGGCTTTGGATTACTGAGCAGGGGCTCAGTTTTATTCCTTTTTGGACTTACTATTCTTTTGCGATTTTGTTGGGTAGCATCTTATGCGACCCATGTATTCTTTGGACTTGTATATATATATACATATATATATATATATATATTTGTATTCAGTCTCTTTCATTTCAGTGGACTTGTGTGGATGTACTTCATGTTCTAGGAGATTCCAGGTTGCGCATTTAGACTGGATCGCATATTAATGAAAAATTGGCTATAAGTGACCTCGGGAACTCGGGAGTCGAGTATATGCACGACCTCCGATTTCCAGGGCGTTACAGTTTTAGTCCCATGTTCTAAAATAAACTCACAAGAAGGATGGGCATATGGACGTCACATGAAGTTCCCGCACAAGGATTTTGGGTGGGGCCCACTATGATGTTTATGAGAAATCCAACACGTCCATCCATTTTTCAAGTTCATTTTAGGACATTCAACCAAAACAAGGAGTATCCAAAACTCAAGTAGGCCCTACGAGATGAAACAGTGCGAAAAGGAATGCCTACCGTTGAAACATTCCTAGACTCCACCTTGATATTTAAATTCCATCCAAATTGTGTATAAGGTCACTTTGACTAAGATGAAGTGAAAAAGCCGTGAACTTAAACCTATACAAAACTTTTGTAGCCATATAAATGTTTCAACGGTGGTCACAAAATCCCCACTATTTCCTATCATGTGGCCCATTTAAGTTTTGGATACATCTTATTTCCTATCACGTGGCTTATTCAACACTATAGATTCAGGCTCTAGACTTTAGATTTAACAAACGTGACCACGTCATGGCCCTAAAAAGTTTTTAATGGTAAAAGCTCATTCAACATTGTTTCCTGTAACGTGGTCCACTTGAGATCGGGATATACCTTATTTTTGGTCTCATATAGTAAAATGATCTAGTAAAATAGATGGACGGCATGGATGAAACAAATACATCATGTTGAGGCTCACATAGCACCGACCACCAGCCAGGAAGTAGCCAATCCGTTTCCCGGATTGGCTGTTGTACCACGCACCAGCTATAGCTAGTGTACTCACGTCAGCATGTTCTGTGGGCCCCATCATGAGGTATTTGTTATATCCAAACCGCCCATAAATTTTTTGAGCTCGTCATAAGTCTTGAGCCAAAAAATAAGACAGATCCAGAAATTAAGTGGACCACACTGCAAAAAGCAGTGGGGGATTGAACGTCTACCATTGAAAACCTTTTGGGGATCAGAAGTTTCCTTTTGGGGATCAGAAGTTTCGGATAAAGGGGATATGATTCATTTTTTGACTAATGCTCTAAAATAATCTCAAAATTTTGATGAACAGTGTGGATATAATAAATACATCATTGTAAGGCATCTAACTTTGATCTCCTTTTAACCGTTCGTACAAGTGGGAGAGCCAGGAGTGTTAGACGCGGATTTGCCGCGAAAGCCTTTCGCAGGAAGTTCCTGCACTGGGAACCGGGTGGGCCCCATTGTCATATTTGTGAGAAATCCTCTCCGTCCATCCGTTTTTGAGTTCATTTTAGGATATGAGGCCAAAAATGAACCGTATCCAATGCTCAAGTGGGCCAAAAATGTGATAATTGAACGTCCACGGTTGAAATATTTGTGGGGCAAAAAAGTTTTGAATCATGCTATTATTTGTGTTTTCAGTTCATCCCAGCACAAATGATCGTTATTAACGATATGGATGGCATGTAAACATCACTGTCGAACCTAGGGAGGTTTCAATGGTAGAAATTTCCCTAACCACCTTTTCCTTTAGTACGGCCCACTTGGGTATTGTATCCTACTCAATTTTGGTTTCTTCTCCTAAAATGAGCTAACAAAATGTATGGACAGATTGGATTTCTGAAAAACATCACGGTGGACCCCACCTAAGTTCCAAGTGCAGGAACTTCCTAGGGAAGGCTTTCGCTGGAAATCCGCGTCCAGTAGCGTGTGCGCTGCGTCTTCGCACGACATTAATCGGAAACTGATTGGCTACTCCTTGAAATTCTAGTGCTCTGTGGGCCCCACCATAATGTATGTATTTCATCCATTCCGTCCATCTTTTTTTACAGATCATTTTATGATATGAGACAAAAAATGAGGTATATCCCAATCTCAAGTGGACCACATTACAAGAAACAACGTTGAATGAGCGTCGAACATTAAAAACATTTCAGGGCCCATAAAAGTTTGGGATCAAGCTGATTTAATTTTTTTTCCCTTCATCTGGGCCTGTATGATCTAATCAACATATTAGATGTCAAATAAACTATACAGTAGGCATTAAGAGGATTTTATGGTAGATATACAATCACTATTGTTTTCATGTGGTGTGGTCCACGATTTATATATCTCTCATTTTTGTCATAAATCTCTACATTGATCTTTAACAATGAATGAACGAAATGGATGAAACACATACATCATGGTGGGGCCCACAGAGCACCAACCATCAGTCACAGGGCTGGTGTCAGGGGGAGTAGCCAATCCGTAGTTACTTAAAAGGGGTAATTTTAGAAGCAAAAATTTTTGTTTAATAAAAAATTCACAGAGCGCATTCCGCGTTCACTATTAAGCCAGGCTCCTATCATGGAAAGAATTCAGTGAAAAACCACTTAGCGCTTTCCTTCTTCAGCGTTAACAACACATTAACAAACACCACTAAACACGGAATATTTTCTCAATTCCGCGTTAAGTGCAAAAATTCATCGTTAACAAACAGACCCTAATTGTATGTCATGTGTGCAACTTCTCAATGCATGTGTATTGTCCGTGTCACACACTCACAAACACTTTTCCAGTATTTAACCATTGATCGAAGGATGTGGGTCCCTAATCGTGGGGTCTACCTTGATGCCATGTATTCTTTTTACAATTTTTTTTTAATCCATCCCATTCCACGGACGCCTGTTTATAATAATACAACCATTAAATTTATTCATTTTAACCATCCAATAAATGTCCACCAATCTCATACTGAGATAATAAGATATGATAAAGTTTGGATCTACTCAGATAACTACACTGAGTACTATAAATTGGACGGTTTAATTTGACTAATTGTATGTCACGTGTGCAACTTCTCAATGCATGTGTATCATTCGTGTCACACACTCACAAACACTTAACTAGTATTTAACCATTGATCGAACGATGCGGGTCCTAATAGTGGGGCCTACCTTGATGCCATGTATTCTTTTTACAATTTTTTTAATCCCTAAATATGTAAATATATGTATTTAGGCATGTCCTAAAATTTCACTGAAAAATTTCATCATTTTTCCATGTTTTCTCCTAATTTCCTGTTATCGGTGATATTATCGGTAATAGCGATATTATTTCTTTATCTCTGGCCAGCGAAACTTGTAGCAATAACGACAACTCGAACACTGTAGCCAGGACGCTCAATTGTTGAACAAGTTCGTCAAGGATCCATTAGTGAGATTCTTGAGTATCCTAGAGCTGATTCACAGCATCAGTGAGCTGGGATAACTAGGATAAACGGGTACCATCAGCCATCATAGGATCGAAGGGCTCTGATACCAAACTTGTAATGTGCAAGAAATTTGCTTCAAAGAAAATGTTGTAAAATAGCCGCTTCAAGGGATCGGTCTCCTAAGACAGTGTAGAGAGAAAGATTTTTCCCCGTCTTCCTAAATCACCATAATTACAAATTTATAAAGATCTCCTAACAACTATCAGACCTAGTCCAAAGGAACTAAATAAACTTTCCTAGAATATTTGATCCTAACAAATTTATTTATTTGACTGACCCTTACTCTAACAAATTATTAACTAATTCTCTATTGGACACCTCAACAGTACACATGTTAGACTCATTATCAGAAGGCAGAAATAGAAAGAATTGTGCGGGAAATGCTTCAAAACTGGATTTATCCGCACTAGCCAGAGCCCATTCTCATCGCGGGTACTGTTAGTACGCAAGTCTAATGGGAGTTGACGTATGTGTGTGGACTATCGAGCACTTAACAAGGAGACGGTGAAAGATAAATTTTCAATTCCTATGGTGGATGAGTTGCTTGATGAGTTACATGGTGGTACTGTTTTTCTAAATTGGATCTCCACTCGGGTTACCATCAAATCCAAGTTCGTCTCGAGGATGTTCCCAAGACGGCATTCAAAACTCATGAGGGTCATTACGAATTTTGGTAATGCCCTTCGGCCTCACAAATGTTCCCTCTACATTTCAGAGCTTAGTGAATGAGTTATTTCACCATTTCTTCCGTAAATTTGTTCTAGTATTTTTTTGATGATATACTAATTTACAGCAAGAACAGGGAAGAGCATTTAGGATACATCAAAACTGCATTGGGGGTGTTACAAGCTAATCAATTATTTGCCAAAGAATCAAAATGCAGATTTGGTTATGTTAGCATTGATTAACTTGGACACATCATTTCCAAAGAAAGGGTAGTCGCCCATCCTGCTCAGATCTCTTGCATGTTAAGTTGGCCAATACTCACCACGATTAAATCCTTACGTGGATTTTTGGGATTAACCGGTTACTACAGGAAGTTTGTTGGAATGATAGATGTTCCCTCACATCGTTGCTAAAAAAGAACTCATTTCAGTGGATGGACGTTGCAACAAGGGTGTTCAACCACCTCAAGGCTACCATGGCTGAACCTCTTGTTTTGGCATTGTCGAATTTCTAATTGCCCTTCACCATTGAATGTGATGCTGCCGGCAACGGAATTAGAGCGGTTTTGATGCAAAAAGGTCGACCACTTGCCTTTCTTAGTCATGCTTTGAAAGGAAGGTCTACCCTTTTGTCCACCTATGAAAAGAAGCTATTGGCCTTGGTAACGACGATGAAGAAATGGCATCCTTATTTACTTGGACAAAAATACACGATAAAAACTTATCAACAAAGTCTCAAATATTTGCTTGAACAACATAGTGGCAAACCAACCCAACAACGATGGATCTCTAAGTTGCTGGGATATACTTTTGTTGTCGAATACAATAATGGAAAGGAAAAATAAAGTAGCTGACGCGCTCTCTCGACGAGCTGAAGATGGAATTTTGATGGGTATTACTAGACCCATGGCTTCTTGGGTCGAAGAGATACAGGCCAATAATAAGAATGATCCAGAAATGCAGCTTATCATGGACCGGTTCATCAAAGGAGAACTCGACTCAACAAGATACACTTCTCATGATGGTCTCCTATTTTACAAGGGACAATTCTATTTAAGTCCTAATTCTCCTATTCAATCTAAGGTGCAGATGCATGAAAGTCCAATGGGCGGTCATGCTGAGTGTCACAAGACATTCCAGCGAGTTAAGGCAAATTATTTTTGGAATGATATGCGGTCTTATGTGTGCCAATATATCAAGGAGTGGGATGTGTGCTAGCGGAACAAATCGGAGAATATCTCACCTGTGGGATTGTTGCAACTGTTACCAATACTATCTCGAATATGGACAAAGATCGCAATGGATTTCATAGATGGTTTTCCTCTTTCTCAAGGTAAGGATGGCATCATGGTAGTAGTTGATCAATTGTCCAAGTATGCGCATTTCATTCTTCTCTCTCAGTCCTATACTGCTACAACTATCGCAAGACTCTTCATCGATAATGTTTTCAAGCTTCACGGTATGCCAATATCAATCGTTAGTGATAGAGATCCTATCTTTCTGAGCCTTTTTTGGAAATAATTTTTTAAGCTACAGGATACTCACTTAAACTACAGCTCAGCTTACCATCCCCAATCTGATGGTCAATTTGAGATTGTCAACCGATGCCTAGAAATTTGCTTAAGAGTACCCATTTGCCTACCAAGATGACACCTTACGAGATTGTTTATGGTGTTCCACCACCACACCTCGTGACCTATAGTATTGGCACTACACAGGTTCAAGACGTGGAAGATGCACTCAAAGGAAGGGATCAAATTTTGAAGATATTGAAAGAGCATATGGTGGTTGCCTAAGAGAGAATGAAGAGAATGGCCGACCTTCACCGAACCGAAGGAGAATTTTCGGTTGGTAATTGGGTCTACCTGCACCTACAACCATATTATTAACAATCAGTGGCCGTGAGAAGCACTTGAAAACTATCTCTGGGATTTTTTGGCCCTTACCAAGTCATTGAACGAATTGGTCCAGTTGCTTACAAGCTTCATCTTTCAGTTGAATCATGCATCCATCCTATCTTTCATGTGTCGAGCTTTAGAAGGAAGGTGGAAGATGGGGTTCCAATTCAAGGTCAGTTGCCCGCCCTTTCAAATCAAGGTGTTCTTCAATCCCAACCCAAAGAAATTCTAGCTAGGCGTATGGCTCAAAGTGGAAACAAGGCAATAACAAAGGTTCTTGTCAGGTGGCAAGGGTGTGAAAATGTCAATGCAACCTAGGAAGACTACTATTAACTCAAGGAACAGTTCCTAGATTCAAACCTTGCGGACAAGGTTTCTTGAATGAGGAGGGCATGTAATGTGTGCACTACTGAGGTGTCAAATGACTAATGGGTCCAATGGAGAATTAGTCAATAATCAAGGTGTCAGTCAAATAAATTTGATAGGATCAGATATTCTATGAGAGTTTGTTTAGTTCCTTTGCACTAGGTCTGATAGTTGTTAGGAGATTTTTATAAATTTGTAATTTTGGTGATATGGGAAGACATAAAGAAAAATCTTATCTCCCTACACTATCTTAGGAGGCTAACCCCCTCGAAGTGGCCATCTTACAACATTTTCTTTGAAGTAAATTTCCTGCACGTTACAACAACCCACATATAATCTCTCATGAATGCATGCATTCTCTCCATTTCAATTCATTTGCGTTCACCCATACATGATAAACCATAAGCAAACGTTTATCGATATCTCGGTTGAATTAATACTCTTCCAGTTCGGCTCGATTACACAGACTTCATAAAGCCACGTTCAAATGCAAAAGTGAACTAGCAAACCCTCAATTTAATCAAGGGATGCGTTTGGATGCACCGATGTGCTGGATTGCAATAATTAGTTCAATGGAGCAGAAAATGATCAAATTGAAATGCCTGCCTACAGCTGCTTTTCAATGCACAAGTGCTAATCAAGACCAAATGATATGAGAATTGATATTTATAGCCCTGAAATCGCAATTCTCCCAAACATTCTAAAAATTTCGAAATATATATATATATATATATATATATATATATATATATATATATATATATATATATATATATATATATATTTAAAATAGAAAAAGCTTCTCTTACCCTATTTTTTTTGCTAGATCTGCCTGAGAGAGTGATTTTCGGCTGGATCTGGAGGGCCGATCGCGGTGCCAATTTTCTAGAGGTAAGAGAAAACCTGAAAACCTGAAAACACCTTGGTTGAGATTTTTTTTCTTCAAATAGAGAATATAATAACCAAATTTTGACGAGTTTTTGGAGATTTTGGTTGGGATTTGAAAGAGAACGTGAATATAAGAGAGGTTTTAGCGATTTTCGCTAGGATTATGGGATTTGAATTCCGTCGAACCGTCGTCGTTGATGGAGATAAAAAACGGCAGCTATCTTTAGAGTCGGCTTTATTGAAGATGTGCGAGTGGATTAGGGGCGGCCCTTATGGTGGGGCCCACCTTGATGTATTTAGTTTATATCTACGCCATCCACATGTTTTGACAGGTCATTCTATAGTAGCATGAGACCAAAATGAAGCAGATCAAAATCTCAGGTGGACCATGTTCTAATAAACAATAGTGGTTGAATGCATCACCATTAAAAACTTCCTTGGGCCCACCCTAACGTTTATTTGTTGTCTGAAACCTGGATGAAGGTAAAAACAAATATTAGATTGAACCAAAACTTTTATGACCCATGAGAAGGTTTTAATGGTCAACCACTGCTTCGTATGAGATTTTGAATCTGCTTCATTTTTGGGCTTTTGCTTTAAAACAATAAAAAAAACTGATAGATGGCATGGATATACAATACATAAATCAAGGTGGGCTCACCTTACACACATCGGCTTGGGTGCGGCCCGAGCTTCACCAAATCCACTCCCGACATAGACGGACTTAAGGTTATGTGGAGCTGCAATAACCTTACGTGGGCCCATCCATGATGTTTGTGAGAAATCAACTCCGTCCATCCATTTTTTCATACAATATGTAACATTATGAAATTTCACAGTTAGAGTTTATACTCGTGCCCGAGTAAACCAAGTATTAATAATTGAATGAATTGAACACACTTTCATTTAGATCAAATTCAGTATTTTTCATTCCATTAGAGTTAAAGAATTCAACCAATTATCAAATGCCCTCTCAATGGGAGCTTATTACATTTTCGAGTTCTCAGCGAAAATATAAATAAAACCAAGTCGTAAAACTATCTTCTTATTCATTCAGCATAATTTTCTATGGAGGGTTGGTCCTTTGGGTCTTCAATCTGTACATCACTTGCATTATTTGTACGGTTGGAGAGGGTCAATGCACTAAACAGATTCGTCAGCGTATCCAACGTTAATGTGGATTTACACAGGCATCTCAAGGCGGCACCACACATGGATCAAATGAATTACGTGACACAATTTGTTTATAAAGTGATTATTTGCGACATCCAATCTCGGAGGTAATGAAACACACATTGTGAATTATTTACATCGATTTATGCACCATTATCCAAAATTCATGGAATTACGTGTCCGAAAGGGGTCGCCACCCGAACCGCATTATGTCCACGGAAGTGGGATTTCCAATATAGTATTTACGTGTAAAGATGAAATAAATTGAATCATGGGAGTTTTGGAATTCAAAGACACACGTCCAAGCTATAAAGGTAGACAATACAAGGCTAACATAATAAATGAGAAAATTAACAATAAATAACTCAACAAAAGAGGAGAATAGCAATGGTTAACTCAAACAAAGAGGAGGAGAGTAGCGATAGCTAACTCATCAAAAGAGGAAAGTAACGAGGGCGAAGCTTGTATCCATTGCCCTATATAAATTAATAAGGATCACGCATAACTAAAATCATACCTTAATCATAATTTTCAAATGATAAATAATTGTTGGTGGTAAATTAAACAATTGCAAGCAGAGATTCACATTAACACGTAAAAGTAAAGATAAATCACATCAACTTAAATCAAGGCAACCTTAAAGGAATCTCTCATCTTTAATGTTTGTGTCTTCTTCGAGTGTAGAGTTAGAGTCTTCCGGTCGACTCGTTTTGACTGGGTCTTAGGTATCTTGAACCAAGCCGCTGGATAAAGAAGAAGGGAGGGAATCTAGGAGGAACCGGTGATGGTCTACCTCGGATTGAGCGTGACTCAGTGACTCAGCGAGTTGTGGCACTCGACTCTGATCTCTTCTCCCTGATGCTTGCGGCTAAAGGTTTCTTTCCCTTCTTTCTTTCTCCTTCCTTCCTGGTGCGGAGCTTGGATGGTCCTTCTCTCCTTCCCGGCGTCGGGCTTTTATAGCTTTCAGCCTCCAGCGAAGAATGAGTCCTGGTTGGATGGAATTCGGCTCTCCGCACGCTGCCTAGCTACGTGCAGGGTTTCGTTGTTGGCCTACGCGTGGGCCTAAAACTATGCTGAGGTTGTTGCGTTTGATCCGATTAGATTGTTGGGGAAGATTTCTTCGATAAAGGGCAATCAGATGGACGTCCCCGATCATCTTCCAAATGCTTGCTCTTGGTCCTACCATCCGATGTTCGATCAGTCAGCCAACCTCTGTTTTAATGGCAGGTTAGTTCCCTGCCCTTCTTGAATTAAATCTGTTCTCTCGAGCGATCCGAGGTTGTCGTCTGTTGATCCCTGGCCTACCGAATTCGTGATCCGATCACGTTGTCCCTCGTGAACGCAATATCCAGAGAGCTTGCGAACGCAAATCCCAGGAACGTGGTTAACGCGAGAAAAATGGCGGAACGCCGCACTCCCTGTTTCCTTTCTTTCTTTCGGTCGTCTTGGGTGGAATCGGAATCTCCTTTGCTGGAGATTGAATGGTTCAGATTTATTTGGGTGGTCAAGTTCGGAAGTTTGGGCGAGAGAAATCCTTGCGTGCCCGTTTTATTCGGACGCTGTAACAGCATCTGTTTCTATTTGTTGTAGGGGCGGTGGGGTCCACTGTTCTGGTTTCTATGGTGTGATCCGTTCCAACCACCGGATTCATTATGCCATGATAGTACATGGCCCCAAATTTGAGGTGAATCAACTGATCAAACGGCCCACCTATGGAGTAGTAAGGTGCGGTAAAACTCATTGCTACACTTGGTTTCGTCGTTGTTGTTACAGCGTGCGTGATGGTGCCGACCTTGATTAGTTAGCTGTTTTAGGTTGGGTCTACTTGTGATGACCTTTCAGGGGATCCACTCTCTTCACCCTCTACAGCACACAGTTCTGACCGATGACGCCAAATCTAAAATAGATCCGATCTTAGGGTGGGCTGCATGATTCATAAATGAGTGGGATGGTGTTCACCCTTAATAATCTGCCATGCACTTAACCCTTATTATTTACAACTTTGCCATAAGTTTCCTAACTGACTTTGGATGTCAATTGCATTGGGGTGTACCATCCAACTATCCTAAAATTTGGCGAGTATACCTTATTTTGCATCCTCTTTCTATTGTTCGGTTTGGCCTTGATCTCTCAATGATGATCAGAATGGGTTCCCATTTGTCCACATTGTTACGAGACCCCGGTACATCTTTTTATGCATTTAAAGGAGTAAATTGGTAGTGTTGGTGTGTTCCTTACGATGCTATGTTTGTGCTGAGCGGTTCGTTCTATTGTTCGGATGGTCCATTTGGTGGATTCAACTCTAATGGGTGGTCAGATGACATATTAAAAATAAAAACACTTGATGGTTAGTACTCTAACCATGTATTTAGGTGGTTGGACGGCTAATTTTGTAAACAGAAGAACACAAACTAGGTTTCCTAAATAATTAGAGGATATAACATGTGTACTATTAGATTCAAGTGTCTTCTTCACATGTGTAAGTCTCTCAGATTGTAGTTCTGATGGTGAGTTAAGCATATTCATAAGTGATGAATAAGATGGATAGATCAAAATCTCAACCTGACATATGTACGAGCGGATGTAAAGATCAAGTAGCTTGTTTATTATAATCGGATAGTCCAAAATCAAAGTGGACGGTCAAATGTCTCTATCTAACAATGTATATTTGATTGGGCTATTTGTTATGATGAAAAGGTGATGACACTTTTGTATATGGTCCTGCCTTAAAATCAATGGTCAGATGACTTGATCCATGTACGACAATCGTTTCTCATGGTCAGATTCATGTTGGAAAATATATGTTAGGTTATGATAGCTAGATTTGTATTGTACACATGTACATATTAAGTTAAATTTTATGGTAATACTCGAAAACTTTCAATACCCAGGTATAGAAAAGTTCAGAAGGTTACACGATGTCATGGGATAAGCCTAAAAGTAAAATAGATCCAAAACTTAAGTGAACCATAAGACACGCAACAGTAAGGATTAAACATCTACTGTTTTAATACTCTTATAGTATTTTTGTGTTTTCAGTTCATCTTATTAGCAGAAATGACGTTGCCAGCAATCTAGATGGGACATAAACATCAAGGTCGACAAAGCAAGCATTTTGTAATGGGCAAATTTTATGAGGTACGCATATGAATGTATGTATTTTATTGATGTGTCCATTTAATTTTAGGCATCATTTTAATATATGAGTTCAAAATGACAAAAAAGCAAAGCTAACGTAAACCCCACCATATGAAAAAAAAAATGGGAATAATATGTTGAAACCTTTTTTTAGCCATCTAACCTGTTAATAAGGTGTGACAGGCAGATGAAGGGAAAACACAAATAAGGGCTTGATGCATAACTTATGCAGCGTGCAATTCATTTTTATGGTGTGGGCTACTTTAGCTTTTGATATGCTTCAATTTTGGAATTATGCCCTGGAATTAAGAAATCAGATTGTGTGCTGAGTAAACTCAGTTGGGCCCACCGTGAATATATGTGATTTATCCACTCCGTCCATCCATTTTTTCAGCTCATTTAAGGGGTTGAGCCCAAAATCGAAGCATATCCAAATCTCAAGTGCATCGTACCACAGAAAACAGTGGGAATAGTGATTTCCACAGTTGAAACCTTGCTAGGCCTCCCAGTGATGTTTATTTTTCATCCAAACCTGTTCATAAGTTCACGAAAACATGGATGAAGGGGAAAAAAAACAAATATAAGCTTGATCTAAAAGTTTGTGGCCCTTGAGAAATTTTCAACAGTAGATGCTCAATTCACACTGATTCTAGTGGTATGGTCCATTTCATCTTTCGATATGTTTCATTTTTGGACCCAGGCCCTAAAATTATCTGATAAATTGAGTGGAAGGAGTAGATAAAATATATAAATCTCAGTGGACCCCACAGAGTTTACTCACTAAGCTTAGCGTACTGACTTACTCACTATGCAATCCGCTTCCTAGGATTAAAATAAAATAACGGATGGTTTGGATAAAAATCACTTTATGTCCCAGAGATTGGGATCTGCTTTAATTTTTTGGCCAGTGCCATAAAATAATCTGAAAAAACGGATACAAGGTGCACGAATACGATGCATACATCGAGGTGGGCCCATGGTCAGGGTCCCGTTGACATTGCTGAAAACGGGTGGCAGCCAAGCAAGGTCTGGAACCATTAATGTGTGCGCGTCTATGACAGTAGCCTGTGGGGCCCGCATCTACATAAGCAGTGTATATCCACACGGAGCATCTGTTTTCTAGCTTATTTTAGGGTATGATCGAAAAACATGAAGCAGATACAATTTTCAGGTGGCCCACATGATAGGAAACAATGATCATTGAATGCCTACTGTTAAAAACTTCCTAGCATCCACCGCAATGTTTATTGACCATCCAACCCGTTGATAAGGTCACACAGACCTGGGCAAAGACAAAAATAAAATAAAATCAGCTTGATCCAAAACTTATATGGCCTGCTAGAAGTTTTTAATGGTCAATCACTACTATAACCTATGGTGCGGTCCACTTGAGACTTGGATCTGCTTCATTTTTTAGCCTATGGTTAAAATACACTGGCATAACTGATGAACGGTGTGGATACACAACACATACATCAAGGTAGACCCCACGGTCACAGCCTTATCGGTCTTAATTACTCTTACCTCCACCTGACCGAATCATGAATAAGTCGTGGCCCCAACAGTCTCTCCCTTGCAATCTGTTTGGCTATTTAATGTCATTGGACCGTTGGCTGAACTCTTTGCAAGGCCGCGGTTAAGCTCGATTGATGGAAGGAGCTTTTGTGCCATGGCCCACTAGATGAGTGGTCTGGATAACTGAAAGTAGGTCCCTTATGTTGAATTCTATGTTGAATGAGAAACACTCTTATTGTGATCGAGCATCACATAATCCATCATCTCTACACTCATTTAAGAGATCAACACAATTCATCAGGTTTTTCTAAATTGCCCACTGAATGTGGGCGATTGATCAACATTTTCTAAGGGACCGTTTGGATACCACCAAATAAATTACTTTTTTAAATTTACAGCAGTAAATAAAGGACTTATTTTAGAAAATTAAATTTGGTTTATGATTATTTATAAGTAACTTTTTTAAAACTTAAAAGTACTTATTCACTATAGTTATTTATTATTATTATTATTTTTTGTACTTCTCATAAGTCATTGAAGAGAGGCATCAAGAGAGACAAAAATAGAGGGGAAGTTGATAACTATGTTTATTGCCAAACATATTTATTTTCTGCATAAGTAGAAACCAAGATAAACTACCCATGAAATAAGTAACCGTATCTTAAGCAACTTATGATCCAAATGCCCCCTAAATGTCCATCTGTCCACATCAAGTCTTTTCCTTGGATGGTTGGGATCATTAACTTGTAGGGCCTATTGGATTATTGGACCAGATCTCAGACCCCTATATCAGGTATAAGCAAACAAGCTAAAAATGACCATCCCAAGCAAACCTAAGGAATAAAAAAAATAGATTAGGCATAATGGCGTAGGCCCATAAAAAGGTCCCAGCACAGCCGGCATTGGTGATTTCTCACTGCAACACATGTTTGTGGGCCTTCATCAAGTTAGTTTTTCTATTATGATAGTGGATAAGTAACTTATTTTAGATAAGTTTGGTTTATTATTAGTTATAATTTTTTTACTTAAAAGAATTTAATTATTTTAATTAATTTTATTAGTTTTTCTACTTTTCCTAAGTTACCGAAGAAAGGTATTAGAGAGATGAAAGAGAGGAGAAGCTGATAAGTATGTTATTTACCAAACAGTTACTTATGGCACAAGTAACTTATCTTAAGCAAGTTAGGAATGTTTGGTACTTAAGTTATTTGTGCCTCAAGTAACTTATGTTGGTTTCTACTTGTTAAGCCCATGTGATTAAATGACTTTAAGTTTAAAGAAAAGATATTGTTTTTTATAATTGATTTTAAACCAAACTTACTTATCTCAAGTAAGTTACTTATCTATTATTGGAAGTAGAAAAAATAACTTATCGGATGTTATCCAAATAGGCTCTAAATGAATACGTAGTATGTATATATAATTTTTTATTTTTAAATATGTAAATATGCATATTTGGACATTCTTGAAGTTTCATTGGAAAATTTCACAATTCTTTTCATGTTTTTCCTTATATTCTCTTATTTCTGATCATTGGCAATAATAATATTATTTCTGGTCAATAAAACTCAGTAATGTGGACAATTCAAACACTGGTTGAAAGTAGCGAAATTGAACTCCAAGGCTCAATCCCACTGTGAACTCTAAAGGGTGATTGAGAATTGCTAATGCAATTTGTAACAGGAGACATTGAAGTGGAAACGTTGCTAGGCCCACACATGCCACTTACAAGCCACCACATCTGAGAGCACATCAGACAGGTTCAATATCCAAGCCATCCATCAGGTGGGTCCAACATTGTTGATGTCTCTGTTACAACAGTAAAACTGGTCCACTCAATGGGTGGGCCACAATGTTAGAAACAGGTGAATGGGTTGGAAAAAATTCTTGCTAGGTCCTAATTCAGCCATAAATGGTTTAAAAAATTGTGGCCCACCTGAATAATGGATCATCTGATTCTTGTGCCAGGGCATCTATATGGTAGTATCCCACTGATTAGGCCTCATAACAGGTGGGCCTGGGGTTAGTTCAATCATGGATTATGAACTATTCCTACTTCTGGTGAATGGCTTGGATATTGCACATAAATGTCACTCTGGCACATGTTTGGCATGTGGACCAGCTGCCTTCTACGTCCGCACGTGCTTAGCAAAGCTCTTGAAGAGACTAACTGCAGCTGAAGTGGGCCCCGTACTGGATGCTTATCTGGCTGATCAGATGATTGGATTTGCCTCATTTATGGTCGAAGGAATGTGCATGGTTGGCCCACCTAGTGAATGACCCAGTTCTCACACACGTGTGCCATGTTGGTAAGCCTGCTGCAGTTCACCTCTTGCATCTCTCCTACCACCAATCACCATAACATTCTTCATGACAATTTAATCTACGGCTGTCAATAGGCCAGCCCCAAGCTCAAGGTCTATACAACCCTGGCCCACAAACTAAAACCTAGTCCCAATGCCTGGCATGCTAGAACCTGGGCCCAGCCATCAAGATTGTCCTCTAGGCCTGGCCTGACATGGATGATATATTACAAAAATGTCTTTGATCAATGAATTAAGAGAAAATGACTTGCACGTTTGTGTTTGAAATCCAAATAATGTGTTTGGATGAGAGCAATTGAAATGCATTGAAAATTTTCGATATATTAATAGGAATATGTATAGTATATGTTGTATTTAATAAAATGATTATAACAAACCCATTGAAATATATACTTTAGTAAAAGAAAAAGATGAAAATTTGAGCATCTGGTGGACCACAACAATAGGGATCAAAAACAAGCAACTGGCTAATGTATTTTAACTGTCCATTTAGATGGTTAAGCTTTTGGACAGTTTAGATCATTTTATTGGTATAATTTTAGTGATGTGATTGATAATTAGATTGTTTTGGGGTATTATAAATGTGTTACATGCATGGCCAACATGCACAGAGCAACATTTTTGTTGCCGCAGTGGATGGATGGAGTGGATGTGAGAAAGACAATACGGTGGGCCAATGGAACACAACACCAACTTCCTGCAATCCAGCATCTGTCCAAAATTTGTGTCGGGCCCACCATGACGTCCTCGTGACATCCCCTCCGCCCATCAGTTTCACTAGCTCGTGCTAGGACCTAACATGAGTCTAACAAGGAGGAAGATCTAAAACTCAAGTGGGCCATGCTACAGCAAACTGTGATGAAGATGCCCACCATTGACGGAAACGGATCGGCTACCGCCCGCCACTAGCCCGGTGGCTGGTGGCTGGTGGCCGGTGCTCTGTGGGTCCTACGATGATGTATGTGTTTCATCCATGCTGTTCATCCATTTTTTCATATCATTTTATGGCTTGATCCCAGAAATGAGAGGGATATAAACTCAGGTGGAACACACTACATGAAAACAATACTGATTGGATATCCACCATTAAAATCCTCCTAAGGCCCACTGTACTGTTTATTTGACATCTAATCTGTTGATTAGGTTATACAGACATAGTTTTGGATTAGCTTGGTCCAAAACTTTTATGGCCTGGCCGACATTCATTCAACACTGTTTCCTGTAATGCGGTGCATTTCAGATTTGGATATACCTCATTTTTGGTCTCATGCCTTTAAATGATCTATAAAAATAGACATGGATGAAACAAATACATCATGGTGGGGACCACAGAACACCGACCATCAGCCATTGGAGTAGCCAATCCGTTTCCACCATTGACCACTTCATAGGGCCCACTGTAATGTTTATCCCATCCAACCCGGACGCGGATTTGGTAGTGTGACCCTACAATGCTCACATCGGTACTGGTGGGAACTGGCCCCTCTGTTGATGTGTTTTATCTACACTGTCTATCCATTTTTCTATGTCATTTAATAGCATGATCCCATACATCTAAGTCTCATGTGGCCCATACTTAGTGGAAATAGTAGTAATTGAACGCCGATCATTAAAAAATTGTTGGGGATACAGAAGTGTGGATGAAGCTGATAATTTTGTTTTCCCTTCATCCATGTCTGTGACCTGATCAACAGGTTGGACCACAAATCAATGTTACGTCGGACCTTAGGAAGTTTTTAATGGTGGGCATTCAATCACTGCCGATTCCTATGGTATATCTTGTTTTTTGGATCAAGCCGTAAAATGAATGGGAAAAATAAATAGACGGCGTGGATAAGGCACATACATCATGGTGGAGCGATGGAGCTTTTCCAACACTGACGGTACTGACTACCGAAGCCAAGTCGATTCGCAGCGAGAAATTAACCACTGTAGACGCTATCTTTTATCCAGCCGTTTTTACGAAACAAACCAAACTTAAGTTACCAACTTAGACCTCCATGCACGGACACCACTTTTTGGATGAAAATACCCGTCCTTTTCACTGCCGTTCTCTTCCTTTTCCTTTAACGGGAAACCCAGGCGCACATTTCAAAACACATGCCTTTAAACCGACGCGCGCACGTTTTTCTTTTCATTTTCCTTATTAAAATTCCAACTTTATCACCCACATATTATCATTCTACGTTTTGCCATTTTCCATCTTCGTTAGGTTTACGTAGAATTCTCCAGACAGGTTGCATCTACAATCTTTGAAAAGGTTGAAATTATTCCCTCACTCCAAAGCACCCTTCCTCAACTTGCATTTGACAAGTATTATAGTTGCCGGAGGTACAGATATTAAAAAAATCCTAGTGTAGTTTATAGTTACTTTCCTTTGTAGTATTGGACGACAATTGACTGACTATCTGTGAAAATTCAGCTAGTAGTATACCGAGGGTGCTTGGTCAAACTTAGCCATTTCACTCTTGAATTTGAAGAAGAACTCAAGGAAATTGAGATGAGCCCAAGTCGACGACAATTAATCGACTACTCATTCAATTTCATGTGAAGTTCGGTCAATTCCATGTTACGATTGGTGAATTTCATGTCAGGCTCTTACAATTTCATTTGTTAGGCTTAGTCAATTTTATGCGTTGATCGTTCAAAATCATGTGAAACTCATGCAATTCCATTTGAACCTCACTCAATTACATGTTAGGGCTCACTCAATTTCATGCTAGGCTCACTCAATTTAATGTTTGCCTAGCTCAATTTCATGCTAGGCTTGCTCAATTCAATGTTTACCCAAGTCAATTTCATAGTAGGCTCACTCAATTTAATGTTTGCCCAACTCAATTTCATGCTAGGCTCGCTCAATTTAATGTTTTCCCAGCTCAATTTCATGCTAAGCTCGTTCAAGTTAATGTTTGCCTTGATAAATTTCATGTTTGTCTCAATGAATTTCATTTGTCTCACTTAATTTCATGTTTGCATTGCTCAATTTCTTGCTTGTCACGCTCAATTTTCAATTTGTCATGCTCAATTTCAGCTTTCATCGCTTAATTTTCAGTTTGCCTTGCTCAACTTCTAGTTTGCCTTGCTAAATTTCTAGTTTACCTTGCTCAATTTTCGCTCTTCCCTCGCTGAATTTCCACTTCGCCCCACTGAATTCCTAGTTTGCCCCGCTTAATTTTATGTTTGCCCCGTTGAATTTCATGTTTGCCCCATTGAATTTCCAGTTTGCCCTGCTGAATTTCATGTTTGCCCCGCTGAATTTCTAGTTTGCCTGCTGAATTTCATGTTTGCCTCGATGAATTTCATGTTTGCCCTGTTGAATTTCATGTTTGCCTCGCTGAATTTCCGGTTTGCCCCGTTGAATTTCATGTTTGCCCCGCTGTATTTCATGTTTGCCCCGCTGAATTTCATGTTTCCCTCGCTGAATTTCCGGTTTGCCCCACTCAATTTCATGTTTGCCCCATTGATTTTATAGTTTTCCCCGCTCTATTTCTAGTTTGCCCCACCCTCGCTAGATTTTCATGCTTCCCTCGCTCCATTTCTAGTTTGCCTCGCTCAATTTTCATGATTGCCTCGTTCAATTTATGGTTTGCCTCGTTGAATTTTCCTACTTGCCTCGCTCAATATTCATGCTTGCCTCACTCAATTCCATGATAGATAATGTCGTTGAATTTATCAAGCATCACATGAAGTCAGTCGTATCTTTGACGCCCTAATCCATATAAGCTTAATCTCTCTAGTTGTTTATCTAAAAAATTAATGCATTGCTTACTCTTTATTTCCTTAAGTTTGTATTATTCTCATCTATTATGTAACGTGAGTACTCGGTCCTCTATTATTTAATCGAGTTCTATATTATGGTAAGCTTATATTGCTTAACGATTCACTGATATAATGTCATTGTATTTGTTTTCAGATAATGGCTATGAGAATCATCTGCTGTTATGGCGGGGAGTTAGAATGCGAAAACAAGCGATACTCGTAGACTAGTGGAAATTCGAAAACTTTTAAGCTACGTGTCGAGACTACGTACGAGAAGCTTGTATCTAGAATTTACAATATTATTAAGAGTAACCCAACAGATTGCGATATTAAGATGAAAGTATTGTATCCTTGTTCAAACGAATTAATCCCTCCAACCGAAATCGAAGACGACGATGACATGAGAGAGTTCCTGGCAACACAGTTGGAGCATTCGGATAACTTCATCCCTTTAGTCATCGAGAAAACGCAACACATTAATGAGACAACACACGTGGACAGTGTGCCTGAGGAGCATGGCGTGAAATTTGAATATATGGCATCGCCATTACAAGTGAGAGTAAACAACGATCAACTGCCCGAGCCGCCTCAAACATCAAACTTTGTGACTAGCCAAGTCAGCAGGGCATGTGACCTTGACCTCATTTATGAATACATGGCACCGCCTTTAGCAACAACAACAGATCTGCCATCATCATCTACCACCCGAGCTGTATGTGTAAGCGACCTTCTTCTTCTAGACCTTGCCGAAACATCAAACTTAATCACTCATCATGTTCCCGAGCCATTCGATGATGCTACATTCACAAATCATGAACTGTTGGAATATACGGATCCATTGGGTGAATTGATCGATATAGCCGTTGGGTAAGCGTTTAAGGACAAGAGTCGGTGCCAGTATGTTTTGAGTCACTTTACAATTCGCAATAAATTCCAGTATAAGTATTGTACTCAAATTCTAGGAGATTTACTGTGGTATGCTTTGAAGATACATGCGAATGGAGGGTTCATGCATCTCGGGTTAATGATACAGGGATATTTAAGACACAGAATTATATATCAAAACACACGTGCGGCATGTCATGGATGAAGAGCGATCACCGGCAAGCAAGCAGTAAGTTAGCATGTGATCTGGTTGTTAACCGCATTGAGTATCACCTAGGTTTGAGGCACGTGATATTATCTTCACCATGCAAGAGAAATATAATATTACTATCAGTTATAGGAAGATATGGAAAGCTAAGGGGCTTGCAATTAATCACGTGATAGGGTCTTACGAAGACTCTTACAATCAACTCGCCTTGTATCTGCACGAGTTGAGGATGGCCAACCTGGGGACGATGACTGCCGTGAATGTTAACAAAGAGACTTTCAGGTTCGAGAGGTGTTTTGTAGCATTCGGACAATGCTTTCAAAGTTTTCAGAATTTTATGTGGAGGGTATTGGCCATTGATGGGACACACTTAAAGGGCAAATATAAGGGTGTTCTATTCATTGCCATGGCCTTAGATGGGGACAATTATATTTTTCCAGTTGTGTTTGACATTGGGGAATTAAAGAACAGCAGAGCTGGAATTGGTTCTTTACTTACCTCAACGATTTGTTAGAGACTTTTTTGGGTCTTGTGATTATATCCGATCGACATAAAGGTTTAATGAAAGAGGTTTCCCAAGTCTTCCCACATGTAATCCATGGCTACTGCGAGTACTATATTTATAGAAACTTGGTGGACACTTTTAAAGACAAGTCATTAGAGATGTACTACTGGTAGGCTGTGAGACATGTAGGAGGGCTGAATTCGAAAAGTTAATGCATGATATCGAAATGGCCAATCCCCCGGTATATGCATGGTTGAGAGAAATCAGGTACGAAAGATGAGCATCTTCGTACTTTCTAAGAAAAAGATTCAACTTGGTCACTATAAACATATCCGAGTGTGTTAATGCCCTCTTCAAAGAAGCACGTGAATACCTCGTTACTAAATTGATAGAGGCGGTAAGATTTAAGATACAAGAATTGTTTTACATTAGGAGGGAATCTGCAACATCATTTGTAGGTCTGTTGACACCATGGGCGGATGAACAATTAAAAGATCTTGTACAAAAGGTGTGAAATGCTCGGTGTCATGCAATTTCTCGAGATGAGTAATATATTATGGGAGATTATAATGATACAGTCAAGCTTAGTAAGCTTTCGTGTACATGTCGCGAGTTTGACATGAAGGTGTACCCTTATATCACTACTAGAAAAATGGGCAAAGGGACCTATCACTGGTGTGCGCACTCATGGACAACTTGAAGATATGTATAATTACATGTGCTTTACATCTCAAATAGAATTGGCTAACGCAAAAGAAGCTCTCACTGACGAAAACTGGATTGTTGCAATGCAAGAAGAGCTCAATTAGTTGTAAGAAATGATGTGTGGTACTTAGTTCCAAGACCAAAAGATAAACGCATTATCAGAACAAAATCCATTTTCAAGAATAAGTCTGATGAACTTGGAAATATTATAAGAAACAAGGCTAGGCTGGTTGTACAAGGGTATACTCAAATAGAAGGCATCGATTATGATGAGACCTTTACCCCAATAGCTCGTCTTGAATCAATCAGACTTTTTATATCCATTGCTTGTTTTAGAAAATTCAAAATATACCAAATGGATGTAAAGAGTGCATTCTTAAATGACGATTTATATAAAGAAGTGTATGTTGAACAACCAACGGGTTTTGAAGATTCTAAGCATCGATAATATTGTTGGCAAAATTTTTTCCTATATGGCTCGATATTATCGACAATGCGTCAATATATCGAGAAATTATGCAATTTTCATTGTTGGCTCCTAGACATTTCAAAGGCAAAGTCGATATTATCGAGAAACGCTCGATATATCAAACATTGAATCTTAATAGTATCGAGACACACTTCATATATCGATAAATTAAGAAAATTTTAGTGTTGCTTGCTGGACAGTTTATAGGCAAAGTCGATATTATCGATCATTACTCGATATATCGAGATATATTGAGTTTGATATTATCAAAGCGTCGTCGATATATGTCGAGTTTTTCCATCTACCTCAATGGACATAGATAATTAGTTATCGATACTATCGATCCAGTCTCAATATTATCAATGACTTACCATCGATATAATCGACCATAGATCGATAATATCGACAGCAAAATGTTTCGTATAGGGGATTGTATTGGCTCATATATCACAATGGCCCTATAAAGTATGTACACTATACTATGTATTTCCCAAATTCAAACAATCCCTATGTTTTTTAAATAATATAATATTTATATTATATATGTTTGTGGTGGGCCCCACGTGGGACCCACTTGCTGTGAAGAAGATCAGTTGGAGTGCATCTACACTAGCTACATGGCTGCTGTACGGATGCTACAAGTTTTATGGGTCTAGTTCATGTGGTTTGTGTTACATCCAGACCATCTGTCCATTTGTATGGGTGTCAGCAATGGTGGGCCAGCTACAGCCACAAGCATGGGCCACACCATGTACACGACGGGCCTCACATGGACAGTGTGGGTGGGCCTCACCAAGCCAAGCTCAGTGGGCCTCACCAAGCAATTTCTGGGCCCAAATGTGTTGAGTCCAGGCCCGATGTTGGACCACCATGGGACGGCCATGACTAGACCAAAACGTGCCAAGCCCGGGCCTAGTTGGGTCCTTATAATCCCCACCTACTTATGGTGGCCTAGAAACATAGTGGGTCACTCAATGATAGTAATGCATGTGACATGGAGCATATGAAAGCAGGCCCTATGGTCATTAGATGAAAGAAAACCCGAGTTGAAGCGGGCCTAGATAGTTATGAGCTCAAGTCCACTGGATTGGATCTGGGGGTTAAGATGGAATAAGGCGAACTAAACTTGTAAATAAATGAGCAATGGCCATTGTTACCATTATCACCATCGTTAGGACTATAAATATTATATACTAATGTTACTTATTACACACAAAAATGATCAGTATTAAATATTAGTATTTCATTTTGCCCCTCTTAAATATGATCACTAATAGTTTATCATAATATTAACTATCACCATAATGATTGCTAATAACGTATTACACTAATAATAGTTGTCATGAACGAAACTACCATTAATGATATTAGCATGGTATCCATCACTTAAAAATATTATCTTTAATAATAAATTATATTGTCTTATTACAATTACAGTACTAATTACTCCCATGGTTACAAATATTAGAGGTATCATTAATATTAAATTATAACTAACCATATTATTATATTGTATTTAATTTGCATATACATTGTAGCTCAAATCCTATAATCTAAGCACTAAACTAAAAGATAAAACCCTAACCCTACATCAAAACCCTAAAGATAAATAACTGAAACCCTAGGCTATGATCTTAAACCCTAGGTAGTGTGTAGAACTTGGATCTAATTATACAAGTTCTTAGTTTATGATAGGGATTGGTTATAAGGAAATACACATTCTCTAGCGACACTGGTAGGCAATTCAAAGTATAAGGTGATGATTCTTCCCCTTGAGCTTTTCATCTTCTCATTATCTTAAGTTATAATTTTATTTTAATTTATGAATGATATCTCTATTCTATAAGCACATGTGTTAATTGTTGAAATTGAATCGCTATATTACGTGCTTAATGTTCATCCTGTATATTTGTTCATGCTTGTGGATTATTTGTGGATTGCTTATGGACTTTAAATTGGTACATTAGTGGAAAACCCCCACTTATAAATGTACACCCATACTTAGGATGTAACTTGACTAGTTGTGATCGTAATGGACCTTCGACTTGGTGGTTATTGAGTAGTAGTCTAGATGGATCATTGATGTAGGCCTACCATTTAGGGTTGTTGTACCCAATGGTTTTTAAGGACAGTCTTTATTATATGGTTTTGATAATCGCCCTATATGGCATATTTTAATACTGTCCTCCATGGTTTTGTTTTGATATTTTTCCTCTATGGGTTCGATGTTTTATATGGTGCAACCATGCGATGGTAAGCCCCATATACTGTAAAATGATTGGCCACTAGTCGATGGGTTTCCATTAAACATCCTAAGATGGTAGCCTTATGGGTCGGGGATGGTAGTCATGAGATACTATGCCCGAGCCGTCGGCCTATGCTAGGTCATGTGCTCCCCGTAGAGACCTTTGAGTTTATCTAAATTGACTGGTTGTAAATGGACTAATAATGACTTGGCTAATCATGCATACATGGCATATTACGATGACTTGGATCACTTTGCCCTATGATTACGTTGAATGTTGTGCTTATGACCAGTCGTTCGATTTATAATGATGACTTGGATTTTCATGCCCCGCGATTATGCCGAGTGTTGTGCTGATGACCAGTCACATCGCCTATCTGGATGTTTTACATGGGACACAAACCGTTTAGATGTTTTACCCTGGTCGATGGTTGAATGGTGACCCGACTGGATGATGTTTTCCAGGTTCGATGACTGCACGGATGAGCATCCTCGGGGCGATGATTGCATACTTCACGAATCCATGCACATAATAAGACCTGCATCACGTATTGTTTTGTATGCTTTGTTTCATAACTATGCTTACCTAATGTGACGGTGTATAATCTTGAGGAAAATTCACACTGAGTTGGCCACTCATCCATCAAATATACAACCGTATAGGTAGTACAGGTGGTTTTAGTAATATGTATGTTAAGACTTGATAAGGAGCAGGGTACGATCGCAGGGATGCATTGTAAGACCTGTATCCTAGCTCGTACCGTTCCATATGCCTTTACGGTCCTCCCGGTTGAATTTCAACGACTCGCAATCTGTGAACGGCGTCTGTGCGCGATCCTGAGCCGGATCTTGTCGATCTGAGTCGGCTAGACCCGAGACTTATATCATTGCAACCGCGCCGTCGCCACTGTTCTGATGCCGCATATTACGCGTCAAGCCGGTACCCAGGCCAGGAGATGTGGGCCCCATGTATGAAAAATCTCAGAAAAATAAGATTTTTTTTTTAAAAAAATCCTCCTTGTAGGATCCCAAGATCGAAATCTAGCGTATGGACACTAGGAGCCGAGAATGGGGTACTACGGAGGTTATCGGCACCGGATTCGGCGATCGGAATTCCTGTGAATCCGATTTTCGGGTTTGGAGCGTGACAGAAGTTGGTATCAGAGCATAACTTGAAAATACCTGAAGATAACATCACATGTCTTCTAATAGATACCCTTCACTCCGTGATTGTTGAGAACTTAGAATAATTAGATCCCCGAGTTTGAATAACTTAGAGACTTTTGATATAGTTCCCTACCATTTCCAGCGACCCGCGATCTATAACTAGCGTTTGCGCACGATCCTGAGTTGCATCCTGTATTCCAGAGTCGGTTCAATCCGAGACTTGTATCATTACGACCGCGCCATCGCCGCGGTTCCAACGCCGCGTATTACGCGATGAGGTGATACCTAGGCCAGGAGATGTGGGCCCGTGTTCAGTTCGAGGAAAACGCCGCGCATTTGTAAACCCAAGACAATCTTTCAAATCAATCACATCCCATCCCATCAATCAATCCCATCAATCACCTCACATGTCAAGTACAACACTCATCCCCAAGCAACCCCAAAGTCAAAGCAACCTTACATGTCAAGTACACCTATCACTCCATCACCTTTCACCCATCCCTCACCCATCACTCACACATCTCTCTCTCTCTTACAATTCTCTCTCTCTCATTTCTCAAACCTATCTCCCAAGCAACCCAACGTCCAAGCTCCTCCAATCTCCATGAGAGAGCTTGGTGTGGCCCACCTTCCTACCACCCAATCCCACCATCTAAAGTCCATCTCAACCGTTGAAAACGTTCCCTCGGAGCTCTAGACGCTATAGGCGGAAGAAGAGGAGATCTTGAGGTGGGTGATCTAACCGTTGATTTTGTTATTTGAGGGCCCACATAGGGTGTGACCCATCTTGATGTATGCATTATATAGGGAGGGCCCATAGTGGCGGGGTCCCTCCCCTCCACCGATCTCTCTCTCTCCTTCCCTCTCTCTTTTACTTTGTGTATGATGGCCCACCTTGATGTATGATCCATGCCGTCCAACCAAGTGGACCAAACCGGATGCCCACCCACGTGGACCCCACCTATCCCCGCTGTCCGTCCTCAAACAGACCTGGATGGGAGGGAAATCACAAATATCAGCCCTATTAGAGCTGTTGTTGGGCCACACGTGTGGACACCTATAGTATGGATTTTATCCATGCCACCACCGTCCAGTCCCTGGACGGTGGGATGGAACTTGATGTGAGCCTTATCCCCACCGTCCATTGCTTGGACGTGGGGCTTCCTTGATGAGTGAGTGGGATCCACGCCGTCCATGGGGCCCACGTAATATATGTGTTTTATCCCTACCGTCCATATCACTGAACGGTGGGCCCACCACTGATATATGTGTTGCATCCCTCCTGGACGCTGGTACAAAAATAAAATAGAATAATATAAAATAAAATATCAGTTTGGTTCAAAAACGGGTGGGCCACACTGACGTGGACCCACCTTGATGGATTGTATTCCTTCACCGTCTGTCCAGTCGAAGGAATGAGGTAGGTTCAGATATCAGGTGGAGCACACCACCGTCCAAATCATGGGCCCGCCTTAATGATGGTCATCCGGACCGTCCAGCCCGTGTGAAGAGAAAACACAAATGGTAGCTTGATCCAATATGGGGTCCACCATCTTGACGTGCTACATCAGCTGTGGGACCCACCTGACAGCCATGTATCATCCAGGCCGACCGTCCACTGGCCTGGATAAAATGAAAACACAGATATCAGCTTGGTACAAGCTGGTGGGCCACACGTGTGGACCCACCAGATGTACGTATTTCATCCATTTCACCCACCGTCTAGCCCTGGACGGTGGGGACCCATTAATGTTTTATCTATGCTGTTCATCTTGATTGCGTGGGACCCACCTTTCGTGTATGTGTTACATACACGCCGTCCGTGGATCCCATCCACGTGGCCCACCCTCAGGTGATGTGTGGTTTTGATCCACACCGTCTAAATCATGGGACCCACCTTGCTTGTGTTCTAATATCCACACCGTCCATGTCTGGACAGTGCAGAGAGATCTGCCATGATCTATGTATTTTATACTCTGTCCATCCATTTTCATGGTGTAGGGCCCACCCACACATGTGGCACGTGTGGGGGAGGGACCCACCTTGATGTATTTATTTTATATCCACAGTGTTCGTACATAGACGTGTTGTGGGACCCACCATTATATATGTGTTTTATTCAACAGTTCGTCCTTCCTGGACGGGTGGGGCCCACACTGATGTGTCTTGTATCCCCACCGTTCATTTGGACGGTGCTGAGTAAGGCCCACCTTGATGGCATATGTATATTCACACCATCCATGCCTTTGACAGTGGTAGGGACCATCATGACGTATGTCTTATCCCTGCTATCTGTCCATGGAATGCACCATGGTGTATCCGTCTTATCCTCACCGTGATGCAAGTATTGTATATCTATGCCGCCCATTGATGCAGCGCCCACTTGTCGTTTATGAGGCCCATTGGTGCGACCCGTTGGTGCGGCCCATATGATGCGGCCAATTTGATTGAGGCACACATGATGCGGCCCGATTTGATGTATTCGGGGCCCATGCATTTCGACCCATTTGATGTATATGAGGCCCGGGTGCAGGGCTCACCTGTTATGAATTTGAAGCCCGTGTGATGAGGGGCCAACGTGATGTGTATGATGCCTAGGTGCAGGGCCCAACTCTTGTGTATTTGAGGCTCGTGTGATGAGGGACCAATGTGATGTATTTGAGACCTAGGTGCAGGGCCCACCGGTTGTATATTTAAGGCCCGTTGAGATATGTGATTTCACCATGATGTATGTAATGATGTTTATGTGGGCCACTCCCTGGGATCAATGTTGGTTAAATGTCCACATTGATGGGAAATGATGGTTGAATGTCCACATTATGATCTTCCATTAGGCCTTGTTAGGTCCATTCTTGCTGATTGACCGAATAGCGATCGAGGCCGATTATCGTAACGATTTACCGACTCTGATTATCGATCGATCCCGATTGTCGTGACCGATTTTCTGACTCTGATTATCGATCGATCCCGATTGTCGTGACCGATTTACCGACTCTGATTATCGATCGATCCCGATTGTCGTGACCGATTTACCGACTCTGATTATCGATCGATCCCGATTGTCGTGACCGATTTTCTGACTCTGATTATCGATCGATCCCGATTGTCGTGACCGATTTACCGACTCTGATTATCAATCGATCACGATTGTCGTGACCGATTTATCGATTCTGATTATCGATCGATCCCGATTGTCATGACCGATTTGTTGATTTTGATTATCGATCGATTTCGATTATCATAACTGATTGCCGGTTGACATGACCGATTTGCCGATTCTGATTATCGATCGATTCTGATTATTATGACCGATTACCGATCTGATTGTTGTGACCGATTTGCCGATTCTGATTATCGATTGATTCCGATTGTCATGACCGATTGCCGATACCGATTGACATGACCGATTTGCCGATTCTGATTATCGATTGATTCCAATTGTCATGACCGATTGCCGATACCAATTGACGTGACCGATTTGCTGATTTTGATTATCGATTGATTCCGATTATCGATCGATTTCGATTATCGTGACCGATTGCCGATTGACATGACCGATTTGCCGATTCTGATTATCGATCGATTCCGATTATTATGACCGATTACCGATCCGATTGTCGTGACCGATTTTCTGACTCTGATTATCGATCGATCCCGATTGTTGTGACCGATTTTTCGACTCTGATTATCGATCGATCCGATTGTTGTGACCGATTTGTCGACTCTGATTATCGATCAATCCGATTGTCGTGACCGATTTGCCGATTCTGATTATCGATCGATTTCGATTATCGTGACCGATTGCCGATTGACATGACCGATTTGCCGATTCTGATTATCGATCGATTCCGATTATTATGACCGATTACCGATCCGATTGTAATGATCGATTTTTCGATTATCGTGACCGATTAACGATTGACATGACTGATTTGCCGATTCTGATTATAGATAGATTTCGATTATCATGATAGATTGCTAATTCTGATTGACATGACCGATTTGCCGATTCTGATTATCGAGGCCAATTCCGATTGTCGAGGCCAATTCCGATTGTTAAGGCCGATTGTATAGGCCGATTATCGAGGCCGATTCCTATTGTCGTGGCCCGATGTGATGTATATGCGATCTGTATTTAAGGCCCATTGTGATGTGTATTCAGCCTATATTTAAGGCCCAATGTGATGTATATGAGGCCTATGTGATGAGGCTCATCATGATGCATTTGAGGGCCAGGCGATGGAGCCCATTGTGATGTATATTAGGCCCATGTGAGAGGCTCATCATGATGTATATTAAGCTCTTGAGTGAGGCCCATGGTGTTGTATATTTGGCCCTTGTGTGAGGTCATGGGTCCACTATATGTTAGGCTCTATGTGGGTCATTCCTTGGGGGCAATGTTGGTTAAATGTCCACATTGTCGAGGTCGATTGTCGATGTTAGTTATTGATACCGATTATGAGTATGTGACAGCATAGCATCATGATACATGCCCATACGCATCATCTGCATGTTTGTTATGAGATGTGGTTGACCATTGCATATGACATTGGGCATGTTGTTATGAGACTCCCTGATAGGCGGAGGTTATCTCACATGAGCGCACGGTATGCGCAGGATTGATGCATGACTGGATTGTATGACTCATGCATCTTGCATTATGTGTTGTGATTTTTGTACGCCCTAGCGACATTAGGGTCGTAGCCTCCACAGGCATATCGTGGATGGCCAGATGGGACACCAAAAATCTGTTCTACATGGGGTGCTATAGATATCCCTGGGTGAAAGTCCCTAAACCCTCTTGGTTCCAGAGGTTGCTCCAACGTCTAGACCGAGTGGATGCATGAGCGCATGAGGGCCGTATACTGTTAGGCCGCGCTTTCCACTGTGTCGTGGTCGGTTGGAAGGGGGTGCGGCCTTACTCGCCCGAGAGGAGGGGGCAATGCTAGGTGAATCGACCGGCTCGAGGAATGGGTCCGCTATCGACGAGCCGGGCCCGATATTGGCAGGCGGATAGTGAGGTCTCTTCCACTCACCTTGTTGCGCGCGATGGGGCGGCAATCTGGTTTGGAGTGTAATAGACCCCGGTGATTTCCCAGAGAGTAACCGTACTGATATGTGGACTTATTAAGCAGGAATTGCATATTCATTCATTCACTACCCACTCGGGCCGGTGGTGCGTAACTATTTGCTACATGTACCTTCGCATGGCGAAGATTTCGGTTGGGCGCGCGACTAACCTGAGATCAGGAGTTTACCACATTGAGTCTGACTATCCAAATTTAGGTATGGGACTGGTTTGGATAGAAGTCCCTGGTGGTGGACCCCATAGCCTGCGATACTACGTACTATCATCCCGACTTCACACTCCAGCATGGTCATTTCATTCGCACCGCATACCACATTGCATCCGCAGTACTTAGCATTTTAAGTTGCTATGTTTCTGCATTATACGGCCTAGATACGACTGACGGTATTCATGGACTCATCAGGATTTGTATATTGCATTGCATCAGCGGCATCTGATATTTTGCTTGTTGTCTCGGCATTGCATAGTTGATCTACATTGCTCCATCAGTATATGATATCGTTTTTATTATATTTCTGCGTCGCATAGCCTGGATAAGACTGATGGTATTCATGGGCCTATCAGTATGTTTTCGTATCACTCTGATTTCGTATGATTCATGATCTTGTTAGTGTTTCTGATATTGTATGATTATGCGTTTATCAGTATTTCCGCTTACTCTGATTACTCTGATATTGCTTACTTGGCACTTACCTTATGCACACACTTTCACCACCCACTAAGCTTTCTATAAGCTTATGCACGATAGATGTGTGCAGGTAATGTTAGGTTGCAGCAGCATTGAGCCTGGAGCGTGCAGCGATTTTTTAGAGCTTTGATTTATTTTATTTATGTACTTCCCTCTCAGTATTGTACTCAAGTGATTATATTAGTGGATATGTGATGATGATGTTGCCTTTGTGATTTGGGTAATCTTGTGGTTATGCTCATTACGAGATAAATGTACATTGGAAATTCTCCTTGTAAGATCCCAGGATTGGAAATCTGGCATATATACGCTGGGAGCCGAGAATGGGGTACTACGGAGGCTGTCAGTACCAGATTTTTCTAATAGATACCCTTCACTCCGTGATTGTTGAGAACTTAGAATAATTAGATCCCCGAGTTTGAATAACTTAGAGACTTTTGATATAGTTCCCTACCATTGAGATTATTAAGCTGCATAGTATTTTCGTTTCGATTGTTTCTGATCCGAGATCTGTAGATCAGTGGGGTCACCATTCTATTGATGAGGTGCCTTGGGAGCGTGAGGTTAAGATTCGTGGGCATTATCTCTATCTCTTAAGTGTTTGATTATTTTAGTATGGTGTGTTTTGAATATATCTATAGTAATGGGGTTTCCCTTCCCTTTGTGAGCTTTGTATTGGTTGTAGTGTATTTTAAATTTTGAGAATAAATTTTTTTATTTGGTGGGGAGAGCTGTAAGACCCGTATCCTAGCTCGTACCGTTCCATATGCCTTTGCAGTCCTCCCGGTCGAATTTCGGCGACTCACGATCTATGAACGGCGTCTGCTCGCGATCCTGAGCCGGATCTTGTCGGTCTGAGTTGGCTAGACCTGAGACTTATATCATTGCAACCACGCCGTCGCCGCGGTTCTGATGCCACGTATTACGCATCGAGCCGGTACCCAGGCCAGGAGATGTGGGCCCCATGTATGAAAAACCTTAGAAAAATGAGATTTTCAAAAAAAAATTCTCCTTGTAGGATCCCAGGATCGGAATCTGGCGTATGGACGCTGGGAGCCGAGAATGGGGTACTACGGAGGCTTTCGGCACCGGATTCGGCGATCGGGATTCCTGTGAATCCGATTTTCAGGTTTGGGGCGTGACATGCATGGCTGTATTTGTCTGGAGGAGCTGCGTGATCTTGCGGCTTATATTTATATACTTTCTGCTATTCTTTATGTATTTAATTCTTGTAAATCTTGTACTTGTTAAATTCAGAGACATTGGTTTGTATAAGTCATTATGGGCAGCTTCTTGTATATTTGAATGATAATGAAATTTTCCTTTATGTCGATTTGTCCACACTACGCACATTTGCTTACTCTGATGAAAGAAAATAATATACACGTGAATTTGACCATCCTTTAAGGTTAATACTCGGGTTTTTGGGACACGGGTCATATACTCGGGTCCTGAAAAGTTGGGGCATTACAAGTTGGTATCAAAGCATAGTTTGGACAAACTTGGCCTTGGGAAATGATCTTATACAAGCTTTGAAATGTCTCAAGTTAGAATATTTGAAACTAGAAATCTAAACTTAAGTGAATTTCCCTTAGACTTAAAAGAATGGTTGAGAACATAGATACTTCAAACTTTAGGCTCTTTGAAATATTTAGGTTAAGCCTTCGAACTTTCACCTATGAAGAATCCCTCAGGATTTGGAAGAAATGAGAATGTAAAAACTCAAAATCTTAGGCCCCCTTAGAGTTATTAGGACAACTATCTAAACTCATTTGAACTTTCCCCTATGGTTAGGAGAAATTGAGAATATAGAAAATCAAAATGTTAAGGCCCCTAAACAGTTGTTTGGATAACCATGGAACTTAGAAATGGACTTAGGTACCCTTTTGAAATTGTTGGAGTACCATTTAAACTCATGTGAGATTCCCTTGAGTTAAGGAAGGTTGAGAACTTAGAAACTTACAACCTTAAGCCCTTTAAACATTTCAGGTTTGGTTGTGTGAACTTAGAAATTAAACTTAGGTGCTATGGGTAGACAAACTCTTATTTGGTTGTATGTAAGGCCAAGCGAGAATCCCTTGAACCTGGCTCCTAATGAACAAGCCCAAGAAATCACCTTGGGAATTACAACTTGAAAATACTAACATGCCTTCCTACTTAGATATATTACTTCCCATAAATTCCAGTATGTAGAAATTGAAGTTATAGAATTTTAGGTTTAGTCATTCAAACTTAGGAATGAAAACTTTGTTTCCCTTGTAAACTGCCAAAATAAGTTGTTTGAGCTTAGGAATTAAATGTCTACCAAATACTCATTATGGTGTATATAAGACTCCGTAAGGACATTCCGTATACTTGACCTCCAAATGAAATTTTTTTAGAAATCTAGGATATGAACTTTCCCAACAATTTCATAGCTAGGAATCACACTCTTTTAACAATCAACAAATGGATTGGACTTAGGCCCATAAGAATTTCCTTAACCACCATATTACACACTTGATCGAAAACAAATGCTATCTAAACTTAAGGAGTCGTACTAAGAATCGTAATTTGAATTTTCCTAATACATCTCGTTACTTAGGAGTAATATTTTCCACAAATTCCAACACGTAAAATGATGAGAGGAAAAGTTGTATAATTTTTGGGTAAGAGTTCAACCTTAGGCTGAGCATATCAAGACCAAATTTAAGATCTGCGATAAATTTAACAAAATTTTAAACTTAGATTCCATGTAGAAACCTTAGTCCTAGAATTTTGTGTTTAGACAATCAAAGTGCGGATTGGAAGTGTAATGGGCCACATAGTCTTGTTCTTTATGAAAATAAATGGTCAAATGATATTTCCCATGAGCTTAGAATAATTAGGGTCACGGATTGATGGAATTATGTTTATGCGATGAGTGTGCGGTTTGACCTAAATTCTAAGTCCTAGCAAGTCTCAATGATCTCAATTGTAAGACCCGTATCCTAGCACGTACCGTTCCATAGGCTTTTGCGGTCCTCCCAGTCAAATTTTGGCGACCCACGATGCGTAAATAACAGTGGCACGCTATCCTGAGTTGTATTCGGTATTTTAGAGTCGGTTCGACCTGAGACTTGTACCCTAGCGACCGTGTCGTCGTCACGGTTCCGATGTAGCATCTCGCGCACCGAGGTGGTACCCAGGCTAGAAGATGTGGGCCCGCGATCAGTTAGAGGAAAACACCGCACTGTTGCAAAACCCTAAAGAACATCACATCAAATCCCATCAATCTCATCAATCAATTACACATCACCTCACATGTCAAAGTACAACCCCATCCCCAAGCAACCCCCTAAGTCAAACTCTCTCTTACACAAAGTACACCCACCACATCACTCACCCATCTCTCTCTTTCAACCTCTCTCTCTCATCTCTCTCTCCCCCATTCTCTCCAAGCAACCGTCCATGGCTTCCATGGGAGAGAAACTAGTGTGGTCCACCTTCCTACCTTCCATCTCCACCATCCAAGTCCGATCTCAACCGTTGAAGTCCACCCATTTGAGCTCTAGCCTGCATTAGCGAAAGAATGAAGAAGAGATCTAACAGTGGGTGCTTCTCTCTCTCTTCCTTCTCTACTTTCTCCTTTTTATGATGTTATTGGCCCACCTGATGACGAATGTAGTACCCTAACCATCCATCTAGTGGGACGTCACCCCTGTCTAGCTAGGGCCCACATTGCTATCCATTCGGACAGGCCATGGATGAAGGGAATCACAAATATCAAAGTGGATTCCCAGCTTGGCGGCCTCATTAGCGTGTGGGAAATCCACACTGTCCATCCGTTTTGAGTGCCCAGGGAGTCCTGACCATTTAAACAAATTGGCCCACCTGGACAGGGCCACTTTCATCTAGACCATCCGACTGCGGGACCCACTTTGCTGCCCGTCTGTGTGGATGGCCTTGACAAAAAAAAAATACCAGTTTGATTCAGAACTTTGGTGGGGCCACGCTGACATGGGAACCCACCACTGGAGAAGTAGGTTGGCTGGTCAGCCACATAGCTGATGACATCAGCTAGCCCTGTGGGCCCCTCGTGATGTATATGTAGTATTCCAGCCATCCATTTGTTTGGACGGTAGTTGTGAATCCACCATGATCTACGTATTTTATCCCCTCTGCCCATCCGTTTTCTAGGTATGGGACCCACCTCACACGTGCTACACGTGTGAGGGTGGGGCCATCTTGAGATATGTATTATGTCATCCACATGGATAGTGGGTCCCTGTAGCATACGGCTGCTGGATGGATGTCAGAAGACCCGTGGGCCACCACGATGAACGTGCCTCATCCAGTTGTCCGTGTGAACCCCACCCTGATGTGTATATCTGCATCGTCCAACTGGGACGGTGCTGCACGTACTAGGCATGCTGGGCATGCTGTACGTGGCATGTGGGACCCAACTAAATGCATGTATTTTATGTTTCCACCGTCCAGAGATGTCTGGACGGTGCAGTGGAAATCACACCGTGATGTGTGATGTACGCCGTCCATCTATGGAGCCCCACACGTGTTGTATGTGCCCCACCCACACCGTCCACACGTGGAAGTGGGGCCCACTATGATGTCTTGTCCTTACCGTCCAGTGGAAGGATGGTGGGGCCAGCCGTGATGTATGTACTCTCTATGCCATCCGTCTGACAGGCCACATCACGATGTATGTATTTTATTTTTTTTCTTGCTGTAGAGCAGCGCGTGTGGCTCATTGGATGTGGGGCCCACCTTGAAGTCATGTGCATCTAGCACGTGGACCCCACCTCGATATACCTGTCCTAAATCTAAACCTTCCGTCCAGCGTCCAAAAGGTCTGGGCACTGGACCCTTTTTAAGCAATGAGATAAAATAAAATATTATATAACATTATATTATATACGTAATGTATATATGTACGTGAATGGTGGGCCCCATGTTGGACCCACCTGCTGGACGAATTGGATGGTATACCTCACACCAGTTATAATGTTGTTGTGTGACGTCATCAAATTTTGAGGGACCCACCCTGCACGTGTGGAGGTGGGGACCACTCTGATATATGTGTTTCAACCATGCTGTCCATAGGTCCCACGTGGGGACCTCAATGATGTATATTTTTTTCTTCCACACCGTCTAAACCATCTGGACGGCGCTACCAAGCTCCACCGTGATGTATTTGCTTCATCCACACCATCCAGATGATTTGGACGGTGGTGATGAGCTGGACGGTGGGCCCTGGCCTAGTGAATTTGATGCACCCACGCCGATGGGGCATGCATGATATATGTGTTCCAATCCTGCTGTGCGGCGCATACCATGATGTATATTTAAGGCCCATGTGCAGGGCCAACCTTTGTGTATATGAGGCCCATTGGTGCGGTCCGTCGATGCGACCCACTTGATGTATTTGAGGCCCATGGGTTGCGACCCATCATGATGTACTAAGGCCCATGGGTCATGGCCCATGGAGATGTATTTAGGCCTATAAGTCATGACCCATTTTGATGTATTTTCGGCCCATTTAGTAAGGCCCAATGAGATGTATTTTCCAGCCCATTGTGATGTACTCGAGGCCCATGGGCATGGCCCATTGTGATACATTTGTGGCCCATGAGTGAGGCCCATGGTGATGTATATTAGGCCCTTATGTAAGGTCATGGGCCCACTATACGTATGGCTCTATGTGGGCCACTCCTTGGGAGTAATGTTGGTTAAATGACTACATTGATGGGCAATGATGGTTGGATGTCCACATTGTGACCTTCCCTTAGGTCTTGTCTGCCGATTCTGATTATTGATCGATCCAATTGTCTTGACCGATTTGCCGACTCTGATTATCGATCGATCCCGATTATCGTGACCGATTTGCCGACTCTGATTATCGATCGATCCGATTGTCGTGATTGATTTGCCGACTCTAATTATCGATTAATCCCGATTATCGTGACCGATTTACCGATTTTGATTATCGATCGATCTGATTGTCGTGACTGATTTGTCGATTCTGATTATCGATCGATCTCGATTATCGTGACCGATTTTTTGATTCTGATTATCAATCAATCCGATTGTCGTGATTGATTTACCGATTCTGATTATCAATCGATCCGATTGTCGTGACCGATTTGCTGATTCTGATTATCGATCGATCCGATTATCGTGATCGATTTACCGACTCTGATTATTGATTGATCCCGATTGTCGTGGCCGATTTGTTGACTCTGATTATCGATCGATCCTGATTGTCGTGACTAATTTGTCGACTCTGATTATCGATCGATCCCGATTGTCGTGACCGATATTATCGATTCTGATTATCGATCGATCCTGATTGTCGTGACCGATTTGCCGATTCTGATTATCGATCGATCCGATTGTCATGACCGATTTACCGATTCTGATTACCGATTGAGGCTGATTATCGTGACCGATTTACCGATTTTGATTATCGATCGATCCTGATTGTCGAGGCCGAGTATTGAAGCCGATTTTGATTGTCAAGGTCGATTGTATAGGCCGACTCCGATTGTTGAGGCCAATTCCGAGTGTCAATTCTGATTGTCGAGACCTATATGATGTATATGCGAACCGTAGTTGAGGCCTACTGTGATGTATTCAAGGCCCATTGTGGTGTATTCGTGGCCTATGGGCAAGGCCATTGTGATATGTATTAGGCCCATGATGTATGACGCATTTGATGTATTCATGACCCATGTGTAGAGCTTGCATTTCATGTATTTGAAGCCCATGAGCTGGGCCCACCTATTGTGTATATGTGGCCCTTGAGTAAGGCTCATGGTGTTATATATTAGGTCCTTGTGTGAGGCCATGAGTCTACTATATATTAGGCTTTATGTGGGTCATTCCTTGAGGGTAATGCTGGTTAAATGTCCACATTGTCGAGATCGATTGTCGATGCCGGTTCTTGATACCGATTATGAGTATATGACAGCATAGCATCATGATACATGCCCATACGCATCATCTGCAGTCTGTTATGAGATGTGATGGACCATTGCATATGCTATAGTGTAGGTTGTTCATGGGGCTTCCTGATAGGCGGAGTTGCCCCACATTAGAGCACGACATGTACAAGATTGATGCATGATTGGACTGTGTGACTCATACATCTCGTATTTGTGTGACATGACCACCATACGCCTTAACGACATCAGGGCCATAGCCTCCATAGGTATTTTATGGATGGCCAGATGGGACACCGAAAATCTGCTCTACATGGGGTGCTATAGATATCCCTAGGTGAAAGTCCATAAACCCTCTTAGTTTCAAAGGTTGCTCCAACGTCTAGACCGAGTGGATGCATGAGCGCATGAGGGCCGTTTACCGTTAGGCCTCATCTCCCACTGTGTCGTGGTTGGTTGGAAAGGGGTATGGCCTTACCTGCCCGAGAGGAGGGGGCAATGTTAGGCTGAGTCTAACCAGCTCGAGGAATGGGTCTGCTATCAACGAGCCGGACCCGATATTGGCAAGTGGATAGTGAGGTCTCTTCCACTCATCTTGTTGCGCGCGATGGGGTGGCAATCTGATTTGGAGTGTAATAGACCCCGGTGATTTCCTAGAGAGGAACCGTACTGATATGTGGACTTATTGAGCAAAAATTGCATATTCATTCACTATCCACTCGGGCTAGTGGTACGTAACTATTTGTTACGTGTACCTTCGCATGGCCAGGATTTCGGTTGGGCGTGCGACTAACCTGAGACCAGGAGTTTACCACATTGAGTCTGACTATCCAAATTTAAGTATGGGACTGGTTTGGATAGAAGTTCCTTGTGATGGACCCTGTAGCTTGTGATACTACGTACTACCATCCCGACTTCACAGTTCAGCTTGGTCATTTCATTCACATCGCATATTGCATTGCATCCTCAACACATAGTATTTAGCTTACTGCCTCCGTATGGCATAGCTGATCTACATTTCTTCATCAATATATGATATTGGTTTATTATATTTTTACATCACATAGCCTGGATAAGGCTGATGGTATTTATGGGCCTATTAGCATGTCTTCACATTACTCTGATTACTTTGATATTGGTTACTGGGCACTTACCTTGTACATAGACTTTCACCACCCACTAAGCTTTCTATAAGCTTACTAGGCACTTACCTTGTACACAAACTTTCACCACCCACTAAGCTTTCTATAAGCTTATGCATGATAGATGCGTGCAGGTGGCGTTAGGTTGCAGCAGTGTTGAGCTTGGAGCGTGCAGTGGATTTCTGGAGCTTTAATTTTTGACTTATGTATTTCCCTTTCAGCATTGTATTCAAATGTTTATATTAGTGGATATGTGATGATGATGTTGTTGTTGTGATTTTGGTATACTTGTGGCTATGCTTCTTATGAGATAAATGCATGTTGAAAAATCCTCCTTGTAGGATCCCAGGATCGAAATTCGATGCATGCACGCTGGGAGCTGAGAATGGGGTACTACGGAGGTTGTCGGTACCGAATTCGGCGATCAAAAATTTTGTGAGCCCGGTTTTCGAGTTTGGGGGGTGACAGAAGTTAGTATCAGAGCATAACTTGGGAATACCTGAAGATAACATCACATATCTGCTGATAGTTACCCTGCACTCTATGATTGTTGAGAACTTATAATGATTAAATCCCCGAGTTTGAATAACTTAGAGATTTTCTGACATAGCTCCCTACCGTTGAGATTGTGAGACTGCTTAGTATTTGAGTTTCGACATTCTGATCCGAGATCCAAGATCAGTGAGGTCATCATAGTGTTGATGAGGCGTCTTAAGAGCAAGAAGCTGAGATTCGTGGGCGTTATCCTCATCCCTTCGGTTTTTTATTATGTTGGTATGGAGTATTCTGATAGGATTTTCCTCCCTTGGTGAGCTCTGTATTGGTTGTGTTACGATATAAATTTCGAGGACAAAATTTTTATTAGGTGTGGAGAACTGTAAGACCCGTATCCTAGCACTTACCATTCCATAGGCTTTCGCGGTCCTCCTGGTCAAATTTCGGTGACCCACGACGCCTAAATAGCAGTGGCGCGCTATCCTGAGTTGTATCCGATATTTTAGAGTCGGTTCGACCCAAGACTTGTACCCTAGCGATCGCGCCGTCGCCGCGATTCCGATGTCGCGTCTCGCGCACCGAGGTGGTACCCAGGCTAGAAGATGTGGGCCCGCGATCAGTTAGAGGAAAACACCGCGCTGTTGCAAAACCCTAAAAAACATCACATCAAATCCCATCAATCTCATCAATCAATCACGCATCACCTCACATGTCAAAGTACAACCCCATCCCCAAGCAACCCCCAAAGTCAAACTCTCTCTTACACAAAGTACACCCACCACATCACTCACCCATCTCTCTCTTTCAACCTCTCTCTCCCATCTCTCTCTCCCTCATTCTCTCCAAGCAACCGTCCATGGCTTCCATGGGAGAGAAACTAGTGTGGCCCACCTTCCTACCTTCCATCTCCACCATCTAAGTCCGATCTCAACCGTTGAAGTCCACCCATTTGAGCTCTAGCCTGCATTAGCGGAAGAATGAAGAAGAGATCTAACGGTGGGTGCTTCTCTCTCTCTTCCTTCTCTCCTTTCTCCTTTTTATGATGTTATGTGGCCCACCTGATGATGAATGTAGTACCCTAACCGTCCATCTAGTGGGACATCCCCCCTGTCTAGCTAGGGCCCACCTTGCTATCCATTCGGACAGGCCATGGATGAAAGGAATCACAAATATCAAAGTGGATTCCCAGCTTGGCGGCCTCACTGGCGCGTGGGAAATCCACAGTCCATCCGTTTTGAGTACCCAGGGAGTCCTAACCATTTAAACAAATGGGCCCACCTGGACAGGGCCACTTTCATCAAGACCATCCGACTGCGGGACCCACTTTGCTGCTCGTCTGTATGGACGGCCTTGACAAAAAAAAAACAAATACCAGTTTGATTCAGAACTTTGGTAGGGCACGCTAACATGGGAACCCACCACTAGAGAAGTAGGTTGGCTGGTATACCTGACCAGCCACATAGCTAATGACGTCAGCTAGCCCTGTGGGCCCCTCGTGATGTATATGTAGCATTCCAGCCGTCCATTTGTTTGAACAGTAGTGGTGAATCCACCATGATCTACGTATTTCATCCCCTCTGCCCATCCGTTTTCTAGGTATGGGACCCACCTCACACGTGATACACGTGTGAGGGTGGGGCCATCTTGAGATATGTATTATGTCATCCACATGGACAGTGGGTCCCTGTAGCATATGGCTGCTGGATGGATGTCAGAAGACTCGTGGGCCACCACGATGAATGTACCTCATCCAGCTGTCCGTGTGAACCCCACCCTGATGTGTATATCTGCACCGTCCAACTGGGACGGTGCTGCACGTGCTAGGCATACTGGGCATGCTGTACGTGGCATGTGGGACCCAACTAAATGCATGTATTTTATGTTTCCACCGTCCAGAGATGTCTGGACGGTGCAGTGGAAATTACACCGTGATGTGTGATGTACGCCGTCCATCTATGGAGCCCCACACGTGTTGTATGTGCCCCACCCACACCATCCACACATGGACATGGGGCCCACCATGATGTCTTGTCCTTACCATCCAGTGGAAGGATGGTGGGGCCAGCCGTGATGTATGTACTCTCTATGCCATCCGTCTGACAGGCCATATCACGATGTATGTATTTTATTTTTTTTCTTACTGTAGAGCAGCACGTGTGGCTCATTGGATGTGGGGCCCACCTTGAAGTCATGTGCATCTAGCACGTGGACCCCACCTCGATATACCCATCCTAAATCTAAACCTTCCGTCCAGCGTCTAAAAGGTCTGGGCGCTGGACCCTTTTTAAGCAATGAGATAAAATAAAATATTATATTATATAAGTAATGTATATATGTACGTGAATGGTGGGCCCCATGTTGGACCCACCTGCTGGACGAATTGGATGGTATACCTCACACCAGTTATAATGTTGTTGTGTGACGTCATCAAATTTTGAGGGACCCACCCTACACGTGTGGAGGTGGGGACCACTTTGATATATGTGTTTCAACCATGCTGTCCATAGGTCCCACGTGGGGACCTTAGTGATGTATATTTTTTCTTCCACACCGTCCAGACCATCTGGACGGTGCTACCAAGCTCCACCATGATGTATCTGCTTCATGCATACCATCCAGATGATTTGGACGATGCTAATGAGCTGGACGGTGGGCCCTGGCCTGGTGTATTTGATGCATCCACGCCGATGGGGCATGCATGATGTATGTGTTCCAATCCTGCCGTGTGGCGCATACCATGATGTATATGCTGCTTCACACTGTCCATCTATGTTATGTGTGGATTTGATCCACACCGTCCATTAGGTGGACTCCACTATGATGTCTGTGTCTTATCCGCACCATCCAGATGGCTAGACGGTGGGGCCCACCCTTGATGTATTTATTCTATATCCACTTGATATGTATTTGGGGTCCACTTAATGTGTATAAGGCCTATTCGTGTGGCCCATTGATGTAGTCTACTTGATGTATATAAGGCCCATGTGGAGGGTCTACATGTTATATATTTAAGGCCCATGTGCAGGGCCCACCTTTGTGTATATGAGGTCCATTGGTGCGATTCGTCGATGTGGCCCACTTGATGTATTTGAGGCCCATGGGTTGCGACCCATCATGATGTACTAAGGCCCATGGGTCATGGCCCATGGAGATGTATTTAGGCCTATAAGTCGTGACCCATTTTGATGTATTTTCGGCCCATTTAGTAAGGCCCAATGAGATGTATTTTTCAGCCAATTGTGATGTACTTGAGGCCCATGGACGTGGCCCATTGTGATACATTTGTGGCCCATGAGTGAGGCCCATAGCGATGTATATTAGGCCGTTATGTAAGGTCATGGGCCCACTATACGTATGGCTCTATGTGGGTCACTCCTTGGGAGCAATGTTGGTTAAATGACCACATTGATGGGCAATGATGGTTGGATGTCCATATTGTGATCTTCCCTTAGGTCTTGTCTGCCGATTCTGATTATCGATCGATCCGATTGTCGTGACTGATTTGCCGACTCTGATTATTGATCGATCCCAATTGTCGTGACCGATTTGCCGATTCTGATTATTGATCGATCCGATTGTCGTGACTGATTTGCCAACTCTGATTATCGATCGATCCCGATTGTCGTAACCGATTTGTCGATTCTGATTATCGATCAATCTGATTATTGTGACTGATTTGCTGATTCTGATTATCAATCGATCCCGATTGTCGTGACCGATTTGCCGATTTTGATTATCGATCGATCCGATTGTCGTGACCGATTTACCAATTCTGATTATCGATCGATCCGATTGTCGTGACTTAATTTGCCAATTTTGATTATCGATCGATCCAATTGTCGTGACCGATTTGCCGACTCTGATTATTGATCGATCCCGATTGTCGTGGCCGATTTGCCGACTCTGATTATCGATCGATCCCGATTGTCATGACTGATTTGCCGACTCTGATTATCGATCGATCCTGGTTGTCGTGACCGATATTACCGATTCTGATTATCGATCGATCCTAATTGTCGTATACCGTTAGGCCGCGTCTCCCATTGTGTCATGGTCGGTTGGAAGGGGGTATGGCCTTACTACCCGAGAGGGGGGGGCAATGCTATGCTGATTCTGACCAGCTTGAGGAATGGGTCTGCTATCGACGAGCCGGGCCTGATATTGGCAGGCGGATAGTGAGGTCTCTTCCACTCATCTTGTTGTGCGCGATGGGGTAGTAATCTGGTTTGGAGTGTAATAGACCCTAGTGATTTTTCAGAGAGGAACCGTACTGATATGTGGACTTATTGAGCAGAAATTGCATATTCATTCATTTATTCATTCACTATCCACTCGGGCTGGTGGTGCGTAACTATTTATTATGTGTACCTTCGCATGGCCAGGATTTCAGTTGGGCGCACGACTAACCTGAGACCAGGAGTTTACCACATTGAGTCTGACTATCTAAATTTAGGTATGAGACTGGTTTGGATAGAAGTATCTTGTGATGGACCCCGTAGCTTGCGATACTACATACTACCATCCCGACTTCACAGTTCAGCTTGGTCATTTCATTCACATCGCATATTGCATTGCATCCTCAACACATAGTATTTAGCTTACTTCCTCCGCATTGCATAGCTGATCTACATTCCTTCATCAATATATGATATTGGTTTATTATATTTTTGCATCACATAGCCTGGATAAGGCTGATGGTATTTATGGGCCTATTAGCATGTCTTCGCATTACTCTGATATCAAATGATTTATGAACTTGTTAGTATTTCTGATATTGTATGCTTTATGGGCTTATTAGTATTTCTGCCTACTCTGATTACTCTAATATTGTTTACTAGGCGCTTACTTTGTGCACACACTTTCACCACCCACTAAGCTTTCTATAAGCTTATGCACGATAGATGCGTGCAGGTGGTGTTAGGTTGCAGCAGCATTGAGCTTGGAGCATGTAGTGGATTTCTGGAGCTTTGGTTTTTTACTTATGTATTTCCCTTTTAGCATTGTATTCAAATGTTTATATTAGTGGATATGTGATGATGATGTTGTTGTTGTGATTTTGTTATACTTGTGGTTATGCTTCTTATGAGACAAATGCACGTTGGAAAATCCTCCTTGTAGGATCCCAGGATCGAAATTCGGCGCATGCGTACTAGGAGCCGAGAATGGGGTACTACGGAGGCTGTCGGTATCGGATTCGGCGATTGAAAATTTTGTGAGCCTGGTTTCCGAGTTTAGGGCGTGACATCGATGCCCTGATCAAGCAAAGGATCGAGATTTTGTAAGATTACGAATTGATACTAGTAATCCTTTATTCTACGTAGGTAAAGGATTGAGGTATTAGGCTCAAACTCACTACGACCATTTATCCGTGATAGCTCGAACGCTGGAAAATCGTGTTGTACTTTAGGTAGTGGGGAACTATCAATAGAGGTAGACAGGAATAAAGAGAAAGATAAGATATTGATATTGGCAACCTAAATGAACTTATAATCTTAATAAACGTTACTAAAATTCTTGTTATTGATGAGCATTAGAATAATTCCATAGCTCAAGTTAATACATAAATGATTTACGACTTTCAGTAGAACCTAAACGCACCAGTTGATCTACTAGGTTATAGGCATGAGGGTTATGAAAATTTTTGACGTAGCTTGTTGAGAATACATGTAACATGATAGGGTACATGTTTAGGACAACTAAATCAATCATAATACTAATAATCGAACCACGTGTTACCAAACCTCGAGGTCAAGATTTACTTTAAGGGGGGTAGATTGTAACGACCTTAGTTTTGGGCACCTATTGGCATACGTTGTACATGTAGAAAAATAATGGATATTATCATCGTCCCTAATAATAATGGAAGCACTGAATTTCGGGGACGAAATTCTCTTTAAGGGGGGTAGATTGTAACACCCCGTACTTTCCAGTACTCAGGTGTTACCATATAACCAAACTTAGTATAAAGATAAACTAGACTTATGTAAACATTTACATGCATCCTAGTTTAAATCTAATTGTTAAAACAATTCCCATCCATATGTTAACCCATTTGTCCGTTGGCGCTCCAATGATATTTAATAAGTATATTATTTTATTTTATATCTTACACAAACATAGATAAAATAAAATAAAATAAAATAAAATAAGAAAAAGAAGCACAGATGCATTTTGATAACTTAGTGTCATATAACAATGTACGAAAATATATTATAATAAGAGTGATATATATATATATATATATATATATATATATATTTAATGTATGTAAAATGTTATAAAAATAATATTATAATATTATATTAACTAACATAATAAATAATAATTTTACAATTTATAATTGAGTTATAAATATTACTATAGTATTGAATATTTCTATAAACATGTACACAAAAAATTATTAGATATTTGAATAAAATTTTATATCACGTGACAATGTGATTTTAAATAGGATGTTGTACAATTTCCAATTCAATTCATATATATATATATATATATATATATATATATATATATATATATATATATATATATATATAGATATAGTATGATAAAAAAATATTACGAATTATACATTAGTAAATGTGTGGCTAATAGCATGTAAATAGTAGTATGTTAATATAAAAATTATATTTATATAGGTTTAAATTATTTAATCAATGTAACTATAGGTAATGCGCAATAGTAATAAAATTAATATTGATATTAGTAGTTGACTAGTAATTAAAAGAGTCATTAGGATCATTTAGCCGTTGACGTTCAATTTCGGGACAGTCGGACCGCCAGATCATCGAGAATCCATAAATAGAGCCCAATTCAGGATGTGGGCCCTACCTAGATATTAGATATGCTTGATCCTTGATCAAGGACCCTTCTTGGGACCTCCAAGGTGGAATGGATGGAGAGGATTCCTTAAAAGCATCACTGTGGACCCCACCTAATGGGGTGCGTGTGCACAGCTGGTGCACACTCGCTGTGCACCGTACCTGCAAAGGCAGTTAAAACTGCCTTGACCGAGCTTTCTCAAAGGAGAAACTCCCTCTCCCTTCGCTTCAACAGCGGATGCACAGGCGTCCCTAATTTCTAATCACGGCCCACCATATGGTCCCCACCTTTATGATCCAAACCGTCCATCTGACAGAGGACACGTGTGAAACCAAAACCCAAGTTTCACATCAGACTTTCATGCATGTATGGACACACAAATCTCGCTGCAAAACGGCCCTACAAAACCATATTTCCAAAAATGGCAATTGTCCTTCTTGCCACGAGGGCAATCCGTGTGCTCTCTCCCCTCTCCAATCCTAGCCCTTTAATTCAGCGTATCCCAACTGTTTGTCTAGGAAAATCTCAGCCATCCATTTGCTTAGGGCGTTCCTTGCAAAACCAGGGATAGTTTTGGTTCCCACCCACTATTTGGTAGGCGGTTTATACCAGGATGAATCTAGGATGCCCATTGACAATCCAACGGCCCTGAGAGCATCTAGGGCAGGATATAAGATGAGTGGATGGTGTGGCAAACGGTCCTTTCTCACATTCTTGCTACAAATGAGAAAAAATCGACCATTTTCCTTCTTAATGCGAACCATCGAGAAAACCTTTGCAAAGCTTCGAAACCCCTCATCTACAAGCTCCACTACACCCCCAGGAATCCTCCCATGCTGTCAGATTAGAGGAGGGAGCCTCCATTTGAGATCCGCCATTAATGGCATCATCTTCTTCCTTGCCGATCCACCGCACTTGGCAACCCAAACCGAGTCGAATCTGGCCGGATTGGCGTCCTCAATGGGACATTTCTGACTAGAAAAGAAAGAGAGAGAGAAGATGGAAGAAAGGAGAAAAAGGAAGATGGAGTGGTGCAGCTGTTGCACCGCACTGAGTTACTGGACCGAGCCAGCTACACTGTCTGGTTAAATCCAGACACTCGCGGGTCGTGAGGAAGAAGAGGAGAAGTTAGAGGAACAGAAAGGGAGAAAATGAAAGAAAGAAGGAGCAGAAGAAGAGGATTCATGGGGTGGCTATCTTGCCGCACCAGCTCAAGCCGAGTCCTTCACTCGCTGCCGAGTCGAGCTGTGCGTGCTGAATCGGCCTTGGACATGGGATGTGGACCCCCACAATGATGTATGTACACCATGCCGTCCATCTGTTCCATCCATGCAGCCCATATGCGTGGACCCACACAGATTGGAAGTAGATTGGCTGGTGCGTCTCTCACCAACTATATAGCTGCTATAATGGCTCACCAAGTTCCGTGGGACCCACCTGATGCGTGGGAGGAATCCATGTCGTCCGTCCATCTGCATATGGACTGTTTATGAGGTTTGCGTTATATCTTGTTGTTCATTTATTTGGACTTTATTTTCAAAATAATAATAATATAATATTTATATTATATATGTTTGTGGTGGGCCCCACGTGGGACCCACTTGCTGTGAAGAAGATCAATTAGAGTGCATATACACCAGCTACATGGCTGCTGTACGGACGCTATAAGTTCTATGGGTCTGGTTCATGTGGTCTGTGTTATGTCCAGACCATCTGTCCATTTGTATGGGTGTCAGCAGTGGTGGGCCAGCTACAGCCACAAGCATGGGCCACACCATGTACACGACGGGCCTCACATGGACAGTGCGGGTGGGCCTCACCAAGCAATTTCTAGGCCTAAATGCGTTGAGTCCATGACCAATGTTGGACCACCATGGGATGACCATTACTAGACCAAAACGTGCCAAGCTCGGGCCCAGTTGGGTCCCTATAATCCCCACCTACTTGTGGTGGCCTAGAAACATAGTGGGTCACTCAATGATAGTAATGCATGTGACATGGAGCATATGAAAGCGGGCCTTATCGTCATTGGATGAAAGAAAACCTGAGTTGAAGCGGGCCTAGATAGTTATGAGCTCAAGTCCACTGGATTGGATCTGGGGGTTAGAATGGAATAAGGCAAACTAAACTTATAAATAAATGAGCAATGGCCATTGTTACCATTATCACCATCGTTAGGACTATAAATATTACATACTAATGTTACTTATTACACACAAAAATGATCAGTATTAAATATTAGTATTTCATTTTGCCCCTCTTAAATTTGATCACTAATAGTTTATCATAATATTAATTATCACCATAATGATTGCTAATAACATATTACACTAATAATAGTTGTCATGAACAAAACTACCATTAATGATATTAGCATGGTATCCGTCACTTAAAAATATTATCTTTAATAATAGATTATATTGTCTTATTACAATTGTAGTACTAATTACTCTCATGGTCACAAATATTAGAGGTATCATTAATATTAAATTATAACTAACCATATTATTATATTGTATTTAATTTGCATATACATTGTAGCTCAAATCCTATAATCTAAGCACCAAACTAAAAGATAAAACCCTAACCCTACATCAAAACCTTAAAGATAAATAACTGAAACCCTAGGCTATGATCTTAAACCCTAGGTAGTGTGTAGAACTTGGATCTAATTATATAAGTTCTTGGTTTATGATAGGGATTGGTTCTAAGGAAACACGCATTCTCTAGCGACACTGGTAGACAATTCAAAGTATAAGGTGATGATTCTTCCCCTTGAGCTTTTCATCTTCTCATTATCTTAAGTTATAGTTTTATTTTAATTTATGAATGATATCTCCATTCTATAAGCACAGGTGTTAATTGTTGAAATTGAATTGCTATATTACGTGCTTAATGTTCATCCTGTATATTTGTTCATGCTTATGGATTATTTGTGGATTGCTTATGGACTTTAAACTGGTACATTAGTCGAAAACCCCTACTTATAAATGTACACCCATACTTAGGATGTAACTTGACTAGTTGTGATCGTAATGCACCTTCGACTTGGTGGTTATTGAGTGGTGGTCTAGATGGATCATTGATGTGGGCCTACCATCCAGGGTTGTTATACCCAATGGCTTTTAAGGATGGTCTTTATCGTATGGTTTTGATAATTGCCTTATGTGGCATATTTTGATACTCACCCTCCGTGGTTTTGTTTTGATATTTTTTCTTTATGGGTTCGAAGTTTTATACCATGCAAGCATGTGATGATAAGCCCCATATACTGTAAAATAATTCGCCAATAGTCGACGGGTTTCCATTAAACATCCTAAGATGATAGTCTCATGAGCCGGGAATGGTAGTCATGGGATACTATGCCCGAGCCGTCAGCTTACGCTGGGTCATGTGCTCCCCATAGTGACCTTTGAGCTTATTTAAATTGGCTGGTTGTAAATGAACTAATAATGACTTGGCTAATCATGCATACATGGCATATTACGATGACTTGGATCACTTTGCCCTGCAATTATGCTAAATGTTGCACTTATGACCAGTCGTTCGATTTATGATGATGACTTGGATCTTCATGCCCCGCGATTATGTCGAGTGTTACGCTGATGACCAGTCACATCGCCTGTCTAGATGTTTTACCCAGGGCACAGACTGTCTAGATGTTTTACCCGGGTCGATGATTGCATAGTGACCCGACTGGATGAAGTTTCCCAGGTTCGATGACCGCACGAATGAGCATTCCCGGGGCAATGATTGCATATTTCACGCATCCATGCACATAATAAAACTTGCATCATATATTATTTTGTATGCTTTGTTTCATAGCTATGCTTATCTAATGCAGTGGTGTGTAATCTTAAGGAGAATTCACACTGAGTTGGCCACTCATCCATCAAATATACAACCGTACAGATAGTACAAGTGGCTTTAGTAATATGTATGTTCAGACTTGATGAGGAGCAGGGTACGATCGCAAGGATGCATGGCTGTATTTGCCTAGAGGAGCTATGTGATCTTGCGGCTTATATTTATATATTTTCTACTATTCTTCATATATTAAATTCTTGTAAATCTTGTATTTGTTAAATTCAGAGACATTGGTTTGTATAAGTTATCATGAGCAACTTCTTGTATATTTGAATGATAATGAATTTCCTTTATGTCGATTTGTCCACACTACGCTCATTTGCTTACTCTGATGAAAGAAAAAAATATACACTCGAATTTGACCATCCTTTAAGGTTAACACTCGGGTTTTTGGGACACGGGTCATATACTCAAGTCCTGAAAAGTCGGGGCGTTACAGATCCCCTGCGGGTTATAAAGGTCTTAGCGCTCGGAGGCTTTCGTTTCTTGCATTCATGTTGCTGTGATCATCCGGAGAAGGCAATTTCTTACGTGCCTGGTCTACGAGGAGAGGCGATTCCGACTGATCAACACTTTTCAGTGCAGGCGATTCTGACATATTAGCATTTTTCGGTGGGGGCGATTCCCGGCGAGCGCATTAGACTGCATTTGGTGAGTTCCCCCACCCTCAACTTTCATATTTCATTTCATCGAGATGTCGAACGAGTCAAAGATGATCTGAGCAGACTGCACAATTGAAGATGATTACAAGCCTGAGAGCTCGAACGACAGCCGGGAGGCCTGCAAAGCCCCTCTCGAAGCGATACCTCTCTACCCTCCGCCTAAGAGAGTTAAAGAAGTCGGGACTAGGGTTCGCCGCAAGGGCGGAAAGAAAATCCCTCGTAATCAAGCTGTAGGTACTACAGAGATGCCCGCCAGTGGACGGTCCACAGAAGTTGTCCCTAGAGGCTCCGTACTGGTCGGTTCTCAAATGGAATGGGTCCGAATAGAATTCTAGATCCCGGACTCCGTTTGGGTTCAAGCCCCCGAGCCTCTCGACACCCCCGGGCATCCCACCGACGGGGAGGCTGCCATTTTCCTCTGCTCGTTACAATGCAAGCTCTGCCTCCCAATTCATCCCTTCATCTACGCCTTGACTGCCTACTTGGGATTGGCCTCGGGCCAGTTTACCCCAAATGCCTGGAGAGTTCTTATATCTTCATTCATCATATAGTACCAAGTCGGGAACCCAGAGCTGACGCCGGAGGAGCTGATGACTCTGTACCTGATCAAGCAAGATATCCACGAGCCGTGGTATTACTTCGCGACTCGCTGTAGTAAGGGCTCGGGGCTGGTCTTACAGCTTCCATCCTCTAACAAGGACTGAAAGAATAAATGGTTTTGAGCTTCGGGCAAATGGAAAGCGCCAGCGACGGAGCTAAAAAACTTAAGGACCCGAGTTCCTACCCGATTTACTCTCCCAGGTCGAATCTCGAACAACCTCTCTGCAATATTTCTTTATTTACCGTAATCTGATCGATGATCTTAATCTTTATTTTTATAGACTTCCTAAGGGGCCAGCCTCTTATCTCCTCAGACAAAGAAATCGGATCGCCAAAGCCTTGGCATGCTCAGCAAACCTGCGTTCTTGGTCAGTCCTGATAATGGTGGACAACCTTCATCGGTCCGGGATTTGCAAGAGTAGGCCACTCCCCACATCCTTCAATAAGTTCCTCTCCGTCTTTGATTTTGATGAAATCATAGATCTCTTAGCTAGGACAGTAATTCATAGTCCTATGTGTAGGCATGGCCAAGGCATCTGGATCTTGGAAGAGAAAGGCCACTTTGACTGTCGAGGAAATGCTAAGAGTCGAGCAGCGAACAAAGACAACTGCTTAGAGAAGGCCAGCAAATCCTTGTGACGAAGGCCCCTCGACCTCGATTTCTATTGTTACGGCTACGGCTCCAACTTCAATTTTTGTCGCTGCAGCTCCGGCTTCAGCTGCTGCTCTCCCAACCGCAGCTGGCGCCACGGTTGATACTATTCCAACTCTCGTCTCCCCCCCCCCCCCCAACCGTTGCCCCTCACGTTTCTGATGTGCCCGCCCACTAGCCGCTGAACCTTGCATCGCCATCCCTTCTTCCTCTGAGTGGGAGGAAGCTATTCAGATGGCCGACACAATGATTTCTCCTCCCGAGGCCGGAGGTGACCCCAGAGCTGAGGCACAAGCTTCAGCATGTAACGAGACCGGGGCAGGGGAAGAGACAACGTCAGCTTGGGTCAGAACTAAGGGAGACAAACCCCAACCAAGCTATCATATGTCGGGCTTAGTCCGCTGGGCAGCGAAGCATGCTCCAGAGGAGAAGATAGCAGCCCTTCTTACTAAGTCGGATGAGTCCTTCATCAACAACATGGCCTCCGTCTTCTACAGGGTATGTTTACCAACCTTTCTTGCCTTTGGTTTCCTTAGTGGCATTTAGATGCTTATTTTCCTGTTTCGATTCATTCCGTCCCGAAGCTCCTTTTAGTTCGAGAGAGGTTGAGGGAGCTTGCGTAGAAAGAGACAGTGATAGTGGCCCTTCGGAGTAAGATCGAGACCCTTCGAGATGAGGCCACGTTCCTCCAGATGGAACAAGCGGAGCTGCGTTGACAGATTGACAATGGACAGGCGCGAGAAGTATAACTCCAGGGGGTTGTCAACGACCTTTGGGCTTGATGCGCCACTGCTGCTGCCGAGGTGACCCTAGCCAGGGCCCATGTTGACTCCCTTGCGAAGGAGAATGCCCGACTGGCGGATGTGTTTAAGCGGACCAAGGTTGAGGCTATAGAAGAGCAGAGCTGAGCAGTTACCCTGGCGAAGGAGGCTCAACGGGCTGAGGATGAAGCTTCCTTGGCGTCGGCAGTGACAACTGCAGTAAGTTCAAGTCTTCAGAGAAAAGGACCGTCAAAGCCACCAAGTTTTATAACTGCGGCTACGACGCTTGCCTTAATGCTGTCCAGGAGCTCTACCCAGACCTTAACCTCGAGCCACTCATCCCGAAAGACGCAGGGGAAAAGCCAGCTAAGGACATCTCTCCGGACCAAGCCCCCACTTCTCAAGCCCCTCCTCTGACCGAATAGTTTTTGATACAACTCTTTTTTTTAAAAAACTATTTTTGATGGATAATTCGATGGATACTATTTTTTGACCCTCTGAAAGGGGTGCGATATAACGTAGTTAATTGGTTGAATGATGATTTTTTTACTGTCAAACTGTTGATTGAATGATGAGCTGACTTCATAGCTAATCGGCTCATTTCGAAGCTATCCCCTCGTGCAAGGGGACCCCTCGACTCTCCTGTAGAGTCTTGATATGTCGAAGTTATAGGGTCCGACCCCCCCTTTAAGGGTCAACTCCCCTCACGAATGGCAAGCGGCTATTGTCTCTGTAGAACTGCTTATTCGTATGACGAGCCGACCTCTTTATTAAAGGATTGGATCATCCATGGGCTTTTCCCCTATTTGAGGGGATCTTTAGGCGAATTTCCGTGAGTTAACTTACTAACCCCTTTTTTAAGGGATCAGTTAGTTGAGTCAGCCTCCGCTTGTGAGAGGTGACTCCTTCTATCTGTCGGTAAGTTATACTTGGTAGATAATGTAGAAAGAGATCTTGAATGAACATAGATTTTATTGTAAGCCTTGGAGGCTAGTCGGCCTGACTCGTACACTTATTGAAGGCCTTCGATAGCCAATAAATTAGGGGTAGTAGATTTTTAGGTGCTCGGCGTTCCAAGGTTGGGGGAGCGGACACCCTTCGAGATCCTCCAAGTGATAAGAACCATAATTGGTCGATCAGACCACACGGTAGGGCCCCTCCCAATTGGGTCCGAGTACCCCAGCCCCCAGTTCTGTAGTGTTCTGAAAAACTCGACGGAGAACTAAGTCGCCTGATCAGAATTGTCGAGCCTTGACTTTAGAATTATAGAACCGAGCCACCTGTTGATGTTGAGCTACTACTCGGAGTCTGGAGACATCCCTGGCTTCTTCGAGTAGGTCCAAGTTAGTTGCGATTTGCTCTATGTTCGAATCTTCTTGGTAGTTCCTGACCCTAGTTGTAGGGAGGCTAATCTCAACTGGCACTATCGCCTCCGAACCGTAAGAAAGTAAGAATGGGGTTTCCCTCGTGAATGACTAAGTCGTAGTCCTGTAAGCCTATAAGACAAATGGAAGCTCTTTGGCCTAGTTGCTTTCGCTTTTTCCAGTTTTATTTTAAGATGGTGCTTGATGACTTTGTTGACTGCCTCTACCTGTCCATTGGACTACGGGTGCCAAGGCGAGGAATATGCGTTCGAAATGCCAATCCCCCAACACATGCCTCAAAACTTGTCATTGTCAAACTGCCTGCATTATCAGATACGATAGTGCGTGGGATCCCGAATCGACAGACGATGTTCTTCCAGACAAAGTCAACTACTTTCTACTCTGTAATTTTCACGATAGGCTCAGCTTCGGCCCACTTAGTGAAGTAGTCAACAGCCATAATAGTAAATTTAACCTGCCCTTTTTCAGTGGGCAAAGGTCCGATGATATTGATCTCCCATTAGGCGAATGGCCATGGTCCACTCATGGGAGTCATTTCCTCCCCAGGTCGCCTCGGCACAGCTGCATATTGTTGGCACTTATCACACCTTTGGACGTAATTCTTCGATTCTTCCCTGATGGTCGGCCAGAAATATCTCTGGCATAGTATTTTCAGAGCCAGGGCCCGTCCACCAAAGTGGTTTTCACATATACCTTCATGAATTTCTTGGATCACATAATCTGCCTCATCGAGTCAGAGACATCTAAGGTAGGGTTGAGAATGACCTTTCTTGTACAAGATTTCGTCCAAGATTACATACCACGCCGCTCTGACTCTCAGACGTCTCGCCTCTGACTTGTCCGAGGGAACCTCACCAGATGTGAGGTAATTATAATTGGGTCCATCCAGCTAGGTAAGACATTCATAGGGTTAACCACCTCTTGCGTCGTTTGGTCAATGCTGGGATGCTTTATGAACTTTAAAGGGATAACCCGATGAATCTTTCCCTCCGAGGCTAAGGCGAGCTTTGTAAGAGCATCGACCTAGGAATTCTTCGCCCTAGGGATCTGATTAATAACGCAGTTCTAGAACCTTTGTAAGGCCCGTATCCTAGCCCGTACCGTTCTATATGCTTTCGATGTCCTACCGGTCGAATTTCGGCGACCCGCGATCTGTTATCGGTGTTTGCGTGTAATCCTAAATTGTATCCCGTATTCTAGAGTCAGATCGACCCGAGACTTATACCCTTGCGACCGCGCCGTCGCCGCGGTTCCGATGCCGCATATTACGCACCGAGACGATACCCGGGCCAGAAGATGTGGGCCCGCGTTCAGTTTGAGAAAAACGCCGCGCGTTGCGAATTCCAAGAAAATCTCTACGATATATCTCATCAATCACATCAATCATAAGTCAAGTACATCTCATCACAAGTCATCACTCACCCTTACCTTTCCTTATCCAAAGTCAAGGCAACCCATGCTTAGCCTTCCCTTTCTTACCAACAAGTCAAAAGAGCCCATACCTCCCATCCCATCTCCCATACATCTCCTCTATCTTTCTCATTTTCTCATTATAAGCAAATCCCATGGGAGAGCCCACGGCCAAGCTCCATGGGAGAGAGCTAGTGTGGCACACCTTCCTACCACCCGATCCTACCATCCTAAGCTCATGTCAACCGTTGAAGTGCATCCATTGGACCTCTAGCATGCTTTGGCAGAAGGAGGAGGAGAAGATCATAGGTGGGTGTTTTCTAGAATTTGAATTGTATATTTTTTTGGATTTGATGATTTGAGGGGCCACTTGTAGTGGGACCCATCATAATGTATGCTTTGTATCATGCAAGGGAGGGCTCATAGTGGCGGAGCCCTCCCCTCCACTCGTTTCTCTTGCTCTCTCTCTCATATTTCATGGCCCACCCAATGATGTGTGAGGGAGATCCGGACCGTCCAGTAACATGGACGCCCTTGCTGTCCATGTTGCTGGATGTCCATCGATCACGGAATTGATGAAGGGAAAAAACCTGAACATCAGCTAGATCCCAACCTTGAAGTCATCGGAGTGGACCCCACTGTAGGTGTGCATGATCGTTGCTATCCATTTGGTGGCCCGCACACTGTGCAGCAGTGGGATGCCCACTGACTAGCAGCTGCGACCCACGTTGCTGCTGGCTATCTGGACGAAGGGCGAACACAAATATCTGCTTGATATTAAACCATGGTGGGCCACCACGAGGACCCATCTTCGGTGTATTTATCCACGCCGTCCGTATTATGCACGTGAGGCCCACCATTGATGACACGTGTAGCCCACACCCACGTGGGACCACAGTGCTGCATGTGATATACCCCAACCGTCCACTGGATTGGGACATGGGATGGCAGCCATGATGTATGTATTTTAAATGCACCGTCCATCCATCTTTTGGCAACATGTGGGCCCACCCACACGTGCTACACGTGTGGGATGGGACCCACCTGGAGGTATTTATCCACACCGTCCAGGTCTTAGACGGTGGGCCTAATCAATGCATGAATTTCATCCACGTCCATCTGTCTGGACGCTGGTTGCTGTTAAAAAAATAAAAATAAAAATAAAAATAATAAAGCAAATAATTATATAATATAAATTATAATATAAATATATCAAATATATGTATGGGTTGGTGGCCCCACGTGGAACCCACCTTGCTGTATGTGACTTGCGTCCTCACCGTCCATATGCTCTGGACGGTGGAACTACTGCCTGGACGTGTGAAATCCACACCGTCCGTACCTGGTGGACCATGTGATGTACGAGTTTTTATCAACACCGTCCATCTGTTTGGCTGACGGACGTCAGCAAGTTCCCTGGGACCCACTTAATAGTATGTGTTTCCTCTGCACTGTCTACCCCACCTGATGCCTGTGTTCGATCCAGACCGTCCATTTGTGGTCCTCATCAGCGGTAGCAGCTGCTGCATACGTCTGCAAGTTCTGTGGGTCCCATCTGGACCATGGACGCCACATAATATATGTATTTTGTCCCAACCGTCCATCTGGACAGTGGGGACCCTACCCACCTGCTGTAACGACATCAGCAAGTTATGTGGGTCTGATCAGAGGCATGTGTTATATCCAAACCGTCCATTCAATTGGCAAGGTCGTCTTAGGCTTGAGGCTAAAAATGAAGCAGATTCAAATCTTTGGTGGGCCACATACGTGGACACCAACATGATGTATTTATCTCATCCACACCGTCCAAATTGTGCTGGACAATGTTTAGACGGTGTTGGACATGTTTGGACGGTGCAGATTTGCATAGGCAATGTTTGGATGGTGCTGATTTACATGGACAATGTTTGTGCAGTGCTGATCATCATTAGAGCGCAATGTGCCCCATAGAATGATAGTGTACTGTGATACACATGAAATGATTTATGGTGTAGTCCAAGCCCACATGAGGCCCATTGGTGCGGCCCATCCATGAGGCTCATCTTGATGTATATTTGGGGCCCATGTGCAGGGGCCACTTGTGATGTATTGGGGCCCATGTGTAGGGCCCGCCTATTGTATATTTGGAACCCATGGGTTCTGACCCATTGTGATGTATTCGAGGCCCATGGGCAAGGCCTGATGTTATGTATTTATGGCCCATGTGATGGGGCCCACCTGTTGCATATTTGAAGCCCAAGGGTTGCGGCCCACTGTGATGTATTTTCGGCCCAGATGGCAAGGCCCGTATGATGCATGAGAGGTCCATGGTCATGGTCCAGTGTGATATATTCGAGGCCCATGTCCTGTGGCCCATTGTGATGTATTTTTGGCCCATTTGACATATTGGGGCCCATTTGGTGTGGCCGATGTGACGTACTTGGGGCTTATTTGATAAGGCTCAATGTAATATATTAGAGGCCCAACTTGTTGTATTTGCAGAGGCCCAACGTGATGTATTACGACCCATTTGAGTAAGGCCCTTGTGCGAGGCTGTGGGCCCACCATGTGTCTGGTTCTATGTGGACCAATACTTGGGAGCAACATTGATTAAATGTCCAAATTAATGGGCAATGATGGTTTAATGTCCACATTGTGACCTTCCCTTAGGCCTTGTTAGGCCATTCTCATCGATGTCGATTACCGATTAGCGATCGAGGCTTATTATCGTTACCAATTTGCCGACTCTGATTATCGATCGATCCTGATTGTCGTGACCGATTTACCGATTTGATTATCGATCGATTCGATTTCCGTGACCGATTTGTCGACTCTGATTATCGATCGATCCCGATTGTCGTGACCGATTTGCGATTTGATTATCGATCGATCCGATTGTCGTGACCAATTTACCGACTCTGATTATCGATCGATCCTGATTGTCGTGACCGATTTGCCGATTTGATTATCGATCGATCCGATTGTTGTGACCAATTTGTCGATTCTGATTATCGATCGATCCTGATTGTCGTGACCGATTTGCCGATTTGATTATCGATCGATCCGATTGCCGTGACCGATTTGCCAACTCTAATTATCGATCGACCCGATCATCGTGACCAATTTGCCGATTTGATTATCGATCGATCCGATTGTCGTGACCGATTTTTCGACTCTGATTATCGATCGATCCTGATTATCGTGACCGATTTGCCGATTTGATTATCGATCGATCTGATTGTTGTGACCGATTTGTCGATTATGATTATCGATCGATCCGATTGTCGTGACCGATTTGCCGACTCTGATTTTCGATCGATCCCGATTGTCGTGACCGATTTGCCGACTCTGATTATCGATCGACCCGATCGTCGTGACCGATTCGCCGACTCTGATTATCGATCGATCCCGATTGTCGTGACCGATTTGCTGATTTGATTATCGATCGGTCCGATTGTCATGACCGATTTGCCGATTCTGATTATCGATCGATCCGATTGTCATGACCGATTTGTCGATTCTGATTATCGATCGATTTCGATTATCGTAGCCGATTGCCGATTCCGATTGTCATGACCGATTTGTCGATTCTAATTATCGATCGATCCCGATTGTCAAGGCAGAGTATCGAGGCCGATTCTGAGTGTCGATTTCGATTGTCGAAGCTAATTTCAATTGTAGAGGCCGATTGTCGAGACTTATATAATATATATGCGACCCATAGTTGAGGCCCATTGTGATGCATTCGAGGGCCAGGCGATGTAGCCATTGTGATGTATGTTAGGCCCATGCGAAAGCCTCATCGTGGTGTGTTAAACTCTTGAGTGAGGTCTATGGTTGTATATATTTGGCCATTATGTGAGGCCATAGTCCACTATATGTAAGGATCCATGAGGGCCATTCCTTGGGGGCAATATTGGTTAAATGTCCACATTGTCGAGGTCGATTGTCGATGCTGGTTGTTGATACCGATTATGAGTATGTGACAACATAATATTATGATACATGCCAATACACATCATCTGCATGTTGGTTATGAGATGTGATTGATCATTGCATATGTCATTGAACATGTTGTTATGAGACTCTCCGATAGGCAGAGGTTATCTCACTTGAGCACGTGGTATGCACAGGATTGATGCATGACTGGATTGTATGACTCATATATCTCACATTATGATTACTATACGCCCTAGCGACATCAGGGCCATAGCCTCCATAGGCATATCGTGGATGGCTAAATGGGACACCGAAAATATTTGGTTCTAGCATATGGGCGCCATAGATGTCCCTGGATGAAAATCTCTAAACCTCCATGGCCAGGAGACGCCCCAACGTCGAGACCGAGTGGATATATGAGCACATGAGGGCCGTATACCAGTAGGCCGCGTCTCCCACTGTGTCGTGGTCGGTTGGGAATGGGTGTGACCTTACCTGTCTGAGTGAGTGGGCAATGTCTAGGTTGAGTTTGACCAGCTTGAGGAATGGGTCCGCTATTGACGAGCCGGGCCCGATATTGGCAGGTGGATAGTGAGGTCTCTTCCACTTACCCAGTTTTGCACTCGGATAGGGGCGGCAAGCTGGCGTAGAGGTAATAGACCCCGGTGATGATCCCAGAGCGGAACCGCACTGATATGTAGACTTATTGAGTAGGAGTTGCATACTCATTGATTCATTCATTCACTATCCACTCGGGCTGGTGGTGCGCAACTAATTATTGTGTACCTTCGTATGGTCAGAATTTTGGTTGGGCGCGCGACTAACCTGAGATCAGGAGTCTACCACATTGAGTCTGACTATCCAAATTTAGGTATGGGACTGGTTTAGATAGAAGTCCCTTGTGATGGACCCCATGGTAGCCTGCGATACTACGTACTATCATCCCGACTTCACATTCCAGTATGGTCATTCCATTCGCACCGCATAATGCATTACATCCGTGGCATATGACATTTTGGGTTGCTGTGTTATATGGTGTAGATACAGCTGATGTTATTCGTGGACTCATCAGGAATTGCATATTGTATCGCATCCTCGGTATCTGATATTTGGCTCTTTATGACTCCTCATTTGTATGATGTTTTATATTGTGTATTCTGATATTGATTGACTCATGGAGTTGTTCCGCTTAATTTGTTATTGTATGATTTATGATCTTGTCAGTATTTTTGTTTACTCTGATAATTCATGATCATGTCAGTATTTCTGCTTACTCCGATATGGTACGATTTATGGATTACCTGTACTTCCGGTATTGTATGAGTATAACATTGTATTGAATACTTGGCACTTACCTTGTGCACACACTTACACCACCCTCTAAGCTTTCTATAAGCTTATGCATGATAGATGCGTGCAGGTGATGTTGGGTTGCAGCAGTGTCGAGCTTGGAGTGTGCAGCAGCCTTCTGGAGCATGATTTTCGATTGGTGTATTTTCTTTTCAGCAGTGTACTCAAATGATTATATTAGTGGATATGTGATGATGATGTTGCCTTTGTGAATTGGGTAATCTTGTGGTTATGCTTATTACGAGTTAAATGTACGAAAAAAAAAATCCTCCTTGTAGGATCTCAGGATCGGAATCTGGCGTATGGACGCTAAGAGCTGAGAATGGGGTACTATGGAGGCTGTCGGCACCGGATTCGGCGATTGAGAATTTTGTGAGCCCGGTTTCCGAGTTTAGGGCGTGACTTCTATCAACTTTCTGACTTCGACCAGGTAAGCTACCATTCTTATCTCCCTGGCTTCATATTTAGTGGAGATACAATTCACCACCAACTGGGAATCACATCGGACTTCCAGGGACTGAATTTCCAAATTAGCCGCTAGCTTGAGTCCAGCCAATAGGGCCTCATACTCTGCTTCGTTGTTAGAGGATTTGAAACCGAGTTTGATTGTATACTGGATTAGCGTAGAATCAGGTGCAATTAGGACAACCCCTGCCCCTGCACCTTTGAAATTGGACAATCCATCCACATAGAGAACCCATCCCGGCTCTGACCTTATTTCTTGATTGAACGGAAGAACTGGAGAGGGAGATACTTTCGCATTGACGCTGCCTCCTTCTCCGTTCGGAGCAGTAAACTCTGCAATGAAGTCTGCCACAGCTTGTCCTTTGATCATAGTTCTTGGTTGGAAGTGGATATCAAACTCTCCGAGCTCAATTGCCCACTTGGTCAGCCAACCTGACACTTCTGGCTTCTGAAGGATTTGCTTGAGGGGAGAGTCAGTTAAGATGATGATGGAGTGAGCTTGGAAGTATGGGCGTAGCCTCCGAGCCTAGACAACATGGCAGAGCGCCAACTTTTCTAGAGCCGGATATCTTATCTCGGCAGGTACCATCGCTTTGCTTACATAGTAGACGGGGTGCTGCTTGCCACCCACCTCTCTAATCAACGCAGAGCTGATGGCCGACGCCGAGATTGCAAGATAGAGGAATAAGGATTCACCTTCTTCAGGCTTGGACAGTAAAGGCGGTGACCCCAACTACTGCTTTAACTGTTGGAAGGCTTGCTCTCATTCTGATGTCCATTCTGTCTTCTTATGACCCTTTAGTTGCTGAAAAAATGGGAGACATTTATTAGTGGCTCTGGAAATGAACCGACTGAGTGCTGCCACTCGCCTAGTTAGACATTATATTTCTTTAGTGGTCTGAGGCGAACTCATATCGAGAAGTGCCTTAATCTTGTTAGGATTTGCTTGAAACCCAAGAAATTTTCTGGAGCCGACTCCAAAGGCGTATTTTGCGGGATTCAGCTTCATCTGATACTCTCAGAAGATAGAGAAGGTCTCTCCGAGGTTTGCTAGGTGATCGGACACTTTGACGCTCTTGATGAGCATATCATCAACATAAACCTCCATCGTACATCCGATCTGTTTGGCAAACATCTGATTCACCAATTTCTGATACGTAGCCCCAGCATTTTTCAGGCCAAATGGCATGACCCGATAACAGTAAAGTCCCTTGTCAGTGACAAAGGTAGTCTTCTGCCGGTCTGGGGGGTGCATCGCAATTTGGTTGGACCCAGAGTAGGCATTTAGGAAGGAGAGCAGTTCGTGCCCTGCTGTACTGTCTACTAGATGATTGATCTGAGGCAACGGAAAGCTATCATTTGGGCAGGCCTTATTTAGGTTGGAGTAATCCACACAGACTCGCCACTTCCCATTCGCCTTCTTGATAAGAACCACATTTGCAATCCAATCTAGATAATATACTTCTTCAATGAAGCCAACACTGAGCAGGTTGGAGACCTCATCGGCTATGGCTTCATACCGCTCGACAGTGAATGGTCTTCTCTTTTGCTTCACCGGTTTATGGACTGGGTCCACATTTAGCATGTGAATGATAACATCGAGAGAGATCCCCAGCATGTCTTCGTATGACTATGCGAAAACGTCTCGGTGTTGCTGTAGGAAGGCCAACATCTCAGATCGTTGCTCAGGATTCAATGACGTTCCGAGCTGGACGGTTCTGCTCAGATCCGTTTCATATAGCAGCACAGTTTCCAAGTCTTCCACAGATGAGCCCTCTGTAGGTCCCCGGGGATCAAGGACGTTGATGGTAATGGCTTGCTTTACTGACCCTTTCTTTACTGCTACCGCATAACACTTTCGAGCTTCACATTAATCACCTCGGAGGTAACTTATCCCGCCTTCAGTAGGGAATTTCATCATCACATGATACGTGGACACGACCGCCCTCATTGCGTTGAGGGAGGGTCTGCCCAAGATGACGTTACGTACGGATGACACATTGACGACAGAAAAGTCCACCAAAAAGGTGACTTGATGTCGTCCTTCTCCCATAGTCACTGGTAGGGAAATGGCTCCTTCGGAGATCACCCTTTCTCCGGCAAAGCCGTGCAGGGGAGTCTTCATAAGTTTGAGCTTCGACCTTGGATTCCCCATTCTCTCAAAAGCTTCAGAGTATATGATATCAGTCGAGCTCCCGGTGTCGACTAGGATGCGATACACTTTGTGGTTGGTTATGGTCATAGTCACCACCAGTGCATCATCGTGTGAATGCTGGATTACGCGCACATCATCTTCTGTGAATATTAAGCTGTAAGGATTGACCCGAAGCTTTCCTCGGCCGCTTAGTCAAATGGACATGATGCTCCGAGTCGGTCTTCCGGGAATGGGCTTTGCGGGCCCTATTCGAGTCTCCTCCACCGAATGGGCAGTCAAAGATGGTGCGAATTTCGACCGATTCTTCTGTAGCTTTCCTCGGCTACTCTTCTCTCCAAGCTATTCTCTCTTCCTTAGTGTATCGGCACAGATGACCCTTACGAATAAGGGTCTCGATCTCATCTTTAAGATCCACACAGTCGCTTGTATTGTAGTTGTGGTCGAGGTGGAATCGACAATACTTGCATTTGTCTCGGCGCTTTAGGTCAGCCTTCATACAAATAGGTCAGTTCAGGAGCTTCTGACCTCTGATGTCTAACAATATCTGCTCTGCAGACGTGTTAAGGGGGTGTAGGAACGGAATTGGCCCTCGGATTTTCTACTCGGACGACGATCGCGGAAAGGGCGGTCATCCGGCTTCTTGGTGGATGATTGGGGTTCATCGTTCCTCTTCCTATTCCCTTTGGTTGATGGCTTTGCTACTTGAACGTTTTTGCAGGAGTTGGAGAACTCCTCAGTATTAGTGTACTTTTGAGCTCTGGTAATGAGTTCCGCTAACGTCTTAGGTAGATTTTTACCAATGGAGAAGGTAAACCTCCCCTCCCTTAGACCGCTGAACATGGCACAGAGCGTTATCTTGTCATCGTAGTTCTCCACCTGCAGTGCTTCCTCATTGAAGCAGGTGATGAAGTCTTTTAATGACTCTTTAGGCTCCTCTTTGATGGTGAACAGATGGGTAGTCGGCTTCCGACTCTTCTTGCCAGTTATAAATTGGGTAAGGAATAGCCTACTGAGTTCTGCAAAGGAACCAACTGAATTAGGCTTAAGCTACCTATACCAACTCTGAGCAGATCCAATAAAGGTTATTGAAAACCCCCTACAAATCATAGCGTTCATGGCTGTTTGGATTTGCATCTAGGAGTGGTAAGCCTCGACATGTTTAGACGAGTCTCCAGACCCAGAATACTGGATGACATGAGGTATCCGGAACCTCTACGGCATCACCTCATTCATAATCGTAGAGGTGAAGGGAGGTTCAGTCTCTTCTATCATTGCCTGAACAGCGGATGGGACAGATAAAGGCTGTTGATTCTGCTGTAGCGCCCGAATTTGATTATGAAGTTCTGCGAACCGTGCTTCCCCTAGATCCTTATTCTCTGCTACTATCTCGTTCAGAGCTTCTACTTCAGAAATCCCCCCCCCCCCCCCCTTCTCCTCTCCAGCTCATGACGAAGGTTTGTCGGCGCTAAGGCTGAACTGGCTGAGGCGTGCATTAGGGCTCGGTACGAAGCTGGAACTGAGTTTTGATCTGGAGGGAGGTCTTGTACTGAAACTAGGGCCCGTGCGGAGTGATGTTGTGACCCCTTAAGGCTCACACTTCGGGGTACAGACTCAGCTCTTCCTACCGGTCTGACTGTATCGTAAATGAGAGGTTGTTGTTGATCCTGTCGCTGCTTCATCCGATTGATCTCATCGCGTAGAGCTTGGATCTTACTTTGCATGGCTCAATATTTGCTAGCTCGGCTACGCGAACACTGGGATGGTCTTGGAGCCAATTCAGCATAAAGGAACGAGGAAGATTGAGTTTAGTCATTCGGCTCCGACTCTACCATTGTAGATTTCTTATTTCCTCTTGCCATTGTATTGAAGAATAGGAAACTGACTTTTCATATCAGCTTCCCACAGATTGCGCTAAAAATGTTGAGGACAAAATCTGACGTCCCTCCGATCGGATTTCAGTCTTCCGAGCGGATTCTAGGTTGAGGGACCTGCACAAAGAAGAGAAGCAAAGGAGAACTTGGTCTAGACAGGGGACCCTCCGATGCCTAAGTCAGGTCACTGGAATCTGGGTCTAGGTTGAGATGTAGAGTGGGAGTGCTAGATTTTGCATACCTGTTTCTGTAGAAATGATTCGTATTTATACCTGAAGGTCGCCTAGGGCGTGTCCGATAATCTCAGCTATGTCATCGCCACTATGTGAGAGCTACGCATGCGTGGTTATTGGTAGTTACCTGGATATCGTGCTATAAGCATTACTCCAATCGTGCGTTACTGCTTTCCCATCTGAGTTGATCTCCTAGAGAGAGGCTCAGCTCGAAGGATGCTCAATGACTCGTTCCGAGTCTCGGGTTGGTATCGTAACCCTGTGAGAACCCTTAGGTCAGGCACTCATATCAGGTTGAATGCGCATCAGTCCGAGGCCTTGATCATTGGTGCTTAAGTTGACCTTGAGGCGATTCCATTCGGATTTACCCATAACATTACCTTTAACCTGGGATGGACATGTAGAAGTGGGTGGTTGCGCAACTGCCGCCAATCGTATAATCGTGGGACACCTCATGGTTCCGCTTGCTAGTAGATTCCGACCTGAGCTCTGAACCGACTACCTTGGTCAAGGACTACTCCGAGCCGACAACCTAGATAACGGATCACTCTGAGTTCTGTCGAAGGCATAACAAATGTCGAATGAGAAGTCTGTCACCAGCCTACTTGAGTAACTGGGCTCTGATGAGCTTCTATCCTCGGAATCCAAACATCTCCCCTCAGAATCCAGACATCTCCGATCTTCCCATGACAAAATACATGCCCTCAATTATATGTATGAACTTGTGTTTGATTGAATTGGACTAATGTGATTCAAACCTAACGAACAAATCCATTTTTTTTAACACACTCTCTCAACTCTCTTCCTACACACTCACACCCCGATGCGTGCACACCCATCCTACACTCTTGCGCACTCGCACCATGAGGGGTGCTCGAACCCAAGACCTACTGTTGAAACTCCAGAGTGTCTACCACTAAGGCATGACAACATGTGCAACAAATGTGTATCTTATCATCGGTCTGAACCATTTCCTGACCCATCTTATTTTTGGAACTGAGGCACGGCGACAGGGGAAGCGGATTGCTGGTGTAACACACAGCAGCTATATAGCTGCTGTAGGTACGTGTCGTGCGAAGACGAGCACTGACGCTCCTCGAGCTCCAAGTTGTACAAACGGTTCAAAGGAGATCAAAGTTACGCGGCCCCACAGTGATGTCTTTATTATATCTATACCGTACATCTAATTTTAGAGATCATTTTATAGCTTTATCCAAAAAAAGAATCATATCCAAAGATCACAAATAGCAGCGGAGGTAATGATTTTCACCGTTAAAAAATTTATAGGACCCACCGTGATGTTTATTTTCCATCCAATCTGCTCATTACGTTACAAAGACCTTAATGAAGATGAAAAACAAATTTCATATTTATCCAAAACTTTTGTGACCCCAAAAAAGGTTTCAATGGTAGACGTTCAATCCCCCACCCCCACTGCTTTTTTCAGTGTGATCCACTTGATAGGTAGATCTGTCTTATTTTTTGTCTCAACCCTTAAGACAAGGTCTCCAAATGGATGGACGGTTTGGATATAACACATGCCTCGTGATCAAACCCACGGAACTTTCTGACGTCAATACAGCAGCTATATAGCTGGTGTGAGGTACACTAGCCAATCCGCTTCCGGCAACAGGTGTAGCAAATGTCATTTTATCATCGGTCTGTATCGTCTCCTCACCTATCTTTGCTTTTGGCCCGGGCCTATGCATGGTCTGGTTAAATTTCAGGTATTTGCATGCTTTGTAACCTGTATATCATCTCTCAACTTTTTGCCTGCGGGCATTCATTTGCTATAGATTACAACTGTATATCATCGACCAAATGGGAGGGGAATAGATGCGGCCGATACTGAGGGGCCACCTTGATGTATATATATCCTATATCAAGACTATCTATCCATTTCTTCCTCTCATTTCAGAACATGAGCTAAAAAAACGAAGCAGTTCCAAATTTCATGTGGGCCATCTGTACGAAACACTAGTGGTTGACCATTAAAAACTTATTGTGGACCACAAAAGTTTTGGATAAAGCAGGTAGATGGCAAATAAATATTATGGAAACATTATGGTGAGCCGTAGGAAGTTTTTAATGGTGGGGCGTATAATCACCACTGTTTCTTATGTTACAGTCCACCTGAGATTTGGATCTGCTTCCATTTTGGACTCATGCCCTGTAATGATTGGCCAAAACAAATGAACGAAGTAGATGTAGAATACATGCATCAAGGTGGCCCCACAATAAGGGCCGTGCATTCTTAGGTGAGGATGGCGCCGCATCTAACGAATCCTCAACCGAACAACCAAACGACCCAAGGGAATGAGAACGGATTGGCTACTCCCCCTGCCACCAGCCCCATGGCTGGTGGTCAGTGCTGTGTAGACCCCACCATGATGTACATGCTTCATCCGTTCCGTTCATCCATTTTTAAAGATCATTTCAGGGACTGATCCCAAAAATGACAGCAATATAAATCTCAGGTGCACCACACCACAGGAAAACAATATTGATTGGATATCCACCATTAAAATCCTCCTAAGGTCCACCGTCCTGCTTATTTGACATCCAGTCTGTTGATTAGGTCATACAGACCCAGATGAAGGGAATAAAACAAAGATCAGCTTCATCCAAAACTTTTATGGCCCCAAAAAGTTTTTAATGGTTGAAATTCATTTCAACACTGTTTCCTACAATGTGGTCCACTTGAGGTTGATATACAACTCATTTTTTGTCTCATACCATAAAATGATCTAGAAAAATAGATGGACGGAATGGATAAAACACATACATCATGGTATGGCCCACAAAGCACCGAACACCAAACACTGGCGGGTGGAAGGGGGAGTAGCCAATCCGTTTCCCTAAGGAATGGGTTGTCATTGCCAGCTCAGATTTGATTTGATGTGACACATCATTAAGTGTTGATTGGCCATGTTAGGGAAGGTACTACCCTCCGGTACATAGCTTTAGACAAGCTAGACATGTAGCCCCTTTGTTGGTGGAGAGCAATTACGTGAAGGCAGAGAACACGTCAACAAATAGAGGGATTTCCTACTAAAGCCTTTCATATGAAGTTCCTGCCCAATGATACTGGGTGAGGCCCACAACCATTTTTTAAAAAATCTACTTTATTAATCTATTTTGAGATCTCATTTTAAAATAAAAGACCAACAATGAGGTGGATCCAAAACTCAAGTGTCCACACGAGAGGAAATTTTGGGGAAAGACATATCTATCATTGAAACCTTCCCGGGCTCCACCTTGATGTTTATATGCCATCCAAACCATTTGTAAGGTCATTAACACTAGAATGAAATGGAAATACAAAAAATTTAGCCTGAAATAAATCTTTTATGGTCATAAGAATATTTCAACAGTTCTCACTAAATCCCCATCGTTTTCTCTCGTATTGCCTACTTGATTTTTGAATCCACCTCATTTTTTGTATAATGTCGTAAAATGAGATCTCAAAACGGATGAACGGAGTAGAATTCCCACTAACATGGCAATGCGCCCCACCCATCATCCTTGCGCAGAAACTTCATGCGAAAGGCTTTCGCAAGAAATCCGCACCTTGTCCTCATTCAAGTAGGAAATGGATTGGCTACTCCCTCTGCCACCAGCCAATAGCCACTGGTCGGTATGTGTTTCATCTATGCCATCCATCTATTTTTCTAAATCATTTTTCTAGATAATCCATGCCACGGTAAAACAATAGTGATTGGATAGCCACCATTAAAAGCCTCCTAAGGCCCAATGTACTGTTTATTTGACATCCAATATGCTGATTAGGTCATAAAGACCTGGACAAAACTAAAAACAAAGATCAACTTGATCTAAGACTTTTATGTCGTCCAGAAAGTTTTTAATGGTCGACATTCATTCAACACTGTTTCCTGTAATGTGGTCCACTTGAGATTGGGATATACCTCATTTTAGGTCTCATACCATAAAATGATCTAGAAAAATAGATGGACGGCATGGATGAAACACAAACTGACCACTAGTTATTGGCTGGTGGCAGAGGTAGTAGCCAATCCATTTCGGACGTGGATTAGATTCTGACAAGTTGAGTAGCGAGACTGGCTACTAAAGTGACCTCACCAAGTTCTGTGGACCCCACTATGATGTATGTGTTGTATCCACAACATCCATCCACTTATTATTTTAAGGCATTAGTCAGAGAATGAGGCAGATCCAAAGCTTTAGTGGACCCCACCACAGAAAATAGCAGAAAGATTGATGTCCACCGTTGAAACCTTCCTAAGGCCCACCATGATGTTTTCTCGAAATCCAACCTGTTCAAAAGTTAACAAAGACATTAAAGAAGGGAAAACACAAATATCAGCTTGATTAAAAACTTTTGTGGCCTTTAAAAGTTTTTAACGGTGGCATCACTCCCCCCACTATTTTCTATGATGGGGTCCACAGGAGCTTTGGATGTGACTCATTCTTTGGAACTTACCCTAAAATGATCTCTCCAATGGATGGATGAACGACGTGGATACAAAACATATATCATAGTGTGGCTACAGAACTTGGTGACATCACTTCAGCAGCAGTCTCGCTACTCAACCTGTCAGTAGCGGTTTCCTACTTGAATGGGAAAAGGGTACGCGGATTTCCTCCAAAGCCTTTCGCATGAAGTTTCTGTGCAAGGATGATGGGTGGGGCCCACCGCCATGTTAGTAGGAATTCTACTCTGTTTATTCATTTTGAGATCTCATTTTACGACATTATACAAAAAATGAGGTGGATTCAAAACTCAAGTGAGCCATATGAGAGAAAAGAGTGGGGATTCAGTGAGAACAATTGAAATATTCTTATGGTCATAAAAGATTTGTTTCACGATAAATTTTTTGTATTTCCATTTCATTCTAGTGTTAATGACCTTATAAACGGTTTGGATGACATATAAACATCAAGGTGGAGCTCAGGAAGGTTTCAACGGTAGGTATGTTTTTCCCCAATTTTTCCTCTCGTGTGGCCCACTTGAGTTTTGGATCCACCTCATTGTTGGTCTTTTTGTCCTAAAATGAGATCTCAAAATATATGGATGGAGTAGATTTTCAACAAAAAAAAAAATGGTTGTGGGCCCCACCCAACATCCTTGCACAAGAAATCCATCCTTGGGAATTGGTAGAAAGCGGAAAAAAAAAAAGAAAAAAAAAAAGAGGAGACGTTTGGGTTTCTTCGTGGACCCGAGTACAAATGCGGGCTAACACCTGTTCACACCCTAAGTATAGGATTGTGATGTAGTAATAATCTCGATAAGACCGTGGTCGAATCCACAGGGACTGAAACCTGTACGTAATCTGAAAGTAACTTGAACTAGAACTAGGATAAGATGAAATCTAAATCAAGTGAGTATGAGGGAATAATGGTGAAATATTAATCTAAAACTTGTAAATTTAAAGGTGGAAAACTAGGGTGTGAAGGATCCACTTGTAGTAATTGATAAGCTATCTAGCAATGATTCAAGGAAATAACTGAAATTCGAGTCCTATCTAATCTAGTTAGTAAGAAGAGATTTGTCAGATCTCTGAACTTCTCATGGATCTAATCATCAATAGATAAGAGTGGTGAAGATTTGAAAGTGATTCCGTCACCTAACCATGCCCAGGAGACTATGGCAAACAACAGCAATTTACCAATCTCACAGCCATTCATAAGAGAATTGTGAAAGTTAGGAATGGTTCCGTCACCTAACCATGCCCATGAGACGATGGTGAACAATAGAGTTCCCAAGTTCACAATCTCAATACATGAAAAGAAAATATCTCAAGCTATCGCAGATCTATTGTAATTTAAGTCACAACAAACCATTAAAACTAAAAACATTCCTTCATAATCAAACTAGAATAAAGAGAGTTCAATAAACATGATTCAAAGCAAAACAACTATCCTAATCACGCTACAAGATTCACCTCTTAGCCCTAAGAGATTTAGCCTATCATAAACATGCTAGAATCTCTTAAATAAAAGTATAAAATAAACTAAAAGAAAAAAAACCGAAGAAGGAAGAAGGAGAACTCGTTGTCGGCCCGCCCCACATCCTAGCCTTCACGGCTACCGAAGATCTAAGGATCTGGATCCACAATCACTTCTCTCTCTCTCTTATATAGAAACCCAAAAGTGGGTGTGCGTAAGAGCCCTGCTGCAGTAGGAAACAACTGATGTTCTCTGGTGATCTCTGGGGCCCATCCTTGAGTTCGGACAGGGGATCTACTCCGTTCACCGGCTTCTCCTCAAAATTTCATTGGAGACAGCCGGTTTTTGCTCTCTGTCGATGCGGCCCAGGGAATACTTCATTCCACCATCCATCCTTCTTTTGATCACGATTAACACGTGCTCGCCCGCATGGGAATAAAAGAACACCTATTATTACACGAGATGGCTCTTGGGCTCCTACTGGTCAGTCCGGATCGGACCTTTTCTGCATGATGGTGGCCCACAACGAATGTACGTAGCCTCTGTTGGAAAACTCTGTGAAGTGTGATGGCCCACTGACTGCTGTTAGATGGAAGATCCACACCATCCATTGGATTTAGGACGAAAAACCATCTGCGAAGGGAAATTCCGATTTGATTTCTGTGTGGCTCACAAGCCGTTTCAGTCCACTATCTATCTTCCGTTTAGACGACTGGATTGCAATCCTCACTATCTTCTATATCTCTGCCACCTAAACGAGGATAATACCCCCCTGACACCTTGGATGGTCCAGATTGATGTTTTTAATGAGGGGTGGGCCCCACTGCATGAAACCGGCGGACGCTGGTGCGTCCGCTGGAAGTCCTCATACAAGAAGGAGAAGAAGAGACGAGTCAAGACCTGTTGACCATCTCCGGCGGTTCAGTGCACATGTGCACTATGCACACCCATCTCATATGGGGTCCACATGTGATTTTTATGAGAAATCCTTTCCGTCCATCTGTCTCATCATCTCATTTAAGTCTTCAAGTCCAAAATTAACGTATATCCAGAGATCAGGTGGGCCCCACGTTAGGATTTAAGGGGCTGATCTTGCCGTTGGGCCACTTCCACAGGGATCCGGAAGCTGAAATTCACTGTGTACGGTTAATTTATGGTCCTCAGGCCATGTATGAATTTTTGAACTGAACAGATTGTGGAAACCCTGTGATCTTGCATTCTGGACATCTTTTAGGTCATTTGAGCTTCAATTTCTTGATTTTCTCGGATCTCTGGTGTGTATGTCCGTCGATCTTGGTCCCGTGAGGTCTGTCCCTTGCCTTGACATCATCAGAGCGTTAATTCCATGCTTTTAGCGCCCTGTTTCGGTCCAAGCTCCTAAACGCACCTTACATCACAAACAAGGTTAAAATAAGGCATTAAACAGTATCATGTTCACAAAAGTAAGTAATAACTGGGGTCAAATATGCAATATTTGACCCTCAACAATGCCTCTGTTTGTTGGTGTGTCATCGTGCCTTCTGCCGTAACCACTCTCAACCAATACAAGGGCTACATGTCTAGCCTATCCTGAGCTCTGCACAGGCCGGGTAGTACCTAATCCGTGCCCGAAGAGTGGTATGATACTCGACCAAAGCATGTGCACTCATGCATGGTATGGTAGAGTTTTGGGTTTGTATATAAGTGGGCCTTGATCCAGACCCTGATCTCTTGCAACCCAGCATGGATGGCCCATGTCCCCAAAAATCTCTACTGATGTTGGCCTTATTTCAATTGAACGCGGGTTGTTGTTGTATCTATCTTCTTCATCTACATCTTTTTGTAAACCCATTTATTAGATGTGCCTTGGCTTGTTTAACGAGTACCCTACATTTAGTCATATTGAAAACTCAAGTGGGCCACATGGCAGGAAATGATTGAAGTGATGCCACCATTCCTTCAACAAGGGGCTCATTGGGTTGTGTATATGCCATCCAAGCCATCCATATGTTACATTTGGAGCATATGTGCATAGGTTGGATGGCATACACACAACACGATGGGCCTGGTATTCAATCAAGGGTCAATGTTCCACCTCAACCTTTTCATGTTGTATGGCTCACGTAAGTCATATGAATGTGCCTGATTTTTTGGGTCTATGGCCAAAATAAGGGATAAAGTCCATGTCACACATGCATTACAATGAGCCTTAGACAAGGGTAAGGAGGGACTAAGTGTCAAAGATCAGGAAGCTGGTGAGTGGTCACCAGTGTTGAGGGTTAAATATTGCATATTAGACCCCTTTGATTGCATGGATTTACGATTATGATATTGCTTAACGGCCTGAATTAATCGTGTTTGTAATGCAGGGTGTGTTTACGAGCTTGAATGGAAAATGATACTAAAAGCAGGGATTTAATGCTCAGACATCACCAAGGCATTGGACGGGAACAATATTGAGGTTTTACGCGCCAGAGATCGGAGAATTCCAACCACTCATCCTAAATGGGCCTGAAAAGTATCCAAATGTCAAGATCACAGGGTTTCCACCATCTGTTCAGCTCAAAACTTCATTCATGTGATGGGGATCATAAATTAACTGTACATATTAAATTTCAGCCATTGAAGATCTTAGAAAGTGGGCCAACGGATAGATCAGCCCATTAATCGCCAATTTGGGGCCCACTTGATAACAGGATATGCTTCAATTTTGGTATCAACCTCTTAAACCTCTTAAATAGGGAGGCAAAATGAATGGATGGATTGGATTTGGAAAAATCATCACAGTGGACCCCGTACGTGATGCATGTACATCATGCACATCAACGCCCGCGCCGCATCGGAATCGGGAGACGGGTTAGCAGACGCTGACCCGATTTTCTGCTTAAACACGGAAATCTCCGTTTTCTGCTTCGCAACAGGGAGTCGCGGTCGACGTCAGTGGGCCACCACCGTGCATAAAAGGTCCAATCCGGACCGTCTATGAGATTCATATGGCCCATGCCACTTAAGCCTAGGTGGAGAAATTTTACAATATAATCGGAGCTTGGTTTTCGATCGTGCAAACAGAAAACGGACAGTGACTTAAAAGATAACGTGGGCCACACTGAAACAGACCCAAAACTGATCACGTCCGACCGGTTTTTCGAGAAGAAATCATTAGACGGTATGGATTTACTAAATCGATAACGAATGGGGGCCCACCATCATCACATCGTAAGAATTACGCAGTCCCTGTTTACGCAGGGACGTGCGTTTGCGCATCCGGCCTTCCGTGGCCCACCACCGTTGTTTGTATGGTCCATCTGGACCGTTCACAGGCTCCAAGGGATGGGGATGACCCCAGCCAAGATTTCCTTTTGCTCCAATGCATGCCCACACAGGAAAATCTCATGTAAACGCAAGAATGGACGGTACAGTTAAAATCCTAATTGGTTGCACCAAACCAGAGTAGAAACGGTCATGTCTGACTGGTTTTCCGTGCACAATCCAGTGGACGGATTGAATTTTTCATCTGACACTGATAGGGGCCCACCGACTTCAACAGCGTAAAGCGTTACGCAGGGATTGCGCGTCCGCAAGTTCCGGACGTTCCGGATCATTGTGGTTCTTCTCCGTTGATCGGTATGTCCATCTGAACGGTACAAACTGTTCCCACGGTGGGACTAACCAAGCTAAGGCAACTGAATGGCTCGGATCTTGCATTTGACAGCCCCTGTAACTGAAGAATCTGTTCCAAACGCAGACCAGCTGCGTAAAGAAGTTCGCACCGACTCCGCCTGCCGTGCGGAAATCCAGCCAATTGTAGCTGTCCATGGGCTGTTTCCTTGTGCGGAAGAACCATCAGACCGACCTTCCATGTGTTTATAAAGACAAAACAGGGGAAAACCAGGAACACGTTTTTGGCTTGGACGATTGCAAGGGATTACGAGAGAGAGAAGTTGAGTTCGTCCCTTTTTTTTCTTTTCTTATTATTTTTCTTTTACTTGGTTTATTTTATTTTTAAGAGAACCAGTCATCCATGTCTGGCTGAACCTCTTAGCTAGGGCTAAGAGGTGAAGCTTGTAGTCTGATGGGAGAGATGTTGCTCGTGCCTTTTATTTAGATTGAAGGGATTGTTGATTTAATTTTATTATGGGAATATTTTTAGTTTTTAATGGCCTGTTGTGACTGAAATTACAATGGGTTTGCAATGGCTTTGAGTATTCCTTTTCCCTTCTTTTTATGATGTCAGGAAGCCCTATTGTTCGCCATCGTCTCCTGGGCATGGTTGGATGTCGGTACCCTTCCTAACCTTCATAATCATCTGATTCGTTGGTAATTAGTTTAATTCTTTTATTGACTTTGTCTCCTGGGCATGGTTTGGTGATGGAATCCATTCTAATTCATATACTTTTCATCTCTTTAGAATTATATCAGAGGAAGTTCAGTTTAAATTTCATGATTTTTGAAGCAGGCATAAGATCTCCCTGATCTCTACAAGTGGATCCTCTGAATCCCTAGTTTCTTTCCTCTGAATTCCTTAAGTTTTAGAGTAATATTTGACTATTATTCCTCAAAAACCATTCGATTTAGATTACATCTTAGTCTAGTTCTAGTTCTATTCAATTTCAGATAACGTAGAGGTATTAGTCCCTTGGGATTCGACCTTGGTCTTACCGAGTTTATTACTATATCACAACCCTATACTTGGGGAGTGAACAACCAGGTCACCAGGGATGAAGTCCATGTCACACATGCATTACAATGAGCCTTAGACAAGGGTAAGGAGGGACTAAGTGTCAAAGATCAGGAAGCTGGTGAGTGGTCACCAGGGATATCTCTGATAGTGACTGGCATGGCAGAATTCGATTGTGCCACATGCCACTATCAGAAATAGGTCTGGTTGAGCATGAACTCAACCAAACAACTTTAATACATAATTTATATGACCTCATCTCTCATAATGACAGGTGTCATCCCAACAAAATCCCACCACGTTTGGTCACCCAGTGATCCATGTCCCATGCGTATGATCATGCTGGTGTCATAGATCCAAGCCTAAATAAGGCACCCTTGGAACCCAAATCTCGGCATTTGTGACACATATTCTGCCCCCTTACATGAGAGGCCATTCACTAAATCACAGCTCTTCAAAAATCATAATGACCAGGCAGACAAAGGCATCACTACTACACCTTTACCTAGCTGACCATCTACCATCAAGGCCGCGGCCACCTTTCCTTCATATAAGTGGGTATTGGGGGATAGCTAGCACTGGAATTCCATGTAATGGAAACCTGCATTAATTTTCAAGCAACTCTTGCCATCACTTCTGCACACCTTTACGGCCTAATCATTAACCATCAAGGCTGCAGACACCTTCCCTTCATATAAGTGGCCATTGGGGGATAGCTTGCATTGGGACTCCAAGCAATGGAAACCACCAATTTTCAAGCAACCTTGAGAACTCGTGCCATCACTTCTGCACACCTTTACCTAGCTGACCATCGGATGCTAAATGATAGCTTGCGTTGGGATTCCATATGATAGAAATATTCTATTTTCAAGCAACCTTGAGAACTCGTGCCATCACATCTGCACACTTTTACCCAGCTAACCATTAACCATCAAGGTTGCAGACACCTTCCATTTATATATGTGGCCAGTGGGGGACTGGGATTACATGCAATGGAAACCTGCTAATCTCAAGCAACCTTGGGAACTCGTGCCATCACTTCTGCACACCTTTACCCAGCTGACCATCGGATACTAAATGATAGCTTGCATTAGGGTTCCAAATAATAGAAACATGCTATTTTCAAGCAAACTTGAGAACTCGTGCCATCATATCTGCACACCTTTACCCAGCTAACCATTAACCATCAAAGTTGCGGACGCTTTCCATTTATACAAGTGGCCAGTGGGGGATAGCTCGAGTTGGGATTCCATGCAATGAAAACCTCTATTTTCAAGCAACCTGGAAAACTCTGCCATCACTTCTGCACTCCTTTACCCAGCTGACCATCAATCATCTGAGATTGCAGCCAACTTCCCTTGATATAAGTGGGCACTGGGGTATAGCTTGCGTTGGGATTCCATGTAATAGAAACCTGCTATTTTCAAGCAACCTTGAGAACTCGTGCCTTGAAAACAAACCTTGTCATGGCAGCTCTTAGTCTCAAGATTGTGATAGGACTTCGCGAGATAGTGATAGAATGTCCAAAGTGAAACAAAAAGCATAAAACAAAACCTTTGAAAAAAGACTCAATTCGTAGAGCTAGCGCACAAACTGACATTTTACTATTGAAAATCTTAAACTCACTAGATTGTACTCTTATAGAATTTAAGATTGATTCTCTCTCCTATTCTATTACTTATGAAGAAGAGTAGAATATAAATACAACATGTAAATATGCAAATATGATAATAATACACATATGGTACTATATAAAGCTTATAGTAGTCAGCAGAACCACCAGTATTATATACATTAACGCATAAGAAGTAACAAAAAGGAGTGATTGAAAACAATACACCCATACAACTTAGCCATTCAAACTGCTCCAAGACAACCTTAACATAGAAATATAAAAACACATACTAGCTATGGGTAACTGGTGACAACCTACATGTCCCTAACTTCGAAAATGTTGCGATTTTTCACAACGATGTCAAACATGTACATGGACTTGAACTGGCTGAAGTCTTTAGGGAGTGAGATGAGGTGTACGGTCGACCGCTTGTGGAACTGGAGAAGATTCGGGTCGTCGTAGTACCTCTCCCATCCCAATCCTAAGAGCTTGTGTTCCAAGGATGCGTATGAAGTGATAACTTCGTTAGTCGGGCTGTAAACCAAGACCTTTCGGCGTTGGCTGGTCGCTTGACCATCAATGCTGAACCCACTGGGCCTGAACACATAGACGCCCGACATTTTTGTGTTATTTTATGCAATTGAGGAGGAGAGAGTGGATGATGGAGTGGGAAGGAGGGTAGGGAGGGTTATATATAGAGAATGAACTTGTATTACAAAATAATAATAATAATAATTTATTGGATTTGAGTACAAAGGCATGTATGGGCTAGTGTGGTGGGATTTTGGTATAGCTGATGTGGGGTCCACGTGGGTGTGTCTGAGGATACAAGGGTGCTGTCATGAGGGTCTCATTCATGGCACATGGACAATCCCCCCGGGTTATGGATTGAGGAGAATCCCTTTGCTTGTGTTTGGCCCACTGCAAGAATCTCGGGGCTTGAGTTTCCAACCAAAAGAAGAAAGAAAGAAAGAAAGTGAAATTCCTTTTTACAATGCTGGAATCATCTTAATCTAGAGGAAGACAAATACATTGAACATATAGTTTTATGCTTTTTCACAAATGCAGTTCTTCGTATTAAGGTACATGCACAAATGTGGCACATATGCATGTGATATCAGCCCTTCATTTGATGGCATGGATTTCCAACCTATCCTTGGAACTAAAAGCTCAATAAAGGCCAAAAAGAGGTGTTGTGTGACATCCTTCCCATCCATCATTTGGTCTAGTTTGTGTTAGTATGTGGGCCCAAAATTCGGACTAATTCAAAACTTAAGCGGGCCACACGCGTGGAATGACGAGAATCTGGATGTGCACTGTTGAAACTTTCTCGGGCCACTGATGTCTATCTGCCATCCAAAATGTTAAATATAAACCAGATTAGAAATTTCCGTGGGTCCTAGATGGTTTTAGTGGTAGGCGTACTCATAATGGTCACTTGCTCTTTTACTAGTTTTATTTTAGGTTTACGTACTAACATGACATCGCCTGCAAGGATGGATAGAGTGGATGTAAGATACACATATCAGGTGGGCCACACAAGATTTCTTTTCAAAGGCTCCCTAGAACAAGAAATTCACGTGGGTTCGATGGGTTTCATGCAGCATGGGTGTATGAGAAAAGATAATGGACTTTCAAAAGAAACAAACAGCATATATGGGTCCCACCTGATGAAGGAACTGATGGTGAGGCCTGTTTTGTGAGTGATTGGATTTTGTATGCACGTGCCACATGGGCGCTTATCTGCTTATATGCCTGCATGTACACATTTGCACGTGCAAATGAATTTAGCATTTTTGTGTACTTTTTAGCGTATTTGTTTGTAAAGTACTGTAGGTATGATCATGAGCGTCGATTACCTTAGTATGATGATGATGGCAATACTGATGGTGATTATTAGAGCCTTGTGGGCCCAGTAATCACCAATGACAGCAGGTCTTGGTGGCCTTTAAAATGGAGGAATATTTCTTCTTCTTTTTCTTGGTAGACTCTTGAGGGAGGCTGAAATATGCTTCAGTGATCCATCGATCCAGGCCATTCATTAGGTAGGGTGCATCGTGAACATGACATGGACCAAAAATAATATTAGTCCGACCAATAGGGTAAGTCAAACTTATGTGAAGAAAAATTGACAGTTAAAAAAAGAAAATTCCAACAGCAAAATTTACACGTACATGTGTGGTCCACTTGATTAGTGTGCTGCCTTCTTCACAGTACTCCCTAACTAATGAATGGCCTGTTGGGAAAATGTGTTGGAAATACTGAAAAATAAAAAATAAAATAAGGTTAATTATTTTTGTTTCACACATCATATATAAACCACGATTTTTCTCTTTTCATTTCCAACGTAGGACTAAAGCACACACAATACATTTCATTAGAAATTTTCAAAAAGTGTTTTGAGGGCAAAATGAAAAGCTCAAAAAATTTTAATATTTTGATTTTTCAAAAACCACAAATTTCAATATGGCCTGGATCTCTAGTTAACACGTGAACCATACATTGGAATCTCTAACACATGTTCCCACCCCTTGAACGAGGGGCAGCTCCCTGAATCATGACCCTTGGTTAGAGTCCAATGATAGTTCACTACCTTATAAATGGTGGTGATCACATCTACATGAATCATGGATGGAGCATTAACTTAAAGGGTGGTGGTGCTTTCTAGTCTTGAGTAGAGGAGCAAATGGGTTGGGTCAACTCACTGGGTCATTCGACCTAAAGGTCCTGAGACCCACCCAAAATCAAATGTGTTTGGATCCATGAGGCAGGTTTGGTTTAAAAGTTTCACTTATTTGCTAAAATATGGATTAGGAAAATGTCTATAATTATCAAGTTTAACTATGAAAACGGTCATTAATTGGGATTTTTTTATTTTTTATTTTTAGTTTACTAATCATGGCCAAGGTAGCTGGCCGAATTGGATGTTCTCACATATGAAATGCGGGTCAGAAGGATATGGGTAGATGTGAAAGTTAACTTTCAACCATTGCATCTGATCATTTCTCATTTATAATATCCTAATTTACCTAATATACTCTAATATCATCTATCAACAAAATATGCAGAATTAAAAGGAAATCAAAATGAATTCATAGAATGGTATTGCTAGGTCGAAAAATGAATCGTGTGATTAGGTACTTTCAAGAATGCATACTTGTAAGAGATATAGGCCATATATTTGAGAATGCCTTCATCCAACCCAGGCTCAGCCCATGTAATTAAATATATTATGTATTTGCAATTAATATATGTTATTGCAGTGTCTTCCTAACTGTCTCCATATACTTCTACAATTTTTGTATATTTTTTTTATCCATGAAGCTACTGCTCCTATTAGATTGTATCGATAGGATCATGCAATTGACCTATTTTTTGCATATATAGTTATGGTCCATTGAGTGGGATGAACAAAATAGACGGTCTTGATGAATTAATTAGATTATAGAGGTGTCCAAATTCAAGCTAGTGCATGCTAAGGCACCATATTAGACTACTGAATGGACTAAATATGTTTTTAACTCACATATGCTTTAAATTCATCATCATCATCACAATCATTATCATTATCTAATCTTATCCCAACTAATTGCGACTAACTACGTGAATTTTATTATACCATTCCACATTATCAAGGATCATAACTTTAGTTAGCATATCATCAAGTCTTATCTTATCATTTTCACATAGATCCTTTTGAGCTTTTCTCCTGCCCTTTAATGCTTTTAGCCTTTACTTACTCACTCCTTCACAGTTCTTGGTCTCTATTGCACATGATCAAATCATCTAGTATATTATCCTTTATTAAATACATTCAACATTTCTATTTCCAACTTAATCTTGTACTTTTTCATTTCAACATTGAAATTTTCAGTTCATCTTATAAATACAGTATTCCTTAGCTATCTCTAACATTCTGTCCAATAAAGCATATGGTTGATTAGCCATATGGTTAAAAGGATAATCCGATCATCATCGCCACAAATACATAATAAGAATTGAAATTCTAAATTATAAGGATTTAATCAAGACCGTCAAAGTTGTGAAACCATGAATTTAATGTCTCTAGAGTTGGTTGTGAACCCCATCTTCAAAGTCTCGAAAGTTGGCAATGATTCCAATAACAACTGAAAAGATGATAAACATACGTGTACGCCTTTACAACATCCGTCGCCCCGGCAACATGATGGTCCCACCTTGCTACATTGCCCCCTCTTTGGCCATGGCATGGCATACCATGATACAGACGTTGGCGGCCGTTGTTAACTTCAGCTAAATTCCTCAACTTCTGGCTGGGCTACTAAGGCATCTAAACGGTCCCCTTCATTCCAAACAAAAAAATCCCTGTCACTAAGCTAAACATACCTAAACTTTTATCAATCTAGAACAAAAATTCATGTAGGCCATGATAGTGATACTTATGTGGCTTTGATTCTTTCCCCACCTCACATTCGATCTCCAGGACAGAGGGGCGCCCGGCCGCCCACATATCAGCACATCGGTTTCAACTTTGAAGCTTTTATCTTTTAAGTTAAGGATAGGATTCAAGGGAACATAGCTTTCTTACCAAAATCAGATGAGGACTGTAGAATCTGGGGCCCACTTGAATGGGGGAGTCTCTCAGCCATTCATTTCACATTCAACTAACCCATGTGACCATCTTCCTAGAAAAGCCAAAAATCAATTCCATTTTAATACGGCAAGATACTAACTTCCATTTCCCCCTGTATTTTCTTTTAAAAAGCAATAGCTTTAGTTCCAACGGTTTTGATTATGTTATATGGTCCTCTATATGTATAGTAAGTGATGACCATGGTTTGGTGATCCAGACCGTTGATCTCATGCACTGCACCTGTGATGGCCCATCCCACAAAATTAATTCACCCGAAAGTGATGGTTGAAAAAACAATATGGAAACACGTATTCAACTGAAAAAATGGTAAAGATTGGATGTCTAGAGTCTTCCAATCTGGGAAGTTTCTGGGACATTCTTATTGATGAAATGGTCTATTTGATCAATGGTCTAGATCTCTAAAATGTTTGGCCTTACACGTACATGCTAAAGGGCGACTGTAGATTTTGGTCCATGATTAGTGGTGTGGAGTAGGGTTATTTTCAAGGGATTTTTACAGTAAAGTTCCTCAGAAATTTGCATTTTACTGAACAATGCCAAATGGAACCAAATTCCAAAGAGATGATTTTTGAGGGGTGAAGTGTCAAAATGCCCTTCTTTATTATTATTATTATTATTATTATTTTTTAAAGGCAGTGAAGTTGAAAAAACCCCACCATTGTGCTCATACCAACTTAGAAATTTGGCCAATCAATCACTAGATGGGCTACACATGCATTTGGAAGTTTTTGAGTGGTGTATGTTAGTTTTCATGGTTTAATTAGCCGATTTTATAGTTGGATTTGCCAGATTTATTGGCATTATGGTAATCATGGTGTGATGCATTTGTTGGACAGGTTAAATGTTAGAAATATATACCATGTGGGCCCCATGATTTTCGATTTATCACTTTTTCAAGAAAAAACTAAAATAAGGCCATTTGGGTAATAATTTCAGTTTGTAGAGAAATTATTGGTAAAATCTGAATTTTTTGAAGAATTTTGTCATAAAATGTCATATTTTCAATGGTTTATAGTCTCACATGTGTTAATGGTAGGCAAGTGTGTCTACGTGTGGAGATTAGCAGCGTGTCATGTGCATTTGCGTTTAGCAGACAAGGCATATTTATGTGTGGATGCTTAGATGACAATTACTTACAGTGCCATCCCATCTTTCATGCTAGCCCACCATTTTTGTAGGGCATCCTTACCATGCAAAACAGCAGGACTCACCATGAAGATCGATACTCTCAAACAAGTCTGGTCCACGCTGGATCCTTACTCCTGCTTTGGTGGTAGACTCTTAGGAGTTTCAACACCCGGTCAAGGGTTCGAGTATCCATAGGTGGTGAAATCTCACTAAGATGTGAGTGTGCGCGTGTGTAAAAAAAAAAATTTAATTTAAAAAAATTTAAAAAAGAAAAAGTCTGGTCCACTTAATAACTAGTTATTTGACTTCTTGCACTCTCTTGGGCCATTACTTAAATTATAGTTTCTTGCATTCCACCATATATTTGTGTGGCAACTATAAGAACTTTATCTAGTGGGCCTTACTGATCAACAGTCTATATTGTCATTTAGTTGGACTATGGGATTGAGTTAACCAGTGGGCCCCACTTCAGGTGATGCACTGCGCAGTTTATCTGCGCAGCTTTGCATACTATGACTGAAATGCTATAGCTGTCTTATGCAAACAGCAATTTGAGTTGAACTAGAATGCTACAATGTGGAGCGTGGAAGAGAGAGTTGTGATGGGTTTCAAACTCTCTCTCCACAGACTCTATATAAGAGAGTTGGGTCCCCGATCCTACACCACGGCAGAAATTCGAATCTCATCTACTGTTTTTTGCAGAAAGGGTGTGAAGGAAAAGAAAATCCTAGCTTTATGGGTATTTTGGTATTCTTATCCGGCTTCCATGACGGCATCTCATATAGGTACGCTATCTGAACCCCTGATCGCCATGTCCCATGCATAGACAGATCCGTGGGCTTATTCCGTATATAGATTAAGTCCCACACCGGATCCATGGCATAGTAGTAGACCATCTATGTTTCAACACTAAGATCATAGGATTGATTGCCCATGTGGTATTGATGAGTGTGTAAAAAACAAATAGTGTTAGTGTATATTTGAGTGGTCATGTAGACCACCATATAATTTTACCGTATTTAGTTGTATATCATATTTGCTTATATACCTATCATTTTTATATATATTTTTTCTCTATATGTTAATGAAAGTAAAGGGAGGAAGAATTCCTAAAATAACACTAAGTAAATACAATGTCGGCATAGAAGATTGGTACATCATGACAAGATGTGATGCAATGATTATGTTCTCTTTATACTTTTATGCCTAACTTTGATTATTAAAATAGATAGCATTGGGTTGTTACGTAGATTATGATAACAATGAGGTTTAATTCCATACTCAAAGAATAAAGTTCATTTATGAAAAGTAGGATTAATTCGATTCCCCTTATAAAAAAAACATACTCATTCCTTGTATGGGATCATGGAAATGCGAACATGAATTTGATAAATCAATTAACTTATCCTATTCATCAATTTACATTGGATTTCGATTTGAAATTTTCTAAAATCCATTGTCTAGGAATTAAACTAGAAATTAATGAATTTGAAGGGTGCTTTTTACATTAGAAGAACACTAATTGTGAGGAATTATCTTTTTTTATTTTTGAGAGTGTCTCATTTTGTAGATTTGCTAAATCTTTACTGAAATTTAGATTAGCTTTAAATCCATGGATTTATAAATGTATGGATTTTTTTCAATCCACATATTTCTCAAATCCAAATTTAAAAAACAAACATATGCACTTCCTAAAAGCAATGTTAAAGAACCATTGCATTAAGGAGAGTGCTATACTCGTGCATATCCTTCTCTTTTTCTTTTTTTCTCTTTTTTTTTTTTCCTAATGTGGATCTGAAGAGCTCACTGGTAATGATGGAGGATGAATGTTTTGTACAGGGAATCCACTGTAGATTAATTGTGACCACAAGGAGGTCTAAGGTCACTGCTTTATTTATTTTTTTAGTGTAGTAACTCGTTACGGTATATATATATATATATATAAAGAAGTTTGGTTCCCAAATTTAATTGATTTTATATTTCTCCGTAATTCTATCACCCAGCTTTTTATTTATTTATTAAAAAAAAAAAAAAAAAAACTTAGCCCCATCTTTTAGCTTGGAACAATATCTAAAAACCATCATACAACATTCATTATTGTCGCCGTTGTTACATGCATTATGGGTTTTGTCATGTATTAGGATTTGTAGATCCTGATTGTCAGAGGTGTTTTGTTCATCTAGCCGGCACTTTCTTAAGGTCGAACTTTGTGCTAAGCTCACTGAGGGTTGTAAGCCTAGGGGCACTCTCCCAAACCAGAGGGTAATTTCATAATTTCACGTAGAGTTTTATGTAAATCTATGTTCATTTGGAGTTTTATATATTCTCTCATGAGAGTGAGAGAGAGAGAGAGAGAGAGAGAGAGAGAGAACTATTGTTATATTGGAAGCTACTTCTTTCTTTTTTTAGGCCGTGTGCATAGTTGATTGGTGTAAATCTATGGGCGTACCAAAAAGTAATCACATAAATCTCAGTGATATGGTTTACCTTTTTTCACTTTCTTTTAATTACTGTGCGTGTGGTGTAGAGGGATCTCTTCTCCTAATAAAATAGTGATAATTTGTGATAAAAGCATAATAATGAATTTTACCATCAAAAGAGAATAAATACCCTTCAGTAAACAACTCAACTTTCAACCTCCATTCAAAGAAAAACTTTGTGTGCCCCACCATAATGTATGTGTTATATCTAGGTTGCTTATTTATTTTTTTAGAATCACTACAAGGCATAAGCCAAAAATATTAGGAGATCCAAAGATCAAATGGAACATACCATAAAAAACAATAAGTTCAATGGTGGATGGCATCATTCCTATTGTTGGCTACTTGAACTTTGAATCTGCCTTATTTTTTAGCTCCTGCCCTGAAATGATCTAACAAAATGAGTGGATGGCATCGATGAAACACAAATTATAATGTGGCCCACAAAGTTTTGTCACGTAGCACTATATGAGGGCACACATTTCCAAGAATCTCAATGGGATACTTGTCTAGAAAACACCATGGTAAATAAGTAAATAATAATTATTTATTTACTATTAACTATCGATAATTAATTTCCATGTTTCTGCAAGAATCCTGGTGTATTAACCAAATTAAATATAGTCTTTCCTGAGAGAATGCTACGCCAGCTCTAACCTTTTATGGGAAAGGTAAAAATCTAGAGAAGGAATTCCCCAACAACTAATAAAATAAACCATGATTGGATAATAACATATACACATTTGAGGGCATGCAAAATGAATAGTTAGCCTATCACCGTCCATTTTTGTAGGCCCTTATTTGAATGGATGTGCTTGTCAGATCAGTGTAATGCTAGGATGGGAACGGATTAGGTGAGACCCTCGATCCACCGAGGTGGCTGGGACTCTTGATTGTGGGGCTCACAATGATGAATCCACACCGTCTAACCATTTTGAAAGCTCGTTTTAGGGCATGATTCATAAAATGAAGATGACTCAAATAGTCGTGATTGAATCTCCACCATTAAAATTTTCATAGATTTCACTGGCATGTTTATTTGCTATCCAACCTATCGATAAGGTCACAAACACCTGGATGTAGAGAGCACACTAATATTATCTTGATCCAAAGCTTTTGTGGCCCACAAGAAGCTTTTAATGGTCAATCATCATTTTTTTCTTGTACTATATATAGCCCATCTGGGATTTGAAACTGCTTCATTTTTTATTTTTTTTTATCATGCCCTAAAATGAGCTTTGGATAAGGATGAATTTGGATGTAGTCACATACATTCCAGTGGGCCCCACAGTCAGGGTCCCACATAATATACTCCCTAGACGGAAACGGATTGGCTACTCCCCTGCATGCCACTAGCCCGGTGGCTAGTGGTCGGTTCTCTGTTGGCCCACCATGATGTATGTGTTTCATCCATGCCGTCCATCTATATTTCTAGATCATTTTAGGGTATGATATCAAAAATGAGGCATATCCCAATTTCAAGTGGACCACATTACAGGAAACATTGTTGAATGAACGTCAACAATTAAAAACTTTTTGGGGCCATAAAAGTTTTGGATCAAGCTGATCTTTGTTTTTTCCCTTCATCCAGGTCTGTATGACCTAATCAACAGATTGGATGTCAAACAAACAGTACAGTGCTCCTTAGGAGGATTTTAATGGTGGATATCCAATCATTATTGTTTTCCTGTGTTGTGGTCCACCTGAGATTTATATCCCTCTAATTTCTAAGATTAATCCCTAAAATGATCTTTAAAAACGGATGAACGGCATGGATGAAACACATACATCATGATGGTCCCACAGAACACCAACCACCCGCCACCGGGATAGTGGCAGGGGGAGTAGCCAATCCGTTTCCGCTAGGACCATGTCCAGTCGACAGTGGACGGCCCAATCTAATGGTCATAGATGGGTCCACTTGCAAATTCACTATCATAAGGTAAGAAGAGCTGTAACTGGACCACATCTCTTTTGTGGAAGAGTTGTGCCATGGCCAACCTCTCGCACCCGAATATATCCTCTTTTTGTTTTTTTATTACTTTTATTTCTTATCTAAGATTCTATTAATCTGATGGCATTTAAAACTATACAACAGTATTATTAAAATAATGAAAAACCATACAGAATGCACGTTTTTTGTGTGGATTTGAATATGAGTCATAACGGGTTGGAATCTGATTCTAGACCTGATTACGGATTTAAACCTACTTGTAATTCTGTTTGGATAGCCTTATTAACGATTGCAAAGGTAGTTTGCATGTGCATGAATGGTCATGCCCTGTCACATCATTATAAGATTCTGGCTGGTCATGCACTGTCACATCTTTATAAGATTCTGGCTGGTCATGCACTATCACATTTTTATAAGATTCTGGCCATTGATGCGATGGACGCCATGAAAAAGTGAATTGGATTTGGTGAGGCTGGGAAACACCCAGTTTCAAGTAGGCTATGAGATTTGAATATTGGTACCAAAGGAATTGAGGCCTCCTCCCACAGATATATCCAAGAAAGATGATTTTGAGGATGATCAGTTCTCTTCTAAGGAATACTACTCAATCGACCAATCTTTTTAAGGATGTTCTTAGCCCAAAAACCTCCTAGAGGATATAGGAGACCTGACCATGGTCATAGAGCCAAAAGAAGATGGCTCCACAACTACAATAAAGTTTGGGACTTTGTCACCTCTCACCCTGAGCTACAATATGACTTTAGTGCTCCTATTACACTCGTAGTCTCTGAAGGACGAGAACCCTTGCTTATAATATTTTAAGCAAAGCCAAACTAGCCAAATCACCTTCCTTATAATATTTTAAGCAAAGCCAAACTAGCCAAATCAAATGGTTGAAGACGAGGAGGAAGAGGGTGAGACTTCAAGCTAAGTGGAGAAGGAGAAGAGGAGATGGTCATCTTCATGAAGCAATCATATATGATAATCCAGAACATGAAGCCACTCTATGTGACCACTCATATGGATGGCTACCTGATCACCCGATTCATGGTTGACAATGGCACCACTATTAATATTATGCAAACGTTAATAGTCTGAAAGCTTGGAAAAATACTATAAGACTTAATGCCGACCGAGGTAATCGTTTTCAATTTTATAAGGATATTACAGACACAAAAGGGCTTCATTCTATAGAGTTGCTCGTCAAGAGTAAATGGGTCATAGTGACTTTTTGTCTTCGAACTAACGGTTAACTACAACGCATTCCCAAGGAAAGATTGGATTCACTCGAATTGGTGCATCTCATCATCTTTATCAATTTTTTATTTTATAAAGTGGGAAAATGGCCAAAATTATCTGTGCCGATAATCAACCACTTTTAGCTAAATTCAATGGGGTCAAAGCAAATCTCTATATAAGGTAGATCGGCCCATTATATTTATCGACCAGGACAAGTACGACCGATGGACGAGAGTCATTACTACAATTGACCCTTCTCAGGATCGGATCTGAACATACTTATTAGTAGAGTGTTGGAAAAATATATATATTAGAAAACTGAAAATAAAATTATTTAAATTAACACCAGGTTGAATCACGTATAAATATGTCGTCCTTAAAGCTCGATTCGTCTCATTTTCAATTGTTGATGGGTTATAGGCAAATTACTTCTAGCCTTCTAGGATAAGATAAGCCTTTTCTCTAAGATCCTATGTGTAACATGTTGGGGGCCGTTGCACAAAACCTTAGGATGTAGCCTCCCAAAAAACACTAGAATTATGGGATAATAAAGCAATGAAATAAATCAAATCATAAACCACACGACACCAGAGAATTTTACGTGGAAAATCCTCAAAGAGGTAAAAATCACAGGACCTCCTCCATATCAACAATCCACTATAAAGCAGAACGTTACAACCAATCAAAAGCACACACCGCTTGGATCAAACCTTCTTCACTCACGTAGGAGTGAATAAACAATAAGAGAACAAAAGAAAATTGGAGAGATCTCACCGATCACGAGGATGTAGAAGCACTGAGACGTAGACTGTGAAGTAGATCACCTCTACGAGCAGAATCTCTCTTTCACAAGCTTCCTCTCTCTCTCTTTCTCTCTCTCTCTCTCACCTTTGATAGCTCTAAGCCCTCCTAGAAAACTTTTAGGAAACCTTAGAATACCCTGTAATACACCACAATCCCGCATACACCTCTTTATATAAAAATAGAAGAATCAAAATAGGAAACAATAATCGCAGAATCTGCGTTTCCGCAATTGCATCTGGGTAACTCTTCGATGATATCGAAAGTCCTTCGATGACAACCTTCGATCTCATCAAAGGTCCTTCGATGATATCGAAAACAGACCAAAACTGTCCAGTGACCAGGGATGAAAAATCTTGAAAATATTCGATGATATCGAAGCTAGTTCGATTTCATCGAACCCAGCAATGATGAGAAAATCCCCATCACAACAATCATGAAGGGATCTTCTCAGGAACTTGATTAACGCAGTTAGTCATCTGACAAATTTGATGAGTAGTCGAACTTAGTGACTCAAACAATGTTCGAGCTATTCAGTAATTTCTTAAAATGAAAATATTTAAAGAGATTATATCATATTCTGATTGAATTTGTTGGACTTGGATGGTTCAGTTTATATAGTATCTGAGTTGTGGGCCGTTGATAGGTGCTCATTAATGGTGTATAATATTTAGTAAAATTTTTATAACCATTGGCACTTATTTCCGAGTGTTTCAGGCCGTTGGATCATCAAGACCTGTTCGTTTTTAGACCGTTTTGGCTATTAAGACTACTAGTTGTTCTCAAAATAGTCAATGGTTTTGGATTTATTGATCCAACCGTTTCCAGTAGCTTATAAAAGTTAAGTCAAGTGCAAAGTGCACCATCTAGTGTTACTACAGCCACACTGTTCACGCACATGCCCGAGTATATGCACGCATGTGTTCTAGTGCGTAATATGCAAACCTAACATTCCATCCTCCATTTCTTCAAATAAGAATACTTTTCACTCAATCACTTATAAACCATAACTTTTCTCCCACTCTATCCTATGTGTGACTAAATAAAACACATTTTTTCTTTATTTTTTAGAAACTATTTTGGAGGGAAAATAATTTTTTTTTTTTTTATTTTAAATTTATTTTTAAACCAAAATTTCAACATAAAGTGAACTCAACAAAATCTAAATAAGAAACGGATGCCTTCATCAGCAGCATTGATCCAAGATCTGCTAAGCAAACCTCTGCCCGCTCTAATTGAATGTGGTCAAAGCAAACCTCTATACAAGACCAATCTACCGGTTATATTTATTACCCAGGACAAGTATAATCGACTGACGAGATTCACTACTCTAACTGACCCTTCTCAGGATCTGAACATACTTATCGGTAGAGCGGACACGACAAAATCTGAGTAAGAACTAGATGCCTTCATAAGCAGTGTCACCATGCTAATGCAAGATCTGCTAGGTGAACCTATTCCCTCTCTGACTCAGGATTAGTCTAATCTGCATATTATTACAATCAAATCTCTATAAGATGTTGGTCGAGTACATATACTCGGTCAAATCACTTTTGAGCTGTTTGAGTACATATACTCAATCAAATCACTTTTGAATTGTTTGGTGACTTATTTTTACACAGTATATGTTCCAATCAAATCTCTTCATGTCAGGCCTTTGCCTGACAATGTTTTGCCAGCCTTGCCTAACAGTGTCTTGGGAAGGAGGCAAAAAAATAGTCAAGTACAATAATAGGAGGAATTGGATTCAGTGAGGTGGGAAAAAATAAGGTAAGGTGAGTCCTGGTGCGAGGGACTAGTCCCATGGGTCTATGTACATGTGACAACGGTCAAATACCAAACAACTTTGCCCAATCAAATCCTACCGAATCCGGTTCGCCAGGTGTAAAAGAAATAGACTTACTAGAAATGACGATTGACGGTCGTTGTTTGATGTACACGTCTGAGTGGACAATCCTGTTAATTAGGCTAGATCATGTTTACGGTGGGCCCCACTTGACTAGTAGCTGGGATCTCACTCACAAGTTCAAGGGGCGTGGATTAGATACTGACAAGGTAAGTAGCCATCACCAAGCTCTGTGGGCCCCACCATGATGCCTGTGTTGTATTTATACCGTTCAACCATTTGTAGAGATTGTTTTATGGTATGAAAAAAAGAATGAGATAGATCTAAAGTTCAAGTGGACCCACCAAAGAAAGGCGTGGGATCAGTCACACCCACCGTTGAGACATTTATAGGCCCACCCTGATGTATTTTTTAGATCCAACCTATTCATAAGTTAACATAGAGATAGATGAACTGAAATTTTATATATATATATATATATATATATATAAGCTTGATCGGAAACTTCCGTGGCCCCTAAGAAATTTTGAATGGTGGATGTCACTGTCCCCACTGTTTTCTATGGTGGGATCCACTTGAACTTTAGATCCATCTTATTATTTTTCTCATGCCATAAAACGATCACTCCAAATGGATGGACGGTATGGATACAACATAATGCATCAGGTGGGTCCACAGAGGTTGGTGACGTCACTTCAGTAACGATTTGGCTACTGACCTTGTCAGTATCTAATCCGCGCCCAAGTTCAAGCACTCGGATTCGGTAATGCTCCGGTACTGAGCTCCGTATTGCTGGCACTGTTGAAGCCCTGTGAGCCCACCATGATGTAGGAAACGGATCTAGTGGTCGGTGCTCTGTGGGCCCCACCATGATGTATGTGTTTCATCCATGCCATCCACCCATGCTTCCGGATCATTTTATGGTATGAGCACAAAAATGAAATTGATCCAAATCTTAAGTGGACCGCACAGTTGGCCTTATAAGGTTTTTAATGGTGTAATTCAGTTTTCCCTTCATCCAAGTCCGTATAACCTAATTAACAGGTTAGATGTGTAATAACAATTACATTGGGCCTAGGAGTTTTTTAACTGTGGACATTCAAGGATATAACAGGTACATCATGGTTGGGCCACAAAGCTTAGTGACCTGGTTGCGGCACACCTCATCGGAAGCGGATTGCATAGTGTTGATGTCACCAAGTTCCATGGCCCCACCATGATGTATTTTTGGCCATCCAATTTGCCAAAATATAAGGAGGACAGGGAGCTTTGTCTGACTGCAAATCCCACTTTTTACCAACTGACTCTTGTGAATGATTCAAACTTTACTTTTCTAGACTAAACCAATTATGTACGACATATTATTTACGGAAGAAAATACCCTTACCTTATGAGTTATATTCCTTTTACTCTCTTATAACTCAAAACCTATGAATGCACTTTCTTTTCATCATTTTTCTTCATAAAATCTCTATTGAATCTCCAAATATTATCATTGTATATCTACCATTTGTCATCTTGCTAAGGGTTATGTTCATTCTTTCACTCTAAAACACTCTTCTTCTACTTCTTCAACTTGACTTTTACTGGTATAGCGGCTGTTGGAGGTAAGGATATTTTAAAAAATTAGTGGGTTAAAGGTCAAGTTTACAGTGAGAAAAATATCATGAATGTATTTTTGTTGCAATTAACAACAATTCACTGAGTACATGTGCAAATTCAGCTAGTAATGTACCGAGAGTACTTAGTCAAATTTAACCGATGCTCGCTCAAAATTGACGAAGAACTCATGAAAAATTACCTAGAACTTGTTGAAATACACCAAGAAGTCGATGATAATTGACCGAGTACTCATTCAATTTCATGTAGTGCTCGGTCAATTTCATATGAAGCTCGGTTAATTTCATGTTATGCTCAGTCAATTTCAAGTGAAGCTTCGTGAATTTTATGTCATGCTCGGTGAATTTCATGTCATGCTCGGTCAATTTCATTTGATACTCGGTCAATTTTCCATGACATCGAACATAAATGTAACATGAGACTACTTAGCTTCTCTTTAGCATATCTTGAGTTTACGAGTATCATTTGATTGCTCTGGTATGCATTGGATCTCCTCTTTCAAGGTCGCTTTCCTTACTTTTTTGAAATTGCATTGCATATCAGAGTAATTAAATGATACTCGTAAACTCACTGAGATTTTATTCATTCATATCTGTTTAGGCTCTAGTTGTATACTTGAAAATTTTAACGCCCCACTTGTTTTTTAGTTCCTTTAGCTTTACATTATTCTCATCTATTATTTCAGTGAGTTCTCGGTCATCTATTATTTAACCAAATTGTATTTTATGGTATGCTTCTATTGTTTAACGATTCGTTGATAATATGTTATTATGTTTGATTTCAAATAATGGATATGAGAATCATCGTATGCTTTATGCTGGGGAGATAGTATGTGAAAACAATCGATATATGTACAAGGGTGAAAAGTAAAAAAGTATTGATGTTGGTGTCAAGACTACATATGAGGAGTTTGTATTTAAAATGTACATGATTATTAAGAGTAAACAAATGGATTGTGATATTAGGATGAAAATATTGTATCCTTACTCAAACAAATCAATCCCTCCAACTAAAATCAAAGACGACGAAGATGTGAGTGTTCTTGGCAGCACAGTTAGAGCATTCGGATAAATTCATCTATTTTATCATGGAGACAATGTAACACATTAATAAGACAATACACGAAGAACCTGGATTAAGGAACATGGCGTGAAATTGGAATATATGACATCACCTTTACAAGTATGACTAAGAAACACTCCATTGCTTGAGCCACTTCAAACATCAAACTTTTTGACTAGTCAAGTGAGATGGGCAGGTGACCTTAACCTCAAATATGAATACATGACACCACATTTATCTACAAAAGCATATTTGCCTTCATCATCCACCAACAAATCTGTACGTATAAGCGACATGTCACGCCCCGAGCTTGTTGAAACATCAAACTTTATCACCGGTCAAGTTAACGTGCCTTTCGAAGATGCTACATTCATTAATGCAGATCCGTCAAAATATTCGGATTCATTAGATGAGCTAATTTGCAACTCGCAAAAACTTCCAATACATGGTCTTGTACTCATCATCTAAGAGATTCAACGTGGTGTGTTTTGAAGATAAATGCAAATTGAGGGTTCATGCGTCTAGGGTGAATGATTCGGGGATATTAAAGATAAGAACTTATACGTCCAAACACACGTGTGACATGTCATAGATGAAGAGCGATTACTGGCAAGCAAATAGTAAGTTAGCCTATGAGCTAGTTGTTAGTTGTATTGAGAAGTGCTAGGGGTTAAGGCCGAGTGATATTATCTTCCTCATGCAAAAGAAATATAATATTCTTATTAGTTATAAGAAGGCATGGCGCGTTAAGGAGCTTGCAATTAATCGCGTAATGGGGTCTTATGAGGACTCTTACGATGAACTCCCGATGTATTTCCATGAGTTGAGGAGGGCTAACCCAGGGACGATGACTGTCGTGCTTATTAACCCACAGACGAGTAGGTTTGAGACATGTTTTGTTGTGCTCGGACAATTAAAATTCTATGCGAATGGTGTTGGCCATCAACGGGACACATTTAAACGATAAATATAAGGGTGTTTTATTCAATGTTACGGGCTTAGATGGCGACAATCATGTTTTTCTAGTTGCTTTTAGCATTGGGGAATTAGAGAACAACATCGGTTGGAATTGGTTCCTTACCCACATCAACTGTACGTTAGGGGCTCTTCTGGGTCTTGTGATTATATCAGACAGAAATAAATGTTCAATGAAAGAAGTTTTCCAAGTCTTCCAACATTCAATCCATGGCTACTACGTCTACCATATATACATAAACTTGGTGGACACATTTAAAGACAAGTTGTTGGAAATGTACTATTGGCGGGCTGTGAAGACCTGCAGGAAGGCTGCGTTCGAAAATGCATGATATCAAAATGGCCACCCCCAGTACATGCATGGATGAGAGAAATAAGATACGCAGGATGGGTATCTTCGTACTTTTTAGGAAAAAGATTCAACTTAGTCACTACAAACATATCTGAGTGCGTTAATGCTCACTTCAAAGAAGTACGAGAATACCCCATGACTATATTGATAGAGGCGGTAAGATTTAAGATTCAAAATATATTATATAAGAAAAGAGAATCTGGAATATCATTTGTAGGGCCGTTGATACCATGAGTCGAGGAACAATTAAAGAATCTTGCACCGAAGGCGCGAGATGTCCGCTGTCATGCAATTTCTCGCAATAAGTACTATATTGTAGGAGATTATAATGATATAATTAATCTCAATGAGCTTTCGTGTACATGTCACGAGTTTGACGTAAAAGGGATTCCCTTATTTGTATGTTCTTTCAACATGTATAAACTATAAACTTCTTCGTTTTTCATATGGCTCCCCATTTTACGTGGTGGAAAATTACCAAATCACGTATAACGAATTCGTGTACCTACTACGTAACAAGAGCCAATGAAAAATATCGCCCGAATTCAGAGACTATTGTGTAAGAATTAAACCCCCGCGACAGAAGATATCATCTGGAAGATCGAAAAAGACAAGAATTCTTTCACATGGAGACAAACGGAAAATAGTAAAGTATGAAAAATGCAAACAAACGGGGCATAATCATTGGAGGTGCAAGTTTTCAATACCTGAGGAATAATGTACTTTCTAATTTATTTTGTATTAGAATGATTTATGTTGTAATGTAAAACGATGGTGAATGGTTTATGTTTTGATGTAATATGATGGTGAATGACTTAATTCGAAAAGGTCTGTATATTTTGTGTTTGAATGATTTTGTTTAAATTGCAGAGTTACTACTACAATTGAGACTTTAAAAGATTGAATGGGGATACTGACATTGAAGATTGAATTTCCTCTTTCAAGAAGTCGTGCATTGTAAGATCATATAAAGCTCGGTCAATTTCATGTGAAGCTTGGTCAATTTAATGTGAAGCTTCTTTTAATTTCATGTGAGGCTCGATCAATTTCATGTGAGACTCGGTCAATTTCATGTGGAGCTCAGTCAATTTCATAAAGCTAGATTACCTCCATTGCGGTCATTGGTCTTATCCGAATCACTAAGGCCAGAACAGCCGAGGTGGCCCCACGCCTGTGTCTTTTGATCCGCCTGGGTTCATCACTTCCAGTTCATTGCATACGAAGTGCTCGGTCAAGTTTGAATTGAGAAGAATGTTGGGGCATCCCGATCTTGCTTCAAGTATCGAGACTTGCTACTGAAGTGGTGTCACCAAGTTATGTGGGTCCCACCATGATGTATGTTTTGTATCCACATCGTTCATCCATTTGGAGAGATCATTTTAGGGCATTAGCTAAAGAAAAAGTCAGATCCAAAGCTCAAGTGGACCCCACCACAAAAACAGTGGAGAGAGTGATGCCCATTGTTGAAACCTTCCTAAGGTCCACGTGATGTTTATTTGAGATCCAACCTGTTAATAAGTTAATACAAACATGGAATAAGGAAAAACACAAATATCGGCTTGATCAAAAACTTTTATAAGCCTTAGAAGTTTTTAATGGTGGGCATCACTCTCTTCATTGTTTTATGTGGTGGGGTCCACTCCAACTTTGGATCTAACTTATTCCTTGGCTAATGTCCTAAAATGATATCTCGAATGGATGGACAGTCTATATACAAAACATACATCATAGTGAGACCCACATAACTTGGCGATGTCGCTACTCAACCTGTTAGTAGCTAATTCATGTCCAGCTGGACAGTAAGATGGGGTCAACCAGGTGTGGACCCGGTCGACTGGGTTGGACGGGCATCAAGACGGGGTTCACCAGGTCCACACCCGGTTGACTGGGTTGGACGGGCAGATTTGGAAGGATATTTTTGTATGCCCACACTGTATCCATACAACATTGGTTTAGTTGTTAAATATATATAGTAGGAAAAATCTCAAGATCCAGAGCTCAAGTGGACCAACCACCACGCGATGTTAAAACCTTTCCAAGGTCGAATGATGTGTATTTTCTATCCAACCTATTTACAAGATAACCATACATAGATGAAGTAATAAATATAAGGATCCAGAACTTCTTTGGGTCCTCACTTCTTTTGTGTGGTGTGATCCACTTGAGCTTTCGATTTGACTTAGTTTTGAGCCTATGCCATAAAATGATATATCAGAATGAATGGACGGTGTGGATATAATACATACATCACGGGATCATGGAGCCCATAGAACTTGGTAGCGTCAACACACCTATGCAATTGGCTTCCGTTCTCATCCGTACATTTCGGTGCAGCGGCACCCTTGAGTTTTGAATCGAACTTATGTCGCGGCTAGACAAATTTCTCATACCGAAGCCCTTGCGACAAGATGAAGTGAATTACGTGCGGGCCGGCCTCGGCCACACCAAGGACGGCGAGGACCTTACCTTCGCCCTTACCCGGGGGCCCACCTTGATGTATGTATTATATATCCACGCCGTCCATCTGTTTTCTGGATGCATGATCCCAAAAACAAAACAGATACAAATCTCTGTTAGACCCTACCATAGGAAACAGTGGTGATGGAATGCCCCACCATTAAAAACTGCCCAGGGCCCATTATATATATATATATCCTGAAATGTCTGTTTTCCATCCAACCCGTTGATAAGGTCAAAGAAACCTAATTAAAGGGATAAAAGAAATATCTGCTTGATCGAAAACTTTTGTGGCCCACATATAGTATTTAATGGTCAATCACCACTGATTCCTATGGTACGGTCCACTTGAGATTTGAATCTGTTTTATTTCTGTGCTCACATGCTAAAAAGATACGTAAAAACGGATGGACAACGTGGATATATAAAACATATATCAAGGTGGGCCCCACGGTAAGGGCCGCACCTAATCTGCTCCGGCAACATGAAGCTCGGTCAAACCCACGTGACGTTTGTGAGTGTGTGAAACCACTCCGTCCATCATATGCGCGAACTTCTCTACTATAGAACATGAGCCCAAGACAAAAGAAAGCCGATACTAAAAATCAAGTGGGCCACACCACCCCGGACAGTGTAGATGAGTACCTGCCATCCAAACTTTAGTGGGCCCACCGTGATATTTATTGCCATCCAACCTTGAGTCCCACCAGGATGGAGGGAATTTTTTTTTTTTTCAAATATCAGCTCGATCAGAAACTCCTGTGGCCCAAATAAGGCTTCAACGGTAGGCCTCCCTATCGCCACCTTTTGCTATGGTGTGGTCCAATTGAGTTTTGAATTTTCCTTATTTCCATAAATAAATCCTAATATGAGCTGGTGCAAATGATGGACGGAGTGGATTTCACATGCATCACGTTGGGCCCCCACAAAGCACTGTGCTGTACTCGTTGGAGGAAAATCGTGTCGTGTCCATCGCGACATATGAAAACAAAACAAACTCCTTGCGCCGTTATCTTCTCCGACGCTTCTACTCGCGCGCAATCTCCTCATCGTCAGACACTGCAATAAAACAAGGATCGGCAAACCCCCAAAACCCTAGAAACCTGATCAGGGAAGGGAAAATGGCAGCAGCTCTTCGGATGCTCAGATCTCTTCGAACCCGTCCATTTCATGTTTCTCCTCTATCTTCATGTCTCAGCCCTATTTCCAGATTCGTAAGCTCTCTTCAACTCCCAAAATTCAATTCCACTTCAAATCCATCTCAACATCAATCCTCATTTCTCGTTTTTTACGATTTATCGAACTGTAGCTCCACGAATTCGTGTTTGTTTATTTATTTTTATTTGATGTTTCTTTCCACAAATCCATGAATTTCACTGCATAGTTTAGAGGGGAAATTTTTCCCAGAGCCTGTGCGATAAAAGCTCTGTGGGGCCCACCGTGATGCGTGTTTGACATCCACTCCGTCCATCGTGCTCATTTTAGGACGCGATCCCAAAATTAAGGCCGTTCCAAAACTCAAGTGGGCTACAACACAGGTAAAAAGGGGACGGGAATGCCTACCATTGAAACACTTCTTGGGGCCCACTGAAGTTTTGGATCAATTCTTAGGCCATAGGGATAATTCAGTCAATTCGGTTTATGTACATGGGATAATCAAGATCTAATCCATTAGTTATGTTGATTTTAGGTGGATCTTCATTAAGCTACAAGTGTTCTGATTAATTAGTGGTGGGTCACCTAGATCTTGGCCTTGAATGAGTAAATCATAAGGTTAGGCCCAAGATTTAGGTGATCAAGCGTATTTGATAGCTTCCTAAGGGTAATTAATCGAATTTGTATGGTTCTTTAGAGGTAACACCCACGTATATCCTAGGATCGAGTATGGTGAAAATGTGTTTCAAATAGCACCTGTAGAGTACGCTACGTAGCATAGCGTGGCCATAGCACTACTTAGCATCTCAAATAGCGTATGCTACAGCTACATAGTGCGTAGCGTCCGTAGCGTAAGCTACAATGTATTTTTTTTACTATTTTAGTTTTTTATTATTTTTTCACATTTTCTTTGTTTCTAATGTTGAGGAATGTGACACTTGTATTGTACTTGATACTTTTAACCTATGGGATTTTTATTTCTTTTCATAATTATGACTTGTGGTTTCAATTAGACATTATTAATTAAAGTGCTTTGCTTAGAAAGTTGTTGATGTGGTAATTATTTGATTTGGCTTATATATGTGGATTGACTTTTGATAAATGATAACTAATAACTTTTTCGAACATGCTTATAATTGATTAAATGAATCATCATTTAGGCATTTTTATATTTTTTTCTTTCTTTTTCACTATTTATTATGTTTATCCTATTTTAAATTAAAAAATAGAAGTATCGTGTAGCTTACGCTACATGCTACGTATTTATGCTACACGCTATAGAGGGCTGAGCACTACGTATCACGCTACCACTATTTAAATATATGAGGTGTTACAGTATCGTTACACGTTTTGCTAGCTGTGGATACAGAAACAATATTGATATCACTGATAATATTGCCGATAATCGGAAATGCCTGGAAACATGAGGAAAACAGTGGTATTTTTCAGGGAATCTTCAGGAGATGCCAAAATACATATATTTGCATATTTAGGAATAAAAATTGCGAAAAGAACACAAACATAATAAGTTTCCATTTAATGGGGGCATAAAAGCATGTGCCATTGTAAGAAATCAGTCCAACCATCCCATCCATCCCATCTATCCATCCGGCCATCGATCCAACTATCCAACCTTCAATCTAAACATCCATTAATATGTTAGAATATCGACAACACAACATTTCACTGAGAAATTGTCGACAACTGGAAAGGAAACAAAAGATTGTGGCCTCGATATCCCTCATGTTGAGATAATAATAACATCGCGATATAATTGATATTATCGTTGACAAATTAAACACTACATAGAACCATCCACCCATAAAAAAAAATATATTTAAGGTTTTTTTTTTAAATAAATATATTTTTGGTGATATTATCGAAATATTGCCAGTACACTGGCAATACAAGCGATACCTGGAATTTACATAGTCGAAAATATTGGCAACATCGATACATTGGCAATACTAGTGGCACCTGGAATTTACACAGTAAAAACTGTTGGCTATATTGATACATTGGCGATACTTAGCAGTACATTGCTGATACTTGGAATTTCTGATACTGCCAGTGTTCTTGGTATCACTACTGGTGTTATCGGTATTGCCGAGCTGGAGATACAGGTAATATCGGGGATATTTCGATAACAATGGGAATACTTCGAATAATGGATGAAGCTTGGGGCCTGTTTGGGTGCCACCAATCTCTCATTGAATTTTAAATCTGCAACATTTTGTCACATTTGTTGGGAAACTCCCTCCACTTGTTGTTTAAAAAAGAAAAAGAAGATTTGGCAGAGGCAGTGATTGATTGCGTCTCACACAGCTGTACTTGTGTGCCACATGTGAGGTTGGAACCATCCACCAGACTCACCATCATGGTGAAGGGCCTTCCTAAAATTTCAGACCCGTTTTATTAACTAGTGGGCAATAGTCTTGCCTTCAATTCTAACCTTCAATTCTAACCATAGGCATACTTCCAACAAGCACTGACACCACCTTGATTAAACCTGTTTTCCTGTGGAACCGAGACACTCCCTAGATATTCTGGTACGCACTGGAATATAGCAATAGTATCTTGGTTTATAAGCTATCTAAGGTAATTGCATGCACTATTTACTCATTATTTCTCTCTGATTGTTATGGTCATGTAGATGAGCACATTGGTTATAGCTGAACATGAGGGTGGGTCAGTAAAACCATCGTCAATGAGTGCACTAGCGGCTGCTGGAGCTGTTAGCGAAGGAAATTCTATTTCTGTGTTGTTGGCTGGCTCAGGTCCATCTCTTCAAGAAGCTGCTTTGCATGCTGCCTCAAGTCATCCTTCAGTTTCCCAGGTAGGTTTGTTTTATTTTATGTGATTGGGTGGATAATTACTTGTTTGTGGTAGTTGAATATTTAGCAACTTCTCTTTGCCTCTAGGTACTTGTTGCTGATACAGATGTATTGAAGCATCCTCTTGCTGAACCATGGGCTGAACTAGTCAATTTGGTTCAGCAGAGTGGCTGTTATTCGCATATTGTTGCCGCTTCTACTTCGTTTGGAAAGAACATACTACCACGAGCTGCAGCTCTTCTAGATGTTTCCCCAGTTACAGATGTCATCGGAATTTCAGGACCTCAGTTGTTTGTCAGGTTCTCTTGGATGCATCTTTCACCTTGAATGGATTTTTTTACTTAGTGAATGTGGTAGTTTTCCTGTGTTATATTACCCTTGTGATGGATAGTACTGATTTTACATGTAAATGCTAGATAGGATGTTGATATTATTGTTTACTATTTGATGTCCATATTCTATCAACACTTCTTTTTTTCTTTTTTTTGGTTTGTGAATACGACTATTTCATGGGCATTGAAGTGGTGACAGTTGCCTGGAGATCAGGATGCATCATTGATTGGATCTGGGAAATATGTAGTGTTTTAGGAATTGATTTTATGCATATTATATGTGGTTCCAAATGCCAATGAGGTTGAGTTCACTCTGTCTAAAAACAGAACATGTAGGCGTTGTCTTTGTACCAGGCACAATGCAGTTCTATTTTCTATTTTACAAAATTTTCCTTTTAACAGAAGAAAAAGGAAGCTATCTGCACAATTATTTTACTAGGTAGAGAAAAGGCATGCAACAAAAGGATGTCATTGTATCATTTAAAAAAAAGGATCATTGTTAGCCATTACATCCAAGGCCTGTGGTTTTCCTGAATCGTAGTTCATTTTTGGTTGTAAGATTCTTCTAACCAAGTGTCCCACTTCAAATCACTCTCTGGACTTGTAATTATGTTCCGGCTTCCTAGCTGTTTTTAGCTTGCTAAAATCTTGAAAGAGATGCTTCCTGCTCCTTCACCTGAACCTGTTGTCACTTTGTCCTGTGCTTTGTGCGGCTATAAGATTACTCTTTTCACGAACATTTAACTATGCCCTTGATTATGCACTTGTGGAATGCTTTAACTGAGTAGTCCTTGATATATATATATATATATATATATATATATATATATATATATATATATATATATATATATTTTTAATATCTAGATTGGACATAAGGTATGCTTCTATCTGGCAGGCCAATTTATGCTGGAAATGCTCTCTGTACAGTTCGATACACAGGTGTGGCTCCTTGTATGCTGACCATTAGGTCCACATCATTTGCCTTGCCCTCGGTTCCAGCTGATTCACGATCTGATCCAGCACAAATTTCCCAGGTTGATCTCTCGACCTTTAGTGAAGGTCTGTTTTGTCCTTTCACTACATTATGGCCCTGTGCATTTCTGTGGATGGTTTACTGTTCATTGCTTATTATGTGATCATAAATAACATTGTTCCTTGAGTTTATATGATTTATTAAGCTTTTTTTTATTTATTTTAAATTATTTCATTTAATTTCTAAAACACTTCCTATTGCCTTTGGATCACAACGAGGGATACCAGATTTAACGCAAACCCATGTTTGAACTTGAAGCAAGTTCAACATAAATTTGGTGTCCAAACCAGAAGTACTATAAGAAACCAAAAACAATAAAATATTCAATAAGCAGGAGCTAAGTCAGCTCTTACAAGGTTCCACCAGCAAAACATTAGCAAGCCTGTAAATTCCGGCAAAAAAGAAAAAATCTCAAGTATCTCTGCATACCTAAGAAATTCCTGCCAAATCCCTATCAACGATTTGAATCAATCCTCTCCTGTTTCTTCTCTTGATAATTTATGAATTTCCATCATCATCATCGTCGTCGTCGTTGTCATCATCATATAAGGCTTACCAACTACTTGGGGTCGCCTACAATCATTTGCCACCATGCCATTCTATCAAGGGCCATACCTCAGTTAGACTATAGGTTGTCAATTCTTTTCTTATTACATTCTTGTCATTTCAGGCCTTCCTCTTGCCCTTTTAGCGGCTTCAACTGGTACCAACTCACTCCAACTGGCGCAGTTCTTGGTCTCTGTTGCACATGACCCAACCATCTAAGTTTGCTTTCCCTCATTTTATTACCTATTGGTGTTACTCATAAGTTGCCTCAAAAGCATTCATTTCCAAACTCATCCATCTCAACATCTTTATTTCAGCTACACATCCTATGAACATGTTGTTCCTTAACTGCCCAACATTTTGTTCCATAAAGCATGGCTGGTCTTATATTGGTCATTTTGGGAAAGTTTTTTTTTTTTTGGAAGATTGAATTTTATTGAAGGGAGCTCCCCCCCCCCCTCCCCACACACACACACACAAAAAAACCTCATTTTTATTCCTATTGTTACTAAAATTGCACTCGATATACTCTGTTTTAGTGCAACTATTTTTTAATCCTTTAGATTCTAGAGCACACCCCTCCATAAATGAAACTTTATGGACAAAAACTAATATGTACAAATAGACTTGAAAGAGGGGCCTTTCAAAAAGAAAAAATGAAAAAAATGAAAAATGAAAAAGAAAGACACTGAAAAAGAGGGCTGCTAAGAGGATCCAACGCTAAGAGATGCTCACCATGTTTTATTTGGTAAAAATGGGTCGACGTGTTCCTATATGTCTGCACAGCCCTGTGCTTAGGCTGTATTATTTATTTTTCTTTTTTCTTGGGCGACTTAATCATTCCATTATATGTCACTTTGAATTTTCTATGTACTAGCCCCAAGTGGAAATATAATGGCAAGGACAGTATCTTATTCTCCAAAAAGGATGGTGCTACATGATTGGTATGTTCTTCAAGCAGCAACTTATTTGGAAATAGAACGAAACCATTATTATCTCGATGAAAGGGGGATAGCTAGAAAAGGTGCAGTCTTTGGTTTTGTTTCTAGCTGCATAATGAGATGAGGGGATTAGGGAACAAAAGAAAGGAGCAGCCAAAGGATGTCAATTTGAGAAAATCTTAGCTATATGCCAAAACATTACGCATCAAAAATAGAAAGATCAGAAAAGGGAAAAAAAAAACCATATTACGGAAGTAAGAGGATGGTTGGACTGAATGAGTGTTGTTTTATTTTGTCCCAAGACAGAAAGGCCTGTTTGTGGAGAAAAATGACGCCATCCACATATTGGTTAGTCCAAATCCAACTTGTTTGACCAATCTAATTAAAAAATATAATTAAATTAAAATACAAAATAATACTGTCATTTTGTATCAAAATATAAAAAATTGAACAATATATATTTTTTGAAAATTGATAATTGTATTCCTTGAAGGCCCAAAAATAGGCAAATCCAAGGCTCAAGTGGACCATACCACAGAAAGCAGCAGTGGAGACAATGACACCCACTGCTAAAACCTTCCTAGGGTCCACCATGATGAAGGGGATAGCTAGAAAAGGAGCAGCCAAAGGATGTCAATTTGAGAAAATCTTAATTATATGCGTAAACATTGTGTATCAAAAATAGACAGATAAGAAAAAGGAAAAAAAAAAAAAAACCATGTTACAGAAGAATGGTTGGACTGAACGAGGTGTTGTTTTCTTTTGTCCCAAGACAGAAAGGCCTGTTTGTGGAGAAAAATGACGCCTTCAGGCCCACTATTATCAAAATGCATCATCAACAGGCCAAGAGTGGCCAGACAATCTCTCATCAGTGATGTGGGCCCCATGATCTTTTGGAAAAGTTTGTGGGTCCTAATGGCAATCTGTCTGATCTGTGGACCCATATGGTGGCTAGACTATTTTACATAGGTAGCAAGTTAGATAAGGGCTTGTTTGACATTGTAGATTTACTACCATGAATTTACAAAATTCGTTGACTGGCAGTCATCGGGGATTTTACAAATCCATGGATTTTGCAAATCCTCACCCTCCCAAATCCATGGATTTTCCCCAAAAATTTTCTTCCTTCCAGAGTTGTTATTTACCAAATGCACAAAATGAGACTCCTAAAAGCAATAAAGTCTGCCCTTGCTATTAATGCCCCCAAATCAATGGATTTGTAGCTTGACCCCAAAACAACAGCCTTTAGAATGTGCTAAATCTGAATTTTCGGCAAACCCATGAATTTGCAAATTCATGGATTGCCAAATCCATATTCCCATTTCCTCAATCCCAAACCTTTCCTTAGTAATTTATTTTGCAAGTTTCAAACTACGTTAGTTACTTTAGGAAGCTTAGCAGTAATTAGCAGTAAAATCTAGGCCCTTTTTTAAAAGGAAAATATGGACCATTTTCTGATTACTTGCTGTTTAAGCTATCAATCCAAGGAAGGTTTCTCAGTTTGGTGGCAGTCTAGAAGAATACTCTGTATGTACATGTTCAGCCATGTAAACCTACACATAATATTGTTTGAATGATGCTTCATTGCTGTTCTATTCCAGGATCTGGAGACAGATTTATCAATGATGAGGCTCCACCTCATCAATCAGTTTTGGAGCCATTCCTAACTGGTTTGCTGTTCTTCTGTTTCTCTTATTGTTCTTCGCATCTGTGTCCACTATCGGTTTGGTAGATATGTCTTCTGGTAATTCTTGACACACATGTTACCACTTACCACTGTTAGCTGAAGCTGCCGTTTCAATATTCGATCAGCAGCAGTTTCTGGACATGTTAATCTAGAGGTTAAAGGTAAGAAGAATGTGCTATTTATATTTATGACGTGCCCATCAGCTTGCTGGATTTTCAGTTCTGCATCAAATAGTCATTTGCGAACAGACCTGTTAATCATCCCTCAACCTAGAACATAGAGGATGTCCTGCTAGAGCACAAGGTTGAGTATTAGGGCATGAAGAAACAGCATGGTTTTACTTTTGGACTAGAGGCTCTTGGACCATCTTTCTATTGTAGCTCCCCTGCATTTAAAGTTCCAATGTCCAGTAATGAAATTCTTTTCGTTAATTGTTCATCATGAAAATGTTAGAAAATCGACATATGTTTAAATTTATGTGGATGAGCCGCCACTGCTTAAGAAATAGCGGAAGAAAAGGCATATTATTCCAGCCCTTAAAAGTTAAAAGACAACCTGTTGTTCTAGACCCCCATATCACTCCCCTGAAAAATCTCCACCTTCCCACAATCTCTCTCAAACCTTCCCTTCCTCAATTATCTCTCTCCGTCTATGATGCACATCATAAACGAATGCCTCTCTAACTGTCTAGCCAGCACTCCTTCTATGATGCTCTAGACCATTCCCCGATCTCTCTCACATCATAAACATATGCCTCTCTATCTAGCCAGCACCATGCTTGGATAAATAGGGTTGATGTCAAAAAGGCAGTTGACCATTGATCCTTTGCTGAGCAATCATGACAGCCGACCCTGAATAGCTGGATGGTGAACTCATTATAAAATTCTAAACCTACTGTTTGATCTGTTGTCTTTGATTATGTATTAGTGTTTCCTTTATCCTTTCCCTTTATGGATAACTCATGGCTGTATCTTCTCCTCGGCTGTTTTCTAAAATGGCTCTTTGTATATTTATTCTTATGGCAATTAATATTGGACACTGGATAATTCAGAAATGAGGATTCCAAAGATGGAATACGACAATATGAATAGTTTGGCACATTTCATACTTTTTTTTATTTTTATTTTTATTTTATAAAGATGCTTATATTATGTTAAGAGGAATTATACGATCCTTGACGAAAGGATATTTGTCGCATCATAGACAATTTAGTTTTGTAATAGTGGTGGTCATTGGCTTAGAGGTCCAGACTGTCGGTCTGATTGGCGCCCCCATGGATGGACCATGCCCTGAAACCTCCTTGATTAAAGATCCAACCATCCAATCTTTGGATGTTTTCAGTTGAATGTGGACCATAGCTATATTTCTTTTTGAACCATCTCTTTTCAGGTCACCAGTTGAAAGGCTAGGATTACCCTATTGTGATATTTTTGGGGCATGGTTCATCCGCAGTGGGGCCCATCAGAACTGCCAGGATCATTAAATGATGGATCACTCTGTTACAATCTAAAAACTAGAGGGTACTTTGGGGCAAGGATCATAAGATTCGTCTTCTGTGAAAATGCGTTAGGAATTATGTACAGAGAGTGCTCTTCTGAAACACCTCAGAGCTTTTTATACGCAAACTCATTTCCGTTCCGTACCAGCTTATTAGCTTTGGTTGACTGTGTTGCACTGCCTATACTTTGGGCGCTATGTTTTCTTAGCACCATACTTCTCAATGGCTTCTGTGACCACTAATGCTATTCCGTCCACGATCTCTTGTGGGTGTTAGTTGTGAAAGAATTTGATTATCCACATGCCCCCAGGGTTTTCTCACAATTAGTTCGGGCTGAGGGTTATAGGTAGGCAATGATAGCTACCTTGTTTTACAATTAGACGCTATGTTGTCCCTCCATTAGTTCCTACAGTGTTGGTATATGAATACCTTAACAGTATAGTTTCCTTTGTGCAGTGACTCTAGGGCGATCCAGATGGTTGAAACTTGAATCTCAGGATACAGAACGCCCAGATCTGGGGAATGCTCGGGTTGTTGTCACTGGGGGCAGGGGACTGAAAAGTGCTGAGAACTTTAAATTAATAGAGAAGCTCGCAGAAAAGCTTGGTGGAGCAGGTTTGTGATCTATGAATCTTCTGCATGTGAGCCAATCCATTGGTTTCTGTTTATGCTTGCTCCCCTTATCGTAAATATGTGGATAGCCAGTGTAGTAGATCAGACTCAACTGTTGGCTGTTGTGTGCTCGCATGGTTCTCATTATATTATTACTGTACTATTAGATCAGACTCAACTGTAGCTGTTGCCCGTTGGTATGGTTCTCATTAAATTCTAACTCACACACAGCATCTCACGCATGCAGTTGGTTGTAGATGGCAAGCACGCGCTCTCTCTCTCTCTCTCTCTCTCTCTCTCTCTCTCTCTCTCTCTCTCTCTCTCTCTCACACACACACACACAGAGGGAGGGAGGGGATTTCACAATTTTCAATCTTGAACTCTGGGGTACAATTTTAAATGACTTAGAAGATGCATGAGAATGACTTGGACCTCATCATTTTTGTTTTCTGTATTGATTCTTGCTATCTTGTTGCTTAGTTGGAGCTACTAGGGCTGCCGTTGATGCCGGATTTGTTCCTAACGAGCTTCAGGTAACTCTCCATTAATTTTTAGCAATTTCACATCATGTGAGAGGAAGAATCATACTTGGTGTATTCATGCTATTAGTATCTCTAGTGCTAGTCAATTGCCATGAAACCTGCCTTGCATGCCATTCGCAGGTGGCTCCAAACTATAACTGCATGCTGCTGTCTTAAAATGTAGAAGTTTGCTGAGCATGAATGCTTTCTTGACACATACTTTGCATGTGGACACCGTGGTATTAAAAAATGGTTAACAGTGGAAAGTGTTACGTGATACTGAGTTGTAATGCCCATTCTGAAAAAAAAAAATGGTCCATATTGGCCATTATGGGTCCCTAGTGATCCATTTCAGGGCTAATATAGTTTTTTTTTTTTTCCTTCAGTTGTTTCTTTTTGAATGTTATAGGGCCGTAATGGCTGTTAAGGCCCGTATCGTAACAGCCATCATGGCGGCCGTTATGGCCATCGTTACCTTTGTTGAATACCTCGGTGGACTCACATAACAACTTGTCACTTGTGTGGGACATCTGAACCCTATATCACGAGAGCCCTACAATTAGATGACATGGACCATAAGTAGGCCAGTCTACTCATCAGGCCAGCTGCAGATTGTAACTTTTGCTGATCTTTTTAAACTGACCATTGTTTTCCCACATGTCCCTCACCTGATGAGTCAATAAGCCTGAGTTCTGGGGCCAGGTTATCTACACAGCTGGACCATCTGTTGGCTTTGATTCTGTTTATGGACTAGAAATTGCAACTGTTAATGTTCTTTTAGCAAAATGGAGCTATTGCAAAGAGCAGTCCATCATCATCATCATCATCCTCTGAGCCTTTACTCCAACTAATTGGGTTCAACTACACAACTCTTCTGCCATTCTACTCTATCAAGGATCACATCCTCAGTTAAACTGTAGGTCCTCAAATCTTTTCGTACTACCACCACATTTGTTCTTTTGGGCCTTCCCTTACCCTTTTTAGAGCCTCCAACTTGAACCCACCCACTCCTAAGCGGTGCAGTTCTAGGTCTGTTGCACATGGCCAAACCATCTAAAGTCTACTTCCTTCATCTTATTAGCTATTAGTGCTGCTCATAAGCTCCCTCGAATGCATTCATTTCTAATTCTATCCTTCCAATTCTTGCCACTTATCCATCTTAACACCCTCATTTCAGCTGCACTCATCCTATGAACATGGTTTTTGCTTAACTGCTCAATTTCTATTCTTCAAAGTATGGCAAGAGCAGTATGTAAGGATCCTTAACATCTTCTTGACTGCTTCCACTGTCATGTTAACAGCACAAATAAAGGGTATGGATATTGATAGCCACCTTGACTGATACATACACCGTTTTGTTTCTACACATGGTAAGACAATGTAACTACTTTGCACTTTGTATTTCCAGAAGTAGAAATGGTGGGTGTATCTCAGTCAAAGTGTAAAATGTTGGTTCCTGTTGTCATTAGGGTTATTTTCGCAAAGGACCTGGTAATCACAACCATTGATCTATCTGATCATGTTTATATTACCCTATACTAATATGCGATCATCTCTGAGTTCTCTTTTTATCATGATCTTTTAATGTAATTGCATCTGTCGTTTCCTCTTAAGGTTGGTCAAACTGGGAAAATTGTTGCCCCAGAGTTGTATATAGCATTTGGGGTCTCAGGAGCCATCCAGCATTTGGCAGGAATGAGAGATTCTAAGGTCATTGTAGCTATAAACAAGGATGCTGATGCACCCATATTTCAGGTGATGGCCGAACTCTTGAATTTATTACAGAGCTTGTCCTGTTGTGTGATGACCTTGATGTTCACCAATTACCATTGTTTAAGATTTATCAGCTACCTCCAATGTTGTCAAATCACATAAGCCATCAGCCTGGGCTAATCGCTTATGCCATCGCGTAATTGCATGAGTGATCGCTCAGGCTGATGGCCTTTTTTTTTTTTTTTTTTTTTTTTGAAAATTGAAAAAATAAAAAAATTGGTTAAAAAAATAGAAAAAATGAAGAAAAACTATGTATAATTCTATGTAAGTTTTGCTAATTCTCAAACTAATGTTACCTTGAATTGCAGGTTGCTGATTATGGGCTTGTAGCCGATCTGTTTCAGGTTTTGACTGAGCTGCTAGAAAAGCTTCCAGAATGAAAGTAGCCTGTTTATTCTAACTTCCCCTCTAATACATTCATAAAACTAAATTAGTTCAGATGAGATGCAAAAGGATAAGAAGAGGTGCTCGGCATCGTCCAATAAACCGGGCCTATTCAGCTCAAGATCTCAGTCATCTGGTATATGGCAATTTGCCAAATCTCACTGCCATTTTCAAACCGTTGCCCATCGTGTAGTGTATCAGAGGGTGACATATCCAATCTCAGCCAATTGTTCATATTAATTATTTTTTTGGGTGTGTTTGGATGCTCGATTGAACTAAATTACAGTCATCTAATTCAATAGTTTGACAAAATGTCCAAAGCTGGGTGGTACCGCTTGTAGTGATGACCAAAAGCTTAAGTGCAATTACATGCATTTCAAATGGCAATTTGAAAATGTAATTTCCAGTTAGAAGCTAGTCTATAACTATAATGGAGCTGGGTGGGCCCATTCTGGTCATTTCCACTTGTGGAAATGGATAATTGCAATTCAGTTCCATTGAGCATCCAAACAATGCCTGTGTGTATGTGTGAACTTCACCGTATTCCATTCATAGATCGGTGCAGTTTTTGAAGAGCTATGTAGCAGCACACGCTTGATGAGGCATGTGTGAAATCCATGCCAGTCATCATTAGAGGCCCATTGTCAGTCTGTCCTGGCAAAAAAGTCCTGTTTGTTCAATATATTAAGGCAGGCCACAACTTAGGTTGTTGGTTTAGGATGTTAGATTTATGGTTAAAAATTAATCAGACTAAAACAGAATACACAGTGCAATTTTAGTAACAATAGTAGTGAGAATGAGGAATTAGTTAAGATTGCTAACTCAAAAAGTTTCTCAAAATGACCGCCTTTGATTTCTTCCTTTGATTACTCATGAGGTTGTAGAAACTGAGAAGCATGTTGCGCATAGAATTTAAGTTGGGTGGAAGAAATTGAGATGTTGCTCTGGAGGTTTATGAGATCATCATGTACCACTTAAACTGAAAACGGTAATTTATAAGATAGAGATAAGTTCAACCATGCAGTGCTTTATGAGCCATAATGTTGGGTAGTTAAGGAACAACATGTTTATAAGATGAATCTAGCTGAAATTAGGATGTTGGATCAATGTGTGGCGAGATTGGTAAGGATAGAATTAGAAATGAGTGCATATATGGGAAATTACATGTGGTTAATAAGATGAGGGAAAGTAGACTTTGATGGTTTGATTACGAAATTAGTATGACTTGAAGGCTTTAAAATGGATAGGAAAAGGTCCAAAAGGACATGGATGAAGGTAGTAGGAAAAGAACCGATGCTCTGTGATCTATGTGAATTTATAGCTCGTGATAGAGTGGAGTGGCTGAACAGGATTGATGCCCTGTGATCTACATGAATTTATAGCTTGTGATAGAGTGGAATGGCTGAACAGGATTCATTTAGCTGACCTCAATTTGGATAAGGGTCAAACATTGATGAAGGCTATAAATTCATAACGTTTGGCCCCTCTAGAGGTATTGAAAAAAAAAAAAAGGATTGTTTCTGCATTTTGAGTGGATCGGATCGTGTCCGCCTCCTGTTTTGGGGGTCTCGAAAATTGCAACTGGGCCATAGCCGATTTGTATCTATCATAATATCGGCACCATCTGATCGTCCATCATTGAATCGTCTTCAAGGTTCGACATTTGTAAAATGTTTCTGTACCTGCCTACATGACTTTGTTGATGGTCATATGGACCACCTAGCCAATGTTGCCAAAAATTTGCAGCAGAAAGGTTTAACATGCAGCAAAAATTTTCTTACAAATGTCATGGGGCATATAAAAAAAATCACAATCATAGGACAATCCTAACCCTTCGATTTGCCAATAAAAAATCGACAGCTCAAAGACAACAGTCAATATCTAAGTGAAAGCTTGGCCAAGATCCTTGCTTACCATTTTCTAATCTATGGGAAAGAAAAGACCAACGGTCCGGATCACTAAACCATGTGCCCCTGTGCAAAGTTAAGAAGCTCGAGTGTACTACCGTCCACCACATATTCCTCTTGAGGATCACATAATTCCAAAATCTTTTGGGTCCACCATGTCTTTTATGTGAATCTACTCCGTCCATCAGGTGATAACTACTTTTCTAACAGTACACGCAAAAGATAAGCCCGATTAAAAACTCCGGTGGGCCCCACCAACGGGAATAGTGTAAAATTGCTCCCAAAACCGTTTAGTTCACAGGGTGTCGCCTGCATGAGTTTTTGTATCAGGCTCATTTTTGTACTTCTCTTCGTCATGGTGAGTTAGACCTCATGAACGGGTTTGATGTAATCTATACTACATGGTGACTCCACTCACAAACCTATGATCCCATCCCATTCCCACTGTTTCATTTGGTGTGGCCCATTTGAGTATTTCGACCTGAGGCCATAACATCTAGGTTAGAATCTGATGGATGGAGTGCATTTTACATTTACAATGTGGTGGGCTCCACAGACAAGGGTGGTGTTTTGTGCACTGCGTAGAACGGGTGCGGCTTCGGCGGATCCGGATCCACCGAGGTGGGTGGATCCCTGACTTTGGGGCCCACCTTCATGTATGTTACTTACATCCACTCAGTCCATCCATTTTGAAATATCATCTTAGGCTGTAATCCTAAAACAGAAGCAAATTAATTTTCATGTTGACCACACCATAGGAAATAGTGGTGATTGACTTTTAAAAAATTCTCGTGGGCCACGAAATTTTTCGATCAATCTGATATTTATGTGATCCCTTCATCTAGGTCTTTGTGACCTTATCAACAGGTTGGATGGAAAACAAACATTCCGGTGGCCCCCAAGAAGTTTTTAATGGTGGGCATTCAATCATCACTTTTCCTGTGGTGTGGTACATATGAGACTTATATATGCTTTATTTTTGGTATAGAACTCTAAAATGATCTTTTAAAACGGATGGACGGCATGGATGTAAGTAACGTACATAAAAGTAGCCCCTACAGTCAGGGATCCACCCACCTTGGTGGATCCGGGTATCCACCGAAGCCGCGCCCGCGTAAAACTAGAGGAATCCGGTCGTCCAAAAATCTCTCTCTCTCTCTCTCTCTCTCTACAGTACCAAACGGCAGGTGCATTGCTTGTAATCTTACTCTGATAGATTCCAATTTCGATTTTTTCTTTTCTTTTCTTTTTTCAAAGCAGCGATAACGAAATTCTTCAATCCCAATATATCCGGATTGATTTTCTATGACAGATGAATTCTTAATGTATACATGAGTTCGGAAATCATTGGTTTGATGAATTTTAGCAATGCATATAAGAGAAGTGATCACATGTCGTTTGCGACATGGTAATTCACCATGTTGGCGACTCACAAGGACGCATTGGCGCGCAGTCCAATCGACTGATGACCTAGGATACGTTCCTTGGGTCGCCATGCAAACATTGATGGGAGACGTGGAATTTCCCCTCTATGTGAATCATTTAGGAATTTCCACAAACACAAGGGATACCAACAAAAGTCTGTAAGTCAATCCACACAACCACAACCAATGTATCTAAGAGAGAAAATAAAGAGAAGCTGTCTGCAGCTGTTAGTTATAGCCCTGCTTTGTTGGAAGCGGTGATGGATTTGTGCAAATCCAAAACCGTGTGAGCATCGTCTGAGCTAGCTGTGCTAGCTGTGAGATTAGATTTTCTTTCTAAAATTAGATTGCTAGCTGTGAGATTTTTCTAGCTGTTGAGATTTTTTCTAAGTTTACTCTGCTAGCTAAGAGAAGATAAACAGTAGATTTTTTCTAGATTTTTTTCTTTCTCTAGCTGCCCCTGGGATGTATCTGGACAGGGATAGATTAGTCTTTTTACGTAACAAGAAAAGCCTATAACAGCACCGTGTATTCATTTCCATTTCAATACAATTCTAATAAAGCAGCATATCACTGTTTCTTTTAAAGTTTATTTTCTGTTTTTGAGGTGGCTGCAGCCACTCGTCAGCAAAGGATTGGGTTTACAACCCAACAAACTGGTATCAGAGCCGACGATCCTTGGGCCTCATCAGCAAGAGGCAGATCCTGCACTCCCGGTTTTCAAAAAAAAATCAGTTTTGAAAAAAAATCAGATTGCTGTTTTTTTTTTTAAAAAAAAAAATCAGATTGTAAAAAAAAAAAAAAAATAAATCAGATTTCAGAAGATTTTTTTTTTTTAAAAAAAATTTGTTCTTTTAGTTCATCCCTCTCTCCTTAAAAAAAAAAAAAAAAAGATGGCCAGCACCATCCAACCGCAGGTTCCTAAGTTGTCAAAGGACAACTATGAAAAATGGTGCATCCAAATGAAGGCGTTGTTCGGGTCGCAAAAACTATGGGAGATCGTCACCGATGGGTATGTAGAACCCACTATGGAGGAAGAAGTCGCCTTCACCAACGAAGAAAAGACCGCTCTCAAAAATCAAAGGAAGAGAGACAACAAGGCTTTGTTTCTCCTCTATCAAAGGTTGGATGAGTCCACCTTCGAAAACATTGTCGAAGCAATATCAAGCAAGCAAGCATGGGATACCCTTGGCACCGTCTTCAAGGGTGTAGATTGAGTGAAGCGGTTTCACCTTCAAACATTAAGAGCCGAGTTCGAAGCGACTCATATGAAGGAATGTGAGAATATTACTGATTATTTTTCACAATTACTTATAACTGTTAATAATTTAAAAAGAAATGATGAGAATATTGAAGATGTCTGAGTTATTAAAAAGATACTTTCATCCCTCACAACCAAGTTTGAGCACGTGGTTGTGGCGATCGAAGAATCAAAAGATATTGAAAAACTCTCCATTGAGGAGCTGATGGGGTCATTGCAAGTTCTTGAGCAACGAATGCAGAAGAATGCTAGTTCCATGCTTATGAAACAAGATTTGAAGTCAAGATTGACTTTGAATGATAATAATGGTGGATGTGGAAGTTTACAACATGGTGGATGTATTGCTAGCAATCGCGCAAGAGGCAGATGGTGCAGATACCAACAAAGCCATGGCCAAAACCAGCAGAAAAATACCAATTTTCGTAGAAGAAGAAATGGTAGAGGTAGATCTATGCGTGGACGGGGAAGTACAAAGAACATCCAATGCTATAATTGAAATAAGTTTGACCACTATGCATCTGATTGTTGGAGTTAGCCGGTGAATCAAGACGAGTTATCCAACCATGCCGAAGCATCAGGCCATGAACAAGAAAGCTCCACACTTCTCCTTACACAAGAGAAAGATAGTGATCAGCAGGATGTATGATATCTCGACAATCACATGTGCGGCCACAAGAAACTCTTTGTGGAACTCACAGAAGGAGTTCATGGAGATGTAACGTTTGGAGACTCATCAAAAATGCCAGTGCAAGGTAAAGGCAAAATCAAAATCTTTCAGAAGAATGGTGTTCCAAACTATAACTCCAATGTGTACTATGTGCCTAACATGAAAAGTAACATATTGAGTCTCGGACAACTCCTTGAAAAAGGGTATGTCATACACATGGAGAACTCTTCTCTTTCCATAAGAGATATGCATGGACGTTTGATTGTAAAAGTCCAGATGGCGAAGAATCATATGTTTCCTCTTCATATAAACACAATGCTTGAGAAGTGTTTGTATGGAAAAGTAAAGAATGATTCCTGGATGTGGCATCTTCGCTTTGGCCATCTAAACTTCAATGGCTTGAAACTTCTGTCCTCATCAAGCATGGTGCATGGCTTGCCTACCATTGAAGCTCCAGAACATGTGTGTGAGGCGTGTACACTTGGGAAACAACAAAGAAACTCCTTTCCAAGTGGAGTATCCCGAAGAGCAAAAGAACCGTTGCAGTTGGTTCACACTGACATCTGTGGACCATTAGAGCCAATCTCTCTTGGAGGTAATAAATACTTTATTACCTTCATTGACGATTTTAGTAGAAAGTTGTGGGTGTATGTAATCAAAGAGAAGTCTGCTGCTTTTACTATTTTTAAAAATTTTAAGGCCCTTGTTGAAAAAGAAAGTGGTCTTAAAATAAAAACCCTTAGATCTGACAGAGGTGGGGAGTACACCTCAAATGTTTTTCGAGAATATTGCAGGGAACATGGCATTAAGCAACAACACACTGCAGCGTACACGCCACAACAAAATGGAATTGCGGAACGAAAAAACCGCACCATCCTCGATATGACGAGGACCATGCTGAAGGAGAAAAGTCTGCCAAAGAATTTCTGGGCAGAGGCAGTTGCATGTACTGCCTATCTGCTCAATAGGTGTCCAACCAAGAGCGTCAGATTCCAGACACCGCAAGAAGCATGGAGTGGATACAAGCCGAGCGTGGCGCACCTTAAGATCTTTGGGTGTGTCGCCTACGCTCAAGTTCCAGAAGCGAGAAGAAAAAAGCTTGATGATCGTGGCGAGAAGTGCATCTTCATCGGCTACAGCGAAGAGTCAAAGGCATACAAGCTCTACAACCCACTAACCAATAAGCTGGTGGTAAGTAGAGATGTAGTATTCTGCGAGGAAGAATCTTGGAAGTGGAACCAGGAAGATTCGGCCAAAGAAAGTCAGGTTGAGGCCGAAGTATATGAAGAAGAGAGGCATATGAATCAGGAGCAGACACCCACATCACCCCCTTCGGATCTCAGAAGTCCAGGAGTACGCTTCATATCTCCTGGAAGTATTTCATCAAATCAGAATTCATCCAGCACATCTTCATCCGATTCTCCTTCATCCTTGGCTCCTATTAAAATGAGAAGCCTCAACGACATCTATGCAGAAACTGAGGAAGTGAATTTACTCTACCTGTATGCAGACCACGAGCCTCTCACATTCGAGGAGGCTGTGAATGAAGAATGTTGGATAAAGGCTATGGAAGAAGAGATTCATGCCATCGAGAAAAATCAAACATGGGAGTTGACCTTACTCCCTAAAAGCCAGAAGGCCATTGGTCTCAAATGGGTGTATAAAATCAAGAGGAATGCCGATGGTAAGATCGAACGATATAAAGCAAGGCTCATAGCAAAAGGTTACAAACAGAAATATGGGGTAGACTATGAAGAAGTTTTCGCCCCAGTTGCTCGCCTTGACACTATAAGAATGATTATCTCCCTTGCAGCTCATCACAGTTGGATGATCTACCAACTGGATGTGAAATCTGCATTCTTAAATGGGGTACTCGAAGAAGAAGTATACGTTGACCAGCCTGAAGGCTTTGTCATGCAAGGGGAGGAACACAAGGTGTATCGGCTGAAGAAAGCCCTGTATGGGTTGAAGCAAGCTCCTCGTGCTTGGAATGCACGGATCGACGGTTATCTTCAAGAGAATGGTTTCGTCAAATGTCCATATGAGCATGCCGTCTACACAAAGAAGAATGCCCATGGTGATATGCTTATCGCTTGTTTATATGTTGATGATCTGTTGTTCACTGGAAACAGCCAGGAGATGTTTGAAGAATTCAAGCAGGCTATGTTCAAAGAGTTCGAGATGACTGATGGTGGATTGATGTCCTTCTTCTTGGGCATTGAGGTGAAGCAACAAGTCGGCGGCATTCACATATCCCAGAAGAAGTACACAAAGGAACTTCTTGAGAAGTTTCAGATGGCCGACTGTAAAGCCGTAAATACACCTGTTACAACAGGCCTGAAGCTCACGAAAGATGGAGAAGGAAGAAACGTCGACTCAACCCTATTCAAGAGCCTAATCGGAAGCTTAAGGTACCTCACAATCACTAGGCCAGATATAGTCTACAGTGTTGGGCTTCTAAGCCGATATATGGAAGCCCCAAAAGAGTCACACTGGCTAGCTGCAAAACGAGTACTGAGGTATATCAAAGGGACTATTGAATTTGGTCTTTTTTATCCGTACAATGATGAGGCAATGCTGTATGGATACTCTGATAGTGATTGGGGTGGTGACCAAGATGAAAGAAAAAGCACCACAGGCTATGCTTTCTATCTTAGGTCGACAGCATTCACATGAAATTCAAAGAAGCAGACTGTGGTCACCCTGTCCACATGTGAAGCTGAGTACGTAGCAGCCTCATCCACTGTATGTGAGGCGATCTGTGTTGAGAAATCTGCTAAAAGAGCTGAAGCATTCGCAGGAAGAATCCACAGTCATATATGTGGATAACAAGTCGGCAATCGAGCTAGCTAAAAATCCGGTGTAGCATGGAAGAAGCAAACACATTGATACCCGGTACCATTTTCTGAGAGATCATGTGAAGCAGAAAACGATGAAATTAGAGTATTGTCATACTACGGAACAGGTGGCGGATATTTTCACAAAGGCATTGCCGACAGATGCATTCAAACGACTAAGAACGATGCTCAGAATGAAGCCGGTTTTGGTTTGAAGGGGAGTGTTGGAAGCGGTGATGGATTTGTGCAAATCCAAAACCGTGTGAGCATCGTCTGAGCTAGCTGTGCTAGCTGTGAGATTAGATTTTCTTTCTAAAATTAGATTGCTAGCTGTGAGATTTTTCTAGCTGTTGAGATTTTTTCTAAGTTTACTCTGCTAGCTAAGAGAAGATAAACAGTAGATTTTTTCTAGATTTTTTTCTTTCTCTAGCTGCCCCTGGGATGTATCTGGACAGGGATAGATTAGTCTTTTTACGTAACAAGAAAAGCCTATAACAGCACCGTGTATTCATTTCCGTTTCAATACGATTCTAATATAGCAGCATATCACTGTTTCTTTTAAAAAAGTTTATTTTCTGTTTTGAGGTGGCTGCAGCCACTCGTCAGCAAAAGGATTGGGTTTACAACCCAACAAACTGGTATCAGAGCCGATGATGGGAAACCACGGAGTGGTCAATGAACTCCACTATGCATGAATGGGAATACAAGCTTTCTTCTCAAGCCAACACTTGCTTGAGGATTAATTTTTCATGCATGAACGGGTCGTAGTTATTCAAACAGCTGAGCTCAGTAGCGTGGGCTTGTAACCTAAGCAGGGGCTTTAAGGTGGTGATGGACGGTTGTCCGGCCCAGTTCAGTAGGGCCCATGAGCTGTGGTGCTAGCTCGCCCATTCCACGAAGGCATATTGAGCCATGCAACCTAAGTTGTCTTGGAGTAGGAGGCACTCCTGATTTTTATTTTATTTTATTTTTTTAATTAGCCCACCACATGAGCTAAGGACCTGATGTAGGCCCACTTTAGCCTATGAGCAAAGGGACTGGGCTGGAACTAGGCACCCTCTTCAGTCTTCCACCACAGGCTGGGTGGGCCCTCCTCACAGCTTTAGGCTGGGCTTGGACTTATTAGCTTGGCCCATTTGTTAGTTTTGGACCTGGCAAGAATCGCCCAATTAATTTTCTGGGTTGGCCTTAGCGTGCTTGGATTCATACATGGTTAGAGTTCTATCTAGCAAACATGCCCTTCAAACCAGTCAGGTAACATGCATCTTGCATCTGGACGTTGGTTTAATGTCCATTTCTGTATGCATATGTGGCCCACTTGATCAGCGGATGAAATTGGGATTTAATCAATTTTCAGCCATTCGGGCCTGGTTAGGCCAAGGCCCAACCAACTTTTTAAGTTTGGCTCAGGCGTGCTGCACTACGCCCATGCTAGGCTTGGACAAGGCATGGGCCATTTCGCTTTATAGTGTCCGGCCAGTCCATGCTATGTGTGCTCAACAATGTAAAGGTTACCCGTCCAATTATTGGATCTTGCTGTCCACAACTTAGCCATTCATATCGAGGACCGCTGCATCAATGGTTCTGATTAGTGAGTGGTCTTTAATCCTTGAAGACTTTAATTTGGGGTGCTCAAAGATTCCCTAAATCCATACTCATGTGTAGCATAAACCTCATGCATGTATCCATATGTGCCCATCTGGCACACGTGTATGAGATCCAAGCCATTTATTAAGTGGATCCCAGTTTTTGTATGGCCTGGTACCTGTGGACACTCCACCATAGAAGAGTTACCTTAAGAATAAAGAAATAATTCCCATAAACCTTGTAGAATAAAGGGACCCAGTCAGGAGTAATTTTTATTCACCGACTGGAACTGATGATAATGAAGGGATTGTAAGATCTGTGGTCCGTTTGGATACTATTAAATAAGTACATTTTCTAACTTATATAAGTTAATAAGTTACTTTTGTTAAGTTTGATTATTAAACTTCAATTAAGTAGCTTTTAAGATAAAGTAATTTATTTTCTTTAAGTTTTTTTTATTTATTGCTTTTCAACTTTCAAAAGTTACTTCCTTACCAATACCTCGGTGTTGAAACGAGGTATCTTTCACTCAAGTCTACCACTTGAGTTATGGACCAGGGTTTGTGACAATGTGACACAACTTAGGGAATATAATCTTTGTGGCCATGAACTCCTAAGTTTATGAGATTGGAAAATCATCCAATGAATGAGTAGATGATCAAGTGGGCCCCGCATGATGATGACCCATATTGAAGTGGTCCCACGTGATGGACGATTCACATCAAAGATCCGCCCTTGATGATGAATGGCCCTACATCCAAGGCGAGCCCCTCATGATAGGCAACTCACATTGAAGGGGGGGCCCACATGATGGGCAACCCACATCAAAGGTGGGCTCCACATGATGAACGATTAGTAATGGTGGGTCCCACATGATGGGTGATCCACATCAAGGCATGAGACCACCAAAGTTTCTTTAATGAACTATGCACATTAAAGGTCGGCTCCTAACGATGAATGGCCCACAACCAAGGTGGGTCTTGCATGATGGACAACCCACATCAAAGGTGGGACCTGCATGATGGATGCCCGCATCAGAGGTGGGGCCACATAATGAACGATCCACATTAAAGGTTTGCCCCACATGATGGATGATGGATGTGAGGGTAACCAAACAGACTTTAATGAATGATCCACAGTAAAGGTTTGCCCCATAATGATTTATACAAACTAATGACTCGATATCAACAATAAAAGATTTACAAAATTCAATATTTGAAAAATATTAAAATGCATTTAAACATAAGCCGCAAAGTCGCGTAGCTTCTCTTGGCAACCATGCATCCCTGGCGATTATACCCGGCTCCTCATCAGTTTGAACCTGAATATCATTTAAGCTACCTGTGCTACCTGTATGGTTATATATTTGATGGATGAGTAGCCAACTCAGTGTGAATTCCCCTCAAGATTACACACTCCCGCCTTAACTAAGCATAGTTAAAAACAACAAGACATTCAAAACAATACATGATGTAATCTTATTTAAATGTATGGATGCGTGAATGCACATCGACCTGGGGATGCTCATCCAATCGGACTTGGGCTCGTCACCTATGCAAAAAACTGGTCACCAGTGTAGCATATATCCCATACAGCATGGCGCCAAGTCATCGTACATATCTCGTACGTAGGTCACTAGCATAGCATAACTCATACAGCATAGTGACCAAGGGTCGATAGCGGGTAGTCTGGGAGCTAGCGAAACGATACCTCACTAACCTAAGTGCACGTATTACAGCATCCAGAATTAGCAATCCGTCATCGCCAATATCCTATGAATGAATGATTAGCCAAACTATTATTATTCCAATTACAATCAGCCAATTTAAGTAACTCAAAAGTCACTACGAGGGGCTCGTCACCCAGCGTAGGCCGACAGCTCGGGCATAGTGTCCCATGACCACCATCCCCGGCTCATGAGGCTACCACTTTAGGATGTTTAATAGAACCCGTCAACTAATGGCTAATCATATTTAGTATATGAGGCTTACCATCGCATGGTTAATTGCACAAAATAAAATATCGAACCCATATAGGGCAAATACCAAAACAAAGTCACGTAGGACGAATATCAAAACTAAGCCACATCGGGCAATTATCAAAACTAGGCCACATAGGGCCAATATCAAAACCACCCGATAAAAGACTATCCTAAAAAAAAATCACTTAGACACAGCAACCCCTGGATGACAGGCCCACATCAATAATCAGTTCAAATCATCACTCAATAACCACTAAGTCGAAGGTCCATTGCAATTAGGGGTGCACACGGGTCGGTTCGGTCCGGTTCTGGGGTGAAACCAGAACTGAACCGTTCCCAACGGTTCTAGGATATTTGGAACCAGAACCGAACCGTTAGCACCCTAAAACAGAACCGGAACCAAACCGTTAAAACTAGTTCGGTTCCACGGTTCTGGGCTTTTTATAATCCAGCCCAATTGCATGTTTTATTTTGTAATCTAGTCCATGTCCATTCTTGTTGTGACCCATTTGATGATTGGTTTAGATATTGTATAAGGTGTGTTAAAATACATTTATGAACAGTCTCGGAATTCAAGGGGTCTGCGATTGCCGATTCTGTAAGGCATGTTCTGGTTGTGGGGAGGTTTGTGGAGGAGGTCGGAATCGAGACGGTCTCCAATGATTTCTTCTGTGCTTTCCATGAGACGAGCTGGCATTTCTTTAATTTGGATCCGGTAATGGATATGGAGAGTGTGAAATTGGAAAGAGAGCTGTGAAGAAAATGCGATGCAGCTTGAATTTCATGTCATTCTACATGTCTGATGAAATTCCTCAACTAGACATTGTTTTTCTCAAGCTCGGTTCAACTCTACCCATGTCATTTAGGTGTGTAAGCACTGCTGTGGATGGGAGTGGTGCCTGGAAATTGTACTGATCTAACAATCCGAACCATCCAACTTCCCACATTTCTCCATTTAAACAACCCACATTTAGTTACTGATTAATAAATTCTTATTGAATTTTGGTAAGAAGCCAGCAGAACTTGGAACATTCTGTGAGCTTGCTACACAATAGAGAAAATAATGTAATTGTCATTGCTGGCGTTTTAAATTGAAGAATGTTTGGAATAAAGAGATGGGAGTCTACCATATTCAAGGTTTTAAAATTTAAAACAAACATTTATGGAAACAATCAAATGGTGCATTGTAAACCATAAATCATGAGTCAAATATGGAAACAATCAAAGGGTTCCTGGTTCTGTTCCAAGTTCGATTCTAGGTTCAGTTCCACGGTTCGGTTCCGTTCTACATACCCCCAAACCGAGAACCGAACCGATTACATCGGTTCTTTGATTTTTGGAACTGGAACCAAAACTGGTGCACTCTAGAACTGGACCAAACCGAACCGTTTGGTCAGTTCCGGTCCGGTTCCACGGTTCTACCAGTTCGATGTGCACCCCTAATTACAATCATAACTAATCGAGTTATATCCCAAGTATGCGTATACATTTATAGGTGGGGGTTTCCCACTGATGTACCACTTTAAGTCCCATAAGTAATTCACAAATAATCCACAATCATAAAATAAATGTGTAGGATAAACATTAAGCACGTAACATAGCAATTCAATTCCAACAATTAACACATGTGATTATAAAATGAAAATGTAAATTATCAATCGAAATTAAAATAAAAACTATCACTTAGTATAACGCCCTGAAAATTGAGAGTTGTGCATACATTCGACTCCCAAGTTCCCGGGTATCACTCATAACCAATTTTACTATTTTGTGTTTAATCTAGTTTAATGAGTAGTATAGAATTACTTGGAACATGAATCGCAATCACATCTAGTCTACTGAAATGGAAGCGGCTAATGTATACAAGTCCACAAAATATAACAATGGGTCGCACAAGGAGTCGCCTAGTAAAAATATAAAAATGATATGTCCAAAAGAATAGTGCGCTGAGTCCCCTACTCAGCAATCCAAGTCCGCCCGCGAAATCTACAGCAAACCGCCCATCAGTTGGAAGTAAGACAGCTCGTCCTCCTCATCAATGCTCGCGCCACACGGCTCATCGAACTCAGCATCTCCTGCAGCTACTGAAGAGTCTAGTTGGTGTTTTAAAACACCGTCCCAGAGTGGGAGTGAGTGATCAACTTAGTGGGTACTATTAGTCTTAAGTTTCAACAAGTATCAATTCTATGATGAATTTAAATGAAGGCATACATTCACAGATCCCTAAGTAGTCTTGTTAATGCATATGCATATATGGTGATATGATGCATGACCACACAACAACACTCCCTTAAGCAACTTCGTCTAACGATCGCACATGACCAACACTCCCTTATTGCGACATCAACTGCCGAGTCGCCAACCTAACTAGTGCGATGTGATCGTGATCGTGTTAGCCGAGTTTTTAATTAATTTCGTTCATCTAGCAGATTGGGAAAACTGGTACACCCCACGGTATCAATGCCCTCAATTAGTTGCGAGGCCAAGGCCCCTCAACGTGCAAGGCTAAGACCCCGCGATCCTTGATCCCATCGAGTTCCCCATCACCGATTTCAAGCACATGGGGAGTGCTAAGAAGTGGGATCGCTCGCTGTCACTACGGGGATACTCGTCACCCCAGCGTAGGCTGATAGCTCAGACACAGTATCCCATTCCACCATGCCCGGCTCTCGAGACAGTGGATCGGTTTCAAACGGTTATCAATGGGCTTCAATGGACGAAGGGTGTCCCGGGTTCCATACAGGTGTGAGTAGACATGGTTAACAAACATGGCTGGTCAGTAAGTGGACTAGACCATACGAGTTCAGGCAAGTATGTGACGGACGATATTGGGTACAAGCGACCCATGTAGTCCAACACTGTCACCCATTCGCATCCGCCCAAACCCGCTGGTCTAGTCACAGGATAGCCTTACCAACGGGACCACATTCTCCCACCTTAGTTCCCTGACCAACCTAGGGATTCGATGGTATTCAATAACACTTCAACAATTCAGGATTCATCTTCTAACACAAGTAAAGTGATGCACATAATACATCAAGCATAAAATTTAAATTTTTCTATAATTGTAACTACTCTCAATAATATGAAATTAATGTGTATGTGTATTGTGCTAGGTTACTGAAGAGATCAAGAACTATATATCATTCATAGGACAAACATACAACCAGGATTTATGCAATCATGCATGCCACAAGGAAGGTTATACTAGAATCATATATGAGATGAACATGTCATACTAAATTCAAGCCCAATCATGTTGAAGAATAAATAAACAACACTTAATCATCTCATATAATTTGGGAGTACCTATCATGTAGGGTCTTAGCTAAATTTTCTCTAGATTACTCAAGCACATCACTCTAACATTCATAATCATTAAATTCATACTAAAATTGGTACTAGGCCACCTAAGAATAATAGTCTGCACCTATGAATCATCAAGAGCTTGCGGAATCGATCTATAGTTGCCAAACTCGCAAGTCGATTCGTAGAGATCGTGAGTCAAATGAACTTGCATGTTAGAATATATGCAAGGCCTAGCTTAACTCAATGAGTTTCTAAAGAAGAAAAGTGGTTACTTACCCAATCAATTGACAATCATGCTTGTAATTGCGAATATGGGGTTTCTTGAGGAAATGGAAGAAGGGTTACAAGATTCTACCTCCCTTAGGTCCACCTTTCTCTCCTTTCTTCTCTCTCTCATTTCTCTCCCTTCGCTCTTCACTCTCTTCTCTCTTCTTGTTGCTGAAATTTTTATGGGAGTGAGTGAGAGAGAGAGTCAAAAGGATTTTATTTCCTGGATTTTGGCCAAATGGCCTCAAGTTCTAATAATCTCCCTACAATGGCCCTCTAGGATCCCCTATTTGGCTTTGGAACTGCCCTGTCACCCCTCTGGCCACCAAATTTGGAGTGTAGGTGTCCCATGGCCCGATAAGAGGCTGTGCAAAATTTGAAGGTAAAGGGACGCGGGGTTTTATCGTACGGTTCCGATCTTTAAACGGCCCTGTGGGCCCCATTCTGGCATTTGGTGCGGCTTTGATAGCCCCCTGGCCATGAAATTTATAGGATAGGTGCTTCATGGGTCGATGAAGGGTCGTACAAAATTTGAGGGTAAACGGACGCGTGGTTTTATCGTACGGGTCCGATTTACGATCAACGGTCATCGTTCCACGATCGGGGTTTAGATTTTGCGGACTGGCGTGGAAAAATGTTTCTAGGTATCAACGTAAATTTAGAAGAGATTCGATAGCTAAAATGCCTAATATCTCGATTTCATTTAAAACGGCCAGTGATTTAGATTCTAGCCTTTGAGCCAAGGCTGGGGTGAGTTGTGTTTGGCAAGTGCTATTAGGAAGGCGCAGATAATTAATTTCTAGGCGTCTGTTGAGTCCGTGGTCTGTAACAGACCACAAGCCCAGTGAGGTCTACGGTTTCTCCAATTTTTAGATTTTTCTGACCCTCCTTGGCTACTGCACAGCCCGCACAGGCTAGCTTAACCGCCCGCCCTTGGTCTGAACATAACCAGACTTGTCCGCCTTAATGGGATAACCTAGGTTAATTTGTTTGTGGCACCCCTCACACGAGCGGTTTAATCGAGTGGTCCTGCGGCAAATCTCACATGAACGCCTCAGGACACTGTTCTGGTTGAACCGGGTGTTACACTTATGCTAATGAAAAAATGGAAAGCTCAAGGGGAAGAAATCATCACCTCAAGATCGAATCGCCACTAGTGTCACTAAGTGCTTGTGCCCTTAGAATCGAATCCTACTACAAATCATGAACTTGTACAACTAGATCCAAGTTTTACGCACTACCTAGGTTTAATATTATAGCCTAGGGTTTCAATTAATTATTCTTAGAGTTTTGATGTAGAATTAGGGTTTTCATCCTAGGGTTTAGTCCTAGGCTTATATTTTCAGGATTTGAACGCTAATTAATGTAAAATTAATTACCATGCTAACCTAGTAACAATAACCTAATTATTAACATTAATGATAGTATTAATATTAGCTAATCATGGTAATAGTGATCATAATGGTGGTAGTAATTAGTACACTTCTACTGTCAATGATAATATTTAGGAATGGTGAGTAAAATTCTAATATTTAGTTTCACCTATATTAATTAATACTAGTATAAGTAATATGCTAGTGGCTAATCAGGTCTATATCAAATTTATCATGATAATAGTAATAAGGATGATAATTGTAACTCGAAATACTTCTAGTCTGAGAAGACGGAGTTGACTCACCATAGTCAACTTGATAGCCCAAAGGTTTACAATTCATCCATAGTTAGGATCAACGTTAGGGTCATAAACTGTGGTTTAGATTACTTAGATTTAGAATTTTATCCATTAGTCTAATCTTGGACTTTGGTTTAGAGTTGAAACCTAATTCATATAATTAATTTATAATATTAAAATGAAGTAAAAAGTAAATAATAATTGTCTATTAATACTAACAACACTAATCTTATAATCAACAGCCTACTAATGGCAAAATAAGAATAGCGTTAATAACAATAATTGTTAATATTAAGTATCTATAATAACTAATACTAGCAAAATTAACCTACTAGTGGTTAACCATATTTAATAATTGTAATAATTATAGTAGCACTAATGATGATGATAAATCATAAAATTTACTTGGGAGAGGAAGCTAACTCACATTGATCGACTCAATAGCGAGTCGGGCTTCCAAACCCGACCTGTTTCCAACAACCCCAAACGAGTCGGCAACTCGATTTGAGTCAGCGAGTCAACCCGTCAGCAACTCACGACCCAATCTAGTGTGGCACTCTCTCTCTCTCTCTCTCTCTCTCTCTCTCTCTCTCTCTCTCTCTCTCTCTCTCTTTCTTCTTCCATTTCTTTTCTCCTCCTTCCTCTTTCTTTTCTTTTCTTCTCTTCCTATCTCTCTCCCTTCTTCTCTTCATTTGCTGCAATGGACATCCAGCTGGTTTAGCTCGGCAGCGGGTCGGGTCAAGATGGTGCGGTGCAACAGCCACTCCTCTCCACCCTGTTTTCCCTTCTTCTTCTTTCTCTTTTTTTCATTTTCCACCTCCAGCATCGGCCAGCAAGGCCTGAAATCCAACCCAGACCAAACTCGGTCGGAGTTGAGGTGGCGTGGCAGAATGACGAGGAAGAAGGTAGCTGTCATTAATGGCGTTTTCTCTACCAAAACTTATTCCTTGGATCTAGCTTCTATGGATGATTTGAATGATCTCCATGGAGCTTGTGGACGGCTGAAATCGAAGCTCTATGGAGGTTGGGAAGAGTTAGCTCTGTGGGTTCGTAGGGAGGAAGAAACGACTGTTCTCTCTCTCTCATTCCTTTTTTTTCCTAAAAACCTAGCTTTGAAGGGCTAGGATTGCTTCGTGGTGAACGGTTACGATGGAAGGAAACGAAGTCACGCGGATTGCTAGCCTGGTAGTTTCCGTGGTTTTCCATAGTCCAGATACGCCTGGATTTGTGTCCACGCAGGTGCATACCGTCGCGTGAAATAGTCAGCGTTTTAGTCATACAGAGATTCCAAACTAGATGGACGGTTAGGATCGTCCTAAAGGCCAGCGTAGGTGGGCCACCGATCGAAGAACGGACGTACATCCATCCGCTGTCAAAAACCAAAGAGAGAGAGAAATCTGTCTTTTTTAAATTTCGGGTCAGAGGCGTTTGACCGAGCCCTCTGGCTCAGTGCACAGCGGGAGTACACGCTCTATGCACATGCACTATGTGCATGGGGTCCACCGTAATGATTTTAGTGAAATCCATTCCGTCCATTATACTTCATGGCTTTTATTGGGCCATATTGACTGGAGATGTGACAGATCCAAGGCTTAGGTGGGCCATACTCTTCAATTCCTAGTTCTAATGGTGGATTTCCATTGATCAAATGGTTGGATCATTCTGAATTTGAATATCAGTGGTTAAGATGGTCTTAGGGACCGCTTAGTTGAGAATCTGTGGATGAGTTAGGGAATAGATGACCTGATATGCCTTTGGAACATTGAATATTATTATTACAATATTATTTATATCATTTATATATAGTATCATTATCTCATTTTATTTTCCACTAAATTGTTGTTGTGGGTCATGTTTATTTATCCATCCACCCAGCTAGAGCTTGGATAAAAGTAAATAAATAAATAAATCATTTTGTAAGTGGGCCACAGTTTAAGTCAACGGTTAGATTTAAAATTTTAATGTCTCGAATATTGAAACTAAGTGGTGGGTCACCCTATGGGAAATTGGGAACCAAATGGATGGCTTGATCTATCTATCAAAGTGACTGAGACATCTCTGAAGCTACGATGGATTATTTTGGAAATCAATAAGTTGAATGGCTTGTACCACCAATGAATGTTGTACTAGACGGTTGAGATTGATGATTCGAGGATCACTTGATGTTGATGCGTAAGGAAAGCTACGTGTGTTTCCACACACGTATAAACTAGTTTAGATTTTCTTGATAACACCCGAGTATTGAATAGTACGGGGTGTTACGGTTCTCGAATATCAAGACCCATGCTCAAGCCTTAAAAATAAATAACAAAAAGCTAATATAGAGAAGAGTGATAATGGTTAATTCAAACAGTGGTAATGGCCAACATAGCAAATAGGAGAGTGACAACGGTCAACTCAATAAAAGAAGAATAGCAATGGCTAACTCAACAAATAGAAGAGCGACAACGACCAATTCAATAATAAGGAGAGTGGCAATGGCCAACTCAGCAAATAGAAGAGCAGCAATGGCTGATTCAATAATAAGGAGAGTGGCAATGACCAACTCAATAAAGAGACGAGTGGCAAGGCCAACTCAATAAATTTGATAAGGCAAGGGCAAGGCTTGTATCTATGGGCCCATATAAATTCAGAAAGATCACTGGGAATCAACATTATACTGTAAGTCAAAGGCAATAATTGATGGTAAAACATATAATTGAAAGGAATATTTAGAGTAATATGAAAGCATGTAAAAGGCAAAATAAATTAACATGAAAGCATGTGAAAAGCAAGATGAAATAACAAGAAGGCATGTAAAAGGCAGAATAAATATAACCACTTAAATCAATGTAAGCTTAAAGGATAAAACCCTCACACTATTTGTTGTTTCCTCCTTGAAAGTAAGTATACGTTGGAGGATCAAATCCTTAATCTTAGTGAATCAACGGATTACTAAACCGTGGAATGAGGGATTTTCTTATTTTCTTTCTTTTCTTCTCTTTCTCATTTTCTTTTTTTTTCTTCATTTCTTTCTTTCTCCTTCTCTTTCTCCTTCTCTCTCTCTTTCTCTTCTCTTTTCTTTTCCTCTCCTTTCCTTTCCTTTCTTCTCTTTTCTTTTCCTTTCTCTTTCTTTCTTTCCTTCTCTCTCCCGTGCTGTTGTTGCTCGGCTGAACTGCCTTTTCTCTGTCACGTTTCTTTCTCTCTCTCTCTCCTCTGTTGTATCTCCAAAACGTCGGGTAGGATGCTTTTGTAGGCGTCCAAGCTCTCGGGTTTGCGTGCGTAATTCTTACACATACCGTAGTGGAATAGGCTGGAACTTACGCAGCCAGTCTTCGCAGCAGAAAAACCGGAGGTGGTCTGTGTAAGGAGAAACGACAAAGTGCTGTGTTTCCTATTTCCTCACGTACCTTCCGGACGACATGGGTTTCATCGGAACTCTCTATTCTAGTTATTTGACGGGTCGGATTGGCGTTAGATCCGGTTCTCTTGTCGTGGCAGACCTCGCGGTGCGACTGTTTTCCCGCCGGAGATTGTTTTGCGGAGGGATTTGTGACGCAAATTTGTTTAGCTGATCGATTGGTTTGGGTGTGGGCAAAGCTGGGTTCTGGTTGATTTTGTTCCATCTATAAGATGGACGGCTTGGATTTGTCATTTGAATGATCGTGGTGGCCCACTGACGTCGCAAAAGGATGATCGTTCGTGCATTGCGGTTCGCAACATGTTGCTGTGATCAAGATTGCGCACGTGTGACAGATTGGAAGTACACTGGGAAGCTAATGTCTGGTCATTTTTGACCTACGGACACAATGAACGTCTTAGGTCATCTCATTGGACGAACAGGGTGGGCCACAGTGATCGCAAATCGGACGCTGTCCGTTCGAGTTCCTGCGGGCGAGACTTCTTGCGACTGTTTTTGCAGCAACGTGTGCTTTCGTGGGTGTACTTCGTCGGCGAGGTCTTGATCAGATCGAGTTCCTCTACAGGATGGACGGTTTGGATTAGTCATGGGGACCATGATAGCGGCCCACAATCATCCCCGCGGACGGTCGTTCGCTGATTGCAGAAGGGAGAAGGATTTCCTTCTTTCTTCGAGATTCATGAATTCAAACCTGGTTTGACCCGATGCTAGTTGCGGTGTGACGCGAGTGCACACGAACTAGTACACTCGCAGGTCAGTATGTGGGGCCCACTGTGATGCTTCTGGGAAATATACACTGACCATTCATTTTTCCATTTAATTTAAAGGGTTGAGTCCAAAATTGAAGTATATCAAAGATAAGGTGGCCCCAAAATCAAGGGTTAATGGTTGTTCTATCCATTGGATTATTTTTACAATGATATAAGGGCTGAAATTCGACGTGTACGGTTAATTTAAGATTCATAGGCATGGTATAAAATTTCACGTTAATCGGACAGTGAGAACTATGTGATTTAGAATTCAGGGGTCTAGGTTAATAGCATTTTCGTAATTATTGTTTATCTAAGAGTTTTGATGAAATCTAATAGTTATACCTGTTTACCAGCATATTTATAAGTAATTCTTATAAAAGAACTTATGCCTAAATCATCATGGATGAAAGGTTATTCATTGATTTAGTTAGGGGAATGTATATGTATCAAGTTACGTGATCAACAGTCGGATGCCCTGATTTGTGGGTGAGGACTGTTCTCAAGGGTTAGATACGGGTTAGGAAATAGATATGAAGTTAGGATAGTTAGATTTGTATCATACACATGTACATATTATGTTAAATTTTCATGGTAATACTCGAGAACTTTCAATAATCGGTATTGAAAAGTTCGAGGTATTACGAGAAGCGTTGATGAAGCTATGATAAAATACAAAGATAAGAGAAGAGGATAAGAAGCTATAGGTTTGAAGATTGAAGACATGGTGGAGATTATTGTATTTGATGTCTTAAATCTAGTCAGATATAGGGTCTGTCGATGCCATCAACTGTCTGTACGATGTCACTTTCGATAACATCGAACAGTGCTCGATCCATCAAATATTTTCTGGATTTCCTCTATTGGTCACTGGACATATGTGTCATTTTTCGATGACATCAAAGCTAGGTCGAGCGATCGAGAACTTCCGCAATATCTATGTTTAGTTGTTAGACACTTTTGGTGTCTGTTTGATGTCATCGAAGATTGTTCGATGACATTGAACGAATTACACAGATTTTTTGCGGATCCGTGGGATTTGCGAAATTTATTTTTTATTCCATTTTGGCTACTTCCTAAAGCTTTATAAAGGGATATAAATTGGACTAGGAGGTATCCTAAGGCATTTTAAGGTTTCTAAAAGGGTTCTAGGGTTTCAATGGGTGGAGAAAGGGAGAGGTTTGAGGATCGCTCAAGCCGGGTAAGTCCTTTATCTTTGTAATATGTGCTTTCATAATGGAATTTCTTCGCTTTGTGTCGTGTTTTTTTCCCGAAAGGATTTTCCACATAAAATCTTTGTGTTTTCTTGTGATTGTTTGGTGTTATTGGATTGCTATCCTAGATCCATCTCTGTGTGATTCCGCAGCACAATCTCCAACATATGTAACACAATGAGAGCCTGTATGGACAATGTTGTCGAAGCTATGGTTAAACTAGCAAAATCTCACAATGTTGTCAAAGCTATGGTTAAACTAATTTCTTGAGGATGATTCGCAATTGACCTAAATTGCTTGTGTTGTCACTGCCCTAGAAGCAAGGTGTTCCAAAATGGTAACGGTGGTCATAACGGCCACCGCCGTTACGACCCCTATTACGGCCATTTAAATAAATAAATAAATTAAAAAAAAAAAAAAAACTGTTACAAGACCATTACGGGCTATTTTTCTGTAATGGCCGTTACAGTCGATGTTTCGACCCCATAACGCGTAACGGTTATGACCGTTACCGTTATGTAACCGATTTTGAATACCTTGCCTAGAAGAGCTCGAGAACATGCTGGAATGGGAGTACATGATGACGACAAAAGTTCTTCCACACAAAGAAGGTGTGGTCGCTGTATTTCTCATGCTTCCTTCTCACAAGAGGCTGATGTGGGTTACCATGGTCATGGAAGCTCAACTTGCTGCATCCCTTTTATGAGCTTAATTTGTTTTCCTTAATTTGTTATATATCTACGCCATCCATCTGTTTTCTCAAATCATTTTAGGATGTGATCTCAAAAATCTAAAAAACCAAATAAGATACAAATTTCATGTGGACCACACTAATGGAAATAGTGGTGAATGACCATTATGAACTTTTTGTGGGCCACAAAAATTTTGGATCATGTTGATCTTTGTATTTTCCATCCATCCAAATCTGGTTGACCTTGTCAACAGGTTGGATGGAAAATAAACATCATGTGTGCGTGGGTGTGTGGTAGGCGTGTGTTAAAAAAATAAATTTTAAAATTATACAGAAATACATTAATCTGTATAAAATCTAACAAAACTTGGGTGGGCCACACGACAGGAAAAATGGGAAGGGAAATGCTTGTCGTTGAAACCTTTCTAAGTTCCCTTGTGATGTTTATATGCCATCCAAGCCAGTCATAAAGTCATTCTCACTAGAATGAACATAAAAGATGAAAATACTAGCTTGTCCAAATCTTAGTGACCCAAGGAGTTTCAACTCCCACCAGGACGAACAAAAAAGTTGAAAATACTATACTGATCCAAATCTTCTTTTGACCCAAGGACTGTTTCAACAATGGGCATTCAATTCCCATTGCTTCTAGTTATGTAGCCTACTTCAGTTTTGGATCTGTCTTATTTTTTAGATCATGCATGTCTCAGCATGAAGTGGCAAAATAGAAAGACATGATGGATTTTACAAAAACATCACGGTGATGCCAAATGTTTGAACTGTGACCCTTCAATCTCCACTTTTTCCTGTCTTGTGGCCTATGTGATTTGTGTATCTGTCTCATTGTCAGGCTCATCCCACAACATGAGCTGGCAAAACTGATAGACGAAGTGAATTTCTCAAGTACATCACGATGGGCCCTACAAATGATTGAAGTTGAACAATCGGAGTTCAATACAAACCATGTGGCACACGACAAATATTGAATGTCTCATTTTTGGGCCAACCACCTAAAATGATCCCACCAAAATGGTGGATGGAGTGGAATTATTAGAAACATTAGGGTGGGCCCTAGTGTTTAAGAGCTGACATTGAATATCCACACTTACATAGAGGTAGTATTAATGCATGCATGATCCAAATGTGCCAACTTTGTTGAGATTCGGTGGGACCCATGTGATTTATATGGTTTATGCATGGTATGTTTAATTTGTGATGCAGCAGACAGCGACAGACCATGCGATGGACGTTTAGTTGAGTTTTGCGACGATTCTGGTCTGTCGCAAATTCGTGATTTTAGCTTTGTTAATTGCTGATCGATGGCATCTTTATAGATTCGCCCACTATCAGGGCAATACGCCTGTCTCTTTTCTAGCTGAACTGGACATACCACCAAGTAACTTTTGATACTTAAAAAGCTGACTTATTTGAAATAAAGAAGTTCGGTTTATGATCAATTATAAATAGTTTTTTATTTAAAGTAAATCACTCTAGTCCGGTAAGTAGAAATCAAGATAAGCTACTCAAGGCATAAGTAGCTTATCTTAAGAAACCTAGGACTAAATGGATCGCTACGCAGCAATATCAGGTTATGCACAACAGCTGATACAACATCCATGATGGACCCACCGAGGCAGCGTGCAGGTCTCTTTTCCTAGTTAAACCATGCATAAATGCTAAGGCTAAATGGATCCCTAATGCTCTGGATATAGCTTGATAAATAGTTTGGACATTTTGAACATGAGACCATGAATTAGAACAGTTGCATAACTATTATATTTCTTTAATTTGTATCACTCAATTTAGGTTTTTCCTCAAAAGGGATTGTAATCAAGAGCTTATGCCACACCACAACTTGAAATGTAATATTTTATTCTCATATATATATAATCATTTCGGTAGGAAACATTTTCGAGCGCGCATGATTGGCAGGACCTGAATTCTTTTACCAGATGTGTGAAAAAAAAAAAAAACCAAATCAAGTTTCAAAACTTCATAGCGGCCTTTCATTTGATCGACCACGAACTATGAAACCCCACGGACCTTCAATTAAGAGTTCCCATTCCCTGGGGTATTTCAAGTCCAATGATCAGCCCCTAATATTCAGTAATATCGCTTGAGCATGCTTCTATTAAAGCAAAGAAATCCGAGATCATGTATCATGTGTCCTTTGCGAGTTTCAAATAATATGCATGCCCACGCAGGAAACCCCTTCTCATTGCTCTATTCATTTGGGATTCACCGTCCAGTTACAGTTCCCATTCGGAAGTCTCGTCCAAGTCCACCTCAGCTTGATTTACAGATCATACAGATGACCATAGACTAGATCTGCACCAGGGGTTAGTCCGTGGGAGGCCAGAAAGTTCACAGATTTGTTATGAGAAATGTTTTGATATATATATATATATATATATATATATATATATATATATATATATATATATATATATATATATATATATATATATATATAAAAGGTTTGTTAAAAACTTGGGTTTTCGGTGTTTTGGGAATAGTCCCATATTGAAAATAAGAAGAAAATTTTCAGTTTATAAGTAGGGTGTTGAGTACCTTACTATTTGCTTGGTGAATTTTAGGAGTACTGAGACTTGTGGTTCCAATGTGTGCGCATGGGCTTGGTCAAGATCTCGGGCTCAGTGCGAGCGCATAGGCATGTGAGGCAGTGTAGTTGTAGAGGTGCCAGTGGCGGTCAAGATCTCAGGCTCAGTGCGAGAGCATGGGCATGGGCATGTGAGGCAGTGTGGTTGTAGAGGTGCTAGTGACGCACTTCATGTGCACATCGTGCTAGATGGATCGATGGATTGCTCCCTCGTGACCTTTAGTAAGAACTCAGTGTTCTCTGATCAGCCAGCAAGTCCTCAAGAAACAGACCAATGTAGTGGTATAAGCCAACAATTTCTTTTCTGACTCTCTCTAATTTGGGAATTTTTTTAATTTTTTTTAAGTTTTTTATCAGCCATCAAACCATGTACACATAGTTCCATTAGTGGTTTCTTCCTGCTTGCTAAACGCAAAACCACTTACAAGCTCATCTAGGAATTATTTGCTTGCAACCTGTCAACAGTCTCAATTACTTTGAGAAGGGACGGATAATACTTCAAGGACGATCACAAGTGCTTCAGCTTGTCTTAATATTTTCAGTTTCTTTTATTATTTTATAGAAATTACAAATCTGTAATTTGAGAATATCAGGTTTGCAACAAGATTTATAGGCAAAACAAGGTGATTTGGAGTGCTGAGAACAAAGAAACGATGGATAGCACATGGATCAGCCTGATTTTGTAGAATGGTATCTTCATGGAGGGGCCTGTGGTTTGCCTTATGCATGGATGTCTTACAAAATGACATGTTGGCAGGAAAGATGAGCCAGAAAGAAGGGGCTAGGCGTACACAACAACTTAGCATGCAGGAGCCATAGGCAATCAGTAATAAGGAAAAAGGGATCATCTCATAGGTGGCTGGATTGGCATTCGAAAACCTAGTTACCTTGCTTTGTGGGCTTTAAATCACAAACTAAGTTAGGGCTGGACCATACATAATGATCCAAATACCTAACCTGGTCATGAGATTTTAGGTACACCAAGTAGGCTGGCCAAACTTCACTTACGAGGTCAAATTGTTGGTCTGGTCAAACATCACTTGCTCGACACATAGGCACGTTAGCATAGATGAGGAACATCACTTGTTCGACATAGAGGCACGTTAGCATAGATGAGGCCAGGGCCTGAGTACGTTAGGGTCCTGGTTCTCCTTTACAATGTGATTCGGAAACGTGCCCTCCCCCACTAAGAAGTCTCTCCAAGCATTACAACCTAAATAGACAACACAAAACACTGGCATTACTAAGCGAATGAGAAGGCTTCTCGCACAAGTGGGATTTCTCATCCCACTCAACTTCCATGCACGCTGGTATGTTGCAGGGCTGCACCTTGTATGTGCCATCAGTCAACAATGAAGCTGGTTGACTGTTCCCCTTGAAAGGGTTTTTTTTAAAAAAAAAAAGAAAATCAACCAATGCACAAGTGTGACTGTAGTGGGCCTTACTGATCAACAGTCTGGATTGTCATTCAGTTGGACTGGATGATTGAGTAGAACAGTGGGCCCCACTTCAGGTGATGCGCTGCGCAGTCTATCTGCGCAGCTTTGCGTACTAGGGCTGGAATGCTATAACTGTCTTACGCAGACAGTAATTTGAGTTGTACTAGGATGCTACAATGTGGAGCGTGGGAGAGAGAGTTGTGATGGGTTTCAAACTCTCTCTCCACAGATTCTATAAAAGAGAGCTGGGTCCCCGATCCTACACCACAGCAGAAATTCGAGTCCCATCTACTGATTTGCAGAAAGGGTGTGAAGGAGAGGAAGATCCTAAGCTCTACAGGTATTCTGGTATTCTTATCCGGCTTCCATGGCGGCGTCTCAGCTAGGTAAGCTATCCGACCCCTGATCGCCATGTCCCATGCACAGACAGATCCGTGGGCCTATTCCGCATATAGATTAAGTCCCACAGTTGGTATCAGAGCCATCTGTGCATAGGTATGGTTGATCTCATATATCAATTAGGGCCTTCAAATTCGAAACCCATACAGCAATTAGGGCTTTCGAATTCGAATTCCATATCAGATCAGTATCAGGGATTTTCGAATCCCTGAATCCAGAAACAGTATAAATTAGGGATTTCGAATCCCAAATCCCAAATTGGGAACTTCGAAACTAAAACCCTAAATCCAGTTAATTAGGGAGTATTCAAAACCCTGATTCAGTTAATTAGAGATTTCCAAATCCCTCAATCCAGAAACATTTAATTAAGGTATCCTGTCCAGATTCGAATTAGGGATTTCAAATCTCAAATTCGAATATTGGGGATCCAGATCTCAAAAACCCTAAATCGTGGAAAAATTAGGGATTTCAGATTTGGAATCCCCAAATCCGTTAATTAGGGATTCTCGAATCCAAATCGAGCACAACGAATTAGGGATTTCTAAATTCCCAAATCCAGATGTCAATTGGGATTTCGGAACCCATCTTCCCCAGATTTAGGTGTGGAAATCATATCTAATGGGCTGCTTACCTCTGACATCGAGGATCGACAGCCATTATCGACTCTCAGATCAGCAGACGAAGGTCATGGCTCGCTATTCCCTATCTTCCCTGCTTCAGGAGCCATTGACAACGTTTTTAGGTCCCACCTTCATTGCGGCAACCATGGAAACTGTTTCCGCAGCTTCTCTGTCCGATTTTTGTTTCGGGACTGTCGGAGAACAAGCTGGGATCGTGGAAGATGTTGGTGGCCGATCTTCTTGGCTGTCTGCTCGTTTAGCTGCGGTAGCCGGAGATTTCATCTCCCTCTCTTCAGCTGTTGTGTGCGGCAGATAGAAAAAGGCCGAAATTTTTTCCTCTTTTCCCTCCTGCGGCGGACGTTAGGTCGTGAATCGACCCATATTATATCGGATCAACTGACCCGATTACAGTCCACTCGGATCTGGACCCGCAAATAATTAGTATGACCGGTTCTCTTTTGCTGGGCCTGATGAATTGATGGGCCCAATCTGGGCCCACTCCCTGTTTTTGGGCCTAATCTTATATAAGATTTATGGGCCCGATTTTCATTACCATTGATGGGCCACACACGTATATGATTGACATTGATGTTTACACTCTAAACAATGATTAATTGATCTAAACCATCCATGATGTATTTTATAGGCATTTTATAAAATATTCACTAGGTGGGGATCAAGGGTGTGTATACACTATAATTGAACTAAACATGTTATTATCACCCATCTTGTGATAATTCTATTCTAATTATGAGTGCCTTAAGGATGATGTATAGATCATACAGATTAAATCCTGATTCGGCCCTATAGTTGGCCCATCACCCATCTTTAAGTGTTGATATGGACCGTTGGAATATAAGGTGTGAAACCTATTTATATATTTCACTTTGAGGAATTCCAAAAGGTCAGTATCAACTAACTTATGGACCGCATCGGACTAATTAAGAAATAATCCATAGAGAGGCAGGATTATAATAGCAATCTTGCAGTCTATATTTGTAGTTTTGGATTCGGTTGTGTTAGCCACCATAGTGACCTCAATCGATGAAAATTCTACAAGTACAAACTTGTAACATTGGGATAAGCGAATTGCATACAGTTGCATTCATGTTTTCATGCGTACGGTAACGAAAATATAGATGATTATCGTATGGTAGTCAAGTGAACGGGTGGAGTAAATGGTGTAGGTAATGTAAAGCTGAAAGACTCATCTCACCCACAGGTGTTGAGTGTCTCAGATTTACATCACTGACATCACTTAGCTTCATATTTAGGAGGATTACTAACATGTTGTCATTACCACTCACAGGAGGAATGATGATGATGTAACAGATTCTCACTAGGATGAGATGGTTGGGCCTATCGTCATCCTAGATAATTCAGTTGATGCCTCCCTTATCAACTGAATCAGTTATCTTTGCCTGATATTTTATTTACTAAACTGTTTTGTGAAATAATGAACTAATGTGAATATATGTGTATCTCTTATATTTCAGTCTCAATTCCAACTAATACACATCAAGTCCCTGCCTTAAATGGGTCTAATTATACTCAATGGAAGAACGCCATTGAAGTTGTACTGGGCTGTCTTCAATTAGATCTTGCCCTGATAACACCAGAACCGCCAAAGCCATCTGATAATGCCACTGAAGCTGAATATAATAGATGGGTTGCATGGTTTAGATCAAATGATACATGCCTGAAAGTCATTAAGTATTCAATTTCTGAATCGATGAAGGGTGCCATGCCTAAAACAGATAAGGCCAAAGTTTTCCTGATTGAAATGGGAAAACGATTCAAGAAATCTGATAAATCTGAAGTAGGCATTCTTCTGAATAAATTGACTCGCTCGTCCTACGATGGAAAAGGCAACATCCGTGAATACATTGTAGAGCAGATCGAAGTTGTTTCTAAGATCCGTGCTCTAGGGCTTGTACTCACTGATGATCAACTGGTTCATTTGATCATGAACAACCTACCTCCCTAATTCGGCATGTTCTTGGTAAACTATAACACTCTGAAGGACATATGGATATTGGATGAACTCATCACTCAGTGCGTCCAAGAAGAAGACAGGATCAGGCAGATGATAAAAGTTCAAAATGTTAATGTGGTGACTTCAGGACAAGGGCATGGGCAAGGGAATAAAGGTAGAAGGAAGAGGAAACAAGGTTCTAATAATGGATTCTCTGGTCCTCCATCTGGAAACCATGAGAATCAATCTGGAAATGGATCTAAACGCAAACGAGTTAAAGGCAAACCGTGCTACTTTTGTAAAAAGACGGGTCATCTAAAGAAAGACTGCGAAGGTTTTAAGGATTGGCTCATAAAGAAAGGTAATCATTCTGTTCTTGTCTGTTTTGAATCTAATCTGACCGATGTGTCAGTGGATTCCTGGTGGATAGATTCAGGAACTACTATTCACATATGCACTTCTATGCAGGAATTACTACAGGCCAGGCCACCAACTGATGCGGAACGCTCAATATACGTAAGCAATAGTGTCAAAGTTGACGTGAAGGCAATAGGAGTCTATACGCTTAAGTTGAAGTCTGGTCATTTTTTGAATTTAGTAAATACATTCTGTGTGTCATCTATAAGGCGCAATTTAGTTTCAATTTCCTGTTTGGATAAGTTGAGATATTCGTTCCACTTTGGAAATAAAAGTTTTAGTATTTACTTTAATTCAATTAAAGTTGGAACCGAATCTTTAGTAAACAACTTATACCAGTTAGACTTGATTGCCTCTCACGTCTATAATATTAATACCTTGCATGGAAATGTAGTGGGATCCAAGCGAAGACTAGACTATGAGAATTCCTCCATGTTGTGGCACAGGCGGCTATGCCATATATCTCGTGAGAGATTAGACAGGCTTGTGCGAGAAGGAATTTTGCATTCTCTAGACTTCTCTGACTATAAAGTATGCATTGATTACATAAAAGGGAAACAGACTAGAACGAGAAAGAAAGGTGCAACCAGGAGTGTAGATCTATTAGAGGTTATACATACAGATATCTGTGGACCATTCCCTACAGCCTCATGGAGTGGCCACAAATATTTCATTACCTTTATAGATGACTACTCTCGCTTTGGGTACCTATACCTTATCAGTGAGAAATCAGATGCCCTGGATGCTTTTAAAATCTATAAGGCCGAGGTTGAAAATCAACTCGATAAGAGAATTAAAGTTGTCAAATCTGACCATGGTGGTGAATACTATGGCGGATATGACGAATCAGGACGCAATCCAGGGCCATTCGCTAAATACCTGCAGGATTGTGGCATTGTTGCTCAGTACACTATGCCTGGTACTCCAGAGCAGAATGGAGTTGCTGAGAGACGTAATCGCACCCTTATGGATATGGTGCGAAGTATGGTTAGCAATTCAACATTACCAGAATCTCTGTGGGGTGATGCGATCAAAACCGCAGTTCATATACTAAACAGGGTTCCCAGCAAAGCAGTAAGCAAAACTCCTTTTGAGTTATGGAATGGGAGAAAACCAAGTCTCCGATATCTACATATTTGGGGTTGTTCTGCTGAAGCTAAAATTTATAACCCGCATGAAAAGAAGCTTGATCCTAGAACCATAAGTTGTTTCTTCATTGGATACCCAGAAAGATCAAAAGGTTATCGATTCTACTGTCATTCCCACTCCATCAGGATTGTTGAGACTAGGAATGCCAGATTCATTGAGGACACCGAAAACAGTGGGAGCACGAACATAAGAAATTTTGTATTTAAAGAACAAGGGACTGTGACTCCTGTTATAGTCAATCCAGATCATGTGGACATTAATGATGCAGTCACTGCAGAGCACCACGTAGAACCTCATATACAAACCATTGATAAGAAAAATCAAGATCAAACCTAACAAGCTGAACCATTAAGAAGATCTGAAAGAGAGAGAAGGCCTGTAAATCGAGACGATTACATCGTATACTTATAGGAACACAACTTTGACATAGGAGTGGAAAATGATCCTGAATCCTTTACACAAGTCAAACAAAGTACTGATCTTTTTCGTTGGTTTAATGCCATGAAAGATAAGTTGAAATCCATGCAGGACAATAAAGTATGGGATCTTGTAGAGTTACTCACTGGAATAAGGCTGATTGGTTGTAAATGAATATTTAAAACCAAATGGGACTCCAAAGGTAATGTCGAACGATATAAAGCCAGACTTGTTGCCAAGGGTTTTAACCAACGTGAGGGCATTGACTTTAAGGAGACTTTCTCACCAGTATCCAAGAAAGACTCATTCAGGATCATAATGGCTCTTGTAGCTCATATGGATTTAGAGTTACATCAGATGGATGTAAAGACTGCATTTCTCAATGGAGATCTGAATGAGAATGTGTACATGTTGCAGCCCGAAGGTTTTGTAGCTACTGGCTCAGAACATTTGGTTTGCAAACTTAAGAAGTCCATCTATGGGTTGAAACAGGCATCGCGACAGTGGTACCTTAAGTTTCATGAAGTAATTTCTTCATATGGCTTTGTAGAAAACACTGCAGATGAATGCATCTACATTAAAACCAGTGGGAGTAAGTTCGTTATGATGATTTTGTATGTTGATGACATTCTGTTAGCTAGCAGTGATACCAGGATGTTGAGCGACACCAAGAAATTTTTATCTCAAAGGTTTGAAATGAAAGACCTTGGTGAAGCTTCTTACGTCATCGGCATTGAGATTCGCCGTGACAGAACACTTGGACTGCTCAGCTTGTCACAGAGGGCCTATATTACTAGGGTACTCGAAAGGTATGGCATGCAAAATTGTGCTTCAGGAAAGTCGCCCATTGTGAAGGGCGACAAATTTGGTTTATTTCAGTGTCCAAAGAATGATTTAGAAAAGAATCGAATGAAAGAATTTCCGTACGCATCAGTAGTAGGGAGCATCATGTATGCTCAAGTCTGTACGCGACCGGACATTGCCTTTGTCACTGGAATGTTGGGAAGATATCTATCTAATCCAGGAATGCAACATTGGATAGCTGCAAAGAAAGTATTACGGTATCTTCAGAGAATGAAAGACTTCGGACTCACATACAGAAGGTCTGATCAGTTGGAGTTGATCGGATATTCAGATGCAGACTTCGCAGGCTGCGTTGATACTAAGAAGTCTACTTCAAGATACATCTTCATGATGGTGGGAGGAGCTGTGTCGTGGAAAAGCGTGAAACAATCTACCACAGCCTCATCTACTATGGAAGCTGAATTTATTGCCTGCCATGAGGCATCTAATCAGGCACTATGGTTACAGAGTTTCTTCTTAGGTTTGCGGGTACTGGAGCATATCCCGAAACCATTGAGAATATTTTGCGATAATTCGGCTGCTATTTCCTTCTCTAGTAACAACAAGCATTCGTCAAGGTCGAGGCATATCGACATCAAGTATCTTGTTGTAAAGGAAAGGGTTCAGAATCATCAAGTGTCCGTAGAATTCATCGGCACTAAGCAGATGATTGCAGATCCGCTCACTAAAGGGCTCCCTATCACGCCATTTCAGGAGCATGTAACATCCATGGGAGTCATTGATCCCACAGATGTTTTCAGTTAGTGGGAGTTGAGCGTACTTTGATTTTCACAGACACTTAGAGATCTCGTTTTATACAGTTTGTTTGGATGATTTTAATATAAAGATTTATTTCTACTTCTCTATATATATGCGTAAATTTTGAGTAAGTAGAATTACAGTCGTGTCTTGTTGGAGACATTAAAAGTTTCAAGACCTCTTAAGGATAGACACATATTATCACACTAAAATGTGTAATCCTTATACCACATTTCCTAATTCGTGATCTATGTCGTTAAGATTGAAAGTATTTGTGATCGCGCTTAGACTCACTTCGCCTAAATTAAATATTTTGATGACTACCGCGTTTCGATACTGACTGTTTTGATGGACCAGATTGAATAACATTACTCATACTGTCCAACTGTTTTTCATTGGTTAACCATTTAGATATTTTCTTAAAGGATCAAAACTTGTTTTCAAAGTTATTCTATATGACTATCATTGACGTTGCTCAATGAGGCTCAAGTGGGAGAATGTAAGAACTTTGTTTAGTGGGCCTTACTGATCAACAATCTGGATTGTCATTTAGTTGGACTGGATGATTGAGTAGAACAGTGGGCCCCACTACAGGTGATGCGCTGCGCAGTCTATCTGCGCAGCTTTGCGTACTAGGGCTGGAATGCTATAACTGTCTTACGCAGACAGCAATTTGAGTTGTACTAGGATGCTACAATGTGGAGCGTGGGAGAGAGAGTTGTGATGGGTTTCAAACTCTCTCTCTACAGATTCTATAAAAGAGAGCTGGGTCCCCAATCCTACACCATAGCAGAAATTCGAGTCCCATCTACTGATTTGCAGAAAGGGTGTGAAGGAGAGGAAGATCCTAAGCTCTAAAGGAATTCTGGTATTCTGGTGTTCTTATCCGGCTTCCATGGCGGCGTCTCAGCTAGGTAAGCTATCTGAACCCCTGATCGCCATGTCCCATGCACAGACAGATCCGTGGGCCTATTCCGCATATAGATTAAGTCCCACAGTTGGTACACTGAGGGATAATGAGCAGGCACTGACTTTGGGTTCACACACATTCTTGAGGCATCCTTCCATATATTCTTCGTAAAAAGATTGACAAGTTGCAATATTGTCATAAGAAATGAAGGTAATTGGGTCAAGAAAATTGATTGAAGCTACGGTTTCATTATCTCAAGATGTTTTAAAAGTTGGTACAAGGATTGCACGGAGAGACCCAGCAGTCCTTGTTTGACGACCCAAAGCATTGGTTCTCACAATCTTTTAGTTTTAACAGCTATACCAAATAACAAGAAACCAACCCATTAAAGACTAATTACATACTACAATCCAACCACTTTCTCCCGACAAGAGCTCCTCAAAGGGTAGGACAGTGATCATGCTTCTTTATTCTCAGTTGAATCCCCAGCTGAATCAGCAATACGATGTAGTTGATCCATTTGCATGCACTCATGCACTCATCGTTGTTCCATTGGGTAAATCCATAGGCATGATACTTTTATGCCCAACCTGTTAGGAGCTTTCAGAGTCTTTGAGCTTTATCGCTTTAATCCTTTCCTCAATCAGCTCCAGCAATTGAACCCCTGTCAAAACAGATTGATCTGCTCGCACACATGGTCTCCATGCTGTAGTTCCATTGGGTATATCCATCAGCATGATACCTCCTTCAATAGAGAGCACATCCCTAACCAAGTCGGTTGACTTGTAATCTTTGATACTTCTTGCTAAAGTCCTTTCCTCGATCAGCTGCAGCAATTGATCCTCAGTCAAACCAGCTCTCTTCAATGCCTTGCCCTTCAGCTGACTCAGAACCTGGCAATTTTGACCATGATGGCTAGAGATCACATCAAAAACGGAACAACTCTCTTGCTTCTTTGGTTGGAAGTAAGTTCACCAAACAATTCCCACCAGCTATTAGTTCTTGGCATGATTGTTTTTAATCTCCACTATCCATTCTCTTTTTTTTCTTTTTTCCTTTTTGTTCTTTTCTATAACTTAGATTGCAATTAAGTATTAATTTAGTTTTATTATTCCATTTGATTTTTCTAGAAAAAAAAATCTTTTGATTCTTATATTTTTCATCATTCTCTTTTCTTTATATGTGTGTGTGTGTGTGTGTGTGTGTGTGTGTGTGGATTTTGTGACGTCCCCACCTTCAAAGGGACATTAGCAACGTCCCTGAAGCATTTGAATGACGTGGGACGCCCAATCTTCGATCTGAACCACTTATTCATACAACCTGCTTTTCATTGTCTGCAAGAGAAATTTTGGCATTCTTCATCTTGAAAATTGGACCATCTTGGACGTTCAATGTATCTATCTATAGCAGATATATTGGTAGAACTGCATTTGGAGCCTTCTAGAGGTCATGGGAATACCATCTGGATTTTGGTGTTCCTTGGGATCATTTGCGGACCCTACAAAAGGAAAGAAATGGCAGACATGTTGATGATGAAACTACATGCAGTGAAACAAAAATAAATAAATTCGATGAATCATTAAGGAGAAGAATTATGCATTTGATCATCAATTGGGCACTTGCAAAACCCGATGACCCCTCGTGGAATGGAGAGGGGAGTTTGGCAGTTAAAGATAGCTAGATTTGCTTTCTAGGCCCTTTGTTTCTACAGTTGTTTTTACTTGTGTTGATTGCTTTGATGGGGAAGTGACAAGAGGGTTACATCCAGATTTTGTGGCTTTGTTCTTACTCTTGTAGTTCTTTAATAAATTGTTATCATTCAAGAAAACATACCTCCGAATAGGTCGAAGATGACATCAGCCCCAAAATATTCAGAACATATTTTACTTCTTTCTCCAATGCAATAAGAGAGTGAATCAGCAGTGGCTGTTGCTCACTCGTCTTCTGAAGAATGTGTTATCAGAGAGACTAGTCATGAGTGCCAATGTAACCTACACACTCAAGTGATACTTCAAAAAAGCCACAGTTTCTAGGATGTTAAGAAATTGATGATAAAAAGGTTCACCTTTAACAATTTTAAAACTGTGTTAATGGCCTTCAAGACATCTTCCCAAAGCACTTTCAAAACATCATGGGTATTCAAGCCATTTGCCATTGAACTCTGGAAATCAGTGCGAAACTGGCTGATGCACTTTTGGGTATTGGGCGTGATTTGATCCTCGAAACTCGTTTCTCGGAATGGAGAAGCAGCCATTTCACAATCATGTAATGCCTGTAAATATGATAACGTTAAACACATTGAACATGTTGATGGTACATGCATGACACATGCAATCACAAATAAATTTCCACGTCAAAACTGAAACTCTCAACAACACACAAGTGGTGCATAACGCATGCAATCACAAATAAATTTTCATCTCAAAACTGATGCTTTCAACAACTTACAACTGGTATTCACCTGATAAATGTCGAAAACATAGTTTGAAGCCTCTTCAAGTTGTTTGCTCGAGTAATTGACTGGAGACCGATAGTGTGTGCGGATCAAGAAAAATCTCAAGGCCAACGGATGGTACAGCCTGAAGACCTATAGCACAATTAATTGATTATGGGCCATGGCCGAAACAATTCTAGCAAGAAATCTTGCAGAAAAGATTCCAAAGATGTTGGACTCAAAATAGACTCGAATTAGGAAATGAGAACGTTTCCCAAACACGCATTTTGTTGCTTACCTCACGAATTGTGAGAAAATTCCCTAGTGACTTGGACATTTTTCCATTCTTCTCGGTGACAAAACCATTGTGCATCCAATAGCTCACATTGCTCGTTGAACATGCAGCACAACTCTGGGCTATCTCATTCTCATGATGAGGAAAGATTAAATCCATTCCTCCTCCATGAATGTCAAAGGAGGGACTTAAATAATGCGAACTCATGGCACTGCATTCGATATGCCATCCTGGTCTTCCGGGACCCCAAGGGCTATCCCAGCTTGGCTCACCAGGCTTTGCAGACTGCAAAACATTAGGAGATGATTGCCAAACTAAAATAAAGATCTCAGTTGAAAACACAAGTGTTTGTGCCGTTTCTAGTCCCTTGGCGGGCTTTCAAACATGAGCTATAAGACCAGGCATGCTTTATAGAACGGAATGTTGGGCAGTTAACGAACAAATATTCATATAATGAGTGTAGCTAAAATGAGGATGTTGAGATGGATGAGTGGCAAGACAAGGAAGATAGAATTAGAAATGAATGCATTTGGGGGAACTTAGGAGCAGGGCTGTCAACAGGCCGGGCCTGGGGTTGGCTTCAACCCGGATTTTGAACTGTCCGAGCAAGGCCTATTCAAATTTTGATTTTGCTTGGCTGGAGCTCTACCCATTGACAGCCTTACTTGGGAGTACCACCAATAGGTAACAAGATGAGAGAAAGGCAAGTAGACTTGGATGGTTTTGTCATGTAACGGAGACCAGGTATTGTGCTGATTGCAAGAGGTTTAACGCAAGTTGAAGGCTCTAAAACGGCAAGGAGTAGGCCCGAAAGGATGTGGGGGTAGTAGGAAAAGACTTGATGAGCTACTGTCTAGCTAAATTTCAGAATAAATTTCAGGACCTACCATGCAAAACTCACTCTTCTTCAATTTCTTTGAATTAGAAAAAAATCAAGAAAGCAGAATATGTGCAGAAAAATTCAAAAAATAGATTTTTTTTATTTTTATTTTTTGGGGTTCTGGTTGGGAAGTGAATTTCAACTCCTCTTCAATTTTTGATAATCACATCCCTCATTTTGGGGGAGAAATTAGGATGGGTGAAATGTGCTTTTTTTAAAATTTAATTTATTTATCTATTTATTTATTTCTTTATTTTGATCTGGTTGAGGAGTGGATTTCGACAACTCTTCAATTAAAAATTTTATTTAAATTTTAAAATTGCAAAAAATGTTTTATTTTTAAAAATAATGTTATTGTTTCATGAAAAAAGTATTAATTTTTTCTACTTATGAATGGGATGTTGATGAGTGATGAATTGAATTTTTTTAATTAAAAAACTATTTTCGGAGTTTTAAAAACTATGAAAAAGAAAAAACTAAAAAATCAATCTACTTCTAAAAAATTGTTATTTTATTTCATAAGTATGGATGGACGTATGATATACGTATGTGGATGTGTCCATTGATGGATGGATGAATGTATTGATAGGTGTTTACGAATGGATTGATGAATGGATGTATTATGCATGTATGGAAGTATCATGCATGAATGGATTGATAGGTGTTTATGAATGCATGCAACTATGTGTGTGTGTGTGTGTGTGCATGGATGGATGGATGAATGGATGATGGAAGATGCACTTACATATGTACGCATGGATAAACTTTTGTTACTATCATAAAGTTTTTTACAGCAGCATATGGTTTAAGCCCTATTAAATGAAAACTTATTATGTATTATTCTTTTTTGCAATTTTTTTATTCATAAATATGTAAACATTATCTTTTAGCATCTCCTGAAGTTTCACTGAAAGATTCCACCTTTTTTCTCCATGTTTACGTCAATCAGCAATACATTTCCAGGTACAGATATCTACACATGTTTCCCAATCCCAGGTCCGCAATACATGTAACGATACCAATATTACAAACACTGGCTACGTCTGCTGTTACCATTACTGTATGCCTTGGATATTAAGATCAACCTGATTTTTTTACTTTCACTTCATCCTAGTTAGTTACACCTGATTAACAGGGACATTAGAAAAATGTATGTGTTGTTTATATGTACTCATGTATGTACGAACGTTTATGGACGTACAAATCTATCTGATGGGAAGATGACGACTCATCATCCAGTCAGTTGCATGTGAGCATATCTCTAAAATATGTATGCATGCATGCATGACTCACTTTCCATAATGCAAAATCAGCAAGGTGTTTCTTCCTAGGATCAATTGCCACCCGTGCGCCTGCTTGATTATCTTCCAACTTTCGTCCAGATAGACAACCATAGTCAGAAAACTTATCAACAGAAAAGTACACATCTCCATCAATGACATAGGCACATCCATTATGAATAATCTGTCAGGAAATACCAATCATTAGACAATCAATTTCCCCTTGAGTAATAGGCACCAAATGAAAGAAAAGTTGAAAATGTAATCCAAGACGCCTGATGCCCATGATTTGTATATACTCTTCAAAACTTGATCAATCAGATTTAATGAAGACAACTAAATAGCTCGGCGTAAGGTTAAAGACCTTAGGTCTCATTTAGTAAGTACCACTGAGTAAGGCTTTAACATATATGATTGGACAGATCATATAGTGAATTTCATTGTCCAGAACTAATGCAGAAAAAAAAAAATTCACGAGTGTCCTAACAACATGTTGTAGCATCAACAACGTAGAAGGAGATACTTGGCTGAAAAAACTAAACACATAATAGTCAAATAACCTTCACCTAAAACAGTGTCACATACAAGGGCTTCTGAAGGTGTGAATCCCCTTTGTTATACATATCTCTTCAAGAATACGCTACCTACCATCTGCTGAGTTTGAGAACTGTTTATCAAATCGAGAAGCCATAGAAATGCAAATGGCTAAAGTTTTAATTTCAGAAAATGGCACTAATTTTCAAAAATCAAAAGAGCGGTTCTCTCTTATGAGGAAAAAAGATTTAAAAGCAGATGTTTTCTCATCAGGTGAAAATTAATTTTAAAAGCAACATCGAGAAGGTGAATCACAAACTTGCAACATAAAAAAGTTGGATATAAGAATAATTACAGATCTGAGTTTGTCAAAGGCTACTTATACACGTCAAAGGTGAGATGATGAAAATAATGGAGTTGCAGATATCGGGGAACTTATCTCGTCACCATGGAGTCAGTGTTAAGTGTAAAGTTTGCAAATATCAAATCTAATTTTATATGGACTACCTTTTTTTTCTTTTTCTTTTTATTTATTTATTTATTTGAAAAGTAAGATCGGCTAGAACCCCTCCCCTCCTTTCGCTTTCTCATTTCTTTCCTTTTAGCATATAAATCTCCTACATTCTTCATGCTGTGTAAAGGGGATTCTCCTTCTGTTTTTTTTTCCTTTCCCTTCTTCCAACTCCTTTTCCTCTCTTCCCATTTTTCCTTTTTTTCTTCTCAACCTTCGACAATCTAACCAACTGAGCTGATAGGTTAGCTGGCCAGTTAGGACCAACAGGGTGATCAGAAGGGCCAACCTGCCCACCACTAGTGTCAGATAGCCCATCTAGGACCAACCACGTGTCCAAGGGGTCAACCAGCCCCCCATAACAGGCACCGGTCAGCCCCTTAATGCTAGCTACACCACTAGTAGGGTTGGCCCCCTCTGCAGGGCTGACCAGCATCTCTATGGTCAGCAGACCTTTCACATGAGCGGATCTGCATATTAGGAATGACTTTTCACGGGTTTCGCTTCATTTCTACATCTTCCGAATTTCCATCCTTCATTTGTTGATTTGAAGCATTCTTCAAATTCTATTTCCAGATTCATGACAATATGGAGCATTCCTGTTTTTTTTTTTTTTTTTTTTGAGAGTGCATCCATTTGCATTATGATAGACAAATAGAACAAGAGTGATCATAAAGGCCGAGTGTCAAAGGAGCACAATCAAAGCAATCCTCCTGGGATGATAATACCTACCATAAAGTTTCATGGCAGAATTTATTAGGAATGGTATAAATCTGCAAGGCTGTATATTGGAGGTAAGAGAACAGAGAGTCTCTGCCTCCCGCAATATGATTGGTCCAGCTCGACACAGCTGCCACGTAGGACTAGCAAACTGTTTCCGTTTCATATATAAAAATAAAAAATAAAAAAAAAAGAAAATCTCTCAGCCGTCTTCTCTAACGGCAACGGCACCACGAGAAAATCTCTCCGCCGTCTTCCCTAACGGCAACGGCACCACGAACGGCACTTTCCATTTCCGGTTCGCAGTGATTTTTCAGAGATTTCTTCTCCCCTCGTTTCTAATTTCAAGTTCTTTCCGTTTACGGATGGATTTCATCAAAGCGGAAGAAAAAGAGGGGTTTTTTCTTTTGAAGATCGGAGGCCCTCTTTCCCCAATCTCTCACAATCCCTCTTGCCCATTTTCCCTCGGGCAGCCGATAGCCGATTTCTGCTATTTCTTCTATTCATCCATCGAAGATCCACCCCACCTCACAGGTATTTTAATTTTTTTTTTATATAGTTTTTTACAGATTATCTATTTATTTATGTTTTCCTCCATTCAAAATCCTTTTTTTTTTCAAGGCTATTTTCTGTGATCTGCAATGGACCCACTGAATGAATGGTTCAGATACCAGATTTTTAAATGAGGAACATTGGATGCTGTTTTTGAATTGCCTGTATGCATGTAGACTAATAGGAGATTTTCAGGATTATTCAGATTTACTTACAGATAGAAGTGTCCTGAATAATCACTCCTACCATCAAATTTTAACAAATTCAATGAAAAATATCATGCAATTCCACGCCACTGCCTCTCGTTTGGTAGACAGCCTGAAAATGAGTTGAGCACTCCTCTCCCTCCAATATTAGTGGACATGAATCTAAAAGATCCATATCGAAATGGGTAATTGAAATTTGTATATTGAATGGTCAGGATCTTCCAAGCCCATTTTGAGGAGCATTGAATTTTTGCTATCTCATCGATTGTTGATTCTATTTACATATTGGATTTGGAAAATTATCAATATTATCATGTCCTGTGCATTGGAATGTGCCTGTTGAGCCTGTATCAAATTGGACACTGTTGGGTCTACAGTATACTGTGGGTTCGCCACAACTCATTAAGTGTTGGTGACTTGTCTACTGTACATGCATGTCTATCCAGATCATCCAAACCATGTGCCCTGCTTGAATGGATCATAGCCTGAAGATCGCACTGACCAGATGATGCTCGTGGTCTGCCTTTGCCAGTTGAATTTGGACTAATGCCCTTTTTCGTTTTAATCTTTTGCTTGGGCTGTGAATTCGATGTTAGGATCATCTGATATTTTTGGCTATGATCATCCACAAATGGGGCCCATTATTTGAACAGTCTAGATTGGCATGCGTGTATGCCATGTGTGCAGTGAATGCGTTGTTGCAACTTGGTGGTGAAAAGTGGCAAACACATGCAGTAGCCTAATGCTTAATTTGTGAGCTTACATTGAATTCTGTACATGGTAGAAATCTGGCATGTGTTCACACACACGTGCTATTGGCTACAGTGTTTTTGGTATTCAGATGATGTAGTGGATTCAGTTATTTGGTCATTAGAATTCTAAAAGTCGCACTGTGGATCCATTCCAATTCCTTAATTTCCTTGTTTACTTGATAATTTTTGAAAAGAAGGAACATATGTTTTACTAGACATGGAAGAGAGGTTTTGAGCTGTATTTTGTTTTACTTGCTTCTGTGATGTTGTGCAGTATTAGCTTCAGGAAAAAGGACTGTTAACAAATCAGAATTTTTTGGGTATCAACCTGCATTACTGTAAGTAGTAGATTGAGTTCAAGATAGGACTATGGGATCGCTGGCTAGTTTATATGCGATCATCTGTGAATTTATGCTGTCCTGCTATGCATGTTTTTTAATTTTTAATTTTTTCCTTTGAGGTGCTTAAGTCGCAAAGACCACATGCATGGGGTGCTCGGCTGTGAGTAAATTTGATTGCTCAATGTTCTACACCCATTGTACTTGTTCTTTTTGTTAGTAGCCATTGTTTTACATGGACATCAATGACTCTGTGGCCTCATTCATTTGTTTCCTTGTCCTGTTCCATGATATTATAAGTCGGTATTAAAAGATATTGAGGATTTTCTGGCTCCAGCCTTTGCATTGAATGACTAGGATGGGTTTTAGGGTTTGCTTTCCAAGAACCAACTATGCTAGTCATATCTTGGAAAACAGTGCCCGTCGACCATTCAGCTGGCCTATTAGGTTGGTTGGTATTTCTTTTAGTGTTCTCTTTATACCCCTGCCATGCCATATTGGCATTACCTATGATTAACTGAGAAATTTATAGCTGCATGTAGTTCTTTCGATGTCTCTGCTTTAAATGTCATTCTGTATAGGGCCCTAAAGGGAGACCTTTGAAAAGCACAATATTACGTAAGGCGTGCGTTGGCCTGTGACTTAATAGTCATAATCGTTTTTCGGCTTCAAAATGTATGTGCCCGCTAGCGCATTTTACTAACAGTCTTTTCAGCTGTTGCTTGTTGGGTTGCGTACGTCTTTCTGCTGAAAAATGGAGTCATCACGCTCCCCCGCGCATACTCATCTTTTTTCATAAAAAGAATAAAAAACATGAAAGTAATTGTTATATTGAAAATTTGGCAAATCCATCTATGAAGAAGCTGTGTGAAACGGGTCGTGGTGCCGATGAACTGAACAAATACAACAGAATGTTTTCCATGTCGGCATGTGGAAAACATTCAGCATGTGCAAAACATTCAATCAAGAAACGTTTCTGTCGCTATTAGTGATTCTTATGCCATCATTTCCATTATGGAACATTCTAAGTTGATGCTCACCTATCAAAGATTGGATTTTGGTATTCTTGCTAATGGATCCTTGTGGGACATGATCCTCCCACATAAGCTCATCAGCATGGCCTGATCAGATGTGAGGGCCATCCTGGCAAAATCATCCAGCTTCTCTAGCAGATGGCGGCCACACCTGATCATCTAATCATCATAAAAAATGGCAATGAAAATATTTGTAGCATATGTCCTATACTTCTAATTTTCAGATCTTAATCTTAATTTTCCCATTGTTTTCTTAATTTTCAAAATCTATCTTCTAGTGACAGCCAATTCTCTCTGAATTTTCCTTTTGAAGTAGTTCCACATCTCTTATATTTGCAAGAGTAATAGACAAGCCCCTCAAGAACAACGACGATTTCGTCTGGGCAATCGATACTCCACTTGCAGGGAAATTCATCAACGACGTTGAATATTGCAGGGACCTGTTCCCTCTGTTATTTTTCTTTTGGAAAACATAATTGACATGTAAGAAAAAGGCTTCTTAGTTGCTTCGTGTAGCATAGCAATTTGCATGATAACCAATTATGTAAAAAGTAGTGGAGGGATCTAAATTTGTTGTAACTAGAGCTTCTGGAAATCTTGATATGCAGGAGGATCAGTGACATAAATGGAACAGCCTGGACTTTTCCACCACAAATTAGATGGACAAAAATGGAGACACGGAGTTGAATTCTTATCTCTATCGTCCTTATGAAGCTAACATCCTTCCTTTGGATTGATGCATTACCAGGTCCGATTCTTTGTCTTCCCTTTGTCTTCAAAAGCCAAATGGAGCCTAAGCCTCTTTTTAAACATATTAGACTCCATATGGTCGTCACAAGCCAAATGGAGCCTAAGCCCCTTTTTAACTCTGCCAATGTAACACCTTGCATTGCCGGTCCCAAGCCCGGGTAAAGGAGGAGGGAGAATGGGCATCAAGGTGAGTTGTGTACTATTCATTCATTTTGAGTTGTGTACTATTCATTCATTCATTCATGCATTTTATTCTCTCCCATCCCTCAACCCCTCCATTTCTTGTGAAATTATATTGCTAGAAAATGTGTATTTGGCTGATTTAAGATGTGGGTGTTGTTTTTTTTTTTTTTTTTTTAAATTTCATTTTGGGTTTTGGTAAAGAATCCCTGTTTTGTTTTGTTTTGTTTTGTTTTGTTTTGTTTTTGTTTTTTTGTTTTTTTTTAAAAAAAAAAAAATTGAAAGTTGCTGGTTTTTCACCTGGGTTTATCTTGTTTTATCTTCAGTTTTTTAATGTTCTGCTGTTCATTTCTTCTGCAGAGATTGAGGTGGTTTACTTTCACATTTGCTGAGAAAATGGAGGGAGATTCAAGGGAAGGAGAGTCCTGCCAGCAGTTTCTTGATCTGATTCCTAATAAAAGGGATTGGTTGGTAAGGGATAGAGGATCCTTTCAAGTTACAGAAGAGAAAAAGCTGGAGCTGAGGATTGGGCCACCTGGGGTCTGGATTTCCAAAGAAAACTGTAGCAGAGAAAGACTCCTCTCTATTGGGTATTTTCCAAAGGCTCCCAAGAACAGCAATCCTTCTGTTGAACCAGAGGTGGATTATTGTTGAAATGTCCACAGTTGGTTTCAATTGCACTATCTACTTATTTGGTGTCAATGTGTAGTATCTGAATATTTTACAGAAAGTTGTCCAACTACAGTTCACGTGCAAGATTCCATTACAATGGGATTAATCAGGTACACTGCAACCTCAAGTAGCAATCAGCTACGGATCTAATCTGTAGCCAAAAGTCTAATGCTACGGACTTTATCCGTAGCATTTTGTCCACTTTCTGGTATTGTATATTTTGAATTTCTTCATATATTTATTTTATCAAATTTAGTGGGACCAGGTCATTTTGTCCGTCAATTCATTTAGTGGAACCAGAGATGTTGTGAGTGAAGTCCACTTAATTTATTTTTTTAAGCATTTTTGTGTAGTTTTTTTAGAAAGCATGCATAGACAAATGTATTTTTTTTTTCTTTGATGTATGGCTGAATGATAAAATTTAATTGATCTAGTTCTAACTGGCTAGCATTGTTGTGTTTATTTCACCCATACCCAAATAATAACTAGCTAGTATGCAGAGACATGTAATTTTGGGGTTCACACCCTCTTATAAGAAACAAGAATATTTGCAATTTACTTCGCAACCTCGTCACTTTATCTAATGGAATCCCATCACTTTATCCAGTAATCCCATCACTTTATCTACAATAACCTCGTCACTTTGTCTAGTGAACCCCGTCACTTTGCACTGCAACCTCGTCACTTTGCACTGCAACCTCGTCACTTTGTCTAGTGAACCCCATCACTATGTCAATGTGGGGTTGAACAAATTAGATTAATTTAGTTAACCTATGTGACGTATCCAATTAATTTCCAAGTGCCTGAGTATGAAGCGTCATGTTGCTAGATTATTATATAACTCCAAATTAAAAGGGTTTGCTTTCGGTCTGGAGGCTAAAAATATTAAAAATCCGCCGGTATCCACCAATGGGATTGAACTCACCTAGCGACATGTGGAAGGACTTGGCTGCACATGCAGTTTGGGGCATCCATGCGAGTTGTAGCGGATTTTCAGAACAGATGGTGAGTCCCACTCTCGCACTGTGGTGCGGCCGTTATATATTGGACATGCCTGATTTTTTTTGGCGAGAGCATCTATCTATGGTGGGGCCCGGAAGATGAACGGCTTGGATCTTAATCCAACACGTGTGCCGCTTAGGCAAGTGTGGACTGTGATTCAAGTTGGAATATCTAACCTAAGACTTGGTTGGACAGTCTTAACCATGAACGAATCTTTCCTACTAAATATGGACTTTGATGTTTGTCTTTTATAGCGTAGTTTCGAAAGGTTACAAGCGTCCAAATAGCAAGGAATTTGTAATCTAGCTAATGAGCTGTTGGGCTAATGGATGAGTGCATTAATATCCACGGATGCTTTTCTCAACAAAACGCAAGAAACGTGTTTTAAAACCTGGAAATTCAAACCTGGAAATTCTTCATATGCCATATAACAAACTCAAATTATACCACACAAGTCGTAGGCCCTGATTCAGATGGCTTTTAAACCATACAAGCCGTAGCTAGGATAATCACTGCCATCGCTGATGTATGAATCCTGTGCACAGTTCTGCAGTTATAATATGAGCCTGAATTATCCAAAGTTGATATTTCAAGCCTGCCTGGTAGATAACTAATTAATATAAGTGGGTCTGACCTTACAAACCAAATTTGTTGATTTTTATCCCACACAAAATATTTAACAAGCCACCACACAAAAAAGAAAAAAGAAAAAAGCAAAACCCCGTCACTTTGTATAAGTGAACCCCGTCACTTTGCACTACAACCCCGTCACTTTGTCTATTGAACCCCGTCACTTTGTCTATTGAACCCCGTCACTTTGTATAAGTGAACCCCGTCACTTTGCACTATAACCCCGTCACTTTGTCTGTTGAACCCCGTTACTTTGCACTGCAACTTCGTCACTTTGTCTATTGAACCCCCTCACTTTGCACTGTAACTTCTTCACTTTGTCTATTGAACCCCGTCACTTTGTATAAGTGAACCCCGTCACTTTGCACTACAACCCCGTCACTTTGTCTATTGAACCCCGTCACTTTGTTCGGCAACCCGTCACTTTTTTCAACAATCTAATGGTTGGGTTGGATTGCAACATCGTCACTGTTTCTAGTGAACCCCGTCACTTTGCACTACAACCCCGTCACTTTGTCTATTGAACCCCGTCAATTTGCACTGCAACTTCTTCACTTTGTCTATTGAACCCCGTCACTTTGTATAAGTGAACCCCGTCACTTTACACTACAACCCCGTCACTTTGTCTATTGAACCTCGTCACTTTGCACTGCAACTTCGTCACTTTGTCTATTGAACCCCGTCACTTTGCACTGCAACTTCGTCACTTTGTCTATTGAACCCCGTCACTTTGTTTGGCAACCCGTCACTTTTTTCAACAATCTAATGGTTGGGTTGGATTGCAACATCGTCACTGTTTCTAGTGAACCCCGTCACTTTGTATAAGTGAACCCCGTCACTTTGCACTGCAACCCCGTCACTTTGTCTATTGAACCCCGTCACTTTGCACTGCAACTTCGTCACTTTGTCTATTGAACCCCGTCACTTTGTTCGGCAACCCGTCACTTTTTTCAACAATCTAATGGTTGGGTTGGATTGCAATATCGTCACTATTTCTAGTGAACACCGTCACTTTGTATAAGTGAACCCCGTCACTTTGTCTATTGAACCCCGTCACTTTGCATTGCAACCCCGTCACTTTGCACTGCAACCTCGTCCTTTGCACTGCAACCTCGTCACTTTGTCTAGTGAACCCCGTCACTCTGTCTAGTGAATCTCATCACTTTGTAATATAACCTCGTCAATTCATTAAGTGGAACCAGGTCACTTTGTCCAGCAACCTGTCACTTTTTTTAACCATCTAATGGGTAAAAATGAAGCAGGTCCGAAGATCCAGTGGACCACACCGAAGGAAGCTGTAGTGATAATGACACCCACCGTTGAAACCTTTCTAAGGGCTATCGTCACTTTTTTTTTTTACCATCCAACCTATTCATAAGGTCATGTAGACGTGGATGAAGTGGAAAAAAAATATGTGATATTTGATCTGAAACTTATCCAGCTCCCAAGAAGTTTGTAATGGTGAACGTTAAATCCCCACTTTGTGGTCCGCTTAAGCCCTTTACCCGTCTCATTTTTTTGGTTCATATCGTGTTTTATCAACGCCGTCCATCGCTTATCTTATACCATCTGTACTGAAAATCCGCTACAACCCGCATGGATGCCCCAAACTGCATGTGCAGCCAAGTCCTTCCACATGTCGCTAGGTGAGTTCAATCCCATTGGTGGATACCGGCGGATTTTTAATATTTTTAGCCTCCAGACTGAAAGCAAACCCTTTTAATTTGGAGTTATATAATAATCTAGCAACATGACGCTTCATACTCAGGCACTTGGAAATTAATTGGATACGTCACATAGGTTAACTAAATTAATCTAATTTGTTCAACCCCACATTGACATAGTGATGGGGTTCACTAGACACAGTGACGAGTTTGTAGTGCAAAGTGACGGGGTTCACTAGCCACAGTGACGAGGTTGCAGTGCAAAGTGACGAGGTTCACTAGACAAAGTGACGAGGTTGCAATGCAAAGTGACAGGGATCACTAGACAAAGTGACGAGGTTGCAATCCAATCCAACCATTGGATTGTTGAAAAAAATGACGGGTTGCCGGACAAAATGACCTGGTTCCACTAGATGAACTGACGAGGTTGCAGTAAAAAGTAACAGGTTTCACTTCGTATAGTGATGAAGTTGCTGGGGTTCACTATACAAAGTGACGGGGTTCACTAGACAAAGTGACGAGTTTGTAGTGCAAAGTAACGGGATTCACTAGACGAACTGACGAGGTTGCAGTGCAAAGTAACGGGGTTCATTAGACAAAGTGACGAGGTTGCAGTGCAAAGTGACGAGGTTGCAATCCAATCCAACCATTGGATTGTTGAAAAAAGTGACGGGTTACCGGACAAAGTGACCTGGTTCCACTAGATGAACTGACGAGGTTGCAGTAAAAAGTGATAGGTTTCACTTTGTATAGTGCAAAGTGACGGGGTTCACTAGACAAAGTGACGAGGTTGCAGTGCAAAGTGACGAGGTTGCAGTGCAAAGTGACGGGGTTCACTAGACAAAGTGACGAGGTTATTGTAGATAAAGTGATGGGATTACTGGATAAAGTGATGGGATTCCATTAGATAAAGTGACGAGGCTGCGAAGTAAATTGCAAATACTCTTGTTTCTTATAAGAGGGTGTGAACCCCAAAATTACATGTCTCTGCATACTAGCTAGTTATTATTTGGGTATGGGTGAAATAAACACAACAATGCTAGCCAGTTAGAACTAGATCAATTAAATTTTATCATTCAGCCATACATCAAAGAAAAAAAAAATACATTTGTCTATGCATGCTTTCAAAAAAACTACACAAAAATGCTTAAAAAAAATAAATTAAGTGGACTTCACTCACAACATCTCTGGTTCCACTAAATGAATTGACGGACAAAATGACCTGGTCCCACTAAATTTGATAAAAAAAAATATATGAAGAAATTCAAAATATACAATACCAGAAAGTGGACAAAACACTACGGATAAAGTCCGTAGCAATATATCTTTGGCTACAGATTAGATCCGTAGCTGATTGCTACTTGAGGTTGCACTGTACCTGATTAATCCCATTGTAATGGAATCTTGCACGTGAACTGTAGTTGGACAACTTTCTGTAAAATATTCAGATACTACACATTGACACCAAATAAGTAGATAGTGCAATTGAAACCAACTGTGGACATTTCAACAATAATCCACCTCTGGTTCAACAGAAGGATTGCTGTTCTTGGGAGCCTTTGGAAAATACCCAATAGAGAGGAGTCTTTCTCTGCTACAGTTTTCTTTGGAAATCCAGACCCCAGGTGGCCCAATCCTCAGCTCCAGCTTTTTCTCTTCTGTAACTTGAAAGGATCCTCTATCCCTTACCAACCAATCCCTTTTATTAGGAATCAGATCAAGAAACTGCTGGCAGGACTCTCCTTCCCTTGAATCTCCCTCCATTTTCTCAGCAAATGTGAAAGTAAACCACCTCAATCTCTGCAGAAGAAATGAACAGCAGAACATTAAAAAACTGAAGATAAAACAAGATAAACCCAGGTGAAAAACCAGCAACTTTCAATTTTTTTTTAAAAAAAAAAAACAAAACAAAACAAAACAAAACAAAACAGGGATTCTTTACCAAAACCCAAAATGAAATTTTTTTTAAAAAAAACAACACCCACATCTTAAATCAGCCAAATACACATTTTCTAGCAATATAATTTCACAAGAAATGGAGGGGTTGAGGGATGGGAGAGAATAAAATGCATGAATGAATGAATGAATAGTACACAACTCAAAATGAATGAATAGTACACAACTCACCTTGATGCCCATTCTCCCTCCTCCTTTACCCGGGCTTGGGACCGGCAATGCAAGGTGTTACATTGGCAGAGTTAAAAAGGGGCTTAGGCTCCATTTGGCTTGTGACGACCATATGGAGTCTAATATGTTTAAAAAGAGGCTTAGGCTCCATTTGGCTTTTGAAGACAAAGGGAAGACAAAGAATCGGACCTGGTAATGCATCAATCCAAAGGAAGGATGTTAGCTTCATAAGGAAGATAGAGATAAGAATTCAACTCAGTGTCTCCATTTTTGTCCATCTAATTTGTGGTGGAAAAGTCCAGGCTGTTCCATTTATGTCACTGATCCTCCTGCATATCAAGATTTCCAGAAGCTCTAGTTACAACAAATTTAGATCCCTCCACTACTTTTTACATAATTGGTTATCATGCAAATTGCTATGCTACACGAAGCAACTAAGAAGCCTTTTTCTTACATGTCAATTATGTTTTCCAAAAGAAAAATAACAGAGGGAACAGGTCCCTGCAATATTCAACGTCGTTGATGAATTTCCCTGCAAGTGGAGTATCGATTGCCCAGACGAAATCGTCGTTGTTCTTGAGGGGCTTGTCTATTACTCTTGCAAATATAAGAGATGTGGAACTACTTCAAAAGGAAAATTCAGAGAGAATTGGCTGTCACTAGAAGATAGATTTTGAAAATTAAGAAAACAATGGGAAAATTAAGATTAAGATCTGAAAATTAGAAGTATAGGACATATGCTACAAATATTTTCATTGCCATTTTTTATGATGATTAGATGATCAGGTGTGGCCGCCATCTGCTAGAGAAGCTGGATGATTTTGCCAGGATGGCCCTCACATCTGATCAGGCCATGCTGATGAGCTTATGTGGGAGGATCATGTCCCACAAGGATCCATTAGCAAGAATACCAAAATCCAATCTTTGATAGGTGAGCATCAACTTAGAATGTTCCATAATGGAAATGATGGCATAAGAATCACTAATAGCGACAGAAACGTTTCTTGATTGAATGTTTTGCACATGCTGAATGTTTTCCACATGCCGACATGGAAAACATTCTGTTGTATTTGTTCAGTTCATCGGCACCACGACCCGTTTCACACAGCTTCTTCATAGATGGATTTGCCAAATTTTCAATATAACAATTACTTTCATGTTTTTTATTCTTTTTATGAAAAAAGATGAGTATGCGCGGGGGAGCGTGATGACTCCATTTTTCAGCAGAAAGACGTACGCAACCCAACAAGCAACAGCTGAAAAGACTGTTAGTAAAATGCGCTAGCGGGCACATACATTTTGAAGCCGAAAAACGATTATGACTATTAAGTCACAGGCCAACGCACGCCTTACGTAATATTGTGCTTTTCAAAGGTCTCCCTTTAGGGCCCTATACAGAATGACATTTAAAGCAGAGACATCGAAAGAACTACATGCAGCTATAAATTTCTCAGTTAATCATAGGTAATGCCAATATGGCATGGCAGGGGTATAAAGAGAACACTAAAAGAAATACCAACCAACCTAATAGGCCAGCTGAATGGTCGACGGGCACTGTTTTCCAAGATATGACTAGCATAGTTGGTTCTTGGAAAGCAAACCCTAAAACCCATCCTAGTCATTCAATGCAAAGGCTGGAGCCAGAAAATCCTCAATATCTTTTAATACCGACTTATAATATCATGGAACAGGACAAGGAAACAAATGAATGAGGCCACAGAGTCATTGATGTCCATGTAAAACAATGGCTACTAACAAAAAGAACAAGTACAATGGGTGTAGAACATTGAGCAATCAAATTTACTCACAGCCGAGCACCCCATGCATGTGGTCTTTGCGACTTAAGCACCTCAAAGGAAAAAATTAAAAATTAAAAAACATGCATAGCAGGACAGCATAAATTCACAGATGATCGCATATAAACTAGCCAGCGATCCCATAGTCCTATCTTGAACTCAATCTACTACTTACAGTAATGCAGGTTGATACCCAAAAAATTCTGATTTGTTAACAGTCCTTTTTCCTGAAGCTAATACTGCACAACATCACAGAAGCAAGTAAAACAAAATACAGCTCAAAACCTCTCTTCCATGTCTAGTAAAACATATGTTCCTTCTTTTCAAAAATTATCAAGTAAACAAGGAAATTAAGGAATTGGAATGGATCCACAGTGCGACTTGTAGAATTCTAATGACCAAATAACTGAATCCACTACATCATCTGAATACCAAAAACACTGTAGCCAATACGCACGTGTGTGTGAACACATGCCAGATTTCTACCATGTACAGAATTCAATGTAAGCTCACAAATTAAGCATTAGGCTACTGCATGTGTTTGCCACTTTTCACCACCAAGTTGCAACAACGCATTCACTGCACACATGGCATACACGCATGCCAATCTAGACTGTTCAAATAATGGGCCCCATTTGTGGATGATCATAGCCAAAAATATCAGATGATCCTAACATCGAATTCACAGCCCAAGCAAAAGATTCAGACGAAAAGGGGCATTAGTCCAAATTCAACTGGCAAAGGCAGACCACGAGCATCATCTGGTCAGTGCGATCTTCAGGCTATGATCCATTCAAGCAGGGCACATGGTTTGGATGATCTGGATAGACATGCATGTACAGTAGACAAGTCACCAACACTTAATGAGTTGTGGCGAACCCACAGCATACTGTAGACCCAACAGTGTCCAATTTGATACAGGCTCAACAGGCACATTCCAATGCACAGGACATGATAATATTGATAATTTTCCAAATCCAATATGTAAATAGAATCAACAATCGATGAGATAGCAAAAATTCAATGCTCCTCAAAATGGGCTTGGAAGATCCTGACCATTCAATATACAAATTTCAATTACCCATTTCGATATGGATCTTTTAGATTCATGTCCACTAATATTGGAGGGAGAGGAGTGCTCAACTCATTTTCAGGCTGTCTACCACGAGAGGCAGTGGCGTGCAATTGCATGATATTTTTCATTGAATTTGTTAAAATTTGATGGTAGGAGTGATTATTCAGGACACTTCTATCTGTAAGTAAATCTGAATAATCCTGAAAATCTCCTATTAGTCTACATGCATACAGGCAATTCAAAAACAGCATCCAATGTTCCTCATTTAAAAATCTGGTATTTGAACCATTCATTTAGTGGGTCCATTGCAGATCACAGAAAATAGCCTTGAAAAAAAAAGGATTTTTAATGGAGGAAAACATAAATAAATAGATAATCTGTAAAAAATTATAAAAAAAAATTAAAATACCTGTGAGGTGGGGTGGATCTTCGATGGATGAATAGAAGAAATAGCAGAAATCGGCTATCCGCTGCCCGAGGGAAAATGGGCAAGAGGGATTGTGAGAGATTGGGGAAAGAGGGCCTCCGATCTTCAAAAGAAAAAACCCCTCTTTTTCTTCCGCTTTGATGAAATCCATCCGTAAACGGAAAGAACTTGAAATTAGAAACGAGGGGAGAAGAAATCTCTGAAAAATCACTGCGAACCGGAAATGGAAAGTGCCGTTCGTGGTGCCGTTGCCGTTAGGGAAGACGGCGGAGAGATTTTCTCGTGGTGCCGTTGCCGTTAGAGAAGACGGCTGAGAGATTTTCTTTTGTTTTTTTTTTTTTTTTTTTTATATGAAACGAAAACAGATTTGCTAGTCCTACGTGGCATGGCAGAATTTATTAGGAATGGTATAAATCTGCAAGGCTGTATATTGGAGGTAAGAGAAAATTTGGATACATAAAGGGAAGGAGCCTTTATCTAGTGACCCATCCAATGAATAGGATTGTCTATGGGCTGGCAATAGGGTTGCTTTGGCCCGAATTTTGAACTGCTCTGGCTAGTCCTATTCAAAATTTGATTTTGCTTCACCAGGGCCCAGCCCATTGATAGCCCTACCCACGAAGAATGAAAAAGTGACAACATGATGGTGATGTTTGGGTTCATTCATTCCTAGCAACTAAGTATTAGCCATGGTCTCAAGTTCAAGAAGACTACAATGAATTTTTTGAAGATCGAATTTATTAAAGGGAGACAAAGGCAACCCAAGAAAACAGAACAAAATAACTAAACAAAGCCAAAGAAAACCCAAAACCAGCCAAACTAAACAAAACAACAGAATAACAAGTAAAAAACCTAAGAAAAACCAACTATAGAACTCGAACCAGGGACCTCCCAGGAGGCTCAACCCCACTAGTTTAGCAGATGAGAGGTCAGTGAACTATCAGAAAGGTTGAGAGCTGAAGACCAGTTCTTGATATCCCGAACGATCGGCCCCCAAACCCTGGATGAAGGAGCAGAAAGGTTGCGAAAGCTTCGGACATATGCTACCATACATCCCTCATAATTGTATTATGCTCCTCACCAATCTGGACATGAATATCATTTAAACTACATGCACTACCTGTACGATTATATATTCGATGAATAAGTGGCCAGCTCAATATGAATTCCCCACAAGATTCAACACTGCCGCATTAGTTAAGCATATTTTTAAATAAGAAAACATCCAAAATAATCTATAATGCAATCTTATTTAAGTGCGTGGATGCGTGAATGCACATTCTGGGGATGCACACCTAGTTGGCCAAATGAATGAACCTGTTCAACAGTCGGTCCACTCATGCACATGAATCGGCCTTTTAAACAATCAACTCATTCATGCATTGGAATGGGTCTTTCAAACAGTCGGCTAATCCTTAATAAGAGAATGGACCTTTCAAACGATCAGTCCATTTAGCCAAGAGAATGGGTCTTTCAAACAGTCGACTCATTTAACTTGCAAAGGAACAAGTCTTTCAAACAGTCGACCCACTCAAGTAAGATAGCGGGCCTTTCAAACAGTCGACTCACTTAAGAAAAGAATAGGCCTTTCAAGCAGTCAGCTCATTCATGCATGTGGATAAGTCTTTCAAACAGTCAGCTCATCCCTAATAAAAGAATAGACCTTTCAAACAGTCAGTTCATTCAAAATGCAAGTGCCATGAATGCATGATTAATCTCAGCTATTATTATTCCAATTTGCAAGCAGCCTATTTAGGTAAGTTTAAAGGTCAATGTGGGTGTAACATCCCAAAAATCGGCACCCGAGTACAAAGACCCAGATCTCGAGTTCCCGGGTGTTAACCTAATGAGAATGTACATGTGACCTCATTCAAATTCACATTTATTCCGTACACGGATAATCAGAGTAACGCAATTGACTTAGTGGATCCAAAGCGGGGTAAAGATAACAAAAAATTCAGAAATATATGGCTAAGAGTTAAAAATACAATTCCAATAATAATGATCGCCCAAAATGAGATTATACAAGCCATAATCCACAATATACATACCCAAGACAGTTAAAGTATAAAGCTTTCAGTTTATGCCCAATTCTTCAAAACATAATAGTATTGACACAACCCGATATAAGCCTACCTATCTGGGGTCTCACTAGTACCTGCATCAATGATACGCCTGGTTGGTATTTTAAAACACAGTCCCAGGTGGGAGTGAGTAGCTAATTCAGTGGTTATACTAGTTCTAAGTTATACATATTATCAATCCAATCAGGGCAGGTAATGATAAAATAAGAAATCAAACATTTCCTAGATACTCTTGTTAAATGTGTATATGAAGATATGATATGATGCATACTCTACCATTCAACACTCCCTCAACATGCGATTCTAACTACCTGTTTCGCAAATAATAACACTTTCTCAATATGCGACTTCAACACCTGTTTCGCCACATTATAAACTAATGCGTTGCGATGAATGATCATGTTAGCCGAGTAATTATTAAGTTTAATTCATCCAGTATATTTGCGAAGTTAGGATACCGACGTTATATCACGAGTCCTTATCTGGATCATGTGGCTCGTTATCGCACGTAGCAACTCCTTACCAGTGTCCCTTGATCTAAATTTAGGTGTCACCCGTTTATCTCACAAATCAACAAATCCAAAGGTATGGTATGATATCTAAATGTATAAGGATCAACCCGGTGTGGGTCGTCACCCAAATCGAGTATGATCACTTGATACCGCTGGGCAACACATTGCCCCGATCGATTGGAGCGCTATTTTCGAAGGGGTCCGGATCAAACGACTCACCCTAGCACACGCTCGGACCACAGCCCAGATGAACAGTGGTTGAGGCGTTCCAGAGGTGCGTGCTTATCACATAAAATCAAATCACCACAAGGAAATGACTCATCACCCAATTCAATTCACGCCCAAGTCGTTCGAACAGTACTCTAACACGCAACCATCGGTCGAGTAATTTGACAAGGGCCGTTCGAACAATGGTTTATCACCTCCATTAGTGCTCACTGGTCACTACAGGGAGGCTCGTCACCCCAGCGTAGGCCAACAGCTCAAACACAGTATCCCATACCGTCATGCCTGGCTCATGAGTCTTAGAGGGATCGTATCGCACTACGGTTATTAATGGACCATCCATTGGGAACGGGATATCCTAGATTCAATTTGGTCGTGTCATATATTTTGAACATAATTGATCAATTGGCTAGTGGATTAATTTGATTGTTCTTGGAGAACCTCGACGCAACCGGCATTAGGTGCAAGCATTCCGTGTAGTCCAGCTACTGTCGGTTGTCCGTGTTCACCTGAGTCGATCGAAAGCCCAGGTTGGCCACCCTAACTCGGGCCACCCTTTTAGTTCGGGTGGTTAGCCAACTGTCCCCACATCATAAGCAATCCTAAATAACACTACAGACTTAGCAATTCGTCATGTCGTCATAACATAGATTCAATGACACAGTCACTCAAACATTTTATCAAACAAGTGAGCCTCAATAGAGTAATACATTCACTAGAGCAGTTAATTAAACACGTGAACATCCAAAAATCAACACATCCAATGGAGCATTCAATCAAACATGTGAGCATAATTAGAATAATACTTTTAATCACATAGGCATTTTATTAAACATGTAGGCATCCATAGGCAACCAATGACACATATAACAAACAAGCATGAAATATGAACATGCTAGCTATTACAACCCAATCAACATAAGACATCATTAACTGAGACCTTGAAAGGTCAATAAATGGAAACCTAAGCATAATGGTCTGCACCTTGTGGTGATATGCCCGACTCACGGTGCTCGTAGGATTAGGGTGTTAAGGAAAGATCATCGAAATGCCTAAACAAATATACAAGCTTGTGAGATTATGGATAAACAACTATTAAAATCCTAAATTATAAGTGAGATTCATCATTTACCTCCAACCATTGTCGGGAAAGCTCCGACAATGACTCCGGATACAGTGAAGCGGCTAAAGAGGAGATGAGAGGGTGGTGGTATATCAACACTCACACCCCAAGCTCTCTCTCTCCCTCCCTCCCTCCCTCCCTCTCTTCTCCTTGCTCCTCTTTCTCTTCTCTCTTTCTCTCATTTCTTTCATTCTTGGACAAAATTCGTATGGAATGATAGGGTACCCAAATGAAGCCATTACATAGTATCAGATTTGGTGTAAATGGCCCCAAGGGCTAGGTTTTTCCTATACTAGCCCTAAAGGAGTAGTTTTCTACCCTTTGAGGGTCACTACGGGGTGTGGGAGTCAACACCCACCATTGGATAATTGACCCTAGTGATGATCTATGCACAGATACAATCAGCTTGTCATTTGGATATGCCGATTGATGGGTATGATCAGAAGTCTATTTAACGGTTACCTATGGTTGATTAGGGCCACGACTATACGGATATGTGTGAAGAAATATCCTTAGTCGATACTCTTACTTTTGCCATGAATTAATGGTCCAAAAGTCATAACTTCATGAAAGAACAAAGTGACTAGTTTCACTTAAGTTTCAGATTTTCACTTAAGACATTCACACATCTCATGCACTTGGCTTGTAGGTCCAACTTGAATAATTCGAGATGTGACATCGGCTTGACGTCTCATGACGGACGGCAAGCCCATTAAGACGAATGTCTTTCTATAGTCTCAAGTTTAATAGCCTACTAACGAGTGGTCTAGAGCTTGTTTGGATGATTAAGGCATTTCAAGAATAAATTAGGTATCTAGATTTCTTGTGCACAATAATTAGAATTTAAATTAGCTAAGTTTGTAGTGTGGCCTATTCACAAATTGTGAAAATGCCGATTCGGTTAAAGTCAGTCTAAGCCGTTGATTCTTAGGCTAAAAGAGTAATTGGATTGATTTGGTTTTTTAATTAAGATCTAACCCCTAGTTATTACAGCTTTTGTCAGGTCTTTATTTAGTTACGGTCATCTCAATTAGTTAGTGATAGGTCGGCTAGAATTGGACTCTACGTGAACGAATTCCGAGGCTAAGCTCGATGTTTAAATGATCGGCCGAATTCGTTGGTTTTCTATGGTTGATTAATCGGATTTGTACGGTTCTTTACCGGTACCACCCGCATATAGGCTCACTTCAAGTGTCATGGGTCAATAAGTGACTACGTAGGCTGGTCATATCGAAAGTTTTCAAGGCTTTTTTAAAATTGAAAATAGCGAAAATCTGGGACATTATAGTGGGGGGCTCATCACCCAGCATAGGTCGACAGCTTGGGCATAATGTCATATTCCACCATCCTCATCTCATAATACTCTATCATTAGGATGTTTAATAGCAACCTCATCAACTAGTGGTCAATCACAATCTAACAAGTGGGACTTGCCATCGCATGGTCACACAAAATAATTCATCAAGCCGCTTAGGGCAAATATGCAATAATCGGGGCCACAAGGGGAAAATATCAATAAGAAAAAGCCACATAGGCGCGACAATGCATAGATGATAAGCCTACATCAATATTTCATTTAATCCATCAATCAAAGTAGCCACTAGGTGAGGGTCCATTATAATCACTATTAGTCAAGTTACATCACAAGTTTGGATGTACATATGTAAGTGGGGTTTTCCACTAATAGATGTAGCAATTAAAGTTCCACAAGCAATTCAAAAACAATTCACAAGCACGGAAAGATATACAAGTACAACATATAGAAAAGATTCATCACCTTATGATTTGAATCGCTTAAAATTTCGCTAGGAAGTGCGTGTGTCCTTAGAGTCTTCCCAAGATAGATTTGACTCAACTCGCCCTCAACTCAAATAAAGTGAAATCAAAAATGTGATATGAGGCTATATCTCAATTGAAATTAGGAAATCAATTAACCAACTAAAACTCCTAAGGTGAGCCAGAAAAAAGAGGAGGGCTATAAAAGTATCATTTGGGCCATCTGTTTGTTGTGTTCTCTTGCTTACCGTAGGAGTGAGCCAGCCTGATTTTTGGGATAGAGGATCTTAACAATGTGGCCCATCTCATGGAAGGTTCAAGTTATGCAGACATGCACCTTATTGGCATGTGTGCTAGCGTGTGGATGAATAGGGCTATTACAGAACCTCTATTTAAATGTTAGTTTGTTAAGACATAGAAGATAGGACAAATTTCTAGATAATAAAAGTATATAAATGCCATATTGATAGCTAAAAACTATGGTAAATTTTGCTTAAAAAAAGATAAATTTAGGGTTTCTCCAAATAATCTTACTGGCATGTGTGTGACATGTTGAGAAGTCATTCAGCAGTATGTATCTGGGATTGTCCACTACAGATGAACTTCTATACATGAATTAGAAAAGGCATCTTTCTTTCTTATTCATATAGTTGCATTACTTGTTTAGTCAGGAATCGGCCCATGTATTTCTTTATTGCTGTGGATAGGTTCTCGTTTTTGTCCTTCAATCAGATGCTTATTACGAAGACTCAGTCATTGCCCTTTTATATGCAGTTCTTGGCAGCTGTAGGAGGATTTTTTTTTTTCCTTGGTGGAAGAGCATGAATAATCAGCAGACATTCTCATTTTACATAGCTAGTATGAAAAGATAGTTATTTAATTTATTCATAATGCGAATCTGAGATGACCCTGTCTCGGCCAATGTTGCTTGGGATTAGCTGAGCGACTTCGTCCATGGATGGAAATGACAGATCCACCGATCATGTCATTGCTCAACTGATCGACAGGGGATTTGAATTCCCTAAAGCTATAGAAGCCATCAAAGCCGTCGGACCATGCCTCCATGATGCGGTTGAGTTCATTTTGAAGGGTGGTTCTTGCAAAAATAAAACAGGTCAAAATTTGAATCATGGGAGGTCATCAACTTTATATAATTGTTCTACCAGTCAAGCTAGCACTTTTGGGAAAAGGACTTCGTCTTCATTTTCTCGGGACCGTCTGAAACAGTCTAGCATCAGCGGACATCTCCATTCAGGTAAAGCGAAGAAAAGCAAGCCCGGTGGCGTTTCTGATGTTTCCACTTCTATCTTAGAGGGTTCTGACTCTAGGCACATGGAAGAAAGTAAATTCTCTCCTCATATGAATTGTAAGCTGGAGCCTGCAACTGAATCATCTCAACCCAAATCAAATGTTCGCGTGCCTATCATTAAGTTGGAGCAGGAGAATGGCAGTTCACAGTATTGCTCATGCAACCAAGCAATCGGGACAGACTGGGAACATAATGTCAATATTCTTTTGCAGAAGCATTATGGATTTTCACCCGTGAAGAGTTTCCAGAAGGAAGCCCTCGAGGCTTGGTTAGCAAACCGAGATTCTCTTGTTCTTACTTTCCGCTACATATATATATATATATATATATATATATATATATATATATATATATATATATATATATATATAGTGAAAAAGCTAATGCTCGACCTCACGGGAGCTTATCGTGAGGTCGAGCGCCGACCTCATTTAATCTGTACCTTCCATTGCATAGTACCATTCGGAACAAGCCGTGTGCAAGAATCATGTTGATTGGATGGTCTTGACCTTTGAATGGGGCCCTTTTGTTACAACTGTCAGTTTTTTACAAGTCATAACTCACATGGTTAGAATCATCTAAACAAAATGCTACTTTGAAATCATATGCAGCACAAAGTGGATCTATTGAATAGATGCTCAATCTTGATTGTCCATTGTTTACTATTAATTGGATGTTAAGGACCATCTGATTGACTTGATTTTTGCACCATGGCTTGCCTTGGTTATATGAATGAATAGATGGCCCAAATTGATCCATCCCATGTGCCACTTGAATGCTTTGCGGATGTTGATCCCTCCTCATGAAGGCAGTGATGTTAGCGTTTCCTATACATACATACATATACATTCATGGGGATGTTGGCAACGCCCCCAAAGCTTTTAATTGACACTTGGGATAGCTAATCATCGATCTGAACTGTCCACTCTTTCGTACAACTAGGGACAAACCATGGTGTGAAAATCATGCCAATGGATGATCCTAAACATCCGATCATAGTATGGAAAATGGACATTCAAGATTGAGCGGAGAAACAAAATAGGTCCAATCATCATTTTGAAACATCTATTTGATAGATCCCACTTTGTATTGCTTATGATTCTAAAGTAGCATTTTGGTTCGATTATTCTAACCATGTGATCTATGATACTTAAATAATGGACAGTTCTAACAAATTGGCCTCATTCAAAGGGTTATGATCATCCGATTGGCGTGACTTTTGTACTATGGCTTGCTTCCAATGGTACTATTGAATGAACCGTCCGGATTGATGATTAGTGTCCCACGTGGCATTCAAAAGGTTAGGGGGAAGGTGGGGAGGTTAGCAATATATACATATGTATCTATGTATGTACACACACGGGCTCTCAAGTTCAACTGGTTGGACCACAGTTTATGATATACCCAGTAGATAACGTCCAACCTGTTAAGTGCTTGTGAAATAATATATGCATGTCTGTGTATGTACAAGAAGTGCTCTAGTACTCTCAGAGAACTATAAGAGTTATAGTGCTCCTAGTTGCCCCAGTTAAGTTTGAGAATCCTATCATTGATCTGAACTGTCCATTAAGTCCGGACACATTTCTCAGGTTACCATATAAGAATTGTACTGACTAGCTGATCCAGTCCATCATTAATTTGCACTTATTTTCTCTAACCATCCTTTTCCCAAAGCCATGGATGGGAAGGCTACGATTGCCTATCAAAAGTGAAATCATTAACAATCCATGATAGTCTCTAACAAATTTATGGATCAAATTGTTAAATGGACCTATTTTTGTGTAAATGATTTTGAGTGTCTATATTAAAGATTATTGATTGAATGTTTAATATCTGTAACGTTGGTGTGATGCTTGCATGGTTGCCCACGAAATGTGCTTAGACCTAATGAACAATCTGGATCAATGGATTGGACAGTGCAACAAAATGCAACTAGGAGTACTTTAACGAGAGGGAGAGCAAATGTTTTCACTATATTATAGTGCAAACGGCTTCTGTGGGCCCCACTATGATGTGTTGATGAGATCCACTGCGTCCATCTTACACTCCATCCCTTGTTTGGCTTTGGGTCCAAAATTAGGCCATTCCATGACTCAAGTGAGCCACATGAGCAGGAAGAGTTGATATAGGACGTTCACCCTTGATTCTTGTAGAGCTCCCACTGTGTTGTGTACATGTCATCCAATCCATTGATATGAAACAACTGCCCTAGATGACAACACACATAACATATCAGACTATTCTAAAACATGGGTGGGTCTGACTGAAATCAATGGTGGGTGTCACCCTCCCAACTGCCCCGACTCGTGTGGCGCAGCCGAGTAAGGGATTGACCTGATTTTTGGGCCTATGGCCAAACAAGGGATGATGCGCAAGGTGGTCGGAGTAGATCTCATCAAAACATCAAAATGAGGCCCAAAACAACCCTTTGCACTATATTGCACTGTAGATGTTTGGCCCTAAAACGGTATTGAGGTAGAGGCTTTATCCTAATGTATGATTTGTGCTCTCAATGTAATGAGGTGTCTGCTAAGTAAATCTTTTGAGAATATGCTCTCTTGTTCTTTGCAGACTCGTAAAACCACTCTAGAGGCTTGCAGAAAATTGCCGAATTGCACTTTTTGCCATTGATGAAGTCCATTGTATCTCTAAGTGGGGTCATGATTTCCGACTTGATTACAGGTTTAATCATACATAGAGTCTATATACTCTGAATAGCATAGCAGTGAACAAGGTCATTTAAAGCAAATGGATACTGTTAACAGTGCCTGCATCTTTTTGGTTGGAGAAGTCAGGCGACTAAGTTTCTTATAATTGTTTCGCTTATGCATTTTAGGCGTTTACCTGTATTGAGAGAGAATTTCAAGGCTAGCAGTTTGAAATCTTTAGAGTTTGATATACCACTGATGGCATTGACTGCTACTGCTACAATCCATGTTTGAGAAGATATTCTCAAGTCATTGCGCATGTCAAAGGAAACAAAGATTGTTCTCACTTCATTCTTCCGACCAAATATTCGATTTTCCGTGAGTTATTGATCTTGCTCATTTTTTGTAGCTTTTTTTCTTCTTTTACTGATAACGGACTTGGTTATTAAGTTTGTATAATGCAATTATAATAGTTAGCAATTGACTGCCATTGCTAAATAGTTTACACTTTCATTGAGGACATTCTGTATTGGGATGTAAATCTCACAAAGTAGGGATGCTTGAATGAAGAGTCTTATTTATTACTTCGGTTCTCAAGAATGATGCAACTTATAGAGAAAGGATATTCTAATTTTTGAAAATTCAGGACAAGACCTAATTAATGCATGATAAGAATGAATCTAAATAGAATGTACTACAAGAATGGTACATTGAGGAGTATAGAAGAAAGGATACCTAAATTTGTATCATGCTTTTATAGGGTATGGCCAAGATGAACTCTTTCAACACTTCCCTCAAGATAGAGCATATATATTGATCATGTTCAGCTTGCTTGTAATAGAAGTGAGGTGATCCTTAGGAGAGATTTGGTAAACACATATGCTAATCACTCTTTAGAGCGAATACAAGGAGTGATAGTTTATTTTGTAGCAATCTTCTCCTTGATAAAGTGACGGTTACTCTCTCTCTCTCTCTCTCTCTCTATATATATATATAGAGAGAGAGAGACTCGCGCACCTGCAACCGCCTATTTGCGCACCGGTTCTCGGCTCTTTCATTCTCCCTGGACGTCACCAAGTTACATGGGCCCCACCATGATGTGTGTTATATCTACACCATCCATCCATTTTGCGTGATCATAGGATTCTAATAAATCAGATCCAAGGCTCAAGTGGACCATACCATAGAAAGAAAGCGGTGGGAACAATATAGCCTACTGTTGAAGCTTCCTTAGGCTTATATGAAGTTTATTTGGGATCCAACCTTTTCATAAGGTCAAAATAGATGAATGGTGTAGATATAATAGATACATCACTGTGAGCCCATGTAACTTTGATCTCCTTTGAACTGTTGGTACAACTCGGAGCTTGAGCCCAAGGAGCGTCAGTGCTCGTCTTTGCACGACAGGTACTTACAACAACTATATAGAAGGTGTGTAGTACACCAGCCAATCTACTTTCGTCCAAGTAGTACCCGAACTCGGATTTCTTGTGAAAGCCTTTCTCATGAACTTCCTACGTGATGATGTTGGGTGGGGTCCACTGGGATGTTTTTGAGAAATTCACCCCGTCCATCCATTTTGTAAGGTCATTTAAGGATGTGTGGCTAAAATTGAAGTTTATAAAATACTTAAGTGTGCCATACAAGAGGAAAATATTGCATATCAGACCCCAATTATTGCTTGAATTTACGTACATGATAATGTTTAATGTCATATTTCAATCGTGTTTTTGTTGTAGGGAGTAATTAGGAGCGTAGACTGAAAAAGAGTACTAAAAGCGTGGATTTGACACTCCGAAGTCATCAGAGCAGGGGACAGATTCCAAAGGACCAAGATTGATGGATTTACATGCTAGGGATCCGAGGAAATCAAGTCATTCACGTTAAAGAGGCCCGAAATTGGTCCAAAATGCAAGATCACAGGGTTTCCGCCATCCGATTGACTCAAAACTTCATACATGGGATGGTGACCATAAATAAACCATACATATTAAATTTCAGCCATTGGATATCTCGAGAAGTGGCTCAACGGACAGATCTGACCCTTAACATGGAGCCCACATGCTATCTGGATGTACTTCCAATTTAGTATCAACGCCTTAAATGGGGAGAAAAAATGAATGGATGGATTGGATTTCTCATAAACATCACATAGGACCCCACATGGCATTGCGTGTGCACATTATACAAGTGCACCGAAGGTGCACTGTAATTCAAGACGGGTCAAACCGACTTTGACCCATCTCCTTTTCAAAAACGGCAACTGCCGTTCTCTTTTGCTGTGAACGGACGGACATGTGATCTTTGTGGGTCCACACCGTCCATAATACCAACGATCAGGACCATCCATTCAGTCCAGGAGGTGTCCAAGACCCTTATCAAGGCTTATTCCTGGTCCTATGCATGCACACACAGACAAATTACATTCACTTGTAAGATGAACGGCAGAGAAAAATATCTTGTGAGCCTCATCAACAGAAGGTAAAAATTACACATTTCTGACTGAACTTCCGAGACAAATCCGGTGGACGGTGTGGATTTATCAACTGTCAGATGAAATGGGCCCCACCAACAGCACAGCATAAGATGTTTACGCCGGCCCTATTGCAGTCACTGTACGACCATGGTGATGATCAGACGACCGATCTGGACCGTCCATCGTGTAGGCCTGTACCAAATTCCCCAAGGGACGTTGATCTTTTGGATGAAATGCAAGGAAGAGGGGAGTTGGGAGGCTCCGATTTTGATTGCGTAATGGTTATACACACCACCGACTTCCAATCTCACAGATTTCTGTGTGTAAAGTTCTTCATCGACATCTCTGCACTGTTTTCCTGGCAAGAGAGAGAGAGAGAGAACGTGAGAAAGGGATCCAAAAGGTTGTGGACGTGAGTGAGAGCAGCAGCAAAAGGGATAGAAGAGTGGTTTTATTTTTCTTTTTGTTTTTTCTTTTTATTTATATTTTTATTTATTTTATTTTTGTTTAAGGGATTTAGCCTAATCATGTTGCTAGGCTAAACTTCTTAGCTAGGGCTAAGATGAAGCTCCTATTTTAAATGACTCTTGTTATGTGTTGATTTCATCCTAATTGATTGATTTGTTTCTTTCTCTAGTGTGCTTAATTGAAATTTCTGTACTTCTCCATTGTATGAGCTTAACCAAAGTCTAGATGTGGATATTGTTTGGAATCTTATTCTAGGTTCTTGTGTCTGACCATGAACAAGTTTACTATAGAGAAAGAAATAGGAATTACATCTCTTCATGCCTGACCATGGATGGAAAGATGTGATCCTTATGCTTTAAGAGATTATACATTCTGTGTGCCCGACCAAGGACATAGAGTGTGCTTTATTTATAAATATATATCAATCTGAATTAGGGTGAATCAACAAGTAAAACAAAGGTCAGGATAATTACAGGTGGATTCGAAAGTCCTAGCCTTCTCCTTAATTGAATTTTCCTTATTACACTCGGTTATTTTTCATAGATTTGTGATAGTTTACTTAATAGTTCTCTAAATCTTTTATTGGATTAGTTAAGAAGAGTCATAAATTTCGAATTGTGACAACCAGTTCTCGTGGGAACGATCTCGTAATACGTACCATATCTACATCTGATTCGTATACTTGCGAGTTTAAAATCATTTAAATCAGATTGGTTTAAATAAAACATCATGTTCTCATTATCGTTCGTGGGTTATGCTTATAGTTATGCTTATTACGGTCCACATGAGATTTGGATCTTTCTCATTTTTGAGATCATTCGTTAAAATTATCTGAAAAAAACATATAGACGATGTGGATAAAACACACATCATGGTGGGGGCAACACAGCACCGTTCATCATTGGTAGACAATCTACGTTCCCGGATCCAACCGTGGTGATTTTCTTAATCTGTTTTTTATAAATAAAGATATTTTAGTTTTCTATTAAAATATTTTAGTTTATTTTAATTACATGTAATGATTTTATTTTCATTCAATAAAAAATAATTTCTTTATAATGTAAAACATTTCCAAACAGGAGATATGGGCAAATGTGTCAAATTTCATAAGATTAGTGTAGCTAGAATGACAATGTCGAGATGAATGAGTGGTAGGATGAAGGAGCACATAATTAAAAATAAATTCCTTCAAGGGAGCTTAAGCATAGCATACATAGATAATAAGACGAGGAAAAGTATACTTTTATGATTTAGTCATGTGCAACGGAAACTAAGAACTATGTTGATTCAAAGTGAGTTTTTATAAATTAAAGGCTCTAAAATGGATAGGAAAAAGTCCAAAAGAACATGGATGAAGGTGGTGAGAAATGACCCGATAACCTGTGATCTACGTGAATTTATAGATCGTGATAGAGTGGAATGGCTGAACAGAACTGATGCCCTGTTATCTACATGAATTTATAGCTCGTGATGGAGTGGAATAGCTGAACAGGATTCATTTAGCTTACCTCAATTGGGATAAGGCTAGGAAATTCATTTGAAATGCCCCAATTCAAATTCATAACGTTTGGCCCCTCTCCAGGTATTGAAAAAAATAATTAAAAAAAAGGATTGTTTCTGCTTTTTGAGTGGATCGGATCTTGTCCGCCTCCTGTTCTGGGGGTCTCGAAAATTGCAACTGGGCCATAGCTGATTTGCATCCATCATAATATCGTCACCATCTGATCGTCCATCATCGAATCGTCTTCAAGGTTCAACATTTGTAAAATGTTTCTGTACTGCCTACATGACTCTGTTGATGGTCAAATGGACCGCCTAGCCAATGTTGGCAAAAATTTGCAGCAAAAAGGTTTAACATGCAGGCTAGTTATCTTTACCGTATCTGATGGCTTCCATCTCACATATGGACAATCCTAATAATCTTTTGAGTCGATGGACTCCTGGGAATAAATAACAAGTAGACAAAAACACCAATTTACAACGTTCATCAGAGAGTGACTAAAGATTGGATTGCCCAGATCTTTCAGCCAATGAGATTTCGGGCATAATGTATCCAATGTGGACCCCAACAGCTCAACAGTCTGGGTCATTGAACTATGGATCTGACTCGTACAACCGAGGTTCTCAGCTTGTAGTTGTACAGGTGTACTGCATGGCTTTGATCTAGACCGTTGGTGTGATGGCCCCACATGGATAGCCCATGCTACGAAAGTCTCCTCGATTGGCAGATCCTAGCTGTCTAATATTCCTCCCAATGTGGGTACCTTTTTTTTTTTTTTTCAGGATGTGGACCGTTGCTGCATTTTCCTCATAAATGTCCACTTCCAGGCCACTGATCGAGGATTGTTCCAGCAAGATGGCCCAGTCCTTCGGCGGCCAGAACCATCAGATCTACAGGCTGGATACTGAACCTTGGGTTTCACATGTAAATACCAACGATCTGGCTACTGAAACATGGGGCCCAGGGGAATTAATGGACCGGATTTTGGCCATGCCATCCTAGGCCGGGCCCGGCACAGCGTGGGCCTGCCACAAGAAATTAGTTGGGCCATAGAGCATCTTATCCTGGCCCAGAAATCGATCAAACTTATTTCCAATGTGAATGTTTCTAAACCGTCCATTGATAAAGTGGGCCATGCATCCTCAAAGGAAATAGTCTTTAGAAAATGAAACCGACGGTCTACTTGCAAGATGAGTTCAAAGGCCGTTTTAAAGCTCGAACTGGCTTCCCAAGCTGGGCAAGGCGACCCGGGCCATTGCCACATCTGATGGACCCCACAAGTACTGTGTGTCCAAACATCCATCGATGCAGTACCGATCCTTGGACCATACAATTCTTCTAAAGCAACAAATCAGCGAGGCATTAGATGATCCTCCTGGTGATGATCTGTAGAGTATCCTTCCATCTTAAGTTTGGACAGATGGGGCCCGTGGATTGGTAATCCAAACCGTTGATATGATGGGCCATCTGGTTTGTTAATGTTGACCAGCAAATGGACGTTAAAAATAGAGTATTGCGGTGGGGACATTAGCTTCCGATCTGGGATTTTCCGATCTGGGATTTTTTTAGGCATGGTCTATTCAAGTTGGGTCCCACAATTTTAACGGACTGGAAATGAATATGTGGGGCCCACCTCTAAACTGAAAGGCTCAACCACAAGAGGAATATTAGGATCCTCTACCATTGGCTTTTCAGTTATAATATGTCTAGCCCATGATCCGTTAATCCAGACCATTGGTCAGCTGCTTACAAATGTCATGGGGCATGTCTAAAAAAATCACAATCATAGGACAATCCTAACGCTTCGATTTGCCAATTAAAAAATAGACAGTTCAGAGACAACAGTCAATATCTAAATGAAAACGCGGGCAAGATTCTTGCTTACCATTTTCTGATCTGCGGGAAGGAAAAGACCAACGGTCCGGATCACTAAACCATGTGCCCCCTCGTGCAAAGTTAAGAAGCTCGAGTGTACTACCGTCCTATGGCCAATTTGAGCCGTGTCAAGCTGATTTTTGGAAGCTTGAGTTGTGTTTTAGCCGAGTTCGTTCGACCAGGGGCCATTTCAACTCAAACTCAACTTGACTCGAAGCTTGGACTTGAGCTCCACTCGGCTCGTTTAATGATTATATTTATAAATATAACTATATTAGTTAAAAAATAAAAAGTAAAAAACAAAATGCCCTAAGGCTCCCCATCACCCTACCCAAATCCTAGCATCTCTATCCCCTTTCTTCTCTTTCTTTTCTTTCCTCTACCCAGCTGCTGCCCGGCGCTTGACTAGCGATCCATCACCCTAACGCTGCTCGCACGACCATCCCTCCACTGGACCACCACCACCTATCTCGCGAGGACGAAAGCTGATGCAGTGCATTTTCACTTCCCACCATGGTTGTAAAACTCATTTATAGTCAATCTCCATATACGAAGTTCTGTATAGATTGACTTTTTTTTCCCCCCCTCAAAGCATCTAGTGATATTTCTTTGCATGATTTTAGACAGACAACCAGTAAAGTAACTATCCAGAATCATTTGCCAGAAGTTCCTCCACAGTGCCAACATGTTGCATGTTGCAATTACCTTATCCGAAATTTTTACTCCTTTTGCACACATGACCTGTTGGGAGATATGATCACAATATGTTCGGGCATTTGGTAATTACAATACTTTTGAGCTGCGGGGCCACCACGATTAGGGAGTGGCCATCCAACTGTTCATTTAATGTTTACCCTAATGTTGGTTAGGTCTAGATCCCAAATTGTAACTTAGTCCATTGGTCAAGTGGGCCACACCTAAATAAACAATGGAGGACATGGCGGAGGGGGACAGCTCGCCTAACGAACTAACAAGTGGAATGCGGGTTCCAAAATTTTAATAACCTAACATGTGATGGTATGAATAAGCTTGAACTCGACTCGAGATAAAGTCAACTGGAACTCAACTCTACAACTTTGGCAAATAAGCCAAGCTTTAATGTTGAGCTCTAGGCCGAGCTCGAGCTCGAACTCCAACTCCAGTGCACCGTCGACTCAACTAGGCTCGCCCACCTCTATGCCGTCCCCCATATCTTCCGACTCGAGGATCATATAATTCCTCGAGTACCCTTAAAATTGAATCGGTATTGTCCACAGTACTTGATTTCCACCGCGTCAAAATATTCAAGATCTGTGGGGTCCACCATGTCTTTTATGTGAATCTACTCCATCAATCATGTGATAACCACCTTTCTAACCGTACACGAAAAAGGTAAACCTGATTAAAAACTCAGGTGGGCCCCACCAACGAGAATAGTGTAAAATTGCTTACAAAACCATTAAGTTCAGAGGTTGTCGCCCGGATGAGTTTTTGTATCAGGCTGGTTTTTGTATTTCTCTTCGTCACGGTGAGTTAGACCTCATGAACGGGTTTGATGTAAGATACACTACTACATGGTGACTCCGCTCACATACCTATGGTCGGCACCCCATGCCACTGTTTCATTTGGCGTGGCCATCTGAGTATTTCGCCCCCGGTTAGAATCTGATGGACGGAGTGCATTTTAAATTTACAACGCGGCGGGCCCCACATGCATGGGTGGTGCTTGCGCACTGCGTAAAACGGGCGCGGCTTCGGTGGATCCCTGACTTTGGGGCCCACTGTGATGTATTTTACTTTCATCCACGCGGTCCATCCATTTTTAAAGATCTTATTAGGCCATGTATACAAAATGAAGCAAATCGAAATCTCATTTGACCACACCATAGGAAATAGCGGTGATTGACCATTAAAAACTTTTCATGGGCCACAAATATTTTGATTAATCTATATTTGTGACTTTTCATGGGCCACAAATATTTTGATTAATCTATATTTGTGTGATACTTTCATCCATGTCTTTCTGACCTTATCAACAGGTTGGATGGAAAAAGATTTTCCGGTGGCCCCCCAAGAAGTTTTTAATGGTAGGAATTCAATCACCACTTTTCCTATGGTGTGGTCCATATAAGATTTTTATATGCTTCATCTTTGGAATTAGTCAATAAAATGATCTTTAAAAACGGATGGATGGCGTGGATTTAAGTTTCGTCCATAAAGGTGGCCCCCACAGTCAGGTATCCACCCAGCTTGGTGGATCCGGGTATCACCGAAGCCGCGTCCGCGTAAAACTAGAGGTATCCGGTCCTCCAAAAATCTGTCCATCGTTTGCAATTTCGCGGTATAGCTGCCGTTGAAAACTCTCTCTCTCTCTCTCAGCGATTTCGATCTAGAAACGGTACCAAACGTCAGGTGCATTGCTCGTAATCTTACTCTGATAGATTCCAATTTTGATTTTTTTTTCATCTTTTTTCAAAACAGCGATAACGAAATTCTTCAATCGCAATATTTCCGGATTGATTTTCTATGACAGATGAATTCTTAATGTATACATGCGTTCGGAAATCACTGGTTTGATGAATTTTAGCAATGCATATAAGAGAAATGATCACATGTCGGTTGCGACATGGTGATTCACCATTTTGGCGACTCACCAGGACGCATTAGCAGTCCAATCGACTGATCCGGACTGTCCTTTAGAACTAGGATACTTTCCTTGGGTTGCCATGCAAACATTGATGGGAGATGCGGAACTTTCCCCTATATGTGAATCATTTAGGAATTTCCACAAACACAAGGGATACCAACAAAAGTATACAAGTCAATCCACACAACCACAACCAATATATCTAAGAGAGAAAATAAAGAGACGAGTGCAAGAGAAGAACACACTGATTTGTATGGAAAACCCTCTCAATCAAAGAGGTGAAACCACATAGCGGCCAATGAACTCCTCCATGCAAGAATGGGAATACAGGCTTTCTTCTCAAGTTAGCACTTGCTTGAGGATCACTTTTTCATGCGTACAAGAAACTCCCCTTTCACTTGAGAAGAGAAAACAAGATATCTCACTCTCTGTGAGGAAATCTCTACTTAGGATTTAGGTTGTAGTACTTTCTCTTTTTCTCTACTCTTTTCTTTACAACATCTCTATATTCTCTCGTAGAAGGGGAAAATAAGAAAGAAGTACGCGCGTGTGCATGTGCGTGTGTGAACATACCCAACAATCTCTCCTTCCAGACTCATGAGGGAGGCACCATCTTTCCTAGCAATTGGCCCAACGAGCCAATGTTGATTTGATATCAAGCCCCACCAGGGCTCGACAAAGCTCCAACCTGTACTTTAGTAAAGGTTTCATAATCAGGTATGATGGATTTATTTCTGTAGGAACTTTTTGCAGCTCTAAAAGCCTGACTCTAACACATCTTGTATCCAACGATACCGCAAATCAATGTGCTTAATCCTGGATTGATGTGTTTGATTCTTGGTTATATGCAGTGTTCGAAGTATCGGTATCGCTACACGTTTCGTTGGCCAGGGTTACAGAAACAATATCGATATTGTCAATAATATCGCTGATAACCAGAAATGTGGGAAAACATGGGGAAAACAGTAGAATTTTCAGTGAAACTTTAGGAGATGGTAAAATACACATATTTGCATATTTAAGAAAAAAAAATTTGCAAAAAGAATGAATACAGAATAAGTTTCTATTTAATGGGGGCTTAAAAGCATGTGTCGTCGTAAGAAACAGTCTAACCATCCCATCCATCCCATCTAACCATTCAATCATCCACGCAACCTTCCATCCAAACATCCATTGATATTGTAGAATTTCGATAACTCAATATATTTTGTCGAGGAGTTTGTGGACATGAAGTACGAGATAAAACACCATGGTCCTGCAAGAAGGTCAGAAAGGCATGCGACATGTACTCCCCCCATTATCAGAATGTAGAATTTTGATAGGATATTGAAATTGGGTAAACCACCCCATGATAGGATACCTTAAACATATCAAACACTTCATGCTTAAATTTTAGAAGACAAACCCATATCATCTTAGTGCAATCATCAATGAAAGTAACAAAATATTTATATTAAAAAAGAGAGATAACAAGAGTAGGGCCCTAAACATCAGAGTGGACTAACTTAAATGGTTTGGATTTTTTCTTAGATGAACTGGGAGGAAAGATAGTCCAATGATGTTTGGAGAATTCACAAGTTTCAAACACAAGAGAATAGATACAAAAATTGAAGAAAATAAAAGTTTTAACCTAGACAAAGATGGACACCTGAGGTGGTAATGCCATTTAAACACAGACTTTCTTTCTAAGGACAAGGCACTAAATGTTATCGTAGGTGCATCATCCAAGACATAAATGCCTTTACGTTCATGGCACCCAACAATCATCTATTTCAGCTAGAGGTTCTGAAACACACAACAAGAATGAAAAAAAGGTTATTGAGCAATTCAGAGATTTTGTAAGTGAATTGATAGATAATAAATTAAGGGGAAAATTAGGGATGTAAAACCGATGACACATGCATAGAGGGAAAGAGCTTGATGGAACCTGTTCCAGTTACAAGAGTTTGGTTTCCATTAACAACAATGACAAAGTGTGATTGAATAAAAGAAAGATAATCAGATGAGACTTACTAGTCATGTAAGAGATGGATCTGAAGTCAATGATCAGGGAGGAAGGAGAAGAGGACATATTGAGAGCAGTACCTAATTGGGCTATCGTGGCTCTGGAAGTATCAGGAATATCATGAACATAAAATCACATCAATGCATCGTAGGCCTTACGAGACAAAAGAATTAAATCACTTGAGGAAGGCTTCTCCACTACAGGCGGCTGTGAAGTCTTCTCAGAGCTAGTGAAGGTACTATTGGCTACGGATATGCCAGCCCAAGATGGACGCCCAACAAGATCCCATCACCTATCAACAGAGTGATTTGTTCGCCCACAATGTGTAAGGAGGTGTGGTCCATTATGTCCCCGACCTCGTCCATCGTGGCCTTGACTACTGCGGCTACCCTGATCAGTGTCACGACCCTTGCCTTGATTACTTGATCTACTATCGTGTTCACTTCCCTGACAACTCCACATTGGAGCTCGAGTCCCGTGGCTAAAGGGAGGTCGGTCCCCATCAATATAAGCAGATCGATCATGAGGAGCAAAAGTGGGGTTGGATGATGTATCGGCCTTTGACACATGGCATAGATGGCTTTTAGACAAGGAAGAGGGTCCATGACTATGATCTGCTTCCGAATACTATAATACTCAAAATTGAGTTCAGATAGAAATTGCATGATAGAGAGTGGATGATAGAGATCCAACTCATCCCACCTACCTCAAAGAGCTAAAAAAGACTCTTTCAGGGATCTTGAATCTTGTTGGAATTTCCTGTTATCTGATGTCAACTGGAAAATTCTAGATACATTCTAGGCCTTTGAATACATATCATGAAGGGTGTCCCATATCCTCTTGGTAGATGTCATAAATATAACTGAATTACTCACAGTAGGTTTCATACTGCTAAGCAACCAAGCCATGACTTGGTAGTTCTCTTTGGTACAAGTCTTGAAATTCCTATATGAAGTATTTGGGGCTTCATCTAGTGCGTAAGAAAGTCTATCCCTTCATCTTAAAAACAATTTCATTGATTGGTTCCAATGCAAATAGTTGTTGCCATTTAATTTTACTGTAGTAATCAACAAGGGATGTGATTATGATGATCCAACTCTGAATATGGAAGAGGTTTGTCCTCCATAGGGGCCTGACAACACACAACAAAGCCACAACAACTACATGAGAGCACACACGATGAGAAACTTTCAGATTTGTACGGATCTGGGTTCTAGAAGAGAACTTGAGGTCACCCACACGGGGTTTGGGCGAATGACAAGCGTTGTGGGTGTGCTCCCCACAGATGCGAGTTCAATTCCCCTCCTCGGGATTACCCGATGCGCGTGGTTTGCGGGTGATTGCGTGCACCTGCAGGGAGTAGTCTCACCTCAAAATGGGGTGGGGACACCCTAACGTCATAAAAAAGAAGAAGAAGAAGAAGAAGAAGAAGAAGAAGAGGACCTGAGGTCCCAAAAGTAGTTTTAGAAGAGGAGAGCAACAACCGCGCTTACAACGAGATGTCAAGATCTGAATCAGGCAAGGAGGCCACCCTCTACACTAGATCATCTCCTTAGACATACATGAGAGATTAGGTGTACGGCCCCAAGCCCCGAGCCCCAAGCCCCATAAACGGTACAACCAGACCACCATTTGGTTCCCTACTCTTTCTCCTCCCAACATGAGGTAAAAACTCCATGGATCATCAGGAACCATGAATCCAACCCCCACTATGAAGAAAAATCAAAGAAACGTCCACCGATTTGAGAGGAATCATCGAAACTTTTGGGTTTTTTTTTTGTCGAATGTAAAAAATGGTCCAAACATACCTCAAATGGCCTCCAAAAATTTTGCAAAAATCACCATAAATCTCCTAAAAACGAGCTACTTCAAACCATGTTCTTCCTGTTGGAAAACGATCCACACGAAATGTACAATGTTGACATCAGCCGCTCGGTTGCTGATGTTAGTAGGTTTTGGTAATGCCAATTAGGGGTGCACACGGGTCGATTCGGTTTGGTTCTGGGGTGAAACCGGAACCGAACCGTTCCACACGGTTCTAGGATTTTTGGAACCGGAACCGGACCACTAGAACCCTAGAACTGAACTGGAATTGGACCGTGAAAACCAGATTGGTTCCGGATCGGTTCCATGGTTCTGGGCTTTTTAAAATCGAGAGAGAGTGAGAGAGATGGAGAGAGCGGGAGATGCCGTGGCTGTGGTGAATGGTGAGAGAGAGAGAGAGAGAGAGAGAGAGAGAGAGAGAGAGGGGACCAACGAGAGGTAAGAGGAGCAGCGAGAGAGAGGATCGGCGAGAGAGAGAGAGAGGAGTAGAGAGAGAGAGGGGGGGTCAGAGGCGGCGAGAGAGGAGCAACAAGAGAGAGAGAGGGCCGGTGGCGGCGAGAGAGAGAGCAATGAGAGAGAGAGAGAGAGGGCAGGGGGTCGGGTAGACAGACTTAAGGTTTTTGTTTTTTTGTTTTTTTTTAAGATTTAAGTTTGGTTCCATATTTGGTTCTAGGTTCAGTTCCATGGTTTGGTTCACGGTTCGGATCGGTTCTACATACCCCTAAACTGGAACCGAACCAAACCGAACTTAAAGGTTCTTTGATTTTCGGAACTAGAACCGGAACCGGTGCACTCTAGAACCGGACCAAACCGGACCGTTTGGTCGGTTCCGGTCCAGTTCCACAGTTCTTTACTAGTTCAATGTGCACCACTAATGCCTATCAACTCGCAGTCCCTTGCTTTGATACCAAGTTGCTTTGGATGGATTGAGGGATTGAAAGGAAGAAAAAAGGAAAAAGGAAATAAGAGGAAAAGAGAGAGTGGAGAGGGAGGGTTTGAGAGAAAAGCTTGAGTTGTGTTAGGGCTTATCCTCTTATTATATTGCTAGTGACACAAATACAAACTCCGTAGGAGCACACAACACTATGCTTATGCATACACTAAAAAAGAAAGTAAAGGTAAATACAAAATATAATACACCACATGCATTCTCTGTAGTGATCCATCGATAAGCTTGGCTTCTTTTTTACAGCCTTCCATTTTTGAAGCCATGGATTGGATGGTTAGGATTGGCTGATTGAAGCAAGGTGTTCCAAAACGGTAACGGTGGCCGTAACGGCCACCACCGTTACCATTATGATACGGCCTATTTTTTTTAAAAACTGTTACTGGACCGTCATGGGGCCGTTATAGCCTATTTTTCTGTAACAGCTGTTTCGACCCCGTAACACGTAATAGTTATGACCGTTACTTTTATGTAACGGCCGTTACGTAACCGATTTTGAATACCTTGGATTGAAGTGATTCTTTAGGAACATAAGTGATCCATGATGAGCCTCACCAAGTAAGTGGTTCAAATTGTTGATGAGACATGTTTTTATATAAATCATCTTGTTTGTCCATTTTACAAGACCATTTATCAGATAGTTAGAATGGTCTAATCTGTATGATTTTTGCATGGCATCCCAAGAAATGTATGGTGGAACTCATTGGGTAAATTAGATCAGTCAGTTGGAGTATTCAAGTGTTCTAGTGAGCTTGACTAAATTGTAAGTTTCCATGCAGTTGATGATGCATGGTCATTTTCCTACAATGTTTCCCAATGCCATATGTGTTGATTATTTGGATTGTTTTTGAATTCTTTGATTCTTTTGAATTGTAAATTTTGAACACTGGAATGAGATATTTACTTTGATGTTTGGTAATTACACTCAGCTTTTTCGCTCACGTTTTTTGTACAATAGTTAGAAACATGATAGATGTGGTCCACTCGTCTCGTGTGCTGAAAAATTGGGCTGAATGGACCCTATCTGTAGAACACGTGAAGAATGGGCAGTGGTAAAATTTTCAATCAGATAGGCTTGTTTTGCTGGCTGAGTCATATATATGCTGCACTCGCCGGATGAGTCATCCATATCATGTATATGGTGTGGTCCCCTGAATCTTTTGGATGGCAGACATGCACAAGACGTTTAGCTCATGTTTATGCGCACAATCGGACATGTGGTAGAGGAGGTTCATGCATTTGGTGGGCTGCACCATATATAGGCCATGACCCAAAAAACTGGTCTGATGAGATGATCATAACTGCATTATTGGAATAGGTTGCGGGAGGGGCAGTGGTAAAGTTTCCCTCATATTGAGCATTTAGGATTCCAACCAGCTTCTTTTTCCAGCCATGGCTGATATATGGTGTGGCCTGCTGGATGAGTAACCTGGATCTTGTACATGGCTGGCATGTTTCACCTGGGAATTCAAGTGAAACATGTGCACTTAAACATTTCTCATTTACTTTTTTCTTTATCCAGTGCCTTGAGGAAAAAGATCAATATGCAATTTTGGAGATTCTTGAATATCAGTGTTGTGTTGAAGTTCATTGAATGTAGTGAATTATGGTTCTCTATATTTGATCAATTTAGCATCTACTCTATATGATGTTTCATGGCAGAAGTCGTTGCTTTAGTTTTGATAGCTTATAGGGAAAGGTAAAAATGGCAATGCCATTGCACAGCAGGTTATCTTGTGCCGTTAAATGTCCATGCAAATGGGATCTATATTCACCTGGCCATCAAAAAGCTGCCAGGTAACTTGCTCCCAGCAGGCCCATCACATATTGCCGGGGCCTAGTTATATCAGACATGGTGGCAGATTGCAGTGCTTGGCCCGGTTCACTCCTAAGGTTGGCTAGAAAAAGAGGAGGGCTAGAAAAGTATCATTTGGGCCATCTGTTTGTTTCGTGTTCTCTTGCTTACCGTAGGAGTGAACTGGCCTGATTTTTGGGATAGAGGATCTTAACAATGTGGCCCATCTCATGGAAGGTTCAAGTTATGCAGACATGCACCTTATTGGCATGTGTGCTAGCATGTAGATGAATAGGGCTATTACAGAACCTCTATTTAAATGTTAGTTTGTTAAGGCATAGAATATAGGACAAATGTCTAGATAATAAAAGTATATACATGCCATATTAATAGCTAAAAACTATGGTAAAATTTGATAAAAAAGAAGAAGATAAATTTAGGGTTTCTCCAAATAACCTTACTGGCATGTGTGTGACATGTTGAGAAGTCATTCAGCAGTATGAATATTTGGGATTGTCCGCTAGAGATGAACTTCCTACATAAATTAGAAAAAGACATCTTTCATTCTTATTCATGTAGTTGCATTACTTGTTTAGTCGGGAATCGGCCCATGTATATCTTTATTGCTGTGTGATAGGTTCTTGTTTTTGTCCTTCAATCAGATGCTTATTACGAAGACTCAGTCATTGCCCTTTTGTATGCAGTTCTTGGCAGCTGTAGGTGGAATTTTTTTTTTTTCTTTGTGAAAGAGCATGAATAATCAGCAGACATTCTCATTTTACATAGCTAGTATGGAAAGATAGCTATTTAATTTATTCATAATGCAAATCTCAGATGATCCTGTCTCGGCCAATGTTGCTTGGGATTAACTAAGTGACTTCGTCCATGGATGGAAATGACATATCCTCCGATCATGTCATTGCTGAACTGATTGACATGGGATTTGAATTCCCTAAAGCTATAGAAGCCATCAAAGCCGTCGGACCATGCCTCCATGATGCGGTTGAGTTCATTTTGAAGGGTGGTTCTTGCAAAAATAAAACAGGTCAAAATTTGAATCATGAGAGGTCATCGACTTTATATAATTGTTCTACCAGCCAAGCAAGCACTTTTGGTAAAAGGACTTCGTCTTCATTTCCTCGGGACCGTCTGAAACAGTCTAGCATCAGCGGACATCTCCATTCAGGTAAAGCGAAGAAAAGCAAGCCCGGTGGCGTTTCTGATGTTTCCACTTCTATCTTAGAGGGTTCTGACTCTAGGCACATGGAAGAAAGTAAATTCTCTCCTCATATGAATTGTAAGCCGGAGCCTGCAACTGAATCATCTCAACCCAAATCAAATGTTCCCATGCCTATCGTTAAGTTGGAGCAGGAGAATGGCAGTTCACAGTATAGCTCATGCAACCAAGCAATCGGGACAGACTGGGAACATAAAGTCAATATTCTTTTGCAGAAGCATTTTGGATTTTCACCCTTGAAGAGTTTCCAGAAGGAAGCCCTAGAGGCTTGGTTAGCAAACCGAGATTCTCTTGTTCTTGCTGCAACAGGATCTGGTACTTCTCATCTACCTATGCAGAAATCTTCTATATATATATATGTGTATGTATAATTATATCTTTAGTGGAAAAGCTAATGTCCCCAACCCTTTTGAATGACATGTGGCATGCCTAACCATTTAATCTGGACCTTCCTTTAAATAGTACCATTGGGAACGAGCCATGGTGCAAGAATCATGTTGATTGGATGGTCTTGACCTTTGAATGGGGCCCTTTTGTTACAACTGTCAGTTTTTTACAAGTCATAACTCACATGGTTAGAATCATCTAAACAAAATGCTACTTTGAAATCATATGCAGCACAAAGTGGATCTATTGAATAGATGCTCAATCTTGATTGTCCATTGTTTACTATTAATTGGATGTTAAGGACCATCTGATTGACTTGATTTTTGCACCATGGCTTGCCTTGGTTATATGAATGAATAGATGGCCCAAATTGATCCATCCCATGTGCCACTTGAATGCTTAGCGGATGTTGATCCCTCCTCATGAAGGCAGTGATGTTAGCGTTTCCTATACATACATACATATACATTCATGGGGATGTTGGCAACGCCCCCAAAGCTTTTAATTGACACTTGGGATAGCTAATCATCGATCTGAACTGTCCACTCTTTCGTACAACTAGGGACAAACCATGGTGTGAAAATCATGCCAATGGATGATCCTAAACATCCGATCATAGTATGGAAAATGGACATTCAAGATTGAGCGGAGAAACAAAATAGGTCCAATCATCATTTTGAAACATCTATTTGATAGATCCCACTTTGTATTGCTTATGATTCTAAAGTAGCATTTTGGTTCGATTATTCTAACCATGTGATCTATGGTACTTAAATAATGGACAATTCTAACAAATTGGCCTCATTCAAAGGGTTATGATCATCCGATTGGCGTGACTTTTGTACCGTGGCTTGCTTCCAATGGTATCCGGATTGATGATTGGTGTCCCATGTGGCATTCAAAAGGTTAGGGGAAAGGTGGGGAGGTTAGCAATATATGTATCTCTGTATGTACACATACACAGGGGCTCTCAAGTCACAGTTTATGGTTCACCCAGTGGATAACTTCCAACCTGTTAAGTGCTTATGGCATCTAATCCTCCTAATATGTTGGCCCCACCATGAGGACCACCACTTGCAAAAATCAGCCCTGTCCACTCATCAAGTGAGCCACACCATAGAAAAGCAGTGTATAGCCATTGATAAATAGCAAAATACAAGAGTGGTCCACTTGGTAAGTGGACAGGGCCGATTTTTGCATAAAATGTTTCTCATGGTGGGCCCAATCTATTGAACGGGTTTAATTTCTCCTGCACTTAATAAGTTAGAAGGTATCCGCTAGGTGGACCATAACTTGTGGTCCAATCAGTTGGACTTGAGACCTCACACACACACACACAAATATATGTATGTGTATGTTTGTATGAGAAGTGCTCTAGTGCTCTCAGAGAACTATAAGAGCTATAGTGCTCCTAGTTGCCTTAGTTAAGTTTGAGAATCCTATCATTGATCTGAACTGTCCATTAAGTCCAGACACATTTCTCAGGTTACCATGCAAGAATTGTACTGACTAGCTGATTCAGTCCATCGTTGATTTGGACTTATTTTCTCTAACCATCCTTCTCCCAAAGCCATGGATGGGAAGGCTACGATTGCCTATCAAAAGTGAAATCATTAACAATCCATGATGGTCTCTAACAAATTGATGGATCAAATTGTTAAATGGACCTATTTTTATGTAAATGATCTTGACTTTCCATATTAAAGATTAGTGATTGAATGTTTAATATCTGTCACATTAGTGTGATGCTTGCATGGTTGCCCACGAAATGTGCTTAGACCTAATGAACAATCTAGATCAATGGATTCGACAGTGCAAGTGCCCCAATGCAACAAAATGCAACTAGGAGCACTTTAACAAGAGAGCAAATGTTTTCACTATATTATAGTGCAAACGGCTGCTGTGGGCCCCACTATGATGTGTTGATGAGATTCAATGCGTCCATCTTACACTCCATCCCTTGTTTGGCTTTGGGCCCAAAATTAGGCCAATCCATGACTCGAGTGAGCCACATGAGCAGGAAGAGTTGATAGAGGATTGCCACCCTTGATTCTTGTAGAGCTCTTACTGTGTTGTGTAAATGTCATCTAATCCATCGATATGAAACATCCGCCCTAGATGACAACGCACATAAAATATCAGACTATTCTAAAACATGGGTGGGTCTGACTGAAATCAATGGTGGGTGTCCCCCTCCCAACTGCCCCGACTCGTGTGGCCCACCCGAGTCAGAGATTGACCTGGTTTTTGGGCCTATGGCCAAACAAGGGATGGTGTGCAAGGTGGTCGGAGGAGATCTCATCAACACATCAAAATGAGGCCCAAAACAACCCTTTGCACTATATTACACTGTAGATGTTTGCACTTGATATATATGTGTCTGGGCTCCTTTGTGTGTGTGTGTGTGTGTGTGTGTGTGTGTGTGTTATTCGGTGGGTGGTAGTCCATTATGTATTTGTGTTGGATCTCAATAACATGGTTTGATTTAGACCTAAAAAATTACTGTTTTTGTAGGAAAATCTCTCTGCTTTCAGATTCCTGCAATGTTAACTGGAAAGGTGGTTGTTGTAATTTCACCCTTGATAAGTTTGATGCACGATCAATGTCTAAAACTAGCAAAACATGGGGTGTCTGCTTGCTTCCTTGGATCTGGACAAACTGACCGTAGCGTTGAGCATAAAGCAATGAGCGGCATGTACGGGGTTGTCTATGATTGCCCTGAAACGGTATTGAGGTAGAGGCTTTATCCGAATGTATGATTTGTGCTCTCAATGCAATGAGGTGTCTGTTAAGTAAATCTTTTGAGAATATGCTCTCTTGTTCTTTGCAGACTCATAGAACCACTCCAGAGGCTTGCAGAAAATCGCGGAATTGCACTTTTTGCCATTGATGAAGTCCATTGTATCTCCAAGTGGGGTCATGATTTCCGACCTGATTACAGGTCTAATCCTACATAGAGTCTATATACTCTGAATAGCATAGCAGTGAGCAGGGTCATTTGAAGCAAATGAATACTGTTAACAATGCCTGCACCTTTTTGGTTGGATAAGTCAGGCGACTGAGTTTCTTATAATTGTTTCGCTTATGCATTTTAGGCGTTTATCTGTATTGAGAGAGAATTTCAAGGCCAGCAGTTTGAAATCTTTAGAGTTTGATATACCACTGATGGCATTGACTGCTACTGCTACAATCCATGTTCGAGAAGACATTCTCAAGTCATTGTGCATGTCAAAGGAAACAAAGATTGTTTTCACTTCATTCTTCCGACCAAATCTTCGATTTTCCGTGAGTTATTGATCTTGCTCATGTTTTCTAGCTTTTTTTTTTTTTTTTTCCTTCTACGGATAAAGGACTTGGTTATTTAGTTTGTAAAACGCAATTATAATAGTTAATAATTGACTGCTATTGCTAAATAGTTTACACTTTCATTGAGGACATTCTGTATTGGGATGTAAATCTCACAGAGTAGGGATGCTTGAATGAAGAAGATTCTTATTTTCTACTTCAGTTCTCAAGAAGGATGCAACTTATAGAGAGAGGATACTCTAATTTTTGAAAATTCGGGACAAGACCTAATTAATACATGATAAGAATGAATCTAAATAGAATGTATTACAAGAATGGTACATTGAGGAGTATAGAAGGAAGGATACCTAAATTTGTATCATTCTTTTATAGGAGTATGGTCAAGGTGAACTCTTTCAACACTCCCCTCAAGATGGAGCATAGATATTGATCATGCTCAGCTTGCTTGTAGAAGTGAGGTGATCCTTAGGAGAGATTTGGTAAACACATATGCTAATTGCTCTTTAGAACGAATACAACATACAGGGAGTAATGATTTATTTTATAGCAATCTTCTCCTTGATGAAGTGACGGTAACTTTTATGTGTTCAGCTCTCTCTCTCTCTCTCTCTATATATATATATATATATATATAGAGAGAGAGAGAGAGAGAGAGAGAGAGAGAGAGAGAGAGAGAGAGAGAGAGAGATGATCTCATGTGCACCGGTGCTCAAGTTCTTATTTGCGCACCTGTTCTTAGCTTTCTCATTCTCCCCTGGACCTCACCAAGTTGTGCACCGGTGCTCGAGTTCTTATTTGTGCACCTGTTCTTGGCTCTCTCATTCTCTCCTGCACCTCACCAAGTTATGTGGGCCCCACCATGATGTATGTGTTATATCTACACCATCCATCCATTTTGCGAGATCATTTTAAATCATGGACCCAAAAATGAGGTAGATCCAAAGCTCAAGTGGACCATGACGCAGAAAGCAGTGGGGACAATGACTCCTACCGTTGGAACCTTCCTAGGGCCCACCATGATGTTTATTTGCCATCCAACTTGTTTATAAGGTTACATAGACCTAGATGAAGGGAAATCGCAAATATCAGCTTGATCCAAAACTTCTGTTGGCTCCAAGAAGCTTTCAATGGTAAGTGTTTAATTGTCACTGCTTTCTGCGGTGTGGTCCACTTGAGATTTAGATCTGCCTATTTTTTGGCCCATGCCCTAAAATAATCTCCTAAAATGGATGGACGATGTGGATATAAGACATATCATAGTGGGTCCCATGGAACTTGGTGACGTCGACACACCACTGAGGTTGGTGGTGTGTGGCAAACCACGCAATCCACTTCCGATTCTCATGCCATCATGCGTAGCTTCGTTGGATCCTCGAATCTAGCAAGGTGGGTGGATCCCTGACTGTGGGGCCCACTATGATGTATGCACCATACATCCACGATCCATCCATTTTGATAGTTCATTTTAGGACATGATCCAAAATATGAAGCAGATTCAAATCTTCCACCATAGGAACAATGGTTATTGAATACCCACTATTAAAAAGTTCTTTTGGGGCACAAAAAATTTGGATCAAATTGATATTTATGTGGTTCTTTCATCCATGTCTCTGTGACCTTATCAACAGGTTGGATGGTAAAAACACATCCTGGTGGCCCCCAAGAGTTTTTAACGGTGGGTATTCAATAACTGCTATTTCCTGTGGTGTGGTCCACCTAAGATTTGGATTTGCTTCATTTTTTTGGGATCACGCCCTAAAATGAGCTATTAAAATGGATGGACTGCATGGATGTAGGGAACATACATCATGGTGGGCCTTATAGTCAGGGATCACCCACTTGGGTGGATCTGGGGATGCACTGAAGTTGCACCTCGCCATCCCACTCAAACACGGATTGCCTACCAACGCCTTTCATTGTGGAAGCTAGGTGGGGCCCACTGTGATGCTTTTGAGAAATCCACCCCATCCATCCGTTTTGATAGGTCATGTTATACCATAGTCCAAAAAATGACGTAGATCCAAAACTAGAGTGGGTTGCACAACAAGAAACAATGAGCATTGAACGTGCACCATTGAAACATTCGTGGGGTCACAAAACTTTTTGGTTAGGCTAGTATTTTTGTGTTTTCAGTTCATCCCAGTAGGAATGACTTGATGAACGGTATGGACGGCATATAAACATCATGGTGGACCCCAGAGAGGTTTCAACGGTAGGCACTTTCCTACCCACTTTTTCTTGTCATGTGCCCCACTTGAGTTTTGGATCTGCCTCATTTCGGGTCCATGTCCTAACATGATCTGGCGAAATGGATGGACGGGGTGGATTTCTCACAAGCATCACGGTGGCCCCACCTACAATAAGTTTTGTGAAAGGCTTTCCTAGGCCATCCACATCTGAGTGGGATGACACGAGAATCGAAAGTGGATTGCATGGTATGCACCACCATGGTGTGTCGATGTCACTAAGTTCTGTGGGACCCACTATGAATCTATGATGTATGTGTCATATCCAAACCGTCCGTCCATTTGGCGAGATCATTTTAAGGCATGAGCTTAAAAAATGAGGTAGATCTATATCTCAAGTGGACCACACCACAAAAAGCAATGGGGGCCCACAAAAGTTTTGGATCAATCAAACATTTGTTTCTTCCCTTAATCCAGGTATGTGACACCTTATGAATAGGTTGGATGGCAAATAAAGATCATGGTGGGCCTTAGGAAGGTTTCAATGGTGGGCATTATTGTCCCCACTGCTTTTTGTGGTGTGGTCCACTTGAGATTTGGATATGCCTCATTTTTGGACTCATGCCCTAAAATGATCTCTCCAAATGGATGGGCGGTGTCGTTATGACACATGTATCATAGTGGGGCCCACAGATCTTGGTGACGTTGGCACACACAATATACTTCTGTGAATAGGGAGGGATCGTGAGAATCAAGTGCGAGACTCTCTGACAACCAGCTAGTATTTTCCACACCCAAGTCTCTTTCTTTCTTCTTCTTTGAAAGTTGTTTCTAATCTTAGGGCATCAAAATAATCCAAAGGTTGAAAAAATAGGTGTGCTAATATCACCTTGCGCGCCGGTGCGTGTGACATCATCTCTCTCTCTCTCTCTCTCTATATATATATATAAGTATATATACGGTTCATAGGGGAGCACGTGTGCGCACGTGGGTATGTGTGTGAGTGAGGGGGATGCATGAATTGACTTATAACTCCAACAACATGTGCAGTATCTAGACTATCTTTTGAAACACTCAAGGATCTAGAAGAGGTTCACCATTATCTAACTGGATTTTACAGTTGGGATGAAGAGGGGTATGAATAGGTTGCAACCAAGATTGTCAGTCTCCCAAAGTAGATCCAGGGCATACTTACGTTGGGAAAGAACTATTCCCTTTTCTGACTGAGCAGGTTTGATATCGAGAAAATACTTTTATGGACCAAGATCTTTGATTTCAAAACATCGATGCAAAAAAGGCTTTAATGCTGTCCTTGCCATTTCTTGAGAGAACGATATCATCCACGTAGACTATCTAAACCATTGTTTTTTTCGCTATGACATTTACCAAACATGAAATGACTAGAACTACACCGTGAAAAGCCAAATTTAAGAAGAGCATTGCTGAATTTTCAAACCAGGCTCTCGGCAATTGTTTCAACCTGTAAATAGCCTATTTTAGGCGACAGACAAGGTGAGTCTCCCCCTTTCGAGTATAAGCCTGGAGGAGGATGTATATAAACTTTTTCAAGAAGATCAAGCATTTTTTACAAAGTGTGTACATGTGAGATATTGGGTGGTAGCTATGGATGCCAAGATGTAGTCAACCATGTATTCCAACTACGTGTGGATTCTTGTAGACAAACTTGAAAAGGTGAAACCAATTGAATGCAAATGGATCTACAAGAGAAAATGAATGTAGAAGGAAAGGTGGATACAAGGCTAGGCTTTCTACAAAAGGATACCCTTAGAAATAAGGGATAAACTATGAGGAGGCGTTCGCACGTCTAGCCATGATGAAGTCTATCCACAATTCCACTTCCTACCAGGCATAGCTGGCAAGTTGGACTATGAGATTTGGCAGATGAACATGAAGACTGTTGTCCTCAACGATTATCCAGAGGAAGAAATAACATGGAGTAGCTAAAGAGATTTCGCTAACCTGAACAGGAGTTAAAGGTGTGCAAGGTCTATAGGTCTATATATGGCCTCATGCAAGCATCTAGCTGTTGGAATCACAGATTCGATGAAGCAATTCACTCGTTTGGCTTTATCAACAACCTAGAAGAAACGTGTCTACCTTTGATCCACTGGAGTAAACTATGCTTCCTGGTTCTATACATGGGTGACATTCTTTTGATTGGGAATTATGTTGGATTCATGATAGGAGCCAAGGTCTGGCTTTCCACCACCTTCGACATGAAGAACTTGGGAGATGCGTCCTACTTGGCATCAAACTGTACTCGAATAGAGCTTCTCACACCTTAGGAATCTCATGCAACATATATGATATATAGGCAAGTTGTCCGAGAAATTCTCCATGGCCAACTCCAACAGTAGAGTGGCTAATTTAAGTGAGTTGAGCTTTGTAATCGGCGCAAATGTCTCCAAATAGCTGACTCCATAGGTCTGGGTGTAGCGTTTTGCAACCAATCTAGCTTTGTAATGAGCAATACTTCCATTAGGATGATGTTTGGTAGAGAATACCCTTTTGCAGCCAAAGAGACTCTTTCCTTCAAGTAATATAGTCATCTCCAATGTTTGATTTTTCTCAAAGGCCACTGTTTCTTCTTCCATGGCCAGTCTTCACAATGGATGTTTAAGCTCCATGTCAACCTTTGTGGGAATAGAAACAGAGGTGAGAGATGTAAGAAAAGGACCTGTATGATGGAGACAATCTCTGATAGGACACAAACTGAGAAATAGAGTGAGATGTGCAACTACATACCCCTTTTTTGTAATGAATAGGAAGGTCATAAGACAAACGGGTTAGATGTATCAATATCTGAGTCCTAAGAAAGGTTATGGTGATGAGTCGTGTAACCACTCACTCTTGTTCGCATAATAGTGAATTAATTCATAAAAAATGACATCCATAGTTACATACCTTATTTTGGTTATGGAGTTCATACACTTATATCCTTGTCTACAGTGAGCATAGCACACAAACATGCATTTGAGGTTGAAGAGAGTTTGTTCCCTTTTAGATCAATGTTGGAGACAAAACAGACGCATCCAAATACTTTAAAGAGGAACATTTGAAACATGATGTTTAGAGTCGAATATATCTCTATTTTTTTAAAAGGCAAAACCCAATATATCAATGAGAATCTTCCTATCCAAAACTCTAGTCGGCAGATGATTCATTAAATAACATGCAATAAGAATAGATTCTGACCTGTAGAAATTTCGAAAATTCATCTCTACCAGAAGAGCACGGGCTATTTCGAATAGGTGGCAATTTTTTTCGTTCCGTAATTCCATTTTGTTGAGTATGAGAAGATGTACTCTACAGCTCAATTGTATAATTTTGTAGGTAGGTTAGAAATTCCGCAGACATATATTCTTCTCCATTGTCGTTGCATAGAGTTTGGATATCAGTCTGAAATTTGATTTAAGTACTCATTTGTGAAAATCTGAAAATGATAAAATGTTTCACTTTTATGTTTCATGAGAAATACCCAAGTCATCTGGGATGCACCATCAATAAAAGATACGAATTAACAAAATCCTAAATAATCCAAAATAGGAGCTGTCCATACATCTGAATGAATAAGTAAAAAGAGGGTACCACAATGTTTATTCTCACTATAGAAAAATACTCCTTTGATGCTTTGAGAGTTCACAGGTATCACATGACAATGGACTACAACCAATAGAAGTGGGTCAAAGCATATTTAGAACTCGAGTTGAATGGTGACCAAAGTGACAATGCCATCTGTGGAATTCTTTAATCATTCTGAGAAAACTAGTAACCTAGGAGCTGGTATGAGAGTCAAAAAGATATAACCCATGCTCTTCGCATCCCAGTCGCATTCTTCTTATACAGGTCCTGTAAAACGCAACGATCTAGGAAAGAGGTTACAAAACATTTCAGGGTTTTGGGAAGAGAACTAACAAATAACAAATTTGCAGTAAGCTTTGGAACAAAAAGGACAGAGGGCAAGGAGATGTGTGAAGATGAGGGAATGATATCTTTTCTCTAATGTCAATGAAGGTGCCATCTGCTACCTTCACTTTGCCAAGTGTAGAGTTGGTGATAGAGGAAAAGAGTTAGGGCCTACTGGACATGTGATTGGTGGTGCCTGAGTCAATCACCTAGGGACTGCCAGTAGAAGTAACATGAAGAGAGGAAGATTTGGTGCCTGTTTGCACAAGGTTGGAGGACTCGGATGCAAACTTACCTTGGGGACTAGCCATCTTATATGGCCATGGAGTCATATTCATTCCGATTGCGGTCAGTTGTATGATTGGAAATGGAAGATACTCTTGTTCCAATAGACGTACAATGAGTTATTCATTTGGTCATTGAAGGCAGGTTACCATGAAGCTTCCAACAATATCAACAAAATGATTCCTCTGTTTATAATGAATACAGAAACGTTCTCCTTTACCTTGAGACAAGGGCCCTTTGGAGATGAGTGTTGATTTTTCTATTGCAGGAACCGACCGATGTTTCCATCACTCTCCCAAGTCCCTGGTCTATGAGGAAAACAGTGTGCACGCTACTGAGACTGGATAGGGTTTGATGCCCGAAGATTTGAATATGAATCGGTTCAAAATCACAATTCAATCATGCTAATAACTCAAATTTCTTTCATTTTTCTGTTAATTTTTTTCTGGTGCTTCTACCAAGGTATTCCACAATGGCAATGGTAGCCGTAATGGTCACCGCCTTTACCATTACGATATGGGCTGTAATGGCCAATACGACTTTTTTATTTTTGAGGGGGAGGGGGAAACCCGTTTTGGCTCTGTATGAGACCTTTATCGGGCCGTCATTGCCCATTCTTCTGTGACAGCCGTTACGACCCCATAACGCATAACGGTTATCATCATTACTATTACGTAACATCCGTTACATTACCCTTTTTGAAGTCCCTGGCTTTAATGTCTTTTGGACAAAAGAACTTGTCATCCTCAGAATGTTCCAATTCCTACCAGAGACTTAGAAGTTTTGTTTCATATTCTGCCATTGATTTTGGCAAAGAGAAGCTATCTCCTGATCTAGCTGGTAGATTTGGGCAATGTTATTCCAATCCAAATGCAACTCTATGTTCTATGTCCCAGACGTTTTTTTAGCATAGGGAAGCAAGCCCCTGCTAATGTCTCTTTACTCATAGAATACAACAACCATGACATTACAAGTAAATTGTTGGCTTGTCACTTGTCAGTCCCTATATTTAAGATCTTTCTCAGGTCGTTTGACTAAAGCCCCATCAATATATGCATGTTTTTGCTTGCCCCAATAAACATTTTTACTGCTCGTGACCAGTGTTTTAAATATCGACGATATTGGCCGATATATCCCACGATATATCTTGTATCCCACCTGTGTGATACGAAACGCACTAGTAGTGGGATATATCCCATCCGGTGAGCATTTTTTAAAAATTTTCGATCCTTTTTTTTCCCTGTAAATCTTGTTAAATCAGTGTCAAATCGTTACAAATCCATGAAAAAAAATGAAAAATCATGGATTGGGAGCTTCGATTTGAGATTTGGAGGAGAAGGAACGAGTTGCAAAAAATTGAAAAAAATCAAAATCAAACATGTATGTAACCTAATCTAGTGATTCTTCTTTTGCTTTTGAATGTATTGCTTGTGTTTCCACACATCTTCTTACATTTATAAATTACATGAATAGACTTTGAATGTACTTGCATTAATTCAGTTCGACAATGCATAGATTAGGACCCCATACAAAGAAAACCTATTATGTGCACTAGTTTTTTTTTTTTTTTTGTTATGTTTTGATTTGTAAGTGTGTATTGATGTCTTTTTTAACAACCACTAAAATTTCTTTGAAAAATTCGACCAATTTCCAATGTTTCCCCATGTTTCCAACAACAGCGATACATTACACGATACAACTGATATATCCCATGCGATAACCGATACGTATCCGTATTCCAAGGGTATGATACGTAACGCGATACCGATATTTCGAACACTGCTTGTGACCATTGCAAGAAATTGGTTTCGTTCAACTTAGTATTTGTTACTTTGGAGACTTGGATTTTCAGAACGATGCATCTCAGAGGCCCATTCAGATATCCCAGATGTAATTTCAGAAGAGGACATAGCCGTCAAAATTACAATAACAAAGGGCTCAGATGTAATAATTTAGATGAGAGATCTAGATGCAACAATATCATTAATTGTAATAGAGAGCAAAAAAAAAAAAAAAAAAAACTGAAATCCAATCAGTTGAAGCGTTCAAGCATGAATAAAGAGAAAAAAAAGGGATGACGAAACTCAACAAGAGACTCAAAGCTTAGGTCCAGGTCTGATCATACTTTTAAGATCAACCAGGTAGACAGGTGTGTTCCACACAGTGACCCTTGTTGAACAACTAAACAGTATTAATAAAGAGAAACAGTAAAAGAAGTATGAACAGTCCAAAGTTTTTGTTTTGAACATTATGAACAGTCCAAAGTTGCTTGATAGAAAATGGACGATTGAACCAAAAATCCAAAGAAATCAATTTCTTTAAAGATCAGCAATCATGGAAAGATTTCATACAGAAAAACGAGGACTAGAGGGGTAAAGTTTAAGGTCCAAGCTCCAAGGAATCTGACAGATCAATGGTCGAGATTGATTCTTGACCATTTTTTCTGAAATAGAAGAAAAATGGAGAAACTGACCTCTGAGGAGCCAAAAAAAATCCCAAAAAATGTAGTCACAATAAATCCCTCTCTATTGAAATCTCTCTTGATCGTCACCTTTGATCAGTGGAAGTGGGCCATTCTTGATGTAGGCAATCATACGGTCTTCAAGAAGTAGATGTTTTAAAATCTGTGGATCTAAATGCGATCTCCACTCCGATACCATGCAGTGAGATGTAAATCTCACAGAGAAACAAATATAAAATGAAAAGAAGATGCTTGAATGAAGAATATTCTTATATTCCACTTCATTTCCTAGGAAGGATACAACTTATAGAGAAAGGATATTCTAACTTTAGAAAATACAGGGTTAGACATAATTAATGGATGATAAAAATGAATATAAATAAAATATATTACAAGAATAGTATGTTGAGGAGTACAGAAGAAAGGATGCTCAAATCTGTGTAGTACTTCGCATAAGCATGCATGAGGTGAACTCCTTCAACACATTTCACTCTAACTTCCATAAATATTCAGTGTCAATGTCATTTGGCAAATGGCTTTGGATCCTAGGGAATAATTACTTTCCTAAAATTTGTAAAACAGCCTCTTACCAGGTACTTTTTTTATTGATTTGTTATGAGAAGAGGGAAAAGGATAAAGCCTCTTTTATTTTTATTTTTATTGGTGTGAGCATTTTATTTTAAGGATGCATGACTTGTGTACTTGTCACATGATGATGGTGCATTTCCATCAGTTATTTTGTGGGCTACTTTTTGGGTGCTAAATGATGTTTGAATCATTGTTTTAAATATCGACAATACCGGCCGATATATCCCACGATATGTCTTGTATCCCACCCGTGTGATGCGAAATGTACAAGTAATGCGATATATCCCACATGTTTGATCCAGTGAGCATTTTCGATTTTCAATCCTTTTTTTTTTTTTTTTTTTTTTTCATATTTTGTATGAAAAATCATAGATTGGGAGCTTCGATTTTGAAATTTGGAGGAGATGGGCCAAGTTGCTGAAAATTGAAAAAAAAACAAAATTTCTCAATTTCTCGCAAATCGATTGCAATCTTTGTGTCCAATCATAGATTCAAATATGTATGTAACCTAATCTAGTGATTCTTCTTTCGTTTTTGAATGTATTGCTTGTATTTCCACACGTCTGCTTACATTTATAAATTATATGAATATACTTTGAATATACTTGCATCAATTCAGTTAGACAACACATAAATTAGGATTCCATATAAAGAAAACACACACACACACACACACACACACACACATATATATATTCATATTTTGTATGAAAAATCATAGATTGGGAGCTTCGATTTCAAAATTTGGAGGAGATGGGCCGAGTTGCTGAAAATTGAAAAAAAATCAAAATTTCTCAATTTCTCGCAAATCAATTGCAATCTTTGTGTCCAATCATAAATCTAGTGATTCTTCTGTCGTTTTTGAATGTATTGCTTGTATTTCCACACGTCTGCTTACATTTATAAATTATATGAATATACTTTGAATATACTTGCATCAATTCAGTTAGACAACGCATAAATTAGGACTCTATATAAAGAAAACATATTATGTGCACTTGTTTTTTTTTTTTTTTTTAATAAATATTTTGATTTATAAGTGTGTATTGATTTTTTTTTTTTTTAAACAATCACTAAAGTTTCATTGAAAAATTCGACCAATTTCCTAATGTTTCCAGTAACATCGGTACATTATGCGATACAACCGATATATCCCATGCGATAACCGATATATATCTGTATCCCAAGAATGTGATACGTAACGCGATACCGATATTTCAAACACTGGTTTGAATGACATAGAGTTGTTCCTACTTGGAAGTAAATTGAGTTAGCTCTCAAATGCACCCAAAATCACGTGGTTTTGACAAGATTTCGGGGACTTATTGCCAAGATATGTAGTAGGGTGTGCAAGGGCCTGACTGGAATACTGGTTTTGGGTTTATTTAGTAGTCTGTTTAATTTATTTAGGAATCTTTAGTGTGTGTGTGTGTGTGTGTTTTTTTTTTTAAATTTATTTTTAATAATGTTAATTCTTATGTAAAGGAAAAATGTTAGTTTAGCATTATTTTCTAAACATATAAATTACCATTTTTTTTTGAAGAATCTCAAAGTTTTATTGCAAAAAAGAAGCATGATAAGGCATCATCCAAATACAACGAGAACCCCAAAAGCTTAAAAATGACCCAGAATTTATTGTTCAAACTTCAACACAGTCCACCTTCTATTTTGGGTTAAACGAATTTTTGAAGTGTAGGGTTTTTTGTTAAATATCTGAGACATAATTGGGACTGCCCCTCCTACTTCACTTGCTCAACCTTTGGGTTGTGCATGCAAATAGTTGAGCTGGGGCTCAGTATTGGGAAGGACTGTGTTCGCATGCGCTTGGTGTCAATGTGAACCTCTGTCATGACTGGTTCAAAGAGGCAGGCAAAAAGAGGAAAGTTCATTTATGGTGGGCAGAAGATCATACAACTCTTGCCAATTTATTTAAAATCCAATCTCAATTTATTGGGAGAAAGGCTAGGATGATGATATGAGCAAAACTGGAAATCTCACCTTGAAGCCAATTGGTCCAAGCAGGGTTAAAGAAGTGATGTCAAGCAGCCAATCGTACATCTTTTGCCTAGTAATCATGATAATTCCTGTTTCACGCATGTTTAGCTACATGTAAAGCTGACTCCAAAAAACTGGGACAAGGTTATAATGATGATGATGATGATAAGGAGCCACTTATGAACTCTATAGCTTAGTTGTACTCCTACTAAAACAACTGTAAGGCATACCACTTTTGGACATGACCTAGTTGTCCTCCCATAAATAACCAGCACGGCATGCTTCCTGCTCTATAAATCACAAGACTTGCAATGCCAGGAAATATATTACATTAGTTTAGTTTTTGTTGGACAAAACATCATTCACATTGATTAGAATACTTAGACCGCAGACCTACCTGATTGCTTTCCATGTGATACCTTTGGCATTCCCTTATACTTCACATATAATGAGCAGCATTGAGTTCTAGTAGTTTCTTAATGTTCCAGTGGCCATTATCTTTACAACTAAGATTTTGTAAATGCATAATCCATCCATTAATAGGAGTATAGTATGTTTTTTTTTTTCCCAAGGAAAATGGTAGATAAGAATACGGGTTTGTGATTTTATTATGTGGATTTTGTTTAATGTTCCAGTGGCCATTATGCTATCTTTCATATAGTTCTTTAACTTGATTGTCTTTCTATATTCGATTCTTTGTTGTTATTTGGTATGTTCAGCAAGTCCATGTGGAGTTATCCTTCATTGATTTTGTTGTTGCTGTCAGCATCTTATTCCATTCTCTGCTTTTCTCCTATTTTTCTTTTCTCCTTTTCAATTCACAGGTGAAGCATAGTAGGACGTCTCGTGCAGCATCTTATGACAAGGACTTTCGTGAATTAATAGATACTTATACCACAGAAAGAGTTATAGGTTACAGGGAACCTGGTACCATTTTACCTGATTCGAAGGATGACTCTGACAGCTCCAGCAGATCTGCAAATGATAGCGCATCTGATGTGGATGAAACATCTCCATACAATTTTGAGAATTTTTACGATGATCATGATGATGGGAGTTGTGCTGAAGTAAGTTCAGCAAATGAAAATGTTGTAGCTGCTTCTAAGGAGAATCAATTGTCTGTTGAGTATCTAGAAGATGAGCTAGATATCTGTCAGGGAGTTGATGATTTGGATGGTATTGATACCCATCATCTACACCTTTTTTTTTTTTTTTTTTTTTTTAATATTTAAAATAATGTTATACTCCTTTCCTCTGTCTTGACCATGAACCACATTTCTTTCAAGTCAACCTATAGGATTTGATTGATGTTCCTTCATATTCCGTTTACGCTGAGCTAAAAGTCAAAAGGTTTTGTATTTGACTCCTCTAGTTCTTATATTTAACAGTTGTGCAAAATTTCAAGCTTAAAGGTTTCTGTCAATGGCATCTGATATGAATGGGAAGTGTTTCTCGTGAGAATGGAGAGTGGATCTCTCAACAACAACTCATTTATTCCCCAACCTCATTTAATTGTACATTCAATGGAACTGGCTGAATTGAATGGGAGGTGGTTTTCTATGAGGGGCTTTTACTTTGTCTACACTAAAATGGGATTATATGCGGGAACAAATCTATGTTACCCGAGTATGGGTATAGAGCATGGGAAGTGTTATGATATATATGGGATGTTACGGGCCCTTGGTTTGGGCTGTGGGCCTTTGGGCCTGTTAGTTTTATATTATATCTTTGGTATTTCTTGTTTCCTATTTTGCCCTTTTACTTAGGGGTACTCTATGTAATTTTACATATTTTGTCTTATAAAAACAATAGGGGTTGGATATCCAACACTATTGGTCTTTCCCTTCTTTCAAAGCTTTTCTTCTTTACAAGGTAATAGAGCCTAGGGATCGCTCCTAGGGTTTCTTCCTTCCTTTTTCTTCCTCTCTTGATTTTTTTCTCTTGTTCTTTCTCTTTTTCCTCCCTTCTTTTATACATATATTTCATCTTGTTTTGAGGGACGTGGGTGTTTTTTTACCCCACTGATTTGATTTGATTCAAGATAGGGAGATCTGCAGCCAGAGATTTTTGAGATTTGTGGTGGAGTTTGAATTGCGGTTGAAGTTTTCTTTAAGGATTGCGACTTGCCGCTGTTTTTTGGGAGATTTGAGAGAAGATTTTGCTAGACAATTTTCTCCAATCAAGGTTCTGAATTTTTTGAGCAGAACTTCTGCAGGTTGATTGAGCTTTTCATAATTTGAGAGAAGATTTTGCTGGACGATCTTCTCTAATCACAGTTTTGAATTTTTTTGAGTAGAACCTCTGCGGGATGATTGAGCCTTTCAATCAGCGTTATTGAAATCTGCGTATGGTAACCCTTTTCTTTCAGATTTGTTAATCCGACATAAGATCTTCTTTTTTCTTGGTTTTTCGTGAATTGGGATTTAACTATTATTTTGGACTTTGTTTTGATACATATTGTGTGGATTCCATATGGCCTCCTTGTCAAGCCCTAAGACAGTTGACTTAATCAACTCTAAGATGGAGAGATTTATTGTATATTTTGAAAATCCTAGGTTGTAGATTACAAGATATAAACTTTAAGTCTAGTAATTATCTTCAATGGTCGAAAATAGTTGAGATGTTTATTAGAGGAAAACAAAAGTTAGGTTATATAGATGGTATTATACCAGAACCTGCAATGTCAGATCCTTCTTATGGAGATTGGAAATCAAATAACATGCTCGTTATGTCCTGGCTTTTGAATTTTATGGAACCAAAAGTTAGTGAAGGCCTTTTCTTATTATCTATTGGTGTGGCAAGGACCATTTCAACTTATAAGAATAATCATGTCAAACTGTTTGCCCATTTACGGAAGGATGTGCTTATAGCTCAATTGCGAAGATTTACTCTAAATTCTTCATAAGTCTATATTTGGAGTTGAAAATCCTTGTAGATCTAGATCGTGACAAATCTCATTCTTGGCAATTTCTCGACTTGGAAATTTCTTGGAAGATTTTCAAAATTTGAGCTCATGGAGGAAGAATTCAAGTGGAGGCAATGCTCGAGGGCCCTTTGGTTGAAAGAAGGCGACAAGAACATGTGGTTTTTCCATACTATCGCTTCGACAAGAGCTGGAAAGAGTAGAATTTGCTTCATGGTTGTGGATGGCTCGAGGATTGAGAAGAAAGTGAAGGTGTGTGGGGCAATTGTGGGATACTATAAGAAGCTCCTGTTGAAAGAACATTGGATTCAGCCAAGGTTAGATCATCTCCATTTTGAAGCTTATCAGAAGACTTAATTGAATCTTTAGAGAAAGCTGTTTCCGAATTAGAAGTTAAAGAAGAAGTGGATAGTCTGGGCAGCGATAAAGCCCCTAGCCTAGATGGGTTCCTACTCGGTTTTCTTCCAAGTATTTTGGAACATGGTGAAAGTGGATGTGGTTGATTTTGTCAAGAAAATTTTCCTGAAAGGCCAGCTGTCTCCTGAATTAGGGGCCTCTTTCATTGCTATTATTCTTAAGGTTGAGGGAGCTGAAGGCTTGAAGGATTTCTGACCTATTAGCTTAATCAAGAGCCCATACAAAATCTTGGCTAAGTGCTTGCATCGAGATTCAGAGGGGTGTTGGGAAGTGTTATATTCCCCAACCACGGGGCCTTTGTTTATCGGGAAAATCTGGCTAAAAATAAAACATTTAAAAATATTTATTGTAAATTATTTAAAAAAATTAAAAGAGACAGACACACAACACATATATCTAAGAAACTCAAGGTTTTTGCTATTTTTCGCATTAATATCAGGACATTAATGCGATAAAAACATGATATTTTAAAATTTGCTAATGTTTTGAAAATCTCTTGATAATATTGCTATGATATCATTTAGTGTATTTTTCGCTATATTATCACCATATTTTCACAATCTCGGCAATATTTCTCACACTGTTATGGGTGTTCTAGTCTTGGGGAAGGGGAATCCCTTATCCTTATCCAAGCTTACGATTCTTATGCCCAGTCTTTTTGAAGCACCTGAGTCTTATAAGAACAAAGTGCAGATCTTGAGTACTTAACTAGCAATCACACTCAGGGTTCCCCACAAACTCCAAAAATGGCATCTCCAACCTGCTACAGTATGAGCCATCTAATTGTTCACCTCCATAGTGACATAAGCTTTTTGCTAGATGGTGCACCTCATATGCGCTCAATACCCATAATGCATCAGGGCTCTCCCCTGCTCCAGATTATCAAAATCAATGGAGTGAGTGGGAAAACAATCAATGATTTAGGTATTGTTCATGGGACAGCTGTGAGTCTGTGACTATTGGTATGTTATGTATTGTTTTAACTTATAACTATTATTGAAAATTTTACTTGACAGAGGCAATGCCATGATCTGTTACTTCTGAGCTGGAGTTATATCTTGTTGGTTGTACATGCTTTACTTCATGTTCATTAGCAGTCCAATACAAATGTCTGCCCAAAGCCCATCTTGGGGCCCACTGTGTTGGAGTTTTGGATTGTTTGTGCTGATGATTTTGTGGGCTGCCTTTCTTGTTCTAGTCATTCTATATGTTGATCCTCTGGTGATTTTGGGAGCCAAATTTTTTGGATCTAAAAATGATATTTTAAATTTGTTACAATCTGCCCAATTCTTTTTAGACACGCATGTTGTTACTTAGCATCTTATTTTGTATAGATTAGATTGATTTGGAATCAACCTAAAAGTTGGAGATCTTGGTTAAAGATTTCATAGTTGTATCCATAGATAAAAGAGTCATTCTACAAGCTAGAGGACATTCAATTTTCTGGGGTTTCATTTGTCAAGTACTTGTCAGTAGTGTAGAAATCTCAATTTCAGTAGGTTGTCTATTCCTTTCTATTGCATTATTCCCTTGGTGTGTCCACTTCACCTATTCTAGTGACTAAGATTTGGACATCAATTTCTCATCAATTCAATAACCAGATTCCACCAAATATGTTATTCATTACGGATGCTCTTCTCTGCCTTCTGCAGTTGCTTGTGGTGAATTCGATGGAAATTCTCTTTCTGAAAACCGGGATTTCTATGTGTCATCTGGGACACTCAATGCGACAACCAAACCAGAAAGAGTGGATGTACAAGAGCCTTTGGGACAAGGTCCAACTATCATTTATGTGCCCACAAGAAAAGAAACATTAAGAATAGCACAGTATCTGAGTAGTTTTGGTGTACAGGCTGCTGCTTATCATGCAAAGGTAAGCATTGTATCTTAACAACTTCGAACGAACCTATTATGCCTTTTTCGTTTTAATTTGTGCATGGATGAAAAATATTGACCATGATGTTGCTGTGTAAAAACACCTTTTCTTTTCAATGGTTGAATGTTGGGATATAGAACTTCTTGGGGTGGTGCCACTGAATTTTGCCCCTGCATAACTTCTAATGGCCCATGAGCCTTTTGCACTGGATAAGTACTAGGCAGCTGTATTAGACACAAGACCTCATGGTTCCAACATTGAGCACCGTCCAACTAAGCTACATGCTCAACCTCACCAGTAGCAGCAACAGCTATCAGCTATGCTCCTATGATATGGCATGGGTACAAATACATGATGGACATGGTTCCTACTCATGAAAATATCGCGTTGAGTACATGTACACATCCAATTTGAAATATCCTACTGAGAGTGCCCTTCAGGGATGCCTAACGACTCATAATTTTTAATTTCTCTGTAGATATATGAACAATGTTCTGTCTTTGAACACTGACAGATCTTTTAGGTTTGGAATAGTTCATGCACAGGTACATAGTTTTTATGGTTTATGAGGGAGTGAACTCTACCTTTATGTTAAGGGTGTAATGGTGTATGGTTCACATGTGATTTGGTTGCACCCATTGTTCGGAGTATCCCGGATATTATCGAAATATCCCCGATATTATCTATATCTCCAGCTTGGTGATACCGATGACACCGGTTGCGATACTGATAACAGTTTTAGTATAAGAAATTCAAGGTATTTATTAGTGATGTATTACTAAGTATCGCCAATGTATAGCCAATATTTTTTATTGTGTAAATTCTAGGTGTCACTTGTATCGCCATTATTTTCAACTATGTACATTCCTGGCGTCGCTTGTATCATCAGCGTATCGGCGGTACTTCGATAATATCGCTAATGTATCGATATCACCAAAAATCTATTTATTACAAAATTTTCCATTTTTTTTTTTTTTTAATGGGCGCATGGTTGTACGTAGTGTTCAAATTGTTGGCAATAATATCAATAATATTGTGATATTATCATTATCGCAACATGGGCGATATTGAGACTGCAATCTTTCATTTCCCTTCCAGTTGTTGACGATTTCTCGGTGAAATATCATTTGTTATTGATATTCTAAAATATCGATGGATGCTTGGATGGAAGGTTGGATAGTTGGACGGGTAAATGGGATTGATGGGATGGTTGGACTGATTTTTTACAACAACACATGCTTTCAGGCACCCATTAAATGGGAACTTATTATGTATGCATTCTTTTTACAATTTTTTTTATTCCTAAATATGCAAATATGTGAATTTTAGCATCTCCTGAAGTTTCACTGAAAAATTCATCATTTCCCCCACGTTTCCCTGCATTTCCGGTTATCGACGTTATTCTCAGCAATATCGATATTGTTTCCACATCCCCAGCCAGCGATACCGATACTTTAAACACTGGTTGCACCTTGCTGCAGTGGCAGTGGCAGTGGCTCTCCTCACTTTGTGGCAATCTTCAGGGTGTTGTCTTATTGAAAATCATAATGAATTATAAGTTGTGATGTTGGCTACATGATCTCCATAATCTCAACCATTGAACTCCCAAATTTTCTCTTTTGGATAAACAAAACTCAAAAACTCAAAATCTTTCAATTTGATGAGATTTAATGAACAAAAAAGAAGCAAACCTGATTGATGCTTGAAGCTAGTGTACATTTCAAGCTCGACCATTGTTGACCATAGCTTGTATTATTGAATGAGGAACATTTCTTACTAATGAGTCGTCTAAGACTCTAAATACCTCCGTTATCTTGAAGCTACCATACTTATTGCTAATATGATAAAACTATGTTAGTGTTTAATTCAAATCATAGACTATGGATTTGACATTTTTCCTTGTTTACGGCTACATAGTTGCAGATATCATCCTTGGTGGTGCAAATCACATATTGTTGTGATTTATTCTATTTATTTTTTAATTTCATGCAAACTAACTATTCAATTTCTGCAGTTGCCAAAAACACATCTGAGGCGGGTCCATGAGGAGTTCCATCAGAATATATTGCAGGTATTTGATTGAACGCCGAATTTCCATTATCTATAGCTTTTAGAAGTTAATCTGGTCATTATTCTAGAAATGCTGCATTTTATCCTTGGTTATCGGAACGAAATACAAATCCATGGTAATATTGATGAAAGCAGATAGACCCTTGGAATTACTTGATCATATATGTACCTACAGGTTAGTATATCTCTCACAAAAATTGGCTAAAGTTAGCTCTTAGGCCACCCCACTCAAGCCTGCTGTGAAAATGCACTCACTACATGGGTAACGCCTCACACGTGCCGCCCACCCCGAGTGTGCCCCTGCATCCCACAGGTCACCCCACTCGAGCCCGGTGTGAAAATGCCACGCATTAATCACCTTCGGTGAGGAATCTCGAAAACGAGACCTCCCACTCTGATACCACTTTGATGCAGGACAATTAACCACTTGCTCTAAAAGCTCGAACTGATAGAGCATGGTGAATCAATCCCTTTATCTCATAGTCCAGGCCCCACATCCCATGGGTTAGGACCTCGACTGAACCCCCTCATGGGCCCCATCACATGGGTACCACCCGCCTCACACGGGCCGCCTACCCCAAGTGTGCCCCTGCATTCCACAGGCAACTCCACTCGAGGCCGGTGTGAAAATGCCCCTGCATTATATTGTCTGCAAATCTATGATGTTTATTTATTTATATTGTTATTATTATTATTATTTTGATCTTTTCCCTGATTGTATGCCCTCATATTTGCATGTTACAACTAGATTTACCTAAGAATTCACTTTCAGGTCAATCTGTGAATAAATGTATTTATTCACAGTGATTAGCATAAAGAAAAGAAGGCATTGTACCAAAGCCAAGCCTCATGGAAAATCTCAGCTGGTTATTCTTACATTAGCTTGTAAAGGTACTGTGCCACCTACATCAAGACCTCCTTCCACACTTGACACTGCGTGGAACAACTACATGGTAAACACCACATACATCAACTATGGGTCCCATCTAAAAAGAAATTCAAAATTTGGAAAGTAACTACAACTCAAGTTTTTGTCCCTACTCCCTAGTTTCTTTGAGTGTATGGGTTCTATCAGCATTACTCCCAGAATAACAGCAATTGGCATTCATTTATATGAAATTTGAATTTCTAGAAAGAGACATTCTCAGAAGTTCTATGAAAACTGAATATGTTTGAAGAAATCCTTCTCAATAGTACCTTCTTGGAGTGAATGCCTGCCTTATTTAGTGCTGTTTTGTCTTTATGCTTAACTTGGTTTTGTTTGGACGGCTCTTTTGCCTTACTAAATATTCAACAACAATTTCTAGACTGAATCTCTTTGGCAATTAAAGAGGTGATTGAAGTTCATGGTGAGCTACTGAGGTGACGGTTGTAGACAAGCTGAAGATCGACAAACAGGAAAAGAGGGCTAACAAGAGAGGAGTTAGTGCTGATGGAGAACTTGGGGGGGGGGGGGGGGTGGGGGAGGAGGAGGAGAAAGGGGAGAGGGATGAACAATAAGGCATTGGAGAGCCAATCACTGAAGGAGATGTCAATGACTTTCATAGGTAACTTCCTAGAGGATTGGTTCGAACTCCATTTCTGCAGATTATTCGGGGAATATGGAGAGCTAATGAAGGTAGTTATCCCAATGGTAAGAGGCTGGCAGAAGTTTGTGGATTTGCTTTTGTTTGCATGAAGGAGCCGGATGATCCGATATTTGCAGTGAATGGTTTGCAGGGAGCCTGTTTTGGAGGAAGAAAATAAGGCAAGAGATGGTCTGCGAAGGTCAATCGAGAATCCAAGAAGAATATAGGAGTAACAAGATCAGAGCAGGCTTACCCGTAGAGAGGGTTATAGATGAAAGAGAAGGGGGAGGAGAGGAAGCATCAGGAGGAAGAAATTGTAGAAAGAAGTCATTGCTGAAATACCAGATCACAGATTCAAATAGTTGGCTGGCAATGGGGAGATAGGTGAATCCTCTTAGCTGTAGCATAAGGGCTGGGTGTAGAAGGAGGTAGTGGAAGGAGAGATGGAAGTCAACATCCATCCGAAGGTGATCGAACAGGCATAGAATTCTTTCTAGTGTATTTTTGTGGCTTCAATCATATCTGGAGCATTTGTGGGGGTGGTTGGAGGATGCAAAATTGTGGGGTGGAGGATGATGACAGAGTTTTGAAGCATCTCAATGACTCGGTGATGTGGGTTTCTATCTGTCCGCAGGTGGATATCGAAAAGTTTACAATGGCATGCAGCCCGTTCAAATATGACTCTGTGCGAGAGGTGGTTAGATGGGATGAATGGTCCCTTTTTTGGCTGTATAGAGGAGTGCCATTAGAATGCTGGATTTACAAAATTCTGGTGGCAGACCAGCAGTAGGATCATGCATTGGGGAAGTAGTAGAGATAAACCCCTAGAGAGAAGTGATTGTTATGTTATGGTATGCTAGGATCTGCATTAGGAGGAAAAATCTATCGTTGGTGCTGGAAAAGGTCAGTATTCGAGTTGGAGACGATCAACTAGCAGTCAAGAGTGATTCGAGAATAGAGTTTGCTTTGGGTTTTTTGGACCTCATACTAATAGTTTTGAAACTTCTAGTCTAGGGGGGAGGAGGAGGTAAGGTTAGTACTGGCAGAACATTGAGCAGGGGACAATGATGCATGATTTGGGTGCTCTCGTGGAGTACTGGATGTATCCCCTCAGTTGTGGCAATCACCTATTCACTACATGGAGGTAGGTAGGAGAGCTGTGTTTGTGGTGGAGATGCGTGGCTTCTCCATCAGTAAAGGCATTCATGGGCTGACGATTGATGGAGATGTGTTGTCTGTCTCAGCGGCAGACAGAGAGGAGAGGCAAGAGAGAATGAGACATGGCAGCTCCTATAGTAAGGGTAGTAAATGGCTATTAGTTGATGGTGACGTTGTCTGCCTGAGAGATGCAAGACGAATGTTGTCGACTAACCTACCACAAATCTAAGAAATTAAATAAACAATAAAATTCAGATTTGAAGCTAAATCACAATCCGACAATAAACTAAATCATATAAAACATGAATTTCAAAAGACCAATGGAAGGTAGAACTTCCACTTTAGCATATGCTTAGGCCTAATTCAAATGGGGGTGATTTGGTCTCTCTAGGGTTAAGTATATAAAAATCTGGGGTTAGGGTTTGAATATGAAAGGTTACAGATTTGAAAGGAATTGGGGCTTTGGAATGATTTAAGAATTTAGGATCTTTTAGGGTTTAATAGGGAATTAGGGATTAGGGCTTGGGATTTTTTTTTTTTTTTTTTTTTAATAAAAAAAAAACTAGGGTTTATAGGTGAATGGGAACTAGGGTTTTAGGCTCGAGTTTAAGGGATAACAAGAAGAATTGATGAGGGAAGAAAGGAAGCTAGGTAGCTGGCTGTCTGGTTGTATGGCCCTCTGTTCGTACAACAGTACGGACTAACTAGTACTAACAGGCAGTCCGTACGCGTTGGGCTTGATAGAGATGGGATGGGTTGGGTTTTGGTGGAGGGAGGGATAAGAGAAGATGGGTTTGGGTTTTGGTGGGGAAAAGATAAATGGATTTAGGTTTGGAAAAGAAAAGAGGGATTTGAGAAGAAGATGAGAAAGACAAGAGAGAAGTACCTTTCAAAAGAAAGATAAGAGAGGGAAGATTAGGCTTCACACTATCAATCTCCATTCATAGGAAGAGAAAGCTTCAAGGGAAGCAAAGAAATTTAATTAAAAAAATCCGTCCCTAGTGCTGGCCATCCCACCCCCCTTCATAGTTTCAGGATAAGACTTTTTACAAAAAGACAATCTCAAATAAAAATTTCAACATAAAGGCGCTCAATGAAATAAAAGTTGTTCCTAACTTCCTAATCTCAACTAAATATCAAAATAAATCCAATCACGAATAATCAACTAAATAAAAGAAATAAATCTAAACATCCTAAAGTCCACGATTAATGTGATCTAAGATCACAATGATTCAACCATTCGATCGAAGCGTCCTCAAGATCCAACCATCCAGTCAACGCGTCCTCGCAATCCAACGATCTAAACTCCTCAATAAGCAACCCACATGCATCTTTCTAGTGTAGGGTCTTCGAAGATGCACGCTTATGCATGTGGGGTCTTCAATGTGGCCCACATGGGGGCCCATTTAGTGGTCTCTAGTGTTTTAAATATCAACGATATCGGCTGATACATCCGATAATATATCTTGTATACCACTTGTGCAATACGAAACACACAAGTAGTGGGATATATCCCATGTGTTCGAGCTGGTGGGCATTTTCGATTTTCAATCATTTTTTTTTTTCTTGTAAATCATGTTAAATCACAGTCAAATTATTACAAATACATGATTTTTCATGTTCTGCATGAAAAATCATGGATTGGGAGCTTCGATTTCGAGATTTGGAGGAGATTGGCCGAGTTGCGGAAATTTTTTTTTTTTTAAAAATAATTCCTAGTTTCTTGCAAATCAGTTGCAATCTTTGTGTCCAAACATAAAATTAAACATGTATGTAACCTGATCTAGTGATTCTTCTTTTACTTTTAAATGTATAGCTTGTGTTTCCACACGTCTTCGTACATTTATAAATTATATGAATAAACTTTAAATATACTTGCATCAATTTAGTTAGACAACGCATAGATTAGGACCCAATACAAAGAAAACCTATTATATGCACTTGTTTTTTTTTTTTTTTTTTTGTAATTTTTTGATTTATAAGTGTATATTGATGTCTTTTTTAACAATCACTGAAGTTTCATTGAAAAATTCGACCAATTTCTCAATGTTTCCCCATGTTTCCAACAACAACGATACATTACGCGTTACAATTGATATATCCCATGCGATAACTGATGCATATCCGTATCCCAAGGGTGTGATACATAATGCCGATACCGATATTTCGAACACTGGTGGATTGGTCACCAAGCCAAAGTGAAACTGGGGCTGATCTCCCCCTCCTCTAGTATTCTTTGTAAGGTGCTCGGATGTCCTCATGAGAGAGAGAGAGAGAGAGAGAGGCACGTGGCTATGTTTTATTTGATGAGGTGGCGATTTTCACTGTCACATGTACTGACGAAGAGCCACGTGTTCTGGTGCCAAATGAAGAGGAGACATGTGGTGAGTTAGTGGGATTTTTCATTGAAGGTTTGGAGACGCATGCGAAAACTCATCACACGTGCAGTGGTTTCAATCATTCTTTTTCAGTGAAGGAGGCCTTTTTTGACCTAATTTTGCTCAAGATTGTGAAACTATGCTGCAAGGTGGAGTCTGGGGGGTTCTATAGCCGAGATTTTTCCTCAATTTGTCACAAGATTTAGAGACCCTAGTGTGGGTGGTTGATCCTGCGTCCGTGGAAAGAGAGATTCTAACGGCAAATGGTCATTGTTGGTCTATGATCCAGATAGGGCTTCGTTGAGTTTGGTTGGATAGTTAGCCTCTGTTGAAAAGGGTGCTGATGCAACTGAGAAGTCTGATGCCGTAGCAAATAGTTACTCATATGGTTCATGTAGCAGCAAAAGTGACAACAAGGGTTGTTGAGTTGCATATTCCTATCAGGTTAGTATCGGAGGGTATTTTTTTTTCTCTTCAAATTGCAAATAGGCCTATAGGTTTTGTGTCCATGGCTCAGGGGATGAAAAGGGTGAAAAATATTATGAGGCAAGTGGGACATTGTAGGGGTCTCTTTTGGAGATAATGGTGATGCTTTAATCTCATTATTTCCATTTGTGGAAGATGAAATGAAGGGTTTCTGAACGTTCAAGCGTCAACGGGGCATCAAAATCTCCAAGTAGGAGAAGTTGATAAAGAGTCGGTAAGGGCGGCAGTGATGGTAAATTAGATGCGCTGGTGAGTGACAATGGAAACAATAGGGTCAATATAGTTTACTGGTGAAGATAATTTCATGTAATATCGGAGGTTTGGGGGGCCGGATAAAAGGTTACAAATCAGGAAATTGTGCAAAAAGTCCAAAATCCAAATTTTAGCTCTTCGAGAGACTAAGAGGCTATTTGATAGAGCTTATTTTTAGCATTTATGACTGAAATTTGATATTTTCAGTGGTTTTCATTGATTCAGATCATTTAATTTCCGCTGCAAATATGGATCCTTTTTCAGCTCCCCTCCACTTAATGTTGAGGCTGTTTGATAGAGCTTATTTTTAGCACTTATGACTGAAATTTGATATTTTCAATGGTTTTCATTGATTCAAATTGTTTGGCAAATCCAACTTAATTAATTTCCACTGAAAATATGGGTATTTTTTCAGCTCCCCTCCACTTAATGTTGAAGGCTGAATGCTGAAAGTGGTAGTGCATTAAAATTTCTTTTCACTTTTGACTAAAATATCCCCTAGGGTCTATTTGATTTTCCCAATTATGCTGTAAATGCCTGTAAATAGGCCATCATTACTTCTCACTGTGGTTTACTTGAATGACGAATTGTTTCCTTGAAAACTATGTGAATCCTTCATGAATTTCATGTGTTTCTATACTGATAAAACCTGTGGGGCCCATTGTGATGAATATGTCATATCCATTTTGTCTATTTGTTTTGCCAGCTCATTTTAGGGCATGAGTCTAAAATGGGCAGATCTAAAGCTCAAGTGGACCACACCACATGAAACAATGGTCCTAATTGACCTCAACCTTTAAAAGCTAAAACCTTCCTAGGGCCCACACTGATGTTTATTTTTCATCCAACCTGTTCATGGGGTCATACCGACATGGATAAAGGTAAAACACAAATATTAGATTGATCCAAAACTTCAGTGACCTCCAAAATGTTATCAATGGTAGGAATTCAATTCCCATTGTTTACTTTGGTGTGGTTCAGATGAGCTTTGGATCTACTTCATTTTTGGGCTCATACCCTAAAATGAACTAGCGAAACGGATGGAGGGCATGGATATGACATATAAATCACAATAGGTCCCACAGTTTTTGCGCCCAAAATGTTTTCCTGCCTCTATTTTGTGCTCAAACATGAGACTGGTCAGCGGCAACTTTGGAGTAAGAGCCGTAATTACAAGTGTAAGTAATGATGGCTACTTTATACGGTATTTACACTATAAGTTGAAAATCAAATAGGCCCTAAAATTCTTTCAAAATTACAATTCAACACTTCAAGTTTTCAACACTTAAAAATTAATTTTTAGGGCTTATTTTTCAGTTCATCAAATGGCACCTAAAATGGAATGATGGATCAGGAAATGGTGGATTCAAAATTACAATTCAACACTTCAAGTTTTCAACACTTAAAAATTAATTTTTAGGGCTTATTTTTCAGTTCATCAAATGGCACCTAAAATGGAATGATGGATCAGGAAATGGTGGATTCATTATTGTCGGGTCGATTTTTGATAATTTGGGACACCAAGTTTTGAAAAAAGAGGACTGTTGTAAAGGAAAATTTTCGTTTTCTTTTTGTTAAAAGATGTCATCGGATTTTCAAAGGGTGTTCACAACATTGTATGGACCAAATAGTTCATTGCATAAGTAGCAATTTTAAGCGGAGTTGAATGAGTGTTGAAACAAATGGTTATTGACGTGTTGTGTGGGAGGCAATTTCAATGTTGTTAGATTCACTTTGAGAAATCAAGCGGGGACTATATTACAAAAAGTATGGACTTCTCAAATTGGATGCTACGCAATGCGTTGGTAGACTTACCCATGGGAAAGGTGAAATTTACTTGGTCAAATGACCGAGCAAAAGCCATAAATTGTATGTTAGATCGTTTTCTGATTTTTGGGCGCAGAAGTTCCTATTAGTTCATCAAAGAGGTCTTACCTAGTTGGTATTGGACTATGTGCCCCATTGCGTTGGAGGCGGAAGAGGAAAATTAAGGCCGTGACCTTTCAGATTTGAGCTTGCATGGTTAGAGGTAGAGAGTTTTTCAGGTTTGATAGAAGAATGGTGGTCATCATTTCCGTAGATGGTTCACTAGGTTTTGTTTTATTTTAGAAAATGAAGATGGTGAAAAAGAAAATTAATTCTTGGAAGGTGGAGGTCCTCAGAAAACAAGAAGCGAAAAAAGGAGTCTATTACCCAATATTCTGGCTTTAGATATCAAAGAGGGGGAGGAATTATTGGAAGAAGAATTCCCTTGGAGGGAAATTTATAATGCCAAGTATAATGCTAGACTTAGAGAAGAGGAAATTAAATGGCAACAACGTTGCATGCAAACTTGTTTTAAAGAGGGAGACAAAAATACAAAATTCTTCTATGCGATGGCTCATGCCCAGAATAGAACTAACAAGATCTCAAGTGTGGTAGTGGATGGTGAAAAGATGGGGGATAAGTCCAAGATTTGCGGAGCAATGGTTAATTTTTATTCGATCCTCCTATTTAAAGAAGATTGGAAGAGATCGCGGCTTGATAATCCAGACTTTAATTGGATCTCTAGTGTTGAGGTCGATTGTCTTGAGAATTAGTTTTCCGAAGATGAAACTAAGGCAGCTGTGGAGGAGTCAGGTTGTGACGAGGCTTGCAGTCCAAATGATTTTCCTATTGCTTTCTTCCAGAAGTTATGGAGGTTGGTAAAAAGTGATTTGGTGGGCTTCATCAATGAGTTGGATGCGACATTCATTGCCCTAATTTCGAAAAAAAGAAGGGCCGGACATTTGAAGGATTTTAGGCCAACAAACCTCTAGAGGCCGCTTATAAAATTTTAGCAAAAATTTTAGCCCTCAAGTTTTGAAAGGCGCTAGCAAGGGTGATTTGAAAAAGTCAAGGAACTTTTAGCAGGTATGTAGATTACGGATAGTGCTTTGGTATCACATGAATACTTAATGCTCCTCAGAGGGTTGGGAGGAAAGGTGTAGTTTGTAAGCTTGATGTAGAAAAGGCATATGATCATGTGGATCATGACTTTTTAGATTACATGTTAGGTTGCCTGGGCTATGGTTAAAAAATGGAGGTATTGGATGCAAAGGTGTGTGCAATCGTTTGAGTTCTCGATTTGAGTAAATGGTTCTCATTTTCAAGTATCTCATTTTCAATATGCAGATGACACTATTCTCTTTTGTGAAGCGGATGAGGTTAAAGTGGACAATTTAAGGAAGACCAAAATTTGTTTCAAGGTGTTAGCAGGACTGAGGGTAATTATAAGCACGAATGAGGTTTTAGGCGTTGGACTCTCAAAGGAAGAATCTAATAGTCTCACTAATATGTTTGGATGCTGTGTCGATTCATTTCCATACACAAATCTTTGGGCTCCCTCTTTGTGTAAGCCGGCTAATCAAATGTGGGATGAATTTTTTGAGAGATTTGAAGGCAAGCTCTCAAGATGGAAAAGTAGGCATTTGTCTATGGGAGGTCGGTTGACATTAATCAAAATGTCTGTCTAATCTTTCAATCTATTATATGTCACTTTTTATGTGTCCAAAATTAGTGTCGGCCAGGTTGGAAAAATTAAGGTGGGAATTCTTATGGCAGGAATCAGAAGAAAAACACAACTTCCATTTACTCAAATGGGAAGAGGTATGCAAACCGATTGACGAAGGAGGTGTGGGTCTTTGGAAACTTGAGCAAATGAACTCAACCCTTTTAGGGAAATGGAATTCAAATAGGAGGGTGGGGGATGAGGGATTCATCTTTGCACAGGGCGTCATCGGTGTGTAAATCGATAGCAAGTTTATGGAGAATGTAGGTGACGCAGGACAGCCCTAATTATGATGCATGCTCATGGACACAATTAAACAGCAGAAATAAAAGGAATAAATGATCTAAAATTCTAACAGTAATCATCATAACTGAGAAAATCATAAAGGAAACATGCAATGGAGCGGGCCATCACCACAACCATGGATTATGGAATTCAATTACTACTTGGGTTGGATCCGGCGAGGGATGAGACCTCCCGATCTTGCATGGTCACACTCAATAGATCAACGAAGATCACTAGTCCGAAGAATCAAGAAGTTTCTCGGATTAGGGATTTGAGAATTTGGGGGTTTAGGGTTTAGATCGGTTTTCAAGATTTTGATCGAAGAAGGATTAGCCAAAACTGGAAAATATAAGGAAGAAAATTATTACCTTGAAGAAGTTGGAGAGGCACAAGAAGAAATTAGGAGAAGAAGATCAAGGGAAGAGAAGAAGCACCATTAGAGAGAAGAGAGGAAGGAGGCAACCAAAGGGTTTGCTTTTCATTAATCAATAGTTAAAATTCGAGTTTAGGGCTTTAGCCCACTTAAATAAGCAAATAAAGACATAAAATTACTAAAATACCCCTAGGATAAGCAAATAAAGACATAAAATTACTAAAAGACCCTTAACTAAGTCAAAAACGCGCAAATAACATAAGTACGGGAAAATTTGGGCACTCGGGTCTTCTTTTTCCAATCTTCCTTCACATGTGTCTTCCCTGAGTGGGGTCTTCTATATGTCCAATCACATGTGAAAGGTCTTCAGCTACTCAATAGTCGCCTATCCACAAGGACGGTACTTGTGGTTGGCGCTTTCTTCATTGGTACACCTTGAATGCGCTTGTGTCCGCATCAGTAGGCTTTTCTTTGGGAGATGGGAAAAGTATTTGTTTTTTTGGAGGATGTTTGGATGGGTGAGAAGGTGTTGATTGAAGTTTTTCCGAGGCTAGCAGGAATTTTTTAGTAGAGGTGAATATTCCGGTGGTTTGTTGTTTCTCTTTTAGAGGTGAAGAACTGATTTGGGCTCCCCCGTCTCGTAGAAATTTTGTTAGATATTGAGGCGAAAGATTTGGTTAAACTTTTATTAATTAAACTGAATCCGTTGTTGGAAGTGAGGGATGAGTTGGTGTGGACGAAGGAAAAATCAGGGATTCTCTCCATGAAATCTTAGAATAAGGTTTTAAGTGGGTCTTCCAAGAGTGGTCAATGTTATCATAAAGCTCTGGTTTGGCGTTATGGCACTCCCAAGTTTGCAGTGTTGGCTTGGCTTGTGGGAAGAAATAAGGTGCTTATGGTGGATAAATTACGTAAAAGAGGAATGATTCTCCAGAATGTTTTTGTTATGTGTCTTCACTATGCCAAGTTAGTAGATCATCTCTTTCTTTATTACCTATTGTGAGAGGTATTTGGATTTTTTTTTTTTTTTTTTGGTATTTATTTGCGGTGGCATGGGTAGCACCGAGCTCAATTGAAAGTTGCATTTTTTCCCCTGCGTGGCACAGAGGTGGAGTGGGCAAGGTAGGAAAGGCTTGGTGGAGAATGGCGTTGCTGGCTGGTTTGTGGTTTATTTGGGGAGAAAGGAATAGTTGCTGCTTTAGGAGTTGAAGTTAGTGAATCCCAGAAGTGCTTGAAAGGGCAAAATCAAGTGTAATGGAATGGGCAATAGCTTCAAATATAGTAGATAATAGCCTTTTGTTTTCTCTTTCTTGGTCTGATCTGTAATTTTTTAGGCTTTGGCCTCTTTCTTGATAAAATTATTGCCTTTCAGAAAGAAAAAAAAGTTTTAAAGTGTATTGTTCCAATCAGAAACATCAGTGCCATTGCATTACCACAAGTTTGTGGTTTATGTCTTCTGATTTTTACACACTAAAGTCTTGAACAAGCTGAAACTACATTAACTTTCTTGTGCTCTTGAATTTTCACAATCAGAATGGAAACATGGTTAATGGAGCCCTTTATTTAATATGATGATGATGATAACCTGCATTTCTGCATTGCTAATACACAGATGAATATCTCTTTCTTTTATCATTTTACAATGTTAAGTTATTGAATTTTTTATTGATCAGGAGTGTTGAACACAACCTAGACGTGTAGAGAACAATCTTGATTGTTTGAGCATTCTTGATCCTTGAAAGGAAATCTCTACTATCTGCAGTCTCCATTTTCTTTTCTCTCATCTCAGAAGTATAATATTAATATTAAATTTTGGTTTAGGTGGCATGATAATTGTTTCTTCGATTATTTTGCCTCTTCTAAATGGTTGAACTTGGTGTAAACTAAGCATTCTTTTCTCTCACCTTCAGGTTGTAGTTGCAACAATCGCTTTTGGAATGGGAATTGACAAGTCAAATGTTAGAAGAATCATCCATTATGGTTGGCCACAGGTTTGCATCTCAGATCTCTCTGCAGTATTTCTTGTTCAAGCTTCATGTGAGAATGATAATGTTTTAGACCAGATTTAATTATTTTATTTCGGATCTTCAGTCATGGATGCATAGTGGTCAGATGACCAAAAACACCCTGGCTCAGTTCAATTAGCAAAGTTGCAGTCGACTGCCTTTTTCCTGGGGCATGTTCAATATATCCACTGTATCCATAGGTTCCTAAACATCAGTTGTTGTATAATATATTACACCAGGACACATGAAGGTAATGTGGTCCATCTACGCTCCAGGTCTTTCTAATTTCTTGCCGTCCTAGCAGTTGGGATATCCATTTGGATTAACTACGATAAGAAAAACATAGCAGTTCTGAGCTTCTTGTCTTCTAGGATGTTTAACATATTTAAACTTTTGTCATGCTAGTTAAAGTTATCTTAACTCACCCTCTCGAAAAACGAACATTTGTTAGCTTTACATCTATTGCACGATGCTTCTGCTCTAGTTCCTATGTATGCTTTAATAACCAACATTCTGCTTTTGGAGTTGGAAAATTTGAGATAGCAATTTCTATTTTAGAGATATGATTTAGGGTTAGTTTTATACCCATGGTTACCAAGAGATCTGTCTACTGTTGCAAATAACAACTTTTGTTGATCTTTGTTTTCCGCATCTGTTTCATATCTCGTGTTGTAACTACTATAGCATATGTTACACAAAGGTATCTTCTTGCATCATTTCCCACATCCATTTCTTTGTTTGACAACTCTGATTTTGCCCTTTGTATTTTGACCCTTCATATATTTCCATGTTCCCATGGAATCCATTCACTTTGTGTGTTTGTCCCAGATTTATTGTTTCAACTGCATTCTGACTGCAGTTCCCTTTCTTGCAGAGTTTGGAATCATATTACCAAGAAGCAGGTCGAGCTGGAAGAGATGGGAAATTGGCAGAATGCAGTGAGTTCTTACACATTTTTTTGGCAAATGCCTCATTTTGTTGAGGATTATGGAAATCTTCTGCATAATTATGATAAGAAATTGATTGAGCAACTAGAAGAATCTGAAACCAACTTGCAAGGATAAGGATATGTACCACTTTCAAATTATAATTCTCATAGATGCTTCAAAGTTCAAATATTCTCAAATGACACCAATTACAGCAGAAAATAAAGAAATAAAAGGGAAAGTCACACAACAAAATCATAATAGAATCACTCCCCAAGGGTTCCTAGAGGGATCTCATGACTAATTTATGCAAAAAATTCCTCTTCTAGGGCTTAATCCCCTATCAGGAAGTAAAGAGAATAAAGTCTCAGTCAATTGGATTATGCAGCATTATATTTAGATTTCCGCAAATATGGTTTTTTACAACATTTCTTTACAATCCTAATTAAAAGTTTAATTAATTAATTAATTAATTAATTATTATTATTATTTTTTTTAAAACCAAAGCTTGAAGCCTATTGGTCTATACATGGCACATTCCTAAATTGTCTCGAACTTGGAATAAAAAGCAAAGCTAAAAAGGGAAACTAAATAGATGAGTCCAAATATGATAAAACTCCTCTACATGCCAATCGCATTAAACTGTGTATACAGCTATATGGTGTACACAAACCATGTGGTTGAAAGAAGGCTCTAAACACCATTTGGTTTATATTGAGTTTATTACTAGAACCTGGCTGGACTTGTGGGCCCCATAATCCAAGAGATGGGTGTCTCAAGCCATCCGATTGACTGCATGCTCTGAAGGTCAATCAGGTCATTGATCTTGTCCAGAACACTCATTGGACCACTAATAGGGCTTTGATATTTCATCAACAATCTGGACCTCGCAATGTTCCATATCTTTGATTTGGACGGTTGGCTGATCCAGCTATTCAATTTGGACCGAGTACGGGCCCAATATTCAGTCAGGATGCTTGGATGGGCCCGATCCTCAATCAGTTGGGCTTGATCTTCAATTGACAGCAATTCGACCACTCCTAGTGATGTAGCTGTGGGAATAAGGTCAAACTAGAACCAAGAAGATTCAAAAGCGTATCAATGACGATTGATTCCATCATTAGAAGCTTCAATTGATCTTCAATCAATTCCAAAATCAACTATAACAAGAAGAAACACTAGATCAAGGAAGGGTTTTTTTTTTTTTTTGAAATTGTGATGATATTTCATTAAAAAAGGCCACAGCCTAAAAATACAAATATACAAACATACACCATAAAATGTCTAAGCACAACTGCCCAGATGCCTAGGAAAAGAAGCACAATAAAACTATGCTTCCCCCCATTCCTTGACATGAAAAAGAACCCTTCTGAAGACATCAAAAACTCCTCTCTTCTTATCCCTGAAACGTCACTCATTTCTTTCCCACCATTTAGCCCAAAAATTCGCTAACAAACTTAATCTCCACCTCCTCTTTTCCAATACTCCTATCCCCCATCATGCCATGAAGTCGAAAGATCTTCAATGTGATTGGGGAATACCCATTGTACCCCAAAAGAGTGAAGAACAAGACTCCACACCTCCCTCGAGGAGCAATGAATAAACAGATGATTCACCAATGCCGCATCTTTGTAGCACAACAAAGAAATGTTCAGTAGTGTTATCAAAATCGTACGATTCACGATACGAATTGTACGATTCATATCGTATCACATGGGTGTACGATTTGAATCGTACACCCAAATCACAAATCCTAAATAATCGTACGATTATCGTACGAATTGTAAATTGATTGTGGACTGCATAAAGGGGCCCAAAAAATACTTAAAATCAATTTGTTATTGTTTTTTTTATTCAATTTCTTCCTTTTTCTTTGCACCCTTTTGCTCATAAATATGAAAAGGGCTGAGAGGAGATTTGGGGATTTTGATTTTCAAAAACCCAAAACAAAGAAATCAACATACCTTTTGATTCACAATGGAATCAAATGCCATTTTTTCAAACTGATTCTACACTCAAGAAAGGTACAAAACAAAAATTTTAAGGACTTGTATTTTTTTATGACAAAATTTTCAAAAGGCAACAAAAGAAAACAAAGGAAAAAGACAAAATCCTTAACTATCATGATATGTATATCATATACATTTTCTTAATTGATAATATCATGATATGTATTACTTTTTTGGTACATGTTGATGGTAAATGGATGATTGATGCGTTTTTAATCTTTTTATGATTTACTTATATCTTTTCACGTCTTTTATATATATATATATTGTAAATCAGAAAAAATCTTACGATTTACGATACGATTTGCGATACGATAAGGATTTTGACAACATTGTTTAGGAAGACCATCTTCCTTTTGCAAAGATTGTCAATTGTAAGCACTTTTTTCCTCTTACTAGCCAACCAAAAGCTGCCACCTTCAAAGGAGCACCATAGCGCCAAAGATGAGCCATAGAAGAAACACCATCGTTCCTAGATAAAGGAAGGAATTGCTCCGCACAAAACCCAAATGGAGTCTGACCAAAGGGGCTCTACGTCTTTAGAGGCATGCACCACTAGGTTTCGAATCCCATTATAGGGGGAAAAAAGAGAAAGATAAACTCTAAAATGTAATCTCGTTCATCATGACAATCATCATTATCTTAGTGCGTGTTGGATTAGCCTCAAAACATGCATTGCATACAACCATATGGCTGGTTGCCTCAAAACATGCATTGTGTACAAGTGTGTGGCCATTGGTTTTGAATATTAGTATTGGGAAGTGTAGTAGCCTGGCTAAAAAATGAGACATTCGTGTATCAAGTGTTAAAAATATATTTTTTTTACCGCACACACACACACACACAGATATATATATATATATATATATATATATATAAAACTAATGCAGGACAATTAACCACTTGCTCTAAAAGCTTGAACTGATAGAGCATGGCGAATTAATCCCTTTATCTCACATCCCAGGCCCCACATCGCATGGGTTAGGACCTCGGCCGAACCCCCCTTCTGGGCCCCAAATCACATGGGTATCGCCTCACACGAGCTGCCCCCCCCGAGTGTCCCTGCATCCCACAGACTACCCCACCTAAGCCCGGTGTGAAAATGTTCCTACATTAATCAACCCCGGTGAGGAGTTTCGAACACGAGACCTCCTGCTCTGATGCCAATTTGATGTAGGACAATTGACCCAGTTGTTCTAAAAGCTCGAACTGTTAGAGCATGGCGAATTAATCCCTTTATCTCATAACCGAGGCCCCACATCTCATGGGTTAGGACCTTGGTCGAACCCCCCTCATGGGCCCCAAATCACATGAGTACCGTCTCACACGAGCCACCCGAATCACACAGGTGGGGCCCACCTCTCACGAGCCACCCGCCTCACATGGGCACCCACCCCGAGTATACCCCTGCATCTCACAGGCAACCCCACTCGAGCCCGGTGTGAAAATGCTCCTACATTAATCACCCCCGGTGAGAGGTCTTGAACACTAGACCTCTCACTTTGATACCAATTTGATGCAGGACAATAACCACTTGCTCTAAAAGCTCGAACTGATAGAGCATGGCAAATTAATCCCTTTATCTCATAGCCTAGGCCCCACATCGCATGAGTTAGGACCTCGGCCGAACCCCTCTCGTGGGCCCCAAATCACATGGGTATCGCCTTACACGAGCCACCCGCCTCACATGGGCCGCCCACCCCGAGTATCCCCGCATCCCACAGGCTACCCCACTCGAGCCCGGTGTGAAATGCCTATGCATTAATAACTCAAGAATCTATCATTTTTGTGTTTTAAATGTGTATCCGATGGTCTACCAGACCCTTCTTTGGTAGGAATGTTGTCTATCAGCCGGAAAGTAGAGAGGTTGAGTTTTTTACCTCTAAATTTTTTCTTATCCTTATAAAAGTGATACAATATATATGATTTGTCAACCATCATCTTTAACAGTTCACACATCAACTATAGACCAATGAGGTACAGAGTATGTATTGTAGAGACTGGGGAGTCAATACTACGAAGTAGGCAAGTTCTATCATGATTCATGATGTCATCTAGAAATTAGCACTTCATGAAGTGCAAATGTTCACTATATACACAGGTTCACAAAGTATGATTACTTAACTACCAAGTGATCATTAGTCATTACCTCATCAATACCACATGGATGTTTGAGGGAGCTAACGTGTTGAAAATTGTGTGTTTAATCTTTAAACTCTAAATTTGGTGTTCAAGCATTTGGGAGTTAAAAACTGTTAATTTTCGGTGATTCTTACATATTGAGATGTTGTGTTTTGATTGTTGGTACGAGCTGGCCTGCTTTGATTCGTCGAATCATTTGTAAATCTTTGTTTTGATCTCCAAAATAGGCCTCAATCTAGTTGGAGATGACTTTCTAGCATTCCTATATTGCTTTGAATGAAGAAATAGGCAAACATGGAGAGAATAAAGATAATCGCAAAAGGGGGCTTTATACCCGTCTCAGTGCCGCTACAGCCAGTATTGGTTGATATGGGCTGATACGGCCATTGCTTTTTGAAATAGCCATTTGACCCCTGTATAGCATATTGGCTATGGCTGATATGGATACAATGCAGTGTATTGGTTGATACGATATGTATATTGAACTATGCATCTGGCTGTATATGCTATACTGCTGCTATACAATTTCAAGTCTTCAAGACATGCAACCAGTTGATATATATGACTCAAAACATCACTCAATTGGACACATGGGTTCCACAGTCCAATCGTATTGCATATAAAAGTGGATCTGTCACATGCGGGATCAAGTGGGATCCATCTTGTCTCTCTTTTGATATACGTATCATGTGTGGGGTCTTGGACCCTATCTGAAGGATCATACGTTCCTGCATCACCTGGTCTACCATTGGATATTGGATGGTCTTGCACCAGAGATGATTCTTTTAAATCATAATTTCATGTCTCCCCAGCTCAGAATTTACCATTGGGATACATTCTCCTCAGCATCTGCACATTTGGATTGAAAATACCAAAGCAGAATGTATTGCACTGCTGGGTGCAATGCATTTTCTTTTAGCAAGCTGAAATAGAACTTCTGGGCTCTCCCTTAGGTACCATTCGGATATACCCTGGATCAAATATCCTCAGTGAAAGGCAGAAACATCCTTTCAGCTGTGTTTGGGCAGACACATTCTCGGAATCTACCCCCCCCCCCGAGAAAAAACAAGGAAAAAAAAAAAAAAACGGAAGACCATATGCATCCTAAATGCAGATCCAATTGGATAACATTTATGGATCTCACTGAGTGGTACTATGCCTTCTTGAAGATGAATTGATGTGAATCATGATATACATTATTTGGATCAATTAATGCTCCTTTGACTTGCATATGTTCATTCATTCGAAGACCAGCTTTTTCCTTCTTGATCTATGAGTACTGATAACATATGCAATCTAAATAACATTTAGGAATTAGGACTTAAGTTTACGGCACAATATCTTCGGTTTTTTTTTCTGTCTTCACATACCTTTTAATTGGCTTTCGTCGATCAGATCTTTATGCAGACTTGTCAAGAATACCTACGCTTTTGCCGAGTCAAAGAAGTGAAGAACAGGCAAAACAAGCATATAAAATGTTGTCTGATTGTTTTAGGTATTACATTTAAAGTAGCAATTTTAGGCGTTGGTCTTTTCCCACCGTTTTATGAACTTTTCAAGCTTTTTTTTTACTGGACCTTTAAACATTTTGTCTAATGATTTGGTTATTCACAGATATGGCATGGCTACAGCGTCTTGTCGAGCTAAGATACTTGTAAACTACTTCGGGGAGGATTTTAGTTATGACAAGTGCCTCTTGTATGTTGTTCTTCCTTTCTCCCAAATTCCATTTCTTTCTAGTTGGTATGGATATAGTTTCTTGGGGCACACCCCAGTGGTCTTGGTACCATCGTAAACTAACATTGGTACTGGGCAGATGTGGGGTCTAGTGATGCGTTCACAGAATTCCACCTGTCCACAAGATGCATCAATTCAGAAAACCTCCAGAAGCCCAGAAATCAGACTGATCCAAAACTCAGATGGGCCACAACTCAGAGAACATATTAAGAGGGAATGCCTACTGTTGATTAGTGAGGGGAACCGACCATGTTGTGTATATATAATCAAGACAGTTCAAACCCTTTATCCAGTCAAGATGAAGGGTCTTGCCAAGATTCTGGCTGTTTTGCGACTCAGGTGGACCCTTGATGAAGGGTGCGTGTTCCCTCACAGCTCATTCCCTTTGCTGTGGCCTATATTAGTTTTGAATCAGGCTGAATTTTGGGTTTCTAGGGGTTTTTGGAGGTGAAACATTTGATAGATGGGTTGGATGGTGAAATACATAATGTGAGCCCCACATCTTCCCGGTACTACCATAAGCTTGCAGTGATACTGGTACCACTGGAGTGTGCCCCTAGTTTCTTTACATAACAAGCGTTCTCTTCCTACACAATTTTCTCATTATCAAGACTGTTACCCAACAGCTTAGAATTGCATCTTGCTTTCCAAGATTTTTTTATTTTTTTATTTTTTAAATTTTAAATTTTAATTTTAATTTTTTTTTAATTTTTTTTAAAACACGCACTCACACCCCACACACCCACACACTCACACCACAGTGGGATTTCACCACAATGGGTTCTTGAACCCATGACCTCGTGTTGAAACTCTTGTGAGTCTACCACCGAGGCATGAGTAAGATTCCATGACCTCACGCTTTCCAAGATGTTGATTTTGTATTCAAATTTAAATTCTTACAAGCCAGTAGTACTTTTATATGCTTCTCATTATCATTATGTTAGCCTCCATTCTTACTATAATTCCATAGTTCACGTAATGTGACATTTTCAGATACTTTGTTTTTTTCTCAAGATCTCGCTTTCTAAACTCACGATATGCAGGTGTGATATCTGTGCTGGTGAGCCTCCTAAATTGCAGAATATGAAAGTGGAGGCAGATGCTTTCATGCGGGTTCTTGCAGCTCAATGTGTGAGTGTTAGCATTTAAACTGGTTTCAATTTTCATTTTATGTTTCATTTGTACCTTAGACTAGTCATTATATGTATTCATTTTATTCATGTAGGGTGCGTTTCTATGCAATATCGAAGTGAATTTTAGTCAGTGTAAATGACTAGATGACGGTTACCTTAGTATTAATAATGAGGGAACTCCAAATTGCAACTATGTTACTTACAGTTTGGCCTTGAATGGAATACTTACAAGTTACAAGAAAGGTTACATCGTTGATATAATGCCAGGAATAGTGATTACAATTAGGTCATTTCCTCTTGTTTAAATTAAACTTTCTCATTCAGTTCTTTTGTGCGTGCATTGTACATTCAAATGAAGCCTCAACATTCTTCAAGAATCAAAACTTTCTTGCTTTGTGTGTTTGGTTGTACCAAAAATTCATGAATGTCCTGAAACTTTGCACCAAATTAGGCTGATTAATCATGAATTTTCATGATATTTGGAGCAGCCAAAATGCACCTTTAGGGCCTGTGTAGATTCATGGAAAGGAAATGAAACATCATTTCCCATGAAACTAATTTTCCATTGTTTGTGAGAAAATTGGTGGGAAACACCCTTTCTCACTTCCTCTTTTTGCCGGAAAATCATCAAATTCAACTCTCCCAGTAAGAAAGGCATTTTCCCACAATTGAAGGAAAATGAATTTCTCAAGAGTTAAACATATATGTATAACCGACCATCTCCAATTGCCTCACATGTGTCACACATGCAAATGTTCCACCATCCATCTTCTATTTTTTCAGGTGCCAATGCGCCACATGTGCTACCATCCATCTTTACTTGGGCCCTCATATAACTTCAAGTACCTTGTGTTAACACCATTAAGCTTAAGCACCCACAAGTGTCATTGTCTATCTTCGAGTGTTCCACGTGCCACATGTTAATCTGGCACATGCAAATAACTAATAGGATTTTTATTTATTTATTTATTTGACCAAACAATAAATTGGGAAACATGCCCCAAAATTTCTAGAAAAATCTTATTTAAAAACAAACATGGGAAACAAAATTTCCTTTCCCACAATTTCCTAGAAATAAGGTTTCCCATAAAACAAGGTTTCCTTTCTCACGCTTTCCACAAATCCAAGCAAGTCCTAAGTGTTTAATTCATTTGAACTAGTTAATAATCTCTCTCTCTCTCTCTCTCTCTCTCTCTCTCTCTCTCTCTCTCGGTCTTCAACTAGCCTCCAGACCATCGATTTATTGGGCCCCACACTGGGTAGACCCAATGTTCGAAATATTGGTATTGTGTTACGTATCGCATCCTTGGGATACCAATACGTATCGGTTATCGCACTGGATATATCATTTATATCGGGTAATTTATTGCACTTGTTGGGAAACATGGTGAAACATTTTTTCAATAAAACTTCACGGATTGTTAAAAAAGACCTTAATACACACTTTTAAACCATAACATCTCAAAAAAGAAGTGCACATAATATGTTTACTTTGTATGGGGTCTTAAGCTATGCACTATCTTATCTTATTGAACTAATGCAACTATATTCAAATTGAATGCATAACATTTAGAGTATATTTGATGATCATTTCATCAAACACGCCTAAATACTTCGAAATTAGTCTCAATTGACAGCTAGTTGAAGGGAAATTTCGGAAATTTTTTTAATAAGTTTTATTAATTTTTAATTAAAAAATGATTTTTATTTTTTGAAAATTGACAAGGACATAACAAATTGGTTGATCAGCCCTCATACATACTTGATTTCATGTTTGTAGTACAACATTGCAAGCAATTTGGAAGAAATTGGGGAAATTTTGAATTTTCCCAAATCGGACCAGCTACATTCAAATTTCGAAATTATGATGATCATTTCGTCAAATACTCCTAAAAATATTTCGAAATTAGTCTCAATTGACATTACGTTGAAGGAAAATTTCGAGGAAAAAACATAGAGAACATGGAGAACCAATGGATATCGAAATCAAAGCTCTAACTCCATGATTTTTCATGCAAAACATGAAGAACCAATTGATTTATAACCATTTGACACTTATTTAACATAATTTCAACAAAAAAAGGGATCGGAAATTAAAAATGCTCACCGGATGGAACATGTGGAATATATCGACACTACTAATGCGTTTCGTATTGCACAGGTGGGATACAAGATATATCGTGGGATATATCGGCCGATATTGTCAATATTTAAAACATTGGGTAGACCGTGCCCCTCTCTCTCTCTCTCTCTCTCAGCTTTGTACAAGTGGACCATGGTTCGTATCCCCAGCCCCCAGCAATCACACCGTTACACTCCCCATAATGGCCCGTTAAAGGCCATATTTTTCAGAACAGGCGTTATAATCTTGTATGCGTGATGATTCCCACTGTTATCATTACATAACTGTTGTTACTGCTGTTAGGTAACTGTTTTTTAATACCACTGGGACCAAACAAACCAATGATAGATGACTGAACCATGGACATCTTCTAGTCAAGTATAATCTCCCTTTTAGATGGGCCTTAAATAAAAGATCTCGCTGATCAAATGATTGTTGATATGTCTGTGAACTGGTGGCCTGAAATTTGGCTTTCTTTGAGTACGCTTTTGGTTGGATGGTTAGGACATACCATTGGTGGCACTTAGGCTATGGCCTATCATTGAATGGATAGTAAAGATTTAAAAATGGTTCATGTGCCGGGTTTCCATGTATGAAAACATTCATTCATTGGGTCCCATGGAATGTGGAACTGCCACAAAATTTCTTACAGGTGCAACACAAGATAGTGGATGGGCCATGTCCCAAATATCTCTCACATTAGAAGACCCTAGACCTAAGAATATGGACTATTTTTTGTTGAACATGGAATGTAAAATAATGATTAGTTATAAGGTTGAACAAGTGCAGTAGTGTTCAGTGTATCGCACCCAAGCCCTTGAGATATGGAAACATATTGGTTATCACATGGGAAATATCAAATGTATCGCATAATGTTTCGTTGCTTTTGGGAAACATTGGGAAATTGGTCAAAATTTTCAATGAAACTTCAGAAGATGTTAAAAAAGCCATCATTACATACATAGAAATCAAAAGATCACAAAAAAAATTGCTACTAATAAGTTTCCTTTGTACGGGGTCCTAGACTATACACTGTTGACAGAGTGAGGCAACTATATTCAAAATCAACTAATATAATTTATAAATCATAGAAGACATGTATAGAAACACAATCAATTAATTAATTGAAAAATTTGCACACATGGCGTACAAGCAATTGAAATTAAATTGTCCATATCATGTCTAGTAACAAAAAAACTAGGTTTATTTCCTCATCTGACAATGAAATTGGTGGACATTTCTTGGATTGTTAAGAATGAAAAATATCCAATGGTCTTGTTTCACTAAACAAGTGTCCATGAATTAAAGGTCATGATTGTTCAAACAATCTGATTTTGGGACCGTGACTTAGCAACAGTTGTTCCACAATTTATGACACATGAGTTAATATATGACACGTAATTGCACGTACAATTTGTGCATACATTTAAATAGAGAATAGGGATTCTGGTGACTCAGGTAGGCTCCACTGTGATGTTTATCTGTAATCCACCCTGACCACCAGGTGCGTCATCTCATGTTAGGCCTGGGCTAAAAAATCCGCCCCATATGTGATTCAGGTAGACTACACGATTGGAAACAATGTATAGGGCAATGCTTATCCTCCAAACTGTTTCCCCTGGTGTGGCCCACTTGAATTAAGATGGACCCAATTTCTGCGTCACACCAAAAAATTAGTTTGGAGGGTGAGCATTGCCTTTTACAATGTTTCCAATCGTGTGGTCCACTTGAATCACAGATGGGGCTGATTTTTGGGCCTTGGGGCTAACTTAAGGTGACACAACTGGTGGACAGGCTGGATTTCACATATGTGCGAGAGTAATAAAGGCTTGTAGCCTGTTTTATTTTGAAGAGAGAAATAAAGGCTTGCAGCTTGTTATATTTTTAGAGAGAGAGGGAGGGAGGGACGATATGCATTGGGATATATTGCAATAAGGGCCTGTTTGGATTCGCGTATAAGGGTGTATATTATAGTACTAAGGGTGATTTTTACTTTATACAATGTTTGAATAGGACTTGGTGTCCGATCGTATGCATGCGCGCGAATACAACATTATCTCAAAATTTTCAAAAGGCGGTAGAGTAATTTCAGAAGGCACTGCATCGTGTAGTGCAGTGTAGTCATTGCGTTGTATTTTCGCCAGACAACACCAGCATCGCCCTCCACGAATTCTCACCTGTCGGTCCTCACGCGATGATGAAGGCGTCCATGAAGGGCAGATGCGTGACTGACAAGAGCAGCGCGTCCGCGACTCTCTCCATCAACGCCGGAGATGTGAAGCTGCACGCGTCCATGACGGACGTGACGCTCGTCAACGGCCTCTCTCTCTCTCCCTCGACAAGCTCGGTTCCTTCTTCATCGACTACAATGTCCCCAAAAAGGTATCCGAAATTACCATCCTTGCCACTCACCTCCCAAAAAGGAAGGTCGAGGATGTTGTAGGGTCCTAATGCATTAGGACATGAGATGGTCTCCTGATGCCTATGTCCTGTACAGATGGGGCGCTTGCTTTGTCGATCCAGACCGTTTATCTGATTGGGCCCACCTCCTATCCTGGCCTTTCAATCTTTGGCCACTTTTCAGCAACGGTTCCCCCCCTGTGGAACCATCTGTTTGTAGGTCGCGGGATAATTCGAACCTGGAAGTTTTTTGGGGCATCCCCAATCTGCTCGGCCCATCAGCTCAATGGTGTGGATTGCCAAACCAGGGGGCCTCCCTTGCACGGGATGGCGGGCCCTCCTATCTTGGCCTTTCAATCTTTGTTCACTGTCCGTTTGTAGGCCGCAGATTGGATGGTTGGTATATTTGATCCTGGAATTTGTTGGGGCATACCCACTCTGCTGGGCGCATCAGCTCAAGGGTGTGGATTGCCAAACCACAGGCCCCCCTTTTACAGGATGGCTTGCAATGATCCTATAGTTTTTCCATGAAATGGTGATGGTAATCATGGACGGGTAGGATTATTCAATGAGAACATGATGGATGGGTAGGATTAATCACAAACATGACAGTGGGCCCCACGTGGGATACAATGTATGATAACTTAAAAATAGCCACAGTCGTACAAGTGCTATCAATATTATACGTATATACAATACGCAGCCCTAATACGTCATATCCAAACATTGATAAGTACAAAAATTTGTATACTTGCCCGAACAATACCTCCTATCCAAACATTGATTAATGGCATGTTGATTTGGATGTATTTAGAAATTGATCGAACGTATACATGAACAGTAGCCGGATACAATACAATACACCCTTATATGCGAATCCAAACAGGCCCTAATATTGTTGATATCCCAAAACCTATGAATTTAGGTGGGGTTCTGTATCGGGCACATGAGATACTGATAAGATTGCTGATATCATCGATAGCACATTCACTAGTGTCCACTGTTACCATAACTGCTAGTATGTAACTGTTTTTGCATACCTTTCATGGATATGATTGGGTTGTTCTTCGTTCATGGCATATGTGATGTATTATGGTTGGATGGATATTCGCTTTCCCTAAATAACCATTTGAAGCTGCCTATGTGCATAGACATATATTATTTCCCTTTTTCTAAATTGGGCATATGATAATTTCAGGGATCAACCAGTTACAGAAGCTATTGTTTTGATGATGGAATATATGGTGATGCTAAAAGAGGAAGATTCATAGAGAGACCAAACTTCAAGATGCTGGTTAGTAGACTAAGGGAACAGGTAATTTCTTCCTGCATATAACTTGCATTACATTCCAATGCAGCTAATCATGTTTGTTTTGAAGTTATTGACCTCATAAATATTTTCAACGGACTGTCTGTAAGGTATTAAAGTTTCCATACATTCTTTGATCTGTGTGACTAGTTTGGAATGCTATATGTGTCTCTCTCTTAGCCATGGTTAAAAGACTCGGAGACTCGGATGGACTCATTTGGACCTGTGTCGAGTTGCGACTTGCGTGAGTCGGGGCTGAATCAGCCTGACCTGAATGACTCAGGGGTGATTCATGGTGTCAAACCGGATTGGATTCCAGCAACTCCAAGTTGACTCATCCAAGTCGCACCTGACTTGGATGTGTCTTAAACCATTCTCTTAGCATTGTTATTTGGGTGGGTACCTCAAGTTGCAAGCGGAAGGGGTACTCTGCATTGAATGGTTGGTTATCCATTCGACTGTGCATTTGGGGTGTCATTGGAAACCAAATCTCATTGTGTGGGATCTTAGTGGCACCTTGCATAATCCTTCTAATCAGGTGCAGCAGTCTGAAAGTTCCCCTGATTGGATGATCCTAGCCATCCAAACTTTTTCCTTTCTTTGTTTTGATGTGTACCATCTGTGTATTTCCTTGATTGCCTGTTTTCTGATCACAAATAGAAGGATTGGAATTTTTTTTTATTGCTAAGATTTTTGGTGCATGGGCCATTCAAAGCAGATCCAATCATTTAAACATTTTGGATCACTGAATAATGAGCCCCACTAATACGCTGAAAGCTCAACTGTTCTGTACAAATTCCGGTATTGACTCCAGATCATCAGCATGTGGGCAACACCTAGAGATGATCTCATGATTGGACTTGTCCATGTTCTCAGTGCTACTCTAGACAGCCCAATCAAGAAACTTATAAACTCAATGGACGATTCTAACTGATGATTAAATAGCTGAATGTGGACCTTTTGAATAGAATTTCCGATGGCTCACATTCATCTGCACAAATTAGTGGTCATCATCATTTCTGCATATTTTTTTTGGACCTTGGTCCATTATGATTAAGCATTGAGAGGATGGATGGTTTGGATTATCCAACCATCCCTGCATGTGGGCCCTATACAGCAATGCATGCTGATGATCCTGGAGTTGCGACACAAACTAACACACTCATTGAAATGTTCTCTTCTCCAATTTTCAAAACATCAATAATCTGATCTTGCAAATCCTGCTTTAACTGTCTCTGTATAGCTCCGCATGTTTTTTTTTTTGGGTTAGCTTGTTAGTACACACTCCATGTTAGCCACCCCCGCTAGGGATCGATACCAAGACCTCAGGTGTTGAAACAAGGTATCTCCACTCAGTCTGCCAGTTGAGCTATGGATCTGGGTGTATAGCTCTGCATGTTAACTACACTAAATGAATTTATCTGTTTTTTTTTTTTTTTTTTTCCCTTCCTTTTTTCTTGGTACATGAATTTGTTGGGCTTGAGTTCAAATATAAAAGATCCGTCGAAAGCATTGGTGTTTTAAGTTCTTTTTGATGCGCTGAAATGTTCTCTACTTCTCACACAAAATTCCAATTTTCTTTTATTCTTCTCTCTGATGAACTCTTCCATATGGATGGTCATGTGGACAGTTTCCAAAATTTGCTGCAAGCGATCAACTATGGTGGCAAGGGTTTGTGCGCATTTTAGAAGAGAAGGGGTATATAAGAGAAGGGGATGGCATGGTAAGCACTTTACGACCATCAGTGGAATTTTTGTCGGTTGTGGCAATGCGTAAATGTGGTTGGACAGCATTTTGAAGTTTTATTTTTCTACTAGTCTTGTATATCTTCATTGGTTTATGGATCTCAGTCCCATGTGCCAACACATACATGATATCAAAGCTGTACATGGGGAGGTCCTGTCTTGTAGATTCCCTGGGCCCAAAATCAGGCAGGTCCAACCATCAGGTGGGTTGTGGACCATGTGTAGGTCGAATATGGACCGTTTGGCTGTCCACATTTATTCATGCGATGCAGCCCACGTGATGATTTGGCTGCCTTGCCATCTGGGTCAGAGCATCTTTCATGATGGGGTCCACCCATTGGATGGTTTGGGTCTTACATAAGCTGATCCAGATGCTTGGACCAGAAAAAAAACACCACCTGACCTGGACTGTTGGACCCGCTGACCTGGATGGTCTGAAAGCTTTCCTTCCCAAAACAGGTCTCTGCTTGTCCGAACCATTTCGGTGGGTGGGTCTGGTCTAACCATTGATCTGGTCTGGGTCCTAAAACACTGGTTACTACTGGGCTGATCCAGTAATAATTACATTCCATGTGCAGGTTCGGGTTTGTATAAAATACCCAGAGCCAACAGACTTGGGATTGAGGTTTTTAGACTCAAGAACAGACGAAGATTTCTATGCATATCCTGAAGCAGACATGCTCCTCTCAATGCAAATCCAGAAACCGTATTCCAGCTTTTCTGAATGGGGACGAGGATGGGCTGATCCTGAGATACGCCGCCAACGCCTGCAAGGGAGAAGATATGGAAGAAAGAAGCGGAAGAGACGCTCGAGCAGACGTACACAGGATCTAAGAACGGTCCGAGGAAGGCTAGAAGCAAAGCTATCGAAACCGAAGCACTAAACTAAATGGAATTCCATATGACTTCCCAAGTGCTAATCTCGCCATGCTATCATGGAAAGCTGAGGGGTTGATCGAGCATGGCCCGGCTAACGATGGTGAAACAGAAGTGGAGTATCGGATCATTGGTGAGCCCTGCTTTTTCTCCCTGTTGCTCCATCACAAACAGTTGTCAAGTGGGCCAACTTTTGCACTCCCAATTGCTTTTCAAGACCGGAGCTATCAACCACTTGGCCATCTCTCCGAGTGACAATCTCTATTTTATTCCCCCGAGTAGAACATGGCCATATGAGTTGATACCATAACTATCTGTAAAAACATCCCGGGTGCAAATCAATATTTTGATGTATCTATTTGTCTATATAGATAGATGCATGATCTAGCATGCCCGTTTGTGAAGTAAATTCAAATTTTCCTTTGTCACGAAAGGTTGTCAAGGAAGAAAATTGAGAATTTCTTTTACCAATTGTTCATTAATTATTTGAAGGTTTATGAGTGGGATAGGTTTCAGAACAGCATGATATAATTGGTTTTTATGAGTGCTTAAGTACACCTGGGTGTACTTAAGCATTTGATACAACCTGGTGCTTTTAAACAATGGATGGTCCAAGCATCAATCTACGCCATCTGTTGTGTCGAACTTAAATTTCATGGAGCGTCATGAGAAAAAAGAAATTACATTGATCGATTGAGATCTTAACCATAAGGGTTGGCCTTTTTTATTTTTCGTTAATGTTGGTTTTAACCTGACAGGCTTGTTAAGAAGTATGGTACGCTGATTGAAATGATTCTCTAGAAATAGTCTAAGGTGGGCCGTAATCAATGGATGGTTCAATAACTGATCCAAAAACATCCACAATCTGTAGAACATTGATTAGAGAAACGATCCTCTCCTCTGACTTATTTTTTTCGTGGATGACGCTGTCTCTAGCTATGAATGGGCAGATCTGTGGGCAGGCCCACCGTGATGTATTTGTTTATCCACACTGTCCATCCCTTCTCTCATATCATTTTAAGGTACGTGCACAAAAATGAGGCAGATCCAACGCTCAAGTGGACCACACCAAAGATGACTCTTGCACTTAATGCAACCCAAGCTTATTATTTGGTGCGGTTCATCTGCCTCATTTTTGTCCACATACCTTAAAAGGATATGAGAGAACGGATAGACTGTGTCGATAAACAGATACATTATGGTGGGCCCACCCGCAGAACTGGCTAGAGATGGCGGGAGTAGGACGCAATCTGCGCCCTAGCTTGTAACCCCTAGTGGTAGGGCTCTTTTAATAGTGATGTAGCCCAACGAAAAAGCACCACCGTCAATACAACATATATAAGTCTTACACTGCAATGAAAATAGCAATATGGTCATTTCACATAGGTAAATCTTTGTTTTTAGGGCCCCACATCTGATGTGTGTATATTAGTGCTTCACCATTGGTCCGTGTCGGGGTTAAGGTGGGCCCCTGTAACAGGCAATCCGCATCAATTCCATGCTTAGTGAGCCGTGAGATGGAGGTCTAGATCAATACTCAGACTGCCAATGGCTAGAATCTCTGGAGTGCACTTAAAGCTTAAAGTACACCTGGATGCTTTGAGCATTGCTAGTGTTTTTTTAATTGTTGATGGGTTGGGCTGGCTTGAGAGCCTGACATGGTTGGGATGCAGGAAAGGTCTGTTAGGATGGTCTGGGCCTTAATCTGTGGCCCTTCACCAACTGAGGAATATCTTCCCTCTGGTTGCCATCGGATGATCCCAATCATCCATTCGTGGGCTTTCAGGTTGAATTCGAACCGTCCATATTCCTGTACAAAACTACCAAATGGTCCGCTGTGGTCATCCAATTGATGAGATTCGTGCATTTGATCTCATCCATGGTCGTGAGCCACCTTTTCCCTGCTTACATTCGACCATGGCATCAACTGCTTTGATTACCAAACATCAGCTCCGTAGATAAGTTCTGGACAGTGAGATCAACGGCATGGATCACTTAACATGGGCCCTCCTGGGATACATTGAAGATCCAAGCGGGAGGAAATTTTGAATCCTTGACCGCAGTTTTTGGATGCCCACTGTACACGAACTGGGTTATCTCGGTTAACTCAGCTTGACTCGATTCGAAACTGAGTTCGAGCCAAGTCAAGCTGATTTTTGGAGCTCAAAAAAATTTTGAGCTGAGTTCGTGCTTGTCCGAGCTCAAATCGACTGGGATCGAACCTCGACTAGAATCAAACTCGTATCAAACCAGTTCGGAGACTCGGTTATTTTGATGTTGATGTTACTCACCAAGTGTTTGATGAAATGACTCCACCTGGTGTTGTTTCAGGTGCATACATTCTCCACGGGATCAGCTGGTGGTGATGAAGGTATGGATATGAAAAAAAATCACTACAAAAAAAAAAAATATATTACATGATAAAACTATCCTTGCATCTTGATTTTTATGCTGCCTAATGAGTGTTTGATGAAATACTTGTAAACTGCTGTTGTTATTTTTCATACTGTGTGAAATTGAAGGTGCACTCCATGTGTTTGAGAAAATATCGCACAAGCTCAAACTCGGCTCGAACCGGCCCGAGCTGCTGACTGAAACGAGCCGGCCAGTAAGGCTCGAGGACTGAGCTGAGCCGAGTTCGAGCTGAGTCAGCTAGTTGCCAAGCCAAGTCGAGTTGTGCCAAGCTCGACTCGGTTCGACTGTGTACAGCTCATTACTGGGTTTTCAGTTATGACAATTATATGCGGATTGGGTACTACCCCACCTGGACCTGGCTAGAGAAGGACGGTCCAGGTAGGGGCTCTGTGGGACCCTCCATGATGTTTGTGTTTTACCGATGCCGTTCATCCATTTTGACAGATTATTTTCTAACACAAGATTGAAAAGAAGGCAGATTGAAGGCTTGAGTGCCCCACACCGCAGGAAGCAATGGTAACAATGATGTCCAGCATTGAAACCTTTCTAAGGCCCACAGCAATGTTTATTTGCCATCCAACTTGTTCATAAGGTCACACAAACCTGAACGAAGAGAAATCATAAATATCAGCTTGAGCTAAAACTTCCGTGGCCCTCCCAACAGGTTTTCAACTGTAGGGATTCAATCCTCACTAGCCTGTGGTGTGGTCCACTTGAGCCTTTGATCTTCCTCCTTTTTGAACCCATCCTCTAAAATTATCAGTCAAAATGGAAATTATCAGTCAAAATGGATGAACGGCGTGGATAAAACACATACATCAAGGAGGCTCCACAGAGCCCCTTCCAGGACCGTAGGTCTCTAGTTAGGTCCTGGTGGGGGTAGTCCTTAATCCGTCAATCCGTGACCCTGACAATTGGAGCCGGTGGTTTAGTTATCCCGGCCATTGGTCTGTTAGTCCTAGTGGACAGACAGATGGCTTCGATGTTCATGCTCCAACACTGTGCGAATATGTGAGACATTCATCAGGTGGGGCCTACCATCGACGTATCCACCAGACTCCGTCTATTTCTCTAAACTGGGAATTTCTTTTATATATAATGAGTAATATTTTACAACAGCGCTAAACAGAACAGCGCATCTGGTGTAGTGGTATCATAGTACCCTCCCACGGTACTGACCAGGGTTCGATTCCCTGGATGCGCATTTTTTTCTCTTTTGTTATTTTTGGTCGACCATGGTACCAAAGTCACACTGATCGGATGATCGTAACCCTTCAGTCTTTAACGTCAGATAGGTGCTCCATCTGACTGATTTTAACCTTTCATTCATGATTGATTGTAAATATTCCATTATGTTGATTTTAGAAGACCATTGGCTACTTTCCCATTTCAATCATCCTTTCAATGGTCATTGGCTATCGATCAGACGGTTAGGTGCTACTTTCCCATTTCAATCATCTATTCAATGGCCCAGTGGCCATCGATTAAATGGGTAGGTACATTCTTTCAGCGTATCAGGTGATAATTTATCATTATCTTTACATGGTGCCATGCTCACATGATATAGAATTATCACCGGTGTACCAGTGTATGTATTTTGGGCCCACCTAATTTGTGTACGTAATTTATTCAGTTAATATAGTATTATGATAGGGAGTTTGCTTCAGGTGAATTTAATCAATTTTATAAGGATGAATGAATCATTAGGCATAACACAGTGTGCCATACATGCGAGTAAAACTGTGTGACTAAGTGGATGAATCGAACTCTCTTGGAGAGAGCTTGATACATGATTAATAATACTGGGTTAGGCAAGGACCTATGAACTAAGACAGTTAACACAATCTGCTATTTGGTAAATTGGTCTCCTTCTACGACTATTGAATGTAAAATTTTAGAGGAAGTATGGAGTGATCATAAAGTGAACTATTCAAAATTACGTATTTTTTATTGTGAAACTTACTTTTATGTATCGTTAGTTGAGAAAGATAAACTAGATGGAAATTATTGTATTAGATATCTTTAATCAAATTTTATGTTTCATTTTTTGTTTGGGATTCTTCCCAGTTTCTTTTTCCGTTTGAGATTCTTCCCAAGGCTATGTATATGGGTAAATATTCATACAGATTTTCAAATTCGTCTAAAGGACTTAAATGATGTAGCGAGGGTGAGATTCGATATTATTCGAATTGGGTAAGCTCTTTCTCTTTATAATTTTTGCTTTCATAGTGTTCATTTGTCACTTGGTGCCGTGATTTTTTTCCACAAAAATTTTTCCATGTTAAAATCGTTGTGTTCTCTTGGTGTTTAGTTTGTGCTATTGGATTACTCTCCTAGATTCATCTCTGTGTGCTTCCGCGGTCTCCCAATACATGATGAGTAGGCTACTACCATGGGCCTTATCCTATGAGAAGAGTCTTCTACTTAAGAACCTCCCAACTAACAATTGTTCTTTTTGGTAAAATTTCTTCAAGTTTTTAGGTTTCTAGAGTTAAATATAGAGTTGGACAGGAACCAGGCTAGCTTGGTTAACTTCCTTGATTGGCTTGAAAAAACTCAACTTAGCTGGAAACTAGGTTTAGGCTGAGCCAAGCCTTATTGAGTTTGAATTTTATTTTTAATCCAAGTTGAAGTTGACCTGAGCTCTACATGAAGCTTGGCACAAATCGACTCAGTTCATTTCAGCTCAATTCGAGCTCGAAGCTCGGCCTAATACATGATTTAAAAGAAAGTGATGAGTGAATTAGATCTCAACACACATCACGGAAGACAATACAAGATCTGACATCTATACATGTCTGCAAGCAAACAGAGATGGAAAACCAGGTTTCGTGCCAACTTGAGTTTTAAACTGGAACTCATTTCCATTCTCCGGGGTGTTTCCTATTTGAACCTGAAATCTTGTTGCAGGATTTTGTTTCCAATTCGACTCGATTGGGGTCCTGTCGAGCTCTACTTAAATTCTCCCTTGGTATATCCACCACTCATTTGTGAGACATTTTCAGAAACCAAGCAATACCAGAATGACATGAAATTAGTTTGATTTGAAAGCTTATTATATTAGCTTGCAAACGAGTTTGAGATCATGAAATTTTGATGCTCAAGATTTTTATACAATGATGAGATCCCAACCATTCAATCCTTCTGGTGATTCCATTCGATGTTTTCACCGTGCACTGAATTCAACCCTCCAATTTGATGAATGGAAAAGCTATAATTCACATACATGAAATAAATAAAAATATATAGTGGGAGGAACATTTGCAATAGGGAATATCATTGCACATTTATTTTATTTCAATTCAATTGTCTAACAAGGGTGAAATGATCTTGGCTAGATATTCTACACATTATTAAATTCTCTTATTTTAATGATGTTGCTGGTAATGATGGGTGCAGATGTACTACTGAATTCATTTATTAAAATTTTAAATAAGAAATTTTATAAAATAATACCTCATTAATATTATATTTACATCCAACTACTTTTTTAAATAAACTTTTCATTAAATTATCTCATTGATCATGATAATTGTCAAATGAATATATCTATCATTTCCGCTAATATTTTAACATAAAATGACATAAATACTCATTTTAATGATGTAACTAGAATTGCTAGGTATTTATTATTTAAAATTACTATAAAAGAAGAAAACACAATTGCCTACTGAGGATGCTACTAGTCGGTACTTTGTGGGCTTACCATAATGAATGCCTTTTATCCACGCCGTCCATCCATTTTTCTGGATCACTTTATGGCATTATCCCAAAAATGAATTAGATCCATATCGTAGGTGCACCGCACCACTGGAAAAGGTCATTGAGCGCCCACCATTAAAAACTCCTTGGGCCCACAAAAGTTTTGGATCAAGCTTATATTTGTGTTTTCCCTTCATCCAGGTCTGTGTGACCTAATCAACAGGTCGGATGGAAAATAAACATTACGGTGGGCCTAGGAAGTTTTAATAATAGGTATTCAATCACCACTATTTTCCTGTGGCGTGGTTCGCATCGGATTTAGATCATACTTATTTTTGGAACCATATTCTATAATGATCTGAAAAAAATGAATGGACAGTATGGATAATACAAATAAATCATGGTAGGCCCAAAGTGCACCAGCCGGTAGCATAAAAACAGGTCGTGAGCAGGCAATCCGCGTTTCATCCTTCCCGGACGTGGACTGGGTACTACCCTGCCTGTATCTAGGAACAGATGGGGCTCTGAGGGGTTACCGTGATGTATAGGTTTTATCCACACTGTCCATCCATTTTTCCATGTTATTTTAAAGTATGAGCCCAAAAATTAGATAGATCCAATGCTCAAGTGGACCACACCATAGGAAGCAGCAAGGTGACCGTTGAAACCTTCCTAGTACCCACCGTGATGGTTAATTACCATCCCACCGATTCATAAGGTCATATAGACCTGATAGACATGGATGATGGGACAACACAATTTTCAGCTTTGAACAAAACTTTTGTGGTCCCAAGGAGTTTTCAACGGTAGTTGTTTAATCTCCATTCTGTGGTCCACTTGAGTCTTGGATCTGCCTCATTTTTGGACACTTATTCTAAAAAAAAATATGGAAAAATCGATGGACGGTGTAGATAAAACCCATACATCACAATGGCCCCTCAGAGGCCCTGTCCGTTCATAACCAAAGACGGTAGCGCCGAATCCCCTCGCATCTTTTCTTAGACGAGAGTAGCGAGGCCTGCCAGCGAGTTGATTAGTTGTGCCGCCGCCGGAAGCAGAGTAGCGAGTAACTCAGTACGCTGTGCGTACCATGATTTACGTATTTTATCCCATCTATCTGCCCCTTTACCAGACAATTTTAAGTCCTGAGCCCAAAAATGAAGTATATATAAAGATCAAGTGGATCACACCATAGGAAACTGTGTGAATTGAACGCCTACCATTGAAAACTTCATCGGGATTATAAAAGTTTTGGATCAATTTGATAGTTGTGATTTCCCTTCATGCATATCTGTGTTATATGACAAATAAATATCATTATGAGGCCTTGGAAGGTTTAAACCGTGGAAATCATTATTCTCACACGAAATTCGTGTTGTATGCATGACTTGAGCTTTAGATATGCTTCAGTTTTTGGCTCAATCCCTAAAATCAGCTTTAAAATGGATAAATGGGGTTGATAAATGACATATATTCACATGGGCTCAACATAGTTTAGACAGTACACAATCCAATTCTGTGAGTGGCCCTGACCGTGGCCCCACCTTGATGCATGTATTGTATATTCGCATTGTCATCTATTTTTTCAGCTCATTTTAGAGAATGATTTTGCAGACACTAGAATGAGGTTTTTCCATATGAGCTACCTCACTAGGAGTTCAAGTCGGACCATGTAATGGTTGCATGAGCCGGATTGTGTGATGGTTGCATGAGTCAAACAATGGATACATATGTGTGTGTGTGTGTGTGTGTGTGTGTGTGTGTGTGAATATTATATGAATATTATATGCTTGGTTGATATAGACAATAGCATGTGAAGGCCCAAATTCGAAGTCTATTCAGAGCAACACATAACTAAGACCTTCACACATGAATCTTACAAAAGAGTTGAAAGAGAATGTTAATAATTTTAGATGCTTGATATGGGCAATAGCATATGAAGGCTTAGATCTAAAATCTATTCACGCCCAGTAAAACCCATAGCTAAGGTCTTCATACTTGAACCTTACAGAAGAGTTGAGAAGAGAAGGTTAATGATTATAATTATACTATTCATAATATCTCATGCAACCTACTCACATTCATATGTTGATTAGAGACGCCATTAGCCAAAATGAGGGCTTTAGAATCCATAATAGACTAGAATTCATGGAATTTCTTAGTGATAGAGAAAAATCATAGAATTTTTGACTAAAGTGACTCTTGGATAGATCTTTGTTGTAGATTCTAGGTAAGGGCCTCGGTTACAGAAAATAAAAAAGTTAAACACACTTTTACTACCAGTGTGCAACATGGTCTCTACTTTATTGGGCTATACACTATCAAAGGGGATTCAATGAACTTCTTGTAAAATACTAAGATTTAGAGTCTAAACTACAGGAGATAAACTGAAAATGAAATAAAAATGGTTGGAAAAAGGTTTTCCAATATAAGTATGAAAATAAAAAGAAAATGAATGCAGAATTTTTGGTTACTCCTCTAAATCACATTTTCTAATATAGAATATTGAGTCAATTATTGTATAGCATACTTTATGTGATGTTAGAATAGAGCCTACTACCTTGAGTGTTCAAAATAGGGGGATTGGAATGTACAGACTTGAAAATAATAGATAAAAAATATGACATTGTCTTTTAAAGTTGAAATGAGATAAAAATGATTTTAAAAAGAAAAAGAAAAAGAGAAAAGAAAAGAAAAAATTATGAGAACAGAAAGGATAGATCAGAGATCGAGTCAAGGACTCTATCTCAGTTTCTTAGCACTCTCTTAAGAGGTCACTTTGGACTCTCTCTGGCTCTCTCGTCAAACGCTCCCCCCTTTATTTGCTCTTTCTATGGCTGACTCTATCGAATTTCTCCCGCTCTTTTCCTGTTTTTCTCTCCTTTGATCGAATCTCTTTTTCAAAGGTGAAAATCTCTTTTTATATTCATATGGGAGGAAGGCTCGAGCTTGGACTGAGGCTTGGTTTGAAATGCAGGTTCTGACGGACCATACCATCACATGGGTCATGGATTATAGTGTAGATCATGGTATGGATGATGACAGGGTATGGATGATGACATGAATGTTGGATAAATTTCTATTGGATACACCGAAAATATAAAAAATAGAAAAATAAATTATGACTAAGCTGAATCACGTATAAAATACGCTGTCCTTAAAGCGTGATTCGCCCCCTTACCAACTGCTGATGGGTTACAGGCAAATTGCTCCCAGGATAAGATAAGCCTTATCTGGATCCAGTGTGCAACAATCACGATAGGTCCACTATGGAACAGTTTTAACGCAATAGATTTCTTCTGGAAGACTTAGACGATGGATATGATAAAAGTATTCTAAAATGGAGCTATGGACTGTATCTGATTTGATGGGAGAGATGGTGGGTTGAGATGATGAAATCGGACTGGAATGGTCCAATTTATATTGGCCTCAGGTTTAGACCCGTTGCTCTGTGATATTCAATGGTCCAGAACGTTTGAAAAATGTTTCTGGCCGTTGTCCATTAATCCCAGACGTTTCTGGTCATTAGATCTGTAGATCTGACCATTGGATCATCTTGGCCCGTCCGTTTTCGGACCGTTGTGGCTTTTAAAGTAGCTATCCATTTATAGAAACAGCTGGACGTTTCGGATTTAAGATCTGACCACTCTCAGTCACCTATAAAACCCAGGCTCATTTCTAACATTTGAAATCACTGCCTATTTTTTGCACTTCGCACGCCCAGCTAATGTAAGGAGATGGGCGTGCGAAGTGCAAAGTGCGCCATCTAGCGCCACTACAGCCACATTGCCTCACTGCCCACGCCCACGCCCTCACCCTCGCCCACGCCCGTACCCGTGCCCGAGCCTGAGCCCGAGCCCGAGCCTTAGCGCGAGCGTGCGCGCGTGCATACGTGCGTGTGTTCTAGTGCGAACTCGTGTTCATCTCCTCGAAAAAGCTCTAAGTAAGAATACCCTTCTCAACATCTCATATAAACCACAAAATTATTCTTTGCATTTCCGATGTGGGACAAAGCATAAACACCGCACTTTTTAATTCAAAAAATTCAAAAAGTATTTTGGCGGGAAAATTCAGAAATTTTGAAAATTTTGAATTTTCATTTTTATTATTTTTAAAACCACTGATTTTCAACAATCTCCCACTGGTTTTTAAAACAATGAAAACTCTGCCTGAATAATAACAGTTATTATGCATAAAGAAAGATATCTTGCGATTTGAATCTTTCCTTAGTGTAAGCATTTTAAAGTTATTTCGAAATTTCTGGTTGTCACAACATTGAACCAGTTATTCTTTTATGATATAACCGAAAATACCACACACATAATAGCTCATGCGTTAGGTGTTCTTTATGATCCCGAGATAACTCTAAGTCTCATGAGAAGTGGCACCACTTCTACATTCACATAGGTGAAATCTTTCCAGTGTTTTCGTTAAAAACACTTGTTCTGTTTGACTGGACTTTATTAAGAGTTTTAATACCCATCCCTCTTTTGTAACAGCTGGCATTATCATCCTGGATGAGGTTATTAATTTATTTAGTGCTGAAACTTTTCACTTATCAGTGAATTGTTGTTACCCATTAAACCTAAAATTTAGAGATTTTCTAATTTTGGGTTGGGTTTTTTCACTGGTGAAACTTTAAGTAAAAAGTTTCAACCCCATCCCTCTAGATGTTGTCCTTACTACCTCTCTCATCAGATGTTTAGTAAAAGGATCAGTCAAGTTATTACTCGATTTTATATATGAGATCGCAATGATTCCATCTTGAATCAATTGTCTTATATAGTAATGTCTCAAACTTATGTGTCTGGACTTCCCATTATAGGTACCGTTATAGGCTCTTGCTAGAGTGGCTTCACTATCACAATGAAACAACCGGTATAGGCTTCACATAAAATAGAATTTCTACTAGAAGATTCCTTAACCATTCAGCCTCTTTGCCTGTAGCAGCTAAAGCTATGAACTCAGATTCCATAGTCGAGTGCGTTATGTAAGTTTGTTTCTTACATCCCCAAGATACAGCTGCACCTCCTAAGGTGAATATCTACCTTGTAGTGGACTTGTTGTCCCCTGCACTCGATATCCAACTTGCATCGGTATATCCTTCTAACACTACTAAAAATTCTAAGTAAAATAGTCCTAGTTCTTTGGTTTCTTTAAGATAACCTAGAACTCTACTTACTGCTTTTCAGTGTTCAACACTTGGATTACTCGTAAATCTACTTAGTTTACTCACAGCGTATGCTATATCCGGTCTTGTGCATTGCATTGCATACATAAGACTGCCTATAGCACTAGCATACTCTAGTTGTGCAACTGCTCTTCCACTGTTTTCTTTTAACTTGATACTTGGATCAAACGGGGTCTTTGCCTCTTTAATTTTCAAGTGATTAAACTTGTTTATTATTTTCTCAATATAATGAGACTGACATAATGCAAAACCCCCACTATGTTTTTTAACTTTGATACCTAATATGGTATCCACTTGTCCAAGATCCTTCATTTTGAAAACTGAAGAGAGAAACTTTTTGGTTTCAGTTACACCTTCCATTTTATTACTGACTATTAACATATTTTTGAATATATTCATTTATCAGCAATATTGTGTTAAAAACCATAAGACAGAACTTTAGAATCAAATTTATCATGCCACTGTTTTGGTGCTTGCTTTAATCCATACAAAGACTTAACAAGTCTACATACTTTTCTTTCATTTCCTGGTAGAACAAACCCTTCTGGTTGCTCCATGTAAACCTCCTCATCGAGATCACCATTCAGGAATGCTGTCTTCACGTCCATTTGATGGATATGAAGATGATGTATGGATGCAAGAGCGAATAAGATCCTAATTGATGTTATTCGAGCTACTGGTGAATAAGTGTCAAAATAATCAATTCCTTCTTTCTGTCGGAAACCCTTAGCAACTAATCTTGCCTTAAAGGTTTGAATTGTACCATCTGTGTGATATTTTTTCTTAAATACCCACTTACAACCTATTGGTTTAGAACTTGGAGGTAAATCTACTAATTCCTATGTTTGGTTAGACATTATGGAATCCATTTCATCATTAATGGCTTCTTTCCAAAAGGCGGAGTCTCTTGAAGACATAGCTTCACTAAAGGTTTTAGGTTCATCTTCTATAGTCAAAACCATAGGTATTTTTCTAATCACCTTCTCTCTATCACCCTCAACTAGATGAAAAGAGAGTCGTTGAGAGTCTATTTGATCAGGATCAAGACTCTTTTCTACTCTTGCTCTTTGACTCCTACGAGGTTCACTAAGAGTTTTCTCTTCTATTTGTACTTATTTTATAGTTTCATTAGGAGATTGAATCTCAGACCCAGAAAATTTTGTGCTAATCTTTCCTTAAGTAGTTGCTTTTGGGGTAATTAGCGTTATACTTGATTGCATGTGAAATTCGCATCAATCACTTTAAATTCGATCTGTATGACTCAAAACGTGTAGATTAGTTAGCACTATGTTACTCTGAAATCTGGGATCCATCGCTAAATCCAGTTGTTCTGGGGAATTTTTGGAAGTTCTGGATCGGACCTGGACCGCGCGTCGAAAGTCCGATAGCGATGATCTTAGGCTGTTGCGGTCACCATGTTGGGCTTGACCATCACCTCGAAAATCAAGTCCAGATGTTGTTCTGAGTCGATTTGCTTGAGTTCGAAGTGAAGAGTGTGAGAACGGTTGGATATTTAATTAGCTTTTATGAAATCTGAGTCGTGTCGCTTGCGCGACGATTTTAAGCAATCTGACTGTTGGATTCTGACCCAATTTCACCCTCTGATCAGGGAAGGTGGCCCAGGCATGTCCTTGTGCTTGTGGACCTGATCGAGATTCTGTGACCGTTGAATTGAGTGTGGTCCGCCACGGCTGATCTGAAGAGCCGGTCGGTACGAAAACTCAGCTTGACCTAGATCCATGGTCAAAGAGATTAAGTCCGACCCTTCGTGGTTATAAGCCCACCAGAAGTGCTTCGTTGGATCGAGAGAGGCTTGCTTTGGTTATAACCTAAGTATACCTTGTCCCTGGGGTTATTTTCATCAATTTTAGGCCTATTTATAGTCCTTAAACCCTAGCTCTCTTTTCCATACGAATTTTCTCTAACCCTAGCTTGGAGAGAGAGTGGAAAAGAGAGATAGTGAGAGAGAAGTTCGTGAATCATCTTGGATTCTTTCCTGTTCTTCTTCATCCTTGAACCTTCGCTTTGAACCGTTATTCTGACGATTCTGAGTTCATCTTGGGGTAAGTTAACCTAACCCTAACCTGTGTTAGAGCTTAGAATAGTCATGGTGTTGTTGTATCTCATTTCTATTCTTGCTTTAGGGTATTATATCGCCGTGACGAAGACAACTCGTCAAATCAGTTCGGTGTTCTTTCTACGCTTAAGGTGCGGACTTTAAGTGTATAGGTTATGGTTTTCAAGGCTTTCAATGCCAGTTAATGATTTATTCTTGTTATGGATGAGATTTCACATGCCAAATGTTATGTTTATGTTGCGTTCCTGATATGCATGTGATATATTGAGATTTGTGTATTCTGTGTGTATGTATAAAGTACCATATAAGTATAAAATATCAACATGAGATTGCCATGATTATTGTCGTGTATGTATGCTAGATGTATGTGCGACAACTCCTTGGTAAAAGGAATTGTCTAAATGTGTGTATTTCAACATACGTCATGTATGTTGTGCTATGTATTCTAAGTGTTTGTAGAAATGTCTGAATGACCTAAAGTGTAACTTCTTACACTATTTACGGGCGTTGAGAAGCGATTCTCAACACTCCTATTGATGCGTATGATTTCCTTAATGTAAGTTATATTCCTTGTTATTTAAATTCAAGTCTTACTTATGCTTACATTTATGTTAAGTTGATATTCTTCAAATGCTTGAGTACCACATGATTGAAGTTGTTGTTCCATTTCTTTACATTTAATATGAATATCTGTTGTAGTGTAATGTGTGTGGGACTATGCATTAGTCCAGGAAATCGGTAATCTGCCTTAAGGTTGTGGCTGAGATTGCTTTCGCCATGAAGGACGGGATTAGACGAACCCGAGTCGTATTAGAGTTGTCGGCTGTGGTTTGGCCACGCGGAGTGCTGGCACACTCTATGTCATTCAACTCAACGTGCGCTCGTGCTAGTCGAGTTCGTCAAGTAACCCGATTGTCCGATGTATGTTCACCATGTATGGACGCTACTGCTTGAATCTAGGGTACCGAACTTACCAATGAAATCCTATTAACCATGGTACCTTGATCCGCTAAGACTCATGAGCCGGACATGGTGGTATGAGACACCGTGGTCGAGCTGTCGGCCTACGCTGGGGTGACGAGCCTCCCCGTAGTGACCAGTGAGCAACTAAACTCGTGAGCCGATTATGGTGGTATGAGACACTATATTCGTGCTGTCGGCCTACATTGATTGGTGACGAGCCCTTTGTAGTGACCTCGAGCATGCCTGGATACCGCATTGAGGTGACGAGCCTTAGTGTAGTAGCGAAGGTATGATAGGCGTGCATTGATTGGTGACGAGCCCTTTGCAACGACCTGAAACCATATGATCGTATGAGATGTCTAGGACTGACGACCCTAGAATGGATCACTGTTTGGATGGTGATATGAGGAAGGTACTTTAGCTTCCCAATCCTGCTATATGAAAAGGACTAATAACAACTTGGTAATCATGTTCATGCACCGCATTTGCATGTGCTTTGTAGACGTGGCGCACTTTGAGGCGATGTCATGCGTAATGTAAGATGAAGACGCTGAGGGTGTACGCGTGAGGGCACGCATCATTTTGCATACATCCTCGCATTAACAAGAGTACTTAGGAGTTGTTTAATTGTTCTGCTTTATCATTACTACTTGATTGAACTGATAACATGTTAACCTGTGCTTTATTGTTCCACTGAGTTGATCACTCACTCCCACGTTCTGGGGCGGTGTTAAACACCTACCAGACTCTGTCTTAGGTTCTGATGTTGCAGATGTTGATGCGACTTCTGAGGCAGAGCGGGAGATGGATGATGATGAGGCCGTGTTCTCTTATATGCAGTTTTCAGACGGGTTCTAGCGAGCCTTGTTCTGATGCGCGGGACTTCGGGATTATTTTTGGGAATTAAATGATGCAACTTGATACTTGTCATTTTGATAGTATCACTTATATTACGACCTGGTATGTATATGTACTTCAGGGATTTGCACTTATACACATATATTTCTATAAGTCTTCCGCTTGCTTTCTTCACTTATCCCTGAATTATATTCATGTTTTGGCTTAATCTATTCCATGTTTTATTCACTAATACAGACAACATACATCCATCATTAAATATGTTGCATAAGTGATGTTTTGGAACTCGGGAGTTGAGTTATGCTCAACTTCCGAATTTCAGGGCATTACAAGTTGGTATCAGAGCATGATCTAGATTAAACCGGACCTGGGTTATGGTCACACACCTCACGTTGTCGCCACTTTAGTGTATTTGGGTGCGGGTCTATCGTAGATTTTGTGTTTGTGCTCCGTAGCTTCTATCGGTGAAAGTTTTCTGAAAACGTTCGCCGAGATCGAGTCTGTACTCTCTCCTGATCACACACAGCGACCCGAAACCTTTCCTAGACCATCTATTAATGAGTTTAGATGGTCTATCTTCCCTTTTCAACTTTTAAATCGTCAAGAAATCTTTATTTGAATCAGATTTCTGCCTGAATGGCCCGATAGGCGTCAAATCATGCAAGGGGCCAATCGGGGCATTTCCTGTGGGGCCCGAGGGGGGAACCACACATCATTTTGAGCTTGGGGACCAGGAGGACCTCTCCAAAATGGCGAGGCATTGCCATCGCCGGTTCGGCGAGGGCTCGCCGATCAGCGGGCCAGGCGGGCCGGGCCGGCGCCGGCCGACGAGTTATTGGCCTAAGGTGGCCCACCCCTCCATGGTTTTTTGTTTAAAACCTCTCCTTTAACCTATTCCCTTCACAAATCCCCCTTCCAAGCTCTCCCTTTCTTGAAAAGTCTCTCCAAACTCTTTCAAATCTCTCCCAAGTCTTCTTCTTCCTTCATTTTCGTGCAAACTCCATCACTCCATCTCAAAACTTCACCTCCCATTGCTGATTTCCCTTTCTTTCCTTCTCATTTGAGCTCTCACATTCCCTTTTGGGCTCTCAAGTGTGTGGAAGCTTCACCATCTTCCTATTTCTCTCTTTCTCTCATTTCTCATGGCCCTCTTTGAGTTCATCACGGCCATATTTTTCATTTCTACTCTTCTTTCTTTGATGGGGAAGAAGAGAGCGCCCGTGGATGAAGTCGGGCCTAGCCATCCAACCCATGCACGGAGGCCGAGAGGTGCCACGCGTGAATTCTAGACCAAGCGGGACCTCGATCCTCGAGCTCCCATTGGTAAGACTTTATTGGCGGAGTTGTCGCATGGAATTTATGAAGGCCGTAGAGTCCTTTTTGAGGCTCATGTTGATCCACGGCTGTTCGATGAGTTTTTGTTGTTGGAGCGCCTAGAAGGGGCTGGTTGGTGTCCCTTAATTCGAAGGCGAGTATCGCGCGAATGCTAGCACTGTTCAAGCCTTTTATGCCAATATTCTTGATCCTTTGCTGGAGCCTCTGCAGTTCAAGATTCCTTGTGGTAGCGGTCGAGTGGGTATTGTCAATGTTGCTTTGATATTCCGACTCCTGAATGTGCCACTTGGCGAAGTACATGCCAGCGAGAAGAATGTGAACAGTGTGCGCGAGAGGGATCGTCGCACCCGATCCTTGTGTGGTCGTCTGGTCGAATGGCAGCCTAATAGGAGTCTTCTGGCTACCTACATGACGGACGACTTTCGTTTGCTTCATCACATGTGTATGTTTAATGTATACCCAAGGTGGAGCAACCGCATGAGTGTACGCGCCTGATGGTAGATTTCCTGTATCAGGTGGGGTAAGAAGCGAAGTTGTGTGTGCCAACGTACATCCTGTGCCAGATTATTCTCATCGCTCGTTCGAATAGGAGGACCGAGTCGCTTCCATTTGGCCGCCTCATTTGCAAGCTTGCACATGAGTTTGGCTATAGGCTTGGAGCAGAGAAGCCAGTTCCTGTTCGTCACATTAATCTGAGGACCCTTAAACAGATGGAGATCGGTTCTGGTCGTCATGCCTCAGAGAGTGAGGATGAGTCAGAGAGCGATGGTGAAGAGAGTTATGCTGAAGGTGGTGCTGAGATTGAGGAAGAAACAGAGAAGGACGAGGAAGAGGATGAGGCACAGGATACGAGTGATAGCTCTTCTCCTATGGCGCCTGAGCAGAGCGCAGAGCAGACTGCCAGTGATGCCTGTCTCACATGGCTTGAAGAAGGGCAGGCTGTTTTACGCCAAGATATTGTTGATCTTCGAGCCCTTGTTAAGCATAAGTTTAAGAAAGTGGCTCAAACTCTGAAGTCTATCCTGTGTTGCTTAAAGGATAAGGGTGCTCCGCCTCCATCTCCCGATTTCGACGAGTAGTGTATCGTCGTGGCCGTCCTTTGCTTTGTTTGTTGTTTTCTTTCGTGTGTAGCCGTTGTTGGCTTGTAGTTGGAGTTGCTGTGGTTGCTTGAAGTGTTAGATGTTGTTGTTTACATGCTTTCTTAGTCGTGATTCATGTATTGCTGCACTACTTGTATTGCGAAGATTTTGATTAATGGAATGCATGTTGTTTGTCTTTGGAGTTGTGCTGTGTTGCTGTGTGGATGGATTATGTGACGTAGAATCTGACAGGTTGCATCCTCTGTTGAATGTAGGGATGCCTCCTAAGGGTTCGAAGTCTTCGGCCCGTCTCTCCTTGATTGAGTCGCTTGCTGGGGTTCCTCCCTTGAGCGATAGCCAGTCAGATCCATAGGCTGGTCCGTCTCATGCCGATGTTGGGCCGACACCTATGGCTCCTCCAGTCACGCCCTCGGTTCCTGAGCCGAGCTGTGCACTTTCGTCTGCTCCACCTGCTGATAGGTTTGAGCAGATGATGCTGTTGATGCAACAACAACAGATTCAGCAACAGCAGCAGCAGCAGCAGGAGTTCCTCTCTTCCATGGCTGGCATCTTTGCTCAGTCAGTGGGGGCGACTCCACTTGTTTCACCTATGCCTCCATCTGAGAGCGCCAGTGCCAGCAGCACTTTCGAACGATTCCAGCGCTTGCGACCTCCTACGTTTGCAGGTTCTCATAGACCCGAGGAGGCCGAGTATTGGATTGACCGCATCTCTAAGATGCTGAGACCGCTGCACTGCTCTGAGGTTGAGTAGGTTGAGCTTGCCTCTTTCATGTTTGAAAAGGAGGCCAGTCTGTGGTGGGACAATGTTCTTCGCACTGTCGAGGAAGGTTTTGAGTGGTCATGGCAGGCGTTTGAGGCGCGCTTTCACGAGAAGTATTTCCCGGTTACGTACCGACATAAGAAGGAGAGTGAGTTCCTTCACCTCCGCCAGGGAGGGTTGTCGGTGACGGAGTATGAGAACCGGTTTACTGAGCTGGGTTGGTATGTTCCTTTGATCCTGGGTGATCAGCCGATGAGGATGCGGCGTTTCTCTGTGGGATTGAGACCTGAGATCCGATTGAAGATTTGCTGTGCTAGCATTTCTTCTTATGCGGAGCTGGTGAGCATGTCCTTGCGAGCAGAGCAGACGGGGATAGGTCGTCCCGCATGCGAGCACCGATGGTTCCTAGGCCGCGGCCGGACTTTCAGGGGAGCACCTGGCAAGAGGCCGCGAGCAGATTCTCCTCTTAGGCGTTCGGCGCCGCCGCTCGCAGATGAGAGCCGATGTTCACTATTCTTCTTGTGGGAAGGCGGGGCATTTGGATAGTTTTTGCTTCTCTCGTATGCGGGCGGTGGTTTTACTCCACCGCAGAGGATTAGCCGTCCGATGCCTCGTGATCTCTCCTCCACCTATTCGTTTAGCGCCGCTCATCCATCCTTCGGCACTGCGGTTCCTATCTTCGAGCCACCTCGGCGCCCTTGGTTCCTCCGCCGAATCGTCGGCAGCAGACTCGAGTTCATGCGCTCTCAGTGCCTATGTCTGACTTGGTGCCGAGGTCTTTCGAGGTGACAACGCACATTGAAGGTATTCCCGTTTCTATGTTAGTGGATACAGGGTCCACTACTTCTCTTATATCTTATGCGGCAGTTAGGCGTTTGGGTTTGAGATCTGTTCCTATGCAAGGAGTGACGCTTACTACCGCTACGGGGATTTCCTCTGCTTTGGGCAAGCGTTGTATGGATTGTTTGGTCGATCTTGGAAGTGGATCGATCCGTGTTGATTTCTTAGTCGCACCGCTTTATCATTACGATGTTATTATGGGTATGGATTGGCTCACGAGGATGCGAGCTGAGATTGATTGTGAAGCTAGATCAGTGACGATCCATGGACCTGAGGGCGAGACTGTTACTTTTCCAGTTCAGGTCAGTTACCCTCTTCGTATTGATTATTATTCTTCTCTGTTGGAGAGTATGGCTGAATCGGCGTTGGTTAGTACGCCGGTAGTTCGGGAGTTTGAAGATGTGTTTGAGTCGATTCCTGGATTACCTCCTCAGCGTGAGATTGATTTTGCTATCGACCTCATGCCTAGTGCGGCGCCCATTTCATTACCCACCTATCGTATGCCTTCGAGTGAAATGGAGGAGTTGAGGAAGCAGATAGATGGTTTCTTTGGATTTGGGTTTTATTCGCCTAGTGTGTCTCCTTGGGGAGCACGTGTTTTGTTTGTGAAGAAGAAGGATGGTTCTTTGCGATTATGTATTGATTATCGCAGTTGAACTAAGTAACCGTGAAGAATAAATACCCTTTGCCCAGGATTGATGATCTGTTTGATCAATTGAAGGGGGCACGGTACTTTTCAAAGGTTGATCTGTAGTCTGGGTATCATTAAGGATGAAGACGTGCAGAAGACCGCTTTCAGGACTAGCTTCGGTCACTATGAGTTCCTTATGATATCGTTCGATCTTACGAACGCACCGGCCGTGTTCATGGATATGATGAACAGGGTGTTTCGGCCATTCTTGTTCCAATTCGTCATTGTCTTTATCGATGACATCTTGATTTATTCTGCGAGTCGGGAAGAACACGAGGAGCACTTAAGAGCGGTTTTGGATACTCGAATCAGTATCAGCTTTTGCGTAGTTCAAGAAGTGTGATTTATGGAAATAGGAAGTCAAGTTCTTGGGACATGTGGTGTCCAAGGAAGGAATAGCCGATCTTGCCAAGGTAGCTGCATGCAGGACTGGAAGCACGGTTACCAAGGTAAGGAGTTTTCTGGGTCTTGCAGGCTATTATCGACGCTTCATTCAGGACTTCTCGAAGATTGCCAGACCGTTGTCGCAATTGACACGGAAGGATTTGAAGTTTTCTTGGAATGAGTAGGTAGAGTTAGCTTTCAGGAGCTCAAGGACAAGTTGACGTCCGCCTCTGTAGTATTGCCGAGCAAGGGGTTAAGTATATTATTTATATTGACGCCTCTCGCGTTGGCCGGGGTTGTGTCTTATGCAGAATGACAGGGTGATTGCTTATGCTTCGCGTCGTTGAGGAAACATGAAGAGAATTACCCTACGCACGACCTGGAATTAGCAATGTCATTTTTGCATTAAAGCTTTGGAGACATTACCTCTATGGTGAGGAGTTCGAGTTCTTTTGCGATCACAAAAGCCTTAAGTATATTTTCACGTAGCGTGATTTGAATATGAGGCGCAGATGGATGGAAACATTGAAGGACTTTAAGTTCGATGTTTCTTACCATCCGGGCAAGGCGAACCTTGTGGCAGATGCATTGAGTCGCAAGAAGGCTATTGAGTTTGCAGCTCCGCTGATGATAGCAGAGTGGGATATGTTGGAGTTCGTGCGAGATTTTGAGCAAAAGCTTACAGTGGTTGAACCGTTTGAGGTTATTGCACACGTTCGTGTATAACCCCTTATCGACGAGAAGATCGTTGCAGCTCAGGCAAATGATGAGCTTTTGGTGAAGATGAGGAAGCGGGTTGGTACAGATGAGAACTCCGAGTAGAGTATTAGTTCTGATGGGGGCCTACGATTTCATGGCTGGTTATGTGTTCCTGACATCCCTGACTTGAGACGGGAGGTTCTCGAGTTAGCCCATAGTTCTAAGCTTGCGATGCATCTAAGTAGCATGAAGATGTATCAGGATGTGAGAAGATCTTATTGGTGGGACAACATGAAGGTCCACATTGCTGAGTTTGTATCTCGTTGTCTCATGTGCCAGCAGGTCAAGGCAGAGCATCGCCGACCTCCTGGGCTGCTGCAGCCCATGCCCATAGCTGTATGGAAGTGGGACTTCATCTCTATGGATTTTATTTCTTGGTTTCCGAGAACGAGGAAGGGATATGACTCTATTTGGGTGACCGTCGACTGATTAACGAAGTCGGCTTATTTCTTACCGATCGAAGTCACTAACTCTGCAGACGAGTTGGTTAGGTTGTATATCAAGGAGATAGTGCGTCTGCATGGAGTTCCTCTGGAGATTGTGTCTAATAGAGACACACGTTTTACATTTATCTTCTGGACTCGTTTTCAGGAAGTGATGGGTGTAAAACTAAAGTTCAGCACCGCGTTTCATCCGCAAACAGATGGGCAGACGGAACGCGTGAATCAGGTCCTGGAAGACATGTTGCGAGCTTGTGTTTTGGATTTCAAGAACAGTTGGGATGATTGTCTTCAGTATGCAGAGTTCGCGTATAATAACAGTTTCCAGGTGAGTATCGGCATGGCTCCCTATGAGGCGTTGTATGGTCGCCCGTGCAGAGCACCGCATTGCTGGGCAGAAATTGGCGAGTGTAGTTTGCTTGGCCCGGAATTGGTGCAGGTGACTTCAGAGAAAGTTGACATCATTCGACGTCGACTTCTGACAGCCCAGAGTAGGCAGAAGAGTTATGCTGATACGACGCGTCGACCGCTTGAGTTTGTGGTTGGAGACTATGTTTTTCTGAAGGTCTCTCCTATGAAGGGAGTTCTGTGGTTCGGTAAGAAGGGGAAGCTGACGCCAAGATTTATTGGTCCATTTCAAGTTCTGGATCGAGTGGGAGCGGTAGCATATCGCCTTGCTTTACCCACACCTTTTGCGGGCGTGCATAACGTATTTCATGTTTCTATGCTGAAGAAGTACGTTCCTGATCCTTCGCATATTATCAGTTAGGAGCAAGTGCAATGAGTGAGGATGCCACTTATGTACTGCGACCGACGTGTATTCTCAACAGGAAGGAGCAGGTATTGCGTAGCAAGGTTATCCCTCTTGTGAAGGTGCTATGGACGCATCATAGTGAAGAAGAGGCTACTTGGGAATCTGAAGCTGAGGTCAGGAAGAGCAACCCTCTGATCCTTGAGGATTATACGAAGCCATGCAAGTGGAAGAGACCTCACCTGTAATGACCCTGAAAATTTTGTGCTAATCTTTCCTTAGTAGTTGCTTTTGGGGTAATTAGCGCTATACTCGATTGCTTGTGAAATTTGCATCAATCACTTTAAATTGAATCTACATGACTCAAAACTTGTAGATTAGTTAGCGCTATGTTACTGAAAACTGGGATCCATCGCTAAATCCAGTTGTTCAGGGGAATATATGGAAGATCTGGATCGGACCTGGACCGTGCGTCGAAAGTCCGATAGCGATGATCTTAGGCTATTGCGGTCACCATGTTGGGCTTGACCATCACCTCGAAAATCAAGTCCATGTGATGTTCTGGGTCGATTTGATTGAGTTCAGAGTGAAGAGTGTGAGAACGGTTGGATATTTAATGTGATTTTATGAAATCTATTGTGTTGCTTGCGCGACGATTTTAAGCAATCGACCGTTGGATTTTGACCCAATTTCACCCTCGAATCAGGAAGGTGGCCCTGGCATGTCCTTGTGCTTGTGGACCTGATCGAGATTGTGACCGTTGAATTGAGTGTGGTCCGCCACTGTTGATCTGAAGGTCGGTACGAAAACTCAGCTTGACCTAGATCCATGGTCAAAGAGCTTAAGTCCGACCTTTCATGGTTATAAGCCCACCAGAAGTGCTTCGTTGGATCGAGAGAGGCTTGCTTTGGTTATAACCTAAGTATACCTTGTCCCTGGGGTTATTTTCATCAATTTAGGGCCTATTTATAGTCCTTAAACCCTAGCTCTCTTTTCCATACGAATTTTCTCTAACCCTAGCTTGGAGAGAGAGTGAAAAAGAGAGAGATAGTGAGAGAGAAGTTGGTGAATCATCTTGGATTCTTTCCTGTTCTTCTTCATCTTTGAACCTTCACTTTGAATCGTTATTCTGACGGTTCTGAGTTCATCTTAGGGTAAGTTAACCTAACCCTAACCTGTGTTAGAGCTTAGATTAGTCTTGGTGTTGTTGTATCTCATTTATATCCTTGCTTTAGGGTATTCTATCGCCGTTGACGAAGACAACTCGTCTAAATCAGTTCGGTGTTTCTTTTCTGGCTTAAGGTGCGGACTTTAAGTGTATAGGTTATGGTTTTCAAGGCTTTCAATGCCAGTTAATGATTTATTCTTGTTATGGATGAGATTTCACATGCCAAATGTTATGTTTATGTTGCGTTCCTGATATGCATGTCATATATTGAGATTTGTGTATTCTGTGTGTATGTATAAAGTACCGTATGCGTATAAAATATGAACATGTGATTGCCATGATTATTTGTCGTGTACTTATGCTAGATGTATGTGCGACAACTCCTTGGTAAAAGGAATTGTCTAAATGTGTGTATTTCAACATACGTCATGTATGTTGTGCTATGTATTCTAAGTGTTTGTAGAAATGTCTGAATGACCTAAAGTGTAACTTATTACACTATTTGCGGGCGTTGAGAAGCGATTCTCAACACTCCTATTGATGCGTATGATTTCCTTAATGTAAGTTACATTCCTTGTTATTTAAATTCAAGTCTTACTTATGCTTACATTTATGTTAAGTTGATATTCTTCAAATGCTGAGTACCACATGATTGAAGTTGTTGTTACATTACTGTTTTACATTTAATATGAATATCTGTTGTAGTGTAATGTGTGTGGGACTATGCATTAGTCTAGGAAATCGGTAATTTACCTTAAGGTTGTGGCTGAGATTGCTTTCGCCACGAAGGACGGGATTAGATGAACCCGAGTCGTATTAGAGTTGTTGGCAGTGGTTTGGCCATGCGGAGTGTTTGCGCACTCTATGTCGTTCAATTCAACGTGCGCTCGTGTTAGTCGAGTTCGTCAAGTAACCCGATTGTCCGATGTATGTTCACCATGTATTGGACGTTATTGTTTGAATCTAGGGTATCGAACTTACCAATGAAATCCTATTAACCATGGTACCTTGATCCGCTAAGACTCATGAGCCGGACATGGTGGTATGGGACACCGTGGTCGAGCTGTCGGCCTATGCTAGGGTGACGAGCCTCCCCGTAGTGACCAGTGAGCAACTAAACTCGTGAGCCGATTATGGTGGTATGGGACACTATATTCGTGCTGTCGGCCTACATTGATTGGTGACGAGCCCTTTGTAGTGACCTCGAGCGTGCCTGGATACCGCATTGAGGTGACGAGCCTTAGTGTAGTAACGAAGGTATGATAGGCGTGCATTGATTGGTGACGAGCCCTTTACAACGACCTGGAACCATATGATCGTATGAGATGTCTAGGACTAACGACCCTAGTATGGATCACTGTTTGGATGGTGATATCAGGAAGGTACCTTAGCTTCCCAATCCTGCTGTATGAAAAGGACTAATAACAACTTGGTGATCATGTTCATGCACTGCATTTGCATGTGCTTTGTAGACGTGGCGCACTTTGAGGCGATGTCATGCGTAACGTAAGATGAAGACGTTGAGGGTGTACGCGTGAGGGCACGCATCATTTTGCATATATCCTTGCATTAACAAGAGTACTTAGGACATGTTTAATTGTTCTGCTTTATCATTACTACTTGATTGAACCGATAACATGTTAACCAGTGCCTTATAGCTCCAGAGTTGATCACTCACTCCCACGCTCGGGCGGTGTTAAACACCCACCGGACTCTGTCTTAGGTTCCGATGTTGCAGATGTGGATGCTACTCGAGGCAGAGCGGGAGATGGATGATGATAGGTCGCTTTCTCTTATATGCGCTGAGACGGTTCTAGCGAGCTTGTTACTCGATGCGCGAGGACTGGAATTATTTTGGGAATTAAATGATGTAACTTGATACTTGTAATTTTGATAGTAACATTTTCATTATGACCTGGTTTGTATATGTACTTGTGATTCACACTTGTACACATATATTTCTATAAGTCTTTCACTTGCTGTCCTTTACTTATCCCTGAATTATATTTGCTATTTGGCTTAATCTATTCCATGTTTTATGCACTAATACAGACAACATACATCCATCATTAAATATGTTGCATAAGTGATGTTTTGGAACTCGGGAGCCGAGTTATGCTCGACCCCCGAATTTCAGGGCGTTACAAACATCTCAGCATTCTTTTTCTCCGTGAATACAGAATTCTCAAAGAACTCTACATCTCTAGACTCTATGATTACATTAGTATCTAAGTCTAGAAGTCTATAGGCCTTACTATGTTGTGCATATCCTACAAGGACGCACTTGATAGCTCTTGGTCCTAACTTAGTTCTTTTAGGTTCCGGAGTTCTGCAATATGCAAGACACCCCCACACTCTAAGATACCCTATGTTTGGTTTTCTTCCTTTCCATATTTCGTATGGAGAAGTCTTGGTTTTCTTAGATGGAATTCGGTTTAAAACATGACATGCAGCTAACAGTGCTTCTCCCCATAGGTTTAATGGCAACTGTGCTTGTATTAGCATTGAGTTGACCATTTCTACTAACGTCATATTTTTTCTCTTTGCTACACCATTTTGTTGTGGTGTATAAGGTGCTATGCACTGATGTATAATGCCGTGTTCTTCACAATAGTTAGAAAATTCATTAGAGAAATATTCTCCTCCTCGGTCACTACGAAGGATTTTAATATTTTTATCTAATTGATTTTCTACTTCAACTTTATAGATCTTGAATGCATTAAATGCTTCATCTTTCGATTTTAACAGATATATATATACATATCTCGAACAATCATTTATAAACATTATAAAATACCTTTTACCTCCATGGGTAAAAACGTCATTTAGTTCACATATGTCAGTATGCACTAGGTCTAATATTTGAGATGATCTCTCAACGCTAGGGAATGATTTCTTGATTATTTTAGACCGTATGCATACTTCACATTTATCTTTGTCACTATCATTGTATGATATTAGGCCGTTCTTAGCCATGAGTTTTATGGTACTGTAGCCAATATGGGCTAGTCTACCATACCATAGTGTTACAGACTCAATCATGTAAGCAGAAGAATTCTTTTCTTTTAAAGAGAGTTTGATCATCCCATTACAAGTGTATCCCTTACCCACAAAGTTTCCATTCTTAGACAAGATCAACTTGCCTGATTCAAACACAACCCTAATCCCAGGCTTGCTTAAGAGATCCTCTGAGACAAGATTCCTTCTTATGTCTGGGACATGCAGTACGTTGGTCAGAATTACCTTCTTTCCAGAGGTAAAGAGTAATTCCACGATTCCTTTGCCTACAACTTTCAATCGTCCTTCATTTTTCATTTGAGCCTCTTGACCATTGGTCTCATCTTCATAGGTTTTAAAGGCAGATCGATCATTGCATATATGGACTGTGGCACCTCTATCATACCACCAACCAAGGATTTTCTCTTGAACTAGGTTCACTTCTATGACCATGGCTACGATTTCATCGTCTAATGCATTAGCCTCTTTCTTAGGCTTTTTCGGTCCTTATAGACTCAGGCGAAATGTCCGGTCTTGCTGCAGACATAGCAAGCTCCCTTAGGTTTGTCGTTTTTCTTCTTTTGGGTTTTCTTGAATTTTTCTTAATCTTTGTTAGGTTTAAGGGAATCAGCTTTCTCATAGGTATTATTTTGGGATGTCCTTTCTACTGTGTTCACTTTGGAAGAGGATGCACCATTGGCGTCATCCTTTTTGTCTCGGTTACGAGATTCTTCTTCAATACAAAGATGCTTCTAGATTTGTTCTAGAGTGAACTCTTCGGATTTATGCAGTAGTTTCTTCCTGTAGTCTTTCCAGCTCGGAGGCAATTTTGCAATTATAGCTCCGACTTGAAAGGATTCAGGAAGATCAATTTTTATGATTTTTATTTTATTTACGATAAGCTGTAATTCTTGAATTTGGGCTAGCAGCGGTAGATTGTCTACCATCGCGAAGTCGGAATACCTGGCAATCAGAAGTTTTTGTGTACTTTCCCCTTCAGCCTTGTATTTGTATTCTAGCGCGCTCCAAATTTCTTTCGCTGATGTGTTTCTCATGTACAAATCGTACAACCGATCAGAGAGAGTATTGAGGATATGGCCACGTCATAACAATTCATCTTCTTGTCGCTTGATCCTAGCAGCAATCTGTTATAGAGTGTTAGTGTCCTTTGCTTCAGGCAGAGGCTGGAGAGTCGGGTCCAGGATGTAGAAGATCTTCAGAGCGGTTAGTAGGAATTTCAGTTTGTCTTGCCATATAGTGAAATTTGAACCATCGAATCAGTCTAATCGGATCAGATTCTGGTTCATCAGTTTGATTGATGCAACACTTTCGGTGTCCTTGGAATTACGCTTTAAGATTGTTGGATAAATTTTTATTGGATACACCGAAAATATAAAAAATAGAAAAATAAATTATGACTAGGCTGAATCACATATAAAATACGCTGTCCTTAAAGTGTGATTCGCCCCCTTATCAACTGCTGATGGATTACAGGCGAATTGCTCCCAGGATAAGACAAGCCTTATCTGGATCTAACATGCAACAATCATGATAGGTCCACTATAGAACAGTTTTAATGCAATATATTTCTTCTGGCAGACTTAGATGATGGAGATGATAACAATATTTTAAAATGGAGCTATGGATTGTATCTGATTTGATGGGAGAGATGGTGTGTTAAGATGATGAAATTGGATTGGAATGGTCCAGTTTATATAGGCCTCAGGTTTAGACCCGTTGCTGTGTGGTATTCAATGGTCCAGAACGTTTGAAAAACATTTCTAGCCATTGTCCATTAATCCCAGACGTTTCTGGTCATTAGATCTGTAGATTTGACCGTTGGATTATGCACGTGCAAAGTGCAAAGTGCGCCATCTAGTGCTACTACAGCCACACTGCCTCACTGCCCACGCCCTCGCCCTCGGCTGAGCCTGAGCTTGAGAGTGCGCGCGCGTGCGTGCGAGTTCGCATTGGAACACACAACCCGTGTTTTATCTCCTCCAAAAAGCTCCAAGTAAGAATACCCTTCTCAACATCTCATATAAACCACAAAACTATTCTTTGTATTTCCGATGTGGGACAAAGCACACACACCGTACTTTTTAATTCAGAAATTCAAAAAAGTATTTTGACAAGAAAATTCTGAAATTTTGAAAATTTTAAATTTTCATTTTTATTATTTTTAAAACCATTGATTTTCAACAATGAATGATGATAGGAATGACAACATGAACGATGGCATGGGCCGTGACTTGTACGAGGCTTGTGTGAGCCAAGCCATCTGTCAGGAAGTGAGTGGACAACTGGAACCCACAAAAAAAAAAAAAAAGCCTTAAAATTGATTTTTCGAGCAAAGATCGCAGTGGCGCCATCGTCTTTGAGCAAAGACAGCGCTGGCGTTGCCATCTTTGTGTAAAGACGGCGTTGGCGCCGATGTCTTCAAGCAAAAAGTCCGCGCTCAACAAAGTTGGTACTCGGCACGGCGTTGGGCTACACCTTGGCTCAATCCAAACTGTTGGTTGCCTTTACGTGACAATTTTAGTTATTCAAATCGAGGGCCCATCTAAGTTATAATTTTATTACGGAGTGTGCATGGGTCCAAAAATTAAGGATCCAATTCTCAGGTGGACCACACCAAATGAAATAGTGGACAGTGACTATTAAAACCTTCTTATGAGCAGATCACGCTGATATATATATATATATATATATATATATAAACCTTTCTTCCAGGTCTGCGTCACTTTATCAATGGGGTGGATGGAAAATAAACATTAGGGTGAACATTACAGTGGGCCCTAGGAAAATGTTAATGGTGAGGGTCAATTCACCACTGTTTCCTATAGTTGGCCCACTTGAGAATTGGATCTTCTTTATTTTTGAATCATTCACTAAAATAGTCTGGAAAAATGGATGGACAGTGTGGATATACAATAAATATATCAAGGTGGGCCCCACAGTCAGGGGTGCACCAGGTTGGGGTGAGGAGGGGCTGCACCTAATGTGCTCCTCTGTTGCCAAAACTAACCAGCCAGCAGTGGTGTGGTGAAGTGTTGGGCACTGTAGGGCCCACCTCAAGAACTTTTTAAGGGTGGATGTTCAATGAAAACTGTTTTGTACGGTGTGGTCCACCTGAGAAATGGATCTGTTTCATTTTTGGGCTAATGCCATAAAATGATCGGGCAAACTGGATGGACAGCGTGGATAAAACACATATATCATGGTGGCCCCAAAAGCACCTATTAGTAGCAGCGTTAGTTAGTAGGCATGAGAGGAATGAGTAATTAAAAGCTACGCCCATAATGAGGGCTATTTTTGTCATTTTAAAAGAAAACTTGACGCCAGAGAAAATTAACAAAGGTAGGTACTATTTTATAAAATTTACTTTTAAATATATAGTTTATAATAAAGTAATCCTATCCCACATGTGCTGTGCGTTGTATGTTTTTATGGCATCTAAAAAAGTTAATGGATGAGCATTCATTGTTATCTATGGTGTGACCCACTTAATAAATTTATAAGCTTGATTTTTGGGACGTCCCATCATCACTATGTGGATCATGTAGTACATGTGTTGGATGGCATATACATCTACACACTACAGGAAGGTTCAAACAGGACTGGTGTTTGGTATGGTGGCTAGTGGCCGGTGCTATGTGGGGCCAACATGATTTATGTGTTTTATATATTCATGTGGTCCATCCATTTTTCCAGATCATTTTAGGGCTCTGTACAAAAAATGAGGGGTCTAAATTCGAGGTGGCCCAAACCATGGGAAAATAGCAGTGATTGAATGTCCACCGTTAAAGGCTCACTGTAATATTTATTAGACATCCAACTGTTGATTAGGTCATGCAGACTTGGATGAAGGGAAAAAAAAAAGAAAAAAAGAAAAAAAGAAAACATCACCTTTATCTAAAACTTTTGTGGCTTCGAGAAGTTTTTAATGGTGGGTGTTCAATAAACACAGTTTCCTGTGATGTGGTCTACTTGAGATTTTGATCTAATTCAATTTTGAAATCATACCATAAAATGATATGAAAAAAATGATTGGACAGTGTGGATGAAAGATATACATCATGGTGGGGCTCATAGAGCATAGCATTGACCATTAGCCATTGGCCACTAGCAAAGTCACCGGCCTGGTATTTGAGTACGTCCGATTTCCTGCTGACGCTTCTAATGGCGAGGTGGCTGCTGGACAATGCTATGTGAGTCCCACCATAGTGTATCTTTTTTATTCATGCTATTCATTTATTTTTTCAGATTATTTTAGGGCATGAGCCTAAAAATAAAACAGACTTAAATTTTAAGTGGACCACACTACAATAAACAATAGCGTTAAAAACTTCTTAAGGCCCACTGTAATGTTTATCTACCATCCAACCTGTTAATTAGGTCACAAAGACCTGAATGAAGGGAAAACAAAAATACTTGCCTCATCGTAAACTTTTGTGGCCCCTAAGAAATTTTTAACGGTGTGTGGTCAATCATCACTTTTCCTATGGTGTGGTCCTCAAGGGATTTGGATCTGCTTAGATGAACCACATAGATAAAATACATAATTCATGATGGGGCCTACGTGGTGATTTTGAGTTATTAAACTCCTTCGAATTTCTAACAAGGGTATATTGTAAAATTCGCTGGAGTTGGCTCAGCTGCTCATGGATATTCCAAAATTGTAGCTTTTGTCGATCCCTTGTGAAGTAACTCGCATGATTCTAAAGCTTCTCGATCCTTTCCATGTTTTTGATGGATGTTTTCATTGTGCAGTCAATGCAAACCTCTGTTTTGATGAATGGGAAAATTATAACTCGAAAGACATGAAAGTAGGAACATTTGCCAAAACTAGGGCATATCATTGCACATTTATTTTATTTCAATTCATTTCTCTAAGAAGGGCCAAATGATCTTGGCTAAATATTCTGCACGTTATTATTTTTATTATTTTAATGATGTTGCTTGTAATGATGAGGGTAGGTGTGCTATTGAATTCATTTTCTAAAATTTTAAATATATACTTTATAATTGAATAATCCCAGCGCACATGGGTCCATTGCATGCGTTGATGGCATTAATGTGTCTAGCAAGGTCCACCATGAAATTTCAATGCTTAAAAATTTAGGCCCATCAAACCATCACGTTGGCTACCATGTGAATTTTAGAGTTAATGGATGATCATTCATTATTTTTCTATAGTATGACCCACCTAATGAATTTTATAAACTTAATTGCAGAGAAGTCCCATAATCTATGTGCGGCTCATGCAGTGCATGGGTTGGATACATTCACCATGTGGGCCCCAAACATATTAGTTCCACCGTAGAAAACAATTGATAATGATAAAAAAACATCCATATCAAACAGATGACTTTGTATATGATAATTGGATGCACCTAACTTTTGGAGCATCTAATTTTCATTAGGGGTGTACACCGAGTCGAGCTGGCCTCAGCTTGACTCGGCCACTAGCTGACTCCAGCTTGAACTCAGCTTGGCTAGGTCCTCAAGCCTGACTGGACAGCTCGGCTCGGTTCAGTCAGCAGCTCGGGCCAGTTCGAGCCGAGTTCGCCTATGTAATATTTTCACAAACATATGGACTGCACTTTTAAAATTTCAAAGTATGTAAAACAACAGTAATGGTTTTATAGGTGTTTTATCAAACACCTTCTAAGCAACATAAAAATTAAGAAAAAGGGTATTTGTTTTATATACATACATTCCTTGCAACCAACCACACTTCGTTGAGTCATTTCATCAAACACTTGGTGAGCGACATCAATATCAAAGTAACCGTGTCATTGAACTGGTTCGATCCGAGTTCGATTCGAGTTGGGTTCAATCCAAGTCGAGTCGAGTCAAGCTAAGGCCAACTCGAACTCGGCTTGAACTCATTTTTGAGCTCAAAAAATCAGCTCGACTCTGCTCAAATTCAGCTTCGAAAGCTTTGAACCGAGTTGAATTGAACTTTTTCGAGTCGAGTCGAGTCGAGTGAGCTAACCGAGCTAGCTTGGTTCGTGTACACCCCTAATTTTCATGGTGGGTTGACCCTGCAAAACGGGTTAGATGACATATACACATTCCAGTGGGCCTATTCGTGCAATTATTTTATACTCTACAGGGACTCGCAGGGAAACGGGCCACATTTTAGAAGGAGGCGAGACCAAATACAAATGTTTCTACCTGAGAATTGATGCGAGTGGTCCCCACATGCACAATATTACCAGAAAATGCTTTGACGTTGGATATTTATCAAAATAGTCCTCCAGCTATATAGAGACAAAGCTATAAGTACAGCGTACTTCTAAGATAACTAAAACCTACGCCTCCCCATCCGGTACCTGAAAATACAGGAAGCTACACAAACCCCACCATATGTGAACCCCATCATAATGTGTTTCCAATTTTACTCCGATCAGTAGTTCCACAAATCAATTTTAGGGGTAGAGCTCAAAAACAATCCCCATCGTGATTTAGTGGACCACACGATTAGAAAAAGTGCACAAGGCAACGCCAACCCTCCAAACGGTTTTCCTCAGCGTGGCCCACTTTAGTTATGAATTCTCCTGATTTTTTGCCCCCATGGTTAGATTTCTGTATTGCATCTAATAGTCCAAGTGGATTTTACATAATTATCGTGGTGGGCCCCTTAAAAAATTTCCTGTGGACATATGTCTTTCTCCCACTTGTTTCCTTTGGTGTGGATATTCTAAATCAAAGGTCAACATAATGTTTTAGCTGTAAGCATAGCATGGTATTACAAATCTAATAATCGGAGTAGATTTCATGTACACATTACAGTGAAACTTGTAAAAAAATCGGTGGAAGGGTCACTCTCTTATCGGAATTCCGTGGTGAAGCACACGACACCTACATCATACCTTGCGGTCTTGGAAAAACTTTATGGTCCCACCTTCTATCCAAGCCTGCCTGATTATTTTAGGGCATGATTTTTAAAAAAATGAGGCAATGGTGATTTAACACCCACCATTAAAAATGTCCTGCGAGCTATGAAAGTTTTGATTTAAGCTGAACTTTTTGTTTTCCCTATATCTAGGTCATTGTGAGCTAATCAATAGGTTGGATGGAAAATAAATATTACAATGGGCCCTAAAGTTTTTAACAGTGGGTGTACAACAATCGCCACAATTTCCTGTAATGTGGTCAACCTGAGATTTGGATCTGCCTCATTTTTTCGATCATGCCCTAGAATGACCTGAAAAAATGAATGGACAGTGTCGATAAAGCATATACATCATAGTAGGGCTCACAAATCTTTCCAACACCACCTAGTTGCTGTGTGCCACGCCAGGCAGTCTGGTTCCCACAGCAACGACCCTGATTTTTGCGGGGCCCACCTTAAATGTATATGGGAAATCTACTCCGACCATTAACCGTGTAATCCCACGTTAGGCTTACAGGAAATAAATTAATATGACTTGTAATTCAGATGTGTCATGCAAAAGGAAACAGTTGAGAGTGACATCAACCGTTGATTTTTTAATAGGACCTATCGTGATGATTATGTGAAATCCACTCGGGCCATTATATGAAATAAAAATATTAAGTCTTGTGGCCCAAAATTTATGATAATTTGTCATTCAGGTGGGCTACACCAAGGAAAATATTTTAGAGGATGGGCATCATCCTCTACACCTTTTCCAATAATGTGGCCCACCTAAATCACAGCTGGGAATGGTTTTTAGCCTTACGCCTAAAATTAGGTCATGCAGCTGGCAGTCGGAGTGAATTCATAACACATTATGGTGAGGCCCACATCAATCTCAGTTTTCTTCCATGGAGATAGTGGGTTTCAGTTCCATGATTCTCATCCCTTCAAATGGAGCAAAGGATACAGTCCTTCAGGAAAAAAAAAACCTACATGGTTCCCGCAAAAAAACTAAAATCAAACCGTTCAAATGGCCCGCCCAACATTAGATGGACCAAAAACAAAAATTTCTCTATTTGACCATTTTAATGGAATATTGCTTGACTTCTGCTGGACCTTATGTATAAAATAGGTGACTGTCTAAATTCTGAGAGATGTGGTCATGAATCAGAGGATAGGATACTGGGTCCCTGTCCGACATGATCCTTAGTTGAAAATTACAATAGATAGTGATCCTAGCCATTATTTTTTTCCGATGTGGATTGCTTCCCAAAGCCTTCTGCACGAACTTTCTGCAAGGGAAAGTTAAATGGGCCCACCAAGATGTTTGTGAGAAATTCACCTCGACTATCCATTTTGCTGATAATGTTAGATTGTGGGCTCCAATATGATGAAAATCTAAAACTCAAGTAGACTGAGCAACAGGAAATAATGAGGATTGAACATCAACCGTTGAAACATTTATAGGGCCACAAAAGTTGTAAATCAAGTTCTAAATCAGGATAATATTTTTGTGAATTGACCTAATGAACGGCATGGATGGAATAAAAATATCAGTGGACCAAAGAAAGTTTCAATGGCCAGCATTTTCTTACCCAATTTTTCTTGTCGTAGAGCCCATTTAAGTTTTAGATCTACCTCATTTTTGCCTATATCCTAATATAATATGGCAAAATGAATTAACGGAATGTATTTCTCAGAAACATCAGTGGCCCCACCGAACTTCCGGTCCCAGGCAGTTACTAACCAAAGCCTTTAACAGTCAATCCCCGTCCATTTTCCCCCCTTCGTACCAGGGATGCGGAGTAGCGATTGAAGTGACGTATCCATGGTCTATGAGCCCCACCATGATGTGCGTGCTGTATTCATATCGTTCGTTCATTTCACAATTAATATCATTTCATGACATGATCTAAAGAATGAGGTAGATCCAAGGCTTAAGTGGACCCACTACAAAAGAAACAGTGAGGATTGAACCCGTTCCATTAAAAACTACTTGGAGGTCACAAAAGTTTTCAATCTAGTTAATATTTGTGTTTTTCCTTTGTTCATGTCTTTGTAAGCTTATGAATAGGTTAGATCTCAAATAAACATTGTGGTGGGTCATAGGAAGATTTCAACGGGGCGGTGCTATCCCCACATTTTTCTATCATGGGTTCGCTTGAGCTTTAGATCTTCTTAATTTTTAAGTTCATGCCCTGAAATAATCAGATGTACAGTGAGTCACGGACAGTTTCATGGATAAGATAGATCAGAAAAGGCTTGGTCGATGATCGAAGTGATCCGGACCGTCAGAACTGAAAACAGATGTATTTCATAAATTGGAATGAGCTATCCAACATACCATATATGATTTGGGGTAGGACGGGCTGCTTTAGCAACCCAATCTTCATATGCCAAGTTGCTGATGCTGAATTTGCAAAATATCATCAGATCGATGATCGAAATCATGTTTTAATTTCATTTTTACTATTTATAGAAAGTTTTAGTTTTGATATAAATCTTCATCCATTGGGTTCTAGGAGTTGCGCCCAACATAAAAAAAGCTTAGAATAATTAGGAGAACAGCATGGTGAAGACAAATAGGACATTATTTTTGGCAAAAAATCATGTGCACTAGTAGGAATCACGACCATCCATAAATAATAGTAAAGCTTAGAATAATTAGGAGAACAACATGGTGGAGACAAATAAGACACTTACTATTTTTGACAAAAAACCATGCACACTAGTAGGAATCACGACCATCCATGAATAATAACTTTACTATTTATAGTAAGTCGCGAATTCTAGGAGTATTAGTAGTAGATTGATTCCGAAACTTCTTCCATGGCTTAGTATCTATATTTAAATGGGTGTAATCTCATTTTTCATAATCAATCAAATTATTTCGAATTTCTTAGAATTATTTCTATTTTCTTCTTCCCGTGGATTTAAGGTTTCTTTGTGAGAAGTCCAAAAAAGTTCCATAGATTTGGAATAGTTACCCCCTGAGGAAGATGGTGCTCCACCTCACGTCCTTCCCTACATCATAATCTCACCAAATGAATAAATGGTGTGGATACAATACATATATGGCCCCCACAAAACTTGGTGGCACATCACTACCGGCCACTGAAGCCATCAGTAGCTAATTAGCCTCCGAGAAGTGAGATGGCAAGGATCCCCACCATCTATGGTTTGAAATTTGAATCAGTTGCATATGGCCAGGGTGGCAAATTGCCTTTGGTATTATGTGGGGCCATGATGTATGTTTTTTTTAAATCTTGCCGTCCATTCATTTTTGTTGATTATTTAAGGATGTAAGCTTAAAAATGAAGTAGATCCAAATGTCCCGTACTCTCTCGACCGGGTTATCATAAGAAAATACTACTCAAATTTTTCCGAAGTGAGAGGAGGGAAGGCGCGCTACTTATAACAACCAGCTTAAAAATGATAGCGTACCCCCAAAAAAATGAACAGTATTGATTTAAGGCCCACCACTAAAATCTACTTGCCACAAAAGTTTTGAAATGAAGCTGCTATTTGTTTTTCCCTTCGTCAAGGTCTGTGTGACCTAATCAACAGGTTGGATGGCAAAGAAACATTACAGTGGGCTGTCGAAGCTTTCAATGGTGGGCGTTCAATCATCACCTTTTATTGTGGTGTGGTCCGCATGAGATTGGAATTTGTTCCATTATTTGGCTCATCCCCTAAAATGATTTAGAAAATAGATGGCTGGCATGGATAAGACACATACATCATGATGGGCCAAAGAGCACTGTACAGTAGCCACCTCACCAGCCACGCGTCTTGGTCCGGGTGGGAAAGGTTGAGGGCGCCCACTAAATTTTGGATGGGGATTGGTTAGTGTCCAAGTGAAGAAAGAACCTAAAATTTGGATGAGGATTGGTTAACGTATAGTGAAGAAAGAGCTGATAAAAAACTGGCTCATTTATTTAATGGTACAAGTCTACCTCTAGTACCTGTTCATCCTCGATATTGCCATTCCTCACGGGACAAATCAGAATAGATTACCATGTTATTCCATAAGATTAACTTCCTGGTACTACAGTATCAAACAATGTTATGTTATTGTTTAATCGACTAATAGAAGAGCAATCATGAAGAAGTGGTTACAAGATATAATACAGATGACGGAAGAAGAAACAAAGGAAGCCAAGTAGTGGTAAGTAGTTATGACAACCTTTAGAACATGAGAAAGATTTATATGAGCATATCAAAGCTGTAAATAACTGAGGAATTCAAGATAAAATTTCATCTCATACCAACTCAATTAAACCCAAACAATTATATTTCAATTATCATTTCAATTATTAGTCAATTACATTCTATAGTGTAATCCTCTATTTTTCCTGCTAAATAAATTACATTTTTTAGTGTAATTCTTTACTTTTAGCTTGCGGTTTACATTACATAGTGTAATACTGTAACGCCCTGAAATCGGGGGTCGAGCAGTTACCCAACTCCCGAGTTCCAACGCATCACTTATGCAACAAATATGATGATGATTTGATGTTGTCCATGTTAGTGCATAAAACATGAATGAGATTAAGCTAAATTAGCGAATCATACTCTAGGGACAGTTGAATTTACACAAGCGGAAGACTGTGATAAGGATATAAAATATATAAATCATTGTAGATCCCTAAAGTATGAACGCATTGTCAGGTCAAATAGTTACAAGTATTAATTCAAAATACAAAATGTCAAAAGAGTAGTTGTCCTCTACAAGCATGAACCCTGAAGCTCCGTTGATTCAGAACAGTCTACGAGAACCCGCTTGAATACTGCATATATGAGAATGCCTCCTCATCATCCTCAAAGTCCAGTTCCGCCTCGCAGGCTACGTCATCATCTGAACCTACAATAGGGTCTAGTTGGTGTGTACAACACCGTCCCATAATGTGAGAGTGAGTGATCAACTCAGTAGAACAATAAAGAAAATGTTAACATGTTATCAAACCATTCAAGCAGTAATGATAAAGCAGCACAATCAGACATCCCTAAATACTCTGATTAATGCAAGAATGATATGAAATAATGATGCATGTCCTCGCTTGCGCTGCCTCAGCCACTTTATCTCACGATCGCGCATGAAACACTTCCTCAATGCTTGACCTGCTACGCCTAACGCACACGTAATGTGGTGTATGATCGTGATTATCAAGTTCTTATTAGTCCTTTTCATACAGCAGGATTGGGAAGCTAAGGTACCTCCCTTATATCAATTCCCAAACAATGATCCATTCTAGGGTCGTCAGTCCTAGCAATTCTCATACGATGTTGCGGTTCTAGGTCACTGCAAAGGGCTCGTCACCTTATCAGTGCAGGCGTAGTTTATAATCTAATTACAACAGAAAGACTCATTGCCTTTGCGCAATCTTAGAGTATACTCGAGGTCACTACGAATGGCTCGTCACCTAGATGTAGGCTAACAGCTCGAATACAGTGTCCCATACCATCATATTCGGCTCACGAGTCTGGGTTACTCACTGGTCCCTACATAGAGGCTTGTCACCCCAGCGTAGGCCGACAGCTCGACCACGGTATCCCATACCACCATGCCCGGCTCATGAGTCTTAGTGGATCGAGGTACCAAGGTTAAAGGGGTTTTCACTGGTGCGTTTGGTACCTTAGATTCAAGCAGTAGCGTCCATACATGGTGACCATACATCGGGTCAATCGGGTTACTTGACGAGCTCGACTAGTACGAGCGCACGTAGACTTAATCGACATGGAGTGCATAAGCATTCTGCGTGGCCTAGCCACTGTCTTCAAGTGACGTACGACTCAAATTCGTCGAACGCATCTGTTGTGGCTAAAATAGTTTAGCCACCGGTCGTAAATTATTACCGATTGCCTGGACTACTACGTAGCCCCAAACACACTCCAGATCATAGCATTAAAATGTAATAGCCAAGACAGCGTGTAACAACACAATTAAATATAGATCCCATATCAGCATCTCAACGAACACATAGAACACATGTTAACATACATGAGCATTTAATTCACAAATCACATAGTAGTAAAATAGACTACATAAAGGAAACTATAACCCTAGATAAGGGGATTGAGAATCCTATCTCAACACCCTCATTAAGCACATTACATTAAGCATTTTCTCACTCAGGCATTTTATCAAACACTTAGACTACACATATTACGTATATGTAATAAATTAGTTAAAATGCACATCGTAGCAAATCCTTCCACATAAGAGTTGCCACACGTACAACCATTATATATCCTCACACATAAATCATGGCAAACACAAATCGTGAATCCATATTCATTCAATCATTTCAACAAATACTTAGAATGCATTAAAAACAACATAGTTTACATCTATGTGTAATATACAGAAAACATCGTGTCTAAGCATATGAGATAGCAATCAAGTCAGTCATAAATCGTTACTGACATTGAAAGTCTTGAAAATCATAACCTAAATATTTATAGTCCGCACCTAACGCCGGTAAACGCGTAACGGATTCGTTTTAGACACTTAGTCTTTGTCAACGGCAGATTGACAACCTATAACATGAATTAGGTTAGCTATTTCATAACTTGCACTATCTGAAACCCTATAATAGATTAGGATTAGGTTTTCTTACACAAGTATGTTATTGGAAACGTCAGATTTGTGATACAGATAAGGTGGCTAAGTGCGTGGAGCAATGGGATCAAATCCTAGGATGAATCTCCAACTCTCTCTCTCTCTCTCTCTCTCTCTCTCTCTCTCTCTTTCTCTCTCTTTCCTTTCCTTTTCCTCTCCTCTCTTTCTTAGGGTTTAAAATTCGTATGAAATATAAGAGAGAGGGTTTAAGGCTCTTATATAGGCTTAGGTCTGATGGAAATGGCCCCGGGGCCAAGGTATACTTAGGTTATATCCAAAGGGCGTCTGTTTCAATCCAATACTTCCGGTGGCCCCTTTTCCACGTGCGGTCGGACTTAAGCTCTCGACCATGGATCTAAGTCAAGCGAGTTTTCTCTCCGATCGGGTTTACAGATCGGCCGTGGCGGACTATTTCGTTCAACGGTCACCGCCACTCGATTAGGGCCATAAGTACATTACCATGTATGGGAAATTTCCTGATCCGAGGGTATATTTGTGTCAGATTCTGACTATCTAAATCCTTATATTTAGCTGCAAGCAACACGACTCAATTTACTTAAATTCAAATTTTATCTTTAAAGGCATTCACGTTTCTCATACACTTTATTAGGGCTTAAGTTGTGCATTTCTAGACACAATTAAGACTTAATTTACGAGAGGACGTTCAGTCAGACGTAATGTAACGCCCTAAAAATCAGGAGTCGAGTAAAAGTCCAACTCCCGAGTTCCAACGCATCACTTATGCAACATATTTAATAATAATTTGATGTTGTCTGTGTTAGTGCATTAATCATGAGTGAGATTATACCAAAACAGTAATTCATACTCTAAATCAATTCATATAACGCAAGCGGAAGACTGGAAAATAAATATAAACGAGTATGAGCCAAAAAGGATCACAATCGATCTCCAGAGTATAAATACATCACTGAGTCATCATATACATGTAATAGTTCAAAATAGTTCAACTACAAAAATAAACCTTGTAGTCCCGTCAATCCGGGAGGCAGTTCGAAACCACCGAAAAATTGCATATATGAGAACTCATCCCGATCATCATCGTAATCGGGCTCCGCCTCCGAGTCACATCGTCATCTGCAACTAAGACAGTCTAGTGGGTGTTCAAAACACCGTCCCGAACGTGGGAGTGAGTGATCAACTCGGTGGAACAATAAAGTAAAGGTTAACATGTTCTCAATTCGATCAAGCAGTAATATAAAACAACACAATCAAACATCCTTAAGTACTGATTAATGTAAGGATGAAATGTAAGCATGATGCATGCCCTCGCCTACACTCCCTCATGCGACACTATCTTACGGTCGAGGCATGCTTTCTTCCCTCTGTGCTCTTTAACCCGGGGCACATGCAGTGCAATGTAATGAGCGTGATTATCGAGTTATTATTAGTCCCTTTCATATAGCGGATTGGGAAGATAAGGTACCTCCCTAATAACAATTATCAAATAATGATCCAATATAGGGTCGTCAATCCTAGTAATCTCATACGATGTTACGGTTTTAGGTCGCGCAAAGGGCTCGTCACCTTATCAGTGCAAGCTTAGTGCACTCTTGTTGCTACGTAAGGGCTCGTCGCCTCTACGCAATCTTAGTGTACGCTCGAGGTCACTACAAAGGGCTTGTCACCTTATCAGTGTAGGTCGACAGCTCGAATACAGTATCCCATACCACCATATTCGGCTCACGAGTTTAGGTTGCTCATTAGTCACTACGGGAGGCTCGTCACCCCAACGTAGGCCGACAGGATCGACCACGATGTCCCATACCACCATGCCGGCTCATGAGTCTTAGCGGATCGGGGTACCAAGGTTAAAGGAATTTTCACTACTGAGTTTGGTACCTTAGATTCAAGCAGTAGCGTTCATATATGGTGAACATATATCGGGTCAATCGGGTTACTTGATGAGCTTGACTAGTACGAGCGCACGTTGAGTTAATCGACATGAAGTGCGTAAGTACTCCGTGTGGCCTAACCACTACCGACATCCCAAGTACGGCTTGGATTCATCGATCACGTCATATGTGGCAAGACAACCTCAGCCACCTATTCAGTACCTGTGACTAATTGCCTGGACTATTTCGTAGTCCCAAACACATTCAATTATCACAAATAATCATACAGGCAAATCAGAACAGTAATGAATCAACAATTCCATTTATACAAGCATGTGAGCATTTGATAGATTTCAACTTAAACATGAATTCACACATAAGCAGTGTCTAAGTAAAATAGTCAAAGAATGTAAGTTACATGGAGAAAATCATACACATCGTTAAGGTAGTTGAGAATCTCTTCTCAACGCCCACATAAAGTACAATATATTACACACTTGTTCATTCAGACATTTCTACAAACACTTAAACTACATATTCCAACATATATGATGTATGTTGGTGATAGCACATATTAGGACAACAAATCCTTTCGCCAAGGAGTTTTTACACATACAACTAGCACAAACACACGACAATTAATCATGGCAAACACATGTTCAAATTTCATACGTATACGATACTTTCTACATATACATGGAATACACTAAACTCAATATAGTTCATATATATCAGAAACGCGATACAAACATCGCATTTGGCATGTGAAATTGCACCCACATCAGTAATAAACCATTAACCGACATTGAAAGCCTTGAAAACTATAACCTATACATTTATAGTCCGCACCTTTCGCCGGTAGACTTGTAACGAACTCTGTTTTAAAGCTAAGTCTTTGTCTATGGCAGATTGGCAACCTATAGCATAAATTAGGTTAGTTATTTCATAACTTGCACTATCTGAAACCCTAAAGTAGATTAGGGTTAGGTTTTCTTACCCAAGTACGTTGTCAAAAACATCGGATTTGTGATATAGAGGGGGTTTCTAAATGCTTGGATTAATTGTATCGAATCCAAGGAAGATCTTCCACCTCACTCTCTCACTTCCTCTCTTTTCCTTTCTCTTTTCTCTTCTCTCTCTCCTAGGGTTTCCCAAATTCATATGGGATGAGAGAGAGAGGGTTTAAGGTCCTTATATAGGCCCAGGTTTGATGGGAATGGCCTCAGGGCCAAGGTATACTTAGGTTATATCCAAATATGGGCCGTTCCGGTCCAACGGAGCACTTCGGTGGCCTCTTTTTCACGTGCGGTCGGACTTAAGCTCCACTAATATTGGATAGGTCAGGCTGAGTTTTCGTTCGATCGGATTTAGATCGGCCGTGGCGGATCAATTTCGATTCAACGGTCACGGTCACTCGATCGGGGCCATAAGTACATCGACATGTGTGGGACATTTCTCCGATCCGAGGGTGTATTTGGGTTAGATTTTGATGGGAATCCTTATATTTGGCTCACAAGCGACACGACTCGATTACTTACATTCGGATTTTATTTCTAAATATTTGCACGTTTTTCACACTCTTCGCTCCAGGCTCAAGTTGTGTAGTTCTAGACACAATTAAGACTTGATTTTGAAGGGTTGTCAAGTTCAAGCGGTCATAGCTGTATAGTTTCGGGGTAATCGGACTTTCGGCGTGCGGTTGGTCCGTCTGAGTTTCGGTGTGCTCCCTAAAGCAACCGAGTTTAAAAATTTTTTCTGATTCGAGGGTGTAATTGGGTCAGATTCCGACGGTCTGAATCCTTAGATTTGGCCTGTAAGTGAAACGACTCAATTCACTTAAGTCAAAGTTCATTTCCTAAAGATATTCGCGTTTCTCACCCACTTCGCTCCGGGCTCAAGTTGTGTGTTTTCGGATACAATTAGGACTTGATTTCTGAGGTGGTAGTCAAGTCCAGCAAGGTGGTCATAACGGTATAGTTTCACGGTCATCGGACTTTCGACGTGCGGTCCAGGTCCATACGGAGTTTTAATGCGCTCTCAAGAGCAACTAGGGTTTGAGATTGATCCTAAATCTTAAGGTAATGTAGCGGTAATGATTCTATACGGTTTGGATCTTGCAGATCATATTTAAAGTGATTAGTACTAATTTCACAAGTACTCTAGTTTAACACTTGCTAATATTAACATAATTTCTAAAGGTTTTGGTCTTGGGTGATTTCTGCCAGAGGTGGTACTCTTGTCTTTGTACGGATTTTTCCGAGACGTTATAAATACTTAGGGCTAATTAAGTAGCTGGTAACATTAGCTATAATTTGAATCTACACTCATATGTTGGATTTAGTTCTTTACGCAAAAAGATACTTTGCAGCTATTTTTTACGACCGACTGTAAAAATCTCTTCCCCATTCCAATTTATCTAACTGAAAAGTACTTTCATTTGGAAGGCAAAGGTTTAACCCATTATCATAGGACGAACCCTACCATCTGAATATCGCCTAGTCCTATTTTACATATTGAGGGAGGGCTAAATAGGCGACTGATCTCATAAGATTTTGGTCATACACTGTGTCTGTCTATCTTAGCGATTGGGGTCATAGTTGTTCGATTTGCATTGAGCTACAATTTCAATTCTGGTACACCCGCTTTCCAACTCCTGAAAACGAAAACCGACCACGAACAGACCATACACATTTATATAATAACTTAATTAGGTTTGCAAATATAAAGATTACAAGTGAGTTCACACAATAATATTCTAAATATGTCAATTGCACCAAGTTGAAGTGAGATGAGTCTGGTAGACTCAAAGGAGTTACAAACTGTGATCTAGCTGATCACAAATTAATATTATTTTGTGGTCCAAGCATACCACCAACATCACATAAGCAGTTACAGACTTACAATAAACAAAAGGACATAACACACAGAGAAATAGCTAGGTATCGTTCGTCAACTCTATGACCTTGTTCCAAGCTGGTCGAGCCAAAAGGTCATTGCACCATGCACCCACATGCACGCGCGCGTAGAACAGCTCCTTAACAGGTGTGCCCATCAGGCATTGCATGCAAGGGAGGTGATGCAAGTCAGCCAAGCTGAAGTAGTCTCCACCCAAGTACTTGTTTTGCTCGAGTCGCGACTCGTAGACATCCAGCACCTGACTCAGCTTCGCTTCGTACTCGGCCACCAGGGCTGAGTCGACCGCCATGCCGAACATGGGCTTGAATATCAGCTCCCTTACTAGCTTAGAAGCCACAGGGTCAAAATGGTGGGCCTCCACCTCCATCCACACTCCAATCGTTGCCATCCTCTTTGGATCCTGATAGATCAGCTCCGTTCCTTTCTCAGGGTAACTATGAGCTACGTACTGCGTTATCGCCCTTGATTCTGCAGTTAATTACATGGTTGACGCTGGATCAGTTAATCATGTGGGGTCCACCTGCGAGATTTGGCTATGATAGGAAAGACCCACATGCGGACACAATCCTAGCCCTTCCATACATGGTGTCTCGGCCTGCGTATTTCTCGGGAGATTTTCATCTTCCGACGTTTTTCTCGCGATATTATCGGAAATTTTGGCAACAATAAAATATTTGAATGTATTTATTGTGAACTAATAATAAATTTAAATTATATTATTGAATGAGTTTTTTAACCTCTAAATGTTTCGCGTTAAAAAGCGAAATAATTTCGCGATAGAATCCCGAGAAATAAAAATTCCGATATTTTGAAAATATCGCGATAGAATCCACGCTCTTGACTGCCGGTAAAGATTATACACCAGGCATGGGTGTATAACAAAAGGAAGAAAGAGAACGTTACCAAAGAGCTTCAGATTCCCATCTTCGAACGCAGGAACCTGACCGAATGGCTGCACGACAACAGCCGAAAGAAAAAACAACCGCATTAACTGATAAGAAACACACACCATATTTCAGTGTATAATCTCTAGGTGTGGATCACGCCCGCGCTGTCTATTTTGTACACTGTGGCCCATGTACACATCATGGACAGCCTGATGGACGGATGTGATCCATCACACGTGTCTTGGATGACATGTACACGCGTCTTGCACTTGAAAGTATAAAGCAACTTACGTTTAAGGAGAGAAATGGCTCCTTTTTGTGGTCCCCGGCTGCCATGTTGACGGGCACGAGCTCTTACTCGAGCTGCTTCTCGTATAGGCAAGCGAGAACTCGTTGCATGGCCGTCGAAAGCACTTCCCCGTAAACTTTTGGAGCCGCCATAGCCGTTGGATCTTAGAGAGGGAAAAGAGAGAACGTTAAGAACTAACGCGCTGAGCAAAAAGATAGAAGAGTTCGTAGCCTTTATATAGAGTAAAGCCGCGTTGGTCGTCCTTCGAGAGTGTTCTCCATGTCTACCTTCTTACACCTGCCAATTGCTATCTATGCCGTTCATCAAGTGGGTCCCATTGTAAATCCTTCCTCGGCCCAAAAATAGGCCTAACTGGACTTAACGTTGTCCACACAGCGGTTAAGAACTCAAGATACTTTCAAGATTGAACTACATCAAGACTTCAAGGCTCATACTTCAAGGTCACTAGCTCCTAATGTTTCAATGTCCTTACTTCATGGTTGAGGTTTAACTGACCTTAGGTTGACTTTAGAAGTAGGTCACTTTGGATACATAAATCGAATGTTTATTTTACATAAGTTTGGTCTGTTCTTCGACTAGTCCTAGAGTTGCTTTGACCAGTCTAAGAAATTCCTCGATCAGTCGTGAGTTTGTTACAAATTTCGGATAAAATCTGTTAGGCTTCGACTAGTCCAGGAATCTGTTCGACCAGTCGAAGGTGACCTACGACCAGTCGAAGGAGACCTTCGACCAATCGTAGAACGGTCAAAGCTTATCGCGCCTGATTTTTCAAATATTTGTTATTGCTTCGACTAGTCGAAGAGCTCCCTAGACCAGTCGAAGACGCGATCTGCTCACCTATAAATAGTGCACGAATCTCAGAAGAAATCATCGAATTAATCAATCCATTCAAGCCAATCTTCGTCGAACTTCTGAGAGATAATTCTATGCTCCATCTAAGCTAAGTGTGCTTATTTAATATTCTCTTTCTAATATTCTCTTTCCTTAGCTTTATTTAATTGATTTTGTTTCTGCTATTCCAATCTAATTTGATAAGAAGAATTGTTATTCCCTTTCTTTGGAATCAAAATCAATTAAGGCAAGCCCTATTTGGTTTAATTTAAAATCTATTAGAATTAGAACCATTGTAATTGAGTACTGGACATTGAACTTAGACATTCAATCATCTACTCTGATTTGGTTCTACCGGGCTGCTACAATGAAGGAGATAATCAGGTATTTTACATTTAATTGTAAATTTCTTTCCGTTTTTGGTTTCTTTCAAGATTTGCCAGAAAAATCTTGTTGTATTGGTTATCTGAGGAGAGCCAGGCAAACTCAGAAGTGGGGTTTTTTAATTGTGTAAGCCCACAGATAAAGACACAATTGTAAATGTTTTGGGTGAACCTGGGAAAACCTATTTTGTTAGTGAACGCTAATATCCCCTGTGTGAGGATATTAAGAGTGGAGTAGCATTCTGTGTGGCTGTTGTTTAACAGTTGGTGAACACACAGGCGAACCACTATAATCCCTTGTGTTGTAGTTGAATGATTTATACTTCTGATCTTTAATTATTCTTTTGTGGGATGTATGTATGGTGGTGAATGTTGTAATCATTTAATTCAAGCATTGTGAGAATTTTGTAATAGTTTAGAATTTATTTTCTGCTATTCCTTTATCAGCTTGATATTCAATTTCCTTTAAAAGTTGTTCCAGCAAGGTTGCCCTGCCATTTTTATGATGTGTGACTGTCCCTAGAACAATACATTTGTGATTACAATTTATTTTAATTCAATTTGTATTTATTTCTGTATTCCTCTTCGGTTTGAGATTTGATACAAAGATCTTTCTAGAAATAAGGTTGTCCTACCATAAACTCTGGTTTTTGGTGTAAGGTTGTCCTTAGAACAACATTTGTATCAACCTCTCAAGATCTGAATTTTGAGGTTATTTTACTTTCTTGCATTGTGATTTATTTTGGCTATCATATTCTTTAATTCCACTGTTATAAGTTTTATTTGGCATTGTCCTATTCACCCCCCCTCTAGGACGTAGGCCTTTTCAGAAGGAACTCACTCTCCTTCTCGTGGCGATAGGTAATGGGATAGTATTTCTCATGGAAGCGGGTCTCAAAGGTTGCTCACGTCCATATGTGTCTGACCGTAACAGTACGGAGGACGCTGTCGCACCATAAGCTGGCCTTCTTCTCGAACATGAAGGTGACCAACTCTACCTACTTAGGCTCCGTGCAGTGCAACGGCTTTAGCATTTTAGAGATGCGGTCAAGCCAATACTCGGCCTCCTGGGGTTTATGAGTACCCACAAAGGTAGGGGGCCGCTAGCACCCACATTCCCAACAGGGGGCATAGGTGATGTAGGTGGAGCCACACCCATGCCCTGGGTAAAAATTTCTGCCATGGTGGTCAAAAACTGCTGCTGCTGCTGCTGCTGCTGCTGTTGTACTTACTGCTGCTGTATCAACAACATCATCTGCTCCAACCTATCAGTAAGGGGAGCTGACTGAGGTCCAGATGGCGTCGAAGAAGACGTACGGTTCTGCTCTGGAACCGGTGGTATAACAGGTGTAGGCCCATTGGTGGGGCCAGTGGCTGGCTGAGAATTTGGCATGGTGTCAGAGGGAGACGGGCCCGAACTGGGGTCCGTATGGCTATCACTGGACCCTCGCCGACCTCTGGACAAACCGGTGATGGTTCACCCGTGAGGCGAGGTCCTCCTGCCCCCTGGACCCTAAAAATGTGTGGGTCCCATCCTGGGTCTCCCTGGAAGTGTCCCCTTTGGCCCCTGACTCCCTCTTGAGTCTTTTCGGGTCATTTCGAGTACTTTCTAATGTACATTCGCATTTATCGATTGTTGAAGGCTGGGATGGGATAAATCATGGTCTAAACCCGTCGATTGATGGTCTAGGGGTGATTCGGGGTCGTCTCAAGCGATCACGGATGTGTACAGACCCGATCTCAGCGATCGTTTTCGGTAATTTTCGCCAATTGGCGAAACTGGAAAAACTAGGCATGTCTTTACATTTTTATTGCACCCACCTAGGTCTAAATGGGTCAGTGCACATCATGTGATTATAACCCAGGTCCGGTTTAATCTAAATCATGCTTTGATACCAACTTGTAACGCCCTGAAAATCGGGGGTCGAGCAGGTATCCAACTCCCGAGTTCCAACGCATCACTTAGGCAACAAATATGATGATGATTTGATGTTGTCTATGTTAGTACATAAAACATGAATGAGATTAAGCTAAATCAGCGAATTATACTTCAGGGACAGTTGAATTTACACAAGCGGAAGACTGTGATAAGGGTATAAAATATATAAATCATTATAGGTCCCCAAAGTATGAACGCATTGTCAGGTCAAATAGTTATAAGTATTAATTCAAAATACAAAATGTCAAAAGAGTAGTAGTCCTCTACAAGCATGAACCCTGAAGCCCCGTCGATTCAGAACGGTCTATGAGAACCCGCCTGAATACTGCATATATAAGAATGCCTCCTCATCATCCTCAAAGTCCAGCTCTGCCTTGTAGGCTACACCATCATCTAAACCTACAACAAGGTCTGGTTGGTGTGTACAACACTGTCCCGTAACGTGGGAGTGAGTGATCAACTCAGTGGAACAATAAAGCAAAGGTCAACATATTATCAAACCATTTAAGTAGTAATGATAAAGCAGCACAATCAGACATCCCTAAATACTCTGATTAATGCAAGAATGATATGAAATAATGATGCATGCCCTCGCCTGCGTTCCCTCAGCGACTTCATCTCACAATCGCGTGTGAAACACTTCCTCAGTGCTTGACCTACTACGCCAAATGCATACGTAATGTGGTGTATGAGCGTGATTACCAAGTTCTCATTAGTCATTTTCATACAGCAAGATTGGGAAGCTAAGGTACCTCCCTTATATCAATTCCCAAACAATGATCCATTCTAGGGTCGTCAGTCCTAGCAATTCTCATACGATGTTGCGGTTCTCGGTCACTACAAAGGGCTCGTCACCTTATCAGTGCAGGCCTAGTTTATACTCTAATTATTATGGAAAGACTCGTCGCCTCTGCGCAGTCTTAGAGTATGCTCGAGGTCACTACGAATGGCTCGTCACCTAGACGTAGGCCGACAGCTCGAATATAGTGTCCATTACCACCATATTTGGCTCACGAGTCGGGTTTGCTCAATGGTCACTACCGGGAGGCTCGTCACCCTAGCATAGACCGACAGCTTGACCACGGTGTCCCATACCACCATGCCCAGCTCATGACTCTTAGTGGATCGAGGTACTAAAGTTAAAAGAGTTTTCACTGGTGAGTTTGGTACCTTAGATTCAAGCAGTAGAGTCCATACATGGTGAACATACATCGGGTCAATCGGGTTACTTGACGAGCTCGACTAGTACGAGTGCACATAGACTTAATCGACATGGAGTGCATAAGCATTCCGCCTGGCCTAGCCACTATTGTCAAGTGACGTACGACTCAGATTCGTCGAACACATCTATCGTGGCTAAAACAGTTCAGCCACTAGTTGTAAATCATTACCGATTGCCTGAACTACTACGTAGCCCCAAACACACTCCAAATCATAGCATTCAAATGTAATAGCCAAGAAAGCATGTAACAACACAATTAAATATAGATCCCATATCGGCATCTCAACGAACACATAGAATACATGTTAACATATATGAGCATTTAATTCACAAATCACATAGTAGTAAAATAGACTACATGAAGAAAACTATAACCCTGGATAAGGGGATTGAGAATCCTATCTCAACACCCTCATTAAGCACATTACATTAAGCATTTTTTTACTCAGGCATTTTATCAAACACTTAGACTACACATATTACGTACATGTAATAAATTAGTTAAAACGCACATCGTAGCAAATCCTTCCACATAGGAGTTGCCACACGTACAACCATCATATATCCTCACACATAAATCATGGCAAGCACAAATCATGAATCCATATTCATTCAATCATTTCAACAAACACTTAGAATGCATTAAAAACAACATAGTTTATATCTATGTGTAATATACGGGAAACATCGTGTCTAAGCATATGAGATAGTAATCAAGTCAGTCATAAATCGTTACTGACATTGAAAGCCTTGAAAACCATAACCTAAATATTTATAGTCCGCACCTAACGCCGGTAAACGCGTATCGAACTCAGTTTGTATACCGAGTCTGTGTCTACGGCACCACAACAACCTATATCAAGGAATAGGTTAGCTATTTCATCTATTACAATAGTTGAAAACTCTAAAACAGGTTAAGGTTAGGATTCCTTACCCAAGTACGGAATCGGAATCACCCGTATAGCGATACAGATAGGGTGGCTAAGTGCCTGGAGCAACGGGATTAAATCCCAGGATGAATCTCTAACTCTCTCTCTCTCTTTCTCTCTCTTTCCTTTCCTTTTCCTCTCCTCTCTTTTTTAGGGTTTAAAAATTCGTATGGAATATAAGGGAGAGGGTTTAAGGCCCTTATATAGGCCCAGGTCTGATGGAAATGGCCCCAGGGCCAAGGTATACTTAGGTTATATTCAAAAGGCGTTTGTTTCAGCCCAATGGATCACTTCTGGTGGCCCCTTTTCCACATGCGGTTGGACTTAAGCTCCCTGACCATGGATCTAGGTCAGGCTCAGTTTTCACTTCGATCGGGTTTACAGATCGACCGTGGCAGATCAGTTTCAGTTCAACAGTCACCACCACTCAATTAGGGCTACAAGTACATTGCCATGCATGGGAAATTTTTCTGATCCGAGGGTGTATTTGGGTTAGATTCTGACTATCTGAATCTTTATATTTGACCTGCAAGCGACACGACTCAGTTTACTTAAATTCAAAATTTATCTCTAAAGACATTCACATTTCTCACACACTTTGTTCCAGGCTCAAGTTGTGCATTTCTAGACACAATTAAGACTTGATTTTTGAGGAAGTTGTCAAGTCCAGTAATGCGGTCATAGCTGTATAGTTTTACGGTTATTGGACTTTTGACGTGTGGTTCAGGTCCGTATGGAGTTTCGGTGTGCTCCCGAGAGCAACCGGGTTTAGGGATGGATTCTACATTTCAGGGTAATGTAGCTTCAATGATTCTTCATGGTTTGAGTCTTGCAGATCATATTTAAAGTGATTAGTGCCAATTTCATAAGTACTCTAGTTTAGCACTTGCTAATATTAACCTAATTTTTAAAAGTTTCGGTCCTGAGTGATTTTTGTCTGAGGTTGTACTCGGATCCTTGTACGGATTTTTCCGAGACGTTATAAATACTTAGGGCTAATTAAGTAGCTGGTAACATTAGCTATAATTTGAATCTACACTCAGATGTTGGATTTAGTTCTTTACGCAAAAAGATACTTTGCAGCTATTTTTTACGACCGACTGTAAAAATCTCTTCCCCATTCCAATTTATCTAACTGAAAAGTACTTTCATTTGGAAGGCAAAGGTTTAACCCATTATCATAGGACGAACCCTACCATCTGAATATCGCCTAGTCCTATTTTACATATTGAGGGAGGGCTAAATAGGCGACTGATCTCATCAAATTTTGGTCATACACTGTGTCTGTCTATCTTAGCGATTGGGGTCATAGTTGTTCGATTTGCATTGAGCTACAATTTCAATTCTGGTACACCCGCTTTCCAACTCCTGAAAACGAAAACCGACCACGAACAGACCATACACATTTATATAATAACTTAATTAGGTTTGCAAATATAAAGATTACAAGTGAGTTCACACAATAATATTCTAAATATGTCAATTGCACCAAGTTGAAGTGAGATGGTCTGGTAGACTCAAAGGAGTTACAAACTGTGATCTAGCTGATCACAAATTAATATTATTTTGTGGTCCAAGCATACCACCAACATCACATAAGCAGTTACAGACTTACAATAAACAAAAGGACATAACACAGAGAAATAGCTAGGCATCGTTCGTCAACTCTATGACCTTGTTCCAAGCTGGTCGATCCAAAAGGTCATTGCACCATGCACCCACATGCACGCGCGCGTAGAACAGCTCCTTAACAGGTGTGCCCATCAGGCATTGCATGCAAGGGAGGTGATGCAAGTCAGCCAAGCTGAAGTAGTCTCCACCCAAGTACTTGTTTTGCTCGAGTCGCGACTCGTAGACATCCAGCACCTGACTCAGCTTCGCTTCGTACTCGGTCACCAGGGCTGAGTCGACGGCCATGCCGAACATGGGCTTGAATATCAGCTCCCTTACTAGCTTAGAAGCCACAGGGTCAAAATGGTGGGCCTCCACCTCCATCCACATTCCAATCGTTGCCATCCTCTTTGGATCCTGATAGATCAGCTCCGTTCCTTTCTCAGGGTAACTATGAGCTACGTACTGCGTTATCGCCCTTGATTCTGCAGTTAATTACATGGTTGACGCTGGATCAGTTAATCATGTGGGGTCCACCTGCGAGATTTGGCTATGATAGGAAAGACCCACGGGCGGACACAATCCTAGCCCTTCCATACATGGTGTCTCGGCCTGCGTATTTCTCGGGAGATTTTCATATTCCGACGTTTTTCTCGCGATATTATCGGAAATTTTGGCAAAAATAAAATATTTGAATGTATTTATTGTGAACTAATAATAAATTTAAATTATATTATTGAATGATTGTTTTAACCTCTAAATGTTTCGCGTTAAAAAGCGCAATAATTTCGCGATAGAATCCCGAGAAATAAAAATTCCGATATTTTGAAAATATCGCGATAGAATCCACGCTCTTGACTGCCGGTAAAGATTATACACCAGGCATGGGTGTATAACAAAACGAAAAAAGAGAAAACGTTACCAAAGAGCTTGAGATCCCCGTCTTCGAACGCAGGAACCTGACCGAATGGCTGCACGACAACAGCCGAAAGAAAAAACAACCGCATTAATAGGTAAGAAACACACACCATATTTCAGTGTATAATCTCTACGTGTGGATCACGCCCGCGCTGTCTATTTTGTACACTGTGGCCCATGTAAACATCACGGACAGCCTGATGGACGGATGTGATCCATCACACGTGTCTTGGATGACATGTACACGCGTCTTGCACTTGAAAGTATAAAGCAACTTACGTTTAAGGAGAGAAATGGCTCCTTTTTGTGGTCCCCGGCTGCCATGTTGACGGGCACGAGCTCGTACTCGAGATGCTTCTCGTATAGGCAAGCGAGAACTCGTTGCATGGCCGTCGAAAGCACTTCCCCGTAAACTTTTGGAACCGCCATAGCCGTTGGATCTTATAGAGGGAAAAGAGAGAGAACGTTAAGAACTAACGCGCTGAGCAAGAAGATAGAAGAGTTCGTGGCCTTTATGTAGAGTAAAGCCGCTTTGGTCGTCCTTCGAGAGTGTTCTCCATGTCTTCCTTCTTACACCTGCCAATTGCTATCTATGCCGTTCATCAAGTGGGTCCCATTGTAAATCCTTCCTCGGCCCAAAAATAGGCCTAACTGGACATAAGGTTGTCCACACAGCGGTTCATCTCGCTGGCTGTTTGCTATGGATAGAGCGTGTCTCCAAAGTCGAACAATCCCAACCATCCAATCTTTAGCAGTTGACTGGATGGTCAGAAAAGAAAGTCAATAGCGTTACGGGCTGACGTACATGCATGCGACATGTGCAAGGTCATTATTTTTTAAAGATGGAATTACTTGATAGGGGCACTTAAAATGGTATACGTTGTAAATATTAACTGAATGTAAACCGACTAACTCAACAATCCTAACGTCTTATACAAGGGCACCTTTTTTTTAACAGCATTAGATGTGATTCTTTTTAACCGTTTAATAAATGTAAAAAATATTATACAGTTTAATAACTAAAGAAGGGTGATTTTAGGTTCATGATACGTCTAAACTTGTAGCGATTTTGACCATACTAGTATCGTGGTATGGTCAAATTCTTGAATATTTTGAGGGTGGCCATCTGACAAGTTGTAATACCCCGTACTTTTCAGTACTTGAGTGTTACCATGAAATTTAATTTAGTATAAATACAAGCCTGGCGTAAGTGAACATTCACTCTCATTCTAGCCTAAATCCAACCATTGAAAACAATCCCCTTCCGTATATCAAACTATCCATTTGATTGATTCTCAAAATGGCTCATCACAACTTCAGCTGACATCTACTCTAGGACTTCACTCGCATAGATCAATCGAACCGTTCATTTTAATACCAGGGCTTGCATCATTCGATCCACCATCAATCATGCCCATAACAGGGCTTGCATCATTCGATCCACCATCTATCATGCCCATAACATCCTGTAAAGAAATCCGTCACTTGATCGCACTGATCAAACAACCTAAACATTATATCAGGCACCAAAGTGCACTTAGATGGCTCTTAGGATTATTAGAGCGATTGATAAGTGATTTGAATCAATTCGGCCAATGGTTTATAAGGCAAACATTGTATTTGAGCATGTAACTACAAAGATGTGTAATTGCTCAAAAGTAACCCAATTGAATGGTTGGATGAGACATACATCATAGTTTGAGGACTGAGCAACTTAAGAATCATTTGGGGTTGATCAGATTAGCATCTGAAGCTAATTTGACCGTTAAACGTTCGTAAAACTCTAAAAATCATGTACTGTGGCCCACTTGAGTTCCACATCAACTTGTATGTCATGCTTGAACATTCCTTAGGATACTTAGGACCTTTTTGATCGCTGACGTTTAATTTCAAGATGATCCGACCATCGGATTGATGGGAATCTACCAATATGATCCAAATCAAGTTGTGGGGCCAACCTGAACTTTAGATCTACCTGATCTTTAGTCAGAGGCTTTTATTGGACTCTCCAAGGATAATGGACGGAGTCGATCTCATTGATCATTACAGTGGACCCCAATTTGGGGCAGCGCACGTGCACAGTTCACATGCACTCCTGTGCACTGGATAGGGCAACCTAGTCAAAGCGGGCTGACTCGCGATTTCCTTAAAAAGGGGAGTTCCTCTCTCTCTATTATTTCCGCCGGCATCGGTTTCAAACGGATTGCTACCCTTTTTGCTGATTTGTGGTCCATCATCATCATCCTCCCGGACGATCCAAACCGTCCATACGATCAGGGAGGTGGAGCTGAACAAAAACCAACCCATATCGTATGTTGGAATGTATGTGCGTGATCACGATCTCCAGTGAAAGCATGGCCTACAAACACATGCTTTCCAAAAATGGAAATTCCATTCCGCTGCTGCCAGCTTGGCGATCCGCGTGATCTCCTCTCCTTGCATATCGACCGTTCATACGAGAGAAATCCTAACCCTCCACGTGGATTGGGAACTCCATTCGTGGTATAGAGAGAACATCGGCCAGTTTTCTCTCTTACCAGCGGTATTCGAAGGTTGTGAAAAACCCTAGCATTCAGGCCATTGGATCCAAATCCAACGGTGCTAAGAGAGTCTGGGATATGATAAAAGAGCTACGGATCGAGTGCAACAGGGATCCTCACCAGTTCTCACGGGTTTGCACGAAAACAAGCCAAGAGCTTACAAGCTCGAACCCACCAGAAAAATCTCCATGGAGCTTCACTCCGATCATGATCCGATCGTGATCTAAGCTTCATACAATTCCTGTGGACTCTTCTGAAGAAAGAAAATGGAGAAGGAAGCCCTCGTGAAGGAAACGCCATTAACGGCTCCCTCCTTCTTCCTTGTTCAAAGCGCAATGGCTCCTGTTCAAGTTAGGACAAGCATGTTCGTCCAGTGGGGTTGTTCGCCTTCAAAAAGAGCTGAGAGATAGAAGAAAAGATAAGAAGGAGAAGAAGAATACGAGGAAGGAGAGAGTGAGTGCGAGCGTAGGTCGCACTGCACCGCTGTCGAGCTGACTGGACTCGACCGCTGAGTCCGAGTCATGTCAAGGCGGGTTCAGCAATCTCTGCTGAACTGATAGTAGAAGAAGAACAAAGAAGAGAAACATGAAAGGAGGGGAAAAGAAAAAAAGAAGAATGAGAGGAAGAGGTGCTGCTAGTGCACTGCACCAACTCGACTCAGCTCAATTGAGCTTGAGTCAGGCCCGGCCTGCCATCCATAGCTGGACGTTTCCAGCTGAAAGAAAATGGGAAAATAAGAAGAAGGAGAAAGGGAAAGCAAAGGAAAGAGTAGAGAAGAGTGTGCATGTCGTGTTCTCCACACCATTACCGAGTTGGGTCACCTCGCTACCTTGACTCAGTAGACTCTTTAGCCCAGTTGAGGCTCGAACGTGGCCCAAGATAGGTTGTTGAACACCCCAGCAACCTCCTGAATGGAAAAAAAAAAAAAGAAAAAAAAAAGAAAGAAAAAAGAAGAAAAGAGAGGAAGAAGAAACAAATAGGGAGAGAAAAGCCAACGCTGAGTCAACTCGCTGGCCGGATTGCTTACTGTAGTTCCAGCGAGTTGCTGGTCATTTTGTTGACAGTTATGGAGTTTAAAAGAGGGAAGAAAGGAAGGAAAGAGGAAGAAGAAGAAGAAGAAGAAGAAGAGAGGAGTGAGGGGTTTTGCCGTCTTCGTGGGGTTTCTGCCAAGTTCACTCGGTCTAGTTGTGTGGAGTTGGGTCAACTTAGTTGAGTTGTGTCAGGTTGAGTCGCGGAGTGGGCCGACGGTTCGAATTGAGATCGAACTGAAATACTGAGTCAACTCGCTCAGTCGAATCATCGAGTCAAGTAACCGGTTTGACGTAGGTGAGTCAACACTTTCTTTCCATGCTAAACTCATTTTAATGTATTATTACCATTGTTACCATTATTTTATGAGGATTGACAACATTAGATATGGTTAGCCATTAGCAGATTATTTGTGCCCAACCTAGTTATGGTAAACAAAATTGTAATTATCAAATAGTAGTATTTTATTTAACTCTCTTAAATATTATCCTTAATGGTAGATCATAGTATCTCTTATTGTCACTAAATTCATTATTGATAGTTATGCTTATTATCATTAGAAAATATTATCATTTTCCTTATGGGATTAGTATAATTCTTGTTAATATGATTATTGGTATTAGTCCTTATTATATTATTGTTAGTAAAAATTTTATTATTAATATTTGTATTATTTAAGAGATTATTAGTCATTATAAGAATATTAGATAATGTCGGTATATATAAATATGAACTTGTGAATCATCATTATTAATATTGATTGTTTAATACTTCTATTACGACTATTATCTCATTCATGGTACAAAATTAATAATAATAATAATAATAATAATCAGAGTTCAAACCCTAAAATCTAAGCCTAGAACTAAACCATAGGATGAAAATCCTAATTCTACATCAAAACCATAAAGATAAATAATTCAAGCCCTAGGCTATGACCTTAAACATAGGTAGTGCATAGAACTTGGATCTAATGGTATAAGTTCATGATTTGTGGTAGGATTCAACTTTAAGGGCACACGCATTCCCTAGCAACACTAGTGGCGATTCGATCGTGAGGTGATGATTTCTTCCCATAAGCTTTCCATTAGAAGTGGGCAGAACTGACCCGATCCGACCCAATCCGGCCCGTTCCGAACAGAACCGATAGCTCTGATCGGGCCTGATCGAGTTGGGATTTCCAGATCCGACATTTTTTTGGGTCAGGTCCAGTTAAACCTCTATCCGGACCGATCCGACCCAGATACCCGAACCGAGTGGATCTGAATCAAACCAAACAGATCCGACCCGGATGCATAGCCTTTAACATCAGGTAGGTGGCTAATGTTTTTGGTTCTACAGCCAAACCGCGTCTGCTACTTGCATTCTATCAACTGTCCAATCCCATCAACCCAAAGGAAAAAGTATGGAGTGGACATGGACATGGGCATTCTCAATTCCTACTTTTCCCCCCTCCAAGATAGGGATGGATGGAGTCCCTCTTATTCTTCTACTTTTATTATATCCTTCCACGGTCCTCTTCCTCTTCTTGATCACCATCACCACCCCCTTTTTCTTTTTTATTGTATATCTTCTAGTTCTTTTCCTAAACGGATTCTTCTTCAATGGCGGGGGAATCTGTCTCTTTCAAGCATACTCCCACCTGGGTAGTCGCCGTCGTCTGCTCTATCATCATCATCATCTCTCTCTTTGTCGAACGCATACTTCACTACTTGGGGAAGGTTCTGTCTGTTTGCTGCAATGTCTTTAATTTATTTATTTCCTCTAAAAAAATAATCAATAAAAAATGTTTCCGTCTTTCTATTTTTTGTTTCTTGGCTTCTCTTGCAGTCCTTGAAACATAATAGCTAGGATGCACTTTTCGAGGCCTTACAGAAGCTAAAAGAAGGTTTTTTATTTGTCACTTACCCCCATCCAACTCTGTTTCTGCCTTCACTTCTCCTTGGGAGTGGATTATAAATCTGAGCCGATGCGAATCGTGCCAAATCTGATCCGACTCGATTTTTCTGACCGAGTCGGACTCGAATCGGGTCAGGTAATGAAAATATCGGATCTGACTGAGTCAGTTGCCCCGAACTCGGTACTGGATCGGGTCGAGTTTGGGTCAAGTCAGTGAAACTTCGGATCTGGCCGGGTTGGGCCCAATCCGAGTCGACTCGAACCGATGGCCACATCTACTTTCTATTTCCAAATTAGTTAAATAATAGTCTTTATCAAAATCACATATGTTATCTTATAAGATGTAATCTATTACATTAGTCATAGACTCTTAAGTTATGACTTATATTTGACTTATGAATGCATGCAATAATTATTTACATGATGACTTCCATTTAAATTTCAATCCATGACCTTTGTGATTAGTAAATGCTTCACATACATCTAGCATGCTATATCTATATGCTTTCACATGAATTGTTGTAAGTCGTATATGAATATCTATTTACTACACTTACTAGTGAGTAACTCTCTCTTGTGTATGTGAACCCATACTTAGGATGTAACATGATAGGTTGTGGTAAGAAATGGGCCCTCGATTCAGAGGTTATATGGGACATGAAATATTAATGTGGGATTTACCATCCATAGGACATACGGCTTGAGCGGCTTAGAAATGATTTCTTTTAACCACATTGATTTAGCCTTGCCTGACCCTTTTACCATTTTGATTTGATTTCCGTGCACCCTTTTTGCCTTGGCGATTTGACATTTGTCCCATTTTTTGAGGTTTGCCTGATGTGGCTTTGATAGCCTATACCATGCGATGGTAATCCCTACTTACTGAATTTTATTGTCTACTGGTCGACGGGAATTCATTAAACATCCTAAGATGAGAAAATCTCATGGGCCGAGTATGGTGGTCATAGGACACTATGCCCGAGTTGTCGGCCTATGTTGGGTAGTGAGCCCCCTGTAGTGACTATTGAATTACTTAAACCAGCTGATTGTAATTGGAATAATAATGGGTTGGCTAATCATGCATTCATAGCATATTGGCGATAACGGGTGGCTAATTCTGGATGTTGTAGCACATGCCCTTAGGCTTAGTGCATGGGGTATCGTTTCGCTAGCTCCTAGACCATCGACTATCGACATACGTACATGGTATGTACGATGACTTAGTCACTGTGTTGTACGAGATATGCTACGCTAGTGACCGGTCTTATGCATGGGTGACCAGCCCAAGTCCGACTGGATGAGCATCCCCGGGTCGATGTGCATTCATACATCCATGCATTTAAAAAGACTGCATCATGTATTATTTTGATTACCTTGTTGTTTTTAACTATACTTAGCTAAGGCGGCGGTGTGTAATCTTAAGAAAAATTCACACTGAGTTGGCCATTCATCCATCAAATATATAACTATACAGATAGTACAGGTGGCGTAAATGATATGCATGCATGTTCAGATTTGATGGGGAGTAGGGTGCAGGTGCCAGTTGGGATGCATGGCTGTGTTTGTCAAGAGTAGCTGCACGATATTGCGACTTAAACTTATATACATTTTATTATTTCTCTTGTGTAATTTATGTAATTCTTGTATTGGTTATTTCAGACTCATTGGTTTGTATAAGTCATTATGAGCAACCTCTTGTATATTTTAAATGTGAATACAATTTTTCTTTGTGTTGATTTGTCCATCCTACGCTAAACTGCTAACTCTGAAAGAATATATATATATATATATATATATATATATATATATATATATATATATATATATATATATATATATATATATATATATATATATATATATATATAGCTTTGGCTCTCTATAGGTTAACAATCGGGTTTTTGGAAAACGAGTCATATACTCGGGTCCTGAAAACACGAGGCGTTACACAAGTCTTGAAAAGTTTTTCAGAAAAAATTATCCTTGTACACAAAAATAGAAAATAATGAATGAAGAGAGGACATCGGCTGAAAGTCTTGTGCTCCATGGTACTCTCTTAGTTGTGGGCCTATTGTGATTTAAGTTTTCAATCTACACAGTCCATTAGTTGTGCGAGTTCATCGTAATATATAACCCAAAATTTGAAGGTTACTTACAGATGAAGTGGACCACACCACAATGAATAGTATAAGTTACACGCAACCATTGAAAACTACCGGGTGGACCATACACCTTTTCGATAAATATGATATTTGTGTGTTCCATTCATAGCTGTATATGTGATATTATGAATAGGTTAGATGACATATAAATATCATTATTGGCACCATAGAGCTGACTCTATACTGTTCTGGTTAATCACATGTAGGTACAATAAAAAATGGCGTGAGTGAGTGTTGAGGGTCAAATATTGCATATCAGACCACAATTATTGCTTGGATTTACGAACATGGTACTGTTTAATGGCCCGATTTAATCGTGTTTGTGATGAAGGGTGTATTTACGAGCTTGGATTGAAATAGGATGCTAAAAGCATGGATTTAACGCTCATGAGTCACCAAGGCAAGGGATGGACCCCAGGGGACTAAGATTGACGGATTTACACGTCGGAGATCCGAGAAGATCGAGAAACTGAAGCTCAAGTGGCCTAAAAGTCAGCCAGAATGCAAGATCACAAGGTTTTCACCATCCATTTGGCTCGAAACTTCATGCATAGCCTAATGACCATAAATTAACCGTACATGTCAAATTTGAACCATTGGACCCCTGTGTAAATGGCCCAACGGATAGATCAGCCCGTTAAATCCTGACATGGGGCCCACCTGATATCTGGATATGCTTCAATCTTGGTCTCAACGCGTTAAATGGGATGAGGAAAGGAATGGACGGAGCGGATTCTTCATTTACATTAAGATGGGACCCACTTTACATGGTGTATATGCATAACACACATGCACTAGACGAGCACCAAAAAATCAAGAAATCGGTCAGCATGCACTGACCAATGCTTTTTTAAAAAGTTTTCAAAACACATCAGGGACGGTCCCCGTCCGATTAGGTTTCACTAGTGGGCCCCACTCAGTGCCTGGAACAATGATCTGGACCGTCCATTACTTCCGCGGGGTAGCTAAAACCCTCTTCTAGGTGGCCTTTTTTCCCTATACACGTGTACGTACATGGATCGTGATTAAACACAAGATGGATGGTGGAATGAAAAGTCTTGTGGGCCACACCAAATCAACCTGGTCTCTGCCCGACCAAACTTTTTTTCATCTTGAATCCAATGGACGGAGTGGATTTTGCAGAAATCAGAAGTAGTGGGCCCCATCGACAGCCAGCGCAAGAAGCGTTGGCTCTATTTTGCAGTCCGAAAGAACCAAACGTTCCGGATCTTCCTGGCCCACCATCGATGGTCGGATGGCCAATCTGAACCATCCATCGTGTAGGCCATCCCAAAATGTCCTATGGGACGTTGTTTCTTTGGAAAGAAAGCAAGGGAAGTGGGAGTTTCGGCGCTGTTTTTGTGGCTGTGTAAACAGGACCTGCGCAAACCGACTGTTGCTGCGAAATCTCTCCACGCAAGCCGACTTTAACACTCCACCGACCATATCTGCTATAAAAGGAGAAGGAGAGATGACGTGTAGGGGATCATCTTGGGCTGGATGTGAAGCACAGGAGAGAGAGAGAGAGAGAGAGAGAGAGAGAGAGAGAGAGAGAGAGTAGAGTTATTTTTCTTTTTCTTTTTCTTTATTTTATTTTTGTTTAAATGATTTAGTTTAATCATGTTGCCGAGCTAAACCTCTTAGCTAGGGCTAAGAGGAGAAGCTTGTAGCGTGATTAGGATGGTTGCTTTGTTTTGATTCATGCTTCATTGAACTCTTATGGATTCTAGTTTGATTATTAAGGATTACTTTTAGTTTTTAATGGTTTATTGTGACTCAAATTACAGTAGATCTGCAATAGCTTTAAGTATATTTTTTTCATTATGAGATTGTGAACTTAGGAGGCCCTGTTATTTACCATCGTCTCATGGGCATGGTTGGGTGATGGAACCCTTCTTAACTTTCACAATTCTCTCATGATTGGCTGTGAGATTGGTAAATTGCTGTTGTTTGCCATAGTCTCCTGGGCATGGTTAGGTGATGGAATCACTTCCAAATCTTCACCAATCTTATATGTTGATAATTAGATCCATGAGAAGTTCAGAGATCTGACAAATCTCTTCTTACCAACTGGACAAGATCAGACTTTGATTCTAGTTGAGTCCCTGAATCAATACAAGGTAACTTCCCAATTGCTACAAGTGGATCCTTGACACCCTAGTTCCTTACCTTTGAATTCTAGATTTTAGATAAAGATTTCACCATTATTCCTTAAATTTATTTGATTTAGATTTCGTCTTAGTCTAGTACTAGTTCTAGTTCTACTTAGTTTCAGATAAAGTACAGGTTTCGGTCCCTTGGGATTCGACCTTGGTCTCACCGAGTTTATTACTACATCACAACCCTATGCTTAGAGAGTGAACAGTGAGAAGTTTCGATCATTATGATTCCCTATGCCCAAAGAAAAGGGTCGATTCAATCTGTTTGATCACGAGGCCCATCAAAAAGTAGATCTAATCTATTAATAATATTAATAACTTATGATTTTCATAAAAATGTGTGAACTTCACATTGTTTCGGTTTATCAGTGGCCCACAGTGAGGAAAAGGGATCAATAGTTTGCTGGTATAATACCTACTGTCTTCTTGTATTGTGGGCCATCAAATCTAAAGATTTTGATAATTCTATGAACATTTTCCTTCTTAAAAATTATGAAGAGAATGGATGAAGTGGATTTGACCAAAAGCCCAAGATGGGACCTAGAGATGTCACACAGAAAGGAGTTTATAATGCCAAAAACGAACGTAGTGCCCCATTTTGAACACCGACCTCAACCCTACCACTCCCTTTTAAAGTTTCTTCTCTAGGACCCTCATTTGCCCCTTCTGGTTCTATTATTTCACCATGATTGTCTCCGTCATCGTCTTTCCAACTCCGACTTCTTGCACTTTTCGTAAAAATGGCAAACGAAGGTATGTGGATATATAATATTTCATATATATATATATATGTACTTTTTATTTCTATTGTGGTTTGTGAAAAACTGGCACGGTCGAGGTTGTCAATACTTGGCACGGTCGATGCTGGCATACAATAATGGTTGAGTTGTTAATATTTGCGATAGTCAAGGTTGGCATCCAATAATGGTCGACGTTGTCTTACAGTCATGGTTGAGGTTAACATCTAATAATGGTTAAGGCCGTCTTACAGTTATGGTCGAGGTTGGCATCCAATAATGGTCAAGGTTGTCTTACAGTCATGGTCGAGGTTGGCATCCAATAATGGTCAAGATTGTCATACAGTCATGGTTGAGGTTGTCATACAGTCATGGTCAAGGTTGACATCTAATAATGATCGAGGTTGTCATCCAATAATGGTCGAGGTTGTCTTATAGTAATGGTCGAGATTGGCATCCAATAATGGTCAAGGTTATCTTACAGTCATGGTCAAGGTTGGCATCCAATAATGGTCGAGGTTGTCTTACAGATGGTCGAGGTTGTCTTGCAGTCATGACCCAATGTGGATGATGACCTCGACTCTTAATGGATGACAACCTTGACCCAATGTGAATGACAACTTCGACCCAATGTGGATGACAATTTCGACCCTCAGTGGATGTCAACCCCGACCCTTAATCGATTACAACCTCAACCCTTAGTGGATGACAACTTCAACCCAATGTGGATGACAACCTCAACCCTCAGTGGTTGTCAACCTTAAGCCTTAGTTGATTACAACCTCGACCTCAACCTTTAGAGGATGACAACCTCGACCCAATGAGGATATTAACCTCGACCCTCAGTGGAAGACAACCTCAACCCTTAGTGGATGATAATTGTTGATGCAGAAATCTGGACGTCCTCAGACCACTTATTAGATGTAAGAGAAGACAGATAGAGACCCTGGTTGTTGTAGGGGACCCTCTAATGCCAAAGTCAGACAGGTAAACTAGGCCTAGTAGAATGTAGGGTTTTTTAGAGTGGTTCATGTGTAAGATTATGTGTACCTTTCATCATTAGGGATGCTCCTATTTATAGGTGAGGAGAGGCGGTGGCATAGAGGATATTCCCTATTTAGTGGGAGTGTATTGTAGTGGGATTCGGATCCCTGGCGTATCGCACTGTTCATAGATCCTCAGCGGAGATCTCGGACAGACCCGTGTTGCAATCATCTCCCTCGATCCTTGGTTAGAATCTCAGATGAATAAGTTTGGTAGGATTTGGACAGTCGGTCTCAGGTGGGAACTAGTAGAAGCGAGCAGTGGGAGGCCGAGGTGGGGAGTTGTTCCAAGGAAGGGTTCGGCCGACCTAGGTTCTTCTGTTGAGTTGTTTCTGAGCTCCTTTTGTCGTCAGGGAGATTAGCGATCGGCCGACCTGCCTTCGACGACTATTAGGAGAACAAAGTCCATCTCCTTTATTACTCAGATTGGGGTCGACATTGAGCTCTTTGTCGTATCATTTGTTGACTGACCTCGTGGCGCATACGGATCTACGACCTAACCTTATCTTATTGGTCGGTCCATTTTTACCCATAACGGTAAGCCCTTACTTCCAAGCTCGCACAGCGGGCTGGCGAAGTAGGTCGGTATTGGTGAGGTCGGACTATCCTATGTATGGGGTGTCGGGTTTGTTTGTCATTAATGTTGGATAGGGCGGATAGCGCGAGGATTAAACCATATTTGCAATCATGGTACAACACACTCGAGATAATGCGCACCACTTGAGGTCGCGTGCGCTGGCGGCATGCTTGCTCGGCTTCTTACCTATGAGATGCTGACGTGTGGCATCTTCTGGAGAGTTGGGTTGGCCCGCGAGTGGGAGAGTTCCATGTGTCCGAGCGCGATCATCGAGGCATCATTTTGGTTGTCATAATGAGTGTGGTCATTAAATGTTGTGTAGTTGAGTCCCCTATAAAAGGGGATGCCCTAACATTATTGGGGCTATTTACTATGTTGTCTCTCTGCCTCTCTACTTGCTCACCCCAAACGTAGGCGATTTTCGGTGACCTCCAAGCTCCTCCTTCTCCAGTGAGCTCTGTTCCATGTCTTCCATCCCCCTTTTATTTTCTTTTTCTTCTCGGTCTACGGTTTCCGGAGGCCGTTCCGATTAAAAAATATTGAGATCATCGAACCAATGGGGGAAGTGGTCCCATTGTGATTGTGGGCGGGATGATTTTGACCTTTTGGAGAGTCCGCCCTCTCTGGTGGTAATGATGAGTGACCAGGACTTTAAAGCGTCCCATGGGTCGAGGATGGCTGCCCAGTCCTCGGTCGAGCGGCAAGCAGATGTTGAGGGGGCTGTCTCGGCTAAGGAGGAGGACGGTGAATCTTCATCAAAGTTAAAAGAAACCAGGCCAATTAGGTCGACGTTGACGAAATCCGACCTAATATGGATCAAGTCAGAGTACCACATTCCAAAGTTTGTGGTACTTCGAGCTCCCGTACTTGGTGAAATTTCAAGCGAGCCCTAGGACGGCGAGGTGGCCATATTCTTGGTCACCCTCCAGTGCGGCTTGAGGCTCCCTCTTCCTTGTATACTCAGCGATGTCTTCTTGCATCTAGAGTTAGTTCCTAGGCAGATAATCCTAAATGCCTAAAGGGCGCTAGTGAGGTCGTTCATTCTCTAGGCCAAGCTCGAACAACCCGCGCTGACCATGAATGAATTCCTCCACCTATTATAGGTGAAGTCCAACCCCTACCGTGAGGGTTGGTATTATTTATCTATTTGGCCGAAGACTGGCAAGGCTATAATCATGGACACCCCGACCTCGAACAGGAATTAGAAGAGTAAGTGGTTCTGGACATCGGGAGATTGGGAGGCTCCAACAGCTTTCGGACTACGTCCTCGAGCTCCAACCCATTTAGCTCAAACTAGGTCGATATGCCCAAACTGACTTTTTTACTTGGCTTATTTTTGTCTTCCTTATCTCTGATTGTAATTGTCTTTGGCAGCTCTGGCCAAGTACCCTGTCGGGGTTGACATCAGCAAGTTTTATGGGTCCCATCATGACATATTTGTTATATCCAAATCGTCTATCCATTTGGCGAGCTCGTCATAAGGCTTGAGTCGAAAAATAAGACAGATCTAAATATCAAGTGGACCACACTTGTAACACCCCATACTTTCCAGTACTCAGGTGTTACCGTATAACCAAGCTTAGCATAAATACAAGCCAGGCCTCAGTGAACACTTACGTTCATCCTAGTTTAAATTTGACCATTGAAAAACAGTCCGCACCTATATATTTAATGTACATAAAGTATTATGAAAATAATATTATATTCACTAAGCATGATGGATAATAATTTTACAGAGTATAATTAAATTATAAATATCAACATAGTATTAAATATTTTATACAAAAACTATGAGATATTTTAATAAGATGGTATATTATGTAACAATGAGATTTTAAAAGAGATATTCTACAATTTTCAATCCATACATGTGTAATAGGATATTGTACATTGGGAATTATATATTAATAAATATGTGATTAATAACATGCAAATAGTATCCTGTTAATATTAGAAATTATATTTATAAGTATATATATGTAAGAATTTTTAATTATTTTAATTACAAGAAAATCCATATTAACATTGGTATTAGTTAACAATGCATGATGAAAGCCTTAAATGGACCCTTAAACTCTTTTAACCGTTGACGTTCAATTTTGGAATGATCCGACCAGTAGATCAATGGAAATGCACCATTAGGACTAGAAAGTAGTTCGTATGGCCCACCTAAGCTTGCTTTAACCTCAGCTTCGGTCAGATGGCCCAAATGGGCCCACAGAGGACCCTAAACGGAGTGAATCTCTCATAAACGTCGTGATGGACCCCACACTGAGGTGCATGTGCACCTTAGCCAATGTACAGGGCGTGCACCGGACTGCCAGGAGCGGTCAGAGCTCCTTTGACTTAAAGTTTCCTTAAGAAGAGAGGTTCTCTCTCTCTCTCTCTCTCTCTCTCTCTCTCTCTTCGTTTGAGACAGCCGACGAACAGCGTCCGTTTCTGTCCAACCATGGCTCATCGCTATGGACGATCTGAACCGTCCATCATGTTTAGGGATTGGGCCTCACCAAAACCTAGCTTGTCTCACGTGTTGGAATGCATGTGTGTGAACAAAATCTCTGGCGCAAATCAGTCCCACAAACACATTATTTCCAAAAGAGGAAACCTGTCTCGTGCGACAGGTTGGCGATCCGCGTAAAGGGCGTCTTGCTTGATCTGGATCGTCCAAGTAGACGATATCTCGGCCGTCCATTTGCTTAAGGCGTTCCAATTGAAACCAGGGCCGGTTTTCAATTCCTACCCATTGTTTTGGAGACGGTTTCGAATTGACATAATCTTGACCATTTGATGCCTATCCGACGGTTTGAGATGTTAGGGCGAATGGATATAGGGGAGAGGATCGGACGTTCGGGCATTCTCGTTCGTTTTCTAGCTGCACTCAAGCAACGACTGTTCCTTTCAAAACTTAAACCCACCGCTCAAATCTCTTCCGAGCTTCGAAAACCCTTACCTATAAGCTTCTTAAGATCTATACAAACCTTCCTAAAGGGGTGGATTGAAGGAAGGAGTAGTGGTGACGAAGATGCCATTAATGGCCATCTTCTTCTCCACCGAGAAGTAGTCCGAGCGCCAGCGTTTCAGCCCTTGTTTGGCCTCATCTAGACCCTGTTGAAAGTGACTAGAAAAGAGAAATGGTGGGAGAGAGAAAGAAGGGAGAAAGAAGAAGATGGAGAGGTGCGGTCGTTGCACCGCACCACCTCGAACCAGCTTGAACTGAGCCCAGTTCGAGTTCGAGATTAGACCAAGTCTACTGTGTCGGGTCTGTTCAACCCGCTATTAGGTCATTAGTAGAAACAGGGAGGAAAGATCTAGGTAGATGGGGGGACGAAGAGTGAAAGGGAGAGGGAGCAAGTGTAACCGTTGCACTTGCTGCCTAGTCGAACGAACTCGACCCGTTGAGGCATGAGCCGGGGTCAGTTCGAGTTGGGTGCAAGTTATGTCCACTGCAGACCCTGTGAAAGGCCAGGGAGAGAAGAAGAGCAGAGAGAAGGAGGGAGAAGGTAGAGGAAGAAGATAGTGAAGAGGGGGAGAGTTAGGGCGGCTGTGTATTCAAGTCGCACTGAGTCTAGCTGACTCGGTTTGAGTCATGCATTTGGGAGGATCCAAAACCTGTCTGATTGTAAGAACAGGGTAGGGAAAGGAAGGAAACAAAGAAAAGAAAGGAAGAAGATAGAGGTAAAAGGTGTTGGGGTGCTACTGAGTTGACTCGACTCGACTTGCTCGAGTCGCGGGCATGGGCTGATGTGTTGGGTCGAGCCTTGGCCAAGTCCAGTTGGTGCTGAACTGTCGCGAGTAAAGTGGTGGCCATGATGGGGCTACTGGAAACAGATTGGGATTGGAGGCCCGACTTGCTTTCGAGTCAACCTATATAAGTCATCTTTGCTCCCCAAAGTATTTGATTTATTATGATTAGCCATTAACACATTATTTATACTGGTGTTAATTATTAGATATTAGTAATAGTTCACGCTATTTATTACCATCATACTGAATATTATTATCATGATAGAGTTAATGTCAAATCCATTGTTAATGTTTGCATACATCAATTAACATTGTTACCATCTCTATCCTCATTAGAATTGTTATTATTAGAAAAGAATAGCCATTAGTAAATGATCTATACTAATATTAGTTATGGTAGACAAGAATAAAATAAAATAAAATAATATCATTACTAAATACTAGTGTTTTGTTTTGTCACTCTTAAATATTATTATAAATAGTGGATTATAATGTTAATTATCATCATAATGATTTTTAGTAGCATGTTAGCTAATATTAAACTATCGTTAATATTAATAATTAGCTTGTAGTTACTAGGTTAGCATGGTAAATAAATTTTACATTAATTAGCGTTCAAATCCTAGAAATATAAGCCTAGAACTAAACTCTAGGATGAAAATTATAATTTTACATCAAAACCCTAAGATAAGTAAATTCAAAACCCTAGGCCATGATCTTAAACCTAGGTAGTATGTAGAACTTGGATCTAATTGTACAAGTTCATGATTTGTGATAGGATACGATTCTAAGGGTGCAATTACTTAGCGACACTAGAAGGCGATTCAAAGTATAAGGTGATGATTATTCCCCTTTAGCTTTCCATCTTCTCATTAGCTTAAATTATAGTTTTATTTTAATTTATTAATGATATATCCATTCTATAAGCACATATGTTGATTGTTGAAATTGAATCGCTATATTACGTGCTTAATGTTCATCCTGTATATTTGTTCATGCTTGTGGATTATTTGTGGATTGCTTATGGACTTTAAACTGGTACATTAGTGGAAAACCCCCACTTATAAATGTACACCCATACTTGGGATGTAACTCGATTGACGGTGATTGCAATGGACCTTCAACTTAGTGGTTACTGAGTGGCAGTCTTGATGGATTATTGATGTGAGCCTACCATCCAAGGTTATTATGTCCAATGGTTTTAAAGGATGGTCTTTATCGTATGGTTTTGATATTCGCCCTATGTGGCATATTTTGATACTCGCCCTACGTGGTTTTATTTTGATGTTTTCCCTATATGGGTCCGATGTTTTATACTGTACAACCATGCGATGGTAAGCCCCATATATTGTAATATGATTGACTTCTAGTCGATGGGTTTCATTAAACATCCTAAGATGGTAGCCTCATGGATCGGGGATGGTGGTAATTGTCACGCCCCAAACCTGAAAATTGAATTCATAGGAATCCCGATCGCTGAACCAGGTGCCGACAGCCTCCGTAGTACCCCGTTCTTGGCCCCCAGCGTACATACGCCAGGTTCCGATCCTGGGATCCCACAAGGAGGATTTTCCAACGTACATTTGTCTCATGAGAAGCATAACCACAAGTATACCCAAATCATAAAGGCAACATTATCATCACATATTCACTAATATAATCATTTGGATACAATGCAGAAAGGGAAATATATATATATCGAAATCAAAGCTCCAGAGGACAGCTGCACGCTCCAAGCTCAACGCTGCTGCAACCTAACGCCACCTGCACGCATCTATCGTGCATAAGCTTACAAAAGCTTAGAGGGTGGTGAAGTGTGTGCACAAGATAAGTGTCAAGTGTACAATAAAGCCCATAAATCATACATCATTGGAATAAGCGAAAATATTGACAAGATCATGAATTATACGGTATCAGAGTAAGTGGAAATATGCGGTAAGTCCATGAGTGCTATCAGTAGTACCAAGACCATGCGATGCAAAACATAATAAGACAATGACAAATGCTGAGGATGCAATGCAATATGCAAATCCTGATGAGTCACGAATATCATCAACCTTATCTAGGCCATATAAGTGCAAAAATATAGTAACCCAAAATGCTAAGTACTACAGATGTAATGTGATATGCGGTGCAAATGAAATGATCATGCTGGAATGTGAAGTCGGGATGATAGTACGAAGTATCATAGGCTATGGGGTCCATCACAAGGGACTTCTGTCCAAACCAGTCCCATACCTAAATTTGGATAGTCAGACATAATGTGGTAAACTCCTGATCTCAGGTTAGTCGCGCGCCCAACCGAAATCCTGGTCATGCGAAGGTACACGTGACAAATAGTTACGCACCACCAGCCCGAGTGGAATAGTGAATGAATGAATGAATATGCAATTCCTACTCAATAAGTCCACATATTAGTACGGTTGCTCTCTGAAAAAATCACCGGGGTCTATTACACTTCACTCCGACAGCCTCCTCCCTAGCTGCACAGCCTAGTGAGTGGAAGAGACCTCATTATCCGCCTGCCAATATCGGGCCCGGCTCGTCGACAGCGGACCCATTTACGAGCTGGTCATACTCAGCCTAACTTATAGCCCCTTCACTCGGGCGGATAAGGCCACACCCCCTTCCAACCGACTACGACACAGTGGGAGATACGACCTCAAGGTATAGGCACCGGCGCTCATATTCCACTCGGTCTAGACATTGGAGCATCTCCTAGTACTAAGGAGATTCTGAAATTTTCACTCAAGGACATCCTAAGTGCCCACAGTGCTAGAATCAAGTATTTTCGGTGTCCCATTTAGCCATCCACGATATGCCTGTGGAGGCCACGGCCCTGATGTCGCTAGGGTGTACAATGATCAAGTCACATATATGTGAGATGCATGAGTTACACTATCCAGTCATGCATCAATCCTGCGCATACAGCGTGATAATGTGGGCACTCCGTCTCATAAGGAGTCTCGTAAATAGTCTGCCCAATGGCGTATGCTATGATCAAACAGTCCTCATATCAAGCATACATATGATGCGTATAGGCATGAATCATGGAGTTATACTAAGCATTTTATATGGTGATGAACTATCCTCACAACGAAGATGGGCCTTGATGGCCTACGCATAACAAGTATGGGCCTATCAATGGGCCCTAGAGAGAATTATAATGTTGACATTTAACTAACATTATTCTTACGATGTGGATGTCAAACCAACATCGCTCCCAAGGCACGGCCCGCCATAAATGTCATTACATAACCCATAGTGGAATCACACAATGCAATAGACCTTGTATACATTCCATTGGGCCTCGACCCATGGTCCTCAAATACATCAAATGGGCCTAATAACATGGTTTTCATATATATATATATATATATCAAGGTGGGCCTCAACAACGGGCCTTGAATGCATCACAATGGGCCTCAACCCATAGGTCATAATACATCACAATGGGCCTTAACCCATGGGCCCTCATACATCTCAATGGGCCTTAACCCATGGGGGCCCCTAATACATCATAATGGGCCACAAATATGACAAGATTGGCCTAATCACTTGGGCCTTATATATATATATACCAAGGTGGGCCTTAATGGACGACCACCAATAAATAAAGATGGGCCTCATCCACATACCAAGGTGGGCCTCAATGGATGGCCACAAATAAACCAAAATGGGCCTCATACATATACCAAAGTGGGCCTCAATGGAGGGCCACAAATAAACCAAATTGGGCCTCATACATATACCAAGGTGGGCCTCAATGGAGGGCCACAAATAAATCAAGACGGGCCCCATACATATACCAAGGTGGGGTCCACTTGAACTATAGGTCTGTCTTATTTTTAGCTCATGCCATAAAATGAACTCTTAAATGGATGGACGGTTTTGGATGCAACACTTGCATCATGGTGGGTTCCACCAGATAGGTGAATCTGACTCATTTTTAACTCATGCCATGAGATGAACTCTCAAATGGATTGACGGTTTTGGATGTAACGCTTGCATCATGGTGGGTCACATACCTCATGGTAGGGTCCACATGTGTGGCCCACCAGATGGAAGGATGGTTGGATATAACACAGATATGGTGGGGCCTACTAGCCGTCCAGCAAACGCCTGGACAACATTGATAAAACACATGCATCATGGTGGGATCCACAGTCCACAGCAGTGGACGGTGTGGCTAGAACACATACATCACTATGGGTCCCACGTGGGGCCCACCACCATGTTTATATGCCATCCAATCCATTGATAAGGTCACACGTATCTGGCTGAAAGGGAAAAATAAATTTCATCTTGATCCAAAACTTCTGTGGCCCAGAAAAGGGTTTCAAAGGTAGCCATTCAATCTCACTGTTTCCTATGATGTGGGCCACCTGAGCCTCAGATAGGGCTGATTTTTGGGGATGACCCACAGCCCTAAGGGTCCCACAGAATGGATGGAGTGGATATACAACAAACATCATGGTGGGGCCCACGGCTGGGACCGTGGGTCCCAGTCGTCTGCCCGCCCGCCAGCGCTGGCGCTGCCTACGCCTCTGACAGCAGCAGCGTCAGCTGCTGCTGTAAGTTTTTTTTTTGAAATCTCATTTTTTCGAGATTTTTTGTATATGGGGCCCGTTCCAAGTGAATCCACTCCAATCATTGGATTCTACAACTCATAACAGATCCAAAGAGCCCAATATTGAGTATTTTTCGATGTATTAAAATATTAGGGAAGATTTCAATGGTGAAAACCACCATTTGCTATACTATGGCCTGCCAGAACTTCGGATTGACTCCGTTTTTCGGTTCAACGCCTAAATGAGGTAGGAAAGGGGATGGACGGCTTGGATGAGATTGATACATCAAGGTGGGGCCTACACAAGTGTTCACCCCAAAGGCTTGTAGAACTAAGCTAATATTTGTATTTTCTTTCCACGTCCAGCGTCCCTGGACGCTGGACGGTCTTGGTGTAACACATGTATAAGGTGGGCCTTGCTCCTGGGCCACCAAATGGATGAATGGTATGGGTAAAACATACATTAAGGTGGGGTCCATCCAAGTGAGCCACACCACTACATCATCACATACAAGAATAAAAGAAAAAGAAGGAAATAGAGAGAGAGAAGGAGAGAGGGACACGTGTGATGGAGGGACCCCGGCACTATGGGCCCTCCCTTGCATAATTTAAAACATATATCAAGTGGGTCCCATTACATGTGTGCCCACCGATCAAAATCAACGGTGGAGATCCTTTCTCCACTGAAATAGAAGGTCTAGATGACCCTTTTTCAAGCTAGAAAATAAATATCATGATGGGGTCCATGGAGAATGGCCCCATCATGGAATGATCATGAAGATCAAGGTGGGCCATCGGCCACATCTTAGGGTCCAAAGTGACATCCATACCATCAATCGGTAGGCCTTACTTGGGCCATCACAAAAACATGAAAACTAACCTATAAAAGCACCCACCGTTCGATCTTCTTAGTCCGTTAGAAAGCCGATCTCCTTGTGCTTCTCTTTGATGGAGGGTGATGAGATTTGAATAACTAGGATGAGAGATTTTGGGATGGAAAGTGGGCCACTCACATCTCACCTTCTCTCCTTAGAATGCATGGACATCCACCACTCTTGCTAGCTTGGAAAATGTGTTGAGAAATGAGAGAGAGAGGGTTGTAAGGGAGAGAGAGCGATGGGTGATATAAGGTGAGTGATGGGTGAGGTGAGAGGTTGGTTGACTTGGTGGTTGCTTGACTTGTGGAGAAAGGAAGTATGGGTGCTCTTGTACTTGACATGAGGTGATTGATTGATTGATTAATGTGACATGTTGTAGAGATTCTCTTGGAATTGCAAACGCACGGTATTTTCTCAAAATAAACGCCAGCTCACATCGTCTGACCTGGGTATCGGATCAGAATGCGAGTCGCGGCATTGGAACCGCGGCGACGGTGCGGTCGCAATGGTACAAGTCTTGGATTAAGCCAACTGAAATCTACAGGATATGACTTAGGGTCGTGCGCAAACGTCGACTACAGGTCGCGGATTGCCCGAATTCGACGGAAAAGATCCCGGGAGTCGACAGAACAGTACGGACTAAGATACGGGTCTTACAGTAATGGGACACTATGCCCGAGTCGTCGGCCTACGCTAGACCATATGCTCCCCGTAGTGACCGTCAGCTTACTTAAATCGGCTAGTTGCAAATGGACTAATAATGGGCTGACAAATCATGCATACATGGCATATTACGATTGCTTGGATCACTTTGCCCTGCAATTACGCTGAATGTTGTGCTTATGACCAGTCATTCGATTTATGATGATGACTTGGATCTTCATGCTCATGCGATTACGCCAAGTGTTGTGCTGATGACCAGTCTCATTCTTAGGTGACGACCCCAATGCCCGTCTGGATATTTTTTCCGGAGTACAGACCGTCTGGATGTTTTACCTGGGTCGATCATTGCATTCATGCATCCATGCATCTAATAAGACTGCATTTACTCTGTTTTAGTTATCTGGATGTTTTATACTATTTCTTACCTAATGCGGTGGTGTGTAATCTTAAGGGAAATTCACACTGAGTTGGCCACTCATCCATCAAATATACAACCGTACAGGTAGTACAGGTGGCTTAAGTGATATACATGTTTAGACTTGATGAGGAGTAAGGTATGATCGCCAGGGATGCATGACTGTATTTGCTTGGAGGAGATGCGTGATCTTGCGGCTTATATTTATATGCTTTCTGTTATTCTTCATATATTGAATCATATAAATCTTGTACTTGTTTAAATTCTGAGACATTGGTTTGTATAAGTCATTATGGTCAAGCTCTTGTATATTTCAAATGTAAATAAAATTTTTCCTTTATGCTGATTTGTCCACTCTACGCTTATCTGCTTACTCCGATAAAAGAAAAATATTATATCTGACCATCCTTTAAGGTTAACACTCAGGTTTTTGGGACACGGGTCATATACTCGGGTCCTGAAAAGTCGGGGCATTACAACACTGCAAAAGGCAGTGGGGGATTTAATGTCTACCATTGAAACCCTTTTGGAGGTCATAGAAGTTTTGGATCAATATGATATTTTTTCCCTCTTCATTAAGGTCTTTTTGACCTTATAAACAAATTGGATGGAAAATAAACGCTATTGTGGGCCCTACGATTGTTTTAACGGTGAAAATCATTATCCCCGCTGCTATTTGTAGCGTGGTCTAGTTGAGCTTTGGATATGATTCATTTTTTGGATCATTCTCTAAAATAATTTTGACAAATAGATGAACGGTGTGGATATAATAAATACATCATTTTGGGGCCATGTAACTTTGATCACCTTTAAACCGTTCGTGCAACTCGGAGCTCGAAGAGCATCAGCGCTTGTCTTTGCATGACATGTACCCACACCAGCTATATCGCAGGTGAGTGGTACACCAGCTAATCTGCTTCCATACCGGTTGGCCTGGAAAACTTCTGTGGCCCCACCATGGTGTATGTGTTATATCCACACCGTCCATCCATTTTACGAGATTATTTCAGGACAGGATCCCAAAAATGAGGCAAGTCCAAAGCTCAAGTAAACCAAACCACAAAAATCAATAGAGACGGTGAAGCTTATTGTTAGAACCTTCTTAGGATCCACCATCATGTTTATTTTCCATCTAACCTATTCATAAGGTTATACACACCTAGATGAAGGGAAAACACAAATATCAGCATAATCCAAAACTTCTGTGCCCCTTAGAAGGTTCCAATGAGTTCAATAGTAAGTGATTTATTGGTGTGGTTCACTTGAGATTCAAATCTACTTTATATATGAGACCATGTTCTAAACTGATCCCATGAAATGGATGGATGGTATGGATACAACACATACATCATGATGGGGCCCGCAAAGCTTCACTACGTCAACACCCTACTAAAGAAAAACATAGTAGAAAAGATAGAGACTGTACATTCACATTGAGCCAAACCCTTTTATCTTGCACAGTGAGAATTTATTTTTTGGGTTCTCAAAAAATGGATGGGGAAATTTAAAAAAATGGGAGGGGGGGGGGGGGGGGGAATTAAAAAACAAGGGAGATCAAGATCAACAAGTGTTGGGTCGAGCCGATCTGAGCTTCCGAGCTTTCGGATGGCTGAGTTCAAATTCAGTCTGATTGCAAAGTGAATTATTATTTTTTTTAGTACACTGATTTATGCATCTTATTTTTCAATTACGTGAGTCATTGTGTCAAGTAGTCGGTTGAGCAAAGACATAAGTGAAGATGGAGCATCAAGGAGTAAAGAACGAGTAAACATGGTCCCTTAGTAATCCTAATCATTGACCTAAAACAATCTAAACCTCTTGATGATCTTAAACCTATCAGGTAAATCCTTTATGGATCAACCCCTTAGCCATATGAGTATAAATCGATCATCATTAGATTGGCTTTAAAGGTCCTAGGTTGCTTAAAAACTATACAAATTCAGCAACCTTCGGTCCCACCAAAAATGACTAAAACAAGATAGCAAGCTGGGGCAGAATTATGGGTAATTCGGCTGCAATCGAGTGTCACCTTCGGTCCCACTGAAAACCATGTTTGGTGTAACCGAAAGGGCCCAAAAATGTCCAATAAATTTCTTGTGTTAATTCGGTTCAACCAATCTTAAATTCAGTGCGATCAAAGACTAACCGTTATAGATCTATTGGAACCCATTTCATATAAATCTAGCAACCGGATCTTTATGGAGCCCTAGTGCATCCCAAGCTCTACCAAACTTCCTAAGCCATATCCCAATGAGATCAATGCTCTCTTTTTGGTGATTCTTCACTCTAATAAGCATTCCAAACTCCTCTATAAGATGACCATGATCTCAAGTACTCTTTAGAGTTTAGACACCATATTTATTGGTAAATTCAAGTGTCTATGAACCTCTAGAGTGTACATCAAGTAGAATCCTTTAGGCATTGCAACTTCCCATTAGTTGTAGGTAATTCTACCAAATCTTCTATCACCTTGGTCACCTCAAAGGAGCAGTACTACATGCAAGGTATTTGATCTTGGAGCTGAAGCCTTTATAAAGCTTCAGCATCTTGATTAGGGGATCAAAGGGGAACTGATTGAAGTACGAGATGACATCTATCAAGCAACCTAAGAAGGTGCTACAAAAGGGGCTCAATCCGATAAGCTATAATTGTAAGAGTCTGAGTACACTCATTCCTTGTGTAGGATTGAGTACAAGAGTTTGAATTGCCGAACTCGACTAGATTCTTGTGTAAGACATTGACTCTTATGTAAAGGTTAAATCAAAGTCGTTGTATAGACCACTAGACATGGGTGCGTACGTGTTAGTCTCCGTGGGAGCCTCCAGAAGGAGTAAATGTAGATCCTCGGATTAGGACCGAGGTTGTTGGTTAGCCTAAGGAAAATCAACTAAAGTCTCTTGCGGGAGCCTTCATAGGAAGTATACGTTAGTAGGTTCTTGTGTACGACCGAGGTTCATGGCGAGCCTATAGAAAACCACATAAAGTCTCTTGTAGGAGCTGGTCCTTGTGTAAGATTATAAAGGTTAGAGGTAAACCTAATTTAAACCCTTTGATAGTAAAATCTGGTACACTCAAGATTGAGTGCGCATCCGCTGGGAGTGGAGTAGAGAAACTGAACTACTATACATGCTTGTATTTGGGATTATATTTGAGTACTTGTTTAATTATACTTATATGTTGAATGTTTAATTATATATAAGCATGATTAGATAAATATTAGGAGTTGATAGTTAGCACATCTCACACACATATGTACACTATCATATTTATGGAATAGTTGTTTAATTGGTATATCATTTGTAATCTATGTGATTGGACCCTCTATTTGCTTGGAAGTCTTAGAGTTAATTTTCTTAGTTAGCTTAATTTTCATATTAGCTTACGTAGGCAATTGGGTTTACAAGATATAATTTTAATTGGTTATAATCACTCCCTCTATGACATAGCCTTCATTCTATAGCCCTGAATAGTTCCGCAATGCAGCTATGGTAAGAACATTACACCATGTGTGAATTTTTAATTTTAAGCTTGAACCCGGCCCTTACACCTTATACTTTAGCCCAAATTCGACCCAAAATAGGTCAGGACTGAAAGCTCGTCGGAAAGCTTGACCCGTTGACAGCCTTGACATTAAAGTACGATCAGAACAAACTCCAGTGTCATCTCTATCATACCAAAGGCTAATGCTAAGAAAGAATGATAGGCCAAGCCGGCCAGAAGAAATTATCTAAACAGTGAGAAAGAAAAATTGTAACCTATCTGTAAAAATCAAAAGATTGCATAGAAAAAAGGTCACCCACACATACCTAGTCGTGGATGCTTGCGGAATTTGATCGAGTTCAAGTCGACGTAGTGAGATCCCTGTAAGGCCGCAGAAAGTGCAGGGCAGATAACCACTTTAACGATCAAGCAAAACAAGTACTCCTGTGGTGATCTGGGATGCAACAGACATTCCAGTTTAGGTCGGTATCCTTTTAAGGTCATAGAAAGCGTAGGGGCTCTACTGTACATTTCTGATGTTAGTACCAATCAGGAAAGAAAGGGTTGTAATTAGCAGCCCGCGTAGGGAGAATCGCAACATTTTCCTCAAACTCTCATGACATGTACGAGTTATCTATCTCTAAACAACCAGCTGACGCAGACGCAAAGTTAGGCAATTAAGCCATACCGTAATTCATGATTGACCGGCAAAGGTGGGTTGTCTACTCGCTTTAGCATTCGGTTGCACACAACCTCTACTAAAGAGGAGCATTTATAGACACCCCCACCCAGGCTAATAAGCTGATTGAGTTTGAACCAATGAATGGTTAACCAAACCCCAGTCCTAAAACTTAGAAGCCTAAATCCTAAGAACCCCAATCATAAACCCTGAACTCTACATAGTCAGCCCAGTTAACCCAATCAATCTAGTCGACCCATGCAACCTAATTCTAAAACCCTAAGAGCCAAGAACCCCAGAGCCTTAGGTCAACTCATCTAGTCAGCCTACCTAGTTTAGTCAATCCATTTAACTCACCTAGTTAATCATATAACCAAGCCCGAACCAAAAACTCAAAATCAAGCCCAATCGGAGTACCATGTGAAACCTCAACATATCTTCCTTCATAACAGAGCCTCCACACACTTGGGGAGGCTTCCTGCCGAAACAGTGAATCTAAGTGGGGACTGGCGGTAATCAGCTTGCCACCGACCACGTGGAACTCCCCCTCATTGGGGTGGCATCCCTTAAGCATATGAGATCTCCCTTTTCTAGATCCTAAGTGTCCGGTTGTGGTATATTTACTCTGATTCCCTTCTCCTTACCTAAAATTATATATCCTTTTACCATCTCATCCAACCCATGAGATAATGTCATGTGGCAATCTCCAATCCTAACCCTTCAACCACCTTTTATCCCTAGGATTACCAGCAATTACAGAAAATATTATTTGAAGGCTATAAATAGCCCCCTCCCCTTCTCATTTTAGGCATTCAGAAAAGAGCCATTAAACCCGATAGACTCAAAAAGCATTACTCCTCATCCCTTAGGGCTATTGGCATCAAGTCATCCCTCCACCATAGAGAGTGCGAGAGAGAAAGAGAGAGTCTAGCCCTAGTCTAGCTTAGCCTAGCCAGAACATGAGTCTGCTATGATACCCAAGTCCTAATTTGAGCCACTCAATCTAGCTTTGCGACATCACCATCCATCCAACCGTTCTAGTTTCAATCAGCTGCATGCAATTCAAAGCATTAATATTACACTACATTAATTCAGTCCTTTCTTAACCCCCTTGCTCCTCATATACATCATCATTTTTCCATAATAGCCTAGCGTAAAATCTGTGGCTTGCCAATATAATTGGAACTTGCCCACTAGAAACCTTAGTCGGTTAGCCGTCATTTTATCATAAGCATCAATATAGCATCGAGCATCACATAGATCACACTTATGCATATTTTGTACCTTGCACTCAGTCGTTTTAAATGTATGTTTTGCGGCTTGTCGATATAATCGGATCCTGCTCATCATAAATTGGGATCAATCAATCATCATTGTCATTGCATTATATTATATATTTTGCACACGAGAATTAATCATACCCCTCAGAAATTATTCAGATCTTCTGAAGTAAAAAAAATCGTACATCTGTACACGCAGAGTGGGTGCCTAACACACTTCCTCTTTATAGCCGTGGTCCTTTACTCAGAATCTCAAGAATGCAAACTTAGGAGTCATTTTAAGGTTAATGACATTCAAATTCTCAGTCCTAAACATTTCTAAAGAGTCTAACTGACTATAAGATCAAAATAACTGGCTAGTGGAAACTCTAGTCAAATATAACACCCTCTTACCCCCAAACAAAATCCCTCGAGTGAGGCGACTTGTGGAAAAGCGAGTCGATCTCCCATCTCCAGACAAATCAGCTTTAGCGTCCACTCTTAAAGAGAAGTTTATGTTTTGTATGACTTCTCTGGGTCTGACAAAGATTGAGTAAAGACGGAGTGTACACAAGAAGCGATGATTGTGGAGAAATGATGGAAACAAAGTAGAGATGGAGGATTGAGTATGGTATGTTTTTATATGAAGATTAGAGTCATTGTGGAGATTGTTGAAAAATGGATGCCTTAAATCTATGCTGAAAGAGGGGCTTTTGACCAGTCGATAATCTGGTCGACCGATTGAAGGATATCAAATTATATTGATTTTTTGGCAAAATTCTCTGGATAATTTTTGGTGTTTTCGACTGGTAAAAAATTATGGTCGATAGGTCCACCCGACCGATCGAAGGATTTCAACCGATTGACTCGACATGTAGACGTGTTGCGCAGTTTGCGCGTTTTTGCGCGAATTGTTTCTATTTCCATCTTTGCTTAAGTAGATGGGCATAAACGAGATTAGGGTAGAATGCAAGTTGTGCCAATGGTTAGAGAGGGTTTTGGAGAGAGGAAAAGATAGGGCTTTTCTTCTTGGGGCTTCGATCAGTAAGGTTTCATTTCTTGTAAGTTAGTTTTTCATAGTACATTCTCACTTTGTGCTGTGGCTTTTTTTCCGTAAGGGATTTTCCATGTAAAATCAGATTGTTCTTTATTGAATTTGTTTGTGTGATTTTGATTACTTTGTTTGATTCCGCTCAGTGTGCTTCTACGAGTCCAGTGTGCTTCTACGAGTCCGACAAAAATTACAACAGATAGTGATCCTGGCCATCATTTATTCCCTTGAATTAGAGAGATGGCAAGGATCCCCTCCATCTATGGTTTGAAATTTGAATTGAGTGCACATGGCCGGTGCTGATTGAAATTTGGATGAGCACGTGGTAGTGTTCAAGTTAAAAATAAAAAATAAAATAAAATAAAATAAAGTAAACATGGCTCATTTATTTAATTGGATAGGTCAGGTATATCCAGACACATTTATATAATAACCTAGCTAGTGCGCGTATTAAAAATTACAAGTGGGTTTCACACAAATAATATTCTAGACATGTCCATTGCACCAAGGATCAAGTTAGATGACAGTCAACTGCATATGGTCCTATGAAATCTTAAATAAACTTAAGAGAGAGGACAAGCAGGATTGGTGTTTGAAGGAGAGGTTAATTGCAATTAATATTCTTTATAAGAAGTATCCAACCTGATTTCCTACAAGAGGTTTACTCAGGTTTACCAATACATCCAATTGTATTGTAATAAGATACACCGTAACTCGAGTAATTGGATTTGGGTTTTCCTATGAATCAAAGCATTTAAAAGATAGGACTCCCCTTGGATAGGAGATGCTCAAAATAACTTTCGAGAGGGAATATTTTAATCCTTCGATCACACAAAATACTATATTGACCGTTTATATTCAACACACAAGTGCCGAATTATCAAAGGATTTATAACTAATCTAAATGAGAGTTTTAATATTTGTTGTCTCTCCACCATAGAAAGTTAGAAAACGCATAAAGGGTTTTGACTATTAGAATATTGCCAATATTCAAAAGTTGGTCCCAATGTATCTTACTGCAATATCTCAGGATACACTCTAGCAAACTCCTTTTAAGTAAAAACCCAAAACACCCACTAAAATTTCAACTTGGGGATGAGTTTAGCATTGGTCGTGTATTTCTCAATCTTCAACTGACCACAAGCAGTATTAATTAATTAACCAAACCCTTAAACTGATCTGCACTTATATTAATTACTTCCTTAATTTCCTTGGGTCTAGCATGGGTCCAAAGCTAGCCAGGTTCTGGGTCGGGTCCAATTTCCGCTGCCACAAATTGAACCCATTTAAATAATGAACCCAGGTTGGGTCAGAATGATTTTGAGAGGGGAACCATTTAAAAATTGTGCTCAGATTGGGTCATTTTTATTTTTGAGAGTTTCAAAACCCAACCCATTTATTAACTTTGGTTGTACTTTTGGTTCCAGCTGGCTTGTTCCATGTTCTAAAATTTGGAGTCATACCCACTTATGGTCAGGTCAGTGAGAATGACCCTTCGGGTCCACCAGACCCGTTTGCATCCTTACCAGCGCATATGTTGAATTTGGACATTGTTCCTTTTATATAATAATAAAAAAAAAAATTATAATTATAATTTAAAAAAAAAAAAAAAGAAAGAAAGAAAAAAAGAAGCCATTTTTCACATACAACTGTGATCTAGCTGATCACAGGTTAATATTATTTTGGAGTCCAAGCATACCACCAACATCACATAAGCAGATAACAAACTTACAAGAAACAAAAGGACATAAAAAACCATCTCTACTCCCCTACTTCCTCAGAGAGAGAGAGAGAGAGAGAGAGAGAGAGAGAGCTAGGCCTGGTTCTTCAACTCCATGACCTTGTTCCAAGCTGGTCGAGCCAAAAGGTCATTGCACCATGCAGCCACATGCACGCGCGCGTAGAACAGCTCCTTAACAGGTGTGCCCATCAGGTATTGCATGCAAGGTAGATGATGCAAGTCAGCCAAACTGAAGCAGTCCCCACCCAAGTACTTGCTTTGACCGAGTCGTGACTCGTAGACATCCAGCACCTGACTCAGCTTCGCTTCGTACTCGGTCACCACCGCTGAGTCGACGGCCATCCCGAACATGGGCTTGAAGAACAGCTCCCATACCAGCTTCGAAGCCACAGGATCAAAATGGTGGGCCTCCACCTCCATCCACACCCCAATCGTTGCCATCTTCTTTGGATCCTGATAGATCAGCTCCGTTCCTTTCTCAGGATAAGTATAAACTAAGTACTGCGTTATCGCCCTTGATTCTGCAGTTAATTACATGGTTGCCACTGGATTAGTTAATCCTGTGGGGCCCACCTCACATTGATCAGACAACTCATCTGTTGGGCACCCACGAGATTTGGCTATGATAGGAAAGACCCAAGTGCGGACACAATCCTAGCCCTTGAATGCATGGTGACAAACTCTTTCTCGGGGCTGGGAATTTCTCGGGATACTTTCATGTTCTGACGTTTTTCTCGCGATATTATGGGAATTTTTGACAAAAAAATAATATTTGAATGTTTTTATTGTAAACTAATAATAATTTTAATTATAGTATTGATTGAAAATTTTTTAACCTCTAAATGTTTCGCGTTAAAAAGTGCAATAATTTCCCAATAGAATCCCGAGAAATAAAAATTCCGAGATTTTGAAAATATCGCGATAGAATACCAACACTTGACTGTTGGTTAAGAATATACACCAGATATGAGTGTATATCTATACACGATATCATTGTCAGTAGAAAATCCAGGAAGATAAGAAAAGAAAGAAAGAGAAAACGTTACCAAAGAGCTTTAGATCCCCGTCTTCGAACGCAGGAACCTTACCGAATGGCTACACGACAAAAGCAGAAAGAAAAAGCTGATAAACGTACACCATATTTCAGTGTATAGTCCCTAAGTCTACTCGCGTATCACGCCAGTGCTGGCCTTATGGAAAACATCCAATCCGTTCATCAGGTACGCCCCAGCGTGTGGATGGCGATCAAAGAAACCAGAACTGTCGACTCTTTCAGCGGACAGTTTTAGCCGTCCATTTATTTCGTACACTGCGGCGGAACTGATGAGTCGAACAGTCTGGCTTCTTGAACAGAGCATCTATACATCGGGGCCAGCTGGATGGACGGATGGGATCTATCACACGTGTCTCGCATGACATGTACACGCGTTTTGCACTTGAAAGTATAAAGCAACTTACGTTTAAGGAGAGAAATGGCTCCTTTTTGTGGTCTCCGGCTGCCATGTCGACGCGCACGAGCTCGTACTCGAGCTGCTTCTCGTGTAGGCAAGCGAGAACTCGCTGCGTGGCGGTCGAAAGCACGCCCCCGTGGACTTTTAGAACCGCCATAGCCGTTGGATCTTAGAGAGGGAAAAGAGAGAGAACGTGAAGAACTGAGAAGCTGTGGAAAAGATGGAAGAGCTTGAAGCGTTTATATAAGGGAGAGAGCTGCTTTGGTCGACCTTCGAGAGAGTTCTCCATGTCTTGTCTACTAGCGCGAGTAGCTGCCTAAATCCTGCTCTCCTGACACCTGCCACATGTGACACCTGCCAAATGTTATCTATGCCGTTCATTAAGTGGGTCCCACTGTAATACCTTCCTCGGCCCAAAGATAGGTCTATCTGGACATAAGGTTGTCTACACAGCGGTTCACCATGCTGGCTGTGCGCCATGGATGGAGCGTGCCTCCAAAATCGAACAATCATAACCATCCAATCTTTAACAATTGACTGGACGGTCAGAAAATAAAGTAAATAGCGTTCAGGGCTGACGTACATGCATGCGACATGGGCGCGGATTAGATACTGCCAAGGTCAGTATCCAAATCGCTACTGAAGTGACGTCACCAAGCTTTGTGGACTCACCATGATGCATGTGTTGTATCCATACCGTCCATCCATTTGGAGAGATAGTTTTATGTCATGAGAAAAATAATGAGTTAGATCTAAAGTTCAAGTGGACCCCACTATAGAAAACAGTAGGGACAGTGACATCAACCGTTTAAAACTTCTTAGGGACCACAGAAGGTTCTGATCAAGCTTATATTTTTTTTTCACTTCATCTATCTCTATGTTAACTTATGAATAGGTTGGATCTAAAAAATAAATCATGGTGGGCCTTATAAATGTTTCAACGGTGGGTGTGACTGATCCCACGGTTTTCTGTGGTGGGTCCGTTTATATTTTAGATCTATCTCATTTTTTTCTCAAGCCATAAAACCATCTCTACAAATGGTTGGACGGTATGGATACAACACACACTTCATCGTGCGATCCACGGAGCTTCGTGACGTCACATCAGTAGCGATTTGGCTACTGACCTTGTCAGTGTCCAATCCGCGCCCATGCGACATGGGCAAGGTCACTATTTTTAAAAAGTGAAATTATTTGATAGGGGCACTTATAATTGGTACACGTGGCAAATATTAACTGATTCTAAACCGTCTAACTCAACAATCGTAATCTGATTCATGGACTACTTTTTTTCTAACAACACTGGATGTAGTTCTTTTTAACCGTTTAATAAATGTAGAAGATATTATGTAGTTTAATAACTAAAGAAGGGTGATTTTAGGTTCATGATACATCTGAACTTGCACCCAAATGTCATTTTAATGGTATATTTGGAATTAATTGTGTTAGGCCACATGGCCATTGGTTGGTCAGGATTTCGTCGCCTATATACACACACACACACCTGCACGCCTGTATATATATACCTGTATATACATATACATACACCCCCTATATACACACACACACACCTGCACGCCTGTATATATATACCTGTATATACATATACATACACCCGAATTGTTCAACGAATCTCCACCCACTACAAGTCCCACCTGATGAACATTTCAAATCATCATCACATACATGTACAGCAAAGTGGGCCTTCCATGACCATCATGAATTGCTCGTTCCACCGGATGGTGCTTCTACTTTAAGCTATTAATAAATAAAGGAAAAGAAAGGAAAATACTCACGATAGTCACGCGTGTAGAATGGACCTCCATGTTTATGATTGAATGATAAAAAATGCTAAAGCAACTGACAAGACCTCAAAAGGAGGGAAGCGGATTAGCTGGTGTACCTCACATCAGCAATATAGCTGGTGTACATTGACATCAACAAGTTTTGTAGGTATGAACATTAGGTATATGTTATATTCAAAGTGTCCATCCATTTAGGTTTTTGTGACCTTATGAACAGATTGGATGGAAAATAAACATTATGGTGGGCCTTACGAATTGTTTAGACGTGAAAATCATTATCTCTATAACTATTTTTGATGTGGTCCAGATGATTATTAGATATGATTCATTTTTTGGATAATACTATGAAATGATCCCTAAAAATAGATGAACGGTATAGATATAATAAATACATCACTGTAGGGCCATGTAACTTTGATCTCCTTTTAACCATTCATACAACTCAGAGCTCGGGGAGCACCCATGCTCATCTTCACACTACACATACCTACAGGAGCTATATAAATGGTGTATTTATTATATCCACACTATTCATCCATTTTTTGAGATCATTTTAGAGCAATATCTAAAAAATAAATCATATACAAAGCTCAAACGGATCACACCAAAAAGAGCAGCAAGGATAATAATTTTCCCGTTCAAAAATTCTTAGGGCCCGCCGTAACATTTATTTTCCATCCAATCTATTGATAAGGTCACAAATACAAAGATGGATTGAATCAGGCTTTGTATATGATTCATTTATGCATGCAAGATTTGATGCATTTATGGGTGAATCTATCTGCTCTAACTAAAAAGTCAGGCCAGTCCAACCATCAGGTGGACCACACATCCAATATAGGCCATAGGTCTGCTTAATCCTAGCTGTACATTTTCTCATACTTTAATATCCCTAATTATTAGTATTCGAATTTGATGTTTAACACAATAACTGTAATAAGCCCATTAAAATATATACTTTGGATGAAAATGATGAAATTTCAAGCCTCATGTGGTCCACAAGCATATGATCCTAACCAAACTCTAACCAATGAATTTTGACCATTAATTTACATGGACAATGTTTGGACTGTTCAGATTATTCTATTGAAGTAATTTTAGCAATGTAATTGATAATCTAATTGTTTTGGAATATCATTAGTGGCCATGTGCACAATAAATTAATAACCAAGTGAAATATATGTTACACATGTGACTCTCTTACCCTTAAAATGAGAAAAAATGAAAATAAAAAGATTAAAAATCCAAGCAAAGGAAAAGAATTATAAAACTTATTAAAAGTGGGGATTTGAAATCCTCTGGACTTTGAATACCCTATAATCCACCCTTCAAAGAATGTAGCGTATAACCTAATGGTTATGTTTGATTTTCAAAATTAAATAAGATCCATTAAAAATGTTCTTTTCAATATTCTACATTCATTCGCATAACCGTGCATACAAATAATCAAAATCATGGGTTCAACATAAATTTCTGACAGTAAATGTGGAGGTGGATTGCGTCCTATCCCAGCCCGGACGGATGGCTCTGTGGGGCCCACTATGATGTAAGTGTTTTATCCATGCCATACATCGTTTTTCTCAGGTATGAGCCGAAAAATGTGGCATGTAACAGGGCTTAAGTGGACCACAAAATGTGGATTGAATGTCCACCATTAAAAACTTCGTGGGAGCTGGAGAAGTTCCGGATCAAGCTGATATTTGTTTTTTTACTTCATCCATGTCTACATGAACTTATGAATAGGTTGGATAGTAAACAAAACGTCACGGTGGCCCTTAGAAAGATTTCAACTGTGAGTGTCATTATCACTGCATCTTCCTTTAGTGTGGTCCACTAGAGCTGTGGACCTGCTTCATTTTTAGCATCATATGTTAAACTGATCTGATAAAAACGATGAACGGCGTGGATAAAACACTTACATCACACTGGGGCCTACATAGCCCTGCCTGGACGGACGCAATCCGCGTCCGTAAATGTAGGGTCCATAAACAAATACTTACAATTATCATACAATGTCATATAGACACCAGATCTTTTGTTGAATGGTAAGTGCTGACTGGGACTGGGAGGAAGCGGATTGCGTGGTGAGACACGACTTCGGTGGTGTGTTGACATCAGCAAGTTCTGTGGCTAAACATGATTTATATGTTATATCTAAGCCGTTTATACATTTGGTGAATTTATTTTAGGACATGAAAATAAAGCAGATCCAAAGCTCAAGTGGACCACACTGAGAAAGCAGTGGGGATAGTTATGACCACCGTTGAAAACTTCTCAGGGGCTACGGAAGCTTTAGATCAAGATCATATTATTTTTTCCATTTATCCAGGTCCGTGTGACCTTATTAACAGATTAGATGACAAATAAACATCATTGTGGGCCGTAGGAATATTTTAATTGTGGAAATTATTGTCTGTGGTGTGGTCCACTTGAGCTTTGGATCCACGTTGTTTTTGGTTTGGAGGCTTAAAATGATCTCGCAAAGTGGATGGACGGTTTAGATATAACACATAGATCATGGTGGGCGCACAGAACTTGGTGACATAAACATGCGACCAAGGTCGGTGGTGTGTGGCACACCATGCAATCCGCTTCAATGGGCGCGGATTGGGTGCTTCCTCCTCCCGTTCCGAGCTCGGGACAGGCTAGGGGATCCAAGGGCCGCCATAATGTATGGATTTTATCTATACTGTCCACACATGTTTTCATGTCATTGTCATTTTAAGGATATAGGCCCAAAAATGAAGCAGCTCCCAGGCTCAAGTGGACCACTAAATGGAGATTAAATTCTTACCGTTGAAACTTGTTGGGTGCCACGGAAGTTTTGGATCAAGATTATATTTCTGTTTTCCCTCCGTCTAGGTCTCTATGACATTATGAACAGAATCGATAGAAAATAAACATCATGATGGGACTTAGGAAGGTTTCAACAGTAGGCATCATTAGAACCATTGCTTCCTGTGATGTGGCCCACTTGAACAATGGATCGATCTCATTTTTGCCGTAATTTCCTAAAATAACATTAAAAATTGATGGACGGTGTAGATTAAATACATACATCACCGTGGCCCTCAAAGCCTTAGCGGTAAAGTACCCAATTTGCCCCCCTTCCGAGTTGGGAAGGGCAGGCATCCCGTCCTTGACAGGTGGCTCGTTAGGAGGGGAGCGGATTGGATACTTAACGCTTCAATAGCCAAAAGGCTACTAAATTGATGTGGCAAAACATCATTAGTTCAATACCAACATGATATTCTCTTGCAATGAATGCTCCTCCGTTGGAGATCTGTTAGCCGATCTTTCTCCGTTTCGACTGTGCACGCACTCGACCACAGAGCGGACGTAAACATACATCACAATGAGCCCCACAGAGCTACGTCTCCGGGCAATATTCCGCATCCCTTTTCTTTTCTTCACGCATTCATTCGTTTCTATTTCTGATAAGTAGGGCCCGCAGTTCGTAATCCGGACCATTAATCTATTGAGTAGTACCTAGATGGTGCTAGCCTCTAAAATCTGCCAGATTGAGTGATGTGGCAACCAATATTAGGACCTTTTTCTTTCATTTAATATGTACCGTAGATGTAGTTCTCGTCTTTAACGTTTATTTTTACGCTACAAATGGAAGTGTCAGGATTTGTCAACCAAGGAGATTTTAAGTATAGTCCATCAAAGGTGGGACCTAGGATTAGTATTAGGGCTGTCAACAGGCCAAGCTTGCGGTAGGTTTTGGCCCAGATTTTGAATTGTCTCTGGCCAGGCCTTCGGGCCGGGCCCAAAATCCTAATTTTGCAGGCCCAACCAGCCCATTGACACCCTAAACTCGGATGATTCGGTAGTGACCCCTCTAGTGTAAAGGTCTTGGTAGGGGTGTACAAGAACTGAGCTAGCTCGGTTAGCTTGCTCAACTCGACTTGAAAAAGCTCGATTTGACTCGGTTCGAAGCTGAGTTCGAGTCGAGCCGAGCTGATTTTTTGAGCTCGAAAATGAGTTCGAGCCGAGTTCAAGCAAGCCCCAGCTCAACTCGACTCGGATCGAATCCAGCTCGAATCGAACTCGGGTCAAACCAGTTTGGTGACTTGGTTACTTTTCCATTGATGTTGCTCACCAACTATTTGATAAAATGACTCAATGAGATATGGCTGGTGGCAAGGAAGGTATGTACATTAAGCAAATACCTTTTTTCTTTTGGTTTTTATGTTACTTAGAAGGTGTTTGATAAAACACTTGTAAAACCATTGCCTCTGTTTGTAAAACAATGGGTTTTTTAAGTTGTAGTTCAAGTGTTTGTGGAAAAGCCTCAATGGCGAACTCGGTCAATCTTGGCTTGAACTTGGCCCGAGCTGCTGACCGAACCGAGCCGAGCTAGCTAGTCAGGCTCGAGGACCGAGCCGAGCCGAGTTTGAGTTGAGGTCAGCCATTGTTCGAGCTGAGTCGAGTTGAAGCTAGCTCGACTCGGTTCGACTCGATGTACACCCCTAGGTCTTAGTACTGGTCAGTTCCTTGGGCCCTATCATGATAGTATTTATTTTATCCATGTCGTCCATCCATTTTTCCAGATCATTTTAAGGCATGATCCCGAGAATAATGCATATCCAAGTCCAAGGTGGACCACATCACAAGAAACAGTGGTGATTGAATGCCCACCATTAAAAACTTCATACGGCTTAGTGTAAGGTTTATTTGACATCTAACCTATTAATTAGGTCACATAGATCAGGATGAACGGAAAACAAAAAAAAAAAAAGTTAAGTGGAGTTTACCTGTATGTGGTTGAGTGCGTGCATGGTCAAAATGGAAAAAGATCAACTAACGGATCTCCAACAGAGGAGCATTCATTGCAAGGGAACGGCCTTTTAGTATTCAACCAATGACGTTTTGCCACGTCACTTCAATAGCCTTTGGCAACGGAAGCGTTCATTATCCAATCCACTCCCAGTTGGGAGTTTCCTTTCCTAGATGCGGTTTGGCCGATTACCCAAAACCAACCGGAAGTAGATTGCGTCCAACCCCGGTCGAACCTAGCAACGTCCGACCATACCTATGTAGGGCCACCATGATGTATTGTTTACTAGGGCAGTCAGGCGGGTTGGGTCGAGTTGATGCTCAACCCTAGCCCAACCCAAGGTTCCTATACCTCAACCCTAACCCAACCCAACCCAACCTCGGGTTGGGAATTCTCAACCCAAGCCCAACCCAAGCGAGTTTAGTCTGGTTGGCCGGGTTGGTCGAGTAGATATATGCTAATATTTTCATTATTATATTAGTCTATTATATTTTCAATACAAGTTTTATTTTTTATACTTATAATTTTATTAATTATATATGTAGTTATTTATCGTAAAGAATATTTTTTTTCTAAACAAACAAGCTAAAATATAGGACAACTACTCCTTTAAAGTCGTATTGTGTATCAAGCAATCTATTTGGGAGAGAGAAATCCGGTGTATTTTGTTAGATTGAGTTATCGGAAATGACGTGGATCAATGAAACCCGACGGCATTGGAATTTCTTATGCCTTCAACACAGACGATCCGTACTCATTTATAATAAACTTATAAGGAACTTATATGTTGATCGGGTTCGGGTTGGTTCAAGCAACCCGAGATCTCAACCTGAGCCCAACCCAAGTTTTATCGGGTTGGTGTTTGTATGGCCCAAGCCTGAGACCAAACCTGATACATCCTGCCCAAACCCAACCCAATGTCAGGTCAATCACAGATTGGTCGGGTTGAACCTGCCCAACTTTCAACCCTATTATTTATACATGCCGTCCATTCATTTTCTCAAATCATGTTAAGGTAGTGCCAAAAATAAGGAATATCTAACACTATAATGTACCACACCGGATGGTAAGCTTGGGTTGCATTAAATGCAAGAGTCATCTCTGGTATGGTTCACTACAGCGTTGGATTTGCCTAATTTTTGGGCCCCTATCTTAACATGTACTGCGCACCGACGTCGGCTTGATCCAAAAGTTGTATCATAGCGACCACGTCGTCGCAGCGGTTCCAACGCCGTGATTTGCGCACCGAACCGATACCCAGGCAAGAAGATGCCGATCAGCGTTTATTCCGAAGAAACACCGCGCGTTGCGAATTTCGAGGGAATCTCTACAATTAGTCCCATCAATCAACCCTTAAAGCATCCCATACCCTAAGTACATCAACCCATCCCCACTTTTTTTAAAAGTCCACCATTCTTTCCACCTCACCACTCCTCTTTTCCAAATTTCAACAACAACCATACACCTTTTCACAAATTTCAACCCAAACCATCCCCCATCACTCCATCACCCATCTCTTTCTCTCTCTCTCCCTCCCTTTACAACTATCTCTCTTATTCTTTTTTTCAAAAAAAAATCCAAATCCAAGAGAGAGCACCATGAGTCCCCCATGGTGAGAAAACTTCATTTGTGAGGTCCACCTTTCCTACCCCTTCATCTCTCATCTCAACCATCAATTTCCCATCTTCCTCCATCAAAGAGTAGCACAAGGAGCTAAGGAAGCCAAGGGAGCAAGAAGATCAAGTGGTGGGTGCCTTGATAGGGTAGATTTTCATATTTTTAAGATGGGCCAAGTGAGGCCAACCGATCAATGGTTTGGATCTCACTTTGGACCCTAAGATGTGGCCGATGGCCCACTTGGATCATCATGAACATTCCATGATGGGGCCATTCTCCATGGACCCCATCATGATGTTTATTTTCTTGTATGTTTAGGGTCATCTAGACCGTTTAATTTGGTGGAGAAGGGATCTCCACCGTTGGATTTAATTTTTATGGGCCACATAAAATGGGACCCACTTGATGTATGATTTAGTGCAAGGGAGGGCCCATAGTGCCGGGGTCCCGCCATCACACGGTCTCACTCTCTATCTCTCGCTCCTTTGTTTTATTTTATTTTATTTTTGTGATGTTAATGAGATTGTGTGGCCCACTTGAATGGACCCCACCATGAAGTTAGTAGGTTATCCAAACCACTTACCTGTGGGGCCCACTTTGCGTGTATTGTACCCACGCCGTCCATCAGTGGTGACCCTCATGAGTAGGCCCACCTTGCTCGGCCAGAGAGTCCAGCGTCCAAGGACGCTGGACGATTGGTGAAAAAAAAACACAAATAAAAGCTTGGTTCAAGCTAATGGAGGAGGCCCATTCATGTAGGCCCCACCTTGATGCATGTCTCCAATCCACACCGTCCATTCCCTTCCCAAGCCATTTTTAGGCGTTGAACCCAAAGATGGGACTGATCAGACTTTCAGGTGGGCCATAACATGGCAAACAGTGAGGTTACCATTGAAATGTCCCATATTGCTCCTATACACTGAAACAGGCCCAATATTGGGCTTGTTTTGACTGTCGTGAGGCAAGGAGAGCCATTGGACGGAGCTGATCTGCAAGAGGTGGACCCCACCTGCAAAATCCTTAAGAAACGCCAAAAATCAAAAAAATAAATAAATCAGCAGCCGCAGCTGCTGCTGCTGTCGCTCACCGGGCGGACGGCCTGGCCGCCGTACAGCCACCCACGGCTGCAGCCGTGGGCCCCACGTTGATGTTTATATGTCATCTAGTCCGTTCATCAGGTGGCCCACTCTCTGAAGTGGGCCCATCTCAAAAATCAGCCTGCTCCAAGACTCAGGTGGCCCACACCGTGTGAAACAGTGGAATTGAACATTTACCTTTGAAACCCTTTTTGGGGTCCACAGAAGTTTTGGATCAGGGTGAAATTTATTTTCACCCTTCATCTAGGTCTGCTGGACCTTATCAACGGTCCGGATGGGATATAAACATTATAGTGGGCCCCACATGGAGCCCACATTGATGTATGTGTTTCATTCCCACCGTCCGCCTGGACGGTGGGCGTAGAGCCACTGAGATGAGTGGTGGGAGCACGTGATTTGTCACCATGCTAGGGGTGTGTGTGTGTTTGTGTGTGTGTATATATATATATATATATATATATATATATATATATATAGAATATTATATTTCATATAATATTATATGTATTATGTATATATATATTATATACTATATTATATGTATATTTTTTTTGAGGCCCGTGATTGAGGCCCACCTTGATATATAGGTAAGGCCCACCTCAGTACTTATGGCCCATGATTGAGGCCCACTTTGATGTATTATGGGCCCATGGGTCAAGGCCCATTTGAGGTATTAAGGGCCCATGGTTTAAGGCCCATTAAGACATATTGGGGCCTATGGGTTGAGGCCCATTTGATGTACATTTGGGGCCCATTGGTGTGGCCCATTTGATACGCATAAGGCCCATAAGATTAGGCCCATTTGATACGTTTTAAAGCCCACAGTTTATAGTCCATTGCAATGCACATAAGGCCCATTGGTGCAGCCCAGTGATGTGGCCCACTTGATGAATACAAGGCCCATATGATATGGCCCATTTGACGTATTTAAGGCCCAATGGGACGTGCCTAAGGTCCATTGCAATGTACGATCCCAGCATGACTTATGTAATGATGTTTACGTCAGGGCTATGCCTTGGGAGCAATGGTGGTTTGACGTCCACATTGCAAGTATAGTGTGGTTAAATGTCCGCATTATGACATTCCCTAAGGCCCATTGTTAGGCTCGTGCGTGTTATGTGTAGGCCGTCTAGGCCCACCTTCGTTATGTACATCATCCATCCTATATAGCATGTTTAATTTCATGATTCATGATCATATGCATCATACGTATGCTTGATATGAGAAATGACTGATCATAGCATATGCCTTTGGGCAGATTGTTTAGGGGCTCCCGTACAGGGGGTGTTGCCCTACATGAGCGCACGATACGCGCAGGATTGCTGTATGACTGGATAGTGTGATTCATGCATTTACATTGTGTGATATTGTGACTGTACGCCCTAGCGACATCAGGGCCATAGCCTCCACAGACGCATCGTGGTTGGCAGGATTGGATACCGGAAATACTGTTCTACATGGGGTGCGATAGATATCCCTGGGTGAAAGTCCCTAAACCCTTATGGTACCAGGAGGTTGCTCCAACGTCTAGACCGAGTGGGTGCATGAGCGCTGAGTGCCGATTACCAGACGGTTGCGCTTTCCACTGTGTCGTGGTCGGTTGGAAGGGGGTGCGGCCTTACCCGCCCGAGAGTAGGGGGCAATGCTAGGCTGAGTCTGACCAGCTCGAGGAATGGGTCCGCTATTGACGAGCCGAGCCCGATATTGGCAGGCGGATAGTGAGGTCTTTTCCACTCACCTTATTGCGCGCGATGGGGCGGCAATCTGGCTTGGAGTGTACTAGACCCCGGTGATATTCCAGATTTGAGCCGTATTGACATGTGGACTTAGATGAGGGTTTGTATGCTTGACTTGCATTTTGCATTGCATGACCTTGGTATGGCCGACATCATTCTTTGCACCGCATGGCCTTGGTACGGCTAATGGGATTCTTAGCATTCATCAGCATGTTCCGCTACTATGATACTGCATGACTACATTATCACTTGAGCATTCACTTTCACCACCCTCTAAGCTTTCTATAAGCTTATGCACGACCGTGCAGGTAGTGTTGGACAGCAGCCGCGCGGAGGCTCGGACGCGTGGCTGATCTTCTTTTGGAGTTTTGGTCTATCTTCATTGTATTTCCCTTATGCTCATTGTACTTGTAAAGTTTTTGATTATAGTGGAAATGTGATGGAGTTTCTGGTTGTTGTTTGTGGGTTATGCCTTTGGTTATGCTTATTACGAATCAAACTGATGTTAAAAATCCTCCTTGTAGCATCCCAGGATCGGTACCTGGCGAATGGGCGCTGGGAGCCGAGAATGGGGTTCTACGGAGGCTGTCGGCGCCAGATTCGGCGATCGGGAATTTTGTGAGCCCGGTTTCCGAGTTTGGGGCGTGATAGAAGCTTGGGTTGCATTAAATGCAAGAGTCATCTCTGGTATGGTCCACTACAGCGTTGGATTTGCCTAATTTTTAGGCCCCTATCTTAACATGTACTGAGAAAAGGGTTGGATGGCGTGGATAAACAGATACATCATGGTAGGCTCCACACAGATTTGGTTCAGACGTTGATAGGTCCACCCGGGGCAATCTTCTTCCACACCAATCAAGTAGTTGGGGACACCAATTGCCGACCAACGCTGCCAGTATCGAGGTGGCTAATGACGGTGCTATGTGGACCCTACCATGATATATGCATATTATTCACCCGGTTCATTTATTTTTAAAATTATTTTAAGGCATGACTAAAAATGAGATAGATTCAAAACTTAAGTGGACCAAACAACAAGGAAACAATGGTGATTGAACCTTCATCATTAAAAACTTTTGGGGAGCTGTGAACACTATTAAGGTTTCAACGATGAACATCACTATCCCCACCATTTTCTGTAATGAGGTCCGCTTGAACTTTGGATCTACTTCATTTTTCGGCTCAATTTCTAAAATGATCTCTCCAAATGGATGGATAATCTTAACATAACACATACATCATGGTTGGGCCCACGTAATTTAGTGACGTCAGTAGGCAGCAGCTAATCCACACCCAGTAGTTAGTGGAAAATCTTTGGACCCCACCATGATCTATGTGTTTTATTTATACCATCTATCCATTTTACCATCTCATTTTAGGGTATAAACTCAAAAACAAAAAAGTTCCAAAGTTCAATTGGACCCACGCCTGGGAAATAGTGGATATTGAATTGTTAGTGTTGAAAACTTCTTAGGTGCCCACCGCTGTGTTTATTTTCCATCATCTGTTCATACAGTCACCTATAAACGAAAACGTAAATATAAGCTTGATATGAGGCTTTTGTGTTCTTAAGAAATTTTCAAAAGTATTTAATCTGGCCTAATTTCTAATGATGTGGTCCACTTGAGCTTTTCTATCCACTTGTTTTTAGGTTCATGCCTTAAAATGAGTTGGTAAAATGGAATAGTGTAGCTAAAATACATATATCATGGTGGGGCCCAAAGATAAAATACATTTTTTAGCCTTCTTTTTCATGTCCACCTCTTCGTTTTTTAAAGTGGGGAGAGCCAAAAGGTCGCGTTGTAGTGTAACGCCCACATGCGATAATATAGTTTTAAAAAGAATCTCAAACAAAATCGAAAAAATCATAAATGAAATCGGAAACAAATCTCTCGTGGTTGAGCGAAAAATCTACGTAGAATCTAATTAGATTTCAGATAGATCAAATGCGACAAAATGGATATTGATGAGGCCATGAAGCTTTTCCACTAACAAACTAGTTGGTCCAGGGTCACCAACCAATCATCAAGTATTGTAGTACACAACACCAAAGTTTCATCCCCACTGTTCATCCATTTTTATGGGTCATTTTAGACCATGATCCTAAAAATGAGACAGATCCCAATCTTAGATGGATTGCATTAGAGGAAACAATGTGACTGCATGCCCACCATTAAAAACTTTCAAGGACCCACTCTAATGTTTATTTTTTAATCAAGTTGATGATCGTGTTTTCCATTTACGTGTCTATGAACTTATGAACAAGTTGGATGGCAAACAAATACCATTGTAGGTCTTAAGAAAGTTTCAACAGTGAGCTACATTGTCTGCAGTGTTTCTTATGATGTGGTGGGGCTCACTTAATCTTTGGATCTGCTTTATTTTTGGGCTCATGTACTCCGGCCAATGAGTTTATTATTGGCATTGGCTACGATGGTGATTTTAAATTTCTTAGAAACTATCTAAGTTGGACTCAATGACTATCGGATATAGGGTATATGATACCCACATTCAATAGTTTAAGAAATTGAGCTTTAACTACTTGCTTCATGAGCCCAAAAATGTAGTGATAGCTTCTATAAGAACCGAATACATCTAAGGTGGGCCACAGTGCCTACGGGATATCCTCTCAGCAGGGAATATGCGCTTCTCTAACAATGAGCCTCCTTTTTCATGTCCACCTCTTCTTTCTTAAAGTGGGGCGAGCCAAAAGGTCGCGTTATACTGTGACGCCCACATGCGATAATAGATGAGAGGATTGGACAGCACATAAATACCACCATAAGACCCTACACAAAACTAACGGTGGACATTTCAGTCCAAATGTTTCCTCATGTGGGGCCCGGCCACCTCAGTCTTTGTTTTTTTGAGAAATTGACCACCGTAGACAAAACCTTTTATCCATCGGTTTTTATGAAGCAATACAAACTTAAGTTACCAACTTAGACTAGCACGTGCGGACAGTGACTTTGAGGACGAAACTACCCCTCCTTTTCACTGCGAAGACGAGCGCTGACGCTCCTCCAACTGAGAGTTGTACGAACGGCTTAAAAGAGATCAAAGTTACATGGCCCCACAGCTATGTATTTATTATATCCACAACGTTCATCCATATTTCGAGATCATTTCAGAGCATTATCCAAAAAAAAAAAAAAAAAGTCATATCCAAAGATCAACTAGACCACACCACAAAGAGCAGCAGGGAAATTGATTTTCACAGTTAAAAATTTTGCAGGGCCCACCATAACATTTATTTTCCATCCAATCTATTCATAAGGTCACAGAGGCTTGGATGAAGAGGAAAACAAATTTCATGATGATCCAAAACTTCTGTAGCCCCTAAAAGGGTTTCAATGGTAGACGTTCAATTCCCCACTGCCTTTTACACTGTAGTCCACTTGATAGTTAGATCTGTCTTATTTTTCGTCTCAAGCCTTAATATGAGCTCGCCAAATATATGGACGGTTTGGATATAACACGGACCTCATGATAGGACCCACCAAAGCAACGAAAATTCCACAGCAAAAGCAAAAAAAAAAATCAAACCAGATTAGATGGCTATAGCTACGGTTAGAATCCGTAGCCATAGGCCTTTTGTTTGACGGGGTAATGAATCGCAGATTCCACTATTCCACCGCAGCTCGCTGTATGATTTGGGGATGGATCGCGGAATCCATGATTCATTGCCGATTCAAACAAGAGGCCTATGGCTACGGATTATAACCGTAGCTGTAGCCGTATCCTGTGCACTTTTTTAAATTATTTTTTTAATTTTTTTTACATGGAGAATTTTATTCTACCTACATTTTTCTCTAACACATATTTATATAAATATGTATATATAAGCATATAAAAATTTTTTATCTCTTTTTTTCATTTCTTTCTTTATTCATGTTGGATCCCACTTCTCCGAGCTTCCTCTTTCTCTTCTTCTTATTTCCCCTTTTGAAATGCCCTAGGAAAAAATAGAAAATTCATGCAAGGTAGAGAGGTGTGAGGAAATGGGGTTATCTATAACTCCAGTTTTGATGTAAATGGCTCAGTGACACTTGTACTCCCATACATGAGTCAGATAGAGTTAGGAAGCCTTTATTTGATGTCTCATTACCTTATTTTTCAATGGATTATTGACCAAATCCTATGCAATCTCATCACATTTACATGAATCATAACTTATGAGTAAGTGCATTCCATGCAATCTCCTATTATAGAGTTCGGCACAAGCGTCCTTCATCACACAATGCACAGCTTGATTGATTCTATAGTGTGCTTGTGTATATATGATTGGATTGGCATGATGAATAGCCCAAATTTCTCTTACACATAGCTAGAACATATCTCCTCTTCAATGAAAGAATTTACGAATGGGCCTAACTGGAAATTGAGCGGGACAAACTGAAAATTGAGCGAGCCAAACTGGAAATTGAGCGGGGCTAACTGGAAATTGAGCGGGACAAATTGGAAATTGAGCGGGCCTAACTGGAAATTGAGCGGGACAAACTGGAAATTGAGCGGGCCTAACTGGAAATTGAGTGGGACAAACTGGAAATTGAGCGGGACAGTGGTCATTTTCCCAAAACTTATCTTTCCTTGGGAAAATGACCACTGTAGACAAAACCTTTTATCCAGCGGTTTTTATGAAGGAATACAAACTTATGTTACCAACTTAGACTAGCACGTGCGGACAACAAATTTGAGGACGAAACTACCCCTCCTTTTCACTTTTCACTGCTGTGTCGTTTCCTCTCCCTCCCTTCCCTCGCTCTATTTTTGAAAAAAAAAAAAGACGAAAACTCCACCACTACATCTGTTGCTTGGATCGCACCACGCTCTAGCTGGATCCCACCCTCTCTATTCATCAGCATTAGGGCGTTTTTCTGAAAATGGTCCCTCCACGGAAGAAAGTATGCACTACAGGTATAATGTAGTACATTTACCTAAACGGTGTAAATTTTTTGTGGGCCATTGAACTGCTGGATGAAGCTCGCATCTTGGTTTTCGGTTCATCCATGCAAAAATCATCCTATGAACATGATGGATTACAAGTAAAACATCATTGTGGGGGCATAACAAGGTTTCTACGGTGGAACCACTGTTTCCTGTGGTGTGATCCACTTGATATTTCGATATGCCACCATTTTGGGCTGAAACCCTTACTTTAGATGGAAAAACGGATGATCATCGTGGATAGTCCACGTACATTCAAAGCGGGCTCAACTCAGTTTTATTTATTTATTATTATTATTATTATTTTTTACTATTAATTTTTTTTTGGGTTAGCTTATTAGTACACACCCATGTCAGTACACACACTCCATGTCAGCCACCCCCGCTAGGGATCGATACCAAGACCTCAAGTGTTGAAACGAGGTATCTCCACTCAGTCTGCCAGTTGAGCTATGGATTTGGGTGTAAGCATCTTTTGTTTAGTGTATTGTATGTGCTCGATTCAGTCGATATTGAGGTAAACAACTTGTGCGTTATGGAAATTCTACAAGTGACATCGGGGGATGTGTTTCGGTGGGAACCCGTTCTCAACTGGTTTGTTATGCTTTGGAAAGCATCCTAACTTATCCTCTCGGGGTTGCATGCCTTCAGAATGCCAAGAATATCTCCTGATTGATGAGAAACCAGTTCTGAATGGTCTCTTAGTTTGGTGCTGGATGTTTGGTCTGGATGTCTTGGAGGGACCAAACATCCAACCTTTTCTAATTCAAATCCTTTTGAATGGAAAATCAGAATAATATTGGGATACTCCATTATGAACCAACCCTATTGGTTCATCCAAAAATCCGTGACCACTTCTTTGTTAATTGTGTAGTGAAATGGTTGTAGCATCACCCGTGGAGGATTATTTTATATACATTGACGATCTCCCATGTCCTAATAAGACTCGTCAGCTCATTTTCCAGTGTTGTTTCCGCCCTTTTCTTAGGATTATACATCATATGTTGTAGGAAGAATTTCAATCCTTCTATGAATAAATTCCATCCTTGTTGGGAGTATTTGAAATTTTATTAGGGTGAGAAGTTAGGGTTCTTCGTCTTCGAATTGGTTGTGTGAATAATAGTACAATACCTTGTTTGCTTTTAGTGCTTGTATGTAACGGTTATAAGTTATTTGCAAATGTAATCTGAAGAGTTGATCCAAATTACTTGTCTTCCTTTTTTAGCATCTAGCCAAGGAAAACGTACCTAAATAAGACTTTAATTTCACTACTAAATTATGGAGGTGTCCCAAAAGAATACTTTATGGATCTTCTGAGGAATGCTTTGAATGATGCTCAATTTCCAGTTTGTCCCACTCAATTTTCCAATTTCCAGTTTGGCCCACTCAATTTCCAGTTTGGCCCGCTCAATTTTCAGTTTGTCTCGTTCAATTTCCAGTTTGTCCCACTCAATTTCCAGTTTGGCCTGCTCAATTTCCAGTTTGGCCCGCTCAAAATCACTATTCGTCATCTCATCTGCCAATGATCGCAGCCCTTTGGTTGGAAAGAAAATAGCATAATTAGAATTTCCAACAACATTCTCCAAATCCCCGATGTAAGTCGCAGTGACAACATGGATATCTCCAAAGTGTAGAACACATCTAATAAGTATAAAGTAGAAAACATACCTCTCAATGCAATGTGCTTATTGGAACGAACATTTCAAGTATCACTCAAAGCATTCCTCAGAAGATCCGCAAAGTATTCTTTTGGGACACCTCCATAGTTTAGTAGTGAAATTAAAGTCTTATTTAGGTACGTTTTCCATGCATTTCACAGTCATTTCCCTTCACGGTCAATCCTGGCGATTCCGTTTCATTTCACGTTCATTTCCATGCATTTCACGGTCAATTCGCTTCACTTCACGGTCTTTTCCATGCATTTCATGGTCAATTCCAGCAATTCTGTTTGGATTCACGGTTATTTCCATGCATTTCACGGTCAATTCCCTTCAACTTCACGGTCATTTCCATGCATTTCATTGTCAATTCACTTCACTTCATGCTTATTTCCATGCATTTCACGGTCATTCCCGACGATTCCGTGTTGATATTCTTGTTATATGAATAAAGAAAGAAATGAAAAAAAGAGATAATTTTTTTTATATGCTTATATATACATATTTATATAAATGTGTTAAAGAAAAATGTAGGTAGAATAAAATTCTCCATGTAAAAAATAAAAATAAAAATGGATAGGGATACGGTTATAATCCGTATCCATAGATCGGGGGTGGAATCGCGGAATCCGCGATTGATCGCTGATCGGGACAGCAACTTGTGGTGGAATTGCGGGAGCCTTGATTGATCGCCGAGCTACGGTTATTAAAAAGCAAGGGCTACGGCTATGGCTACGGTTATAATCCGTAGCTATAGAAAACCGTAGCTATAGGTTCCTTTTTTATTTTTTAATTATTATTTTTTTCTGTTGTAATCCCCACCACCTTTTGTGGGTCCCATCATGAGGTCTTTGTTATATCCAAACCGTCCATCTATTTGGCGAGCTCATATTAAGCTTGAGACATAAAATAAGACAGATCTAACTATCAAGTGGACCACACTGTAAAAGGCAGTGAGGAATTGAACGTCTACCATTGAAACCCTTTTAGGGGTTACAGAAGTTTTGGATCATTATGAATGATGTCAAACTGGAAATTGAGCGGGACAAACTGGAAATTGAGTGGGCCAAACTGGAAATTGGAAATTGAGCGGGCTAAACTGAAAATTGAGCGGGATAAACCTAAACTTGAAAACCTAAAACCTAAATTTTTTCTATAATTCCTAAACCTAAACCTACACATAATCCTAATTTTAACTCCTTAACTTAAACCTAAACTTGAAAACCCAAACCTGATTTCCTAAACCTAAACCTTAACCTATTCTCAATTCCCTAAACCTTAACCTATAACCTACACTTATAACCTAAACCTAAACCTATTCTCAAATCCCAAACCTTATAACCTAAACGTAAACCTTAACCTAAACCTAAACCTATAACCTTAACCTAAACCAAAACCTATAACCTAAACCTTAACCTATAACCTATAACCTATAACCTAAACTTAAAACCTATAACCTAACCTTAACCTAAACTAAACCTAAACCTATAACCTAAAGCCTAAACCAAAACCTAAAACCTAAATGTATTCTCAAATTCCTAAACCTAAACCTACACCTAATCCTAATCTCAACTCCCTAACCTAAACCTAAACCTAAACTTGAAAACCCAAACCTAAACCCGATCCCGAACCCGAACCCGATTTCCTAAACCTAAACCTAAAACCTAAATGTATTCTCAAATCCCTAAACCTAAACCTACACCTAATCCTAATCTCAACTCCTTAACCTAAACCTAAACTTGAAAACTCAAACCTAAACCCGAACCCGATTTCCTAAACCTAAACCTTAACCTATTCTCAATTCCCTAAACCTATAACCTAAAACCTAAACCTAAATCTAAAACCTAAATGTATTTTCAAATCCCTAAACCTAAACATACACCTAATCCTAAACTCAACTCCCTAACCTAAATATAAACGTAAACTTGAAAACCCAAACCTAAACCTGATCCCAAACCCGAACTTGATTGATGTAATAATGTAGCCCAATCACATGGCAACAAACAAGAAAATCTTGCTTTGTTGGCAAGCATACTCGAACTCAAGCATCGCAATGCATCTATTTCCATCTCCACTATCTCTTATAGCATAGATTATTTGAGATTTGGATTTATCTCATTTTTAGACTAATGTCCTAACACAATATGATGATATTAATAGACAAGGTGGATTTGTCACCAACATTATTCTAAGACCCATATAACTTCTCCTTATAGGAAGTTGGGTAGGGCATATGCAACTTGAATCCATCAAAGGAGATAAAGATCACCTCTCATATGTTCTATCTCCTTTCATTTGTTTTTTTTTTTATAGGATTGTGTGTGTGTGTGTGTGTGTGTGTGTAGGCTCAACCTAGACTCAACTTAATTGAACCCAACCAATTTTAACTAGATCCAAGGTGATGAACTTGTCTAGCCTCAATTTTCAGTTTGGCCAGCTCAATTTCCAGTTTGTCCCGCTCAATTTCAAGTTTGGCCCGCTCAATTTCCAGTTTGTCCCGCTCAATTTCCAGTTTGGCCCGCTCAATTTCGAGTTTGGCCCGCTCAATTTCCAGTTTGGCCCGCTCAATTTTCAGTTTGGCCCGCTCAATTTTCAATTTGGCCCGCTCAATTTTCAGTTTGTCCTGCTGAATTTTTCTTCTTTCCTCTCCCTGCTCCTTCATCCTAGCCGACCGAATCTGATTCTTTGATTACTTCTTCTCCTCTGTGACTGTCCACCTTCCAGTAAATCCCTCCCTTTTCTTCATTTTGTATTTTCCCTTTGTCCGGCCGAGAATACAGACCCCACGCATACCATTTTCGACTTTTGTGAACCCAAGAAAGGACGAAAATGGTCCCCACGAAAATGGTCCCCCCATCTAAGAAGCTTCGAACGGTAGGTATATTCAAATCCCTCACTTTTTGTGGACCCCACTATATATTATACTATATATGCGCAGTCATTTCCATGCATTTTACAGTCATTCCCGGCGATTCTGTGTTGATTCACGGTCATTTCCACGCAATTCCACGCATTTCATTCACTTCACGGTCAATTTCAATCAGTTCGCAGTCAACTCAATTCATTTCACGGTCAATTCCCTTCACTTCACGATGAATTCCATGCATTTCACGATCAATTCCCTTCACTTCACGGTCAATTTCATGCATTTCATGATCAATTCCCTTCACTTTATGGTCAATTTCATGCATTTCATGGTCAATTCTGGCGATTCCCCTTCACTTCATGGTCAATTCCCTTCACTTTACGGTCAATTCCATGCATTTCACGGCTAATTACGGCGATTCCCCTTCACTTCACGGTCATTTCCATGCATTTCACTGTCAATTCCCTTCACTTCACGGTCAATTCCATTCCTTTCACGGTCAATTCAGTTTACTTCACGATCATTTCCATGCATTTCATATAAATATGTGTTAGAGAAAAATGTAGGTAGAATAAAATTCTTTATATACTTATATACACATATTTATATAAATATGTGTTAGAGAAAAATGTAGGTAGAATAAAATTCTCCATGTCAAAAAAAAAAAAAAGCTGCATTTGGCTACGAATACGGTTATAATCCGTAGCCATAGATCGGGGGTGGTATCGCGGAATCCACGATTGATCGCCGATCAGGACAGCGACTTGCAGTGGAATAGAATTACGGTTATTTATGGCTACGGATTATAACCGTAGCTATAACCGTAGCCAGACTGCGCAAGCGGCAGTGGCGGATCAGTCTTTTTTTTTTTTTTGCTGTGTTGCTTTTGTGGGTCCCATCATGGGATCTGTGTTATATCCAAACCATCCATCTATTTTTCGAGCTCATATTAAGGCTTGAGACCAAAAATAAGATAAATCTAACTATCAAGTGGACCACACTGTAAAAGGTAGTGGGGAATTGAACTTCTACCATTGAAACCCTTTTAGGGGTTACAGAAGTTTTGGATCATTATGAAATTTTTTTTTCCTCTTCATCCAGGCCTTTGTGACCTTATAAATAGATTGGATGGAAAATAAATGTTATGGTGGGCCCTACAAAAATTTTTATGGTGAAAATCAATTTCCCCGCTGCTCTTTATGGTGTGGTCCAGTTGATCTTTGGATATGATTATTTTTTTGGATAATGCTCCGAAATGATCTTGAAATATGGATGAACGCTGTGGATATAATAAATACATAGCCGTGGGGCCATGTAACTTTGATCTCTTCTAAGCCGTTCGTGCAACTCTCAGTTGGAGGAGCCTCAGCGCTCGTCTTCGCAGCGAAAAGGAGGGGTAGTTTCGTCCTCGAAGTCGCTGTCCGCACGTGCTAGTCTAAGTTGGTAACTTAGGTTTGTATTTCTTCATAAAAACCGCAGGATAAAAGGTTTTGTCTACATTGGTCATTTTCTCTCTTTTTTTTTTTTAATCATTATTATGTTTGGAACAATGGATAAACATGAGGCCGCGTAACTGATGGACAGAGTGGATTCATGAAAGTTCCACTCACGTGGCACTCGCTTGGCAGTTGGTACCGACGCCAGGTACGCTTGCGCGGCTCAGAACTGACGGGAGTAGATGTGGCTCCGGTCTCACGGAAGCGGATTGGTGTGGTACACCAGCCAATCTGCTCAACGAGGATTGGCTACTCCCCTGCCACCAGCCCGGTGGCTGGTGCTCTGTTGGAATACCATGATGTATGTGTTTCATCCACGCCGTTCATCCACTTTTACATATCATTTCAACGGTTGATCCCAAAAATGAGAGGGATATAAATCTCATGTGCACCACACCACAGGAAAACAATAGTGATTGGATATCCACCATTAGAATCCTCCTGAGGCCCCTGTACTGTTATTTGACATCCAATCTGTTGATTAGGTCATACAGACCTAGCTGAAAGGAAACAAAAAAAAAAAAAAAAAAGATTAGCTTGATCCAAAACTTTTATGGCCCCTAAAATGTTTTTAATGGCCAACGTTCAATCAACACTATTTCCAGTAATGTGGTCCACTTGAGATCTGAATATACCTCATTTTTTGTCTCATACCATAAAATGATCTAGAAAAATAGATGGACAGCATGAATGAAACACATACATCATGGTGGGGCCCACAGAGCACCGACCACCAGCCATTGGCTACTGGCAGGGGGAGTAGCCAATCCGTTTCTCTTTCCCGGTCTCACCCAGCAGGGTGCGACAGTGGGACCCTCCTCCCTTAATGTATGTATTGTATAAACACGCTGCCCATCCGTTTTTTCCGTTCATTACAAGTTATAAACCGAACAATGAAGCAGATCCAAATCTCCGGTGGACCATATCAGATGAAACAGTGGTGAATGACCATTAAAAACTTCCTGTGGGCCACAAAACTTATATGTCAAGCTGATATTTGTTTTTTACCTTCATATAAGCCTGTGTAACCCTATCAACAGGTTGGATGGAAATTAAACATTAATCTGGACCCTAGGAAGTTTTAATGGTTGGCGTTCAATCACCACTGTTCTACGATGAGGTCCACATGAGATCTGAATTACTTCATTTTTTGCCCCATTTCCTAAAATGAGCTGGAAAAACGGATGTAGTGCATGAATATAAAATAAATAAATCAAGGTGGGCCCCACACGTTCAGGGATGCACCGTGTTGGGTAAGGCCGGGGCTGCACCAAATCCACTCCCAAAGTTGACCTAGCGAGAGCATATGCTAGAATCCCACTTACGAAGCACACAAATAGATGTACGTTCAACAAAACGTTAAAATCAAAACGTGTGGGTGCACACGTGAGAAGCCAGCCCACACGTACGGACAATGACACTATCTTCATAAACAAGTCAAGCCCTTTATTCTATTATTCCATTTCTACCCCGGAAAACCACTCAAAATCCCCTCACGGTCCATACTTTATACCCTCAGCGGTCTTCTTCCAAGCCGGCCTGGACGAAATATCTTCCCACCATGCCAGCACGTGCGGGCGGCACGTGATAAGAGAGGCCTTGGGAGTATTCATGAGGCAGAACGTGTAAGGCAAGTGGTGCAGATCGACTAACGTGAAATGATCTCCTGCGATGTACTTGGTCTTGGTCAGTCGCTCCTCGTACACATCAAGCACTTTAGCCAGCTTCTCTGCATGAATCTCCACCGCTTGTGGGTCCGTGGTCCCACCAAGCATCGGTTTGATGAGGATCTCCAAAACGAGGTCCGCGATGGGCGGACCGAATTGCTGGGCCTCTACCTCCAACCACACGCCCACGATCGCTGATTCGGTGATGCTGCCCTGTCTCAACAGATCCGGGCCCGTTCCCTTGTATTTTTCCGCGATGTATTTGGTGATTGCACGCGATTCTGGCCGTTGGATCATAAAGACAATGTTATTGTGTACCATCAAGTAGAAATACATTACAATCGCATTCATGTTTGATGATCCTAACCGTTCATTCACCCGGGATGAACATAGATGTCATATGCCTGATCACTCGAGACATTTTTGAGTGGCTAGGATTGCCTGATCATTGCAATTTTTGGTCTATGGTCGATTTATGGAGCTTATAATGAATGAACGGTTCAGATCATCACATATATGACGCAAGCAGGTATAAATGGAGAGGTGCACCGGATCTCTTCTGAAGTGTAATTATAAATCAAGTTAGACAGATGTACCATACTTTTAAGCAGTGTGGGGCCCACCTTGATGATTTTTTAGAATCCAAAACGTTCATCAGGTGTACCTCCTCTTGTTCTCTGTACATCCCATGAATAACCCTCATACAAACCTCAGGTGGAACACACCATGGGGTGCAATGTCCAATCACGCCTAAAACCTATAGTTTCACTTGTAATCGCCCACCTAAATTTTCGAATGGTTTGAGTTTTGGTATGTCCTTTCATTTTTGCGGGATGCACCCGATGAATGGCTTGGATGACATATACAATATGGTGGACCCCACATTCTGATTCCCAATGTCTCACATTCTTCTCTTCGCTGTGGCCCACCTGATAGGAATCAGGCTCCTTTTTGGTACGCTACGCTTGCCCATACACACGAGGATATGAAGTGTAATGCTCACAGTATCTATGCAGACGAACGGTCTGGTGGGCCCTACCGTACATGGAACATGCTTCCAAAAATCTCCCGAAGTAGAAGGCTCCAACTAAAGCTGCACATCGAGTCGAGTCGGACCAGTTAGGGCTGACCCGACTCGATCCGATTTTGAAATAGCTTGACCTAATCTTCACCCGACTCGGTACCGACTCAGGCAAGCCTGACTCATTCAAGTCTGAGTTTGGCCTGGACTGATCTGGAAGAAGTCCAACCTGATCAAAAGCACCGAGTCGGATCAAGATATATATATATATATATATATATATATATATATATATATAAACATTGGAAATATTTAAAAATTTTTAAATTAGAAATTTTTAAATCTGTTATAAAAAGAAATAGTCTTGTTCTTTCTTTAAGAAAGATTAAGTTCTTTCAAATAGAGATTCAATTTATAGAATTCAAAATATCAAAAAATACAATCAGACCAATCCAAAGAGTTATTGATTTTGCAGATAAATTTCTTGACAAAAAACAACTCCAAAGATTTTTTGGATGTTTAAATTATATATCTGAATTTTATAAAGATTTAGCCAAAGACAGAGCTCTTTAACAAAATCTTTTAACCAAAAAATAAAAAACTATTTGGTCAGAAGACCATACAAATGCTCTCAAAAATATTAAATTGAAAGTCAGACATCTTCCTTGTCTCAATCTTTCAAACCCTGATTTTTCAAAAATCATCCAAACTGATGCTTCCGACATTGGTTATGGCGGTATTCTTTTACAAAAAGATCCAAAAGACAAAGAACAACTTGTTTGTTTTACTTCTGGTACTTGGAATCCAACTCAATAAAATCATTCTACTATTAAAAAGGAAATTTTGTCAATGGTTTCTTGTATCCAAAAATTCCAAAGCGACATTTTAAACCAAAAATTTATTCTTCGCATAAATTGCCAAGCTGCCAAAGAAGTTTTGAAAAAAGATGTGAAAAACCTAGCTTCAAAACAAATATTTCCAAGATGGCAAGCTATTTTATCAATTTTTGATTTTGATATCGAGTTTATCCCGGGAAAAAAGAATTCTTTCCCTGATTTTTTATCTCGCGAATTTTTATAGGGAAAACTGAATCGAGATCTACCCCATACATCCAAAAATGCCACAAAAATTCAAAAACAAGAGAAAAGAAATAATGGAATTCGAAATCAAGAATTCCTTCCTTCCTCTTCTTCAGACTCCTCTCCAGATCGGAGAACAGAAAAAACCTTCAATCCAAATTGTCCCAAAAGATTCATTCCAAACGATCCAAACTCCTCCAAAAACAGCGTTCATACCAAATACCCAACATCCAGAAGAATACAAACCAAAAGGAAAACATAGGGTATTAACCCTAGATCCCGAATTCTCCAAACTTCCAAAAGAACTTCTCATTCCAAAACTCTTCCTTCCAAATAATCATTTTCATCCAAGACAACCAAATTTCTCCAGAAACTTCTATGAAGCTATTCTGGTCCAAACAAAAAGTGTAATTTTTGAGCATCGCACTAACCAAAACCAAAAAGAAATTTCATTTTCTAAAATGAAAATCATCAACATCATTCTCCAAAAAGAATGGAAAAATTCTCATTCCCAATACCAAAATATCCATAGTCCTGACGGAAAATCTCATTCCTTTTCATATTAGGATTATATGGTAGCATGGAAATATGCTCTTCTATTCCAAAATTCTGAAAATAGCCATTCATGGTTTTTAAACTTTTCAAGACCATATACCAAATCTATTCCATCATGGTTTTATACTCAATGGTGGATTTTATTTGGTGGCCATTCAAACATCCTGCCAGATAATTTATTTTCTCATTTCTCAAATCTTGAGAAAGCTCAAAAACCTGAATACCCAGACTATTTTCTGATGCAATACTATGCCAAACATGGAATTCCATGGATTCTTCGATGGAAGTATGAGGTTTTACCCTCTGAATATCAAAATGCCAAAGTTTTATTCCAATCTACGTACATCAAGTGGTGGAATAAATTTGATTGCTCCATTGTTCTAGAAGCAACAAAGAAACAACCTTCTTCCAAAAAATTGCCGAAATCTTTCAAAGAAGCTATCATAGCCTCTCCACCTGATGAAACAACCAAATTGAAGAAAGAGCTGATTGCACTAAAAGCTGCATTCATTGCTTTCCAAGATTAAGTGTCCAGCCGTCAAGGATCAACTTATGTGGAATCTGAAGAATCTTCAACGGCTGCTCCTGATATTGATCTTCATCCGGATGACCAAGAAGTGTTCTTCTGAAATCTTTAGAAATTCAAGATGCGATTTCTTTCAAATTCAAGCCAAAAATAAGCCAAATACATAATTGAAGTCAAATGCAAGCACCGACAGTCGAAGCCGAAGCCAAGCTGTCTCCGCTATCTGCCAAAAGTCACGACATCAAAAAACTTCAAAAAAGTCTACCGTAGCGAATCTACTGTAGCACTTTTACTTTTCACTTTCCAGAATAGTAAAACCATACAGTGCCAAATCCAGTTACTGTGCGCCCACAGTTTCTTTCCCCCTGTTTTGTAAATCCACTTTGTAATAGTTCCGTTGAGAACTCTATATAAGGAGCTTAGCTTTCTTGTTGTAAGTAGGAATTCGAATAGCGAATTCAATATTTAGTCCAAGAGAGTGCTTGAATAGCAAGCAACTGTGAACTTTCTGAAGTTTCTCTTCTCTTTTTCTTTCTTTCTTTCTTTCGTGTTTGTATCGTTGTGTGATACTGCTGGCAAGAAGATCCTGGCTGAAGTGTGGTATCAGAGCCAATCTTGTAAGCAGTTGTATTTTGGTTTTTATATGTAAAATTTGTGTTTGAAGTCGAATTTATTAGTATAATTTGTTATTTGTTGTATATTTTACAAATCTTTTTGGAATAGATCTATCCCTCATTTCATATTTAGCTTCAAGTTAAAAGAGGTTCGAGGCTTCCTTGTCGTAATACCCTCTAGGCTTCCTTGGTCATCTGAATGAAGATCAATATCAGGAGCAGCCGTTGAAGATTCTTCAGATTCCACATAAGTTGATCCTTGACGGCTGGACACTTGATCTTGGAAAGCAATGAATGCAGCTTTTAGTGCAATCAGCTTTTGCTTCAATTTAGTTGTTTCATCAGGTGGAGAGGCTATGATAGCTTCTTTGAAAGATTTCGACAATTTTTTGGAAGAAGTCTGCTTCTTTGTTGCTTCTAGAACAATGGAGCAATCAAATTTATTCCACCACTTGATGTACGTGGATTGGAATAAAACTTTGGCATTTTGATATTTAAAGGGTAAAACCTCATACTTCCATCGAAGAATCCATGGAATTCCATGTTTGGCATAGTATTGCATCAGAAAATAGTCTGAGTATTCAGGTTTTTGAGCTTTCTCAAGATTTGAGAAATGAGAAAACAAATTATCTAGCAGGATGTTTGAATGACCACCAAATAAAATCCACCATTGAGTATAAAACCATGATGGAATAGATTTGGTATATGGTCTTGAAAAGTTTAAAAACCATGAATGGCTATTTTCAGAATTTTGGAATAGAAGAGCATATTTTCATGCTACCATATAATCCCAATATGAAAAGGAATGAGATTTTCCGTTAGGACTATGAATATTTTGGTATTGGGAAAGAGAATTTCCTCATTCTTTTTGGAGAATGATGTTGATGATTTTTATTTTAGAAAATGAAATTTCTTTTTGGTTTTGGTTAGTGCGATGCTCAAAAATTGCACTTTTGGTTTGGACCAGAATAGCTTCATAGAAGTTTCTGGAGAAATTTGGTTGTCTTGGATGAAAATGATTATTTGGAAGGAAGAGTTTTGGAATGAGAAGTTCTTCTGAAAGTTTGGAGAATTCGGGATCTAGGGTTAATACCCTATGTTTTCCTTTTGGTTTGTATTCTTCTGAATTTTGGGTATTTGGTACAAACGCTGTTTTTGGAGGAGTTTGGATCGTTTGGAATGGATCCTTTGGGACAATTTGGATTGAAGGTTTTTTCTGTTCTCCGATCTGGAGACGAGTTTGGAGAAGAGGAAGGAAGGAATTCTTGATTTCGAGTTCCATTATTTATTTTCCCTTGTTTTTGGATTTTTGTGGCATTTTTGGATGTATGTGGTAGATCTCGATTCAGTTTTCTCTGTAAAAATTCGCGAGATAAAAAATCAGGCAAAGAATTCTTTTTTCCCGGAATAAACTCAATATCAATATCAAAAATTGATAAAATAGCTTGCCATCTTGCAAATATTTGTTTTGAAGCTAAGTTTTTCACATCCTTTTTCAAAACTTCTTTGGCAGCTTGACAATCTACGCGAAGAATAAATTTTTGGTTTAAAATGTTGCTTTGAAATTTTTGGATACAAGAAATCATTGACAAAATTTCCTTTTTAATAGTAGAATAATTTTGTTGAGTTGGATTCCAAGTACCAGAAGTAAACAAACAAGTTGTTCTTTGTCTTTTGGATCTTTTTGTAAAAGAATACCGCCATAACCAATGTCGGAAGCATCAGTTTGGATGATTTTTGAAAAATCAGGATTTGAAAGATTAAGACAAGGAAGATGTTTGACTTTCAATTTGATATTTTTGAGAGCATATGTATGGTCTTCTGACCAAATAGTTTTTGATTTTTTACTTAAAAGATTTTGTAAAAGAGCTCTGTCTTTGGCTAAATCTTTATAAAATTCAGATATATAATTTAAACATCCAAGAAATCTTTGGAGTTGTTTTTTGTCAGTAATTTTGTTAGGAAATTTGTCTGCAAAATCAATGACTCTTTGGATTGGTCTGATTGTATTTTTTGAGATTTTGAATCCTAGAAATTAAATCTCTGTTTGAAAGATCTTAATCTTTCTTAAAGAAAGAACAAGACCATTTCTTTCTATAATAGATTTAAAAATTTCTAAGTGTTTCCAATGTTGATTTATATTTTGGGAATAGATGAGTAAGTCATCTACGTATGAGAGAATAAAATCTTTATAAGGATGAAAGATATCATTCATAATATTTTGGAATTCAGAAGGAGCATTTTTTAGACCAAAAGGCATTACAGTCCATTCGAAATGTCCGAAGGGAACAGTAAATGCTGTTTTATATCTATTTCTAGGATGAATTTGGATTTGCCAAAATCCAGACTTGAGATCAAATTTGAAAAACAGATTGGCTTTATACAACCTATTTAATAAGTCTTTTTTATTTGGAATTGGATATTTGATTGTTTTTAAAACCTGATTCAAAGGTTTATAATTTATAACAAGCCTAGGAGCACCTCTTTCAATCTCAGGAGCTTTTTCAACATAAAAAGCGGCACAACTCCATTGAAATTTTGAGGGAGTTATGAGACCTTTTTGAAGAAGAGAATTGATTTCTTCATCACAGAGTTTAAGAAGCCATGCATCCATTTGGAAAGGGCGAGCTTTTGTAGGAATGTGAATTTCATTAAAGTTCTCTATATATGGTAGAGTAACTAAATGAGTTTTTCGATGCCAAAAGGCATTGGACATCAAAACAAAGATGTTCTAATATTTTTTAGAATTTTGATAATTGGTTTTGAAAATTTGAATGTAGAAGTTGTTTTTGGATTTGAAGATGAGAAATTTCATTTCTTAAGAAATGAATCTGGGTCTCTTTATTGGAAACACAATTAACAACTTCAGATATTAAACCATGTTGAGGTGGTTTAATGAATTCAAAGAATAAATCTATTGAATTTATTTTGGTTTGGATTCCTTTACTAGTGATAGTGAAGGGTTGTATTTTCAGAATGAAAGGAGTACCAAGAATGACATTTTGTTAGAGGTTTTTGACAATAATAAAAGTGAGTGGAATACACACTCCATTTTTACAAATATGAACATTTGGTAATTTATATTCAATATGAGATTCTTGGCTATTAGTAGTACAGATTGTGTAATTTTTCTTTTCACAGTATTGAGTAGGAATTAATCTTTCTCTAAGACAATTTACATCTGCCCCTATATCTAGTAAGGCAATGACTTCTTTTTTGAAATTTAGATTTGTGATGGTAATAGGAGTATATCATTTTTGGAATTGATAAATTGTTAAGGAATTGACAATATTCGGATTAATATAATTTTCAATTTGACCATTAAGTTCTTCATCAGGAAAAAGAGATTGCAAGATTTCTACTTGCTTTTTGAGAGTAGAAACTTCTTTTTTAAGGATATTTACTTCCTTATAAAGATCTTGCAAGTTAATCTGAGTGAGGGAAATGTTACGATGGTTTTGAAGGCGCTGATATATATATATATATATATATATATATATATATATATATATATATATATATATATATATATATATATATATATAAACCGAGTTTAGTCGAGTTTGGCCGAATCGAGTTTCGGGTCGAGTTACTGGGTAAGTCTAAACTTAGACTTGACTTGATTTGAGTTTGGACCGGACGTCCGTACTGACTTATCAATTGGTCCAATCGAGTCGGAACGAGTAGACTGAGCTTTAGCTCTATACACCCATCCTAGCCCTTTCTTTGAAGGCTTAAATTTGAAACATTAGGAACCTCCATCTAAGGGCTGTCTGGGGCTGGTCGATCCATGTACTGTTCCAATCATTAAACAGTCGGCCCCACTTGGACCACTCAGCACCACGTACATGTCCTAGGGGTTATATAACTCTGGTCCAATAACAGGGTTAAGGACATCTAAGCCGTGTAATTTCTAGATCATTACACATCACTGAGGTAGTCAATCAATTCAACGATCCAGATTTTGGGCATGTGGATGGTGAAATCATCCATCCAGACCATCTGCTAGTTTCAAATTAATTTCTACGGCGATTATGTTCGGGTTGTTATTTGAAAACCATGGTTGCTCTTTTTTTATTTGTATTTATAGCATTCGTATATGCATTCGGGAAACGGTGGTGATTAACCATTAATGGGCCACAAAAGTTTTGGGTAAAGCAGATAATTGTTTTATCCCTTTATCCATGTTTACGGACCTTATCAATAGGTTGAATGGAAAATAAACATTACCAAAACCTTATAGTGGGCCATAGGAAGTTTTTAACGGTAGGGCATTCAATCACCACTGTTTCTTATAATATGGTCCACCTGAGATTTCGATCTTCTTCATTTTTGGGTTCATGGCCCAAAATTATATAGAAAAATAGATGGATGGCGTGGATATAGAGTTGATAGACCAAGGTGGGCCCAAAGTAAGGACCGCATCGTCTTGGGTGAGCCAGGGGCCGCACCTACCTTCCCGTCCTCGCGGGGCAGGCATGATACGTGCTCTACCAAAAACTTTAAAAATAAAATAAAATAATAATAAATAAATAAATGGCGCTTACCCTCCGCCAATCTCCTGACGTCAACGCGAGCGGATTAGGTGTTACCTGGGCCCCACCTCAATGGGTCGTGAAGACTCTGTGGGGCCCACTATGATGTTTATGAGAAATTCAGTTTATCCATCTGTTTTTCAGATGATGTCCGGACATGGCTAATAATGCAAATCTAAAACTCAAGTTGACTGCACCACAGAGTATTAAACATACACTGCTGAAGTATGTGTGGGGCCGTGGAAGTTTAGTATCAGGTTAATTTTTGTACTGCCAGTTCATCTCGGTAGAAATGACCTTATGAATAGTATGGATGGTATATAAAATGGTGGACATTTACCTACACACGTTTAGCATTAGAGTCGGGCATCAAGTCGAGTTGGACCGAGTTAAGGCTGACTTGACTCGATCCGATTTTGAAATAGGCTTGACCCGAACTCGATACTGACTCCAGCATGCCTGACTCAATCCGAGTAAGGTCTAGCCTGGACTGATCCGGACCGAGTCTAATCCGATCAGAAGTACCGAGTTGGAGAGAGAGAGAGAGAGAGAGAGAGAGAGAGAGAGAGGAGGGGGGTGATGGTGATGGGTGGTTGTCAGGCTTGGAAGAAGAGGATGAGGGAGGGAAAGAGAGAGTTTGGGATCGGGTTGGAATAGGGTACAACCTATATGGTTAGAGAGGTTACAAATTAAGGTTTTATATATATATATATATATATATATATATATATATATATATATATATATATATATATATATATATATATATATATATTCAAACCTGAGTTGAGTCAGGTTTTGGATCAAGTCGAGTCTAACCAAATCGAGTTTCGATTTGAGTCAGTCGAAGTACTAGGTAACTCAAACTCCACTCACTTTGAGTTTGGATTGGGCGAAGCTTATAGGTGGGCATCGAATTGATTCGGACCTAATACCGGATTAGGTCAAACTCGACTCGATCCAGATCGAATTTGACTAGTTCAATCGAGTTGGATCCGACGAGTTAGGTCGAATGCTACCCACCTCTTGTGAAGCCTACTTAGTTTGGACCTACTCACCCATTCAGTTCGGCCTGAGTCAGAAGAGTCGTGTTAGCCCGATGGAGTCAAGTTAGCAAGAACGGGTCCTCCCATGCCCACCACTAATTGAGGTGATGGCCAAGTTTTGGATTTGCATTATTTTTGTGGGCCCGTTTCCAAACATAGCAAAACTAATGGACGTAGTGCGCACCGGCATCACAGTGGGCCACTCAAATTCCCGTCGCACGAAGCTCGTGCAAAAGTATACAGCTGGAAGCCGCCTCTAGTGTACGGACAACAAATCAAATTCTCGGATCCTCCCAACAGCATTTCAGCACTAAAACAGCTGGACCGGGATTTCCTTCGCAGGAAGTTCCAGCGCTGAGACACTGGGTGGGCCCAACCGCGAGGTTTGTGAGAAATCCACCCCGTCTATCCTTTTTAAGAGCTCATTTTAGGACATGCAATCGAAAACGAAGTGGATCCAAAACTCAAGTGGGCCGTACAAAAGGAAACAGTGGGGATTCAGTAACAACCGTTGAAACATTTTTTTATCGCTACAAAAGTGTCGTATCAAGCTAAGTTTTTCGTACGGTTTAGATGGATATAAACATTAATAAAGGTGAAGCCTGGGAAGGTTTGAGCGGTAGAAAAATCTTTTCCCCAGTTTTTCCTCTCGTATGGCCGTCTTGGATCCATCTAATTTTCTGTCTTATGTCCTAAAATTAGATCGCAAAACGGAGTAGATTTCTTCCAAACATCACGGTGGGCCCCACCTAGCATCCCTTCTTCCCCGTGGGAAACGGATTGGCCCACCTAGCATCCCTTCTTCCCCGTGGGAAACGGATTGGCTACTCCCCCGACACCAGCCCCATGGCTGGTGGTCGGTGCTCTGTGGGACCCACCATAATGTATGTGTTTCATCCATTTTTTAAGATCATTTTAGGGATTTATACAAAAAAAAATTAGAGGGATATAAACCTCTGGTGTACCACACCACATGAAAACAATAGTGATTGGATATCCACCATTAAAATCCTCTTAAGCCCACTGTACTGTTTATTTGACATCCAATCTAATCATTAGGTCATACAGGCCCAGATGAAGGGAACAAACAAAAATCAGCTTTATCCAAAACTTTTATGCCTCCAAAATGATTTTAATGGTCGACGCTCATTCAACACTGTTTCCTGTAATGTGGTCGACTTGAGATTGGTATATATCTCATTTTTGGTCTCATACTGTAAAATTATCTTTCAAAATAGATGGACGGAATGGATGAAACACATACATCACGGTGGGCCCACAGCGCACCGACAATCAGTCATTGGCTGATGTCAGGGGGAGTAGCCAATCGGTTTCCCTTCCTGTGAAAGGCTTTCACAGGAAAACCGCTTCCAAAACCGCCCACCAGCTTTCCCACATGCACGATCCGCTTCCCAAGAAGATAAGGCCCTTTCCTTTGTTTATATTTTTTTTTACAATATTCCGACATGATAAGATCTTGACTTGATCAAGATAATCGGAGTTGGACGCGGATTGCGTCCTACCCCCGCTCGTCACTAGCTACGAACGGCCAGATATGTGTGGGGTCCAACTGTGATGTATCTAAACATCCGTCTATTTCTTTTTCCGGATTATTTTAAAGTAGAGGCAGATCAAACGCTGGACCACACCAAATAGTAAGCTTCCAATGTATTTAATGCTCCGTGGAAAGCATTAAATACAACTGTCAGTGATGCGGTGGATCTGCGTTTTTTCAATGGCCGGAGTGGATCTGCTCGTTTGTGGCTAGAGATGGTCGGACAATAAGCCATCGGACCAGGGGCTCCACCGTGATGCATCTATTTATCTAGGCCGTCCATCCATTTACTCGTATTATTTCTTACGTGGACCACACCAAATAGTGAGCATGGATTGCATTAAATGCAAGAGTCATCTCTGGGGTGGTCCACTTGAATGTTGGAACTGCCTCATTTGGCTCATATCTTAAAATGATTTGATAAAATAGATGGGCGGTGTAGATAAACAGATACGTCACTGTGGAACCCACAGGAGCACCTGCTCGGACGGCTTCTTGTCCGACGGGGTCGGACGCAACCCACTTCCACCGTAGATGGGATAAATCCCCAAAATCCCATTCCTACATATAACACGTGGCATCTTGATCGGCATTCAAATGACCGTCTGAAAACAAAATGCCCAAGCTTAGTGGGGCCCGCCGTGTTCTATAGGTAAAATCTACTCCATCCATTAGGTTCTATCCCTAATTCTAGGACATGAGCCAGATAAATTAACCAGACCCACTTCTCAGATGGTCCACAACACAGAATAATGAGGATGAGATGCCAACCATAGGTTTGTGTGTGGGGCTGCCATCGTGTGTAATTTCATCAAACCCGTTAATAAGGTATAACTCACCAGGATGAAGTGAAGATAGAAAAATAAGCGCGACCCAAAACTCATTCCGGCTACAATCCGTGAAATTTTACATCGTTCCTTATAAGTGGGTTCCATCAGAGTCTTTTATCAATCTGATCTTTTGTTTTCAGTTTTCAAATAAGGATTTTCACCTGATGGACGGAGTAGATTTACATACACAGCGCCGAAAACATGCGTTTTAGATGATTGCGGTCCATTTAGAGAGAGAGAGAGAGAGAGTGAGGGAATTACCGAAGAGGGTCAGATCTCCATCCTGAAACGCGGGGAGTTGTCCAAACGGCTGCCAAAAGAGATTCGATTCAACAAAAGCATTAAAATAAATAAGGGAAAGGAATGGAAAAATAAAAGTAAAAAAGAGATGATAGATACGTTTAGTGAGATGAAGGGTTGCTGCTTATGTGCGCCGGTGCGGAGATCAACCGGCACGAGCTCATACTCGAGCCCTTTCTCGTTAAGGCACGCTATCACACGTGCCGTGTTTGTCGACATTGGAAGACCATAAACCTTGAGCCCCATATCTCTCTCTCTCTCTGTGAAAAATCGAAGAATCAAAGTACCCTTTTATAGGCCCTCTTTGGACGCGGATGGCATGGTGGGCTCCGCGGTGTGATGACTCTTTGGTGCTATCCACACCGTTCATCCGTTTTTACAGCTCATTTTAGGGCCAAAATTAAAGCATATCCGAAGCTGAAGTGGACCACACAACTGAAAACAGTGGGGATAATGACGTCCACGGTTGAAATCTTTCTAGGGCCTACAGTGATGTCTATCTATCATTCAACCTGTTCATAACGTCACGCTGACTAAGGGAAAACACGAATCGGCTTTTTATTAGAGAAAAAAAGAAGAAAAAAAAAAAAAACCCTCTGGGCCTCAAAACGTTTTCATCGGTGGGTGTTTAATTTCCACTGTTTCTGTAGTGTGGTCCACGTGAGTTTCGGATATACTTCAATTTAAGTCTCATGCCCTGAAATGAGTTGGAAAATTGGATGGACGGCGTAGATATAAATTACATAAATCATGGTGACCCCATGGAGTCTTCACGGGTTCACCATGCAATCCAATTCCCACTTGCAGATATGTGCACGTGGCTAATTTTATCACCGACCCTCTAATTGTCCAAAATAGCACGTTATACTCGTGTGATCACCGACCATCTAGTTGTCCAAAATAGCAAGTTACACTCGAAATCAGACTCGGTATGCTCTTATGGGACAGAGTAAACTCAGTTGGGGCCACCTTGAACGTATGTGGCCTATCCTCACCGTCCATCTATTTTTCTACGTAATTTAAGAGGTTGATTCCAAAATTGAAGCATACCCAAAGATCAAGTGGATCATAAGTGGAAACAATGGGGATAATGATTTCCACCGTTGAAAACTTTGTAGTTCCCACAATAATGTTTACTCGTCATCTAACCTGTTCATGAGATCATATGGACATGATGGAAGGAAATCATAAAAATAAGCTTAATCCCAAACTTACGTGGCCTCCAAGAAATTTTCAATTCAACCGTTTCCTATGGTGTGGTCCAATGATATGCTTCATTTTTAGGCTCAAGTATTACAGTTGTCTGGTAAAATGGAAGGAGGAAGTGGATAAAATACATAAATCACGGTGGAACTCACATAGTTAACTCATTACACTAAGGGCGTGTTTGGTCGGGCTGATCCCATGAGATTAGGAGGGATGGAATGGATTTTAAGGTAATGATGGTGGTGTCGGTGTTTGTCCGTTCATCCCATAGGTTTGCAATAGCTCATGGGATATACAACAGTGTGTTTGGACCATCACAAACAAATGGGTTTGCATCTCCACTACTTCTTGTGGTGTGCCCCACTCGCTGTTTTATATCTGTCTCAAAATAGGTTCATGGTTGAACGTAAGCCGATGAAAATGATGGAGGGAGTGGATATCTCATTGATATTTCGATGGGCCACACATAGCGGTAAAAACTCACACTCCAGGATTGGCGGAATCCGTCTCAGACTTGGGTAGTATTTATGAGGGTGTGGTAGACGAAATACATTCCACCATCCCCAACAGCAAACGGGATAGGATGACACACAATAACCCTCATATCCCATCTTATATCATGTCCAGTGCCCGGCCAAACATGCCCTAAGCGTTGTGAGTTACTCACCACGCAATCTCAATCTGCTTGTGTTACAAACTAATAATGTATGATCTCAAGATGAAATAAATTAATTTTTAGATGATAAAGATCGTTTTAGACATTTTGATTTAGCAACAAATCGTGTACGCATTGCGTGTTTTGAAAGGGACGCGGATTGCGTGCAACCGACAGCACGAAGTTCGTGGGTCAGAAGCTAGGGTGGGGCTCACTATCTCGTTTTTGAGAAAATTCACTCCGTCCATCCGTTTTTAAAGCTTACTTTATTTGATGAGGAAAAAAATGAGGTGAATCCAAAACTCAAGTGGGCCACATGTTAGACAAAACTGGAAAAGGAAATACTTACCGTTGAAACCTTCTAAGGTCAACGTTGATGCTCATGTGGCATCCAAATAGTTGATAAGGCCGTTCCAATGGGATGAACTGAAAAAACAAAATTATTAGTAAGATAAAAAACCTCTATAGCCCCGCAAATGTTTCAACGGTTGCTTACTTGAGTTTTGGATATGCCTAGCTATTTATTTTGCCTTTTTTTTTTATTATAATGTCTTAACATTAGTTGAAAAAATAGATGGACGGAATGAATTTCTCAAAAGCATCACAGTGGACCCACCACTGTCGGTCGCACGAAAATCCACATCCTTTTGAAAGGACCGGAAAAACCAGCTAGGCCCACCGTGATTTTGTGTCGTCTACTTCATCCATCATTTCCGACCGTTCAAGTTAAGACGTAAGGCCAGAAATTCAACTGATCCTAAACTCTAGTGGGCCACACCACAGGGAAAATAGGAATAAGGAAATCCACCATCGAAAGCTTCGTAGGGCCACCATTACTTTGGTCAAGCTGATATTTGGTTTTTCCCTTCATCAACGTGGGAATTCTCCCTGTGAACGGGTTGGATGGGATGCAAATATCATGCTGGGCCATAATGGTTAGGGCTGAAAGTTGGGCAGGTCAGGTCAACCCTAGCCTAACTCCTATGCTTCAACCTTAACTCATTCCAACCCAACATCAAGTTGAAAAATTCACAACCCAATGCCAATCAAGCAGGCTCCCTCGGTTGTCAACGTATTTTCATTACATTAGTTTATCATATTTGAATACACATTATTTTTTATACTTATAAATTTATTAATTATATGTGTAGTTATTTATCTTAAAAAACTTCATTTTTTCTAAAAAATATATAAATAAATTAAAATATAAGACAACTACTTCAGAACTTGTGTCGTTTAGCACACAATTCACTTGGGAGAGAGAAATCCAACTTATCTTGTTAGCTTGAGTCATCAGAAATTACGTGGACCACTGAGACCCAATGTTATTGGAATTTTTTATGCCTTCAACAAAGATAATTTACACTCAATTATAATTTATATTGAATCGAGACTTCAACCGGAGCTGACCCTAGTTTTATTGGTTGTTTGTATAGCCCAAGCCCAACCCAACTTTTGTTGGTCCGGTAGAACCTGCCCGATTTTCAGCCCTAATGATGGTTCAGTTCATGGACTACCATCATCTGTTGTGGCCCATGGGTCATAAATATGGGCTGACCTCCTAAAATGGCATAGGTTAAAACATTTCCAGCGTGAGGAGAGCTAAGCTTGAAAGCCCGATGTGGCCCACATAAGCCACGGTACTTGTTGATTCTTGGCTTAACACTTCATTTCCAGTGGATGAAGGGTTTGGATGGCTTTGATATACGACGGTCAGTCCGTATTCCCTCTTGATATGCTGAGCTTTGTATGGGCTTGATGTTTGGGCTATGGGGTTTTCAGAGATACGGTGCATCTCATGGACGATTGGATACTGTGATCACATGATCACTGGGCCCCACATGCCATCGTAAATTTATGATGGTACTGTTGTTGCTAGTGGAGCGCGCCCCTGTGTAAAAGCAGAAAGGATGGCTGTCCTTATCAGATGACCAAAAGGAGATTAGGTAGGTGACGTGTATTCATCCATCAGATTGGTCTATTGAGTTTTACCTTGGATGAAAAATGCCCTAAAAATGAATACTTTCTTTTAGCATTGCTTTTGCTAGGGCCAAATTGCCCCTTAGGGCCTCTTTGGATAGTCATAATTGAGTATAATGAATTGTAAAAGTAGAATGATTACAAAATAGATATCTCCTTGCCAACGCGTAATTTAATTGAGAATCTCCATCTTTAGGTAGATGGTAAAACTATTTATAATATGCTTTTACATTACTTGATATTAAATCAATAAAAGAGTTACCCCAATTCGTGTGTTCAATAGGAGATTTAGATGCAATGTATGGTAATTTTATAATAATTATATATTTGTTTACTTATCTTTTATTACATCTGTATTAAATTATGTGTTTAAACAAATACTTATCTAAACATGCATTTAATATCCCCAGTCATGTGTACATGAAACCATCTATGGATCCTTATATTTTAAAAAATTAAGATGTAGGAATTCCCATTTGTTAAGTAAAGGAACTCCCTATTCGAAACCTAATTTGTGCAATTAGTTCATCCAATCCATTAATTCAATGGCCCCATGATGCTCCAAACGATCTTTTCAGTTGGTTAAATTAAGCATTTCTATTATTGGCATGTAAAAAACTTGCTTTAAAGAATCACATTCTCCTCCACAACCTGCAATTCACATTCAATGCATATAAATAATAATAATAGTAAATTGTAGTTAGGATCTTTTAATTTAGCCATTTTTTTTCGTTCATGGTTCATCCATGGTGAGACATCAGATCAGATCAGTTATGGGCTGCACATGCATGTAACTAGGAATCATTACTTTGCCCCAAGTTGAGTTTTGAAGCTACCTTTGATGCGCTTCAAAACAACTATAAATTCAAGCACAAGCACATTTTACTAATAAGCTTTGAAGCTGAACAAGAAATTCAACCTGCAAATTTATACGAATAGAAAATCTTGGATAACATCAACCAACCCATGTCATGAGTTTGTAACTAAATTCACCTTAATAACAACTTAAAATTCACTTTCACTTTCGCTTTTCAAATTACTACTAATAGTTATCATCTTAAGACTCGGACTTAATGCCTCGGGTCACAGAAGGATGTGTCAAGACCGAGGCATGATTCGCTAAACCGAGACAAAGGTTGAGTCGGTTCGGACGAGTCATCAGCGTCCCGGGCACGCATCGGGCGGACCACCTTGCCAGACCGACCATCGCTAGGACGAGTCTCATCCCGGATATCTCGGGATAAGATCTCCGACCCCGAAGTTCACGGGATCGGATGAAGGCTCAAGATGGGCACGATCCTATCTCCGTGATCCCAGGAGAAGATCCCGCGCCCAGTATCAGGAAGAGAATCCTTGTGCGACAGAACGCCCCAGTAGCTATAAAAGAAGGACCCCGGTCACCTTGAGAGGTACGAAAAAATTCGGTCTAAAAACCTTTCAATACATTTAGACCCAGAGTCCAGGCCTAACTTTGGCATCGGAGGGTCCCCTGCTCGAGCCAGGGTCTCCTTTGTCCTCTTTCTGTGCAGGCATACAAGGGTCTAGGAGGACGAACCAGACATTTGCATCAACAGTTTGGCGCCGTCTGTGGGAACGTACAAAAAGCCATCTCGTATCTCTATACTGATTCCAATGGTGATGACTAGAAGGACGGTCCCAGAAGAAGATTTGAATGAGAACGCGATTACAGGGCCACCCGATCCAATCGCCGTTCCCCCAGCCCAGAACGCACCTAACAACCGCCGACGGGGGCGACCAGAACAAGCAACAATCAACGGGGTCGCGACGATGGGCGGTTGGACAAGGAGGTTCAAGAAATCCGCTCCGATATGAATATGATGAAGCAGATGCTGGAACGAATGTATCAGCAGCAAATGCAGCCTCATCCTCAAGGGGAGACGCACGCGCTCCAGCTACGGCTACGGCGGTTGATCCTCAACCTTCCGCGCCGCAGTCTGTCCGCCCAAGCCAACCCCAAGGCGGATCAGAACCATCTCCAGCGCAGTCAGCCAACGCTTCCCTGCCCCCGACTGATCTTCGGCACGAAATAGAGTGAAGAAGGCGCAATCGCCCTTCCATGGAAGGCACGGCAGAAAGCCGCGAACCTTGGAAAGCCGACATTCAAAATTTCAAAAAAGAAGTGCGGGAAGAGATGGCAAAAGAGATGGCGGACATAAAGCACGGCCGGAATGTATATTCAACCGGGTCCGAAGCGAAAGCGTCCCCCTTTGTGGACTCGGTACTGAAGGCCCGATTGCCCGAAAGGTTTCGATTACCTCAAATCACTCCTTTCACCGGCAAGACCGACCCGACCGAGCATATTGAGTGCTTCAGAACTTATATGGAACTCCACGATGCCTCGGATGCAGTAATGTGTCGGGCCTTTTCTCTTACATTGACTGATGTAGCTCGACTGTGGTTCAAACAGCTGAAACAAAAGTCCATCAGTTCATTCGTTGAGCTGAGCGACGCCTTCCTCACCAACTTCATCGGCGGAAAGAAGAAATTGAAGCCCCCTGCACATCTGAATAACGTAGTGCAGGGAGAGATATTGAAAGATTACATCAAGCGTTTTAATTTGAATCCCTTCAAGTTCGAAAACATTAAGAAACGGCCCTCAATGCGCTCATGCAAGGAGTTAGGGATAAGCCATTCTGGCATCTCTAGACAAAACTCCGCCCGATACTCGCGGAGTTTATGGCACGATCCGATAAATATGCCAACGCCGAGGAAGCGCGAATCTGCGTGAAACTAAAACCTCGGCCAAAGAGTCGACCAAAAACGAAGCCGACTCGGCCGGAGGAAGGAAACGCAAAGAGGATCAAGCGCGTGACGAGCGAAGGTCAGGAAAACGGCCGGATCGAAAATTTTCCACATATACTCCCCTGAATAAGACTCGGGAAGAGGTACTGATGGAAATAAAAAACGAAGGCTTTGTTAGCTGGCCCAGTAAGCTCAGGAGTAATCCTAATCGGCGGGACAAGGATAAGTACTGCCATTATCACCGCGATCACGGGCATAACACAAGTGATTGCCGTCACTTAAAAGAAGAGATCGAACGACTCATAAAAGACGGCCGACTCAGAGAACATATGGTCAAAGCTGGGGCAGCTGAGGCGCGCCCGACCGAGAGTCAGCCTATGGAAGAAATCCGGACGATTATCGGCGGTCCACAATGTGGGGGCGACTCAAACAACGCGCGAAGGAATCACGCACGAAAACTTAGTCAGCCTCAGTCCGAGCTCATGATTATAGATCGGCCGTCAAAGGAAAAGAAAAGAGAAAGATATTGCATATCGTTCACTGAGGAAGACGCCCGAGGTATCCATCACCCCCACGATGATGCGTTGATCGTCTCCTTGGCGATCGCTAACCGAAAAGTGTTTCGGATACTCGTCGATACGGGGTCATCTGCAGACGTGTTATTTACCCAGGCGTTCGACAAAATGGGGATCGAACGATCCACACTGCGCCCAGTTCGGACCCCGTTGATCGGTTTTTCCGGAGGACAGGTCCTGCCTGAAGGGATTGTCTCGTTACCACTCACTGCTGGCAGCGCCCCATGTCAGACGACGATGATGGTTGACTTCCTAGTCGTCGATCAACCCTCAGTATACAACGCAATACTCGGCCGACCTTCATTGAGTCTCCTCCAGGCCGTGGTATCTACGTACCATCTTTCAATGAAATTCCCGACCGAGTCGGGAGTCGGGATTGTCAAAGGAGACCAGCAGGATGCGAGGCGATGTTACATGATAGCCGTAAAAGGAGCCGCCGACAAAAGTCCGACCAACATATTAACAATCGAATCGTTGGACCCTCGGGGCGAGAATTATGAACGAGGACAGCCGGTCGAGGATCTTGTCTCGGTCCCCTTGGTCGAGACAGATGGATCCAAGACGGTACGAATTGGCTCGTCTCTGCAGTCCCCTTTGAAAGAAAAGCTGATAGCCCTGCTCCGTAGGTACGCCGACGTCTTTGCCTGGGGTCATGAAGATATGCCCGGGATCGACCCCTCTGTGGTGACTCACCGACTCAACATCGATCCGTCGTATCGACCGATCCGACAGAAGCGGCGACCGCTCGGCCCTGAACGATACGCTATCATCGAAGAAGAAGTCAACAAACTCCTCCAGGCTAATTTCATAGAAGAAATACACCATAGTGGGTCGCGAATGTCGTGCTTGTAAAAAATCCAACGGGAAGTGGTGAGTCTGTATTGACTATACCGACTTAAATAAAGCTGCCCCAAGGATAGCTTTCCGCTTAGAGGATAGACCGGCTAGTATATAGTACCGCCGGACATGAGCTCCTTAGCTTCATGGATGCATATTCAGGATATAATCAAATTGTAATGCATCAAACAGATAAATCAAAAACGACCTTTGTCACCGACAAAGGCCTTTATTGTTACCGAGTGATGCCATTTGGTCTGAAGAATGCCGGCGCAACTTATCAAAGGTTAGTTAACAAAATCTTTGCTCGGCTTATAGGCCGAACCATGGAAGTATACATCGACGACATGCTCGTCAAAAGCATACACGCGGCAGATCATGTGAATAATTTGGAAGAAATGTTTCTAATCCTACGGAAGTTCCGGATGAAGCTAAATCCAAGTAAATGTGCTTTTGGAGTAGGCTCCGGTAAATTCCTCGGTTTCTTGGTCAGTCAGCGAGGAATAGAGGCAAACCCTGAGAAGATAAAGGCTCTGATTGATATGGAATCCCCCAAAACCATTAAGGACGTCCAAAGGTTGACCGGACGAGTCGCAGCACTTAATCGGTTCCTGTCCAGAGCAACGGATAAGTGTCTCCCTTTCTTCAAACAATTGAAAGGAAGACAAGCGATGGGTTGGACGGAAGAATGTGAAGCAGCATTCCAACAATTAAAATCACATCTCGGTTCTGCACCTCTCTTATCAAAACCCAAACCGGGGGAGTCGTTGCTCCTCTACCTAGCTGTATCCGAGGCAGCGGTTAGCTCGGCTTTGATACGAGAATCCGAAGGAAAGCAACTGCCGGTTTACTACGTAAGCAAAGCGTTATTGCCAGCAGAAACGAGATACCCAAGCTTGGAAAAAGTGGCCTTGGCTTTAATAACTTCCTCTCGGCGACTTAGGCCGTATTTCCATGCCCACACCATCATTGTAATGACCGACCTTCCGCTTCGCCAGGTACTGCAGAAACCAGAAGCTTCCGGCCGACTCACCAAATGGGCTATCGAGCTGAGTGAGTTTGATATTCAATACCGACCAAAGGCAGCAATCAAAGGGCAAGCCGTAGCTGATTTTATCGCCGAGGGAACGTCTTCAACCGAACTTTCAGTAAATGATCCACCGAAGGACGGTGCAGTTCCGACCTCAACCGCTCCCCCTTGCCCTATTCCGTGGAATCTGTATGTCGACGGTTCTTCCAACTCGAAGGCCAGTGGGGCTGGGGTTGTGCTGGAAACCCCCGATCATACCTATATACAGTATGCCTTACGACTTGGATTCCAAGCGTCGAACAATACGGCGGAATATGAAGCGTTGTTACTCGGCCTCCGACTCGCCGCTAGCATGGAGGTCACGCACCTAAGTGTTTTCAGCGACTCTCAGTTGGTTGTTAACCAAGTTACCGGTGTATACCAGACACGAAAAGACCAGTTAAGGGCATACATGCAGAAAGCAAAGGAACTTATCAACGGATTTCAACTCTGTCGTGTCACTCGGATCCCTCGTACGGAAAATAGCAAAGCCGATTGGTTAGCAAAGCTCGCCTCAGCCGATGAAGATGAGATACCCAGATCCGTCCCTGTCGAATACGTTGACAAGCCAAGCATAGACGAACCAATTAGCGAGGCCGTTAATACAATCGACTCGGAACCTTCCTGGATTGATCCAATCCGCCAATACCTTGACGAAGGAAAGTTGCCTGAGGATCGTGCCGAGGCTCGACGAATTAAGATTCGAGCCTCCCGTTATACCATATTCAACGGAACCCTCTACAAGAAAGGTTACTACGCCCCGTTGCTGCGGTGCCTCAAACCCAGCGAGGCAAACTATGTGTTACGGGAAATTCATGAAGGAATCTGCGGAAACCACTCTGGAGGGCGATCCCTCGCCTACAAGGTCCTACGACAGGGATACTACTGGCCCACTATCCAACACGACGCTCGCGAGCTCGTTCAAAAATGCGACAGATGCCAACGGTTCGCGGCAATTCCGAGGCAAGCGCCCGAAGCACTAACGCCGATGACTGGTCCCTGGCCTTTCGCACAGTGGGGCGTCGACATCATAGGACCGCTCCCTATGGGAAAAGGTCAGACCAAGTTTGCTGTGGTAGCGGTTGACTATTTCACGAAGTGGGCCGAGGCAGAACCATTAGCTAAAATAACCGAGCAGAAGATCACCGAATTTGTATGGAAAAACATTATCTGCCGATTCGGAGTACCCCGTACCATCGTTACAGACAATGGAAGGCAATTTGATAATAGAAGCTTTCGCGGGATGTGCGACAACCTCGGAATCAGAAACGTTTACTCTTCGCCTCATCATCCTCAAACCAACGGACAAGTTGAAGCGGTTAATAAGATTATCAAGCAACATCTTCGGACCAAGCTTGGCCGGGCCAAAGGAGCATGGGCCGAAGAGCTCCCGAAAATTCTTTGGGCCTACCGAACCACCGCTCGAACAGCCACAGGGGAGACTCCGTTTTCACTAGCTTATGGCTCGGAAGCCGTCACTCCCGTTGAAATCGGATTACCTTCGGCTCGAATCACCACATTCAATGCAGAAGCAAACGAAGAACTCCTTGCACTCGGACTCGACCTTCTGGACGAACAAAGAGAAGTGGCACGGCTGCGCACGGAGGCGCGGCAGCGACAAGTGGCTCGGTTCTACAATACCCGAGTTAGGATTAGAAGATTTCGAATGGGAGATATGGTTCTTCGGAAAGTGTTTTCTAACACCAAGGAATTTGGGTCGGGTACACTGGGACCCAATTGGGAAGGACCCTACATCGTCTCGGGCACCATTAGACCGGGAACGTATCAGCTGGAAGACCTAAACGGACAGCCGTTGCCTCACCCTTGGAACGCTGAACACCTCAAAGTCTACTATCCCTAGTTCTATATTCAACGATTAAAGACTCTGAACTAAGAAAGGATAAAGTCAAGTCAAATAAGTAAAGATAGGCATTTCTCTTTCATTCATCAAAACATATGTATGTACAAAGCAAGCGAATACATCAAAGCAAAAAAAATATATGTCCAAGGGCCCCGGTAACGGTCCTCATGCACCGGCCTCGTCCCCAACAGTATCTTCAGCAGTGGCGTCCGGGTTCTCGGATCCCGAGGCTGCTCCACCCTCGATTTCTGAAAGGTCAAGGTCAGGGAAGGATTTCTTTATGTCCTTGACGCATTCCAGATATCCGCTTTGGAACAAGCGGTCCCTTTCATCCTCGAACTCCGCCGACTCGAGGAATGCTTGGACGGCTTGGTCCCTAGCCTTCTCGGCCTCCCGAGTCTTCTCGACGGCCTGCTGAATGTGCTCCGCCGCCTCAAGCTTAGCCCGAGCTAAGTCATCCGCGCACGAAGCATGGACTGCCAGAACTTGCTGATTCTCTTCTTCAGCTTTGGAGAGTAAAGCCAGTGCCTGAGCGACCTCTGCCTTCGCTTCGTCCAGGGCTCTTCTGGTGGAAGCCACCTCTGCCCTCGCGTCTTCGGCAGCTTTCCGGGCAAGGGCCGCCTCGCCTGTCAGGACGCCGACCCGGATCTCGGCCTCCTCGCGTCGACCTACGGCCTCAGACAGAAGAGCCTGCAGCCGATGAGTTGAGGATAGCTCCTTGCTGGCCTTGATCAAGCAAGGAGCGAGTTCAAAAAGCATCCTGGCAGCGTGGCTGACGGTCTGCGACGACGGGGCGTTGTAGAGTTTCACGAACTCTCTTTCACACCCGTGGGCCAGGGCCCAAGGAACCATCCCCGACACCACTTGCTGCAGGAATGACGGCCCCTCCTGGTTCGTCTCCTCCCCTCGGGAGGACGCGGTCCTCGTCTCTCCCTCCCCCCTGGAGGACGCGGCCCCGGTCTCTTCCTCCCGACTCGGAACATCCGTCTCAACGCGTGCCGAGTCAGGTGCCGCCTGAGGCTCCGAAGCAGCAATCGCCGTCTCTTCCGCCCTTTCGTCCGGGTCGGGAATCACGACGACGGAAGGGGCAGAAGAGCTCGCTGGCTCTTTCTCCTTCCGCAGCACCCTTTGCCTCTTCGGCGGCCGAGGCTCCGAAAGAAGAACTGACCGCGGAGGAGCCTTCAACTTCGTGACTGGCCTAAGGGCAGGACGAGCTCCAGTCATCTCCGGTTCGAGGATAATTCTGAGGTTGGGACGAGCTTCGGGCAGATCTGTAAAATAAAAAATAAAAATAAAAAAAAAAAAAAATAAAAAAAAAAAAACAGGGAATAAGTTATGGCGAAGTAAGTCGGGGGAAATTCGGAAAATCCAGAAGATTCATTCTCAATTACCTGTAACTTCCGAGTCCAGACCTGCAAGATGAAGGCGCTCCGGCTGTAGAAGCACCTTCCAAGACCTGTTCCTCGAATCCAACGACCTCAACTCTTTGATCCGAGCCGAGGCACTGGCGCCGAGCCTCGGCCGCTTCTTCGGGATATCTGCCAAACACAAGCTCGTCAGACTCAGAATATTACAAAAACAAAAATAAAATAAAAAAAGAGGGGGAAGGGGAGAGAAGACCCAAGTCACCTGCTCTTTGGAACGCCCGAGGGACACGAGCCTCGCAGGACCCGGACTCATCCGTTTCCCAGCGACCACATGCCCAAAACCAACGCTCTCTCCAGTGTTTGTTGGAAGTGGGAGGGTCGGTTATCAGGGAACCGCCTCCGCCTCGCCAAGCAGCGAAGACGTAGAAGCCGGGATAGTTCGGATTTACTCGCACTTGATACAGGTGGAGAAATTCGTCGACTGTAAGCGGTGGCTGTTCCATCTCAGCCCACAACACCGCACATCCGAGTAAGTTCCTCCACCCATTCGGGACTATCTGTCCCGGGGCAATCTGTATGCGAGACAAAACTCCCCGGACGATGGTTTGAAGGGGCAGACGCAGGCCGCATTGCATCGACACTTGGTAAATCGCGACTGCCCCGGCAGGAGGGTGATCCGGCAAGTCATTCGGACGGGGGAGATAGGTGATGACCGACTCGGGAATATGATACCCGACTCGGATTCTGTCCAAGTCCGTCTCAGTCAAGACTGAGGGAACCGGACCACTTAAATCTTCCCCCGATCCTTCTTCTTCAGACTCGGCTTGCGCCGGTTCACCAACAGGAGCAGGATCAGGGGTTCCTTCGGCGATTAAAATTTCATCTTCTTCCTCCTCATCTTCCTCCACGTCCCTTGGCAAGTTAGGCCTTCCCGGGCGGGTTAATAGAGACGACCCGCCCCGAGAAGGAACGACGGAAGCAGGGCGCTCCGCCGAAGCTTCTGTGACTCTCTCAGATAGAAACGCAGCGTTGGCATCCACTGCTATCTCCGTCAGTAAGGAAGGCGATTCCGCAACATTCCAAAAACGTTGCGCTTCGCCTTCGTCTCCGGAAGCTCCCCCCTGGGGACTTCGAGAACCCCTATCCGCCATTATTATCTAATAAAGAGGAAGGAGAAACTCACCGGAGGGAGAAAGGAAAGCGGAAATGGCGGAAGGAAGCGCTGACGGTTGAGAGAGAGGAAAGGAAGAAGATGAAAGACTGAAAAGGCTCCAAAGGGAATGAAAAGTAGGAACGACAATAGAAGTTCAAAATGCGGGACCCCCACCAATTTATAAAGTTGCCATACGGCGGGAGTAATTAATGAGGAAATGATTCGACGCCTGCATCGATTCCCCCACTCGACACGTGGCGCTCGTCGACTGACGGTAATAATGTCCTTGTTACGTGTCCAGCCCTCATTGGCGGGATGGGCGACTTGACGGCTGACGGCGCATGAGATGTCAGGAACCGAACCGCCTCTCGTCAGAGGCGGCATGGAACGCATTAAATGACCACCTGCTGTCTCGGACTGGGTTATGAACCGACTCAAAACTCGCTACTCCTAGGTGTCATATGAAACACACGGAGTAGGGGGGGCTTACTGTTGGGGATAAAAAATACAAGTCCGCAGACTCGGACTTAATGCCTCGGGTCACAGAAGGATGTGTCAAGACCGAGGCATGATTCGCTAAACCGAGACAAAGGTTGAGTCGGTTCGGACGAGTCATCAGCGTCCCGGGCACGCATCGGGCGGACCACCTTGCCAGACCGACCATCGCTAGGACGAGTCTCATCCCGGATATCTCGGGATAAGATCTCCGACCCCGAAGTTCACGGGATCGGATGAAGGCTCAAGATGGGCACGATCCTATCTCCGTGATCCCAGGAGAAGATCCCGCGCCCAGTATCAGGAAGAGAATCCTTGTGCGACAGAACGCCCCAGTAGCTATAAAAGAAGGACCCCGGTCACCTTGAAGCTGAACAAGAAATTCAACCTGCAAATTTATACGAATAGAAAATCTTGGATAACATCAACCAACCCATGTCATGAGTTTGTAACTAAATTCACCTTAATAACAACTTAAAATTCACTTTCACTTTCGCTTTTCAAATTACTACTAATAGTTATCATCTTAAGACATTTTTATAATTAGGCAATCGTGTCCATTCATTCATTTGTGTGGACCCTATGATTTCCTCACTATATTAGGGTCATTCCCTCAGTGGCTCTCTTGATGGCAGGCCGCGATGTGATGCTCTCCCACCAGGCTTTCCCATGCGGGCGCAAGTTAATGTGATGAGCTTTGGGAGTCCTCATGAGGTAGTAAGTGAATGGGAAGTGATGCAAATTGGCTAAGGTGAAGAAATCCCCAGCTAAGTAATTGCTCTTGGACAGCCTCTCCTCGTAGATGTCGAGCACCTTCCCAAGCTTCTCCACATTCTCCTCCACCACCTGATCATTTGTGGTCCCACCATACATGGGGCTGATGACTAACTGAAAAATGATGGCTGAGATAGGTGGATTAAAGTTTTGAGACTCCACTTCCACCCACACCCCAACCAATGCAGACTCCTTGGTGTTGCCTAGCCTCAGTAGATCGGCACCTCTCCCGTAGTGCTTGGTCGCTACATAATGACTGATTGCACGAGACTGTGGCCGTTCATTCAAGATCAAGTGGTCCAATTAAAGCATGATAATAATAAGTATAATAAGAATAATCAAGATATGGAAGAAAAATCTCTTCAGGTCTCATGTGCAATGGCAGATCAAGGAAGCAAATGCAATGCTTGAAGAACCATCTCTTCGATTTGCTATTGATGGGCCCTTCGTTTTCACCATTCACTATGTTGGTCTTATAATGTCATTTACTTTATTTATTGGTAGCACGCCGATAAATCTCATTCTCACCAATTTCTTGGTTTGGGATAGATACGTTTAGTGAGATGAAGGGTTGCTGCTTATGTTGCTGCTATCCACACCGTTCATCCGTTTTTCCAGCTCATTTTAGGGCCAAAATTAAATCATATCTGAAGCTCAAGTGGACCACACTACTGAAAACAGCGGGGATAATGACGTCCACCGTTGAAATCTTTCTAGGGCCCACATTGATGTCTATCAATCATCCAACCTGTTCATAACGTCACGCTGACCTGGATGAAGGGAAGACACGATCATCAGCCTTTGATTTAAAATAAAATAAAATCTTCTGAGCCTCAAAAAGCTTTCATTGGTGAGCGTTCAATTTCCACTGTTTTTGTGGTTTGGTCCACATGAGTTTCGAATATACTTCAATTTAAGGCTCATGCACTAAAATGTGTTGAAAAAAATGGATGGACGGCTTAGATATAAAAATACATAAATCATGGTGGCCCCACAGAGTCTTCACGGGTTCAACATGCAATCCACGTCCCACATGCAGATATTTCCACGTGGCTAATTTTATCACCGAACATCTAGTTGTCCAAAATAGCAAGTCATACTCGTGTGATCACCGACCATCTACTTGTACAAAATATCAAGTCATACTCGTATGATCTACGGATGAAATAAATTAATTTTTAGACAATAAAGATCGTTCTAGGCATTTTGAATTAGCAACAAATCGTGTACGCATTGCGTGTTTTGAAAGGGACGCGGATTGCATCCCACCGACAGCACGAAGTTCGTGGGGTCAGAAGCTAGTGTGGGGCTCACCATCTTATTTTTGCAAAAATTCACTCCGTCCATCCGTTTTTAAAGCTTATTTTAATTGACGAGGCAAAAAATTAGTTGGATCCAAAACTCAAGTGGGCCACATGGCAGGAAAAATTGGGAAAGGAAATACTCACCGTTGAAACCTTCTAAGGTTAACGTTGATACTCATGTGGCATCCAAATAGTTGATAAGGCCATTCCAATGGGATGAACTGAAAAAATAAAATTATTAGTCTGATACAAAACTTCTGTTTAATTTTTTTACGTGCCTTTTTTATTATCACGTCTTAACAATGGTCCTATAAGACGTTGCCTACTTGAGTTTTGGATCAGTCTAATTTTTTTACGTGCCTTTTTTATTATCATGTCTTAACATTAGTTGAAAAAATTAAATAGACGGAATGGATTTCTCAAAAGCATCACGGTGGGCCCCACCACTCCCGGACGCAAGAAAATCCACATCCTTTTGGTAGGACAGGAAAAGCCAGTTAGGCCCACCGTGATCTTTGTGTCGTCTACTCCATCCATCATTTCCGACTGTTCAAGTTAAGATGTAAGGCCAGAAATTCAACTGATCCTAAGCTCTAGTGGGCCACACCACAGGGAAAATAGAAATAAGGAAAGTCCACCATCAAAAGCTTTGTGGGGACACCGTTACTTTGGTCAAGCTGATATCTGGTTTTTCCCTTCATCAACGTGGGAATTCTCCTTGTGAACGGGTTGGATGGGATGCTGGGCCATGATGGTTAGGGCTGAAAGTTGGGCAGGTCAGGTCAACCCTAGCCTAACTCCTATGCTTCAACCTTAACTCAATCCAACCCAACATAAGTTTAAAAATTCACAACCCAAGCCCAATCAAGTAGGCTCCGGTTGGTCAACGTATTTTCATTATTATATTAATTTATCATATTTGAATGCACATATTATTTTTTATACTTATAAATTTATTAATTACATGTGTAATTATTTATCTTAAATAACTTTATTTTTTCTTAAAAAAATAAATTAATTAAAATATAAGACAACTACTCGTTTAGAAGTTGTGTCGTTTAGCGCACAATTCATTTGGGGGAGAGAAATCTAGCATATCTTGTTAGCTCGAGTCATCAGAAGTTACGTGGATGAATGAGACCCGGTGTTATTGGAATTTTCTATTCCTTCCACACAGACATTTCATACTCAATTATAATTTATAACTTACATATTGATTGAATCTTTAACCTGTGGGGTTGGCCCCAAACTGAACCTGGTACATTTTGCCCGAGCCTAACTCAAAGTCGGTTGGTCAGGTTCTACCCGCCGGATTTTCAGCCCTAATGGTGGTTAAGTGCATGGACTACCATCATCTGTTGTGGCCCATGGGTCATAAATATGGGCTGACATCCTAAAATGGCATAGGTTAAAACAATTCCAGCGTGAGGAGAGCTAAGCTTGAAAGCCCGATGTGGCCCACATAAGCCACGGTACTTCCTGAGTCTTGGCCTAACCCCTCATTTCAAGTGGATGAAGGGTCTGGATGGCTTTGATATACGACGGTCTGTATTCCCTCTCGATATGCTGAGCTTTGTATGGTCTTGATGTTTGGGGCCTTTGGGCTATGGGGTTTTCAGAGATACGGTGCATCTCATGGACGATTGGATACTGTGATCACATGATCACTGGGCCCCACATGCCATCGTAAATTTATGATGGTACTGTTGTTGCTAGTGGAGCGCGCCCCTGTGTAATAGCAGAAAGGATGGCTGTCTTTATCAGATGACCAAAAGGAGATAAGGTAGTTGACGTGTATTCCTCCATCGGATTGGACTGATGGGTCCCTCTGCAACGTTTGCAGATTAAGCTTATTCTAGCAAGCCGTGTATGGGGCCCATCGTGATGTGAGTCTCAAATCCAATCCGTCCACAAGGTGTGTCCCTTCAAGTTCACTCAGTGTGTAAAAATCAGCACCATCCAAAAACACATACGAGTCACACCGGAGAACAGCTGTGATGAGGACACCAACCATTAAATCTTTCAGAGAGTATGCGGGGCTTATTGAATTTTTTATATGCTATATGCTATCCCATCCATTCCACAGATGAGGTCCACTAGGATGATGAGACACCCCAAATATCAAGTCACTCCAAAAGTCTTGCGGTGGAATATCATGTGATTTTAAAGGTTTTAGGCATAATTTTGGATGGTGTGGTCCACCTGAGTTTTATATTAGCCTAACTTTTGGATCATAAATACGATAGATTCAACATGATGGACGGTTTGGATGTCATTTATACATGACCACGGATCCACACGCAATATTGTACTATTCTAGACATCCACCTTTTACATGAACTGGCCTCCTTATTCATCTAGGTATTTCCTGTGTTAGTTTATCACCATTTAAAATGGTTGTGGGCTTGTTCTCATCACATATACTGCACAGATGCACAACTATCTGGACCTTTGAAACCAAGTGTCCCTTTTAAATAGGAGCATATTTCCAAAATCACATTGATCAAGCAATCTAACCATTCAATTAATGGCTATTAAATAGATGGTTAAAAACAAAAGTGAATGCTCAAGTCGAAATTCGGAGGGGAAATTAGATGATTAATATTATATTATCAGTTCAATCTTTCAGGAGCCCCAGCTCGGCTTTGATCTTGATTGGACCTATCAGCTTGGCCATGTGCTGAACTTGGGCTTGACCCATATGACCCAATCAATTTTTGTGATGGATTGGGCCGGCTTATGTCATTTTAGCCCTAACAAGCTTAGCTTTTCCATAAATGTTCCCACAATTTAGTCAATTCTAAATGACATTTAATAAAAATTATTTTTGATAGTTATCACTTATTTTTGGTACTCATAAGATTTAAATCATTTGAAGAATGCAAATAATTATTAAGTGCGTAAATCAATTTTCATTGAAAACAATGATATTTTTTTAGCTCACCTTCCTTTAACACTTATACAATTCAAATTGTTTGACAAATCTAGATAATTAAAATGTTGAAGGTTAAATACTCTGTTGGAAAATATATTAGAGAAGCGTATTTGTTGCTCCAACTCTAATACCATGTCAAGCATCCAATTGTTCTAAAAGCTCGGGCCATTAGAAAATGGCTTATCAATGTATATCAAGAGACTTTAACATGTGTATCTCATCTAAATTATATATCTGGATCTCTTTACCATAAAAGTTAGATGCCTCAAAAATCAAAAGAATCCAATCATCGTGTGGACCAGTTAATTAATTTGGATGATTAACCAATATTTTTCATGGTTTGGCTAGCTGCATTTTTGCCTTATTTTTGGAGAATGCCATCATCATGGTGGTCTTAAAACCAATTACAATCCTCTCTCCCATGCACGTGCCTTCTACTGGAAAATTATTAATCTATTACTACCAAAATGGATATAGTTATAAAGGTGACACGTGGCACACATGTGCCAGATCTGAGAGGTTCATTAGTAGCACTACAAGAAATGTGAGAATTACTAACACATTTTTTTTTTCCGGCGGCCAACATATATTGCCGGTAAAGATAAGAATCACCGGCATTTCTTGTCACTGCCATTAAATGTAGGAAGCGAGCGCCCCTGTACCCCCAACTCTTTCATTTTTATTTTTATTTTTTAATTTCTTGGCACTTCCCATCCATGGATGGGGAGTGCCCTAAAAATCTCCAATTGAAAATTTTCTAACGCTTCAATAGCTGGACACTTTCCCATCAAATGTGGATGGATGGTCTACATTTATTCTCTTAACCATATGCTTGAAACCAAGAGGAATAATCTTTCAATATTGGAGCCTTCCTGGACAACATCCATTTTTTGGGCCCATCAAATCAACTAAAGACGATTATATGAAATCCACTCCAACAATTGGCTTAGTGAGGTAATCAATAACATGGACCTTAGCACACTAGGCTGGTATGCTGGGTCTCAAGTTGATTCAACAGGTGGTTGCTCTGTTAATTTATGGCAATATCCAAATTTACAACAATGCGGGCCACAATTTGTTGCCTGCTGTGGCTGACTTGCTTCAACATGTATTGGTCTAGCATCATCATAGATTGTTTTGTTACCAAATTTTGTGAGTTCTCTCTATTGCTATGGCGGCTGCTATTCTATAGTTTTTATTTTTATTTTTTTGGTAACATATGCTGCTGTTTTTCTGTAGATGCACATAGTTTGTATGGCCGGTTTTGGAGATTCACTTTTCCTGCCAGTAGTTGTCCTGTTGGTGGTGTTGATTGCAGTACATCATTCAAAAAAATGCAAGGTATTAACAATAGACATTTAGTCTAGCCAAATATCTCAATATCAATTAGTCAACCATTCCTGTTAACAGCATTAGTGATTTAAAAAAAAAATAAAAATGAAAAGTGCATCTTTCACCAAGACATGGTGTGATGTATAGAAACTTCAGAGTTTGGATTCCCCTTCATCAAAACAAATTCAAGGTGTTGACAATAGACATTTAGTCTAGCCAAATCTCTCAATGTTAATGAGTCAACCATTCCTGTTAACAGCATTAGTGAGTTAAAAAAAATAAATGAAAAGTGCATCTTTCTTTTTACTGAAATTTCAATTATAGAAAACTTCTAGGAATCTCTGAGGAGAAATGTGATCAAGCACACGTGTGGCTGAGTGTGGATGGACAGGGAAAACACTCTCCACATGTGTGGAATTAGCAAACCTCCTGAATATATTGTTGCATTTATGCTAAAATGCTAAACTCGGTAAAACCCTTTTTCTCTCTCTTTGAGTTTTATGATATCTCATCAGTTTATTGTTTTGACAGGCTTATAATCCTCCGTTGGATATTCACATTTTCTCTTTTGGATGTATTTTGGGGTATATTTCTTCCTTAAAAAAGTAAGCATTCTTCTTCCTTCAAGGCAACACATCTTCTGAATTTTTTTTCTTTCTTTTCTTTTTGGTACTAAAGAAGAAAATTATGTTTTCAGTTTTGCCGGCAACATGTGTCTTTCTTTGTCGTTAATACGTAAAAAATTGTCTTTCTTTCTTTTTTCCTTTTCCTTTTTTTTTATTTTTTATTTATTTTTTTATTTTTTTAATTTTTTTTAAAGCTTCATCTTCCCATGAATCAATTCCTACCATAGATTGGATTGGCCAATTAAAGGTCTGATCTCTACCCTCTCTTCTTCATTTTCATTACCTCTATTTCTTACAAATGGATGCTTGTTGGGTAAGAAATGAGACATGGCCATAAAATTTTAAGCCCCAATTCATGTAAGTGGGCCATTGAAAGTCATAGGATATGCCCCATGTAAGTTTTGGACAGGAGTTTGACCCTATTACTTATAGTGAGTGGGCCCCTCATTTCATTGACTTGTACAGGAAGGAATGCATTCTTAGTGGGCTATTGAAAGTCATTGGATCACTTTCCACTACTGAACCTAACATGTCAAATCCCACCTTATTAATTAAGTCAGTTTTCTAAGTGTAATATGATGGATTTCATGCATAAGCCTTTCGAATGAAGTTCTTGTGTTGGGAATTCAGGTGGGGACCAACATGAGTTTGGTAATAAATCCACTATGTCCATTTGTTTTGTGAGCTCCTTTTAGGGCATGCGACAACAAAAAGCAAGGTACAAGACTAAAGTGGGCCACAGGAGAGGAAAAGTTTGGGAAAGAAATGTATATCATTGAAACCTTCCTAATCTTCATCTTGATGCTCATATGGCATCCAAGTTGTTTATAAGGTCATCCCTAATAGGATTAACATAAAACATAAATAAATAAATATCTTGATACAATTAAAAATGAATTGAGTGGGTCTATCCTGTCATTTGACTTAATTTATTTATTTTTATTATTTTGTTTTGCAGGTTGTAGGCAGAGACAGATGATAGCTGGATGGAAGAATTTCTCTTATATGTATTCAGAACATTTTCAATATATGATTGTAAATATTAAACGTTTCTCATTGTGAAGTAATACAATTTATTTAGTATTCATTTTTAATTGTATTGTGTAACATTTTTTAGATTTTAAATATTTAGAAGCAATTCAGGTTTCAATTCAATATAAACAATCAAATTGATTAAAAATAATAATTAACTCGCGGTTAGAACTTTTACAAACAGTTAACAGTTTTTACTAGTGCACATTTAAAGGTTTTCCAAGCTTTTTCCATGGTATATATCGGTGTTTTAAGACATTTGAATTATACTTAGCTTATTGGAAGCCTTTTACTGAAGCCTTGATAGATCTGTACCGACATATATAGGCGCTTTGATATGTCTAAAAAACACTTCGGCAGGCCTTTTCCGGCATTTCTATATATCATTTTCGGCATTTTGGCAAATTTTTGGCTCCGCATAAATATACTTTTATCGGCATTTTTTTTTTTTTCATCTTTAACCAGTGATTTTACAGTTTTTACTGGCGTTTTTTTACAACTTTTACCAGCAATTTTTTTTTTTTTTTTTTTTTACAATTTTTACTGGCGCTTTTACAATTTTTACCGGCAGCCAGCATAAGCACCGGTAAAGGATAATAAGTGCCTGTAAAAGTCTCATTTATAGCAGCGGTCATAAAAAATGCCGGTAAAAAGGTACGACCGCCGATAAAAGATACAGCGATGCCCCCCTTTAGTGGCATTTGTACGACCACCGGTAAAATAATTACCGGCAGTTTTTTAGACTTTTAGGGGTGGTTTTGGCCGCCGGTAAAGCCCATTATTCTTGTAGTGTGGATATCAGTTAGAGTCATGAGTTTATCTGGTCCAAGTCTTATCGGGTCATTGGGGGTCAAATGGTCTTGTTTTTTTAGGACTTGACCCATATCCGGCTCGGTGCAGTCATCAAATGGGTCTTTAGATCTTGTTTTTGAGTAACATATTTTTTTGGTAAGATCACTCTGAGAGGATTTTAGTTCAAGTCATCTCTTTTTTAATAGGACCTTGGTTCTTCTTTCCCATTAACTTTATCTAGCATCAATGAAAAAGCATCATGTGCATATATAAAACCTAAAATAAAATAAACAAAATCATCATTCATGTGGAAGAGTATTTACTTTTTTCACTGTAGGTTCCTTGCATGATGCGCTCATGGGGTACTTTATCACTAGGACTTAATGTATTATAATTTTATAATGATTGCAAATTTCTTTACTTGTCTTTTATTACATTTGTAATGTATTAAATAACACATTAGATTATATGTTTAAACAAACATCTATCTAAACATGTCTTCAATATCTCCAATCCTATGCACATGAAACCATCTAAGGGTCTTTATTTTTTTAAAAATTATGATGTGGGAGTTCCCATTTGTTACGTAAAGGAACTCCTTATTTGAAGCCTGATTTGTATAATTGGTTCATCCAATCCATTTATTCGATGGCCCCGTGATGCTCCAAAAGATCTCTTCAGTTGTTCAAATTTAGCATTTCTATTATTGGCATGTAAATACTTGGTTTAAAGAAATGCACCTGCAATTCGCATCCGATGCATATATATATATATATATATATATATATATATATATATATATATATATATATATATATATATATATATAAAAAAAATTTGTAGGTAGGATCTTTTAATTCAGCGAATTTTCTTTTTGTCATAGCTCTTCCATGGTAGGGACATCAGATCATATCATTTATGGGCCACACATGTAACTAAGAATCATTACTTTGCCTTAAGTCGAGTTTTGAAGCTGGCTTTGAAGCGCTTCAAAACAGCTATAAATTCAACAACTAGCATATTTTATTAATAAGCTTTGAAGCTAAACAAGAAATTCAGCCTCCAAATTTATACAAACAAGAAAATCTTAGATAACATCAACCAACCCATATCATGAGTTTGTAACTAAATTCACCTTAATAACAACTTAAAATTCACTTTCACCTTTCGAATTACTACTAATAGTTAACATCTTAAGACATTTTTATAAATTAGGCAATCGCGCTGTCCATTTATTCATTTTTGTGGACCCAATGATATCTTCACTAAATTAAGGTCATTCCTTCAGTGGCTCTCTTGATGGCGGGCCGCGATGTAACGCTGTCCCACCAAGCTTTCACATGCGGGCGCGAGTTAATGAGATGAGCTTTGGGTGTCTTCATGAGGTAGTAAGTGTATGGGAAGTGATGCAAATCGGCTAAGGTGAAGAAATCCCCAGCTAAGTAATTGCTCTTGGACAGCCTCTCCTCATAGATGTCGAGCACCGTCCCGAGCTTCACCACATTCTCCTCCACCACCTGCTCATTTGTGGTCCCACCATACATGGGGGTGAAGACTAACTGAAAAATGATAGCTGAGATAGGTGGATTAAAATTTTGAGACTCCACTTCCACCCACACCCCAACCAATGCAGACTCCTTGGTGTTGCCTAGCCTCAGTAGATCGGTACCTCTCCCGTAGTGCTTGGTCGCTATGTAACGAGTGATTGCACGAGATTCTGGCCGTTCATTCAAGAGCAGTCCAATTAAAGCATGATAATAATAAGTATAATAAGAATAACCAATATATGGAAGAAAAATCTCTTCAGGTTTCCTGTGCAATGGGAGATCAAGGAAGCAAATGCAATGCTTGAAGAACCATCTCTTCGATTTGCTATTTATGGGCTGTTCGTTTTCACCATTCACTATGTTGGTCTTATAATGTCATTTACTTAATTTATTGGTAGCACGCTGACAAATCTCATTCTCACCAATTTCTTGGTTTGGGATTTTTTTGGAAAATTTTAAAATATGAGGTTATTTCTAGGATGGTATTGGGGATTAATCTGTTTAATTCATATGTATACAATGAATTATTTAAATATTCAAATAATTTTTTGCATAAAATTCCAATAATATCTTAATACAATCACAAAAGTTACAAAAGTTACAAGCTTTCAGATTTTAAACTTTGCAATGCTAATGAGATAATATTGTTTGATTAATTTTCTATGAAAATATTGCAAGACTCTCAAAATGTCTGAATATTTGTCACATGGATTGGTGGGGTCTTCATAGTAAGAACCTTGGCCAACACCCAACTCTTTTGTGTTATTGGAAGGGTTTCGTTAGGGTATAGTGCCCCCACCAGATTCCAGAATCAGATTGCATCCTTAGATTCAAATGAACTGTTCGGGTTGCTACCACATAGAAGTTATGGTCTTATTATCATGATTCATCAATAATCCTGATCATTAAATCTTGAAAATATGAGCCATTAAATATTCACTTTCATGTATAATCACCCATTCAATAAATATTTTTTTCAATGGTTAGGATGTCATAAAATCCAGAACATGAAGAGTTCAGATCATTTTGAAGATGCACTTAAGAGGTCGAAATCACCCACGCGTGGAGTAACACGGTAGAAGCACCATAACCTAACAAAACTAAGCTGCAAAAATCACCTTAAGCCTTGTTTGCTTTCATATAATTTTATTGGCATTAATTAAGAATTCATATCTAATACATAATAAGTTCATGCTAACAATAATTATATATACTTACTAATAACTAAACAGAGATTAGCTAGTCAGAGCAATGGAAAAGATGAGTCTTTTTGTTTGCTAAAAATTAGAACGAACGAACCAAAACTTCAATAGCATACTCCGATAAAGCTGTTAAGATAATGAAAAAGTGGGCAAACAAGGATAGAAGGCTTGCCAACTCATTTCAAGATCAAGATCTCTAGCACATAATTACTGGTAACTAAAATGAGATTAATTAATTAGTCAGATTAATGGAAAAAATGAATCTTTTTTGTTTGCTAAAAATTAGCATGAACAAACTGAAATTACAAAAAACATACTTAGAGAAAACCGCCAAGATAATTAAAAAGTAGGCAGACAAGGACAGAAAGGCATGCCAACTCATTTCGAGGTCAAGATATCTAGCATATAATTACTTGTGACTACAATGAGATAAGCTAGTTAGAGCAATGGAAAAGATGGGCCTTTCTTGTTTGCTAAAAACTCGCATGAACAAACTGAAATTGCAAAAGCAATCTTAGAAAAAGCTGCGAAGATAATGAAAAAGTGGGCAAACAAAGATCATTGAAGGCCTGCTAATTCATTTTTTTGATATCTACCAAATAGGGCCTTAGCATTTTAGTTGAGAGATACTAACCAAAGAACGTGTAATCATTGTCCTCTAGAGCTGGAACTAGACCAAATGGCTGCCAAATTACAATTAAAGAGAAATAAGTATTTTGAATGGCTGCCAAAATACAATTAAAGAGAAATACATATGTTGAGAGAGAGAGAGAGAGAGAGAGAGAGATCCTTGCTGGGAGAGTCACTAACCGCTTGTTGAGTGGGCTTGCTTAATTTTTAGCTCTTGGATTAAGCTTACCATGACAAGGGTAATTGGTTCATGATACATACATTTGAGTACCATTCATGGGTTTTCCTGTGGTGCTGCGAGTTGTCCTTTCCCCGTCCATAGGAAGTTCCTATGATGTCGGGAAGCTATGTGAGGACCATAGAGATTTCAGTGAAAAATATAGTTGGCCCATCAGTTTCTCAAACTCACGGTAAAATATGAGTCTAAAAATTAGGTAGATCCAAAACTCAAGTAGACTACACCACACGAAAAAGTAGAGATTGAACATCCACCATTAGAAATTTTGTGTTGGCCATAGAAGTTTTGGATCAAGATGAGTTCTTACAGTTCATCCCAGTGGTAATAACCTTTTGAATGTTTTAGATGGCATATAAACATCATGGCCAACTCCAGAAAGGTTTTAACAGTGGAGGTCTCCATTCTCACTATTTCCTTTCATGTGGCCCACCTAAGAATTCAATCTAACTGATTTTTGGACTCATGTCATATAATGAGCTTGAAAAGCTAATTGACGGAGTGGATTTCTCATAGGCATCTGAAGCAGGGACGAACGTGATGAGGTCAATCACCATCTTCCTTAAGGATAACTACTCTGAATCCTTAGTGCTTCTCTAGACTCCTCACATAAACTTCTCAAATTCACGAAGAAAAGAAATAGAAATAATTTTAAAATATTTAAAATAAATCTGTTCATGATTGATAAACGAGTGTACAACCCTTTAAATAGGGATACCAAGACTTGGAAGAAGTTTATGATTTAAACTATAACTAAAATTCCCTAAAATTCGTAACTTACTATAAATAGTAAAATTTCTATTTATGGTAAGTATCCTATGTGGCTTAACCACGTTATTCTCCTAATTTTTCTAAATACTTTTCATATTGGACACAACTCCTAAAGCCCAAGCGGATGAAGAGTTACAATCAAACCAAAACTTATTTAAAAAAATGGTAAAAACGTAAATAAACATAGAATTCGACTGTCGATATGATAGAATTTCACAAATTCGGCATGGGCAACCCGGCTATACCGGGTTGGTTGGCTAAAGTAGCTCATCCTACTCAAAATTATATATGGTACGTCGAGTAACTTATTCCAATTTGTGAGATATGTCTGTTTTAAGGTTCCGACAGTCTTGATGACTTCTGCCTCTAATTGGGCTTTCTCTGATTCATCTTGGACATGAAAGTGTAAGATCCACAAAGCTTCTGAACATAAGAACTTGGGGGTGAGAGTGAGGTGCACAAACATTTTGTGTCCATTTCTTACTTAGTATCCTTAAATGGTGGGAGATATTTGTGCACTGAACTACTCATTCTTATTCTTCTTCTTCCTTTTCTTTTTAAGTTGGTGTCATGGCGCTATAGTAGTAGACTATGATGTATGTTTCGCCGTATGTTAAAAAGATTGAAAGCACCAACATCATGGAGGGATGATATCATTAAAACTCGTCGTGTTACACCAGCTACAAACAAACACTAGAATCTACCCATTTATGTAATATTATTGCTGTAATAAAATGGAAGGATAAATAAAAAATAAAAATGAAAATGAAAAATATTCAGCCCATGAAAAATAATAACCCTCTCTTTTAAACCATAAATGGTGATGGGATCTTACTCTCATGTGTTAAGAGTACAAGACCATAAATTAGGTCAGGCTATTTATTAGGTAAGATATATTGTGAACTTGTCAATTTATAAAACTTAAGGCACCATACATATCAAGTGATCAGGCGAGGCATGCTCACCCATGCACATGTGCACCTTTGCACACATGTCATGGGCCCAAAATTCGAACAATCCATGTGATGTGGAACCTTTTGAGGCTCCCATGAAATCTCTAAGACTAATTTTCACTCTAATCTAAAACTCTTGTGGGTCATAACAAAGAGAAATGCAAAGCAAGGCAGGAAGTTATTTTCTTTTGCCATAACCTACTAAACTTTTGAACCCATGAAGTTTTTCATGAGTTGTTGCATCACGTTGACGGTTCTGATTTTGGCCTCACATCATGTGTGATGAGTTCTCGATAAATTCTTGTAAGAATTCACGAGAACTAGTGCGCAACTAACCGTTAGGCCAAGTGAGCCATATATATACTATTCAAATATATATATATATATATATATATATATATATATATATATATATATATATATTTCATTTCTTATGATGCAAGCTTTACTTGCAAATATAATGAAGCCGTGCTGAAAATATCAATAATGACATGAATCAATCACAACGCAGAAAAACATAAAATTTTTGCTTTAGCAGAGGATCCAAATTCTTCGTACATATGATCTGCCCCCAACTTGAGGATGAGGAGGGCCTACTTACATACTCATAACCCATATTGGAATTTGGCACGTACATTTTTTGCGAGGTAGGACGGCTGCTTGTGTTCGCCAGCAATGACATCGACGGTCACGAGCTCGAAATCAATGCCGATCTCGTAGAGGGTGCCCAGAACACGTGCGGTGCACGTGGACATTGCCATACCATACAACTTGAAAGTCATTTCTGTGATGAGAACAAGGAGATACACGGAAGGAAAGGTGTATATCTTCTCTCTCTCTCTCTCTCTCACTCTCTCTCTCTCTCTCTCTCTATCTCACGTAGTTTAAGAAGCATGGCAGTGTCAAGGGGGGTTTATATAGGGTGGGTTCTGTTTTCTTGGTGGCCAAACGAGGGCCCAGATTAGGTGAGGCCGGGGTAACCAACTTAGTGGTTGATGCCCTGATGGTGGGACCCACCTAGATGTATGTGTTGTATATCCACGCCGTCCATTCGTTTTTCCGGATCGTTTTAGAACATGATCTCAAAAAACGAAGTAGATCCAAATCTCAGGTGGGCCATTAAAAACTTCTTAGGGCCATAAAAGTTTTGGATCCAGCTGCTATCTGTGTTTTCCCTTCATCCAGGTCTATATGACCTTTTCAACGGTTTGAATGACAAATAAACATTACTGTAAGTGCTGGAAAGTTTTCAATGGTAGGTGTTCAATCACCATTGTTTTTCTGTGGTGTGGTCCACCTCAAATTTGGATCTGCCTCATGTTTGGGAAAATGATCTGGTAAAACGGATGGACGGCATGGATATACCACACATACATCAAGGTGGGCCCACGGTCAGGGCCTCACCCACTAGCTTTTATCCAAGCCTCACCTAAAGCCCACACATGTACAATAAAGCTCGTTTACACAACGCACATGTGCCAGCATGACTTGATTAGTCCAAGATCCAATCCATCCATCAGACTGGTGCCATTATATTGATTCGCTAGGCCAAGAATCAGATTGGCCCACCAATCATGTGGCCTACAATTTGCAAAAATAATTTTATGGATCACTTTTTTCCAACCCATCCACCTGATGGATGGATCAGATACCATACTACCACATGTGTAGCATGTCAGAGCTTTATTACACACGTGTGCACTGAAAACAGCCCTCCATTCCCTTTAATTTTGGGTGTTTCTGGATTTACGGGATTGGGTACTACCCCATCCAGCCCTGGCTAGGACCGGGCGCGGGGGCTTTAAGGACCATTGTGATGTATGTGTTTCATCCACACCGTCCATCCACTTTTTCATATCATTTTACATTGAAAACCCACAAATCAGAAAGATAAAAGGCTTAAGTGGATTATACGGTAAGGATTAAACACCTGCCATTGAAATTTTGTTGGGGGCAACTGAAGCTTTGGATCAATCTGATATTTATGTTTTCCCTTCATCTAGGTCTATGTGACCTTGTAAGCAGTTTGGATGGCAGTTAACCATCACAGTGGGCCCTACCAGGATTTCAACAGTGGGTGTCATTATAACCGCTCCTTTCTGTGGTGTGGTCGACTTAAGATTTGGATTTTCCTAATTTTTGGGCTTGTACCCTAAAATGACATGGAAAAATAGATAGATATGGATAAAACCCATACTTCACGGTGACCGTTCATACTTAGGGACAGGCGCATTAGCATGCAATCAGACATTCCCTCCTAGGTACCTTACCATTCTAAAGAACAAGGGTAAATGAGTCTTTTTATCTTGACGTATATTTTAGGAAAATCAGTACTTCAAGAAATTCTCGGATAAAAATACTGAATCTTGATTTTTATTTATTTCTGGCATTTTTCTCACCTCAAAATAAAAAAATATATATTGCACCTATAAAATTGGTATATAATAAAGGGGAAAGGTTCCGTGCATTTGAGCTCCGGGAAACTTTCCATGAGGTTGAGCTGTGTAGGCGCCACCATAATATATGCCGAAAATCTACCCCATCATTCATTCAGATGCACCATTCCATGGTGGGCCTATGGATTAAAAATAAATTCAATCCATAACTTGTGTGGCCACACCACATACAAAAGTTGAGAATGGTTAACCTCCATTAAAACATTCATAAACATTTTTTGGGCCTACCGAGATGTGGTTCACAAATCCAGCCCGCCCATTTTGTGTGCCCCACTTGGATGAGGGCTCAGACCAAGTTTCAGACGCCTCCAAATTTCAGGTGGACCCCACCAAGTGCTTTTATATGTTTTAGGTTCACATGATTTTAGATGGTATGGCCAACCTGAGTTTAGTATAAGGTTAATTTTTGGAATATCCCATAATTTAAAGGGTACCCATCAAATGCACGGTGTTGACGTTTACATCATGGTGTGGCCCACAGGGCTCGAAGTCATGGGAAGTTCCCATGAGCTCAACCGCATGGAACCTTTTCCCTATAATAAATAGATAATAAATGTTATTTTCTTGGTATCTTTCAACCACTCCTCTTGGGAGGGCCCACCTTATAATAGGAATGAAAAGAAAATTATATGATCTAACCAGCTTTGCTGGGAGATTGCCAGGAGGAGGTGGCTGCTGGACAGTTCTCTGTGGGCCCCACTATTATGTATGCGTTTTATCCAATGTCTACATCTATTTTTTCTTATTTTAAGGGCATGAGCCCAAAAGTTAGGCAGATCCAAATTTAAAGTGGACAACGACATAAGAAAACATTGGTAATTAAATGTCCACCATTAAAAAATTCCTAGGGCCCACTGTAATATTTTTTTTCCATCCAACCCGTTGATTAGGTCACAATGACGTGGATGAAGGGAAAACACGAATATCAGCTTCATCTTAAAAAAATCGTGGGCCCCAGGAAGCTTTTAATGATGAGAATTCAATCACGACTGCTCGTGGTGTGATACACATGAGATTTGAATCTAAATAATTTTTGATCTCATGCAATAAAATATAATATAGAAAAATGGATGGACGGCGTGGATAAAACACATACAGCCCACACAGGCCCACACAGCACCGTCAAGCAGCTAATGCAAACTGACAGCGAGCCATCCATCAGAAGGATACCATGGAAGATACGTATAATATCCATGCCATACATCAGAAGGATACCACTATGTCGATTCCCTATCCCAAGGATCAGACCGTTCCATTAATCGTGTGGACCACAATTAACTGAATAAATGTATGGTTGCGGAATAATTAGCTGAAATTTATAACTGGTCAATTTATTTCTACTATCGTGGATCGCTTACTCAATAGGCTACCTTTATCGAATATTAACATTTAAACTGTGGGGTCCACTTGATGGATGGCTTGGATATTTTACTTTTCTGCAATGCTACCATATATGGTGGCGTGTGCATTAGCTGACTTGTCCACGCGTGTGGGCTGAGGAAAGGTCTGATCGTTATCACGCGATTAACGTTGTAGCTCTCCTTTTCGAAATACTGACAGGTTGATTATCGAGACTCGCTACTGAAGTGACGTCACCAAGTTTTGTGAGTCCCACCATGATGTATGTGTTGTATCCACACCGTCCATCCATTTGTAGAGATCATTTTACACCGTGATTCAAAGAATGAGGCAGATCCAATGATATATTGGACCCCACCACATAAAACAGTGGAGAGAGTGATGCTTACCGTTGAAACATTGCTAAGGTCCACTGTGATGTTTATTTGAGATTCAATCTGTTCATAAGTTATCACAGACATTAAATAAGAGAAAACACAAATATCAGCTTGATCTAAAACTTTTGTGGCCCTTAGAAGTTTTTAACGGTGGGCGTCACTCTCTCCACTGTTTTCTGTGGTGGGGCCAATAGAGATTTGGATCTGACTAATTCTTTGGCTTATGCCCTAAAATGTTCTCTTCAAATGGATGGACGGTGTAGATACAAATCATAGATTATGGTGGGACCCACATAACTTGGTGACGTCACTTCATTAGCGTGACCGTCGGGTACACCTCGATGTATATGTGGTATATCCACGCCGTCCATCCGTTTTTTTCCAGCTGATTTTAGGGCATGGTCCAAAAATGAGACAGATTCAAATTCAGGCGGACCACACCATAGGAAAATAGTGGTGATTGAATGCTCACCGTTAAAAACTTCCTACTGCCCACTGTAATGTTTATTTTCCATTCAACTTGTTGATAAGGTCACATGCACTTGGATGAAGGGAAAACACGAATAGTATATTGATCCTTGCCTCTAAGAAGTTTTGAACGGTGAGAATTCAATCCCTATTGTGAGGTCCTTTTGAGATTTGGATCTACCTCTTTTCTGGGACCATGCCCTAAAATGATCCGGCAAACAGATGGATGGTCTTATTTTGTCGGTCTTATTTGAGCAAATGTGTGCTAGGTTTACAATTTCTGAGTGCACGTGCATCAGTCATCAAAGGCTTTCTGAGCATCATATAACGGGTGCGGTTTTGATACGTTCCTTACTTTCACTTTGGATATGATCCCTAACTGTAGGGCGTACTGTGACGTATGTTCCTTACATCCACACCGTACATCTACTTTGACGGCTCATTTTAAGGTATGATCCAAAAAATGAAGCAGTTCTAAATCTTAGGTTGACTGTACCATAGGAACCAGTTGTGATTGAATCACCACCGTTAAAAACTTCATGGGAGACACCGGAATATTTATTTTCCAATCAACCATTTGATAAGATCAAAAATAGCCGGATGAAGAGACCGCACAATATCCGCTTGATCCAAAACGTTTGTGGCTCACCTGAAGTTTTTAACGGTTGATTACTACTATTTCCTGTATTATGGTCCACCTGAGAGTTGAATCTGCTTATTTTTTGGATCATGTCTTAAAATAAGTTTTCAAAACAGATGGACGGCATGGATATAAGACAAATACATCATAATGGGCCCCATGGTCAGGGATCTCACCCAGCTCCGTAGATCTGGGCATCCACCGAAGCAGCGCCCTCACATTACACGTTTGATCGATAAGCTACGGCGATTTCCAACGCGGATTGCACACAGAAAGAACTCAAATAATATTTTGGGGCCCACCGTGATGTATGTATCTTATCCACACCGTCTATCCATTTTAAATTATCATTATAGATCAGGATGCAAAAATTGAAACATATCAAAAGTTCAAGTGGACCACACCACAGGAAACAGTGGGGAAATGATATTCACCGTTGAAATTTTCCTAGGGTCCACAGTAATATTTATTTGTTATCCAACCTGTTCATAAGATCACAAAGACATGGATTAACGGAAAAAACCAAACATTAGCTTTATCAAAAACTTCTGTGGTCGTGGAGAAGCTTTCAAGGGTAGTCGTTCACTTCACACTGTTTACTGTGGTGTGGTCCACTTGAGTGCTGAACTTTCTTCATTTTGGAGTGCATATCATAAAATGAGATGGTAAAATGGATGGACGGCGTGGATAAGATACATACATCACGGTGGGTCCCACATATTTTTCTGAGTACCCAACGCAATCCACGTCCATCAATGCAATGCTCCGGTCCAGGCCGTTAAAACATTCGGCCATCTTAGATGGACCATGACTTAAAAAAGCACACCGATGGTGCTGAAAAGGAAAACCGCTTCTTTCACAATATTTAAAACCGTACACGCATTACACGTGTGCAAGATACGGACCTTTCATGATCGTACGTGCCGATTGAAGGGCCATCGATGATGATTACAATGGGCGTTTAGAAAAAGTACGACCATTCAATCAATGGCTAGGATTTTATGACCGTTGCGATTGCTGAAGTATGGCCTATCCACTGTAGGGTACAAGAGATGGACGGTCCAGATCTCGTACATATGTGGCACGTGTATGGATGTGTGGGTGCATGATAACTATCTTAGATGCAAGCGATTTGCACTGTATACTTTCTCAAAAATCAGGTGGGCCATTGGAATTTCTGAAGGCCGTAATTCACGTGAAAATCATTACGTACGGAAACTCTAGAAACAGGCAGAAGCGCACGATAATCCATGGAAAAACGTGGGGCTAACAATCTTCTGGAAGGGTGGGCCACACCAGGTGCAAAACGAGGAATTAGAAAATTCTGGAGCTTTTAAGGTTTGTACCGCACTAGGGTGCAAATGAGTTGCATGGGCACACAAGAAAAATTCAAAACACAAACCTTCCAGAAGACCTACACACGTTTCATGGACCACCGTATTTAACAAGGATTGAATGATCCTAACCGTCTGAACATGGGTCAGTTTCTTCGTACGTACGTTACGAGAATTTGATCGAATGGCTAAAAACGTTGGATCAAACTGATTCTTGAGAGACCTATGTGGATGAGGAATCCAAGGAAGGGGCTTGCGTCTGGATTTAGACTAGTTTGATGACACGACCAGTTGTATTATATTTCTGTTCGCTTGGCTCGTTTTCAATTGTGTTGGCACAATAGAATTGATATGGGTCTCAATTCAAATCGATCAACTATAACCCTAACTCCAAGCGTCAAAATAAATAGATATGTTCAGTATAAATATATATGATCAAAATTTGAGAATATCAATCACTTACTTAACTGCTTATAAAATTTGATAATGATCAAGTGATAATTACAAGTTTGGGTTTTTTCATCTGAAAATGTGTTATTTTGTGCCTTCTATATGAAAAGACTTTGAAAATATCAGTTTAATTTAAACAAAAAAAAAAAAACTCATAATCTCCCACTAGAAGCACCTGCAAAAATGTGTCTTTAAAGAACTGTTTAATATTGGATAAAGAACGAATCTAGAGTATTAACATAAACTTGGATTACAACTAAAGATTATGTTTAAGAATTACTAGTACTCCTAAGATAAGTTGAGATAAAAGATAAATTGATAAATTTGATTGATTGTGGTTGGTTAGTTGTGTTTAGAGATTGAGTTGTTTTTTTTGTTATACTCCTCTATTATTTATAGATTTCTGTTGTAGCTTGTTCTTCCATATCTTTCTTCTATTACTACAATGGTTACAACAACTAAAAAGTTTTTTTTAGATCATTCTCTCATCTAAATCCCTCTTTCATGATTGTTCCTCTTCCGTATTGCTTCTATACGTATTTTGGCCACTCACTTCACTTTTGTCAGCTAAGGTTTTATTTTTGTTGCCCTCGGTTGCCTTTTATTTCTTTAACAACTCGATCATGTTTCTTATATGTTTACGACAACACTCTGTCAACCATCTATTGACATGTATAATTAGCTTTACGCCAGTTGTAATATACAAAAAGCGCTTTAAATTCTTAAAGATCTTTTTATCCACTTCTTATTCTTCATGCAATACCATTTGTCACCCTCCTATTGGCTTTCTCAGAATAGTGAAAAATATTGGACAACACTTACCTAGGCCATCTGATCTGCTATATTGCTAAGACGGTTAAAATCATTTAATAAGTGTGGGCCGTGACGATTAGGGTGGACTAAATTGAAGGCTTAGATCAGTGGATAAACTATCCACCATGATTAAAAGACTCAGAAATCCAAACCCACTCACTCAGTTATGAGTCGCATTCAGTCTCGCTCGAGTAAAGGCTGACTCAGCTTAACTTGCCTACGTCGGTGTAACATCCTGGATTTTCACTATTTTGGATTTTCAAAAATCCTTGAATTTTTTTTATTAAATAACTTATAATATCACTTAATGACCATTAGCACTCAATGATAGTTTAAACACGGGTGGAACCAGTAAAGAATCGCACAAGTCCGTTTAATCAACTATATGAAGCTAACGAATCCGCCCGATCACCTGAACATCAAGTTTAACCCTATAATTCACTCATGGGGGACCCAAATCTAATCGACCCATCGTTAATAAATCAAGACAATCATAACTAAATTAAAGATCCAACCGAAGCCGAGTCAGAAAAGGCCCGGATCTTGGCTAATAGACCAAATGAACCTCATTACTCTTTTAGCCTAAAACCGACGGTTTAGAGTAGTCATGACCAAATCTCTACTTTCATTAGTTCTAAATAGGCCACACTATGAATATAGTTAATCCAAACCCTAATTAGTGTCCACGAAAAATCTCAATACCTAATTCATTCCAGAAATGCACTGATTCTCCAAACAAGCTCTAGACTGCTCGTTAGTAGGCCACTAGTTCCAAAACTATAGAATAATGTCTATCTTACTAGGCTTGATGCTCATTGCGAGAGTTGAAGGTACTGTCCAGAACCGCTCAACTTGAGCCGAAGGACGAGTGCATGAGAAGTGCAAATACCCTAAAGGAAAACGTTGAAACTTAAGTAAATTGGGTCGTCCACTCTTATGCAAAGTTGAAGATTTCGGACCGTCGGTTTATGACCAAAATTTACCCATAAAGTAAGGATATTTCCCTTCTCATATCTGTATATCCGCTGTCCCAATCGACTATCGGTGACCGTTGAACAGACTTCTAATCATATCTGTTGATCGGCGCATCTGAATGGCGAGCCGATCATATACGTACGTAGATCATCATTAGGTCTAACTATCCTACGGTGTATATCAATATTGTAATGCCCTGAAAATTGAGGGTCGTGCATATACTCGACTCCCGAGTTCCCGAGTGTCACTTTTCGTAAAATTTATGGTTTTGCGGTTAATCAAATTTAGTTGCGCAACTTGGAATTACTTGGAGCATGAACACAACCACAACTAGTCTACTGAAATGAAAGAGATATACATATATATATAGGTCTAAAAGAATACAGATGGGTCACCCAAGGCGTTGCCCAACAAAAATCACAAAAATATCATGTCCAAAGGAATGAGACTAAGTCTGCTACTTAGAAATCCAACGTCCCGCCTACTGATCTGATGAGATTCTGCGCATCAGCTAGAAGTAGTAGAACTCGTCCCCCTCCTCGAGACTCGCATCACCAGGCCCCACGTAGCTTGCATCACCTGCATTTACGGGCGAATCTAGTTGGTGTTTTAAAACACCATCTCAGAGTGGGAGTGAGTGATCAACTCAATGGGTGTTATTAGTCTTAAGTTGTAACCTGCATCAGTTATAGTAAGAATTTAATAAAAAGCAATTATTCACAAACACCTAACTAATCTTATTAATGCACATGCATTGTGGATGATATAATGTATGCCCTCGCCACAACTCTCTCTCGAGCGACTCCGTCTAATGATCGAGTATGTCAACACTCCCTCAAAGCGACCTCGACTTATAAGTCGCCAACCTAGCTAATGCTGTGCAATGATGATGTTAACTGGGTTCTTAGTTAAGTCCATTCATCCAGCAGATTTGAGAATCTGATACACCTCACGTATCAAATGCCATGAACTAGTTGCGAGGCCAAGTCCCCCCAATGTGTGAAGCCAAGACCCCGTGATCCTTGATCCCGTCGGGTTCCCCGTCCCCGACTTCAAGTACACAGGGAGTGCTGAGAGAAAGGGATCGCTCGCGGTCACTACGGGGAGGTGCGTCACCCCAGCGTAGGCCGACAGCTCCGACATAGTGTCTCATTCCACCATGCCTGGCTTACGAGACTGTGAATCAATGTTCCATCCGGTATCAATGGGCTACAACGGTGGTAGGGTGTTCCAGATTCCATACATAAGTGAGCAAACATGGTTAACAAACAGGGTTGGACAGTCGATAGGCTAGACCGCATGAGTCAGGCGAGCACGTGACGGACGACATCGAGCACAAGAGGCCCATGTAGTCGAACTACTGCCGCCCACGCGCACCCGCTCAAATCCATGGGTTTAGCCTTGGATAGCCCTACCAATGGGGCTACCGTCTCTCCTCAAGTTTCCTAACCAATCCAAAGATTTGAGAATAACTCTTAACATGCCAACCATCAAGATTACCGACTAGCATAATGGTATCATATTTACAAACATCACAACTTACGGTTTGATTATTCCTAACAAGCATGCTACAACAACATGAACAAGGTGCATGTGAGTGGTGTGGATTAGGGAGGAAGTTACGCACTTCCTACGCCTCAAGGGATCAAATACACAAGAGTGATGAGTTAAACACAACATAAAACAACACATATGAGAAGAAATCGATCAAACATGAGCATGTAGTTATTCATATACTAATTCATGTGAGAGGCAAGGTCAACATCAAATGCGAACTAAGCATGTAAATCATACAATTCCAACAACATACCATCCCTAGGTTTCCTCTAGATTCTTCAATACATCATACCAAATGAACAAAATCATTAAACTCCTACTATAATCGGTGCTAGGCCACCTAAGGATAATAGTCCGCACCTATGGATCGTTGAAGACTTGGAAACGACCTAGGAGTGTGGATTGTGGGTCGATTAGCCGGAATCCCTAAAGCAAAGCATTGCATGTTAGAATCCCATATAAACCCCTCTTCATCATAAGGTTTTCTAGAAAAATGGGTGATGGATCTTACCTAGGCGATCAATGGAATGAAATGGCGGTCGCGGAGGAGGGTTTCCTCTTGGAGATGAGGTAGGGAGTTGTGGGGTTTGATTTCCTTGGGCCCCACCTCGATCTAGGGTCCACCTTGTCACCTTCACTCTTTTCCTCTCTTCCTCCTTTCTTCTTTCTCCCTTTTCTCTCTTCTCTCTTCCTTTCCTCTAGGGCAAAATCGTATGGGGAGAGGGGGTGCCCAAATGAGGCCCTTTTATAATGCCAGATTTGGCGTAAATGGCCCCAAGGGCTAGGTTTTTACTATACTAGACCTATATGAGGATCTTTCTAAGCTCTAGGGCCCACTATGGGGTGTACACATTGATTTACACCATAGGATAGTTAGCTGTAAGACCCGTATCCTAGTCCGTCCTGTTCCGTCGCATCCCGCGATCCTTCCTGTGGAATTTCGGCAACCTGTGACGTATAATCGACGTTGCGATCGACCTTAAGCCATATGTTGTACATTTGAGTCGGCTTAAATCAAGACTTGTACCATTGCGACCGCACCATCGCCGAGGTTCCGACGCCGCGTCTCTCGCACCGATCCGATACCCTGGCAGGAAGATGTGAGCCGGCGTTTATTTCGAAGAAAACGCCGTGCGGTTGCAATCCCAAGAGAATCTCTACAATATGTCAAATCAATCTCATCCATCACCTCATGTCAAGTACAAGCAACCCATGCTTTCTCTCTCCAAAGTCAACCCTTTCTCACCCTCTCTCTTACACACCCATGCTAGTCAAGTACACATCACCTCACCCATCACTCACATCCATCACTCTCTCTCTTTACATCCCATCTCTCCCTCTCTCTCTCTCTCATTTCTCAACTCTATCCCAAGCAACAAGAGAGCTCACGTCCAAGCTCTCTTCCATGTGAGAGAGTGCATGTGTGTGGCCCACTTTCCCATCTCAAATCCTCCATCCTAGCCTTTCACTTCTCATCTTCCACCATCAAAGTGAAGCTTAAGGAGACCGGCATTTCAACGGACCGAGAAGATCGACCGGTGGGTGCTTCTATAGGCTAGATTTTCATGTTCTTATGATGGGCCAAGTGAGGCCTACCGATCAATGGTATGGATCTTACTTTGGACCCTTGATGTGGCTAATGGCCTACCTTGATGCTTAAGATCATTCCATGATGGGGCCATTCTCCATGGACCCCATCATGATGTTTATTTTCATGCATGAATATGGTCATCTAGACCTTCTAGTTTGGTGGAGAAAGGATCTCCACCGTTGATTTTCAATTTGGTGGGCCCATATGCAATGGGACCCACTTGATGTATGATTGGATGCTTGAAACGGAGGGCCCATAGTGCCGGGGTCCCTCCATCACACGTGTATATCTCTCTCTCTCTCTCCCTCCCTTTCTTTTATTCTTCTTTTCTTGTGATGTTGGTGTGATTGTGTGGCCCGCCCGAATAGACCCCACCATAAGGCTTGTATTTTATCCTAAACCATCTATAGGTGGGACCCACCTTATATGTATTGTATCCACAATACTCATCATTTGGTGGCCCACCCAAACAGGACCCACCTCATGCGTGTGAAAGGCCTAGACCGTCCAGCGTCCAGGGATGTTAGACGTTCACGTGAAACACAAATATCAGCTTGGTTAACAAGCCTTTTGGTGGCCCACTTGTTTAGGCCCCACCTTGATGAAAGGATTCAATCCACGCCGTCCATCCTATTAACCATCTCATTTTAGGCGTTGAGCCAAAAAATGAGGTCAATCTGAGATTCTGGCGGGCCATTGCTTAGCAAACAGTGATCACCACTGTTTAAAGTTCACTGAATTTTTCTACACACTGAAACAGGCCCAATATTGGGCTTAATAAACTTGTTATGAACTATGAAATCTAATGGTTAGAGTGGATTATCTTGAAGCGGGCCCCATACGTGAAAAACCACAAAAATACAGGTTTTTCCAAAAATAAAAAATAAGTAAATAGAAATGCAAGGCAGTGCTGCTGCGTCAGAAGTAGCGAACTGCTGCTGCGTGTAGTGGGTGGACGGCATGGTCCCACGGCTCCAGCCGTGGGCCCCACCTTGATGTTTATATGTCATCTAAGCCGTTCATATGGTGGGCCCTTAGGGAAGCGGGCCTCCCTCCAAATTTCAGCCTCATCCAAGACCCAGATGGCCCACATCATGGGAAACAATGGGATTAAACGTTTGCCTTTGAAGACATTTTCTGGGCCACGAAAGTTTTGGATCAATCTGAAATTTGTTTTTAACTTCAATCCAGGTCTGTGTGACCTTCTCAATAGGTTGGATGGAAAGCAAATGTTATGGTGGGCCCCACGTGGGACCCACAGTGATGTATGTTATTCACACCGTGCTGACGGTGGACTCCCACCCTGTGTATGCGTTATCTCCACGCCGTCCATGGCAGTGGACATGGACTCCACCATGATTCATGTATTTATCCACACTGTCCACTGTCTGGACAGTGGACCCCACCATGATGCTTGTGTTGCATCCCCAACCGTCAATCCATTTTGCAAGCTCATTTTAAGGCATGAGCTAAAGAATGAGTCAGACATGTGGTTCAAGTGGGTCCTACCACTATTATTTGAAGTGAGGATCGGTTGATCCTTTGGCATGATTTATATATATACATATATATATATATATATATATATATATGTATGTATGTATTTGTGGCCATTTTTAAGGCCCACCTTGGCATTTATAAGGCCCGTGTTATGAGGCCCATTTGATCTACATATGGGGCCCAATTGGTGTGGTCCATTTGAGATACATAAAGCTCATGTGATTAGGCCCATTCTGATATATTCTAAGGCACATGGGTTATAGCCCATTGCAATGTACATAAGGCCCGTTGGTAAGGCCCATTAATGTGGCTCATTTGATGGATGTAAGGCCCATGTGATACGGCCCATTTGATATACCTAAGGCCCATGGATCGAGGCCCAACGGGTTGTCCTTAGGGTCCATTACAATGCGTGATTTCTCCATGGTTTGTGGCAGGCTATGCCTTGGGAGCAATGTTGGTTTGACGTCCACATTGCAAGTATAATGTTGGTTAAATGTCCGCATTACGACTCTCCCTAGGGCCCATTGATAGGCCGTACTTGTGGTGTGTAGCCCTTTTAGGCCCATCTGCATGGTAGGGATAATTCATCACCTTATAACATGCTTAGTATAGATCCATGATACATGTCCATACGCATCATCTGTATGCTTGATATGAGGAATGTTTGATCATAGCATAAGCCGTTGGGCTGTGGCATTTATGGGACTCCTTATGAGACGGAGTGCCCCCACATGAGTGCGTGGTACGCACAGGATTACTGCATGATTTGACGATGTGACTCATGCATTCCGCATATGTGTGACTTGATCACTGCACGCCCTAGCGACATCAGGGCCGTGGCCTCCACAGGCACATCGTGGATGGTCGTATCGGATACCGAAAATATTGGCTCTAGCATTGTGGGCACTTAGGATGTCCTTGGGTGAAAGTCTCAAAACCTTTTTGGTACCAGGAGATGCTCCAACGTCTAGACCGAGTGGATACATGAGCGCCCGAGTGCCGAATACCAGTAGGCCGCGTCTCCCACTGTGTCGTGGTCGGTTGGAAGGGGGTGTGGCCTTATCCGCCCGAGTGAGGGGGCTATAAGCTAGGCTGAGTTTGACCAGCTCGTAAATGAGTCCGCTATCGACGAGCCAGGTAGGTATTGGCAGACTACTTGTTAGGCGGATTGTGTGGTCTCTTCCACTCGCTTGGCTGTGCAACTAGGGAGGAGGTAATCAGTGTGAGGTGTATTAGACCCCGGTGATATCCAGAGAGGAACTGTACTGATATGTGTACTTGATGAGGACTGACATGCTTGCTTCGCATCTCGCATATGACATTTGGCTACATAGGCCTCGCATCGCATGGCCTTGGTATGGCCGATAGCATTCATGTCTTGCATCATATAGCTTTGGTACAGCTGATAGCATTCATGGACTTATCGCATATTTCCGCATTACTCTGATACTGTACACTTGGCGCTGGCCTTGCACACACACTTACACCACCCTCTAAGCTTTTGTAAGCTTATGCACGACCGTTGCGTGCAGGTAGTGTTGGACAGCAGCAGCGCTGAGGCAGGAGTGCACATCAGTTTATTTTGAAGCTTTTGATCACCCTGTATTTTCCTTTCCGCATTGTACTTAAAGTTTTTGATTTAGTGGATATGTGGTGATGTTGTTTTATGACTTGGTTATGCTTATAGTTATGCTCCATTACAAAAAAAATTCATACTGAAAATCCTCCTTGTAGGATCCCAGGATCGGAATCTGGTATGGGTGCTGTTTTACTATACTAGCCCTATAGGAGGATTTTTCTAACCTCTGGGGCCCACTATGGGGTGTACATGTTGATATACACCGTAGGATAATTAGCCCTAATGATGATCTACGTATGGATATGATCGGCCACCCATTTGGATGCGTCGATCAACAGATATGATTAGAAGTCTGTTCAACAGTCACCGATACTCGATCGGGGCCGCGGCTATATGGATATAAGCAGGGAAATATTCTTACTTCACGTGTGAAATTTGGTCGCAAACCGACGGTCCGAAATCCTCAATTTTGCATAAGAGGGGACGATCCAATTCACTTAAGTTTCAGCTCCTTTTTTTAAGGTATTTGCACTTCTCATGCAATCATCCTTTAGCTCAAGTTGAGCGGTTCTAAGCATTACCCAGGTTTGACTCTCGCGATGAATGTTAAGCCCAGCAAGACGGACATTACTCTATAATTTTGTAACTAGTGGCCCACCAACGAGTGGTCTAAAGCTTGTTCGGGAAATCGGGGCATTTTTAGAATGAATTAGGTATTGAGATTTCTCGTGGGCGATGATTAAGATTTGGATTAACTATTCATAGTATGGCCTATTCATAACTAGTGAAAGTGGAGATTTAGTCATGATTACTCTAAGTCGTTGGTTTTAGGCTAAAAGAGTAACAGGGTTGATTTGGTCTATTATTCAAGATCTGGTCCTTATCTAACCTTACCCCAGTTAGATCTTTAATTTAGTCATACTTGCCTTGATTAGTTAGCGAAGGGTCGATTAGATTTGGGCCCTCTGGCCTTAAGTTTCAATGAATTCCCACAATGGCCCTCTAGGACTCGTCATTATCTTTGGGGTGGACCCAACACTTCCTTGGCCACCAAATTTGGTGTGTAGGTGCCCAGTGAGGGACCATATAAAATTTGGAACAAACGGATGAACGGATATGGGGTTTGAGTAAACTATTCCGATCTTCAAATGGCCCTATGGGGTCCATTTCGGTGATTAGAACAGTTCTGGTGGCCCTCTAGCCACGAAACTTATAAGATAGGTGCTTCATGGCCTGATGAAGGGCCATGCAAAATTTAGGAATGATTAGATATAGGGTTTGGTCACACGGGTCTGATTTGCGATCAACGGTCACCGTTCCACGATCGGGTTCCAGAGTTTGTGGACGGGCGTAGAAAAATACATTAGACCCTCATCGTAAATTATGAAGAAATCCGACGGCTAAAATATCTTACATTTCAGTTTTATTTACACGTGTCAGATTCCAATTCTAGCATTGGTGGGGCGCATCTGGCAAGTGCCAGATTCCACTTCTGGGTGTCTACTGGGTTCGTGGTCCGCAATAGTCCCCAAGCCCAGTGAGATTTATGCTCCCCTAAATTTTTATAATTTTCTGACCTTCCCGTATCGCGGTATAGCCAGCACGAGTTGTCGCTAGGTGTAAACGGTCATCTAGCTTGGAGGCCCGCACCAGGTTCTATCAGGACCCGTCTGGTCTATTCAATTAGGCTAATCTTGGTCTAATTTATTTGTGATACCTCACTATGAGTGGCTTAAACGAACGGTCCTGTGGCAAATCCTACGTGGACACCCCAGGACACTGTTCTGGTTAGGCGGGACATTACACTACACATGATGTTCAAGTGACCAGGCGGATTCATTGACTTCCTATGGCTGATTAATCGGACTGGTGCGGTTCTTTACTGGTACCACCCCTGTATACACTAATATTGAGTGCTAATGGTTATTAAGTAATATTTAGGTTAATTAAATTAAAAAAATTGATGGATTTTTGGAAATCCAAAATAGTGAAAATCCAGGATGTTACAAATATGTACACCCTATAGTGGGCCCTAGTCACTTTGGATCGTGTATGAGTGGGATTAGTTCTCTATTTAGATGACTTTGGATTCATTGTTTGCATATTTTTATAATTAGTAGCAATTGATACTGCTTATGACGTACTTCTACTTCATGTCTTGCTAAATCCTTCATTGTTTCTGAGATCAGCCAAATATAATTAAAATATGAAGCCCATTAGGGCACCCATGACACCTGAGAATTTGGGAACCGAGTTCTTACACGGCCCCTGAAAACCCGAGGTGTTACAGATGGTATCAGAGCAATGGTTTGGAATTAATTGGGCTGTGGATTATGAACTCGCCATAACGCATTCGCTGACGTAGGAGGGAGCGAACAAACTTAGAGAGATCTATAGGATCCCAGGATCATGTCATTTGACAAGTCCGAAGACTAGAACGTTAGGGTTTATGAATAGAAATACTTAAACTGCGCAAAGTGATACAAATCACTTCTAATTGGAAGGTTGGACAACTTGAGCCGACCTGACCAAAATGTGATAGGTTCAAGCTGCTGAAGTAGCTTGTGCGATCCCAAAATCTAGTGTATCCTAGCCCGACGAATAGGTGGGGCCCTCCCACACGTGGGGACCCCATTCTGGCCTCTCCAAGCTCCTTAAAGGCCCTAAGGGCTTCTCCCTATAGTCATTTCTAGCCAATCATATCCCTTTCACCCTTAATCATCACCTCATTTTCTTCCTAAGCTCTCAAAATTTGACCCTTAAGTCTCAGCTCCTCCTTCCAACCCATTTCTTTAAAAAAAAAATCTCACTTTTCACTACTTTATCCCTCTAATTTCTCTAAGTACTTTCAAATTGGACACAATTACAAAGCTCATAGGATGAAAAGCTATAATCAAACGAAAATTTACTATAAATAATAAAAATGTAAATAAAATAGATTTTTAACCATTAACTTGATGAAATCTTGTGAAATGACTAGGTCTATTGCGTAGAGTAGCTTCTCCTACCCCAAATTCATATATGGCACGTCGTGTAACTCAATCTGGTTTGCGAGATATGGGAGTTGTAAGGTCCACGTGTCCAGAAGCCCGGCGCCACAGCGCCGAGCCTGGTGCCGCCAGCGCCACTGGTCCAGAGGATCGACTCCACAGCCCCCAAGTGGGCGCCGCCACCGCCCGGCCCCGGCCCCGGCACTGCAATGCCCGACCAGCGCTGCCAGCGGCCAACTATCCAGCAGGCCGGGCGGCCCGTTTTCTGCCTCGCTTTCTGTAATTTTTATTCGAATTCAAAAATTCATATCTCCTTTATTACAACTCCAATTTAGGTGATTCAAAAGCTAAATTGAAGATTAACAAGTCTAGTTTCATATAAAAATTTAAAAAAATTACAATATAGTTATATTTGGAGTGAATTGACAACTATTCAAAAATCATTAGTTTTAGATGGTGGTTACTTCTAGAATTTTTATAATTTATTTACAACTCCAAATTATATGAATTTGGGTGAGATGACTTAAAAATTGATGGTAAATCATTGTAAAAATTTTAAAAATAATCCAATTACTTAAAGTATAAGAAACGTTACAAGATAGGTCCCCTCCTTCCTTTCAATGTACACACAAGTGGGGCCCATTTCCCTTGCTACTTAGGACTATCTAGAGTCCATAAAACCTATCTCTACTACTCTCATTACCCTCCACCATCCCTTCTAAACCTTAGAGAAAACTCTCCTACTCCCAATCTCAAAACCCAATCCCCAAACCCACCATCTTCTTCTTCACTCTAACTAATCTTAATCCTCATTCTCTCAAACCCTTTCCAAACTTTTCTCAATATCATTTCTTCAACTCATTCCTAATCACTTCTCAACTTCCACCCCTCAAATCCATTTTCTTAAACTCATCTCCAAATTCATCCCACTCAACATCTCCAAACCTCCCGAATACCTTAGAACCTCGACTATTCCTTCATTCTTGAAATTTATGAAACCAAAGTGTAGTCTGCGATTAACCCACTAGCCATAAGATTAAAACAGTAATTCATATAAAATTTTGTGCTTTTAAAAACTTGTTAGGATGATCTTTAACCATAGGCATATCAAGAGATTTATTAACCCCCAATTTGGATATAAATTAAAACGAAGACTCTCGTAGGCCAAGACTCAAAGGACAACCTTTTTACTCTGGTCAAGTAGATGATCGACGTATCGGGTTCAAGCCCACTACAACCGTCTCTCCGTATTGGTCTAACATTGAAAACAAATATTTTTACTCTAGATAGAGGGAAATTGTCGTCATAAATCCAAATATTTTTTTTAAAAATAAATAAATAATTAATTAATTAATTAAATTGTAGTAAACCATCAAGGTGAAAAAAAAAGTTTTAAGGGGTGTAGACAAAAAATGAACCAAACTAGTATAGATAGTATACACCCTATTAGACATATAAACTTGAAATCAATAAAACTTAAGTAAATGAAATAATAAAATCTTTGCTTATTACCCTTGGGCAATTTCGGGGACGAAATTATTTTTAAGGGGGGTAGATTGTAACATTCTGGATTTTCACTGTTTTGGATTTTCAAAAATCCTTAAATTTTTTTTATTAATTAACTTATAATATCACTTAATGACCATTAGTACTCAATAATAGTTTAAACACGGGTGGAACCAGTAAAGAACAGTACAAGTCCGTTTAATCAACCATATGAAGCCAACGAATCCGCCCGATCACCTGAACATCAAGTTTAACCCCATGATTCACTCACGGGGGCCCAAATCTAACCAACCCATCGCTAATAAATCAAGACAATCATAACTAAATTAAAGATCCAACTGAAGCCGAGTCAGACAAGGCCCAGATCTTGGCTAATAGACCAAATGAACCCCATTACTCTTTTAGCCTAAAACCGACGATTTAGAGTAGTCATGACCAAATCTCTACTTTCACTAGTTATAAATAGGCCACACTATGAACATAGTTAATCCTAATCAGTGCCCATGAAAAATCTCAATACCTAATTCATTCCAGAAATGTCCCGATTCTCCAAACAAGCTCTAGACTGCTCGTTAGTGAGCCACTAGTTCCAAAACTATAAAATAATGTCCATCTTACTGGGCTTGACGCCCATCGCGGGAGTTGGACTGGGGTACTGTCCAGAACCGCTCAACTTGAGCCGAAGGACGAGTGCATGAGAAGTGCAAATACCCTAAAGGAAGAAGCTGAAACTTAAGTGAATTGGGTCGTCTACTCTTATGCAAAGTTGAGGATTTCGGACCATCGGTTTACGACCAAAATTTACCCATGGAGTAAGGATATTTCCATTCTCATATCCGTATAACCGCGGCCCCGATCGACTAATGGTGATCGTTGAACAGACTTCTAATCATATCTGTCAATCGGTGCATCCGAATGGCGGGCCGATCATATACGTACGTAAATCATTATTAGGACTAACTATCCTATGGTGTATATCAATATGTACACCCCATAGTGGGCCCCAGTCGCTTTGAGTCGTGTATGGGTGGGACTAGTTCCCTATTTAGATGACTTTGGATTCATTGTCTGAATATTTTTATAATTAGTAGCAATTGATACTGCTTATGACGTACTTCTGTTTCATGTCTTGCTAAATCCTTTATTGTTTATGAGATCATCCAAATGTAATTAAAATATGAAGCCCATTAGGGCACCCATGACTCCTGGGAATTCGGAAGCCGAGTTCTTACACGGCCCCTGAAAACTCGGGGTGTTATAGACCTCCGAGCCTCCCAGCATCAAATCAAATCATATTCAATTGAGTCCAACTTGACTCAGATGAGTTACATCAGACTTATCTCGATCTTCAAACAACCAAGTTAATGGGCCCTCGATAGGCTGTTAATGGGTCAGGCTAGCCCTTTGGACTCCTTCGGACTTTCCATCCAGGCTTGAACCGTAGTATTTAGGCATGAGGCTAAGATCAACCTAAAAACTCAAGCTCGTTTTTTAAATGGGTTGGGCTTGGATCACATACAACAGTCCCTCAACCTGAGCCGAATCTGGTATGGCTTAGCCCCTTCGGGTTTACAAGGCCAACCACATTGTATATGGGCCACCATGGTTTGTATCTTTCATTAAAGTCATTAATTAGGGGTAACTCACTAAGATGAAGGTAAGATACAAAAAACCAGCATGATAAACAACTCAAGTGGGCCAAATTGTAACTTAGCAGTTTTAGGAGCAATTTATATCATTCTTATTAATGAAGCTCATATGAGATTTTAATCAAGATTTTCTTATCTATGTATGGTCTGAATAATAGTCCCACCTAATGGAGGATTGAATTTTACTTCTATAGCATGGTAGACCCCATAAAGCTTGAGTGTTTTACCTTCTACATAAAAGAAGTTAAAGGTGATTTCGGTCTGAATTAGAGTATACGTATCTACAATGATGTCCACATATGATGCACTGATGATCTCCACCCCCCCCCCCCCCCAATATATCTATTTATACACACCATCCATCCCTTTTCTCAAATCATGTTAAGGTATTGACCCAAATATGAGGCAGATCCAACACTATAGTGAACCATACCAAATAGTAAGCTTACGTTGTATTAAATGCACAAATCATTAAATGGAAGAGTCATCTCTTGTATAGTCCACTAGAGTGTTGGATTTGCCTCATTATTGGGCCCATACCTTAACACGATCCAAAAAAGAGATGGATAGCGTGGAAAATAGATACATCACAGTGGGCCCCACATAGATCTGGTAAGATGCTTAAAGGTCTGACCAGGAGTCGAATGCAATAGGCTTCCCACCCAGAAGGTGTTCGTAGGCCTTAGGGAAATAAGATGGGTCATGTTCATCCCTATGGTCACCAATTCCTGTGAAAGCCAATCAAAGTGAGTTACGTGTGATCTGGATGGATTTAAGTAGTGTATTTGGAGATCTGTGGGGATATACGAAGAAGATTCTATGATAGTATAGGTGAAGCGCATTAAGCAATGCAATGTTATTCATTAAGCGATCGATTGAAGAGTAATCGTGTAAAATTGGTTATAGGACAGATGACAAAGTTATAACAAGGAAGGTTAAGATGTGTTTTATGGTTATAGCAACCATCAGAACGTGGGAAGCATATAAATGGCCAAATTAAGGCTATAAATAATAAAAAATTTAGCAAAAAGATTTCGTCTCATATCAACCCAAACAAACCCAAACATATATTTCAATTACCCGTCATTTTACATTTCTTAGTGTAATCACTTTACCTTTTCTGCAAGTCAATTACATTCCTTAGTGTAATTATTTACTTTTTCGTCTGTTATTTACATTTCATAATGTAAATTGTACCATTAATCAAGCAGCTGGTAATCTTAGCAATAATTTGAGTTTACGCTCATATGTTGGATTCAGTTCTTCATCCAAGAAGGTATTTTGTAGCTATTATCTGTGATCAACTATAAGAATTCCTTTTTTAATCTTTTATCTATACTGAAAAGTCTTTTTGTACGGAAGGTAAAGGTGTAACCTATCATCAAAGGACAAACTCTACCATCTGAATATTGCATGATTCTATTTACATAGTAAGTGAGTGGTTGAATAGGGGGGCGATCTTATTCGATCTCGGTCATATACTGTGTATCTGCCTATCTTATCGCTTGAGGTCATAGTTGTTCGGTTTGAATTGAGCCACAAATTCAATTCAGGCACACCCACACTTATCACGTGACCAAATTGGAGAAACAACGAACAACTAGCAACAGGTCCCACATGATATACTTCTCAGATGCACTCCATGTGAGCACGTGTATATGATCACTAGTAAGCTTATGTGATATTTGACTATCACTCAACAGAACTACTAAATTAAGCTAACTAAATGCAAAACCCGGGTTCACCAACTTGATCTTTGGGCCTAATCACAGACATCTATCTGATGAACGCCTGAGATAGTTTAACATAAATATTGGCTATTAACCAAATAAAACTATGGACAAGATCAGTCAAATTAAACTAACTATATTATGGAACCCACTATCACTAAACTATAATATGAGAATCAGAATGGTTGAATAATAATGATTTCTTATTAGCGGACATTTGTTTGATGAAATAAGATTGTGGGATATTTTTCATTTTAATTCTCTAATAAATGTTAAAAAATATAATAGTTAGATAACCACATAAAATTAAATTTTTGTTCCATGCTACATATAAATTTGTGTGAATAATTTGGACAATTTAGCTTGAATTATTTGTGTGCCTCATATGCATTTTCTCAGTAATTTCTAATTGTATATATCATCCATCACATCATGTAAGAGTATCAAAGTATTTTTATTAATTACATATGATATTTTCAAAATATGAGTAGGTAGGTACCAACCGAGGGTAACTTTCTCATAGGGAAATGATTCTATATATACCCCGTTGTTCATCAGGCCAATCATCCTTCTTTTTTTCTTTTTTTTTACCTTGATCCGACAAAATTGGGCTAATTTAACACTCAAGTGAGCCACACAGTTCAAATTATACAAAACCTCTAAATTCTCTTAGTATGGTCTCATCTGAGTTTTATTTAAAATTTTATACTTTAAGTAGATAGAGCATATATGCACATGTTTGATATATACTTTTTTACTTGGCTCAAATTCGATCGTGTGCCATGTGTGTTTTACCGGGCATGCTAGAGCCAAATGTGACTTAATTCAAACTGAACTCCTTTGACCCCTGGCATAGATACACACCATGAGTCCGAAGGGAAGGGTTTGTTCTTCTATGGGTTCTTTTTGCCTTTCAGTCGAAAGGACTTTTAATAACTGTTAGTGACGATCATTCAACAGTAAGGTGATAAAGATGAAAGATCTAACAGGTAGGAAAACAAGAATTGTATCAATGATGTTCATAACGAATATACTTACAAATAGCTTCATGAGAAACCGCCCAATGGCAACAAGGTAATGAACTAACTACAACTGATTCTCCTTCTAGTTCAACGGCATACTATAGACAAATGAATCTAAGCAAAAACTATAATTCATGCTGAGAGGAACATTGCATTGATGAGCAATAGAGTGCTAAATTAAACTAAAATATCTATAACTAATCTTTGTTGTGATCCAGCAGTGTGCTGTGGATGAAGGCTCTGAAACTAAAAGAAATTAGAAAAATTACGATCCATGATGAGTGCAGTATTGCACTGATGAATGATGAAGAGTTGAATTAACCTATTTTAGGAGAAGAGATCCCTTGCTGACCACACACAAAACAATATTGAAGAAAAATAAATTAGAGGGAATATGTAAACCACAACACAAAGATTTACGTGGCTCTCCCTTTCAATACATCCATAGATTCACGGCAATCCACTATGCCCAAAGGAAAAAAAAAAAGAGCAACTCTTAATACAATGGCGCATCTCTGTCTCACTCTCTCACAATAGAATATCTATTACCCCAAACGAACTAAGGTCTACATAAAACTCTATGCGAAATTACAATAGTACTGGCTAGATGAACAATACATATTTGATGATTAAGCTGGATCAGATCCTAACAATCTCCCACTTACAAACTAATCACAAGTAATCTCCAACTAAATAGAACTCGGTGTGAATCTCGTCATGGTCTTCTAGCTTAAAGACCAATATAAATTGAACAAGATGTCAGCTTCTCTCTGATGACTACCTTAGTTAACATATCTACAGGATTCTGATTTGTATGAATCTTTTGTAAAGTAAATTGTTCATCTTTGAAAAAAAATTATATGAAATGATATTCAATGTCTATTAGTTGGTCTCTAAATGAAAGGTTGAGTTCTTTACTAGATGAATTGAGCTTTACTATCACTGTGTAACTTACAATTTATTACATTTTATCAAACTCCTATACGAGACCATGTAACCTACCATTTCCTTGCAAACCTTTATTGCAGCAAGATGCTCTGCTTATATCATCGAGATGGTAATAATCTTCTATAATTGTGAGATCTAATTAACTGTTGTATTGATCAAAGTGAACATATACCCTATAGTGCTCTTTTTGCTACTAATATTCCCTGATAGCTTTGAATCATATCCCTGCAAACTTATTTCTAACCCTTTATAGTACAATGCTACATCGGTAGTTCCTCTCAAATATTTGAGAATCCATTTAACAACTTTCTAATGCTCCTTACTTGAGCTATTTATAAACTTGCTGATAACTCTCACTACATGAGTAATATTTGATCTTGTGCAAATCATTGCGTACATTAAGCTACCAATGGCCAAGGTATATGGAACCTTAGCCATATAGTCACATTCTTCCCACATTGTTGCACCCCGTTCTTTTAAGGTTCGGTTCTGAAGTGGCTTACTAATTGGCTTAACACTTTATTACACTCCAAAATTTGGGTAACTAAATTGGATTATTTGATACCCGAATCCTAAACCCGTGAGGTATATTTAATCAAATTATAATTCAATTCTCTTGATTTCCATACATTTCGATAGGTGACCAGAGCTAACTGAAAAAATATTGAAATATTCATTAATGAAATACTCACTAATGCATTATTCACATTAAATAAATCTTTATTATCATCTGTCATTAAAATCAAGATATTTCACATATCAAGTGATCTACAACACATGAAACAATTTGTACTGAAAATATATTTCAAATGTTACCCGCTAAAAACATAGGGAAATGGCCCACTCTAGCCTTGGAACTGCTTCATCCTTTGTAAAAGGCCCATTTTGAACCAGAGGGACCTGATGGATGGAGTGGATTTCACCCGATCATCATGGTGGACCCCACATCAGGATGCACGTGCACCATAGACGGTGCGTACGCAGTGCACTGGAGCATGGTATGCTGGTTGACCAGCGCTGACCCGACCATCCCGAAGAAGAAATTCTCTTCTTCATTTCGTTTTCTCGCCAGCGAAACGGACGACGTTCATGTTTTTTATCAGCATCCCGTTATGTAGTCTCATCTTCAAGATCCGAACCGTTCATCGGATTCATACGATGGGCTCGACCAAAACCCAGTTGTTACAACAATTTTCCTGGTACGAGTGGACACACGATCCTTGGTGCAATAGGGTCCTACGAAGCACAACGTTTCTAAAAATGGAAACTGCCCACACGCCAGAAGGGCGATCCACGTGAGTCACTCTTCCTCCATCCAGACCGTCCATTCTAAAGAAATTCTAGTCGTCCTAGCTAGGTATTTAGAAAAGAAAAGGGGGCTGAGAAAGAATAGTCGTTTCCTTCTCCTTTCAAACCCACCACCCAAACTCTCCTCAAGCTTCGAAAGGGGCTGTTCGTAAGCTGCTTAGGGTCCAGATGGACTGTCTGAAAGAAGCCGATTGGAGGTGGAAGCCTCCATTCAAGATCTACCATTGCAGCTCGGGCATCTTCCCCATTCGAGCAGCATTGAGTCGCGGTCCGAGTTCGGCCAGTTCATGCTTTGCTGAGTTTTCAGCAAAGGAAGGAAGAAAAGAGAAAGAAACAAAGCAGAAAGAAGAAAAAAGAAAGAAAGAAAGAAAGAAGAAAGAATCAGAGAGAGGGAGAGGCTGCCCTGTTCGGCAACGGCTCGAACCGAGTCGAGTTCTGGGGTGCACCGGCTCGCTGGACTGATTAAACCACCAGCGAGTTGCTGGCCATTCTTAGGGAAGAAGCAGGAAGGAAAGAAGGAGAAATGAAGAGAGAAAGGGAAGGTGGGTGCTCTGTTTCACAGCTCGAATCGAGCCAAGTTCGGGCCGAGTTGTGCTCGCAACTCAGGCCGAAACCGGACCCAATCCGCTGCGCTTGGATCTGTCCAAGTTTCGCCACTCGTTGTCCCATGATCCAGCGTGCTCAGAGCTGGCTCGGGAATCCAGCAACGAAAGAAAAAAAAAAGGGAGAGAGAAGAAGAATAGAAAGAAAGTTCGGGTGGTGGAGTTCCACCACATTACAGTCAGCAGACCGAGTCGCTGACTCGGTTCAAGTTTGTGGCAGGCCAGGTTCGGTCCTGCTGCTGCTGGCCAAGGAAAGAGAGCAGGGAAGAGAGTGAGAAAGGAAAGGGAAAAGGAAGAAAAGAGAAAGAAGACGAAGGAAGGAAAGAGAAAAGGAGGCAGGGGGTTTGAGAGTGACTCAACTCGTTACCGAGTCCGTCCGAACTCAGGGCAAGTTGGGCGTCCATTGCTGAATTTCCAGCAGAAGAATGAATAACGAGATAGGGAGAAAGAAAAGGAGAAGGGGAAAGGCGGGCGGTTAAGTGGAGCTGAGTCAACTCAACTCAACTCAAACCGAGTCGACGAAGGTGAGTCCATGTCTCTCCTCCATATCAAAATTCTTTCGGTTTCAATTCCCATTTTTGCCCTCCTATTGTTATTAGAATTATGAGTATTATGAGTGAATAACAGTTAGTAAATTATCTATATTTGTAACATCCCGTCCAGCCAGAACAGTGTCCTGGGGCGTCCACATAGGATTTGCCGCAGGACTGTTCGATTATAGTACTTGTGGCGAGGTTCTACGAATAAATTAATCTAGGATTAGCCAAATTGAGAGGACCAGACGGGTCATGGCAAAACCAAGTGCGGGCCGCCAAGCCGGATAGCCGTTTACGCTTAGCAACAGCCTGTACGGGCTATACCGCGACGTGGGAAGGTTAGAAAAATCTAAAAATTTAGGGAACCATAGAGCTCACTGGGCTTGTGGACCATTGCGGACTATGGACCCAGTGGACACCCAGAAGTGGGATCTGGCATTGGCTAAATGCACCCCATCAATGCCAGGACCGAAATCTGGCACTTGTAAATGAAACTGAGATATCAGGCTATCCAACCGTCGGATTTCTTCTACATTTACAGTGGAAGTCTAATGAATTTTCCTACACTCGTCCACAAACTCTGAAACCCGATCGTGGAACGGTGACCGTTGATCACAAATCGGGCCCGTGCGACTAAACTCCAAATCCGATCATCCCCAAATTTTGCATGGCCCTTCAACGGGCCATGGAGCAACTATCTTATGAATTTCATAGCCAGAGGGCCACTAGAACCACTCCAATCACAAGAATGGACCCCATAGGGCCATTTAAAGATCGGAACCGTTGACTCAAATCCCATAACCATTCATCCGTTTGTTTCCAAACTTTATATGGCCCCTCATTGGTCCATAGGGCACCTACCCACCAAATTTGGTGGCCAAAAGATGTGTTAGGTCCACCCCAAATCTCATTGGAGACCTAGAAGGCTATTTTGGGCAAGTATGAAAACTTAAGGCCAAAGGGCCCAAGTCTAGGGAATAAACCCTAACTCTCATAACTCTCTCTCATTTACCACAACCACCAAAAGTAAAAAGAGAGTAAAGGAGCTAAGAGGAGAAGATAGTGTGAGAGAAGGAGATACAAGGTGAACCCTAGATCGAGGTGGGGCCCAAGAGAGTCAACCCTTCCAACTCCCTACCTCTCTTACAAGGAGAAACTCTCCTCCTTAACCTCAACAATCATCTGTGAGTTGTCTAGGTAAGATCTTTCACCCATTCTTCTTGAAATTCATGTACTAAGATAGGGTTGGCTTGGAATTCTAACATGTAAGAGCTTATTTTAGGGATTCCGGCCGATCGACCAGAAAGCCCTCTTTCCTAGGGCGTTTTTTGAATCTCCAACAACCCATAGGTGCGAACTATTATTCTTAGGTGGCCTAGTACCAATTTTATTATAAGCTTAATGATTTTGATCGATTGGATGCAACATTTGAAATTCTAGAAAAAACCTAGGAAGTATACGTTTGTGAAATTGTATGGATTTGCATGTTTGACTCTTTTGGTGTCGTTCTTGCCTCTCACAAGATTTTCTGTGTCTTTATGATACCATGATTATGCCATGTTTGATATCTTCATGTATTGTGCCTCATAGTATATATGATGTCAATTCGCTTGTGCACATGATTTCGTAATATGGGGGAAGTACTTAACTTCCTCATAGGCCCACACAACTCACATGCACTTGTTCATAATAGTGATAGCTTGCTCGTTGAGAATATGTGAATTGTATGATTGAGATGCATGAACACATGATGTAATATGCTAGCTGATAACTTGGATTGTCGGTATGTCATGGATCCCCTCACCCTCTTGGGTTGGTCAGGAACTTGAGGAGAGACGATAGTCCCATCGGTTGGACTATGCTATGGCTAGACCCATGGGTTTGGGCGGGTGTGCCCGGGTGGCTGTAGTTCGACTACATGGGTCCATTGTGCCCGATGTCACTCGTCTCACGCTCGCCTGACTCTTGCGGTCTTGCTAACTGTCTGACCAACCTTGTTTGTTAACCCTGTTTGCTCACACATGTATGGAACCTGAAACACCCTACAACCGTTGTAGCCCATCAATAACCTACTTGAAATTGGTCCACAGCCTCGTGAGCCGGGCATGGTGGAATGGGACACTGTGTCCGAACTGTCGGCCTATGCTAGGGTACTGCGCCTCCCCATAGTGACCGCAAGCGATCCCTTTCTCTCGACACTCCTCATGTGCTTGATGTCGGGGATGAGGAACCCAACGGGATCACGGACCACGGGGTCTCGGCCTCATGCGTTGGGGGGTCTTGGCCTCGGAACTAGTTTAGGGCATTGATATGCGAGGTGTATCAGATTCCCCAATCTGCTGGATGAATGGATCTAACTAAAAATCTCGGCTAACACGATCGCATTGCATCGCACTAGTTAGGGTGTCGACTCGGCAGTCGAGGTCACACTGAGGGAGTGTTGTCATATGCGATCGCTAGATGGAGTCGCTCGAGGGAGCGTTGTGGCGAGGGCATGTATCATTTCATCCTGCACGCATGCGCATTAATAAGATTAGTTAGATGTACATGATTGACTACTTTTCATTAAGATCATATTAAATTCATGCCTGTGATAACTTGAGACTAATAACACCCATTGAGTTGATCACTCACTCCCACTCTGGGACGGTGTTTTAAAACACCAACTAGACCCGTTCATAGATGCAGGTGACTCAGGGGCAGAGGAGCCTGGTGAGGCGAGCTTCGAGGAGGAGGACGAGCTGTCCTACTTCCAGTTGATGGAGGGTTCTCCGCCAGCTTGAGAGGTGGGATTGGATCACTAAGCAGGGGGCTCAGTTCTATTCTTTTGCGATTTTGTTGGGTAGCGTCATGTGTGCCCCTTTTATTCTTTTGGACATGTATATAGATTTGTGTTTGATCTCGTTCACTTCAGTAGACTTGTGTGATTATGTTTCATGTTCCAGAAAATTCCAGGCTGCACAACTAAAACGGATTAAATGCATATTAATGAAAATCGGTTAAAAGTGACTCTCGAGAACTCGGGAGTTGAGCGTATGCGCGACCCCTGATTTTCAGGGCGTTACAATATTGATATTAGCGTTACATATAAAATAAAATTTTCATTGTTAACTATTAGTATTTTGTCAACATTAATAGTAGGTATTGGCATTTATTTATTATCATTAGTATTACTATGATATTTGTAATTATATAGCATGCTTAACTATTAGAAAATTTTCCATGCTTATATTAGTTATTATAAATGAACAAAAGATTTTACGATTATTAAATATTAGCATTTTATCTTTTATGCTTGAATATTATCATTGATAGCAGATTGTACAATTTGATATCACCATGATGATTATCGTTGCTGTGATAGCTAGCGTTAATGGTAACATTGATGTTAATAAATATTTTACAAGTACTAAATTAACATTATAATCAATTACACACCACTGGGGTTCAACCTAAAAGATCTAGCCTAAACCTAAACTTTAAGGTAAAACCCTAGACCTAAGCAACCTAAACTAAAGGACAATAACCTAAAGCTAGGTAGAGTGTGAGATTTTGATCTAGAATAGCATCTGATCCATCGCACAATAATGGTAATAATAATAATGATTTAGGATTTAAAACCTAGAATCTAAGTATAGGACTAACCTTCAGGATAAGACCCCAAGTTCTACATCAAAACCCTAAAAACGAGTAATCCAAAACCTAGGTTGTAATTAATCTTGACCATAAGTACTTTGTAGAAAACTTGATCTCACATACGACTTCACAATCCATGGTAGGATTCAATTCTAAGGGTGCACGTGCTTCCTAGTGACAATAGTTGGTGATTCAAAGTATAAAGTGATGAATCTTCCCTTTGAGCTTTCCATCTTCCCATTAGCTTAAGTTATAGTTTGTATTCTAATTTATAATTGATATCTCTCTTTTGTAATCACATGTGTTAGCTGGTGGGAATTGAATTGTTATATTACATGCTTAATGTTCATCCTTTATATTTGTTCATACTTGTGGATTATTTGTGGATTTCTTATGGAAGTTAAACTGATACATTAGTGGAAAACCCCCACTTATAGATGTACACCCATACTTAGGATGTAACTTGACTAATAGTGCTTATAATGGACCTTCGACTTAGTGGTTTTTGAATGGTGATTTAAATTAAATGTTAATATGGGCCTACCATCCAAGGGTTGCTGTGACTAAGTGATTTTCAAGGATGGTCTTTTATCACATTGTTTTGATACTCACCTTATGTGGCTTATTTTAATATTTGCCCTATGTGGCTTGTCTTGATATTGGCCCTACGTGGCTTTGTTTTGGTATTTTCCCTATATGGGTTCGATGTTTTATACTGTGCAACCATGCGATGGTAAGCCCCATATATCGAATATGATTGGCCACTAGTCGACGGGTTTCCATTAAACATCCTAAGATGGTAGTCTCATGAGCCGGGGATAGTGGTATGGGACCTATGTCCGAGCTATTGGCCTACGCTGGTGATGAGCCCTTATAGTGACCTTGAGCTTATTTAAATTGACTGATTGTAACTGGACTAATAATGGCTTGGCTAATCATGCATACATGGCACAGACCAGCATCTATTGTTATCGTACGTGATGTACGTATTTGTCCGATTGAATTTTTTCCCAGGTCGATGATTGTATAGGTAACGAGCTCACTATTCGCACGGATGAGCATCTATTGCCATCATACGCGATGTACGTATTTGCCTGACTAGATGTTTTTCCCGAGGCACAGACCGTTTGGATGCTTTTCCCGGGTCGATGATTGCATGGGTGACGAGCCCACTGTCCGCACGGATGAGCATCCCCGGGGCGATGACTGCATTCACGCATCCATGCATCTAATAAGACCTGCATCATGTATTGTTTTGTATGCTTTGCTTTATAACTATGCTTACTTAATGCGGAGGTGTGTAATCTTAAGGGAAATTCACACTGAGTTGGCCACTCATCCATCAAATATATAACCATACAGGTAGTACGGGTGGCTCAGATGACATTCACATTCATGTTGGTGAGGAGCAGGCTATGGTTGACAAGGGTGCATGATTGTATTTGCTAAGGGTTGCTACAAGATTTCACAGTTCAAGATTGTTGCAATTTACCTTGTTTTACATGTAATGTTATTTCATTTTGTATTTGTAAGAAAGGGGGACATTGGTTTGTATAAGTCATTATGGGCAATCTCTTATATATTCTAAATGTAATCAACAATTTTCCTTATGTTGATTTGTCCATTCTACACTTATCTGTTAACTCTGATGAAAAAAATGGTATGGAATTTGGTTCTCTATAAGATAACGCTTGGGTTTTTGGGAAACGGGTCGTGTACTCGGGTCCTGAAAAGTCGGGGCATTACAGCAGCCTACACAACAATCTCCACCTTGACTTGGATTCTACCAAGTCACCTTAAAGACCTCTCATGCATCCTCCACCTTGAGCGTAAACTGCTCCATGCATTCTCTACCTGGAATGCAACTCCATTCGCATCCTTGTACAAGGGTGCCCAATATCATCAATGGCTGGTGAGATTGATCAAGCCCAAGTAGTGCTTAAACTTCTCTATGGTCACTAGCTTTCTCATAATGTCCAAAGCATTTCTCGTTCATATAAATCTTCTGAAACAGAATCTCTCCTGAAGTAATAAGGTCTTGTATCTTGTAGAACCTTACATTGATGTGCTCGGTTCATGCACGATACACCTAATTCATCGCTAGATGGATAACACTCTAACTATCGCAATGCAACTGAATTGCCTCTTGCTTCAAGTTGAGTTTTACTATTAGACCTTTCAATTACAATGTATCATTTGACGCCTTCGTTGCAATCATGTATTCTGCCTCCATTGTAGTCAACGTTATCGTAGATTGCAGTGTAGATATCCAACATACTGGTCTTCCTGTTAATGTGAAAACGTATCTCGTAGTGGACCTCCTATTGTCCAGATCACCTCCATAGTCCGAATCCACGTAGCCTACAATTCCATATGAAGCTCCGTGTCTCCCAAACATGATTTTAGTATCGATTATGCCCCTAAGATATCTGAGAATCCACTTAACAACATTTCAATGCTCTTTTCTTAAATTCACCATATATCTGCTAACAGCAATAATTGCTTGTAAGATATGTGGCCTCATACAACCCATTGCATATATGAGACTCTCCACTACACTCACAAAAGGCACCTGAGACATTTATGAAATTTTCTTTTCTGCACTTTGATACACCCCGTCTGACAACTTAAAGTGACCTGCTAGAGGTGTGCTAACTGGTTTACCCAACTCTTATATGAGACTATATAACCATACAATTTCCTTGCAAGCTTTTATTATAGCAACACGCTCTGCTTATGTCGTCGAGATGGTAACAATCTTCTATAATTGTGAGACCCAACTAACTATTGTACTGTCCAAAGTGAACATATACCCTATAGTGCACTTTTTGCTATTAATGTTCTCTGCTAGATTTAAATCATAACCCTAGAAACTTATTTCTGACCTCCATAGCACAATGCTACATCAGTAGTACCTCTCAATTATTTAAGAATCTATTTGACAACTTCCTAATGCTCCTTACTTGAGTTGTTCATAAACTTGCTGACAACTCTTAATGCATAAGCAATATCTTAGGACAAGGTATATGGAAACTTAGCCATATAGTCACGCTCTTCCTACATTGCTGCAACATGTTGTTTTAAGATTTTGAAGTGGCTTGCTAAGGGAATGCTAACTAGCTTAGCACTTTGTCACACTCCAAAATTTGGGTACCTAAATAAGATTATTCGAGACCCGAATCCCAGACCCATGAGGTGTATTTAATCAAATTATAATTCAATTCTCTTGATTTCCACTTATTTCCATAGACAATCAAAGCTAATTAATATATATATATATATATATTGAATAATTCATTAATGAAATACTCACTAATCCATCATTCACATTAAATAAATCTTTATTATATCAGTGTTCAAAAATAGACCAACCTAATAAATAAAATAAAATTTCAATTTAAACTAATCCTAAAATAACAAAAATAGAATTTCATCAATACAGTCTAGCTTGCTCAAAATACTTAAATCCTGCACTTGCAAAATAGTCTAAGGGGGTGTGAGCACGACGACATGTAGGGTCACATCATTCTCAAATTGAAAATTTTATATTAACCCCAAATAAATCCTCATAAAATGAAAATGCCAATTATAATAAATAAATTGGCATTCACGTTCATATAATAACGTTGGAAATTTATAATAATAAAATAATATAATGAAATTATTCCTAATCCTTTTAGGGCAAAGCATCCATAACATATATCGATCATTTTCGAGCACAACACCCAAACTTAAATGCATCATTTAACAATAATCAAAATACTCAATAAATAACATCTCTACAAGTGCGACACAAAAATAAACTACACTCACATCTATTCTACATAGCGATCCATCCAAGGACCCGATTTAAATCCATATGTGATAACCGAAATTAAGGCATCCACAAGCACCAACTGAATAGACAATAACGCACGCTAACAAAATCAAACCCAACACTTTCATAACATCAAGTGAAACAATAACACATGCTAAATACGATCTAAATCAATGTAACGACAACATCAATCATGTCACAGGCACAAATTAAACCTATTTATCCACCATGTCAAAAAAAGATAAATTTCAATGTTAAATAATATCAAATCATTACACATACCAATAATAAGAAATAAATCATTAATATATAAAGTCCGCATATGGTGTAAACATAGGATTCTTAAGTTGAGAAGGTCACACATGTGTAAATGTATGCAAATGTATGCAAGGTTCTGAATACATCACTGGAAATACGAGTGCACGATCCGGTTCGTTTCCATATACACAGTTAGACATAATTATACATGAGGCAATTCGAGTGACTTGGTGGGTGTTTTAATATCAACAGGTAGGGTTCTATACATGTAAACATATATGATAATCTATCATAACCTGCTCCAGGGTTCTCGAGGATCTAGTACTAAAATCTAACTAATTAAAAAATTTACTGGTTGAGTCAACATAGTGAGTCGACTCAATAAGTCATGAATTTCAACACTACAATTAAATATCTATCTAAGTCAAAGGAATTATATGGACATTTACATGATAAAAGACGTATACAAGTTCCTGACTTAGCCCTAGAACACCCTCAAAGTCGAAGCTCAGTGGGTTAACTCGGTGAGCCAACTCTACTGAGTTTCTTCTTCTTCCTTTTTTGTTTTCTCTTCTTTTTCTTTCTTTCTTCTCTCTTTGTCGATTTCTTTCTCCTTGGACAGTGTTTGGTCATGGACCTAACAAACGGTGAAGCAAGTAGTCGATGTACGCGGCTTTCTCCCTCAAACTCGCTCTCTCACAATGTCTTGAATCTCACTTTCTCCCTCGCATTACTAAGATGGGCTTCTCACGTCTATGGAGAGTTTAATAACTCTTTTTTTTTTTTTCATCCATGTTTCTGTTATCAGACATCTTCATATTGAATAACCTCTTCATTAGATGAACTTTATTGGAAGTAGAGGGTTTTTCATACATTCTTATTAGGGCAACCATCGGATCCTATTTGCTTGTCTCCTTAAGATGTTGAAAATAATAGATTTCGCCAGAGAAAGTCGAATCATTCCTAAAGCATTTCTATCGAGCACCTCCCAATCATTATTGAACATCATTTCTAATTTCTTTGATTTTTCCTCCAAGAGATCATTCTAATAGAGATAATCTTCTATCTGCATCTTCCAAAAGCCAAACTTCAAACCATTGAACTTTTTAATCCCCGCTTTTCCTTCTCTAACATTTCTACCACTCAAAACCAAAAGCTCTAATATTAGCTGTTGGGAGAAGAGATCCCTTCTCGACCACACACAAAAATATCGAAATCAAATGAATTAGGGTTTACATAAAAAAGATTTGTGAAATTATGAAATTGCTTTCTAGGCCAAGGGTTATACCCCCAGACGCCAACCATGTCACCCCAACAACCTCAGCACGGAGCACAACTCGCGACAGTGTTGACTAGATGAACAATACATTTTTGATGATTAAGCTCAATAGATCTTAACATCTGTGAGTAAGATTCTTTGGCAACTGAGATAAGCAACATTATGATATAATGTTGCCGCGTTGTTGGCCATCGAAGATCTCTAATTTGTCTTATCATGGATGGCAATTTACTGATGCAGGGCTGGGCCCACGTCGGCCATAGCCTAGCCCTGGTCCCTGATCCTTGGCCTTAGCCTTAATCAGACTCTTTTTCTTCTTTTTTCACAAACACCACATGGGCACTCAAAGTCATGATCTTAGTGTTGAAATACCCTCAGTCCACAGCTAAGACATGAGTTGGAATCCGCCTTAATTGGGCTGAAAGCCTATAACAGTATATTTTAAGTACACCGTTATCCAATTAGTGTGATGTTAGACATTCCTCTGTCCACGATAGAACCCACAACTTAAATGTGTAAGAAAGGTGAGCCCAGACCATTTTTTTTATTTGGTGAAAACTAGCATGGGAATCTAGCCCTTTGTATTGTACCAGATCGAGTTGTGGTAAGGGCCGTACCCATCTTCACACAGACACATACACATGTGCCAATATGAGACACGTGTGAGATTTGAACTTCCCATGAAATAGGCTGAAAAGGTTATATCATCTGCCATTAAAATCAAGCTATTTCATGTATCAAGTGATCTACAACACATGAAATAATTTGTACTGAAAATATATTTCAAATGTTACCCGCCAAAGAAGTGGAATCGCCTATTTTCAGTTACAACACAAAATTCCTAATGGAAGGCTCAGATCTTTCACACATGTTCCATATTGGAACATTAGAACATGTAACAATGTATGATGAGCAAGGCCAACACATAACACATCTATAATCACACCATGTAATTCACTACATTCATTTATCTAAACTTTATATAATGTGAGCAGCTTTTGGACATTTTTACCACCACAATTAGTTTACATAGGAGCCAAAACCTTTGGATTTCAGGTGTCAACAGGCCGAGTTTGGGCTAAGTCAAACTCTGTCCAAACCCGGCCTGCATTGTTTAATCCAGGCTTAAACCCGGCACAAGTCTATGATGGGCCAAAATAGTCCAGCCCCAGTCCGGTCCTAAATGTTTGTGCTGGGCCCAAGAGAGAAATTTGTTGCATGGCCAAGAAATGCGGATTGTGTCATTGGTTAGTACTGTATTGACATGGCAAAGTTCCGTGGACCCCACCATGATGTATGTATTATATCCACACCTACATCTATTTTGCTAGATTATTTTAATGTGGCCCTCCATCGGTATTTTGTTAGCCGTTCGCAAATTGAACGAGTTCAAGAAGGCTCCTTCAACGAGTTAGTGTGGTGACTGAACAAACAGAAAATGGGGAAGCGGGGGATCCATAGCCCAAGTGGATCACCACACCACATAAAGAAGTGGAGACAATTGAGTTGAAACTTTCTTCGGCCCCCATATGTTTATTTTGCCATCCAACCTATTCATAAGGTCACATGGGTCTGGATGAAAGGAAAACACAAAGGATCAAAAACTTTCATGGCCCCGGGAGAAGTTTTAATGGTCGGCGTTCAATCCCCACTACTTTTTGTGGTGTGATGAACTTGAGTTTTGGATCTAACTCATTTTTGGACTCATATACTAAAATGATCTGGGAAAATAAACAAACGGTGTGGATATAATACATACATCATGGTGGGGTCATGAAACTTTTATGTGTCAAAACATTTAGGTTGGTCCAGTTGGAGAGAGAGATGTGGGAAGGGTGGGTTGCAGGAGGAAAAAGGGAGTGATTGTAAATGTCTTTGAACCCTAATGAGACAGGCTGGGCTGACAGGCTGTTTTACACATCCATACCTGACTCGATTGAAAAGCAGTCTTGAAAATTAAGCCTGAGCCCAGTCCAGTCTGAATCCAGCCCGAGGTGAGCTAGGCCTAAAAGCTCAACAGACTAGCCTGGTCCATTGACAGTCCTACTTGGACAGCGGAAGACTTTTAAAATGATGGCATGGATTTCACTAACACCACCACAAGCTGACACCTGACAAATTCAATGGCTAAAAATTCATGGGCTCTAAATGGTAAAGATCATTAACCCATAAGCAATTTCCAAATAGAGATCAACACAAGGTGTGGCCCACCAAATTAATAGAAAGAATAAACCATCACACCATTGATAAACAGATACGGGCATTATATATAATCAGCAAAAATGCTGTATTGCAGGAGATAATTACTCAAGAAAACATATTAAATATCCAAACCAACAGATGAAAATGAAAATGTATCTATAAGTATGATATCCTCATCCTTTTATTTCAATCCCAAAACCACCCTTCAAAATCTAATCCGTTCATGCAAAGTTCATATCCGCCGTGACTTTCTTGATGGCTGGCCGTGATGAAATGCTGTCCCACCAGGCCTTCACATGCGGGCGTGAGGTAATGAGAGAAGCTTTAGGAGTCTTCATGAGGTAATGAGTGTATGAGATGTGATGCAGATCAGCTAAGCTGAAGAAATCCCCAGCTAAGTACTTGCTCTTTGACAGCCTCTCTTCATAGACATCGAGAACCTTGGCCAGCTTCTCTGCATTCTCCTCGACCACTTGATTATTTGTGGTCCCACCGAACAATGGACTGATGGAGATCTGATAAACAATGGCTGAGATTGGAGGATTGAATGTCTGGGACTCCACTTCCAACCACACCTCAACCAATCCTAATTCTTTGAGGTTGTTAAACCTCAGAAGATCTGTACCCTTCTCTTTGTACTTGGTCGCTACGTACCTACTGACTGCGCGTGATTCTGACCGTCCGATCAAGATCAAATGGGTCAATTAAGGAATTAATGATAATAACAGTAGTTTGTAAAGTAGAGAAAGTTGTTAATAATGGCACAATGTCTTAACGTGGGGCCCACCTTGATGAGTTTGTTGTATATCCATGCTGTCCATCTGTTTTTCCAGCTCATTTTAAGTGTTGGCCCAAAAAGGGAAGTAAATCCAAGTCTCAGATGGACCACACCACAGGAAACAGTGGTGATTAAAGATCAAAAACTTCTTGTGGGACACAAAAGTTTTGGATCAAGCTGATATATATATATATATATATATATATATATATATATATATATATATATATATATATATATATATATATATATATATATATTCACTCCATTCATGTCTTTTTGACCTTCTCATCAGGTTAGATGACAAATAAACGTTACGGGGGGCCCTAGGAAGTTTTTAATGATAGGTGGTCAATCACCACTGTTTCCTGTGGTGTGGTCTGCCTGAGAGTTGGATCTGCGTCCGTTTTGGACCCACCTCCTAAAATGGGCTGGAAAAACGGATGGATGGAATGGATATACAATACAAAGATCAAGGTGGGCCCCACAGTCACGGCCTGACAATCCGCTCTCAAAATTTTTAGATGGAACAAGCGTAACCCTTCGATTTGTGGGCCGAAAAAAAAAAACATTCAACTAAGAAAAAGCATAGGATGGCAAGCATGGATGCTCCCAGCTGTGTGACTTTTAGGGGCATAGACCGTCCGTGCAGTGGGCCCAGGCAGGTGAACGGTCGATATTACTGAACTGTACTCCCGACCATGCCGACAAAAACATCCCGGATTGGAAGATCTTATCCATACAACCTTTTATCATCTTGTGGTTGAATATGGACCGTTGTCGTATTTCCTTCTTTATATGTTTAGTTTTTTTCAGGACTCCCGACTTCCTACAACACTTCTTCGGAGAGCCACATAACAAAAAGCTCTGTGGGGCCCACCATGATGTCTGTGTGCCATGTGCTCTGTGGGGCCCACTATGATGTCTGTATGACATCTGCCCCGTCGATCCGTTGTACCAACTCATATTTAGGATGTGAGCCCAAAATTTAGGCAGATTCAAAACTCAAGTGGGCCACACCACAGAAAATGGTGCGGATGGCAATCCCACCATTGAAATCTTTCTGGTGGTCACTGTGTTGTTTATATGCCATACGATAAACATGAATCTCAATCCCCACTGCTTTATGTTGTGTGGTCCACTTGAGCTTTGGATCTGCCTCGATTTAGAGCTACCTTGATAGCGTGTTAATATCTGCACCGTCCATCCGTTTCTAAGGCTAATTTTAGGAAGGGATCTCAAAAATTAAGCAGATCCAAATCTTAGGTAGACATATACCATTAAAAATTCCAAAGGGCTCATCCTAAGGTTTTCATATGTTTATTTACAATCCAAACTGTTTATAATGTCAAGGAGATTTGGATGAAGGGAAAATTACAAAGATCAGCTTGATCCAAAACTCTTATGGCCCACAAAAACTTTTTTGAATGGGCATTTATTAATGTTTCTAGTGGTGTGGTCCACCTGAGATCTGTATCCTCCTATGTTTTGGGAATGCAAGTTAAAATGAGATGGAAAAATAGATAGACGGAGTGGATATATAAAATATAAAATATGTTAGGAACTAAGGTGTTACCCGGATATCAGCTAATCCACTCCAGAGTAACTCGGCCATTTGACAGCACATATATAATTAACCAATCAAATCTCACCACGTAATCATACCACTGCTGAAAGGAGGGATTGATTGCCTGCGTTGGGAAGCTGCTAGGTGAGACCACTGTGGTCCGTGATAAAACCACGCCGTTCATCAGTTTTCCTGATCATGTTAGGGCATGGGCAGAAAATGGCGCATATCCAAAACTTCTGGCGTCCACACGAATGTTTCAACGGTGGATGTTCAATCTTGACTGTTTACTATCGTGGGCCCACTTGAATTTTGGATCTGCCTCAGTTTTAGGCCCATGTCCTAACTTGATCTGGAGAAAGAGATGGGACGGGGTGGATTTCTCACAAACATCATGATGGGCCCCACCTAGCTTTCCGGTCGCAGGAAAGGTCTCGCAACGTGAACATGTTCCGGCCAGGGGATCCACATGGATGTGTTGCACCCAGATCTTTGATTTTCTTTTCCAGCCGCAAATCTTTTCTAACACACACGAGATCAACGATCAATGTCCAGGATCATGTTCACGGCAATCCCCACATAATGAACGGTTCGGATCTTTTATACGTGCACTATGTTGACGCATGCGACGAGAGAAACTAACCAAAGAGCGTAAGATCGCCGTCCTCGAACGCGGGGATTTGACCGAACGGCTGTAAAAAAAAAATAATAATAATAATAAACAGAGAATAAAAAAGAAATTTGGGAAAGCGAAGGACGAAGAAATGGTACGACGCGTTGTACGTTTTTGGTGGCGAGGTAGGAAGGCTGTTTGTGTTCTCCTGCCGCGAGATTGACCGGAACTAGTTCGAAATCGACGCCTTTCTCGTTTAGACAGAACATAACACGTGAGGCGCACGTGGACATGGCTGCACCGTACAACTTGAGTGCCATTTCTCTGAGGAGGTGGTGGATACACAGATGGAATGGTGTACAGCCCTCTCTCCCTGAGTGGTATGAGCTTTCAAGTGTAGATGAAGAGCTATAAATAGCAGGATTTCGTAGACACGTGGCGAAGTTCGGCTCGTCAGTTCCATTTTTCTTGCTTTCTCATAAATCGGATTGCGTAATTACTCAGTACACTCTTATCGTACTTTGTAAACTCATTTGGGCCCACCTTGAATGTATGTAGTCTATCCACGCCGTCCATCCGTTTTTTCATCTAATTTAAGGCGTTGAACCGAAAATTGAAGCATATCCAAAGATCAAGTGGATCATACCACAGTAAACAGTAGGGATAATGATTTCCACCGTTGAAACCTATTTAGGCCCCACAGTGATGTTTATTTGTCATCCAACCTGTTCATAAGATCATATAGACATGGATGAAGGGAAAACACAAATATAAGGTTGATCCAAAACCTCTGTGGCCCCAAAAATGTTTCAATGGTAAACGTTCAATTCAACTTTTTACTGTGTTGTGGTCCATTTGAACATTGCATGTGCTTAATTTTTAGGCTAATGCCCTAAAATTATCTGATAAAATGGATGGACGGAGTGGATAAAATACATAAATCATGGAGGACCTCATGGAATTTACTCAGTACGCTAACAGTAGTGAGTTACTGCGCAGTCCGCTTTCCTGACTGTGGAGCCCATCCTGATGTATTTATCTTACATCCATGCTGTCCATCCGTTTCTTTCAGCTGATTTAGGGCATGGGCCTACAAAATACAGCAGATCCACATATCTGATTGACCACGCCACAGGAAATAGTTGTGATTGAATTCCCACCGTTAAAAACTACCTGAGGTCCACGGCAATGTTTATTTGCCATCCAACACCACACTAATATCAGCTTGATCGAAAACTTTGGTTGCCCCCAACGAGTTTTTAATAGCAATCACCACTGTTTCCTGTGGTGTGGTCCAGATCTTCTGAATTTTTGATCTCTGCCCTCAAAATGACATGGAGAAACGGATGGTCGGCATGGATGTAAGGAACATAAATCAAGGAGGTCCTCCGAGTCAGGGATCCACATAAGCCGCGCCCGAGATCCACGCAGTCGAGCATGGGAACTAAATCACTGTGGAGCGGATTCGGTGAGGCGCCGGCCCCACCCAAGACGGTAAGGCACTTGAAGTTACCGTGGGGCCTATCTTGATATACTTATCATCTATCCACTCCGTCTATCCGTTTTTATTGATTATTTTAGGTTACAATCCCAAAAAATGAAGTATATCCAATTATCAGGTGGACCATTTCATAAGAAACAGTGGTGATTGACCATTAATGCTCGAGAAAGGTTTCGGATCAAGCTGATATTTGTTTTTTCCCTTCATCCATGCTTATGTCACCTTATCAACAGATTGGATTGTAAATAAACACTATTTAAACATTACTTTCTACCCTAAGAAGTTTTTAATGGTAGGACTGTCAATCACCACTGTTTCTTATGGTATGGTCCACATGATGATAGGATATGCTTCATATTTTGAATAATGTACTGAAATGATTTATAAAAACGGATGGACGGCGTGGATACAAAGTACATACATCAAGGTGGGCCCCACAGTAAGGGGCGCATAGTCTTGGCCTCTTGGGTGAGGCCGGGGTCTCACCTAATCCGCTCTCCAGTCGTTGATGGTAAAAAGAGAAAACTATGATACTACGGCAGACGTTGATGGTTCATACACAGGCATTAGAGAATTGTACGCTTGGCATATTAATGACTGAAATTAAACTGTCCAAATTGAGTCTGTTGATATGAAATTTAATAAGCCGACGTCTGCATTTTTTTGGACGGATTTGATGAAAAATAAACCGTCCCTCTTTTAGAGAACAAGTGTCCACAAATCAAGGGACAGGATTGTTCAGCCAATATGATCTTTGGACAACAACCTATTCAAAGTGGGTCCCAAAATTTGTACTGTTTTTTTAAAGCTTATATAGAGCATGATCATAGTTTCTGATTGCCTTGTGTATCAACCATCACACTCTGTCAGAGTATCAAATAACTCACCCCAAAGAAAAGTTCTTCATTTTGAAACGCGGATCTCAGCAGTAAAGCAACTAAATATCGGTCCACATGGCGTGGATGTAGTAGGAGATCACCCACCTTGAAGAGGGGAAGTGCCGTAATCACACTGGATGATCTTAGCCATCCATTGAATGACTTCCGTTCAAACACTAGGATCCCGCCGCCCGTACAGATTTCGGGCTGTGCCCCACCGACGGTTGGGCCTATCAAATGGAAGGCATGCTCCTTGTGCGCGCGTGCCAAATCTCTGGGCATTGAATGATTAGAATCTGACTTGGATCCAATGGTGGTGGAGTTGAATTCAGTTCAAACGATGGGACAATACATCGACTTATCTGAACCGTCCATTAGGTCCAACATACGTAAGAAGGTCTAATGAAAAATAAAATAAAATCACATCAATTTCGATGGTCTAATCCATCCATGAGACTATCTTTTTTTTTCAATTATTATATAGCAATTCGTTGATAACCCATGTATGCTATGCTTAGTTTTATGTTTGTTGTTGTTGTTCAATTAGAACATGTGACCATCTTTATAATGAACGGTCCAATTTTAGTTATGCGTGTATGATTAAATTAGGTATCCATTGTGCCTGCCTCCTGTTCAACTCGAATGAATTTGAATGCCAGTAACCCTAGGTTGCGAATTAACCAAATTAGGACTATATCCATGAAGACTTGGCATGACTAATCATTCATCCATTGTTAAGTGATCATGTGATTTAACTGGGGAAGGATTAGTCATTTTGAATGAAATCATTTTGCCTTGGAGATGGGACTTTTCTTTCAACGGCAATGGCTTAAATCGTGTTTCTTAATAAAATAATAAAATATATATGAATTAAAAAATAAAGGCTGGATTACCAATTTTATTAATTAGAGTATTAGGTTGAGGTACCACAAATAAAATTAATCCAAAATTAGCCCAATTGAGTGGACCAGATGGGCCATGACAGGACCAAGTGCGGGCCGCCAAGCCAGATGACTGTTTACCCTTAGCAACAGCCCGTGCGGGCTATACCGCAACGCGGGAAGGTCAAAAAATAATAAAAATTTAGGGAAGCATAGATCTCACTGGGCTTGTGAGCCATCATGAACCACGGACCCAGTGGATACTCAAAAGTGGAAATCTGGCACCTGTCAAATGCACCCCACCAATGCCAGAATTAGAATCTGGCACTTGTAAATAAAACTGAGACACCGGGCTTTTCAGCCGTCGGATTTCTTCAAAATTTACGGTGAAGGTCTAATGTATTTTCTTACGCCCATCCACAAAACCTGGGACCCGATCGTGGCACGATGACCGTTGATAGCAAATCGGACCCGTACGACCAAACCCCATATCCGATCGTTTCCAAAATTTTCATGGCCCTTCATCGGGCCATGGAGCACCTACCCTATGAGTTTCAGGGTCAGAGGGCCACCAGAACTGCTCCAATCACTGGAATGGACCCCGTAGGGCCATTTAAAGATCGGAACCGTATGATCAAACCCCATATCCGTTCATCCATTTGCTCTCAAACTTTGCATGACCCTTCATCGGGTCAAGAGACACCTACACACCAAATTTGGTGGCCAAGGAGGTGCTAGGGTGGGCCCAATCCAATAGGGAGTCCTAGAGGACTATTTTGAGAAATTGTTGCAACTTAAGGCCAAAGGGCCCAAGTCTAAGAGATAAACCCTAGCTCTCTCATAACTCTCTCATTTACCACAACTATCAAGGAGTAAAGGGAGAGCAAGAGAGTAAAGGAGAAGAAAGAGAGCGTAAAGGTGAGCAAGGTGGATCTTAGATTGAGGTGGGGCCCAAAGAAATCAAACCTCACAACTCCCTACCTCTTCTCCAAGAGGAAACCCTCTTCCGCGACCGCCCACTCATTCCGTTGATCGTCTAGGTGAGATCCATCACCCATTTTTTCTTGAAACCCTTGCGATGAGAAGGGATTTACATGAGATTCTAACATATGAATATATGCTTTAGGGATTCCGGCCGTTCGACCCCAAAAATCCACGCTCCTAGGTCGTTTTCCCAAACCTACAATGATCCAAAGGTGCGGACTATTATCCTTAGGTGGCCTAGCACCAATTATAGTAGGAGTTTAATGATTTTGTTTATTTAGGATGTTGTATTGAAGAATCTAGAGGAAACCTAGGAATGGTATATTATTGGAATTGTATGGATTTGCATGTTTAATTCTCATTTGATGTTGATCTTACCTCTCACATGATTTGGTATATGAATGATTACATGCTCATGTTTGTTTGATTCCTCTCATATGTGTTGCTTCCTAGTGTGTATGATTTATTACTCTTGTGTATTTGATCCCGTGAGGTGTAGGAAGTGCTTAACTTCCTCCCTAATCCACACCACTCACATGCACCTTGTTCATGATGTTGTAGCTTGCTTGTTAGAAGTATTTGAACTATATGTTGAGATGTATGTGAACATGATACTGTTACGCTAGTTGATCACCTTGATGGTTGGCATGTTATGAATCGTTCTCAAACTTTTGGGTTGGTCAGGAAACACGAGGAGAGACGATAGTTCCGTTGGTAGGGCTACCCTGAGGCTAAACCCATGAATTTGGCCAGATGCGCATGGGCGGCAGTAGTTTGACTATATGACTCGTGCCGTCCAACCTACTTACTGACCAACCTTGTTCATTAATCATGTATGCTCACATATGTATGAAACCTAGAACATTATACAACCGTTGTAACCCATCGATAATCAAACTGAAAACTGGTCCATCGCCTCGTGAGCCGAGCATGGTGGAATGGGACGCTGTGTCCGAGCTGTCGGCCTACGTTGGGGTGTCGTCGCCTCCCCGTAGTAACCACGAGGGATCCCTTTCTCTCGGCACTCCCCATTTACTTGAAGTCAGGGATGGGGAACCCGACGGGATCAAGGACCGCGGGGCCTCGGCCTCGCAACTAGTTTAGGGCATTTGATATGTGGGGTGTAACAGAATCTCCAACCTACTTGTAACACCCTGAAAATCGGGGGTCGTGCATACGCTCGACTCCTGAGTTCCCGGGGTCACTTATAATCGGTTTTCATTAATATGCGATTAATCCAGGTTTAAAGGCGTAGCATGGAATTACTTGAAACATGAAGCACGATCACAACTAGTCTGCTGAAATGAAAATAGATAATTATATACAGGTCCAAAAGGATATAAAAAGGGTCGCATCAGGCGTTGCCCAACAAAATCACAAAAGGAATATCATGTCCAAAAGAATAGAGCTAAGTCCACAACTCAACGATCCAAATCCTGTCTACTAGGCCGATGGGGAACCATCCATCAGCTGAAAGTAAGAGAACTCGTCCTCCTCCTTGAGGCTCGCATCACCAGGCTCCACGAAATCTGTATCACCTGCATCTATGAACGGGTCTGGTTGGTGTTTTAAAACACCGTCCCAGAGTGGGAGTGAGTGATCAACTCAGTGGGTGCTATTAGCCATGAGTTGTAACAAGCATCAATTATAATAAGAATTTAATGAAAAGCAATCAATCATAAACATCTATCTAGTCTTGTTAATGCGCATGCATGCAGGATGATATAATGTATGCCCTCACCACAACACTCCCTCGAGCGATTCCATCTAACGATCGCGTATGACAACACTCCCTCAGTGCGACCTCGACTGCCGAGTCGCCAACCTAGCTAATGTCATGCTATGATGATGTTAACCGGGTTCTTAGTTAAGTCCATTCATCCAGCAGATTTAGGAATCTAATACACTCTACGTATCAAATGCCCTGAACTAGTTGCGAGGCCAAGACCCCCCAATACGTGAGGCCGACACCCCGTGATTCTTGACCCCGTCGGGTTTCCCCCATCCCCGACTTCAAGCACATGGGGGGTGCTGAATGTGGGATCGCTCGCGGTCACTACGGGGAGGCACGTCACCCCAGCGTAGGCCGACAGCTCGGACACAATGTCCCATTCCACCATGCCCGGCTCACGAGACTGTGGATCAATATTCTATCCGGTATCGATGGGCTACAACGGTGGTAGGGTGTTCCAGTTTCCATATATATATGTGAGCAAACAAGGTTAACAAACCAGGTGGGTCAGCCTGTGGACTAAACCGCACGAGCCCAGGCAAGTATGTGGCCGAACGACATCGGGTACAAGTGACCCATGTAGTGTAATACCCTGAAAATCGGGGGTCGTGCATATGCTCGACTCCCGAGTTCCCGGGGTCACTTATAATCGATTTTCCTTAATATGCATTTAATCGGGTTTAAATGCGCAGCCTGGAGTTCCTGGAACATGAAGCACAAATGCACCTGTCGACTGAAATGAAAGAGAACTAGCATATATATATACACACACACACATATACATGACCAAGAAAAAATAATAAAGGGTCGCACATGGTGTCACCCAATAAAATCACAAAAGAATAATATCTCCAGAGAGAATAGAGCTGAGCCCTCTGCGCAGCGATCCAACGTGCCATCTACAGGTCCGATGAGGGCCCGTTCGTCAGCTGGAAGTAAGAGATCTCGTCCTCCTCCTCGAGGCTCGCATCACCAGGCTCCACGTAATCTGTATCACCTGCATCTATGAACGGGTCTGGTTGGTGTTTTAAAATACTGTCCCAGAGTGGGAGTGAGTGATCAACTCAGTGGGTGCTATTAGCCATGAGTTGTAACAAGCATCAATTATAATAAGAATTTAATGAAAAGCAATCAATCATAAACATCTATCTAGTCTTGTTAATGCGCATACATGCAGGATGATATGATGTATGCCCTCGCCACAACACTCCCTCGAGCGACTCCATCTAATGATCGCATATGACAACACTCCCTCAGTGCGACCTCGACTGCCGAGTCGCCAACCTAGCTAATGCCATGCAATGATGATGTTAACCGGGTTCTTAGTTAAGTCCATTCATCCAGCAGATTTGAAAATCTAATACATCCCACATATCAAATGCCCTGAACTAGTTGTGAGGCCAAGACCCCCCAATGTGTGAGGCTGAGACCCCGCGATCCTTGACCCCGTCGGGTTTCTCCCATCCCCGACTTCAAGCACATGGGGGGTGCTGAATGTGGGGTCGCTCGCGGTCACTACGGGGAGGCGCGTCACCCCAGCGTAGGCTGACAGCTCGGACACCGTGTCCCATTCCACCATGCCCGGCTCACGAGACTGTGGATCAATATTTCATCCGGTATCGATGGGCTACAACGGTGGTAAGGTGTTCCAGTTTCCATACATATGTGAGCAAACAAGGTTAACAACCAGGTGGGTCAGCCAGTGGACTAAACCGCACGAGCCCAGGTAAGTATGTGGCGGAACGACATCGGGTATAAGCGACCCATATAGTCTAACTACTGCCGCCCGCACGTACTGGCCCAAACGTATGGGTTTAGCCTCAAGGTAGTCCTACCAACGGAACCACCTTCGCTCTCCTCATGTTCCTGACCAACCCAAGGGTAGGAATAGTGACTCATAGCATGCCAACTACCAATGTAACATCAAGCATATTCAACACCATGTTCTCATGTTGCTCAACATATAATTCAAATTTCTCTAGCAAGCAAACTATTAATATCATGAATAAGATGTATGTGTGTGGTGTGGGTTGGTGAGGAAGTTAAGCACTTCCTACACCTCAAGGGATCAAATACATAAGAGCAAAAGAATCATACACAAGATGAATCAACACATACGAGAAGAAGAAATCAACCAAACATGAGCATGTAATCATCCATACACTAGATCATGAGAGAGGTAAGATTAACATCAAAGAGAAATAAACATGCAATTCATACAATTTCAACAATATGTCATCCCTAGGTTCCTCTAGATTCTTCCATACAACATACCAAGTAAACAAAATCATTAAACTCCTACTATAATCGGTGCTAAGCCACCTAAGGATAATAGTCCGCACCTTAAGGAGAGATTTCCATTCTTTGAGATCTTAGGGTTTGGGGATTTGGGTAAAACCACCATTTCCTAAATCAAAATCAAGAAAGACAACATTAATACCTAGAAATCTACACTAAGTTGCTCTATTGAAGGGAAATATACCATTCTTACCTCCGCTTCTTGGCATGGGTGGGTTTGGTGGAGGTTTCCTTGGAGAATGGGTAAAGAGTTGCAAGGTTGAGCTTCCTTGAGCCCCACCTCCTACCACATACTCATTTCCTTTCTTCTTCCTCTCTCTTTCTCCTCCTTTCTCCTCTCCCTTTTCTCTCTTCTCTCCTTCCTTCTCTAGGGCAATTTCGTATGGGGAGAAGGGTGCCCCAAATGAGGCCCTTTTATAATGCCAGATTTGGTGGAAATGGCCCCAAGTGCTAGGTTTTTACTATACTAGACCTATGAGAGGGTCTTTCTAAGTTCTAGGGCCCACTATGGGGTGTACAAGTCAATATACACCATAGGATAGTTAGCCCTAATGATGATCTACGTATGGATATGATCGGCTCGCCATTTGGATGCGCCGATCGACAGATATGATGAGAAGTCTGTTCAACGGTCGCCGATGGTCGATCGGGGCCGCGGCTATACGGATATGAGCAGGGAAATATCCTCACTCTATGTGTGAAGTTTGGTCGTAAACCGACGGTCCGAAATCCTCAACTTTGCATAAGAGTAGATGACCCAATTCACTTAAGTTCCAGCTCCTTTCTTTGGGGTATTTGCACTTCTCATGCACCCGTCCTTTAGCTCAAGTTGAGTGGTTCTGGGCAGTACCCAGGTCCGATTCCTGCGATGGGCGTCAAGCCCAGTAAAATGGACATTATTTTATAGTTTTGGAACTAATGGCCCACCAACGAGCGGTCTAGATCTCGTTTAGAAAATTGAGGCATTTCTGGTGGCCCTCTGGCCATGAAACTTATATGATAGGTGCTCCATGGCCCGTTGAAGGGCCATGCAAAATTTAGGGTCGATCGGATATGGGGTTTGGTCGCACGGGTCCGATTTGCGATCAACGGTCACCGTTCCACGATCGGGTCCCAGAGTTTGTGGACGGGCGTAGAAAAATACATTAGACCCTCATCATAAATTATGAAGAAATCCGACGGTTGAAATGTCTTATATTTCAGTTTTATTTACACGTGCCAGATTCCAATTTTGGCATTGGTGGGGCGCATCTGGCAAGTGCCAGATTCTACTTCTGGGTGTCCACTGGGTCCGTGATCCGCGTTGGTCCCCGAGCCCAGTGAGATCTATGCTCTCCTAAATTTTTATAATTTTCTGACCTTCCCATGTCGCGGTATAGCCCGCACGGGCTGCTGCCAAGTGTAAATGGTCATTTGGCTTGACGGCCCGCACTTGGCCCAATCACAACCCGACCGGTCTACTCTAATGGGCTAATCCTAACTTAATTTAGTTGTGGCACCAAACCATGAGTAGTTTAAACGAACGGTCCTGCTGCAAATCCTACGTGGACGCCTCAGTACACTGTTCTGGTTGGATGGAACGTTACATGATTAATCGGACTTGTGCGGTTCTTCACTGGTATCACGCGTGTATGAACTAACATTGTGTGCTAATGGTCATTACGTGAAATTATAAGTTAATTAATAATAAAAATAAAATTTCAAGGATTTTTTTTGAAAATCCAAAACAGCGAAAATCCAGGATGTTACATGTAGCCTAACTACTGCCGCCCACACGTACTCGCCCAAACCCATGGGTTTAGCCTCAAAGCGGTCCTACCAACGGAACCACCTTCGCTCTCCTCATGTTCCTGACCAACCCAAGGGTAGGAATAGTGACTCATCGTATGCTAACTACCAATGTAACATCAAGCATATTCAACACCATGTTCTCATGTTGCTCAACATACAATTCAAATTTCTCTAGCAAGCAAATTATTAATATCATGAATAAGGTGTATGTGTGTGGTGTGGGTTGGTGAGGAAGTTAAGCACTTCCTACACCTCAAGGGATCAAATACATAAGAGCAAATGAATCATACACAATATGAAGCAACACATATGAAAAAAAGAAATCAACCAAACATGAGCATGTAATCATCCATACACTAGATCATGAGAGAGACAAGATTAACATCAAAGAGAAATAAACATGCAATTCATATAATTCTAACAACGTGTCATCCCTAGGTTCCTCTAGATTCTTCCATACAACATACCAAGCAAACAAAATCATTAAACTCCAACTATAATTGGTGTTAGGCCACCTAAGGATAATAGTCCGCACCTATGGATCGTTGGAGGCTTGAAAAACGAGCTAGGAATGAGGGCTTTTGGGGTCGGACGGCCGGAATCCCTAAAGCAACCATTCGCATGTTAGAGTTTCAAGCAAATCCTTCCTCAACTCAAGGTTTTCAAGAAAAGGGATGAGGGCTTTTACCTAAACGATCAACGGAGCGAATGTGTGGTTGTGGTGGAGAGTTCTTCCTTGAAGAAGAGGTAGGGAGGTGCAAGATTGAACTCCCTTGGGTCCCACCTTGCATACGGTCCACCTTCACTCTCTTCTTCCTCTCTTCCTTCTCCTTTTTCTCTCCTCTCTCCCTTTGTTCCTTAGGGCAAATTCGTATGGGGGAGTGGGTGCCCCAAATAAGGCCTTTATATAGTGTCAGGTTTGGTGTAAATGGCCCTAAGGGATGGGTTTTCACTATACTAGCCCTAGGGGAGTGTGTTTCTACCATTTGGGGGCCACCACGGGGCGTAGGAGTCGGCACCCACCATTGGATAGTTGGCCCTAATGATGATCTACGCATGAATATAATCGGCCCGCCATTTGGATGCGCCGATCGACGGATATGATTAGAAGTCTGTTCAACGGTCACCGGTGATCGATCGGGGCCGCGGTTATACGGATATGAGCAGGGAAATATCCTTACTCCACGTGTGAAGTTTGGTCGAAAATCGATGGTCCGAAACTCTCAACTTTGCATAAGAGTGGATGACTTAATTCACTTAAGTTCCAATTCCTTCCTTTAGGGTATTTACACTTCTCATGCACTCGTCCTTCGTCTCAAGTTGAGTGGTTCTGGACAGTACCCTGGTCCGACTCTCGTGATGGGCGTCAAGCCCAGTAAGATGGACATTATTCTATAGTTTTGGAACTAGTGGTCCACCAATGAGCGGTTTAGAACTTGTTTGGAGAATCGGGGCAGTTCTGGTGGTCATCTGGCCATGAAACTTATAGGATAGATGCTCCATGGCCCTATGAAGGGCCATGCAAAATTTGGGGATGATCGGACATGGGGTTTGGTCGCACGGGTCTGATTCGCGATCAATGGTCACCGTGTCACGATCGGGACCCAGATTTTGTGGGCGGACGTAGAAAAATACGTTAGACCCTCATCGTAAATTATGAAGAAATCCGACGGATGAAATATCTTACATCTCAGTTTCATTTACCCGTGTCAGATTCGAATTCTGGCATTGGTGGGACGCATCTGGTAAGTGTCAGATTCCACTTCTAGGTGTCCACTGGGTCTGTGGTCCGCGATGGTCCCCAAACCCAGTGAGATCTATGCTCTCCTAAGTTTTTATAATTTTCTGACCTTCCCGTGTCGCGGTATAGCCTGCACAGGCTGTCGCTAGGTGTTAACGGCCATCTGGCTTGGAGGCCCGCACCAGGTTCTATCAGGACCCGTCTGACCTATTCAATTGGGCTAATCTTGGTCTAATTTATTTGTGATACCTCACTACGAGTGGCTTAAACGAATGGTCCTGTGGCAAATCCTACGTGGACGTCTCAGGACACTGTTCTGGTTGGGCGGGACATTACATTACACCTGATGTTCAAGTGATCAGGCGGATTCATTAGCTTCCTACGGCTGATTAATCGGACTGGTGCGGCTCTTTACTAGTACCAGCCCTGTATACACTGACATTGAGTGCTAATGGTTATTAAGTAATATTTAGGTTAATTAAATAAAATAAAATAAAAAATAAAAATTGATGGATTTTTGGAAATTTAAAACAGTAAAAATCCAGGATGTTACACTGCTGGATGAATGGACTTAACTAAGAACTCAGCTAATACTATCGCATTGCATCGCACTAGGTAGGGTAGTGACTTGGCAGTCGAGGTCGCTCTGAGGGAGTGTTGGTCATACGCGATCGTTAGATGGAATCGCTCGAGGGAGTGTTGTGGCGAGGGCATGCATCATATCATCCATCATGCACAGACATTAATAAGAGTAGTTAGTTGTTATGAATGAATGTTTTTCATTAAATTCATGTTATAATTAATGCTTGTTACAACTTAAGACTAATAGCACCCACTGAGTTGATCACTCACTCTCACTCTGGGATAGTATTTTAAAACACCAACTAGACTCCACTGTAGTTGCAGGTAACGAGGAGTACGATGAGCCCGTCGACGCGAGCTTGGACGAGGAGGACGAGCTGTCTTACTTTCAGTTGATGGGTGGCTCTCCATCGGCTTGACGGGTGAAATTTAGATCGCTGAGTTGTGGACTCAGCCTTATTCTTTTTTGACATAACATTCTTTTGTGATTTTGTTGGGCAACGCCTCGTGCGACCCATGTATATTTTGGACCTGTATATGTATGCTTGATCTCTATCATTTCAGTAGACTTGTGTGGTTGTGCTTCATGTTCAAAAAATTCCAGGCTGCGCAATTTAACCCAATTAAATGCAAACTAATAAAAATCGGTTATAAGTGACCCCGGGAACTCGGGAGCCGAGTGTATGCACTGCCCCCAAATTCCAGGGTATTACAATACAATCGGCCAAAAAGAAACGAAATAGCAGGAGGCATTACCTATGACGTTTGGTACTAGTGAAAACGGTTGTGGTCCTAATAATGCTATGGAACTAGATGGTCATGGAAAATACTAAACAATCGCGGTGTGTGGTTAACAGATTGTGATCAGTGACGTACCAAGTAAGAACTCAATAATCTGAAAATCTGATGACCAGGTTATAGATATTTAAACTAACTTATAAGCATATTATAGCGGTGTGCTGGATAGTATTGAAACTAAGCTAAGAAATTAAAAGCTAAGAAAATAAATGGGGGGCATATTTAAACACTAGGTTTGCCCTCGGTTATTTAAACTAACTTATAAGCATATTATAGCGGTGTGCTGGATAGTATTGAAACTAAGCTAAGAAATTAAAAGCTAAGAAAATAAATGGGGGGGCATATTTAAACACTAGGTTTGCCCTCGGTTATCGTGTGCAACCGCTTTGCAGCCGATATCTCAAAAATTACATGTCATGATTGAAAACCTTAATTGTAGGCATGAGAAATCAAATGGTTATTTTGCTAAAATGATCATCAAACGCTTTTCTTTTCATCTGATACGTTCCTTATTTCATCGATCATTTTCTTCGTTTGGTCCCCAAAATCTCTTTAAGCTCTTTTGTTCTCATTTTGTTCTCACCCAACTTTTTCTCCCTTCTTCATCCCTCATTGTGACCTCTGAGATGAAGTCTTCTTCGTCAAAAGAGATACCTGCTCCTTTAGTCTCATTTATTGTTGAGGGTTTTTCAGGATTCTATTTTGCTTGACGTGCTATCTGCTTTGGAGACCTCTTCTTCTAGTTCTTCTGATCAAGGACATGTTCATGGTCCAACTATCGTCCCTTCATTCTCTAACAGTCTCTTCTCTTTCTCTATTCTTTCTTTCTTACCAAGACGAAAACGCTTTTGCTCTAGGTTGGTTCCCTTGTTTGGTCACCTTGGAAATTGAGTGCCCTAAAATATAAGCTCCAGTCGCATCCCCGCACTAACTCGATTAATTGGTTTAATCAGGTAGAACCCTCTCTTGGAAATCTCAGGATTTACGACTGCATCCAGCTCACGCGCTTCGATCTTCAAATGGATCCTGCTCTTTTGGCTTTGGCTATATGTTTCTAGAGCTATTCGACCAACGACTTCTACTTCATCACGGGCTAATGAGCCCCACAATTTTAGATATTTACGTTTATTAATAACCCCTTCCAACTGTTGATGAAATTGTTCATGCAGGCCTTTGTCAGCCTTCCCCTCTTTTTTTGGACAATCATAATACCTTTTGTTTCTTACTGTGTCTACACTAAAAGGAGACCAAAAAAAAGTAGTCTTAAAAAAGGAGAGTGAAATTTTATTTCAAATGTTAGCCACCAAAGGAGTAGAATGACCTATTTTAAGTCACATCACAAAATACCTATTTCGAAAGTAATGGAAGGCTCAAATCTTTCACCATGTTCCATATTAGAACATGTGACAACATGTGATGGGAAGGTATAATTACACCATCTAATTGACTACTTGCATTTATTTAAATTATATATAAATTATATATAATTTCAGTAACTTTTGGACATTTTTACTCTTATAATTAGTTTCCATGAGAGCAAAAATCTTTAGCTTAGGGGTGTCGATGGGCTGGGTAAGGACTGGGCTAAGCTCTGTCCAAGCCTGGGCTCATTACATAGCTTGGCTCATGTCGCATTGTTTAATATAAGTCCAAACCTTCCCTCAGTCCGATTCTAAATGTTTGTGCTGGGCCAAGTCAGAGAGAGAGATATGTGGGTTCGTGGACGACAAACCAGATATTGAAAATCTTTGTATTACAAAATTGCCATTGAACCCTAATGGGCTGGGCCAGGCTGAATTCGGGTTGGAATGACAATCTATTTTACACAGGCCATAACCACTCTGATTAGAAAGCGGGCTTGAATTTTAAGCTTGAACCTAGAACTTGGGCCTGACACCCAAGCCCACGTCTAGCATAAGTGGCCTAGCCCAAAAGCCCAAAAGGCTAGCCCAACCCATTTATAGCCTTAGTTTGGATATGCAAATGAAATTGAAAGTCTTTTCAAATGAAGGCAGAGGTGTTTTGAAAGAACTTAACACATTCACTACTTTTTTTGTGGCATAAGCTTCGCTAACCACACCACCTTACCAATTCAATGACTGAAAATTCATGGGCTCCATTCGACGGTTAAGATCATCAGGCCATAAAACAAAAGGTGTGGCCCATCAAATCAATAGAAAGATTCAACTATCACGCCATCCACACCATCAACACTTGTGAGCAATATAATCAACGAAAATGCTGTATTACAGTAGATAATAACTCTAAGAAAACAGATATTAATATCTAATCCAATAGATGAAAATGTAACTATAAGGATGATATCCTCATCCTTTTATTCCAATCCCAAAACCACCCTTCAGTAGATAATAACTCTAAGAAAACAGATATTAATATCTAATCCAATAGATGAAAATGTAACTATAATTTCAATCCGAAAACCACCCTTCAAAATCTAATCCGTTCATGCAAAGTTCATACCCGCCGTGACTTTCTTGATGGCGGGCCGCGATGAAATGCTGTCCCACCAGGCCTTCACATGCGGGCGTGAGGTAACGAGAGAAGCTTTAGGAGTCCTCATGAAGTAATGCATGTATGGGATGTGATGCAGATCAGCTAAACTGAAGAAATCCCCAGCTAAGTACTTGCTTTTAGACAGCCTCTCTTCATAGATATCAAGAACCTTGGCTAGCTTCTCTACATTCGCCTCCACCACCTGGTCATTGGTGGTCCCGCCAAGCATTGGACTGATGGAGATCTGATAAACAATGGCTGAGATTGGAGGATTGAATGCCTGGGATTCCACTTCCAACCACACCTCAACTAATCCAAATTCCTTGAGGTTGTCTTGTCTCAGAAGATCTGTACCCTGCGCTTTGTACTTGGTCGCTATGTACCTACTGATTGCGCGTGATTCTGACCGTCCAATCAAGATCAAATGGATGAATTAAAGGATGATAATAACGGTAGTTTGTAAAGTAGAGAAAGCATCTAATGATGTGCATCAGGACGGAATGATGTTACCCAAAAATTCTTGAGAGCGGATTCAGTTAGGTAGGACTGTGGGGCCTACCTTGATGAATGTTTTGTATATCCACACCTTTCATTCGTTTTTTCAGTTCATTTCAGGAAGTGGATCCAAGGATGAAGAAGACCCAAATCTCAGGTGAACCACACCGCTGGAAACAGTGGTTATTGACCATTAAAAATATCTTGTGGGCCAGACAACATTTGGATCAAGTTGATATTTGTGTTTTCTCTTCATCCATGTCTGTTTGAACTTATCAATAGGTTGGATGGAACATAACATTACGGTGAGCCCTGGGAAGTTTTTAATGATAGGTGTTCAATCACCAATGTTTCCTGTCGTGTGGTATACCTGAGACTTGGATCTCCTTTAATTTTGGGTCCATACCCTAAAATGATTCGGAAAAACAGATGGACAGTATGGATATACAACAAATACATCAAGGTGGGCCCCACGGTCATAACCGGACCTGGACCCGACTTGAATCCGCTCTCAAAATTCTTTTAGATAGAACAATCGTAACCCTTCGATTTGTAGGCTGAAAATATAAGAATATTCAACTAAGAAAAGGCATTAGATGGTCTGCATGGATGCTCCCAATCTGTGAGACTTTTGGTAGCATGGACCACCTGCACTGGGCCCGGGCAGGTGAACGGTCGATATCACTGAACTATACTCCCGACCATGCCGACAAGAACTGGATTAGAATATCTTATCCATACAAAGCATCCTGTGGTTGAATGTGGACTGTTGCTGTATTTCCTCTTTAATCTTTTCAGTACGCAAAGCTTTGTGGGCCCGCTATGATGTCTATGTGACATCCGCTCCGTTAATCCACCATGGTGTCTCTATGTGACATCCACTCCGTTCATCGGTTGCATCAACTCATGTTAGGATGTGATTAAAAAAATTATGCCGATTCACAGCTCAAGTGGGCCGAACTGTGTGGGGTCGACGGAGATGTCACAAATCCACTCCATCCATCTGTTTTGAAAGACCACAGTATAACACAATTCTAAAAATCAGGCAGATCCAAGACTCAAGTGGGCCACACCAACAAAACAGTGGAAACAAAGACGCCCACCATCGAAACCTTTCTAGAGCTGACCATGATATTTGTATACCGTCTAAACCGTTCACAGAATTAGTACCACTCAGATAAACTATAGTAACAAATATCATCCTAATCTAAAACTTCTGCCACTCTATAAACGGTTTGGATGACATATAAACATCATGATCAACTCTATAAAAGTTTCAACGGTGAGATTTCTGTTCCCACTATTTCCTTTGGTGTGGTGCACATGATTTTTGGATTACCTGATTTTAGAATCCTGTCCTATAAAATAGTCTTGTAAAACAGATTACCTGATTGGATTTGCCACACGCATCTCTGTAGGCCCCACACATCCCTAGGCACAGGTGTATCTTTGTGCCCACGTTCACACGCAATCCGCTACGCCTTTTGGATAGGTTCGTCCACCGTGTCTTCTAGAAGAAGGGTATATTTCTAGTGGTCTGCTGCAATGCATGGGAAGTATTTCAATCTCGAAAGGGAATATGAATGATGGATCTGGAATCATATTGCTATAATCCAAACCGTTTATCTGATGGTCCTGACACTGGATTGGGGATATCCATTAAATTCTCTCGGACTAGATAATTTAGACATCCGGATCGTTTAACTTTTCTTTTAAGATGAACCATCTTCTCCAACCGTTGTTCTGTATACCATGTTTAGGACCTTCCAGATTGAATATTTTCTTTGAATTTTTTATTATATCACCCATCGACAGTGTGGCCCATTGTATAAACGGTTTGGATCATTGCAACAAGATGCCAGACGGCGGCTACAGACCCCACCAAAGAAAAAATATCATCACGTGGGAACGAACGAATGGTCATATTCTTATTTCCCCAAAGTCGTCGTCTGCTTTTCTAGAAACATCTTTTTCCTCGACCACACCGTGTAGATGCCAAACAACGTTCCACATACGGGTAAAATGGTGGGCCCCACAGTAATGATTAACTGGTGTTAAAATCCAGCCCATCCACTCAACGAGTGGGATAGAAAATCAAAGTCGATGGACGGGCCATGTTATGACTCAGTTTGTGTTGTGGCCCACCGTGATGTATGTGACTAAATCCATGCCATCCATCCGTATTGAAAGCTCAATTGAAGGCATGATTCAAAAAAATCAACCAGATCCAAATCTCAGATGGACCGTCGTACAGGAAACAGTGGTAGTTGACTCTTAAAAACTTCATGTGAGCCACAAAAGCTTTAGATTAAGATGATATATGTGTGGTCTATTCATCTAGGTCTTTCTGACCTCATCAACAGGTTGGATGGTAAATAAGCATTCCAGTAGAATCCATGAAGTTTTTAATGGAGGGGATTCAATCACTCACGACTGTTTCCTGTGGTGTAGTTCACCTAAGATTTGGGTCAGCTTCATTTTTGTGATCATGCCCTAAATAGATCTGTAAAAATGATTGGACGATGTGGATCTAAGTCACGTACATCAATGTGAGCCCAACAGTCAGGAGTCCCACCCACCTCGGTGGACCTAGGAATCCACCAAAGCCCCAGCCTCACCCAAGACAGTGCGGCTCTTACTGTGGGGCCCACCTCGATGCACGTATTATATATCCAGTCCGTCCATCCATTTTGCTAATTCATTTTAGGACACAAGCTCAAAAATGAATCAAATCCAAAAAACAAAAAAGGCACATGCCTGAAATGATCTCGTAAAATGGATGGAGGGCATGGATATAGAACACACACATCAAGGTGGGCCCCACGGTGCCCCACGTAGGGTGAGCCAACGGTGAGATTTGATCATATAAGGGCGGCTACTTTTTAAAACTCACGGGCGAGTAAGTGCACACGTGGATCGGATCCAGTACTCTATAAGGGCGGCTACTTTTTTAAAACTCACGGGCGAGTAAGTGCACACGTGGATCGGATCCAGTACTATAAGGGCGGCTACTTTTTTAAAACTCACGGGCGAGTAAGTGCACACGTGTGTTAGATCCAGGACTATATATCAGGTGTGACGCAACGTGAACATGTCCTAGCCAACAGTCAAGGTGGGCCACATGTATGTGTTCTCGTATACATGATCCAACCAACCAGATCATGTTCACGGTAGTTCCCACGTCATAAACGGCCCAGATCTTTTACACGTACGCCACGATGATGCATACGATGAGAGAAACTAACCAAAGAGAGTAAGATCGCCGTCCTCGAATGCGGGGATCTGACCGAACGGCTGTAGAAAAACCAAACAAAAATGAGAATAAAAAAGAAATTTGGGAAAGCGAAGGACGAAGAAAAGGTACGACGCGTTGTACGTTTTTGGTGGCGAGGTAGGGAGGCTGCTTGTGCTCTCCGACCATGAGATTGACCGGAACCAGCTCGAAATCGACGCCTTTCTCATGTAGACAAAACATAGCACGTGAGGTGCACGTGGAAATGGATTCACCGTGTAACTTGAGTGCCATTTCTCTTGAGGAGGTGGTAGATACACAGATGAAACGGTGTATATCCGTCCTTCTCTCGCTCTCTCAGTGTTATGAAAATTCAAGCGTCTCTGAGGAGCTATAAATAAGAGAATTCGTGCATCAGTGGACAATTTCCGTCCGTTCACTTTTTTCTTGCTTTCTCACTGTTCTTCTTTTGTGGGCCGTCATGGTCTAGAATGGAAGACGATTGCGTGGTGTGGCACACACCACCGACCTAAGTGGTGTGTTGACGTCACCAAGTTATGTGGACCCTATCATTATGTATGTGTTATATCCACACCGTCCATCCACTTTGGGATATCATTTTATGGGATGGACCCAAAAATGAGCCAGATCTAAAACTCAAGTGGACCACACCATATAAAGCAGTGAGGATTGAATGTCTACCGTTGAAAACTTCCCCAGGGACACGAAAGTTTTGGATCAAGCTGATATTTGTGTTTTCCCTTCATCTTGGTCTGTGTTTTCCCACACATCATGCTTGACAAATCAGATATCTTGGAAGTCTAACTGGCTACAGTTGCAATTTGAACGGTCTAAATTGCTGATGACTTTGTTACGCGGCATGGCATAAAAGACACCGCCATTTTTTAGGTGGTAGCAAACCATCACAAAAGTCCCTTCTTTTTAACTTAGGACCGAGTGATGTTTGTGGAATTTCCACTCCATCTATCCGTTTTACCCTAAGTGGATCAGGAGATGGTGGGGCCCTTACTGTGGGCCGGCCTTGATGTATCGATTTTATATCCATACCGTCTATCAGTTTTTACATATCATTTTAGAGCATAATCCAAAAAATGAAAAAGACCCGAATCTTAGGCAAATCATACTTTAGAAAATAGCGGTGGTTAAATGCCCTACCATTAAAAGCTTCTTAGGACACACCTTAATGTTTCGGTAGTGTTTATCTTCCATCCAATCCGTTGATAAGGTCACATACGCCTGGATGAAGGGAGAAAAACAAATATCCGCTTGATCCAAAACTTTTTTGGCCCATTAATGGTCAACACCATTGTTTACTATGGTATGGTCCACCTGATAATTGGATCTGCTGCAGTTTTGGTTTGGTATAATGCATTAAAATGATTTTTTTAAAAAAATAAATAAATAAACGGCATGGATATAGGATAGATATGTTAAGGTGGGGGCATGATAAGTGCCGCACTATCTCCCCTTATTCTAGAGCATGAGTCATGCTTAAAAAGTCTTCTTCGAGGCGCGCGGATTAGGTACTACCCCGCCTGTTCGGAGCTCGGGACGGGCCGAGGCTCCGAGCGGAACTAAGGGGTCACTGTGATATATTAAGTTTATCCACACTGTCCATCTATTCTTTTTATATTATTTTAGATTATTATCCGAAAAAATAGATAAGATCAAAATCTCAAATGGACCACACGGTGGTGATTAAATTTCTACCGTTGAAAATTTCTTAGGGACTAGAGAAGCTTTAGATCAAGATGATAATTGTTTTTTCACTTCATCCAGGTGTATATGACCATATTAATGGGTTGGATGGAAAATAAACGACACAATGGGCCATGAGAAGGTTTCAACAGTTGGCATCCTTAGCACCGTTGCTTCCTATGGTGTGGTCGACTTGAGTCTTAGATATGCCTTATTTTTTTATCAATTACTCTAGCATGATATGAAAAAAAAAGAATGGACGGTGTGGATGATATTTATAAATCACAGTGGACCGTCAGTTACTCTCAGAGCCTCCGCCTGTCCCGAGCTCGAAAAGGCAGGGGTAGATCCTCATCCGCACCCTTCTTCGAATAAGGTACCCGAATGAACGGCTTGGAAGTGGATTGGCTGGTGTACCACACAACAGCTATATAGCTGGTGTATTGACAATAGCAAGTTCTATGGGTCCCATCATGAGGTATGTGTTATATCCAAACCTTCCATCCATTTGGCGAGCTCGTCTTAAGGCTTGAGAAGAAAAAATAAGACAGATCTAAAGATCAAGTGGACCACACTACAAAAAAAAAAAAAAAAAAGTGGGGGATTGAACGTTTACCATTGAAACCCTTTTGAGGGTCACAGAAGGTTCGGATCAATATGAAATTTGTTTTTCCTCTTCATCCATGTATTTTTAACCTTATTAACAGATTTCATGGAAAATAAACGTTATGGTGGGCCTTACGAATTTTTCAACGGTGAAAATCATTATCCTCGCTGTTATTTTTGGTGTGGTCCATTTGATCTTGGATATGATTCATTTTTTTTTCTAATGCTCTAAAATGATCTCGAAAAATGGATGAACGGTATGGATATAATAAATACATCATCGTGGGGCCCATGTAACTTTGATCTCATTTGAACTGTTCGTACAACTCAGAGCTCAAGCAGCGTCTGCACTCGTCTTCGCGCTACACGTATCTATATAGCTGGTAGGGGTGTAAACGAACCGAGCTAGCTCGCTCGACTCGACTCGAAAAAGCTCGATTCGACTCGGCTTGAAGTTGAGTTCGAGCCGAGTTGAGCTGATTTTTTTAGTTTGAAAATGAGTTCGAGCCAAGTTCGAGTAGGCCCCAGCTCGACTCGACTCGGATCGAATCCAACTTGAATCCAGCTCGAATCGAACTTGGATCGAACTAGTTCGGTGACTCAGTTACTTTGACATTGATGTTGCTCACAACTATTTGATAAAATGACTCAATGAAATGTTGCTGGTGACAAGGAAGGTTTGGTTGGCTGGTGGCAAGGAAGGTATGTACATGAAACAAATACCTTTTTTCTCTTTGTTTTTTTTTTTGGTTTTTTTTTTAATGTTATTAAGAAGGTGTTTGAGAAAATACCAGTAAAAAAGGGACCACACGGTGGTGATTAAATTTCTACTGTTAAAAATTTCTTAGGGACAAGAGAAGCTTTAGATCAAGATGATAATTGTTTTTTCACTTCATCCAGGTGTATATGACCATATTAATGGGTTTGATGGAAAATAAACGACACAATGGGCTATAAGAAGGTTTCAACGGTTGGCATCCTTAGCACCGTTGCTTCCTATGGTGTGGCCGACTTGAGTCTTAGATATGCCTTATTTTTTATTAATTACTCTAGCATGATATGAAAAAAAAGGATAGACAGTGTGGATGATATTTATAAATCACAGTGAATCGTTAGTTGCCCTCGGAGCCTCTGCCTATCCCAAGCTCGAACAGGCGGGGGTAGTACCTGATCCACGTCCTTCTTTGAATAAGTACCCAAATGAACGACTTGGAAGCAGATTGGCTGGTGTACCACATAACAGTTATATAGCTGGTGTATTGACGTCAGCAAGTTCTATGGGTCCCATCATGAGGTATGTGTTATATCCAAACCGTCCATTCATTTGGTGAGCTCATCTTAAGGCTTGAGACGAAAAAATAAGATAGATCTAAAGATCAAGTGGACCACACTGCAAAAAAAAAAACAAAAAAAAAAAAGTGAGGGATTGAATGTTTACCATTGAAACCCTTTTGGGGGTCACAGAAGGTTCGGATCAATATGAAAATCATTATCCTCGCTGCTATTTTTAGTGTGGTCCATTTGATCTTTGGATATGATTCAATTTTTTTTCCTAATGCTCTAAAATGATCTCGAAAAATGGATGAACGATATGGATATAATAAATACATCATCGTGGGGCCCATGTAACTTTGATCTCATTTGAACTGTTCGTACAACTAGGAGCTCAAGGAGCATCTGCGTTCGTATTCGCACGACACGTATCTAGATAGCTGGTAGGGGTGTAAACGAACCGAGCTAGCTTGCTCAACTCGACTCGAAAAAGCTCGATTCGACTTGGCTCAAAGCTGAGTTTGAGCCGAGTCGAGCTAATTTTTTGAGTTCGAAAATGAGTTCGAGCTAAGTTCGAGTAGGCCCCAGCTCGACTCGACTCGAATCGAATCCAGCTCGAATCGAACTTGGATCGAACTATTCTTTTGGACTTACTATTCTCCGCCAGCTTGAGAGGTGGGATTGGATCACTGAGAAGGGGGCTCAGTTCTATTCTTTTGGAGTTACTATTCTTTTGCAATTTTGTTGGGTAGCGTCATGTGCGCCCCTTTTATTCTTTTGGACATGTATATGATGTGTGTTTGATCTCGTTCACTTCAGTAGACTTGTGTGATTATGTTTCATGTTCCAGGAAATTTCAGGCTACGCAACTAAAATGGATTAAATGCATATTAATGGAAATCGATTAAAAGTGACTCTCGGGAACTCGGGAGTTGAGCGTATGCGCGATCCCCGATTTTCAGGGCGTTACAATATTGATATTAGCGTTACATATAAAATAAAATTTTCATTGTTAACTATTAGTATTTTATCACCATTAATAGTAGGTATTGGCATTTATTTATTATCATTAGTATTACTATGATATTTGTAATTATATAGCATGATTAACTATTAGAAAATTTTCCATGCTTATATTAGTTATTATAAATGAACAAAAGATTTTATGATTATTAAATATTAGCATTTTATCTTTTATGCTTGAATATTATCATTGATAGCAGATTGTACAATTTGATATCACCATGATGATTATCGTTGCTGTGATAGCTAGCGTTAATGATAACATTGATGTTAATAAATATTTTATAAGTACTAAATTAACATTATAATCAATTACACACCACCGGGGTTCAACCTAAAAGATTTAGCCTAAACTTAAAGTCTAGGGTAAAACCCTAGACCTAAGCAACCTAAACTAGAGGACAATAACCTAAACCTAGGTAGAGTGTGAGATTTTGATCTAGAATAGCATCTGATCCATCGCACAACAATGGTAATAATAATAATAATTTAGGATTTAAAACCTAGAATCTAAGTATAGGACTAACCTTCAGGATAAGACTACAAGTTCTACATCAAAACCCTAAAAACGAGTAATCTAAAACCTATGTTGTAATTAATCTTGACCATAAGTACTTTGTAGAAAACTTGATCTCACATACGACTTCACAATCCATGGTAGGATTCAATTCTAAGGGTGCACGCACTTCCTAGTGACAATAGCTCTTGCTTCAAGTTGAGTTTTACTATTAGACCTTTCAATTACAATGTATCATTTGACGCCTTCGTTGCAATCATGTATTCTGCCTCTATTATAATCAATGTTATCGTAAATTGTAGTGTAGATATCCAACATACTAGTCTTCCTGTTAATGTGAAAATGTATCTTGTAGTGGACCTCCTATTGTCCAGATCACCTGCATAGTCCGAATCCACGTAGCCTACAATTCCATATGAAGCTCCGTGTCTCCCAAACATGATTTTAGTATCAATTATGCCCCTAAGATATCTGAGAATCCACTTAACAACATTTCAATGTTCTTTTCTTAAATTCACCATATATCTGCTAACGACAATGATTCCTTGTAAGATATGTGGCCTCATAGAACCCATTGCATATATAAGACTCTCTACTACACTCACATAAGGCACCTGAGACATTTATGAAATTTTCTTTTCTGCACTTTGATACACCCCTTCTGACAACTTGAAGTGACCTGCTAGAGGTATGCTAACTGACTTACCCAACTCTTATATGAGACTATATAACCATACAATTTCCTTGCAAGCCTTTATTGTAGCAACACGCTCTGCTTATGTCGTCGAGATGGTAACAATCTTCTATAATTGTGAGACCCAACTAACTATTGTACTGTCCAAAGTGAACATATACCCTATAGTGCTCTTTTTACTATTAATGTTCTCTGCTAGATTTAAATCATAACCCTAGAAACTTATTTCTGACCTCCATAGCACAATGCTACATCAGTAGTACCTCTCAATTATTTAAGAATTTATTTGACAACTTCCTAATGCTCCTTACTTGAGTTGTTCATAAACTTGCTGACAACTCTTAATGCATAAGCAATATCTTAGGACAAGGTATATGGAAAACTTAGCCATATAGTCACGCTCTTCCGACATTGCTGCAACATGTTGTTTTAAGATTCTGAAGTGGCTTGCTAAGGGAATGCTAACTAGCTTAGCACTTTGTCACACTCCAAAATTTGGGTACCTAAATAAGATTATTCGAGACCCGAATCCCAGACCCATGAGGTGTATTTAATCAAATTATAATTCAATTCTCTTGATTTCCATTTATTTCCATAGACAATCAAAGCTAATTAATATATATATATATATATATATATATATATATATATATATATATATATATATATATATATATATATATTGAATAATTCATTAATGAAATACTCACTAATCCATCATTCACATTAAATAAATCTTTATTATATCAGTGTTCAAAAATAGACCAACCTAATAAATAAAATAAAATTTCAATTTAAACTAATCCTAAAATAACAAAAATAGAATTTCATCAATACAGTCTAGCTTGCTCAAAATACTTAAATTCTGCACTTGCAAAATAGTCTAAGGGGGTGTGAGCACGACGACACGTAGGGTCACATCATTCTCAAATTGAAAATTTTATATTAACCCCAAATAAATCCTCATAAAATGAAAATGGCAATTATAATAAATAAATTGGCATTCACGTTCATATAATAATGTTGGAAATTTATAATAATAAAATAATATAATGTAATTATTCCTAATCCTTTTAGGGCAAAGCATCCATAACATATATCGATCATTTTCGAGCACAACACCCAAACTTAAATGCATCATTTAATAATAATCAAAATACTCAATGAATAACATCTCTACAAGTGCGACACAAAAATAAACTACACTCACATCTATTCTACATAGCGGTCCATCCAAGGACCCGATTTAAATCCATATGTGATAACTGAAATTAAGGCATCTACAAGCACCAACTGAATAGACAATAACGCACGCTAACAAAATCAAACCCAACACTTTCATAACATCAAGTGAAACAATAACACATGCTAAATACGATCTAAATCAATGTAACGACAACATCAATCATGTCACAGGCACAAATTAAACCTATTTATCCACCACGTCAAGAAAAGATAAATTTCAATGTTAAATAATATCAAATCATTACACATACCAATAATAAGAAATAAATCATTAATATATAAAGTCCGCATATGGTGTAAACATAGGATTCTTAAGTTGAGAAGGTCACATATGTGTAAATGTATGCAAATGTATGCAAGGTTCTTAATACATCACTGGAAATACGAGTGCACGATCCGGTTCATTTCCATATACACAGTTAGACATAATTATACATGAGGCAATTCGAGTGACTTGGTGGGTGTTTTAATATCAACTGGTAGGGTTCTATACATGTAAACATATATGATAATCTATCATAACCTGCTCCAGGGTTCTCAAGGATCTAGTACTAAAATCTAACTAATTAAAAAATTTACTGGTTGAGTCAACATAGTGAGTCGACTCAATGAGTCGTGAATTTCAACACTACAATTAAATATCTATCTAAGTCAAAAGAATTATATGGGCATTTACATGATAAAAGACGTATACAAGTTCCTGACTTAGCCCTAGAACACCCTCAAAGTCGAAGCTCAGTGGGTTAACTCGGTGAGTCAACTCTACTGAGTTTCTTCTTCTTCCTTTTTTGTTTTCTCTTCTTTTTCTTTCTTCTCTCTTTGTCGATTTCTTTCTCCTTGGACATAGTGTTTGGTCATGGACCTAACAAACAGTGAAGCAAGTAGTCGATGTACTCGGCTTTCTCCCTCGAACTCGCTCTCTCACAATGTCTTGAATCTCACTTTCTCCCTCGCATTACTAAGATGGGCTTCTCACGTCTATGGAGAGTTTAATAACTTTTTTTTTTTAATCCATGTTACTGTTATCAGACATCTTCATATTGAATAACCTCTTCATCAGATGAACCTTATTGAAAGTAGAGGGTTCTTCATACATCCTTATTAGGGCAGCCATCAGATCCTATTTGCCCGTCTCCTTAAGATGTTGAAAATAATAAATTTCGCCAGAGAAAGTCGAATCATTCCCAGAGCATTTCTATCACGCACCTCCCAATCATTATTGAACATCATTTCTAGTTTCTTTGATTTTTCCTCCAAGAGATCATTCTGATAGAGATAATCTTCTATCTACATCTTCCAAAAGCCAAACTTCAAACCATTGAACTTTTTAATCCCCACTTTTCCTTCTCTAACATTTCTACCACTCAAAACCAAAAGCTCTAATATTAGTTGTTGGGAGAAGAGATCCCTTCTCGACCACACACAAAAATATCGAAATCAAATGAATTAGGGTTTACATAAAAATTTTATGTGAAATTATGAAATTGCTTTCTAGGCCAAGGGTTATACCCCCAGATGCCAACCATGTCACCCCAACAACCTCAGCACGGAGCACAACTCGCGACAGTGTTGACTAGATGAACAATACATTTTTGATGATTAAGCTCAATAGATCTTAACAACTATGAGTAAGATTCTTTGGCAACTGAGATAAGCAACATTATGATATAATGTTGCTGCGTTGTTGGCCATCGAAGATCTCAAATTTGTCTTATCATGGATGGCAATTTACTGATGCAGGGCTGGCCCCACGTTGGCCATAGCCTAGCCCTAGTCCCTGATCCTTGGCCTTAGCCTTAATCAGACTCTTTTTCTTCTTTTTTCACAAACACGACATGGGCACTCAAACTCATGTTCTTAGTGTTGAAATACCCTCAGTCCACCGCTAAGACATGAGTTGGAATCCGCCTTAATTGGGCTGAAAACCTATAACAGTATATTTTAAGTACACCGTTATCCGATTAGTGTGATGTTAGACATTGCTCTGTCCACGATAGAACCCACAACTTAAATGTGTAAGAAAGGTGAGCCCAGACCATTTTTTTTTATTTGGTGAAAACTAACATGGGAATCTAGCCCTTTGTATTGTACCAGATCGAGTTGTGGTAAGGGCCGTACCCATCTTCACACAGACACATACACATGTGCCAATATGAGACACGTGTCAGATTTGAACTTCCCATGAAATAGGCTGAAAAGGTTATATCATCTGCCATTAAAATCAAGCTATTTCATATATCAACTGATCTACAACACATGAAATAATTTGTACTGAAAATATATTTCAAATGTTACCCGCCAAGGAAGTGGAATCGCCTATTTTAAGTTACAACACAAAATTCCTAATGGAAGGCTCAGATCTTTCACACATGTTCCATATTAGAACATGTAACAACGTATGATGAGCAAGGCCAACACATAACACATCTATAATCACACCATGTAATTGACTACATTCATTTATCTAAACTTTATATAATGTGAGCAGCTTTTGGACACTTTTACCACCACAATTAGTTTACATGGGAGTGCAAAACCTTTGGATTTTGGGTGCCAACAGGCCAACTTAGGGCTAAGCCAACCTCTGTCCAAACCTGGCCCGCATTGTTTAATCCAGGCTTAAACCCGGCACAAGTCTATGATGAGCCAAAATAGTCCAGCCCCAGTCCGGTCTTAAATGTTTGTGCTGGGCCCAAGAGAGAAACTTGTTGCATGGCCGAGGAATGCAGATTGTGTCATTGGTTAGTACTGTATTGACATGGCAAAGTTCCATGGACCCCACCATGATGTATGTATTATATCCTCACCTACATCTATTTTGCTAGATTATTTTAATGTGGCCCTCCATCGGTATTTTGTTAACCGTTCGCAAATTGAACGAGTTCAAGAAGGCTCCTTCAAGGAGTTAGTGAGGTGACTGAACAAACAGAAAATGGAGAAGCGGGGGATCCATAGGCCAAGTGGATCACCACACCACATAAAGAAGTGGAGACAATGAGTTGAAACTTTCTTCGGCCCCATGATGTTTATTTTGCCATCCAACCTATTCATAAGGTCACACGGGTCTGGATGGAAGGAAGACACAAAGGATCAAAAGCTTTCATGCCCCCGGAAGAAGTTTTTAATGGTAGGCGTTCAATCCTCACTACTTTTTGTGGTGTGATGCACTTGAGTTTTGGATCTAACTCATTTTTGGACTCGTACACTAAAATGATCTGGGAAAATAAACAAATGGTGTGGATATAATATAATACATACATCATGGTGGGGTTCATGGAACTTTTATGTGTCAAAACATTTAGGTTGGTCCAGTTGGAGAGAGAGATGTGGGAAGGGTGGGTTGCAGGAGGAAAAAGGGAGTGATTGTAAATGTCTTTGAACCCTAATGAGACAGGCTGGGCTGACAGGCTGTTTTATACATCCATACCTGGCTCGATGAAAAGCAGTCTTGAATATTAAGCCTGAGCCCAGTCCAGTCTAAATCCAACCCGAGGTGAGCTAGGCCTAAAAGCTTAACAGTCTAGTCATTTTGAATGAGATCATTTTGCATTGGAGATGGGACTTTTCTTTCTACCGCGATGGCTTAAATCATGTTTCTTAATAAAATAATAAAAGATATACAAAATAAAAAATAAAGGCTGAATTACCAATTTTATTAATTAGAGTATTAGGCAAGTACAATAGGCCAAAAAGAAATGAAATAGCAGGAGGCATTACCTATGACGTTTTGTACTAGTGAAAACGGTTATGGTCCTAATAGTGCTATGGAACTAGATAGTCGTGGAAAATACTAAACGATCGCGGTGTGAGGTTAACAGATTGTGATCAGCGATGTATCAAGTAATAACTCAATGATCTAAAAATCTGACGGGTTATAGATATTTAAACTAACTTATAAGCGTACTAGCGGTGTACTGGATAGTATTGAAACTAAGCTAAGAAAATAACTGAGCGGGATATTTAAACACTAGGTTTGCCCTCGGTTATCGTGTGCAACCGCTTTGCAGCCAATATCTCAAAAATTACATGTCATGATTGAAAACCTTAATTGTAGGCATGAGAAATCAAATGGTTATTTTGCTAAAAGGATCATCAAACGCTTTTCTTTTCATGTGATACGTTCCTTATTTCATCGATCATTTTCTTCGTTTGGTCCCCAAAATCTCTTTAAGCTCTTTTGTTCTCACCCAACTTTTTCTCCCATCTTCATCCCTCATTGTGACCTCTGAGATGAAGTCTACCTCGTCAAAAGAGATACCTGCTCCTTTAGTCTCATTTATTGTTGAGGGTTTTTCAGGATTCTATTTTGCTTAACGTACTATCTGCTTTCGAGACCTCTTCTTCTAGTTCTTCTGATCAAGGACATGTTCATGGTCCAACTTTCTTCCCACCGTTGATGAAATTGTTCATGCAGGCCTTTGTCAGCCTTCCCCTCTTTTTTTGGACAATCATAACACCTTTTGTTTCTTACTGTGTCTACACTAAAAGGAGACCAGAAAAAGTAGTCTTAAAAAAGGAGACTGAAATTTTATTTCAAATGTTAGCCACCAAAGTAGTAGAATGGCCTATTTTAAGTTACATCACAAAATACCTATTTCAAAAGTAATGGAAGGCTCAAATCTTTCACCATGTTCCATATTAGAACATGTGACAACATGTGATGGGAAGGTATAATTACACCATGTAATTGACTACTTGCATTTATTTAAATTATATATAATTTGAGTAACTTTTGGACATTTTTACTCTTATAATTAGTTTCCATGAGAGCAAAAACCTTTAGCTTAGGGGTGTCGATGGGCTGGGTAAGGACTGGGCTAAGCTCTGTCCAAGCCCGGGCTCATTACACAGCTTGGCTCATGTCGCATTGTTTAATATAAGGCCAAACCTTGCCTCAGTCCAATTCTAAATGTTTGTGCTGGGCCCAAGTCAGAGAGAGATATGTGGGTTCGTGGACGACAAACCGGATATTGAAAATCCTTATATTACAAAATTGCCCTTGAACCCTAATGGGCTGGGCCAGGCTGAATTCGGGTTGGAATGACAACCTATTTTACACAGGCCATAAGCACTCTGATTAGAAAGCGGGCTTGAATTCTAAGCTGGAACCTAGAACTTGGGCCTGACACCCAAGCCCAGCCCAAAGCTCAAAAGGCTAGCCCAACCCATTTGTAGCCTTAGTTTGGATATGCAAATGAAATGGAAAGTCTTTTCAAATGAAGGCAGAGGTGTTTTGAGAACTTAAAACATTTACTACTTTTTTTGTGGCATAAGCTTCGCTAACAACACCACCTTACCAATTCAATGACTGAAAATTCATGGGCTCCATTCGACGGTTAAGATCATCAGGCCATAAAACAAAAGGTGTGGCCCATCAAATCAATAGAAAGATTCAACTATCACGCCATCCACACCATCAACACTTGTGAGCAATATAATCAACGAAAATGTTGTATTACAGTAGATAAAAACACTAAGAAAACAGATATTAATATCTAATCCAATAGATGAAAATGTAACTATAAGGATGATATCCTCATCCTTTTATTTCAATCCCAAAACCACCCTTCAGTAGATAATAACTCTAAGAAAACAGATATTAATATCTAATCCAATAGATGAAAATGTAACTATAATTTCAATCCGAAAACCACCCTTCAAAATCTAATCCGTTCATGCAAAGTTCATACCCGCCGTGACTTTCTTGATGGCGGGCCGCGATGAAATGCTGTCCCACCAGGCCTTCACATGCGGGCGTGAGGTAATGAGAGAAGCTTTAGGAGTCTTCATGAAGTAATGCGTGTATGGGATGTGGTGCAGATCAGCTAAACTGAAGAAATCCCCAGCTAAGTACTTGCTTTTGGACAGCCTCTCTTCATAGATATCAAGAACCTTGGCTAGCTTCTCTACATTCGCCTCCACCACCTGATCATTGGTGGTCCCGCCAAGCATTGGACTGATGGAGATCTGATAAACAATGGCTGAGATTGGAGGATTGAATGCCTGGGATTCCACTTCCAACCACACCTCAACTAATCCAAATTCCTTGAGGTTGTCTTGTCTCAGAAGATCTGTACCCTGCGCTTTGTACTTGGTCGCTATGTACCTACTGATTGCGCGTGATTCTGACCGTCCAATCAAGATCAAATGGATGAATTAAAGGATGATAATAACGGTAGTTTGTAAAGTAGAGAAAGTATCTAATGATGTGCATCAGGACGGAATGATGTTACCCAAAAATTCTTGAGAGCGGATTCAGTTAGGTAGGACTGTGGGGCCTACCTTGATGAATGTTTTGTATATCCACACCTTCCATTCGTTTTTTCAGTTCACTTTAAGATGTGGATCCAAAGATGAAGAAGACCCAAATCTCAGGTGAACCACACCGTAGGAAACAGTGGTTATTGACCATTAAAAATATTTTGTGGGCCACACAACATTTGGATCAAGTTGATATTTGTGTTTTCCCTTCATCCATGTCTGTTAGAACTTATCAATAGGTTGGATGGAAAATAACATTACGGTGAGCCTTGGGAAGTTTTTAATGACAGGTGTTCAATCACCAAAATGTTTCCCGTCGTGTGGTATACCTAAGATTTGGATCCGCTTTAATTTTGGGCCATGGCCTAAAATGATCCGGAAAAACACATGGACGGTATGGATATACAACAAATACATCAAAGTGGGCCCCACGGTCACAACCGGACCCGGATCCGACTTGAATCCGCTCTCAAAATTATTTTAGATAGAACAATCGTAGCCCTTCGATTTGTAGGCTGTAAATATAAGAATATTCAACTGAGAAAAGGCATTAGATGGTATGCATGGATGCTCCCAATCCGTGAGACCTTTGGTAGCATGGACCACCTGCACTGGGCCCGGGCAGGTGAACGGTCGATATCACTGAACTATACTGCCGACCATGCCGACAAGAACTGGATTAGAATATCTTATCCATACAAAGCATCCTGTGGTTGAATGTGGACTGTTCTTGTATTTCCTCTTTAATCTTTTCAGTACGCAAAGCTTTGTGGCCCGCTATGATGTCTATGTGACACCCGCTCCGTTAATCCACCATGATGTCTTTATGTGACATCCACTCCGTTCATCGGTTGCATCAACTCATGTTAGGATGTGATTAAAAAAATAGGCTGAACTGTGTGGGGTCAACGGAGATGTCACAAATCCACTCCATCCATCTGTTTTGAAAGACCACAGTATAACAGAATTATAAAAATCAGGCAGATCCAAGACTCAAGTGGGCCACACCAACAAAACAGTGGAAACAAAGACGCCCACCATTGAAACCTTTCTAGAGCTGACCATGATATTTGTATACCGTCTAAACCGTTCACAGAATTAGTACCACTCAGATAAACTATAGTAACAAATATCATCCTAATATAAAACTTCTGCCACTCTATAAACGGTTTGGATGACATATAAACATCAAGATCAACTCTATAAAAGTTTCAACGGTGAGATTTCTGTTCCCACTATTTCCTTTGGTGTGGTGCACATGATTTTTGGATTACCTGATTTTAGAATCCTGTCCTATAAAATAGTCTTGTAAAACAGATTACCTGATTGGATTTGCCACACGCATCTCTGTAGGCCCCACACATCCCTAGGCACAGGTGTATCTTTGTGCCCAGGTTCACACGCAATCCGCTACCCCTTTTGGATAGGTTCGTCCACCGTGTCTTCTAGAAGAAGGGTATATTTCTAGAGGTCTGCTGCAATGCATGGGAAGTATTTCAATCTCGAAAGGGGATATGACCGATGGATCTGGAATCATATTGCTATAATCCAAACCGTTTATCTGATGGTCCTGACACTGGAATGGGGATATCCATTAAATTCTCCCAGACTAGATAATTTAGACATCCGGATCGTTTAACTTTTCTTTTAAGATGAACCATCTTCTCCAACCGTTGTTCTGTATACCATGTTTAGGACCTTCCAGATTGAATATTTTCTTTCAGTTTTTTTTATATCACCCATCGAAAGTGTGGCCCATTGTATAAACGGTTCGGATCATTGCAACAAGATGCCAGACGGCGGCGGCTACAGACCCCACCAAAGAAAAAATATCATCACGTGGGAACGAACGAAAGGTCATATTCTTATTTCCCCAAAGTCGTCGTCTGCTTTTTCTAGAAACATCTTTTTCCCCGACCCCACCGTGTAGATGCCAAACAACGTTCCACATACGGGTAAAATGGTGGGCCCCACAGCAATGATTAACTAGTGTTAAAATCCAGTCCATCCACTCAACGAGTGGGATAGAAAATCAAAGTCGATGGACGGCCCATGTTATGACTCAGTTTATGTTGTGGCCCACCGTGATGTATGTGACTAAATCCATGCCATCCATCCGTATTGAAAGCTCAATTGAAGGCATGATTCAAAAAAATCAAGCAGATCCAGATCTCAGATGGACCATCGTACGGGAAACAGTGGTAGTTGACTCTTAAAAACTTCATGTGAGCCACAAAAGCTTTAGATCAAGATGATATATGTGTGGTCTCTTCATCTAGGTCTTTGTGACCTCATCAACAGGTTGGATGGTAAATAAGCATTCCAGTAGAATCCATGAAGTTTTTAATGGAGGGGATTCAATCACTCACGACTGTTTCCAGTGGTGTAGTCCACCTAAGATTTGGGTCAGCTTCACTTTTGTGATCATGTCCTTAATTGATCTGTAAAAATGATTGGACGGTGTGGATCTAAGTCACGTACATCAATGTGAGCCCAACAGTCAGGAGTCCCACCCACCTCGGTGGACCTAGGAATCCACCAAAGCCCCGGCCTCACCCAAGACAGTGCGGCTCTTACTGTGGGGCCCACCTCGATGCACGTATTATATATCCAGTCCGTCCATCCATTTTGCTAATTCATTTTAGGACACAAGCTCAAAAATGAATCAAATCCAAAAAACAAAAAAGGCACATGCCTGAAATGATCTCGTAAAATGGATGGAGGGCATGGATATAGAACACATACATCCAGGTGGGCCCCACGGTGCCCCACGTAGGGTGAGCCAACGGTGAGATTTGATCATACAAGGGCGGCTACTTTTTTAAAACTCACGGGCGAGTAAGTGCACACGTGGATCGGATCCAGTACTCTATAAGGGCGGCTACTTTTTTAAAACTCACGGGGGAGTAAGTGCACACGTGGATCGGATCCAGTACTCTATAAGGGCGGCTACTTTTTTAAAACTCACGTGCGAGTAAGTGCACACGTGTGTTAGATCCAGGACTATATATCAGGTGTGACGCAACGTGAACATGTCCTAGCCAACAGTGAAGGTGGGCCGCATGTATGTGTTCTCGCATACATGATCCAACCAACCAGATCATGTTCACGGTAGTTCCCACATCATAAACGGCCCAGATCTTTTACACGTACGCCACGATGACGCATACGATGAGAGAAACTAACCAAAGAGAGTAAGATCGCCGTCCTCGAATGCGGGGATCTGACCGAACGGCTGTAAAAAAACCAAACAAAAATGAGAATAAAAAAGAAATTGGTAAAGCGAAGGACGAAGAAAAGGTACGACGCGTTGTACGTTTTTGGTGGCGAGGTAGGGAGGCTGCTTGTGCTCTCCGACCATGAGATTGACCGGAACCAGCTCGAAATCGACGCCTTTCTCATGTAGACAAAACATAGGACGTGAGGTGCACGTGGAAATGGATTCACCGTGTAACTTGAGTGCCATTTCTCTTGAGGAGGTGGTAGATACACAGATGAAACGGTGTATATCCGTCCTTCTCTCGCTCTCTCAGTGTTATGAAAATTCAAGCGTCTCTGAGGAGCTATAAATAAGAGAATTCGTGCATCGGTGGACAATTTCCGTCCGTTCACTTACATTTTTTTATTGTCTTCTCACTATTCTTCTTTTGTGGGCCCACTTAGTCGGCCAGGATCGTCATGGTCTAGAAGGGAAGACGATTGCGTGGTGCGGTACACACCACCGACCGAAGTGGTGTGTTGACGTCACCAAGTTATGTGGACCCTATCATTATGTATGTGTTATATCCACACCGTCCATCCACTTTGGGATATCATTTTATGGGATGGACCCAAAAATAAGCCAGATCTAAAACTCAAGTGGACCACACCATATAAAGCAGTGAGGATTGAATGTCTACCGTTGAAAACTTCCCCAGGGACACGAAAGTTTTGGAACAAGCTGATATTTGTGTTTTCCCTTCATCTTGGTCTGTGTTTTCCCACACATCATGCTTGACAAAATCAGATATCTTGGAAGTCTAACTGGCTACAGTTGCAATTTGAACGGTCTAAATTGCTGATGACTTTGTTGCGCGGCATGACATAAAAGACACCGCCATTTTTTAGGTGGTAGCAAACCATCACAAAAGTCCCTTCCTTTTTACTTAGAGGACCGAGTGATGTTTGTGGTATTTCCACTCCATCTATCCGTTTTACCCGAAGTGGATCAGGAGATGGTGTGGCCCTTACTGTGGGCTGGCCTTGATGTATCGATTTTATATCCATACCGTCCATCAGTTTTTACATATCATTTTAGAGCATGTTCCAAAAAATGAAAAATACCCAAATCTTAGGCAAATCATACTTTAGAAAATAGCGGTGATTAAATGCCCTACCATTAAAAGCTTCTTGGGACACACCTTAATGTTTCGGTAGTGTTTATCTTCCATCCAATCCATTGATAAGGTCACATACACCTGGATGGAGTAAAACAAATATCTGCTTGGTCCAAAACTTTTTTGGCCCATTAATGGTCAACACCATTGTTTACTATGGTATGGTCCTCCTGATAATTGGATCTGCTTCAGTTTTGGTTTGGGATAATGCACTAAAATGATTTTTTTTTAAAATAAATAAACAAACGGCATGGATATAGAATAGATACGTTAAGGTGGAGGCATGATAAGGGCCGCACTATCTCACCTTATTCTAGAGCATGAGTCATGCTTAAAAAGTCTTCTTCGAGGCGCGCGGATTAGGAACCACCCCGCCTGCTCGGAGCTCGGGACAGGCCGAGGCTCCGAGCGGAACTAAGGGGTCACTGTGATGTATTAAGTTTATCCACACTGTCCATCTATTTTTTTTTAATATTATTTTAGATTATTATCCGAAAAAATAGATAAGATCGAAATCTCAAATGGACCACACGGTGGTGATTAAATTTATACCGTTAAAATTTTCTTAGGGACCAGAGAAGCTTTAGATCAAGATGATAATTGTTTTTTCACTTCATCCAGGTGTATATGACCATATTAATGGGTTGGATGGAAAATAAACGACACAATGGGCCATAAGAAGGTTTCAACGGTTGGCATCCTTAGCACCGTCGCTTCCTATGGTGTGGTCGGCTTGAGTCTTAGATATGCCTTATTTTTATTAATTACTCTAGCATGATATGAAAAAAAGGATGGATAGTGGGGATGATATTTATAAATCACTGTGGACCGTCAGTTACTCTCAGAGCCTCCGCCTGTCCCGAGCTCCAAAAGGCGGGGGGTAGTTCCTCATCCACACCCTCCTTCCAATAAGGTACCCGAATGAACGGCTTGGAAGCGGATTGGCTAGTATACCACACAACAGCTATATAGCTGGTGTATTGATGTTAGTAAGTTCTATGGGTCTCATCATGAAGTATGTGTTATATCAAAACTGCCAATCCATTTGGCGAGCTCGTCTTAAGGCTTGAGAAAAAAAAATAAGACAGATCTAAAGATCAAGTGGACCACATTGCAAAAAAAAAAAAAGTGGGGGATTGAACGTTTACCATTGAAACCCTTTTGAGGGTCACAGAAGGTTCGGATCAATATGAAATTTGTTTTTCCTCTTCATCCATGTATTTTTAACCTTATTAATAGATTGGATGGAAAATAAACATTATGGTGGGCCTTACGAATTTTTTAACGGTGAAAATCATTATACTCGCTGCTATTCTTGGTGTGGTCCATTTGATCTTGGATATGATTCATTTTTTTTCTAATGCTCTAAAATGATCTCGAAAAATGGATGAACGGTATGGATATAATAAATACATCATCGTGAGGCCTATGTAACTTTGATCTCATTTGAACTGTTCGTACAACTCAGAGCTCAAGCAGCGTTTGCGCTCGTCTTCACATGACACATATCTATATAGCTGGTAGGGATGTAAACGAACCGAGCTAGCTGGCTCAACTCGACTCGAAAAAGCTCGATTCGACTCAGCTCGAAGCTGAGTTCGAGCCGAGTTGAGCTAATTTTTTTAGTTTGAAAATGAGTTCGAGCCAAGTTCGAGTAGGCCCCAGCTCTACTCGACTCGGATCGAATCCAACTTGAATCCAGCTCGAATCGAACTTGGATCGAACTAGTTCGATGACTCTACTTTGCCATTGATGTTGCTCACCAACTATTTGATAAAATGACTCAATGAAATGTGGTTGGTGGCAAGGAAGGTTTGGCTGGCTGGTGGCAAGGAAGGTATGTACATTAAACAAATACCTTTTTTCTCTTTGTTTTTTTTTTTTGGTTTTTTTTTTTTTAATGTTATTTAGAAGGTGTTTGAGAAAATACCAGTAAAAAAGGGACCACACGGTGGTGATTAAATTTCTACCGTTAAAAATTTCTTAGGGACAAGAGAAGCTTTCGATCAGGATGATAATTGTTTTTTCACTTCATCCAGGTGTATATGACCATATTAATGGGTTGGATGGAAAATAAACGACACGATGGGCCGTAAGAATGTTTCAACGGTTGGTATCCTTAGCACTGTTGCTTCCTATGGTGTGGCCGACTTGAGTCTTAGATATGCCTTATTTTTTATTAATTACTTTAGCATGATATGAAAAAAAAGGATAGACAGTGTGGATGATATTTATAAATCATAGTGGACCGTCAGTTGCCCTCGGAGCCTCCGCCTATCCCGAGCTCGAACAAGCGGGGGTAGTACTTGATCCACGCCCTTCTTCGAATAAGTACCCGAATGAACGTGTAACGCTCTGGAAATCGGGGGTCGTGCATACGCTCGACTCCCGAGTTCCCGGGGTCACTTATAACCGGTTTTCATTAATATGCGATTAATCCAGTCTAAATGCGCATTCTGAAATTTCCTAGAACATGAAGCACAACCACACAAGTCTACTGAAATGGAAGAAAATCAACTATACCTATATATACATGTCCAAAAGAATACAAACGGGCGCACAAGGTGACGCCTAACAAATTCACAAAAAGAATGGCATGTCCAAAAGAATAAAGCTGAGCCGCTACTCGGCGATCCAACGACCCATCTACTAATCCGACGGGGTCCCTCTCATCAACTAGAAGTAAGGGAACTCGTCCTCCTCCTCGAGACTCGCATCACCAAGCTCCACGTAATCTGTATCTCCTGCATCTACGAGTGGGTCTGGTTGGTGTTTTAAAACACCGTCCGAGAGTGGGAGTGAGTGATCAACTCAGTGGGTGCTATTAGTCTTAAGTTGCAACAGGCATTAGTTATAATAAGAATTTAATGAAAAGCAATCATTCACAAATACTTAACTAATCTTATTAATGCACATGCATGGTGGATGATATGATGTATGCCCTCACCACAACTCTCCCTCGAGCAACTCCGTTTAACGATCGCATATGTCAACACTCCCTCAGAGCGACCTCAACTGCCGAGTCACCAACCTAGCTAATGTCGTGCAATGATGATGTTAGCCGGGTTCTTAGTTAAGTCTATTCATCCAGCAGATTTGAGAATCTGATACACCCCACATATCAAATGCCCTGAACTAGTTGCGAGGCCAAGGCCCCCCAATGTGTGAGGCCGAGACCCCACGATCCTTGACCTCGTCGGGTTTCTCCCATCCTCGACTTCAAGCACATGGGGGGTGCTGAATGTGGGATCGCTCGTGGTCACTACGGGGAGGCACGTCACCCCAGCGTAGGCCGACAGCTCGGACACAGTGTCTCATTCCACCATGCCCGGCTCACGAGACAGTGGATCGATATTCAATTCGTTATCGATGGGCTACAACGGTGGTAGGGTATTCCAGTTTCCATACATATGTGAACAAACAAGGTTAACAAACCAGATGGGTTAGCTAGTGGACTAAATCGCACGAGCCCAGGCAAATACGTGGCGAAACGACATCGGGTACAAGCGACCCACGTAGTCTAACTACTGTCACCCACACGCACTCGCCCAAACCCATGGGTTTAGCCTCAAGGTGGTCCTACCAACGGAACCACCTTCGCTCTCCTCATATTCCTGACCAACCCAAGGGTAGGAATAGTGATTCATAGCATGCCAACTACCAATGTAACATCAAGTATATTCAACACCATGTTCTCATATTGCTCATCATATAATTCAAATTTCTCTAGCAAGCAAACTATTAATATCATGAATAAGGTGTATGTGTGTGGTGTGGGTTGGTGAGGAAGTTAAGCACTTCCTACACCTTAAGGGATCAAATACATAAGAGCAAATGAATCATACATAATATGAAGCAACACATATGAGAAAAAGAAATCAACTAAACATGAGCATGTAATCATATATCCACTAGATCATGAGAGATGCAAGATTAACATCAAAGAGAAATAAACATGCAATTCATATAATTCCAACAACATGTCATCCTTAGGTTTCCTCTAGAGTCTTCAATACCTCATACCTAACAAACAAAATCATTAAACTCCTACTATAATCGGTGCTAGGCCACCTAAGAATAATAGTCCGTACTTATGGATCGTTGAGATCTTGGAAAACGGCCTAGAAGCACCAAAATCGATGTCGATCGGCCGGAATCCTAAGACAATGCACTTGCATGTTAGGATTTCATACAAGTCCTAGCTCAACATAAATTATTACAAAAAGGATGGGTGCTTACCTCCCCAATCGGATTAAAATCGCTTGTATTTGTGGATGTGGGATTTCTTGAGGAAAGGGAAGAGGGGTTTCTAAATCTCACCTCCCTTGGGCCCACATTTCTCTCCCTTCTTCCTTCTCTCCTTTTCTCTTTCTCCTATTTTCTCCTCTTTCTCTCTTTCTTTTCTCTAGGGCAAATTCGTATGGGGAGAGGGGTGCCCTAAATGAGGCCCTTTTATAATGCCAGATTTGGTGCAAATGGCCCCAGGTGCTAGGTTTCTACTATACTAGACCTATGAGGAGGTCTTTCTAAGCTCTAGAGCTCACTATAGGGCTTAGGAGTCGACACCCACCGTTGGATAATTGGTCCTAATGATGATCTACGTAGGTATATGATCGGCCCGCCATTTGGATACGCTGATCGACAAATATAATTAAAAGTTTGTTCAATGGTCACCGATAGTCGATCAGGGCTGCGGCTATACGGGTATGAGTAGGAAATATCCTTACTCCACGGGTAAAGTTTGGTCGCAAACCGACAGTTCGAAATCCTCAACTTTGCATAAGAGTGAACGACTTAATTCACTTAAGTTCCAACTCCTTCCTTTAGGGTATTTGCATTTCTCATGCACTCGTCCTTCGATTCAAGTTGAGTAGTTCTGGACAATACCCCGGTCCGACTCCTGCGATGGGCGTCAAGCCCAGTAAGATAGACATTATTTTATAGTTTTGTAACTAGTGGTCCACCAACGAGCGGTCTAAAGCTTGTTTGGAGAATTGGGGCAGTTTTGGTTGCCCTTTGGCCATGAAACTTATAAGATAGGTGCTCCATGACCTGATGAAGGGCCATGCAAAATTTGAGGATGATCGGATATGGGGTTTAGTCGCACGGGTCTGATTCGCGATCAACAGTCACTATGCCACGATCGGGACCCAGATTTTGTGGGCGAGCGTAGAAAAATACATTAGACCTTTACCGTAAATTTGGAAGAAATTCGACGGCTGAAATGCCTGAAATCTCAGTTTTATTTACCCGTGTCAGATTTCAATTCTGCCATTGGTGGAGCGCATCTGGCAAGTGCCAGATTCCACTTCTGGGTGTCAACTGGGTCCATGGTCCTCGATAGTCCCCAAGCCCAGTGAGATCTATGCTCTCCTAAATTTTTATAATTTTCTGACCTTCCCGTGTCGTGATATAGCCCACACGGGCTGTCGCTAAGTGTAAACGGCCATCTGGCTTGGAGGCCCGCACCAGATTCTATTAGGGTCCATCTAGTCTATTCAATTGGACTAATCTTGGTCTAATTTATTTGTGATACCTCACTATGAGTAGCTTAAACGAACGGACCTGTGGCAAATCCTACATAGACGCCCCAGGACACTGTTCTGGTTGGGCGGGACGTTACACTACACCTGATGTTCAAGTGATCGGGCGGATTCATTGGCTTTCTGCGGCTGATTAATCAGACTTGTGTAGTTCTTTACTGGTACACCCTTGTATAAACTAACATTGAGTGTTAATGGTCAATAAGTGATATTATAAGTTAATTAATAGAAAAATTTTCAAGGATTTTTGGAAATCTAAAACAGTGAAAATCCAGGACGTTACAGAACGGCTTGTAAGCGGATTGGCTGGTGTACCACACAACAGCTATATAGCTGGTGTATTAACGTCAGCAAGTTCTATGGGTTCCATCATGAGGTATGTGTTATATCCAAACCGTCCATCCATTTGGTGAGCTCATCTTAAAGCTTGAGATGAAAAAATAAGATAGATCTAAAGATCATGTAGACCACACTGCAAAAAAAAACAAAAAGAAAAGTGGGGGATTGAACGTTTACCATTGAAACCCTTTTGGGGGTCACAGAAGGTTCGGATCAATATGAAAATCATTATCCTCGCTGCTATTTTTGGTGTGGTCTATTTGATCTTTGGATATGATTCATTTTTTTTTCTAATGCTCTAAAATGATCTCGAAAAATGGATGAACGGTATGGATATAATAAATACATCATCGTGGGGCCCATGTAACTTTGATCTCATTTGAACCGTTCGTACAACTCGGAGCTTAAGGAGCGTCTGCGCTCGTATTCGCACGACACGTATCTAGATAGCTGGTAGGGGTGTAAATGAACCGAGCTAGCTCGCTCGACTCGACTCGAAAAAGCTCGATTTGACTCGTCTCAAAGCTGAGTTTGAGCCGAGTCGAGTTGATTTTTTTAGTTTGAAAATGAGTTCGAGCTAAGTTCGAGTAGGCCCCAGCTCGACTCGACTTGGATCGAATTCAGCTCGAATCGAACTTGGATCGAACTAGTTCGGTGACTCAGTTACTTTGCCATTGATGTTGCTCACCAACTGTTTGATAAAATGACTCAATGAAATGTGGCTGGTGGCAAGGAAGGTTTGGCTGACTGGTGGCAAGGTGGCAAGGAAGGTATGTACTTAAAACAAATACCTTTTTTCTCTTTTTTTTTTTTAAATTTAAAATGTTATTTATAAAGTGTTTATGGAAATGCCCCAATGGAGAACTCGGCTTGATCTTGGCTCGAACTCGGCCTGAGCTGGCCCAAGCTGCTGACCGAACCGAGCCGAGTTGGCCAGTTAGGTTCGAGGACCGAGCCGAGCCAAGTTCGAGCTGAGGTCAGCCACTGTTCGAGCCAAGTCGAGCTAAGGCTAGCTCGACTCAGTTCGACTTGATGTACACCCCAAATAGTTGATGTGTGGTACACCAGCCAATCCACTTCCCAACTTTTCAAACTACTATGCATGGCCCATCTTTAACAGTCGTTAATCTTTCAATCAAATCCAGCTAGGTGTGTCAATACCAACTTTAAGTATAGGCAATAGCAATGCTCATTCTGCATCTAAAAAAAATAAAGAAATGACAAACTTAAGTTGGCACAACATATAAAATAGTAGGTATGGAAAATGAGTTTGTGAAAGATTTTTTGTAAAAGGTTTCATTCACGCGTAATACATATTAAATAGGCTTTGCCATTGTGAGAATTGTTAGAGCCTATTGGGTTTACTATTTATTAAAGTAATTTTTATTAAGTGGATAATAATTATTTATAATGACAAATTCATGTACATGGTTGTTTTTGTTGTCAAAACAGATGTCTTAAATCTGTCTAGTCCGAGATGCTCGACCAGATGAGGGGCTGGCTCGACTGGTCGATGATCCCTTCGACCAATCGAAGCCTGTTCGACTCGAAGTCTAGCAATAATGTATTTGGATCCCCGGGACAATCAACCAGTCGAGGGACAGGCTCGACCAGTCGAAGCCCTCCTTCGACTAATCGAGGGTTACGCAAACGGTGCGAGGTTTGTGCGCGGACTGCGTAAATTTGAGGCGGTTTCTAAGGAGGTGCGTAAGTGGGTGTAACATCCTGAATTTTCACTGTTTTGGATTTCCAAAAATCCATCAATTTTTATTTTTTTTTTATTTTTATTTAATTAACCTAAATATTACTTAATAACCATTAACACTCAATGTCAGTGTATACAGGGGTGGTACCAGTAAAGAGCCGCACCAGTCCGATTAATCAGCCGTAGGAAGCTAATGAATCTGCCCAATCACTTGAATATCAGGTGTAGTGTAATGTCCCGCCCAACCAGAACAGTGTCCTGGGGCGTCTACATAGGATTTGCCACAGGACCGTTCGTTTAAGCCACTCGTAGTGAGGTATAACAAATAAATTAGACCAAGATTAGCCCAATAGAATAGGTCAGACGGGTCCTGATAGATCATGGTGTGGGCCTCTAAGCCAGATGACCATTAACACCTAGCGACAGCCCGTGCAGGCTATACCGCGGCACGGGAAGGTCAGAAAATTATAAAAATTCAAGGGAGCATAGATCTCACTGGGCTTGGAGATCATCGCGGACCATGGACCCAGTGGACACCCAGAAGTGGAATCTGACACTTGCCAGATGCGCCCCATTAATGCCAAAATTAGAATCTGACACGTGTAAATAAAACTAAAATGTAAGACATTTCAGCCGTCAGATTTCTTCATAATTTACGATGAGGGTCTAATGTATTTTTCTACACCCGCCCCCAATCGTGGCATGGTGACCGTTGATCGCGAATTAGACCCGTGCGACCAAACCCCATATCTGATCATTCTCAAATTTTGCATGGCCTTTCATCGGGCCATGGAGCACCTATCCTATAAGTTTCATGGTCAGAGGGCCACCAGAACTGCCTCTGTTATCCAAACAAGCTCTAGACCGCTCGTTGGTGGACCACTAGTTCCAAAACTATAGAATAATGTCCGTCTCATTGGGCTTGACGTCCATCGCGGGAATTGGACCTAGGTACGGTCCAGAATCGGTCAACTTGAGCTGAAGGACGAGTGCATGAGAAGTGCAAATACCCTAAAGGAAGGGGTTGGAACTTAAGTGAATTGAGTCATCCACTCTTATGCAAAGTTAAGGATTTCGGACCGTCGGTTTGCGACCAAACTTTACCCATGGAGTAAGGATATTTCCCTACTCATATCCATATAGTCGTGGCCCTGATCGACTATCGGTGACCGTTGAACATACTTCTTATCATATCTGTCGATCGGCGCATCCAAATGGCGGGCCGATCATATCCATACGTAGATCATCATTAGGGCTAGCTATCCTACGGTGTATATTGACTTGTACACCCCATAGTGGGCCCTAGAGGCTAGAAAGACCCTCTCATAGGTCTAGTATAGTAAAAACCCAACACTTGGGGCCATTGTCACCAAATCTGGCATTATAAAAGGCCTTATTTGGGGCACCCACTCCCTCATTCGAATTTGCCCTAAGGAACAAAGGGAGAGAAGAGAGAAAAAGGAGAAGGAAGAGAGGAAGAAGAGAGTGAAGGTGAGAGTGAAGGTGGACCATAGGCAAGGTGGGATCCAAGGGAGTTCAATCTTGCACCACCCTACCTCTTCTTTAAGGAAGAACCCTCCACCACAACCACACATTCGCTCCGATGATCATCTAGGTAAAAATTCTCATCCCTTTTCTTGAAAACCTTGAGTTGAGGAAGGATTTGCTTAAAACTCTAACATGCAAATGGTTGCTTTAGGGATTCCGGCCGTCCGACCCCAAAAGCCCTCATTCCTAGGTCGTTTTCCAAGCCTCCAACGATCCATAGGTGCGGACTATTACTCTTAGGTGACCTAGCACTAATTTTAATACGAGATTAATGATTTTGATTGCTTGGATATTATTTTTGAAAGCCTAGAAAATCCTAGGAATTGTATGTTGGTTGATATGATATGGATTTATATGTTTTGACTCTCTCTGTCATGATGTCGTTTATGTTTCTCACATGATTTGATGTATGGATGATCATATGCTCATGCCGTGTTGATTTTTATACGTTGTTGCTTCATAATTCGTATGATTTCATTACTCTTGTGTGTATGATTTCTCAACATGGAGGAAGTGTTAACTTCCTCAATAACCCACACCACACACATACACTTTATTTATAATATTGATGATTTTGCTTGTAGAAAAATTTGAATTGTATGTTGAGCAATATGAGATCAAGGTGTTGAATATATTTGATGTTACATTGATAGTTGGCATGCTATGAGTCACTATTCCTACCCTTGGGTTGGTCAGGAACATGAGGAGAGCGAAGGTGGTTCCATTGGTAGGACCACCTTGAGGCTAAACCCATGGGTTTGGACGAGTACGTGTGGGCGGCAGTAGTTAGGCTACATGGGTCGCTTGTACCCGATGTCGTTCCGTCACATACTTGCCTGGGCTCGTGCGGTTCAGTCCACTAGCTGACCTACCTAGTTTGTTAACCTTGTTTACTCACACATGTATGGAAACTGAAACACCCCACCACCGTTGTAGCCCATCGATACCGGATAGAATATTGATCCATAATCTCGTGAGCCGGGCATGGTGGAATGGGACACTATGTCCGAGCTGTCGGCCTACGCTGGGGTGATGCGCCTCCCCGTAGTGACCGCGAGCGACCCCACATTCAGCACCCCCCATGTGCTTGAAGTCGGGGATGGGGAAAACCCGACGGGGTCAAGGATCGCGGGGTCTCGGCCTCACACATTGGGGGGTCTTGGCCTCGCAACTAGTTCAGGGCATGTGATATGTGGGGTGTATCAGATTTCCAAATCTGCCAGATGAATGGACTTAACTAAGAACCCGGTTAACATCATCATTGCATGGCATTAGCTAGGTTGACGACTCGGCAGTCGAGGTCGCACTGAGGGAGTGTTGGCATTGGCGATCGTTAGATATTGTCGCACGAGGGAGTGTTGTGGTGAGGGCATACATCATATCATCCTGCATGCATGCACATTAACAAGACTAGATAGATGTTTATGATTGATTGTTTTTCATTAAATTCTCATTATAATTGATGCTTGTTGCAACTTAAGGCTAATAGCACCCACTGAGTTGATCACTCACTCCTACTTTGGGACGGTGTTTTAAAATACCAACCAGACCCGTTCATAGATGTAGGTGATACAGATTTCATGGAGCCTAGCGACGCGAGCCTCGAAGAGGAGGACGAGTTCTCTTACTTCCAGCTGATGAACGGGCCCCCGTCGGATCAGTAGATGGGTCGTTGGATCGCTGCACAGAGGGCTCAACTCTACTCTTTTTTGTCATATTATTCTTTTGTGATTTTGTTGGGTGACGTCATGTGCGACCCTTTATTTTTTTCAGGCATGCGTGTGTGTGTGTGTGTGTGTGTGTGTGTGTGTGTGTGTGTGTATATATATATATATATATATATGCTAGTTCTCTTTCATTTCAGTCGACAAGTGCGGTTGTGCTTCATATTCCAGGAGCTCCAGGCTGCGCATTTAAACCCGATTAAATGCATATTAAGAAAAATCGATTATAAGTGACCCCGGGAACTCGGGAGTCGAGCGTATGCACGACCCCCGATTTTTAAGGTGTTACAGTGGGGTTTCTCCACTTATAAATAGGAGTCCCTAGGGCTATTCTGAGGTATTCTAAGGCTTCTTAAAGGTATTCCAAGGGTTTCTAAAAGGGTTCCAAGGCTATCAAAGAGTGTAGCAATGGTAATATTCGAGGTTATTCGAATCGGGTAAGTCCTCTCTCTTTGTAATTTCTATTTTCATAGTGAAGATATGTTGCTTTGTGCCGCGATTTTTCCTGCAAGTGTTTTCCACGTTAAATCTTTATATTCTCTTGCGTTTGCTTGGTGCTCTTGGATTATTATCCTAGATCCAAATTTGTGTGATTCCGTAAACTAAATCCCAACAGTTTTGATGTTGATAGTTTCACCAAATAGGAGGTGAAGAAGAATGTGAAGAAAAACGAGTTATATAAAATTTATGGAGCCCACTGTGATTTATTTCTCTCGTCCACACTTCGCAAGTTTTATCAGCTTATTTTAGGGCATGAGTTAAAAAATGAGGCGAATCCAAAGTTTAGGTGGACCACACTATAGGCCATGATGGGAATTGAATGCTTATCGTTGAAAACTTTTTTAGGGCTAAAAGGGTTTTGGATCAAACTAATATTTATGGTTTTTGATTCGTTCATATCTTTCTAACCAGATGAATAGATTGAATGACAGATACACATTAGTGTGGGCCTTACACAAATTTCAACTTTTAATGATGGTAATCATTATTAGTGTTATGGAGAACAAATTGACTTATAATATAGGAAGACAGTGTTGCCAGACTCTCACACACCTACACAACATGGCACTTTGATCTCATGATCTCAATGTTGAAGAAGTCTGTCTGACGCTGAGCTACACAGCTAGACCCAACTAACCTGATGATAAATGACTCTCACCTATATGTGGGAAAACACAAATATCAACCTCAGCTAAACTTAAATGCTCTTAAAAGGGATTTCAGGGTGGGCCTTCAAATTTTACCATTTTTGGTGTTGTGGCCCACTTTAGCTATATCTCCTTCAAGTTAGGGTTCATGTCTTAAATTGATCTTGTGAAATAAATGAACGAAGCATATAACACAAGGATCCATGACTGTGGGGCCCCACCTTGATGTGTTTTCTTTACATCCATGCCATCCAACCGATTTGATAGCTCATTTTAGGGCATTATCCTAAAAATGAAGCAAGCATATCCAAATCTCAGTTGGACCATACCACAGGAAATAGTGGTGATTGAATCCCCACCATTAACTTCTTGAAGGATACTGGATTGTTTATTGTCATCCAACCTTTTGATAAGGTCATAGAGACATGGATGAAGGCCCACACAAATATTAGCTCCAAAACTTTTTGTAGCCTATAAGAAGTTTTTAATGATCAAGTCACCACTATTTTATCAAATATGGTCCAACTGAGATTTGGATCCACTTTATTTTTGGATCATGCTATGCCACAAAATGAACTGTCTAAATGGTTGGATGACTTAGATGTAAGGAACATACATCAAGGTGGCCCCAAAGTTAGGGATCCTACCTACGGTAGATCTAGGGATCCACCAAAGCCACATCGGCATTCCTTAGCCAGTCATTCTTAATGGTTGCCTTTTCACAAATACCAATACACTGGTTACGTGTCCCAGTGAGCATGCTAATCCATCCAACCGTAGCATTTCTCCTCTCTAATATCATACCCATGTAAGAGATCTTGACCGTAGTAGCATTGTGGTATGGTAAAAATCTCGAAAAGGAAGGAATATTTCAAATATTCTTAAGCTAGTCATCTGAAAGGTTTTGAAATTTTTTTTGGACCAAACTATTAACGTCCTTAAATCAACAATTGTACGAATTTTAAGTGAAGAAAACATCACGTAGTATTCAATCCTAAGGAAGTGACATCAACAATATTAGTTATTGGGCCTACTGGAATTTAAATCGAATCCGTTCATTTTCTTTATTGCTCTCTATTTATATGAGAAGATGATAACTTTTTGTTGATATGATCTCTATATGACTCATAAAACCTGATAACTTATAAAGGTGTCCATTCGATACAAACTATTTTCTTGTGATGCGGTTAATGTGACTAGCGGATGTTAATTATGCTTCCGACTGTGGCCTTCCATGACATTCCAAAATTAATGGATGGAATGGATTTCACACATATGCGATGGTGGACCCCACATGGTGCACGGACACCCTAGAAGTTTTATTATGGTGTATTACATTTAAGAAGTTTTGAACTGTAAGAGTTTAGTAACTAGTTTCTTGTAGTGTAGTCCATTTAAGCCTTTTGTCTGCTTCCTTACAGGACTCATGCTTTAAATTATTTTATTAAGATATATATATATATATGACATGGATAAATTATATGCATCACGATGGCCTATAACAATTAATAATAATGTCCGATGGCTGTTCACTCCTAACTATTTTCTTATGGTAGGGTCCACCTTATCTTTGGATGTAATTCATTCTTTGTCTATAAAAAGCAATGAGATGGAAAACCTACCATGACATTAAATTAAATCTTGAATCCAATGGACGGAAATAGATCTTTGACACATATCACATAGTGGGCTCCCACAACTCTTAACACATAATAACCTAAATCCTTAACACATGTCAATTTCGACCCTTAACACATACTTGATAGTGGGCCCCATAGACAGCGTCCTTATAGTGTTGAGGGTTAGGGCTGAGGTAGTCATGTGTTAAGGGTCGAAAATTTCATGTGTTATGCTCTGAGGTTATCATGGTCGAGGTTATCATGTATTAAGGGTTGAGGTTGTTATGTGTTAAGGGTTGAGGTTGTCTACATTAATGGTAGAGATTGTCATGCGTTAAGAGTCGAGGTTATCCTGCATTCACTATAAAAAAAAAAAAAAAAAAAAGGACTAAATTCGTAGCAAAAAATAAAAATGTACAGTTTTGGCCCATAACCATTGGTACTATATTTATTGCTTTTTCAATGTTAAGGTTGTTATGTCACTATTAAAAGGGAATAAAGGCTACAAACTAAATTTGTAGTGAAAGAATGTTTTAGTTCATAGTCATTTGTACCATAGATATTGCTTTTGAAGGATTAAGGTTGCCATGTATTACGGGTCGTTGTTATCATGCATTTATTGCGAAAATGGAGAAAAAGCTACGGATTCGATATGCAGCAAAAGACTGTTTTGGCCGCAGCTTTTTGGTACCGTAGCCGTTGCTTTGATGGTTTAGGTTGCTGTGTTAACCTCCATCCTTCACACATACGAAACTGTTACGGTCAAAATCCCCCACGTACGAACGGAAGGTCCTGATTTTTAGGCGCATCCACGCGGAGAGATCTACCTCATGGATGAATTAGATCTTGCAGCAGTGTTACACTTTGGCACGTGTGCTTGCATGCAGATAGCCTGCCTTATAAACGCCTTGATGTATCTCCATCGTGTGAAAGCTCTTATCCGGTGTTGATACTCTGGCAGAGCCAATACATAAATTGTCCACGTTACACACATGAAATACAAATTCGACCGTCCAAATCCTCGGGCCCACCTTAGATATTTCATAATGCCAAATCATATCAATTTAACATATCTATTCTCTTATGGATTTTTTATTTTACTATTTTAAAATTTACCCGTCCATTAAATGTCAACCCATCGGCCATTTAAAACATTATTTCAGTGTTTACTTTTTGATTTTTGACCCATCTGAAGTGAGGCCCACAATACGGACGGTGTGATTTGAGCCATATATATTGCAAATGCACGAATACTAAGTTCTGCTGCGGAGTTTTGAAGCTCGCAGAGGATGATTATGAATATCCGTACACATGCACACAGCCAATGAAAATAAAAAAAAAGTCATATATAATCCAGGCCGTCCAAACGGTAGATCTCTTTGTGGATGGATACATATAAAAAAAAATTACAATAAAGGATAGATCTAACTGTCTGATTAGTGTCCATCGAATGGATGGTTGAAAGATAGTCCAAGAAAATGATTCTTGAGAGCCGGAAAATCCAAGATTATTCCACAAGCGTGTAGCTTTGTGCACATCCACACGCAGGCACATGTGCAAATATGAAACTGCTTAATCTTAAATGGATGGTCAAAATCCTTTTCTTAATCATTCATTTGTTTTGATATGTTGTGGCCCACCTAAGGAGTGAAATGTCCTGATTTTTATGCCGTGAGATCTAAACAGTGTAGCCTAGCAGATGGAAAGCTAAGATCCCACGCCTGTGTTAGCAAACTTATGATATTATAAAATTTTCTATGGACCATCAATTTCGATGGCCAATGATTCGATGGTTAGGATTATCCAGTCAAAGCTATCCTTCGTGGTCACTATCAGTTCAAGGTCATCATTTTCTTTGGTAACTACTGGATGCCTCTGGAATGATGTAATATGAGAAGAATTCCTGACCGTCATAGCCCACGTGATGGATGGTGGGCCCAGATGTCATGACCATCGCGTGGAGACTGGGCTATTTAATGGCTTGATAAGACCTGTCGTACTACATCTATCTTAATTTAGTTGATTCGTGAGGGTCTTTCAGCCGCCTGCCGCCTGCATGGTCATGACTCGTGTTAGAGCTGCGTCAGTGTCAACCCGACCCCAACCAGTTTTACTAAATGGGCCTACTATGATGTATGTGTTTCATCCATGCCATTCATCCATTTTTACAGATCATTTTAGGCGTGATGCCAAAAATTAGAGGGATATACATCTCAGGTGGACCACACCACAGGAAAACAATAGTGATTGGATACCCATCATTAAAATCATCCTAAGGCCCACTGTACTGTTTATTTAACATCCAATCTGTTGATTAGGTCATACAGACCTAGATGAAGGGAAAACACAAAGATCAGCTTGATCCCAAACTTTTATGGGCCCAAAATGTTTTTAATGGTCGACGTTCATTTGACACTGTTTCTTGCAATGTTGTCCGGTTGAGATAGGGATATACATCATTTTTAGTCTCATATATTAAAATGATCAAGAAAAATAAATTAACAGCGTGGATGAAACACATACATCATGGTGGGGCCCATAGAGCATGGAGAGTAGCTAATCCGTTTCCCCTCCTAGCAAGCCAAAATTTTGTGGCCTACCGGAACGTATGTGTTTTATCTACTCTCTACATTCATTTCGTGGAATTATTTTAAGGCATGAGCCTAGAAATTTCGGAGCTTCGAAGATACGTGGAATTTCTCGTCGAAAAAGAGAATATTCCACCACCTAAGTGCGTTTTTCCTTCCAAGGAAAATTTTTGTGGGCCCACTATAATAGGTGTGTTTTTTCCAAAGAGTGTTTTATACGAAATCGGATTGGGTATTGAGTTACTCAGTGCGCTCTCATGGTACTGATTAAACTCTGTTGAGCCCACCATTAATGTACGTGGATTATCCACGCCGTTCATCCATTTTTACTGATCATTTTAAGTTTTGAGCTCAAAATTAAAGCATATCCACAGCTCAAGTGGACCATAACAGATTAAACAGTGGACCTATTAATTTCCACTGTTGAAATCTTTCTAAGGCTCACAGTGATGTTTATTTGTCATCCAACCTGTTAATAAGATCAATCAGACATGGATGATTTGAAAACACAAATATCATCTTGATCTAAAACTTCTGTGGCCCCTAAGAACTTTTCAACGGTAGACGTTCAATTCACACTGTTTTCGTTGGTGTGGTCCATTTGAGCTTTGGATAGAATTAATTTTTGGGGTAAATCCATAGAATTATCTGTTAAAATGGATGGATGGAGTGGATAACATGTATGAATGACGGTGGGCTCCACAGGGTTTACTCAGCACGCTTAGGGTACTGAGTTACTGGGTACGCAACCCACTGCCGTTTTATACGCGCTTTTCATTCATTTCATTACAATATTTTAAAGCATGAGGTAAAAAATATGACAAATACAAAGCTTAGGTAGACCACAGTATAAAACAATGAATATTTTAGACATGTAGCAATGGATATTTGTGTTTTCCCTTTATACATGTTTGAGTGACCATATAAGCAGGTTGTATGTCTAATAAACATGACGGTGGAATACCCCACGTAGGTTTAAACAATGGGCATCATTATTCCCACTGATTCCTGAAATGTGGTCCACCTAAGATTTGGATCAGCCTCATGTTTTGGCTCAAGGACTAAAATGACCTAACAAATGAATAGATGGTATGGATAAAACATATACATTATAATATAGGTCATAGGATGGTAATGACGTCATTCAAACCCAATGCCCTCTAAAATGCCACGGTTGTCAAAGTTTTTCGGAGAGAAAATAACCATGTAAATAATCATCACTTATTTGCATTAAGTCAAACAGGCCTGAAATATCGACCGTCCATCTATCATAAGTATTTGGGAATGGGCCGGGTTTTACTCGGGCCACGACGTTAGCATGACCAACTATAACAATAGGTTAACAATTATAATCCAGTAGCCCAAACCCATCCCATGGCCCATTATTTAGTGGCCCGTTTCAATCCACTGTAATTTATCAAGTATCACACGAGCCCATATCAAACCCAGCCTGGGAAGATGGGTTGCCCCCATATTGTCCTTTTGGGCATTTTTGGATTTTCAATGCTTAGAAGCCACGGACATCACGTTGGCCTCTAGGCTATTTCCCACTTGGAAGTCATCATGATTAGGGTCCACCTGTTGGATGGTCCTGATTGACGTGCGTGTTAAAGGGGAAATAGAAATTCGTCTTTTGACTTCTTTGTCGGTGCGAAGGAATTGGTATGGAGGCGAGAGAAATCTAGGGTAAAGGACTGGTACTTACCGTCGCGCATTGCAAGCGCTAAATTCAGTGCCCCACGTATCCTACGCCGTGCATGTGTGCAAGATCCAGGCCTTCCATTGGGCAATACAAACCGTTTAAGTTCGTTGGCCCACTAACTGGCCGGTCACAAATGTATTAAAAATGGGACAATTACAATATGGAAAATGAATGGTCCACATTCAACCAACAGCAGCCAAGGCGGTAAATACATTGGTAATACAGTAGAGGTGTACATGAGTTGAGCTTGGCACAGCCCGGCTGGGCTCAGTCCTCAAGCCTGACTGGCCAACTTGGCTTGGCTCATTTAGCAGCTCAGATAGTTTGAGTCAAGATTGAGCCTATGTGCCATTTTCTCCATGGAGTGGACTTTCAATTTCTCACATAATGTAAAGCACCGGCACCGGTTTACAGGTATTCCATCAAACACTTCGTGAGCAATATGAAAATCAAGATACAAAGATATTTGTTTCATATTCATACCTTCCTTGCCACCAGCCGACGCTTTACTTCGTTGAGTCATTTCATCAAATACTTGCTGAGCAGCACAATATCAAAATAATCAGGTCACCCAATTGTTTCGATCCGAGTTCAGTTCGAGTTGGGGTTTGATCCGAGCCAGGTGGACCTCAGGCAAGCTTGAACTCAGCTCAAAATTATATCAAGCTAAAAAAAAAAATCAGCTCAACTAGGCTCCGACTCAATTTCAAACCAAGCTGGATCAAACTTTTTCAAGTGTAACTGAGCGAGCTAATCGAACTAACTCGGTTCATGTACAATTCTAAGTTACAGCAAGATTCAGCAACTCACCTGAATTAAAAATGAGTCTGAATTTGACCTGTTTTATGGCTGCCTATAACACTCAAACTGTGTTGGGTCCACCATCTCAATGTATATGTAAAATCCACTCCGTCCATCAGGTGAAAAACCCTTTTGTAAACCTTATATATGATAGATAAGCTTCATGAAATACTCATATATATGAGATACCCAAATGGCAACAATGTAAAATTGCTTACCAAAACAGCTAAGTTTATTCGGTGTGGCCCACTTGAGTTTTATATCAACTGATTTTTGTATCTACTCTTCATCCTACTGAGTTACACCTGATTAATTTGATGAAAGATACAAATATAGTGGCCCCACACATAAACTTATGTATGACATTCCATCCCTACTGTTCCATATGTTGTAGCGCATCTGGACAGTGGATCTAGCTGAATTTTTAATCTTCTGACCTACCACCCAGGATAGAACCTGATTGGCGGAGCGGATTTTACAAATACAACATGGTGAGCCCCACCAGTCATGGGTGGGCTGCACACATATCAGACGTATGGTAATTACCATACGTAAGGAAAATGTGAAAGGGGCAAGGGAAGTATGGGATTGTGTGGTGATCCCAACAGCCACTTTGTGAGGCCCACCTTGATGTATATTTTTAATTCATACCGTCCATCTATTTTGCTATCTCATTTTAGAGCACTAGCTCATACTTGAAGCATATCCAAAGCTCAAGTGATCCACACCACGGAAACCGTGGGGATACCGATGTTCACGGTTAAAACCTTCCTAGGGCCATGACCTTATATTGAAACTCCTGTGAGTCTACCACCATGGCATGAGTCTACCACCATGGCATGAGTAATAGCCCATGAGTGTAACGAGCTTCTTTTCTCTTTATAGCCATCTATTTATCTTAAATTATTAGAAAATATCAGAATTGTCTTATCAAGTATATTTTCTAGTAATGTTATATTACCGTTGGAGCGCAAAGTATCAACGTTTGGATTACTTAAACATTTTACCCATTCGTCAAAATTGGAAAATAGAGTATCTTATTGGGCGCCTTTGGTCAAGGATGATATCACGTAGTATGTTAGATTTAGTGATAATTGGCGGTAATAACCAAGAGTGGTAGTATTTAATAAGGTGTACGAAACTAGGGCTGTACATGAACCGTATTAGCTCGGTTAGCTCGCTCGACTCGACTCTCGAAAAAGCTCAATTCTACTTGGTTCAAAATTGAGTTCGAGCTGATTTTTTGAGCTCGAAAAAATTTCGAACTCAACTCGGATCGAACCCCAACTCGAATTGAACTCGGATCGAACTAGTTCGGTGACTCAGTTACTTTGATATTGATGTTGCTCACCAAGTGTTTGATGAAATGACTCAACGAAGTGTCGGCTAGTGCAAGGAAGGTATGTATGTGAAAGAAATATCCATTTTTTCTTAATTTTGACCTTGCCTACAAGGTATTTGATGAAATACATATAAAACCGCTGATGCTGTTTTACATACGTACAGCGAGAATTTGAATGTGTAATCTATGTGTTTGTGAAAATGTTGCACAGGCGATCTCGACTCGATCTTAGCTTGAGCTCGAACTTGGCTTGAACTGGGCTGAACTACTGACTAAACTAAGCCGAGCTGACCAGTCAAGCTCAAGGATTGAGCTGAGCCGAGTTTGAGCTAGGGTCAGCTAGTGGCCGACTCGACTCGACTCGTGCACACCTCTATACAAAACTGTTAAATGGATTTCATTTACCACCTTATCTTACACCCAACTTAGCTCTTAAACTTCTTCTTCTTCTTCTTTTTTTTTTTTTTTTTAAACACATGCCCACACACTCACGCTAGTGGAATTTCACCACCTATGGGTACTTGAACCCTTGACCCGGTGTTGAGACTCAGCTCTTAAACTTGCCCTCAGCTTGATAACTCAGATTAAACTCATTCCATTCAAGTTCTCACTAACTACTAAGTGCTTGGAAATGTTCCCACATTCTAGATCATCTCTCCATTTGGAAGAATAGATGATTATGTGGTAACCCCAAAGTGACTTTGTGGGGCTTATTGTGATGTATGTGTTTCCTGCGACAGGCTGTTGTAAGACTATACCACGCTCGTAAGCTACTTGTGGCCACCGCATGTTTTCTAGAAATCCACTTCATCCATCCGTTTTTTCATCTCATTTTAGACGATATCTCAAAATGAGGCGGATCCAAAACTCAAGTGGGCCATATAAGAGGAAAAGGTGAGAAGAGAAATGGCTACCGTTGAAATTTTCATAACGGGGCCACAATAGTTTTGTTACATTTTTTTTTTTTTTTTTCAGTTCATCCAAGTGAAAATGACTTTATGAATAGTTTGGATGGCAGATAAAGGTGGACTTCAGGAAAATTTCAACGGTAAGCATTTCTTTCTAGCCTTTTCTTCTTGTGTGGCCCATTTGAATTTTGGATCGGCTTCATTTTTAGTTATCTGTAATAGAATGAGATGAAAAATGGATGTACCAGGTGGATTTCTTATAAACATTACGATGGGCTCAACGTAGCTTCCGAGCGCACGAACTTTCTGATACAAACTGTGCAGGAAATCCACGTACCTATCCATCTCGGAAACGGATTGGTTACTTCCCCTGCCACCAGCCCGGTGGCAGGTGGTCGGTGCTCTGTGGGCCCACCATGATGTATGTGATTCATCCATGCCGTCCATATATTTTTTCCAGATCATTTTATGATATGAGACCAAAAATGAGGTTTATCTCAATCTTAAGTGGCCCACATTACATGAAACAGTGTTGAATAAGTGTAAACCATTAAAAACCTTTTGGGGCATAAAAGTTTTGGATCAATCTGATCTTTGTTTTTTCCCTTCATCTCGGCCTGTATGACCTAATCAATAGATTGGATGTCAAATAAACTGTACAGTGGTCCTTATGAGGATTTTAATGGTGGATATCCAATCACAATTGTTTTCCTGTGGTGTAGTCCAGATGAGATTTATATCCCTTTCGTTTTTGGGATTGAGTCATAAAATGATCTATAAAAATGGATGAACAGAATGGTTGAAATAGATACATCATGTCTGCATGAGTTGTATATGTGGTGTGATTGATTCTATGAGGTGTGATTGATTCTATGATTAGTCCTTGTAAATATAAAAATATTATATTTAGTTTTCTTTAGAATAAGATTTTTTTTCTTTTATATGAGATGTAATTGTATCTATGTATAGCACCCGATTAGGAGAAGATAATTTAATTCAAATTATTCATAGAAACTATAATCTGACATGGTATCAGAGCGGGTTCGATTCTAAGGAGCTCGTATTCTGGTCGCTTCGTTGGCCACTCCAAGGACGTTGCATCCGTTGCTTTCTCCATCAATAAGACGATCAAGCTCTCCTGACTCTTTACGCCAATCATCTTCTTCATCCAACGGTCCTCGACGAAGGCCGTAACATTGGGAGCGTATGACACCGGAGTCACCACCGTAAATCTGTTGTGAGTGCGATGGCAATCACCACAGACGCAACAACTGAACCAGCTCCAATACCAGCACCACAGATTATTGTCTACCAAGACAATTCTGTGCTTCCTACCGGTACACACTAGATGAGACCAATTACTCATTATGGTCTCAACTCATGGAAATGCGTATTGGCGCTCGTAACAAAGTAAGATATCTCACCGGAGAAGGGAAAAAACCTGCACCCGGAGATCCCAATATTGAAACATGGATTATCGAAAATCACAAAGTGAAAGTTGGCTTATTGACTCAATGAGTCTGTCGCTGATGCAGCGATTTATTCGTCTCCCCACAACCAAGGAGATATAGGAGGCTGTATCGAAAACCTTCTATGATGGATCGGACGAAACCTATATCTTTGAATTAAATCAGAGATCCTTTTCTACCACACAAAATGGTCGACCATTATCAATGTACTATAATGAACTTGTTGCTATTTTCTAAGAAATCGATTACAGGACTTGTAACACCCTGAAAATCGGGGGTCGCGCATCCGCTCAACTCCCGAGTTCCCGAGAATCACTATTAACAGATTTTCATTAATATACATTTAATCTGTTTAAGTTGCGCAGCCTGAAATTCTCTGAACATGAAGCATGAACACGCAAGTCTGCTGAAATGAAAGAAGTCTGACATATATATATACAAGTCCAAAATATAAATGGGTCGCACAAGGCGTTGCCCAACCAAAACAACAAAAGAATATTATGTCCAAAAGAATGAGGCTAAGCCCATTGCCCAGCCATCCAATCCCGCCCCTCGAGCAGGCGGCGAACCCTCCATCAGCTGGAAGTATAACAGCTCGTCCTCCTCGTCCAGGTACGCCTCGCCAAGCTCCTCCAATCCCGAGTCACCTGCATCTATGAAAGGGTCTGGTTGGTGTTTTAAAACAAGGTCCCAGAGTGGGAGTGAGTGATCAACTCAGTGGGTGCTATTAATCTCAAGTTATCGCAGGCATCAATTATAATATGATCTTAATAAAAAGCAGACAATCACATATGTCTAAGTAATCTTTTTAATGCGCATGTATGCAGCATGACATGATGCATGCCCTCACCACAACGCTCCCTCGTGCGACATCATCTAACGATCGCCAATGCCAACACTCCCTCAGTGCGACCTCGACTGCCGAGTCGCAATCTAACTAGTGCGATGCAATGTGTTCGTGTTAACCGAGTTATTAGTTAGGTCCATTCATACAGTAGATTGGGGATTCTGGTACACCCCACATATTAATGCCCTAATCTGGGTGCGAGGCCAAGACCCCCCAATGCCTGAGGCCGAGGCCCCACGGTCCGTGATCCCGTCGGGTTCCTCATCCCCGACTTCAAGCACATGAGGAGTGCCAATAGAAAGAGATAGCTCACGGTCACTACGGGGAGGCGCGGTACCCCATCGTAGGCCGACAGCCCGGACACAGTGTCTCATTCCACCATGCCCAGCTCACGAGGCTGTGGACCAATTTCAAGTGGGTTATTGATGAGCTACAACGGTTGTAGGGTGTCCCAGGTTCCATACAAGTGTGAGCAAACAGGGTTAACAATCAAGGTTGGTCAGATAGTAGGCTAGACCGCACGAGCCCAGGCAAGTGCATGGCGGAACGACATCGGGTGCAAGCAACCCATGTAGTCTAACTACAGTCGCCCACACGCACTCGCCCAAATCCATGGGATTAGCCTCAAGGCGGTCCTACCAACGAGACCGCCTTAACTCTCCTTGTTTTCTTGACCAACCCTAGGGTTTGGATGGTAATCCACAACATGTCAACGGACAGAGCTATCAACTAGCAAAATCATCATCATGTTCTCACACCTCAATCATATAATTCAGATTCGTCTAATAAGCAAGCTAACACAATTTATGAGCAATGGTGCATGTGTGCTGTGTGTGTTGGTGAGGAAGTTGCTCACTTCCTACAACTCATAGAAACAATTACATAGGAATTAATAAGGCACGCATACTATAGGGCATCATCATATGAGCAATCTAATAAGTCATCAACAAGCGATCATCAAATTTGCACCAAGTCATGTAAGAAGCAAGAATAGCATCATGTGAAGAAATGAAATAAAACATACAATTCCATACCATTCTAAATAAACATAAATTCTTAGGTTTTCTCTACACTCACTAATGCATCAACCAAGCAATCAAAATCATTAAACTCATATTGAAATTGGTGCTAGGCCACCTAGGAGTAATAGTCCGCACCTATGGTTCGTTGGAGATCCGGAAAATGCCCTAGGAAGGAGGGCTTTCGGGTCGATCGGCCGGAATCCCTAAACCAAGCTCTTGCATGTTAGAATTCCAAACCAAACCCACCTTCCTACATAGATTTCATGAAGAATAGATGAGAACCTTACCTAGGCAACCCACGGTCGGTCGTTGAAGTCAAGGAGGAGAGTTCCTCCTTATAAGAGAGGCAAGGTGTTGGAAGGGTTGGCTCTCTTGGGGCCCCACTTTGATCTAGGGTCCACCTTGGATCTCCTCCTTCTCTCTTTCTCCTCTTTACTCTCCTTCACTCTCATTCTCTCTTGGTGGTTGTAGCAAATGAGAGAGAGAGTTATGAGAGATAGGGTTTATCCCCTAGACTTGGGCCCTTTGTCCTTGAGTTTCCCCAAATTCCCAAAATAGCCTAATAGGTCTCCTTTTTCGTGTTGGAGTGGCCCTAACACTCCCTTGGCCACCAAATTCGGCGGGTAGGTGCCCTATGGCCCGATTAGGGCCCATGTAAAATTTGGGACCAAACGGATGGACGATTGTGGGGTTTGAGTCAACAGTTCTGATCCTTAAACGGCCCTGAGGGGTCCATTCTGGTGATTGGAGTGATTCTGATGGTCCTCTGGCTATGAAATTTCTAAGATAGGTGCTTCATGGCCCGATAAAGGGCCATGTAAAATTTGGGGACGATCGGACTTGGGGTTTGGTCGTAAGGGTGCGATTTGTGATCGACGGTCACCGACCGACGATCGGGTCCCAGAGTTGGTGGACGGGTGTAGAAAAATTCATTAGACCCCCACCGTAAATATGGAAGAGATCCGATGGTTGGATAGCCTGAAATCTCAGTTTCATTTGCAAGCGCCAGATTTTGGTCCTGGCATGGGTGGGGTGCATTTAGTCAGTGTCAGATCCCACTTCTGAGTGTCCGCTGGGTCCGCGGTCCGCGATGGTCCACAAGCCCAGTGAGTTCTATGGTTCCCTAAATTTTTAGATTTTTCTAACCTTCCGGCGTCGCGGTATAGCCCGTACGCTGGGTCGCGTATGCTTAAAACGCTCGGTCCTGCGAAAAATCTTACGTGGACGCCCCAGGACACTGTACCGGTTGGACGGGTCGTTACAGGACTATTTCTCAGGAAGAAACAGTTGAAGGGGTGGTCCAGTTGCATTTCGCGATGGCTAGGTTTCGAGTTCATATTTTTTTAAGTGGACTCGACTCCGAATTTGATCAGGTCTGTGGAGAAATCTTACGAAAAGACCCAAAACTCGATTTGGAGAGCTCGTATGCATATGTCAGGAGAGAATATTAACAGAGACAGACAATGGGAGGCTCTCTTCCAATCTCCGAGCATTCGGCTATGCTGGCTAACCAAACTCGACAAGGAACGTCGTCTGGCTCATCGAAAAATCGAAATAATCAATCAACTGGAAAGTCTAGTGGCCCGATATGTACTCATTATGGTGAAACAGGTCATTCGAAACAATGATGTTATGAAGTCATTGGTTATCCTGAGTGGTGGGACTTCACAAAGAAACCTCGAAAGAAGATTGTAGGGAAAGCTATGGTGACATCTACGAAAGAAGACCAATCGCAGCCTACAGCAAACGTTGTCCATCCAGGTATTGTCGGTAAGACATCTGTATTCTCTGCAACTGCTAAGAACAGTACTTGGATTATTGATATAGGTGCATCCAATCATATGACAAGGGACTCCGGTCAGTTGCATTCCGTTCTCCCTTCTTCTCAATCTGTTATCTCCACAACTAATGGTAGTACCTCTCCTATTACTGGAGAAGGATCTGTCATCTTATTTAATGCTCTCACATTAGATACTATCCTTGTTGTTCCATCCCTTGAGTATAATTTTTTGTCTGTTAGCCAAATTACCTCCACTCTTGCTTGCACTGTGACTTTTTAGCCCTCATTTTGTGTTTTTCAGGACATTCTAACTCAAAAAATTCTTGGTTGTGGTGTTAGACGGGGCAAACTCTACTACTTGGAGTTGATAGAAAATGGGGGACCGAAATTCAGTCAGGCAAATCAAACTAGTAGCGAAGACAAATCTCGAGCAACTATATGGTTATGGCATCGGAGACTAGGACATCTGTCCTTTGATTATCTTAGAAAATTACACCCACATCTATTTTCAGCTTTGAATGATTTAAATTTTCATTGTGACATTTGTGAATTGGCTAAGAGTCATCGTGTTTCTTATTTACCAAGTTTGAATAAAAGTTCAAAACCTTTTGTTGTTATTCACTCTGATGTTTGGGGTCCTGCAAAAATTCCTTCTATTTCAAAAGCTCGCTACTTTGTTACAATTATTAATGAATGCACTAGAATGACTTGGGTGTCTCTGCTTTACAAAAAGAGTGATATATGTACAGCATTTCAGGAATTTCATAATATGGTGTGTACTCAATACCAAAAACGGATTGGTGTTTTGCAATCTGACAATGGTACTGAGTATATAAATACATCCTTCGGTGAGCTTTTGAGCCAATATGGGATTCGTCATCAGACTTCTTGCACCTATACTCCGCAGCAAAATGGATTGACAGAGAGGAAGAATAGACAACTATTGGAGGTGGTTCGTGCCTCTCTCTTTGGCATGAACATGCCTCAGTTCTATTGGGGAAAGGCTGTAAAATTCGCTACTTACCTCATTAATCGAACACCTTCTCGAGTCATAGATTTTCAAACTCCCCAACAAAAGATGCAATCCTTACTTTCAGTTCCTCATCTCCCAAATCTTGAACCACGAGTCTTTGGTTGTACGGTATATGTTCATATCCCCAAAAGTTTGCGAAACAAACTTGATTCATGTGCAAAACGGTGTGTCGTTGTTGGCTATTCTGAGTTTCAGAAAGGATACAGGTGTTATGACCCTCAAACTCGAAAATTACATGTAACTTTGGATGCTTCTTTTCGTGAAGTAGAACCTTATTACACAGGGGAAGTCTCTGGCCCTTCTCTTTAGGGGGAGAGCTCTATTGAAGAGAATGTGGAAGTTGGCGGAGGAGATGAGTTTATGGAGTTAGAAAAAGTGAATGAAATTTTTGAGAAAAGTGTTCATCAAAGCTGTGATAGTATTCCTAAAGTTGAGAGTGAATTGATAGTTCTTCCCCAAAATAATTCAGGTATTCCCGACATGTCAGAATCACCGATGCCCTCAGAGTTGTCCATGTCCACACCATTAACTAAAGAATCAACCCAAAATGTTCTTCCTCAGGTAATCTTGAATCCCATATTTAATGAGTCTAATGAAACACATGTTCCTGCAGAAGATATAACTCCTAAATATCTACAAAGATCAACTAAGAGAGTTCCAAAGAAATAATATAAACCTGATCCTAAAGCCAAGACCAAATACCCAATTAGTAACCATGTGTCCTCCCATAAATTGTCTACATCATATGCATTTACTGTTAATCAATTATCCACTGTATCTATTCCTAGTAGTGTGCAGGATGCATTGACTGATCCGAAATGGACAAAGGCGATGAACGAAGAGATGGAAGCTCTGCAAAAGAATGCGACTTGGGAACTGGTTCCGTTACCCAAAGGAAAGAAGACAATTGGATGTAGATGGGTGTTCACGGTGAAACTCAAAGTGGATGGCAGTATTGATAGATATAAAGCAAGGTTAGTTGCAAAGGGGCATACCCAAAGATATGGTGTGGATTATCAAGAGACTTTTGCACCGGTAACCTAGATCAATACAATTCGCATTCTCATATCTATAGTGGCAAATCGGGATTGGCCCTTGCAACAATTTGATGTCAAAAATGCTTTCCTCAATGGAGATTTAGAGGAAGAGGTATACATGGAGTTGCCACCCGGAGTCAAACGTAGTTCCTTGTGTACAAGTGAAGTTTGTAAATTGAAAAAGTCATTGTACGGGTTGAAACAGTCACCTAGAGCTTGGTTTGGGAGGTTCTCTTCTATAATGAAGGCATTCGGTTATAAACAAAGTAATTTAGACCATACTTTGTTTATAAAACAAAAAGACGGAAAGGTAACAGTTTTAATCGTGTATGTCGATGATATGGTCTTGATAGGAAATGACCCATGTGAAATGAAAGCATTACAGGAGTATTTGGCTGCTAAATGCAAAATGAAGGATCTCGGGCAACTTAAATATTTCTTGGGGATTGAGGTTGCAAGATCGAAACACGGAATTTTTCTTTCACAACGGAAATATGTGCTAGATCTTTTAACCGAAACTGGAATGCTTGCTTGCAAACCAGCAGAAACGCCCATATAAATGAATCATAAACTCGGAGTTTTTTCAGGTCAAGCTCCAACAGACAAGAGTCGTTATCATAGGTTGGTTGGGAAATTAATCTATTTGTCTCACACGAGGCCGGATATAGCTTATGCAGTGAGCGTCATAAGCCAGTTCATGCATGCACCAAGTGAAGAGCATATGAATGCGGTATATCAAATCTTAAGATATTTGAAGAGTGCACCAAACAAAGGTTTGTTATTCTCCAAAAACAGTATCTCTAACATTGAAGGATATACGGATTCTGATTAGGCAGGTGATCAAATCAACAGAAGGCACGTCTAGCTATTTTTACCTTTGGGGAAGGTAATCTTGTCACTTGGAGAAGCAAAAAAGCAGAAGGTTGTGGCAAGATCAAGTGCAGAAGCTGAATTCGGAGGTATGGCTCATGGTGTATGCGAATTGTTGTGGCTTAAAAGTGTACTAAAAGATTTATGAATTGAATATGCAAAACCTATGAATCTCCATTGTAATAATAAGGCAACTATTGAGATTTCACAGAATCCTGTACAACATGACTGCACCAAACATGTTGAAGTTGATCGTCATTTCATCGAAGAAAAACTCAATCAAAAGATTATACAGTTTCCATTTGTTCAGTCTGAAAGCCAGTTAGCGGATATACTCACGAAAGCAATTTCCGGAAAGGTGTTCCATGGTAAAATTGACAAGTTGGGCATGATAGATATCTATGCTCCAACTTGAGGGGGAGTGTCTGCATGAGTTGTATATGTGGTGTAATTGATTTTATGAAGGGTGATTGATTCTATAATTAGTCATTGTAAATATAAGAATATTTAGTTTCCTTTAGAATAAGATTTTTTTCTTTTATATGAGATGTAATTGTATCTATATATAGCACCCGATTGGGAGAAGATAATTCAATTCAAATTATTCATAGAAACTATAATCTAACACATCAGGGTGAGGCCCACAGAACATCGACCACCAGGCACGGGGTTGGTGGCAGGGGAGTAGCTAATCCGTTTCCATCTATCTCTGGTTATGATGGAACGCGATGCTAAAGCCTTTCGCAGGAGGTTCCTGCACAAGGATGCAGGATGGGGCCCACTGAGATGTTTGTGAGAAATCCACCCCATCCATCCTTTTTTGAGCTCATTTTAGGACGTGCATCCAAAAGAGAGGTGTATAAAACACTCAAATGAGCCACTGGTGAGGAAACATTGGGAATTTAGTAAGAACTGTTGAAGCATTCTTTTGGTCATAAAAGCTTCATATAAGAATATCATTTTGGTTTTTTCACTTCATCCCATTGCCAATGACCTTATAAACGGTTTGGATAGCATATAAACATGTAGGTGGAGCGCAGGAATATTTCAACGGTGGGAATTTCTTTTCCTAATTTTCCCTTTCATGTGACCCATTTGAGTTATGTCTCCAACTAAATTTATGGACGCATGTCCTAAAATGATCTCGTAGAACGGATGGACGGAATGGATTTCTCACAAACATTTCAATGGGCCTCACCTAGCATCCTTGCACAGAAACTTCAGCCGATTTTTCCGGACACAAGTAAAAGATACTTCGTTTCAATATTGGGGTCTTGGCATTGATCCCTAGTGTGAACTTGCAGTTGGGTGTACCGACGAAATCCGCTTCCGTATTAGAAATGCATCTTTGAATGTGGATGAATTGTGGTTTGATGCATCTCACATCAATGGATTACAATTTACATATAAGAATATCATTCATCATTCTCTATTTATTTATTTATTTATTTTTCATAATCCACTAGCTGGGCATTCTTTTTCATAATCCACTAGCTGGATGATCAGAAACGTTAGAGAGGTGGGTCCCACTAGTCACAGCTAAATTCAGAGAATCATCCAAATAATTCAAGCCAAGCACAAATCTAGCTTTTGTAACGGAGAAACGTCCACGGCATACTGTGACAGGGCCTACCACGAACGGTTCTGACGCCGATTAAAATGGCCCAATTGGCAGATTATTTTATTTCACTTAACCGGTCCACGCAAAATTCCTCTTAAAAAAGGACTCAACTTGCCTCGAACCCTGAGCTTCGTGGGGTCCACCGTGACGTTTGCCATATATTCACTTTTCACTGTCCATCCGTTTTCCTACCTCATTTCAGGGAATGAGCCAAACAAGAGGCAGATCCGAAAATCAAGCTGTGGGGATGGAAAAGACCAACCGTTGGGGCCTGCCTGGGTAGGACCCTATACAGATAAGGCTGTCTAAATGGGACTTCGTCAAAGGGGCTGAACATGGGGTTGGACCATTGCTGGCCGTAGATCAGAACCGAATAAAATTAAAATGTTGCCGTAAGGTATCTTGCCTCATGTGGTATCGAGTACAGAGAGAAGCCTTCCAGATGAAGCATTCTCATTTAAAAATATAGCTTCGCTGACTGGCTCTTTTGAGCATTAGAAAATTTTAAGAGGCGGCCGTCGACGCGGATTTCCACGGAATGCCTTTCGCAGTAACTTCCGGTCACGGGTAGCCACGCGGGGTTCACTGTAATGTTTGTGAGCACGTGGGCCAAAACTCAAGTTGACAGGAAACAGTGAGGATTGAAATTTCACCGTTGAAATATTCCTAGGGCCGCACAAGTTTTGGATCAGGCTAATAGTCGTGCTTTCAGCTAATCCCGGTAGGAGTTACCTTATAAACCGTATGGATGGTATATGAACCTCACTGTGGACCCAGGGAGGTTCCCATGGTAGGCATTTCCTTACCTACATTTTCCTATTGTGCACACTACTTGAGTTTTGGATGTGCCTTTTTTTTTTTTTTTCTTCTTGATGGATTTCTCTCGAACATCATGGTGGCCCCACATGGCTTCCCATGAAAGGCGTGGCAATGAGGAAACTGATGGGGATGGAAGACTTCATTTGGATGAGATCCGCCACGTACATCAAGTGCGCCACCCTGTTTTTGTTATGGCAAATAGCGGATTCAAAACTCGAGTGGGCTAAACCACGGGGAACAGTTGAGATGGAAAGTCCCACTAATGAAGTTGTCCAAATTGTGCAATAGTCCTATATGCCATCATCCGATCCACTCATTGTGAAACGTGTGGTAATGACCGTGAAGTGAAGGTAATTAACTGCGAAATGCATGGAAATGACCGTAAATCAAAACGAAATTATCAGGATTAACTGTGAAATGCATGGAATTGATCACGAAATAAATGAAATGAATGAAATTGATCGCTAAGTGAATGAAATGGATTTTCGACCATCGACCTGATGGAATCTTGAAAAATAACTAGGTTAGTTGTTTTAAGTAGCTTCTCCTACCCCAACATCATGTGGGGTACATCAAGTAACTAATTTTAGTTTAGAAGATATTCATATTAAATGAATTAAGAAATAAATGAAAAAAGAAAGAAATTTTTTTTAATATGCTTATATATATATATATATATATATATATATATATATATATATATATATATATGTGTGTGTGTGTGTGTGTGTGTGTGTGTTAGAGAAAATTATAAGTAGAATAGAGTTCTCCATGTAAAAAAAATAAAATAAAAATGCATAGATTGTGATAACGGTAGTCTGCCCATAGGAGCTGCCAAATGAGCGTGGTCCCACCGGACAGGCCAACAACTAGCGTGTGGGCCGCTAGTTTGGCGAGCCCACTCCGAATAGTCTTTTATGACTACGAATTAGGGTATCTATGACTACGGCTATAATGCATAGCTATAAATCTGACCGTAGCATATGACTTTACCATTCTACTTTGAACGTCTACGGTTGAAACCCTTTTACGGGTTACGGAAGTTTTGAATCATTATGAAATTTGTTTTCCTGTTCATCCAATCTTTGTGACGTTATGAATAAATTGGATGGAAAATAAATGTTATGGTGGGCCCTACAAAAGTTTCAAGGGTGAAAATCAATTTTCTGCTGCTCTTTGTGGTGTGGTCAAGTTGATCTTTGGATATAACTTTTTTTTTTCTTTTTTTATAATGCTACTGTGGGGCCATGTGACTTTGATTTCTTTTGAACTGTTGGTACAACTCGCAGTTCGAGGAGCGTCAGTGATCGTCTTCAAGCACCAGCCGATCTGCTTGAAGGAAAAAGCAGAGGCACTTTCGACCTTTGGCAAGGCGTCCGTACATCTGGGCCCTATTTTGGTCACGTAAGAGGGGGTGGGCTTCAACGGGTAAATGGGCCGTAAATGGGTCGTACAGTGGTAAATTTCTCATTAAGATATCCGTACACATGCACACAGCCAATGAAAATAAAAAGTCATATATAATCCAGACCGTCCAAACGGTAGATCTCTTTGTGGATGGATACTTATAAAAAAATTACAATAAAGGATAGATCTAAGTGTCTGATTAGTGTCCATCAAATGGATGGTTGAAAGATAGTCCAAGAAAATGATTCTTGAGAGCCGGAAAATCCAAGATTATTCCACACGCGTGTAGCTTTGTGCACATCTACACGCAGGCACATGTGCAAATATGAAACTGCTTAATCTTAAATGGATGGTTAAAATCCTTTTCTTAGCCATTCATTTGTTTTGATATGCTGTGGCCCACCTAAGGAGTGAAATGTCCTGATTTTTATGCCGTGAGATCCAAACAGTGTAGCCCAGCAGATGGAAAGCTCAGATCCCACACACGTGTTAGCAAACCTATGATATTATAAATTTTCTGTGGAACATCAATTTCAATGGTCAATGATTCGAGGGTTAGGATTAACCGGTCAAAGCTATCCTTGGTGGCCACTATCAGGTCAAAGTCATCATTTTCTTCGGTAACGTCTGGTTGCCTCTGGAATGATGTCATATGAGTCATGACCATCCCGTGGGGTGGGGTCTGAATTGTTTACTGGCCTGATAAGACCTGCGTACCACATCTATCTTAATTGATTCGTGAGGGTCTTTCAGCCGCCTACCGCTTAGGTGGTCATGACTCGTGTTAGATCCGCGTCAGTGTCAACCCGACCCCGGCCAGTTTTACTTAATGGGCCCCACTATGATGTATGTGTTTCATCCATGTCATTCATCAACATTTACTGATGATTTTAGGGCTTTAACCCAAACATTAGAGGGATACATATCTCAGTTGGACCACATCACAGGAAAACAATAGTGATTGGATATCCACCGTTAAAATCCTCCTAAGGCCCACTGTTCTCTTTATTTAACATCCAATCTGTTGATTAGGTCATACAGACCTAGATGAAGGGAAAAAACAAAGATCACTTTGATCTGAAAATTTTATGGGGCCTAAAAAGTTTTTAATAGTCAACATTCATTTGACACCGTTTCTTGTAATGTTGTCCGATTGAGATTGGGATATACATCATTTTTAGTCCCATGCACTAAAATGATCAAGAAAAATAAATTGATAGCATGGATGAAACACATACATCATGGTGGGCCCATAGAGCATGGAGAGTAGCTAATCCGTTTCCCCTCCTAGCAAGCTAAAATTTCGTGGCCAACCGTAACGTATGTGTTTTATCTACTCTTTTCATTTATTTCGTTGGCATGAGCGCAGAAAATTCGGAGCGTGGAAGATAAGTCGAAATTCTTGTCGGAAAAGAGAATATTTCCGAAATTTCGGAGCGTGGAAGATACGTCGAAATTCTCATCGAAAAAGAGAAAATTCTACGTCCTTAGTGCGTTTTTCCTACCAAGGAAAATTTTTGTGGGCCCATCAGAATAGGTGTGTTTTATCGAGAGTGTTTTATACGAATCAGATTGGGTACGGAGTTACTTAGTATGCTTTTACTGTACTGAGTAAACTCTATTGGGCTGACCATTAATGCACATGGTTTATCCATGCTGTTTACCCGTTTTTACGTATCATTTTAGATGTTGAGCCCAAAATTGAAGCATATCCACGGCTCAAGTGGACCATACCATAAGAAATAGTGGACCTATTAATTTCCACTATTGAAATCTTTCTAAGGCCCACAGTGATGTTTATTTGTCATCCAACCTATTAATAAAATTAATCAAACATGGATGAATGGAAAACACAAATATCATCTTGAATTTCTTGATCTAAAGCTTCTGTGGCCCCTAAGAACTTTTCAACGGTAGATATTCAATTCACACTGTTTCAGTTGGTGTGGTCCATTTGAGCTTTGGATAGAATTAATTTTTGGGCTAAAGCCATACAATTATCTGTTAAAATGGATGGATGGAGTGGATAACATGTATGAATGACGGTGGGCCCACAGAGTTTACCCACCATGCTTGGGGTACTGAGTTACTGAGTACGCAGTCCACTTCCGTTTTATACGCACTTTTCATCCATTTCATTGCAATATTTTAAAGCATGAGGTAAAAAATGAGACAAATACAAAGCTTAAGTGAACCACAGTATGAAACAATGAATATTTTAAACATGTAGCGATGGATATTTGTGCTTTTCTTTTATACATGTTTGAGTGACCATATAAGCAGGTTGTATGTCTAATAAACATGACGGTGGAATACCCCACTTAGGTTTAAACAATGGGCATCATTATTCCCACTGATTCCTGAAATGCAGTCCACCTAAGATTTGGATCAGTCTTAATTTTTGGCTCAAAGCCTAAAATGACCTGGCAAAATGAATAGATGGTATGGATAAAACACACATTATAATATAGGTTATAGGATGGTAACGACGTCAGTCAAACCCAATGCCCTTTAAAATGCCATGGTTGTCAAAGTTTCTCGGAGAGAAAATAACCATCTAAATAATCATTACTTATTTGTATTAACTCAAACAGGCCTGAAATATCGACCATCCATCTATCATAAGTATTTGGCAATGGGCTGGGTTTTACTAGGGCCAGGTCGTTAGCATGACCAACTATAACAGTAGGTTAATAATTATAACCCAGTAGCCCAAACCCAACCCATGGCCCATTATTTAGTGGCCCGTTTCAATCCACTGTAATTTATCAAGTATCACACGAGCCCATGTCAAACCCAGCCTGGGAAGATGGGTTGCCCCCGTATTGTCCTTTTGGGCATTTTTGGATTTTCAATGCTTAGAAGCCACGGACATCACGTTGGCCTCTAGGCTATTTCCCACTTGGAAGTCATCATGATTAGGGTCCACTTGTTGGATGGTCCTGATTGACGTGCGTGTTAGAGGGGAAATAGAAATTCGTCTTTTGACTTTTTTTGTCGGTGCGAAGGAATTGAGGCGAGAGAAATCTACAGGAAATGATTGGTACTTACAGTCGCGCATTGCAAGCGCCAAATTCAGTGCCCCACGTATCCTACGTTGCACATGTATGCAAGATCCAGGCCTTCCATTGGGCAATACAAACCGTTTAAGTTCGTTGGCCCACTAACTGGGCCGGTCACAAATGTATAAAAAATGGGACAAATACAATCTGGAAAATGAATGGTTCACATTCAACCAACAGCAGCCTATGGGGTAAATGCATTTTAATACACTTGTAGAGGTGTACATGAGTCAAGCTTGGCACAGCTCGGCCAGGCTCGGTCCTCAAGGCTGACTGGCCAACTTGACTTGGCCCGTTTAGCAGCTCAGGTAGCTTGAGTCAAGACTGAGCCTATGTGGCATTTTCTCCAACATATGGAGTGTACTTTCAATTTCTCACATAATGTAAAGCAACGGCATTAGTTTACAGATATTTCATCCAACACTCGGTGGGCAACATAAAAACCAAGATACAAGGTAATTTGTTTCATAACCATACCTTCCTTGCCACCTGCCGATACTTTACTTGGTTGAGTCATTTCATCAAACACTTGCTCAGCATCACAATATCAAAATAATCGGGTCACCCAATTGTTTCGATCCGAGTTCAGTTCAAGTTGGGGTTCGATCCAAGCCGAGTGGACCTCGGGCAAGCTTGAACTCGGTTCAAAATTATTTCGAGCTAAAAAAAAAACAGCTTAACTAGGCTCGGACTCAATTTCAAACCAAGTCGGATCAAACTTTTTCAAGTCTAATCAAGCGTGCCAATCCAACTAACTCGGTTCATGTACAGCTCTAGGTAACAGCAACCCACCTGAATTAAAAATGAGTCTGAATTTGACCTGTTTTATGGCTGCCTATAACACTCCAACTGTGTTGAGTCCACCGTATCAATGTATATGTAAAATCCACTCCGTCCATCAGGTGAAAAATCCTTTTGTAAACCTTATATATATGATAGATAAGCTTCATGAAATACTCATATGAGATACCCAAATGGCAACAATGTAAAATTGCTTACCAAAATAGCTAAGTTCATACGGTGTGGCGCACTTGAGTTTTATATCAATTGATTTTTGTATCTACTCTTCATCCTACTGAGTTACACCTGATTAATTTGATGAAAGATACAAATATAGTGGCCCCACACATAAACTTATGTATGACATTCCATCCCTACTGTTCCACATGTTGTAGCGCATCTGAACGGTGGAACGGTGGATCTAGCTGAATTTTTAATCTTCTGACCTATCACCCAGGTTAGAACCTGATTGGCGGGCAGAGCAGATTTTACAAATACAACATGGTGAGCCCCACCAGTCATGGGTGGGCTGCACACAGATCAGACGTATTTTAATTACCATACGTGAGGAAAATGTGAAAGGAGAAAGCATACAATGTCCTATTTGGAAGGACGGGGATTGTGTGGTGATCCCAACACTCACTTTGTGCGGCCTACCTTGATGTATATGTTTAATCTATGCCGTCCATCTATTTTTCTATCTCATTTTAGAGCATTATCTCAGACTTGAAGAATATGCAAAGCTCAAGTCGACCACACCACAGGAAACTGTGGGGATACCGATGTTCATAGTTAAAACCTTCCTAGGGCCATGACCTTAGGTTGAAACTCTTGTGAGTCTACCACCTTGGCATGAGTAATAACCCATGAGTGTAACGAGCTTCCTTTCTCTTTTTAGCCATCTATTTATCTTAAATGATTAGAAAATATTAGAATTGTCTTATCAAGTATATTTTCTAGTAATGGTATATTACTGTTGGAGCGCAGAGTATCAACGTTTGGATTACTTAAACCTTTTACCCATTCGTCAAAATTGGAAAATAGAGTATCTTACTGGGCGCCTTTGGTCAAGGATGATATCATGTAGTCTGTTAGATTAAGTGATAATTGGAGGTAATAACAAAGAGTGGTAGTATTTAATAAGTTGTATGAAACTAGGGCTGTACATGAACCGAATTAGCTCGGTCAGCTCGGTCAGCTCGACTTGAAAAAGCTCAATTCAACTTGGTTCGAAACTGAGTTCGAGCTGAGTCGTGCTGATTTTTGGAGCTCGAAAAAATTTCAAACCGAGTTCGAGCTTGGCCGAGCTCGACTCGACTCGGATCGAACCCCAACTTGAATTGAACCAGTTTGATGATCGGTTACTTTGATATTGATGTTGCTCACCAAGTGTTTGATGAAATGACTCAACGAAGTGTCAGCTGGTGCAAGGAAGGTATGTATTTGAAAGAAATACCCATTTTTTCTTGATTTTGACCTTGCCTACAAGGTGTTTGATGAAATACCTGTAAAACCGCTGATGCTGTTTTACATATGTATAGTGAGAATTTGAATGTGTAGTCCATGTATTTGTGAAAGTGTTGCACAGGCGAACTCGGCTCAATCTTAGCTTGAGTTCGAACTCGGCTTGAACTGGGTCGAACTGCTGACTAAACCGAGCCAAGCTGACCAGTTAGGCTCGAGGACCGAGCTGAGCCGAGTTTGAGCTAGGGTCAGCTAGTGGCCGACTTGACTTAACTCAAGTATACCTCTATATGAAACTGTTAAATGGATTTCATTTACTACCTTATCTTACACCCACCTCAGCTCTTAAACTTGTCCTCAGCTTGATAACTCAGATTAACTCAATACAACTCAAAACTAGTAACTAACTCATTCTATTCAAGTTCTCACTAGCCACTAAGTGCATGAAAATGTTCCCACATTCTAGATCATCTCTCCATTTGGAAGAATGATGATTATGTGGTAACCCCAAAGTGACTTTGTGGGGCCTATTGTGATGTATATGTTTTATCCTCACCATCCATCTATTTTTCCAGCTCATTTTATATCACGCCCTAAATTCGGGAACCGGGCTCACAAAATTTTCGATCGCTGAATCCGGTGTTGACAACCTCCATAGTACCCCATTCTCGGCTCTCAGCGTCCATACGCTAGATTCCGATCCTGCGATCTTACAAGGAGGATTTTCAACGTACTTTTGTCTTGTAATAAGCATAACTACAAGTTTACCCAAATCACAAAGGCAACATCATCAACACATATCCACTAATATAAACATTTGAATACTGTGCTAAAAGAAAAATACATATGGCAAAATCAAAGCTCTAGAAGTCCGCTACATACTCCAAGTTCAACGTGCTACGACCTAATGCTACCTACATGTATCTATCGTGCATAAGCTTATAGAAAGCTTAGTGGGTGGTGAAAGTGTGTGCACAAGGTAAGTGCCAAGTAAACAATATTAGAGTAATCAGAGTAAGTGGAAATACTGATAAGCCCATAATCATATAATATCAGAAATACTAACAAGATCATAAATCATACGATATCAGAGTAAACAAAAATATACTAGTAAGTCCATGAGTCATATAATATCAGAGTACGTAATGTAGATCATAATGAGCCAAATATCATATACTGCGGATGCAATGCAATATGCAGATCCTGCCAAGTCTGTCTAAGCCATATAAGTGCAAAAACGTAGCAATTCAAAATATCATATGTCGTGGATGAAATGCAATATGCGATGCGAATGAAATGATCAAGTTGGAGTAAAGTCAGGATGATAGTACGTAGTATCGCAGGCTATGGGGTCCATCACAAGAGAATTCTATCCAAACCAGTCCCATACCTAAATTTGGATAGTCAAACACAATGTGGTAAACTCCTGATCTCAGGTTAGTCGTGCGCTCCAACCAAAATCCTGGCCATTGCGAAGGTACACGTAACAAATAGTTGCGCACCACCAGCCTGAGTGGATAGTGAATGAATGAATGAATGAGTATGCAACTCCTCCTCAGTATCCTACCAGCACAGTAATCTGTCAACCACTGGTAGCTCACCCAGGCCTCAGTCCCGCCCACATCACACCCGCCCACATCATCGTCCGCCCACGTGCTCCAGCTCACATGTGCAGCAGTGATGGGGTGTTATTGTAACGCCCTGGAAATTGGGGGTCGTCCATATACTCGACTCCCGAGTTCCCGAGGTCACTTATATCCGATTGTCATCAATATGCGATCTAATCTAAATGTGCAGCCTGGAATTTCCTGGTACATGAAGTACATCCACACAAGTCCACTGAAATGAAAGAGACTAAATACAAATATATATATATATATATATACATGTTCAAAGGAATACATGGGTCGCAAAAGACACCACCCAACAAAATCACGAAAGAATAGTAAGACCAAAAGAATAGGACTAAGCCCCCTGCTCAGTGACCCAAACCCGCCGATCAAGTTGGCGGAGAACCCTCCATCAGCTGGAAGTAGGTCAGCTTGTCCTCCTCGTCCAGGCTCGTCTCGCCAGGCTCCTCCAGTCCCGAGTCACCTGCATCTATGAATGGGTCTGGTTGGTGTTTTAAAACACCGTCCCAGAGTGGGAGTGAGTGATCAACTCAGTGCGTGCTATTAGTCTTAAGTTATCACAGGCATCAATTATAATATGATCTTAATGAAAAGCAAACAATCACACACATCTAAGTAATCTTATTAATGCGCATGTATGCAGCATGACATGATGCATGCCCTCACCACAACGCTCCCTCGTGCGACAACATCTAACGATCGCCAATGCCAACACTCCCTCAGTGCGACCTCGACTGCCGAGTCGCCACCCTAACTAGTGCAATGCAATGATCGTGTTAGCCGTGTGATTAGTTAGGTCCATTCATCCAGCAGATTTGGAAATCTGGTACACCCCACGTATCAATGCCCTAAACGGGTTGCGAGGCCAAGACCCCCCAATGCGTGAGGCCGAGACCCCGCGGTCCGTGATCCCGTCGGGTTCCTCATCCCCGACTTCAAGCACATGAGGAGTGTCATGAGAAAGGGATCGCTCGCGGTCACTATGGGGAGGCGCGGTACCCCAGCATAGGCCGACAGCTCGGACACAGTGTCCCATTCCACCATGCCCGGCTCACGAGGCTGTGGACTAATTTCAAGTGGGTTATTGATGGGCTACAATGGTTGTAGGGTGGATCAGGTTCCATACATATGTGAGCAAACAGGGTTAACAATCAAGGTTGGTCAGGCGGTAGGCTAGACCTCACGAGTCAGGCGAGCGTGAGGCGTGTGACATCGGGCACGAGGGTCCCATGTAGTCGAACTACAGCCACCCGATCACACCCGCCCAAACCCACAAGTCCAACCATAGCGTAGTCCAACTGATGGGACTACTGTCTCTCCTCAAGTTCCTGACCAACCCAAGGAGGGTGGGGGACCCATAACATGTCAACTAACCAACTTATCAACAAGCATAATAATAACATATTCACAGACATCTCAACCATACAAGAATGGATATTCCTACAAGCAAGCAAACTTTATCAAGAACAAAGTGCATGTGATAGTGTGGGTTTGTGAGAAAGCTAAGCACTTCCTCCATCTTGAGAAATCATATGTACAAGAGTGATAAATCATGCATCCAATGAAGCAACATCACATGGAAAAATTAAACAAGGCATGAACATGTAATCATCCATACACCAAATCATGTGAGAGGCAAGAACAATCATCACAAGAGTCAATCCAACAATTTCATATTATTTCAACAAACCTAAAATTTCTAGGCTTTCTCTAGATTCTCCAAATATAAAATCCAAGCAACCAAAATCATTAATCTCGTATTAAAATTGGTGCTAGGCTACCTAAGAACAATAGTCCGCACCTATGGATCGTTGAAGACTTGGAAAACGACCTAGGAATGAGGCTTTTGGGGTCGGACGGCCGGATTCCCTAAAACAACCATTTACATGTTAGAAATCCATGAAATCCCTTCTCAATACATGGATTTCAAGAAAAAGGGGTGATGGGTTTTACCTAGATGACCAACGGACGATTCTTGTGGTTGTAGTGTAGGGATTTCCTTGGAGAAGTGGTGGAGAGTTGCAAGGTTGAGCTTCCTTGGGCCCCACCATCAACAACACCTTCCTTCCCTCTCTTCTTCCTCTCTCTTTCTCCTCCTTTCTCCTCTTTCTCTCCTCCTTTTTCTCTCTTCTCTCTTTCCTTCTCTAGGGCAAAATCGTATGGGGAGAGAGAGAGCCCAAATGAGGCCCTTTTATAATGCCAGGTTTGGTGGAAATGGCCCCAAGTGTTTGGTTTTTACTATACTAGACCTATGGGAGGGTCTTTTCAAGATCTAGGGCCCATTATAGGGTAGTTAGCCCTAATGATGACCTACGTATGAACATGATCGGCCGGCCATTTGGATGCGCCGATCGACGCCGATCGACAGATATGATTAGAAATTTATTCAACGGTCACCGATGGTCGATCGAGGCCACGATTATACGGATATGAGCAGGGAAATATCCTTTCTCCATGGGTAAAGTTTGGTCGCAAACCGACGGTCCGAAATCCTTAACTTTGCATAAGAGTGGATGACTTAATTCACTTAAGTTCCAACTCCTTCCTTTAAGGTATTTGCATTTCTCATGTACTCGTCCTTCGGCACAAGTTGAGCGATTCTGGACAGTACCCAGGTCTGATTCCCGCGATGGACGTCAAGCCCAATGAGACGGACATTATTCTATAGTTTTGGAACTAGTGGCCCACCAACGAGCGGTCTAGATCTTGTTTAGCAAATTGGGGCATTTCTGGTGGCCCTCTGGCCATGAAACTTGTAGGATAGGTGCTCAATGGCCCGTTAAAGGGCCATGCAAAATTTGGGGTCGATCGGATATGGGGTTTGGTCGCACGGGTCCGATTTGTGATCAACGGTCACCGTTACACGATCGGGTCCCAGAGTTTATGGACGGGCGTAGAAAAATTCATTAGACCTCCCCTGAAAATGTAGAAGAGATCCGACGGCTGGATAGCCTTGTATCTCAGCTTCATTTGCAAGCGCCAGATTTCGGTCCTAGCATTGGTGGGGTGCATTCAGTCAGTGCCAGATCCCACTTCTGGGTGTCTGCTGGGTCCATGGTCCGCGATGGTCCACAAGCCCAGTGAGATTTATGGTTCCCTTTATTTTTAGAATTTTCTAACCTTCCTATGTCACGATGTAGCCCATACGGGCTGTCGCTAGGTGCAAACGACCATCTGGCTTGGAGGCCCGCACCAGGTTCTATCAGGACCCGTCTGGCCTTATCAATTGGGCAAATCTTGGTCTAATTTATTTGTGATACCTCACTACGAGTAGCTTAAATGATCGGTCTTGTGGCAAATCCTATGTGGACGCCCCAGGACACTGTTCTGGTTGGGCGGGACGTTACACTATACCTGATGTTCAAGTGATCAGGCGGATTCATTGGCTTCGTATGGCTGATTAATCAGATTGGTGTGGTTCTTTACTGGTACCACACTTACATACACTAACATTGAGTGTTAATGGTTAATAAGTAATATTATAAGTTAATTAAATAAAAAAATTTTAAGGAATTTTGGATTTTCAAAACAATGAAAATTCAGGATGTTACAGTTATAATATCATGTCAGTCCACATATCAAGTCCACAAATCAGTACAGTTCCTCTCTGAAAAATCACAGGGGTCAAATATACTACCTGCTGATTGCCGTTCTCCAAGCTACACAGTCCTGCGAGCGTAAGAGACCTCATTACTCGCTTATGGACAGCCAACACCAACAAGGCACGACGGTAGCGGACCCATTTATGAGCTAGTCAAACTCAGCCTAGCGATTGCTCCTTCACTCAGGTGGGTAAGGCCACACCCCCTCCCAACCGAACACGATACAGTGAGAGATGCTGCCTAATGATAAAGGCACCGATGCTCATGTTTTTCACTTAGTCTCGGCGTTGGAGCATCTCTTAGTACTAAGGAGGTTCTGATACTTTCACCCAAGGACATCCTACATGCCCATAGTGCTAGAGTCAAGCATTTTCAGTCCAAATTCGTCATCCACGATGTCCCTATAGAGGCTACGGCCTTGATGATGATAGGGCGAATAATAACCGTGCTATGAAAATGTGAAATGCATGAGTCACACCCTCTAGTCATGCAGCAATCTTGTGCATACTGCGCGCTCATGTGGGTAACTCCTATCAGTGAGTCCCATAAATAGTCTACCCAATGGCACATGTTATGATCAGTCACTACTCATATCAAGCATACATATGATGTGTATGGGCATAAGTCATGGAGTTATACTAAGCATGTTATATGGTGATGAATTATCCGTACAACAAGGATGAGCCTAGACCGTCTATACACAACAAGTACGGGCCTATCAATGGGCCTTAGGGAGAGTTATAATGCGGACATTTAACCAACATTATTCTTACAATGTGGACGTCAAACCATCATTGCTCCCAAGGCATGGCCTGCCATAAATATCATTACACAAACCATGGTGGAATCACACATTACAATGAGCCTTATATACATCCCATTGGGCCTTGACCCATGGGCCTCAAATATATCAAATGGGCCGCATCACTTGGGCCTCATACATATCAAGTGGCCTCAACAATGGGCCTCATACATCACATCGGGCTTAATCAAATGGGCAGAATTAAATGGGCCAAGTTGTAACGCCCTGAAATTCGGGGGTCAAGCATAACTCAGCTCTCGAGTTCCAAAACATCACTTATGCAACATACGTAATGATGAATGTATGTTGTCTGTATTAGTGCATAAAATATGAACTAGATTAAGCCAAAACTGCAAACATAATTCAGGGACAGGTGAAATATGTAAGCGGAAGACTAAAGAAATATGCAAGCGGAAGACTGACCCCAAAATATGCAGTTTGCAGGCCAAAACTGCAAACGCTTGCACTTGTAGCTGAAACATCTGAGTCAGTAATCGCAACACCTTGGACCTTTGGGGTCACTGCCCACATTTAAGGTACACCTGTTTTCCTATTAGTAGACACTAGGTCCACTATTTTGAGAGTGTCATGCTCTATAGTCAAGCGTTTAGAGGTTGAACATTACCCCTATGGGTGTGTTGAGAGTCCTTACTGCGACAGGGATCTTCTCTGACATTACCAAACTCTGTAAGGTTTGCCCGATAAACTTAGGAAACAGAAAAGGTGCGCATTGACCTGATAGTCTACTCACTCATAAGCGCGATGGGTGCTTGGTGGGCTAATAGCCACTGGTACGGGGTCGAAGGAAACTAATCTAGGTTATACTTAAAGTTAGGTCACTAAATAGGAGCTAGATCTTCCTTGGTAGGTCAATAACGAAGTCGTAGAAGGAAAGCAACTAAGATCCAAGTATTAAACCAATTCATATGAAAGAATAGGCCTAATGATGGATTAAAAATAATATGGTAACTAGAGGTAATAAATAAGGGAAGGGTTGACAAATATTTATATATAAACAAAATCTCCAACTTCGAGTTACCAATAGACTGATCATACCTTAGTTTAGTATTCGATGTCTATTTAGGAATTATTTATAGTCATACTAGGAATTATCTTGTGATTAAATTTGATTATACGTAAAGATATATATGTTTTTTTTTTGTCATTTTTGGTACAATTAAATTCGGACCCTCAGGTAGTATTGAGTTTTATAGTTAAATACTCCATAAGCTCATTTTGGAGGTGGACCATAGTAAAAGATTATAAGTTTCTTATTCCCTTGTAGATTCAAGGTTCATTCCGCGTCAAGGACATGTCCCTCTTCTTTCCTATCCCGCGGCCTTATGGCGCTAACATTCCAAACTTCTAAAATATTTTAGAACTCTTGACTCTTCCTTCCCTTTCAAAGTTAAGAAAACCAAAGTGCAATCTGCCCTTAACCCCCTAACCGTATGATTAAAATGGTGACATGCAAATATAATTTTAGGAGGTTGAAAACCCTTCTAGCCTAGTCTTCTAACTATGAGCACCATGGAAGAACTTATTATCCACCAAGTTAAACATAGGTTGAATAAGAACACTCGTTGGATATGACCCGAAGGACAACCTTATAAACATAAGGCTTAAACCTCCTAATAAATTATAATACCCCTTAAATACTTAGGATGAGCAGATTTCGAAATTTCAGAACCATATTCCTACGAGGCATTCGTGCCTTAACTCAATTCTCAATCCTAGGTGATTACCAAGGACTCACTGCTTTGACCGAGCAGAAGACCAGGATCCATCGAGATTAGGATGGGATACAACGTTGTCTACCCTGGTCAGGCGGACAATCGACGTATCGAATTTGAGCCTACCACAACTGACTTTCCGTACTAGCTTAATCATAAAGAGTAAATTACACCACCCTTAAGTAGACTTTATCATTAAACACTTAACACGATAATAATGAATTAGACATTTGTTTTAAACTTCAAAGGTAGAAACTTTTAAGGGGGGTAGACCAATATAAGCTAGGCTGATGTAGTTATTACCCTAAGGCAATTTCGGGGACGAAATTGTTCTTTAAGGGGGGTAAATTGTAACATCCCAAAAAATTCCGTACAAAGACCCGAGTACCACCTCAAATAGAAACCACTTAGGACCAAATCCTTTAGAAATTAACGAGGATTAACTAGCGCTAAACTAGATTACCTGTGAAATTAGTACCAATCAGTTTAAATATGATCTGCAAGACCCAAAACTTGTAGAATCGTTAATGCTATGTTACCTTGAAATCTAGGATCCAACTCTAAACCCAGTTGCTCTCGGGAGCATTCAAAAACTCTGTAACGGACCTACACCGCACGTTGAAAGTCCGATAGCGATGAACTTAGACAATTATGATCGCCTAGTTGGACTTGACTATCACCTCAAAAATCAAGTCCAGATGATGTCTTGAGACGATTTGCTTTAGTCCGGAGTGAAGAGTGTGAGAAAGGTGAATCTATTTAGAAATTAAAAATAAATTTAAGTAATCTGAGTCGTGTCGCTTGCGCGCTGATTATAAGCATTCTGACCGTTGGATTCTGACCCAAATTCACCATCAGTTCAGGGAAGATGGCCCACATATGCCAATATACTTGTGGCCCTGATCGAGTTTCGATGACCGCTGAACTGAAACTGGTCCGCCACGGGCGATCTGTAAACCCGATCCGACTGAAAACTTAACTTGATCAAGATCCAATATCTGTGAGCTTAAGTCCGACCGCATTCAGCAAAAGGACCTCCAGAAATGCTCTGTTGGATCGGAATAAGCCCGATTTGGTTATAACCTAAGTATACCATGGCCTTGAGGTTCTTTTCGTTAGTTCTGGGTCTATATAAGGGTCTTAAACCCTCACTCTCTCATTCCATACGAATTTAGAAAACCTAGGAGAGAGAAGAGAGCAAAGAGAGAAGGAAAGTGAGAGAGAATGTGGGAGAGAGTTTCTGGGATTCCATCCCATCGCTCCACGGGCTTGGCTACCACATCTGTGTCGCTAATCTGATGATTTCGACTCTGTACTTGGGTAAGAAATCCTAACCCTAATCCGTTCTAGGGATTCAAATAGTGTAATAGATGAAATAGCTAACCTATTTCATACTGTAGGTTGTTGTTGTGCCGTAAACGATGTATTAACAGACGAATTGAGTTCGTTATGTGTCTACCGGCGTAAGGTGTGGACTATATACGTATAGGTTATGGTTTTCAAGGCCTTCAATGTCAGATAATGATTTATTACTGACGTGGGTATCATTTCATATGCCAAATGCGATATCTGTTTCGTTTAACATATATGTATAACCTATGTTGTAAATAGAGTGCTTCATGTGTTTGTTGAAATGTTTGTATGCATTTGAAATCTGATGTTGTGGTTGCCATGATTAATTGTCGTAGGAATATGATTGTGAAAATGTTTGAATGAGTATAAAATGTCTATTCATGCTTGCCATAATTGACTATTTTGGGTATTTGATCGTTGTGTAGACGACACTTCCTTGACGAAAGGTTTTGCCCAAGTACGTATTATAACCAACGTATGTTATATATGTTGGAAGGTGTAGTCCAAGTGTTTGTAAAAATGACTGAATGAGTTAGTAGTTAGTAAATTATGATTTGTAGGGAGTTGAGATACGAATCCCAACTACCTTAGCTGTGTGTATGATTTCCCTCATGTACTGTATACAATTCATGTTTAACTGAGTGTATGATTTCTTCCATGTACTATATAAACATGTTTAAGTTATATTCCATAGTATGCTCAAATGATTGTAGGATTTGACTTAAGTCTTCATTACTGCTTTGATTATCTCATATGCTTAATTGTTATGATTGTACGTGGTTAAGACTATATCACAGTCCAGGTAATCGGTAACAGGCCTCGAACTGGTGGCTGAGGTTGTTTTCGCCACACAGGATGTGTTCGATAAATCCGAACCGTACTTGAAATGTCTGCAGTGGTTAGGCCACACGAAGTGCTTATGCACTTCGTGTCGATCAACTCAACGTGCGCTCATACTAGTCGAGCTCATCAATTAACCCGATTGACCCAATGTATGTTCACCATGTTTGGATGCTACTGCTTGAATCTGAGGTACCAAACTTACTAGTGAAATGCCCGTTTAACCTTGATACCACGATCCGCTAAGACTCATGAGCCGGACATGGTAGTATGGGATACCGTGGTCGAGCTGTCGGCCTATGCTGGGGCGATGAGCCTCCCCATAGTGACCAGTGAGTAATTTACACTCGTGAACCAAATATGGTGGTATGGGACACTGTATTCGAGTTGTCGGCCTATACTAGCGCAGCCTAGCTGTGGTCCCCAGTCGGGTTGGTGACGAGCCTTCGAAAATAGACTGTCAGTTGGTAGGGCGTCAGTGGAGTGACCTCGAGTATGAGCAGGCTTACCTCGGCGCAGCCTGGCTGTGGTCCCCAGTCGAGTTGGTGATGCGCCTTCAAAAATAGACTGACAGTTGGTAGGGCATTGGTGGTAGTGACCTGAACTTGCCGATTAACTAGGATTGACGACCCTAGATGGATCAATGTTGGGCAGATGATATAAATGGTGGTACCTTAACTTCTCAATCCTGCTGTATGAAAAGGACTAATAGGAACTTAGTAATCATGTTCATGCACCGCATTGCATGTGCCTTGACATTGTGGAGCACTGCGGGAGGTTGTCATGCATACCGTAAGATGAAGACGCTGAGAGAGCGTAAGCGAGGGCATGCATCATTTCTTTATACATCTTTTCATTAACAAGAGTAATTAGGACTTGTTTGATTGTATTGTTTTATCATTACTACTTGATTGAATTGATAACATGTTAACCTTTGCTATATAGTTCTACTGAGTTGATCACTCACTCTCACGTTTTGGGACGGTGTTTAAACACCAACCAGACTGTCTTAGATACAGATGATGATGCGACCCATGAGGCAGAGCAGGAGTATGAGGATGATGAGGAGGCATTCTCCTTTATGTAGTTCTCAGGCGGGTTCATGTGAGCCGTGTCCTGAGCTACAGGGATTCATGGTTATTGTTGCAGTGGTTTATTTCATTTTGATATTTGTATTTTGAAACAAACACTTGTAATTATGACCAGGCAGAGCATACATATCTCAAGGACTATATATATATATATATATATATATATATATATATATATATATATATATATATATTTCTTGATTCCATCACCCACATAAGTGAAAAAACAGTAGTCCCATTGAGAGGTTCTCCTAATGGTATTAAGTGCGGAAGACCAAGCTTTCCTCTCGGCTACGTCTTGTCATCGAGAATGTTTTGGAACTCGGGAGCTGAGTTAGGCTCGACCCTCGAATTTCAAGGCGTTACACAAGTCGAATGGGCCAAGTCGAATGGGCCGAGTTGGATGGGCCAATTCAAATGGGCCGAATCATAATTCACCTATTATAGAGGTTAATATAAAGTATTGTGCAAAAACATGAGTCATATCAAGAGATCATCTGGACCATACCATATCCAACCGTGGTGATAATGATTTCCACGGTTAAATTCTAGTGGGCCCCATCATAGGGTTTGTTTCTCATCCAGCCTATTCGTAAGGTCACAAAGGCCTGAACTTAGAGGAAAAACAAATATGATATAGGTCCAAACTTTGAAGCCCGAGGGTTTAATGGTGGACTTCAAACCCACTGTTCACTATAATGTGGTCCACCTGATCTTAAATCTGTCTTATTTTTAGTCTCAAGCCTTAAAATTATATTTCAAAATGGTTGAACGGTTTGGATGCAACACATGCATCAACGGCACCATATAGATGGACAACATAGATAAAGCACATGCCTCAAGGTGGGGGTCACACGGATGGAATGTGTGTAATATATACATCAGTGGGTCCCACATGGGGCCCACTATAACGTTTATTTACTGTCCAATCTGTTAATACGGTCACACAGACCTAAAAAAGAGGAAAAATAAATTTTCTAGTGATCCAAAACTTCCATGAATCCAGAAGGATTTCAATGGCTGGTGGTTCAATCCCACTGTTTCCAGTGACGTGGGCCACCTAAGTTGTATACAACTGATTTTTGGGGTGGCCCACTGCCCTAAGGGGCCCACCCAAATGCACGGTGTTGATGATGACACACATCACGGTGGGCCCACAGCTGGGACCCGCCGTCCCTGCCCACACGCAGCAGTGTCCTGCTGCTACGCAGCAGTAGGCGCTGCATATATTTTTTTTTGAAAAATGAGTTTTTTCGCAGTTTTTCGTAGGTAGGGCCCGCATCCAAAAAATTCACTCCGACCGTTGCATTCCATGGCTCAAGACCGACCAAATAAGCCCGATATTCAGTATGTTTTGGAGTGTAGAAACATCAGAGTGGGTTTTAACGGTAAAACCACTGTTTTCTATGGTATGGCCCGCCAGATAATCGGATTCACTTCATTTTTCGGCTCAACGCCTAAAATGAGCTGAGGAATGGGATGGACAGCGTGGATTTGATTTATACATCGAGGTGGGGGCCTACATGAGCGGTTCACCCAAGTTTCTAAATCAAATTGATATTTATTATATATATATATATATATATATATATATTATATTTGTCTTGGTCGTCAGTACACTACATAGTCAGTGCACACTTCACTGCACGTCCACGTCCAGCGTCCCTGGATGCTGGACGGTTTAGGCAACACATATATAAGGTGGGCCCCACCTAAAGATGGCTGCTTAGGTGGGCCACCAATGGTTAGATGGTGTGAGTAAGACATAAATCAAGGTGGGGTTCATCCGGGTGAGCCACCCAACCACATCATCACACACAAAAACAAATGAAAGAAAAGAGAGGGAGAGAGAAAAAGGAAGAGAGACACGTGTGATGGAGGGACCTCGACACTATGGGCCCTTCCTTCCATGCATTCAATCGTACATCAAGTAGGTTCCAATATATGTGGGCATTAAATCAAAAATCAATGGTGGAGATTACTTCTCCATCAAAATGGAAGGTCTAGATGACCCTTATCAAACTAGAAAGTAAACATCATGATGGGGTCCATGGAGAATGGCCCCACCATGGAATGATCATGTGAATCATAGTGAACCAACGATCACATCTAAGGTCCAAAGTGAGATCCATACCATCAATCGGTAGGCCCCACTTGGCTCGTCATCAAAAGAATGAAATCTAAGCCTATAGAAGCACCCACCGTCCGATCTCCTTGTGCTTCACTTTAAAGGAAAGGATGAGGAATGAAGGCCTAGGATGATGGATCTTGAGATGGGAAGTGGGTCAAATAACACCACTTTTCTCTCTTGAAGTTGCATGGACGTCCACTACTCTTTGCTTGGTTGCTTGGAAAATGTGAAGAGAAAGAGGGAGAGAAGGGGGTGGTTGTAAGAGAGGTGATGGGTGTGAGTGATGGTGTACATGTATGGGTGTGTAAGAAAGATGGTGAGAGAGAGTTGACTTTGGGATTGCTCTTGTACTTGACATAAGGTGATTGATTAATTGATTTGAGTGATTGATTGATGGGACATATTATAGAGATTCTTTTGAGTTTGCAAACGCGCGGTGTTTTCCTCGAACTGAACGTGGGTCCACATCTCCCTGCCAGGTTATCAGATCGGTATGCAAGACGTGACATTGGAACCGTGACGATGGTGTGGTCAGAAGGATACAAGTTTCGAGTCGAGCCGCTCTGATATATAGGACACGACTCAAGATCACGCGCAACTTCTGTCTACGGGTTGCAGGTTGCCGAAATTCGACCGGGAGCACTGTGGAAACCTACGGAACAGTACAGGCTAGGGTACGAGTCTTACACTTTAGGTCATGCATCAAAGATTTAAGCATATCCAAAGCTCAAGTGGACCACAAAATGATGTCTACCATTGAAACTTTCTTAAGGCTTATAGTGATGTTTTCTTTTTTGTCATCCAACTGTTCACAACTTTGAAGGGAAAACAAAAATATCAGCTTATTACAAAACTTCCATAGCCCTTGAGAAGTTTTCAATGGTACGGGTTGATCTCCACTCTTTCGTGTGGTATGGTCCACTTGGGCTGTGGATATTATTTAAATTTTGGCTCATTTCCTAAAATAAGCTGGTAAAAAAATTGAATAGCATAAATAAAATACAAATATCACGGTAGGCCCTACATCCTCTTGAGCTACGTGGTTTTAGGTCACCACGCGTTCGGCTTCCATTCGAGGAAAGATGGAAATGGAGAAATTTGCACGCGGAAATGTGGACCCTGGTGTCTAAAATTTTGTCCACACAGGTTGGACCATAAGATATAAGTCCAGTGGATAACTTCCATAAGTTCAAGTGAAATCCAAACCTTCCAGTAGGTTGCACGCATCATGAGAATCATCTAAAATAAAAATCAGTATACTTAGTAATCAGGTAGGTTAAGTCATAGAAAATAATTACTAACCATTGATAAATAAAAATAATAAAATCCTGTTCCAATCTATAATTGGATTTGTCTAATTTTTACCGAGTTTATCCTTCATGATTATTTAAATCTACTGGACGGGTTGGATTTTGAATAATTCTTAGACAGGTTGGAAATTATCCACTGGTGGACAACAAGTCCAGTCAACTGAACTTCAGAACTCACCGAAAGACGCCGTTTCCTGCGATAGGCTGTCGTAAGACCATCCTACGCTCGTAAGCTACTTGCGGCCACCGCATGTTTTCTAGAAATCTACTTCGTCCAGCCGTTTTTTCATCTCATTTTAGACGATATCTCAAAATGAGGCTGATCCAAAACTCAAGTGGGCCATACAAGAGGTAAAGGTGAGAAGAGAAATGCTTACCGTTGACATTATTATTATTATTATTATTTTCAGTTCATCCAAGTGAAAATGACTTTATAAATAATTTGGATGGCAGATAAAGGTGGACTTCAGGAAAATTTCAACCGAAGCATTTTTTCCAGCCTTTTCTTCTTGTGTGGCCCATATGAATTTTGGATCCGCTTCATTTTTAGTTATTTGTAATAGAATGAGATGAAAAATGGATGGACCGGGTGGATTTCTCATAAACATTAAGATGGGCTCAATGTAGCTTCGAGCGCACGAACTTTCTGATACAGACTGCGCAGGAAATCCGCGTACCTATCCATCGGAAACGGATTGGCTACTCCCCCTGCCACCAGCCCGGTGGCAGGTGGTCGGTGCTCTGTGGGCCCACCATGATGTATGTGATTCATCCATGCCGTCTATATATTTTTTCAAATCATTTTATGCTATGAGACCAAAAATGAGGTATATCTCAATCTAAAGTGGCCCACATTATAGGAAACAGTGTTGAATAAGTGTAAACCATTAAAAACCTTTTGGGTATAAAAGTTTTGGATCAATCTGATCTTTGTTTTTTCCCTTCCTCTCGGCCTGTATGACCTAATCAATAGATTGAATGTTAAATAAACAGTACAGTGGTCCTTAGGAAGATTTTAATGGTGGATATCTAATCACAATTGTTTCCCTGTGATATAGTCCAGATGAGATTTATATCCCTTTCATTTTTTGGATCGAGCTGTAAAATGATCCGTAAAAATGGATGAACAAAATGGTTGAAACACATACATAGGGTGAGGCCCGCAGAACACCGACCACCAGCCACCGGGCTGGTGGCAGTGGAAGTAGCCAATCCGTTTCCATCTATCTCCGGTTCCAACGGAACGCGGTGCTAAAGCCTTTCGCAGGAGGTTCGCACAAGGATGCTGGGTGGGGCCCACTGAGATGTTTGTGAGAAATCCACCCTGTCCGTCCGTTTTTTGAGCTCATTTTCGTACGTGCATCTAAAAGAGAGGTATATAAAACACTCAAATGAACCACGGGAGAGGATACAGTGGGAATTTAGTAAGAACCGTTGAAGCATTCTTATGGTCACAAAAGTTTCATATAAGAATATCATTTTGGTTTTTTCACTTCATCCCATTGGGAATGACCTTATAAAGGGTTTGGATAGCATATTAACATCTAGGTGGAGCTCAGGAATGTTTCAACGGTGGGAATTTCTTTTCCTAATTTTTTCCTTTAATGTGATTCACTTGAGTTTTGTATACAACTAAATTTATGGACGCACGTCCTAAAATGATCTCGTAGAACGGATGGACGGAATGGATTTCTAACAAACATTTCAATGGGCCCCACCCAGCATCCTCGCGTAGGAACTTGGTTTTCGCAGCCGATTTTCCCGGACGCAAGTAAAAGGTACTTCGTTTCAACACAAAGGTCTTGGTATGGATCCCTAGGGAGGTCACTAACACTGAAGTGTGAACGATAGTTGGGTGTACCGACGAAATCCGCTTCCGCATTAGAAATGCATCTTTGAATGTGGACGAATTGTGGTTTGATGCATCTCACATCAATGGATTACAACCATTATCATTTTTTTTTTTTCAAATAAATGTGATGAGCTTCCTTTTTCTTTTTGACCATTATTTATATGCTGATTAGAAAGATTAGGATTGTCTCATTAATAATATTATATTTTCAAGTAACGATATATTACTGGTAGAGTGCAGACGTGTCAACAACGTTTGGATTAATGAAGCATTTGTTTCATTTGACAAAATTCAAAAATAGAGTACATTCCTTGGGGACATCGGCCAAGGATGCCATGGGGTCGTTTGGCAGATTCGGCGGTAATTACAGATTGGAAGAATGGTGGAATTTCTCCCTAAAGATGGGAATATTCCACCTTCTTATTAACGCCTGTTTCCAAGCCAAAATTTTGTTGCCGAATATAATAATTATTTATTTTGTAAGATCATTTTGAGATATGAGCTAAAAAAATGAGATATATCTAAAGTTGTATTTTAATTTATGAACTAGTGGTAAATGTTTTGGGTTTCAACATTAAAGTCTTGGTTCAATGTGAACGCAAGTGTATAATCATTGTAGTGTGAGTGCGTAAAAATAAATAAATAAATAAAGGTCTTACGTTCATATGACCATACGAGGTGTCTATGTTAAATAAAATTTTGAAAATAAAAAAATTAAAAAAATGGAAGTCCTAGGCTTAAGTGGCCACATGGCATGTGCGTAAGTAAAAAAGCAGTTGGTTTCAAGTGGCCAAGGTAGTTGTAAATAAATAAATAAAAAACAATAGAAAGCAAGATCTAAAGCTCCGATCCTTAGTCTTGCTCGGGTGGTAGATTCTCAGGAGTTTCAACACCCGGTCAAGGGTTCGAGCATCCATAGGTGGTGAAATCCCACTATAGCGTGAGTGTGTGGGGGTGTGTGCATTTGAAAAGAAAAAAAGAAAAAAAAATCTAAAGCTCAAGTGGACTACACTACAAAAAATAATATTGATTGAATGCCTATGATTGAAAACTACCAAGAAGTTATTGATATTTGTGTTTTCTCGTTCATACATGTTTGACGACCCAAACATGTTAGATGTCCATTAAACCTCATGGTGGGCCCAACGTAAGTTTCAATGTTGGACATCATTATTTCCATTGCTTTATATGGTGTGGTTCACCTAAGATTTAGATCTAAATTATTTTTGGACTCCTAACCTCCTCAAGTGTTATGACAAAATAACTGGACAGTGTATTTAAAACACATCATGATGATGAGGCTCATAGAGTTTTTCTACGTATAGATGACATCATGCAAACGTGTGCCCCTTTCAAATGCCATGCTTGTCAAAGTCTTTCTACCAGGAAAAACCCATGTAAATAATCATTAATTACATTGAATTAAAACAGACTCGAAGTATGTTAGGACCGGGGAATTGAACCCATGGACCCTCCATCCATCATGATCATTTGGCAATGGGACTGGTTTTGGTTGGGCCAAGTTGGTAGCCTGACCAAATTCTAGCCCAAACCTAACCCATGACTCATTATCTTGTGGCTCGATTCAATCCACTGTATTAGATTGTAATAGGGTGGATTGCATTCAATGATGGCTGTGTCAGTGGATTGCAGGCAATCCCATGGGATTGCTAAATCCAGGGAATCCACCACCAAGTATGTTTGGGCCGCCTGGTCAATCCCGGATTACGCCCAGCCAATCCTTTCCAATTTGTTCATCCAAACATGTCCCAGGCAAAAATCATGGGATTAGGTGGGATTAGGTGGGATTAGGAAGGATTGGGTGGATTTCAAGGTAATGATGGTGATGTCAGTGGATTGCTGGCAATCCCATGGGATTGCTCCAATCCAGGCAGAATTTCATCGTGCTTGTTTGGCACGCCCGGCCAATCCTGGGATTACTCCTTCCAATCCATTCTAATACAATCTAATCCAATCCAGCCTGCCCGGCCAAACAGGCCCTTAACGTATCAAACAGGCCCAAGTCATACCCAGGCTGCCAAGATGGGTAGCCCCAGACTCGCCTTGCAGACCTATTTGGATTTTTCAATCCATAGTACTCCCAGCCCAATCACTTACCGGGTGTATAAATTGTACGCACAGCACGTTGGCCTCTTAGCTCTTTCCGACTTCAAGTCATTGTGATAGGGTCCATTAGTTGGACGGTCCTGATTCTGATGTAGAGCAGGTCATGTATAATTTCATGGTCAAGATGGACCAAAAAAGGCCTCATCCGATACGAAGATGATATAAACCATCAGAGCTTAAAATGGACGTATCTCATAAATTGGAATGAGTTATCAGATGTACTATATAGGATTTTGGGTAGGACGAGCTACTTTAGCCACCCGACCCTGCTATGCCGAGTTGCGCACACTGAATTTGATGAAATACCATTAGGTCAAATTCCTATTTTAATTTCATTTTTACTATTTATAATAAGTTTTAGTTGGAGTATATCTCTTAAGAGTTGTGCCCAACATTAACAGTACTTAAAATAATTAGGGAAACATCATGATACGACCAAATAGGACACTATTTTCGGCCCAAAACCATGCGCACTAGTAGAAATCATGATCCATTGACAGAGACGTGATTTCTAAGAGTTTTACTTAAAAGATGAGTACCTAATTTCTTCTTAGGGTTTAGGTTATTATTTAATATATTATAAGGTTGTCTTTTATTATCAATCAATTTATTATAAATTTTTAATTTTTCTTATTTTTACCGTATATTACATGAATATCCGCGAAGAGTCTAGAGAAAGTTCCGTCGATTCCCCGACGAAGACGGTGCCACCACGTAATTCCCTTCGTCAGATTCACGCCCGTGTTAGAAGGTAAAAGTCCAAGTCGTCTCTTGAGTCTCGGCCTTTCGGTGTCGGTCGAATTGGCATTGAGGCGAGAGAAATACCTAGTAAAAGAATGTTCCTTTCCGCATCTGCAAGCGCTAAATTCAGCTTCCCACGCATCCTAAGTCGCACATGTGTGTTAGATCCAGGCCCTCCATTCGGCAATAACAACCGAGTAAGCACCTTCGCCCACTAACTGGGTGGGTCACAAATGTATAAAAAATGGAATAAGTGCAATATTGACAATGAATGGTCCACATTCAACCAACAGCAACTAAGGGGGTCCACCATATCGTTGTATATATAAAATCCACACCGTCCAACAGGTGAGAAATCCTTTTCTAAATCATATATTTGGAAGATATGCTCGATGAAATACTCATGTGAGGGACGCAAAAGGCAACAATGTAAAATTGCCTAGCAAAACTGCTAAGTTCATGCGGTGTGGCCCACCTGAGTTTTATAGCAGCTGATTTTTGTATCTTCTCTTCATCATCCTGAGTTTCACCTGATTGGTAAGTTAGATGAAAGATACAAACCATGGTAGCCCCACACATAAACTTATGTTTGGCATACCATCCATACTAGCTATTCCATATGTTGTAGCGTATCTGAACGGTGGATCCAGCAGATTTTATTTTTTATTATTTTTAATATTTAAATCCTAGGACCGAATACCAAGGATAGAACCTGATTGCCGGATAAAACATGATGGGTCCTACAAATTTGAGTGTTTTACGCGCTGCATGGTATAGAGGATTCCAGTCATAGGTGGACCACACGGTTCAAATGTATGGCAATTATCATACGTAAGAAAAAAAATACGTGAAAGCAGCAAGCATTCAATCGTCCACAAAAAATTGTAGTTCTAAAACTCAGTGACTCTTTATTCTTAAACTTGCCCTAGCCGGCTTGATAACTCAGATTTGTTGGCTTTTTGTTTGGTTTTGGTCACGTGTGGTGTGTGCCGTGGTTGTTTGTGCATTCAAACCGGATAACTGGACTCCAAGCACTAAGATAGGCAGGTATGTTGAGTACGTTCGTATATGATCAATATCTCACTATCTGAAAAGATCATTCGCCTATTTAACCACTCACAAAAATAGTTATTAAGAAGATTAAAAAATTTGTCGGTATTACATTTCCAAAAATGGGTTGCTACTTGTCTTTTGTAGGAATAGACTTTAACATATGGGTGCAATCGAATAAAAAAGAATACTCAAAGTCAGTCACATGAAGTATAACAACCCTTTTTTTAATAAACGATGGGACCTAAATCCCAGCATTTCCTATGCTGTGGCCCACTAGAGCACTAGATCTATCTCATTTTTTGGCCCATACCCTAACATGTTTGAATGTAACTGATGAGTGGAGTGGATTCGTCACGTCATTCCTGTGGGGCCCACTGTATATTTGAAAAAAAATAAAAAAACAAAATTCTAAGTGACGTGCTAAGCCTTAGCACGTCACCACTCGAGGCAACTGCCTGAGTTTTTTTCTCTTCTTCCTCCTTTTTCGTTTCACATGGTAAGACCCTGTACCCATCTGAGGCTAGCACCATCCATCATTTAGGGCCCACCTTCTAAATCCGGACCGTCCATCCAAATTGAAATCCCATGAAACCTTATCCGTTGACGCATTTTGCTATGAAATTTCATATGTGACCCACTTTGAATCCCCGATCGAGCCACAAATTGAGCTCTTAAACCATTTCGACCCTACAAAACTGATAGACGGATTTGATTCCTCTTGACTAGCTCGATGGACCCCACCTATCAATCATATTTCCAACTGCAATCCGTACGTTACAAGACTTCATCTGCACGACTCCGTCCTTCCCGCAGCGGTAAAGTCACGTATAACATCCATATCTGGCAATTCGTGTGAAATCTTCTTAGGTAATCCCAGTCATACAAAGTCTTTTATCCAACGACTCATAAAACACCAACCTTACTCCGCTATCAACAACCAACCAATAAACTCACTTTACGTGCCTCTAGCAAGAACAATGTTGAAACTCTTCAATTCACCTAGATTGCTCGTGAGCTTCGATTTATATCATCCATAAGCTCCATCACGATGATCTGGACCATCCATGAGAAGCAGTAGACCGAGATTTGTTAGCTACAGGAAAACGCCATTGCCATCTTCCTCATTCGCATCAAGAACCCGTCAACCATAGGTTGCCGTTCAACCCTTCTCTCCATTTCAACAGTCAATGGTCTTTAAATCCTTTAGCAAGTCACCCCATCACCAACCAATTAGAACGTCTTCTACTCGTCGTCTTCAACGTGCAGAAGATAGGCAGAAGATAGAACACTTTCTCCTCGTGACCAACGGATGAAGAGTTATGAACTTTCATTTTTTTGCCTTATTTTACGCTTCTTGACATCAATCCTCACCATCCATCGAGAAATCAGAAGAATAGGTAAAGAAGGAAGAAAGAGAAGTAGACAGTTCCATCGGGTTGACTCAGCTAGTTAACCAGATGACCCACTGGCCCGATCATCCTAGCTGATTACAGATTCCGACTTCGAGCCATTTATCAGCTAAGTTTTTATCTCCATCCTTTGATTTCATACGTTAGAGTAGCCTTGATTCGAGTCGACTCACCGAGTCAACTCAGTGATTTAATGTGTTATATTTCTTATATTTTAAATATTAGATAATTAGAAACCTTAGTGTATGTCTTAATAAATCAGCATGTATGATTTGTGTAGGGACGCAATCGTTTTACGTTGAAAACATTTATCGAGTGATACTAGTTTAAATGCGTCAAATTGAGTTCATGAGATATCAACTCAGACCATCCACATGTAGAATCCATCATCACATCAAATCTATCACTCTAATAGCAGGTAGGTGATCTTCCCTGGTGGAAATTTTAGGTTAATATATAGATTAATTTGATTATTTGTTATGTGTTCAATTTATTTGATTATTATCATTAGTTGCAGATTATTTTATTTGATTCTTAATTGCATTGTATAAATATAATTTATTTGAATTATTAATTGATTTCAATTAATTATCGTTATGTGCTCAAATTGCAATTAATTCATTATTATTACATGATGAATAATGTATTTGAATTTATGGGTGCTCTGCTTTAAAAGGATCATTATCTTTTTATGGGGTGCTCTGCCCAGGGTCATTCCCGAAAGGATCGGCACAGTACGGGTGCTCTGCCCAGGGTCATTTCCAAAAGGATCGGCATGGGTGCTCTGCCCTGGGTGATTTTCTAAAACGATCAACAAACATGTGTGCTCTGCCCTGGGTATTTACCCTAAAATTTTATTCACTAGGTGCTCTGCCGATGTTCATTCCCTAAAAGGATCAACACCGGTGCTCTGTTAAGGGTCATTCCTTAAAAGGATCAACACACACGGGTGCTCTGCCCTGAATTGAACCAAAAAGGATTTTAGATGACTGCATTATCTTATTTTATTGTTATGGAAAAATAAATTATTATTGTTGTCATGTGAAATGACAATTCAATACTCGTAATTAATCATATTTGTATTATTGAGTTTTATTTGTGTTAACGTAGAATTTTCAATTTTGGGAAGGATGTGACCCTACAAGCTGTCACGCTTACACCCGTATAGATTATTTTACAGGGTTTGTATATGAAGAATCAGTTGGCCAAGATTGAAGACTTTTTTCCTTATTTATTTAGAGGTTAATTAAAGATCAATGTATGTTATTATTAATTATTTTTGAATGTCAATGTAACTAAATATTCAATGATTGATTTGTGGATGTTATTTAATGATAATTATTTTGACCCTTTTTAGTTGCTCTGATTGCCTTGAAAATGCATGAAAATAATGTGGGTTGCGATGTATATTTTGTCTAAGTACAACTCACAGTCCTGGAATTCGGGTTTGGGCCTGGCTAACTCGGGTACCGAATTTTGGGGTGTGACATGAAGCAATTGTAATAAGTATTTTCGAAAGAACTGCTTGTATTAGTAATGTGAACGGTCCAGCGTATATGCATAGACTTGAATTACAGCTAAGGATTACCGTTATTGGATTATCGTTACTTCTACAACAGAACTAAGCTATGATAAAGAAAGATAAATTGATTGGTTTGTTGGATTGCTATAAGACTAATTTGTTTTGCTGAACTTCTTGTTATTTATAGATATCTGTTGTAATTTTTCTTCAGACATTTTTCTTCTTTATTTAAACAATTATGGTAGCAGAACCGTTGTTATGTTTGTATTACAGATCCTTCTGTCTCTTAATGTCCCTCTAACCGCTCTTTCTACTCAACCGATTTCCATCTCTTGGACTTCTCGGTCGTGCATCTTCTTCAAATGATGTATATCATCTAGCTCAAGGCCAACTATACTTCATGAAAAGCACTTCAAATATCTCTAAAGATCTTATGCATGTTATTTCTTTCCAGTGCAATGACATATATCCTTTCCTAATTGGTTATTTTAGGAACGGTTAAAAATAGGGTATAACATTACTCCCCATGTCGCTTTGCCTTTAGGCAAAAAGCTAAAAGCAATAGTTACTCGTTGTTCAGTGCAATAAATGTGATTACTTGATTAGGCAAAAACACTAAATTCAGTCATCTTGGTCGAATTCGGTCATCTCAGTTGAAAAACAACAAATTCGGCTATCTTGATCGAACTCAACTATCTTGGTCGAAAAGTATCAAATTCAGTCATCTTAGTCGAACTCGGAAATCTTATTTAAAAAACATCAAAGTTAACCATCTTGGTTAAACTCAACCATTTTGATCGAAAAATATCAAATTTAGCCGTGGCAAAGGAAATTGTCAGTCTATCCAATTCGAATAAGACTTATGGTGCCCAGGGCAGTAGTACGAGCAAGAACTTGACCTGCCACCTCTTGGACCAGTTGTAAAACTTGCTCGCGATCCAAATGGAACGGTTCAGCCACAGGAGGTGGCTTAGGACCTACCGGGTATTGTTCCCCATTGTGAGTGATATTCCTAGGGAAAGGTTACCCCCAGGCATTTCTTGATTTCTGACCTCAGGAATGGAATTCGCTCGTTCGAATTGTCTAAACTCTGTAGGTAGAGGAACATTCCATACTTCCTGTATTGGAGCAAGACGTGTGTTTCGTTGTGAAATAAGCGATGGCGGTGCTAGCTATAAATGAATTAGATTTTCAATAGAACTAGTTTCAACAATTTGTTGAGGTACAATAGGCGCTCTTTTAACAAAAATAGCCATCATCAGATTTAAGCTTTCAGTCTAACTGGCCATCCACCTGTTGAATGTTTTAGCCTAAATTCGAGATTGCTCGGCCTGAGCACGTGACTACTCCACAATATATTGAATCACCATTTGCAGATCTCATAGCCCAATTGACATCATCTCAAGTGGATTAGTCTGAGATGATGATGCCCGGTCTTGGTTTAGAGGATTGGGTATATATTGGGTTCGACAACAACTCAAGCGCTAATTGCTCCTACATTTTCTTTTCATGTACAGGAGGTTCGTTAGCACCAGAAGTATTGTGACCTCTTCAGGTCATATTGCACTGATATGAATAACACAATAGTCGGTCACTAAATATTTATAGCAACCGGATAATGTCGTGTCCCACTGGATTGTTGTATTTGCATGACCGGTATGCAATTATGACAGCTGAGCAGATTTTAGCCCCATCAGGCATGCCAAAAATTGTTAGCTTCCTATTTGATTTTAGTCACATGTGATGTGTGCAAGCATGTTAGAACCGATTGTGCGACTCGATTCAAACTGAACTACTTAACCCCAAGCAACAAGATATGCAAATATGTCAACCATGATTGTAAATGACCGAGATCTGAGAAGATCGGTCACCTATTCAGCCACTCGCAAAATAGTTATTAAGAAAATCAGGCAATTTTTTAAGGTGGGGTTCTTCCTCCGAAAATGGGTTGCAACTTGTCTTCCATACGAAAAGACTTTAATATACAGGTGCAATCGAATAAAAGAGAATACTAACAGTTGGTCCCAAGGAGCACCTGTAATAGGCCTTTCTGAACGAACTGCTTGTATTGGTGATGTGAACAGTATGCATGTGCATGAACTTAGATTACAGTTAAGAATTACTACAACTAGATTATTGCTACTCTTAGGATAGAGGTAAACTATGATAATGAAAGATAAATTTGATTGGTTTGTTGGATTAGGACGGGACAATTTACTTTGCTGAACTTTTTGTTATTTATAGATTTCTTACAGTTCCTCTTCAGGAATTTCTCATATTTATTTCAATGGTTATAGCGGTTGAACCGTTGCAATGTCAATTTTCAGCTTTTTTTTTTTTTTTTACACATGCACAAACACCCCTCACACTCACGCTGCAGTGGAGTTTCACCGCCTATGGATACTCGAACCCTTGACCAGGTGTTGAAACTCTTGAGAGTTTACCACCGGAGCAAGTGTAAGGAGCCAGCTCAACGTCAACTACAATTACATAAAAAATGCTTCAAAAATATTTAAATATTTTATGTATGCTATTTCTTTACTGCAATAACACATGTCCTTTCTTCATTGGTTATTTCAAAGGGCAGAATAACTCAACACAACTCAAAACGAGTCACTCACTCATCCCATCCAAATTCCCACCGGGGACTAGGTGCATGGAAAGGCTCTCTAAAGGCTCCACACTCTTGATCATCTCTCCATTGGGAAGGTTGGATTGCATGGTGACCCCAATATTGATTTTGTGGTGCCTACCGAGACGTTTGTGTTTTCTTCACCCTGTTCATCTATTTTTCCAGCTTACTTTAGGGCATGCCCGGATAAGCATATCCCAAGCTCAAGTGGACCACAAAATGACATCCATTGTTGAAACCTCCCTTGGGCCTGCAATTATGTTTATTTGTCATTCAACCTGTCACACTGACCCGGATGAAGAGAAAACAAAAATGTCAGCTTGATCCAAATTTCTGTAGCCTTAAGAATTTTTCAACGGTAGTGCTCAATCCCCACTATTTTTCGTGTGGTGTGGTCCATTTGAGCGTTATCTATGCTTCGATTTTGGGCTCATGTTCTAAACTGAGCTGACGAAAAAGATGGACTGTGTAGATCAAACACATCCATCATGGTGGGCCCCACAGAGTCCCGAGGTTCGTGGTTTTGGGTCACGACGCAATCCGCTTCCACCATGTGAAGGGTTGCGAGGAAAGATGGAAATTGACAAATTTGCATATGGAAATGTGGAGTCTGGTGTCTCAAAACGTGTCCAACGGGTTGGACCACAAGGTACGGTTGTCCAGCAAATAACTTCCATAAGTTCAAGTGTCATCCAAACCTTCCAATAGTTTGAACCCATCATGAGAATCATCTACTACAAAAATTAGCATACTTGCTAATCAGGTGGGCTACATCATAGAAAACAATTTTTAACCATTGATAAATAAAAAATAAAATTATATTCTACTCGGTAACTTTATTTATCTAATTTTTACATAGGTTTATACATCATGACTAGTCAAATATATTGGACGGTTTGGATTTTGAATAGTCCTTATAAAGTCGGATGTTATCTACTGGTGTACCATAACTAATAGTCCAACCGATTGAACTTTAGACCTTCTCACCGAAAGATGTGAATTTCCTGCAACAGGCTGTCGCAGGAACTTTCTACGCTCGGAAGCTACTTGGGGCCTACCGTAATGTTTTCTAAAAATCCACACCGTCCATCCGTTTTTTCATCTCATTTGAGAATAGTCAACAAAAAAGAGATGGATCCGAAAGTCAAGTGGGCCAAACAAGAGGAAAAGGTGGGAAAAGAAATGCCCTACCTTTGAAACATTCACAACAGGGCTACAAAAGTTTTGTTTCCTTTTTTTAAAATTTAAAAAATATTTAAGTTCATCCAAGTGGGAATGAATTTATGAATGGTTGGATGGGCCTTAGGAAAATTTCAACGATAAGCATTTCTTTCCCTGCCTCTTCCTCTTGTGTGGCGTACTTGAGTTTTGGATCCACATCATTTTTAGTTCCCCTTCCTAGAATGAGATGAAAAATGGGCGGACGGGATGGATTTCTGGTAAACATCACAGTGGGCTCCACGTAGCTTCCAATCTTAGGAACTTTATGCAACAGGCTGTCGCAGGAAATCCGCGACCCCATCTTTCTCCGTGTCTGACAAGTTGGTATTGGAAGAGCATCTTTGAACGTGGACGACTAGTAGGTTCTTCCACCCGAGCATTTTGGGGTGTGTACTCGAGTTTTTAGTTTTGAGAAGTGGGTCTCATTTTCAGTAATTGAAATTCTTCACTAGTGGTTTGATGCATCTCACCATCAGTGGATTATAACCTATGTCATTTTTTTATTTTTTTATTTTCAAATGAATGTCATTTTCTTTTCCCTTCTTAGCTATATATTTATCTAGCTTATTAGAAAGATTAGGATAGTGTCTCATCAAGCATATTTTCAAGTAATGATAGATTAGTGGAGTACAAATGTATCAACGTTTGGATTACTGAAACATTTGCCCCATTTGTCAAAATTGAAAAATAGAGTACATTTCTCAGGGACTTGCTATGGGGGTGTTTGGCAGATTCGGTGGTAATCGGTGATGATAATAAAAATTGATAGTATATGATAGAGTATATCAAACTGGTCAATAAATTTCATTTACCATCCATTTACCTGTTTTGAAATCATTGAGAGTAGGCATGATTTCAACTATGTTACTAAGATTGCAAGTGGTAATGACATCATGCATGAAAGTTACTTGAATTTAACTTCAATAATTAGTGAGCCCTATCACCATGTTTTAGTGAAATTCACCCTAATCACCAAGTGCATAACTCCATTTTAAGTGTAGAGTTCTGTATATATGATGCTGGGATAAACGTGACGAGGTCGATCACTGTCTTCCTCAAGGATAACTACTTTGAATCCACAAAGCTTCTCTGGACTCCTCAAAGAGATTTTTCGAATCCACGATGGAAAAGCAAGAAAATAGAAATAATATTCATGAAAATTTGTAAATTAATTGATTGATGAAATAAATGATAAAATGAGCAAGATGCTCAAAAGAAAATTCAAAATTACTCAAACAAAACAAAGAGTACATATCATAGAGAGATTATTATCAAGATAATGACAAAATAAATGGATAAAACGAGCAAGACACTCAAAAGAAAATTCAAAATCACTCAAACAAAACAAAGACTACATATCAAAGAGAGATTGTTATCAAGATAATAACAATCACACCATCCATGCCTTATTTCTTTCCCAAAACCTTCTCAGATCATGCTTTTCATCCAAAGGTCATCCCCTCAATGACTTTCTTAGAAGCAGGCCGCGACGAGATGTCATCCCACCAGGCCTTCACGTGCGGGCGTGAGCTAATCAGTGAAACTTTAGGAGTCTTCATAAAGTATGGAATGAATGAGATGTGGTGCAGATTAGCTAAGCTGTAGAAATCCCCAGCTAAGTATTTGCTTTTCAACAACCTCTCTTTATAGATATCGAGTACCTTGCTTAGCTTCTCAACATTCGTCTCGACCACTTGATCATTGGTGGTCCCATCGACCAAGGGACTGATAAGGATCTAATGGACGATGGCTGAGATTGGCTGATTGAAATTATGAGCTTCCACTTCCATCCAGACTCCAACCGATGCCGACTCATTGAGGTTGTCTAGCCTCAAAAGATCAATGCCTGTGCCCTTATGCTTGGTCGCTATGTAACAGGTGATATCACGAGATTCTACGTGTCCCATGCAACGATTAAGAAAATGCAAATGGTCATTTGCATGTGTGCAGACTTCTTTCTAATTAGGGCATGTTTAGATACGAGAAATTTCTAATATATATATATATATATATATATATATATATATATATATATATATATATATATATATATATATATATATATATAACGCCCCGAAATCCGAGGGTCGAGCAGATGCCCAACTCTCGAGTTCCAACGCATCACTGATGCAACATAGATAATGATGATTAAATATTATTTGTATTAGCACATTAAACATGAATGAGATTAAGCTAAATCAACATATCACACTCTAAAGACGATTAAATTTAAGTAAGCGGAAGACTATGATAGATATATAAAACATATAAACTGTTGTACGTCCGCAGAGTGTGAACATGTTACCAGGTTAAATATATATGTATACTTTCAAAATAGATAAAATGAATATACATGTGTGTTCCAAAATATAAAATACAGGTGTAATGGCATCTAGTCAATATCCCTATAACCCCATCGATCAGAACATGGTATACATAGACCCGCCTGATAGCTGCATATAGGAGAACTCCTCGTCATCATCATAGAAGTCAAGCTCCGTCACGAAAGCCTCGTCATCATCTGTAACTACAATAAAGTCTGGTTGATGTTTTAAAACATCGTCTCAGAGTGAGAGTGAGTGATTAACTCAGTGGAGCTATAAGGCAAAGGTTAATATGTTATCAACTCAATTAAGCAATAATGTTAAGGCAGTACAACAATCATATCCTAAGTACTCTTGTAAGGCAGGAATGGTATGCGATAATGATGTATGCCCTCGCCTACACTCCCTTAGCGACATCATCTCACGATCACGGCATGCACCACTCCGGACACGTGCACTTCCTTGCTAAAGCACATGCAATGTATATATGATCGTGTTAGCCCAATTCTTAATTAGGTTTATTCAAACGGCATATTCGAAAAACTAAGGTACCTCCCCTTTTATCACTTACCCAAACAATGATCCATCTAGGGTCGTCAATCCTAGTTAGTCACATACGATAGATAGTTCCAGGTCACTGCAGAGAGGCTCGTCACCTCAGTGCAGGCCCGATTTATAATCTAGTTAACTACAGAAAGGCTCGTCACCTCGGCGCAGACCTAGAGTATGCTTGAGGTAACTACGAGAGGCTCGTCACCTGATCGTATGCCGACAGCACGAATACAGTGTCCCATACCACCGTATTCGGCTCACGAGTCTGGGTTGCTCATTGGACACTACGGGGAGGCTCGTCACCTCAGCGTAGGCCGACAGCTCAATCACGGTGTCCCATACCATCGTGCCCGACTCATGAGTCTTAGCGGATCGTGGTACCAAGGTTAAACGGATTTTCATTGGTAAGTGGTACCTTAGATTCAAGCAGTTGCGTCCATACATGGTGAACACATATTAGGCCAATCGAGTTACTTGACAAGCTCAATTGGTACAAGCGCACGCTAATCTAATCGACATGGAGCGCATACGCACTCCGTGTGGCCTAACCACTATTGATAGTCACCGTACGACTCGGATTCATCGAACATGTTCGTGTGGCGAAGCTAAGTCAACCACTCGGTCGGAACCTATTACCGATTGCCTGAACTGCATATCAGTCTCAATCATACTCTAACACAATAAGCATTTATATATGGTAGTCAACACAACACTTCACGACCAATTCAAACATAAATCACATTTGAGCATTTTAACAAACACATAGTGCACATATCATCATACATAAGTATTGCATACATGGATTAGTAAGCCTAATGTAAATTACATGGAGAAATCTATGTGAATAGCTAAGGTGATTGAGAATCTTATCTCAACACTTTTAATAAATACAGTTCATCAAACAATTACTCATTCAGACAATTTACCAAACACTTAAACTACACATTACAACATACATATAGTATATTAGTTATAACATATATTATGACAAATCTTTTCATAAAGGAGTTGCCACACATACAACGATCATGTATTCTCAATTAATAAGCATGGCAAGCACAAATCATAATTCCATATTCATTCAGACATTTCAACAAACACATAAAATATATTATATTCAACATAGTTCATATATGTGTAATACAGGGAAAGTATCGTATCTAAGCACATATGACAGTAATCAAGTCAGTCACAAATTATTACTGACATTGAAAGCCTTGAAAACCATAGCCTAAACATTTATAGTTTGCACCTTTCGCCAGTAAACTCGTATCGAACTCAGTTTGTACACTAAGTCTTTGTTTACGGCACAACAGCAACCTAAATCACGAAATAGGTTAGAATTTCTTACCCAAAAACAGATTTGGAATCGCCGATGTAGCGACACGGGAGAGGCGATTCAGCACGTGGAGTGGCGAGATCGAATCCTGGAAATGATCTCTCACTTTCTCTCTCTTCTCCTCACTCTTTCCTTCTCTTTTTTCCTCTCTTCTCTCTCATAGGGTTTGAAATTTCGTATGAAATGAGAGAGGTGGGTTTAGGTCCTTATATAGGCCCAGAACTAATGAAAATGGCCCCAGGGCCATAGTATACTTTGGTTATAGCCAAAGAGTGGCTGTTTCGGTCCAACGGAGCTCATCTGGAGGCCCATTTCCTGCATACGGTCTGGAAAAAGTCTTTGACATTGGATCTATGCTAGGTTAAGATTTCGGTCCGATCGGATTTGTGGATCAACCATGGAGGACCAGTTTCAGTTCAACGGTCATCGTCACTCGATCAGGGCCACAAGTGCACTGACATATGTAGAAAAATTTTCCTGATCCAAGGGTGTAATTGGATCAGAATCTGACAGTTTGAAACCTTAAATTTGGCCTGCAAGCGAGCGACCCAATTCACTTAAGTTTAAGTTCAGTTTCTAAAGATATTCACGTTTCTCACATACTTCGTTTCGGGCTCAAGTTGTGTGTTTCTAGATACTATTTGGACTTGATTTTTGAGATGGTTGTTAAGCCCAGTAAGGGGGTCATAATCGTATAGTTTCACGGGAATCGGACTTTCGACGCGCGGTCTAGGTCCAATACGGAGTTTTGTGATGCTCCCGAGAGCAACCGGATTTTGATATTGATCCTAGGTTTCTAGGTAATGTAGCGTTAGCGTATCTACTAGTTTTGGGTCATACAGTTCGTATAGAAAGCTATTTAAGCTAATCTGCTTATTAATTCAGTTTAGTACTTAATTAATTTTCGTCTAATTCCTAAAGAATTTGGTCCTTAGTGATTTTTGCCTGAGGTGGTACTCGAGTCTTTGTATGGATTTTTCCGAGACGTTACAATATATATATATATAGGCATGCTCTCTTACACACCTACGCATGTGCGCACCTTTCCACACGTGTCATGGGTGTCGAATTTGAACGGTCCATAAGATGCAGAATCCCATAAAACCTTAGGTGGGGAATTTTCACCCTTACCTAAGATTTTGGTGGGCCATAATAAAGAGAAATTCAAATCAAGGGAAGAAACTGTTTGCATTTTTATGGCCCACCAAAGTTTTGGTTCAAAGAAAAAATTAGTAGCAGGGGGTTTCATGAGGTTCTGCTTCATGTGGACCGTTAAAATTTTCGAGAATCATTAGATATGATGAGTTCTCAAAAAAGTTCGTAGGTAGTCCGTGGTTCGCAGGTGAGCGCGCGCGCGCGCGTGTGTGTGTGTGTGTGTGTGTGTAGGGAAAAGGTACTATGTGCTCGACTTCACGAGTCCGTCCCATGAGGTTGCGCTATATGGGCCCCACTGTGATGCGTTTCGAACATCTACCCCATCAGTTAGATGCACCATTCCATCGTGGGCCTAGGTCTCAAAAATCAAGTCAATCCGTGACTTGTATGGGCCACACCACATACAGAAGTGGGGAGGGGCCGTGCACCATTAAAACATTCATAATCATTTTTTGGGCCCACCGAGATGTGGTTTGCAAATCCAGCCCATCCATTATGTGTGTCCCCACTTGGATGAGGGTTCAGACCAAGTTTCAGCAGCATTCAAAACTCAGGTGGGCCCCACCAAGTGCTTATATATATATTGTCTTCACATGATTTTAGATGGTATGGCCCACCTGAGTTCTATATACGGCTGATTTTTGGGATATCTCATAATTTAAAGGGGACCCATCAAATGCATGGTGTTGATGGTCGACATGCACGGAGCTTATCGTGAGGTGGAGTGCATAGTACCTTTTCCCATATATATATATAGGGGAACGCTCAGCTACGCACCGGTTCGCACGTAATTAAGTGCGAACCTTCTTATCAACTGTCGGATAAGTAAGATGGTCTGGATGAAGGCGCTCTTAGCGCGAGTTTGAAAGAGTGAGTTTCCTTCTCTTGCACGCCTCTTCACCTTATTCTCGAACTCTCCGACAAATGCGGCTGAAGTCTTTTTACATGAAATTCTTCCGCTGGGATGCTAAGTAGGTCTCACCAATATGTTATTGATAAATCCACGCCGTCCATACATTTTTTAAAATAATTTTATGGTATAAACCCAAAAATGAGGTAGATCAAAATCTCAAGTGGGCCACACAATGTTGATTGAACTCTCACCATTAAAAACTTGCTGGGGCTACCAAATTTTTGGATCAAGCTGATATTTGTTTTTTTCCATCATCCAGGTCTGTATGACCTAATCTACAGGTTAGATCTCAAATAAATATCACGGTGGGCCCTAAAAAATATTTAATGGTGAGAATGATTATCACCGCTGTTTCCTATATTGTGGTCAACTTGAGATTTGGATCTACCTCAGTTTTGGGATCATGTCCTAAAATGATAAGAAAAAAATGGATGGACGGGGTAGATTTCTCAAAAACATTATGGTGGGCCCCACCTAAGTTTTCAACGCGTGAAAGGCTTTTACAGGAAATCCGCGTCCAAAAAAATGAGTTGCGGATTTTATGTGAAAGTGTTTCGCAAAAAATTCCTGAAAACCTAAGTGGGACCCACCTTGATGTTTTTAAGAAATCCAATCCGTCCATCCTTTTTATGAGATCATTTTAGGACAAGCGTATAAAAATGAACTGAATCCAATACTCAAGTAAACCATATCCAACTCTCAGGTGTGCCATAGCATAGGAAACAGTGGTCATTAAAATGCCACCATTAAAAACTTCCCATGTCTCACCATAATGTTTATTTACCATCCAACCCATTAAAAATGTCACACATACAAGAATAAAGAGAAAAGAAAAATACTGGCTTGATCCAAAACCTTTACGGCTCACACGAAGTTTTTAGAGGTCAATCACCCCTCATTCCTGTGGTGTGGTCCACTTTAGATTTGGACCTACTTTACTTTCATTAGCATAAAAAACTAATGGACGACATGGATATACACACATACATCAAGGTGTGCCCCATGGTCAGGGAAACACCCGCTATCCTGTTACCTTGGTAACACCTGATCCGCTCCCATACATGTGGACCACTCAAAGCTTCCGCCAGTTACCAGAGGCGAGCAGAGGTAGGACGCAATGAGATATTGATACGTTGAGTACTCAAGTCCCTACTGAAGTGACGTAACTAAGCTCCGTGGGCCCCAATATGATGTATGTGTTGTATCCACACCGTCCATACATTTCGAAATATCATTTTAGTGTACGAGCCAAAGAACGAGGCAGATAAAAATCTGTACTGGACCCATCACAGAAAACAGTGGGGAGAGTGATTCCCACCGCTGAAACTATCCTAAGGCTCACCATAATGTTTATTTGAAATCCAACCTGTTCAAAAGTTAAAAAATTAATGAAATAAAGGAAAACAAAAATATCATCTTGATCTAGAACTTTTGTAGCCTTTAGAAGTTTTTAACAGTGGACGCCAGTCCCCACGGTTTTCTGTGCTGGGGTCCATTGGAGCTTTGGATTTAACTTATTCTTTGAATATTGTCTTAAAATGATCTCTCTCAATGGATGTAAGTCGTGGATACAGAACATACATCATGGTGGGGCCCATGGAACTTGGTGACGGCACTTCAGCAGCCAGTCTGGCTACTCAACCTGTCAATACGCTCCTCGTAACTACTGGAAGTGATTTCCTGCTAAAGCCTTTCGCAGGAAGTTCCTGCGCTGGGAACTCAGGTGGGGCCCACTGTGATGTTTATATGGAATCCACTCTATTCATCGGTTTTGTGAGCTCATTGTAGGCTACGAGAGTAAAATTGAGCAGGATCCACAACTCAAGTGGGCCATACTAAAGGAAAAGGTGATTAGGAAAATTCGTACTGTTGAAACCTCCCGGGCTCTACAGTAATGTTTACGTGCCATCCATACCATTAATAACGTCATTAATACTGGGATGAACTGAAAAAACAAATATTAGAATGATTCAAGGTTTATGTGGCCCACGAATATTTCAACTATCGAAATTCAATTTTCACATTTTCAGCCCACTTGAGAATTAGGTACGGTTAATTTTTGTCCTCATGTACTAAAATTAACTCACAAAATTGATGGATGGAGAGGATTTCTCAAAATCATCACATTGGCCCTACCTGGTTCCTAGTGCAGGAACTTCCTAAGGCTTTGGCAGGAAATCCGCGTCCGTAACTACATCTGCATCCCTAATGAGGTACGCAATTCGCCTCCAAGAGTCCAAGTCCTGATCTTGCTAAGTTGGCTGAAAATCTACTCTAGGTTGGACCCACCATGATATTTTTGCAAAATCTATCCCATTCATCCATTTTTTGAGTTCATTTTAGGGCTAAAGACCAAAAGTGAGCATTATACAATACTTAATTGAGCCTTAGTGAAGGAAAATGGGGGCAGGGAAATTCCTACCATTGAAACCTCCTCGGGGTCGACAATGATGTTTACATGCCATCTATACCATTCATAACATCATTCCTACCGGGATTATCTGAGAACAAATATTATCCTGATTTAAAACTTCTTTGACCTACAAATATTTCAATAGTGTAAGTTTAATCTTCACATTTTCGGCCCACTCGAGTATTAGATTTAGCTCATTTTTATATGCATGTCCTAAAATGATCTTATAAAATGGATGGACAGATTGGATTTCTCAAAAACATCACGCTGGGTCCCACTTAGCTTTCGCAGCGTAGATTTCCTGCGAAAGCCTTTCACGCGTTGAAAACCTAGGTGGGGCCCACCATAATGTTTTTGAGAAATCTCCCCCGTCCATCCATTTTTTTTCTTATCATTTTAGGGCATTATCCCAAAACTGAGGTAGATCCAAATCTCAAGTTGACCACAATATAGGAAGCAACGGTGATAATCATTCTCACCGTTAAATATTTTTTAGGGCCCACCGTGATATTTATTTGACATCTAATCTGTAGATTAGGTCATACAGACTTGGATGATGGAAAAAAAAACAAATATCAGCTTGATCTAAAAATTCGGTAGCCCCAGCAAGTTTTTAATGGTGAGAGTTCAATCAACATTGTGTGGCCCATTTGAGATTTTGATTTACCTCATTTTTGGGTTTACACCATAAAATTATTTTTAAAAATGTATGGACGATGTGGATTTCTCAGTAACATCTTGGTGAGACCTGCCTAGCATCCCAGCGGAAGAATTTCATATAAAAAGGTTTCTGCCGCATTTGTTGGAGAGTTCGAGAATAAGGTGAAGAGGCGTGCAAGAGAAGTAAACTTGCTCTTTCAAACTCGCGCTAAGAGCACCTTCATCCAGACCGTCTGCTTTATCTTACGGTTGATAAGAAGGTTCGCACTTAATGACGTGCGAACCGGTGCGTAGCTGAGCGTTCCTCTATATATATATATATATATATATGGAAAAGTTTCTATGCGGTCAAGCTCCTGGGAACTTCCCATGAGGTTGAGATATGTGGGCTCCACCGTGATGCATGTCGAATATCAATAGCATGCATTTGATGGGTCCCTTTTAAATTATGGGATATCCTAAAAATCAATCTTATACGGAACTCAGGTGGGCCATATCATCTAAAATCATGTGAAGACATGCCTAAAACTTATAAAAGCACTTGGTGGGGCCCACTTGAAATTTGGATGCATCTGAAACTTGGTATAACGCCTCATCCAAGTGGGACACACATAATGGATGGGCTGGATTTGTAAACCACACATCGATGGGCCCAACAAATGATTATGAATGTTTTAATGGGAGGGTAACCCCTCTCAACTTTTGTATGTGGTGTGGTCCACAAGTCATTGATTGACTTACTATTTAAGCCCGAGGCCCACCCTGGAATCGTGCATCTGACTGATGGGGTAGATGTTCAACACGCGTCACGAAGGGGCCCACACAGCTCGACCTTATCATTGTATTAAAGTAATTATAGTGATGCAATTGATAATTTAATTATTTTGGTTATCATTAATGTGCCATGTGTCCAATCTCTTTTTCTACCTGGTTAAGAGTTCGAGTATCCATAGGTGGTGAAATCCCACTGTGCCCGAGTGTGTGGGTGTGTGTTTTCACCTCAGAATTCAAACCCCTTTTTGAAGGGATTCGAAGCCCCCGTTGGCTTTATGGCGCCAAACAAGGATTTGAAATCCCCTCAAATCCACGGTGCCAAACTACCCCTATGTGACATTTGGGAGTCATAATTAGATCTTATTCCTGATTTTGGCGGGCCCTGGGAGCCATGCCCAACGGGGCAGATCTGCATTGATAAATTGGCATTTTCTCCTATTAAAATGTGATTTTGGATTCTCATAACTGGGATTATATCTACATTTTTTACCGTTGGTAAACAGGTAATGGTGCAGATAGCTGAGAAGACTTTAATGGGCAATATTTTGGGCCATGATGCATGATTTTACATGGAGTGGCCCACCTGAGTTTTGGGCCAGCCTGATTTTTGAGAACAAGAGCTAGCCCACCTATTGTACTAGAATTGGGTAGATCTATGTCAAATGTACGGATGGATATGATGTGTTTGAATCAGGATGGTCTGGATTGTGGATACATGACCACCCTCAAGACTTTATTCTGAAGCTGGCTCTACTGCAAATCTGTACAAGTGAAGCTTAGCCCACGAGACAATAGGTGGGAGCGAGGCCACTATAAAGTGTATATGACATCCAATCCGTCCATCATGTGCAGCTCCTCATGTTCTCCTCAAATGCCAAAAAAGGCTGATAAAAAAATTAGGTGGACCCACAACATGTAAAATCATGCCTGAAACCTCTACAATGTCTTCATGTGGCCGACCTTAGTTTCTAAATGGCCTTATTTTTCGGGACTCCATTCATCCTGTTGGGACACACCTCCTGAATGGATTCGATGGTTTATTCAAAACACAGTACGCTCCACACACAATTCTGGAAGGTCTTTCATGGTGCCATCCCCACCTCAAGTGTTCCCTGTGGTGCGGCCCCCCTGAGTTTTGGATTGGGATGGACGGATTGGATTTCATGCATAACCTCATGCTGGATCCACACATGGCATTGTAGGTCAAGCTTAACCAAATCGATCAGATCAAGCCACGTGTGTGTCTTTTATACCATTGATTTGAAGACCACCCATAGAATGGATAAGATCACCCTATCAATATCTTTGATTCAAACATTCCCTTGCGTCTACCATATTTTGGTTACACGCGGGCTACCATATCATTTCCCTTTATCTAATCACAGTCCATATTGTTAGAAGTGTCAAGATGAATTATTTTTAAATTTTTTACAAGTAAGATAATGCTATCCGACCTAAATTCTGTACATCGAATAATGACCGCTAGCTGTTTCTTTTTCTACCTTGGCTTTGAAGGGTGCTTCACAGATGGATAGGATCATCTGATTAATCATCAACAGTAGATCCCACTTGATGGACGATCCTGATTGATTCTTCACACGCTGCCACGTGTACCGTGGAGAGATGACCCTACCATACGCAGCTTCTACCGACGTATACAGGTGGAAAAATTCTAGAATAGTTGAAAATCGTTATTGTCGCCTACGTGGTTGTTAGAAATTTAAAATATATATATATATATATATATATATATATATATATATATATATATATATATATATATATATCATCTTTTTGTCTCGGGCATAGTGCCAGGGCCCACACAATCAACAGCCTGGATTCCCTTTTGCAGTTGGTATATTGCATGTACCATCCATATTGATGGCGTAGCCCTTTTACTGATTCTGTTCTAAAGAAGATGTGGACCGTTGTTATTGGACGTGATGACGAGGACTTTTGTTGCACACGTACCAACATGCCACACATGTGCAGCAGGCGATCCGTCCATTAAGGACCATGAACATGCCACCCAAAATCTGGACGGTCCACTCATCAGGTGGCCCAATTGTCTGTATTGAATATGGACAATTGATAGTATGGCAATCACTGGTAACAAAAGGGAAAGTAATGTTTTGGGTGCGTTTGGATGCCCTATGGAATTGAATTGCAATCGTCATTATTTAAAATAAAAAAAATAAAATAAAATAAATAAATAAAAAATGTAACCGTTGACAGTTTGGGCTCCAAATTTAAAAGAATTGGAAGAAGGTAATACAATCTGAGGACCACTTCCCATTACTTTTTTTTTTTTTTTTTTTTTCATCTTGATTAAATGCAATCCAATTCAATTGTGTAGCCAAAAGCTGCCTCATTTCCCGTATTAATATCCTGTTTGCTGAAACGCACGTCCAAATATCTCATAATGAAAGGGATCTGTAATGCAAAATTCTGATTTTACCAAAAAGTACATCGGCTAATCAAAATTCCAAAAACGATGCCATTAGATGCAATGATTAAAATAGTATAATTTAAAAGTGGTAGTGCCAAGAATTATTGAGCCCACGTGGTATGTGTATGACATCCATTCCATCCAAAAAATACAATTCACCATAATAATTAAAAGAATAAAAATCTAGATGATGCAATCCCAAGATAAGCCACATCATGAAAATAATGTACACCGGCCCAAATATTCAAATTCATGTATAACCCATCAGATGATATGATCGGCATCTTTTGTCCGATCATCTAATCCTCACCGCAAAATCATGCATCATGGCCCAAAATATTGCCCATTAAAGTCTTCTCAGCTATCTGCACCATTACCTGTTTTCCAACGGTAAAAAATGTAGATATAATCCCAGTTATGAGAATCCAAAATCACATTTTAATAGGAGAAAATGCTAATTTATCAATGCAGATCTGCCCTGTTGGGCATGGCTCCCAGGGCCTGCCAAAATCAGGAATAAGATCTAATTATGACTCCCAAATGTCACATAGGGGTCGATTGGCACCGTGGATTTGAGGGGATTTCAAATCCTTGTTTGGCGCCATAAAGCCAACGGGGGCTTCGAAACCCTTCAAAAAGGGGTTTGAACTCTGGTGTGAAAACACACCCCCACACATTCGGCGTAGTGGGATTTCACCACCTATGGATCCTCGAACCCTTAACCATGTAAAAAAAGAGATTGGACACATGGCCCATTAATGATACCCAAAATAATTAAATTATCAATTGCATCACTATAATTACTTTAATACAATGATAAGGTCGAGCTGTGTGGGCCCCATCGTGATGCATGTTGAACAACTACCCCATTAGTCAGATGCACGATTCCAGGGTGGGCCTCGGGCTTAAATAGCAAGTCAATCAATGACTTGTGGACCACACCACATACAAAAGTTGAGAGGGGTTACCCTCCCATTAAAACATTTATAATCATTTGTTGGGCCCATCAATATATGGTTTACAAATCCAGCCCATCCATTATGTGTGTCCCACTTGGATGAGGGGTCAGACCAAGTTTCAGATGCATCCAAATTTCATGTGGGTCTCACCAAGTGCTTTTATATGCTTTAGGCATGTCTTAACATGATTTTAGATGGTATGGCTCACCTGAGTTCCGTATACGGCTGATTTTTGAAGTATCCCATAATTTAAAAGGGACCCATCAGATGCATGGTGTTGATGTTCAATACAGCTCGACCTTAGCATATGGTTACATCGACCCTCTGTTCCAGTATTTCGCCCCTCCACGGGTGGTCCTCTCTCGGAGAGGAAGGGATGACCCCGATGATCTCTCTCTCTCTCTAGATATCTATAGATAGAGAGATGTGAAAGTTATTGCATTATGTTACCCCCAATCTTACTGCCTTTAAACTAGTAGCTTGCTTCCAAGCCGTCGCCCCATGGAAGAGCGCTATCCATTTTGATATTCCCCACGGACTATTTAGCCGAGGAGTTTACCCTTGCTCTTGTGCTCCGGGCTCTGAACCAGATTCAAATGAAATAATTTAGAATTCCATTTTGAATTTGATTGACAACCTTTTCCCTTATATATATACAGAGAGAGAGAGAGAGAGATGCTCACACACAACTAGTTGGACACTGCGTTTTGGTCCAACTAGCTGGCATAAGCTGGCATTTAATGAGAAAAAATTTCTCTAAAGTACAATACAAGTTCTTATTAATTAATGCTAATTAATGTTAAGAGAGATGCTCAAACACAACTAGTTAGACACTGTGTTTTGGTCCAATTAGCTGGCATTTAATGAGAAAAAGTTTTTCTCAAGTTCAATACGAATTCTTATTAATTAATGCTATTTAATGTTAAGAGACAGATGCTCACACACAGCTAGTTGGACACTGCGTTTTGATCCAACTAGATGGCATTTAATGAGAAAAAATTTCTCTGAAGTACAATACAAGTTCTCATTAATTAATGCTAATTACTGTTAAGAGAGGGGGCGTTTGCTCCACAGTAGCTTTTCACGAGGTCTTTTGAAAATAATCTCTAGTTTGGGTGGGCCTTACTTTGGTATTAATGTAATAATCCACCCTGGCCATCACCTGTGTCACCCCATGTTAGACCTTGGAACTGAAAATCAATTCCATCCCTAGTTCAAGTAGACCGCACAATTGGAAATAGTGTACAAAAATAAGCTCACCTTCCAAAATGATACCTTTGATGAGGTGTGCTTAAGTGAAGTATGCCATGATTTTTGAGTTCTATGCGTACCCTTTAGTATGACATTCAATGATTGGAGTGAATTTCACTTACTCATAACTGTGGGTCCGTGGAAATCAAAGATAGATATCTCACCCTCTACTGTTTTATTAGCGAGGCCTACTTGGAAAGTCAATATGATATTTTGTCTATAGAAGTAGAATGAGATGACACATATGACGGTCATGGTCATCGTGGATCTCACATGCACATCACTGGATTACGATGTGCCAATAAAAATAAGGTTAGGCGTCCTGTCGTTAAATTTATTGGGCTCCATTACAAGAAAAAAAGGGACATTAGAAAAAAATAAATAAATAAATTGAGGATTAAGTGTGACCCCTTCCTCATGCAACATAATTGGTCGCTGGTCATGTCATCCACCTTGATGTAGGTATTATATATCCAGGCTGTCCAATGGTTTTGTCAGCTCATTTTAGAACATTAATAAAAATAAAAATAAAAAATGAAGCAGTTAGAAGTCTAAGTGGTCCACATCATAGGAAATAGTGGATATTGAACTCTTGCCATTAAAATTTTTTTAGGGCCCACCGTAAATTTTACCTGCACCCAACTTATTGAAAAGGTCACAAAGACCTTGATGAAGTAAAATAAAAATAAAAAACAAATTTCAGCTTGATCCAAAACTTTTGGACCACAAAAAGTTTTTAATGCCCACAAAAAGTTGTGTGTGAGCATTTCTCGTATATATGACCACACTACAGAAACTGTGGTTAGTGGGGCATTAAAAGCTTTTTGTGGTCCAAAAGTTTTGGATCAAGTTGAAATTTGCTTTTTATTTTTACTTTACTTCATCATGGTCTTTGTGACCTTTTCAATAAGTTGGGTGCCAAGTAAAAATCACGGTGGGCCCTAAAAAAAAATTTACTGGTAAGAGTTCAATATCCACTAGCTATTTCCTATGACATGGACTACTTAGATTTCTAGCTGCTTCATTTATTTATTTATTTATTAATGTTCTAAAATGAGCTGAAAAAAACCAATGGACAGCCTGGATATATAACACCCTACGTCAAGGTGGACAACATGACCAGCGATGAACTGTGTTGCATGAGGAAGGGGCTGCACTTAATCCTTAAGGTTTTTTTTTTTTACTAACATGGCCCTTTTTTCTCGTAACGGAGCCCATAGTTTAACAGCAGGATGCCTAACCTTATTTTTATTGGCCCATCGTGATGTAGTGATGTGCATGTGAGATCCACTATGACAGTCAGATGTGTCATCTCATTCTACTTCTCGAGACAAAATATCATACTGACTTTTGATCCAGGTAGGCCACACCAATAAAACAGTAGAGGGTGAGACGTCTACCTTTGATTTCTACGGGACCCAAAGTTATGCGTAAGTGAAATCCACTCCAATCATTGAATGCCATACCAAAGGATAGCGTAGAACTCAAAAATCACGGACATACTTCATTTAAGCACACCTCATCAAAGGAATCATTTTGGAAGGTGAGCTTATTTTTGCACACAATTCCAATTGTGCGTTCTACTTGAACCAGGGATGGAATTGATTTTCAGTTCCTAGGTCTAACATGGGGTGACACAGGTGATGGTTATGGTAGATTTTTACATTAACACCAAAACAGGGCCCACCCAAGTTGGAGATTATTTTCAAAAGACCTTGTGAAAAGCTACGGTAGAGCAAATGCCCTCTCTCTTAACATTAATTATGATTAATTAATGAGAACTTGTATCGTACTTTAGAGAAATTTATTCTCATTAAATGCCAACTAGTTAACTAGTTGGACGACACTAGTTGTGTGTGAGCATTTCTCATATATATATATATAATATATATATATATATATATATATATATATATATATATATATATATATATATAAAATATGTTGTTCTGCATGGATGCATGGTTTTACGATGAAAATTGACCATCTTTGTGCAACCATGATGTGTGCCGAACATCTACCCCATCAGTCAGATGCACCATTCCATGGTCAGCCTCGGGCTTAAAAATCAAGTCAATCCATAACTTGTGTGGGCCACACTACATACAAAAGTAGAGAGGGGTTATCCTTCATTAAAACATTCATAATCATTTATTGGGCCCATCGAGATGATTTTCACAAATCCAGCCCATCTATTTTGTGTATCCCACTTGGATGAGGGGTAAGACCCAGTTTCATACACATCCAAATTTCAGGGGGGGCTCCACCAAGTGCTTTTATATGTTTTAGGCATGTCTTCACATGATTTTAGATGGTATGGCCCACCTGAATTCCGTATAAGGCTGATTTTGAGAATATCCCATAATTTAAAGGGGACCCATCAAATGCACGGAGTTGATGTTCGACACACATCATGGTGCAGCCCACACAGCTCGAGCTCACAAGAAGTTCTTATGAGGACGACCGCATAGAAGCATTTCCACACACACACACACATATATATGTGAGAGAGAGAGAGAGAGAGAGAGAGAGAGATGCTCACACACTACTTGTCTGAATTAATGCTAATTAATGTTTAACGAACGATGCCCCATGCAAAAGATACTTTAAAGAGGAAAAGGAGTTACTGACTTGGGATGGATCCACCATGCACAGTGTTTATGTAAAATCCACCTCAGCCATTGATTTGGAATTCTGCGAGGACTGCATATATAGCAAGCAGAAGAGGGTAAGTTTCAAGAAGACAGGACGCGCTCCAAAGACGCATCTATTGGAACTTGTACACACTAATGTGTAGGGACCGACACAAGTATCATCTCTTAGTGGTTCACGTTATTTTGTTTCCTTTATTGATAATGCTAGTAGAAAATTGTGGATTTATTTCTTAAGGCACAAATCTGATGTGTTTGATGTATTTAAGAAGTGAAAAATAATGGTAGAAAACGAGACAAGTAAAATAGTAAAATGTCTCAGATCTGATAATGGGGATGAATACTGTGATAAGAGATTTGAGGAGTATTGTGTAGTAAATGGAATCAAACATCAGAAAACGATTCCAGGGACACCGCAGCAGAATGGTGTGGCTGAGCGCATTAACAGGACCATCCTTGAGTGCACCAAGAGCATGAGGTTACATACAGGGTTGTTAAAATCTTTTGGGCAGATGCTGTGAATACTGCCACGTATCTCATCAATAGAAGTCCCTCAGCACCATTGGATGGTGGGCTACCAGAAGAAACGTGGACTGAGAAAGAAGTAAACATTGCACATCTCAGTGTTCGGTTGCACTTCATATGTTCACATTGATGCATAGCACAGAAACAAGCTGGATGCGATGTCCAGGAGGTGTGTGTTTATAGGCCACGGGCAACATGATTTTGGCTATAGGTTTTGGGATGCAGAAAATAAAAAAAAATCATCAGAAACAAGGACGTAGTCTTCAATGAAAAAGTGATGCATAAGGATAGTGTGTAAGAAAATAAGGCTGAGGAGAAAGAATTCGTAGAGTTGAAAGAGTTACCAGACACGGGTGTTACAGCGCTATAGGATGATCATGCACAGGAGCATTATGAGGCAGAGCCGTACACACTGGTTGTGAGGTTTACTCGGGAGAGGAGACCCACGGTCCAATACTCACCCTCCTTACATTATTTACTGCTGACAGATAATTGTGAACCAGAGTGTTTTAAAAAGGCATTACAGTCGGATACATGGGTTAAGTGGGTATAGGCCATGGATGATGAAATGGACTCTCTTGAGTCTAATCGTACATGGGAGCTAGTCACTCTACCCAAAGGTAAGAAAGCTCTTCATAACAAGTGGGTTTACAGACTGAAGGAGGAGCACGATAGTTCGAAATGGTACAAGGCTAGATTGGTTATGAAAGGATTTCAACAAAAGGTAGGTATCGATTTCACTGAAATATTTTCACCGGTAGTAAAAATGTCTACGATTTGCATGGTCTTGAGTATAGTCGCTACAGAGGACTTATATCTAGAGCAGCTAAATGTTAAGACAACCTTTCTTCATGGGGACCTTGAAGAAGAGATACATATAAATCAGCCGACAAGATACGTAGTGTCACGCAGTAATGCCCTGGAGTTCGGGGGTCGCGCAAGCGCTCAACCCCCGAGTTCCCGAGAGTCACTTATAATCGACTTTCATTAATGAGCATTTAATCCGGTTTAATTTGCGTAGCCTGAAATTTCCTGGAACATGAACATAACCACATAAGTCTACTGAGATGAAAAAGATCTATTATATATACAGGTCCAAAATATAAATGGGTCGCACAAAGCGTTGCCCAACCAAAACAACAAAAGAATACTATGTCCAAAAATAATACGGCTGAGCCCACAGCCCAGCAATCCCGATCCTGCCCATCAAGCCGATGGAGGGCCGTCCATCAACTGGAAATAAGATAACTCGTCCTCCTCATCGAGGCTCGCCTTACCAGGCTCCTCTAGTCCTGAGTCACCTGCATCTATAAACGGATCTGGTTGGTGTTTTAAAACACTGTCCCAGAGTGGGAGTGAGTGATCAACTCAGTGGGTGCTATTAACCTTAAGTTATCACAGGCATCAATTATAATATGATCTTAATGAAAAGTAGTCAATCACATATGTCTAAGTAATCTTATTAATGCGCATACATGCAGCATGACATGATGCATGCCCTCACCACAACGCTCCCTCGAGCGATACCATCTAACGATCGCAAATGACAACACTCCCTCAGTGCGACCTCGACTGCCGAGTCGCCACCCTAACTAGTGCGATGCAATGCGATCGTGTTAGCCGAGTTATTAGTTAGGTCCATTCATTCAGCCGATTGGAAAATCTGGTACACCCCACGTATCAACGCCCTAAACGGGTTGTGAAGCCAAGACCCCCCAATGCGTGAGGCCGAGACCCTGTAGTCCGTGATCCCATCGGGTTCCTCATCTCCGACTTCAAGCACATGAGGAGTGCCGTGAGAAAGAAATCGCTCACGGTCACTACAGGGAGGCGCTGTACCCCAGCATAGGCCGACGGCTCGGACATAATGTCCGATTCCACCATGCCTGACTCACGAGGCTGTGGACCAATTTCAAGTGGGTTATTGATGTGTTACCATGGTTGTAGGGTATTACAGGTTCCATACATGTGTGATCAAACAGGATTAACAATCAAGGTTGGTCAGACGGTAGGCTAGACCTCACGAGTCAGGCGAGTGTGATATCGGGCACGAGAGTCTTATGTAGTCGAACTACAGCCACTCGATCACACCCTCCCAAACCCACAAGTCCAACCATAGCGTAGTCCTACCGATGGGACTACCGTCTCTCCTCCAGTTCCTGACCAACCCAAGGGTAGGAATAGTGACTCATAGCATACCAACAACCAATGCAACATCAAGCATATTCAACACCATGTTCTCATGTTGCTCAACATACAATTTAAATTTCTCTAACAAGCAATATTAATATCATGAATAAAGTGTATGTGTAAGGTGTGGGTTGGTGAGGAAGTAAACACTTCCTCCATGTTGAGAAACCATAGGTACAAGAGCAATAAATCATACATCCTATGAGGCAACAACACATGGGAAAATCACACAAGGCATGAACATGTAATCATCCATACACCAAATCATGTGAGAGGCAAGAACAATCATCATAAAAGTCAAACCAACAATTTCATATTATTTCAACAAACCTACAATTCCTAGGGTTTCTCTAGATTCCCCAAATATGACATCCAAGTAACCAAAATCATTAATCTCATATTAAAATTGGTGCTAGGCCACCTAAAAACAATAGTCCGCACCTTCGAATCCGTTGAAGGCTTGGGAACGACCTAGGAGTGTGGATTTTTGGGATCGAATTGCCGGAATCCCTAAAGCATACATTGTATGTTAGAACCTCATTAAGTCTGTCCTCTACACAAGGGTTTCAAGCAAAAAGGGATGAAGGATCTTACCTAGACGATCAAAGGACGATCCTTGGGGTTGTAGTGTTGGGTTTTCCCTTTAAAAAAAGGATAGGGAGATGCAAGATCGGCTTCTTTAGTTCTCACCTTAATATAGGGTCCACCTTGAATCACCTCCTCTCACACTATCCTCTCCTCTTGGCTCCTTCACTCTCTTTCTCTCTTGGTGGTTGTTGCAAATTAGGGAGAGTTACGAGAGCTACGGTTTATTCCCTAGACTTGGGCCCTTTGGCCATAAGTTTCCTCAAATTTCCAAAATAACCTATTAGGACTCATTTTTGGAGTTGGTGTGGCCCTAACACTCCTTTAAACACCAAATTTGGTGGGTAGGTGCCTTATGGCCCGATTAGGGCTCGTGTAAAATTTGGGAATAAATGGATGGACGGTTGTGGGGTTTGAGTCAACGGTTCTGATCTTTAAACGGCCCTGAGGGGTCCATTCTGGTGATTGGAGTGGTTCGGGTGGCCCTCTGGCTATGAAATTCCTAGGATAGTTGCTTCATGGCCCGATGAAGGGCCATGTAAAATTTGGGGACGATCGGATCTGGGGTTTGGTCGTACGGGTCCGATTTGTGATCGACGGTCACCATTACACGATCGGGTCCCAGAGTTTGTGGACAAGTGTAGGAAAATTTATTAGACCTCCACCGTAAATGTGGAAGAGATCCCATAGTTGGATAGCTTGGTATCTCGGTTTCATTTGCAAGCGCCAGATTCCGGTCGTGGCATTGGTGGGGTGCATTTAGTCAGTGTCAGATCCCACTTCTGGGTGTTCACTGAGTCCGTGGTCCGCGATGGTCCACAAGCCCAGTGAGATTTATGGTTCCCTTCATTTTTAGAATTTTTTGACCTTCCTGTGTCACGGTGTAGCCCATACGGGCTGTCGCTAAGGGCAAATGAGCCATCTGGCTTGACGGCCCGCACCGAGTCCTGTCATGACCCTACCGATATATTCTAATGGGCTAATCCTAGGTTGATTTGCTTGTGGTACCTCACCGTGCATGGTTTAAATGATCGGTCTTGCAGAAAATCCTACGTGGATGCCCCAAGACACTGTACTGGTTGGACGGGTTGTTACAATCTACCCCCCTTACAAATAAATTTCATCCTCAAAATTTGTACCTGTTCGTATTGTTGAAGAAGGATTGGGTAATGCTTACAGACTTCTGCTTCCGTCTCCCAAGTGGCCTCTTCTTCATCGTGATTGGTCCATAGTACCTTGACCAACGGGATGACCTTGTTGTGTAGGACCTGCTCCTTCCTATCAAGTATTCGAGTGGGTCGAAGAATATATGTGGCATTTCCTTAAGTTCCACATATTCCCACTTGATGATATGCAAAGGATCGGAGACGTACTTCTTCAACATTGATACATAGAAGACGTTATGCACTCCGGCTTGAGGCGTGGGTAGGGCCAAGCGATAGGCAACCGCACCCACACGGTCCAAAATCTAGAATGGCCCAATGAACCGTGGCACGAGCTTTCCTTTCTTACCAAAGCGTAAAACGCCATTCATTGGGGAGATCTTGAGAAATACGTGGTCCCCAGCTTCAAATTTCAAGTCCCTTCGCCTTGTGTCGGTATAGCTTTTCTGCCTGCTTTGAGCCGTCAAGAGGCGGCGTCTGATAATTCCAATCTTTTCAGTCGTGATCCACACCAGATCTAGTCCTAGCAAACTCTTCTCGCCAATTTCCTCCCAATAATGCGGGGCTCTGCATGGGTGCCCATACAAGGCCTTGTAAGGTGCCATACCGATACTAGCTTGAAAATTATTGTTGTAGGCGAACTCGGCATATGGGAGGCAATCGTCCCAACTCTCCTGAAAGTCTAGAACACAAGCACGCAACATGTCTTCCAAAATCTAGTTCACTCGTTCGGTTTGCCCATCTGTTTGCAGGTGGAAGGCGGTGCTAAACTTCAGTTTCACTCCCATAGCTTCTTGAATGCGGGTCCAGAAGATCGACGTGAACCGAGTATCCCGGTCTGACACAATCTCCAATGGGACGCCATGGAGCCGCACTATCTCCTTGATATACAACTTAACCAAATCATCAGCGGAGCTAGAAGTCTTGATCAGCAGGAAGTAGGCTGATTGGTTAGCCTGTCCACAATTACCCATATCGAGTCATGCCCCCTCCTAGTTTTGGGCAAGCCAGCAATGAAGTCCATAGATATGAAGTCTCACTTCCATTCTGTTATGGGCATGGGTTGCAAAAGGCCCGGTGGCTGACGATGTTTGGTCTTAACTTGTTGACAAGTGAGGCATCAGGACACATACTCTGCTATCTCCTTTTTCATGTTGTTCCAGCAATAGTTTCACTTCAGATCCCGATACATTTTAGTACTACCAGGATGCATTGCTAACTTGGAGTTGTGAGCGACATTTAGGACTTCTTCTCGTAGTCCCTGAAGGTTTGGAACACAAAGGCGGCCTTGGCAACGCAACCCTTCATCGGTACCGATCCTCCACTCAGACTTCTCATCATTCCTTGCTCTTTCCCTTATCTTTTTCAATAACTCATCGCCCCCCTGGGCTTTAATGATCTTACTGTCAACCAGGGGCTGGGCCTGAATGTGAGCTATGATCTCGTACGGCTCCTCCACGGTTAGCTTCGTGTCGAAGTCCCGAACGAACTCTACCATGTCCCACTCTCTCTCCATTAGCGGGGCCACAGATTCAATTGTCTTCTTGCGACTTAAGGAGTCTGCCACCAAGTTGGCCTTGCCAGGATGATATGAAACATCAAACTTGAAGTCTTTCAACGTCTCCATCCAGCGACGTTGTCTCATATTCAGGTCCTTCTGGGTGAAGATGTATTTGAGGCTCTTATGATCAGAGGAGTTCAAACTCCTTACCATAGAGATAATGTCTCCATATTTTCAATGTGAAAACTACTGCCGCAAGCTCGAAGTCATGTGTAGGGTAGTTCTCCTCATGCTTCCTTAGCTGTCGCGACGTATACGCAATTGCCTTATCTTTTTGCATTAGTACACAACCCAAGCCCACATAAGAGGCGTTAGCATAGACAGTGTACTTGACCCCTTACTCAGGTAGCACAAGCACAGGTGCTGACGTCAGTTTATCTTTCAACTCTTGGAAGGCCGCCTCCGCCTTTTCATTCCAGGCAAATTTGAGGTCCTTCTGAGTTAGCTGGGATAGCGGTCGGGCTATCTTCGAGAAGTCTCTAATGAATCTGTGGTAATAGCCTGCAAGACCAAGAAAACTTCACAATTCCGTAACCGACTTCGGTTGCTTCCAATCTTGTACCACCCCCACCTTGGCGAGATCCATATATATCCCTTCCTTAGACACTACATGACCCAGAAATTTAACCTCCTCCTTCCAGAAGATGCATTTCCTAAATTGCGCAAACAGTTAATTTTTCTCTAGAGTTTCGAAGACTGCCCTTAAATGTTCTCCATGCTCTTCACGGCTCTTTGAATAAATCAATATGTCGTCGATAAACATGATGACGAATCTGTATAAGAATGGCCTAAGGATTCTGTTCATGAGGTCCATGAAGACCGCTGGGGCATTGGTGAGCCCAAACGACATAACAAGGAACTCGTAATGGCCAAAACAGGTCCTGATGGCCGTTTTCTGTATATCCTCGTCCCTAACTCGCAACTGATGGTACCCTGATTGTAAATCGACCTTTGAGAAATATTGAGCACACCTCAACTGGTCGAATAAATCGTCGATTCTGGACAACTGGTATTTGTTCCGAACCGTCACTTAGTTCAGTCTTCTATAATCCACACATAGTCGTAAAGAGCCGTCCTTCTTTTTTACAAATAAAACCGGGACTCCCCATGGCGACACGCTGGGCCAGATGAAGCCTAACTCTAGCAAATTATCGATTTGAGTCAGCAGTTCTTCCATCTCACATGGGGGCATGTGGTAAGTAGGCAAGAAAATAGGCTTCGCTCCAGGAACCAGATCAATCGTGAAGTCTATCTCACGTCGAAGCAGAAGTCCAGGTATATTTTTAAACACGTCCCAAAAATCTTGGACCACGGGTGTGTCCGTTATCGAGAGTCCACTATATCCGTCCTCCAATGAAGCATAACACAAAATTCTGCGTTCGTAACTGACCTGGACCGAAAATGTGAGGGAAGTGCCGTCATCCTCGTGTATCTTCACTGTTATTGTATCACAATCGATTTCTGCTTTCATCACTGTCAACCAGTTCATGCCCAAGAGATGTCATAATGGAAGATTTTGGTCACTATCAAATCCACATGTGCCACCTTACATCCCAAGTAGATGGGGCAATCATAGCATATCTTTGTCGCTTCTGAGAAAGTACCAGCGGCTGCAATGATCTTCACCCCCACGAAGGGGCTAGGGCGTAGCCCCAGATGCTTGGCAGTTGCATAAGATATAAAAGAAGCAGTGGACCCAGTGTCTACCAAAAGGAATATGGGAGTACCTTGAATGTGGGCCGTCATCTCAAAGGCCGTAGGAGTAGGGACTGTCGCATCTTGGCCCTCCACCGCTAGGGCATGCACCCGAGCCTGCTGTGGAAAGTTCGACCGCTGCATGAGCCGTTGTGGCAGCCTAACCTACGGTGGTGGTGGACGGCGAAACTGCTAGCTAAGCCCCATTGCCCGTAGGGGCGGAATCTGCAAGGCCTGCTGCGGGGGCTTAATGTTGCGCTGTGGCGATGTGAAGCCGAAGTCGCTCATTCTCGTAAAACAGTAGGGCTCAGAGTGTCCAGCTCTCCTGCAATAAGTACATATCTGGGCCAGTCGTGTAGAAAGGGCTTTGTAAAAAGTATGTTTTGGGAGATGAGAATGGAAAGGGTTTTGAGTAAGGGGATTTGGGGGATTGAGTTTGGAGTAGAGGGAATGGGATATATGGGAGAAGGAAATGGAAGTTGAGAATGGGAATGAGTTGAGGAATGGGGTTTGGAGAAGGAAAATGTGATGGTGAAGAAGATGAGAAGGGAGGAAGGGTGAAGGTGGGTTGAAAGTGAAGAAGAAGAGGTGGGAGTTGTTGAAAGAAGGGCCTTTGAAGGTAGGTTTATAGAATGATGTTGGAGAATGGTGGGTTAGAAATGCATTTGAGAGTGAAAGAGGAGAAGAATGAGGGGTTTTGGTCTTTTAGATTGTATTATAAATGGGCCCCACTCGAATTTTTAATGGCCAAGGGGAAAAATCCCATTTTTGGGGTCTAGGCGGGGCCCACGCTGGACGGGCGGGGTCCTGCGGAGGGTTTGAACGAGTGGGCGGGGGCCACGCCGAGCGGGCGCGGTCCTGCGCAGTCCCTGGACAGTCGAACGGGGTCATGCGTGCGTGGGTGGGGTCACGCGCGGGCAGTAGGCTGGTGGGCGGGGTGCGCGTGAGGGCGGACAGGGGTCGGCGGGGTCCATTTGTTCCACCATTTCCCTGCCACCGGAAAGGCCCCCGGGGAGGTTCTATATATGGATTTGGGGTAGAATGAGCAGATCTACGCATTGGGCCTATTAGTTTCATGAGATTCTTCCTGATTAGGGGCCAAAATCTGACTTTCTACCTTCTCTCTAATTCCCACAGTCTTTCATTCGCCCTTACCTAATTACCCCCGAATGGGTTAGAACTAATATGTTTGGTCCTGTATTAGCTCCTTCGGGCTTGGATGAGGGCTTATATCGCTCAATCATTCAGTCTACGGCTGTCTCTATCAATATGCGAGGAAAGTACGAAAATAGAGCAAGGACATGTAAATACCTAAAAGGACATATTGGAAAAGGAATTTTAATCCTTAGCCAACTTGGCTAGCGGCATTAAGTTGTACTGATTTGGGTGGCAAGGCTAATCCCAACTCTAGGTTGGGACCGCTGCGTCTGAAATGAGTGGAGTGGGATTCTCAAATTTATTTCATCGGCTTGCTAACGGGCATCGTTTTGGAAGATGCAGTATGGGATTCCCAATCCCATGATGGTGAATCTCTAAGTTTAACGAGGAATGAAGACACATAACTTCCTAGTTAATCGAATCGAGCCGCACCGTCAAGTTCCCTATTCCTTGTCTGGAAGTGGGGTGGTTCCTAGGGTTTCGTAATTTTTATGACGTAACCACTTAAGTCAGCGAATGCGTTAGCGGGTTCATGACCCATGACCCAATTAATTCCAAACCATGCTTTGATACTAACTTGTAACGCCCTAGAGTTCGGGGGTCACGCATGCGCTCAACTTCCGAGTTCCCGAGAGTCACTTATAACCAACTTTCATTAATGAGCATTTAATCCGGTTTAATTTGCGCAACCTGAAATTTCCTGGAACATGAACATAACCACACAAGTCTACTGAGATGAAAGAGATCTATCATATATACAGGTCTAAAATAAAAATGGGTCGCACAAAGCGTTGCCCAACCAAAACAACAAAAGAATACTATGTCCAAAAATAATACGGCTGAGCCCACAGCCCAGCAATCCCGATCCTATCCATCAAGCCGATGAAGAGATGTCCATCAACTGGAAATAAGATAACCCGTCCTCCTCGTCGAGGCTCGTCTCGTCAGGCTCCTCTAGTCCTGAGTCACCTACATCTATAAACGGGTCTAGTTGATGTTTTAAAATACCATCCCAGAGTGGGAGTGAGTGATCAACTCAGTGGGTGCTATTAACCTTAAGTTATCATAGACATCAATTATAATATGATCTTAATGAAAAGCAGACAATCACATACGTCTAAGTAATCTTATTAATGCGCATGCATGCAACATGACATGATGCATGCCCTCACCACAACGCTCCCTCGAACGATACTATCTAATGATCGCAAATGACAACACTCCCTCAATGCGACCTCGACTGCCGAGTCGCCACCCTAACTAGTGCGATGCAATGCGATCGTATTAGCCGAGTTATTAGTTAGGTCCATTCATCCAGCCGATTGGGGAATCTGGTACACCCCACATATTAACGCCCTAAACGGATTGTGAGGCCAAGACCCCCCAATACGTAAGGCCGAGACCCCGCGGTCCGTGATCCCGTCGGGTTCCTCATCCCCGACTTCAAGCACATGAGGAGTGTTATGAGAAAGGGATCGCTCGCGGTCACTACGGGGAGGCGCAGTACCCCAGCATAGGCCGACAGCTCAGACACAGTGTCCCATTCCACCATGCCCGGCTCACGAGGCTGTGGACCAATTTCAAGTGGGTTATTGATGAGCTACCACAGTTGCAGGGTATTTCAGGTTCCATACATGTGTGAGCAAACAGGATTAACAATCAAGGTTGGTTAGACGGTAGGCTAGACCTCACGAGTCAGGCAAGCATGAGGCGTGTAACATCGGGGACGAGAGTCCCATGTAGTCGAACTACAGCCACCCGATCACACCCGCCCGAACCCACAAGTCCAACCATAGCGTAGTCCTACCGATGGGACTACCATCTCTCCTCGAGTTCCTGACCAACCAAAGGGTAGGAATAGTGACTCATAGCATGCCAACAACCAATGCAACATCAAGTATATTCAACACCATGTTCTCATGTTGCTCAACATATAATTCAAATTTCTCTAACAAGCAACTATTAATATCATGAATAAAGTGTATGTGTGTGGTGTGGGTTGGTGAGGAAGTTAACACTTCCTCCATGTTGAGAAACCATATGTACAAGAGCAATAAATCATACATCCTATGAGGCAACAACACATGGAAAAATCGCACAAGGCATGAACATGTAATCATGCATACACCAAATCATGTGAGAGGCAAGAACAATAATCATAAGAGTCAAACCAACAATTCCATATTATTTCAACAAACCTACAATTCCTAGGGTTTCTCTGGATTCCCTAAATATGACATCCAAGCAACCAAAATCATTAATCTCGTATTAAAATTGGTGCTATGCTACCTAAGAACAATAGTCTGTACCTTTGGATCTGTTGAAGGCTTGGGAACGACCTAGGAGCATGGATTTTTGGGATCGAATTGCCGGAATCCCTAAAGCATACATTGTATGTTAGAATTTCATGTAAGTCTCTCCTCTACATAAGGGTTTCAAGAAAAAAGGGATGAAGGATCTTACCTAGACGATCAAAGGACGATCCTTGGTGTTGTAGTGTTGGGTTTTTCCTTTGAAAAAAGGATAGGGAGATGCAAGATCGGCTTCCTTAGTTCCCACCTCGATATAGGGTCCACCTTGAATCACCTCCTCTCACACTATCCTCTCCTCTTGGCTCCTTCACTCTCTTTCTCTCTTGGTGGTTGTGGCAAATGAGGGAGAGTTATGAGAGCTAGGGTTTATTCCCTAGACTTGGGCCCTTTGGCCTTAAGTTTCCTCAAATTTCCAAAATAGCCTACTAGGACTCATTTTTGGAGTTGGCGTGGCCCTAACACTCCTTTGGCCACCAAATTTGGTGGGTAGGTGCCCTATGGCCCGATTAGGGCCAGTGTAAATTTTGGGAACAAGCGGATGGACGGTTGTGGGGTTTGAGTCAACGGTTCTGATCTTTAAATGGCCCTGAGGGGTCCATTCTGGTGATTGGAGTGGTTCGGGTGGCCCTCTGGCTATGAATTCCTAAGATAATTGCTTCATGGCACAATGAAGGGCCATGCAAAATTTGGGGACGATCAGATCTGGGGTTTGGTCGTACGGGTCCGATTTGTAATCGACGGTCACCGTTCCACGACAGGAACTGATACCTGTACGTTATCTGAAACCAAGTAGAACTAGAATTAGACTAAGATGTGATCTAAACCAAATAGAATTTAAGGAGTAATTGTGGAGTAATTATCTAATAACTTAAGGAATTCAAAGGAAGGAAACTAGGGATTCAGAGGATCCACTTGTAGAGATCGGGGAGATCTTATGCCTGCATCAAGAATCACGGAAATCAAACTGAACCTACTTGATCTAGTCTTCACAAGATGAAAGGTATATGAATTAGAATGGATTCCATCATCTAACCATGCCTAGGAGACAAAGCAAACAACAGGATTAAACTAATTACCAACCAATCAATAATGTATGAAGATTAGGAAGGGTATCGCCATCCGACCATGCCCATGAGACGATGGTGAACAACAGGGCTTCCTGACGTCATAAACATTAAAAGGGGAAAAGAAATATTCAAAGTCATTGCAGACCCATTGTAATTTCAGTCACAACAGACCATTAAAGACTAAGAAAATATTCCTTTAATAATCAACTAAAATCAACATCAGTTTAAACAAAAGGCACAAGCAAAGGTTCTCCCATAAACTGCAGCTTCACCTCTTAGCCCTAGCTAAGAGGTTCACCAACATGAATGGGCTGGATCCAAAACAAATACAATAGAAAGAAAAGAATAGAAAAAGAAAAAAACAAAAATTACTTTCCTAGCTCCCGTCGAACATCCCACGTTGAAACCTTCCAAAACGAGCCCTCCCGTTGCCTCTCTCTCCATCTGACGTCCCCTATTCAAGCATACCCTCTTCTCCACGTTTGGAACTCTTTTTATAGCTTTTGGAGTGGTGGAAATCGGATTTGGGAAGCTATCGCATGCGCAGTGAAAGCCTTTTCATAGCCAAGTTCGGGGCTTCATAACTCTCGCGTTCCTTGCATTATTTCTGTAAAATCAGCGTCTCTTGGAAGTGTTTTGGCTGGCCTACACGATGGACGGTTCAGATCTGCCATATGATCAAAGATGGTGGGCCACAACTGCTTGGAAAGTTCGATTTCGCGGACGTGCGTAGCCTTTCGTACGTCCGGCGCTGACGTGATTGGTGGGCCCCACAGAGGTATTTTCTGAGAAATCCACCCCGTCCATTGGATTCAGGACGAAATTTCGGTCAAGAATGGGTGATTTTGAACGTCCATTGATGCGGAATCAGAGAAGAAATCACCCAAACATCAATTTGAACGTTGCAGGGTAGTTCACTTATGGCCTCTGTATCGTGCATGTGTGCTTGCATGGGTCCAAAAGTTTAGCATGGGTTTGAAGAACTCATGGCCCTCTACAATATGGACGGCTTGGATCATTCACTAGGACAATGTGTGGGGCCCACTGGCGTCCGCAAAAACGGACAGCGTCCGTCCGTTACACGGCTTAAAACGGCGACTTCCGTGTTTGGGAAGAAGACGCGTCTGTGAAGAGCTTTTGTTAATTCGGTGCGGCTCGCGTCCGTGAACACGTTGTGCACATACGCTGTACATATGGGGCCCGTTATGATCTTCAATCAAAATCCAATCCATTCATTCAATTAGTCCCCCTATTTAAGGCGTTGAGACCAGATTTTAGGCAGCTCCAGATATCAGGCGGGACCAGAATCAGCGGTTTATGGGCTGACCTGTCAGTTGGGGCACTTCCATAGTGATCCGAGGGCTGAAATTTGATATGTACGGTTAATTTATGGCCCTCAGGCCATATATGAAGTTTTGAGCCAATCAGATGGTGAGAACTATGTGATCTTGCATTTTTCACCAATTTCGGGCCTCTTTAACGTGAATGGCTTGATTTCCTCGGATCCCTGGTGTGTAATTCCATCGATCTTGGTCCCCTGGAGTCCGTCCCTTGCCTTGGGTGTCATCAGAGCGTCAAATCCATGGTTTAAGCACCCTTTTTCAGTTCATGCTTGTAAATACACTCTGCACCACAAACACGATTAAATCAGGCTATTAAACGGTATCATGCTTGTAAATCCATGCAATAAATGGGTCTGATATGCAATATTTGACCCTCAACACAACCCCCAACCAGCATTTTACTAGTCCCGAGCAAAATATGCGAAAAGTAAGTTGAGAATTACAGAACAATTTCTATAAACCCGAGTGATTTTTTATAGAATAATCCAGATATAAGAATTTCCAGATTCATGAATGTTGGACATTACTTTCTCCTAGACTCAAGTGCACGGTAAACTTTATAATCAAGTTCAAAGTATTATTCCATTAATTAAAAAAATTCTAATCATTAAGATATATGAGCATACAGTGTAATCTCAGCTTATCATCATTAAAATTTACTTCTCTATTTCAGGATATCACTGGTAACCAATAAGAAGATTCATGATAACCAAAACTTGCCTCACAGATCATCTTTTCATTCCTTCAGATTTTGATTTTTTTATTAAAAGTAACGCCAAGAAGGGGAATCAAATCCTCACCTACAGGGAGCAAACCTATGATGAAGACTGTACACCCAAAATTTTCACATATCTCATAGGGAATTAAATCTACACCTATAGGGAGCAAACCTATGGTGTAGACCATTCGCCCAATCCTTTCAAATTCTCAGGTTGGTTCTTTCAAGCTTAGTGATTACCAAATTAACCCTTCCATATCAAACTGAAACCTTTATGTGAAAGCAAGATGTGTCTTATGAGATCATGACTCAATCAATGTTTAAAACCTCTAATCATGGATTAACAATTCAAACTTAACTGTGAAATCTAAAAGATACTGAATTCAAGGGTCATAAATTACCAACATCACTTATCTTGTAATTCTAAATCCAAGATGGCCATCAAAATCACTTCGAATTCATACGAAATTCCAGAAAAATTTAAAATTTTTCACAATTTTTGCTCAAGACCAAGAAAACACTGATTAGGAAACCTAATTTCTCACCCCCAACCTAAAATCTACATTGTCCTCAATGTAAAAGAAATAAGCATGCAATGCACATGGGACAACAAAAATATAAGAGGAGTGATGGAAAGATAGTACCTGGACGAAAGAATCAAAAGGCTTTCCAAAGATATCTACGTAAGATCGGGTCAACACAAGAGAGAAACCAGTAAAATAAAAATAAAAATAACAAAAATGAAATCCTACCTACACCACTTTCGCAGGTACTCTCGATTGCATTTAGCGTATGCAACAAGCCTTTAAACCTCTAGGTTGCCCCTAGTGGACGAGTTGTAGTCTCGTGAGGGTTTGCAGCAATGTTACCCACAAACATTGAACTAACTAATGATAAAAACGAAATGAAATGAAGAGTCGGGTTGCCTCCCAGGAGCCCAAGTTCACCGTCTATCCTAAAACAGCATAAAGGAAACTACCCTAGTCTTAAGAAAGCAAGGAAAAACTACTGAGTCAAGCCGCAAGGTTCCTCTTTCGGCCAGTATCTTGACAAGTTTCTCAGTAAGTTCCTCAACAGGATCATCCAAAAGCCCTTTTTGCAATAGGCTTGGACGCCTTGGAGCATAACCTTCCAGAGAAACTTATGTACCTCGTTAAAGTTTTGCTGTTGATTCGCTTGAGGTATCCAAAATATATATGATTCACCTGTGTCAGAAAAAGTTGCAAAGTTAGTATCCCATGGTGAATCAGAGACTACGGGTAGATCAAATTGAGAAAAATTTTCAGGAAGTGGTGTAGTCTCAACACATTCCAAAGTAGCAAACTTCAGTTCAATTTTCAGCTCCTCCTCCCCTAATGGTAAACATTCAGGGTCTGTGGAAGAAGGGGCTTCAAAGTAAGGGTTCTCTCGGTCAGTGATAACTACCGAGATGTTGTCTTGCAAGGCATTCACTATGTCTCTTATCATGGGATCATTTGAATCTGCAAAGTGTGCCAAACAATCATCAAAAGAGTTGGGACATTCAGCTGAGGGTGACTCATTTTCCACATTAAAGCTTGTGATGATCTGCCCAAGGAATCCATTGTCTTTAAAGGTAAACGGAGGTGTGCTCTCTTGCTCCAGCCCTATACAGATAGATTGAAAATTAATAGGGGAAGCATTGATGTGATCACTTTGTTCATTGAAACTACTCAATCGAGGTGTTGAATTGTCAAACGTGTACAGTTCAGATGGTGGCCTCAACTTAGTGGTTTCAATTTCCAAGGTCGTAGCGAGCAACTCGTCCTTCTCCCGAATCACATCATCATTTAATTCAGAAGAGTGGTCCAAACATATTTCACAAGAGTTAGAAGGGTCGATTGTAAGGGGCTCATCCTCTACCTTAAAATCAGACATGTCAGGTGAGGAGAGTGGCTCATTATGACCGACCACTTCATGTACATCTTGATCATTGACCTGGACCAAACTTGAGATTGATTCTAGGGGACTTTGAGCTGTATATTCATGATCATCATCCCAATAAGCATCATCGTCTAATTCCGTACAGTACACACTTAGGATGGGGTCGCTCTCCTCACATTCTACACCTAAGTTCGGTTGAGGTTTGAAAAAACTAACCTCTACGTCATCATTGAGATCCTGTGTGTCATGTGAGGAAAGTGTGTCATCATCACTGTATTTGAAAGATACCCACGCATTTTGACCATTCCTTTGAACAGTCATCGAGATCAACTCATCGGGAAATTGAACCATATGCTCATTGATAGAATCCAACTCCTCATTTGTAATTCCAGAGTTCTTCCAAAGCGAGTTAGGATCACTTTTCTCGCATTGTATTTCTGGAATGAATTGTGGTTGAGATAACCGAGCCTCCTCTATCTTATCAAGGCGCGAATTAAGCGCTTCCAACGATTTTCTCATTTCCGTGAGATAGGCCAGGCTACGCTGAGCTAAATCCTCTTGGATTGTTTCTGGTTGGATATCAATGGTAGGGTATCCAAGAGGGTAGTCATTATAACATATAGTTGGTTCATCTTCCAAATTTTGATGTTTCCCCTGGTAATAGTCATACTGATCATACATGGGAGAATATGATGGTTGATAATAATCCTCGTTTCCATAATTACGATCATATACGACCCTATTAACAGATGGAACATAACATTTTAGTCGGTTCTCAATGTCTGTTCTTGATGGAGAAAAATCTTGAGGTATACGTTGAATTCCACAACCCTCAGGCATTCCCCAATATCTCTTATCCATCTCGGCATATGCACGTACCCACGCTTCCATGGTAAAACCCTAACTCTGAGTCTAATCCTAGAAAAAAAAGAATCTTACAGCAATACATAAAGTAAGAGGAGAAGTTAGAAAGATGTTACCAGACTAGAGATTCTAATATTAAGATCCTGTAAAAGAAAACAACAGAAATTAGTTTCTAAATCTAAAAATTCTAAAGTAATGTTAGTTTTTAAACAAAAAGTCTACAAATAGAAATTTCTAAAAATAAATTAAGAAACAAAGTTAGATAAAAGAGTTAGAATTAGAAAGTTAATAAAAATAGAAAGTTAGTTTCTAAAAAGGAAAAATGAGTTAGTTTCTAAAATTAGAAAGAAACTCTAAAAAAAAGGAAATAACTAGCCAAGTTTCTAAAAACAAAAGAGGAAAGTTTCTAAAAGTAAACTATTCAAAATAATAATAATAATAATAATAATAATAAAAAATAAAAAAAAAAAGAAAATACTAGAATTAGAAAATTTCTAAAATTCAAACCCTAATTCTAAAAATAGAAAAAGTAGAGGAATTAGAAAAGGATTACCAATTTAGAAGTTTATGTCAGAATCCTACAAAACAGGAAACAAGTTAGTTCTAAAAATCAAATAGAAATAAAAATCTAAAACTAAAGTTAGTAAAATCCTAATCTCAAACTAATTCTAAAACTAATTAATTTCAAAGAATCGTAACCGTCAGTCCCCGGCAACGGCGCCAAAAACTTGTTCACTCCCCAAATATAGGGTTGTGATGTAGTAATAAACTCGGTAAGACCGAGGTCGAATCCCAAGGGACTGATACCTGTACGTTATCTGAAACCAAGTAGAACTAGAACTAGACTAAGATGTGACCTAAACCAAATAGAATTTAAGGAATAATTTGTGGAAAAATTATCTAATAACTTAAGGAATTCAAATGAAGGAAACTAGGGATTCAGAGGATCCACTTGTAGGGATCAGGGAGATCTTATGCCTGCATCAAGACTCATGGAAATCAAACTGAACTTACTTGATCTAGTCTTCACAAGATGAAAGGTACATGAATTAGAATGGATTCCATCATCTAACCATGCCCAGGAGACAAAGCAAATAACAGGATTAAACTAATTACCAACCAAACAATAGTGCATGAAAGTTAGAAAGGGTACCATCATCCGACCATGCCCATGAGACGATGGTGAACAACAGGCTTCCCGACGTCATAAACATTAAAAGGAAAAAAATATTCAAAGCCATTGCAAATCCATTGTAATTTCACTCACAATACACCATTAAAGACTAAGAAAAATATTCCTTTAATAATCAACTAAAATCAACATCACCTAAACAAAAGGCACAAGCAAAGGTTCTCCCTCACTACGAGCTTCACCTCTTAGCCCTAGCTAAGAGGTTCACCAACATGAATGGGCTGGATCCAAAACAAATACAATAGAAAGAAAAGAATAGAAAAAGAAAAAAACAAAAATTACTTTCCTAGCTCCTGTCGAACATCCCACGTTGAAACCTTCCAAAACGAGCCCTCCCGTTGCCTCTCTCTCTCTCGACGTCCCCTATTCAAGCATACTCTCTTCTCCATGTTTGGAACTCTTTTTATAGCTTTTGGAGTGGTGGAAATCGGATTTGGGAAGCTATCGCATGCACAGCGAAAGCCTTTTCGCAGCCAAGTTCGGGGCTTCATAACTCTCGCGTTCCTTGCATTATTTCTGTAAAATCAGCGTCTCTTGGAAGTGTTTTGGCTGGCCTACACGATGGACGGTTCAGATCTGCCATATGATCAAAGATGGTGGGCCACAACTGCTTGGAAAGTCCGATTTCGCGGACGTGCGTAGCCTTTCGCACGTCCGGCGCTGACGTGATTGGTGGGCCCCACAGAGGTATTTTCTGGGAAATCCACCCCGTCCATTGGATTCAGGACGAAATTTCGGTCAAGAATGGGTGATTTTGAACGTCCATTGATGCGGAATCAGAGAAGAAATCACCCAAACATCAATTTGAACGTTGCAGGGTAGTCCACTTATGGCCTCTGTATCGTGCACGTGTGCTTGCATGGGTCCAAAAGTTTAGCATGGGTTTGAAGAACTCATGGCCCTCTACAATATGGACGGCTTGGATCATTCACTAGGACAATGTGTGGGGCCCACTGGCGTCCGCAAAAACGGACAGCGTCCGTCCGTTACACGGCTTAAAACGGCGACTTCCGTGTTTGGGAAGAAGACGCGTCTGTGAAGAGCTTTTGTTAATTCGGTGCAGCTCGCGTCCGTGAACACGTTGTGCACATACGCTGTACATATGGGGCTGTTATGATCTTCAATCAAAATCGAATCCATTCATTCAATTAGTCCCCCTATTTAAGGCATTGAGACCAGATTTTAGGCAGCTCCAGATATCAGGCGGGCCCAGAATCAACGGTTTATGGGCTGACCTATCAGTTGGGGCACTTCCATAGTGATCCGAGGGCTGAAATTTTATATGTAAGGTTAATTTATGGCTCTCAGGCCATCTATGAAGTTTTGAGCCAATCAGATGGCGACAACTATGTGATCTTGCATTTTTCACCAATTTCGGGCCTCTTTAACGTAAATGGCTTGATTTCCTCGGATCCCTGGTGTGTAATTCCATCGATCTTAGTCCCCTGGAGTCCGTCCCTTGCCTTGGGTGTCATCAGAGCGTCAAATCCATGGTTTAAGCACCCTTTTTCAGTTCATACTTGTAAATACACTCTGCATCACAAATTTAATTAAATTAGGCTATTAAACGGTGTCATGCTTGTAAATCCATGCAATAAATGGGTCTGATATGCAATATTTGACCCTCAACATTTGGCAGTACACAATGACTTACACTCCACAACAAAACGGTGTTGCAGAGTTTGTGGATGGGTGTAGAAAAATTCATTAGACTTCCACTGTAACTGTGGAAGAGATCCGACGGTTGGATAGCTTGGTATCTCGGTTTCATTTGCAAGCACCAGATTCCGGTCCTTGCATTGGTGGGGTGCATTTAGTCAGTGTCAAATCCTATTTCTAGGTGTCCGCTAGGTCCGTGGTCCGCGATGGTCCATAAGCCCAGTGAGATTTATGGTTCCCTTCATTTTTAGAATTTTCTGACCTTCCTGCGTCACGGTGTAGCCCATACGGGCTGTCGCTAAGGGCAAATGAGCCATCTGGCTTGACGGCCCGCACCGGATCTTGTCATGACTCAACCGGTTTATTCTAATGGGCTAATCCTAGGTTGATTTGCTTGTGGTACCTCACCGTGTATGTTTTAAATGATCGGTCCTGCGAAAAATCCTACGTGGACGCCCCAAGACACTGTACTGGTTGGACGGATTGTTACACCAGAAAAGAAGAATAAGGTGTGCAGACTGAAGAAGAGTTTATATAGCCTAAAACAGGCCCCGAGGCAGTGGTACAAGAAGTTCGACAATTTCATGTCGGAAAATGGTTTTAGGAGATGTCATGTAGACTACTGTTGCTATTTGAAGAAGTTTGATACACCGTACATCATCCTTCTTCTGTACGTTGATGATATGCTTATGGCCAGTTCAAGCATGAAAGACATCTCAGATCTCAAAAGACAACTGTTTAGAGAATTTGTCATGAAGGATTTTGGAGCTGCAAAACAAATCCTAGACATGAGGATAAAGCGTGATAAGGAAAGCAAGAAACTAGTTTTGTCACAGGCAAAGTACATAACCAAGGTACTTGATCGATTTAATATGGGAGGTGCTAAGCCGGTTAGCACTCCATTAGCCAACCACTTCAAGCTATCTAAAGAGCAAGGGGCAAAGACGCAAGAGGAACGGGACTACATGGCTAAAGTCCCATATGCGTCAGCTATTTGGAGTCTCATGTATGCTATAATGAGCACGAGGCCAGACATTGCTCAAGCAGTGAGAGTTGTTAGCAGGTTCATGAACAACCCCGGGAAGGAACATTGGGAATCTGTGAAGTGGATCATTAAATACCTGGTATGTACCAAGGATGTAAGGCTGTGTTATGGAGGATCGGAATTTAAGCTACAAGGCTATGTGGATTCAGATTTGGCATGAGATATCGACAGCAGAAGAAGCACTACAGGTTATGTTTTTTCTCTGGGTAGTGCTGCAGTCAGTTGGGTCTCTCAGTTACAGAAGATAGTATCTATCAGTATGACAGAAGTAGAATATGTTGCGACTATAGAAGGGTACAAGGAGATGGTATGGATGCAAGGTTTCATGGAAGAGTTGGGTAAGAAGCAAGCAGATTGCAAGCTGTACAGTGACAGTCATAGTGCAATACATTTGGCTAAGAATTCAACCTTTCATTCAAGGACCAAGCATATTGCCATCAGATATCACTTCATACGTTTGTTACTGGAAGATGGATCGATTACTCTTGAGAAGATTCATACAACTGAGAATCCTGCGGATATGCTGACCAAGGCAGTCACACAAGAGAAGCTAAAGCTCTATTCAGCTTTGATTGATCTTCAGGCTTAAAGACGGAGAGGTGGTGTACTCCAGATGTAGAAGATGAAGGTTTATGGTGATGTGTCTCCAAGTAGGAGATTGTTGAGATGTGGAGCTACATCTGGGGGCCGCTCGACTAGCGGAGTGCCCTGCTCGACCGATCGAGTGGCCCACTTGACTAGTTGAGGACTGGTTCGACTCAAAGTCCAGCGAGCATCAGGTTTTGGGTTCCGACGTGCTCGACCAGTCGTGGCCCATGCTCGACCGGTCGAGCAGCCTACTCGACCAGTTAAAGTTATGCAGATTAGTTTCTGGATTTGATGCGGACTGCGGATTTTTGAGTCGGTTTTCGCAGATGTGCGAAAGGAAAGTTGCCTAAACTATAAATAGGTGTCCCTAGGGCTTTTCTAGGATATGGAAAATAATTCTAAAGTGTGGGCAAAGAGTTTTCTCTGTACTTCTGAGGGAGAAGTTAGTATATTGCCTTGTAATCTTCGCTTTTCTTCATAGTGAAAGTTTGCATCTGTAGCTTTTTACCCTTGTTGGGGTTTTTCCACGTATATCTTGTCTTATGGTTTGTTTGGAATGCTTTGATTCTTTTTCTGATTTATATTTCTTTCTGTTTATCATTTATGGGTAAGACCGGAGATTGGATCTTTGTTCACTGCGTTGTTGGCGTGCTGCGCAACAGTACATTGAGTAACTCATTCCAGTTTATGAGATATGCCCGTTTTAAGGTTCTAACGATCTTGATGACTTCTGCCTCCGATCGGGCCTTCTTTGATCCATCTTGGACATAAAATTACCCACGACCTGCTCTACATCAAGATAACCCATCCAGAGATCTGAATGCTGTCCAGACGAAATTGAAGTCTGGTTCGAAGCTCAATACAAGCCTAAGCTTAAGCCCACTTAACTGTAGGACCTTAACAAACCAAGAGTGAAAAGTTCAAAGTACTCAAGTTTCATCGGAGTTCCCGTTAAAACGACGATAATGCTTTTAAAGGATTTTCATGGTTTTGTCCAAGATCCACCCACTATGTGGTGCAACAAGATCACTGCTATTTCTTACTTCTATCCTAGCTTTTATGCTAGAACAAATCATGTGAACATCAGATTTTCATTTTATTCATGAAAAGGTTCTTTAAAAATATATTGATATTCATATGTAATATGTCACTAAAGATCAACTAGCTAATATTTTTTTTACCAAAGGACTTTCATCCACGAGTTCTCCAAATCTAAAGCAAAAGCTGATGGTTGGCAGACTGCCTGTCAGTTTGGAAAACATAGGCACCAATCTGAAAAGCTTGGCTAAAGTTTTCTAACCCATCTACCTGTTCCAATATTGGGACCCACAGGCTGATTGAACCAGATTTTCTACTGGGAAAACATATATAAGGTTGGTCCATGTGCCATGTTAGCACATGTGTGGCATATGAGCTTTATTTACACATGCATGTGCACTTAGCAAAGCTCTACTTTCATCTATTAATTTGTTTTGGGTCAGGTCGGGTAGGCTCAACCAGCCCGGCTCGTCACTAAGCTACATGGGCTGACCCCATTTACTTAAACGGTCCACATTTTCTGATCCAAGCTGACCCAGTACCCATTTAATTAGCTTAGCTAAACCTGCCTCATAAGTGGCCATGGGCGGACCTGATCCATTGCCACCCCTAAGTGGGGCCCACCAAGTAGACAACATAAATGGATAAAATGAGCAAGACACTCAAAAGAAAATCCAAAATCACTCAAACAAAACAAAGACTACATATCAAAGAGAGATTGTTATCAACATAATGACAATCACACCATCCATGCTTTATTTCTTTCCCAAAACTCCCTCAGATCTCATGCTTTTCCTCCAAAGGTCATCCCCTCAATGACTTTCGTGGAAGCAGGCCACGACGAGATGTCATCCCACCATGCCTTCACATGCGGGAGTGAGCTAATCCGTGAAGCTTTGGGAGTCTTCGTGAAGTACTGAATGTATGGGATGTGATGCAGATCCGCCAAGCTGTAGAAATCCCCAGCTAAGTACTTGCTCTTGGACAGCCTCTCTTCATAGACATCGAGAACCTTGCTTAGTTTCTCAACATTCGTCTCGACCACTTGATCGTCAGTGGTCCCACCGAGCAATGGACTAAGGATCTGATGGATGATGGCTGAGATTGGCTGATTGAAATTATGAGCTTCCACATCCATCAGACTCCAACCAATGCCAACTCATTGAGGTTGTCCAGCCTCAAAAGATCAGCGCCCATGCTCTTGTGCTTGGTCACTATGTAATGGGTGATCGCACGAGATTCTACACATCCCATGCAATTATCAATAAAATGCAAATGGTGATTTGCTTGTGTGCAAACTTCTTTTTAATTAGGGCCTGTTTCGATACGAGGAATTCATGAAAAAAGAAATTACCCGTCTTTTTGTTAATTTGAGATTTCTTGTTATTTAGATTCGAAAAAAAAAATTAGACTTTGCGAAGATATCGTTACATACATTTCTCTTTCATAAGATATAAGGTGATTATTGTATAATAAATATTCAATTTCTATTGATCATCTAAATAACACTCCTTTTTTTTTTTCTTTTTTCTTTTTTTTTTTCTAATCGATGAAAGTATAATGCTGAAAAAAGATAATCATTATATATATATATATATATATATGTCCGCACCAAGTGTTTTTTTGTATCCAAACAAGCTCTAAGTGTCATTTGGGAGGAAAATCCCATAATCATGTTTAGATCTTATTCTTGATTTTGGCGGGCCTTGGGAGCCATGCCCTACAAGGCAGATCTCCATTGTTAAATTGACATTTTCCCATACAAAATTGTGATTTTTGGGACTTTAATGGGCATTATTTTGAGCCATGATGCACGATTTTACATGGTGTGTAGAGGTGTACACAAGTCAAACCGAGTCGAGCTTGGTGCAGCTCAACCTGGCTCAGCCACTAGCTGACCTTAGCTCGAACTCGGCTCGGTTCGGTCAACAGCTCGAGCCAGTTCGAACCAAGATCGAGCCTGACCGGCTTTTTTACAAACACATAGAGTGCACTTTCAATTTCTTACTGGATGTAAAACAACATCATCTATTTTCAGGTATTTCATCAAACACCTTGTAGGCAACATTAAAATTAAGAAAAAATAGTATTTGTTTCACATACATTCCTTTCTTGCCACCATCCGACACTTTGTTGAGACATTTCATCAAACGCCTGGTGAGCAACATCAATATCAAAGTAACCGAGTAACCTAATTGGTTCGATCTGAGTTCGATTCGAGTTGGGATTCAATCCGTGTCAAGTCAAGCTTGGGCCATAAAAGTTTTGGATCAAACTGATATTTGTATGTCACCTTTATTCAGGTTTGGTTGACCTTATTAACAGCTTGGATGAAAATAAACATTACTGATCTACTTGCGGTGGACCTTGGGAAGTTTTTAATGATGAGTGTTCAATCACTATTATTTCTTGTGGTGTGGTTCACCTGAGGTTTGTATCTGCTTAATTTTTGGGACCATGAACTAAAATGGGCCAACGGATGGACGGCGTGGATATACAACACATCATCAAGGTGGACCCCATGGTAAGGGTAACAACACCTAATCCACTCCCTTTGCGGAAGAATCGTGACCTCCTATTCGAAAGGTACTCGTCTGCTGAGTAAGGTTGCATTGGATTTTTTTATTCTTAATCGTCCAGTAAATAAATATTTTAAGTGCCTGTGAGTCATCCATCACACTCTGCACTAGTATTAAAGTTCTTTTTTTATGTAAAAATAGAGGGAGGGCGGCCAGCTTTGACTTTCTGCTTTTTGTTTATTTCTTTCTTACTGGCTGAGATAATATTTTAAAGAAAACAAAAAAAAAATGGAATAAACAACTGTTGGAGGTAAGGGACCAGATGACTGCATGCTAGGATGATCCAAACCGTACATATTGTAGTCCATAACATGGATGGACTATGATTCCCAAATCGGGACTTCTGTTTGTTAACTCTTAGTTTGTTTCCTGTCACATGTAGTGTGTGTGGGCATGATAGAATCAATATATCAGCTCGATCCAAATTGATCAATTTCGACACTAAGCATCGAAGTAAGTAGATACATCCATTATAAATGTATATGATCAATTTCTGAGAAGACCAATCGCATAATCAATCACTTGCAGAATTTTATATTGAAAATGTGATAATTAGATATAGTGAAGTTCTTCTTTTCAAGATGAGTTGATTTCTACAGTTCATAAGAAAGGATTTTTTAGATACCAATGTAATTAAACAAAATAAAAAATTCACAATCGGCCAATAAAAGTAACAACAAGAATGCAACTCATAGAAAAAAAAAAAAAAATCACTTGGATAAAAGACAAATTTAACATATGATAGCATATTTGGATTACAAATAAAATTATAGCTAAGAATTATCAATATTTGATTATCACCACTCTTAGAATACGCTAAGATAAAGTAAATTAATAGATTTGTTGGATTTAATTAGATTTATAGATGAATGGTAATATTTGCTCTGTGAATTTTTTCTTCTATTTGTAGAGTTTTGGTACATGGTTTATTTTTCCAATGCTTCTTCCATTATCGCATTGGTTATTGTAATTGAAAAGCCTTTTCTATAATTTTTTGTGTTTGTTATGTTTTTCTTTCGTGACCCCTTATTGTTTGTTGGCTAGATTCAGTCACTCGGTCATCTCATGCATCTTTAACTATTTCACAAACTTTCTCTTTTGGCTTGTTAAATTTTTAGATAACTTGATCATGTAACTTGGTCGACTACCCAATGACTTGTAAAAATGAATTTACATCCGGTATAATTCCACAAAAAGCGCTCCAGGTTTGTTGAAGTGTTTTTTTTATTCATCTCTATTTATGGTATAATGCCACGTGTAACTCTCTTATATACAGCAATAAGATACAGCACAGTCAACGGATTAGTTCAAATTTCAATTTCAAAATTGAATGCCAACAATCGTACGGTGAGGCGTTTGCTATATTTTACATGATTTGACCCACTAAAAGGACAGGTTGGATTATCCGACTACAATGTCCTGTTCCTTGGAAGGTGAGTTATAATATATACAGGAAGAGCATGATGCTTGATACGCAAGGCATTTAGAAATTGTACACATGGTTTACAGTAACTCAAACCCACTAAATTGTGGAGCCCACCGTCACGGAGTCATAGGCCCAAAATAAGATTGGTTCAACAATTCTAACCTCTACTTTGTGGACACTTGTTTGTTGAAGTACGACAAAGGATTTTTTTATTTTTTATTTTGATTTTTGACCGTCCAATAAATGTTCACCAATCTGATGATAATATAATTAAATAAGGGTAGGTTTTCGTTCATGAAACATCTAACTAGGGCACATAAATGTGAACATTTTAATTTTATTTACTTATATGTCATGTATTCAAATTCTAAGTGTTTGAGTATCATCTATCACGCTCCGCCAGAGTATCAAAGTCTCTCTCTTTAGAAAGGGCAGCCGCGGGCATGTTCAAGTCCAATCTAAAATCATACCTAAGGAAATCCTAACCATGGAATTGTTAGGGTCCATCAAATGTCTGGATTACCAAGATGCATGGCCCACTTGTCCATATTAAAATCTCAATGATACATTACAAATCCTCACCTCTACATCACCGATCGCATAATTCCTCCTGCAAACTTGTAAAGTACACTGCGGTGCACATTTTACTGTGCACTGTCATGATTCTGGGGCGGCATCTACATGGTGTGGCCCACATGTTGAGGCCGGCAAGGTGGGACAAAAAAGCATCTAGGCAAAGTAGACCGAATATGCGACCTCATACGATGCATCAGGACCGTAGCCATTGGATATGGGTCATGTTGCAAGGATCCAAACCATTTATATAATGGGCCACACCACGGAAGGGTTATACCCGGAAAAAAATAATCTTCGACCATTTATTAGTGGCATGAAAAACAATGGTTAATTTCGACAGTCCATTTTAAAACAAAAATAAAGAGTAAAATGATCAAGGATCAAAATGGTCTAATCTGATGGAATTTAATGGATATCACCAATCTTCGGTGAGGCCCATCATATGAATGGTTTGGATATTGGTAATATGATTCCAGATCCAACAGCCACAGCAACGATGTCACGATGGTCGTTGATAGGGGTGCACGTCGAGTTGAACAGAGTCAAGTTGTCTTCAGCTTGAACTCGGCTCAAACATTGGCTGACCTTAGCTCAAACTCGGCTCGGCGTGGTCCTTGAGCCTGACTGGCCAGCTCGGCTTGGTTCAGTCAGCCACTCGGGCCAGCTCAGGCTGAGTTCGAGCCAAGATCAAGCTGAGTTTGCCGTTGAGGCATTTTCACAAACACCTGAACTACAATTTTAAAAATCCACTGTTTTACAAACAAAGGCAATGGTTTTATAGGTGTTTTCTCAAACACTTTATAAGTAACATAAAAACCAAGAAAAAAAGAGAGAGAGAGAGAAATATATATATATATATATATATATATATATATATATATATTTGTTTAATGTACAAACCTTCCTTCCCACCGGCCACATTTCCTTGAGTCATTTTATCAAACAGTCGGGGAGCAACATCAATGGCAAAGTAACTGAGTCACCAAACTGGTTCAATCCGAGTTCAATTCGAGCTGGATTCGTTTCAAGACGAGTCAAGCTAGGGCTGTTCGAACTCATTTTTGAGTTCAAAAAATCAACTCAACCCGGCTTGAACACAGCTTCGAACCGAGTTGAATCGAGCTTTTTCGAGCCAAGCCGAGCCAGCTACACCCCTGAAGTCGACCGTGTCTCATTGGCCCAACTTTTCCTCTAATTGGAGGGATCTTTTCTAGCCGTTTGGATGGTGGGCCCCTTCTAGAATAATAGAATAGTGGTCTTCGAAGGTGGTATATTCCTAGGTTTGCTACATACACCCCCACGTGGCTGTTGGATCTGCAATGACATTTTTATCATCCAAACCGTTTATGTGATGGGCCTCTCGTTTTGGACTATTTGGACGCTTTGATCATTGCAAAGCGACCCTGATCCATTTGCTATAGTCTCTACCTTGCTGGCTGCAACATATGGGCCACTCCATGTATATGGAAGCCGTCTCCAAAAATCAGGCCGGTGTACCGTGAAATGTGAACTGTAAAGTACCCTACCAGGTTTTCTCAATAGGAATTATGAAATGTACAGTATCTTTGAGCCTTGAATATGGGCAAGTAGGCCACGCATCTTCAGGATCTAGACCGTTGATCCGATGGGCCCTAACGTGTATGGATATTGTTCTAATAATCCTCTTGATTGAGCTCTGACAGTGTGTTCTAAGTACCCGATCATTGACCACCAATTGCATCATTAGGATCACCTGATCAGTAGGATTTTAGGGTTTTGCTCCATCCATAACAGGGCCCAAGACTCGGACGGCCCGGATTGGACATGCATGCCTGAATGAGTTGCCAAGCGTGTTACTACCCCGAGTCAAACATAGATAATCTAGACCTTTTTGTTACTACGCTTGGATGATCTAAACCGTCCATCTTGTGGGCCAAACCATGGATTGAAAAACGATGGGATGATAGAAGTCATAGGATCGGTGGCATTCAATTGAAAAGGAAAATTTGCCAATTAGTTGATTAAAATCGTCCAATCTGCTTAATGTTTTGGGATGCATACTCTATCTATTTTGGGGACAACAAGATGGACCGTTCAGATGATCCAAACATGTTGACTTCTGATCCCTTACGTCCAATAGAAGGCGCTTCTAAGTTCCAAAAGCTGCTTTTCCGCATCCTGATCCTTTAAACGGAAATGGGCCAGGTCAGGAAACGAATTGGCTACTCCCCCTGCCACCGGCCAATGGTTGCTGGTCGGTGCTCTGTGGGCCCCATCATGATGTATGTGTTTCATCCATGCCGTCCATCTATTATTATAGATCATTTTATATTTACGAGACCAAAAATGAGGTATATCCCAATCTTAAGTGGACCACATTATAGGAAACAGTGTTGAAGGAACATCAACCATTGAAAACTTTTTGGGGCCATAAAAGTTAATCTTTGTTTTTCACCTTCATCTAGTCCTATATGACCTACTCAACAGATTGGATTTCAAATAAACAGTACAGTGGGCCATAGGAGGATTTTAATGGTGGATATCCAAGCACTATTGTTTTCCTGTGGTGTGGTCCACCTGAGATTTATATCTCTGATTTTTGAGATCAAGCACTAAAATGACCTATAAAAATGGATGAACGAAATAGATGACATAGTGGGGGACACAGCGCACCGACCACCAGCAAAGGGGCTGGAGGCCGGGGGAGTAGCCTATCCAGCGACCAGCCAATGGCTGATGGTCAGTGCTTTGTGAGCCCCATCATGATGTATGTGTTTCATTCATTCTGTCTATATATTTTTCTAGATCAATTTATGGTAATACACAAAAAATGAGATATATCTTAATCTCAAGTGGACCACGTTACAAGAAACAGTGTTGAATGAACTTTGACCATTAAAAACTTTTTGGGGGCCATAAAAGTTTTAGATCAAGTTGATATTTGTTTTTTCCCTTCATCTGGGTCTTTATGACATAATAAACAGATTGGATATCAAACAAACAGTACAGTGGGCCTTAGGAGGATTTAAATGATAGATATCCAATCACTATTATTTTCCTATGATGTGGTCCACCTGATACTTATATCCCTCTCATTTTTAGGATAAAGACCTAAAAATATATTTAAAAATGGATGAACAAATTGGATGAAACACATACATCATGGTGGGGCCCACAGAGCACCAACCACCAGCTCCGAGGCGGGTGCAAGGGGAGTAGCCAATCCGTTTCCAATGAGGTTGCGGTTATAAGGGACACGGATTTCCTGCTAAACCCTTCCGCATGAAGTTCCTGCACAAGAATTTTGAGTGGGGCCCACTGTAATGTTTGTGAGAAATCAAATCCGTCCATCTATTTTTCAACCTCATTTCAAGAAATGTTACCAAAAATAAGGAGGATCCAAAACTCAAGTGGGCCATAGGAGATGAAACAGTGGGGAAAGGAATGCCTACTGTTAAAACCTTCCTAGGCTCCACCTAGCTGTTTATATGCCATCTAAACTGTTTATAAGGTCTTTTCACTCAGATAAAGTGAAAATAATGAAAAATTAGATCCTTACAAAACTTTTATGGCCATATAAATGTTTCAATGGTGGTCACTGAATCTCCACTGTTTCCTCTGGTGTGGCCCACTTGAGTTTTTGATCCTTCTCATTTTTAGCATTATATCATAAAATGAGCTTAAAAATGAATAGAGGGTTTGGATTTCTCACAAACATCCAAGTGGCCTCACACAGAATCCTTGCGCAGGAACATCGTGCCAAGGGTTTCGCAGGAAATCTGCGTCCTGCGGAAGCCATTGCCAGTAAGTTCCTGTGCTGGGAACCTAGGTGGGACTCAACGTGATGTTTGTGAGATATCCACCCCATCCATACGTTTTTGATCTCATTGTAGGACTTGAGCCCAAAATTGATTAGGATCCAAGACTCAAGTGGGCCGCACCAAAGGAAAAGGTGGGTAGGGAAATTCCTACCGTTGAAACCTAGTGGGGTTGACAGTGATATTTACATGCTATCTATACCTTTCATAACATCATTCCTACTGGGATGAAGAAAACACAAATATTATCCTGATTCAAAACACAAATATCATTCCTACTGGGATGAGTATTTTAAATGTGGAAGTTCAATCCTCACATTTTCAACCCACTTGAACATTGGATCCGGCTTGTTTTTGTAAGTCCTAAAATAAGCTTACAAAAGGGATAGACGGTGTGGATTTCTCACAAACATTACGGTGTGCCCCACCTAGGTTCCCAGCGCAGATCCGCTCCGATGATAATGACGTTTCCCAATTATAAAAAAATAAAAATTAAATTAAATTAAATTTTAAAAAAATTTAGAAAATCATCTGCCATTTTATTCACGCCATCCATCCATTTGGCCACATCAGTTTAAGGCATTAGCTCAAAAGTGAGGCAGATCCCCACCGTTAAAACCTTTCTAAAGCCCACCCACCGTAATATTTATTTTCCATCCAACCTGCTCATAAGGTCAAATTGACCTTGATCAAAACTTATACGGCTCCAAAGGAGTTTTTGTTATGGTGTCCGTTCAATCTTCAGCTTGTGATCCACTTGAGCCTTAGATCTACCTCATTTTTTGTTTCATATTTAAAAAATGATCTTGCAAAACAGATTAACAGCGTGGATAAAACATGTACACATTACGGTGGGCTAAAGTTTTCTAACCCATTTACCTGTTCCATTATTGGGACCCACATGCTGATTGAACCAGATTTTCTACTGGGAAAACATATACAAGGTTGGTCCATGTTCCATGTTAGCACATGTGTGGCATATGAGCTTTATTACACATACATGTGCACTTAGCAAAGCTCTACTTTCATCTATTAATTTGTTTTGGGCCAGGTCGGGCCGGCTCATCCAGACCAGCTCATAAATAAGCTACATGGGTGGACCACGTTTGCTTAATTAATGGACCACATTTTCTAATCCAAGCTGACCCACTACCCATTTAATTAGCTTAGCCAAACCTACCTCATAAGTGGCCATGGGTGGACCTGATCCATTGCCACCCCTAGGCGGGGCCCACCAAATAGACAACATAAATGGATAAAATGAGCAAGACACTTAAAAGAAAATTCAAAATCACTCAAACAAAACAAAGACTACATACTCGATGATAATGCACATCGAGTCGAACCGTGACAAGTTGTCCTCGGCTCGAACATTGGCTAACCTCAGCTCGAACTCGGCTCGGCCCGGTCCTTGAGCCCGACTGGCCAGCTCAGGCCGAGTTCGCCATTGAGGCATTTCCACGAACACCTGAACTGCAACTTCAAAAACCCACTGTACAGTATCTTTGAGCCTTGAATATGGGCAAGTAGGCCACGCATCTTCATGATCTAGACCGTTGATCCAATGGGCCCTAACGTGTATGGATATTGCTCTAATAATCCTCTTGATTGAGCTCTGACAGTGTGTTCTAAGTACCCGATCATTGACCACCAATTGCATTATTAGGATCACCTGATCAGTAGGATTTTAGGGTTTTGCTCCATCCATAACAGGGCTCAAGACTCGGACGGCTTGGATTGGTTGCCAAGCGTGTTATTAGGTGGGTTCCACCAAATAGACAACATAAATGGATAAAATGAGCAAGACACTCAAAAGAAAATTCAAAATCACTCAAACAAAACAAAGACTACATATCAAAGAGAGATTGTTATTACGATAATGACAATCACACCACCCGTGCATTATTTCTTTAGCAAAACCTCCTCAGATCTCATGCTTTTTCTCCAAAGGTCATCCCCTCAATGACTTTCTTGGAAGCAGGCCGCGACGAGATGTCATCCCACCATGCCTTCACGTGCGGGCGTGAGCTAATCAGTGAAGCTTTGGGAGTCTTCATGAAGTAGTGAATGTATGGGATGTGATGCAGATCAGCTAAGCTGTAGAAATTCCCAGCTAAGTACTTGCTCTTGGACAGCCTCTCTTCATAGACATCGAGAACCTTGCTTAGTTTCTCGGCATTCGTCTCGACCACTTGATCATCGGTGGTCACACCGAGTAAGGGACTGACAAGGATCTGATGGACGATGGCTGAGATTGGCTCATTGAAATTACGGGCTTCCACTTCCATCCAGACTCCAACCAATGCAGACTTATTGGGGTTGTCAAGCCTCAAAAGATCAGCGCCCATGCCCTTATGCTTGGTCACTATGTAACGGGTGATCGCACGAGATTCTACACGTCCCATGCAATTATCAATAAAATGCAAATGGTCATTTGCGTGTGTACAGACTTCTTTTTAATTAGAGCCTGTTTCGATACGAGGAATTCATGAAAAAAAAAAAAAACTATCCGTATTTTTGTTAATTTAAGATCTCTCTCTCTCTCTCTCTCTCTCTCTCTCTATATATATATATATATATGTATGCAGACGTGTCATGGGGGTCTAATCCGAACGGTCCATGTGATGTAGAATCCCATGAAACCTTAAGGGACAAATTTTCGCCTGATCTAAAATTCTTGTGGGCCATAGTAAAGAGAAATGCAAATCAAGGGAGGAAACTGTTTTTATTTTTCATGGCCCACCAAAGTTTCTGATCAAAGTAAAAATTGGGCCGGGATGTCTCATGAGGTGCTGCTTCACCAAATGTTAGAGTCAAATCATATATGATGGGTTCTCAAAAGAGTTTGCCCCATGCGAACGGGTGCGCAGGTGAGCATGCAGAGCTCTCTCTCTCTATATATATATACTCATCATACGCGATATGACTCCAAAATCTGAACGGTCCACGTAAAGCAGCACCTCATAAAACCTACCAGGGCCAATTTTTTACTTTGACACAAAACTTTAGTAAGCCATGAAAAATATAAAAAAAAAAAGTTTCTTCCCTTGATTTATATTTCTCTTTGCTATGGCCCACCAAAATTTTAGATCGGTGTGAAAATTTTGTCCTTTGACGTTTCATGGGATTCCACATCACATGGACCATTCCGATTAGACGCACATGACACATGTGCAAAGGTGACAATTAATGAATATTAAAAAAAAATTTACTAATGGAAATGGTATCCCTTATATTTATTTCTTTTTTAATCAAATACAAAAAAAAAAAGAGGTAATCATTATCGATATCTATGTTTGCACCAAGTATTCTTTGTATCTAAACAAGCTCTAAGTGTCTAAGGGTCATTTGGGAGGAACATCCCATAATCACAATTAGATCTTATTCCTGATCTTGGTGGGCCTTGGGAGCCATGCCTTACGGGGCAGATCTGCATTGATAAATTGGCATTTTCTCCTATGAAATTGTGATTTTGGATTCTCATAACTGGGATTATATCTACACCTTTAGCCATTGGAAAACAGGTAATGGTGCAGATAGCTTAGTGGACTTTAATGGGCTATATTTTGGGCCATGATGCATGATTTTACATGGTGTGGCCCACCTGAGTTTTGGATTAGACGGATTTGTGGGGACCAAGAGCTAGACCACCTATTGCACTAGAATTGGGTAGACCTATGTCAAATGTACGGATGGATATTATGTGTTTGAATCTGGACGGTCTGGATTGTGGAAACACGCCCACCTTCAAAACTTTATTCTGAAGCTGGCTCTACTGCAAATCTATACAAGTGAAGCTTAGCCCACAAGACAATAGTTGGGAGCGAGGCCACCATAAAGTGTACATGACATCCAATCCGTCCATCATGTGCATCTCCTCATGTTCTCTCAAGTGCCAAAAAACAGTTTGATAAAAAAACTCAGTGGGCCACAACATGTAAAATCATGCCTGAAACCCCTACTATGTCTTCGTGTGGCCCACCTCAGTTTCGAAATGGTCTTAGTTTCGGGTTCTCCATTCATCCTGGTGGGACGCACCTCCTGAATGGATTCGATGGGATATACAAAACACAGTACGCTCCACACAATTCTAGAAGGTCCTTAATGGTGCCATCCCCACCCCAAGTGTTCCATGTGGTGCGGCCTTCCTGAAATTTGGATCGGCATAATCGGGATGGACGGATTGGATTTCACGCATAACCTCATGCTGGGTCCACACATGGCATTGTAGGTCAAGCTTAACCAAATCGATCCGATCAAGCCACGTGTGTGTATTTTATACCATTGATTTGAAGACCACCAATAGAATGGCTAAGATCACCCAATCCGAGTGATTCAAACATTCCCTTGTGTGGTATAGAGGAGTGTCTACCATATTTTGGTTAGATGCGGGCCACCATATCATTTCCCTTTATCTAATCACAGTCCTGCCGAGTGGGCCCCAAGTTCAACCCAGTGTGGATGGACCATGACCCAAAAGTCTATTGATTGGAAAATCCTAGCCATTCAATCTCTGTACCAATCTATTGAATGTGGACCATTGATATTGTATTTTTTTTTTTAACCATGTACAAGATGTCAATTGAAAATTTAGGATATTTCAGCATGGTCCATCAGAGGTAGGACCCATCCTTTCGATTGTCTGAATCACCATACCATAACATATAACTCCCTTGTCCAAAGTCTCTTTCTCTGCATGGCCTACGGCTTTCTTTCTTGAATCCACTCCGTCCATCATGTGATCATTTGGATGAAAGCTTTGAAGGAAAATCATCCCGATCTACAGTTCAAGTGGGCCACAACATAGGGAAGAGTGGGAGGTAATGCCAACCATAGATTTTTCTGCAGGTCCCACCATAGTGTTTATCTTCCATCCAAACCGTTCATCAGGTTAGACTCTCCAGGTTGAATGTACAAAAATCAGCTTGACCTAAAACTCAGGCAGCTCACATGGCATGAACGGTAGCCGTTGTTTAATGTATTCACCGTGTTGATTAATCCTACCCGAGTTCGAAAAGGATCCGAATTTTACTGTATATGGTAATCATGACGAGTATCACTTGATGGACGGAGTGGATTTCACACAGACATCAAAATGGACCCCACAAAGGTCGAACGGTGTACAACTACCCGTATGCTTTCCGTACTAGCATTAGAGTAAAAAAGAGAGAACTAACCAAAGAGCGTGAGATCGCCATCCTCCAAAGCCGGGACCTGACCAAACGGCTGCCAAAAAAAAGAGACAGAAAATACCCTTAGAAAGAAATTTACAAACAAGAGAAAAGGGCTGGGAAATGAAGAAACGAAGGGTAAAATGGGAATTACGTTTTTGGTGGCGAGGTAGGAAGGCTGCTTGTGCTCGCCTGCTGAGAAGTTTACGGGAACGAGCTCGTAATCAACGCCCATCTCATGCAGGGAGAAGAGCACACGTGCCGCGCACGTGGAAAAGGGAGGACCGTATACCTTCAGCGCCATCTCTCTCTCCCCCCGCAATGCAATGGTTTTTGGAGGGGGTTATAATTATATATACGAGGAGTTATTTGATACTCTGCTGCGGAAGACGCTTCAGACGCAGGTACTTAGATATAGTTACAGTTACAAAAATAAGACTTGCGGAAGGGAGTTAGTTACCCTTTTCCATGTGGGCCCACTGTCCATTTTTTCAGCAGCTCGTTTTACGACGTTGTCCCAAAAATTAAGTAGGTCCAAATCTTCGCTGGACCACACCACTGAAAAAAGTGGCGAATGACTATTAAAAACTCTTTGTAGGACATAAAAGTTCTGGATCAAACTGATATTTGTATTTCTACCTTCAGCCAGGTTTGGTTGACCTTATCACGGATTGGATGTAAAATAAACATTACTAATCTACTTGCGGTGGACCTTGGGAAGTTTTTAATGGTGAGCATTCAATCACTATTGTTTCCTGTGGTGTGGTCCACCAGAGGTTTGGATCTGCTTAATTTTTGGGACCATGAACTAGAATGGGCCAACGGATGGACGGCGTAGATATACAACACATCGTCAAGGTGGGCCCTATGGTAATGGTAACTTCCACTAAGGTGCTATACTGCTGTGTAAGGGTGCATTGGATTTTTTTTTTCTTAACCGTCCAATAACTATTTATCAATTGGACATTAAAATGACAAAAAAGAAGTAATTTCTGGTTTGTGATACATCTAAATCTATACCCATATTTTGGACGGTTAAATTTGAGTTAATTCTATGCCACGTATGCAATTTAAATATTTTAAGTGCCTATGTATCATCCATCACACGCTACCCAAGTATTAAAGTTTTTTCCGTTAAAATTGAGGGAGGGCGGCCAGCTTTGACTTTCTTCGTTTTGTTTATTTCCTTTCCTACTTGCTGAGATAATTTTATCTTATTTTTTAAATTAAAAACAACAGTTGCAATTTAGACGTTTTATGTGAGGTAAGGGACAAGATGACTGCATGCTAGGATGATCCAAACCGTACATAAAGTAGTCCCTAACATGGATGGACTATGCTTCTCAAATTAGGACTTCAATTTGTTGTCGCTTGGTTTGTTTCCTGTCACATGTAGTGTGTGCGGGTGTATTAGAATTGATATATCAACCCGATCCAAACTTATCAACTTCAAACTAAGCACCGAAATAAGTAAATACATCCATTGTGAATGTATATAACCAGATTCTGAGAAGACCGATCGCTTATACAATCACTTACAAAATTTTATAATGATCATGTGATAAACAGATGGTGAAGCTCTTCTTTTGAAGATAAGTTGATTTTTTACTTTTCATTAAAAAAAAACTTTTCAAATACTAGTGCAAAAAAACAAAATAAAAAATTTATGATCAGTTAATAGAAGTGACAAAAAGAATGCAACTCTTGAAAAAAAAACAAACTAATTCGATAAAAGATAAATTCAATGTATTAGTGCATATTTGAATTACAAATAAAATTATAGTTAAGAATTACTGATATTAGATTATCAGTTCTCCTAAAATATATTAAGATAAAGTAAATTAATAGATTTATTGGATTTGATTAGATTTATCGATGATTGGAAATATTTGCTCCATGGTTTTTTTCAGTTATTTGTAGATTTTTGGTATGTAGTTTATTTTTCTGATGCTTTTTCCATTATCGCAATGGCTACCATAACTTAAAAGCCTTTAATATATTTTTTGTTTTTGTTACATTTTTCTTCCCAGACCACTTATCTTTTGTCGGCTAGATCCTGTCTCCCAGCATCTTAAACTATTTTATAAAATTTTTCTTTTTTACTTGTTAAACTTAACTTGTCATATAATGTCGTGGACCACTCAATAACATGTAAAAATGAATTTACACCGGTTATAATTTCACAAAAAACGCTCCAAATATATTGAACTGTTTTTTATTTATCTTCTATTTCTAGTATAATGCCCCGTGTAACTCCCTTATCAACCGGAATAAGATACAACACGGTCAACGGATTAGTTAAATTTTCATTATCAAAATTGAATGCCAACAATCGTACGGTGAGGCGTTTGCTACATTTTACACGATTTGACCCACTAAAAAGACAGGTTGCATTATCGGACTACACTGTCCTGTTCCTTGGAAGGGGAGTTATACTATATACTCAGGCAGAGCATGACGCTTTATACACAGGCATTTAGAAATTGTACACGTGGTTTATATTAACTCAAACCCACTAAATTGTGGAGCCCATCGGAGTCATAGGCCCAAAATAAGATTGGTCCAACAATTCTAACCTCTACTTTATGGACACTTGTTCGTTGAAATAGGAGAAAGGATATATTTTTTTTTTCATTTTTGACCGTCCAATAAATGTTCCCCAATCTGATGATAAGATAATTAAATAAGGGTAAGTTTTCGTTCATGAAACATCTAACTAGGGCACATAAATATGAACATTTTAATTTGATTTACTTATATGTCACGTATTCAATTTCTAAGTGCTCGAGTATCATCCATCACGGTCCGCCAGAGTATCAAAGTTTCTCTCTTTGGAAAGGGCAACCTCGGCCATTTTCACGTCCAATCCGGACCATCCAATCTAAAATCACACCGAAGGAAATCCTAACCATGAAATTTTTAGGGTCCATCAAATGTCTGGATTACCAAGGCGCATGGCCCACTTGTACATATTAAAATCTCAATTATACAGTACAAATCCTAGCCTCTAGATCACCGATCGCATAATTCCTCCTGCAAACTTGGTAAAGTACACTGCGGTTCATATTTTACTGTGCACTGTCATGAATCTTGGGCGGCATCTACACGGTGTGGCCCACATGTTGAGGCCGGCAAGGTGGGACAAAAAAGCATCTAGACAAAGTAGACCGAATATGCGACCTCATACGATGCATCATGACCGTAGCCATTGGATCTGAGTCATGTTGCAAGGATCCAAACCATTTATATAATGGGCCACACCACGGAAGGGCTATGCCCTGCAAAAAAATAATCTTCGACCATTTATTAGTGGCACAAAAAACAATGGTTAATTTAGACAGTCCATTTTAAAACAAAAATAAAGAGTTAAATGATCGAGGATCAAAATAGTCGAATCTGATGGAATTTAATGGATATCACTCATCCATGGTGAGGCCTATCATATGAATGGTTTGGATTATGGCAACATGATTCCAGATCCAACAGCCACAGCAACGATGTCACGATGGTGATGTGTGAACTGACAGTGGGGTGTACTAACAAGCTAACAAAATTTATTTAAAAAAAAAAACAACAACAACAACGATGCCACGATGGTCGTCGACCGTGTCTCATTGGCCCAGCTTTTTCTTTAATCGGAGGGATCTTTTCTAGCCGTTTGGATGGTGGGCCACTTCTAGAATAATAGAATAGTGGTCTTCGTGACCCAGATCCAACGGCTACAGTCTCCACCTTGCTGGCTTCAACATATAGGCCACTCCATGTATAAGGAAGCCGTCTCCAAAAATCAGGCCGGTGTACAGTGAAATGTGAACTGTAACGTACCGTACCAGATTTTCTCAAGTAGGAATTATGAAATGTACAGTATCTTTGAGTCTTTAATATGGGCAAGTAGGCCACGCATCTTCATAATCTAGACCGTTGATCCGATGGGCCCTAACGTGTTTGGATATTGCTCTAATAATCCTCTTGATTGAGCTCTGACAGTGTGTTCTAAGTACCCGATCATTGACCACCAATTGCATTATTAGGATCACCTGATCAGTAGGATTTTCAGGTTTTGCTCCATCCATAACAGGGCCCAAGACTCGGACGGCCCGGATTGGACATGCATGCCTGAATGAGTTGCCAAGCGTCTTACTGCCCCGAGTCAAACAGAGATAATCTAGACCTTCTTTTTGTTACTACGCTTGGATGATCTAAACCGTCCATCTTGTGGGCCAAACCATGGATTGAAAAACGATGGGATGATCCTCGTCATAGGATCGGTGGCATTCAATTGAAAAGGAAAATTTGCCAGTTGGTTGATTAAAATCGTCCAATCTGCTTAATGTTTTGGGATGCATACTCTATCTATTTTAGGGACAACAAGATGGACCGTTCAGATGATCCAAACATGTTGACTTCTGATCCCTTACCTCCAATATAAGGCGCTTCTAAGTTCCAAAAGCTGCTTTTCCGAATCCTGATCCTTTAAACGGAAATGGGCCAGGTCACCAGGAAACGGATTGGCTACTCCCCCGCCAGCAGCCAATGGCTGGTGGGCGGTGCTCTGTGGGCCCCACCTTGATGTATGTGTTTCATCCATGCTGTCCATCTATTGTTATAGATCATTTTATGATATGAGACCAAAAATAAGGTATATCCCAATCTTAAGTAGACCACATTATAGGAAACAGTGTTGAATGAACATCGACCATTGAAAACTTTTTGGGGCCATAAAAGTTAATCTTTGTTTTTATATGACCTAATCAACAGATTGGATTTCAAATAAACAGGACAGTGGGCCTTAGGAGGAGTTTAACGGTGGATATCTAATCATTATTATTTTCCTGTGGTGTGGTCTACCTGAGATTTATATTTCTCTCATTTTTGGGGTCAAGCCCTAAAATGATCGGTAAAAATGGATGAACAGAATGTATGAAACACATACATCATAGTGTGGGCCACAGAGCACCACCAGCCACGGGGCTGGAAGCATGGGAGTATCCAATCCGTTCTCAGGTCACCGCATGCTGCATTTAATACAGCAGTGATGACGTTGGACGCGTATTAGGTCCACTGACAGGTTGAGTAGCGAGAATGACTCGTATCCAAAGCTAGATACCCCAGAAAACAGTGGAGAGAGTCACCCTCACCGTTAAAATTTTATAAGGGCGACAGAAGTTCTGGATGAAGCTAAAATTTGTGTTTTCCTTTCTTTCATGTCTGACTTACTTAACTCAAGCCTCGGTGGATTTCACTACGTATGGGTACTCGAACCCTTGACCATGTCTGTCTTACCTTAAGAACACGTTGGATCTCAGGTAAATATCATAGTGGGCCTTAAGAAGGCTTCAATGGTGGGCATCACTCTTTCCACTGTTTTCTGTGGTGGGGCTCATCGGAGCTTTGGATCTGACTCATTCTTTCTCTCAAGCCCTAAAATGATATCTCCAAATGGATAGACAGTGTGGATATAACACATACATCATCGTAGGTCCCAAAGAACTTAATGACGTCACTTCAGCAGCCCTTCTCGCTACTCAACCTGGAGTATCTAATCCGCGTCCGATGACGTTACGATGATATCGGACACGGATTTCTTTAGCAGGAAGTTCCCGCCCTGGGAACCTAGGTGGGGCCATATGTGATGTTTGTGAGACATCCACCCCATCCATCCGTTTTGTGATCTCATTGTAGGACTTAAGCTCAAAACTGATCAGGATCTAAGACGCAAGTGGGCTGCACTAAAGGAAAAGGTGGGTAGGGAAATTCCTACGGTTGAAACCTAGTGGGGTTGACAGTGATATTTACATGCTATCTATACCTTTCATAACATCATTCCTAATGGGAAGAACCGAAAACACAAATATTATCCTGATTCAAAACTTCTGTGGCCTCACGAGTATTTTAACCGTGGAAGTTCAATCTTCACATTTTCAACCCACTTGAACATTGGATCCGGCTTGTTTTTGTAAATAACTCCTAAAATGAGCTTACAAAAAGGATAGACGGTGTGGATTTCTCACAAACATCACGGTGTACCCCACCTAGGTTCCCAGCGCAGGAACTTCCTGCCAAGAAATCCATGTCCGATGATAATGACGTTTCCCAATTATTAAAAAAATAAAAATTAAATTTAAAAGAATTCAGAAAATCATCTGCCATTTTATTCACGCCATCCATCCATTTGGCCACATCAGTTTAAGGCATTAGCTCAAAAGTGAGGCAGATCGATCCCACCGTTGAAACCTTTCTAAAGCCCACCGTAATATTTATTTTCCATCCAACCTGCTCATAAGGCCAAATTGACCTTGATCAAAACTTATACGGCTCCAAAGGAGTTTTTTTTTTTTTTCTTTATGGTGTCCGTTCAATCTTCAGCTTGTGATCCACTTGAGCCTTGGATCTACCTCATTTTTTGTTTCATACTTAAAAAATGATCTTGCAAAACAGATGAACGGCGTAGATAAAACACGGACACATCACGGTGGGCTAAAGTTTTCTAACCCATTTACCTGTTCCATTATTGGGACCCACATGCTGATTGAACCAGATTTTCTACTGGGAAAACATATATAAGGTTGGTCCATGTGCCATGTTAGCACATGTGTGGCATATGAGCTTTATTACACATGCATGTGCACTTAGCAAAGCTCTACTTTCATCTATTAATTTCTTTTGGGCCAGGTCGGGCCGGCTCATCCAGACCAGCTCGTAAATAAGGTACATGGGTGGACCACATTTACTTAAATGGACCACATTTTCTAATCCAAGCTGATGGTTGGACGGGTTGTTACATATGCCCTAAAAGGATCATTATATTTTTATGGGTACTCTGCCCAGGGTCATTCCCAAAAGGATCGGCACGGGTGCTCTGCCCTGGACGATTCCCTAAAATGAGCAACACACACGGGTGCTCTGCCCTGGGTATTTACCCTAAAAGTTTATTCACCGGATGTTCTGCCGAGGGTCATTCCTTAAAAGGATCAACAGCGGTGCTCTAACGAGGGTCATTCCCTAAAAGGATCAACACACAAGGGTGTCTGCCCTAGATTGAACCAAAAAGGAATTTAGATGACTGCATTGTCTTATTTTGTTGTTATGAAAAATATAAATAAATTGTTATTGTTGTCATGTAAAATGACGATTCAATACTCGTAATTAATCTTATTTATTTTATTGAGTTGTATCAGTGTTAAAGTAAAATTTTTAATTTTGGGAAGGATGTGACACTACAAACTTCGCGCTCACACCCGTATAGATTATTTTGGACATTTTGTATATGAAGAATCAGTTGGGCAAGATTGAAGACTTGTTCCCTTATTTATTTAGAAGTTAATTAAAGATCAATGTATATTGTTATTAATTATTTTTGAATATTAATGTAACTAAATATTCAATGATTGATTTGTATATGTCATTTAATTATATTTATTTTGACCTTTTTTTAGTTGCTCTGATTGCCTTGAAAATGCATGAAAATAATGTGGGTTGCAATGTATATTTTGTTTAAGTACAACTCACAATCCTGAAATTTGGGTTCGGGCCTGACCAACTCGAGTACTGAATTTCGGGGCGTGACAAATTGGTATCAGAGCTTAGGTTGCAGATTCTAACTGAGGACCTAGGTCGTGTTTTAAATTAGTGACCCAAACATAAAGCCATTTGCTTTTATGATAGAAAAAATAAAAATATATATTTAGGAACCATTTGCATCTATGTTGAAATCAAATATGATCTTATTTAGGCTTGGCATTGAACTAATAACCCAAAACTGGACCTTAAGGAATTTTTAAGAATTTTTAGCTTACTATGATAAGTTGGACAGCAATAGTAAGTAGAAAACATATGAATTATAAAAATCATAACTAATTAATTATAACTCCGTTTAAGACGATTCAAAATCTCAGTCATAGATTACAAGTGTAGTTTTATAGTGAAATAATACAAAAATATAATTTTAGGTTTCTCCTATACCGATTTTAATTTATATGTATACTAGTAAGAAATCGTCCACTTCTGGGCAGACCTAATTTTCCGAAGTTTAAGATTTTTTGTAAATTTTGGATTAAGCTAAAATTTTATACTATTATAATAAACTAATATATGCATCGTTATAAAAAAATTTTAGACCAATCCGATACCTAAAAATACTAGAAACATTAGTGGAAACAATATCCTCATAATTTTTTTTTTTTTTTTTTTTGTTTTGCGTAACAACCTTGGTACATATCACAGCTCTTATTCTCTTGATCTTCATGTGTAAGTATTTTAGATTATCTAATCTTCCTTGCAATCCTGCAAAATCTTCAACATACTAATTAAATATATATATATATATAATTAAATAAAATAAAATTAGACCAATCCAATGTTTGAAACTATCCAATGCATCAAATGGAACAGTACCTTCAACATCAGAAATTTTTGCACTTCAACTTCAATATATATCTCAGTACCGTCCTTATTGAATCATCACGTATACCAACTCTAGCCACCAAATCTTTCCTTGAAAATCGAATAAATCTTTTGTGAAACACATTTTCAACCGATCATATATTGTACTTGTAAATGACTCGAGTCATGTCACTCTATCATGAACGCCTGACCCGATACCTTTAGAGTAGATCACTTGCAAATAGAGTAGCTAGGACCTATAGTATTTGTAGGTTACTTTGGTTATACCGACCATGATTACACTTCTACATCACTACTGTTAAAATCCTGCTACAATTGTGGATATAAAGACAATGTTGTATGTCTCTGTGCGACCCCTTCCTCTTCGCCAACCGTAAAATCAGGGACCACCTAAGCAAGTCTATAGGCCACCTCCACAGAATGGGTTGTCATCCATGTAATAAAGATCTGCACTGCACTCTTCAGTGCAACCGTCATCTCGAGATCACCTCCACCATATTTTAAAAAGTGTCATGGTCGTAACCGAGGTCACAACAGTAAAGATACCCACAAGACATCTCAAGATCACACCAACCATCCCACAACGGGTCTAGTGAATAGGAAGTGGATATCACCGATCCTCACACTGGTAACCACAACACTTAAGGTTAGCCACAACATTCGAAATCGCAACCATAGCACTTGAAGACTCAACCGCAGGAGCGGGTTCTCCACGACCGTACTAAGTATCTTAGCAAAAACATCCGTCATACACGTCACATTGTAGTCATATCAAGGACCACGTCGACAATCTTAACAACTACATCAATAATGACAACAGTGGTAACATCATAGGTCTGCACGACGCTCATGTCAACCCAAGGATACATTACCACACCACCAAAGGAGGAGTAAATTTCAACACTCGGGTATGTCAGCCACCACTTAAGAGAATGACAAAACTAGAGAAAACGCCAACGCAAGCACCTCCAATTGCATACACTCCACGAGATTCGACGACAAACGTTATTGTAGTAAATTTCGGGGATGAAATTTTGTTAAGGGGGGTAGAATGTAACATCTCTTTTTTGTAACGGTAGGTATCCCAAACCCCATTGTTTCTTACGATGTGGCCCACTTAAACCTTGGATCAGCCTCATTTTTAGGCCCTTGCCCTAACTTGACCCGACAAGATGGATGGACGGAGTGGATTTTCCACGCCATCTTAGTGGGTCCCACCATGTTTTTTTGAAAAAAGAAAAAGAAAAAGAAAAGAAGAAAGTAATGTGACATTGCACGTCACTCCTCTCACTATAACCAACCCCATCTGTCACTCCTCTCTCCCTTCTTCTTCGGCCAGCGCTCGCACGACCCGAGTTATGACCATCAACCATTCTTCATGCTAGGACCCATAGCATAATCTATATCATCTATTATATTCGGACTTTGAAGTAATCCCATCCGTTGAAAACTCTCCCCCACGATCCGCGTGAAACTCTTATAACCTTATAACCTGATCTTAGTCACTCCTACCTCTTCATCCAATGGTTCTAAATCTTTCAACGCCTCATGTTTCAAATAACCAATCAAATTTACCCATAGATTCATTTTGCAGTCTTCTTCTTTTATTTCTTCAAACCCCTTGCTTTAGTTGCAACCTCCAACTCTGTAAATGTTTTAAGAGCTTTCTCCTACGTCAAAAGCCAGGGGCATCAATGGTGAGAGAGAGAGAGAGAGAGAGAGAGATCATGAGAAACCTCAAGAGTCATTGAATCATTGAGTTGCAGGTTTTCCTGACCAGTTGTGGGACGTGATTTAGAGGAAGTAACTCAGAATGAAAGACACAACAGGTAAGAATAGAAGAATAAGAAAAGAGGGAGAAGAAGAGAAGAAACAAGGAAGAAGATAGGAGAGAATCACCGCTAAATCGACTCATCGAGTCGACCCGTCGACTCTTCACATTCAAACAAATTCCAAGTTTAATCCAAACCTTGTATGCGATCCCTGACATGTAGACTATCCTCTAACCCAACTGATTCAAAATAGTACTCTAGTTAGGGTTGATGCTATTAATTCATTGAGTCAACTCACTGAGTTAACTCAGTGAGTCATTAGGTTGAGTACTTAGATTTTAGCTGAAAAATAGAAACGTTAGTTTAATATATGTATGACCAACAATTGTAATTTTATGACAGATGACTTCATCAATTTACATAGAAGCTCTAAAAAGTCACACTAAGTCACTTAGTGTATAATGCATTCAACTGAATCGAACTGGAGCAGTGTCGAATCGTCGACACATTAAGACCAATCATACATCAAATTCTATTACACTAAATCAGGTAGGTGATCTTCTCAATTGAAAATTTTACATTAACATATAAATTGAATTGATTATTTGTTATATATTCAATTTATTTGATTATTGTCATTAGTTGCATATTATTTTATTTGATTTTTAATTGCATATTATAGAGGTAATTTATTTGTGTTATTCACTGACTTCAATTAATTATCGTTATGTACTTAAATTGCAATTATTTCCTTATTATTAGATGATGTATAATGTATTTGAATTTACGGGTGCTCAGCCCCCAAAAGGATCACCATGTTATTTGTTTAAAGGTGTTATGCCCTAAAAGGATCGTTATATTTTTATGGGTGCTCTGCCCAGGGTCATTCCCAAAATTATCAGCATGGTACGAGTGCTCTGCCCAGGGTCATTCCCGAAAGGATCGGCACGGGTGCTCTGCCCTGGGCGATTCCCTAAAATGATCAACACATACGGGTGCTCTGCCCTGGGTATTTACCCTAAAAGTTTATTCACCAGGTGCTCTACCAAGGGTCATTCCCTAAAAGGATCAACACTGGTGTTCTGCCGAGGGTCATTCCCTAAAAGGATCAACACACACGGGTGCTGTGCCCTGGATTGAACCAAAAAGGATTTTAGATGACTGTATTGTCTTATTTTGTTGTTATGAAAAATATAAATAAATTGTTATTGTTATCATGTAAAATGACGATTCAATACTCATAATTAATCCTATTTATTTTATTGAGTTGTATTGGTGTTAAAGTAAAATTTTCAATTTTGGGAAGGATTTGACCCTACGAGCTGTCGCTGTCACACCCGTATAGATTATTTTGGACGGTTTGTATATGAAGAATCAGTTGGACAAGATTGAAGACTTTTTTCCTTATTTATTTAGAAGTTAATTAAAGATCAATGTATGTTGTTATTAATTATTTTTGAGTATTAATGTAACTAAATATTCAATGATTGATTTGTGGATATTATTTAATGATATTTATTTTGACCTTTTTTTTGTTGCTCTGATTGCCTTGAAAATGCATGAAAATAATGTGAGTTGCGATTATATTTTGTTTAAGTACAACTCACAGTCCTGGAATTCGAGTTCGGACCTGACCAACTTGATTATCGAATTTTGGGGCGTGACAGATTGGTATCAGAGCCTAGGTTGCAGATTCTAACTGAGGACCTAGGTTGTGTTTTAAATTAGTAACGCAAACATAAAGCCATTTGCTTTTATGATAGGAAAAATAAAAATATATATTTAGGAACTGTTTGCATCTATGTCGAAATCAAATATGATCTTATTTAGGCTTAACATTGAACTAATAACCCAAAACTGGACCTTAAGGAATTTTTAAGAATTTTTAGCCTACTATGATAAGTTGGACAGCAATAGTAAGTCAAAAACATATGAATTATAAAAATCATAACTAATTAATTATAACTCCGTTTAAGACGATTCAAAATCTCAGTCATAGATTAACAAGTGTAGTTTTATAGTGAAATAATACAAAAATATAATTTTAGGTTTCTCCTATACCGATTTTAATTTATATGTATACTAGTAAGAAATCGTCCACTTCTGGGCAGACCTAATTTTCTGAATTTTAAGATTTTTTGTAAATTTTGGATTAAGCTAAAATTTTATACTGTTATAATAAACTAATATATGCATCGTTATAAAAAAAATTTAGACCAATCCGATACCTAAAAATGCCAGAAACATTAGTGGAAACAATATCCTCATAATTTTATTTATTTATTTTTTTGTTTTGCGCAACAACCTTGGTACATATCACAGCTCTTATTCTCTTGATCTTCATGTGTAAGTATTTTAGATTATCTAATCTTCCTTGCAATCCTGCAAAATCTTCAACATACTAATTAAAATATATATATATATATATATATAATTAAATAAAATAAAATTAGACCAATCCAATGTTTGAAACTATCCAATGCATTAAATGGAACAGTACCTTCAACATCAGAAATTTTTGCACTTCAACTTCAATATATATCTTAGCACCGTCCCTGTTGAACCATCACGTATACCAACTCCAACCACTAAATCCTTTCTTGGAAATCGAATAAATCTTTTGTGAAACACATTTTCAACCGATTATATATTGTACTTATAAATTACTCGAGTCATGTCACTCTATCATGAACGCCTGACACGATGCCTTTAGAGTGGATCACTTGCAAATAGAGTAGCTAGGACCTAAAGTATTTTTAAGTTGCTTTAGTTATACCAACCATGATCACACTTCTACATCACTACTGTTAAAATCCTGCTACAACTGTGGATATGAAGACCATGTTGTATGTCTATGCGCGACCCCTTCCTCTTCGCCAACCGTAAAATCAGGGACCACCTAAGCAAGTCTATAGGACACCTCTATAGAATGGGTTGCCATCCATGTAACAAAGATCTGCACTGCACTCTTCAATGTAACCATCATCTCAAGATCACCTCCACCATATTTTAAAAAGTATTATGGTCGTAATTGAGGTCACAACAGTAAAGACACCCACAAGACATCTCAAGATCACACCAACCATCCCACAACAGATCTAGTGAATAGGAAATGGATATCACCAATCCTCGCATTGGTAACCACAACACTTGAGGTTAGCCACAACATTCGAAATCACAATCATAGCACTTGAAGACTCAACCGCAGGAACGAGTTCTCCACGACCGTACTAAGTATCTTAGCAACAACATCCGTCGTACACGTCACATTGTAGTCATATCAAGGACCGCATCGACAATCTCAACAACTAGATCAACAATGATAACAGTGGCAACATCATAGGTCTGCACGACACTCATGTCAGCCCAAGGATATATTACCACACCACCAAAGGAGGAGCAAATTTCAACACTCGAGTATGTCAGCCACCACTTAAGAGAATGACAAAACTAGAGGAAACGCCAACACAAGCACCTCCAATTGCATACACTCCACGAGATTTGACATAAACGTTATTATAGTAAATTTCGGGGATGAAATTTTGTTAAGGAGGGTAGAATGTAACATCCTTTTTTTTTAACGGTAGGTATCCCAAACCTCATTGTTTCTTACAGTGTGGCCCACTTAAACCTTGGATCAGCTTCATTTTTGGGCCCTTACCCTAACTTGACCCAACAAGATGGATGGACAGAGTGGATTTTCCACACCATCTTAGTGGGTCCCAACATGTTTTTTTTGAAAAAAGAAAAGAAGAAAGTAACGTGACATTGCACGTCACTCCTCTCACCGTAACCAACCCCATCTCTCACTCCTCTCTCCCTTCTTCTTCGGCCAGCGCTCGCATGATCCAAGCTATGATCATCAACCATTCTTCATGCTGGGACCCATAGCATAATTTGTACCATCTATTGTGTTCGGGCTTTGAAGTAATCTCATCCGTTGAAAACTCTCCCCCACGATCCGCGTGAAACCCTTATAACATGATCTTTGCCACTCCTACCTCTTCATTCAATGGTTCTAAATCTTTCAATGCCTCATGTTTCAAATAAACAATCAAATTTACCCATAGATCCGTTTTGCAGTCTTCTTCTTTTATTTCTTCAAACCGCTTGCTTTATTTGCAACCTCCAACTCTCTAAATGCTTTAAGACCTTTCTCCAGTGTCAAAAGCCAGGGGCATCAATGGTGAGAGAGAGAGAGAGAGAGAGAGAGAGAGATCGTGAGAAACCTCAAGAATCATTGAATCATTAAGTTGCAGGTTTTCATGAGCAGTTGTGGGACATAATCTAGAGGAAGTAACTCAGAAGGAAAGACACAACAGGCAAGAATAGAAGAATAAGAAAAGAGGGAGAAGAATAGAAGCAACGAGGAAGAAGATAGGAGAGAATCACCGCTAAATCGACTCATCGAGTCGACCCATCAACTCTTCACATTCAAACAAATTCCAAGTTTAATCCAAACCTTGTATGCGATCCCTGACAGGTAGACTATCCTCTAACTCAACCGATTCAAAATAGTACTCTAGTTAGGATTAATGCTATTGATTCATTGAGTCAACTCACTAAGTTAACTCTGTGAGTCATTAGGTTGAGTACTTAGATTTTGGCTGGAAATAGAAACGTTAGTTTAATCTATGTATGACCAACAATTATAATTTTATGACAGATGACTTCATCAATTTACATAGAAGCTGTAAAGAGTCATGCTAAGTCACTTAGTGTATAATGCGTTCAACTGAGTCGAACTGGAGCAGAGTCGGATCGTCGACACATTAAGGCCAATCATACATCAAATTCTATTACACTAAATCAGGTAGGTGATCTTCTCAATTGAAAATTTTACGTTAATATATAAATTGAATTGATTATTTGTTATATATTCAATTTATTTGATTATTGTCATTAGTTGCATATTATTTTATTTGATTCTTAATTGCATATTATAGAGGTAATTTATTTGAGTTATTAACTGACTTCAATAAATTATCGTTATGTGCTTAAAATGCAATTATTTCCTTATTATTAGATGATGTATAATGTATTTGAATTTATAGGTGCTCTGCTCCAAAAGGATCACCATGTTATTTGTTTATAAGTGTTATGCCCTAAAAGGATCGTTATATTTTTATGGGTACTCTGCCCAGGGTCATTCCCGAAAGGATCGGCACGGTACGGGTGCTCTGCCTAGGGTCATTCCCGAAAAGATCGGCACGGGTACTCTACCCTAGGCGATTCCTTAAAATGATCAACATACACGGGTGATCTGCCATGAGTATTTACCCTACAAGTTTATTCACTGGGTGCTCTGCCGAGGGTCATTCCTTAAAAGGATCAATACCGGTGCTCTGCCGAGGGTCATTCCCTAAAAGGATTAACAAACACGGGTGCTCTGCCCTAGATTGAACCAAAAAGGATTTTAGATGACTGCATTGTCTTATTTTGTTGTTATGAAAAAAATAAATAAATTGTTATTGTTGTCATGTAAAATGACGATTCAATACTCATAATTAATCCTATTTATTTTATTGAGTTGTATTGGTGTTAAAGTAAAATTTTTAATTTTGGGAAGGATGTGACACTACGAGTTATCGCGCTCACACCCGTATAGATTATTTTGAAGAGTTTGTATATGAAGAATTAGTTGTGAAAGATTGAAGACTTTTTCCTTATTGTAACATCTCGTCCAATCGGTACAGTGTCTTGAGGCGTCCACGTAGGATTTTACCGCAGGACAAAACGGTTGAAACGTTCGTGGCAGGGATGCCATGAGGTAAGTAATCTAGGATTAGCCCATTTTCCTGTACCGGACAGGCCATGGTAAGACCAAGTGCGGGCCGCCAAGCCGGATGACCATTTACAATGAGCCACAGTCCGTCCGGGCTATACCGCGACGCCGGAAGGTCAAAAAAATCTAGAAATTTAGGGGATCATAGGGCTCACTGGGCTTGTGGTCCATCGAGGACCGCGGACCCGGCAGACGCTCAGAAGTGGGATCTGGCACTGACTTAATGCACCGCAACTATGCCAGGACCAATCTGGCGCTGGCAAATGGAACCAAGATTCCAGGTTATCCGACCATTGGATCTCTTCCATGTTTACTGTGGAGGCCTAATGGATTTTCCTGCGCCTGTCCACCAACTCTGGGACCCGATCGTGGGCCGGTCACCGTCGATCACAAATCGAACCCGTGCGGTCAAACCCCTGGTCCGATCGTCCCCAATTTTTGCGTGGCCCTTCATCAGGCCATGAAGCACCCATCCTAGAAATTTCATAGCCTGAGGACCACCAGAATTACTTAAATCACTAAAATGGACCCCACAGGGCCGTTTAAAGATCAAAGCCTTTGACTCAAACCCTACTTTCGTCTATCCGTTCATTCCCAAATTTTACACGGGCCCTAGACGGGCCATAAGGTACCTACCCACCGAATTTGGTGGCCGAAGGAGCATTAGGGCCACGCCAACCCCAAAAATGTCCCTTGTAGGCTATTTTGGGAATATGAGGGAACTTAAGGCCAAAGGGGCCAAGTCTAGGAAATGAAACCCAATCCCTCATAACTCCCTCTCCCATTTGCTACAACCACCAAGAGAGAAAGAGAGTAAAGGGGAATAAAGAGGAAGAGAGAAAGAGAGGGAGGAGATCCAAGGTGGACCCTAGATCGAGGTGGGCCCCAAGAAAGCCAAACCTTTCATCTCTTTGCCACTCTTGCAAGGAGAAGACTCCTTTCCTTAGCCCCAACAACCATCCGTGGGTTGCCTAGGTGAGTTCATCACCCATCCTTCTTGAAGTTCATGTAGTAATGTGGATTTGAGTTGAAAAATCTAACATGCAATAGCTTGATTTAGGGATTCCGGCCGTTCCACCCTAAAGCCCTCTTTCTTAGGGCGTTTTCCGAGTCTCTAACGAGCCATATGTGTGAACTATTACTCCTAGGTGGCCTAGCACCAATTTCAATATGAGTTTAATGATTATGATTGTTGGTTGATGCATTTAGAGAGTGTAGAGAGAACCTAGGGATTTAAGCCTATTCTAATGGTACTAAATTGTATGTTTTATTTGACTCCTCACATGATGACATTCGTGCTTCTTACATGACTTGTTGAAAGTTGATGATCGCTTGTTCTGACTTGTTGGATTGTTCTCATGATTGATGCCCTATTTACCACATGTGTAATTTTTTTCCATGAGTTGTAGGAAGTGCGCAACTTCCCCACCAACACACCCAACACACCTGCACCATTGCTTATAAATTGTTAGCTTGTTTATTAGTTGAATCTGGATTATATGATTGATGTATGAGAACATGATGATCTTGTCTGTTGATACCCCTATCCGTCGACATGTCGTGGACCGCCACTTAAACCCTGCGGTTGGCCAAGGAAACAAGGAAAGCTAAGGTGGTCTCGTTGGTAGGACCGCCTTGAGGCTAAACCCTCGGATTTGGGCGAGCGTGTGTGGGCGACTGTAGTTAGACTACGTGGGTTGCTTGCACCCGATGTCGTTCCGCCGCACGCTTGCCTGGACTCATGCGATCTAGCCTACTGTCTGGCCAACCACGAATGTTAACCCTGTTTGCTCACATTTGTATGGAACCTGGGACTCCCCACAACCATTGTAGCCCAACGACAAACATCTTGAAATCGGCCCACAGCCTCGTGAGCCGGGCATGGTGGAATGGGACACTGTGTTCGAGCTGTCGGCCTACGCTGGGGTACCGCGCCTCCCCATAGTGACCGCGAGCAATCCTTTTTCTTATGGCACTCCTCATGTGCTTGAAGTCGGGGATGAGGAACCCGACGGGATCACGGACCACGAGGCCTCGGCCTCACGCATTGGGGGGTCTTGGCCTCGCAACCAGCTTAGGGCATTAATTAGATGGGGTTTCCAGATTCCCAAATCTGCTGGATGAATGAACCTAATTAATAACTCGGCTAACACAACCGCATCGCATCGCATTAGTTAGGTTGGCGACTCGGCAGTCGAGGTTGCACTGAGGGAGTGTTGGCATTGGCGATCGTTAGATGGCGTCGCACGAGGGAGTGTTGGGCGAGGGCATACAACATATCATCCTGCATGCATGCGCATTAACAAGACTAGACAGATGCTAATGATTGATCGCTTTTCATTAAATTCTTATTACAATTGATGCTTGTTATAACTTATGGCTAATAGCACCCACTGAGTTGATCACTCACTCCCACTCTGGGACGGTGTTTTAAAACACCAACCAGACCCTTTCATAGATGCAGGTGACTCAGGACTGGAGGAGCCTAGCGAGACGAGCGTGGACGAGGAGCTAGAGCTGTCATACTTCCAGCTGATGGAGGGTTCGCCGCCGACATGAGATGTGGGATAGGATGGTTGGGCGCTGGGCTCAGTCTCATTCTTTTGGGGATATTACATTCTTTTGCTGTTTTGTTTGGGCAACGCCTTGCGCGACCCATTTATTTTTTGGACTTGTACATATATGCATCGCCCTCGTTCATTTCAGCAGACTGGTGCTTTCATGTTCCACGTTCAGAGAATTGCAGACTGTGCAACTTGAAGGATTTAAATGCATGTTAACAAAAATCTGTATTAGTGACTCTCGGGAACTCGGAAGTCGAGCGATTGCGCGACCCCCGATTTCCAGGGTGTTACACTTATTTATTTAGAAGTTAATTAAAGATCATTGTATGTTGTTATTAATTATTTTTAAATATCAATGTAATTAAATATTCAATGATTGATTTGTGGATGTCATTTAATGATATTTATTTTGACATTTTTTTAGTTGCTTTGATTGCCTTGAAAATGCATGAAAATAATGTGGGTTGTGATATATATTTTATTTAAGTATAACTCACAGTCCTGGAATTCGGGTTCAGGCCTGACCAACTCGAGTACCGAATTTCGGGGCGTGACAATATATATATATATATAAACACACACACACACACACACACACACTTTACGAAGATATCATTATATTTATCTACGATGACATTTTTCTTTCAAAAGATAGCAGGTGACCAATAATGAATATTTAAAAAATTTTGACTAATCAAAATAATATCCTTTATATTTTATTTCTTTTTTAATAGAATACAAGAAAAAGATAATCATTATCGATATCTATGTTTGTGCCAAGTATTCTTGGTATCCAAACAAACTCTAATTGTATAATGGTCATTTGGGAGGCTTTTCTTTCCATAGTTTTCCCTATGGTGTAGCCCACTTAGGTCTTGGATCTAGCTCATTGTTGGTTGAATATCCTAAAATGAGCTCACAAAACGGGTGGACCAGGTGGATTTCTCACCAACATAAAGCTGGCCCCATCTAGATTACTAGCGCAAAAACTGCCTTTGGAAGGCTTTAGCAGGGAATCCGAAATCCGCCCCTTCGTCCCTAATTTGTAGGATATTGCCCCTAGTTTCAGGATCGGTAATATTGATTTAATGGGCCCAGTGTGGATGGACCATGACCCAAAAGAAGAGCTGGGCATCGGACCGAGTCGGACCGGATTGGGTCCAACCCGATTCGATCCGAAATGCAAGCAGGTTGATCCAAACTCGATCCAATCCGCGACCGGGTCCGAAGATCTGACTCGATCCGATCCGTTTCGCGGTTGGCCTGACCCGAACCAAGTCCACTTCGGTCAGGGAAACCAAGTCGGATCGGGTTGGGCACGATCCAAATCAAAATTTTTAACGGTGAAATCATTATCCTCGCTGCTATTTTCAGTGTGGTCCATTTGAGCCTTAGATATAATTCAACCTTTTTTCAAATGCTCTAAAATGATCACCAGGATTGATTAAACGGTATGGATATAATAAATACATCATTGTGGGGCCCATGTAATTTTCATCTCATTTGAGTCATTCATACAACTCAGAGCTCGAGGGGCAGACTCTGCTCGCCTTTGCACGACACGTGTTGTAGACGTCGTGTTTGAAACGAATTGGCTACTCCCCCTGACACCAACCCCATGGCTAGTGGTTAATACTGTGGGCCCCACCATGATGTTTGTGTTTCATCCATTCTGTTCATCCATTTTTAAAGATCATTGTAGGGCTTGATCCCAAAAATGAGAGGTATGTAAATATCAGGTGGACAACACCACATGAAAACAATAGTGATTGGATATCCACCATTAAAATTCTCCTAAGGCCCACTGTACTATTTATTTGACATCCAATCTGTTGATTAGGTCATACAGCCCAGATGAAGGGAAAAAACAAAAATCAGCTTGATCCAAAACTTTTATAGCCCCCAAAATATTTTTAATGGTCGACGCTCATTCAACACGGTTTCCTGTAATGTGGTCCAACTGAGATTGGGATATACATCATTTTTGGTCTCATATAGTAAAATGATTTGTAAAAATTGATGGACGACATGGATGAAACACATACATCATGGTGAGCCCCACAGAGGACCGACCACCTAGTGTCAGGGGGAGTAGCCAATCCGTTTCCGTGCTGTGCTCGAAAGCACAGCTGCACAGTGGCGATGGCTTGCTTAGCAAGAAAGCATAGCGGGGTGCTGTGCACAGTGCATTGCACTGTATTCATATTAGCAAGTTCTGTGGGTTTGATCATAGGGTATGTGTTATATCCAAACCGTCCATGCATTTGGCGAGCTCTTCTTAAGGCTTGAGACGAAAAATAAGACAGATCTTACTATCAAGTGAACCACGCGAATTGTTTAAGGTGAAAATCATTATCTCTGCCGCTATTTGTGGTGTGGTCCAGATGATCTTTGGATATTATTAATATTTTTGATAATGCTCTATAATGATCTCTAAAAATATATAAATGGTGTAGACATAATAAATACATCACAGTGGGGCGTATATAACTTTGATCTCCTTTGAACCGTTCGTACAACCCGGAGCTCGAGGAGCGTCAGACATCACTCGTCAGTGCGTATTTCCTGCGGAAGGCTTTCGTAGGAAGCTCTTGCGCAAGTATTCCGGGTAGGGCCCACTGTGATGTTTGTGAAAAATCAAACCTGTCCATCTGTTTTTTGATCTCATTTTAAGGCACTTGAGAAAAAATAAGGTGTATCTAAAACTCAAATGGCCCACAAGAGATGAAAAAGTGAGGATTTATTTTTCACTATTAAAATATTTATATGGCCATCAAAGTTTTATATCGGTCTAAGTTTATAGTTTTCGGTGTTTTCACTTCATCACAGTAAAAATGACCTTATAAGCAGTTTGGATGGCATATAAACGTCAACACAGATCCTAAGAAGGTTTCAACTGTAGGAATTTCTTTTCCTACTATTTCATCTTGTATGGCCCAGTCGAGTTTTAGATCCTTCTAATTTTTGGTCACATATCCTAAAATGAGCTCAAAAAAGGATGGACGGGTTGGATTTCTCATAAACATCACGGTGGACCCCACCTTGCATCCCAGCACAGCAACTTCCTGAGAAAGCCTTCCACAGCAGGTGTCCTCTCTCCGCCGTCTTCCTGAGAAAGCCTTCCGTAGCAGGCGACTTACAGCAGCTATATAGCTGGTGTGCACTAAGTAAACTTCGTATCGGGTCTGGTCAGATCGGATCGGATTCATTCGGATCGGGTTTCGAATCGAATTGGTCCGGATTAACCATGATCCGAACTCGATCCGAAAAACATTCGGACCTAAAAGACCCAACTCGACCCGCACCAATCCAGGCCATCGGTTCGGATCGTATCAGGCCGGATCGGGTAGGATTGGGTCGGATCCACTAGATCGGGTAAAAAATGCCCAGCTCTACTCAAAAGTCTAATGATTGGAAAATCCTAGCCATTCAATCTCTGTCCCAATCTATTGAATGTGGACCGTTGATGTTTTATTATTATTTTTAACCATGTACAAGATCTCAATTGAAAATTTAGGATATTTCAGCATGGTCCATCAGAGGTTGGACCCATCCTTTCGATTGTCCGAATCACCGTACCATAATAACTCCCATGTCCAAGGTCTCTTTCTCTCCCTGGCCTACGGCTTTCTATCTGACATCCACTCCGTCCATAATGTTCTCATTTGGATGACATTTTTGGAAGAAAATCATCCCGATCTGCAGCTCAAGTGGGCCACACCGTTGGGAACCGTGGGAGGTAATGCCAACCACAGATTTGTCTGCGGGTCCCACCATATTTTTTTATCTTCCATCCAACCCGTTCATCAGTTTAGACTCTCCAGGATGAAGGTCCAAAAATCAGCTTGATCCAAAACTCAGGCAGCCCACATGGCATGAACTGTAGCCGTTGTTTTACATATTCACCGTGGTGATTCCTACCCGAGTTCGAAAAATATCCGAATTTTAATGTACATGGTAATCACGACGAGTATCACGTGATGGACGGAGTGGATTTCACACAAACATCAAAGTGGACCCCACAAGGGTCGAACGGTGTACAACTACCCGTATGCTTTCCGTACTAGCATTAGAGGAAAAAGAGACAACTAACCAAAGAGTGTGAGATCGCCGTCCTTGAATGCCGGGATCTCACCAAACGGCTAAAAAAACAGAGAAAGAAAATACCCTTAGAAAGAAAGAAATTTACAAACAATATAAGGGCCAGGAAATGAAGAAGCGAAGGGTAAAATGGGAATACGTTTTTTAATTCTTAACCGTCCAATAAATATTTATCAATCGAACATTAAAATGATAAAAAAGTAGTAATTTCTTTTGTGATACATCTAAATCGATACCCATATTTTGGACCGTTAAATTTGAGTTAATTCTATGCCACGAATGCAATTTAAGTATTTTAAGTGCCTGTGTATCATCCATCGCACTCTACCCAAGTATTAAAGCTTTGTCCGTAAAAATAGAGGGAGGGCAGCCAGCTTTGACTTTCTTCTTTTTGTTTATTTCCTTTCTTACTTGCTGAGATAATATTAAAAAAAAAAAAAAAAATGAAAAAACAACAGTTAGAGTTTTGACGTTTTATGTGAGGTAAGGGACCAGATGACTGCATGGTAGATGATCCAAACCGTACATATTGTAGTCCCTAACATGGATGGACTATGCTTCCCAAATCGGGACTTCAGTTTGTTGGCGCTTGGTTTGTTTCCTGTCACACGTAGGGTAGGAGGGCATGCTAGAATTGATATATCGGCTCGATCTAAGCTGATCAACTTCGACACTAAGCATTGAAATAAGTAGATACATTCATTATGAACATATATGGTCAAATTATTAGAAGACTGGTCGCTTACTCAACCACTTGCAGAATTTTAAAATGATCGTATGATAATTAGACAGTGAAGTTCTTCTTTCGAAGATAAGTTACTTTTTACTTTTCACGATAAATGACTTTTCAAATATTAGTGCAATTAAACAAAATAAAAAAAAATACAATCGGTCATTAAAAGTGACAACTAGAATGCGACTCTTGGAAATAAATAAATAAATAAAAACCACTTGGAAAAAAGACAAATTCAGCGTTTGATCGTATATTAATTTGCATTACAAATAAAATTATAGCTAAGAATTATTAATATTGGTTTAGCACTACTCTTAAAATATACTGAGAAAAAGTAAATTAATAGATTTGTTGGATTTAATTAGATTTATAAATGATTGGAAATATTTGCTCTATAAATTTTTTTCTACTATTTGTAGAGTTTTGATACATAGTTTATTCTTCATATGCTTCTTCCATTATTACAATAGTTATTGTGACTAAAAAACTTTTCCATATTTTTTGTTTTCGTTAAGTTTTCATTTCCTGGTCGTTTATCTTTTGCTGGCTAGAATCTGTCGTTGGGTCATCTGATGTATTTTTAACTATTTTACTGGATTTTTCTCTTCGCTGGTTAAACTTTTAGAAAACTGGATCGTATAACTTCGTCAACCACCCAATGACCTGTAAAAGTGAACTTACATCCGCTATAATTTCACAGCTACATTTTACACGATTTGACCCTCTAAAAGGACAGGTTGGATTATCCGACTATACTGTCCTGTTCCTTGGAAGGGGAGTTATACTATATACTCAGGCAGAGCATGACGCTTGATACACAGGCATTTAGAAATTGGATTATCCGACTATAGTAATTCAAAACCACTAAATTGTGGACCCACCGGAGTCATAGGCCCAAAATAAGATTGGTCCAACAATTCTAACGCGTACTTTGTGGACACTTGTTTGGTGAAAAAGGACAAAGGAATTTTTTTCATTTTTGACTGTCCAATAAATGTTCACCAATCTGATGATAAGATAATTAAATAGGGGTAAGTTTTGGTTCTTGATACATCTAACTAGGACACATAAATTTAGACATTTTAATTTGACTTAGTTACATGTCACGTATTCAATTTCTAAGTGCTTGAGTATCATCCATCACGCTCCGCCAAAGTATCAAAGGGTCTCTCTTTGGAAAGGACAGCCTCGGGCATGCTCACGTCCAATCCGGACCATCCAATCTAAACTCATACCAAAGGAAATCTTAACCATGAAAATTTTAGAGCCTGTTCGCCGGGCGAATCTCATGGGATTAGGAGGGATGGAGTGAATTTTAAGGTAAAGGTGACGGTGTCAGTGCATGTCTGTTAATCCCATGTGATGGAACGAATGCCAAGATCGATAGCTGGCGTGATTGGGATGGCGGTTGGATTCAGCGTACGCCATCGATTTCCAGCCGGGGGATGCGGGAGATTGACCCGGCAGCAAATCCAAGATTGGATTGTGAAATCCCTCCATATCCGGTGACTATTCGGACGATGGATGAGACACACTCCCATCCCTTAGCCGTCCAAACAGCAATCGAGCAGGGTATCCCGGGATTTGACAATACCATCCCTCGTAATCCCACCGAACTCGCCCGGCCAAACACGGGTCCATCAAATGCCTCGATTACCAAGACGCATGGCCCACTTGTCCATATTAAAATCTCAATGATGCAGTACAAATCTCCTCGCCTCTAGATCACCAATCGCATAATTCCTCCTGCAAACTTGGTAAAGTACGCTGCGGTGCATATTTTACTGTGCACTGTCATGATTCTTGGGCTGCATCTACATGGTGTGGCCCACATGTTGAGGCCGGCATGGTGGGATAAAAAAGCATCTAGACAAACTAGACCGAATATACGACCTCATACGATGCATCATGACCGTAGCCATTGGATCTGAGTCATGTTGCAAGGATCCAAACCATTTATATAATGGGCCACACCACAGAAGGGTTATACCAAGCAAAAAAATAATCTTCGACCATTTTTTAGTGGCACGAAAACCAATGGTTAATAAAGAGTTAAATGATCAAGGATCAAAATAGTCCAATCTGATAGAATTTAATGGATATCACCCATCCACGGTGAGGCCCATCATATGAATGGTTTAGATTATAGCAACGTGATTCCATATCCAACAGCCACAGCAACGATGTCACGTTGGTCGTCGACCGTGTCTCATTGGAGGGATCTTTTCTAGCCGTTTGGATGGTGACCCCCTTCTAGAATAATAGAATAGTGGTCTTTGAAGGTGGTATATTCCTTGAGGTTTGCTACATACACCCCCACGTGGCTGTTGGATCTGCAATGACATTTCTATCATCCAAACCGTTTATGTGATGGGCCTCTCATGTTGGACTATTTGGACGCTTTGATCATTGCAACGTGACCCAGATCCAACGGCTACAGTCTCCACCTTGCTGGCTTCAACATATGGGCCACTCCATGTATATGGAAGCCGTCTCCAAAAATCGGGCCGGTGTACTGTGAAATGTGAACTGCAACGTACCCTACCAGGTTTTCTCGAGTAGGAATTATGAAATGTATGGTATATTTGAGCCTTTAATATAGGAAAGTGGGCCACACATCTTCATAATCCAGACCGTTGATCCGATGGGCCCTAACGTGTATGGATCATCCTCTAATAATCCTCTCGATTGAGCTCTGACAGTGTGTTCTAAGTATCCGATCATTGACCACCAATTGCATTATTAGGATCGCCTGATCTGTATGATTTTAGGGTTTTGCTCCATCCATAACAGGGTTCAAGACTCGGACGGCCTGGATTGGACATGCATGCCTGAATGAGTTGCCAAGCGTGTTACTGCAGACCTTTTTTGTTACTACGGTTGGATGATCTAAACCGTACACATAGAAAACGATGGGATGATCCTCGCCGTAGGATCGGTGTCATTCAATTTAAAAGGCAAATTTTCCAATTGGTTGATTAAAATTGTCCGATCTGCTTAATGTTTTGGGAAGCATACTCCATCTATTTTAGGGACTACAAGATGGACCGTTCAGATCATCCTAACATGTTGACTTCTGATCCCTTACCTCCAATAGAAGGCGCTTCTAAGTTCTAATAGCTGCTTTTCCGAATCCGAATTCTCTATTCCTTTCGAACAGAAAGGCCACGTCATCACATGCTGTATTTAATACAGCAGTGATGATGTTATGATGACACATTAGTGATGACTTGGCCCAATCAAAATGCCGGGAATCATCCTCGTTCTGCGGCCAGACTGGGTCTTTGGAGGGGTTTTATGGGGCCACATTGATATATGTATTTTATTCACGCCATTCATCCATTTTGCCACGTCATTTTAAGGCAACAGCCCAAAAGGGAGGTAGATCCAATGCTCAAGTGGACCACACCAGAGGAAGCAGTGGTGATAATAATCCCCACCGTTGAACTTTTCCTAGGGCCCACCGTCATGTTTATTTTTCATCCAACCCGTTCATAAGGTCACATAAACCTGGATGAAGAGAAACCCCAGATATCAGCTTGATCAAAACTTACGCGGCTCCAAAGTAGTCTTTCTATAGTATCCGTTCAATCCCCAGCGTGTGGTCCATTTGAGCCTTGGATCTAACTCATTTTATTTCATGTCCTAAAATGATCTCGCAAAATAGATGAACGGCGTGGATGAAACACATATATCACGGTGGGCGTGCTGGCAGGGGCAGGACGCAATCCGCTTTGGCTTTTCCACGTAGTTTCCTAAAGATGAAGGTCAAAGCTGTTCGCATAGAAAAGTCAGCCGTCCTCTCTGGACTTTTCTGTAGAAATGCTTGGATACTCTGGCAGAGTGTGGTGGATGATACGCAGGCACTCTTAAATCTATAGATTGGATGAGTGGCACACAATTAATTCAAATTAAGCTATCCAAATTATGGATACCTGTTTAGATGTATCACTAAACCAAAAATTAAGTTTTTCTTACTATCAGACTGGTGAACATTTATTGGACAGTTAAGAATAAAAATATCCAATGCTCTTATTTCAACAAAGAAATACCTCTGAATCAGCGGCCAGGATGGTTGGACCAGTCATATTTTTTAAATATTGCAGCAACAGTGGATTCCACAATTTGGTCGGTTGGTTTTGAATAAATATATGCCAAGTGTACTGTTAGGAAGTACCTGTGTATCAAGCGTCATAAGCAGCCAGAGTATCATCAAACAACTCCCATTTAGAAGTTTCCGAGATTAGAGACAGAGAGAGCATCAAGTACACATGCGCGGCACGTGTGATCTACTGGCATGGGCGCTGATTAACATCCCTGCCATGGAGCAGAAGCCGGGAGCAGCCTTCCTACATCGCAACTGAAAACGAAATTCCCATTTTACCGTTGACTTCTTCAATTGCATTCTCCCGTAAATTCTCTCTATTTTATTTTCGCAGCCATTTCATAGGATTCCAGCATTTGATGATGGATGGCAATCCCATGCCCTTTGGTTAGTCTCTCTCTCTCTCTCTCTCTCTCTCTCTCTCTCTCTCTCTGGCGTTTGTATTCCATCCCACCCCACCACCATGGAAGGGGGTTGGCTGATGAGAAATATGCCTGATGACCCCCACCTGGCTGGATATAAATGGGCCATGTGCCGGTTTCAGAGGATGAACTTTCAAACATGTTTTGGATGGAGAACGGATTGCATGCGCCCCGGGGCTGTGGGGTCCACGTCCGTGGCAAATCCACGCCATCCATCTGTTTTTAAAGACGGCAATAGGATGTTAATCTAAAAATCGGGCATATCCAAGACTCATGTGGGCCATACCACATGAAACAGTGGGGATTGAACGCCTGGGGTGAGAGAAGTTTTGTATGAGGATGATATTGGTTCCTACAGTTTATCTCAGCGGTAATAACCATATGAACGGTTTGTATGGCATATAAACATCATGCTCAGCTCCAGAAAGGTTTCAACGGTGGACGTTTCCCTTCCCACTATTTGGTTTGTGGTGGCCCACCTGAGTTTTAGAATCAGATCCTATTGTGGTCTTTAAAAACATATGGACGGAGTAGATTTGACTTAATACGATAGATACACCCCTCGAAAAAAATGCTAACCCGATTTGAATTCAGGTTAAATTCAGATCATGCAAATTCCGATCTAGTTGTGTTGGGTTGGGAATAATCACATAAATTTGGATTGGGTCGGGTTATCTGAGCATGGAGGATGTGTATGTGACATCCACGCCAACCATCTGATGTGTCTTGCAACGTTGGGCGTACAGTCCAATAATTAGACACATCCATTATTCAGGTGGACCACATGTTGACACTCACCCTCCAAAATATTTCCCTTAGTATGACCCACCTGAATAATAGACAGGCCTGATTTTGGGCCAGGCCTAACTTTGGGTGAGGATGTCAAATACATATCATGTTGGCCCTGTAGAAAAAATTAAGGGCAGGCATTTCTCTCCCAACTCTTTCAGTTGGTGTGGCCCACCTGAATCACAGATAAACCTGATTTTGGGCCCTGGGCCTCTTAACATGTAATTGGATGGATGGTTCACTTGGAATGCCCATTGCATCGATCTGAACTGTCTATCAACTCCAGAACACATTTCATAGGCTACCATACAAGACTCATACCTATGAATGATCAAATCCAACTTTGTTTTGAAAGCCATGAATGGGATGTTTAAAATTGCCTAACAAAAGTGACTCAGCATGAACAGTCAAATAGATGAATCAAATTGTTGATTGGACCTATTTTTGTGTAAATGATCTTGACCGTCCATATTAAAAACCACCACTGATCAAATGGTCCATATTTGTCAGACGTGTACAATTTGCATGGTAGGCCTTGATGTGCATTGAATGCATGATGGTCCAATGCAACTAAATGCAACTAGGAGCACTATGATTTGTAGTGCTCCAAGGGCCTGTTTGGATTGGGGATTACTACTGTAATGTAATGAAAAATTTTCATCATTATGATTTTACCACTGTAAAACCAAACACCACAATCATCAATCAAATGCAGATGTTTTTAGAGACGGTAAAGGAATTTGTAATCATTGTGCTGTTCAATTATATTACCAAGGAAATCTCAAATGCAAAATAAGCAAATCGGTGTATAAATTTGATGAATTGACATTAAAATAATGAAAAAAATGCCATCATCACGATTTTACCACCGATATACCAAATAAGGCAATCCTCAATCAAATGAGGATGTTTTCACAGGAAGGAACTTTCAATCATTGCACTTTTTCATTACATTATCATGGTAATCCTCAATCCAGACCCCTAAGAGCACCGGGGAGCCTGTGTGTGTGTGTGTGTCACCTCATTTCAAGAATCTCAAGTAGTGGCACTAAGTGATTGACTAAAGAAGAAAACACACAATAACCATAAAAGGATTTAACAAACAGCAATATATACAAAAGAATGTGTGGGGTTTACTTTTGAAAGTAGCACACGAACCACTTACTTCGTCGCATTTCTCTCTTGTAATGTTATCAGCAGAGATAGCCATGTAGCCGCTCCTTGTATACTAGACATTGGGAACCCACCCACTGTCGGGTGAACCAGATTGTCCTGCAAATGCTGGCTAGTCTCACCCACTTCAGGCTTTAAATCCTCACCTTCACATACATTAGGTTGACAGTAGGCTGAGAGAACCCGCCGATGTATATCTTCCATACGCCCACACTGCTCATCATTTCTGTCCATCTCAATAAGATCCTATTGACAACAAATAGACGATGTCAAGGCAGGAGGAATTTCACGAAAACCTCGACTGAGTGTATGCATGTAATCGCGTTTCCAGTTTTGTACGATTGGAGCTCATGGTTAAGAGTTCAAGACCCTTGGTTCAAATATCCCCCAGATTGGAAAATCCTAGCCACTAATACTGGGCCTTTATTCAGTTGACAATGGACCATGGGCACATTTCTTCTCTTTACCGTCTATTTCCACATCAAAAAATGAATGGTTAGGACTGTCCTATTGAAGAGATTTTATGGCATGGTCCATTCATGGTGTGGGCCGAACGGAACAATAGTCTAGATCACCTGATCCATGGGTCCTTGTACAAACCAAAAACCCTTCATTTTCTCAGTGCAAGAATGCCATGAACATGCCGTTGGCCAGAATCAGGCTAGTGCACTCATCAGGCAGGTGACATGTATACATTCAAAATATAGCCCTTTGGTGCCTTCTTTCTGACCACCCATTTTCGTTGCTGATTTCTTTCTGTCCATTCATTTTCCTTATGCTGTGGGGCCACCTGATGAGGGAGCAGCCTGCTCTTTTAGCCAGGACAAACTGAAGATGACCCAACCTAATAAATGGCCTTGACCTCATGCACGTGGCTTGCTAACATGAGTAGCATTACTCGATAAGACATTCAGGCTACCTGTGCAGCATAACCATTAAATATGGGACGAAAACGCTGCCGGCAATATTCATTGAAAAGGAGCGTCAACATCACCAGTATCAAGGTGAAGCCAGACGCTACTGTAGATTCCTTCATCCCAAACACCCCAATGGCCACTATCTGCATCAGCACCAACGAGAAAATCATCGTGTTGTGCATGATAGGCCAATACTGTCCTCCTGTCTCGTATTTTCGACGGTAAACATTGAGTATCTGCATGATAATATTTTAGAGATAGCATCAGGAAACATTTTCAAGGAAAAATAGCCATACGTGGAAGGGCTTTAATATGAAATTTCCCTCATCCTGTACAACTTGCACCTGTAAAAGAAAAGGGGGAAAAGAAAACTTTCTACATAGACCCTGAAAAGGTTCGAGTAGAATGGCCCAACAGCAACTCCGAAACAGATTTTATTACAACAAAGTACCCTAGAGTTTGACGACTCAGGATCACCAGCATGTGTCAATCCATTGGGGATCACATGTCGGTATGGTCTGATAATTTGAACTTTCCATCTTCTTCTTACTACATGAATAATCCGTTCACCACAAAATCACGCTCTAGTCATGATCCTTACAATCAATTTATGAAGTTGAATTTGGGCCATTGAAAAACTTCTTTCTATTAAATGCTCTAAATTCATCTATGGATAGTGATGGGCAGAATCATCCATTCAGTGTAAGTACCTTATGATGGTACTAATAGCATTGCATACAGAACATTGGCAGTTCCAATCTTTGGACCATCTCTTCATGTGGGCCCAATGGGGCTACATATGCTGGCAATCTTAAGTGACAACAGAGACAAAATGAATTTATACCTGGGACAACGATTGCAACTCAATCATTTTCAGAAATCATAGAGTCACAGAGTAACCATCTCAAAAACATGCATGTTTCAGAGGGGGGGCATGGTTCGTTCTCCATCAAAACTTTGTCTTGAGTCATCTAAGTTTTGGCGAATTTTAGTTCATTTTGACAAACATATTCATTTTGACAAACATATGCAAATATACCTTGTGTGTGTGTGTGTGTGTGTGTGTGTGTTTATGTATGCATGCATATGTATATGTACATATACAAAAATGATTCAATGCCAACGTTTTAACCAAAATTAGTCATAACATTTTCATTAAATCATTTTGTGGGCCCCGGCGTGATGCGTTGATCACATCCACTCCAACCATCAGATGTGTTGCCTCTCGCTTGGGCATGAGCCCAAAATCACGCAAATCTGTGACCAGGTGCACCACATGACAGGAAACACTTGAGGGGGGAACACCCACCGTTGACTTCGTGGAGGGCCCACCATTTTGTGTATATGCCATCCAACCCATTCACCTGAAGCATCAGCCCCAGACAAAGGGATCCAGCAGTCATCAGGCCATTTTGACACCCCAATTCAACAGAGATCACTGGTGGGCGTCCCCTGTGAACTGTTTCCTAACATGTGACCCACGTAGTTTTAGATTGGACTGAATTTTAGGCCCTTGTGCGAACAATCCAGGGAACAACTTACGGACGGGTCAGATGTCATCAACACATCATGGTCAAAACATTTCATTGAATCATATCCTGTATATGTGTGTATGTATGTACATGTATGGAAAATGATTCTAAGCAAACGTTTTCACTGAGATTATGCCAAAATGGATTGTCGTGGGCCCCACCATGATGTGATTATCAGTACAGTGAAAACATTTTCATTTTCAAGGAATCATTTCCTGTGTGTGTGAATTATGCATGTTATGTGGGAAATGATTCAATGCAAACATTCTCATCATCGAAATTAGAGTGAAACATTCACATAATCATCATGGACTCTACTGTGATGTGATGATCAGATACAGTACAACCATCAGACTAGTCATCACTCATTTGGCTTGAGCCGAAAGATCAGCCCAATCGGAAATTCAGATGGGCCACAGCAAACGCAACAAGTTGAGACGATGCCCACCATTGGTTGTGTTGGGGCCCACCTGAGTACTGATCTTGCTTGTTTCCATTGTATCCCTTCATCTGGGCAGATGTTTCATTTGAATGGCTGGATTGCATATACACAACAAGTTGGGTCCTAATCCAAATCAACGGTGGGGGACCCCTTCCAACCGTTCATTATGTCGTGGCCCACCTGAGCTTTTGACCGGGCTGAGTTTTTGGCCCATGGCTAAACGAGACTTGGCGCCCCTGATGGTCAGAGCGGATGTCATACACAAATCATGGTGGGCCCCACACAACATTTTCACCATAATTATGGTGAAATTGTTTGTGTTGGGTCATTGCACGTACAACTTAGAGAAAGAAAATTAAAAGAACATTCTATATGCCATGTGGAAGAGTGGTCACCTGGTTACGGTACACAACATAGCCAAGAAGAAAGTACACCAGCAAGAATGGCAAAATTAAAGGTGCCAAAATGGAACAGGTGAAACCAAGGAGTCCGAACAATAGCACTCTTGGAACTTCCGTATGGTATGGAAAAGATATGATCCAATTTGGATCGTCGGTGCGTCTGAGAACAAATCTCATGAACAAGCTATAGACAACAGCAAACACTTGCATGATTTCAGAGCACATACTAACCCAACCAGATGTCAAAACATAAGTGATGAAGAAAGTTGCCTGCACAAAATTGGAAAGGCATAACAAATCATGCACGATCAAAGAGCCGTATAAACATCAGATTTTATTTCTCACAAAAAGAAGAACAAAAATAAGAAGAAGAAGTAGAAATTTATCTTCTTGAACAAATAGATTATAGGAATTTAAAAAATGATAATTCTAACAAACAAATTTAAATCTAAAAATTGGGTAAATTACCATGGCATTTTTCACCATTTTTAAATAATGATGACTCATAAACCATTCACATAACATAAGGTTTACATCAATCTTAGACCATTCAAATTGTGGCCCTAGTTTGGAAGGAGAATGTCAAGTCACACATGTGAATGATCCCAACCATTCTATTGGTTTCCATCAGTCCATGCAATTGACATTTAGAAAGAAAATGATTAGAGCTCCAAATTCAATGGCGAAGATCTAATGGTTAAGATCATCCATCATCATCTAAGCCTTATCCCTTAATTGGGATCGGCTCAATAGTTAAGATCATCCAATCAATGTAATTTTTGGGCTGTGATCCATACACAATGAGACCCAAATTATTGGCCCACAATTTGGGCATTCTGAAGAACGTACATGTATGCAACATGCATGGACGAATATCACAATCATTTAGGGGTCGTTTCGATTGGAGGCATTTGGCTGCCTTGCATATATAAATTACCTATTGCAATGCCCGGTTATTGTAATTGCGGGCTTTCTTTTGCTTTATTTTTTTTGGGGAGACGTGGGGGGCTCGCAAAACCCCTAATGCGTGTATTTGGCTGGCTTACCAGTTGCCCTCGTGGTATACTAATTTAAGAAGCATTCAAATTAAATGAATAGGTGTGGACCAGTACATCATCTAATCAACCACAACTCTCAAATTTAAATTATTGAAATGTCCAGTGGATTGGATGTCGCCCACATGAACAAAATTTGCACATGTGATCCATAATGGCCGAGGAAATGAATGGCCCACATTAATCATGCTACAGTGTGATAATTGATCTATACCGTCCATGTTGCTCTCACCCTTGATCACCCATCATGTAAAAAATCACTTTTATGAAAGATCCTAATGGCCAATTCAATGGTTAGTGAAGTGTATGCCCATATTGATCATACTAAAAATGTTATGAACCTTGATCTAGATCATCCATTGTATGGCCCCACCCTTGAATGCCCATCACTATTAAAAAAATATACTTTTGTTGGATGATCTTAATCGTCCATTCAATGGTTAAGGAGATGGATGTTCCATATTGATCATATTGCAAATGGTCCGATCATTGACCTAGACTAACCATTATGTGGGTCATGCACTTGGTTGCCCATCCCTCTCCAAAAAATCACCTCCCTTGGATGATCCTAACTTTGCATTCAATGCTTAAGGAAATGGATGTCCATATCAATCACGCAACAAATTGATCAATCACTGATCTAGACCAACCAACATGTGGATCCCCACCCTTGATTGCCACCCCTCTTAGAAAATAACTTTGGTTGAATGATCCTAATCTTCTAATCAATGCCTAGGGAAATTGATGGTTGCTATTGATGCTACAAATGTTTTGATCATTGACCTATGACATCCATCATGTGGTTCCCACTCTTTGATTGCCCATCCCTCCAAAAAAATCACTTTGCTTGAATGATCCTAACATCCAATCAATGTCTAGGTAAATGAATAATCCATATTGATCATGCTACAAATGGTCCGATCATTGATCTATACCAACCATCATGTGGGTCCCACCCTTGCTTGCCCAACCCTCCCAAAAATCACCTTGGTTCAATGATCCTAATGTTCCAATCAATGCCTAGGGAAATTGATGGACCATATTGATCATGCTACAAATGTTCCCATAATTGATATATGGCATCCATCATGCGAGTCCCACTTCCGCTTGAAAAATCGCTTTGGTTGGATGATCATAACCTCCAATCAATGACTAGGAAAATGAATGGTCAAATGGTCTGATCGTTGATCTAGACCATCCATCATGTTAGGTCCCACCCTTGAATGCACAACCCCTCTCAGAAAGTCACTTCGGTTGAATGATCCTAATCTTCCACTTGCCGCCTAGGGAAATTGACAATCAACATTGTTCGTACTAATGTTTCGATCATTGATCAATGACATCCATCATGTGGGTCCAACCCTTCATTGCCCATTCCTCTCAAAAAATCAGTTTAGTTGAATGATCATAACCTCCAATCAATACCTAGGAAAATGAAGGGCCCAATGGTCTGATCATTGATCTAAACCATCCATCATGTAGTTCCCACCCTTGACTACCCGCCCGTCTCAGGGAATCATTTTTGGTTGAATGATCCTAATCTTCCAATCATTGCCTAGGAAATAGACGGTCCACATTGATCATGCTACAAACGTTTCAAACATTGATCTATGACATACATCATGTGTATCCTACCCTTAATTGCCCATCCCTCTAGAAAATCAATTACATCGGATGATCCTACCCTCCACTCAATGCCTAGGAAAATGAATGATCCATATTTTCATACCAAACCATTGATCTAGATATCCATCTTGTGAATCCTACCTTGGTTGCCCATTCCACTCAAAAAATCACTTTAGATGGGAAATCTTAGCCTTCTAATCAATGTCAAGGGAAATGGATGATACATATTGACCATACTGCAAATCGTATCATCATTGATTTAGTCCCTCCATCATCTGGGCCCCACACTTCCATTGCCCATCCCAAAAGAATCAAAAGTGTCCTTTTTTGGGCATTGCAACGCCCGTGGGCATTTAAATTACAGGGATTTTCAATGCCCATCATCTTCACATTGGAATCGTGATGGAAGTCGGTTGTTATGATACTTAGGTATTTGAATTCCCCCAACCCAAAAGACCCCTCAAGGAATTGTGGAAAACACATCCAGCCCATCCAGTTGAAAGAGCCTACAACTAGAAATGACAACATCCAATCACATATCTTTGTAGAATACAAACTTATTACAACTACAAAAGAACGTTGTTCATAAACATCTAAGGACTCTGATGTTCTTAGTGAAGGGTAAATCATGTATGGAGACATTATCAGTGCTCTGCTAGGCCCACAAGCATGTACAATAAATCTCATGTACGCACCATACATGTGCTATCATGGCACGATAGGTCTGAGATCCAGTACACCCACCAGAACAGAACCACTGTATTGATGCCCTAGCCCAATAATCAGGTTGGTCCACTGGTCAGGTAGGCCATAGTTAGCAAAACAAGCAAATGGCACTGTGAAAAACTTAGCTGAAGTTTCCTAACATATTCACCTGTTTCTAAATATAGGGCCCAAATGCTCAATAGACCAGATACAATTTTGCGAAAACATGTACAACACCAAAGAATCCTGATGGATGGATTGGATCTCACATGTGTGCCATTCTGGCACATGTGGCATGTAAGTGAGCTTTATTGCACATACATGTGCACTTAGCAAAGCTCATATTATCATATATATATATATATATATATATATATATATATATAATAAAATAAAATAAAATAAAAAATTCAATTCAAAATTCTGACTAAAGGATGCATCAGAGTTCGACATATTTGATTAAATTACCAGAAAAATAGCGGGCAATAATCACCTGCCTTGGTACGGCTTTAGCAAGTAGGGTGGGTATTTCTTTTGGCTTAGAAATGACATCCAGCTGACTAATGACCGATCCGGATAAAACATTGACAAAGAATACGTTCCAGATCATGAAGTACAAGACCTTGCAGCATGTGCTCACTTTCCTTGCACTACGAGATGTGCACCCTTCCACTGTTGAAAATATCATCATTGTTGGCGGAACAGTATATAAGGATATTAGTAAGATGACGCTTGGGAGGTAACCAGTAACCACTTGGCTCACAAAGGTCCTGCATGGAAATATGTGATTAGATGTTAAAAGATCCAAAGGGGGGTCAACAAAGCCAAAAAGAAGAGAAAAACAGACTATTTATACTGAAAAAAGGTTGGGCACTCTTACTCGATTAAAGTATCCAGGTGCACAAGGTTCTACATTGCTTACATACCCCTAGCTCTAGATTAAGATGGTTTTTGGATCCTTACTCTTGCTCCAGTGGTAGACCCTCGGGAGTTTCAACACCCGGTCAAGGGTTCAAGTATCCATAGGTGGTGAAATCCCACTACAGCACGAGTGTGTGGGTGTGCATGTGTGTAAAATAAAAAAATAAAAAGATTAAGATTGTTTGAGGCCCTTTATATGGATAGGGCCACAACTATCTAATGTGGGACTAAATTTGTAAAACAATAAACATAAGACACTCACACAACACAATAAAAGCTCCCCCCTCCCTTCCACATTTTATTAAGAGAACCTAATCAACAAAAAGAATAGTGCTCTGAGGGAGCACTGAATACGCATATTCACACACCCATAATAAAGGAAAACCACAATACATGACTACACCACACATCCATAATAATATATACGCGCCCATGCACTCATTCTCCAACAAGGAAAAAACGATGAATGGAAAAGGAAAGCTCTAGCTCCTATTGAAATCCTCCAAGTCAGGTTGGGTCAAGCATTACGCTAAACCAGTGTTTTAAATAGCTACGCTACGTAGCACAGCTTAGCCTTAACGCTATGCAGCTCATTACAATAGCTTAAGTCGCATGTAGCCTACACTACATGATAATTTGCATACGCTACACGGTACGGACTATACACTACACGCTATGTACCATACATTACAAGCTATTTTTCACTATAACATTAAAATCAATTAATGTTTTCAATGATTTGTTACATTTCTATTTTCAATAAAAATTAGATACATCTTTTCAATGCTTTTAGTAAAATAATATAAGTAACAATATTAAATCAGTTTCATTTCTCTTCTTTACCTTTATACTTAATCATTGTCCTTTGTTCCGAGAACATGGACGGTTCTAGGAAAGCCTGCATTCACAGGGAGCTGGGGGAGTTCAACAGAGGGGATTTCTTATCTGGGGGTCCCAATTTCAGTAGGAAGGAGAAGAAGGGACGTCTTTCAGTGTCTGGTTAACAAAGTGGAAAGACGGATAAGGGGTTGGAAAGCTAGATTTCTATCCATGGCGGGAAGGGTCACTCTCGTGAACCATGTCCTCACTAGCATACCGATTCACACGATGGTAGCTACAAACGTCCCTGTAGCGGTTTTACGGATGCTAGAGAGGCTCTTTGCTGATTTTATTTAGGGTTGGGTTGATGGTAGGAAAAAGCTTCATTAACAAAGTTGGAAGGAGATTTGTTTGCCTAAAGTTGAAGGGGGCCTGGGGATCAGATGGCTTAAGGATGTCATGAAGGCCTTCCGCTTAAAGTTGGCCTGGACTGTCTTACATCGAGTTGACAAGGGGCTATGGGGTATTTTCGTGAAATCCAGGTACAGCCACGACCTCCTTCAAGCGGGCCAGCCCTCCCCTCCGTCGGGTGTCTTGCCGTTGTGGAGGTGGATAAGAGACTGCCTTCCCTCCGTTCAGGCTACAACTCAGTGGCACATCGGAGAGGGTCGCTTAAATCTGTGGTCAGCAAATTGGACTGGTCTCGGCCCTCTGCGGGACAGGGTCGTTTCTACTATTCCTTCATCTCTAGCGGCGTTGAAGGTGAAGGACTTTCTGGGGTGTATGGATCCACTGGCCCCTTCTGTGGTGTTCAACTTCCTGTCCCAGCAGGACATAAATTCCATTTTCCATGGGGGCTTTTGCATCACCAAGGGCCAGGATTCTCTGTTCTGGCCGCGCACTCCGAGTGGAGTCTTCTCTGTGTCCTCGGCTTGGGAGAGCTGTCGAGTTCGCTGCCCGCGCACCAGTTGGGGTGGGAAGATATGGAACAAAAGAATCCGGCCAAAAATCTCTATGCTGGTGTGGCGTATTATCAAGAATGCGGTGCCGATGGATGAGGCTATTATGGCTCGTGGTATTCAAATGGCGTCGCGTTGCAGCTGCTGCACAGATGAGCTTAACAGTGCACCTGCCATTGAGACTATCGAGCATACCTTCCTTTATAGTGTCCGGGCGACTGCGGTGTGGAATTTTTTCGCATCAATTTTTAGTGTCAGCTTGTCCACCAGAAACTCTGTGCTGGAGCGCCTAAATTGTTGGTGGGAATCTTGCCCCGCTCGAAGGAAGCCTGCCCGTCTCCTAGCGTTAATCCCCTGTTTTATTCTTTGTGAGTTATGAAAGGCGAGGAACGCTTCCAGATTTGATAACTCCAGTTGCAGACCGGAGTCCGTTATTGCTCGCGTCGCTGGTTGGGTGAAGTGGTCAAAAATCGCAAGGGCTGCCCCCTCCCGTGTTGGTAGTGGCAGCAGGATTTTCTTGTCTCTGGGGACCCGAGATGGTTTTAGCTATCATGATCACACCCAGGTGGTGTTTTGGAATAAACCGCCAACTGGTTGGGTGAAGCTTAATGTTGATGGTTCGTCACGAGGAAATCCAGGGATGGCTGGGGAAGGCGGGGTGTGTAGAGGAGATAAAGATAACTTCCGGTTTGCTTTTTACGCTGAGTATGGGATTGCCTCAAACACTAGGGCTAAGCTGCAGGCCGTCCATGACGGATTGGCCCTCTGCCTCCATCATGGGCTGAAGAACATCATCATTGATTCGACTCCCTCCTGGTGGTGCACCTCCTCTTGGGCCCTTCTCAAGCGGGTTGGAAGTGGAGGTATTGGATTGATCGAATCCAGACCCTTTCTACCCTTTGCCAGATTAGGTTCTGTCATACCTTTAGAGAAGGTAACGGGCCGGCGGACAGCTTGGCCAACTTGGGTAGCAACAGTCACGACTAGTCCCTGTTTCTCTCCCTCCCTGACCTTCCCCAGAAGGTGAGGGGTCTCCTGTTCCTTGATAGCGTGGCGCTTGGGGCGATCAGGCACCGGTTTGCTCGGTAGAGTATCTTTTTCCGTCTCTTTTGGTTTCTTGTTGCATATGATAGGTGGGGTTCGCCCTTTTTGTTGGAGCCCACCCGAAGGCTGTAAATTTTGTTAAATCAATGAGATAGCGGTTAAAAATAAAAAAATAAAAAATCATTGTCCTTTCCTATTACTTTAGGTTGCATTTGGTTGCACCAAATATCAAGCAATTTTGCTAAATTTCATTATTAATTAGTATAATTTGGTTCAAAATATCATAAAATTGGTGTAACCAAACACAACCTTGAATAAAAATCTTGTAGCGTGTAGCTTATGCTACATGCTATGTAGCTTACGCCTCGCGCTTCAGAATGGTGAGTGCTACGCTACACACTATTCACTATTTAAAACACTGCATTTAACAGTTTGTGTGTGTCAAGCAAAAACAAGGTTGGAACTCATTTATTTTGAGATGCTAGGCTGCATGTAAGACGGTAAGCCGTGCTTGATCCATGTCTCCAATTTCAACAGGCAGTGCATTATTTCCAAAAGAACCTCGTGAGGATCCACTATACAGACCAAACCACTGGCGAATGGTGAGGTTGAAGAAATGAACGGCAAAAAGCAACAAAATTGGTGTCGAAGATGGAGGTGCAAAATAGCTCCAACTTGGACAGCATCTTTGTGAAAAATGCGCTTCTCCAACAACAGCAGCCATCTCTACAACAACAACGGGATTCTCATTGGCTGTAGCAACTTGATGACTGATGGGGATGACAAGAGAGGAAGATGGCAGTGCAGGGTGCTGCAAAGGCAAAAATGAGGACCCCAAAGCAGTTGATCATAGATATTTTATGTAATTCCACAAATCAATTGGTTGGTGTGGATGGAGAAGAAGAAGTGGAACAAATTCAATAGATAAAATTAACAGGATCTAGCCCACTCTGATGCTACATTAACAAAACTAAAATGAAAGGAAACATGGAAAATTTACTCTAAAAGATGACTTGAGCCCCTTTATATAGATAATAGTTATAACTCACATTCCCACAAGTATTTAATGTAGGACTAAAGTTGCAATACAATAGGCATAAGACAGAACACAATAAAGGTTTTGAATTCTCCATAGCTTTCATTGAAGGAAAAAGAAAGATAAAAAGAAAACGAGGAAGTAGAAATTGTCTGTGAAGTAACAAACTTGGAAGATTTAAATATTCGAGAACTACAAGCAGATGGCACACTTTTTCCAGAGTGGTTATGGAGGATAAGACTATGACAGTAGAGTCCACCACTATTTTTTAAAGTGGTGTGTGAAAACCAACATAAAACCCAGAAAGGGAGTCTCAAGTCTTGAAGAATGACTAAAATCTAGAAATGCAGTCCATAAAAATTGTGTACCAACTGAAAACAAAAGTAAATTGTAGAATATCACCAAGGTTTTAATTGTACTGTTCAACTTCAAATTCACATTCAGAAAAAAGGCAACGAGGTAATCTAGGATCTCTGTTCCAAGGAAAGAGAGCTACAAACAGCCCTCCACCAATGCATTCTGCTGCTTGTCATCCATGTAAATGTACCATGCTTATGTTTCAACACCAATTTTGAAAAACAATAGTTTTGTTCAAACTTCAATTCAATTAAAGAGCTCTTTTGAATATATATATATATATATATATATGTTTCAACACCAATTTTAATATTTTCTTTCAATATATATGGAAACTTCTCACTGGATCACCAACTATTTGTGCCTGGAGGAAAGTTTCCAGGGGACTATAAAATATGATATTGCAAAAGGATAATCACCAGAAAATGGAAAAACTATTCCGCATTCAATAATGGTAAAGGTGGCCCTAATGGCTAACATTATAGCCGTTACAATGCAGGTTGTTACAGCCATTACAATACGGGCCGTTACGGCCATTACAACCTTGTAATGGTCGATAAAATAAAAAAAATAAATAATAAATAATTAGAAGGAAGAGACTATATGGTGCCCCGTATTGGATTGGTTACAGGCCAAATTTTTCAGAATGGGTGTTATGTCATTGTATCACATAACAACTCTCACCATTACTGTTACATAACGGATTATGGCCATTACGTAACCGCTTTTTAACAACATGACTATACCTCTTTGGAGCCCATATCAATGCCAGGAGTATGTTATGAGAACTAAATGGATATAAAAGATTAGTTTCCGTAAAGGCGGTGGCTACATGTTTTTATGTAGACCAAGTACATATTAGTTTGGATTCCTTCCAAGATTTTTTATGCCAAATGAGGTGGTGCAAACTAGGGGGTGATTGTCGAAACCAGCCTCTAATTCACTGAGAATCCCAAGCTAACAAAAAAAAACAACAGCAGAATAGAGAGCATAGAAGGAAAACCAGCAATGAATCAATCAACTCCCTAGAAAGAAGAAAATTCTTTTTAGTCCTCAAAATCTACCTTTAAAAAAAAAACCATACACATACACATAAAGAGTATCTAAAGCTCCTAAACATAACCCTAAAACTGTATTACATCTTAGAAGTTCATCTAGTCTCAGCCATTTATTTCCAATTAAAATAACTTAAACATAGCCTTGATAAGACAAGTACTATGGCCTATACTGCATTATTGCAATGTATATTTTAGCATATACTATAGTATTATAAAGCCTACTGTAGCACGTACTACAGTGGCATTAAAGCACACTAGGCAGTGAAGCACGTTCAACGTTGCATAGAAAGAGGAAAGGTGAGAGATGGATGATAGGGGAGAGGAGGGAGACAGAGGGAAAGGGTGAGGCTCCTCGCGGAGATAGAAGGGACAAAGTTCAAATGATGGATGACCCATCCTAACTTCTTCTGATTCTATGGCCTAACACTGCTTTAGATTTTCATCTTCTTCTTTTTTGGGCTGATGTCTTAACATGTGTCAGCTCACAGATGCACAGAGCAGATGTCACACAGCCATCAAGGTGGCCCCATAGAACTTCATTCGCATGGCTCTCTAATAGAAGCCTTCCATGCAAGCTAGGTGCAAAGAGGAGAGGTGACGTGGGCTACTTCCAGGAAGGATTTGAAAGGACCAAAAAAAAAAAAAAAAAAAACTTACGAAAGGAAAACTTGCACCTAACTATAGGGGTAAAATTGGCCAAACGTAAATATCTAGCTATATTTTTCATTCCTAAAATACTCCTACCTTTATTTTAAAGGTTGCTACATCCTTTGAATATTCAATTTCCTCCCTAGACAAACTAATTCCAAGATAAAATTGGACTCCACTAATGTTATATATAGCATAGACAATGTTTTAAACAACGTATAGCGTATAGCATATAGCATAGTGTTTGGCCCTCTATTGTGTGTAGCGTATATAAGAAATGCAATGTACTTAAGTGTATTTATTTGGGTGTTTGAGTGCACTGTGTTGTTTATTTGAGTGTGTGAGTGCATAGTGTTGTGTGCTCTTTAGGAGCATTTATGTTTGTTTCTAGTGACATTATATAGGTTTGTTAAGGCTTGTTGCCCTAACACACAAGACAAAGCTTTTCTCTCAAAACTCTCTCCCAATACTTCTCTTTCCTTCACCTCCTCTTCCTTCCTCATCCCAAATGTCTCAAATAAGCTTGGTATCAGAGCAAGTTCTTCGTGTTGACTGGTGATACAGGAATTTGTTGACGTCAGCAACTATACGAACCATGTGGCTTCTTTTTTATTGGGAAGAGCATAGTTTAATAAATCTCGAATTTAGAAGATTTATGGTAATTTTTATGAGATTTATGGAGCTCGTCTGAGGTATGATTGGACCACTTTTCTCTTCCAGAAGAAAAACCCTAAATCTTTTATTTTCTTTGATTTTTCCCAAATTGGTAGTTGTTTCTTGGGATTCTCCTCGTATGATGGATTGGATTCATTGTATTTGACTCTGCATGGAGTTGCTTTAGGAAGAATTATGTGATTTGGGGATGTTGTTGAGCTAAACAGAGGACCAACGGTGACTTTTTGGGTCTTGTGGGGTTTAACGGTACACTGAAGCCCATCGTGTATGCCCTGGTGCTGGATCTTCTTGTGTAAGGCATCTTTTATGCCTCGATCAAGCTTTTTATGATTCTTGTTGTGTGTGCTTTTCTCTTCAATTGTTTCTAGACCGTCGAGCCATCATTTGGAACTTAGTTTCCATAAATATGTGGCTATTGTTGCCCTGTGGTCCTTCATTCAAGTTGTTTGCTCTTGGGTTTCATGTGTGTGGACCCTTATGGAGGACAAGATTTCTTTCGAATCTGGTGTGGGATCTTCAGAAGCTCATCCCTTGTTAATCACAACCGTTAAGTAGAATGGCAACAACCACTTGTAGTAGGCCCAGCTTGTGAAATTGTATTTAGGGGGAAGAGATAGACTCTCGTATATATTGGATGAAGCTCCAGATTCTACGAATGGGAATTTCAAGACTTGGACTAAGGAAAACTACCAAGTCATGACTTGGCTACTTAATAGTATGGAACCAACTGTGAGTAACTCTGCCATGTTTCTAACTTCCGCGAAAAGGATATCGGACACTCTTCACGATATGTATTTAGAAGCTCGAAACATATCAAGTGTTCACATTGGTCTCAAACATTGGAAGGTTTCAACAAGATTTGAAATCCCTGAAAGAGTACTTTTCAGGTCTCTGAGGAATGTGGGATGGGTTGGACCTCTATCAGCCTCTTCCTTCCAACTGTACAATGGACTCCGAGTATGTCTAGAAGCAGCATGAAGAAAACAAAATTATGCAATTCCTTTCTGGCCTCAACCCCAAGTATCATGGTGTTCAGAGACAAATTATTGTCATGGATCCTCTTCCTTCTCTAACCACTTTTTACACCATGTGTCAAAGGGTCACCACATCATTAACCTCTCCCTTTGTTTTGCCATATCAATCTGCGTATACTGTTGCAGATTGGTCTTCATTTAGCCATGGCTCTAGAGCCCCAACATAAGAGTACTCCAAGATGTGAACAGAATTCTGGACCAAGTACTTGAGGCACGGGTTGTGATATCAATCGTGAAGGATGTGGTAGTCATGGCCATGGTGAACGACGACGTGGAAGTGACGGACCTCGCGTTCGTACTCATTGTGGGGTTTCCAACCACATTGTTGATCGTTGCTAGGATCTCATTGGTCACCCATCTTGAGCGGGTGTGTCAATGGCGGGCAGTGCCTCCACTAGTTTCGAGAAAACTAGAGAGCCAAAGTCTACCTTAGGTGATTCCATTCTCTTGTCTCGTGAGGCCTACGATGCCTTGATGCGACTACATGTATGCGAGGTCCCTAATACTTCAAAGCCTCTATAGCTCAGTCAGGTATGACCTTCCTTGCATCCTCTCCCTCTATTTCCTGGGTAATTGATTCTGGAGCTACCTCACACACTAGTAAACCTCATTTGTTTGACCCATATTCTCCTTATATCCAGTCACACTTTGTCATTGTTGCTGATAGAAATCAAACTCGAGTCTGGATCTAGTTCCATCAAGCTTTCTCCTACCATATCCTTGTCCTCAGTTCTTCATGTACCCAACTTCCCACTCAATCTATCATCTATTAATTCTCTTACGAAATCCTTGAATCGTTCAGTAACTTTCTTTCTTTCTCACTATGTGTTTTAAGACCTCCAGACAAAGCCGATGATTGGTGGGGGCCAGTTTGTCGGATGATTGGTGGGGGCAGTGAATGTGGAGGAATTTATTTTTTCAATGATGCGCCTGTAATACCGTCTAGTGACAAGTGTTATGTCCTTAGATAGGAAGTCAATGTTCCAATGGCATTGCTGCTTAGGGCATCCATCTTTGTCAACTTTTATTTTCTTCCATATTTGTATCTAAACCTTAAGTTGCGAAACTTGTGAGTTCTCCAAACATCACCAGGCCATGTTCCCTCCCAGCTTATCTGAGAGGAAACCCACACCTTCGAGTTAGTCCACTCTGATGTTGGGGTCCTACTCTTGTTACATCCCTTTTTTGATATAAATATTTTGTTACATTTATTGACGAACACATGGATGACTTGGGTTCATCTTCTTAAATTCAATCATGAAATGTTTTATATGTTCAAGCTTTTTTTACAATGAAGTAGTCAACCAATTTCAATTCCCTATCAAAGTTTTACATTCTGACAATGGAGGCGAATACATGTCGAATGTTTTTTTTTTTTGTCTTTTTAGAAGAGCATGGTATCTTGTCCCGTACATCGTGTTCATGAACCCCTCAACAAAATGGTGTGACTGAACAGAAGAATTGTCACCTTTTTTAAGTTACTCGTGCTCTTTTACTTGGTATGAATCTTCCAAAACAATTCTGGGATGATGCCTTACTGTCATTTTCCTGATAAATCGCATTCCATCTCGAATACTATCACCCAAGTTCTCATTTGAAATCTTGTACCCACATAACAAACCATTTCAATTATCTCCTAATGTTTTTGGGTGTACATACTTTGTTCAGATTCTTGATGGGAGCAAAGACAAGTTGAGTCAATAGGCCATAAAGTGTGTTTTCTTAGGTTACTCTCGGTTTCAAAAGTGGTAGAAGTGCTATAATCCTCTGACCTGTAAGAGGTATGTGTCAGCAGATGTCACCTTTTTTGAAGAGGTTCCATACTTCTTTGCTGAAGGGAAATCTCTGCACCATCCTCTTTGCTAATCAGGGGGAGCTGATACAGTCTAATTCTAACTCTGTAGCTCTTCTAGTCTTATGTCTTGATGATGATGCTCCTCCATCTGTTTCAAAGTCTATTCTTGTGTATCATCAACGAACTAAATCTTCTATTGATCACCCTCCTACCATTTCATATGCTTTTGCTAGAGGTTCGGGTATAAGCTCTCACTCTCAACCTCATGACAATCTTCCTATGTCTTATGTAAATCTTCTCGCTCATGCATAAGGCATCCCATTAGTAATTTTGTTTCATATCAACATCTTTCACCTTCCTTCCAGTCTTTTGTAGCTTCCATATCCTCATCTGCTACCCCACACAATGTAAAGAAAGTCATAAGCAACCTTGATTGGACTAAAGCTATGATGGAAGAAATACAGGCGCTGGAGAAGAATAATACCTAGGAATTGGTTTCCTTACGCAAGGGAAAACAAACTGTTGGATGTCAATAGGTTTACACTACCAAGTATCGTCCAAATGGTTCCGTTGACCGTTATAAGGCACAATTGATCGCAAAGGATTTTACTCAAACATATGGTGTGGAGCCATGGACTACTTCAAGACATTCTCACCAGTGGCCAAATTTAACTCTATTCGTGTGGTAATCTATTTGGCAATTAATTTATCTTTGCCTATATTTCAACTGGATGTGAAAAATGTGTTCTTACATGGTGATCTTGTCAAGGAGGACTATATGGATCAATCCCCCAGATTCTCCACGGTTCTCACGATTCGCCCCTTGGGTGTCGCTTAAAGAAATTGATTCATTGTCTCAAGCAGTCCCCACATGCCTGGTTCGATAAGTTCAGTCGTGCTCTTCTGAACTTTGGATTTATTCATAGCCAAGTTTATCATTCTCTCTATTTATTTGTTGTCAACCAACAGGGTCATGGTTATAATTGTCTGTGGATAATATTGTGTTGTCTTGTGATGATATTGAGGGAATTGAGGCTATTAAATCTTTCCTTTAAACTTGATTTGAGATCGAAGATCTTAGGACTCTTCAATACTTCCTTAGGACTGAAGTTGCTCGATCAAAGTTGGAAGTGCTGTTGTCTCAGAGGAAATCTGCCCTTGATCTGCTCTCAAAGATAGGGATGCTAGGATGCAAGTCTGCCACTGCGCCTATGGATACTTCTCTGAAACTCAATCGTGATGTTGGTACTCTCCTCTCTAATCTAGGGATGTATCGTCAATTGGTTAGCTTACTTATCTCACTATTACCTAACCGGATCTTTCTTATGTTGTGGGTGTTGTTAGTCGATTCATGCATACCCCTCGTACCATGCATCTGACGACAGTGTATCAAATACTTGATATCTCAAGTCTACACCTGGTAAAGGTTTGCTTTTTCAGTAGCATTGTCATCTTCACCTTTTTGGCTACTCTGATGCTAACTATGCTAGAAGTTTACACAATCAACGGTTTACCTTCAAGCAGTGTTCAAAATATCAGTGTCGCATTACATAGCGCATCCTTGGGATATATATACGTGTCAGTTATCTCATGGGGTATACATATTATTTGTATCGGGTAACTTATCGTACTTTTTGGGAAACATGGAGAAACATTGGGAAAATGGTTGAATTTTTCAATGAAACTTCAGGGATTGTTAAAAAAGACCGTAAAACACACTTTTAAATCATAACATCTCAAAAAAGAAGTGCACATAATAGGTTTCATTTGTATAGGATCCTAAGCTATGTGTTGTCTGACTAAACTAATGCAGTTATATTCAAATTGAATGCATAACATTTAGAGTGTATGTGATGATCATTTCAACAAACACTCCTAAATACTTCGAAATTTGTTTCAATTGAAGACTGGTTGAAGGGAAATTTCAAAATAATAATAATAATAATAATAATAATATTTTTTATTAAATTTTATTTTAAAATGATTTTTATTTTCTAAAAATTAACAAGGACGTCACAAACCAATAAATCAACCCTCCTACATGCTTGATTTCATGTTTGGAGTGCAACATTGCAAGAAATTTGGGAGAAATTGGGGAAATTTTGAATTTTTCCCAAATCAGGTCACCTACACTCAAATTTCGAAATTAAAGTGTATGTGTGATCATTTCATCAAACACTCCTAAATAATTCGAAATTAATCTTAATTGAGAACTGGTTGAAGGAAAAAATTCAAAAAAATAAAAATAAAAAAATGGAGAACATGAAGAACCAATGGATATTGAAATCGAAGCTCCAACTATATGATTTTTCATGCAAAACATGAAGAACCAATGGATTTATAACCATTTGACACTGATTTAGCATAATTTCAACAAAAAAGGGGGATTGAAAATTGAAAATGCTCACCGGATCGAGCATGTGAGACATATCAGCGCTACCTGTGCATCTCGCATTGCACAGGTGGGATACAAGATATATCATGGGATATATCGGCCAATAACATCGATATTTAAAACACTGCCTTTGAGTACTATACGTTTGTAGGTGGCAATCTTGTCACATGGAAGAGTAAGAAATAGTCATTGTTGCACAATTTTCTACAGGATCCGAATATAGGGCGATGGCTCATGCAACATGTGAACCAGTATGGCTTCGAACCCTCTTTACAGGAACTTCGTTATAATCCTCTAAATCACATTCCTTTGAACTGCAATAATCAGGTTATCATTCATAATGTCAGCAATCCGGTGCTTCATGGGTGCACGAAGCACGTTGAGATTGATTGTCGCTTCATTTGCGAGAAGATTGCTAACAAGGAAATTGCGACTCCCTTTGTTCGCTCCGGGGAACAATTGGTTGATGTCCATACCAAGTGTCTCAGTTAGGATGATCTTTTCCGAATTACTGATAAGTTAGAATGATCAACATCTATGCTCCAACTTGAGGGGGAGTATAGGAAATGCAATGTACTTAGTGTATTTATTTGGGTGTGAGTGCATGGTGTTGTGTGCTCTTTAGGAGCATATATGTTTGTTTCTAGTGATACGATAAAGGTGTGTTAGGTAGGTGTTATTTCCTAAACACACAAGACGAAGCTTTTCTCTCTCCCAATACTTCCCTTTCCTTCACCTCTTCTCTTCCTTCCTCATCCCAAATCTCTCAAATCAATTGTGTAAGCTACACGATACTTAATATTTTTTAAATTTTAAATTAATATCTGTTTACTTAAAATAATAAAATATGATAAATTGTACAAGATGCATAATTCTTATGAGTTCTTGATTGTGAATTTGGATCGTCAACCACATATTTCCATGTAAAATCACTGTCTCTTTGCCTTTAGACGTCTCTAAGTGTGACCTCTCACAAATTCATGATATGGACCACAATTTGGATGGTCTGGATTGATCTAAGTGCTCTATCCATTATATGGGCCACAATTTGGATGGTGTAGAATGATCTAATGTAGTGTCATGTGTGATGGGGATGAGTCACCCCCATTTTAAAATAGGTGTTGAACTAACATAGAAGAACACTTTAAAATTAAAAATTTCAAAAAAAAAGGATTTCAGGAATGCAATGTACGCTACATGCCCTATAGCTTACGCTACCAGGGAGCTACGCTACGAGCACTACCGAAAACACTTTGAGTATAGATTACTATAGCAGTAGTATAGCATGTTGTAGAAATCAGTAATGCGCCTCCATGACCATCTCATTGATTTTACTTCCACAAGTTGCCAGCAGTTGGTTCTTCTTTTAATGAAGATTGAAGAGAGTGAGGCCATGATCCAGTATCTCAAAAGAATTGACCCCTAACATAAAGGCAAGAGATATCAATTTTTGTGGTTCAATTAATTTTATTTTATTTTAAAGCCTTTAAGAGGAGGGAGCATGATAAAGGCCGGAACTATCCCGTGCTCATTTGCAGCCTTGTGTTATGAACTTGAAATATGTGTATACACACAAACAGCCAAGACAGGATTTGACTGTTCACGTGTGTGAGGTTTTTTGTTTCCTTCTTTTTGGGTGGGAGGGGGGTGTCTTACAAAGCATTTCACTAAAACCCACCTCGTGAATAACTGAATGTGGTATCTGTATGATGTGAGAGATGATGAGGTATCACTGCTCTTATGGCAATCATTTGTGACAAAGAACCTCATTGTAACCCATTTCCCTGGGTGGGCAGCTGACCACCACTGTGTCATTGAAGTTTCGCTTCTTCATATGATGTGAGAGGACTTTGGTGCATACAAAAAACAATAGTAGGTAACTAGTTCAAACGTTCCATTATCTAAAAGTGACATCATATTACCAAAAAGAAAAAAAGAAAGAAAGAGAGAAAGAGCAGATATAAGATAATGTATGCAATGTGGATTATCATACATGTTTATTGATCATAAACGAGAAGATGGAAACTTACTTATTCAAAATACTTTTCAAAAATGGGAACATCTGCTGTAACTTATCTAGCTGAGAGAGACCTTGAACAAATGTGACAGGAAGAAGAAACAAAAACATGAAAACAATCGAAGCCAAAAGATTTGTAATGCGACGGAGCCAGAGTTGTCCATATGGGAGCCAGAGGTTCGACCAATAAACGTCATGCGGTTCTGGAGCCAAGTCAGTGACCCATAACATGGGATTTGATGACTGGAGAACTTGTGAGGCAACAACAGCAGCATACCGGGTTTTGAAGAAAACAAAAGCAGCAGCACATTCCTGCATGAAATGTCAAGTTATTTTATCCACTGGTCTGCAAACACCAATTGATTGTTTGACTCAGCTATACTTCAACATATTAGTAGATTCATAACAGAGAAACAGCAGTGTAATAAGATCTTAACGAAAAGATTCACTAGTTCCACAAATTCCTGATCTTTCAAACATTATTCAGATCTAAATACCAAATGACAAAATATTTTACAATAAAAATTAGAGCGGCTTTACAGGTATAAATACTTTGTGTTATGTGTGTGTCTATGTGTGTGTGTGTGTGTGTGTGTGTGTGTGTGTGTGTTTGGAAATGGAACTTTGAGGTCGACCTCATGGGAACTTCCCATGAGGTCGTGTTGTGTGGGCCCCACTGTGATGTGTGTTGAACATCAATACTGTGCATTTGATGGGTCCCCTTTAGGTTATAGAATATCTCAAAATGTTGCCATATACGGAACTCAGGTGGGCTATACCATCTAAACCCATGTGAAGACATGCCTAAAACATATAAAATCACTTGGTGGGGTCCACCTGAGTTTTGGATGCGGCTGAAACTTGGTCTAACCCCTCATCCAAGTGGGACACACACAATGGATGGGCTGGATTTGCGAACCACATCTCGGTGGGCCAAAGAAATGATTGTGAATGTTTTAAAGGGAGAGTAACCCCTCCCAACTGTTGTATGTGGTGTGGCCCACCCAAGCCATGGATTGACTTGATTTTCAAGGCCGTGGCCTACCATGGAATGGTCCATCTGACTGATGGAGTAGATTTTCGACGCACATCATGGTGGGGCCCACACAGCTCGACCTCATGGGAAGTTCCCATGAGGTCGACCTCATAGTGTGTGTGTGTGTGTGTGTGTGTGTGTGTGTATCGGCACCGACTCTCGGTGCACCATAAGTGCACTGAAGTCGGGGCCAATATGATGGTTGAGTATAAAATTAAAAACGAAGATAACAATATGTACCCAGCTATGAAGATTACCACCTTTTCTTTTAATGAATCCAAACGGTCAAGACCAGGATGCCTCTCAGCAAGCTGAAGTTCATTTGAATATAAATTAAAAGAAGATGAGGTTCCCCCACAAAGACCACATCGTACTCTCATTGGTCTACATTCCTGGTAAAGACAACTGGGTGTTGCATATACAAGCTTCTTATAGATCTTCTCTGCATTATTCTGCAAACAAACAAAACCAAAAAAAAAAAAAAAAATTATATAAGTGACCAGATCACGACAAGAAAAATTATCAATGTATTCTCCACGTAAGGAACAAGAAAGTCGCAAATCATAGAGATTCAATTGAAAGCATAAAGAAAGGGAGATGTAAACAATGTGAATAATGTGTTCACGTGTCAAAAAAAAGACATAACACTGACATAAAATAACTTTAGCATAGTGAGCCCCCACTCATGTGCTTACAGGAATGAACTCGATTAGAACTGAAGAAAACATGAAATGACAAAACAATCATGTTATGGATCTCCCTTGAAGTATCACCATATAGAGCAGGAGGAAGCCCGAGCCAAAAACTGTTAAATAATGATAAATGGAGTATCACAGCCAGCTTGCCCAAGTAGAGCAGGGGAACATGGAATATGGGTAATAGGCATTTGCACTTAATTGTGAAGCATTGAAGGCCATTTACCATACCAATTTTTGGACTGCCTGGGAATTTTATTTTTATTTTTTAGCTGTTTGGTTAAGCTGCGGTTAGGTAGAATCCCCACTAGAAGTATAGACAATTTGCAAGTGGAGTCCCCTAATACCTAGATTTGGCATGGATATGGTGTGCGTTATTTTTCTTGTTTTTCTTAGGTTTAATTATGTTAGAGAAGAATTTCTTTCTTTCTTAGGTTTGATTTATGTTAGCCCTTGCTCCAAGTTGGGCCTCATTAGGATACTCTAGCTTGAGGGGGAGTATTGAAAAGTTGAGAGTTGAATAAGGCCCATTGAGCCCAAGCCCATAGGCCCCATTCACATCTTTACTATTATAAATAAGAGTAGAAGGTTGGGGTTTCAATAGACCCTAAGCATCTCATGTTCTTGCTACTCTCATTGTTTCTCTCTTCCATCTTTCTTCTCCTCCTCCTCCTCATTGTAGCTTCTCATAGGTCCTCAAGATTAGAACAATGCAGCTGTTTAACATGGTATTAGAGCCTAAGTGCTCCTAGGATTTCTTCTTCTTCTTCTAAGGTTTTTTCTTCTTTTCCCTTCATTTTTTCTTATTCTTCTTGGATTCTTTTTTTGAAGATTTTTCTGGACTTACTAATTTTTCTGTTGCCTTGGCTAGGGTTATTGGAATTTTATTTTTATTATTATTTTATTTTTTTTGAAGCAGATTTTTGTGTTGCCTTGGCTAGGGTTTGCTAAATTTTTCCTATTGAAGCATATTTTTGTGTTGCCTTGGCTAGGGTTTACAAAGCAGATTTATATGTTGCCTTGGCTAGGCTTTGCTGGATTTATTTTTTTTCTGTTAAGGCAGATTTTTGTGTTACCTTAGCTAAGGTTTGCTGATTTCTTTCTATTAAAGCAGATTTTTTTGTTTATTTGTTGTGTTTCCCTTCCTAATCCTCAATGGTTCTCCTCTTTCCTTTCTTTTTCTTTTTCTTCTTCTTACCTTCTTTTTCTTCCTCTTAACTCTATTAGTTTTATTCTTCTAATCTATCTCAACAAGTGGTATTTCTCTTCCTTCCCTTCCTAATCTCCTTTTCTTTCTTTCCTCTTTTCTTTGATCTTTCCCTCTTTCCTACCCTACACAACAACTTCTTATTAACCCCTTTTCCCTCACCCTTCATTCTTCTTTTTCACTCTTTTTTCTATTTGACAGTCGTGAGGCCTATTCCTCACTGACTTGTTGTGATTCGTGAAAGGGCGTGGCTTGTGGCTGGAATTTTTAGGATTTTAAATTTTGTTGCTGGATTTAAAGCCCCTTTGTTGATCAGCTCAAGTTTTTGGAGATCCGGTTCACGTGTTGCTGGATTTGAAGCCTCTTTGATGTGTGGTTGAAGCCCTCGTTGATTTTTCCACTATCTGCTAAAGCTATTTGACTATTATCTCTTGCTCTATAAGATGTTCTCGCCTCTTCTCCACCTTCTCCTTCTACGACTTAGCAACTTGTTCATTTCAAGCTCTCCTTGCCAAGTTATGTGATGTCACCATTATTTATTCAAAGCAGTTGGCTCAACTTGTTTATATAACAGGTAGTTGTCCTGGACCCATTTATACACCGGATAGTTGGTCTGGGCTTGTTTGGACTGGGCGATTGTCCCAGCCTTGGCTTAGACTTATAATTGTATTGAGCTTGTTTACTCTGAGTAATTGGCTAAGTGATGCAGGACCGATGCATGAACTAAGTAACATGTTAAATCAAATAACCGAATTAAGATATTTAACAAAAAAACACAAACGTTGCTATATTCATCACAAATATCATGAAAATTAAAAGAAAATCATGCATAATCCTGACCTAAGCTACCAACATCGTAACACAAGATCATTAAATAAAAAAGAAACTAGGATCTAATGGATGTAGCGACATCCAGTTAGCATAGAATATAGTCTATTTCAAAATAGGAAACCTAATACAACCTAAGGTGAAAATTAAGGTTGGGTAATTTGGGAAAGTAGGAAAATTATGAATTTTAGGTTTAGGGTTAGAGTTTCGATTGTGGATGGGTGTGGGAAAGTTGGGTTTGGGAGAAGACGAAGATTTGGGATGAGATAATTAGGAATCCGAAGAAAATACTTGGATGGAGAAGAAAAGAGAAGGTGTGGGGATAGATGAAGACCTCGCACCTCCATTGATGAAGATTAGCCTCGCACCAATCTTCCTTCCAAATCGGAAGGAAGTATCTTCAAATCGCATGAAGATGGGAGAAGAAAATAAGAGCTTTTCTCATCTTCTTTTTTATCACGAAATTCAATGAGGGAGAGGTCACACACTCTCCTCTTTTATAGATCCAAGAAGTTTCAAAAATTACAAAAATCCCCGTCTTGTGAACTTTAACGAAAATATCCCTCGTCTAAATAAAATCAACTAAAACACTCATAATGTGTCCAAATATAAAATAATCAAAAACTAAATCCTAAAATATGATAAAGTTTAAAACCGATGTGGACGATCAACGATTAATGGCCCAATCATGTGATCTATGCGATCCAATGGCTCGATTGTCGCGTCCCTCCGATCCAACGGTCTCGATCACTCCATAAAGTAGCCCATGTGCATCTTCCCAGTGTGGGGTCTTCAACACGATCATGGGTACTCGCCTAGCCACGGGGAAATTGGCGCAACCCGCCACCTCCTCTGATACGTACGTAAGAGTGTACGTGACATGATGTCCTCATCACTATGATTCGTTTACATTGAACGGTTGGTCCATTCTTATTTATGTCGGATAGTTGTCTGGACTTATGATTGTATTGGACAGTTGGCCTAGCCTTAGTTAAACTAGACAGTTGATTCAAACACGTTGTTTATATTAGGTAGCTGACCCATTCTTATTTGTTTCGGATAGTTGTTTGAACTTATGATTGTGTTGGACAGTTGGCCCAACCTTAGTTGAACTTCCAGACTCATTTGTGTTAGATGGTTGTTACAGTGGCTCACATCATTGAAGTTGCAGAAATGCTTATTCGTCAAAAGTTATTAATCGTCTCATTGCCACCACTTCTCATCTGCTTGTTCACCTCTCGCCACCGCCAATGCTACTCATCTCCATAGTCATGCTACTTCTTTTATTTTCTGCTTTTACAAAATCTTTTATTTATAGAGAATGCAAAGTGGTTGTGTTTCTTTTATGTTCCTTTTGGGTGTATGTATGGACATAGGGTTAAGCGCTCCTGTAGAGTATGTATTTGTATTTCTAACAATATAATAAAGGTGTGTTCAAGCTTGAAGCCCCAATACACAAGAAAAGCTCTTTTACCAAAACTCTCCTCTCTCACTTCTTCTCTTTTCTTCTCTCCTTATCTTCCCATCTCTCCCCAACTCACTCAAATCAACCTAGTATCAGAGTGGGACAGCTCGTGTTGATCGCTATTACGATCTCTTGCTGACATCGGCAACCGCAAGTCTTATGTCAGCAATTGTACACGTACTAACAAATTTCAATCGGGAAAGAAATGGTTTGAAAGAGCTTGATTTTAGAAGATTTAAAGTAATTTTTGTGAAAAATTTGGGAAGGATTTGAGGCATTTTTCACATTTGGTGGAATATCCCCAAATCCATGTTTTCCTGAGATACTTTCAAATATGTGAAGTGGTTTCTTGGATTTCTCCATAGGGTTGGACCAGATTCCCCATGGTTGATTATCCAAAGAGTTGGTTCAAATCAAAGGGGAGTTTTTCATTATGTTTTTTTTTTCCAATGGACCGACAACACTGTTTTTGGGTCCTTGGGACCTTGGCTATACACCAGAAGAAGCGGTGTATATCTAACTAGAATCTAGTCCTTGTAGAAGTGTTGTGTGCTTGCTTTTTGTCTCTGTGTGATGAGTCTTAGTAGATTTTCCTTCTGAAATTGTTTTTGGACCTCCAATCCGTCATCTGGAACCCAGATTTGTGTAAATCCGGTGTTTTCATGTTGTTTGTGCCCTTGTGGAGGACAATCCCTTCTAGATCTGGTGTGGAATCTTTGGAATCTCATCACTTGTTGATCACAACGGTCAAGTTGAACGGTAACAATTATTTAAAGTGGGCTCAATCAATGAAATTGTTTTTAGGGGGAAGAGACACAAACTCTCCTACATATTGGATGAAGCTCCAGATCTAGCAGATGAAAATTTCAAGATTTGGACCATGGAGAACTACCAAGTCATAGCTTGGTTGCTTAACAGTATGGATTCTACTGTGATTAATCTTCTCATGTTTCTAATCTCTGCCAAAAGGATATGGGACACCCTTTATGATATGTATTTAGCAATGTTTTAAATAGCCGTGGCATGATGCGTAGCGCTCAGCCCTCTATAGCATTTTATCAATTATAAGCATGTTCAAAAAAGTAATTAGTTATCAATTATCAAAAGCCAATCCACATATATAAGCCAAATCAAATAATTATCACATCAACAACTTTCTAAGCAAACCACTTTAATTAATAATGTCTAATCGAAACCACAAGTCATAATTATGAAAAGAAATAAAAATCCCATATGTTAAAAGTATCAAGTACAATACAAGTGTCACATTTATCAACATTAGAAATAAAGAAAACCTGAAAAAATAATAAAAAAACTAAAATAGTAAAAAAATACATTGTAGCTTACACTACGGATGCAACGCGCTACGTAGCTGTAGCGTACGCTGCAGGGGATTTACGCTATTTGGGACGCTACGTAGCGTACGCTACGGGCGCTATTTGAAACACTGGTATTTAGAAGCCCAAAATATATCGAGAATTTTCCACCTAACCTTAGACATTGGGAAATTTCAACAAGATTCAAGATCCCTGAATGAGTATTTTTCAACACTTCGGGGATATGGGATGAATTGGATCTCTATCATCCTCTCCCTTCCCATTATACTATGAACTAAGAACATGCATAGAACAAGAGGCTTGGAGAATACATTGTTGTGTAAAGGCTTTCAACCCCGCATAACCTTTTTATTACAATACTAGAATTATAATAAAGTACTCCACAAGGCACCAAACATTGTGAACATGCATACACAAAAAGACAAAAAAGTACATAACTCTCTATACTCCCCCTCAAATTGGAGCATAGATATTAATCATGCCCAACATGTCAGTGATATAAATAAGAGCGTCCCTACTAAGAGATTTGGTAAGAACATCGGCCAATTGGTCCCCAAAGCAAACAAAAGTAGTAATTTCCTTCTTAACAACTCTTTCCCAAATGAAATGACAACCAGTATCAATGTGCTTCGTGTGCTCATGGAACACCGGATTGCTAGCAATGTGAATGGCAACCTGATTGTCTTAATGCAAAGGAATGGGAGTCAAATGGGGATGATCGGGTTCCTGTAAGAGGGTTTGAAGCCAAATAACTTCACATGTCGCATCGGCCATTGCTCGATACTCAGCCTTAGCAAAATATCGCGCCACGATGGATTGTTTCTTGCTCTTCCAAATAGTGTTGCCACCTATGAATGTGTAGTACCCGGACGTAGGCCGTCGATTATGTAAATTGCCGGCACGGTCAACATCAAAGTAACCAGATAGATGAAGATGGTCATGTTGTTGAAAAAGTAAACCTTTGCCTAGAGAGGACTCGAGATACTGAAGGATATGATATATTGCGGTTAGATGTGTGGTTCGAGGACAATGCATGAATTGACTTAAAACTCCCACTGCATACAACAGATTCCGCCAAGTAATAGTGAAATAGATGAGTCTACCAACCAACCGTTGATACATCCCAGGATCATAGAGGAGCTTACCATCATCAGGAGTAATTTTGTAAGTCGGATGCATAGGCTTGGTAGTAGGCTTACAACCAGCATCCCAATCTCAGATAGAAGATCAAGGGCATATTTTCTTTGAAAGAGCACAATTCTAGACTTAGACCAAGCAACTTCAATGCCCAAAAAATATCGAAGAGTCCACGGATCTTTGATCTCAAATCAAGTCTTGAGAAAAGATATAATTTGCACCATTCCCTCAATATCATCGCCTGACAACACGATGTCACCTACATAGACAATTAGCACCATGATCCCAGTAGATCGACGACAGACGAATAGGGAGTAATTGGCTTGACTGTGAATAAATCCAAAATCCAAGAGTACATGACTAAATTTATTGAACCAAGCATGTAGAGACTACTTAAGGTCATAAATGGACTTCTTCAAGCAACATACAAGGCATTTGTTAGAAGCCATAGAGAAGCCTAGGGGTTGATCCATACAAACCGCTTACGCAGGGTCACCATGCAAGAAAGCATTCTTCACATTGAGTTGAAATAGGGGCCAAGATAAATTGACCACCAATAAGATAGCCACATGAACAAAGTTGCCTAGTCATAGGAAAGAATGTCTCAAAGTAGTCTATACAATATGTTTAAGTATAACCCTTTGCAACTAACCGTGCCTTATACCAATCAATAGAAGCATTAGGAAGGTACTTGATGGTATAAACCCACCGAAAACCAATTGTTTGGTTGCCTTCAGGTAAGGAAACTAGCTCCCGAGTATTTTTCTTTTCCAACACCTGCATTTTGTCCATCATAGCCTTGGTCCAGTCAAGACTACTCATAGCTTCCTTCAAATTATGTGGGGTAATCGTGGAGGATATGGAAGCTACAAAGGACTGGAATGAAGGTGAAAGATGGTGATATGAAACGAAATAATGGGATGCTTAGTGCATGAGCAGGGAGGCTTACACAAGGCAATAGGAAGATCACCAAGAGAAAAAGGAGTTTATAGTTGAGCCACCAGCAGAAGCAGATGAGATAAGAGGCGCTAAGCAGTGGAGGATTTAGTCTATGGATGATATACAATAATGAGCTTTGAGACAAATGGAGTGTGAGCATCATCAAGACAAGAAACAGGAAGAGGTACAGAGGTAGATTGGACATGCTCCCCCTAACCCGGAAGAGGACTATGCAAAGATCTCCCTTCATCAGAGAAGTACAAAATGTCTTTGAAGAATGACACTTTTGCGGATACATATCGCTTATCGATCCAAGGATCATAACATTTGTACCCATTTTGTGATCTAGAGTAACCTAAGAAGACGCACTTTGTGGCCCGTGGACTCAATTTGTCATTGGTACCATCAAGAATTTGAACAAAACATGTACATTCAAAAACTTTACGGTATAAAACGAAGGGTTTATTGTGCGAATGCAAAATTTCAAATGAAGACTTATGAGACAATATTCGAGATGGAATGCGATTAATTAAAAATATATCGGTAAGCAAAGCATCATTCCAAAAACATTTAGGAAGACTCATAACAAGTAAGAAGGCATGGGTGACTTCAAGAATGTGATGGTTCTTTCGCTCAACCACACCATTTTGTTGATGGGTCCATGGACACGAAGTGCGAGACAAAATACCATGGTCCTACAAGAAAGAAAGGCATGCGACAGGTACTTGCCCCCAACTGTTAGAATGTAGAATTTTGACAAGACATTGAAATTGGGTAACAATCTCATTGTAAAATATTTTAAACATATCAAACACTTCATGTTTAGACTTTAGAAGATACGCCCATGTCATTCAAGTGCAATAATCTGAAAATAGGGACAATAGGGGCAAGACCCCAAACATCAAAGTGGACTAGGTCAAATGGTCTTGGTTTCTTGTCAGATGAACTAGGAAGAAAGACAATCCGGTGATGTTTGGAGAACTCACAAGTTTCACAACATAAAGGTATAGATACAAAAATTCAAGGAAATAAGAGCTTTAATCTAGACAAGGATGGGTGCCCTAAGCGACAATCCCACCTAGACACTGACTCCTTATCTAAAGACAATGCACTAGTCCCTATCACAGAAACATCATCTAGGAAGTAAACATCGTCACGTTCATGGCCCCCACTAATCATCCGCTTCGTCTGGTGGCCCTAAAATACACAATGAGGGGGAAAGAATGTTACTGAACAATTCAAGGTAACAGAACTAACAAATAATAGATTGAGGGAAAAACTAGGAACATGTAGAACCAATGACAAATGCAGGGAGGAAGAAAGCTAGTAGATATAAGTTCAAGATAAAAGGGTTTGGTTACCATATGCAACAGTGACGAAATGTAATTGATTAGAAGGAAGATGTGAATTGAACAGGTGAGGCCTACCAGTCATGTGAAAGTTAGCTCCAGAGTCAATGACGTAAGGCAAAGGAGAAGAGGACACATGGAGAGCAGTACCTGACTGGGCTATAGCAGCTCCAGAAACATCAGGAGTGTCACGAAAATGAAGTCGCATGAAGGCATCATAGATCTCATGAGAGACGAGGACAGTATCACCTGAAGGAGACTTCCCTTGAGGTTCTACAAGTGAAGGCTACAAAGTTGGATCGGCATCAGAAGGTGCACTACTAGCTAAAGATGCATTCGCCAAGGATGGACGACCCATAAGTTTCCAACACCGATCCACAAAATGGTTTGTGCCCCCACAATGTGTACAACTGCGAGATGCATCACATCCACATCCACTTCGGCAATAATTGCCACCACGATTGATAGCACAACCGGCCCTAATTGTTAAAACCAAAATCATGTCCACGCTCAGGTGCTCTAAATGCAAGATTGAAAGACCGGTCACCAACTGCATATGCAAAGTTATCAGATGATACAAAGGTTGATGTGGTTGAGTTAACAACACTGGATCATAGCATAAATCGCAATCAAAGGAGGAAGAGAATCCATCACAACGATCTACACACGAACACCTTTATATTTAGAGTTAAGGTTGAAAAGAAACTGCATGCTTCAGGTTTCTTTTCATAGTTTACAAACAAGATCATAACTTTCTTCCTTACGGACGGAAGAGGATGATAGAGATCCAACTCATCCCACATACCTCGAAGGGCAAAAAAGTACTCCTTTAGAGATCGGGAATCCTGCTGGAAAATGTCGATATCTGAAATTAGAGTTGTACACGAGTCGAGTTAGCTCGGTCAGCTCACTCGACTCAACTCTGAAAAGCTCAACTCGCCTCGGCTCGAAATTGGATTCGGACTGAGTTGAGCTAGTTTTTAGAGCTCGAAAAAATTTTGAGCCAAGTTCGAGCTTGCTCGAGCTCGACTTGGATCGAACCTCAACTCAAATCGACTCGGATCGAATCGGCTCGGTGACTCAGTTATTTTGATATTGATGCAGCTCATCGAGTGTTTGATGAAATGACTCAACAAAGTGTTGTTTTGAGTGCATACATTCTTCGCGGGATCGGCTGGTAGTGAGAAAGGAATGGATACGAAACAAATTACTACAAAAAAAAAAAAAAAAATTTACATTATAAGACTACACTCATATCTTTATTTTAATGCTGCTCGCCAAGTGTTTGATGAAATACGTGAACATGTTGTTATTGTTTTGCATTCTGTGAGAAATTGAAGATGCACTATGTGTTTGAGAATATGCCACATCAGCTCGAACTAGCCCGAGTTGCTGACCGAACCGAGCCGATCTAGCTGATCAGGCTTGAGGACCGAGCCTAGTCGAGTTTGAGCTTAGTTTAGCTCCTAGCCGAGCCGAGCTGAGTTGTGCCTTTAACTCGTGCACAGCTCTATCTGAAATCAACTTAAAAACTCTCCTTTGCTTCTGGATACATGTCATGGAGGGTATCCCATATCTTTTTTGTAGGAGATAGAAACATAATAGAGTTACTGACAGATGGATCCATACCATTAAGTAATCAAGCCACGACTTGGTAGTTCTCCTTGGTTCAAGATTTGTAATACCCATTTGTAGGGTCTGGGGCATCATCTAATGTGTAGATAAGTCTATCCCTTCCTCCGAAAAATAATTTCACGGACTGAGCCCAATACAAATAATTATTACCATCTAACTTGACTGTTGTAATCAACAAGGGGTGTGGATTCCAAAGACCCCGCACCAGATCCAGAAGAGAATCTGCCATCCATATGGTCCACAAACACTGAACCGAAGCAATGAGACACTTATGGAGGAGCTCAAATGATAAGGGCAGTCACTAGACTATACGAGACAGATTTCCACACAGCAAAAGATCCAAACAATGGGTTATGGGTCTACGAAGAAGAGAAAACTCAAAATCCAACAGAAAACTTCACAAAAAAACTTGCACAGGCATAACACACTCGCCTCAAATATACACCAGAACTTTTGGAGTATGTCCAGGGTCCCCGGGGGCTAAAAACGGTGGAGCCACACCACTATAGTGCCCAGAAAACACCCAAAAAAAATTCCCCTTGATCAGAAAAACTACCATGGATGCCTTCATATGGTAAACCGATCCACCCTAAGAAGAAACCCCCAAAAAATCCTTACCGTTTGAAAGAAATCGCAAAAAAAAATAAAATAATAATAATAATAATAATAATTTGGGGTTATTCCAACGGACTTGAAAAACGGCCCAAACACGCCTTAAATCAGCCCGAAAAATCTTGGAAAAATCACCATAATTCCTCTAAAATCAAGCTGCATCACATCATGTTCTTCCCGGCAAAACCGGTCATACAATATGTACACTTGTTGATGTCAGCCGTGTAGTTGCCGATGTCAGCAGGCCCCTACAGCTCCAATCAATGTGAGTGTCCCTGCTGGCTATGATACCTAGTAGAGTAGTAAATATTTGAGGAAGCAGATGAAAGGAATGGAAAAGATGAGAATGAAAGAGAGAGAGAGAGAGAGAGAGAGAGAAGAGGTTTGAAGAATACGTTGTTGTGTAAGGGCTTCCAACCCCACACAACCTTTTTATTATAATACTAAGATTACAATAAAGTACTCCATAGGAGCACCAAACACTATGAACATGCACACACAAAAAGATAGAGAAGTACATAACTATCTGTAATGGCCGCGATGGATGAGAATGTGGACATGGACCTCGCCTCTATACACATTTTGGGGGTACAAATCACTCTATTGATAGATGTTGGGATCTTGTTGGTTGTCCATCTTAGGCCAGTGTGTCTGTAGCTAGTAGTGTCTCCATTAGTTCTAAGACAACTTCACAGCCAGCTGCAATAGAGAAGTCTTCCTCAGGTAATGTTGTTCTTTTGTTTCACAAGGCCTGTGATGCATTGATGCGACTTCATGTTCGTGATGTTCCTGACCCTTCTAGAGCCTCCATAGCCTAATCAGGTACTGGTCTCTATGTGTCCTCTTCTCCTTCTCCCTAGATCATTGACTCTAGAGCCACCTCTCATATGACTGGTAAGTCTCATCTGTTTAGCTCTTATCTTTCTTCTAGTGAGACTCATTTTGTTACTATTATTGATGGAAACCAAATTCTTATATCTAGAATTGATTCCATCAAGCTTTCTCCCTCCATGCATTTGTCGCATGTTCCCAACTTTCCCCTTAATCTATTATCTATCAATTCTCTTACGAAATCATTGAATTGTTCAACAACCTTCTTTCCTTCTCATTAAGTGTTTTAGGACCTCCACACAAAGCAGATGATTAGTAGGGGCCATGAACATGAAGGCATTTATTTCTTGCATAATGCAGCATCTAGTGCCTTGTACTTAAATAGGGAGTCGGTGTTTAGATAGCATTGTCGCTTAGAGCACACATCCTTGTCTAGGTTAAAACTTTTATTTCCTTCAATTTTTGTATCTAAACATTTATGTTATGACACTTTTGAGTTCTCCAAACATCATTGAACTATCTTTCCTCCTAGTTCATCTAAGAGGAAACTCGGACCATTCAAGCTAGTCCACTCTGATGTTTGGGGTCCTGCCTCTGTTATCTTTATATATATATATATATATATATATATATATATATATATATTATTGCTTTTATTGATGATTGCACTCGAATGATATGAGTTTATTTTCTAAAATCTAAGCATAAAGTGTTTGATATATTTAAAGTATTTTATAATGAGGTGGTTACCCAATTTTAATGTCCTATCAAAATTCTATATTCTGATAATAAGGGCAAGTATATGTCGCATGTCTTTCTGTCCTTTTTGCAAGACCGTGGTATTTTACCCCATACTTCATGTCCGTGAACCCCTCAGCAAAATGGTATGGCTGAGAGAAAGAACTATCACCTTCTTGAAGTTACTTTATGTCCTCTTACTTGGTATGAATCTTCCTAAATGATTTTGGGATGATGCCTTGTTTACTGTTGTATTTCTAATTAATCGCATTACATGTCAAATATTGTCACACAAGTCTTCATTTGAAATTTTGCATCCACATGATAAACTTTTTTCCTCTATCCCCTAAGAGTTTTTTTTTATGTACATATGTTTTGTTCAAATTTGAATGGTAGTAATGACAAGTTGAATCATTGGACAACAAAGTGTGCATTCTTAGATAACTCTTGATCACAAAAGGGGTATAAATGTTATGACCCTCTAACTAGTAAGAGATGTATCCACCGAGGTGACCTTCTTTGAAAACACATCGTACTTTTCTAATGAAATGAGATCTCTACATAATCCTCTTACTAATCAGGAGGAGCATGTGCAGTCTAACTCTACATTCTTTCCAGTATCTTGTCTTGACGATGTTCTCACTCCGCTTATCTCAAAGCCTATTCTTGTTAATCATCGACGGACTAAATCCTCTACTGATCAACCACCCATCATTTCATCGGCTTCTGTTGATGGTTCAATTACAAACTCTATATCTACTGATCATCTACCTATATCCTTGCGCAAGCGTCCCTGCTGATGCATAAAGCATCCCATTAGTAATTTTATTTCATATCACCATTTTTCACCTTCCTACCAGACTTTTGTAGCTTCCATATCCTCGTCTGTAACCCCACGTAATTTGAAAGAAGCTATGAATAGCCCTTATTGGACTAAAGCTATGATGGAAGAAATGCAGGCGCTCAAAAAGAAGAAACAACAATACCTGAGAGTTAGTTCCCTTACATGAAGGCAAATAGACGGTTGGATGCTGATGGGTTCATACCATTATCTTCCAAATGGTTTTATTCATTGTTACAAGGCACGGTTAGCTACAAAGGGTTATACTCAAACATATGGCATAGACTGCTATGAGATATTATCTCTAGTGGCCAATTGTGGACACCCACCCCAGGCTGATAAGCTGATTGATTTTGAACAGATGGATGGACAATTGAACCCCAATCCTAAACCCTATAAGCCTAAATCCTAGGAACCCCAATCATTAACCCTAAACTCATCCCATTCAACCTAGTCGACCCAGTCAGCCTATCCCTAAACCCTAGGAACCTAAAACCCTAGAGCCTTGAGTCAACACGGCGAGTCAAATCACTAAGTCAACTCAATCGGTCAGCCTACCCAACCCCACAACTTAGTCAACTCACATAGTTAGGCCCAAAAGCAAGCCTAATTGGAGAAATGTTCGAAACCTCAAAGCAACAACCCTCACAGCAGAGAGCCTCCACACGCTTGGAGGATGTTGCCTGCCAAAGCAAGGAGTCCAAGTGGGGACTGGAGGCAGCCAGGTTGCCGTCGGCCACGTGGCACTCCCCCTCTTTAAGGCAGCATCCCTCAAGCATGTGAAACTCTCCTTTTTCAAACATTAAGTGTGCGGTTGAGGTGCATTTACTCCGATGCCCATCTCCTTATCCAAAATTACCCTTTTACCACCTCATCCAACCCATGAGACGATGCCATGTAACAACCTCCAATCCCAGCAGCCCTTCAACCACTTTTTGCCCCTATGATCACCAGGAATTACCAGAAAACCGGGTTGGAAAACTATAAATAGCCCCGTTCCCTTCTCATTTCAAGCATCCCTTTCCATCTTTAAGGATCCACCCCCATTTAGATCCCTTCTCATTTTAGAGAGCACCCATCAAGAAGCCATCCTTCCACCAAGGAGAGAGAGAGAGAGAGAGAGAGAGAGAGAGAGAGAGAGCCCGGCCCTGGTCTACTCTAGCTTAGCCAAAGTCCAAGCCTCCTGAGCCACCTAAGTTCAAATCTGAGCCACTCAATCTAGCCTTGCGACATTATCGTTCATCCAACCGTTCAAGCTTCTATCAATTCCATCAAATTAATGCATTAGCATCGTGCAACATTCATTCCCTTCTCAACCCCCCTGCTCCTCATATACATCAGCATGCATTTTCATCATTTTCACACATCTGACTAGTGGGCCGTGTACTCTGAAGCTTACCGATATAATTAGATCTTGCCCATCAAAAGCCTTAGCCAGTTAGCCGTCGTTTTAGCATATACATTGCATTCCATCGTTTTCTCGTATCTAACTGGCGAGCGTATGCTCTAAGACCTACCAATATAATCGAGTAGGTCCATTAGAAACCTTAGCCGGTTGGCCGTCATTTTATCATAAGCATCCATACATACATACACCTTGTACTTGATCATTTTGAATGCATGCTCTGCGGCTTGATGATATAATCGGATCCTGCCCATTAGAAATTCGGATCGATTAATCACCATTGCCATTGCATTGCATTGCATTATACTTTTTGCATGTGAGAGCTAACCTTATCCTTCAGAAATTAGTCAGATCTTGTGAAGTAAATACCGTACATCTATACAGGCAGAGTGGGTGCTTAACACCTTCCCTCTCTGTAACTATGGTCCCTTACTTGGAATCTCTGGAACGTAAACTCACGAGTCATCTTAAGGTTAAAAATCTTCGGATTCTCAATCTTAAGCGTTTTTACGGGCTCTAACCGACTGTAGAATCATAATAATTGGTTAGTGGCGACTCTGGTCAAATATTACACCCTTTACCCCCCTTTAACAAAAGCCCTCAAGCGAAGCAACTAGCGGAAAGAAGAGAGTAGATCTCCCGTACCCTCGAGAAACTTGCCCTCCAACATCCACACCAATCTTAATTCTATTCATGTGATTATCTACTTGGCGATAAACTTGTCTTAGCCCCTATTTCAACGAGACGTGAAGAATGTGTTCTTTCATGGTGATCTTGCCGAGGAGGTCTATATGGATCAGCCTCTAGGTTTTTCTATGCCTCGCGACTCACCTCTTGTATGCTGCTTAAAGAAATCCATTTACAATCTCAAACAACCCTGACATGCCCAGTTTGATAAATTCAATCATGCTCTTCTAGATTTTGAATTTGTTCGTAACCAAGCCCATCACTCTCTATTCGTCTGTCATCGGCCCACAGGGATTATGGTGTTGATTGTTTATGTGGATGACACTGTGTTGTCCGACGATGATACCGAGGGAATGGTGACCATTAAATCTTTTCTCAAGGCTCAATTTGAGATCAAAGATATTGAGACTCTTTGGTATTTTCTGGGCATTGGAATTTGCTCGATCTATGTGCAGAGTTGTGCTCTCTCAAAGGAAATGTGCCATTGATCTTCTCTCAGAGACCAAGATACTATGATGTAAGCCTACTACTACGCCCATGGATAATACTCACAAAATTAGTCCTAATGATGGTGAGCTCCTCTCTGATCCTGGGATGTATCGGCAGTTGATTGGTTAACTTATCTAACTATTACTCAGTTGGATTTTTCATATGTTGTGGGTGTTGTAAGTCAATTCATACATGCCTCACGTGCCGCACATCTGACAGCAGTGTATCATATCCTTCGGTATCTCAAATTTTCATCAAGTATAGGTTTACTTTTTCAACAACATGACCACCTTCGTTTGTCTAGTTACTTTTATGTTGATTGTATTAAAAGTCTACAAGATCGACGGTTTACATTCGGGTACTATACATTTGTAGGTGGCAAGCTTGTCACGTGAAAGAGTAAGAAATAGTCCATTATGGCACAATCTTCTATCGAGACTAAGTATCAGGTGATGACTCATGTGACATGTGAACTTATTTGGCTTTGAAACCTCGTACAAGAATTTGGTAATAATCCTTCGAGTCTCATTCCTTTGCATTGCGATAATCATGTTGTCATTCACATTACCAGCATTTCGGTATTCCATGAGCATACGAAGCACATTGTGGTTGATTGTCATTCCATTCAGGAAAAAGTTTCAAACAGGAAAATTGTGACTCATTTTGTTTGTTCCAGGGAACAGTTGGCCGATGTTCTTACCAAGTCTCTCAGTCAGGATGCTCTTCTTCATATCGTTGGCAAGTCGGACATGATCAATATCTATATTCTATGCCCCAACTTGAGGGGGAGTATAGAGAGTACAAAGTGGTTGTGTTTCTTTTATGTTCCTTTTGGGCGTATGTATGTACAGTGTTGAGTACTCCTGTGGAGTATGTATTTGTATTTCTAGCAATATAATAAAAGGAGTGTTGGCGCTCACAATAAAATCCCTATTACCAAAACTCTCTTCTCTCTCACTTCTCCTTCTCTTCTCCTCTCCTTGTCTTCCCATCTCTCCCCAACTCACACAAATCAACTTGCCAACAGAGAAGAATTTCATTCTTTATTGGGTTTGATTATGTTAGAGAAGAATTTGTTTCTTTCTTAAGTTTGATTATGTTAGCCCTTTTTCCAAGCTGAGCCTCATTAGGATGCTCCAGCTTCAGGAGGAGTGTTAAAAGGTTGATAGTTGAATAAGGCCCATTAGGCCCAAGTCCATGTAGAAAGGCCCAAAGGCCCCATTCACCTTTCACTATTATAAATAAGAGTAGAGGGTTGGGTTTAAATAGACCCAAACCTCCTCCTCCTCCTCATTGCAGCTTCTCATGAGCCCTCATGATTAGCACAATGTAGCCGTTTAACAATGTGCATATAGATTTTACACATAAAATTGAGGAATCAGACAAGTGATAAAATACGAATATGTTACCATTTTGAAGCATTTGGGTATCATAGCTCTAGATGTTGTGAGGTGCAATGTAGTGAAGAAAAAAGTGATGGATCTATTTTTCTACCTCCTTGTAAATGAAGCAAATGTTAGGGTCCCCATGCTGTCAGTGGGCAAACATGGAAATTTTGTTGGGCTGTTGTTGTCCAATATAATAATTTCACCCTATAGTTGCACAAAGCGTGAATCAAAGCTAGTGGCAAAAATTTGGGTGTGTGCACAAGGAAGTGTATGTTTCAAAATGTAAACAAGCACATATAGGTAGGAAGTGGGAGTGGAAGCGAGAGTCCGAAGCAAGAAACAAAGCAGGAGCAACACCTATTTAGAAGGATCCTGCAACTAAGCTCCACCAATTCCAGGACCAACATCCATGAAACTCAAGATGAATGTTAAATAATGTATATCAAACATTTCTACATATCAAATATTAATTTTTTTACATTACCACCCTTGAATAACAGTGGCAATAATTTTGGGTATGCAATCTCTTTCTCAAGTTCTTCCTTTTTAATTTTATTTTTCATAATGCTTCCTTTGTAACGTGCATCATTAAAGAAGATAAGTTGATGTAGAACGTGTCACAGATATGTTCCAGCATGGTTAGGCCAAAAGAAGGTGGACCGTAAATTGACCGTAACTTTTTATCTGGGTATCATTATGGGACGCACAACTTATCAATCTTTACTGAAATGGGCCATTTGAGGTGAACCGACCCACGAAGTGGGTCGCATCTGTTCGTTTTGTTAGAAAACGCACGCTTTCAGCTCAAAAATGAATTTTTAGAAAAAAAATAATTACTATTTTTAGTAATTCCAAATTTTTTAATATTTTCCTATTTTTAGAGTATTGGATTTTCTTCCTTTTTAGAAATAACTTGTAATTATGCAAGGACTCTTTCTAGCAAGAGTTTATTTAGAATTTTTAGTTTTAGGATATAGAATTTAGAAGAGTTTTAGTAGAATTAGGATTTTTATTAGAGTTAGAATTTTGCTATTTTTGGTAATTATGAATTTTGAGTTTTACTTTTCTATATTAATGATGTAATAGGGACATACATAGCAGACAATTATCCATTAATGAAATTTGGATTTCTAGAATTATTTCTAGTTGCTATCTTTCCTCGTGGATTCAAGGCATCTCTGTGAGGAGTCTAGAGAAGCTCCGTGGATTCGGAGTAGTTATCCCCCTGAGGAAGACGGTGATCGACCCCATCACGTTCATCCCTACGTCATAAGTGCTTCCTCTGAAGCATGCTTCACCTTGAGCTTTATGCTTCCTCAATTCCTTCTTTTCAATCTTTGTTTTACGTGTAACTCAATCCCACTCACTTAGTTTATGGCCTACTCGATCAGGTTTATAAAAATTAGTGCATGCAAAGATAATATTGACAAAAAAAGGGGATATCATTTCATATAATCCCTTTATAAGTCTTATAGAAAGTAAATCTAATTGTTATTCCATCAGTCCCTCAATGTTGATTTGAAGGAAATTCAATTTATACTTGCATAGACGTACCATTTTGATACTACTATGAAACCAGTCTTTTTGTAAAACAGTGCCCTAAATTGGTAAAAGCCAAGTATCAAAGCATCATTGGTAGCTCAACAGTTTTCTTATAAAAGATGAACCATTACTTGCACCACGTTAAATCCTACACATATACAATGAATACTCAAATGGATCACAAAGACCGTATGTCACGCAAAAAACAAGGTAAAGAAAACAAGAACTTTACTGATGGGCATGACTTTCTATAAAATCTACATGCAATGTGATGAAGAGCAAGCACGCAACTTGCTCCATTCTTATTTTATAGATCAGATAGTACCTCAGTCTTCTAACAGTTTAAGCCTCATAAGCTCTTGGAGTTGGAAATAATAATGCACATAAAGAACTACAAATGCAGAGGGATAGTTCCTATGATGATCATAAAATGTCTTTCTATGATATTAAATAAGAAGAGATAAGAAACCATGATAAATGCGCACCATCAGCCTCTGAACTTTTCCAGTCCGATAAATCATTTGGTGTGCTAAGTAACTTGATGCATGATAATTCATGAAGAAATTCTTCACAGCATCACTGAATGACTCTTCTGTAGATCTTGGGATGGAACGAACAAGAACTGTAAAATGACTTGGATTGGCAGGAGATCCGGTAAAATGTGCTAGCCTCAGCTCAGCAATTTTTTGGTATTCCTAGAACCATAAAAAGCAAGGATAACAAGAGAACCTCTCACAGACAAGTTTTATGAAGATCATCAAGTGAATAATGAAATCAAACAAGGACATATTTCTATTGTTGAAAATAAACATTGGGTACATTGTCTTTTCTGCTCCTATGGATCTTGCTGATCGGGCCAGTGGGCCGGCAGTAGGGTTCTGTGGGGCCCAAGCCACGGCCACTGTGAAGCCCGCTGCTGCCCGTGGGTGGGCCCTTGCCAGGGGTGGGGGGCAGTTGAAGAAACTGCAGAAAAAAGTGAGAGTTGAAGAGCTCCTCTCCCTTAGCTTCTTTATTTTAATAAATCTCAACAACAATGAGAAAAGTGAAGTTGGTTTAAAAAGATAGAACAAAGCATTATCATGCCCCACAGCAGCACCAAAGACAATGTGCACCATGTGTCATTTCCAATCATTTTCATTAAGGATGGGCATTCTTACAAAGTAAAGAAGAATGCAAGCCGAAAATGTTATGATGTATAATGCTAAGCAGTGGGCCCAAAGCCTGCAAAGAAAATGTTAAACATACACACCTGAATTAAACACATTTTAAGAATAAAATTGTACATAGAGAAATAGAACATTTCTTACAGAATACGATTCAACACCCCATCAAACAAAATATGGTTTCATTTGTTAACAAAGCGTTCTAGTTTGATGCTATGAGAAATCAATTACATGATTAAGATACTTCTCTAAAATGTTTGTGGCCCAAGTTTGACGTGAAGACATGAAAGCAACCTTCAACCCTATCAGTTCATAGGTGAGTCTGTTTCATATCTAAGTACTGCTTTAACAATGTTCAAAATCCAAGAATAACATCCCAAAGAGCTCATCTATGTTACATTTCATATCAAACCAAAGGGCCTTCTTACTTTATGGCATAACTGTTCTTGTTGCTTAGGCTCAAGCATAAAATGCATCATGCAGTCTTCTGAACCTTATCATGCATTCCATAAGCTAGTCTTCAAAATAGCACAACCATAAATATCAGAGGATACCACCAAGAGGTGGGTGGTCATCCAGAACCCATATAACTTGGACCCACTACTTTCCAAATTAACAGGCTTACCTTTTTCGCAAGAGTTACAAAACAATTAGTGCAAAGACCCACACGGTTAAGTAGGCTGAAATCTAAGACATGATGCTAAAGAAATTTAGGAATGAGGGAAGAAACATGAGTCAGAAACAAGTTCCTTTCATATGTTAATGGAGGTGCCCAAAGAAAATAATAACCATACGCTGTCGATGAGCAACTACCAAAAATAAACAGATAAATAAAACAGATAAAGACCACTTGATCATGATGTATTATTAGACAGTACCAGTTTCATGGCTATCCAAAACTACCTCATCGTCTTAAGGCCAGTGTATAAGAGGTCATAAAACAAAACAACAGTTTGGACTCCCCTTTGCTAGAGAATCTGCTGAGTTGGCCTCCCTAGGTACATGACAAAAGGAGACCCGAATACAAGCAACAACGGCCTTAATTTCCATTACAACACACACACACTTCCGCAACACTAGCTCATCACAGGCATCCAAGACAAGGACATGAGTCACCTCCAAGAGTCTTTTCTTTCAAGAGTTCACCTTCAACAATTAATGATATTTTTGTCACTTTTTTTGGTGGCACACTTTTTGCTCATTAGCATTGTTAGAATGGCACGGAATTGGTCCCGTTTGAAAACTGGAGTTGGCTTTCAGACGAGCCAAAGCTCAAGCAAATTCAATACTTTTTAAGTCATAGCCAATTTACAAAAAGCCTATATGGTTGTGACTTGTGACCACATTCAGCAGTATTTTGATCATTTTTATTGTTTATCAAAATAAGTGGCCTCAGGAGTTGCATGGAACTTAGGCTCAATGTCTTAAATATCGACGATATTGACCGATATGTCCCACGATATATCTTGTATCCCACCTGTGCGATACGAAACGCACAGGTAGTGCCAATATATCCCACATGTTCAAATGGAAACAAATCCATTGGTTCTTCACGTTTTGCATAAAAAATGATGGACTTTGAGCTTTGATTTCGATATCCACTGGTTTTTCTTGTTCTCCATGTTTTTTATTTTCAAAAATTTTCTTCAACCAACTGTCAATTGAGACTAATCTTGAAGTATTTAGAAGTATTTGATGAAATGATCATCACATACACTCTAATTTCGAAATTTGAGTGTAAGTGGTCCAATTTTGGAAAAATTAGAGAAAATTCGAAAATTTCCCGATTTCTCCCAAATTGATTGCAATTTTGCACTCCAAACACGAAATCAAGCATATACAAGGACTGAATTGATTTGTTAAGCCCTTGTCAATTTTCGAAAGATAAAAATCATTTTTAAATTAAAAATTAATAAAATATTATTATTATTATTATTATTATTATTTAAAAATTTTCCTTAAAACAACTGTCAATTGAGACAAATTATGTAGTATTTAGGATTGTTTAATGAAATGATCGTCATATTTACTCTAGATGTTATCCATTCAATTTGAATATAGTTGTCTTAGTTCAGTCAGACAGTGCATAGCTTAGGACCCTATACAAGGGAAACCTACTATGTGCACTTATTTGTTAAGATGTTATGATTTAAAAGTGTGTATTAAGGTCTTTTTTAACAATCCCTGAAGTTTCATTGAAAAATTCAACCAATTTCCCAATGCTTCCCCATGTTTCCCAAAAAGTGCGATAAATTACCCGATACAAACGATATATCCCGTGCGATAACTGATACATATATGTATCCCAACGGTGCGATACTTAACGCGATACCGATTTTTCGAACAATGCTTTAGGCTAATGGTCCTATCAACACATGGCCCAAATCTCGCACATGTGCGCCATGATCACCTCTTCAATCTCTCTTCCCGGGATTTTGATGTAGATAGGGCCGCGAACAGTTTCATGGCCAAGATGGATTAGAAAAGGCTCGGTTGATGATAGAAGTGATCCGGACCGTTGGACCTTGAATCGGGCGTATCTCGCAATCCGGAATGAGTTATCGGACGTAAAATATATGATTTTGGGGTGGAACACGCAAGCCGAATTTGCAAAATACCACCAAATCGACAGTCGTTTCCCTATTTTAATTATGTTTTACTATATATAGTAAGTTTTACTTTGATTATAACTCTTCATCTGTTGGGCTTTAGGAGTTGCACCCAACGTGAAAAGTGCTTAGAATAATTAAGAGAACAGCTTGGTGAAGCCAAATAGGAAACTTACTATTTTTGGCAGAAAACCTTGCGCACTAGTAGACATCACGACCGTCTATAAATAGCAAGTTTACTATTTATAGTAAGTTGCGAATTCTAGGAATTTTAGTTATAGTTTGATTCTGATTTCTCTTCCATTACTTGGTATCCCCATTTAAAGGGTTGTGAACTCGTTTATTTCATTCATCAATCAATTTCGAATTTTATAGAATTTATTTTCTATTTTTCTTGTTCTTTCCTCGTGGATTCGAGGAGTCTCTGTGAAGAGTCCAGAGAAGTTCCGTGGATTCAGAACAGTTATCCCCTTGAGGAAGACGGTGCTTGACCTCACATCCTCCCCTGCGTCAAATTTGCACTTGCATTTCTCTATACTTAAGATGAGTTACAAGAACTTGTCATCCAAACCTACAGCTTGAGTTCCATGTAACTCCAGAATTGCCAATCAAAGAGCATGACTAGGGTTTTGGAAACTCTTCTTCCATGAAAGGAAGTTCCATGGAACTAGGCATTTATTGGAACTCCAGTTCCATGTATCAAATAACCCAATAGAACTCCCGCTTATGTTCAGTTTCATCCAACCAGAAAGTGGCATCACCAATCCTCAACTCTTCACCTGGGTTTTATCGCAGTCACTACTTACTAACATCCACTTCCTAATCAATTCTGAATTGATAACACCCTCAAGTTCTTTAGCGTGGGATAGCCAACATAAGATAAGAGTGCTTGATGCTCCCTGACCACAACCAATATCATGGATTCCAAATGCCTCGCATGAAGGCATGAGGACGCATACTCCACAGCACTGTGCCTATCTACTCGAAGCAACCCTTCGCCCAATTCATGATGCTACCAGGCTTGCATTACATAATGTCAAAGAAATTTTGATCATCATTGTTCGACAGATTGCCTCATAAAATATGAGGTCCATCAGAGGGAGTCTATTGCATTTCTGATTGTTCCATTCACAAGTTGCAAGATCAGCACAGTTTCTGCTAAGGTAGAGTAACTTAAGCTATGCATGGCAACTGCTCAATGAAATTTGCTAGATCAACATCTAGGCTCTAGAGAGGATCGATTGCAACCAAGAAATGCAAGTGCTCAATGGACTGCCTGATTGTCACGAAAGCTCTTTGGGAGGGTCAATTGCAGCTTCAAATGCTGCAGGTTCAACAAATTGAATGATCCAGGTTACTGCACCCAAATCATCGATCTCCATCTCGATTTCCATTTTCTTTCCTCCTCAAACCCACTATACCATCCAAACCCAAGCTACACACCACATGACTGCCATTGCCGCCCATCACCCTCCCCCCAATCTTCTTCTTTTCTTTCTTTCTTTTTTATAGATACCAAACGTCCAATCTATCCCACCGATTCCCCAAAATCAGTTCATATTTCCCTCATGGCTTCGCGAGATCGAAGCCATGAACGACGTTGCGATGAAGTGAAAAACAAAGAGATTGAACACCTCCAACAGCAAGTCAAATGATTGACCGAATGCATAGAGTTCAAAATGCTAGGACATCAAATTGTGCATCATGCAACTCAACACTCGCAAAATTGGTCTCTTTGGTCACAACTACAATAGTCCACAACCACTGGCAGTCCGTTTGGTTGACGCACAAAACTGAGGAAAATTCCAACCCCTCAACCGTCATCGAATACCATACCAATTTTGAACATTTCCTCATTCATGATTGTGCCTAATGCACGTGCAAGAGACTTGGATTTCGACAAGGCTCTGATCTTCGATAAGGAACCTATAAAGTATCAAGACTTCGTTGGACATCCAATCTTCAATGAGGAACCTATTAAGTACCGAGACGTCATTGAGATTGAACCTACGACAAAGAGCCAAAGGAAGTTGGCATGAGTGACCTTCTATGATGACTTTCAGTTAGATGTAGCTATTCCAGCCAACACTGACGGATTTGGATGAAAATGTTGTGATGGCTAATGTCAAGGCTGGCAAGTTTACTGCCACACTGTAACCTCTCTTGAAGCCATTTGAAGATGAGTAGTGAGAAGAACTTAAGCTATCTTAGTTACCTCCCTTGATACTCATGAGTTGCAACAAGTGTTCCATATATCAGCGATAACGGAATAGCTAGGTCAGCGATACCGAAGCTGCTGGCAGTTTTAAATTTTGCGAATATCATCAATATTATCCATATCGGCGATATTTTGAGGGGGGGGAAAAAAAAAACCCTCATAAAAGTTCCCTACTATTAGCAATACCATCAATAATATCCCCAATACTAGTGAAACATCCTTAAATAGGCGAAAATTGATAGAAAATTTTCCAAAAGCCCAAAAAAATCTCTGGTTCTGGTTTTTTTTTTTTTTTTTTTGGGGGGGGGGGGGGTTAGGTGATTTAGATCACTCTTGGTTTTTTATTGATTCAAAGTTTGAATTTGGGGAGAAATTTCGACTCAAAATAAAGACAGGTTGGAAGTTGAAAAATCCATGGGCAGCTCATTTTTTCATATGTTGACATAGATTGCAATAGAAATCTATGTATGTATGATTCGACACACAACTTTGTAGTGAAAAAATTAATATTAAGAGAAAAAATGGGGCAAATTGGTGAAATCCTAATTTTTTCCATTTTTATATTGGAAAATGTGTGCTTAAGTGTTAATGGAAATTTATTTATTAATGAGTGTTGGTTGATCTATTAACTGGCTACAAATTTATATATTTATTTTATACATTTTTTAACTACGCATGGTTAGGCCCCTCTAAAATGTAAACTTATTTATGTATAATTGTTCTTTACAATATTTTGATTACTACATTATAAATATGTGTATTTTAACATCTCATGAAGTTTCGCTGAAAATTTCCACTTTTTCCGAATGTTTCCCTTAAACAGAGATATTTTTTAGAGTATTGGCAACAATATTAGCAATACTGATACATGATACCATATCCCTGATCATTGATACATAATGATACCAATACTCTGAAGACTGGTTGTGACATTGGGAAAAAAGGTGGAAGTTTTCAGCGATTGATGCAGCACAATTCTAGGTCAACCTTTGGCTAACCATTCATCAAGGAGTGGACCACAATCGTAGCCTATGAAGGACCAGATTTCGAAAGTTATGCAAGAAGGCAAGGTTTTGAATGACGACATTGGTGGGAAAACTGGCCAGGCCCAAAAACAATAAAATACAGGGCATATCAGACCCCTGTCAAACGATGCAAGCCCATGTCAGGTCATGAAAGTAATGGAAAATAAAAAATGTAAAACGTCATAATCTTCTTGTGTGTGTGTGTGTGTGTTTAGCATGTATTCGATCAAGGCGTGTCAAACCATTATTTCACAACAATATAGTCTGTCAGCTTTGGCCTATTGAAAGCATTGTTCGGAGTATCCTCAATATTATCCGTATCTCCAGCTCAGTGGTACCGTAACACTGGTAGTGATATCGATAACATTGTAGTATCAGAAATTCCACATATCGACCATATATTGCTAAGTATCGCCAATATTTTCAATTGTGTAAATTCCCGGTGTCGCTTGTATTGCCAATGTATAGCCAACATTTTTGTTTGTGTGAATTCCAAAGGTCACTTGTATCGCCAGTGTATTAGTGATATTTTGATAATATCACCAATGTATCGCTAATTTTTCGGTATCACCAAAAATCTGTTTATTAAAAAAATTTCCATTTCGATTTTTTTATGAGCGCATGGTTGTATGTTGAAATGCATGTTTGTATGTGTGTATATGTATATATGGATGGATGGATGGATGGATGGTTGGTTGGATAGATGGACGGACAGACTAATGGAGATGTGTGTGTGTGTGGACGCATGGATGGATGAATGGATCATGCATGTGTGTTTATATGTATGTATGTGCATGAATGGATGGATCCACCATTTTCCCCATGTCTCCCCAATGTTTCCTTGAGTCAATGATACATGCTTTTAGGCACCATTAAAAAGAAACTTATTATTTGATTCCTAAATACGCAAATATTCATCTGTCGCTATTAATTGATTCTTAAATATACAAATATGTATAGCTTAGCATCTCATGAAGTATCATTGAAAAATTCCATCATTTTCCCCGTGTTTCTCTAATGCTTCCTTGAGTCGACATAAATGCTTTTAGATCCCATTAAAGAGAAACTTATTATGTATGCATTTTTTTTCAATTATTTGATTATTAAATATGAATATCGGTATTTTAGCATCTTCCGGAGTTTCGATGAGAAATTCCATCATTTCCTCATGTTTCCCTCAGTCAGTGACAACTTTCCAGGTATTAGCGATAATATCAGTGATATCAATACATAATTCCATATCCCCAGCCAACGATACATGTAACGATACCAGTACTACGAACACTAGTTGAAAGTCAACCAAATAGGTCCTAATCAAACACAAATCAAGCACAACCTGGTGGATTAGGGCCCATTACCTATGCATACAACAAAGAGAGGATGAAATAATGAGGGGACAAAATGACAATTTACCCTTTCTTCCAATACTAGCCCCAAAATGGTCTATTCCACCGTGTTGACCGTAACGGCCCAACATCAATGCCAACATAGGCCAATACAAGCTCAACATAATAGATATTTAAAACGATGCATGAAGTTATTTGTATATAATTTATTTTTTATTTTTTGGGATGGGGGGGTAGAGGCTCTCACTTGTGGCTACATGGAACTGGACATCCGATTGGATCAGCTAGGACACATCTTCACCTCTGGAACAAACAAACCTAGCTCATTTAATAGGGCAAGTTAGGAATCAACGTGATAAAAGAACACTCTAACTCTAGGCTTAGTTGCCCAAACTCAAAAAAATTTGTGGATGAAAGCTAACAAGTCCAATGTAATAAGGTCCCAACACAACTGAAAAAAGGCTAACGGATAACCATCTAGGCCTGGAGCTTTGTCATGTTGAAGGTTGCACACTACTGCCTTAACCTCCTCTTCAGAGAAAGGAGCCTCGAGAAAGGCAGCTTCATCAGAGGAAAAACATGTAAAATCCATATTATCTAGGCTCAACCTCTCTCAAGGCTCCTTACTCCTTAGCAAGGTGTTCCAAAACGTTCACAATGGTTGTAACGGCTACCCCTATTACCATTATGATACGGGCCCCCGTATTAGCCGTGACGACCTTTTTTATTTAAAAAAAAAAAATTGTTACGGGGCCGTTACAAGACCATTACAGGGCCTTCACGGCATGTTTTTTCCGTAACAGCCGTCACGGCCGTTTCGACCCAGTAACGCGTAACGGCCGTTACATAACCGATTTTGAATACCTTGCTCCTTAGAAAGAAGAGTTGAATAGAAGCTAACAATAAGGTCGTCGCAGATGGCATTCTTGTGTGAGTCTCTTTCCGTCGACCAGGAGGGAGGAGATATAATTGACTCGCTCTAGCACTCGCAATGCCATGAAAGAACTTAGCATTCTTATCGCCTTCTTTTAGCCAAGTGACTTTAGAATGTTGATGCCACTTGATCTCCTCCTCCCTGAGCTAGAAGCAATATTTGGCAAAGAACTTATCTTTCTCGAGCTTCTCCTCTGCAGAAAACAGACCCCTCTCCTCTTTGATTTCCAGCAGTTGAATGGTTTGCAAGATGGAATCCATCTCGAGTTCCCACTAACCGAAAACCATCTTTTAGATCGTGACTTTTCTTTGAGGATCTTAAGTTTCTGAAAAAGCTTGAAGCCCGCATGACCTAAACCGAGAAGGAAGACCATCATTCCAAAATCAGATTCCCAAATCCATCCACTTTGAGCCAAGCCAACTCGAACTGAAAGGGCTTTGGGCCCTAATCAACCTCATCCACCTCAAGCGTAATAAAGCAATGGTCAGACACGGTTCTAAGAAGGCTCCTCTCCCAAAGGCAAATCCATTAGAGCATTCTTAATTACCCAATCTGAAAAACCCTTCATACTGCTAGTAACCCGATCACCGTTCAACTTTTCACAAGCAAAGTGAAACACGTCACAGAGAGAGAATCGACCCGCGAGCAATCCTCTTTAGCCCATAAACGAGGGTCCGAAAGAATGAAAATACCCCCATCAGAGTGCAAACCCAATCGCACTGAGGGTTTCCCAATCCACCCTTTAATAGCCCGAGATGGATTCAACAGCAAATTGATCCACCTTCTGGAGCTTAGATTGTTGAATAATCAAAATATTAGCCTTGGATTTAACACACAAATGCTTTACTTGGGCACAACCCTTACAATCACTCCTTGGAACGGCTTTAGCAATCGTGTCATGAGAAGCACCAAGGTTCATCAACTCCCTATCACCTTTTCGTCAACAAGGAGACTGACTCCATTTTTCAAACCAAGCTCGTGGCGCTTTCTTTAGTCCGGCCTTCTGTACCTTGCATAAGTTGTTGGATTTGCTTGAACAGGGGAGGATACGCCATCGAAAAAAGACAGAGACCCCTTGCCTCCACAAGATGAAATAAGGCCACAGAGTTCTTCACGATCCTCAAAGACCATACCCAAAAGTCTTGACAAACAGCATCAAGAATCCACCTCTTGATCCTAACGACTTCTCTATCAACGCAAGGGGAGGGGGATAGACAAAGGTCGAATCTGGTCTGTAACTGCCTGATTATTGCAAAAGCTAACATCACACTATAGGAGGGGAGCAACCATTGCATTCCTCGGGAATCCAAGGTTCAACATCGTGGAGGTGGGAGTGTAAGGGATCATAGGAAGTGATTCAACGTGATTTGAAATGCCAAGATCCGACTGTTGGTCAGTAAAGGGGGAGCAGACAAGCGAGGCTAGGGAATGATTTTATTTTTTTTTGGGGGGGGGTGGGAGGGGGGGTCGGAGAGAGAGGTAGCTCTATAGTGTCCCTGGGGGGGGGGGGGGCGCGGGGCAGAGGATCAAAGAAGCAGAAGAGGCAGACTTACCATTAAACACATCAAATCCCAAATCCTGGCCATAGGGACAGGGACCCGAACCATACTCAAAAAATTTCAAGATTACTAAATCGCCATCGCTCTCATATCCCGAAACCATAGATGTTCGGCATGCATCCATTACCATAATAACCATACCAGTATGATTCTTCAGAGGTCCTACCCCTCTGGCAAAGGAGAGATCGGTGTCGAGCAGACTACAGAAGGCAGAGGAGACAACAAGACACATGTCAACTCTACATTAATACCCCAGTACGATTGACAACGGTGCAGCTATAGAGGCCACATTAATACCATCAGCATCGGGCGTCAGAAAAATTGTCTTTACTAGCCACGCGGATAGAGCAAGGGACAAGGCAACGTAAATGCGAGTGGACTCGATTAGTGGAGAAAAAATCTCCTCCTACCATGTAGTGAGAACGGGGCTTAATGGGCAGTCGAAAGAAGGGCGAAAACAGGTGAGTGGCATCACCCTGTGTGAAGCAAACACCAGGTGCCCCACGTCGCCAAATAGCGATCAAAAGCAAGCCATGTAGCCCTCTATTAAAAGAGGGAAGAGAAACCTCTCTGTCTCGCGACATGGTGGATACGATCTGACCATTGAAAGAGTGGTACAGGTGTCGACTCCAAGCGATCCCTCCCCGACATAGCAAAGGAAAAAAGAGAGTTTTGTCATGACAGACAGATGAGATTGAGGCACAAGGAAGGGATGAGATGAAGCCAACTAGCCATGCCCCTCGATCCCAACCAAACATGAGGCGAAACCTCTCCCCGTCTGGAGCGATGGAACAAAAGCAAGAGATGCCCCAATGGCCAGATAAGATTGAGACGTATGAAAGGTCCGAGATGATGCCACCTAGCCTTGTCCTTCAATCCCAGCCGTACACACACCCTGCAGAGAGAACATTAATTCGTGGGAGTACCGAACACAAGCTCCTTCTCCGAAGCCTCCACACCCACCCTGAGCAAGGTTACACTGCCTCTCCCCTAATGCAACAACCTCAAATTGACATATGCATTCCATTCTCACTGGATTTTGGGCATCCTCAGCCTTAATCAGCACTGATTCCAGGAGCACGTTGTGATTCTTCATACGAATGCAACCAAACGAAAATCTTCCCAACTGAGCATGGATGGATCAATGTTAACCACCTCACCCTAAGCATGAGCTGATGTTGATTAGGGCTTCTTTAAACCATAACTCTAGCCGCAAGTTACAAAGATGAACCCATGAATCTAAACAGCTTAAAATAGACCAATCTGCCCACTTAGAAGTGAGGCCACTAGACCAGAATCATTAAGCCAACCTGCAAAGACGAGACAATCCATATCCTCATTCTCTCGAATGAAGAGCTAGAAATCCAGCTCTAACATCTGTCTGATAGCATAATCCTCTGGTCGAAGGCTGCGGTTCTCGAGCAACCACAAAGAAAGATCTTTCACAAAAGCGTCAAGTTTAAGAGTAGCCACCAAACACCAATGCGAAGTAGACCAAGCCTTATTAATGACTTGAGGATGAACCACAAGCACTGGTCCTACAAGAGACACTGACTTTGAAAACCAAATGGGGTCTTCGACACAAGGCCTGGACAATTTTCAAGACCTAACGAAGCAAAGATAACAAGATCCACCACCCCTGAAACTGCCTCCTTGAAACGATTGGGGTTAAACCTTAACCCCTACCTGACGAATCGTTGTAGCCTAGCGATCCGAGATCCCTTTACCCGTCTATGCTTTTCTCTGCCCATTTGAAGCTAGTATGCTAGTTTCTTAGTTAACCCTGGCCAAGCCATAGTGGGCAACCTAAGCTGTGAGCTGCTTTCCACTAATGCTTACCATTCAGCCCTTCTATAGCTTTGTTCATTTCATTCTCAGAGGCCATCTAACGATACCAAAGCCTTTAATAGTCCCCAAGCCTTCCACTCTAGGCATGACACGACCTCTTTTACCAACCCGAACTTGGCAAAAACATTGGAGAAATTCAATTCCATCCATTCCTCAGGGAAGTTGGAAATGAAGATAATCAATACCTCCCTGAGGGATTCGCCAGATTGAGCAAAAAAAATCTTATGCTCCTTTCTCCAACCTCTCCTTGTCGGAATCCATTACCCCTCCTCTCTGCGATTGTCTGCTCCATGATGAAAATCATACACTGTCGTGCCCTTGCCTTTACTTAAATACCTCGGCTCTTCCGACGCCGTTCGAACCCTATATGGACTGAGAGAGTTTCAATGATGACAAGAAGAACCTCTCTCAAAAACCCTAACTTGGGACTTGCTTTCGAAATATCCCACGAAATTGATCGACTTTGTTTAGAGGAACCTCCTCGAGATCTTCTCATGCGATTGTCCCAAGAACAACAGCTATTCTTCAACTGACGGGTGTCACCTCACAAATCTCGAGAACATCAACTATCCCATGTTCTATGGCTACCTTGAGAGGAATTTCTTACCTCATTGCAATATATTGAGAAATGATGCCTTTTGTAACTCTTTACAAATCCTTCTATTAGGGGTTTTGGCTCCGTCGAGAGGATTTAGCTCTCCCGAGCTTTAATCGCTCGCCCGGTCTAGAATTCTCACCCACAGCCAATTGTGTCATGGATTTGGTGCTACCAAGCCTGCTTTACCATTCAAGTGGCCTTTTAACAAAGACAACCAAAGAACAAGGAGAGGAGAGAAGTAGATACTTCAAAGTAGTAAATGTAAAATTGTAGAAAAATAATAAAAAAACAACATGCCAATTGTTGTTGGGGTGTTGCCCAAAACTGAAACCAAAATTGGGTGGGAGTCGGCCATCCATTTGATGGAAACTAATGATGATTATGATTGTTCGTTCAATGTGACTTTGAGACCATGCCCCATGCCCACTTGCAAGCATGTCAATCCAAACTATGGTCAGGCATCATTTAAGTATAAAAGCATGAGATAATGAATGTAGAATCCATGCACACCTCAACCATGACAATAATTCAATCCTAACACCATTCCAAAACTACACGAGGACATCTTGTGAGAAGCAACCACATAGATGCCAAGAAATGAATTGTCCATCCTGACAATTAAAAGCATTCAAAAAAACCAAACTCCATTTCTGAAGCATAAATCCAAGTTCCATGTTAATAGAAATATGGTATTGTATGATCATCAATATGGAAATGTCATCATTAACTTTTTCTTGAAAAATATCATCATACAATGAGAACAGATAATCTACTTTTAGAAATGAATGTAGAATCCATTTGAAAAATATCATCCATTTGATGAAAACTGATGATGATTATGATTGTTCGTTCAATGTGACTTTGAGACCATGCCCCATGCCCACTTGCAAGCATATCAATCCAAACTATCTAAACCATGGGTCCAAACTATGGTCGGGCATCATTTAAGTATAAAGGCATGAGCTAATGAATGTAGAATCCATGCACACCTCAACCATGACAATAATTCAATCCTAACACCATTCCAAAACTACACAAGGACATCTTGTGAGAAGCAACCATATAGATGCCAAGAAATGAATTGTCCATCCTGACAATTAAAAGCATTCAAAAAAACCAAACTCCATTTGTAAAGCATAAATCCAAGTTCCATGTTAATAGAAATATGGTATTGTATGATCATCAATATGGAAATGTCATCATTAACTTTTTCTTGAAAAATATCATCGTACAATAAGAACACATAGTCTACTTTTAGAAATGAATCAATAAAAAACAGTCGTACCATTTTGATCCTTCCTTGACATTTCCAATGGTAAATACGTCCAACGATTCTGATGGAATATGCCTGTGAACCATCTCCTGTCCATAATAATTCAATGGGAGCACGAGAAACAAGCAAATGACTGCCGCAATGGAGAAGATCCGAATACTGCAGATGGTTTTTACTATCCCATGGTCACTAAAATAACTTACAGAATTAAAAGGAAAAATGTTGCTGATTATACATGATGATTTCAAGAAAATTTGTTCAAGATGCCTACAGCTAAAGCACATACCTTGTAGCTTGAAAGGAAATAGAAGAAAGAAGCACAGATGGACACCATGTTAGGTAAAATGTCATGAAATAGGGAAATTTATTGAAAAGGGATGCATATTCCATATGCAGAATTCAAAGATAACATTCATGTTCCCCAAAGTTCTAAGAAAGAAATCATCTACAAAAGCCTATAGTTAAGCTGGACATGATTCACAGATATGCAACAGCTTGAGGGTTTGTTAGATAAACCTTCCTGCCATCTCTCACACTCCGTACATGAGTGGTATTATCATACACCAAAAATATAAATAATGTACATCTCCTATGGAAGAACTGATTTTATTTTCTCTTCAAGAAACCCCTTCTTTTCACATGTTATTAGTAAAAAGTAACACAACACACTCATTCACACGCAAGCACAAATACTTCATAGCTATTTTTCTTACTTGTGAAGCAAGTTTCCCTCTCTAACTAGACTAGTTATCCAAGTGTGACCCAACTTTCCAACTCACTAAACCTGTGGATTTCCAAATCTAGGAACCAATTGAGAGCAAGGTATTCAAAAATGGTTATGTTAACACTAACGGTGAGACCCGCTGCGCGATACAGGGCTATAATGCCCAATCTGAAGGAATAAAAAAAAATGGTCTGTAACAGGCCAATACGGGCCTATACATTTTTTTCCTCCAGAAAGTATTCGATCATTACAGGGCCATAACAGCCATTATGGCCCGTATTGTAACGATCATACAGCCACACCTTACGCCAGCTGCTACCACTACCGAATACCCTAATTAGGAGCATCTAATACCTTAGTGAACCAGCCCACCGTGAGACTATTTTCTTGTCCAAGTGCTATGCCCGTATTTTGTCTACCATATTTTGAACTGAGTCCATGTCGAGGGCTGCCAACCACTCATTGTCAGGAATGATTTCTAGGATGTATCAGAGAAATTCCATGCTGATGTTAATAAGGTTCGAAGTTACACAATACAATTTCTCATATGTTATTCTTTCATCCATCACCAATCACCATTGGATTTTTCTGACTATGATCACTGAATCCTAGCTGCGAATGATAGAATTTGGCCCTTTCCCTTCTGTTTGTGTTCAACTTGTACATTATCATATTGGTTTGTCCATGGAACCTTTGGTTTGTCTTTGCTCATGTGAGGTGTCTTAACAAAGTTCAAACAGACTTCCAATCCCCTTCTATTATGGTGTGCGCTCTCTTTGGAAAGATTTGCATGAGCATGTATTTCAAAATCTGCATTAGTGAAGCTCCTAGGATCCTACTTTATTCAAGTTCATTTATTCAACAAGGAATGATACATGCAAATGATTTTCGTTTTTCAGTTGGAAAATTGGAACTTTTGCATGAGGCAGTTGAATTTATAACGAAATAAAGTATACCCAGCATAAACTCCATCTGGATGTTACATGTCAATCCCAAAACTGGGTGATGGAGAGAGCTCAATGTGAGGAGGTAGGCAATCGTCAAACTTTTGCTAAGAAAATATGAGAAACATCCAACCCCAATGTTAAGATGATGATTATTTACAAATTCTTTCTCATTTCATGGTCTTTTCTTTATGTTTCTTCCCAAAGTTTTCACTCAGGAAAAAAAAAAATTCCGGGGTAATTTTAGTCATACTAGATTTAGCAATCAAACTAGTCCATGGATGGGGTTGCAGTGGTACCCTATACAGAGTGTTTTATCATTGATAAGAAGCTCTACCATTTGAGCCAAATTAATAGGATGAGATTCATTGTGAAACTGGATTATTCACAAGATGGTAGCTTGGGTTGAGATTTCATACAGAAACAAAAGCAAAAAGACTCATCAGTCCTACATGTCGTAACAAAATATCTTCAGCAAACTCGGAAACAAAATATTGAATTAGAAATATTATTTTTTTCATTAGGATGCAGTATGTTGCTAGTTCAAGTAAAAAATTTAAGATGGCGCTTTGATGTCACAATTTTTTGGCTAGAGGCTACTAGAAGTAAGCATTTGATCACCTGAAAACAAGCAGTCTGAGGAAGACCACGGCATCCAACCCAGCAGTAGCCAAGACGTCATCCTCTGTTGATTTCCAGGCCTTCAATATCCAGCTGGGAGAAGGCAGTAACATCTCGAAGCAAAACGCATCTGGAAGCATAATGTTCTCTTGAGCAAGAAGCCTCCCCCCAAAGTACACATTGACAAGGCCTCGCTGTTTTCTTAAGATGGAATAAAAACACAAGAGCAATCCGCACATGCCTATATTGATGCCTGCAGAGGTTAGAAGAGCAGAGACATTCATCTCTGTCCGCTACAGATGAAAAGTATAGGCATCATTTAGCAGATGAACAACAAGAGTGGGAAGTCTTCAAGGATTTCTCCAGTTGCAGGGACATCGTCAAGCAAGCAGGTATTCTAGAGCAACTTAAACTCTACGATAAGCAAAAGTCCAGAAGCTGCCAAAAAAAATAGTAGAAGAAAAGTCACCAAAAATGTCAAGAGAGTTGACAAAAACAGTGTTCACAGATGTAATGCCTAAGAAACATGAGTTGTGTAACGCAAATAATGACATAACCCATGACACACAATGCAGATCGTTCCAGTGCATACCGGACGGATGTTTTTTTCTTCTTCTTCTTTCTCCACAAAAGCTTTTTTTTTCTTCTTCTTTTTCTTCTTCTTTTTTTTCTTTTTCTTTTTTTTTTTTTTCTTTTTTCCTTTTTTGATAACCTTGGATATTTCCAAGGTGGTAAGGTTTACAAACGTAAGACAACCAGGGACCAAACCCTGGATCACTCACACCCCACACACATCTCTATAACAAAAGCTATTATTGTTGCAACGTTACAAGCCACTTCTCTTCGAAGTGGAAACACTTTCAGCCCACCAGAGACCATGGGAGAATAGAGATGAGAGAAGATTTGAAAGATGGAAATCTATTATTGTAATGTCAGTGATATTATCAAAATCGTTGGGTCAGCGATATAGATAAGAAGTGTAAAATAAGATTTACACCACATCAAAGATATTATCGACAATATCGCCAATATTTCATAATATTTGGGATATTGCGCCAACCAAGTTAGTATAAATGTGTAGTATCGATGATAATATCAATAATATCGTTGACATCAAAACTTTTTTTTTTTGAAGGGTATAAAAAAGTTGGGAAATTTACTTTAAAAAAGCCTTATATGATTGTTTTTTTTCCTTAATTTTTTTGGGAGATCTCTTCCTAGGGTAACTTAGACCACTCCTCTTGAGGTGTTTGAATTAGAATATCAAATTTAAGGAAGAAATCACAACTGGAGAGCGAACATAAACCGCGAGTCTGAGGTGAGAAAAAGATGAGAAAATGTCAACTTTTTAGACATTTTAGCATGAGTTGCACTCTATGCATGATTCCCGTGCATTAAAAAGGATTGAAGCGAAAAGATCATAACTTTAGTGGTGGAAAATGGAGGAAATTGGGAAATCCTAGTTTTCTCCAATTTTACTCAAAGTAAAATTTGACATATTCATTAGTGGTTGATCTATCGTTTGGCCACAAGTCTTCCTTTTTTTCCAAAAATTACTTTTAATTATTTAAAAATTGAATATTGTCAATTTGGAAAATAGATGTTGACGAGTGTTGATTGATGTGCAAGTTTATACATTCATGAGTGTTGGTCAATCTATAGATTGGCAACAAACTTTCTTTCATAAAAAATTTTAAACTATTTAAAAAATAACTAAATATATATACAGAGAAATCTATCTATTTTGAAAAGGATGATTAAGTTGTTTTGTAAATTGTTTCTTACATTTATGTATGTATGTATGTATATAGATGGATGCATGTATTGATGGATGGATGTATCAATGCATTTATGAATTTATGGATGGACGGATCAATATATCCAGGTACGTATGTATGGATGTAAGGATGTATGGATGGATGGATGGATGGAACTCATTTTGTATATAATTGCAATGCTTTTGTCCAACAAAACTTGATTTAGGTCCCTGTAAAATAGAAACCTATTATGTATAGTTTTTTTCTTGGTAATATTTTGAGTCCTAACTCCTAAGCATGTCAAAATGTCTTTTAGCATATCCTGAAGTTTCACTTGAAAATTCCACATTTTCCCATTGTTTCCTTCAAACAATGATATTCTATCCGACATCAGTAATATTATCGACAAAACTGATACATGTGTTTGCACCCCAATTTATCAATACATGTAATAGTACCAATACTCTAAATTAACACCGAATGATGTAGGACATGAAAATTAAATATGATATGCGAGATTTCAAGCTTAAGATCATGTTAGTTCATAAACAATTACACAAATTCCATATCCCACATGAAAGTCCAAACTTTCAATTAAGGGGAATCTATGCGGGTCCATGTCTACACATGATAGGGCTGGATCAATAAAAATTATGAATCAAACGATACTCAAAGATAAGAAATAATCATTCACACATGCCTAGTAATCAATCCCTAATCCAAGAGATTCAGAAATTTCAATTCGGGGAACCCTAGGGTAAGAAAAGGGGCATAAAATTGGAGATTTGAGTAATTTAGGGTTAGGTTTAGGGATTTTGGGTAAAAGTGGAGTGAAAGAGAGGAGAAATACGAACCAGAGAAGTACCGCACGCGTGGACAATAACAATGGCCCAGACGCACATGCGTGTGATCTCGGTCGCACGTGTGTGGGGCCCACTATTCAAAAAAAGGTCACCTTGGCCCTGGTCGGCCAGGGATGGACTCCAAAACCCCCAAATCTCAGCTCCATTCAATGTACGGTTTGTGCATGGTGCTCCGCTGACTCTATATGGGTGATCATGGACCAGTTAACGAAATCGGCTCATTTCCTCCCTATCAGAGTTTCGAACTCTGCAGACGAGTTGGCGAGGTTGTACATCAAGGAGATTGTACGTCTGCATGGAGTTCCCTTGGAGATTGTGTCGGACTGAGACCCGCGATTTACATCCATTTTCTGGACTCGCATCCAGGAAGCGATGGGTGTAAAGTTAAAGTTCAGTACTGCGTTCCACCCACAGACTGACGGGCAGACGGAAAGGGTGAATCAGATTCTGAAAGATATGTTGCGAGCCTGTGTGCTGGATTTCAAGGACGATTGGAATGACTGTCTTCCTTATGCAGAGTTCGCCCATAACAACAACTTCCAGGCGAGTAATGGCATGGCTCCTTACGAGGCACTGTATGGGGGCCCGTGTAGAGCGCCGCATGTTGGGCAAAGGTTGGCGAGAAGAGCTTGATTGGCCCGGAGTTAGTTCAGGTGACTTCAGAGAAAGTCGACATTATCAGGCGCCGACTTCTGACAACGCAGAACAGACAGAAGAGCTACGCCGATACGAGGCCGTGACCGCTAGAGTTTGAGGTCAGAGACCATGTGTTCCTCAGAGTTTCTCCTATGAAGGGAGTTCTTCGGTTTGGCAAGAAGGGGAAGCTTATGCCTCGATTCATTGGCCCATTCGAGATATTTGATCGAGTGGAGGCGGTGGCGTACCGCCTTGCTTTGCCCACTCCACTTGCAGGTGTGCATAACGTGTTTCATGTATCTATGCTGAAGAAATACGTTCCCGATCCTTCCCACATTATCAAATGGGAGCAGGTACAGTTGAGCGAGGATGCTACATATATACTGCAACCGACGCGTGTCCTAAACAAGAAGGAACAGGTGCTACGTAGCAAGGTTATTCCACTCGTGAAAGTGCTGTGGACGCATCACCGTCAGAATCTAACCCAAATACACCCTTGGATCAGGGGAAATGTCCCATACATGGCCATGTACTTGTGGCCCTGATCGAGTGACCGTAACCGTTGAACTGACACTGGTCCGCCACAGTCGATCTGCAAACCCGATCGGAACGAAAACTCAGCCTGACCTAGATCCAATGTCAGGGAGCTTAAGTCCGACCGCACGTGGAAAAGGGGCCACCAGAAGTGCTCCGTTGGACTGAAACAGACGGCCTTTGGATATAACCTAAGTATACCTTGGCCCTGGGGCCATTTCCATCAGTCCTAGGCCTATATAAGGACCTGAAACACTCTCTCTCATATTCCATACGAATTCTAAAAACCCAAAAAAAAAAGAATAAAGAAAGTGAGAGAGTGAGTTGGAGATTCTTCCTTGGATTCGATCCCGCTACTCCACGCACTCAACCACCATCCCTATATCGCTATACAGGCGATTCCGACTCCATACTTGGGTAAGAAAACCTAACCCTAACTTGTCTTAGGGTTTCCGACTAGCGTAATAGATGAATTAGCTAACCTATTCCCTGTTATAGGCTATTGTGGTGCCGTAGACAAGACTTAGCCTGTAAAACTGAGTTCGCTACGAGTCTACCGGCAAAAGGTGCGGACTATAAACGTATAGGTTATGGTTTTCAAGGCTTTCAATGTCGGCTAATGATTTATTATTGACATGGGTGCCATTTCACATGCTTAATGCGTTGTCTTTTTCACCTTACATGTACATATGAATTATGTCGAAGTAGTGCAATTCATGTGTTTGTTAAAATGTTTGTATGAGTATGGAATCTAGATTTGGGTTTACTATGATTAACTGTTGTAGACATATGGTTGAGGTATACGTGACAATTCCTTAGTGAAAGGATTTGCCCTAATACGTGCTATCACCAACATACGTCATGTATGTTGGAATATATAGTCTAAGTGTTTGTAGAAATGTCTGAATGAACAGGCATGTAGTAAATTGTATTTTACATGGGTGTTGAGATGAGATTCTCAACTACCTTAGTGATGTGTATGATTTCCTCCATGTAACTTATGTTCTTTGTCTGTTTTACTTAGGGACTGCATATGTGTGAATTCATGTTTAAGTTGAAATCCATCGAATGCTCACATGCTCGTATGATTGGAATATGTGATCCATTATTGCTCTGATTATCTTATAAGATTATCTGTTATAATTGAATGTGCTTGGGACTGCAGTATAGTCCAGGCAATCGGTAATAGGCACTGAATAGGTGGCTGAGGTTGTTTCGCCACAGAGGACGTGTTCGATGAATCCGAGCCGTACTTGGGTTGTCGGCAGTGGTTAGGCCACACGGAGTGCTTACGCACTTCATGTCGATCAACTCAACATGCGCTCGTACTAGTCAAGCTCGTCAAGTAACCCGATTGACCCGATGTATGTTCACCATGTATGGACGCTACTGCTTGAATCTAAGGTACCAAACTCACCAGTGAAAACCCCTTTAACCTTGGTACCTCGATCCGCCAAGACTCATGAGCCGGGCATGGTGGTATGAGACACCGTGGTCGAGCTGTCGGCCTACGCTGGGGTGACGAGCCTCCCCATAGTGTCCAGTGAGCAACACAGCCTCGTGAGCCGAATACGGTGGTATGAGACACTATATTCGAGCTGTCGGCCTACACTGATAAGGTGACGAGCCCTTTGTAGTGACCTCGAGCGTACGCTAAGACTGCGTAGAGGCGACGAGCCTTTCCGTAGTAACAAGAGTACAAACTAGGCCTGCACTGATAAGGTGACGAGCCCTTTGCAGTGACCTAGAACCGTAACATCGTATGAGATTTACTATAACTGACGACCCTAGAATAGATCATCGTTTGGGAATTGATATAAGGGAGGTACCTTAGCTTCCCAATCCTGCTGTATGAAAAGGACTAATAAGAACTTGGTAATCATACTCATGCACCGCATTGCATGTGCCGTTTGGCGATGTGTAGAGAGCACGAGGAAGTGACTGACATGCGCGACCGTTAGATGAAGATCGCTGAGGGAGTGCAGGCGAGGGCATGCATCATTTATACATACCATTCCTGCATTAATCAGAGTACTTAGGGATGTTTGATTGTATTGCTTTATCATTACTACTTGACTGAATTGAGAACATGTTAACCTTTGCTTTATTGTTCCACTGAGTTGATCAATCACTCCTACATTACGGGACGGTGTTTTAAACACCAACCAGACTGTCTTAGTTGCAGATGGAGACCCGATTGGCGAGGCAGAGCCAGATTTCGAAGACGAGGAAGATGCTTTCTCATATATGCAGTATTCAGGCGAGTTCATATAGACCGTTCTGATCGACGTGGCTTCAGGGTTACACTTGTAGAGGACTATTACATTTTTGACATTTGGTATTTTGAAACAATACATGTAATTATTGACCTGGCAATGCATACATACTTTGGGGACTTATACTGATTTGTAAAGTTATACATATTTAAGTCAATCTTCCGCTTGCGTATTACAACTGTCCCTGGATTATGCTTTGCTGATTTGGCTTAATTTTATTCATGTCTTATGTACTAATACAGACAACATTTAATCATCATTAAACATGTTGCATAAGTGATGCGTTGGAACTCAGGAGTTGGACTTCTACTCGACCCTCGATTTTCAGGGCGTTACATTCGCCGAAGTTTCAGCCCTCCTGTAGGGCCAGATTCTGAAATTCTGCTGTCGGGAGGAGAATTGCTACAATAGATGATTGATTCGAAATGTAAATGATAGGGTGAGATGAGAAGAAGGGATGGTAGAAGATGGGTAGTAGAGATGGCTATGGATGGGGGCAAATCGGGATAGATGTGGCTTCGCACCACGGTAATTAACCCTTCGATGAAGGGAGGGCTTCGCACCCAATTAGGCTTCACAACTCAAAGAATAGGAAAACGCAAAATATTTATTAATCTTCAATCAATTAAAAAAAAGCTACAAGGGGTGCCTATTTATAAGAAAACCTTATACCCCAAAACTCGCGCCATGTGCGCAACCTATTACTTGGCAATGAAGTAAACCAAAATAAAAAACTAATCAAAAAAATCTAAAGCGTCTATGATGTTCTAAATAACATTAATAAGCAAAACCTAAAATATGAAATCAATCTGACTAGTGGGCCACGATCATGAGATCCGTGATGGGCTGTTCTTGACTAACGGGCCCACTATTTTAAATCGAAACTTCCGTCTTCCAGGTAGGATGTCCAGATCGACGGTGGGGCCCTCCTGGCGTACGTGTGTAGGAGGGCGGGGTGAGTACGTGTGTGCACGTGATGTCCCCATCAATTCTCCCCGGCTGCAAAGATTTCGCCACCGGCGAAATAAAACTCCTAAACCGCTCCAGGATATCAGGATCAAGTCTCTGAAGCTCCTCCTCAGTGAGCCACGTGCTGTCTGAAGCTGGGCGTGACTTCCATTTAACCAGGTACTTCTGAAACCCGCCGTCCGACGTTGAAACTATCTGATGGTCCATGATATCCTCTATTTCCTTTTTGGGTGTGTAAAGGTTAGGTACGGGAGGTAGAGGCTGAGAAAATGGGTCGGGAAGGATAGGTATGAGAGGTAGAGGCTGGAAAGATGGGTTGGGACGGGTAGGTATAGGAGGTAGAGGCTGGAAAAATGGGTTGGGAATGGTAGGTATGAGACGTAGAGGCAGGGAAAATGAGTCAGGACAGGTAGGTATGGGAGGTAGAGGCTGGAAAAATGGGTCGGGACGAGTAGGTATGGACGTAGAGGCTGAGAAAATGGATCGGGAAGGGGTCATGATTCAAGGGATAATATGGGGAATGAGGACGGGTAGGCAAAGGGCCGGACAAAGTATTATTGGTCCCCTGAAAAGTAACTAGATCCTCCACGTTGAATATGGAACTAATTCCTATAGAAGGTGGAAGATCTACCTCATACGCATTGAGACCGTTTCGTTTTATAATTTTGAAGGGTCCAGCGCTACGTGTGTGTAACTTACGAACAGCCCCCGGAGGGTACCGTTTGGGCCAGATGCGGACTATCACATAGTCCCCAATATTGAATTCTTTGAAACGTTTATGTTGGTTTGTAGAAAATTTGTAATGTTCATTACTAGTAGTGATCTTCTGCCTGATTTCTTGATGCCATGAATAAATGTGATGCGCAAAAGACTCCGCAGGCTCTGACACCCTATGGGATAGTGACATAGGGACAAGATCAATAGGTTTCCCAGGTTTATAAACAGTAATGACTTCATAAGGACTGAGACCTATGGACCTATTGACAGAACTATTAAACGCAAACTCGGCTGTAGGTATTATAGTGTCCCATGTTCTGATGTGCTCTATATCCCTCCTAGGGAGAGACTCATCCGGTAGATCATCAAGAAAGACATCACGTAACTCATCCATTATCGAAATGGCCTCAGTGGGTAACTCTACACTAGTGCTTGGTGCACTCTCTCCAGCCACAAGGCCGCACATGTCGTACCCCTCAAAATAGTGGTCTTGATGTCTCTCATAGGGTGGGTGCACGGGTGCACACCCATAATTGATTCCTTCACCAACTCCATTCATTGGTCTATCCACCAGGCCACCTGCATGAGATGGGACATCTACCCCAATGGTGGGGTTTGTCCTGGCGATGGTCTTTAGTCGGGTAATGCGCACATCAAGTTGTTCTAAGTATTGGTCCATTTCCAAGCGCTTAATCATAAACTCCAACTTTTGGAACAACTTGTTTAGTGCTCTTTCAATTGTTCCATGTTTAGTGTAGGGTGCCAACCCAAATTCAGCAATATAGTTGTCAAAATATAAGAATTTTTTTTTTTAATTTTTAAAAGAAACAACCTAGTTTCTAAAAACGAAAAAGGAAAGTTTTTAAAACAAGTTAGGAAAGTTTCCAAAAAAAAAAAGAAACCTAGTTTCTAAAAACGAAAAAGGAAAGTTTCTAAGAAAAACAAATTAGGAAAGTTTCTATAAAAAACAAATTAGGAAAGTTTCTAAAAAAAAACAAATTAAGAAAGTTTCTAAAGAAAAGTAACCTAGTTTCTAAATACGAAAAAGGAAAGTTTCTAAAAACAAATTAGGAAAGTTTCTAAAGAAACAAATTAAGAAAGCTTCTAAAAAAAAACAAATTAAAAAGTTTCTTTAAAAAAAAACAACCTAGTTTCTAAAGAAAAAGAAAAAGAAAAAGGAAAGTTTCTAAAAATAGAAAGTTAGTTTCTAAAAAAGAAAAAGTAAACTAGTTTCTAAAAAAGAAAAAGGAAAGGAAATTAGTTTCTAAAAACAGATTAAGAAAGTTTCTAAAAAAAATAGAAAAGGAAAGTTTCTAAACCTGGAAATAGAAAACTAAGTTAATTTCTAAAATAATTCAAATAAGAGGATAACAGAAAATTTTAGCAGCTTATGTTAGGGTTTATGGACCTCTAAACAGCCATATATGATGAGAATTGATGCGTAATGGACATAAACAACCAAACCCTAAAAATGTAATGAATTTCCCTACAAGAACCCTAGGCTTTTATACCAAATTTGATGCAGGACATGAAAATTAAATATGATATGCGAGATTTCAGGCTTAAGATCACGTTAGTTCATAAACAATTACACAAATTTCATATCCCACATGAAAGTCCAAACATTCAAGTAAGGGGAATCTATGCGGGTCCATGCCTACACATGATAAGGCTGGATCAATAAAAATTATGAACCAAACAATACTCAAAGATAAGAAATAATCATCCACACATGCATAGTAATCAATCCCTAATCCAAGAGATTCAGAAATTCTAATTCAGGGAACCCTAGGGTAAGAAAAGGGGCATAAAATTGGAGATTTGAGTAATTTAGGGTTAAGTTTAGGAATTTTGGGTGAAAGTGGAGTGAAAGAGAGGAGATACGAACCAGAGAAGTACCGCACACGTGAACAACAACAATGGCCCAGACGCACATGCGTGTGATCTCAGTCGCACGTGTGTGTGTGGCCCACTATTCAAAAAAAGGCCACCTTAGCCCTGATCGACTAGAGATGGACTCCAAAACCCTCAAATCTCAGCTCGATCCGATGTACGGTTTGTGCATGGTGCTTCGCCGAAGTTTCAGCCCTCCTGTAGGGCCAGATTCTGAAATTCTGCTTTGGGGAGGAGAATTGCTACAATAGATGATTGATTTGAAGTGCAAATAATAGGGTGAGATGAGAAGAATGGATGGTAGAAGATGGGTAGTAGATATGGCGATGGATGGGGGCGAATCGGGATAAATGTGGCTTCGCACCATGATAGTTAACCCTTCAATGAAGGGAGGGCTTCGCACCCAATTAGGCTTTACAATTCGGAGAGTAGGAAAACGCAGAATTTTTATTAATCTTCAATCAATTAAAAAAAAGCTACAAGGGGTGCCTATTTATAAGAAAACCCTATACCCCAAAACTCGCGCCATGTGCGCAACCTATTACTTGGCGATAAAGTAAACCAAAATAAAAACTAATCAAAGAAATCTAAAGCGTCCATGATGTTCTAAATAACATTAATAAGCAAAACCTAAAATATGAAATTAATCTGACTAGTGGGCCACGATCATGAGATCCCATGATGGGCTTTTCTTGATTAACGGGCCCACTCTTATGAATCAAAACTTCGTCTTCTAGGTAGGAGGCCCTCCGTGGACGTCATCATCGATCCAGATCGCCGGTGGGGCCCTCTTTTCAGCGTACGTGCATAGGGGAGCGGCGTGAGTGCGCGTGTGCTCGTGATGTCCCATCACCGAATATCAAGAATGCACAGAATTCAAGTTATCAGGTTGCATATTTTCCCTGTTTAGGAGATGAATTACTCTAATATACTGTATCCATGGGATTCAATAACAGTTACATAAAAGGCGTTACATAACAGTAATGGCGGGCACTATTACACAATACAGGGCCATAATGAACGTTTAAAAAAAGCCCATAATGGTTGTATGTTAAGGGTCAAATATTGCATATTAGACCCCAGTTATTACCTGTATTTGCGAATATAGTACTGTTTAATGGCCTATTTTAAACGTGTTTGTGTTGCAAGGTGACTTTACGAGCTTGGACTAAAACAGGATGCTTAAAGCACAGATTTGATGCTCAGAATTTATCAAGGCAAGGAACGGACTCCAGGGGACCAAGATCGACGGATTTACACGCCAGAGATCCGAGAAAATCGAGAAACTGAAGCTCAAGTGGCTCGAAATTGGTCCAAAATGCAAGATCAGAAGGTTCTCACCATCCGTTTGGCTCAAAAATTCATACATGGCCTGGGGACCATAAATTAACCGTATACATAAAAAATCAGCCATTGGATCTTGGTGGAAGTATCCCAACGGACAGATCAGCCCAAAAAATAGTGAATTGGGGCCCACCTGATGTATGCATATGCTTCAATTTTGGTCTCAACACTTAAAATGAGGTAGCAAAGCAGATGGACGGATCGGATTTCTCACGAACATCACGATGGACCCCACATGTACATTGCATGTACATAGGGTACACGTGCACGAGAAGTGCACTGGACAAAGAGTCCGGTCAAACATATGGCTGACCGACTAATTTCTAAAATATTTGAAAATCAATAGCATCCATACGGACGACGACCGGTTTTGAGTAGTGGGGCCCACCCATCATCCATTAGCATAAACTAGGCCATCCATTCACTCAGGGGGGTGGCCAAAACTCTCGCCAAGCTTTCCTTTTGGTCTCATGCGTATGATCACACGGTTTTCACCATCAAACGCAGGATGAACGGCGAGTTGAGTTGGTACAGTGGGCCATGTCATAACCTACCAAAATCACCCCTTCTCGACTGATTTTTCACCAAGAATCCAATTAACGGGGTGGATTTCTCTAAATATATCATTATGGGGCCCACCGAGCATTCCAGCGCAAGAACTTCCCCTTTACGCACGATCGGACGCACCTGACTTCCGTAGGCTGTTCTGCGATCAAGATTGTGATCAGATGGATGATCCAAACTATTCATAACTTTCAAAGGGGGGTCTTTACCCCAACCATGCAACCAAAACAGGTTTCTTGGCCATGTACCGTCCCGAAATTCAATCCAAACGCAACTGTCTTTGCGTTGCTGCATAACTGGTTGCGTAAAAGCCACGCACACCGACTTTTCTCCCTAGCACCGACCTCTCCAGCCTATAAAAGAGAGAGAGGGAAGGACATGGGAGAGGATCATCTTGGGCTGGACGTGAAGCAAAGAAGAGGGAGAGAGAGTAGAGTTGTTTCTCTTTTGCTTTTTCTTTTGTTTATTTTATTTGGTTTAAGGGACTTAACCTGATCATGTTGCGAGGCTAAACCTCTTAGCTAGGGCTAAGAGGTGAAGCTTATAGTGTGATTGGGTTGTTAGCTTTGCTTTGATTCATGGTTATTGAACTCTGATGGATTTTAGTTTGATTATTAAGAAATACTTTTAGTTTTTAATGGTTTATTGTGACTCAAATTACAATAGATCTGCAATAGCTTTAAGTATGTTCTTTTCTTTATGAGATTGTGAACTTAGGAGGTCCTGTTGTTCACCATTGTCTCCTGGGCATGGTTGGGTGACAGAACCCCTTCCTAACTTTCATAATTCTCTTATGATTGGCTGTGAGATTGGTAAATTGTTGTTGTTTACCATAGTCTCCTGGGCATGGTTAGGTGATGGAATCATTTCCAAATCTTCGCCATTCTGATCTATTGATGATTAGACCCATGAAAAGTTCAGAAACCTGACAAATCTCTACTTACCAACTGGATAAGATAGGACTCCGATTCCAGTTGTGTCCTTGAATTATGCAAGGTATCTTCCCAATTGCTACAAGTGGATCCTCTGAATCCCTAGTTTCCTACCTCTGAATTCTTTGAGTTTTAAATTAATATTTCACTATTATTCCCTCAATTACATTCGACTTAGATTTCATCTTAGTCTAGTTCTAGTTCTACTTAGTTTCAGATTACGTACAGGTTTCAGTCCCTTGGGATTCGACCTCGGTCTCACCGAGTTTATTACTACATCACAACCCTATACTTGGGGAGTGAACACTGTAACAGGCCTTTACGCTTGTAATGGGCCATTTTTGAATAAATAGTAACAGATTTTTTTCCTCTAAAGTTCTTTAGGGAAATGGTATAAATGATTAGATATATGCGTTAGTGAGATGAATCCCATGAAATACATGAACTTCGATTTGTTCAGTGTACTCAAATCAGGCTGACGCTCTTCATCCAATTTTTTTTAATTTCTCTTCAAATATCTGGAGTGTAATGGTGTATAATGAATAGGTGGAATGAGTCTCATGGATTGCATGAAGTTTAGGACGTTTTCGTGCTGTGTTCAAGTGTACCCAACAGGCCAACACTATTTATCTGAATTCTTATTTTTATTTTTATTTTCCCAAATTTCTTGAGGGGGATGGTATATAATGATTGGGGATACGCATAAGAGGGATAAATTCCACTCATTTAGAATAAAAAAACTGGAGTTAAGAGTCAGTCGAGTAAATAGAACACAGGTAGTCATTACAGCCACTGTTACCATTTTTGAATGCCTTGATTAGAGCATTTCATATTGCATGTTCGACTTTAATATATATATATATATATATATATATATATATAGAAATGCATGTTCGACTTTAATATATATATATATATATATATATATATAACCATATTGGATCATGTCATTGAAGGTCAAGGTGACCCAACGAGTAGAATTTCACATGGTCAATGGGCTTCAAAGGAGGAACTGTGGAAATACTCTTCCATAGTCCATGGGTTAGACATTTGGTGTTATGGGGTTCCTCATTTAACAACAATATTGTCCGGGGGATAATGTCACATAACTGCATTTAAAGGACATTTATAGCATCCTCCTACCAAAAGTCCATATAAGCGCAACCCATGGTTCAGTGAGATGCAACCTATTTTTTGAGGGGCCACATCATGCGAGGGGGATTCTCCCAAAAGCTTTCTAGATTGGAAGAGCAACCCTATCCACACTTTGGCAATCTAATAGTTCTAATTACAATCTTCTGACATGGAAGATACTTGGGACATTTAAAATCTATAGTAGGGCCCACCATAACAATGTCCTAGACCACCAAACAATTGGCCCCACTTGTACGAACTGGGAGCATCAAGGACAGTTCCTGTACAACCTATCATTGGTGTAATATATCCTCTCCTAAGAAGTGGGGCTTTAGAATCCCAAATTCCTGACTCTTACTACACTCAACAAGGTAGTCAACAATCACCCAAATCCAACCCAAGATACCTTACCTGATTTCAATGGATCTATATCCTAAAATCGGACCCTTCTAAATATCAATTCGGCTTTGGGTCCATCATTTTAGACTTGTTTAAAAGCAGTCCAGATAGCAGTTTTTTTTCAAGAGAGACAACAAATTTTATTGAAAAACCTACCAAAAAGCAGGTAAAGAATACAATGCAAAACCAGCAACCAAAAATGGAAGAGAAAAGCAACTTTAGCTGCTTTGACATAGAGGACCCAACTCTTTACAAAACCTTTTAACTACACCTATTACTCTTTCCACCAAGGTCCTGCCATTCCTAAAGCAACGCTCATTCCTCTACTTCCAAATAGCCCAGAAGATGGCCATGATGAGGAGAACCCAAACTATTTTCCCACCTTGTGAGTAAAACGGCAATGGATGAACAAATGATCGATTGACTCCATGTCCACCATACATAGCAAAAAAATGTTTGGGAGAAAATGGGATTTTTGCTGAAAATTATCGATGGTCAACACTCTTTTACAACTTAGCAACCAAATGAAAACCGTCACATGAGGGGGCACCATAAAAACAGAGGTGGAACGGATGCAAAGGATCGGGGACCCTATCTAACTCTACCAGAACCTTCAAAAAGGAGTGAACATAGAATTTCCCGAAATGGTGGCCTTACCATATCAAGGAATCCTCATCTTGAGGTGAGGGAACAACAACTAGCTTGAGATGATCTAATAAACTGATGTACTCCAACGCCTCATCGTCTGAAAGATTCCTATGACATGGAGGACACCACACTATCATGCCTCCACAAGAACAAAAAACATTAAGAAACTACAATGTTGCGATCTGGAGTGAGAGCGACTATTCTTGGGAACTCATCCTCAAGTAACCTATCACCACACCAAACACATGACCAGAATTGGATCCGATTCCCACCCCCAATGATGAAGACAATATTTTTGTGAACCAGATGCTTTATCAACGCTATAGCTCTCCAAATACTAGCACTAGGTAAAGGGATGATCTTTTCACAAACCAACCACCTTCTTGAGTTCCATACTTACTAACAATGATCTCTCTCCAAAGTCTGCCCGCTTCGGTTCCGAACTTTCAAATCCACTTCTCAAAGAGAGCAAGGTTCATGAGCCCCAAAGAGACCATAGCCAAAGACCGAAGCTCCTAATTAGAAACATGCACCCCTAGCATATCACTCTTGGCAATGTGATGCAGGACAACTAACCACTTGCTCTAAAAGCTTGAACTAATAGAGCATGGCGAATCAATCCCTTTATCTCATAGCCCAAGCCCCACATCCCATGGGTTAGGTCATCGGCCGATACCCCCCCTCCCCAAATCACATGGGTTCTGCTTCACACAAGCCATCCGCCTCACACGGATTGCCCACCCCGAGTGTGCCCCTACATCCCACAGGCCACTCCACTCGAGCCCAGTGTGAAAATGCCCTTACATTAATCACCCTCGGTAAGAAGTCTCTAACACAAGACTTCTCGCTCTAATACCACTTCGATGCAGGACAACTAACCACTTGCTCTAAAAGCTCGAACTGATAGAGCGTGGTGAATCAATCCCTTTATCTCATAGCCCAAGCCCCACAACCCATGGGTTAGGTCCTCGGCCGAACCCCCCTCATAGGCCCTAGATCACATGGGTTCTGCCTCGCACAGGTGGAGCCCACCTCACATGGGCCACTGACGCAGACATCACACCACCACTCCGTACATATCAGAGACGTAGGCGTCAACAGGCTACATCAGCACTTTCACTTTGGCTAGGCGTCTAATGGTGATCACCGGTGGTCATTGGCGAGCACTAGAACAGCATGGATGGCATGGATCATATTTGGAGATCATCTCACCGTTAATCATGGTCTACATAATTGTCCATCCATTGGATCGTCTTGTGTCCCATCATAGGACCATCCGATGGTTGGATTATGTTAGACCATTTTGTCAATTAGTTCTTTTATGTTACTTGGTGATGTGGACATTTTAGTTTGTGATTGGACTTTTGGGAGGGTAGATTAGACTTTTTACTTTTTAGGACATAATGGGTATTTTTGTTTTTGTTACCTAAAGGGTAAATTTGTCATTTCAACCAAATTTTGCTATAAAATAAAGCAAGAGGGGACATCAAGCCCTGATGATGAATTTGGAGATATTTCTGAGGAGGCCTCGTAGAGTTCCTTTCTTCCTTTCATCTTCCTTCATTGTTGTGAAGGCTAGATATTTGGATAGAAGCCTAAAGGGTGTGAAGCCACACTATCCTTCGTCTCTAAGATCCTTCCTCTTTCACTTCATTCTTGATGTTTTGTAGGTGGTAGATTCCTTTGAACCTTCAAATCAAAAAAGGTAAGATTTTATCTTTCATTGTCCTCTTTTAAAATTTATTTTTGTACCTGATCCTAAGGGTCACCTCATTCCTTTCCATTATTATCGAACCCAACTCATGCGTGGATTCCAAAATTTCACCTATTAAGCCCGAATTATTCCTATGCTAATTGGAAGATCTTTATCTTCCTTGGGCCCTATTTTCCAAGCGTTTTGTTTGATCAAAGGGCTGATGACTGTAATTTGGCCTCATATCATACCTGTCATCTCTTGGGCCTCATGTTATTTGCATGTGCACCACATTTAGCTTGGTGATTTTCTTTTATATAACTTTGATTTTATATTAGATCTCAGTCACATAGTTAAATCTGCATTATTCTACATCAAATCTTGGTATCAAAGCAGGAGGTCTCATTTTCGAGACTCCTCACCGGGAATGATTAATGCAGGGGCATTTTCACACCGGGCTCAAGTGAGGTTGCCTGTGGGATGTAAGGGCACACTCAGGGTGGGCGGCCCGTGTGAGACGGGTGGCTCATGTGAGGCGGTCCCCACCCATGTGCGGCGGGTGGCTAGTGTGAGGCGGTACCCATGTGATTTGGGGCCCACGAGGGAGGTTCGGCCGAGGTCCTAACCCATGAGATGTGGGGCCTAGGCTATAAGATAAAGGGATTGATTCGCCCATGCTCTAACAGTTAGAGCTTTTAGTGCAAGTGGTTAATTGTCCTGCATCAGCCACTCACCCCAAGTGTGCCCCTGCATCCCACGAGCCACCCTACTGGAACGTGATGTGAAAATGCCCCCGCATTACAACGTTAATCTTAAGCCTCAACACGGCTTCGAAACAAATGAGAATTTTTCTAAAATTATCAACTGCAACTACATCTACATCACAGAACAATATAGTGTCATCACCCTTATGGAGCATTTTGCTACAAGCCCCGCCAAAATCTACAAAGAGATAAGGAGAGAGCAGGTCCCCCTACCTGAGACCTCTAGAAACCTTGAAGAATCCTTTAGGAGAACCATTAACTAATATAGAAAACGAGGCAAAGTGAACGCAAGATCTCATCCAACCCCTCCACTTTTAACGGCAACTCAGTTTATCCAACATGTAATCCAAAAAATCACAATCGACGTGATTGTATGCCTTTTCCAAGTCCAACTTGCAAACTAAACCTCTTCTCCTCTCTCTGTGTCTAGAATCAATCCATTCATGAGCAATAAGCACACAATCGAGAATTTGTCTACCCATAACGAATGGCCTTTGCTTGTCGGCAATAAAATTAGACAATAACCCCCCAGAACCGCAATGCCAGAATGTTCGCTATAACCTTGTACGAGCTACTTTTAGGTTAATAGGCCGAAAATCTTTAAATTGCTCCGCTCCTTCAATCTTAGGAAGAAGTGCAATAAAAGAAGGAAGAAGTGCAATAAAAGAAGCTCCCATGTCTGCGGAAAGTTTACTACGCTCGTAGAACTCGAAGACAAAATCTATTACGTCCTTCTAGAGGATGGGCAAAAAAATCTGGAAAAAGGCTATAGGATAGCCATCGAGACCCGTACCTTTGTCGCCACACATGGAATCAATGGCTACTTTAACCTCCTCCGTGGAATACAGTGATTCAAGTGAGGAAAGCTTCCTCTTCCAAAAGCTTGTCAAAAGACAAATAATTGAGCCACTGCCTATTCCATACTTCCCGAGAAAGTAACTTACTATAGAAGCCGGCAATTAAATTGCACATCCTTCCTCTGTCGGAAGGCATCTCTCCATCTATAACTAAGCTGCTAATTCGGTTGCATCTAGCTCGAGCACTTACTAATACTATGTTTTGAAAGTAGCTGGTGTTTTTATCTCCTTGAGCCAAACCGCTCTTGAATGTTGCCGACAATTGATTTCCTCCTCTTTGGAGAGATTAGCATAACTTCGAAGAAGGGCATCCCTCTTTTCCTTATCCTCTTTTGAAAGAGTACCAGCTCCCTCTACAAGATCTAGTTCGTGAATTTCCTTGGCCATGTTATCAAACTCAACTTCTCTCGCCCCCAAAACCTCCTTCTTCCAAACTTTTTTTTTTTTTCTTTTAGAAGTTTTGAGTTTTTTACATATCCTGTTGCCTACATATCCTTCAACCTCCAAAGGATTCCACCATTCGGCTAAAAGATTCTTGAAGCTCTCAATTTTTGCCCATGCGAGTTCAAATCTAAAACGTTGAAGGCCTCAATCATCATCTGACACTTTGAGGATAATAGGGCAATGATCTGAAGTGGGTGTCGGTAGCCCCCATTGGATAATTAGAGGATATTTATCGAGCCAATCAGCAAATAAAAGAAATCTGTCCAGACAAGATAAAATGGCATTTTGTTGTCCATTAGTCCAAGTGAATTTGGCCCCTCGGAGTGGTAAATCCACCATATCATGCTTAGCCACCTAATCCGCAAACTTCCGCATACTATTGTTGTGTATCCTCCATTAGACTTTTCACAAAGAAATTGCAAGATGTTAAAGTCACCTCCGACACACCACGGCGAATCCCACTTCAATCTGATGTGATCTAATTTGTCCCAAAATTGATCCCTAATGCTGCTAAAAGATGGTCCGTAAAGCACAATAAAGACCCACCAGTTTTTTTAAAAAAAAGAAAAGAAAAAGAAAAGCCTCTTTTCATTTAGTACTGGAAAAAAACAACGGAACCAATCTCTACAAAGGTTTCGGGTTGCCCAGAACAAAAAGAACCTGGGGCAACCTATCATGTAGGACGGAAAAACTACACCGAACCAGGAAACCAAGAAGACCTAGTGATGTCTGAGCGAGCCTAGACCCACTCTGTCTAAAAAGATAAGACCTCTAATATGAGGTGGAAGAGCCACCAAGGACCAGGAGAAAAAGGAGGACTGAGACCCGCTACCCTACCTAGCCATGGCGTCAGCAGGTGTGTTTCCCTCCCTAAGGACATGAGAGAAGATCACTTCAGCAGACGCCGCCAAATCACGAATTCTGGCGAGCCAGGAGAACCATTTCCAGCCAAGGGAAGCAGAGCCGGAAAGGAGATTAACGACTAGTTGAGAGTCCGATTCAATTATAATCCTGCGGAACCCTTTCAATAGGCCCAGCCTCAGACCATCATGGATGGCTCTGAGCTCCGCGTGAATGTTGGAAGCCGCCCCGTAGCCTTCTGCAAAAGCAAAGATGAAATCACCTGAGCTATCCCTGCAAAGGCCCCCACCCCCAGCTGGACCCGGGTTACCAATTGCTGATCCATCAACATTTATTTTAAACCACCCGACTTGGTGACAAGACCAAGTTACAACTAAAAGGGAGTTACGAGAGCGAGGAGCTGAGGAATGATGGGGAAGGCCGCCCGAAGTGGGGGTGATCCCCTGATAGGCAGATGGAGGCATTGACGAGGCAGTCTTCTCCCTGAGGTGCTTAATCCACCAGTTGACGCGTGTGCGAGGATGAGGCTTTGAGTCGGAGAAAACTATAGCATTCCGCGTTTTCCACACTTCCCAGACAAGGACACAGGGAGCCAGTTTTTGGGCTGCACCTTTTTGCCCGTCAGACGGGGCATGCTGAATGTTGATGCCGAAAATTGAAGCAATGAGGTTCCAGCCCGAAATTGCCAGACAATAAAGACACACCAGTTCCCTAATGAGATTTCTTGCAACAAAATAGATAAAGAGAAAGACCCCACATAAGCATCCATCTTCCTCCATAGATTGGTATTCCGTGCCACAAAGATGTGCCCCACAGACCCAACGGCATCAACAGTGTCCCAACCTTTGTTTCCGTACCCCAAATAGAGTCGAGTGTACCTCTATCGATGGACTGCAACTTCGTCTCCTGAAGAGAGGTACCCGATCAAAATGCAAACACTAGCACCACACATTTTCTCAACCAAAAAAAAAAAGGTGTTTCTGTTGAATATACAGTAGCATAGCAGGGGTGTCAAGTGACAATGGTCGTGTTTGGGTCAGGTACCAATGCACCCATATTGGGACCCAATTAAGTGGGTCAGTTTCAGGTTCAAGTACCATATCAGAAGTATTATACCCAAATTTGAATGGGTTTGGGTCGAGTATAGGTCCAGTACTAAACCCAAGGTACCTTACGTAAATCTAAATCGTTTTGGTCAAATCCAGGTCTAGGTACCATATTGTAGGTGTTGTGTCCGAATATGAATGGGTGGGTATTGCTTGAGAGAGGGGGGAGGATGGAAGGGAGGGAACCTGAATGTGTTGGTGTAATGGTTGTGTGTGGACACACATGTGAGAGAGAGAGAGAGAGAGAGAGAGAGAGAGTATTATTAATCATGTGTGTATTAATATTAATATTACATATAAACCAGGTACCCAATTAAGTGTCAGACCCGTTAAGATTGGGTCGGGTATCCTAGGTACCTATAGATCCTGATGCCTGTTGATGACCCTATTGAGTGTAGTAAGAGTCGGGCATATGGGGATCCTAATCGCCAAAATTCACATGAGATGATAGATTACACCAAGCATTGGTAACAAAGGAACTGTACCCTGTTGCGCCCAGTTTGCACAAGAGGGGCAATTGTCTGGCAGTCTAGGACATTGTTCTAGTGGGCCCTATTGTAGATGACGAATGTCCCAAGAATCTCCCACATCAAAAGATCGTAATCCATTTCTCAGTGGCCAAGAATTCCCAAATTTCCAGAGTTTGGATAGGGTAGTTCTTCCAATCTAGAAGACTTTTGGGGAATTCCCCCTCCCACGGTGTGCCCCTCAAATAATGGTGTGGATCTCACTGAACCATGGGCTGCACTTATACAGACTTTTGGTATAATACTGCAAATGTCCCTTAAATGCAATCATATGGGATTAAATTCAACAAAGAAAAATCGAAGCCATATATTTTGAGACACAATACTCGTGAAGAACTCTACGGGGTCGTTTGGATGCCTATAAATGGTTTTAAGTTGTAAATGGTTTACCAGTAAATGATAAATCATTTATAGCCTGTCCTGTTTGGCACTAATCTGTAAATGATTTACAGGCAAATGGTTCTCTGTGTTTGGATAGCCTGTAAATTTTTTACGTCCTGTAAATGGAGAGCCAATCTTTCCAGTTATAGCCATTAGGCTGTAAATGGAGAGCCTGTAAATGAATTTCAAACCTTTTGCCTGTAAATAAGATAGGGGTAAATGCTGTAAAAATGATTTACAGGAAGAAAAGGCCATCCAAACGCAGAGTGTAAATCATTTACAACTCGACCCATTTACAGGAATCCAAGCGACCCCTTACATATACATTCACCAAAAAGATCGAACTATTTCATGAGGAGGCACGGGATTTTTCTTGCACGTTCGATATTAATTTCACGAAGGTCTTCGTTTGATGAAATTCCAAACAGAATTTTCTAGGGTAATGAATACGACCGTGACGATTTCAGCATTTTGCTGAAACACTTCCCGCAACATAAGCAAATAATCAGAGAATAGAATGCCAAAGGAATAAAAATCCAACATGACGATTGCAAGCCAATTACACATTCATTACAAAAATATAACCATCCAATCAATACCCCAACACACTGATTAAACAAGTAATCACAAAACCCCATCTTGCAAAAACCCCCGATCTTGAAAATAGCAGATCTGAGAGCTTGATTTGGATTTCCAAGTTAGGTTTTGAGAGAGAGAGAGAGAGAGAGAGAGTGAGTACCTCCGACAGAGATGGATTCGTGAGAGAAAGAGAAAGATGGAACGTCTTCTTCTTCTTCTCTTCCGTTTCTTCTACCGTGAGATGAGATTTCAGATATGGGTTTCAAGAAGGAAATGGATTCGAGATGGGTTTGGAGAGATGAATTTGAGAGAGAGAGAGAGAGAGAGAGAGAGAGACGAGTATGGGTTACACAGAGCGGTGATTGTTTAAAACGAACTCTTGCGTGACTTGCGGAGGCATGCATGGCACGTGCCAACCGCTTTCGTGAAGGAAACAACGTTTGCGTGCAAGCGATCCGCACCGTCCATCAGTTCCAACACCCCTCGTTGGCTTATAATTCAATTTTCGTGCTAATAGAAGACTTAGGTGGGCCACACCCGTAGGTAATCATGCCTATAAACTATAAATTCACGTGTGGTGGCCCACCTCATTTTTGCAAAACGTGATTTTGGGGGAGCGAAGCAAGTTGGATGAACGGAATGGATTCCGTCCCTTCGCAAAACTAATATGTTCGACGTTACATCCCAACTCTTTATTACGGTGTGGGGCCTACCTTGATGATGAACGGGTAGGATCTCATAAAAGCTCCACGTGGCGGCGGCGGTAATCACGCAAAGGCGGTTCTTTTCAAAAGAGAGAATTCGAGAGAGATCTAAGATGCTGCTTACGTGGCACTCCTCTGTTTTGGCGTACTTTTTTTTTTATTAGTTTTCCGATTTTTTAGATTTAAATTGACGAACAAGCTTACACTTTTTCAGGCGCCACGCTAACTTTACGTGGCTACGACCAATTGGCGGGAAGGGATTCGGTTCCGTCAGCCGTGATCGTGGGACCCACCTTGATATATGTATTTTATATCCACTCCGTCCTTCGTTTTTTCAGGTCATTTTATGAATTTTTGATATAAATTAGATGTACATAAATCTCAGGTGGACCACACCACATAAAAAAGTGGTGATTGACCGTTAAAACTTTTTGTGGGCCACAAAAGTTAACATAAATCTTATATTTGTTTTTTACCTTCATCCATGTATGTTTGAACTCATCAACGGGTTAGATGGAAAATAAATATTACGGTGGTGGGATATAAGAAGTTTTTAATATTGAGCGTTCAATCACCACTATTTCATGTGGTGTGGCCTGCATGAGATTTAGAACTGATTCATTTCTTCTGCGATCGTAAAAATGATATGGTAAAATGGATGGACGGTATGGATGACAAAACATAGATCAAGATGGAGCCCACTTTTACTGCCCGACCGAACTTGGTGTTACCCCGACCAAACAGAGTCGGCTGCTAAACTTTGGCGAGATTATTTGCTGACGTGGATAGATGACATAATTTGGATGAGATCTACTCCGTTTATCAGGTGTACCACCTTATGTGATGCCATGATCCCGTTATTCACACTGCTCAAACACACACAAGTGGGCCTCTCCAAAGGAAACGGTGTAAAATCTGCCCAAATATTCTAAATTCAAATGGTGTGGTCCACCTGAGGTTCAAAATAGCGTATGTCTATAGAAACTATGATCACTATGATGAGAAAAGTCGTTTGAATGGATCAGATGGAATATAGTAGACCCCGTAGTCCATACAGAACTAATGGCCAGCGTTCGATCCCAAATCTTCTTTATGGTGTGGCCCACCTGGAACCTGATTCATATAAATTTCCTTTCCCTAGTGTGTACATGAGGCAGATCACATGATGGACGGCGTGCATCTGATGTACCATCTCCCACAAAGTGCTGGGTGCTGGGTAACTTTTAGGAAAGGCTCACGCATGGTCGGGCTTGCGGTTTAAATCATAAAGAGGAGGGTGCCGTGTCTGCAAACACGCCACGGTAAATCTTTGATACTCTGACAGAACATGAAGCATCATACGCAGGCACTTAAAATTAATTGGAAATTGTATATGTGGCACATAATTTAATAACAATAAACCATCAAAATCACGAGTCTCAGTTTAGATGTATTATTAACCAAAATTTACACTTATAGATTTGTGGACATATAATGGACGGTTAAGAACAAAGAATGTCCATAAAGGTGTCCATGAATCGAAGATTCGATTTTTTTACTACTGCAATTTTGGTACTGTTAATTAAGTACAGTGATTTTCACAATTTAGTCTGTCTGATCCAGCCATTGTTACACTTTTGTATAGCTTGAGTATCAAGTGTCGTGCACTGCCTTTGTATCATATAATATTCCGTTCGCATGGTTACCTATCAACCTTTTTTCATTCAACTTTAAACAAAAAAAAAAAAAAAACTTAAATTACCAAACTAGATTACTATTCGTACCGACGAACCCAAAAAAATAAAAATATTTCTATTTTTTATTTGCTTTATTCTAACAAATAAAATTATTTTCGTTAAAAAATCAACCTCCATGTTTTAAAGACGTGTTTGATTTTTCAATTCCCTGAAAAATGCCCCACTCTTCCCCATAATTGATTTGATGGCCTACTTTTTTACTGTAAAAAGGTAAATATTGTAAAATATTTGTGGGTCCCACCATAATGCATATCATATATCCATACCATTCATCCATTGTGTCAAATAAATTTATGATATAAGCTAAAAAATGAGGCATATCCAACGCTTAAGTAGACCATGCCATAGAAAAATGTGAAACAAATACTTACCTTTAAAAACTTCTTGGGGCCATTATTTCTTTTGGCATGGATTAGTTGAGTGTTCAATCTACTTCATTTTTTCTCTCATATCTTGAAACTGATATGTCATATACGTCCAAAATTTTAAACTACTTTTGAATCGATTTTCATGACTGAAATTCCCACGAATATTCAAACAGGTGAAACGATAATAACCATCCATTTCCAGGGTATTTATCATTTCCAGTGAAATGGTAAAAATTAAACAGGCCTTAAAAATCTACTTTGGTGATAACTCATACACGGTGCTAATTTTTTCGCTCCGTATGCTACTAATCCGATAATCAACTGGTTGCAATGGGATACACAGAAACTTTAGCACCAGCATCTTAAATGGGATTTCTTCCTAATGATCTAAACCATTAATATGATTTCCAAACTCTCGGATTGGATTCTACTAGAACTCTCGGACAAAAATGTTTCAAAAATTTGATTATTAGAAGATTATGTAGACCATCTAACATCCAAACGCTAAGATCAAATGATCAAAATGTTAGAATATTCTAATATAAAAGTTTTGTTATTAATATATCAGTCATCCAAGGTTTGGATCATCAGTCAAGCCCATTAGATAAACAGGTTTGGATCATCTAAATATACGGGTGATCTATTTTATGAATATAATATTCATCAATACATCCCAATGCATTTTAACGGCTACGGAAAAATAATCCTCTGTACGGTTCAAAAAAAAAACTTCTGTCACTGCCATGACATCCGGACCCTAATTAGGCACTAACGGCTTCGGTAGCTATCTCGCTATTGAAGTAACGTCATCAAATTTTGTGGCCCACCGTGATGTATGTGTTGTATCCACACCGTCGGTTCGGAGAGATCATTTTAAAGCATGAGCCAAAAAATGAGGTAGATCAAAAGCTCTAGTGGATCCCGCCATAGAAATCAACAGTGGGGATTCAACGCCTACGATTAAAAATCTCTTAGGACAACAAAAGTTTTCCATCAAGCCGATATTTGTGTTTTCCCTTCCTCCATGTCTGTCTGGACTTATGAATGGGTTAGATCTCAAATAAAGATCATGGTGGGCCTTAGGAAGGTTTCAATCGTAGGTGTTACTATCCCCACTGTTTTTGGTGGTGGGGTCCGCTGGAGCTTTAGATCTGCCTCATTCTTTAGCTCATACCCTAAAATGATCTCTGAAAATGGATGGACGGTATGGATATAACACATACAGCATGATGGCCCCACAAAACTTGGTGACGTCAAGTTCAGAACCCACATAGCTGCTGAAGCCATCAGTAGCTAATCCCTGTCCAAAATACCCACGCTGCCATATTTTATTCGTAAACTACACTCCATCCATCGGGGTAGAATTTGAACCGTTGCATTCAAAATATAAACCGGAGAAAATACTCAGATGGGCGACACCAATAAAAAGAATATAAAATTGCTCCTTAGTTTACTTAGCGTGGCCCACATGAGTTTTAGGTCAGGCTTATTTTTGTATCTTTGATTCATCCTGTTTAGTTTCACCTGATTAACGGTTTTGATAAGAGATAAGCACCATGATGGACATACATATAAACCTATGTTTGTCCCACATGGAAATACCACTAAGTGTGGCCCACATGAGTTTTGGGTCAGGCTTATTTTTTTAATCCTCACTCCATCTGTTTAGTTACACTTGATGAACGGTTTTGATAGGAGATAAACAGCATGATGGCCCCACATTCCATTCCCATTGTCCTTGGGGTGTGTACCACCTTAGCTGTGGATCTAGTTCATTTTTCTCCCCTGGGTTTAAGATTCAGGACTCGAGCTGATGGACGGTTGATTTTACTTATGTAATATGGTGGGCCCATTGAGGTTAGGATTTTTTTTCTCTTTGTAAAACTGGTGTGGCTGAGGATGCGGTCGTGATGAAATACACGTGTGGACCTAATAACATGTGCCTCCTACGGGCATCGCCCATGGGTCCCACTAGTGAAAGAAGGTAAGAAGCCCCTCCAATATTGCATGCTAAGGTGGCACGCTCTCGATCACACTTCCAAATTTCTCCATTACCGTGAATCCTTTTATTATTTTCTTCTCTCCGGTCCATTTCTGGCTTAGCTGCTTTTGCCGTAAGCCGTTTAAAGAAGCCATGCCACGTAAGCTTTCAACAGCCGACAGTGATATGTCTAAGTTAACATCCTCTCCGTCCATCATCTTTGATAGATCATTTTAATAGCTAAACAGAAAATCACTAATACTGAAGTGGGCCATCACACAAGATGAGGTTGCCCTTTATTAAAACATTCTTGGGTCCGCAGAAGTTTTAGATGAGGCTGATATTTCTTGTTTCCCTCCGTCCTTAGTGGGGTCAACGTATCAACGATTTGGATGGAATGCAAGCATTTACATGTGACCCAGGAAGGTTTTAATGGTGGGTGTTCAAATCTACGTTGTTCCATGTATTATGGCCCATGTGATTTATGAATATGTCTAATATTTTGTCTCATAATCTAATGTCATCAGAAAAAAATGATGGACGGATTAGATTTTACGTATGTAATACGGTAGGTCCCACAAAGCATGTGGACGTGTATGGTTTTACATGCATGTGGAAATAGCATACCTCAATACATCCACATCTCTCTCAACCGACACCAACCGCCCCATGGTTCTCCGTCTCACACGCATTAATTTCACCTACATGCGCATGTACCTAAAACGTGCTCACACATGGCTATCCAATCATCTGGTGGGGCCCACGTAATCGACGAGGTGGATGAGATATACAAAACAAGGTAGGCCTGGTCATAGAAAGTAATCTGCCATCTATTTAAAACCCTCCAAATTCATGTGTTGGATCACATGCGGCTGGGACTCTTGTGGATAGGTTGGGTGGGATGCGAATTGCTGGTGGGATGCTATGGCATAAACTTCCTGTGACCGAATGCTGGGTGGGGCCTACTGTGATGTTTGTGAGAAATCCACTCCATTCATCTGTTTTGAAAAATCATGTTAGGACATGGACTAAAAACTAAACAAAATTCAAAACTAAAGTAGGCCACATGACAGGAAAAGGTAAGGATTGAACGTCCATCATTGAAACATTTGTGGGACCACATTGGATTAGGCTACTATTTTGGGGCGTGTTTGGCCGGACTGATCTCATGGGATTAGGAGGGATGGGATCGGTTTTAAGGTAATGATGGTGGTGTCAGTGGCCAGTGGCCAGTCAGACGTCCCATGGGATCCTTATACCCTGGGACCAACAATGTCCGCTTGTTTGGATACTGAATTGCATCATGGGATGAGTAAAGTGAACCTGTTTGGATGCATGCGAGATTGGACTAAACCCATTCACACACTCCACCCTGTGCCCCACCATGATGTACGTGTTTCATCCAATTCGTTCATCCATTTTTAAAGATCATTTTAGGGCTTAATACAAAAAATGATAGGGATATAAGTCTTAGGTGGGCCACACCACAGGACAAAAATAATGAATGAATATTCACCATTAAAATTCTCCTAAGGCCCACTGTACTATTTATTTGACATCATAAAAACTCAAATGAAGGGAAAAATCAAATATCAGCTTGATCCAAAACTTTTATGGCCCCCAAAACATTTTTAGGCGTCAAAATTCATTTAACACTGTTTCCTGTAATGTGGTATACTTGAGATTTATATTTACTTCATTTTTTTCCCCATAACATAAAATGATCGAAAAAAATAGATGGACGGCATGGATGAAACACATCCACCACGCTGGGGCCCACAGAGCATCGACCATAGCCAATCTATTTTGTAAGTCATCACATGCGGAACCACCTTTCTCAGTCAGTGAATTATACAGATTTGACTGATCTAAAACGTGCTTAGCTACCCCTCTCAAACCAGCCCCCGAGCTGAGATGAAATAACATTTCATTTCTAAACAGGCGATGGAATGGGTCCTTCCGTAGCCGACCTAATACCACCTACTCCCACCCAGCGTGATTGTCCAAATAGGCACTTGTGTTTTTAACTCATCCCAATCCCAATCCCAATAGGAAAAAACCTATGAATGACACGGATGACGGTGGACTTCCGCGAGGTTTTAAGAGTAGGCATTTCCTTACCTACCTTTTTCCTATGGTACGGCCAACTTAAGTTGGAAGCAGATTACGTCCTGCCCCTGTGGGGTCCACTTTCGATTTTATCCATGCCGTTCATCCGTTTTTACTGATCATTTAAGTATAGTAGAGCCAAAATGGGACAGATCCAATGCCCAAGTGGACCACACCTCAGGAAGCAGCGATGATAATGATGCCCATCATTGAAACCTTCCTAGGCCCCATAGTGATGTTTATTTGTCATCCTACCTACTCTTAAGGTCACATGGACCTAGATGAATAGAAAATACAAACATAAGCTTGATCCAAAACTTCTAAGGCTCCCAAGAAGTTTTAAAAATTTTAATGGTAAGGGTCCAATCTCCACTATATGGTCCACTTGAGCCCTGGATCTACCTAATTTTTAAGCTTATACTCTAAAATAATCTTGTAAAATGTATCAACGGCATGGATAAAATCCATACATCACGGTGGGCCCCACAGAGCCCTTCCTGTACAGATTATTGTCCACGCAGGCGTAGGACGCAATCCACTTCCAAATGGATAGGACCATTTCATAAGATGATCTGAAAACCATATGGGATGGGTTTCTCATAAACATCACAGTGGGTCCCACCTAGCTATCTGTCGCACGAAGTTCCCTGTCTCGGGCAATCCACCTCCCCTTAGATGCCATAATCACGCCCGATGGGCCCTACAAGCAACACTCGTAGAATAGCTTACCCTGCAAGAACTTGTGAATGAACGGCTCTCATAAGATCTCATGCATTAACCTCGATATTGTTCTCATGTACCAACTTACACAAGTGATCAGAGACCATGTTGCAGTCATGCAAATACTCTTATCTTATGGCCTAATCTTATGAATGGACAATTAATAAAAAATAAATTCCAAAATAGACGCTTCTATTATTATGACCGGTACCTGCACACGGACAGCTAATAACAATAACCAATCATCCAAAAATGCCCATGTATTTGTGGCTAGGATCTTTAAATATTGAACAATTCTTTGGGTCGCCATAAATATCAATGTTCTAGATCCACAAACCATGGTCCCCACTTGTACAATTCGTATACAGAATCCTGGCGTATGTAATTCATTTAAACTACGGATTAAAATATAAATAGATTCCAAAAATATCAATGCTCTTGATCCACAAACCATGGCCCTACCTGTAAAATTCGTATACAGAATCTTCGCGCATGTAATTCATTTAAACCACTGATTAAAATATAAATAGATCTGATGATGCAAGACATAGAGCGGATTAGGCGTTACATGGGGGTAACATGGTAGTGGGTGCAACCCTGACCGTATGGGGTCCACCTTGATGAATGTTTTGTATATCCACGCTTTCCATCTATTTTTCCAATTCATTTTAGGACTTGATCTCAAAACTTAAGCATATTCAAATTTCAGGTGGACCACAAACACTGGAAATTGGTGATTGACCGTTAAAAACTTTTTATGTTATGGATCAAGCTGATCTTTGTATTTTCCCTTCATCAAGGTCTGTTAGACTTTATCATCAGGTTGGATGGCAAATAAACATTGCATTGGACCCTAGGTAGTTTTTAATGATGTGCATTCAATCACCACTGTTTCCTATTGTGTGGTCCACCTGAGATTTGGATTTTCTTAACTTTTGGCACAACTCTGTGAAATGATCTGAAAAAGAAAAAAGAGTAAAAGTTCTCTCACCTTTTTCACCGAGAGAGTCCATGCCACCTCCCTATGCAATAAGCAGTGCTGCCACCAAGAAAATAGCAAGATGTGTCATTTTTTAATGTCTTAATTAATTAAGTTTAATTTTTAAACATTTTAATTGATGGTAACCATTCTTTCAAATATTTATTTGATAACATGCACCATACTAACAAATGAGATTTTCAAAGTCACTAAGTTTTTAAATTTCTCCTGATTATATCAGAATTTTCATAAATAAATATCTTAATTTTTTTTAAAAATCACTTATTATTAAAAATAAAAATAAAAAATCAGGTGGTCTAGAAAACATATCTTACAGTTTAAATAAATTCATTTTTATCTAAATTTAAATTTTAAAATCACTTATTAACCTATAATAAAAACTTTCTTATTTTATTTTCAGTGATGGTGAGAAACATGTTAAACTCGTAAGATATCAAGAGAAAATATCCCAAGAAATTCTCATGAGGAGAACGATGTATGTCCCCTATGGAGGTTCATATAAATTCTATACTTTTATATATTGAATTAATTAAACTGTCTCAATGTTTGGCACACAGTTTAAATAGGTCGCATTTAAAAAATCAGATTGGTGGATCACTCAAATCACTAAGTATCGGACAAAAAATAAGTATCCAACAGAAATCCACAGAACTTGGGACGGTTAGAATTTATTTATTTATTTATTTCAGTTGTTTAATAAGAGTGCACCCATCAATCCAAACACAACTTGAGTCTTGGTACTTGTTACTTTTACCATTTTAGATTGGAATCATGCCTAACACCTGTTTTATGCAGACACTCAGGGTATGTGGGGCCCACTATGTTGTACATGTAAATCCATTCAATCCATCTTGTGATCAAAACCAGTATTTCAACCTATATACAAATGATCAGTGGCCCATAGAATTCCCATGGGCCACAGCAATAAGAAAAATTTAGATTTTCTCATAAAACCATAGTTCTAAAACACGGTGAATCAGAATTGAAACTCGACGAGTCAACTCATGTCCCTGTGAAACTCGCTTGTGAGCTCCACCTAACCATAATTTATTAGAAAAATCTAACCAACTGGTCAGTGGATGCCAAGCCGACGGTTAAAAATTCATATTTAATGGGAGAACTGAGATTGTTATTTTCATCTGCGTAGATGGAAAACTCAGGCTGGTTGATTGATCATGTGGGCCACACGAGTTCTTCTGTCTTCATGAGCCGATTGGCCTGATTTTTGAGCCATGCTATGATTCAGTTTGGACACAGCTTATGAATGTAATCCACTCTGCCCATCAGGTCCGTGACCTATTTTTAGGCACTGACTCAAAATTCAGATGTCGTGTAATTAAATTGTATTTGTGACTTGGTGGATTACATTATTGGAAACAATTTATATGACACCCTAGTGAAGTGCATGGAATTGACCGTGAAGTGAAGGGAATTGACCGTGAAATGCATGGAAATGACCATTAAATTAAACGGAATTGTCGGGATTAACCGTGAAATGCATGGAAATGACCGTGAAGTGAAGCGAATTGAACGTGGGATGCATGGAAATGACCGTGAAGTGAAGGGTATTGACCATGAAATGCATGGAAATGACTGTGAATCTAAACGGAATTGGCAGGATTGACCGTGAAATGCATGAAAATGACCGTGAAGTAAAGCAAATTGACCGTGAAATGCATGAAAATGACTATGGAGTGAAAGGAATTGACCGTGAAATGCATGAAAATGATTGTGAATCAAAACGGAATCGTCGGGATTGACCGTGAAATGCATGAAAATGACCGTAAAGTGAAGCGAATTGACTGTGAAATGCATAAAAATGACCGTGAATCAAAACGGAATCGCCGGGATTGACCGTGAAATGCATGGAAATGACCGTGAAGTGTAGGGAAATGACCGTGAAATGCATGGAAATGACCGTAAAGTGAAGGGAATTGACCGTGAAATGCATAGAAATGACCGTGAATTCAAACGGAATCGTTGGGATTGATCGTTAAATGCATGGAAATGACCTTGATGTGTAGGGAAATGATCGTGAAATGCATGGAGATGACCGTGACATGAAGGCATTGACCGTGAAATGCATGGAAATGACCGTGAAGTGAAGGGAATTGACCGTGAAATGCATGAAAATGACCGTGAATCAAAACTGAATCGCAGGAATTGACCGTGAAATGCATGAAAATGACCGTGAAGTGAAGGGAATTGACCATGAAATGCATGGAAATGGCCGTGAAGTGAAGGGAATTGACCGTGAAATGAATGGAAATGACTGTGAATCAAAACATAATTGTCGGGATTGATCGTGAAATACATGAAAATGACCGTGAAGTGAAGTGAATTGACCGTGAAATGCATGAAAATGACCATGAAGTGAAGAGAATTGATGTGAAATGCATGGAAATTACCGTGAATCAAAACGGAATCGTTGGGATTGACCGTGAAATGCATGGAACTGACCGTTAAATGAAGGGAATTGACCGTGAAATGCACAGAATTGACCGTGAAGTGAAGGGAATTGACCGTGAAATGCATTGAAATTACCGTGAATCAAAACGGAATCGTTGGGATTAACCGTGAAATGCATGGAATTGACCATTAAATGAAGGGAATTGACCGTGAAATGCATGGAATTGACCATGAAGTGAAGGGGAATCGCCGAGATTGGCCATGAAATGCATGAAATTGATCACGCAGTAAATGAAATGAATAAAATTGATTGTGAACTGATTGAAATTAATCGCGAAGTGAATGAAATAGAATTTTGACCATCAACCTGATGGAATCTAAAAAATAACTAGGTTGGTTAGGTAAAGTAGCTTCTCCTACCCCAAAATCATATAGGGTATGTCAAGTAACTAATTTTGGTTTAGAAGATATTCTTGTTAAATGAATAAAGAAAGAAATGAAAAAAAAAGTGAAATTTTTTTTATATGCTTATATATACATATTTATATAAACATGTATTAAAGAAAATTATAGGTAGAATAAAGTTCTCTATCCAATTTTTTTTTTTTTTTATAAATAAAATTGCATGGACTAGCACGGACTAGACCTATGGCTACGGTTTTAATCCGTAGCTATAGGTAAAAATTACCTGATCAAATTTTGCAAGATTTTTGAGGCAAACTCGCTGAACAGTTCTGAACCTTTTTCGATCATATCAAAAGAGTTTCGATATATTGAAGTATATATCGAAAGACCTTCAATACATATCAAAGGACATATCGAAAAAATAGGGGCTATGGCTATGGCTACGGTTTCTATCCGTAGCCATAAGCTCCTGGTTTTTATTTTTTTAATTTTTAATTTTTTTTATTGTTGTAATCCCCATTGCTTTTTGTGGGTCCTATTATGAGGTATGTGTTATATCCAAACCGTCCATCTATTCGACGAACTCTTATTAAGGCTCAAGATAAAAAATGAGACAAATCTAGCTATCAAGTGGACTACACTATAAAAGGCAGTGGAGGATTGAACATCTACCGCTGAAACCCTTTTAGGGGTCACAGAAGTTTTGGATCATTATGAAATTTGTTTTTCCTCTCCATCCAGGTCTTTGTGACCTTATGAATAGATTGGATGGAAAATAAATGTTATGGTGGGCCCTACAAAATTTTTAACGGTGAAAATCAATTTTCCCGCTGCTCTTTGTGGTGTGGTCCAGTTGATCTTTGGATATATGATTCTTTTTTTTTGATAATGCTCCGAAAAGATCTCAAAATATGGATGAACGTTGTGGATATAATAAATACATAACTGTTGGGCCCATGCAACTTTAATCTCTTTTAAACCGTTTGTACAACTCGGAGCTCGAGGAACGCCAACGCTCGTCTTCGAGCACCACTACCGATCCGCTTGACGAAAAAAGCAGGGGCATTTTCGACCTTTGGCAAGCCGTCCGAACATCTGGGCTTATTCTTGAGAGGTAAAAAGAAGTGGGCTTAAAAATGTAAATGTGCCATCTATGGGTCGTACAGTTGTAAATTTCTCTTGTTTAAAACGAACTCTTGCGTGACTTGGGTAGGCATGCGTGGCGCGTGCCAAAGTGCTTTTGTGAAGGAAACAACGTTTGCGTGCTAGCGATCCGCACCGTCCATCAGTTCAAACACCCCTGTTTGTCGTATAATTCAAATTTCGTGCTGATTGAAGACTTATGTGGGCCACAACCATAGGTAATCATGCCTATAATCTATAAATTCACGTGTGGTGCCCACTTCATTTTAGCAGTAACATGATTTTGGGGGAGCGAAGCAAGTTGGATGAACGGAATAGATCCCGCCCCTACGCAAAACTAATATGTTCGGCGTTCCATCCCAACTCTTTGTTATGATGTGGGGTATTTTAATGACGAACGGTATGATCTCATGAAAGCTCCACGTGGCAGCAGCGGTAATCACGCAAAGGCGGTACTTTTCAAAAGAGCAAACTCGAGAGAGATCTAAGCGGCTGCTTACGTGGTACACATCTGTTTTGGTAAACATTTTTTTTATTAGTTTTCTGATTTTTAAGATTTAAATTGACGAACAAGCTTACACTTCCTCGAAGCGCCACGCTAACGTTACCAGCCTACGACCAACATGGCGGGAAGGGATTCGGTTCTGTTAGCCGTGACCGTGGGACTCACCTTGATATATGTATTTTATATCCACTCCGTCCATTCGTTTTTTCAGGTCATTTTATGAAATTTTCTTGTGTATGAGGTATGATAAACCTCAAGTGGACCACACCACATAAAAAGTGGTGATTGACCGTTAAAAAAATTTTGTGGGCCACAAAAGTTTAAGATAAATCTGATATTTGTTTTTTACCTTCATCCATGTATCTTTGAACTCATCAACAGGTTAGATGGAAAATAAATATTACGGGTGGTGGGATATAAGAAGTTTTTAATAGTGAGCGTTCAATCACCACTATTTCATGTGGTGTGGCCTGCATGAGATTTGGAACTGATTCATTTCATTAGTAATCGTAAAAATGATCTGTTAAAATGGATGGACGGTATGGATGACAAAGCATAGATCAAGATGGAGGCCGCTTTTACTGCCCGAACTTGGTGTTACCCCGACCAAACAGAGTCGGCTCCTAAACTTTGGCGAGATTATTTGCTGACGTGGATAGATGACATAATTTGGATGAGATCTACTCCGTTTATCAGGTGTACTACCTTATGTGATGCCATGATCCTGTTAATTAGACTGCTCAAACACACACAAGTGGGCCTCTCCAAAGGAAACGGTGTAAAATCTGCCCAAATATTCTAAATTCATGGGGTGTGGTCCACCTGAGTTCAAAATAGCGTGTGTCTTTAAAAATTATGATTACTATGATGGGAAAAGTCGTTTGAATGGATCAGATGGAATATAGTAGACCCCTTAGTCTATACAGAACTAATGGCCAGCATTGGATCCCAAATCTTCTTTACGGTGTGGCCCACCTGGAACTTGATTCATAAAAATCTCCTCCTAGTAATGTTTACGTGAGGCAGATCACATGATCGACGGCGTGGATCTGATATTCCATCTCCCACAAAGTGCTGGGTGCTGGGTAAGGCTCACGCATGGTCGGGCTTGCGGTTTAAATCATGAAGAGGAGGGAGCGGGGTCTGCAAACTCGCCAACGGTAAATCTTTGATACTGTAGCAGAACATAAAGGATCATACACAGGCACTTAAAATTAATTGAAAATTGTATACGTGGAATATAATTTAATAACAATAGACCATCAAAATCATGAGTCTCAGTTTAGATGTATTATTAACCAAAAATTACACTTATAGATTTGTAGACATATAATGGACGGTTAAGAACAAAGAATGTCCATGTCCAAGAATCAAAGTTACGATTTTTTTACTAATACAATTTTGGTACTGTAAATTAAGTACAGTGATTTTCACAAATTAGTCCCTTTAATATAGCCATTGTCACATTTTCATATCTCGAGTACCAAGTATCACGCACCACCTGTGTATCATATAACATCACGTTCATTATGGTTACGCATTTACCTTTTTTCATTCAACCCAAATAAAAAAACTTAAATTATTAAACTAAATTATTCTTATTTTTTACCAGTTTTACCTTAACCGGCAGGAATATTTTTATCAAAAAATCAACTTTTATACTTTAAAAATTTACTTTCTTGAAAACTCATCTATAATACTAATTTTTCGATTCCGTATGCTACGAATCCGGTATTCAACTGATTACAATGGGATACACATAAACTTTAGCACTAGCATCTTAAATGGGATTTCTTCCTAATGATCTAAACCATTAATATGATTTCCAAACTGTCGGATGGGATTCTACTAGAACTCTCGGACAAAAATATTTCAAAATTTTGATTATTAGAAGATTATGTAGGCGGTCTAACATCCAAACGATAAGATCAAATGATCAAAATGTTAGAATATTCTAATATAAAAGTTTTGTTACTAATATATCAGTCATCCAAGGTCAAGCCCATCATATAAACGGTTTGGATCATCTAAATATACAGGTAATCTACTTTACAAATATAAGATTCATCAATACATCCGATTGCATTTTAACGATGACGGAAAAATATTCCTCCGTACGGCTCTAATCGGCAACTGCCAGGACATCCGGACGCTAATTAGGCACTGACAGCTTCGGTAGCTATCTCGCTACTTAAGTAACGTCATCAAATTTTGCGGGCCCACCATGATGTATGTGCTGTATCCACACCGTTAGTTTGGAGAGATCATTTTAAAGCATGAGCCAAAGAATGAGGCAGATCAAAAGCTCTAGTGGATCCCACTATAGAAAACAACGGTGGGATTCAACGCCTACAATTAAAAACCTCTTAGGTTGACAAAAGTTTTCCATCAAGCTGATATTTGTGTTTTCCCTTCCTACATGTCTGTGTGGACTTATGAATGGGTTAGATCTCAAATAAAGATCATGGTGGGCCATAGGAAGGTTTCAATGGTAGGTGTTACTATCTCCACTGTTTTTGGTGGTGGGGTCCGCTGGAGCTATAGATCTGCCTCATTCTTTAGGTCATACCCTAAAATGATCTTTGCAAATGGATGGACGGTATGGATATAACACATACAGCATGATGGCCCCACAAAACTTGGTGACGTCAAGTTCAGTACCCACATAGCTGCTGAAGCCATCAGTAGCTAATCCCTGTCCAAAATACCCACGCTGCCATATTTTATTCGTAAACTACACTCCATCCATCGGGGTAGAATTTGAACCGTTGCATTCAAAATATAAACAGGAGAAAATACTCAGATGGGCGACACCAATAAAAAGAATATAAAATTGCTCCTTAGTTCAGGTAGCGTGGCCCACATGAGTTTTAGGTCAGGCTTATTTTTGTATCTTTGATTCATCCTCTTTAGTTTCACCTGATTAACGGTTTTGATAAGAGATTAGCACCATGATGGACATACATATAAACCTATGTTTGTCCCACATGGAAATACCACTAAGTGTGGCCCACATGAGTTTTGGGTCAGGCTTATTTTTTTTATCCTTACTCCATCTGTTTAGTTACACTTGATGAACGGTTTTGATAGGAGATAAACACCATGATGGCCCCACATTCCATTCCCATTGTCCTTGGGGTGTGTACCACCTTAGCTGCGGATCTAGTTCATTTTTCTCCCCTGGGTTTAAGATTCAGGACTCGAGCTGATAGACGGTTGATTTTACTTATGTAATATGGTGGGCTCATAGAGGTTAGGATTTTTTTTCTCTTTGTAAAACTGGTGTGGCTGAGGATGCGGTCGTGATGAAATACACGTGTGGACCTGATAACATGTGCCTCCTGCGGGCATCGCCCATGGGTCCCACTAGTGAAAGAAGGTAAGAAGCCCCTCCGATAGTGCATGCTAAGGTGGCACGCTCTCGATCACACGTCCAAATTTCTCCATTACTGTGAATCCTTTTATTATTTTCTTCTCTCCGGTCCATTTCTGGCTTAGCTGCTTTTGCCGTAAGCCGTTTAAAGAAGCCATGCCACGTAAGCTTTGAACAACCGACAGTGATATGTCTAAGTTAACATCCTCTCCGTCCATCATCTTTGCTAGGTCATTTTAATAGCTAAACAGAAAATCACTAATACTGAAGTGGGCCATCACACAAGATGAGGTTGCCCTTTATTAAAACATTCTTGGGTCTGCAGAAGTTTTGGATGAGGCTGATATTTCTTGTTTCCCTCCGTCCTTAGTGGGGTCAACATATCAACGATTTGAATGGAATGCAAGCATTTACATGTGACCTAGGAAGGTTTTAATGGTGGGTGTTCAAATCTACGTTGTTCCATGTATTATGGCCCATGTGATTTATGAATATGTCTAATATTTTGTCTCATAATCTAATGTCATCGGAAAAAAATGATGGACGGATTAGATTTTACGTATGTAATACGGTAGGTCCCACAAAGCGTGTGGACGTGTATGGTTTTACATGCATGTGGAAATAGCATACCTCAATACATCCACATCTCTCTCAACCGACACCAACCGCCCCATGGTTCTCTGTCTCGCACGCATTAATTTCACCTACATGCGCATGTACCTAAAACGTGCTCACACATGGCTATCCAATCATCTGGTGGGGCCCACGTAATGGACGAGGTGGATGGGATATACAAAACAAGGTAGGCCTGGTCATAGAAAGTAATCTGCCATCTATTTAAAACCCTCCAAAATCATGTGTTGGTTCACATGCGGCTGGGACTCTTGTGGATAGGTTGGGTGCGATGCGAATTGCTGGTGGGATGCTATGGCATAAACTTCCTGTGACCGAATGCTGGGTGGGGCCTACTGTGATGTTTGTGCGAAATCCACTCCATTCATCTATTTTGAAAAATCATGTTAGGACATGGACTAAAAACTAAATAAAATTCAAAACTAAAGTAGGCCACATGACAGGAAAAGGTAAGGATTGAACGTCCATCATTGAAACATTTGTGGGACCACATTGGATTAGGCTACTATTTTGGGGCGTGTTTGGCCGGACTGATCTCATGGGATTAGGAGGGATGAGATCGGTTTTAAGATAATGATGGCGGTGTCAGTGGACAGTCAGACATCCCATGGGATCCTTATACCCCGGGACCTACAACGTCCGCTTGTTTGGATACTGAATTGCATCATAGAACGAGTAAAGTGAACCTGTTTGGATGCATGCGAGATTGGACTAAACCCATTCACACACTCCACCCTGTGCCTCACCATGATGTACGTGTTTCATCCAATTCGTTCATCCATTTTTAAAGATCATTTTAAGGCTTAATACAAAAAATGATAGGTATATAAGTCTTAGGTGGGCCACACCACAGGACAAAAATAATGAATGGATATTCACCATTAAAATCCTCCTAGGGCCCACTGTACTGTTTATTTGACATCCAATCTGTTGATTTGGTCATAAAAACCCAAATGAAAGGAAAAATCAAATATCAGCTTGATCCAAAACTTTTATGGCCCCCAAAACATTTTTGGGGGTCAAAATTCATTCCACACTATTTCCTATAATGTGGTATACTTGAGATTTATATTTACTTCATTTTTTTCTCCATAACATAAAATAATTGAAAAAAACAAATGGACGGCATGAATGAAACACATCCATCACGGTGGGGCCCATAGAACATCGACCATAGCCAATCTGGTTCCCAAGTCATCCCATGCGGAACCACCTTTGTCTGTCAGTGGACTGTACAGATTTGACTGGTCCAAAACGTACTTGGCTCCCCCTCTCAAACCAGCCCCCCTGAGCTGGGATGAAATAGCATTTCATTTCTAAACAGGCGATGGCATAGGTCCTCCTTCCATAGCCGACCTAATACCACCCACTCCCACCCAGCGTGGCTGTCCAATCAGGCACTTGTGTTTTTAGTTCATCCCAATCCAAGTAGGAGTAAACTTATGAATGACACGGATGACGGTGGATTTCCGTGGGGTTTTAAGAGTCGGCATTTTCCTGCCTACTTTTTTCCTATGGTACGGCCAACTCAAGTTGGAAGCGGATTACGTCCTGCCCCTGTGGGGTCCACTTTCGATTTTATCCATGCCGTTCATCCGTTTTTACTGACCATTTTAGTATAATAGAGCCAAAATGGGACAGATCCAATACCCAAGTGGACCACACCTCAGGAAGCAGCGGTGATAATGATGCCATCATTGAAACCTTCCTAGGCCTCATAGTGATGTTTATTTGTCATCCAACCTACTCTTAAGGTCACATGGACCTAGATGAATGAAAAATACAAATATAAGCTTGATCCAAAACTTCTAAGGCTCCCAAGAAGTTTTAAAAATTTTAATGGTAAGGGTCCAATCTCCACTATATGGTCCACTTGAGCCCTGGATCTACCTAATTTTTAAGCTTATACTCTAAAATAATCTTGTAAAATGTATCAACGGCATGGATAAAATCCATACATCACGGTGGGCCCCACAGAGCCCTTCCTGTACAGATTATTGTCCACGCAGGCGTAGGACGCAATCCACTTCCAAATGGATAGGACCATTTCATAAGATGATCTGAAAACCATATGGGATGGGTTTCTCATAAACATCACAGTGGGTCCCACCTAGCTATCTGTCGCACGAAGTTCCCTGTCTCGGGCAATCCACCTCCCCTTAGATGCCATAATCACGCCCGATGGGCCCTACAAGCAACACTCGTAGAATAGCTTACCCTGCAAGAACTTGTGAATGAACGGCTCTCATAAGATCTCATGCATTAACCTCGATATTGTTCTCATGTACCAACTTACACAAGTGATCAGAGACCATGTTGCAGTCATGCAAATACTCTTATCTTATGGCCTAATCTTATGGATGGACAATTAATAAAAAATAAATTCCAAAATAGATGCTTCTATTATTATGACCGGTACCTGCACACGGACAGCTAATAACAATAACCAATCATCCAAAAATGCCCATGTATTTGTGGCTAGGATCTTTAAATATTGAGCAATTCTTTGGGTCGCCATAAATATCAATGTTCTAGATCCACAAACCATGGTCCCCACTTGTACAATTCGTATACAGAATCCTGGCGTATGTAATTCATTTAAACTACGGATTAAAATATAAATAGATTCCAAAAATATCAATGCTCTTGATCCACAAACCATGGCCCCACCTGTAAAATTCGTATACAGAATCTTCGCGCATGTAATTCATTTAAACTACTGATTAAAATATAAATAGATCTGATGATGCAAGACATAGAGCGGAATAGGCGTTACATGGGGGTAACAGGGTAGTGGGTGCAACCCTGACCGTATGGGGTCCACCTTGATGAATGTTTTGTATATCCACGTTTTCCATCTGTTTTTCCAATTCATTTTAAGACTTAATCTCAAAACTTAAGCATATTCAAATTTCAGGTGGACCACAAACACTAGAAATTGGTGATTGACCGTTAAAAACTTTTTATGTTATGGATCAAGTTGATCTTTGTATTTTCCCTTCATCAAGGTCTGTTAGACTTTATCATCAGGTTGGATGGCAAATAAACATTGCATTGGACCCTAGGTAGTTTTTAATGATGTGCATTCAATCACCATTGTTTCCTATTGTGTGGTCCACCTGAGATTTGGATTTTCTTAACTTTTGGCACAACTCCATGAAATGATCTGAAAAAGAAAAAAGAGTAAAAGTTCTCTCACCTTTTTCACCGAGAGACTCCATGCCACCTCCCTATGCAATAAGCAATGCTCCCACCAAGAAAATAGCAAGATGTGTCATTTTTTAATGTCTTAATTAATTAAGTTTAATTTTTAAACATTTTAATTGATGGTAACCATTCTTTCAAATATTTATTTGATAACATGCACCATACTAACAAACGAGATTTTCAAAGTCAATAAGTTTTTAAATTTCTCCTGATTTTATCAGAATTTTCATAAATAAATATCTTAAATTTTTTTAAAAATCACTTATTATTAAAAAAAAAAATAAAAAATCAGGTGGTCTAGAAAACATATCTTACGGTTTAAATAAATTCATTTTTATCTAAATTTAAATTTTAAAATCACTTATTAACCTATAATAAAAACTTTCTTATTTTATTTTCAGTGATGGTGAGAAACATGTTAAACTCGTAAGATATCAAGAGAAAATATCCCAAGAAATTCTCATGAGGAGAACGATGTATGTCCCCTATGGAGGTTCATATAAATTCTATACTTTTATATATTGAATTAATTAAACTGTCTCAATGTTTGGCACACAGTTTAGATAGGTTGCATTTAAAAAATCAGATTGGTGGATCACCCAAATCACTAAGTATCGGACAAAAAATAAGTATCCAACAGAAATCCACAGAACTTGGACGGTTAGAATTTATTTAGTTATTTATTTCAGTTGTTTAATAAGAGTGCACCCATCAATCCAAACACAACTTGAGTCTCGGTACTTGTTACTTCTACCATTTTAGATTGGAATCATGTCTAACACCTGTTTTATGCAGACACTCAGGGTATGTGGGGCCCACTATGTTGTACATGTAAATCCATTCAATCTATCTTGTGATCAAAACCAGTATTTCAACTTATATACAAATGATCAGTGGCCCATAAAATTCCCATGGGCCACAGCAATGAGAAAATTTTAGATTTTCTCGTAAAACCATGGTTCTAAAACACGGTGAATCAGAATTGAAACTTGACGAGTCAACTCATGTCAATGTGAAACTCGCTTGTGAGCTCCACCTAACCATAATTTATTAGAAAAATCTAACCAACTGGTCAGTGGATGCCAAACCGACAGTTAAAAATTCATATTTAATGGGAGAACTGAGATTGTTATTTTCATCTGCGTAGATGGAAAACTCAGGCTGGTTGATTGATCATGAGGGCCACACGAGTTCTTCTGTCTTCATGAGCCGATTGGCCTGATTTTTGAGCCAGTTTGGACACAGCTTATGAATGTAATCCACTCTGCCCGTCAGGTCCATGACCTATATTTTAGGCACTGGCTCAAAATTCAGATGTCGTGTAATTAAATTGTATTTGTGACTTGGGTGGATTACATTATTGGAAACAATTTATATGACACCCTAGTGAAGTGCATGGAATCGACCGTGAAGTGAAGGGAAGGGAATTGTCCGTGAAATGAATGAAAATGACCATGGAATTAAACGGAATCACTGGGATTAACCGTGAAATGCTTGAAACTGACGGTGAAGTGAAGCGAATTGAATGTGAAATGCATGGAAATGACCGTGAAGTGAAGGGTATTGACCCCAAAATGCATGGAAATGACCATAAATCTAAACGGAATCGCCGGAATTGACCGTGAAATGCATGGAAATGACCGTGATGTAAAGCGAATTAACCGTGAAATGCATGGAAATGACCGTGAAGTGAAGGGAATTGACCATGAAACACATGAAAATGATCGTGAATCAAAACGAAATCGCCGGGATTGACCGTGAAATGCATGGAAATGACCGTGAAGTGTAGGGAAATGACCGTGAAATGCATAGAAATGACCGTAAAGTGAAGCGAATTGACCGTAAAATGCATAGAAATGATCGTGAATCAAAACGAAATCACCGGGATTGATCGTTAAATGCATGGAAATGACCGTGAAGTGTAAGGAAATGATCGTGAAATGCATGGAAATGACCATGAAGTGAAGGAAATTGACCGTAAAATACATGAAAATGACTGTGAATTAAAATGGAATCGCTGGGATTGACCGTGAAATGCATGGAAATGAACGTGAAGTGAAGCGAATTGATAGTAAAATGCATGGAAATGACTGTTAAGTGAAGGGAATTGATCATGAAATGCATGTATATGACCGTGAATCAAAATAGAATCGTCGAGATTTGATCGTGAAATGCATGGAAATGACCGTGATGTGAAACGAATTGACCATGAAATGCATGGAAATGACCGTGATGTGAAGTGAATTGACCGTGAAATGCATGGAAATGATAATGAAGTGAAGGGAATTAATCGTGAAATGCATGAAAATGATCGTGAATCAAAACGGAATCGCCAAGATTGACCATGAAATGCATGGAAATGATTGTGAAGTGAAGCAAATTGACCGTGAAATGCATGGAAATGACCGTGAAGTAAAGGGAATTGACCGTGAAATGAATGGAAATGACCCTAAAGCAAAACAGAATCGCCGGGATTGACCGTGAAATACATGGAAATGACCGTGAGGTGAAGCGAATTTGACCATGAAATGCATGGAAATGACCATGAAGTCAATGGAATTGACCGTGAAATGCATGAAAATGACCGTGAATCAAAACGGAATTGTCGGGATTGACCGTGAAATGCATAGAATTGACCGTTAAATGAAGGGAATTGACCGTGAAATGCACATAATTGACCGTGAAGTAAAGCGAAGTGAAAGGAATTGACCGTGAAGTGAAGGGGAATCGCCGGGATTGGCCGTGAAATGCATGGAATTGATCGCGAAGTAAATGAAATGAATGAAATTGACTGCGAACTGATTGAAAATAATCGCGAAGTGAATGAAATGAATTTTTGACTATTAACCTGATGGAATCTAAAAAATAACTAAGTTGGTTGGCTAAAGTAGCTTCTCCTACTACAAAATCATATAGGGTACGTCAAGTAACTAATTTAGTTTAGAGGATATTCTTGTTAAATGAATAAAGAAAGAAATGAAAAAAAAAAAAAGAGAGAGAAATTTTTTATATATGCTTATATATACATATTTATATAAACATGTATTAGAGAAAATTGTAGGCAGAATAAAGTTCTCGATCTAATTTTTTTTAAAAAAAAAAATTAAAAAAAAAATAAAATTGTATGGACTGGCACGGACTAGACTTATGGCTACGGTTTTAATCTATAGCTATAGGTAAAATTACCTGATTGAAAATTGCAGGATTTTTGAGGCAAACTCGCTGGACAGTTCTGAACCTTTTTCAATCATATCGAAAGATTTTTGATATATTGAAGTACATATCGAAAGACCTTCAATACATATCAAAGGACATATCGAAAAAATAGGGGCTACGGTTATGGCTACGGTCAGGATTTTTGAGGCAAACTCGCTGGACAGTTCTGAACCTTTTTCGATCATATCGAAAGATTTTTGATATATTGAAGTACATATTGAAAGACCTTCAATACATATCAAAGGACATATCGAAAAAATAGGGGCTACGGTTATGGCTACGGTTTTTATCCGTAGCCATAAGCTCCTGGTTTTTATTTTTTTATTTTTTATTTTTATTTTATTTTATTTTTTGTTGTTGTAATCCCCACCGCTTTTTGTGGGTCCTATTATGAGGTATGTGTTATATCCAAACCGTCCATCTATTCGGAGAACTCTTATTAAGGCTTAAGATGAGAAATGAGACAGATATAGCTATCAAGTGGACCACATTGTAAAAGGCAGTGGAGGATTGAACGGCTATCACTGAAACCCTTTTAGGGGTCATAGAAGTTTTGGATCATTATGAAATTTGTTTTTCCTCTTCATCCAGGTCTTTGTGAGCTTATGAATAAATTGGATGGAAAATAAATGTTATGGTGGGCCCTACAAAATTTTTAATAGTGAAAATCAATTTTCCCGCTGCTCGTTGTGGTGTGGTCCAGTTGATCTTTGGATATATGATTCTTTTTTTTATAACGCTCTGAAAAGATCTCAAAATATGGATGAACGTTGTGGATATAATAAATACATAACTGTGGGGCCCATGCAACTTTGATCTCTTTTGAACCGTTCGTACAATTCGGAGCTCGAGGAGCGTCAGCACTCGTCTCCGAGCACCACTACCGATCCGCTTGAAGAAAAAGGCAGGGGCATTTTCGACCTTTGACAAGCCGTCCGTACATTTAGGGTTTATTCTTGAGAGGTAAAAAGAAGTCGACTTTAAAATGTAAATGGGCCATATATGGGTCGTATAGTTGTAAATTTCTCTCGTTTAAAACGAACTCTTGCGTGACTCGCGTAGGCATGCGTGGCGTGTGCCAACTGCTTTCGTGAAGGAAACAACGTTTGGGTGCAAGCGATCCGCACCGTCCATCAGTACAAACACCCCTACTTGTCCTATAAATCAAATTTAGTGCTCTATAAATCAAATTTAGTGCTGATTGAAGACCTAGGTGGGCCACACCCGTAGGTAATCATGCCTATAATCTATAAATTCACGTGTGGTGGCCCACTTCTTTTTTGCAAAAACATGATTTTGGGGGAGCGAACGGAATATATTCCGTCCCACGCAAAACTAATATGTTCGGCGTTCCATCCCAACTCTTTGGCATGATGTGGGGGTACTTTAATGGCAAAGGGTACGATCTCATGGAAGCTCCACGTGGCAGCAGCTGTAATCACACAATGGCGGTTCATTTAAAAAGGGAGAATTTGAAAGAGATCTAAGCGGCAGCTTACGTGGCACTTCTCTTTTTTGGCAAATATTTTTTTATTAGTTTTCTGATTTTGTAGGTTTAAATTGACGGACAAGCTTACACTTCCTCGAAGCGCCACGCTGACGTTACCAGCCTACGACCAACGTGGCGGGAAGGGATTCGGTTCTGTCAGCCGTGACCGTGGGACTCACCTTGATATATGTATTTTATATCCACTCTGTCCATTCGTTTTTTCAGGTCATTTTATGAAATTTTTTTCTATTAATGAGGTATACATAAATCTCAGGTGGACCACACCACATAAAATAGTAGTGATTGACCGCTAAAAAATTTTTATGGGCCACAAAAGTTTTAAGATAAATCTGATATTTATTTATTTTTACATTAATTCATGTATGTTTGAACTCATCAACAGGTTAGATGGAAAATAAATATTACGGTGGTGGGATATAAGAAGTTTTTAATAGTGAGCGTTCAATCACCACTATTTCATGTGGTGTGGCCTACATGAGATTTGGAACTGATTCATTTCTTTAGTAATCGTAAAAATGATATGGTAAAATGGATGGACGGTATGGATGACAAAAGATAGATCAAGATGGAGCCCACTTTTACTGCCCGAACTTGGTGTTACCCCGACCAAACAGTCGGCTCCTAAACTTTGGCGAGATTATTTGCTGACGTGGATAGATGACATAATTTGGATGAGATCTACTCCGTTTATCAGGTGTACCACCTTATATGATGCCATGATCCCGTTAATCACACTGCTCAAACACACACAAGTGAGCCTCTCCAAAGGAAATGGTGTAAAATCTGCCCAAATATTCTAAATTCACGTGGTGTGGTCCAACTGAGTTCAAAATAGCGTGTCTTTAAAATTATGATCACTATGATGAGAAAAGTCGTTTGAATGGATCAGATGGAATATGGTAGACCCCGTAGTCTATACAGAACTAATGGCCAGCGTTCAATCCCAAATCTTCTTTACGGTGTGGCTCACCTGGAATTTGATTCATATGAATTTCCTTTCCTTAGTGTGCACATGAGGCAGATCACATGATGGACGGCGTGAATCTGATATACCATCTCCCACAAAGTGCTGGGTGCTGGCTAACTTTTAGGAAAGGCTCACGCATAGTCGGGCTTGCAGTTTAAATCATAAAGAGGAGGGAGCCGTGTCTGAAAACACGCCACAGTAAATCTTTGATACTCTAACAGAACATGAAGGATCATACACAGGCACTTAAAATTAATTGAAAATTGTATATGTGGCATATAATTTAATAACAATAAACCATCAAAATCACGAGTCTCACTTTAGATTTATTATTAACCAAAAATTACACTTATAGATTTGTGGGCATATAATAGACGGTTAAGAACAAAGAATGTCCATAAAGGTGCCCATGGATTGAAGTTACGATTTTTTTACTAATACAATTTTGGTAGTGTGAATTAAGTACAGTGATTTTCACAATTTAGTCCGTTTAATATAGCCATTGTTACATTTTCGTATAGCTCATGTATCAAGTATCATGCACGGCCTATGTATCATATAACATCCGGTTATGTATCTACGTTTTTTCATTCGACCCGTAAAAAATTTAAATTACCAAACTAGGCTACTATTATGCTAGGAATCCGATATTCAACTGGTTGCAATGGGAAACACAGAAACTTTAGCACCAGCATCTTAAATGGGATTTCTTCCTAATGATCTAAACCGTTGATATGATTTCCAAACTCTCGGATGGGATTCTACTAGAATTCTCAGACAAAATATTTCAAAATTTTGATTATTAAAAGATTATGTAGACCGTCTAACATCCAAATTATAAGATCAAATTATCAAAATTTTAGAATATTCTAATATAAAAGTTTTGTTATTAATATATCAGTCATCCAAGGTCAATCCTATCATATAAACGGTTTGGATCATCTAAATATACGGGTAACCTGCTTTACGAATATAATATTCATCAATACATCCGAATGCATTTTGACGGGTATAGAAAAACATTCCTCTGTACGGCTCAAAAAACTTGTAACAGTAGCTATCTCGCTACTTAAGTAGCGTCATCAAATTTTGTGGGCCCACCATGATGTATGTGTTGTATCCACACTGTCAGTTTGGAGAGATCATTTTAAAGCATGAGCCAAAAAATGAGGCAGATCAAAAGCTCTAGTGGATCCCACCGTGGAAAACGACAGTGGGGAATCAACGCCTACGATTAAAAACCTCTTAGGATGAAAAAAGTTTTCCATCAAGCTGATATCTGTGTTTTCCCTTCCTCCATGTCTGTGTGGACTAATGAATGGGTTAGATCTCAAATAAAGATCATGGTGGGCCATAGGAAGGTTTCAATGGTAGGTGTTACTATCCCCCACTGTTTTTGGTGGTGGGATCCACTGGAGCTATAGATCTGCCTCATTCTTTAATTCATACACTAAAATGATCTCTCCAAATGGATGGACGGTATGGATATAACACATACAGCATGATGGCCCCACAAAACTTGGTGACGTCAAGTTCAGTACCCACATAGCTGCTGAAGCCATCAGTAGCTAATCCCTGTCCAAAATACCCACGCTCTGGTGGGCTGCCATATTTTATTCGTAAACTACACTCCATCCATCGGGGTAGAATTTGTACCGTTGCATTCAAAATATAAACCGGAGAAAATACTCAGATGGGCGACACCAATAAAAAGAATATAAAATTGCTCCTTAGTTTACTTAGCGTGGCCCACATGAGTTTTAGGTCAGGCTTATTTTTGTATCTTTGATTCATCGTGTTTAGTTTCACCTGATTAACGGTTTTGATAAGAGATAATCACTATGATGGACATACATATAAACCTATGTTTGTCCCACATGGAAATACCACTAAGTGTGTCCCACATGAGTTTTGGGTCAGGCTTATTTTTTTTTATCCTCACTCCATTTGTTTAGTTACACTTGATGAACGGTTTTAATAGGAGATAAACAGCATGATGGCCCCACATTCCACTCCCATTGTCCTTGGGGTGTGTACCACCTTAGCTGTGGATCTAGTTCATTTTTCTCCCCTGGGTTTAAGATTCAGGATTCGAGCTGTTGGACGGTTGATTTTACTTATGTAATATGTTGGGCCCATAGAGGTTAGGATTTTTTTTTCTCTTTATAAAACTGGTGTGGCTGAGGATGCGGTCGTGATGAAATACACGTGTGGACCTGATAACATGTGCCTCCTAAGGGCATCGCCCATGGGTCCCACTAGTAAAAGAAGGTAAGAAGCCCTTCCGACGGTGCATGCTGAGGTGGCACGCTCTCGATCACACTTCCAAATTTCTCCATTACCATGAATCCTTTTATTATTTTCTTCTCTCTAGCCCATTTCCCTAGAGCTGATTTTGCCGTAGGCCGTTTAAAGAAGAGATGCCATGTAAGCTTTGAACAGCCGACAGTGACATGTCTAAGTTAACATCCTCTCCGTCCATCATCGTTGCTAGATCACGTTAATAGCTAAACAGAAAATCACGAATTCTGAAGTGGGCCATCACACAGGATGAGGTTGCCCTTTATTAAAACATTCTTGGGCCTGCAGAAGTTTTGGATGAGGCTGATATTTCTTGTTTCCCTCCGTCTTCAGCGGGGTCACCTTATCAAGGATTTGGATGGAATGCAAGCATTTACATGTGACCCAGGAAAGTTTTAATGGTGGGTGTTCAAATCCACGTTGTTCCATTATGGCCCATGTGATTTATGAATATGTCTAATATTTTGTCTCATATTCTAATGTCATCGGTAATAAATGATGGACAGATTAGATTTTACGTATATAATATGGCAGGTCCCACGAAGCATGTGGACGTATATGGTTTTACATGCATGTGGAAATAGCATACCTCAGCACATCCACATCTCTCTCAACCGACACCAACCGCCCCATGGTTCCCTGTCTCACACGCCTTAATTTCACCTACATGCGCATGTACATAAAACGTGCTCACACATGGCTATCCAATCATCTGGTGGGGCCCACGTAATGGACGAGGTGGATGGGATATACAAAACAAGGTAGGCCTGGTCATAGAAAGTAATCTACCATCTATTTAAAACCCTCCAAATTCACGTGTTGGTTCACATGCGGTTGGGACTCTTGTGGATCAGTTGGGTGGGATGTGAATTGTTGGTGGGATGCTATGGCATAAACTTCCTGCGGCCGAATGCTGGGTGGGGCCTACCATGGTGTTTGTGAGAAATCCATTTCATTCATCTGTTTTGGGAAATCATGTTAGGACATGAACTAAAAACTGAAGAAAATTCAAAACTAAAGTAAGCCACATGACAGGAAAAGGTAAGGATTGAACGTCCATCATTGAAACATTTGTGGGACCACATTGGATTAGGCTACTATTTTGAGGCATGTTTGGCCGGACCGATCTCATGGGATTAGGAGGGATGGGATCGGTTTTAAGGTAATGATGGCGGTGTCAGTGGACGGTCAGACATCCCATGGGATCCTTATACCTCGGGACCTAAAACGTCTGCTCGTTTGGCTATTGAATTGCATCCTGTGATGAGTAAAGTAAACCCGTTTGGATGCACGTGAGATTGGACTAAACCCATTCACACACTCCACCCTGCCCACCATGATGTACGTGTTTCATCCAATCCGTTCATCCATTTTTAAAGATCATTTTAGGGCTTGATACAAAAAATGATAGGGATATAAGTCTTAGGTGAGCTACACTACAGGACAAAAATAATGAATGGATATTTACCATTAAAATCCTCCTGAGGCCCACTGTACTGTTTATTTGACATCATAAAAACTCAAATGAAGGGAAAAATCAAATATCAGCTTAATTCAAAACTTTTATGGCCCCCAAAACATTTTTGGGGGTCAAAATTCATTCAACATTGTTTCCTATAATGTGGTATACTTGAGATTTATATTTACTTCATTTTTTTCCCCATAACATAAAATGATCGAAAAAAATAGATGGATGGCATGGATGAAACACATCCATCACGGTGGGGCCCACAAAGCATCGACCATAGCCAATCTATTTCCTAAGTTGTCCCATGCGGAATCACCTTTGTCAATCAGTAAATTATACAGATTTGGCTGGTCCAAAACGTGCTTGGCTACCCCCCTCAAACCAGCCCCCTGAGCTGAGATGAAATAGCATTTCATTTCTAAACTGGCGATGGAATAGGTCCTACTTCTGTAGCCGACCTAATACCACCTACTCCCACCCAGCGTGACTGTCCAAATAGGCACCTGTGTTTTTAATTCATCCTAATCCCGGTAGGTATAAACCTATGAATGACACGGAAGACGGTGGACTTCCGTGAGGTTTTAAGAGTAGGCATTTTCCTGCCTACTTTTTTCCTATGGTACGGCCAACTTAGGTTGGAAGCAGATAACGTCCTGCCCCTGTGGGGTCCACTTTCGATTTTATCCATGCCGTTCATCCGTTTTTACTGATCATTTTAGTATAGTAGAGCTAAAATGGGACAGATCCAATGCCCAAGTGGACCACACCTCAGGAAGCAGCGATGATAATGATGCCCATCATTGAAACCTTCCTAGGCCCCATAGTGATGTTTATTTGTCATCCAACCTACTCTTAAGGTCACATGGACCTAGATGAATGGAAAATACAAATATAAGCTTGATCCAAAACTTCTAAGGCTCCCAAGAAGTTTTTAAAATTTTAATGGTAAGGGTCCAATCTCCACTCTATGCTCCACTTGAGCCCTGGATCTACCTAATTTTTAAGCTTATACTCTAAAATAATCTGGCAAAATGTATCAACAGCATGGATAAAATTCATACATCACGGTGAGCCCCACAGAGAGCCCTTCCTATACAGACTATTGTCCAGGCAGGCGTAGGACGCAATCCACTTCCAAATGGATAGGACCATTTCATAAGATGAACTGAAAACCATATGGGATGGATTTCTCATAAACATCACAGTGGGTCCCACCTAGCTATCTGTCGCACGAAGTTCCCTGTCTCAGGCAATCCACCTCCCCTTAGATGCCATAATCACGCCCGATGGGCCCTGCAAGCAACACTAATAGAATAGCTTACCCTGCAAGAACCTGTGAATGAACGGCTCTCATAAGTTCTTAAGCATTAACCTCAATATTATTCCTACGTACCAACTTACACAAGTGATCAGAGACCATGTTGCAGTCATCCAAATACTCTTTTTATCTTCTGGTCTAATCTTATGGATGGACGATTAATGAAAAAGAAACTCCAAAATGGACGCTTCTATTATTATGACCAGTTACTGCACATGGACAGCTAATAACAATAACCAATCGTCCAAAAATGCCAATGTATTTGTGGCTATGATATTTAAATATTGAATAATTTTTTGGGTCGCCATAAATATCAATGTTCTTGATCCACAAACCATGGGCCCCACTTGTACAATTCGTATACAGAATCCTCACGTATGTAATTCATTTAAACTACGGATTAAAATATAAATAGATTCCATAAATATCAATGTTCTTGATCCACAAACCATGGTCCCACCTGTACAATTCGTATAAAGAATCTTCACGCATGTAATTCATTTAAACTACGGATTAAAATATAAATAGATCTGGTGATGCAAGACATATGACCGGGAGCGGATTAGGTGTTACATGGGGGTAACATGTTAGTGGGTGCAACCCTGACCGTATGGGGTCCACATTGATGAATGTTTTGTATATCCACGCTGTCCATCTGTTTTTTCAACTCATTTTAGGACTTGATCTAAAAACTTAAGCATATTCAAATTTCAGGTGGACCACAAACACTGGAAATTGGTGATTGACCGTTAAAAACTTTTTATGTTATGGATCAAGCTGATCTTTGTATTTTTCCTTCATCAAGGTCTGTTAGAATTTATCATCAGGTTGGATGGCAAATAAACATTGAGTTGGACCCTAGGTAGTTTTTAATGGTGTGCATTTAATCCCCACTGTTTCATGTGGTGTGCATTCAATCCCCACTGTTTCATGTGGTGTGGTCCACCTGAGATTTGTATTTTCTTAATTTTTGGCACAACTCCGTAAAATGATCTGAAAAAGAAAAAAGATGGACGGTGTTGATATATAACACGCTCATCAAAATAGGCCCCATGGTTAGGATAACACCACTAAGTGTACATCACGGAAGTATAGCATGATGAGATGCATATGCATGTGAGATCTATATCCATCTTGATCCGTGAGGAGATGAAGATGAGATCCCATCAAGATCCATGCGATCCACGTGATAACCAATTTCATCTTACAAGCCTATGTTAGGCAGCATGAGTAGATCATTAGGCCTGTTGTGGTAGGCCCAAGCATGGATCTTAAGTGTGGAGATGGGCCATTAATAGTGGATTGTTCGTCTTGAATAGGTAGAAATGCTGGGCATACCAACTCTCCATGTTAGCTGTGCCTGCAAAGGAAATGCCCCGTGATTGAACAGAATTGGGCACATGATCTTGTGTACTCAAATTAAGGGGTATTTAGTATGGCTGAAAGTTGGGTGGGTTCAACCCGACCGACCCGACATTGAGTTGGGCTTGGGAAGGATGTATCGGGTTCGGTCTCAGCCTTGGGCTATACAAACACCAACCGCATGAAACTTAGGTCAAGCTTGGGTTGAGGACTTGGGTTGCGCGACCCAACCTCAATCGGATATACATCTTATAAATTATAATTGAGTGCAAATCGTCTATGTTGAAGGCACATGAAATTTCCATCCTGTTGGGTTCTGTTGGTTTACCTCATTTTCGATGATTCAAAGCTAACGAGATATGTTGGGTTTCTCTCTCCTAAATAGATTGCGTGTTACACAACATGACTTTTAAATGAGTAGTTGTCTTATATTTTAGCTTATTTGTTTAGAAAAAATGAAGTTCTTTATGATAAATAGTTACATATATAATTAATAAAGTCATAGGTAAAAAAAATAAGACGTGTATTGAAAATATAATAAACTAATGTAATAATGAGAATATTAGCATGTATCCACCCGATGAACCTGGCTGAGCCTGCTTGGGTTGGGCTTGGGTTGAGAATTCCCAACCTGAGGTCAGGTTGGGTTGGGTTAAGGTTGAGGTATAGGAACCTTGGGTTGGGCTAGGGTTAAGCACCAACCCAACCTGCCAGACTTCCAGCCATAGTATTTAGATTGTAAATTAGACATTAGATAAGCTTCTTTTTTGTTTAACGCACACACGCACACACGCACCTATGGGTACTCGAACCCTTGACCCGGTGTTGAAACTCATGAGAGTCTACCACCGAAGCAAGAGTAAGGACCCCATTAGATAAGCTACTTAGCCACAAGTAGCTTATATTGATTTCTCAACATACTTATAAGTATATTTGGTTTCAACATCATAAGTATTTATCCCTCGAATTTGTTTGGTCCTCCTCATGTCCACTGTCCATCATGTGGGGCCAACCCTTGATGTAGACTGTTCATTTGTATGGGCCCCACCTTTAATATGGGCCATCCATCTTGTGGGGCCCACCTCAGATGTGCATTGTCTATTATAGGGCTTATTTTTGATGTTGGTCATCCATCATGTGGGGTACACTATTAATGTTATTGTCTATCATGTGGAGCCCACCTTCAATATCTACTACCTATCATGTGGAGCTCACTTTTGATGTGGACCCCTCATCATGTGGATCCCACCTCCGACATGGGCCATCCATCATGCAGGCATGCCTTGGATATGGGTCACTCATCACCAGGACCAACCTTTGATGTGGACCATTCATCATGTCGGGGCCACCTTAATGTGGAACATCCATCATGTCGGGTCCACCATTATTAATTGCCCATCATACAGAGCCCACCTTTGATATGGATTGCCCATCAAGTAGGCCCTACCTTTAATGTGAGCTGAGGATCATGTCAGGCTTGCATTAAATGTGGGTCACTCACAATTAGGAGCCAACCTTGGGTCCTTGCTCTTGCTCCAGTGGTAGACTCTTAGGAGTTTCAACACCTGGTCAAGGGTTCGAGTACCCATAGGTGGTGAAATCCCACTATGGCATAAGTGTGTGGTAGTGTGTGTGCATGTGTAAAATAAAAAAAAAAAATATTTTTTAAAAAAAAGAGCCAACCTTTGATGTCAATTGTCCATTATGTGATGTCACCTTAATGTGGATCATCCATCATGTGGGGGCCAGCTTCAATGTCTATTGCCCATCATGTGGAGCTCACCTATGATGTTGACCATCCATCGTGGGGGCTCTACCTTTGAAGTGGGTCGACCATCGTACGTGCACATTTTAGATGTAAGTTGTTTATGATTGGGGGCACCTTTGATGTGGATCATCCATTACATAGGTCCACATTGACATGGGTGATCCATTATGTTGGGCCCTCCTTTGATGTGGACAGTATATTGTGTGAGGCCCACCTTCAATGTGGACAATCCATCATTTGGGGCCTCCTTTGATATAGATAGAGAGAGGGAGTATAATAACCTGAATTAGTATCGGCAATTACACACACTCACACAAACACAAATGTATGACACTTGAAACATGGCCGACACTTAGACACACCATATCAGGGTACTCACTTGTCCATGCATTGAGTGCGTTTGGATTTTGAATAAAATTTTCTTATATAGGTAAAATGTAATGTCTGGAAATTTTGGTGTGCATGCATGCATGTGCACACATGCACACATGCGTTCATTTAAGCATGCATTCATGTATGTCACGCCCTGAAATTCGGGGGTCAAGCATAACTCAGCTCCCGAGTTTCAAAACATCACTTATGCAACATATTTAATGATGGATGTATGTTGTCTGTATGAGTACATAAAACATAGAATAGATTAAGCCAAACTGCAAACATAATTCAGGGATAAGTGATAGACGCAAGCGGAAGACTTAAAGAAACATAGGTGTACATGTGCAAGTCCCTGAAATACGTATACATAACAGGTCAAACTTATAAGTGTTGCTATTAAAAATACAAGCATCAAATGACATTATTTATTCCAAAAGAAAACCCAGAATTCCCGCGCATTAGGACATGGCTCACAAGAACCCGCCTGAGAACTGTATAAAAGAAAATGTGGTCTCATCATCCTCGAACTCCTGCTCTGCCTCAGGGGTCGCATCAAGATCTGCATCTAAGACAGAGTCTGGTTGGTGTTTAAACACCGTCCCAGAACATGGGAGTGAGTGATGAACTCAGTGGAACAATAAAGCAAAGGTTAACATGTTATCAATTCAATTAAGCAGTAATGATAAAGCAGAATAATCAAACATGTCCTAATTACTCTTATTAGTGCAATGATGTATGTATAGATGATGCATGCCCTCGCCTTCCTCCCTCAACGTCTTCATCTTACGTTACGCATGACATCCTCCCGCAGTGCCAACGACTTCCACGCACATGCAAATGCGGTGCATGAACATGATTACCAAATTGTTATTAGTCCTTTTCATACAGCAGAATTGGGAAGCTATGGTACCTTCCTCATATCAAATTCCACACAGTGATCCATTCTAGGGTCGTCAGTCCTAGGCCATCTCATACGATCATATGGTTTTAGTTCGTTGCAAAGGGCTCGTCACCAATCAATGCATGCCTATCATATCTTCATTACTACTCTAAGGCTGGTCGCCTTACTGTAGTGTCAAGGTATGCTCGAGGTCACTACAAAGGGCTCGTCACCAATCAATGTAGGCCAACAGCACGAATATAGTGTCCCATACCACCATAATCAGCTCACGAGTCTAGTGTGTTCACTGGTCACTACGGGGAGACTCGTCACCCCAGCGTAGGCCGACAGCTCGACCACGGTGTCCAATACCACCATGTCCGGCTCATGAGTCTTAGCGGATCAAGTTACAACGGTTAACGGGATTTCATCGGTAAGTTTGGTACCCTAGATTCAAGCAATACCGTCCATACATGGTTAACATACATCGAACAATCGGGTTACTTGACGAACTCGACTAGCACGAGCGCACATTGGGTTGAACGACATAGAGTGCGCAAATACTCCGTGTGGCCAAACCACTGCCGACAACTCTAATACGACTCGGGTTCTTCAAATCACGTCCTTCGTGGCGAAAGCAACCTCAGACACAAACTCAAGGCCGATTACCGATTTCCTGAACTATTTCATAGTCCCAAACACATTCCATTACGACAGATATTCATATCAATACTTAAAACTGTAACACCCTAAAAATCGGGGGTTGTGCATACGCTCGACTCCCGAGTTCTCGGGGTTACTTATATCCAGTTTTCATTATTATGCGATTAATCCAGTCTAAATGCGCATTCTGAAACTTCCTGGAACATGAAGCACAAATGCACCTGCCGACTGAAATGAAAGAGAACTAGCATATATATATATATATACGCACATATACTTGACCAAGAAAAATATAAAGGGTCACACATGGTGTCACCCAACAAAATCACAAAGAATAATATGTCAAAGGAATAAAGCTGAGCCCTCTGCGCAGCGATCCAACGACCCATCTACTGATCCGACGGGGTCCTGCTCATCAACTGTAAGTAAGGGAACTCGTCCTCCTCCTCGAGGTTTGCATCGCCAGGCTCCATGAAATCTGTATCACCTGCATCTATGAACGGGTCTGGTTGGTATTTTAAAACATCGTCCCAAAGTGGGAGTGAGTGATCAACTCAGTGGGTGCTATTAGCCTTAAGTCGCATTAAGCATCAATTATAATAAGAATTTAATGAAAAGCAATCAATCATAAACATCTATCCAGTCTTGTTAATGTGCATGGATGCAGGATGATATGATGTATGCCCTCACCACAACGCTCCCTCGTGCGACAACATCTAATGATCGCCAATGCAACACTCCCTCAATGCAACCTCGACTGCCGAGTCGCCAACCTAGCTAATGCCATGCAATGATGATGTTAACCAGGTTCTTAGTTAAGTCCATTTATCCAGCAGATTTGGAAATCTAATACACCCCACGTATCAAATGCCCTGAACTAGTTGCGAGGCCAAGACCCCCCAATATGTGAGGCCGAGACCCCGCGATCCTTGACGCCGTCGGGTTTCCCCCATCTCCGACTTCAAGCACATGGGGGTGCTGAATGTGGGGTCGCTCGCGGTCACTACGGGGAGGCGCGTCACCCCAGCGTAGGCCGACAGCTCTGACATAGTGTCCCATTCCACCATGCCCGGCTCACGAGACTGTGGATCAATATTTTATCAGGTATCGATGGGCTACAACGGTGGTGGGGTGTTTCAGTTTCCATACATGTGTAAGCAAACAAGGTTAACAAATTAGGTGGGTCAGCCAGTGGACTGAACCGCACGAGCTTAGGCAAGTATGTGGCGGAACGACATCGGGTACAAGCGACCCATGTAGCCTAACTACTGCCGCCCACACGTACTCGTCCAAACCCATGGGTTTAGCCTCAAGGTGGTCCTACCAACGGAACCACCTTCGCTCTCCTCATGTTCCTGACCAACCCAAGGGTAGGAATAGTGACTTATAACATGCCAACAACCAATGTAACATCAAACATATTCAACACCTTGATCTCATATTGCTCAACATACAATTCAAATTTTCCTACAAGTAAAATCATTAATATTATAAATAAAGTGTATGTGTGTGGTGTGGGTTATTGAGGAAGTTAACACTTCCTCCATGTTGAGAAATCATACACACTAGAGTAATGAAATCATACGAAATATGAAGCAACAATGTATAAAAATCAACACGGCATAAGCATGTGATCATCCATTCATCAAATCATGTGAGAAACATAAACGACATCATAACAGAGAGAGTCAAAACATATAAATCCATATCATATCAACCAACATACAATTCCTAGGATTTCCTAGGCTTTCATAAATAACATCCAAGCAATCAAAATCATTAATCTCGTATTAAAATTGGTGCTAGGTCACCTAAGAGTAATAGTCCGCACCTTAAGAGGAGATTTCCATTCTTTGAGATCTTAGGGTTTGGGAATTTGGGTAAAACCACCATTTCCTAAATCAAAATCAAGAAGACAACATTAATGCCTATAAATCTACACCAAGTTGCTCTATTGAAGGAAAATATACCATTCTTACCTCCTCTTCTTGGCATGGGTGGGTTTGGTGGAGGTTTCCTTGGAGAAGGGTAGAGAGTTTGCAAGTTTGAGCTTCCTTGGGCCCCACTTCCTACCACATACTCTTTTCCTTTCTTCTTCCTCTCTCTTTCTCCTCCTTTCTCCTCTTCCTCTTCTCCCTTTCTCTCTTTTCTCTCTTCTCTCTTTCCTTTCTCTAGGGCAAATTCGTATGGGGAGAGGGGTGCCCCAAATGAGGCCTTTATATAGTCTCAGGTTTGGTGTAAATGGCCCTAAGGGATGGGTTTTCACTATACTAGACCTATGAGAGGGTCTTTCTAGCCTCTAGGGCCCACTATGAGGTGTACAAGTCAATATACACCGTAGGATAGTTAGCTCTAATGATGATCTACGTATGGATATGATCGGCCCGCCATTTGGACGCGCCGATCGACATATATGATAAGAAGTCTATTCAACGGTCACCGATAGTCGATCAGGGCCGCGGCTATAAGGATATGAGCAGGGAAATATCCTTACTCCATGGGTAAAGTTTGGTCGCAAACTGACGGTCCGAAATCCTCAACTTTGCATAAGAGTGGACGACTCAATTCACTTAAGTTCCAACTCATTCCTTTAGGGTATTTGCACTTCTCATGCACTCGTCCTTCAGCTCAAGTTGACCAGTTCTGGACCGTACCCAGGTCCGATTCCCGCGATGGACGTCAAGTCCAATGAGACAGACATTATTCTATAGTTTTGGAACTAGTGGTCCACCAATGAGCAGTCTAGAGCTTGTTTAGATAACTAAGGTAGTTCTAGTGGTCCTCTAGCCATGAAACTTATAGGATAGGTGCTCCATGGCCCGATGAAGGGCCATGTAAAATTTGGAGATGATCGGATATGGGGTTTGGTCGCACGGGTCTGATTTGCGATCAACGGTCACCGTGTCATGATCGGGATCCAGATTTTGTGGGCGGGTGTAGAAAAATACATTAGACTCTCATCGTAAATTATGAAGAAATCTGATGGCTGAAATATTTTACATTTCAGTCTTATTTACACGTGCCAGATTCCAATTTTTGGCATTGGTGGGGTGCATCTGGCAAGTGCCAGATTACACTTCTGGGTGTCCACTGGGTCTGTGGTCCGCGATGGTCCTCAAGCCCAGTGAGATCTATGCTCCCCTCAATTTTTATAATTTTCTGACCTTCCCATGTTGCGGTATTGCTTGCACGGGCTGCTGCCAAGTGTAAATGACCATTTGGCTTGACGGCCCGCACTTGCCCCAATCACAACCCGACTGGTCTACTCTAATGGGCTAATCCTAACTTAATTTAGTTATGACACCAAACCATGAGTAGTTTAAATGAACGGTCCTGCAGTAAATCCCACGAGGACGCCTCAGTACACTGTTCTGGTTGGACGAGACGTTACATGATTAACCAGACTTGTGCGGTTCTTCACTGGTGCACCCTGTATAACTGACATTGAGTGCTAATGGTCATTAAGTAATATTTAGGTTAATTAAATAATAATAAAAATAATAAAAAATTGATGGATTTTTGGAAATCCAAAATAGTGAAAATCAAGGGTGTTACAAAAACAGTAATGGAACAACAATTCAAATCATACAGTATGTGGGCATTTAAAGCATATCAACTTAACATGGATTTCAACATAAGTAATACTTGAAGTTAACAACAAAGAATGTGACTTGCATGTAGGAAATCATACACACTAATAGGAGTGTTGAGAATCGCTTCTCAATGCCCGCAATTAGGATAATATATTACACTTTAGACCATCCAGACATTTCTACAAACACTTAAACTATATAGGTCAACATACATGACGTATGTTGGAATACACACATTTGGACAATTCCTTTTGCCAAGGAGTTGACACACATACAACTAGCACAAATACACGACAATTAATCATGGCAAGCACGTGTTCATATTTTATACGTATACGATACTTCCTACAGATACATAGAATACACAAATCTCAATATTACACATATATATCAGGAATGCAAAACGAACATAGTATTTGGCATGTGAAATTTCATCCATAACAACAATAAACCATTATCTGACATTGAAAGCCTTGAAAATCATAACCTATACGAATATAGTCCGCACCTTAAATCAGAAAAGCACACTGAACTGATTCAGATGATATGTCTTCGTCAACGGCGACTAGATAACCTAAGGCAAGAATAGAAATGAGCTACAACAACACATAAACTATTCTAAGCTCTAAACAGATAAGGGTTAGGTTAACTTACCCAAGAAGGAACTTAGAATCGCCGGAATAACGATTTAAAAGTGATGGTTTAAGGATGTAGAGTAACAGGAAAGAATCTCGAGACGATTCACCAACTTCTCTCTCACTTTCTCTCTCTTTTCCTCTCTTTCTTAGCTAGGGTTAGGAAATTCGTATGGGAAAGAGAGTGAGGGTTTTAAGGTCTTTATATAGGCCTAACATTGATGAAAATAGCCCCAGGGCCAAGGTATACTTAGGTTATAACCAAATCAGGCCTCTCTCGATCCAACGGAGCACTTCCGGTGGTCCTTTTTTCACGTGTGGTCGGACTTAAGCTCACTGACCATGGATCTAGGTCAGGCTGAGTTTTCATATCGATCGGATTTACAGATCAGCCGTGGCGGATCACTCTCAATTCAACGGTTACCGAAACTCGATCAGGTCCACAAGCATCATGACATGCCTGGGCCATCTTCCCTGATCCGAGGGTGAAATTGGGTGACAATCCAACGGTCAGATTGCTTAAAATCGTCGCGTAAGCGACACGACTCAGATTCCATAAAATCATATTTAATTTCCCACCATTCTCACACTCTTCACTCCAGACTCAATCAAATCGACCTAGGACATCATCTGGACTTGATTTTTGAGGTGATGGTCAAGTCCAACATGATGACCATAACTGTCTAAGATCATCGCTATCGGACTTTCGACGCGCGGTCCAGGTCCAATCCAAAGCTTCTAAAAATTCCCAAGAGCAACTGGATTTAGCGTTGAATCCCAAATTTCAGAGTAACATAGCGCTAACGATTCTACAGGTTTTGAGCCCTGCAGATCAAATTTAAAGTGATTGATGCTAATTTCACAAGCAATTGAGTTTAACGCTAATCACCCACAATTAACTTCTAAGGAAAATAGAGGTAGTACTCGGGTTTTAGCATGAAATTTTTCGGGTCTTTACAATGTATAATCCTTTTATTTATTCACAAATTTATGTATATACGTGTCCATAAAGTGTGTAAATTGTGACCATTGATATGCGCGGTCGATTTATTTATTGCGTATCATTGATTGATAATTGTATGGTTTTTGTATATGTGTGTGTGTGTGTACGCACGTATACATGCACTCTCTTTACTCATACACCTAAGATCAATCATTCATTCATTAACTAGCTCAAATCTAACCGTATAACATACACTAAACCCAACCGTTCATACACCGTGTAGGGTATGCGATCACCCACTCATCCATCCATTTTTAAGATTGTAATTTAATCATCTAAGTCATTTATTCGACAATCCACCTATCTGATTAGTTAAAAATCAATCTTGCACCTATTTAAGTATGAAAGTAACGGTACATTAACATGTATATCGGATTAGACTCTTAATCATTTGATTATTTTACATATATCTTATTATCTAACCGTATATCTACTTGTATTTGCAATTGGGCTATCCAAAAATCAAACAAAAATCGCTGTGAAGATTCTCACATTTCTCTCGATAAATTTACTGAAGTACTTCTTACATTGTAATATGATTTAACAAGTTTTAGAGGTCTACAAGCCATATATGTATTTTGGTGGCAAACTTATAATTTTTTAAAAGATGAGAAAGCCATACATATATCCGTACGTATAACTGTAAATTTGACGCCCATATATCTCAACCGAGTAACCCATTCATAAAATCAATTGTACATCGACATCTCTACTCGTTGAGGTACTGCATGGTCCACTTAAATCTTATTTTTGATACATCCTAACCATCCATCCATGCATGGTATAACTCTCTAATGCAGCACATAAATGTGTATAGTGTTGGGAAAAAATCTACTAGTCCTTAAAACGACTTATGGAATGGACCAACTCTACTGAACTAGCGTGGAACCGTTGACACCTGAGCTTGATAAGGCCTCTACGTCCAGAAACAAAGCAACCTCCAAGGAGGAGGATGCAACTGTAAGGACACATAAAGATCTTACCTACGAGCCCACTCAAATGGCTATATGCCGACCTAACTTATAAGTCGACCATAGATCCGCCATAGATCGGCGATAGGTCGACCATAGTTCGACCATAGATCGGTGATAGGTCGACCATAGATCGGCCATAGCTCGATCATAGATCGACTATAAAACAACTACTGAATGGTCGTTGCAAGGCCGAGGTTCGATCATAGGTCGATGGTGTTCCTAATTGATTGTCGAAGATGGTGAATGCCAATATGTCAATTAGGTTGGTATCACTCATTCCCGATTCAAAAGCAGCCTTGGGATCCGACCTATGACTGAGCTAAGATTTAGAGAATCCCCTAACATCCTAAAAGATCTCTCCCGAGATCTTCGAAGGATAATATCAAATCCCAACAATCTCAGAAACCGATTATCTTGTAGAAATCCCCGATTACGGCCAAGATATTAATAAATAATCCTCCTACAATGGTATTCTCTCTCTCTATCTCTCTCTCTTATAAATATAGAGGTATCTCCCGCCGTCTAAGGTACGTTCATAAAAACCCTAATACTCGACTGGTGTCTCTTTTTTGGAGATCCTACTCTTCTCATAAGACCTCGATCCTGACTTAGGCATCAGAGAGTCCCTTGCATTGGCCTGGGCCTCCTTTGTCCCTCTTTAACACCTGTGCAGGTCCAAGAAGGTCTACTACGGGGGGTCTGCTGGAAAACTGCATCAACATGTAGCATGGCTATTTAAGTTTCAACATTTTAAAGAATTAATAGCATTTATTGAATATTATTTTTTAAGTAAAATATCAATATATATTAATTAATGTAAAGTTATTATCATGCGAGTGTCAATTGTAAGAAACAAAAGGTATACGATTATGATCAAATGTCAGTAATCTAAACCATTCATCACAATTAGCAACCCAACCATTTCAAATCATCCAAGTTCTATTACAAGATTCATAGACTATCTGTTTGTTAACTTAAACCAACAGAATGAAACTGTTAAGTTCGTAAATAATATCAGCACCGTTCATAGAACTCCTCAACTCGCTATCTGCCACCGAAATTCATAATCAACCCACCCACCTAATCAGTCATCCACGATACATTAATGATTTTATATGTACGCCTACGTATACATTTCTCATACATGAGCATCATGCACCATAAGTATCACGTTATATACACACATGAAGCATTTTTTGTAATAAAGAAAACTAAAGGACGGTGGGTGTTTCACTTACATGAGGTGCCACTTAAAGAGAATGTTTTATTTTTTCACATGTGTGTATTACATATGGTGGGACCCCTCTATTATAAATAAGGTCGTGGGTGTAGGCACAAGAAGTGAAGGTATAAGAAAAAGATAATAGAGAAAATAAAAAATAATAAAAATGAGAGAAAAAAATTAGAAGCTTCGTGAAGCTTTTGTTAAGGTGGGTTATCCATCCCCGATCCAAACTTTTTATAATTGTTGTTATTTTAAATTATTTTTTAATTTTTATAGTTAATTTATTTTAATTTAAAAATTGTAGGAAATTATTGTTTGTTTTTTATATTTTTATTGTCGAAATATTTATTAAAAAATGAATAAAAAGTAATTTGCTCAATAAGATCAAAGTAAAATCTAAGTTGGATTTATAGGTTATTGAATTTAATGCAAAATAATTTTAAATTATTTGAATTATGTATGAATTAAATTCGACATTATTCCAAATCCTACTTAAGCTATATTTTAAATTAATTCCATTGACGTAAATATGTAAAGTGACTCAACTAATTAATTTTAGATTTTTATTTTAATTTAATACTAAGTAGAAATAACATATCAAAATAATTCATACTAATTAAAAATAATGATATTTATAATATTAGGTAAGTTTTAATGATAATAAAAAATCAAACTTAATAATTTTAAATAACTTATTGAGCTAAACATAAATCAAGTAAAATTTCAGTTTAGGAATATTAACGTATGATTAATTAATTTAAACTTAAATTTACTTTAGTATTGTTTAACTTAGTTTGATTAATAGTAATTTAATTAGATTATGAATTTTAGGGATTACAAAATTAATTTTAATTGGATAAATTTAAATTTCAAATTTAATTCTAAATAAACAAAATAAATAATAACTAATTTTAATTTTAATAAATTGATATTTAATTAATTAAATTTTAAATCTTGAAAATTAGTGATTAATATAAATTTTCAATCTATGTAGTTACCTAACCCTAATAGCTTTAAGTGTACCAGTATAAGATATTAAATTAATATATATTAATATCTCTTAATTCAACTATTAGGATTTGAAATAAATAGAGAGATAATCTAATTAATATGTTTAGTAGATATTTTCCTTTAATTTATTAGAAAGAAGTAAAGAATTATTATATAATAATAAGAATTTATTCATATATTACTAAATTAATTAAATTAGAATTGTTAAATTTAAATCATATATTAATTTATTTGGATTCAGGATTTAACACGGGTTACTTTTAGGAGTTCTTACGCTTTGCTGATTTACAATTTTATAAAGAAATTTTAATTCAAATTTAAATAAAACTAAAATTTTATTTTTGATAAATTAATTATCAAGTTGTATTATTAATTAATTTTGTTGATGCAGAAATCTGGTTGGCCTTCCCTGGACCTTCATGTACCTGCACAAGGGACAGAAAAAGGAAACCCTGGCTAGGATAACGGACCCTCCAATGCAAAAGTCATGCAGGGAATTCAGGTCTAGTCAAGTAAGGGGTTTTAGGCTAGAGATTGCATGTACCTTTCACCATTAAATGCCTCTCTACTTATAGCTTTTGAGAGGTGGTAGCATGGAATGGATCTTCCTTTTTGATGGGCAGTATTGTAGGCAAAATTGGATCCCAGATCAGTAGGAGGATACTCCGAGATCCTTAGTAAAGATCCCAGGATCTTAAGCACGTTAAAGATATCCTCTGAGATCTTGAGAGTAGACCTCGGACGGATCTCTCTTGGATAAGAGTAGGAGGCCGAGGTGGCCTTGGCCGACCTAGGTCATGTGCCGACCTAAGTCATATTGACTTGGTATCGACCTGGGTCATGCCGACCTTCCTTCCTAGTTAAGTAGAAGAACAGGAGCTCCTGACGAACTCTAGAGATCTTGGAGTCGATGGAGGTGGTGCTCTTGCAGGCATGTTACTCTGCCATGGACCGCAAATAGGAAGCGGGCCTTTGTGGGAGCTAAGCTTCGTGTCGTCTTTCGCTTGACCAAGCTTATAGGGTTCTGACCTGACCTTTCACCATAGGTCGGTCCATTTTCCCCCATAGCATTTATAATCGATGATTATCTCTATTGTGAAGTTAAGTATTAGTTCTCATTATTTTCTTTCTACCCTAAATTTAAGAAATTAAAATTTCATTAATTAATAATGTAATAAATCAAAGTAAAATAATATTTTCTAAACTCTTAGGTTCAATATACTTAAAAAATTAAATAATTTAAATTATAAAATAAATCATGAAGAAATCTTGTAATTCGAGTTAATAACTATCCCCAAAATTACACCGATAAGTCTATGTGATTAAAATTGCGCCGTATTGAAATCCTAAAATTTATAGGGTATCTTCTATAATTTTTCTAAAAATTAAACAAACATCCCTGAATGTAAATTAATTATTTTAATTTTGAAAATCTTAGATTCTTAATTTTTTTTATATTTTTTATGTTGTCTCTTAAGAGATTTGTGTCATAATTCACTTTTTCTACACACCACTGAACATTTGGATAAATCTTCCAGAAAATGGTATGATAAATTTTAAAATTTAAAATTTTAATTATTTTATTACAATAATTACTTATTTAATAATTATCGAACCTTACAATTACTTGTATGTATAATTTGATAATAACAAAGAATATGTGATGTAACGCTATGTAGTTCATGACTAATCTGGGGTAAGTTGCATATTTAATAATTTTGATTTGAATGGATGGTGGTTACTCATATCGTGTGCATATTTATTTTTAATTAAGAATGAAGTTTGGAATGCGGGTGCGTTGCAATGGGGATGTTCCTAAAAGGTATAAGTAGGTAGGGCGTTTGTGTCCCTCTAGTAAAAGACCCTAAAGCCAACAAGTAAAGTAATTGTGTCCTTTGAGTAAAAGACCCCAAAGCTAACAAATATGGCGATTGTGTCCCTTAGGTGAAAGACTCTAAAGCCTGAAAGTAGGGCTATCATGCCAGTTAGGTGAAAGATCATAAATCCACCGGATCCTTTTGAGTGTCTTTTGTGTATGACATATGAGTACAATTGTATGCGTTGACATACGTCACAAGTACAACTTGAGTAGTAGTATGACCAACAAACATATAAATGTGTCCCTCACCGGAAGGTATCAGTGCGTGGATGTTAATGCAACGTGGCTATCTACTTGAGTACGGTGTTGTAAAAGATGGTGGTTATTTAATTTTGTTATTTATGAAATTCATGAAAAGTTTGACATTCAAAGCATCTTTACAATTCTAGTATTGCATTCATCTCATCTTTTAAAATTTGGTACTTTAATTCATATTTTGAACTTTAAATAAGGTATTTTATTATTTGTACATTTTGTATAATTATAGAAATTTCATATTTAGATTGGATGTGATCCTACGAGCTGTTATGCTCACACCCATATTAACAATGCTTCAGAGCATCAGAGTTTAGTCAAGGGCAAAGCGGAGAGAAAATGTAGTCGTCAATTTAGTTATCTTTTTATTTATACCCAATAAAAAAATGTATAGGGAAATTCCAAAGTGAGTAGAGAATGTTATACTTAAACATTGTATTGAATGAATGTTTGATTTATTATGGTGTAATTTTTTTAATTGTATTTGCGAATTCAGGGTTTAGTCTGGCCAAATCGAGTGCCAAAATTTCGAGGTGTGACAGGGAGAGAAGTAGAGAAGTGAAAAGTTAAAATGTTAAAAAAAAAATATTTAACGGCCATAAATAGCTGTGAACGCTGACAGGAATTCCTCCTCCTCCTCCCCCCCCCCTCGGCTGCCCACTAGGTGTAACACCCTGAAAATCGGGAGTCGTGCATACACTCAACTCTCGAGTTCCCGAGTATTACTTATAACCGATTTTCATTAATATGCGTTTAATCAGGTTTAAATGCGGAGCCTGAAATTTTCTGGAACATGAAGCACAACCACACAAGTCTACTGAATTGAAAGAGATTTAGTATATATACAGGTCCAAAAATATAAATGGGTCGCACAAGGCATTGCCCAACAAAACTACAAAAAGAATAATATGTCCAAAAAGAATAGAGCTGAGCCCACTGCTCAGCGATCCAGATCCTGCCTATCAAGCCGATGGAGAGCCGCCCATCAGCTGGAAGTAAGACAGCTCATCCTCCTCGTCAAGGCTCACACCGTCAGGCTCCTCAAACTCATCACTACCTGCAACTATTGAAGAGTCTGGTTGGTGTTTTAAAACACCATCCCGGAGTGGGAGTGAGTGATCAACTCAGTGGGTGTTATTAGTCTTAAGTTGTAATAAGCATCATTCATATTATGAATTTAAAGAAAAGTAATCATTCATAAACACCTAACTAATCTTATTAATGCGCATGCATGACGAATGATATGATGCATACCCTCACCATAACACTCCCTCAAGCGACTTCATCTAACGATCACGTATGACCAACACTCCCTCAGATCGACCTCGACTGCCGAGTCACCACCCTAACTAGTGCGATGCAATGTGATCGTGTTAGCCGAGTTCTTAGTTAAGTCCATTCATCCAGCAGATTGGGGAATCTAATACACCCCACGTATCAATGCCCTCAACTGGTTGTGATGCCAAGACCCCTCAACGTGCGAGGCCAGGGCACTGTGATCCTTGATCCCGTCGGGTTCCCCATCCTCGACTTCAAGCACATGGGAGTGCTAAGAAAGGGATCACTCACGGTCACTATGGGGAGGTGCGTCACCCTAGTGTAGGCCGACAGCTTGACCACAGTATCCCATTCCACCATGTCCGGCTCACAAGTTGGTGGATCGGCTTCAGGTGGTTATCGATGGGCTACAACAATTGTAGGGTGTGCTAAGTTCCATACATGTATGAGCAAATAGGGTTAACAAACAAGGTTGCTCAGCTAGTAGACTAGACCGCATGAGTTCAGGCAAGTACATGGCAGAATGACATCTGGTACAAGCGACCTATGTAGTCTAACTATTGTCGTCCACACGTACTCGCCCAAATCCATGGGTTTAGCCTCAAGACGGTCCTACCAACGGGGCCGCCTTCGCTCTCCTCGTAATCCTGACCAACCCAAGGGTTTGGGTGGTGATTCATAACATGCCAATTAACAAGGTTATCAACTAGTATAAACAACATCATGTCATCATACTCCTCAACATGCGATTCATAATCTCCTAACAAGAGATGCTAACAATATCATGAATGAATGTGCATGTGTGTTGTGTGGGTTGGTGAGGAAGTTAAGCACTTCCTACACCTCATAGAGCCAAATTGCACAAGGATTAATAATGCATATATGCTATAGGGCAGCATCATGTGAAGAAAACCAAACAAGACATAAACATGAGATCATTAATTTATACCAAATCATGTAAGAGGCAAGAACAACATCATATAAGAAAATCAACATGACATACAATTCCATACAATTCCAAACAACCCAACAATTCCTAGGTTTTTCCCTAGATTCTCCAAATGTATCATCCAAATAAACAAAATCATTACACTCATACTACAATTGGTGTTAAGCCACCTAAGGTTAATAGTCAGCACCTATGGATCGTTGAAGACGTTAGGAAGCGATCTAGGGTTGCCAAACTCGCAGGTAGATTCGTAGAGATCCTAAGCCAAATGAACTTGCATGTTAGGATTACATGCATTTCCTAGCTCAACCCCAAAGATTACCAAAAAAGATGGGTGCTTACCTCCCCATTCGGATGGAAGTGGCTTGTAGTTGTGGATATGGGAAGGGGAAGGTATTTCTCTAAAGCTCTAAGCTTCCTTGGGCCCCATCTCCTACCACACACTCCTTTTCTTTCTTCTTCCTCTCTCTTTCTCCTCCTTTCTCCTCTTCCTCTCCCCCCTTTCTCTCTTTTCTCTCTTCTCTCTTTCCTTTCTCTAGGGCAAATTCGTATGGGGAGAGGGGTGCCCCAAAGAAGCTCCTTTTATAATGTCAGATTTCGTGCAAATGGCCCCAAGTGTTGGGTTTTTACTACACTAACCCTATGGGAGGGTTTTTCTAGCCTCTATGGCCCATTATAGGGTGTAGGAGTTGACACCCACCGTTGGATAGTTGGCCCTAGTGATGATCTACGCACAAACACAATCGGCCCGCCATTTGGACGCGCCGATCGACAGGTATGATTAAAAGTCTGTTCAACATCACCGATAGTCGATCAGGGCCGCGGCTATATGGATATGAGTAGGAAAATATCCCTACTTTATGAGTGAAGTTTGGTCGTAAACCGACGGTCCGAAATCCTTAACTTTGCATAAGAGTGGACAACTCAATTCACTTAAGTTCCGGCTCCTTTCTTTAGGATATTTGCACTTCTCATGCACTCGTCCTTTGGCTCAAGTTGAGCGATTCTGGACAGTACCCCGGTTCGACTCCCACAATGGGCGTCAAGCCCAGTAAGATGAACATTATTCTATAGTTTTGGAACTAGTGGCCCACCAACGAGCGGTCTAGAGCTTGTTGGGAGAATCAGGGCATTTTTGGAATGAATTAAGTATTGAGATTTTTCGTGGGCACTGATTAGGGTTTAGATTAACTATGTTCATAGTGTGGCCTATTTATAACTAGTGAAAGTGGAGATTTGGTCATGATTACTCTAAGCCGTTGGTTTTAGGCTAAAAGAGTAATGGGGTTCATTTGGTCTGTTAGCTAAGATCCGGGCCTTTTCTGACTTGGCTTCGGTTAGATCTTTAATTTACTTATGATTTTCTTGATTAGTTAGTGATGGGTCAGTTAGATTTGGGCCCCATGTGAGTAAATCATGAGGCTAAACTTAATGTTCAAGTGATCGGCGGATTCGTTGGCTTCCTAAGATTGATTAATCGGGCTTGTGCGGTTCTTTATTGGCTCCACATGTGTATAAATTAACATTGAGTGTTAACAGTTAGTAAATGATAATATAAGTTAATTAAAAAAAATTTCAAGGATTTTTAGAAATCCAAAATAGTGAAAAAAATCTAGGATGTTACACTAGGTGTCCGGGTCAGACCGTCTAAGGGTTGCATGAGTAGAACAATATGTGTGTGTGTGTGTGTGGTGATAAATATAGAATTAGAATTTACTTAAAATTTTAATATGATAGGATTTGGATACCCGGCAAGCCACAGAGCATACGTCTTTCATAAACCTATAAAATACTATATACTAAGTTGATATTGGCAATAGCATATGAAAGCCTAAATCCAAAGTCTATTCAGATCCAGTGAAACCCCATAGCTAAGATCAACCTCGCAAAGGGGTTGAGAAGTGACACTAATAATTATACTTATACCATTCGTAATACCTTATACAACATGCTCGTATTCTTATATGTTGATCCCTGGGGTTGTGATTGATTGGTACACTTTTGATACTATACAACCTTTCAAAAGGTTGACAAAATGACTTGTCAAACCTTTAAGAGTTGCCACTAGCCAAATAAAGGCTCTATAATCTACGGTTGGTTAGAATATGTGGAATCACCTTAAGATCGAAAAAATTGAAGAATTCCTGACTCGAGTAACTATGGGATAGGCCTGCACCATAGATTATGGGTAAGGGTCTCTGTTACAGAAAAGGAAGAGATTAGACACAATTTTGCGACTCGTGTGAATCATGGTCTTTACTTTACTAGACTGCATGCTTTCAAAAGGGATTCAAAGAACTTTTAGTAAAATACTAAGATTTAAATGTCCAAACTACAAAAGATATATGAAAAAGGAAATGGAAACAATAAAAAAATAGTTTTTTGATAGAAGTACGAAAAAAAAAGAACACAATTTTTTGTTACTCATTTAAGTCACATTTTTTAATACGGAAGATCCTCAAGAGAGGCAACTATAAAACATACTTTACGTAATATAAGAACAATGCTTACTATCTCAAGTGTTCAAAGCAGTGGGGTTGGAATATACGGACTAAAAAATGATAGATCAAAAATACGACATTGACTTTGAATTTAAAATAGACTGGAAGAGATTGAGAAAATAAATAGTCAAAGTCTCTGTTTCTGGCTCGGTCTTAAAATTGCAGACAAATCGTTCTCTGTCTTAGAACTCTCTTCTTGCTCTCCCGACTCTAACTCTCTAGGGCTCTCTCTCTCTCTCTCTCTCTCTCTCTCTCTCCCTCTCTCTCTCTCTCTATAGACACTTTCTTTTATGTGCATTTGGAGAGGGTTGGATAGTTCAATTTGGTTGCCCCTATTATGAGATAGAAATGCTGACTCATCATGTGGGTTTAGGTTTGAGAGAACCAAAGCACGTAGAAGAGATAAGACTAAGCGAGCCAATGTGAAATTGTTGACTCATCAGATAAGACCCAAAAAATCGAGCTTAGGATGGAGCCAGCACGTCAGGGCTATTTCTACACAGAAACGGCTGAACTGAGGCCATTTTAACATAGAAACGATCGAGCCATAAAGCCAAGTGGTCATGTTTTGATAGTGGGTGTCTACAAATACCTTTCTTTGATAAAAGTTAAGATACAACTAAATGCCAAAGCGAGTAGACACCCTACTTGGAGTAGATGAAGAGGAGATTGGTTCCTCTACTTGCCAAAGTATTGTGATGGAGAAGCTTTCTTGGTTAGTAGCTTAATTCAAACAATTCACGAGGGTTGAAAAAATGTTATAATATTTGATTGCAACCCTTTTAACACCATTGATTGGCGTACATATCAAAGAAATCTATTTGGTTGGATGTTTGAATGATTAGAGCCCCTGCGCGCGCGGCCTTTCAAGGATAACACATGTTGGATTTGGAAGTAGTAGTTTTTTTTTTTTTTCCTTTTAAATATTGAATGATCCCCTAAGATCGCTTGCAAGCATATTATTTGTAATGGCCAATTGCTTGCACGTTTTACGGCTTTACGAATCTCCCACATTACAATAGAATATTTATGTATGGATCCCGGACTAGAGTTGTCTGGATTATGCTTTATCCAATCAAATTATGAAATTTGTCATTGTGGTTTGCAAGAGTTCTTTTCACAAGTTGGGTGTGATTACTCTAATCCATGTAAAAAAAACAAAGTATTCTGGATTTATCCTTTTCCTGGGATGACCGACTTGAAGTTGTCAGTTCAGGTCAACCATCTTATGTCTGCCTTCTTTTTTTTTCATGGTGAATTCACTTAGAATTAAACCGAAATCAAATTTATTGTTGCGTTGGCATACACTAAGGAGTATGGGAAACTGATCAGTGTATGAGATGTCAAATGTATTTGATATTTTTGGAAGTTTTTGATTTTGATTTTATTTATTTATTTATTTTTTGTGGATTTTGTATTTAACAGACATATCTGCCTTCTGGTGTTCGCATAGGTGTTAAGTATATAGATGTGGTATGGCTCGCGTTAGATTTAATTCATCATACGACATCCAATAGGAACTGTGGGTAGTCGGGAGCTGGGGTGATCAATATGTATCAATCCGATCTGTTGTACAATATCTAAATGCCTCAATCAGGGCTTTAGACGGTCATGATCAGAGATGTTGGATGCAATGGGAAGGACCTAATTTTCCACCCAACGTCTAAAAAAGTCTGATTAAAAATTTGGACAGTCGAAATCAAGTTTTAATCGATGTGGAATTATGCAAATCCAATCTGTCATTCATCATTAGGGGCCAACATTTAATGTGAACCATCCATCATGTGGGGCCACTTCAATATGGGCCATCCATCATGTGGGGCCAAGCTTCAATGTCCACTACCCATCATGTAGAGCCCAACTTTGATGTGGATTGTCCATCGTATAAGCCCCACATTTTTCCATCATACTAGCCTGCTTTGGATGTGAGCTATTTATCATTATGGGCCGACCCTTGATGTGGATCATCCATTACATGGGCCCACATTAATATGGGGTCATCCATCATGTGGGGCCTACCTTTGATGTACATTGTCCATCATGTAAGCCTCACCTTCGATGTGGATAGTCCATCACATGAGCCTCACCTTCAATGTGGATAGTCCATCATGTGGGGCCTACTTTTGATGTACATCGTCCATCATGTGAGCCTCACCTTCGATGTGGATAGTCCATCATGTGGGGCCTTCCTTGATATGAACCGTGAGAGAGAGCTTACTTGGACAAAGACCGCGAGAGAGAAATAAAAAAAAAAACAAAATTGTTGAGATAAGTAGCTTTTAAGACATAAATTACTTTTATAATAATGCTTACAAATCTAAAATAAGTGAAAAAAAAAAGAAGAAAAAAAAGTAACTTAATCACTTAACATAACTTAAAATATTATTTGATGGTATCTAAAAAAGTCCTTAATTACTTAAGTTAAAAAGTAACTTATTTGATAGCATCCAGACTGGCCCTAAAATTAAAAGTCTTTCCACATTTCTAAAGGTTAAAAATAAAACTTTTTGCCCCACTCAATCTTACATGGGATCATCAGTCATGTGAGACCCGCCTCCACTGCACATAAGGCCCACATCATGATTATAACCATTCCCACTATAGATCCCAGAATGGTTAGTCAATGGTGTCCAAGCTACATTGATTAGTAAATCTTGTGGGCCTTGCTACGAACGGTTTATGTTCTAGTGTCCATTAATTTAGTTATAACTGTAAAAGTGCCATCATTCTTATTTTATAATGATTGTTAATTTGGTCCATAATTCATTGGTCAAGAAAATATAACAAGAGAGAGGTAAATGAATTTGTAATCATTATAAATGACGCAGGGATGAACGTGATGAGGATAACTACTCTGAATCCACGGAGCTTCTCTGGACTCCTCACAGAGACTTCTCAAATCCACGAGGAAATAAAGCAGAAAATAGAAATAAATTCTAATAAATTCGAAATTGATTAATTGATGAATAAAAACAAGTTCACAACCCTTTAAATAGGGGTAACAAGCAATGAGAAAGAAATCAGAATCAAACTACACCTCAAACTCCTAGAATCCGTGACTTACTATAAATAGTAAACTTACTATTTATAGATGGTCGTGATGTCTACTAGTGAGCAAGGTTTTCGGCCAAAAATAGTAAGTTTCTTATTTGGCTTAATCAAACCGTTCTCCTAATTATTCTAAGCTCTTTTCACATTGGGCGCAACTCCTAAAGCCTAACGGATGAAGAGTTATAATCAAACTAAAACTTACTACTTATAGTAAAAACGAAATTAAAACAGGGAAATCCTGCATAGCTGGGTTGGTTGGCTAAAGTAGCTCGTTCTACCCCAAAATTATATATTTTACGTTAGGTAACTCATTTTGGATTGCCAGATACGCTCGATCTAAGGTCCGACGGTCCGGATCACTTCTATCGTCGGCTGGGCCTTTTCTGATCCATCTTGGCCATGAAACTGTCCGCGACCCGCTCTACATCAATAAATTTACAATATAGTACAATAGAAATCTTCTTTCCAAACTAAGAATTAAGTGTATTTTTCAGTTGATTTGACAAATGAAGAATTAAGTGTATATTTTCAATTGATTTGATATTTCGATAATAAAAAATATCATCATTTCACTTTTACCAAGATTATTCATATTTCTAAGTCAAATTAGCCGTTCATCAAGATATTGTAATTTGTAATTATTACAATTTTATAATTGATTATGTCAATTACAGCTATCCAAACAGGCTCTTAGGTACACTAAAGCCCTTTAACAAGGTTAGAGGGAAGTCTTGATCAAGTAACCGTGCATACTGTCATCTTGGGCCTTTTCTCCTTGTCATTTGGCAAACATCTTCTTAGAAATTTGTGGGGATTTTAGTTTTTATAAGATGTTTGGTGGTAAGGATTGTGAAGGACATGGATTTCAATTCCTTCATATCCTTCATAAGAACCCTTTTATGCTCTCTACAGTCAAAGCTATATGTAAAATCCTCTCAGTCCACAGGTTTTCCACCGGAACTATAATGGATTTTAAATCCACCCACCAACCACCCCTAAATAAAAAATTGCACGGCTTTTGACGTTTTGCACGGGACCTTATCCATCGATGATGTACCTTTACTCTTTTCCGTTGTTAAAATCTTTGATACTCTGGCAGAATGTGATACACAGCCACTTGGAATTTACTTAGAAATTACATACATGGCATATAGGCAATTCAACTTAAACTGTCCCAATTAAAGCTCTTAGTCTATAGATGTATGATTAACCAAAAACTATATTCTCCGCTAAATGGAACGGCTCATATGATCTAGAAAGTGTCATGGACTGCGAGTAGGCTATCTAACTCGTCTAGTTATTGCCAATTTCCAGTGTTTTGCGTCACCAAGTTGAAATTCCATCTAATCATACACGCGGGTGGTCCAATAATCGATCTGGAACATCAACTGGTCTAATCACATAATCCTAACCATCCTTAATGTCAAGGAAAGACACTACCAGGTGAAAGCGGATTGCGTACTGAGTAGCTCAGTGAGCTTTTATAGTATTGAGTAAACTCTGCTGGGCCCACTATGGATGTATGTGGCTTATCCATGCCGTCCATATAATTTTTCAGCTCATTTTAGTGGTTGAGATCAAAATTAAAGAATAAACAAAGCTTAAGTGGACCACACCACAGGAAACATCGGTGATAATGACGTCTACCATTGAAACCTTCCTAAGGCCACATTGATATTTGTTTGTCATCCAACCTAAAGATATGGATGAAAGGAAAGCAAAAATACCAGCTTCATCCAAAACTTCTGTGGACCTCAAGAAGTTTTCAACGGTCTTCTTTTAATGGTATACGTTCAATTCATGCTGTTCCTTGCAGTTTAGTACTCCACCTGAGATTTGGATATTCTTAAAATTTGATACCATGTTCTAAAATGATATGGTAAAACGGATGGACCGAGTGGATATGACACACCTCATGGTGGCCTCCATAGAGTTTAGCATACTGAATGACTCGGCACGCAATCTGATTTCCTTCCAGGTGGGCCACATTCCCCACCAAAATTCAATGGCCTAGATGATTCGAATAACCCGGTAATCACAATCTTTAAATCATAGAGGTTAGACTAGGCTGGCAATGGATTCGGGGTGGGGTAAGCTGAGCGTGACCCATTTACAAAACAATGCAAGAAAACCTAACCTGCAACCCATTACCTTATGACCTGATCCAACCCACTTTAAAAATTCATCAAGCCCCACCCGACCCGACCCGACCCGACCCATTTAAATTGTAACCAGGTGGGCTCTACAGACTCAACCTGTCTGTGACCTCCACACTTGGCCTTAAAAATGGAATATGGGTTTAAATGAATGGACAGCCTTGGCCAATTAGTGAATACATGCAAATAGAGCTGGGCATTGAGTCCAGTAGGACCGAGTTAGGGCTGACTCGACTCGATTTGGTTTTGCAATAGGCCTGACCCGAACTCGAAAGGACTGGGTACGGAGTCTAGCATACCTGACCCAATCCGAGTCTGGGTCTATCATGGACTAATCTGGACCGAGTCCGCCCCGGTTACAAGTACCGAATCAGGTCGAGTCAGGTGCAACGGATATTCATGGGCTGAAAATCATACTCAAAGCCTAGATTCACTTGTCAGAATTGCAGCTTCTATTAGCCACACGGCATCTCAAATGTGAAACATCATATGTGTACACACACGCGGCATCTCAGATGTGAAACGTCGTATGTACACACGCACACACTCAAACTGGACTCGGTTTGAGTTTGGATTGGACGAAGTCAACTCGATTTGGATCGACTTACCCGCTCGGTTCGGATCGAGTTGGATCTGAACGAGTTGGATGACTCGAGTCGTCCCGTTCTTAGCTCCACATACAAACATGCGTGGATCATTTGTATGTATCTATACATGTAATCTATTAATTTATTTCGGGTTTTGGGCCAGGTCAGGTGGGATCATCTGGCCTAACTCACCCATGAGATACATGGGCAGGTTAGGTTGCGTAGGGTTCAACCCAAACCCAATCCACTTAAACGGTCCACATTTTCCAACCCGAGCTTGACCCACTAGCTTGACTGAAAACCGCCTCAAAAATGGGTTGGGCCAATTAAGCCATGGACGGACCTGATCGATTGCCACCCCTAGGTGAGGCCCATCAAGTGGACATCATAAATGGATAAAATGGGCCAGATACACACACACCAAAAAAAAAAAAAAAATCATAATTACCAAAGAAAGTCATTTAAAGGAAACAAATAGTAACATCTAAGACATAATGTTACGAGGATATAAAGACAATCAAACCCTCTATGCTTTATTTATTTCACGAAACCTCCTTAGATACTCATGCATTTCCTCCAATAGTCATCCCCTCCATAATTTTCTTTGAAGCGGGCCGCGACGAGATGTCGTCCCACCACACCTTCACATGCTGGCGTGAGCTTATCAGTGAGGCTTTGGGAGTCTTCATGAAGTAGTTAATGTATGGGATGTGGTGAAGATCAGCTAAGCTGTAGAAATCCCCAGCTAAGAACTTGCTTTTGGACAACCTCTCTTCATAGACATCGAGCACCATGGCCAGCTTCTCGACATTCGCCTCGACCACCTGATCATCGGTGGTCCCGCCGAGGAGGGGAGTGATGAGAATCTGATATACGATGGCCGAGATCGGTGGATTGAAACTGTGGGACTCCACTTCCATCCAGACCTTGATCAATGCTGATTCTTTGAGATTGTCCAGCCTCAAAAGATCAAGGCCTGTGCCCTTGTATTTGGTCGCAATGTAATCGTTGATCGCGCGAGATTCTACGTCGGTCGGAATCAATGGTTAGTAAGATAATAGATGTGATAATCAAGAAAATGCAAATGATCATTTAGCAATGTGGGGAGACTTGTTTTCCCTAGAGGGGGGATGATACATGCATTCAGCATGTGTTACATGTTTTTGAGCTTCTGTGGAGCCCAATGTGATGTATGTGTGAAATCCAAACCGTGGATCAGGTGCTTCACCTCATGTTCACTATACAGACCAAAAATCAGGCTGATCCAAAGCTTAAGTGGGCCATGCCACATGAAAAAAATACTTCAAGTCAGGATACAAGACTTTAAATTCATATAGTGTGGCCCACCTGAGTCACGGAATGGGCTTGTTTTTAGGATATGTCTTTATTTTTCTGGAAATCGTCTGATGAATGGATTGGATGACATATATACAGCATGTTGGGCATTGCATATAATCTGGAAGTTCCTATGGTAGATGTCTCCTCCCCATTACTCTCTGTTGTTCCTGTGGTGTGGCCCACTTGAGTTTTGAATTATGTTGATTGTTGGAATCGGGGGTGGCCCATCTAATGGACGATTTGGATGGCCCGATGGACCTAACATAGCTCGGACATATGGGAACTCACTAACGATCATTCCCATTGAGTTTGAGTAAAGGGTCATTTGGCATGAAAGAGTGAGTGACTCAGTCGAGTCGTGTCAGAGTCAAGTAGGTTCAGTGAGTTTTAATATTTCTGAGTTGAGTTAACTCAACCGAGTTTTGAGTCGAGTCACCGAGTTTTAGAACTACTCCGTATAGCAGATCTGAGCAGGTAATGGGTACGCATGGTTTCAAGTAGGGCTGTGAATGGGCCAGCTTCGGGCTAGGCAGAAACAAAATTTTGAATAGGCTGGCCCATCGGGCCTAGCCTGAACAGTTTAAAATTTGGACCGAAGCCAACCCCAACTGCACCCATTGACAGCCCAAGTTTTAAGACCCGAACTAGTAACATATGACTCGTCTGATTCAACCCCCTACCCAGGGGTGTCAATGGGTCGGGCTGAAGCCTAAAAAATCAGAATTTTGAATAAACCCGGCCGACAACTCAGCTCAAAAATTTTCAAAATTCGGGCCAAGACCAAAATCAGGCCCGGCCCATTTACATCATGAATGCAGTAGACCTTGGTTTTCATGCAAGCTATCAACAGGCTGGTGGGATTGGTCTCAGCCCAGATTTTGAACTGTCACATACACACGTATATGTATGTGTGTCTTGATAAGGAGGGGCATATTTATATAGATATGCCCCCTCCTATGGACACACACACATAAAGAGAATCATGCTCACCTGCGCGCCACACCTTCATCCATAGCTCAAGTGGTAGACTGAGTGAAAGATACCTCGTTTCAACACTGACGTCTTGGTGTCTATTCCCTAGTGGGGGGTAGGCAGTGTTGTGTACTAACAAGCTAACCACCAAAGAAAGAAAAAAATGAAAAAAAAACATGCTCACCTGCGCCCCTATGCATGTGTGCACCTTTACACATGTGTCATGGGCGTTTAATCCGAACAGTCCATCTGATGTGGAATCCCATGAAACCTAACGGGACAAATTTTCACCCTGATCTAAAATTCTGGTGGGCCATAGCAAAGAGAAATGAAAATCAAATTTTGAAGTCACATTACATATGATGAGTTCTAAAAAAAGTTTGAACAAGTTCTGCATCATGGCCCACCAAAGTTTTGGATCAAAGTAAAAATTGGGCCTAGGATTTAATGAGGTGCTACTTCATGTGGACCATTTAGATTTTGGAGTCGCATCACGCATCACGTATGATGAGTTCTCCAAAAAGTTGGCATAAGTTCACATCAAGGAAGGATGGGATCATCCCATCAATTTAATTTTTGGCATGGTATCCCATGAAATGTATTATAAATTTAATGGATATTTCAAATGTCTCAATTAGTGCAACTAAAAAGCACTATAACTTTGGTATGGCCTGATTGAGCCAAGGCCCAACCTTTTATTTCATGGCCAGGCTTGTGCATTCGGCCTTGAGCGTGAACGAACTCAATCACCAGAGAGTCCATGTATACATTGAAAGGGCCCACCATGAATGGTCTTGCCTAAAAAGTCCATTGGGAGCATGATTCTCATCCAACGGTTGTAGATTCATTGATTATGTGGACAATTGAGACGCCACATATCAACATTTTTGCCTTATACAACCTGATTGGTTCATTTAAAGATGGAACATTCGTGGTTTACACCTTATACGTCGTAGCCAAATCCAATGAGCAGAATGTCACACTTATATGAAGGCAATAAGATGAAATCAAGGAATATGAAAGAAAAATCATGAAAATCCTAAACACATCTCTACCGAAGACATGTCATGGCATAAAAGCTAAAATGCTCAGAAATGTAAGCATGAACGAAACCCCAGAGACAGTCATCTTTCTAGAAACATTTGGCAATAAAGTATAAGCTACGCATACAAAAGTGCTTATAGAGCATGCGTAACTCAAAACAGGGAAGAAGCGGTGATATTTAGTTTTACATGCTGGATTTAATTGGTCATATGTAATTGTAGAATCCTAAGTGATACGTTAAGAGTATAAAGTTTCTTTAAAATAGAAATAGGACTGCACATGACAACATAGCTAGAGGTGTACACAAACTGAGCTAGCTTGGTTAGCTTGCTCGACTCGACTTGGTTCGTAGCTGAGTTTAAGCCAAGTTGAGCTGAATTTTTGAGTTCGAAAATATGTTTGAGCCGAGTTCGAGCTGGCCCCACTCGACTTGACTCGGATCGGACCCAGCTCGAATCGAACTTTTCGATGACTTGGTTACTTTGATATTGATGTTGCTCACCAAGTGTTTAACAAAATGACTTAAAAAGTGTGTTCGGTGGTAAGGAAGGTATGTATATGAAACTAATACCCTTTTTTTTTTTTTTTTTTTCTTGTTCTTGGTTTTTATGTTGCTTAGAAGGTGTTTGATAAAATACTAGTAAAACTATTGCTGATGTCTCAAATACAGTGAGATTTTGAAGGTGTAGTTCAGGTGTTTGTGAAAATGTCGCAATGGCGAACTCGGCTCAAACTAGCCCAAGCTGCTAACCGAACCGAGCTAAGCTGGCTAGTCATGCTCAAGGACTAAGCCGAGTCCAGTTTGAGCTAAGGCCAGCTAGTGGCCGAGCCGAGTTGAGTTGAGGCCAGCTCAACTCGGTTCGAGACAACGTACATCCCTAAACATAGCAATGTCTTATCAGGGAAGCGAACTGACTTCTTTACTTACATGCACTTGATTTAAGTGGTTGGTGAAGTTTTATATTTTGACTCTTTCTTTCAAAATGTAACTGTGTTGCTCGATCCATAACAATAACATCACCATATAATATACCATATATTTTGTGAGTATCGATTAATTAATGAAATTTCAACAAAGAGAAGCTATCACTGCTCTAATTCATTGTACCGAACAAAAGTTTGTAACATATGATTTATTATATATAACCCCGAATTTGATTGATTCTGATGTCTCCATCGGATAACTAGATCTTTGGCGGAATTGTCAATGACTATGGCCTTTGTGGAAGCCGTCGGATTATGGTTTATTTCAATTGGAAAGAATTTCCGGTACGGTTCACACGAGGTGGGGCCGTTGTTTTACAGTTCTACATAACTTAACATGATAAAGCTACCCCAACAGTACACGTGGCAGGAAAGATGGTGGATCAAGACTATCCTATGGCCACTAGCCAATGGCTAGTGGTCAGTGAACCGTGGGTCACACCATGATGTATGTGTTTTATCCACACCATTCATTATTTTTTTTAGATTATTTTATGATATGAGTCCAAAATTGAGGTAAATTCAAATCTCAATTGGACAACATATTAGGAAATAGTGTTGATTGAACGCTAACCGTTAAAAACTTATCTGAGGCTGCAAATATTTTGGATCAAGCTGATATTGTTTTTTCCTGTTCATTCATCTATGTATGACCTAATCAACAGGTTGGATGTCAAATAAGCATTACGGTGGGCCTTAGGAGATTTTTAATGGTGGATATTTAATCAAAGTAGTTTTTTTTTGGTGCTGTGGTACACCTTAGAATTAGATCTGCCTTATTTTTGGGTTCAAGCCCTAAAATGATCTGAAAAAAATGAATGGACGGCGTGGATAAAACACATACATCATGGTGGAGCCTACATAGCACCAACCCAGGGTAACTAGCCAATCCACGTCCCCATCCTACTAGTTTACACTGCCATGGATGGAAAACAGATCAACTTCTCTCATCATTCCCCATAAATGCCAACCGTTAATTATTCTTGCTTTCAACCGTTCATTTGAAGGTCACTAGTCGGATACCCAGGACCATCAATTTTCGAGAAAAGTCACTCACTGTGCTATATGGGTTTTATCCACCCCGTCTATCCTTTGTTCGAGATCATTTTTGGGTACGAGCCCAAAAATGAGATCGATCCAAGGGCCAAGGGTACCACACGGTAGGGATTGAATGACCACCATTAAAAACCTAAGTTTTGCTCAAAGCTAATATTTGTATTTCGGAAACGGAGCCATCAGCCAATGGCTGATGGTCGGTGCTCTGTGGGCCACACGATGATGCATGTGTTTCATCCATGCCGTCCATCTATTTTTTTAGATAATTTTATGATACGAGACCAAAAATGAATTATATCCCAATCTCAAGTGAACCACATTACAGGAAATAGTGTTGAATGGACATCAACCATTAAAAACTTTTTGGGGGCTATAAAGTTTTCGATCAAGCTGATCTTTGTTTCTTACCTTAATCTGGGTCTGTATGACCTAATCAACAGATTGGATGTCAAATAAACAGTACAGCAGGTCTTAAGAAGATTTTAATGGTGGATATCCAATCACTATTGTTTTCCTATAATGTGGTCCACCTGAGATTTATATCCCTCTCATTTTCGGGTTTAACCCTAAAATGATCTGTAAAAAAGGATGAACGCAATGGATAAAACACATACATCATGTTGGGGCCCACAGAGCACCGATCATCAACCACCGGGCTAGTGGCAGGGGGAGAAGCCAATCCGATACGTTGTATTCTCCCTTCATCCAGGTCTACGTGACCTTATGAACAGTTTGGATGTAAAATAAAAATCACGGTAGGCCATAAGAAGTTTTTAATGGTGGGTGTCATTATCATTACTGCTTCCTATGGTGTGGTCCACTTGAGTCTTGAATCTGCCTAATTTTTGGGCTCATACACTAAATTGATCCCGAAAAATGGATGGACGGCGTGGATAAAACCTATGCATCAAGATAGGCCCTACAGAGACGCGATCCGATGGACCATCTACCCTTCCACGTGTACGGTGTAAGTGTAGATCTACTATAAAACGATGTACACGCATCTACCATATCAATTTCCCACCTAATGGAGAATCGGAAACTAACCAAAGAGCGTCAGATCGCCATCCTCGAGTGCCGGAATCTTACCAAACGGCTGCCGAAATAAACAGAAAGAAAGAAAGAAAACAGGCTTAGATAAGAGAAGATTTACCAGAAATCGGTGAAGAAGAAAGAAGAAGTGGAGGGGCAAAATGGGAATTACGTTTTTGGTGGCTAGGTAAGAAGGGTGTTTGTTCTCGCGGGCTTGCACGTTAACGATCACGAGCTCGAAATCAGCGTCCATCTCATACAAGCTGGCCAGCACACGTGCCGTGCACGTGGACATGGGGTGTCCGTACAACTTCATTGCCATCTCTCTCTCTCTCTCTCTCACTCACTCTATTTCTCTCACAGGAGGGGAGTGGATATAAAGAGAGAGAGAGGACGGCTGACTTAGCTTTGACCTTTCTGTTGTTTTCAAGAAATTGACCACTGTAAACGCCACCTTTTATCCGGCCTCCCAAACTTTACTTTCCCAAAGTAAACAATTCCGTACGGACACACTATTTCCAGACGAGAATACCATTGCAGTCACTACCTATGGCTACGAATTATAACCGTAGCCATAGGTATTTAGTCACAGTGAAGCAAGGGCATTTACGTCTGCAAATAGTTATCCGTACGGAATCGCTTACTTTGTGAAAGTAAAGTTTGGAAGCGCTCTGAAAAGACGCCAGGTAAAAAGTAGCGTCTACAATGGTCTATTTCTCCCTCCGGCATGAAAAGAAGCACGAACAATGCCGTCCGGACGAACGCATGATAAATGCCAACTTTTTCTTTTTTTTTTTTACACACGCACACAAACCCCCCACACACTCACGCTAGTGGAATTTCACCACCTATGAATAGCCAAGTGAATATTAGGCACTCATATCTCACTGTTTTCCTTTTGTGTGGCTATTTCTGGGCAAATGTCCTAAAATTACATCGCAAAACAGATGAACGGCGTGGAAATACACACATCAAAATGGGCCCCACAAAGCCAGGTCAAAAGTTAATCTGCGTCCGTAAGGGACCAGATGGCTGCATGTTTGAATAATCCTAAACGTCCATCTTGTGGGCCTTAACATGGATGGAGTCGATCCGGACAATGCGAGTCAACTGATTTGTAAAATTTCGCTTTTCCAATGAACGCCACCGATCCTACGGTGAGGATCATCCCATTGCCGTATTTTCTTTATGGTTTTCCATCCATGATTTGGCCCACCAAATGATAGTTTGGATCATCCAACCATGGGATCCTATCCGTTGGAATGGGTATACTAGGTAACCAAACGCCGGCCCAGATTCTACGTACGTTTGATGCAAGGAGCTAAGACGCCATGCATGCCCAATCCAGATCATCCAAATCTTACCTCAAATGATCAGGCCATCCTAACCATCTGATCCACGGTCTGGATTATGAAGACGCGTGGCCCACTTGTCCATATTAACGGCTCAAATTCACTTCAGAAAACTTGGTACAGTACACTGTGGCTGACGCTTCACGGTACACAGGCTTGAATTTTTATTGCGTACAAGTGGTATGGACGGTAAGGTGGGATGTATGTGTCTTATCCACGCCGTCCTTCCTTTTTATCAACTCGTTTTATGGCAATTGAACCACACCACGTGAAACAGTGGTGATTGAATACTCACCGTTAAAAACTTCTTGGGGCCCACCGGAATGTTTATTTGCCATCCAACCTACGTCACAAAAAGCTGGATGTAGGGACCACACAAATATCAACTTGATCCAACGGATGGACGGCGTAGATGTAAAGCACAATAAACTACGGTGGGCCCCACAGGGATCCACCGACCTCGGCAAGCCCCGTACCAGTTACATGATCCTCGCCCAAGGACACAGCCTCATGGAAGTTTCCTACAAAAGAAGCCGAGTGGGTTAGGTGAAACCCCGGATGCACCGAGGTGGGTGAGACCCTCACTTTGGGGCTCACCGTGATGTGTGTGATTACATCCACACCGTCCATAGTTCTTGAAAGCTCATTTTAGGTTATGATAAAAAAAATTACAGTTACAAATCCCAGATGGACCATAGTATAGGAAACAGTGGTGAATGACCATTAGAAACTTCTCGTAGGCCACAAAAGCTTTGGATCAAGATGATATTTGTGTAATCTCTTTATCTTGATATTTGTGACCTTATCAAAGGTTTGGATGGAAAATAAAGATTCCAACGGAATCCATGAAGTTTTTAATGGTGGGGATTCAATCAAAACGGTTTCCTGTGCTGTGGTCTACCTAAAATTTGACTCAACTTTAATTTTAAGATCATGCACTATCATGAGCTCTCAAAATGGTTGGACGGTGTTGATTTAAGATACAGACATCACTTTGAGCCTCACACTCAGGGGTCTTACGACTCTTACCAAATCCAGGGTCTCACCTACCTCTTCTGAAGAAGGGTGGGCAGATGAAGGGGGTTTGGTAGCCCACGAGCCACGGGACCTGTCCCGGGCGCGGCTTCGGTGGATCTCCCGGTCTACCCAAGGTGTGTGGATCCTTGACTTTTGGACCTACTGGGATGTATGTGCTTTACATCCACGCCGTATATCCATTTTGACATCACATTTTATTTTATGATTCTACTAGAAATGAAGCCGATCCAAATCTCAAGTGGACCATGTCATAGAAAACATTGGTGATTGATCATTAAAAACTTCTCGTGGGCCACAGAAGTTTCCCACGAGAAGTTTTGGATCTAGCTAATGTTTGTATGGTTCCTTCATCTAGGTCTTGGTGACTTTCTCAATAAGTTGGATGGCAAATAAATATTTCAGTGGCAATCTAATCGTACTTGAAATAGCCAAAGGCCTAGAGTAGGTAAATAAAATAAATATAGTCCTAAACTTACTTTATAAGGTTTAATTATCACATCATTTTTCTTTACAGGGTTTAAGATCTTACGCAGGCAAAAAGAAAATAAGCAATACTTGTTTTGTTCCACAAGGTTTAAAACCCGGGTAGTCAAAAAAAAAAGAAAAGAAAATAAATAAAAGAAAATACGACATAATAAAATAAAAGAAAGAGTGATTAGGTGTTCTAGAAATGCTTGGAATGAAATGCTGTTTGAATCAAAATAGGGAAAGAAAAAGGTTCCTCCACACATCCTTTTTCTGCAAGAGGGATAGTCTGATTTCTCCAATCTTAACCTTACTCTCAACTTTAATGACTTTTTTAATGAGCCTTTTGATATTTTAGATTTATTCCCTTCGTACAAACTCCAGCTCCAAATTCTCTATGTAGTCATCCTGGTCTCCTGTCAAATCTTCATCTCCTTTCTTCACCTCTGTCTCTCTCTCTCTCTCTGTGCTTGTTAGTACACCCACTGTAAGTTCACACTTCACTGTTAGCCACCACCCAGGGAATTAATGCCATACACCCACTGTCAGTTCACACTTCACTGTTAGCCACCACCCTAGGGAATTAATGCCAAGACCTCAGTGTTGAAACAAGGTATCTTTCCCTCTGTCCACCACTTTGAGCTATAGATCTGGGTGTTCTCTGATCTCTCTCTCAGGCTGAAGCTCGGCTCACCTTTTATTTTCAGGTGCGCTTCCCATGTTTGTTTCGCTTGGTGTGTGCTAGGTTCATCTGCATCATACCCATGCTATGTAACGAACGTAGTTAATCTTAAATCAGTAGAGATGCTGGGCGGATCAACTGTCAGTGCTCAATGTGCGCACTAAAGAAATGCCCCACGTTTGAAGGAAACTAGACACTTGATATTTTGCCCTCAAGTTAAACTTGAAGGTCCTTCCAGATTTCCAAAGGCAAAAAATAAAAAGAAGCTGTCCCACTTGATCTTACGTGGGATCATTAGTCATGTGGGACCTACACCGTGCATGAGGCCCACTTCATGCTAATACCCACTCACACTAACGAATGGTCAGTTGTCTTAAAGCTACATTGATTAGTAAATCCGGTTTACAATCTAGGTACATTTAAGTTCTTTAACAAGGTGGAATGGAATTCTTGATTGGGTGACCTTGCGGACTTCCATTAGGGACTCTTTCTCCGTCATTTGGCTAACCCATTCTCATGGCCCGTTGATTTGTTCATTTTTCTAGTAATGTAAAAGAGTTGTGTCATTATTATAATTTTACCACTATCAATCCAAACACAAAAATAGTCAGTTGAATGTAGATATAATCAATAATATAATTTGTAATTATTATTATTTTTTCTTCATATAATTACTATAAAAATCTCGAATCCAAGCAATAACATTATTCTGGTGATGATTTGATATTAAAGTATATAAATGTAATTATTTTGATTTTACCATTGATAAACCAAACATCAGAATGAACAATCAAATTAATTGTTATAAGAAGAAAAGTAATTTATAATCATTACACATTTCATTTACACTAGACTAGCAATAGATGAGGTTCGAGTTAAGGGTCAACTTGAGCATAATTGTTTTACAAAACAAACCAATAATATACCTAACCCAAACCCCACCCGCCAGGCTGCAGCCCATTACCCACTGATCTAACCCAACCCACTTAAAAAATTCATCAGGTCCAAACATGACCCAACCTATTTAAATTATAACTTGAATAGGTTCTTCGTACTCAACCTGCCCATGATCACCACACTCGGCTTTAAAGATAGAACACAAGGCCCTAACCAATTAGTAGATAAGTATAAATGGTTTTAATTCATGACTCAATCGTAGACTGATTGTGTTTTGAGGTCGTGAGTGTGCCAATTAATTGTTGTTATATTTTGTTTTAAAATAAATATTAAAAATTTGGTTTTCAAATTTTCGGTTTCCCTCCACATTTGAAAAGTTTTGGTGCTTTTGAGTTGTGGGTTTTGTCCCACATTGAATTTGACAAAGAAAACTATCTTGTATATAAGATAGTCTTTTTGCCTTGGGCTCGAGCCCCATTTCGGGGGCATGTGAATTTGGTCCTGTGGGGGGGGTTATGTAACATCCTGAATTTTCACTATTTTGGATTTTCAAAAATTCTTAATTTTTTTAATTAATTAACTTAAAATATCACTTAATGACCATTAGCACTCAATGTTAGTTTATACACGGGTGGAACCAGTAAAGAACTGCACATGTCCGATTAATCAACCATAGGAAGCCAACGAATCCGCCCGATCACTAGAACATCAGGTGTAGTCTCATGATTTACTCACATAGGACCCAATTCTAATCGACCCATCATTAACTAATCAAGACAATCATGACTAAATTAAAGATCTAACCGGGGCTGAGTCAGATAAGGCTCGGATCTTGAATAATAGACCAAATCAACCTCGTTACTCTTTTAACATAAAACCGAAGGCTTAGAGTAATCATGACCAAATCTCCACTTTCGCTAGTTATAAATAAGCCACACTGTGAATATAGTTAACTCAAACCCTAATCACTGCCCACGAAAAATCTCAATACCTAATTCATTACAGAAATGCTCCGATTTTTCGAACAAGTTCTAGACCGCTAATTGGTGGGCCACTAGTTCCAAAATTATAGAGTAACGTCAGTTTTACTGGGCTCGACGTCCATCGCGGGAGTCGAACCTGGGTAGTGTCTAAAACCGCTCAACTTGAGCCAAAGGACGAGTGCATGAGAAGTGCAAATACTCTAAAGAAATGAGTTGAAACTTAAGTGAATTGGGTCGTCCACTCTTATGCAAAGTTGAGGATTTCGAACCGTCGGTTTACGACCAAACTTCACATGTAAAGTAAGGATATTTTCCTACTCATATCCGTATAACCGCGGCCCCGATCGACCATCGGTAACCGTTGAACAAACTTCTAATCATATCCATTGATTGACACATCCAAATAGCGGGCCGATCATATCCATACGTAGATCATTATTAGGGCTAACTATCCTATGGTATATATCGATTTGTACACCCCATAGTAGGCCCTAAAGGCTAGAAAAACCCTCCCACAGGGTTAGTATAGTAAAAATCCAACACTTGGGGCCATTGACACCAAATCTAGCATTATAAAAGGGGCTTCTTTTGGGCACCCCTCTCCCCATACGATTTTGCCCTAGAGAAGGAAAGAGAGAAGAGAGAAAAGGGAGAAAGAAGAAAGGAAGAAGAGAGGAAGGGAGAATGAAGGAGAGTGAAGGTGGGCCATAGATCAAAGCGGGGCCCAAGGGAGTCCCATCTTGCAAAACCCTACCTCTCCCTCAAGGAAATTCGTCATCCATAACCAGGAGAATCCCTCTCTGCCGATTGGGTAGGTAAATATCTCATCTTTTTGGAAACTCCTCATGTTAAGGGAGGTTTTGCATGAGATTCTAACACGCAAGTGCAATGTCTTAGGATTTCGGCCGATCGGCACTGGGTTCGACGTTTTTAGGTCGTTTTTTGAGACTTCAACAATCCATAGGTGCGGACTATTATTCTTAGGTAACCTAGCACCAATTTTATTTTGAATCTAATGATTTTTCTTGTTGGGTGATGTATTTGTGTAATCTAGAGAAACCTAGACAAGACCTTATACCTTAGATCCTCCCCAAATCAATGTGGAATGATTATGGAATGTTTGATGTTCTAAACATGATTGGGTGTGAATTGATGATTGGTTATATATTCCTTGCTCGATTCTTACATGATGTTTTCTCATGATATGTTTGATGTGCTAACCCTTATGTAATTTTTTTTGTATTAGGAAATATATGAAGTTCTTAGCTTCCTCACTACCCCACACAAACACATGCACTTTTGTTTCCTGATATTGTTAGCTTGCTTGTTAAGAAATCCGAATTGTATGTTGGGAAAATATAAACACATGATATTGTTTATGCTAGATGATAACCCTGATAGTTGACATGCTATGGATTACTATCAAACCCTTGGGTTGGTCAGGAATATGAGGAGAGTGAAGGTGGTCTCGTTGGTAAGACTATCTTGAGACTAAACCCGTGGATTTGGGAGGGGGCGCATGGGCGGCAATAGTTCGACTACATGGGTTGCTCGTACCAGATGTCATCTGTCACCTGCTCGCTTGAATTCGTGTGGTTTGGCCTGTTTACTCACATATGTATAAAACCTGGAACACCTTACAACCTTTGTAGCCCATCGATAACCATATTGAAACCAATCCACCGCCTTGTGAGCTAGGTCTGCTAGAATGGGACACTGTGTCCGAGCTGTTGGCCTATGCTGGGGTAATGAGCCTCCCCGTAGTGACCGTGAGCCATCCCTTCTTCTTGGCACTCCCCATGTGCTTGAAGTCGGGGATGGAGAACCTGACGGGATCAAGGATCACGATGCCCTAGCCTCACACGTTGAGGAACCTTCGCACCACAACTAGTTCAGGGCATTTGATGCGTGGGGTGTATCAGTTTTCCTAACCTACTGGATGAATGGAATTAACTAAGAACTTGACTAACATTATCATCGCATCACACTAGCTAGGTTGGCGAATCGGCAGTCGAGGCGCTCTGAGGGAGTGTTGGTCATATGCGATCGTTAGATGAAGTCGCTTGAGGGAGTGTTGTGGTGAGGGCATGCATCATATCACCTATCATGCATATGCATTAATAAGATTAGTTAGGTATTTATGGATGTTTGCTTTTTATTAAGTAACTTGTGTAACTTAAGACTAATAGCATCCACTGAGTTGATCACTCACTCCCACTCTGGGACGGTGTTTTAAAATACCAACCAGACTCTCCGGAGATGCAGGTGACGTAGATTACAAGGAGCTTGACAGCACGAGTCTTGACGAGGAGGATGAGTTGTCCTACTTCCAGTTGATGAGCGGTTCTCCATCGGCCTAGCAGACGGATTTTTGGATTGCTGAGCAGTGGACTCAGCGCTATTCTTTTTAGACATGTGATTCTTTTTGGTGATTTTGTTGGGCAACGCCTTGTGCGAACCGCTTATATTCTTTTGGACTTGTATATATTTGCCCTTTTCATTTCAGTAGACTGGTTGTGATTGTGCTTCATATTTTAGGGAATTCCAGGCTGCATATTTAAACCTGATTAAACGCATATTAATGGAAATCAGTTATAAGTGATACTCGAGAACTCGGGAGTCGAGTGTCTGCATGACCCCCGATTTTCAGGGTGTTACAAGATGGTATCAGAGCAATATTTTGGAATCCATTGGGCCATGGGTCATGAACTCACTAACGCGTCTGCTGACTTGAAAGGATATGCAATAGAAAATGCAATAGGAACTTAGAACGCTAGGGACCGTCCCAGACCCTGAACCAACAATTGTAGATGGAGGGTAGGACTTCTAAGGAGTTAGGAATGAGTAGTGAGAGAGGGAATATTAATACTAGAAAAGAGGATCCGAGAGTCTTATAGTGCCACGGCCCATTCCTAGGTAAGAATTCTGGAACTTAACGGCAAGACTCGATCCGACTAACTAGGAAATTTAGGTAGTCCAGTCCACCTAATCCTTAAGGGCCCGTTCGGCCAACTGCGTTAGGTGGGATAAGGGTGAAATGAATGTTAGAGTAATGATTAATGTAAGTGTAAGGTATTGTCCTGGATTGTCTGTATCCTATGTTTTCCAATACTATGATGCATGCAATTAAAGGTAAATCACGGATTTCCTTTCAAATTACACTTGAAATTCATCATCATGGGATTTGGAAATCCCATATTACCCTTCCAACACAAGGCTCATTTTGCGAAGCCTATGAAATTAATTTTGAATCCCATCCCACACTTATTCCAGACATGTATTCCCAAATCTTGAGTTGAGATTAACATTGTAATCCCATTTAGTACAACTTAATGCCACTGGCCAAACAGGCCTAGGTCTAGGTTCCTCTTCCCAACCTATCCCCTTAAAATTTATAATGTTTCTTACTATGTTCTTTAATTTTCCCTCGTAGAATCAATGAGCTGGAGACTGAATGGTTGGACGGTCAAGACCATCATCCTAGACCAAATGAGCTAATATCGGGCCAAATTTGATAATTCCAACCTACTCTGGGACGAAGACTTAAGGGTGAATGAAAATTTCCAAAAATTTGACAAATTGTAAAAAAATAGATTTTGACTGCTAACCGGGAGAATCTCATGAAACTACTAGGCTCATTACGTAGATCGGCTTCTCCCACCCCAAATTCATATATGGTACGTCGAATAACTCATTTCAGTTTGCGAGATACGCGCTTGAAAGATCGATGGCCAGAGACCCGTGTGGCCCCCACCGGCCCGCGTTGCCCCCGCTGAAATTTTCTACAAATTTAGGTCAACTTAAAAAATCCATATCTCCTTCGTTACAACTCCGATTTAGGTGATTCAAAAGCTAGATTGAAGCTTGATGAGTCTAGTTTTATATAAAATTTAAAAAATAAAATAAAAATTATAATATAGTTAAAATTAAGATTTTTTTCTACCTGTCCTAAAATTATTAATTTCGAACACCTGTTGCGCATAGAATTTTAATAATTTATTTAAAATTCTAAATGATATAAAATTTTCTGGGATGGTGTTTTAAAACACCAACCAGACTCGCCCGTAGATGCAAGTGATGCAGAATATGAGGAGCCCGGCGACGTGAGCCTCGAGGAGGAGGATGAGTCTCCTACTTCCAGTTGATGAGTGGGTCTTCATCGGCTCAGTAGATGGGACATTGGATCGCTGAGTAGTAGACTCAACTTTATTCTTTTGGACATATTATTCTTTTGTGATTTTGTTGAGCAATGCTTGGTGCGACCCATGTATATTTTTGGACCTATATATATACTTGATCTCCTTCATTTCAGTAGACATGTGTAGTTGTGCTTCTTGTTCCAGGAAATTTCGGGCTGCGTATTTAAAATTGATTAATCGCACTTTAATAAGAAAATCGGTTATAAGTGATACTCGGGAACTCATGAGTCAAGTGTATGCATGACCCCTGATTTTCAGGGTGCTACATGCTATGCCAATAGCTCCAATGTATGCCATTGACCACACGCGCGCGCGGGTCGAGCCAAGCCGAGTCCGAGTCTGTGTGTGTGCGCGCGATGCAACGCGACGGGACGGGCTGGGCTGGGCATGGTCGCGGGTGCGGTTTGAGTGTACTCGAGTGGGTTTCTGTTTATGGGTACTCGCGGGACTTTATTTGCGAGAGTGTACTCGCACTTGCGCCTTTTCGTAGCCTTTTGTAAAGGGTGTTTATGCACCACTTCAGAGTCTATATAAAGACTACCGATTCCAGTTTCAAATAAACGGAAATATTATCTCTCTTATAAAACTCTCTCTGATACGGTTTTAAGAATTTTACTGAGTTTATCGCTGAGTTAACTCAGCACTTTCGGGTTAAACTGCAAGTGGTTCGAGCCCGTGTACAATGAGTGCGCCGCTGAGACCGGGTCATAGTCGTTGTATCTTGGAGGTCGATTGCTCTGGAAACTTGTTGCACTTGGGACACTGTCCAAGGGGAGCAAATTCGATTTCAAGCCGAGTGACTCAATCACGCCTCGACTCAATTCAATAAGTTCTCTTTCTCAAAAATTTTATTTTCTTTTTTCGTTCTCGATTTTAATAGTCTATTTAATTCAACCAAATATTGTAACAATCTTGAAATCGAATTTTGAATTACATAAACTATGACTACAATAACAGTAAATGCTTCTGCTGAGTTAGCCAAAATCGAACCGTTTGCTGGACAATGCTTTAAACGGTGGAAACAGAAACTGATGTTCGTATTGACCGCCCTTAAAGTTTCATACATAATATCTGAATCATTTACTATAGATCCAGGAAATCAAACCGAAGTAGCAGATGAAAATAATTGTAAAAACTATATTCTAAACTCTTTGTCCAACAAACTATATGATGTGTATGCTTCTTATGAATCTGCTAAAGACATATGGACTGCTTTGAAAAAGAAGTACATATTGGAAGATGTAGGTGCTAAGAAACATGCAATTGCTAATTTCTTTCATTATGAAATGACAGACGATAAACCTGTCACAAATCAGATTCACGATTTTCAAAGTCTAGTTCGACAGAAGGAATTAAGTTGGATAAAGTGTTTCTGTCAGAAGCGCTAATAGAAAAACTACCGCCCTCCTGGAAAGAATATAAGAATAGAATGAAACATAAAAAGAACGATATTTCTTTAGAAACCACTATTGTACATATACGAATAAAGGAGGACAATAAAAATAATGATCAAAAGGAAAATGAAAATGAGATAGATTCAAAGGTGAATCTTGTGGAATCAAGTCGGATAAATAATAAGAAAAATGGTAATTGTCATAACTGTAGCAAACCTAGACATTATGGAAATGAATGCAGGCTCAAAAAGAAGAATACAAATAATTAATTTAAGAAAAGGAAAATTTCTACAACCGTGGAAAGCCAAGGCATCACATTAAAACTTGTCGGCTTAAGAAAAACAAAGATAAACCGCATGCTAATCTTAGAGAAATAGGTAATGAGTCTGACATGGTAGTAGCAGTGGTGTCAGAAGTCTTCTTTGTAAACAACTTGGAGTGAGTACTAGACACTGGTGCAACTAGGCACATATGCAAGGATCGTAGCATGTTTACCTTCTACCAAGTATCAGGAGATGATGAACAGGTGTTTATGGGTAATGTTAGAATATCTCCAGTTGTAGAGAAATGAAAAGTACTTCTGAAACTCACTTTTAGAAAGACTCTGATGTTGAAGATGTCCTAGATATGCCCGACATTAGAAGAAACTTAGTATCTTGTTCGCTCCTCAATAAGGTTGGTGTCAAGTTAGTATTTGATTCAGATAAGCTTGTAATAACTAAGAATGAAACTTTTGTTGGTAAGGGATACTGTAGTGATGGTTTATTCATTGTAAATGTATCCAATGATAATAATAAGAAGACATCTAGTTCTGTTTATATCGTTGAATCTTTTTATTTATGATATAGTAGATTAGATCATGTGAATATAGTATCTTTGAAGAAAATGAAAAGATTAGTTTTATTACCTAATATATCTAATGAATAATTTAAAAAATGAATAGAAAGACATGTATAGAATCAAAATTTATTAGAAAACCCTTTAAACGAATAGAAAGATTATCTGTTCTATTAAAGTTAATACACAGTGACTTAGGTGATTTTAAAAATCACATGTCTAGAGGTGGAAAAAGATATTATATAACTTTTGTAAATGACTAATCTAGGTTCACTAGAGTCTATGTGTTAAGGAACAAAGATGAAGCTTTAGATGCTTTTTCTAAATACAAAATTGAAGTTGAAAATCAGTTAAATATAAAAATTAAAAGACTTAGAATAGATAGAGGAGGTGAATATGAATCTTCTCAATTTAGAGAATTATGTGAAAAGAGTGAAATAGTTCACGAAACTACAACTCCTTATACACCAGAACAAAACGGAATAGCAGAACGTAAGAATAGAACTCTAAAGGAGATGATGAATGCTATTTTAAATAGTTCAGGCTTACCCTCAAATATGTGGAGAAAAGCAATTATATCTGCTTGTTATATCCTAAATAGAATTCTGTCTAAATCTTCTAAATAAATACCTTATGAACTTTAGAAGAATCATGTTCCTAGTTATAAATATATTAAAGTGTGGGGGTGTCTTGCTAAAGTAGGATTGCCTGAAACTAATAAAAGAAAATTAGGCCCTAAAAAAACTGACTGTGTATTTATAGGTTACGTACAAAACAGTGTAGCTTACAGGTTTCTAGTTTTAAAAACTAAGGATAATATTCTATATCCTAATACAATTATAAAAGCTAGGGATGCACAATTATTTGAGAATGTATTTCCTATGAAATTTAAATCTTTAGGAAAAGAGAAAGTTAATCAATCAGATATCGCATCTACAAGTAAAAGTGCTTACGAGAAAGTAGTAGAAGAGATACAACCAAGAAAAAGTATTAGGGTTAGAAGAGAAACTAACCTAGGAGATGATTTTTTCACTTTCTTAATAGAAGATGATCTTACAACCTATACAGAAGCTATTAACTCTCTAGATGCAACCTTTTGGAAGGAAACAATAAATGATGAGTCGAAATCTATAATATCTAATAATACTTGAAAACTTGTAAATCTACCATTTGGAAACAAACCAATATGCTATAAATGAGTGTTTAGAAAGAAACTAAAACTAGAAGGAACTATTGATAAATTTAAGGCTAGGTTGGTAGCGAAAGACTTTAAACAAAAGGAAGGAATAGATTACTTTGATACATATTCCCCTGTAACTATAATTACAACTATCAGGGTCTTAATAGCGATAACCTCTATATATAAACTGGTGGTACATCAGATGGACATTAAGACACCTTTCCTAAATGGAGATTTAGAAGAAGAAATATATATGAAACAACCTTAGGGTTATAAGATATCAGGTAAAGAAAATAAAGTATATATACTAATTAAATTATTATATGGTTTAAAACAGGCTTCTAAATAATGACATGAAAAATTCGATGGTGTTTTAAAATCAAATGGTTATCATATAAATGATGTAGATATATATATATATATATATATATATATATATATATATATATATATATATATATATATATATATATATATATATATATAGTAAAATTTCTGAAAATGATTATGTTATTATATGCCTTTGTATTGATGACATGCTTATTTTTGGAATTAATATTAAATTAGTTAATGCAACTAAGAAATTCTTGTCATCTAAGTTTGACATGAAAGACTTAGGAGAGACTAATGTAATCTTGGATATTAAAGTAATCAGGAAAGATAGTGTTATTATATTATCACAATCTCATTACATTGAAAAGATATTAAAAAAGTTTAACCATTTTAACTGTTTACCTGCCAGTACTCCTTATGATTATAATGTGACTCTCATGAAGAATATAGAAAATAGTGTCTCAATTGGAGTATTCCAGAATAATTGGTAGCCTCATGTATCTAACAAACTGCACTAGACCAGACATAGCTTTTGCAGTAGGAAGGCTAAGTAGGTATACACATAACCCTGGAAAAGAGCATTGGAACACTTTGTCTAGGATTTTGAGATACTTAAAAGGCAGTACAGTTTATGGTTTACATTATAATGGTTTTCCTGCTGTATTTGAAGGATACAATGATGCTAACTGGATTAGTAATTCAGATGAGACAAAATCCACTAGTGGATATGTCTTCACTTTGGGTGGAGGAACAGTCTCTTGGAAGTCTACCAAGTAGACATGTATCGCTTGGTCAACTATATAATCCGAGTTTATTGCCTTAGAAAAGGCTAGATCAAAAGCCGAGTGACTTAGAAATCTCTTAGATGATATAACATTGTAACCAAAGCCTGTATCGGAATGTTTATTCATTGTGACTGTCAAGCAGTTATAGCAAAAATAAAAAGTAAAATATATAATGGAAAGAACAGACATATTAGATTCAGACACAACATACTGAAACACATGTTGCGTGATGGAGTCATATTTATTGACTTTGTGAGGTTAGAAAAGAATCTGACAGATCCTCTGACCAAATGACTATCTAAAAGGTTAGTCAATGATATATCGAAGGAATGAGGCTGAGCCTAATATCCGAGCTGCCAGTGTTGGCAACCCAACCTATACAAGTAGAGATCCCATGAGATAAGTTCAATGGGTAAACAATAAAACACGAGGTAGACGATTGCATTAAGTTATATGAGCCCCTTCTATGGTGTATAGTGCAAGTAGCAACACAGAAGGATGAGTTTTTAGAACTCTTAAGGATCCATAACCATATATTTGGTGGTGTATACAATTGCTGCATATACTTGATGGAATTCACCTATATGGGTGTGGAGGTGGAGGCTGCTTCTTATGAGAATATAGGCGAATTCTGTATAGCACTCATGAAATTCAGGTAATGGTGTATGATAGAAATGCACCGAACCGCAGAATCACTTGCAGAGGAAGAGTTGTGTGAGTGACATGTACTTGCGATCTACATTAAAAAGATTCAGGTTTAAGACTATGATGTCACCTGATTCCTGTATACCGTCTTGCTTACTCTAATGTCGGTTCAAGTCTATGGTGACACCGGCACCATTGCACAAGTATTACGCTTTAACCTGAAAGAGTTTTATTTTAAAACATGTGGGGGATTGCTGTATTTTATTTTAAAATCAATATTAAAAATTTGGTTTTCAAATTTTCGATTTTCCTCCACATTTGAAAATTTTTGGTGCTTTTGAGTTGTGGGTTTTGTCCCACATCGAATTTGACAAAGAAAGTTATCCTGTATATAAGATAATTTTTTGCCTTGGGCTTGAGCCTCATTCAGGGGGCATGTGAATTTGGTCCTGTGGGGGGCTATGCCAATAGCTCTAATCTATGTCATTGACCACACACACGCGCGCGCGTCGAGCCGAGCTGTGTCGTGCCGAGCAGAGCCGAGCCGAGTCCGTGTGCGCGACGCGACGGGCTGGGCTGGGCGCGGGTGCGGGTTGGGTGCGAGTGCGGGTGAGTGTACTCGTGTGTGTGTGTATGAGTACTTGCGGGACTTTATTTGTGAGAGTGTACTCGCACTTGCACCTTTTCGTTTTAAATAAAAAAGATGCATCCGTTTTGGTTGGTCACACCTGTTGGGTTTAAACCCAATGGACCTAACTTTTTGTAAAGGGTGTTTATGCACCACTTTGGAGTTTATATAAAGACTATCGATTCCAGTTTCAAATATACGAAAATATTATCTCTCTTATAAAACTCTCTCGGATATGGTTTTAAGAATTTTACTAAGTTCATCGTTAAGTCAACTCAGCATTTTCGGATTAAACTGCAAGTGGTTCGAGCCCGTGTACAGTGAGTGCACCACTGGGACCGGGTCATAGTCGTTGTATCCTTGAGGTCGATTGCTCCGGAAACCTATTGCACTTGGGACGCTGTCCAAGAGGAGCAAATTCGATTTCAAGCCGAGTGACTCAGTCATGCCTCGACTCAATTCAATAAGTTTTCTTTCTCAAAAATTTTATTTTCTTTTTTAGTTCTCAATTTTAATAGTTTATTTAATTCAACCAAATATTCTAACAAATATGTATTTAAAGAAAAAAAAAATATAATGAAACATAAATCATGTAATTGTGTTTTTCATCTATTAGTTTGTTTTGGGTCTTGGGCAGGTTAGGTCAGGCCACCTGGCCTAGCTCAGCCTAAGATATATGAGTGAGTTAGGTTGGGTTCAACCTCAGCCCAAAACATTTACTTAAACAGGCCACATTTTCTAACCGAGCCCAACCCACGACCCATCTAGCTTGACCCAAAACTCCTTGGAAAGCGGGTCCAGCCATTCCCATCCCTAGGTGAAACCCACCAAGTAGAAAAAAATGATGAAGATACTCCAAAGAAAATCACTCAAACGAAACAAAGACTAACATCTAAGACATAATGTTGTGACGATAATGACAATAACACTCTCCATGCTTTATTTATTTCACAAAACCCCCTCAAATAGTCATGCATTTCCTCCGAAACTCATCCCCTCCCTGACTTTCTTTGTAGCAGGCCGCGAAGAGATGTCATCCCACCACGCCTTCACGTGCGAGCGTGAGTTAATGAGTAAAGCTTTAGCAGTCTTCATAAGGTAATGAGTGTATAGGATGTGGTGCGGATCAGCTAAGCTGTAGAAATCCCCAGCCAAGTACTTGCTCTTTGACAGCCTCTCGTCATAGACATCAAGAACCTTGGCCAACTTCTCTGCATTCGCCTCCACCACCTGATCATCGGTGGTCCCACCGAAGAACGGACCGATGATGATCTGATGCACGATGGCCCAGATCGGCTGATTGAACATCTGGGACTCCACTTCCATCCAGACTCCAATCAATGCCGATTCTTTGAGATTGTCCAGCCTCAAAAGATCAGGGCCTGTGCCCTTGTTCTTGATCACTATGTAACGGTTGATCGCACGTGATTCTACACGTGCCATCGAAATAAACGGCTAGTAAGATAATGAGTGTGATAATCAAGAAAATGCAAATGATCACATGATCGTGGAATCCAGACCATGGATCAGGTGCTTCGCCTCATGTTCACTGCTTATCTTCCAATTGGACGTAAAATCAGCATTCCTCCATGGAGATTTGAAAGAAGAGTCCTTTGTTGGAATTTTTATTTCTCAAAAAAAGTATGTGCAAGAAATCTTGGACAGGTTTCAGATGAAGGATTGTAATCTTGTAAATACACCATCTGAGTTTGGTTTGAAGCTAAACAAAGATAATGGAGGAAAAAAGGTTGACGACACTCTTTACAAACAGATAGTAGGGAGTTTAATGTATTTGACGGCAACAACACCTGATATAATGCATGTTGCAAGTGTGATTAGTAGGTACATGGAGTTTCCTACAGAGATTCATTTCTTGGCTGCAAAAAGAATTTTCCAGTACTTACAAGGTACTAAGGAGTTTGGGTTGTTCTGAAAGAAGGGAGAAAAGTCAGATCTATTTGGCTTTACAGATAGTGATTATGCAGGAGATTCAGATGATCTTGGTAGGGAGCGTCTGATGAATTGATTGGATGGCATATATACAACATGTTGGTTGCTGCATCCAATCTGAAAATATATGGTGGGAGTCTTCCTCCACATTAGTCCCCATAGTCCCTGTGGTGTGGCCCACGTGAGTTTTGGATTATGTTGATTGTTGGGATCAGGATGGGTGCGGTGCATCTGATGGACGGTTGGGATGGTTCTCATCCAACCGTTGTAAATCCATTGATGAGATATGCTGACAATTGAGAGGCCACGGATCAACAGATATGCCTCAGGTAACCTGATTGGTCCATCCAAGCGTGGGGACACTTGGTACTGATAGGAACAATCTGGAAGGTTTCTAACGGTGGCATCCCAATTCTAATTATTCCCTATGGTGTAGACTACCTGAGTTTTGTATCGGTCTGATTTTTGGGCGCGTAGGAGAACACGAAGGGGCACACATGATGGACGGATTGGATGTCATGCACACAGCTTTGTGGGCCCCACACATCAGGTTGGAGATTAACCTCTCTTTTTTTTTTTGTTCTTTTTTTTCTTTTTTTTAAAAAAAAATTATTATCCCTACCATTCATTTGAAGGCTGCCAATAAGATGGCTAATATTACCCAACATTGTTGTTCTTTTTCTGAAACCATGAGCCGTCTACCATCAGAACGGTTCTACGGATCAAAATGGAGCTTTAGAAAGATGGTTCCCATTTACTAGCCACCCAAAGCTGGCCCACATAGATGTATGTGTTGTATATCCAATCCGTCCATAAGTTTTTGGAGCTCATTTTAGGTTAAGATCCCAAAAATGAATCCAATCCAAATCTCCAATAAACCACACAAATGGAAACAGTGGTGATTGAATATTAAAAACTTCTCATCGGCCACAAATGTTTGGGATCAAGATGATATTTGTATTTTACCTTCATTCATGCATTTATGATTTTCCCTTCATTCATGTCTTTATGACCTTATCAACAGGTTGGATGATAAATAAACATTAACAGGCTGGATGATAAATAAACACTACATTGAGCCCTGGGAAGTTTTTAATGGCGGTTGTTCAATCAACACTCTTTCTTGTAGTGTGGTCCACTTGAGTTTCTGATATGCTTCATTTTTAGAATCGTGCCCTAAAATGATCTGAAAATAATGATGGACGACGTGGATACGCAAGACATACATCAAGGTGGGCCACCTGATCCCTTCCAGAAGTTAGATAGAGCTACCCAAAGTACACGTGTCAGGATAGATGGTGGATCAAGACCATCTAAATAGTTTGCACTGCCGTGGATGGATCACAGATAAAATATCTCACCAAACCGTACAATCCTAGCCATCAACTTCTCCCATAATTCCCCTGCGAATACCAATCGTTCACTATTCTTATATTCGTCAACCGTTCATTTTAAGGCTGGGATACTTGTTGAATAACTAGAACCATATGTTTTCCACGAACATTTACTCATTCTAAGGTACCGATCGATCATCTACCATTCCACGTGTACGATGTAAGTGTAGATGTACCATAGTTTGATGTACACGCATCTACCATATCATTTTCCAGAAGCGGAAACTAACCTAAGAGAGTCAGATCGCCATCTATGGGTGCTGGAATCTGACCAAAAGGCTGCGAAAACAAACAGATTGAAAGAAATTAGCCTTCGAAAAGAGAAGATTTACCAGACAGTGGCGAAGAAGAAAGAAGAAGTGGAGGGGTAAAATGGGAATTACGTTTTTAGTGGCGAGGTAGGAAGGTTGTTTGTGCTCGCCGGCAGGCACGTTGACGGGCACGAGCTCGAAATCAGCGCCCATCTCATACAAGCAAGCCAGTACACGTGCCACGCACGTGGACATGGGGGCGCCGTACAGCTTCAGCTCCATCTCTCTCTCTCCAAAAGAAATGGATTCTGGAGGGGGTGTAACGGAGAGAGGACGGTTGACTTACTCTCTGTGTTAACAGCCCCAGTGAATTTGGTGAGACCCCGGATCCACCGAGGTGGGTGTGACCCCTGACTGTGGGACCCACTGTGATGTATGTGACTACATCCACGCCGTCCATCCGTATTGAAAGCTCATTTTAAGTCATCGTTCCAAAAAATGAAGCAGTTCCAAATCCCAGATGGACCATAGTACAGGAAACAGTGATGATTGACTATTAAAAACTTTTTGTGGGCGACAAGAGCTTTGGATAAAGATGATATTTGTGTGGTCTCTTCATACAAGTGTTTGTGAACTTATCAATAGGTTGGATGGAAAATTAGCATTTCGGTGGAATCCATGAAGTTTTTAATGATGGGATTCAATCACGATTGTTTCCTGTGGTATGGTGCACCTAAGATTTGAGTCAGCTTCATTTTTTGATCGTACCCCGAAAATGAGCTTCCAAAATGGTTGGACGGTGTGGATTTGAGTCACATACATCACCGAGAGCCCCATAGTCAAGGGTCCCACCCACCAACGTGGATCCGGGTCTTACCTAATCCAATCCCATATTTCCGTATTCCTTCATTGACCACTTTGAAAGGGGTGTGCTCCAGTGGAATCTATATAAAGTATGTGTTGTCACTCGGTCTGATTGGTTTTAGTCAGGTGTGATGCTTTAGGCAGGTTGCAACCAATTCCACAGTATATTCAAATCAAAATAACTTGACATAAGTGCCAAAGATAGGCTGATCCGTCAAATACAAGTGTACAGGGGATCTAAGAGGATTGGTCACCTATTCAGCCACCGATGATGAAATTGTAAGAGGATCAAGTGATATTTAAAGGGTGGGGTTTTTTCTTTGATGATAGGTTACTTCTTACCTTATGCACAAAAAGTACCTCATATACCAAGTATTTACATTATGTTGCAAGGAACAATTACATAAAGCCTTTCTGAAAGATGAACTTGTATTAAGAATGAATATTGTCTAGTATAGAGTGTAGATGTGGATTACAGCTAACGGTCACTGCAACAAGATTACCACTACTCTTAAGATAAAGTTAGGTTATGATAAGGAAAAATAAAGATAATTTGATTGATTTATTAGATTGGAGTAAGACAATTTACTTCCTTCCCAAGCATTTCTCTTCTTTATTTCAATGGTTATGACGGCTAAATCGTTGACATATTAGTCTTTAAAATCCTTCTGTTTCTTCATATCATTTTTAATTATCTTTTTTTGCTTGACCGCTTTCTGCCTTTAGAACTTTTCAATTGCTCCTCATCATTAAATGACGTATATCATCTACCTCAGCGTCAGCTGTGATTCTGCAGAAAGCGCTCCAAATATCTTTGAAGATTTTTTGCACGTTATTTCTTTCTCGTGCAATGATATGTGTTATTTCCTGATTAGCTATTTCAGGAACGATTAGAAATATGGTATAACATTGCTCCCACATTACCTTGCTTTTTGGCAAAAGGTGAAAGCGAGGCGATGTGGGGGCAATGTTGTACCCTATTTCTAACCACTCCTGAAATAGCTAATGGGAACTGAATGCTTACCATTGAAAAGTTCTTGGGGGCCACAAAAATTTTGGATCAAGCCGATATTTGTGTTTTCCCTTCGTCCAAGTCTATCTAATCTTATGAACAAGTTTGATGGGTAAAAATACATCACGGTGAACCCTAGGAAGGTTTCAACTGTCGACGTCATTATCTTTATTGCTTTCTAGTGTGGTCCATGTAAGATTTTGATCTTCTTCATTTCTTGGCCCATGCCATACAACGATCACGGAAAATGGATGGACGGTGTGGATATAACACATACATCATAGTGGGATCCAAATAACTTGTTGAAATCAACATAGTAGGAAAGTTTGCGATATTTCTAAACAGTGTCAACAAGTGGATGGTAGGTTTTGCTACTTCTACATATCAATTCAAACATGATTTCAAATAAATCTTAGGATTAACTTTTTAATATTTACAATTTAAACATAACATACAATATCTATAAAACCATGGGATTTGCTAACAAACTATGACACCATGTCATCATTGCAAGATATCAATTCCACCCCACTTAATATCATTTAATTCCATGCGCTAAACACCCCCTCAAGACTTTAAGATCCTGGCCGATAGTAAAATGATGCTCATAATGCTTTATCCATGTATCCCAACAATATGGCAATACATGAATACAGGCTAGCATTTATGAATGTATCAACCTTTCTCTATATGAATATGGAGCAAATACTTCTCTTCTTATTGCGGCTTTGGCCTTCTGAAGCCAATTGACCAACACATTTCACTTTGGATGTGGTCACACAAGTCCCACGATTATGGATATTTGTGCGTTCACTCACCTTTTTCCTTTTGGTAACCCGGTTTACCCCAACTTTGAATAGGGCAAGCAACACTACTTTTCCCTTCTAGACAAGAGCAGCAAAGCTTATACCAATTTCATGTCACTCCATCGCAAAACACATGACATTGTTGATTATCAGGGATGTATGACATTTTTGTTAATGTGGATCTGCCATTATTTACTTTGCACGAGTTTTATGCAGATTACAAAGGAATATGCTCATCTGGTCGAGGCACTCGCCTAAGGTCGACAGTGAGCCCTTACTCCATTTGTGTTCGCCCACCTATATCATGAAATATTTGAAGCAATAACCAAGAGTTTTTACCATAGTGGAGGGTCTCCGTGGCTTCTTCAAATTTGACTTTGTGAATATTTCAATTATATTATTTTAAATTTCTTCAAATTCCTTCACTTCTTTCAGTCACCCAAATATATTTTTTTTTCCCTAGGCATACCCACTCTTTTGCCGAATATATGAACTTCATCCTCTTTCTTAGCCTCAAAAAACCAATTGTTATTGTTAAGGGTGCACATTAAACCGTTAGAACCGTAGAATCGGATTGGAACTGACGAAACGGTCCAGTTTGGTCCGGTTCTAGAGTGCTCCGGTTTTGGTTCCAGTTCCAAAAATCAAAAAACCGAGTTTTGCTTAAGTGGAGATTTTGAGTATTTGACAACTAATATAGACTGAGACCTGACAAAAATAATAAAAGAGTTTTTACAAACATTTGCACTGCTTTGTCTGGTATTTACTATACAATGTCTAATCAAACTATGAATCATTTATATAATATAAGTTTACTTTTTTCAAATCACCAAAATATAGTTGGTTTTCAAAAAATTTGTGTAATAATAAAAGAAATTTTTTTAAAATATTGAAGATATATTCCTATAATTTTTTGTTTAGCTTTTATTATGGACCCTAGAATAAAATTACAAGGCTTGAAAGTTTTTCTTAAGAAATGTAGCAAAAATATGAATCCTGATAGTTTAATCCATACGTCCATTATTAGGAAAACATTAAACGAATTTTTTGAAGAATATCAGAACCAGTTAGGTGCTAGGGTAGGAATAAGTTCCACTCCTACCCCACCATTAACTGGATCTGATCAGTCTTGGTTTATTCTTAATAGAAGAATAGGTACATCATATAGTACTTTATCCTCTAAACTAACTATTTATCTTGAAAATAATCAGCTCATTTTTCATACTCCGGATGAAGTCGTTCATTTTGATGTTTTGACCTAATGAATGAGACATGAAGTTAACTTTCATGTTCTTTCCACCATGGCTAGAGATCGGCTGATAGTTCTAGTTTCTACAATTGCATTTGAATCAACATTTAGCGTATGTCACATGCTGGATGACTACATGTGCAAATTATCGACAGATTCCGTAGCTTATTGCGTGTGCTCGAGGGATTAGTTTAAAACGAAGATTAAAGAGTAAAGCTTGATCGATGAAGATGCTCACGGAGATGAATTCAATAAAGTATAAATTTAACAGTTTGTTTAATTCAATATTATATGTAATATTTTCTTCTTAGTTATAATTTTTTTGATATATAAATAAAAAAATATGTTATTATCAAATAATTTTTCTTTTCTTCCTGTCAATTATCATAGGGGAGTGGGTGCCAACCTAGTTGGAACATAATCAATAATAAATTTTGCAATTTTCACTTCAACATTTGATCCACGTGTTATTAAATGAAGCATAATTATTTTGGTATATCAATGTGTTTGCTCTCATTTTGAATGCATGGATAGGTGCAGGCCAATAGGTACGGTCCAACACGTCAAGATAAGCACGTGGACCATGCTGGGCTTCACTTAAAATAAATTTTTTTTTTAAAAAAAGGCATGGCATGGCACGTCACATCATCAGTATGGTACGACACAGGCACAAGGCATGGTCGGACATGAACGGTTCAAGCCCAGCCCAGCCCAGCCCAGCCCAGCACGACACGTTTACACCCCTACACTCAGCTTCGATTGCGACCCCTTCAGTACCACTTGGTACAGTGGGTACAGAAAATCTCTATGCGCCCACCATGATATGTGTCTTGTCCCGTTCAAGGCATGAGCCCAAACATGAGGCAGATCAAATCACAGATGGACCGCAACACAGAAAACAGAAAAAAGTTGTGATCCAAATCACCCACCATTAAAAGCTGATCGGGGTCACAAAAGTTTTGGATCAAATGATATTTGTGTTTTCCACTTAACAATGTCTGTGTCACCTAATCAACAGGTTGGACGGCAAATAAACATTACTGTCAGCCTTAGGAAGTCTTTAATATATAGTTTGTGTTCAATCACAACTGTTTGCAGTGGTCCACCTGTGATTTAGATCTTCCTCATTTTTTTCTTATCCCTAAAATAATTTGAAAAAATGGATAGATGGAGTGGGTAAAACACATATTATGGTGGGACCCACAGCTTTTTCCAACACGTAACACTATCGAAAAAACGACAGAACTCCTCTGTGAGGAGGATTTATCCACACCGTCCATTCATTTTTCTAAATCATTTTACAATCCAAAATTGATGCATATACAAAGCTCAAGTGGACCATACCACTGGAAAAGGCAGAAGTATTGATTTCAGCTGTTGAAAAATTTCTAAGGCCCCTAGTGATATTTATTTGTCATCCAACCTGTTTATAAGATTAGAAAGACATTGATGAAGGGAAAACACAAATATCAGCTTGATCTAAAACTTCTGTTGTCCTCAAGAATATTTTAAAAGGTAGATGTTCAATTCATACTATTTCCGGTGGTGTGGTCCATTTGAGGTTTGGATATACTCCATTTTTGGGTTATAGCCAAAAATTATGTGTTAAAAGAGATGGACCGAGTGGATACAATGCATGAATGAAACTGGGGCCCACTGAGTTTACTCAGTACGCTTACCGTACTGAGTTGCGCGGTACGCAATCCGCTTCCGGGTAAAACACATATTATGGTGGGACCCACAGCTTTTTCCAACACGTAACACTATCGAAAAAAAGACAGAACTCTGTGAGGAGGATTTGTCAAACAACGTGACACATCAACAAACACATAATTGCGTGGTTGATGCTACGCATAGGGCACATGCATAATAGTCTCCAGATGTACTAATGCGTACAAATGGGCCTTCGTTTCAACCATTGATCATGCATGCTTTGATTAATGGCCATTTGATAGCTTCAAATCTTCAAATCTTAAAAAAGTTTTGGGTCATCATCATATTCAGTGGTACCCTTAATATCAACCGTCTATGAGGATGAACATGGCCTACTGTAATTATCCTACCATAATTCCTTGGAAGAACATGGACCACTACAAACCTGGATTAGCTACTGATAGGTTGAGTAGCGCGAGACTCAGCTACCGAAGTGATGTCACCAAGTTCTGTGAGTCCCACCATAATGTATGTGTTGTATCCACACCCTTTATACATTTGGAGAGATTATTTTAGGGCGTGATCTAAAGAAAGAGGTAGATCCAAAGCTGCAGTACGCCCCACCACAGAAAACAGTGGAAAGAGTGACACCCACCGTTGAAACCTTTTTAAGGTCCACCATAATATTTATTTGAGATCCAACCTGTTTAAAAGTTAACACAGACATTAAATAAGAGAAAACACAAACATTAGCTTGATCAAAAACTTTTGTGGCCCTTAGAAGTTTTTAATGGTGGACGTCACTCGCTCCACTTTTTTTTTTGTGGTGTGGTCCACTGGAGATTTGGATCTGACTCGTTCTTTGGATCAACATTCCCTAAAATGGTCTCTCCAAATGGATAAAAGGTGCGGATACAACACATACATCATGGTGGGACCCACATAATTTAGTGACGTCACTTCAGTAGTTAGTATCTCTACATAACCTGTTAGTAGCTAATCCGCGTCCACAAACCTTAGGAAGCGGATTGGCTAGTGTACCACACACCAGCTATATAACTGGTGTAGGTACGTGTCGTGGAAGACGAGCACTGATGCTCCGGGAGCTCCCAGTTGTACGGAACTTGCCGCGGGAAGCGGATTGCGAGTAACTCAGTACGATAAGTGTACTGAGTAAACTTTGTGGGGTCCACCGTGATTTACATATTTTATCTACTCCGTCCATCCATTTTAAAAGATAATTTTATAGCTCGAACCCAAAAATGAAATATATCCAAATCTCAAGGGGACCTCACCAAAGAAAACGATGTGAATTGAAATTCTACCATTGAAAATTTCTTGGGCCCTGATTTTGGATCAAGCTAATATTTGTGTTTTCCACTTCATCCACGTTGTGTGATCTTATGACAGGTTGGATGACAAATAAACATCACTATCGGATAGCAAATTTTCAACGTAATATAGTGACGTCACTTCAGTAGTGAGTATCTCTACATAACCTGTTAGTAGCTAATCCGCGTCCACAAACCTTAGGAAGCGGATTGGCTAGTGTACCACACACCAGCTATATAACTGGTGTAGGTACGTGTCGTGCGAAGACCAGTACTGACGCTCCGGCAGCTCCCAGTTGTACGGACGGTTCAAAGCAGATCAAAGTTATACGGCCCCATATTGATGTATTTATTATATCTAGACGGTTCATCTATTTTCAGAGATTATTTTATAGCATTATTAAAAATATAAACATATCCAAAGATCATATTGACCGCACCACAAATAACAACGGAGATAATGATTTTCACCGTTAAACAATCCATAGGCCTACCATAATGTTTTTTCTCCATCCAATCTGTTAATGAGGCCACAAAGACCTGAATGAAGAGAAAAAACAAATTTCATATTGATCCAAAACTTCTGGAACCCCAAGAAGGGTTTCAATGGTAGACAGTCAATCCTCCACTTCTTTTTGGAGTGTGGTCCACTTGACAGTTAGATCTGTCTTATTTTTTGTCTAAAGCCTTAATAAGAGCTCACCAAATAGATGAACGGCTCGGTTATAATACATAACTCATTATCAGACCTCATAACTTGCCGACGCCAATATAGCAGCTATGTATTTAGTGTGAGGTACACCAGCCAATCCGCTTCCCAAACCCTAGGGCCATAAGATTGTCACGTGTGTAGATAAGATCGAGGACGCTCGTGAGCAGATTTGTCAAACAACTATACGCATCAATCAAACACTAATTTCGTACTTTTAGTCAACGCTAGTCACGTGGCATGCGCATAATAGTCAGCAGATGAACTGATGTGTTTTAATGGCCCATCATTTCAGCCGCTGATCTTTTATAATGTATTACCTGTGGTTTAATAAATAGCTAAAAACAATAATTAAGAAAATATGAAGCTTCGATGAAAAATAGTCATTGGCTTGATAGCTCCCATCTTCAAATCTTGAAGAGTTTTGGGTCATTTCCACCTGCCGTTGTCCATTAATATCAACTTAATGTCAATAGTTTATGAGAATGAACATGGCCGGGGTTGTACATCAAACTGGGTCGAGTTGGCCTCAACTCGACTTGGCTTGGCCATTGGCTGACCTCAGCTCGTACTCGGCTTGGTTCAGTCAGCAGCTCGGGCCAGCTCGGGTTGAGTTCGAGCTAAGATCGAGCCGAGTTCGCCATTGAGGCATTTCCACAAACACCTACACTGCACCTTCAAAATGCTTTTGTATGTGAAAGAGAAGCAATGGTTTTATAAGTATTGTATCAAATACCTTCTAAACAACATAAAAGCCAAGAAAATCTAAGTAAAAAGAGTATTGTACACCCCTACCCGTAGCTAAGCCTGTTGACAGCGCAGCCCACAATAGCTGTCAGGATCCCTTGCCATCTCAAGGACAGTTGATGCACTACGTCACCATATAGACAGCTACAAGTTGAGAAAAGCATTAGATACTTCAGACGCCTGATCAGTGACCAACAACATGGACGGCTATCAAGAACTTAGATAAGAAAATAAAGAGTCCATTGCGAGACAAGCTAGAGTTGGGTCTTGACATTGGACCAAACATCACTCAGCACTGGCCATCCCATACCTGGCGAGTGCCACGTATACGAGTCAATTGCAAATCATCTGAATCATAAGCCCCCTTGCCACCGGCCACACTTCGTTGAGTCATTTTATCAAACACTTGGTGAGCAACATCAATGGCAAAGTAATTGAGTCACCGAATTGGTTCGATTCGAGTTGGGGTTCGATCAAGTCGAGTCGAGCTCGGCTTGAAATCTTTTCAAGCCCAAAAAATCCGCTCGACTCAGATCGAACTCAGTTTTGAACCGAGTCGAATCAAGTTTTTTCGAGTCGAGTCGAGCGAGCTGACCGAGCTAACTTGGTTCGTGTACACCCCTAAACATGGCCCACAGTAAATTCTCGTAAATAAACCTAGAGGAAATTATCTCATTATAATTCCTGGGAAGAACATGGACCACTACAAACATTAGGGCCATTAAACAAATAATCCATATCTTGCACACATGCCATGTGTTTAGATAAGATTGAGGACATTGGTTCACGTGCTTACAAGAAATGATAGATTAAATTACTTAAAAAGAGGATTTGTCAAAGAATGTGATGGATCAACAAACACATAATTGCATACTTTTAGTTTACGCTAATCACATAATGTATTTTAAATATCGACAATATCAAGTGATATATCCCACTATATATCTTGTATCCCCCCTATGTAATACGAAACGCATAAATAGTGCTGATATATACGAAACACACAAATAGTACTTATATATCCTGCATGCGTGATTCGGTGAACATTTTTAATTTACGATCACATTTTTTAAATTATGTTACATGAGTGTCAAATGATTACAAATTCATTATTATTTTTTCTTTTTTTAAAAGTAATAAATTTATTAGTTCTTCATGTTTTGCATAAAAAATTATGGAGCTTACTTTCGATATTCATTGGTTTTTTTTTATGTTCTCTATACTTTTGTTTCAAAATTTTCCTTCAATCATATATTAATTAAGACTAATTTTGAAGTATTTAAAAATATTTTATAAAATGATAATCATAACCACTCTAATTTAAAATATGAGTGTAGTTGGTTAGATTTAAAGAAAATTGAAAAAAACTTGAATTTTTCTCAATTCCTCCCAAATTATTTGCAATTTTGCATTCCAAACATGAAATCAAGCATTATGATGGTTGATCTACTAATTTGTTAAGTCCTTGTCAATTTTCATAAACTAAAAATTATTTTTTAATTAAAAATAAATAAAAAAAATATATTCAAATATTATTAAAAAATTCCTTCAATAAGTTGTTAATTGAGACTAATTTTAAAATATTTAAGAGTATTTGATTAAATGATCATCATATGCACTCTAAATGTTATACATTTAATTTGAATATAGTTGTGTTATTTTAGTTAGACAACACATAGCAAAGAACATAAGACCCTATATAAAGGAGACTTATTAAGTACACTTTTTTTTAAAGATGTTATGATTTAAAAGTTTGCATTAAGGTCTTTTTATTAATAGTTCTTAATGTTTCATTGAAATATTTAACCATTTTTTCAATATTTTTCATGTTTATCAAAAGGTGTGATAAATTACCCTAAACAAATAACATATCTCATGCGATCATTGATACATATATGTATCCAATGTGAAACCAATATTTTGAATACTAATCACATGATCACAGGAAGTGCATATTAGTCTGCAAATGGACTAATGTGTACAAATGGCCCCATCATTTCAACCATTGATCTTGTGTTATGCATCATCCATGCTTTGATCAATAGCTAAAAAACAAATGATAAGAAAAAATGCTGCTACAGTAAAAACAGCCATTGTTTTGATAGCTATGATCTTAAAATCTTGAAGGGTTTTGGGTTATCCCCATCTGCAGTAGTCCCCTTGATATCAACCATCTGAGTGAATGAACATGGCCCACTGTAATTCCTTGGAATTTGGAAATAAACCTTGGAGGAATTATCCCACTATAATTCCGTGGAAGAACATGTGCCACTAAACCTTAGGGCCATTAGACAAACCGTCTCTATCTCATACACGTGTGTAGAGTAAGATTGAGGATGTGGGTTCTGGACTGGATTGCATGAGCGTAGTTTGGGTGGGTCTCCGGACCAACTGAGGTCGTGGATCTCCAACTGTGGGGCCTACTGCATGTGATGCATGTGCCTTACATCCACACCGTCCATTCATTTTGACAGCTCATTTTAAAGTATAATCCCAAAAATGAGGCACATTCAAATCGTAGGATGACCACATCATAGGAAACGATCATGATTGAATCTCCACCATTAAAAACTTCATAGGGACACTGGAATGTTTATTTTCCGTCCATTTGTTGATAAGGTTACAAAGACCTGCATGAAGAGATTACACAAATATCAGCTTGATTCAAAACTTTTGTGGCCCACAAGTTTTTAAGGGTCTATTACCATTATTACCACTGTTTTCTATACTATGGTCCACCTGACATTTGGATATGCTTTATATTTTATATCATGCCCTAAAATGGGTTATCAAAATGGACCGTATATAAGGCACATACATCAAGGTAGGTCCCATATGGATCCACACACCCCATAGCATAGAACACAACACTTACGGAGGTACCACGTTGACGTGGCAAACTTCTGTGGGCCCACCATGATGTATGTGTTATATACCCACCATCCATCCATTTTTCCATATCATTTTAAGAAACGAGGTGAAAAATATGTTAGATCCATATCTCAATGAATCACACCAAAGAAAACAGTGGGAACAATGATGCTTGCGGTTCTCACCATGATGTTTATTTGCCATCTAATCAATGATAAGGTTACAGACATGGACGAAGGGAAAACAAAAATATAAGCTTGATACAAAACTTTTGTGGCCTGAATAAGATTTCAATGGTAGAAGTTCAATCCTCATTATTTCCTGTGGTGTGGTCCAGTTTAGCTTTAGATCTGCTTTATATATTTTTTTCGTTTCATGACTTAAAATAATCTGGAAAAATGAATGGATGGTATGGATATAATACTTATATCATGCTTGGGGGTACAGAGATTTGCCACATCAACGCAGTAGGGACCTCAGTGCTGTGTGCTACACTCGGCAGTCTCGGTCCGCCAGCTCTAGGGTGTCAATGGGATTCGGGCTTGCAAAAATTTAAATTCTGAATAGGCCCAGCCCGTCACTAAGCCCAAAATAGATCAAAATCTTAGGCCGAGGCCAACGGCTAAGCCCGAAACGGTTCGAAATCTGGGCTGAGACTAACGGCTAAGCCCGAAACAGAGACCAACTGAGGCCTAGCCCATTGACAGCCCTAGTCAGCTCCTGTGCCTATGAAAAAAAAGGCATAGGAAGACGTGCATAATAGTCTCCAGATGAACTACACGTGTACGAGCTGGTCATCGTTTCAACGATTGATCTTGTGTTATGTACTGTCCATGCTTTGATCAATGGCCCAAAAATAGATGAAAATGCAGCTACAGTAAAAATAGCCATTAGTAGGTCTGTCAACGGGCTGGGGCTGGAGTTGGTCTTGGCCCAACTTTTGAACTGTTTCGGGCTGGTTCGGCCCTGTTCAAAATTCTGAATTTGTAGGCTTGAGCCCGGCCCATTGATACCCCTAGCCATTAGTTTGATAACTAGGATCTTAAAATCTTGAAGAGTCTTGGATCATCCCCACCTCCAGTGGTCCCCTTAATATCAACCGTCTAGGAGAATAAACATGGCCCACTATAATTCCTTGGAAATAGACCTTGGAGGTATTGTATGCTCCTCTACCACTGAAGGCACCACCTTTACATTTTTTTTTTGTAAAGGACTTATAAAGGGTAATTTAGAATGTAGCTGAGCCTTTTCCCGGATTGGAAAATGTTGGGAGAAAAATTCATTTTTTTTACCGCATAGTAATAATGAAATTAAAAGAAAAAAAAAAAGAGTTACAAATCACAATACAAAGATTTATGTAATTCTCTTTCATTACATCCACGGATTCACACCAATCAACTATGCTCAAATGCAAAAACAAAGATACAACACTCTCGATACAGTAACAGCTCTCTCAAGTGAATGTTCAGAGTAGATTTACAATCATGAACTTGTGTTTATATGTTTAATGGATATTTGACCATTTTTAATATTTTCTTTTATTGTTCTTAGAGAAGAAGACAACTGAAATATTTATTATAGTAATTTCCGAGTAGCCTGTCAATAGTTAGAAGCATAACTCATATTAACCAAAAAATTTAAAAAAAAAAAAATCCAATGAAATTAGTCCCAACCCTGGCTATCAACAAACAAAATAGGAAATAGGAATATAGAGACATCAAAAGGAGTTTTTTTTTTTTTTTTTGGGCAACAAAACGAGCCTTGTAAACTAGGGTCCACGTCAGCATGAGATCATCCCTTTTCACGTCTAGTGGGCCACATTGAGATCTCTCAGATATATGCGAACCAATTGAGTTTTGGACCGTTGGTGCGCTGCCAACCGTGATCTAAACTGTTACTCAGTCCATCCGTCAGATTGATGCCTCCACAATTAGAGCATGTGCAACTTGCTGCATGTGGGGCCCACTGTGATGTATGTATGCCATCTAACTGTTAAGCTACGTTGCTCCACCACCGTTGAAATTGGATATCTAAAAATTAATGGTGACGATCCAGTTGAATGGGTTGGATGAAGCACACCACAGCTAGCCCCACACGCGTCTAAAGTTACAACATAGGAGAAAACGGACACGGATTTATATCCTTGGTGACCCAACTCTGGAGGGCCCACCGTGATGTATGTGTTTAATCCACGCTATCCGTCCGTTTTTTCACCTCACTTTAGGGCATGATCCCACAAATGAAATAGATCGAAAGCTCAAGTGGACCACACCACAATAAACAGTGGAGATAATAATGCCCACCTTTGAAACCTTCCTAGGGCCCACCATGATGTTTATTTGCCACCTAACCTGTTCATAAGGTAAAGGAAAGCACAAATATCAGCTTGATTGGCCTCAAGAAGCTATCTGCAGTATACGTTCAACCCTTACTACATCCCTACTGATTCTTGTAGTGTGGTCCACTCGAGCTTTATATCTACCTCATTTTTTGGCTCATGCCCTAAATTGAGCTGGCAAAATGGATAGATGGTGTAGATAGTGAGCTCCACAGAATCACGTCAACAGGCAGTCCACTATGGAGGATAATGGTCATTGGCTCAAAGATTAAGGGTGCTAATGTCTTGCATCTGTGATACAGATGATGCATCTCCAAAAATCAGAAAACAAAATGTATCTGAAATTGTCATATAACAGAGGGGAGATAAATGCAAATAACCCATCACAAATTTAGATAATTCAACCAGGCTGTGACTTGGATTCAGGCCAACCCAAACCTGATTGACCCAACCCACATTCAGTTGTCTTCCTCATGTCAGGTTACGGTTGGAAAACACCAACCCAACACAACCTAATTTACAAATGGGTCGAGTTCCGGGTGAGCAAATGCAGGTCTGGTCAGGTTGGGTTGGGAATCATCACATGTATTTGGGTCAGTCGGGTCGGTCAGGTTGGGTTGGGTTAAGAGTTTAACAGAATTTAGATTGGGTTAAAATTCAGGTCGGGTCGGGTTGAACCTCAACCTAACCCAAGCAGCCCAAATTGCACCCCTAACAAGTAAATCCAATTGGATAGTGCATCCAAAAGTGCTGTAAAAATGGCCTGATAAGCCACCCATCACCAAGCTCTTGGGTGAATCCCACCTTCACAAAAGAAAAGAATACTCCCAAAATACCCTTGGATTTTCACTATCAAGACGACAAGGGACATTCCAACAGTTCCAAGTCAGTAAATTCAGAGGAAATTCTGGTCATTACATATAATTCAGATCACCTAATTCATTACTTGCTTATTCACATATTGCTATATCTACAACATCCACCACAACAGAGGTTGCAAGTGATACATTATAATCATTTTACATATATTTACAACCATATTGAAGTTTAAAGAATCCAAAAACAATTTAACATAATTAGAACCCAAAAACCTTTTGGAAAGAAGAGACGTTTTCCACTTCTAGAAAGTTTCTTCGGGTTTCAGGAAATTATAGAATTCCAGCTGAGTCATCTCTCCACCGCTCGTAGGATCAAACCGGCAGCGATAGAAGCTGCAGACACAACACGCTGACATGTTAGTGATAAAATCAAAGCCCTCCAAGAACAGAGAGATCCTAGTGTAAATGCATTGATAATGGTCAAGCCGTTCATGTATGTGCTGTCACCAAAAAATCAGGTTGGTGGAATTGTGAGCATTGTTCGGAGTGTCCCTGATGCTTATCGAAATATCCCCGACATTATCTATATCTCCAGCTCAGCGATACTGATAAAACTGGTAGTCTCAGAAATTCCAGGTATTGGTGATGTATCGGTAAGTATCGCCAATGTATCGATATCGCCAAAATTTTCAACTGTGTAAATTTCAGGTGTTGCTTTTATCACCAATGTATCGATATCGCCAATATTTTCGACTGTATAAATTCCAGGGGTCGCTTGTATCACCAGTGTATCGACGATATTTCGACAATATCGCCAATGTATCGATATTGCTAAAAATCTGTTTATTAAAAAATATTTCCATTTCAAATTTTTTTACAGGCACATGGTTGTGTGCAGTGTTCAAATTGTTGACGGTAATATTGATCATATCGCGATATTATAGTTATCGCAACATAGGCAATATTGAGACCACAATCTTTCGTTTCCTTTCCAATTGTTGACGATTTCTGGGCCAAATATCGTGTTGTTAATATTCTGAAATATTGATGGATGTTTGGATGGATAGATGGGATAACTGGATGAATGGATGGGATGGTTGGACTAGTTTTTTATGATAGCACATGCTTTTAGGCCCCATTAAATGGAAACTTAACTGTGTATGCATTGTTTTTGCAAATTTCTTTATTCCTTAATATGCAAATTGTGTATTTTAGCATCTCCTGAAGTTTTGCCGAAAAATTTCATCATTTTCTCTATGTTTTCCCAATGTTCCCCGCATTCCAGTTACCAGCGATAGTATCGGTAATATCGATATTGTTTCTGTATCCCTAGCCAGTGAAACTTGTAGCAATACCAATACTTCCAACACTGATCATGAGGTGGGCCACATATGTCAAATGCATATAATAGTTAATTCGTCTTTTAAAAAAAAACCATCCCTTTCTTTTGGACACTTGCAGCCCGCCTGATATTCAGAACAACCTGATTTTAAGCCAGTGTGTTCACAATGAAGCCCGCCTGATGAACAGCCTGGGTCTCACCAAGACCAGCCCAATGTGGCAGGTATGGAGATAGTGAACTTTGTAATCCTCTTCGGGACATGTGAGGAGACTCTGGGGGATTCAAGAAACAAGAAGAGTTTTCGACAATTTAATCTTGATAATTGTTCACTTACCTTCCATCCATGCCTAGAATCACGACTGTATTCTTCTGGTGGCCAAAGGCCACAATATACTGTGTACCTTCCTGCAATCGAAACTGGGCAACAGACCATTCCGAACTGAAGTATCTTGGCAACACCCCTACAGGAGGAACCGAGCAAGTATCAGAGATCAGAAACATTTTAGGGTACATTGTAGTTCAAAAAATTGATTCGAATCAATATGTAGCTAGATCGAGTTGACTTGACATGACTAGAATTGACTCAGTATCAAATAAAGAAGTTGAGAAAAGATTAAAGCAAAAATAGAGACTCTAATTAATATAGCTAAAAAATGGTTAGATTACTCAAAAGAACAACGCATGGTGAGATGGCAATAACATTTGCCTCGAAATTGGAGGTCTTGCATTTGAATGCTTTTCCCAGCATTTACTTTTCTATTAAGAAAAAATCCATCAATAACCAGGTGATTCGGTTTGAGTCTTGCCGAATCACGTCAAGTCAACCGAGTTGGCAAGATGACTCAACGAGTCAGAATCAGCTGGGCTTGCCAGCGAGTTTCATAGTGACTCGGCTAGGAATCTTGCCAATTCAAATCGACTCGGATGAATCTCGAGTCGAGTCACCAAATTTTAGAACCATGGGGTACATTAGGATGTCCTTTAAGGGAGGGAAGCAGGATTCTATTGTCCGATTTAATATCTGATGCACCTTTTTTCTTTTTGAGAAAAAAAATGCAAAACTAATTTTTTTTTTTTTTTTTTAAAAGGCCAAGATACATCATCGAGGGTTGTCCCTCCTTTAGTAAAACTATCTAGTAGCACATTTGCCTCTCTATGACAATAAGAGCAAACAACATGTTTATCCACGAGGAAAGAATACAAATTTCATTGAACATGAATGTGAGCTTGGAGGCTTGGGATGACCATTTATCACCCATGTAACAATATTCAAAGTTGCCTTCCACAATAACTGGGCCCTCATGCTCCTAATCAAGAGGACCCCAATCATCTGAAAGGGCAAGAGCCTCCTCCACCTTTGAGACATCACCCATGCCTACCAGACCAATATATTTACCTTGTCATAGTGAAGACACCATGAGGACCGGGATTGCCTTGTGAAGATCCATCAAAGTCAAGCTTCTGCCACTGAGGACAACTCCAACATAGCATGACTTTGGGAGAGAAACTTCACTATTTATGGCCAAAGAAAAATAAATAAATTTGAGGATATCTGAAGCCAAGATCTCCCCAGATTTCTAGACAATAGAGACACCCATTTTATGGTGCTACTTTTGATACACTCAGCAAACCTCTTGAAAGATTCTATTATATCGTCAAGTATTCTGTTGTTTCTCTCCTTCCAAACCTCCTGACAAAAAACCAACAGGAGGATTTTCCAAAGGTCTAGAAGTAGCCCTGAGCCATAGTGATAGTGTTTAGAAAATAGCCACAAATCTTCCGTGAAACCAAACAATGAATGAAAAGGTGGTGAACCGATTCCAATACCCTCTTGCACATAATGCAAATATTAGGAGCATTAACTGTTAAGCCCCTGATGCGTACTGTGGTCCAAGGTCAGAATTTATCCTCCGCCATTGTCCAAATAGAGGGAGGAGACCACTCTAGATTAATCACTTGGAAGAGGAAACAAGTGGAAAACGAGCCCGATGGTGTCCATTTCCAAATGCGTCTCCCCAAGACTTGAGAATAAAAACATCATTAAGGATATCCATTAAGAGACTGAAACCCTCCAATTTGTCTTATTTGAGGTTCCAAAAGAAGGCCCCAGATAAATTGACCAGGAGACGATTGATCTTGCATCACAGCCCTGAAAATAAAGCCTTAACACTTGACTTATCAATGGCAATCCCACCATGCGAGGCCCAAAGTCAGCCCAAAAGCAATCTTAGAATACCCCTGGGATATCAACTTGAAGAGATAAAGAAGCATTGCATGGTTCCCAATTGTTGTCATCAACCTAGAGTTGAGATATAATAACATGGGGATTTCCAACTTAAAGCCTTTGATCCAGCTGCATGTTTCTTTTGAAAACGGTCCTCCCCCACTACAGTGAAAAGAAGAGGATGTGATTGAGGCCTGAGGTTCTAAACAATCCGAGGAGATCTGTACAACATAATCAAGGAGGGAATGGATAAATGCTCTATCCAATTAGGGCCTGTTTGGTACACGGAATTACATGGTATTGAATTGCATTTGTTGAGTTATAAATTCCATCTGGCGTTTGGAAATGATGGGAAGGATTGGATTAATCCAGGTATCATATCATATAGTGTCTGCAAGAGATATGGCAGGATTTCTGATGGCTTTCAAAATCCACTACATCTGTGGGCTCCACGTTGATGCATGTGTTTTATCAGCACTGTCCATCCATATGCGCCCTTTACACGTGACAATCGAGTTGCATATGCATACAAGTGACTGGCATTAGCTGTGAAATATGCTCCGCTGATTACAAATTCCATGGTCCACCAAATGCAAGTTTCACTTGATACAATGTTTTTCCCAAAGAAGAATTTGATCCCAAATGTGGGATTGACAGTCAAAATACCATGGTATTTCCAGAAATATAATCATTGGGTAATAATGGCGTTTATTCCACCTAATGCAATTCAATACCACATAATTCCACATTCCAAACAGGCCCTTAGTCAATTTGTCTTTGAACCCCATGTGCCACAACAAGTGAAGAAAAGTAGTCCCACTCTACATGATCATACAATTTCTCCATGCTGATCTTGAGAGAACACCAGGGCCTCCAATTAAGTCTCGATTCGATACATTCATTTGCTACAAAAGGATTTAGCTGCCCCCAACAGAAGTGCCTTTATAAAGGAAAGATGGTGTCCAGGAGAACAATACTAATGCAACATGCCAGAATCTTCAATATAATCATGCACACACCACCTCCCAATACTGAAAGAAAGCAATAGAAAAGCAGTCAAGACTAGGGGCGCCAGCACTGCCAATTTCTTCTCCTCTTTCGTCAAACTTCTTTTCCAACCTATCCACCCTATCTACAGATTCAATTGAAGTCGAGATTACATGACACCGGCTGCGTAAAGTCTTCTTTTCTGAAAAAGCTTACCAAGTAATCCACAAATATTTTTTAATCGTTTCACAGTCTTCTGTGATATCATTTCCTTTGCCAAGTAGAAGAATACATGTTTATCATCCTACTCCCTATGCCACAACATTCTTGATCTTTGTTGAACTTCAAGCAAGCTCCTCTAACCTAACAATCTAATTAAATTCTTTCCTCATGCTGATTCATCAGTTTCTTTCGTCAATGGATAGCCAGCATGTTCCCTCTTTGTCCTGTTCCTCTATCTCACGCAACATCCCCGGGATTTGAGACTTCGTAATGATTGCAGTTTCTTGACAATCTTCCACCAGCCCAAATGATGACTAAGATCTTCCTGCACCATCTTCCAACCATGGAGATAAAAAGGGGACTAGCCACTTTGAATGGCCTAGGGTCTCCAAGATACATTACAAGCCAAGAGAATGATGGGAGTGTGATTTGACACCTTTCATGGTATAGCTCCTTGGTGTACCCCGGCATACCCCTTCGAAACAGAATTCCCAAATCCAAGGACAACAGGAACATGTGTTATCTAAACATTACTGGACTATCCTGATTACTCAACCATGTCTATAAGACTTCTTCCAGTGGGAGATCAATAATATCGTTATGGTTTATAAAGTCCAAGAGTGCATACATGCCATGCCAGAATACGTGCGCACGCATTCCAACTCCTCGTACCAGAATCTAGTTGTGTTGAGATCTCCCCCAATACACCGGGGCAGGTTCCACAGAGATCTCCACCCATATCTGATTTACTTTAGGTAGGACCAGGCAATAGATTGACTTGGGGCAGGAGAAAGAAAATATTGCCTGCATAATGTTGTTACCTTTTTCTGAACAGCTCCCATTGAGTAGCAGAACGGATAATCCATTCCTGCTGCTTGGGGTACACATACAAACCCACCCTTAGTACATGTGTACAGAATTATGCAACCCATCCACATGAAAAAGTTGCAACAACCATCTACAACATTGTGAGTGTCAGACCTTTCACAAAATGATATTTTCTTCTATGTTGCACCCAGGAGCTTACAATTTATTAGCTCTAAAATGCCTCACCAGTACTGATATTCTGTTTCACAAAACACTATAGAAACCCATATATTGGAGCAGGGCACGGGCACCCCAAAAATTCATAGGAAGTATCACCTTAAATGATGAAAATATTGCTAATTTGCCTACGTTTACAGTATATAATTTTTCTAAAGGCATCCAAGTCATTTTCAGGGTTATTTTTTGAAATTAGGGGACGGTCATTTTGCACCTTGGAGTGCATAAGTATATAGTGTAAAATCTCCAACCACCGTTTCCAGTTATAAAAAAATAAAATAAAATAAAATAAAGAAGAAGAAGAAGAAAGAAACAAAGAAAGAAAGAAAAAGAGCTTGAGTCAAGCGCAAGAAAACCCCAAGGTGCACTAATTGATTGATAACTTACAAGTGTAAAGGGAGTATGATCTAGACTGTCATATTAGCAGATGGTCCCTGGTTGAAAACACCTATCTGATCTAGACGGTCATTTTGCACCTTGGAGTGCATAAGGGAGTATGATCTAGACGGTCATTTTGCACCTTGGAGTGCATAAGTATATAGTGTAAAATCTCCAACCATGGTTTCCAGTTATAAAAAAATAAAATAAAATAAAATAAAGAAGAAGAAGAAGAAAGAAACAAAGAAAGAAAGAAAGTGCTTGAGTCAAGCGCAAGAAAACCCCAAGGTGCACTAATTGATTGATAACTTACAAGTGTAAAGGGAGTATGATCTAGACTGTCATATTAGCAGATGGTCCCTGGTTGAAAACACCTATCTGATGACTCCACTAATCACCGTTCCCAGATGAATATTAGCTATTAACCATTTACATTTTTACCATCCACATGAATGCCACTGATCAGATTGCTTGTCCAATTGATGCATTTTCCAACCATGGATCATGCACAAACACACCAGATGGACAGTCTGGATTCATTGCCCCACCCACCATGTTTAGATATTGGGCAATTATCGTGCCGGAGGCAAGAGGAGCTCAAAAAGGATATGACGTAGAAGAGCGAAATTATTTCACGCAGTCAAAACTACAATGTCCCCCAATGGATAATCAGGAATGGGGCATAGGGAAAAAAGAAATAAAGAAAGGTTTTGCCTGGTAACAGGATATGTTGGTCATTGTCCCATTTCCATGGCACTTCAAATAAATTTCAAAGCTATATCTATCAGTGATGGCCAACCATATTAATTGGGATAAGGCTTAGATGATGATGATGATGATATTTCTACCAGTGACACTGCAAGAGGCAAGGCATCTTACCCCTGATGAAGGAGAGAGACGAACTGGTTGATGTCTGCACAAGATTGGGGTCAGATGCGGTACGCAACTGTTCATTTCCTGGTGATCCTGAATTGACCTTGAGGCTGAAGACGTGGACTGTACCCTTGTCACTTGAGACTGCCAGCCACTGGGCAGTAGCTGAGAATGCAAGACTGTAGATCTCAGCTCTATCTGCACCTCTTCGTACCTACATCAACACTTTCATCAGTTGCATCATATCTATGATTGCTAGAACAGGAAAAGAGGAGCACCCTTCAAGATATTGGAAAAACTGGGGCTAATGACCGAATTTCCAACTTCAAAAGAGCATGCAAAACACCTTGGTAAATCAGAAGTTGATGGAAAGCTTCAAAACCATCCAAATGACCATAACATGCCCAGCCAGGAGAAAGTGATCAAATGACCAAGAAACATTCTTAAGGTTCCTAGGGTCCCCACCAACATTACCTAGATAACCAAATCTCCTTCAAAAATAAATAATAAAAAATCTGGCCGCACAATCCATTCATCAGGCACCGGTGACCTGAATTGCTATTGTAAGCCCTTCAAAATCATAGTCCAATACTCTTATTCCAAAGATGTAATTTAAATGTAGATTTAGATCTAGAATTTACACTTAATCATGCAATAGCAACCATACAATATAGTACTGTGTGTGCAAAATTTACAATAATGTCCACCATTTCATGTATAAATTAGGGGTTTTTCCATTTAAGTGCCTTATTAATTGAATATTTGCATCCCAATACCTAATTAAATGCTCTTTCAGTTAAGGTACCTCAGTAATTCAGGTACTTTGCATCAAGGTATTCCGTACTGGTAACAGTGGTCGTTACAGTCACCACCATTACCGATACAGGTATCGGCTGTAATGGCCGATACGGGGGCGTAAAGATTGTTACGACTAACATAACAGTTGAAAATTTTCTTTTGCCTGAAAAATTCTGAAAAAATATTTAGAAAATCAATAATAATGTAAATATTCTAAATATGTATCCATTTTTTGTCTTGAACATGTTTATGGTAGTGTAACAGTCCACTCTTTGGTGAGAGTGTTGTATCGGGCTATATAGTGAATTTGTGAACATAATTATATGTATCTAATGTTTACACATCACAATCAAGCATTAAAACTAGAAATAAGAAAAATTGCATAAACACTACTTTTTTAATTTTTTGAAAAAAGAGGCCATTGGAGCTTCTATTCGCTCAAATCACTTCAATTTACAATTTTAATATTAAAAATTATAATAAGAGTGGTCGAAATCTATTGTAAAATGATCTATAAGAGTTTTTGGAATGAGAAAAGTATAAAAAATAAAAATAAATAAATAAATAAAGAAGGGAGAAAAATGAATTTAAATAATAAAAAAAAAGTGGCCGTTTTTTTACCATTACCCCCGTAATGTTCGTTATGCCCAGTAACGGCCGATACAGTCCCAAAAAATCAACTGGCCCGTTTTACCCCCATATCGCATAACGGTCATGGCCGTTTCCTATATGTATCGGCCTTTACGGGCGTATCATAACGGATATGGAACACCTTGCTTTGCATCCTAGTACCTTTTGTTAGTATAAGTGGCTAACCTTTTGCAAATGACAAAACTACCCAAGCCGAAGCTCATAGTTGCATGTGGACACCAGCTAACATGGTTCTTGTGCGGGACATCTGAGCCATTTATCAGGTGGGCCGCCTGTGAATATGACCTAGCCCAGCCAGGCTGGTACTCTCATCAGGCCAAGGGTACATTGATTTGCATCCATTTGCCCAACTTTCACATTTAACATACATGTGGCCTGCATGATGAACCTACCAACCTGATCACAAGGCCAGGTTATTTGTGTGGTGCACCCCACCTGTTGAACAGCTCAGACACCCCCACACAAGCACCACATTGGCACTTGTGTCCACATGCAGTGGAGAATACGGGCTTCGGCATTTTCGTAAGTTACATAAAAAGAAAAAAAAAAAGCCGTTTAAAAGAAAAGAAATTAGATAAATCTAATGGAAGGTGCCTGAATGAAAAGAGCTGAATTAATGAGGTACCTGAATGCGAAGAGCATCTAATTAGCTATCAGGATGGAAATTCCAATTAATAAAGGTTCTTTTATACAAAACCGCCATAAATTGCATAGATTGTAGCTTGTACCAGAACAATATGAATGATCCAGAAAAGTCCCCATCTAACGCACAAAACACAAAAGAGGTATAGTCAGTTGGCTCTGAGACTATATTTCTTATTGAGTGTTGCAACAATTGCTAATGGAAGTTCTGATTTTTTTTTTCATGGTAATCTGTACAGATTTCTTACAATGAGTTGAAATGAGTCTGCACCTCTAAGGATGCGTAAATGTGGGTTACAAAAAAAAAAAAAAAACTGTAACTGAAGAACTTAGCATGTTTGAGTTCTTGAGAGATTGCCTGTATAATCTTTATGCAGTACTTTGTTGTCTTGTAGACATTGGTGGTTGGACAAAACCTCACGCATTATCCACTTGCTGCAAATGGACAGGTTCCTCTTCATTGCCACCCAAAATATTTAAATGGAATTCTAACAAGGTTTTTTCTATGAGAATATTTGTTGTAAAGACATACACAAAGGTTCCCAATGAGTCAGTGATGCAGATGAATACCATTCATGGGAATCAGGGAGAAGTTTAGGTGGTCATTATAGGAGAGCAAGAACAAACATGCGAAGGAAGTGAAATTCCTATTCATAAAAAAGAAGAAGCCAACTCTCTCGGTCGGGTCTTAGGGCCCATAATGGACCGATATGGGGTGCTACAATTTTTTTTTCTTTGACCGTTATGGCCCATATCGTAACAATCATATGGCCAGCCATTACCTTTTAGTGTTGGCGATACCAATACATGTTTTCGTCCTCGATTATCGAGATATATAATGACACCGATACTTTGAACATTTGTGTCACCTCTTGCATGATGCAATAATTAGGTCAAACCAAAGCATTTTGTAGGTAATAGGTCCACGCACGTGGCTACAATCTATGTTGTAAAGTAGACTATAATAGGCATTGTGAGTTTACAATACGCAGGTCATCACACATGAGGCATTACTTATCTTATATCATCACGACCTGTCAATTAATCAGGCCATAATATTCATCGCGCAAAATAGAGATGAACGGTTATGTTATTTTGACTTTGATTAATCTCATCTTCAGTCTCTTAGGACTAAAGCTGGATACAACGTCTCATCTATGTCCACTTTATCGCCTGTCTTTCTTTTAATTTTGAGTATCCATTTATTTCCCATCGCTTAGAGATTTGGTGGCAAATCTACAAGTTCCTAGAAGATTTTTTTTCATGGAGGCTATCTCCTCATCCATGGCAGCTACCCAGTCAACCAAATTTGGAGACAATAATGCATCCTGATAAGAATTAGGTCCATCATCATTAATCACTATGCAAGAGTACACTTCAACCTCAATTTGAAACTATCTTCGGGAAATTAATCACTTTTCACTACGACACTTTCGGGAAATTAATCACTTTTCACTTCGACACTATTCAAGAGTCTACTAAGGTGTCATCTCACTGTCCTGATGAACTATGGGAGCATCTCCATTGTGAGAGGGGAACTCTCACTCTTCTGAGATACATCAGGGATTAAAAAAGTTTTATCTTAACTTTTTGCTTCTTTCTTTTAGTGTATCTATCTTTGACGGAGGTCACATCTAGAGATTCTATTTCTGCGACTCAATGACTTGGATCCATCCGTCTAGTATTGAATCGAGTTGGGACTCGAGCAAGTTGGGCCAAGTCACCCTCTATTCCCAATCCCAACTCACAGCACTGAACCAACTCAAATTTGACCGAGTTCGAATCCACTTAGGCAACTCAAAATCAACTCGAACAAGCTATTAATCCTACAGTCTAGCTTGTTCCTAGGCCTATTGTTTAGCTCTAAGGCTAAACGTGAATTAATCAAAGTATGTTGCATGTGCTCATCAAATGGTAGGCCTACAAATCACTTTATGTGACTTTTGGCGATGAAATGACAAAAAAATGCATATTATGTGATGCGCATACACAATGCATTTCTACTGGTCCACATTTGAATTAGAGAGAATTATTGTAACCGGTTCACACCCTCAAGGGATGGACCATCTTCTCCTATCTATCAGCCACCGCCTAAGCCTAGACTCTTTGGTTTTTCTAGTTAGGTTAAAAGTTCAAACTCAATGAAAAATCAAGCCAAACTCGAGTCAGTCATTCATTGCGTTGGATCATATCAGGTAAAGCTAAGTTGGGCGATGACACGATCATATGCTTCAGTTGTGTATGCATGCAAATTGTGTTACACTCATATATAGAAAAACTTAGTTCTTGTGGAATTCGGGTTTATCAAGTCGAGTCCGTATAGACTTATCACATGCCTGGACCGTTTGACATCCCTACATAGCTCGTGGGTTGAGCTAGGCCTATTTGAGTTGGAGTATTTGCCTCATGGATGGGGCCTAAAAAATCTTCTAACCAACCTAGCTTGAGTCCCATGGCAAGCTCCTCAAAGGCCCAAAAACCATTTGGATTGGGCCATGGATTGAGGTTCTGGCCCAAAAACTAAATGGGCTTAGGTATGGATTAAGGGTATTTCAGTCATTTGGTTACAGAGTGACGCAGGACAACTAGCCACTTGCTCTAAAAGTTCGAACTGATAGAGTGTAACGAATCAATCACTTTATCTCATAGCCCAAGTCAAGCCCTTAGCCGAACCCCCCAACTTGGGCCCCATTTTACATGGGCCCACTTCACACGAGCCACCCACCTCACATAGCTGCCCACCCCAATGGGTCTCGCCTCATACGGGCCGCCCACCCCGAGTGTGCCCCCACTTCACACAGGCCACCTCACTTGAGCTCGGTGTGAAAATGCCCCTAAATTAATCATTCCCGGTGAGGAGTGTCGAACACGAGACATCCTGCTCTAATACTACTTTTGACGCAGGACAACTAACCACTTGCTCTAAAAGCTTAAAAGAATAGAGTGTCGTGAATCAATCCCTTTATCTCATAGCCCAGATTAGGCCCTCGGCCGAACCCCCTCATGGGCCCCACTTTACATGGGTCTTGTCTCGCACAAGCCGCCCACCCAAATGGGTCTCACCTCACACAGGCCGCCCACCCTAAGTGTGCCCTCGCTTCACACAAGCCGCCCACCCCAAGTGTGCCCCCACTTCACACAGGTCACCACACTCGAGCCCGATCTGAAAATGCCCTGCATTACAAAAGCTTTGACACATCGGAAAGGTCGGAACATATGGGAGGATTTGTCTGACGAGACGATTCTTTGAGCAGAGGGAGCGCAAACTAGGTGAGGGAACAGTAACAACTTAGTGGGTAAGGCCCTGACCATGGGGCCCATCTCGATGTATGTGTTGAATATCCACACCATCCATCCATTTTCCTAGATCATTTTAGGGCATGGTCCCAAAATTGAGTTAGATCCAAATCTTGGGTGGACCACACAGTAGGAAACGAATTCCCACCATTAAAAAAATTCTTCAGGGCCACAAAAGTTTTGGATCAAACTATTATTTGTTATTTTCCCTTCATCCGGGTCTATGTGACCTTATCAACAGGTTGGATGGAAAAAAAAAAACATTACATTGGGCCCTAGGAAGTTTTTAACGGTTAGCGTTCAGTCAGTAATGTTTTATTGTCACATGGCCTGCCTAAGATTTGGATCTACCTCATTTTTGGATAATGCTTGAAAATGATCCGGAAAAGTGGATGGGTGGCATGGAAATACGATGAATATATCGGGGTGGGCCCAAGGTCAGGGCCTCACCCACTAAGTTGTTATTGTTGCTTCACCTAATCCACACCCCTTCCACCCAAAGAGTCGTCTCATCAGGCAAAATCATCCCATATATTCCAACCTTTCCTATGTGACAAAGCCTACATAACCAAATGAGTCAATGATGCAGATGAATATTTATTGTAAAAGCAAGGTTCATAATGAGTCAGTGATGCAAACGAACACAATTCACGGGAATCAAGGAGAAGTTTAGGAGGTCATAAGAGCAAGAACAAACATGCGAAAAATTCCTAATCATAAAAAAAGAAGAGACCAACTCTCTCGGTTGTGTCTTAGGGCCTGTAACGAACTGATATGGGGTGATACATTTTTTTTCCTTCGACCGTTACAACTTACAACCCCTATTGTAATAATCATATGGCCAACCGTTATCGTTACCAAATACCTTGGTTATAGATTATACTCTAGCTTATATCTTTGACTTATATCAACAACACTACAGATCAGGAGTAACCTTTTCTTCTCTACAAACTAAATTCCTCTAACATAGCAACTCCCAGAAAAATTTAAAAAAAATAAAAATAAAAAAATCAATCTAATTGGGAATGATATCTACAGCTGCCTTTAGATGCACTACTAAATTAAATTTTAATCAAGAGGAAATCACAAAATGAAGGATTTTTCAATATTCATAATGAAGAAGAGATGGTTTACTGGTTTTATCCATGAACAATACCACTCAATTCGGCATGTATTGGCCTGTATTGACCCGAGATGAATCGGTGTCGGTGGCGACCAATACGATACACCAAAACTAATTTTCAAACCTCATGAAGTAGCCCTCAAATTGCACTTACATTCCTTTCAAATTCGACTTTAAAGTGGCATAATTTGCAACTCTGATCCGAGTCCCCTCAACATGAATGCTAAGGTAATTACAATTTGGTCAATTATGCTTTTGCTATCACGATTCAACTTGATAGTGAGAGGCATGGGTTGGCTTGTATCGACTCGAGATGAATCGGTGTCCGTGGTGACCAATACAATACACCAAAACTAACTTTCAAACCTCATGAAGTAGCCCTCAAATTGCACTTACATTCCTTTCAAATTAGACTTTAAAGTGACATAATTTTCAACTTTGATCCGAGTCCCCTCAACATGAATGCTAAGGTAATTACAATTTGGTCAATTACGCTTTTGCTATCACAATTCAACTTGATGGTGAGAGGCCCAGATGGGTGGGCCCACAATATCTCCATGATTTTAGGAACCTTCACAAAAAGCTAAAGATGGATAGCCTACACCTAACAATCCACCTAACTACTACATGAGCAAAAAGGATCTAATCACCATTCTTATTCTACAATTAGGATGACCCTTGGACATGATCAATGATTTAGATCGTCTAAAGACGGCCCTACTAATGGACGATGGGTACTTAATAGGTACTCACTCTTTTCTCTCCGAGGATTCTCTCATATGGGATGCTTTTACCAAGGGTATGGCCTCATTTTTATAAAGGGAGGCGTTAAGAGGATATGGGAGGAGTTCAAATGCAAAAGGGTTAATCCCTATTTCATCCAATCTTTCTCCCTCATCTCAATCTTCTTTCTCGTGTTTAAACTTCAAAAATTTTGAGCTCTGTGAGAAAATGGAAAGAGAGATCTTCACCCGGAGATATTCTAAGGGAAAACCATGTAGTACTAGTACCCACACACTTGTAGTTGCCCACAATTGGGGGGGGGGGGGGCACATCCAACATCTCCCACTCGATCACATTATGAGATGGGTACAATATGAATTGTTCATTTAGCTCGTGCCATAACAACCAAAACCAAAAGACCATGATCAAAAGAATCAGAGGTGTGGAGCTGGAACATTGTTTTCTTTTTCACCAGTGATTGAGTACTAAGTAACCACCTAACTAGCGCTCAATAACACAAGCTTTGTTACACGTGTCCTCATCTACATGACCACACCAGATGTAGTTGACTCTCAATCTAGATTACTTAGTTAATAATATAGACACACAACTTATCAAGTTTACTAAGAGAATAAAGTTATTCGCAAACATTGGTTTTAAAACCCTTTTACAGTAATAGTATATTACACATACTTTTCAAAAGAATTTTATTTATCAAACACAACTAAAACTCTATAATACCATACGGATAGTCTTCAAGTGTGTGTTAAAAGTTCTAGAAAACTGTGTAAAGAGGACACGTGTAATTTATATATCAATCAAAGTGCTTTCCTAGTGTAACCAAGTCCAGCCAATCTAAGGACCTTTGTCATCGTACACTGAAGTAACAATACTCAACCTCATCCTCTTACACACAAGAGGGTACCTAAGGACACAAAGACTCACTAACCCAGTGTTCCAAATATCAACAATATTACCGATAATATCGCACGTATTGTCGATATCGCTAAGTCAGTGACACCGAACTTACTGGCAATTTAAAATTTTCCAAATATCGCTGATATTTTCAATAATATCGGTGCTATTTGGCGATATTACCTGATATCTACCCTTCAAAAAAATTTACCGATATCAACAATATTTTGAGAAAAATCCCTTATAGAAGTTCCTTGGTATCAATAATATCCCCAATACCAACAACAATATCCTCGATGCTAGGGAAACATCCATGAATACGTGAAAATTGACAAAATTTTGAAAAAAAAAATAGAAACCCAAAAAATCTCTATTTATTTATTTATTTGGAATTTTGTTCCTTAGGTGATTTCAATCACTTTTGGTTGGGGTTTGAGGAGAAATCTAAACTCGAAACAAAGATGAGCCAGAACTCAAAGGTAACAAAAAATTCATAGAAACTACACTTTTTCCCCAAATATTAGCATAAATTGCAATGGAAATCCATCTCTATGCATGACTCTTATGCCTTAACATAGACTTGTGGCAAAAAAAATAATTTTAAGCAAAACAAATGGAGAATTTTAGTGAAAAACTAATTTTTCCATTTGTATACTAGAAAATAGGTGTTTTTCACAGTCAACTAATGTGAAAATTACACACACACACACATGCATATATTGAAGGGCAAATTTTTATATATTTATGTTATACTGATTTTTTTGACAACACATGTCTATGCCCCTATAAAATGGAAACTTATCATGTATTATTGTTTTTTTGCAATATTTCGATTTCGACATGTGTATTTTAACATCTCGTGAAGTTTCACTGAAAAATTCGACCTTTTCCCCAATGTTTCCCTCAGATAGTGATAATTTTCCGAGTATCAATGATACCAATCAAGGTGTTTCATATCCGTTACGATATGCTCGTAAAGGCCGATACGTATAGGTAACGGCCATGACCGTTATGATACCAATCAAGGTGTTTCATATCCGTTACGATATGCCCGTAAAGGCCGATACGTATAGGTAACGGCCATGACCGTTACGCGATACGGGAGTGAAATGAGGCAGTTGATTTTTTGGGACCATATCGGCCGTTACGGGTTACCCCCGTAATAGTCGAAAAACAGCCACTTTTTTTCTACTTAAATACAATTCCCCCCCCCCCCCCCCGGTTTTTTTTTTTTACTTTTCTCATTCCAAAAAGTCTCCTAGATCATTTCGCAAATAGATTTCGACCTCTTACTATAGTTTTTAATATTCAAATCATAGATTGAAGTGATTTGAGCAAATAGAAGCTCCGATGGCCTTTTTTTCAAAAAATTGAAAAGGTAGTATTTATGCAATTTTTCTTATTTTTAGTTTTAATGCTTGATTGTGATATGTAAACATTAGATACATATAATCATGTTCACAAATTCACTAGACAGCCTGATACAATACTCTCACCAAAGAGTGGACCGTTACACTACTATAAACATGTTCAAAACAAAAAATGAATACATATTTGGAATATTTACACTATTCTATTTTTTTTTTTTAGAATTTTTCGAACAAAAGAAAATTTTCAACCATTATGGTGGTCGTAACAGTCGTTACGCCCTCGTATCAGCCGATACTCAAATCGGTAATGGTGGTGACTGTTACGGCCACTGTTATCGATACGGAATACCTTGATACTAATACACGTTTTGCCATCCTCGGTGAATGAGGCATGTAACGATGCTAATACTCTGAACATTGGAGTCACATAAGGGATTGGCAACTCTCATGATGCAATAAATAGATTGAACCAAAGCATTTTGTAGGTAATAAGTTTGCACACATGGCTACAATCCGTGCTTTAAAGTAGACTATACTAGGCATATATTGGGTTTACAATACACAAATCATCACACATGAGGTATTGGCCATCTCATATTAATCGGGCCATAACATTAATCGCGTTGAATAGGGATGAAGCGATTATGTTATTTCGACTTTGATCAGTCTCATCTTCAATCTCTTAGGACTAAAAGTGGATACAATGGATCATCGCTCATCTCATACTATATTCTTCACAATAAAGGCCAATTCACACCTTGATGTATGAATATCACCCCAGTTGTACCACTCTTGTACATTCAGGGTTGTTTTACCCTTGAAAGTGGGTGACCGACCTACCGACAATGGTAAAGATACTTCGAGATCTCAAGGCAATTGCTAACGATCTACATCATGGTATTCTATAACAGCCACCACCATCACCATTATGATACAAGCGTTATAGTCTTCTTCTTTATAAAAAAAGAATTCAAAAAATAAAATAAAATGTATCAGCCCTATAACGAATCGTTACATGGACCTTAATGGTTGTTGCAACCCTGTAAAATGTAACGGTTGCCCTACTTACATTATGGAACGGCCGTTATGACACACCTAGTCAATAGTAGTGTGCAATACTAAACAAAAATGAAGATTTATTATTGAGAGATAAAAGGCACATCATAAAAGATACAGGTTTACGACGACTCATCACTCGTCTCATAGTATATTATTCACAATAAAGGGCAGTTCACACCTTGATGTATGAACATCACCTCAATTGTACCTTTTATGTACATTCAAGCTTGGTTTGCCCTTGAAAGTGGGAGATCGGCCTACCGACAATAGAAAAGATCCTTTAAGATCTCAAGGCAATTGTTGATTATCTATACCATGGTAGTCCGTAATGACCACCACCATCAGCATTACGATAGAGGCTGTAACAGGCATTGCGGTCTTCTTCTTATATATAAAAATAATAAGAAGAAGAAGAAGAACTTGAATCAGCCCCATAACGGACTGTTACGGTGGCCATAATGACCATTACAACACTGTAACACGTTCCACACTTACCGTCAATCGTTACAACACATCTTGACATAGACACCTAACCAATAATAGTGTGCAATACATAACACAAATAAATGTTTATTACTAAGAGATAAAAGGTACATCATAAAAGATATAGGTATACAACTACATCACTTAAGCTCTTCTCAATCCCATTTGCTTCACTTAAACCTAAAATACGTCTTGGTTATAGGTTTTGTCATGGGATCCACCAACATCTATTTAGTGGGAATGTAGCTGAGGAGAACCATTTTTCTCACTTGATTACGAACGTGATAATACTTGATATCAATGTGCTTGGACTTCTAATGGTGTTTGGAGTCTTTCAACAAGTCAATGACAGATATATTGTCCATCCTCAATGACATAGGCTGACAAATGCCCAGTACAACAAGTAGAATTCGTAAGAATCTTTGGACCCATACACACTCCTGAACAATGGCACAACATGCAATGTATTCGGCCTCCATGGATTAAAGGATTGTGGATGTCTGTTTTTAGCTCAATCATGAGATACCGCCTCCCCTGAGATACAGAAACAATATCAATAGTATCAACGATATTGATATTGTTTCTATATCCCCGACCAACAAAACTCGTAGCGATACCGATATCGAACACTAACTGTTGCAGCTAAAAGAGGGCATGCAACGATTTAATTGACGAGGAGATTAACTTCTCTCTCGACAATCAAATAGGGGTCCACAGATGTCGAAATAGGCTATATCCAATAGAACTTTAAACCTAACCTAACCACTTTGGGAAAAGCTTTTCAAAGGGTTTTCCAGGACGATGTTCACAACATGTCACATCAAATCTGGATAAGAAACCTAACAGACTATAACACCATTCTTGTCATACAATCCTTTCCAATGTAACCTAATCTCGTGTGCTATTTATGGATTTAGATACAATTAATTCATTCAACCTAGAAGATAAAGCAAGAGATGCATCATCACTATCTATATTTAGAATAAATAAATAATTAATTAAACTTTTCCATGTATAGATAAGGTTATCAAGTCTCAAAGAAACTTTAATTCCGAAAAAATGAGCATCGAAACTATCTTATAATAATCTAGAAACAAAAATGAAACTCCGGCACATACCCAATGTGTAAAGAGTATTGTGGAGAATTATTCTTCACCCAACGCGCGTACAAAGACAATAAACACCAATCCCTAACACATCTTCAATGGCGTTGTTCAGTCACTTTCTACTCCACGTGGCTATTAAGTCGAAATTCTTTGAGTCCTTTGCGATCTCATGGTAAGTACTTTGTTATGCCTGAATCAAAATCCATTTCAACAGACAAAGCAAATGACGTTGGATGTTTTCTACTTTTTCTTGCCTTTTCACTTCTTGGGATTAGGAGGAGACGTCGTAGGCCTCCGCACTTTTATTCTTCTTCACTTTCTTGGAACCTTTTGACCGTTTACTAGGAGACTTTTCGCTTGTGGGACTCTACTGCGAGGACTTTAGCTTCACCTAGCTAAATGACATTCATCTCAGCCTTACATACCAAGGGGTCACAAAAGTCTCTAAACGTTGTGGTAGGATCATTGCGGTTCATAATCCTTTTGATATGGGCGCACGAATCAGGCAAAGAACGGTGCATTGTAATAATCTTCAGATATTTCAAGAATGTGCAGCTAGTGTTCCTAAGGCCACCTATCATTTGCCCCATCATTCAAATATATGATCATTGATTGTACAATTAACTAGCATCCTATACTCCTAGAACTCCATATTTATCGCCCTAACATGTGCAACAACTTCCTTGCGTACATATTAGCTATTGCATCCCACATCTTATTAGGGGTCTCACACCTCATACATGGGTATGAGCTATGGTGGTCAATAGGATGTTACGGGCCGAAAGATTCTCCTTACACCACATTTGGGGTTGAGGGGAGAGAGAGAGAGAGAGAGAGAGAGAGAGAGAGAGAGAGAGAGAGAGAGAGATGGGGCAAACAATAGTAAGCATTTCCACTGTTACTATTGGTACCACCAACGGTGGTAGTTAGCAACAAAGAAGAGAGGAAGAAAGGAAAAGAGGAGAGAGAGAGAGAGAGAGAGAGAGAGAGAGAGAGAGAGAGAGAGAGAGGCGAGAGGAGAGGTTGGGCGGATACCACCGCCACTATGGTGGCCAAAGATGGCGGCTGCCATTACCTTTGTCACTGCAACAATGACGGTAGTATGCTCTTCCCTTTGTCATTTTTTTCTTTTATTTAACACTTTTATTCATTCCACCCTTTTTCAATTAATCACAGTATGATACTCTCCCATTCCATTCCCCCCTTTATATTTAATTAATCGACGCCCATGGTAGCTAACACCAATCTCGATGGCCATGGGTGCCTCCATCTCTTAATGTTGATCCATGTTCGTCGTAGGTTGCTCCAATACCACTTTGATAGGCTCGAACAGGCGGGCCACAAGATATGACAGTATCCACATGATCTTAGGGACCTTCGCACAAAGACGAAGATGGCTATCCTACATCCAAGGATATGCCTAGCAACTATAGGAGCGAAAAGGATCTAATCACCCCTTTGATTCTATGGTTAGAATGGCCATAGACACAATCAACAATTTAGATCGTCTAGAGACAGCCCTTGTGGACAGTGGGTATTTAAGAGGTATTCCTCTCTCATTTTTCTTTCTGGGATTCTCTAAGATAGGATGCTTTCACCAAGGTTATGGGAGGAGTTCGGATGCACAGGGCTATCCCATCCAATCTCTCTCCCTTTTCTTGTATTTGAATTTAAAATTCAAATTTTAAGCTCCAAGAGAAAATGGAAAGAAGGATCTCCACCTATAGGTATTAAGAGGGAAAGCCATATGGAACTAACCCACTAGTGGTTGCCCACAAGTGGGCCCCACGGGCTCATATCCAACAGATAGTGCTTCCAAATGCAACCTGAGGCCGCATTGGGATGAACTATCCTAAAAAAAAAATCTCATTAATCAATTTAATAGAGAGATTAGCACTAAATTGTAACTACCTTCCTTGGTATTCATAATACAAAAGTAGAGCGCACAAATCACAGTTAAATTCCTTTCAAGTCCAACTTGAAAGTAGCATACCCGCAATTTGGAGCCCACTCCGTCAATATAAACAGCAAGGAAAGCCATAGACCCACCCACTAGTGGTTTCCCACAAGTGTGCCCCACGGGCTCATATCCAACAGATAGTGCATCCAAATGCAACCTAAGGCCACATTGGGATGAACTATCTAGAAAATCTCATCGATCAATTTAATAAAGAGGTTAGCACTATTGGAACTACCTTCCTTGCTATTCATAATACAGAAGTAGAGTTTACAAATCACAGTTAAATTCCTTTCAAGTTCAACTTGAAAGTAACATACCCGCAATTTGGAGCCCACTCTGTCAATATAAACAGCAAGGAAAGTAATTGCAGTTTCATCTTTCCCACCCTATTAAGCCTGCATTTATTCTCACCAAATATCATCAGTCTAATTTAGTTCAAATTTTCATGATATTTCAAGATATTGGCTACAACCAAACGCATGCAAAACTAATTTATAGCAATTCAATTCAACAGTGGATCCAAACACAAACTAACAGATCAAGCAAGGTGTAATAAGTGCAAACTTAACCATAGGCAATCATGAAACCTCAATTCAACACAGAAACACCCAAAATAACTCAAATCCACAATTAAAAGCATATCACAAAACTGAACTTTCAAAGAGGGCCGCATACCTCTTGCAGCAGCGTCCCATCGACGGTGTTGAACACTCTAACCAGTGTCCCCTTTGTGCTCGAGGTGGCCAGCAACTGCCCATCCTGCGTGAGCGCAAAGCACGCAATCCTCGAATCATGGGCCATGATGAACTTGGTCCGCTTCGATCCATAATGCTCCACCCTGACCTGCCCCTTCTGCAGGCCTGGGCAGACGAGCACAAGCGACCCCGACACCTGGGAAACCGAGCACAGACCCTTGGGGTTGGCGATCGTCTCGATCTGGTGCAGCAGCTTCAAATCAGCAAAATTGTAGACGAAGATCTTCTGCTCAAGAACAACAATGATGCGGTCCCGCCGCAGCCGGACCGCACGGACCTCAGACCGGAACGAGAGCTCGCCGATGCACCGGCTCTGGTGGTCGTCCCAGATCATGACCTTGTTGATGGGGTACTGGGGCTGGGGCCCGCCGCCAACAAGGGCGAGGATATTGCATCGGAAGAGCATCTCAACGACGCCGACCCCACCATCATCAAAATCGCGACGGAAGATCTCGCGGAAAGGATCGCAATTGTAGATGCGGAAGCCATGGTCAGTGCCCGCAGTAAAGCAGCCATGGTCCTGGTTGAAGGAGACGTGAAGGAGGGAGGGCGATTCCACTGTGGGCGATGGCAGTGGAGGATCGTTGTGGGAGGTTGAGATCGGGGGGAGAGGCAAATTGGAAGCGGTGTCCTGCTCTTCATATTCTTCGTCTTCCTCTCCTGCTTCTCCCTCTCCGTTGTAGTCGTTCTCGTTATCGTTGTTGTCTCTGTTGTGGTTGTTTTGGACGCTGTGGGCGTCTTCAACTACAGCAGTTTGTTGCTGTGGTAGAGATGGAGATTGGTCGGGAATATGAGAGGGGAGGTGGGGGGATGAGGAAGGGACAGAAAGGGCGGCCATGGGAGGGTAGAATGGTGATTTTAGCGAAGGTTGGGGGCAATTATGACCATTTAGAGGGTAGAGGGAGAAGTGAAATTTGCGTGGAGAAGGAAAAGTGTGGAGTGGTGCGGAGAGAACCTGTGGGAGCTGCCTTGATGGTGAAGGGAACAAGTTATGGAAATTTTACGAAAATGCCCTCGGTCTTGGTGCAGTTTGGGCTAGGGTTGTTGTAATGAGCTGGGCCGTACGGGCCCAGTCTACTTCCATGGGCTGGGTTTGGAGACTAAGGTGGGCTGGGAGGGCTTTTAGGCCCAAAAGTAAATGGCATGGGCTTAAAACAATCTGCCTGAGACCCGATAGGTTGAGAATTAGACCCATCTAGCCCATGATTTTTCTACTGGGGTGGCTGGATCCGCTCGACTAGTACTAAATCGAGTTGAGATTCGCACAAGTTGAGCCAATTCACCCTTTAATCTCAATCCTGACTCGCAACACCGAACCAGTTCAAATTTGATTGTGCCCGAATCCACTCAAATGACTCACAAACAATTCGACAAAGTCATTAATCCTACAGTTTAGATGCTTCAAAAGCCCGTTGTTTAGATCTAAGTCTAAGCATGAACTAAATAATAGGCTGATAAATCACTTTACGAGATTTCCAGATGAAATGATAGATTTATATTTTTCTTGAGGTCTATCATATAATGCATGTATACAGCTCATTTTTACTAGTCCACGTTCGATTTACGTATAAAAAATGAATTATATTTTCTTATCTATAGCCAAACCCATAGGCCTAGACTTGTAATATCCCCAGTCAAGTTAGAAGTTCAAAGCTCGATAAGAAATCAATCTAAACTCGCATTTGTCATTTGTTGCCGGATTATATCAAGTCAAGCTAAGTTGGGCCTGGCCCATGACAATGATTACATGCTTTAATTGTATATGTATACAAATTACGTAACATGATGGGGTCAAAGGTTAGGTTACGATCATGCATTGAAAAACTTAATCTTCGTGCAATTTGGGTCCATTCCTAAATTATAGTCGAGCCCGTGTATGAGGCTGACCTTTGACATCCCTACATAGCTCGCGGGGGAGAGATGGGCCTGTTTGGGCAAGAGTATTTGTACCGTGTGTAGGGCCTGACCAGCCTGGCTTAACTCCCTTATGCATGAAGATGAGGCTGACCGAATACATATGCTGGGACCGCTGATATCTCGGCATAGCTCATGGGCCAAAGGTAGGCCTGTTTGGGCCAAAGTCTATCGCATGGGTAGGCCTGGAAATTCTTCTTACCAGCCTAACTTGACTCCCTTTGTAAGAAATTCAAAGGCCCAAAATGCATTTGGGCTGGGACAGCTATTGAGGAGCCCAAGATTAAACGACCAGTCTATGGTTGGGGGCATTTTAGTCATTTGGTTATCGAAGCTTTGACACATAACAAAATTGGGAATATATGGATGATTTTGTCGAAGGGGTGGATATTTGGTGTAAAGTGGGCGCAGATTGGATGACGCAGGGCCCACTTCGATGCATATGTTGCATATCCACATCGTCCATCCGTTTTTCTATATCATTTTAAGACATGATTCCAAAATTGAGGTAGATCCAAGTCTCAAGTGGACCACACGGTAATAAGTGAATTCCCACCGTTAAAAACTTCTTTTGGGCTACAAAATTTTTAGATCATGCTCCTATTCGTTATTTTCCCTTCATCCAGGCACCTTATCAATAAGTTGGATGGCAAATAAACATTATAGTCAGCCTAGGAAGTTTTTAATTGTAGGCGTTCAATCACTAATGTTTTCTTCTGGTGTGGTCCACCTGAGAATTGGATCTGCTGAAAATGACATGGAAAAACGGATGGACGGCGTGGATATGCAACGAATACATCGAGATTGGCCCCAAGGTCAGAGCCTCACCCGGTAAGTTGTTACCTGCCTCACCTAATCCGCAGCCCGGGTGGAGGTGGGCCTGATAACGCTGTCTGCTCCTAACCGTTTATTCAAGGGTGGCAGTATGGCATTGGAAGTCCTACCGTACACGTAGCATGCAAGCGCATGGATCCAGACTCTCGTTTGGATCATCTAAACCATCTGGTTTTGCAGAATTCGGACCATGGGCATTTTCTTCTAGTTGTCTATTGCATGGCTACGAATTGGACGGTTAGGATGGTGCGATTACTGTGGTTTTTTTCACTACGGGCCCCACGATTTAATGCTCCACACTGGCCTACATGCATGCCACGTGGTCGGTGGTCGATGGGCTGCCTCTAGAATAGAAAGTACCAAGCGCGCAGCATAGTGGTCCCTAAGGAACGAATAATTAAACCTTATCGAGTATGCGTACAGCATCATACTGATGTGACGTGTCGATCTATCACAACCGATGGACCACATCAAGATGGGCCCATGGGCCAATAATTAAAGGGGTGTCATTTGATACTCTGGCTTCGTTGATGATTGATACAAAGGCACTCAGAAACTGCGGACGAGCCTGGTGGGCCCGGCCCCGACCTGTTAGGTGGGGATTGGGCACTAACCCCACCACGACCTAGTTAGAGACTGACAGTCCAATTTGGGAGTGGGTTAGGTGAGACCCCGTCCACGTAAGTGGGTGGGACCCTGACTGTGGGGCTTACAGTGATGTATGTGCCTTAAATCCATACCGTCCAACCATTCTGACAGCTCGTTTTAGGGCATGATCCCAAAAATGAAGCTTAGTCAAATATGAGGTGGACTATACCAAAGGAAACAGTCATGATTGAATCCCCACTATTAAAAACTTAATAAATTTCACGGGAATATTTATTTGTCATCCAACCATTTTATAAGGTCATGGACACTTAGATGAAGAGGCCACGCAAATATCATCTTGATCCAGAGCTTTTGTAGCTTACAAGAAGTTTTAATGATCAGTCACCTTTGTTTCCATGTACTATTGTCCGTCTAAATTTTCGATCCACCTCATTTTTCGTACTATGTCTTAAAATGAGATTTCAATATGGATAGACCGTGTGAATGTTGTCACATACATCACAGTGGGGGCCACAGTCAATGGTCACACGGAAGTGGATTGGCTGGTGTGCCACACACCTTATAGCTGATGTAAATACGTGTCGTGTCGTGTCGTGTCATGTCGTGCGGGCGCCGAAGCTCCTCGAGCTGAGTTACATGAATAGTTGAAAGGAGATCTGAGTTACGTGAGCAGTTGAGGAGATTAAAGTCAAGTAGACCTGAGTTATATGAATAGTTGAAAGGAGATTAAAGTCATATAGACCTCACAATGATGCATTTATTATATCTACATTGTTCATCTGCTTTTTGAGATTATTTTAAAGCATTAAACAAAAAATAAATGTATACAAGACTCAAATGGACCACACCAAAAATAGCAACGAGGATAATGATTTTCACCGTTAAAATATTCGTTGGGCCCACCTTAATGTTTATTTTCCATCTAGTATATTAATAAGGTCACAAATACATGGATGAAGAGGAAAAACAAATTTTATATTGATCCAAAACTTCTATGACCCCTAAAAGGGTTTCAATGGTAGACATTCAATTCCCCACTGCTTTTTAGTGTGGTCTAATTTATCTTTAGATCTATCTTATTTTTTTGGCTCTAAATTGATGGACAGTTTGGATATAATAAATACCTCGTGATGGAATACACAGAATTTACTGACGTCAATATACGACCTATACACCTAGTGTGTGGTACACCAGCCAATCCGCTTCGGGTCTCACCCACCTCAGTGGATCCAAGTATCCACCGAAGCTGCACCCACCTACGGGCTCTGTTAGACCACCCTGATGGATATTTTTATACCCATCTTTCATCTATTTTGACAGATAAATTTAAGGCATGAGCTCAAAAGGTAGGCAAATCAATAGATCAAATGGGCACCACACAACAGTAAATAGTGGAGATTGAACTCCTATGGGTTAAAACTTCCTAAGGCCCACCATAATGTTTATTTGTCATCTAACTTCTTTATAAGGTCATGTGGACTTGGATAAATGGAAAACATAAATATCAGCTTGATCTAAAACTTTTGTTGGCCAGTATGCTTTCAATCTCAATTGCTTCACGCGGTAGCCTTCCATCCGGCGCGACTGTCGGTCTCTAGATAGGTTCCTTCTATCTGACATGGCTGTCTGTTTCTAACTAAGTTGTAGTACTCAATCCACCTCCAGCTTTATAGGCTGGTCTTGGCATTAGTGGCCCGGTCTATTTTTGGCCTAGCCCATGTTTATTACCACATGGCCAGTTGTTTGAGACAAGTCATTGAAAGGGATAACTCAACTGAATGGGCAAATATTAGTGAGGTGGCTTGTTGTAATGGATCATGTTAAGGCCAGAGGAGTTGGTAATCCAGGGCGGGGCATTTAAGCCCAACGAGACAGAATGCAGCTTTGCCCGGCCTGCCTATCCATCTGTATCTATATCTATCCCATATAAAAAAGGGATGCCGATTGCATATTTACTCGTGTGGTAGTGTACTGGGAAAATTTTATAAGCGCCCACAAGCGATGTATGGGTTTTATCCAAGCCATCTTTCCATTTCAGGAGAACATGTTAAGACATGAGTCTAAATGTGAAAGATATCCAACTATCAAGCGATCAAGTGGACCACACCATGAGAAATAATGGAGATAATGGCATCCATTGTTGAAACCTTTTTAAGGCCCATAGTGTATTTATTTGTTATCAAACCTATTCGTAAGGTCACACTTAAATACTTAAATAGATAAAGGGAAAACACAAATCTAGCTCAATCAAAAACCTCCATGGCATCTGTTATGGGGAAAATACATTGACGTACCGTCACCAGGCCTGGTCGAGCACTCTAACATCAACAAGTGTGACCCAACGGTCCAACACTCACCTTTTGACCGGCCAAGAAGAAAGCTCCAACTCAACCTCAGTGGATAGGTCGTGCCTGACTTCGATGGATAGGCCGCGCCCAACCCCAACAATAGGCCGAACCCAACCTTAGCAGGCCAAAGCCCAACTGAGAAGCCCAACTCTTCAACATTAAGTCGAGCTCGACCCCAACGTTAGGCCGAGCCCAACCACGACCGTTCGCGCGTGAGCCCGCGATTCACGCCAAAGATCATAGGAACCATCTCCAACACGGTTCTCCTTACCAAAGATCCAGAAGGATCGCTATTATGCATAAACCTAGAATCCTCTTAGGATTCTGTCCCCTGCCAAAACAGGGGCAATCGCCCTCTACGCCACCGCCTCTTCCCACCTATAAATAAGAAGATCCCCACAGGGGAGAGGTACTCACAATCTCCCTGACTTTAACATCGGAGGGTTTCCGGCACCAGTCAGGGTCTTCTTTGTTCATTCTTTGTACAGGTTCACGAGCCAGGAGGGCTACCCGGATTTCTGCATCAACAGCCTGAAAGAAGTTTTCAAAGCTATATGTCCGAAGTGTTTCCTATAATGTAGTCCACTTGGGCTTTGGATATGCTTTAGTTTCAAGCTCATGCTCTGCTTTTGAAAAATGGTTAGACAACGTTGATAAGAAACATACATTATACGTGGTTACACAAAGTTTAGAGTGTACTGAGTGCATTTAGAAGAAAATTTCGATTACTTTTATAAGGTGGAAAATTTTAAATATTTAACGACTATTGAAAAACATTTTAAATAAAGTTAGGGGTAGTTTAAGAATTAAAATGTACTTATTACCCAACATATAATTCAAATTTCATATGACAAAAAAAAGCCTTCAAATGACATTCATTTTTCCCATAATCAAGTTAGCAGGATTATGCCACAAAGCCTTGTGTTGAAACTCCTACCAGTCTATCACTGAGGCAAGGACTCAAACCCAGCTGGATGTTTCTTACTTACTCTTTTTCGATCCTTTTCTGTGCATGGCTCATCCAATGTTGTGGTCCAGCAACTGCACGGTCGAGATGCATTATCAAGTGCACCAAACTAGCTTTAGGGGGTGCATATGGGCTGATCTGGGCCGGGCCGACTCATATCCATATAACTCGTTCAAGGAAAGTACCGATAGCAGACGTTTGTAAACCCACACGTGTATATAAGGCAGTTCATGTGCAGGCCAGCACATGTGCCAGCATGTCACACATGTGCAAGATCCAAACTGTCCATCAGAAGGATCCCATTATGCGGATGTCTTGACCATGAATCATGCATGTCCATTAGCTAAGTGGGCCACACTTCATGAAAACAAATGTACGGATGAAAATATAACTAATTGGCTGAACTATCCTAATCTGTGTCACCTGCTTGATGAGTGGACCACCTTCATTTTTGGGCAAGAACATCTACGGTCAGTCCTACCTGATGAACAGTGTGGATATTGCACCTATCTTGCCACGCTGGTGGCATGCAAATGGTATGCCTTGGATATGAAGAACCCTTCTAGCCCCTAAGCTGTGTGGGGCCCACCCTGATGCCTGTGCCATATCTGCACCGTACATTGCTTGTGCTAGCTTATCTCAGTACTCGATATGAAAAAAGACGCAAAACTAAAACTCAAGTAAGCCACAGTACAATGAATAATGGGGATTGCATGCCCACCGTTAAAATTTTCTTGGGGCTAGAAAATTTCAATCAGAGTAACTTTATGAACGGGTTAGATGATTTACAAACATCATGGTGGGCCCCAGTAAAGCCCCAAATGTGGGCCTTCCCGTCATCGCACTTTCCGGTCGTAGGCCCACTTGATTTTAGGTTCTACATAATTTCTGGGCTCAGGTTATGTCATAGCATGAGCTGGTGAAACCATTGGACGGAGTGGATGTCACACGAACATCACTAGTGGGCCCCACATAGTTTACGGTACAGGGGTTCCTCTAATCCTAGATACACGAAATTCAGGTCCATATGCCTTGTACACGTGTGTGGAAGGGCTGGAAATGGACTGAGCCGGGGCCGGCCCAAATACTTCTTTTGAATGGGCCCAGCCCAAGCCCAAGGTCTGCCCATTCCTTGTAGGGCTGTACACGAGTCAAGCTAGCTCGAAAAGCTCGCTCAACTTGGCTTGACTCAGCTTGGATTGACTTCGCTTGAAAGGCCGACTCAAGGCGAGTCAAGCTTGTTTACTAAAGCTCGAGTTAAGTTCAAGCTAAGTTCGACCATGGTGTATTTCAACTCAACTCGACTCGAAGCTCGAGCTTGAGCTCGAGCTCGGCTCAAGTAATATATTTTAATAATATATATTATATTAATATTAAATATATAATATATATATATTTAAGTTAAAAAAAAGAAATTAAAATTTAAAAGTTTTTATTAAAAAATCCTACCCGACCCTACTTGACCCTATTCCCTCTTTTTATTTCCCTTACCCTATTGAGGTAAACTCGACTCTACTCGAGATAAACTTAACTCGACTCAAACCACTAGCTTGACTCGAACTCGACTCGAAATTTCAATGTTGAGCTTGAAGGCGAGCCTGAGCTCAAGCTTGAACTTGAGTATAGCATGGACGAGCCAAGCCGAGCTTGGCCCATCTCGACTCGACTCATCTCGATGTACAACCCTAATTCCCTGGCCTAGAGGGACACAAATGAGGTGGTGTTGCCCAAACTACTCCAGTGGTGATGTGGTGATGTGTTGGGTGCCGTGGGGCCCACCATGATGTAAGTGTTTTATATCCACGCTGTCCATCCGTACTCTCAGCTCATTTAAGGCACGGAGCCAAAATTAAAGCAGACCCAAAGCTCTAGTGGGCCATACACAGGAAATAGTGAGGAGACTGACACCTATCATTGCAACTTTTCTAGGGGCTGTTATAATGTTTATTTGTCATCCAACTTATTAATAAGATACAAATATTAGCTTGATCCAAAACTTCTATTGCCCAAACAAATTTTTAATGGTGTTTATTCAATCACCACTATTTCACGTGGTGTTGTCCACTTGAGCTTGGTATTGCTTCATTTTTAATTTTAGTTTTTGGTTCATTTACTAAAATGAACAGGCAAAACGGATGGATGGCAGGAATAGATAACACATATATCAATGTACGGCACACAACACCCAACACATCACCGCACCAAATCCGGATCCTCTGCTGTTTGGAAACATGGATTTCCCATCTCTTGCATTTTTATTGGGCTATGTTGTCACTAATGACATCATTGCACGCAGGAGATGAGAAATCCCTCGGGATTCGTACTCCACCACACCACCTTGGGTAGGGATGTAAATTGGTTGTGTTGGGCTTGAATGTTCAGCTCTGACCTTGCCTCCTGACGTGCCATGTCATTTTTTTTTAATTTTTAATTTTTTTTAAATTTGAGGTGTGTCACAGCTTGCCTAATATGCTAACGTGCTTTTTGTGCCTAACGGGCAGTGCATATCCGTCTATTCAAAATGAAGGCAAATGCATTGAAATGCTGAAAATTAAGCGTTACTTAATATGTGGATTAAATGTTAAAATGAATGTTACAAAATTCATGGGTGTGTATTGACAAGCTAAAAAAAAAAAAAAAAAAAGAATAAAAAAAGAAGGAAAAAGAATGTTACAAAATTCATTATTGGTTGAATACGTGCCAACTAAGTTAGACTCCCACTGACACAAGGAGGGTGATAGAAGAATTAATTATATAATGTTACAATTAAAAGATAAAATTAAACGAGAAAGTAATCAAATTTTGACACTTTAGGTATTGGAAGAATTTAGATATTGAGAAGTTGAAAATTTGACATTTTTCGAACTTCTAATTTTGAAAGCTTGAGACCTTTGCAAAATTGAGACCGTGGACTTAATCACTTGAGTGCCTAAAAACTTGAGAGCTTGAATATTTAAAAAACTTAAGAGATTTGAGAGAGAGAGAGAGAGAGAGAGAGAGCTTTGAAGAATGGGTAATCTCCTTTTTTAGTTTTTCTAAATATTAAATAATCATTTTGCCCCTAAACTAGCTGTTTTATGTCTGCTGGGGGAGCAAAATAATCAATTTGCCATGCCTGGCGGCCCAATAAGCCGTGTCTTGTGTCATGCCATAGGCGAAGATATCAAATCCCGACACCACTTGCTATTTTGTCGGGCCAGGCCTAACAACCATGCAAGGCCATGCCACGGCCTTGTTTTACCATGCTAGGTCGTGTCATGGGCCAACGGGCCAAATTTACACCCGTGACCTTGGGTGAGAAGGGCATTGCATACTCAGTAACTAAGTACGCTCTATGGTACCGGGTAAACTCCATTGAGCTCACCGCTAATGTATGTGGCTTATCCTCGTTGTCCCTCCAACAGTGGGGATAATGATGTTCACCATCAAAACCTTCCTAGTGCCCACAATGATGTTTATTTGCCATTCAAAATGTTCATAAGGTCACATGGACATGGATGAAGGGAAAACACAAATATCAGCTTGATCCAAGACCTTTGTGGCCCGTTAAGACTTCAATGGTAGGTGTTCAATTCACACTCTCCTGTGGTGTGGTGTGGCTCACTTGAGCTTTGGATATGCTTTGATTTTGGATTCATGTCATAAAATAAGTTAGTAAAACAAATGGACAGAGTGGATAAGATACATAACTCATAGTGGGCCCCACAGAGGTAGCTAACTGCATTACCCAATGCGCAATCCGACACGGCCTAGCGTGTGGGCTCAGCAAAGCTCAGGCAGGCTTGCCGAGTAAGGAATGGATAAAACACCTGATTTTTTTATTTTTTATTTTATAACATGTAAAGTTGTGGTTGGGTAGTTTTAGGTGGAATTTTTTTTTTTAACCCAAGCACCCTAGTCTACCACCAAAGGCATGAGTAAGGACTTAAGTTGGAACTCATTACCTATCATTATTTCTATATAAACCTTACTTTTTCTACGTATGGTCACAATCACTCTTTATAAAAAGCATTAACTTGGTTATTGTTGGGCACACCACAATGTGTGTATCACATCCACCATCCATCATTTTCATCAGCTCATTTTAAGTCAGTCAAAATATTAGGCCAACCAAAATTTGAGAGAAAGAAACAATGGGCATGATGATGCCAACCAATTTAATCCTTCTTAGGCCTATTATGATTTTTGTAGGCGGTCCAAATTGTTCTAAGTTCTTATTAGCCGAAGCCTGCAGTAACGTTTATGGGAAATCCACTCTGCTCATTAGTTTCATGAACTTACATTAAAACATGAGTATACAACGAGACATATCTAAAACTCAAGTGAGTCGCACAATAAAAAATAGTGAGAATTGAACACCCACCATTGAAACCTTCATTGGAGCTAATGTTTGAGTTTTCAGTTCATCTTAGAGGAAATAACCTTATAAACAGTCTGAATGGCATAGGAACATCACAGTGGGCTCCAGGGAGATTTCAACCATAGATGTTTCCATCCCCACTGTTTTCCGTAGTGGGCTCACTTGAATTTTCTGACTTGTCTCACCTAACATTGGCTGGATAATCTGATGGACGGAATATATTTCTAAGGGTGAGCCCCACATAGCTTATGCCAACAAGAACTTGCAATTTGCTTTCCATTAAAGAATCAAAGATTTAAAATATTCCTATATTCCTGTCTAAGAGCTGTTTTTGGGGCCTTGTCTGCCCATTGCCTGAAGTCAATCAATAGTCGCAGCTTTAAAGTAGCAAAATGTTTGCAGTGAATAATTTCCAGCCTGTTAAGTGCATAGACATCCAATTCTTCCAATAGGTTATCCCCACCGTGAGGATTATCTAATACAAAAATCAGCCCTTCATACTCATTAGGTGGGCCACAACATGTAAAACAATTTATAGTCATTTATAAATAATAAAATACATTTCGTTTGGTCCACTTGGTAAGTCAATATGATTGATTTTGTACAGCCTGATCCTCGTGACCTAGCAAACCTATCGGACGGGTTGAATTTCTCATGCAGATGAAAAATCAGAAGTTATTGACTGATATTTGTACAAGCTGATCCTCGTGACCTAGCAAACCTATGGGACGGGTTGGATTTCTCGTGCAGATGAAAAATCAGAAGTTATCCCGTGGGGTGGACCGTACCTATAGTCCAACTGGTTGGACTCGAGACATTCTCAGGATTAAAGGATCCTATCATTTTGCTTTTGTTTAAGATAAATCCACCCTGTCCATTTATTTTGCCGATCGTTATAGAACATGCAACAAAAGACGGGGTAACTCTAAAACTAAAGTGGGAGACGAGAATAAAAATTGGGAAAAGAGTTTACTATCATTGAAACCTTTTAGGCGCTCCACCTTGACGTTTATATGCCATCCAAACTATTTATAAGGTTACTCCGACTAAAATGAAGTTTATAAGATCATTCCAACTAAGATAAAGTAAAATCACAAAAAACTTAGCCTTATAAAAGCTTATGTGGCCGTATAAATGTTTCAACAATAGTCACAGAATCTCCATTGTTTCATTAATGTAGCACACTCAAGTTTTGAATTCATCCCAATTTTGGTCGCATCTCGTCAAATGATCTTGCACAACAGATGGGGTGGATTTCTCATCAACATCATACTGGCCCCATGTAGCATCCCAGCGGCAGCGGAAGAACTTCCCAGCACATGCCTAAGCAGGAAACCGGCGTCCCAGCAAATCCCAGCGAATACATCCCAATAGCATTAAATAACACAGGTAGGTAGGGCAGGCACCTTTGCCCAAAATAGCGAGATGCCCGAGTGGACTATATATGGTCCGTCTGTTAGGTGGGCCACTGAATCTAAAAATTATTCACATCATGTTCTTGTCAGATTAGTGGAATTTTGTACTTGGAATGTGTGTACAAACCATCGCCCACAATCATGATTATTCTACCAGCATATTCCCTTTGGATGGAGTGGACGGACCTTCATAGATTTTTTAGTGAGCCGTTAAAAGCATGGCTGGGAAAAGAAGATTCGGATTCATGGTGTAGGACCACAGTACCTTTTTTTTTTTTGGTATAAATCTCAAATGATTCTCTTTTAAGATGTCATTTTCCAGCCATTCTTTTTCTTTGATGGGTGAGCTGGAATTTTTTTTTTCTACTTAATAAATTAAAATTAAAATATTCTGATGGGTCAACAACCAAGTTTTCTGACCCTGCAATGTACTAGCACAGGGAGCTCATCCAGTCCACTCAAATGTGCGGCTGGATCGCACACCCATGTTCGATGATCCTAGCCAAGCATCTTGTGGACCCCATCACATGAAACAGTGGGGATAATGATGTCCACCATCAAAGCCTTCCTAACGCCCACAATGATGCTTATTTGCCATTCAACCTATTCATAAGGTCACACGGACGTGGATGTAGGGAAAACACAAATATCAGCTTCATCCAAGACCTTTGTGGCCCATTAAGATATGAATGGTAGGTGTTCAATTCACAGTCTCCTGTGGTGTGGTGTGGTTCACCTGAGCTTTGGATATGCTTTGATTTTGGGTTCATGTCATAGAAGAAAATAAGTTGGTAAAACAAATGGATAGGGTGGATAAGATACGTAACTCTAATGGCCCCACAGAGATAGCTAACTGGTTACCCAGTACAAAATCCGATACGGCCTAGTGTGTGGGCTCAGCAAAGCTCGGGCAGGCTTGCCGAGTAAGGAATGGATAAAACACAAGATTTATATTTATTTATTTATTTATTTATTTATTATTTTTTTAATAATATATAAAGTTGTGGCTGTGCAGTTTTAGGTTGAATTTTTCTTTTTTAATCCAGGCACTCCCGTTTACACCAAGGCATGAGTAAGGACTTGGGTTAAAACTCCCTTACCTATCATTATTTCTATATAAACCTTACTTTTTCCAAGTATGGTCACAATTGCTCTTTATAAAAAGCATTAATTTGGATATTGTTGGGCACGCTTTAATGTGTGTATCACATCCACCATTCATCATTTTCATCGGCTCATTTTAAGTCGTTGGTCAAAAAAGTAGGCCGGACAAAAATTTAATTGAAGGAAAAATTGGGCATGATGATGCTAACCATTTTAATCCTTCCCAAGGCCTAACAAGATTTTTGTAGGCAGTCCAAATTTTTTTAAGTTCTTATTAGCCAAAGCCTGCAGTAATGTCTATGGGAAATCCACTCCATCTATTAGTTTCATGAACTTACATTAAAATATGAGTAAATAATGAGGTATATCTAAAACTCAAGTGAGTCACACAATAAGAAACAGTAAAGATTGAACACCCACCATTGAAACCTTCATTGGAGCTAATATTTGAGTTTTCAGTTCATCTAAGAGGAAATAACCTTATAAGCAGTTTGAATGGCATATGAACATCACAATGGGCTCCAGGGAGTTTTCATCCGCATCCTCACTGTTTTCTCTAGTGCAGATCACTTAAATTTTGGACTTGTCTCACCTGACATTGGTGGGAGAAACTGATGAACGGAGTAGATTTCTAACAACATCTGGGCCCTACATAGCTTCTGCCAACAAGAACTTGCAATTTGCTTCCCATTAAAGATCAAAGATTTAAAATATTCCCATATTCCTGTCTAAAAGCTGTTTTTTGGGACTTCTATACGCATTGCCTGAAGTCAATCAATAGTCCCTGCTTTAAAGTAGCATGAGGTTGGAACTGAATAACTTCCAATCTGTTAAATGCATACACATCCAACCCTTCCAATAGGTTATCCTCACCATGAGGATTATCTAGTACAAAAATCAGCCCTTCATACTCATTAGGTGGGCCACAACATATAAAACAATTTGTAGTCATTTATAAATAATAAAATACGTTTCGTTTGGTCCACTCGGTAAGTCAATATGATTGATTTTTGTACAAGGTGATCCTCGTGACCTAGCAAACCTATGGAACGGGTTGGATTTCTCATGCAGATGAAAAATCAGAAGTTATCCGTTGGGATGGACCATACCTCTGGTCCAACTGGTTGGACTCGAGACATTCTCAAGATTAAAGGATCCTATCATTTGGCTCAGGTAGACACTGATTATTCAAAAGAAAATAAGCTAAATGATAAGAGGGCAGAAAACGGTCCAAATCCAACGGCTGGTAAAAATTTGAATGATATGGGAAAGCCGATTGCGTGCTGCCGCACCTGGATAGAAATCGGTCCAAGGAGAGGCTCTGTGGTGCCCACCGTGATGTATGGGTTTCATCCACGCCATTCATCCATTTTTCCAGATCATTTTAGGATTTAATCCGAAAAATGAGGCAGATCCAAGGCTCCACACAGTGGGGTGGGGATTGAACGCCACCATTAAAAACTTCCTGAGGGCTACGGAAATTTTGGATCAAGCTTATAGGGTTAGATGGAAAATAAACATCACGGTCGGCCCCGGGAAGATTTCAAGGCTACACATCATTATCACTTGGGCCTTGGATCTGCCTCATTTGCCCAAAAAGAACTGGAAAAATGGACAAAAGGCGTGCATAAAACCCATACATCACAATGGCCCCCTCAGAGCCCCTCCCTGGACCGATTTCGATGTGCAGCAGCAAATTGGACGCTGGTTTCCTGCTAAAGCCCTTTGCTGGGATGCTAGGTGGGGCCCATCGTGATATTTGGGATAAATCTATCCTGTCCATCTGTTTTGCGAGATCATTATAGAACATGCGACAAAAGATGAGGTAAATTTAAAACTTAGAGCTACATGAGAGTAAAAATTGGAGAAAGAGTTTCCTACCATTGTAACCTTCCTGAGTTACATCTTGATGTTTATATGCCATCCAAACTGTTTATAAGGTCATTCCAACTAAGATGAAGTTCGTCAGGTCATTCCAACTGAGATGAAGTAAAATCATTAAAAATTAGAGCTTCCATGGCCACGTAAATGTTTCAACAATGGTCACTGAATCTCCGCTGTTTCATTAATGTAGCACATTCAAGTTTTGGATCCGCCCCATTTTTGGTCGCATGTCGCCAAATGATCTTGCACAAGGGATGGGGTAGATTTCTCACCAACATCATACTGGGCCCACATAGCATCCCAGCGCAAGAACTTCCTAAGGTATGCTTAAGCAGGAAACGGGCGCGGATTAGCTACCGACAGGTTGAGCAGCGAGAATTGCTACTTAAGTTACGTCACCAAGTTCTGTAGGCCCCACCATGATGTATGTTTTGTATCCACGCCGTCCATCTACTTGGAGAGATCATTTCAGGGCAAGATCCAAAGAATGAGTTAAATCCAAAGCTCCAGTAGACCCCACCACAGAAAACAGTGGGGACAGTGATGTCCACCATTATAAACTTCTAAAGGCTGCAAAAGTTTTAGATCAAGCTGATATTTATGTTTTCCCTTATTTCAGGTCTTTTTTTACTTTTGAATAGGTTAGATTTCAAATAAATATTATGGTGGGCCTTAGGATAGTTTCAACAGAATCACTCTCCCCACTGTTTTTTTGTGGTGGGGTACATTACAAATTTTTATCTACCTCGTTCTTTTTTATCATACCATAAAATGATATCTCAAAATGGGTGAACGGTGTGTATACAACACATACATCGTAGTGGGACCACAGAACTTGGTGACGTCACTTCAGTAGCCGACTCGCTACTCAACCTGTCAGTATCGAATCCGCGTCCGCAAGAAACCGGCGTCCAGCAAATCCTAAGGAATACATCCCAATAGCATTACAACACATGTAGGTAGTGCGGGCACCTTTGCCCAAAATAGAGAGATGCCCGAATGGACTATATATGGTCCGTCCGTTAGATGGGCCACTGAATAACTCATGTTCTTGTCAGGTTAGTGGAATTTTGTACGTGGAATGTGTGTACACACCATCGCCGACAACCATGATTATTCTACCAGCATATTCCCTTTGGATGGAGTGGACGGACCTTCATAGATTTTTTGTGAGCCGTTAAAAGCATATGGCTGGGAAAAGAAGATTCGGATTCATGGTAGGACAACAGTACTTTTTTTTGTATAAATCTCAAATGATTCTCTTTTAAGATGTCATTTTCCAGCCATTCTTTTTCTTTGATGGGTGAGCTAGAAATTTTTTTTTTCAACTTAATAGATTAAAATTAAAATATTTTGATGGGTCAACCAACAAGTTTTCTAACCATGCAATGTGGAGCTCATCCAATCCACTCGAATGTGCGGCCGGATTGCACACCTATGTACGATGATCTTAACCAAGCATCTTGTGGGCTCCACCATTGATGGGTCCCTGATAAAAGATTGCTTTGATCAGACCATCCTAACCATCTAATAACTGATTATAAGCCATTGCTGGTTAAGATTTGTCCAAACAGTGATTTTTGAATTTTGAACCATTTACCACTTACTAAATGAATGGTTTAGATTGCTTTGATCAGACCATCCTAACCATCTAATAACTGATTATAAGCCATTGCTGGTTAAGATTGTCCAAACAGTGATTTTTGAATTTTGAACCATTTACCACTTACTAAACGAATGGTTTAGATTGCTTTGATCAGACCATCCTAACCATCTAATAACTGATTATAAGCCATTGCTGGTTAAGATTGTCCAAACAGTGATTTTTGAATTTTGAACCATTTACCACTTACTAAACGAATGGTTTAGATTTAGTCCACGTATGCCATGCAGGCACAGTACCTCCATGCCTCCTGAAGCACTGGATCTGGTATAAGAATGCACAGTGGCCATCATCATCCAAGAAAAAACTCCCATTTCCATATAGAAAATTTTAAAGTCAATCAATCGCTAGACTAATTACATGGGCCAACGACTTCCCTCACAAAAAAACAAATACACACAGGATGAGAAGTGGAAAAAGAAATCCCACTAATGTTAGAGTGGAAAATGCAAGATTCCCTGCGAAGAAAAATGGAACGGCGAGTTTGGATGCTGCATTCAATTGAATTGTGATGACCCAATCAAAATACAGAAGAAATTGTCAAAATGAAGGTTTGGAAGGCCCTGTTTGGTAGACACCTACACAGAGTTGATCTCGTTTCAGTTAACAGTAATTATATATTAAAGATCTTGATCTCCAATGAGATAGAGATCAAGACCAATTCATTTTTAGGTGTCTGCCAAAAGGGGAATTAATTCATAATGAAGACCAACCTCTAGAATGCAATTCCAGGCTTGTAAGTTGTGGAGTCGAAATGATTAGAATTATACCAACGGTGATCGAGTGGTGGGGCATGGCTGAAATGGAACGCTTTCGTGATCATTCCCTGGAGAAGAACTAAACAAGATCCAGTACATGAACCATTGACTGGAGCAACAATGAATTCGATTGATTTGAACCTCTTTGTGGGACCATTCTATCCGTCTCCTGGCTATCCCACCACAAATGGGCCACAGGAGGAATATGAAAATCAATGGATTCCACTAATGTCCACTGGTTGAAAAATCAAAAGTTCTGTGTAATTTTAGCTGTGGGTGTTTGGATGCCAGGTCCATGAAACTCTATCTTAACACCAACTTGTGAAACTCATCTGAAATGCAAGTACAAGGAACTCATCTTGGAAACGCTAGTCTACATTCAAGGAGAGATTGGAGAAAACAAAATATTAAACCCCAAATGTCATACTACTTTCCAGTGCTTTCCAACTACTTTCCGGCAATCTTTCATACTATCTAACTACTCTCTCCGGCAATCTTTCATGCTTCTTTCCAACAACCTTCTGGCAATCTTTCATGCTATCTAACTACTCTCTCCAGCAATCTTTCATGCTTTCATCTGTGAAAAAGCTTATCTGGGAAGAACTTCATTTGATGGAATTGATTGGCATGATCAAGCCAGCATAAGTCATATGGCCGGACTCATCAGCCCTAATAGGCAGCAGAGTAGTAGCAGCCATGGGATCAACCTGAACATCAGTTCCAAATCCCCTAACATCACCATATGTGACCCAACCATCAAATAGAGTGTTGTTTCTTCTTCGATAATTGAAGAAATCATGTAACATAGCAACCCTCTTGTTAGAACTTGCTCATCCGCTTCTCTAACAAATCCTGTATCTTTAGGAGGAAGGCTCGTCTAAATGAATCTTGGAGGCAACCAGACATGAGACTGAATGGAATACTTTCTACAAACGAGATAAAATTGCTGGACCCACCACCACATTCATTGATATGTAGTCAGGCTAGTCCGACCTTGTCCTGGGAGAACAAAAGAGGATCCAGCATCGATGGACAGGATTTGCAACCAGATGCATGCCCAGTGAATTGGGCCTGTACCATATTCTCATGTGGACTGGGGAATGAGACCCAATGTTCGTAGAACTGCTTGATCCAACTCAAACTGATGAGTGAAGCAGCTATGATAGCTAGGCTCTCTCCAGAATCTCAAGCCTTTGCTAATGGACAAAGAATAAGACCGAAGTGCCACAAAATAATTCTCGCTCATGCTCCAATAAGGCAGCAGAGTCGGTGTGGTCCAAATCATCTTTTTGGCCAAAACTTCAAATTGATAAAAGAAAACCGAATGGATGTCTATTTAAATTTGATCCCAAAATCACATCAACAAAGAAGTGACTCCACTTCTATGTTCATAATCAATTATGACGACTTTTCTCCACTGAAAGAAGCTCTTTTGAGAGGCTCTTTTATCGGTGAAAGTACAAAAGCTTGCAACAGTGAGTAGTTGTAAAACACAAATGATTGCCGAAGAGCAGTTGGAAAGCATGAAAGATCACCGGAGAGCACGGAAGATGAATGTGGAATGGTGATCAGCCTCCCAACATTTTCTATTCTTGATGGTAGGAGTATTTTCATCCCCAAAAAATATAGTCCCCCTCAATACCGCAAGTGGAGGTGTAAAAAGGGATCCCCTAAAAAAAAAAAAAAAATCTATGTAACTTTCATGTGAGCACAATTGCAATTTGGAGCCCACACTCACAATATGAATTCTAAGGAAATTACAATTACATCACTCAGACCTACAATTCAATTCCAATTCCAGTTCCACTTGATAGGAATCTTTCAGTCAGTCCCAGCACAAGGATAAGGGCTTTTTTTTTTTAATTAAATAATTTTAAACATACGCACACTCACACCCACACACCACAATGGGCACTCAAGGAGAAGGGTTGATGCCAGGTTGGCAGCTCAAAGTTGAATTTTGTGCAAAACAATCATGACAAACCAACCCAAATGGGATTATGTTTTTATTATTATGATTATGATAATGATGATTATACATTCAATTGAACTGGATAACATATCCAAAGCACACTTAAAATCTTACAGAAAGACACTAATGCAACTTATTTCTTTCCAAGAGCTCTAGCGTAATCCCAAACATAGTTACTCAACATTTGTGTTTCAAATCAAAGGGAAACCCAAAAACATGATCTGAAAAGCCATTGCACACTAGCACACTCAGTAATTATCAACTTCAAAATGTATGTCTACTCGAACTTCTAACATCCATCACATAAAACACATCTCACTCCAAACCAACAATCCACAACATGCCTGTTGCATAACAGCCATCATATTCCCAACAATACTGCTATATAACATTATACTTCGATTATACATATAAGTGTTGTGTTATGGTATATAATGCTATTTTCTAACAAAATTGATCATTATTTTCTCAAAGGCCGACTCTTTTTTTTTTTTTTTTCAAAATTTTAATTTTCTTTACCATTGCATGTTGGTAGGCATGACAGACATAAATAGAATTCGAATTCAATTCAAACCAATGCCAGCTTTATACTACTTTAAATCCAAACAGATGACATGTGCAACCACAGGAGAACAGAGATTGCGTATATGCCCTAGTCTAAGTGTATGTCTTATACATTGATTATGGTATTAAGAAAAAAATGTACAGTCAAACAACTCGTATCTACTGAAGGAAAATAAAAACAAATTCAAGGCAAGAAAAACCCAGAAAATATCAGAAATCAAAACCACCACCATCATCGAATCCGCCATCGTAACCGTTGGAATCTGAGATCATGTCTCCGATCAACAACCCTCCGAGCGCCCCACCGAGCAGGCCTGCTCCCAACCCCATCCCACCCATCCCAAACTTCTTCTTGGGCTGCTGGGGCGGCGCCACCATCGGCTGCGGAGGGTAACCATAACCCGGTGGGGGCGGTGCTCCGTAACCTGATGGGGGCGGTGGGTAACCATACCCATACCCTGCCGGCGGCGGCGGGGGATGGCCACCATAGCCATACCCCGCCTGCATGGGGTAAGCCGCTGCCGGAGGCGGGTACGCCGCTGCTGGCGGCGGGTACGCCGCACCAGGAGGCGGGTACCCGCTGGGGCCCGCCGCGGCTGGATAAGCTGTGACGGGCTCGTTTACTTTCGCTGCAGCAGTGGGCGGCACTGCAGTGATCGGAGCAGAGACCTTCTCTCCAAACTTGAAAGAGAAATTCAAGACGCCCTTAGGTTTTCCCGACGGCTTCCTGACCTGATAGCTGACAAAGTGGACCCTAGACGGCCCTTCGCCCTTAGATGATGCGGCCGTGTCAAGAAGCTCCTTGATCGGGACGTGGACCTCTCCGATGTCTCGATCGCCGAGGCTGCGGTCAGATCGCAGCTGGATGTGGAGGACGGGCGGTTGGCCATTAGGCAGATCGGGGACGGAGAACTTCATCTGGAAATTCCAGGTAGGGTTTTTCCCGCCATCTCTATCGACGGGCGTCTTCTGCTTGGATCGAGGGTCGTTGCTGAGGGTGACGATGGCGTAGACGTCCATCTTGCTGAAGAGATTGACGTCCTTGATGTCCTTGGCGGAGATGATGGTGAGATCTAACGGTCGGTATTCCATCTTGGAGATGGAGATCTGATCATACGGCGCGATGAAGAAGTTGGAAACTGAGAGAAGTGAGTAATCGAGATGGATCTTTATACGGATAGGAAAGGATGAGAGAGAGACTTCCTTCTTGAGTTGGGAAACTGCCGCTGAGTCGTTTTTTACGCACCCCGACGCGTTTTGAAGCGGCCGTGTTCTGGATGAAATTACCAGAATGTCCCTTGCCGACTGCCGTTCGTGGACGCGATTTCCTGCGAAAGCCGAAGACGTTACGAGAATGTCCCGGAAACGGATTGGCTACTCCCCTGCCACCAGCCAATGGCTGATGGTCGGTGCTGTGGGCCCCACCATGATGTGTGTTTCATCCATTCCGTCCATGTATTTTTATATATCATTTTATGGTATGAGACAAAAAATGAGTTATATCCCAATCTCAAGTGTACCACATTAAGGGAAACAGTGTTAAATGAGCGCAAATCATTAAAAACTTTTTGGGGGCCATAAAAGTTTTGGATCAAGCTAATATTTGGTTTTTTTTTTTCCTTCATCTAGGTCTGTATGATCTAATAAACAGATTGAATATCAAATAAACAGTAAAGTAGACCTTAGGAGGGTTTTAATGGTGGATATGTTTTCCTGTGGTGTGGTCCACATGAGATTTATATCCCTCTCATTTTTGGATAAAACCATAAAATTTTATTTAAAAATAGATGAACATCATAGATGAAACACATATATCATTGTGGGGTCCACAGAGCACCGACCACCAGCCAGGCAGGGGGAGTAGCCAATCCGTTTCCGAATGTACCTTGCCGTTCTTGGATGCGGATTTCCGGCTAAAGCCTTTCGCAGGAAGTTCCTCCGCTGGGATGCAAGGTGGGGTAAACGTACACCGTTGTGTTTACGAGAAATCCAAACCGTCTATCTATTTTTTGAGATTATTTTAAAACATGTGGCCAAAAATTGAAAGTATCCAAAATTCAACTGGGCTATACATTATAAAACAGTGGGGAAAGAAATTCCTATCGTTGAAACTTTCCTAGGCTTGGCATTGATGTTCATATGACATCCAAGCTGTTTATAACGTCTTTTTTACTGGGATTAAGTGAAAACACCGAAAACTTGGGTCGATACAAAACTTTTGTGGCAATATAAATATTTCAACGGTGGTCACTACATCCCCACTTTTTACTCTCGTGTGGATCATTTGAGTTTTGGATACACCTTATTTCTTGTCACATGTTCTAAAATGAGATAAAAAAACGGATGGACGGGTTGGGTTTCTCAAAAACATCGCAGTGGGCCACACCCAGAATCCTTGCGGCGTCCGCCGTTCTTGGTTAAGAACGGATTTGATGCTCTGGCAGAGTGTGATAGCTTCATACGCGTGCAGAAATAACCTTACACGTGGATTATTTTGACTGAAAAATAAACCGTTCAAATTAAGCGCCTCACGTTGGATAGACAGTGTCTAGAAGAAATGACTTAATTAATCGTCTGATTGATTGACGCTAAATGGACGGATGTGATGAAAAGTAGTTAGTGGTGGAGATTCAACAAATAATCGTTCATTGATCATAGGTTAGGATTTGATCAATCAATCTAGTTATGTATTTATGACCTATGCATCATGCGTCCAAGCATTTTGATGGCTTGATTTTAGTTTAGATGTGTGAAAAGGTTGCATGTGTATGAACCCTTTGTTAGTCAGGTGGGCCCTCGTTTATGGCGATTGGACCCGAAATCCATACATCCATGGGCCTCTATGATGTATGGATTTTATCACCACCATCCATCGACATTTTCATATCATTTGACACCGTAGATTTTGGACTATTTAGGGTATTTCCCCTGCAAAAATCATTTCCAATATTCTTCTTTTTCTTTTATTTTTTTCCTCAAACAATCGACTATCAATAGCAGACTAAAATTAAATCATCGTAATATCAACTGCATCACGAAAATTAAATTGTCACAATGTTTTTAAGTATACTAAACAGCCTCGGTATATATCAATGGTTAAAAAATGTTGGTTAGTCTACAATTGTAATCCAATTCTCATGATTTATCCTATGTTGAATTATTTTTTTTATATCAAATATATATAGTCAAACATAACATACTAAAGTTAATTTAGAAATTAAATTGAAACTCTTAAAAATACACTATATCATCTAAATGCACTGTCATTTTTAGATTATCATAGATATAAGAATTCGATTGGACGGAGCCAAACACAATCGGAGTATTCCGAATCTAAGGAGTTGCCAATTAAAGTATGTTGAATGCCAAAAAAGCTTAAGATGTAGGTTTCAAGGTGTAAGCCTAAAAATAGGCTATTCCTATGACATGTAGTGACAGGAAGCTACATAGGGCCCATTGTTATGTTTGTAATAAATCTACCCTGTTGATCAATTTTTCCACATCATATATATATATATATATATCCACACTATTTATAAGGTCATTCCTTCTAGAATGAAGGGAGAACACAAAAATACTAACCGAATCCAAAACTTAAGCAGGCCCATGGATATTTCAACAAGGAATCTTTACTGTTTTCTATCACATTTCTCTTTGTTCTTTTTTTCCTGGTTAGCTTGCTGGTACACCTCAGTGTCAGTTGACACTTCACTGCTAGCCACCCCACTAGGATCGATGCCAAGACCTCAAGTGTTGAAACGAGGTATCTTTCACTCACCACTTGAGCTTAGGGTCAGGGTGATACTGTTTTCTATCATATGGCCTCATGAGTTTTGGATTTATCTAATTTGGGGCCATGTCTTAACGTGATGTAGAAAAGGGATGAATGAGGTGAATTTCTCGCAAACATCATAGTGCCTCTCACCTAGCTTTTCTCACATGGAGTTCATAGGGAAAGCATCTCACATGAAATCCATGTCCAATGTGGCAGTGGGTGGCATTAACAAAGCTGCTCCCAAGGGGTGTCATTACTCATTATGGACCGAAGTTGGGGATAAAACGAAGACATTACGAATTGACTTTTTAAAAAAGTTACACGGTGATGTTTGTTATAAATTCATCCAATTTTCAAGACTATTGTAGAAGACGAGACAAAAGGTAGGCCTATTCAAAACTCAAGTGCGCCGCACGTGTAAAAAGTTGAGAAAAAAAATGCCTAGTCCACTTACATTTATACACCATCCAAGCTCTTACTAAAGTCATTCCTGTAAGATTAACTGAAAACACACTAAACTTACTCAGGATTTCCTTCCGCGTGGCTAACTTGAGTTTTGGATTCACTTCATTTTTTCATATCATGCCTTAAAATGAAAAATAGAGACAGATAGTCATGTAAGGCGGGGATCCAATGATCCATTATCGTCTCTATGTTTTATTCATGCTGTCAAAATTATTTTAAAACATGAGCTAAAAAAGGAGAAGCATAAAAGACTCAAGTAAACCACACCACATAAAGGGGTTCAAGGCTTATTGTTGAAAACTTTTCATAGTTATAAAATTTTTAAATCAAGCTAATATTTATGTTTTCATTTTATAGTTTATACAAGATCTTGTGAATAGGTTGGATGATGGAAAAAAAAAACTGGGAAGCTTTCCACCGCAGGAGTTAAATACACATTGCTTCATATGGTGTGATCCAAATGAGCCTTTAATTAATCTGCCTACTTTTTTGGCTCCTAAACTAAAATGATCTTTCAAAATAAGTGGATGGCATGGATAAAATATATTAGTCCATGTGTCCTTACGAACATATTAGATGGTAACTAAACATCTTGATTCGACATAGGAAGATTTCCACTATAAGAGTTCAATCCACATTGCTTCATGTGGTGTGGTCCACATGAACCTTCAATCCTCCTAATTTTTTATTTGGGGTCTAAAATGATATTTAAAAATAGATGGATGGCATTGATAAAATATATACCCCGCAGAGCTCCGTAAAGGACCGTCCGTCTCTACCTTATCCTGATGGCGGTGGTAACCAGCCCACGCACCTTTCGCAGCAACCCGCATCCTCGCTGAGGCCGGTGACGGCGGACGCCGCTTTCCCATTAACTTCGTACGCTTGAACCTAGGTGGTCCATCACAATGTTTTTGAGAAATCCAATCCGTTCATCCGTTTTAAGAGATCATTTTAAAATATGCAACCAAAAACGAGTTGGATCCAACTCTTAAGTGGGCCACACAAGATGAAACCGTGGGGGTTGAACAACGACCTTGAAACATTGGTTTGGACGCAATAGTTTTGTATTATGACATGCGTTTTTTAGTTTTCAGTTCATCCAAGTGGGAATGACCTTATAATCCGTTTGGATGTCATATAAACATCGACGTGGAGCTCAGGAAAATTTCAACGGTAATCTTTTCTTCCCTGGTTTTCCCTCTCGTGTAGCTCACTTGAGTATTGGATCCGGCTTATTTTCTACATTGCATTCTAAAATGAGCTCGCAAAACGGATTGGACGGGTGGATTTCTCACAAATATCAGTGGGACCCACCTAGTTTCCAGCGCTGGAATTTTCTGGGAAAGGCTTTCGCTGGAACGCGTCCGGTGGGAATCCGTGTCCATTTCCCATCCAATACCGGAGCCGTACACAAACCAAAGAATCCGGTTCCTTTCTAAGGCTGAGGGGTAATTTAGTAAATTTGCAGTTGAGTCTTCGGAATGGGTTGGTTAGTGAGGTCGTATGGACGTTGCTACTTGAATCCGCGCATTTTCACCCGCCAAACGCATGCGCCAAACGTGTGCCTATACATCACACGTATAAAAAATCAGAAACGTTCATTAGACGTGCCCAAAGAAAAATTTTCTATTATCCAAAAAAGGAAAAAATCTATAACTTCCCTCACACAATCAACTAGCATTGTTGAAACCTGAAAATTGGTTAACGTTTTATCAACCCTCCATTTTCAGATATACTTGTGGCCCACTTAGGCATTTAATCTCCAGAAATATGGATTTGGTAAATAGAAAGACTCGTAAATTATGATTAACGAACCAAATCTCTCACGTGTGTATGAAGACTGCACGTGTTTTCTCGGATATCAATTGCGGGTCCTCATCCGAGTCACAACCTAACCACGTGTCACCCCAACTAACCATGGTTAGGTTTGAAGATTCTACGCCCTTGTACCAGTCCGGATATACTTCGCTTTATTTATTTCTTTTTCCAGCTGAGGATTATAAGGTAAGCGAACGAGTCTTTGCACAGTATGCTCGGTTTCTATTTATGACGAATGAGGCCAAAAGCATCTTTGAGAATTAATTTAAGTATTGAAAACCATCAATGCTGACTTTTAATATTTATAAGTATTTAAAAATATTTTTTTCAAGTTTATTTTAGGAATACAAGCTATAAATATATGAAAATTGATAATTTTATCATATTGGATATCTCTAAGTTTGGTATACATATGTGAGGAATGCTAACATGTGGACCAGTTCTCACATGCAACTTGTGAGAACTTTTTCAGAACACATCACATCACATGTGATGTGGGCCCAAAATCTAAACGGTTTATGTGACGCAGCACACCATAAAACCTTACTTACTCTGGTCCAAAACTTTGGTGGGTTATGAAAAAAGTAAATAGTTTCCTCTTTTGATTTGTCTCTTTTTTCCCATGGCCTACCAAAGTTTTGGATAAGAGTTTCATAGGGTGTTGCATCACGTGAACGGCTCATATTCTAAGCCCACATGATGTGATGAGAACTAAAGGGCAAGGGAGCATAACTCTGCATATGCCTTATCCAGTAAAATTTTATAACTTTTCTAACCAAAAGAGCCAAGTAAATAAATGCTATGGATTTTTTTATTTTGTTGCTTGCCATATATGGTAATGTAAATTGATTGCATGATAAGGCAAGTAAATGATGCTTATTTTAAAAACATGCATTATATGTTCAGATTTTCAATTTATACATGTATGGTATTTGGTTATGTACTCAAGAGTGCATCGGTGAGATGGGCCACACCATTGATGGACTCCATTTTAGATGGAGAAATAACTCAAATTTCATATTGGTTGGAAGATTTGGCCAATTCATATTTCGCCCGATTCAAACTATCCATTTGACAGCTATAAATTAAATTGTTAGATCTTTAGATGACTTTGATTTTGAGATTATGATCCATTTACAACCGGATGCACAGCTTGAATTGTCTGATTAGGAATACAACAGTTACCTACATCCACATCATGTAGTTAACATTCTGTAATTCACTCCTTGTGTTGAGAGGCTAAGTAGATCCTGTCACAAAGTTTTCAAGAAATCTACCTCATATATTTGTTTTCCTAGATCATCTCAAGACATGAGCTCAAAAATAAAGCAGAACAAATAGTCAAGTAAGCTGTATGATAGAAATTGATTAGGATTGAACCTCTAATATTAAAATATTGATAATGTCAAAAAACTTTCCCAATTCATCTCACTAGAAATTACATAATAAACTATTTGGATGGCATATAAATATCACAGACTCACCATGATATATATGTTATATCCAAACCATCTATCCATTTGGCAAGACCCGTTTTAGGGCTTGAGCTGAAAAGGAAAATGTAAGACAATTCCAAAGCTCACGTGAGCTACATCGCATAAAGCAATTAGGATAATGATTCTCACCATTGAAATCTTCCTGTAGACTATGGTCCACCATAATATTTATTTGTCATCTAAACTCTTAACAAGATCACACAAACTTGGATAAAGGGGAAAAACAAATGTCAGGTTGATCCAAAACTCATGTGACGCATAAGAAGTTTTTAATGGTAAATGTTCAAACCCCACTGCTTTCTATGTTGTGATCAACTTAAGCTGTGGATCCGTCTCATTTTTGGGCTGAAGCCCTAGAACAATCTCACCAAATGGATGGACGGTTTGGATATAACTTATACATTATAGTTGGGTCTACGTAACCTGGTGACGTCAATGGAGGTCGGTGGTGTGCGTCACACCATGCAATCAGGTTCCTTCTTTATCACCGTTCATTTGTATTTAACGAAGGGAAGGTTAAGATTGAAGGATCAGTGAGGATGTTATACTGTGGCCTATCTAGGGTGAGTTCCGCCAAATGAGAACGCTTAACAGCTGCAATTCACAGGGAAAAATGTGAGAAAATCTAAGGCTATTACCATTGTTTCTGAAACATGGGCTATCCACGGTAGTTTCCAGTCGTTCAACGATTAAGATCTGTTGTCCACCGGTACAGGAGCTCTTGGCGCGGTGTAGCTGTTGGGAGCGGATTGCATGTGCCCCGGGCATAGAGATATGGCTGTGTCGGGTCCGCAGTGATGTCCGTGACAAATCCACTCCAGTCATCTGTTTTGAAAGAAGCATTCAATCCCCACTGTTTCATGCGGTGTAGACCATTTGAGTTTTGGATATCACTGATTTTCTGTATACTATCCTACTGTGATCTTTCAAAATAGATGGACGGAGTGGCCTTATCATGGACATCTCTAAAGGCCCAGACACGAGGCACATAGATATCTCTATGCCAAGGCACATGCAATCCGCTCCCGAAGCTGTCAATTCCACGGAAGCCGGTCTGGTGCATTCGATGACACGGAGTTTTCCTGCCTCTGAATCATCTCTGTCAGGCATTCGAGATCTCTGACCGTCCATTCGGGATTATTTCTAATATCGAGTGGGCCTCAGGACTCAGATTCGGTAGTGACACATGAAATCGGATTGCGTACTGAGTTACTCAGTATGCTTTTATCGTACTGAGTAAACTCAGTTGGGCTCACTGTGAATGTATATGGTTTATCAACACTGTCCATCCTTTTTTTCCTGCTAAAAGTTGACCCCAAAATTGAAGCATATCCAAAGCTCAAGTGGACCATACCACAGGAAACCGTGGGAATAATGATTTTCACTGTTGCAACCTTCCTAGGCCCACAGTCATGTTTATTTATCATCCAACCTGTTCATAAGATCATCAAAGATAAATAGATAACTTGTGTGGCCTCCAAGAAATTTTCAATGGTAAAGGTTGAATTCACACTGTTTCCTGTGGTGTGGTCCACTTGATCTTTATAAATGCTTAATATTTGAGTCTTTGATCTGCCTCCTTTTTTAACTCATAGTCTAAAATGATGTGTCAAAATGGATGGACAGTGTGGACAGTGGGTGCCATTAATTCCTTAGCAGTCTAGATGTGATAGTAGCCAATCTGATCCCTTATTTTAAGGCATAAGCTAAAAATATAAGTTTTTACCAACGACACAACAAGAACTAGTGAATATTGACCATTAAAAATTTCTTGTCAGCTACAAAAGTTTTGGATTAAGTGGATATATGTTTTTTTTTTTCCCTCTACATCTGTGTAACCTTATTAACATGTCGGATGGCAAATAAACATTACGGTGGGCCCAAAGTTTCTAATGGTGAGACTTAGATAACCATTGTTTCCTATTGAGTGGGCCACCTGAGAGTTAGATCTTCTTCAATTTTGGGCTGACACTCTAAAATGAGCAAAAAAAACAGATGGACTGCATGAATATACAATACATGCATCTAGGTGGGCCATAAGGTCAAGGCCTCACCGTGGCCACACCTAATCCACTCCCCATTGGGGCCCACCTTGATGTGTGTATCCAATATCTACGCCCAGCATGATCACAAAAATGAAGCAGATCCAGATCACAATTGAACCCACCACAGTTAAAAACTTCCTACGGCCCATAATGTTTATTTGTCATCCAATGGTTGATTTTTGGGATCATTATATAAACATGTGACACATATATGGTACTAACATAAGGAACGAGATTATTGTACACGTGGATGGATCGGCACTTGAGACACATGTTAGTGGTCGGATTCTCTCCAAAAAGCCACATCATCTTTTGACCCATAAAGTGGGATTCTGCTTTCCCAGTGTTAAGGAGAATCTTGTTCTTGATTTTTGGGTTGAAAATACCGAAATTCAGAACTGGTGTCCAGTAGACTGGATTTTGATTATAATTCTATAATTATTTTATATATTCACATGATGATAAATGTGAAGAGACATATTATTCTAAAGTTCGTTCCAGGCTTATTAAGTGGGCCAACTCACATAAGTAATTGCATAAATAGCCCAAAAATATCATATTTCTTTTTGGATAGTTATTAATTTTTCTATGATATAAGTCATATAATGATTATATAAGCTTTGTTTTCATAGCATCCTCTTATCATAATATGAAAAAGATCATAAAGCTTTTTTAAAAGATAAAGAGTAATTATCACAACAAATAAAGATATTTCAAATTTTCAAGATTTTGTAAGCGAGGGTCCACCATTAGAATTGCAAGGGCGTGAAAACCCTAAATTTTGAATTATGGAATTAAAATCCTAAACTTCCAGGAGTATCGAATCATCCAAATAATGACCATAATGTACACACAGCCATCTATTAAATATTAGGAAAGGCAAAGTATCATTAGTGCTCTCTTTCTAAAGAGAGGAATCATGCCTTCAACTAGTATTAAACAAGGCAGCCAAGGATGAGAAGGAACATAATAATGGAGAAGGTAATAGCCAACGTAGGATTCTTCTTGGTTAGAATCCCCATCCCTTCCCACAAGTGTTGTGTCAAGGTATATAATGCTGTTTTCCATCAAAATTGATGACTTTTTTCTTTTACAAATTTCTCAATTGATCATGAATTGGCTGCAATCCCAGAACAAGCAATGTGGGTGTAGCCATGACTGTGGGGCCCACCTTGATGTATGCATTGTTACCATTGTACATAGTTTTGCCAGCTTATTTTAGGGCATACTCCAAAAAATCAAACAAATATAATAGTAGTCCTTGAACATCCACAATTAAAAACTTCCTAAGGTCCACCGTAATGTTTATTGACCATCCAATCCAACCAGTTGGCAAAGTGACACAAACCCAAATGAAAGTAAAAAAATAAATAAAATCAGCTTGATTCAACACAAAGGTTTTTAATGGCTAATAACGGCTTTCCTTTGGTGTGGTCCACCTGAAATTTATATCTGATTTATTTTTAGGACCATGCAAGCTGGTGAAACCGTCAGCATGATATGAATACATCGAGGTGGGCCCTCCTGTCAGGGCTGCACCCACGTCTCCGGTTCCAGGTTGCAGCGAAGTTGCGCTTTATAAAATTTAAATTCAATTCAAACCACTGGCAGCTTTATATTGCTTTCAATCCAAACATACGCCATGTGCAACCATAGGAAAACAGAGATTGCGGATACACGGAATACATTATAATGGTAAAAAAATGTACAGCCAAACACCTTATGTCTATTACCTAAAACGAAAACAAATCCAAGGATAGAAAAAAAAATAAAAATAAAATCAGAAATCAAAACCACCACCATCGTCGAATCCGGCATCGTAACCGGATTCATAAGCATTGCTGGAATCTGAGATCATGTCTCCGATCAACAACCCTCCGATCGCCCCACCGAGCAGGCCCGCTCCCAACCCCATCCCACCCATCCCAAACTTGTTCTTCTTGGGCTGCTGGGGCGGCGCCACCATCTGCTGCGGAGGGTAACCATAACCCGCCGGGGGCGGTGCTCCGTAACCTGGTTGTGGTGGTGGGTAACCATAACCATACCCTGCCGGCGGAGGCGGAGGATGGCCACCATACCCATACCCCGCCTGCATGGGGTACGCCGCTGCCGGAGGCGGGTACGCAGCCGCCGGGGGTGGATATGCCGCTGCTGGAGGCGGATACACAGCACCAGGAGGCGGGTACCCGCTGGGGCCCGCTGCGGCTGGATAAGCCATGACGGGCTCGTTTCCTCTCGCCGCTGCAGCGGCGATCGGAGCGGAGACCTTTTCTCCGAACTTGAAAGAGAAATTCAAGACGCCCTTGGGTTTTCCCGACGGTTTCCTGACCTGATAGCTGACGAAGTGGGTCCCAGACGACCCGTCTCCCTTCGATGACGCGGCCGTATCGAGGAGCTCCTTGATCGGGACGTGGACCTCTCCGATGTCGCGATCGCCGAGGCTACGGTCGGATCGGAGCTGGATGTGGAGGATTAGCGGTGGGCCATTGTGCGGAAGATCGGGGACGGAGAATTTCATGGGGAAATTCCAGGTAGGGCTTTTCCCGCCATCTCTATCGACGGGCGTCTTCTGCTTTGATCGAGGGTCGATGCTGAGGGTGACGATGGCGTAGACGTCCATCTTGCTGAAGAGATTGACGTCCTTGATGTCCTTGGCGGAGATGATTGTGAGATCTAACGGTCGGTATTCCATCTTGGAGATGGAGATCTGATCAAACGGCAACGATGAGAGAAGGAAGAGAATCTGATTTCACAGCGATGATGAGAGAAGCTGGGAGAGGGAGGGGGCTATTTATACAGAGACAACGGAAGGAGAAAGAAGTTTCCGTTGGGTTGGAAACCGCGTACGGCCGTTTTGCGGTGGAAGTTACGAGAATGCCCCCGTACCGTTATTGGTGGAGAAAGGTTTTGATACTCTGGCACTGTTATGGGCTTATGGCTTTATACGCGTGCAGAAAGAAGCTTACACGTGGGTTATTTTTACTTAAAATAAATCCTTCAAATTAAGGGACTCCCCTTGGATGGAGACAGCGTTCTAAAGAAATAACTTAATTGTTTGATTGATTTACGTAAAGTGGACGGTTGTGATGAAAAGTAGTTACGGTGCTGATTCAACAAACGAACGTCCATTGATCATAGGTTAGGATTTCATCAATCAATCTAATCAACCCATCCATCGTGTATCCAAGCGTTTGGATGGTTTGATTTGAGTTTGGATGTGTGACAATGTGCGTGTGGCATGAGTGCATGCGTGTGAACTCTTTGTTGGTCCGGTGGGCCCTCGTTGATGGCGATGGGACCCAAAATAAAGAGGTAGTTGACACGCATATAAAGAAAATGAACGGTTGACAATGACTCAGATTTAAGTATGTGGCCAGCAAGATGACCGGCTTGATTTTCACGTATAGAAGATACATGGTGGGACCCACCTGATAGGCGTCGAATTTTAGCTTGGATCGTCCAAGGTGGGCCTTATAGATGGATGGTCACGGTTTATGTCATGGGCCTACAGTAGAGAGTTTACAATTCAAAAACCGTAGTTGTACAGATCGGCATAAAGACACCAAAAGATAGAATCTACCGTTCACGATTCCATATGAAAACTCTTGTTGTCGGGTGGCTGAGATCTTCCAATAAGCATGCGCCATGATCATCTATAGATCTTGTTTCAGGGCCCACTAGAGGAATGGTCTGGATCTCTTCAATTTGTGCTGATCAATGTAATTTTTGCATCATAACCATATCCATGGTGGTGCGTCGATTGAATGGCCCAGATCGCAGGAATTCAAGTCCTCACAGGACCTTTTCCTTTTTTCCTTCAAGCAAAGAGTAAGTGCAAGGAATGCAGCTTGCGGTTCAAATTCAATGGAAAAAAAAAAAAAAGAACAGATTGGATGGCTAGGATCACTCAATTAGCTAACCGTGGGCCATGCGATGAAAATCTATCAACATGAAGATATCATGTTGCCCCACTTGGGGACCCGATAAAGCAGCGACCGTGGCCCACCTCCAATACGTGTTGGGAGGAAACGGATTGGCTACTCCCCCAGCCACCCGCCGATGGCTGATCGTCGGTGGTCTGTGGGCCCATCATGATGTATTTTCTTCATCCATGCCGTTTATCTATTTTTCTAGATCATTTTATGATATGACACCAAAAATGAGATATATAAAAATCTCAAGTGGACCACATTACAGGAAACAGTGTTGAATGAACTTCGACCATTAGAAACTTTTGGCGGGTTATAAAGGTTTTGGATCAAGCTGATCTTCTTTTTTACTTTCATCTGGGTCTGTATGACCTAATCAACAGTTTGGATGTCAAATAAACAGTGCAGTGGGCATTAGGAGGATTTTAATGGTGGATATCCAATCACTATTGTTTTCATGTGGTGTGGTCCACCTGAGATTTATATTCCTCACTATTGTAAAAAGGACGAATGAAAGGGATGAAACACATACATTATGGTGGGACCCACAGAGCACCGACCACCAGCCACGGGGGTAGTGGCAGGGGGAGTAGCCAATCCGTTCTCGTGTTGGGAGCTACTTATCTTTTGCGGACCCATGTTTAAGTATCCGTATTGGCGGATTGTGTGGTGACCCTGGCACCACCGATTCTATGGGGCTGTCCACGATGTATGTGTTCAATCCACACCGTCCATCCGTTTTTCCAGCTCATTTTAATTCTACCATCCAAAAATTGAAAATTTCTAAGGCTCAGGTTGACCCACGGTAGGAAATAGAGGGATAATGATTCCCACCCTTAAAACCTTCCTAAGACCCACAGTAACGTATATTTGTCATCCAACCTGTTTAAAAGGGAAACGGATCGGCTACTCCCCCTGCCAGCAGCCAATGGCTGATGGTCGGTGCTTTGTGGGCCCCACCATGATGTATGTTTTTCATCAACGCCATTCATCTATTTTTCTAGATTATTTTATGATATTACACAAAAAATGAGGTATATCCTGATCTCAAGTGTACCACATTATAGGAAACAGTGTTGAATGAACTTCAACCATTAAAAACTTTTTGGAGCCCATAAAAGTATTGGATCAAGCTGATCTTTGTTTTTTTCCATTCATCTGGGTCTTTATGATCTAATCAACAGATTGGATGTCAAATAAACAGTACAATGGGCCTTAGTAGGATTTAAATGATGGATATCCAATCACTATTGTTTTCTGCAGTGTGGTCTACCTGAGATTATAACCCTTTCATTTTTGGCATAAAGCCCTAAAATGATCTTTAAAAATGGATGAACGGAATGGATGAAATACATACATCACGGTGGGGCCCACAGATCACCGACCACCAGCAACGGGGCTGGTGTCAGGGGGAGTAGCCAATCCGCTCCCGTTTTAAAGGTCACAAAAACCTGGATGAAAGAAAAATAACTAAAATATCAGCTTAATCCAAAACATCTGTGGCCACCAGGAAGTCTTCAACCGTAGGAATTTAATTCCCACTTTCTCCTCTGGTGTGGTCCTCTTGAGCTTTAGATATGCTTCAATTTTGGGTTCACCGAGTAAAATGAGCTGAAAAAACAGACGGACGGTGGTGCGGAGAAATAACATACATCAAGGGATCCTGACACCACGCAGGTCGGTAGTGGCAGGACCAATCGAAGGGTAATTTAGTAATTTCACACATGAAGGTTCGAAAGGAGTGTATAAACCGTATTGGTTCGTGAGGTCGGGCAAAACTGATTTGAATCCACGTATCTTCACGGCCAAACGCATGCTCCAAACACGTGCCGATACATCACACGTGTAAAAGATCAGAAACGTTCATTAGATGTGCCCAATGGAAAATTATTCCATTATCGCAAACAGAAATCTATACCTCACAAATCCAGCCGAGTGGTTGAAACCTTTTCTCATCCTTCCATTTTTTGATACATCGTGGCCCAACAAACCGTTTAATCTCCAGAAATATGGAATATTTAAAAGAAAATTTGGGTTAATTATGATTAACGTACCAAATCTCTCACGTGTGTATCAACACTGCACGTGTGTTCTCCGCTACGCGTAGCGGGTAATTACGGGCGTCAACGCCCAAACCCCGTGTCTACTCAACTCGGATTAGGAAATAACCATGGATAGGTTGGGAAGATTCCACGTGCTTGTACGGAAACGGATATACTTCGCTTTATTTATTTATTTCTTTCTTTCTTTCTTTCTTTTACCAGCTAAGGATTATAAGTTAGGGCACGCGAGTCTTTACACAGTATACTCGGGTTTCTACTTATGAAAAGTAGGGGCAATTTTTCAGTAATCCGGACCGTTAATATATTGGGTCCCACTACAAATGGACCATTGCCTAAAAAATATTTAATGATATCAATAGAGGATTGAATTAAATTACTGAATCACTTTAATATCGCTAATTAGTTGACGATTGTAATGTTTAACACAATGGTTGAAATAAGCCCGCTGAAATATATGCTTTGCCCAAAAATAATAAAATTACAAGTCTTGGATGGGCCACGAGCACAAAATCATGTCTTGAGTGACTAAGCAACGATTTTTAACCGTTGATTTACATGGACAATGTTTGGACGGTATTGATCATCATGTTAAAGCAATTATAGTGATGCAATTTATAATCTATTTGTTGATTTATATGGACAATGTTTGGACGGTACTAATCATCATATCAAAGAAATTATAGTGATGCAATTTATAATCCATTTGTTTTGAGACGCCATTAGTGGGCCATGTGCCCAACAGAATAAGCACACTGATCCATAGCTCATTTGGTAGACCGAGTGAAAGATACCTCGTTTCAACACTAAGGCCTCGGTATCGATCCCTAGTGGGGGTGGCTAACCGTGAAGTGTGAACTAATAGTGGGGTGTACTAACAAGCCAGCACAAAAAAATAAGTAAATAATTGTGCTGAACAGACTAATAGTCCAATAACATGCATGTTACACGTGCAATTCTTTAGAAGGATTTCAGATGTAATCTAAGGGGGTGTATGGCGCATGGTATTAGATTGGATTAAGTGGTATGAAATTAAAAAAATATAATTATTACATGTGATAGGAATTGTCCTGTATTACTATGGGATACTATGGCACAAACATCACTCCATGTCCTTTTTTATCACTGTGGCATTTGGTTATTAGTTTGTTGCCCATTGAATAGATATACCAACTATCATTTGAAATTATTGAGAATAATATATGTGTGTTATGTCTATATTGTCCATTCATTTTGCAACTTCATTTTATGGCATGGGCTCAAATATGAGATGGATCTAAAGCTTACATGGACCACGACTTAGAAAGCAGTGGGATAATGGCACCCATCATTGAAATCTTCATAGGGTCCACCGTGATGTTTATTTGCCATCCAACCCATTCATAAGGTCAAACAAACTTGGATGAAGGGAAAATACAAATATCGGCTTGAACTAAAACTTTAGTAGCCCCCAAGAAATTTTGGATGGTACGCGTTCAATCCCCATTGCTTTTTTATGGTGAGGTCCACTTAAGCTTTGGATATGCTTGATTTTTGGGCCCATGTCCTAAAATGATCTTGAAAAATAGGTAGACGGTGTGGATATAGTCCACACATCATGGCGGGACCTACAAAATTTGCTCACATCTATAAACTTTTTAAAAATTTTAGCGAGAATATCCTAATCCAATATAAACCAAATGGAAATGCATTTAACTTAATCTTAACATTTTCTATTCTTCTCAAATGCACGGTGAAATTTGCACGATACCGAATACAATTACATCCCACCTAATCCCATATAATACCGTGAGCTAAATGCCCCTAAGCTCTCAATGTAGATTTCAAACTCCCTTATTGACAAGATTTGAAACACCCGTTTACTCTACAATGTTAAACAACCATGGGATTTGAAATTCCCTCAAATGCCCCCGAATCCATGGTGCCAAATGACCTCTAGGGCCTGTTTGGGAGCGTGGATTCGGAACCTCCTGGATTTGAAACCCTCCCAGTGCGTTTGGCACCCTGGAGTGTGAATCAACTTTAATCCAAAAGTACCAACGTAAGGTATATTTACAGGGATTTGAATTTAATTACTAAATCAACGTTAATATCTCTAATTAGTGAGATATGTGATTTTTGACACAATGGTTATGATAAGCCTGCTAAAATATATGCTTTGCCTGAAAACGATGAAATTCCAAGTCTCAGATGGACCGCAAGCACAAGATCATGTCTGAGTGACTAACCAATGATTTTTAATCGTTGATTTACATGGACAATGTTTGGACTGTGTTGGACAATGTTTAGACAGTGTTGATTTACATGGACAATGTTTGGACAGTGCTGATCATCATTAGTGGGCCATGTTCCACTAGAATGTTAATATAGTGACACATGTGTTACACCTACAACTATTGAAATGATTTTAGGTGTAATCCAACCTCTCACCATGAATTGCAAACCCCCTCAAAGAGGGGATTTGAAACCCATTGTATCTGAAACCCCCAGTTATTTTATACTACCAAACAATCAGGCGATTTGAAACCCCCTTAATCTCCTCTAATACACGGTGCCAAACGACCCCTAGTGTAGTTTGGATCTACCCCATTTTTTTGCACATACCTTAAAATGATCTCGGATAAGGGATGGACGGCATGGATATACAGATACAACACGGTGGGCCAGCCCATAGAACTGCCCCTTCGCGGCTTGAGATGGAGGGTAGGACGCAATCCACGTCCCGCTTGTATACCATGAATGGATGCGGATTTCGTACTACCCCTGCCCGTCCCAAGCTCCGAACGGGCAGGTCTGTGGGCAGGCCCACCGTGATGTATCTGTACATTCAAACCGTCTATCCCTTTTCTTAGATTATTTTAAGGCATCAAAATAAAAATGAGGTAGATCCAACGATCAAATGAACCACACCACAGATGACTCTTGCATTTAATGTTTTGTGCATTTTAATGCAACCAAGCTTATTATTTGGTGTGGTCCACTTGAGCGTTGGATATGCCTCATTTTTGTGTTCATGCATTAAAATAATATGAGAAAAGGCATTGACGGTTTAGATGTATAGATACATCACTGTGGGCCCGCCCATAGACCTGCCCGTTCGGAGCTACAGTCGGGCAGGGGTAATACGCAATCCTTGTTCACCATGAATATGCTAGGTGGCATATCTTGGATTCCTCCAAGTGAAGTGCGCCTCACGTGCCTCAAATTGCCTTGACGCGGCTTCGGTGGTCCCCCGGAACCACCAAGCTCGGTGCTTTAGCGACTGTGGGGCCCACCATGATTTATGTATTTTATATCCATGCCGTTATTTTTTTTTTCCATAAAAAATGAAGAGATCCATATCTCAAGTGGACCACATCACAGAAAAAACTTGGGATAATAAAACCTACCAATGAAACCTTCCTAATCTGACGGTAATGTTTATTTGCTATCCAACCTTTTGATAAGTCACACCAACCTGGATTAAGGGAGAAAACAAAAATCAACTTATCCTACACTTGATCCACAACGTTTATGTCCTCACCAAGTTTTTATTTGGTGAGCATTCAATCATCACTTTTTCTTGTGGTCTGGTACACCCGAGAATTAGATTGCTTTATTTTGTGTTCATGTGAGAAACATTGAAGCCGATTCGCTGGTGTACCACACACAAGCTACATAGCTGATGTATCAACGTCAGTAAGTTCTGTGGGTCCCATCATGAGGTATGTATTACATTCAAACCGTCCATTCAATTTGTGAGCTCGTCATAAAGCTTGAGACCCCACTGAAAAAAGCAGTGGGGGATAGAACGTCTGCAATTGAAACACTTATAGAGTTCAAAGAAGTTTTGGATCAATATGAAATTTGTTTTTCCTCTTCATCCCTGCCTTTGTGACCTTATGAATAGATTGGATGGAAAATAAGCATTATGGTGGGCCCGACAAAATCTTTAATGGTGAAAATTATTATCTCCTCTGCTATTTGTAGTGTGGGCCAGTTGATCTTTGGATATGATTCATTTTTTGGATGGTACTCTAAAATGATCTCGAAAAATGGATGAACGATGTGGATATAATCATGTAACTTTGATATCCTTTGAACGTTTTGTACAACTAAGAGCTGGAGGAGTGTCAGTGCTCTCGTCTTCGCATGACACGTACCTACCCTAGCTATATAGCTGGTGTTTGGTACACCTAGGGCTGTACACAAACCGAGCTAACCCAGTTAACTCGCTCGACTCGGCCCGACCCGAAATTGAGTTCGGGTCGAGACGGGCCATTTTCTTCGGCCCGAAACTGAGTTCGGCCCGACTCGGCCTGAAACCCGACTCGGCCCAATCTAGCCCGACTCGGTAAAGTGATGTGTGTGTGTGTGTGTGTGTATTTCAAAACCCTACTCGTCCCTTTCCCATTTACCCTTTTAGGATAGTTCACCGCCCATCTTTGAAGTGACAGTGACTCATCCACCTTACAGACCTATAACTTGAACAATCTAAATTCATCCAAATACAAAAATGAATTATAATGTCCTGACTAGTTAGATTTTTTGTGAAGTATATAGTTCAACTATCTAAACCGTTGATCGAGGGCCTTGTAATAGGACGCGGATTACCTGCCAAAACCCTTCCCATGAACTTGTTGTAAGGTCCGAAACTGGCCCGAACTCGGCCCGAACTCGCCCGATTGTTGACCGGACCGAGTTCGGGCTGGACATGTTAGCTCGGTGACCGGGCCGGGCCGGGTTCAGACTAGGTTTGGCTGGTGACCAGGCCGGGCCGAGCCGGGTTGAGCCCAATTCAATTCGGATCAACTCGTGTACACCCCTAGGTACACCAGCCAATCCGCTTCTGTTCAAAAGATACCAGAGTTACTTGGCGCTAAAATGATGCATTTATTATATCCACACCGTTTATCCATTCATCGAGATCATTTTAGAGTACGAGCCAAAACATGAATCATATCCAAATCTTAACCTGACCACACTACAAATAGCAACGGAGATAATGATTTTCACCGTTAAAACATTCTCAGGGCCCACAATAACTTTTATTTTCTATCCAATTTATTCACAAGGTCACAAAGACCTGGATGAATAGGAAAAACAAATATCATGTTGATCCAAAACTTTTGTGACCCCCAAGAAGGTTTCAATGGTAGACGTTCAATCCCCCGCTACTTTTTTCAGTGTGGTCCACTTGATCTTTAGATGTTTCTTATTTTTTGGCTCAAACCTTATGATAAGCTCATGATGGACCCACAGAACTTGCTCATGTCAACACATTAGCTAGATCGCTGGTGTTTCATACACCAGCCAATTTGCTTCCGAGTAGGGGTGTACACGAACCGAGTTAGCTTGGTTAGCTCACTCGACTCAACTCAAAAAAGCTCGATTCAACTTGGTTTGAAGCTGAGTTCGATCCGAGTCGAGCTAATTTTTTGAGCCCGAAAAAATTGAACCCTAATTCGAATTGAACTCGGATCAAACTAGTTCAATAACTTGGTTATTTATTTTTACACACACTCACGCCGTAGTGGGATTTCACCACCTATGGATACTCAAACCCTTGACCAGGTGTTGAAACTCCTCTACTTGAGCAAGAGTAAGGATCCATGGTGACTCGGTTACATTCATATTGATGTTGCTCACCAAGTGTTTGATGAAATGACTCGACGAAGTGTGGGCCGATGGCAAGGAAGGTATGTATATGAAACAAATACCATTTTTGGTTGATTTTGATGTTGCCTATAAGGTGTTTGATAAAATACTTGTAAACAGCTATTGCTGTCTTACATACAGTGAGAAGTTGAAAATGCCCTGGATATGTTTGAAAATGCCGCAGAGTCTCAAATTGGCCCGAGCTGCTGATCGAACCGATCCAAGCTGGCCAGTTAGGCTCGAGGACTGAGCTGAGCTGAGTTCAAGCTGGGGTCAGCTAGTGGCCGACCCGAGTCCAGCTGAGGCCATCTAGACTCGGTTCAACGCAGTGTAGGGTGTTAATATAAACTATATACATCACAGTAAGCACTGCAGTCCCTAATTGCATGGTCCATTGCTGCAGGGCAATTGACCACACAATCATGAATACTAGACGATCTTATCCATCTAATGCGTGAGACCCTTTTCTTCAGCTCTGATCCTTATGGATATTATTTATTACCGTTCATTTGTAGTTACTGATTGGAAGGTTAGGATTAAAGGATTAGTGGGCATTTTATACTGTGGCCTTTCCAGGGGAAGATCCGCGCAATGAGAACAGTTAACAGCTGCAATTCACGAGGAAAAGGTGAGATAATCTAACGCTAGAATTATCAAGTTAATGTGGTTTTCGTAACATGGCCCATACATCTTAGGGTCCAGTTATTCAACGGTCACGATCCATTGTCCACCTGGTACAGGGCTAATTCTCATGGAGCCGTCACTTTTCGGCCCCATCGACTGATAGATACGGAAGCGGATTGCGTAGTGAGTAACTCAGTACGCTAAGCGCAGCGAGTAAACTCTGTGGGTCCACTGAGATTTATATATTTTATCTACTCCTTCAATACATTTCATCAGATAATTTTAGGCCTGAGTCCAAGAATTAAGCATATCTAGGATTAAATGGACCACACCACAGGAAACAGTGTGAATTGAACATCTACTGTTGAAAAATTCTCGAGGGCCACAAAAGTTTTGGATGAAGCTTATATTTGTGTTTTCCCTTCATCCATGTTTTTGTGATCTTATGAAAGGGTTGGATGACAAATAAACATCACTGTGGGGCCTAGAAATGTTTCAACAGTAGAAATCATTATTCCCACTGTTTCCTGTGGTATGATGCGCTTTGAAAATGTTTTAATTTTGGGCTCAACCCCTTAAATGAGCTGAAAAAACAGATGGACAGCGTAGATAAACCACATACACTTACGGTGGGCCCAATTGAGTTTACTCAGTACGATAAGAGCGTACTGAGTACGCAATCCGATTTGTATAGATACACCCACTTTTTCTAATTTGAGATTGACTTGGACTTTCCTGTTACAAGACGAATTTCTAGAAATGATAGTTGGTGCAGTGTAGCTCTCAATTTCACCGAAGCCGATCCGGTACACTTGATGGCACTGAGATTTTTGTGCCTCTGTCATTTATAGGATGTGGGTTTCCTGCCAAAGCCTTTGACGGTGTTTGTCCGAAATCTACTCTGCCCATCCGTTTTTTTAGCTCATTTTAGGACATGAAGCTTAAATTGAGCCAGATCCCATACTTAAATTGGCCAAAAACCTGACTATTAAACTTCCATGGTTGAAATATTCATGGGCCACAAAAGTTTTGAATCAAGCTAATATTTGTGTTTTCAGCTCGTGCGAAGACCAGCGGTAACACTCCTCGAGCTACGAGTTGTACTAATGGGTCAAGGGAGATCAAATTTACGTGGCCCCACAGTGATGCATTTATCATATCTACACTGCTCATCCTTTTGGCGATCTTGATCTAAAAATGAGTAATTTCTAGGGCTCAAGTGTATCACACCACAAATATCTATTGGAGAATGATTCTCACTTAAAATATTCTTAGGGCCACCATGACTTTTACTTTCCATTCAATCTATTCATAAGATCACACAGACAAGGATGAAGAGAAAAAAAACAAATATCATATAATCCAAAATTTATGTGACCCTCAAAAGGGTTTCAGTGGCATGCGTTCAATCCTCCGTTACTTTTTACAGTGTTGTCCACTTGATTTTTGGATCTGTCTTATTTTTCGGCTCAAGCCTTGCGATGAGCTCACCAAGTGGACAAACAATTTGGATATAACTCATAACTCATGATGGGACCTATAGAACTTGGTGACATCCACACACCAATGTGGTACACTAGCTAATCCTTTTGATCTTTAACGGTGAATTTGAGATTTGTAATGTCGAGTAGGCCGCAGAAGTTGGACTCAGATTTGGTAGTGACCCTCCATTAACGACGTTAGTATTAAAAAATGCTATAGGTCCCACAATGATTCATACTTTTTATCTACACCATTTATCCACTTAGAGCATGATAAAAAAAGGAAAAAGAAGAAGAAGAAGGCAAGTCCAAATCTCAAGTGGACCACACAATAGGAGATAGTTGTCATTGAACACCCACTCGTGAGATAGTGGTAATTGAACATCTATTAATGCAAAAATCTGGTCCACCTTCTTTAGACCTTCGAGTACTTGCACAAAAAGAAGACAAAGGAGACCCTAGCTAGAGCGGGAGACCCTCCGATGCGAAAGTCAGGCTAATAATCTGGGTCTCATAGTATTGAGGGGTTTTGGATGAGAGATTTTGCGTATCTTTCATCATTAAAAATGCTCCTATTTATAGTTGAAAAGATGTGGTGGTGTAGAGGAGATCTCCCTATTTAGTAGGGACGTACTATAGAGGTATTCGGATCTTGAACGTGTGGGGAATCTCCTGAGATCCTTAGCGAAGATCTCGAGATCTCGAGCCTGTCGCGGAAATCCTCCGAAATCTTTGGAGAAGATCTCGGGTGGATCTTTCTTAGATAAGATCTTATTATTCAGAATCAGCGGAGATGTGCGCTAGGAAGGCGAGGTGGTTTTGGCCGACCTGACCTGGGTGTAGTCTGTCGACCTTTCCTTGGGGTAGTCTGTCAACCTGACCTGGGTGTAGTCTACCGACCTGACCTGGAGGTAGTATATCGATTTGACCTGAGTGTAGTATGTCGACCTTTCCTGGAGTAGTATGCTGACCTTTCCTGGGGTAGTCTCCTTACTTGACCTGGGTATAATCTATCGACCTGTCCTGAGGATAGTCTGCCGACCTGACTTGGGTGTAATAGGTGACCGACCTCTCTTCCTTGGCCTGAAGCTTATTGGTCATGACCGGTGCTGACCAACCTCATGTCTTGCAAAAATGTATGAGGTAAGCTCTTCTCTTTAGCCAGTCTATTTTTACCAATAACAACACCAACAATAAGACCTGCTATAATTTTTATTTTCCATCGAGGCTTAGATGAAGGAAAAACATAAATATCAATTTGATTCAAAAATTTTGTGATTCCATAAAGTTTTTAATAGTGGGCATACAATCACCACTATTTCTTGTGGTGTGGTTCACTTTAAATATAGATTTACCTTATTTTATAGCTCGTGACATCAAATGAACCAAAAAATAGATGGTCTAATAAAACATACACATCATGGTGAAGCCTAAAGAGCTTTTATAGCATCCATGTTTATACTTCAGTAGGCACTAACAACTTGGAAGTATATATTTTATCCATGTCATCCATCACTTTTGCTAGCACGGCACAGGGCCTAAGCTAAAAAATGAAATAGATTCCAATGTTAGATGGCCCGCACCATAAGAAATATGGGTGCTTTAACTCACTTTTAAAAAACTTTTAGGGCCACTAAAGTTTTGAATCATGCGGATATTTGTATTTTCAATTCACTCAAACCTACATAAGACTAATCAACTAGTTGGATAGCAAATAAATATTACAGTAAACATATGAGAGTTTTTAATGGTGGGCATTCAGTCACCACTGTTTTCATAAGATGGACCACCTAAAGACTTGGATCTACTTTGTTTTTGGGCTCATGCTTTAAAATGAGCTGGAAAAATGATGGACACCATGGCCTCATAGAGCACTGACTTGAACATGTCTACACTGGATGTCTTACTACTAAACCTGCATCAAATTCCCTGCAGTAATAGTCTTCTAAAAAAGACCGGATCCTCTTTTTTCGACAAATAGGGATTTTCACAGATTTCCTGCACAATGATGCTGGGCAGGGCCCATTGCAATGTATGTGAGAAATCCATTATGTACAAGCTCATTTTAGGATATGCAACTGAAAATGAGCTGGATACAAAACTCAAGTGGGTCACGCGAGAAGGAAAATTGGGAAAAGAAATTCCTATCTTAAAACTTTCCTAGGCCCCACCTTGATGTTTATATGCTATCCAAACCGTTGTAACCACCGTAGAGATAGCATGATACAAAAAAAAGTTGACCATAGAAAGGCTGCAACAATGCTCGCTGATTTCTCACTATTTTTTCTTGTGTGGCCGACTTGAGTGTTGGATAAGTCCTAAAAGGAGATAAAAACACGGATGGACAAGTGGATTTCTCACAAACATCTAGGTGGGCCCCACTCAGCATCCTTGCCCACGAACTTCCTAAGGAATGCTTTCACAGGAAATTCACGTTAGGAATGGTCTGTCCGCCTGCATTGTCTGTGCGTACAATGACAATGCACGTAGACAGATCGAAAATCCCGTTTATGACGGACGCGGATTAGATACTGACAATGTCAGTAGCCAAATGGCTACTGAAGTGACGTCACCAAGCTCTGTAGACCCCACCATGATGTATATGTTGTATCCATACCGTCCATCCATTTGGAGAGATCATTTTATGGCATGAACAAAATAATGAGGTAGATCTAAAGTTCAAGTAGACCCCACCACAAAAAACAGTGGGGCAGTGACACTCACAGTTAAAAAGTTTCCAAGGGCCCAACATGATGTATTTTTGAGATCCAAGCTATTCATAAGTTAACATAGAGGTAGATAAAGTGAAAAAAAAAAGTAAAATCTCAGCTTGATCGGAAACTTCTGTGGCCCCTAAGAAGTTTTGAACGGTGGATGTCACTGTCCCCACTGTTTTCTATGGTGGGATCCATTTGAGCTTTGGATCTGCCTCATTCTTTGGCTCGTTCCCTAAAATGATCTTTTTCAAATAGATGGACGGTGTAGATATCACTAATACATCATGGTAAAGCCCACAGAGCTTGGCGACGTCACTTGAGTATCTAATTCGCGTCCGTTTATCACAAGGGATCCGGATTCTCCTAAAAATTCCTGTCCGAGTGCCAGCCAACGAAAGATCCAATGGATGATTTTTGGAATTATCATATGAACATGTAACACGTGTATATTATTAATAGAAGGCACGAAAGTACTGTTGACGTGGGTAAATCGCCTCCCACCATCCAAACAACTTGGCAATTGATAACTCAGCGAGACACGTGTCGATCACTGAATTCTTTCCAAAAGCCAAATGTCCTCTTTTGACCTGTAAAATGAGATTCTGCTTACTTCTTACTTCTGTTTTTTTTAATTGAGATTCTACTTTATGGTCGTCTGGGAGCATCTTGATTTTTCAGTTGTGTTTAGCATTTTGAATTTTGAAAATACTGATATATAAAACTTACGTTTGGTAGACTGATTTTCACAAAAAGGATTCCTAAATGTATTTTGTCCATCTATGCTGATAAATGTGAAGTAATAAATTTACTCCAATATTTTAACATAATTTAAATTTTAAATATTTAAGAAAATCATTATAATGTGATCAACATAAGTTTATTAAGTAGGCTTACATTGATAAGTAATTACATAAGTAGCCAAAAATAATATATTTCTTTCTGGTTAGTTGTCATTTTTTTTTTTTATAATGTGAGTTACATGAGTTCTAATTTGATAAGCATTTCATCGTTATCATGATATGAATGTAAGTAAAAATATATAATAAGATGAATGAACATATAACTATTTAAAGAGAGAGAGAGAGAGATATCGGTGGATTTAACATATGAAGCTATTTAAATATTTTAGGATGATGTAAAATAGGATACATCGTTAGAATTGAAAATAGTGAAAATCCTAAATTTTGAGTAATGGAATTGAAATTCTGGACTTTTCACTTTTACAAATTCTAGATGTTGGCGCTTCGTTTGTTTTCTATCACATGCGGTGTGTGCGGGCGTGCCAAAATTGATATAGCAGCTCGATTCAAATAGATCAACTTTGAACCTAAGCATCAAAATAGGTAGATACGTTAAACTTGATAGTATATAACCGAATCTGAGGAGATCGGTTGCCTACTCAATCACTTGTACAATATTTGCAATGATTAGACGATAATCGGAGGGTGGGGTTCTTTCTCCAAAAATGGGTTGCACCTTACCTTTCACAAAAATAGACTTTTTAGTATACTGGTGCAATCAAACAAAAGAAAAAACTTACAGTCGGTTACTAAGAACAATTGCAAGAATACTTCTTCTGAAAGAACTGCTTGTATTAGATAAGAATTAAGTTTAACGTATGAGCATGAACTTATATTACAACTAAGAAATTACCATTACTGAATTATCACTACTCTTAAGATAGATTTACTTAATGTAAATTGATAGATCTAATTTGTTTGTTGGTTTTGATTGTGTGTGTTTTGCTCCACTAATATACCTGTTATTTATATATTTCTTATGTATTTATTCTTCAAATGTTTCTCTTCTTTATTGGACGGTTATGGTAATTGCAGCGTCACTATATAAATCCTTGTCTTGTTACGTTTCTCATTTTGATTCTTCCCCTTCTATCAGCCAAGCTATATTCCCTTTGGTCATGGCTTACTCTTCGACCATGTTCCGCTTCTGGATGTTTCGACCATAATATATTGTTGATCACCTGATGACATGCAATATTAAATCGATGCCAGCTATGATTCCACAAAAAGTGCTCTAAGTATCTCAGAAAATATTTTCATACACTATCTCCCGTGTAATGTTACATGTCACCTTCCTATTGGCTTTTCCCAGAATAGTCAGAAATAGAATACAACATTGCCCTCACACGTAGCTTTATCTTTAGGTAAAAGGTAAAAGCGACGTTGTTTGATTGTCGATGGAATTAATGTGAACGATTGTTCGTACACGTGTCACTTCCCCATTGATTTCACTCGACCGATACTAAATAGATGATAGTTTTTACTTCTTATCTATTGGTTGTCCTTGTAACACGTTGCATACAATCATCTTATACCATGAGTCATGATTGTCATTTCATTAATGCTCATGTATCGCAGTTAATATATAAACACTACGTGGGTTAGTGTTCGCCTTTTTGCACCTCTTACTTCTTCTCTCTCACTTAGACTTCTTTCTTCATCCAACCTTCCTCCGATCACCATGGTTGCATCTTCCTCCTCTGTTATATTCTTCTACTAGGAAACTTTCATAAAGGATTTAGATGTCCTTTCTTTAGAAGTCATCAATGACCTTCTCTTTAATGCTCTCATTGAACCAAACAAGGCATACTTAACACTCGGTCAAGTCTTTCATCTTCAAGTCACTCATGAACAACTTCAGGAAATAGAGCCATGTTTCTCAAGGTGCCCTAATGAAGTTCTGGTCATTTAGTCTAATCATTTCTTAGACCCTATCAATGCTTTCAAAGATTCGAGATCATGACCGAAATGATGAATGGTTGGATAGAATGGTATACCCGGGTAGAAGCACAAAACTTGTCGCAGCATGGGTAGACAAAATTTGAAGAATTAAGCTAAGAAGTTAAATTAATAAGTGTCCGTGGAGGACAAATGGGATTAGCAGCGTAGAGTTGAAAATAAATTGATTAATTCGTGCTGGCGAGGGCCCCATGTCCGTTGTTTGTAAGGTTCTGTAACTTGCGCATGAATCTTCCGATTACATAATGATTGTACCATGTTAATTTTTAAGTCCTTGCAAGGTTATGCCATCATTGATGATTAGCTTTTATTTTTGAATGGATTTTTGTTGTTCGCTCCGTCTTTCTCGCAACTTCTAAAAAGATCTCAAATATTCTCTAGAAAAAAAATTTAAGATAATCAAACGGCTATATCGTGCATATCTGATTACAAAAAAGCTAACAATGGCAGGCAAGTCTTTTGAAAATGTTCCTTTGACATACTAAAGAACATGCGTACGTTGCATCTATCGGTCACGTGTCATGCGAGAGATGACCGCCTTTTTGGATTTCTTTTGGAAGGATACATATCGTCGATAGATAGGTACTGGCAATCTCTCTTGGTACGAGTACGTTTCTCTCACATATTTAATCTGTAAAAGTGTGTCGACACATAGCGGCTTCTCGTTCGTTGATCTGGACTATGTCAGGCAAGGTGTAAACACTTTGATTGTCAACTTACTTTATACATATGGCCCATCCGAACAATAAAATGGCTCATCTTTGATGCAGTAGATTTTAAAATTATTTTAAACTAGATGAAAAACTCAAATCGTTTGTACGTATTACATGTAAGAATGTGCACGCCTGCATGTAGATGAGTAAAGTCTCACACTCCTAGTTCTCGTCATATTTTAGTTCTTGAGGTAAACAATGGATCTAGAGTGAAGTCTCAACAGGCCCAACCACTAATGTCCTAATTTAAAATTTTAAATGAATATAATGTTTACACCTAAACAGGAGTAATCCACGTAAACCAACAAAAAGCCACCACATGTCAGCACACTCTTACAACGATGAAAGTGAAATGTACTGACGGCAAGAGGTTACTCGTGTTTATCTCTCAGTGATATGTAGCCTATTAAAAGGAATTCCGCTCAAAGTCATATGCACATCTACACCTAAAAAGGCAGTCGTCATTCGCAGGGCACATGACCGACGTATGCTCCACACGTATAACTTTTAACGTGTTAAGGAAGTTTTTGAAGGCTTGCCAATGTTGGATTCTTTGTAATCCAACTTATGTACGGCATGACCATCCTGAATTAATTTTAAAAGGAAAATTTTCCTAGGGGCGTCCAACACTTTCTCGAAGACAGCAATGAATCAATAGGAAACCTCAGAAAGCCATCTAGAATTAGAAACAAAACACATACCATGGCAACACACAATAAGATTTTCAAACCCTTTTAGGAAATAGTCACCACGAATCGGAAGATTCACATATAAATCATGAGACTTGCACAGTCACCACCTCTCCAAGTCAATAAAAGCAGTATTCAAATGAGAGTTCAATGCCCTCGCCAACAACAATCAATTAATCAATCTATCTACAACTTTATGATGCTTATCTTTTGTCATCCACAGGTGTTTATTAATTTTAGCTTCTTAGCTTAATCAGTCCACTTTTATCCAATTATGTTACAGCAAGTCTGGAGTCATTAGTTTAGAAACTTTATGGTCCAGCGCATCGTTGTAGTACACATTAAGAGTATGTTAAATATCTAAGACCTAGTTGTCAGTTCCCTGAGATTATCAAGTCTGAACTTAATACATTAACAATCATATTCTACTAACCTCAGGCCATGACCATCTCGAGACCATCTCATAACCATCTAGTACATTTTATGATTATTTTGCCAACACAAGTCATTGTAGGTATTTTATCTTTTTATATGTTTAATCTATTTTCCATTCACTAATTACACTAACTTTCAAATCAATAAAATCGTTACCCAACCTTATTTTTAATTTTGTCAAATCCTCATTGTTTTATTAAAAACACCTGATAAAAATTATATTTTGAAGGATTAACCCTCCCATTCTAAACTCATTGTAACATTTGATAGTTAAATAATCAGGCTAATCTTCCCAGATCTAGTCCTAATTAGACTGATTTAGTTCTTGTGGTCACAAGTGTTCAATCGATTCGATTTGAATACGACTCTAATATGCCCAATACTAAACTAACCGCACATGTTCGATCGAATTCAAGGTGTTTGTAATACCTATGGCAATGTGTTCGGATGGAACAGTGACACTATTTTTTGACAAGCCCTCCTACCCACTTGATCGATTAGATTTTCAATGATTCTCGAGTTGCTCGAGAATGAGTTTATCAAAACTCAACCAAAGTCTGAAGAGTAAATTAGTCTCATTTAGGTTGGGGTGTTTACAACAAAAGAAGACTTAGGACTGACTTACATCAGTGCAGCATTAGACCTACAAGCTTAGATGAAGATGATTGCACTCCTCAAGGAGTTCTCTTATTGTCGTTGTATTTGATGTCTTAAATCAAGTTAGATATAGGGCCAGTCGATGCAATTGATAGTTTGTTTGATGTCACCTTCGATGGCATCGAAGAGTGCTCGAATCCATCGAGATTTTTCGAATTTTCTCCGATTGGTCACTGGACTAACTGAGCGTCTTTTCGATGACATCAATATGTATTTAATGACATCGAAGGTTTGTTCGATGTCATCGAACAAGGCTCGATGTAATCGGAGAAAATCGAATTTTCTAGTTTGGTCTTTGGATAGTTTGGGTGTTAGTTTGATGCCATCGACATGGCTTCAATGCCATCGAAAGATAAGTTTTGATAAGATTAAAGTGTGTTGGATCCTTACTCTTGCTCCGGTGGTAGACTCTCAGGAGTTTCAACACCCGGTCAAGGGTTCGAGTATCCATAGGTGGTGTAATCCCACTACGGCGTGAGTGTGTGTGCGGGATTTGTTTCCAATTTCATTTTGGATTCCTTCTTGACTTATAAATATGGATGTAAATGGGATTGGAAGGGTATCCTAGGGTTTTTAATTCGTCTAGAGGGTTTCAAGGGTGTAGCAAGGGTTGAATCGAGTTTGTTCAAATCAGTTAAGCTTTTTTTCTTTGTAATTTCTACTTTCATAGTGATACTTATCACTTTGTACCATGGTTTTTTTTCGCAAGGGTTTTTCCACGTTAAAATCGAGGTGTCATTTTCGTGTTTGCTTGGTGCAATTGGATTACTCTCCTAGATTCATATTTGTATGCTTCCCCAATCCCCCAACAGTTGTTTTGCCTGGGATTATCATAAAATGCTCAGCTTGGACAAAGACTTAATAGAACAGCATCTTTAGATTTTTAAAAAAAAAAGGTTTAAGCCATTCAAGCAACCAACAAGGAAGATGACTCTTGAAGTCACCTTCAAGGTGAAAGAGGAAATTCTAAAGGTCAAGTTTATCTAGCCAATTCAATATGCTGACGGGATCTCAAATATTGTATTGGTCATAAAGAAGAATGGAAACATATAGTCTACATAAACTTCAAAATTTTCAATATGGTAACTCCAATGGATGAATATCCTATGTCAATTACAAATTAGCTCATGGACAGGGATACCCTACGTAAAATCATGTCATTCATAAATATCAATCAAATATACATCGCTACTAAGGAAGTTCACAAACAACCTTTAGATGGCATGGGGTAATTAGCACCTGTTATTGGGTCATGATGCCTTTTAGATTGAAGAATGACTTAAGACAATCGTTTGAATGCATGAGGAGGCACAAGCTCAAGATAAATCCCCTCGAGTGTGCCTTTAAAGTTTCCACAAAAAAATTTCTAGGATGCCTTGTTTATCAACGGGGAATGGAGGTCTACTACAGTAAAGTTCGAGACATTTTGGAAACTTAGCTGCCTAATAACAACAAAGAGCTATAGATGTTTATCAACCAAATTAACTTTTAGGCCAATTCATTGTTAATGTAGCTAGAAAAATCATGCATTCTCTCCACTAATCAAGTTGAAGGCGAAAAAAGAATTCATGTGGTAGGATGCACATTAGGCCGCTTTTAATAAAATCAAAGAGTATCTGACAAAGTCGTCGGTGTTAATTCCCCTATGAAAAGATTGGTCATTCTAGCTTTATATTGAAGCGGCCGAAGAATCAATCGAAGCTTTATTGGCCTAAGAAAATAATAACAAAAAGGACTGCGTGATTTACTATCTTTTTAAAACCTTGCATGATATAAAAAAGTGGTATTCAACCATTAAAAACATATGCCTATCTTTGTATTTCGCCGCTTCCAAGCTCTGCCATTACTTACTTACAGGTACGATCCGTGTAATTGGCTCAACCGACCTTCCAACTTGAGTTCAAATGTATGATTAATTAGGCGGAGTATGATGCCTTGATTATTGGGGTCGAAATTTTGATGGAGCTTAAAACTAGGAACATAGTGATTATCAGTGGTTCGCAACTAGTCATTAATCAACTAGTTGGATTATGTACATGTTCGAGTTAGGTGTTAATGTCATATCATGGGATGGCCATGCTAATTGCAGTGGAACTCAAGTTGCCCGACGGAATAACGAGATGGTGCCGATTGCGGCGAAACTTAAGTTGTCTGACGAACTAACCAAGCGATACTAAGGTATCCCGTATCGGTATCGGTTGGCGTAACGGTGCCCTCCGATACCGATACCAATATGGGGGTGTAACAGCGATACAGGCCCGTAACGGTGCATTTTTTTTGCCAAAAAAATATGAAAAAATATGTATTAAATCCGGAATATTCTAAGCATTCCAAATATGCATTCATTTATAAATTGGAATATGTTTATGGTAGTGTAACGGTCCACTCTTTGGTGAGAAGTTATATCGGACTGTCTGATTAATTTTTGAACCAGGTAACTTGAATTTGACTACAAAATTCATATATTTAATTTTCTGAATATCTAATTTATATACTTAACAATTTGATATCATTTCTCCCAATAGTTCTTTAAAAAAATGAAATTAAATTCAGGTAGATAGCGTTGCTAATTTGGGGCTGACTTGGAGGACCAATTTATGCCCCAAATCAGCCTCAAATTCATGTAATTTATTGCCATTATCTCACTTATGAATTGGTGGACATCTATTGGATAGTGAATCATGAAAAAAATTAAAATGCCATATTTTAAAAAATAAAAGTCCAATTGCAGTCCATAATTTAATTGGTAAATTTTAAGTTAATATATGTCTCGTGTACAATTTTTTAAGGGCCCGAATTAGGCGAGACTAGGATTGTGAAGCGTAGCACACGTGTTAAAGTTTTTTGGGCCCCACTCGTGATGAATGTGTTATATCCACACCGTCCATCCATTTTGCCAAATAATTTTAGGGCATGAGCTCAAAAATGAGGCACATCTAAAGCTCAAGTGGACTGCACCATAAGAAACAACAATAATTAAACATTCACCATTAAAAATTTATTGGGGCTACAAAAGTTTTAGATCAAGCTAACATGTGTGTTTTCCCTTCATCCACGTCAGTGTGACCCAATTAATAGGTTAGATTGAAAATAAATATTACAGTGGACCTTAAGAAATTTTTAATGGTGAGCATTCTATAACCACTGTTTCTTATGGTGTTGTCCACCTGAGATTTGAATATTACTAATTTTTTGGATCCTGACCTAAAATGGCGTGGCAAAATGAATGGACGACATGTATAAAATATATACATCATGGTGGAGCCCACGAATTGTTTAACAGTGAAAATCATTATCTCCGCTGCTATTTTTGGTGTGGTCCAGACGATCTTTGGATATAATTCATTTTTTTGGTTGTGCTCTAAAATGATCTCTGAAAATAGATGAACGGTGTAGATATAATAAATACATCACTGTGGAGCCCATGTAACTTTGATCTCCTTTGAACCGTTCATACAACTTGGAGCTCGAGGAGTGTCAGCGCTCGTCTTAGCATGACACGTACCTACAGCAGCTAGCTGGTGTGTGGTACACCTGCAAATAAAAAAAGAAGGGAGAGAGAGGGAAACCGAAAAGAAAAAAGAGGGAAAGAAGAGAGAAAAGAAAAAAGAGGGAAAGAAGAGAGAGAGAGAGAGAGAGAGAGAAGAAGAAGAAGAAGGCCATGGCGGCCGCAGCCGCAGCTGCAGCTACCTAAGAAGAAGAAGAGGAGGAAGAGGAAGAAGAAGAAGAAGGAGGAGGAGAAGGAGAAGAAAACGAACAAGAAAGAAAAAAAAGGTAAGTTTTTTTCCTATTTTTCAAGGCTCGTAATAGCGTTATGGGTTCGTAATACGTTATGGCCCGTAATGTACCATTATGGTCACAGACCTGGGGTGCCTGTCACGCCCGAACTCTAAACCGGCTCACAAAATTCCCGATCGCCGAATCCGGGCCGACACCTCCGTAGAACCCCATTTTCGGATCCCGGCACCCATTCACCAGGTTCCGATCCCTGGGATACTACAAGGAGGATTTCAAATCATCACCGATTCATAATGAGCATAACACAAGCATAACCCACAACTAATAACCACAAGAACACCACCACAAAATCCACTATGATCAAAAACTTTTAGTACAATGCGACAGAAAGGGAAAATACAATGCAACAAAAGAAACAAAACTCCAGAAGCTCGGCTGCACGCTCCAACTACGGCGATGCTACGGCTGCGTCCTGGCGGCACCTGCACGCATCAATCGTGCATAAGCTTATAGAAAGCTTAGAGGGTGGTGTGAGTGTGTGCGCAATATAAGCGTGCTCAAAATGCAAGGTCAGAGTGATGCGGAATCATGGTGATGAGTACATGAATGCAAATTGCCGTACCAAGGCTATGCGGTGCAAGATATGAATGCTATTGGCCATACACGGCCATGCGATGCAAGATGCAACTCAAGCATACCAAACCTCAACATGTATCAGTACAGTTCTTATTCTGGATAATCACCGGGGTTCAATACACTCCAAATGGCACTGTCGCTCTCCTAGCCGCACAGTCCAAGTGAGCGTAAGAAACCTCACTATCCGCCTGACCAATAGTCTGCCAATACCTATCCGGCACGTTGATAGCGGACCCATTCGCGAGCTGGTCAAACTTAGCCTAGTATTGCCCCCTACCCTCGGGCGAGTAAGGCCACACTCCTTTCCAACCGACCATGACACAGTGGGAGACGCGGCCTCCTGGTATTCAGCCCTCATGCGCTCATATATCCACGCGGTCTCGACGTTGGAGTCATCCTCTAGTACCATCGGGTTTAGGGATTTTCACCCAGAGACATCTATGGCGCCCGTATACTAAAATCAAATATTTTCGGTATCCAATCCTGCCATCCACGATGTGTCTGTGGAGGCTATGGCCCTGATGTCGCTAGGGCATATAGTAACTATAATCACACAAATGCAAGTGCATGAGTCACATTATCAGTCATGCAACAGCCTGTATGTACCATGCACTTATATGGGGCAACTATCAGGGAGCCCATAAACAGTCTGCCCAAAGGCATATGCTATGATCGGTCACTCCTCACGTCAGGCATACATATGATGCGAATGATCATGAACCATGGATCTATACTAAACATGCATATAGGGATGGCTCTGCGTATCACATAAATGGGCCTAGACGGCCTGCAGAGTATAAATATGAACCTATCAGTGGCCTTAAGGAGTATGACAATGCGGACATTTAACCAACATTGTCCTTACAATGTGGACGTCAAACCAACATTGTTCCCAAGGCTTAGCCCGCCATAAAGCACCATTACACAAACTATAGGAAATCACACATTGCAATGGACTAATATACATCTCATTGGGCCTCGACCCATAGTGCTCCAGATACATCAAATGGGCCATCTCATATGGGCCTTATATAAGTCAAGTGGGCCGCATTAGTGGGCCTTATGTACATTGCAATGGGCCATAACCCATGAGCCTTAGAATACGTCACAATGAGTCTCGTAACATGGCCCTTATAGATATCAGAGTGGGCCTCGACATCGGGCCACCAATACATCGAATGGGCCTAACCTCATGGGCCTTATATATATCAAGGTGGGCCTCCCCAACGGCTAGAAATACATTAATATGGCTCCACCACATGGGCCTAGGGCCCACCATAATATTTATTTGAAATCCAACCTATTCATAAGGTCACTTGGACCTTGGGTAAGGCCCACTGAAATGTTCATTTGAAATCCAACTTATTCATAAGGTCACACGGGCAAGGGAGGAGGGGAACAACAATTTTCAGCTTGATCTAGAACTTGACCCAGAAAGGGTTTCAATGGTAGAGTTCAATTCACACTGTTTCTTGTGATGTGGGCCACCCGAGCGTTGGATAAGCCTGATTTTTAGAGGGGGTCCACATCAGATAGTGGCCCACCAAATGGGCGGTGTGGATACAAGATATACATCATGGTGGGGCCCACGGATGGAGCCGTGGGTCCCTGCCTCGTGGCCGCCCGTCAATGCAGCAGCTTGCTCGCAAATTTTTAAATTTTTTTTATTTTTTATTTTTTTTTATTTTTTTTGTTTTGGGGCCCACCGAGATGTAATTCACAATCCAGCCCATCCAATCAGTGAGTCCCACCTAACTGACCGTTCAGACCAAATTTCAGATTCATCCAAATTTCGGACGGGTCCCACCAAGTGTTTTTATATGATTAGGAATGTCTTCATATGATTTCAGATGGTGTGGCCCACCAGCATTCCGTATAAGGCTGATTTTTGACGTGGACGCGTGGACTGAGGGTACTCATCAAACGCACGGTGTTGATCGTCGAAACACACCAAGATGGGGCCCACAGCTGGGCCGTGAGCCCCCAGCCCGTCCGCCCGTCGATGGCCAGCGCAGGCAGCGCCTGCACGAGCGCTGGCAGCAGTGGCAGCAGCACTGCTGCTTTTAAATTTTTTGAATAAAAGGGGTTTTGTTGCGGTTTTTCCTAGGTGGGGCCCGCTTTAGTAAGATCCACTCCATTCATTGGTCTCTGTGGCTTGATACCAACCCATAGAGTCCAATATTGAGCCTTTTTCAGATGTACAGGAGCATCAGGGAGCAAATCAAAGGTAGGGACACTGTTTCCTATGGTACGGCCCGCCAGAACATGGGATCAACTTCATTTTTCGGCTCAACGCCTAAAATGAGTTGAGGAACAACATGGACGGCTCGGATCTTACATATACATCAAGGTGGGGCCTGCATGAGTGGCCCATCTCTCTCTTTTATTTATTACATATATATATATATATATTTTTTAAGTGCTGCTTGTAACGTCCAGCGTCCAGGGACGCTGGACGATTTACAAATTCAAATCATTGTGGTGGGTCCCACGTAGACATGGCCCACCACTGCTTATAATATATCTTATAGTATATATATAAAATACATATTATATTATATATGCTATATGTATATTATATAAAATATACACATATAAATATATACATATATATATATATATATATTGATGTATTGGACCCATCCAAACAGGGTGTTGTGGATCATCACTTGTAATAGAGTGGGCCACACCGTCTGATGTAGATGGACGGAGTAGATGTAACACATATTGGTGGGATCCACATCATTACAAAGAAAGAAAGAGAGAGATAGAGAAAGAGGTACACGGTGAGATAGAGGAACCCCGCCACTATGGGCCCTCTTGATAAAATCACATACATCCAAATGGGTCCCACCAACAAGTGGGCCCAAAAATTTAAATTAATGGAAAAATACCCACCTTATCTTCCTTCTCCTAGCTCCCTTGGACTCCTTAGCTCCTTACCTTCACTTTTAATGGTGATTGATGAAGGATGAATGGTTGAGATTGGAGATGAGAGGGTGGGCCACACTTGAAGTTGAGAGAGGAGTGTTGGATGAGTGAAATTTCTCATGGGATTTGGAAAATTTTGCTAGAGAATGAGAGGGAGAGATAGAAATAATGGATGGAGGGATGGGTGGAGTGGTGGTTGTAAGAAAGGAGTGATGAGAGGTATGGTTTAGTTTGAAATTGGTGGAGAAGAGGGATGGTTGAGGTTGAAAATGAGAAAAGAGGAATGGTGAGGTGGAAAGATGGTGGACTTTTGGAAAAAGAGGGAATGGGTGAGGTACTTTGAGGTATGGTTGCATTTATGGTTAATTAGTGGGACTAAGTGTGTAGAGATTCCTCGAAATCCGCAACGCGCGGTGTTTCTTCTAATAAACGCCGATCGGCATCTTCTTACCTGGGTATCGGTTCGGCGCACGAGTCGCGGTGGAACCGTGGCGACGACGCGATCACCAAGACATAAGTTTCGGATCGAGCCGACGCCGGTGTGCAGGACTCTCAGGATCGTGCGCAAATGCCGAATACGGTGCGAAGGATGCCGAATTTGACCGAAAGGACCGCGGAAGCTAACAAAAGGACGGATTAGGACACGGGTCTTACAGCTCTCCCCACCAAATAAAAATTTCGTCCTCGAAATTTAAACAATCAACACAAGAAAACATAAATCATAATAGAAGAGGAAGCAAGACATCGCCATATAAATATCAGATACAAGATATAACATACAATCAATCATCAAAAAGATGAGGATAGCGCTCTCGAATCTCACCTCGCGCTCCCAAGATGCCTCATCCACGTAATGGTGACCCCACCGAACCTTCACCAAGGGGATGACCTTGGTTCGGAGGACTCGCTCCTTCCGATCAAGGATACGAATCGGCCGCTCGATGTAAGAAGCGTCCTCACGAACCTCCAACGGCCGCCAATCGATAACAGGAACGATGTCCGACCCACACTTCCTCAACATAGAGACGTGGAAAACGTTGTGGAACCAGACAACCGAGATGGTAAGGCAAGCCGATAGGCCACGCGCCAATGCACTCAGTGATCTCGAAAGGTCCTATGAATCTCGGGGCAAGCTTGCCCTTCGCTCCAAATCTAACTACGCCTTTCATAGGCGAGACCTTGAGATACACATGGTCCCCTACATCAAACTCTAAGGGACGACGCCGGCGATCAGCAAAACTCTTCTGCCGGCTCTGAGCTGTGCGCATCCTCTGCCTGATGATATCGATAACCTCTGACGTCTGCTGCACAAGCTCGGGACCTAGGAGACGCCGCTCTCCAACCTCGGTCCAACAACTCGAAGATCTCGCACGGTCCGCCATATAATGCCTCAAAAGGAGCCATGCCAATGGTCGCCGGATACTGTTATTGTATGCGAACTCAGCTAAATGCAGATGCTCATCCCAGCTACCCCCGAAGTCAATCGCACAGGCCTGAAGCATTCCTTAAGGATCTAATTGACCCTCTCGGTCTGGCCATCGGCCTGTAGGTGATACGCGGTGCTAAGCTGTAAATTAGTGCTCATCGCTCTTTGAAAGCTCCTCCAGAACTAAGACGTGAACCTCGGGTCTCTGTCAGAAACGATCGAGACTGGAACGCCGTGCAGTCTCACAATCTCCTCAATGAATAACCTCGCAAGCCAATTTAAAGGCCAAGTCGCACAAATCGCAAGGAAATGTGCCGACTTCGTTAGATGGTCCACGACAACGTAGATGGCGTCATGACCGCGCTAAGTCCTCGTTAAACCCATGATAAAATCGGTAGATACATGCTCCTACTTCCATGTTGGGACACTCAACAGCTGCAATAAACCGGGGGTCTCTGATGATCGGCCTTGACACACTAGCACGTGCCACACTCGGCCACAAAACTGGCAATCTGGCACTTTATCCTTATCCAAAAATACGGTCGCCTCATATCACGGTACATCTTCGTCGAGCCAGGGTGGATAAAAAATTGGGATCGATATGCCTCGGTCATAAAATCTCTGTGCAATTCAGGAATATCCGGGACACATAATCGCCCTCTAAAGCGAAATCCACCATCAGCACCAATCTGCCAATCTGTCTGAATCTCAGATGCTGAATCTGCTCGATAATCCTGTAACGACTTGTCTGCCTGCTGAGCCTCGATTACCCTTGCGACAAGAGAGGGTTGAAATGACAGGCTCGATAGCTGAACAATAGAAGACTGCAAACCAAAATTGAAGTCGTACTCTTCTATATCCTCGAGCATCCTCCACTCCTGAATCATCATATGTGCCACTAGGCCTCATGGCTGACGGCTGAGGGCATCCGCCACCACATTCGCCTTGCCTGGGTGGTACTGGAGGTCAAAATCATAGTCCTTTAAAACCTCCATCCAGCGTCTCTACCTCATGTTCAGCTCGATTGAGAAAATAGGTACTTCAAGCTCTTGTGGTCGAGAAGAGCTCGAACCTAACCCCATAGAGATAGTGTCTCCACACCTTCGGTGCGAAGACACTGCTGCCAACTCCAAATCGTGCGTGGGGTAGTTCGGCTCATGAACCTTGAGTGACGAGACGCAAATGCTACAGGTCTACCATGCTGCAGGACAACACCCAATCCAATACGCGAAGCATCAGTAAATACAACAAATCCATTACTCCCAGAGGGAAGAGTGAGGACAGGAGCGGACGTCAGATGGTCCTTCAGCTCTACAAATGCTCGCTTATAGGCATCACTCTAAATAAACTCTGCACCCTTCCGAGTCAACCTGGTCAACGGTGCTGTAATACGGGAGAAGCCCTTAATGAAATGTCGATAGTATCTCGCTAAACCAAGTAAGCTGCAGATCTCGGACGCAGTCGTGGGCTGACCCCACTGGCGCACTGCCTCAACCTTCGAGGGGTCGACTGCGACACCCTTCCTCGTCACCACGTGACCAAGGAATCTCACCTCCTACCAGAACTCGCACTTCTCCAGCTTCGCATACAGTTGGTGGGCACGGAGAGTCTGCAATGCGATCTCCAGATGCTGCATATGATCCTTACGGGTCCTCGAATATATCAGAATGTCGTCGATGAAGACCACAACAAATTGATCGAGATATGGACGGAAGACCTTGTTCATCAACTGCATAAAGACAGCGGGTGCATTAGTTAGTCCGAAGGACATGACCTGAAACTCAAAATGACCATAACGCGTCCCGAAAGCTCTTTGGGATGTCCTCCTCTCGGACACGAATCGATGATAACCAGGAACGCAGTCAATCTTCGAAAAGAACTCTGCACCAGCAGATCAAATAAATCGTCTATCCTTGGGAGCGGGTACTTGTTCTTAATCGTGACCCGGTTGAGCTCGCGGTAATCTACGCAGAGTCTCAACGAGCCATCCTTCTTCCTAACGAAGAGTACCGGCGCTCCCCAAGGCGAGCTGCTCGGACGAATAAATCCCAACTCACGCAACTCGTCCAATCGTCACAGCCGCTCACGCAACTCCATCGGTGCCATACGTTAAGGGGCCTTCGAGATAGGCGCGGTACCGGCACAAGGTCGATCAAACTCGATATGACGGCGAGGAGGCAATCAGAATCTCCTGGAACACGTCGGGAAGTCGCAGACCGGCAACCGATCAATACACAAGGCAATAGGCTCCTCGACGGCGCAGGTCATCATGCAAGATAACGGCTCTCCTCTGGGCTCGGCGATGAATTGAAATGCGGCAAGCCTGGTATGCATAATGTGACCTCGCGAAAAGTCCAAGATAGCGTGGTACTCGGCAAGCCAATCCATGCCCAAGATAACGTCGAAATCTGTCATCGGCAGAACAAACAAGCGAGCAAAAAGATATCACCGACAAGAACCGGCAAGATGGACAGAAACGCCCAATACTGCGGTCCTCCCCAAGGGCGTCGATACGGCCAATCCTCACTAGTAGACTCTGTCGGCAATCCAGTCATCCAGAAATCCCTGGACATGAATGAGTGAGAAGCGCTAATCAAATAATACTCGAGCGATGCATGAAGAGACGGGAAGTATACCTCGACAACTCCTCCGGATGATCATGGGTCTCGAGCCGCGTAGAACCTAGCTCGAGCCGGGCCGGGAGGTGCCTGCTCTCTCGGACCCCTGATCCGCTGCCGCCTCTGCGGCGGCCTATACTGCTGCCGGCCAGGTGGGCCTCGGTGGCGAGGTGGTCGTTCTGGCAAAGGCGCACACTGACTTGGCCGCCGCCGAGGTCGCTCCTGGCCGAGGCCTGCTGTGGTGCTCTCGGCCGATGTAGGTGAGGCTGCTGTGGTCCTCTCGACTGCCGCAGATGAGGGCGAGGGCACTCGACAGGCATGCCCTGACCCACCACATCCAAAACAAGTCCCTACAAACGGCCTCTGGGGTGGCGCTGGAGGTGGCTGCCGGTGCTCTAGCAAGTGGGTGGCTCCTATACCTCGTGGTCGTCGCCGCCGCTGAGCTGGAAGGGGTCTGCCTCTTCTGACCCCTCCTCTGATCTCTGTCGGCCTGCGCGCCAGCCCACTCAGTCTCATAAATCTGAGCCCTCCGCACTACAGCCTGAAAGGTCGGAAGCTCGTGCCCAATCACACGGCCTCGAAGACCGTAACGTAGGCCGCTCTCGAAACGGCGGGCCTTCCGCCCCTCATCATCAATCATATATGGCGCAAACCTCGACAGCGCCACGAAACGAGCCGCGTACTGTGCCACGGTCATGTCTCCCTGCACCAAAGTCTCGAACTCTAGTGCTCTCTGACGTCGAATATGGTCAGGGAAGTACTGCTCCTCGAATCGATCTATAAAATCATCCCACGTCCAGACGTAGTCAGGCCCTGCGACGCGGGTAACCGAGGTCCACCAGTGCTCGGCCTCGCCCTGGAAAAGGAACACCGCCAACCGAACTCGCTGCTCGGTCGTACATGACATGGTATCAAAAATCTTCTCCACATCGGAGCGCCACCTCTCAGCTGCTGACGGATCTGGCTCGCCCTGGAATCGTGGAGGATCAAACTGTCGAAACTCTCGAAGTAGGGCACTCGCGCGCTCCTGCTCTGCCTGGGCCGGTGAAACAACCGAGTGTCTGCTCTGCCCCTGGAGTGCGGCCGTCACAGCCTGCAGCATCTGCTGCAACTGAGAAGCACTCACAGATACGGTCGGATCCGCGCTAGTATCTGGTGGAGGTGCAGCATCCTCAGGATGGGCAGTAGGAATCTCTGGTGGTGGAGCAGGGGTCGTAGGTGGTAATGCGGGAGCCGCAGGTGGTGGAGCTGAAGTCTCAGGTGGTGCGGGAGTCGATCGGGTCACTCTCCTACGCGCCATGTCCTACAGGAAAGAGCGAAGGTGCCTATCATCTTAAAGGCTCACGAAGGCACGCATGTTAAGGGTCGCTAGGCTATCCGAACTTAGGACTTAATCATTCATAGCAGACATGTAATGTTGTTCTTGGTTATTCCCGAGTTATGCTCTGATACCAACTTCTGTCACGCCCCGAACTCGGAAACCGGGCTCACAAAATTCCCGATCGCCGAATCCGGCGCCGACAGCCTCCGTAGAACCCCATTTTCGGATCCCGGCACCCATTCACCAGGTTCCGATCCTGGGATACTACAAGGAGGATTTCAAATCATCAGTCTGATTCATAATGAGCATAACACAAGCATAACCCACAACTAATAACCACAAGAACACCACCACAAAATCCACTATGATCAAAAACTTTTTAGTACAATGCGACAAAAGGGAAAAATACAATGTAACAAAAGAAGCAAACTCCAGAAGCTCAGCTGCACGCTCCAACTACAGCGAGACTATGGCTGCGGCTGCGTCCTGGCGTCACCTGCACGCATCAATCGTGCATAAGCTTATAGAAAGCTTAGAGGGTGGTGTGAGTGTGTGCGCAATATAAGCGTGCTCAAAATGCAAGGTCAGAGTGATGCGGAATCATGGTGATGAGTACATGAATGCAAATTGCCGTACCAAGGCTATGCGGTGCAAGATATGAATGCTATTGGCCATACACGGCCATGCGATGCAAGATGCAACTCAAGCATACCAAACCTCAACATGTATCAGTATAGTTCTCATTCTGGATAATCACCGGGGTTCAATACACTCCAAATGGCACTGTCGCTCTCCTAGCCGCACAGTCCAAGCGAGCGTAAGAAACCTCACTATCCGCCTGGCCATTAGTCTGCCAATACCTATCCGGCACGTCGATAGCGGACCCATTCGCGAGCTGGTCAAACTCAGCCTAGTATTGCCCCCTACCCTCGGGCGAGTAAGGCCACACTCCTTTCCAACCGACCACGACACAGTGGGAGACGCGGCCTCCTGGTATTCGGCCCTCATGCGCTCGTATATCCACTCGGTCTCGACGTTGGAGTCATCCTCTGGTACCATCGGGTTTAGGGATTTTCACCCAGAGATATCTATGGCGCCCGTATGCTAAAACTAAATATTTTCGGTCTCCAATCCTGCCATCCACGATGTATCTGTGGAGGCTATGGCCCTGATGTCGCTAGGGCATATAGTAACTATAATCACACAAATGCAAGTGCATGAGTCACATTATCAGTCATGCAACAGTCTGTATGTACCATGCACTTATATGGGGCAACTCCGCCTATCAATCTGCCCAAAGGCATATGCTATGATCGGTCACTCCTCACGTCAGGCATACATATGATGCGAATGATCATGAACCATGGATCTATACTAAACATGCATATAGGGATGGCTCTGCGTATCACATAAATGGGCCTAGACGGCCTGCAGAGTATAAATATGAACCTATCAGTGGCCTTAAGGAGTATGACAATGCGGACATTTAACCAACATTGTCCTTACAATGTGGACGTCTCAAACCAACATTGTTCCCAAGGCTTAGCCCGCCATAAAGCACCATTACACAAACTATAGGAAATCACACATTGCAATGGACTAATATACATCTCATTGGGCCTCGACCCATAGTGCTCCAGATACATCAAATGGGCCATCTCATATGGGCCTTATATAAGTCAAGTGGGCCGCATTAGTGGGCCTTATGTACATTGCAATGGGCCATAACCCATGAGCCTTAGAATACGTCACAATGAGTCTCGTAACATGGCCCTTATAGATATCAGAGTGGGCCTCGACATCGGGCCACCAATACATCGAATGGGCCTAACCTCATGGGCCTTATATATATCAAGGTGGGCCTCCCCAACGGCTAGAAATACATTAATATGGCTCCACCACATGGGCCTAGGGCCCACCATAATATTTATTTGAAATCCAACCTATTCATAAGGTCACTTGGACCTTGGGTAAGGCCCACCTGAAATGTTCATTTGAAATCCAACTTATTCATAAGGTCACACGGGCCAGGGAGGAGGGGGAACAACAATTTTCAGCTGGATCTGAAAATTCTGTGGACCCAGAAAGGGTTTCAATGGTAGAGTTCAATTCACACTGTTTCTTGTGATGTGGGCCACCCGAGCGTTGGATAAGCCTGATTTTTAGAGGGGGTCCACATCAGATAGTGGCCCACCAAATGGGCGGTGTGGATACAAGATATACATCATGGTGGGGCCCACGGATGGAGCCGTGGGTCCTTGCCTCTTGGCCGCCATATTTTATTTTTCCTTTTAATTTTTTTTTTTTTTTTTTTTTTTTTTTGTTTTTGGGCCCACCGAGATGTAATTCACAATCCACCCATCCAATCGTGAGTCCCACCTAATCGCCGCTGGACCAAATTTCGATTCATCCAAATTTCTGACGGGTCCCACCAAGTGTTTTTATATGATTAGGAATGTCTTCATATGATTTCGGATGGTGTGGCCCACCAAAGATTCCGTATAAGGCTGATTTTGAGAATATCGCGTGGACTGAGGGTACTCATCAAACGCACGGTGTTGATCGTCCGAAACACACCAAGATGGGGCCACAGGGCCGCTGAGCCCTCACCCGTCCGCCTGGCCGATGGCAGTGGCCGCTGCACGAGCGCTGGCAGATGGCGGCGCAGACTGCGCTTTTAAATTTTTGAACAAAAGGGGTTTTGTTGCGGTTTTTCCTAGGTGGGGCCCGCTTTAGTAAGATCCACTCCATTCATTGGTCTCTGTGGCTTGATACCAACCCATAGAGTCCAATATTGAGCCTTTTTCAGATGTACAGGAGCATCAGGGAGCAAATCAAAGGTAGGGACACTGTTTCCTATGGTACGGCCCGCCAGAACATGGGATCAACTTCATTTTTCGGCTCAACGCCTAAAATGAGTTGAGGAACAACATGGACGGCTCGGATCTTACATATACATCAAGGTGGGGCCTGCATGAGTGGCCCATCTCTCTCTTTTATTTATTACATATATATATATATATATATATATATATTTTTAAGTGCTGCTTGTAACGTCCAGCGTCCAGGGACGCTGGACGATTTACAAATTCAAATCATTGTGGTGGGTCCCACGTAGACATGGCCCACCACTGCTTATAATATATCTTATAGTATATATATAAAATACATATTATATTATATATGCTATATGTATATTATATAAAATATACACATATAAATATATACATATATATATATATATATATTGATGTATTGGACCCATCCAAACAGGGTGTTGTGGATCATCACTTGTAATAGAGTGGGCCACACCGTCTGATGTAGATGGACGGAGTAGATGTAACACATATTGGTGGGATCCACATCATTACAAAGAAAGAAAGAGAGAGATAGAGAAAGAGGTACACGGTGAGATAGAGGAACCCCGCCACTATGGGCCCTCTTGATAAAATCACATACATCAAATGGGTCCCACCAACAAGTGGGCCCAAAAATTTAAATTAATGGAAAAATACCCACCTTATCTTCCTTCTCCTAGCTCCCTTGGACTCCTTAGCTCCTTACCTTCACTTTTAATGGTGATTGATGAAGGATGAATGGTTGAGATTGGAGATGAGAGGGTGGGCCACACTTGAAGTTGAGAGAGGAGTGTTGGATGAGTGAAATTTCTCATGGGATTTGGAAAATTTTGCTAGAGAATGAGAGGGAGAGATAGAAATAATGGATGGAGGGATGGGTGGAGTGGTGGTTGTAAGAAAGGAGTGATGAGAGGTATGGTTTAGTTTGAAATTGGTGGAGAAGAGGGATGGTTGAGGTTGAAAATGAGAAAAGAGGAATGGTGAGGTGGAAAGATGGTGGACTTTTGGAAAAAGAGGGAATGGGTGAGGTACTTTGAGGTATGGTTGCATTTATGGTTAATTAGTGGGACTAATTGTGTAGAGATTCCCTCGAAATCCGCAACGCGCGGTGTTTCTTCGGAATAAACGCTGATCGGCATCTTCTTACCTGGGTATCGGTTCGGTGCGCAAGTCACGGCGTTGGAACCGCGGCGACGACGCGATCACCAAGACATAAGTTTCGGATCGAGCTGACGTCGGTGCGCGGGTCCTGGCTTAGGATCGTGCGCAAATGCCGAATACGGTGCGAAGGATGCCGGAATTTGACCGAAAGGACCGCGGAAGCTAACGGAACAGTACGGATTAGGACACGGGTCTTACAGCTCTTTCGACCCCGTATCGCGTAACGATGTCGGCCGTTACATATCGGCCGATATGGCCGTATCATAACGGATATGGGACACCTTGAGAGATACTTAATGACTCAGAAGTGATCACTCTCGACTGCTCAACAGAGAGTGAGGACTCTCAACATCGCTTCTTTGAAAATTTCACCAGATAACTAGAGAACACCAATCATTCATTACCTTATGAGGCTAAGCAAGAGGACTAGTTGGACCGTTTGAAGAATTACCCCACATTATCTCCTTTTAGATGAAGATCTCAACCAAAAAGGGACTAATGGACTGTTGTTGAAGTATTTAGGAATGAATGAAGACATGATCATCATTGGTGAAGTACTCAATGACATTTTTGAAGCCCATCAGGCAAGACAGAAAATGAGGTTGCTCATTTGGAGGCACAGCTATTATTGGCCCACTATACTAAAAGATTGCATAAAATATATCAAAGGTTGCCAAGCTTGTCAGAAACATGGACCCTTACAACATATATGCCTACGATCAAACTTCATTCAATTATCAAATGTTAGTTGTTCATTGCAAATATATTTCCACCCTCCTTAAAACGACATAGCTTCATCATTGTCGTGACTAATTATTTCACCAAGTGAATTGAAACGCAATCGATGAGAGTAGTTGGGTAAGCGGAAGTCATAGATTTTATTAAGGAGCATATCCTCTATTGGTTTGGTATCCTTAAGACCATCATGCTTGATAAGGGAGTTGCATTCTCAAGGAACCAAATTCACCCTCTTGTCAATGCTTATAAATTCAAGTTGGTGTATTATACTCTATATTATTGTCAAGCCAACTATCAGGCCGAGTTAGCCAACAAGATCTTAAAGAATATAATAAAGCATATGACAAAAGATAACCCATGATCGTGGCATAAAACGTTATCTAAAATTCTCTAGGCCTACCAAGCATCGCAAAGGACGAGTAGGGGAGTTACACCGTTTGCCTTGACATATAGGTATGATGTTGTATTGCCCATGAAGCTAAATATATTGCATCTCTCAAGGTGGTAACTCATCAAGAGTTGACTAAGTCAATGATGATGGAATTAGAAGAACCTGATCATGTTAGAATACAAGCCATAGATTCATTGGAGGTTCACAAATCAAAAGTGGTCAAAACTTATCAAGAAAATTCTTTGAAAAGGGAAAATTGGTCTGCAAAACCATACTTTTGATTGTCACAGGTGATCTCGAACTTGGGAGGGCCCACTCATTGTGAAAGAAGGTATTATGGGAAGTTGCTTATCTGCTACATGATTTGAATAGTCACGAAAGCAAGAATTCAATAAACAGCCCTTATATGACGAAATATGTACCTACTCTATGACATTCCATAGAGAAACTGGCTGAAATGGCCAAGGAACAAGCTAAAGATTTTATTTTATTTTTTTAAGATGAAAAAGAAAATGAGAGAAAAAAATGAAAGAGTATGTAAAAAAGAAATTATATTTCATTAAAAATGGGCCTTATAGAAATATTTTTTTACAACAAGATATTCAAGAAATACACATAAAAGAGATGAAAGAGATCTCTAGCCAATTGTCCTTCCAAAAAGAGTGGATTCTTCATTTTTAAGAAAATAGTGCCCAAGTCCCAGAGCTTTGACCGCTATCTATACCCAACGTCGCTCTTACAAATCTTAAACATCCCACAACTGGTCGTAGGAGAGGAAGACACCATCAAAAGGATGGAATGTGGGTGAATGAGAGAAAGGAAGCCTGGGAGAATGGGTGAGGAAGATTGAATTAAGGGCCTATCTTATAGAAGGCAATGCCATTGAAACTCTCATTGGCCATTAATGACAGACTATTTTCAACACCAAAGGAGGCGCACAATGACCAAGCACAAACCCCATGCTGCCACGCGTTGTCTATCAAATCTTGCCAGAAGCTGTGATGATGTAACATTTCTTCACATTCTCCAAATAAAAAGAGACATGAGAGAATTATTTACACCTAGCCTGATGCAGTCCATGTAGACCAACAAGAAGCTACCACATGTCGGCACGCTCATATGAATGACAAGAGTAAAATTCACTCGCGCTAAGAAAGGTTATCCATACATATCTCTCAGTGACACGTAACCTGCCAAAAGGAACCCCGCTGAGAATCGTACGCATGTCTATACTTGAAAATGCGATCATCATTTATAGGGCATGTGACCGATGTACGCTCCACATGTGTAACCCTTAATGTATCAATGAAGTTTCCAAAGACCTACTAATGTTGAATTCTTCATAATCCAACTTATGCACAGCATGACTGTCGTAGATCCATTCGAAAAAGAAAATTTTCCCAAGTACATCCGACACTTTCATAAAGACAACAAGAAATCGAAAGCAAAAGTTGAAAAGCCATCCGGAATTAGAAACAAATCACATACGATGGTATTGCACAGCAAGGATTCCAAATCCTTTTAGGATAAGACCATTGCATAATCAAAAGATTCATGCAAAAACCACAAGACTTACACACAACCACCAATTCTCCAAGTCTATAAAAGCAGTCATTCGAAGAAGAGCTTCATGTCATCGCCAACAACAATCATTCTATATATCTAAAAGTCTACGTTGTTTATCTTTAATTTATTCTCCATGAATGTTTATTAATTTTAGCTTCTTAGTTTAATCACTCCACTTCTATCCAACCATAGTGCAACAAGTCCAAATCCATTAGTTTAAAATCGCTATTGTCTAGCACATCGTTGTAATATGCATTAAGAGCGGGTTAAATATTCATGACCTAACTTAATACATCAATAGTCACATCTTACTAACTTCACGCCACGAGAGTCTAGTAGATTTTATGATCATTTTGCCTGCACAAGCAATCATGGTTATTTTATCTCTCTTTATTTGGTTTATTTTCATCCATTAATTGTATTGCTTTAATTTTCAAATCAATAAGACTGATGACCCAGTCTTATTTTTTATTATGTCATCAATTTGAGAAACCTAACACGCTATCACCATTTTAATATATATATATATATATATAAAGTTAACAAATCACGTTATAAGGAACTAAGCTTTTCCTTATAAAATTGCTTAATCCTGAGGCAATTGTTGGCTAAATAGTCAAACAAGTCTGGTCCTACTATGTCTAGTTGGTGTTGGCTAAATAATCAAAAAGGTCGAGTCCTAATATGGCTAGTTGGTGTAGTCACAAGAGCATGTAGTCGAGCGCAGTCATAAGTAGAGGTGGGCACGGGACGACTCGACTCGCCTGACTCAAATCATCCGACTCGTTCAGACCCAACTCGACTCGAACCAAATGGGTGAATCAGTCTGAACCAGTAGGCTTCACCCAATCCAAATTCAAACCGAGCCAAGTTCGAGTTACCCAGTAGCTCGGCCCGACTCAACCTAAAACTCGATCCGGTCAGCCTCGACTCATATTCAGGTATATATTTAATAATAACAGTAATAATTTTTAAATATATCTAACCCTATATGCCGCATCCGACCCCGACCCGATCCCAAACCCTCTCTCTCCTTCCCTCATCCTCCTCTTCTAAGCCAGGCAACCACCCACCACCATCACCACCCTCCTCCTCCTCCTCCTCCTCCTCCTCCTCCTCTCTCTCTCTCTCTCTCTCTCTCTCTCTCTCTCTCTCTCTCTCTCTCTCCTGTTTCAAGCCCAGCAGCCACCCACCACCATCACTACCCTCCTCTCTCTCTCCTCTCCACTCGCTCCCTCCTCTTCCAAGCCCACCAGCCACCCACCACCATCACCACCCTCCTCTCTCTCTTCTCTCCACTCCCTCCCTCCCTCATCTCTCGATCCAAATCAGTGCCAACTCGAACCAACTCGGTACTTTTGACAAGTCGGACTCCGTCTAGATTAGTCCATGCCAGACCTGAATTTGGATTGGTTAGGCATGCTGGACTCGGTACCGAGTCGAGTCGAGTTTGGGTCAAGCCTATTTCAAAACCGGATCGAGTCGGGTCAGCCCTAATTCGGTCCGACTCAACTCGATGCCCAGCTCTAGACTCACAAGAGACTATCACACGGACGTGTGACCCAAATTCGTAACATGTGCGACCGTGTGGGGAGGAACAGCAACAATATCAAGACATTCCATTTACGGCTTCCAATGCAAGAAGGAAAAAAAAAAAGTCAGCCGTTGTAATTATTGGGAAAGGGCAAGAGAAAAGGATGGCTAGGATTGTCCTATTACCGTGGTTTCCGAGCTATGGAATTCCCATGTGGACCGCACCTCGAAAGTCCAAGATCAGAAGATACCCAGTGACCAATCATGGGTCATATTGCAGCATATGTGGACCATTCCTTTATTTCTACTTTCAACCCTCCGTCCACGGACCACCAATTGCACGATAAACATTACCTCACCGACTATGTTTTGGGGAGAACGGTCCATCCGATTGGATAATCAACAGACCAATGGTCTGGATTACTAAATCATGTGGCCTACTTGCTAGAATTGAAAATCTGTGGCGTCTCCTGATGCCCACGCAAGTGCAGGTTGCGTATCATACAAGAGAAGGGACTCGATTGAACTGTACTCCGGGCTCACGCTCCCGCGATTTTTTCTTTTTCTTTTTCTTTTTTATTCGGCCAAAAGTCAGGCTCGTCCGCACGTCCGTTGATCGTGGACCATTGGCCGGATTCTTCAGCCGTCCACTTTTGTCCGTACATATTTGGCCCGTGAAGGCAACACAGCCTAATTTCTGGGCCAAAGGAACCTGTGGCAGAGCCTCATTTTAGGTCAATGTATTTAGCAGGGCCCACCTGATAAGTGGTTCGGATGTCTCGAAGGAGGACAAAAACTCTGTGCCCCCCCTATTGACGGTGAGCTGGAAGCATGCACAGATCAAGTTTACACGCGCCTCAATCCAAACCGTCAACCATCCATGTCCGATCGTGGCTCGACCAGATAGCAAAAATGAAAGACGGGCCCGCAACCTACAACCGATTCTAGGTTGATATAGCCGTTACAAGCATTGACACCTTCAAATAAATTATATTTAATAGCAGAAGTGGAAGAGGATAGGTTGTGCCGTACAACCGCTTTTATGTGATCAATACTCAAAATGAAACATTGCCAAAGTGAAGTCCATCAGTCAATTCAACTATTGGGATCTTTAAATCAATTAATTTAGTAGGGGCCCAAAAATCAGATGGTTTGGATTAAAGATATACATGCATTATATACTGATGCTATACTTTCATTAAAGCAATGCTAACCATCCAAAACCATTGTAACGAGTATATATTGTACACATGCATAACGCCTACAATCAAATCATAAACAGGGGTAACGATGAGAAGGAAAAAAAAAACAACTAAAAAGGACAAAAGCGTTGGAAAGCAACGGAAAACGCAATTCTCGTTTTCCTCTTTTAAGCTACATGTTCCTCTCCATCAATCAACGCCCTTAAAATGGGCCCTTTTGTGCGTTACAATCTCTCCCTCTCCCTCTCTCTCTCCATCCTGTCATCACCGTCCATCCGTCCGTCTGCCACTCATGATTTCTCGATTTCTCATCATTGCTGCCGAAAGCGTAGGGCTAGGATCGAGCAGCCATAGATTGTAAGTCAGAGGGGATGGTAAGGTACATAGCCTAACACGCGGTTCACATCAGTGACTATATCGCTGCACCTCATCAGGAGGCTTAGCATCTGATGAGATATGTCTACTACGCTTGTGTTCCTTCCCTCTACCTCACTATACGGCGGCACATGGCCATAGCGGTTTGGATGGATTTTGCTAAAATGGCCCACTCCGGGGCTCTCATGGACGTCTAGGACGCGTGGAGGTAGAGGCGGTGGGGGAGGAAGGGGAGGAAGAGGCGGTGGGGGAGGAAGAAAGACCGTTGATTTCGTGTTCTTAATACTAGTAACATCAAATGGCTGGGAAGAAGAAGATGCCCCATCTGCATTACTACCATTGTTATTACTAACGGTCACCAACTGCTCTCCTCTCCGACTTTCCTCACCACCCAACAAAAATTTTACACGTGGGCTCTCCTTAACAGCGGGCCCCACCTCATCGCCTGATGGCTTCTTTAGACACGACTTCAGCTGCACAGTTGGCTGTAGTTGCCGGTGCACCATGGGCTTTGGCTCGCCCAGAACGTCGCTGCAGCCGGACCTCAGCTGCAGGGAATCATCCGGACTGTCATCGATTCGTCGCTTGCCAGCTTCAGGTATTTCCGGAGCCGGTGTCTCGAGCTCTCGTAGGTGGTACCTCACCCTTATATGCCCGAACAGGGTGTTATTCCGGATGGCATGATCATAGGCGGCCTCTGCGTCAGCCTTGTGCCTGAACACGACCCGGCACGTCAATGACTTCCAGTAGACTCGCGTCCCGGAGAGATCAAGCGGGCCGAATCGTGCAAACCTTGCCTTCAGCTGGGGCTGGGATGGCAGCGTTGTTCGGGGTGGGAATTTCATCACCAGAGCCGTCAGTGCTAATGCCCTTGCTGGAGGTTCCGGCTTCTTGACAGAGTCTGCTGGCTTGATTGGCTTTGTCGGGGCAGCAGTACCCGTCTCTTTCTGCTCCCCCTTCTGCCCATCTGCTGCCTTCTGGCCTCCGGCTTTCTTTTCTGCAGCCAAGGCCTTCATTTCATTCAGTTTCTTCAACCTCTTCGCGGACATCTCTTCCTGTCGATCAGAAGGGCTCCTTTTCCGGCCCATCTTTGTAGGATCGTCCAATCTCGGTGCATGTTTCAAAGATTTTGAAGCAGATGTCGGATCCCTCCGTTCCCCGCCGGGAGCAATCTCAGCGTTTCCTATGCCAGATTCCTGCAGCAATCTGCCCACACTAGATTTAGCACGGACTTCCGATGTCTCAGATTCACTTGCTTGTTGCAGGACCAAGCTTTTCTGATAAACAAGCGAGCGGAATTTAAGGAAAACCTGGCGCACTATCTCTGGGCTATTACGCTCGATGCCATGGAAAGGATCAAGGGCAAGGACTAACAGGTCGCTAACTAGCTCCGGGAGCTCGATCTCGGTACTTCCAATGTCGAATTTTGGCGGTGAAACGGCAGGACTGGAGCTCAAAACAGCACCAACCCCATCATCTCTCTTCTGTGATTCCATCTGCGGATGCTCAACCAAACTAATCCCGGGGGATTTTCCTGCAGATTTTCTCTTAGACTCCCCATCTTTTGGGATTTTAGGACGCTTGGGTGGATGGTCTGGACTAGTTTCAATGCCTGAATCTTTCTTCTTTTTCTTTTTCTTATTTTTCTCCACCATGACCGATTTCTCAGAGCCTGAATCCTCCCATAGGCGTTTAAGGACCTTTCCCGTCTTAACCACCCCATCCACACCTGTCGATTCAGAAATCCTTGTTTCTAGGACTGAATCTTTCTCATCCACATGATCCACCATGCCAGATGACTCCAATTTTCCTGACAAATTGGATGTGTCAGATATTTTGCTTGTGGACCCGATGGTTTCATCAGACCTAGCACTTCCACTCATCTCCTGTAGAACATCCTTCTTATTATCCACTGACCCCAGCTGCAATTCCCTGTCTTCTGAACCTTGGGCGGGGGGAACACTGCCATATTCCGGAGGCTGGCTTGTTAGAATAAGGTGCTTTTCCACAGCAGACAGCGCTCTCCTCTGCAAGACATATTGACCTGCCTGGGCAGGAAAAGCATCCGGTGCCTCCTTCAAAGCTGATGGGTGTAAAACACCTGGTTGGACTTGGCTAACATGATGGGATCCTGGCTTCGAAACGGCCCGCTGATCATTTGGTTCCTCACGCCGTTTGAACAGGTACTTGTCTTTCTTGGGTTTGAGAGACTTTATGGTCTTCCTCTCACCCAAATTTTCAGCAATGACTAGAGGACCGCTCAAAGGTGCTGAAGAAGACAGTTTCAATTGTATTATTATTGAGAGAAGAGAAGCATTAAAGATCAAACACAAGATGTTCTTCAATTTAAAAACTGAAGCATATTCATAGGTGAAAAATAAAATCAACAGGTGTGAATAAAAAACAACATTCAGGACACTATTCTTTATGTCTTCTCATCCATGCACTTAAAATGTTCATAAAAAGATGTTTCCATGAATTGTCATCAATGAAATAGGAGAAGTACAAATACTTCAATCTAGAGGTATCTGCTTACAAATCATGGATCAAAGTAGAAATTTGCGTCAGACTAGGTTTCTTTGATAGAACAATGCAATAAGATCCATATTCCAATTTTCTTCAAAATGAGACACCTAGTCATCAAATTTACGAGGTTGTGGCATATGCTTTTCTTTTCTTTTCTTTTTTAACTTTTTCTATTGTTTTAATGAGAAAAGGATATGTGGGTCACAAACACCAACCATCCACACAATTAAGAGGTTGATCTGCGGTGAAACGATCTTTAGGACCTTGCACTGATATGTTCAAGTGGTAAATGAGGATGCATCCATCTCAAAAGAATAGTTCATCCATGCAGAAGCAAACCCCACACAGATCGACTGCCTTGAGGATGATCTCAAGGGCACACGTGGCCGAGGCATCCACTGCGGATTCCAAATTAAACGAAAAGAAAACAGATAGTCGGACCTGGTTGGTCGAGTAGTCTTTGGGCCCCATTGGCCAAAGGCAGGCACCCCACCTTGAAAAGTGATGTGGACAAGGTACCCATAGCAGATTCTAGTGGTAAAGGTACCCATTGCAGATTCCAAATCAAGGAAAATAAACTGACAGTCAGATCTGTCGGTCTAGTAGTTAGTGGGCCCCACTGGACAAAGGCAGGGGCCCCACGACCAATAAGAATGAGATCAAAGAACTATTTGCCAATAAGCTAATGCTCATACTAGGGCTCGTACTAGGGTCTCACAGATTCAAATCATGGCAAATACAAAAGCATCGAATGAATCAACTCATAGTAGCATATTAGACATGAGATTGTTAAAAGGCTGTTTGCACGCTTGTTCATTTTTTAAAGAGATCCTTGCAACCAACAAGAAAAACCTGGAACCAGAAGTTTCTTTTAGAGATCATCCCATAGATCCACAGTGAATGTATCATAGAAATGGAGGGCCATGGATCATCTCGAAAGCCAAGAAAAGCATAATAACTCACACAATGCACAGTCTCTGCCAGCTCTGCTAGCAATTGGGAGACACCTTAGGGCCTGTTTCAATGTACGCCAATCAAAATATAGTCCTGATATTCGAGGAAAAAAAAAAAACACAGGTGGAACAGTTTCTGACATCTCCAGGGTTTCTGCTCTAATATATACATGTGAACCTACTCTACTCATTATTATGTCTGCAAACTGATGCATTTCCCACTTTTGCATCAGCCCAACATCATTCATGGGATACAATAACCCTCGAAGAAACAAGGAAGGTATCCCTGTTTTGCAAGATTTCAAGGTCTGAATTGGAATGAAGCTCCACATTCAAACAAATGAAGTTGACATGTCACATCAATGTATACTACTGTCTCTGATGCTGGCTTTTTTTTTTTTTTTTTTTTTTTTGAAACATAACTATTATATTAAGGGCAGAAAAAGAAACAGGAACAAAAGAAAGGCCTGCTGAGATAGCAGACAGAAAAAACAACAAAAAGACAGCTTAGACACCTAAAAAAGACAAATCACAGTCCTTCAGCCCTTTGACATAAGTGGCCCATTCAATCAGCCTAACCTTAGCCTTAGACAAGACAGCCCCTGAGGAAATAGCAATGTCCCTGAAACATCTGTTATTTCGTTCCTCCCAAACTGACCACCAGACCGCTAAAATACCCATTCTCCAGGTCTTCGTACTATGCCTTCCGATATGAACCCCATGCCACGCAAGAAGAAAAAGGTTTGCTCCATCAGGGAAGCACCAACTGACATTGAAGCGAAGGAGAAAATCCGACCAAATCTCAGTTATAAAAGGACAATGCACTAGCAGATGATTAACAGATTCTTCTTCCCGCATATAGCATAGACAAATATTAGGGAGAATCATCCCTTTTTTCTTCAGGTTATCCACAGTTAAAATCTTCTTTCTACCCGCAAGCCAACCAAAAGCAGCAATTTTAGGAGGAACAGGATACTTCCATAGAAAAGAGGGGTGGCTAAAACCAGAATCAGCCTGAGAAGAGTGAAGCCTCTTATATAGGGATCTGACAGAAAATCTGCCAGATTTTTCCTCGCACCATATTATGCTGTCAGGCAGAGACTGGATTGGATGAGAGGAATAGATAGTTTCCAGAAGCTCAGCCACTTCTGCGATCTCCCAGTCTTGCAGGTGTCTTCTACAGGTCACGTCCCACACTGTCTTGCCGTCAGCCACCGCAGAACAGTCAGCCACGAAAACTCCCTTATCAGGGACTAAGCACTAGATGTTCGGAAATCTTTCTTTAAGGGGCAAGTCCCCTACCCAAATGTCTTCCCAGAATCTGATTTTAGCCCCATTGCCAAGGCCAAACACTACACCGTTGAGCACCTCCTTTGTCGACTTTAAGATATCCTTCCAAATAGCTGATGCCCTGTAGGAATACTTGTCATTGATCCACCACCCTCCTGTTGATTTCCCATATTTGTGCTAGATGATAGTGTTAAGCATCTGTAGGAATGCTTGTCATTGGTCCACCACCCAAAATGAAGTTGACATGTCACATCAATGCATACTACTGTCTATGATGCTGTTAAGCAGTATTTTGGGTTTGCTGCCTGTGTACTTATGAATGCTGCTCCTTTTCAGGTAAGGAGTGAGGCATACGGCATCTATCGAAGAAGCATGAAGAAAAAATATTATCTGTAAATGAGTTGAGAAGGGAGAACTTTTCCTTTTTCCTTTTATTATTGAATGGTTCTTGAGGGTGGGAGACATTGCCTTGAAGCTTTCCATTGTCTGTCTATCAATAGTCACGTGATCAGGATTTGCTCAATGAGTCCGGATTGGAGCAACATAAATTTGGTCTAACACTAGAGCATGGTAGTTTGCACCCATTCACATATATAATTTTCTATCTGCATATGGAAGTGATATCTTCCCAAGATATACGAGAAAGCTCACAACTGCCAAGGCCAACTAAGATCGAAGCCCATTCCATAACATCCACCTTAACCCTCCTAAAAACTCCCAATGCATTCCCACAAAGATTGTGAAGAGCAGGTTGTTTCTTCCCCCCACAAGGCCCACAAGCCGACCAAAATAGCCATTCTCCACAATTTTCCCTCTCTTGTCGACCCCACCCCCATGCCACAATCAGAGGAGATCTTTGATAGACTTCGGCAACACCCACACCACCTTAAAGAGACCCATTACTCTTTCCCACACCTCCCTAGCAAACATGCAATGAATGAGAGACAGTCAACTAATTCCTTGTCTTGCTGGCATAGCAAATATATGTTGATTATCACTATTCCCCTCTTCTGAAAGGTTATCGACTGTTAACACACTTTTCCATCCCACCAACCACGCTAGAGCCGCAACCTTAGGTGGGGCCCCATAGGACCAAAGGTATGTGAGCCTTCCCTTCGTAACAAAGGGGCGATGAGCATCCTATAGAAGAATTGGATGGAGATTCTCCTACATTTGTCTTTAAGCTGCAACAATGAGTCCATATCTAAGGAGATTGAAACAGCCAATAGCTTCCTGGATAAGATAATGAACTCTTCCTCTAAAAAGAGGACGTCTACATCTGAGGACAAATTCACCAACCTCAAGAATTCTTCACATAGCCTCCTCTTGCCTAACTAAACACCCCCTCCTCATATCTTTCCCCCACGCTCGAGATAGCCTTTCACACTCCCATCACCCTATATGAGGAAGACTTCTTGATCCACCAACCCCCTTCTTTCAACCCACACTTGTTACCACTTGTTACCACTTCCTTCCAAAGGATTCCACTCTCCAAACCAAATCTCCAATGCCATTTGCTGAAAAGTGTTAAATTCATTACTTCCAACTTCCTAATAACGTCATCCCCTTCCTTTATCGATCTACACACCTCTTCCCATCTCAAGAGGTGAAATTTGTTCTCCTCCTCAACTCTAAGCCAAAAATATATATATATAGTGCCCGAGGCTCTTGAACGTCTTCAAAACACTTTTCGGGCATTTGAATAGGTATAAGAAGTAAAGCATGTGACTTAAGTGTGCCTATTTTATTAAGGTAAGGCCTCCCCCGAAGGAAAGGCGCCTACACTTCCAATCTGAGAGCTACTTCTCAACTTTCTTAATGACCCTATCCCATAAATGCTTTGCAGGCTTCCCAATGCATAGCGAGAGGCCCAAGTATGAGGGAGGAAGCAAACCAGCCCTATAGCCGAACACCTCTACTAGCTTTTTAACCTCCTCCTTTGAAATGCCACTCTTTTAGACGTTCACATTTAAAGTTGACACCTCTTCAAAGCACCATAGGATCTACTTTGGATTGTCCACCTTTAACTCATCGGAATCACAAAAATGGATTGTGCCCTCCGCATACTAAAGCAAGAAGACAAAAAAGTTTCCTTTCCCCACTTTAACTCGATCGGTTACCCTACCACCACCCCGCTAACAAATAAAAATGGGGATAGGGGATACCAAATCCTTGAGCCCGCAAGATGTCTTGAGGAACCCTTTCCACAATCGTTGATGAGGATGGAGAACTTGGCCAAGCTGACACACACCCAAATCCATCTCCTCCACTTCTGTCCACACCCCAAACGGCCACACATGTAATCTTAAAAATCCCATTCACAACGTGGCCATATGCCTTTTCTAGATCAAGCTTACACATAACGTCGCTCTTCCCTTCCCTATGGCAAGAATCAATGCATCCATGAGCGATCAAAGTGCTATCCAAAAGTTTCTTGCCATCAACAAATGCACCTTGGACTTTTGCAATAACACGCTCAAGGATCGACCCGAACCTTGTAGCAAGCACCTTTACTAGAATTTTACATGGGGCACCAATCAAACTAATGGGTCTGAAATCTCATAGGCATTTTGCTCCCTTTCTTTAGAATTAGGGCTATGAATGAGGCGTCGAACTCAACTAGAAGCCGGCTACTTTCAAAGAATTTGAAGATGAACGAGCACTTCTTTTCTAATAGACTCTCAAAACACCTGGAATAATGCAAGGGGGAAGCCTTTCGGTCCCCAACGCCCTTCATCCTTAATGTCTAACAAATCCATTTCATTGAGGATGCAGCCCAACTCCTATTCTCGCTTGCCAGGCACCTCCTTTTTCCATCCAAAAAGTTCGCCCTAAAGATGTTTCACCTTCTAGAATAAGATGAAACCTAGGTGGCCATCCACCAAGAGAGAAGCCCACCATTCCTTGACCCTGTCAGCAAAGCTCTCCACTTCTAACCATGATAGCTCAAACATGAATGGCCTAGGAACCCAATCATCCTCTTCCACCTCTAAGATAATTGGGCAATAATCTGACACAGGAATGAGACAGAATTGGCTGACCAAGGCAAATTTCTCCACCCCAATCCGATGTGACAAGAAAACAATCGAGCTTTACCCCGGCAATTCTGTCTTTCCCATTGGATTATGTAAATTTGACATCACCCATCGAAAGGTCAACCAACTCATCCCGTTGCACCAACTTTGAGAACCCCGGCATGCTTCGTGTTTTCAACCCACCTAATGATTTCTCAAATGACTACACTAAAATCCCCTCCCAAGCACCACAGCAACCTCCACTTCCTGAAAGTAGCATCTGGATCTTCCCAGAAGAATCTAGCTTGTAGATTGCAGTAAATATGCAACAGAACCCAAAGGACATATCTCAAAGCAAAAACCGAAATAGGAAAGTCATTGCCACCATTCCTCCTCTGCCCACACACTATAGTCTCAAATCATAGCCATGCCTTCACTAATCCCACCACGTCCTTAGAGATCAATCCTTCATGTTCTCCCTCCAGATCTCGTTCACAATTTGCTAATTCGCCGAACCCAAATTGATTTCCTAAAGGGCCACCAACTATGCCTTATACCTCCACAAATCCCTAATTTGGGCATGTTTAAGGAGGTTGCCCATCTCCCTCATGTTCCAACTAAGAATCTTCATCGACCACCATCTTTGCTCCTATTCCCCCCACTCTTAGATAGAGCTCATGCCTCATAATTGATAGAACACTCGAGGCCTTTGAGTTCTCCCTTTCCCTTTGGAGACCTGAAGCTCCCATACTAACTAATCTCTACGCCTTTATGAATTCCCCTTTCTTCTACAAGGTGGATCAGGGCTATGTAATCTTCTTTGCAATCCTCGAAAGTGACCCTTGTGGCCCTATCAGCCTTCCAACGTGCCCCGGGGCTTATTGGATCCATCGCCCCCATTTTTCCAAGGCTATCACAACTCCTTGTCTAAATAGGCTTGAAAGGCATAGAAGAAGTATTCATCGCGATCTGTTTACCTTCTGCCACATTGTCTAGAAACGCCCACAGCAAGGTAACCTCCAAAGTTGCCCCCTCCTTTGCACTAGGAAGCTCCATTAGCTCCAAATCTCCTCCATACTGAATATTGTCGTTGAGAGCACCCTCCTGATCAACTAGAACCAGCACCCTAGCTTCCCTTTCCAGGAGAATTGTTTTCCAACAATATACGAGACGACGAACCTAAAATCAGCCTCATTGGGGAGAGCCAGCACGGGAATGAGCAACCTCTTCAATCTTCGCTGCTCCTCCCTCTATCTCAATATGGATCCTACATTTCCCAAGTCGTTATCGAATCATTAGGATCATCCAATCAAAGTGACTTGAGAGAGATAGACAATCAAAGGTGCACATCAAATGATGGACGATCCACGATCCATCTCGTGTACTCAATACAGACCTTCCATTTCCCAAACAATTAATCATACAGTTAGCATCATTCAATCAAAAGTGATTTATGGGGGAAGGGCAAACAAAGGTTAGCCCCACATGATGGGCAATCCACATCAATGCTTAAACCTTTCTAATATACTTAACACGGACCACCATTGCCCAAACCACTATCGGATTGCTAGAATAATCCAAACAAAGTAATTTGAGAGCCACGGCAATCAAAGGTGGGCACCACACAATGGATTGTCCTCTTCGATGCCTAGATCTCTCTACTACTATACTCAATATGGTCCATTCATATCCCAAACCACTAATCAAATCGTTAGGATCAACCAAAGTGATTTAAGAGGGATGGGCTATCAAAAGCGGGGCCCTCACGATGGACGGTCCATATCAAATGCTTAGATATTTTCTACTATACACTCAATATGGACAATCCATGTTCCCAACCACTAATCATGTGGTGGTGATCATCCGATCATACCTTCTGTGGTGTAATATAGATCTTCCATTGCCATATCTGTTAATCAAACGGTTGGGAGTATCTAATCAAAGTGATATGGGAGGGATGGGCGATCAAGGGTGGGCCCCACATGATGCACGGCCCATATCAATGATCAAACCATTTCACGTAGTATTGATCTGATATGAGATTTGCATAGATATGGATCGAATGGTGGGGAGTTTGGGGACTACAACGATGGACAACCGCTTAGCACATCGCCGAAGTTTTTGACTAAATCTCTAGATTTTGCTTAACATATTCATAAGCTCTCTATTACCAAAATGAAAGAAGGGGGAGATATTTTTGAGAACTGCAAGCAGTGCCAATGCCATGGATATGATGTAACGGTTAAATTGTGCCTAGACACTACAATGACGCGGTTACTCCTAATTAAACCAAAGTTACCTGGATCGTGGGTTGTCATGGTATATGGTACCGAAATGGGTACCCGATATGCTACTTCCTCCAATATGAGGTACATTGGGGCTAGGATCATGTGGGTCCCTCTAGTACATACACCAAGTATATGCATTTTTACTTCATCTCATCATCATCATCCATGCCTTATCCAACTAATTGGGGTCCATCACATGAATCCTTTTCCGCTGCTAGATAATATGGTCGGCCCTTACTCAATTCCTCGAAAAGGTGGGAGTGCCTAACTGTTAGATCTTCCGCCTATTTATATATATATATATATATATATATATCCATCCCTTCCCTTGCCTTAACCGAAGGAACTCCGCTCGGGCTTCTCCTCATCGGGAAGCCCTTCGCTCTCATCCATAATAACAACATTTACCAATCAATCACCCATTTGACCTATAAGCTCTATACTATATTTTAGCAGCATAATGGTATATATTCCAACTTCTGGATAATATGAGTCATATCTTTGAGAAAATGGAATTGTTAAAAAGCCCACTGACTAACATTCCAGTCAATGCAATGTGCATTTTGTTAATGAGCAATTAAAAGGAGAATTATACCAAAAGAGAGAAGCAGAGATAAAAACATATCTGAAACACGCTACAAACAACAGCCAAAAAGAAAACTACGAAAAGGGAGACAAGGAGCAGGAAAAGGGTGCCAGCCCCAAAAACAGAAGGGACAATTCAACTACTGTGTATTAATCAAGAGATCAGCCCTAGAAGCCCCTTTGTTAGCTTAGTAGTCCACTTCCAAATTATCCTCCTGAGGAATATGGACAAAGGTGAAAGCATGACCCTCGCACAAATCTCTAACTATTTCAATGAGGTCCACTATCCTCCACAAAAAGTAACCACAAAATCTTGTTCCAAGAGTTTTGACTTCGAATACAACAGGACCACCATCAAACTCTACAAAAATTTCACACGCTCGGAGGAGAGCCAAAGCTTCAACATAACTTTGGAGTCACTAACATCAATAGGCCCCGAAAAATCAATAATCACTCCACCACTGGAATCCCAAATTAACGACCACACACCACAATGTAATGCACACGGGTAACTGGTTTGAGGCAATGACACAGGTCACAAAGAGATTTGGTCTATCTAAAACTAGTTCACAAACATAGATAAATCTGGTTAGTTCATCGATGAGACTGTTATGATACTGGATGACTGATTTGCAGTATGGTCAACTCTTGACTGTTTTCAGAGGGTGCCCAACATCAATACATGATTGTGCGTCTATGGTGACATCGCACATTGAATATTGAACACTGTAAAGGAATGCTACCAGGGCCTTCATTCTAAGAGCATACACTACCTCCATCCGTTTTGTTACAACCTGACCTGAGGTATGACATGGAGTCTTAAGGGCTCTCCCATGTAACTTTGATTCACACGGGATTTCAAAAGGAGGCAACATCTAAGTGTTTACAAAGAGATGGAGTATGCCCATACAATTCCAAGAGGGATACACAGTATAGATTCTTTCAAAGAAGACTTACTACATGTGAAGATCATCACAGTTATATGCCACCTTTTTTTATCAAAGAATGTTAAAAGAGATGGGTCTTAGAAGAGATGGGTCTTAGATGGGTCCAAACCAATTTTCTTTTACATAAAAGACGTTTTTCCAAGTCACCAATTGTTATGGATAATAAGATTTTCCAACTTCTTACTAGTGGGGCCCACTAGCAAGGCTTAGGCCCTCTTCATAGAAGGTAGTGGACGTGGAAGGATAAACAACTAGGCGTGTAGTAATATGTGCCATGGAAATGCCTATGGCTAGAAGGGCCAACCGTACAACAAAAAGAATTAAATGATCAAGGGTTTAAAATAGTACAATCTATAAATAAATAAATAAATAAAAGGTTTATCCTATCCCTCCACAACGAGTCCCATCGCATAAAATGGTTATGATCATTGAGACAGACCTCGGTCCAAGTGTGCTTTTTAAAAAAGCGCATGTATCATGTATGTTGAATCAAAAGTCGAAACTGCTGAAAGGCATCTTTAAAACATATGTTCCTTTTATACAAGGGTGGCCCCATACGATTATTGGGCTCAGCCATCTATCATTGGCCTAGCCCAAACAACCGCTAAGATCTCAAGCCCAGGTCCTGCCCCTGGGCCAAGTCTAGCAGCCTAGCCCTGGTCCTACAAGGCTGGCTGCCTGGGCCACCTCGGGCGGCCTGGCAGATTGCCTCACATGCCAAGACATAAGTCCGAGGCCTTACCTAAATCCTTCATGTTAAAATTCTAAGAAAGCCAAGCACTAGTTGACAACAACATATCAACATCTAAATTATCATCAAGATACTTATGTCTCAAAAATAATAATTAATACAACAAAAACTACTTGGCTCCTATTGAACTTTGCATATGCACAATGCCCTTCTGGATTTTGCACAAAATGAGACCATAATGGCATTATGATGTAAGCCCAAGGTCCACCATGGGACCCATGATGTGCTGAATTTTGGGTTGTTTGATGCTAGTTTTGGGGGCTGAATTTGACAGATTGTCATTTACTTAGTTTGGAAGATAGCGATGCATATTTTTAATATGCGGCTTTTGGAGATCCTCTAAAGATTTTGGGGATGATTTTATGTATTTACTTTTAGGGGTTTTTGCAAATAACTACATCAATAATAGTATATTTGCAAATACCCACAAAAAAATGGTGGCTATGTAAATAACCAAATTATTAGATTGTTATTATGACAAATACCCATTTTTTGTTGGATTTTGCTAACAGAAGTTAATTTTTGGGTCATTTTTTCTAGAAAATGACAAAAATACCCTTGTTTTCAAAATTACCTCTCGCCTTTACACGAGAGTATTCATGTTGTATATTTAAAATCCACTCCGTCGACCAGGATCCATCCTTGACTCTTGGCCCTAGGAAAAAATCAGCCAGATCAACAACTCATGTGGGCCATATCGCAAGGAACTGTGGGGATGGTATGCTACCCGTAGGTGTCACTATGGTGTGTGAAAACCGGATGGAAAGAGAGAAGAGAGAAGGGAAGAGAACGTGAGAGGCAGAAGAGAACGTGCTTAATCTCCCTCTCCTTAATCCTTTATTTATATCCAATCACACCTACGGGTAACATACAATAGAAGACTTTAAGAAATAAGAATGAAGTTGTAATTAGATCTAAACATAATCCAAAAAAAAGGTGCACCTATGGTGTACGAGAGACTGCGTACACCGCGGGTGCAAACAATCCATGTACACTAACGCTCCCCCTCAAGTTGGTGCATGGATATCATTAATGCCAGCTTGACATTGATGGTCTTGAGGCCCAATTAGGGGTGTACACGAACCGAGCTAGCTCGGTTAGCTCGCTCGACTTGACTCAAAAAAGCTCGATTCGACTCGGTTCGAAGCTGAGTTCGAGCCGAGTCGAGCTGATTTTTTGAGCTCGAAAATGAGTTTGAGCCGAGTTCAAGCTGGACCCAGCTCGACTCGACTCGGATCGAACCAGTTCAGTGACTCGGTTACTTTGATATTGACGTTGCTCACCAAGTGTTTAATGAAATGACTCAAAGAAGTGTGGCTGGTGGCAAGGAAGGTATGTATACGAAACCAACACCCTTTTTTTCTTGATTTTTATGTTGCTTAGAAGGTGTTTGATAAAATACCTATAAAACCATTGCTACTATCTCAAATACAGTGAGATTTTGAAGGCGCAGTCCAAGTGTTTGTGAAAATGCCTCAATGGCGAACTCAGCTCAATCTTGGCTCGAACTCGGCCCGAGCTGCTGACCAAACTGAGCCGAGCTGGCCAGTCAGGCTCGAGGACCGAGCCGAGTTCGAGCTGAGGTCAGCTAGTGGCCGAGCCAAGTCGAGCTGAGGCCAGCTCGACTCGGTTCGACTCGACGTACACCCCTAGGCTCAATGTTGATGTGGCTTTGGTGAAGAAGACAGCTAACAGATCTTCCTAACAAACAAAGGGCGCATGTAAAAGCTTGGCTGATAATTTTTCCCGAATGAAATGGCTATCATCTTAATGTGCTTTGTGCATTCATGGAATGCCGGGTTGGATACAATATGAGTGGCTACTTGATTATTCGTAATGTAATGGATGGGGAAGATGTCGTGAATCCCATATCCTGAAGGATGGCCTTTACTCAAAATAATTCACAGGTTGCATATGCCATTGCACGGTATTTGGCCTTGTAGAGGAGCGAGCGACAACATATTGCATCTTACTTATCCAAGTAACTAAATTTCCTTCGACAAACATGCAAAACCCTATAGTAGAGCATTGATGAGAGGAAGAGCAAGCCCAATAAACATTGCAGAAACCACTAATGTGCAAATGACCATGTTTTAAATAGAGAAAACCTCTACTAGGTCCATCTCCAGCTTTTAAGTAACGAAGGATCCAATAGACTGTTTCAAGATGATGACAGTGTAGTCATTGTATGAACTAGCTCACAATTCCAACAGCATAAGAGATGTTTGGACAAGTAAAGCTAAGATAAATTAGGCAATCCACTAGTTGACGATACATGCCCGACTTATCAATCTCGTCCAATTGTCACTCATATAATTTATGATTTACTTCAATAGGTATGTCAACAAGGCAAGCACCAAGTAAACCATCCTTAAAAAGAAGATCTAACACATACTTGCATTGGGATAAAAAGATTCCACGTTTTGAGCGAGCCACTTCAATTCCAAGGAAGTATTTCAACAGCCCTAAATCTTTCATCTCAAATGGCAAGCCCAAGAATTTCTTAACATATTCCATCTATGCTATGCTCATACCAATTAGAATAATATCATCAATATATACGACAAGATTATTGTGTTGCCATCCATATGTTTTACAAATACAGAATGATCACATGCACTTCTTTTAAATCCAATGTTGGAAATCGTATTGGCAAGCTTCTCAAATGAGGCCTTAAGGCAATTGTTTAGGGTTGTACAATGCTTTTCAAAGGCATCAAACTTTGTCAGTCTCCTTCATAGGCCGAAATCCAAGATGAAGGGCCATACATAATTCTTCATGATGATCACCATGTAGAAACACGTTTTTAACATCTAATTGTTGCATTGGCCAATTAGGGTTCAAGGCAATAGACAATAGGATGCGGACCAAGTTTAATTTTGCTATTGGAGCAAAAGTTTCATCGTAATCTTCACCATACTTTTAAGTAAAGCACTTGGCAACTAGTCGTGCTTTGTTTATGTTTCATCATAATCCATTTGCCTTGTATTTAACAGTAAACACCCATTTACATGTGACGATATGTTTTCCTAGTGGAAGAGTGACTAATTCCCAACTATTATGTTCTTCAAGGGTAGACATCTTGTCCACCATGGTTGCTTTCCATTTAGGGCCATCCAAGGCATCTGTGATCTTGATCAATATAGAGACAAGGATATAGATAAAAGGTATGACTGATAAGATGGAAGGAAACATTTGTATGAGACAATCACCAATGGGATGATGTGTACAAGATCAAGTAAAATCAAGTTCCTTTGCAAAGGGCAATTGAGAGATCCACTTGTAACTATCAAAGAGTGGCGGTGCTCAAGAAAAGTAGGGATTTTCTTCCTCCGAGAGTAGACCTTAATTTCTTTGGTTGGAGTGGAACTTGACACATCCTCAATTTGAGACTCGTTTATAGTAGGAAGGGGAAAAGTAGCACAATGGATACTATCTTTTGAATTGAAGTAAGGTACATTTTCAAATAAAGTTACATCCTTAGAAATGCATCTTTTCCGATTTATAGGGCAGTAACATTCATACCATTTCTGAGAGGATTGAGTATCCTAGGAGCACACATTTTATTGATTGTGGTCTTAGCTTGGAGCGGAATGGTCCAAGAGCACGGACAAAGTATGCACACCCAAACACTTTTAGTAGTAGAGTAATAGAGGCGCATGAGGTTACAAGGTTTATAATGGATGGTTACATTTGAGAACATTGGTCAGATTTCAATTGATTATATAAGCAACAAGAATAACTGCTTCATCCCAATATACTTTTGGCAATTGGCACTAACATGCCTACTAGTAAAGATTGGGTGATCTCTAGTCAGTGCAGATTTTTACGTTCACCCACTATGTTTTGTTGTGGTGGATAAGCTCATGAGGTTTGAAAGTCTATACCATAATCTCTAAAATATTTTTATACGTTGTGATGTAAATATTCCCTGGTATCGTCAAATCAAAATGTTATAATTTCATATAGTATTGAGTAAAAACCATTTGATAAAATATCTTTCTAATAAATGGGATTTCATCACGACTTTTAAGGAGATAAATCCACATATATCATGAGAAATCATTGATAAATGATAGGAATTATTTGAAACCAAATACAGAGACTAGTTGACGGGGTCTTCACATCAAAAAGGATAAGTTGAAATGGATGCAATTTCTTTGCATTACTAAAGGGATGAGAAGTTCAACAGTGCTTGGATAACTGACAAGTTTTGCAATGTAAGTAATCAATTTTATTGAACTTTCCAAGAAACAAAAGACATGATTATTGCAAAGATAAATGACCCAAACGAGCGTGTTAGAGGGTCACCCAATTTTTATTTTCAATTGTGAAAGTTGAAACATGAGCAGAACTGGGTTGTTTTCGGTTGAGAAGATAAAGCCCTTAATCTTCATGACCACCACCAATCATCTTATTCATTGCCAGATCCCGAATTATACAATGGGACGGATAAAAAATAATATAGCAATTTAGTTGTTTGGTAAGGGAGTTTACATAAAGAAGATTAGATGAAAATGATGGAACATGAACTATTGAATGGAGAAACAAGGAATTAAAAAGACAGAGAGTTCCCTTCCCTAAAGCTTTGGAGAGGGAACCATCAACCAATCCAATATTACTAGAGAGCGGAGTGTAAGAAGTATATATCCACCAGTCATACCCGTTATATGATCGGATACCCTTGAATCAATGATCCAATATGTCTGAGAGATATGATTCACAATTGTAGACTGCCCCATCTGGTTAATAGTGAAGACGAAAGCTTGGATAGCTGCCACTTCTTGTTATAGCTCACTAATTGTTTCGTCCCTTGGGTCTTGGTCACTATGGGTGAAAGATTCTTCAGTGGTGCTCATGTTAGCAGAAGACTGTCCTGAGGTCCTTTGGCCGAAGGTTGGGATGAAGAAGCCAACAATATTCTTTTAGGTGTTGTCTTTTTTCGTAGTGCACCGGAGTTTATCTGTCTACGTTTCCATATCCAATTCCTACCCCTTAGCATTTTTAGAGTTTGTAGTCAAGGCTGATCATTCTGGAAGTATAGTTTGGGAGGCATTCTGTCATTTAGCCTTTGTGTGTATGGAGTTATGTACAAATTCGAGGGTAGGAAGAGATTCTCTCCCAAGAATCCAGTTCGAAGTCCAATCGGAGACTAGAGAGGAACTTAAAAATTCTAAGTTGTCTTATTTGATTTTTTAAATCTTCCAATTATAGAATTGTTGATTGATAGTTATTTAATTCCTCTCATTTTTGTTCAAGTTAAGAGTACTCTTTCATAGTTGTAGAGTTGATCAAGGTGGGGCTAAGTCTTTCGGGTGATAGTACATTTTTGCTACTTTATCCCATACATCCCCTGTGGTTTTCAAGAGAAAGACCACGACTAATGTTGGGTTGCATATAATTTAGCAACAAAGACATCACAAGCCGGTTCTCACTTTCCCATTCATCATGAGCAGGATCATCAAGATTGGGTTGTTTCTTGGTTCCTGTAGTGTATCCAAGTCATTTTCGAGCTCCAACATACATTTGGGTTGTTTAGGACCATTCCAAGTCATTTGTACCATCTAGTCTTACTGCAGTGATTGTAAGACCAGGGTTATCCATTTGTCCAGTAGAAATCTAAGTGCGTTTATAACATGTATCATTAAAAGGTCTTAGTGGCAATTCAGGGGCATATCAGAGGCCCACACGACAAATCTGGTGCTGCTAGAAGCTGCCGTACCTGGATCCGATGCCGAAAAGAAAGAAGGGGGATCTGACAATGCCCACAGCTCATACGGGCCACACTACATGGAACATGGGAATGGATGCCAACCATAGGTTTGTGTGTGGGCCCACCATGTTGTGTATATTTCATCAAAGTCGTTAAATAGGTGTAAATTACAAGGGTGAAGAGAAGATACAAAAATCAGCCTAATAAAAAACCTCAGGCTGTTAGCAATTTCACGGATGGGCCACATCGTGTGAATTTGGAAGTTCTATTAGCAATTTCACATTGTTCCCATTAGTGGGGCCGATATGAGTTTTTAATCTATATTACCTGGTGTATGTACTATTCAGATAATGGTTCTCACCCAACGGAAGGAGCGAATTTTACATATACAATATGGTAGAACCCATAGAGCATTAACGAAGTGCATTTTCTTCATTTTCTAATGATATGGGCATTTATAATGTCATTTTCTAACTGGTGTTAATGGAAGTTCTAAAAAACGAACAAAATGTGGGTATTTGCAATAATGACCAATTAACAATGTGGCTATTTGCAAAGTTATTATTCCTCCGTGGGTATTTGGAAATACCCCATTATTGAAGTGAGAATATGGTAGGGAAAAAAGAAAAAAAAAAAAAAACTACCTTTACAATTTTTACATGATCATTACAAATTGGCCAAATAGTTGTAGCTAGAGTTGCTAATATCTTAAATAGATTAGATTGATTTGAAATCAATATAATAATTGGAAAATCTTAATTAAAGGTTCATAGGGATTTTAAGGTGTGGTTTCAAGCCTATAAATGGGGGTTGTTCTAAGAGGTAGCAGACATCCATGATATATTTTGCATTTTGTGGGGTCTCATTTAAGTATTTGTGTAAGAAGTGAAGAAGTTTCTTGCGGAGAATCCACTTCAGTCGGAATTCTCAAAATTAACTCGCCTCTCTCTAGAGGTGAATGTTCCAGTTGCTTGTTGCTTTTCCTTTTGTGGTGGTGTGGTGGTTTGTTGCCTCCTTGTCATAGGAATTTGTAGGAGGAAGTGGAGTTTGTTAGGCTTCAAGATAAGCTCCAAGGATGCAACCCATTTTTGGGGGAGAGGGATTCAATGGTGAGGAAATTCAACAAATCAGGCCAGTTTTCCACCTGCTCCTTTTATAAGGCACTTTGAAAGACCGCAACGAAAGAGAGGTGACATCACGCGGCCAAGATTTGGTTATATGTTGCTCCCCCTAAGGTTGTGGCTTCCATTTGGCTAGTGGGGAAGAAGAAGAAGAAGCTAACTATTGACAATCTTCAAAAATGTCATTGGTGGTTCCCAGTATTTGTATCATTTGTATAGAAAACGTGCAAAATCCATTAATCATTTCTTCATCCATTGTCCCTTCATCTCCTCGAAATCTTCAGGATGGCATGGGTTATGCCAAGGACAATCAAGGATGTTCTTTTGGCTTGATACAAAAGTGGAGTTGGGAAATAAAGTTGAATGGTTACGAGGCTGGTCTTTACGGCAGTTCTTTGGGCAATCTTGAGGGAAAGGAAGTAGGTCTTCCAAAAGATAAGTGGGTCAATGTGGGGATGTGATTGGGAAAATTAAGCTAAAGGTGTTTGGGTGGGCAACGCTTCCAATTTATGTTTTTTGTATACTTTATTTGGCCTATAGCCTTGCACCAGTTTTTGGCGTGATTCTTTAATAAAAACCTCATTAATTCTCAAAAAAAAAAAAAAATTTGAAGAAGTTTTGATTACTTCTTTATTCAAATATTCTTGTGGGTGTGCGACAACATTCTAGAGCCACGTGGCAAAAGGGGATGGAAATACAAAGTTTTCTCATGGGATTGCGGGTGTCAGGGCAAGGAGCAACAAAAATCACAATATTATTGAGGATGGGGCTAGAGTGGAGAAGTCAAGAATCTGTGAAGTTGTTATTCAGTACTATAAAGACTCGCCACCTAGTGAGGGAAGGAGGCGGTTGAGACTCAATGAACTAGCGCTTTGAGATCCCTCAAAAGACCGGTATCCAAGGCAGATATAAAGAAGGCAGTGGATGTCATAGGAAGCAACAAGGCCACATAGCCCAACAGACATCCGATGGCCTATTTACAAAAGTTTTAGGAGATGGTGAAAAAGGAAGTTTGCACTCTCATTTACAAGTTCTTCGAAAGCAATCACTTAACATGTGAGATAAGTTCCTCCTTCATTGCATTGATACCTAAGATATAAGGTGCTGAAAATATAAGAGATTGCAAGCCAATCAGCTTGATTGGAGCCCCATACAAGATCTTGGGAAAGAAGACTTTGGCTTCAAGATTCCAACCGATACTCAAGTATCATATCCAAGGTACAAGGTTGCTTTCGTGGAGGAATGACAGATATTTAGGGCTGTCAACGGGCCAGGCGTGGGGTTGGTCTTGGCTCGGATTTTGAACTATTTCGGGCCGAGCCTATTCAAAATTCTGATTTTGGAGGCCTGAGCCCAGCCCATTGACACCCCTACAGATATTGGACATGACACTGGTGGCCCACATGTGCATTGATTCTCAGCACAGGGAAAGGAGGTAGTATGCAAGCTAGATATTGAGAAGGTGTACAACCATGTGAATTTAGACTTTTTAGACCACATGTTAATGAGGTTGGGCTGTAGAAAGAAGGGAAAAAAAATGGAAGAAGTGGTTGCAAGCATGCATAAAATTAGCAAGATTCTCAATTCCAATCAACGGATCACCTAAAGGTTTTTTCAAATCTTTGAAGGAGCTTAGGTAGGGAGACTTATTATTTCCATATTTGTACATAGTCATGGTGGTAGGTAAGATGTTGGATAGGGGTGGTTGAAGCCAAACTCCTTAGCGGTTTCAAGGTGAACAACAGCTTTTGTGTATCACACCTCCAATTTGCGGATGATACCAACATCTTTTCCAATCTTGGAAGTTATAGAGGCAGACAACCTAAAAAAGGTAATAAGGTGCTTTGAAGTAGTATCAGGACTAAGGGTCACTATCCACAAGAGTGAGATGGTAAGCATTAGAGTTTCAAAGAAAGAGCACTAGCTAAGACATCCGGATGTAAGGTGGGGATGTTTCCTACTACCTATTTAGGTCTACCCCTATGCATTGGCAAACCCACAAAGAATGTATGAGACAAGGCGATTAAAAGTATGAAAAGAAAGTCATCGTCATGGGAGCGCTGACACTTGTCAATGGTGGAAAGTTGACTTTATTTAAATCAGCAATATCGAATCTTCCACTATACTTTCTATCGTTAGTCAAGTGACCCAGCGATATCATGGCGAGATTGGAGAAAAAGGTTATCGTAAGAAAACCTAAGGTAAAGGAAGAGGAAAGGTGGACAAAGGGGTCATCACTATAGAGGACCCCGTTGGTGTGGAGATCTATCAATGGGCTAAGGAAGAAATTGTTAGGAGGGGTTAGAAGTTCACTTGGAGATGGGAAAAGGATTTGATTTTGGAGAGATGTGTGGATAGGAGAAAGACACCGGAGGGAAGTGTACCTGAGGTTGGCAACTTTGGCCACAAATGTAAATGTGTCAGTTTGATGCCTGCTACACAAGGTTAGAAGCTGGATCAATGTGGACCCCACCATGCCAAAGATGAGGAGATTTAATTCATTTCTCTATCAAGAAAGCATAGTGGCATATCCCCATCGCCAACCACGAGCAATGCCATGCCATGGTCCATTGATAGGTCCAGGAGACTGCTTAGAGGGTGTCACTCTAGGAAAGAAAAAGCTCATACATCCTTTATTTCATCGTATGGAGCCCCTACAAAAATGGCACACTAGCATGGTTGGTAGGATTGGGAAGAAAAAAAGGTACTCACAGTGGACAACCTTTGAAAGAGTACGGTTATTGTTAATGCACGTCTATTATGCCTTCAAAATGAGGAATTGGTCGGCAATTTATTTATCCATTGTCCCTTCACAAAGGATGTGGGGGACCGAATTTTTGGCTATGTAGTACCCAATGGGTGATGTTGAAGACGATCTCCAAATTCTTTACATCGTGGCACAGGGGCGGTTCAAGGAAATTAGGAAGAGTGTTATGGAGGCTGCTTGTGCTAGGAGGTATATGGGCTTTATGGAGTGAAAGGAACAATCAATGCTTCCACAATGGACGAATATCAGCCTTGGAAGTCTTTAGGAGGATGAAACTAGAAGTAGTGCGGTCAGCGGCGAATGTAAATACACTAAGAGGTTGTAATCTTTACGCGGAATCGTAGGAATGACTGTAGTTTTGGGGTCGTCATAATTTAAGGAGTTTTGCTACAATTCTTCCAGGGCTTTCTCAACCCTAGTTATTTAAATAAAACTCATTGTTTAAGAGATTATTTAAATAAAACTCGTCAACTTCCAAAAACTATTCTTGTGGGTGTGTTTCTTCATACATTCTTGCAATCCGAGTATTGAGATCCCACTAATTTGATAACTGAATTGCATCAAATTGTGACATTGTTATAACACACATCCCAACTATGAGATGCTTTTTTCCTTCTTTTTCCTTTGATTTTTCTCTTCTTTTTTTCTTCTTCTTCTTCTTCTTTTTTTTTTTTTTTTGTTTTTGAGGAATAATTGTTCATTCATTAGAGGGAAAAAAAAAAAAAAAGCAGAGGCATTAGCCAAGACAAAAAATACAAAGCTAATCACACATCCAACTATGATATGCTCATTTTAATCCATGGAACGATTTTCGCAGTATGCACATTCTGCCTTTGTGAATCACAGGATCAAACCCTAAAGCTATCTACATTTAGAAATCTTCTTCGAAAGATCTATTCAAGAATGTGGTCTTCACATCCATTTGCCAAATCCTGAAGTCACAGTGTGCAATTTCCACTAGTGTTTTAAATAGCTACACCATGTAACATAGTTAAAGCTAGGTAGCTCATTAAAATAGCTTAAGTCGCATGTAGCCTACGCTACACACTACAAATTATACGACACACGCTATGTACCTTACATAACAAGTTATTTTTCACTATAACATTAAAATCAATTAATGCTTTCAATGATTTGTTACATTTCAATATACAATAAAAATTAGATAATCTTTTCAATGTTTTTAGTAAAATAATATACGTAACAATATTAAATCAGTTTCATTGCTCTTCTTTACCTTTATACTTCATCATTGTCCTTTCCCTACAACTTTAGGTTGCATTTGGTTGCACCAAATATCATGAAATTTTGTTAAAATTCATAATTAATTAGTATAATTTGGTTCAAGATATCATGAAATTGGTGTAAGCAAGCGCAACCTTGAATAAAAATTTAGTAGTGTACAGCTTACGCTACACGCTATGTAGCTTACGCCCCACGTTTTAAAGTTGTGAGCGCTACACTACACGATATTTGCTATTTAAAACACTGCTCTCCACTAGCAAAATCCTAATGGATTTCAACATAGTGACTAGCAAAAAGGTTTTACCATAGATGATGCCCTCTTTACAAAAATGGATGGAAAGGCAAAATCTTCTTAATCACAAAAGATGCGATCATCGCATGGCAAAGACAAGTCTCTAAGGTAATTGCAGATTTCAAAGTTTGTTCATTGTTGCAAAGATGGAGTCACTAGTGATAACTCTAGAATTAAACAGAGTGAATGCTCAAACTCTTAGACGGGGGGAGCATTGAACTTCTGAGTGAAACCTCTCACAATAAGTCGAGCTTTGTAGTTTCTACACTTCAATCATAACCTATTTTCTGCTTTTAGACCCATTATAGCCTATATATTGTATGTTTGTGAGGAAAACATAGCATCCATCTCAAGGTATGCAAAAACGGTTATCCAATGGCCATTACATAACGATAACAGCGGCCACTATTATGCGTTACAAGGTCGTAACGACCGTTACAGAAAAAAGACCCATAAGAGCCAATACATGTTTTTCAAGTGTTTTTGAGAGTGAGAGAGAGAGAGAGAGAGACCATAACAGCCATTATGGCCCGCATGGTAATAGTAACAGCGGTGGCCGTTATGACCACCATTACCGTTACGGAATACCATGATCCATCTCAAATTGCATGGCCTTCCATACTCTGCATTCGATGATGAAATGGCTCCTTGGTAGGAAGGAGGATTTGTGTCCTTTATTTCAGACACCACGGAGAACACCTTTCCTTGAACATAAAGAGATCAAGTTCCTGTACTCTGTCACTGCATCTGGTCGAAGGCACTGTCAGTTCTCCATTTTGTACTTGTTTCCATTATTTTCGTACTCAAGCAACTATGGGCTATACAACCCTAGAATTAGGAGAACTCAAATAAGTAGAAACATAAAAACAGCAGTTTATAGTTACTATTTTATTATTATACTGGTATTTCACAAGTGCCAACGTCAGTAAAGGTACATAGAACTATAAATAAGTGGCAACTTCTGTTAGGAAAATAGCGATGAAGGTCCATGGTGTTTTTTCAACAACATGGTACACAAGTAGCTGACAAACAACATTAGCATAATTTGAGACACATAGGACTAAGTTTATCCCTCCACTGTTAATACCATAAAATGTCTTCAAGATGGAAATGAGAAGGATATGATGTAAATAAAATTTTTAATTTTTTTTTTTTTTAAAAAAAAAAAAAGGAATAAGGGCTTTCAAAACCCCAGGAGGCTTCCATGCCAAAATAAAAGAAAATAAACAGGTTATTGTGCCAAGTAAAAGGTTTGTCTTAATAATATTTTATACCAAAAGCAAGAGATGAGAGGGTAGAAATGACAAGATATTTTGTTGCATTTGGGAAAGACTGCACAAGCCTGGGAGGGTTCCGGAAAAGGATTAGAAGGATAGTATCCTGGGAAAAAAAAAATCAGATAACAATCAACCTTACTTTGCATAAAACATTACTAGGAAAAATCAAAATAACACAACCAAGTTAGTTGTATAGAACAAAGAAGGATGGTTAGGAATGTGGGAAGAACATATGAATCTGAGGGGGTCGAGGCTAAGTGAAGGGATATAGAGCATCACTGAAATGACAGATCAAGGCTAACGCTCATTCATGTGTCAGAAGGTACCAATACATTGGTAAGGACAAGTGGGATATGGAACAAAGATTGTCAGTTAAATGGGGTAGATTGCGAACCATGGACCCATGAGTACATGAGAAAAGGAATAGAGGGAAAGGAAGAAGAGGTTCATGAGAGAATTGAGAATGCAAAACAACCTTTGCATGTTTGGAATGATGATACATGAACAATGTCTTAAATCACAGGATTATTTAACTTAATTCATAAGCACTCGAACAACAATTAATGGGGCCAAAGGCCCATTGATCAAACAACTGAGTGTAAGAAAAGGAATATACAATGTAAATATCTTTGCATGAGTAGATGAAGAGTATTCATTATCGCCTAAAATAATCAATATAAGCCATATTTTATCAGAGTTCAATATCATTATCTGCACATTATTTTCCATAGAAATTAAAAAGCATAGTTGACCATTTCCAATTAAAACGGAAAGACTGAACCAGTATAGGAACCCAGCAAACCAATACGATCAGAATCATCAAACAAGAAACTACCAAGTATAATAACAAATTCAAAGTAACACTCATCCACCAGCTTATTAAAAATGCAAAGCAAAGAGATTTTTCAAGTAAACCCACAGGTATATGGTATTTGTTAATAAGTAGTGGACCAAATGACTCAGTTCAAGTCTTATTATCAATAGGGACGTGGCGACATGAACAACTCCAAATCATCCAGATATTCTCTTTCAAGCAGAGTAAATTTGTGCCAACATAAAACTCTAGATAGATCCCAAGAACTTAAAAGGAAATGGAGGTGAGCCAGGTCTAGACATGACGTTGCAAGAGCAATTCAGAGATAAGAAAATAGAAAATTAAAATATGGCATTTGATTCCTAGAAAACAACTTAAGGAATGATTCGCTGTTCACAGACTAGGGCATTCTATGGCATCTAGCATCCTAGTAAGCATGTAAGTAAACACAATTAGCAGGATTATAATGAATCACTGTCAACTGAACAAGCATCTGATCTATTTATCGTGCAAATGCAATGTTATTCAGAATTCAAATTTAAATTTCTAAGGGGTGACTTTACCTAACAACAAAGAAAATGCAAAATTCAATACATAACATCATCCTTCATGCCACACGACAACCAAACAAGCAAATAGACAACTTAGGAAGTGGATATGTGAATAAATCATAGTGATGAATACCTCGAGGCAGCGCTTTATCAAGCTGTTCCAATGCCTCCAGTGAGTTACGAGTGGGGCGAACTGGCTGCATCCCAAATGCCTGAGCATATGTCTCATCAAACTCCTCAAAGACTGCCTTCCGGTACGCAAGGACTGTGGCCACGCTGTGAATCCAATCTATACTCAGATGCTCCTCTCTATCCCGAGGTGTCAGTGCCAACCGTTGTACAAAAGAAAGCGCTTCTGCAGGCTGAAAATTATCTCTCGCCTTCTTAATCTGCTTCGCTGAATAAACCACTCCAGGATCATACTCCTCCACATCAACTGAAAAGTACCCCTCCACGCCAGCAGGCCGGAAATTGAATGGATTCCGACACCGACAAGCCAGCCCAAGAGCACGCCTCCGTTTTCCCTCGTCGACAGCCTCCTCCACCGCTTTCATGAAATTACGCGAGTTTGTCTGCCGTGACTTTTCACCATAGTGAGGCTCGAATGGAATGAGCTCAGCAGGATCGAACCATCCATAACTGCTATCACCGAAGAAGGCGACCAGGACATGGCCTTCTCGCTTAGACCGACGGACGGACGACGACGCAAAGGCTTCGTTGAAGATATGGCCCGGCCACCAAGGGTGGGATTTCACCTTTCCCCACACCATGTCACCTGCTTCAAACCCGTAGCTCAAACCCTCTCCCGCATCCAGAACCTCGAACCTCCCATCGTTTTCAGAAAACTTAGCATTGACACCTCTCTCGATTCCTCCAGACCTCATAGCCAAACACTCTGCTCCGTTTCTACCTGCAAAACGCATGTCCTCCGTCTTCATCTCAGAAACCCTAGCTCCTGCTCCTCTCTCAAATCCTCCTCTCGAATCAAGCTCCGAGTCCGAAGAAGCATGAATTCCCGCCACTCCAGACATCCCAGCAGCGAAATCGCTGTTCCCGCCATCGGAATCCGAAGCATCCTCGTCTTTGATCTCAGAAACCCTACCTTCCGACTCTCTCTCGGCTTCTCCTGAATCGAGCTCTGATGAAGAAACCCTAGCTTCCCCGCCTCGAGAAGAATCGACGCTTCCGTTGGAAACCCTACTTTCGGGATTGAACTGTGGAGAAGAAGAAGAAGAAACCCTAGCTTCTTCAGACCCCATCTTCGAAGCCGTCTTTCAGACACTCGTCTTTTCCGCCCTTTTATAGCATCGAGATCGTATGCTGTGGATTTCTGTTCCAATGAAATAAGACTGAGAGAAAGGAGTGCGCATTTCACCCTTTCGCGGAGGAAGAGAGCGGCGGGGAGATTGGATTTTTCCTGTTCCTTTTTTCTTTTTCTTTTTTCTCATTTCTTTAAGGGTTGGGTATGGATCTTGGCTAGCCACACGTGCCATTTTCCAAGCAGCACAAGTGCCAGCCGGAGTGTGTGGGACACTTCGTTGAGACCCCGATTGCCTGCAGCGGGAAGCTAGGTAGGGCCCACCGTGATGTTTGTGAGATATCCACCCGTCCATCCGTTTTGTCAGATCTTCCTATAACAAGGGCCCAAAAATAAAGCCAATCCAAAACTGAGTAGACCTCATGTCTATATGCCATCCATACCGTTCATAAGATCATTGCCACGGAATGAACGGCCCACTTGAGTTTTGGATCCGCCTCAATTTTTATTTGATGTCCTGGCGTGGTCAAAAAATAGATGAACGGATAGATTTCTCCAATACATCATGGTGGCGCCACTTAGCTGATGTAGCTAATGGTCAGCTGATGTGAAAAATCAGGGTGATTAGCATGAAATCGGATTGCGTACTGAGTTACTCAGTATGCTTTTATCATGCTGAGTAAACTCAGTTGGGCTTACCCTGAATGTGTGTGGTTTATCAACGCTGTACACCGGTTTTTTCAGCTCATTTTAACGATTGAAGCAAAATTTGAAGTAGGTCCAAAGTTCAGTTGGACCACACCACATGAAACAGCAGTAATAATGACTTCCACCGTTGAAACCTTGGTAGGGCCCAAAGCAATGTTTATTTGTAGTCCATCCCCTTTGTAAGATCGCAAAGACATGGATGAAGGAAAAACACAAATAGCAAATTAATTATGGTGAGGATCACTTGAGATTTGAATATATTTAGTTTTTGAGCTAAAGCCCGCAAAGTATCTATTAAAATGGATAGACAGAGTGGATAAAATATGTAAATTACGGTAGACCCCATGAAATTAAAATTTACTCAGTACGATTAGCGTATGACTCAGTGTACTGGTTTGGCTCACCCTTTGACTGGATCAGATTGATTTTTACAACAACGCTTATCATGGTGTGGCCCACTCATTGGACGGATTGGATTATCTATATTTTAAAAACATTAGCCAGAGAAAGAATGCTCGCATCGTGACTATGACACAGCCGCTGTATCTGACCATTTCTTGGCTTTTCGCGTTGCCATCCAGCAGTCTCGATCCGCACACCCGAGGGAGGGCAGTCTCCAGGCACTCGATTTCCATACGTGAACACGTGCCAAGCATATGATTCAAGTAGTAGTTTTTTGTGCGCTCACTGTACAAAGATAATCGAGCGGTTAGTTGAATTTGATCGAACCACTTGCTGTTAGAAGGGAACTGTGTAGTAACTCAAAATGCTCGTTGTAATGAGTAAGCTCTGTGAGTTCCACTATGATTTATGTATTTTATCAGCTTTGTCCATCCATTTTAATAGATAATTTTAAGGTTGGCACCTAAAAATAAAGCATATATAATGTTTAAATGGACCACACCACATCAAACAATTAAATTAAATGTATACCACTGAAATATTTTGGGGGCCATAAAAGTTTTAGATGAAGCTTATATTTTTTCCGTTCATCTATTTTTATACGATCTTATGAACAGGTTGGAAGACAAATAAACATCACTTTAAAGCTTAGAAATGTTTCAATGGTGGAAATTATTATCCTCATTGTTTCCAGTGGTATGATCCACTTGATCTTTGTATATGCTTTAATTTTGGGGTCAACCCTTTGAATTATGTGGATGGACCACATACATTCAAAGTGGGCCAACTGAATTTACTAAGTATGATAAGAGCTTATTATAAGAGCTTATTAAGTAACTCAGTACTGAAACTGATTTCTATGTTGTTGGCTTTTAAAAGAGAAGGTTCGGTCCAACTGGACTGTTCTGAACAAGGCAAGTGTCTTAGAGAACAGTAATTTCCTGGAAGTGGATTGGCTACACACAACAACATGGCTGCTGACACTCATCATGCTCAAAGTTACATGGCCCCAAAACGTCTGAAATCGAATTGCGTGCTGAGTTACTCAGTAGGCTCTTATCGTACTGAGTAAACTCTGTTGGGCCCACCGTAAATGCGTGTGGTTTATCCACCCTGTCCATCCATTTTTAGAGATCATTTTAGGCGTTGAGATCAAAATTGAAGTATATCCACACCTCAACTAGACCATACCACATGAAACAGTGGAAGCATTGGTTTCCACCGTTGAAACCTTTCTAAGGCACGCAGTAATGTTTATTTTTCATCCAACCCGTTCATAAGATCAAAAAGAGATGGATAAAGGGAAAAAAACAAATATCAACTTGATCTAAAACTTCTGTGGCCCCTAAGAACTTTTCAACGATAGAAATTCAAGTCAAACTGTTTACGTTGGTGTGGTCCGTTCAATCTTTTTATAGGCTTCACTTTTGGGCTAAAGCCCTAAAATTATCTGGTAAAATGGATGAACGGGTTGGATAAATTGCATGAATTAAGGTGAGCCCTACAGAGTTTACTCAGTACACTTAGGGTACGGAGTTACTCAGTATGCAATCCGCTTCCAAAACGTCATATGTACAATGTCCATACAATTCATCAATTTGGCAAGGTCATTTTAAAGTACAAGCCTAAAAATGAGTTGTATCCGAAGTTCAAGCGAACTACACCACAAATAGCAGTGGGACAATTATTTTCATGTTAAAATATTTATAGGGCCCACCATAATATTTATTTTTCGTCTAATTTGTTCATAAGGTCACATAAATATGGATGAAGATGAAAAACAAATATTATATTGATCTTAACCTTCTATGACCCCCAAAAGGGTTTCGATGGTAGACTTTCAATCCCCATTGTTTTTCATAGTGTAGTTTACTTGATCTTTGGAATTGTCTTATTTTTCAGCTTAGGCCTTACGGCGAGCTCACCAAATGGACAGACGGTTTAGATATTAGCCGTACCTTATGATAGGACTCACATAACTTGGTGACGTCAACACACCCGTGTTGTCAGTGGTGTCTGGTACACCAGCCAATGTGCTTCCAAATTTAATGTTTGTTGCAATGTGCGCCATCACAAGCTATATTTATTGTAGCAGGATGACAAATCAATGATGACGTAGATCAATCATAACACAAAAAAATAGAAAGTCTCTATTTGTGGCAGGAGGGAATTAGTTGTTACTAGGTTAACAGCTTAGTGGGTGTTACCCCTACTCACGTAAGGCACACCTTTATGTAATTTTTGTATATCCATGCCGCCCATCTATTTTCCATTTCATTTTAGGACACATCCCAAATTATAGGAAGATCCAAATCTCAAGTGGACCATACATATAAATTGTGATAAATAATCATTAAAAACCTTTTGTAGCCCACCAAAGTTTTAAAAGTTTATAATTTCAAATGTATATGAATTCCCGCCAACTATTTAAAAATAATGGGAAGGTGATGTGCATATCAGCCTCCCATACTCCCAGAGCATACGTTTGGAAATATACTTTTGAAATTTCAAATTTATGGAATGGTCATATATTCCCACAAATTATCTTTAAATGGGGGGAGATGATGTGTGCACCAACTCTATGTGTTCTTTATGTTCGTCGAATTGAAACAATGGTTTGTGATGTGGTCCATTGTGAATGCGATTTGGCTCGTGACTAGGCTTCACAATGATGTATGCATCTTATCCACGCCATCCATCCATTTTCCCTGCTCATTTGCAAATCCAAAGCTTAGGTGGACTACACCATAAGAAAGTAGTGTTGATTGATCATCCACCATTACAAAATTTTGGGGCCCACCATAATGTTCATTTGTCATCCAACTTGTTGATAAGGTCACACAGACTAGATGAAGGGAAAACACAAATATGAGATTGATGCAAAACTTTTGTGGCCCCCCAAATTTTTTAAGAGGTAAGCTTTTAATCCCCATTATTTATTGTGCAGTGGTCCACATGAAGTTTGGACGTGCATCAAATTTTCTTTACTTGTACCCTAAAATGAGTTGATAAAATTAATGGACAGCGTGGATAAAACATATACATCATGGTGAGGCGTATAAAACTTTGACACCAATTAATTGGTCTAAGTTGGGGTCACTAACTAAACTGTATTCCATTCAAGCATAAATATCTTTACAATTGGATTGATCTTCGCCATCCACTCGTTGACCTAAAAATGGGTAGTAGTCTCAAGCTATTATTACTTGGCTCTCTATAATTGTCACAATGGTGCACAAGATGGTCCATCACAAATCATTATAGTGGAAATATCTCTATAAGTAAATGATTTTTACAATCCAATAATTAATCTAAAAATCAATAATAGAAGTATATGTAAGTGTTGTTCAATTCGGACGAATGATCACAGGACCTGATTTTGGTAAAACATGTATGAATAGATTAAATGTGGGGCATATTAGAGTTGTGTTTGTGACACTTGTGACTCCTAGGCACCGAATTAATTAGATTATTACTAGATTTGTGAAGATTACCTTATCTATTTAGCCGCCATTTGTTAAAGTAATCAGACAATTTATGAATGAGAGGGTTGGACCTTTTCAATGAATCCTTTGTTGCCTTGGAGACAATGACTCTTCTTTCAGCAGACAGTAACATATAAAAATAACTAAAAATAATGGCTTGGTTACTGATTGAAAATATTCGTTAGGAGGGTGCCAGGTGTCCTGTGCCACAACGCTCCAAATTTAAGGGGTTGAGCACGAACTCGATCCTCAATATTCCATATGTCACTTGTGCTTTTGTGGAGGCATGAATTGATTGTGCTTTTAACTTGATATCTGGGAAATCATAAAACTAAGCTAAATAGTGCAACATACTATGAAATAAATGCATTTAAAACAAGCAATGGAATGAAATATATAATGTACATATATCCAAAGTATGGGGTCCACAATTGAGGCCCAATATACATTTCCAAAATACACCAAAATGTGTCAAATATAAAGTCTATCCAACAAATAAAATATATGTCGTTTCCAGTCGAGCAGCGAGCTGGCTACAATGGCTTGTCTAATAGCTAGAAGTAGAACTCCTCATGTACGCATCCTCCAATGTGTATGCCTCAGTGACTCCTGCATCTACAACAATATTTGCTTGGTGTTTTAAAACACCGTCCCAGATTAAGAGTGACTGATTAATTGTAACGCCCCGATTTTTTAAACCAGAGTATACTGCTCGTTTTCCAAAACCCCGAGTGTTAGCCTTTAAAATTCAGTCTAAATTTAAATCATCTTATCATTAACCAGAGTTAGCAGCAAACGTAGGTAAGGTAAACCGTGCATTTTATGAAAACATTCCAAACACCAAAAAAATTCAAATGTAGTGCCCGTACAAAACTTATACAATCTCAAATAACAAAGTTCATTAAAAAAAATATAAATCTATCATCTAGTGATGAAGCTCAATATAGGTCGCAAGAACCCCGTCTAGCTCATCGGCTGCCCGATCTACTTTATCAACACAATGAACAACACCGACTTACTCTACACCTGCATCAATTGATATGGTTTGATAGCACCAATAGGTATTGCAATGAGGAGTACCTTTAAGATCATACACTTATCATTCATAATCCAGTATAAATCGGATGATACGAGGAGAGACATATTAAACAATGCAATTTAAAATCATGATCATATATTCACGAATAAGCCAGTTAACATAATTTCAATATTTTAAAAAATGTAATAGCAATCACAATGCAAGTGAATGTGTCCAGATAGTCAGATAATTAATCATACAACTTTCTATTGCACCCATAAATTACATTGTACGTGAAGTCCGCAAGATGGCTAGAAAGTCAATAAGTAAACTCCTGGTCTATCCAAAAATCACAATACAAGTAAACTCCGCAAGATGAATAGAAAGTCAACATTTAAACCTCTACTTTACTTGAAAATTATATCATACGTGAAATCTGTAATATGATTAGAAAATCGATAAGTGAACTTCGGCTCCACCCGAAAATCAATCCACTTTTCCCCATAACAACCCTCGAGGGTCGGTAAAAAGTAACCTAGGAGTAATAGTCTGCACCTTTGTAATGATTTGTCCGACTTAGATCGCTTATAGGGTTAGGATTTTAGGGAAATATAACCAAAGCCTAAACAAATGTGAAAGCTTTGCAAGATTTGGGAAAAACCAACCTACATGATCTAGACTCACAAATGCGACTCAACACCTACCTACAATCGTTACCAAAGGGACTTCGATGAAGGATCCGAGGACAGCCAACACGTAGATCAAAGAGGATAATAATAAACTTACTCAGTCGATCTCCCTCTGACACTCTTCTTTTTCTCCCTCCTTTTATCTTTCTCTTCACTATTAGGGTACACAAATTCGTATGGAGAGGGATGTGAAATAAAATGCTATTTATAGTGCCAAAACGGTGCAAATGATCCCAGTGGCCCATTATTCATTATTAACCCTATGGGAGGTTGTTTTCAACATCAGGGCCCACCAGCAAGCCCAATACCCCATGTGCAAGAATGTCTAACCTCACCAAATTCGACTTACTTCCATTACCAAAAATCGAGTAAAGGCTATGGACTTTGGAAGTTTTTAGCTATGGATAAAAACTGTAGCTAAAATGCTACGGTTTTAATCCGTAGCTAAAACCTCCTTATTCTGTAGCTAAAACCTAGCTACCACCGGGATATTATCAGAGATGGATGGTGCTTAAGGGGCTCATTAGAATATATGTGTTTTATCTAAGCGGCTCATAAATTTTAATATATAATTTTAGTGGATGAGCCCAAAAAGTAGGTAGATTGAAGGTCTAATTGGACCACATCATAAGAAATAAAAAATAAATAAATTTCCATTGTTAATATTTTATGTGGTCCGCTTACAGCTTCGATATAACTCATTTTTTGGATCAACCCTTAAAATAATTTTTTAAAAAAGAATGGACGGATTAGATAAATAACATACATCACGGTGGGCCCCACATGACCTAAAACTAAGCACTTAAAAGTGTCATCCGTCACCGCCCCCAAAACACAATCCCCAAATCCCTCTCAAATCTCTCTCACGCGCCCGCCCCTCTCCCAAAACCCAAACCCAAACCCTCTCCCTCTCTCTCTCTCTCATGTCGCCGTTAGGGTTTTCCAGTCATCCCTCCGTATCTGTCTCTCGCCGGAATACGCAAACGGGTCATCCCTCCATATCTGTCTCTCACTGGAATACGCAAATGGCCACCAGATTTTTCCAGTCATCCCTCTCGGCGTCGATCTCTGACGCATCAACCACTACAGAGGTTGTTCCGAGCAATATAGGAGGAGTTTCCCCATCCCTCCTTTCCTATTATGTATCCAGCTCCACTGCAGAAACGAGGTATCATCTCCACTTTCAACCTTTTTTTGTTTTTTTTTTTTTTTTTAAAATTTCAGCTGATATCATGATGACAAGTGGGTTAGTGATTTAATTTTGCTGCTTGAATGCATGATTCGTGCTTTTAGTTGAATTTTTGTCTTTGACAGTGTGAGTTGTATTCAGTTTCCTTCATGCTTGAAAATATTGGATTGCCCATTGCTGTTTCCCATTTTGCCCTTTTTATTATTATTATATATGATTAGTGCGTTTACTGGGATTTTGTTATTGCTAGTCATGAACTACACCATTTGGTTTTTGAGTTATCTCTCTCTTAAAAAAAAAACTAGTGTTTGTGGTCATAGGGGCTTTTTTATTATTTTATATTTTGAGTTCTGTTTGCTTTTTTATGAATTTTTGTTTTCCTCTATTTGTTTAGTAAGGAAGGTTACATTTATATATGATTTTTTTTTTTGAAATTTATGGAATTTTATCTACCACATTAAAAGATCACTTAGGGATTAGAAATTTTTGGCTTTTTTTAATATATATATATATATATATATATAAAGGGATTTTTCATTTCTTTGAAAAATAAACAAGAATACCCATTTTCCTCCTTGTTTTTTCAAGTCATATATGCTGATGGTATTGTATTTTGTTGTTGTTTTTTCATGAAATGGCGTCTTAATGTAGGACACATTTGGGTTATTTTCCTCTTCAAAGACTGAACTAAAAATCCATTTGCTTGCATCCATTGCATGTATGTATGTATGTATGAATCTGTGGATTTGGCACTTTAGGTGGTGTTGGACACATTTAGGTTATTTCCCCCTTCAAAGACTCAACCAATCCCTTTTTGTTGCATACATGCATGCATGTGTCATGTATGCATGTATAGTTGTGGCATTGTATTCTTTTTCCTTTTCATATAGTGATGTCCTAATGTAGGATATTTTGGGTTATTTCTCCCTTGAATGACTAAAGTAAATGCATTTAGCCAGCCTGTATGTATGTATGTTCGTATTGGTTTCTTTTGCTTTTTCATACAATGGTGTTCTAATCTAGAATATTTTTGGGTTATTTCTACCTTGAGAAAGGCATTTTGTATGCTCTTTCACAGAGGGTTGCCCTTAATTTAGATCAGTCTGAAGAATCATGGATCTTCTTTTGGAGGGGCCTCTTTTTTCAACACCAATTTCATCTTCTTATATTTCACAAGATTTATAGATGTATGAAATTGTTATAGTTCTCGGATTTCATATGAAAATGATGATCTATACGCTGAGCTTTGGCATGCATCACGGCGGGGTTACTGTTCCGTTGGCTTCCGCGGTCCTTCCGGTCAAAATTCCGTCAACCTTCGTACCATATCCGGTGTTTGCACACGATCCTAGGTCAGGTTCCGCGCACCGATGACGGCTTGATCTGAAAGTTGTATCATAGCGACCGCTCCGTCGCTGCGATTCCAACGCCGCGTCTTGTGCGTAAAACCGACGCTTAGATCATAAGTTGGGGACTATGCATTATTATGACCATGGACCGCGTATTGCGGGGCCCACCTATTCCATGTGGCACTAATCTCTAGGAAATTATGAGAATGATGACATCACCCTACCCTAGTACCCTAGCTATGGCCACCCTACCCTAGCTATAGCCACCCTACCCTAGCTATGGCCACCCTACCTACCCCTATCCCTCTTACAAGCATTTAATGCTAGCCACCCTCTCTTACAACTCATTATTACCTACCTAAGCTACTCTCCCTCTCTCTTATCTATCCCTCTCTCCTTTATTCCTTCATATTTTTTTCAAGCAACAAATCCATACGTATGAGACCCTCTCCCATTTCTCCCAAGCTACTTGTGTGGTCCACCTTTCCCACCCCTTCATCTCTCATCTCAACCATCCATTTCCCATCTTCCTCCATCAAAGAGAAGCACAAGGAGCTAAGGAAGCCAAGGGAGCAAGAAGATCAAGTGGTGGGTGTCTTAATAGGGTAGATTTTCATATTTTTAAGATGGACCAAGTGAGGCTAACCGATTAATGGTTTGGATCTCACTTTGGACCCTAAGATGTGGCCGATGGCCCACTTGGATCATCATGATCATTCCATGATGGGGCCATTCTCCATGGACCCCATCATGATGTTTATTTCCTTCCATGTTTAGGGTCATCTAGACCATTTATTTTAGTGGAGAAGGGATCTCCACCGTTGGATTTCAATTCCATGGACCCACTTGTAATGGGACCCACTTAATGTATGATTTAGTGCAAGGGAGGGCCCATAGTGCCGGGGTCCCTCCATCACACGGTCTCACTCTCTATATCTCTCCCTTTTTATTTTATTTTTATTTTATTTTATTTTTTTTCTTGTTGTGTGATGATAAGGTTGTATGGCCCGCTTGAATGGACCCCACCATGTAGTAAGTATTTTATTTGAGTAGGGCCCACCTTATATGTGTACTACCCACACCACTCATCAGTGGTGGCCCACCTGAACAGGCCCACCTCAAATGTCCAGACAGTCCAGCGTCGTCCCTGGACGCTGGACGTGTAAATGGGAAAAACACAAATATCAACTTTTTCCAAAGTTTTGGGGTGGCCTATTCATGTAGGCCCCACCTTGATGTATGTATTAAATCCACACCATCCATTCCCTTCCCAAGCCTTTTTTAGCCGTTGACCTGAAAGATGGGATCCATCAGACTTTCAGGCGGGCCATACCGTAGCAAATGGTGGTTTACGCCATTGAAACCTCCCCTAAACTTTTCATACGTTGGAATATGCCCAATATTGGGCTTGGTTTGCTTGTCTCGAGCCATAGAGGGCTACTGGACGGAGTGGATTCGCTGGATATGGACCCCACCTGCAAAATCCATGGGAAAACAAAAAAATCAAAAATAAAAATAAAAACAGCAGCAGCGCTGCCTGCGCACGCCAGCGTCCGGGCGGACGGACGTACCAGCAGCCCAGCACGGCTGTAGCCGTGGGCCCCACCTTGATGTTTATATGCTATCTAAACCGTCGGGTGGGCCACTATCTGACGTGGGCCCACCCCAAAGATCAGACTGATCCAAGACTCGGGCGGCCCACATCAAAGGAAACAGTGTGGATTAGTGTCTACCGTTGGAACCCCTTTTTGGGCCCACAGAAGTTTTGGATCAGGGTGAAATTTATTTTCACCCTTCACCTAGGTCTGCTGGACCTTATCAACGGTCCGGATGGAACATAAACATTATGGTGGGCCCCACATGGAGCACACATTGATGTATGTGTTTCATTCCCACCGTCCGCCTGGACGGTGGACGTGGAGCCACTCTGATGAGTGCGTGGGCCCACTGTGATGAGTGTGTGGGCCCACTGTGATGTGTGTGTGTGTATATATATATATATATATATATATATATATATATATATATATAAAATATTATATTTCATATAATATTTTATGTATTATATATGTATATATATTATATACTATATCTATATTATATACTATATTTATGTATATATTTTTTTTTACCTATGTTGAGGCCCTTGATTGAGGCCCACCTTGATATATAGGTAAGGCCCACCTCAGTACTTGTGGCCCATGGTTGAGGCCCACTTTGATGTATGTGCAAGGCCCAGGGGTCGAGGCCCATTTGATGTATTATGGGCCCATGGGTCAAGGCCCATTTGAGGTATTAAGGGCCCATGGTTTAAGGCCCATTAAGACATATTGGGGCCTATGGGTTGAGGCCCATTTGATGTGCATTTAGGGCCCATTGGTGTGGCCCATGTGATACACATAAGGCCCATAAGATTAGGCCCATTTGATACGTTCTAAAGCCCACGGTTCATAGTCCATTGCAATGTACATAAGGCCCATTGGTGCGGCCCAGTGATGTGGCCCACTTGATGAATACAAGGCCCATATGATATGGCCCATTTGACGTATTTAAGGTCCAATGGGACGTGCTTGAGGTCCATTGCAATGTACGATCCTAACATAAATTATGTAATGATGTTTATGTCAGAGCTATGCCTTGGGAGCAATGGTGGTTTGACGTCCACATTGCAAGTATAATGTGGTTAAATGTCCACATTATGACTTTCCCTAGGGCCCATTGTTAGGCCCATGCGTGTTATGTGCAGGTCGTCTAGGCCCACCTTCGTTATGCACGTCATCCATCCTATATAGCATGTTTAAATTCCATGATTCATGATCATATGCATCATATGTATGCTTGATATGAGAGATGACTGATCATAGCATATGTCCTTGGGCAGATTGTTAGGGACTCCCGTACAAGGGGTGTTGCCCTACATAAGCGCACGATACGCGCAGGATTGCTGCATGACTGGATAGTGTGATTCATGCATTCGCATTGTGTGATATGGTTACTGTATGCCCTAGCGACATCAGGGCCGTAGCCTCCACAGACGTATCGTGGTTGGCAGGATTGGATACCGGAAATACTGTTCTACATGGGGTGCGATAGATATCCCTGGGTGAAAGTCCCTAAACCCTTATGGTACCAGGAGGTTGCTCCAACGTCTAGACCGAGTGGATGCATGAGCGCTGATTGCCGATTACCAGACGGCTACGTCTCCCACGTGTCGTGGTCGGTTGGAAGGGGTGCGGCCTTACCCGCCCGAGAGTAGGGGCAATGCTAGGCTGAGACCACCTCGAGGAATGGGTCCGCTATCGACGAGCCGAGCCCGATATTGGCGGCGGATAGTGAGGTCTTTTCCACTCATCTTATTGCGCCGATGGGGTGCTCGCTTGGAGTGTACTAGACCCTGAATTCCCGATTTGAGCCGTATTGACATGTGGACTTAGTTGAGGATTTGTATGCTTGACTTGCATTTTGCATTGCATGGCCTTGGTATGGCCGACATCATTCTTTGCACCGCATAGCCTTGGTACGGCTAATGGGATTCTTAGCATTCATCAACATGCTCCGCTACTCTGATACTGCATGACTACATTATCACCTTGAGCATACACTTTTACCACCCTCTAAGCTTTCTATAAGCTTATGCACGACCGTTGCGTGCAGGTGACGTTGGTTCGCAGCAGCGCTGAGGCTTGGGCGCGTAGCCGATCTTCTTTTGGAGCTTTTGGTCTATCTTCATTGTATTTCCCTTATGCTCATTGTAACTGTAAAGTTTTTGATTATAGTGGAAATGTGATGGAGTTTTTGGGTGTTGTTTGTGGGTTATGCCTTTGGTTATGCTTATTACGAATCAAACTGATGTTGAAAAACCTCCTTGTAGAATCACAGGATCGGATTTCACAAGATTTATAGATGTATGAAATTATTATAGTTCTCTGATTTCATATGAAAATGATGATCTATACGCTGAGCTTTAGCATGCATCACGGCGGGGCCTAACCTAATGTGTATATTAAAAATTTTCAATTATGGGAGGCAGAAGAATTGACATGTGCTTTATGGGAGGTAGAAGAATTGACAAATATCCATTGTGTGGCATCTGAAGGTGTGTGGAAATTCCTTTTTTAAGGCTCTTCTATTTTGTTTGGTTCTCTTGTCACTTGATTGCTGAATTGCATGCGGTATGGAGGTGCAACGCTTTTTTCTTTTTTCTTTTTTATCATGGAGATGTGGTCTTGGAAGATGCTTTCTTTTATTGTATTTTGGTGAATCTGGAATGAAAGATGTGCAAGTCTTGGCAGATTGACATGCTGTGTTGGAGAATCCTTTTCATGGCTACAGGATGGGCAATGTCTTCCCTTACTTTTAGGATGTCTCTTTCCTTGAATCCATTCCACCTTGGAGTCCTTTTATGCAGGTTGATCTTTTTTCTCCCCCTTCCTTTTTGCCTGGCTTTTTGGTCATGTTTTGGCTTTTTTCTTGTACTTGCAATGGAGGCCTTCTCATCATCTTCTATTCTTCTTCTTCTTTTTCTTTAATATGAGATCTTTCAAAAAATAAGAATAATATAAGTTGAGTAGCCTTCCAGAAAATGCCCCTTGGAGTTGAGATAGTAATTTCTTTTTCTTTTTTTTCTTTTTTTTTTTAAAGGTCAAGGATCTAGGACACAATGCTTTTGAGAACTTTAATATCAACTAAGAGTTTTACCTCTTTCTATCTGCATGATGTAGAAGTTGAATGGATTTTGATGTTATTCCTACATTTCCACAGGTATGGGATCAGATTCATCAAGCAGGTTATTATGTTGATGTTGATACAACAGACAGGAGGATCCAAAAGAAGGTACATGTACTATTCTATTAAAGACTGTTTGTGCAATACTTAATTTCTCAGTACGTATTTGAATGGTAATTATATTTTTATTGATAAGCTATGCTTTTATGGATCAATGAATAAATAAAATACTTCAAAATAATGTACTTTGTTATTTTTCTATTATAAGTGGAAATGATGTTATATAAACTAGTAAATCAGCTTCAGCATGATAATTATGAGGTTCACCCCTCGTTCTTCATATATGTTGACTGCAGAACATTGGTCATATTTGTCCTATCATCCATTTCTCTCAGGCACATCTGGCCTAAGCTTTGGCCCAAGTCATGCTCATAGTGGAGCCAACCAATATGTTGAAAATGTGGGGCCCACCTGCATTATATGCATGGGCAGATGCACATTCAGGATTTTCAGCGCATGGACCATCCATGTTGAGACCCAGCATTGTATAATTGGATCACTGATGCATGGGCCTCACCTATTCATGCTGAAAACCCAAGCTCACTAGACAAGCTCTTGGCCCAAGCATTTTCCTTGTTGGCCACCATCATTGCCATTGTCATAACTTTCCACCAGCTATTTGAGATTGCCTTTGATCTTTTCCTTGTTCTTCTGGGAAAAAAGGAAAAGAAAAGTGAGAAAGGATTAAATCAGTTAGTTGAAATTTGTGTACATATGGATAAAATACATGCATGCTTGTTGGTGCTTCTTGGTGAAAGGGAGACAGTTACATTGCCTTAGCATGTAAGCATTGGCACATGTATCATTCAATTATATGATAATTAACTGGCATTCACCTGCCTCTATTTAGTAGTTGACTACGGTTGGACTATTCCAATTATCTTATCAATTTGATGCCACTGGATGAATTAATCTTTCGATGAGTAGAATGACCTGACTCTAGGACCAAGTCATCTATGTGGTGAGCCCATATGAAAGATGGCTGGGATGTCATGTCACACGGTTTTCATAGTCATGGTTCAGTTCAGTTCAGGTTCAGTTTACAGTTTGGATTCTTGAGGTGCTTAATGAATCTAATTCTTCTAAAAATGTCAACAGTGGCCAGATTTGGTGTTATCTATTAATACCTTTAAAGTATATGGATCTCTAATAACTTTAACTTCCAAGAAGCATTTAATTTGGTAGGGTGCTATTTGCTTTAAAGTACAGGTGGATGTTGTACATTCCTATATTGATTACTCAAGCATGACGGTTATGCGCATTCTTTCAGGTGGATGTTGCAATCATGAGAGTTCCTGTTTCTGATCTGGGCCTTAGATAGGAATGATTGGTGAAATAGGACTCCAGAAGCCAACAAAAATTGCTGGGACAAGGTGGTGGTTGTGATGATGATGATGACTCTTCACTACTAACTCCCAAAGAACAACAACAGGAGAATTCAAAAGTGATGATGATGAGGTACATGATATATGTTCTTGTTTGGTTCAGATGCTGCCAGTCACTGTTGGCTAAGTGGCTATTTTTTATCCAGAGTTTCATCTGTCTACATGTTCTAAGGGGATGAGGATATATACTCTGTTTTACCTAACTTTTTTAAATTTTTTTTTTTTGTTTTGAACAAACTTTTTACGGGATTTATGCTTTTTAGGAAGGAATATTGTTTTTATAAATCCTACTTATGAAATGTTGCTTTTGTTATTTGCTTTTGAAAATTTCTCCACTTGTTTTAGGCTTACCATAATAGCAGGAAAATACCCTGTGCTTGCAGAAATAAGTCTTCTCGTGCTGTGTAGTTGATTTATGCTTGTTTTAAATATAGGTCTTGTCCATCAGGTGGGCCTTGCAGTGAACGTGTGAATTCAGGTTGGTTGTCATTAGCTAAAGGATAACTAGGTTTCTACTTGCCCATAATCTGTATCTGGGTAGCTAAAGCTAATGTGGTTGTCAATATAATGTTAATTGAACATGTGTTGTGTGCATTTTGAACTAATTTTGAACTTGTTGTGTGCATTTTGAACTAATTTTGAACTAATTTGGCACTTATTTTTTTATTTTTTTAATATTGAATGAATTTTGTACTCTATATTTGAACGTATTTATAGTCTTAGGCTCCATTTGGTCATCACATTATTATTTATGAAAACATTTTTTTTAAAAACCAAATGGAGCCTAAGCCCTTTTTTAACTCCGCCAATGCAACTCCTTGAATTACCGGTCCCAAGCCCGAGTAAAGGAGGAGGGAGAAGGGCTTTAGAATGAATCGTCAACTATGGAGGAGACCTTGAAAATAGGTGAGTATCTCTGGTTTTATGATTTTACTTGTACATTCTGTATTGATTACTCAAGCATGACTGTTATGCGATTCTTTCCGGTGGATGTTGCATGTGGGAGGGTTGGAGCTGCATATTTCAGATTCAAGCATCTGGTACGTCTCTTGTCAAGAATGCACATGTGTAGTTCATCAAATAATACATTATGTGATATCGTGTGCATGATATCTATGTTGTAATTTTCCTTATGTATTTTGCTTAAAATCCATGTTTATGCATGATTCTTATGCATTGACATGGATTTGGGCCAAAAAAGATCGAAATGGAAAATTTGAGAAAACAGAAAAAAATTTCTTTTATAAAGTAAGTATTTGGGGCCAAGTGGTTATGTATTTGCTCCATTAAATTTGCTCGAAATTAATGAAGCAGACCCGAATGTGCGTCGGAGCTATTCGGATGAGTGGGGGTCCTTGGAAGGTGGGAACCGCTATTATGACCATGATGAAGCTGTCCATTTCCTATGGACAGCATTGGAGGGGCTTGACCATTTGGACAAGCCGTGTTTGTGTATTTGCTCGAAATTAATGGAGCATACCGGATGTGCGTCGGAGTTATTCGGATGAGCGAGGGTCCCTAGAAGGAGGGAACCATTGTTATGACCATGATGAAGTTCCTATGGATAGACAGCATTGGAAGGGCCTAACCATTTGTGCTGTTGGATGGCCGTGTTTATATCGTATTTGTAGGGACCATACCCTTAACCTAAACTAAAACCTATATCCTAAATCTTAAACCCGAACACATTCTCAAATCCTATAACTTATAACCTAAACCTAAACCCTATAACCTAAACCAAAACTTATAGCCTAAACCCGAACCCATTCTCAAATCCAAAACCTATAACCTAAATCAAAACCTATAACCTAAACCAAAACCAAAACCTATAACATATAACCTAAACCCGAACCCATTATCAAATCCCAAAACCTATAACCCAAACCAAAACCAAAACCTATAACCTAAACCCGGACGCATTCTCAAATCCCAAAACCCAAACCTAAACCTAAACCTATAACCTAAACTCAAATCCCTAAACCTAGACCTAAACCTAAACCTATAGCCTAAACTCAAATCCCTAAACCTTAACCTGTAACCTAACCTAAACCTATACTTATAATCTAAAACTATTCCCAAATCCCAAAACCTATAACCTAAATCTAACCTTTCCCTAAACCTATAACCTAAACTCAATTTCCTAAACCTAAACCTAGACCTAAACCTAAACCTATACCCTAAACTCAAATCCCTAAACCTTAACCTATAACCTAACCAAAACCTATACTTATAACCGAAACCTATCCCCAAATCCTATAACCTATAACATAAACCTAACCTTTCCCTAAACCTATAACCTAAACTCAATTCCCTAAAGCTAAACCTACACCTAATTCTAATCTCAACTCTCTAACCTAAACCTAAACCTAAACTTGAAAACCCAAACTTCAACCCAATCCCGAACCTGAACCCGATTTCCTAAACCTAAACCATAACCCATTCTCAAATCCAAAAACCTATAACTTATAACCTAAACCTAAACCAAAACCAAAACCAAAACTTATAACCTAAACCCGAACCCATTCTCAAATCCCAAAACCTATAACCTAAACCCGAACCCATTCTCAAATCCCAAAACCTATAACCTAAACCTAAACCTATAACCTATCACAAAACCTATAACTTATAATCTATAACCAAAACTTATAACCTAAACCCGAACCCATTCTCAAATCCCAAAACCTATAACCTAAACCTAAACTTGAACCTAAATCTTAACTTAAACCTATAACCTATAACCTAAATCAAAACCTATTACCTTTCCCTAAACCTAAACCTATAACCTATAACCTAAATCAAAACCTATAACCTATAACCTAAATCAAAACCTATTACCTTTCCTAAACCTTAACCTAAACCTATAACCTATAACCTAAATCAAAACCAAAACCAAAACCTAAAACCTAAACCTATAACCTATAACCTATAACCTAAATCAAAACATATAATCAAAACCAAAACCAAAACCAAAACCTATATCCTAAACCCGAACCCATTCTCAAATCCTATGACCTAAACCTAAACCTGAAACCTATAACCTAAACCAAAACCTATAACCTAAACCAAAACCAAAACCTATAGCCTAAACCTGAATCCATTCTCAAATCTAAAAACCTATAACCTAAACATAAACCGTTAACCTATAACCTAAATCAAAACCTATAACCAAAACCAAAACCTATAACCTAAACCCGAACCTATTTTCAAATCTCAAAACCTATAACCTAAACCTAAACCTTAACCTAAACCTATAACCTAAACTCGAACCCATTATCAAATCCCAAAACCTATAACCTAACCAAAACCAAAACCTATAACCTAAACCCGAACCCATTCACAAGTCCCTAAACCTAAAACCTAAACCTAAACCTATAACCTAAACTCAAATCCCTAAACATAAACATAAACCTAAACCAAAACCAAAACCTATAACCTAAACCCGAACCCATTATCAAATCTCAAAACCTATAACCTAAACCTAAACCAAAACCTATAACGTAAACCAAAACCTATAACCTAAACCAAAGCCAAAACTTATACCTAAACCCGAATCCATTCTCAAATCCAAAACCTATAACCTAAACCTAAACATTAACCTAAACCGTTAACCTATAACCTAAATCCAAACCTATAACCTAAACCTAAACCAAAACCAAAACCTATAACCTAAACCCGAACCCATTATTAAATCCCAAAACCTATAACCTAAACTAAAACCAAAACCTATAACTTAAACCCGAACCCATTCTCAAGTCCTAAAACGTATAACCAAAACCAAAACCAAAACCTATAACCTAAACCCGAACCCATTCTCAAATCCTAAAACCTAAAACCTAAACCAAAACTTTTAACCTAAACCGAAACCAAAACCTATAACCTAAACCCGAACCCATTCTCATATTCCAAAACCTATAACCTAAACCAAAACCAAAACCTATATCCTAAACCAAAACCTATAACCTAAACCAACACCAAAACCTATATCCTAAACCCTAACCGATTCTCAAATACAAAAACCTATTACCTTAACCTAAACCTTAACCTAAACCGTTAACCTATAACCTATACCAAAACCAAAACCAAATCCTATAACCTAAACCCGAACCCATTATCAAATCCTAAAACCTATAACCTAAACCGAAACCAAAACCAAATCCCAAAACCTATAACCTAAACCCAAACCAAAACCTATAACCTAAACCCGAACCCATTCTCAAGTCCCTAAACCTAAAACCTGACCTAAACCTACAACCTAAACTCAAATCCCTAAACCTATAACCCAAACCAAAATCAAAACCTATAACCTAAATCCGAACCCATTATCAAATCCCAAAACCTATAACCAAAACCAAAACCAAAACCTATAACGTAAACCAAAACCTATAACCTAAACCAAAGCCAAAACCTATACCTAAACTCGAATCCATTCTCAAATCCAAAACCTATAACCTAAACCTAAAACTTAACCTATAACCTAAACCTAAAACCTATAACCTAAACCAAAACCAAAACCAAAACCTATAGCCTAAACCTGAACCCATTATCAAATCCCAAAACCTATAACCAAAACCAAAACCAAAACCTATAACCTAAACCTGAACCCACCCATTCTCAAATCCCAAAACCTTAACCTATAACCAAAACCAAAACCTAAACCTATAACCGAACCCAAATCTAAACCTAAACCTAAACCTAAAACCTAAACCTAAACTTAAATCCCTAAACCTAAACCTAAACCTAACCCTATAACCTAAACTCAAATCCCTAAACCTTAACTTATAACCTAACCAAACCTATACTTATAACCTAAAACTATTCTCAAATCTCAAAACATATAACATAAACCTAAACCTATAACCTATAACCTAAATCAAAACCAAAACCAAAACCTAAAACCTAAACCTAAACCTATAACCTAAAATCAAATCCCTAAACCTTAACTTATAACCTAACCAAACCTATACTTATAACCTAAAACTATTCTCAAATCTCAAAACCTATAACCTAAACCTATAACCTATAACCTAAATCAAAACCAAAACCAAAACCTAAAACCTAAACCTATAACCTATAACCTAAATCAAAACATATAACCTAAACCAAAACCAAAACCTATATCCTAAACCCGAACCCATTCTCAAATCCTATAACCTAAACCTAAACCTAAAACCTATAACCTAAACCAAAACCTATAACCTAAACCAAAGCCAAAACCTATAGCCTAAACCCGAATCCATTCTCAAATCCAAAAACCTATAACCTAAACCTAAACCTATAACCCATAACCTAATTCAAAACCCAAACCTAAACCTAAAACCAAAACCTATGACCTAAAACCAAAACCTATAACCTAAATCCGAACCCATTATCAAATCCCAAAACCTATAACCTAAACCAAAACCAAAACCTATAACCTAAACCCGAACCCATTATCAAATCCCAAAACCTATAACCTAAACCAAAACCAAAACCTATAACCTAAACCCGAACCCATTCACAAGTCCCTAAACCTAAAACCTAAACCTAAACCTATAACCTATTATCAAATCCCAAAACCTATAAACTAAACCTAAACCAAAACTTATAACATAAACTCGAACCCATTATCAAATCCCAAAACTTATAACCAAAACCAAAACCAAAACCTAAACCTAAACCTAAACCTGAAACCTATAACCAAAACCAAAACCAAAATCTATAGCCTAAACCCGAACCCATTCTCCAATCCAAAAACCTATAACCTAAACCTAAACCTTAACCTAAACCGTTAACATCTAACCTAAATCAAAACCTATAACCTAAACCCGAACCCATTCTCAAATCCCAAAACCTATAACCTAAACCTAAACCTTAACCTAAACCTATAACCTATCACCAAAACCTATAACCTATAACTTATAACCAAAACCTATAACCTAAACCTGAACCCATTCTCTCAAATTTGAAAACCTATAACCTAAACCTAAACCTTAACCTAAACCTATAACCTAAACATATAACTTAAACCAAAACTAAAACCTATATCCTAAACCCGAACCCATTCTCAAATCCTATAACCTAAACCTAAACCTAAACCTAAAACCAATAACCTAAAACAAAACCGAAAACCTAAACTAAAACTAAAACTTATAACCTAAACCCGAACACATTCTCAAATCCAAAAACCTATAACCTAAAGCTAAACTTTAACCTAAACCGTTAACCTATAACCTAAATCAAAACCTATAACCTAAACCTAAACCAAAACCTATAACCTAAACCCGAACCCATTATCAAATCCTAAAACCTATAACCTATAACCTAAACCCGAACCCATTCTCAAGTCCCTAAACCTAAAACCTAAACCTAAACCTAAACCTAAACCTAATCCTATAACCTAAACTCAAATCCCTAAACCTTAACTTATACCTACACCTAATCATATTACCTAAACTCAAATCCATACACCTTAACTTATAACCTAACCTAATCATATACTTATAATCTTAAACTATTCTCAAATCCCAAAACTTATAACTTAAACTAGTCTCAAATCCCAAAACTTATAACCTAAACCTAACCTTTCCCTAAACCTATAACCTAAACTCAATTCCCTAAATCTCAACCTAGACCTAAACCTAAACCTATAGCCTAAACTCAAATCCGTAAACCTTAACCTATAACCTAACCTAAACCTATACTTATAACCTAAAATTATTCCCAAATCCCAAAACCTATAACCTAAACTTAACATTTCCCTAAACCTATAACCTAAACTGAATTCCCTAAACCAAAACCTACACCTAATCCTAATCTTAACTCCCTAACCTAAACCTAAACCTAAACTTGAAAACCTAAACCTAAACCCAATCCCGAACCTAAACCCAATTTCCTAAACCTAAACCATAACCCATTCTCAAATCCAAAAACCTATAACCTAAACCTAAACCAAAACCAAAACTTATAACCTAAACTCGAACCCATTCTCAAATCCCAAACCTAAACCTTAACCTAAACCTATAACCTATAACCAAAACCTATAACCTAAACCCGAACTCATTCTTAAATCCCAAAACTTATAACCTAAACCTAAACCTAAATCTAAACCTTAACCTAAACCTATAACCTATAACCTAAATCAAAACTAAAACCTAAACCTAAACCTATAACCTATAACATAAATCAAAACCTAAACCTAAAACTATAACCTAAACCTATAACCTATAACCTAAATCAAAACAAAAACTAAAACCTAAAACTTAAACCTATAACCAATAACCTAAATCAAAACATATAATCAAAACCAAAACCAAAACCTATATCCTAAACCCGAACACATTTTCAAATCCTATAACCTATAACTTAAACCTAAAACTTATAACCTAAATCAAAACCTATAACCTATACCAAAACCAAAACCTATAGCCTAAATCCAAGCCAAAACCTATATCTTAAACCCGAACCCATTCTCAAATCCAAAAACCTATAACCTAAACCATTAACCTATAACCTAAATCAAAACCTATAACCTAAACCTAAACCTAAAATGTAAACCTAAACCTATAACCTAAACTCAAATCCCTAAACCTAAACCTAAACCTAATCCTATTACCTAAACTCAAATCCCTAAACCTTAACTTATAACCTAACCTAAACTTATACTTATAACCTAAAACTATTCTCAAATCCCAAAACCTATAACCTAAACCTAACCTTTCCCTAAACCTATAACCTAAACTTAATTCCCTAAACCTAAACCTAGACCTAAACCTAAACTCAAATCCATAAACCTTAACCTATATAATAACCTAAAACTATACTTATAACCGAACTCTATTCCCAAATCAGAAAACATATTACCTATACCTAAACTTTCCCTATACCTATAAACTAAACTAAATTGCCTAAACCTTAACCTACACGTAATCTTAATCTCAACTCCCTAACCTAAAATTAAACCTAAACTTGAAAACCCAAACTTAAACCCAATCCCGAATCGAACCCGATTTCCTAAACCTAAACTTATAACCCATTCTCAAATCCAAAAAACCTATAACCTATAACCTAAACCCGAACCCATTATCAAATCCCAAAACCTATAACCTAAACCAAAACCAAAACCTATAACCTAAACCCGAACCCATTCTCAAATCCCAAAACCCAAACCTAAACCTAAACCTAAACCTAAAACCTAAACCTAAACCTATAACCTAAACTCAAATCCCTAAACCTAAACCTAAACCTAATCCTATAACCTAAACTCAAATCCCTAAACCTTAACTTATAACCTAACCTAAACCTATACTTATAACCTAAAACTATTCTCAAATCCCAAAACCTATAACCTAAACCTAACATTTCCCTAAACCTATAACCTAAACTCAATTCCCTAAACCTAAACCTAAACCTATAGCCTAAACTCAAATCCCTAAACCTTAACCTATAACCTAACCTAAACCTATACTTATAACCTAAAACTATTCCCAAATCCCAAAACCTATAACCTAAACCTAACCTTTCCCTAAACCTATAACCTAAACTCAATTCCCTAAAGCTAAACCTACACCTAATCCTAATCTTAACTCCCTAACCTAAACCTAAACCTAAACTTGAAAACCCAAACTTAAACCCAATCCCGAACCTGAACCCGATTTCCTAAACCTAAACCATAACCCATTCTCAAATCCAAAAACCTATAACCTAAACCTAAACCAAAACTAAAACTTATAACCTAAACCCGAACCCATTCTCAAATCCCAAAACCTATAACCTAAACCAAAACCAAAACCTATAACCTAAACCCGAACCCATTCTCAAATCCCAAAACCTATAACCTAAACCAAAACCAAAACCTATAACCTAAGCCCGAACCCATTCTCAAATCCCAAAACCTATAACCTAAACCTAAACCTATAACCTAAACCAAAACCAAAACCTATAACCTAAACTTGAACTCATTCTCAAATCTCAAAACCTTTAACCTAAACCTAAACCTTAACATAAACCTATAACCTATAACCTAAATCAAAACCTATAACCTAAACCAAAACCAAAACCTATAACCTAAACCCGAACCCATTCTCAAATCCAAAAACCTATAACCTAAACCAAAACCTATAACCTAAACCAAAACCAAAACCTATAACCTAAACCCGAACCCATTCTCAAATCCCAAAACCTATAACCTAAACCTAAACCGTAACCTAATCCTATAACCTAAACTCAAATCCCTAAACCTTAACCTATAACCTAACCTAAACCTATACTTATAACCTAAAACTATTCCCAAATCCCAAAACCTATAACCTAAACCTAACCTCTCCCTAAACCTATAACCTAAACTCAATTCCCTAAACCTAAACCTACACCTAATCCTAATCTCAACTCCCTAACCTAAACCTAAACCTAAACTTGAAAACCCAAACTTAAACCCAATCCCGAACCTGAACCCGATTTCCTAAACCTAAACCATAACCCATTCTCAATTCCCTAAAGCTATAACCTATAACCTAAACCTAAACCTAAACTTAAACCTAACCTAAACTTATAACCTTTCCCTAAACATTTAACTTAACCTAAACTTAAAACATAAATATATTCTCAAATCCTTAAACCCAAACCTACACCTAATCCTAATCTCAACTACTTAACCTAAACCTAAACTTGAAAACCCAAACCTAAACCCGATCCCGAACCCGAACCCGATTTCCTAAACCTAAACCTTAACCTATAATCAAGTTCCCAAAAGCTATAACCTATAACCTAAACCTAAACCTATAACCTAAACCTAAACCAAAACCTATAACCTAAACCTTAACCTATAACCTAAACTTAATTATAACCTATAGCCTAACCTTAACCTAAACCTATAACCTAAACCTAAACCAAAACCTATAATCATATGGTGAGACCATTTCTTTTGTGTCAATTTCATTCCTCTTTGAGTTTTTTTAATTCATTAAGAAGAAAAAAAGTGGTTATACGTGATGCACTTCTTTCACTGTCTTTCTTTTCCCCAATGGGCATTCTAATTTATGAATGACATCACTGTTTGTAAGATGATGGAATATACGAAGCTGTAGAAATTTCAGGGTGAAGTCGAGCACATTTCTCTAATGAAGCCAAAGATTTGTATTTTTAGCATTGTTGTAATTGTAACTATAATTAATTGTAATTATAATTGATTGAATGAAGGATTGTAATTGTAATTGATTGAATGAAGGATTGTAATTAAATGAATGAATGATTGTAATTGAATGAATGAATGATTGTACAGGTGGTAATTGAATGAACAAATGATTTAATTTTTCAATGTACAAAATAGCTACGGATATTGACCGTAGCCACTAATCAGACAGGTGTAGCCTTTTCAATTTTGGTATATTGCTACGGACTTTCAGCTATAAATAATATCTGTAGCTATTTGAAGTTTTTACTACAGATATAATTACTACGGATTATATCTGTAGCTGTTTATGCTATAGCTACGGATTAAATCCGTAGCCACCATTTAGACAGCTTAGCCTTTTCAATTTTGGCCTATTGCTACGGACTTTCAGCTACAAATAATATCCGTAGCTGTTTGAAGTTTTTGCTACAGATATAATTGCTACGGATTATATCTGTAGCTATTTAACCTATAGCTACAGATTAAATCCGTAGCCATAGGTTCCAGACCTATTGTTATGGCACCTACGACGACGGTCGTGTTACGGACTAGCTACGGACTAAAACCGTAGCCATAGGTCTATGGCTACGGATTTTATCCGTAGCCTTTGCCCCTTTTTTTGGATATGACCATTCGATGATCAGACGTGCCGATCAATGGGTAATGTCCTAACCCAGATCGACAATCACTAAGCAACGATCAAGGTTATAATTATAAGATGTGTGTAGGGTAATAATCCAAATCAATGTCCTAAATTTGATCACCACCTAATGGTCCGAAAGCTACAACTTCGGCAAAGAGCGAAAGGTTATAATTTCACTTAAGTTCAAGTTATCACCCAAGGCACCTGCATGTTCCATGCACTTGCCTTGTGGCCAAAGTTGAGTGATCCTATACACTATTTGGACTTAATATCCGCGATGAGCATCAAGCTCGACAAAACAAACGTTATTCTATAGTTTTGACTTAAGCAGACCACAAGTGCAAGGTTTATACCTAATTCGGTTAATCGGGGCATTCATGGAATAAATTAAACTGCAATGTTTCTTGTGGGCGTTAACTAATTTTGGGACTATTTAAGTTCACGATGCTACCCATTTGTGACCAGCACAAATGGATATTTGACTATAATTATCTTAAATTCATTAATTATAGCGTAATTAGGGCATTTAGTTGGGCTCGTACGACCCTTCGATAGTCCCATTCATGGACACACCTTGGTTTTGTATGGAGTTTTACAGGACGTTACATGTGCAGGCATCGATTAATGAGGTTGGATTGAACTGGAGGCTAAAGAAGTGTGAGAGCTGGTGGATGTTGTTGTATCAGGTTGGCTTGGGCACTAGTCGCCGGAACTTGCACACTTTTGTCTTTGCATTAGGCGGATGAACATTTCTTACATTATATTCATGTCTTGTGTTAGTTTTTGGATGTGGGAGGCTAGCACTAGTTTTGTCAAGCTTGACTGAGAGATAGAGAGATTGGGCATTTAGAGAGCTGGGAGAGGGAGTGCTTCTTCTTTGATTTACTATAGTTGTTCAAGACATGTGTAACACCCGGCCCGATCAGAACAGTGTCCTGAGGCGTCTACGTGGGAACTATCGTAGGACCACTCGATTAGACCGCTCGTGTGAAGGATACCATCAACAAATTAACTTGGGTTATCTCATTAATATGGTCAAGTTTGATTATGGTTGGACCGAGTGCGGGCTGTAAAGTCGATTCACCTGATTGTACTTGGCAACTGTCTGTGCGGGCGGTGCAATGGCTAAGGAAGGTCAGAAAAATCTAAAACTTGGGGAGACCGTGGACCTCGATGGGCTTGTGGTTTGACACAAATTACGGATCCAGAGGGTGCGCGGAAATGAAATATCCGTACTACACAGTTGGCACTTGCCAAGCGCGACTCACCCTAGCCTTGGGCCAAGGATTAAAATTTCAAATCAATGGCCCGCTTGTTGTCGGATCTCTTCTAAATTTACATTGAAGGCCAAAAATATCTCTCTACACCTGTCCATAAAATCTGAACCCCGATCGTGGAACGGTGACCGTTGATCCCAAATCGGCTCCTTGCGGTAAAATCCCGCATCCGTTTGCCTTCAAACTTTGCACGGCCTTTCAGCGGGCCATGGGGCACATATCCTGTAAATTTCATTGCTAGGGGGCATTAAGGCAGCCCCATAAGCCAAAAAGGAGTCCTCCAAGGCCATTTGAAGGAAAATAATAGAACCCAGGACCATTTGGCCCAAAATCCAGGATATAAGATCCTTAAGCTCCCTCTCTCACTTACTCCCACAGCTACTCCAGCAACAAAAGAGAGAAGAGAGAGAAGAGAGAAAGAAGAGGGAAAGAAGAAAGAGGAAGAGAGTTTAGAAGAAGGTGGGGCCCATGGGACTTGGGGCCTCGAAGAATCTCCTCTCTCCCCCAAAGGATCTCACATCTTCATCCACAAAAGCAATTTCCATTTGATTTAGAGGCAATCACCCATCTTTCCCATAAAATTCATTTATTAAGCTAGGTCCTTGCATGTATCCTAACATGCGGATGCATTTGACTCAGGACCTCAGTAAATCGACCCTTAACCGGTATTTGCGCGCGACCCTGATTCACACACCGTCAACCCGAGTCAACTTAACCCAAGACTTGTACCATAGCGACTGCGCCATCACCGCAGTTTTAATGTCGCGACTAGCTCGCCAAGGCGATACCTTGGTTAGGAGATGTGGGCCAGTGTTCGGTGCGAGGAAAATGTCGCGCGTGCGAATTCCAAGAGAATCTCTACGATTTGTCACATCAATCCATCAATCCATCAATCTCAACATGTCAAGTACACATCACCTTTCACCCATTCCCAAGCAACCACAAAAGTCAAAAAGTTCTTACAAAGCCCATACTTTTCTTACACCATTTGCCACAAAAGTCAAAAAGTCTCTTACACCCATCACTCACCACATCCATCACTCCATCACCCATCACTCTCTCTCTCCCTTTACATTTCTCTCACCCCTTTGTTTTTCAATTCACTTTCCCAAGCAAGAGAGCACCATACGTATGAACCTCTTCAAGCTTTCCCAAGCAACAAAGGTGGCCCACTTTCCTACCCCTTCATCTCCCATCTCAACCATCTAAACCTCATATCCTCCGTTGGAATCGAAGCTAAGGAGCTAAGGAAGCCTAGGGTGCAAGAAGAAGCCGGTGAGTGATCTTTTTTTGTGATTTAAGGGCCCACATTTGGTGGGACCCATCTTGATAAATGCTTTGTATTGAGGGGCCCATAGTGGCGGGGCCTCTCCTCCACCCGATTCCTTCCTCTCTCTCTCTTTCTCATGTATTGTGGATCCTCCCCCTTTTTCATGTATGATCCACACCGTCCCATCCGTAGGGGCCCACCTTGCGGACCATTCTTGGGTGGGCCTGGATGTGGGGAAAACACAAATATTGGCTTGATTCAAAAAAATTCAGGTGAGCCACGTCCCTGTGGTACCCACCATGATGTTTGTGTTATGACCACACGTCCAGTGTGAGGGCTGGACGCTGGCCAGTGACACCGAGCCCCATAGCTTAACTGGCAGGCTGCGTGGAGATACCTCGTTTCAAACACTGTGGTCATGGTATCGATCCCTATGAAGGTGGCTAACATGGAGGGTGTGTGCTGACATGAGTGTGTACTAACATGGAGGGTGTGTGCTAACATGAGTGTGCTGACATGAGTATGTGCTGACATGAGTGTACTGTAAGGGTGTGGGGTCCATGGGACCCATCCACACCGTCCATCCAGTTGGCGTGGGCCACACCACCATGCAAAGTTCTTTTCGAAGATTGACTTGCGTTCCGATTACTCGTGTGGGGCCCTCCCTAATGCCCATATCCATAGCTCTACGGGCAGACTGAGTGGAGGTACCTCGTTTCAACGGTGGGCCCTCATAGCTCACGTGGTAGACTGAATGAAAGATACCTCATTCAACACTGAGGTCTTGGTGTCCGTGGGACCCACCCAAGTTTTTGGATACGGCTGGAACTTGGTTTGACCCTTCATTCAAGTGGGACACCCGCGATGGGTGGGCTGGATTTGTGAACCCCATCTCGGTGGGCCTGATAATGATTATGAATGCTTTCAATGGAGGGTAGCCCTCTTAACTGTTGTATCTGGTGCGGCCCACACAAGTCACGGACTGACTTGATTTTTGAGACCTAGGCCCACGCTGGAATAGTGCATCTGACCGATGGGTTAGATGTTTGGCAAACATCAACGATGGGGCCCACATATCTCGATGTGCTTGCTGTACCTTTTCCCATATATATATATATATGGTGGGCCCTACATGGAACCCACCTCTGTTGTGTCTTTGCTTGTGTCAGAGAAGGAATAAAAAAAGAAAAAAAAAGAAAAAAAAAAGGAAAAAGGAAAAGAAAAGAGGAGAGGTAGCCACGTGCTGCTCTCTCTCTATCTCTCTTTCTCTATCTCTCTCTTTCTCTCTCTTTCTCTCTTTGAATGTCAGTAACATGTAGGTCCCCCATGATGTATGTGTTTTACACACGCCGTCCATCCGACGGTGGGACCCACTCCCTATGTACATGTGTTATCTACACCGTCCCTTATTTGAATGGTGGGGCCCAGCATGATGCGAGTGTTGTATCCATGCCATCCAATCATTTATGAGATCATTTTAAGACATGGGAAAATGAGGGAATCAGATCTAAAGTTCAAATGGGCCCCACCATTTAAATAGTGGACTGTGGCATCCACCGCTCAACTTCTAAGGGCAGCATTAGTTCCCAATTGAGTTGATATTTGTTTTCATTTCATCTATCTCTATGTTAACTTGTAATAGTTCGAATCTCAAAAATATATGAGGGTGGGCCTGATTTGATATACCTGAGGCCCATTTGATGTAACTAACTCGGTAAGACCGAGGTCGAATCCACAGGGACTGAAACCTGTACGTAATCTGAAACTAAATAGAACTAGAATTAGACTAAGATGTAATCTAAATTGAATGACAATTGAGGAATAATTATGGAATAATTGATCTAAAACTTGTGAAAATTCAAAGAAAATGAACTAGGGATTCAGAGGATCCACTTGTAGAGATCAGGGAATCTTATGCCAGTATCACAAATTATGGAAATTTACTGAACTGCCATTGATATAGGTTTTAAGAGATGAAAGGTGTATGAATTAGAATGGATTCCATCACCAAACCATGCCCAGAGGAGACAAAGCAAACAAAAGAATTAATCTAATTACCAATCAATCAACATGCCATGAAAGTCAGGAAGGGTTACCGTCATCCAACCATGCCCAGGAGACGATGGTAAACAACAGGGCTTCCTGACGTCATAAATATCAAAAGGAAAAAGAAATACTTAAAGCCATTGCAGACCCATTGTAATTTCAGTCACAACAGACCATTAAAGACTAAAAACATTCCCTTAATTAAACCCAAATCAATATCAGTCCATTTAAACAATAAGCACCAGCAAAGTTTCTCCCATCAAACTACAAGCTTCACCTCTTAGCCCTAGCTAAGAGGTTTAGCCCCGCATGGTCGGGCTAGATCTCATCAGAAATTTGAGAAAAAAAAACATAGCAAAAAAAAAAAAACTTCTTTCTTCTCTCCCTGTCTTTCTCTCTCTCCTGTCAGATCTCCAGCCTTCTGCCCAAACTCCTTCAATCCCTCATGCCCCCTGAGCCGTCAGCTCTCTCCCTTTTTATAACTTCCAAGAAGACGGTGGCTGGAAGTGCGTAAGAAGCTCTTACGCACTCCCTGTTGCAGCAGGAGATAGTTGCTTATGATGAAATTCTCCGGGGCCCATTCTAGAGCTCAGACAGGAGATCCACTCTATTCATCAACTTCTCCTTGGAATTTTCGGGTAGACAACCGGTTTTGGCTGTCTGTCGATGCAGGTCAGGGAAGAATTCATTCCGTCGTCCATCCTTCTGTTGATCACGATTAACGCATACTTGCACGCATGGAGAGAAAAGGACACCTAGGCTTGAACTATAGGGCCCTTAGGCTCCTAATGGACGGCCCTGATTAAGCCAATGGGCCCTGATGGTGGCCCACAAGAGAGGACCGCAACCTCTGTTGCGAAACAGAGATCGCGTACCCGTGCGCTGTGATGGTCGGTGGTGTCCGCAGTGATGTTTTCAATGAAATCCACTCCGTCTACTGAAATGCTGGCGAAAAACAAGTAAGAATTGACTGGTTTCATATTGAATTCCGTGTGGCCCACTGATTCTTTCGTTCCACCGTTAATCATCCGTTTTAACAGCTGAAATCCACTCTCCATTATCTTCCGAGATTACGCCACCTAGGCGATGTTCACGCCCACCCTCTTGATACAATGGACGGTTCAGATCATCACTCCAGGTGTCGAGTGGGCCCCACTGAGAAGGACCGGAGGACGACAGCGAAAACACTGTTGCGTTTTTGGATTTGGAGAAGAAGCAGTCGGTCAGCTCGCTGACCGACTTTGGCTGTAAGGGTGCACGGCTGGTGCACGTGCACCTTATGTACACTCAGTATACATGTGGGTCCCACTTGATGTATGTAAGAAATCCGCTCCGTCCATTCATATTGGCAACTCATTTAACCCGTTGAGACCAATTTTTAAGAATATCCAAATAGCAGGTGGGCCCAAAAGTAATGGTTTATGGGCTGATTTGTCCGTTGGGTCACTTCCACAGGGATCGAACGGATGAAATTCGAATTGTACGGTTAATTTATGGCCCTCAGGGCATGTATGAAGTTTCGACCGGAACAGATAGTGGGAACCGTGTGATCTTTCATTATGAACCAATTTTGGGCCACTTGAACTTCAGTTTCTCGATTTTCGCGGATCTCCGGTGTGTAAATTCGATGATCTTGGTCCCCTGGGGTCCGTCCCTTGCCTTGGTGTCATCAGAGCGTTAAATCCCAGCTTTAAACACCCTTTCTTAGTCTCAGTTCGTAATTACACCGTGCATCACATACACAGTTAAACCGCGTTAAAGAGAGTCATGCTCATAAATCCAGGTAATAAATGGGTCTGATATGCAATATTTGACCCTCAACGTGAGAGCCCGATTTGATATACTTGAGGCCCATTTGATGTAAGCTAAGGCCTATGGGTCGAGGCCCATTAGGATGTATAAGTCCATTACAATGTGTAACCCTACCATGGTTTGAGTAATGATGTTTTTAGCAGTGCCTTGGGAGCAATGTTGGTTTGGCGTCAACATTGTAAGAATAATGTTGGTTAAATGTCGGCATTATAATCCTCCATAGGGCCCATTATTAGGCCCATACTTGTAGGTCGCCGGCCCACCTTTGTTAAGAACAACATCCATCACCGTATAACATGTTTAGTATAGTTCGATTCATGATCATACGCATCATATGTATGCTTGATATGAGGAGTGTATCATAGCATATGCCTTCAAGCTTGATTAGGGGCTCTCGGATAGGCGGTGTTGTCTACATGAGTGTACGATACGCGCAGGATTGCTGCATGATGGATAGTGTGATTCATGCATTCACATTGTGTGATGTGGTTACTATAAGCCCTAGCGACATCAGGTTGTAGCCTCCACAAGCGCATCATGGTTGGCGGGATTGGATCCGAAAATCTTGTTTCTGAAGGTCTTATAGATATCCTTAGGTGAGAGTCCCTAAACCCTTATGGTACCAAGAGATTGCTCCAACGTCTAGCCAGTGGGTGCATGAGCGCCGAGTGCCGAACCAAATGATTGCGCTTTCCACTATGTCATGGTCGGTTGGAAGGGGGTGCGGCCTTACTGACCCAAGAGGCAAGGCTGAGTTTGACCGGCTCGAGGAATGGGTCCGCTATCGACGAGCCGAGTCCGATATTGGGGGATAGTGAGGTCTTTTCCACTCACCTTATTGCGCGCGATGGGGCGACAATTTGGCTTGGAGTGTACTTAGACCCGGTGATATTCCAGAGTTGATGTATTGATATGTGGACTTAGATGAGGATTCCCATGCTTGAGTTGCATTTGGACGCATGGCCTTGATATGGCCGACATCATCCATGCCTCGCATCGCATAACCTTGGTACGGTTCATGGCATTCCTGGATTCATCAGCATATTTCTGATACTACATAATTACATTACTACCTTGTGCACACACTTACACCACCCTCTAAGCTTTCCATAAGCTTATGCACGATCGTTGTGTGCAGGTGACATTGGAGCACAGCAGCGCTGAGATAGGAGCGCTTTGTAGATCATCTTGGAGCTTTTGATCATTATCATTGTATTTCCCTTTATGCTCATTGTACTTGTAAAGTTTTTGATCATAGTGGAAATGTGATGGAGTTTTTTGTTGTTGTTTGTGGGTTATGCCTTTGGTTATGCTTATTACGAATCAAACTGATGTTGAAAATTCTCCTTGTAGCATCCCAGGATCGGAACCTAGCGAATGGGCACTAAGAGCCGAGAATGGGGTTCTACGGAGGCTGTCGGTGCCGGATTCGGCGATCGAGAATTTTGTGAACCTGGTTTCTGAGTTTGGGGCGTGACAGAAGTTGGTATTAGAGTATAACTTGGGAATAACCAAGAACAACATTACATGTCTGCTATGAATGATTAAGTCCTAAGTTCGGATAGCCTAACGATCTTTTATTACCGACCCTTAACGAGTGTGCCTTCGAGAGTTTTCAAAGTTGATAGGCGCATTCGCTCTTTCCTGTAGGACATGTCGCGCAGGAGAGTGACCCAATCGACTCCCGCACTACCACCTGAGACTCCAGCTCCACCACCTGCGGCTCCCGCCCTACCACCTACGATCCCTGCTCCACCACCAGAGATTCCCACTGCCCATCCTATGGATGCAATTCCTCCATCGAGACTGTGCGGATCGACCATATCTATGAGTGCCTCCCGGTCGAGATGTTACAGCCGTGATGGCCGCACTTGAGGCGGAGCGACACTCGTTGTTTCACCGACCCAAGCAGACGAGCGCGCGAGTGCCCTCTTTCGAGAGTTACGACGGCTCGATCTCCAGCGTTTCCAGGGCGAGCCAGACCCGACGGTAGCTAAGAGATGGCGCGCTGATGTGGAGAAGATATTCGATGCGATGGGATGTACGAAACAGCAGCGAGTCCAATTAGTCGTATTTCTTCTCCATGGTGAGGTTGAGCATTGGTGGACATCAGTCTCTCGAGTAGCGGCGCCGATTTTGTGTGGACTTAGGAGGATTTTGTGGATCGGTTTGACCGATAGTACTTTCTGATCACATCCGATGACAACGGGCGTTGGAGTTCGAGGTTTTGTAGCACTGTCCAGATTTGCACCGTACTTGGTGGATAATGAGGAGCGGAGAGCCCGCCGATTTGAGGACGGCTTGCGTTACGGTCTTCGAGGCCGTGTTATTGGGCATGAGCTCCCGATTTTCGAGGGAGTGGTACAGAAGGCCCAGATTTTTGAGGCTGAGTAGGCCGGTTCTCAGTCTGATTGCGGTCAGAGGACAGACTGGAAGAGGCAGGCTCCTTCTAGTGATTCCCAGCAGGGTCAACCACAACAGAGGCGCACAGGTCACCTAGCCTTTCGAGCGCCAGCAGCACCTTCGACACTACCTCCTAGGTAGTTCACCGGCTCTTGTTTTAGGTGTGGTGTGATGGGGCATCGTATGTGGGAGTGTCCTTGCCCCCAGCAGCAGTAGCAGTAGCAGCAGAGAGGTCCACAACAGCCTCCACCACAGCCGCAGGAGAGACCCCCACAGCAGCAGCGACAGCAGCCCCCACCACTGAGGCCACCTCAGTAGCAGCATCAGCACCAGCCTTTGAGGCCGCAGCAGCAGAGGCAGTAGTTTCGATCGCTTCAGTGACAGTAGCAGTAGCAGCACACTCAGAGGGGACATGCACCTCCACAGCCGGCTCAGGCTAGATTCTACGCAGCCCAGCAGGATCCTCAGTCATCCAGAGGAGTCGTCGAGGGTATACTTTTAGTATCTGCATGCATTGCACGTGTGTTGTTTAATTCTAGTGCATCGCATTCTTTCGTGGCCGAGAGTTTTTGCCGATCGACTGGTTTGCCGTTGGAGTCTGCTCGTGAGGGTTTGTCAGTATCGACTCCCTTGAGAAAGACTATAGTGTTGGGCCGATTTTGCTGGTCTTGCCTCGTTCTGGTTGGAGATATCTTTTTGCCTGTCGATCTATTTGCATTGCCGATGTCTGAGTTTGACGTCATCCTGGGCATGGATTGGCTTGCCAAGTACCACGCCATATTAGATTACTCCCCGAGGACAGTCACGTTTTGTATACCCGACTTGTCGCAGTTCCAGTTTATAGCTGAGCCCAGAGGAGAGCCGTTGTCTTGCTTGATGTCATGTGCCATAAAGGAGCCCATAGTGGTGAGCATCGACCGGTTACCTGTGGTTTGCGATTTTTTCGATGTGTTTCGGGAGATTAGGGATTACCACCTCGCGACTACCGAGTTTGATTGATCTCGTGCCGATCGCGCCTATTTTGAAGGCCCCGTATCGTATGGCCCGTTGGAGTAAACTGCAGAAGCAATTGGACAAGTTGTGCGAGTTGGGCTTTATCCGTTCGAGCAGTTCACGGGGAGCGCAGGTACTCTTCGTGAAGAAGAAGGATGGCTCGTTAAGGCTCTGGGTAGATTACCGCGAGCTTAACAAGGTCACAATCAAGAACAAGTACCCGCTCTTGAGGATTGATGATTTGTTTGATTAGGTTCGGGTGCACAGTTCTTTTCAAAGATTGACTTGTGTTCCGGTTATCATCGATTTGGGTCCGAGAGGAGGATATTTCGAAGACGATTCGGGACGCGTTATGGTCATTTTGAATTTCAGGTCATGTCCTTCGGACTAACCAATGCGCCAGCAGTGTTCATGCGTTGATGAACGAGGTCTTTCGCCCTTATCTCGATCGAGTTTGTTGTAGTCTTCATCGCCGACATTCCGATCTATTCGAGGACCCGTGAGGAGCACGAGCAGCATTTGGAGGTTACGTTGCGGACTCTCCGCGCACACCATGTATGTGAAGCGGAGAAGTGCGAGTTTTGGCGGAGGAGGTGAAGTTCCTCGGTCACGTGGTGACGAGGAGGGTGTGCAGTGGACCCCTCGAAGGTTGAGGCGGTGCATCAGATGGGGCCAGCCACGAACGCGTCCGAGATCCGAGTTTCCTTGGTTTAGCGGCTACTACCGGCATTTTATTGAGGGCTTCTCTCGTATTGCCCCGACCAGGTTGACTCGGAAGGGCGCGGAGTTTATTTAAAGCGACGCTGCGAGCGAGCATTTATGGAGTTGAAGGACCGCCTCACATCCGCTCCTATCCTTACTCTTCCCTCCGGGAGTGATGGATTTATTGTGTTCACCGATGCCTCACATATTGGTTTGGGTGTCTGTCCCGATGCAGCACGGGAGACCGGTGGCCTTCGCGTCTCGTCAGCTTAAGGTCCATGAGTGAACTACCCCACGTATGATTTAGAGTTGGCTGCGATTGTCTTCGTTGAAGGTGTGAGACACTATCTTTATATGGGGTTATGTTCGAGCTCTTTTCGACCACAAGAGCTTGAAGTACCTTTTCTCACAGTCTGAATTGAACCGAGGCGCTGGATGGAGCTCCTAAAGGACTATGATTTCAATCTCCAGTACCACTCGGATAAGGTGAACATGGTGACGGATGCCCTCAGCCATCAGCCACGAGGCATGGTGGCGCATATGATAATTTAGGAGTGGAGGATGCTCGAGGATATAGCAGTATGACTTTGAGTTTAGCTTGCAGTCTTCTATTGTGTTTTATTGAGCTGTCGATTCAACCCTCTCTTGTCACAAGGGTGATCGAGGCTCGGCAGAGACAAGTCGTTACAGGATTACCGAGCGAGTAACATCGAGAGTCGACAAATTGCAGATTGGTTCGACATGGTGGACTTCGCGAGGTCGATTATGTGTCCGGATATTCTGAGTTACGCAGAGATCTTATGGCCGAGGCACATCGATCGCGATTTTCTATCCACCGGCTCGATGAAGATGTACCACGATATGAGGCAACATATTTTTGGGCGAGGATGAAGCACCGGATCACTAGTTTTGTGGCGAGTGTGACACATGCCGGCGTGTCAAGGCCGATCATCAGAGACCCTGGTCTATTGCAGCCATTAAGTGTCCCGATGTGGAAGTGAGAGCAATGTCGGCAGATTTCATTATGGGCTTACCGAGGACTCGGCGCGATCATGACGCCATCTAGGTTGTTATGGATCGTCGATGAAGTCGGCACATTTTATTGTGATTCATGTGACTTGGCCTTTGGACCGGCTTGCGAGGTTATTCATCGAAGATATTGTGAGACTGCGCACGGCATTCCGGTCTCGATCATTTCGACCGAGACTCGTGGTTCACGTCTCGATTTTGGAGGAGCTTCCAGAGAGCGATGGACTGATTTGCAGCTCAACACCGCGTACCATCCACAGACCGATGCAGACCGAAAGGGTCAATTAGATCCTTGAGGATATGCTTCGACTCGCGATTGATTTCGGGGTAGCTAGGATGAGCATCTGCGATTGGTTGAGTTCGCATAATAACAGTTATCCGGCAACCATCGGCATGGCTCCTTTTAAGGCACTATATGGTAGACCATACAGATCACCGAGTTGTTGGACCAAGTTGGAGAGCGTCGTCTCCTAGGTCTCGAGGTTGTGCAGAAGACGTCAGAGGCTATTGATATCATCAGGTAGAGGATGCGACAGCTCAAAGCCGGCAGAAGAGTTTTGCTGATCGTCGGCGTCGTCCCTTGGAGTTTGATGTAGGGGACCATGTGTATCTCAAGGTTTCGCCCATGAAGGGCATAGTGCGATTTGGAGCAAAGGGCAAGCTTGCCCCGAGATTTATAGGACCTTTTGAGATTCACTAGGCGTATTGGCACCGTAGCCTATCGGCTTGTCTTGCCATCTCAGTTGTCTGGCGTCCACAACGTTTTTCATGTCTCCATGTTCAGGAAGTGTGGGTTAGACATCGTTCCTATTATCGATTGGCAGCCGTTAGAGGTTCGTGAGGACGCTTTTTACATTGAGCAGCCAGTCCGTATCCTTGATCGGAAGGAGCAGGTCCTCTGGACTAAGGTCATTCCATTAGTGAAGGCTCAGTGGGGTCACCATTCTGTTGAGGAGGCTTCTTGGGAGCGCGAGGTTGAGATTTGAGAGCGTTATCCCCATCTTTTTATGATTGATTATGTTGTATGTTATCTCCGATTTTTAAGAGTGATGTTATGTTTCTTCTTCCTCATGAGTTATGTCTAGTTGCGATGATTGCATAAATTTTGAGGATAAAATTTTTATTAGGAGGGAAAGTCAGTAAGACTCGTATCCTGCACTGCACCGATCCGTAAGTTCCCACAATCTTCCTAGTCGAATTCCAGAACCTTCGACCCTTAACCGGTATTTGCGCATGACCTTGATTCACATGCCGTCACCAAGTCAACTCAACCCGAGACTTGTACCATAGCGACGCGCGCCAAGGCAATACCTTAGTTAGGAGAAGTGGGCTAGTGTTCGGTGTGAGGAAAACGCCGCGCGTACGAATTCCGAGAGAATCTCTACAATTTGTCACATCAATCTATCAATCCGTCAATCTCAACATGTCAAGTACACATCACCTTTCACCCATTCCCAAGCAACCACAAAAGTTAAAAAGTTCTTACAAAGCCCATACTTTTCTTACACCATTAGCCACAAAAGTCAAAAAAGTCCCTTACACCCATCAGTCACCACATCCATCACTCCATCACCCAACACTCTCTCTCTCCCTTTACAATTCTCTCTCCCCTTCATTTTTTCAATTCACTTTCCCAAGCAAGAGAGCACCATACGTATGAGCCTCTTCAAGCTTTCCCAAGCAACAAAGGTGGCCCACTTTCTTACCCCTTCATCTCCCATCTCAACCATCCAAACCTCATCTCCTCCGTTAGAATCGAAGCTAAGGAGCTAAGGAAGCCTAGGGTGCAAGAAGAAGTCGGTGGGTGATCTTTATTTTCTTTTTTGTGATTTAAGGGCCCACATTTGGTGGGACCCATCTTGATGAATGCTTTGTTTTAAGGGGCCCATAGTGGCAGGGCCTCTCCTCCACCTGATTCCTTCCTCTCTCTCTTTCTCTCTTTCTCATGTATTGTGGACCCCCCCCCCTCTTTTCATGTATGATCCACACCATCCCATCCAGAGGGCCCACCTTGCGGACCATTCTTGGGTGGGCCTGGATGTGGGGAAAACACAAATATCGGCTTGATTCAAAAAAATTCAGGTGGGCCACGTCCCTATGGGACCCACCATGATGTTTGTGTTACGACCACACGTCCAGTGTGAGGGCTGGACGCTGGCCAGTGACACCCAGCCCCATAGCTCTACTGGCAGGCTGCGTGGAGATTCCTCCTTTCAAACACTGTGGTCATGATATCGATCCCTATGAAAGTGGCTAACATGGAGGGTGTGTGCTAACATGAGTGTGCCGACATGAGTGTGGCCACACCACCATGCAATGTGGTGTCCACCGTCCTTGAACGGTGGGACCCACCCCCTCGTGTGGGGCCCTCCTTAATGTAGGTGACGGTCCAGGCCATCCAAAGGCCTGGACGTTACACTTATATAAGGTATATATTAATGAAAGATACCTCATTCAACGCTGAGGTCTTGGTGTCCGTGGGACCCACCCAAGTTTTTGGATGCGGCTGGAACTTGGTCTGACCCTTCATTCAAGTGGGACACACGCAATGGGTGGGCTGGATTTGTAAACCCCATCTCGGTGGGCCTGATAATGATTATGAATGTTTTCAATGGAGGGTAGCCCTCTTAACTGTTGTATCTGGTGCGGCCCACACAAGTCGCGGACTGACTTGATTTTTGAGACTTAGGCCCATGCTGGAATGGTGCATCTGACCGATGGGTTAGATGTTTGGCAAACATCAACGGTGGGGCCCACACAGCTCGACGAGCACGCTGTTCCTTTTCCCATATATATATAATATATGGTGGGCCCTGCATGGAACCCACCTCTGTTGTGTCTCTGGTTGTGTCAAAGAAGGAAAAAAAAAGAAAAAGGAAAAGTATATATATATATATATATCTCTATACCTCTCTCTATCTCTCTCTTTCTCTCTCTTTGAACGTCAATAACATATAGGTCCCGCATGATGTATGTGTTTTACACACGCCGTCCATCCGACGGTGGGACCCACTCCCTATGTACATGTGTTATCTACACCGTCCCTTATTTGAATGGTGGGGCCCAGCATGATGCGAGTGTTGTATCCATGCCATCCAATCATTTATGAGATCATTTTAAGACATGGGAAAATGAGGGAATCAGATCTAAAGTTCAAATGGGCCCCACCATTTAAATAGTGGACTGTGGCATCCACCGCTCAACTTCTAAGGGCAGCATTAGTTCCCAATTGAGTTGATATTTGTTTTCATTTCATCTATCTCTATGTTAACTTGTAATAGTTCGAATCTCAAAAATATATGAGGGTGGGCCTGATTTGATATACCTGAGGCCCATTTGATGTAACTAAGACCTATGGGTCGAGGCCCATTAGGATGTACATAAGTCCATAACAATGTGTAACCCTACCATGACTTGAGTAATGATGTTTTTGGCAGCCGTGCCTTAGGAGCAATGTTGGTTTGACGTCCACATTGTAAGAATAATGTTGGTTAAATGTCCGCATTATAATCCTCCCTAGGGCCCATTGTTAGGCCCATACTTGTAGGCCGTCTAGGCCCACCTTTGTTAAGAACAACATCCATCACCGTATAACATGTTTAGTATAGCTCCTGATTCATGATCATACGCATCATATGTATGTTTGATATGAGGAGTGACTGATCATAGCATATGCTTTCGGGCAGATTGATTAGGGGCTCCCAGATAGGCAGTGTTGCCCTACATGAGCGTACGATACGCGCAGGATTGCTGCATGAATGGATAGTGTGATTCATGCATTCGCATTGTGTGATGTGGTTACTATACGCCCTAGGGACATCAGGGCCGTAGCCTCCACAGCACATCATGGATGGCGGGATTAGATACCGAAAATTTTATTCTACATAGGGTGCTATATATATCCCTGGGTGAAAGTTCCTAAACCCTTGTGGTACCAAGAGATTGCTCCAACGTCTAGCACCGAGTGCCGATTACCAGACGGTTGCACTTTCCACCGTGTCGTGGTAGATTGGAAGGAGGTGCGGCCTTACCCACCCGAGAAGAGGGGGCAAAGCTAGTGAGTTTGACCGGCTCGAGGAATGGGTCGCTATCGGCGAGTCGGCCCGATATTGGCGGCGGATAGTGAGGTCTTTTCCACTCACCTTATTACGCGCGATGGGCGACAATTTGGCTTGGAGTGTATTGGACCCGGTGATTATCCAGAGTGGAAACTACTTAGATGAGGATTCGCATGTTTGAGTTGAATTTCGCACCGCATGGCCTTGGTATGGCCTACATCATCCATGCTCACATCGCATAGCCTTGGTATGGCTCATGGCATTCTGGATTCATCGGCATATTTTACATTACTCTGTACTGCATAACTACTACCTTACACACACACTTATACCACCCTCTAAGCTTTTCTATAAGTTTATGCACGATCGTTGCTGCGGTGACGTTGGAGCGCAAGACGAGCAGCTTGCGTTATCTTGGAGCTTTTGTTCATTATCATTGTATTTCCCTTTATGCTCATTGTACTTGTAAAGTTTTTATCATAATGGAAATGTGATGAAGCTTTTGGTTGTTGTTTGTGGGTTATGCCTTTGGTTATGCTTACTACGAATCAAATTGATATTGGAAATCCTCCTCGTAGCACAGGAACGGGATCTCACATCCTCATCCACAAAAGCAAATTCTAATTGATTTAGAGGCAATCACTCATCTTTTCCAGAAAATTCATTTTATTAAGCTAGGTCCTTGCATGTATCATAACATGCGGATGCATTTGATTCAGGACCTTGGCAAATCGACCCGCGAGTTTGGCACCCCTATGACGATTTCGCAAACTCTCAACGATCCATAGGTGCGGACCATTATCCATAGGTGGCCAAGTACCAATTCCATGATAAATTTAATGATTGCGGATGTTATATTGATGTGTATGTGTAATTTAGAGAAAGTCTAATTAGGAACCTATATGATAAGTCTACCCAACATGCATGCGATGATAAATTAATATTTGATTAATCTTTAAATTGTTTGGGCATGAATTTGTGCTGCATGTTCATTCTTGCATCTGATTTTTACATATTCTCCCATGTTGTATGCATGATTGTATTTTCCTGCACTGTGGATGATGCATGATCTTTTGTCTCTTAGGTAGTCTAGCACCACATGCGCACATGTCTAATTTATATTGTTAAGAGTAGTTGCATTCATTTTATTATCTTGAAAATTTATGATTTGATGTATTATACGTTTAATTCCATCTGTATTTGAAGATGAACTCTTAGTTGCTTAGAAGTGTTATTGAATATAACTCATTCTCTGGGATTAGTTGGGAATATGTGATTTGTGGGGGTGGTCCCGTTGGTTGGGCCATCTTGTGACTAGACTGACTGATTTGGGTGGACACGAATGGGAGACAGTAGTAAGACTACGTGAGTTGCTTGCACCCGATGTCGTGTGTTAGGTGCTCGCCTGAATTTGGGCGATCTAGTCCCCCGACTGACCAACAATGTTTGCTCATGCCTGTTTAGAACCTGGAACACCACTTGTCCACTGATGCCCACTGACAGCATCTATAATTGATCCATAGTCTCGTGAGCCGGGCATGGTAGAATGAGACATTATGTCCGAGTTGTCGGTCTACGTTTGAGTGATGAGCCTCCTTGTAGTGATCCACAAGTGATCCCGCTATCCAGCACTCCTCATGTGGTTGCAATCGAGGGTGAGGAACCCGATGGGATCAAGGATCGCGGGGCCCTGGCCTCGCAAAATGGACAAGGGCATTGATATCGTCAAGGTGTATCGGTTTTCCCAATCTGCTGGATGAACAGAATTAACTAAAAACTCAGCTAACACGTTCATGATCGCAATGCATTAGTTAGGTTGGCGACTCAGCAGTTGAAGTCACAATGAGGGAGTGTTGGCCATGCGCTAACGTTAGACGAAGTCGCTTGAGGGAGTATTGTTGTGAAGTCATGCATCATACCATAACTCATGCATATGCATTAACAAAGATTAGTTAGAGATATGTGAATGTATACTTTTTATTAAATTTATCATGAAATTAATATTTGATGTAACTTACGGCTAATGACACCCACTAAGTAGATTACTCACTCCCACTTCAGGACGGTGTTTTAAAACACCAACTAGACACTTCGTTAGATATAGGTGATGCAAAGCTTGAGGAGCCGAGCAGGGTGAGTATAGCTAAGGAAGAGGAGCTTTCCTACTTCCAGCTTATAAGCGGGTCACCGTAGACTGAGCGAGCTGATTATGGGCTGTTGAGCAGGGGATTTAACACACTATTCTTTTGAACATTTTATATATGTAATTTTTCGGGCGACACCTTGTGCGACCCGTTTGATATTTCTTGTAGACTCGTATATCTTAGCCACCTTCATTTCAGTAGATCAGTTGCGGTTGTAGTTTATGTTCCAGTCGATTCCATTTCTGCTCATTTAAATTATTTTATATGCAGATCACTAAAAACATGTTATAAGTGACACCCAAGAACTTGGAGGTCGAGTGTTTGCACGACTCCTAAATTTCAAGGCGTTACAATATTGTACGAATTGGTATGTGTTTGAAGGTTATAGGGTTGGCTCGGGTGCACCTTGATCGAGTAGACATAATGGATCCTCGTTTTTTTTTCCTATTTTTTTTCTATCATTCCGATAATGAAAATCAATGCTTGAATGCATATGTTGTACACAAGAACTATAATCCCTTAAATTTTGTGGGGTTTTATTTTTCAAACAAGGTCACGATTAGTGAAATTGGTAAATCCGTGGCGTCACCATTGTATGAACATTAGAGATTGCAGAGGATCATGGGGATCGCGCTCATGATGTCCCTTTTAGGCTTTCTTATACAGTTGTGAGTCGAGGTATTATATATTTGACTTGGAGTCATTACTAGCCAATTAATTCAGATTTTTATAGTCGGCTAAACCCTGCATAATCTATAAACTAGAGAATATGAGGATTATTTATTTATTTTTGTCTAAATAACTCTTGATATGTGACATGGGATTCTAGGTAAGGGATTATGATGACAAATAATGAATGTGTCAGGCGCCTTCTTTACCCGCATAGCCATGCGGTCTCTACTTCACAAAACTCGACAAAATATAAGGGATTTGATTAATTCTTTACATTCAAACATTGCAATGGAATGAATGATAACTAGTGCAATAGTGCAATGTTCAATTTAGGAGTAAGGGTGAGGGATAAAAAGGACAATCCAACGTGACCCATTCACCTGAAAAGAGACGGTAAATAAAGGAAAAAAGTCATGCAGTTAATACGAGTTTTTGATGTGACAATATTCAAAAAATAGATGGGTCACATTATAACAACCTAAAATTATTTGCATATGAGTAGGTACACAAGCACTCGTTCACATATATAAACCAGTGTAAAAATGTTCTCATCTTTTTTTTTCTTCGAATTAAAGAAAACACCATATAGATTTACGTACACGTGCACACACTTTGACATATGTACACCTCTCAACAACCTTCAAGACGCCTATTTGGGAGCATGGATTTGGAACCCCCTGGATTCAGAACCCCCGGGATTGGAAACCCCCTGGATTGGCAATCCTCCCGATGTGTTTGGCACCCTGGAGTGTGAATCAACTTTAATTCAAAAATACCAATGCATGGTATATTTATAGGGGTTTGAATTTAATTACTAAATCAACTTTAATATCCCTAATTAGTGAGATATATAATTTTTGATACTATGGTTGTGATAAGCTTGCTGAATGCTTTGCTTGGAAATGATGAAATTCCAAGTCTCAAATGGACCGCAAGCACAATATCATGTTTGAGTGACTAACTAACGATTTTTAATCGTTGATTAATATGGATAATGTTTGGACGGTGCTGGACAATGTTTGGACCTTGCTAATTTACATGGACAATGTTTGGACGGTGCTGATCATCATTAATGGGCCATGTGCCCAATAGAATGATAGTGTGTAGTGACACACATATTACACTTGCAACTATTGGAATGATTAGGTGTAATCCAAGCTCTCACCGCTGATTACAAACCCCTTCAAAGAGGGGATTGGAAACCCCCTGGATTGGCAATCCCCAGTTACTTCATGCTACCAAACAACCAAGGAGATTTGAAACCCCCTCCAATCCCCTCTAATCCCCTCCAATCCACGGTGTAAAATGACCCTTAATATAATTTCGTATACTTGATTGTATATCAAGCCAACCATTGAAATCAATACTCATCACCGGATTAAAATTTCCAGTTGTCCACTTCACTTTTGGACCATCAAATCATGGGAAATCCATCTTGAGATCATTACATCTATCCACTCAGACAAATATTATTCAAAATTTTGACCTCGTTCATCTTGTTCACTACTCCACATATAAGCCTACGTATACACATTTCCTTACATCCCAAGCTTACATATTACGACACACTTGATCTGTTACGAATCTAAGCAGCTGAAAATACCTTTCATGGATCTATTAAGCTATCCAACCATTAGATTTCGACATTAAGCATCATACCATCATAAATTTGACAAAAGATCTAATCTAAACCCTTTGCATTTGATCATATATGATTTTGAACTTTACGTCACGATCCCGATACACTAATGAACACTATAGTGTCAAATCTAATTTCAACGGCTGCAAACACCCTACTAATCGTCTGAAATTTTCTACAGTATGCACGATTCTACCTGTCAGTAATCCTCAAAATCCTATTTGTAAAAGTCTGACTGGGATTAAATTTTAACAAAGTTCTACTCGATCTAATTAGACCATATATCTTTTATTTTAAAGTCTAACTCATAATATCAACCATCCATCATAATTTTCATTATATTTACTAGTTGACCCACTTGAAAACAGACAAATTATCATCATAATCCTCTTGTGACCCTCAGCCAATTTACCAGCTCCTTTTCATAGCTGTCGATGTCTAAACACATTTTCAGATATCATAGAGGAAGATTCCATAATTCCTTTAAAAAAAAGTAAATATACTTTAAACAACCGTAGCTATCTCTCATAATGCACCTTCCACACCATAGATCATAATTTGACCGTCGATCTACAAAACTGACGGTGCATCTACTTCTCAACACATTATAAGATCCTGTGCATTGCTTACTATTCTTTTAAAACAACTAACTGTCAATTTTGAGATGAGATCATAACTGTTAATTTTGAAATGAGACTCATACAATCTCCTGCTCAATCAAACTCGTCTAATCCATTCCCTCACTGAATCTAGGTCACCCACCAGCATCCAAAGCATTTACCAATGTCAGCCGTCTGCCCATGCTTTTATATGAACGCAACCACCAACCAAGTGCAATGTGGACCGATCGTTAGTCTGCTAGGAAGTCATTTAGCGGGCATCATTCATCCCTACCATCTCTTATCATATTGCCCACTTAAGATCTGATTCATTTTCAAAACCATGTCATATCAGAATCTGATGAACTAGATAGAGGAGTGGATTTCTCACAAACATCCCAGTCAACCCAACCATAATAATAATTCAAAATAGCAACGTTGCAGTGCATGTTGCCCTGTTTTCCTTCTTGATTCCTTCTCATTCACTAGTGGCGTCTACATCCACCATCAATCCATACCGTCCAAATCGTGGATCCCACTATCTTTAACCCCGTGAAACTTTGTGGGGGCCACATAAATTTTATTTATTTTTACCTGAATGATATTCGATTCGGATGGCATATAAGAACTATAGTCGGCTCTAAGAAGATTTCAACGGTAGACATATTTTTATCACTGTTTCAGTTTGTGTGGCTGATTTAAAAGTTGGATTTGAATTATTTTGGATTTATGTCGTATTATAATGCAAACTGATGAACGGACTGGATATATCACGGCCATCTCTTTCGCCCCACACAGCTTCTTACCACAGGAACTTCCGGTTGCAGGGCAGAGGCAACTGGCCTCTGTGGAGAAATTCAGTGCCACGAAAACTGTACACCCAGCATGAAATTCTCCTGGCACAAAAATCAGCTAAATCTTCCCACGTGGGCCACCTGTTGCAATTAATGAACGTGTATGTCGGTCCTATAATGTATATGTTTTATCACGCGGTCCATCCATTTTGTCAGTTCATTTTAAGGCCTAGCCCCACAAATGAGGCAGATTCATATCTCAGGTGGACCACACCACATGACACAATGGTGACTTAATGCTCGCCACTAAAGATTTCTCGAGAACTAAAAAAGTTTTGGATCAAACTGATATTTGTGTTTTGGTATGCTGGATGGGAAATAAGCATTCTAGTGTAGACCTAGAGTTTTCCTATGGTGTGGCCCACCTGGGATTTGGATCTACTTCATTTTTGCACTAATGCTCTAAAATAACAATCCAAAATGGATGGATGGTACGGATAAAACACATACATTATGGTGAAGCCCATAGATCACCATGCGTCGTTATGCAATTTACGTTGGATAGCTCCTCGAGGTAATCGATAAAGGGACGGATTTCCTGCTAAAGCCTTTAAGAGGAAGTTCTTGTGCAAGGATGCTAGGTGAGGTTAAAGAGAAGTTTGTGAGAAATCCACCTCATCTATCTGTTTTGAATGCTTATTTTAAGAAATGCGACAAAAAAAAAAGAAAGAAGAGGTGGGATCCAAAACTCAAGTGGGTCACACCAGAGAGAAAGTTAGGAAAATAAATTCCTAACGTTGATACCTTTTTGGGTTCCACCTCGATGTTTATATGCCATTCAAACCGCTTATAAGGTCATTACCACTGGGATGATGTGAAAATACCAAAAAAATTTGCCTGACACAATTTATGGCCCCAAGAATGATCCAACGATTCACACTAAATCCCCACTATTTCCTCTCGTGTGACGTAGTTAAGTTTTGGATACACATCATTTTTTGCCACGTGTTGTAAAATGATCTCTTAAAGTAGATGAACGAGGTGTATTTATCTCAAACATCTCAATGAGCCCCACCCAACAACCTTGCATAAGAACTTCTTAGTAAAGGCTTTCTCATAAAATCCACATCCTAAATAAACTATTTTTAGGCTGATAAAACATAACCTAGATATAGGGGTGTACATGAACCGGGTTAGCTCAATTAGCTCGCTTGACTTGACTCAAAAAAGCTTGATTTGACTCAGTTCGAAGTTGAGTTCGAGCCGACTCGAACTGATTTTTTTAGCTCGAAAAATTTTGAACCAAGTTCAAGCTTGCCTGAGCTCGACTCGACTTGGATCAAACCCCAACTCGAATCAAACTCGTATCGACCTAGTTCAATGACTTGGTTGCTCCGATATTGATGTTGCTCATCAAGTATTTGATGAAATAACTTAATGAAGTGTTGGTTAGTGGCAAGAAAGGTATGTATATGAAAGAAATATCATTTTTTCTTGATTTTGATGTTGTCTACAAGGTGTTTGATGAAATACTTGAAAATAATTGCTACTGTTTTAAGTACAATGAAAAATTGAAAGTACACAGTATGTGTTCGTGAAAACGCCATAGAGGCTCGATTTTGACTCGAACTGGCCTGATATGCTGACAGAATTGAGCCGAGTTGGCCAGTCAGGCTTGAAGACCAAGCCGAGCCGAGTTCACGCTAGAGTCAGCTAGTGGCCGAGCCAATTGACTTGGTTCGACTCGGTGTATACCCCTACCAGATACACCGGCTAAAGCCCGTACATGTTGTGACTCGGACCTAGCATCTGTCGTGGACACAGTAGTTGACTCGCTGAGTGATCATATGATCTGATCCGTCTGTGTTTTGGACTCTTTGTGATACGGCCCACCAAAAGAAAATCACACAAAACGGATGTATGTGAAAATCACCATCTGCAAATAAATTTAGAACATTCAAACAAAATCCGCAATGGCTCATATTAAACTTTAAAAATCAAAGGTTAGAATAATCAATGAACCCTAAAAATGGTTCAAACCATCGGACCATTGCTCCCGGGTGTTAGTAGTGGGTGTTTCCTTGCCGTGGGCTAATTTGATGTATGTGTTGTATATCTGTGCCATCCATCAGTTTTTCCGGTTCATTTTAAGGGATGGTTAAAAAAATGAAGTAGATCCAAATCTCAAGCGGACCACACAATCGGGATTACTCGTCCACCATAAAAAAAATTATTAGGGACCACAATAGTTTTGGATCAAGCTGATATTTGTGTTTTCCCCCTACGTGATTAGCTACGGACAAGTTGAGCAGCCAGGCTCATACTAAAGTATCATAACTAAGTTATATAGGCCCACTATGATGTATGTGTTGTATCTACATTGTCCATCCATTTTGAAATATCATTTTATGGCACAAAGAATGAGGCAAATAAAAATTTTAGTGCATCCCACCACAGAAAACAGTGGGGAGTGATTTCCACTGTTGAAACTATCTTAAGGCCCACCATGATTTTTTTTTGAAATCCAACCTGTTCAAAAGTGTAAAAAAGGTGTGAAATAAGGTAAAACAAAAATATAAGCTTGGTCAAAAACTTTTGAAGGCTTTAGAAGTTTTTAATGGTGGCCATTATTGTTCCCACTCTTTTCCATGCTAGGGTCCAATGGAGCTTTGGATTTAACTCATCCTTTCAATATTACCTTAAAATGATCTCTCCAAATGGATGGACAGAGGGATACAAAGTATACATCGTGGTAGGGCCATGAAAGTTAGTGATGTCACTTCAGCAGCGAGTTTCGCTACTCAACCTGTCGGTAGCTCATCCGCGTTGATTTTCCCCTTCATCTGCTGAGTAAACTCTGTTGGCCCCACAACGAATGTATGTGGTTTATCCACACTGTCTATCTGTTTTTTCGGCTAATTTTAGGGGTTGGGCCCAAAATTAAAGCTTATCCAAAACTCAAGTGGACCATACCACATAAACCGTGGAAATAATGTTGAAACCTTGCTAGGCCCTACAGTGATATGTTTTTGTCATCCAACCTTCTCATAAAATCACGAAAATATGGATGAATGGAAAATACAAATATAAGCTTGATCCAAAACTTCTATGGCTTCCAAGAAATTTTCAACAGTAGACATTCAATTCACACTATTTCCTGTGGTGTGGTCCACTTGAGATTTGGATCTCTGCTTCGTTTTTAGACCCAGCAATTAAATGAGCGGGAAAAACTGATAGATGGCGTGGATATACAACACACATCAAGGGTGGGTCCCACCCACAGTCAGGAAACTATCCTGATGACTTTTAATCCGCTCCCCGTACCCTTTCTACGAGCGAGGCCCGAGGGATGCCGCGAGGGACGCTGGATCATGAGTCGCGACAGAGGCAAAACGAACTCGGAGCAAGACAGCATCTGGAAGCTTTTTTCCCTGGTAAGTTCTCTCCCATGAGCAGACTCTTCCAAGCCTCCTGCCTTCTTTCCTGGTAAGTTCCCATCTCTCTCATCCCATTTCATTTTCTAAAAATAAATGAAAATCGGGTTTATTTATTCCGCAAACAAAAAAGAACTGGTTCTGAAATTGATGGGTTTTGCTCGATCCATCCAATCCTTGAATTAGGGCGAATCCGAGAAAGCTTGGAAAAACATGGACGGATTCCTTGAAAGGAATGGAAATCATCTTCCCCTTCTTGGGTCCGGGTGTCGTTGGAATGCCGTTTGAGTGTGAGTGGTGCTTGATTTACGAGAAGGCCTGCGTATATTCTCTTAATTAGGGCTGTCAGCGGGTCGGCTTTGGGTTCGGGTCTGGGCACAGTTTTCGAGGTGCACCCTGATTGGTCAGGTAGCCCTTTCCACGCCGAGGCGGCTTTCACTCTGGTCTAGGTTGCCCCTTACGTGATTCGAACATAGGATATGGTGTTGGCTCTGATGGAATGTGTAAAGTTAGGCTATTAAACCCTTGGGATCGTAACAGTCTTGCTGGCTTCATGACAAATACTGCCAAGATTTTGAATTTTTCGCAATATTTTCATGAGAATTCAGCTAAGTAATGTTATCGTGACAATATTGCAAGATTTTCAAAATGTTAGCAGTTTTGAATTTTTATTGATTTTATTGCAAAATCATGAAAAGAAAAGGGTAAGGGAAAGGCCCAAAAGGATGTTCACGGAGTCAATAAGAAAAGACTTAGGACCTATGGTTTAACTGAAGGTCTGACCCTTGATAGAATGGAATGGCGGAATAAGATTGATGCAACTAAATGGCCACACAAGCTGATTGATCAAGATTTGAAGAAAAGGCCCACATCTCATGCATGCACAAGAAAAATGCTCACTTTCCCTTTTTAGGCCATCTCTACTTTCTATTTTTAGGCAAATCTCTGCATTAGGAAATATCTATACTTTTTATTTCTTTTAAATCTCTACATTAGGTAATTTTCTTTGATATCTTTATATTAGGCAAGAAGTAATCTTATAATTTTCATATTTAAGTGCTTTCTCATTTAAATGGTATTTTTTTTTAATATTTTATATTTTATATTTTTATTTTATAATAAATAAATCTAGGTAGTTTCCTATTTTTCAAATCTTTGCTAGCTAGGAATTCTATTTTTAGATTCCATAAATTTTATTGCATATTGTAAGGTCAGATTATGAATAAGGCTTAGGCCTATGGAATAAGAGAGTTGAATGATATTCTCTTTTTATGAAAATTCTCTTGTTTTCTCTTTGGTAGTTGTTGAAGGGGGGAGGGAAGTGATCTCTAGTTTATGATTAAAGGACTGTTGAGCTTGCTCACAATCTTGTATTTGCGGTATCTAGCATTCGACTAGAGGATTGTTGAGTCCTTTCCCACAATCTCTTTCTTCTTTTCTTTGATCTATTTGCTTTCCCTTTCAGGGTTTGCATTAATTGGTATCAAAGCAAGTTTTGCTCTTGGGAAATTAAAATAAGGTAATTTTCTCATCTCAATCCTACCCTTTCATCTTTTCCTTTCCTCAATCCTTCATCTTCCATTTTATTTTCTTTCCTTTTTCCCATCCCAAAAATCACTGAACCCTAAACCATTCCTTTTTTCCTCCAAACCCATTGAACCATAACTCTACCTTAAAAAAAACTGTTGATATTCTCTTCCAACCCTACTATATCCAAATCCCGTTCCAACCCATCAATTCCTCGCCCTTTGTCTTTTCCTTACCAAAAAAATAAAAAATAAAAAAACCTAGTCCACATAACCTTAGATCTAGAATCCAAGTCTATAGTTTAACCTATGTTCTATTTTGAAGATGTCGTAGATAGGAAGATGTTCATACGCCTCGTACAATTATTCCCATCCAAACTTTCTTACCCATCTATATTTATCGTGTTGTTCTTATTAGGCTCATTCTGACTATCACGAATCACGATCATCACCACTATCATCTTGAGTCTCACCCATTGCCATATGGGTCTTTTAGAGATTCCTTTCAATGGCCCTCCAGTTGTTATGAGCAAAGAAAACCATATGTCGGCTATTCAAAAGCATCCCATTGCATGGAAATATCAATGATGGCTAAGAATGTTCAAGAGACATGAGAAGAGAATTTGCAGGAAGTCAAGAAGGAGATTAGAGCATTCAAGGAAGATATTGCAAATGAATTCAAGGAACTGAAGGAGATAGTGAGAGCTTGCTTTGATCCCTTGATTGAACAAGAAAAGCTTTATGGGCTTCAATCTGTTTTATTTAGCATTCCAAGGAATGACGTGATTATAAATAGTGTGGCAACCCAAAAGGAATCCTCCTTTGGATTGGTTGATGGATCTATGAATGGGGATGGATCAATGGTTAGATCGGAGGAAATTCAAGTAAAACCAAAAGATCAACCGACGGATGATCTAATTGAAAAGAAGTAAAGGTTTAACAGATATGGATGATCCGATGGTCAAAGAGATGGATAGTGCTACAATCATAGTAGCAAACTCCATAGAGGTCAACACAATAGTACCATCTCAACATCAATCAATATATGCAAATCGGAAGCTAACTATGACTAAGGGGCCACAATCGGCTTCTAGAACGTGGAGGACCAACAAGAAGCAAAGGAAAAGATGGTGCGTGTTTCAACACTGTATTATGCATCAGCTACCCATTAGGCATGTAGGTCTCCACCATCAATTGCCAGGAAAGCCGAAGAAGACACGCTACAAACAAGGATCAAGATTTGACTACCAATTTAAACTCGATGATGAGTTTTTTTCGAAGCCGGGTGGAGTTGATGCAACTAAATGGCCACACACCAACTGATCAAGATTTGAAGAAAAGGCCCACATCTCCATGTGTGCATGCACGTGTGCACAAGAAAAATGACCGCTTTTCCTTTTTAGGCCATTCCTACTTTCCATTTTTAGGCAAATCTCTACATTAGGAAATATCTTTACTTTCCATTTCTTTTAAATCTCTACATTATGTAATTTTCTTTGATATCTTTATATTAGGTACGAAGTAATCTTATAATTTTCTTATTTAAGTACTTTCTCATTTAAGTGGCTTCTTTTTTAGGTAGTTTCCTATTTTTCAGATATTTGCTAGCTAGGAATTCTATTTTTAAATTCCATAAATCTTATTGCAAATTGTAAGGACTGATTATAACTGTTTATTCTTTCTGCTTGTTCTTGGTTATATAAAATGTATCTTGAGGCGGAAAGGGACGTAAAATAGAGAGAAGGCAAAGTTTTTAGGCATTGTCAACGGAAAATATTATTTTTACAGCATGTTTGGTTATTGCTATTGTGTTCTGTTTATTATTTCTTACAAGGCATGTTGTTTGTGTTTCCTTTTCTGCCAGTTTCATCAAGCATGGCATTTTTTTAGGTGGCAACTTTTTGAAAAATAGTTTTTTTTTTTTTTGCTGTGTATGTGCAGGTTGATCTTGGTGAATGGTTGCTATTTGGTCCAGTTATAGTTCATATGCAAACTTTTAAGCCTACAGAAGTTAGATTTTTTCAGTCCATAGCACGGGCTGAAGTTGGCTAATAAGAGACTGACAGTCCAACAATACTGTAAGTGGCAGCTATGCCGGTGTGTTGAAGAGTTGTATTCTGCTGCATGATCCCTTATTACTAAACCGTTTGTAGTGTTGATCTTCATTAGATGGAATGGGTTTAGTTTCACTTGGCATTAGTCATTTGTCCTTGTGCATGCTAAATAATGGATCTTCCAATATCTACATCCGGTAACATTGACGATAACGTGGGTATTCCGGAAGATTTGCGTTGTAAGAGGTCGGATGGAAAGCAATGGAGATGTAGTGCATTGTCTATGCCGGATAAAACCGTATGTGAAAAGCATTACATTCAAGCAAAGAAAAGAGCAGCAAATTCTGCATTACGAGCTAGTTTGAAGAAGGCCAAGAGAAAATCGATTGATGATAGCGATATTTATTTGGAGAGTAAGAATGATGAATTAGATCTCTCTCTCATGAATGCAAGCAGTGGGGAATTTCCTACTGCTGTCTCCAGTAAAAGGTACAAGGAAAAGGTGCCCAAAAGCCAACCTTATTATTCTCCCGATACATTGTCAATGAGAAGCTTGTCTATCCGTACTCCTCAGAGATCAAACGATGATTCACAAAGAGACATTGCACAGATGGATGATTACCAGACGAACTATGCTTACAAGACATCCCCTTTTGCTGTGGATTCATCTAGAAATAAATTTCAGAATCTCTCTGATGACGATGATCTAGGGGTGAGTGGTGCTGCCATGATGCTGTCATTTCTTTGCATCATTTCATTTCTGTTGCACTAACTGACTATGTCGTGGCATCTCAGGAACAATCTAGTAAAAGCACCGACTCTTCTGATGAGGATGACGGGCCGACTTGTCATCAATGTCGAAGGACTGATAGAGAAACGGTCATTCAGTGTCTGAGATGTGATAGGAAAGGTTATTGCGATAGCTGCATTTTTAGATGGTATGGACATGGTTTCATTTCATTATGGTATTGAAGAATTTTATTTTTCAGTGATTGAAACATAGAGATATTTTTTCTTTTAGATGGAAGCAGCATTTTAAGGAGTATTCTGATTATCTGTTTCATTTACTTAGGTACCCTGATATCTCATTAGAGGAGATCCGGAGGGTCTGCCCGGCTTGCCGTGGCATCTGTAATTGCAAAATGTGCTTGCGCGGAGATAATTTGATTAAGGTATTTTATTTTCCAATCAAAACAGTTCCATTTTCTGTTATTTCCTGACACTTCTGGAATATTTCTGTAATTTTCACTAGATCCAACTCCATGATTGGGTAGGATAGATGATTGTTCTCTGAGCTACCAACAGTGCTTTTCTTCCCTGGGGAAGCTATTCTTTTGTTGATTGTATGTAATTGTCTGCAGATCAGGTTACAGGAGATAGCTGGCCTGGATAAGTTGCAATATCTACACCACCTCCTGTCTCTAGTTCTTCCTGTGCTAAAGCAAATTCATTCTGAGCAGTCCTTTGAACTGGAGGTGGAAACCAGGGCTCATGGTAAGAGGTGTCTGAGATTCTGTTGACCTTTTCAAAATGATGCAAGGGTTTCCTCTTGATATTGCATGGCTGTGCATGATGTGTCCAACTTGTGCTGTCTTACCAGGAAGCAGGACAGATATTCCCAGGGCTAAGATTCACGCAGATGAGCTAATGTGCTGGTATCCTTCTAAAATTCTTACTGGCTTGTGGAAAACCCAATATTGTTATTTACATTAGCAGTGCGTGTGTGCATGCATGCTTCATATTGGGGCAACATCTAATCTAGTGGAATCTGTTTTTTCCCCCCAGTGATTGCTGTAAGACACCCATTGTCGATTATCATCGACACTGTGGAAATTGCTTCTACGATTTATGCCTTGCTTGCTGCCGGGATCTTCGACGGGCATCTCAGGTCAGCATCAATGGAGAACCTGCAGAAAATCAGGTCATTGAGAAGAGCTCAGATGGGGCCATTTTGGCAAAGCAGCCAAAATCATCTGAAGTATTAACAGGGGGTGAACAGCGTATTGCAAATGTTGCATGCAAGGGTATGTTAGATATATCGCATCTATTTCCTGATTGGAAAGCCAACAGTGACGGTAGTATTCTGTGCCCCCCAAAGGAGTCTGGTGGCTGTGGCTGCCGATCGTTAACTCTAAGGCGCATTTTGAAAATGAACTGGGTTGCAAAACTGGTGAAAAATGCAGAGGAAATGGTAAACGGTTGCAAGGTTTATGATGTTGATGGTTTCCAGACATGCTCTTCTTGCATCGGGACAACTGCTTCCCAATCCGGTGGGTTAGGCACTTCTAAGCTATTCCAGTGCTCTCACAGGGAGGATAGCAGTGATAATTTCCTGTATTGCCCTGCATCTCAAGATATCAAGCTTGAAGGCATCAACCATTTTCAAAAGCATTGGGGTAGGGGTGAACCTATTGTTGTTAAGCATGTGTTTGATTGTGCATCGGCTTCTATCTGGGATCCAATGGTTATATGGAGAGAGATACGAGAAACTGCAGATGAGAAAATGAAAGAAGATAATCGGATTGTTAAGGCTATAGATTGCTTGGATTGGTCTGAGGTATACTCATGATTAGGCAGCTATATTCATATTTTTACTATTTACCACTGCTGTTTGATGCCTGTTTGTGGCTGATGATATGCTTGACTTCAGAGCTTTGAAGGTGAAAGCAAAATGTATATGGTCACTGTGCAAGTGAGAATATCAAGTTTCTCTGGCTTGTTTGTTTCTGTGAATTGAGTTTCATTTTTATTCTGCGAGTTGAAACAATATTAGGACATTTTGAACACTTATATGTTCTTATGACAGCTAAGCATCAAGATAGGCAAGTGCTAGAGTAGTACTAGTATGTTAATACTCACTATTTCTCTGCATGATGAGAACTGATCGAAGATGCCAAATAAAATCTTTAAGAATGGATATACCTTAGTTTGATAAAGTCTCGAAACTATAAAGCTTGATTGGTAATATCAAACAAAAAGGTCTGCATATTAAACCTCAAAAGGACAGCAGAACCTACAGATCACAGAAATTCTATCAATTGCAACATTAAGGGATGTAATTTTCCTATTGTTGAAGGATAGCTTTCTCGCTTCCTCAGTGAGATTATCCTTTTTTCTGTATTCCCTCTCTTTAATCAAATTTTCGTTATTTCTCAAAATATAAAATAAAATTATGGTTTTATTATTAGAACAAGGACTGAGATTTGATCTGGACATGCGGACCAGTAAGCATGTTTGATGCCTCTAAGGAGATGTCCAATATTAAATATCACGTAATAGATGCTCTGAAGGACAGTTTTCCATACCAAAGTGATGGGCAAGTTTTCATGCATCGTTATCGTTATATGTATTGCACCCTTGGCTAACGGAAACATACGTTGATATCGCCTATATTATCACAGATACTGAGGAAATGTATCGCTCTGAGGGAAACATTAGGAAAATGTTGGAATTTTTCAGTGAAACTTTGGGAGATGCTAAAAAAAGACATGATTACATAGGGCTCCAAATAATACTACACACATACACACACTAGGTTTCCATTGTATAGGGGCCCAAACTGTGTTGTCGGATGAAAATATTTAATTAATAAATATGATTTTAGTGCACTAATTTTTAAGAAATGATGCAATAATTCAGCACATATAGTGCACTAATTAAAACACCTCTAGGAAGAAATCCCTTCCAAAATTTCGAAAAAAATCAGTTTTCTGTTTTTTTAATTGTTTATTTTCTAGAATTTCATAGGCATTAACACTGGTATCGTTGATGTTATTGATAATATTAGTGATATTTTTGAGGATTAATTTGCGATAATATTAGCGATATTATCGGCATATTTAATTCAAAAGGTTGCCATTGATATCTAATATCGCGAGATATCAACGATGTCAGCGATAGCTTGTTCATAAAAAAGAAAAAAAGAAAAGAAAAGAAAAGATGGAAGCTTGTAAATTGTGTTATCACCAATGATTTAAATATCAGCATCAATGCATGTATTGTGCCCTTGGGATATGGAAACGTATTAGTATCACATGGGAAGTATCGCATGTATTGGGGAATTGTATTGTTGCTTGAGGAAACATTAGGAAAATGATGGAATTTTTCATTGCAACTTCTTGAGATGTTGCTTGAATAAATGATTACATATCCTTCAAAAAGAAACTTCAAGAGATGTTAAAAGAGACTTGTTTACAACATTCCAAAAAAAAGGTATGCATAATAAGTTTCCTTTGTGTAGGGTCCTAAACTAGACAGAAGTGTTGCAATTATATCCAAAATTTGTTCATATAATTTGTAAATCATACAATTCAAGTACCAAAAACAAAAAAAAAAAAAACATCCAAAATAAAAAGGAAGCAACCCAATACATACCACTAAGAGTTTCTCCCAAAAAGTTTCCTCAAAAATTGAGTTTTTATTTTTATTTTTCAGTTTTCACCTCCCACGTGTTGTCTCAATATCGTTGATATGTATCGATACCGGAGAACTTAAAGGAATCCTGATCATATCTCGTGGTATTTTTTGAAATATTGTGCTTATCATTGATAAAATTGTCGGTGATATTGTGGAATTTTATAATTCCCTGGTTGTTTCATATCACCGACCTGTGATATAAATAATATCAACTGATATATAATCTTATTTAAATCATTGGTTATTACCCCCAGTATCCGTATCGCATCTCACCGATACAGATAATATCGGGTGATATTATCGGTTCTATCAGCGATGTTTTGAATGCTGGTGGTAAATGAACTACTTAAAAGGCAATTGTATGGTATACCATGAACTCAAGCTCAATTAAGTTCCTACACATGTTGATGTAACTGAAAATTCTTAAATGCTGAGATTTCCACACAACAACATCATATAACTGAACTTTATTCAAATCGTAAAAATCTGAATCATGTTGAACCCAAAACAACGACTTACAGACCATAAAAAAGAAAAGAACTACTTCCATCTCTTTAAAAAACTTTATTTGTAGTCCAAAAGGTAAGTCCAATACATTTTGTACTCCCCAACTCTAAAGATTACTAAATCCCTCAACGTGTAAGTTAAGTAGGAAACCAATATGGTTAGAAACTGACTCTAACAAAAAGAAACCCTCAAGGATGTAATGAACTACAAACAATTAAAACCAAATCCAAAAGATACTGCAACTATATTTATTTCTAATCTTTAAATCTAGAATGACTATAAGAGTCATAAAGTGGGAGTTATGTCCCTGATTCATAGCTAAAATTGAACCCCTGAAAATAATTTCAAAATGAAGTTATTTTGTGAAGCGAACTTCTTCCACCAAAAGGTAGCTTTTCTTGTGTAGTGCAGTTCTGTCTGATTGTGGCTGGATAGTTCTCCCCTTATTGAAGAGTACTCATGCTTGAGTTTGGAATGCCTTTGGCATCATTGCTGACTTGATTTTCCATACATCCATTTGCTGTTGGCTTCTTCAAAGCTGATGATGATGGCCCACCTTAACCTTTGGCCTGTCTTTCATGTGATTGCAAAATGTGAAAACTCCTATCTACTTTTGTTCTTAAAACCAAATCTTCCATTGACAATCACGACACATTTGTGGTCTCTCTAGGAGAGGGTAATCATTTTCCCATAATAACAAATCATATGGTCCCTTTAAAAAGGGGCGGGGACATCCTGTCGTCATAAAAAAAAATCATGGTCCCTTAGTGGTAAGAGTAGGGATTTCTGATTTCTGTTATATAACTTACCTTCTCTTACTGCTTTTGGAAGAAATCCTTGTTCCCCTCTTCGCAAGTTTTTGATGGTTACACTGCAGGAGTCCCCTTTTGCAAAACCATTTTTGTAGGTATTTTCCTTGCTTTTTACTGTTTCTTCTTCATCCACATCTTCATCAAAGATGAGGGGTTCTGTCCTAATCAATAAAACATTCCACCATGGTTATCGAATATGGGACAGCATTTTGCCTCTTCCATGGCCTTCAAAACTACCTTTTTCAAACTCAACATGTGAAACACAACCAAAGGGTTTTTAAGTGAAGCAATGCTTTCACAACAAGAGTCTTTCGGCTGCCGGTGTTTTCAGCAGAGTCATCCTTCTATTCCGACACTGGGCCCCTTGAGTTGGTTGTAGCCCTAGTCCCTTGTCCAGCTGGGTGGTTGCCTATTGTTGTAATCTTTTTTCTTCTTTCATTTTTGTTTCGTAGGTTTTTTTTTTTTTTCCTTTTCCTTTTTCTTGTTTCCTGTTCCTTTTATTGTTTCCTTTTCTCGTGTTTTCTTTCAGGCTTTGGCTTAATAAAATTATCGATCTTTCAAAAAAATAATTTTGTTTTCCTTTCTGATAAATAGATAATAATAGTATTTTTACTTTTGAGAGCAAGGTCACAGTCATGCTTTTAATACCGAGAAGAATCCTTTTTGATATATTGGGAGTTGCCAAAGTCACGATTCTTCACCAAAGGATCTTACTTTGATATCAACTGATGTAGTTGGAGTTCTCAATTGTGAAGGGTTTCACAATGAAAAACTAAAATAAAAATAAAAATTGCCTTCTGATCAACAATCAAAAGTATGTTCTATGTTCATTGAAAGCAATTATTTATAGATTATTCAAAACTATTAACTGTAGTCCAAACAGGTAACACAATACAATTAGAAATTCCTAATGTTAAATATCACCGAAATTCCTCTACTAAAACCAAGTTGCAAACCAATATAATTAGAAGTGGATTCTAATTGAAAGAAACTAGAAAATAAGTAAACAATTTAAACCCAAGTCATTAAGCCCACTAAAAATACAAAAATAATAAAGAATGATCATGTCACCGATGTGCAATTATAAAAAAAGCCCTAAAAATAATGTCCACATGAGTTACCTTGTCACACACACACACACATATAGTGTCTTAGTTTGGTTTGGATTGTGGCACAAACATTGGACTCTCAATTGAAGAGTTCTAGACATTGAATCGTCAATGCACCATTGGTTAGGTGTAATTTGATGGTTACTTATTCTGGTATTGGATGGCATCCTTGGAGTTATGGTCATCTTAATTATGGCCATAAGGGTCAAGCTAAATGAAAATCTCATTGTTGCAAATATGCGAAGCCCTAGTTATGGTCTATCAGCTCTAGGGAGGAGATGGTGGCCTTTTCCAGGGATGCGTCTCTGCATCGACATATGTCTCTCTTTAAGGTTGAGAAGCGATGCCCGGCGAATGCGGCTTTCAACAAGAGTATTTGGGTCAAACTTTTTAGCATTCCCTCTTTTATGGATCTTTCATATTCATTCATGGACCAAGTAGGCTCTCATTGAGTTCGGATCCCAGTTTGGCAAGGTCCTGGAGCTAGATGTTGTGACGGTGGAGAGATTCTTCCTCATGTTTGATGGATTAAGTGTGTTGCTTCGGGCAAAGGCATTTGCTGGGAGAGTGATCAACTTGGAAACCAAAGTTCTCTTGTTCCCCTTTTTGCCTTTTTAAATCAGTGGTGTTGATTAATACCATTCAACCTGTTTTGTGTAAGCTAAAAGAGGGGATTGGGGTCTCTTATGCTTCTCTACTTTAGAGTAAGGAGACGGAATATGCCCAACAAGAGTGGACGGTGGGCATGCGCAAATGGAGGATTTTGTTGAGGAGATAGGGAGTCCTGGTTTCTAATGTGGTAGGGAGGGGTTACATGTGATTAGGTGTCGAGGGATTAAGGGTGGGACAAATGTTTCTTTGGAGGGTGGGGTTTGTGGTGTAGTCACGTGGGGGAGGAGGCTGATGTGGCAGTCAAATTCCAAACCTCTCAATGTCAAAAAAGGAGCAAGGATGTTCATATTAGAGCAGTCTTATTAGGAGTTAGTGGGGAACATGTGTTTGTTTGTGGAGAGGCTCTATGCCTCTATCTAAGAAGTCAACTTAACAACAGCCTGGCCAGAGCATGTGTCATGTGGGGATGGTCAAGGATGGACATATGGTATTGGGATTAGGTGTGTGTCATGTGGAGATGGCTAGGAAAGATGGTGTTGGGGTACTCAAGTGCTTTGAGTAAAAGCTTCTTCCTATGTTGTAATACGCCTTTTGCTAATTTGCTCTCCCTTCTGGTCCAAAGGGCCCTTCTTGCAATTGTCTCCCGCCTCTTCTTGGCTCTTTGGCCAACTATCTCCTTTATTGGGCTCTGATATGGGGTTGCTTTCTCTTGTGGGGATCTTGGCATAATAGGGATGGTGGATTTGGATGCACTCTGCATTGGAGTTTGGTGAAAGTTTCATTGAGGGTGGATATGCGATCTAGGTTGCAAGTAATGTGTTGTGACATGGGAAGGGGGCATGTGGGGCCTTTGCCACCCTAATTAGACGTGGGTGGAACCGAAAGCTCAACCAACTCTGATCTGTGTGTGGTCAAGTTGGTCTCTTCTTTGGCAGTTGGGAGGGTGGAAGACAAATCTCCATGGGTGAAGAAGAATCTCGATAACATTGTGAAGGCGATGGGGGTGAATATAGAAGTAGAGTTGGACATCTTAAGAATCATCCTTTGTATCATTGAGGCGTGGAATAACTTTGGTGCTTCTGTTTGCCCAATCTTGTCGCACAAGAAGCCAAAGCTTCAAAGAGAGATCTTGAATCTAAAATCATCCATTAACTACAACAATAGGACCTGGGAGGAAGTTATGTTGTGGGGGAGTGAATGATTTTACCATCGTTCTGAAATGATAATCTTCTGTTGGAATGTTAGGGGATTGGGCAATTTGGATAAAAAGCTAGTTGTGTAGGAGTTGGTTTGCATGAACAAAGGAAACATTCTCATGATACAAGAAACCAAGTATGGGCCCTTCCATTCCTTGCCATCAAGGATATTGGGGCCCATCTGATTTCGAGTGGGAATGTGTGGAGTCTACGAGGAGATTGAGGGGATTTTGATGGTTTGGGATCCCAACCCACTCAAAACTATATCATTGGCGGTGGGTAGATGGTCATTATCAATTTTTTACAAAGGGACGGGGGTGGCTGCTCCTAGGCTCTCTAGTGTCTCTACGGCCCAAATGATCTGGAACAGACTGGAGTCTTAGGAAGAGTCCAGTCATATTCCTATTAGATAGGAGATCTCATTGTAATTTTGATTCAGGCATGAGAAGAGGGGTGGATCGAGGGTTACATTGAGCATGATGGGATTCTCGGATTTTGTTAATATGCGGAGGCTTCTTGATATTCCCCTTCAGGTGCTGAGTTTGCTTGGTGGAACAAACAAGAGGATCTGGTTATATGCTGCCGTTGCCCATTATAGGTTCTTGATCTCTAAGTCTTGTAAAGAGGCATTTTTGGAGGTTAACCCGAAAGTTCTCCTGAACAGGGTATCGGACCATCATCTGCGTCAATTGGAATTTCCTGTTATACTTATACCTGCTGGTTCAGATGGGCTTCAGCTTGAAATGGCATTCTTGGGTCCAAGCATGCATGTCCTCTTCCTGGTTTTCCTTATTAATGAATGGGAATTTAAAAGGTTTTTTCAGGGGAGAGTGGGAATCTGGCAAGGTGACCCTCTCTCCCCTTCACTCTTCCCCATAGTCACTGAAGCTTTGTCAAGGATGCTGCAGAGGGCAGTTCATTCCCATGTTATCGAAGTGATGACTGGTAATAATGAAAGTTTTAGAGTTACTCATATCCAGTATACTGATGACACCCTCGTGTTTGGGGATGAGTTGATCAACCATGCTCAAAATTTTAGGGATTTCCTAATGTGTTTCAAATTCGCATCAGGGCTGAAGGTGAATCTGCCAGAAAGCAATATGGTTGGCATGAATCTTGATTCTCAGTGTTTGAACTCCACGGGTGCCTTCAAAACCATCTTGGCATTCCTCTCTTTGTAGGTTGCTCGGGTCTGGGGTTGTGGGATATGGTGATTGAATAAATATAACCAAAAGCTTGCATGGTGGAAGGTGACCTGTTATCCCTGTGGGGAGAATTACGCTTTTAAAATCAGTTCTGGCCACTGTTCCGGTGTATCTTCTGTCAATCCTGCTATGTTCGGTAAGAGTTGTGGCTAAAATCTAGTCCATTTAGAAATGCTTTAGGTGGAAAGACGGCAAGGACTCACATAGGTTCTATTATTGCCTGGAGGGATGATACTGTGGTGCCCTTCTTTTTGTCACTACCTTAGGGACGGCAAAATCAACAGTTTGGTGCAGCAGCTAGAGACACTGAGGTACATGTATGTTCCTAGGGCAGGTTTCATTCAGAGTATTTGGGGATTACGAGCTGGATGGAGTGTTCACAGTCAGATCACTTGCTCTTGAGTTATCGGGTGGGGTCTATAGATCTGCAGTTTTTTGGAAAATCTGGTCTGTTGCAATGCCTTTGAAGGTCAGGGTTTTCACATGGATAGCATGCTTGGGAAAGATTCTAACTATTGACTTTTTAAAAAGGAGAGGCATGGTGATGCCGAATAGATGCTCTTTATGTTGCAAAAGTGAGGAATTTGCAAACCATCTTCTAATACATTGTCATTTTGCAATGGATGTTTAGCGGACGTTATTTCAAGTTTGGTTTGCTGTGGGTATTTCCAGGATCAGTTCTTGAGTTTATCGAGAATTGGATGACTGCAGCTTGGGGATCAATTGGATGCATCCTATGGAGCATGGCTGCACAGGCAAGGCAACCTTATGGGCAATCTGGTTTGTAAAAACAAAAGGGTTTTCAATGGTAAGATTTCTTCTGCTCTTGCGGTAGTCCTGAAAATTCTCAAGCTTCTTTGGGCTTGTGGGTAAAAGCAAATCCAAAACTCAGAGGATATTCCTCTTTACTAAGAAAGCTGAAACGGCCAATCAACTACAGGGGATAAAAAACCCACCGCAACCGCAATCAAGGGGCCCAATCTCTAAACAGCGAAAGGACTCTGGAAAACACCGCAGCCGGCGTCGCAGATTGGTTCCTATAGCAGTGGTTATTTCTTTCGGTCCACACTGCCCACAGGACAGCAAAGAAGATGATACACCATTTTCTTTTTCCAAGAGCACCTCCCAAATCCTCGTGCCAAGAACAGAAGAGATTGTCAAAGGGAGGAGGGCATGGACCGGGCTACCCCGCAAGCCGAAGAACACTCCACCAAAGTCAGTTGAAGCTCCTCCAGCTGGGTGAACCTGGGATGGCTGGAGTTGGGAGGTATTGTTCATGATGACAGGGTGTGTCTCTTGGTGTTTTCTCAGGCCCCCTTGGTATCGAAGACTGAAATTTGCAGAAGCTGCAATGCTAGTGCAAGCTGTTACAGTGGCTGTTGAGAACAACTTCCTCCCGGCAATTATCGAAGTAGACTAATAATGAGATTTCCTGGGTGGGATCTGGATTATGCCCGTGGCGTGTCATGGACCTAATTGAGGAAGCTCTAGACATGTATAGGAGCTGTCCAATCAGTTTTTTTTCTTTCCACTCGTTCCTAGGGAAGTTCATGATGACATAGATTGGCTAATGAACATTGGTGTGGTAGAGGAAGCCTACATATTAAGGGATAGAGAAATCTTATTTTCTTTTTCTTCGTTTTTCCTGTCTAGATAGTTTTTATGCCATCTTAGTCATTTCTGTTTGTTGTATTCTTGGGGTTGCTTTCATTTTCCCCTCCTGTGCACTTCCATTTTCTCTCCCTAATAAAATATTATTAACAGAAACAGTGTAACAACATACACTGCTTACATCTGCAATGCAGCCATATATTATGTATCCATGTTATTAACCTTCTGATGGTCTTTTATTAATGTCTCGATATTTGACAGGTTGATATTGAACTCGGCCAGTTCATTAAAGGATATTCAGAAGGGCGCATCCATGAAAATGGTTGGCCAGAAATGTTAAAATTGAAGAGCTGGCCACCTCCAAGTGCCTTGGAAGAGTTTTTATTGTACCGGAGACTTGAATTTATCAGTAAATTGCCATTGCTTGAGTATATCCATTCGAAGTGGGGTCTTCTAAACCTTGCTGCAAAGCTGCCTCATGCTTCCCTGCAGGCTGATGTGGGACCTAAAATTTTTATTGCTTATGGGACATCTGAAGAACTTGGTAGAGGTGATTCTGTGAACAATCTCGATATAAATATGGGTGATGTGGTAGGTGCTGATTCTTTCGTAGTTCAATTTAGAGAATAACATCTGCTATATTTTTCACTGCATTTTCTGGGAGGATTTTTTACCATCCCGTCATTGTAAACACTTACCTTTTCATTTCATTTCATTTTTTTTTTCTTGTTTGGTACATCATGTGAATAATGATCTTAATGTGTCAAAGATATGATTTGAATGGCTATTAGTTTTTTAAATATTCAAGGTATTGTGTGCCATTTTTATTTTTTATTTTTCATGGAAAGCATCTAACAGGCTCCCCATCTTCCTTTCTATCTCTTAATTTTTACCTTTAAGGGTTCATGCACTCTAAAGGGCTTTCTCTGTACTAGAAGGCACTTATTGGTATTTCTTGGCGACATAGTTGTATATAGCCAATGTTTTCAATATCAATATCGACAAATGTATTGCACCTTTGGGATATGGAAACATATCGGTTATCACATGGGAAATATCGGATGTATCGAGTATTGTTTCGCTATTTTTGGGAAATATTGGGAAGTTGTTCGAATTTTACAAGGAAACTTCAGGGGATGTTAAAAAAAGACATCATTACACACTTAGAAATTAAAAGATAACAAAAAACGAGTGCATTTAATAAGTTTCCTTTATATAAGGTCCTAAACTATGCGCTGTCTAACCGAAGTGATTTAGAAGTGGAACATTTGACAGAAAATGGGATTTTGTATTTTGTAAGTTTTTTTTTTTTTTTGATTTTTTCAGATAACCCAAGTGTTGTTATCAATATTGATGTATCGACAATACTGTTGTCGATACATTGCGATAATATCGTTGATATCCAAAAGTCCTGCAACTTCCCACTGGTTTCATATCGTTGAGGTGTGATAGTGATAATATTCTCATCCTATCTTATCTCTACTGTATATAACATGAAAAGGCAGTTGACATTTTTACCCCTGCAATTAGTTGTCACTAGATTTTAAAATGAAAAGAATATTGCTGTCTCTGGCCCTTCGACTAGGATATTTCCATAATTTCCATTTTTCATGAGATTAGCCCTAACCATTTTCTCTCCTCTTCACATGTACCCTGCACACGACACAACCCTTAAGAAGTCTATCCAACAAAAAACCATGTGGAGCCCACCATGATGTCTTTGTGACATCCACTCCATCTATCAGTTTCAGTAGCTCAGGTTAGGGTGGGAGGTAAAAAACGAGGCATATCTAAAGCTCAAGTGGGCCAAAACATTGGAAACAGTGATATGGGGGGGGTGGGGCGGCATACCATTCAAAACCACTCCAACCCCCCCACCCACCTAGCTGAATGTGCTACACCCAATAGTATAATTCTAGGATCAGTGTGCCATATTTGTTAGTTACCACCCACTCGAATTTGTATTTGTTGAGTGCAATGTGATTTGAATAATCGAGAAGTCACTGAAAGAATGGCAAGTCAAGAAAAGCTGCCTTGATGCTCATCCTTGTATTGATTTGTAAAGTCAAGCTTATATTTAAATTCCAAGTTTCTCTCTTCTTACTCTTTTTGGTATTTTATCTAGGAGTGTGCCAGGGACGTGCAATAGTCAATGCATGGGTGATGCTTTAGGGACCCGGTAGCAAGCTACTGTGGTGGGGCCCTCCCTCACAACAAACTAACATAATATACAGCCCATCCAGGTTGGGCCATGCATCAGATATTAAACTTATAAGCTTACCATAAGTGGCTGAAGACTGAAGAGGCTTGGTTGTTTATTCAAGCATGAGATCTTTTTTTCTCTGGTTACTCATCTCTGCTAAAGCAAGTCCTTTTTGTAGCTTCTATCAGTCATATACTTAAATTTTCTCTCTTCCTTTTCTTTTTTTCTTTTTTTAATCTGTTTTGGTCTGGTGCTTTCATATCCATGTTCTTAATTGTCTTAATTTTTTCACTTCCATCTCATGTTCATATTGACTTGTTTGTCACATTGTGTATGTCTTGTAAGCCTTTCTCTTTGAATAATTATTTTCTTTTCTATCAAGGGGAAAAAAACTCAATTGGAATAGTATAGTCACAAACTCACAGAAAAATGAGATCCCCACGCTGGTAAAGAACTCACTTATTCTTGAGTGCCGCAGCGTATCAACTGCTGTAAACTGCTCAACTAAAACAGGAATAGAAAACACTAAATGCAAAGCAACACACCTAATGCATAAGAAACCAAAACAAAAAGACAAGGGAACTTGGATACAGCAGGGAAAAAAATGGAAATGTCATTTGGACCTCCTCAAATGGGAAAAAAAGTTTCTGTGCTAAGTTTGCACCAGGCGTCGGTGGGCACATATCTCCCTCTATAACAAAAAATAAAATAGCAGGTGCGAATCTGAATGTGCATTTCAAAGTACATATTTGAAATTTGGAAGCTGCTAGATTCTCGCCATCCATCTTTAAATGGTGAGAGATAATTTGCGCACCAACTCTTCTTGCTCACTTTGCAATATATTGTAGCCATGCCCTTCTCAAATATTTAAATATCAAATCTTTTGAATGTCCGACTGATTCATGGCATAAAAGGAGAAGGATTTTAATCAAATTTCAGCAAATGACATTTTTTTCTTAATTTCTTTATCTGTTGTAAGCTGCATGTGTCAGTCTAGCCCCCATGTAAGTTATGTGTAAGACCTGGAAATCATGGAAATGTGGCTGTTAGTACTACGAACCTTCCACCTATGTGTGAATGCTTGGAAATGCAAATGGTTCGCAGGGTCTTATGTTTTGCAAATTCTTTGTAGGTTTACCTATTGATGCACACAGCTGAAGTGAAATTTCAAGGTTGGCAGCGAGCGAAGATTGAGAAGATACAGAAAACATTCAGGGAGTCCGATGCAAAAGAATCAATAAGAGATGAGAATACACTCGATACCAAAACCAGTTCTGATGAGAGGAATAAGTCACCTGATTTGGCACCTAATGAACTAAGTAAACAGACTGAAAGTGGTTTAGAGTTAAATGCCAAGGAAGACGAGATAATGGAGGACCAAGCTGATGTAGGAATTGAAATCACTTCAGGTGAAACAAAAAAGGTTGGTTCTTCCCACTTGGACAAAGTGAATGGGGATGTTCTGTTGGAAAAGGCTCGTGCTGGAGCTCGTTGGGACATTTTCCGTCAGCAGGATGTCCCAAAACTTAGTGAGTATTTGAGAATTCATTGGATCGAGCTCAGGAATCAGGATAGTTCTCAAAGCAATTCAGTAAGTTTGTTGTTTCATCTTTACAGATCGGCATTCAGTTTGAGTTCGTGCAATTACTTTGCTGCATATGAAGTGTTTCTTTTTTGGATCTCAGGTTGTGCATCCTATTTATGATCAAGCTGTATTCCTGAATGATGATCATAAAAGAAATTTGAAAGAGGAATTCAGTAAGGAAACAAATCAATACTCTTCCCTTTTTCCCTATGTCAAGAAAGAAATGGTCTGAAGTGATCTTTAGCTTTCTTATGTATGTTCAATGTTTGATCAAGCAACTGCTCGCTCAACAAACTGTACATCTGGACCCACCTTTTGGTAGTCTATCTTGTTCACATGGTGCCCCCTGGTGGATGGGAAATATCCCAAAAATCTCCCCCATGCGTTGTCACCATCCTATAAATGTGGACCATTGATTTTAGAATTAAGTATTATACAATGCTTGGGCTCAATGTTTATACATTACCATTTGAGTTTTTAGTTTGTATGGATGGGCCCATAGTCCAGTAATCCAAACGGTTGGTATGATAGGTCTCACTATGGATTGCCCATGCACCAAAACCTCCCTGATTGGATTTTCCTAGCCATCAAACATTCACGCTTATTTTAGTAGAACGAAGGGCATATCTTTTCTTTCTTTTTTCCTCTGTTTTTTTTTTTTTTTTAATTTTTAATTTTTTTTTATTTTAATTTTTCAATCATCTATTTGTTAGCCAAGTGAAGGATTAGGATATTTCTATCTGGGAGGTATTTGGTGCTTGTGCCATCTAAAATGGAGCCATAATATCAAAAAGTTTGAAGCACTACTTCATGGGCCTTTGCCATCATCATCATCATCATCATCATTTAAGCCTTATCTGGTCCTTTGTACAAACTGAAATACTGAATGGTACTACACTAGCTTTTGGCCTGAGCATTATATATATATATATATAAGTCATTCATTGCCACGACCATCTTATATGGAAAATATTAGAGCATGGCGCATCCATTGTGGGGTCAAATCAACAGCTTAAGTTACCCATAGGTGTACCCCCCTTTCCCATTGCTGGTCATGCAAATACAAAGAAATACCACTTTCTGATCAAACATCATTTAGTACTTTCTTTTTGAGTTAATGAAATATGAAGGTGATCTTTGCCTCTTTTGTTTTTTTTGTTTTTTTGGAAATTTTGTTTAGCTGGCCATACTTTATGGTAAAATTCAAACTAAGCCAGTTCTACTTTCGCAGAAATAGAGCCATGGACATTTGAGCAACATGTTGGTGAGGCTGTTTTCGTCCCTGCCGGATGTGCCTTCCAAGTCAGGAATCTACAGGTGAGGTCACAGTTGTTGATAACCTTCAAAATGGAATACCACCTCCAAAGTTTCAATGAAATGTGGAAACTCAGCACTAAATAATGGTCCTAGGTCAGAGTGAGCCTGATCACAACCTGACTGCAATCGGCGAAAAGTAGTCTCGGACTGGCCTGTTCAGTAATCAGGCCTTTGATTTTAGAGTCCCCATTAACATCATAAATGGGCCTGTTCTCAGTCTTGACAGAGCCTTAGTAGAAAGTTTTACAGAACCTAGGCCCCAACCCAACCTATTTATTAATCAGGCCTCACAATCAGGCCCATACCTGACCACAATCCTCTGTTACAACCTGGCCCAAAAGTCAATGGGCCAGCCTGGCCATTTCAACCCTAGATCCTAAGGCTAGGTTTGAGGGAAAAACCAACAACTGCCATATTTGGTCCCTTTTCCGATTGGGCAGTTGGGATTGTCCATTTAACCTGATTTGGCTCCGGGTGAGCAGCCCAGATCTTGTTATGCATCCTTCAGTTGTCCTCATGCAGGACCTGTGTGCAACACCATATGCAATCTGTTTGTCTAACTAGCAGCATTCTCTAGTTTGACATGATGTTCATCTGGAAAACTAGAAGGGGCCAATATATACTAGCGACTCTGAAAGCAGCAATCTTCGTCAATCTCCTTACATGTCTGACATTTGTACCATTTCCGATTTGTTCCCTTGTATTTTCAGTCATCAGTTCAGCTTGGTCTTGATTTCCTATCTCCCGAGAGCTTGGTGCAATCCGTACAGTTGGCTCAAGAAATCCGCTGTCTTCCAAACGACCACGAAGCGAAACTTCAGATATTAGAGGTAGCTGTGCAAATCCATGATTGTTATTTCTATAGAAATCAATCCCATCTTTTCCTCCATGAGAAGTTCGCTAATTTCAGCATGAACTGTGCTGCAGGTGGGGAAGATGTCTCTATATGCTGTGAGTTCGGCCATCAAAGAAATTTATAAGCTGACACTCGATCCCAAGTAGGCAATCGATTCTTTTTCAAGTCAAACCATCTTCTTCTCCATTTTAGAAAAATAAATGCATAAATATATTAATCGTTCGTTCAAAAAATCAAATCCAATGCCAGCTATGTCATTGCATTGTTTAGAGTCGGCTCTTAGGGGTGGCAATGGGTGGGTTGTGTTTAGGGCAGGCATTGAAATCAGGCCTGAAAGGCACCCCTGCTTGCCCATTCACTAATCGATCCATTCAATTTCAGGCCCAACCCCACTCATTAATGTCATAAATGGGCTTGTTCCGAGGGTTGAGCTGGGCTTACAGAATATTCTGCAAAAACCTAGGCCTGGACCCTGCCTACTGTCCCTGTTTTACAACCCCAAACCTGACTTACTGGGCTGGGAGCTGAAACTGAAACCTGACCCATTGCCAGCCCCTACCCATTTGGATGCCTGGGAATCCAATTTGTTCAGCAAGATTTGTGGACACAATGCATTTGTAGTTTGGGGCGTTGTAGAAAATGAGCTCGATGCAATTTCCAGACCCAAATCACAGTCCGTCTGCCTTGGGATGCTGTAACACCCAAACATACCCGAAGATGCTAACCCTTGCTTCATATCAGGATGGAACTTGGATTCGAGGATCGGAACTTAACAGCAATGGTTTCTGAGAACATTGAAAAGATGGCGAAGAGGAGGCGAATCACGTGCGTATGAATCAGATAAATTGCGCTTGTTTATATGTTAATCTGCAACGAAATTGATTGTTTTGTACACAATTTGATGTAATTTCTTAGTTATTATATCATACGACTGCATTCTTCAAGCAGTTTATTAAAAACAGGACTACCTCATTCCAGCCGCTGGTCCTTCGGGTGGAACTAGCCTCCTATTCCTTAAACCATTCTCAAGTGTCTTTAAACCATCCATTCTTTTTATATAATGGTGGCCCACTGGATGACGGGGATGGGCCAACCAGCTGGATTGGGTCATTCATCATTAAGCGGGAGGCCTTAGGATCCCATCATCTGGTTTTTGAAGTATTGTTTTTGGGTGGGTTGCGTTCTGTGTCCTGGCTCGGGCTGGGCTGAGGTCTGTCCAAACCCAGACTAGAAAGCAAACTGTAGGCATGAACCTGGCCGTGGCCTGTGATTGGCCGAAGTAGCCGGGCCAGCCTGAGATGAAATGCTTGGCCTGACTACCACCCGAGCCTGGCCCATGTTTTGTGTAAGGTACCGTGTTATTCATCAAGTGTCCTGTTCTATTCATGTGTTGGGGCCTGAAAATCAGGCTGTCTGATAATGAGCTTGGCTAGACATCCTATATATGGAATAGGTGCTTCAAATGTAGGCTCAGGCACAAACCTTAGGCCTGACTACGGCCAATTAACAGCCCTACTTTTGATTGGACTATTTTGTTTCGATTGTTCAGGTTTGTAAGAATGAGGCCCATGGCTCGCTGATCGAAGCTCTTGATATAGATTATTTGGCCTTTTCTTGGTTGAATTTGAACGGTTTCTGTGTTTGCTTTCTTTGACATCCTTTTGCCACCTGTTAACGGTTAGGATTCCTACAATATCTGGTCATCCATGGTGGTTTCCATGATGACTTTTTGGGAGAGATAGGCAAGGGTGGGCTCCACATAATGACTGATCGAGATAATTGAAGGAACCTTCTCTGTTGTGTTATAATAAATAATAAATGTGGACTACCCATTTCCCTAGACATTAGCTTTTATGGTTAGGATCATCTAACCAAAGTGATCCTTTTAAAGGGGTTGGCAATTAAAGATCAACCCCACATGATGAAAATCCATGTGAATGATTGGACTTTTTCTTTCATAAATATGGTGTCCATTTCCTGAGCTATTGATTAGATGATTATCATCCTATGAAAGTGACTTTCAGGAGGAGGAGAAATCAGAGGTGGACTCCACATGATGGATGGCTCAGATAATTCACCGAACTTTATCTATTTATAAATAATATTGATTGTCCATTTCTCCGATCATTAATTGGGTGGTAAGGATCATAAGATCAAATTGATTTTTATTTTTTATTTTTTGAGGGGTTGACAATCAAAGGTGGACTTACATGATCGAATGCCTAGATTATTGATCAATCATTCTATAAAAGAATAATATGAATCTTTAATTTTCATATCAATTAGCGGGACGGTTAGGATCATGTAGATCAGAAGATTGGAGGTCTACTGTGAGATCCAAAATAGCACCCCTTTTTAAAAGCTTACCTTCTTACATCTAAATGCGATTTTTGTCATTTTGTTATTTGGTTTTTTGTGACTAAAATACCATGACCTTCTTCTCTGTACCTTTTTCATTTATCACTACTCCTACCTCTTCATTTACTGTTACAATCCAGATTTTGATTTTTTGTGCTCTCCGACTCCTCTCTGGCATTCTTTAGTGCTTTCTGACTACTTTCTTCAACAGAAACACCTCAAAGAAAATGGGTTATGAGCTTGTTTGAGAAGAAGATGAGAGGAAATGAGATTAAAAAAATCGTAAAAAAATAATTTTTAAAAGTGGGTTTTTCTTTTCACTTTAAGAGATTTTTCTTAGATGGGTCATTTGCTAAGAAATGAATAGAACCAAAGAAAAAAGATATAAAAAAATTCTACTTCTAGAAAATAGAGGAAACACAAGATTGACTTTGGGCCCACATATGAAAGGTCACACATGTCTAAACAAGATGATTTCAATCATATTTGAAAGATTGTCAAATTATCTCTTCAACAAGCCTAAGATTACCTTAACCCGATCTGTAATTAGGGACTTGATGAGTGTTTTTTGTGAGATTGTGTGCTGCTGTAACAATAACAATCACTCATGTGTAACAACAATGATTACTCCCATGCGCTCCTATGAAACAATAACAATTGCTCATTTATTAGAACAATGATTGCTCGTGTAACAATAACGATAGCTCATTTGTTACAAGTTATAACAACGATCGCTTATTGGTTATAAGAATTATCACTCCTTTCTCATAACAGTGATCAATGTTGTAACAAAATAAAGATCGCAGTTGTAACAACGTAGGGATCACTGTTGTTATAACAATGGTCATGATTCCCTCATTACTGATTGGATCAGAGCAATCTTAAGCTTGTTAGAAAGATAATTTTAAGACATTTCAAATAAGATTAGAATAATCTCATATAGACATCATTTGACATTTCAATAGTGAGCCTAAGGTCTATATTTTTTAAATATAAAAAAGCAACGGGTAAATTTTATTAACGAGCAAAAAAAGAGAAAAAATTGTACAGGAAAAAACAAAGCAGAGATCTACTGGGGTAGCAGAGCAACATTAAGACCCTAAAAACAAAAATCATAGTCTTTTAATCCCTTCACATTGACTGCTCATTCAATCAGCAACCCCTTGCTCTAGAGCATAATCTTTTTAAGAAAAAAGAAGACCCCATCTTTTAAAAGTTTTTTTTTTTTTTAAATGTCTTGTCTCATTTTATCAATTTCTTCTAAGTAAACCCACTTAAATAGTTTATATGTATGTGTGTGTATATATATAAAGAAAAAGAACCCGTATTTTAAAAGTGAAGTTTTTACCATCCTTTTTTTTTTCTTCTTATATTTATTTATTGGCAAAAGATCATTTTACACAAAGTCTTTTGAAGAAATAAGAACAACCAATCTTCTAAAAGTGAAAATTTCATAATATTTTTTCATCTCGTTTTCTTTCATTTTTATTCCAAACAAGCACATTTCAGCTTAATAAGTAAAACATAAGAATAGAGTTTCTATGATAGATAGTAGTGAAAAAGTACGAAAAATTCCTACAAATTAGTTTCAAAGCATGAAAAATCACCAAAGTGTAGTGGTAAAAGAAGAATTAGCTGTATAGTAGTGATAAAAGAAGAAATAGAGAAGGTCGAGAAATATTTTTATCCAATAAAGTTTAAAACACATGTTGGAAGCTTTTTTTTATTATAAAAAAACCAGTATTTAAAAAGATAGTTTATTTTGGGGCCCTTAGTAAACTTTGGATCTACTTTAGTAAAAATCCCAACAAATAGCAAAGGATGGTTCAAATATCCATGCATTTCCACTTTGAGAATTCAATTTTCATGAGTTATTCAACATTTCATGCATTTATAAATCGAGGGTGTTTGGTGCACAGTATTAGATGGGATTAAGTGGTATGTGATTAAAAAAAATATAATTATTATATGTGACAGGGATTATCCCCTATTGCCATGTGATACCATGACACAAACACAACTCCATGCCATATTTGTATCATTGTGATATTCAATTGTTAGTTTGTTGCTCATTGAATAGATATATCAACTATCATTTAGAATAATTGAGAATAAGATATGTCTTATATCTGTACAATTTATTCATTTTGCAACTTTATTTTATGGCATGCACTCAAAAATGAAGCGGATTTAAAACTTACGTGGACCACAATATAGAAAATAGTGGGATAATGACATTCACCATTGAAATCTTCCTAGGGTCCATCGTGATGCTTATTTGCCATCCAACCTGTTCATAAGGTCAAACAGACCTGGATGGAGGTAAAACACAAATATTAGCTTGAACTAAAACTTCAGTAACCCCCGAGAAGTTTGCAATTATAGGTGTTCAATCCCCACTGCTTTCTATGGTGAGGTCCACTTAAGCTTTGGATATACTTGATTTTTAGGCCAATGCCCTAAAATGATTTTGAAAAATAGGTGTACGGTGCGTATATAGTCCACACATTATGACGGGACTTACAAAACTTATTCACGACTATAAAACTTTTCAAAAATTTGGGCGGGAGCCATCCTAATTTAATAGGACCAAATGGAAATCCATCTAATTTAATCCCAGCCTTTCTCATTCTCCTTAAACACAGGGTGAAATTTGCACGATACCAAATGCAATTCCATCTCACCTATTCCCATGTAACACCATGAGCCAAATGCCTCTTAGGGGGTTTAGAATGTGGGATTATGTGGTATTGAATTACATTAAATGGAATTAACACCCTTATTATACAATGATTAAATGTTTGGAAATATCATGATATATATTTTAATCATCCAATCCCGCATTTGGGATCGAATTCTTTTTTCTTTTTTTCTTTTTTTAAATTTTATTAAGAAAACCATTGTTTGTTTTTTAAATTTATTTATTTATTTTATTATGAAACTAGCGTTTAGTGGATGCTAAAATTGTAATCAATAGACTAGATTTTAAAGCAGATGATGGTTACCTATATTCATATGCATAAAGGGCGCATATGAATGAACAATGCGGATAAAACACATGCATCAATGTGGGGCCCACATATGTAATGGATTTTGATCATTTCCATTGACTCCGAACGTGGGATGGTTATGGACCAAATGCAATTCCATACTACTTAATCGCACATTCCAAATTGGCACTTAGTTTATTTTATCTTACAAGATAAAGGAAAGGAACATCTATAATGATGAGAATCATTGGTCCTCGCTTTCCTGTTGATGAACACCTTGATTGACCAAACTATCCTAGTCACCTAATAAATGAACTTTTTCTCAGCTAACGTGAGCCTTCTAGCTTTAAATGGCTTGTTTGAAGAGGCTATTTCAAAATGTGGACGTGGAAAACCCCTATGCAATCCCCAATATTCACTAGATCGATGTAAAGGTGCAACTTGGGCTGGTAACCATCTGATAAATTTTAGATTGAATAAGTTGTATCCTGGCTTCTGATACAAGCTCATTTGTTTGACTGTGTGGATTTGAAATCCCATGTAATCAAGTGGATTTTAGTCGACATGAACGTAATGGATTTAAAACTAAAGTTTTGAGGTTCAAAAGGAGCTTTGGAGGATTTGGTTCCTCTTAAATCCAAATTCCTCTAGCGCCCAAAAAAAAACAGCAAATGCCCACAAATTCCTCCCATTTCCACTATTCCTAAATTGTGGGACCCACTACTGCTAAGCCATGATCCCAATATCGTATTGCTCTAACAATCCTAGCCTTTGATTTTGGACACTTGTTTTCTGAAGTAGGATGCATTTTTAACTATGCATGTATACAATTGAAAGAAGAAAACAAAATAGTTTGGGGCTGACTTGCTCGAAGGCTCGACTATAGCCCAAACCAATATGGGTTAGGTCGGGTTGAGGATTTCTAGCCCAATGCGGTTGGGTTGGGATGAGGATTTCCAGACCAAACCTCGCCCAACCCAACTCGATCAAGTTTCAAGTTAGTCATGTTGATTTTGGGTTTAGCCCAACATAAGTGGCACTGCTAGATCGAGGCCATTCCTGAGACTGGATCTACTACAGATATGCCCTGGCTGAAAATCTAGGTGGGCCACCAACTGTCTACATTGTCCACCAAGTGAGTTCATTAGTTCTAATTATCAGACGGGCCACACATTTGATAGATTTGGGTCATTCATCAACTCATCAGGTGGGTCACGAGTGCACAAGTTGGCAGTTAAAACAAATTTTAAAAGAATAACCCACAGCCCACGTTCAAAGTACATTCCTGGCCTCCCAATGGGACACGGCCCGGCCGGCTAGCACAGGCAGGGCCCCTGAGGGGCCACTGTGATCTATCATTTTAGATCATAATCCCAAAAATGAGGCAGATCCAAGGCTCAATGGACCACACAGTGGGGAATGAACGCTTACCATTAAAACTTTTTAGGGGGTGCTTGAGGCATGGCATTGGGAAGGATTAGGTGGGATGGGATTCCAAAAACATAATTATTACACATGGAAGAGATTGTCCCCTCTTACCATGGGATAAGCTTAATTCCATTTGTAATACGGTGGTACATTGAATGGATATACTCACCATCATTTGAAACTATTGATAATAACACACATGTGTTATATCTAAACTGTTCATTTGTTTTGTAACCTCATTTTATGGCATGGGCTTAAAAATGAGGTAGATTCAAAACTTATGTGGCCCTAAAGAAGTTTTCAACGGTAGGTATTCAATCCCCTGCTGTCTATGGTAGGGTCCACTTGAGCCTTAGATCTACATGATTTTTTGGCTATGCTCTAAAATGATCTCGAAAAATGGGTGGACGGTGTGGATATAGCCCACACATCATGGTGGGACCTACACAACTTAACTAACATTAGGTGGAATTGGCACAGGACCCATGCAATTCAATCTAATCTAATTCCAAGCTTTCCCATTCTTATCAAACATGCTTATTTGTTTTTTTAAAGCAATGATAAATACACCGTGAATGGTAATTATTACTATTTCACCGTGTTTGTAAATTCATATGAATTTGTGCCTTTCAAACTAGTTTAAATGAGATATTTTTAATTTTTGAAGTGCAAGGTAATGCGTATGATATATCCGTTCCGTCCATCTGTTTTACTACAATATTTTGAAGCATGAGACAAAAAATGAAACAGATCTAACACTCAAGTGGTCCACACTAAAAAAAACAGTGGCCTCACAAAGTTTTCAACGGTAAGCATTTGATTCCCTTTTTCATATTACGTGGTCCACTTGAGTATTGGATATGCCTCATTTTTTTATTCATGCTATAAATTAAACTGAAATAATGGATGAATGGTGTGGATCAACGAAATGCATCAACCCACAGGTATTTTGTAATATTCTTAGTTCTTATGTTAAAAAGTAAGCAGTCAAATAAGACACGTTGTAAATGTACCAGGGGTATAACTATTACTGTTTTTACACCATATCCCATCTAATACCGTGCGCCAAACATCCCCTTAGGCATGTTTGGGCAGTGGGATCAGAAGGGATTATGTCGGATGGGATTAAAAAAATATAATTATTACCCTGGCAGGGATTGTATGCCATGGGATAAGCGTAATGACATGCTTTGTTGGTAATATGGTGATACATTGAATGGATATACCCACCATCATTTGAAATTATTGAGAATAACACACGTATTATATCTAAACCGCTCATTTGTTTTGTAACCTCATTTTATGGGCATGGGCCTAAAAATGAGGTAGATCCAAAACTTAAGTGGCCCCAAAGAAGTTTTCAACGGTAAGTATTCAATCTCCATTGCTTTCTATGGTGGGGTCCACTTGAGCTTTAGATTTACCTATTTTTCCGACCCATGCTCTAAAATAATCTTAATAAATGGGTGGACGGTATGGATATAGCCCACACATCATGGTGGCACCTACACAACTTGCTAAATGGGTGGATGGTTGGATATAGCCCACACATCGTGGTGGTACCTACACAACTTGCTAACATTGAGTGAAATTGACACAGGACCCAATGCAATTCCATCTAATCTAATTCCAAGCTTTTCCTTTCTTCTCAAACATGGAGTGGAATTGGCACAGTACTGGATGAATCACATCCCACCTGATCCCTAGTAATCCCAGTGCCCAGACACGCCATAGGAGCTGCGGAAGTTTGGTCAAGCGGACGCGCGATTGCGTGTGAAAGCCTTTCCCATAAAGTTTCTGCGCAGGATGCTAGGTGTGGCCCACTGTGATGTTTGTGAGTAATCCATTCCGTCCATCCATTTTGCAAGATCATTTTAGGACATTCGACCAAAACTGAGATGGATCCACAACTCATGTGGGCTGCATGAGAGGAAACAGTGGAGATTCAGTGGCCACCGCTGAAACATTTTTATAGCGACAAAAGTCATGTATCAGGATAAATCTTTCGTGTTTTCACTTCACCCCGTGGGAATGACCTCGTAAACGGTTTGGATGGCATATAAAGATCAGATGCTGCCTGAGAAGGTTTCAATGGTAGGAAACTCTTTCCCCACTTTCCACTCTAGATCCACATGTTATCCCGTTTATGTGACCTTATGAATACGTTGGATGGTAAGCAATCACTAGTGGGTGGGTCCCACATGTTTAGGCTTTCTCCGGCTTTCTTTTCCATTCGGTTGAGATTTCAAATTCAACTTTGAATTTGAAATATGATAAGAGATAGGGATTTGGCCAGGATAATATGGTTTCATCCTATCTCATCCGATCTCTCCCTCCTTTCCTATAAAAGAGATGAGGTTCTCTCTCTCGCATTCAACAATCATACGAAATACCGAGAGTATATAGAAAGATATAGTGTGCACAGTAGTCTATCCATCTTAGCTTGTCCTTGGGATGATCTTGATCCATAAATCGCAATCCGGCCACTATATATCGTAGGATCAGACGTGTGAATAGTTCCATCTACTCCAGAGTAGATAGCGGGCCGTTGGAGCATTAATTCTTCTGCTTTGTGAGGATTCCAAACTTCATGTAGACCGTCGATCTTGAGGGCTCACCTTCCGCGCTTCCCAACAAAGATAATCCAGCATATTTAACGGCGGATCTCCGATTATATTCATCTAAAAAGGTAAGTAACCCATCCTTTTTTTTTGGATTGGAATCCATATTTTACGAATAGTATCAAATCAGCATGTGTATGGTGGATTAGTTTTTTGTATACACGTATGCCATGTGCATGTAAGCCCGATTATGATGGACCAAGATGATCATGTAGATCTTTATGATTCCATACACCTTAATGTACACCATGTTATTGGTTTATGGAATGGTCCACATATTGTACCCAATACGTGTACATCATATCCACCAATAGTTGTTTAATAGAAATACATCCACTAATAGTTGTTGTATTGAACTACACCACTTAAAGGCATGCTCACCTACGCACCTTTACACACGTGTCATTGGGGTCAACACCGCCGGGGCAATAAGAGGCGGAACCCCCGGACACCTGAGGAGGTGAAGTTTCACACTGCTCGAAGAGACTACTGGGCCCTAGCAAAGAGAAATTCAAATCGAGAGAAGAAAATGTTTGAATTTGTAATGGCCCACCAAAATTTTGGTTCAAGTAAAAATTGGTACCAAGGGATTTCATGAGGTTCTGCTTCATGGACCGTTCTGATTTTGGAGTCACATCACGATGTGATGAGTTCTCAAAAAAAAAGGGGTTCCTATGTAAGACGATACGACCGAATCGCAGTGAGCGTTCCACCACCGAAAGTGACGTCTCTCTATCGAGATGTCACACTCTATAGTCAGTGCAGATGTACACGTGTGTACACATGTGGGCTAATATGCACATGTACACGTGTTGGCTAACTGCAATAGCTAACTGCACACGTATGTACACGCTATCAGAATCGCAATAGCTAATCGTTGTAATCGTACACGTGTGTACACATCATTGTAATCTGCAATAGTTAATTTGTAACATCCTGAATTTTCACTGTTTTGAATTTTCAAAATCCTTCGATTTTTATTTTTTAATTTTATTTAATTAACCTAAATATTACTTAATAACCATTAGACTCAATGTCAGTTTACACAGGGTGTACCAGTGAAGAACCGCATAAGTCCGGTTAATCATGTAACGTCCCGTCCAACCAGAACAGTGTACTGAGGTATCCTCGTAGGATTTGCCGTAGGACCGTTCATTTAAACTACTCATGGTTTGGTGCCATAACTAAATTAAGTTAGGATTAGCCTATTAGAGTAGACCGGTCGGGTTGTGATTGGGCCAAGTGCGCGCCGTCAAGCCAAATGGCCATTTACACTTGGCGGCAGCCCGTGCGGCCTATACCGCGACATGGGAAGGTCAGAAAATTATAAAAATTGAGGAGAGCATAGATCTCACTGAGCTTGGGGACCATCGTGGATCACGGACCCAGTGGACACCCAGAAGTGTAATCTGGCACTTGCCAGATGCGCCCCACCAATGCCAAAATTGGAATCTGGCACGTGTAAATAAAACTGAAATGTAAGACATTTCAGCCATCAGATTTCTTCATAATTTACGATGAGGGTCTAATGTATTTTTCTACACCCGCCCACAAAAATCTGGGACCCGATCGTGAAACGGTGACCGTTGATCGCAAATCGGACCGTTGCGGTAAAACCCCGCATCCGTTTGCCCCCAAATTTTGCATGGCCCTTCATCGGGCCATGGAGCACCTATCCTATTAGTTTCATGGCCAGAGGGCCACCAGAACTGCCCCAATTCTCCAAACAAGCTCTAGACCGCTCGTTGGTGGACCACTAGTTCCAAAACTATAGAATAATGTTTGTCTCATTGGGCTTGACGTCCATCGCGGGAATCGAACCTGAGTACGGTCCAGAACCGGTCAACTTGAGCTGAAGGACGAGTGCATGAGAAGTGTAAATACCTTAAAGGAAGGAGTTGGAACTTAAGTGAATTGAATCGTCCACTCTTATGCAAAGTTGAGGATTTCGGACCGTCGATTTTCGACCAAACTTCACACGTGGAGTAAGGATATTTCCCTGCTCATATCCGTATAGCCGCGGCCCTGATTGACTATCGGTGACCGTTGAACAGACTTCTTATCATATCTGTCGATCGGCGCATCCAAATGGCGGGCCGATCATATCCATACATAGATCATCATTAGGGCTAGCTATCCTACGGTGTATATTGACTTGTACACCCCATAGTGGGCCCTAGAGGCTAGAAAGACCCTCTCATAGGTCTAGTATAGTAAAAACCCAACACTTGGGGCCATTGTCACCAAATCTGGCATTATAAAAGGCCTTATTTGGGGCACCCACTCCCTCATACGAATTTGCCCTAAGGAACAAAGGGAGAGAGGAGAGAAAAAGGAGAAGGAAGAGAGGAAGAAGAGAGTGAAGGTGAGAGTGAAGGTGGACCGTAGGTAAGGTGGGATCCAAGAGAGTTCAATCTTGCACCACCCTACCTCTTCTTCAAGGAAGAGCCCTCCACCACAACCACACATTCGCTCCGTTGATCATCTAGGTAAAAACCCTCATCCCTTTTCTTGAAAACCTTGAGTTGAGGAAGGATTTGCTTGAAACTCTAACATGCAAATGGTTGCTTTAGGGATTCCGGCCGTCCGACCCCAAAAGCCCTCATTCCTAGGTCATTTTCCAAGCCTCCAACGATCCATAGGTGCGGACTATTATCCTTAGGTGGCCTAGCACCAAATTATAGTTGGAGTTTAATGATTTTGCTTGCTTGGTGTGTTGTATGGAAGAATCTAGGAAAACCTAGGAATGACATATTGTTAGAATTGTATGAATTGCATGTTTATTTCTCTTTGATGTTAATCTTGTCTATCTCATAATCTAGTGTATGGATGATTATATGCTCATGTATGGTTAATTTCTTCTTCTCATATGTGTTGCTTCATTTTGTGTATGATTAATTGCTCTTGTACATATGATTTCTCAACATGGAGGAAGTGTTAACTTCCTCACTAACCAACACCACACACCTACACTTTATTCATGATATTAATAGTTGCTTGTTAGAGAAATTTGAATTGTATGTTGAGCAACATGAGAACATGGTGTTGAATATGCTTGATGTTACATTGGTAGTTGGCATGCTATGAGTCACTATTCCTACCCTTGGGTTGGTCAGGAACATGAGGAGAGCGAAGGTGGTTCCATTGGTAGGACCACCTTGAGGCTAAACCCATGGGTTTGGGCGAGTACGTGTGGGCGACAGTAGTTAGGCTACATGGGTCGCTTGTACCCGATGTCGTTCCGCCACATACTTGCCTGGGCTCGTGCGGTTTAGACCACTGGCTGACCCACCTGGTTGTTAACCTTGTTTGCTCACATATGTATAGAAACTGGAACACCCTATCACCGTTGTAGCCCATCGATACCGGATGGAATATTGATCCACAGTCTCGTGAGCCGGGCATGGTGGAATGGGATACGGTGTCCGAGCTGTTGGCCTACGCTGGGGTGACGCGCCTCCCGTAGTGATCGCGAGCGACCCCACATTCAGCACCCCCATGTGCTTGAAGTAGGGGATGGGGAACACTCGACGGGGTCAAGGATCGCGGGTCTCGCCTCACACATTGGGAGGTCTTGGCCTCGCAACTAGTTAAGGGCATTTGATACGTGAGGTGTATCAGATTCCCCAACCTTTTGGATGAATGGACTTAACTAAGAACCCGGTTAACATCATCATTGCATGGCATTAGCTAGGTTGGCGACTCGGCAGTCGAGGTCGCACTGAGGGAGTGTTGGCATTGGCGATCGTTAGATGTTGTCGCACGAGGGAGCGTTGTGGTGAGGGCATACATCATATCATCCTGCATGCATGCACATTAACAAGACTAGATAGATGTTTATGATTGATTGCTTTTCATTAAATTCTTATTATAATTGATGCTTGTTGCAACTTAAGACTAATAGCACCCACTGAGTTGATCACTCACTCCCACTCTGGGACGGTGTTTTAAAACACCAACCAGACCCGTTCATAGATGCAGGTGATACAGATTTCGTGGAGCCTGGTGATGCGAGCCTCGAGGAGGAGGACGAGTTCTCTTACTTTCAGCTGATGGATGGTTCCCCGTCGGCCTAGTAGACAGGATTTGGATCGCTGAGTTGTGGACTCAGCCCTATTCTTTTGGGCATGATATTCCTTTTGTGATTTTGTTGGGCAACGCCCGATGCGACCCTTTTATATCCTTTTGGACATGTATATAATGATCTCTTTTCATTTCAGCAGACTAGTTGTGATCGTGCTTCATGTTTCAAGTAATTCCATGCTACGCCTTTAAACCTGGATTAATCGCATATTAATGTACACGTGTGTACACGTCATTTTAATCTGTACACGTGTGTACACGTCATTCTAATCTGCAATAGCTAATCTGTACACGTGTGTACACGTCATTCTAATCTGCAATAGCTAATCTGTACACGTGTGTACACGTCATTCTAATCTGCAATAGCTAATCTGTACACGTGTGTACACGTCATTGTAATCTGCAATAGCTAATCTGTACACGTGTGTACACGTGTTGGCTAATATGCAAGTACACATGTTGGTTGTACACGCAATGGCTAATCTGTACACGTGTGTACACATGTTGGCTAATCTGCAAGTACATCGTGTAGACCGTATTAGCTACTGTACATGTGTTAGCTGCTGTACATGTGTACAAGCATTAGCTACTGTACACGTGTTAGCTTCTGTAAACGTGTGTGCACGTGTTGGCTAATCTGCAAGTATATGTGTTAGCTATTGTACACGTGTTGTACACGTGTTGGCTGATGTACACGTACAGTACACGTATTGGCTGATATGCAACATACAAGCTTTTGGTGGGCTGAACAAATTAAACATGAGGGAACCACCATTTAAACCATCCAAGCTTCGATATTGTTGGCTATACACACGTTGTTTGTACAAAACATCAGCCGCACATGTGGGCATAGCTGACGTCTTGTATTATAACACATGTGGGTATGTACATCAGCTGCACATGTGGATCTGATCCGTGTATAACACAGATCTCTTCACTATATATGTGTTGAATCCAAACGTCCATCCATCTGATGAGCTTGGATTTATGCTGGAGAAGAAAAATAAGCACTTGGTCAATGTGCAAGTGTACGCGTGTGTTCACATGTCGACTGATGTACACGTATATATCACATATCTTACTAGTGCCTCTCAAATTCAAATGCCTAGCTGCTGTGTGAAGCAGATTGGCTCATGTACATCTCACGTGTTGGCTGATAGTATAATGTACATCTGTAAAGCTGCAGTGCACGTGTTGGTTGATGTATACGTGATTGGCTGATGTACATGTGCAGCAACTATGTTTTTAGTTTTGCTAATTTCACATGTGTAGATCTGTTGAAAAATGAGTGCACATATATGATGAATTCATGCTTAATCTACAAAACAATTGTGTGGCCCACATTCAGATATGTTGCAACCTGAATGTGATATCCTTTTTTTAAAAAAAAAAAATTTGATCATATATAATTCTTATGAGATGATGGACACATATCAAGAATGTTGTTTCTTTTATTATATCTTCTTCACTGTTGATCTAAAGCTTATTAGTATTCGAAACGATCATCAACCATGATGATCAATGTTGATGAAAGGATCCATCATCAACAATGATCATTAACGGTGATGATCAAATCCATCTCTAATGGACATGATCACTAGTGAAGATTGAACTCTTTTCATATTTAAGTACTTTCTATTTTTTTATGATGATGTTTATATATGTGATATAATTAGGCTTGATGTGTTTAGATCTAAGTTTTTCTTATTTTTTCATTAGAAAATATAAAACTTAGTGCTTAGATGCTCCCTAAATATAAAGGTTGTGCATAACCTGAGTGAGAGTTTATTCTTCTCCACCAAATGATGCATGCAACCATGTAATAGAAGGTTGCACGTTATACAATTATAAGTTTATAAAAGTATAAATTTCATCCTAAATAGAGAACTTGATTATTCTACACCGCCCATTTGGGTATGTGGATTTTCAGATCTCATTAAGATGTGTTGACTACTTTTATACTCTGAAAATTTGTATAACACGTAGAAATGCTGATGATTAGAGTCAATACCTTAGATCATACCTAAGTAGTGATACTTATACAATGTAGAAATGACCACCAAAGCATTAATTGCTGAACAGCTAAAAAGACAACATTTCGACTGTAACAACTACGAAGACTGGTCCCGCGCGGTGCGATGCCTTCTGAACGAGGACGACATATCGCATACATTTAATTAAGTTCAAGAGGAACCCCATATTGGCTGAAAACGGAAATTTACAAGAGCATAGGGTTGCGATGACTCGCTATAATAAGTGGCGAAAATAAAATCGTTCAGCCCGTAATGTCGTTCTTAGCACTATACACAAAGAACTCATACCTACGTATGAAGTGCATGAAACTGCTAAGGGTATTTGGGAAGCACTGACAGATGCCTACACGTAGAAGTCAGATGCTAGAGTTAGGGCAATGGAATTAGAATTTCAGGAGTACAGGATGCCTATCGGCTGCCCCATCAAAGATCATATTCGTAAGATAGAGCAAATGATAGGTGCCCTTAGAAATGTTGGGTGTAAATTGACTGAAATTCAGAAGATTATAGCCATACACCGTTCCTTACCTAAATCTTGGCCCCAAATCAAAAGAATTCTGAACCATACTAATTCTATCACTACGTTCAGAAACTTTTGTGGCCACTTGGTACGTGAGGTTGAAAATGAATGCAATTCAGCCAGGTTCGGCCAAGGGCTTTGTAGCAAAGACCCATAAGCGGAGAGCTAATAATAAACAGTTTAAAGCTCACAAGAAGGCGAAGAAGAATAATCAAGAACAGAAGACCACAACACTTCCTCCAAATCTCAAGAAGGGAAATGGAATTAAGAAGCAGAAATAGACAAATATAATCTGCTTTGTCTGTGGAAATTCTAGTCATTATGCTTGGTAGTGTGCCCACAAAAAGACAGTAATTTCTCAGTCACAAGATACTTTGTATGTAGGCGTTTGTTTTGAAATCCTCTCCGTTGATACTATATCTAACGAGTGGATTTTGAATTCAGGCGCAACAAAGCATGTGACACAGAGTCGTCGAGGACTCGAGGAATTTCAGCCTGTAACTAAAGGAAGTTACAAGCTGTACATGGGCAATAACGCTATTGAAGACGTACTAGGGATTGACGTTCTCCATCTCCGTATGCGCATAGGGTAAATAATAACCCTTTGTGATACTCTTTTTGCACCGGGGATGCGTCGAAATTTAATTTCTGTTTCTAGGTTATTATTTGATGGTTTTGATTTTCGATTTTTCAGGATAAGATTCTCTTTGAGACTGAATAACCTCATCTTTGCATGGAAAAATTTAATTTCAGATTTATTTATTTTAGACGTAGATTGTGATAATGCCCCTCTTGCTTTATCTGCTATGTTGAATAAAAATGTAGTATCTGAATCTCAAAAAGGGCACGCGAGGTTAGGTCACATCGGAAAGGATCGTATGACAAGACTAGTATGTTCTGGTCTGTTAGACTCCTTATCCAAAGTTAATTTTCCATTTTGTGAACATTGTGTATTCGAGAAGACTTCAAAGAAACTATTTCCCAAAGTGGCTAGGTCCAAGGGCACACTAGAGATAATCCATTCAGATATCTGTAGACCCTTTAATGTATATGCCAGAAACGGATGTCAATATTTTGTCACTTTCATTGACGATTACTCGCGCTATGGATATGTATATCTCATCTTACATAAATCGGAGGCTTTTGATTGTCAAAACGGTGTTGCAGAGAGAATGAATATGACACTATTGGACATGGTTAGATCGATGGTGGCACAAGCCAATCTCTCTATCACATTTTGGGGAGACGCACTGCTAAGTCGTCTATGTCCTTAATAGAGTCCCATCCAAAACCATTCTTAAGACTCCATATGAGATGTGGTCTGAGGACTCCTTCTTTAGCCAACCTACGCCCTTGGAGATCTTTGGGATATGTTTTACTACCTACTCAAGATAGAGGTAAACTTGATAGTAAAACCATTGAATGCGTGTTCATTAGGTACTCTATGCATTCAAAAGGATACGTTCTAGTTTATGAGGACCATAGACAATGGATTGAGATAGAATCCCTAGACGTGACCTTCGTTGAAGATAGATACCCAAGCCGAATGCAATAAAAGGTTCCAACAGAATTTTTTGAAATACACAATGTATCTCAGGAGAGTGGGAGTTCTGCTTCTCAAGATGGGGATGTTTCTATAATTCGTCAGGACAGTGGGAGGACATCTCAGCAGGCTCCTGAGTTACGTCGAAGCGAAAGAGGATTGATTCCCCGAAGATACTTCGATATTGAGGGGCAAACATTCTCTTGCGTTGCGGTTGATGATGATGAACCTGATTCGTATCAGGATGTATTATTATCTTCTAACTCGGCCGATTGGGTGAATGTTATGGACGAAGAGATCACTTCCATGGAGAAAAATAAAGTCTGGGAACTTATTGATCTGCCTTCCAATCTCAAAGCGATAGATAATAAATGGGTACTAAATATCAAAAGAAAGGCAGATGGTACAGTGGACAAGTATAAAGCACGATTAATTGCTAAAGGTTTTACACAACAAGAAAGCATTGATTACGAGGTGACCTTTTCACCTATTGCAAAGTTCTCCTCAATCCGCATGATCTTGTCCATTGTCGCAAGTTTAAACTTAAAGTTATATCAAATAGATGTAAAAGACCGCATTCTTAAATGGTGACTTGGATGAAGAAATATATATACAACAGCCCATGGGTTATGTGGACAAAAAACATCCAAAGAAAGTCTGCAAGTTGTTGAAATCTATCTATGGGCTAAAGTAAACTTCAAGACAGTGGTACATGAGGTTCCACTTGGCCATCACCACTTTTGGATTCATGATGATTGAAGAAAATCATTGTGTATACATGAAACGATCTGGAAGATCTTTTCTGATACTATCTCTATATGTAAACGATATCCTATTAGCTGGTAAAGTGGCTTTCTAAAAACTTTGACATGAAAGACCTCGGTGAAGCCAACTTTATTCTTGGGGTAAAATTTGAAAAGGTCAAGCTATATGTCCTAAAGGGGGTGAATAGAGAGCCAAATTAAAACTTATAACAGGAATAATAAAGAATATGATAGCCAAAGTAAATCACAATGCAGAAATTAAAATAACCTCAAAATTCAGATCTTGAGAGGTTGATACAAGCGTTGTTCTAAGGAACCTTACACCAAAAACAGAGTTTATGGTAGGACAACCTTATTCTAGAAAGATCTTTGTATCAAGTCTCAAATCAAGAGGAAAACAATAATAAAAATAAACGAATTGAAATAACTTGTAATTAAAATGTATTGTTCTAGGACAGCCATACACCATAAAAATGGCGGGGCAACCTTGTTGGAACAACTTTCAAATGAAATTGAAAATCAAGCGATAAAGGAATAACGAGAAAATAAATTCTAAGCTATTACAACATTCTCACAAAGCTTGAATTAAATAATTACAACATTCACCACCATACATACATCCCAAAAAAATTAATTAAAATTAGAAGAATAAATCAATCAAACACAAGGGTTTATAGTGGTTAGCCTGTGTGTTCACCAAACTGTTAAACAACAGCCACACAAAAAGCTACTCCACTCATAATATCCTCACACAGGGGATATTAGCGTTCACTAAAAATAGGTTTTCCCGGGTTCACCCAAAACCCTTACAATTGTGTCTTTGTATGTGGGCTTACACAATTAAAAATCCCCACTTTGAGTTTTCCTGGCTTTCCTCAGATAACCAATATAACAAGATTTTTTTGGCAAATCTTGAAAGAAACCAAAATAATAGAAAGGAATTTACAATATGTAAAATACGTGAATATCTCCTTCGTTGTAGCAGCCCGGTAGAACCAAATCAAAGAAGATGATTGAATGTCCAAGCTCAATCTCCACTACTCGACTACAATGGTTCTAATTCTCATCTATATTATATTAAACCACATAGCGCTTCCCTTAACTGATTTTGATTCCAAAGAAAGGGAATAACAATTCCTCTTATCAAAACGGATTGGAATAGCAGAAACAAAATCAATTAAATGAAGCTAAGGAAAGAGAATATTAAATAAGCACACTTAGCTTAGATGGAGCACGAAATTATCTCTCAGAAGTTCGACAAAGATTGGCTTGAATACTTTAATTAATTCGATGATTTCTTGAGATTCATGCACTATTTATAAGTGAGAAGATCGGGTCTTCGATTGCTAGAGTGCTCTTCCACTAGTCGAAGCACTACGAGATATTTGAAAAATCGCGGATATGCTCGACCGTTTCAGTGTCGAAGCTTTCCTACGGTCGTGTAGTCACCTACGACGTCGTAGGTCCTGAAAATCTTATTTGGACTTGAGTCGAAGATTATACGTGTCGAAGAGCGATCGACATCTTCTGTCGTCGAGCAGTTCTGGACTAGTCGAAGGCTAGATTTTATCGAAATTTGTAACAAACTCACGATTGATTACTAGTTGAAGCAAGTCTAGGACTAGTCGAAGAAGGCCTAGGACTAGTCGAAGAACAGACCAATCACATGTAAAATAAACATTCGGTTTATGTATCGAAATGACCTACTTCTAAGGTCAACCTATGGTCAATCAAACCTCAACCATGAAGTATGAACATTGAAACATTAGGAACAAGAGACCTTGAAGTATGAGCCTTGAAGTCTTGATGTAGATCAAACCTTGATGTAGCTCGATCTTGAAAGTGTACAAACTGCCTTGAACTCTTCTTGAAGTCTTGCAGCTTGTCTTGTCTTGTGAGCAGTTCTTTCATTCAAGATCTTGAGTCTTGTCTTGTGAGCAATTCTTTCATTCAAGATTGATCCTTGTACTTGTGAGCTTTGCTTGTTGTGAGCTTAGTTTGTTCATGAATGTTGATCCTTGAAAGAGCTTCACTTAAGCAAGTTATATATAACATAATAGTGATTTTGTCATCACAAATTTGACAACAAGTTATATATAACATAACGGTGATTTTGTCATCACAAATTTGACAGCAGGATATAAACTATAGTACATTTATATCACATGCATTTGTCAATTTATAGCACTATAGTACATTTATAGCACTATAGTACATTTATATCCCTGTTTGTTGTCAAATTTGTGATGACAAAATCACTGTTATGTTATATATAACTTGCTTAAGTGAAGCTCTCTCAAGGATCAACATTCATGAACAAGTTAAGCTCACAACAAGCAAAGCTCACAAGTACAAGGATCATTCTTGAATGAAAGAACTGCTCACAAGACAAGACGCAAGATCTTGAATGAAAGAACTGCTCACAAGACAAGACTCAAGCTGCAAGACTTCAAGAAGAGTTCAAGGCAGTTTGTACACTTTCAAGATTGAGCTACATCAAGGTTTGATCTACAACAAGACTTCAAGGCTCATACTTCAAGGTCTCTTGTTCCTAATGTTTCAATGTCCATACTTCATGATTGAGGTTTGATTGACCATAGGTTGACCTTAGAAGTAGGTCATTTCGGATACATAAACCGAATGTTTATTTTACATGTGATTGGTCTGTTCTTCGACTAGTCCTAGGCCTTCTTCGACTAGTCTTAGACTTGCTCAGTCTAAGAACTTCCTCGATCAGATGTGAGTTTGTTACAAATTTCGATAAACTGTTAGCCTTCGACTAGTCCAGAATCTGTTCGACCGAGTAGAACGATGTCGCGCTCTTCGACGAGTCAATCTTCGACTCGAAGTCCGAAGATTTTCAGGACCTACGACGATCGTAGGTGACTACGACGATCGTAGAAAGCTTCGACGATCGTAAACGGTCGAGCATATCCGGGATTTTTCAAATATCTGTAGTGCTTCGACTAGTGGAAGAGCACTCTAGAATCGAAGACCCGATCTTCTCACTTATAAATAGTGCCCGAATCTCCGAAGAAATCATCGAATTAATTAAAGTATTCAAGCCAATCTTCGTCGAACTTCTGAGAAATTCTTTGCTCCATCTAAGCTAAGTGTGCTTATTTAATATTCTCTTTCCTTAGCTTTATTTAATTGATTTTGTTTCTATTACTATCTGATTTGATAAGAGGTATTGTTATTCCCTTTCTTTGGAATCAAAATCAATTAAGGCAAGCCCTATTTGGTTTAATTTAAAATCTATTAGAATTAGAACCATTGTAATCGAGTCTGGACATTGAACTTGGACATTCAATCATCTACTTTTATTTGGTTCTACCGGGCTGCTACAACGAAGAAGATATTCACGTATTTTACATATTGTAAATTCCTTTCTATTATTTTGGTTTCTTTTAAGATTTGCCAGAAAAATCTTATTATATTGGTTATCTGAGGAAAGCCAGAAAACTCAGAAGTGGGGGTTTTTAATTGTGTAAGCCCACATACAAAGACACAATTGTAAGGGTTTTGGGTGAACTGGGAAAACCTATTCGTTAGTAAACGCTAATATCCCCTGTGTGAGGATATTAGGAGTGGAGTAGCTTTTTGTGTGGCTATTGAACACACAAGCGAACCACTATAAACCCTTGTGTTTGATTGATTTATTCTTCTAATTTTTAATTATTCTTTTGTGGGATGTATGTATGGTGGTGAATGTTGTAATTATTTAATTCAAGCTTTGTGAGAATGTTGTAATAGCTTAAAATTTATTTTCTGCTATTCCTTTATCGCTTGATTTTCAATTTCATTTGAAAGTTGGTCCAGCTAGGTTGACCTGCCATTTTTATGGTGTTTGGCTGTCACTAGAACAATACATTTTTAATTACAAGTTATTTCAATTCAGTTTATTTTTATTATTGTATTCCTCTTCGGTTTGAGACTTGATACAAAGACCTTTCTAGAAATAAGGTTGTCCTACCATAAACTCTGTTTTGGTGTAAGGTTGTCCTTAGAATAACGTTTGTATCAACCTCTCAATATCTGAATGTAGAGGTTATTTTAATTTCTGCATTGTGATTTACTTTGGCTATCATATTCTTTATTATTCATGTTATAAGTTTTAATTTGGCTCTTCTGCACCCCCCCTCTAGACATATAGCTTGGCCTTTTCAAGTGGTATCAAAGCCTAATAGCTCTTCTTTTATTCTTGGATTTAATTCTGAGCTAACGATTTAAGCTATTTAAGATGTCAAATTTTGATAGCCTTTCATCCACAAGGCCTCCACCCTTTGATGGCTCCAACTATGCCTATTGGAAAGTCGGAATGAGGATCTTCCTCAAATCAATGGATGAAAATGTGTGGCAAGCCACGGTGAATTGAATGGAATCCTCCTATCATGGAAGCTACTGGGGTTAATGGTTCAAAATCAATGAAACTAACACCATATTACCAATGGACCACTCTTCAAAAAAGTGAGAGTAGTGCAAATGCTAAAGCACTAAATGCAATTACTTGTGCACTATCACCGGATGAGTTCAAAAGAATCATTTCCTATGATACTGCAAAGAAAGCTTGGGATATATTAGAAATGACACATGAGGGTACTACAATTGTCAAAAAAATCTGAAGTCTAACTCCTCACAACCAAATTTAAAGAAATTCATATGGAGGAAAATAAAATGTTTATGGACTTTTACACTAGATTGAATGACATTGTAAACTCAATGTGGGGTCTTAGCGATAAAATTCCAGAAAGTAAAGTGTGTGCAAAAATATTACGCTCACTTCCTGAACGGTTCAATTCTAAAGTAACCGCAATCCACGAACTTCGTGATACGGATAATATGAGGGTAGAAGAACTAGTTGGTTCACTACAAACCTACAAGTTAAACTTTAAAGCTCCTAAAGGAAAATTTATCGCACTAAAATCTTCTAAATGTAATTCAGAAGAAAATTCTGATTCAGAAGATGATATGGCTCTTTTAGCTAAAAAATTTTACAAGATTTTCAAAAGCAAGAAAAGGGTTAATTTTCAAAAATCAAATGACAAAAAGAAGTTTAGACCCAAATCTCAAAAATCTTTGAAAGATAGTCAATGTTACAACTATCAAGAATATGGGCACTTAACAAATAGATGTCCTAAAAGGACAAACCCAAGAAGAAGGGTATGTTGGCTACATGGGATGAATCATCCGATTCTGAAGGTTCTTCTGAATAAGAATCTTAAACTGAGTCGGGCAATGAGGTTAAAGCTCTTATGACTCTAGCCAAATTCACATTTTCGGATAATGACTCTACAAGTGAAGAAAATCTGAATAGTGAATGTGAAAATGAAGATGATCTTCAAAATGCCCTATATAAGGAAAGTTGTAAAATTGTTGTCAAACTTAAAATTCAAAAAGAAAAGTTTTCTAAACTCAAAAATTGTTTTGAATCACTTGTCTTAGAAAAATCACAAATTTCAGATTGTTTTGAAAAATCAAAATGCGATTTGGAATTCCAAAACTCACTAATTGTTGATTTAAAATCTGAAATTGAGAATCTTAAAACTGAAGTATCTTCTCTTCTGAGTCTAAAGGACACATGGAAATATGCCCAAGGTGATCCAAAGTTAGAGAAACTTTTATCCGGATCAAGAAAATGTGGCGATCGATCCGGGTTGGGCTATGATAAAAATTTACCTCCTAAACAAAAGTATACTCCTCCTATGTTTGTTAAAGGAGAGTCCTCAAACCTAAAAGGGAAAAGTACTTATCAAGATTTTTCTAAAAATTCAAAAACTTTTCAAAAACCTAGAAGCAGCCATGTCAACTTTAATCAGAAACGAAATCCACTAGCTGAAAAGATAGTTGATTTACTCAAGGAGCTCTTAAAATCTAACTCTATAGGTCATTCCTACAAATGTACACAAAAGAAGACCAACTATGTTCCTAAACCCAAAACAGTTATGAAATGGGTTCCTAAAGTCACCTGCTTGGTTGCTCACATTGCTTTCAAAGCAACAAGTCATTCAAAGTGGTACCTAGACAGTGGATGCTCCAGGCATATGACAGGTGACAAAGCTTTATTCACGAATCTGAAAGATATGACTGATGATTCAGTCACATTTGGTGATGGTAGCAATTGCAAGATTATAGGCCAAGGTACGGTTCAACTTTTTAATCTTCTGTGTTTAAAAATGTTTTATACGTTGAAGGCCTAAAGCACAACTTGCTTAGTATATCACAAATATGTGATAATAACCATAATGTTCGGTTTTCTAATCAAAGTTGTGAAATACTAAACAATAAGGGTTCTGTAATATTAACTGGACATAGAACGTCTGAAAATTGCTATATTCTTAGTGAATCCAGCTCATCTAATCAAACATGTTACATGGTCCATACAGACGAGGCTGACTTATGGCACAAACGTCTTGGACATGTACATTATCGAAATTTATATTGATTGAGCAAACGAGAACTTGTAAGAGGTTTACCCAAACTTCAGAATTAGATAAAATATGTGGTGAGTGCCAAATAGGCAAACAAACAAAGAACTCACACAAAAAGGTGAATTCAAATACCACATCAAGACCACTCGAACTTCTCCACATGGATCCGATAGGACCTACCAGAACAGAAAGTCATGGTGGGAAAAAGTATATCCTAGTAATAGTTGATGACTTTACCAGATTCACTTGGGTAGTCTTCTTAAGGGATAAATCAAACCCTTGAAGAAGTAAGAAAAGTTCTCAAAAGGATTCAAACTGAAAAATCTTCTCAAATCGGTAAAATTCGTAGTGATCATGGATCCGAATTTGAGAATAGCAATTTTGAGAAGTTCTGCAGTCGACCAAGCAATATTACATGAATTCTCTGCTCCCAAAACTCTATAACAAAATGGAATTGTTGAAAGAAATAATATGGTGCTTCAAGAAATAGCTAATGTCATGTTGAATAGCATGAAGCTCTCTAAAATCTTTGGGCTGAAGCAGTCAACACAGCTTGCTATATTATTAACCGAGTATACACTAGCAAAGATAATAATAAAACGGCTTACGAATTGTGGTTCAATAAAAAGCCTATTGTTAAATACTTTTGAGTTTTTGGCAGCAAGTGCTATATTTTACGTGATCGTGAAAATTTGGAAAAATTCGATACGAAGAGTGATGAAGGTATTTTTCTAGGATATTCCTTAAACAGTCGAGCTTATAGGGTTCTGAACAAAAGGATTGGTGTGATTCAAGAATCCATTAATGTTGTCATTGATGATCACTTAAATACACCAATTTCTAATTCAGATAATGATGAAGTACTAATCATTGATAAACCTAATACTTCATCGAATCAGACTGATTCTGAGTTGAGGACTGTTAAAGATCATCCAACCACACAAATTCTTGGAAACCCTCTCACCGGTGTTCGCACCCGTAGACAACTTGAGGATATATGTAATTATGTATGTTTTACATCCCAAATAGAACCATCTAACGTAAAAGAAGCTCTTGCTGATGAGAACTGGAATGTTGCGATGCAAGAAGAACTCAACCAATTCGTAAGAAATGATGTTTGGTATCTCGTACCAAGACCTAAAGATAAACACACCATTGGACCAAAATGGATTTTCAAAAATAAGTCTGACGAGTGTGGAAATATAATTAGAAACAAGGCTAGACTAGTGGTACAAGGTTATACTCAAATTGAAGGGATTGATTTCGATGAAACCTTTGCACCGATAGCACGTCTTGAATCTATCGGACTATTTATATCCATTGCATGTTTTAGAAAGATAAAGATCTATCAAATGGATGTGAAAAGTGCTTTTCTAAATGGCGATTTACATGAAGAAGTCTATGTAGGGATCGCCCTAAGAAATTTTTAGGCTTGTCTCAAGCAACCTATGTACAAAAGATCTTAGAGCAGTTGAGGATGGAAAATTTAAAAGTTGTTGAAACTCCTATGGATAAATCTACCAAGCTAGATAGGAAATCGTGTCCCCAGACTGAAACCGAGAAATTGGCTGTCCTCAGTACCTTATGCAAGCGCAGTACGGAGCTTAATGTATATTATGCTTTGTACCAGATTGGATATTAGCTACGCAGTTGGCATAGTCAGCCGTTATCAGAGTAACCCAAGAAAGTTTCATTGGTAAGCCATCAAACGTATATGCCGCTATCTCAGAGGAACAAAAGACCCAATGTTGTGTTATGAAGGCACAAGCCTCGAGCTCAAAGGTTATTCTGATGCTGCTTGGGGTAATGACCCCGACGAGGGAAAGTCTACTTCAAGGTATGTATTCTTACTCGGAGGAGGAGCTATCTCATGGTCGAGTAAGAAACAGACATCCACAGCTTTTTCATCTATGGAGGCTGAGTACATTGCATGTTGTGCTGCAGTTCAAGAGTGTGTATGGGTTCGCAGATTTCTATTGAGTCTGGGTGTTGTACCGAGTGTCAGTCAGCCTATATCGCTGAAGATAGACAATACTTCTGCCATTGACTTGGCAAAGGATTCTAAACACTACCAGAAATCTAAGCACATTGAGATCAAGTATCATTATGTCCGTGATCAAGTGAGAGATAAGAAGGTCGCCCTCAGCTACATTCTTACTAAGGAGATGATGGCTGATCCCATGACGAAACTTATAACTAGAGATCTATTTCAGGTTCACGTCAGGCAGATGGGATTGAGGAAAGCTTGACTGATATACTTATTTTGTAGTACCTTTGATCTTTCATTAATGAATATTATATTCCTTTTTATTCAGTATTGAACACTAATATAACTAGGTAAGAAGATCATCAACATTTACCTTGAAATCATGTAGGATTTCTATTTTTGTCGGCAGGCCGGTCACCCACTCGCACGGGTTGACCAAGAGAGGTACATTTGAGGCCATATTTATACATTGAGGTATGAACTTCTCTTTATTTTGAATAATAAAGGATGATGATATGAGTTAGTCGTATCCGCCTACAATCTTATAAAGATTGATGATGAGACTGATAAAGTCCTATAGCATAATCGCACCATTTCGTTACATGCGATCAATGTTATGACCTGAATTTAGAGTCAGGTTCTGAGGTTATGAGATGAGTCGTACCTCATGTAGAATGACCTGCGTATTGTAGACCTGACATTCTCCTAGTAATGTCTACTTTACGACGTGGATTGTAGCCACATGCTGGGACCTTTTACCTAGATATTACTTTGATTCGATCCAATCATTGCAACATGCGAGTAGCCAGTCCTGTAGGTGACTCTGTGTCCTTAGGTACCCTTCTCTTGTGTATATGAAGATGAAATTGAGTGTCGCTACTTTAGTGTATTATGACGAAAGGTCCTTGATTGGCCAGACTCAGTTATGTTAGGAAAGCGGCTTGATTAATTCCAAATTACACATCTGCGTGGGGAAGATCCCGTGACAGCTACACCAAGTTTCTAGAACTATAAATACGCACTTGAAGACTTATCCACCGGCAGTATCGAGTTGTTTTTATTAGACTTTTACAAATAGTATTTTTCTTAAAAGCATATATATATATAGGTATTGCTTTGAATTGGTTTTATTCGAAGTTTGTGAAAAATCAAGTTTTCATAATAACTCGATAAGTTAGATAAGTGCGTATGTTGGCCGAGTACTCCAGGTCGGGAGTTAACTCCATCTTGTGTGGTCATGCGGACTAGGACAGGCATTGCAAAGCTTGGGTTATTGAGTACTAGTCAAGTGGTCACTTAGTACTTAAGCACCTATGAGAAGATTATGGTGATCCAGCTGATCCCACGCCTCTGATTCTTTTGATCGCAATGTTTGGTTTTTGATTGTTATTAGACAAGTTAGATGGACAAATCTTTTGTGCCTATCCCACAATGTGATTGAGTGAGAGATGTTGGACGTAGGCCAGTGGGGCCCACTGGTGAGCAATCACTAGTGGGTGGGTCCCACATGTTTAGGCTTTCTCCGGCCTTCTTTTCCATTCGGTTGAGATTTCAGATTCAACTTTGAATTTGAAATATGATAAGAGATAGGGATTTAACTGGATAATATGGTTTCATCCTATCTCATCCGATCTCTCCCTCCTTCCCTATAAAAAGGGATGCGCTCTCTCTCGCATTATAAAATATGATAAACTGAGAGTATACATAGAGATATTGTGTGCACTATAATCTGTCCATCTTAGCTTGTCCTTGTGACGATCTGATCCATAGATCGTAGTCCGGGGCCACTATATACCGTAGGATCAGATGTGTGAATAGTTCCATCTGCTCCAGTAGTAGATAGGCGGGCCGTTGAAGCACCATTCTTCTGCTTTGTGAGGGTTCCAAATTTCATGTAGACCGTTAGATCTTGAGATCCACATGTTATCCCGTTTATGTGACCTTATGAATACGTTGGATGGTAAATAAACATCACCATGGGCCTAGCTAGTTACTGTATGGTCCACTTAAGCTTTGGATCTGCCTAATTTTTTTGGTTTATACCTAAAATGATATGGCAAAATGGATGGACGGTGTAGATAAAACGCATTAGTCACGGTGGCCCCTCATAGCCCCTGCCTGTGCGGAGCTCGGACAGGGGTAGTATCCAATCCGCGTCCGTCCGAACGAGTCGATCAGTATATCACGGTGGGCCCATTTCATGAATGGGTTTGGATCTTACACACGTGCCGCACGTAGGAGACGTATGTCGCCTCTGATTGGCTTCCAAAGATGTCCGTCCATACATATAAATACGTCTCTCGACCGCGCTCCTGCATTCTTCTTCTCCCTTTTGGCCGTGGATTAAGCTCTGTTGCGCTCCCTTTCCCTCCTCTCTGTCTGAGAAAACCCTATTCCTAATTCCATTGATTTCGATAGGTTATTCCCTTGATTTTGATAGGTTTAGGGTTTCTTTTCCCCACCTGTAAAACCCTAATGCTCGGATTGCCATCTCCTCTCTCTCGATCTCCAGCACCGGACCCCTGCGTCGATTCCACCGCTCGCATTCGAATCGAGAATGGAATTGCTGCCGAAGAAGAATCCTACGAACGGATTCACAGAACCCAACATTGGGAGCTCCTTGGAGTCTTTCTTGCGCTTCTTGGAGTCGCAGCAGGAGCTCTTCCACAGCCAGATCGATCAGCTCCAGAAGATTGTCATCACCCAATGCAAGCTCACTGGAGCCAATCCCCTCTCTCAAGAAATGGTATGCTTCTCTTTCTCTCTCTATTTCTGGTGGCAATTGGTAACATGGAGATGATATTTCGACCCTCTATTTTGATATACACAAGCCTTTCTGAAACGCTAACATAGGAAGCCACAAAGGAGAAGGGGTCTATATACTGAAAGTAGATTTGGACATATTCTCTTGACCGTTCATTGGAAATTACATGAATTAGACAGTCATAGGGCACAATCCGATCAATCGATTGGTTAGCTATTTGGGTATGGTTCATCCATGGTGGTGGTGCAACCAAATGGCCACGCAAGGTGATTGATCAATATTTTTAGAATTCGGCTGTTCAAATTGTCTTGCTTGATGATCTGGATCAGATCTGTGGTCTGATGGGATCAACTGTTAGATTACATTGTGGGACTGAGAGGATCAATGGATGGTCATTATATTTCCAGGATTTATTTATCTTGGTTAGTTATTAGGTTTCGATTAAGTATTTAATAATCCCCCCCTTTATTTTGGTCACTTTTTTGGTGGGCCACTTTTGGGGTACCAAATGATGTTCGAATGATATGAAATTAGTTCTATGCTTTCAAACGAGCCCAAGATGATGCACTTCTGACTTCATTTGAGTGAATTATGGCTCATTTATATAAGGCCCATGTGGTAGTGACAGGATTAGGGGCATTTTGGTCATTTTCTTTTATTAGGGTTCTCTACGTGGTTTGTGTCTATATAAAGCTATGTTATGATCTCTAGCACTCGGCTAGAGCATAGTTAGGGTTCTTACCCACAATCTTGTTTATCTATCTTTGATCCTTGGGTTCTTCCCCACAATCTTGTTTATCTATCTTTGATCCTTGGGTTCTTCCCCACAATCTTGTTTATCTATCTTTGATCCTTTACAACCCTCTCTCTCTCTCTCTCTCTCTCTCTCTCTCTCTTTGGGTGCTTCCGGTTGAGTAACAAGCTGTTAGCAATGCTTGTTGCTTCTGGTTGAGGACCAAGGTATTACGATTCAGTTTTGTAATTTAGCAAAATGTAATATAATTTCTCTTTGTTATAAATTAGAGTACATTGGTGATGCTGGGGAGAATAGACAGCTTATTTTCTAGCTGTGCTGGGCTCACAACAATTGTTAGAGCACTCTTACCAGAGTAAGAAACAGCTTAAAAACTATGTGCGAAAAAAGATAATGAGAAGTGAAACGTCACATTTTGCAACGATTGTCATGGACTAGTCGTATTTAGCCAGAAGTGTGAAGCGAATGGGGAAGAGTAAACCATCCCCACTACCATCATCATACCCTTGTCTCAACTAAGCCCACTTGACATAAGTCCTCCTTCATCTGTGTTAGGGATTATCTAGTATGGTGTGCCATAATGGCCGTTACATAATGGTAACAGTGGCAACCGTTACGGGTTAGGGGGTCATAATGGCCATTATGGAAAATGATGACTTGTAACTACCATTAGGGCCCCTTTAATGGTCCATTATAATGTAGAAATATTTAATGGAGAGAAATTGAAGAAACAAAATATTTAATTCCCAATGGTCAGAAATATGACCATTGGGGGATTGTAAGTGACAAAGTAGTCTTGCTGTTATAATCCACTGAGATTCAACCCTGCGTTGCATGACCTTAAAAAAAAAGATTGTTAGGACATTATGCCTTCGCATATTGAGCATACGATGGCATAATTGCACAATAATGGCTTATGCGGCAGCATACTTCTCTGTATGGCCGCTTAAATCCAATGGTTTGCATATCTATGGCATATGCAATCAATCTTTTTAAAATGGCACATGTGATCGCATATGACAACACTAATATTATTGAAAAGACTGTAAATTGATTGATCCGTCTTGGACCATAGTTTAAATAAAAATCATAAATGAAAAAATTCCTGCTATGCAAAATGGTTCATAATGAACTCCCATGCCAATTGACCTGTGGTCCATCTTTTAATTTTATCTTCAGCCACAGTTTTATATTAATTCGTATCTGATGGATTTTAGCCAATCATAACGATAATCCATGTCAATTCCTTAGTGTTATATGAGTTACAAAATTCGGCATTGCCACACTGATGCCGAATCTTACTCGGAAAGATTTGTTCCTGCTTAATGTAGAATTGCAATGGAAAAATCAAAATGGAAATGCAAACGACTGCCTCAAGGTCTGTTTGATTTTCCAAATCCTCAGTAAATACGTTGTAAATGGGTAATCATTATTTCCTTCAGTAATTACCGCATCAATCCCGATGCTTGATTTGACGCCTACTTTTGAACGTTTAAACTAAGGATGATGCGAAATATATGTGGGGCCCACTGTGATGTATGTGGCTTATCCACACTGTCTATCTGTTATACCAGTTGAATTTAGGGCATGAGCAAAAAAATGAGGCAGATCCAAAGCTCAAGTGGACCACACCACAAGAAAAAAGGGAATTGAACACCTAACGTTTAAAAGTTCTTAGGGCCACTGTTTCCTTTGGTGTGGGCCAATTGAGTGTTGGATCCGCCTCTTTTTTTAGCTCATGCTTCAAAATGTTCTGCTAAAATGGATGGACGGAGCAGATATGTCATACATACATATATATATATATATATATATATATATATATATATATATATCATGGTGGGGCCCACAAATTTAAACCAGTCCTTTTGGACTGGTTTTAGAAGCAGAAATACAGATATATTTATACGAGACCTCTCCCCGTGGGCCCCACCCGCCCCAAGTGTGCCCCTGCATCCCATAGGCGACCCCACTCCAGCCCGGTGTGAAAATGCCCCTGCATTAATCATCCCCGGTGAGGAGTCTCGAATACGAGACCTCCCTCCCTGATACCAATTTGATGCAGGACAATTAACTAGTTGCTTTACAAACTCGAACTGTTAGAGCATGGCCAATTAATCTCTTTATCTCATAGCCCAGGCCTCACACTCATGGGTTAGGTCCTTGGTCGAACCCCCTTCGTGGGCTCCAAATCACATGGGTATCGCCTCACACGGGCCGCTCACCCCAAGTGTGTCCTCGCATCCCACAGGCTACCGCACTCGAGCCTAGTATGAAATGCGCATTAATCACCCTCCGGTGAGGAGTCTCGAACACGAGACCTCCCCCGTGGGCCCCGAGTGTGCCCTTGCATCTTACAGGCAACCCCACTCGAGCCCGGTGTGAAAATGCCCTTGCATTATCAATGCATGCGTTTCTCCTATGATTTAGATTTTAGAAAACCAATAACCATCAATTTGTTTTGTACACTCTTTCCTACCTGGTGTGCCAACTAGTTTTTTTTGTCTTCTTTTTCTGGGGGTAAACCTGTCCATTAAGGAAAAAAAGGGCCAATACAAGGCCTTTACGGTCATTATGGCTCATTTTGAAACTTTTATTTTCAAAGTTTCTTATGTTTTTCCATTTCTTCATTTCGACCATGAAGGAAGCTTAGAAACACAGTTTAGACTAGATCTAGGCCTATTTTGAGGATCAAAACACAAGATTTGAGTGGGATTTGATGAATGAAGCAAAATGTACTATTTTGGGAAATATTGGAAGTAGAGGCAAACCATCACTTTTCCCCATCTTCTTTTTGTTGTATTCATATGTAGTGGACCCTAATCCACTAACTCATGCTTGATCATGTGTTCAATTAGGACTTGGTTGAATTTCAGTAGGCTAAGTTAATAGGCAACATGCTTATCGAAGAATGGTCTGATACACCTAGGGTACATGTTAAACACAGAAAACACACATGCAAAGGAGATGTTTTGAAGGTGTTTTCCTATTTTCCCAATATTTTGCAAGATTTTCTTGTGCCAAAAATTTTCAGCCAATACGGTCTGACGCACACTGCATCGTTCGTTTTTTTTTGGCCCGGTGGATATGCCGGCCTATTCTGTTATTCTAAACCTTGGATCTTGTACACATCTTGCTTATAGGTGCATCTGCTGGCATGTAGATGAGCACAATCACGCATGCATGTGGGCTGTTGTAAGGGTTGGTTGTCATACACATCTCACAGTGGGCCCCAAATTGAAATTGGAATTTTCGAGTCGTTGTTGATTCTTATCTATGGCGTAGTCCTCATGATGATTGGGTCAGCCTGATTTTTGGTGCATCCCTACCCAATGATTGGATCAACGTTTTGGATGGTTGTATTGCATACTTACAGTACATGTGCCCACAACTGCCCTGTTGCATGTTAAGATTCAACTCCATGTGACATTCTGCTTGATGAATTGTAGTTCTTTCTTTCTTTGTTAAGTGTTTTAATTGATGTGCTTCCCCTGTTTTGCGAAAATATAGGTAAATGTCAAGCGAATCCATGCTCATGAACTATCCATCCTTTCTTGTAAATGTTATGCCTAAATATTTAGAAATTATATCTTTGCAGCTCTTGTTGCATTATAGTGGTTGGACTTCATATCACATATGCAAATTGTCTTTCGTTAAAAGCATTTATTTACATTTATATGTTACCATTTCATTTTCCAATGTTGGAAAGACATTGATTTTGTTTTTTTTATTTTTTCATACACAGGCTGCTGGTGCTCTGTCAATAAAAATTGGTGAGTTTCGAAGGCATACTTGGATGGTATTGACTTTTATATGTATATTCTGTCCAATTCATTGGTCATGATTTTATTAATCTGTCACCTCCCTAGGCGCATGTGGAAGGCTTTTAACGTCTACCTGGGTTGTTCTGCAGTTCCACTACTTATATTTCCTTTTGCAGGTAAAAGGCCAAGGGATTTGCTAAACCCTAAGGCTATAAAATATATGCAGTCAGTCTTCTCTATCAAAGATACAATTAGCAAGAAGGAAACTCGTGAGATCAGCGCTCTTTGTGGTGTGACAGTCACACAGGTTGTTGCTTTTCCCACAAGTGGTCTTGTTTATTGCTTGGTTTGTGTTCTGTTTTCTCATGATACATAGTTTGATCTCTGACACTAGTAAATCTTAGCTGACCTGCTCAGTTATGCAGTAGAAACTTAAAGTGACCAATGACTTTGTTTTTTCCTAGTTTTTCACAATAGTTACTAAGTGTCTTCTGATAACGATAGCCATCCAAGCCATACAATCATGGTTCAAAAATCAAGCAGGTTCTGCCCTGCCAGCTGGAGAGAAAAGCAGCCTTTGGAAATAATATAACGGGTGGCAGAATTGTGTTTTTTAATGAATGACTGGATAATTATGTACGTGAGAGAAAGAGCCTCTTGGTTGAGTCCCTTGGAACATGTGGCATAAATTCATGGTCAATATATGCTGTTTGTTTTGCACAGCCGATTTCTGTGAAAATGTTGAAAACTCAACGTTCAACTGTCAAAGGCTTCTCTCAGTATTATGGAAATGCCCGTGGTTTAGTTTTTTGGGAGGAAATCAATTCACTCATTTTTGGAGGAAATAATTTCCACAACTACCTTTTCGACTCAAAGTCTGGTGTAAACACGATTAATCACCCTCAAAAAGACAAAAAAGAAAAGGAAAGTAAATGTTCAACACCATTAATCTATCTCTAAAGTGCCATCTGTATTAAAGAGTTCTAACATCCATAAACTTGCCAAAACCATGTGTAACCTGGATTTCAACAGCGGTTTCAAAGTAGGATAGAAAAAGGGGGCGTGTGTACAGCTGCATACACATTTGCAAATAGGTTACTATACACTAACTGCTATGCATACAGATGCTATATTTTAGCATGCGAACCTTTTTTCTCTGACTGGATTGGGCACTATCAGGGCCCAACATATATATATTTTTTTGAAAGGTGATATTTTATTAACTAGAAAAGGAACCAAACAAAAGCAAAACAGGCCAAGCAAGGCAAAACAGAAAAGGAAAAAGACTGGTTTCGATTTTCTGGGCCCAACATATGAGCTAGGGTTTTGGCTAAATCAATAAAATTGAGATTACTTTCTCATTAGTAGTTTCTAACCATGTTACTCGAGTATGGTGCAGCTGTGGCACTTATCAAGTAGGGTAATGATCGGGCACAACGAGTCCTCGAGCCCTAAATTGTCAAAACCTATGTGTGGCGTGGATTTGTTAAAATTCATAAATATAACTGTTGAAATATTTCCCCATCAATATTCACAAATTGCCTTCTAGCCCCATTGGTGCATCATATTTACCTAAATTGTAAATAATTAGTATGTCTACGGTACAAACTGTAGGCAGATCAGTCTCAGGGAAAAGGATCCTATATCCGAGAGTATTTTGAAGGATCCGAGTATCAGAGGTTTCTAATTATGTTGGTTTCCTAGTTAGGTTATGTTTGTGGTTTCTAAGTTGTTGCTTGAGTTAATGCATCGTGCTTTATAGTTTCTCATATGTTTGAATTCCTTTGCACTTGGCATGTTGGTTCGATAGAGAATTGAAGAGGATGTTGTTATAGATCTGAGTATCAGAGGTTTCTGATTATGTTGGTTTCCTAGTTAGGTAATGTTTGTGGTTTCTAAATATTTCTGTTGAGTTAATGCCTTGTGCTTAACAGTTTCTTATATGTTTGGATACCTTTGTGCTTGGCATGTTGGTTCTGTAGAGAATTGGAGGGGATGAAGTTTTTACAGATTAGGGTGATAAGGTGCTGCGTCTTGCACAGTGCGCAATGGATATCAATATGTTGTTACTAAACAATTTAAATGGGAATTAAATTCACCAAGTAGGACGCCAGAAAGCATCAATAAGTGATTGCTGTACCTTTACATAACAGTGAACCTAGGGAAAATGCAACAGTGCCCTCGGTGATGCAGCAGCTGATGGTTTCACTACAAGAAATTGTTTCGTAAAACTTGCCAAACTTAGCAGTTCTCAGGACTCTCCAAATGTTGATCCTCTTGATCTAGTTCTTAGCACATTATAGACCCTTCTCTGTAATGGTTGCCAATGAGTGAAAACATTTAGCATTATCTAACGGTTTCTTGTAGAGTGGTTTCATCTTAGGTTGGTCTTGATTTGGTAGTTTTCAGGACTTGCCAACATGTATCCGAATAAAATATCATTCGAAACTCAAACCTCGATAGAGTGGAATGGCGGAAAAGGATTCATGTAGCTGATCCCAATTGGTTGGGGTAAGGCTTAGATGATGATGATGATGAGGGAGGGAGGGTAGTGGAGCTGATAGAAATGAACTGCTCCAGAGAGATGCCACCATACTTTTCGCCAATCATGCTCAAACCATACTTTTCACCAATTATGGTTAATATTGGGTAAAGGGAGCTTTTTGGATTAAAACTGTGACCTCTCTCCCAGAATGTCTTCTTTTAGCGTTGCACTATTGCCTTTTGAAATTATTGTTGTGATGATGGAATGAAACAGCCATCGTGATTGCTGAGTAATACATCCTCTTTGTCTAGTTCTTAGCACATTATAGACCCTTTTTTTTTTCTTCTGGAATGTGGGTTGCCAACGAGTGAAAACATTTGCAACAAGCTAGATGACTTTTTTTTTTTTTTTTTTTTCCTGGTGGTCCAAATTTATGTTATATATTGGAGAGCTCATCTGTTACTTGTTTTTGTCTTATTCACCTTGTTAGATATGCCAAGAGTTCTGATTTGCAGGTTAGACACTTACAGCTACATATGTTTTTACAGGTTAGAGATTTTTTTGCTGGTCAGCGTTCAAGAGTAAGACGGCTTGTTCGACTGTCACGGGAGAAGACAATTAGATTTAGTGCATGCGAGGCATCTCCTGAAGGAAGCAAGGCATCTCCCAATGGAATCATCAGTAATTCTGATAATGTCATGCCTGTTAGCAATCCGGTTCCTGTGAATTCGGTGGATCCTAAGACTGCTGAAGAAGGCCCCTCAAGCTCATCACAGGAAGAAAATATTCCTGGGATTGAGGACTCTGATAAAACTTTTCTGGAAAACATTTTCAATTTAATGAGGAAAGAAGAGACATTCTCTGGGCAGGTGAAGTTGATGGAATGGGTTCTGCAAATACATAATTCTGCCGTGTTACACTGGTACTTACACCCTTGTTTCTGAGCTTTAGTTGTTGATGTTAGAAAGTTGGTTCCCTATCTGAATGCAGTCATTCTACAATTTATTTTTCAGGTTTTTGACCAAAGGTGGTATGATGATTTTAGCGACATGGTTGAGCCAAGCAGCTCTTGAAGAACAAACTACTGTTATTCTTATCATTTTTAAGGTGCTTATTTTATTGCATGATTAGATTTATAATTTGCTTTGTCTGATATAAAAAGGCTCACCCTAGATTGGAACATATACACAGGTTCTTTGTCACCTTCCATTACATAAGGCTTTGCCAGTACATATGTCAGCCATATTACAAACTGTTAACAGGTTGCGATTTTACCGGACATCAGGTGGGGCTTGTTGTGGGCTGTCTTATTTATTTCTTTATTTTTGCATTGTTTTTTTAGATCACTGCTTTCTTATTGCATTTTCTTGCTTTTCTTCCCCTTTTCATGCTGCTGTTATTTTTTTTATTGGTTGGTTTGCTAGGTAGATCAGTTAGGACATTTGTTTTATTTATGGTACTATTGATACGGTCTATGATAGAGTGGAATGACAAAACAGGATTCAAGCAGCTGACCCCAATGGTTGGTACGAGGCTTAGATGATGATGAGACTTACATAAAACGACGAGCAAAACAATGTTAACAACTTGGAAAGTCGTATTACTGTCTCATTAAATAGAGAAATCTTGAGAAAATTTTGTATTTGTACTATAACACTGTTAGAGTTATGTAAAACTATGGTGAAGACAATATTAAAAACTTTTAAAGTCATATTGCACTGTCACGTTAAACTTGACATTCCCTTAAAGTCATGTTGTACTGTTACATTAAACTTAACATTCCCGTAAAAGTCATGTTGTACTGTCACGTTAAACTTAAAAGCCCTCCCTCCCTCTCTCCCTCTCAAATGAAAAGTGCAGTCCTTGGGTCCTTGCTCTTACTCCGGTGGTAGACTCGTAGGAGTTTCAACACCTTGTCAAGGGTTCGAGTACCCATAGGTGGTGAAATCCCACTACGGTGTGAGTGTGTGGTGGTTTGTGTGCGTGTGTAAAATAAAATTAAAAAAGAAAAAGAAAAAGTGCAGTCCTATAATGCAGGCAATGTTAGTTCCAACTCTGCACCAGTCTCATAAACATCTTGCTGCCATCTGATAATCTGGATGACAGCTAGCAGTTGTGATGGCAAAATGATTGGCCACCTGCCTGATATCAACCCTCCTATATCTGGGCTTGGAACTGTCTGGCAAGTTCTTCATCATCATCATCATCATCGTCGTCGCCTTATCCTAACTATCTATGCCTTGTCCTATCTAAATGGGTTCGGCTACACGAATCCCATTCAGCATATTGCTAAATTTCAAAACTTGTTAATAAGGTCTGTAGTTTGGTTTGATGTCCATCAATCAAATCATCTAGCTTCTAATGGCGAGATGCCAAACTGAATCCAATGCTCTGAGGACCCAAAATAAGATTGACATCTTGCAGGTTTTCGTCTTCTTCTTCCATGAGTTCAGTGAAAGCTTGACGTCACATGGCTAAGTTGATTCGACTTGATCTGATTTCATCAAGACAAAAAAAAAAAAGAAAAAGAAGTACAAAAAAACAAAAAATCTTTGGTCAAAGTCTCAATGAATTGCCTGACTCAATGGACCTTGGAAAACTTGACACCAAAAAGGAAAAAAAACAAAGGCCAAATCCCCACTTCACCGGCCAAGGTCTTCTATTTATGTTTTGTAAGTATTGAATGTTATGGAGCTCTAATAATCGAGACTCAAGAAACTTGAAAGAGCTACCGGGCAGACTTTTAAATTGAGTCGAGTTCTTGGGTTTCAAAACTGGGAGAGCCTGATGTGAAGTCCGGGCTTATGCATTTAACAGCAGTACTGTTGGGAAAATACTTCAACATGGATATCCATAGAAGTAAAAATAAAAGAAGAAGAATAAGAAGAAGGAAAAAAAAAAGTACTTACAACATGGTTTTCCATAAAAGTAAAAATAAAAGAAGAAGAATAAGAAGAAGGAAAAAAAAAAAAGTACTTCAACATGGTTATACTTTTTACCAAAATGATCATCTCCCTACTATGCCCTCTATTTTCTGACTTTGTACCTTTCAATCCATTTGAGAACTTTACAGTTGGACATATACTAAAGATACCTTATATTTGCAAGCACAGGTTATCTGTGTTGTAGTTGTATTTTTTTTTTTTTTTAAGTTCTTATCCTGTCCTTTTGAAACTCATTTATCTGATTTGAAGATCAGACATATCAAACAGGGCAAGGGTTCTGTTAACAAGATGGAGCAAACTGTTTGTAAGAAGCCAGGCGCTGAAGAAACCATCTTCTGTAAACTCCCCAAGCGACGCTGAGAAAGAGAGGATCCGGAAGCAGAGGCATGCCACCGACTCTTCATGACCTCTCAACTTCCATTTCTTTAACAACTACTCACAGCCAATTTTTCTTGCTCTACAGGATCAGTGAAATTCTCAGCGATGAGTCATGGCAGTCGAAAATAGACGTTCCTGTAAGCTTTTTATTTTTATTTTTAAATAAATTGAATTAATTAATTGGTTCCATCGCTCTTCATGGTTCCTTAACCTCTTTCTTGCTTCACAGGAGGAGATCCTTGCCTTAACTAACGAAAATTCAGAAAATTCCAGGTAGTTTTGAGTTGCCCCTAGTTGACCAGAGTTAATGCTCTAATTGATTAAGGTCTTAAACTGGATTTTTTTCCCTCTCATTCTGATGGAAAAAAATAACCTGGTTTTCTTTCAGGAAAGAGCCTAGACGAGCATTGAAGATGCTTCTGGCATCCGGTGAGGATTCAAATAAAAAGCACATACGAAGTGGTGCTTCTCCCCGTATCCTTCTGCTGCAAAATTAAGTTTCAGCCATTATGGGCCATTTGGATGACCCAAAAAATGATTGCAATGCATGTTTTTCAACTAGCCTACAGGTCGTGGCCTGACCTGCATTTGATATAGGTTCAGACCAAGCAAAATGGCTATCTAGTCTTGCGGGCTAGAAATGTGGTCCATTTAAATAAATGGCTCTGAGCTTGGGTTGAACCCTAACCCACCCCTCCCACCCATACAGGTTATCAATGTGCTAGGCTAGAGGACCCAACCTGACCCAATGAAAGACGTATATGTGCCTCCACATGATGTATGAATGTACGGTAGGTAGTTAGGTACCACTGATAGGGCCAGGCTGGGTGTACCTTTAGTCCCATAATATTCCATTGGTCATGCTGGGTCAGGTTGGTCTGCTGAGCCCGGCCCGATTACATTTATATAGTTGGGGTCAGGTTGTGAATTTTAAGCATGTGGCTAGGTTATGGAGTAACTAATCACAGATTGGATTTGGGCCAAAATTCTCGTCCCATTAACAACTGATCCAAACCCCGACCCAATGCCACCCCTACCTTTGGGTGACACCCGGCCAAAATCATTTTTAGTCATTTTCTGTCCAAAATAAGTTTTAAAATAAAACACCAATAACATCTCTCTCTCTCTCTCTCTCTCTCTCTCTCTCTCTCTCTAACACCAAAGTTGGCCCCACCTAATGGACAGCCTATATAAATGACCATACTTTGTAAGCAGTATGAAGTGTTGATTTCCAGGCGAACAAGATATGGTTGGGATCGTCCCATCGAAGCGATTCGTGAATATGAACTTGCCCCTTTTAGCCATTGATCTGATGTATACAATCATTATATTGAAGTGACTCTTGGATAGATGGGATCAAAGTTAGGTCCGACTTTGATGAATTGTCAAGTTCATCCCATAAAAGTGGTTCTTGAGTTGAGAGGGATGGGATCAAAGGCAGGCGGCGTGATTGATGACCTGTATCAAGCGACACGTTTTCTAGTATAATCCACATGAGTTGGCCATTTATCAGTAAAAATTGACCGTCCATTTCTCGACTTGCTGATCGTGGGGATCATCCAATCCTATTGATTTGAGAGGTCTGGGCAATCAAAGCTGGGTCTCACATGATGGATAGAAATCAATAACTGGTCCTTTTCTAGTATAATCAATATGCTCTAAATTTTCCTAGCCATTGATCGAATGGTTTGGATCATGTAATCAATGTGATTTTTGAGAGGGGCAATCATAGGCAGCCCTACATGATGGACGATCCAACTCAATGGTAAAACCTTGTTTGCATAATCAATTTGAATACTCTTTCCAAGCGATCTATAAATGGATGGATCATCCAATCAAAGTAGTTTTTGAGAGGATGGACAATCAAAGGTGGGCTCTAGATGGTGGATGCTCCATGTTGGTGATTGAATGCTTTATAGTATAATCAATACGGACCTTCCATTTTAAACAAATTTTGAGCCACTGTGCAATCACCAAGTGGACGGTCCATAACAATGATCCCTTTTTTCTGGCAAAATCAATATCCAGTTTCCTAACCGTTGATTCTACGATTAGGATCGCCCGGTCAACTGGCCTTTAGAGGGATTCTTGTTCAAAGGTTGATCAAACGTGATGGATGGTCCATATCTACAAGTGCAGCCTATGGTTTAACAACCGAGACCATTGATTGTTGGACCCCACTTTAGATGTGGCTTGCTCCAAAATGTCAAGTTTGGAAAATCCAAGGCCAACACTGTTCTCTCTCTCTCTCTCTCTCTCTCTCTCTCTCTCTCCTTTTTTTGAGAATTAACTAGCTTATTGATTAAAAAATAACAGTACAGCGTGAGAAGCAAATGCCAACTCATGTGACCCTCTCGTCACAGACGGATATCCGAACTGGTAAGAATATCCTCCATAATTCAGGCACCCCAGAACAACAAACTAATGTTGCCCCTGTTGCGGCATGTCTTTCGTTGAACCTTGAATGACAGTTGTATTTGTGTTCGTAACTGTCTTTTTGGCATGTCTCACTAATCGATCTGGGCTTGTATGTACCCAATTTGGATTCGAAACTGCCCAAAGAGATGCAGTGGAGTTAAGGAGCCACAGTGCATTGATTGGCGCTTGAATTCCATGAACTTTTTTGTTTTGTTTTTGGTTTGTTCTTTCGAAGACATTTTCATCTAAACAGCATTGCTAAAAAACAAAGAAAAAGAAAAAAACGTATACACTTACAAAGAACAGCATGTTTGGATAAAAAAGCATCTTCAAAAACTGTATTCTACAGAATTTTGTTCCAGAAAATGAATTCTGGGTTGTCATCCAAATGGGGTCGTTACGCTTATGGTCGTTTTGGGCTGGAAGTGATTTTTTTGTTTGCATGGGTCCTTCCTGAGCTAAGTTACAGAAACCAGAGAACGCAGGAAAGTTTTGCTGGTGGAACAGCCTGGCCGCAATACTGCGGGCAGAAGCATGCAGGTTGTGAGGGCGGCATCAGCAAACCAAGGCCGTCCCATGTCTGCAGATGATATCCAGAAAGCAAAGATGCGTGCAAGCTTCATGCAGATCAAGTATGGGAAGATTGGGACGTCTTCCAACGAAAATTGCCAAGAGAATACCGAAAACCAAAAAACATCTTCTAATCCTCAGACTGGCAATGTGCCACTGCAAGTGTCTAAAACATTTCAACTGAAAAAAGTGGAAGATAAAAAAGCTATTGTGCTCCCGTCGGAAACTTCTCATGCTCCGCCGGGAACTTCAATGGATTCAAAGCCAAGCATGGTCCCTCAGGAACCCTTCTGGGAGAAGTTGAAGAGGGATCAAATTCCATGGCAGACTCCACCAGGTACACCCTTTGTTTTTCTTTCTTGTACCATTTTGGATTTCTCGTCAAAAATGTTTACTGTGGTAAGAGTGGAAGTTTAAGAAAAATAATAAAATTTGATTTGTTTTACCAACTTGTGCTCCTGCGGAAAACATCACTAACAGATTTGCACAACAAGAACTGGCCGCCACAGCATATCATTAGGGTCTGTACATAGAAGACTACTGCAATAATTGATATTAAATTTCTCTGGAAAAATGAATTTTGTAATGGGGTCTTTAATCCGCTAAATACTGCTTGTCAGTTTAAGCAGACTGTACATTGTGATCCCATGTATACTTGGAAGATGGGCTAATTCAAACTTAGGGCATGTTTGTGTGTTCCACCAAATTATGGTTCGTAGGGCTTCCAAACTGTTACTCGACGTGTTTGGTGTTTGGGATGCAAGGAAAATGGAATCTACAGTGATTTCTGTTTTCCTGCTTTTTCTGTCCACAAAGATGATTAAGGTAAGAGAGGGAAGGACCAGTCTCATCTTCACCACAATTTGGTGGGAGCACATCCAAGCCAGATTTGAGCACTCATGATTTTCTGCCAGCGTAGCTTCTTTGTATGATTGTATCCCTTTCTCACAAGTTGGGAGTGAGAAATGTGGTGATGGATTGTGGTTCGGCACACTACATGCTGTTCAACTTTGTGTTGGGTATCTACACTGCATTTCAATCTGTTAGCATTGCAAAGTGAAGTACTATATCCATTAAAAAAAAAAAAAACAAAGATGTGTTCTGTGGGGCATCCTTCTTTTTGTGGGTGCATTCTCCTTGTTGGACTTCAGCCAGCTGTGTCCCATTAATGTCACTGTGCCTGTTAACAGAAAATGAAAGTTAATGAAAGAACGTTTGAGTGCATTTGGATGTGCTATCCAATCGAATTGCAATTATCTTTCCATTAAAGCAGAAATGACACCGATTTTTTATTTTTATTTTTTTGCTAGGTGAAAACGACCAATTTGTAATGTTAAAAAAAGACTGGTTTGTAATATCATCCCAATCATCAATTGTGGGATTGCACTCAGGATTGCAATTGCATTAGTTTTAAGTTGGTCAACCCCTCTTATTTAAAGTATTTCTTCGAATGTCAGTTTGCAAAGTGCGTACAAACGCAGCCTTTGGGACAAGAACAGCTGCAAGATGATTGCATCTTTTTATTATAAAATTCCTATACATTAAGAAAAGATGATTGCATCTTTTTGAATCATTTTTGTGAAGCAGATCTGTTTAATGTAAATTACAATAACAGGATGGAGCCGTGTGGCTGCTTATAAAAATGTGAAGGGGTATTTTTGAAATTGACGTTAAAGACTGGAAACTGTTGAATGTGACTGTACTCCTCTCGTGCATCTCTCTGGTTTGAGATCTCCTTCCCATCAAATAAAAACGTGGAGCACCACATAAAAACCCCTTTATCTTTGGTGAAATAACGATCTTGCCATTATTCAATTGGACAAGAAAAAAAAAAAAAGAAAACTTAAATAGCCTTCTCCCTTTGTATTCTTTGTTCAATTACAAAAAAGAAAAAAATACAGTTAAAAGAAAAAGTCAAATATGTGTGGCATAAGAGAATTTTCAAAATTTCCATGTCTCCCCAATTTTTTATGTGCAGAGATGAGGATCAACAACCTGTGGAGTGTGGGTGCTGGGGAGAAGAGCAAGGAAGTTGAAGTACAGATTGTGAGAATCCAAAGAGAGAAGGAAACTGTCTATCGCAGTGTTCGTGACATCCCACCTGATCCAAAGGAACCATGGGATGTTGAGATGGACTTTGATGACACCTTGACCCCAGAAATCCCAACCGAACAGCCGCCCGACATTGACGGAGCTGAAGCTTCTCCTCGTATTAGCAATAATGCATCAGATGCGCCTACGGTCATGCCAGCTCCAATCACCACCGGAAATCCCGAACCGGATTTTGAATTGCTTGCTGTGCTTCTCAAGAATCCGGATCTGGTTTTTGCCCTGACGTCTGGCCAGGGCAATAGCTTCACCAGTGCGGAGACAGTGGCGCTGCTCGATATGCTCAAGGGCAGTGATATAAGCCTGCCGGGAATTTTGAGTGGTTTGGAGAGAAATGCGGCTGAGAAGCCAGAACTGACATCGCTTCCATCCCCAACTCCTCCTGCTGAAAGAGCTATGGTTGGTCTTTTTTGGAGGATTTTGCATATGGGTGCGTTTGGTTGCGCCAAATATCATGATATTGCACGATCAATCAGTCTAAATTGGTGCAAATTTTCAAGAAATTTGGTGCAACCAAACACACCCTGCATTCTTTTCTTTCTTTTTTTCTTTTCTTTTTTCTATACTTTCTGCTAGTGTTTGTTGTAATGGAAGGAGCTTAATTTGCAGAGATGGAGGTCCGAATCCGCACCTATTCCCAAGAAGCTGGCATTTTCTCAGCCTGTCTTGCCAGGTAACAGGTTTCCGGCAGCAGCTCCCACCCCGACGGGTAGTTCAGTGCTACACCACATTCCAACTACTAACCCATCGATGCCACAATTACCTGGACCAGAAAATCATCTACATGTTGGTCCCACAACGCCACAGATCACAGGCACCACACCGTTGCAAAAACAGTCCCCCGGCACAGTTCCAGCAGCCCACCAACTTCTGCCTGCGGCATCATTACAACAGATTCCACAGAGTTCTGTCCAAGAAGCTATCCTCCCCATAAATCATTTCCCATTAACTAGTATGGGCCAGCAAAATCTTCTGGCCACCGGACCATCTGCACAGCAGATTCCAACGATGCAGGTGGAAATTTCGAACTTTCGACAGATACACAACCAGAAGCTACCCCCCCCACCACCAGCGGCGATGCTCTTGAATTCCTCGAATGACAGACCCTCATCAGTGCAGCCTCTGTTGCCAACCACATCAAGGCCATCGCCGTCACCATTGGCATTTCAACCCATGTATTCCCCTTGGCCAAGCAATGCCACTGGTGTTGGGGAACAGGCACCCGCACCGGACTCTAGTATCAGTAGTAGGCCAAGGGGCTTTCCGGACGGCCGCTCTTCCATAGAGCGTTTCCCACCCAATCGAAGTAACTATAATGCATTTCCAGTTGACCACATGCGGGCCCCATTGCGGCCAGGCCCAGCTATGGATAGAAATGAGTTCATGGGCGAGCCGGAGTTTGAAATGTGGAGCCCAGAGGGGAGTCCTGTGAGGTCCCCTGAGTTCCGATATGAACAGAACTTTAACGGACCCAGAAGAGACTTTGGCCGGAATTATAGACAGGAGTGGCCAAAGCACCGAAATTCCGGTCGCCGCGATCATCGGTCAGGGAACAAAAGGTGGCGGGACCGAAGGCATTAAGGATGTGTCTATTACGGTGGGGTTGAAACCTCACCGGAGATTTGTTGCCCGAGTGGGCCATGAGCATCGTTAGAAGTCTGGAAGGATAGGACTAGCGCTGTGAATAGTCAGTTTGGGTTAGATCTCGCGTAGAGTATGCAATTCAATCAAAGGGCGTGGAGAGGAAAGAAAGATGAAGTGCTTCGTCCTTCAGATTAGAAGTACAGGGCTAGAGCGCATGAAACATCTCTCTCTAAAACCCCAGTTGAGAACAGTTACGGCAGGCGAGATCTGGGCCACGCGTGTTGATGGCTGGAATTAGGCCGGTCTGGTTGTTGGGTGGTCCACCTGTATGAAAAAATGGACGGCTAAAAAGAATTCGATAGAGATTGATAATCCATACGTTTATTATCTGACTGATACACGCCGCAGGAGTCGACTGATGAATAGGTGAGATTTTGGATAGGAGATTCTGCTCATTAAGTGGCCATAGCACGGCCCACCTAAGATGGATTAATTCACGGAATTTATACGGACGAATACCTTTTTATTAATGAAGACGCGCTTTATTTCTATTTATCTTGTTAATGGAGAAACGACTCTGTACCGTTTTATTTTTATTTTTTAAAAAGAAAAAGATCTGAACCAAGATATGTCACTTGGAACACCTAAGAGGCTGAAACGGTTCCAATACCCATCAGTATCTGATCTAGAACGGACGGTGGAGAACATTTGAATGTGTGAATTGCGACGGACCATTCAGAACAAAAAGAAAAAGAAAAAAAATAGAGAGTTAAAGAGGAGAAAATGTGTTGGGCGGCCCAGATGGGTCGTTGAGTTCCCTTGAGTAAGAACGGGTCCGGATGGTCAGTTGGACCCGTTGGGATGGGTGGCTGTTTCAAATGCCACTCAAACTAATGGGTCATGTCTGGTATTTCCCGCAGTTGACCTGGACTCCACTTTTAAATGGATTGGATTTGAACCACTCAAAAGCAGACTCAGCCCAACTTATCTCCAACCGACGGTTAAAATTCCTTCAGCTAAGTAATGAAGGTGATTCACTAAAATGGAGAAACCTATCTAAATTAAAAATGTGCTTGGGTGCACCTCAGAAACCTCATTTGAATATGAAATAATAGCTCCGAGCCTAGGGCTTTCGTTTTAATTGGTCCGGGTCTGGGTCCGGTCTTCAGGAATGAGAACTGGACTTCTTAAGACCGAAACCTGGTTAGAGCGGTTACAGGTACAATCTGACCCGAACCTGATCCGTTGATGGTCCAACCTGAGCTGAACATATGATCCTTGACCCAAAGACGTTGATGTTTTTGTTCCTAAACGTGGGCCTATGGTTTTGTGGTCCATTCCTTATCATTGGCTCAGATCATGCCTTAAAATATCCCGAAGATTAGCAGTTGGTAGCAACCGATCTTGGGTCTGTTTCAATTGCAAAATCAGAAATTTAGAATCGTCCATGCAGGATAGTTTTTGGACCATGGTGGGGCCCAGCAGAACAACAGTCTGGATCTCCAACCGTTTGTGCAAACCGAAAAGCTTATTGACATCCTCAGATTGAGGATTATATAAAATTTTGATAAGCAGACGCATCTATACATAGGCATCACCAAATTATCTGCCAGGCCATGGTAGTGGACCATTGTCTTAAAAAAAAACCCAAAACCGCACTTTTCTTTTTTGTACGTGTGGTCCATCTAATGAGCTGAACAGCCCAATTTTTGGACCGATCATCATCTAGATGGACGTCCCACATGTTGCAAGTCTTGGATAACTATGTAAAGGTGCATTTGTCCTTAGCGTCGTCGGATACAAACTCCCTCTCTATCAAGGACCAATCCTTTCCATTTCTCATTATAAGGGCGCATTGTTCGCATCAAAACTTTAAAAATCAACACGAAAGACTTTGTTGAGCCTGCACTTGCAAACCGGGCTATGAATCGCATGCTGGCCCGCTTGTGATGTGGTTGAAGAATCAGGTGGGCCATACGTGTACATTGAACATGGACCATTAATAAATTTCCTTTCATTGCTTATGAATACATGGGCGCACTCGATTAGTTGACCAACTTCATTCTTGGCCCAGATCATTAGAAGGTGCGGCCCATCTGATCCCAGTGTGTATTTAGCATAGTGAGAGCTGTTTATTTATGCATAGGAAGCTCTTCTTTGAAATAGAAAATCCATCTCAGCCAAAAGAAAAACTCCTCTTAAAGGGTTTTTTTTTATATCCCCTTAACCTGACCTTAATTCCAAAGATCAAACGAGTCTCAGTAACTAAAAGCCCAGATGTAGGGTGAGTATAGAGCTGTCAATGGGCCGGTCTTGGTCCCAGATGTGGGGTGAGTACAGGCCGCTCCTCTAAACTTCCATTTGGCATGTCCTGGAAAAATAGCGTGCTTTGAAATCATTGCCCTTAAGATCAATGCTTGATCAAGATGCTAAGATCTTGATGTGATTCCGATGCCTGACATTTCTCAGTGCCTTGCATTTTGCGAGGAAGCTCATTTTCGTTGAGGATTGAGAACTTTTACTGCACAATTAGACCATCATGAACAAAGCATCCTTTATAAGCAACGACCTTAACAGTCTCAAATGCACTGCTTAACAGAGAGGAAGTGCATGTAGGCATTTTTTAAAGAAAGAAAATCTTATTAACACAGCAACAAAGATGCGTGTATGCATCTTTTCATAACCCTTTCTCTTTTAAGCTTAAACTACAAACGTTTGTAATGGATCTGGGCTCATGAGAAGAGGAACAAAAAACGTACATGAAGTTAACATGCAACACAATATGTTAACAGTTGTTACATAACCAAAGAAAAAGGGAAAAAAACAAGAAAAGGAGAAGCGGATAATTCCATAATACTTGTACATAGATTGCTCCCAGACATGACCATGGTCTAACACAATTACCATGAAAGTCCCCAATTGCAATGTCCACATCAGTAACAATTACAAGCTAGACAAGTGGTTTTCAGCCATCCAATTTTATCGAGATATGCAAATTGCCAGTGGACATGAGCTGATGACAGCCCCGTTGATGTAAGACGAATGGGCCCCACATCAGCGAAGGGTCTTGTTTCTTCCTTCCCTATAGATCCCAGCCCCAAGAAACATGTCTCTCATCACATGCATTTTATTGACTACATCTTTCATCAGCATCCATTCTCTTGGGGATTCAACAGAACATGCAACTCCAATACCAAACAAAGAAACCAAGCACCCAAAGACACTACCTCTTTTGACTTCCGGACTTCTGATATGATTGGATGCTATTTCTTCCTCTATTTCTTGATCTTTCTCTTGTTCTTCTTTTTGTTCCTCTAAGAGTCGCGGGTCTGCTATCTCCAGCACTTGATCTGGCAAAGCCATCTTGACAAATTCATGAAGGTTTAAACCGTCCTTAAACATGTCTTACGTGGGCCTTTTTCCCGTGAACATCTCCAATAAAAGAATTCCATAGCTGTACACGTCACCCGCCGTAGAAACATTGCCACCCATACCATACTCTACAATTCAAATATTTTATTTTTGTAAATATAAAAGGTGGCATTTTATAAAGATCAGGCAATTTTTTGATATTTTGCAGCTAATCTATCTATTTTGATGCGATTTGCACATGCAGCTAGTTGGACGAATCTCTCTCAAATAAATCATACCATTCCACAACTAGGAGCATTTTAAACATTCTCTTAAATAAATCAACCATCAAACAAAAGAAAAAAAAAAGTTTCATGGAAAATTTGGTTAGTCATTGTAAATTGATGAAGGGAATTATAATAATATTGTGTTACCAAAAATGTAGTATAAGAAGTATTTATCATCAATGGGGTTGTGTGCACATCCTAACCCTCATTTGGTAATTTTTCTATTTTATTTCTTTTTTCACTTTCAAGTTCTTTCTATTGTTAGATCGTTTTTCTTTCTATTGAAAATTATCTAGAATTTTCGAAACAATACAACAAGAAGGAAAAGAGAGAGAGAGAGAGAGAGAGAGAGAGAGAGAGAGAGAGAGAGAGAGAGAGAGAGAGAGAGAGAGAGAGAGAAGAATGGAATGGAAAAAAGGATGGAGTTTTTACCTGGAGCAACATACCCAATGGATCCCTTCACCGCAATGGAGTTGGTTTTGTTTGTGGAGTTACAAAGGAACCTTGCAATGCCAAAATCACTCACATGGGCCACCATGTCATTGTCTAGAAGAACATTACTTGGCTTGAGATCACAGTGAGAAATGGGCGTTTGGCAATGGTGATGAAGATAATCCAGAGCATAAGCCACATCAATGGCTATGTTTAACCTCTGAATAAGGTTCAAAGTTCTTGGTTGATGTTCCTCGTCGACTTTTGGATGCAACCATTCCTCTAGACTTCCATTTGGCATGTACTCGAAAACTAGCGCTTTGAAATCATTGCCCTTAAAATCGATGCTTGAGCAGGATGCTAAGATCTTGACGAGATTCCGATGCCGGACATTTCTCAATGCCTCGCATTCTGCAAGGAAGCTCCTAGAAGCTCCTTGTTGTTGAAGATTGAGTACTTTCACTGCAACAATTTGGCCATCTGAAACAAAGTATCCTTTATAAACAAAGCCATAACTTCCTATGCCAATCACATTGTGTGAACAGAACCCATCAGTTGCTTTGAGAAGCTCCGCATAAGAGACGTTCTTGTACTGGTCTTCTGAGGAAGTTTGCAAATGCTTCTGTCTTGATTTTCTTCTCCAAAGAAGAGGAGCGAAGCACAACAATAATGAAATCAAACACATAGCAACAATGATGACTGGTATGATTACTTTCAGGCTTAAAAACCTTCGCAATTTGGATCTCAGAACAAGGCATTTGGGTAGGCCTACTTTTGGGATACCTCCACAGAGTTTACTGTTCCCTATGATAGAAATCCCACTTGCATTTTCAAACACCCCTTGGACTGGCAGTTGGCCCTCAAAATCATTGAAAGAAAGATTTAGTTTACGTAAAGAAGTAAAATTCTCTAGATATTTTGGAATTAGCCCACTCAAGTTATTTCATGAGAAATCGAACTCTTCAATACCTGTCAAGGTCTTCCAAGACTTGGGAATGGTCCCTTGAAAGGCATTACCTTCCATGTACATCCGTTCCAAGCTCTGGAACCGCTTAGCGTTTCAGGAATTTCCCCCGACAATTTGTTCTCGGAAACATCTAGTTCTTCAAGATTTTTCAAGCTACCCACTTCCACGGGTAAGGACCCAATCAAAGAGTTTCTAGCTAAGTTGAGAGATATTGACAGAGAAGTGAGGCTAACGAGCTGTTTGGGTATTGTACCATTGAGGTTATTTTGGGAAAGGTTCAAAACTGTCAGTTTTTGGCAATTTCCGAGACTAGGAGGTATGTTTCCCAATAGGCTGTTTTCTTGCAGGTAAAACTCATTCAGTTCAGTGAGGTTGCCGAAGGAAGACGGAATTCGCCCAGAAAATCTATTCACTGACAAGCCTAAAAATTGCAGCTTTTGAAGCTTCCCTATACTGATAGGAATGGTACCTGTGAAATTGTTATGATCCAGATTCAATTGGTTCAACCTGACAAGATTCCCAATCCCCGGAGGAATGCTTCCATACAAATGGTTGAATCCAATCGCCAGCCAATTGAGTCGGGTCGACAGATTGGCTACGGAACTGGGCAGCAAGCTTTGGAAACTGTTGTTATGAAATACAAATTTTTTCTAAGTAGCTACAGTTGGGAAGCGAATCGATGAATTTCAACTCATCTTCTTCCCCTGTTCCAAGTCGGTTACCGCCAATAGTGAAAATACGAAGATATCGAAGAGTCCCGACATTCATAGGAACTCCGCCAGTAAAATCGTTGTTGGTGAGATAGATCTCTTGAAAGAAAGAAGCATTTGCTAGCGAAACCGGAATGGGTCCGGTAAACCAGTTTATCGACACATACAAGTACTGGAGATTAGGAAGAAGGAGGCCTAAGTCCGGCGGAAGGGTTCCGTGAAGTTGATTTGCTGAGACTGACAACATAAATAGTTCAGAGAGATTGTAAATAGCTGAAGGGATTGTGCCGGACAGATTGTTTTCAGCTATCTGGAGGAATCCTAAATTTGGAATGCGGCCTAAATCAGCAGGGATGGTTCCCTGTAAATTAATTCTTCTTATAGAAAGACGAGTGAGAGATGAAAGGTTTCCTAGCCAAGGTGGGATTCTTCCGAAGAGATGGTTGACAGAAAGAGGTAACTGACGGAGCTTCGATAAAGAGCTAAGCTGGACAGGAATCTCACCTACGAGCTCATTGACATTTAAATCGATGACTTGGAGGTCCGAACAGTAGGTGAGATTGGATGGGATTTCTCCTCCAAATGAATTGGACCTGAGATCGAGAAGCCGGAGACGGAAAAGGCGTCCTATTTCTTGTGGAATTTCTCCGCGGAAGCTGTTGTCTCCGAGGGTAATCACCGTGAGGAAGGTGAGATTGCCTACATGGGGAGGAATAGAACCTTCCAATTCAAGGGACGTTAGGTTGAGGACGGTGACCCTCTCATGCCTGAGATGCACGTGATTCCTCGCCACTCGCAGAAATGAAGAGAATGGTTCCACGAGCTCATGACGTTGAGAGGATCTTTGGTTATTCGGTCCTCGAAGGCCAGCAGAGCCAGTCGATCGGTTTCGTCGGCTGGGACGGTGGCAAATCTAGACGGTTGGGACAGGCACAAAAAGAGCGTCGCATGGAGAAGAAATGACCAAAATAACCTTGAACTCCATTCTGAAGGAGGAAATTGGGCTATGCAATCCAAGCCATTGCCCAGCCGCATATTTGTAGTTATGTCAGGCCCACGAGCAGTCCACTTCGATCTTGTACGTAGGCCAGATGAATAGACCAGACCCTTGTCCTCATATTTTAGACTTAAACCTGAGTTGGTTTGTATCAGTTTGGTTTGGGTCCCGACCCAGTTGCAACTAAATGGGGGTGGTTGATCCGTTGGAAGTTGTTGGAATGCAGGAATACATGTCCATCAATTTAGACCGTCCAATTGGCGGCCCTGTTTTGGATATGCATCGCCCAAAATTCACGCTGATGGGACGATCTTAACCTCGGTTATTAGCTGCTGAATTTCTAACATAGGGAGTGCTCTGGACCTGATAGAAGTAAGGTGATGTGATGTATTTAGGACATCCAACCCGCCAATCAGGTGAGTGACATCAAGTTGTTCTCGGTATCCAAAACGCAGCCGTGTGCACGAACTCAGGTGTGTGGGGGTGTCAATGGGCTCGGCTCGGCCCTGCCAAAATCATAATTTTGAAAGAGTCCGATCTGAAAAAGTTGAAAATTCGGGCAGCCCCAAGCCTAGCCTGTTGATAGCCCTAGCATGTCACACCACAGGGAACAAGTTGGGAGAGGATGCTTGCTGTCGATTTGAATGGGGGCTATTATGTAGTGTATATGTAATCCACACCGCAAAAATCAGGTTGTTTTATGATTCAAGTGTGAACACCTGACGTGAGTGCACGTAGGTGGAATATGCGACGTGATGGAAGATTGCATTTCACTAGATGATGTTTTCATTATGATGTGCAGTTGATCTTTTTGAGGTTAAGAAGACTCTTATGTATATGATTTCTTTATCTCAACTTGACTTCCTTGACTGTATAATACCTTTTCAAGGTGGTCACAATAATACATTTGAAATGGTTGGAATCTCGGCCAACCGATTTGGTGAGGTAACGATTCACGGTCAGATAGAGCAGTAAATTTACCTGATAAGGCCAAAGAATTGAGAAAATCCTTTGATCCGAATGACTCTTATGATTAACTTGCGAACCTTGAGATCTGTATAAGGGTGTCGGTTATGAAAGAAGAATGGGTTAGGCACCTTCTCTCACTCGCACTTGTGTGTGGTCTCTACTTTAAGAGACATGTAGTTTTCATGAAAAACATATATTTACAAGAAATGTTAGTCATATGACCATGCTACACATAACCCTATACGAGAAGGTCAGACAGGCAACCAAAATAAGAAATAAACAAGTAGGAAGATAAAAGATCCTAGCCTTGCTTCACATAGCCAAAGCCCTAGGCAGAAGAACAGAATAAAACAAAGAAAATAGAAATTAATGCAGTAAAGAAAAGTGAATAGGAAGTAGGGTTAGCTTGTAATGGAATATGCAAAATAGACAACATCATGAGCTTGATTAAGATATGAGAAAGAGAAAAACAGAAATTAGATATCATTTTCTTGAATTAAAAAAGGGATAATCGGATGTCCCTAATCATGACTGTACACTTGACGTAACAAGATTGCCTTTGCTGAGTTAAATTGTTGTTGATGGCCGAAGCAAATCCTAGACATAGGTATAGTTGATGTAGGGAAACCTATGTAGCATAATCTCCTTGTTGTTGGGGAGGGAAGAGAAAAAAGAAAATTTTTAAACTTTTTAGAGTATTTGTTCAGCCGTTTTCGCCTCTCAATGTCTAGGGGGGGTGAATGTCACTTATATAGGCTTGGAAATCGTCGACTCATGGGTGGCTGACAGACACTTGGCGGGATTGTTTCATACATGACACTTGTCAAAACCTTGTCATGCATAGTGCCATGTGACTGTCAATTATTCACTGTCAGCTAATGAACAGTCGACTGTATGCCCTTTTGGTCGTATTTCACAAGTGGGTATCTAAAGCAAGTGGACGCCCCACCTCTTAGGATGGTGTGATTGAGCTTAGCTGGTCATAGTACTTTATTTGAAATTACTATTTGTTCGAAGACTAACTCGAATATCTCCTGAGGGATGAGGAAGACGTTATGATTTGTCCCTATGCTTTCTATGGCTTTACAGGCTATCAAATTGCAACCCCTTCAAGTCATGACTGATACATATGCATCAAAGGTGCTGGTGGTTTTTTATTTGAAATGTTTAGAGCCCAGTTGACGAGGATAACCATTTGAATTGAAGTAGATGGTCAAGATGCTTGCATAGTCCCTTGAGATCGCCTGGAGGCAGGTATGGGTAATGGAAAGTTGCTTGCGCATTTTGTGGCTTTACAGATCTCCCGCGTTACCACATGCCGGTCTTGGCAAGTGTCCCTGATTGAAGCCTTTCTAAATTATTTTTCTGCTACACGAGGCTTCGAGCTTGATACTTTGACTGAGCTAAGGCTCTTTCGTCGTTGAAGTGTAGCTATGACATCTCATTCATTACTCAGTACATGATCCGGGACATCAGGGTTAACACTGAAGGCTTAGGTCGGCCGTCCCATCTTTCTCATATGATTTTAAGGAAAATAAAAAATTTCAAAAACTCCTCGAATCAATTATTATTTGTGTGCAGGTACTCACTAAGGAGTATGAGGAACTACCCAATCATGGGGTGTCATACATGTTTTTTGGTTTTTCAATTGTAGCTTAAGATTGTACGTACCTTTCTCCATTAGGGATGCTCCTATTTATAGGTGGGAGAGGGCGATGGAGTAGGAGGTGTCTCTCTGCTTGGTAAGTGCGTATTGTAATGAGATTTAGATCCCGAGTGTATCAGGAGGATCTTTCGAGATCTTCGACTAAGATCTCAGGTAGATCCATGTTGCGGCCACCTTCCTAGATCATCGGTTGGAATCTCGGGTATGCATTGTTAGGACCAGGTCAGTACTGGTTGAAGAGGAGTCATGCCAACCTAACTTCTTCGGTGAGCAGTAGTCGAGTTCCTTTCGCCATCGAGCAGATCAATGGATTTTCTGACCTGCTGTCGAGGACTAATGAAAGGTTGAGACTGATCTCGTTTTCTGCTCGGTTCGGAGCCAGAAGTTGAGCTTTTAGTCGTATCAGTTGTTGACCGACCTAGAGAAGTACACGATGTTTTGACCTGACTTTATCTTATCGGTTGATCTATTTTTCCCGTAACAATATGTTTTTATCAATTTAGGTTATGAGCCTATAGATGAGGCCGATCAGACCCTCAAGCAAGCTACACCAAAGGAAATAGTGAGAATTGAGTGCCTACCATTGAAAACTTTCATAAGCCCATTGTAATGTTTGTTGCCATCAAACTTATCCATGGGTCCTACTGTGGACCCCACCATGGTGCATGTGTTTGTTTAATCCATCCCAAGTAGGTTTCACCTTGATGTATCTATTATATCCTCAATCATCCATTTTACTAAATCATGTAATATGCAAAGGCCTAAGTGTGTGGCCGATTCTAGTCTCAAGAGGGCCACACCATGTAGACCCTTGTGTTGCAAAGGGACCCACTAATCAAGTCTCACTCGCTATATTTTAGGTCATTCAAGGCCGAATATCACATGATATGTTTGATAATATGCTAGGGTACTTAGCCAGATAGGTCGACACCGATAATATGCTTAGTGTTAGATACCATGCCCATTCATATACCCATATGCATCATCTATATGCCTATTATGAATGATGATTGATAATAACATACACCTTTTCGGCTTGAGTTACTTAGGGGATCCATATATAAGAGATAGGGTCGCCCTACATTATCGCGTGGTACGTGCAGGATTGATGCATGACTTTGATAGTGTGATTCATGCATTATGCATTATGTGTGACACATCGCATCGACTCCCTAATGACATCATAGAGGTATTCCCACAGTCTTGTTGTGGCTGACGGATGAATTTATGGACACTAGAATGATTTAGGTTATAGGGTGTCACAGGCATCTCTAGGTGAAAGTTCATAGACCTTGTGGTACCAGTACGATGCTCCAACGTCTAGACCATGTGGATTCATGACCGCACAATGGCTGGATACCAGTAGGTTGCGTCTCTCACTATGTCGAGGTTGGTTGGAAGGGGATTTGGCCCTTACCCGCTCAGGTGTAGATGGTTATATGCTAAGTTGTGTTTGACCATATCATGAAATGGATTTGCTATCGACAAACCGGGTGGTTAATTTCCATGTACCATTGATGAGGCAGATAGTGAGGTCTTTTACACTCGTTTGGTCTTACACATGATGTGCAGTAATAAGTGTCGGAAGTGTATTGGACCTCGATGATAATCCAATTGAGAATTATTCTAATATGTGGACTAATGGAGGATTGACATGCTACATTACATCCTTAGCATATGACATTTAGCCCTGTAAGCCCTTGTATCACATAGCTTGGGTATGACTGATAGTATTTTTGGGCTTGCCAGTTTATCACTTAATCATTCTGCTTACTTTGACATTTGTATGCTTAACACATGTATTGCACACACACGCATGCACTATCTAAATTTCATAGTAAGCCATACATTGTTTACGTGTAGGTAGTGCAAGACCGCAACAACATTGAGGCAGTAGCATGTGCCTAATCTTCTAGACTTTTGTTATATTATGTATTTCACTTAGCACTGTACTCAAACTAATATTATAGTGGAAATGTGATGATATTTTTAGTTTTGGTATACTTGTGGTTATACTCATGTATAAAAAATAAATAAATAAAAATTCACCCAAAAAAATCCTTCTTGTATGATCATAGCATCGAAACCTAGCATATGGAAAGTAAGAACGGAGAATGAAGTACCCCAGAGGCTGTCACCATCGGATTTGGACTCGGGAATTCTGTGACTCGTTTATGGAGTTTGCGGTGTGATATATCTGATAATTGCATAGAATGATTTTTGGGGTAAGACATGGTCTCAGTGATTGACCAGATGAATGGTCCAGATCTCACACGTGTACTTACCTCAATACGCACATTTGCCGCAAATTGACACTAGTATCTCTCACTGCTTGCCCGAGTACATCTCTTCACCAACGAATGAGACATGTAGTGGCATACAAATACCTTGTCATACACCCGTTGCCAACCTGATGAGTGGGAGTGGCCCACATGATTTCGTGCTAATAAACAGTTAACATTGGTGCCACTTGAGGTTTAAAACGGCCTGTTTTGATTGTCTGGACAATTTAGTTTTTGGTCTATGGCCTATTAAATATTCCACCTATAGAATTAGCCGTTCTGATCTTAACCACCTATACAGCAATGACACGGAGGAAGATGGAATTCTGAATTGGCCTAACTAGATCCAAATGCTAGGAAGATCTTCGACACTTCAACATCATGTGACGCATAAAATATCTAATTCACCAAAAATACAATAAAATACATTTTGTATCTAGGCTAGGCAATGGACAGTCGGGGCCTGGATTTTGAGCTAGTCAAGCTGGACTTTAAGCTCAGATCTTTTCAAATTTTTGATTTAAGTAAGCCCAGGCCTGGCCCATTGCCTGCCTTCATTATATCCAACCATATCCAATCAAGAGGAAATATGTACTCACACTATATCATGCAAGTAGGTATAGCAGATGCAAAACATGAATAGAGGAAGTGAATCGCCAGAAGGTGAAAATGAAATGATCACGACTATCGAATGGATGGTAGTTGTGGTAGGTGTGTGGTTTCATTGTGATGTGTAAGTCCCATCCGATCTATTAGATGTGGAACACCAAAGAGAACAGTGGAGGAAATGGGGAAGGTGACACCTACAATGGAAACTTTCAAATGGAATGTGGGGCCCACCGTGTTAACGTTCATATATATGCCATCCAACCCATTTATCACCACTAGGATGGAGGGACAAACAAAAACTCAGGCCATTGAAAAACACAAGCAGTCTAAATCATGTGAATGTATTAGTTCAAGACATGATCATACATTGCTCCCTATGGTGTATCTCATGAAAATTTTGGATCATGATTATGATTTGGGTCCATAGTGAAAATGAGAGGGTATAACCAACTCTCTCTCTCTTTTTTTCTTTTTTTCTTTTTTTTTTTTTTTAAAGAGAAAAAATATATATAACCACTAAGCAATCTGAACAATCAGAATCTATGAAGCATATGTTGGATGGGGTGATGGACAGCAGTGAGGCGGTCAGCTACCACATTTCCTTCCCAGGAGTGGTATACGCTCCAATTGTCAAAACCTTTCCCTAATTATCAAAACCTGCTAGAAGCTTGCTGCAGCTTTCAACTAGAATGCTGGCCTCCCAGCTTAGTTATCACTTGTCATTGATTGTGTGTTGACGACTGCCAGGGAATCACCTTCAATCTCTATCAATTTCTTTCTGCCATGTAATTGGAGCACCATTTGTAAGAATGACAAAAGGCAACTATATAGATTTTCCATAATCTTCCCTAATTATTGCACCTAATCATTCAACTTGATCCAGCCCAGCTTGGCAGGGGACCCATTTCACCAGATTTACCATGGGTTCATTAATAATTACACCAATTTGGTTCCTGTCCTTAGTTTTTGACAGTTGATCATTAGTTTGGACAGCCGGGCACAGCCCATTCATATAATGGATTCCTGATGTTCTCAGCCTACACTACTAAAACGTACAGTAATTACCATACTCTACTAGTGTATCAATATATTTTGTAGAGATTTTACATATATATCATATATATAGCAGAGATGTACGTAAGAAAACACACAACAATAAGCCTTGTCCCATGTGACTACTTCTTGTGTCCCCAGAAAAAAAAAAAAGCCTTAGTCCCACAAATAAAATACTAGGGAAATGGCATGAGAGATTGAAGAGGTGATCTGCAGCACACTTGAAAAGATCCCGTTCGCTCATCAGGTACGTGGGATACAGTGAAAATTCCCTCTCTTGGAAGCTTGTAAGTCCGGAAAAAAGAAAAAAAGAAAAAAGGCTCAGATTAAAGGTATAGAGGAAAGAAAAGGACAGTGAGGTTGCCGTCCTGCTTAAAAAGAATCTCCTGTGTTCACACTCGTGTACTTGCCACTTATACTCTTTTAGAAAAGACTACCTATCATACATTTTCTATTTTCAATAGAGAAGCTGTTAATATTTTAACAAGTATAGAATCTTTGATACTGCCCATTATCTTTTTTCTCTGACCATCCGTTGATGAGCCAGGAGAGCCACATGACAAATGGCTCAGATCTCTTACATTTGTGCCATATATATGGGCATGTGCGGACCACTTCGCTTTCTCCTTTGCGAATCGAACGTCGGCAATTCTCAGTTTAAGCTCAAAGAGAGCACAAGGAGATGCAGGGATCATTGACTTTGTAGAATTGCTCCCCAAAGAAAACCCCAGACCTTGTGTTGAAACTACTGGGAATCTACCACCGCGGCAAGGACCAAGAGAAAAGAACTGCACCAGCTGGGGAATCGAACTGGAGTTTGTACTGTGGCAGTGTACTATGCTACCACTAGACCACTAACCCGTCCCAAGTTTATTGCATTGGGTTAGGTTAGGTCAAGGACAGGGGAACTCGGGGTGGGTGGGCTTGGGTTGAACTTCAGCCCGGCCGACCCAACCGGTGTGAGTTGCGCCCCTAGTCCATACCAAATAATGACATGAACAGGCTAGCTTTTCACCTGCCAAACCAAAGAAAGGCTAGTTAACATTCATTTTGAAAATGGTTGTGACTCGTTCTCCTCAAGTGTGACACTCATCCACAACCACGCAAATTGATGACTATCAAATGGATTGTTGAAATTAAAATAATGACTTGAAAGGGAAAAATCAGATGGTAACTGTTATAGGAAAACTTGAGCTGGACTCAATAGAGGCCGATGAGCTGAACAAGGCCTTGGACTAATAATAGTTCGTCCGCACTGACCTATTCGTAACAATCTAGGTTGAATTCCCAAGTTCTTTTGTAAATCCTTGACACCGACCTAGAATCCGGAAGAAGCCATTATACATCTCGTTCGATCACTATAGCTAAACCCTTAGCAGTAGGCGACTAAAGCCGACCCGATTGTGGGCTCGGACTGTAAGGGCCGGCTCGGACAAAGGAGCGCCTAATAATTACGCTCAGGAACTCCAGTAACATGTTTAGAGTAACATCCGGCGCACAATCTACGGGTAACGGCCAACATCAGCGCACGCACCATTCTCGTTCAATGACAATGATCGTGTCGAGAATGATGGGCACGTTCATATCAGAAAAAAGTATAAATAGGGGACTCATTTGCATAAACAGGGACAAAAGATCTCATACCCTAAGCCCTAGCTATACTACTTGGACCCAGATTCCAAGCCTGACATTGGCATCGGAGGGTCCCCTACTCTAGCCAGGGTCTCCTTTGTCCTTCTCCTGTGCAGGCTCACAGGGCTCGGCGCGAGCACTCGGAGCTTGGCAAGAGTGAAGCAGATTTTTGTATCAACATTTTGGCCCCGTCTGTGGGAATTCTAACAAAAAAGTCTTAGTAACTCTACCGAAAATAGTTAGGGGAAAGAAAAAAGCAGTTTCAGCCACAGTTGCGGAGCTCAAACCTACGGGTCAATGACACTCATCTTCAACACTCCATGCTGAATCAATCCTAACTGGGCCGTCCCAACGGATACGAACCCGAGGAGGGAAATACCGTGCATTGCAGAACCAAGTGCAGGCGTTGGTCAACGAAATAAACCAAATGAAGCAGCAGCAAAGGACAGGACAACAACCACCCCCTGATCAGGGAGAGGTCGCCCCAGTGGCAGCAGAGCAACCCGTTCTTGTAAGTTCGTGTGCAGGAGCGTCCCGAAGCATGTCAGCTTGGGCTCTTAATCTCACACGAAATGTAACAACTCGAGCACCGACCTACGTATCTGAGAACTCAGCGTTAGCCCAGACTGACCTCTGTCATGAGCTGGAAAGGAGAAGAAAGGGCAAGACGCTCGAGGTCGAAGTTCCTCAAGAAACCGTTGCTGAGAACAGAGATCCATGGGAAGCCTGGCTTGATGAACTCCGAAGTCAGATCAAAAGTTTGCAACGGGATCAGCAGACGCAGACTCCAACCGCAGTACAGGCAATGATGGAATAGACCGAGCCTCCGTTCACCAGTGACATCATTGGCGCGGCAATGCCTCTGAGGTTCAGAATGCCCCCCATCATTCAATACTCAGGTTTTGGGGATTTGACAGAGCACACGGAATCCTATCACTATTGGATGCAAATCCAGTCGACATCAGAGATATTGATGTGTAGAGCATTCTCCATAACCCTTACAGGGGCAACAAGAAGTAGTACCGACAACTGAAGCTGAGGTCAATCAGCACATTCACCGAGCTTAGCAGGGCATTCCTGACATAGTTCATCGTCGAGAAAAAGAGCCGTAAGCCATCAACTCACCTGCTTACCCTCAAGCAAAAGAGCGGAGAGTCGCTGGAAGACTATATCTCTCATTTCAACGAAGAGGCTCTACAGGTCGACGACTACTCTGACAAAATGGCCCTAACCGCGATGATCAACGGGCTCAAGGATGCTAGATTCCTTTTTTCAATAGGGAAGAACCTGCAAACTACTCTCAGAGAGCTCATAAGTCGGGTGCAGAAGTACACAAATGCCGAAGAATTCTTCAGCTCACGAAAGAATAACCAAAGCTCGGAACATTCGTCCAAGGAAAAGAAGCGGAAAGATGAAGCACCGCCTCAGGCAAATAAAAGGAGGTCGGATGAGAGTATTTCCCATGATCGAAGGCTGAGCAGAAGACCTGAAAGTAAGTTCAACTCACATACGACCCTCAACATGTCTTCGGAACAAATCTTGCTAAATATCAGGGACAAGAGGCTACTGCATTGGCCGAGCTATATGAAGACAGAAGCAGGTTAGTGGGACAAGCATAAATATTGCCACTTTCATCGTGACCATGGACACAACGCCAGCGATTGTGTGGACCTGAAAGAAGAAATCGAGACCCTCATCTGCAAAGGGCATCTGCAACAATATATGAGGGAAGAGAAACAACCTCGGAAGGAGGAACCATCAAGTCGAGAGCGGATAATACCATTGAGATATGGACGATATATAGGGGACCATCAGGAGGCGGGGATTTGAATCAGGCTCGGAAAGCCCACGCTTGTAGTACTGACCCCAAGCATTACGTCTACCTTACCGGAAGGCCGAGCAAGGAGCCTCGGATGAGCCCATGCAGTCTGACATTCACGGAAGACGACACACATGGAATTCAACATCCTCATGACGATGCGCTTGTGGTCGCAATGACCATAGCCAATCGTAAAGTATATTGAATCTTGGTCGACGCCGGAAGCTCAGCTGACATCTTGTACTCTTAAGCATTCGGCAAGATGGGGATCGATAGATGTAACACCCCGAATTTTCATTATTTTGGATTTGCCAAAAATCATATATATATATATATATGTATATATATAACTAGCCACGTCGTCATGTACTGACCATTGATGCTCGAGGTGAGCTTATATGTAACTGGTACCGATAAAGAACCGCACAAATAAGATTGATTAACCATAGAAAACCAATGAATTTAACCGATCACTTAAATATCGAGTTTAGCTCCATAATGTATTCACATAGGGCCCAAATCTAACCGATCTGCCTCCGACTAATCAAAAAACCGTAACTAAATTAGAGATCTACCCAAACCCGAGCTATCTATGGGTCGGACGTTAATTAATAAACCAAATCAACCCGGTTACTCTTTTAGCCTAAATCGATGGTTTAGAGTGATTATGACTGAATCACCATTTTTGCTAATTTCGAATAGGCCATACTGTGAACTTAGTTAATCCATACCTCAACAACTGCCTCCAAGAAATCTCCTTACCCAATTTACTCTAGAAATGCCCTGATTATCCGAACAAGCTGTAGACCACTCGTTAGTGGGCCACTAGTTCCTAAATTATAAAGTAATATCCATCTCACTGGGCTTGTGGTCCATTGTAAGCAATGGACTCAAACAATGCCTAGAAACAGACAATCTGTGCTATCCAGCTAGCGCTTGTAAAAAGCAACTCTCCCAAGTAATAACCTGAAATCTGAATTTTTAAAAACAATTAGCCCTGCCACTTAGAACAATAAATTATGACATTCCAACCGTTAGATTTCACCTAAACTTGCACCGTAGGTCAAAGATATTTCCCTGCACTTGTCTGCCAAATCTGACCCTTGATCGAGGAATGGTGACTGTTGATCGTAAATCGGACCCCTGCGATCAATTTTCGCATCCATTTGTTACCAAAATTTGGACAGCCCCTTATCAGATCATGGGACACTTATTCCATAGCACAGATGGGCCATGGGGCACTGGGACAGCCCCAAACACCATAAATCAGCCCACTGGGGGTATATTTATTAGAGTGAGAGTTCTTAGGGCCATTTAGTTAAATTTTCAGGTTCTAAAGGACCCAAAATCTCTCCCTCAACACATTTCCAGCAAAGGAGAGAGAAAGAGAGGAGAGAGGAGAGAGAGAGAGAGTGAGAGAGGAAGAGGAGTTGTGAGAGGAAGGGAGTTGGGAATTGAGTAGTCCCCCTCTCCTATCACCACCATTTGTCGGAGACCACGGCCCTACCACTATAGAGGCGAAGCATGGCTGATAAAAGGTAACAAATTCGAGCTCTCCTCCATTTTTCTTATCTAGGGCCGCATGCATGTATCCTGACATGCGATTCCTTTGGCACAGGGCCCCGACACATCAAATTTGCGAACCCGGCGCCGCTAGAGCGACTACAAGAACTTCCGATCGACGATAGGTGAGGACCATTACCTCTAGGTGGCCTGTTATCATGCCTGGAGCGAACCCTAGTGATTTTGTGTGAAGATTTTGCTTGCATGTTGATGTTTAGTATGAAATTGTTGATTTTGAACTTGTGCCTGAAATTTTCCTAAATTGGGAAGGGGTGATGCGTTAGAACTCGAGAGTTGGACTTTTACTCGACCCCCAATTTTCAGGGCATTACAAGTTGGTATCAAAGTATGATTTGGATTAAACCGGATCTGAGTTATGGTCGCACGACGTACGCTGACGCATTTAGACCTAGATGGGTGTGAGAAAAATGTAGAGACAAGCTTAGGACTTCCAGTTTCGCAGATTGGCGAAAGTGACCGAAAACGATCGTTGAGATCCGGTCCGTACACATCCGTGATCGCTTGAGGCAACCCCGAACATCCTTAGACCGTCAATCGACGAGTTTAGACCATAATTTACCCAATCACAGCCGTCAACATTCGAGGAAATACGCGATTACATCAGAAATTACTCGAAATGACCCGAAACGACTCAAAGCGGAGTCGGGGGCCAAATGAAACACTTCCAGGGGAACCCAGGGTGGGCCCCACATATTTTTACAGTCCAGGGGGCAGGAAGACCTCGCCCAAAGGGCGAGCCCTCGCCGGACTGTCTAGAGACTGGCAAGGACCTCGTCGGTTCCACGAGGCCTCGCCGGCTGGCGGGCCTGGCCGGGCAAGCCGGCTCAGGCCGACGCCCTTAGGGCGCTGTGTGGCCCACTGATGCATGTTGGGTCAATTTAAAACCCTCCAAACATGCCTCCCCTTCATAATCTACCCCTCCAAGCTTCCCTTTTTCTTCAAAACTCTTTGGTTCTCTCTCAAATCTCTCCTCCATTCACCCATTCCATCATTTTTCTTTAACACCTACACCCTCCCTGGCCTTACCATCTCTCGAACAACGGCCTCATTGATGGTGGTGGTGGTGCCTTCCCTTAAGCTGCTTCCTCATGTCATAAGCATCCTCACTATCGGCATAGTAGTTGGCCTCGACATCATGGATCTTGTAGCTGAGGGTCTTGGTGTAGAGATTATAGGTAGCGCAGTTGCTGCGGCAGACGTGGAGAGAGACGTAGTCAATGCCAAAGACTTGCTCCATGGCATTCTGGGTGGCAGTCATGAGTTTGGTGGCGAGGCCGAGCTTGCGGTGGGTGCGGAGTACGGCAAGAGAGGTTATGTCGTCATGGTACTTGGAAGACTCCTCCTCCATCTTGGCAAGGACATAGTCTATGATGCAGCCACTATCGTCCTCGGCCACATAGAGGAGCTAAGGCCAGGAAAGGATGTGGTAGACGTAATACTTCATCTGGTAGTTCTCTGGGAGGTAAAGCAAGTTGCAGGCCTGCATCACTAGCAGGTCGTCGATTGTAGCTTGCCTTATGCAAACCATCTTCTCCTCCCCTTTCTTTTGCTCTTTTGATTCTTCTTCAGCTGGCACTACCCCAAATTTGTCGTAAAACCCAATAAACAACGGATTTCGTCTATGGTTGTTTACTGGGTCGTAATTTTTGTTCAACGAATAATATCTGTCCAAAAATAAAAAATCCGTTGCAAAAATTTGAAAAAACCCACCTAAATTATTCGTCATTAAAAATATTGGCGACGGATAAGGTCCGTCGCTAATATTAGGAGTGAATGGACCTCAAATAGAAACCCTTGTTCAGAAATTAGCGACGGATTTAGTCCGTCGCTAAAATATCTGCGAATTTTCTTAAAAATATGTTAGATTTGTTTGTATTTTTTTAAAAATCTTACACCTGATAGCCATTCAATAAATAATTCACACGATTTTTTAATAAGAATCCCATTCAAAAAATTTAAAATAATTCACCAAATTCACAACAGATGTTTTGTCACTTGTACACAGCCAAAATATCATATGTAAAGGGTGTGAATGGATGGATGGCATGGATAAACACATGCCACTACACCAAAATCCCTCTTTAGGAACGGTTTTCAACCATGGATTGAACATATGCACCATTTTGCACAGCACGTGAGGCAGCAACAACAATGCTTGATTATTTTGCACAGCACGTGAGGCAGCAACAACAATGCTTGATTCAGAATTAACAGTTGTGGACCCCACCCTAGACTGCCGTCCTTGCACATTACTAGACTTCTTAGAGTTTAAAAGAAAAAAACACAACAACAACACTCAAATGAATAACAAATAAAGCAAGCTGTAGTACCCATCTACAAGAAAAAACTGAAGCAGCTTGTTCTAGCTTTTATACTTTGCTGCTAATTGGAGATAATGACTAGAGTATAATCAAAACCTGCCACAACCTACAGAACTTCAAAGCCAGTCAAAGATATCTTTGTGTGAATCATTTCATCATCCTTGAATTAATTAAATCAATAACTAAGTGGAAATAGATGCTCAACTGTTTAGAAGGGAAATCAACTACCTTAGAAGAGAATAGTTTTTCCTTTTGATGTATGCTTTCATATAGACCAGCAATAGGCTATAGTTTAAATTCTTGATTCCAAGCTTCCAGTAGCCTGCAATCAATTAAAGATTGACCTCCAGGTAAATCTATGCCGAAAAAAAATAAATGTAAAGCACATAAAGAAAATAGTTCCAAATTTACATGCCAACAAATAGTAGGGTCATTCAAAACATGCATCAGTATGTCATAAAAGAATGTCAATACTAAAACAAATGTGGAACAAAAAGTGTAGTACCTGCAGCAGTTCCTTTTCACGAGAAGCCTTTCACTACTGAAATTGCTCTACCTCTTGCTTTATCTTGTGTTGCAATTGGACCTGACATTTCAGAAACTATTTAGCCCTAACATACCCTGAAATCACATGACAAACTATAACATACTAGATCAAAATGAGAAAATTTTACGAAAACCAATAGTTAGAAATTACCTTTTGTGCCTTGATAGACTGTATTTCATCTTGTAGACGTTTTTCCTATCATGGTGGGCCGCTCACGACCCTCAGCTAAAAACAGGCTGTGAGCGGCCCACCATGATTTATGGGTTTATCAACACCGTACATCAATTTTGTCATGTCATTTTAGGATGTAAACCCACAAATAAAATAGATCTAAGGCTCAAGTGGGACACACTAGGATAGATATCCATCATTAAAAATTTCTTGGGAGCTATAGAAGTTTTGAATAAAGCTGGTATTTGTGTTTTGCCTTCATCCAAGCCTTTGTGACCTTATGAATAGCTTGGATGGCAGTAAAATGTCATGGTGGGTCCTAGGAAGGTTTCAACCACAAGCATCATTATCACCAATACTTCCTATTTAAATAAGGGATTTAACAAAAGCTAATGAGAAAAGATCAAATACAACTCCCACAATCTGCAAAGTATAATAGTTTCTTGAAATCTCAAAACAAAGTGAAAGCATCACTAAGCTGTACCACTACAGGGATCCAGTGTGCATTTCATTGAGAATGAAAGGAATAAACAGCTCTACATATTTATCCTATACTCTAACACAATACTAGCTCAATCAAACTAATCAATAACAAAGACTAGACTAGCAATCCTGTTGCCCAACTATGATTACTAATCAAGAGTGTGGCTCATATGTAGTAATTTCAGAAGAAAAGATAATAGATATGATTAGAAGCCTAGTAAAGTTTTTTTTTTTTTTTGGGTGTGTGTGTGTGTGTGTGTGAAAGAAGCCTGCTAAAGTTTTAGTAGCAAGCTAACAGCTATATAAAAACACAACAGAACTATAGAGTATTGTAAAAAGAATTTCATAATGCTTAGACATGAACAACCCTGCTGTGGAAATGTTAGATTATCTATTGATCGTAATTGAAACAAAGTTGAATGTATCGCCCGAAACCAGTACATATTGCCCGATACTGTATCTCTATTGTCCATAAACAATACTGATGTACTGGCCCATATTGGCCAGATACAGGGGCAACACATCCCTGTATCGGTGGTGAACAATTTGTTACGCAATCTTTTAAATTACTTTTGATGCATTTCCATCACAAGAAATTAATAATGCACTCTATGGGAGTGCTACATTTAGAGTTCACTTGAAATTGTTGTTTTAGGCCGCCTCCCAAATTTATCATCTATGTTATGTGAAACTAGTCCATTTGTTCTCTATTTTTCCAAAGCTGTATGTGGCAAATCAATTTCTTATTCACTTGGAGCTTGCGCCCCTAAAACTTCATCTATTACACATTAGAGGTTCCAGTTTCTGATTTTCATCTAAATCAAATTTGTTGTAAATGCATGCTTCCGCTGCATGCATTTACAATAAATTCAATTCATATGAAAATTTTCAGAAAACCCATCTCAAATCCAATCTTTTTTTTTCCCTTCCATGCAACAAACCAATCCATCCCTAACCGACATAAAAAATCTAACGAACAAATAGAATATAGAATCGCATTAACAAATCGAATTAGCATAGTGGTGCTAAATGCTAATGGGTATAGCAAGTGGAACAAAAAAGAAAATAAGAAACTATTGTAACCATAGTAGGTGCTTCTATACAAACAAATAATTGCATGCACTTAATAAATGTTTATACCAGTAACAGTGACTTATATGACCGAAGACAATGTACCTTCTCTAAAGCAATGTGTTGTTGTTCCAAATTCGTGGATGCTTTTACTGAATTCATAGGCAAATCTAGCAATGGAAATAGATGGATTTTTGGAGTTACTTTCCCATACAATTTCTTTTATGTTTGCAATAGAATGTAGTCCTCAATTTTGGAGTTACTTTCCCATATGTACTGCAGCTACAGCTGAGAGGCCGATCAGGGCAAATGGAACTAGTCCACCATACTTAGTGTGTATTTATTGTATTGTGAGTACCAGAGTTTCACTCACAAAAAACAAAGGACAGAGTTATGTTCACTTGGAATTAGTAGCTTGTTTAAACTATAATATAGAAGAACATGTATCAGTCCATTAATAACAAACAATCACAAAAGTAAGATTCAGTTAACATAACAAGCAAGCTACACATACATTATGAAATAAGATTCTTTGTAAAATTAGAGTGAAATGCTAAAGCAATTCGCACAAGAAGAGAATCATTGACAGGCCCACTTGGAACCACTCATCACAGCGTGCCATGCCAACAAGGCTATGTTGCTTACAAACCATTGATCATCTTCTTTTTCACTTTTATAATTCAAGTGCCTCCCACCAAATGACTGGAGTGTCAACCTGACTGGTATTTGGCCCAGGACATGTTAACCATCGGACCCAACTGATGAGTGACTGGTATTTGGCCCAGCAAAAAATTATTTCTTGTAACAAAAAAAAAGAAAAGACCAGTGGACGTTTGATGAATCTTGACACATAAAATGAATAAGGTACAACTATGAACCAGTCCAACACTACAAGAAAATGGGGCTTTAGTCTCGGTTCAAAACTGTGGCTAAAAATGTTAAAAATTGAGGCTAAAGCCTTTAGCCTCAGTTTTGCCTTAGTTATCCAAACCGAGGTTGAAACCCCCGTGGCTAAAGACTTTAGCCTCAGTTTTAGCAACCGAGGCTAAAATAACTTTTATAGCCTCGGTTCTTCAAGTGAGGCTAAAAGAACCTTTTTAGCTTCAGTTTTCTCAAAATGAGGCTAAATCAAAATTTTAGCCTCCATTGTTTCCAACTGAGACTAAATCCAAATTTTAACCTCAATTGCCTCCAACCGAAGCTAAATCTATTTTTAACCTCGGTTCTCAACAACCGAGGCTAAAGCCTTTAGCCACGGGAGTTATAGTCTCAGTTTAGGAAACTACGGCAAAACTGAGACTACAGATAGATTTAGCCTTTGTTGGTATCAACGGAGGCTAAATTCAATTTTTAACATCATTTATCAATAATCGAGGCTGAATCATTTATTTTAACCCATTCATAAACCTGTGCATAGAGTACTACAAGGAAACACACTTAAGAAACCTCTATGTTGAAATAGCTTCATACAACCCGCTGTACAGATGAAATGACACACCACAAGTACTGTCGAGCCATGGTCACAACGCTGTCCCAGAGGTGCATTTTATAAGGGAACTGGAAGGCGATTGTCAGCACAGAGCGCAGGCTAGAAGTGTTTGTAGAAGCATCTCCAAATGTGCGGTTCACGGCAGAGCCTGCTTCAAGACTAGATGCCAAATCCAAGGTCCTATGTGTGCTTGAGCCATCCTGCGCTTCGCCCTATACAAATAGCAATTAGAGTAGAAAAACAATAAAGAAAATAGATGGAGAAAAATAATATCATCCAGTTTAATAAGAGATTCAGGAAATAGCCATTTAGTAGATTTAGACTCAACTGTTTTTTAATCCAGTGGAATGACCCAGAAACCAGACGGTAGCAGCGGAGCATCATCAGGGAATAATTCATCAATTGGAGCAAAAACAAGCTCGGAGAAAGCTCCACTGCAAAGCTGCAAAACAGAATTGCCCAAAATCATTACAACAACAACATCAGCGAGTGTTTGCAAAACCACAAAGTGGGACAAAGTAAAGAGTGACTATCAGTTGGTTCCAAGATTCAGCATAGAAGTGACAGAACTACTAATGGTTTTAAGACTTCATCCCAGCTATTTGGAGTCGGCATTCTCATAATTGCCTAGTAAAGGTTTTAAGACCAGCTGCCCACTTGCCATTAGTCCTCCATTACCTGGGCTTAGGACTGGTTGGCGTATCACTTCCTAGCATAAAAAAAGGAAAAAGAAAAACCAGCAAAAACCATAGTTCAATTCAGTGCAAAAAGAAGCAGCAAATTCCTGCAGGAGATGGATATCTCTCGACAGAACAGCTTCTTCTTGGGTGATGGCATGTCCTTCGAGTCGAACTACTTCAAGAAACTAGATGTATTTTCCATCAACAAAGAAAACGAATCAATGCAAAAATGCAACATAGGCAGCGAAAGCACTGCTGGCGAACGTTCCCGCGATCAAGATCTCAGTCTTGGGCTTGAGATCAGACATGGGAGCTGAGCACTGGCGCCGGAGAATGCCGATCTAGTGTCGGAAAAAGCGATCGGCTGCCGAGAAATGCAATGGAAGTGAAGACAAGAGAGTTAGGGTTTTTCCCTCAAAGACGGAAAGAGGACGTTGAGGAAAACGGTTTCGGGAAGAGATTGCTATTCATAGAACCCGGCAAATGGAGGTCTGTCTCTGTCTCCACTCTCGCCACCTGCGTATTCTTCATCTGCGCATCGTATTCGAATGCGAATTTCCGATAACAGTCGTTGGAGGGAGCCCGTGCAAGCTCCTGTGGGCCCACCATCATTCGTGTGACACACACCGTCCATCTTTCTTAAGATCAGTAGCTGAGAGGAAACTCGAATGGGCCACTTACTTGGGATTGGGATTGAAGCTCACCTGATTGAACGTTCACCGTTAAAAATTTCCCAAGGTCCACCGTGAGTATATCCATAATTTTTTTTCCAAAATAGTAAACTTTAAGCCTGGTTCCACTGAAAAGTAGACTTTTGGCCTCAGTTCTCATGCAGCTGAGGTTACAAAGTAGACCTTTGGCCTCTGTTCTAATGCAACAGATGCTAAAAAGTAAACTTTTTGCCTCGGTTCTATGCAACAGTAGCTAAAATGTAGACTTTTTGCCTTAGTTCCTATGCAACAGAGGATAAAAAGTAGACTTTTCGCCTCCGTTCCTATGCAATAGAGGTGAAAAAGTATACTTTTCGCCTCGGTTCCTATACAACTGAGGCTAAAAAAGTATACTATTCACCTCAGTTCCTATGCAACTGAGGCTAAAAAGTAAACTTTTGGCTTCGGTTCCTATGCAATTGAGGCTAAAAATTAGACTTTTGGCCTCGATTCCTATGCAACCGAGGCTAAAAAGTAGACCTTTGGCCTCGGTTCCTATGCAATTTAGGCTAAAAATTAAACTTTTGGCCTCAGTTCATATGCAACTGAGGCTAAAAAGTAGACCTTTTGCCTCAGTTCCTATGCAACTGAGGCTAAAATGTAGACTTTTTGCCTCGGTTCTTATACAACTTAAGGCTAAAAAGTAGATTTTTCGCTTCGGTTCCTATATAACTGAGGCTAAAATGTAGACTTTTCACCTCGGTTCTTATACAACTGAAGCTAAAAAGTAGACCTTTCACCTCGGTTCCTATGTAACTGAGGCTAACATGTAGACTTTTGGCCTCGGTTCCTATGCAATTGAGGCTAAAAGTAGACCTTTCGCCTCGGTTCCTATGTAATTGAGGCTAAAAGTCTTCCCTAGCAACTGAGGCGAAAAATAAACTTTTAGCCTCAATTCCTTAGCAACCGAGGTTAAAAAATACATTTAGCCTCCATTTTTTCAACCGAGGCTGAAAAATTGAGGTTAAAGGCCTACTTTCTTGTAGTGCAATCTCGATTCTACAACTATGAAACACCCCAATAAGATACAACTAAAAATACAATCTCAATAGCATTATTCCAAAATGAATGCACTTACCAAGTCCACACCGATGAGGTTTAAGTATATTCTTGCACCAAAAATGAGAGAAATGGCATGGATAAGGCTAAGCATTCCACCAATAACCAATGTTGTTGCATACCCAAATGTGGTCTGATTTTTTCCAAGGAAGGAATGAGTTGGCCTCAACCTTGTCAGAATCTGCTGCTACAATGACCAAAGAAAGATGTCAATATAACATGTATTCATGGCATATCCGTGTTGCAACTAGGGCTGTTAATGGGGCCAGATTAAGCAGGGTTTTATGCTGCCCAAGCCCATCTCAAAAGCTTTTAGGCTTTCAGCGTATATGATTTCAATGGAAATGTGGAATCACCAATGGTCAAAAAGAGTGAGTTATCTCCAACATGATGGAAATCAAAGGAAATGGACCTTTTTTAGTAAATCTGAGGAAAAGGAAATCAATTTCCTCAGTCCTCGTCTTTCGCACATAAGGGAAACCATCACATCTGAGGAATTTGATTTCCTTTTCTCAGTTATTTATTTCCACCAATCCAAACAGCCCCTAATGGAATTGATGTGATAGAAAGTTCAATCGGAATATGTACCTGGAACTCAATGTGCCTGGGATTTTTTATGTACTTCTCCAAATAAACTCCATCATTACCAAAAAGAAAGAAAAAAGAACACAACACAGTGTGAATTTTAAAGACAAACATAAACGGAATGAAATATAAGTCAGAGGTGATCTTTTGAATGTACAGCATTTGACACATACCATAGAAATTAAGTTTAGTTGGTCGCATACCTGTAACAACTTCACAAACTCATCAGGTTTGTTAGCTAGATCATGTCAATGCATCTTACATTTGTATGGCGGATCATGTCAATGCATCTTACATTTGTATCAAGCCGAAAGATGAGCAGCCAAGGCAGCCAACAATACAGACCTGAAAACATATAATGCTCTTCATCCAACGCAAGAATTCCCCTCCAAACTTATAGACCTGCAACCAACAATTCCTCCAAATAAGCACTCTTCATCCATTCTGCAACCATCCCAACACAGAATGCAAGTCATCCAAACAGACTACAAAACTCTTCCAATCTATACCCATCACATCACAGTATCCAATTAGTCTACACATGCAGACCTGCAACCAACAAGTAATCCAAACAGGTACATCATAGAATCCTCTATTCACCAACAATCACAGCACAATGACACTTGTGCTGCCCACCAATTAGCTGACATGGCCCTCAAGACCAAAGGTAAGCAATCAAAGCAGGTAGCCAATCAAATAGTCCAAATTCTAAGGTCGCATTTTAGATGCACCGTGAACCAAAAACTATACTTATTTAATCAGTTTATTTTGAGTTAATGCATGCCTTGTGTACAAGCTTTGAATGCATACATATCAAGCATCATACTCTGGAATTGATTGCAAGCTCAAATCTGATTTTTTTTATGCCAAAAGATCACTTGATGCCAAGCTAAGATCTCACATCCCAATACATGTGCCCAAGTGGGTGTGCATTCATGTGGAATTAGCAAACCACTAAAATTAAGAAATACTACTAAACATTCTTTAAGGATTTTAATCAAACATATGATGTGCAAGTGTAAGATGTTCTAAAGAGTTATGGGAGAGAATTGGGTGCGGCCCGGACCCACCGTAAGACAGTGCAGCCCTTACTATGGGCCCACCTTGATGCATATATTCGGAAGCGGATTGGCTAGTGTACCTCACACCAGCTATATAGCAGCTGCATTGACGTCAGCAAGTTCTGTGGGTCTGATCATGAGGTATGTGTTATATCCAAACCATCCATCCATTTTGCGAGCTCGTATTAAGGCTTGAGATGAAAAATACGACAGATCTAACTATCAAGTGGACTACACTGCAAAAAGCAGCGGGGGATTGAACGTCTACCATTGAAACTCTTTTTGGGGTCAGAAGTTTTGGATCAATATGAAATTTGTTTTTCCTTTTAATTCAGGTCTTTGTGACCTTATGAACAGATCGAATGGAAAATAAACGTTATGGTGGGCCCTACGAATTGTTTAACGGTGCAAATCATTATCTCCACTGCTATTTGTCGTGTGGTCCAAATGATTTTTGGATATGAATGATTTTTTTGATAATACTCTAAAATGATCTCTAAAAATAGATTAACGGTGTAGATATAATAAATAGATCAATGTGGGGCCCATGTAACTTTGATCTCCTTTGAATCATTCGCACAACTCGAAGCTCGAGGAGCGTAAGTGCTTGTCTTCGCACGACACGTACCACACGCCAGCCAATTCACTTCCCATATATTCTATATCTATGCCACCCATTCGTTCTGCCGGATTATTTTAATGCGTGGGCCCAAAAATGAAGCAGATCCTATTATCGAGTGGACCATCCCATATGAAACAGGGGTGATTGAACGCCCTACCATTAAAAACTTTATAGGCCGGTAGTAATATTTAGTCAGTGTTTATTTGCCATCAACGTCTTCATAAAAATTGGATAAAGGGAAAAACAAATATCAGTTTGATTCAAAACAAATATCGAATAAAGTTGATAATTTTGAAAAAAAGAATTTGATTCTGAGAAAAAATGTCATGCCCCAAACCTGTAAATCGGATTCACAGGAATCCCAATCGTCGAATCTAGTACCGACAGCCTCCGTAGTACCCCATTCTCGGCTCCAGCGTCTATACGCCAGATTCCGATCCTGGGATCTTATAAGGAGGATTTTTTTTTCGTTTAACTCGCAATAAGCATAACCACAAGATTACCCAATTCACAAAGGCAACACCATCATCACATATCCACTAATATAATCATTTAAGTACAATGCTGGGAGGAAATTCATAAATAAAAACCAAGCTCCAGAAGACCGCCGTATGCTCTAAGCTCAACACTGCTGCAACCTAACATCACCTGCACTCATCTATCGTGCATAAGCTTATAGAAAGCTTAGAGGGTGGTTTAAGTGTGTGTACAAGGTAAGTGTCAAGTATTCAACATAATGACGTCATCATATAAGACCAGAAATACCAGTAATCCATAAATCATACAATATCGGAATAAGCAGAAATATTGATAAGATCATGATTATCAAAGTATGCAGGAATATTGACAAGATCATAGATGACAGAGTAAGCGAAAATACGGACAAGTCCATGGGTCAATCAATGTCAGAATACGCAATATAGAACAACTATGCAAATGAGGAATCATAGATAACTAAATATCAGATGCAGAGGATGCAATACAATATACATTCCTGATGAGCAACACAAATAGCGTCAGCCGTACTTAGACCATATAAATGCAGAGACACAATAGCCCAAAATGCCGTATGCCGCGAATATTATGCAATATGCGATGCGAATGGAATGACCATACTGGAGTGTGAATTCGGGATGATAGTACATAGTATCGCAAGCTATGGGGTCCATCACAAGGGACTTCTATCCAAACCAGTCTCATACCTAAATTTGGATAGTCAGACTCAATGTGGTAAACTCCTGATCCCAGGTTAGTCGCGCGCCCCAACCGAAATCCTGGCCATTGCGAAGGCACAAGTAACAAATAGTTGCGCGCCACCAACCCGAGTGGATAGTGAATGAATGAATGCATGAATGAGTATGCAACTCTTGCTCACTAAATCCACATATCAGTACAGTTCATCTCTGGGATCATCACCGGGGTCTATTACACTCTACGCCAGCTTGCCGCCCCTATCCGAGCGCATAACTGGGTAAGTGGAAAAGACCTCACTATCCGCCTGCCAATCGGGCCTGGCTCGTCAATAGTGGACCCATTCCTCAAGCTGGTCAAACTCAACCTAGACATTGCTCCCTCACTCAGGCGGGTAAGGTCACACCCCTTCCCAACCGACCACGACACAATGGGAGACGCGGCCTCCTGGTATTCGACACTCGAGCACTCATGTATCCACTCGGTCTCGATGTTGGGGTGTCTCCTGGCAACGGAGATTTAGGGATTTTCACCCAGGGACATCTATGGCACCCGTATGATAGAACCAAACATTTTCGGTGTCCCATTTGGTCATCCACAATATGCCTGTGGAGGCTACGGCCCTGATGTCGCTAAGGTGTACAGTAATCATAATGTGAGATGCATGAGTTATACAATCCAGTCATGCATCAATCCTGCGCATACCGCGTGCTCAAGTGAGATAACCTCCGCTTATCAGGGAGTCTCATAACAACATGCTCAATGACATATGCAATGATCAATCACATCTTATAACCAACATGCAGATGATGCGTATGGGCATGTATCATGATGTTATGCTGTCACTTACTCATAATCGGTATCAATAACCGGCATCGACCATCAATCACAACAATGTGGACATTTAACCAACATTATCCCCTAAGGAATGGTCCTCCTAGAGCCAAACATATAATGGACCCACGGCCTCACACAAAGGCCTGATATACAACACAGTGCGCCTTACTTAAGGGACACATATACACAACAGGCAGGCCCTGCTCATGGGCCTCAAATACATGACATGTGGGCCCTACACATGGATCTCGAATACATTGAATGGGCCATGAATACATCACAATGGGCCTTTCTCATGGGCCTAACATACATCATAATGGGCTCCATAGCTTGGTCCTCAAATGCATCCCAATGGGCCTTATCGCATGGGTCTGATAGATATATCATATTAGGCCTTAAACATGGCCTGAATGCACATCACAACGGTCCTCAAATATGGGCCGCATATACATCGCATTGGGCCTCAACAATCGGCCTTGATATTCGGCCTCAATACTTGGAATCGACACTCGGGATTGGCCTCGATAATCGGTACCGATAATCAACACGTATAAACAAGGCGGCCATAGATGGACAACTAATCAACAATAATGTAAAGATCGGCTCTCGGCCGTGGTTATATCAATCCGATAGCACGGAGCCATCTATCTATGGCAAATGGGGCCCACTTATTTGGGTTAACCGATGAAGAGAATGGGTCTAACAAGGCCTAAGGGAAGGTTACAATGAGGACATCTAACCGTCATTGCCCATCAATTTGGATATTCAACCAACATTGCTCCCAAGTAGTGGCCCATGTAGAGTCAAACATAAGGTGGGCCCAAATATCCAACAGGTGGCCTCAAATAGTCATCACAGGTGGGCCTTACACATGCAGCAGATGGGCCTACATATCACGGTGGGTCGATACGTTGGGCCACACCATTAGCCTAATATGCACCTCACGGTGGGTCGCATCATTGGGCCGCATCAATGAGCGTCAATCCAACAAGTGGGCCACATTAATGGGCCGCACTAATGGGCCTTATACACATCAAGTCGAGCCTCGATAACTGGCTGAAAACATGTCATAATGGGACACGACATACGGGCCGAAAATACATCTCTATGGGCCTTACCAAATGGGTCATAAACATATCCTAATGGGCCTCAACCATGAGCCTCTAACATATCATAACGGGCCTTGCATCAATGAGTCGGACCAATGGAGCTCATGCAATCAAGTGGGTTACATCAATGGGCCGCACAAATGTACAATAGGTAGGCCCTGCACATGCAGCAGATGGGCCCCACCAGATGGTTAGTGTAGATATAGAATGCATACATCTAGTGGGTCACACATCCCATGGATAGTGTGAGTAAAACATACATCGAGGCTGGCCCTATATGACCTAGACAGTTAGGGTGGAACATGTGAGGTGGGCTCTGCTCACGGGTTCCAAATACATTACAATGGGCCTTACCAAATGGGCTTTGAATACATCTCAATGGGCCTCAACCCATGGGCCCTGATATATATCATAATGGGATACCTACCCTAGATGGCGTGGATAAAAATACATCATGGTGCATCCCATCCAAATAGTTGGATAGTATGGATATAAAAACATATATATCATGTGGGATCCATGTGTACAACGGATGCATCAAGGTGGGCCTCACATAGATGGACTGCATGGAACGAAATACATATGTCACACGGGTTCCACATCCCACGGCCAGAGATTGGGTGGTGAGGATAAATAAATACTTCATGCTGGCCCACACTGCATATGGACGGTATGCTTATTCAACATATATAATATCATATAGTAAGGAGGCCCCACCGTCCAGTAGCTGCTGGACGATGTGAATAAGGAGTGCATGCATTAAGATGGGCACCTCGAATGGACCACAAAATACATCAAAGTAGGCCCGACAAATGGGCCACAAAATACATCAAAGTGGGCCCCACTGGACGGGCCACAATACATCAAGATGGGCCTCCTCACATGGTCATACGTACATCAAATGGGCCACAGCAATGGGCCCCATGTATATCAAACGGGCCACACCCAAATAAAAGTGGTGATAATGATTTCCACCATTTAAGTTCCTAATGTCAACCATAACATATGTTTCCCATCCAACATGTTCATAAATTAACGTAATGATAGATGAAGTGGAACAAATATCGGCTTATTAGGAAACTCCCATGGCCCTTAGAAATTTTAAACGATGGACGTCATTGTCCACTACCCTGAATGGTGGGGTCTACTTGAACTTTAGATCTGACTTATTTTTAGTCTCAAGCCTGATAAGACAAGCTTGCCAAATGGTTGGACGGTTTGGATGCAACACATGCATCAAGGGTGGGGTCCACATGAGCTATGGATCTGACTCATTCTTTAGCTCACGCCGTGAAATGAGCTTTCAAAATGGATGGACAACTTGGATGCAACACATGCATTATGGTGGGTCCCATGAAGGCCCACAATCATATCCATATAATATAATATAATATAAAATCTATATATAATATATATAATATATACAATATAATACACACACACACGAACGCACACACATCAGCCCCACACATGAGGTGGTCCCACCGTCCAGGTGTGGACGGTGTAAGTAAAACACATACATCATTGGTGGGTTCCACGTGGGGCCCACCATAATGTTTGAATGTTGTCCAACCTGTTGGTAAGGTCACGCTGACCTTGGCTGGAAGGAAAAATAAAATTTCCTATTGACCCAAAAAGTCTGTGGTGACCCAAAAAGGGGTTCCAATGGCAGCCTTTAGACCCCACTGTTTCCTGTGATGTGGGCCACCCGAGTCCTAGATCAGACTGATTTTTGGAGTGGGTCCACTTGGGGAAGTGGCCCACCCGATGAACGGTGTGGATATCGAATGTACATCATGGTGGGGCCCACAACAGGGGCCGTGGGTCCCTGCCTTCCGCCCGCCCGTATTGACGCTGCAGCGTCCTACTGCAGTAGCAGCAGGCGCTGCCTAATGTTTGTATTTTTTTTTTTTTGAAAAAAAAAAGAATTTTTTGGGGTTTTTTGTACATGGGGCCCACATCAGGTGAATCTAACTCATTCATTGCATTTCATATCTCAAGACAGACTAAAAAAGCCTAATTTTCAATATGTTTTGGAGGTGTATAAAGATCAAAGTGCATTTTAACGGTGAAAACTACTGTTTTCTAAGCTATGGCCTGCCAGATAGTCGGATTGACTTCATTTTTTGGCTCAACGCCTAAAATGACATGGGGAATATAATGGATGGCGTGGATTGGATTCATACATCAATTTAGGGCCTGTAGGATTGGTCCATCCAAAGTTGAAAAAAAAAAATCAAACTGACACTTTGTTTACTTGTCAGTACCGAACACTGTTAGTTCACTCTTCACCTTGTGGCATCGTCCAGCATCCGGTTGGATCACACATATATTTAAGGTGGGCCCCACCTCAGATATGCTATCAGGGTGGGCCACCATTGGTTGGATGGTGTGGATAATACACACATGACTAGTGGGTCCCACGTTCCAACACCAAAAGAGAAGGAGAGGGAGAAATAGAGAAAAGAATGAAAGATTGGTGGAAATAGGAGGGACCCCACTACTATGGGCCCCTCTATACAACACATATATCAAGATGGGCCCCACATATGTGGCTCTCAAATCACAAATCAAGTAATAAAATCACCCACCTCGAGATCTCTCCTTCCTTCTACCACCAATGCATGATAGAGTCCCAAATGGACAATTTCAATGGTTGAGATGGGCTTAGGATGGTGGGATCAGGTGGTAGAAAGGTGGGCCACACTACTCTCTCCCATGAAAGCCATGGACGTGAGTTGCTCCCATGGAGCTTGGGAGAAATGAGAGAGAGAGAAAGAGAGAGAGAGATGATGGGAGAGAAGTGATGGTGAGTGATGTAAGTAAGTACTTTCTTGTAAGAAAATATTGACTTTTGGAGAGGGTGGTTGTGCTTGGGGATGGGTGTAAGTGATGGTGAGTAATGGGAGTGTACTTGACAGTTGATGTGATGGATTCTCTTAGGATTTGCAACGCATGGCGTTTTCTTCGAACTGAACGCGGGTCTACATCCCCCTGCCAGGGTACCGGATCGGTATACAAGACGCGGCGTTAGAACCGCGGCGACGGTGTGGTCATAATGGTACAAGTTTCGGTTCGAACCGACTCCAATATGCGGGACCTGGTTTAGGATCACGCGCAAACGTCGGATATGGGTCGAGGGTTGCCGAAATTCGACTGAAAGGACCGCGGAAGCAATGAAACGATATGGACTAGGACACGGGTCTTACAAAAAAAATAATATCTTGAAATAGAAAATTAAAAAGATTTAAAATTTTTGAAAATTTTGACAACTTTGAAAAATGAAAATATTTTGAAAAAGAAAATGAGAGTTTGTATATTGAAAAATAAAACAAAACTGAGAAGTTTGATAAAAATTGACATGTTTGAAAAAAATGGTTTTTTTTTTTTTAAATGGAGAAGTTCGAAACAATTGAAAATTTTAAGATAAAACAATATAAAAAATTCGATACTTCAACAAAAAACATACATTTTGGAAAGGAAAACAAAGAAGTTGAAAAATTTTGTGATATTAAAAAATAATTGAAAATGTTCGAAATTTGAAATTAAAAGAAAAAGTTATTTTAAAAAACACAGATTTTGAAAAAAAAAATATCATTTTTAAAAAGAAAATTGAAATTTTGAAAACAAATGGTGCTTTTGAAGAAAAAAAATCAGCATTTTGAAATTTTTGAGAAAAAATAAAATAAAATTTGAGGAATTTTTTGAGATTTTGAAAATAAAAATTCAGAATTTGTATTTTAATTTTTATTTGAAATATTTGATAATAAAAATGATACCTTGTTAAAAGTTTTCAAAGAAAAATTAAGAGTAAAAAAATATACATTTAAAAAAAATGTGATTTTTAAATGGAAATTGAGATTTATCTGTGAAAAAAAAAACATTTTTTCCTAAATTATTAGGCACATCCACTAATTGAACCTTTAATCATTTTTGAACAATCTAATCAATTCAGATTGAAGAGTAAATAACTTCAGATGTTTAAATCAAATTTCACTCAAATTGTTAATCAATATTGTATATCCAATATCTTTCTCATATGTAGCCTAATCGGGGTGAGTAACCAGTCAAATTGAGGGTATTGATCAGTAAAATAGAGTGAATGGACCAGACATGTAAAATGAGCCAAATATTCTGGTCAAAATTGTGACCCAACTTACTGACATCGGGAGAACCTAAGAATTGATGTTAGTAAGTTTTGTGGGCCCCATCATGATGTGTGTCAAACATCAACACCGTGCATTTGATTTGTCCCCTTTAGTTTGTGAGATATCTCAAAAATCATCCGTATACAAAACTCAGGTGGGCCATGCCATCTAAAACTATGTGAAGACATCCTAAAACATATAAAAACACTTGGTGCGGCCCACATGAGTTTTGGATGTGGCTGAAACTTGGTCTGACCTCTCATCCAAGTGGGGCACACATAATGAATGGGATGGATCTCTTAATAACTTTTAGGTGGGCCCAATATATAATTATGAATGTTTTAATGGGAGGGTAACCCTTCTCAAGTATAGTATGTGGTGTGGCCCCCCCAAGTCATGGATTGACTTTATATTTTAATCCCGTGGCCCACCATGGAATTTTGCACATGATTGATGGGGCAGATCTAAGGTTCAAGTAAACCCCACCATGGAAAAGAGTGGGACAGTGACACCAACTAATGAAACCTTCTTAGGGTCCACCAGATGTCTATTTGAGATCCAACCTGTTGTAAGTTAATATAGACATGGAATAACTGAAAATGATTTTAGAGATCATTTTAGAATATGAGCCCAAAAGTGATTCATATCCTAAGCTCAATTGGACCACAAAAACAATAGCAATGGGACAATGATTCTCACCATTAAAACATTTGTAGGGCCCACCATAATGTTTACTTTCCATCTAATCCGTTAATAATATCACACATACATGGGTGAAGAGGAAAAACAAAAATTATATTGATCCAAAACTTTTATGACCCTCAAAAGGGTTTCAATGGTAGAAATTCATTCTCCCACTGCCTTTTGTAGTGTGGTCCACTTGATCTTTGGATCTGTCTTATTTTTTGACCCAAGACTTATGACGAGCTCTCCAAATGGACAAATGGTTTGGATATAACACATACCTTATATGGGACCCATAGAACACACCAGCAACGTCAGTGGTGTGTGGTACACTAGCCAATCGGACATGGTTTGGCTAGTGACACTACGAGTAGACAGGTGTCTAGTGGTTGGTGCTCTGTGGACCCCACCAAGATCTATGTGTTTTATCTGTACCGTCCATCAATTTTTGCACATCATTTTAATGTACCATTTAACATAAATGAGGTAGATCAAAATCTCAGGTGGACCACAACATGGGAAAACAATACTAATTGAATGTCTACGGTGCTCACTGAATTCCTATTGTTTCCTCTAGTGTGGTCTAGTTGAGTGTTGGATACACCTAATTTTTTATTGACATCCTAAAATGATCTCATAAAACGGATGGACAGGGTGGATTTCTCACAAACATCTTGGTTAGCCCCACCCAGCATCCTTGCGCAGGAACTTCCTGTTAAAGGCTTTTGCAGTAAATCCCTTCTCCTAGGAAAAAATTAGCATCGTAGACGAGTCCGTACAACGCCCTTTTTTCGTCGTATGAAAAAAGTATTTTCATCTTTCTAGGTTCGTCCGTACGAACAGTGGTCTATTTTGGTGCTTAAGGTTTTTTTTAGTCCCATGAAAAAAGGTGGGTAGTACCTTGGGTCTATACGATGCAAAATCCCTTTTCCTGGACGCAAATTAGGTTGAGTAGCAAGACGCACTACTGAAGTAACGTCACTAATTTCTGTGGGCCCCATGATGATTTATGCTTTGTATCCACTCCGTCCATCCATTTGTAGAGATCATTTTAGGGCGTGTTTGGATTTCGAGCCCACGTGGTACTGTAATGTAAACTGGGGTAAATAGTACATTTTCGGTGTTTAATTTCGAATTAAAAACGGGGCGTCCATGACCAACTCGAGTACGACGCTGAACCAACTCTCCACTTTCACGCATTACTGTTGTGAGTGTACAATGCATCAGTAAGAGCGATGGAGTCATTACACTGCACCGCCAAATCAAAGAAAATTTTTTCTTTCTACGTTCTTATTCCTGCGGACCATCATTCTCAAGTGATTTCTCCCTCACCCTATCTCTCCATCCTCAGAGTCCTTGCTTGAGAAGTTCGTGTGGAGACCTAAAGATCGGCATTGACATTTCCTGTAATCATTCTCAGGTGATCTCTCCCTCACCCTATTTCATCGTCGACTCGCCATTGACATTTCCTGTAATCCACCTCCGTTCCACGTATTACGGCAACATCGTAAGTTCAGGTTCTCACCAGGTCCAGGTATAGTGGATGGAGACATTCTCAGGATGGGTTTGGATCATACACTGCCTTTGCCTTTTGGGGGAAGAGAGGTTCCATACCAAAAAAATGGGGGATCTTATCCCTTGCATCTTCCTCCGTGAAATCTCTATATATTGCACGAATCACCCTTTTTTTTGTTCTTTGTTGCATGCACATCTGATAGGGCAGTAGATGGTATATTTCCTCTCCCTACTACGATGCCCAGAACCCACGCAAGTGTTTATAAATTATTTATCCCTGCTGCTGTACCTAAGCCTCATTACTATGTATCTACAAAAAATCTAGCAGATGGATTCACCTCCATTAACCTGTGACATGACTTGTGCATGTCAAAGGGACTGGGAGTTATGATCTGCTTCTGTAGTTGGAACCTAATGAAGAATGGATATATAAGAAAAACTTCAATGACAGTGATTCACTATTAGCCCATTCCTACTTAAATATTGTTAGGTGTCTTGTGAGTCCCAGCTAGTGAAGTACAGTGCAGGTAATATTCAAATCTCAAATTTACAGCAATCTGGTATGGATCATCTTGTTCTGAAGAAAAAAAGCTTTATATGTGGCACGTATAAAGGCATTGTTGGCACATATGAAGTCATTGTTTCAGATAAACGTGTATTAATGTTAAGAAGAAATCTGTGTTATTATAAAGTTTGTAATTTAATCTTCTATTTTTAGTGAAATACCCCATCTTCCTACCACATTCTACAGGATCATGTTCGTTCTTCCTTACTGAACTATCATTTTTTCATTAAACAAGGTCTCAATGTAGCCCTTTCCTGCATTTCAGACTCACAGGTGTGCTGATCATCAAAGTTACTTGTACTTTTCAATTTAAAATCTGTTAACAGGTGTGTATGAAACTGGTCATTGTGGTATCTTCTACTAATCTACTTTTCGTTTGTATTTGAAAATACTTGTGTAACTTGACCGATTACTGTCTCGTATTATGTATGTGGTACCATCGACTCTATGATGTGTTACGCCTGTGTAAGAATGGTTACACTATGATTGAATGATTATATGTATCTTAAATAGCTCAAATACCCTGTACGGTTTCTGTAATGTGATATCTGCTTTGACGTTATTTACTCCTATAATGATTGTTTCGATGTTATTAAAGGAAATATATTTCTTAACATATCTGTATTAATGTGCTACTAGGAAATATATGAATGTTAGTGTATCTCTGTACCATCCCTTTTTTTGTTCTTATTACACCTCTATAAGCAAAGGTAACATGAAATAGAAATAGGTCACTATATCATTTTCAACGATGGGGTCTCACAATGGTGACTCTAGCTGGGAGGGGTCTTCCAATAGTGATTGAAATGAAACTGAAATGGCAGCTGCATTAACTGCAGTTGCAGCATCTGCCTGTGTTATGGGAGCTGCTAAATATTATATTCGTTACTGTATGAAATCGTTACCTCGAGAGTGTGAAATATTTAGAACTAGATTTATTAACGGAATCATAAAGAAGAGCGACGTAGACTGTCTTGCACAGCTACAAATGGGTCGTGATAAGTTCTTCAAGTTATGTTCTTTGTTAAGAGATAGGAATCTGCCGTCTGATACAAGAAGATGCAGTTTAGAGGAACAAGTCGTCATGTTCTTGCATACTATTAGCCACAACGTGCGAAACCGTGTTATTGGTAATCGGTTTTCATGATCTGGAGATACCGTGAGTCGACACTTCAATAGAGTTCTTGATGCAGTAATTGGACTCTATCCGGAATATGTTAAGTTCCTCGGGTTACATACCCCAAAAGAGATATCGGATAATCCAATGTGGAGCCTATATTTTCAGGTAATATAATATGAAATTTTACAATTACTATACAATTATATTGTTGCATCATTAATATCAACCTAAAAGTCAAAAACTATGTTCCTTATAGGACTGCATTGGGGCACTCGATGGCACCCACATACTGGCCTATTTGTCCAAAGAAGCAAGTTTAACTTTTCGAAATCGAAAAGGTTTCCTATCCCAGAATGTAATGGCTGCTTGTACATTCGATATGAAATTCAAATATATGCTAGCGGGATGGGATGCTTCTGCCTCTGACGCTCGTGTGTTGCAAAATGCATTAACTCGGCAACCTGATTGTTTTCTTGTGCCTCACGGTAATGAATGATTGTTGCCAATTTAATATAGCTATGTAGGATGCGATTTGGCTGTTGCTTAATATTTACATATTACTTTATGTAGGAAAATATTATATTGTTGATGCGGGATATGCCCATTCTCCAGGATTTATGGCACCTTATCGAGGTGTTCGTTATCATTTGAATGAATTTCGTACAAGAAGGAAGTCTGGTAATAAGAAAGAACTCTTTAACTATCGGCATACCCAACTACGAAATATAATTGAACGGTGTTTTGGTCTTTTAAATGGCCGATTTCCTATATTCCGTATAGCACCACAGTTCAAATTCAAAATACAAGTGAAAATTGTTATAGCTTGCTATATTCTACATAACTCTATCTGTGTTAATGGTGAAGATGGATTTATTGAAACAGTTGAGGATATTGCCGATAGTACTGAGGAAATTTCGCCATCACCTATAAATGTCACTAATGCCGAAGAAGAGCACGCAGGGTCTACTATGATAGATCGTGCGAGAGAGGAATGGCAAAAAAGAGAGACGACATTGCGGACAAAATGTGGAATGACAGCTTTCCTCGAACCCGGTAGCGACGTTGATTTTGTTTTAAATTCAGTGACTGTTTTGTGTTGTTCATGTAACAGCATTATTGTAATCTTGGATATTGTTTCTTTTGGATTGTTGGTCTGTTTGGATTGTTTGTTATGAATATTTGAATACTTTTCATGGATTTCATTATATGTCAGCACTTATCATGTTTTATATTTTAGGTCTCACTGATTTAATCCCCATGTTTCTGTTGGGACCTTTAATTTATGACTTTAGTTGGATCATGATATTATCGACCCATTGACTGTTTTGAGCATGCATTGGTAACATGAATTTCCTACAGAGCTCAAACAAGATGGGGAAAGATAAGAAACAGGTTGCCACCCCCTCAAAATGTACATCCTCCCAGGAACAGTATGGCATCACCAAGTAGTATTTTTGGTACCCCGGCCAAAAAAAGCTTGTCAACAATACAAACAGCTCCATCCCCAGTCAGAGTGAATACCCGCACTGAGAGGAGTAGAGAAAGTAACAAATCAGTGCGCATTCAATGAAGTGAACCGATGGATAATGCATTGGTATATGCATTAGTGGAGCAGGTAACTCTAGGTCGAAAAAGTGACATGGGCTTTAAACCAGAAGCATACAAGGCTACCATCACTGAAATGTTCAGTCGATGTGGTGTAGAGTTAGAGAATAAACATATCTCTAACCGTCTCCGTACATTGAAGAGATTTTACTGGGCAGTGAAGGATATGCTGAATGCCAGTGGTTTTGGCTAGGATGCTAACAAAAAAATGGTGGTTGCTACGGATGATGTCTGGTCTGCCTACATTGAGGTAAGTAACAATTTGATTATCTTCGTCAATGATCACCAGTTTCATATGCTATATTTGTCAGTTCTTATTATATGTGTTCGTGTTGTTATATTTACAGTGTCTTAATATACTGTTGTGGCCTTGTAGTCTCACCTGTATGCTAAGAGAGTGCGTGGTAAACACATCGACAGATTCAATGATTTGGCGTATATGTTTGAAAATGACTGTTCTCATGGCTCTTATGCCAGCACAGCGTACTCATCTACTTTTTCTGGCCGGCATCGCGGTAGAGCTGACCTTGATTCTGATGATAATGAGACTGATACTGTTTGTCTATCTTCGGATGAAGATGGTGATGACGATTGTGGTCCGGTTTCCTATCCCAATGATGGATCACATTAGCGGTCTAAAAAGGTCAACACAGGTTCTATGGAGACCTCACATGGGTGTATAAACAGTCAATGCACAACTGGCATGACCCGTGGCCGAAGGGGTAAACCAAGCAAGCACATTGGTGACAAAATGGGTGAAATGGCTGAGGCTGTCAGGACCCTTACCATAACGATGGCACAGGGCAAAACAATGACCCGACTTCAAAATTTGTTGGGTATACTAGAGGAAGTAGAAGGCCTCAACCATGAGGATCAGGTCTGTGCTGCACGGTTGATGTAGGAAGATATAGTTAATGTTGGGTTTTTCATCAAAATGGGGCATGAAAGGAGGAAGGAGTGGGTCCAGAGACTCCTCGACCGCAATCCTCTTGTCTAAAACAATTCTGGGTTTAGTGCATTGGGCATCTGAAACAACTAAACTTTTATTTTATTCTATGGTTGTGTATATTTTGATGTGGTTTTTGGATGGATATTTTGGATACTCAATGAGTACATAACTGACTACAATATGGGTGAACTAGAAACATATCTAATTGATGGTGACACCATCTTTCATCTATCTAGGGTTTCATTTGAGGTACATATGTTCAGGTACATCAGAGTATCTGGCTTTGAAGGCTTGAATAGTAGACTGTTAGAAGAGTTTGACTGTTGTTGTTATTTCATTGGTTTGAACGTGCTATGAATTTGGTGATGATATGTTAGTCTGTTTTACAGTGAACATAGTGATATATGATGCTTTCCGGTTCTGTTTTCTGATATATGAATGAAAACAAATCTATTTATTTTTGAATTTGTACGAAGCTTGTATTCGTAACAGGGATCGTATTAATGTTGACACAACAAAAAATATCAGATTCCATTTTGTCATGGAATTTAATGTGTACCTATCAGATTCATGAAATTGAGGAGGTGAGACTATTCAGCTATTCATGTCATGGAGGATCTCCATTTATTCTTCACAGAAATAACAAATAATTCAGTGATTCATGCTATAAATTTTTACTTACTGTCCTGTTTATCAAAGCGATAAAAAGTTCACATTAGAGAGGTCTGATAGAGCTTGTTTATTTTGTCAAGAAGGTATGAAGAAGTTTTATGTCGTCTTTGTGGGAAGAGTTCCAGGGTTGTATGACAGATGGGAGGATGCACAAGCGCAGGTTGATCAATACCCAGGATGCAGACACTAGTCGTACAAATCATATGATGAGGCTAGAAGGGCTTGGAAAAATTTTCAGGTACGTTATAAGCTGTTTCCTGGCTGAGGCAAGTAACTGTCTCGGGAGTTGTTATTCAATGAAATGAAATGTAACTCATATCAGATATTCTGTGTTTTGATTTAATTTTCACTTTTTAATGATTACTGTAGGCCAATTGGCAAAATGATCGTGATCAAACAATTTCCAGGAGATTCAAGCCGGAAGCTCAACGTGATCATGATTCTGGTATAATTGAGGAAAAGATTGTAGGATTACAGGTCTCAGATGCGGCAATGCTGGACCTGAAAAGGGACTACAATTCGTTTGTTGATGGTTCTGCTATAAGGAAAGTGGTAACAGGAGTATTGCTTATATATGTGGTAGTTGGTTTGGATTATTTCAAATCTCATCTCATAGGGGAGTAGTAACAGGTCACAGCAGCTAATCCAACCCGATAGTCGAGCATGGAGATGATAGTCCCTGCTTCATGTGTTATGCTGAGGACTTTGAAATATGTATAGAACTTATGTTTGATCTGTTTTGAATGACTGAAATGAAGTTAACAGTGACAACATGATAAGTGTTTAGTTGAAATTAAAGTATCTATCATCCCGTTCATTGATCTATTCTAGACTATTATTTTTAAAATATCAATATATGGATTGTCTTCCTCCATTGAGAGTGTCAAAGATCCAGCAGGTGGACCACGCCATATGAATAGGGCAGTAATTGGAAATCAAGCGTTTAAAGCCTCCTGAGGGAAACTATACTGATGATCCAGATCGTCAGATTTTCATCAATGTCTTTTCTACTATGTACTTCTCATTGAAATCGGATTGGCAAGATGACCTTGCCACTGGCCCCGTGGCTGGTGGTCGGTGCTCTGTGGGCCCCACCATCATGTATTTGTTTCATCCATTCCATTCATCCATTTTTTCATATCAATTTATTGCTTGATCCCAAATATAAGAGGGATGTAAATCTCATGTGGACCAGACGATTTGAAAACAGTAGGCATTGGATATCCCCCGTTAAAATCCTCGTAAGACCCACTGAACTGTTTATTTTATATCCGAATATGTTCAGTAGGTCATGCAGGTCCAGATGATGGGAAAAAAAACAAAAAACAGATTCATCGAAAACTTTGATGGCCTTGAAAGTGTTTTTAATGGTCGACGTTGATCATACACTATTCCCTGTTATGTGGTCCACCTGAGATTGGGATATACCTCATTTTTAGTATAGTACCGTAAAATGATGTGTAAAGATAGATGGAGGGCATGGATGAAACACATACACTCGATGGTGGGGCCCACAGAGGACTGACCACCAGCCATTGGCTGGTGTTAGGGGGGAGTAGCCAATCCGTTTCCTATAACACTTTGTTGTACTTCATAATAACACATGTACGCAACAGAACAGAGACTCTATTCCCAAACGTGGACACTGTTTGGCGCAACGTATACATGGACTTAGTAGCTCGTAACCAAACACTATGGTTGTTGATCGTCATCCAACGTGAACCATGCTATAGTGACTGACATACCGTGACCGTACAGATGTACAATGCAAAACAATACTATACGTGAATCCAAACATGCCCTAAGCGCGTGCTGAGTAAACTCTGTGGGCCCACTGTCATTCATTATATCCTCTTGGTTCATTTCTTTTACCACATAATTTTAGGGCTTTATCCTAAAAATGTATCATTTCGAAGTAAAAACAGGGCGTCTACGACCGACTCGAGTATGACGTCGAACCAACTCTCCGCTTCCACGCGTTACTGCTGTCAGTGTATAGTGCGTCGGTAAGAGCGATGGAGTCATTACACTGCACCGCCAAATCAAAGAAAATTTTTTCTTTCTACGTTCTTATTCATGCAGACCATCATTCTCAAGTGATCTCTCCCTCACCCTATCTCTCCATCCTCACAGTCCTTGCTTGAGAAGTTCGTGTGGAGACCTAAAGATCGGCATTGACATTTCCTGTAATCATTCTCAGGTGATCTCTCCCTCACCCTATTTCATCGTCGACTCGCCATTGACATTTCCTGTAATCCACCTCCGTTCCACGTATTACGGCAACATCGTAAGTTCAGGTTCTCACCAGGTCCAGGTATAGTGGATGGAGACATTCTCAGGATGGGTTTGGATCATACATCGCCTTTGCCTTTTTAGGGAAGAGAGGTTCCATCCTAAAAAATTGAGAGATCTTATCCCTTACATCTTCCTCTGCGAAATCTCTATATATTGCACGAATAATTCTTTTTTGTTCTTTGTTGCATGCACATCTGATAGGGCAGACTTGTTCACTCCCCAAGTGCGGGGTTGTGATGTAGTAATAAACTCGGTAAGACCGAGGTCGAATCCACAGGGACTGAAACCTACGTTTCCTGAAACTAGGTAGAAATAGAACTAGCCTAAGATGTAATCAAAATCGAATGTAAGTTTAAAGAATAATTGTGGACTAATTATCTAAAACTTAAGTAATTCAGAGGAAGGAAACTAGGGATTCGAGGATCCACTTGTTGAGATCGGGGAGATCTTATGCCCGCATCAAGGTTTATGGAATTCAAACCGAACTTACTTGATCTGGTTTTCAAGAGATGAAAGGTATATGAATTAGAATGGATTCCATCATCTAACCATGCCCAGGAGACAAAGCAAACAACAGGATTAAACTAATTACCAACCAATCCATAATGCATGAGAGTTAGGAAGGGTACGATCATCCAACCATGCCCATGAGACGATGGTGAACAATAGGGCTTCCTGACGTCATAAACATCAAAAGGAGGAAGAAATACTCAAAGCCATCGCAGATCTATTGTAATTTCAGTCACAACAAACCATTAAATAAAACTGAAAGTATTCCTTTTAATTGAACTAAAAAGCAACGTCAGTAAGGCTAAACAATGGGGCACAAGCAAAGTCTCTCCCATCAGACTACAAGCTTCACCTCTTAGCCCTAGCTAAGAGGTTTAGCCTAACATAATTATGATTGGGCTAAATCTCAAAAAGAAAAGAAAAGAAGAAGAAGAAAAAAAAAAAAACTAAAGAGAACAAACAAACTTTCTCTCCCGTGAAGGCTTCCCCTCCTTCAATCCTCAAAACCGAGACTTGTCCAGCCTCTGCTCCCATTCCAGCCCAAACCCAAGCCACCTCCACACGCTGCCACTGTGCAGCAGCCAACCTAAACCGAGCACAGCTCCCACGTCCAGCCTTCCTCCGTTTTCCTCCCCCCTCTTACACTTTCTCTCTCTCTTTTTTATAGCACCCTTGTCGGCACCCAATTTCCGTCCTCCATGCGGAAGTTTTTCGCCTAAGAGATTGTGTTGGAGTCGGAATAGAAGAGCTTTCGCAGCAACTGAGTTCGTCTGCGCAGTAAAAACGCAAAACGACTTGCGTTTGGAGTGTCTTTGCGGCGTGATATCGACCTTCCTGAAAGCTTGGCTAGGGTATTGGCCTCCCTGTGAACACAATGGACGGTATGGATCACTAAAAATATCGATGACCGTGGCCCACTATCGTCCGCAAATCCCGGTTTTCCCGAACGCGCGTAAGGCGTACGCAGAGGCGCTGACGTGTTCGGTGGGCCCCACAGAAGTATTTTCAGAGAAATCCACCCCGTCCATTAGATTGTTGAATTGTTAAACGTGTACAGCTCAGATGGTGGCCTCAACTTAGTGGTTTCAATTTCCAAGGTCGTAGCGAGCAACTCATCCTTCTCCCGAATCACATCATCATTTAATTCAGAGGAGTGGTCCAAACATGTTTCACAAGAGTTAGAAGGGTCGATTGTAAGGGGCTCATCCTCCACCTTAAAATCAGACATGTCAGGTGAGGGGAGTGACTCATTATGACCGACCACTTCATGTACATCTTGATCATTGACCTGAACCAAACTTGAGATTGATTCTAGGGGACTTTGGACTGTATATTCATGATCATCATCCCGATAAGCATCATTGTCTAATTCCGTGCAGTACACACTTGGGATGGGGTCGCTTTCCTCACATTCTACACCTAAGTTCGGTTGAGGTTTGAAAAAACTAACCTCTTCGTCATCATTGAGATCCTGTGTGTCATGTGAGGAAAGTGTGTCATCATCACTGTATTTGAAAGATACACACGCATCTTGACCATTCCTTTGAATAGTCATTGAGATCAACTCATCGGGAAATTGAACCATATGCTTATTGATAGAATCCAACTCCTCATTTGTAATTCCAGAGTTCTTCCAAAGCAAGTTAGGATCACTTTTCTCGCATTGTATTTCTGGAATGAATTGTGGTTGAGATAACCGAGCCTCCTCTATCTTATCAAGGCGCGAATTAAGCGCTTCCAAAGATTTTCTCATTTCCGTGAGATAGGCCAGGCTACGCTGAGCTAAATCCTCTTGGATTGTTTCTGGTTGGATATCAATGGTAGGGTATCCAAGAGGATAATCATTATAACATATAGTTGGTTCATCTTCCAAATTTTGATGTTTCCCCTGGTAATAGTCATATTGATCATACATGGGAGAATATGATGGTTGATAATAATCCTCGTTTCCATAATTACGATCATATACGGCCCTATTAACAGATGGAACATAACGTTCTAGTCGGTTCTCAATGTCTGCTCTCGATGGAGAAAAATCTTGAGGTATACATTGAATTCCACAACCCTCAGGCATTCCCCAATATCTCTTATCCATCTCGGCATATGCATGTACCCACGCTTCCATGGTAGAACCCTAACTCTGAGTCTAATCCTAGAAGAAAGAAAAATCCTACAGAAGTATAGAAAGTAAGATGAGGAGAAGTTAGAAAGAAGGTACCAAATGAGAAGTTCCTATGTTAAGATCCTGTAAAAGAAAACAATAGAAAGTTAGTTTCTAAAAAGAAGACCTATAATTAGAAAGTTTCTAAAATAGAAAATCGAAGCCTAGAAAATAAAATAAATGAAAGATGAGTTAGTTTCTACAATTAGAAAGAATTTCTAAAAAGGGCAATAATTAACCTAGTTTCTAAAAACAAAAGATGAAAGTTTAAAAAATAAACTAGTTCCTAAAAATAAAAAAATAAAAAAATAAAAAAATAATAAAGAAAAATAAAAAAAATACTAGAAAATAGAAAATTTTCAAGACTCAAATCCTAAAAAAAAAAATAATAATAAATAAATAGAAAAAGTAGAGGAATTAGAAAGGGATTACCAGTTTAGAAGTTATTTCAGGATCCTACAAGACAGGAAAACAGGTTAGTTTCTAAAAATAAAAAAATAAAATAAAAAACCTTTAACCTAAAGTTAGTAAAATCCTAATCCTAACCTAATTCTAAAACTAATTAATTTCAGAAAAAACGTAACCGTCAGTCCCCGGCAACGGCGCCAAAAACTTGTTCACTCCCCAAGTGCAGGGTTGTGATGTAGTAATAAACTCGGTAAGACCGAGGTCGAATCCACAGAGACTGATACCTGTACGTTTCCTGAAACTAGGTAGAAATAGAACTAGCCTAAGATGTAATCAAAATCGAATGTAAGTTTAAAGAATAATTGTGGACTAATTATCTAAAACTTAAGTAATTCAGAGGAAGGAAACTAGGGATTCAGAGGATCCACTTGTTGAGATCAGGGAGATCTTATGCCTGCATCAAGGTTTATGGAATTCAAACTGAACTTACTTGATCTGGTTTTCAAGAGATGAAAGGTATATGAATTAGAATGGATTCCATCATCTAACCATGCCCAGGAGACAAAGCAAACAACAAGATTAAACTAATTACCAACCAATCCATAATGCATGAGAGTTAGGAAGGGTACGATCATTCAACCATGCCCAGGAGACGATGGTGAACAACAGGCTTCCCGACGTCATAAACATCAAAAGGAGGAAGAAATACTCAAAGCCATCGCAGATCTATTGTAATTTCAATTACAACAAACCATTAAAAAAAACTGAAAGTATTCCTTTTAATCGAACTAAAAATCAACGTCAGTAAGGCTAAACAATGGGGCACAAGCAAAGTCTCTCCCATCGACTACAAGCTTCACCTCTTAGCCCTAGCTAAGAGGTTTAGCCTAACATAATTATGATTAGGCTAAATCTCAAAAAGAAAAGAAAAGAAGAAGAAGAAGAAAACAAAAAAACTAAAGAGAACAAACAAACTTTCTCTCCCGTGAAGGCTTCCCCTCCTTCAATCCTCAAAACCGAGACTTGTCCAGCCTCTACTCCCATTCCAGCCCAAACCCAAGCCACCTCCACACGCTGCCACTGTGCAGCAGCCAACCTAAACCGAGCACAGCTCCCACGTCCAGCCTTCCTCCGTTTTCCTCCGTTTTCCTCCCCCCTTTTACACTTTCTCTCTCTCTTTTTTTATAGCACCCTCGTCGGCACCCAATTTCCGTCCTCCATGGGGAAGTTTTTCGCATAAGAGATTGTGTTGGAGTCGGAATAGAAGAGCTTTCGCAACAACTGAGTTCGCGCAGTAAAAACGAAAAACGACTTGCGTTTGGAGTGTCTTTGCGGCATGATATCGACCTACCTGACAAATCTGAAAGCTTGGCTAGGGTATTGGCCTCCCTGTGAACACAATGGACGGTATGGATCACTAAAAATATCGATGACCGTGGCCCACTATCGTCCGCAAATCCCGGTTTTCCCGAACGCGCGTAAGGCGTACGCAGAGGCGCTGACGTGTTCGGTGGGCCCCACAGAGGTATTTTCTAGAAAATCCACCCCGTCCATTGGATTCAGGACGAAATTTCGGTTAAGAATGGGTGGTCTTGAACGTCCATTGATGCGGCCCAGAGAAGAAATCACCCCAAAAATCGTTTTGAACGTCGCAGGACCGCCTGTTTGTGGCCTTTGTATCGCGCACATGTGCATGCATGGGTGTAAAAGTTTAACATGGGTTTGAAGAACTCATGACCCTCTACACGATGGATGGTTTGGATTTCCTACTAGAGCAATGTGTGGGGCCCACTAGCGTCCGAAAAAACGGACCGCGTCCGTTTGTCTCGCCGCGTGAAACGGAAATTCCGTTTTTGGGAAGAAGATGCGGGTCAGCAGCGCTGACCCGCTTTAGCTTGTTTGGTGCAACTCGGGTACGTGTGTACCTCATATACACACGTTGTATATGTGGGGCCCATTGTGATGTTCTATCAAAATCCAAACCATCCATTTGTTTCCTCATCTTATTTAAACCGCCGAGACCAAAGTTGAGACAGTTCCAGATATCAGGTGGGCCCAGAATCAATGGTTTATGGGCTGATCTGTCAATTGGGGCACTTCCATAGTGATCCAAGGGCTGAAATTTGATATGTACGGCTAATTTATGGCCCTCAAGCCATGTATAAAGTTTTGAGCCAATCAGATGGTGAGAACTATGTGATCTTGCATTTTTCACCAATTTCAGGCCTCTTTAACGTGAATGGCTTGATTTCCTCGGATCCTTAGTGTGTAATTCCATCAATCTTGGTCCCCTGGAGTCCGTCCCTTGCCTTGGTGTCATCAGAGCGTTAAATCCATGGTTTAAGCACATTTTTTCAGTTCATGCTTGTAAATACACTCTGCATCACAAACACGATTAAATCAGGCTATTAAACGGTGTCATGCTTGTAAATCCATGTAATAAATGGGTCTGATATGCAATATTTGATCCTCAACAGTAGACGGTATATTTCCTCTCCCTACTACGATGCCTAGAACCCACGCAAGTGTTTATAAATTATTTATCCCTGCTGCTGTACCTAAGCCTCGTTACTGCGTATCCACAAAAAATCTAGCAGATGGATTCACCTCCATTAACCTGTGACATGACTTGTGCATGTCAAAGGGACTGGGAGTTATGATCTGCTTCTGTAGTTGGAACCTAATGAAGTATGGATATATAAGAAAAACTTCAATGACACTGATTCACTATTAGCCCATTCCTTATTAAATATTGTTAGGTGTCTTGTGAGTCCCAGCTAGTGTAATTGGCCTTTATCCAGAATATGTCAAGTTCCTCGAGTTACATATCCCGAAAGAGATATATGATAATCCAATGTGGAGCCCATATTTTCAGGTAATATAATACCGAATTTTACAATTACTGAATGATGATAATGTTGCCGCATGAATATCAACATAAAAGTCAAAAATTATGTTGCTTATAGGATTGCATTGAGGCACTCCATGGCACCCACATACCGGCCTATTTGCCTAAAGAAGCAAGTTCAACTTTTCAAAATCGAAAAGGTTTCCTGTCCCAGAATGTAATGGCTGCCTGTACATTCGATATGAAATTTGTATATGTGCTAGCGGGTTGGGATGGTTCTACCTCCAACGCTCGTGTGTTGCAAAATGCATTAACTCTGCGACCTGATTGTTTTCTTGTGCCTCACGGTAATGAATGATTGTTGTCAGTTTAATATAGTTATGTAGGATGCGATTTGGCTATCACTTAATATTTACATATTTCTTTGTATAGGAAAATATTATGTTGTCGATGCGGGATATGCCCATTCTCCAGGATTTATGGCACCCTATCAAGGTGTTCGTTATCATTTAAATCGTAAAGGGGTCAAGCCTAGTAATAAGAAAGAACTCTTTAACTATCGGCATGCCCAACTATGAAATGTAATTGAACGGTGTTTTGGTCTTTTAAAAGACCGATTTCCTATACTCCGTATAATACCACAGTTCAAATTTAAGACATAAGTGAAAATTGTTATAGCTTGTTATGTTCTGCATAACTTCCTTCGTGTTAGTGGTGAAGATGGATTTGTTGAAACAATTGAGGATATTGCCGATAGTACTGAGAAAATTTCGCCATCACCTATAGACGTCACTAATGCCGAAGAAGAGCACCAGGGTCTATTGTGACAGATCGTGCGAGAGAGGAATGGGCAAAAAAGAGGGACGGCATTGCGAACAGAATGTGGAATGACAACCTTCCTCGGATCCGGCAGCGACGTTGATTTTGCTTTAAATTCAGTGACTGTTTTGTGCTGTTCATGTAACAACATTATTGTAATCTTGGATATTGTTTCTTTTGGATTGTTGGTCTGTTTGGATTGTTTGTTATGAATATTTGAATACTTTTCATGGATTTCATTATATGTCAGCACTTATCATGTTTTATATTTTAGGTCTCACTGATTTAATCCCCATGTTTCTGTTGGGACCTTTAATTTATGACTTTAGTTGGATCATGATATTATTGACCCATTGACTGTTCTGAGCATGCATAGGTAACATGAATTTCCTACAGAGCTCAAACAAAATGGGAAAATGTAACGTTTCAGAAAAATCCGTACAAGGACCTGAGTACCACCTCAGGCAAAAATCACCCAGGACCAAAACCTTTAGAAATTAGGTTTGTATTAGCGAGTGCTAAACTAGAGTACTTATGAAATTAGCACTAATCACTTTAAATATGATCTGCAAGACCCAAACCGTGCAGTATTATTGATGTTACATTCCCTGAAATCTAAAATCCATCCTTAAACCCGGTTGCTCTCGAGAGCATACCGAAACTCCGTATTGGACCTGAACCGCACGTCGAAAGTCCAATGAACGCGAAATTATACAGTTATGACCGCATTATTGGACTTGACAACCCCTTTAGAAACCAAGTCTTAATTGTGTCTATAAATGTACAACTTGAGCCCGGAGCAAAGTGTGTGAGAAACGTGAATGTCTTTAGAAATGAAATCCGAACTTAAGTAATCTGAGTCGTGTCGCTTGCGGGCCAAATATAAGGATTCAGACAATCAGATTCAGACCCAAATATACCTTCAGATCAGGAGAAATGTCCCACACATGTCGATGTACTTGCGGCCCTGATCGAGTGACCGTGACCGTTAAACTGAAACTGGTCCATCACGGCTGATCTGCACACCCGATCGGAACGAAAACTCATCTTGACCTAGATTCATGGTCAGGGAGCTTAAGTCCGACCACACATGCTCCGTTGGGCTGAAACAGACACCCTTTGGATATAACCTAAGTATACCTTGGCCCTGGGGCCATTTCCATCAGTCCTAGGCCTATATAAGGACCTTAAACCCTCTCTCTCTCACCTCATACGAATTTGAGAAACCCTAGGGGAGAGAGGAGAGAAAAGAGAAGGGAAAAGAAAGAAAGTAAGAGTGAGAGTTGGAGATTCTTCTTGGGATTCAATCCCGCTATTCCACGCACTCAACCACCATTCCTGTATTGCTATACATGCGATTCCGATTCCGTTCATAGGTAAAAAAACCTAACCCTAACCTGTTTTAGGGTTTCAGATAGTGCAAGTTATGAAATAACTAACCAAATTCATGCTATAGGTTGTCAATCCGCCGTTGACAAAGACCGAGTGTCTAAAACAAATCCGTTACTTATTTACCGGCGTAAGGTGTGGACTATAAACGTATAGGTTATAGTTTTCAAGGCTTTCAATGTTGGTTAATGGTTTATTACTGATGTGGGTGCGATTTCGCATGCCAAATGCGATGTTTGTTTTGCGTTTCAGATATATATGAACTATGTGGAGTTTAGTGTATTCCATGTATTTGTAGAAAAGACCGTATACGTATGGAATATGAAAGAGTGTTTGCCATGATTAATTGTCGTGTGTTTATACTAGTTATATGTGTAACAATTCCTTAGTAACAGGATTTGCACTAATATGTGCTATAACAAACATACATCTTGTATGTTGGGATATGTAGTCTAAGTGTTTGTAGAAATGTCTGAATGAACAGGCATTTAGTAAATTGTACTTTATATGGGCGTTGAGATGAGATTCTCAACTATCTTAACGATGTGTATGAATTCCTCCATGTAACTTATATTCTTTGTCTGTTTTACTTAGGGACTGCATATGTGTGAATTTATGTTTAAGTTGAAATCCATCAAATGCTCACATGCTTGTATGATTGGAATTAGGCATTCATTACTACTTTAATTATCTTATATGATTATCTGTTAAAATTGAATGTGTTTGGGACTACGATATAGTCCAGACAATCGGTAACAGGCACTAAATAGGTGGCTGAGGTTGTTTTCGCCACACAAGACGCATTCGAGGAACCGGAGTCGTACTTTAGTTGTCGGCAGTGGTTAGGCCACACGGAGTGCTTACGCCCTTCATGTCGATCAATTCGAGGTGCGCTCGTACTAGTCGAGCTCGTCAAGTAACCCGATTGACCCGATGTATGTTCACCATGTATGGACGCTACTGCTTGAATCTAAGGTACCAAACTCACCAGTAAAACCCCTTTAACCTTGGTATCTCGATCCGCTAAGACTCATGAGCTGGGCATGGTGGTATGGGACATTGTGATCGAGCTGTCGGCCTTCGCTGGGGTGACGAGCCTCCCCGTAGTGTCCAGTGAGCAACACAGCCTCGTGAGCTGAATACGGTGGTATGGGACATTATATTCGAGCTCTCGGCCTACACTGATAAGGTGACAGGCCCTTTGTAGTGACCTCGAGTGTACACTAAGACTGCGTAGAGGCGACGAGCCCTTACATAGCAACAAGAGTACATACTAGGCCTGCACTGATAAGGTGATGAGCTCCTTGCAGTGACCTAGAACCGCAACACTGTATGAGAATTGATAGGACTGACGACCCTAGAATGGATCATTGTTTGGGAATTGATATAAGGGAGGTACCTTAGCTTCCCAATCCTGCTATATGAAAAGGACTAATAAGAACTTGGTAATCACGCTCATGCACCGCACTGCATGTGCCATTTGACGTTGAGTAAAGAGCACGATAAAGTGACTGACATGCGCGACCGTTAGATAAAGATCCCAGAGGGAATGCAGGCAAGGGCATGCATCATTTATACATATCATTCTTGCATTAATCAGAGTACTTAGGGATGTTTGATTGTATTGTTTTATCATTACTGCTTGATTGAATTGAGAATATGTTAACCTTTGCTTTATTATTTTACTGAGTTGATCACTCACTCCCACGTTATAGGACGGTATTTTAAACACCAACCAGACTCTGTCTTAGTTGCAGATGGAGACCCGACTGATAAGGCAGAGGCGGACTTTGCAAATGATGAGGATGCTTTCTCATATATGCAGTATTCAGGCGGGTTCATATAGACCGTTCTGATCGATGGGGCTTCAGGGTTATACTTGTAGTGGACTATTATATTTTGACATTTTGTATTTTGAAACAATACATGTAATTATTGACCTGGCAATGCATACATACTTTGGGGACTTATACTGGTTTATAAAGTTATACATATTCATTTTAGTCTTTCGCTTGCGTATTACAATTGTCCTTGGATTATGTTTTACTGTTTTAGCTTAATCTCATTCATGTTTTATGCACTAATATAGACAACATACAACCATTATTAAATATGTTGCATAAGTGATGTGTTGGAACTCGGGAGTTGGGTTTCTACTCGACCCCCAATTTTCAGGGCGTTATAAGTTGGTATTAGAGCATTATTTGGATTAAACCGGACCTGAGTTATGGTCACACGACGTGTGCTGACGCATTTAGACCTAGGTGGGTGTGAGAAAAATGTAGAAACAAGCTTAGGTTGTCCAGTTTCGCCAATTGGCGAAATTTACCAACAACGATCGTTGAGATCGGGTCTGTAAACATCCGTGATCGCTTAAGACAACCCCGGACCACTTTTAGACCGTCAGTCGACGGGTTTAGACCATGATTTACCCAATCCCAGCTTTCCACAATCGAGAAAATACGAAGTTATATCAGAAAGCACTCAAAATGATCCGAAACGACTCAAAAAGGAGTCGGGGGCAAAATGGAACATTTTCAGGGGGACCCTGAGTGGGTCCCACATGTTTTTAGGGTCCAGGGGGCAAGAAGACCTCCCCCCACTGGCGAGGCATCGCTAGAATGTCTAGAGACCGGCGAGGACATCGCCGGTTCCATGAGGCCTCGCCGCTGGCGGGCCGGCTCGGACCGACGCTCCTAAGGCATTGTGTGGCCCATTGATGTGTGTTGAGTTGATTTTAACCCCTCCTAACACGCCCCCTCTTCATAACCTACTCCTCCAAGCTCTCCTTTTTCTTTAAAAACCTTTGTTTCTCTCTCAAATCTCCCCTTCATCCACTCATTTCATCATTTTCCTTCAATACACACACCCCTTCACCGTTTCCCATCAAAATCCTCTCCTATCTCTCTCTTTTCCTTCGATTTGAGTGCACAAATCTCTCATCTGTGTCTCACCTACCTTCTAGTTCAACAACCTATCCTATTTCCACCTATCGTTCCACTTCAATGGCTCTATTCGAGCTTGTGACGGCCATTTTCTCGATTTCCATGCTTCTTTCTCTCATGGGGAAGAAGAGGACTCCTACGGAGGAGGCCGGGCCTAGTCGCCCTACTTGTTCAAGGAGGCCTAGAGGCGCCGCCACTAGTGCAAGTGTCGATCGGGAGATAAGAACCAAGCGGGAGCTTGATCCCCAGGCTCCCCTCGAAAGGATCCTCCTGACGAATATGTCTCATGGGAGATTTCAGGGTCACAGGGTCCCCTTTGAAGCTCATGTGGATGAGAGGCTCTTTGTGTAATATCTAGTGATGGACCACCTGGTTAAGGCCGGGTGGGGTCCTGTGTTCGAGGGTGAGTACTGTGCAAACATGGGCACAATCCGAGCCTTCTACGCCCACATTCGAGAGCCTACGTTGGAGCCCTTACAGTTCAAGATCCCAATAGGTAGAGATCAGGAGGCCACAATTGATGCTGGGTTGATAGCTCGGCTTATGAAGATGCCGCTTGGCGAAATGCATGCAAGAGAGAAGAATTTGAGGAGTGAACGTGAAAGGGATCATCGCACGTGATTCCTTTGTAGACAACTAGCTCGCTGGAATCCGAACAACAGTCTCCTAGCAACCAATATGATTGATGACTTTCGCCTGTTCCACCACATCTTCACGTACAACGTGTACCCTAGGTGGAGCAACCGCAGCGAGTGCACCCGTCTGATGGTAGATTTCCTGTAACAAGTGGGGCAGGGAGAGAAATTGTGCATGCCTACGCACATTCTGCGGCAGATAGTTCTTACTGCACGCTCCACTAGAGCGTCTGATTCACTCCCATTCGGCCGACTCATATGCAAGATTGCACGTGAGTTTGGCTATAGACTTGAGGTGGAAGTACCAGTGCCGACCCGTTACATCAACGAAACTACTCTCAATCAGATGGAAATTGGGCCATGACAGCGGCAAGCCCGACTCGATGAGAGTGAGGACGAGACGGCCAGTGAGGAATATGAAAGCAATGAGGAAAGTAGAGAAGAGATAGAAGAAGAACAGGAAAAAGAAGTGGAGGCTCAGGACACGGATGAGAGCCCCCCTCCTACGGCAACGGAGCATGACCCTGATCGGGCTGCTAGGGAAGCCCGTTTAGTTTGACTTGAGGAGGGCCAGGCTACCCTACGACAGGAGATCATTGATACCCGGGCCCTCGTGAAGCACAAGTTTAAGAAGGTGACTCGCACCCTGAAAGCTATCCTGTGCTGCCTGCAGGATAAGGGTGCCCCTCCTTCGTCGCCAGACTCGGATGTCTAGTCATCCATGTCGTTGCCCAATAGCTTGTTTTGTTGCTGTTTTAGGATGTTTGCATTTTAATGTTGATGGGCCTAGTAGTAAGTAGGTAGGAAGTGTGTTTGTGTTTGGTAGTTTGTTCTACTGTTTACAGCCTTGCTTGTAATAGCTTATATGCGTTTCCTTTCATGATTCATGTAATGTGTATTTCATGTATTGATAATTTTGGTAAATAAAATGCATGAAGTTTCTTTAAACTGTGTGTAAATGCTGTGTGGTTGAGGTTGTGGGCATGCTGAATCTGACCTGGGTTGCACCCTATGTTATATATAGGGAATGCCACCTAAGGTGTAACGCCACGAAATTCGGAGGTCGAGCATAACTCGGCTCCGAGTTCCAAAACATCACTTATACAACATAATTAATGATGGATGTATGTTGATCGTATTAGTGCATAAAACATGGAATAGATTAAGCCAAAACACGAGATATGATTCAAGGATAAGTGAATAAAGCAAGCGAAGACTTATAGTAAAATATGTGTACAAGTGTAAACCCCGAATTACATATACAAGCCCAGATCGTATGAAAGTGTTATTTATCAAAATTATAAGTATCAATTACATCGTTTCAGGTTCCCAAACATAATCCCAGAGTCCCGACATCAGACCGAGACTCGCTAGAACCCGTCTTGAAAACTACATATAGGAGAAGGCGCTCGTCGTCATCCGGCTCCGCTCGCCTCGAAGTCGCATCCACATCTCGCAACATCGAGCCTAAGATGCAGTCCGGTGGGTGTTTAACACCGCCGTAAACGTGGGAGTAAGTGATCAACTCAGTGGAATAATAAGGCACTGGTTAACATGTTATCAGTTCAATCAAACAGTAATGATAAAGCAGGACAATTAAATAAATCCTAAGTACTCTTGTTAATGCAAGGATGAATGTAATATGATGCATGCCCTCACGCGTATACCCTCAGCATCTTCATCTTACGTTACGCATGACATTGCCTCAAAGTGCGCCACATCTACAAAGCACATGCAAATGCGGTGCATGGATATGATTACCAAGTTGTTATTAGTCCATTTCACACAGCCGGATTGGGAAGCTAAGATACCTTCCTCATATCACCATCCAAACAGTGATCCATACTAGGGTCGTCAATCCTAGACATCTCATACGATCATATGTTTGAGGTCGTAGCAAAAGGGCTCGTCACCAATCAATGCACGCCTTTCATACCCTTACTACCACAGTTCGGCTCGTCACCTCATTGCGGTATCCAGGTATGCTCGAGGTCACTACAAAGGGCTTATCACCAATCAATGTAGGCAAGACGAATATAGTGTCCCATACCACCATAATTGGCTCACGAGTTGAGTTGCTCACTGTCACTACGGGAGGCTCGTCACCCCAGATTAGGACGGCTCGACCACGGTGTCCCATACCACCATGTCCGCTCATGAGTCTTAGCGGATCAAGTACCATAGTTAATAGGATGTTCGGTAAGTTCGGTATCCTAGATTCAAGCAATAGCGTCATACATGGTAAACGTACATCGGACAATCGGGTTACTTGACGAACTCGACTAGCACGAGCGCACGTTGAATTGACGACATAGAGTGCGCAAACACTCGCGTGGCCAAACCACTGCGACAACTCTAATACGACTCGGGTTCATCTAATCGTCACGTGGCGAAAGCAATCTCAACCACGAACATAGGTCAATTACCGATTTCTGGACTAAGGCATAGTCCCAAACATCTTACCCTACTACGATACTCATATGGAATGTAAAACAGAATGGAACAAGAACTCAAATCATGGTACATACGCATCTCAAGAATATCAACTTAACATAAATGTAAGCATAGGAGATGCTTGAATTTAAATAACTTGGATTGTAACTCTGCATAAAGGAAATCATGCGCATCAATAGGAGTATTGAGAATCACTTCTTAACGCCCACAATTAGTGTAATAAGTTACACTTAGATCATTCATGCATTTCTACAAACACTTAGCATACATGGAACAACATACATGACGTATGTTGAAATACATGCACTTAGACAATTCCTTTTACCAAGGAGTCGTCATACATGCATCTAGCGTACATACATGACAAATAATCATGGCAAACACAAGTGCGTATTTTATACGTATACGGTACTTTATACATACACATAGAATACACAAATCTCAATATAGCACATGCATATCAGAAAGCAACGTAAACACAACATTTGGCATGTGAAATCTCATCCATAACAAGAATAAATCACTAACGGGATTGAAAGCCTTGAAAACCATAACCTATACACTTAAAGTCCGCACCTTAAGCAAAGAAAGAACCACCGAACGGATTTAGACGAGTTGTCTTCGTCAATGGCGCTAGAATACCCTAAAACAAGGATAGAAATGAGATACAACAACTCCAAAACTAATCTAAGCTCTAACACAGTTAGGGTTAGGTTAACTTACCCCAAAAGGAACTCACCATCAGAAGAACGATTCAAAGTGAAGGTTCAAAGATGAAGAAGAACAAGGAAGAAACCAAGATGATTCACCAACTTATCTCTTCACTTTCTCTCTCTTTTCAACTCTCTTTTCAAGCTAGGGTTAGAGAAAATTCGTATGGAAAAGAGAGCTAGGGTTTAAGGACTATAAATAGGCCTATATTTGATGAAAATAACCCCGTCAAGGTATACTTAGGTTATAACCAAAGTAAGCCTTTCTCGATCCAACGAAGCACTTCGGTGGGCCTATAACCACGAAAGGTCGGACTTAAGCTCATTGACCATGGATCTAGGTCAAGCGAGTTTTCATACCAACCTCTTCAGATCAGCGTGGCGGACCACACTCAATTCAATCGGTCACGGAATCTCGATCAGTCCACAAGCACTAGGATATGCCTGGCCAACTATCCTGTCCGAGGATGAAATTGGGTCGAAATCCAACGGTCAGATAGCTTAAAATCGTCGAACATCGACTCAGATTTCATAAAAGGTTAATAAATTCCAACCGTTCTCACACTCTTCACTCCGAGCTCAAGCAAATCGACCCGGACATCAAATGGACTTGATTTTTGAGGAGATGGTCAAGCCCAACTCGGTGACGCAACAACTTAAGATCATCGCCATCGGACTTTCGGCGCGCCCAGGTCCGATCCGGATCTTCCAAAATTCCCAATACAACTGGATTTAGAATGGATCCCGATTTGAGTAACATAGCGCTCACTAATCTACACGTTTAGAGCCATGCGAGATACAATTTAAAGTGATTGATGCGGATTTCACAAGCAATCGAGTAAAGCGCTAATTATTCCAAAACAACTACTTAAGGAAAGATTAACACAAAAATTCCAAGGTTGTTACATAAGGCCGCACGGAGTACGGCACGGCTCACTCTTGGCGATTCGTCAGATGGGGCACCTCCCCTAAGCGATAGCATACGGACCCCATTTCGGGCCCGTCTCCCTCTGACACCATGCCGGACTCTCAGCCAACCACTGGCCCTACCAATGGGCCTACATCTGTTGTGCCACCGGTTCAAGAGCAGAACCGTGCGTCCTTTTCGACGCCATCTGTACCTCAGTCGGCTCCCCCTACTGATAGGTTGGAGCAGATGATGCTATTGATGCAGCAGCAGCAGTAGTTTTTGACCACCATGGCGGAGATTTTTGCCCAGAGCATGGGTGTGGCTTCGCCTGCTCCATTTACACCCCCTGCTAGGAATGCAGGTGCCAGTGGCCACCTTGAGCTATTCCAGCGCTTACGGCCCCCTACCTTTGCGGGTACTCAAAGACTCGAGGAGGCCGAGTATTGGCTTGACCGCATCTCTAAGATGCTAAAGCCGTTGTATTGCACAGAGCCCGAGCAGGTGGAGTTGGTCACCTTCATGTTCGAGAAGGAGGCCAGCTTATGGTGAGATAGTGTCCTCCGTACTGACGTGGGCAGATTTTGAGACCCGATTCCACGAGAAATACTATTCCGTCACATATCGCCACGAGAAGGAGAGTGAGTTCCTTCGCCTCCGACAGGGAAGGATGACAGTGGCTGAGTATGAGAACAGATTTACGGTGTTGGGCAGGTACGCCCCGTTGATTCTGTGGGATGAGCCGATGCGTATGCGGTATTTTTCTGAGGGCCTACAACCAGATATTCGCTTGAAGATGTGCTGCGCTAGCATACCTAATTATACTGAGCTAGTGAGCATGTCCATGAGAGCTGAGCAAGACGGGGACAAGTAGTCCCGTATGCAAGCACAGATGGCTCCTAGGTCACGACCAGAGATTTCGAGCAGACCATTCCTCGAGAAGTGGCCGCGGGCAGATTCACCGCCGAGGTTGATGGCTCCACCTGCTCCTATGAGGTGACCTGATGTGTGGTGTGCCTACTGCAAGAGGCCAGGCCACACGGAGGTGAATTGCTTCACCAGGATGAGGGATAGCGGCTTCTCACTACCCCAGAGGATCAACTGCCAGCTTTCCCAGATTATATCAGCACCACCTTTGCGCTCGGCACTAGCTCATCCATCATTCAGGCCACCCGTACCTCGATCTAGTCCGCCTCATCGACCTATGGTACCTCAGCCCATTCGATCTTAGCAGGCGCGCGTCCATGCACTCACAGCGGAAGCGCCTGATTTTATAGTTACCGTACTTTTGGCCTTCGAGCTCACCGCCCACATTGAAGGTACCCCTATATTTCTATTGGTGGATACGGGATCCACTATATCCGTGATATCATGTTCTGCAGTCCAACGCTTAGGGCTGAAGACGACTCCGATGGTTGGGGTGTGAGTTATCGCAACACCAGGGACTTTTACAGATGCCACAAAAATGTGTGAGGGTTGCTTGATAGATCTAGGGAATAGGACAATATGCATTGACTTAATTGTCACCACGATATACCATTTCGACGTTATCCTTGGTATGGATTGGCTAACTAAAGTAAGGGCCGAGATTGACTGCGAGACCCAACTAGTGACAGCTCACGGGCCTGAGGGCACGCCCTTTACGTTTCCCGTACAGCTCAGTTGCCCCTTTCGAGTTCTTTGTTATGCTTCCTTACTTAAGAATGTTGACAACTCGGTACTTGAAGACACACTAGTGGTTTGAGAGTTTGAGGACGTATTCAGTAAGATACCTGGACTACCTCCTAGGTGCGAGATCGACTTCACTATCGAACTTGTGCCCAGTGCGACATCAATATCTCTTCCGACTTATCGCATGGCTCCATGTGAGATGGAGGAACTGAGGAAACAGATCGACGATCTGTTAGATGCCGGCTTCATATGGCCGAGTGTGTCGCCTTGGGGAGCACCCGTGTTATTTGTGAAGAAGAAGGACGGTTCACTGCGATTGTGTATTGATTATCGCAGGTTGAACCAAGTAACGGTGAAGAACAAGTATCCCTTGCCCAGGATAGATGATCTGTTCACTAAATTAAAAGGGGCGCAGTATTTTTCTAAGATCGATCTACAGTCAGGGTATCATCAGTTGGGCGTCAGGGATAAAGATGTGCAGAAGACGGCTTTCAGGACCAGTTTTGGGCACTATGAGTTTCTCGTGATGTCGTTCGGCCTTACGAACGCTCCGGCTGTGTTCATGGACTTGATGAACAGGGTATTTCGACTGTTCCTTTACCGATTCGTCATTGTGTTTATTGATGACATCTCGATGTACTCCAAGAATCGGGAAGATCACGAGGAGCACCTGCGAGCAGTCTTCAATACACTCAGGAAAAATCAGTTGTTTGCACAGTACAAGAAGTGCGACTTCTGAAAAGAAGAAGTCAAGTTCCTGGGACATGTGGTGTCCAAGGAAGGGATAGCTGTGGACCTTGCTAAGGTAGCCACAATTCAGGACTGGGAGCAGCCCGGTTCGGTTACCAAGGTGAGGAGTTTTCTTGGTCTGGCAGGTTACTATCAACGATTCATTCGAAATTTCTCGAAGATAGCCAGACCTTTGTCTCAGTTGACACGGAAAGATCTGAAGTTCGCTTGAAATGAAAAGGCAGAAGCAGCTTTGCTAATATTGCCAGAGCAAGGGGTCAAGTATGTTATATATACAGACGCGTCTCGTGTCGATTTGGGTTGTGTCCTTATGCAGAAGGACAAGGTGATTGCATATGCTTCGAGACAGTTGAGGAAACACAAGGAGAACTACCCGACGCACGACCTGGAGTTAGCAGCCGTCATCTTTACACTGAAGCTCTGGAGAAATTACCTCTACGGAGAGGAGTTCGAGCTCTTTTGCGATCACAAGAGCCTCAGATACATATTCACTCAGCAAGACCTGAATGTGAGGCAGCGACGATGGATGAAGACACTGAAGGACTTTAAGTTTGAAGTCTCTTACCATCCTGGCAAGGCCAACCTTGTGGCAGACGCGCTGAGCCGCAAGAAGACATTGGCATTTGCGGCTCCGTTGATGGTAGCAGAATGGGACATGGTAGAGTTCATGCGAGACTTTGAGCAGAAACTCACGGTGAATGAGCCGTATGAGGGCATCGCACAAATTCGAGTACAGCCCCTCATTGATGATAGGATTATCGCAGCTTAGGTAGACGATGAGCTGTTGGCGAAGATGAGAGAGCAAGTTAGTGCAGATGAGGACTCAGAATGGAGAGTTGGCACGGATGGGGGCTTACGTTACCGTGGCCGCCTATGCGTCCCAAACCTCTCTGACTTGAGGAAGGAAGTTCTTGTGGCTGCTCACGATTCAAGGATGGATATGCATCCAGGCAGTACAAAGATGTATCGTGGCATGAAGAGGTCGTACTGGTGGGACAATATGAAGGCTCACATAGCAGATTATGTGTCCCGTTGTCTCACGTGCCAGCAAGTCAAGGCAGAGCATCGCCGACCTCCTGGACTACTTCAGCCCATGCCCATAGCAGAATGGAAGTGGGATTTCATCTCTACGGATTTCATCTCAGGGCTACCGAAGACGAAGAAGGGGCATGATTCCATTTAGGTGATCGTTGACCGGTTGACGAAATCGGCTCATTTCCTCCATATCAGAGTTTCGAACTCTGCAGACGAGTTGGCCAGGTTATACATCAAGGAGAATGTACGTCTGCATGGAGTTCCCTTGGAGATCATGTCAGACCGAGACACGTAATTTATATCCATTTTCTGGACTCGCATCCAGGAAGCGATGGGTGTAAAGTTGAAGTTCAGTACCGCGTTCCACCCACAGACTGACGGGTAAATGGAACGGGTGAATCGGATTCCAAAAGATATGTTGCGAGCCTGCGTGCTGGATTTCAAGGACAGTTGGGATGACTGTCTTCCTTATGCAGAGTTTGCTTATAACAACAGCTTCCAGGCGAGTATTAGCATGGCTCCCTATGAGGCACTGTAAGGGCATCCGTGTATAACGCCGCATTGCTCGGCAGAGATTGGTGAGAAGAGCTTGATTAGCCCGGAGTTAGTTCAAGCGACTTCAGAGAAAGTCGACATTATCAGGCGTCGACTTCTGACAGCGCAGAGCAAACAGAAGAGCTACACCGATACGAGGTAGTGACCGCTAGAGTTCGAGGTCGGAGACCATGTGTTCCTCAGAGTTTTTTCGATGAAGGGAGTCCTTCGGTTTGGCAAGAAGGGGAAGCTTACGCCTCGATTCATTGGCCCATTCCAGATACTTGATCGAGTGGGGGCGATGGCGTACCGCCTTACTTTGCCCACACCACTTGTGGGCGTGCATAACATATTTTATGTATCTATGCTGAAGAAATACGTTCCTGATCCTTCCCACATTATTAGATGGGAGCAGGTACAGTTGAGTGAGGACGCTACATATATACTGCGACCGGCGCGTATCCTAAACAGGAAGGAGCAGGTGTTGCGCAGCAAAGTTATTCCACTTGTGAAAGTGTTGTGGACGCATCACACCGAAGAAGAGGCTACTTGGGAGACAGAAGCCGAGGTTCGAAAGAACTACCCTCAGATTCTCGAGGAGTACGAAAAGGTATTATTTCGAGGACGAAATTTTTCTTTAAAGGGGGTAGATTGTAACGTCTCGAAAAAATTCGTACAAGGACCCGACTACCACCTCAGGCAGAAATCACCTAGGACCAAAACCTTTAGAAATTAGATTAGTATTAGCGAGTGCTAAACTAGAGTACTTGTAAAATTAGCACTAGTCACTTTAAATATGATCTGCAAGACCTAAACCGTGCAGTATCATTGATGTTACATTATCCTGAAATCTAGAATCCATCCCTAAATCCGATTGCTCTTGGGAGCATACTGAAACTCCGTATCGGACCTGGACCGCACGAAAGTCCAATGACCGCGAAACTATACAGTTATGACCGCATTACTGGATTTGATAACCCCTTCAGAAATCAAGTCTTATATGTCTAGAAATGCACAACTTGAGCCCGGAGCAAAGTGTGTGAGAAAAGTGAATGTCTTTAGAAATGAAATCCGAACTTAAGTAATCTGAGTCGTGTCGCTTGCGAGCTAAATATAAGGATTCAGACCGTCAGATTCAGACCCAAATACACTCTCGGATCAGGAGAAATGTCCCACACATGTCGATGTACTTGTGGCCCTGATCGAGTGACCGTGATCGTTAAACTGAAACTGGTCCACCACGCTGATTTGCAAACCCAATCGGAACGAAAACTCAGCCTGACCTAGATCCATGGTCAGGGAGCTTAAGTCCGACCGCACGTAGAAAAGGAGCCACCAGAAGTGCTTCGTTGGGCTGAAACTGACGCCCTTTGGATATAACCTAAGTATACCTTGACCTGGGGCCATTTCCATCAGTACTGGGCCTATATAAGGACCTTAAACCCTCTCTCTCACCTTATACGAATTTAAAAAACCTTAGGGGAGAGAGGAGAGAAAAGAGAAGGGAAAAGAAAGAAAGTGAGAGTGAGAGTTGGAGATTCTTCTTGGGATTCAATCCCGCTATTCCACGCACTCAACCACCATTCCTGTATCGCTATACATGCAATTCCGATTCCGTTCATAGGTAAAAAAACCTAACCCTAACCTGTTTTAGGGTTTCAGATAGTGCAAGTTATGAAATAGCGAACCAAATTCATGTTATAGGTTGTCAATCTGCCGTTAACAAAGACTAAGTGTCTAAAACGAATCTGTTACTTATTTATCAGGGTAAGGTGTGGACTATAAACGTATAAGTTATGGTTTTCAAGGCTTTCAATATCGGTTAATGGTTTATTACTAATGTGGGTACTATTTCGCATGCCAAATGCAATGTTTGTTTCTCGTTTCAGATATATATAAACTATGTGGAGTTTAGTGTATTCCATGTATTTGTAGAAAAGATCGTATACGTATGGAATATGAAAGAGTGTTTGCCATGATTAATTGTTGTGTGTTTATACTAGTTGTATGTGTAACAATTCCTTAGTGACAGGATTTGCCCTAATACGTGCTATAACCAACATACATCTTGTATGTTGGGATATGTAGTCTAAGTGTTTGTAGAAATGTCTGAATGAACAGGCATGTAGTAAATTGTACTTTATATGGGCGTTGAGATGAGATTCTCAACTATCTTAACGATGTGTATGAATTCCTCCATGTAACTTATATTCTTTGTCTGTTTTACTTAGGGACTGCATATGTGTGAATTTATGTTTAAGTTGAAATCCATCAAATCCTCACATACTTGTATGATTGGAATTAGGTATTCATTACTGCTCTAATTATCTTATATGATTATCTGTTAAAATTGAATGTGTTTGGGACTACGGTATAGTCCAGGTAATCAGTAATAGGCACTGAATAGGTGGCTGAGATTGTTTTCGCCACACAAGATGCATTCGATGAAGCCAAGTCGTACTTTGGTTGTCCGCAGTGGTTAGGCCACACGGAGTGCTTACGCCCTTCATGTCGATCAACTCGAGGTGCACTCGTACTAGTCAAGCTCATCAAGTAACCCGATTGACCTGATGTATGTTCACCATGTATGGACGCTACTGCTTGAATCTAAGGTACCAAACTCACCAATGAAAATCCCTTTAACCTTGGTGCCTCGATCCGCTAAGACTTATGAGCCGGGCATGGTGGTATGGGACACCGTGATCGAGCTGTCGGCCTACGCTGGGGTGACGAGCCTCCTCGTAGTGTCCAGTGAGCAACACAGCCTCGTAAGCCGAATACGGTGGTATGAGACACTATATTCGAGCTCTCGGCCTACACTGATAAGGTGACGAGCCCTTTGTAGTGACCTCGAGCGTATGCTAAGACTGCGTAGAGGCGACGAGCCCTTACGTAGTAACAAGAGTACATACTAGGCCTGCACTTATAAGGTGACGAGCCCTTTGCAGTGACCTAGAACCGTAACACCGTATGAGAATTGCTAGGACTGACGACCCTAGAATGGATCATTGTTTAAGAATTGATATAAGGGAGGTACCTTAGCTTCCCAATCCTGCTGTATGAAAAGGACTAATAAGAACTTGGTAATCACGCTCATGCACCACACTGCATGTGTCGTTTGGCGTTGAGTAGAGAGCACGAGGAAGTGACTGACATGCACGACCGTTAGATGAAGATCCCAGAGGAAATGCAGGTAAGGGCATGCATCATTTATACATACCATTCTTGCATTAATCAGAGTACTTAGGGATGTTTGATTGTATTATTTTATCATTACTGCTTAACTGAATTGAGAACATGTTAACCTTTGCTATATTATTTTACTGAGTTGATCACTCACTCCCACGTTATAGGACGGTGTTTTAAACACCAACCAGACTCTATCTTAGTTGCAGATGGAGACCCGACTGATAAGGCAGAGGCGGACTTTGCAAATGATGAGGATGCTTTCTCATATATGCAGTATTCAGGCGGGTTCATATAGACCATTCTGATCGATGGGGCTTCAGGGTTATACTTGTAGTGGACTATTACATTTTGACATTTTGTATTTTGAAACAATACATGTAATTATTGACCTGGCAATGCATACATACTTTGGGGACTTAAACTGGTTCATAAAGTTATACATATTCGTTTCAGTCTTCCGCTTGCGTATTACAATTATCCCGGGATTATGTTTTGATGTTTTGGCTTAATCTCATTCACGTTTTATGCACTAATACAGACAACATACAACCATCATTAAATATGTTGCATAAGTGATGTGTTGGAACTCGGGAGTTGAGTTTCTACTCGACTCCCGATTTTCAGGGCGTTATAGGAAAGATAAGAAACGGGCTGCAACCCCTTCAAAATGTACATCCTCTCCCAGGAAGAGTATGACATCACCAAGCAGTATTTTTAGTACCCCGGCCAAAAAAAGTTTGTCAACAATACAAATAGCTCCATCCCCAGTCAGACTGAATACCTGCAGCATAAGGAGTAGAGAAAGTAACAAATCAGTACGCATTCAATGGAGTGAACCGATGGATAATGCATTGGTAAATGCATTAGTGGAGCAGGTAACTCTGGGTCGAAAAAGTGACATGGGCTTTAAACCAGAAGCATACAAGGTTACCATCATTGAAATGTTCAGTCGATGTGGTGCAGAGTTAGGGCATGTTTGTTAACTCTTAAAATTAACACTTGACACGAATTTGAGAAAATGCCTCGTAGTAAGAGTTGTTTGTTAACAATGAAATTGAAAAGCGCTAAGTGATTTTCCGTGATATTTAGCTGAATTCTTTCGGCGATGGGAGTCTGGCTTAACGGTGAACGCTGAATGCGCTCCATAAATTTTTCTATTAAAATAAATTTTTTATTCCAAAATTACCCTTACTACTGTGGATATTTTTTTCTCTTAGAAAACTATCTTTTAACACATGAAATTTATTTATACCCTACCGTAATTTATGTGTTTGATCCACACCGTACATCAACTTTTTCAGATCATTCTTGAGCATGCACCCAAAAATAAGGTATATGTAAAACTCACGTGGGCCACACCATAAAAACCAATGGAAATTGAATAAAACTCAAGTCCACTGGTAAAAACCTTTAGGGGCCCATGAAAGTTTTGGATCAAGATGATCTTTGGTTTTTTTTTTTTTACCTTCATCTGGTCTGTATGACCTAATCAACAGATTGGATGTCAAATAAACAGTACTGTAGGCCTTCGGAGAAATTTAATGGTGGATATCCGATCATCATTGTTTTCCTGTGGTATGGTCCACCTGAGATTTATATCCCTCTCTTTTTTTTTTTATGAAGCCCTAAAATGATCAGTAAAAATGGATGAACAGAATGGATGAAAAACATACATCATAATGGGGCCCACGGAGCACCGACCACAAGCCACGGGGTTGATGGTGGGGGAGTAGATACGTGTTGTGGGAAGACGAGCGCCTACGCTCCTCGAGCTCCGAGTTGTGCAAACGGTTTAAAGGAGATCAAAGTTACATGGGCCCACAATGATGCATTTATTATATCCACACCGTTCATCCATTTTTTTAGATCATTTTACAGCAGTAGCCAAAACATGAATCATATCCAAAGCTCAAATGGACTGCACCAAAAATAGCAGCGGGATAATGATTTTCACGGTTAAAAAATTCATATGGCCCACCATAATGTTTATTTTTCATCCAATCTTTTCATAAGGTCACAAATACCTAGATGAAGAGGAAAAACAAATTTCATATTGATATGAAACTTCTGTGACCCCAAAAAGGATTTCAATGGTAGGCATTCAATCCCCCACTACTTTTTGCAAAGTGGTACACTTGATCTTTAGATGTGTCCTATTTTTTTGCTCAAGCCTTAAGACGAGCACGAAAAATGGATGGAAGGTTTGGATATAACACATACTTCATTACGTGACCCACATAGGTGTGTGGCACACCAGCCAATCCGTTTCCGTCTAGATAGGACGCGGATTTTTGAAAATGGATTGGATACTCCCCTTGACACTAGCCCGGGCTGGTGGTCGGTGCTCTATGGGACCCACCATGATGTATGTGTTTCATCCATTCCGTTCATCCATTTTTAAATATCATTTTAGGGCTTGATCCCAAAAATGAGAGGTATATAAATCTCAGGTGGACCACACCACATGAAAACAATAGAGATTGGATATCCACCATTAAAATCCTCCTGAGGCCCACCGTACTATTTATTTGACATCCAATCTGTTGATTAGGTCATATAGGCCTAGATGAAGGGAAAAAGCAAAAATCAGCTTAATCCAAAACTTTTATGGCCCCTAAAATGTTTTTAATGGTCGACGCTCATTCAACATTGTTTCCCGTAATATGGTCCAACTGAGATTGGGCTATACCTCATTTTTGGTCTCATAAAGTAAAATGATGTGTAAAAATAGATGGACGGAATGGATGAAACACATACATCATGGTGGGCCCCATAGAGCACCAACCACAAGCCATTGGCGGGTGTAGGGGAGTAGCCAATCCGTTTTCTGAATTTCCCGCGAAGGACGCGGATTAGCTACTAATAGGTTGATTAGCGAGAGTGGCTACTGAAGTGACGTCACCATGTTATGTTATTTGGGACCAACCATGATGTATGTGTTGTATCCACACCGTCCATCCATTTGGTGATATAAAATTAGGGTATGAGCCAAATAACGAGTCAGATCCAAAGCTCAAGTCGACCCCACAACAGAAAACAGTGGAGAGAGTGTCGTCCACCCTTAAAAATTTCTAAGGGCCACAAAAGTTTTAGATAAAGCTGAAATTTGTTTTTTTACCTTCTTTCATGTCTGTCTTAACTTATGAACACGTTAGATCTCAGATGAACATCATAGTAGACCTTAGGAAGGTTTCAACGGTGGGCGTCACTCTTCCCACTATTTTATGCGGTGGGTTCTACTCCAGATTTGAATCTGACTCATTCTTTGTCTCATGCCTTAAAATGATATCTCCAAATGGATGGATGGTGTGGATATAACACATACATCATGGTGGGTCCCACAGAACTTGGTGATGTCACTTCAGCAGCCAGTCTCCTACTCAACTTGTCGGTATCTAATCCGCCTCCTCCTGTGAAAGACTCCCACATGAACTTCTTGCGAAAGATTCTGTGTGGGGCCTGCTGCTATGTTTGTGAGAAAATCAGTCCATCCATCCATTTTTGGAGCTTATTTTAAGGCATGCAACAAAAAATAAGAAGTATCCAAAATTTAAATGGGCCACACAATAGGAAATAATAGAGATTTTGTGACCACCGTTGAAACATTTATATGGCCACAAAAGTTTTGTATGGGTTTAAGTTCATGATGTTTTCACTTCATCTCGTCTAGGAAGGTTCTAACGGTAGGCATTCCTTTCTCATTGTTTCTTCTTGTATGGCCTACTTGAGCTTTGAATACTCCTCATTGTGGTCGAATGTCCTAAAATGACTTTTGGATACTCCGAAGGAATTTATCTAGTTTTTTTTAATGAATAGTGATATTTCAATTTCCTCTTAATTACTATAGTTTATTTGAATTAAATAAAATAATTTTATTTTTATTTAATAAAAAATAATTTCTTTATAGCGTAAAACATTTCCAAACCAGAGATATGGGCAAATCCGTCAAATTAACATATTTTAGACATTTCGGATGTTTATTAACAAACATATTGTCTCAAATTTGATACTTAATTTTCAAACTTCCGCCATAATTACCAAACAAGTTTTTTGACTTCATATTTCAGATTTATACGTTGAAGAGATTTTAATGGGCAGTAAAGGATATGCTGAATGCCAGTGGTTTTGGCTAGGATGCCGATCAGAAAATGGTGGTTGCTACGGATGATGTCTGGTCTGCCTACATTGAGGTAAGTAACAATTTGATTATCTTTGTCAATGATAACCAATTTCATATGCAATATTTGTCAGTTCTTATTATTTGCGTTCATGTTTTTATATTTACAGCGTCCTAATATACTGATGTGGCTTACAGTCTCACCCGTACGCCGAGAGAGTGCATGGTAAACACATCAACAGATTCAATGATTAGGCGTATATATTTGGAAATGACTGTGCTCATGGCTCTTATGCCAGCACTGCGTACTCATCTCCTCTTTTTGGCCGGCGTCGTTGTAGAGATTACCTTGATTCTGATGATAATGGGACCGATACTGTTCGTTTATCTTCAGATGAAGATGGTGACAACGATAGTGGTCCAGTTTCCCGTCCCAATGACGAATCACATCAGCGGTCAAAAAGGGTCAACACAGGTTCTATGGAGACCTCACGTGGGTCTGTAAATAGTCAACACACCGCAACTAGCATGACCCGTGGCCAAAAGGGTAAACCAAGCGAGCACATTGGTGACAAAATGGGTGAAATGGCTGAGGCCGTCAAGACACTTACCATAACGATGACACAGGGCAAAACAATAACCCAACTTCAAAAGTTGTTGGGTATACTAAAGGAAGTAGAAGGCCTCAGCCATGAGGATCAGGTCCGTGCTGCGCGGTTGATGTAGGAAGATATAGTTAATGCTGAGTTTTTCATCAAAATGGGGCATGAAAGGAGGAAGGAGTGGGTCCAGAGACTCCTTGACTGCAATCCTCCTGTCTAAAACAATTCTGGGTTTGGTGCATTGGACATATGAAACAACTAAACTTTTATTTTATTCTGTGGTGTGTATATTTTGATATGGTTTTTGGATGGATATTTTGGGTACTCAGTGAGTACATAACTAACTACAATATAGGTGAACTCTTAACATATCTAATTGATGGTGACACCATCTTTCATCTATCTTACTTGACATTCTGTTTTCTCAGTTATCTGACTAAACTAGGGTTTCATTTGAGGCACATATGTTCAGGTACATCAGAGTATCTGGCTTTGAAGGCTTGAATAGTAAACTGTTAGAAGAGTTTGATTGTTGTTGTTATTTCATTGGTCTGAACGTGCTATGAATTTGGTGATTATATGTTAGTCTGTTTTGCAGTGAACATAGTGATATATGATGCTTGTCGGTTCTATTTTTTGATATATGAATGAAAATAAATCTATTTATTTTTGAATTTGTTTGAAGCTTGTATCCGTAATAGGGATCGTATTAATGTTGACACAACAAAAATATCAGATTCCATTTTACCTATCAGATTCATAAAATTGAGGAGGTGAGACTATTCAGCTAGTCATGTCATGGAGGATCTCCATTTATTATTCAAAGAAATAACAAATAATTTAGTGATTCATGCTATAAATTTTTACTTACTATCCTGTTTATCGATGCGATAAAAATTTCACATTAGACAGGTCTGATGGAGCTTTTTTATTTTGTCAAGAAGCTATGAAGAAGTTTTATGTCATCTTTGTAGGAAGAATTCCAGGCTTGTATGACAGATGGGAGGACGCACATGCGCAGGTTGATCAATGCCCAGGATGCAGACACCAGTCGTACAAATCATACGCTGAGGCTACTTAGGCTTGGGAAATTTTTCAGGTAGGTTATAGGTTGTTTAATGGCTGATGCGAGTAATTGCCTCGGGAGTTGTTGTTCAATGAAATGGAATGTAACTCATATTAGACATTCTGTGTTTTGATTTAATTTTCACATTTTAATGATTACTGTAGGCCAATAGGCAGAATAATCATGATCAAACAATTTCTAGGAGATTCAAGCCGAAAGCTCAATGTGATCGTGATTCTGCTATAATTGAGGAAAAGATTGTAGGGCTGCAGGTCTTGGATGCGGCAATGCAGGACCTGAAAAGGGACTACAATTCGTTTGCTGATGGTTCTGCTATATGGAAAGTGGTGATAGGAGTATTACTTATATATGTGGTAGTTGTTTGGATTATTTCAAATCTCATCTCATAGGGGAGGAGTAACAGGTCACAGCAGCTGATCCAACCCGATAGTGGAGCATGGAGATGATCGTACCTGCTTCATGTGTTATGATGAGGACTTTGAAATATGTATAGAACTTATGTTTGATCTATTTTGAATGACTGAAATGAAGTTAACAGTGACAACATGATTTTTGTTTAGTTGAAATTACAGTATCGTTCATCCCGTTCATTGATCTATTCTAGACTTTTATTTTTAAAATATCATTATATGGATTGTCTTCCGCCATTGAGAGGGTCAAAGATCCAGCAGGTGGACCACGCCATATGAATAGGGCAGTAATTGGAAATCAACCGTTAAAAGCCTCCTGAGGGCAACTATACTGATGATCCAGATCGTCAGATTTTCAACAATGTCATTTCTACGATGTACAACTCAATGAAATCGGATTGGCAAGATGACCTTGCCACTGGCCCCATGGCTGGTGGTCGGTGCTCTGTGGGCCCCACCATCATGTATTTGTTTCATCCATTCCGTTCATCCATTTTTTCAGATCAATTTATTGCCTGATCCCAAATATAAGAGGGATGTAAATCTCATGTGGACCAAATGATTTGAAAACAGTAGGCATTGAGTATCCCTTATTAAAATCCTCGTAAGACCCATTGAACTGTTTATTTTATATCCGAATATGTTCAGTAGGTCATGCAGGTCCAGATGATGGGAGAAAAAAAACAAAACAAAAAATAGCTTCATCCAAAACTTTGATGGCCCTGAAAGTGTTTTTAATGGTCGAGGCTGATCATACACTGTTCCCCATTATGTGGTTCACCGGAGATTGGGATATACCTCATTTTTAGTATAGTACCGTAAAATGATGTGTAAAGATAGATGTAGGGCATAGATGAAACACATACAGTTGATGGTGGGGCCCACAGAGGACTGACCAGTGGCCATTGGCTGGTGTCGGGGGTAGTAGCCAATCCGTTTCCCGTAATACTTTGTCGTACTTCATAATAACACATGTACGCAGCAGAACGGAGACTCTATTCCCAAACGTGGACACTGTTTGGCGCAACATCTACATGGACTTAGTAGCTCGTAACCAAATACCAAGGTTGTTGACCGTCATTTCAACGTGAACCATGCTACAGTGACTGACATACCGTGACCGTACATATGTACAATGCAAAACAATACTATACGTGAATTCAAACACGCCCTAAGGCCCATTAAAGTTATCGATCAAGCTGATACATGTGTTTTACCTTCTTTCATGTCTGTGTTAACTTGTGAATAGTTTGGATTTCAAATAAACATCATGGTGGGCCTTAGGAAGGTTTCAATGGTGGGAATCACTCTCCTTACTGTTTTATGTGGCTGGGTCTACTAAAGCTTTGGATCTACCTCATTCTTTGGATAATGCCCCAAAATAATATCTCCAAATGCATGGACAGTGTGGATACAGCACATACGTCATAGTGGCCCCACGGAACTTGGTGACCTCACTCAACCTGTAAGTAGCTAATCCGCGTCCCGCTCCGCTCTCTCGCCCCAATCCTCTCTCTCTCTCTCTCTCTCTCTCTCTCTCCCTCCCTCTAACCCTTCTTGTGTGTGTCTTTAATCCACGAACGCCCTCCCCACGCACGCCCCTGCTCTCTCTCTCTGAAGCTCGGTTGAAGACTATTTGTCGAACGTGAGGTATTTCTCTCTCTCTCTCTCTTCCCCTCTCTCAATCTCAATGCCGATTTAGGAATTTGGGGATTTAGTAATTTATGGATTTTTGATTTGATGTGGACCCTCATTTAGGGTTTTGGGGATTTTAGGGCTTACAGATTTGAATGTGGACCCCGAATTGGGTTTTTTCTGATTTTACAAATTAGGGATTTGGGGATTTTAGGATTTTGGGGATCTGAGGATTTTTGGAATTGGGGATTTCACCTTCTGTGTTTTATTTATTTATTTCTCTTTCTTTATTGACATTTAGTAGTTTGTAGATTCCCGATTTGAATGTGGACCCTTATATCAGGATTTGGAGATTTTAGGGCTTACAGATTTGAATGTGGACCCCAAATTGGGTTTTTCTGATTTTACAAATTGGGGATTTAGGGATTTTAGGATTTTGGGGATTTGAGGACTTTTAAAATTGGGGATTTTCTGATTTTACAAATTGGCGTTTTTAGGAATCGGGGATGTGAGGATTTTAGGATTAAAGAAAATAAGTTTTTAATCTTGGGTTTGAAGGTTAAGCATTGGCTAATTGATGTGGGTGTTTGACATAAATGGTTGGCCCTATTGTAGATATGGCATACTTCATTTGTTCCATCGGAGATGCAGTGGCTTAATATTGTTAGCTAGAATTCTACCCACCTGCATAAGGTTGGCAACGGGTTGTGTTGACTCCTTGAAATTTTCAGGTTCAACACCATACCAGCAAGATCCCAAACCTAGGTCCCGGCTCTTCCATTCCATTCCAGTCCAGCTGAAGAAGAATCGAAAGAGCAAAAGAAAGGGAAGGAGGAGAAGATGGTTTGCATAAGGCAAGCTACAATCGACGACCTGCTGGCGATGCAGGCCTGCAACTTGCTCTGCCTCCCAGAGAACTACCAGATGAAGTATTACCTCTACCACATCCTTTCCTGGCCTCAGCTCCTCTACGTGGCCGAGGATTACGGCGGCCGCATCGTCGGCTACGTCCTTGCCAAGATGGAGGAGGAGTCTTCCGAGTGCCACGGCCACATAACCTCTCTTGCCGTACTCCGCACCCACCGCAAGCTCGGCCTCGCCACCAAACTCATGACTGCCGCCCAGAACGCCATGGAGCAGGTCTTCGGCGCCGACTACGTCTCTCTCCATGTCCGCCGCAGCAACCGCGCTGCCTTCAATCTCTACACTGAGACCCTCGGCTACAAGATCCATGATGTTGAGGCCAAGTACTATGCCGACGGTGAGGATGCTTATGACATGAGGAAGCAGCTCAAGGGAAGGCAGCACCAGCAGCACCACCACCACCATCACCACCACCACCACCACCATCATGGAGGGTGTTGTTCGAGCGATGGTAAGGCCGGGGACTCCTCGAAAACTGTTTCCGCCACTGCCACTGCTGGTGCTGCTGAATGACAATAGGGGTAAACTTTTTTTCCTTTTGTGTAGTGGGGATTTTTGACATATTGAAAGTATGCTGAGAATTATGACTGGATTCCGTTTGTTTTGCTTACTTGATTGATGTATACTGTGAGCTATTATTCAATTTGGAGTCTAGTGTTTTTGGGGATAATTATGAGAGTTGTGGTTTGTTTGATTCTTCTTTTTTCTTTTATGTCTTTTGAGATGGTAGATTTTTATGATGAGGATAATCTGTGCCTTCTATTGTTGACTGAAATTCTTTTTAGTTTTTCAAATGATTCGTTGATATTGATGATCTGGGGATGGTTAATATTGATTCATGAGGATAGTAGTGGATAATGGGACCAAAATCCTTTATAGCATATGTTGTAGGAGTGGCTACAAACCATGCATGGACACAGGACTTTGCAACGCGTGGCGAGCCATGTAAATTGCACACAGTCACATCAACATGCTGCTTCCTTTGACGCCCATTTTCTATTGTTTCATGGGGACCCATGTGGCTATGCAGGTTGTGATGCTCAAAATTCTTCAACTCTTGAAATTAATATAATGAGAAGGTGAAATTTAGAGAGTTTGGTTGAAATTTGTTATCTATTTTTCTGATGAATTTGTAATGGATTGAAGCAGGTCAATGAATATCTTTATAGTGGGGATTATAATACTCCTGATTGTCAAGTTTTTCCTCAATCAAATCATAGGTTAAATTTTGACCTCGAAGAGGAGATTCATATCCAAGAAGCGGAGATGAAGCGTTAGTTAAGATTGATGGATCACTAAAAGTTAGCATGGATTTGATTTTGAAGGGAGTGCATATGAGTTTTCCAACAAATATGCTGGAAAGACTGGTTTTATTGTTCCGAGAACATGGGTTGATAAATCAAACTAGTATGTAAGAGGACATTTTGTTGTATTAAATAAGATCAAAGACATCAACGATTGTCCCTCATGGATTGAAGAGCTTTAAAGGCACACATGGTGTTTATCCTTCCTCTTGTTGGAAACTACGACTGGGGAATGTGAGGTCCTGCATGGTGTCCAACAATTACTCCAAACTGACATACAAAATATAGAAGACATAACATTCGCTTAGACATTATAGTTTCCCAAGACATTAATTGAGTAAATATCACGCTTCCCACATGCTATTAAGGATTTTAAAACTCATCTGATATATGTTAGTATGATCTTAAGTCATATAAGTTTCAATCCGAAAAGTAATGAGTTACCATACCGTTATGGAACTGAAATGTACCGATACAAGGCAAGTCATACCGGTTTCAGGCCCTTGGTGATTTGCACACCGAAATTGTTACTTAAATCCATGGGTGCATCTTGGAGTAATTAAGTCATGGCTGAAGAGTTCTATTGGTACATATTGATGTTAAGTTGTTAGTTGTTGGCTCCTAAAGGAGCCAGTGGCTTCATTGATCCACAAGGGCCTAGTGTTCAACCCATTATCATATGATGTTCAAGTCTTGCATGGATCCATTGGGATTCACCCAAAAGGATTTACTATAATAACTAGTAACATGTGAACTCTAATAGATAAACACTCCATAAAAAAAAAAAAAAAAATTAATAAACGTTTTAATTTCGATAAAACAACACATTGTTCGGATTCATGATGAAAGTTATGGCATAAGTTTGATGCCGGTTGCATGCAACTCCTCCTTTTTCTGGCTTGTGGATTGGCAATGAGAGCACTAAACTCCCACAGGTGCAATGTAATATTACATAGGTTGATTACAATCAAAGGTGATCTAATAGTCTATTACATTGGTTGATTACATTCAAAGAGTAAGTTGGTACAAGTTAAAGGCTCTAAAAGGGCAAGTGGAAGGCTCAAAAGAACATGGATGGAGGTAGTAAGAAAAGATTTGATGACCTATAGTCTAACCCTTCTTTAGTGCCACATATAGTTTGTGAAGTAACACTCTTAACTAAAGTTTCTTCATGTCAATTGGCTAATGACATACATTACCAGCATAGACAATTTCATCAATTTGGATGCTATAACTGGAGATTCCGTAATTCTTTATTATAATTTATATCACTTCTTTAGGAAACATACTTTGAATAACTATCAGGAAATTTGAAGGCTTCGTCATATTTTGAACCAATTGCCGCAATTTTAACAAATCTGTCACAAATAGCTATAGTACTTCCTTAAATATTCCTTAGGGGATTGCCTTATATAACAAATTGAAGATGGTCTTTGGCATTACCAACCATCACCTCTCTTCTCCAATTCTTCAAAATATAATGGGGAGGAAGTAGTTGCACAATCCATCTAAGAAGGTGCTACTCCTGCTTCATATCATGCTTTGTGCTTGCACTCCCACTCCCTAGTTTTATACTGTTAACATTCAGTCCTTCCCTGCTCTCACACTTGAATTTATTGTTGCTTCGCTTCATGCTTTGTGCAATTATAGGAGTACCTTAATATTATAATAATCTAGCACTTTCAATGCATCTACGCTTGCATATGCCATTTTTATAGCATATACATGGTATATGCGGTTTTATGATTGTTGGTCATTATGCAATCACATACAGAAATATGTGATCGCATACGGCTTTAAAATTAAACCCCCCCCCCCCCAAAAAAAAAAAAAAAAAAAAAACACACACACACACATTTTTGTGTATATGATTTCATTTGAGTAGTTGTTAGTTGATCTATTTTAGCCTAATAGATGTAATAAATGTAACAAAATTTTAATGAAATTGGTATAAAACTACGAAAACCATCCTCTACACTTATAGTGTTTTTACATTTTTTTAAATACCTTTTTATAATTATTTTTCAAAAAAATATTTTGGGGGGCCATGCGATTGTGCAATTACATATGCACATTCCAGTTGGGTCGCAGATGATTGCATATGCCATTTGACAACAATGATATGCACTTGATTTTTTTTTATTATAAATAACTTTAAACTCAAACATTGTTCTAAGCTCATCACATCTTTGTATAGCACAACCAAGAAATTTTTCTACTCATTTTAAAACATTTGAAATACTTAGGAGGTGTATGCCTTTGCTTCTTCCATCAATATTTTTCATGTCAACAAATAATATTATGGTGTTTTGCCTTAGTTTGCCTTAGTTTGGAATTAGCTTGTGATTCTTGGTATCAGTGATGAGCTACTACCCCTTGGTAATGTATAAAGAAATGCAAGAGGTTTTATTTGGGGCGTAAGTATTTTTTAACACATTATTCATGCTCTTGCTTCATTATGTGCTTTTCATGTCAGCATAAAATGTATTTTTGGCATATACAAAAGCACAATTTTCTCTTTCTTTAAACAATTTTTGTAGCCATTTATTTTACATTAGATTGTAATTCTCAATTATATTTTTCTATGCGATTAGAAACTCAATCATTTATACTATATATAATGTGAGTAGAGGGGGGAAAAGTTACCTCTACAATTAGTTTTCCTTCGGAGCTGGACATTGAATATGTAAAGGACAGAAAGAAATTTTAAACAGCTAGGGTTATTTTCAGAACTTGAAATTGTAACTGATTTCCAACACACAATTAGGATTTCATAAGGCATACTGTTGTGGTATTCATTATGTGCTTTTCATGTCAGCATAAAGTGTATTTTTGACATATACAAAAGCACAATTTTCTCTTTCTTTAAACAATTTTTGTAGCCATTTATTTTACATTTCATTAGATTGTAATTCTCAATTATATTTTTCTATGTGATTAGAAACTCCTCAATCATCTATACTATATATAATGTGAGTAGAGGGGGAAAAATTTACCTCTGCAATTAGTTTTCCTTGGGAGCTGGATTTTGAATATGTAAAGGACATAGAAAGAAATTTTAAACAGCTGGGGTTATTTTCAGAACTTGAAATTGTAACTGATTTCCAACACACAATTAGGATTTTATAAGGCGTACCGTTGTGGTAATGGTGGGTGTAACGGTGCCCACCATTACCGATACGGTTATGGGCCGTATTGGCTGTTGCAGCCCCGTAACGGTCGATACGCCCCCTGTAACGGTCAGAATTTTTCTTTGTTCTTAAAAAATCCAGAAAATCCAGAAAATTCTAAATATTCCAAATATGCATTCATTTATAATTTTGAATGTGTTTATGGTGGTGTAACATTCAACTCTTTGGTGAGAAAGCTGTATCGAGTTGTTTGATGAATTTATGAACCCGACAGCCTGGAATTGACTGCAAAACTCAAAGATTCAAGTTCATAACTATCTAATACCAATGATAGATATATTAGAATGAATTTAATATCAAAATATCTCACATGTATAGGTGTTTGCTATTATTTAATTTACTCTACAATTCTCATTACGTACCTGTTCTTGAGGAGTGTGAGGTGAGGACTTGCATAAATTACAATGTTTACTTTATTCTATCGAAAGTCTTGAACATGCTAGAGATTTCTCCTTTCTTGTAATTCCCATCCTGTCATCCTTAAGATATAAAAGAAAGGAAAAAAAAAATAGTAGTGTCTGATTTACTCCCGTGCAACTTGATTAAGGATTACTTGATTGATTGTTAAGGGAGTTATTTTAAGTACAAGTTTGGCAGTGTCAAGTGTGTGCTTGATGAATGTGTGGGTAATGGGTATAGAAATACTTACCTTAAATGTAAATAATGTTGAAAAAAAAATACTAACCTTAATAAAACTCTCGAGTTACCACCAAAATGAATATATGTTTTGTTGTGGTTGCTCGACCTCCACGTTCTTGTCATCATTAGGTTGTAGTTGTGGAGTAGCTGTTGCATATCCATAAAATATCCAGTGCAAAAGAGAAAAATCAGATCAACAAAATTAGAGGATGACTAATCCTGACTAGGCAATGACTCTGACCCCGAGAAAGGATATCCACCAATGCCCGTTGAATAGTCATATTGGTGCCCATACTTGGGCTGTTTTGAATAACTTGGATTTGGATATGGATCTGGATATTTGTAATCATATGGAACATGTGGATCAGGACTACTCCAGCATGAATGTGACGGAATAGGCTCTGTATGATCCCATCGGTCGTAAGAATATCTATAATTCCCGGTACCATAAGCCTGTTGATGTTTCGGACCTCTTGGTGGTGCACCATTGGAGCTAGCCTCCTCTCATTGTCTGTATCTTGACTTAATAAACTCATTAAGTCCGACCTCGCGTACCCTGTCGATGCTCATTGGCCTTGCGATCTGTAGATGGCTATATGCCGGTGTGCCGAGCAACACTAGAAGTGGGACCAACATCAAGTGCATCATCACCATCACTACTATACTGCTTGTACTCTTTCATTGAGCTAGACTTTGTATGAAATCTATCCCTTTCTAGGTCCAACACAGCTACACGATTCTCTTGTTGCGTCGTACGTATTATTGAGTCATCCACTTCCAATCCTTCACTATCATCTTCTATTTGTTTTTCTCTTACTTCCAACCAAGGTAGAAGCAGGTTGTCCTCATCATCAATATTGTCCATGTTTATTGGACAATCGTCTGTGTCACTGGCGGCTGCTGTAGTAATGTTCCTATCATGTCGCCACATTCTTAGCCTCATGTTATAGTGCATGAAGACATGCTTATCCAACGTCCTAGTTTGCAATATATTCCTTTTCTTTGAATGAATAAGTGTAAAACAACTCTAGTTCCTTTCGCAGCTAGAGGAAGATATTGTCTGGCTCAAAACTCTTACTGCAAGTTTTTGGAGAGCCTTCGCACTTTCTCCGAAATTCATCTACCATTCGACAGGTGACAACCTAGATATTGCATGTTGTGCAAGAGCATCTCCAAAGTTACCCTGGCGATTTTCATATGTATCTAATTCATTCAATGCTGTTATTTGCATATCTAAGTCGGGATCTAATCTCTTTATCACATTCTTTAGCCCGACAGGAACCTCATCATCTACAACAAATGATTGGGCATATATGTATTTAGGATTTAGATAGTAACTTGTTGCATAAAGTTCATGATGGAGTTGTCATATCCATCTCTTATCGATCATCCTTCAGTAGACCTCCCAGTTTAAACAATTACGTTGAATTGCTAGCGTGGCCTTATCCATGGTATCATAGAGGAAGCCCATGGTAGGTGCTTCATTGGTTTCAACAAGACAGTACCCTTATTAGTGGCTCCATCACCTTTAAGATCTTTTGGACCTTCTTCCAATATTTTATTGCCCCTTATGGTCTTCACAACCTCAAATGGTGTTCCTGATATCTTCTTCCCATGTTTTGTGTTGAGCTAATCTTGGAAAGTGAACATCTCACTCAACTCTCTCCTATGCTGGTACAAACTCTTCAGGGCTATAAAGCTAGTTGCAAATCTAGTCGCCCCAAGCCTAAGCAACTCTCTTCCCTTTGTAAAGATCCTCAATATTGTAACTACTTGATTATGATTGAAAATAAATGTCATTACTTCTCTTACCCTTTTGACCATTTCCTTAAATACTCTTCTTCTTCCTGATATCTTCCAATATAAGATCAATATAGTGGGCAACACATGGTGACCAAAATATATGTGGTATCTTTATCAACTTTTGTCCTGGAGCCTTATATGTTGCTTCGTTATCTGTAACAATATGCAACACATTCTGCTCTCCAATCTCATCCACCATTTTATCAATTACAGAAAAAAATATAAGTAACATTTTTTGTTTTATCTTATGCATCAATTGACTTATGGTACACCGTTCCCAAGTGGCAATACACCATAAAGTTGATTATGCTGTGTCTGGTTGGACTAGTGCAACCATCGCACATGATCGTGCATCATCTGGCCTGCCATATGGGTTTCAAGATAGCCACAAATGCTTTCACATCCGCATACTCTGCATCTATCCATTTTTTCCTAATCTCCCTAGTCGTGGGAGCTTTAATTCCTTCACTTGCTTCTGCTGCTGCATCAATTACCACCTGCCAATATGGAGAATTGGCTGCATTTGGGGGTTATTTTGACATGTATAAATTACTTTGCCGCTGCCCTACCTAGTTTCTCAATGAAAGTTTTACTCCACATTTGTTTTGTCTTTTTTTGTTTAGCTGATTCTTTCTTAAATAGGAATAGATCAATAAAGGGTCTCCTTAACTCATCTTTTTCTACATCCACATGCAAATGGGCATTACGTGAAGATGCCTCCCGTTGACCGCCAAACATATGTCGTAATTCACCTAACCTACCCCCACTTACAGATGTAGTCACACTGCCAGTTACACCCCCCTGGTATCACGTATAGATCCCTCGCCAAACACGCGTTGACGTTCTCGTTCTTCACGAGCAAGGCGTACGCTCTCTCTTTTAGCAATAGTTATTTCCCGATTTAAATCTTCGTCAGATCTCTTCATCACGAATGCCCATATATTAAGGACCAAATACCTCTCGTCAAGCGACTTCCAAAATTGCATCTTTCTTCTTCTGCACAGCAGCTTGTTTCCCATTCGACTCATCCAAACTTGCTCGCATCAAAATCATGATCTCTTTTAGCACTCTGGTACATCCCGTAACTTGACCCTTTCGATGTGCCAAATATTGTTTGAGTCATGTAATTCCATTAGTTATTAGTCTATCACAATAGTTGCACTTCATTTGGTGCCTACTACCAATTACCATCCGATAATGTTGCCATCCAATATCCTCACTTGTTGGCTAGACATTCTCTTAGCTAGATATGGCCTATGGAAGAGTCTACTCGATTCTGTGTGTCTAAATACAATTTTTATAAGAGAACGAAATAATTAAATCTCGAAACTTGTAAATAGATTAATGAAATAATGTTCTAACTTCTTCTTAATTTAATCAATAAAAAAGAAATTTAGTACTAAACCCTATGATTATGAAGCTCCAAAACCTGCCCAAAATAACAAAATATAAACATACAATCACTAATTCGAACAAAAAAAAGAAGAAGATTGAATCAATAATGACAATATGACATTCAAGCACATCATGCTATCTTATATTAATACAAAATTGTTATTCAATCATTAAACAAGAAAAAAAAAAAAAAAGACATGCTTTTCTTAATTTTTAAAAATAGGCCAAAAATAGTCCGTAAATACAAAAAATAAAAGAAAAAAGAGAAGCAAATCAATTGCATAATATGTAAAAAGAACATTTATATGTTCTATTATCATTAACACATCATATTCAACCACTAAAACAGAAAAAGATTGAAAAGATTGATTTTTCTAATTTTTAAAAATAGGCTGAAAATAGTTCGAAAACACAAAAATTTACCAAAAAATACCAAATCAATTGCATAACCTGTAAAAAGAACATTTATATGTTCTACTATCATTAACACATCATATTCAACCATTAAAACAGAAAAAGATTGATTTTTTTTCCTAATTTTTTAAAATAGGCTGAAAATGGTTTGAAAATAAAAAAATATATATTAAAAAAACAGAATCATTTGCATATAATATGTAAAAAGAACATTTATGTGTTCTAATATCATTAACACATCATATTCAACCAGTAAAACACAAAGATTGATTTTTTTTCTTAATTTTTAAAAATAGGCCAAAAATAGTCCATAAATACAAAAAATACCAAATCATTTGCATAATCTGTAAAAATAACATTTATATGTTCTAATATCATTAACCCATCATATATATATATTGAAAAACACTTGATTTTTCCTAATTTTTAAAAATTGGTCGAAAATAGTCCGAGAAAAAAAAAATCAGTTGCATAATCTGTAAAATGTACATTCATATGTTCTAATTTGAATAACGCATCATATTCAACCATAACAATAGAGATTAAAAGAAATGTATAAATATTTATTTTTGAAGATTTTTTGGAAAATGGCCCACGGAGCTTCGATATAACAAAATTCTTGAAATAACTTGTTTTGATCCTCAAATTCAAGATAAGAGTGATTGGACTTTGCAGTATAATAGTTTAAGAATGAATTTGGAAAAAAAAGTGCTTAAAAATGAGAAAAATTGCAAAACAACTAGTCGTTTACAACCGTTGTGCCCTAGCTGTTACAAGGCAGTAGCGGCCATTATGGGGCTTAACGGCCGATTCGAGCCGAAACTAGGGCGTCACTGTTTCGACCCCCGTGTGGTGTAACGAACTCGGCCGTTATCGTTATGTATCAGCCATTACGGCTGATACTTAACCAGTTTGGTTCAACCTGCTTGAACTATATTCCTTTCCCCTACTTCAACTACCGAATTAAGAAGTTGAAACAAGTTGTCCGCGTTCTTAGAAATGTTTGATGCATTAATGGACCTCAGAAAAACTGTATCACCAGGATTATTTACCAAAAATCTGGTAACAGGCCCATTTACTTTGTTGGTTCATCCATCGGATGCTCTTCTAATTCGTTTAAAAAAAATCGGATACTTTTCTTGTATATTCCCAAGCTTTTCTCAATCTCTTGAACTTCCATCTTTAGGTATTTATTTCTAAGTTCATGGTAGCTTGGAAGCTTCAAACCCATTCCAAAAGATGCTACTGCATCCATCATAGCAAAAGAAAGAAAGAAAGAAAAAAAGACGGGCTTTTAATAAAATTGAAAGGAAGAGTGGTCGCATATAAAAATCTCGAGATTGCAAGACATACATTCCCTCTGTCCACCTTTTTCCAATTTTGATGTAGGGTGGATTGCTTTCCTCCCCACCTTTCCTACCTACAAAATCATACATTGACCTCATTGCCTCCACCCCATTCTTCCTCTTCCCCCTCACTGATCTCATGTATAATCAGAACTCTTTCAATGTCATGCATGGCATCTTTCTTTTGTTGCGTCTCATTCATTCCACCCAACAAGTAAAACTTCACCACTTCGTCACTTGGGTATATACAACAACATTCTTCTTTCTGCTAGGTGATATTTCATTTGAAAACCCCTCCCCAATATGCCTTTCCAAAAAAAATGCATCATAAGTGAAGGTTTGGAACAATATCCCATGTGATACCATTAGCATGATCATCCTTCCCCTTTCCTTTCACCATGTTGAATATCAACCAAACCCTAAAGACTCAAAAGTAGGCCCAAAAAAAAAGCACAAAAACTAAGGAGACGACTGAGAGAGTTACATGAAAATACCTTAAAAATAAAATGAACATGAATGGCAAGATTTCCTAAAGAGTTTATATGTTTTTGTACCTTTCTTGATGTGGTAATGCGTGGAAACAAGTGCCATTTGTATCCAATTAGAGATGAGAAAGAATTTTGGATTCTTCTCACTTGTTTTTTTTTAAAAAAAAAAACAGTAAAATACCCCCAAATCCTCTCTTTGTTTCTCAAAAGGTGTAAAAAGTGTAAAGTGAAGTTATATTTTAACCTAAGTGGCCCTAAATAACTTTTAGAAACAAAACATGGGGAAACCAAAAAATAAAAAAATAAAAAATAAAAAGAAGAAGAAGTGCATCTTTTTATTTTATTTTATTTTTCTGATTTTCAGTGCCCCTGCTATGTGTGTGAGAGGGGTGTAATCAATGGACCATCTCTTCATTCATTGTTCATTTGCAAGAGAGTGTGGGAAAAATTTTATAGCATTCTTCAAGTCTTCTTGGGTGATGCTGGGGTCCATGGTGGGTCTCCTATTAGCTTGGCCTAGAGGCGGACAGCGGACTAAAGAAAAAGGAGGGGATGGTGCAGAAGCTTGTAATGATGGCGGTTTAGTGGGTTATTTGGGTGGAGAGAAACTGGAGATATTTCGGAAACAAGACTGGCTCTGTGATGGATGTATGTGAGAGGGAAAAATGTATATAATCGGCTGGGCTTCTTGTATCATGGATTTCGACTGCAAGATTTTGACCAAAATGAGGGGTCGTTCTTAGGTGGGATGTAATGTACCTTTGTTTTTGAGCCTTCGTTTTCTCCTAAATAAATAGTCATTACCTTAAAAATAAAAATAAAAACCTGACAGAAAACATACGATTTGTTCAGATATACAATTTGAACATATGATTCAAATTGTGGATTGTACTATGCAATTCAAATTGTATATCATACAACTGTGAGAACACTTGGTTAGCAGTACAATGTATTCATTTTACAACACATACTTGTATTACATTTATAGTTCAGACGGCTGCTAGAAGCCTTGAACTTCTGACTATTAAAAAACAGGCAATTCCTGGCTCTCGCCCCTGCTTCATGCAAACAAGTGCCAAGTGGAGTTCTTTTCTGGATTTGGGTTTGACCAGACACTGGGTGGGGGAAGATCAGAACCCTTTTTGACTTCCATTTGGCATGGCATTAAGCCACCCCAAAGTTTTTTCCAACTCAGACATGAGTATGCTGCTCATTTTGGAGTTTCTTTGTAATCATTGTGGCTGTCACATGGTTATCATATTCCATACAATTCTCCAATTGGAAGATACATGAATTAGTCACTTCAGGTCCTGTAACTCAAAAACTTTATTTTTTTATTTATTTATTTTTATTATATTGGCAGACCGATTCTGTTCATAACCTTTATTTAAAAAGTAAAAAAGAAAAATTGTACTATTCAAGCCACATCCATACCATGCTAGGCAACGGTGCAATACCTGATGAAGTTCTCAAGCAACTCAAGATCCATGAGAACTCAAAGATGAACCGAGTCTGAAAAACCAGTCCATTTTCAAAAGATGGAAAAAGAAATTCGTAAGACACCTCTTCAGATGCTAATAGGAAACTCACTTATTGATTCCATGATTTAAACAGAGATAGGTTTTGAGGCTAACGAATGTCGATGAACCTTGATATAGGCTAAAACATCAAAGGTTTCATCAGAAGTGCCATCAATTAGATGCCAATGATATGAATGGAATGAACAATTGATAGCAATTTGGTAATCCTTGTCAATTAACAGAGGGGGAGAGATATTCACAAGTATTCTCAGAGCATTTTGTGTCGGCTCATCTGAACTGCTTTAGCTTCTGCAATGGTTATTATGACTACTGCCCTCAATTGTCCCTGCCAGGCTATTAGAAGATTTTGATAGAGCTCTCTCGGGGGGGTTGGTGGACCAAGGATTCCACTGCTTACAAAGCTTCTTATATTTGGAAAGGCATCCTTCAAGCAAAAAGGCCTGTGGTGGAGAATGTGGGTTTCGATCTGGGGAATGGTGCCGCAATTCGTTTTTGGGAGGACTGTTGGCTGGGGGATTTGAGTCTGAAGGACAGATTCCCAAGCATATATCGTCTCACTGCTATTAAAGATGCTCCTATCATCAGTTTTTACTCCCTATCCAATGCCGGTATTGTTTGGGACATTCCCTGTCGCAGAAATCTCACCGAAAGGGAGGTAAATGATTACGCTGGGTTACTTGGGTGCCTCTCTAGTGTTAATCCGACTCAGACGGAACAAGACAGAGTAATCTGGAAGAGGGACAAAAATTCTCGTTTCTCGGTCAAATCTCTATACACAGCAATCGCCCCATCTCCGTCTCAAGTTTCTCGCGCCTTTCCTTTCATTTGGAAGTACCAAGTTCCCCCAAAATTCATCTGTTTCTCTTGGCTGGCGTCTAAAAACAGGATTCTAACGATCAATAATCTGAAAAAGAAAGGCATGCAGCTCCCTAATACTTGTCTCTGCTGTATGGATAATGAGGAATCAGTAGACCATCTCCTTGTTCACTGTCAGTACATTTCCCAGATTCGGGCAGATTTTTGGGCTAGATTTAATGTCAGCGGTTGTGTGCCGGCCTCTGCCGCTCAGCTGCTGTCTCTCTGGCATGGGTGTAATCTGGGGAAAATCAGATCGACCGTTTGGAGAATGGCTATCATAGCAATCTGGTGGGCGGTCTGGAGCGAAAGGAACAATAGATGCTTCAACAATTCTCAGTCTTCGGCAGCCATAGTGGGATCCAGGGCGAAGTATTTACTTATTGAATGGGCTGCTAATATAACCTTCCTCAAGGATTTTAATTTTATGTTCCTAGGACAGTAGTTGTTTCCTTTTCTCCTTTTTCTTTTCTTTGTTTCTGCCATCTCGGCAGTGGCTGTCCTTCTTCTTTCTTTAATGAAATCCGTTACTTTTATAATTTAAAAAAAAAGAAGATTTTGATAGAGCCACGGACTGATGATTGATATCTGATCCTACATGTCCTTGAAAATGCCAATTTTAGATTGAAGCCTATAGCATGTCATTTCCCAGAAGCTGCTAGGTTAAATGTCTCAGTTATTGTGCTTTCCAAATTTCTTCTTGATTATTTAGTATTTTCTGATATAATGAAATATTGATAATGCCTCTACAATGTCAATGAAATGAAATTAAATTGGTTGATCATTTGGGTGGGCCCTGCATGTCAATGAAATGGTTTCTTTCAAGAAGCCTTTTATTGGTATCAATTTTCATCTAAAATCTGTCTTTGAAACTCTTTACTGAATCCCACTCTTCTGCATCTATTGGATTAATCTGATTTCAGTCTATTGTGGCAGTTCCTGAATTCTACTAAAGATATCAGCTCTTTTATAAATCTTCAAGTTGTAGAAGCCAATAGAGTGGGATGGTTACGTATGGAAGGAGGCTAATGTTGCACACTTTCATATATAGTTGGTTGCAGTTTGTACTTTCTTGTAATTTTCTGAAAATGTAATAGGAGGCATCTTGACTTTTGAGAATTGTAGGCAGTGAATTTACAGGTTCCAACCTCTATCAGGGAAATCAAAATCAGTCTTGCAGATAAAAGGGCACAATAAATATCTTAAATCTCACAGCCATTAATGTCTATATTGTATGCCTAAGGGTGTTGAATCATATGCTGGGATTGGTATGTTGTGTGCTGATAACTGTTTGGTTGATTGTCTCCAAGTTTTCAACAGACCTAAGCATCCATACATGGGGTATTTATGTGTTGAAGCACCCATATATATAATTTAGCATGACATGGTAGAGTTATATCTACAAGTCTTGAAGCGTCTTTCATTTTATTTTCATTCAATCTTGTATCAAACCACATTCCCGTACCTTACCCTACTAAACATGTCATGGTTATCGTTGGTCCTTACCAAGTTTCTAACAACAAATTCATGTCAACGATCTATCGTTACATTGTCATAAAGTTGTTTTGATTGCCTTTTGTGTGAAGAATTTAGGCGATACGCTGACGTTGTGAGAATCATGCTGCCGCAGCTTTTACACCTGGCATGTCATCCACAACAATTTCTAGCAGTGTTCTATTTTGTACTAATTGTTTCTCCCATCAATGATCTGGTTCAAGGGGGGTAAAGGAACTATGGATTTGAGATTAGTAGACCATGCTGTTAGAGTTGGACAAATTGTGATGGAACTTAGAAGGGATACTTCGGCTGCTCAAATGGACATGAAAAGAACCTTAAAGAAAATGAATTGTTTCTCTATTGATGTAATAGAATGAATACGAAGTTATGGTTTTTAAAGGCTTCTTGTCTCTGTGAGAAAATTCGAGAAATATTCTCATGCTTATCCATGGTAATCTTAAGAGATCCCAAGCCCATCTCAAAGATTTACTTTGATTACAAGAATATCCTCGTAGGAACTATACTATTTCTTAACACAACCCCTATTCAGCTTCGCTTCTTTGGTAGGCAGCTATCCATGGAGTTTGAGAAGAAGGCTGGAGGAAATTAGGGAGCACTGACTTAGTGTACTTTTCGTTTCTCCTTTAAAAAGAAGATTAAATGAAATGTCCTTAGGCCAAGAAAAAGAAAAGACAACAAGAAGTGCCCTTTTCACATATTCAATGGTTAGGGACATTGTAGCAGATGATTTAGCCTACAGGGTTCCACTCTTCAATCATTTTTATTTGGAGTTTCTCTTCCTCTGTGGGTTTTCTCCTCTTCTTGATAAAAAGAGTTTTTATTTATTTATTTATTTAAGGATTAGATGTTACAAATGTTTTTGTCAACATGTTGAGCTAAAAAATTGTGAATTACTTGTGACTTGATGATACAATCAAAATAGACAATTAGTTTTCGTAGTGAGGACCGTTTTAGCCTATGTTTCTAAACTGGCAGTTGAATAGTGTGCTAACTTGCTATGCGTGGGGCACTCTTCTGGTAAATCTGCACATATACTTGAGGGTTTTTCACACTTGCTTTGGTTGCTTCTTTGTGTGGCATGGCATGGCAGCTTATGGGCGGAACCCTTTTGGTGAGGATGCACATAAAAGAAAACAATGCACTTTCTCTTATCCATTGTTTGATGACAAGAGCATTTTGAACTTTTCCAAAGTGTCTTTTAGATTTATTGGTTGTTCGAGACCGTTTGTTGGTTGTTCCAAGGTTGGGTCATGGTGTCGTTCGAGAGTTGTGTTGTGACCCACCCACGTCTTGGCCTGATTTTGGGACATGAGGGGGTTAACATGATTGACGGAGGAGATCAAATGCACGTATCTCGGTACAAATGTGAGCATACTAAGGAAAACGAACCCATAAGTCTTGACTATGTCATATTTTCGGCGTGGGGCCCACTTGATGTCCATCAGACACCTAAGCCCGGGCATCAGATTCGGCCCTTCAAGAAAATGGGAGGCCTTGACAAAAATCAGCTGGATCCAATACTGAGGTAAGTCTACAAGTCTACACCAATGGGTGGTGCACCACTGAATGTAGCATAAACATCATGGTGGGTCCCACACGCCAAGACCCTCTTTTCTGTTTCCTCTGGGGTGGCTCTCCTCACAACCCACCAAGCCTATGGAGGGCGTGTCAGGTGGACGGCATGCATTCCTTTCTTGTTGCCCGCCTGAGCATTTGGATCTAGCTGATTTTTGGGTCATCTCATTTTATTCATGTGTTGTGTCTTACGCATGGCAACGATGTGTGCCACGTCATGGTGGGCCCTACATAAGAGTCAAAACTATATGGTTCCATGCTTGTGTAATAATAGGCTTTGGTGAACAATATGTAGGCTGTAGCTATCCACCCTCTATATCCAACAGGGAACCCATCTTTGTTTCAGATCGAGTGATCTCAGGTGGGCCCAATACAGATGTGAATCAAAACCCTTTAATTATTGAGTTAAGATCTTCAATAATCCTCTTTTTGCTTTATTGTTCAAATCAACAGTAATAGATGAGAACCGATCATCTGCAATTCAGTTCACTTTAACCACGTCTTCGTCTAGAAAGTAGGAAGGAAAAAAAACAACCAGTGATTGCATTTGACAAATCGTACAAATATAGAGTCCATGGCCCAAATGCAAAATGTATCTCAACTCTAGGACCCAACGTGAAAAATAGGGTAGATTTTCCAAATTAAGGGTGGACCATCATTTAGTAGAAGACGATATCATCTTCTGGCGATCCAGATTATATTCCTCGATGGACCTCACCTCGAATTTTCAATCTGGTTGAGCAATTCTCATTATCTAGCATCTTGCTTAAATATGATTCTAGCCCAGTACAAGCTAGAATTTGGATGACAAGTCTTGCTTGATGAGGTGTCAATCCTTTGTAGAGGTTTGCTCAGATAGATCCTTATGTATTGCAATGGGTCTGATCGACTCGAAGACTTGACCCCACTCGGCTCCAAAGTTATTTAGTTCTATTTCAAATTCTTTCATAATCAGTCATAGACATTCAAAAGTTATATAAGAAATATTACAGGATTTGACACAAACTAGTGACTGGGTGTGGTTTAAGTTGTTTAAGAAGTCAATGGTTTGATTTCCACTTTTTCCTTTTCACCTGTTTACACTTATTTTCATGTTTAAGTTGTTTAAGAGGTGAATGGTTTGATTTCCACTTTTTTCCTTTCACCAATTTACAACCATTTTCGGCGCCCTGACGTGGGCCAATTAAAGGTTGCCACGTGTGGACACTATGTGACCACAACTGGCATGAAACCTAATCTCCTCCGAGAGTAGTGTTGGTTACCCATTATAATATGAAATTGGAATGGTTAAATGTGAAGATTACTTTTTCATATGGGAAACTAGAAGAGAAGATATACATGAAACAATTTAAAGGGTTTAAGGTGTATGGAACAAAGAATAATATTTGTACGTTAAAGATATCATTGTACGGCCTGAAACAATCACATAGGGAGTGGTACAAAAAGTTTGATTCTTTCATGTTGAGCTAATGGTTTATCAAAAGCAAATTCAATCATTGTGTCTATTTCAAATCATTGAGTGATGTGAAATTTATTATTTTGGTATTGTATGTTGTTGATATACTTATCGCTAATCATAACATGTCTGAAATTAATATATTGAAGGCTGAGTTATCTAAGACATTTAAGATAAAAGATCTAAGAGCTGTAAAAAAGATTCTCAACATCAACTTATACAAAGACAGGGAAATGAGTAAGCTATGGTTGTCTTAGGAGAAGTATCTTGAGAAGGACTTGGTTAAGTTCGGATTGAAAAATATTGAACCGGTTAACACCCCCCCACACTGCTCACTTTCAACTTTCTTTGGAATAATGTCTTATATCAAATGAAGAAAAGTGGTAAATGTCTCGTATACCCTACTCGAGTGCGGTTGACAGTCTTATGTATGGCATGGTCTGTATTAGACTAGATATTTCACATGCGGTGAGTTTTGTGAGTAAAAACATGTCAAACCCCGACACGTAGCACTGAGAGAGTGAAATGGCCACTTCATTATATATGAGATACGACGAACTACGTTTTGACATTCGAAAATTTTGAGGAGAGACTAGTAGGTTATATAGATTCGAATTATGTTGGTAATGTGAACAATAGAAAGTTGACTTCCGATTACTCATTTGTGTCAGCGGGTGAAGCGATCAATTGGATGTCAAAGCTTTAGTATGTGGTTGCACTTTCCACAATCAAAGTGGAATACATGGAACTGAGCAGCATTCAAGGAAGCTGTTTGGTTGAAATGAATGATGAATAAGTTGGAGTTTCAACAGGAAGACATGCTTGTGCATTGTGACAGCGAAAATGCGATCAATTTGGCGAAAAACTTGGTGTACTATTCCCAGACTAAATACATTAATGTTCATCATCATTTTATCCAGCAAATGCTAGAAGAAGGCAATGTCACTTTTGATAAGATTCACACCGGTGAAAATCTGGTGGACATGTTAACGAAGATGATTCCTACAGATAAGTTCAGTTTTTGCTCAACTTCTTTGAGCTTGACAAATAAGGAATGAAGGTGGAGTGTACACGGAAAGCGACAGTGATGGTGTTACTACTGAAGTTTAAAGATGGTGATAACAGCTTGGAGCAGTGGAGATGAAGGTGATTAAAGCCACGATGGAGATTGTTGAAAAGTGTCTTTAATCTGGTCCAGTGGAGTTAGGTCAAGTGAAACTCCATGTGATGTTCCCGATTGACCGAGGTTTGATTCCAGTCGATCAAGAGCCTCTGTCATGGTTTCGGTCGACCGAAGGTCAAGTGGGGTTGACTAAGCAGAATGCATAAGTGCGCGGTTTTGTTTCTAATTCTATAGGGGGTTATATAGATCATGTTAACACGGAATTAGGATATCTCTAAGAGAGAACGAAATAAGCTTAGTACGTTTTTAAAGGTTTTGAGGGAGAAGCTAGAGTTTCTTATATGTAAGTTGTTCCATATCTTGTAACTTTCTAATTACAGTGAATTGTTCATCACTTGGTGCTATAATTTTTTTATACAAAGTTTTTTTTTTTTTCTACATAAAATTCGTGTGTTCTTTGTGATTGACTGAAATTTTCTTTTCCTATTGCGTCGTGATTCCGTCTCACTGGACAACTTGTTGCGTCCCCAACATTAACTATTATTTCTCTTATGTAGAATTTCTTTATCTAAAGCAGGAGGAATAGTTCGGCCAGGTCATTAAAAAAATGCAGTCCCCAATCTCCAGTCTGCACGTGTTCATTGGTGACGACTGATTACATCGTGGCCCACTTGGATGGGCCCCATTAATAACTTTTTGTCATAAATGTTACTATGAAAATCATTACAACATCGCGCATTCGGGATGTTTAAAAGACCAAATGCTGAACTATTACAAATGAAGAGATAAAGAGCTTAAGAGAGAGATTTTCCTTCCGAGGTGAGACTGAAAGAATCAGCAATCGTATGAAACTCCTCCCTAACCTCTGGCCATGCGGACTCTGGCGCCTGAGCATTTAGAGTAAACAAACGGCCCTCACATGAGGCACAGACAGCGACATTGTGACGGAGAAATGAAGAGCTCTGTACTCTGAATTCCAACTTATAGTAGTTGATTTTCCTTGAAGGATCCTCTCTCAGGGCCGAATCTATTAGAGTCACATTAATATCCGGGCTTCGCCCAGACCCAGAAATTGTCCTAATCACAGCCTCTCCAACCTCCTTCGGACCGCCAAAAGCTTCAATTCTGTTGAGAAATACACCATAACTGTCATTAGGGAACTAAATTAGTAGGACATGATTAAAAAAATGTATAGGATAGCTACATGATTAGCAGGAAGAAATGGAGATATTTGCCCAGAGTTATTATGTGATTGTTGTATACCAATCAAATTGAAGGAGAAATTTTATAGGATAGCTATAACAATAGCCATGCTTTCTGGGATAGAATCTTAGGCAATCGAGGAAAAAACATGTTCATAGGATGAGTGCAGCTGAAATGAGGATGTTGAGATAGATGAGTGGCCAATATGTAAAGAGCAAAAGTAGACTCGAATGGTTTGTTTACGTGAGAGAGACCAAGAACTGCGCCGGCTAGAAGGAGTGCGTTGGTGTAAGTTAAAGGCTCAAAAGGGAAACCAGAAGGCCCAAAGGAAATGGGTGAAGGTAATAAGGAAAGACTTGATGACCTATGGTCTAATTGAAGTTATAGTTCTTGATAGAGTGGAATGGTGGAAAATGATTCATGTAGCTGACCTCAATTAAATATGACAAGGCTTAGATTATGATGGTGATTAAGAACATGTTGGTATCAAGTTTTTTTTTTTTTTTTTTTCTACTGATATCGCCACTTTAGCTTGGATTTTTTAAAGCAGTTTTGATGTGCTACCACTGAATCGTGGTTAAGATAAGAACAGGTGAAAGCAGGAAAATGGATGCACGTTCAGTCTTCTGTGACACTCAAACCCCAAGTGAACAGTGCCTGATGGGGCAGCGTGTTAACGACAACGTTGCAGTACAACCAAATTTCTACCTTCCATATAAGTAAAGATAGGGATGGGCATTGGGTCCCTACTCATGGGTCAGTGATAGACTCTGTGACTATCAACACTGAGGTCATGGGTTCAAGTGCCCATTGTGGTGTGTGTGGGTGTAAAAAAAAAAAAAAAAGAAAGAAAAGAAAAGAAAAAAGAAGATAGGGATGGGTGTCACGCAAGTAAAAATGTTGTTGGTGAAGAAGGCAAAAGTGCATTAATCAACAAAGATAGTAAATGGAGCCTTGTTACCAAATGCCCGAAATGGATCATCAAGCCCAAGAGACGCAAATGCCGAGAATAAGAAGGGTTATGCAAGGACACCTCCTCCCATGCTGTTCACACGGCATGTAACTCAAATCCAAAACGCCCAAATAGTGAAACCCAACTTAGATGGGTCATATCCCAAAGTCATTTGGATCATTTTTATATCCATTACATATCCACCAATAGGCCACTTAGGACCATACTTCAATACTTCAACTAGTTGGAAACATTCACCTTTCCTTCTAAAATGATAATCACCACAGATGAACATCCTCCTACCCATGCCTTCTAACAGTAACTCTTCAAATCAAGTAGAGCAGCAAATGGGCTGGTCCAGCCCATTTCAGCTAGCTTTGGATTGGGTTTGGGCTAAGCCTCGAGATTGATGGTTTGGACCCATGCCTAAGTTTTAGGCCCAATAATTAAATGGGCCCAACAAGTAGACCTTGAGTTCACAGGCTCCGCTAGGCCCTAGTCTCAAGTCCTTAGCTCATGGGATGAGCTCGAACATGCTTTTCCTGGGCCAGAACACCCCATTTGCCTTCCTAAAACTACGATAAGTGGCAACCCAAAGAGCAATTAGACATTACTATCATAGATACTCCACCAGTTCTGTATTCACTGTTTCTTCCTTCCCTTTGTATTCTCACTTCTCCCTATGATAACCACCTGATCGAGACAACCCCTAGTTTTGTAACCAAATGCCTTAAAATTAAAAAAGAAAAAGAAAAAGATTCAGGTTCAAAAAATTCTAGCTGTAGTTCATTTCAATGCTTCCCAACCAATGACTTGCATTCTCAAGATAGCTTTGTAGAACAATGGCTCCGTACTTCACATCATTGGCAAACAGAACGATGCACTTGGATGACTCAACTTACCCATCTTATCCACTTTAGATGTTCTTTCATCTTGTTTCTGCCTTTTGAGGTTATCTTAACACTTCTAGAGTGCAAGTCGATGCACAATTGAACTGAGTCACAAGTTTTGGTTGAATGAGGTGGAAAGAACTGAATTTTGATTTCCAATGCTCACATTCATATTGAGGGTCTTGGCTATGAATAGCAACTGCATTACTTTCAAGTTGGAGTCGAAAGAAAGGCAACTGGGATTTGAGGGCTACTTTTGCCACTGTGGATACAAGGAAACATGATCAAGTTTCATCATTGCCTGTTGATCACGTTGAAAGTTCACAATTCAGTTCACTTGTGCATCCAAACACAGCTCAGTCTCCAATCGTTTTGATGTGATACATTGGTCTGAAGAGTCAACTTTCCATTTTCAAGGATCTGACTTGGTAAGATTTCAATATCCCTCAATCATATTACCTTCTCTCATTTATATATATAGCACTTGTACAGTGTGTAGACTTCTATAGCAGGTTAGTAGCATGTAGAGTTGGCAAAAGATTTTTCGAATGTTCTAGAGTTCTCTAGGTGGTTCTTGTATCCAGCGAAGTGTAGAATAGTCTAGGATTCTAGAGTGTTCATGACCACTGGATGAAAGCCACATGGCCCAATACTTGTCACTGACGTAAAGTAGCTAGAAAGTTCTTAAGCCTACAACAGGTGATCCCTCATTCATTTGAGACTCACTCTTTAGAGTTAAAAGTCTCTCCTTAGTGCAATACAAAGTTCTCCCACTAAATCTCGTGTTCCTTATCATCCTAAAAAGTGTGGTGCATAAGAGCTGTATCGGGTTAGCATTGGATCATTGCACAAGAGCCGCACCGGCATGTAGGCTAAAGAATTAGCAAGTCCATGATGTTGGTCTGTATAGAAATCTTCTTCCGTAGATGCCATAAAGAGGGTGTTTGGCTGGCCATGAAATGCTGGGGGCATGCTCCACTCGTATTGTTTAGCCTACAATTTGATGCTCATTCATAAATGGGCTGAGGCGTTTTGAGAAAATGTGTTAACCCAAACAGGTCCCAATGAAATGATTATAGGTTCTCTCCATATTACAAGCAAGACCGGGTTTGCATGAATTTGTTTTGATGAAATAACAAGCATGCAATCAAATTCAAGGTTCAAAGTATCAGTAACGATATCAATTGGCATTAAAAAACTAATGTGAATCTGCATGTGTCGGCCGTATCAGTGTGATTTTTTTAAAGAAATAAAATAATCTGAAAAAATATTAGATAAACCATAAAAAATAGGAATTGCTTATTTTTATCTTAAATGTGGAGTTTGACTTTTTCAATAACCCAATTCATTTTATTTTTATGGATTTAAAGTACTTGCAGTTTGTAAATTAGTTAACACATGAATTGCATATTCTTATTGAAAAGGTTTCAAATCCAACCAATTGGACCACAAGTTACGGTCCACCCAGTGGATAACATCTAACCTATGAAGTGGATGTGGCATCCAATCCATCCAATATGTTGGTCCCACCACGAGTATCTCCTTTGCAAAAATCATCCATATCCACTCATTGAGTGGACCACACTTGTATTTTGCTATTTATCAATGGATAGATTTTGTTTTCTATGTTGTGGCCCACTTGATCGGTAGATAGGGCTGATTTTTTTACTAGCTGATCCTCATGGTGGGGCTAACGTATTGGAAGGGTTGGATGTCACATGCACTAAACAGGTTGGAAGTTATTCAATGGGCGGACATAACTTGTGGTCTAACTGGTTGGACATGAGACCTCATTCTTATCACTTGTAATTACATGTACCATTTGTGAATGTGAGAAACACATGGGTTATATATACTACTACAAGTCTATGATATGAGTCTAACAAGAGGAGGGAGCTGCGCCAAATCCCTTCCCGAGCTAACGGATCTTCTCATCAAAATACCATGTCAAGAACACCAATCCTCCAACCAAAAAAAAAAAAAGAAAGTAAAAAAGAAAAAGCAACTAGTACAAAAGTACATATATTTTATAGAGCTATAGAGCTTTGCTAAGTGCATTATAGAGCTAGCATGCGTATGCAATAAAGTTCATATACAACCTACATGTGCTAGCATGCGTATGCAATAAAGTTCATATACAACCTACATGTGCTAGCATGGCACATCGAATCCATCCATTAGAAAGGAACCACTATATTGATGCCCTAGACCCAAAATTAGGTTGATCCACTGTCAGGTGGGCCATAGTTTGCAAAACATATGTACTGCTCTGAAAAGCTTGCCTAAAGTTTTTTAACAAATCCACCTATTTCCAATACTAGGGCCCACATGCTGAGTGGACCAGATTTATTTTTGGAAAACATGTAGAAGTTCGAACTAACCTGATGGATGGATTGGATCTCGGACAAATGTGCCATCTTGGCACATATATGGTGTGTACATGAGCTTTATTGCACATGTCTGTGCGCTTAGCAAAGCCCTATTTTATATATAAATTACTGCCTGTTTGACTGCCGCTTAGAAATGAGTTCATCTCAATTTAGTTAACAGTTATTATGTCTTAGGGATTACAGTTAGAAGAACCTTACATTTTGAACTTAGATGCTTCTTTTCATGTATGTATGCATGCCTGCTCATATGCCAGTATGCAGATTATTGCATGGTCTACTTCATAAAATACTGCATTTTAGACGAAAATAAGAACAAACTTACGAGAAATCAAGAGGGACCGGAGAAACGATGACACTGACGTTAAGCTCACCATTGGACCCTGGTGGGCCAAACGCGACTATAGGCTCATTAATCTTCTTCGGAGGACGAACAGATTTTTTATCACTCAAGGGCGGGGGATCAAGCGATCTCTCTAACTCTGCCTTTCCAGCTGCTCTGTACAACAGTCTCTGATCTCCAACCCAGTTCGCTGGGTAGATGAATTCTGCGATGGATACTTGTTAGTTCAAAACATAATTCTAAAACTCAGTCGATCGGCTCGAAACTCGGCCAATTCAACTCAACGAGATTTCGAGCCGAGTCACTATGAAACTCGCCCATGAACCCCACTTAGTTCTGACTCGGTTAGACTCGTCAAGCCGATTCACCAACTTGGTTGACTCAAACCGAGCCAGTCTTGAGTGATGGAGCTTTTAATAAATAAAATAAAATATGGTAGGAACAAGACTTGAACCCTAGAGCTTCCACAACTAGAGAAATTGTTAGCCAATAACCATGTGTTAGACTCAATGATGAATTTTGCCATTTTTTAGATAATATGAATTCGAAGCCTCCATTATCACTTTAAACAAATTTCTAATTAATTATAAAATAATTATTAAATATCACGTCAATTCAAGTCGAGTCTTTGAGTCAACCCGACTTGGCTCCATATCGAGTTGAGTCGAGTTTTCAGGTTTTTGAAATATGGTTCAAAACTGATGCAGCAACAACAATTCCTTGATGTTTTTACTACCGGATACGAGGCTAAAATCGAAGCCATCCATTTGTAAGCATGCAGATTTTCAAAATTCCACAAATACCACTAACCATATTGAAGATCTCATTTAGTGTCCTGTAGAATCCTAAAGGCCACAACTCTCCTAAAAATTAATTGCATGGGCAAAAATGTCCATTTGCTTCTGTTGTATATAGCAGAGATTTTTGGGTTTATAACTTCATGGGAATGAACCTGTCTTGGGATGGTAGCTACTCACCGCCATATAATTCATTGTATGTCTAGTGCATCCAGACCATCCATTAGGTGGACCCTACTGTTGATGGCCATGGTATGAAAGAGAAAAAGGCTGTACCAATTGGACAATGTAGATGTTTGATTAATAGACCTTACCTGTTTTTGTGGACTGTTAACCGTTTTCAATATTCATTATTTGTTTGAAAGCCAACTATTGAACAGCTAAAATTACATGGTTTTCCATTATGTTTGAACAAGTGGCGGCAAGTGGGCTCCATTGTTTAGTTATCCAAACTGTTGATACTGTGGCCTTACTATGGATGGCCCATTTACCAAAATTCCTTCAATGGGAAGAATCAAAACCCTTCAATAGGTAGTCAACACATAAATGGTTTAACAGGAATATACCAAAAACTAAAAGAAAGAAGGGTTCCACCCAACCAAGTAAAAAAATCAAAATATTATATAGATAAGATCATTGTTTGATTATATAGATGAGATCCACCACTCCTTGCTGTTTGATTGTTTTAGAATTGGAGGGGGATGATTGAGGACCAAGGCCATTCGGGTTCGAGCTGACGTGGTTGGAAGTGGTGGGATTCTCAAAGTTGTAGTGGTGGAATTTCATCATGGTGGAGGGACATGCAGGCTTTAGGTTATTCCAAAAACTCAAAAAGGAAGGATCAATATCTGGAAGAGCGAGGTGCTAGGGAAGTGGGACGCAAAGGTGGAAAATATTCGAGCCCTCAACCTAAAGGCGGAAAGGGGAAAGTTGTTGGAGGAGGAAAAAGATGCGAGAGTTAAGCTTTCCATAGAATATAGGAATGGATTAAAGGAACTTTTCAAAGGTGAGAGGTGAGTGCGGCCGCAACTAAACAATTTTCCATTCAATCAAATCTCCGAAGCAGAAGCTGAGTCTTTAGAAGAACTGATATCCATGGAAGAAGTTAATGCAACAGTGGAAGCTTTGGGCAGAGATAAGGCTCTGGGGCAGGATGGCTTTCCGATGTTGGCTTTTAAAGATTTTCTAGGGTTAGTGAAAAGTGATTTGGTAAACTTTATTGCTGAGTTCTTTAAAGAGGGAATTTATCGGCGGAGTTGGGAGCATCTTTTATAGCAATTATTCCAAACAAAATGTACCGAGGGCCTAAATGATTTTAGGCTTATTATCCTTATTGGTGGCCCCCTACAAAATCTTGGCTAAAATCCTAGCATCTATATTTCGAGTGGTTCTAAAGAAGGTTATTTTCAAAGTCCAAAGTACATTCATAGCCGAAAGACAAATCTTGGATAGTGTGTTAATTGCCTATTAAAGTATCAACTCGCATCACAAAGGAGAAAAGAAGGGCATTACTTGCAAGCTCTTTTTGTTTTTTGGTTGAAGGATACATTATTTGCAAGCTTGACATTGAAAATTTAGATTGGGATATTTTTTCAATTATACGTTGGGACGCTTTGGTTGCGGGCAAAATAGAGGAGTTGGATTCAAGAATGTATTTGGTCAGCCAAGTTCTCCGTGTTTGTTAATGAGTCTCCTAAAGGTGTTTTTTTTTTTTTATTTATTTATTTATTTATTTATTTTATAAAGGCTTTGAAAGGTCTCCGTCAAGGGGATCCACTCTCCTCTTCTTGTTAGTGGTGGTAGTGGAAGTGCTTAGGGCCCGTTTGGCCGGATGGATTGAAAGGGATTGAATGGTATTAGGGTGGATGGCATGGATTTCTAGGTAATGATGGTGTTGTCAGTGGATTGTCTTGAGATCTATGGGATTGCTATATCCCTGGATTGCTATATCCAGTCTGTTTGGCAAGCCTGGCCAATCCCAGGATTAAACCTTCCCATCCCTTCCAATCCCTCGAACCAAACACGTCTCGGGCAAATTTGAATGGATTAAGGTGGATTGGATGGGATTTAAAGGTAATGATAGTGTTGTCAGTGGATTGTCTTAAGACCCATGGGATTGGGATCAGATCACCAACTCTGTTTGGCACGCCAGGCCAATCCCGGGATTTAACTTCCAATCCCTTCCAATACCATCCAATCCCTTCCAATCCGACCGGCCAAATGGGCCCTTAGTAAAATGTTGGATACAGGTTTATCCATGAAACTCATTCAATGTGGAGAACGTAGAGTTTCAAAGTTCTCATCTTCAATTTGCTGATGATACCGTCCTATTCGGTGATGCAGAAAAAGAAAAGGTAGATAACTTGAAAAAAAAAAAGTTCAATGCTTTGAAGTGGTGCTGGGCTTGAAGGTAAATGTTCTACAAAGTAAGATGCTGGGTGTTCATGTTTCCAAGGAGGAGGTGGAGAGAATAACTGAGGAATTCAAGGGTCATGCCAAATCTTTTACTTCCTCGTACATTGGCCTCCCTTTATGCGTAGGCAAACTTGTGAAGCATCTTTGGGATAATATTATCAAAAAAAAAAAAGTAAAAAAGCAAATGATCAAGGTGGAATAATATGCATCTCTCACTGGAGGGGTAGATTAACGTTAATAAAAGTAGTTATGCCACATTTGTTGCTCTACTTTCTCTTTTTAGGTGTCTAAAGGCTATTGTGGATAAATTGAAGAGATTAAGATGAGATTTTTTGTGGCAATGTGCACAAGAAAATTAGAAGTTTCACTTGTTGACGTGGGGGAAGCTGGAGTTTATGAATTCTGCATCGCTAGGTTACTGGTTATGGAGATTTGGTATGGAAGAAGGTAGCTTATGAAGAGAAGTGATAGCTAGAAAGTATGGTATTGACAAGAGGTGGTGGACAAAAGATTCATCCTTATATAGGGCATAAGCAATGTAGAAGGTAGTTGCTAGGTTGGTGACTAAGTTCAAGGAGGGGTTCGGATTCTCAATGGGAGATGGAATGAGGATTCAATTATGGGAGGATGTTTGGACATGAGAGAGGGTGCTTCAAGAAGAGTTTACGAGGTTAGCAAGGTTATCTATAGAAGTAAATAATCCTATTGCTCAATGTTTTTCACTTCCTGGTGAACTAGTGGTTTGGGCTCCTCCATGTCAAAGGAACTAGTCAAGTTGGGAAGTTGTCGATTTCATTTAGCTATTGGCTTGGCTTCAATGCTATTGGCCTTCCATGGGAGGGAGATATGTGATGGTGTGGAACAAGGAAAAATCAGGTCAGTTTTCAGTTTGTTCCTTCTAAAGATTGATAGATGGGTTATTCTCCAAGGAGCATAGAGGTCACACTTCTTACATTTGGCACTACGGCGCCCCTCCTAAGGTAGTTGCTTTTTCTTGGTTGGCAGGAAGAAACAAGGTGCTCACAATTGATAACCTTCAAAAGAGGAAGATGGTGATGCCTAAGATCTATGTTGTGCATACAAAATGTAGAGTTAGTCGATCACTTTTTTATTTATTGCTCTTTTGGTAGAGAGGTGTGGGAGAGGTTCTTGTTTTTAAAAAAAAAAAATTACACAAGCACCCACACTCCACACGCTCACACACCCACCCACACCACGTGGGCACTCGATCCTTGGTCTCAATGTTGAAACAGAGTCTGTCTACCACTGAGCCATGGAGCCGGACCCTAGGAGAGGTTCTTTGATATCTTCAAAATATATTGGGTGATGTAGGGATCCATTGAATGCATCCTCCTAGCTTGGTGTGGGAGTGGGGCTGGGAAAAAGGCGGAGGTGAGAAAATGGGATGCCCCAAAATGAGGTTGATCCAACTATTAAGTGGGTTACACCATAGAAAACCATAAAACAACACCTAAAAACTCCACATTCACATGGAGCATCACATATTCATGGTCGGATAGTCTGATTTTTCGCATATCCTATTTTTATGGTAGGACAACCTTGTTGTATGGAGGAGATGTCATACAAACACCATAGTGGCCCCCACATGCCGACTAGTTGCTTGTGATCATCTCTCTCACACACGCACGCACACGTGATTTTTCGCGTGTCCTATTTTTATGGTGGGACAACCTTGCTATATGGACGAGATGTCATACAAGCACCATAGTGGCCCCCACATGCCAACTAGTTGTAGACACAACTAGTTGCCTGTGAGCATTTCTCACACACTCTCAACTATTGTCTGTGGTGTGGCCGCCCACATAAGTCATGGATTGGCATGATTTTTAGGCCTGTGGCTCATCATGGAAGGGTGCATTTGATTAATGGGATGGATGTCCATCACACATCACGGTGGGGCCCACAGAGCTTGACCTCATGGGAAGCTTCCCATGAGGTCGACCTCATAGTACCTTTTCCCACGCGCATATATATGCTGAGAATCTTCCAATTTGGGAACTTCTGGTGAATGAGGTCCATTAAATCAAAGGTGTGGATCACGGAACCACGGGCCCCACTTGTACGAAACCAAAAACTCGAATGTGCTCTGCACACTCTCCGCCCGAGCATTGCATTATATCTACACCTCTAATTTCGGGTGTGCGCACCACACCCAGCGCGCATGTTAGAAAACTCACCAAATCCTTCGTTGGTTTCCAAGCAACGGCTGTAGCCCTCGACCGGATAAAGGACGTCGAGTTTCAATCTCCGGCCGATTTCAGGCGAGAAACCGAGAAGGAAGCTCGTGACTCCGGCGAAATTGGCCCCGACGGCGACCAGAGAAGCCGAACCTACGCCAGCAAGGAGCCGCCTCCGGAAAACCCCGGCGAGCGGAGCGAAGTCCTCCGCCGGAGATCTCTCTCGCCGGGGCGAAAGTTCCGGCGGGGCTTCTTTCCGGTCGCCAGGAGGCTGGGAGAGAGAGATCCGGCGGACGGAAACGGTTATAGGGTAGTTGGATATATGTACGGCCATTCTACTTTCACACCTATTGCCTCCTTTTTCAGGCGTTGGATATATGCACACGAAGGCTTTGTTTTTGTTACACGTGGGACTTGGGATATGGTGGGCCCTTGATGTCCTTTGGATGGATCACTGACCGTGGGGCCCACTTTGATGTATTGTCTTTTATCCACGCCGTCTATCCGTTTTGGAAGCTCATTTTAGGGCATGACCTCAAAAATGAAGCAGATCCAAACATCAGGTGGACCATAATACAGGAAACAATGATAATCGACCATTAAAAACTTCTCGCGGGCCATAAAAGTTTTGGATAAAGCTGATATTTGTCTGGTCTCTTCATCCAGGTCTTTGTGACCTAATCAACAGGTTGGATGGCAAATAAACATTCCAGTGGCCCATGTAGTATTGAATGGTAGCGATTCAATCACTACTGTTTCCTGTGGTATGGTCCACCTAAGATTTGGATCATGTCTTAAAATGAGCTTTCAAAATGGTTGGACGGTGTGGATGTAAGGCAGATACATCACAGTGGGCCCCACAGTCAGGGATGCACCCAAACCGGCGCCCCCCTTGGGATGTGGGCAAAACCCCACGCGTGTGAATTGGCTTCGCTGGGAATAAGGTACCTGTGGGTAGCATGTATAAGGGCCTGTTTGGGAGCGTGGATTGGAACCTGGATTTGAAATCCACTTTTGCGAGTTTCAATACTGAAGTAATGGGTTAGAGTACCCCATGTGGTGTGTTGGGTGTGAGGGTGTGTAAAATAAATAAATTTATTGGCATGGTTTTACTAGGAGTTGATTGGATTGGACCCGATCTAGTTCGGATTCACTTGAGTTGGGCCAATTCAACCCCAACTGAAGTGGGTCATGACTTAGACTACAGACCGAACATGTCGTTCTCTGTCTCTGATTTTTTAAGCTATGTTTATTTTAATAGGTAGAGTGTGATTCAGGCTAAGTAATTGTAGAGAGATACTCTAATTTTCTAACAGAACAGAGTATTTTTTATGTGAGCATTTTATTAGGCCCTCACCTTGGCGTACCCGATTTACACAGCCCAATTCATTTTTGTGGTTGCAGAATCTCTTGAGCCAGTTGGAAAAATTAGGCACATTGTATTGGATTGCAAATTGATGGGATAAGGTCCCGTTTGGGTGATGAAAACTGACCAAAATAACATCAGAATCCGGTACTAAGGTGGAAAAATAGTAAATCAAATCAGTGAAGAATGGCGTGGGAACATCCAAACATGCCCATATGGTTTATTATGTATTAAAATATACAATACTTGGTGCATTTGGCCCACCTAATAAGCTGACCAGCCTGACCTTGTGGCAAGACATTAGTACCCAGGGTGCTGTTTGCGTTTCCATCCAATCTATAAAGAAACATAGATACACATTCGAAGATTGTCGCATGCACACGGTCATGTACGTGTGCTGCAAAGGTGGGCCCCACCAAAATCATATGCCCGAAAATCAAGTTGGTCCAAATCAGATTTGCAGATGACCTTCAACACACTGAGCACTTCCTGCAGTGGCACATCCAAGATCTGCCTGCAGTGAATGTGCCTTGCCCAACCATAAGTGCTGGTCCACATTAGGTGGGTTCACACCGTATCAGCCTGAGATCTTCTTCGTGGGTCCCATTGTCTGAGCATGATTGAAATCCAATGGCAACGAGGCATGGTTTGGTTACGAAGGCTTCTGTCTAATCTTGGGTGCACCAAGATGGCAAATGGGTCAGGGCTAGGCCAGGGATTGGAAAAGCCAGTTCAAAACACTATTTTTGGGCTACCGGTTTCTAATGCATTCTATTCAGAGATCTTGCATCTGGGCTGCATACGCTGCTGCATTCCTTTTTCAGTGAAGGCATCCAAAGGGCCTCCTTGGTCGGAAGTTTCACGAGCACATGATTTTTAACCACACGTGTAGCACCAGTATGATGATCGCCTCCATACATGCAAAACATGTATGGTGATCAGATATATCAACCATCCGATGACAGCTATTTCGCACGCAGAATGAGTTCCATACCTTTGCCATCCATTGATCAGATGCCAACCAGCATATATTAGCACCACCCCCACCTTGGCTTTGAGTCATATCCTGCCCACGCCATGACGACGACCAAATCAACAGTCCTAGCTGTGATGCACAATCCAAATCAACGGTCATAATCCAATAAGAGATGAAACTCGGAAAATATACTTGGAAGAGCTTGGTGTAGCATCCTTAATCACCACAAGCCAATGTACGATTCTGATCAGCCCAACAGCTCGGTCTATGCCTTCATAGGTGGAAGATATCCTCAAAAACTTCCCTCAGTGCCAAACCTCTCCCACTATCTACATTGTCAAAACGGGCCATTTACAGTGTCCATTTGCAAAACAAGTTCTTGGGGCATGGCCCATCCATGATGGTCCGACCAGAAGAAATGATTGCATTAAAGATGTGGGCCACCCTGTAACATTTCCAGGTCAAGTGACTATTTCCAATAAGCTCTTCAGAAACCCTAAAGGCAGAAGAAGAGGCATGATATAAAGATCAGAAACAGAATATTAAAACAATAAAGAAAGATCAAAAGGTACGAAAATTTCCCGTTAATTCTTCAAAATGATACAGATCATTCAAAAATTTCACTTGGTTTTTTCAGAAAGTGATACATTCATTGGTTCAACAATATGAAATCGTATTTTTAAATGATCAATTCTCCTTGTTACTGGTGTGTGGTTGTCTGAATTTACACATCCTAACCTCTAATATCCTTCGCAAAACCATTTCCCTTTCAGCACAATCATGTAAATGAGTAGGAAAAATATTTTCCAAATAAAATTAAAGTAGATTTTATCTAAGCAAAGAGGGAATTAACCCAACAAAAATTTCACATGTCATCTTCAACTGTTACCCTTACGCTGGGCCGCCGCACCATCCATAGGCGATTGCTTTTGCAGGATCAGATCGCCCTTCTTTTTTTTAAATCCGATGGTGATCACACGCCTTTCTTCTGTAAGGTAGAGACCGCCTGCCGTTGCTTCTTCTGCCAGGCTGGGATGCGGCCTGGGAACACCCACCTTAATGTCCTCTCCCATACAAAGCAGACCGCAAACATAAGAAACGCCCAAATGAGAAGCTTCCCTCGCATTGCCTCTGGCAACGGGACCAGCTTCAAGTAGTCGTTCAAGTCCCGGAACAGATCCGAGGCGATGACAGTGAAGAATCCAACAGCAGCCAACAGCGCATACAAGAATGGCTTGTTCTCTGGTATGCTCTGATTGAAGGGATGGCCCATGTAGTTCACAGCAAACGTGGCCACCTGAATCATCATGTTCACCATGTATGACACGGTGTTCACCAGGTTCGGGTGGAAATCGGAGTCAGGCTCGATACACTCCTCTGGCATGTACTTCCCGGCCTCGTTGACGGCTGAGATCAAGAAGAATATGTGGACCGCAAATTGGCCTAGGAGGGAGAGGAGGACATAGGCACAGAATATGTTAGGGTGGGGCCGGGCAGCTGAGAGTGTTGGGAGGGGGCGGGCATGAGAGATGAAGAGGAAGAAGGCAGCAGTGAAGATGCCACTGATGGTAGCCTGGACGTCACCGAGCTTGACGCCATCCAAGTACATGACACTGAGAACATAGGCTGTTGCGAGGCAGTTGAGGCCCAGTATCTTGAACATCTGGAGGGTAGTCACCAGGGTGCTCCTGCCCTGCCGGATAATATCTGTGGTAGGAGCCACAGAGGCGTGCTTGGCAGTGAATGGCGACGCCATTGATGCATCACCAAGCTTGACAATAGGTGGGGCCCGCCCATCACCCTCTTCATTCATCTCGTCCACCAGCTTCTTCAGTTTCTGACGCTGCTTCTCAGCAGCCGTCAAGTGTCGGTTGCTCGTGGAGGGAGCGCTGGAATCTACCTTGGAGACAGCTCTGGTTTTCCCAGGCCCATCGCCATTTAGACCAAGGGCCCCACCCACAATCGCAGATTCTGCTGTGGGCTTTGGCTTCTTTGATTTACCTGATTTCAACTCGGATTTGGAGGTCTGGGAGGATGAATCTCCTGGTTGAGCTGGTGTTGGGACCGCATTCAGAAGGGCAACGCCTACATGAGCCTGGATAGAAGTTACTTGAAAATTTTAGATTCAATGACAATTTTAAAAAACATAGAAGGCAACGCATGCCCTTCATAAAGGCTGTCCCTCAATCAGACAGGTGAAAAGATTTACATGCTGGGCGCACAAGAGAATGCATTTCAAATCTCCAACCTTCTAACAACAGTGGACCACAACCAGTATGCAGAATAAGAAAACCGATTCCTATAAAATTCCATTTTGAATGTGCATGGGGATCCACGCCACCATCATTGGTAAGTAGGACATGGGAACACATGGGGGCAGTAAACCAGATGACAAAGCAAAACAATACATCGATAAAATGACCAAATATTCAAGTGGAAACTCAAAGGGGCTTTATGCATTGCTATAATTCATGAGGGTTTGAATACTTTGTCAGTTCCCGGCAGGGTGTGGGGCCCGAGAGCCCAGATGCCAACTATTTCCAGGAGGCATGATCCTTAAAGACCAATTCTTAATTTCTTACACCCACATGCCAAATTTTATAATTAAAGGGATGAGGCTCCATCATAGATCATAATATTACACTTTAAATAACACATAATATCACAACACAAGTGTGGGATTTAATGGGCAGTCCATTAGCCTTGAGCTCTAGATTTAATTCAGACAATGGCATTATTGGCAGAAAGTGGTCCGTCCTTCGTGACATTGATGGCATCAGCGTTAAACTCAGTTGTTCATAGTTAACAGTTTCAAGTCATTGAGCCTTAAAAACAGAACTGCCTACCATAGAACCGATACGCAGATCCAGCATGGATATGGCACAGATTTGTTAGGATACAGATTCTGCACATAAAATGAGGCATCACTGTATCAGACACAATACCATGGGGACATGCTACCTATTTTGAAGTATCTAGGAATCACAGCCTGGTGTCCAATGAGATCTCAACACCCGAATCACAAAGACATTCACAAAAGTATACCCAGAAAAATATCAGAGTAGAGAGGGAGGGAACATTATTGATATTAAATTTCTACTCTTGCAATCCTTAATTTAGGCCCCCAAATATATAAATAAACAGTCCAAAAATGAGCACATGCAGGGCCCTGTAGTGGGTCGTGGACCTATATCACAACCTGAAAGAGGATGGATGGTGTAGGGATATGCCTTTTTACCTAGCCTTTCCCTGCTTATATAGAGTGGTGAGAGAAAAAAAAAAAAAATCTTTCATTTCTCAATGTCTCGCTAGAGAGGGAGCGCATTTGGTGTGGAATACATAGTTCAGAAGGAATTTCCAAGATGAGTAGATCATTGAAATTGCCAGCCTCATGGAAAAGCTTCATAACCATGGGAGTCCGTCATCAAATGAGGATACATGGGTTTGGAAGCCAAGCAAGCCTAGGGTTTTCTTGGTAAAATCATTCTATTCAGTTCTTCATGATCCCTCGCTGCCACAGCACAAGGGCCCTACCCGCAATATTTGGAGGCATCCTAGGCCTCCTCAGGTGGTGGTGTTTGGTTGGTTGGTGGGTAAGAACGAGATCCTTACATTTGACAACCTGAGGAAAAGAATTATGATTCTTCCCAATGGTTGAATCATGAACTTGGAAAATAAGGATACCATGGACCATCTATTCTGCACTGCAACTTCTCTAGGAAACTTTGTGAAAGGTTCTTCGTGCTCATGCAAGTTGATTGGGTTTATGCCATGCCAGATTGGGGTCACCTTCTCTATTTGGCACTTTCTCCAGTCTGGAAGAAAGAAAAAACTATATTATGTCCAGTGTTCCCAGCCACTTTATGGGCTATACAGCTGAAGTGCAATAGCAGGCCCTTCGATGAAAAGGCCTCTAATCATGTCCAGGTCTTTCGTATGGCCAAATGGTCTGTTGAGGAATGGGCTAGAGCTACCAGTGTCTTTGGAGGGAGCACAGTAGAGGCTTTCCAGGTTTTTTTTTGGGGGGGGGGGGGGGTGTTGTGGCCTTGCGTTTTCTTCCCCTTTCAATAAAAGTTTCAGTTATCCTTCAAAAGAGGATAATAATAATAATAACAATAACAAGATCCAACCCACATGGCTAAAGTCTATGGTCAATTATCTGAGGGATTATAGGGTCGTGGTGCATCAGAATGTGCAACTGTCCAGATGCACTAATCCATACAAATGGACCAACACAGTGTGGTTCAGATGTCAAACAAATGGGCTCAAATATGGACCGGGGATGACCCCAAATCTCCCAGATTGAACATTTCAACCATTCAATCAGCAGCTTACAAATTAACGGATAACAAGATATCAATGCATGTCCCACATCCTAATAGTTGCACAGAGCATGAAGAGAAGCTGCAACAGATTCAGTTGTGGGAGCAATGAAGCATCTGTTTTAAAATGCTAGCGAGTATAAACAGCTAGGAAGCAGGACCCACAAATCCAAAGTGCGACTCTAAGAAGGAGAGGCATATGGGTGGAAGATATGTGAAACTTTAGTATTTAGATCTCAGACGGTTGTGCTTATGGAGCTAGTTTCCAGCTCAGGGTGCTAGTTGAAGGATTTTTCCCCCCTTCAGGAAGACTGATGCTTCAGAGTTCAAGCACAAATGTTAGTGTGTATAGGCAGAAAGAGGCATTAATACCTGCTTTAGAGCCCCAACATCATTGGTCCCATCTCCACACATCAATGTCATCCTTCCCACTGTCTTAAAAGTGGTCATGATAAGCTCCTTCTGTTCAGGAGCAACCCTTGCAAAGACCTGAAATCAGCATTACAACAACCTTTGTGAGATGAAACAGATGAAAGACATTTCGAGAAGATAACTGAGCAGATCTAACCTTTATATATGGGATAACTTGTAGAACAGCTGAAGTCTGCTGTAACATTTCAAAGCAGTCCCCACCTATACAGAGATCATGGGAACTCGATAAAGCTCCAACCTCATGCTCACTGCAACCAACACAGCCTCAATAACAGAATAGTGGAATAAAATTTCATTGACAAAACTAGTCAACAAAAATAAATAATAAATAAGCTATAGGAGTGGAGGCATAAGCAATGTAACAAATATGGGAGGGAAATCGGCTTATACAACGACTTGCAAATGAGATAAGTTCCATAATAACGTAAACAACATGATAAAAACAAGAACTTCACCTGTAGGGAGTGATCTCAGTTTCATCAGGTGAAATCCATTGAAAACCTTTACCACTCTTCCATTGCGATAGAATCAGTGCTGGCTTGGAAATAATATGAACTTGACTGGCTACATAGCAGGCTGTCAGCGCTTGATCGCCAGTAATCATAACCTAATACAAAAAATTAACTTAGTAATAGTATTTAAAGGGATGAAGTGTAAACTAGACAAAAGGCGAGCACTTAAAAGTGGGTCACATCACAGGGTGGAGTTGTTGGTGGGGCACCTCAAAAGAGTATGTTTTAATTAGTGGTGACTGGTGACCCATGAGAATCTCTCCAAAAGCAAAGACCTTTCAACCAACTTTTCAGAGAACAAAGATGATAATAGTATAAATGCAAGAAATAGATAATAGGACAGTATATCATTTACCAAGTCATGTGATGATCCTTTTAATTCGGATAAAATTGAAGCTGAGTCATGTCTAATAGGACAGTTAAAAACCTGCCCAAAAAGAAGAGCATCGAGTATTGCAAAATTAATAAAATAAAAAAGGGAACCAAATTCAAGCCTAATTGGAAAATTCAGTTTGATTTGCATATCAAAGTGGAAGAAACAAGCAACTGCACAAGTGTAAGACATACGTGAAAGAAACTACAAAAGGACGGAAAAAAAAAAAAAAACTGTCTAGTTCCATTTATTTACCGCAAAACCAGCAAAGGTGAGGCCACTCTCTACTGAATCCCTTTCCAAGCTTCTAGCTTCACTAACCTGCCATGTAACTATACATTAAAATCAACAACATCTATCACAAGTAATTAAAGGCTCTAACAAAAATGAATGACAAGTCTAAAGCCAGAGCAACATGAGTATAATATAAAGTCCAAGAATGCATCTTTTTGCATGTTTAACCCCCAATAAATCTGGAAGGATCCAAGTGGAAGTGGCAAAACTACATGGAAAAGAATAAAGCAGTTCTATAAAAGCTTACAAACAATGCTCCAACTCAGGATACCAACCGTCCAGGCAGAGACTTGATTTTTTTATTTTTTTTTAAAGGAATAACTAATTTCATTAATTTAAGAGAGGAAACACCAACTCAGAAATACAGATGGGAGCAAAGAGCCCCAGAGCTAGCCAAAGAGAAATAGTGATTATGAACTCCCATATTCTCAGGGAGTCAAAGGTAAACGAAACATTTAACCCTCTAGACAAAGCACTACTATCCAAAAAATACATCGGCTAGAGACCCTGGCACAAGAACTTCTCCCTCAATTGAGCACCGTGGGATTGTCAACCTCAATTCTGATGCTAAGATGGTAGAAATGGAGACGGACTAGTTTCAGCGTTTCTCTCAGAGCCGACTGTCTGGGTAGAGACTTGATATACTAGGTTATTTCCCTAGCGACTGCCATCATCAAGTACGACTACAGCCATTTCCTGAGGACAGGACCTCATTAGACAGAGGTAAAATTTTCAATGGGAGAGCAGGGACTTGATCCTTTTGGAAAGCAGTTAGTAGGATGGAGGCATTCACAACCATAGTTATAGCGGGCCAATCAATCCATTACCCATAAGGTAAGGGTCACTGACTCACTGGTGAAAAAAGAGTAGTTATCAAGCAAAAGAGAAGCATGACATGTTATATACATATTTTGTAATGAAGCATCAACCAACGCTTTTTTGACAGTTCCCCAAAGTGGCAATACAGACCATAGTATTCATCATGAACCAACCCTAGATCATGTGGCAAGTTTTGTTTTTGTTTTTTGTTTTTTGTTTTTTGTTTTTGTTTTTTAGTTTTTGTCTTCTTTTTTTATTTTTCTTTTTTCGAAGATGAGAAATTTATTAAAAAGTGACAAGAGGAACAAAAGGGGGAGAGGGAGGTCCTCTCCAGGCTAAGAGAAGGGAACCAAGGAGGAGAAAAAAACAAAAACAGGAAAAAGGAAAGAAAAGGAAAGCTAAGACAAACTAGGGAAGGAAAAAAAAAAAAAACAAGGGCAGGCCCACGCCTGGCTCTAAAAACCCACAGGAAGGATTAGGGAGCCCAATCGCTAAAGATAGCAAGAACTCTAGAGAAAATCCCTACAGAGGAGATGCTTTTATTCCTGAAACATCTGTTGTTTCTTTCCACCCGAATAGCCCAGCAAACTGCGAGTAAGAGATGCTTCCATTTCCTTTTTGCCACATCCTCCTGAGTCTTCATGCCATATACTGAACAAGGCATCAATTGAAGTGGGCATAACCCACGAAATACTGACCAATCTTAGAACTCCCCAACAGACATCACAGGAGAAGGGGCAGTGGATAAACAAATGATCCACTGACTCCTCGTTCCTTAAGCAGAGAAGACAAACATTGGGAAGAAGCATTCCTCTTTTCTTCAGACTGTCAATCGTAAGGATTTGGTTTCTTCCAAGCAGCCAGCCAAAAGCAGCCACTTTTGGCGGAACACCATATTTCCATATTGCTCCAATGTGGCAGTAGCGACTTGGTTCTTCTGAAGACGCTAGAGAACGATAGAGAGACTTGACCGAGAACTGCTCTGGAGAAGATAAAGAGTCCAGAACAGCGAATCTTCTGCTTGAGGAGAGGGAGTCAAATCCTGCAACCGAGACAAAAGAGCAATAAACTCCTCTATTTCATTGTCCAAAAGGTTTCCTCTACATTGAGGGAGTCACATTCCTCTGTTATCATTGGAAGAAAAGCAGCTCTCAACAAATGAGTTTGAGTCTACAGAAATGGAAAACAGGGATGGGAAACTTTCAGCAAGAATAGGGGATCCACACCAGTTATCCAGCCAGAATCGGATTTTGAGACCGTTTCCTAGGACAAAGGATATCTTTTCAAACACCGCATTTCCCATCTTTGCAATATTCTTCCATATAAAGGAGGCTCTGTATGAGGAGTCTTTGGTTCTCCACCCTAGAGGGGTTGTAGTTGTACCATACTTAGCAGCCACAACTTGCCTCCATAAACTATCCGTTTCTAATCCGAACCTCCAAATCCATTTTCCAAGAACCACCTTATTGACCAGGTGCCCCCTCCCTCATCTAAAGAAGAATAAACCTCCTTCCAATTGACAAGGTGGAATTTTGACGAGTCACTGCTTCCTTGCCACTGAAAGTTTCTACGCAAACTGTCAATTTTAGCTTGAATGGATTTGCGGCATTGGAATAAGGACAGATAGTAAATGGGAAGGTTCGACAGAGAGGCCTTATTGAGATTGAGCCTACCTCTAAGGGATAGGACGTTAAATTTCCAAGTAGATAATTTATTTATTTATTTTCCATCCTCTCTATAATTTTTGTACCACAAAGATAGAGGCAGTTTTCCCACACAGAGGAAGGCCCAGCTAACAGTGGGAAGGGTACCAACCTTACAATCGACTAGATTAGCTAGGAAATCACAAACCTCCTTAGGAAGATTGATTCCAAAGATTTCAAATTTCGAGAGGTTAACCTTTAATCCTGAAATAACTTGGAACCAACAGATAGTCATGCCCAAAAAGGACATCATGATCTCATCTGCCTCACAGAACAACAAAGTATCATCAGCGAACTGAAGGTGGTTGATAGAAGAGGGGAAGTTTCTTATAGAAAAGCTTTTAAGGGCTTCTGAGACAATAACAAAAAGCAAGGGGGAAGAGAGGATCACCCTGACGCAGTCCTCTACTGGCTCTAAAATATCCAAAAGGGGATCAATTGATCAAGACAATATTTTGGAGACGAGATGCACACTCAGATCGAAGCATGCCATTTGAAACCAAAGCCCAGTTCTTTGGAGAACATAATCTAGGAAACCCCAGTCAAGATTTTTTTAAAGACACGGGGTGTCCCCGTCCCTTTTGAGGCAAAACTCCAGTCAATGTTATCATAGGCTTTCTCCAAATCTACCTTGCAAAGAATACCCGATTTGTCGTCCCTGGAATAGGAATCCAAGCATTCGTTAGCAATCAAAACACAATCTAAAATCTGCCCATCTTGGACAAAAGCAAATTGAAAAGGGGAAACAATTTTGTTTATCACAGTTCTCAGCCTATCAGCCAAGATTTTTGAAAGAATCTTATAGGGTGCATTGATCAGACTAATCGGGCGGAAGTCTTAAACACTTTGCGCCCCTTCAATTTTAGGGATGAGCCCAATGAAGGTGCTGCCCATTTCAGAAGACAAGCGGCTGTTGTAGAAAAAATCCATGATAAAATGCCAATAGATCAGATTTAACCATTTCCCAGAAGATTTGGAAGAAAGCCAAAGGATAATCGTCAGGACATGGGGCTTTCTCCCTACCGAGACCCAAGACTGCATTTTTTATTTCTTCTAAGTCAACAGGTCTTTCAAGGAGGACTTCTTCCTCCGAAAGGGATCTGAAGGTGAAGTTATCAATTTTGGGACGATCCACTAAGTCCACAGAAAAGATTTGAGAAATAATCAGCAATCGCATCAGAAATGGGCTTTTTATCCAATATGAAAACCTCATTTTGATTAACAAAGAGGAGATAGAATTAGTTCACATTCTGGCATTTGCTTGTATTTTGTCTCCCTCCAAGTGAAGCTAAGCCTCCCCCCCCGGTCCCAATTAGTGAAATCCCTCTTAGAGGAGGAAATCCTCGAGCCATTAGATCTTTCATGGGAAAAACGAATTTCGTTAAAGTCTCCTCCAATCACCCAAGACAAATTCCACTTGATGGGGATGGAAGACAGCTCCTCCCATAATAGAGCCCAAGAGGGAGATATGGTCAGACCATAGATTCCAGAGAAAATCCAGCCAAAACCCGAACTGGATTCTCGAAAAAGAATATTAACAAAAAATTGGCCCATCCAGAAATTTTCCTTCGATCAGGCTCAAGAATCCCACATTATCAAAATACCACAAGCAACACCTATAGAATTCAAAGATAACCAATCTTTACCTTTTTTGCGCCACAGAGAATTAACTATACCTCCATCCAAGGATTGAAGTTTGGTTTCCTGCAACACAATAAGGTTAGCATTCAAATGCTTGCGCATTTCCTTAACCTGGGATCATTTATGGGGACATCCCAAACCCCTCACACTTCATGACATGATCTTCATTGGGTAACTTTTTTAACCCCTCACCCCTTTCTCTGTTTTCTGGGGATTGATTCTGTCAACCCTGAAGATTCCACTCCTAGTCTCTGGAGTTCGCTATTCATTTGCAATGGCCTTGGGGGAGAGAAATGAGCCATACTTTCAACTGTGATTTTCACTCCCCTCTCTGCTACCAATTTGAATAAGTCTATGTAGTGTTCATCGCAATTACCAAAGACTACTCCAAGAAGTCTAACGACGTGGCCAATCGCTTCCCTGACCCAACGTTTCTTTTTTGTCCTCAACCAAGCCCTCCATCACATTCTAGCATTTGCTTGTATTTTGTCTCCCTCTAAGCCCCCCCGGTCCCAATTAGTGAAATCCCTCTTAGAGGAGGAGATCCTCGAGCCATTAGATCTTTCATGGGAAAAACGAATTTCGTTAAAGTCTCCTCCAATCACCCAAGGCAAATTCCACTTGATGGGGATGGAAGACAGCTCCTCCCATAATAGAGCCCAAGAGGGAGATATGGTCAGACCATAGATTCCAGAGAAAATCCAGCCAAAACCCAAACTGGATTCTCGAAAAAGAATATTAACAAAAAATTGGCCCACCCAGAAATTTTCCTTCGATCAGGCGGAAGAATCCCACATTATCAAAATACCACAAGCAACACCTATAGAATTCAAAGATAACCAGTCTTTACCTTTTTTGCGCCACAGAGAATTAACTATACCTCCATCCAAGGATTGAAGTTTCGTTTCTTGCAACACAATAAGGTTAGCATTCAAATGCTTGCGCATTTCCTTAACCTGGGATCATTTATGGGGACATCCCAAACCCCTCACACTTCATGACATGATCTTCATTGGGTAACTTTTTTAACCACTCACCCCTTTCTCTGTTTTCTGGGGATTGATTCTGTCAACCCTGAAGATTCCACTCCTAGTCTCTGGAGTTCGCTATTCATTTGCAATGGCCTTGGGGGAGAGAAATGAGCCATACTTTCAACTGTGATTTTCACTCCCCTCTCTGCTACTAATTTGAATAAGTCTATGTAGTGTTCATCGCAATTACCAAAGACTACTCCAAGAAGTCTAACGACGTGGCCAACCGCTTCCCTGACCCAGCGTTTCTTTTTTGTCCTCAACCAAGCCCTCCATCACTTCCACCGGTATAAGGGTAGGAGGAAAATCTCCCCGATCCAGCAAACAGGTGTTAGGACCACACTCTGACCTGAGAGGAGAGATCGTCATGGCATCCTCCAGGATCGTCTGGCCCAACATTGACTCTCCCTTTTCAACGAATGGAAAATCTTGCTGGATTGGGATGATGGCAAGCGAGTTAACCTGGCTAATAGGATGGACCACAGGGACTTCCTAGAGGGACCGATCATGACTGACATGACATAAGGAAAGAGGAGTAGAAAAAAACATCTAAAGTAAGAAGAGGGTGGGGAGGGGAAATCAAGTTACCAGGAAGAGAGAAATCAGCTCCACCACAATGCTCCAGAGTCTCGATCATCGAGGGATGTGAAAATTGTCGAGGGATTTGCCCATCATTCGCATATCTAAACTTGCTTACTCGAAATCAAGATAAACGCGGATGGGGGAAGCTCCTTCTGCCATACTGAGAGGGACTTCATTCATATCTGAGAGGAGGTTATTAACTTCGGAGAGGAAGGGACGATCAAAAACTTCTTCAGCAGAGCTGGGCTGATTAGGATTTAAATCATGATCCGACACCTTAAGAGCATGCCAGCTCGTCTTCAAGCGGGAACAATGCGATGGTCGACACATTGTAAAAGTACATATTTCACTTTGAAAGAGGTCCTCCGAAGTCAATACGATTTTACTGGGGATGGGAGGCATTACAGAGTCTCCTGACCTCATCTTATGAGAAAAGGCCAAAAGGTCTTGACACGAGTCTCTTTCTTCAGAGAGGACGTCACGTGAAGGGCTGAGATTTAATCTCGCAGGATTGGAAAAGATATGGGAGTCTCCCGAGGCGTCTTTATCTGATCGAGGGAGGACGGAGTAGATATTTCAATGATCCAAAATTACCGGATTTGGAGGGGAGCCTGACATCTTGCGAGAAAAAGCATTTTTTTTGTGAGATTTCAAAGGAAGCAAAACATCTTTCAAGATTGCCAGCAAGAGACGAAAGATCTCAAATCCGATTGTGATGATTTTCGTCTTCCAACGTGTCCTTCATTCAGAACGGAGAGGTCCTGAGAGGTGTTGCACGCTTGTATGGGCCTGCGGCACATGGGAGTCTATCGTTGTTGTAGCCCCTGGGTCTCCCAATCTGGTGTTCCTTCCTCCCCACCTATATCCGTTTTTCAGCCAAGAAACATTCGATCCTGATTTCCACCACAGATACCTCAGATTGACCCACCAGAACTTTCACCGAATTAGGAACGACCCTCGATTTCTTGACTCTTATGTGAGCATTCTTGTGAATCGGATATCTGCCCAGCTCCTAGTCTCTTGATGAACCTGCAACACCTCTCCCACAAAAGAACCTAGTCCCAAAGTTAAGAAGAAATCTTCAAACCATAACTCGAGAGGGAGTCTAGAGAAAGAAAACTAGTCATCTACAACACCAAAATTGGACCATTCCGACCATTTGCACATTCGAAGCATAGGTCCCACCATGTTCCAGGAAGCGATGGATAGAATAGTCTCCAGATTCGAAGAAGGGGCAAACAATACCCAAACTACTTCCTCTGAGATGTATCGACTGACATAAAAATATTCAGAGAGGGAACAAAAGTGTTGGAACCATCAGAAAGGTCATTCATGGAGAATCCCTTGCACAAAAAACCACTAACAACCATTGGAATTTGTCTGTGATGAAATTAGACACTAAAATAGGAAGGCATCCTTCACAGGGCGGGAGAAAAAGGGGGAAAAGACTGAAGGGGTAGAAAGGAGTGTGAGTCATGAGGGGGGATGCGAATCTGGAGCAGGTAAAGGAACAAGAGATGGGGCTCGGGGGGGAGGTGGAGCATTCGGAACCTCTGAAGACTGAGGGAGAGAGTCGTTCCATCGCAACACATCAATGTAGGATTTACCTAAGTGATCTGAGGGAAGAGAAACAGGACCCCTAACTTGTGGAGGAGATGGGAGGGTTTGGGAGCAAGGTGTGGTAACGGTGGCCGTAACGGGCACCACCGTTACCGTTGTGATTAGAGGTGGGCACCGAACGACTCGATCCGGCTAACTCGACTCATCCGACTCGTTCTGATCCGACTCGACTCAAACCGAATGAATGAGTCGGTCCGAACCGAGTAGGGTTCGCCCAATCCGAACTCAAACCGAGTTGAGTTCGAGTTACCTAGTAACTCGACCCGAAACTCGATCCAGTTAGAACCGACTCTCTAACCCTACCCGTTGCACCCTACCCCAACCCGATCCCAAAATCTCTGTCCCTCACTCATCCTCCTCATCTTCCAAGCGCGACCTCTCTCTCTCTCTCTCTCATCCTCCTCATCTTCCAAGCCCGACAACCACCCACCACCATCACCCTCCTCCTCCTCTCTCTCAATCTCTCCGCCCCTCATCTCTCAATCCGACTCAGTGCCAACTCGACCCGACTCGGTACTTCTGACTGGATCAAACTCGGTCTGGATCAGTCCAGGCCAGATCGAACTCGGATCGAGTCAAGCATGCTGGACTCAATATCGAGTCGGATCGAGTTCGGGTTAAGCATATTTCAAAACCAGATCGAGTCGAGTCAGCCCTAACTCGGTCAGACTTGACTCGATGCCCAGCTCTAGTTGTGATTCGGACCGTTATGGCCCCCGTATCGACCGTTACTGCTCTTTTTAATTTTTGAAAATTGTTACAGGAATGTTACAAGGCTGTTACAGTCCATTACAAGCTCGTTACAGGGTCGTTATGGATCGTTATAAGGCTTTTATGGCTTGTTTTTTCTAGAACAACCGTTACGACCCCGTAACGTATATAACCGTTACCGTTACGTAACCAATTTTAAATACCTTAGTTGGGAGGCAAAACAAACTTTGGGTCGGGATCTCGATAACACTACCGGAGACCTTCTCAACATTCACAAAGTAAGCTATATTACCCTGATTTTCTTACCATAAATTTTTTTTGCTAGTCATTCCTTCCACAACTCTCTTCAACTCCTCATCAAAGTTGAATCTCACAAAAGTGAAACCCCTAATAGAGGTTGTTCCTCTTTCTTTGGGGATAACAACTTCTCTGACTTCCCCAAATCTCCTGAAGACTCGCTTGAAGTGAATCTCCATCCATTCTTCCAGGAAATTATCAACATATAAGGTTAGAAACTAACGAAGGGGATTGAATGGAGGCACCCTTTTGGTAATTGATTTATCGTTACCGCTTTTCTTTGTTTCCTCTTGACCCTAGTCCACCCTTCATCGAGCTCCCGACCAGAGTCATTTCCCGGGATGCCTTCTAGCCGAAGGAGAGCATGGCCATCTTGATTCCTGCTGAGAACCTTTGGACTAATGGATTCGTAATGAAGTTTCCATCTAGATTGAGGGAGTTATCTCGATTAGAAGACAAACTACGAGCTGCAGAGGATTTGCTTCAATTTGTTCGCGAATGGGAACGAGATCGTCCCGACTCTAAGGAAGGATGTCGATCCCATCTACCTTTGCTAGATCTTTGAGATGAGGCTGCTGACAAAGGGGAGCGAGATTTACCTGAGGGTAGGCCTCGGTGATGCTGAGTTCTTTTACCTTTTGAATGTTTGAGATCAACATTTCGCAAGCTTTTTTCTCGCGTCCATGAGCTTTCTACTTGCTTCCACGAGCTTTCTTCTCGTCTCTGAGAACTCTCCATGGCATCCGTTCCAAGATCATGTGGCAAGTTTGATGCGGGACAATTAACCACTTGTTCTAAAAGCTCGAACTGATAGAGCATGGCGAATCAATCCTTTTATCTCATAGCCCAAGCCCCACATCCAATGGATTAGGACCTCAGCCAAAACCCCTTCATGGGCCCCACATCACATAGGTTCCACCTCACACGAGCCACCCGCCTCACACAGGCCACACACCCTGAGTGTGCCCCTTGCATCGCACAGGGCACCCTACTCGAGCCCGGTGTGAAAATGCCCCTACATTAATCACCCCTGGTGAGGAGTCTCAAACACAAGACCTCCCACTCTGATACCGTTTTGATGCAGGACAATTAGCCACTTGCTCTAAAAGCTCGAACTGATAGAGTATGGCGAATCAATCCTATTATCTCACAGCCCAGGCCCCACATCCCATGGGTTAGGACCTTGGCTGAACCCCCCTCGTGGGCCCCACATCACATGGGTTCCACCTCACATGGGCCACCATCCCGGAGTGTGCCCCTGCATCCCATAGGCCACCCCACTCGAGCCCGGTGTGAAAATGCCCCCGCATTAAAGTTTTTCCCCCTTTTTTTTTCAAAAGATGATTGAACTCATTAAGAAAACAAAGATAAAACTTAAGGAAGAGGATACAACCAGCCAATCAAGAGTGAACCTCTATTCACTCCCCCGTTTGAAAATCAACAAACTCACTTGCCTCCCTCAATACATTTGAGAAGACAACCTTTAAAGAAGAAACTAGATCTAATCACCAAAAAATATAAACAGATAAAGCCTGTGTAGTGACATTGGCTCCAGTGTTGCACATGAATGACCTGCTTGGTGATTGCAAAACATGTTGTGTGTGAATCACTGATGAAGCAACCATGTTGCAATTGTTAGGGTGGATGTTCAAAAGGTATAATCCTGTGAACTGATCCATGGCAACCAATTTTTGGAGGTCACCATCGATATTTTAGACCATAAAATTGCACGGAATGACTCATCCAGGAGGAATCAAAATGATATTCAGTAAGTTTTGATTATCAAGTAGTAAATCCTCCATTACCAGCCACAAAGACAGTTGCTGTTATCAGTAATTCCTTCATATTAGCACATCCCTGCCCACTTCCTATTTGCAAAATGTGCTTTTTAGAAAACGTATATTGTTTTTTGAAAGTGAAGGGCCCCATAGCTTCCACCAACACATTCAACTAAAAGTCGATTTGGTGCTATTACTGAAAGTCTGCCAGGAAAGCTTTTATTATTTCAAGGAAATTGAATGATGATTAAAGCAGGAATCATGCTTACCGCCATTTCAGGAAGAGACTTGTATGCAAGGGCTAGAACGCGAGACCCTTGACGTGTATATTTCTTGTAGGTCTCAATGTATGATGGTGGCAAATCAATAAGCCTGTCCTGGATAGTTTCTGGTGCACCCTGCAAGAAAAGACTCAAGGAGTGTAAAGAAGGATCATCATAAAGAAAAATGCTAAAACTTGTAGTTTTTTAACCAATAGCCTCATTTACACTGTTCGTTATTCAGGCAGAAGTGCTAGATTAATAAATTCATTCATGACCATCTTTTAAAATGTGATTGCGTGTATCCGTAGGGATTAGTCTCAATTCAAAAAAAGAGGTGGGGACACCCTGTGTCTTCAATATATATATATATATATATATATATATATATATATATATATATATATATATATATACAGGGAAACGCTAACCTGCGAACCAGTTCGTACGTACTACGTACGAACTTTTTTGAGAACCCATCATACGTGATGTGGATCTAAAATCTGAACCGTGCATGTGAAGCAGCACCTCCTGAAACCCTTGGGCCCAAGTTTTACTTTGATCTAAAATTTTGGTGGGCCATGAAAAATGAAAACAGTTTCCTCCCTTGATTTGCATTTCTCTTTGCTATGGCCCACCAGAATATTAGATCAGGGTGAAAATTCATCACATGGGGTTTTATGGAATTCTGCATCACATGGACCGTTCAGATTAGACACCCATGGCATGTGTGCAAAGGTGCACACGTACGTAGGTGCGCAGGGGAGCATGATTCTATATATATATATATATTGTCCTATGTGATACACCCCATCATATTAGATATATATCATAACTATCGTTGCATATCAATTTTGGACACAAATAATACAACTAAATTTCTGTAAATATCACCAACAACACATTAAATCATCCAGATTGATGCTGATACATACACTGTAATGTGCATATACCGTACGTCCAGGAAGAGTTGGTTCCGGAGCCAAACAATAGATGTCTAGTACTATCATTTAAAACATTTACATGTAAAAAGCGACAATAACACGTTAAAAAACAAAATTGAAACAGTGATAAAATTTATGAATCAAGTTGAATTGAAAATGAAGACCATTCTCATAGGTTTTACTCAAATCAAACATTTGAAGAACGCGCATTTTTTTCTCTTTTCCACTTCCATTATCTCGTAACTCAAATTCTAGCATTTTCTTTGTGAAATCACAGATCTAGTCAGCATCCTAGAAGAACAGTCGTATAAACTCCTTCCGGTTCTTGCTAAGAAGTCACCATCGTTGTCATTATCGTCATCTTAGTCTTTATCCCAACAATTTGGGGTTCTTTTAAACGGTCGATTGGCAAAAGCTTTATGATCAGCTACCCACCAAACATTAACTTCCAGTTTTACCTGAGATCTTTGAACCAGCCATGGTAGAGGCTCATGTTGACATCACTAACATGCCAGCATGGTACCGCCAATATAGAACCCCGGCCCAACTAATTTCTGCACACCCCAAAGGGCAAGCAAGAAAGCTAGGGTCATGGAAGGGCAGTTGCGAGCAGTGTTCGAAATATCGGTATCGCGTTATGTATCGCACCCTTGGGATACGGATACGTATCAGTTATCGCATGGGATATGTCGGTTGTATCACATAATGTATCGTTGTAGTTGGAAACATGGGGAAACATTAGGAAATTGGTCGTGTTTTTCAATGACACTTCAACGATTGTTTAAAAAGAGATCAATACACACTTATAAATCAAAACATCACAAAAAACAAGTGCGCATAATAGGTTTTCTTTATATGAGGTCTTAATCTATGTGTTGTCTAACTGAATTGATGTAAGTATATTCAAAGCCTAATCATATAATTTATAAATGTAAGACGATGTGTGAAAACACAAGCAAAACATTCAAAAGCGAAAGAAGAATCACTAGATCAGGTTACATACATGTTTGATTTTATGTTTGAACACAATTATTGCAACTGATTTGCGCGAAATTGGGAAATTTTGGTTTTGTTTTTTTCAATTTTCTGTAACTTGGCCCATGTCCTCCAAATTTCGAAAGCGAAACTTCCAATCCAAGCATAAAAAATCATGAATTTCTAACAATTGGACACTGATTTAACATGATTTACAGGAAAAAAAAAAAGGATCAAAAATAAAAAATCCTCACTGGATCGAACATTGGGATATATCCCACTCCTTGTGTATTTCGTATCGCATATGTGGGATACAAGATATATTGTGGTATATATCGGCTGATGTCGTCGATATTTAAAACACTGGTTGCGAGGCCAACCACTCAGCATGAAGGCACACAAATGTAATAAATATTTTAGAAAATTATTGTCATGTATTCTTCCGAAAAGTAAAAACTTTTTGTACCTGTGGTGAAAACAATTCTTAACCATAAATTAAATATAATTTTCTGGCCATCCAGTGTCCACTGAGCATAAAATTTTAATTGCCTAAAAGTTTATTCAGATATTAAATGTATAGATACCAGTCATCCAGTAACCAGTATCCTACAACTTTGTGATCTCACAGTATTTAATTGAGAAGTCATCAAATATTAGCTATGGAACTTGATCTGAGGATACAGTGTATGCAGAAGAAAGAAGATGCAACCAACAAACCTTCACAAAGGCAAAAAATTCTTCTTGAACACGAACAACAACTGCCATCCGCTTTAAATAGGATGCAAAGTGGTGTCTTTGCACAATTTGCACAGCTTGACCACCACCCCTGCAGTTCAAATAGAAGAACAAAATTGATCATAAGGGCAAAAGAGATACAAGAAAAATTACCTTCAGTTTCACGATCGCAAAAGGAAGCTACCAATAAGAAAAATATTGCAAAAAGAAGATATCCACACATTTTTTTCCCCTTTTAATATAACCAATGTTCGAAGTATCGGTTTCGCTTCAAGTTTCACTGGCCGAGGATAGGGAAACAATATCAAAATGGCCGATAACCGAAAATACAGAGAAACATTGGGGAAACATGGGAAAATCGATGGAATTTTTCGGTGTAACTTCAGGAGATGCTAAAATACACATTTGCATATTTATGAATCAAAATATTGCAAAAATAATGCATACATAACAATTTTCCATTTAATGGGGTCCTTAAAGCATTTGTCATTACAAACCAATCCGACCATCCCATCCATCCCAACCTTCCATCCAAACATCCATCGATATTTCAGAACATTGACAACACACGATATTTTGCAGAAAAATCATCGACAACTGAAAAGGAAACGAAAGACTGTATTCTCGATATCGCCCATGTTGCGATAACGATAATATTGTGATATGATCAATATTATCGTCAACAATTTGAACACTACATACAACCATGCCCCCATTAAAAAAATTAAAATGAAAATTCTTTTAATAAACAGATTTCTGGTGATATTATCCAAACATCGCCAATACATTGGCCATACGAGTGACACCTAGAATTTACATAGCCGAAAATATCGATGATATCAATTCATTGGTGATACAAGCAACACCTGCAATACGTAGTCAAAAATATTAGCGATATCGATACATTGGCAATACTTAGTGATATATCACTGATACCTGGAATTTCTAAAACTACCAATGTTATCAGTATCACTATTAATGTTATTCATATCACCGAGCTGGAGATACGGATAATATTCAGGGATATTTTAATAAAATCAGGGATACTCCGACAAATGATATAACAATGATTGCATTAAAGAAAAGCAAGGACCACATCAAGCTAAAGGACAAGAATTCTTATGCCAAGCCGATTAAAAAAATATGAAAAAGAAAAAGGAATTCTGACATGGGACACTTTGGCACCATGGATTTGGGGGGATTTGAGAGGATTTGAGGGGGTTTCAAATCCCCTAGTTGTTTGGTAGCATAAAGTAACAGGGGGTTTCAAATCCAGGGGGTTTCAAATCCCCTCAAAGAGGGGGTTTGAAATCCACGGTGAGAGCTTGGATCACACCTAAAATCATTTCAATAGTTGCATGTGTAACATGTGTGTCACCGTACTATTATTCTATTGGGCACATGGCCCACTAATGATATCCAAAAACAATTAGATTATTAATGGCATCACCATTAATTACTTTAATATGATGATCAACACCGTCCAAACATTGTCCATGTAAATCAACGGTTAAAAATCGTTGGTTAGTCACTTGGACATGATCTTGTGTTTGTGGCCCATCCAAGAAATTTCATCATTTTCTAGAAAAGTATATATTTCAGCGGGCTTATTACAACCATTGTGTCAAAAAAAACACAAGTTCACTAATTAGAGATATTAAAGTTAATTTAGTAATTAAATTCAAACCCTTGCAAATATACTAGGAATAGCTACTTTTGGATTTAAGTTGTTCTCAATCTATGGTGCCAAACATAGCAAGAGGATTTCAAATCCAAGGGGTTTTAAATCCACACTCCCAAACAGGCCCTAAGAGACAAGGAAGAAGGAAAGAATTACTGGCATCTCACCATAGATTTGAGAGCCTTGTACCCTTGGTGAATTCCAATCAATAGAATTTTTGAGAAAATTCTCGAGAGAAAAACATTCATTCAACTTAACCATAAAAGTCTCTACATGCCTCTATTCATACCCCTTGACAAACAAGCTACTACTTACATTTTCTTTTCTTTCTTTCTTTCTTTTTTATTTTTTTTATTTTAGGATTGACAAATTTATTAATTTCAAAAAATCAGTACATCATGAAGATCAAGACCTAACAAGGTCACATAAACATCAAACCTACTAGGACACAAATCAATCAACAATGACTAAAAGAAAGACAAACTATTTTTGCAATGTGACTACAATCTCTCCTAACTCCCCAAAAAATCAGAATCAAAGAATTTTGCTCCTCCCACAGGCCTCAAAGAATCTGCAGATGTAGCGCTGCTTTCAAATATCCTAGAATTTTGCTCCTCCCACAGGCCTCAAAGAATCTGAAATGACACATTTTCCACAAAGATTCCTTTTGATCCATAAATGGCTCAACAAGCCATTTGAGCACCACACAACATATTGAATTTTTGAAAGACCATGCCAACCCAGATAAGGTGAGAAAATGATTCCAGACTTTTCTAATTGTCTCACGCTGAAAGAATAGATTATTTACCAATTCTTCTTCATTCTAACACATGAAGCACACATAAGGGAATGCCATATGCATTTATTTAGGTTGTCTAATGTACGAATCTTATTTGTTGTAATGACCTATGCAAAAGCTTTGACCCTCGGCAGGACCAAGCTTTCCACACAAGCATGGCAGACTTGGTCTCTCTCTTGCCGTCAACACCTTCAAAAAAGTTTTTGCTGAGAAGTTACACTAGCTTTACCACTTCCAAGTTCTCCTATCTATTAACGAAGGACCAATGTGTACCTCATGCAGCTTACTTGGAAGGTTGGCGAACATATACTAGACTCATGCAACAAATTCCTCCACGTTCTGATATTCCATGCCACTGAATCTCCCACATCTCGAAACAACCATGAATTTTTGCATCTTTGTCTATGGCCGATTCAAACAATTCCTCAGAGGACACCACTAAAGGTTCATCATCTGCTCATGCACCCATCCAAAAGCAAATTTTAGCACCTCTGCCCAGTAGAAACCAGATTCCTTTTCACATTCTTTCCCCACAATGGACAGTTAGCCCACTATTTTGATTATCATACCTCTTCCCTAGTTCAACAATATCTTTCCACATTACTAACCAACCGTTCTAGAAGTTGTTAATCAAAGGATTAAAAAAACAAACGAACAATAAAAAGATATCCATGACAAACAAAAGCAAAGTGTACAGTGGGAACCACCTGACTGCAAAGTCAGAGATGGCCATCCGGCCTAACTGGAGAGGCCATACGATAAGACAAATCTGATTGTACAGCCAGATTAATCATCAGTTCAGCCACCCTTAGTGTAAGTCCTGAACAGGTGGGCTACACCGCATCCATTCCCCACAGACGTGTATGTTTTTCCCTTTCAGAATTAGCTACTAGCTCCACATGAATGCAAGTTGGGTGGAGCAACTCCCAAAATTTTCAGCCAAATGATAGCCCGAATTATTTTATTTCTCTTAGTTTTCCTTTCTTTGTTGTCTTTCCAACTGGCTCAACTACATTGTTGAAGATACATTTGCACCACGCTTTCCAATTTCCTCAACAAAGATCAGATGTCAACAAATGTAGAGCTGAACACGAGTCGAGCTAGCTTGAAAAACTCGCTCAAACCGACTCGACTCGCAGACTGGTTCGGGTCAATTTGAGTGCCAAAACCTGTAGTTCGAAAAAATTGAGTTGAGTTGAAGCTAGGTAAAGCTCGAATTGACTCGACTCGAAACCAAGCTCGAACCTGACTCGCTCGAATATATATATATATATATATATATATATACAAGTAAAAGTTAAAACATAAATCTACCCTTTCACCCTACCTGAGCGGCAAGCCAGCAGTGATCCCACCACCCGGCGAGAGGCAGAGACCCCACCTCTCTCTCTCTCTCCTCTTCAAGAACCAAAGAGGTATGTTTGAATCCATTGGCATGTCTATTTATGTGGTTGTGCTTGGGTTGCGTCGGGTTGGGTTCAGATGGTCAGGGGGCTGGTTCGGTTGTGTCGGGTTGGGTTATGTCAAGTTGGGTCAAGGTTGGCCGGTTGGGTTACATCGGGTTGGGCTAGGATGGTCAGGGGGTTGCTTTGGTTGTGTTGGGTTGGGTCAGGGTTGGGCTAGGATGATCAGGGGGCTGCTTGGGTTGTGTCAGGTTGGGTCAAAGTTGGGCTGCGATAGACAGGAAGCTGCTTGGATTCTGTCGGGTTGGGTCAAGCCTGATTACTTGAATTACTTGAATTGAAAATTTCTAGAATTACTTGAATTTGATTAGTCGAACTACTTGAATTGGAAAATTCTTGACTTGTTAGTTGATTACTTGAATAATTACCTATGTGATGTAGGACACGTGATTTAATGCTAGCATGCAACATGGAGACTATGAAAGAGTCCATAAAGTAATTCAATTAACAAAATATGCTAACCCACCAAGTAATTAAGAGTCAACGATAGGAAATAAAATATGATTTAACCTAAATCGCATGCCCGCGTGCTAAGAAATCACATAAATCAATTAAAACTAGGCTCGATGGAAGGATAGAACTTCCAATTTAGCATAGACACGTTCCACGCTCAAGGGAGAGATTTGTAGGTTTTATTATTTGGGTTAGAAAGGGGAAAATCTGAAATTTGAAAAATTAGGGTTCATGGGAATTGAGGATTTTGAAAATTGAAGGTATAGGATTTAGAAGGTTGTAATGGAAGGGAAAAGAGGAAGACGAGAAGAAGAAGAATAATAACTTTCGAAGAAGAGAGAGAAAGGATGTAAGAAGAAGAATACCTTTCGAAGAAGGGGAAGAGAAAAGATGGATCATGGAGAATCCACCACCAAACAAGCTTCTACCCTTCCACAATTCAATTGGAATGGAGGGTTTCTCACAAACATTTTCAAAGAAGAGAAATAAGAAGGATGTACCTTGGGGAATCCACCACCAAACAAGTTTCTACCCTTCCACAATTCAATTGGAATGGAGGGTTTCTCACAAACATTTTCAAAGAAGAGAAATAAGATGGATGTACCTTGGGAAATCCACCACCAAACAAGCTTCTACCCTTCCACAATTTAATTGGAATGGAGGGTTTCTCAAAAAACCCTAGAAAATAAGAAGGAAAATTCCTTCACACAAGAGAGCTTCTCTCTTCTTCTTTTTTCTTTTCAAATCTCCACTAGGGTTGAAACTCCACCTCCCCTGTGCTTTTATAATTAAAAATTCGAAATTAAAAATCCAGCATAATTATAATTATGCCACTCATTTTAGTGAAGTGTCTCATCATCCAAAATAAGGAAACTAAAACATTTATTATCAATCTCAACCATCAAATAACTCATAAAAATACCAAAAAAAAAAAAAACATAAAGAAAGCAAGATCAAGGTCCAAAAGGCTCAAATCTAAAAGATTTGATGGCCCGATGGCCTGATAGACAAGATTCAACGGTCGGATCAACACGAAATAGAAATCATATATCTAAAATGATCTCTTAAGCAGCCCACATGCATCATCCCAAAGTTGGGTCTTCCTGATGCATGTCCAATGCATGTGAGGTCTTCAAAATAGCCTGGCAGGCCCCATCTGGAACTCGTCTCGCATTCACAAAGAAAGTTGCGCTGATGTGGGTGGTCGAATAGGTCCTCTGATACACCCGAGTAGGTCCTCTGATGTCCCCATCACTATGTTAGTTGATTACTTGAATTAGAAAATTCTGGACTTTTGTAGACTTGTAGTTGATTACTTGAATTTGATTTATACTTAAGTCAAGTATTCAACTACAAATCATATATTAAATATATAATTCATAGTTGTATACTTCAATTAAACACAAATCAATTAGATTTAGAGCGACCCCACTTGACACTTGACAAATGAATTTAATACTCTACCTACACGTTTAAGAATTCATATACAATAAATTGCATTCAAATCAATTATTGGTTTGAGATTCTTTATATATATAAATTCTTAAATTGTCCAAGATGGACAATTTGGTAATATATCATGTACCTAAATGCTGCTTACACATTTCACATGGAGTTCAAGATTCGGTGCATCAACCCAATTTATTCTCCGAATATATGCTTCTCAACTGATTGATTGTCTCCCCTCACCGAATAACAGATAATAGTGATGACACTCAAACAGTAGGGAATTTTTACATATATTTGGACAATTTTGGGGAGATGTTGCAGAATTTTCAAGTTGCATGTAAATTGTATGAGTAGAGTACATGATATATTATTAAATGAGATAAAAAGTGAAAATAAATTTTAGGAGACGTTAGAGAATGCTCACTTACAAATCACATATTACAATGACACCTTCCAACTTCGCATATCCTACGTGTGTTTTGTTATCTTCATATTTAAAGATGGCTAGTGAGGAATCCCCTACTACCCCTGGTGGTGGTGCATCTGTCACTTGACCCACATCCTCTCTAGTTATTGATGTTCAAAGAGATGAGAAAAATTTAAATTCAATTACGTTTAATAAAGGGAAGAAAATATCAGCAATTTGGGACGATTTGAAGAGGTTGAGGTAAAAGATGGTGTGAACCGTGTTACTAAGGTTAGATGTAAGCATTGCAAGTCAACCTTCGCAAAGCATTCTGGGGGATCAACTTTACATTATCGCATACACGGTATCAATTGTGCTAAGAGCCCAAAAATATTGCGTTTAAGCCAACAATTGTTCACGTTTGCCTCATTTGGACGAAGCGACTAGCAAGCTACTCTCATCACTCACAAGTTTGAAAAAGATAAACTAAAAGAATTGTTTGCAAGAATAGTTATTGTTGAGGAGAAACCATTTAGGTTTATTAAGAGCAGAGTTTTTAGCAAATATAGCAGATACTTGAATCCCAAATTTGAGAAAAGCTCTCAGGTTGCAATGAAAAGAGAATGTATGAAGATGTATATGAATGAGAAGACAGATGAAAGCCCTTTTATCATCTATCTTAGTCTCACGTACAAGTCTTACTTCAGACTTGTAGACAGCATCCAACCAAAGGAAATGGTACATGTCACTAATTGCATACTATGTGGATGCATATTGGAATCTATGTAAGATAATTTTAAATTTTCATCACATTTCTCTCCCTCATACCAATTTGGTTATCACTTATCACAGACTACATATACAGTTGTCTTTAGGAATGAGGCATCAAAAGTAGGATATCGTCAATCATGATAGATAACGCATCTGTAAACGATGGTGTGATTTCTTTTTTGCGGAGCCAATTCAAGACAACAAAGAATCTTTATATTGGAGGAAAGGTTTTCCAGGTCAAATGTTTTGCTCACATTTTGAACCTGATTGTGTAAGATGGGCCAAAATAATTGACAAAACGATTGAGAACATAAGAGAGCATGAAGTATATAAGGGGATCACCATCAAGACTTAGTATTTGGAATGATATACTCCAACGTTTGAATGTTGGATCACAAAAAACATTTAAGTTAGATGTGTGCACCCATTAGAATTCAATATATGAAATGTTGGATGCGGCAATCGAGTTGAAACTTGCATTCCCAGAATTTACGGTCCGTGACAAAGCATATGCTTGGTTAACTAATGAAGATGGTTGGAGAAGGGCTGAAGATGTTCATAGTTTTCTTTGAGTTTACTATAACTGCACAAAGATATTTTCCGGAAATAAATATCCAACGGCAAATCTATTTCTTCCAAAGCTTTGGAAGATTAAGTATGCTCTTCAAAAAAGTGTCGCAATAGGTCCAGATTATATTCAAAATATGGCACTAAGCGTGCAAGTGAATTTTGAAAAACACTGGAGCGAATGTCACCTGTTAATGGCATTAGTTGTAGTCCTTGATCCTCACTGCAAAATGGGGTTGGTTACTTACGTTTATAAGAAAATTTATTTGTTTAATAAGGCAACAGTTGAAACATCCAGTGTTCGTGTGCCAGTTGAAGAATTGTACTCTTCTTATGTGGTTAATTCTACCAAAACACAGGACATACAACCTATGCATGAACGTGGTTGTATTTCGTCTGTAGGTGGTGACAATTTTCTAAATGAGTACTTCTAAGCCTTAAAATAAAATGAAGCAAGTCAACAAATAAATGAATCAAATTAGATGTACATCTCAAGAAGCCAATCGTGAAGGTCTCTCCAACCAAGAATTTGACATCTTAGATTGGTGGAAGGCTATAGCTCGTAAAGGAAAATACTCTACAATATCATTGATAGCCCGAGATATTTTATCAATTCCGATTACAACAGTGGCATCAGAGTTTGCATTTAGCACCGGTAGTAGGGTGATAAACAATTATAGAAACTCTCTTGCACCTAAAATAATTAAAGTGCTCGTTTGTACACAAGATTGGTTGCGCCCAGTTTGGGGTAGTATTTCATTTGATGAAGAGAATGATGAAGAGGACAAAATCAAGAGTCTAGACAAGACTGCACCATCATCTGTTTAAAGGTGAGTTTTAATTTTTAGCACATTTTGATATTGTTAGTTGTTATAATTCATATTTTATTCAGTAAGACTTTAATTTTTGTTATTTTTGAATGACATGACAATTGACATTGAATCTGAATTTTGAACGTATTATAATTTATTTCTTGTAAATTATGTTGGCTTCATGATTTCGCCTAAAAAAGTAATTCTCTATTAACAAAAGGCCTTGTGCAGAAATGTCATCTAATGACCCATCTGCCGACATTTGGGATTATGGTACCCAAGTCTACTCCCCAACATCTAGAAGAATGAAGATTAAATGTCGTTTGTGTGGAGATAAATTCATGAACAAAAACCGGCTTAGAATACACTTACCTGGTCGAGGAGGAGACGCAAAACCATGTCCCAATGCCTCAGGAAGTACGAATTCTATTTTAGGCTCTCTTGAACTCAAACAAGAAAAAGTGCACCCCCTTCACACCAAATTCAACTAGCCACAAAAAATATAATAACAAGCCTATTATAATAGACGAAAATTAAAAAATAAAGAGAGTACAACGAAGTAGTAGAGAAGAAGAAGAGGAAAACGCCAGATTAAAAGCTCTGGAAGAAGAACAATTGAAACTTGCCTTAAAGATAAGTAGAGAAGAGGCGGAGGCATCCAGATATTGATGTTTTCCAAGACAACATGACGTCGGGGTAGGGCGAGCAGTACAGGAAGTAAGAAGAGCATAAAACATCAAAGTTTTCTCTCCAGACTCTCCTCATTCTATAAGATGTTGGAAACTCCTTATAGATCGGCTCATAAAGAATGTTTGAAAAAGTTAGCTAAGTCTATACAAGAACACGAAGGTAAAGTTTCATCACCTTTTGATTCAGAAGAAGTAAACAATTATCTAGGAGAAGATAGCACCTTCGGATCTACAAACATCTCCTATTGTCTAAGAAACTAGAAACACATCAAGTTGATCGAATGACGAAAGCAATGCCGATAGATCCGATTCAAATGAAGGTGATAACTCTCTTATTTGTCGGCCAGGAAGGCGCTCCTCATACGAACCATATTAATAAATTGTTGATGACTATTGAGTAGGTTTAAGGTTTCGTGGAAACAAACATTCTTATGTTGTTACTTGTTAACTTGTAATAACTTGCTATGCACTGCCACTTCACTTACCTCGGTTCTAACAATCTTGATTTTATCATTTTAATGATTTTATTATAATTTTTAAAACAATATTAAAAATTTAAAAAAAAAAAAAAACATATAACTCGATCCGACTTGACTTAACTCGCTCGACCCGACTCTATCCCAGCTCGACTTGGCTCGAACCAGTGAGCCAAGGTGAGCTAGAGGGGTGAGCTCGAAGACTGAGTCGAGCTGAGCACGAGCTTGGGTGATGGTGGGGTCAAGCTGAGCAGAGCTTGGCCTAGCTCGACTCGAAGTCAACTCGTGTTCAGCACTAAACAAATGTCATAATATTCTTCACCTCTCCTTTAAAGGGCCACCTCCACAACATCTAACGAAAACACCCAAATTTTAATGGAATGGCCCAAGAAAACCCAAATAGATTTAAAAATTGCCCTCAAATTCAACTCACCACACTAGTGCTAAAAATGAAAACTCTACATAGCTTTCAGAAAATTTCGAAGTAATGGAAAAGAATGAATAGAGAATACAATATTTATTCAATCTCTTCCTAAACAGTCTCCAATATTGGACAGTGAGACAATGTTTCATTTCCATCACAACATTGAGAACAATTGGAGCGTTTAATGCTTCAAGAAGAAATGTTTCCAAAAAGTGGCGTGCATTTTGGTAAAGTTTTATCATATGCCGAGAGATGCGAATTCTATTGCCACACGCTTACTAAAGAAGTGTCCTGTTTGTCTCCTTGTTGGGTCTTGTTATCCATTTTCTTAATGGATAATTGTAATTTTTGCTCTTTCTAACCATTTTTTTTTTTTTAAAGGTCTGCTCTTTCTGTTAATAAATTCCCATTATCGATCATCATTAGGGCTATCTATGGACTGGGTTCGCCCGACGAGCTTCTGGACCTGACCCACCTTGTGTCGGGCTTGGCTGGAGTATCAGGCCCGAGGGCCAAGCTTGGGTTACATGTCCAAAAGCCTGTCAGCCCGTCCTGTTAGGGTTTTCAAAGGGCAATTTTATAATTTTCTTTATACCATAAAAATCCGCAAATCCCATCTCCATCTCTCTCTCCCTCACCTCCAAGTCTCCAACCCATGCCTCCTCTCTTTGTGCGCACCAGCAACTAGACACCCTAACGCACATTCCACACGCCAACCGTCCCAAGGGCAGGCACAAGGATCAGCTTCCTTGTGCTATCATAGCATATGCGCGGCTCCACCGAACCACCCCTGGTTTGTACCTTAGGTAAGCCTTCACCACCACCAACCATCATGGTGGCCTGGCACCAGGCCCTGTATAAACATTATGGGCTAGGCTTGGGCTGGACTAGTTTGGCCTGTCATGGTCCCAGGCCCATGCCGGGCTTGGGCTGGACTAGTTTGACCCATTGTGGTCCCAGGCCCGGGCCGGGTTTGGGCTTACATTGAAAAATGCAGATCAAGCTCTGTCCCGGGCTGGGTTTGAACTTCCATTGAAAAAATGTGGATCAGGCTTGGACAGAGCTTGGCCCAGCCCTAACCCAGCCCGTTGACACCCCTAATCATCATTATCCTCTAAGTCCCTTATCCCGACTAATTAGGGTCGGCTACATGAATCCTCTTCCGCCATTCCACTCTATCAAGGGCCATAACACACCCTAGCATAGAGTTTAGAATGTCATATTGCTCCCATTCATGTTGGAAGTTATGACATAAGTTTGACACTGACCGCCAACCTTACACAGCCATCTGGGGACTGGCAAGGAGAGCATAAAATTCGCACTGGCGCAATGTAATAGACAATTACATAGGTTGATTACAATCAAGCGCTATCTAATAGTCTATAACATAGGTTGATTACAATCAGCGAGACATTCCTTTTATCGATCAAAAAAAGTTCTTTAATTCTGGATAAGAAAATTGCAGTTTGATAATTAGCCCATAACTGAAAATTAAAAACATTGCTTACTTTTTAGGCATGGCCTTCTCATCAGATGTATATATCCAATCTATTCCTTTGAGTGCTGCCTTTTCAAGAGGATCACCAACCTGCAAGCAGTGATGAACTTAGGAGAGAAGTCAGAAATGGCGTATATGAAATGCTCAAAAGGGAGTCCTTCCAAACATGGTATAAAATACTGGCTGACAGATATCATACTGATAAAATGCATCTTTTGTGAATGGATGAAATGCAGACTAACTTTGTCAAAATTTTGCACTGATATGACCAGTACATGGTGCATATTGGCTGACAGGTATCTGTTTTTGTCAGTATTCGAGCTGACCAATATGGTGCATATTGAACCTTGTCCTAAAATGAATCAACATAGATAGTATACAGTTTAATGTACCGGACCGTAATAACATGAGTAAACTATTAAAAAATAAGATGAACGTAAGGAAATGGCAAAAGTTTTACCAGTTTATTGTCCACGAACACTAAAGCATGACAAGAAGCAAGAACTTCCACTGTGCGGACAGGAACTCTAGTCATATCTGATTCTAAGTCCAAACTATTGTTCAAACCACCAACTCCTCGAAACTCCTGAAAATATCAGAAATTTACACATCAAGTTTATACACAACTTAACATGAGTTTTGTCAACTGCATTGACTGCTGTACCATGTCATCAGACGTAAGAGTTCCTGTCTTGTCAAAACAACAGATGTCGACCTGCAGGCAAGAGACTAAGTAAGCTGAAACAGCATATGTGAGTACAGACAATTAAAACCATAATTACAAAATAGGAGAAGAATATTCTTATTCAGAGTTGCTCTTATTAACCTTTCCAGCAAAGGGAATCCGGAATGGCTCTGTGCAGAATATCCCACGCCGTGCTAATGCAATTAGAGATGTATTAACAGCTATTGACAGCTCCATTGGAAGCTCAGGGGGGATAACAGAGGTGATAATCAATGAACAGCTCAGGAAAAGTTTGTATTTGCTCCGTGTTGGATCCTCCAAGCCCTACATCAGGAATTTGAATCATATGATAGAGAAAAACCAAGCAACCAGCATAAATGATGCCAATATCAGTTAGATTTTAAAGGGTAAGATGCAGGAATAGAGAAATATCATAAGTCTTAAGATCACAGGCACAGCCCAGATCATGGTTCCATGCAAAGAATTTCCAGGTTATCTGTGGTAGATGATGTATCTCTAAGGTACCTTTTTAAGTACATAACCAGCAGCAATGACGGCAAAGACGACTAGGAAAAGAATGAATAACCCACTTTCCCAGCTGTTTGCAGTAACCTGAAACGCCAAATAGATTTGAGATTATTGAAGAAATTATTAAGAAAACCATCCTTTATCCCCCAGTGATCAACTTTTAATTGGAGATCAGAATGAGCTTACCCTCTCAGTTGAAAATAAAATCGTCCGCATCAATTTTCCCTGACTTGTCTCAAATCCAGTTCGCAGAACAACGGCCAAGCAACCACCATCAGGAGTCTTAAGATGAATCGACTGACTCCAAAGAAGCAAAAGAGTGAGCGAGCTGTATGTTAGATCCAATGAGCAAAAATGAAATTGTCTGAAATACCTTATCTGGGGTATGTTGTAATATCTTTGTCCCACCAAACAGAATATGGCTTTTGTCGCGCTTAGCTGATAACTTCTCCTCAATCCCCTTACCTGTGATTGATACCTGAAAAAATAAATAATTGCTGAAATTAAGAAAGATATTCTCCACCGCAAGTAGCAAGAAAGATCATTCACATGAATCAAGTAGTGCACGACTTCCTGTAGAAAACTGAGAATTGATTTTAAATTTTGAAGTAAACTCTACCAAAAGAACCAAAACTCAATTCTCTCCTTTTATGTTAGTTTCATATGCTAGAAGCTAATGCTAAGTATTGAATTTGTTAATTATCGATTAACCACATGTACTTCATCCAGTGTTACCTAAATCACCAACCATCTATGTTTTCCATTCCAAATCATGCAATCGGATATATGGGCCTGTTCAGATGGTGGGAAAAGAAAAGAAAATGGATGACTCTTCCCCATGATGGGATGTTTCAACATGTTTGGATAGCAAAGGAAAAATGGGATTTCAAAATGCAATCATTACACTATAACGATATATGAGGTGACTTTTGTGAGGACTTTATGTGGATTTCCATTTGTTATCTAAACGAGACCCCATAATGGAATCCATGGGAATCCATGAACATGGGAAATCTTGGGAAATCATCATTGCATAATCATTACAGATCTCTGTTCTTTTCTTTTCTTTTTTTCCCACCATCCAAATAGGCCCTAAGGGTCATTTGTGATCCAAAATGTTGTTTCTACCGACCTAAAATTGTGTTTATAACTCTTAGTGTTGATTTAGTTGTAACATAAATATATATTTGATTTATACTTTGACTAAGGCAATAGCATGCACATAATATAACAGTGTTAATAATAAAAAGTAATATATAATATAACACTGTGCATCTAGATCTACAATAATAGCATTCATTGTTTCATATATTCATTATCAATTTGTAAATAAAACTACATTGCATCTTTAGTGCAAGTACTTGAGCAACACACATGATACTACATCTAACATACAACATATTAGAAGAACTGGCACACCGCAAACCCCCGTTCCCATACCACGCACCAAAGTGACCCAAGATCTACCCAAATAACTTTGATTTAATCGTCAAACTTTCTAAATTAATATTATGATTTCTTGAGAGCAGGTCTTTTTCTGAGGGGCTGTTTGGATTTGTGGAAAGTGTGGGAAAGGAAATACCATTTCATGAGAAACTTTGTTTCCAGGAAAGCATAAGAAATGAAATACTACTGCTCATTTTTGTTTAGTTACCAACATTTTCTCAAAAAGTTTGGGACCTACTTTCAAATCAGATGTTTGGCAAAATCAAACTTCCAGAGAAGTGCAAAATGAGTTTGGATTGAAAGCCATTGACATGACCCACATGTGCAAGGGTCATGCACAAAATCAAAGCATTGGAAGATTATTCCCATGTGCTTTTCTTTCTTTTTTTCTTTTTTGAAAGATGACATTGTTTATATTTTATTGAAAAAGAGTGAGAAGCTCTTAAGAAATATACAACCTTACATCCCTAGAAAAACGACCAATCATTTTTATTTTTTTTTTATCTTTTTAATGAAACATAATTGCAAATTTATTAAAACAAAGCATGAAGTTGACACCAAAAAACTATTCAGCCCACACATAATACGACTCTCTTCATGGTGATGGGATACCCCACAAATCAGGCCTATATTATAATGGGCCCCACCATAGAAGACAATGGATAACTAACCAAAAACCTCTAAATTCATGCAGTGACCCACGTGATGGTTGGATCAGCCTAATTTTTTAGTCGTCCAACCTTCATGATGGGGCTCACCTAAAGTACGGGTTGGATGGTTTATACATCTTTCATGGTGGGGCTCAATCATATTGTGCATGTACATCTTCCTTGATAGGGCGTCCAATACATGATGCCACCAAATGTTGCTTATATATAAGTAGGTCTCAAGACCACGCATAACATCCAACCTATTAAGTGCATGTGACATCCAACCCTTCCAATAGGTTGGTCCCACCATGAGGATCATCTAAAGTAAAAAAATCATCCTTATCTGCTGATTAGGTGGGCCATGGCTGAGTGGACCATAACTTATAGTCCAAAATCATCCTTATCTACTGATTAGATGAGCCATGGCTGGGTGAACCATAACTAATAGTCCAACCAGTTGGACTTGAGCCCTCCCTCCCTCCCTCCCTCCCTTATATCTTCCATATAAAGAGGCCAATTCCAACTATTGTAAAATGAGGTTATACAACAATTAGGCGTGGGGCCCACCGTGATCGGGGGCCCACATCCACTCCATCCATAAATGTGTGGCCCTTCCAAGTTTACCCCCTATCCCAAAAAATCAGACCGATCCAAAACATAGATGGGTCACACCACAGGAAACAGTTGGAATGGGGATGCCCACAATTAAAATCTACCACATTGTGTGTGTGGCCCGTAGTGTTCTGCATAAAACATCCAATCCATTCATGAGACAAGCTCAACCGGGATGAGGGAGTTCACATGATGGAACAAGTAGATTTCATAAACATGTGATAGTGGACTCCACACACAATTCCAGAAAAAGCTTGCTCTGTACATGTTGTATAGCCAGTGATGTGAAATAATGGGAAATGATAGGAAAGAAAATGTGCTTTCCAAGGATGTAAGGTGAGAAAATAATTTGGAGATTTTGTTGAAAAAAAAAACTGTGCATTGGAAACACACTTTCCCACGCTTTTCTATTGTTTTGAAGCGTGGGAAAGAGGGTTCCCTGGGAAACCCTATTTCCTTTCTCATGCTTTTCGCAAATCCAAACGGCTCCTAAATGTCAATGCTAGATGATAAAAGAAAGGTACTCTAGCTGCTTAATGAGAGAAAGAATGCTTCCTTGCTCCACCCAACCCAGTTCCTGGTAACCTGTTGATTCGGTGGACCTCATCATGGATGGGTAGATCTCCCCTATCAAATGACCTAGACATCCGATTGATTAACAAACAATTGCAACCAACGCCCACATTTAACAGAGATTTAGTGGTACCTCCCATCTACCATGGCCCATGTGCCCCACTCTATAAATGATTCAGAACAACAGGAGGTGGTGCATGTACACCTAGTTGGACAGGCGAAAGATCAATCAAGCATTGTATTTTCCTGTAAATAATTCATTCACAAATTCTCAAATTTGATAAAACGTTAGCACAAATGCTATACTTATTATTTAACTATTCTATTCCTTTGGTAATCTAGTCCTGAACCAGCGACCTTTTGGCAGTGAAAAAACAAAGTTAATCCTTTTTTCGGCATAATAAGATGTTTTACTCTCTCTTTTTGGCAATTTCAATATAATTAACTTACCTTGGTTAGTAGGTTTTACAGTAAATTTTTTTATTTCTTAAAGGGTTTTACAGTAATTTAGACATCTTTTTCTGTTTTTAGTATTTCCAATAAATAGCTGATAAATTACCAAGAAAAAAGGACCTTCCCAGTTTTTAAAAAATTATCTTCCAAGAATTTCTCAATAATGAAAGTTGTAACTCAGTTCTAAAACTAATTAAATGTGCCCTAAGCCATTACTAACAACACTTCCTTAAAGCCAGACTTATGACTCCAAATGAAAATTAAACTTACTAGAATACGCCGCAAATTAAATGTGCATGATGCCATCATTTATAGTTCATTAAGAAGACGTATTCTCAACTTCTCATACATTTCTCTTGCTTTGAAATGGTAATATAAAATCATGTACATGACACACTTCACTATCCTTCACCATGATTATTGAATGCTAAGAAGCCTACTTAGAGGTAGAAAGGGTTGGTGGAAGTTTCTTGTCTTCATTTTCATGTTTTCCATGTGATAAAACTGTCAATTCATAAACAAGCTCATTGCAGACAGCTTCCAACTGAATTTGATCAAACAAGTTCTGGAAATAAATGTAAAAACTCATTGATTCCACTAAGATGTTGCTGTATAAAAATCAAATTTAGCTGACCAGTAACCCATCCAAACTGATAGTCATGGTAGTTGGTATTAAAGACTAATAACCATACTTCCAAGAAAAGAAGGGAAAGATTCACAATAAAGAGACCTAAGATCGGACACTGATGTAAATTAGAAATTGTGTGATGCCGACTTGTCACCCAGAATAAAGTCGATGTTTATCTCCAGTATGAAAGGCATGGATCAAATGCGGACAGAAAAGGGTTAAAAATCCAACAGGTCTAGAATATCTGCTGAAGACCATAAGCCTCGTTCCAATGGATTGATCCTTTCTTTGAGGGCTAATGAAATTGTATTAGAAGAAGATTGAAAAATTCCCTGATACAAATATCTTCACATTGAGCGCCATATTTAGCCAATACATCAGTAGTGCAGTATATCATTTAGCCATCTTTCAGTAAGTGTAACAACGTCCAACTGAAGTCGAATCTGCAGTATTACCCTATCTAAATACCATAATTTCTAGTCCTGGCAAACAGGTAATAACGTAAATAGAAGGTCAAGAGAAATATAGAAAAGAGAACCACCTTCCACTGAGGAGTAGACTCGCCTGTGAGAATAGCTTCATTCACAATTGCACTTCCAGCTATAATAAGCATGTCTGCTGGAACAGACTTCTCTTCTCCATTTTGACCAGATGAACGTCCAATGGAAACAACATCACCAGGAAGAAGATCTGTTCCAGTGAGCTTCACCCACCTGTAAGCAAATCAATTTCAGTTCAAAAAAGCTACTTAAAGCCTTCCTTGCCAAAGGAATAATCATTAAAAAGAATGGCAATAAACATACTTCCCACAACGATGCACCATCAATGTCTGACCATCCACTCTTACACGTCTAAGTTCAGTCAGTGTTTTTAACCTACTTTTTGCCATCGTTGACTCAAACAGAAATAGCATGAAAAGGGTGAACAAACTGTAGTACCAATATTCATCCAAGCACCAGAGACCCACACAGAAGACCTGAAGGTATGAAACATTATCTCAAGAAGATAGAGATAACAATAATAAAGAGAACAAAGAGGAACTGAACACAACAAACATCACTACAGAATTCCAAAGGTTGCCTAACCTGGAACACGAAAAAAGGCTCCATGCAGTGCTCTTTCATCAATTTTTGGAATGTAGGTTGTGGGTACTCAAATCTACAAAACCAACAAAAGCCTCTTAAGCCCCCAAAAACAAATCAGATAGGAAAGTTCTCATAACCACTGAAAGGTCACAGAACCCATAAATTGTGGAATTGAAATGAGAATGAATGAATGAGCACACAAGCATACTCAGCAACAGGATCTGACACACAATGACACTTCAAATATGAGTAGGTACACGGACATTGGCATGCACAATCACAGGAAATTGAATCTTATTATTATTTCCATTTGTAAAGCAGTACAAGGTGAGTTCATCAACATTTCCAATATAGTTTTAAAAAAAAAAAAAAAAAAATTTTAAGCAAGGTTCTCTCATGCATGCAAATAGAGAAAAGAATGCACTTGGAGAGGCTTGCGCATGAATGACTCAACATAGTAGTCCTTGAGTAACATGTCCTTCTTGACAAGAATTTCACACAAGAAGTTAACAAGGACAAACCAGTTTCAAAAAAAAAAAAATCTGTGTCAGACGAAGAATGGTTGATTTTCAAAAAATTCGCACAAGCTACCAAATGGGAGTTCAATCTCTTCTTTTCCTTTCTTTCTTTCTTTTTAAATCAAGCTTTGTTAAGGGGGGGGGGGAGAAAGCGGAGTGCAGTGTAAGGCAGGGTTACAGATTGTGCAATCCGTAAAGAATTTAAAACCTATAGAGAACTTAAAGAGATTTCCAATACAAAGAGACAGCAGCAAATGAAGAATTTAATCTCTTCATGATCTCCCCCAGAAGCTAGAAGGACTTGGGGGAAAAAAAAAAGTGAGGGAAGGTGAGAAGCAGAGATTAAAAAAAATTTAAAATAATAATAATATATTAAATTAAAATTTTAAAAAAAAAAAAAAAAAACTATACCCACATGTGTTATTGGTTAAGTCACTAATGAATAAAATCTTTGGATCTAGGAGATTTGGAGAAAACAATGGGTCTGGAGTGGGGTTGGACTTGAATTTTAGTTGAACCTTCAAAGATTTGGAAAGATAAAAACACCGACAAGCCCAAAAATTGGATTTTAGGTTCTGCTCAAGTTTCAAAGGAAGTTGCTCAAACCCGGGCAAGTGAATACTTGATTAGATATGGAAAAACGTGCTGAGCTTCTCTAGCAATCAATCAATTTGTTTTTCGAAGCTTTTAAACAGGTGAGTTACACCCGTACTCAACCCAAACCTCGAACAGACCTATTCAATGCAATATCTAAATTATTTCAGATATCTATTACCTGGTTAATTAAGAACGAGGGTACTGGTATCTTATCATTATAGAAAGACTAAAAGCAGAGCATCAGAATTAAAATGCTTCCTTTTTTTACTAAATTGCTAAAAACTGAAGTACATCGTCTTTTTTTTTAATGGATAACACAATAAACAGAAAACTTCACTTGAGGGATAGACACCCCAATGTAGATATCCAAGCGTGTTACACTCCTATCAACCAGGGTATTAGCCAACCATGTGCCGTTAATATGATCAGGGAGAATGAAATGTTTAGCCTCAACATGATATCCCTAATCTCATCATAAAGGAAAGCAATACATCGAACATATCTTTCAACAGCCACTTCATTACATCCCTCAAAACACCCTCCATTGCTAAGCGTCAAGGGACCACTGCATGATCCAGAAAATATTCAAAAATTCGAAGACCTCAGATTTGCCACAATATGGTCAGCCTTCCCCGACAGGCGAGAAAAGCAGAATGCCCCTAGTGGAGTTCAATGTTTTCTCAGTTCTCATACCCTGTGCCAAGCACATACATGATGACAGATATTGCATGGTATAGCTTTTATGTAAGACGGAAAATGTCCAAAAACAAATCGCGTTGAAGTATCATGCACACATACGAACAGATTTAACAGCTGGCATGTGATGTGGCCCACAATAGCATAAGAGATACTCAAAAAAGAAAAGTACACATGGGGAATAGAAATAAGCAGCTAAGAAATAAAGAGGTTCTACTAATCGGAATTATAAACAAACAAATTAATATGTTATATGCTCAAAGTGCATTGCAAAAAGAATGGTTCTGAAAATAGTTGCCTTCAGAGTTATTCAAGAACCCGAACCAGAAACAGGAGTGTGTGAACCTACGCATTCCGTCCCCACTTCTCAGTGGCAGCAACAACTTTAGCTTCTGATCCATGGCCAGTATTTTTGAGATAATATCCAAATGTTTCTTTCGAAGGGTAAGGGAGTTTGCAAAAGGTGTCCTTCTCTTCTGAAAAAATGAAGCGTTGCTTTCTGAAATCAAAATATATTTCTTCGGCATCCACTGCTGAAGATGCTGATGACCCTGCCGACTGCACAATTGCAGATTCGTCCATCCAATAAAACACTAGGCCCCATTTCGTTAAACAGTAAAGAAGGCACATCACGCTCTAATCAAACTTGGAAAAGGTGAAAGGATTGCACGTGGCAATATATAATTTGCTACACCAAGCAAAAGCTTGAACTGGAAAATAATGCAATACTTTTCTTAAAGAAAAAAATTGATTGATAAATCCTATGCCATAATAAAAATAAGGCCGTATTTTAACCATAGTTACCTGAATCGCAGTTCGACCAATTGAGTTCGAATTCGTAGCTCACAATTTGATACTTTTTAACATTATTTAGTTCGACTGGGTAGGTTCATTTAGTTCATTTGTTTTTCAGAGAGGGGAAGGGGGAGAGATTGGGTAGGTATATTTAGTTCATTTTTTAATTCACCCAATTCAAAGTTCAGGTTAATACTGTCTGTATGGTAAGTAGCATGGCAGTTCCTTCTCTCCCCAGCACATGCTAACATGGTTATGTATGAATAAGAATGCTCATATGGTGGATACTACCATGGATGGGCCATTGTTTTGAAAATCCCACATGTGGAAAAATCATGGGCATCATTTTCTTCACTTCCTTGCTAGAATATATCCTTATAATAAAAGAGGTTTGCCAGGAACACACACGTGCACAAGTCATCTCCAAACACAACCATGCCAGCATAGCATAAAGGTACAGTATTTAAGTGGGCCATCATGTGGATCTTTTTTTTTACTTTTTTTTTTGGGTTAGCTTGTCAGTCCACACCCATGTCAGTACACACACTCCATGTTAGCCACCCCTGCTGTGGATCTGACTTTGAAGATGTTCTTGCTCAAAACACAGGCTGGGAGACCCATGGCGAGGGTCAACATGTTAGAATAAATAAGTGGATAACTTTCCTCAGCCATGTATTTGGTTTGTAAATTGTGGCCCACCTGTACTAATCTGGTTCTTGGGCCACATCATCTATACATTTGGGACCCCTTGATGAATGGATTGGATCTCATAGTTGTGGCATCTGGCACATACAATGGGATATCATGATGGATAGATTAATCTCATAGCTATATGGCACATGTGCTGAGTGTACTTGAACTGCCTTGTGTGTGTTTGGTCGCAGCAAAGCTCAAACTTCTAAGATGATACAGACGAAGGTTTGCTAAGTCCAAACATGTAAAAGTTATACCAACTACATGGCAACACTTGCCAATGTGGCAGGCAGGTGCAATATCCAAGCCATCCATAATGTGTGTGACCATGTAGATGTTCTCGCCCATTGTTCGAAGTATCCCCAATATTATTGAAATATCCCCGATATTATCCATGACTCCAACTCGGTGATACCAATAGCATGGTAGTATCAGAAATTCCAGGTATGACGTATCGCTAAGTATTGCCAATGTATCGATATCACCAAAATTTTCAACTGTGTAAATTCCAGGTATCGACATTGACTGAGAATTTTTTTAGGATTTTCCAGACAAAACACTGCCGGTTTCTTTTTATCCCTTTCAATATCATCCTCGATATCAATATATCACACGATACATTAAGAATTTATAAAGGGGGAGTGTGGATATATCGCATGATGTCACGGTATCGTGCAATACCATGAATAGATATTAAAGGTGGGTTTCATATCGCCTAGCTGGGATAAGAGATATATCATGGGATATATCAGTGATATCGCAAGATACTGAAAACACCGACCATAACAAATGTTACATAACGGTAACTGTTGTGACCATTATGCGATACAGGGTTGTAACGCCCAATTTGAAAAAATTGGCCCATAACGGGCTAATAACGACCAACACAGGGTCGTACAGATTGATACAGGCCCATAACGGGCCGATAAGGGGCCAATATGTTTTTTCCTCTTAAAAAAAAAAAACTTCTGCTACAAGGCCATAACATCCAGTACAGGGGGCCAAACAGTTGTTAAGTTCTATATTGTAACAGCCATAGGGCTGGCCATTACAGCCACCATTACCATTATTGAATACCTTACTGGTATAAGAAAACTGTGTTCCCAGACTTAAATCCTATCAGTGTTTCATCATAGTATGATTCTTCTTTTTCCAATAAATGGCAGCTCCATTGCAAAAGGAAAACCTGATTCTCTAATATCTAGCACATGAATTCCATTATAGATCTATTGGTATAAGAAAACCGTGTTCCCACACCTAAATCCCATCAGTGTTTCATCAAAGTATGATTCTTATTTTTCCAATAAATGGCAGCTCCATTGCGAAAGGAAAATCTGATTCTCTAATATATAGCACATGAATTCCATTATAGATCTATTGATCAAAGAAAATGTATTCCCACACCTAAATGATATCAGTTTTTCATCACAATATGATTCTTCCTTTTTAATAAATGGCAACTTTATCGCAAAAGAAAAATATGATTCTCTAATATCTAGCATGTGATACTATTTTAGGTCTACTGATTAAAAAAATTAAAATTAAAAATTAAAAACAAGAAGAAGAAAGGAAAATCCTGTAGAACTAGGTGATATAATACCAAATATTAGAATATGGTTTCAGGATTCCAACTAAAGATAGAACTTACAGATCTACGAAAATGAAGTGGCACAGTTTCTTTTGAACCCGAGAATTTTGCAGGGGTTATTTTGCATGCATCCGCATGGTGTATATCCTTCACCTGCAAAATCAAAAGAAAAATCCAACTATAGTAAAATGCAATTGCAGCAACAAACAGGAGATATCAAAGAAGAAGAAGAAGCAAGTATAACCAGTCAGAAGTTCATGAAGGAGAGTATCCAGCAAATCAGTTGTTTTATGATCCATATGGCTTATTGGTCCGCCAAGCTGATAACTCATTGCCAAATGCTTAAAACATAATGGTGATTTTTTTTTGTCATAGAAGGCAGGATGGAAAAGTGACAATTCTTTTACCAACTTTAGAACTTCTAAAGTGCTGAAATAGATCTCAAAACTCTCTGTTCTCAAACCACTTAGATAAAACTAGTAGAAAACCCCTTTTTCCACTTTTTAATATTCCAGATAATTATGTTGTCATCTAGCATTTTTTGGTAGGTCCGCAAGAGTAAAATGCTCTATTTGCTTTTGTCTTGTACATATAACATGAAAGATCTTGTAAGCAAGGTTAACTGATGCGATAACAGCAGGAGCAAAGAAAGTTGAATGTATTTTTGGTAGGTCCGCAAGAGTAAAATGCTCTATTTGCTTTTAGCTTGTACATATAACATGAAGGATCTTGGACTTGGCACCATGGTATGTTGAAAAGAACATTTTCTATATTGGTTAGGGCATGTCACCGGTTGCATGTATGTATGGCAATATGATCATGGTTGTCCATTCCTGATCATATTGCAGGATATTCTTGCTTTTTTTTATTTGAAGATTGGATGTTCATGCGTACGAAGTGCCAATAGATAAAGATGGCTCGCCAACCATTTTCAAGATGATGCTTCTAAAGATACTAGATAAATACTAAGTGCATCCAGATGTATGCGATTCATTCAAAGATGATAATCACAATGGGGCCTCATAGCCTAGTATTTGTGACCTATCAATAATTTCTTCCTTTCTGATTTTATTTTTTTCATTGACGTACTTCCAAGATAAAACTCAAAGGTCAACAGATTGTCGAAATGGGCCAAGATGCAAGCAGAGGATGTGGCATAAGATGGTACTCTTATTTACCAAGAAAGTTATACATGCACAACTCAGCTCAAATAAGCAGTGCCTTAACAGTGTTTGAGTTGTCGGTATCGCTACAAGTTTTTTTTTATAATGATGATGATATATTAAAAAGGCCGAAGCCAAAGGAGACGGTTATACAAATATACAAATATACAGAATAAAATATAAAAAAATACAAACCCACCCACCAGAACTCCCCCAAATGGAAAGGAAGAGAAGATTTAAAAATCTAAGCTTCCACCCAATCCTTGGTATTAAGAATTGCTCTGTTGAAAACTTGCACCGGCCCACTCATTTTTTTGTTGAAGCAGTGCTGGTTCCTTTCCAACCATAAAGCCCATAAAGTCATTAATAAACTTAAACGCAGAAAGTTATTTACCAAGAAAGTTATACATGCACAACTGAGCTCAAATAAGCAGTGCCTTAGCAGTGTTTGAGTTGTCAATATTGCTTCAAGTTTTTTTTTTTTTTTTCTTATTGAATGATGATGATATATTAAAAAGGCCGAAGCCAAAGGAGACAGTTATACAAATATACAAATATACTAAAAAATATTAATAAATAAATAAATAATACAAACCCACCCACCAGAACTCCCCCAAATGGAAAGGAAGAGAAGATTTAAAAATCTAAGCTTCCACCCAATCCTTGATATTAAGAATTGCTCTATTGAAAACTTGCACCGACCCACTCATTTTTTTGGTGAAGCAGTGTTGGCTCCTTTCCAACCAAAAAGGCCATAAAGTCACTAATAAACTTAAACGCAGTGCCTTTTCCCTTCTTTCCCTATCCCCCCTTCGTGCCAAGCTATGAGAAACTCACCAATCATCTTCAGGAACACCCAAAGAACCCCGAAAAATTGTAGAAAAAGATGCTAAACCTCCCTAGCAAATACACAATGGATGAATAGATGATTCGCAGATTATGCATCTTTGAAGCACATCAAGTAAACATTTGGGATATATATGTTTTTCTTACAAAGTTTGTCTATTGTTAACACTTTGTTTCTGCCTAGTAGCCAATGAAAAGTTGCCACCTTCATAGGAGCACCGTAATGCCAAAGGGATGTCGTTACCGCAATGTCAGAATGATCCTCACCCAAGCAAAAGAATCAATAGAAGGATCTCACTGAGAAAGAACCTGTCTTTGACTCATACCATCTCAAGGAATCTGCTTCTGATAAAAGTGGAAAAATCTTTGATAACATCTCAAGCAAAAGAACCATCTCTTCAAACTCCCTATCCGAAAGTTTCCTCCTAAAATAGGGCTCCATGTAACCTCCTCCCCTTTAATTGAAAAACAATTACTCACCACCTGCCCTTTTACCCTAGCTAAAGATGGGAACCTCTCACCCAACCTCACATCTCCCACCCACCTATCCTCCTAAAATCTAATTCTATTCCCATCCCCCAAATGAAAGCCTATTCCCTCCCACACTCTCTTTTAGGGACGCTACTGACTTCCATGGGTAAGAACATCGATACAAGGATGAATCCTTCATCCACCACCCACCTTCCTCTACCCCATATTTTTTTGCTATTACCTCCCTCCATCTGGCCTTTCCCCCCACCCCGAACCTCTATACCCATTTTCCCAAAAGAGCTAAATTCATCTCTTCTAACTTAGATCCCCGCTCCTTGACCCATTGGTTTATAGACTTCATCCCACCTCATTAGATGAAACTTGTGTTTCTCCCCCTTCCCGTAAAAAAAAACCCTTCTTCGTCTCTCCAATGCATTCAAAATAGATTTTGGGCATTTGAAAGGAGATATAAAATAGAATGGAAGATTCGAAATAGATGATTTAATCATTACCATCCTCCCACCCATAGATAAGTACCTCGACTACCATTTTGAAATCTTTCTTTCACATCTCTCAATCACCTTGTCCGGAAATAAAGACTTTATCCCGCTACAAGTTTCGTTGGCCGGAAATAAAGGAACAATATCGTTATCATCAATAATATCATCGATAACTGGAAATGCGGAGGAAACGGAAAGAAACATGGGGAAAATAGTGGAATTTTTTAAGTAAGACTTCAGGAGATGCCTAAATACACTCATTTGTATATTTAACAATATTTTAAAATTTAAAAAAAAAATGTAAAAAGAATGCATGCATTAAAAGTTTTTATTTAATGGGGACTTAAAAACATGTGTTGTCATAAGAAATCACTCCAATAGTAACCAAAATCCTACTATCCATCCAACCATCCATCCAACATCACATCCAACCATCACATCCATCCATCCAACCATCCAATCCACCCATCCCATCCCATCCCATCCATCCATCCAACCATCCCATGTATGCATCCATTCACAACTTTTATGGCTCCAAAGAAGTTGTTACTGATGGCATTCAATGACAATTGTTTCTTGCGGCGTGGCCACTTGAGACATCAGATTGGTGAGCATCATATAATGGCCTATCATTTGAAATAAGGCATCTAGACAATGGGTCCAATCTAATGAGCGGCTCGGATCTCACACAAGTATTCCAAGATTCATGTGTAAAGGGTCGACATGCAACTATTTATAAAAATATATAAAGTCATCCATTCCTTAAGAATTTTGCATTTAGAGTTCTGAGTTGTGACCAATCCATTCAAGCACCAAGATGAAGGATGGATCAGACCATCTAAATATTTCTACATGTGGGCCTAGTCTAGTGATGCATGATGGTAAACAGGCAATACAAATTCCTCATTATCCAAAAATATAGCTCAATTAGGCTATGACCTGAAACCAGTGATGTGGATTACCCAACCATTAGGGCATGGTGCAGAAAATGAAGTAGGTACAAATTTCAAGTGGACCACACCACATGAAACAGTGGACATTGAATGGCCACCATTAAAAACCTTTTTTGGGCCACAAAAGTTTTTGAACAAGTTGATATTTGCTTTTTTATCCTTTCATCCAGGTCTACGTGACCTTATCAACAAGTTGGATCAATGAGCATTTTCAATTTTCGATCCATGTTTTTGTTGTAAATCATGTTAAACTAGTGTCAAATGGTTACAAATCTATGCTTCTTCATGTAACTTCAATTTCGAGATTTGTGGGAGATGGGTCAAGTTGCGGAAAATTGAGAAAAATAAAAATTTCTCAATTTCTCACAAATCAGTTGCAATCTTTGTATCCAAACACAAAATTAAACATGTATGTAACCTAATCTAGTGATTCTTCTTTTGCTTTTGAATGTATTGCTTGTGTTTCCATACATGTCTTCTTATATTTATAAATTATATTAACAGACTTTGAATACACTTGCATCATTTTAGTTGAAAAGCACATATATTAGGACCTCATAAAAAGGAAACCCCTATTATGTGTACCTTTTTGTAATGTTTTGATTTCTAAGTATGTATTGATGTCTTTTTCAACAATTCATGAAGTTTCATTGAAAAATTCGATCAATTTCCCAATGTTCCCATGTTTCCCAACAACAGCGATACGTTACGTGATACAACCGATATCCCATGTGATAACCAATATTTATCTGCATCCCAAGGGTGTGATACTTTACGCGATAACGATATTTAAAACATTAGTCTTGTGATGGTATTCACCATATCAATAGTTTAACTTCCTGAAAGACGGGCCACATATGTTACCATTCATGTGTCAAAAATAAAACATTCTTTTGATGGAGCACCATATGATAACTCCAACATAGGTTTTTGTTCAAGTAATATATGTGTGTTCGTGTCCATGTCCGCACACATGTGCCTATGTGTGGAAAATGTTCTTGTAGGTCAACTACTGTGTATGTGGGCAACCGATCCACATGTCAGGTGGCTCCCCTCCTAAACATGGGATGTCCAAAAAGTCAATCGTATCTAGAACTCAGGTGGGAGTTGGACACACTATCTAGAATAGTGCAAAATCATGCCTAAAACATCTCAAAACCACTTCATGGGGCTCGCCTAAATTTTAGAACAGCCAAAATTTGGTGGAGCCCCTCATCCATGTGGGAGGCACACAACGGATAGGTCAAATGTCACATATATGCCAGCCCCACACGCAAACCTATGATGGACATCCTACTCTCAACTGTTTACTTTGGTGTGGCCCACCTAACCCATGGACTACGCTTGATTTTAGGCTCTAGGCCTAATAGGGGTATGCATCCAATGGATAGGGTGAATGTCTAATACACATCATAGTCGAGTCTAGCCCACAAATCTCAACCATACCGTAACCTACAGTAAGTTCGACCTTATAGGAACATTTTCATACATACATATAACTATATTATAATATAGGAAAATGATGTAGGACATGAATGCTAACATGATATGCATTGCTGAAATTAGATAACAGATAACATAAGTAACATGAAACAAAAAATTAACAGCAACTCACACCCCAAAATCAAGCAATCCAAGTATTCGATCGTGTTAGGGTTAGGACCGAGGTAATCCTGCAAGCTAGATCTATAAAATTCTCATCAAATAGGACCTATGGAAGTAGAGACTTCCATCTGGCATAGGTGAATAGACCCAATTTAAGGTGGGTGGTGGGTTTTAGGTACGGGTAGGGTAGAGGAAGAGTTGGGTCAAGTTTGGGAGGAATAGGATAAGATTTGGGTGCAATGATCCTCGCTCAAATGGGTTTTGAAAAGAACTAAAAGAAACAAAGAGGAAAAAGAAATTTTGCAGGATTTGGTTAAAGGGGAAAAAAAGGGTTTGGGGAAAAAGGGTTTAAAGAAAAACTGGAGAATAATGAAGAAGAGTATTGGAGGGGGAGAAGCGAAGATGGGAGATGAAATACATACCTTTAGAGAATGAAGAAAAAGAGAAAATAGGCTCGGCTTAACACCGAATGGCTTCACACCACGGAGTTTCTCTTTTCACGAGAAGAAGTTGCTCTCAAAGGGGAACAAGAATTTTTTATTCAAATGTCATAATGCCATAGGGTTTACACCCCCAAGGCTTTATAGCCTTTTGGGCTACAAATGACCAAACTACCCTTTCGGTTAAAAAAAAGTTCCTAGCACATCCTAAATACTCCCAACCATAAAATAAGTGTACCAAAGCAATAAAACATAAAACTAGCATCTAATCCACGAAGACATCATTAAAAAATATGCAATCATAAAATATATGATGCCCCCTGATGATGACGGTCCACGATCAACGGCCCAATCCTATACTCCATGCAATCCAACGGTCCAATACTCCTAATAAAGCAGCCAACATGCATATTCCCAGTGTGTGGTCTTTTAGATGCACGTACATGCATGTGGGGTCTTCCGAATGGGCTAGAAAGTCGATCTGGGCCCATAGGTGGGCCCCACGTGATAATCATCCAGCCAAATCGAAGTTGTCGGGGCTCTCCTCCTCCTTTGATACACTCTCTGTTCTCAGATGTCCTCATCAGAAAATGATCCCATAGATGATAGAATCAACTCTACAGTAAAAGCTCGACCTAATCTCTGTGGTCTGCACCGTGATGTATGCATCAGATCCACCCGATCCATGAGGTGAGCCCTTCTATGTTGCACTATGAAGCAAAAAATCAGCCTGATTGGAAGTTGGGAAGGGACGGCCAACCAATAAACCCCCAAACTGTTTTGTTGGGCCTACTATGTTGTGTAGATGCTATCCAATCCAATCACTAGATGCCGAATATACCAAAAATCAGGTCATTCGGAAACTCAAGTCTGCCACAACAAGCGAATATAGAGTTTTTACATATTATTTTCCAGTTTTCCCTTTGATGTGGCCCATCAAAGATCGGGCTGATTTTGGGCTCAGTGAACTTGAGGTGGCGAACAGACAACGAAGCAGATGTCATGCAAACATCATGGTGGAGCCTAAGGTGGTCATCTCCACCGTACTCATGGTAGAGCCAACTGCATTGGATTGGGACCCTGTGTGTGTCCATGTGTGAATCAATGATATCTCCAATATTTAAGCTAAGTATTATGAACGATTAAGAAAAGATGGGCATTAATACTCTGACAACCACAAAATCCATGAGCAGTTTGATATGTAAAATGGACTTTCAATCAAAATCTTAATAAGTTGCATACCTTACTATACTGAACAAAACATCTGAAATCCACCCACCAAGCAGTGAAAAGCAGCACCAGAATGTGAAAGGCCGCCAGCCCCCCAAGAACTATTGAAGCATCACTGAAATCTATAGTGGGAACAACAGTGAAAAGCCAAACAGCATAAAGAATGGCAAAGGGCCACACATCCAAGCGCCACAGCCCATGTCGCCTCTTCAGTAAGTCTACTCCCTCTATAACTTTCCCATCAACGCGAAATCTTGACATTTCACTTCTTACCCAGTAAAAATCTTCAAAATAATTCAATAAAAAGGGCTACTAATAAGGCCAAAACCTGCACAAAGCAGATGTTAAATCACCAATAGGTCCACTAATTCCATGCACAGAGAGAGAGAGAGAGAGAGAGAGAGAGAGAGGGAGAGAGAAGAAAAAAGAAAAGAAAAAAGTGTCAGGGACCTACAAGTCCAGTAGCATTAACCTTTTAATTTTTCTTCCAATCAACAGTACCATTAACACTTAAACTAATGAGTAGCTAAACAAAGCTAAATCTTTGACTCAACTCACAATAAGATATCACATTAAATATTTAAAAGTACCCCATGCCACTACAGCCTTTGTTGAACAAAAGGAGCTTGAGGGCATGTTTGGTTGTACAATTGACTTAGATTGCAATAATTAAGCTGTAATAAAAAAAAATGGAAGCAAATAACTTTTGTTGAACAAAAGGACCTTGAAAGTATGTTTGGTTGTGGAATTGACTTAGATTGATTTGCGATAATGAAGCTGTAACTCAAAATGGAAGCAAATCAATGATCTGGATAGTTTTTCAATTACGAAAGCTAGTTCTCTCTCCACACTATTGCAGTGTTTTCTTCTAAGTCCAATTTCTTCATCATTATTGTCATCATAGACCTGTCCCAAGTATTTGGGGCCAGCTTTGCTACTCGCGTTTTGCCAATCAATATTATCTAAGGCCTTATCCTCAATGAGCAAGCAAGCCTTCATATCCCTTCGCACCGCACTATTGCAATTGTTTTTCTTTTAAGTCCAATTTCTTCATCATTATTATCATCATAGACTTGTCCCAGCTATTTGGGGCCAGCTTTGCTAATCCTGTTTCACCAATCAATCTTATCTAAGGCCTTATCCTCAATGAGTGAACAAGACTTCATATCCCTTCTCACCACCTCAATCCAAGCCCTTTTTTAGGTCTTCCTCTTATCATCTTTTGCCTTCAACTTTAATCAATGTTCCCCTCCTTATCAGAGCCATCTTTGGTCTTCATTGCACATGATTAGATCATTTCAATCTACTCTTCATCGCTTTATCTCTTATCAGGACTACCCTTAGGCTGCTTCAAATGACCCCGCTATGAATTCTATCCATGTCTTCTCACATATACGTCCTCATCTCTGCAACATGTAGTCTCTACTCATGTTGCTTTTTAATTGCCCAACACTTCCGACCCATATACCATAGTATATTGAATAGTTTCCTTATAAAATCTTCTCTTAACTTTCATAAGCATGTAGCAATCACACAATGCTTTAGAGGCATGGCTCTGCTTCATCAACCGCACTCTAATTCTATTGGAAACATCCTCATCAATCTACCCATCCTTCCAAGGAATCTTTTGACCATCAATTTTACCCAAAGCTGGTGGAGACAGTGTAGTTGTGTAAGTGATCCAGGGTTCACTCCCTGGCAGTGTTACCTTTCAGGAAAACAAAAAAAAAACAAAAAAACAAAAACAATTTTACCCAGTGCCCCACCTTTATAATCGTCTTACTAAAGTTGCATTCCAAATACTTTGTCTTGGCTCTTGGTTCTACTAATTTTAATCCACTACACCAAACTTTCAATTTAGAGTTTGCACTCCCTTTAGTCTCATCAACTAACACCACATCATCCTCAAAAAACAAACACCAATAGATTTTATCCTGAGCACTAGTGGTTAAGTCATTTATGGTAAGTGAAAAGAGGTTAAGGGCTTAATGCTGACTCCTGATGAAGACCCACTACTACAGGGACTCATTGACCTCCCTACAAACTGTCCTCACTGTTTTAAGAACACCCTCACATATTCATTATTTTTATTTTATGTTTTTAAAGATGATGAATTACTAAGCACACGAAGAAGAAAACAAAATTAGAGGACAGAGATGAAGGGTGGCCCTCTTGTCAACTCCCTAGCTCAAGAAGAAAAACAAACTACACAAAAAGATACAAGCCAAGGTGTCAAAAGCCAAAAACCCAAAAAAGAATCACCCAAATACAATGGAGACCCAGTCCATTGCAACATTGACAAAGAGATTCCACCCAGCCACATGCATTTATCAGTGATGTTAATATATACTCCTGGGACTCTGGGACTCCTCTTTTCTCCTCCTCACCAACCACATAACCTCCAAGGGTTAAACATCTAGTGCTTTTCTTAGATCTATAAACCATCAATTGTCAAACTTAGAATGAAAACCAAATTTTGGACAGATTATTCGATCTAAACATAGCAGGACTGACCCAAATTTGGATATTCCACTTCAGTTGACCATCCATCCAACAAACAAGTGTAGAAACATATCGGAGACCAAAAAAAATAAAGAGTAAGCTTCTTCAAAATAAAACATGAAGAAGAAAAAAAAATTGCATCAACAATGTATCGGCACTGCGACTTCAAATAATCTGCTAAATTCATTGAAGCCCTATAATATGCTCAGAGGAATGCTAAGGCAATGCACACAAGGCAAGTCTGTCGAAGCAATTTCCAGTCCACATGTCTACTGGCAAATACATGAACATTCCCTGATCTTTTACCAGGTGGGTCCCACTGTGAACATGTCCTAGCATAAAAATCAGGCTGATCCATTAATCAGGAAGGCAACACATACACATATTACATTAAATGTCGATCTTTTTTTTCTAAGCACCCTTTTTACTCAACCATATGTGGACAGGTAGGTGGGCAATACTGGCCTGATTTTCAGGCCAGAACATAACAATGCTAGGCCCCATCTGATGAATGGCAGTGATGTCCAACAGTGCCAGGTTGGCATGTGCCAGGAATTGCTTGCTTCTTCAATTTGCCCATGCAGAAATTGCATTAGCGCCTCTTACTTGCTCAGTTACCAAAAAAAAAAAGACAGAGACAAGAAGACACGGAAAAAAAAACAGGAAAAACAAATTCTGTATCTTTCTATTTGATCAGTGACAACCAAAAAAAAAAAGAAGAGGAATTTGTTGTAAATTAAGCATCCCAAAAATTACAATTCACTTAATTCCTCTAATTTGAAATATATATGATAAAATGCCAGTAAAAAATTTTAAAAATTTTTAAAAATAAATAAATAAATAATCTTCCAACGTCCTCTTTCACCATCCACTTTAAAAAAGGGTTATAGTTTCAAGCATCGAAATCCACTAAAATCCCATAGATTTACAGTTCCAAACATCGAAACCCACTGAAATTCACTAATATCCTCCAGTTTTTTAAAATTACCTTCACAAAGCCTCTTTTTTCAAAAAAAGAAAGATCGATTATTCAAGGATCTACAGTTTCGAACGTCGAAAATTTCACTAATATGCCAAAAAAATCCTCAATTTCTTTAAAATTAAAAAATAAAAAACAAAAACAAAAACATTTTCGTTTTCTCTTAATAAAACCAAAACGCAAGAGATTGAATCAGAGACTTACAGTCTCCAATACAAACAAGCAATCAATCTGTCTACAAAACAAAACCCTAATATCAACCTCTCAATCCGAAATCAACTCAGTCAAAGAAAGAACACGGATTAACGTGATTTTCAACGGATTTGTGTGAAAATACCGCAAAATGATTCGATCTCGAAGCTCTTTTGCGTCGAGAAATCGAAAGGAGGAAGAATCTCTTACGGTTTTTCGGATCTGAGCTTCTCCCTTGAAAGCCCCGCGAGAGAGAGGGTAAAAATACTTCTTCGCTTTCAGCTTTCTTCACATAGAGGAATCGTACGATACGCGACCCACAATCTTTTCACTATATACGCGGGTTTCATTTCTAACAAGTGAGGCCCATCTTTCAGTAAATCCAGACCGTTGGTTATCGGTTCCTTATTTGGATGGACCATGACACATGTTTATGCAAGGATGTAAGATCGGTCTTGGGACCTTTTCAGTTGAATTTTAAAACACTGTTATCTTCTTTCATCCATTTATCAAAGGCTATGAATTAAAATGGAATGATACTTCATACGTTTGAGCTGTGTGGGGCCCAGCTGTTATGTGTATGTGGATCCAAACCGTGAATCTGATGAGACTCATCATGTGAACCGTACATACTTTGAATAATTCCTAAAAAAGAAAAAAAAAAGGCTTAATGCACCATCCGTCCTAATACCTGTATATTCACTTTTGTGGCCCACCTATTAATTTGAATGGCTTGAGTTTCGGTGCGTCCTTTCATCCTGGAGGGTCTTACGTGATGAATGAGTTGGATGGAATGTACAAAATACGTTGGACCCCACATTCCATATGGAAGTTTCTATGGTGGGTTTCCCCCATTGTTACATTTTGGTGTGGGCCACACGAGGTATGGATCAGGCTGTATTTGGATCCTTATAATAAAATTTCGGGTCGCATTTAATAGACGGGTTGGATGGAACCCGCAGATCACGGTGGGCCTCACGCAGCTCGACTGCATGATACTTACCATAGATGGGAATCGTATGTGATCACTCTCCATGACCAAAAGGCTAATATTCCAACGTGGAGAATATTTTTAGGTCCTAGTCCATACAGTGTGGGACCCACTGGACCAATGTATTGTATACATCATGGACGTGGGCCTTACTCGGCAAAATTTAGGGAGTGTTTGGTGCATGGTTTTAGATGGGATCTGGTGGGATGGAATTGCATTTGGTTAATGCTAGGGAGGACAACATGGATTAGGGGGCGTTTGGTGCATGTTATTAGAAGCCAATTCCAGGGCCTGTTTGGTTTTTTAATTACAGAGGTAATTCAAGGTAAATATGTAATAATTATTTACCGGTGTGTTTTTTGTTAAAATTTTCAAGGTGATGTTGACGGCAACCTTTCATTTATAACACTCCTCACGTCACCCGGGGAGAAAAATGTTAAATCATGGGACTCACCATAATGTGTGTGTCTTATCCACACTGTTCATCCCTTTAGCTAACTCATTTTAGGGCATGAGCCAAAAAATGAAGCAGATCCCAAGATCAAGTGGACCACAACACAGTAAACAATTGGAATTGAACTCTTACCATAGAAAGCTTCTTGAAGACCCCAAAAGTTTTGGATCAAATTGATATTTTTGTTTCCCCTATATCCATGGTTGTGTAACCATATGAACAGGCTAGATGGCAAATAAACATCAATGTGGGCCCTAGGGAGAAAATAGCTTTCAACCATTGACATATTAATGATCATTATTCCTTAAGGTGTGGTCCACTTGAGATTTTGATTTTCTTAATTTTTGGATTTATGCTTTAAAATGTTTTCTTTTAAAGGATGGATCATGTGAGCTCCCACAGAAGGGTGGCATGGTGGTCCATAATCTGGACCATTCATTGTGTGGTGGACATGGAATCAAGGGGGCGTTTGGCGTATGGTGTTAGATGGGATTAGGTGGGATGGAATTGCATTTGGTCCCGTGCCAATTCCACTCAATGTTTGGGAAGAATGGAAAAGCTTGGAATTAGATTAGATGGAATTGCATTGGGTCTTGTGCCAATTTCACTCAATGTTAGCAAGTTGAGTAGGTCCCACCATGATGTGTGGGCTATATCCACACCGTCCACCCATTTTTCGAGATCATTTTAGAGCATGGGCCAAAAAATCAGCTAGATCTAAAGTTCAAGTGGACCCCGCCATAGAAAGCAACGGGGATTGAATACCTACCGTCAAAAACTTCTTTGGGGCCACATAAGTTTTGCATCTGCCTCAATTTTAGGCCCATGTCATAAAATGATGTTACAAAATAGATGAACAATTTGGATATAACACGTGTTATTCTCGATAGTTTCAAATGATGGTGGATATATCCATTCAATGTACCATCATATTACAAACACAGCATGAAATTAAGCTTATACAATTAGTTCGGATAGACTTGCATATGGTCCCATGTGAAATTTCGGCATATTACCCAAACGGGTTAGGATTAGTTGGGATGGACTTGCATACGATCCCATGTGAAAATTTGGCATATTTTAAAATCTGATACACACCGGGGCTTCACATCGATGCATGTGTTTTATCCATGTTATTAATGCATATACCACTTTTACACACATCATTTTAGTTATATACACACACAAGTGACTAACATATGTGACTTTGGTTCATTGATTACAATATCATCATCCACCAAAAGGAGTTTTGCTTAATCCAAAGTTTTTCTCATGGCGTTAATTTTATCTCATATGTGGAGATTGTATCGAACCAAATACATGATATTTACATACATGCCATCATTGTATGATAATAGTGATAATCTCGTCTAATACAATTCCACGTCATTTAACCTTGGCCTTGCAACAGGCATACAAAGAGGAGTCGCATATGATGATTTTACAGGCATCTAAGGGCCTGGTTGGGCAGTGGGATTAGAAAGGATTAGGTGGGACGGGATTCATCTGGTCGTTGGGTCCGTGCCAATTTCACTCAATTTTAGCAAGTTGTGTAGGTCCCACCATAATGTGTGGGCTATATTCACACCGTCCACTCTTTTTTTGAGATTATTTTAGAGCGTGGCCCAAAAAATCAGGTAAATCTAAAGCTCAAGTGGACCCCACCATAGAAAACAATGGGGATTAAATACTTACTATTGAAAACTTCCTTGGGGCCACATGAGTTTTGGAACTACCTCATTTTTAGGCTAATGCCATAAAATGAGGTTACAAAACAAATGAACATTTTAGATATAACACGTGTGTTATTCTCAGTAATTTCAAATGATGGTGGGTATGTCCATTCAATGTACACCGTATTACCAACAATGCATGGCATTGATTTTATCCCATTTAGGACTGTGGACCCCACCTTTTATCCAACTGTGTTTTATGAAAGAAGACAAACTTTGTTTTGCAACTTAGACCTCCACGTGCGGATTACGAATTTGAGGACGAAAATACCTCCTTTCACGGAAACGCATGGGGTACTCCCCTGCCAACAGCCAATGGCGGATGATTGGTGGTCTGTGGGCCCCACCATGATGTATTCTTTTCATCCATGCCGTCCATTTATTTTTCCACATCATTTTATGATATGAGACCAAAAATGAGGTATATCCAAGTATCAAGTGTACCACATTACAGAGAAGAGTGTTGAATGAGTGTTAGCCATTAGAAACCTTCAGGGGCCCACTGTGATGTTTGTGAGAAATCCTCCCCATCTAAGTTCATTCATAGGGTCACAAAGACCTGGGTGAAGAAGAAAAACAAATTTCATAATGATCCAAAACTTTTATAACCCCTAAAAGGGTTTCAATGGTAGACGTTCAATTCCCCATTGCCTTTTAAAGTGTGGTCTACTTGATAGTTAGATCTATCTTATTTTTCGTCTCAAGCCTTAATATGAGGCCGTCAAATAGATGGACGGTTTGGATATAACACGAGACCTCATGATGGGACCCACGAGGAAGCGTGGGGATTACAATAGAAAAAGAAGAAGAAGGGGAACCTATAACTACGGTTTTCTATAGCGGACTATAACCGTAGCTATAGACGTAGCTCCGCGATCAATCACTGCACCCGCGATTCCACCGCAAGTCACTGTCCAAGTTGATGGCTATAGATTATAACCGTAGTTATAACCGTACCGTATCCTCTCTCTCTCTCTCTCTCTCTCTCTCTCTCTCTCTCTCTCTCTCTTTTATTTTATTTTATTTTATTTACATAGAGAATTTTATTCTACCTACATTTTTCTCTAACACATATTTATATAAATATGTATATATAAGCATATAAAAAAAATTTAATCTCTTTTTTTCATTTCTTTCTTTATTCATATAACAAGAATATCTTCTAAACCAAAATTAGTTACTTGACGTACCATATATGATTTTAGGGCTAAAAGTTGGGCGGGCTCAACTCGACCAACCTGTGACCGACCCAACAATGGGTTGGGCTTGGGCGGGATGTATCGAGTTTGGTCTTGGGGTTGGGCCATACAAACACCAACTGATAAAACTTAGGTTGAGCTCGAATTGAGGTCTTGGGTTGTCGACCCAACACGAACCCGATTAATATATAAGTTCCTTATAAATTAATTATAATTGAGTGCAGATCATATGTGTTGAAGGCAAAGAAAATTCCAATGCCTCCCCTTAAGCTAACAAGATATGCCGGATTTTCCTCTCCTAAATAAATTGCTTGATACAAAATACGACTTGTAATGGAGTAGTTGTCCTATATTTTAGCTTGTTTGTTTAGAAAAAAATGCATGGAAATGATCGTGAAGTGAAGGGAATTGGCCGTGAAATGAAATAGAATCACTGGAATTGGCCGTGAAATGCATGGAAATGACGTGAATCAACACGGAATCGGGAATGATCGGAAATGCATGGAAATGATCGTGAAGTGGAGCGAATTGACCATGAAATGCATGGAAATGGCCGTGAAGTGAAGGGAATTGACCACGAAATGCATGGAAATGGCCGTGAATCAACACGGAATCGCCGGGTATGCCAGTGAAATGCATGGAAATGACCGTGAAGTGAAGCAAATTGGCCAAAGAAAATTGAGCGGGACAAAATGAAAATTGAACAGGACAAACTGGAAAATGAGCGGCCCAAACTGGAAATTAGGCGAGACAAACTAGAAGTTGAGCGGGGCAACCGAAAATTGAGCGGGACAAGCGAAAAGGAGGGTATTTTCGTCCTGAAATTCGGTCTCCCCACATGTAGGTCTAAGTTGCAAAACAAAGTTTGTATTGTTTCATAAAAATAGTTGGATAAAAGGTGGGGTCCACTCCTAATTTTCTCAAGAAAATACCCCTCCTTTTCACATGCTCTTTTCACCGCATTGCTTTCAGTGTTGCTTTCACTCCCCTTAACGAAAAAACAGGTGCTTCCAGCCCTACACTCTCTTGGAACGAAGAACTGAAGTACGAAGGGTTTTCTTCTCATTTTCCTGACTAAAATCTCTGTGAAGCATATAGATATCCATCTAGATATCATTAATCTACATTTGCCATTTTTCATCTTGGCTACGGTTACGTGAAATCCCACGAACTGGTATGTTAAGGGATGTATGTTGTACAAGGTTTAAAACCTGAATGTTATTCTGTACAAATATTAAGGAATGGTATGTTGTACAAGCTTTACAACCCGAAATGTACGTTGTACAAGCTTTAAATTCCAAACATTTCTGTGGGTGGTCAACAAATAGAAGGGCTGCAATTAAGGAATCTTAAGCTCTTTCGTGGGTCCTAAAGGCAACCATCAGCAGTTTGGATAACCGAACAAGGGCCCTCACTTGTAAAATTCCTTAAAACCTGAATGGTATGTTGTATAAGCTTTAACAAACACTTCAAAAACCAGAACATGGCATAACAGAACATGCCAAACAGCCAAATATACCCAACACCACACATTCTTCAAAATCAAAACATGGACATAAACACAAATAAGCCAAAGATGTAAACACATGCACACACACATTCTTCAAAAATCAAAACGTGGGAATCAACACAAACAAGCTAAATATTATGACAAAATAAAATAAAAATGACATTCTTCAAACATCAAAACATGGGAATCAACCCAAACAAGCCAAAGATCACGTTAACAACGTTTCTACAAATCAAAATTGAGAAAGAGACAAAAAATCATATTCTTCACAACTCAATTATAATCTATAGAAACCAAACAAAGCCCACAACAGTTACAATAATGCAAGATATTAAGAACACGATATTCAAACTCCAAAAAATGTTATGCATTTCAAGATAACCAAAAAAAAAAAAAAAAAAAAAAAAAAAAAAAATGAGTGGCAAACGGAAAATGAGCGGGCAAAATGGATGAATAAGCACCAAATTGAAAAATGAGTCAATAAACATGAAATCAATGAGGCAAACATGAAATTAAGTGGGGCAAACTATAAAATCAACGGGGCAAGCATGAAATTGAGTGGAGGAAACATGAAATCAGCGAGGCAAACTAGAAAATCAGCAGGGCAAACTAGAAAATCATTATGCCCACTGTTTCCCGTTATATAATCCACTTGATATTTTGATATGCTTCAATTTGGGGCTTAACCCCTTAAATTAGATAGAAAAACGAATGGACAGCGTGGATAAACGATAGGAAACGGATTGGCTACTCCCCCTAGCCACCAGCCAATGGGTGGTGTTCGGTGCTCTGTGGGCCCCATCATGATGTATGTGTTTCAACCATGCCGTCCATTTTTTTTATATATCATTTTATGATATTATACAAAAAAAATGAGGTATATCCATATCTCAATTGGACCACATTACAGGAAACAGTGCTTAATGAACATCGACCATTAAAAACTTTTTAGTGGCCATAAACGTATTGGATTAAGATGATCTTTGTTTTTAGCCTTCATCTGGGTCTTTATGACATAATAAACAAATTAAATTTCAGATAAATAGTATAGTCGACCTCAAGAGGATTTAAATGATGGATATACAACCACTATTATTGTAATCCTTCCAATAACATGTTTGGGTAGACAAAATGGGTTAGGATTAGTTGGGATAGAATTGCCTATGATCCCATGTGAAATTTCAGCATATTACCCAAACAGGTTAGGATTAGTTGGGATAGACTTGCGTATGATCTCATGTGAAATTTTGGCATATTTTAAAATCTATTACACACGTGGGCTTCACATCGATGCATGTGTTTTATCCATGTTGTTAATGCATATACTACTTTTACACACATCATTTTAGTTATATACATGCACAAGTGACTAACATCTGTGTTTTTGGTTCATTGATTACAATATCATCATCCACCAAAAGGAATCTTGCTTAATCCAAAGTTTTTCTCATGGCATTAATTTTATCCCAAATGTGGAGATTGTATGAACCAAATACTCATGCAATCATTGTATAATAATAGTGTTAATCTCATCTAATACAATTCCACGTCATTTAACCTTGGCCTTGCAACAGGCGTACAAAGAGGAGTAGTATATCATAATTTTACAGACATCTAAGGGCCTGTTTGGCTGAACCGATCTCACGGTATCAGGTGGGATGGGATTAAAAAAACATCATTATTGCCCATGGTAGGGACTGTTCCTGTTACCATGGGATAAGCTTAATTCCTTTTTTATTTGTAATACAGCGGTATATTGAAAGGATATACCTATATCCACACCATCCACCTATTTTTTGAGATTATTTTAGAGCATGGGCAAAAAAACCAGGTAAATCTAAAGCTCAAGTGGACCCCACTATAGAAAGCAATGGGGATTGAATACTTATTGTTGAAAAATTCTTTACGGCTACATAAGTTTTGGATCTACCTCATTTTTATGCCTATGCCATAAATTGAGGTTACAATACAAATGAACTATTTAAATATAACACGTGTGTTATTCTCAATAATTCCAAATGATGGTGGGTATGTCCATTCAATGTACACCGTATTACCAACAAAGTATGGTACAATCGCTGCCATGGTGATAAACTAATAATTATGTTTTTGGAATCCCATCCCACCTATTCCCTTCTAATCCGACCGCCCAAACACGCCCTAAGTAAGACTACCCTGGTTCGTTGATTTAACTACGAGAATGCCACATCAATTCTTACAATGTTTCCCAAAGCCCTGCGAATGGCATTCGCGCATGTGGAGTTCTGGACAAACCAAGGAGCTGGAGCCCAATTTGCTAACGTTGACACAGAGATCAGAACCGTTCATTTTCACGGGGTCCACTTTGCGTGGATTATGAACGGAGGTCGTACGGGACCATTTGTAAGGTTAGGATACTCATGCGAGATTAATACTTAATACGCATAGCTGGTAAAGCCGGCAGATGGTAGGCTGATCTGTCTACCCACAGGTGGCGGCATGATGCATCCCGTCGACCGAGCACTGTTAGAGATCGCTGCCATTCATCGGGTAGGACCCACCTTGGATCTGTCCTCGCCTGTAAATAAGGCTTAGCCCAATGATCAATGTGGCCCGGTATGGTTGATAAAAAATGGGTGCCCTGGAAACAGAGAGAGCAACCACCCCTCCTAAAACCACATGCGAGTGCCCACACTTTTTACCTACTTTTTCTTTCTTCGGCTTGGAGCATGTGCCCACACTTTTTTCCTGCTTTTTCTTTCTCTGGCTCAGTTCAAGTGAATGAGGTGAGCTATGCACTCAGATGGTGATATGCATGTGATCCAGAGTCCTAGCTAACCAGATGAAAGCTAATAAAAATTGCAGAATTATTTTCAAGGTAAGATTTCCTGACTTAAGTTACCCGTGCAATTGACTTGTGATCTTAGAAAATATTATAAGACTCTTATCAGGCGGGCCATACATGATCATCGGTTTAGATATTATTTGTAGGAATATTCATATTGAGTGATTCAATTGATTTCACTACTGTTATGGTCATTGTAAATAGGTTTGGGGCGGTACATAATTATTAAGCTGAATATAAAAACTTACAGTTTGAAACCTAAGAGGAGAGAAGTGTGATAGATAAGCTTCTATAACCTCTTTTATATCAATAGATATCTTGGTATGCTTACTAACTTATGAGAAAACACTATTTCAATTATCCTTCTTATCACCAACACAGAAAAAACCCTAATTCAATTCTCTTGAAGGTGTGACGCATAGAAGATTAGGATTTTCGTCAACATCAAGAAATCGAAAATGTCTTTCTAATCAGATATGCTTTAATATTAAAGTATTGAATGTCTATTATCGATGCATAGATCATCTATCAATTCCGCAAGCACAGTTATAACTGCAAACACAGTTATAACAGTTGGCTTCAGGGCCACCCACGCATCAATCATGGTAGATTCTTTTGTCGATGGTAGATTCTTTTGTCGAGCACCTGTTCATTTTCGACGATCCGGGTTTTCTATATTGGTAAGATGGGAATTGAACTCCTACCATTGAAAGCTTTTTGAAGACTCTGAAAGTTTTCAATCAAACTGATATTTTTGTTTCCACTTTATCCATGACTGTGTGACCTTATTAACGGGTTGGATGAAAAATAAACATCACTATGGGACCTAGGGAGAAAATGACTTTCAACCATTGACGTTTTAATGATACCTGTTTCCTAAGGAGTGGTCCACTTGAGATTTTTATTTTCCTCAGTTTTGGGCTCATGCCTTAAAATATATTTTTTAAAAGGATGGATGGTGTGGATAACTCATATATATCATGGTGGGGCCCACATATTTAAATCAGTAATAAAAACATTTGTATGGGCCGATTTTCGAAACGTAATTCCTGGTCACCAACACAGAGAAAACCCTAATTCAATTCTCTTGAAGGTGTGAGGCGCATAAGAGCAGGATTTCTGTCTACATTGGGAAATCGAGAATGTCTTTTTAATCATGTGTGCGTTAATATTAAAGTATTGAATGTCTATTATCGATGCATAGACCATCTATCAATTCCGCAAATACAGTTATAACCGCAAACACAGTTATAACAGTTGGTATCAGAGCCACCTACGCATCAATCATGGTAGATTCTTTTGTCGATGGTAGATTCTTTTGTCGAGCACCTGTTCATTTTCGACGATCCGGGTTTTCTATATTGGTAAGATGCCGGTTGTGGGTGGTTTTACTGTTGTGAAATCAGATCGGAGTGAAAACCCCGATGGCTGTTTGCAAGACCACGGCAGCAGCGTAATTCAGATCGAAAGCCATGGACCCCGACAAACTTCCGGCCATACAGATTTGAAAAAAAATAAGAAAATAAAAAAAATCAGACCAGATTACGCCACCGCCTGCAGCAATGTTTGACAACGCCGTTAACCCCTACCCCTCTTTTATTTCTTATTCCGGCGTCGCCAACCACCATTAATTGTGGAAACCCATCTCCCATACAGTTGCAATACATTAAAAACAAAAAAACCGTTGCTGCAGCTATGGACGCCCCTTGTGATTTGATGGGTTTTCGGCATTGCAATCAGCCAACTGTCATGGGGTTGCTTGCAGACTGCCATTGATGGCTGTACACAACGCACGTCAACCATATCAGACAACCTAATAATGCTTGTTAGGGATTTCCAAAATCTTTAAAAACCTTAAAATACTCCCATCTCCGTCTCTACGCTCTCTGGATACCCTGTCTTTAAACTCTCCCCCATTTATCCCCTTCCAAAGATTATGTGTTGAGCTAATTTTATAAACCACACCCGTTGGTGGTCAGGACTGTACGTCATCTTTTGAGTTAGGGAAATTGTCCGTAATAGCCTCTATGTATGGTCAAATTCTCTAGAGAGATTCAACCCTTAAAATATTCCGAAGGTGGCCTTCTAACAAGCTTCTAAAAATTAATTGAACCAAAATGCCATGATCATATTTAATGCCAAGAAAGTAACGTGTACGCAATCCTTTTTTGTGCGTGGGCAATAACCAAACTCGTGGAGCCCACATTGATGTATATGTATAATTCATACCGCCCATCCTTTTTTCCGTATCATTTTAGGGCTAGAGCCCAAATATCAACTTGATCCAAAGCTCTTGTGGGTCATATAATGAGCCTTAGGCTATTGTACTAATGGCTATCTTTTATTTGGTAGTAAAGAAAGTGAACATGTAACAACTGCGACCCATATAACATGAAAACCATATATAATATGATAACTACAATCAAACTCATGACAACTACAACTTATGATAACGACAACCTATAAAACATGATAACCACGACCTATGACAACTACGATCCTTACCACATTACAATTACGACTTTTACCACATTACAATAACGACCCTTACCATATAACATGATAACCATGACCCATTATAACCACGAACCTTACCACATTACAACCACGACCCGGGTATGGGTCGTGGTTGCCATGATATATGGGTCATGGTTGTTATGAGGGATGAGTTGTTATGAGGTAAGGGTTATAGTCTTCATTTTATATGCCTTGGCAAGGGCCAACTAATGAAGCCTACATTGATGTATGTGAATAATCCATGCCACCAATCCTTTTTGCCATGTCATTTTAGGGCAGGTTCTAAGTATCAGCCCGGTCTAAAGCTCGTGTGGGCCACATAATAAAAAATAATGGTGACAATGGCATCCACTGTTGATATTTGAGCCCACATGAGCTCTGGATCAAGCTAATATTTGAGTCATTGTTTTCATGATGTAAGGGTCATGGTTGCGTGTTATCCCCACGGAAAATTCCATTTCCGAGTGGTTTAAATTCGGATAAACAAATTAGCAGTCGGGAATATCCATCCAGCGTAAGTTTCTTACCGTGTCTCGCCGGGGATGGCACCCAAAACATGGACGACTCTGATCATCCGATCGTGACCCACAAACTCATTAGAAAGTTCCACCTCCGGGATCGGAGGTCATTATGGAAAGAAGGGACAGTCAACAGAACTTCTATGGACTTTTAATAACCATCTACCTTCTTTACCCCGTGGTCCTCCATTAGAATGGACGCGGATTGCATCCTACCCCACCCGTCCTCAGTTGGGAACGGGCAGGAGCTTTGAGTGGCCACCGTGATGTATGGGTCTTATCCACACCGTCCATCCATTTTTTCATATCATTTTAGGCTGGGAAGTTTAAAATTAATTAAATAACAGGTTCAAGTGGACCACACCACAGGAAGCAGCGGTGAAAACTTGGGGGCCACAAGTTTTGGATCAAACTGATATTTGTGTTTTCTGCTCATCCAGGTCTATGTAACTTTATGAATGGGTTGGATGGCAAATAAACATCAATGTGGGCCCTAGAAAAGTTTCAACGGTGAGAATCATGATCACCACTGCTTCCTGTGGTGTGGTCCACTTAAGCCTTGGATCTGCCTCATTTTTGGACTTCCACACTAAAATGATATGAAAAAAATGGATGGACGGTGTGGATAAGACCCACACATCATGGTGGCCACTCAAAGCTCCTGCCCGTTCCCAGCTGGAGGTCAGCGGGGGTAGGACGTCCGCGTCCCAATAGGCTATCAGATTGGCGTATATTTTGGGTATGGCCCACCCAAGATACAGCACACAATGATGAATTCCTGCACTTTTGCCACGTGTACCATAATCTAGCCCCTAACTTTCAAGCGTTGCCGTGCCAAAAGGCTCATCCACTAACGCTCATGGCAAAGGAAGTGCTGCACCATGTCATTGCAACACACATGGCATAGATGGATGAGATCGGAACCGTTCATTTAGTACTTCCAATATTGAATGGGTCAGAGCCCCAAAAAACACAGTATTTGGACAATCCTGACCCTTCATCAAGCGCAGAGCAACGTACAAAGTGACTAATAGGAAAAATTAACAGCTCATATTCTGCTATAAAAGTTTCATTTATTAGATGGCTAGGATAATCCAACAAAACCATCGTCCGTAAGTGGCCTATTAATGGCATACCCACTCAATGCTTGGTTTGGATCATCATGCACGTGCCACACGTATGATTCACAATGGGTTTGGACATAGGTTCGAGCTGTGTGTGGCCCACTATGATGTATGATTGCCACCCAACCACATTAGGCCTAGATTTCAAAATCCTTCCTCATACATAACTCAGGTGGGTGACACCAAAGAGAACAATGGAGAACAACAGGGAAAGAGGAGCCCACCATAGAAAACTTCCGAATGGAATGTGGGGTCCACTGTTTGTTTATATATCATCCAACCCATCTATCAGATGGGCCCCACAAGGATAAAGACGCCATGAAACTTGTGCCATTGCACAAAAAAAAAAAAAAAACCTACGCAGGAAGAAAAAGTGAATATATACGTTTGGGCATGGATGTACATTGATCTTTTAGCCTGTCCCACCTGAGTTTTGGGTCAGGATTATTCTTGGGATTTACGGTCTGGACTCCACATAGACATCATGGATGGGCCCTGGCCCACCCAGTTCGAACATTTCGCCCCAAAAAATGACATCAAAACAACACTGGAAATACAACAAATGTGCCTGTTTATTGAATATAGCATCTGAACCCACACCTCTAACATACATTTAATCTCAGATCCCTCCATTTTGATTTTCATTTGTATATAATGATCTGTCCTAAGCCTCCATGAGGTGATGATTCTCTCATACAAAACTTCGTAAACGTGAGCCACCAACAGCTCTTCAGGCCTTCTGATATTATCGGTTCTTGATGCATCGGGACATGAAGAGATCCACGGTGCTAATCCATTCAGTACAAGTGAGACTCTTGCTCTGGTTGTTTGGTGGGCCCCCACTGTGGACAGGATGCTCTACTGAAATCTCCTAGATTGGATGATCCTGACCTACTGTAGTTGCTTGAGAAAAAGAATACAGAAATGGTCCAGAGAAAAAAAAGCAAAAGAGTCTCCCATCCACAGTGAAGTCCATCATATCAATGGCCTGGATCACCCGATCATGGGTCCCAGTCATATGGACTTGGCACATTAGGACACTATTCACACCCTGATGTATTGGAACCAATAATTCCTCTCAACATTCCACTAACTGATCCCATCTTCCAAGGTTAAAAAGACCTCTTGGAACCATTGTCGTGTTGATTTGGATTGTTTACTGACAGTCTGCAGAATAACAAAAGAGAGCGGCAAAAAAATAAAAATAATCGGGCTACCTGCTGTCGTCGTTCTTCGTTTTAGTGATATTTTCTGGCGGCAATGAAAGGAACTGTAAGACTTTCTCTACCTGAGCAGTGTCAATCCGGAATTTCTTGGCGATGTTGTGAGCATCCATCGGGCCATCATGGTCATCAGCCTTGCCTTGATGTAGGAGGAGGATATGCCTCAACTGGGCAATGGTGAGACTTCCTGGGGGGGCTGATTTTTGCTCATCATGACCTACTTCGGCTTTTGAGCTCCGCAGCTTTGGCATTGGCCTATTGTACCTCTCTACAACCGATGCCTGCGCCAAAGACAGGAAAAGGAAAATGGTCATCCGAAGTTACAAAACAGTTAATCAAGATGTGGTGCAATTGGATGCAGATTAGGCCATTGACAGCTACAAACATGCGGCACATGTGCAAGGGACATGTGAGACATGTACAATGCAGGCCTCCCCGTGAGAATGATTTGGTGCCGGAATCAAGTCAGTCCACCCTTAAGGCTGGCCACAAGTATACATTGAATTGTAAGATGTCTATTGTTTTTGTACAAGAGTCGCCTGTTTGATGAGTGGCCATGCTTTGAATTTTGTAACAGATCATCTGCATGGTAGATCCACCTGATGCACAGGTCAGATTTCGCACACATGCCAGGTCAGCATGTGTGACGCTTGTAAAGGTGTGCAGGAGACTTGCTGGGGCTCGCAGACATCCTGTAACTTATATTTTTGTTGAAATGAGCCATAATAATAGGCCACATGATGCACATCTCTAAAACTCTTGGGTTATGGTCTCCTTTTGCTCATCAGGCAATCTTGGTCATCCATCTTCTGCTTTTTTGGTGGAACCAAGGTAGGTTCTCATTTCCAGCTTTTCCTGCCCCAGGTTGCAAGTGATATGAGAAATTGCTCAGAGCCAGAGATCTTTATCCCCCCTGCGATTTGGATGAATGGCATCCCACCCACCATAAAAAGCTGAAACTTCAAAACACACCCTTAATCAAAGTGATCACTTAGTTTTTGAACATGCCCGACTTTCTGCGAATCCAAATGTCAAGATATGACAAATAAGGCCTCACTCATGTTGAATGATCACCTACAACCCCATGATTTTCCAGGACAGCACAATCATAGAAACCAGGGGTAAAGCACATGCGACACAAAGGGAGCGAGTAGGGGATAGAAAGAGAAAAGGGAAAGATTCTAAAGGGAGAGAAGCAAAGGGAGACGGGGCTACACACAGGTGTATGTTACACAAAGAGAAAACGGAATAGTAAGCAACCCATCTTCACTATTTCCCTTGCTGTGGCCCACTTGAGTCTCCGATCCACCTATTTTTTGGATCGATGTAAATCATGCAATCACATGAGCTTATGCAGTAGATGTATGGAGTGGATCTCACACAGTCATCAAGGTAGGCCTCATAGAGCCTTTGTCTCACTATCTCCCTAATAAGACGCTCAATGTGTCTAATTAGGGAAGCGAAGAGGTCGGGTCCTTGCTCTTGCTCCGGTGGTAGACTCTTAGGAGTTTCAACACCTGGTCAGGGGTTCGAGTACCCATAGGTGGTATAATTCCACTATGGCGTGAGTGTGTGGGGGTATGTGTGCGTGTGTAAAAAAGAAAAAGAAAAAAAGGGAAGCGAAGAGGTCCTTGCAGGTTAGATGCATTGAAAGAAGTGAAAGGAAGCAGATGCAATCTATGCCGTCCCTGTGCAGTAAATTTTTAACCGTTCCCTCCATATTTATGAAGAATTTACCCTCCCTTAACCAATGTTGTGAACACTCATCTGAGGGCAAAAATGCCCAAAGCTGTTGGCGTTATACGTAGGAGAGATGGGCTGTAGGCTAACTTAAAACTATAACCAGTTGTAGGTGATATTCCACAATTAGTAATACTTTGGTTGCTCTGCATGGAGTCTAAGTTATCTCATCTATGACTAAAGACTCGAGCCACTTCCCTTGATTTTCTGCTGAAAAGGGGCCCTCCGAAATGAATTGTCAGACTCCTATCTACAATCTCAAAGAATCCATCATGGGCCTGCTGAAGGAAACCTGTCAAATTGGTAACGAAAGGCCAATTCCACAATCTTCAAGATACTGTCCACTAAAAGGACAACACAATGAGTTTCCAATGCTGTCATTACAATGATAACGATGCTAACAACAGAAGATAACTGCTGCAGAGGCTTGCTGTTCCTCACATCGTATCCTCACGTTTTCCAACCTAAGATATAGACCACACATCAGCACTGATGCTTTGATTTAAATCTTCAAGAGGCAATGGACAGGCCTGCCACAATGCTTTGGGACCATAGATATCCATGGTCACAAACTACAATATTTAAATCATATAGATCGGAACAACTTCTTCAAGTGCTGATCCAGCACAGCGGTGACTTATGCACTTTCTTCACAGACACATTACCAATCATGCAACACCCCATGCATCTGTATTTCAATGTTTGTGGTTCACCATGTGCCCAGCGAGAGTAGCAGTGGGACCATTTTAGGTGGCCTCTCCAACAACCCACTTCTGACCTGAAGAAAAAATGCCAGAAAATGCTAGTATCACATGTGCTTCATAGAAGTTCCATAAAGTGCCACCCCTACCCAGCTACCCAACACATTTTTATGCATACCAACCCAACCTCACCTGGCAAATGCACATGGTGATCCAGACTATTGACCTGCTGATCCACCGGCCACCATGTAGATGGGTTATTGTAGACACCTAACCTAATACTGGTCTGAAATCATCTAAGGGCCTGTTTGATTTTTGAGAGCTTGTGTAATTACCCCTATAGATGGGTAATTATTACCATTTCACCCGTTTGATTTTCAAACGAATTTCTGCCTTGGAAACCGGTTCAAAAGAGTTAATTTAAATTTGTGGATCCCAATGTGATGTGTATTATATATCCATTCCATCCATCCATTTTACCAAAATATTTTGAGCATGATCTGAAAAATGAGGCAAATCCAACACTCAAGTGGCCCACAACAAAAGATATAGTGGCCCCATGAGGTTTTTAACGTAAGTGTTCGATTTCCTTTTTCCCATGGTGTGGTCCACTTGAGCTTTGGATATGACTCATTTTTCGGCTCATGCCATAAATTCAGCTGGCATGATGGATGAATGGTGTGGATAATCAACATGCATCACAGTGGGACCCACAAATATTTTGTGGCTTTCACGGTTTTTTTGTCTAAAGAGCAGCCGGTCAAATCAAGCACCGGGAATAGTGTTGTAAATACGAGGTAAAATAATTATTACCCATTTACCAAGTATTTACCATTGAATTGAAAATTCAAACAGGCCCTAATCGAATCATATTAAGAGGGTCTTGACTCCTAAAACTCCATTTTTGCAGGGATTAACTATAATTAGGTAACCCCCTTTTTTCTTACAAGAAACCCTTTTAAAAAGAGCTGAAAATGCCCTACAAGCCTAGAATTTTTGGGAAATTGGATTTCCATCCCCTTAGATTCAGGTTCTGAGAAACAGCTCCACTAACCACTGAATGAGGAGCATTCAAATGATCTCCTCCCCATACCAACTCTCCCAAACCATCTCTCATTTAAAGAACATTATTAGATGAGACCCTCCAACAAATCGAGCAAGGCACATTGAAAGTAGAGTTGCTGAGAAAGGACTTGCCACCTCTTTTTTATTTTCTTTTTTACTAATATCTTCTTCTCTCTCTTTTATTTTCTTTCATAATTAAGACCAATTCCAAGAATGCATCTACTGTTAAGTGAAGAATCGTTTTAGATGGGCAAGGAAGGTGCCTTACCCCTTTCCGCCACCAAGACCCTCACCCGGATTTTGGGAGTAGAGAACATTAGGACCCATTTGGGCGCACCCTCCAAAGGGCAGTTTGAGGCATAAACCCCCCTTTGCGCCAAACCAGGCTTTTTTAGGGCCTGTTTGAATTTTCAATTCAATGGTAAATACCCGGTAAATCGGTAATAATTATTTCACCTGTTATTTACAGCACTATTCCCGGTGCTTGATTTGACCGGCTGCTCTTTAGACACAAAAACCGAGAAGGCCACAAAATATTTGTGGGTCCCATCGTGATGCATGTTGATTATCCACACCGTTCATCCATTATGCCAGCCGAATTTATGGCATGAGCCAAAAAATGAGGCCTATCCAAAGCTCAAGTGGACCACACCATGGGAAAAAGGAAATCGAACACTGACCATTAAAAACCTCTTAGGGCCACTATTTCTTTTGTTGTGGGCCACTTGAGTGTTGGATTTGCCTCATTTTTTGGATCATGCCTCAAAATATTTTGGTAAAATAGATGGACGGAATAGATATATAATACATATCACACTAGGGTCCACAAATTTAAATTAACTCTTTTGAACTGGTTTCCAAAGCAGAAATTCGTTTGAAAATCAAACAGGTGAAATGGTAATAATTACCCATTTATAGGGTAATTAAACAAGCTCTCAAAAATCAAACAAGCTCTTACATGCATTTGGGTGCACTTTGCAAACTCCCATTTAACATCCCACTCGACATACTCAGCACTAAAATGCAAACTTGACGAAAACCAATCCAATTGGTTTTGGTCGAGTCAGCCCAAAAAGCATGCTTGAAACCCCCTTTTGGGAAATCCCTTTCTGTGCACGTCCAAATGGGTCCTCGCTGGAATCAAAAATTTCAAGTTTTCGACTATTGCTAAGGAATTGACTCACTGGTTCTCTAACCGCCCAAATGAATTCAAATCCCAAAATCCAGTTAGTGGCAATTCCATTTGACCTTTTTGCACCTTTGCAATTTTCTGGTGGGTTGCCGAGTCTGTTTCACGGTTAAAGACTAATATCATAATGGTTGGACAATTCTGTGAGTTTCACCCTTTGAATGAAAACCTTGGCTCATTTTTCGAGTTAACTGTCCTCTTTTCGGGCTACTGGTCAGATTGACCATCAAGAACGTGGTCCATCCAATGAGTGATACTTATCTCCACATACAAGTTGCATGTGCTCAATAGAGTTTTTTTTTTTTTTGAAAGATGTGCTCAATAGAGTTGTTTCAGCACTCACTCCATAAAACTTCAAGAGGCACGAACGTCACGGTAGCACTCTGCCTAAATATGTTACCTAGTTCAGTTTAGTTCATTCTTCATAGCATGTACGTACTTCACTACACACACAATGACACTAAGAGGGGAATAGCCTAAAGTTGTATCAATTTGCAGTTAGCAGGCTTCAATTAAACAAGAGATGATAGGCATGGTGGCGTATTGGCCATAGAACCTCCTTAACGCTACAATATCTACATCAATGCGACATGTAACTAGTGATTATCTGCAACATATTTGTCAACATGAGCCAGATTATCACATATGCAAGGGATGAATGGTTAGAACACTAGTAAAAATTGTGTATTTTTTTGCAGATAGGCACTTAATCTAGAGCATTATTAACTGTCACTTCAGCAGCCCACTTTATAAAAAAGAGAACGTCTCAAGTCCAACCGGTTGGATGACAAGTTATGGCCCACCCAGCAGATAATTTCAAACCCATAAAGTGCAGGTGACATCCAACCCTTCCAATAGGTTGGCCCCACCAGTTGGACTTGGGACCTTACTAGGAAAAAAAATACACACACTACAACTGTTTCATTATCAGACATGCCTTCTAAAAGTACCTGAAACATTCAGAGAAGGAGGCACTAGTTACACCCACTACTATTGATAGACATACCCTCATTTCTACTTTTAGTACTGTAGTAGAAAGCAGTACGGTTGTAATATCAAAAGTAGAGAATAAAAGGGTAAATCTATCAATCAGGGAAAGTGTAGACATCAACCGCTAAAAAAAAGGAAAAGAAGTAAGTCATTGTATCGAACATAGAAAAACACCTAATGAGTCACCGCACAACACTTGTTGGAGTGTGTGAGAAATTAAGAAAAAAAGGGGCGGGAACCTACCTCACCCATTTCAAGCTTCCCTCCAGGCTTTGACCTGATTCTCCCAACCAACTGACTAAGCATAGCATCATATTCCGGATCCCGTTCTTCAAGGACGTTGTCATTCTTTATCCTAGATATGGCCTCTAAAACAAAATAGAAATTTTAAAAATTAAAAATTAAAAAAAAAAGGTCAGCAAAGATAACTTAGATGGTTAACATTCTCAACAATGTAATTAATAGAACTTACATAACATTTATCAATTTTCAAACTAAATAATCTAATAAATTGAAGTTATTTAGGCCCTGTTTGGTAGACGCCAACAAATGGGTTCATCCCATTTTATTTAACAGTAATAATGCATTATTTTAGTTAACAGTATAATGCATAATGCATCATTACTGTTAAATAAAATGGGAAGAACCCATTTTAAGTCGTCTACCAAACAGGACCTTAGAGATCAAAATAAATTTTGTTCCTGACAGTGAGAATAATCAAATTCAGGGTTATCAATATTGAATACATGGATAGAAGGAAAGAAAATAACTGCAGCTGCATGCAACTACTGACAGCATGATGGGATGCAACTTTGCTCGAGTATTGCTCCATATAGCCTCATAATGGGCAACCTAAAAAGTGATGTATTCTTCCGCTAATATAGTTTATTAATTAGAAGTCAGATTGCTTTACAATTCTGACAATGGCAAGTATGGACTGCAGATGTTGATGCGAGTTTCATGGGAAAAGATTTGTACAAGGTCTGGACTGAAGGTCCCCGCCATATAGGGGCAAAATGGACCTAGATGATCCTAAGTCCTAACCACTCGATTTGATTAAAAATAAATAAAAATGAACAGTGACCTTTGGGGCACTTGTTCGATTTAGTTAGAATCATCCAATCAGCCCAATTTTGGGGCCATGGTGCACATAATGGGGCCCGATAGATGAGCAATGCCAATCTTGTAAGCTCTGGCACATGTGCCCATGGGAACTCATGTGCAATAAATGTGTGCAGTAAGTCATGCACAATCAGCATTCCCCTTCTGAAAATAGACAACAAGCAACAAGCTCCCAACTAGAATTCCATGAGGATTGAAGTTTGAGTTTTCAGAAGCATCTAAAACTACCATAAAGAATGTCTCTAAACATCTCAATAAACATGATTAAAAAAAAAAAAGCACCACAGACCTAATGAAGCACGCAGAGGACCTATTGTTACTATCATGTTATACCACAAAGAAGCACACCAATGTTCCCTATTATAAATTTCCTCTCAAATTAATTTGATAGTGTGAGCTATAACACACCAATACCTTTTCTAATGGTTAATAGGCAGATATATCAAAGATGGATTGCATCAATTTGCGATAGCTCGAACATCATCATCAACATAGTATTGTCCCAGCTACTTGGGATAGGCTTTACAAATCCTTCTCCTCCAATCATACCTAACCTATCTAAAGACATGTCCTCAGTAAGTTTACAAGCCTTCACTTCTCACCATCTCGAGAAGTCTTTTTAGCTCGTCCCCTCATCCTTCAGACCATTGGAACCTAATCAAACTTTGTTGCTTATCAGGGCCTTCTTTATGTATTTATTTATTTATTTATTTTGAAAGATGTGTTATCAGGGCTGGATGTGATCTTACCAACACCATCTCTGTCTTTCATAGCACCTGGCCAAATCATTTCAATTAGTTCTCCATCATTTTTTAAAATCATTAACACCAATTTTATTGGGAAAAGAAGACATAAGAAAAGCTTTATACATAAAGATAACGAATATGAGGCATTAGCGAGCGAAGCAGGCCTAGCAACCCCTATTTAGCTAGATCATTCACCAGAAGATGCGATGGACAGGCTAAAAGAGAGAGAGCGAGAACTCTGGAATATCATATCTTTGATTTTAGTTACACAGAAAACTCGTTTCCATGGAACTGATCAGATCCGGTGGTTTAAATATCGAAGATATCAACCAATATATCCCACGATATATCTTGTATACCACTTGTGCGATGCGAAACACACAGGTTGTGCCGATATATCCCACCTATTCGATCTAGTGAGCATTTTCAATTTTCGAATCATGTTTTTGTTGTAAATCATGTTAAACCAGTGTCAAATGGTTACAAATCTATGCTTCTTTATGTTCTCCATGAAAAATAATGGATTTGGAACTTCGATTTCGAGATTTGTGGGAGATAGGTCAAGTTGCGGAAAATTGAGAAAAATCAAAAATTCTCAATTTCTCATAAATTAGTTGCAATCTTTGTATCCAAACACAAAATTAAACATATATGTAACCTGATCCAGTGATTCTTCTTTTGCTTTTGAATGTATTGCTTGTGTTTCCATACATGTCTTCTTACATTTATAAATTATATGAATAGACTTCGAATAAATTTGCATCAATTCAGTTGGAAAGCACATATATTAAGACCCCATACAAAGGAAACCCCTATTATGTGTATTTTTTTTTCTTTTTGGTAATGTTTTGATTTCTAAGTGTGTATTGATGTCTTTTTCAACAATCCCTGAAGTTTCATTGAAAAATTCGACCAAATTTCTAATGTTCCCATGTTTCCCAACAACAACAACGCATTATGCGATACAACCAATATATCCCATGCGATAACCGATATTTATCCGTATCCCAAGGGTGCAATATTTTACGCGATAACAATATTTAAAACATTGATCAGATCCTTCCACCCAAGAAAGAGCACTTTAGGAACCCCGACAATTACAAGGCTATTAACGAAGCCAAGAGATGCTTCGGCATGGCAAAGCCCCATACTCAAAGCTCCTAATTCTACACAATTCAAGTATGCGAATACACATAGCATGGAAAAAACAAACTTAATTCTACCTTGATCACCTCTTGGCACACCCCTGACACTAGAGTCACCTAGATTGCCAAGCAAGCAGCCATCGGTATTAAATTTGCAAAACGCTGCAGGGGGTTGTTTCCAATTAGCAACCAATTTGGTCCCTTTCTAATGTCAATGACCACCTCTATCCAACTTTCCAAATCCGATAAAGGAACACTTTTGACATCCTTCGTAGCTCTACCTCACTCAGGAAGAAGGCTCTGCTTTCTCCTATATACTTCCACTTTGATGATATCCTATTGTAAAAAATTCTTTAATTTGTTCTTTCCATAAGGTCCACATTGTGTTGGGGTCGCAATTTCCATAGGACTACCATGAGGGCAAAAGGGACAGGATCCCTAGGCTTTGAAGAGATCAACCACAGGTCTTGGGGTCACCCAGCAGAAGGACCAAATGTCCCAAGCTAACTCACAATGGATGAAAAAGTGGTCAACCGTTTCTTCAGCTTTCTAGCAAAGGAAGCACATTTTAGGGAGAGCCATGTTGCTAATTTTCAAATTGTCAAGGGTGATATATATATATTAAGAATGAAATATATTTGTGTGTAAACAACAAGGGAACAAAAAGGGCAAAAAGAAACCTGAAAAACTGCTACACAACTCTAGTCTCAAAACAAAAGGGATCCTCCAAAGCAAAGAAGCCCCAGCGTAGACATAATAGCCCAAGATTGTCAAAATGATAGATCTGTCTATGAGGCTTAGACTGAAAGTGATGCAAGACCAATGCATGAACTCAAATAGTGTGAAAGATCAATCAGCAAATTTAAATTAATTGATGAAAACTACAAATATTGCTACCATCATCACAAACATCGAGATTCTAAGAGGAAAACATGCATAGTTTAAGCATAATTTGTCAAGCATCATCCTACAATACCATTAAACATGAGAAACTAGGATCTGATGGATGTAGAAACATCTGAATAGAATAGGGTTAGGCTTATTGTAAAGGGGAAGGTCTAATATTACCTAGGGTTTACTAGATGTTGGTGTGGGTGAAGCTAGGGTTAGGAAAGTTTGGGGGAAAAAGTGAGATTAAGGTTAAAGTGGAGAATTGAATAAAGGAATTAAAGGATTTATGTATTAAAATGTGGGAATTAGGGTTTTGGATGTAGGAAAATTATGAATTTTAAGTTAATTGAATGATTTGAAAATCTAGAGTTTGGGAATTTGGGAGAATTTGGGATTTTAGTGTTATGGTTAGGGTTTTGGATAGCGGAAGATGGGGTTTTGGAGGGAAGGTTCAAATATGCAAGGGGGAATAGAGATGTGGTTGTACAAACCAGCCCATGGGCTAGCACATGTGGACGTACGGTCACACAGTGGGGGGTCCAATTTGCTAGGGTTTGGTTCGTAACCTTGGAGTTTTGAGGGAAAGAATAAGGGAGAAGAAAGGAAGGTGTTTGAATAGGTTTTGGGATGGTTTGGGATGAAGAACTAAAGAGATTTCAACAAAATACCTTGCCAAGAACAACTCAGGGGGATAAATGAGAACCTCGCGCTCTCATTGATAGAAGATCCGCCTCGCACCAATCTCTCTTCCAAATCGCATGGAAGACTTCTTCAAATCTCATGAAAAATAGAAAATAAAGAGAATTTTCTCCTTTTTTTAATTAGCAAAAACCATTAAGGAGCTTCACATGCCCCCCACCCCCCTTATATAGTCTCTAGAAAATTTGAAAATTACAAAATAGACCATGTTTTATGACTTTTAACCAAAATAACCCTAGTCTAATGAAAAAATATATAAAACCATTTATAAAGTGTCCAAAGCATAAATCCAACATAAACTAGATCTTAAAACATATACTTGTCCTATAATAAAAAGAATGGTCTACGATCAACAACCCAATCATGTAATCCATGTGATCCAACGGCCCAATCATCACGTCCCTCAAATCCAACGGTCCAAATCGCTCCCTAAAGCAACCCATGTGCATCTTCCTAGTGTGGGGTCTTCTAGATACTCGCACATGCACATGTGATCCAACGGCCCAATCTCATCAGATAGCCCAGAGAGGCGCCATTCTTGCCAACCACCACAAAGCTCTGGAGTCCTTGAAGCAGGGGTTATGCCAAGCATGAAGAAAGCCATTGATGGAACTGGGCATCACCCAGGAAGCACAAAACTTGCTGGAAATAAATGATTGGATATCAACAACATAATGGCAATGGAGGAGGAGGTGAGGGATAGTCTCAACATCACTGTAGCATAGGAAGCAAACATTTGGAAGGATCAACCCACGCCTCTACACATGTTCCACCATGACGACTGTCCCTCTGGCTACAAGCCAGACGAACGCTTTAACCTTAGGGGAGCTTTATAAGACCAGAAGAAGGGAAGGGAGAATCTTGGTTAGAAGAGGAGCCACTGATGAGATCGAAGAAGGATTTGGTTAAGAAGATCTCGGAGGAGGAGTGCGACCAAGAAAAGCAATCATCTGTCCTGGGGGCTGATTGAATCCCTTGCAGAAGATGAAGGAGCTTGAGAAAGGTCCCAGATTCCACCTTTGACAGGGCCCTTCTACAAGGGACACACCAAACTCCTGTTCCAACAAGAGAAAAGCAATCAGCGACTGAAATAGAGAGGTCAGTGAAGACATTGGCCAGGTTTGGATAGACAGACAGTAAAGGCCTGTCTAAAACCCATCTATCTGACTAGAATCTAGTCCTTGCGCCATCTTCCAAGCTAAAAGAAATCCCTTCGAGGAAGCAATCCATAAGACCTGTAATAACTCTCCAAATTTTGGAGGCTCTATAGAGGGTGGATGGTTTGGTGAACCAGCCACCCTCCTGGTACTATATTTAGTAGCTACTAGCTATAGTTCTCCTCCACCAACTTCCGATCTCCATTCTGAATCGCCAAAGCCATTTTCTGAGAAGGGCTGAATTAACATCCAATAGAACCCTTATGCCTGCACCTCCCTTGGTGCAAGGTTTACAAACCTCTAACCAACTTAAAAGCTGAAATTTATGGTGAGGGGAGCTGCCATTCCAAATAAAATCTCTTTGAAGCTTTTCTATCTTGAGGATGATGGATTTAGGACAGCGGAAGAAAGAAAGGAAGTAGGATGGGAGGTTCGAAAGAGCCGATTTAATCAAGGTAAGATGATCCCTGAAGGAAAGGTAACGGCTCTTCAAGGGAGCAAGATACATTGGTGCATGCACGCTTCAGTGGATAGTCTATCAGAGGTAGGTCACAAGGTTAGTCTTCCGAAGCAAGCTCAGGCGGAGTGGCAGTTGGTGATCTTAGCAGCCTTTTGGTCTATTTGGGAGGAGAGGAATGGGTGATGCTTCAATGATTCTAAAAAGGATGTTGATTTTGCCATTCATAGGATGAAATCTCTTGTAGCCAAGTGGGCTTCTTGTAATGCATTATTGAAAGATAGTTTTCTGCTTTTTGCTAGATAGGTTGTAAGCTTTTTGGCGCCATCTCAGAGCCTTCTCAATAAATCCATATATCTATTTTTAAAAAGCCGATGATTATGATGTTTAATGCTGAAATGTACAAATCTAGCTTCAATTGGGAACCTTCAGTTCTAGTTTCTCCCCCCTAATTCATTTCCCAACGACAGAAATGGCATTGAAGGTGTGTTTAGATCACTAGAGAATTGAATTAGAATCACTGCTCTGCGAAATAACCAAATCTCAATCTCCTTCCTTCGCATCCACATCAAGGGTCTGCACTCCAAATCAAAATTACTAAAAAGTCAGAAGATCAGGACCATCAAATGTCACCCAAATGAAGAGGGGAATGTCATAAGACTGGTGATTGCGATGTGAGATTGCTCTTCCTCACTGTCGATGATTTGCTTTGTATTTTCATGATCTCTCTCTTGTTTCTTATTGTATCTGTAATGAGATTGCCAATCCACTATCCTAACGATTGGAGGTGAACCTCTCATTTGGGAAATGCTAATCCCCTTCTTAATCTCTATTTTTAACCGTTCCAAAACGGTTTTGAAAATATATAGCTCAAATATTGAAAACAATACCTAATGAAAACTGATTAGAAGCTCGATTAACAAGTCCATGTGGGAATTACCCACAATTTCCACCATGAATGGCTGGGATCAAGAGAGCTTTGTGTCATGGCCATTCATCCAACAACTACTTACTTCCAAGCTAGAGTTGAAATAAACGCAACTGCTCTTCGATTGCTACTCCCTCGTTACGGATACTACGAAAGATTATCAACTTCTGCCATCTTTCCTCTTGATTAACCTGAAAGTTTGCAATTCAATTCCATTGTGCATTCAAACGCGGCCCGACTATTGTTATTATTATTATTATTATTTTAAGGTTCCTCCAGATTTCTCCTAAAATGCAATTTTCCATTCTTCTTCTCAGGGAAATAATCAAGGGCTTGAAAGCTGCCCTGAACCCGCAAATGCGCTGAAATTCACTCACCTGTATCGGAAACGCCAGCTCGATCTTGACCGTCGGTCGGGACCTCTGGTCCCGGTGGGGCCACCGGCGGCGGCCGCTGCTCGACGTTCTTCGGTTGGGCTGCTGGTTCGAGGCTCGCGCTCCGGACTCGTCCTCCGACTCGCCGTAGGGCCTGACCCATTTCTGAGTCCTGTGGATGGAAGAAAATCGGCCGTTTTCCACAATGCCGTGGCGCTTCTCTGGCTGTACACTGAAACTAGGTGTAAGTGCGGAGATGCTGAGGTGCAGTGCAAGTGATGTTCGACAACGATGGTTGAAGCGATTTGCGTGAGGAGACTTGATATTCAAATGCCGATTCGCGGCATATACGTGTGCAGATATAGGCCATCAACCGTATGTTAGGTCATTTGGCAGCCAACAGGCCTGCACGTCCAAAGATAGTTATTCTAAAATACAATTTTCACCTATGGACCTTTTCAGCTCCTTCGCTCGTTTGGCAGCATGGATTTAAAACTTTCGGTTGCGTTTAGCCGCTTGGATTTCCAAAATCCCGTAAAATTTTAAAATTGTGGACGGCGGTTAGGATTTTAAAATTGAGAAAGAGCAACTTAAACCACAGTCAACACTGCTACGGTGTACAAAGGACTACTTAGATAATCAAAGTGCAGTTGTCATGCCCTAAAATAAAACTACAGTGCTGCTACTGAGTAGGTTGCCATGGATAGAGGTGTACATGAGTTCATCTGGGTCGAGCTTTGCCTGGCTCAACTTGGCTAGCAAGATACCTTAGCTCGAACTCAACTCGGCTCGGTCATTGAGCTTGGATTGGTAGCTTGGCTTGACTCGGTCAGCAACTTAGTCCAGTTCGAGCCAAATTCGAGTTTTCGAGCCAAGTTCAAGTTTGAATTTGGAGGAGACTACCTGAAAGAGGGTCGCATGATCGGACATTGTAAGGTGTAGGCTGGAAAGAGGGCAATTGTCTAGGCGAGTGGGTCCGCTAGACAGGCATGCAGGGCTGCAGGGGCGACCGGGCAAGGCAGGGTTCGCCAGGTGCAGGCGAGCAGGCCGGGTGAGTAGAGACAGCCAACCACTGGCTAAGAGAGGGAGAGAGAGAGAGAGCTCAGGGCCTTGGGCGAGCGCTGGCTCAAAGAGGGAGAGGGAGAGAGAGAGCTCGGGTTAGTTAGCATGGGTCCATTTGAGTTGAGAAAGGGATAGGATTTAGGGGTTTTTAAAAGAGGTATTTATATACATTAATCGAGTCGAGCCGAGTTGAGCAAGTTTGAGCTATATATCGAACCAAGTCAAGTCGAACTCGGGCTGCTTGAACTCGACTCAAAAATTTTTCGAGCACAAAAAACCAGCTAGACTCAAATCGACCTCAGTTTTGAACCGAGCCGAGTCAAGTGAGTTGACCGAGCTTTTTCGGATTGTGTAAAGCTCTAGCCATGGATGTCAGCTGCAAAGCATGGTGGAATATTATGATGCCAATGGTTTAAGGTGCCTAGCTTGAAACTTTTGGCAACTTAAACCAGATTGAAAGCTACCATGACATGAAAATGGCTACTTAGGTAATTGAAGTGCAGCAGTCGTACCTTAGAAAAGATGTCAAAGTGAGTACTGCCATAAAATAGGCTGCCATGGATGTCAGTTGTGGGGCATGGTAGAATATCAGGATCCCAGCGACTTAAAAAGCCCAATATGGCGGAATCTATCAATCCCAAGGCTTTTATCATATTAGCTACGTTGTTAACATTTTGACAAATGGGATTATTGAAGTTTTGTGTAAACACGAGATTATGAATGTGGTAAGGATGTCATCTTAGATATTCAAACTTGACATACGTACGCAACATATAATCCATTGTAAGATGGCTTTGACGTAAAATTAATTTGCTTCCAAACATCATGGTGCCTGCTTTAATTTCATGGTAAAAGCAAAAGATCAAAATTCCTTTTAATTTGTTACCTTATTTTTTTTTTTTCTAAATATTATATCTTGCTTAATACTTATATATGTATGATTTATGAGAATTTCATTAACATAGTATGAATGCAACTAAAAATTATTTAACGATGTGAATTAATATACATGCCCTAAAGAGAAGGTGAAGGAATAATTATAACTACATGAGACGAATGAAATTTTAGGATTTTGCACCTTTGTTCTGTTTTTGTTTTTTTTTTTTGTTTTTTTTTAATTTTATTTTTAAGAGGCTTTCTAAATGTTGTTTGGTAGCATGGAGTTTTACCAGTTCGGAATTTCAAACCCTAGATTTCTAGTTGTGTTTAATGACTTGAATTTTTAAAATATTAAAACTCCAAAATGCTGTTTGTTAGCTTGTATTTTGATTAATGTCCATGGGATAATGAATGTGACCATGTAAATTATCTCAAATGTTGCATGTGAAACAATTTTTGTATTGAGCCTAAGCTTAGCCTAAATTTAAGGTGATTTTGAAGTATCAAATTGTATGCAAAAAAAAGTTAGATCAAGAAATTTATAATGGGTTGTTTGGATGGAAGTAAATGAGAAAAAATTAAAATAAATGAGAGTAAATGATGTTAGAGGTAAGTTTGAATGGAAGTAAATGGGTTACTTTAACATCTCGAGGAATATGAGAGATTTGGAAATGAAGTGAAATGTCTTTTTGAGTTCCCTTGGACAATCTCAATGGTAGACAACGCACGTGTTTGTTGTACAAGTGGTATACTAATGATACTCCAAAAAATCCATTTATTCGCTACATCATTTAAATCACACCAATAAAATGGTTCAACCTGTTCAAACATTTTTCATCTAAATGGGTAGTTCAAAAACGTTGGCAAGTTGCTTATTTAAAATCCTTCCCAACATAAGCAAAGAATTTTCTCATTTTTTCCTAGAGTATGTATTTCAATGGGCTTATTACAATCCATTTGTTAAATACCATACATGTATACTAATTTAGGATATTAAAGTTTATCGAGGATATAACATGTTCTTGTGAATATATTGAAAAATTCCAATGTATTATGATTCCTCACATTTATTCCCATCCAAACATAATATATGGATTTTAATGAATTCCATTTATCCCCATTCAAACACAATTAAATAAATCACTAACACTTAAAAATGAAGTAAATGTGAAAAGAATTCCAATTACTTCTACTTACAAGCTCCCAGACGACCTTTAATTGAAGTAGAAAACACACATTTCCTCTTCTTTTTTCTATAGTTTGTTTTTTATCCATAGTGCAACTCACCTAATAATCACGCGGGCCTCATTTTTTCCATACATTTTACAATCATGGTATGAATGTAAATTAGAATATTTAATGTTGTAAATGAGTGTAAATGCCATAAAAAGAATGTGGGAGGTAGCAGTTATGATATTTGGAAATAATTTAAAATGTGGGTTTGCATGTACTTAAGTGCATTTAAAATTCAAAAGTTGTTTAATAGTATGAATTGAGAAGTATTTGAAAGTTATTTAATATCCAGCTTTAATGTGCTTTGAAATCTCTCTCACTAAGTGAGATTCTAAGTTAGGGGCACGTTTTGCTCATTGGTTGAGGCATAAGAGTACATATGTAATGAGGGCGACGCTAGGCTATTAATCTACTATACACATGGCATGCCAATGATACCCGAAAACAATCAAAATATTGATTGCATCACTAAAATTACATTAACATAATGACTCAAGCCATTCAAATATTGGTCATGTAAACCGATGGTTAGAAAATATTGGCAACTAGTTCTCTTGTGATCCTATGCTTGTAGCCCACCGGAGGCTCTGTATTTCGTCACAAATTGTTAAAGTATATATTTCAAGGGTTCATTATAATGATTCTATCAAACACCACGTATGTATATTAATTAAGGATATTAAGGTAGATTTAGCAATCAAATTCAAATTCTTAAATTTTAATGTAAATTTTTTTTTTTCCAATGCATTCCTACCATAAGCTACCTAACACAAAGTATGATTCAAAATCATATTAATTTGTGATTTAGAATTCAATGCATTTCAAATACAAGCTCCCAACAAAACCATGTGCCAAGAGGAAGTTACCAACCATACCTTATACGTCTTTGTTTGGCAAACATCATAAAACTTAATTGAAATTAGGTTTTTTTTTTTTTTACATTATCTATTTTAAGAAACACCCATCGGTCATGGCAGTAGGTCCCAAGTTATGGCTATCCGTTGCTTCTCACAGACCACCTTGATGGGATAGTTCAGGATGGCCACGAAAATTGACGGTTGGGATGGATTCCACCAGAAAGTTTGATCAGTGATCTTGATTTTCCATCACGTTGGTTTCACCTTTGACTGTGTGCATCTATGAAATATGACTTTGACTTTACTCAAAGAACCACAACCATTGGACTAACGGCTGAGAAAATCGATGGTCTAGATTAATGATAATATAAAATTCCTATGCATTGATCTGGACCGTCCATCCTTCTGGTTTGCCAATGATTCTCTGTGGCCTTAAGAATGACTTTGTTTTGACATTTATGTTCATTTGATCAGTAACTATAAACATAGGTGGCATTGATTGCTCGTATTGCGGGGTGTGCGACCATAGGCCACCGATTTGAACCATCCAATCAACGGTGAGGAAATTGGAGGTACAATCTGATTACATCGAAACAATCCAATAATGATCTGGACCATCCACCGGGCAGTGTCGTCGGACAGTTCGATCAACGGTCAGAAAAATGGACAGTCTAGATTAATTAAGTGTAACTGGTTTTAGCGATGGTTCATTAACCTTCGACTGGCCTGGGCTTTCTAGATTCACTTTGTTTGGACGACCTTAATCATCTGATCATTTGATTGAGAAATGGATGATTCGGATTCATCATACCCAGAAAGGGAACCGCATGGCCTATCCATCACGCTGCTCCTCTTCGATGGTCCATACATTTCAAGAACTTATACAAACCGACGATACAAGCATGGTAATAAAAAGGGCATTGACCAGCTTCGGAATATTTGATTTGATTATCCATCATGTGGGGCCGACATCATGGGCCCTTCCTATCAACCAGCTTGCACGTGATGTGAAACGTCCATATAAAGGTCTGTGTGAAATCCACCCCGTCCATTCATTTTGCTGGCTCATGTTAGGGCATGACCCAAAAATGAGGCAGATCCAAGACTCTAAGTGGCCCACACAATAGAAAAAAGTGGTCCACCTTGATATTTATACGCCGTCCAAACCGTTCAAAAGGTCATTCCTAGTGGGATGAAGTGAAAACACAAAATATTACCCCGATCCAAGTCTTCCAGGTCCCATGAAATTTTCAACGGTGGATGTTCAATAATTACTATTTCTTGATGTTGTGCGGCCCACTTGATTTCCTCGGTTGATGGATGCTTGTTTGCTGAATTTTGATTGTATGTTCTTTTTAATAATCATGCATCTTGTAGCCATCAAAAGCAGCCTGTAAGGAACATCCGTCTAGTGTAATTTTTACATTCTGATATGTTTTTACCGACTGTAGCATTCCAAGAAATAGATTGGGTACTATCATTTATATTATTGTAGCACCCAGAGAAATTTGATTGGACAGCGTATTATTGTCAGATGGGCTGGCTTAAAATCAAATGTGGATTGAGCAGATCTGAAGTAGGTGGGATCGCTTACTATGAGGCCCATCCTGATGTATCGTCCTTGCATCCACCCTGTCTAACGTTTTGAAGGCTTATTTTAAGACAAGATCCCAAAAATGAAGCAGTTCCAAATCTCATTTGGACCACATCATAAGAAACTATGGTGATTGAATCCCCACTATTAAAAACTTTTTGAGGGCCATTGGAATGTTTATTTGTCATCCAACCTTTTAATAAGGTCACAAAGGGTTGGATGAAGGTCCCACACAAATCAGGTGGATCTAAAACTTTTGTGGCCTACGAACAGTTTTTAATGTCAAGCACTACTGTTTCGTGTGGTATGATCCAAATGAGATTCGGATCTGCTTCGTTTTTAATATCTTGCCCTAGAACGAACTTTCAAAATGATTAGACAGCATGGATACGAGGAAAATACATCATGCTGACCCCATAGTTAGGGAACCTACCACATCGGTGGATCCAACTATCCACGGAAGCCACCCCTTAAAAAATATTTGAAAGTCATTTTATCAAGTAAATCCGTTCACACTCATTTTTAACATACCTTTACTATTAAAATGCCACAAAGTCCGTGGCACGAGGGATGTACATCGAGCCGAACCGAGTCGAGCTGGCCTCAGCTCAGCTCGGTTCGGTCAGTAATCGGACCAGGGGCAGGGGCTTGTGGCTTACCGGCGGTCAGACTCGGACTGGCGAGTTGCAACAGCGGCAGGGGCGACCAGGCAGGGGAGTTGCTACTGGACAGTATATGTGGCAACCGGACAAGGGAGTTATGGACTTAGGGTTTAGGGAAATGGTCGGACGACGGTCGTGCGGGTAAGGGAGGAGGGAGAGAGTAGAGAGATCGGACGGCGGCCGTGCGGGTAAGGGATGAGAGAGAGAGAGAGAGAGAGAGAGAGAGAGAGAGAGAGAGAGAGAGAGAGGGTTAGCTGGTTAGGGTGAGAGAGAGGAAGGTTAGGGTTCATGCGGGCGGTCGTGCGGGTAAGGGAGGCAGGGAGGGTTTTTTTTTTTTTTTTTTTTTAAATGGTATATATACCCTGCACTGAGTCGAGCCGAGTCAAACTGAATTGAGTCGAGTCGAGTCAAACTGAATCGAGTCGAGCTAGGGCAAGCTCGAACTTGGCTCAAACTAGTTTTCGAGCTCCAAAAATCAGCTCGACTCGGTTCAAACTCAGCTTCGATCCAAGTTGAGTCGAGCTTTTTTGAGTCCAGTCAAGCGAACCAACCGAGCTAGCTCGATTCGTGTACACCCCTACGTGGCACTATGTGCTAAATGATTGACAAAATTCTACTCATGTATTAAGAATATTGTTTACACCCAACCTATTACGGTTAGATCAAACGATCCAAAAGATGCACGTGGTACTATGGTAGCCGCGTCACCTGCGGTGTAAATGACTTTAAGAGGGAGAATCAGAGCGTGCATATGAGAAAGCATTAAATGTTAGAGTTTTATTAAAAATACTCTTTACAAAAAACAAAAATCTCCCTCTTCGCATTAAATGTCAAAATCATATATAGTGAGATCTCTATCTAATATTAAATGCTAGAGTTATACCAAATTTGTTATTTAGGAATGCTAAAGTCAAGTGACATAGGGACTCCAACAACCTTCTTATGCGGGAGTTTGGTGTCGTAAAAGCATATAAAAATAGCAATTGACAAAGAGCTCCAATTCTCACACAATTACAATCAAACATATCTTTATTTATTTGTCAATCACAAACATTTATCTACTTCTTTTTTCTTTTCTTTTTTTCCAGTTTCCATCGTTGCTCATAGTATGGGGCCCTATTTTTTAATCATTAGCTTATCTCTTCACCATTCATCAACGATATCTCATTTAATTTCAAGAAAAATTGCTCGATTTAGAATGGAAAGATGTGGGGCTTTTATGCTATGTGATAGGTGATTCTATTGGCCATCTCGCCACAAAGTTTAGTCTGTGCCAGATAACAAATAGATAATCGATTACTACTGTCTTACCACGTGATTGGTTCCCATTGAGTTCACGAACATGCTATCATCTCACTGATCATTTCGTCACGGAGCTTCATTTCAATAAAGCAACGAACAGATTATCAGAGATTCGCTTTCCATCGGCCTTCTCATCACGGGTTTCGATTTCCAACCGAATAATGATTAGATAATCATCCCACACATCACGACCATCCTTTTGCGAAGCTTAGTTCATATTGAGCAATGAACAGACCGTCATCCTTAAAGTTGATTGTGATTGCCAATATTGTAAATATTATTAATAAAAGAATATTTTGTTTTAATTCTTTATTATTATTGGTAAAGTACGGTAGTTACCATGCTGAAAGAAAAAGTCTTGAAGCTGTAAAGTAAAATAATAATAAAAAAATAAAATCATAGGTAATGACCTACCCCTACTTTTCCTAAATCACCTGATCCCCAATAAAAAGATTCACAACCAACTTGTTAACTTGATGACTTTCTTGTTAACTTTTTTAAATTTTTTATTTTTGATTAGCTTGTTTGTACAAACCCATGTCAGTACACACACTCCATGTTTGCCACCCCCCTCGGGATCGATACCAAGAACTCAAGTGTTGAAACGAGGTATCTCCACTCAGTCTGCCAGTTGAGCTATGGATCTGGGTGTGACTTTCTTGTTAACTTGATGACTGACTTTTCAAATATGGGTCTAAGCATTTGTTTTAGTACGAGGTCACCGGCATTCAATAACATTGAGTAGAGTATGACTATGGTACACTCACAGATGATCATAGTAGCATATAAAATGTAAATACATGCATTTGATCACACGTATGATTTCATGTTTGATTGAATCGCGCCAACAAAATTAACCCGTATCTCCCAACAATTCCTGTGAAGTGTGACAAGATTTGATTGAGACATGGTACAGCCTCATGCTTGCACAAATCCTGCTACGCCCTTGAATCAAAACCCACTACACTGCATGACAGGAAAGCCAAGGAGCATATCCAAACCTCAGGTGGACCACTGCATGAAACAGTGGGAATGATGATGTCCACCGATTGACACCTTCCTAGAAGAAACGGATTGGCTACTCTCCCTGCCAACATCCCAGTGGCTGATGGTCGGTGCTCTGTGGGCCCCACTATGATATATATGTTTCATCCATTTTTACATATCAGTTCAGGGCTTGACCCCAAAAATTAGAGGGATATAAAACTCAGGTGGACCACACCACAGTAAAACAATAGTGATTGGATATCTGCCATTCAAATCCTCCTAAGGCCCACTGTACAGTTTATTTGACATCCAATCTGTTTCATGCAGTGGTCCACCTGAAGTCATACAGTCCCAGATGAAGGGAAAAAATAAAGATCAGCTTGATACAAAACTTTTATGCCCCCGAAAGGTTTTTAATGGTGGACGCTCATTCAACACCGTTTCCTGTAATGTGGTCCAATTGAGATTGAAGTATACCTCATTTTTGGTTTTATAGTATAAAATGATCTGGAAAATAGATGGACGGCATGGATGAAACACATTCATCATGGTGGGGCCCACGGAACACAGAACACCGAACTCAGATTGAGTACTGCCGAACGGAAATAGATTACGTACTGAGTAAACTCTGCGGAGCTCACCGTGATTTATTTCTTTTATCCACGCCGTCCATCCATTTTACCATATCATTCTAGAGTATGAACTCAAAATTGAAGCACGTCCAAAGCTCTATTAGCCCACACCATTGGAAAGAGTGTGAATTGGACGCCTATCATGGAGCCACATAAGCTGATATTTATCTTTTTCCTTTCATCCATATCTCCGTGACCTTTATGAATAGGTTGGAAGAAAAATATCCATATCTCCGCAATTCATACTCACTCGGTAATTCAGTACACGCCGCATGTACCTAACTAAATCCAAACCGTAAAAATAGAACGATCCACTTAGATATATCTATGTAAATCATACTAATTTTGACAATCCTAAATTATAACTATCTGACATTTTCAATGTCTGGTTATTTTTATTTTAAACCGCCCACTAGATGTTTATAAATCAACCTGCTAGAATATTCTTTTAAGTGTGATTTAATAATCATATAATGAAAAACGTGGGGTACGAAATTTGGACGGTTTATTTCGGGCCAAGTATACTCTACTAATAAGAGTTGGATGCATGTGTATGGATCATTACTAATCTCGCGGGAATCCAAATCCTTGCATGAGACATTGACCGCAGTAGACGCCACCTTTTACCTGGCGTCTTTTCAAAGCTCTCCCAAACTTTACTTTCCCAAAGAAAACCACTATGTAAGGACACACTATTGGCACACGGCAATACCTTGTATTTGTGGTGGCTAAAAAACCTATGGCTACGGATATAATTCGTAGCCATAGGTAGTGTATTTTCTTACATAGTGTATCCGTATAAAATGGTTTACTTTGGAAAAGTAAAGTTTGGGAGCGCTTTGAAAAGACACCGGGTAAAAGGTGGCATTTACAATGGTCAATTTCTCCCTCTAGCATTGTTGTTAAGGTGTTACATGAAAAAGAAGCACGAACAATGTCGTCCCGACGAACGCATGATAAATGCCAACTTGTCAAGTGAATATTAGGCACTCATATTCACAGTTGCACAAATGCGCTCTATCACCGCCACTCATCAGGAGAGACCCCGGATCCACCAAAACTCCTGAATGTAGGGCTCACAAAAATGTATGTGTCTTAAATCCACGCCATCCAACCATTTTGAAAGATCATTTTTGGGCATGCTAAAAAAATGAAACCATTAAGTTCATACACAATGTCAGCACCGTTCATAGAACTCATCAACTCACAATCTGCTACTGTTGAGGGTCGAATATTACATATTAGACCCCAGTTATTACCTGCTTTTACGAACATGATACTGTTTAACGTCATATTTTAATTTGTGATGTAGGGTGTAATTAGGAGCTTGGATTGAAAAAGGATACTAAAGTAAGGAATTAACACTCCGAAGTCACCAAGGCAAGAGACGGATCCCAGGGGACCGAGATCGAAGGATTTACATGCTAGAGATTCGAGAAAATCACGTCACTCGCATTAAACGAGCCTGAAAATTATTCAGAATGCAAGATCACAGGGTTCCCACCATCCGTTCGGCTCGAAACTTTATATATGGTCTGATGACCACAAATTAGCCGTACATGTCAAAATTCAGCCCTTTGATCAATGTATAAGTGATCCGATGTGCAAGATCAGACAATAATCATTAAGAAAGCATCTTGGACATCCTTGAGAGATCGGGACCCAAACTGAACCGATGGAAAGAGCACAAAAAACAGTGGATATTCGCCAAATTTCACTTCTTTTGAATGGTGCAATAGGGAGGAACGAACGATAGAGTTTCTAGAAGGGAGAGTGGCAAATTTGTAAATAAACAAAATTTTATATGCATGCATGTAAGAAGAGCAGAGGGTTGCTTCAATGGTGGGTAGTGCCTCATCACAGGTGGATGGTGTGGCCCACATAGAGCTCGGATTTACTTCATACTTTGACCCATGGGCTTACGCGTTACTAAGAAGATAATGAGCGGAGTAGATCTTCGAGAATGTCACCAGAAGTGGGCCCCACCATACATCGGAGCATTAATTCCATGCTTTTAGTATCCTTTTTCAGTCCAAGCTCCTAATTACACCCTACATCACAAACACGATTAAAATATGACATTAAATAGTATCATGTTCGTAAAAGCAGGTAATAACTAGGGTGTAATATGTAATATTCGACCCTCAACAGCTACCCAAATTCATACATTCATTCGATCCTTCAACCCACCCATTTAATCAGCCATCCACTATACATTAATGATTTTACATGTACACCTATGTATACATTGCTTTTGAGGGTCAAATATTGCAAACTGGACCCCATTTATCTTGGTTTTACGAACATGATACTGCTTAATGTCTTATTTTACTCATGTTTGTGTTGTAAGGTGAATTTAAAAGCTTGGATTGGAAAAGGTTCTAAAAGCATGGATTTGACGCTCAAAGATCGCTAAGGTAAAGAATGGATATTAGAAAACAAAGATTGAAGATTTCAAGGTCTCAAGATTAAAGAAAATCATGTGGAGAAGGAACAAAGCCGAAAGAACAAGTCCGGAATACAGATTTACTGTGTCATCGAACGAATGACATCGAGGATACATTTGATGATATCAAACACAGGTCGATGACATCGAATTTATGAAGGAAAATCGAGTTGGTCGCTGGATAAATTGAAGACGTTTTTCGATGACTCGAGAACTTGTTCGATGACTTCGAAGACCTACTCGATGACATCGAATTTTTTGTGAAATTTCGGCAAAACTCATTGGACATATTGAACACCATTTTCGATTACTCGAAGCACTCCTCGATGACATCGAATTTATTGAAGAAATTGGAATAACTTTCTGATCTATTTTGGACACATTATCGATTCCTCGAACGATGTTCGATGACATCGAAAGTAGGTTCGATGATATCGAAGGCTGCAGAGTTCGGATGAAACTACAAAAGCACGGAAAAAGCACGTATAAAAGACACCTTCAATGACATCGAACGAATCACGCGAAGTTACGCAGAGTGTGTAAATTTGAAGCAGTTTCTGAATTTTTCCAAAGAGGTGCGAAAGGAGGTGTTGCACAACTATAAATAGGAGTCCCCAGGGCATCCCTGGGCATCTATCAATCAATCTAGGGTTTGGAGGAGCGAAGCATGAGGGCGGAGAGCCGTCGCCAAGCATTTTTCTTCTTTCTTCTGAAGTTTTTCATGCTTTTTTTAGGGTTTTAGATCTAATCATGTCTATGGTTATCTAAACTTTTTAGCTAGGGCTAAGAGGTGAAGCTTATAGTGTGATTGAGATGTTAGCTTTGTTTTGATTCATGTTTTGTTGAACTCCCTTGAATTCTAGTTTGATTATAAGGAATATTTTTAGTTTTTTTTTACACGCACACACACCACCACACACTCACGCCATGGTGGGATTTCACCACCTGTGGGTACGCGAACCCTCAACCAGGTGTTGAACTCTCTTAAATTCTAGTTTTTTTTTTTTTAGGCTTTTTTTTTTTGTTTTTTTAACACACTCACATGGTAATGGGATTTCACCACCTATGGGTACTCGAACCCTCAACCAGGTGTTGAAACTCTTGGGAGTCTACCACCGAAGTAAGAGCAAGGACCCCTCTTGAATTGTAGTTTGATTATACGGAATATTTTTAATTGTTAATGGTTTCTTGTGACAAATTACAATAGATCTGCAATTGCTTTGAATATCTTCTTTTCCTGAATTGAGATTGTGAAGTTAGCAAGTCTTGTTGTTCACCATCGTCCCTTGTGCATGGTAGGATGATGAAATCCTTCTTAACCTTCACAATTCTCTTATGATTGATTGTGGGATTGGTAAATCATGTTGTTTGTCTTATCTCCTGGGCATGGTTAAGTGATGAAATCACTTCCAAATCCTCACAACTCTCATCCATTAATGATTAAATCCATGAGAAATTCAGAGATCTGACAAATCTCTTCTTACCAATTGGATAAGATAGGACTCTGATTCCAGTTATGTCTTTAAATCAAGCGAGGTAGCATCCTGAGAACCTATAAGTGAATCCTTGGAAACCCTAGTTCGCACCTTAATTTGAATTTCTTATGTTTTAGTGAAATAATTCACAATTACTCTCTCTACACTTCCAAATTTAGGTTTACATCTTCTTCTAGTTCTACTTTTAGTTGCTTTTAGAATATACACGAGATTATTCCCCGTGAATTCAACCTCGGTCTCACCGAGATTATTACTGCATCGCGACCCTACACTTGGGGTTGTGAACAACTGCTCACACATGAGCACCATGCACCACAAGCATCACGTCATATACACACCTAAGGCATTTTTGTAATAAAGAAAACTAAATGATGGTGGGTGTTTCACTTACACGAGGTGCCACTTAAAGAGAATATTTTATTTTTTTCCACATGTGTATATTATGCATGGTGGGATCCCTCTATTATAAATAAGGTCGTGGGTGTAGGCACGAGAAGTGAAAGTAAGAGAAAAAGATAACAGAGAAAAAAATAAAAATAATAATAATAATAATGAGAGAAAAAATAAGAAGCTTCGTGAAGCTTTTGTTAAGATCCATCCCTAATCCGAACTTTTTATAATTGTTGCTATTTAAAATTATTTTTTAATCGTTATAGTCAATTTATTTTAATTTTAAAATTATAGGAAATTATTGTTTATTGTTGATATTTTTATTGTCGGAATATCTATAAAAAAAAATGAATAAAAAGTATTTTGCTCAATAAGGTCAAAGTAAAATCTAAGTTGGATTTCTAGGTTATTGAATTTAATGCGAAATAATTTAAAATTATTTGAATTATATTTGAATTAAATTTGAAATTATTCCAAATCCTACTTAAGTTATATTTTAAATTAATTCTACTAACTTAAATCTGTAAAGTGACTCAAGTTATTAATTTTATAATTTTTTATTTAAGACTAATCAGAAATAATATATCAAAATAATTCATACTAATTGAAAATAATGATATTTATAATATTAAGTAAGTTTTAATAATAATTAAAAATCAAAGTTAATAATTTTAAATAACTTATTGAGCTAAACATAAATCAAGTAAAATTTCAATTTAAGAATATTAATGTATGATTAATTAATTTAACCTTAATTTTTCTTTAGCATTGTTTAGCTTATTTTGATTAATAGAAATTTAACTAGATTATAAACTTTAGAGTTTAATTATGAATTTTAGGGATTATATAATTAAATTTAATTGGATAAATTTAAATTATAAATTTAATTCTAAATAAACAAAATAAATAATAACTAATTCTAATTTTAATAAATTTATATTTAATTAATTAAATTTTAAATCTTGAAAGTTAGTGATTAATATAAATTTTCAATCTATGTAGTTACCTAACCCTAATAGCTTTAAGTGTACCAATATAGGATATTAAATTAAGATATATTAATATATCTTAATTCAACTATTAGGGTTTGAAATAAATAGAGAGATAATCCGATATATTTAGTAGATATTTTCCTTCAATTTATTAGAAGGAAGTAAATAATTATTATATAATAATAAGATTTTATTCATATATTACTATATTAATTAAATTAGAATTGTTAAATCTAAATTATACATTAATTTATTTAGATTCAGGATTTAACACAGGTTGCTTTTAGCAGTTTCTACGCTTTGCTGATTTACAATTTTATAAAGAAAATTTAATTCGAATTTAAATAAAACTAAAATTTTAATTTTGATAAATTAATTATCAAGTTATATTAAAAAATAATTTTGAATTTATAATCGAGGATTATCTTCATTGTGAAGTTGAGCACTACTTCTCATTATTTTCTTTGTACCCTAAATTTAAGAAATTAAAACATCATTAATTAATAATGTAGGAATTCAGATTAAATTATTATTTTCTAAACTCTTAGGTTCAACATACTTAAAAAATTAAATAATTTAGATTCTAAAATAAATCACGAAGAAATATTGTAATTCGAGTTGATAACTATCCCCAAAATTACACCGATAAGTATATGTGATTAAAACTGCGTCGTATTGAAATCCTAAACTTTATAAGGTATCCTTTATAATTTTTCTAAAAATTCAACAAACATCCCTGAGTGTAAATTAATTATTTTAAATATGAAAATTTTAGATTCTTAATTTATTTTGAGATTTTTTACGTTGTCTCTTAAGAGATTTGTGTCATAATTCACTTTTTCTACGCGCCGCTGTACGTTAGGCTAAATCTTCCAGAAAATGCTGTGATTAATTTTAAAAATTAAAATTTTAATTATTTAATTACAATAATTACTTATTTAATAGTTATTGAACCTTAAAATGACTTCTATGCATAATTTGATAATAACGAAGAATATGTGATGTAACGCTATTTAGTTTGTAACTAACCCGCGGTAAGTTTCATATTTAATGATTTTGATTTGAATGGATGGTGGTTACTCGTATCATGTGCATATTTATTTTTAATTAAAAATGAAGTTTGGAATGCAGGTGCGTTGCCCTGGGGATGTTCCTAAAAGGCATAAGCAGGTAGGAAGATTGTGTCCATTTGGTGAAAGACCTTAAAGCTGACAAGTAAGGTGATTGTGTCTACTGGGTAAAAGACCCTAAAATTAACAAGTAGGCCGAGTGTGTCCCTTCAGTGAAAGACCCTAAAGCTAGCAAGTAGGGCGATCGTGCCCCTTGGGTGAAGGATCATAAAATCCACTGAATCCTTTTGAGTCCCATTTGTATATGGCGTTTGAGTACAATTGTATATGTAAACATACGTCATAAATACAACTTGAGCAGTAGTATGACCAACAGACGTATAAATGTGTCCCTCACCATGAGGTATCAACACGTGGACATTAATGCAACGTGGCCATTCACTTGAGTATGGTGTTGTAAAAGATGGTGGTGATTTAAATTTGTTATTTATGAAATTCATGGAAAGTTTGGCATTTGGAGCATCTTTACGATTCTAGTATTGCATTCATCTTATCTTTTAAGATTTGACGCTTTAATTCGTATTTGAACTTTAAACAAAGTATTTTAATTATTTATACATTTTGTATAATTATAGAAATTTCATATTTGGGTTGGATGTGATCCCACAAGTTGTTATGCTCACACCCATATTAACAATGTTTCAAGGCATCAGAGTTTAGTCAAGGGTGAAGTGGAGCGAAAATTTAGCCGTCGATTTAGTTATTTTTTTATTTATACCCAATAAAAAAATGTATAGGGAAATTCCGAAGTGAGTAGAGAATGTTATACTTGAACGGTGTATTAAATGAATTCTTGATTTATTATGGTGTAATTTTTTTAATTGTATTTGTGAATGTTTAAAAAATTCAATCATGGCTTGAAATTTAGGGTTTAGTCTAGCCAACCTGAGCGCCAAATATTGGGGCATGACAGGGAGAGAAGTAGAGAAGTGAAAAGTTAAAAAGCTAAAAAAAAAAAACAAAAAAAACTTAATGACCATAGATAATTGTGATATGTGTGTGTGTGCATGCGTGTGTATGCGTAGTGATAAATATAGAATTAAAATTTACTTCTATTCTAATGTGACAAGATTTGGATACCCGGCAAGCCACATAGCATACGTCTTTCATAAACCTAGAAAATATTATATACTAAGTTGATATAGGCAATAACATATGAAAGCTTAAATCCGAAGTCTATTCAGATCCAATGAAACCCATAGCTAAGATCAACCTTGCAAAGGGGTTGAGAAGAGATGCTAATAATTATACTTATACCATTCATAATACCTTATACAACTGTAACATCTCGAATTTTTGTTATTTTGGATTGCCAAAAATCTTTAATATTATATATATATATATATATATATATATATATATAAAAAAAAAAAAAAAACTAGCCTCGTGAATTATTCGTCTAGGGCCCAAATCAAACCAACCTATCACTGACTAATCAAGACAACCGTAACTAAATTAAAGATCTATCCAAAGCCGAGCTAACTATGGGACAGATCTTAACTAATGGACCGAGTCAACCTATTTACTCATTTAGCCTAAGAACCAATGGTTTAGAGTGATCATGACTGACTTATCATTTTCACTAATTTTGAATAGGCCATACTGTGAACTTAGTTAACCCAGACCCTAACAACTATGCCCAAGAAATCTCCCTACCCAATTCATTTAAAAAATGCTCCAATTACCTAAACGAGCTCTACACCCCTCGTTAGTAGCCTACTAGTTCCGAAATTATACAATAATATCCGTCTCACTGGGCTTGATGTCCATAGCGGGTGATAAACCAAAAAAGTGCCTAGAACTGCTCAACTTGGGCCAGAAGCCAAGTGCTTAAAACACATAAATCCCCTATGCTAAAATCTGAAAACTTAAGTGAAATATACCTTCCACTCTTTGGCGAAGTTGTGACATTCTAACCGTTGAATTGTAATCAAACTCGAGCTATGAGCCAAGGATATTTTCCTGCTCATATCCGTATAACTGGGACCCCGATCAAACATCGGTGACTGTTGATCGTAAATTAGGCCCCCATGGCCAATCGGGTCATCTGTTTGCCACCAAACTCGAAACAACCATTCATCTTACAATGAGACACATGCCTCTTGACACAGATGGGCCAGGGGGCCACCGGGATGGCCTCAGGGACCAGAAATCTATCCACTAGGGGTATATATGTTAAAACAAGAGTTTCTAGGACGAATTAGACAAAACTTCAGACTATATAAGTCCCAAAATCTCTCTCCCACACTCCCATACGAATTTTCCTACAAGCGGGGAGAAAGAGGAGAGAATTGAGAGGGAGTAGAGAGGGAGAGAGCTCCAAGGAGATGAAAATTTAGGAAATTTTCCTCTCCTACCACAGTCCCGCTCCGGAGCTCACAACCCCACCGCCGTAAAAGCAGCCCACCAGCGATTGGAAGGGGTCCAACGCATTAATTCGCGGGACCGACACCTTGGAAACAGTTTCACAAGCTGTCAAACCATACTTAGGTGCGGACCATTATCCTTAGGTGGCCATTTATCGAACCTAAGCTAGAATTAATGATTATATGTGCGAATTTTACTTTGCATGTTGATTTGCAATGAATCTGTTAGTAGATATTTCGTTATAAATATGTCTAAATATGTTTAGAGTAAGAGATGCTTAATTCCATGTTAAATTAGACTAAGTCATTATAATGTTTCTCTTTTTTTTTTTCCTTGTTTCCCTTCTCAATATATGAAACTGAATATGGATCATCCCCAAGTCTGAAGTAAATTGGAGAAATTGTACCGCATGTCTCCTATGCAATTAAATTGAGTCAAATACTTGTTGATTGTTTGCATGCATGCCTGAATTTTTTGAATTTAGGAATTGTACATGATCTTCTTATGATGATAAGCAATTTGAAACTTATTTACATGCATGCCTGAAATTTTTACAATTAGAAGTAGTTCATGACTTTCTTATGATATTAAGTAATTGAACCTTATATACATGCATCCTGAACTTTCTACATTTAGAAGTAATTCTTTATCCTCTTTATGTTGTTAGGTAAATTTAAATCTCTTTCCTGGGTTGGTCAATGAAACTTCAAGATCTGTACGGGTAGCCCCACCGGTTGGGCCGCCTAGCGACCACTTTGACGAATTTAGGTCGAACACGGGTACTCGGTAGTAGTTGGACTAGATGGGTTGCTCACACCCAATGCCGGATGTCCCGTAATTCACCTGAATCGGACGAATTAGCCCACTAACTGACCAACCATATGTATTAACTATGTATAGTCATGCCTGCCTGAATTTGAAGCATCACATACCTTTGAGAGGCCTATTGATAACCATTAGTGATTCGATCCCACTAAAACTCATGAGCCAGGCATGGTGGAATGAGACACCGTGTCCGAGCTGTCGGCCTATGCTGGGGTGACGAGCCTCCCCGTAGTGACCAGTGAGCAACCAAGTCTCGGGAGCCGAGCATAATGGAATGGGACACTGTCCGTGCTGTCGACCTATGCTGGGGCGATGAGCTTCCCTGTAGTGACCAGCGAGCACAAGAGGTGATAGGTCCTTATTCGAACGACCCCCGTCAAATTACCTAGCCGATGGTTCCATGCCAGAGTACTATTCGAACAACCCGAGCATGAATAGAATTGGGTGACAAGCCCTTCCCTATGATGATTTAGTTATGTGACAAGCCCGTACCTCATGATTATACTCGGTGTTTGGTTGACGACCCATACCGAGTTGATCCTCATACATTTGGGTATCATGCCTTACCTTTGAATTTATTAATTTGTGAGACAGATGGATGATACCTAAATTTGTATCATGGATCGCAGGCTCAGATTTACTGCGGCCGCCCTGGGTCAAGTGATCTGGATAAGGCTATTGATTAAATGGAGGTGTTTCAGCTTCCCTAATCTTGTTGGATGAACAGACTTAATTAAATACTCGACTAACATGAATATTCATGTCATTACATTAGCATAGGTTGGCGACTCAGCAGTCGAGGTCGCATTGAGGGAGTGTTGGGCATTGCAAACGTAAGATGGTGTCGCTCGAGGGAGTGTTGAATGGCAAGGGCATGCATCATATCATAATAACATGCATATGCATTAAAAAGATTAGTTGTGAACTTTGTGTTTGATGTTTTTCATTAATTGGACTTATGGAATGATAACATGTGTAACTTATTGCTAATGAAACCCACTGAGTTGATCACTCACTCCCATTTTGGGACGGTGTTTTAAAGCATCAACTAGACACTTTCATAGATGCAGGTACTAAGAATCCGATGCGCTGGACGAGACGTCCATAGACTCGGAGGAGGAGCTCTCCTATTACTAGCGATGAGATCATAGGGTAGGGTTATTTTTGGATATTTTTACACATTTGTATTTTTTTATGAATTGTAAATTTTCCTTAGCTATAGTCCTGTACTCTGGATAGACATATTTTACTTATTACTGATTTACTTACATTAAAATTTATGTTTATTGCATGATATAGTTTATTTTTATTCTATGAATTGCTCAAATGAAGTGAAACGAATTATGAAATCCTACTTCCGCAAAGCATTAGTGGCACCCAGGATGTCAGGAGTTAAGTATCTACTCGGCCCCCGAAATCCGGGGCGTTACAACAACATGCTCGTATTCTTAGATGTTGATCCCTAGGGCTGTGATTGATTGGTACACTTAGTTTGATTTTATACTACCTTTCACAAGGTTGACAAAATGACTTGTCAGACCTGTAAGAGTCACCACTAGCCAAATAAAGGCTCTATAATCCACGATTGGTTATAATCTGTGGAATCACCTTAAGATTGAAAAAATTGATGAATTCTTGACTCGAGTGACTTTGGGATAGGCCTGCGCCATAGATTATGGGTAAGGGTCTCGGTTACAGAAAATGAAGAGACTAGACACAATTTTGTCACTCGTGTGAAACACGGTCTTTACTTTGCCAAGCTGCATGCTTTGAAAGGAGATTCAAAGAACTTTCAGTAAAATACTAAGATATAAATGTCCAAACTACAAAAGGTAAACGAAAAACGAAATGGAAATGGAAATAGTAAAAAAAAAAAGAGTTTTCTAATACAAGTACGAAAAAGAAAAAGAACACGGATTTTATTTTTTTTTACTCATTTAAGTCACGTTTTCTAATACAGAAGATCCTTAAGAGAAGCAACTGTAAAGCATACTTTACGTTATATAAAAACAATGCCTATTATCTCAAGTGTTCAAAGCAGTGGGGTTGGAATATATGGACTAAAAAATGATAGATCAAAAATACGACATTGACTTTGAATTTAAAATAGACTGTAAGAGATTGAGAAAACATATAGTCAAAGTCTCTGTCTCTGTCTCGATCTTAAAATTGCAGACATATCATTCTGTCTTAGAACTCTCTTCATGCTCTCCCGACTCTCTCTCTCTCTCACACTAAACGCTCCCTTTTATCGGCATTTGGAGAGGGTTGGATAGTTCGATTTGGTTGCCCCTATTATGGGATAGAAATGCTAACTCATCATGTGGGTTTAGGTTTGGGAGAACCAAAGCACGTAGAAGAGATAAGACCAAGCAAGCCTATGTGAAAGTGTTGACTCATCAAATAAGACCCAAAAAATCAAGCCTAGGATGGAGCCAGCACGTCGGGGCTATTTCTACAAAAAAACGGTTGAACTGAGGCCATTTCAGCATAGAAACAACTGAGCCACATAGTCAAGTGGTCATGTTTTGATAGTGGGTGTCTAAAGACGCCCTTCTTTGACAAAAGTTAAGATACAACCGAATGTCAATGTGAGTAGACACCCTGCTTGGAGTAGATAAAGAGGCGATTGGTTCCTCTACTAGCCAAAGTATCCTGATCGAGAAGCTTTCTTGTTTAGTAGCTTAATTCAGACAATTTAGAGGGTTGAAAAAATGTTGCAATATTTGATTGCAACCATTTTAACGTCGTTGATCGGCTTACATATCGAAGAAATCTATTTGGTTGAATATTTCAGTGGTTAGAGCCCCTGCACGCGCGGCCTTTCGAGGATAACACACGTTGGATTTGGAAGTAGTAGTTTTTTCAATGTTGAATGATCCCCTAAGATCGCTTGCAAGCATATTGTTTGTAATGGCCAATTGCCTACACGTTTTGTGGCTTTACGAATCTCCCACATTATAATGGAATAGTTATGTATATGTCCCAGACTAGAGTTACCTGGATTATGCTTTATCCAATCAAATTCTGAAATTTGTCAGTGGTTTGTAAGAGTTCTTTTCGCAAGTTGGGTGTGATTACACTAAGCCATGTATAAAAACAAAGTATTTTGGATTTATCCTTTTCCTGGGATGATCGACTTGAAGTTGTCAGTTCAGGTTGGTCATCTTATGTCTGCTTTTTTTTTTTTTTCCGATGAAATTCACTTGGAATTAAACTGAAATCAAATTTATTGTTGCGTTGGCATCCACTGAGGAGTATGGGAAACTGATCAGTGTGTGAGATGTCAAATGCATTTGATATTTTTGGAGGTTTTTGAAGATTTTTTTTTTGTTTTGTGGATTTTGTATTTAACAGACTTATATGCCTTCTGGTGTTCACGTAGGTGTTAAGTATACAGAATGTGGTATGGCTCGCGTTAGATTTAATCCATCATACGACGTCCAATGGGAACTTTGGGCAGTCAATGTTGGGATTTGTGCTGAGAAATCACACAGATATGGATCTAAGATAGCAATCCAAGAGCACCAAGCAAACACAAGAGAACAAAAAGATTTAACGTGGAAAACCCTTTCGGGAAAAAACCACGGCACAAAGCTACAAATCCTCACTATGAAATTAGAAATTATAAAGAGAGAAGACTTACCCGATTCGAACAATCTTGAATCTCACCCTTACTACACCCTTTGAAACCTTAGAACCCCTTCTAGAAACCCTTAGAATACCTTTAAAAAGCCTTAACATACCTAAGAATGGCCCTAGGGATTCTTATTTATAAATAGGGAAACCCCACTTACACACCTCCCTAGAAACCGCCTCAAATTTACGCAGTCTGCGCATAAACCGCGCACCACCTGCGTAATCCTTGACTAGCGAGCCTGTCCCTCGACTGGTCAAGCGTCCCGAAATTTTCAAATACACTGTTGTTGGACTTTGAGTCCAATTGTCTTCGACCAGTCGAAGGGACCTTCGACTAGTTGAGCCAGTCCCTCGCCTGGTCGAGCATCTCGGTGAATCAAGATTTAAGACATCTGTTTTACAACAATCACTACCATGTCTTCAATCTTTAACTGTGAAGCTTTTTGACATCTTTTCTTATCTCTACATCGCATCATAGCTTCAATCAACGCTTCTCGTGCATACTCTGTCCTTCTTTTACGCCATCACCAAGCCCAGAGAAGTTGCAAAGAACTTGAACTTCTCTACAGAAATGATTTAGGTGAGTATGTCTATCGGATCTGAATCCACATGCCCAACCACCTTTGCTCCTATCTTCTCAAAAGTAAGACGTGGTCTTCTGTACCATCTCACCGCCACCCAATATTGCTTGCCGGAGTATTTGCTCACAACAATGATAGGCTGTGAAACAACAGGTCTAATACAGACCATGGCATGCACTGCTAACCGCATTCGAATAAGGCCTATGAGACATATCCTTTTTTCCTCATTTGTTTTGAGACATGTCCTGAGGAAAACTTGAGGAGTGTAGGGAACGCTCTCCGGCTTTGCTTGTTTCATCGCATGCTTGATCAATACCTACCTAAGGTATTCTGCCTGTGATTACCAAAACTTGCTCCTCTTCCAATCTCAATGAATATCACCGCCGAGAACCTTCTTTATAGCCCCCCGATCCTTCATCTTGAATGTCTCACTTAATCGAGTCTTTAGTACATTGATTTCATACAATTCATGATTGGCGATCCACATATCATCAACATACAATTCCTGACTAACTATGAAGGAATCAAATTTTATACCACCACCTAGGCGACAAGTCATGCAACGACCTCTTGCAAATTTTTTCTCAGCCCCTTTAAACTTTAAAGCCCTCTGGTTGCTTCATGGAGATCTACTCTTCTAATTTTTCTTGCAGAAGTTCAGACTCAAGATAGATCCTTTTCAGCCCAAGATCGCATTGGCCAACCAGCGCCAATCACGAATATCTAATAGACACTTGTTATACTGTTGGCGCGAATATCTCTGAGAGGAGATCCCTTCTCTCTGAGCATAACCATTCGCTACCAACCTCGCTCTGTATCTATGATGTATCCTCCTGAAGATCCACCTGCATCCAACCACTTTCTGGCCCACTAGAAGCTCCACTAGCTCCCATGTGTCGATCTGGTACAACGAGTCCATCATATTGCCTGTAGTCACCTTTTACTTCTCACCACCAGGCTCACCTAGAGCCATCTAAGTAGAAGACGGATCCACTGCGATATTGGAGTCATCCATGTACCTTGCTGATATCCTGCAATTATGCCGTGTGATTCTTCTCACATGTGGCTGCTCTACTTGCTCCGTATCTCTGTCCGCACGTCACATCCTTCCTGCCCTACCCGCTCATGTGGCCATGCTCAGCATGCCACACACGTGTGGAGGTGGAATCCGCTATAACCACTGCAGCTCTACCTTTTGAAGTACTCTCGATCAACCTGTAAACATTATTGAGTCGTTGCGCTTTCATGATTACCCGTGCCCCCTTAGATACTTTAAGTATACCATCAATACTTATGAACCTGCACTTTATAGTCTCGAGTACACCAAGAGAAATCAGACTCTTATTCATGTCAGGAACATACCTCACCCCAGTCAGGGTATGCTCCGTCCCATCAAACATCTTGATACGCACCGTACCAATAGCCACAACATTACAAGCACTGTCATTGCCCATAAATACATGTCCACAATCGCACTCTCTATAGCTGGTGAACCAACTTTGATGAGGAGTCATGTGAAAAGATATCCCTGTATCTAACATCCACTCGTCTTTACGATCATCGTATGGTCATCTAATCATAGACACAACCAAAACATCACCATCACATCCATTCGATCCATCTGACACGGCAGAATTGGCCTCCCTATATGAAGCCTCAGATTCTTCTTTCTTAGATTTAGAATTTGTATAATCCTTCTTCATATGTCCTTCCACCCCATAGTTCTAATACTTTATCTTGCCTTTGCCCTTGCCCTTGGATTTGGATCTAAAACTTGAAGAATTTGTACCTTGTTCAGAATTCTCGCCTCTCATAAACAGTGCATCAGAAGATGTCCTCATGTCGTCGTTAAGCTTTCTCATGGCCTTTCCTTTAAAGGCTGAGTTAACGGTGTCGATACTCGGGATTTTATTTGTGGTGAACATCGTGTCCTTGAATGACTCATACGATGCCGAAAGAAAATTCAGCAACATACATGCTTATTCTTCATCTTTCATCACTTCCTCCATATTTAGCAATTTACAAACCAATTTATTAAAGTTGCTTATGTGAGCCTCTAGATCTCCACCCTCTGCCATCTTGAGGTTATACCATTGTCGCTTCAAGTGTAGACGATTTTCAGAGGATTTTTTCGCATAGACATCCTCTAACTTTGCCCATAACTTAGCCGCAGTTTTCTCCCTCATGACATTGTAGAGAACCTCATCCGTGAGACATAAACGGATCGATGATAAAGCCTTCTTGTCAAGAGTATTACAATCATCAGCAGTCATAGTAGACTTTCACTCCTCAAGAGCACCATCATCGCCTTACTTGATTAAGGAACTGATCATCTTAATCTTCCATAACTTAAATTTATTTTTTCCTGAGTACTTCTCAATATCATACATAGTGCTTACCATTATCGCTTATACCTTAAATTCAGATTTGTGCCCCAACGATTGCTCTGATGCTGGTTGTTGGGATTTGTGCTGCGGAATCACACAGATATGGATCTAGGATAGCAATCTAAGAGCACTACGCAAACACAAGAGAACAAAAATATTTAACGTGGAAAACCCTTTCAGGAAAAAATCACGGCACAAAGCGATAAATTTTTCACTATGCAAATAGAAATTACAAAGAAAGAGGACTTACCCGATTCGAACAACCTCGAATCTCACCCTTGCTACACTCTTTGAAACCCTATAACCCCTTCTAGAAACCCTTAGCATACCTGAGAATAGCCCCAGGGACTCCTATTTATAGATGGGGAAACCCCACTTACGTACCTCCCTAAAAACTACCTCAAATTTACGTAGTTCACGCATAAACCATGCACCGTCTGTGTAACCCTCGATTGGTTGAGTCTAGGCTTCGACTGGTCGAGCGTCCGAAAATTTCCAAATACACCGTTGCGACTTCGAGTCGATTTGTCTTCGACCAGTCGAAGGGACCTTCGACTAGTCAAGCCAGTCCCTCAACTGGTCGAGCATCTCGGTGAACTAAGATTTAAGACATCTGTTTTACAATAGTCAGGAGCTAGGGTGATCAATATGTGTCAATCCGATTTTTAGTACAATGTCTAAATGCCTCGATCAAGGATTTCGAAGGTGAGGATCAGAGATGTTGGATGCAATGGGATGGACCTAATTTTCCACCCAACATCCAAAAAAGTCTGATTAAAAATTTGGACGGTCGAAATCAAGTTTTAATCGATGTGGATTTATGCAAATCTGATCCATCATTCATAATTATGGGCCAGCCTTTAATGTGAACCATCCATCATGTGGTGGCCACTTCAATATGGGCCAACCATCATGTGGGACCAAGCTTCAATGTCCACTACCCATCATGTAGAGCCTAACTTTGATGTGGATTGTCCATCTAATAAGCCCCACCTTTCCAGTGGGTACTCCATCACACTAGCCTACTTTGGATGTGAGCTATTTATCATTATGGGCCGACCTTTGATGTGGGGGTCATCCATCATGTGGGGCCTACCTTTGATGTACATCGTCCATCATGTGAGCCTCATCTTCGAGGTGGATAGTCCATCATGTGGCTCCCTTGATCTGGACTGTGAGAGAGAGCTTCCCATCGTGAGAGAGAAATAAAAATAATTAAATTGTTAAGATAAGTAACTTTTAAGACATAAATTACTTTTATAATAATGCTTGCCAATCTAACTTAAGTGAAAAAGAAAAAAGAAAAAAGAGAGAGTAACTTAGTCACTTAACATAACATAAAATATTATTTGATGGTATCTCAAAAGGTCCTTAATTACTTTAAAAAATAACTTATTTAATAGCATCCAAACTAGCCCTAAAATTAAAAGTCTTTCAACATTTGTAAAGATTAAAAATAAAACTTTTGCCCCACTTGATCTTACATGGATCATCAGTCATGCGAGACCTCTGCTGGACATAAGGCCCACATCATGATTATAACCATTCCCACTACATATTCCAAAATGGTTAGTTAATGGTGTGAAAGCTACATTGATTAGTAAATCTTGTGGGCCCTACTATGAATGGTTTACATTCTAGTGTCCATTAATATAGTCATAATTGTAAAAGAACAATCAATTTTATCTTATAATGATTGTTTAAACTAGTAATTCGGTACATAATTTGTTGGTCATGAAGATATAATAGGAGAAAGATAAAGAAATTTGTAATAATTATAAATGTATAATACAGATACATTATAAGTAGGAATCTCCTGTTCAAGTGAATAAGTAAGTATATTTTTCAATTGATTTAATAAACTGAGAATGAAGTATATTTTTTTAGTTCATTTGACATTTTAATAATAAAAAGTATCATCATTGCATTTATACGACACTCATCCAAAATTCTCAGTTAAATTAGCTGTAGACCAAGATATTGTAATCTGTAATTATTATAATTTTATAATTGATTGCACCAATTACAATTATTCAAACACGCTCTTAGATACACTTAAGCTCTTTAACAAGGTGAGAGGGAATTCTTGATCAAGTGACCCTGCATACTGTTATCATGGGCCTTTTCTCCTGGTCATTTGGCAAACATCTTCTTAGAAATTTGTGGGGATTTTATTTTTTTAAAGATGTTTGGTAGCAAGGACTGTGAAGGATATGGATTTCAATTCCTTCGTATCCTTCATAAGAGCCCTTTTATGCTCCCACCAGTCAAAGCTATATGTAATATCCTCCTAGTCCACAGGTTTCATAATCCACCGGAATTCTAGTGGATTTTAAATCCACCCTACCCAACCACGACTAAAGAAAAAATTGAGTGGCTTTTGATGTTTTGCACGACCTTTACCCTTTTCCATTGATAAAATCTTTGAGACTCTGGCAGAATGTGATGGATGATACACAGCCACTTGGAATTTACTTAGAAATTACATAAATGGCATATAGGCAATTCAACTTAAACTGTCCCAATTAAAGTTCCTAGTTTATAGATGTATGATTAACCAAAAACTATGATTTTCCACTAAATGGAACGGCTCAGATGATCTAGAAAGTGTCATGGACTGCGAGTAGGCTATTAAACTCGTCCAGTTATTGCCAATTTCCAGTGTTTTGCGTCACCAAGTTGAAATTCCATCTAATCATACACGCGGGTGGTCCAATAATCGATCTGAACCATCAACTCACATTGTAAACTCCTTGGACAGCCATTGTCCAAAGAACTGGTCTAATCACATAATCCTAACCGTCCATAATGTCAAGGAAAGACACTACCAGGTGAAAACGGATTGTATACTGAGTAGCTCAGTGCACTTTTATCCCATTGAGTAAACTCTGTTGGGCCCACTATGGATGTTTGTGGCTTATCCACGCCGTCTATCTAATTTTTCAGATCATTTTAGGGATCGAGCCCAAAATTGAAGCATAAACAAAGCTTAAGTGGACCACACTACAGGAAACAGTGGGGAGAATGACATCCACCATTGAAACCTTCTTAGGCCCCAACCTAAAGACATGGATGAAGGGAAAACACAAATACCAGCTTCATCCAAAACTTTGTGGACCCCAAGAAGTTTTCAACGGTCTTCTTTTAATGGTATATATGTTTAATTCATGCTGTTTCTTGTAGTTTAGTTCGCTTGAGCTTTGGATATTCTTGAATTTGGGACCATGCTCTAAAATAATCTGGAAAAACGGATGGACCGAGTGGAATTGACACATACATTAATGTGGGCCCTATAGAGTCTAGCGTACTGAGTGACTCGGCACACAATCTGATTTCCTACCATGTGGGCCACATTCCCCACCAAAATTCAATGGCCTAGATGATTCGAATCACCTGGCAATCACAATCTTTAATTCATAAATGAGTCGAGTTTTGACTCGGCTGTTACAAAACTGAACAAGAAAACCTGACCTGCAACCCATGACCTGACCCAACCCACTTTAAAAACTCATCAGACCCGACCCATTTAAATTGTAACCGAGTGGGCTCCACAGGCTCAACCTGCCTGGGACCTCCACACTCGGCTTTAAAAATGGAATATGGGTTTAAATGAACGTACGACCTACACCAATTAGTGAATATATACAAATAGAGTTGGGCATCAAGTCGAGTCGGACTGAGTTAGGGCTGACTTGATTCGATATGATTTTGAAATAGGCTTGAACCGAACTCGAACCAACTTGGTACCAAGTCTATCATGCCTGACCCTATCCGAGTCCGAGTCTAACCTAGACTAATCTGGACCAAGTCCGACCCGGTCACAAGTACCGAGTCAAGTCAAGTTGGCACCGAGTTGAGTTGGGGGCAGCAGGTATTAATGGGCTGAAATCACCGCTAAAGCCTAGATTCACATGCCAGAATTGCAGCCTCTCCATCAGCTACACAACATCTTAGACCCAAAACGTTACACACACACACAAACACACACACACACACACACACACACGCGCGCGCACGCACGCACGCATGCACGCACGTACACGCACACGAATCAAGTTTCTGACTGAGTCCAGTCAGTACCGAGTTGGATTTCAAGTTGAGTCGAGTTGAGTTACTGGGTGACTCAAACTCGAGTCGGTTTGAATTCAGATTGGACAAAGTCAACTCGATTTGAATCGACTCACCCACCTAGTTCGGATCAAGTTGGACGTGTCAAGTTTTGCCTATTCGAGTCGTCCCATGCCTAGCTCTACATACAAACATGCATAGATCATCTGTATGTATCTATACTTGTAATCTATTAATTTATTTCAAGTTTTGGGCCAGGTCAGGTGGGGTCATCTGGCCTGACTCGCCCATTAGATACATGGGCAGGTTAGGTTGGGTAGGGTTCAACCCGAACCCAATCTACTTAAACGGTCCACATTTTCCAACCCGAGCCCGACCAACTACCCATCTAGCATGACCGAAAACTGCCTCAAAAGTGGGTTGGGCCAATTAAGTTGCGGACGGACATGATCTATTGCCACTCCTAGATAAGGCCCACCAAGTGGACAACATAAATGGATAAAATGGGCAAGACACTAAAAAGAAAATTCATAATTACCAAAGAAAGTCACTTAAAGGAAACAAAGAGTAACATATGAGACATAATGTCACGAGGATATAATGACAATCAAACCCTCTATGCTTTATTTATTTCACAAAACGCCCTTAGATACTCATGCATTTCCTCCGATGCTCATCCCCTCCATCATTTTCTTTGTAGCGGGCCGTGACGAGATGTCGTCCCACCACGCCTTCACGTGCCGGCGTGAGCTAATCAGGGAAGCTTTGGGAGTCTTCATGAAGTAGTGAATGTATGGGATGTGGTGAAGATCAGCTAAGCTGTAGAAATCTCCAGCTAAGTACTTGCTTTTGGACAGCCTCTCTTCATAGACATCGAGCACCATGGCCAGCTTCTCGACATTCGCCTCGACCACCTGATCATCGGTGGTCCCGCCGAGGAGGGGAATGATGAGGATCTGATACACGACGGCTGAGATCGGTGGATTGAAACTGTGGGACTCCACTTCCATCCAGACCTTGATCAATGCTGATTCTTTGAGATTGTCCAGCCTCAAAAGATCAGGGCCTGTGCCCTTGTACTTGGTCACAATGTAACCATTGATCGCGCGAGATTCTACGTCGGTCGGTCGGAATCAATGGTTAGTAAGATAATAGATGTGATAATCAAGAAAATTCAAATGATCATTTAGCAGTGTGGGGAGACTCGTTTTCCTTAGAGGGGGGATGATACATGTATTCAGCATGTGTTTTTGTTTTTGAGCTTCTGTGGGGCCCAATGTGATGTATGTGTGGAATCCAGACCGTGGATCAGGTGCTTCACCTCATGTTCACTACACATACCAAAAATCAGGATGATCCAAAGTTTAAGTGAGCCATGCCACATGAAAAAAAAAAATTTCAACTCAGGATACAAGATTTTAACTTCATATGGTGTGGCCCACCTAAGTAACGGAATGGGCTTGATTTTGGGATGTTACTTTATTTTTGTGGGGAGGATCTGATGAATGGATTGGATGACATATATACAGCATGTTGGGCACTGCATATAATCTGGAAGTTCCTATGGGAGGTGTCTCCTCCCCATTTGTCTCTGTTGTTCCCTGTGGTGTGGCCCACTTGAGTTTTGAATTATGTTGATTATTGGAATCGGGGATGGCCCATCTAATGGACGATTTGGATGGCCCGGTGGGCCTAACACAGCTCGGACATATGGGAACTCACTAATGATCATTCCCATTAAGTTTGAGTAAAGGGTCATTTGGCACGAAAGAGTGAGTGACTCAGTCGAGTCATGTCAGAGTCAAGTAGGTTCAGTGAGTTTTAATATTTCTGAGTTGAGTTAACTCAACCGAGTTTTGAGTCGAGTCACCGAGTTTTTGAAATACTCGGTACAGCAGATCTGTGCAGGTAATGGGTACACATGGTTTCAAGTAGGGCTGTAAATGGGCCAGCGTCGGGCTAGGCAGAATCAAAATTTTGAATAGGCTGGCCCATCGGGCCTAGCCTAAACAGTTAAATTTTATTATTATTAATTTTTTTAACACACACACCCGTGCACACTATAGCAGGATTTCATCACCTATGGGTCTCGAACCCAAGACCTCGTGTTGAAACTCTTTAGAGTCTACCACTGATGTAAGGACTAGAACCATGAATAGTTTAAAATTTGGACCGAAGCCAACCCCTGCTGCATCCATTGACAGCCCAAATTTTAAGACCCGAACCAGTAACATATGACTCGTCTGATTCAACCTCCTACCCAGGGGTGTTAATGGGTCGGGCTCGATCTTGAAAAATCAGAATTTTGAATAGGCCCGGCTGACAGCTTGGCCGAAATGGTCAAAATTCGGGCCAAGACCAAACCAGGCCCGGCCCGTTTACAGCCCTACCCTTACCTGTTAGGCAACGTATGCATCTTGAATGCAGTAGACCTTGGTTTTCATTCAGGCCATCAACGGCCGGCCATAGGACTAGTCTTAGCCCAGATTTTGAAATGTTTCGAGCCGGACTGTCGGCCAGTCCTATTCGAAATTCTGATATGAATGTGTACACACACAAAAATCTCTCTCTCTCTCTCTCTCTCTCTCTCTCTCTCTCTCTCTCTCTCTCTCTCTATATATATATATATATATATACCCCTTATCAAAACACACACATATTAAAAATAAGTTCACATCAAGGAAGTATGGGATCATCCCATCAATTTGATTTTTGGTAGTGTCCATGAAATGTATTCTAAATTTAATAGATATTTCAAATGGATATAGTGCAACTAAAAAGCACTATAACTTATGGTGCCCTGAGAGTATTAGAGCATTCCTCTTTACTAAATGTTATTTATTCATTTATTTACTACCCACTCATTTCGAAAAATTCAGAGTGTGAAACAGGGACTTAACAAAACTTTGGGATGGCCTGGTTGAGCCAGGGCCCAACCTTTTATTTCATGGCCAGGCTTGTTCATTTGACCTTGAGTGTGAACGAGCTAATCACAAGAGAGTCCATAGATTGAAATGGCCCACCATGAATGGTGTTGCCTAAAAAGTCCATTGGGAGAATGGTTCTCATCTAATGGTTGTAGATTCATTGATTATAGATGTGGACAACTGAGATGCTACATATCAACATTCATGCCTTGCACAACCTGAGTGGTTCATTTAAAGATGGAACATTTGTCGTTTACACCTGATATGTAATAGCCAAATCCAACTAGCAGGATGTCGCTATGTGTTGACACACTTCTATGAAGATAAGAAAATGCACTTATAGAATATGAAAGAAAAATCGTGAGAATCCTAAACACATTTATGCAGAAGACGCATATCATGGCATAAAAGCTAAAATGCTCAAGAACGCATGCATCATTGAAATGCCCGAGGTGGTCATCTTTCTAGAAACACTTGACAAGCAAATATATGCTACGCATACAAAAGTGCTTAGAGAGCATGCATAACTCAACAATATAGTGCTTTCTTATCAAGGAAGTGAATTGGCTTCTTTTCTCACATGCACTCTATTTAAGTGGTTAGTTAAGTTTTATATTTTGATTATCTATTTCAATCCTGTAATTGTGTTACTCGATCCATAGCAATAACATCAACATTTAATATACCATATATTTTGTGAATAATAATATTAAAGCATTGATGAATTGAAATTTCAATAAAGAGGAAAGTAATGAAAATAGGCTATCAGTGTTTTAATTCATTGTACCAAACAAAAGTTTGTACAATATGATTTGTTATATATAGTACATGCTTATTATATATCACCGACGAGCGAGTCTTTTTATTGTTTTGGCCGAATTTGATTGATTCTGATGTCTCCATCGGATAAGTAGATCTTTGGCCGAATTGCCAATGACAATGGCCTTGGTGGAAGCCGTCAGATGGAGGTTTATTTCAATTGGGAAGAATTTCCAGTACGGTTCATACGACGTGGGGCCGTTTTTACAATTGTACATAACTTGCACGATAAAGCTACCCCAACAGTACACGTGGCAGGAAAGATGGTGGATCAAGACCATCTTATGGCCACTAGCCAATGGCTAGTGGTTGGTGATCCATGGGCCACACCATGATGTATGTGTTTTATCCGCACTGCCCATCAATGTTTTTAGATTATTTGATGATATGAGTCCAAAATTGAGGTAAATCCAAATCTCAAGTGGACAATATATTAGGAAATATTGTTAATTGAACGCTCATCATTAAAAACTTACCAAGGCCGCGAATATTTTGAATCAAGCTGATATTGTTTTTTCCTGTTCATTCAGCCAATTATGTCCTAATCAACAAGTTGGATGTCAAATAAAATTATGGTGGGCCTAGGAGATTTTTAATGGTGGACATTTAATCAATGTATTTTTTTTGTGGTGTAGTCCACCTCAGATTTAGATCTGCCTCATTTTTTAGTTCAAGCCCTAAAATGATATGAAAAAAATGAATGGAGGTGTGGATAAAACACATACATCAAGGTAAGGCCTATAAAGTACCGACTCAGCATTGCTAGCCAAACCACTTCCCCATCCTACTAGTTTGCACTGCCATGGATGGATAATAGATCAACTTCTCTCATCATTCCCCATAAATGCCAATCGATGGCTATTCTTGCTTTCCACCGTTCATTTGAAGGTCACTGGTCGGATACATAGAACCATCGATTTTCGAGAATAGTCACTCACTGTGCTATATGGGTTTTATCCACGCCGTCTATCCTCTCTTCGAGATCATTTTTGGGTGTAAGCCCAAAAATAAGATCGATACAAGGCTCAAGTGGACCACACGGTATTCCGGAAACGGATTGGCGACTGCCCCTGCCACCAGCAAATGGCTGAAGGTCAGTGATCTGTGGCGCACACCATAATGTATGTGCTTCATCCATGCCGTCCATCTATTTTTTTTAGATCATTTTATGATTTGAAACTAAAAATGAGATATATCACAATCTCAAGTGAACCACATTACATGAAATAGTGTTGAATGAACATCGACCATTAAAAACTTTTTGGGGGCTATAAAAGTTTTGGATCAAGTCTGATCTTTGTTTATTTTCCCTTAATCTGGGTCTGTATGACCTAATCAACAGATTGGATGTCAAAAAAACAGTACAGTGGGCCTTAAGAGGATTTTAATGGTGGATATCCAATCACTATTGTTTTCCTGTAGTGTGGTCATCCTGAGATTTATGTCCCTCTCATTTTTGGCACCAACCCCTAAAATGATCTGTAAAAATGGATGAATGGAATGGATAACACATACATCATGTTGGGACCCACAGAGCACCGACCATCAGCCACCCGGCTAGTGGCAGGGAGATTAGCCAATCCGATTCCCAGTATTCTTCCGTCATCTAGGTCCATGTGACCATATGAACACTTTGGATGGAAAACAAAAATCACAGTAGGCCACGGGAAGCTTTCAACGGTGGGTGTCATTATCATTACTGCTTCCTATGGTGTGGTCCACTTGAGTCTTGGATCTGCCTCATTTTTAGGCTCATACCCTAAAATGAACCGGCAAAATGGATGGACGGCGTGGATAAAACCTATGCATCACGATAGGCCCTACAGAGGCGCGATCCGATGGACCATCTACCCTTCGACGTGTATGGTGTAAGTGTAAATCTACCATAAAATAATGTACACGCATCTACCATATCAATTTCTCACATAATAGAGAAGCGGAAACTAACCAAAGAGCGTCAGATCGCCATCCTCGAGTGCCGGAATCTTACCAAACGGCTGCCGAAATAAACAGAAAGAAAGAAAACAGGCTTAGAAAAGAGAAGAATTACCGGAAAGCGGCTAAGAAGAAAGAAGACGTGGAGGGGTAAAATGGGAATTACGTTTTTGGTGGCGAGGTAAGAAGGCTGTTTGTTATCGCGGGCTTGCAAGTTAACGAGCACGAGCTCGAAATCAGCGTCCATCTCATACAAGCAGGCCAGCACACGTGACGCGCACGTCGACATGGGGTGTCCGTACAGCTTCAGCGCCATCTCTCTCTCTCACTCGCTCTCTCTCTCACAGGAGGGGAGTGGATATAAAGAGAGAAAGGACGGCTGACTTAGCTTTGACCTTTCTGTTGTTTTCGAGAAATTGACCACTGTAAACGCCGCCTTTTACCCAGCCTCCCAAACTTTGCTTTCCCAAAGTAAACCATTCCGTACAGACACACTATTTGCAGACGAAAATACCCTTGCTTTACTACCTATGGCTACGAATTATAACCGTAGCCTAGGTATTTAGCCACAGCGAATAAGGGGTATTAGCATCTGCAAATAGTGTCCGTACGAAATGGTCTGTTTTGGGAAATAAAGTTTGGGAGTGCTTTGAAAAGACGCCAGGTAAAAGGTAGCGTCTACAGTGGTCTATTTCTACCTCGGGCATGAAAAGAAGCGTGGACAATGCCGTCCGGTCCCTCGGGCATGAAAAGAAGCATGAACAATGCCGTCCGGACGAACGCATGATAAATACAAACTTGCCAAGTGAATATCAGGCACTCATATTCACAGTCGCACAAATGCGCTCTATCACTGCCGCTCATCAGGTGGGCCCCATCGTTGGATGCCTCAACCAAAATTAAGGGGGTGGATTAAGTGAGACCCGAATCCACCAAGACTCCTGGATGTAGGGCTCACAATAATGTATGTGTCTTAAATCCATGCCGTCCAACCATTTTGAAAGATCATTTTTGGCATCCAAAACAAAAATGAAACCGACTCAAATCTTAGGTTGACCACATCATAAAAAACAGTTGTGATTTAATTCATTAAAAACTTTACGAATTGCGTAGGAATGTTTATTTGCCATCCAACTTGTTAATAAAGTCACAAACACGTATACACGAAGCTTTTAGTGGTACACAAAAAATATTTAATTGTCAGTCACCATGGTTTCCTATACTATGGTACAAGGATTTGGAAATGCTTCATTTTTTTTATATCATACCCTAAAATAGAGTCGAGCATATCTGACTTGATTCGGTAGATCCGACCTATTTTGAACCGAATCAATAGCCTGGATCGATGCGGATCAGGTAGGGTCATCTAGATCCAACTTTTTTTTTTTCGGTTCGAGATCGGGTCATGGTCACTCTGAACCGATCCGATCCGAATAGATCCGGACCGATCTGATCTGGAGTGGTTCTTATTAATAATTCTACATTTTTCCTGTGGTATGATCCACTTAAGCTTTGGATATGCATCAATTTTGAATTCAACTACTAAAATGATATGGAAAAATGAATGGACGGCGTGGGTAAACCAAATGCATTCACGGTGGGCCCCAACAGAGTTTACTCAGCATAATAAGAAATATTCCTTCGTGTACCATAATAAGAAATATTCCTTCGTGTGGTTCATTTGATCGTTGGATCTGCCTAATTTTTATTTTAATGCATTAAAATAATCTGAGATAAGAGATAGATGGTTTGGATGTACAGATACATCATGGTGGGCCCGCCCACAAAATTGCCTATTCGGAGCTAGGGACAGGTGGGGGTAGTATGTAATCCGCGTCCTGTTGCCGTAGGCTATAGCTGTAGGCACGTGTCGTGCGAAGACGAGCACTGACGCTCCATGAGCTCCGAGTTGTACGAACGATTCAAAGGAGATCAAAGTTATATAGGCCCCACGGTGATGTATTTATTATATCTATACCGTCCATATAGTTTTAGAGATCATTATAGAGTATTATCCAAAAAATAAATCATATCCAAAGATCATGTGGACCACACCACAAATAGCAACTAAGGATGATTTTTCCAGTGTAGTCCACTTGATAGTCAGATCTATCTTATTTTTCGTCTCAAGCCTTAAAACGAGCTCGCCAAATGGATGGACGATTTGGATATAACACATATCTCATGATCAGACCTATAGAACTTGCTAACGTCAATGCTTTCGTGCACAACACGTTACAACTGCAATGGCTCGAGCTCCGAGTTGTACGAATGACTCAAATGATATCAACATTACATGGGCCCCACGATGATGTATTTATTATATCCATTTTTCGTGATCATTTTAGATCATTTGGAAAAAAAATGAATCATATTTAAAGCTCAAATAGACCATACCAAAAATAGCAACGAGAATAATGATTTTCACGGTTAAAAAAGTTGATCCGAATTGCACCCAACCTGATTCGACTCAGTTTCCTTGACCGAGTCGGACTCGGTTTCCCTGACCGAGTCGGAAGCGGTTCAGGTCAGGCCAACCATGTGTTGGATCGGATCGAGTCGTATGTCTCGGACTCGGTCTTGGATCGGATTGGGTTCGAGTCGGCCCAACTAGATGTCGGACCGAATCGGGTTAGACCCAATCTGATCCGACTCGGTCCGATGCTCACCTCTACCCAAATGAGCTTTTCAATGTGGATGAATTGTGCGGATATAGTCACATACATTACAGCGGCCCCACAGTCAAGGGTCCCACCCACCTTGGTGGAATCAAATATGGACCATCGATTAATTTTTTTAATCTTTTTACATTATCCGTGCGATTGTGATCCACCTCACAGTTGCACTAGCCCAAATTTCTTTATAGAATGTGGACCCTATGATCCTTCCAATGATCGGTTTGGAAGCGGATTAGCGAGTGTACCTCACACTAGCTATATAGCTGCTGTATTGACATAAGTAAGTTCTGTGCATTTGATCATGAGGTATGTGTTATATCCAAATCGTCCATTCATTTTTTGAGCTCGTCTCAAAGCTTGAGATGAAAATTAAGACAGATCTAACTATCAAGTGGACCACACTGCAAAAAGTAGTGGGGGATTGAACGTCTACCATTGAAACCCTTTTTTGGGGTCATAGAAGTTTTGGATCAATATGAAATTTGTTTTTCCTATTCATTTAGGTCTTTGTGACCTTATGAACAGATTGGATGGAAAATAAACATTACAGTGGGCCCTACGAATTGTTTAACAATGAAAATCATTATCTCCACGACTATTTGTGGTGTGGTCTAGATGATCCGTGGATATGATTCATTTTTTGGATAATGCTCTAAAATGATCTCTAAAAATATATGAACGGTGTAAATATGATAAATACATCACTGTGGGGCCCATGTAACTTTGATCTCCTTTGTACCGTTAGTACAACTCAAAGCTCAAGGAGTGTTAGTGCTCGTCCTTGCACGACATGTACCTACAACAACAATATAGCTGGTGTGTGGTAGCCTACGCTTGTCCCTACCTTGGAACACGTAGGGGTAGTACCTAATTGGTGTGGATTAAGTGTTACCCTTACGAAGCTTAGGACAAGCGGAGGCTCCGAGGGTCACCGATGAGCCACTGTGATATATGACTTTTATCCACACCGTCCATCCATTTTTCTATATCATTTCAGAGTACTTGACAAAAAATAAAGCATATAAAATTCTCAAGTGGACCACACCACAGGAAGCAGCGGTACTAAGGACATCCACCATTGAAACCTTCTTAGCATCCACTGTGTCATTTATTTTCCATCCAATCTGTTGATATGGTCATATAAAGCTGGATGAAGCGAAGAAACAAATATCATCTTGATCCAAAACTTTGTGGTCCCTAAGAATATTTCAACGGTAGGAAATTAATCCCCACTGTGTGGTCCATTTTAGGTTTGGATCTTATCTATTTTTAGGACTAAAATCTAAAATGATATGGAAAAATTGATGGACGGTGTGGATAAAATTCATACATCAGGATAGCCCCTCAGTGGGCTTCGGAGCCTCCACCTGTCCCGAGCTACGAACAGGTGGGGGGTAGTACCTAATCCGCGCGCGCGGATATAACATATACAGTATGGTGGGTCAACAGCAGTTTGCCACGTTAACACACCACGGGTCGGTGGTGTGTCCCACCACGCAATCCACTTCCCTTGACACCAGCTAGCTGGGTGGTGCTCGGGTCACCAGCCAAACCGCATCCGCTTGTGGCATTCTCCCTCAGAAGCAAATTAAGAACCAAAACATAAAGAAGCAGAAACACAATCAGTGAAAAAACAGAATCTCAATAAAAGCCCAAACGCATCGAAGCGAAGCCAAACAAAATCAGATGCAGAATCGCTCATAGAAACAGAAATTCCTCCAAAATGGGTTTCCGGTTCCCAAATCTCATCTATCACTACAGAACCTACGCTTCCAGACTCTCTCCAACCACAGCCAGAAATTCCCCATTCCCATTCCTTCTCCCAATCGACTCTCACTACGATTCCTTGCTTTCTCCAAACCAAAATCACTCTAAAACCAGCAGGAGATGGCATGTGGGCCATTCACATCATGATCATGCCGGAAAGGAGGCTGATTACGTCTTTCGATTGGGCCTTGCGGCCGACATCGCATTGGCTACTGGGAAAGCTCTTACTGGGTACTTGTCTGGAAGCACTGCGATCATCGCCGATGCTGCTCATTCTGTTTCTGATATTGTAAGTAGAAAAGCGAATCCTTTCGTAATTTAACATTTTTCTTGAATTTGACTCCGTTTTCTTCTAAATTAGTTGATTTTGCTAGTATGTATTAATGGCCATTTATTGAATTTGAGGCCTGATCCACTTCGAACCTTTGTCGATTATGCTTGAATTTGATGCTCTGCCAGCGTGGTGTGTTCATGACATCCAATCTGTTCATCATGTGCGGTCACTCATTTCTACTAGTTGCCTAAAAATCAAGCTGATCCAATACTTGGGTGGGTGACAGCATGTAAAATCATCCGTATAACCTCTAAAATCACGTGGTGTCGTCCACCTGGTTTTTGGAATGGCTGGATTTTTGGTGTGCCCATTCATCATGGTAGGACACATCCCCTGAGTGGATTGGATGGCATATGCAAAATCCCGTGTGCACCACACACAACCGGAAGGTTTTTAATGGGAGACATCCCCATCCTAACTGTTCTCTGTGGCTTGGCCCGCGTGAATTTTGGATCTTCCTGCTTCGAAGGTGAACATGAGGGGGCACACATGATGGATGGATTGGATATCATGCACACATCACTGTGGGGCACATCGTGCTATAGGTTAAGCCTAACCTACAAAGCTTAGTAGTGGACCCAGCCTCATGGAAATTAAACTCTAAACCCACAAGTTACTTGTCGGAGACCCAAGCCACTTATCAAGTAGGTCCACCATGTTAAGTTCCCTGGCTACTTGGTCAACTGTTGGCTATTTCTTTTACTCTGTCCATTGTCTTCCGTGCTTGTTGGGTCCACCCTATGAGTGGACCAGCCTGGATCATGGGCTAAAGATTCTAGTATTCTAGTCTATGGGGTGTGCCTGAGGAGCAGTGTGAATCTCACACTCATTTTAGATGTCGAGACACTGCTTATGTTACGAGAGAGTATACAGTTCTAAAAGCTGAAATGTTAGTGACCAAGCACATGGCATACATGTTCTAATCTGGAATGTCCTTTCATTGGGTCCTACCGTGGATTTCATGTTTCCCAACAACTGCACTGATTGGGTAATCCTAGCCAACTATTGAAGGACTTTTGAGGGTTACAATTGGGTGGTTAGAAAAATGTCCTAATGCTCAACATTTGATAGGCCAAAATCATCCAACCAGCAACTGGAATCATCTGATTAGTGTGATTTTTGGGACATGGCCATCCATGGTAGGACATTTATACAAACAATCCGGACCTCATCTATGAATGCCACGTATGCTAAGTTCAAGTGCTTGATAACTATGATTTTAGCATTCAACACCAGATCCTTTACCATATCATAAAGTAGAATGGATAAATAATAAAAATTCATCTTGATGCATTAGATATTATAAATATAGGGGACTTCTTGGTAGACGCCTAAAAATGAGTTAATCTTGATTTAGTTAATCATAACTATGTATCGGAGATCATGATTTTTGGTTATCAATATTATTTTTAATCCTTACCAAAAAGAAACAATCTCTAATACATAATTAGATAAGGGTGTGGTTGTACCCAATTTCATGAAATATCATGAAAATTTGCACCAAATTAGACTCATTAATCATGAAATATCATGATATTCGGTGCAATTAAATGCACCCTAACTAAATTTAGATTGACTCAATTTTTAGGTGCCCACCAATAAGGCCTTAAGATTATAGGTAAATGTATCACAAAATTTGATAAGTTGAAGTCAAATCCAGTCCTGATTAGGACTTGTGTAAGAGTTGATTCGAGCACCAATTTCCTGAGTTGAACTAGTTGACTCGGATTTGATTGTGTTTTTAAATAGGGAAGTTTACAAAAAAAAAAAAAAAAAAAAACCTAATTAATATATAATTTACATTCCGTACCTTAGAAAAAAGGTTTAAAAAAAGCTAGCTCATTAATCGATATAATTATTATTCCACTACCTTCCATCACAGTCATTGTGTGAGCAAATGGGTTGGTGGCTCGGGTGAGCCCTACTGTGATGTTTATGTAAAATCCACCCCGATAACCAAGTGCGTCACCTCATGTTAGGCCAAGGGCCAAAAAATCAGCTCCATTTATGATTCAAGTGGACCACATGATTGGAAATAGTCCGCAGGGCAACACTCATCCTCCAAACTATTTCCATTAGTGCACCCACGTGAATCACATATGGGTATGATTTTTGGGCCACAAGCCTTAAATATTTGTGTGGAATCTAATGGTTGGAGTGGATTTTATATAATTATCATGGTGGGCCCTATAAAAATAAGGTGAACGCCTCTCTCTCAACTGTTTCCTTTGGTGTGGCCCACCGGAATCATTGGTCAGCCTATTATTTGTATCTAGGCTTAATATTGGATTATAAATCTAATGGTTGGAGTGGATCTTACGTAAACATCAAGATCGGCCCTGTCAAAATCAAAAGGGTGTCCCATACAACCATACAATTCCCTTTTTTTTTTAAAAATAAAATAAAATTATCAATTCTAAATAATCTCTCTGTATAGTTGGAAGGGATGCCCACAAATTTGATTTTTGGTAGGGCCCATCGTGATGTGTATGCAAAAAACACTCCGACCATTTGATGCACAACCCCAGTTTAGGCCAAGAGCCAAATAATCAGGTCGACTTGTGATTCAGGTGGGCGACACCAAAGAAAAAAGTTAAGAGAGATGTCCACCTTTGATTTTTACATGGTCCACCGTGATGATTATATGAAATCCACTCCAACCATTGGATTACCCTTGATTTAGGTATGGGGCCTAATAATTAGGCCCATCCATGACTCAAGTGGGCCATGCCAAGGGAAATAGCTTGGAGGCCGATTGTTGCCCTGCACATTGTTTCCAATCATGTGGTCCACCTGATTCACGATGGGGGTGATATTTGGGCCCTTAATCTAACATGAGGTTACACACCTGGTGGTCAGAGTGGATTTTACATAAACATCACGGTGGGGCACACACAAGCAGCCAACCCATTTGCTTGTGCCCACCCAATTGGCCATTAAAGAAATGTAATAGAAGGTAGTGAAATGATAGTTATATTGATTAATGAGGTAGCTTTTTGAAAACCTTTTAAAAAGGTACTGGAATGTAAATTCCATATCACTTTTCAAAAAAAGAAGTAAATTCCATATCAATTAGATAGTTTTTGTAAAATTCCCTTTTAAATACTGGAGAAGCTCTATGTGAAGACTTGTATGTGCCATTGGTTCACACACAAAGCTTTGAGGGATCCTTTCATAGGAGTTTGGGCTGACTTTCGGTTAGCCGCAACTCAAAGACATCAGTCATCACCTTCTTGAGTCAAACTTGGTGACTCAGACTTCACCGGGTCATGCTTTTAAACCATGGATGGAGGCCTAATGTAACTTGTTTGGATTATTGCTAGATTTACTAGACTTTGGGCAGTTTTTTCGAGGGTTCCTGTGAAAGGTTGTATGGATCACCAACAACAACAACAAAAAAAAAAAAACCTCAAATGGATTATGTCTTCAGTGAACTTGGATAATAGATGAGTTAGTTAAGGCTATACTTCAGGGTTCATATTTCCCACAAGTACAGAAGATGAGCTTCACACAGTTGTGTTTTTGTATAGTTCTGTTATTGATCAATCCTAGTACATTTGGAAGCTGAGAAAATTTCAAAATTCTTCAAGAGCTCTATTGCATTTGAGCAGAGGGCTTGCAGAGCTGTTGATTGTGGAAATATTCTTCTGTCTACCTCATGGTTTATTTTGTTGTATTACTCGAACAAGTTAAAAGTCACGTTGTACTACTGATTGGCACCAACTACAATGAACAAAAGGTTTTGTATTACTGTGCCTGAATTTGTGGTTAATTAAATAAAGAGACTAAATGCCAATTTAGAAATTAACTAAATAAAGTTCCGCACGAAATTGATCCCTTGGTGCGTTGTGCCTTGCCTTTTGCTGCATAATGTGAGGTGATCATATCACAATTAGGAAATATCCCAAGTGGCTGTGCCCATATTTGATATTCATATCATTTCAACTAGTTTGTCAATTTTCTAACTCTTCCATTGTATGTAGTATTTACATCTATTATTTCCTTCATAGATTCGGGAATCATTACAAAATTGACATGTCTTATGAATATCATGAAACGTATGATTGTTCATTTCTGTGCTTATTGCTGTTATATTTTCATTTCGCAGGTCCTTAGTGGCGTTGCTTTATGGTCATTTAGAGTTGCAAGGGCTCCTAAGGACAAAGAACACCCATATGGTCACTCTTGTTTTTTTACCTAGATCCTACATAAATCTTAAGAAATGCATGACTACCTATCTTTATATGAGGACATTTCCATGTTTATATGAGGACATAAACCGAGTTATATTTGTTCAAGACAGGCTATTTTTCCTTTGATCCTAGGGATAAGGTGCCTCGGGATGTTTTTGGCTTTTCTGAAATAGGAAAAAGTTGTGATCAGATTAGTGGCTTTTCTGAAACAGGAAAAAGTTGTGATCAGATTAGTTAACCACTGTGGGGTATGGCATGTGCAGCATGCTGGGAGGGAGGGAGGTGGTATGGCATGTGCAGCACGCTGGGAGGGAGGGAGGTGGTATGGCATGTGCAGCATGCTGGGTGGGAGAGACTGCAATGTACATGTAGGGCGCTGACACTAGTATGGTATTCTACCATCCTACAGTTTTTCATATGCCTTACTTCATCGGAATCCTGTGATCTTGCCTTATCCAATGCATGTATCCAATCCAATCCTTCCATTGCCATGGTCATCCACCAAACACCCAATGCCCATGCACATCAAGTGGTGGACTCTCAGATTTGAACTATTAGATTATCATCAAGTGTGACCAAAACCTTTATAAACTCTATTGAGGAATCCAAGCTATAGTTAGTTGATATTTCGATGATGAATTCCATTTGGGGGATCGAAAGCAAGGATTAGGTCTTGCTTGATACAGTTGGTGCTGCTGGAGGCATCATAGTAGCTTGGATCAATGGGATATGGGCTTGGGAGGATTGTCGGTGTGGGTCTTTCTCCGTTTCTGTTGTCCTATGTGAAGTGGCTTTTGGTTTCGGATGGATTTTTACTGCTATATATGGTCTTTGTTAGCTGAAAAGGCAATCATCTCTTTGGGAGGAATTGAACTTAGTTCTAGCAATATGGCCTCACTGTGGTGTATAGGCAGTGACTTTAACGTGACTCATTTTTCATATGAGAAGTTGAATAGAGGTAGGGTAACTAAAAGTATGAAGGATTTCTTTGCTTGGAATTCTCTTCAAACAATTTGGTTTTGCTGGGTGGCGCAAAGTTTACTTGGTCCAATGGGCAAGGGCATGCCATCTTGTCTTGTATCTACGGGTTTTGGTTGTTGCATGAATGGATTGAATTATATCCTAAGGTGCATCAACTTTGTCTTCCCAAACATACTTGTGATCATCATCCAATTATTCTTGATTTGGAAGTACATTGGGGTTTGAGACCCTTTTGATTTGAACTTATCGTTAGAAGTGGCAGCGTTCAAGGATCCGGTTAGGCAATTGTGGGATTCTTGTCAGGTATGGGGGTTTGCTGGTTTGCTGGTTTTGTGCTTAGCCAGAAGTCAAAAGTTTTGAAAGAAAATATTTTTGCTTGGAAACGGGAAGTTCTTGGGTAATTCCAAAGTCGAGATAGGCAACATTTTAAATGATATTTAGTCTGTAGACATTAAGGAAGAGGGCGGGATGCTATTGAAGGAGGAAAATTCTTCTAGAGATAAGTTGCCGTTGGAGTATTCTAATCATCTCAAAAAAGAAGAAATTAAGTGGTACCAAAGGTTGAGGGTGGTTTGGTTGCAAGGTGTTTCATATCCCTTACGATACACTCGTAAAGGCTGATACATATAGGTAATGGCCATGACCGTTACGCGATATAGGGGTGAAATGCGACAATTGGTTTTTTAAAACCGTATCAGTTGTTACAGCGGTCGTAAAGGCCATTACAAGGCATAACGACCGTTACTCCCGTAAAGGTCGAAAGCGACCATTTTTTTTTCTATTAATTTTTTTTTTCTCATTTTTTCACTTTTCTCATTCCAAAAACTCTCCTAGGTCATTTTACAACTGATTTCGACCACTCTTTCTGTAGTTTTTATTATTAAAACCGTAGATTGAAGTGATTTGAGCGAATAAAACATTTAAGGGCCATTTTTTTAAATTGAAAAAGTAGTATTTATGTCTTTTTCTGATATCTAGTTATAGTGCTTGATTGTAATGTGTAAACATTAGAGACTTATAATCATGTTCACAAATTCACTAGACAGCCCTATACAACACTTTCACGAAAGAGTGGACCGTTACACTAACATAAACATGTTCAAAACAAAAAATGAATACATATTTGGAATATTTACATTATTATGGATTTTCTAGATATTTTTTCAAGATTTTTTGAACAAATCTAAATTTTCAATTGTTACGGGGCCGTAACGGCCGTTACGGCTGATACTTGTATCGGTAATGGTGGTGACCGTTACGGCCACCGTTACCGATACAGAATACCCTGTTTGGTTGAAGGAAGGCGATCAAAACACCTCTTTTTTTTTTCTTTTTTTTTTTTGTTTTTGTTTTTGTTTTTGTTTTTGTTTTTTGTTTTTTTTGTTTTTTTGTTTTTTTTGTTTTGTTTTTTTAATAACATTTCAAGTGCCTAACTAAGGACCAGCGAGATTTCAAGTCTTATGGTGGATAATCAATGAGTGGAGGTAAAAGCCAGGTTTTTTACGCAATTGTGCAATTCTTTAAGGGGTTGCTTTCTAGTGACAGATGGAGGTGGCCTAGGTTGGATAATTTAGACATCTCTCATTTCTGAAGCGAATGCTCTGAATCTAGAAAACTAGTTTCAAAAGAAATTAAGCAGGTTATGGATTCTTTGGGTGAATATAAAGCCCTAGATCTTGGTGGTTTTGCAATAACCTTTTTAAATGTGTTTTGGATAGTTATTAAGGTTGACTTCGTGATATATATATATATTTTCAGAATTCTTATGTAGGAATTGGTTTTCCAAGGAGTTGGGTGCCATGTTCATAGCCATCATTCCAAAAGTTGAAGGTGTAAACAATCTGAAAGACTTTAGGTCTATTAGTTTGCTTGAGAGCCCGTATAAGATTTTGGCAAAATTTTTTGTTTCAAGGCTAAGAGAGGTTCTTGATATGTTCATATCTGAAAATCAAGGGGCTTTTGTTGAAGGAAGGCAAATTTTGGATATTGCACTTATGGCCCATGAATGCATTGATTTTAGGCACTGAGAAGGGAAGAAAGGAGTTGTTTGTAAGCTTGATTGGGATTTTTTGGACCACATGATTCGCAGAATGGGCTTCAGGAAGAAATGGAAGGGGGTGGATGTGGGAGTGTGTTCAGTCGGTGATTCAACACCTTTCTCTGTCCCCAAATTTTTTATTTTATTTCATTTTATGGCCTCGCGATTTCTAAGCCAGGGAGATCCCCTCTTGCCTCTCTTGTTCCTCATAGTCGCCGAGGCTTTTAGTTGTATTCCTGAAAGGGGTAGGGATGTGGGTCTTACTCGCTGCTTTGAGTTGGCTAATGCCACATCCATATCTCCCACCTACAAGTTGTTGAAGACACTATGTTATTTTGTGAGGTGGGGTTTGGGCGAATGGCTAGCGCCATGGGTTTGCTCCCCATAGCCGCGAGTTCAATTCCCCTCCCCGGGATTACCTGATGCACATGGTTTGTGGGTGATTGCTTGCATCTGCATGGATTTGTCTCGCCTTAAAAAGGGGCGGGGACCTTGTCATCATTAAAAAAAGGAGATAGTGGAGAACACATGGAAGGTTTAAAATGGTTTTGAAGCAGTGTTTCAGGTTTGAAGATTAACCTCCAAAAAAGTGAGATGTTAGGAATCCAATTGGTAGAGGAGGAGGTGGAAAGGTTTGCAATAGCTTTTGGTTGTGGCACTAGCTCCTTCCCATCGTCATACCTTGACTTTCCTCTTTGTATTAGTAAGTTGCCTAAGCATCTTTAGGACAAGGTCCTAGAAATAATGGAAAGGAAGCTATCTCGTTGGAAAAGCAATCAACTTTCTTTGGGGGAAGAATCACATTTATCAAGGTAGGCGTCTTAAACCTTCCCATTTATTTCATGTCTATCTTTTGGTGCCCTAAGGCAGTTTTATAAAGAATGGACAAGCTTCGAAGGGATTTCCTTTGGAGTGGAGCGAATATAAGCAACAAATTTCACCTTGTTAGGTGGGAAGAGGTTGGAATTAGAGATGTGGATACTATGAACTTGGCCCTTCTGGAGAAATGGTTGTGGAAATCTGCGAAGGAGGAAGGAGAGTTTTGGAGAGTTTTGATTGCTAGTGTTGTCAAAATCCTACTATTTATGATTTACGATATACGACTAAAATCTTCAGCAAATGATTTGAATCCCAACCTTGAAACCCTTTTTATTTGAATCCTACGGTTCTATGATTCAAATCTCGTTTTACAATTCAAATTATACTTGTTCTTTTCTATCTTAAGCTTCACTAGGCTTTCATTTTATGTTTTTAAATTGGTGGGGGCTTTAAGAATCGTTTCGAAAAGGTAAATTATTTTATGTGTTCTTTATAAGAGATTAAATGATGGATATTCTTTTCAACGTTAAATTATGTAGCTTTTTTTTTTTTTTTTTTGTGTCTGTGATTTCTTACTTCTTAATTGGATGAAACACTAAATTGATGAATGACTTACTTGTAATGTTTTTATGGATGGTTATGATCATGTTGACTTATATGTATTATGGAATGATGTTTAGAAATCAAAATATCTTTTTTCATCGGTCTAAAGTATTAAAAGCAACTTTTCTACTGTGATTCTACATTCAAGAAGGTAACAAGATCATAAATTATTAAAGGACCCTTGTATGTTTTTTTAAAGGGAAATTTCTTGAAAGACAAAAATAAAAGAAAAAGAATCCCCTAACACTATCATGACATAGTATTACTTGGTGCACATTGATGGCGAAAGGAAGATTGATGAGTTAAAAAAAATTCTGATTTATTTATATATTTCATATTTTTTTTCTTCAAATTTGTAAAGTATCTTTCAATTTATGATACAATTTGCGAATCGATACAATTCAATCCCAACCATGATTTGAGATACGATAACGATTTTGACACCATTGTTGATTGCCAGTAAATATTGCATACAAGAAGGGGGTTAGTGGACTAAAGACTCCTTGTGCTATTGGATGTCAACTTGTTAGAGGGCGATCTCTTCGGGTTTGGTGAAGTTTAAAGAGGGAGTTGCTTTCTTTTTAGGTGATGAGAAGTGGATTCAGTTTTGGGAGGACTGGTGGTTTGGTGATTCTCCACTTTAAAATCTCTTTCCTAGATTCTTCGTGCTAACTCCAGAAAAAGGAATTGCAATAGCTCGCTCTGTTTCTAGAATGGCAGGAACCATAGTTTGGTTTCTGCCTTTTCGAAGGGACCTCTCAAAGGAAGAAACAATTGAGTTACATTCGATGATGTGGAATCATGGTAGCTCGGGGAAGTTCTCGGTGAAATCTCTCTATAATATGATTCCCAAGTCACACGGGGAAGGGTTTGAGGAGGAAGATCACCGTCTACCTCAAGTATGCAAAACCTTGAATCCACAAGGTTATTCTTGAATCTACAAGATAAAAAGGGAAATTCAAAATTTTATATTCAATAATGCTTATAGTTCCCGATTACATCACTTATATAAAAAAAAAGAAAAGACCCTAATTAGGAGTCCTAATTTGACTAAACTAGAATTTACCTGAAATAGTAAATTTTACTAAAAATAGAAAGTCCTAATTTAATCATGCGTGCCGGATGATTTCTAGCATGATTAGAAGCAATTCTTAAGAAGATTGCATATGCTAAAACTCTAAAATGAAGGAGATATGTCCAAATTAAAACTTATTAAAAATAGTAAGTTTTTTCTTAAAATTGCAATTTTGAATTGGAAGGAAGCATTTTCTTGTGAAATGGACCGGTGCGAACTGCTACGGGGGTTGGTTGACCCCGGGTGGCCTGTTACAGTAAAGATTCATAGGTCGTGCATGCCGTAATGATACTCGGATCAAAAGTTATGGCCAATTTACAGTTCGCACTTCAAACGACAATTTCTCCCTATCCAGAATGAATTTCTTCGAACCGGATGCGCCCGAGGCCCAATTACGTCATGACCTACATGGGACTGGGCCCGGATTTAACGGACTATGTCCGCTTCCATTCGGGCTTCTTTCGGTCCAACTATGCCAATAATAGATCTGCGGCCAGCTCTACATCAGTAAGCCATGCCCTCATGGGGAAGACTATTCAACCTCGTTTTGTAGGTTTTATGGAGTGCCTCTCATGATTGTGGTGTTTGTCTGGTTGGTGGGAACATGTGCTAATCATTGATAATCTTCAGAAAAGCTCCATGACTCTCACCAATGTCTGCTCTGTGTATTGAAGAAGTTGAGTCGATAGATCATCTCTTTATTCACTGCAAGTTTGCTAGGGAGATATGGTCTGCTTTCTTGGGTTTGTTTGATACAGTGTGGGTGATGCTTGTTTCCATTGAAGGTTTCCTTTGGGATTGGCATGGTGGCAGTGATGGCAAAGATGGAAAGGTTTTGGGGTGTCTTGTTCTTATGGCGTTGCTTTGGGCCATTTGGGGGGAAAGAAACAATCGGTGCTTTCGCAATCATTGGGGTTTGATAAACGAGGTTGTTAGGAGAATTAAGATGTAGTGGTGTGGGCGTCCGGCTTAATCCCTATGGACACTTGTAATTTTTTTGGCCTTGTTGGCTTGTAATGCATTGCGTTCCCTTTTTGGGGGTGGCTTCGTAATAACAATTATTGCCACCTTAAACAAAACCTTTTGAGTGCTGGGCCTAACAGAAAAATCACTTGATGAATATATGATCTCCTAGATCAAAGCCATAAGTGAGTGACTAAGAAACTAGTGGAACCCTTGTTGGTCCATGTGAGTATCAATGGACCTTGATGGATGCGCCCAACTACACCCACTTTTATTGGCCACATCATGACCTTATAAAGGGAGTCAACGCACATATAATTATGACCTTAAACCCTCACACTTCCTTAGGTCTAAGGATTAATTAAATCCAATGCATTCTCAAGTTGATCTTAGTCTAGGCATGATGAGCTTTTTGGTCTAGAGACTTGATCTCGATCCACCAATGCAAGTGCCCAATAGGTCAACACCAGGAGCCCATGGTATACTCACATTCCTATTCGGGGTAGGGTTAAGGCACATCGATTTGTTGTCGTGGTTGATGGTGGAGACTTCCATATCGATCCGTTATCAGTCCCCTCACATAAGATGACCGCATCCATCATCGTAATGATGACAACAGCCATAGGTTAGTCCTATAACTTGCCAAGTAGGTCATGGAATGACAGGGCATGAATTTCCATCAATCACAACTCTCCCTTGGTCAGTGACCGTTGTGTCCAATCTCAAGTTTCTAAGGACAACCAGAGGAATCCATCTCGTTTAATCACATTCATGTATGCATTTAGGCACCTTGACATGTTAACTATGGCATAGAAATATGTCCATATAGGGACCTCTAGTCATCATGATTTATGGCTAAGATCATCGATATAATGTTCACATCAGCGGTTGGACATGGTTCATAGGGCACAACACTAGGCTATACATAAAGAGACAAAAGAAGGGTTTGGGCAACTTGCATAAAAAATGAAAGATGGTAGAAATTGCCCTTGGGGTAAAATTGACACCACTCGCCGAGTAGAGTGGATAAAAGCTGGCCATTTGGTTGATAAGCACGCAAATGCATCCAAGTTAACTAAGTAGCCTTTCCTATGTTCGAAATCCCTTCCAATGTCCTCTTAAAACCCAAAGCTCACGACTCTTGGAAGACTAATTGTGTGGGTAAAATTGCCCATGGCCACTCGTGTTGTATATATTAGAGATTAGCTGGACATCTTTCAAAGCCACATGGTGAACATAGAATTCGATTGGAGAAGACAATATTTAGAAAGGGAAGTAAAATTTTGTCCATAACATTCTCTAGTCTCAATTTGATTCCTTCTTGAAGCCCGAGAACTAGCATAGGATACATGCAGGGTGTTGGCTACAAATGGAGATGGAGGGGGGTGTTTCGGGCTATATGCAGAGAGACAAAAGAAGGTTTATTGTCCTTGGGATAAAATTGGCACTACTCGCTAGGCAGAATGGGTAAAAGCTGGACAAAGTGGAGATTAATAAAAGAAGAGAGGAGAAGAAATTTTGGAGGAAAAAAGATATATATATATATATATGTATATATAAAAGAGAGAGAGAGAGAGAGAGAGAGAGAGAGAGAGAGAGAGAGGACTAGGGCAATCGGTGTTATGTATGTTTCAGTTACACACAATTGGTGTTATGTATGTTTCAGTTACACACACCCCTTTATTATTGTTAACATGAGCATAATACTCCAATAGAGTATAAAGCCATGCATACACACTCAGGAAAAAGAGGAAAAGTTTTACTTTATACATATATTCTCAATATTCCCCCTCGAGTTGGAACATAGTTTTCAATCATGCTCAACTTGTCTATACGATGATGTAGGGTGTCTTGACCAAGAGATTCAGTGAACATATCAGCCGGCTACTCCCCTGAACAAATAAATGAAATCTTTAGTGGTCATCTTTTCATGGATGAAGTGACAATCAAACTCAATATGTTTAAGTACTTTAGTACACTCATGAAACACATGATTGCTAGCAATATGAATGGTAGCTTGATTGTCACAAACTCACAATACAAAGGAATAATACCAGGATGATTGCTAAGCTCTCGCAATAGAGTCTGAAGCCACATAAGTTCACATCTTGCATGCGCCATTACTTATATTCAGCCTTTGCAGTGGACTAGCCAACCATTGACTGTTTTTAACTCTTCTGGGTGACCAGATTGTCACCTACAAAGCTGTAATCGCCAAATGTAGAACGTCAATCATGAAGGCTACCAGCATAATCAACATCAGAGTAACTAGAGATGTGAAGATAAGCATGCTGCTGAAATCGTCGGCCTTTACCAGGAGTCAACTTTACATAACAGAGAATCCGATATACTGCAGTAAGATGACTGTACAAGGAGCATGCATAAACTGGCTGACTACACCTACTGCATATGATATGACAAGCTGTGTAATAATTAAGTAAATGAGGTGACCAACTAGGCAGTGATACATGCCGGGATTAGATAAAGGATCTCTGTCATCAATAGGTGTGGTAACACGTCTACACTCAAGCATGCCGGCTCAGACAAGAGATAAAAAGCACTCTTCCACTGAGATAGAATAATTTCATACTTTCATCTAGCAACTTTAATTCCAAGAAAGTCATGAAGTGTGCCCGGATCTTTGATTACAAATCATGTTTGAAGAAAGATTTGAGGTCAATAATTCTCATGGCATCATCACCAAATAATACAATGCTATCTACATAGACCAGCAGAACCATAATCCCAGTAGTGTGCCGACATATGAAGAGATTAATTTGACTGGCTGCGAACAAAATAACAAAGCGTGGCTGAACTTGTCAAACCAGGCCTAGAGAGACTGCTTAGACCATAGATAGCCTTCTTGAGGCAACATATATGATGTGAATCATTGGTCAAGGAATGGTGGAGGGCGGTCATTGCTAGTAAGTATGGTGTTCAAGATGATGGCTGGTTTACTAAATGATCCTCTCTATACCATGCTTCGAGTATTTGGAAAGCAATTGTGTCGACGGAACATTCAATGCGAGAAGGTGGCCTTGGCTTTGGGCAAAGGGGATCATATTTGTTTCTAGGTGGATGGGTGGTGTGGAGATAGGGCACTTCAAGACTCCTTCCCACGACTAGCTAACATTGCCTCAGATTGTTTTGTCCTTGTCTCTCAATGTTTTTCTTCTTCCCGGGGAGTTCTAGCGTGGTGCACTCCTTGCCGTAGAAGTTTGTTTGACAATGAAGCATTAGAGTTTATTAGAATGTTGGATCTCCTCAAGAAAGAGATGCGATGGCCTCTGGAGGAGGATTCTCTGATTTGGAGATGGCACAAATCCAGGATCTTTACAGTAGCGACTTTCTTCCAGTTATTAACTTCTCTGATTAGCTCCCAAGGCTCCTCCCACCCCTACCTTCATGGCATTATGGGCCCCCTCTATGTGTCATAGCGTTTGTGTGGTTAGTTGGTTGAAAGAGAGTCCTCACAATTAATAATCTTCAATAGAGGTCCATAGTTCTTCTGAATATTTGTCTAATGTGCATGAAAGATGCAGAGACTATTAATCACTTATTTATACACTGTGTCTTTGCTTGGGAAGTGTGGGACTTCTTCCTTGCCAAATCTAATGTCGCCTAGTTTATGCCGGAGTCAGTTCAGGATCTCCTTTGGGCTTTGGCATGGAGGAGGGAGTGGAAGGCAAGTGAAGTCATGTGGAGGCTCATTGTGATGGCAGTTTCTTGGGCAATTTGGAAAGAAAGAAATGAGCGGTGTTTTCGAAATTAGAATTCCTTGGTTTGTGGGGTGATTAGTATAATCTTTGAGCTTGTAAAGGGGTGGGCCCCTAACGCTTTAGCAACTATGGCTGCTGCTTTTTCTGTTGATAAGGCCTAATTTCGCTGTATTCTTTTCCTGTCTTTCAGCAGGCTTTTTAATAAATTTTGTTATCTTTCAAAAGAAAAAAAGAAAAACCCTGGTGGCTGATTTATATAAACTTCCTCAGCAAGGTCACCATGTAAAAAGACATTTTTCACGTCCAGTTGGAATAATGGCCAATATAAATTTGCAACTAAAGAGATGAGTACACGAACCGAGTTAGGCTTGGCCACAAGGGAGAAGGCCTCAAAATAGTTCACACCATATGTTTGATTATAGCCCTTGGCTACTAATTGAGCCTCATATTTGTCAACTGATCCATTTGGAAGATGCTTAATTGTATACACTCAACGACACCCAACTATTTGCTTGCTCTTAGGTAAGAGAACTAGCTCCCAAGTACCATTCTTCTCAAGAGCCCACATTTCTTCCATCATAGCTTGCTTGCCTCCAGTAAAGATTGCTGAGAGCTTCCGTGAGATTTCGAGGAGTAAGTGAAAAGGAGACTGAGGTAGCAAAGGACCTGAAGGTAGGAGACAAACACTGAAAGGAAACATAATTGTGGATAGGATGACAAGAACATGATCGAGGAGGCTTATGTGAAGCAATGGGGAGATCATTAGAAGGTGGAGGGATAATACCTAAACCTCTATTAGAAGTAGATGGAATGATGAGTGGCTAATTAGTGGGGGATTTCTTTCTTCTCTGGTACATGAGGAATGGCTTGAGAGGTTTAGAAGAATGGGAATTTCCATTAAGAAAGGGAATTGGAAGAGGTGTATATTGATTTAACAAAGTTTCCTCTTGATTGGTAAGGTGATTATGCAGCGAACGCCCTTTAGGTGAGAAGTAGGAAACATCTTTAAAGAAGGTGACATCCGCTGACGCATTTCTTGTGAGTCATATAACATTTATACCCCTTATGGGACGAGAATATCTAGAAAACACATTTTTTTTTCTTTTACCATGAATTGACTTGTCATTATTGCCATCAAGCCTATGAACAAAATATGTGCACCCAAAAACTTGAGGAGGTAAGGGAAATGCTTTCTCATGAGGACGTGGGATTTCAAAGGAAGACTTATTTTGTAGAATGGTAAACGAGATTATATTAATAAGAAGAACAACAGTAAGTAAAGCATCATCCCAAAAATGATTAGGAACATATACCAAGGAGAAGTGCATATGTAACTTTGAGAAGGTGATGATTCTTCTTTTAAACAACACCATTTTGTTGAGGAGTCCTTGTGCAATAAGTTTGAGATAAAAATAAAATACCATGGTCCTGCAAGAAGATCAAGGAGGCTTTTGACATATATTCACCCCCATTATCTAAACGAAGAGCTTCAATAGGGCAATGAAATTGAGTGACAACTTCATTATAAAAAGCCCTGAACATATCAAATACTCCATGTTTAAATTTCATAAGATGAATCCATGCCATTCAAGAATGATCATCAATGAATTTCATATGAAGCATTTATAACCTAAGATAGAGTCAACTGGTATAGGACTTTAAACATCAGAATGAACTAATTCAGAAGGTCTGGACTTCCTCTCAGTCGATTTGGGAGGAAACACAGTTCTATGATGCTTAGAAAATTCACAAGTATCACACAAATAAGTTTCAATCTTGATAAAGATGGATGGCCTAAACGATAATGCCCTATGGATACAAACTCCCTATCTAATGACAAATCACTTATAGGACTAGCAAGTGTATCATCCAAAAAGTAAATCCCTCCACTTTCACGCCCCCCACCAATTGTTTGTTTCGTCTGGAGCTCTTGAAGTACATAATGAGTAGGAAAGAATGTTACAAAATAATTTAATGACTTTGTAAGAGAACTTACCGACAAAAGATTCAACGGAAGATAAGGAACATGGAGGATGGAAGATTACTGCATGGTGGGAGAGATGGTGATGGAATTAGTCCCAGAGATGGAGATTACCATATGCCACTGTAACAAAACTAGATTGATAAGATTTTTTTTTGAGAGATAACGATTACTTTATATAAGAAATAGAAAAAACAACAAGGAGGGATACAACCCGCTGAGATAGCTGGACGATTACCCTCCAATACAGAGCATATTACAACCCTGTAAGTTTACAAAATTAGAGGCCCACTCTAACATATACTGCTGAACTCACCATATACTGCTGAACTCTTTGGACTAAGGATTCCGCCGAATTGGATACATTGTTGAAACACCTCCCATTCATTTCTTCCCATACTGACCACCAAACAGCTAGGAGGGCCATTCTCCAAACTGTATTTTTTTCCTTGCCTAGCGTAGTCCCATGCCAGGCTTTGAGCAACTGACCTGTCGAATCAGGGAAGGACCAAGAAATATCAAATGATTTTAAAATAACTGTCCAAACCTGATTAATGAAAGGGCAGTGTATAAACAGATGATCTACTGATTCTTCATTTGCCATACAACAAAGACAGACATTTGCGATTATCATTCCCCTTTCCCCAAATTATCTATTGTCAAAACCTTCTTCTTGCCAACCAACCATCCGAACACTGCTATCTTTGGAGGGACTTTGTACTTCCACACCTGATCTGTCATTGTCTCTACTAACGAGGTGGGTTTGCTGCCGAGGAAGCTATATAAGGACTTAATCGAAAATTTGCCAAATCTGTCCAATCTCCACACTAGCCTGTCCACACTCGACTGATCTGGCTTACGGATGTTGATACTCCCAAGAAGAGCCGTATAATCTTCAATCTTCTGGTCATGCAGATTTCTTTGGCAGGTAAGATTCCATATAATTTCTTCCCCAAATATAGAATAATAGTTGGCTACCGAAATGGACCGATTTGGGGCAAGATGAAATATACTATGGAAATGATAAGATTTAAAAAGGTGAAGCTTACTACTCATGTGTGATGTGGCTTCAGAGTCTATAACCCAAGAGGGAGATGAGAACACATGAAGTGCAATACCTAATTGGGCTAAGCTAGCACTGGAAGTAGAAATAGGGTTTTGAGTATGGCTCCACATCAATGCATCACATGGCTCTCCAGAAATAGTGACAAAATTACCTGAGGTAGACATCTCATGGGGCAATGCTGGAGATACCTGATGAATCTTCTTGGAATCGGATGATATAACATCGGTCGTATAGGCTCTTGCCCACAATGGATGGCCAACAATATCCCAACATATATTAATAGTATAATTGGTGCCATCACAACGAGTGCAAGTACGAGTAGATCCATCACGACTATGGCCATGGCCATGACTGCCTCTATCAAGAGCTTTACTCCTACTTGGACCACCATATAGAGGAGCACAATTGCTACTCGGGGAGCTCCAACTTGGAGCTCTAGAACTGGAACTAGGAGAATGTTGATCTCCAGCTACGTATGCGGATCTATCAGGAGCAGCAGAAGATGGGACAACAACTCTATGAACAAGGGCATAGACCACTGGAAGAGAAGGGAATGGCGCCATAACTATGATCTGGTCACGAACACTTTGATATTCTAGATTTAATCTAGAGAGACTGTATAATTCTAGTCTCTTCACGTTGTTGTCAGATGAGTTCATAGTCTTGAGTACAATGAGATGCAGAGGATGATACATATTTAGGTTGTAGCACATACCGTGTAAAATAGTAAAATACTCTTTCAGACTTCTGGACTCTTGTTGAACTTACGTATGTCTGAAATCAGCTTGTACACCTTGAATATATTGTGATATTTAGAAGACATATCTTGTATAGTATCCCATATCTTCTTAACCGATGTTAAAAACGTAATGGAATTACTAATGGTAGTCTGCATGCTATTTAGAAGCCAAGTCATAACCTGATAATTTTCTTTAGTCCAGGTTTTAAATCTCTCATCTGTAGAGTCTGGGGGTTCATCCAAGATATAAGAAAGTCTCTCTCTTCCTCTCAAAAATAGCTTAACTGATTGAGCCCATTGTAAATAATTGTTTCCATTCAACTTAACGGTTGTAATTAACTAGGTGTGGGAATCAGAGGGCCCCGTAAGAGCTCCAGTAGTGAGCTTATCTTCCATACTAGATCTATAGAAGGGGCTGATAGTGACGAGACATACAAAAAAGATTCAATTAGATGAACCACACGAAGACAGCAGATACACCCGATTTTCTGTGTATAGTCGAAGATCCAAAGAGCTCAAAAAGGGGACATTTCCACATAGCAGCAAGAAGAATGATCAAAACATGTCCAGATATATGTCGGATATCTGCCCTTGGTGTGTAATCCGATTATTTTCTCCAAAAGAGGGAAAAAATGGTGGAACTGCACATCCAGTCTCCAAAAAAGTGATAAAAATCCAATCAACATGCAAATAACAACTATGGATGATCAACAATAGTAAATACGACTGGCCCTATGTTGGATTTTCTCAGAAAAATCCCATTGATTGGGAGAAAATTCAGAAAAAACTCAAATTGGGGCCTTTTCCAAAAAATACATTGCAGGGCTCAAAACTCATCTTAAACTAGCCAGAAAAATCCACAAAAATTACCACAAATCTTTTAAATCTAGTATCTTCCAAACCATTCCCTTCATAGGCTACATGCCCGTATGGATAGTATGGATGCTGGCGTCAGCCGTACAAATGCTGATGTTAGCCCTATGGACGCTGTCGTCAACAAAGCACAATGGCCATGAATTGTACCACAATCAGGGGCCTTGCTTTGATACCAAGTAGAGATTAATAGAAGAAGAGGGGAGAAGAAATTATGAGGAAAAAGAAGAAAAAGTATAGACAGAAAGAGAAAAGGGGAGAGGAGAGGGCTAGGGCATTCACTGTTTTGTATGTCTTACTTACACACATTATTATTATTATTAACATGAGCATTGTACTCCAGCAGAGTATACAAGCCATGTATACACATTCAGGAAAAAGAGAAAAAAAAGTTTTTCCTTGTACACATATTCTCAATAGACAGTTGATAAGCATGCAGTTGCATCCAAATTACCTAAATGGCTTTTCATATGTTTAAAATCCCATTCAATGACCTCTTAAAACCCAAAGCTCACTACTCTTGGAAGACTAATTGGGTAAAATTGCTGGCCGCTCACGTTGTATATAGTAGTGATTAGCATGACATCTTTAAAGCCAAATGGTGAACATACTTTGATTAGAGAAGGGGATTTCTAGAAAGGGTACAATGAAGCCGTAAAATTTTGTCCATAACATTCTTTGATCTCCGTCTACTTCCTTCTTGAAGCCCAAGAAATGGCTTGGATGAGCTGTCCTCCATCATGTGATGAGCCGTAAAAGAAGATTTAAAAACTTTTACACCTTGTAAAAAGGCTTTTCCTTCAGCTTCTTTGGAATTTTAACACATCTCAAGATAAGCCATCTTCACAATCCCATTGAGGTCTATTAATACCACCTATCCCATGCGTGCACCACTCAACCAAAAACTATAATCGCTCACTTTAATTAAGATTTCTCCAATCTTTTGAAGTGCTCCAGGAATGAACTTGACGTAAGGGTGGCTGATCTGTGGGAATGGGGGATCTAGAGCATACAGGCTATGTTTTTATTACTTCTAGATCAACAATGCAAATTATAGCTTCAAAGCAGGAGATTGTAAGTTCAATAGCTGAGGGTTCTACAATCAGCTTATCCATCATAAAAGTTGCAGGTTAATTATTTCACAACTTGAGGATTAATGAAGATCATACAGTATAGAATATAAAAACAACGAGTTAGTTCTTATGAGCTATGACTTGAAACAGAATAAGGGACAGAAGTTTCAGTGTTGAAATGGGGTACCTTAGATGGGACAACGAGTGTCATTTGACCTCTCTTCACAGTTCCCTTGGGGTGGGTATGCATTGGTCCACCAGAAGGGGATTGGTGTAGGTAAAATAACCCATCAGGGGGAAGCTGAAGAGAAATCATTTACTGAAAGAAGAGTTTAACAGTTCTAAGACAACTCAAGAGTCCATAATTGAAGATCCTATCATCAACTCTCTTGAACCTCCACACTCAAGCCAGCTATTTTCCAAGTGGTCTCTTATAAGGATTTGGAAGTGGTCCAGTCTTTTTTTTTTTTTTCCATAGCTTAGATTGAAAGCTCGTGTACATAAATATTATTTCTAGGACTGTTGTAAATAGAAATTGAAGGTAATTTATACGTAGAACACCTTACCGAGGTTCTAGAGCAGTGTTGACTTGTAGTTTGTTGCCTTTTCTGTCCAGGGCATGGTAAGTTTGAGACTCTAGGAGCTCTTGGAATTTCTGGTATGCTTTTGGCGACTGCGGGTGGTATTGCATGGCATGCTGTAGATGTTTTGCAGGTATTCTTTTTTACTCTCTCTCTCTGTTTTTTTTTTTGGGTTCCTTTTCTCATTTTGAACTTCACTTTGTAACAAAATAGCTGATTGAGCATTTCGATATTGGAATTCACCTATTATTTTCTTTCAACCTTCCAATATTACTAGAAATTGAAGCATATTATCGAAAGGTCCTTTTTCTTGAGGCGTTTAAAATTTTATAAAGCAAATTATTGCTATCACTTATGAGGAGTTTATAGATTGTGATTTCACATTGATCTTGGATCCCTTAGAATTTAACTTCCTTTCATTGCAGGGTGTGCTGGCAAGTCCGGATATTCTTGATCATTCGTTGGTTCATGGGCATATGCATAACCATAATAATGGCGGCCACCATCATGGGATTGACATGGATCACCCTGTGCTGGCGTTGAATATGACAATCATATCAATTTGTGTCAAAGAAGGGTATGCTGCAATATTCATTTGTTTACTGGAAGGACAACATGATGTTGTATATGAATTAATTCTATGGGTAGAAATATCAGTTTCTGATGGTTGCTGGTTTGTAAGCGAGAACCGCAGAACTGCATCTGTCTAACTTTTGGATGGATTTTAGGAGAAGTGATTCGGTGCCTCCAGAGGCACAAAATCTGCAGCCGGCAATTCACTTATGGGGGTGAACTTCAGCAGTTGGATGCAGCTGATTTAGTTCTCAGCCAAGGGACAGTTTAAATGGATCCATCCAATGCTTGTCTTTTCAACTGCAAATTCAAACAGATGGTTGCAGTTGTGGATGCTATCTTACTGAAAATTTGTGCCTCCGGAGGCAATGGATCAGTTATCGGATTTTAATGCTTACTGTTTTTTTTTTTAAAATGCAATGGAATGGCCATTGGGGACTAAGGGCAATTAGTGTCCTGCGCACCAGCAAACATATGTGCTCATATGAGGGTCCATTTTGATGACCAGACCATTGATCTGATGGGCCCCACTTTAGATGTGGGATGACTGAAATCCCTAGATGGGGTGATCCCAAACCTTTTTGTCTACAATTTTCCATGGAATGTTGAATTTTTAAAATTTTTTTTTTCCTTGAAGGATGAACTTTATTAGCAAAGCCCGAGGGGCAAAAGCAGAAAAACAAGGAGAAAAGGCAGAAAAACAGGAGGAGCAAAAATACAACACCCCAGCCCTAGATCAGGGGTCCCATTCCCTAATCAAAGAAAACACCTTATATACAATATAAGCCGAAGGGTGGCTATTATCCTTGAAACACCTCTCGTTCCTTTCCCACCATATGCTCCAATGAACAGCCAGCAAAGCAATTCACCACTTCTGCTTTTTGGAGGGAGAGGGGCTGCCCCCATGCCAAGAGGGAAAAAGCTCCCCTATAGAGGATGGCATTATCCAAAGGACTTTGAAGGCTGAAAGGATACTACCCCAATAGTCAATGGAATGTGGACTTTTCCTGCATTTTTCTTTAATCGTCTATTTGTATCCACTGATCAAAAGCTTAGTGTCTACCATTCTTGGAGGTTCCCATCTGCGTTGGATACGTCAGATCAAACCATTAGACCTGCTCGTGTGGAGTCGTGCAACATCCACAACTATACGTTTGCATATGTACTGGACCCTATAGTCCTCCTGGGACTGATCATGGGCCCTATTTACATGTTCTTTTGGTTTCAAAGGAAATAAATCATTTCCATATATGATTTCAAAGAATATCCCATCAAAATGAATCAGACTTATTATGATCTGGGTGCATCTCTGGTTAAAAGCAACACTTTTGTATAAGGAGCATTTTGACTGATAAACCATGCCTTGATTCCTTGTTAAATCAATCATAAGTTATGAACTAAAAACTTGAGCTCTTTTTTCTGTCTATCATTTGGGCATGATCGCCACGTTTCAGAAACTGCATGTGCCATTTTTCTCTTTGAACTTCCCTCTTTTTTTTTTTTTTTTTTTTGAGGTGTTTGGATTACATAATTGGTTCAGGCAGACCGAAGCCAGTACATCAGTTGTGACTTGAGTCTCTGGTGGGGTGCTTGCACTAACCAACTTAACACAAGGGTCTGGCTTTGTCAAGTAGATGCAACTTTTTAATCCAGAAATGGTTGTTTCTCCTTTTAAAATGTTTTACCTAATTGTTTTTGTTTATGCTCTCTCTCTCTCTCTCTCTCTCTCTCTGTAGTTCTGTAGAATAATTGGTTATTGTTACATAATAGGCTTTATTGGATTACAAAAAGAGCTGGGGAGAAGGTAGGGAGTGGACTAATGAAAGCAAATGCATGGCATCATCGTGCAGATGCAGTGTCATCTGTAGTTGCTCTCATCGGAGTTGGTGAGAACCCTTTTCTTTTATTTTGTAGATGACATGTTATTATCTTTTGGTATTTATTTAAATATAGAGCTAGTATTTTTGGTTTTTTACTTTGTGTTTCATGGTTCCAATCTCATTGAGCTATCCATGCAATCTATTCGTAATTTTTACAAGAAAAACTTGGGCATTCATGGTGCTACAGGATTTGTATGATACATGTGTGCAAACATATAAGATCCGCAACTTTTTTTTTTTTAAGAGCAAATAATGAAAATTTCATCCAGGGCCTGTTTGATTTTTCAGCTCAACTGTAATTACCATGTAAATGGGTAATAATTATTTACCTAGGTAATTACCACATCTTTCCCAATGTAGATGTGACAACTTACTTTTTTAACACTCAAATCGAGAAATTTACAAAATCAATGTGAGGCCCATCGTGATGTATGTGACTTATCCACACCACTCATTTGTTATGCCGGCTGAATTTAGTGCATGAGCAAAAAAATGAGGTGGATCCAAAGCTCAAGTGGACCACACCACAGGAAACACCTACCATTAAAAACTTCTTAGGGCCCTTAAAAGTTTAGAATCAAGCTGATATTTGTGTTTTCCCCTTATCCATGTTTGTGTGACCTTTTGAACGGGTTAGATGATGTAAATACCTCAGTGTGGGCCCAGTCAAGGAAACAACTTTCAACGGTGGACGAATTACGGCCACTGTTTCCTTTCGTGTGGGCCATTTGAGTGTTGGATCTGCCTCATTTCTCGTCTCATGCTCCAAAATGTTCTAATAAAATAGATGGACGGTGTGGATATATCATGTACATTACGATGGGGTCCATATATTTAAGTCAACGCTTTTGTATCGATTTTCGAGATGGAATTACTCTCACATTTTCAAACATGGTGAAAAAGTAATAATTACTTATTTACCGGGATTTACTTGTATCACGAAAAATCAAACAAGCCGTAAGGAAAAGATCTGAAGATAAAAAATGCAACTCAAAGAGAGACACATGGAAACCACCATATAGAAAACCTGGCCCCCCTGATAAACAAAATGCTTAAACCATGGGGAACAGGCAACACAGCTGTAAAATATCAGTATTCCTAGCTCATCAACTGATGGCCCCTTCCATTTCAACGAAGACACTACGCACTTCTTAATCTCCCCTTTAATTTTTTCAATCAGGAACTTTGTCGAGATTTGAACATCCTTGAAGATCCTATTATTTCTTTCTTTCTTTCTTTCCAGATCTCTCAACAGACAATGAAGGGGACCAAGTTCCACAAATTCTTCTACTCACCTAAACCCGACTTGCAACTCCGAGTGATGAATTCCTCCTCCAAAGACGTGCTTCTTACCCAGAGATCTTAAAGCTTTGAGAAGGGAATTCCAAACTGAACATGCCAGCAGGCAATCAATAAGCCGATGATTGCAGGACTCTTCATTGGCTTTACACATACAACACCTGTTTGGGATGCTCATGCCTTGTCGCTGCATTTTATCTACCACCAGAAATTTCCAGCGAATAGCAGTCCATATGAATGCTATGACTCAAAGAGGACAGGAGTACCACAAAATAAGGGGCAGATTGAGATTTCTCTACTGCCATCCATTGATGGAACGGGGATTTAAGTTATACCATCTTTAGTCCTAGATCGAATATGTCAAAAACTTTATGGACTAAATAGTAATATCCCTTTACATGGTTGAAGACTCTTCTGAGTATGATACGACTCATCCAAGTTGACTGGGCTTGTTTGGACCCAGGTCAAGATGTCGAATCAATACCACAAGTCTTTCAGGGTGAGGCAGACTTTGGCTGCCTTGGTTTGACTCGGACAAGTCGCTTGAGACTCTGGCGAGTTGGGGTAAATAAAGCTGAGCCGCATTCAGTTTGAGTTAGTTCATTGCTACTCAGCTTGACTGGAACCCTTACATTTTTTGGCAACTTTCTTCCATTTTTCACTCATTTTCGCACCCTAGAACTTTGTTATTGAGTCTTTGGAGATCATTTAGGAGCCTCCCATGAATTTACTAATTTAATAGAATATTTTCTATCAGATACCGATTCAACATTTCAGCACAACAAATTGATATTTATTGTAGGTTACTTTAACTAGATTTTATCTTAAAATTAACCTTGGTATCATTCTTTTATATTTAAAATTTTTTCTATGGGTATATCTTTATTTTCCTTTTCTTTTGAGACAAAAGGGAGCAACTCGGCCAACTCGACTGAGTCATTCCTGACTCGTCTAATAGACTCTATTCAGGACTGAACAAGTTAGCTGAGTCACCAAGTATCAAAACCATGCTCCTCATGCTTTATAGTACCGACAAGCGTATTGAACTCCATGTTATCCACAACGAGACAGCAAAAGCTATCTAGTATGTATCGTTAAGAGATTAAACACTTAGTTATCTAGGAAAGAGTGAAAGATCATTAATAAAAAATCAAATTAGTGTACTTGGTTGCCGCTCTCTCTCTCTCTCTCTCTCTCTCTCTCTCTCTCTTTTCTTTTGCAATAAAATTGTTAATTATAAAAAGAATCCGACTCACAAGTCCTAACTTATAAAACTTAATGTTGTTGATTGGATATTACTTTCTTTGAATAACTTGTAAGTCCATGTAGTCATTCATTTGGAATTTAAATGCATACCATATTTGGTTATGAGAATGAGAGTTTTATTTTTTTGATGGGTAACTCAAACTTTCATTAAAAGGGGAAAAATGAAGGTACAAAAAAGATGATGAGAAATCACTCAACTAGTACAAAGAAGAGATGACCCCCAACTATCTTGGACTACTCCCTTAAGAACACCCGTAAAGTCTTTGGTGGCTCCTACCCATTCCACTACCATCCACCTGGCTTCGAAGAAACCTGCTCCGAAGATGTAGACTTCTCATTGAACAACCTATTGTTATGCTCCAACGAGATTGCCCATAAGAACAACAATTAGGGAAACGTGCCAAATCATCTTCTTCTTCCTGCCTGGTCTTGCAATATGCCACATTGAAAAGAGATCCCCCATGCTATGTGGCATCACCCAACTAGTACCTAGTAGGGTGAGGAGCATCACCCAAATCTTCCTGGAAAAATTGCAATGGATAAATTTATGGTCCATTGTTTCCTTGTCCTCTAGACACATGATACACCCATTAGTGAGAACCATGCTTGTCTTCTTCAAATTGTTAATAGCGAGAACTTGTTCTTTCCCACCAACCAGGCAAGAGCCACTATTTGGGGGAGGGCCAGGATGTTTCCATATATGACGAATGGGATCTTTGTCCCATGGCACTAATGAGTTTTTAAGAGTGGAGTAGAAGAATTTAGACGAAAGCCCCCTAACTTGTAGAGATTCCACACCCATCTATCCTTTCCCATCATCCGTGTACCTTGGTTGTGCAACATATCCATTAATATAAGGAATTCAGTATCTCCTCATCTAGGAGATTCATTTTGAAGATTGGGTTCTAGACCACTGTCGGGACACACTGGGAGATGAAGACCTTTTCCTTCACCTCCCTATTTGCTCTCTAAGTGAATTAGCCACCCTAAGGATCAACTTCCATAGACTTGAAGCCCTATATGTAGACGATGCCATGGTCTAAGTGAATTAACCACCCTAGGGATCAACTTCCACAGACTTGAAGCCCTATATATAGACATTGCCATGGTGAACCAACAACCTTTATCCTCACCGCATTTGCATGAGGTAACCTTATATGACAAACCTTCTTTTTCCACCTGAAATCTCCATAGCCTTTTAGCAAGTAGTGCCAGGTTTAGGAATTTTAATGACCGTATGCCAAGACGACTTGCATCTTTGGATTTGCAGACCTCCTCCCACTTGAGAAAGTGGAACTTTCTCCTTTCCTCCACTCCCTCCAAAGAAAATCCCTCGGAGGTTTTTAAATCCTCTCCATAATGCTCGACTGGCGATGGAACTACACTAATCATATAGAGAGGATCATATAGAGAGGCATATTGGACAGCACCACCTTTATGAATGTAATACACTGAGCCCGCAATAAAGTTTTACTTTTCCACCCCGAAAGTTTATGTTTCATTCTTTCAACAACTGCATCCTGCAAGTGCTTTGCTGGTTATGAGAGTTTTATTCTAGTGAAGTTGAAATCAAATAGGCAGAGATGTAGTGAGCTTCCCTACCTTGGTTAGATGCATTTTTGTTAACCATCACATTTCTCTTTTTGAGAAAGAAGCACTGAAGGAAAGTGTTGCCGCAACAAGTTAGTTTAAGCAAGTAAATGTTTTTACAGCTCATTTCTTACTTTTTTTTTTTTTCTGGAGAATCATGGTTAGTGTGGCTTAATCCTAGACTCAACCTGTGGATTGACAAAACCTTGAGTGTGATGATCTATTCATCGCTTGGATGGAACAAATTAGCAATCACCATCATTTCTGCTTCTTCTCCCATTTCTATGATTATAAATGAAAGTACCGAAAATTATGTGGTATTTATATACCTTATTTCTTATCATTGATAATGGATTTATTTATTCTCTTTCTCTAGATCTTTTGATGGAATTGTACCTAGAATGCCACTCTCTTGCTAATGCTAACTGATTTTGGATCATGAATCTTGACTTTAGGTGGTGCTATTCTTGGAGTACAATTTCTTGACCCCCTTGCAGGACTTGTTGTCTCAGGCATGATTCTGAAAGCTGGTGTTGAAACTGGGTACCAGAGGTGATTATCTTTTGTCGAACTTAGAGCTAGTTTTGGCATTCTTATTATTGGTGACCTTTTCTGTCCAATTACTTCCATTATTTACATGGTTTTCAATAGTTAATGATTGAAAGAGGTCAGATTGCCCTTTATCTTGTGTGTATATTCCATGTCTCTACATTCGTACATGTCACATGATCTTGTTTAATCTGTTTCTATCCAGTATTCACTTTGTTCTTTTGACCAATTTTAAAATGCATCCAAAATTCCGGATAGCCTACTCCGGTGTAATCATAAATTGAGCACTGGATCTTTAACCTGGCTTCTTGAACAGTATCATTACTTTACTCCTTAAGAGTTAATTTATTAGTTTGGGTTTTGATGAAATTTTTTTCTCGGATTTGAATCTGTGTAATGGAATGATGAATTCTCCCTAATATTTGATCAGAATAGGAAATGATTCCCAAAGAGCATTGTCAATTTCTACTGAACAAAATATGAGCTAATTCGAGATGTGTTGCAGCAATATAGTGTTCAACATTAAATATAATTTTTATAGGACTTTACTTGTTTTCCCACATTTGACACTTCCCATTATTTGACTCTCCAGTGTCATGGAACTGGTGGATGCTGCTGTCCCACAACATCTTTTAGCTACCATTAAACAAACAATACTCCAAGTTGAAGGTGTCAAGGTAAGCTTAAATCTGCATTTATACCTTGAAAGATTTTACATATGATACATATGAGTGGCATGAGCTTTCAAAAATAGAAAGAACAATAAAGAATAAAAAAGAAAAAGAAAAACAGAGATGAGTTGTGTTTTGTAATTTTTATTCTTTTTTTGGTTCTCATTCTTTTTATGTCATTGGTTTGTGGATAAGAGTAGGTCGTATAATCCTGTTGCAGGGATGCCATCGCTTGAGGGGAAGAAGAGCCGGATCATCTCTGTATCTTGATGTACACATTGAGGTATGCCTCGATCATTAGTATTGCTTTTGCAAATTTTATAATCCTGCATTCTCTAGAGGAAATTAAAGGCATTATTTCATTAAATTGAGACCACATTGATACAGAGTTTTGATTTTGTAGATTGCACGTGTTCAATCATTATTGAAACATAAAAATAGGGGAAAGATGAAATGCTATAGTGTATGGTCAAACTTAAGAGGACACAATGATTTTGAATGACATCTTAAATTTGTAATGCTCATGTAGCGTTACCGTGTTGGGAGGTAGGATTGCTTGAATGTAGGGGTTAACCCATGTTTTTTCCCACTGAAGTGGGTGTACCGTGTACCTCTATTGCGCTGGCAATGATACTTTCTTTTTAACCCAAGTATTGCCTCTATTTCCCTTGTTTATTGGTCAATGTTCTTGATATTGTTGGCGTTGTGCTTGTTGTTTGAGGTGTGTTAGAGGAGGAGAGAATTCGATAGAGAAAAGAAGCTCATAGGGCTTCGATGTCTAGTCCTCCCTTATTTATAACAATAGGAGAAGGGTACAATTACATACATGCCCTTATTAGGAAGGAAAAACTAAAGAAAGGCAAGGGACAAATAAAGAAAGCATAAAAATAAAAGAAGGAACAAGTAAGGAAAGCATAAAAATAATGATAAAAAGGAAAAAAAAAGAAGAGAGACTAAGGTTAAGGCCAATAACACAAGGCCTAGGTGTATGTACTTGTGAGTCCAGTCATAGGTCCACACATACATACACCTACACTCTCCCTCAAGTTGAGGCATGCATATCAATCATGCCTAGCTTGTCAAGAATACATCGTCCAACTTTCACTGTAAGAGTCTTTATGAAGATATTCGACAACTGCTTGAAAGATGGAACAAATGGAGCAGAAACAACACCCATAGCAACATTCTCACGAATAAAGGTCCAATCAGCTTCAATATGTTTTGTGCACTCATGAAAAACATGATTAGAGGCAATGTGAATAGCAGCTTGTCACAATACATTGACACAAAAGTCTTCGTAGGAAATCCCAACCCAAAAACAAAGCTTTTTAACCACATAAGTAAGAGATGAACAATATCAAGTCGATGGACTGCCGGTGAAGCTGAGTAAGGAACCATATCCCTAGTAGTCTAAGAATCTCTGCCGTCTAAAGCTGAGTAAGGAACCATATCCCTAGTAGTCTAAGAATCTCCGCCATCTAAAGCTGTAGAGTCAGCAGCTCGACCCAGAAGTCTACCATGAAGAACTCAACAATAATCCGGACTATGCCTCTATCTACCATAGTGGGTACACAATCGATCTATGACACGGCCACGACCACGGCCACGACCACGACCACGACCACGACCATAGCCATTATCACGTCCTCCTCTTTCTGATTCTCTACCACGACCAACAGTAGCATTGTCAAAGTTTCGAAAACCAGTCACTAGAGCAGATTTTTCAGCCACAGTTGATCCCATAGTAGTGCAACGCTTCTCATTACGCAACAATAGTGTATAAATGCTATTAACTGATGGTAAAGAGGGTGAACTAAGAATTTGAACGCGAACTGGTTCAAACTTTGTATTAAGGTTTCCAATAACTCAAATTTTTTTTTTTTCTCATTGCTCTTTTTATATGCCTCTGCATTTGTGGAACACACGAACTAAACATCATCCATAAATGATAATTCCTGCCATAGACCACACATCTTGGCATAGTAGTCAGACACTAACCACTCCTGTTTAAGATTTCTAATCTCCTGGTAAATATTATGAATCCGAGCCATATTATTCTGATTTGCATATAGTTCATGTTAGTCTATCAGATCTTGCGAGCAGTAGATAACAAAAAAAGACCTTCGTTAACTACTAGTTCTATCGAATTCAGAAGCCAGGACACGACAAGCAAGTTATTTGATTTCTAGTCTCCATATGAATGATCAAATAGTTGAGGCTCTATGATATTGCTATCTATATACTCTAATTTTTGTTTTCCTCCATTAAACATCTCAATGGCTTTCGACCATTGAAGGCAATTGTTGGACTTAAGTTTATGTGTGGTAATATATAAACCAAGATTTTTAGAATGAACAATCAATTGTTCCATCTTAGAGTTAATAGGATCAGTTGCCTTAGAAATCGATGAAGAGGCCATATATAATGTCAAAAAATATTGAGAGAACTATGGATGAGAGGAAGGGCGTTACTTACAACTGGACAAATAAATCAGAAAAGAAGCCCAAACGACAATAGCCAACAAACTCTTACTGTTGCAAACCGGATGTTGAAAATTTGAAGAAAAAACAATTTAAAAAAGCTGCCAAACCTGAATGTCCGGCAATACCTCCAACTATTTAGCAAAAAAAAAAGAAGAAAAAAAGACAGCAAACCCCTTGGAAAAATTCTTCAAAAAGGAATAGAATAAGAATTTTTAGTAACATCTTGAATCAGACAACAAAAAAACCAGCAAGGGCTTCAACCGCATATCAAAGAGGCTTCAAATCCAGCAACACGTGATTCAAAATCCTATAAACAAATCTGGCCGTAGGCCATCCCCTTCTTACGAACCACAACGTGTTAGTGAGGAAAAAGCCTTGCGACTCTTAAAACATAAAAAAAGAATGAAGAAGAAGAAAGAAGGATGAAGGGAAAAGAAGAAAAGAGGAAGGGAACCATCAAAGATTAGGAAGAGAAGGAAGGGAAACACCACTTGTTGAAAAAGATTAGAAGAAGATGAAGAAAAGAGGAAAGAAAGAAAATAAGATTAGGAAGGGAAAGAAGGAAACCACTGGAGATTAAAAATGGAAGGAAGTGAAACACCACTTGTTGAGAAAGATTTGAAGAATAAACCTTATAAAGTTAAGAGGAAGAAGATGAGGAGGAAGAAGGAAAGAAAGAAGAAGAAGAAAGAACCCTAGGAGCACATAGGCTCTGATACCATGTTAGAGGAGGAGAGAATTTGAGATTCAGAGAGAGAGAGAGAGAGGAGAAGAAGAAAGAACCCTAGGAGCACTTAGGCTTTGATACCAAGAAGAAGAAGAGGAGGAGGAGGTAAGAAGGAAGTGAAACACCACTTGTTTCCTCTAATACTCACATGCTCCCACCCCTCTTGTTTTATTAGTAGGGATTCACTTAAAAAGGGAAATTACAAAAATATCCTTACACCAAGAAACATAAATAGGCGTATTACCATAGACTCAAAAGCTCATGTATACTCAACCCATGCAGAAAGTCTGAACCCAAACATGATGGTCACATGTGTGATCATATTCATGTCACACATGTGGACACATCACATGTGTCCACATGTGTGATCACATCACACGTGTGATCATTCTAACACTCCCCCTCAAGCTAGAGCATATATATCATAAATGCCCAGCTTGTCAAAAAACCTGTCCAGATTAGCCCGACTTAAAGCCTTTGTGAACATATCAGCAGTGTTTGAAATATTTGTATCATGTTACGTATCGCATCCTTAGGATACATATATGTATTGGTTATTGCACGGGATATATCTTTTGTATCGGGTAATTTATTGCACTTTTTGGGAAACATGGGGAAAGATGGGGAAAATGGCTGAATTTTTCAATGAAACTTCAGGGATTGTTAAAAAAGACTTTAATATACACTTTTAAATCATAACATCTCAAAAAAGAAGTGCACACAATAGGTTTCCTTTGTATAGGGTCTTAAGCTATGCGCCGTCGGACTAAATTAATGCAACCATATTCAAATTGAATGTATAACATTTAGAGTGTATGTGATGATCATTTCATCAAACACTCCTAAATACTTTGAAAAAAAATAATTTAATAATTTTTAATTAAAAAGGATTTTTATTTTCCAAAAAATGACAAGGACTTGACAAATTAGAAGATCAACCCTTATACAGGCTTGGTTTCATGTTTGGAGTGCAACATTATAAGTAATTTGGGAGAAATTTGAGAAAATTTGAATTTTCTCCATTTTTTTCCAAATCAGACCACCCACACTCAAATTTCAAAATTAGAGTGTATGTGATGATAATTTCGTCAAATGCTCCTAAATACTTTGAAATTAGTCTCAATCGATAGCTGGTTGAAGGAAAATTTCGAAAAAAAAAATGGTGAACATGAAGAACCAATGGATGTCGAAATTAAAGCTCTAACTCCATGATTTTTTATGGAAAACATGAAGAACCAATGAATTTATAACCATTTGACACTGATTTAACATAATTTTAACTAAAGAAAGGGATCGGAAATTGAAAATGATCACCGGATTGAACATGTGGGATATATCAGCACTACCTATGCATTTCGTATTGCACAGGTGGGATACAAGATATATCGGTTGATATCGTCGATATTTAAAACATTGCATATCAGCAACTTGGTTTTCAGATTTGATGAATGGTGTGGATATTTCCTTGTTTGCGACCTTCTCTCTGATGAAGTTGCAGTCTACTTCAATATGCTCTTTCCTCTCATGATAAACTGGATTATTGGCGATATGTGACACGGCTTGATTATCACAATACATGTTCATGGGAGCATCAACTACAAAACCTAACTCATACATCAATGTCTTCAACCACACAAGTTCACATGTGGTATGAGCCATGGCTCTATACTTTGCTTCTGCACTAGAATGGCAACAATTTGTTGCTTCTTGCTTTTCCATGTAACAAGATTACCTCCTACAAAGGTACAATAACTTGTGGTGGATCACCTATCTAAAGGAGATCCAATCCAATTTGCATCAAAGAATCCTTCGACTCTAAGATGTCCATTTCGCTTATAGAGAATTCCACGACTTGGGGTACCCTTCAAATATTTAAGTATGCGGACCACAACTTCCATATGACAGACGCGAGGGGCTTACACAAATTGACTAACTACACTGACTGGATAAGTAATATCAGGCTGTGTAATAGTTAAATATATCAATTTCCCAACCAACTGGCGATATCTGCTTGGATTATCAAAAAGGTTTCCTTCATCTGTACTTAACTTGGAGTTTGCATGCATGGGAGTTGTAACTGGCTTAGCCCCCATTAAACCTCTCTCTTCTAACTAGTCCATAACATATTTCCTTTGTGATAAATTAATTCCCAACTTTGATCGAGTGACCTCAATACCCATAAAGTATCGAAGATAGCCTACATCCTTTGTACATAAGTGTTGCTGCAAGTACTTCAACTCAGATATGCCTTTACTATCATTTCCAGTAATGATGATGTCGTCCACGTAAACAACAAGAACCAGAGTGCCGGTCTTACTCTGCCTAACAACGACTGAGTAATTAGCCTGACTGCGTTTCATCCCAAACTGCATTATCACTTTACTAAATTTGTTAAACCACGCAAGCGGCAACTGCTTTAACCCATAAATCAACTTTCTTAACCGACAGACTTTATCAAACTCCCCCTAAGCAACAAAGCCAGGCGGTTGCTCCATGTACACTTGTTTAAGTAAATCACCATGGAAAAATGCGTTCTTAACATCTAGTTGATATAGGGGCCAATCCAAATTTACAGCAATAGAGATCACCACACGAATTGAATGAAGCTTTGCCACCGGAGAAAAGGTTTTAGAATAGTCAATTCCAAATGTTTGAGTATATCCTGTTGCCATCAGACGAGCTTTTAAATGATCCACAGTGCCATCAAACTTGTACTTCACGATATATACCCATCTGCACCTTATAACACGCTTTCTTGTAGGTAACTCAGCCAAAGTCCAAGTTTGATTTTGATGAAGCATAACCATTTCTTCTTCCATAGCTCTTCTCCACTCATTAGAATATAGAGCTTCCTGAAACGACATAGGGACAGACACAAACGACAAGGACAAAGCAAACTGGCGAAACGAAGGCGATAGACCATTCAATGAAAGAAGATTGGAAATATAATGGAGAGTACAAGAACGTATATCCTTTTGAACAACAATAGGTTGATCAACTTCATTCAGGAAGTCTGGTGAAGATTGGAGAGGATGATCTTTAGACGGATTAATAGAATTGGCAGATGGCACATCACTCGGTGCTTTAATACTTCTCTTGGAATGTCTGAAGTAAACCTGCAACGGCAGAGGATTGGGATGTGACTCTGTGGCTTGCTTTCTTGGTAACTGTGTCCTTCACCATAGGAAGGGTGGTAGAATTTTTGGAATACTAAAATGTCTTTCCATCATCGGAGAAATATGGAGTAGTTTAAAAAAAGGTGACATCCATGGACACATATCGTCTTCAGTTAATAGGAATAGGATTATATCATTTGTAGCCACACTGAGAATTTGAATACCCAGAAAAACACCCATTACAGCTTTGGGTTCAAACTTATCAGAGACATGATCAAATTGATGTACAAAATATGCACATCTAAAAATTTTAAGAGGAAGAGAAAAGGAAGGACACTAGGGTTACAAGACAAACAAAGGAGTTTGACCTCCTAATACTGATGAGGGCATCTTATTTATAAGATAACATGCAGTTAAAACGGCACCACCACAAAAACTCTTTGGAACCTTCATGTCTGGTAATAATGCCCTAGCTACTTCAAGTAAATGACGATTTTTATGCTCAACAACTCCGTTTTGCTGTGGCGTATGTGCACAAGATGTTTGTTGAATGATGCCATGAGATAAGAAATATGGGTGAAAAAGATTTGATTTGTACTCCTTGGCATTATCTGATATTAGAACACACTTTAGCATCAAATTGAGTTTGGATTTGAGCATGAAATTCTTTAAAACACACAAACACCTCATAATGATCGTTCATCACATGTAACCATGTCATTCTAGAGCAATCATCCACAAAAATGACAATATTTAAAGTTAGATAAATTAGAAATATGAACGGGCCCCAAACACCTGAATGTATCAAATAAAATGGTTTATCACTAACTTTATCTTCACCGGAAAGAAAAGACATTCTATGATGCTTGCTTAACTCATAAGCTTTACATTCTAATTTAGACACATAGGACAAAGACGGGACAAGACGCTTCAAATTAGCTAAGGATGGGTGCCCAAGCCTAGAATGCCACTGACGTGGAGAGATGTTAGCTTGCAATGCAGTTCCAACTTCAGTCGTTTCATTCTTGAGATAGTAGAGTACATTAGATTCATGCCCTCCACCAGTCATCATCCCCGTCTTTAGGTCCTGAAACTCACAATAAGAAGGGGAAAATTTGATAGAACAATTCAGGAATTTGGTTAGTTTACTTACAAATAATAGGCTCAATGGGAACTTCGAAATATATAAAATTGATGATAATGAAAGATCTGTTGTAGGATATAGAAAACCCTCACCAGATACACTAGTTGTAGTGCCATTGGCCAGGGTAACAGATGAAATGGATGAAGATTGTACTAACTTTGATAGCAAATTACGCTTACTAGTCATATGATCGGAAGCACTGGGATCAATAATCCGTGGGGTACACTTAGAAAATGTAAGACAAGATGTACCTGACTGAGCAAGGGAAACAGTGGAAGAAGACACATTGTGGAATGATTTTTCAGAAGCTTGGCGTACTTTTCCTTGGAAATAGTTACTGTGTCACCTGAAGTACTTGGCTTAGCGGGAGTGGCGGGATTTGATACATGACCTTCTTAACTATCCTCCAGAGAGTTGACTTGATTAGCCCAGGCGGGCTTTCCATGGAGATCCCAACATGAATCAGTATTATGATTGTTGATGCCACAATGGGTGCAGAGACGATCACCACGACCACAAGTCCACAACCACAGTCACCTCCAAATCTATCGCCTCAACCACGACCACCTCCAAATCTACCGCCTTGACCACAACCACCTCCAAATTTACCGCCTCAACCACGGCCACCTCGGAATCCCCATCACCTTTGCCTACAGAAATAAAAGACGAATGATTTGATGAAGTGGAACTTTGAGTAGACATGCCAGCCGTCCTCTGTACTTTGGCGAATGCTTTTGTCATTGAGAGAATTTCACTACATCCAAGAATCTGGGACCTCACAGGCTCGGAACTCAGGTTGAAGGGCAGAGAGAAATTTAGCAACACGAAATTTCTCCCTTTGCCTATTCATAACTTCAAAATCTGTTAACAACGATTGATAAACATTCAACCCTTCTCACATGTTGCGTAGGGCAGAATAATATTCTCTTACACTTGTATCTCCCTACTGAAATGAAAATATATTATGTAGGAGTTCATAAATACGGATTAAGTTTTTCTCACTAGAATTCATCTCCTTCAAGGTGTCCTAGACGCCTTTGGCAATCTTGAGAAAGATAACATTGTCACTGATATGTGATTCTATGCTATTCCACAACAATGCCCTAATTTGGGCATCCTCTGCCACTCAATCATCATAATCTGTCGCAGTGGTATTAGGCTTGGGGGATGTCAAATATTTAACTTTCATCTTTTCAGTTAGAAAAACTTCTACAAATGTGGCCTATTGTAGATACTTTGTGTCATTCAATTTCATTTATGTTATTTGGAGGGGCACCAAATCCGATGAGGATAAAATACTGCTATTGGGATCATTTTTGGAATCCATCTGAATAATAACAACAATTTTCATTCAATACAAATTCTCCTACAAATTGATGTACTAAATCAATACCTGATTCCGACCTTTAACTTGTCTTGATCAACACAATAAATGAGGGTCTTCACGAACTTCTGAATTTTCATCCCTCAAATCTGATTTCATGGTTCAAGAAACTTAACGTAGATCGCACACTGGATGAACGATGACCCACTTTGTCCCATCACACAGGTATAATGCAAAAGCAGGCCTTATACATACATACTTGTTAAACACAATTTCACCACCCATCACGTGGGGGTATGACACCTGGAAGCGATTAGGTTAGATCGGCCCCAAACACTTTAAGGTTTCCCACTAGAGAGAATGAAAAAGAATAAGAAGAAAGGAAATAAGGTAAAGAAGAGAGATCAAGAAGCAAAACCCGGATCAAAGTCGCTCTGATACCATGTTCTCAATCTAGGAGAAAGAATGTAAGAAGGAGAAGAGAGAAAACGTGGGAGAGAGTGGAGAGCTCTAATGCTCACACGCTCTCCCACCTTGTTTTATTAGTAGGGCTTCACTTTAAAAGGGAAATTACAAAAATACCCTTACACCAAGAAACATAAATAAGCACACTACCATAGACTCAAAAGCTCATGTCTACTTAACCCAAACACAAAGACCGGACCCAAACATGATGGTCACACACGTGATCATGTCAAATGTGTGGACATGTCTCATAAGGAAAGCATAAAAATAAAGATAAAAAAAGGGAAAAAAAGGCTAAGACTGAGGCCTATAACACACGAGGCCCAGGTGTATGTACCTGTGGGCCCAGTCATAAGCCCACATGCACATACACCTACAAGGTGGAAGGTCTCAACATTATGTAAGGCTGACCCAGTAGCATGTGGATGCTTGCAGGTGCCACTGGGATATGCCAGAGATGGTTTATTTATTTATTTTTTCATCACAATGTATTCCCCTGTTTTGTTGTTATCTGTAAGTGACTAATACTGAATGGAATCAGTAAAACGACTGGCAGACGGTTGTCGAATTTGTGCCAAACAATCATGAGAATTCTTGATCTGAAAATGAGCTGCAAAAAAAGAAAAAAGAAAAAAAAGACTCATAATGCCGGCCCCAAATTGTTGGGTAAGGCCCCGATTGTAATGATGACCGACCAGAATCAGTAAGCGAAAGAGAGTTCTGGAAAACTGAATAAACTCTCTCGATTGTTAAGATAACAAATTGAGTTTTAAGTATGCCTCAAAATTAGGTTAATTAACCATTGTTTCTCCTCATGTATCACTGTGTGTTCTTGTGTTATAGATGGCAGATACAGACAAGTATTCAATTTTAATGCATCTTGCATGCATGATTGTGCAAGTTTTGCATAGTTGTGAATTTGTAGTTTAAATGGTGGATGTACTCATGCTTATTTGCATGATCGTGCATTTCTGGTTGTGGTTACGCACAGTGTTCGAAATATCGGTATCGCACAATGTATCGCACCCTTGGGATATAGATACGTATCGGTTATCGCACGGGATATATCGTTTGTATCGCATAGTTTATCGCACTTTTTGGGAAACATGGGGAAACATTAGGAAAATGGTTGAATTTTTTAATGAAAGTTTGGGGATTGTTAAAAAGGCCCTTAATACACACTTTTAATTCATAAAGTTTCAAAAAAGAAGTGTACATAACAGATTTCCTTTGTATAGGGTCCTAAGCTATGCGTTGTCCGATTGAACTAAGACAACTATATTCAGTATCAACCCCGTCCATCCATTTTTCCATATCATTTCAAGACATTATCCAAAAAATAAAACAAATCCAATAATTAGGTAGACCATACCATAGGAAACAATGGTGATTGACCATTAATGGGCCACAAAAGTTTTGGATCAAGCTAATAGTAGTTTTTTCTCTTCATTCAAACCATAAATTTATCTGGTAAAATGGATGGACGGAGTGGATAAAATACATGAATTATAGTGCGCCCATAAAGTTTACAAAGTACACTGCTCATTAGGGGATCCACTTCCCACCATACTAGGGTGGGGCGTTGATCGTATGCAAATTTCCTGCCATGTTCCTTCGCTCAAAACTTAGGTGGGGCCCACTGTGATGTTTATAAGAAATCCACCTCGTCCATTCATTTTTTGAGATCATTTTAGCACTTGAGAGCAAAAATGAACAGGATCCAAGACTACAGTGGGCCACACTAAAGGAAAAGGTGGGTAGGAAAATTCCTTACCGTTGAAACCTCCCTGGGTCGACAATGATGTTAACATGCCATCCATACCGTTCATAACGTTATTCCTACATGGATGAATTGAAAATACAAATATTAGTCTGATTCAAAACTTATGTGCCCCCACGAATATTTCAAGTGTGGATGTTCAATCCTCACATTTTTGGCACACTTGAGTATTAGATCCTACTCATTTTTTATTTAATGTCCTAAAATGATCTCACAAAACGGATGGATGGAGTGGATTCCTCACAAACATCAATGAAAAGCCCCACTAAGGTTTCAAGCGCAGGAAGGCTTTGGCAAGAAATCCTAGTACTCTGTCAACACTCCTTGGTGCAAGTTGTACAAATATTTCAAAGTTACATGGCCCCACAATAATGTATTTATTATATCTACACCGTTCATGCATTTGGAGAGATCATTTTAGATCATGAACCTAAAAATGATTCATATCCAAAGCTCAAGTGGACCACACCGCAAATAGTAGTGGGGGACTGATTCTCACCATTAATATATTCGAAGGGCCCACCATAATGTTTATTTTCATCCAATCTGTTAATTAGGTGGCACGGACCTGGATGAAGAGGAAAAATAAATATCATATTATCCAAAACTTCCATGACCACCAAAAGGGTTTCAATCGTAGATGTTCAATCTACCACTGCTGTTTGCATTGTGGTCCAATTGATCTTTGGATCTGTCTTATTTTTTGGCTCAAGCCTTAAGGCTCGCCAAATGGACGAACGGTCTGGATATAACACATAGCTTATGATGGGACCCACAGAACTTGGTGACGTCAACACACAGCTTGGTGGTGTGCGCGGTACTGGATTTTGATAAAAAAAAAGGGTGGAGTTGCGGATTGGCTACTGACGGGTTGAGTAGCTACTGAATCTACGTTACCAAGTTCCGTGGGCCCCACCATGATGTATGTTTTGTATCCACACCGTCCATCCATTTGGAGAGAACATTTTATGCCATGAACCTAAGAATGACTAAGATTCAAAGCTCCAATGGACCCCACCACAGAAAGCGGTAGAGATAGTGACGCCCACCATTAAAAATTTTTGAGGGCCACAAAAGTTTTCGATTAAGCTGATATATATTTTTTCCCTTTTATAATATATTTTTTAACTTATTAACGGGTTAGATCTCAAATAAACATCACGGTGGACCTTAGGAAGGTTTCAACGGTGGATGTCACTTTCTCCACTGTTTTCTGTAGTGGGGTCCATTACAGAATTTTTTCCGCCTCGTTATTTGACTCATGTCCTAAAATGATATCTCCAAATGAATGGACCGCGTGGATATAACACATTCATCATAGTGGGACCCACGTAACTTGGTGACGTTACTTCAGTAGCTACCTCGCGACTCAACCTGTCAAGAGCTAATCCGCGTCAAAAAAAAGGCTCGAACGACCTTTACGTTTTAAGCAGAGAGGGTTCCGGCTTCCGGAACCCTAAAATTTCTCCCAAATCGGCGGAACCCTAAAATTTCTCCCAAATCGGCGAAGATGTCTCTGGATTTCTCTCCAAAATCGGAGATTTTATTTGTGGAAACCTAGGAATGATGCTTCAATTCGAATGGCCCGCCAAATGGAAGCTTCCGATCATGGCGATCTCTTCTACAGGTACCGAAATCCACCCTCTAATTTTTTTTCCCAATTTTTTCGGATGATGATGTCTGATATCGTGAAAATATCGTGCGATATCGGTTTTTTGGTATCTTCCGGGGGTTATCGCGAGTGTATCGTCTCGCAGGGGTGCGATAACGATAATATCGGCCGATATATCGGCCGATAGTATCGATATTTCGAACACTGGTTACGCATACCCTACTACTATGGAGGATCATTTTGCTAGATGGAACTTAGGGGAATAGAATATGCATTTTGATTGGCTTCTGCAATTCACGGAAAGTCTAACATCTTCCCGTAGATTCGGCTCGAAGATGCCTCAAATATCTATTCCAAAGACACTGGTTAGCTCATTAGTGTGGTAATTGCAGGTAGATCCATTTTCAAGTGTCAGTGTAGCACATGCCATTGGTGAACATGTCCGTCACCAAATTCAGAAGTCCCATACAGAAGTTGCAGAAGTCTTCATACATATTGGTAGACTTTGGTTTGCACCTTTAGTTTGCAGATACAAATGCTGAAATTTTGGATTAACCTATTCACATGATGCATGGTAATTGCTTATTTATATTCTTTTTTGATGGTTATTGGGTTTTAATGAAAAAGAGAGCTACAGAAGTGTCAGAGACTCACCCCTCTTTGGAGGTCTAGATAACTCTTCTTAACCAAGATATCTGCTACCCTGTTCATCTCTCTATCTTCATGGCTAAATATTACGAAAGAATTTGAAATGTCAAAAATGTCTGCTAGTTTCCAAGGAACCTGGCCAATATTATCTTATTTATGTTTCTATAAGTGAACTATGCCAATCACACTGCCAGTTAAAACTATATGCATGCATGCTTTGTTATCAATTGTAGTTAAGATGCCCAAGGTGTATTGAATCTGTTGGAACATAAATTTTCACGTTGAATGCAGTAGGTGCTACATCTTGGAGAAAGTGGAGGTTGGGTCACGCAATTTCCTTTTGTTGATTCTATAATCTCTTCTTTTGCTTTTGTGAATAGAAAAATGACTTCAATATTGATTGATCCAATTTTTTCTAGGATGATTAAGTTACTCTTTCATTTTGAAAGGTGTAAATTTTGTCAACCATTTTGAATGCCTTTAGAGGATTGATTCTGGAATGTAAAAATTGATGGTCACAAAGCTTACTCTGGATTGTAAGGTTATACCTGGTAAACCCCTGACTATGCAACACAGATTATTGGTCTTAAATGCAGTATATGGTGAATAGTGTGTACTTTAGCATTCACCCCTCTGAAGCATGAGGCATAAGCTATATAGCGTGTAGCACTGCTTCTAGAATTTAATGAAGGTTTGCGCTTGGTTGCAGCAGTTTCATGATATTCTGCACCAAATTAGACTGATTAATAATGGAATTTAACAAAATTTCATGATATTTGGTGCAACCAAATGCAACCTAAAGTAATAGAAAAGGGTAATGATTAAGGATAAAGGTAAAGAAGCAGCAGCTGAACTGATTTAATATTGTTACTTATATTATTTTTTCTAAAAGCATTGAAAAGATTAACTAATTTTTATTGAAAATTGGAAATTTTAACAAATCATTGAAAACATTAATTGATTTTAATGTTGTAGTGAAAAGTAACTTGTAATATGATCCATGTAGCATGTAGCATATGCAAATTATCATGTAGTACAGGCTGCACGCCACTTAAGCTATTTTCATGAACTACATCGGTAGTGTTAGGGCTAAGCTATGCTACGTAGCGTAAGCTACACGCTACATAGCATTGCTATTTAAAACACTCTTAAATGTGTTGATTAGGAGCTTGGAAAGAGGCAAGAGTAACTTGGTCTTAAATTTGTTGATTAGGAATTTGGCCAGTGGAGACCAGAGTAAATGCTGCCCAAGGATAATATGGTAGTAATTTAAAGGGAAAGGCCTGTGTAATTAGGGTTAGAAGAATGCAAGTGAGATGTTAAAGCAGGGGTTGGGGAGATATTAATAGCGATGGATGACCGTATGAAAAGAGTCAAGAAAGAAGTCTTATGGGTTTCAATGGTAAGAAAGGCATGCTTGAAGAAACGTGGTGGTGGTGGGATGAGATTGATGTAGGAGGATCGGTTCTTGCAATGGGAGACCATAAATTGCTCTCATCATTGGTTGATTGAAGATCAGGCCATTAAATTGTAGATATGGCACTTATCATGCCCATCTAAGGGTCTTTTTTAAAGATTTACAAATCAAACGATCTAAATTGAAGGTCTGGATGATTCAACCTCTGGATTGAAGATCTGGACCGTATTACAAGTCCACATTGATCTGATGGAAGATCAGGACCATATCAATGGTCTTGATGGGTATTACGGTCTAGATCGATGGTTAGATTATATTGTCAGCCCATGGATGTAGCTTAAATTGAAAGAAAAGATGAATGGCATTCAACAATCATATTGCTGAGTTCTACAGAATTTCTTTGGTGCGGGATTGGAAATCTCTATCATTATGTAATGATTATCTCCCAAGGCACTATGCAAACATGGATTCTATTTTGTGGTGTCTTGTTTGGATAGTAAGTGAAAATCTCATATTCCTCTCACATTGGTCACATCACATCTTTTGCTGGAGGAGCCATGCTATGGAAAGGGCTAATGATTGCTTGGTGGAATCCACTATTTTCTTTATCCCAAAAAATACAAAAGGTCACATCAATGGAAACCTTTTCCATTTCCCCAAATCCTCCTATCCAAATATGCCCAGAGAACCCCTTGTGGAAAGCATGGCTAGATTGAGTTTATGTATTGTACATCCTTCTTGGAAATTGTAACTCTTCTTTTAATTAATAAACATCCATGTGTAAAAGGACACAAAGCTAGATTTATGAGGGGTGCTTTAGAATCTAAGGGATTTAAAATTAGTCGGACTAAAGTACAGCATATGGAGTGCAATTTTAGGGCGTGTTTGTTTTACCAATTATCTCGGTAAAGTAAAGGAAATGGGCAATGATTACAAATTGCTTTAGTTGTCTTGTGACATCGGCAACATTTGCCCACAATGATGACAATGCTTTCATTGTTTGTTTTGTCCATGTAAAATTGTATGGATGATAATTTTATAATGTAAAATGGTAATGATTGCAAATGCATTTACCTATTTTCTATTACATCTGCATTTGACCTTTGATTTAGGTGCCATAATACTTGTTTAAACAAACATTGTGAAATAATAATGATGGCCCATTTGCATTACTTTATCATAGAATTCGAAAAAACAAACAGGCCCTTAGTAACAATAGGAGTGAAAACAAGGATTTAGTTAAGATTGCTGACCAAGAAGTTAGGCAAAATGACCACTTTTGATACCTTGGGTCAATACTACATGAGTGGCAAGATTGAGGAAGATGCTCCCCATAGATTCAAGTTGGGTGGAAGAAATGGAGATATGCCTCTAGAGTTTTATATGATCATTGTGTACCACTCGAAGGGGAAATTTTATGGTATAGCTATAAGACCAGCCATGCTTTATGGAATGGCATATTGTGCTGTTAAGGAACAACATGTTCATACTTCATAGGATGAGTGTAGCTCAAATGAGGTTGTTGAGATGGATATGTGGCAAGACGAGGAAAGATAGAATTAGAAATGAATCTAGTTGAGGGAACTTAGGAGTAGCACCAATGATGAGGGATAGTAGATGTAGGGGGTGTTTGTTTTTCCTATTTCATGTGTAATGTAAAGTAAATGAGCCATCATTAACATTTGATGGTGTTTGCTAAAACAAGAATTATGACACAACAATCAAGAGTCAAATGCACATGTAATAGGAGATAGGTAAATGAAATTGTAATCATTATGATTTTACCAAATAAAATTACCCTATTTACAATGATGCCCGGATAAAACAAACATACTAAGAAATGTCATTATTGTAGTTAAATTCATCTGATGTCATATGAGAAGTAAAGTGGAAAGTAATCATTACCCATTTCCAGCCATTTACTAGTGTAATTTGAAAAAAATAAAATAAAATACGCCATTAGATGGTTGGTCATGTGCAATAGAGACCAAGAATTGCGCCGGTTTGGAGGAGTGAGTTGGTAGAAGGTGAAGGCTCTAAAAGGGCAAGAGGAGGGCCCTAGAGGATGTGGATGGAGGTAGTAAGAAGAGACTTGTTGATCTATGGTCTAACCGACGGTATGACCCTTGGAGTGGCATGGGGGAATAGGATTTATGTAGCCGACCCCAATTAATTGGGATAAGGCTTAGTTGATGATGATGATGTTTATGTATAGGTGTAAGTTATAAATAGATACCATCTATGTCAAGAGGTGAACCATCCTAATTTTGAAACTGCACTGTTTAGGAGGAGTGGGTACAAGTTGAAGGCTTTAAAAGGGCAAGGGGAAGGCCCAAAAGGAAGTGTGGGTGGATGTAGTAAGAAAAGACTCGATGACCTAGTTTTGATTGAGTATGTGGTCCTTGACAAAGTTTCACGGTGGAGCAGGATTCGTGTAGCTGACCCCAATTAGTTGATATAAGGCTTAGATGATGATGATGATGGCTTGTATTTTTCATTTAATTTAACATATGTTTTCCTTTGTTTTCTATCTTATTGAAGGTTTTCTTTTCCTTGTCACTGACTTTTTTGAATATTTTGTCATTTTTTTTTTCCAAATGGTTCTTCAGATCCTGCTCTCTCACAATGTTCCCCAACTATATCAGACCAGAAGAATTTGAATGGAGCAGCCTTCCAAATTTCGAATATTTTCCCAAAGCAAGAAGATGCTGAAGGCATCATTTCCAGTATTTTTTCATCGAAATTCTCGGAGGTATCACTTTGCTTATTTTTAGATTGTTGTTTACTAACAGGTGTTTCTCTTTTGCTAGTTTCTCCTCTATGCTTCCTATAGCCAACAATTCTTGTCTAGTTGACTTTTTTTTTTTTTTTTTGAGGGAGGGAGTTAGAGAGGGAGAGCTACACACTAGCAATAGGTGGAGAGGAAAAGTAAAGACAAACCACATTAGATGCATCAAGGGTGAGGATTCGAGGGTCTTGATTAAAGATGATGAGTTTAGGGAGAGAAGGAGAGGTTTCTTTCAAAGGTTGTTGAATGAAAAGGCAGGCACGGGGATGAAACATTGGGTCCCAGGCCTTTGGAGGTTGGGAGCATGTGTACTATCATAGAGATCTGGGAAGTAAATGTAGCTTTAATTGTGGCGAAGTAAGGACATAGCTAGAAGTGTGGGAGATACTGGTTGTAGTCAGAATAGTTTGATTAACTAGTCTTTTTAATAGAATTTTGCAGGCAATGAAAATGCCAGATGAGTGTTGAGAAGCATCATGATACCTAATTACAAGAACAAAGAGGTGCACAAAGTTGCGCGAACCACGGGGAATCAAATTTATGAGTCACCCTATGGAGCTTTTGGAGAGGTAATGGAACTAAGGGAGCGAGAAAAAAAGAAAGAAAGAAACAAGTTTATCAGAAAATCAGTTCGCCTTCATGACAACGAGATCAACAATTCAAATTATTTTTCTACTCTGACAAATGATGGAAAAGTAAATAAATAAGGGGAAGAATCTGCACATGGTTTTGAGAGATCTGAAGAATGCATGCAATAGAGCATATAGGGAGGTTATGTGGTGGGAATGAGGGAAGGGGTCCTAGGAGGATATATTGATGTTGTCAAAGACATGTATGTGGTTGTTGTTGCAATTGAGAACCACTTTGGTGAAATTTATGAGTTCCCAATAGTAGTGTGTCTTCATCAGGGGACACCATTAAACCTCATCGTTTTGCATTTGTTATTGTGAATTAACTGATAGTTTCTAGGATGATGAGCATCAATGTTTGTTTTTTGCAGTGACGATTTTTATTGGCGGGACTAGATATGGGGCATATTGGAGGTTTAGAAGAAGGGTCTAGGCTACAGGCTTAAAATTTTGGATAACCAAGATGGAGTATTTAGAATGCCGCATTAGTAATAACAGCCATAAAGGTGAGCTTTAGTTAAAATTGATGGTCAAGAGATTCCTCAAAGTGACGTATTTTGTTACCTTGGCTCTATTATACATAAGGGTTGGAAAATTAATGGATGTCTTTCCAATAAAATTAGTGTTTGATGGGTGAAGTGGAGATGTGCCTTTAGAGTGCTATGTGATTGTTTCATGTCCATGAAACTCCCAAGGAAAATATTTACATGACAACTATCTGACTAGCTATGCTATATCATTCAAATGCTACAACATTTCCTATATCAGCTATGCTAAAACAAGCAAATTAGGTAGAGATTGAGTGGTCTAAAGATGAGGATGCTGAGATGAATGTGGGAAGAATAGGTAGGTAATGAATCCTATTTCACCAGTGCAATCCTATCTAAGGCCTAATCCTTCATAGGAGATAAATGATGGCTTCATAGGAGATAAATGATGGGGAACTAATTGAGATGATTTATGCGACTAAGGCCAAACACAGAGTCAGTAGCAGAACATTGATTAAGGTTAAAGGGCCTAAAAAGAGGATGAGAGGAAGATCTACAAGGACTTGGTTTGAGGTGGTGAGAAGGGATATGAAGGCTGGTTGACTTACTGAGGATAGGGCCTTATATAGGATTTGACTGGCAAAATAGTATTTGTAAAGCCAACTCCAAATAGCTGAGGCTACTTTGATGATGGACTAAATTTGACCTCATCAACTATTCCTCTCCTTAGACAATGTAAGACAAAACCATAGCATTAACTTTAAATGGCAGTGTATTCTCCACTGGCCATAGGGTATACAGTTCATCTAGATTGTCCAAATTATGGGAATGCTTGTGGATGGAGCATAACATGAAAATTGCAACAATTGATTGATTCTAGCTGTCAAATAGCAACCATAAATGTACAGATGCAAATGAATTAATTAATGGTCCAAATTGCATTTTTCCTCCCTGTAGCGATGAGCCAGCCAGTCCCCCACCCAGTAAAATAGGGTTGACGTCAGGGTAGCAGCAAGTTTTTGAACTTTTGCCAAACAATTATGAGAATTAGGCTGAGCACAAATAGCTGGGACAAGGCTATTATGATAATAATGTATGGTACAAATTCAGTGGGAAAAATCAGATGATTAAGATCATACAATCATTTTCAGTTTGGTCTATGCTTTGTCCGTGTCAGGGCCCACAATTTTGATGGTTTAAATTGTTGTACCTGCATCAACATGTACAGTGGACATGTCATTACCCTGTTGAAAATGGTGGTGAATGTGGACCATATTCAATCCCTTCAATTGATGATCCGGTAAGTCAATTGAACTAAATCGTAGTCAACTTAGTTGAAATGCTAGAAACTTCAATCTTTGATTTATTTACTAAGATATGTGTTTTTTTTTTGTTAGATTCCTCTATCATGAAATTTGAATGACTATCATACGTCCACTTTATTAGACATGATTCGGGCTTTTCTCTTACAATGTGATAGTGTTTCTGAATCATCACCTGCAAAATTGGGGTCGGCTTTTAAATGGTAGTTGGCAAAAGTTCTATAATCAGCCACCCTTTGGACATGGACCTTCCACTTTTACCTGGGCTCTAGAAGTGGCTGTGGTAGAGGTTTTGACAATGCTTGTATGGCAACGTGGTACCACCTAGTACTAACCCTGAAGTCCAACTAGAACACACAAGTCAACAAGCACAAGTAAAGGAGGGTCATGGAGGGCCATTCCTTTGAGCATGAGGCCGGGCAAGCGTGCGCATGCGCGCACACACACACACACAGACTTCCCTTGTATCAGGTAAGAAATGCAGCCTCAAAGTTTAAAACCAAGACACAGACATGTACCATCGAAGGACCAAAAGTGGAAGGGTCATGCTTTAGTAGTTGGTTGCAAAGAACAGTAGGTAATCACATATAAATGTTTACTGCTCACATACCAACTTGATCATGCCTGACACTGCACTTCAGCATTGCACATTAGCAAAAGGAGGAATTTGTGGCAATGCAAAGCTCACCAAGTGCCGTATAATCTATTTGCATATGTTTTGATAAATTCCGGGGGCTATATGCTGAAGTAGATTCGAATCACACTTTGGTTTTCTTTTGTTGAGATAGGTAATTGCCGAAGAAGAGAACTGTCAAAGATTTTTTGGAATTTGTTTTGATGCATTAAGGGCATGCTTGATTTTCCAAAGTAATGGCAAATGCATTGCAAATATGTAATAATTACTTCCTAGAGTAATTACCTCATCATTCCTGAGAGTTGATTTGACTCTACTTTTTTGAACACTAAAATCAAGGTTGCTGACAAATATATGTGGGGCCCATCGTGATATATGTGAATTATTCACACCGTCCATCCGTTATGCCAACTGAATTTAGGGCATGAGTCAAAAAATGAGGTAGGTTCAAAGTTCAAGTGGACCACACCATAGGAAAAAGGGAATTGAACACTCACCATTAAAAACTTCTTGAGGCCACTATTTACTTTGGTGTGGGCCACTTGAATGTTGGATTTGCCTTATTTTTTGGCTCATGCCTCAAAATGTCGTGGTAAAATGAATGGACGGAACAGATATATCATATACTTCACAGTGGGGTCTAGAAATTTAAACTACCCCTTTTAAACCGGTTTCCAAGACATAATTTCCATGGATTTTCAAACTGGTGAAAGGGTAATAATTACCCATTTACAGGGTATTTACACATGCTTTAAAAATCAAACAGGCCCTAAGAAGATAGATGGCTTCTTTGGTTGTATCTTTTGCAAAAAGGGGTTTCTACAAATCCCTTTCTTTTTTTTTCCTATTTCGACATTTTTGTCGACTCAAATTGATTGGTTTTTGGTGAGTGGGATTTTTGAGTGCCCATTTTGACGAGTGGAGACCAGACAGGGGTTTGCTAAAGTTCTTCCAAACACACAAGGCAAAATGGAGTTTGGCCAAAAACGGCATTTAGCTGCCAGAAAGGCCCTTTTGAGGGTGCATCCAGATGGGCCCTTAGGGTGAGTTTGGAAGTTTCCCTTTTGGTGGCAAATGGAGCATGCATACTCCTGCTGCAATCTGGGACAATAAAGAAGGGAAAAGGGGGAACTGACCTAATGTGGTTCCTGTTTTCTGAGCTGCCCAAATGATTGACAGATTGGTTCCACAGAGAGAGTGACATGAATCCCAATTTGGGGAACACCCAAACAGGCTCTTAGTTTATTTATTCTGATAACAGCGTCCTGTGTTTTAGAAGTTTCTGTGCTGGTATATTGGGTGGGGTTTCTTCTTCTTCTTCTTTTTTTCTCCCCTTTTACATTGATAAACTACATAACTTGAATGGTCTTTCAGAAAATGAAAGTTGAGCACATAACACGCCACTTATTACAAGGGAAGATTCTGCTCGAAGTTCAGGTGTCCATGCCTCCATGCATGTTGATCCGGTAAATCACACTTCCACAGGCATAGTCCATTTCATTTCGGTTATTGCGATTGAACTGAAACTGGCATATTTTGTCTCTTCATTCACATGTTGGAACTGAAGGGATGCTATGAAGGTGGCTAAAGAAGTGGAAAATGAGATTTTGAAGGTTGCTCCTAATGTAAATGGTGTGAGTATCCAGTTAAGGCTGGGCCATCCAATCCCGCAGCTACATGACTTGGTAGAAGGTAATGTAACGGGAAGCCAGAATACTGAGTAACCAGCCTGTTTTGAATTCTTTGTTGGAATTATGATAATGTTGTGATGCCGGGGTCCATTAAAGGCTTTTTTTTTTTTTCCCTAACATGCCATGGGGGAGTAGGGAAAAAGGGTAGGTGATCTGAAGGCGCTAGCTCCCTTGGCGGTTACTTGGGCTTACAGGAGGAAAGTAATAATTGATATTTTTGAATACTGGAGTGGGTTGGTGTCGGAGGTGTCTAGAAGGGCTGAGTTGGATGTCATGGAGGGGCTTCATGTCTTAGGTCCTTTGTTGAATGTTATCTTTCCTCTTTGTACCGGGCATCAAATTGTTGTAATTAGCCATGGATTTATCTTCGGCTATGCTTAATAAAATATCTAAACGTTCCAAAAACAAAAAACAAAAGCAATGATAATGTTGTTGAATTATAGAGGTGTTTGTAGAATTCCTCACAAATATCCAGATTAGTTGAAGCACTTTTGTTTCATATGCTGTGCATGTGGCATGAATGTGTATGATCTGGACTGTTCATCTGTTGTACCCACTGAAACCAGATCCATGACATGGCAAAGCTAACATTGATCCGGACCATTCATTTTTTGGGTGCCACCGTGGTGGCCATGATAATAATATCTCACTGGTAGGACCACATTGACCATCTGATCAGTGTCCCGCAAACGGAAGGTAGAAAAGAGTATAGGCCACCATCAGAAGACCCATTTTTAAGTGCAGTAAACCAGATGAGATCATTACACTGGGTCCACACCGTGATGTTAATGTGAAATCCACCCCAACCAGCAAGTTCATCACCCCCTTATTAGGTCCTGGGCTCAAAACTTATCTTTATCCGTGATTTTGGTGGACCACATGATTTGAAATAGTCTGTAGTAACACACCCTCCATCCAAACTGATTCTCTTGTTGTAGACCACCGTGATTCACGGATGGGCCTGCTTTTTGCGTCTCAGGCCTAAATTTTGGTCTGACATCTGATGTTGCCGCCCAGCTAAATCATAGGTTATCCTGATTTTTTAGCCTTGGACCAATTGTGGGATTACACATTTAATGGTCGGAGTGGATTTCACATACACATCACATTAGGGCCTTAAAAAAATTCACGGCAGCTCCCATTTGAAGAAAAAAAAAAAAAACACATTTCCAGGGATTCCCTCCCTCGAATTTTTATGAAAACCATTATTTTGCAGGGATGCCTTCCCTTGATTTTTTATGGTCCCACTGTAATGTTTACGTGAAATCCACTCCCACCTAAAACCCACGTTAGATCTAGGGTCATAAAATCAGTATGACCTGTGATTAGGTATGCCTTACCAAAGAAAATAGTTGGCAGAGAGACGTCCTCACTTAATTTTTACAGGCCCCGTTGTGATGATTATATGAAATCCACTCGTATCATTAGATGCCCACACTAAAGTTTAAACCTGGGGCCCAAAAATCAGCCTATGGTGATTCATGTGGCGCACATCAAGGGAAACAGTTTGGAGGGTGCCTGGTGGTCAGGGTGGATTTCACGTAGACATCACGGTGAGGTTCACCTGATCCACTGGCCTCTTTCGTCCACGGTTCAACCGAGCAGCTATTAAGAAATCTAACAGAAAGTAATCTAATAATAATTACTTAGATTAAACAGAATGTATCAAACTATAAATTCTATACTAGGTAAGGTAGTTTTCTGTAAACATCCCTTTATTAAACAACATCGTTCTTAGAGTGACTGAATTCTGCTTGTAAGTTGCTCCAAATCTTTTATCAGCGGTTACTATAGTGTGGCCCAAAATTTAAGCCAGTCCCTGCATCATGTGGCCCACTTGATAAATGGTTTAAATCTCCCAGACACATTTACATTTGTAAAATAAAATCTCTTTAAAAAAAAAAAAACTTTCCTAAAATTTTCAATATTAATCAAACAAATTTCGGACCTTCCCCAAGTAAAGGGAGTTTAACATTTTCAGGAAAACATTTACCCTTTCTTGAATTTTACAAAGACGTATTTGTATATCTCTACAGCTACATTACACAGTAAGCAAGAGTGAACCTGGCAGATGCTTTTGCTTTTCAAGAAATCTCGTCTTTATTTTGTTCAGCCTAATAGCTTAGGCCATGAAAGAATGCTTTGGAATATTACCTTTGAATCAGATATATTCAACCCAGGGGATAGATCAGCTGTGGAACCTGCCAATCTCAATTGCAGTTTTCAGTATCATGGTTTTAAGATTCTGCAGCTGGGATGGACTCATTTACAAAAATAGACAATTAAGGGGCTTAAAATGGCCAAGTAAAAATTACCTTAGGCTTCAGCTATCTAGACCAACGTAGAGCGGCCGTAATAGCCATCACTGTTATATTATGACATGGGCTCTAACGGTTGTTACAGCCTCCCTATAAAAAAATAAATAAATAAACTAACTGTATCAGCTCCATAAGGAATTATTATGGCACGTTACGGAATTACGGGTTATTTTTTCTGTAATGGCTCTTATACCCCATAACATGTAATGGTGACGGTTGACACTACCGCTACGAAATGGCATCTCACTCATACCAAAAACAAAGCCTCCAGCTGACCACATGGGCAATTTCATCAAATGTGGTCTAAGTCCTTTTGTTTTCTTCTCTCTTTCATCTGGGGTGTGGGCTATTTTTTCTTTATGTTCCTCTAATATGATGTATGGGTGTTTTTTGTTTTGTCCCTACCTTAAGCTAGGGCTCTTTTTCTCCATTCCTCTTTGCTTTGTGTTTTCTCTCATAGTAATTTTGTGACCTCTGGCACTTTTTGTTGGTAATAAGCTGATTTCTTGCCTTTAAACACAAAAAAAAAAAAAACCAGATGTGTCCAATAACTGGACGGCTTGAATTTCTTCTCATGAATTGAAAAAAAGAAAAAAGAAAAAAGAAAAAAAGACATAGCCCGCTTGATTTTTGCTACTATCAGAAGTCCATTTGATGTTAGTGTTGAGATTCCCACCTCCAACTCTTGGATGGTAGCAGATGTGCGCGTGGGAGCCAACAATCTTTTCCCAATTTTGATTGTATGTTTGGGGATCAATCTCATACAAATGGTTGCACCTTAAGACGTTGGTTCAGTTTTAGGAGCTATGTAGTAAAGAAAAAAAATACCTTTTTTTTAAAAAAAAAATTTATTTTTTTATTTCAATTGATTGCAACATGAACACTCTACATTAGGCGTTTACAGAGACAAGGAATTTAAACATAAAAACATGAATACAAATCTCCATAAAATCTGCTGCTGCCGATATCTTTCAACGTCTCTCCATTGATTGAGGCTTACAAATCTCCATAACATTTGTTGCCGTATCTCCAACCTTATCACCTCCACTGATTGAGGCCATATCTCCAACCTTATCATCTCCCGTGATTGAGGCCTTATCACCAACCTTATCACCTCCACTGATTGAGGCTTTATCACCAACCTTATCACCTCCACTGATTAAGGCCTTATCACCTCTACTAATTGAGGCCTTATCACCAACTTTATTACATCCATTGATTAAGGCCTTATCACCTCCACTGATTGAAGCATTATCACCAACCTCCACTGATTAAGGCCTTATCACCTCCACTGATTGAGGCCGTAGTTGCTGAGCTGTGACGTATGCTAATATCCTCCCGTAAACTATGCCGGGGTTGGTGGCAAAGTTTGGTTCAGAAATAATGAAGGGCGACCTTTGACATTAGCTTAGTGAAGAGGTCTGCAACTTGGTTAGCAATGGAGATATGTCGAGTGATACATAGACCAAGTGCAACGCGTTCACGCACAAAATGATAATCCAAGTCGATGTGTTTATTTCGTGCATGGAACATAGGATTAATTGTCACATGAAGAGCACTAAGGTTGTCGCAGTAGAATATGAGAGGAGATGCCATAGAAATGCGAAGATCTTTGAGAATGAAGGTCATCCATGTGAGTTCAGTTGTTGTGTTAGCCATGGCTCGGTACTCGGCTTCTGTGCTTGACGGAGAAATTGTATGTTGCTTCTTTGCACACAAAGAGATGAGATTTCCTCCAAGGTAGGTACAGTAGCCAGTAGTGGAACATCTTGTAGTAGGACACCCTGCCCAATCTGCATCTGAAAAAGCAAACAGATTAAGTGTAGTGTTTGAAGAAAAATGTAGTCTTATGTCAATAGTTTCTGTGATATATCATAAGATATGTCGAACCATTTTCAAATGTGCCAAGGTAGGAGCATGCATGAATTGAGATGCATAGTTAACGCTAAATGAAAGATCAGGGCGTGTTAGTGTGAGGTACTGTAATGCTCCAACAAGTCCGTAATAGTAACTAGGGTCTTCCATAAGAGTTTCATTTGATGAGGTGTTTGTCTTAGCTTCGAGAGGTGTACTCATGGGCTTGCAATCTACCATGTTGGATCGTTCAAGTATGGTAAGAGCATAGTGTGACCGAGACAGATGAAGACCATTGGAAGTTGGGGAGATTTCTATGCCAAGAAAATGATGAATTGGTCTCAAGTCTTTCATTGCGAATTCACTGCTCGGTAGTTGAATGAAATTTGTAATAAGTAATGGAGCGGATCCTATGAGCAGTATATCATCTACATAAAGAAGCAAAATTAGTGTTCCATAATCAGAATGAAAAATAAATAAGGAAGGATCCGCTAGACTGCAAAAGAACCCGTATTTAAGGAGAAAAGTACTGAATCGATCAAATCAAGCACGGGGTGCTTGTTTTAAACCATAGAGAGCTCTTTGGAGTTTGCAAACATATGTCGGGTGTTGAGAATTCGTCAGTCTTGGAGGTTGTTACATACATATATCTTCAGAGATTAGACCATGTAGGAATGCATTTTTTACATCAAGCTGACGAATAGGCCACCGCTGAGTAAGAGCTACAGTAATGATCATGCGAATGGTTCCCGGTTTGATAACTGGAGAAAATGTTTCAGTGTAGTCTACGCCATCAATTTGATGATAGCCTTTTGCAACAAGACGGGCCTTGAGTCGATCTAGAGAACCATCGAGTTTGAGTTTTAATTTGAATACCTATTCAGATCCATTAATGTGCATGTTAGATGTACAAGGAACAAGTTTCCACGTCTGGTTTTGATGTTTTGATGTAATGCCGCAAGTTCCTCATGCATGATAGCTTTCCACACAGGATGTGCGAAGGCAGATCTAATATTGTGTGGCTCACGAGGTACATTGATAGATGTGGTTGTAATCAAAACATACTTTGAATTGGGTTTTACCACACCCAGTTTAAACCGAGTGACCATTATATAGAATGAGATGTTAGTGTTGAAGAAACTGGAGTAAGGTGAGATAACTCTGATGGTTCAGACATGAGTTGTGGAAGCGGCGCTGGTTGAGACTCGTGCGGTGGAGGTGTTTCAGGTAGTGCCGAGCTATGATTGTGGGTAAGCATATCGGAAGTCTCTGAAAGGGAGGATGGAAAATTTGGTATGTTAGTGGAACTGGGATGGTGGGATGGTGGGGTTGGATGATGGATGTTTGTTCTTGGTAAGGAACTCAAACAAGATGGTGTTAAAGATGCCAAAGAAGGTCCAACAGGGAAGCACATGTCAATGTGTGGTAACCAAGAATTAAAGATGCTAATGACCTGTCGCTTAGTAGATGTGATGTAAGAAGTGTTAGCAGTCTTATAAGGAAAGACTAACTCATCAAAAACAACATGCCGAGAGATAAAATAAAATAAAATTTTCTTGAAGGATGAAAACACTTGTATCCCTTGTGTTTATCACTATAGCCTATAAAAATACAGAGAAATGTTTTTGAATCAAACTTGTGATGTCGTGTGTCCCAAGTGTAAGGAAAACATTTAGAGCCAAAGGTACGAAGTGAAGAGTAAATACGATGAGCTCCATGCAGCGCAAAGTATGGGGTTTCAAAATTAAGGGTAGATGTAGGCAGTCGATTCATAAGGTAGACAGTTGTAGTGAAAGCTTCTACCCATAGAAATAAAGGAGCACCACAATGAAATAACATAGTCATACCTAGCTCTCTTATAGTCCTGTGTCGTCTTTCAACCATACCAGTCTGCTCAGGTTTATACGGAGAAGATATCTGATGAATAATGCCTGTGGAAAGAAAGTGAGTTGAAAGTTTGGAGTTGATGAACTCACTGCCTCCATCTGAATGGAAAGTTTTAATTTGTTTGTTGAACTGCCTGGCAACGTGTTTTTCAAAAGCCAAGTATGCATTAAAAAATTAGATTTATGACATAAGGGAATAATCCATGTATATTTAGAGAAGTCATCAACCAAACAAGCATAATATCTGAATTTTGCAATAGATAAAATAGGTGCGGGTCCCTATAAATCACAATGATTTTTTTCAAAAATAATAGAACTTGAATGTTTAGAACAAGAGAAAGGTAAACGACTAAGCTTCCCTAATTGACAACTATCACAAAGATGTTGAGATTTTGTTGCCCCTAAAAGATCAATTAGTCCCTTATTTTTTAATAACTATAAAGCCGAAAACTAAAGATGGCCTAAGCGTTGGTGCTAAACTTCTGTATTGCCGGATTTGAAGCGATGAGAAAAATATAATTCTGGTGAAGATGGTAGAACATAAAGATCACTCCTGCGTCTCCTTGTTATCACTGGTTGTCCTGTTTCTCGATCCTTAACACAAAAATCAGCGGTAGAAAATTCACAATTAACAGGAAATTGATTAGTTAACTAGCTTACAGAGAGTAAATTATTATTTTTAATCTGGAACTATCAAGACATCATGTAAAGGTAAAACAGATTTTTTTTTTATTTTTTTTATTTTTGGTTTTATACACGAGTCACCAATTTCAAGAATTAACAAGGAAGATCCATCATCAATTAGAACTGTGTTAGTAACAGAATATTTATGAATATTGATTAACATACCTGGCTTACCTGTCATATGATTGAAAGCTCCAGTGTCTATTGTCCATTCTGTATCTGCGATGGTGTTGTCCAATGTAAATGCTGCAAGTGCTTGTGGGATTTCACTATGATGAGTAGATTTTTTAGGTACCCGCCAGCAGATCTTTGCAACATGACCCATTATCCCACAGTATTGATCACTGTTGGTCTCGGTATTTGTCCCTCTCTGCAGGAGTCATGCGACGCTCACCTGGTGGTAGAGGACGGCGCTGTGAATTGGCAAAAGGAGGGTTGCTTGTGTAGCTCCGATTGGAGTCCTTATGTTGTTGTTGTTGTGCCTGGAATCTACGCCCACTGAATGTGAAATTCTGTGGAGTTCCACGATAGCCTGAGGAAGTTTGCTGAGATCGTTGCTGCTGCTGACCATAAAATGTCATTTGATGAGTGAGAGATAAGGCTGGTACATTTGTATGACTAGAAAACCAATTGTGCGTTTGATCAAAATTTTAGAGTTGAGAAACCAACTCAGAGTATGATGGTCGTGGGGGCTTCAACATGGTTGTTTTGAAAGTTTCATATTGAGGACCAAGACTGGTGAGAAGACAGAAGACTTTTTCTTGGTCTGGAACAGGTTTTCCAATAGCTGCTAGATTGTCACATAGGCCTTTGAAGGTACGAATGTGGTTTGTAATGATTTTGTCATCTTCTTTTCGAAGATAAGTTACCTGTCGCCGTAGTGTAAATTCGCGTTCTTGCGAGTCTTGGGCATATGCATTTTTTAGTGCTTCCCATACGGCATGAGCTGTGTTGAGGCCAATGACGAGTCCGAGAGTTTCCTCTGTGAGTGTTCCGATGATCCACCCACGAAGGAGACGATCAGACTTTCGCCAAGTTATGAAAGCATCTGTTAACTGTTGAATAAAATTTTCTGCATTTGTGGAACTATTTGCATTTGGTGTGGTGTATTTAATGGGAGCAGGATCTTCATTTGTGAGATGGCCGACCAATTCTTGACTATCTGCAAGGGCCAAGGCTTGTTCACGCCACGAGGGATAATTATTTGAGGTGAGTCTGAGTGTAATGAAGTTACCAACGTTGAGAGATAGAGTAGCCATGGCGGAAGAAGAGAGCGAAAGATAAGAGAAATAAGCTTTGACGTGGTAACGATGCCAGGTGTTCACAATGGCTTTGATCCCATAAAGAAAAAAATACCCTTTTGTTATTTCAATTGATTGCAACGTGAACACTCTGCATTAGGCGTTTACAAAGACAATGAATTTAAACATAAAAACATGAATACAAATCTCCATAAAATCTGTTGCTGCTACCGATATCCTTCAATGTCTCTTCATTGATTGAAGCCTACAAATCTCCATAACATTTGCTGCCGTATCTCCAACCTTATCACCTCTACTGATTGAGGTCATATCTCCAACCTTATCACCTCCATTGATTGATGCCTTATCATCAACCTTATCACCTCCACTGATTGAGGCCTTACCACCAACCTTATCACCTCCACTGATTAAGGCTTTATCACCTCCACTGATTGAGGCCTTATCACCAACTCTATCACCTCCATAGCCTTATCACCTCCACTGATTGAGGTCGTAGTTGCTGAGTTGTGACATGTGCTAATATGGTGAGCCCACCATGAAAATGGGACACCCAAAAATTCAAGCCGGTCCAAGTCAAAAGTCTAGTTTGACTGGGAGAAAAATTCATCCAATCATCAACTTGTAGCATCTATTCAGTGGGATGATACGAATGGACGGTCCAGATGAACGGTTGGGAGGTCCCAACTGTCCAAGGAAACTATGTGTATTGTAACCCCAGGATACAACCGGTTGTATATACTCTCTCTATATTTCCTGTAGGAAAATTTGGGTGGATTGATTGAGGTCATATCGTCTACAGCATTAGTGGAAAAAGGTTATTCTACAATTCATCGTATGGGACCCACTGCACTTTTTGTACTTAATCCAACCCGTCCAGAATGGTTGCTCAAACAAGAAATGGGAAGACCTCAAAAATAAAGCTGATCCAACTATCAGGTGGGCCATCACATATTTAAGTGGACCACACCACAGGAAACGATGATGTATGTATCTTATCCACACCGTCCATCCATTTTAACAGATTATTTTAAATTATGGGCCAAAACTTTAACCATATCCAAAGTTTAAGTGGACCACACCACAGGAAACAATGATGATAATGATGTCCATAGTTAAAACCTTCATACGGCCTACATTGCAATCCAACATGGTCATAGGGTCACAGAGACATGGATGAAGGCTAAACACAAATATCAGTTTGATCCAAAACTTCTCTGGCCCCCAAGAAGTTTTCAACGGTAGGCATTCATTTCTCACTGTTTTCTCTGGTGTGGTCCACTTGATCTTTGGATATATGTAAATTTTGATCTCATGATATAAAATAATCTGGTAAAACGGATGGACGGCATGGATAAGATACGTACATGACGGTGGCCCCACAGAGTTTACTCAATACTCAATCCACTCTTGCCTTTTGCACGTACTTTGGCAGAGGTGAAAGTTCGAATCATGGCAAATATGACGATATCACGGCCAACCATTTGATGGGGCCCGCCCATAGTGGATTTTTTAAAGTTCAAAAATCAGTCCAGTACACTCATCATATGACTGCCAGTGTATGAGGCAACGGACGATGCATTTATAAATTCACTTATATATTAACTAAATATATCATTATTCAACAGTGGGGATGTAGCTCAGATGGTAGAGCGCTCGCTTAGCATGCGAGAGGCACGGAGATCGATACCCCGCATCTCCAAATTTTTTTTTTTTTAAATTTCATACTAACCTATTAATCGTCTATTTTATTTTTTAAAATTTTCATTTTAACCTATTAATCGTCCATTTTTATCATGATCGTGTGGCCATCAATGGACGAGGACGATCATACACATCTTTTCGACCTGACCCGCTATTTTTAATCTAATCTATTAATCGTCTATTTTTCGCATGATCGTGTGGCCATCAATGGACGACAAGGATCAGACGCATCTTTTGCACATGACCCGCATCTCCATTTCATTAAAGTCCGCGTAGACACCCCACCCAATTACAATTACAAGAGGCACCTACTTCTCATCTTAGCCATACTTCCATAAAATTGGGCCACTAGCAGAATATCAGATGGTTTGGATCGCTTGATCAAATAGCCCAAACTGTCCATCCCCTACAAATAATATGTAAGATAAAAAAAAAAAAAGAGGCCAGAATAAAAACTGCTTGGCAGATCATGGCCACAGGATGTAAAAGCCTCTGAACTCGGGATTTTCTGCACGACATCAGATGGTTTGGATCGATTGTCTGAGACTAGCCCCCTTACTCTGCCACCTCCAATCTATATCCTACACCTCTCACCAACAAGCTATAAGCTATACCAAACCAGCTGTCCAGGAAAGCCCGCTGGCTTTCGTCTATAAATTCTTACACCGGGGGCAGTACTAGATGATAACACATCGTGAGAGTCGAGGTGGAGTAAATCCCCTGATAAATTTTATAATAGTCGATTATCATCGAAGCAACTCAAGTGAATAAGGTTATAATTGAGGATGTTCGATTATTTCTTTTTAAAAAGAGTTTTTGATTTTCATTTTCCACCGTATTTTTAAGACAGTTCTTTCTATTTTATTTCTTTCCTCACTTATTTCTTTTTCTTAGTTTCCTCAACCTAAAGGCTTGGTCTCTATATGATTAAGGCGAGTGTATTTAGCAAGGTTCAACACAATTCATAAAGAAGTCGATAAAACTGTGTAAAGTCGAGATCGTATAAGTGCACGAGTGGAAAAGGTGCCTAATTCATTCATTTTCTGCAACTAAGGCCCTTACCAACATCCAAAAGTGCAGACCAATGCAGAAATCACTCAAATTGAAAAATTCTCAGATTTCTTGCTCTGATAGTGATTTTATGAATTCTAGCTAGCCGTAGATTTTGAAGCTGTGTTTTAACTAATGGCAACTTCGAAACACCTTAGCCAAACGTGCTACTCCACCCACCTTGGAAAGGCATTACATAACAAAGGAAATAAAACCAAACCGAGCTGATCATTTACACTTGGGCATCGCCCCAAAAGAGTTACGGGGCGCATGGGCTTTCATTCATTTTTTACTTGCAACGAACCATGTTGGGGGGATGGGAAGATCGTGACGTAAGTGGGCATTCACAGAATGATGATTGTGCTTGGGAAGGTGGGGTCAGCCCCACTAGTCTAGGCCTAACTTGAAACACAAGGTTTTTCCGATTTCTTTGAAAAATTCATAACTTGGCTCGCTCCAGTGTAATACTGGTCCTGATACCATCTTATATTCCAGTACATACTGGTCCTCACTTACTTCCTAACCCACTAACCCGCCGACAATTCTAGTTCACACGGGTCCTATTTCTATTTCTATACTCCAATACTCACTGGTGACATTTATCTATATTCTACTTTCTAGTGTATACTGGTTCTTCCTGCTGTAAATATCATGCACTCTACTTTCAGCTTTAGCTAACTAAGAAAAAAAATGAAGAAATATAAAAAGGAAAAAGGAACAAACTAAAAGGGTAAAAAGAAAGACAAACCAGTGAATTAAAAGTAAAAAAAGGAGGGGGAACCATTTTGTAACCATCGTGCCCAAAAATTAGTCACAGATCTATCGTCCTATATTGCCATCATACACCTACCAAAACATTACCCAAACCCAGGCGCAACAGCAATGTCAGTCCAAAGAGATAATCCTCCAACTCCTTTGGACTCACCAAGATCGCAAGTCTCTCAACTGGCCATGTCCACTCCCTTGATAACTAATCTAGCGCTCAACTTGAAAAGGCTAGAAGACCTCATAACTCGCCTTGTCCCGGCAGGGGTTGCACATCCATTCACATATACAACAACTTAGCATCCATGGGGGGCCCTTTTTGACCCAACTATCAATCAATTCCAACCCATTCCTCCTAATGGGAACCATGTTCACTTTCAAAACCCTCCAATCACAACAATTTAAACCCCAACACACCTCCCCAAAATGGGAATTGTAAGACCCGTGTCCTAATCCGTACCATTCCATTGGCTTCCGCGGTTCTTCCGGTCAAATTTCGGCAACCTTCGCACCATATCCGGCGTTTGCGCACGATCCTAAGTCAGTTCCCCCGCACCGATGTCAGCTCGATCCGAAACCTATGTCTTAGCGACCGCGTCGTCGCCGCGGTTCCAACGCCGTGACTTGCGCACCGAACCGATACCCAGGCAAGAAGATGCCGATCAGCGTTTATTCCGAAGAAACACCGCGCGTTGCGGATTTCGAGGGAATCTCTACACAATTAGTCCCATCAATCAACCATAAATGCAACCATACCTCAAGTACAACAACCCATCCCTCTTTCTCCACAAAGTCAACTCTCTCTCTCTTCACCCATCCCTCTTTTACTCACTTTTCAAACAAACCCATGCTTCATTAATTACACCCATCACTCCATCACCTCATATCACTCCCATCCTCTCATTTTCTCTCTCATTTTTCTCAAATCTCTCCAAGCAACTCAACCCCACACGTCCAACCCTTCTCTCCCTCCCAAGTGTGGTCCACCCTCTCATCTCTCATCCCCACCATCAAAAGTCCATCAACCTCCATCAAAGTTGAAACTAAGGAGCATTGGAGTCTAAGGGACCAAGAAGAAGGAAGATAAGGTGGGTGATTTGCCATTATTTTAAATTTTAGGGCCCACTTGTTGGTGGGACCCATTTGGATGTATGTGATTTAATCAAGAGGGCCCATAGTGGCGGGGTTCCTCTATCTCACCGTATATCTCTCTCTATCTCTCTCTTTCTCTCTTTCTTTGTAATGGTGTGGATCCCACCAATACGTGTTACATCTACCCCGTCCATCTACATCAGACGGTGTGGCCCACTCTTTCCAGGTGATGATCCACACCATCCGCTGTTTGGATGGGCCCAATGCATATTTTATATATATATATATATATATATATATATATGTATATATTTATATGTGTTATATTTTATATAATATATATAATATAATATGTATTTATATATATATAATATAAGATATATATTATATGTATATGCATATATATTGGTGGGCCACGTCCACATGGGACCCACCACAATGTTGTGATTTTGTGAGTCGTCTAGCGTCCCTGGACGCTGGACGTTGCAACAGCGTGTGCACTGGCAATGGGTGTGTCTGCTAAGCTAAAAAAAAAAAGAAAACTTATTACTTTTAGGGTGGACTGCTCCTGCAGACCCCACCTCGATTCATGAGCCTGATCCACGCCGTCCATTCCATTCTTCAGCCCGTTTTAGGCGTTGAACCAAGAAATGAAGCTGATCCCATTTTCTAGCGGGCCATACCATAGGAAGTAACGGCGTTACCATTAAAATCCACCCTGACCCTCTTATTCGCCAAAAGTGGGCCGCATATTGGACTCCTTTGGTTGGTCTTGGACTGAGGAATCGAGTGGCTGGAGTGGATCTTGCATCTGTGGGCCCCATCTACTAAAAACCACTGAAAAAAAGGAGCAAAGACAGCAGCAGCTGTTGCTGTCAGCGCACGCAGCAGGCGGACGGGCTGGGGCTCACGGCCCCAGCTGTGGGCCCCACCTTGATGCTTTCAACCATCAACACCGTGCATTTGATGGGTCCCCTCAGTCCACACGTCCACTCCAAAAATCAGCCTTATACGGAACTCAGGTGGGCCATACCATTTAAAATCATGTGAAGACATGCCAAAACATATAAAATCACTTGGTGGGGCCTACCTGAGTTTTGGATGTTGTTGAAATTTGGTTTGGACCGTTAGTCGATGGGACACACATAATGAGTGGGTGGATTTGTGAACCACATTTCGGTCGGCCCCACATCCGCCCCAAGGTCCAATGACCTTATCAACAGGTGGACGTTAAATAAACATTACGGTGGGCTCCCTGCCCACGTGACTCGATCAACAGGTTGGATAGAAAATAAATATTGCGGTGGGCCCCTCCCTGGCATGGCCCTGTGAAAGGGTTGGGTGCACTAAACATTTCGGTGGGCCCTGGTCCACACGACCTATCAACAGGTTGTATGGAAAACAAACATTGCAGGGGCCTATTTTAGACGGAAAATAAATAGCGGTGGGCCCTATCCAGGCCCATGTGACCTTATGAATAGATTGGATGATAAATAAATATTTTAGTGGGCTAACCTGGTCCACATGACCTTATGAACAGTGGTTGGAAAATAAACATTATATTGGGCCCAGTGGGTGGAAAACAAGCATTATGGTGGGCCCGCTTATGTATGTATTGTAAATCACACCCTCTATTAGTGTGGGCTCCATCATGATGCATGTGTTTCATCCAACGAGTCCAACCGTTTGGGGATAAATTAAGGCCCATTGTGGAGGCCCATATTCATGCATTGGTGGTCCTTGTCGAGGCCCACCTTGATTTGTATTAGGGCCCATATCATGAGGCCCATTGTGATGTATGCAAGCCTATGTGACTAAGCCCATGTTGATGCATTTGTGGCCCGTCATTGAGAGCCCACCTTGATATATGTAAGACCCATGTATGAGGCCATTTGATGTATTAGAGGCCCATGGGTCGAGGCCCAATAAGATGTACAAAAGGCCCATTGAAATGTGTGATTCATGAAAGGCCATCCTTTGGGAGCAATGTTGGTTTGATGTCCACATTGTGAGGATAATGTTGGTTAAATGTCCGTATTACGATTCTCCCTAAGGCCCATTAATAGGCCCATACCTGTAGTATATAGGCCGTCCAGGCCCATCTTCATTTTGATCAGAGCCCATCACCACATAACATGATTAGTATAGATCCATGATTCATGATCATTCGCACCATATGTATGCCTGATGTGAGGAGTGACCGATCATAGCATATGCCTTTGGACAGACTGTTTATGGGCTCCCTGATAGGCGGAGTTGCCTCATATAAGTGCATGGTATATACAGGACTGTTGCATGATTGATAGTGTGACTCATGCACTTGCATTTGTGTGATTGTAGTTACTGTATGCCCTAGCGACATCAGGGCCATAGCCTCCATAGACACATCGTGGATGGCTGGGTTGGATACCGAAAATATTTGGTTCTAGTATCGCGACGCCATAGATGTCCCCGGGTGAAAATCCCTAAACCCGATGGTACCAGAGGATGACTCCAATGTCGAGACCGAGTGGATATATGAGCGCACGAGGGCCGAATACCAGGAGGCCGCGTTTCCCACCTGTGTCGTGGTCGGTTGGAAAGGAGTGTGGCCTTACTCGCCCAAGGGTAGGGGGCAATACTAGGTGAGTTTGACCGGCTCGCGAATGGGTCCGCTATCAACGTGCGGATAGGTATTGGCGGACTATTGGCCGGCGGATAGTGAGGTTTCTTACGCTCACTTGGTGTGCGGCTAGGAGAGCGACAGTGCCATTTGGAGTGTATTGAACCCGGTGATTATCCGAATGAGAACTATTGATATATGATGAGGTTTGGCATGCTTAAGTTGCATCTCACAACGCATGGCGTGTTATGGCCGATAGCATTCATATCTTACACCGCATAGCCTTGTACGGTGATTGCATTCATGTACTCATCACCATGATTACGCATTACTCGACCTTTGCATTTTAAGCACGCTTATAGTGCGCACATACTCACACCACCCTCTAAGCTGTCTAGAAGCTTATACACGATTGCTGCGGGCAGGTGACACCAGGACGCAGTCGCAGCCTTAGTCTCGCCATAGTTGGACCGTGCAGACGAGCTTCTGGAGTTTTGTTTCTTTTATTACATTGTATTTTCCCTTTTTGTCGCATTGTACTAAAAAGTTTTTGATCATAGTGGATTTTGTAGTGGTGTTCTTGTGCTTATTGTTTGTGGGTTATGCTTTTGTTATGCTCATTATGAATCAGTTGATGATTTGAAACCCTCCTTGTAGTATCCCAGGATCGGAACCTGGTGAATGGGTGTCGGGATCCGAGAATGGGGTTCTACGGAGGTTGTCGGGGCCGGATTCGGCGATCGGGAATTTTGTGAGCCCCAACACACTTCCCCAAAATGGGAATCAATGCAAATACTGGTAGAAGGCTAGTTCCCTGTCCACTTTCCTCCCTCTAATGGGAGCCAATCAATGCTTTAGCTTGCGTATTCTAGTCAGTCTCAATCTAGTCAATTCCAACCGCCTCCCCCTAATGGGAATTTGTTTCAATTTCAACCTAGTCAACCACAACATTAACTTACTATTCTTGTACATCATTGCTAAGAATCACCGAAACATTAAAGAAATCGACCATTATGAAGAAGATGTCAATCGAGCTCCGCAAGGAGCATGATCTCCTCATTCCCCACCAAATGAAATTAATCGACTTCAAGAACACTTTGAGAATCGGCTACGAGCCATGCAAAGCGAGCTTCAGAAGTAACATGGGATAGAACTTCCATCCACAGAGTTTATGGATCTATCTCTTCCTCGATGCCAAGTACTTGCAAACTTCGAAGAACCCAAATTTCAACTTTACAATGACATAGGGTGCCCTACCGTACACTTAAAGCCGGCTTTCTATGGCAAACTTAATACTGTGGTAGGAGATGATGAAGTATTGATCCGTTTGTTTTAGAAATCCCCTAAGGGGCGTTGCGTTAGATTGTACATGTCTCTCGACTATCACAAGATCAAAACATGGGAACAATTGTCCCATGCATTTATAAATCACTTTGCATATACAATCTAAACGCAGCGCCTCGAAGGTCAAATTTGGTAGCCCTCAGGCAAAGGAACGACGAGACATTGTCGGCATATGTTGGGCAATGGAGGTCCATGGCCGCACGAATGAAAATGCCCATCGATGAAGAAGAGCAAATCTCTATAATTATCCATTCGGCCAGTCCAAATATATAAGGATATTTGATCTCGTACCCGTATGACAATTTTACCCAGTTGTTCCATTCAATGGAACAAGTGAAAGCCAAAATAAGAGCCGATACAATTGCACCATGGCCCCACCAGTCTACCCCTACACAAAAAGTGAAACCCGAATAAAAGGTAGACATGTATAGAGTTACGAATAGGGACATGGCCTCTCTTCGCTCAACAATCACCAACAATGTCATCGCTTCAACACAAGGGGTACCAATCGCTCCTCAACAAGAACAACAATGCTCATAACCACAACAACTACCACCTAGGTGGAATCCTTGATACTTAAATCAAAACAGACAGACGGGCGTGGCACAAACACCTATGCATTTCACCCCTCTGACTCAGTTATACATCAACATTATGACTACATTGGTCCAGAGGCAACTCCTGCAACTCTCCAACCTAGGCCTCCGTTAAACCCATTACTTCTGAACTATAATGAGAATGAGTATTGTGCATTCCACCAAACACAACAGAACCTTATTTCTCTTTAAAACACGTAGTCCAAAATCTGATAAATCAGAAAAAAATCACGATTGCTACCCCTAAAACCGTTGTTGCTAACCCTATCAACATACTCAAGAATCGTCTACCACAACATCAAGTGAGACCCAGTGCATTGGGTGGCCCCATTTAGGGAGACTACCTCCCCCATGTCTTTCAAGCAAGCTCGGCCATAAGCTATGATCGAGAATTTCCCCTACTCATCTTACGAGGGGCACCACCCCCACCTCGATTGATCCTCCAAGGGAAGGCTCCAGTGCCACACAGTAGCACTCTCTACCACATGCAACAAACATGGGATTAACCCCTAGTGTTATAAGGAAGAGCCCATACATCCGTACCATCCAACAACTACCACCAGTCATGGACCCACTAGCCAGCGGTCCTTACAGGGAAGGCCTCAGAACCTTCCCCCATCGCCAATCAGATCCCATATCATCCACAACTTTCATATAGGAAGGATACCCCTCCCCGTCTGCATACCGCATGAACTTGCCAAGTCCACCCAGCCGGTCCAGGAAAGCTTTCCTACACAACTCCTGATAATCTTGAGGGCACCTCCAACCCCACGATTAAACCAATGACTCCAATCACTAACTCACCATCGCCTTTTGAATCCCCACCTCCTTTGGTTCTTCAAGGAATTGTGGTACCAATTTTTGACAAGAAGGTAGTCCCATAACATTGCCTAGAATGCTCTGAGGTGGAAAATATAAATCCCAATGGGAGGTGCTTTCAAAGAAAATGACCTAAAGAAGATCCTAAGGGACCCTTGGACCGACATCTAAAACTGACACCACATACAATGTGGCAGCCAACTCAAGACCATTCCAGCCCAAATTTCCATTTGAAAACTCTTATGTACATCACAAACACACTGAGAGATCTTTGTTAAGACTCCACATGACGTGAACATCTCTCAGGAAGTACAACCTGAAATAGTTTCGCATATGATAGGCCAGCTCCTTGCACCCCGAGCTATCACCTTTTCTGATGACTACCACCAGAAGGTTGTGAACATGGGAGATCATTAAACATAACAATTTGTCATAAGGATTGCAGTATCTCACTTGTACTAATAGACAATGGTTTTAGCTTGAATGCCTGCCCACTTTGGATTGCTCTGTATTTAGGATTGAAACCATCCATGTTTAAACCAAGCAATATGAATGTAATAGCATTTGATAACTCTCAAAGGCAAGAATAGGGAGAGATTGACATTGAGTTACAAATCGATACAGACGTACATACACCATCACTTTTAAGGTCTTGGACATTCCCTCACTCAATCTCCTCCTCGGATGACCCTGGCTACACAAAGTTGGGGTTATACTATCAATTCTCCACAGGAGAGTTACATCCTTGGGAATAAGGTGCTCTCCATCTTAGCAAACCTCGAACAACTTTTCCCCACAAAAACAGTCCACCTTGGGGAACCTAACATCTCAGTTATTGACGCATGACAGTTAGATAAAGGCAATTCGTATCATAACTTTCAATTTGAAGCAGTGGATCATGTTCTAGTAATATGCCCTGTGGAATCTAACTATATTTTTACTCCAGTTGAGCACTAGATCTTAAACTATCGGCTCTAGCATCAAGATACCGCCAAAGTAATTGAAGTTCGAGAAAGAGTAGAAAAGGCGAGACTGAGATATGAGATTCCTTCATAAGAAGAACCAGATGAGTCAGGCCCTAAGAGGAGGCAGAGAGGTCAAGAGATAAATCATCCCTTTCCCTTCGCACCAATACAATTCATTAATATTGGAGTCATCCACCTAGGCCAAAACCTGAATTCTAGCCCAACAAGTTATAACCACAGTCTCACTCATGAAGAGCCGCCTAAGCAACATCTAGGCAAGGGGTAAGAGTTGCCCCATCATGATTGGAACACCACAATGGTTCCATTAGAACTACAACACCCTGAAGAGATTCATGACACCAGGAATGAACAAAGGTCCGACGTGTCTGACGTTGAATCAAAACCTAGTCCATGTGACATCATGATGATTGGGCACGATATAAACGATCCACCCATTGCACTCTCGAGCCTTGCCTCTCGAGGGAAGGGAGTGTTAGGCTCTTAGTTCATCATCCCCATGACGCTTGTATCAGCCGACCAAACGTATCAAAGTGTTGATAAAAAAAGGCCCCTATAAGTAGTCATTGGAACCCCAAGCAAGGCCAAGAGAGATGTTAGTCTAGAACACCTGCTTGCTCGATGTTTGAGAAATTCAAAACAAAAAAAAAAATGAAAATCCAAAAACATAAAAAAAATTCTCAAAATGCCAAAAAACCAAAAAACTTTTTAAAAACAACATACAATAAAGTGTCACACTCATCTGAAGAGCTGCATGAAGCCAAAGTCGACATCTATGGCTTTGACATAAAACTAGACTTCGAACTCATGTTTTTGAAAAAGGTCAATGATGTAGAAAATGATAATCTGACTCCTGAACTTGAGAATTTTCTCAATAAGTCCAATTTAAAGGCTAACGTTGCAAAATAATAAATCTCGGAACTTCTGAGACTCCTCAGGAGGTAAGTATTAGGAAATCCTTGTCTCCCAATGATAGGCAGAAGATGATTGAGTTCTTGAAACGACAGCCATCAAATTTTACATTCTCTTACATAAACATGCCTAGACTCGATGAAGATTGTACATCGTATACCCACGAAGCATGAAATTAAACTCGTTAAGCAAAAATTGAGAAGAATGCGGCCAGAATAGATCCTAAAAATACAAGAATAAGTCATCAAGCAATATGATGCATGTTTCCTAGTAGTATCCAACTATTGAGAATGGCTCGCTAACATTTCCCAATGCCTAAGAATAATGACAAGGTCCATATGTGCATTGACTTCTGTGACCTTAAGAAGGCCAGCCTGAAGGATGACTTCTCATTGCCCCACATTGATACTTTGGTCGACAGCACAATGAGTGACAAAATTTTCACTTTCATGAATGGACTCTTCGCCTATAATCAAGTCAAGATGGTCATGGAAGACCGTGAGAAAACATCATTTTTCACACCGTGGGGGACTTTCTACTACCGAGTCATGCCATTCGGATTAAATAATGCAGAAGCCACCTACTAACGGGCCTCAACGATACTTTTTCATGCAATGATGAACAAAGAACTCGAAGTCTATGTGGATGATATGGTCGTCAAATTCTGAAGCATCGAAGGGCATTTTAACGATCTCGAAAAGCTCTTCGAACAATTGAAAAAATTCAAGCTTTGCCTCAACCCACAGAAGTATGTCTCCGGGACAACTGGGGGTAAGTTACCCAGATTAATTGTCAGCGAAGATGACATTCGGGTTGATGCATTGAAGTCCAATGCAATCATCGAAATGCCACCCCCAAAGAATGAAAAATTGATACGAGGTTTCTTAGGCAAAATATAGTATATCAATTACTTTATCGCTAAACTCACATCTATATGCGAGCCCATATTTAAGCTGCTTCACAAAAACATGTCAAAGGACGACCATTAAATTCGTCATAGCTAGTAGTCCCATCAGTATGAGGACGACCGTTGTTACTATATATCTCAATAGTGAAGGATGCCATAGGATGTGTCATTGGCCACCATGATGATACGGAAAAAAAATGAGTAAGCAATCTACTACCTTAGTCACCTACTCAAGGATTTTGAATCCAGATACTCTCCAATTACAAAGACATGGCTTGCCCTCGTATGGGCTACTCAATGCCTATGTCAATATATGATAACTTATCCAATCCTTCTGCTTACATGAATGGATCCATTAAAGCATCTATTCGAAAAATCTGAAATTGACTGATAGAACAGAAAATTGGCAATTGTTGCTTTCTGAATTCAACGTTACCTGTGTCACCTAGAAAGAAACAAGCACTGGCCAATCACCTCGCAACACACTCACTAACCGACTACCAACTATTAAAGACCTTATTTCCTGATGAGGACATCCTATTCCTCAAAGAAGAATAAGGGTCAGAGACAAACGAGTGGACCTTGCATTTAGATGGTGCAACTAACGTCAAAGGAAGTAGGGTATGGATAATCCTTTACTCTCCTGATGTTTTGGCTACACCAGCATCCATGCTAGAAATTCCTAAAGGAGCACTCCAATGGGAACTCAAAGCCAAACTTCAGGAAGCTCGGCATTTTATTGAAGAAGTCGAAATGCCCCCTGACAAACATCCTTAGTATATCGACATCAAGAGATATCTGGAAGATCAAGTATACCCAAAAAAGCATCACTTTGATGGACCGCCGAACAATTCAACGACTAGTCGAATATTTCATAATTAATTGCGGTATCTTATACAAATGGTCCTTCAATCAGATCTTGTTGCGATGCATAGACAAGGTAAAAGCTGTAAAAATCATGTCTAAAGTTCACGATAGAATTTGCGGCCCACACATGAACGAACACAGGTGGCCAAGAAAATCCTACGACTGGGATACTACTAACTGAATATGGAATCCGATTATTGCCAACATGTCAGGACATGCTTTAAATGCTAGGAACATGCAAATTGAATGCACGTGCTTGCTTTAGAGTTGTATAACCTCATGACACCCAGGCCTTTCACAATGTGGGGCATTGACATCATCGGTAAAATCACCCCCAGGGCATTCAACAGCCACGAGTACATCCTGGTGGCAATCGATTACTTCATCGATGGGTGAAAGTGTTATCCTATACTACTATAGTAGCATCACATGTGGTATGATTCCTATAAAATAATATCATCAACTGATACAGAATCCCACAACTCATCATCACAGATAAGAGGACACCCTTCGTAAACTAAAAGGTGGACAACTTTCTTGAACGATTCAAAGTCAAAAGGCATTGATCAAGACCGTACTAACCGTAGATAAATAGAGGGGTTGAAGCTACCAACAAAATGCTCACTCGCATCCTCGAGAAAATGGTGTAAACATACCATGACTAGTTGGAAATGCTTCTGTACGGACTTTGGGCTTATTGAACATCCATACGCACCGCAATAGGCGCCACTCCATACAAGCTTACATATGGAATGGAGGTTGTTCTACCATTCAAAGTAGAGATTCCCTTACTATGCGTATTGTTGGAAAGTGAAGTGGAAGAGGAGAATGATTACAGGCTCATTAAGATCAATTATATTTGAAAGATGAAATGCGCATGCGAGCTCTATAACATTCTCAGACTTACTAGAAAAGGATTGCACAAGCATACAACAAGTGGATATACAGAAGAACATTTAGAGTAGGAGACATAATTATAAAGAAAATCCTACCTCCTCACTTGCCCGATCGAAGGGGCAAATTTTAGTTTATCTAGGAAGACCCGTTCATCGTTCGAGAAGTGCCCCCAGAAGGCACGCTTCGCCTCACCAATATGGAGGGTTCTCCTTGAGCCAATCAACGCCGACAATGATGAAATTCATCATGGCTAGTGGGTAGGCCAAGGAAGTTGTCTGAAGTAGGATTTTATCCCTCCCTTTACTTGCCCTCAGCCAAAAAACATTTTTTAAAAAAAAAAACAAAAACAAAAAACAACGTATGTATAAAAAATGAATAACGAGTCAAATCACCCAAATCTCAAGAAACAATAAGGGTGTATATATACAAAGAGAGAAAATTGAAAAAAATAAAATGAGGGCAAACTTTACCAACATACTCTACCCTTAAAAAAGATCCTGACATTGGGCAACGTATTCCGAAGCTCCCACTACCTTAAAGCTTTTGTCGGCCAGCAATGGGAGAAATTCTTATCACAATAAAATGGGCAAGGTAAAAACCTCCAAGGGCACCTCGAATAAAAATAGTAGATGCACAATAGACCTGGTGAAAACCCATAAGGGCGCCGGGGAAAAAAAGCAAACCTGCCAAGAACAAATACTTGCGACATGACAAAAATCGAGAAGGGTGCATGGGAAAAAACGATGGGTAAAACTAAATATGACAAAAACTCGTAAGGGAGTTACGGGTAAGAACTGTATAGAAAAAAATAAACCAATTTTTTTTTTTTAAAGGAGAAGAAGAGAACAAAATAATAAAGGAGAAAGGTGTTTCAGTCACAAGAATGAATACATATCCTAAAGTCAAGATATAATAACCACAATGTTTCAAGAACTGTCATCACAACCTAAGCTAGGGGACAGAGATCCCCACTACATACTTCCATGGGTTTTTTCAAAACCCTCATGAATAAATTCGAAGCTCATAAAGGATGAACGATGGAAAAAGTCAAATGTCTAATCCCACCATCTGGCACCTAAAACACAAACCATGCTCGGAAAGAACATACAAATGTTCTTTTCATTACTTTCATTTCATATACGCATATTTAGGAGATCCTAGGGCATGTTTGGTATGTGGAATTTAATGGTATTGAATTGTATTAGATGGGATTAACATCATTATTCCACAATGATTGCATGTCTGGAAATACCATGGTATTGTAGCCATCCAATCCCATGTTTGGGATAAAAAAATTGCTACAGGAAAACACTGGATTAAGCAAAATCATCTTTGGTGGGCCATGGAATTATAATCAACAGACCAAATTCACAACAGATGTTGTTCACTTGTACACATATATAACCAGAATGTCACATGTAAACGGTGTATATGGATGGACGACACAGATAAATGCATGCTTCAATGTAGGGCCCACATGTGTAGTGGATTTCAAAATCCACAAAAATCCTACATGGGACCAAATGCAATTCCATCCCACCTAATCCCAACCTTTCCCATCCTCTCTAAATGCTTGACGGAATTGCAAGGGACCAAATGCAATTCTATCCCATCTAATACCGCGCCAAATGCCCCCTTAAATACAAAAATGGGTAGCACACATTTATAAATAAACCACATACCCAACACAAGGAAATAAATACATGACTCTCCTGTATCCAATTTTTTTTCTTTTAAAGGGCCAGAGCACAACACTAAAACAACACAAAAGCACACATCTCCAATAAAACTCAATCAGTTTGTGGACACTTTCCATAGGGGTCCGATGAGTCAAAACTCTTGCGAAGGTAGACCCCAAGACCAGTAGCTAACTCCCTGACTGGGGCAATGTCACGATCTCTCTCTCTCTCTCTCTCTCTCTCTCTCTCTCTCTCTCTCTCTCTGCAGGTTCTCTCTATCCACACGGAGGCTGTCTAGCTCCTCCAAAAGAATCCTCTCCTAATACATTTAGTTCATACCAGCCTCTGGCTCTCCACTATCTCCATCATCTATGAAACCTGATCCATAAAGTGTTCGTGAACTGATGATAAGGCATTAGACACGGTAGAACGATGACTTCTGCCTGATGAGGAAGAACCCCCCCTAAGAGTTTTAAGGCGTGTATTGGTGGAGGAGGTTCCGAAAACCCCCAATCTTCCTCCTCTCAAAGTATCCAACAGAGCATGTGCCTGATAGATTGTTAATAAAAGATCCATCGACGATATGTAGCAGTCATCTAAGTTTAGAGCAAGAAGGAAGATCAGAAATGAGTCTGGTGGGGTTAACTCAGAAATGAGCCAGACCTGTCCATTTAGTAAAAGGGTCTAGATCTAAAATTTGGACTTGTACCCATTCAGTAAATGGACGGGTTTGGTTTTCGCTATACCCGCTTAAACTCGACCATTTACAGCCTTAGATGGATCGGATTTATCTTCAAAAAATTTAAATTTTGATTTCAATGAAGATTGATTTTGATCATGATTTGATTTCAATAAAGACTGATCTTGATCATGACCATTGGGTCATGAATCGATGGATCGGATATATATTCAAAAATCCAAAAAATTGATTTCAATAAAGAGTGACTTTGATCATGACTGTCGGATAACGAAATGATTAACTGAATTTATGAAAAATTTAAAATGTGCATCTCGACTCCAATGTTGTCTGCTTCCCCAATCCCAGCGGGGTCATGCTCCTCCAAAAAGGGAACACATACAAAAATGATCAAATTAAAAATAAAAATAAAAATCCCACTTGACGACACCTCCTCGCGAGATCAACTAAATAATTTCAAAATAATGGTCTAAAAAAAATTGTAATAAAAACTTCGTGAAACAATGTTCTATATGTAGGGATTCTTCTGGAACCAAATCCATTAAAATATATATATATATTTGTTTAAAAAAAACAATGTGCACGATATCCAAGGCGCTGGACTGTCTTCGATACCCTAAAGTGGATACGGACCCAACAATAAAAGTTGATTTTAGTTTCTTTCAGATACTTGGTTTTCTCCAAAATCAAAAGAGGAGATGACTAGCCTGAACTTCCCGTGCCAATCTAAGCGTCTCGTAATAAGAAATGAATATATATATATATAGGGAAAAGGTACTATGCGCTCGACCTCACGAGTCCGTCCCATGAGGTCGAGCTGTGTGGGCCCCATCATGAAGCGTTTCGAACATCTACCCCATCAGTTAGATGCACCATTCCATCATGGGCCTAGGTCTCAAAAATCAAGTCAATCCGTGACTTGTGTGGGCCACCTCACATACAGAAGTGGGGAGGGGCTGCGCACCATTAAAACATTCATAATCATTTCTTGGACCCATCGAGATGTGGTTTGAAAATCCAGCCCATCCATTATGTGTGTCCCACTTGGATGAGGGTTCAGACCAAGTTTCAGCAGCATTCAAAACTAAGGTAGGCCCCACCAAGTGCTTTTATATGTTTTAACGATGTCTTCACATGATTTTAGATGGTATGGCCCACCTGAGTTTCTTATACGGCTGATTTTTGGGATATCACATAATTTAAAGAGGACCCATCAAATGCACGGTGTTGATGGTCGACACGCATCACGGTGGGGCCCACACAGCTCGACCTCACGGGAACTTATCGTGAGGTCGAGCGCATAGTACCTTTTCCCATATATATATATATATATATATATATATATATATATATATATATATATATATATATATATATATATATATATATATATATAACCAGCTCCTATGTAGTACATATGAACTTTTTTGAGAACTCATCATATCTGATGAATCTCACAAACCTGAACAGTCCACATGAAGTAGAACCTCATGAAACCTCCTAGAACTAATTTTTACATTGATCCGAAACTTTGGTGGGCCATGAAAAATGCAAACAGTTTCTTCCCTTGATTTGAATTTCTCTTTGCTATGGCCCAACATAATCTTAAATCAAGGTGAAAATTCACCCCATACGGTTTCATGGGATTTCGCATCTTATGGACCGTTCGGATTCGACACCCATGACACGTGTGCAAAGGTGGGCGCGTGCTTAGGTGCCTAGGTGAGCATGCCTCTCTCTCTCTCTCTCTCTCTCTCTCTCTATATATATATATATATATATATATATATATATATATATATATATATATATATATATATACAGTTTGCTTGAGAATACCGCCCACTGTGGGCCTCTAACTACTTGAAATCCAGATTTGCAGATAACCTCAATACACCCATGCCAGTCATGCATGAAAGGGTTGCAATATGACGACTCATGAAGTTGTACAAAGCATAGGGACACATCACAACATTTTCCCTAACCCTCAAAAAACACCCAGGTTTCTCTTTTTCAAAGAGAGAGAGAGAGAGAGAGAGAGAGAGAGAGAGAGAGATATTATCAACAAAGACATTTCGAACAAAGAGAGCCAGACAGTATCTATGTCTAGCCCAGAGGTGAGGTGTCTACTCGCTTCAACATTCGATTCGCTAGTAACCTTTACTAAAGAAGGACATCTGTAGACACCCCACCCAATTACAAGAGGTACCTACTTATCATCTTAGCCATGCTTCGATAAAATTGGACCACTAGCAGAACACCAAATGGATCGGATCACTTAATAAAACAACTCATATTAATCATCACCTACAAATAATATGTAAGAGATAAAAAATTAAAAAAATTAAAAAAAAGGACCAAATTAGAAACTATTTGGAAAATCATGACCATGGGATGTAAAAGCCCCTGACCTTGTGATTTTTTGCATGACAACATAGGCTTGAAAATGGCCAATGACATACTAGCCCTAGGGGTGTACACGAACCGAGCTAGCTCGGTTAGCTTGCTCAATTCGACTCAAAAAAGCTCGATTCGACTTGGTTAGAAGTTGAGTTCGAGCCGAGTCGAGCTCATTTTTTGAGCTCGAAAATGAGTTCGAGCCGAGTTCGAGTTGGCCCGAGCTCAACTCGACTCGGATCAAACCCAACTCGAATTGAACTCAGATTGAACCAGTTCGGTGACTCAGTTACTTTGATATTGATGTTGCTCACCAAGTGTTTGATGAAATGACTCAACGAAGTGTAGCTGGTGGCAAAGAAGGTATACATATAAAACAAATACCTTTTTTTTTTGGATTTTTATGTTGCTTGGAAGGTATTTGATAAAATACCTAAACAACCTTTGCTGCTATTTTAGAGACAATGGGATTTTGAAGGTGCAGTCCAGGTGTTTGTGGAAATGCCGCACAGAAAAACTCGGCTCGATCTTGGCTCGAACTCAGCCCGAACTGGCCCGAGCTGCTGAGTGAACCGAGTCGAGATGGCGAATCAGGCTAAAGGACCAAGCCATGCTGAGGCCAGCTAGTGGCCGAGCCGAGTCGAGCTGAGGCCAGTTCGACTTGGTTCGGCTCGATGCACACCCCTAGCTAGCCCGTCACTCTGTCACCTCCAATCAATAGGCCACAGCTCTCACCGACAAGCTATAAGTTATAACTAACCAGTGGTCCAAGCAAGACCTTCAGTTTTCGTCTATAAAATCTCATACCCGCTGACTAAAAGAGGGAGGTGAGGGTAGTATCCAAGGGCAACACAATGTGGAAGTATGGGGCTTGTTTGAGTCCAACACTGTAAATCCACTAGTAAATTTCATAATGGTTGGTTATCAAAGCAACTCAAGTGAGGAGTAGGGGTACAATCGAGGACGTTCGATTATCTCTTTTCAAAAAAAGAGTGTTTAATTTCACATTTTCTCCCACCTCTTCAAGACGAATCGATTCCAACTCCAAACATTCTAAGATAAAACAGATCTTTCTATTTCATTGGAGATAAATCTTTCTATTTTATTTCTTACCTCACTTATTTCTTTTCCTTAAGTTCATTTATCTAAAACCTCAATCCCTATGTGATTAAGCCAAGTGTGACATTGCCAAAGTTCAATGAAATTCTCAAAGAAATCAACAAAACTTCATCGAGTAAATACAGATATGGGTAGAAAAGAGTGCCTAACTCATTCATTTTCTGCAACCCAAAGCCCTTAGCTGGTATCTAAAAGTGCAAACCGATGCGAATAACTAGTACCGAGAATTTATCGAATTTCTGTCTCTCATGACGTTTCCACAAATTCTAGCAATTCATAAATCCTGAAGTTGTGCTTTGAATAAGTAGAGACTCCAAAACACCGTAACCAAACCAAACGTGCCATTCTATCTATCCTTTAAAAATAAATAAATAAATAAAAGGGGTATTATACAACTATGAAAATCAAACCCAACCAAAGCAATCATTTAAACTTGGCATCGCCCCAAAAGAGCGCCAATTTCCGTTCCTTCCTTTCTCACCATATACCAGTCCCACGTCAAGAGGGCGAGAAATAGACGGACGCAGGCAGCGATCAGAGTCTTTTCTTCATTTTACATGTTAACCATCCATTCTTCGCATGATCGTGTGGCCATCGATCACCAATATCTTCCCCGTTCATTTTTCGCATGATCGCCAGCATCATTGCCAACCTGGAATTTGTGCTTTCGATGATCTCAATAAGTGGGCCGTATAAATCAACGTTGGGGATGTAGCTCAGATGGTAGAGCGCTCGCTTAGCATGCGAGAGGCACGGGGATCGATACCCCGCATCTCCATTGTATGCTTTTTAATTTTTTTTCTGTAACTCTTAACCGTCCGTTTTTCGCTTGATCGTGGGCCACATGCTCTGGTCCACACATCAGGTTGGTCCACTGATCAGGTGGGCACATCTGTATACTAAGGATGACCAACGGCTCTCTTACTTCTTTCGACCATGGATTGCTCACGATGGTCCTGGGCTCATTAGCGGTCTGGATCTCCTACACGTGTGCAGAGGTGGCACGCACGCTGCAAACGGCAGGCACGCAGCGCATTGGCGCAGATTGGGTACTACCCACGCCAGGACTTAGCTATATACGGGCGGTCCTGTCAGGGACTCTGTCGGCACCACCATGATGTATCCTTTTTATCTACACCGTCCATCCATTTTGATAGCGCATTTTATGTTATGAAGCAAAAAAGGAGGTAGATGTAAGGCTTAAGTGGACCACACCATAGGAAGCCGTGGGGATTGAATGCTCACCGTTGAAAATGTCCCGGAGCCACATAAGTTTTGGATAAGCTAGTATTCATGTTTTCTCTTTAAACACGTCCCCGTGACTTGATCAACAGTTTTGGATGGCAAATAAAAATCATTGTGGGCCCTGAAAAGATTCAACGGTGAGCATCATTGTCACCATGACTTCCTGTGGTGTGGTCCACTTAAGCGTTAGATCTGTCTCCTCTTCCAGTAGAGTCCTAAAATGGCCAATCAAATGGATGGACAGTGTGGATAAAATAGATGCATCATGGTGGGTCCCACGGATCCCATGACGGGACGTCTCTACATAGGTCCTGTCCGGGTAACCCAAATTCCCATGCGGACTGGACTTAAAGAATTTATAATAGTGAATTCACCTTTTTTTAACAGGGAAAATGTTCATTTGTCCGTACGTGCCTCGTATAGAAGGCTCTCTTTGTGGGGAAAAAAAATGTCATTTAAAAAAAGAACACGGGCTTAATCCAAAATTGAAATTTAGCCCATTTCTTAATCGTTGTGATCCTATCAATTTTTTTTTTTTTTTTTTTTTTTTTGTGGTTAGCTTGTTAGTACACACCCCATTGTCAGTACACACTCCACTGTTAGCCACCCCCACTAGGGAATCGATACCAAGACCTCAGTGTTGAAACGAGGGCATTTTCACTCGGTTTATCACTTGAGCTATGGATTAAGGTTTTGATCGATCATTTTAATCAGATAATCATAAATTGACAAACTGATTTTTCTAATTATGTATTTAAAGCCATCTCTAGTATATTGGTACAATAATATTGTGTATTAATTCTGAATTGTTCTTTCCTGTGTTGTCTATATATGATGAGTTTTACTCTTAAATTTGGACTGATGAGATGAAATTAAAATCCATTACATATGGATAAATTGGATCTGTTTCATGATAACCTAGTGGACCCCACATAAGATGTGAATGGTTTTAAAACATGAGGCCCTTTTACACAATGATCATTTGGTCGTTTTCTTTTTACTTGGTATTTTTTTATGAGAGGAGAGAATTTTTATTTTTATTTTTACATTCTTCATTCTTTAATTTCCTTTATAGTCTTTTTTTTAAAGATTTTTTTATTTAATACGAATGGTGGAAGCTTGTGAAATCAAGTACGGTGTGATATAATATTATGATGGACGAATTTTTATAATGAAAGTATGTTGTAATGAATGAATTTTGTAATAAAAGAATATTATAATACATAAAGTTTATAATGGAAGAATGTTATAATAGATGAATGTTATAATGGATAACTATTATAATGGATAAATTTTTGTAATAAAATAATCTTGAGATGAAATTATGTTGTAATGGATGAATGTTATATGGTAGATCATCGATATTTATTGTGAATCGCTCATATTCACTGTGGATCATCGATATTTTCACTATGGATCGTCAATATTCAGTGTAGATTGTCGATGTTCATTGTGGATCGTTGATATTAAGAGTGGACTACTGATATTCACTGTGGACCGCTAATATTAAAAGTGGAAAATTGATATTCACTGTGAACCGCTGATATTAAGAGTGGATTACTGATATTTCCACTATAAATCGTAAATATTGACTATGAGCCATCGATCTGACAAAAACGACCATAACTCCTTGTTACATGTCCAATTTTGATGATTTTACTCAGTGAGAAGATAATTTGCCGAATTTTCAAACATATTTAGAATCATCTCATTTAGACACTATTTGATTGCCCTAAGTTCATTATTTATTGTGGATCATTTTGGGTAGTCAAATAGTATCAAAATGAGATGCTTCTTAAGTCATTTGAAAGTTCATCAAATTATCTTTCTAACGAGTATAATATCACCCAAATCAGACATATAATGATAGAGTTATGGCTATTTTCTTCAGATCAATGACCTATAATGAATATCAACGATGCACAATAATCTGAATGAACTTTGAGCTTACTTTTAGATAATCAAATGTTGTCCAAATGAGATAATTCTAAATTTATTTGAAAGTTAATCAAATTAAATTTCTAATGAGTATAAGATCACCAAAATTGAGCATGTAACGAGTGAGTTATGGCTGTTTTCGTTAGACCGATGGTGCATAGTAAATACCTGCGATGCACAGTGGAAATATCAGTGGTCCACTCTTAATACCAGCGGTCCACAGGGAATATCAACGGTCCATTCTTAATATCAAGTATTAATAATGTAGAGTGAATATTGACAATCTACACTAAATGTTGGCGATGCACGGCGAAAATATCGGCAATCTATAATAAATATTGATGATCCATCATACAACATTCATCGATTATAACTTACTTCTATTTTAACATTCTTTCATTACAAAAATTCATCCATTACAATGATTATTTATTATAATATTTATAAATTTTAGCGTTCATCACATTCATCCATTACACATTCTTTCATTACAAAATTTATATATAATAACATTCTTTTATCACAAAATTCATCAATTACAACATCATTCTATTATAAAAATTCATTTATTACAACATTTGTCCATCATTCCCTCCCATGGAAGAAAAAAAATTAAGGAAGAAGAAAATGCAATTCTCATGCAGAAGGGCCCTACATTTTGAACCTATTAACGTCTTATGTGTGGCCCACTGAGTTGTAGTGAAGCAAATTCATCTCATCCACATGTAAGAAGTTTTAATTTAATGACATTGGCCTAAGTTGGGGGATAAAACATATCATAAATGGACCACACGAGATAAAACAATTCAGAATTAATACACACTATTAGCGTAATGGTAGAGCCATAGATAACTTTAAACATAAAATTGAAAAAATTCTTACATCAATTCACGACCGTTCGATTCAAATGAATAAATTAGATTGGGCAAGAGATGAAACTTGAAAGATAAGCCTTGCGATCTTTTTAAAATGACTTTTTTCTTTGAAACGAGAGCCTACCATACCAGGTGTACCTAAGGTAATTTTAGTCCTCCGTAGATAAAAATTGAATTTAGGTAGATCCCTAATCTGTAAGTGTAGGAATAAAACCAAAAATCCCTGTACACGCCCAAAGGAACGTGCCATCACAATCCACACGAAATGACCGAAGGGAACGATCACATACCAACGTATAATAATTGCCATGCGATTAAGTTGCGTGGAGTGTACCCCTGATGTTTTACTGGAATCCAGACCGGGCATCTGATGAGCCTTCTAATGTTCACCATACAAGTTAAAATTCATCCCAATTTATATCTTACGTGGGACACACCAAAGGAAGAAATGTACAATCAAGCCAAAAATCTATATATTCAAGTGGTGTGGCCCCCTAAGTTCTTTAGATTTCTTAATTTTGTTATATTCCTTTATACTGATGGGGAGCACCTGATGATTGGGTTGGATGACATACATACAGCACGGTGGATGCCACATTCGATATGGTGACTTTTCTCTAGTGTACGTCGCCCTCCCCAATGTCCCCTACTATTCCATTTGGTGTGGCCCACATGAGTTATGGATCAGTCTCGATTTTCGTATATTGAACTAACATGGGGAATCACATCTAATGCACGTGTTGGATGGTACTCAAACATCACAGGTGGGCCTCATAAAGCTCGGCCGTATGGTAATTACTATTCGAACTACGTGATCACTCCCCAAAGGAAAGAGCTTGCAGATGCAACGGCTTACAAGTGGGTCCATTTTCACTGATCCAGCCCGTTGATTTCATTGGCTCGCTGCACATGGTCAATGAAAAATCTTCTACATAGAAAAAATTCTAAAATTTTCAATTATAGTTTTAAAATAAAATGGTTAAGTAAAGAAAACATAGAAATGGTGTCCATTTAACCAATAAAAAGGTCAAATTACTGTATCTGGAATTTTAAATATGGGGCATTAGTGGTGCATTTGCCATCTACGGTTAGATCCATCAGACCAACGTTTTAGATCACATTTTCATGGGCCCACCTGGGAATACTTAAAAGCTATACCTACACTTCAATCCTCGGCCTCAGAGCCTCGTATAATATATATAGCTAGTTAATTTGGAACGCGGTTTCGCCGATGACCCAACATCAGCCAGCTAGCTGATGTCAAAACTATGTGGGACCCAACATGATGTATGTGCTTTATCCACACCGTCCATCCAATTTTCCAGCTCATTTTAGGTCGTGAGACAAAAAATGAGCCAGATACAAAGCTCAAGTGGACCACACAATAGGAAAAAGTTTAGGTTGAACCCTTACCGTTGAAAACTTCTTGGGGCCACAGAAGTTTTAAATCAATCTGATATTTGTTTTTTGCCTTCATCAACGTCTGCATGACCTTATTAACAGTTTGGACGACAAACAAACATCACTGTGGGCCCTAGGAAAGTCTCAATGGTGGACATTATTTCCCCACTGTTTGCTGTTGTGTGGTCTACTACAGATGTGGATCTCTATACTTTTTTGCATGATATTCTAAAATGATCTGAAAAAATAGATGGACGGAGTGGATGAAAAATATATATCATGATGGAGCCCACCGAGCTTTGATACCAGTTAGCAGGCTGGTGTTGGGTCACCAGCCAAACCGCGTACGCTAATCTAACGCCTTTAATGCTTCCGTACCACGTTCGGACCGCAACCTCTCTATATAACACTGGTGGAAGGTACTGTGATGGGGACCGTTGGTTTGTCATACACCCATGTGATGGGACGCGGATTGCCTGGTGGCAGATGCTGTGGGACTATTTTATCTACGCCGTCCATCCGTTTTTCCAGCTCATGTTAGGGTTTGAAACCAAAAATGAAATAAGTTCAAATGAACCACACCAGAGGAAACAGGGGTGATTGAACGGTCACCACTAAAAACTTCTTAGAGACCACAAAAGTTTTGGATCAAGCTGATATTTGCGCGTTACCTTCATCCAGGTCTGTGTGACCTTACCAACAGGTTGGATGGCAGATAAACGGTGGGCCCTAGGAAGGTTTTAACGGTGGGTGTCATTATCCCCACTGTTTCCTTAGGTGTGGTCCACTTTAGCTCTGGATCTGCTTCATTTTTTAGGTACATGACCAAAAATGAGCTGAAAAAACAGATGGACGGAGTGGATATAAAGAAAATACATCATGATGGCACCGCATCAGAATGCGATGGGCCATATGCAGAAATGTCAATGGGACGGCCCAAGTCCAACTGACAAACACGCACGCATGGTCCACGTGCATGCTCACACCCGTGCATTCGAACCGACGCTCACACGTGCCCATCATGGATCAGGCTCATCCTGGCCCACTTCAATAGTCCAAGAAATTTGCTACATCTGATCCCAGCCACACATCACAGACCAGGCCCAGCCCAGCCCAACAGTACAATTTAACTGGATCCGAAACAGGCCAAGGCCGGCCCGATTACAAATAGGGCCAAGCGTCTGGACATGCAATGACCAGGAGTGTAGGCCCGAGCCCAACCGTTGATGAGCTGGGCCCAAAGACCTGACCCACCATTTAGCTCCAACCTTTCCCCTGCATGGTTCCAACAAGCGGATTAGGTACTAAACCCAGAGCTATACACGAGTCGAGCTTGGCACAGCAGCCAAGTCCAGTTTAAGTCAATAGCTTGAGCCAAGTTTGGGCTCAAGCTTTCAAGCCGAGGTGGAGTTTGTGCTTTCGAGCCATGGACAACGTTCGGCAGGCTGTCATAACCGGTATGGCCACTCAAATACAATAATAATGTTGGGGAAAAAATACGACAAGTCCGGAGGCCCGGTTATGGAATGGACTAACTCTACCGACATAGTTCGAGGATCCGAAGTAATGGGTCTGACCGAGGCAAGACAGTAAAGCCTGAAGGAGAGACTTAGGAAGGGTTTTTTAGGAAAATTTTCTGTGTACCTTACACCTTAGAGGTTTCCTATTTTTATAGGAACGGGAGGATCCCGTCGTGCAGGGATTCTGTCCCTGATATCTTGGAGATTTGATTTAATCCATTTTTAATCTCTAACCGATCCTGAGATTTCCGGCATCGGGGATCTTTTACTGGATTTTTAGGTCAGTGTTTTCATTAACACCGTCTCTTCCTTGCTCGACTCGGTCCTAACCGACTCTAGTGATGAATGAGTTTCGGCTAGCTGCAAGGATAGAGCTGTTTACCTTCTGTCGGATGAAATGGAACCGATCTGTAATCGATATCTTCTCTTACTCCGATAGCCGACCTTATAACCGACCTAAATATGGGTCAGTTTTATGGTCGGTTTAGTGGCTTCTAAGCTTCGGGCATTAATTGGCCTTTTAGATGTTTCTGCCTCGTCTTCCGAGTCAACTTCATGCATCTTATATACTTTGCCTTTGGCTCATGACTTTATAAGTCTCGGTTGGTGTTTATTCCCTGCGATTCAAGCTAAGTCTCTCCTTTAGGTATTTAGTTTATTTACTTCGGTTGGGCTTGTTGCCTCGGAATCCCCAGGCAGTGTCAATAGAGTTGGTCCATTCCATAAACGGGTCTCTGGACTTGTCATATATTTCCCTAACAGTAAGCCCCCTTACTCCTTGTGTTGACTGTGTTAACGCTAAGGAGTAAAGAGTTTTGGGTCGGCTTGGACCGGAGACTGATATAATGATGGAGCATTTAATGTTCGCAGGAGTCGTCCTGAACATGTGTCGATTCATTGATCGAGGCCGCACGCACGAGAAGCCGTCAGAGCATTTCTTCGGCCAATGAGCTTTGGATGCATGGCGGGGGCGACATCTCCGTCAGTCGGCGCGTGCCACGTGTCGGGTAGGGGAGTCGAAACGGCTGTCGATTCAACTCCTCCATAAATGCCCTTGCCAGGTGGTAAGGCTATAAAAGGAGGAGTGGGACGCCCCTTTCTCATCTTCTCTTCTCATTTTCGCTTTCTCTGTGCTTTCCACCATTTTCGTCTTTCCTTCCTGATTTCCACTTACGTTCGTGTCCTCTCTGCCATCTCCGGTAAGTTCTATCTCTCTCTCTCTCTCTCCCTTTCACTTTTAATTTTTACAACAATGTAAGGTTCTTAGAGCCCCCGGGAGGGAACTTCCGGCGATGAGGCGAAGCGAGACATTTCTGGAATATCTCGGAATCGCCCTCACTGCTGACGGAGATAGCCATTGGTGCCAATGAAGCCTTCTAATATTCAGAGAGGGTAACTGGATCTTCGGCGGAGTGCCCTGCTTCTGTGGGTCCCTCTCGCGGAGAGGCATCTCTGACGACTGCCCCTGACAGACCTAATCCTCATGGGGAGGAAATGGAGGAAGAGGATGAGGGGATTGAAGGGACCAGTGAGTCGGTCCCCACACAGAGACCAGCGAGAACTATTGAATCGGCAGCCGAGGGAGGAGAGGTAGGAGATGAGCAGAAGGGTCTGGTTCCCTCGGTCCTGACCGAGGTAGAACTGGATAGGACCAGGGCCAGGTATCATGTCCCGGACTCATTTATCCTTTGCCTTCCTCTGCCGAGTGAGTTACCTGACCATCCTCCGGCTGGAATGGTCGTAATCTTTTAGGTTGCTCTACAATGCGGCTTGCATCTATCCCTTAGGACATTGCTCGGGATTTACTTTCCCGACTCCAAATAGCACCTGGGCAGATAGTTCCGAATGGGTGGAGGAACTTGTTCGGATACTCGGTGTTGTGGGTTAAGACAGAGCAACCCCTACTAACTATCGATGAGTTCCTCCATTTGTACCAAGTCTGGCCAAATCCGCAGTAGCCCAGCTAGTATTTTTTGTGTGCTTGGTGAAACAAGGGCAGGCCTTTGATAATTGACCCTCCTAATTCCAACAAGCATTGGAGAGATAGATGGTTCTGGGCATGTGGCTGCTGGGAGACTACCTAGCCAGGACTCATTGAACCTCACGTTCCTCGGGCGTTCTCCCAAGCAGGTGACTTGGCATGCACTTTTTCCTTTATCTCCTCACACTGTTATGTCTTTGAGTCTGACTAAATGCATTTCGCAGATATCCCCGAGCGAAGGCCGAAACTTGGAGCCGGCCCTTTAGCTCGGATCAAGGATCTGAAGGCGCTGAATCTGGAGGAGCGGTCCTGGAAGATACTTCTCCACTCGAAGCGTCTTCTTGACTCAAGTTTGGATTTGGCCTTAACAGGTAACTTCTGGATGTCTAGTTGTATTTCCTTCAAATTTTACTTGACTCCTCTTGCTTTTGATGCAGAGATGGCCAAGGCAAGGCCCATCCTTTATCCACCTTCTAAGATGAAGGCTCCTCCAAGGTCAGAGATTCGGTCAGAGACTCGGCCTTCAAAGAAGCCGAAGACGGTTTCGAAGGTAAAGGGGCAAGCCACTCCAGCCGCCCCGATGCCGTGTCTCGCGCGCCGAGGAGATACCCTGGCTAGGAGATATGGGCCCGCGTTCAGTTCGAGAAAAATACCGCGCTGTTGCAAAACCCAAGAGAAACATCACATCAAATCCCATCAATCTCATCAATCAATTACACATCACCTCACATGTCAAAGTACAACCCCATCCCTAAGCAACCCCTAAAGTCAACACACCCTCTCTCTCCACCCATCAAGTACACCTATCCATCACTCACATCTCTCACCTATCACCTCTCTCTCTCTCTCTCTCATTTCTCTCAAGCTCCATGAGGGCAACTCTCATCCAAGCTTCCATGGGAGAGAGCTTGTGTGGCCCACTTTCTTACCTCCCATCTCCACCATCCAATGATCATCTCGATCGTTGAAATCATCCACTTGGAACTCTAGATCACATTAGCGGAACAAGGAAGAAGAGATCAAAGGTGGGTGTTTCCTAAGGTTTGATTTGTATGATTTGATGATTTGAGGGCCCACTTATGGTGGGACCCATCTTGATGTAAGTGATATGATCTAAGAGGGGCCCATGGTGGCGGGGTCCCTCAACTACACCGTCTACCTCTCTCTCTCTCTTTCCTTTTTTCATAATGGTGTGGGGCCCACCTGATGTGTACAGCACATCCAGACCACAACGTGAACCCCACTATAATGTATGTACTGTGTCATTGCCATCCACTTGCGTGGACCCCACCATTTATGTGTTGTATATACACCATCCAGCAGCAGGCGCTGCTGGATGTTGACAAACACAAATACCAGCTTGTTTCAAGCATTGGTGGGCCATAATGGTGTGGACCCCACTTGGAAGACGTGGTGTATCCACACCGTCCATCTACCAGGGACGGTGGATCCCACTACTATCTGACATCAGCAAGTTAGGTGGCCCCACCACAATGTATGTGTTGTATCAGAACCGTCCGTCCATCCATTGCTGTGGAACCCACCTTAATGTCAGGCCTCATCCAGGCTGTCCGTAGGCATGGACGATTGGAAAACACAAATGACAACTTTGTCCTAAGCTAGTGGGTCCCACACGTGTGGATCCACCAATGTATGTATTTCATCCATCCAGCAGCAATATAGCTGCTGGATTGCCGTCAGCAAGTTCTGGAGCCCCACTGTGAGGCACGTGTTATATTCAATCGTCCATGTGTACGGACGTCTGTGGTTTTGTGGCCCATCATGAGATATATGTTATATCCCAACCGTCCATCCACTTCTTGAGTTCGTTTTAAGGCTTGAGAATAAAAATAAGACTGATCATCCTTTCAGGTGGGCCACACTGTAAATTAGTGGAGGATGAACGTCTACCATTGAAATTAGTTTGGGGTTATACTGTGGGTTATGTGTTTATCCACACCGTCTATCTGCTGGACACTGGGCCAACAACCCAGTCGTCCAGCAACAAGGTTATTGCGGTGGGCCTCCCTGATGTAATTATTCACCCCATCCGTCCATCTGGACATGGCCCACTGTGATGTGGGTTTCATCCATGCCGTGCATCCCTTTGCTGCAGCAGCAGTTGCTGCTGCTGACGTCCGTTAACAGGTGGGGCCACCTCCAATGATGTATGGGTTTTAACCTACACCGTTCGTCCATGTGCTGCACACCACCTTGATGTATTTATATCCACCCCATCCATGTAAGGGACGTGGGGCCCTCCTTTGTGACGTGCTGAGTGCAGCACGTGGACCCCCATGATGCATGTGTTTCATCCACTCCATCCATCATCCTGCTGGATACATGGACCGTCCACAATCCAGCCTGGTGGATGGTGCTAACCCACCTTGATATATCTATTTTATATCCACCGTCCACTTGCCTAGGACGGTGGGACCCTTCTAGGTGCATGTATTCCATGCACGCCATCTGTACAGCGTTCAAGTTGTGGACGCTGGAGTTTTCTTTCAAATATTATTATTATTATTATTATTATTATTATTATTATTATTATATATGTATATGGGGTGGGCCCATGTGGGACCCACCTGTTTGTCCATCTGGACGGGACCCATTGGATGTGTGGATGGAATCCATGCCGTCCGTCCATTTACATGGATCCCACCGTGATATGTGGCTTAATCTATACTGTCTATCTCGTTTGGTGAGCTCGTCCTAAGGCTTGAGAGAAATGAGGCAGCTCTAAATTCAATGGTCCACACCGCAGGAAATAGTGGGCTGGCACCCACCGTTAAAACTCTGTGAGGCCCACCTGCTGTATGTGTAGGGCCCACCTTGTTGCATATACACGCCACCATCCATTTTATCGAAACATGGGCTGACTTGTGAGGCCCACTATGATGTATAAATAGGTTGTCCATCCATTTTCTAGGCCATGGGCTACCCTATGAGAGCCTGTTATGATGTACGTGTTACACATGCTGGCCCACCATGATATAGATGTTTTATCCCTGCCACCCATCTGTGAGGCCCATGATGATATACATTAGGCCCTTGTGTGAGACCGTGGGCCCACTGAACGTTTAGCCCTATGTGGGCCACTCCTTGGGAGCAATATTGGTTAAATGTCCACATTGCAACCTTTCTTTAAGCCTGGTTAGGCCCATTCTCATCATTTTCTAGTGGGTTAACCCAAACAAAGGGGCCCCATTGATATTTCTTGGTCCATCATCGATCGTCCATCTATGGACCCCTCCTTGCGTCGCGATCGAGGCCGGATATTGTGACCGATTTGCCAATTTTGAGTATCGATTGATTTTGATTATCGTGACCGATTGACCGATTAGCGATCGAGGCCGGATATCGTGATCGATTTGCCGATTTTGAGTATTGATCGATTTTGATTATCGTGACCGATTGACCGATTAGCGATTAAGGCCGGATATCGTGACTGATTTGCCGATTTTGAGTATCGATTGATTTTGATTATCGTGACCGATTGACCGATTAGCGATCGAGGCCGGATATCGTGACCGTTTGCCGATTTTGAGTATTGATCGATTTTGATTATCGTGACCGATTGACCGATTAGCGATTAAGGCCGGATATCGTGACCGATTTGCCGATTTTGAGTATTGATCGATTTTGATTATCGTGATCGATTGACCGATTAGCGATCGAGGTCGGATATCGTGACCGATTTGCCGATTTTGAGTATTGATCGATTTTGATTATTGTGACCGATTGACCGATTAGCGATTGAGGCCAGATATCGTGACTGATTTGACGATTTTGAGTATCGATCGATTTTGATTATCGTGACCGATTGACCGATTAGCGATCGAGGCCGGATATCGTGACCGATTTGCCGATTTTGAGTATTGATCGATTTTGATTATCGTGACCGATTGACCGATTAGCGATTGAGGCCAGATATCGTGACCGATTTGTCGATTTTGAGTATCGATCGATTTTGATTATCGTGACCGATTGATCGATTAGCGATCAAGGCCGGATATCGTGACCGTTTACCGATTTTGAGTATCGATCGATTTTGACTATCATGACCAATTTGCCGGTTATCGTGACTGATTACCGATCCCGATCGAGGCCGAGTATCGAAGCTGATTGTATAGGCCGATTCCGATTGTTAAGCCCAATTTCGATTGCCAAGGTCGATGTCGAGACTTATGTGATGTACATGAGGCCTATGTGATGAGGCCCATTGTGGTGCATTTGAAGGCTAGGCGATGGAGCCCATTGTGATATATATTAGGCCCATGTGAGAGGTCTATCGTGATGTGTATTAAGCTCTTGAGTGAGGCCATGGATCCACTATATGTTAGACTTTATGTGGTCCATTCCTTGGGGGCAATGTTGGTTAAATGTCCACATTATCGAGGCCGATTATGAGTATATGATAGTATTGCTGGTTATTGATACCGATTATGAGTACATGATAGCATAACATCATGATGCATGCCCATGCACATCATTTGCATGTTTGTTATGAGATGTAGTTGACCATTGCATATGACATTGGGCATATCGTTATGAGACTCCCTGATAGGCGGAAACTGTCTCACATGAGTACACGGTATGCGCATGATTGATGCATGACTGGATTGTATGACTCATGCATCTTGCATTGTGTGTTATGATTACTGTATGCCCTAGCGACATCAGGGTCATAGCCTCACAGGTATTTCATGGATGGCCAGATGGGACACCAAAAATCTGTTCTACATGGGGTGCTATAGATATCCCTGGGTGAAAGTCCTAAACCCTCTTGATTCCAGAGGTTGCTCCAACGTCTAGACCGAGTGGATGCATGAGCGTATGAGGGCTGTATACCGTTAGGCCATGTCTCCCACTATATCGTGGTCGGTTGGAAGGGGGTAGGGCCTTACCTGCCCGAGAAGAAGGGACAATGCTAAGCTAAGTCTGACCAACTCGAGGAATGGGTCCGCTATCAACAAGTCAGGCCTGATATTGGCAGGCAAATAGTGAGGTCTCTTCCACTCACCTTGTTGCGCGTGATGTGACAACAATTTGGTTTGGAGTGTATTAGACCCCGGTGATGATCCCAGAGATGTACGGTGCTGATATGTGGACTTATTGAGTAGGAGTTTCATACTCATTCATTCATTCATCCACTATCCACTCGGGCTGGTGGTGCGCAACTATTTGTTACGTGTACCTTTGCAATGGCCAGGATTTCGGTTGGGGCGCGTGATTAATCTGAGATCAAGAGTTTACCACATTGAGTATGACTATCCAAATTTAGGTATGGGACTGGTTTAGATAGAATTCCCTTGTGATGGACCCCATAGCCTGCGATACTACGTACTATCATCTCGACTTCACACTGCATGGTCATTCCATTCGCAACACATATTGCATTACATCCGCCGATATGACATTTCGGGTTACTATGTTTATGCATTTATATGACCTAGATACAACTCGACGGTATTCGTGGACTCATCAGATTTGTATATTGCATTGCATCGCCGATCTGATATTTGGCTTGTTGTCTCCGCATTGCATAATCGATCTACATTGCTTCATCGGTATATGATATTTTTTTATTATATTTCTGCGTCCATAGCCCGGATAAGACTGATGGTATTTATTGGCCTATCAGTATGTTTCGTATTACTCCGATTTCGTATGATTTATGATCTTGTTAGTGTTTCGATATTGTATGATTATGGGTTTATCAGTATTTCCGCTTACTATGATTACTCTGATATTGGTTACTGGGCACTTACCTTGTGCACACACTTTCACCACCCACTAAGCTTTCTATAAGCTTACGCACGATAGATGCATGCAGGTGATGTTAGGTTGCAGCAGCATTGAGCTTGGAGCGTGCAGCGGTCTTCTGGAGCTTTGATTTATTTTATATATGTATTTTCCCTTCAGTATTGTACTCAAACGATTATATTAGTGGATATGTGATGATGATGTTGCTTTTGTGATTTTGGTATACTTGTGGTTATGCTTCTTATGAGACAAATGCACATTGAAAAATCCTCCTTGTAGGATCCCAGGATCGGAATTCGGCGCATGGGCGCCGAGAGCCGAGAATGGAGTACTACGGAGGTTGTCGGGCATTGGATTCGGCGATTGAAAATTTTGTAAGCCCCCTTTTCTAGTGCAGATATGACTGAGGCAAGGCCCATTCTTCGTCCGGCTTCCAAGATGAAAGCCCTTCCACCGTCTGAGACTCGGTCCGAGACTCATCCTCTAAAGAGGCCGAAGACGGTCTTGAAAACTAAGGGACAGGCCACACCGGCAGTCCCGACCGTGATCCCGACTGTAATAATCCCCGACTTGGAGGAAAGGGCAGAAGTGGCGGATGCGGTGGCTCCTGAGACTCAAGCGACGCTCGAGCCCCAGGTGGCCCCTGAGCTAGGACCCATTGCAGAGCGAGTCCCCAAACAGAGGGACGAGCAGAGGGGGGAGCCCTCAGGAGGGGAGATGACTCAACAGGAGGCGTTCTTCCAACAGGTTATGTCGGACATGGTCCCTTGGGCGCTTTCTCATGGGAGTGGGAAAGAATTCGCTGCCCTCTTCAAGGCTCCCCAGAGACTCTTTCTCATGCTGCCAAGATTCTCCTTAAGGTGAGACTCAAACTTTTCACTCATTTTTACTAATCCCTTTGATTCTGATATGACCTTGCTTTTTTCCTTTTGTAGTTCACTCCTTGTTTGCTTAGGGCTAGCTCAGATTTGGCAGAGGCTCAGAGTCGAGCGGCAAAGGCTGAAGCAGATTGGAAATGGGTAGTGGAGGCGGAAGCATGACTTGAAGCAAGCATGGCTTGGGTCAGCTTATTATCTGGCGAATTAGGGCTTGCCCGAAAGGCCACCGAGGATGCCAAGGGGCGAGTGTGCTCATGTGGCCTCGCTATTTAAAGAGGCCCAGGAGGAGAATCGGCGAATTCGTCAGGCTCATGCCTCTTCAGAGGACAAGTTGGCTCGCCTCATCGCTGAGACCAGGGATGCCATCGAACAAGCCAAAGAGGAGGCCAATGACCAGGCCATAAAGGCCTTTCTTGAATCTCAAGAGTTTCTAGAGGAGTGGGTCGCTAGTATCAGGACGGTTACACCAAGTGTGTCGGACTGATGAAGGAAGCTTTCCCCGACCTTGATCTCTCGGGATTTGACGAAGTTGCCTCTGGGTCCAAGGTCCGGAGGCCGAGGCAGCCAGGTCTGCTTATGTCACGGCTGGTATCGAGGTCGAGTCTGAGGCTGCTCCTAAGGTGGCACCAGAGGTTGCTCCGAGTGGCGGTAGCAGCTAAGTCTGAGCTATCTACTGAGTTATCTCCTGATGAACTTTGGAGCTGGTTTGGAGCTGTTAAGCACTTTAAACACACCAAGCTTCAAGTACTTCAAACACACCAGGTGGGCTCAAGAGCATCTGCAACCGAGAAGGGATGACTCTTTCTGCCTTTATCTTTGTGGTTCCATCAATGTAATTGCAAAGTAGAGACTAACGTAATCTGATGTAAAACACATACTGGTGAATGAATATAATCATTTTTCTTATTCATTTGACTTAGCTTACATGTTTTTCATCCCTTGTTTGTTCGAATTGTTGTGAATGCTTGATGGTCGACCTAAGGATAATAGATCTTTAGATGCTCGACATTCCAAGGATAGGGTAACAATTGCCCGATTAGGTCTTCCAACCAATATGTTCCAGGTCAGATGGTGCTGAAGACAATATAGGGTCCTTCCTAATTGGGTCCTAGTGTGCCTACACACACCAACTTCCTTAGTGTTTAAGAACATTTTTCAGAGGACCATGTCTCCCACTTGGAAGCATCTAACCTTGACTCGGGCATTGTAAAATCGAGCTACTTGGCGTTGCTGAGCCATTATCTGTAGTCGAGCTTTTTCCCTTTATTCTTCCACGAGGTTGAGTCTGAGAGCTAGTAATTCCTCGTTATCTTCTTCGTTAAATAAGCTGACTCGGGTTGAAGGCATTCCGATCTCTATCGGGGTGATGGCTTCTGAGCCATAAGCAAGGGAGAAAGGAGTTTCTCCCTTGGTTGTTTGAGCGGTGGTTCGGTATGCCCAGAGCATTTTAGGAAGCTCTTCAACCCATGCTCCTTTAACTCGATCGAGTTTAGTTCAGAGGTACTGTTTAATGATCTTATTAACTGTCACGACCTGTCCGTTCGTCTGAGGATGATGAGGGGATGCATAAACGTTTCTGATTCCGAGATTACTGCACATTTCTTGGTATTGTCTATTGTCGAACTGCTTCCCATAATGGTCCGAGGTATCCCAAATCGACAGATAATGTTCTTCCAAACAAAGTCTGTGATTTTCTGCTCGGTTATCCTAGCCAATGGCTTGGCCTTAGCCCATTTTGTGAAATAATCTACTGCAATAACAACAAACTTGATTTGTCCCTTCCCCAAAGGAAGTAGTCCGATGATATCGATTTCCCATTGTGCGAATGGCTAAGGGCCGATCATAGGAGTCAGTTCCTCGGGAGACTGTCGCGGAACGGTAGCGAATTGCTGACATTTATCACAACTTTAGATGAGCGTCGTGCTGTATAGTCAGTCAATAGTATCCTTGTTGTAAGACCTTATATGCGAGTGATCGTCTTCCTGAGTGATATCTGCAAATCCCTTCATGGATCTCTCGCATCACATAGTCGGCTTCGTCGGGATTTGGGCATCATAGTAGAGGAGCAAAGAATCCTTTCTTGTACAACACACCGTTAAGTATGGTGTACTGTGAGGCTCGGATTTTCAACCGTCAGGCCTCAGCTTGATCTTCGGGCAACTTTCCACTGCCGAGATATTAGACGATTGGGTCAGGCTAAGTAGGTTTTGAGTTGATTGAATGTACGGTCGAGTAAACCAAGTCATTGATACTCAACTTAGTAATGTACTTGATTAGAATGGACCTGGGTATATCGTCTTCGTTGGCAGAGGTAAGTTTCACCGGTAGACCGGCCTTGGCATTTTCAGTTCAAGGGATCCGAGTCACAATACATAGTTGAAAACCATCGATCAACTCTTTGACTTTCTTCATATATGCTTTCAGTTGCTCTTTTCGTGTTTGATACATGCTGGTGACTTTGTTGACGACCAACTATGAGTCGCTGAATACGTTGAGATGAGTAACACCCAGATTGGTTACTAGTTGGAGGCCAAACAATAAGGCTTCGTACTCTGATGTATTGTTCGAGGCTTGGAATCTAAGTTTTAAGGCATATTACATGTAAGTTTGATCGGGAGTTTCCAAGATGACTCCTGCCCTGCTTGCCTTAGAGTTGGATGAGCCATCGACATAAACCTTCCAGGGGATTGGGTCGGGCAATGACTCGGGAGAAGTAGTCGTCAATTGTTCGGTAGGCTCGGTTCCAAGCTCGGCAAGTGGATCGGCTTGTGGTGTAACTTCAGCTATGAAGTCAGCCACAGCTTGCCCTTTTACCGCTATTCTCATCTTGTATTGAATGTCGAATTCACTGAGTTCGATCGCTCACTTTGTTAATCGGCCGGAAGCTTCCATTTTCTGAAGGATTTGACAGACTGGGAGGTCGGTCATGACAACGATTGTGTGAGCTTGAAAGGAAGGTCGAAGTCATTGCGAAGAGATGACTAAGACTAAGGCCACCTTCTCAAGAAGCGGATATCTTATTTCTGCCGGCAACAATGCTTTGCTGACGTAATACACTGAGAATTATTTTTCTTCATACTCGTGTATCAAAGCCGAACTTACGGCTGCGTTGGAAACCGCCAAGTACAATAGCAAAGCTTCCCTTAGCTCAGGTTTCGATAAGACAGGTGGAGATCCGAGGTATGACCTCAGCTGATGGAACGCTGTTTCACACTCTTTCGTCTATTCTACCGTTTGTTGACCCTTAAGTTCTTTGAAGAACGGGAGGCATTTATCGGTAGCTCGGGAGAGGAAGCAGTTGAGGGCGGCTACTCGTCCAGTCAACCTTTGTATATCCTTGATCATTTTTGGGGATTCAATGTCGAATAATGCTTTAATTTTCTCTGGGTTTGCCATGATTCCTCTGTGGCTGACCAGAAATTTGAGAAATTTACCCGAGCCGACCCCAAAGGCACATTTGCTCGGGTTTAACTTCATCTGGTATCTGCTAAGAATGAGAAACATCTCCTCTAGGTCGGCAATATGATCGGCCGTGTGTATACTTTTGACGAGCATGTCATCAATGCATACTTCCATGGTTCAGTCGATCTGTCAAGCAAACATTTTATTCACCAGCCGTTGGTACGTTGCTCTTACATTCTTTAGACCAAATGACATCACACGATAATAGTAAAGTCCTCTGTCGATGACAAAGGTAGTCTTAAATTTATTTGATTGATGCATTACAATTTGATTGTACCTAGAATAGGCATCCATAAAACTAAGAAGTTCGTGTCCTGCTATGCTATCACCAGCTGAACGATCCTTGGGAGAGGGAAGCTATCCTTTGGGCATGTTTTGTTTAAGTCGGTATAATCAATATAGACTCGCCACTTTCCATTGACTTTCTTTACAAGGATGATGTTTTCTACCCATTCCAGATAGTAGATCTCCTCAATGAATAGCCTTGGGGAGCTTCCTGACCTCTTCTTCAATGATGGCGTACCTTTCAGGGCTGAGCGGACGTCGCTTCTATCGGATCAATCGGTACGTCGGATTGATGCTGAGTCGGTGAGTTATCACCGAAGGATCAATCCTGGGCATATCTTCATGACTCCATACAAATACATCAGCGTATCATCGGAGTAGTGATATTAGCTTGTCTTTCAAAAGCGACTGTAGAGACGAGCCGATATGTACTATCTTAGACTCGTCTGTCCCGAACAAGGGTACTGGAATAAGATCTTCTATCGGCTGACCTCGCTCGTAAGTCTCGGTCTGAGGGTCCAACGATACAATCATGGTTACCTCGGTCGGAGCTTTCACAGAAGTTGCATAGCAGTGCCATGAATCCTGTTGATCGCCTTTTACAACTCCTACTCCCGACTCAGTCAGAAATTTCATAAAGAGGTGGTACGTTGATACCGCGGCTTGGAGAAGGCTTAGACAGGGTCGCTCGAGTATAGCGTTGTAGACCAATGGTTGGTCGACTATCAAGAAGTCGATCATCACTATCGCCTGGTGCGGAGAGTTACCAGCAGTGAGTGGTAATGAGATGACTCCCTCGGGGAGTGTTCGTCCGCCAGAGAAACCGATAAGGGGGTGTGAACCGGCCGTAACGCTGATTGTTCAACACTCATTTTATCAAACGCCTAAGTGAATAGTACATCAGCGAACGACCCTGTATCAACGAGGATGCGAAATACCTTATGGTTCGCTATCATAAGGGTAATGACCAATGCGTCATCGTGCGGATGATAAATGCCTCGAGCATCTTTATTGGTGAATGATATGCAATATTTTTCTCTTTTCTTTTCCTTCGAAGGCCGAGCTAGTATCAGGATTTCGGACTTGGGTCGTCTAATGCTCCTAGCGTGGTTTTTCCGAGCATTATTTGAGTTGTCTCCGCCTCGGCGACCACCGACAATGGTTCAGATTTTCTCCGTGGGTCGGTTGTCACCCGAGCGTTCTTCTGTTGTCCTGGTTCTCTCGACATGCTCTCTGAGTCGGCCCTCTCTAATGAGTCGCTCGATTTCTTCTTTCAAGTGATAGCAATCACTTGTGTTGTGCCCATAATCGCGATGGTAATGACAGTATTGTTTTTGCTTCGTCAGTTTGGATTGCTTCGGAGCCTATCTGGCCAATTAACGAATCCTTCGCCCTTAATCTCCATCAAAACCTGCTCTTGCGGTTTGTTGAGCAGGGTGTACGTCGAAAACTTGCGGTCTGGTCGTTTACCCGACTTACGATCATCACGCGTTCGATCATCTTTACACTTCTTTCCACTGGCCGAGTCAACTTCTTTCTTTGCTGACTCTTTGGCAGAGACTTTTGCGTTTTGGGCAGCTTCGCGCATGATCCGGATTTCCTTGGCATCCGCACACTTGTCTGACCGGGCCATAAACTCAGCCAGAGTAGTAGGCAAGTTCTTATCTAGGGATGCTAGCAACGGCTTATCTCTCACACCTTGCATGATTAAGTTGAGCGCTGTTTCGTCTGAATGTTTCCGAACTTGGAGTTACTTGAAGTTGAAGCGCTTGATATAGTCTTTCAGCAGTTCTCCCTCTTTTTGTACTATGTTATTCAAGTGCGCAGGTGGCTTCAGCTTCTTCTTCCCACTAATGAAATTGGTGAGGACGACATCACTGAGCTCCGTGAACGAGTTAATGGACTTAGGTTTCAACTGCTTGAACTAAAGTCGAGCTACGTCAGCTAAAGTGAGGGAGAAGGCTCAGTACATTACAGCATCCGAGGCATCGTGCAACTCCATATATGTCCGGAAGGATTCAATGTGCTTGGTAAGGTTGGTCTTGCCGGTGAAGGGCGAAATCTGCCGAAGACAAAACCGTTCTGGTAACTGAGCTTGCATTATCTCTTCTACGAATGGAGACACTTTTGCCTCGGGCCTCGTCTGATGTGTATCACAACCCTGCTTCATATCTGCAATCTCTTCCCCCACTTGTCTCATGAAGTCCTAAAGGTCAACTTTCCAAGGTTCGTCACTATTTGTCGTACCTTCAACCAGAGGCTTGCTGCGCCTCCTCCGATCTATTTCGTGTCATAGATCAGAACCTGGCAACGGGGCGGTCACGGAATGAGCGGGCATAGGCTCAGCCGGACCCTGGTGCTGACTCGGCTGAGGGACAGATCACAGAGCGGCAGGCTAAGGGTTGACAAATTGTTGCGGAACATTCGCCCGGCCACCATTACATTGGGGCAGAATTTGCTGGCGATGGATCTACTCCAACATCTGCTTCATGTAGTTCAGATCGGTCCTGAGCTCTTGGACTTCCCTATCTAGCCGACCGTTTCCTCTGTTCCGTTGGTTTTGCTTAGTTGAAACGGAGGATGATGAGCGAGGGGCAAGGCCTTGTCGGTTGTCGGGTTGGTTCTGGGCCCCTTGGGCCTAGTTCGCACCCGACGGACCTTCAAGAGCCGGTGGTCCTGTAACGACCTCAACAGGCTCGTTTTGAGCAGTTTTTTTAGTCATTGCCATTGGAACTTGTTTGAAGCTACTGAAAAATGACTTTTCGTATCGATTCCCACAGACGGCGCCAATTTGTTGATGCAAAAAACTGGTAAGCCTTCCTCCGACCTACTTCCTGCACAAGGATGAAACAAAGGAGACCCTGGCTAGAGCTAGGGACCCTCTGATGCTTAAGTCAGTGATAAGACTGCGTAGGAAAGGTTTAAAGAAGGGTTTTCTGCGTACTTCTTTAGCTTGGAGTTCTTTATATTTATAGGAATGGGAGGGTCCCATCGTGCATGGATTCTTCCCCTAATATCTTGGAGATTTGATTTCATCCGTTTTTGGTCTCTATCCGATCTCGAGATCTTCGGGATCGGGGATCCTTTTACAGAATTTTCGAGATAACGTTTCTGTTTACGCCGTCTTTTCCTTGCTCGGCCCAGTTCTGACCGACTCTAGTAACGAGTTAGTCTGAGTCGGCTTTATTGATCAAGTTGCTCGCATCTGTCGGGCGAGATGGAATTGGTCCGTAATCAACATTCTCTCTTACTCCGATAGCCAACTTTATAACCGACCTTATTGGGTCGGTTTTATGGTCGGTCAGGTGGCTTCTAAACTTTAGGCTTTAATCAGCCTTTTGGATGTTACTGTCTCGTTGTCCGAGTCAACTTCATGCATCTTATGTAATTTGCCTTTGGCTCATGACTTTATAAGTCTCGATCGGGATTTATTCCTCGCGATCCGAGTTAAGTCTCTCCTTTAGGCTTTTTGCTCATTTGCCTTGGTCGTGCTTAATGCCTCGGAATCCCGGTAGTGTCAGAAGAGTTGGTCCATTCCATAATCAGGTCTCTAGATTTTTGCATCAACAATAATAATAATAATAATAATGGAAGAGGGTTCAATCATTTAGCACTAGACAGATGGGCAGGCGAATGACGAGCTGAGCTCGGACTAAATGCTGTGACGGTTAAATGGGGCAAGCAGGGCAGTGACAAACGGAGTTAGAAGTCAAACCAAAGGTTGGTAAGGCCGGATGAGCAGCTGGGGTAGAAAGAAAGAAGGAAAAAAGGGTTTGAAAGCTGTCGGTCTAAGAAAAATGAAAAAGAATAAATTTTTTATTTAGTTAGATATTTATATCAACTAAAGAAGCAAGCCCGCCCAGACGACAAGTTCTAGTCATGGATCAATCCAACTCGAGTCGAACTCGGGCTAACTCAGATTCGGCTCAGAATTCTTTCAAGCTAAAAAAAATTATGTTTGATTTAGCCCAAGCCTAGTTTCAAGCCAAGCCGAGTCTAGCTTATCTGAGTGAGTTAACCAGTCAACTGAGTGTGTGTATAGCCCTATACCTCGTACTTGAAAGATGTTGGGGCTCTAATGGGCCAACCGTGATGTATATAGGTTTATCAACACCGTGCATCCATTTTTCCATATCATATTAAGGTATAATTCCAAAATTGAGTAAGATCCAAGACTCAAGTGGACCACACAGTGGGAATCAAACGCCCATCGTTAAAAACTTCTTGGAAGCCGCAGAAGTTTTGGATCAAGCTGATATTTGTTTTTTGCCTTCATCCAGGTCTATGTAACCTTATGAACAGGTTGGATGGCAAATAAACATCACGGTGGGCCACAGGAAGGTTTCAACGGTGGATTTCACTACCACTGCTGCTTCCTATGGTGTGGTCGAATTGAGCCTTGGATCTGCCTCATTCTTAGTATTAAACTCTAAAAGAATACGGCAAAATGGACGGACGGTGTTGATAAACCCAAACATCACGCTGGGACCCTCACAGACCCAGCCTGTTCAGAGCTTCGGACAGCAGGGGTAGTACCTAATCCGCGTTTCCCCACTTATGGTTAGAACAACACAGACGTGCCATCTCCAAATGCTGCGCTGACGTGGCACACATGTACGAGATCCGGGCCATCCATTAGGTGGATTGCATGTCCAATGCATGTAGAATGGCCCAATAAAAAAGCTTCTCAACTCATTGGATGGGCGACACGTGTACCGCTGGTTATTCTTTTTCAACGGTACATTTTTCCATTCACGTGTGTCCACCAGGTGGGCCATGTGGTTTGATTTTTTGCAAGATTTCTGACATTGTACCGCTCACCTGATAAACATACAGTCCGGCAATGGGATGGGACGTGGATTAGGTGGTGACGAGCACACCACCCTTGACGGATGTGGGGTGACGTGGCTAAATTTGATAGGTGGGCTACAAAGGTGGTGATGTGGTGATGTTTGATTGGTAGGGTCATGAACTGTCCAAGCCTTTTTAAAGTGTTTTTAATAGTGCTGGCTCTTACTATGGGGTCACCTTGAATAATCTTCTCTGTATCCATGCCGTTCATCTGTTTTTCCAGATCATTTTAAGGTATGAACCCAAAAATGAAGAAGATCTAAATCCCAGGTGGACCATGCACTAGAAAACAGTGGTGATTGAACACCTTACTATTAAAAACTTCTTAGGGCGCACCTTAATGTTTTTATTTTCCATCCAATCCAATCCGTTGATAATGTCACGTGAGCCTGGATGAAGAGGAAAAACAAATATCAGATTGATCCAAAACTTTTGTGGTCCATTAATGATCAATAACCACTGTTTCCTGTGGTATGGTCTACCTGCAATTGGATCCTTTTCATTTTTTGGGATCATGCCCTAAAATGATTTGGAAAATTAAAAATGGATGGCATGGATACCGAATAGAGACATTAAGGTGGGCCCCAAGGTAAGGGCTGCATGTCTTGGGTGAGGCCAGGTATCACCCAATCCGCTTCCATTTTTGGGCCCATCTCTGACAACATATGACCTACCAATAAATCTCCCCATGTCATTACACCACCACTGATGGTGGGTGGTGACAGCCTCACTACCCAATCATGGTATTCAATTGCATTAAATGAAATTAATGCCATTATCACACAATGATTATGTCTGAAAATATTAAGGAATTTTAACCATCCAATCGCAATGAAACCAGGGCTTGATGGACACCGAATTTGTAATCAACGTACCAGATTTGATCACTGATACTGGTCACTTATATTCACATGCAACTTGAGTGTCACGTGTGAAGGGCGCATATAGATGGATGGCATGGATAAATCACATGCATTAGTGTGGGGCCATAGATGTAGTGGATTTTAAAATTAAGCAAAAATTGTCTAAATTTTCATAAAATTGTCTAAATTTCAACCAAACAGGGTCTAAACTTCAATATTTCTAGACTAACGAGATTGAGATAGAGACTTCTGCTCAAATAGGAAACTAGGCAACACATTCTAATCCCATAAAAGATTTTCTGTAAACCATACAAATGGGGATGCTTTACATCCAACCCACATGATCAAAGTGGGGTCCATTCTTGGGTCCCTTTAACACAGATGTGATTGACACATACGATCATGATGCATCAATTCCCTCCATGTGTTGAAACGTACGGTCATGATTCATCAATTGCCTCTAGATCAGGAAAAACTCATCCTCGAGTTGGAAGCCAATGTCAATCTTCGGACACATGGGGAACCTCTTCTGCCCTGGTGGAGGTAGACAAGTGGGGTCCATTCTTCGGTCCCTTCAACACAATTATGATTGATACCTACGGTTAAGATGCATTAATTTCCCTCAGCTTGAGAAAAAAACTCATCCTCGAGTTCGAAACCAATGCTAGCATTAGGCCAATCTACCTCTTCTTTAGCTTTCAAGCATCAGCTTAGCTCCTAATAGATCCACTTTGAAGACAGAGATATATTGCTGGTTGAACCATGTGAATCACGTGAAGGTAGAATACTCCAAATTTGGGGTCTTAATACTTCATGCATAGCTGAAGTTAGTTGGCTGGGTTGAAAAAAAATCCAAAAGTCTGGTCTTGAGGAGTTAAAGGATATACAAAGAGATGGGATTCATTTAAGATACAGTACAAAGAAAATCCAATACATTCATTGCTCTCATCCTCCATGATGGCTTTCCCTAAACTGCCCATATGATCGATGGGCTGTTCATGCGCCAATCCATCCGTCCATCTCTCTTTTGCCTCGTGGTATCCTCGATTAGTTCATCGATAGCATCCTCAATTGTTCCACTTGTATTCAATCAATCCATCAACGGACTCTTCTTCACATGTCATTAAGATTGTGACGATTTCACCAGACATGTTATCCTTTGGATTTATCGACGGGTGGTCTCTGTGGGATTTTTACCAATTCAGTAATTTCTCTTGCGCCTTCTTTGACTTATACACCACATGCCTCTTTCATCGTCAACTGACTCTTACGAGACACTTTTGAATGCCTGATGGATGGTGTTGTTTGTAGTGAGGATAGAGATAATGAGTCAACTCATTGCAGTAGTGATTGGTGGAATGATAGCACGGACGATGATGACAACGAATACAAAACAAACAATGGGTAAAGGCGCAAGTCTGGGTCGAAGTCGTGCAAACTGCAAGAATGTCCGCTTCTCACTGTCATAGTTTTTAAACTTGCGCCTTCTTTGACTTATACACCGCATGCCTCTTTCATCATCAACTTACTCTTACGAGATGCTTTTGAATGCCTGATGGATGGTGTTGTTTGTAGTGAGGATAGAGATAATGAGTCAACTCATTGCAGTAGTGATTGGTGGAATGATAGCACAGACGATGATGACAACAGATACAAAACAGGCAATGGGTAAAGGCTCAAGTCTGGGTCGGAGTCGTACAAACTGCAAGAATGCATTCTTACGTCATAGTTTTTAAACTTGGATCGACTCATTCAGTCTCGAGTCAAGTCATAACTCGCTTGAGTTGGGGGTGACTCATGGTTTCAAAGCAGATTGGGTAGTGCCAAATTCAAGTTGACTCATCCAAATCGCACCCAACTTGGAAGTGTTAAAACCACGCACACCATCTCAGAAATGATTGCTAGGTTACATTCTAAAACTTGGGGATAGATTTTAGGTTCCTCTCCAGGCTAACATGGGATTGGAGTGGCTTTTTGGGAATGGAAAAAAAATGTTAGTTCCCAAGAGCAGAACTTGCTTTGATAACAATGACATAGGGTGGATGAGAAAGAAAGGTCGAAAGTAAAAGAAGAAGAACCAGGTTTTACACAAACCACAGAATTAAAAGAAATTATTTTTCAGGCCATGTTTGGAATCCATGAATTCAATGCCAATTGCCAAACGGCGGAACAGGAAAAGGGTTTTCTTTTTTACATGGAAATTGTGTTGCTTGGATAACAAACAAAATGGTGGATTCCAGCAAGCAAGTGTTACTCTCCATAATTTGAATTCTTGGCACAAGAAACTAACTGAACATTACCAGTAGCAAAACCCCCAACCCGTTGCCGCCCTTATTGAACATTGTGTGAGGAATATGAGATTTCCACTTGCTACCCAAACAAGAACACAAAATTAGAATCCATGTTTAAATTTGTCTCATGAAAATAATCATTCAATTATATATATATATATATATATATACAAAACAAAAACAAAAAAACAAACCTTTCTTTTGCTGTGGATTTCATGTATCCAAACACGCCCTAGGGGTTATCTCCCTTTGCAAGAGTATTTTCACCCAAAACTTGCACTTTTTTTTTAGTCAATATTCAACCCTATACCTATGACCTTAGGAGTGCAGATTTGAAATCATGTGAAATTGGGCGGATTTTAGTCTGTATGGAATCGATATTGAGGTGAGAGTTCAAAAGGAGCTCTTTTGGATGCCTCTCAAATCCAAATCCCTCCAATTCCTTGCTTACCAAAACAACCAAAAAACAGCAAATCCCTCAGAATTCGATGTTGTCAAACAAGCCCTAGATGTCTTTATACAGGCCAAAATACAAATAAAGATCCAACACAACCTCACAAATCAAAACTTTACTATTTTTAACCTATAAACAATTAGCACATGGAATTACACTAAAACAAGAAACTAAACAACTATTTAATAGATTCTAAATCCCATTAAAGATTTTCCCTAAAATGTGCAAAATAACATGCACCTAGTGCTGTTTTACATCCAACCCGCATGAACAAATTGGGGTCCCTTTAACAGATAATAGTTGATCTACAGTCAGAATGCATCAAATGCATCACCCAGAGCGGGCACAAGCCCCAACCATGTTTGGGCACTTGCAATGAAACACGGACTCATAACACTTCTGACCACAGATGCATTTGTATCTTCCGGTGATTGCATCCGCACATTTGTGAAAAAATAGAACTTTGTTTTATGCTCAGGTAAAATGAATAACATTTCAGAAACTACAGTTAATTTCGAAATCATGAATCATTTGTATATGTGAAGCGGACAGAATATACTCAACCAATGGCCACAAAGATGAAATTTTGAATTGTTATATATGAAATATAGGAATTTGTAACCACATGAAAAACCATACCTGCTACAACATGGCATGATCAGATAAATATGGATGCTCACTTTGTACAATGAGGTATCCCAGCCACAGAAACTCCGATCAGCATGCAACCCAGTTCGAGAAACCAACAACTGCATTCCTCATCATGAGCTGCAATCAGCTATTGAAGCTCACAATTTGTTCAGTTAGACTCATGTGATCAAGGATGCGTTTCGATGTGCAACTGAACAGAATTACAAACATCCAGTCCAATCAAAAGGAATGATCCGATTGTTGTGATGTTTCCCAGTATTCATAATTCAAAAGCAGCCCTCTTATCACAATTCAATTCAATTGCGCACCTAAATGCAGCCTAAACCATCCCCTTGTGTCTGATTCCCAAATTTTCAGAAGTTGCAGATGCTGCATCCAACTTAAAATCATACAAACCAAACATCCACTAGCCCTAACCACATCTGCTCTGGCTTCCTGTGAAAATTCCTGGCACATAGGCAGTTCTCGGGACCTCAAGAAACTCGTGAGTTCCTTTCTTTCCAACCCGAATCTGAGACTCGCTAACCACGTTCATGTTACTACTACACTCGTCCGCCCCATCTACCTGGGAATCCGTGATGTCAGTACCAGCATTACCAGAATTGGAAACTCTGGCACCATCGCGGACTCCCCGCCGCCGCCGAGGAGGCCTGGGCATCAGATTCCCGCGTGGCTGGGCCTTCGTGCCCCTCCCCCTCCGCCTCGCATTAAAGAACCCACATTCGAGGGCTTCCAACACCTTCGTTGTCAATGGCCGGTTTCTAGTGCTCTGCCTCCGACAATTTGCGACGGGCAGATTAGTACTATCCGTGCCATTGGAGGTGCCTGGGGCCAATGAATCTTCATGCCGCTGATTTGATTCTGGTGGGAAGGAAGACCCTTTTGTATTCATATCTTCCTGGCTGTCTGCTGCTTCGATGTAGGGCCCATCTGTCTCAAAATCTGGCATACTGTGCGGGAGGTTCAGGTCAATCAAAGCCCTCTTTTGAGGTTTATCATGAGACGCAGTCTCACTAACAGTGCTGGTACTGAAACCGTTCTCGCTGAGAATGCATCCACTGCTCCCATCTGCACTTCCTTTACCTGAAGAGCTGGCAGATACCTTTGGTTGAGAGGGGCCCTCTTCAGTGACCACAGTATTGCTTGCTTCAGGTGAGTGTGATTGCCACCGACGCTCCTCTTCATTCAAACAAGGACCCGTGGAGAGGGCATTAGTGCAGCGCCTGCTCTCTTCACGATTACAAGCATTTAATCTCCGTCGTTTCAAGATGGGTGACAAATATTTTGGACGGACAGATTCTACCCTGCGACTGAACTGACGCTTTATGCTCTTTCTTGGGTGTTGTTTGTTCAATAGATCAGGGTACTGGTCCTCACAATTATCATGCGGCCCAGTTACGACAGTTCCTTGCTTTGAAAGACTAAATACATATTCTGGCCCATCTATCAACATCCCTGCCTTCTTATCATCAGACGTAGCGGGGAAGGAGTCCTCTTGATCATTTGATATCTTATCAGCAGGGGCTGGCTCATCTTCAGAGCTATCATTATCGTCCCTTTCTTTTGAAAGGTTTGTAGGCCTGGAAGTACGAGCAGTATCGACAGGTAAGCTTCTCAATTCTCTTACCTTACTGGATTTTTCTCCATGAACCAAAGAGGTATCCACAACTGTAAATTTCGTAAGCTTGGAATCACAATCTTGAACTCTTGGCCGAAGATAGCAATGGCGCTGATGATCAGATGGGGGACCCATTTTGTGGAATTCGGCGTTTTGGTCCCACCCATTTTCTTCCTTCGTTATGCCACCATGAACCGCTTCAACCTCAAACTCGAGAAGCATCGGATCCGCTGCCACTTTGTTCAAGACATCGCTGACAGAATCAAAGTACTGGTTTCCTTTCACAAGTTTTCTTCTTGAGAACTTCTTAATGCCAGGGATGAGAAACACCAAAGCCTTGGAAGTTGCATAACCGTTATTCTTGGGCTGCTCGGAGTGCCACCCACTCGCAAGCAAACGGGGCCAAACAGCCTCCCAGAAGAGATCGTTCGACCGCGCCTTGCTCAATCTGAAATCCCCCGTTAGAAATTTGATTATCTCTGCAGATGAGAGAGATGAGCATGCTTTGCCGACAGGTAATTCGGAACGAGTAGAGATGGGTGGATTTGCCTTTACAGGCTCCATGGCGACGCCGGTGAGGTCGTGCTTCCCCTTGCCAACACCTACAGCTTCTACTAGAATGTTCAGGCCGACCATAGCCTTTAAACTGGAGACATATTCTTCTAGAGAAACTTTGCCCTCGCCAAGTGTCTTAGTGACCTGAAAAAAGAAAGAAAGAGAAAAGAAAATGAAATGAAATGAAATGGAAGGATTTCCCTCGTAAACAGATGAAATAATAATCTACTGTGCAAATACAGAGGCATCCAATGTGAGTGCACCAATTTCCTTATCTGGCGCACACTGAAATTGGAATGAGGGCTGTCAATGGGTCAGTTCATATAGTACTTGTACCCATGCTAACTGGTTTTGGGTCTTGCCGGGTCCAAGTCTAGTTCTTGAAGACCCGGTTCCGACTGGGTTTAGGTACCCGTCGGGTCTAGGTTTCAAAGTTGAGTTCAGGCCTGATAAAAACACTCATACGGTTGGGCCCGCCTGATGGATGGATTAGATTGTCACTTAGAAAACCTTTTTTTTTTTTTGCTAGAATCATCAATATATACTAAATATGGGTTTTGCTAACATCCACACCTTCATGGGGACGTTGCTAACATCCCCAAAGCATTTAATTGACACAGAATGTCCAGTCATCAATCAGGACAGTTCATTCATAAGAACCATTGGGAGAAAGCCATGGTGCAAGAATCACACTGATTGGATGATCCTAACCCTATGAATGAGACCAAATTGTTCCAAACATCTGTTTTTTATGAGCCATAGATTGCACAGTTAGAATCATCAAAACCAAAGTGCTACTTTGGAATCATAAGCAATACAAAATGGGATCTAGCAAAGGAATGGTTCCAGATGATGATTGGACCTATTTTGTTTTTTTCTGCTCAATCATCCGATGGGCATGATTTTTGCACCATGGCTTGTCCCTATTTGTATGAAAGAATGGATGGTTCATATCAATGATTGGACATCCCACATGTCGTTTTAAGGCTTCGGGGACGTTGCTAATGTCCCCGTGAAGGTGGGGAGTGGGGACGTTAGCAAAATCCATTATATATAATTGTACTGTTAAAATTAATTGGACCAAAACCCAAACCTGACTTGTCCCAGTTTTTAACAGGTTTCATCAGGTACCCATGGATCCAGGTACCAATTGACAGCCCTAATTGGAAGTGTGACATAGTAGTCCATGATCTGGGCTATTTATCAGGGTGGTGCCCACCAAGGATGAACCATCGTTCACAAATTGCATGCATTGTAGAACCCTACCCATCTGACTAGTGGGTTTTCATTGCTGACGATTGCAAATTTCCAGACCAATCAGATGACCAGGATTGGCTGAATAGTGATACTTTTCTACCATGGCTGATCTACAATGGGACACAACTGAATGTCCAATTTTTTGGGAACTCGCAATGGGGAGAACCGTTGCATGGTGTAACCAGAATGAAAGGTGGCGATCACCAGCAGCTATGGTGAAGCGGATCTTTGCAATGAAGCACAAGAATAACAAATGATGAAGCCATTAAATACATGTAGAAAGAAATTCAATGTGTAACACAATGCAGTGCAGAATTATCCCACTACAAAAACCACATAGATTCTGAGAACCCCTTACGAAACAGGACTGCAGAATATGTACAACTCCTATGTGTCTGGTCCATATCACGGAAGGCAGGAATTAACACATGAGACGTGTCTGGTCCATGGACTCTAGTAGGCCATTTCTGTTTTATGTAATTGGACCTTTCCAAACTGCACAAGGATACTACTACGGGGAGCTATCCTTTGCTGACCTTGCATTTCCTTGAGGTATAGTCATCTGGCCAAATCTTACTCTGAAGTATGAACTGGACGGGGAAGCTAGAAAAGGAACTTCAAGATGGGAAGCACCCAAAAATTACCAAACTTCCATCACCATAAAACACTTTCTCTTTTCACCTTTTCCATTTGGTTTCTTCTAGATCAAGTCACTAGACTAGTTATTACTGAGTTTTCATCTTTCATCATTTTCCATCACAATCTATGTGCCACGGTGGTTCCTAGCCTCCAAGTTGAGTTTGGAAATTACTGTATTTGTATGGAGCAGAATGGCCATTGCAGTGAAATTTGGCAGCCAGCTGCATTTTACTTACTGGTACTTCCAGTCCAGTTCGATGGACTTTCTCAATTCACCAACCTTCAGAATCAGGTTTCTGTGGTTTCCAAACAACACTTATTTGAATTTTTCAATCTTTCTAAACTGGGTCTAAATTAACCCACCCATTCTTTTTCTTTCTCCATCTTCATGACTCTCAAACACATCAGCATTTTTCCATCTGTGAGAAATCTTTTTAGATCCCGACACTGAATTTCTCCTGAGAGATATCTGCGTGTAACTATATGCATGGTCGAGTCCCACGAGTTACCACAATTAATCTTATTCTTTTATCTAGTATGCATTCCATTCAATGTAAAAATGCTGCCACCATCGTCATAGCTTTACCCCAGCTGGATCATGAATCTTGTTTTGCCAAAAATTCCGATCTTTTTTTTTTTTTTTTTAAACAATCCAAAAATTCCTATCTAAGGCCCTATACTCAGTTAGTGATCCATCCTAGTCTGTTTGCACATGATCGAACCATCCTAATCTGCTCTCCTTCATTCTCTCTTGTTGGGACTACCCCTAAGCTGCTTCGAATTATCTCGTTCTAAATACTATCATTCCCAGCTCTCCCACACATAGATCTCCACATCCTCCTCTCTACAACACTTAATTCATCTTCTATTGACAAGTGCGAGACAAGAAAAAATGCATTCCTTTCTTTAATTTGATCAAGAAGTTTTCACCAAAAATAGGTGAATGTAAATTCGATTAGAAATATTAGACTACATGTCTAAAACATCTTGCAATTCATTGTCAATACCTATGATGCATAAATTGATTGCTGGTGAATTGAAGTTTTAAATAATAATAAAAAGTTTGAAGAAAAAGAAAATATCAAATAGAATAAGTTTCAACTTCAAAAATCAGTTCATTTATCGAAATCTAGTAGATTCTTACAAAATCCACATATGTAACCATATACTTTAAACAAAAATAGCTCATCAAAAAACCAAGAACTGGGTACAAAAGAAAAGGCCATAAGCATTCCACAGCTGATAAGCTACATGAATCACATACAATTCTGACCTTAAAACTAATTATCTAAAGAACGAAGATGAAGTTGCAAGCAAGATGAAGCTCCTTTTTTTCTTCTTTTTTTCTTTTTTGAGAAAGGTGATGAAGCTGAATTTGTGTACCAAGAAAAATTGCCATAAATTTAAAATTACCTCTTGCAAAGTATTTCTGCATTCCTCTGACATGTGAGGTAGCAATCGTGACAACAGTTCCTGTTGCCTCCATCCTGTAAAAATACGCTGACCATGTATACACCTCCTGCTTCTCATCTTCCGACACTCTGACCACTTACGATGACCATCAGACCGATAAAACTTTCCGTAATAGAACGATTGAACATCGCCCATGTCTTTACTCCCAACAAATCTCTGGACTTGAATGAGATTCTTCCCAAAAATGTAAAGCCCAAGGATAAAACTCTCTTGTTCAATATCACTCCAAGAGCCACCCAATGAACCGGGCACTGGAACGTAACCTTTGCTTTCACACTTGTTGTCAAGGTTGGGCATCTTTAGTTGCTGCAAAGACAAATCCACGTCCATCTCATTACCTACCACTTCAGAGTCTATAGGCTGAGTTGTATCTGCAACAATCATGTTCCTGAAAATTTCTGACTGTTCATGTTTCATTTGATCAACTATGTCATGGACCCACATAACTGGGATGGGTAATCCTATTTGGATGGAGTTGTCAACATCAAACATCTGTTCGGGATCAGTTGGATGGCGCATCGGCTGAAGACATCTCGATTCTGTTGTTAGTTGTGGAATTTCCACCTGATACTCATTGCCTACTCTAGGAGGTACCTGTGGGTCCCCATAGATACCACTTATGTCCGGAGAAGCTGTCGAAAGCAACCGGTAGGCTAATGTTTCTTCCATGCACTCCTCATCATGATCTACTTCAACTGAATCCATCTGTCAAGCAATTGAATGTAAGAAGAAGAAAAAGATTGTCATTCGATCGCAAAAAACATGACTCGGTACTTCTAAGAAAACACAAAATACATCCTAGACATTGCTGCAAACAGGGGCCCACAATCTTTGGTCCAAGAAGAATGACAAAAGCAAATGAGGCGCCTATCAAAACAAATCGCTGCTTGAATAAATGATAAAATATCACAGTAATTTTCAAAAAAAAAAAAAAAAGATTAACGATTAAACATAAAGGCGTGATATGGCCATCGAAATGCAACCAGCATTTGCTAGTTGACATCATAAATGGCAAAAAATCAGGTGAAAGGTAAAAAGTAACCAAGAATCATGTACTTGCAACTGCATTACCTTAACATAAAACAAATGGTTAAGACAGAAGTATATGGCACCACGAAGAGGCAGTACTAAAAGTATAGTGTAAGTATAAAATTAAAAAATTAGTGGATGATTCGTTGGCTATGAATATCCAAAGATACTCAAAATATAGCATATGTAAGAAGCTCGACGTTATGAGGCTTGCATGCGTTCCTACGGAAGGAATATCCCTAAAATAGGATACCTGTTGCATAAAATACCTAACCCGAATGTTGTGTTCTTTTAGGGCCTGTCCGAGTACGAGGATTCCAAAGGAAAAGAAACCATTTTCCTTCGACAATACGTTTCCCCTACTTGATTTGCAAAAAAAAAAAAAAAAAACTATAAATTCTACAAAGAATTATTAGCCTTATCCACCTTTCCAATAAAATTTATTGGCCTTATCCACAGTTATAATTCTCTAGCGCGAGACACAAGGTGCTCATTGTCTAATGAATCTGGGATTTCCAATTGAGAATAAACAGACCCTTAATAAGGGAATACATTTTTCAATAATGCAAATGAAAATAATCATTGAATAAGCATTATAGTTATCCATTTCCACAGTGGGTTTTGTTTAAATAAATAAATAAATAAATCCACACTGTGGATTCCTCATAATCAAACAGGCCCTACGAGGAAAACATCTACTCATAAACCTAACATCATGACATCTCGTTGCTAATGATTGTGAACATCAACAAAATTCATCAATAACAAGTAGATGTAATTAGAGCCTCTAAATTTCAATACATCCCATGATGTGGTACTTGTCAACTGAGCTCAATGACCAAAATTGCCTTTGTATGCAGCGACTGCTATCATGGGCACTCTGTTCTCTTTCCATCTAAGCATTAGCACTAAAAATCCAAGTGTGACAATAAGAAGTAAGCTTCATCTTCTTCTTTTTTTATATATAGTTTTACAAATGAGAATTCCTTGACTAGAAATACTTCAAACAAAGCTAATGTGTCTGATTTGTAAGGACCATTGGAACTTAATATTTGCAAAGGAATCTCTTTTTTCTTGGAAGAATGTGTGAGGCAAATCTCAAGCAAAAATGCATCAGACAACAAACCACAAAACATAACTATTCGAAAAAATAGAAATAATAAAAAATCTGGGTAAAGGATTCCTAATTAATAGTGGACCCACGAATATAAATTCATTAAGCCTCTTTGAGAAAACCCCATTTAGCTGTAGATCAGCATAGGAACGAAACAAATTAAATGCATCTATGTAACAAGAAAAGAAGAAAAAAGATATGACCCAAGATGTATCTTAATACAATCAATAACAATTAGAAAATATTTCACGAAGAAAATTCCTAACCTCTCATTCCACTCAAATGATTCTCGGAATGAACACTCAAAACTTTATATATAAAAAAAAAAAAATGCTAATGTGGACATCAAGCACTGCATAGAAATATAGTAATAACTAAAAAACGAAATTCCCAACTGCCATTGAGAAGAAATACGCAAACAATGTTTAAAAAAAAAAAAAAAAAACCCATAACAAGAAAGCCGATTTCATATCCATTCGCAAAACATGAGTAGAACAACACAATCCCATGGTTTCAAACCAAAATCACAAAATTTCAAAAGAGTAAAAATTAAAGAAACACGTGAATGATATTGGCCACTAGAGAAAGAAAAATCTCATATTATCCCAATAAAATGAGCAACATTCGATCATAACAAGCTTTTCAAAAAAAAAAAAAAAATCAATCATGACATAGACAAAGATGGAAATTGCTGGCAGCACACAACACCAGTTTCTCAAGATTAAAATCAGTTTAAGAGAACTAAAGAAACCCATTAAGCAGATTAGCAAACACATAATCCCCGAATGAGCCATTTGTCCGGCCGCCCGATTAAATGTACGTGCATAAGCCACCTTCAGGCGATCCAAACCGTTCACATGTTGGGATCCATAATGGCTGGGAGATAACCCAATAACATCCCCCGTCAGATTGTCATGAACATATCTGATCAGCCATCCCCACCAAACATGAACCATCTGCTGCAGTTGACCAGTGACAAGCCATCAATCAGATGGACTAGAGAACATATTGGGGCATGGCCCACCAGATGAAGAGCTTAGGTTACAAAAAGTCAGCCCACATGTATCAAAACTACTGCATCGAAGAAAGAAAAATAGAACTCTATCTCGACCGTGCATCGTATAATACCTACAAACAACCATTATAAAAAGAAATTCCTACATAACCCAGGTACTGCAATTCATATTCGAATAGGAGAAAGCGATATACAACTAAAGATCGCAACATCCGGCACGTCGCAAGAATTCCCATATGATCCACCAAAATTCTACTCGTTTTTAACTAAAAAACAACAGTAACACTAACCAAACAACATGAAAGAAAAAACCCATTAAAGAGAAACAAAGAAAAGAGAACATGTAACAGAGAAAGACATGCAACAAGCAAGAAAGAGAGAGGGAGAGTAAGAAACCTCCATAAAAGAGGCTGAGCGTCAAAACCCACGTGGAATCAGTCCTGAGGAGAAATGGGTATTAGTTGTTTTCTAGAGATTGACCTCGATCGATTACTTTCTCGTATGTAAATGGTAAAAACAGAACAGGAAAGAGAGAGCGAGCGAGCGAGCGCGAGAGCGAGAGAGAGAGAGAGAGAGAGAGAGAGAGATACCTCTTACAAGGGAGGGAATGGCAGCGGGGTGAGAGAGAGAGAGAGAGAGAGCGAGAGAGCGAGCGATTTTCTTTTCTTTCTTTCTTTCTTTTTTTTTTTTTTGTTTTATTTTCTTTTTTCTCTCGCTCTTTTTCTTTTTTTTCTTTTTTTTTATTTTCTGAGAAGGGATTTTAAGGGAAGGTAAGGAGGTTTACGCAGGTTGGGAGTATTTATGGTTCCAGCCATGCTATTTAAGCTACTCGCGAGAGTAGCCATCCCATAAGAATCCTACTCTCACCCCCTTGTGGGCCAGATCCTGACCGTTCATCCTGTCTGTCCCATGTTTTTTGTGTTATATTCTGAAAATAACGATAATCAAGAAGGTGGGCCATTACACTTTTCGTGAACGACGGCTACAATCTCTTCAACGGTTTTGACGGGAGTATTCTTGGGGTAAGTAGTCAAGTCAATCAAGAAAAATTCCCACTTGCATGTTACGAATACACTAAAGTACGATTTCGGTGTATGATAGTTTCCACTAGAGTTGTCACGTGCAACGCATGTGGAGAGGGTGATCGACCATACACATCCAATCGTTCATTTGAGAAAAACCATACACATGTGGTGGTCTTAGGCCAATCCAAACCGTTCAAATCGACCTAACTTTGGATGGAACTCGGCCCAAAAAATTATACTGAGAATGCGATTATTTAATATCCGATTTACTTCTGACCGTCTATTTGATGGCCATCAATTGGATGGTTGGATTTGCTTGATTGGTATAAACGACATGGTCCATCCACATTGTGGCCTGTGGTCTTAAATCAGTTTTTGCATACCGATACTGGCATTGATATTGTATTGGGCTATTTCGGGCTAATACAATCCTATCATTCATGGATGTTATTGGTACATTAAAGGTTACACGTCTAACCTTGTGTGGCTAGGATTGGCTTTTTGCTAGGTTTGGGCCCAGCCAGGTTTGCACCCAGACCAAGCCCGGGTCTAAAAATATCCAGTTAGGAACCCGGAATTTGATAAAATCCCTATTCCCACTTGAACGTTTGTAATTTATCTGTTAGTCGAGCCGGCCTCACCTACACAGCAACATAAACATTCAAAAATAATTAAATCAATGGCCTATATTAAATGTGCTTGAATTACTGATCAGAATTAGAATAACAGATTTGTAAAATACAAAATATATACATATGAAGTTAAGTTGGGCTAAGTCCAGCTTTCAAAATTTGATCAAGCCATGCATGTTAGGCCTCAAGCCAAGTTAATAAGTTCAAACTAGGGCTAGCCCATCAGGCTGGGTGGGTCACCCACCCAATACTTCCTTTGTATGTAGCATACATGGATGTCAACTCCCAACCTAAAGGTAAGATGAGAGGCACTAGTGAAATAAATAAATAAATAAAATAAAATAATGTGAAATATCTTAGTAGTAAAGCTCTTTTCGTTTTTTTGGATAGATACTGAAATTGATCTATGGTAAGGCTATGCTCGTTTAAGTTTCATAAATGCCCTTTAATTAAATTTGAAACCCTTTTGATGTCCTTTTTTTAGGTTAAGATTTAGTAAGTGGAAATATTAATTGTAAAACAAATTATATTTTCCCCGCAGGGCGGTGATGGTGCATGTCGGTGTAAGCGAATGGTACTCATTTGTACATTAAAGTTTTCTTTAGTATTATTGGAGTTGTGTGCCCTTAAAAACTAATGCAATAATCTTAATCATTGAATTAGTGATCTTGACCATTGATCGTAATAACCATGGATCTAATGTGAACATATTATTAATGTCGTAATTAATATGCAACATATTTTAATCATACATATACATGGGTTTAAAGTAAGGGTTTTTTCTATGATGCTTGGGAACTCAAGTTTAGGCACAATGATCAAGATAAAGGGATAGTTATATTCCATGGATATTGGTACTTTTTTATTCCATTACGACATGATAGGTGTTAGAACGTACATATGGTCAATCTTATTATATAAGTCATCTTTTGTGAGTGAACCAATTATAAATTGAGATGGAAAATCACCACCATCAAACTCGAGGGTAAATTTATGCAATTACCCTACCCCACATAAGAGTGTTAGTAATCAAGGATAATTGAGGGATCAGCTCCTTTGGGGATGGTCAATCAAAGAAATTGGTGAAACTATTGTTAGATCTTCTGCACTGAAATCAAAATTACTGCTACTTTGATTCATATGCCATTTGTGACTCAAATGTGACTTCATGGAGGGGGAGAACTAACCCCGCCGACCTATCAAAATTACCAACTCATGCCCGTCCTTATTACTACTTAAATTGATCTTTTAATGTAATTGTTACCAAAAAACGCTTGGGGGTTCTATGAATGAAATGTTATGTTTCAACCTGATAGCTACTTTCATTAAAATATCGCTTTTGCTTTAAGTAATCCTTAAACCTAAGGATGTATAGTAAGTTCAAGTTCCTGATATAATTCACTTTAGCTAACTTTATAGGCCAATTACATTGGTTCATACATAGGTGTCTTTTGGTGTTGTATTAAAATACATTTGATGTTCATATGATCTATTAATAGATCCATTCGTCGCTTAAGAATATTCATATGACTAAGGATTGGTCTTAAATGATTTTTTGTTGGATCTTACAAGTAAAAAATTTCTTTAATGATTCTTAAATGTTTTCAAACATTTACTTTTATTTTAACCATTAAAAAGATTTTAATCTCGTTTGATTTGGTAGTTTTAATGGTTGAGATCTTATTGTAAACCACTTAATTTTCATGAGTATTGAATCAAGGGTGGACTGTCATGATAAATGGAGGAATAAGTCAATTTGAATATATGAACGGGGAGAGAGAGAGAGAGAGAGAGAGAGAGAGAGAGAGAGAGAGAGAGTGCGCTCTTCCCCTCCACATCCACACATCTGGGCACGATTTAGGTGGATACTTAGTTGTGGGGGCCACTGTGATGTATTTGTCCTACGTCCATACCATCTATCTACTTCGACATCTCATTTTAAGGCATGATCCAAAAAAAAAAAAAGCATATCGAAATCTTAGGTGGACCATACCATACCACAAGAAGCAATCATGATTGAATGCCCACCATTAAAATTTTCATGGGGCTGCTGGAATGTTTATTTATCATTTTGAGATTTTTGGTTTAAAAATAAAAAGAAAATATTTTTAAAAAGTTTAAAAATGCATTTTCCTCCAAAATAATTTTGAGAAAATAAATTTGTTTTGTTTAGTCCCATATTGAATAGAGTGGGATAAAACTTTTGGTTTATAAATCCTTGTGTATTGAGTATTCTTACTTAGAAAAATGGAGAGAGATGCTCAGCTTACATGTTTCCACTCAGGCTCAAGCAGTGAGGCTCGAGTGTCATAGAGTGCTCTTCAAGTTCTTTAAAGACGGATACTTCAGCCTCTTGTACATTTTTATTTTTTATTTTTTATTTCAAAAATAATTTCAAAAAAATTATCTCTAACAATAGTCATCCAACTTGTTAATGAGATCATATAAATATTGAAGAAGAGATCACACAGGTAACAGCTTGATCCAAAACTTTTGTTCCCCGCAAGACCATACAAATATCATCTTGATCCAAAACTTTCGTTGCCCAACAAAAATTTTTAAGGGTTGATTACCACTGTTTCCTGTATTATGATCTACCTAAAATTTGGATCTACTTCATTTTTTGGACCCATGCTCTAAAATGAGTTTTCAATATAGATGGACAACATCGGTACAAGGCACATACATGACAATGGGCCCCACGGCAAAGCCATCCCCCCACAAAGGTTCACCTTTGGATAGCTCTCGTTGCACTACCTTAGCTCTGATCGAAAGATTGGCGTGTTGGCCTTTTATTTTCTTCATTCATAATAGTTTTTTTTTAAAAAAAATCTAGCTTGAAGATACGACACCAATGTCTATGCGATCTTGAGCGGCAATGGCGTACAAGTAAATCCTAATCCTTACTACCTGTTTGGTTATTAAAATTTTAATAATATCTAAATGGAATCTGTAGAAGAAGAGTACTATTAAATCTGAACAATTTTTAAAATTTTAAATTCCATTGCACTTAAACAATTCTAACAAAGACCACTTAAAAATTATAAACTGTATATTTTTAATTTACACAACACAAGCATGCCTTGTAAGAAACTGCCCAAGGAAGATTTTTAAGATGGTGGTGATATACCCCTCTTAAACACGTGTGAAATTGAACACGTGTAACGTGACCCACCATCGTGAGAAAGGGCTCTCCTGAAAGAAAAGCCAGACAAATTTACAGCGTGGACGCGACTTGCCTGTGCCTCGGGCCTCATGAAGTTGCTGTGGTCCGAAGCTATGTGGGTCCCACATAAATTCATGTGAAAAATCAATCCCGTCCATCAGTTTAGAAAGACCACAATAGGACAGGATTATAAAAATCCGGTAGATCCAAAGTTCATGTGGGCCACGCCATATAAAAGAGTTAGAAAGGAAACATCCACCGTTGAAACCTTCTTGGAAGAAATCATGATGTTTATATGCCATCCAAACGGTTCATAGGGTTATTACAATTCATATAAACTCTAGGCACAAATCTCATCCTAATACAAAACTTCTACGGCCCCACAAAGTTTCCAATGGTAGGCTCTCAATCTCCTCCGTTTCATGTGGTGTGTCCAATATGATTATTATATCTATCTGATTTTTATATTATTGCACTATTCAAGCCTTTTAAAACTTATGGATGGATTGGATTTTCCCAAATACATCTTTGTGGAACCCACGTAGCTTCTGACCACAGCAACTTCCAGTTGCCGGGGGGCACAGGCGAGTCGCGCTAGCATGATATTTAGACGTCAGTACAAGGGACAATGACACCACATGTACACGTCAGCCACCAACTCAATGAACCTGTTTTAAGGGGGCGCGGATTATATACTGACAAGGTCAGTAGCCAAATCGCTACTGAAGTGACGTCACCGAGCTCTGTGGACCCCACCATGATGCGTGTGTTCTATCCATACCGTCCAACCATTTGCAGAGATTGTTTTATGGCATGAGAAAAAGAACGAGATGGATCTAAAGTTCAAGTGGACCCACCACAGAAAACCGTGGGACCAGTCACACCCACCGTTGAGACATTTACAAGGCCTACCATGATGTATTTTTTAGATCCAACCGATTCATAAGTTAACATAGAGATAGATGAAGTGAAATATATATATATATATATATATATATATATATATATATATATATATATATATAAAAGCTTGATCTGAATTCCGTGGCCCCTAAGAAGTTTTGAACGGTGGATGTCACTGTCCACACTGTTTTCGATGATGGGGTCCATTTAAACTTTAGATCTATCTGGTTATTTTTCTCATGCCATAAAATGATCTCTCCAAATGGATAGACGGTATGGATACAACACACGCATCATGGTGGGGTCCACATAGCTGGGTGACGTCACTTCAGTAGGGATTTGGCTACTGACATTGTCAGTATCTAATCCGTGCCCGTTTTAAGGTGGCGCACAAACTTCAGCCGTTGACAAGTGCAGTTCCGAACCGTTGATGTCTGGCTGCTTAATGTGGATAAACCATGCCCCCGAAAATATCCTGGATCTGATGATCCTGGCCGTCAAGCTCAGATCTTTTCTCTCTATCGGTTGTTTACTTCCTTGGTAAAACTGAACGGCTAGATTTCCCTACAGAGAAAGATTATGGAGCATGGTCCATCCATGGTTGGGACCCAATAAGACAATGGTATGGATAAACAGGCAGTGGGGCCCACTTGTCCAAAGCTAAAAACTTCCTGGTGAAGAACCTAACAAAGCTCTGTTCCCTCGTACGCGAGTAGACTACGTGCACGTAATAAAGTGATTGACCTCGGCGTTTTTAAGGTGTTCAAGTGGGCCCATGGTTCGATGATCCAAGACGTTGATACGATGATCCTAGCAGTAAAATATTTGACCCTTTTAAAGAACAGTGCTGGGACCGTCTAGATTGAGCCTACAATAAGTATTTGATGATTAAACGATGGCCCCAGCCCATCTGCAACGGACTTGTATTGTGTGATATAGCACACAGCACGGACATTAGTACTGTGTGCTGATGGAAAAGCTCTGCAGGCCCACCATAATGTATATGTTTTATCCATCATTTTGTTGGCTAATTTCAGGGCATGAGCCTGAAAAAAGGCAGATCTAAATCTCAAACATACCATACAACCCAAAAAATGGTGATTTTATACCCATCAGGCCATCATTAAAAAAATAAAAAAATCTTAAAATATGTTTTTAATTTAATTCTAGTTTTTTTATTTTTGTTTTCATTTTTTTGGCTTTTTTATTTTTATTTTTTGACATCTAACACGTTAATTAAGTCACGGGTAAAGGTCACGCAGATCCATAGCTCAAGTGGTAGACCCGGTGAAAGATACTTCAACATTGATGTCTTGGTATCGATTCTCCAGTAGTGGTGGCTAACATTGAAGTGTGAACTACTTACAGGCTAACTAATTTTTATTTTTTAAAAAGAACGAAACTATATATATTTTTATTTTATAAAAAAGAGTCACAGGATAAAGGAAAAACATTATATTTGGCTACGGGTCCACTGAACTTTTTCAACAGCACACGCCGCCTTCGTTGTTGTGTGCTATCGTTAGGCAATCCGTTGGAGAGCAGATTACCGTAGGGCGACCTTAATGTACGTAGTATGTATTCACGTTTATCTGTTTTTCCATATCATTATATAATACTAATAAAAAAATGAAGCAGATCTAATTATTAGGTGGATCATGCTTATAATAAACCGTAGTGATTGACCATTAATGGGCCACAAAAGTTATAAATCAGGATGATTGACCTTATCAACAGATTAGATTTGATTGGAAAATAAAAACTACGTAAACAATAATGTCTGGCCTTAGAGGTTTTTCATGGTTGGACGTTCAATGGTCCACCTGATAATTAGATCTCCTTCATTTTTAGGATGGTTACTTAAAATGATATGGAAATATGGATTGACAGAGTGGATGTATGATACATGCATCAAGGTGGGCCCCACAGACCACATTAACCCAGGGTCTCACCCAATTGACGCGGATTGCGTCCTACCCCGCCGGGACAATAATCCGTCGGGGCAGCCCACCGTGATGTAAGTGTTCTATTGTTCAATGCTTTTTTCAGATAATTTTAATGTGTGATAAAAAAATGGGCAGGCCTAAGGCTTAAGTGGACCACACCAAAGGAACATGCACCCAGCTTGAAACCTTTTTAAGGGCCATCGATATGTTTTTTTTACCATACAACATATTCATATAAAGTCATGTAGACATGGATGAAGTGAAAACATAAATAGTAGCTTGATCCAAAACTTCTATGGCTTCCCAGAAGTTTTTAATGGTGGACGTTTAGTCCCCACTTTGTGTTCAATTCAAGCTTTGGACCTGCCTCATATTGTGGTTCACACATTAAAATTATCTGAAAAAATCGTTAAACAGCGTGGATAAAACACTTACACTACAGTAGCCCCACAGAGCCCTGCCCGGACGGATTACGGTCCGGGCAATACGCTCTCATCTTTTTTACCCAGAGCCCAAGAGCCGGAGGACGCGGATTTCCCGCCAAAGCCTTTCGCACCAGTTCCTGCGCAAGGATGCAGGGTGGGGACCACCTAGATGTTTTTTGTGAAATCCAGGCTGTCCATCCCTTTTGAGAGCTCATTTTAGGAACTTTGATAAAAAAGTTGGGTGATACAAAAAGTGGGTAACACGAATGGGAAAATTGGGAAAAGAAATTCCTACCGTAGAAACCTTTTTGGGCTCCACCTTAATGTTTATGTGTCATCCAAACCGTTTATAAGGTCATTACTACTGGAATGAAGTGAAAATACTGAAAAAAATTTATGGCCCAAAGAACGTTTCAACGATTCACACTGAATATTCACTGTTTCCTCTCGTGTGACTCTTTTAAGTTTTGGATACACATAAATTTTAGCCGCAGGTCCTAAAGTGGTCTATCAAAGTGGGCCTAAAGTGGTCTATCAAAGTGGGTAAACGGGACAGATTTCTAACAAACATCTCTTTGGGCCCCACTGTGCATTCTTGTGCAGGAACTTCCTGCGAAAGACTTCCGAAGGAAATCCGCGTACCGAGCCGGAGGGACGGAGTGGGATTAGCTACTCCCCCGACACCAGCCCCGTGGCTTATGGTCGGTGCTCTGTGGGCCCCGCCAAAATTTATGTGTTTCATCTATTTCGTTCATCATCTTTATAGATCATTTTATGACTTGGGATATAGACCTTAGGTGAACAACACCGTAGGAAAACAATAATTATTGGATATCCACCATTAAAATCCTCCTAAGGCCCACTGTACTGTTTATTTGAAATCCAATCTGTTGATTAGGTCATAAAAAACCAGGTGAAGGGAAACAATAAATATCAGCTCAGTCCAAAACTTTTATGGCCCCAAAAACGTTTTTAATGGGCAATGTCCATTCGACACTATTTCCTGTAATGTAGTTCACTTGAGATTGGGATATACCTATTTTTTGTTTTTACCATAAAATGATCTATAAAAATAGATGGACAGCATGGATGAAACAAATACATCGTTGTGAGGCCCACAGAGCACCGACCATCAGCCAATGGCTGGTGGCAGGGGGAGTAGCCAATCCGTTTCCGGAGGGGACTCGAATTTGGTAGTGATCCCTACTGTACCCACGAGGACGGTGATGGTAAAGGACACGTGGCCCCATCATGTATGTGTTTCATCCACGCCGTCTATCTATCTTTTCAGCTCATTTTAAGGGCCTGAGCCAAAAAAATTTAAAAGCAGATCCAAAATCAGGTGGGCTACACCGTAGTAAATAGTGTTGAATGAATGCTAACCGTTAAAAAACTCTTGGGGTAATAAAGTTATGCATCAAGCTGATATTTGTGTTTTCCCTTCTTCAACGTCTGTGTAACCTAATCAATATGTGAAAGCAAATAACCGTTGAGGTGGGCCCTAGAAAGTTTTTAACGGTGAATGATTCAGCCACCACTAACTCCTATGGTATGGTATAGATTTTTGGATCTGCCTCTTTTTTAATCATACACTAAAATGAGCCGCCAAAATGGATGGACGGTGCTGATGAAACACGTATCATTGCTGTCCACGTAGCTTTTCCAGCACCGACAGAACCGAGGTGGGTACTGGAAGGGTCACTACCGAATCCTAGTACAGCCGGAACGCACCGTACAAGCTTTCTGTCTGGAGCGATGCTAGGCAACTCATGTGATCAGCCGGCTGAAGTCTTCTTCCCTCACGCTTGCCAAAGCAGAATATAATCATAAGATCTAGACCGTTCATCACGTGGGAACGTCTTCGGATATCTGTTCATTAACTGGACACATGTTTTAAATTTGGACCATTGATCATTTTTTTCTAACCGTCCAAGTTTTTAGCATACTTGCCGCCTATCTGACAACTCAGCCATCCAGATTTTGGGACCGGAAGGTACGTGGGGTCCACAAGAATGACCTGATCTCTCCCACACACGTGCCAGATTGTCAAAGCGTGGGGAGAGTAGGATTCCGGTGGCTACTCTCGCGAGTAGCCGTAGCATTTATCGAGGATATGACGACCAGCCGGCTCTGCGTTTGGATGTTTCATACGGTACATCCAGACCGATGGCTATGTTTTAGGTGGAAGCGGATTGGCTGGTGTAGCACACATACCAGCTATATAGCTGCTGTAGGTACGGTGTCGTGCGAAGACGAGCACTGACGCTCCTCGAGCTCCGAGTTGTACGAACGGTTCAAAGGAGATCAAAGTTACATGGGCCCCACAGTGATGTATTTATTCTATCTACACCGTTCATATAATTTTAGAGCATTATCCAAAAAATAAATCTTATCCCAATGTAATTTGGACCATACCACAAATAGCAGCGGAGATAATAATTTTCACCGTTAAAATATTTATAGGGCCCACCATAACGTTTATTTTCCATCCAATCTGTTAACAAAGTCACAGAGGCCTGAATTAAGAGGTAAAACAAATTTGATACTGATCTAAAACTTCTGTAACCCCAAAAAGGGATTCAATGGTAGACGTTCAATCCCCCACTGCTTTTTTCAGTGTGGTACACTTGATAGTTATATCTGTCTTATTTTTTTTCTCAAGCCTTAAAACGATCTCGCCGAAGATGGACGGTTTGGATATAACACATATCTCATGATCGGATCCTATATAGCTGGTGTGAGGTAAACCAGCCAATCCGCTTCCGTTTTGGGTCGTAGCTGTAGCCGCAGGATCTATTTTGAAATGATACAAAAATTTCATATAACGGATCTCATGATGGACGGTTAATACCCAAAAATACTCAGAATGCCACCAATGGGACAGAAAACGACGGTTAGATGATGCGGTCCGCGCTCAAGATAAAAGAGTGAAAGGGTTAAAATGTCCTAATCTGATAGTATTGTTCTGTGCATCCCTCACTCATGATGAGTCCCATCCTATAAACGGCTTGGATCGTTGAAACGGGATACCATAACCAACGGATATGGTAAAAGATAGCAATACAAGGGGATGTATTGCAGCAAACTCATGCCTTAGACATGGTGGAAAATGGAGTCGAGGCAAACGGTACAGCACCATCACTCTCGCCAACTTCCAACTGTGTAGTGAATCCGGTCCATGAAAATGGTGGGCCTCAATGAAGAGATCATGTATAAGAAAATCTAGCTAGCTTACTTATCAGGCAGGCTATAATACAGAAATTAGTAGTTAACCGTAGGTTTTTGCATAAGTAAGTTGTGGCAAAGATAATATCAGATCAGCTTGATTTTCAACGGATTTATTTTTATAGTGGATCCCACCTTTTGAACGGTTCAGATATTCTGTATTATACATGTGACATGTTCTAGGAGAAATGATGGCTGTGTGATTAGTTATAATAACAAAACAACATAAATGTAACTATCTTATCTGATTCTCTGCCAAGGATCTCATCCGCACGTGTAGCACACCCCATCTACACGCTGTAGCACATGCCAAGCTGGCACACTTGTGGGAAAAGTCAGTCATCCATTAGATGGGCCATAGTGACTACTGTACGTTCCTACCTAGAAGTCAGGTTGGTCTGCCTGTCAGGTGGGCCACGGCAAACAAAGCAAATGGACGGCTAAAGCAAATCTTTTCTAGCTCTTCATATATTGTAGCCGGCCTGGAAGCTTGATCTGCCTGAATTTTGGGCCAGCACATGTACACATAGAGAATAGCCGGATGGATGGCTCGGATCTGGTACACATTTGCCACGATGGTATGTAGACACTCAGCGTGTGGGATTAGCAATGGGTCATCTGACCTGAGAGATTGACCATCTTCCAATATATATATATATATATATACACACACACGCACACCTCGCGATAAGCTCCCGTGGGGTTGAGCTGTGTGGGCCCCATCATGATGCGTGTCGACCATCAACACCGTGCATTTGATGGGTCCCCTCTAAATTATGGGATATCTCAAAAATCAGCCGTTTACGGAACTCGGGTGGGCCATACCATCTAAAATCATGTGAAGACATGCCAAAAACATCTAAAAGCACTTGGTGGGGCCCACCTGAGTTTTGAATGTTGCTGAAACTTGGTCTGAACCCTCATACAAGTGGGACACACATAATGGATGGGCTGGATTTGCAAACCACATCTCGGTGGGCCCAAAAATGATTATGAATGTTTTAATGGTGCACGGCCCCTCCCCACTTCTGTATGTGGTGTGGCCCACACAAGTCACGGATTGACTTGATTTTTGAGACTTAGGCCCACAATGGAATGGTGCATCTGACTGATGGGGTAGATGTTCGAAACGCATCACGGTGGGGCCCACACAACTCGACCTCATGGGACGGTCTTGTGAGGTCGAGCGCATAGTACCTTTTCCCTATATATATATATATATATATATATATATATATATATATATATATATATATATATATATAAACACACTCAAAAGCAAGTTTAGAACACAACAAAAATGACCCCTAATCCAAGTGGGACACTCACGTGGGCCCCACCAAGTGCTTTTATATGTTTTAGGCATGTCTTCCATGATTTTAGTTGGTATGGCCCACCTAAGTACCGTGTACGGCTGATTTTTGGGATATCCCATAATTTAAAGTGGACTCATCAAATACACGGTGTTGATGTTCGACACACATCACGGTGGAGCCCACACAGCTCGACCTCATGGAAAGTTCCTATGAGCTTGACCGCATAAAACCTTTTCCCACACACACACATGGATATATACACGCACACACACACTCGGAGACTTCCTGGCCCTCTAATCAATGGCTCAAAAATAGATGGTCGGTCTTCCAAACTTGGAGATTAAACAAAAGAATAAAATTAAAACGCATTTGAGATCTCAATGTTGTGTTTGGACAAGAGTATATGTGACGAATTGAAATGAATTGGAATTTTTCAATGCACCGTGATATTCTAAATCAGCTTTAATATATTAAATTGGTGTAAATATGTGATATTTACCTCTTGAAATATATACTTTAATAAAAATGAGGAAATTTCTTACTTTGGGTGGGCAAACATTGTAAGGATTATAAGCAAGTAATTTGCTAATGTTTTTTAATGGTGCATTTAGATGTCCAACCTTTTGACAGCTTAGATCATTATATTGGTGTGATTTTAGTGATGTAGTCAATAATTGAATTATTTTTTAGTTTCATTAAGGTGTTATATGTATAGTGGGCATATGCGTAGCGAGACACAAATTCCCTACTAACATTACGAGTGTTGGGGACCTTGCACAAAGCCTTAGGATCTAGCCTCCCGAAACAAATCAGAATTATGGAATAATAATGCAATGAACTAAATCAAAACATAAACCACACCACACCAGGGATTTTTACATGGAAAACCCTCAAAGAGGTAAAAACCACGGGACCTCGTCTAGATCAACAATCACTATAAAGCAGAACGTTACAACCGATCACAAGCACACACCGCTTGGATCAAACCTTCTTCGCTCACGCAGGAGTGGATAAACAATAAGAGAATAATGAAAAACAGAGGGATCTCACCGATCACAAGGACGTAGAAGCGCTGAGACGTGAACTGCAAAGTAGATCACCTCTACGTGCAGAATCTCCCTTCTATAAGCTTCCTCTCTCTCTCTCTCTCTCTCTTTCTCTCTCTCTCTCCCCTTTGATAGCCCTAAGCCCTCTTAGAGTACCTTTAGGAAACCTTAAAAAACCCTGGAATACACTTCAATCCCGCATACACCCCTTTATATAAAAATATAAGGAGGTGTAATCAAATTAGGAAATAAAATCCGCAAAATCTGCGTTTCCGCAATCGCATCTGCGGAACTCTTCGATGATATCGATGGTCTCTCGATAACAACTTCGATATCATCGACAGTCCTTCGATGATATCGAAACAGGACCAAAAAACTGTCCAGCAACCAGGGGTGAAAATTCTAACAATTATCGATGTCATCGAGCCACTCCCGATGACAGCCTCGATATCATCTGAAGGTCTCTCGATGATATCGGAACAGGACAAAAACTGTCCAACGACCAGCGCTGAAAAATCCCGCAATTATCGATAATATCAAAACTTGTTCGATTTCATCGAACCCAACAATGAGGAGAAAATCCCCATCAACGAGTAGTGAGGTGGCTACTGCACGCTGCTCTATAGGCCTTGCCATGATGCATGTATATGTTTTATCAACATTGCACATCTATTTTTTTCATATTATTTTAGGTCATGATACAAAAAATGAGGTAGATTTAAACTCAAATGGACCAAACCATAAGAAAATAGTAGTGATTGAACAAGCACTATTAAAAACTTCATAGGGTTCACTTAATGTGTATTTTCCATCTGACTAATTGATTAGGTCTTATAGACATTGATGAACAAGCATGAATGAAAGAAAAACACAAATATTAACTTCTTCCAAAACTTTTATGACCCCTACAAGGTTTTTAGTGTGTGGGCGCTTATTCACCTCTATCTCCTGTAGTGTGGTCTACATGAGATTTGGATCTACTACTAATTTTTGGGCTTGATACGTACTATATGATCAAAACTTGACTACGTGACTTGATAACTTCTGTGGGCCCTCGATCTAAGTAGGTACACGGTTAAGATCATCACAAGAAGGCAACCAACAATCCCGATTAAATCAGAATGGCCCCAAGTGTCAATTTTCGGCACAAAGCTGGTACTGTGCAGCACCGGCTCAGGCTCGTGCAAGCTTCGTCCCAGGCTTGCATAGGTTTCGTCTCGGACTTGGTTGCTCGTGTATCTTCAGTAGCGATTTGGTCTGGCCGACCCTAGCATTGATGTCAAAGCTCAGGCTCGGGGTAACTGAACCTTACCATCTAACCATGTGTCCCTACCTCAAATGGCTATAAAAGAGGATTTCACCCTCACAACTTAAAAAAGAAAAAGAGACAGAGATCGAGCTACAGGGAGAGAGGGGGGGTCTAGTTGAGAGATAAGACAAAGGAATGAAGCCCAGACAGAATCTGAGAGATAGCGATTCTAAGATAGAGACAGACTCCTCTGTTCTCCCAATCTCTTCTATTCCATTTCAACTTTAAAGCCAACGTTGTATTCATGATATATCATTTTTAAGTATGTATATTTTAATCACATTGCTTTGAGCACCTGAAGTAGTATGCTCTACTCTGATATCACGTAAAGTATGCTCTACAATTAATTTCATCTTGATCCAAAACTTCTGTGGCCCAGGGAAAGGGCTTCAAGGGCAGACGTTCAACTCCACTGTTTCCCCTGATGTGGGCCATCTGAGACTTGGATTGGCCTGATTTTTGGAGGGGGCCCACTGCTGGAAGTGGCCCACCATATGAACGGAGTGGATGTTGAACACACACCATGGTGGGGTCCACGGCTGAACCGCCCGTCAGCCCACATCGCAGGATGCCTGCACGTCCTCTCCCTATCAGTAGTAGCAACAACGCTGTTGTTGTTGTTTTTTTTTTTTTTTTGAAAAAAATGAGTTTTCATGGTTTTTCAGAGGTAGGGCCCACATCAGCTGAATCCAACCCGTCCATTGCACTATATGGCTCAAGATCGTTCCAACGAGTCCAATATTCGATGTTTTTCAGCGCATAAAAAATGTCAGGGTGACTTTCAACGGTAGAAACCACTATTTTACATGCTATGGCCTGCCCAAAGATCGGATGGACTTCATTTTTTGGCTCAACGCCTAAAATGAGTTAGTAAATAGGATGGATGGCATGGATTGAACTCATACATCAATGTGGAGCCTACACAAGTGGCCCACCCCAAATGTGTCTTAAACCAAGCTCATATTTGTGTTTTTCATTCAACATCCAGCGTCCCTGGACGCTGGACAGTCTAGACATAATACATACATTGAGGTGGGCCCCACCTATGGTTGTGGGCCACCAAAGAAGGGGTTGGAGGGCATAGGAAATACATACATCAAAGTGGAGTCCATCCGAGTGGGCCACGCGAACACATCATCATACACACAAAAATATATGGAAAAGAGAGGGAGAGAGAGAGAGAGAGAGAGAGAGGGGGGGGGGAGGGTGGGACATGTGTGATGGAGGGCTCCACCACTATGAGCCCTCCCTTGCATTCAATCATACATCAAGTAAGTCCCAGTACATGTGGGCCCACCAAATCAAGGATTCAACGGTGGAGATCCTTTCTCCACCAAATGTAAGGTCTAGATTACCCTATCCATACATGAAAAATAAACATCATGATGGGGTCTATGGAGGATGGCCCCATCATGGAATGATCATGAGGATCAAAGTGGTCCATCGGCCACATCAAGGGTCCAAAGTGAGATCCACACCATCAATCGGTAGGCCTCACTTGACCCATCATCAAAATATGAAAATCTATCCTAATAAGCACCCACCGTCGATCTTCTTGGTCCGTTGGAAAGCCGATCTCCTTGTGCTTCACTTTGATGGAGGGAGATGAGAAGTGGATGGCTTGGATGAATGATTTTTGGGATGGGAAGTGGGCCACCAATATCACTTTTCTCTCTTGGAGGAGCTTGGACGTGAGCCTCTTCTCTTGCTTGGGAAAAGTGATGAGAAATGAGAGAGAGAGAGAGAGGGTTGTAAGGAGAGAGATTAGCTTAGGTAAGCCATGATTACTTGTAAGGGAGGGTGGCTAGCAATAAATGTTTGTAAGAATAGGGGGTAGGGTGGCTATAGCTAGGGTAGGGTGGCTATATCTAGGATAGGGTGGCTATAGTTAGGGTGATGCCATCCATCACCCTCATGATTACCTAGAGATTGGTGCCACATGGGATGGGTGGGTCCCGCAATATGCAGTCCACGACCATTATAATGGACGGTCCACATCTTATGATTTAAGCGTCGGGTTGGCGCACGAGACGCGGCTTTGGAACCGCGACAACGGTGTGGTCGCAATGGTACATGGCTCGGATTAAGAGGACTCAAATCTACAGGATATGACTTAGGATCACGCGTAAACGTCGATTATAGGTCGCGAGTTGCCAGAATTCGACGGGAAGGATCCCGGCAATCGACGGAACAGTACGGACTAGGATACAGGTCTTACAGGCCATAACCACTGCGCCCAAGAAGTCTCTCTACCCAATTTATTTCAGAAGTGCCCCGATTACCTGAACAAGCTCTAGACCGCTCGTTAGTGGGTCACTAGTTCCAAAAATTATAGAGTAATGCCCGGCTCACTGGGCTTGTGGTGCATCGTAGATGATGGACTCAAACGACACCTAGAAACAGATGATTTGTGCCTTCCTGTTGGCACTTGTAAAATGCAACTCTCCCTAGTATTGGTCAAAAATCTGAATTTTAGAACAAATGGCCCCGCCACTTAGGATAATAAATTAAGACATTTTAGCCGTCGGATTTCACCTAAATTTGCACCATAGGCTAGAAATATTTTTCCTGCACTCGCCCGTAAAATCTGACCATTGATCGAGGATTGGTGACCGTTGATCACAAATCAGGCCATTTCAACAAAACTCCGCATCCATTTACGATTAAACTTTGCCCACCCCTTCATCAAGTCATGGGGCACGTGTTCCATGAATCAGATGGGCCAGGGGGCTATCAGGGCAACCCCAATAACCAGAATGGGCCCCTTAGGGCCATTGGAGGCAATTACCAAACTGTAAGGTCAACTAATATAATTCTGGACATATAAAAGTCCAGCCCTCTCTCCCTCATTTCCTGAAATTTTAGCAGCTGAAATTTTGAGAGAGAGAGAGAGAGTGGGAAGTAGGGGTTTACACGAGTCGATTCGAGTCGAAATGGGCAAAACCTGGCTTGGCTTGGTCACCAGCCACACCTAGCCCGAACCCAGCCCAACCGGGTCACCGAGCCAACATGTCCAGCCTGAATTCGGCCCGGTCAGCAATCGGGCGAGTTCGGGCCAATTTCGAGCCTGCTCCATCTACAAAGGGACAGACGGCGTTCTCACTTCTTTGTCCCAAATGATTAGGATAAAGATTTAGGATATACATATACATATATATATATATAAACGACCGAGTCGGGCCTAGTCGAGTTTCGGATCGAGTCGGGCCGAACTAGGACATGTTTGAACTCGACCCGAACTCAGTTTCAGGCTGAAGAAAATGGCCCATCCTGGCCTGAACTCAGTTCCGGGTCGGGCCGAGTCCAGCGAATCAACCGGGCTAGCCGAGTTTGTGTACAACCCAAGTGGGGAGTGAGTGTGAAGGATTGTACCTTGGTGCTTAGAGATCATAACTCCCCACACCCACCGCCCTTGCAACTCTGAAAATTTCAATCATATCGTCGTAGAACCAAGTTACATCTGATCTAAGGTGAGATTCAGAGTCCCATCTACCTTTCCTTAGCAACCAGCCACATGCATGCACCTTACCACAACTCCATGCAATGCAGGGCCCCGGCGCATCGAGCTTGCAGACCTGACGCCATTAGGACGATCTCAACGACTTCCGGTCGACAATAGGTGCGGACCATTACCTTTAGGTGGCCGATTATCGTGCCTAGCATAGGTTTAGTGAATGTGTGTGGTGCATTGTTAGTGCATGTTGCTGAATTTTCATTTGGGCTGCATAATTAGGATAATGGACTAGAAATTGTTGAAATTATGAAAGGGGATTAGACCCCAATATCCCAAATCTGTGACTTGTGCATTTGCATGCTTATGTAGGGTGCAAATATCTAACTTTCCCCAAATTTCTGCTAGTTGATTGTTGATTTCCTGATTTAGTGCTAACTATGCTTAAACAATGACATGAATTGCTGTAAATTGCTGATCGTTGGTTGAATTATTGCTACATGTCAATTATGCTAGGAGTAAAGGCATGGAATGTTGTTACATTACTGATTTGTTGAATTACTTGCTTGATTTCCTCGATTTATAGTTGAACTATGTGATTTATGTTAATTCATGGAAGGCTAGTTGTTGTATATTGGTGCATGGCTGCCCTTATGGTTGTATATGTTGGAACATGATGAACATGACCCGTATAGGTTAGCGGAACTTGTCCATGTACTTAAATTACTAATTTATGCCTGTCATGGGTGAACTATCTCTGAATTTGATAATACATGTTGTGTATTATTGCATAAACCTTTATGGATGGGCTGATTACATGGAATTACTTGGGCGACCCCATTCGTTGGACTTGCCCGTGAGTAATCTAGCCCGAATAGTTGAACTATAGGTTGTTTGCCGTAGTTGGACTACATGAGACAGTGTTCTCAGGCCAATTAGCTACAGTTCAGCCCGTCGGGGCATATTGACTCTTAAGTCAACCATCTTAATACGTTAAACATGTCTGATCATGCATGTATGAACCCGAAGTACCCTAAGACCATTGCGTCCATTATTAGCTATAATTTACGGCCTATTAAGACTCATGAGCCGGGGATGGTGGTATGAGATACTATGCCCGTGCTGTCGGCCTACGTTGGGGTGACGAGCCTCCCCGTAGTATCCAGTGAGCACTTAAACTCATGAGCCGGAAATGGTGGTATGGGACTCTGTGCCCGTGCTGTCGGCCTGTGCTAGGGTGGCGACCTCCCCATAGTGATCGTGAGTAGGACATTTAAGTCTCAATTCTGTTTCGTCTGAGATTATGGTTTTCGGGATTGACAACCCCATATAAGGCTAAGGTTCGCGGGAGTCGTATGACCACAGCCCTTGAATCGCACGATTGGGTTAGGGCAACAACTTCACTAAGGGTATTTCGGTTTCCCCAATCTGTTGGATGAATGAATCTAATTAATCAATCAGGCTAACATATTTCATGACATTTGCATTATTATTGTGGCGATTAAGCAGTTGAGGCCGAAATTTGAGGGAGTGTTGGTCATTGTGAACGTCAGATGTCGTCGCTTCAGGGAGAGTTGGTAGTGAGGGGCATGCATCATATCATTAATCCATACATTTACATTAACCACAGTATTTAAGATTCTATGCTGTATGCTATTCGTTAAATGTATTCTATGTATAATAATTTGTGTGACCTATTGCTAATGATACCACTGAGTTTGCTACTCACTCCTACTCTGGGACGGTGTTCTAAAACATTAACCAGAATCTGGTATAGATACAGGTAGATTGGAGCGGGATGCAGTGGACGATGTCGGTGCAAACAACGACGAGGAGGAGCGGACGCACTCCCAGACTTCAGCGATTTCTTCTAGTTTATGGTTGGATGGTCGTGGGACATGGGCCAGGGCCCTAGTCATTTTAGGATATTTATCTGGGTGGGTCTAGTTCCCGGTTAAATTTTCTTGGTACTGTATTCTAGATATCTTACCTGTTTAGCGGCTTGTATTTACATTTTATGATATTCTCATGCATATGGTTTGCTAAACCCATCATTGCTTATAAATAAACCCAAATGCATTGAAATCTGGAGCCCATTAGGGCATACGTGGCACCCAGGAATTCGAGAGTAGAGTTCCTACTCGTTCCCTGAAAATCCAGGGCGTTACAGTGGCCCTACAGTCAGGGTTGCACTGTGTTGGGTGTGTTGGGCCATGCCTAATCTGCTCTCTGTGTTGTGCGTAGGCACCATACATTAGTTGCATAAGTAATTTTAGAATGAATCAAACACGCGAATGGAGAAATGAAAATCAATCAATCACATAGAAACACATAAAATTTACATGAAAAAAGTTATTATGGGAAGAAATTAAACCATGACATGAACCGACAAACAATCCATTATAATAAGAAAATTACAATAAATGTAACAACTTACAGAGAAGAAAACCCTAACTTTTTTCTTGCAAAAAACCCTAAAAATCTTATAGGTTCTCTACAAAACCCGCATTTTCTAAAACTTATACATTCTGTTTGGTTGACCCCACTTGACATTTGGTCAATTGGAATCATTACAAGGACTCTCGATCAACTAGAATCATTACAAGAACTCTCGGTTGACCGGAAACATCATAGGGAGTTTTGGTCGACCGAACTCCACTAGACTAGATTAAAGGCACTTTCCAACAATCTTCATTGTGGGTTTAATCTCCTCCATCTTTATTGCTCCAAGATGTTATCACTATCCCTAAAATTCAATAGTAATACCATCATTGTCGCTTCTCGTGCACACTCCATCTTCATCACTTCTTTGTCGAGTCCAGAGAAATCAAGTAAAAACTAAACTTTTATGCAGGAACCACTTTTGTAAGTATGTCAACCGAGTTTTCACTAGTGTGAATCTTCTCAAGAGTAACATAAACTTCCTCTAGCATCTGCTGGATAAAATGATGATGCACATCAATGTGTTTTGTCTGGGAGTTATATACTAAGTTCTTCACCAAATCGATAACACTCTCGCTGTTACAATGCACATGCATAACATCCTGCTGAAGCCCCAACTCATTCATTAATCCTATCAACCAAATCACTTCCTTAAATGCTTCTCTCACTGCCACATACTCAACTTCGATTGTGGAAAGATCAACCAGAGATTGAAGCTTTGGCTTCCAACCGATCTCTCTAGCCAATAACACAAAGAAGAAATTGGAAGTTGATCTTCTATTATCCATGTTACTAGCATAATCAATGCTCACATAGCCTACTAGTTTCTCCTCAAATTTATTGAATGACAATATGTTGTCGGTCGTACCTCGTATATAACAAAATAACCATTTCATTGCCTCCTCGTGTTGCTTGTCAGGGTTTAACATGTAGCTGCTCATAATAAGTGATATCAGAGTTCAAAGGGGGTGCTCACTGTAATGAAGGCATAAAGATGGTGTATTAAAAGTTTCAAAGGGGGCACCCACTGTAATAAAGGCACAAAAAAGCAGGCACATTTATAGGATGATTGGGTGCACTGTAATAGGTAAAGTTGTTGCGTCTATAACGAAATCTACATCAACACGTATGTGGCATGTGCGCTTAGGCCACATAAACGAGTGCGGTATGAAGGTACTACTTGATCATGGTTTAATTCTTCCTTTAATTTTTTTATTTGAATGTATGTGAGCATTGCATATAAGTAAACAATCACGATTGTCATTTAAAATCGGAAAACATTGTAGTAAATGACAACTTAACGATGCACATTCTGATGTGCGGAGACCGTCATTTGTTATTTCTGGAGGAGGGTCGTCGTTTTTGTTACGTTTACTGACGACTTCTCTAGAAAGGTGTGAGTTTATTTATTTAAGAATAAATCTAATGTGTTTGCCACTTTCAATGCATGGAAGGTTATAATTGAAAAATAGTCAGAGCGACGGTTGAAAGTTCTGAAGACTGATAACGGCGGGGAGTTTACTTTGAAGAAATTTAATATGTTTTGTAAGAGTGAGGGGATCATGAGACATGATGTTGTAAGACATACACCAAAGCATAATGGTGAGGCGAACCATGTGAATCGGACTCTTTTAGAAAGAGCCCGAAGTGTGCTAAGTAACGATGGGTTGGGCAATGAGCTGAGGCTATTAATATGGCTTGCTATTTTATGAATCGATATCAGTCTATGTTGATTAATTATAAAATTTCAGAGGAACTATGGAGTGGTTATGAAGTTGACTAATCGAGGCTACAAATATTTGATTGTGATACTTACTCTCATGTACCGTCAGTTAATAGAGATAAGCTAGACTAAAGGGCAAAAAAGTGTACTTTTGTTGACTATGGTAATAGCATAAAAAGGTACAGACTGTATGAATGAGTTTCACATAAAATCATATTTATCCGTGACGTCAAATTCGATATGGATTCCTTATATCAGAAGGATGAGCACAAGGAAACTGAAAATCAGTTATTGATGTAGAAATAAACAGAGGCAAAACTCTTAAAGAAGTTGAGCTATAGGAAAAGGTGGTGGCTTCACCTACTAGGAGAAATTAACCAAGAAATCACAGAGTACCGTTAAGATATAAAGATCACTTTAATGTTGCACTTACTCTCATTATGAATAATGATGATCCATCTACCTTCTAAGAAGTATTAGCTTATGCAAATGCTGAGGAATGAATGGCAGCGATGCATGCTGAAATAGATTCCTCGTACAAGAATAAAACGTAAGAGCTGGTGGAGTTTCCCGTTTGAAGGAAAGCAATTGGATGTAAGTGTATTTTTTGAAAGAAATTGGATATGTGAGATTAGTTGAGAAGGGCTATACTAAGAAAAAATATATCAACTTCGGTAAGATAGTTGCGTCAATTGTGATGAAGGTATCTATCATATTCGTATTAGCGTTGGTTACCTAATACAATATGAAATTTAAACAGTTGGATGTGAAGACATCTTTTCTAAACGAGGAATTAAAAGAGCAGATTTATAAGAAGCAACCTAAAGTGTTCGAGGTGTATGGAGCAGAGAATAAGTTTTGCAGGTTAAAAAGGTCGTTATATGGCTTGAAATAGTTACCTAGGAAGTGGTATAAAATTTTGATTCTTTCATGATAAGCCAACAATTTATTAGAAGTGAGCTCGATTATTATATCTACTTTAAATTACTTAATAACAGGCAATTCATAATTCTCGTATTGTATGTTAACGTTATGCTTATCGTTATCCACAACATATCTGACATGAACATATTGAAGGCTCAATTATCCAGGATATTTGAGATGAAAGATATAGGGGCTACAAAAAGGATTCTCAACATTGATGTACATAGGGACAAAAAAAAATAGCAGGCTATGGTTGTCCCAGGAAGAGTATCTTGAGAAGGTCGATCTTGGTCAAGTTTGAACTTAATAAGGCTAAACTTGTTAGCACACCCCACGGTGCTCACTTTCAACTTTCTTCAGAATAATATCCTATGTCAGATGAAGAAAAGCGGTATATATCTCATGTGCCCTACTTGAGAGTGGTTGACAGTCTTATGTACGCCATGATCTGTATTAGACCTAACATTTCGTATGTTGTGGGTATTGTGGAAAAATACATGTCAAACCCCGACAAGTAACACTGAACGATAGTAAAATGGTTATTTCATTACATATGAGGTATGACGGACTACATCTTGACATTCAAAAAATTTGAGGAGAGACTAGTAAGCTATGTGGACATCGATTATGCTGGTAATGTAGATAACTGAAGGTTGACTTCCGATTTTTCGTTTGTGTTAGCGTGTGAAGTGATCAATTAAATGTTGAAGCTTTAATCTATGCTTGTTGTTTCCACAACTAAAGATGAGTATATGGCGTTGAAAGAAGTATTCAATGAAGCGGTTTGGTTAAGAGGAATGATAAATGAGTTATGGCTTTTGTAGGAAGCTATTCGGCATATGTTAGAGGAATGAGGTATTACTCTTAAGAAGATTCACACCAGCGAAAATTCAGTCGGCATGCCTACAAAAGTGGTTCCTATAGAAAAGTTTAGGTTTTGCTCGAGTTCTCTTTGCTTGGCGAAGAATAGATGAAGATGGAGTGTGCACGAGAAGCAACAATGAAGTTTAAAGATAGCGATAACAGCTTTGAGCAGTGGAGACGGTGGAGATTAAAGTCATGGTAGAGATTGTTAAAAAGTGCCTTTAATTTGGTCTAGTGGAGTTCGGTCGACTGATGCCCAATTAAGTCGACCGAGAGTCCTTGTGATGATTCCGATCGACCAAATGGAATACATAAGTTTTAGAAAGTGGTGGTTTTTTTTCTTAATCTTGCACAAAAGTATATAAGCAGACTTCTAAACACAATTAGGATATTGTAGAGAGAGCCTATATAATTTTTAAAGTTTTTTTAGAATGAAAAAATTAGGATTTTCTTCTTTGTAAGATGTTTAATCTCTTATAACTTTTTTATTATAGTGGATCATTTATCGTTTGGTGCTGTGGTTTTTCTCGTGAGAGTTTTCCATGTAAAATCTCTGTGATTCTATGATTGCTTGATTTTTGTTTCTTTATTAGCATGTTTAATTCATTCTAAAGTTGCTACTGTGCTTAACATGTAGTGGCAACGCACAACAAGTTGTATCAGAGGAGGATTTATATGTATCTACTCAAAACACCCATCGCATGTGAAATGTTAGGTCTAGTATAGATCATGGCATACATTAGACTACCAATCTCTCTCGAATAGGGCACACGAGATATATACTACTTATCTTCATCAAAAGTATGACATCATTCCGAAGAAAGTCGAAAGTGAGCAATGTGGGGTATGTTAACCTGTTTAGCCATATCAGGTCTGAACTTGACTAAGACCTTCTCAAGATATTCATCATGAGACAACGATAGCTAACTCATTTCCCTATCTCTGTGTATATTAATGCCGAGAATCCTTTTTTGCAGCCCCTACAGCTTTCATCTCAAATGTTCTGGATAACTAAACATCTGGAATTATACAATCAATTGGCGTATATGGAGATCGATTCACTAAATAGCAACCCGAGTTAACAGCCACAACTCATAGCTCCTTGCCCAACCTAATGTTACTTAACATATTTCAGATTATTTTAAAAATATTATGATTCATACACTCTACCACACCATTCTGCTCTGGAGTATGTCTTACTGTGTTGTGGCTAATGATTCCCCTTGTTCTTACAAAATAAATTAAATTCCTTCAAAGTAAACTCTCTATTGTTATCAGTCCTTAGAACTTTCAATTGTCGCTTTGACTATTTTTCAACCATAACCTTTTACGTCTTGAATTAGTAAACACATCAAATTTATTCTTCATTAAATAAATTCATACATTTCTAGAGAAATCATCAATGAATGTAATGAAAAATGACGATCCTCCTTCAGAAATAACAGGCGACGACCCCCACACATCATAATGTACATAGTCAAGTTATCATTTACTAATATGTTTTTCAGTTTTAAACGATAATCTTAATTATTTACCATATATGCAATGCCCATATGCATTTAAATAAAAAAAATTAAAAGTAGGAATTAAACCACAATCGAGTAGTACCTTCATACCGCACTCGCTCATGTGGCCTAGGCACGCCTGTCACACATGTGCTGACGTGGATTTCACTACAAACACTCCAACTCTACCTGATATAGTGCTCATAATCTTCATGTAAAGGTTTTCGCTTCTTCGTGCCTTCATTACAATGAGTGTCCCCTTTGAAAATTTCAATACACCATCATAAACCAAATAATTTGCACCCGAGTGCATCAAGAGTTTCCAGAAATATCAAATTCTTCTTCAGGTCTAGAACGTGCCTCACATCCATCAAAGTACTCTCCACCCCATTGAACATTTTTATATGAATAGATCCAATTCCAATCATCTTATAGGAATGATCGTTGCCTATAAAAACTAGGTCACCATCATACTGAACGTACATAGCAAACCAAATTCGATGAGGACACATGTGATCCGATGCTCTCGTATTCAAAATCAACTCGTTATACAAGTGTCTAACCTTGGACATAAATGATACATCGAAGCCACTCATCTCCTCGTTGGATTTCATTGACTTAGCCTATGAGTGTTATCCGAATTCTCATCTTTCTGAATTTTGGGACTTGGGCAGTCATTCTTCATATGTCTCATCCTACTACAATTCCAACACTTCAACTTTCCATTACCCTTCAACTTGGACTTTGATCGCAACTTACGCTTCTCTCATTCAGATGATCTTCCATTTATAACTAGTACTCCTAAAGAGGTACCTTCCCCACCGTTATTCTTTCTCTATTGCTTCAATTGAAGGGTAGAGATAACAATATTGATGTCGAAGGTATCCATATCATGACACAAAGTATCCACTAGATACTTATAGGAATCCGGAGGGGACGTCAACAACATTAAAGCTTTATCTTCTTCATCGATCTTTGTCTCCACACTTATCAGTTTGCAAATGAGATTATTCAAGATGTTGATGTGATCAGAGAGATCCAACCCTTCCGCCATCTTCAAAGTGTAACGCTCACAATCCTGCACTAGTCGTCTCATTAATTAAATTGTATATGATATCATCAGTCAAGCGCAAGTGAATTGCGCTAATTTTTCTCTGATCTAGGTCATCACAATCATTTTCCTTCATAGTTTTAAGACGTTTCGCTTTGCCAAGGAGTGTCTGCGACCCTCTTGTTGAATTAGGATGACTTTCATCTTTAACATTCATAATTCAAAGTTATTTTTGCCCATAAACTTCTCTGTCTCGAACTTCACATTTGATCTCTTCAATATCATGTCTAATATTCAATTTAAAACTTCAATATAAAACTTATGCTCTAATACCACTTGTTGTACACAATTGGCACACGTTAGGTGCGGAAGCATCCTTAAAATGAATCAAACATGCGAATAGAGAAATGGAAAATCAAGTAATCACATGAATTTTACGTGGAAAAACCTTTGTGAGAAAAAAATCATGACACTAAGGAACAAAGAATCTATTATAATAAGAAAATTACAAGAAATGGAACAACTTACCGAGAAGAAAACCCTAACTTTTCTCTTGTAAAAAACTTTACAAATCATGTAGTCTCTCTCTATATTATCATAATCGTATTTATAAGTCACTTTATATACTTTTGTATAAAATTTAAAAACAAAATTCACATTTTTCAAAACTTATGCATTTCGTTCAATCAATCTAATCTAACTATCGGTCGACCAAAATTATCATTCACAGGAACTATCGATCAACCAAAATCAAACCTTCCGGTAGTTTCGGTCAACGTTACTTAGGTCAACCGAACTCCACCAAACTAGATTAGAGGTACTTTTCAACACTGTGCATGCTAATATGATCCACACCACTCATCTGGAGGGGCCACTTGTTTAGGTTGCAGTCCAAAAAATTATACCCATCCGATTGAGCCATCTCAATCATGGAAAGCTCAGATGTCATACACTTGGTCCATATTCGCACATGTGCTTGCCTATGAATGCATATGTACGTCTTCACTCGCTTATCGAGTTAGCAAACCTTATCAATTGCAATTCAGTTTTGTAACGTCGTAACCTTCAAGAGCTCTGATATAATAATACCCCAACACAATGGGTATACATGGGACCTTAGCCATTGAATCCCGAGTCATCTTTCAATGATCCAAGCCGTTTATTTGAACGTCCTTACATTGAAAGAGTTGTTTAAAAGATTAAAACACTTTCATTTGATGGTTTTACTATTTTCCTTGAACTTGGATGACCTCCTTAACTTTCAAGTAATGGAACGGTTAAATATTTAAATTTGATATTTCTTTTGCATATAGCCCATCCAAGGTGCGGCCCATCATACAAACGACTCAGATATTTAAGAAGGACCTCCAACGAACGACTGAAGTCTCAATATATCATGTCACAATATGTTAACGATGTATTCTAGCAAACCTCGTATGCTGATAGGCTTATGACCGAATGACTGGAGATATCCTAAGTTACCTGATATGGTAAGATTTGATTGGCCACCAGCTGTTGTCACGCCCCAAACCCGGAGATCGGACTTACAAGAATCCCGATCGCCGAATCCGGTGCTGACAGCCTCTATAGTACCCCATTCTCGGCTCTCAGCGCCTATACGCCAAATTCCGATCCTGGGATCCTACAAAGAGAATTTTTTTTGTACATTTATCTCGTAATAAGCATAACCACAAGCATACCCAAATCATAAAGGCAACATCATCATTACATATCCACTAATATAAACAGTTGAATACAATGCTGAAAGGAAAAATACATATGTCAAAATAAAATCAAACCTCTAAAAGTCAGCTACATGCTCTAAGCTCCATGCTGCTGCAACCTAACATCACCTACACGCATCTATCGTGCATAAACTTATAGAAAGCTTAGATGGTAGTGAAAGTGTGTGCACCAAGTAAGTGCCAAGTAAGTAATATCAGAGTAATCAGAGTAAGCGAAAATACTGACAGGCCCATAATCATACAATATTATAATAATGCGAAAACCTGCTGATAGACCCATAAATACCATCAGCCTTATCCAGGCTATGCGATACAAAAATATAATAACCAATATCATATACTGAGGAAGCAATGCAAATCAGTTATGCAATGTGAAGACAATAAGCCAAATACTATGTGTTAAGAATGCAATATAATATGCGATGCAAATGAAATGACCAAGCTGGAGTGTGCAGTCGGGATGATAGTACGTAGTATAGCAGGCTACGGGGTCCATCACAAGGGACTTCTATCCAAACCAGTCCCATACCTAAATTTAGATAGTCAGACTCAATGTGGTAAACTCCTGATCTCAGGTTAGTCGCGCGCCCAACCGAAATCCTGGCCATGCGAAGGTACACAATAATTAGTTGCGCACCACCAGCCCGAGTGGATAGTGAATGAAATGAATGTATGAGTATGCAACTCCTACTCAATAAGTCCACATATCAGTACGGTTCCTCTCTGAAAAATCACCGGGGTCTATCACACTTTAAACCAGATTGCCGCCCTATCGCGTGCAATAAGGTGAGTGGAAGAGACCTCACTATCCACTTGCCAATATCGGGCCCGGTTCGTCGATAGCAGACCCATTCCTCGAGCTGGTCAGACTCAGCCTAGCATTGCCCCCTCCTCTCAGGCAGGTAAGGTCGTACCCCCTTCCAACTGACCACGACATAGTGTGAGACGTGGCCTAACGATATACAGCCCTCATGCGCTCATACATCCACTCGGTCTAGACGTTAGAGCAACCTCTAGAACCAAGAGAGTTTTGAAACTTTTACCCAAGGATATCTATAGCATCCCATGTAGAACAAATTTTCAGTATCTCATCTGGCCATCCAAGAAATACCTGTGGAGGCTACGGCCCTGATGTCGCTAGGGCGTATAGTGGTCATGTCACACAAATGCGAGATGCATGAGTCACACAGTCCAATCATGCATCAATCCTGTGCATGTCATGCTCTCATGTGGGGCAACTCCGCCTATCAGAGAGCCCTATGAACAACCTGCCCTATGGCATATGCAATGGTCAATCACATCTCATAACAAACATGCAGATGATGCGCATGGGCATGTATTATGATGCTATGCTGTCACATACTCATAATCAGTATCAATAACCGGCATCGACAATCGACCTCAACAATGTGGACATTTAACCAACATTGCCCCCGAGGAATGACCCACATAGAGTCAAACATATAATGAGCCCACAGCCTCACACAAGGGCCTATATATGCAACATAATGGGCCTTACTCAAGGGCCACATATACACAACAGGTGGGCCCTGCTCATGGGCCTCAAATACATGACATGTGGGCCCTGCACATGGGTCTCGAATACATCAAATGGGTCATGCATCATGGGCCTAATACATATATCATAATGGGCCTTGCCCATAGGCCATGAATACATCACAATGGGCCTCAACTACGGGTCGCATATACATCATATAGGTCTCGACAATCGGCCTAATATGCAACACAATGGGCCTTACTCAAGGGCCACATATACACAACAGGTGGGCCCTGCTCATGGGCCTCAAATACATGACATGTGGGCCCTACACATGGGTCTCGAATACATCAAATGGGTCATGTATCATGGGCCTAATACATATATCACAATGGGCCTTGCCCATAGGCCATGAATACATCACAATGGGCCTCAACTACGGGTCGCATATACATCATATAGGTCTCGACAATCGGCCTAATATGCAACACAATGGGCCTTACTCAAGGGCCACATATACACAACAGGTGGGCCCTGCTCATGGGCCTCAAATACATGACATGTGGGCCCTACACATGGGTCTCGAATACATCAAATGGGTCATGTATCATGGGCCTAATACATATATCACAATGGGCCTTGCCCATAGGCCATAAATACATCACAATGGGCCTCAACTACGGGTCGCATATACATTATATAGGTCTCGACAATCGGCCTAATATGCAACACAATGAGCCTTACTCAAGGGCTACACATACACAACAGGTGGGCCCTGCTCATGGGCCTCAAATACATGACATATGGGCCATGCACATGGGTCTCGAATACATCAAATGGGTCATGCATCATGGACCTAATACATATATCACAATGGGCCTTGCCCATAGGCCATGAATATATCACAATGGGACACAACCCATGGGCCTTAATACACGATGGGTGGGCCCTACACATGGGCCTAATATACATCACAGGTGTGCCTTGCACATGAGCCTCATATACAACGAGTTTATATATCACAGTGGGCCTTGCCCATAGGCCATGAATATATCACAATGGGACACAACCCATGGACCTTAATACACGATGGTGGGCCCTACACATGGGCCTAATATACATCACAGGTGTGCCCTACACATGAGCCTCATATACAACGAGTTGGGCCTATCAATGGGCCCTAGGGAGAGTGACAGTGTGTACATTTAACCAACGTGAATCTTACAATATGGACGTCAAACCATCATTGCTCCCAAGGCACAACCCGCCATAAATATTATTACACAAACCATGGTGGAATCACACATTGAATGGGCCTTATGTTCATCCTGTTGGGCCTCGACCCAAGGGCCCCAAATACATCAAACAAGCCGCATCACATGGGCCTCATATATATCAAGGTGAGCCTCAACAACGGGCCACAAATACATCAAGATGGGCCTAATCACATCCCAAAAAGAATCATAATGATGGATCATTTGGACCATACCACAAATAGCAATGGAGGTAATAATTTCCACGGGTAAATAATTCACAGGGCCCATTATGGAGTTTATTTTCCAACCAATCTAGTCATAAGGTCATAAAGACCTGGATTAAGAGGGAAAACAATTCCCCATTGATCCAGAACTTTCGTGACCCAAATGGGTTTCAATGATAGACGTTCAATCCTCCACTAATTTTGTGGTGTGGTCCACCTGATCAAGGGTTGGTCACATCACGGCCTGTCGTGATGTATCTGAAATCCAACCTATTCATAAGTTAACATAGTAATAGATGAAGTGAAAATAAATATCAGTTTAATTTGAAACTACTATAGCCCTTAGGAGTTTAAATGGTGGATGTCACTGTCCACTATTTAAATGGTGGGTCCACTTGAACTTTAGATCTGACACATCCTTATTCTCATGCCCTAAAATGGTATCTCAAAATGTTTGGATGGTAAGGATATATCATGTACATCATGGTAGGCCCCACCGTCCAAACAGTGGATGGTGTAAAGATACATACATCAATGTGGAGCCATGCAGGTTTGCTGCCGTCAAAGGGGCAGCAACAATATAGCTCTTGTATGTGCAGCTTGCTGCACAAGAAGGGCAGGGGTGGGTCCCACGTAGGGCCCACCCTCATGTATAAATGGAATATGTATATGTAATATTATATTATAATATAATATATAATATATCATATGATATATTAATATAATATATTATAATATATTAATATTATATTCGTTATATACCACATCCAAGCCCTGGACGGCCTGGACATACACATACACCATGGCAGCCCCCACACGTGGGGTGGGTCCCATCATCCAGGGACGGTGGACGGTGTGGATAGAAATACGTACATCATTGGGTCCCACGTGGGGCCCACCAAAAATGTTTATTTTCCATCCAATCCGTTGATAATGTCACACGTACCTGGATTGAAGAGGAAAAACAATTTCATAATGATCCAAGGCCTCTATGAGAACCAAAAAGGGTTTCAATGGCAGCTGCTCAATCCCACTATTTCCTGCCGTGTGGGCCATCTGAGATCCGGATGAGGCTAATTTTTAGGGTGGCCCACTGCCCTAAGGGGGCCTACCAAATGCACGGTGTGGATGTCTAAACCACATCATGGTGGGGCCCACGGATGGTACTGTGGGTCCCTGCCTGTCCATTCGTCCGTCAGCGCAGCAGGTGCTGCCTGCGCACACGCTGGCAACAGCAACGTCTTGCTGCATTGCTTCTTTTTTTAAACATCGTTTTCCTGTAGTTTTTCACAAGTGGGGCCCACATCAGGAAAATTCGACCCAGCCGTTGGGTTTTATGGCTCAAGACAGCCTGAGTGAGTCCAATATTCGATGTACTTTGGTATATAGAAACATCAAAGTGGGTTTTAACGGTAAAAACCACTATTTGTTATGCTATGGTCCGCCAAAACCTCGGATTAGCTTCATTTTTTGGTTCAATGCCTAAAATGAGGTAGGAAAGGGGAAGGACGGCTTGGATTAAAAATATATATCAAGGTGGGGCCTGCATGAGCAGCCCACCCAAAACCTCTTTTTTTTTTTAACGTTAGTGCACCCACTGACAGCTCACACTTCACTGATTTGCAGCGTCCAGCGTCCCTGGACGCTAGACAGTTGTATAAGATATATATTTAAGGTGGGCCCCACCTACGGACATGCTATCCAGGTGGGTCACCCAAATGGTTGGATGGTGTAGATAAGACACATCAAAGTGAGATCCATCATCACATAAAAATGAAAAAGAGAGGGAGAGAAAGAAGCACCCACTTGTGATCATGGACTCTTCCTTCCTCCGCCAACATGATCTAGAGCTCCAAGGGGACGATATCAACGGTCGAGATGTTCTTAGGATGGTGGAGATAGGAGGTGGGAAGTGGGCCACACATGGCTTCTCATGTGGAGGCTTGGACGTTGGAGTCTCATGGTTTGCTTGAAAAATGAAAAAATGAGGGAGAGAAAGAATGAGATGTAAGAGAGAGAGGGAGATGGGTGTGATGGGGAGTGATGGGTGAAAGGTGATAGGTGTACTTGTGTAAGGAGAGAGTTGACTTTATGAGAGAGGTGGTTGTACTTGGGGATGGTTGCTTGTACTTGATTTGATTTGATTGATTGTTGTGACGTTTCGTAGAGATTCTCTTGAAATTGCAATGTGCAGTATTTTCTTTGAACTAAATGCGGGCCCACATATCCTGGCACGGGTATCACCTCGGCGAGTGAGACACGGCGTCGGAACCGCGGCGATGGCGCGGTCGCTAGGGTACAAGTCTCGGGTTGAGCCAACTCTGAAATACGGGACACGACTCAAGGTTGCGCACAACTGTCGATAACTGATCGCGGGTCGCCGGAATTCGACCGGAAGGACCGCGGAAGCCTACGGAACAGTACAGGATAGGATACGGGCCTCACAGCTGTTGTCAGAGATAGACCATCAAGCAGATGGAAACGGATTGGCTACTCCCCCTACCACCAACCCGGTGGCTGGTGGTCGGTGCTCTTTAGGCCCCATCATGATGTATGTGTTTCATCCATTCCGTTCATCCATTTTTACAAATCATTTTAGAGCTTGATCCCAAAAATGAGAGTGATATAAATCTCAGGTGGACCACACTATAGGAAAATAATAGTAATTCGATATCCACAATTAAATTCCTCGTAAGGCCCACTGTACAGTTTATTCGACATCCAGTCTGTCGATTAGGTCATATAGACCTAAATGAAGGGAAAAAACAAAGATAATCTTGATCCAAAACTTTTATGGCCCCCAAAAGGTTTTTAATGGTTGACGTTCATTCAATACTGTTTCCTATAATGTGACTCAGTTGAGATTAGTATATACCTCATTTTTTCTCTCATAGCATAAAATGATATAGAAAAATAGATGGACGGCATGGATGAAACAAATACATCATGGTGTGTCCCACATAACACCGACCACCAACCATTGGCTAGTGGAAGGGGGAGTAGCTAATCCGTTTCCCAAGCGGATTGGCTAGTGTACCACACACCAGCTATCTTGCTGGTGTATTGATGTCAGCAAGTTCTGTGGGTCCCATCATGAGGTATGTGTTATATCCAAACCATCCATCCATTTGGAGAGCTCGTGGTAAGGCTTTGGACGAAAAATAAGACAGATACAAAGAACAAGTGGACCACAATGCAAAAAGCAGTGCAGGATTGAACGTGTACCATTGAAAACTTTTTAGGGGTCACATAAGTTTTGGATCAGAATGATATTTGCTTTTCCTCTTCATCCAGGTCTTTTTGACCTTATGAACAAATTGGATGGAAAATAAACGTTATGGTGGGCCCTACAAATGTTTTAATAGTGGAAATCATTATCTCGCTGCTATTTGTGGTGTGGTCCATTTGATCTTTGGCTATGATTTATTTTTTGTCACATGCTCTAAAATGATCTTGAAAAATGGACGAACGGTGTGGATAAAATAAATACATCATTTTGGGGGCCATATAACTTTCATCTCCTTTGAACCGTTCATCCATTTTGCAAAAATTTCAGATGGCAAAATGAGATTGCCTGCGACCCATCACAAAGTTTAGGAGTGGCCTACCATGTTTGCAATATGAAATTTCAGCGGTTCATCCATTTTGCCCACTCACGGTAAGAGATTAGCCAAAATTTGAGGAAGATTCAAAATTCAAATGGGCATAAAAAGGAAACAATGGCAATTAAATGTCTACTATTGAAACATTTCCGGTGATAAAATTTTTACAGATTGAGCTAATATTTTTGTGGACCCCAAAAGGTTTGGACGGTAGGCATTTCCTTCCTCGCTGATTCCAGAAAGATTTCCTTTGTATGGCCAACTTGGGTTTTGGATATTTAGCTCATGTCCTAATATGAGTTAGTAAATTGGAAGGACATGATAGATTTCATGTAAACATGATGGTGGGCCCCACTTAGCTTCCAACGGCAGTAAGAACTTCCTGTGATCAGGGTCGCAGGCAATCCACAGCAGATAGGTGCTACATTCTAGCCTACCAGCAGGTGGGTCTGACCGTGTAGATGTTCTCTACTAAAAGTGAAGCTGGCCCACTCATTAGGTCTCTGATGGAAGCAGGTGAGGAGGTTAGAAAACCTTGGCAAGAAATCTCAACTGTCCATTAGTTTTGTAAATTGTAGCTCACTTGAGAAGTGGATGGCCTGAATATGTTGTTTTTGATGTTTTAAATCAAATCAGAAACATGGTTTGTCAATGCTATCAACAGACCATTTGATGCCATCGAACAACTGCTCAATTCCATCGAATAAATTTGAAATTTCTTCAGTTGGTTGTTGGATTATTTGGGTACATGTTTGATACTATTGAGCGTAGTTTTGATGACATCAAAACTTTAGTTCGATGCCATTGAGACCTATCGAAGTGTAATCGAGAAAATTTAATTTTCTATATTTTGTCTCTGAACCATTTTGGTGTCATTTTGATGCCATTGATGGTCTGTCAATGACATCGAAGTTCTATCGAAGGTGTCATCGAACATATCACAAAGCTACGTATCTGCAAAATTTGTTTCTATTTTCGATTGTTTTTCTTTCTAAGGCTATGTATAAGGGTGTAATCCATATTGGGGTGTATTCAAGAGCTTTTCCAATTCGTTCCTAATGTTTCAATAGTGTAGCTTGGAGTAATTTAAGGTTATTCCGATCGAGTATTCTTTAAACTCTTATAATTTCTACTTTAGTGATTATCTATCATCTTGTGCCATAATTTATTTATTTTTTTCAAAAAGATTTTTTCACATTAAAATATGAGTATTTGTGTTTGCACTTGATTAGTGTGATTGAATTACTTCACTTAATTCATCTACGTGTGCTTGGCCTCCCGCAAATACTTGGGTCAGTCAATCTAAATAGTACAGACTATAGAAATTCCAGCCCATTGATATGGTGGGCCCCTACCAGGGTGGACCACCTTAAGTTGTTCTGGTCGTTTGCTCCATTTCCTTTACTAACCGTCCATTAGCAGGTCACTAATCGAACAGCTGACATTGTGCCATCGAAGATATCTGTGAGCATGGTTCATCCACCGTTGGCCCGATCAGATAAACGATCTGGACCACAGAAATACTTGTCCCACTGTCACATACCCCGATACTGTAAATCTGCTCGAGGATCGTATCGGATATGGATAGCACTGTCGCGCGGTGGATGAACAATTATCCAAAAATCGCTTCAATGGGCCAATTCTAACCACTGATATGGATAGCTGCTGAGTTTCGATCGTCAACCGTCCGTTTGAAGGTCACGTGTTGAAAGGCTTCAATTGTTCTATTGAGGAGATTTTGAGACATGGGCCATCGGGCCCATCAAAACAATGGTCTGGATTACCAAACTATGGGCTCCACTCATACAAAATCAAAACTCGAGTATATCTTTATCTACTCGGCTCGAGGATCCTCTATTTCACACTTTGGCAATAGAGAAAAACTTACTCTGGGAGAGTATGATGAGTGATATGCAGGCACTCAGGAATTACCTATAAATTGCATAATTGGCATAAAAGTAAATCCATTTGGACTGTCCAAATTATTTTCTCTGTGTAGATGTCTTATGAACTAAAAATCAAATATTATTTAATTATTTTAATATCAAATTGGTGGACGTTCGTTGGACAGTTAAAATGAAAAAAATCCAACGGTCCTATTTCAACAAAAAAAAAGTCTATGAATCTTTGGTTATAATTCTTAAATAAATCTAATTTTGGTCATATGAGTTTTATACGTTGGTTCACACTATTTAGACAGTTTAATATTTTTAAAATATAACACGTGTACAACTCCTAAGTGCCTGTGTATCAACCGTTATAGGCTGCGGAGTATCAAATAAGTCCCACGAGCAGTATCGCTTTTCGTTGTCTTTAAGGACAGTCTCATCATTTAGTCATTTACTAGCATATCTTTGTACAATGGTTTTCTAACCGCACGTATGCGTAGAGACCTACCATTCACATGGAACGGCACGTGCCATCATGGAATACGTGTAAGATATCCGATATTTCCATCAGTTGGGAAAAATTATTACCCCTTTCGTCCTAAATGAGGCCGTTACACTTTTCAGGTGGGCCACATTGCATGAAAAAATGGATGGCTAGAAAGAAATCTCTGTCCACAAATTTATTTTATAAAATGTGGCCCAACTGATGATTAATATGGTATAATTTTTAATAAATAAGTAGAAAAATACGGGGCTCATACGTTGGAACTTGGATCTCGTATAGATATGCCATATTAGCACGTGTGATCGCGTGCGTATATGAAGTGATCTACACGCGCGTAGGCTTAGATATTCCACAAATAAGGTGTAGAGAGGGGAAGACCTAAAGTGTAAAGAGAGTTTTCCCCCGCTGCGACTCAGGTGTAAAAGGTAATAATTACTCCCGCCTACATTTACAACTTACCTGATTGGACTACTTACTTTTTGACACGAAAATCAAGAATATTACAAAATATCTGTGGGTCCCACTGTGATGCATTTCACTTATCTACACCGTTCATCTATTATTCCAGTTGAATTCATAGCATGAGTAAAAAATTGAGGCATATCCAATACTCAATTGGATCACGTCATACAAAAAAGGGAATCAAATACTTACCGTTAAAAACTTTGTAGGGCCACTGTTTCTTTTGGCGGGGGCCACTTGAGTGTTGAATCTACTAGATTTTTTGTCTCATACTCGAAAATATTGTAATAAAACATACTAACGGAATGGATATATCATTCACATAACCTTGCCGTTCAAAAATTAAAATTATATCTTTTGAACCAATCTCACAGGCGCAAACTCCCATGAATTTTCAAACGCAGTGAAATTATAATAATTACTATTTCCCGGGTATTTCTCATTTCTTTGAAAAACAAACATGCCCTAAAGAGAGTTTTCCCCCGCTGCGACTCAGGAGTATTCGTCCGTCGCTCACAATGGGTCCCACATGCTTTGGCCCGATTACCCGAACCGTCCATGTTGCTTGATCTGTCCCATAAGGCCCACCGTAAGACAATTTTGTAAGGTCACTTTTACCATCACCGTTGATATGGACTTAGATCAACGACAAAAATCGAAGGTGAAGATCTTAGTAAAATAGAAATTATGGGTTACTAGCTTATTGATGATAGTATAGAGAATATGTACGGTTCAAATAATCTGATATCTTCAGCACGTGGGCCCTAGCAAGTGGCGATGCACGCTGATTATTTGTTACGACGGAGGCAAAAACTAACTCAAGCTAAGTTATCAGGCAGCAGAGGATATTCCAGCTGTTAATTTGTGGTGAGACCCTGGCCTCACCCAAGTCAGTGCGGCCCTTGCCATGGGGTTACCGTGGGGCCCACCTTGATGTATATATTATGTATCCACACCGTCCTTCCATTTTTACAGATTATTTTATGGCATTATCATAAAAATAAAGTAGATGCAACTATCAGGTGGACCATACCATAAGAAACAGCGGTGATTGACCGTCCTACCATTATGTATCCACACATTAATGTTTCCGTAGTGTTTATTTGCCATCCAATCCATTGATAAGGTTACATAAGCCTAGATTAAGGGAAAAAATAAATATCAGCTTGATCCCAAACTTTATTAGCCTATTAATCGTCAATCACTAATGTTTCTTATGGTATGGTCCACCTGATAATTGGATCTGATTCATTTTTGGGATGATGGCTTCAAATGATATGGAAAAACAAATGGACGGCGTGGATACAGATTGCATATATCAAGATGGGCCCCACATTAAACCCACGGTAAGGGCCCAACAGTCTTGAGTGAGGCCGGGGTCTCTCGGTTAATCCGCTCTTGGTAGACATGGAAGGGCCATAAATATGGTAAAGGAGAGCGGTTTAGCTAGTGCCAACAGGCTAGTGGTCGGTGCTCTGTGGGTCCCACTATGATGTGTGCGTTTCATCCAAGCCATCCATCCATTTTCCAGATTATTTTATAACTTGATCCCAAAAATGAGGCAGAAATGAATCTCAGGTTCAGCACACCACAGGAAAAAAAAAGTAATGATCGAACGCCTACCATTAAAAAGCTCTTGGGCCCACTGTAATGATTATTTAACATCCAACTTATTGATTAGGTCATAGAGACTTAAATGAAGTGAAAAATCAAATATCAGATTGATCCAAGACTTTTGTGTCCTTGGGAAGTTTTTTTAATGGTGGGCATTCTAACAATATTGTTTCTTGTGGTGTGGTCCACTTGATATTTGAATTTATTACATTTTTGGGCTCATACCATAAGATGATATGGAAAGCTAGATGGACTTGTAAACATACATCATGGTGGGGCCCACAGAACACCAACAACTAGTCATTGAGTTTGGCACCACAAGGTGAATAGCTAATCTGCATCTATGACGTGGGTAGGAATGTTTTAAAATTTGTGGATTTTAACACTAAGGGATTCAAACACAATACGTTTTGTTTTAATATTACGTCAAACAACTACTTTTCCTAAAAGCCTGAGCTGTCAACATATGAGTGTATCAATGCATATCGAGTGACTTTAACATGTTGTAGATTTGCAAGTTGATTCCTAAAAAAGCACTCTTCCCTTGAACTAGAAAAAGATCTAAATTGAAATCTGAATAACTAAGAATAATGGTGAATAATGTTGATTAAAACTTATGAATTTAAAGGTGGGAAGTAGGGTGTCAAGGATTCACTCGTAGCTATCAAGATGCTACTTTGCTTGATTCAATAAACACAATTGGAATTGGAGTCTTATCTTATCCAATTGGAAGATAAAGCAATTTAAATTAAATATGAACTTTTCATTGATCTAATTCTCAATGGAGGAAAATTGTGAAGATTGGAAGATATTCTATTACCCTACCATGCCCAGGAGACAATAGTGAACAACAGGATTTACCAATCTCACAATCTAAAAAACAGAAAAAGAAGATATCTAAAGCTATCACAACATCTATTGTAATTTGAGTCACAATAAATCATATAAAACTGAAAATATTCCTTTAATATCAAACTAGAAATTAATGAAATTTAACATAAACATGAATCAAAGCAAGATAAATATCCCAACATGCTACAAACTTCACCTTTAGTCGTAGCTAAGAGATTAGTTAGTCATACCTAACTCAAAAACATAAGAAAAGCAAAAAAAATCTACTGAAACTTATGAAGAAATCGAAGTATAAGAACTTCGTCGGTGCTCCTCTTAAGCCTCCTTTCCTTTTCCAAACCCTAGAAGATACTGCGAAATAAAGTCATCCGGCTAGTGAAAGTGATATGGACACACCATGCTGAAGAGGAGGCCACATGAGAAACGGAAAAAGAAATCCGCAGCATTACCCAAATCTATGTAAGGAGTATGAACATGTACAAATTTAGAAGATGAAATTTATATCTTCTTATTCTTCAATTTGTTGTACGTCCTAGTCAAAAATCTCTCTTTACATAGACAGAACATAACGTGGTCGCCCACCTCAAACACCTTTTGTCGTCAATACTTATTTGCTCGCTCCTTGTCCTTATTATTCGAGGCATATAGCTTGGTTTGTACCTCCTCATGAATGCCCATGATTCTGTCTATCATATGTTCTGCTGCAATGCTCATACCTGGGAGCTTGAGCAGAAGGACCAAGTCGAGTGTGTGGCAAGTAACTCGTCCATAAATAATCTAGAACGGGGACTTCCTTGTCGAGAGATTTACCATATTGTTAAATGCAAACTCTGCTTGAGAAAAGACAAAATCTCATTGCTTAGGTTTTTCACCTAAAATACATCGAAGAAGGTTTTTTAACGTGCAATTTACAACTTTAGTTAGTTCATCAGTCTATGAGTGGTAGGCGCTGCTAAACTGGAGTCGTGTATCGAATCAAGTCCACAAGGTCCGTCAAAACTGTATCGAATCGAGTTCATCAGGTCTACCAAAAATGGTTAATGAACTTCGTGTCACGGTCAGAAGTAATGGTCTTGGAAACCCCGTGTAGTCGCACGACCTCTCTAAAGAATAGATTCGTCACGTGTGTTGCATCGAGAGTCTTCTTGCATTAGAGAAATGATCTACTACTATGAACACTGAATCCATGTCGCGTTGTGTTCGTGGGATACCAAGTACGAAGTCCATAAATAAATCATCCCAAGGGCCGTCAGGCATAGGTAATGGGGTGTAAAGGCCCGTATTCTGAGATTGTCTCTTGGAGGTTTGACAAACATGACAATGTTGAACTACTTTTCCCACATAATATACGAATTGCGACCAGTAATACCATTCGTCCACAAGAGGTCGAGTCTTATCTCACTCAAAGTGTCTGCCAAGGCCACCTCCATATATCTCCTGAATAATCTGCTTCATTAGAGAACTTTGAGGGATGCACAATAAATTCCCTTTAAAGAGGAAATCATTCTGTATATGTAGGTTATTGGGTTGACTTTCTTGGCACTTCATCCAAGAATCATTGAAGTTCTCGTCCTCGGTATACAACTCCTTGAGACATTCGAAGTCGACCACCTCATTGCCCATTGTAACAAATAGTGACGCATGACGGCTAAGTGCATCAGCTACTTTGTTCTGCTGCCCTGACTTGTATTTCAGAACGAATGTGAATTCCCGTAAAAATGTAACCCATCTAGCATGCACATAGTTTACATTAATTTGACTATTAATAAACTTTAATGCTTGATGGTTAGTATACAGAACAAACTCTCTTTGAATCAGATAATGTCGCCAATGTCGTACTCCCTGAACAACTGCGTATAGCTCAAGCTTATATGGCAACCACTTCTTTCGGGCATCATCGAGCTTCTCGTTATAGAAGACTATCAGCTTACCTTCATGTAATAATACTCCTCCAATTCCGACATATGAAGCGTCACATTCAACTTCAAACAGCTTATCAAAATTAGGAAAAACTAAGACCGGTGTTATGGACAATTGATGCTTGATCTCATAAAAGCTCTTGCCAGCCTCATCAGTCCACTGAAACAATTCCTTTTTCATGTAATTTATAATATGCGACTATCATGCTAAAACTCTATATGAATCAACAATAGAATGTTACCAACCCATGAAAACTCCTTACTTCATGAATGTTTGTCGGAATCGGCTATTCCCTAATGGCTCGCACCTTTTCATCATCCACGCAGATGCCCATGGATGTTACAACAAATCCTAGGAATAACAGACTGTCCGTTAAAAACTACGCTTCTTCAGGTTGAGGTATAACTTGTTAACTTGTAGGGCCTACAACACCTACCTGAGATGTTCCCTGTGCTCTGTTTCATCCTGGCTATATATTAAGATGTCATTAAAGTATACTACCACTACCATGAATCAGCCAGTGAACGGTTTTAGCACTTGATTCATCAAACACATAAAAGTGCTTGGTGCGTTCGATATACAGAAAGGCATGACCAACAACTCATACAACCCTTAGTCTTGAATGACTTTTTCCACTCATCACCGGGTCAGATGCGAATATTATGGTACCCGCTTCTCAAGACTAGCTTAGAAAACACTTTTGCCCCTTCTAACATATGAGTATGTTGTCCAGCTACGGTATTGGGAACCGATATTTGATGATAACTTCATTGATTGCTCGGCTGTCGACACGCATGCGCCAACTTGTATATTTTTTTTTTTTGGATTTAACAATGCTGACACGACACATGGGCTCATGGTCTATCTCAAAAGACCCTTACGGATCAATTCCTTCACCTGTCCTCGAAGTATTCACACTTTTTTGGACTCATTCAATAATGAGGGTAATTAGGTAGGCTAACCCCAAGGACGAGGTTTATGTGATATTGGATGTCCCTCATGGGGGTAATCCATCGGATAAATCTTCGGGATAGATTTCTTTGAATTTATTTAACAATAGGCTTAAACTTGGAGGAATGTTTGAGGATTCCAATTCCTCGCCCTTCACCACCACAGTGTATACCTTGCTGATTTTCTTAGATTCCTACATGAAATCCCGACTTTATGGTAATTCTTTGGTGTTATAGGGGCAAAAATTATCTTTCGGTTATCCTTAAAGAAAACGTAAACATTGTCTCGTCTTCGGTGGGTCGCGTCACGGTCCGACCGCCATGGTCGACCAAGTAACATGTGGCATGCTTGCATGTCGACCATATTATAAAATATTTGATCCTGATAAATTTTACCAATTAAAAATGAGACAGTGCATTGTTCAGTTACCTTGGTCTCGTTCACCTTTTTTATCCAGTCAATTGACTATAAGGATGGATGCTTTGTCGTTGGTAGCTGCAATCTGTTCACCATCACTCTTGAGATAATGTTCTCGCTACAACCACTATCTATGATTACATTATAGACCTTGTCGCTGACGATGCACCGTATACAAAATATATTGTGTCGTTGTGGATGTAATTCCTTCCATGGGGTGTACAGTAATCTCCTCACAACTAGAGATTCACCATGATCATCGCCTATCTAGTCATTGCCATTTGCTCATTCCTCAATGACTTGTTCATATACATCAAAGCTAGAGTCTTCTTCTGTGGCTTCATCTTCAGTTCCCCCTTCGTTTATAGTCAAGTGCGCTGCTGGACGCTGATAAAATGTATTTGATAACTGACCCTATTGGCCACAGTGGTAACAATTATTCTACCTTAGCTGAACATAAGAATTTAAAATCCTACTTGGACTTGTTGTTGTGGGTGCTATATGTTGAGGCCTAGATGAACCACTCCCCGCATCACGATTTGTGGTGGTAGGAGGTTAAGGAAGTCCTACTAGTTCTTTTTCTCATGACAACATTAGTTCCCGTGTGGGATTCGTCATGGGGTCGATTTGAAGGATAAGGCTGATTAGAGACTCTTGCAAGCTGCGTTTTTTCCCTACCTGCCAACTGAACCACTTCATCCACGTTCCCGACTGGGGTGCATCTGAATTCGATCTTGAATTGTCGATCGTAACCCACCTATAAACTGTGCTACTTTCTGTGATTCAGATTCTGACAGATCGTTTAGTGTTGCCAACCACTGAAATTCTTCAATATAGTCTATGATAGTTCGATTTCCCTGTCGGTAATTTTGGTATTGATGGAACAATATCTGCTCGTAATCACTATGAAGGAATCGTGATCGAAGAAGGCGTCTCATCCGTGGCCATGATGAGATGGGTGCCTTGTTTTGTTCGGCATGTGAGAGTTGTAATTGCTTTAACCATGTAAAAGCACAAGATTTTAATTTAAATGCTACTAATTTCACCTTCTTGTGATCTGGCACGCCCATGTAATCAACATATTTTTCTACTTCAGCTAGCCAATCGAGGAAATCTTCTATGCATAATAAACCATTAAAACTAGGAAGTTCAGCTTTCCTTCGATGGTTTCTTTCAGCACGATCTAAGTGATAGCCTCTATGGACTGGTTTTCGGGTAAAGCCTTCACAAGGTCATTGTTGTTGAAGCTTGAATCATCTGGTGTAGCCCTACGATTTTACCACTGATAGTGTTTTATGGAAATCAAGGTTGTGTTGTACAACAACCACAGGCAGCTGAGCATCGCCTAGGGCTTGGGGTGGAAGTAACCCATCAGCCAAATGGTTGAGTGTTGCCTACAGCCCTTGCATAGTCAACCGACTCTCCCGGTGGAAAGCTTCCATCATTTTCGAAAGGTAACGAATCCATGGATTACCATCCACAGGATTCTGGTTTATGCCTTAGTTGTTTGCCATCGACCCGAGGGTAGCCCTCACTTTGAGACCAATTGACACAAGGATGAACGTGATGAGGTCGATCACCGTCTTCCTCAAGGATAACTACTCCGAATCCATGGAGCTTCTCTGGACTCCTCATAGAGACTTCTCGAATCCACGAGGTAAAAGCAAGCAAAATAGAAAAATAAATTCTATAAAATTCGCAATTTGATTGATGAACGAATTAAACGATTTTTCTATAAATAGGGATACTAAGCCATGAGAGAAGTTTCAAAATTAAACTACAACTAAAACTCCTATAACTCGCAACTCACTATAAATAGTATCGACGGTCACTCTCTCTACTAGTACGCATGGTTTTCGGCCAAGAATAGTAAGTGTCCTATTTGGTTGAACCATGCTATTCTCTCAATTATTCTAAGCACTTTTCATGTTGGGTGTAACTCCTAAAGCCCAATAGATGAAGAGTTATACTCGAATTGAAAAACAAAATTGAAACGAGAATTCGACCGTCGATTTGGTGGTATTTTGCAAATTTGGCATGCGCAAGCAGAGTTGGGTGGCTAAAGTAGCTCGTCCTACCCTAAAATCATAGATGGTATGTCCAATAACTAACTCCGGTTTGCGAGATACGTCTGTTTTAAGTTCTGATGGTCTGGATCACTTCCGCTTCTAATTGGGTCGTTTTTTATCCATCTTGGCCATAAAACTGTCCCCAACCTACTCTACATCAACCATGAATATCTAAGTTAGGCAGGTGTCCATTGGGTTGGATTGAGAGTTTTTCTTACAAAAATATTTGGATATCTATTACTATGCTTTTCCTTTTATAAAAAGATTGAATTGGTATCTACCCAAAAAAGCTAATAATGGACATTTTCTTTTTTTTATTAGGAACAATGACCCACTATTCGTTTAAAAAAAAAAAAAAAAAAAAAAAAAAAAAAAAAAAAACCTTTTCCCAACAAAGGAAAAGGAAAAGCAAAACAATTTTCATATAAAAAAAATTAGTTGCAGATTAGATAGTGGGCCGTGAATTATTTTCTTAATGGCTATAAAAATGATGTTTAAAAGTAAAATAAAGAGCCGTCCAAACTCAAAGGGAAAAAAAAATAAAAATCAAACATCCATCTTCTCTTCGTAGCATAAATTTTCGAGTATGTACTATCCACACTGCCTCATTGATTTGACGGTTTAGATTGCCTTACCATGCGAGTTTGAAGACTTACCACAATTTTTTAAAGTCTGCCTGCCTACAAAATCAGGCTTCTATTAGGTGGGCCGTTGTGTATGTGGCCCAACTTAAATTTGAGCCGGGTGTTCATAAAAAAATTGACCAATGGTTAGGGCTATCAATGAGAGGGTTTGTGATGGGCTCTAGCCAATTGGCGGGCCGGGTGATTTTTCTTGGACCATATTCAGAACATACACGAGGTTATAGGCCTCCAACTTGGGTTCGGGTCAGCCCGAACGACACAGGTTGTGTCAGGGTACTTGGGTCAGGCTAGCGTTGGAATAGTATAAGAGGAATTTGGGTTGGGTTTGGTTGGGTTGAGTTGTGGGTTAGGTCCTCTTGAGGTTGGGTGGGGCTTGGGTTAACCCTCAACCTGATCCGACTTAATCGAGTTGCACCTTTATGTGGGGACTGCCTGATTTTGGACTAGGGCACATGGATGGGCAAAGGCACAACGGGGCAGAGCTGTCGATGGCCTGGGCTTAGCAAAATCAAGTTTTTTAATAGCCCAGCCCAAATAGTTCAAAACCCGGCTAAATGCCAAACCCCAGGTCTGCCCGTTGACAGCCCTGAGTAGCGGTTCAGCCAATGCCAAACCCCAAACCCCAGTCAACCGGTCGGATTAGGGAAAAATCGAGTCAATCAATTACTTTTGTTGGACCACACCATGTACAAAAGTTGAGAGGGGTTACTCTCCCATTAAAACATTCAAAGTCATTCGTTGGGCCCACCGAGGTGTGGGTCATAAATCCAGCCCATCCATTATGTGTGTCCTACTTAGATGAGAGGTCAGAACAAGTTTAAGATGTATCAAAATTTTATTGGGCCGCACCAAGTGATTTTATATGTTTTAGGCATGTCTTCACATGATTTTAGATGGTATGGCCCACATGAGTTCCTTATACGACTGATTTTTGGGATATCCCATAATTTAAAGGGGACCCATCAAATGCACAGTATTGATGGTCGACATGCATTACAGTGGGGCCCACACAATTCGACCTCATGGGAAGTTTCCACGAGCTCTACGTATAGAATCTTTTCCATATATATATATAGATACAGTTTCCACGAGCTCTACGTATAGAATCTTTTCCATATATATATATATATAAAGTTGCGAAAAGCATGGCAAGTTTTTGAATCCAACCGCTGAGATCTGAACGTGGATTGAAGAAGAAAACCGGTATCACCGGTTATCTTGAAGCCGAGCACGTACACGGCTGTTTAAAAGGTGTTTTACCGTAGCCGTCCAGCCCTCTTTCTCTCCCTAACTCCTACAAGCAGCCCTCTCTCCCTCAATCCCTAGCCCTGACACGCCCCGTGCAGCCCTCCGTCTCTCTGTCTCTCTCTCTCCCTCTCTCAATGCAACCCTGGCCGTGCAGCCCTCTCTCTCCCTCAATCCCTACCAGCAGCTGTGCAGATCCCTCTCCTTCAATCCCTACCACCACGCCGTGCAGACCTCTCTCTCCCTCCTTCAATCCCTACCGCCACAAGCAGGGACAACCCGCCCGCCTCCACCTCTCTTTCTCCCTTGCCCCTGTGCAGACCTCAAAGTGATCGGCTTAAGGTAAGGCCTCTGTTTTCTAATTGAGAAATCCTTATTTGCATTTCTCAGCTTTTCTTAGCTTTTGTTATCTACTATGTATTAGAGAGAACTTCGGTACTTGAGATATATGGTTGGAGCAATCAGCCTGCCGAAGCAAATGAAATTTTCGCTTTCATCACATTGATTCTAATGCAATGGTGTGTTTGGATGGTCGGTGGAATTGGATTGCGATAAATCATTTTCATCAAAAGGAAATCACCAAGTTGGCAAATAATGCATGGGAAGAACTGATTGCATGCGGCTGGCTGCATACCAAGTTAGACCACTAGTGGGTCGCTTGTGTATGAAATACAAGCCAATGCGAACAGTGGGCTCCAACATGATTATCAGCTGATGCAAAAGTTGGCTGGTACACTCAACAGGTGGGCCACTCCATTGGACTGACCCAATGCAGGTTTGTGATCCACTCACCTAATGGGGAATGACCTGGATTCTTGAGACAGGTGATCTTCATGTTGGGGCCCACCCTGTGCATGGATCAGATGATCTACAAGTGTGACGTGATGGTGGAAAAGATGGGGCTGCATGCCAGGCTACCATGAGGCTGGCTGGCTGTAGGTGATCAGTTCTGGTAGTGGGGTTTTTTCTCTAGTAATAAGTGAAGTTGGGCTAGCACAGCATTGGCCATCTCTATTTTACTGGCTGGAGTTATTTCAAGTCATTTCAATTGGCCATCCAAACCCACTACAGCATGTGGGTGGATGTAATCTTTTAATTACTTATCAATACAGACACACATTCACTTATATATTGAGGTTATGGTATTCTTCTGAAGCCATCAGTCAATTGACAAAATGGAACATTTGGGTGGATTGGGAAATGCTTGTTCTTTTCTTTTCATTTTTTTTTCCTTTCTTTCTGGAAGACTCTGAAATGGCATTTGGTTGTTTTGTTTCTTTGAATTTGGCTCTCCAATGCTAGAAAATGGTAACTTTCATTTTGGGTTTTTAAATTCATAGGGCCTCAACTGCAGAAATTCAAAGAACATACCTGTTGGAAGGTATATCTTCAAATTATCAGTTCATCTCTTGTAATTGACAAGAATTTTGTTCTTTTAATTGCTTGGAAGTGTCTGATTTTTAATTGGTTAGTTATTTGTTCCAATGCAAACTATGCAGAATTCCACTTGTCATTTTGTTTTCCTTTTCCTTTCAAGTATCCAGTGCCACATGCTAATATCTTAGTTATCTTAGTTACATAAGGCACATATGCATAAGATCCAAACCGTTCATCTATTATACCTAATTGTGGATACCCCATATGTCTGAAATCATAAAAACCAGATGATCCAGAGCCATGCCACTATTTTATAGGCTTTTCTTTTTTGCTTTTTTGTTGAATGTAAGTTCTTTATGAATTGTTCCTATTGTAAGGTACTTCTAACCAATCAACCCAAACGATTGATTTCTCATGTTGTAAATTGCTGAAGCTGCATGTTGAATTCTAATCTCGAAGGCTTTAGAACCTGAGCCCTCCTTCCACCAACAAATCCATCTCACCATTCGGCATTCTTGCTAGACATAGCATCAAGCCTTGTGTCACCCAATTTGCACACGAGCCATGTCCACTAGTGCAGGGAGACAGTTGCATTGCCTTAGCATGTAAGCGTTGGCACATTTATCATTCAATTATAAGATAATTAACTGACACTCACCCGCCTTTATGGGGCATATTCTACATCCCAAGGGAGAGGTAAGATTTCTTCCACTTAGACAATCTTTTCTCTATTCCTTCAATAATAGGATCCCAAAAGGTTAGCATTCCCCCCTATAGGAAGGCCAAGGTACTCAAGGTGTTCCGTTGTGGTATCGGTGGGTGTAACGGTGCCCACCGTTACTGATACGGATACGCCCCGTATCAGCCGATACGGGGCCGTAACGGCTGATATGGGGTGTGTAACGGTGCAAAAAAAAAAAAAAAGGTCAAAAATTATGGAAAACTATCCATTAAATCCGGAATATTCGAAATATTCCAAATATGCATTCATTTATAATTTAAAACATGTTTATGGTGGTGTAATGGTCCACTCTTTGGCGAGAATGCTATATCGGGTTGTCTGATGGATTTATGAACTTGACAACTTGGAATTAACTGCAAACCTTTTATATTTAGTTTTCTAACTGTATAATATCTATATAAATTTACTATAATGAATGTAATACCAAAACATCTTATATTTTCAAGTTTTCCTTTTATTTATTGTGCTAGTGCATTGCATACTTCGTGACTCACATACATTTCATTTAAATATATAGAGTTTAGGGACTTTTGTATCCTATTATGTAATTCATATACCTAACAATTTGATATCATTTTACTCAATAGATCTTTTAAAAAATAAAATAAAATTAAATTGGGGTAAATAGTGTTGTCAATTCGGAGCTGATTAGGGGACCGTTTGATGCCCTAAACTAGCCTCAAATTAATGCAATCTATTGGCACTTATCCCACTAATGGATTGGTGGACATTTATTGGACAATGAAAAATGAAAAATATCAAATGGTCCTATTTCAAAAAACAAGTGTCTGCAAACTAATAGTGAAAATTGTTTAAACAATTTAATTTTGGGATTGTGACTTAGTAACAATGGTCCCAAAATTTAATTGGTTAATTTTGAGTTGATATATACCTCATGTATAAATTTTTAGGGCCATGTACGTGGGGTTCACTCGATTATGTATTACATATACATGTCATCCATCCGTTTTGTAAACTCATTTAAGGGTATTGGAAAAAAAAAATAGATAAATCCAGATCTCAAGTGGACCACTAGTGGGCCAGGTGGGCCACCTTGATATATTTGTATATCCATGCCGTCAATCCATTTTGCCAACTCATTTTAAGGCATGGTCCAAAAATTCAAGTAGATTTAAATCTTCGGTGGACCATTAGTGAGCATGCCTTTAAAAGTAGGGCCCACCTCAATGCATTTGTTGTATATCCATTTGGTCCATCCTTTTTGCCCACTTATTTCAGGGCATGGACCAAAAAATGAGGCTGATCCAAATCTTAGGTGGATCACAAAATGGGCCTTAAGAAGATTTTAATGGTGGGCATTCAATCCCAACTGCGTGGTCCAATTGAGATTTTGATCCCTTCATTTCAAAGATCATGCTTTAAAATGAACCTAAAAATTTATGGATGGCATGGATTTACCATACATAAATCATGGTGGGCCCCACCCCACGTCATAAAATAGTGCATGTGCACTGTAGATTATAAAAAAAAAAACTGCGTGGCTGTTCCATTCCATTCGTTTTTTTTGGAAAAAAGAAAAGAAGAGAGAGAGGGAAATGAAAAGAAAAGAGGGAAAGAAGAGAGAGAGAGAGAGAGAGAGAGAGAGAGAGAGAGAGAGAGAGAGAGAGAGAGGGGAGGGTAGCGGTGATGGCAGTTGGCTTGGAAGATGAGGGTGAGAGAGAGAGAGAGGTAGGTGGTGATGGAGGTGCGTGGTTGCCCGGATTGGAAGAGAAAGAGGATGAGGGAGGAAGGGAGAGTTTGGGATCAGCTCGGGATTTTTAAATTTTTCTTTAGGGTTATGGACCGTAACGGCCGTTATGGGCTCAAAAGTGCCCCTTTCGGGGCCGAATCGCGTAACGGTTGATGCCGTTACCATTACGTATCGGCCGTTACGGACGAAACGTTACCGATTTTGAATACCCTGAAGGTACTTCATATGGAGATGAGAAGCTTTACTCCCCAATACTTCAGCAAAAGAGTTTATTGAAGTTATATAGAATGGAGTTATTTGATACTTTGGTAGAATATGCCATTTGATAAACTGACACTACATATGGTGAACATTAATTCAAATAAAACCAATGAAATTGTAGAATTCACCGTCATGTGGACCAAACACTTGTATGTTGAAATAAGACTCCAAAAAATTAACCTAAAATAAGCATGCTGATTGGTTAATGATATGTCTAAACCGCAACCCACAACTTGGATTAATTTGAATGCATGTACCCAATTTATAAATCCATTCATATCATCTATCACACTCCACTAGATTAGGTTAAAGATTGTTATTGTTATTTTTTTTCCTTTTTTCTTCTTCATTTATAAATAATAATTTTTGTGCCCTCATGTTTATTTCAATTTTCGTAGCTTTTGGTTAACAACCAGACTTTACTTTGAACTTGTAGTGGGGGAAATGGAGTCACAGCCTAATGCAGGTATAGAGAATCAAAATGGGCCCCCAATTGGTTCATGTAGTACTGATAATGCTAAAGGTGACAATCAAATTTTCGATGAACACCAGACAAATCATAATGAAGAAACAATCTCACATCCATATGATTTCATTCCAGAAGCACCCAAAGAAGTGAAACCAATGGTTGGTATGATGTTCACTTTTGAAAATGTTGCATATGATTTCTATAATGAGTATGCCAAATGGTGTGGATTTAACATGCTAAAAGGTTCTACATAAAATAGTATGAAAACAGGTGAAACAATTATGTGAAGTTTCATATGTTCTAAGGAAGGGTATCGAGATCGCAAGCATATAGAAGCAACATATCATAAGAAAAGACCAAGAGCCATGACAAGATGCAATTGCAAAGCAAAGATTATAGTTTGCAAGAAGGGATTGGATAGATGGGAAGTTAGGACATTTGTGGAAGCACATAGTCACAATTTAATGAGTCGAAGCAAGGTTCATTGTTTACAATCACATCGGCATTTTATAGATCCTCATAAGGTTGTCATGGATAATATGAGAAAAGCAGGTATTGGTCCAGCTAAAGTGTTAAATTTTTTTACAAATGAAGCTGGAGGACCTGAGAAAATGAGTGTTATTGATGAAGATGAAAGGAATGCTCTTAAAATTCAAAGGCATGACAAAGTCCACTGTACTAAAAATACTGTTTTTTAGGGCCACAAGAGAGCATCAAGGGAGGTACATGATGGATAGATTAGATATATCATACACATTACGGTGGGCCCCAAATATCATGAGTGTATATTAACCATTGTGTTCTAACATGTATAATGCCTTTTTAGCTGTAAAGACTTTACCTGTAATCTGAAACATGACTTTTTACCAGGTTTAAGATTACAGCTAAAAGCTGTAATTTGTTTACAGCCTGTAAAGCCTTTACAGGCAAATACATGCATCCAAACAGCCTCTGTAATCAGATTACCTGTAAGGCTGTAATCCCTTTACTACTTAAGGACTTTACAGGCATCCAAATGACCCCTTAGTTGTTTTAACTAAAGGACAGTTTTGCCATTTAAAAATAGGATTCTTAAATTGTATATAACCAAAATGGTGTGCGACGATAGGCGTCAGGATGTCTAATGGCGAAAATTTTAGGCAGTTACTTCAAATATTTTGAAAGTGGGTGATTTTCAGTCGATGGCCTTAAAGGTAGGCGCTTATATGGGGAAAAAAATAACCTTAAAAGGGAAGAAGAAATATATATATATATATATATATATATATATATCTTCTGAGTGATCAATCTACTATGGAATTAATAATAGAATTACAACAAAAACCTAAGCTTTCATGACACAGTCGAATAAACGATTGTCTTTTCTTCTTTTTTTCATCCTGAAGCGGCATATAATAGCTTATAATTGGATAGGACATTCCGATAATGCTTCCGAAGTAGGATTTCTTGAAAAGGGATGAAAATTGCAGAAATGTGATGATTTTTGAGAGCGAGAATAGATAAAACTAAGGAAAGATTCGAATAGATTGCAGAAAACTGTAGAAAAAGAAACCCTAGAGAGGAATACCTGGAGCTTCGAAGGCGATTTTGATATTCTCTGAAACCCTAGAACTAAAGTGCTAAAGAATCCGAATATGATGGAGTACGAATCGGAAAAGTCCCCCATTGATGGCAATTGCAGGGGAAAAGTAGAAGACGATGAGTGAGAGAGAGATAGGGAGAGAGCGCAAAAGAGGCGGAGTGTTATTTGCAGGACGCGGATTTCCTGCAAAAGCTGGTATTAGTAAAAACTCACTTGATGGATGGTCCAATCTATAAAAACTTAGGCATAAAAGTATCCTCGGGAGATTAATCATGAATCTATTATTGGATCATATGGACCTCAACCGCATTATAATGCATGAATTCAACAACATTGACATATGAGCCACTATAATTGACCTTGTAAGTCATGCCGAAGAGGACGCAGATTGCATAGTCGGTAGTGGTCGGTTTTCCGTGGCCTCACCATGATGTATGTGTTTTATCCATGCCGTCCATCCATTTTCTCATCTCATTTTAGGTCACGATTTTCAAAATGAGGTAGATCCAAATCTCAAGTGGACCACACCTCAAGAAATGGTGGTGATTAAATGCATACCATTCCATGTTGTCAAAAGCGATCGCATAATCGCATAATGCCATCCATATGGCATATGTGATGGTCGCATATGCCATACGGATGTTATGTGATTGCATATCGCATAAAGCGATTGCATATGCGATTATGCAATCGCATAATGGCATATGCGATTGCATACTTTCCTTTCTTTTTTTTTTTTAAATATTTTTTTTTCAAAAAAAAAAAAAGCTATGCGATTGGGCATAAGCGATTGCACAGGATCACTCATGCCATTTGACAACATTGCTACCATTGAAACCTTCTTAGGGCTCCCGTGATGTTAATTTGCCATCCAACTTGTTTATAAGGTCACACAAACATGGATGAAGGGAAGACACAAAAATCTTCCCAATCCGAAACCTTTGTGGCCCCGACAAGTTTTCAATGGGAGACATTCAATATCCACCATTTCCTGTGGTGCAATCCACCTGCGATTCAAATCTGCCTCATTTTTGGGCTCATGGCCTAAAATGAGATAGAAGAATGGAAAATGGATGGACAACGTTGATCACACATGCATAAAAGTGGGCCCCATTGAATCTTCCGCACGCCCACCCTTATAACTGTAAAACAAAAGGGCATAGGGGCAAAAGTGAGGCGTGTTGCTTACTATTTTGAAAGCGGGTGATTTTCGGTTGATGGCCCTAAAGGCAGGTGGTTATATGGCAAAAACCCTTTTTTTTTTTAAAATTCTGACGGGGTCAAAACTTTAGGATCCATTTGGATGTGGCCTAATTGAACTCAACCGGAATAATCCAAATCGGTTTCGAAGATATGAAGATGGTCAGCAGGCCTTGGTTGCAATTTCATATGTTTCAAGTTGGACCTGAAAGCGGATCGTTGTTTTTGCTTTTCCTTCTCTCTTTAATGATATCGTTATCTTTCAAAAAAAAAAAGTTGGACCTGAAATAATTGTAATTACTTCATCTTCTGGAGTTTGTCTCTCATCCTGAATGGGTTGGGGCTGGCCAAGTTTGGTCATTTCCTGTTTATCAAATTGTTTGATTGAGCATCCAACACCACCTTAAATTTGACTGGTCGACATTGCAATGGCTTGAGAGAATATTGTGTTGTCGACACTGTACAAAATCAAGGAAAGACATGGAATACGGACAAATTTCCATATGCATTGTCTGTTATGTACTGATGGTACTGTTTCAGGAATTGTTAGGGCTGCCAGTGGCGGGTTTTGGGCCCGGCCAAGGTCTGTAGAAAACCCAGTTGTCCGGTTCGGGCCAAGTTCAGCCCAAACCCAAGACCAGCCACCTTTTTTTTTTGTGCAATATCTAGGCTGTTTGTGTGTGTGTGTTGGGGGGGTGAGAGTGCGTGTGTTCTCACCTTTCAAAAAATAAAATAAAAATCTAGGCTGTTGTGTGTTGGGCACGCCTAATCATGCATGATATGGACAAAAAATGCCTTGAAACCTTAAATGGGCCTGGCCGGTTTCGGGATGGGCTGACAGGCTCTTAGATGCAGCCTGAGCCTGGTCCGATTAATAAATGGGCTTTAATTTTAGGCCCAGGTCTAGTTGTTGGGCCTACTATTTCAGCTGAAGCCCAGCCTGAAGTGGGCCAAGCCTGAAAAGCTTGCCAGGCCAGCCCTGCCCATTGAAACCTGAAAGTCCTAGGAATTGTTATGGACATGCTCTGATACCAGGATTTTTAATCATTTACATTGCCCCTTAATTCTTTACAAAGCTCCATAAGGATCTATGATAAACAGTAACAGTTTTTGTGATATAGTCTCGAGCTACCTTGGCATAGTGAATAAGGCCTTGGATTGTGCTTTGTCTTTCTTCAATAATATGTGAAACTTTTGAAGGCCCTGAGGACGTCTCATAAATCATGTAAAAATCTGCAGTTAGGAAGAGGGAGGAGAATAAGGGTGTATTTGGATGCACTATTGGATTGTATCACAATTATCAGTCCAATAAAGTGGAACATTCATATTGAGGATTTGGCCCCAATTGCAATTATATTACTCTCAAGTTAGATTGAGGTGAGCATAGTGGCAATCTGAGGGACACTTCATTATGAATGCTTGGAAACATCGTTGATTTCTGTCATTTCATCTTGATAAGACTTGAATGGTGGCAATTCAATTCGCTTTTGCTTCCATATGCAGCCTAAGTTTGTATCTGCAAGCACCAACTCACTTGTCACGATCAAGGGATCTGATAGATTCAAGATTCCTCTTGGCATTTTAATAGTTGGGAGGTAGTTCATTTTGATCAAATGGTACCTCTCTTCCAGATTTTCTACTTGTACGCACTGGGTCACGATTGGTGTTTCAACCGTTGGCATTTCATTTTTAATGATATACATTATTTTCACATTCTCTACTTTTTTTAATTTCATGTGATGAATGCATCCTTCAATACTATGGTATAACTCTACAGGCATGTTGGTGTCTTGGATTTACAAGATTGGAACCTCTTTTCTTTTGCCTTTTCTTATTCTTATTCTTTTTTGGGTTCCTGATTACTTGGATATAAATGTAGAGTGCCAGCTTGGACCTGTTTGGCTAATTTTTTCTCTGGCCTGATTGAAGTTTTGTTTCATCTTCTAGTTAAGAGTAGCCAGTAGAATACATGACAACAGCAGCTCGACCCACGTGGGCACCTGCAAAAGGTGGTCAGGAACAAGGTGGTACTCGAATTTTTGGTCCATCCCAGAAATACTCTTCAAGGGATCTTGCTGCTCACACAGCTCTAAAGCCCAGGTTTGTCTTATTATCTGTTTATCTGTGAGAGAGAGAGAGAGAGAGAGAGGTCCACCATGGTGTTTGTATAACATCGAACTCGTCCAACAAGGTAGTCCCACTATGAAAATGGGGAGCCCTAGAACTCAGGTCAATCCAACTGTCAGGTGGGCCACACCATAGAAAACAATGAACAACCACCCAAAAATCTCCACGTTCATGTGGGTCCCATCTAATGGTTGGATTAACTTGATTTTTGGGGCATCCCATTTTCATTGCGGGGGTACCATGGTGGAAGGGTGGCATGGGATACAAACACCATGATTGGATCCCACACACCTAGTTTTGTGTGAGCATCTCTCTCCCTCTCCTTTTATATATATATATATATATATGTCCAACCTGGCTGAACCACAAGGTGGACCATGGACTCAGGTGAACAACACCATAGAAAACTAGCCATTGATAAATAGCAAAATACAAGTGTGGTTCACTAGATGAGTGGACATGGCTTATCCACTGGGTGGACAGTAACTTATAGTCTAGCCCATCCATTGTGTCTGTCCCACTTGGATGAGGGGCCACACCAAATTTCTGGCCATTTCGAACTCAGGTGGGCCCCATCAAGTGCTTTCATCAAGTGCTTTTATATATTTTAGGCATGATTTCACATCGTTTCAGATGGTGTGGTCCACCTGAGTTTTAAATATAGCTGATTTTTGGGACGTCCAAACCTAGAGGGGACCTACCAAATTCATGGTGTGGATGTCCGACACACATCACGGTGGGGCCCATAGAGCTCAACCTCATGGGAGCTTCCCATGAGGTTGACCTCCTAGTACCTTTTGACGTATGTGCGTCCATACCCATCCCATTAATCTAGACTATTCATTAAGTGAACTGATGCAATTGGGAGCACTGGCGCATCTCTTTACATATAAAGAGAAATGCTGTAGTGCTCTTAGAGCACTATAAGTTGTAGTGCTCCTAGTTGGATCGGTTCACTTGGACAATCCAATCAATTAATCCGAGCTGTAATTAAGTTCAGAACACATTTTATGGGTTACCATGCCAAAATCATGCTGATCGGATGATGCAATCTATCTTGATTTGTCCTTATGTTGCAATTGCTTAATACAAGGGATTCTTTAGATTCATAAGCAATCCATGATGGTACCTAGCAAATAGATGAATCAAATTGTTGCTTACGCCTATTTTTATGTAAATGATCTTGACTATCCATATTTAATATTTGTAAGATTACTGTGTTTATTGGTGGCCTATTAATTGTCTGTTGGACCTAATCAATAGTATAGATCAATAGATTGGACTAAGTGTCCCAATGCAACTAGGAGCACCATAACTTATGGTGCTCTGACTTCTGAGAGCATTTCTCATATATAAATCTGTGTGTATATCTATTGTTTTTAGAATACCTGTGTCATCAATACTATATATAAAGAAATGTATTGTGTTTCCCAAGAAAGAAACATGAAGCTAATGTTAGGATTGCTCATTCTGCACTGAAAACTTGATTGCTTTTTCACCACACATGCATATGCACATGTTTCTATGTACAGCGAGCATAATTTCTTTGTATTTTTATGTTCCTGAATCCTGATCTACAATGCCATATTCTTGTCATCTGTCAATGATTGGTGTTTGTAATGCTGGTTTGTAGGAAAGAAGGGCAGGATACCCATGATGAATTGCAAAAGAGGAACCTCCGAGAGGAGCTGGAAGAGCGTGAAAGGAGGCATTTTTCTTCAAAGGATAAGGCCTATGCTGGTATCAAAGAAATTTGACAATCCCTTTTTAGTTGTTATTTCTTATTGCTTTCTTGTGGATCACTTCTTCTTTTCCTTGATGTTATTTTTGTCTTTTAAGATTGGGTTATCTTGCTTTTTATTTGTGTTAATATTGAATCTTAATGTTATGTTTGCAGAAGATAGAGACCGAAGAAAAGGAGCAAGTGCAGGCCACCTTCTATTGGAAGGTGAAGGTTCTTTACTATGCTACATAGATATTTACTGTGTCGAGTGAACCTTTTGTTGGGATATTTACATAGTCATTATACTCAACTCAGGGGTGAAAAGAGATGCTGAAGACCGGCTTGTTCCACGCAATGTAGATGCGGATGATTCTGATGCGGATGTCAAAAGTGAAGATGAGAGGTTTTTTTTTTTTTTTCCTTTTGAGTTTCCATTTTGATATCAAAATACAAATATGGTCATGTAAATCCAGTTATGTTGTTGCGTGCATTATAATCAGATGTCAAAGTTATGCTTGGGTTTCAAATGGATTATATTTCAACTTTGAAATAAGATGTTTGCTAAGCCCAGACACTTGTTGATTCCTGCCCATCTTCATGCAATGACATGTGCCAATATGGTATACATGTTTGGGATCTGAGCTTTCCATCAGGTGGGCAATTCGATTTTATGGCATAAAAGTCACTTTTACTCCTCAGGTGTGCCAGTGTACAAAACGAACATAGAAAAAAATTGTTTCACCATTCATTTGTACATTATGGATACTTGAGGTATGAAATGGCCTGATTTTTGGGCCAGGAGATACTCATTGGTTTGGGACACCTAATGGAAAACTTGGTTGTTGGCACGTGTGTTTGTGTGTAGAAGATGGGCATGGCGTTACATGCAAGTGGACTGGACTTGGCAAACCTCTTGAAAGGAAAAAAAGAAGAAGCATGAGCTTTAAGACATGCTCTTGTGTGATTCTGGTAACATTTAAAAAAAGAAAAGAAAAAGAATAAACCCGCCAAATCACATTTTTTAAGATTATGCTGTATTCAGATGCTGTGACATTTGAGTCATTTTGTTGGCCTCTTGCTTTTGTAGTGCACTCTAAATTACCTACAATTAACCATTCATATTGATTTCCCACCAACATCTCCCTGGAGCTCTCTATTCTTGCTCATTTTTTCCCCTTCATTTATTGATAACAACAAGAGTTTTCTTTTTTTGAAAAGAAAATAATGTATAAAGAAGAAACCATGGAATATGTAGAGAAGAGTATACAAGAGATAGCTACTGAAGGTGACAAATTGTATAGGATACAGCTCGACACTACAAGTGACATCCTATGAAGTATGGCTCCTATGTTTAGCTAAAATGCACAGCACAAAGTTTAACTTCCATTCAAACATGGACAATCAGCATCGTCACGATTATGATCATGATTAGCTTAACCTTTCTCCTAGCAACTTGGGCTAGCCAATGGCCATGAACATGGACAAATTAATCCTGTTAGTCCTTGCATAAACCTAGAGTTACCTCAATGCCATCTACCTGCCAGTATCCATGGGCATCCTTTTCTGCTAATCCGCCAAATCCACACCCCCCCCCAGGTAAAGGCTGTAATGGCCTTGTAACGATCCATTGTGGCGCCGATATAGGTTTTTCAGGCCCTTTTTTTTTTTTTGTGGAAAAAAAGAGAGACCGGAATGGCCATTATAGCCCATATCGTAAGGTAATGGTGACCGCTATGGAATAACTTGTGAATGGACCCCTTTCATGATAAATAGACAATCACAAGGAGTTGATAACCACAAATGAGTTGAAAGTGTGTATTTTTTGAAGAAGAGCTGGAATCTGCGTTTCCTCAAAGCCTTCTATCTGATTGACTGCTAAGAAAACCACCAAAACCTTGACTTCATTATGATGAGCCAAATCTCTTTCCAGAGGGGTAAAAAAGAAAAGAAGAAGAAGAAGAAAAGGGTCACAAATCAAAACCACTTGCCTAGAGGAACCTAGATTCTCAAGAGAACTACTGAAAAAATTCAATTCAAAGCATGCATGCGGGAGGTGGTTTCCACTTGTTTATGACCTTGTCAAGATTTCAGGCTCATTCCACTACCTTTGAGTTAACGCATGAGAAACCCTTATGGATACAAGCACCTTAGTAATTTCTTTTTAATTTGACTGCAAAAATTACGCATTAACATCAATTTAGGGAAATAAGACCTTCAATTACAACGTCCTTCCAATATTAGAGGTAACAAATTCCCATGACAAATCTCCAAAATTAGAGAGATTTTAATTCATTCTTAGACCATGCAAAGCAACTCCCATCTCCAAATCCCTTTTCCTGGCTTCCACAGCTTTGTGAAAGGGGACCCCTACGTTCACATTAGTGTGGGGTAAGGCAGTCCCACCAAGGGAGGAAGTTTTTTATTGGATGGTAGTTGCTGATAGAATTCTCATGCTCGATCATTCACAACATCGTCTGCATCATTTCCTAAATATTTATGTTGCATATTTCCTTGGAGGAAATGGCTAATCATCTCTTACTGCACTGCAACACTACTTATTTCATCTGGAGTGCCTTCTTTTTACTCTTCAGAAATCAATTGGTTATCCAAGATTGGTGGTTAAAATCTTCAGATGTTGGAGCCTGGGTGTCTTTCTTTTATTTTTAATGAACAGGGAGTTATCCACTATGTTAAACATTTTGTTTGCCTATGTTTCCAGAGAACCTAATTCTATTGCATATTCTTTAGTTCATATTTCATTCATGTGATTATGTGAATGAATGACATTTTACATTAACAAGTGCACTGTGGGAAAATGCTTGTTTCAATTATTTTCTTGATTGGTATAGTGCTTTTCTTTTCCTTTCCGTTGCAGAGAAAAGTCAGAGAAGCTTGTTCAATGTTTTCCAACACATAACATTATCTTTCCAGCTTGACCTTTTCTTGTTGTATCTTATCATGTGATTGGTAGTCATTGTGCTACTTTGTTACTATATTGTGTCTGATAAATTTTCTGGGTGAATTGTGGTATTTGGGATCTGATTTATTTTCTAAATCATTAATACTGTGACTAGTGATGACGACGACGATGACGAGGATGATGCAGAAGCTCTAATGGCTGAGCTTGAACGAATTAGGAGAGAAAGAGCTGAGGAGAAACTACGAAAGGTCAGCTTACTCATCTTCTATGATCTCTCTCTCTCTCTCTCTCTCTCTCTCTCTCTCTCTCTCTCTCTCTCTATTGATGTATACCTTTCTGCTCGTGGTCTGTGATGTTATCATGGAGCTGTGCGACTGATGAGAGGTCTTGACTGGATCTTCTATGTTAAGAAAGCGAGTTCCTGTATTACTTATATGAAATACATGAAAAATCACTCACATGTAAAATAACTGGGTTTTCATTTGTTATGCCAGAATTACACATACGCAGTATAATAACCCATTGGAACATTAATGTCTTTGGTGCTCTTTTAAATCTAGAATAAGACTTGAGGAGTGACTAACTCTTATTGTTTCTTACCCTTGCGAGCTTGGAAAGATGTTCGTGAGTCCGACTAGGGAGTAAAGTGAGTGACATCAACTTGGTTACGGTCATAACCAGTGTTTTAACTTTCAAGTAGCAAATAACGTGTAGCATTACGTTCACCCTCAGAAGTGTGAGGCTTAAGCTACTCGCAACTTTTAGATTTTTAATTAAGGTTGTGCTTGGTTGCGCCAAATATCAAGAAATTTTGTAATTTTTAAGCACCCAATTAGTCTGATTAATAATGGAATTTAATGACATTTGGTGCAACCAAACGCAACCTAAAATAGTAGAAAAAATAGGCAAAAAGTAACTATAAAGGTAAAGAAGGAGCAACTTAATTGATTTAATACTATTACTTAAATTATTTTACAAAAATCATTGAAAAGATCAACTAATTTTTATTAAAAAATGAAAATGTAACAAATCATTGAAAACATCGATTTTAATGTTTTAGTGAAAAATAACTTGTAGGAAGCTATATGTAGTGTCTAACATAGGCTATGTAGCAGCGTATGCAAAATTAGCATGTAGGGTAGGCTACATGTGATTTAAGCTATTTTCATCTGCGTAAGCTACATGTTACATAGCAAAGCTATTTAAAACACTGGTCATAACGCAAGACAATGGTTGATTTGGTGTTGGAAGGAAATCTATGCAATTTTGGAGAGGAATTGGCCGGCAAGTTTTAGCAATTTATGCTTGAGTGCTTGATAACTCGAATTTGATGTGTCGATGGGTAGATCTGTCAATTGATCGCGTGCTAAGAATGCAGGTGGTTTTCTCTTTCAGTTTGTTGAGAAGTTTCATGATATTGTCTAGGGCATGTCTTTTCAAATGGGAATATATTTTTTAGTAGCTCTCCAAACCCGCTGCCAACCCTGGTCCTATCAGCCCAAGATGATACTGAGGCCAACCCACTGCCACCCAGTTTTGCTGCATTGTTGAAATCTCCCAAATGAGAGTTTTTTCTCCTTTGAACTACCCATGGTTGTGTTGACTGTCTGTGTAAATCTTTGTTCATGAACATCATGAATTTCATGTGCAAAAAGGACAAGATCCATCTCACCTTTCTTTTGTTTCCTTCCATTTCTTCCCATATATCAAGGGTCTATTGTCCAACTGGATTTATCTTGTGCACTCGGTTCAACAGCCAATCCAATATGCGTTCTGCACTGGAAATCTACTTCAAAGAAATTAACATAGAAGGAACTAACAAACAATCTGCTTCAAGCTTTGACTAGTGATCTTGCATTTTTTAAAGAAAAAGTTAACTGCCTTACTAATTACAATTTCTAGTTATTTGACCTGTGTTTGTAGTGACCCATCCTCTTTTTGTGCCTTTATTGGGTCCAAATGGGTGCAACTGTCTGGAATTTTAGACACTAATATAGAAAATTCTCTGGCACCCATGATGCTTGCCATGACAATTGGGTTATCCAATCTTGCTAGTTTCCAAGGGTTCAAATTGACATCCTCTTTCAATAGAGAAATGGTCTAGTGCGACAAGAGCACTACAGTGCACTGAGTTGCATCAGTACATGTGGACAGTCTTAATCAATCAATCTAGACTGGCCATTAGCTCATGAGCATATTTCTTGAGTCCCATCCATCCACATGTTGGTCTTCCTATTTATAGAAACCCAATTTCCAAGTAATGGATCTGATGGTTTGGCTCTCTCATCAAGTTATTCTTTAGAACCATAAGTAATCCATGATGGACCCCACCTAATCGATGAATCAAATTGTTGTTTGGGCCTCTTTTCCCAAAATCTTTTGACTGTCCATTTTATAAGCCACTGGTTGGGTGGTGGTAATCATCTGATTTTTGTAATTTTGCATGTTGGCCCATGAAGAGGGGATGAACCTAATGGACAGAATGATGGAAGGATTGCATTGTTCACTTGTTCCAAGGTCAAATAGGATTCTAACAGTACTAGGGCGCTTCTTAATATGTGCAACTAATTATTTCAGCAAGGCAACTCTTATTAAACCACCGTTGTTGTTTCTTTAATTTGGAGTGCCAATTCTAGACAGTTCTTTTCACTGCTCCACAGCGAACCAAACATTTGTACCGCCCTCAGTCGCACGGACCTTCCAACCTGGTGCCACTCAATTTCGAATTGTGCTTCGGACTCGGTTCTCCTCTTCCTGAGCTGTTTATACTCGCTAACACTTTGAAACAGACGCTTCCTTGCTTCTGCTTTTTGTGTTAATTGCTACTTCCCTACATCTTGTGCAACTATTGCCGTGCCTTTCTTGTTCATCTGAACGTGCTACCTCTATACAACACCAGCATAGCATGGAGCCCAACCTTTATTTTGCTTCCCTTTTCACCTTATGTGGGGTCGAAGCTCCGAGTGACTCAATACTGTTTTTTCCCTTACTCCACACGTTAAAACACACTTTGGTCTGCTGTTGCTAAACAGTTCCCACGTTAACAATTGAAACACTTATATCTAGTTGTAGCTTTCATGTTTCTTGCAAGCTGGATCTTTTTCTACTAGATTCTTTGTAGTTCTAGTTTCTTGTGTACCTGCGTCTGCCCTTTTTATATTCTTTTTCTGCAATTCTTTGGGCTGGTCTAGTTCCGTCTTGTATGACATATAGCATGTCTGCATCACTTCAGCGCTTGGTAATCTTGTTTCCTAAGGTGCATTATACCGTAAATTAGGTGTTTTATTCTGCACCAAAGGACAGTACCCAGATGACCAGACTGGGCCAGCCAGGTCCATAATGCATGTGGGTCACTTCGGGTTCAGATTCGAGCTGAGAGCTTCCGGTTCAGTTGGCCAAGTCGGCCAAGCCAAGGCCCACTTCTTAGGTCTGATAACTAACCAATCTCCATGCTTTGTGGCATCAGGGATTCAGGATAGCCAATCAGGCCCATCCAAATGTGAGCCCCCATGGTGGAGCATAGCACAAAAATCACACTGACTAGACAATCTTAAACATCTGATGTCACTGGCTGGGTGTGGACAGCATACCATTTTATTTTTATTTTTTTGTTTTAATCTTCAAATGTAATGGCGACCAGTTGGATCTGAAAATAAAAATAAAAATGCCCACCAGTTGGATGGGATTCTCTTGACTGGTGTGATTTTTGGGCTACACTTAGGGCTGTACACGAACCGAGTTAGCTCGGTTAGTTCACTCGACTCGACTCGAAAAAGCTCGATTCGTAACTGAGTTCGAGCCGAGTCAAGCTGATTTTTTGAACTTGAAAAAATTTCGAACCGAGTTCGAGCTTGACTCGACTCGGATCGAATCCCAACTCGAATCGAACTTGGACTGAACTGGTTCGGTGACTCGGTTACTTTGATTTTGATGTTGCTCACCAAGTGTTTGATGAAACGACTCAACGAAGTGTCGGCTGGTGACAAGGAAGGCATGTATATGAAACAAATACCATTTTTTCTTGATTTTGATATTACCTACAAGGTGTTTGATGAAATACCTATGAAACCACTGCTGTTGTTTTACATACAGTTAGAATTTGAAGGTGCAGTCCACATGTTTGTGAAAATGTTGCACAGGTGAACTCGGCTCGAACTGGCCCGGGCTGGCCTGTCAGGCTCGAGGACCGAGCTGAGCCGAGTTCGAGCTGGGGTCAGCTAGTGGCCGACCCGAGTTGAGCTGTGCCAAGCTCGACTCGGTTTGACTTGTGTACACCTCCAGCTACACTCCATCCATGTTGAGTGAAACAATTTGGATGGTCTGAATTGGTGTACATGCATAACATGTATAATTGGGGTATGATGCATTGACCTGGCATTGGTGTGGCTTGCTGGATATCAACTCTTTTTGAATGTTTTTTTGTTGAACGGGAGTGTCTGCAGGATCGACAAAAGCAGGAAGAGGATCTGAAGGTCAAAGAAGCAGAACTGATCCGAGGCAACCCTCTCCTCAACAATCCTACTTCCTTCAACGTCAAAAGAAGGTTTGTCTGAATCTGGCCATTGACAAGCAGCATATTATTATTAATCATGCAAATTCCTGATTTCTCCTGCTTGTGTTTTGCATACGGCAGGTGGGATGATGACGTTGTCTTTAAGAACCAGACTCGTGGGGAAACCAAGGCTCCCAAGCGTTTCATCAACGACACTATCAGGAATGATTTCCACCGCAAATTTCTGCAGAAATATATGAAATAAGTTTCTGTTGGAAATTGTTATGTAAGCAAAAGGATGACCCGGTTTTCAGGTCTGGAACTGATTATCTGTATCAAATATATGAATTGATTGGAGATTGATTGCTTAAGACTGGTGCCACCTGCTTTCTTTGATGTGTTTTGCAATAGCCTTCCTGTGGGTTGAAAGATGGAGGCATTTGTTCATCACCGGTTGCATTTGTCTGTGCATTTTGCATGCATCCACACACACTGCCACTGGTCACTTAAACCCAAACCAGGCGACATTCTATCTTTTTAGTAATAGAATTCAAACTGGACTCTCCTTTTAATCAATATCCATTCATCGGCCACCGAGCGGACATTTGCAATTATCTCCAGTTTGATTTTTGGATTAGGATTTAGGGGCAAATTCTGGAGTGGGCCCCACTATTTTAACAGTCTAGCCTTGAGTGCCTGTATATACATATATAGTGTTTGTTGCTTGTACCAAGAAGCCGATGATAACATTGAAGGTTTCGAACCGTTCTCAGCTGGGTGGGACAGCATCCTTGGTGGGGTCGGTTATCATGGCCTGCTTTTGGAACCAGATCATAAATAAGTTGGTCATGAGAGCATGCTAGTTCCAAACTAAAGGATGATGTTGGTGGGTGGTCATGAGAACAGACCCTGATTGCTGAGTCAACTCGGTTGGTGAGATTTTGAACCCGGTCTCTTGGAAACTTGATTATGGGTCTGACTTGATCCTGATTCAGGAAGACTTGTTGAGTTGACTCAACCACTCTCATGAACTTGAAGCGTCTGACTTGATCCCAGGAACACTTGTTGAGTTGACTCGACCACTCTCATGAACTTGAAGAGACTTGCAGTGACTCGGAAGTGTTATTAATGGTACGAACTAACTAATTATTAAATATTGAGTGTTTGAGTCCAACTGAGCCACCTGAGCATTGAGCCGGGTCGAGTCCGAGTCAACCTGACTTGGCTGTCACTATGCCCACTTTTTTCTGTGGTTGGGTCCACAGAAAAAATGAGGCAGATACAAAGCTCAAGTGGAACCCGCCACAGAAAACAGTGAGGATTGAACGCCTACCATTAAAAACTTCTTTCGACAGAAGTTTTCGATCAAGCTGATATTTGTGTTTTCCCTTATTATGTCTATGTTAAATTATAAACAGCTAGGATCTCAAATAAACATCATGGTGGGTCCTGGAAAGGTTTCAACAGTGGGTGTCATTGTCCCCACTTTTTTCTGTGGTGGGTTCACTTGAACTTTGGATCATACTTATCCTTCGGCTCATGCCTTAAAATGATCTCTCCAAGTAGATGGATGACATGGATACAACACATGCATCATGGTGAAGCCCAAAGAACATTGTGGCATCACACCCAGATCCATAGCTCTACCGGCAGACTGAGTGGAGACACCTCGTTTCAACACTTGAGGTTTTGGTATCGATCCCTAGCGGGGGTGGCTAACATGGAGTGTGTGTGTACCGACATGGGTGTGTACTAACAAGCTAACCCAAAAATAAAATAAACAAATAAATAAATAAATCCGCGTCCTGGAAGAAGTGGGTTATTAATTCAATTATTATATAATTAGAGTATTGACACTAGGTTTTAAATCTATATCTTTTTCAGCTCTACCAGCGTTATTTAGTATTTTGAAGTACAAAAATGCCCCTCTACTCAATGTCCTTTCTTATTAAGTTTTACATGGAAGTAGAGTGGGTCATTTGAGAATGGAATATAATCCCCACTAAATTAATAATTGGGGCCACCCATCAGGTGATCTGATGCATTCACTTTAATTGAGCAACCGTGAACCCATAATAATGTTGTTTTAAAAAAAGGAATTATTTGTGTCCCACAACTGCATTAATGATGTGAATTAATTTCAAACTATTTCCTTCGACGTGGTCCATCTGTGATGAATTTTGCCTTCAAACTTGAGTAGATGACATTAAATTAAAACTCATTTCGTGTAGATAGCTTGAATTTATTATAAGACGATCTAGTGGGCCCTACATAAGATGTGGGATGGGTTTGATAGGTGGGTTCCTTATGTAGGAAAGCCATTTAGCTATTTCTTTCTCTTTCTTCTTCGTTTTTTCCTTGAGAATAGATCATTTGGCCGTTAGGACCATTACCACCTCTGCGGGACTCACTATGGTGAGCTTCCTATGTCATTCTCTCTATTCTAATGAGTTTTTTAATTTTTTAATTTTTAAAATTTTTTTTTAATGATTTTCGTCTACACTCTCTGACGTAAAAGATATGATGGCCAAATGTAAGTTTATGTTAGGATAATAGTGGCCTTTATGTATTATTAATTTTTTTATACGTAGATATCAATGATGGGAGTTTGTGAAATGGAGGAGGGTGTGATAGTTCCCTTTATAATTGTTTTTTATATGGGTATGAATGGTGGGAGTTTGTGAAATAGATGAATTTTGTAATTAAAGAATGTTGTAATGGATGAATATTACAATGTGATGAGTGTTGAAATAGATGGATGTTGTAATGAATGGATGTTAGGATAATAGTGGCTTTTGTGTATTATTAATTTTTTTATATGTAGATATCAATGATGGGAGTTCGTGAAATGGAGGGTGTGATAGTTCCCTTTATGATTGTTTTTAATATGGGTATGAATGGTGAGAGTTTGTGAAAGGCATGGATTTTGTTATGAAAGAATGTTGTAATGGATGAATATTATAACGTGATGAGTGTTGAAATAGATGGATGTTGTAGTGAATGAATATTGTAATGAATGAATGTGATAAATGTTGAAATGGATAAATGTTGTAATAGATGAATGTCATAGTGGAAGAATGCTGAAATGGATTAATAGTCATAACTGTCACAACTCCTTATTGGTTGGAAATCTCACGAAAACGATCATAATTCCCTCGTTACATGTTTGATTTGGGTAATCTTGTAATCGTTGGAAATGTAATTTGATGAACTTTCAAATAACTTAATAATCATCTTATTTGGATACCATTTACTTATCCAAAACTGGGTCCAAAGTTACTATGGTTCACCGATACTTACTATAGATCGCCGGTACTCACTTTGAATCGCCAGTCAGACGAAAATAGTATAACTTCCTCATTACATGTTCGATTTGGGTTTTATATTCATCAAAAAGGTAATTTGATGAACTTTCAAATGTATTTAGAATCACCTTATTTGGACACCTTTTGATTACTAAAAAGTGGGCTAAAAATATTGTAGTTCGCTGATAGTCACTGTGGATTGCAGGCACTCACCTTGGATCGTTGGTTTTACGAAAACAGTTAAAACTCCATCGTTATATGTCCGATTTATGTGATCTTATACTCATTGGAAAAGTAATTTGATGAACTTTCAAATAATTTGATGAACTTTCAAATGGATTTAAAATAAACTCATTTGAATATCGTTTTATTATCTAAAAGCGGGCACACAGTTACTATAGTTCACCAATACTCATTGTGGATTGTCGGTACTCACTATGGATCATCAGTCTCACGAAAATGGTCATAACTCCCTCGTTAAATGTTCGATTTAGGTATTCTTATACTCATTGGAAAGGTAATTTGATAAAATTTCAAATGGGTTTAGAGTCACTTAATTTGGACATCATTCGATTACCTAAAAATGAGTCCAAAATTACTATAGTTTGCCAATACTCACTTGAATTTTCGGTCCCACAAAACGGTCATAACTCCCTCTTTACTATCCAATTTAGGTGATCTTGTACTCATTGAAAATGTAATTTGATAAACTTTAAAATGAGTTTAGAATTATCCTAATTGAACACAATTTGATTGTAAAAAAGTGGTCCCAAAGTTACTATGGTTCGTCGATACTTATTATGGATTATCGATACTCACTATGGATAACCGGTCCCACAAAAACATTCATAACTCCCTTATTATATATCTGATTTGGCTAATCTTATACTCATTAGAAAAGTAATTTGATAGAATTTCAAATAGCTTAGGAATCACATCATTTGTATACTATTTATTATCCAAAAGTAGGCCCAAAGTTACCATGGTCCCATGAAAATGGTCATAACTCCCTCATTACATGTCTGATTTATGTGATCTTGTACTCGTTAGAAAGGTAATCTGATGAACTTTAAAATGGCTTTGAAATAAACTCACTTGGACACCATTTGATTGCCAAAAAGTGGGCACAAAAATACTATAGTTTAACAATATTCATTATAGATCGTCGGTCCTAGGAAAACGGTTATATCTCCCTCATTATATGTTCGGTTTGGGCGATCTTATATTCGTTAGAAAAGTAATTTGATAAAATTTTAAATGAATTTAAAATTATCTCATTTGAATACCATTTGATTTCTAAAATTTGGCCAAAATTAACTATGGTTCGCCGATACTCACTATAGATTGTTGATTTTGGTGATCTTATACTCGTTGGAAAGGTAATTTGATTAACTTTCAAATGAATTTAGAAAAACCTCATTTAAATTCCATTTTATTATCCAAATTTAGGCTCAATGTTATTGTAGTTCGTCAATACTATGAATTGTAAATCCCATGAAAATGGTCATAACTCCCTTATTACATGTTCGATTTAGGTGATCTTATACTAGTTAAAAAGATAATTTAATAAAATTTCGAATAGCTTAGAAATCACCTCATTTAAACATCATTTGATTGCCTAAAAGTAGATCTAAAGTTTATCATGGAAGTTATCACCTAATAAGATATTCAAATAGATGAACTCTGGGTAATCAAATGGTGTCCAAATGAGGTGATTCCAAAACCATTTGAAAGTTCATCAAATTATCTTTCCAACGAATATAAGATCACCCTAATCAAGTATTGAACGAGAAAATTATATTTGTTTTTATATAAATAAAAATCTTTAAAAAACACTCAGAAGCTCGCGCGGAATGAAGGGAATGACGTCGAATGCATGTCGGAAGCTCACCAAAGTGGGTATAATAGAGGTGACAACGGTCCTAATGACAAAAATGGTCCCCTCCCATGAAAAAAAAATGAAGAAGAAAGAGAGAAGGCTAAATGACATTTCTTACATAAGGGACTCTCACCTATTGAACCTATCACACGCCTTATATGGAGCCCACTAGAGTCTTATAGCATATCCAAGCCGTCTAAATGAAACGAGTTTTAATTTCATGCCATAAGCCTAAGTTTGAGGGTAAAAATCATCACAGATTGACCACACGGAGAAAATAGTTCAGAATTAACTCATAACATTAATGCAATTGTGGGCAATAGATGAATTCTTTTTTTTTTTTTTTGAAATGGCCTAACTATGGGTTCACGATTGTCTGATTAAAGCGAACAGATCAGATTGGACGAGGGGTGTCCTCAATCGTTAATTTAGTGAGGCTCATATCTAAAGCTGGGCATCGGTCCGGTTCGGATCGGATTAGGTCCAACTTGATCCGATCCGAAATTTCAATGGCCTGATCTGAATTCGATCCGATCTGGGACTGAGTCTGGGTCACCTGACTCGGACCGATCCGATGCATGGTTAGCCTGACCCGAACCGAGTCCGACTCGGTTAAGGAAAACGAGTCGGATCGGGTTGGGTACGATTTGAATCGTATGAACTTAATCAAATTGTTTCACGTGGTGTGGTCCACTTCAGCCTTCAATGTACTACTTTTTTGTGCTCAAGGCCTAAAATGATATGTCAAAATGGATGAATGGCTTAGATAAAATATATACATCAAGGTGGGCCCCACATGGCTCTGAAAGAATTATCCATCTACCGTATGCACGCTTGTACCGGATGTGTTCTTAGTGTTGACGTGCACTACATGAAAGTGCAGTGATGTACTTTTCACGCAAGTGACGGTGTGCAAATTGCATTGCTGACTTGATCATGGGGTATGTTTTATATCCAAATTGTCCATCCATTTGGCGAGCTCGTCTTAAGGCTTAAGACGAAAAATAAGAGAGATTTACCTATCAAGTGGACCACACGAATTGTTTAACGGTGAAAATTATTCTTTGCTGCTAGTTGTGGTGTGGTCTAGATGATCTTTGGATATTATTCATTTTTTGGATAATGCTCTATAATGATCTCTAAAAATATATGAACGGTGTAGATATAATAAATACATCACTGTGGGGCCCATATAACTTTGATCTCCTTTGAACCGGAGCTTGAGGAGCACCAATACTAGTCTTCACACGCAACACGTACCTACAGTTCGTATTTTTTTTTTCTTTTTGAAATTTTCAAAGAAAAAAGCTCCAGTGCTCTTAGAGAAATATAGGGTATACTGATCTTAGTTGCATCGTGTAACTTGGACTAGCTAATATATCGATCCAAGCCGTCCATTAAGTCTAGAACACATTTCAAGTACTACCATGCAAAATCTGATTCTGGCTCTCTTTTATTGTACTGAGTAAACTTTGTTGGGGCCCACCGTGAAAATGCATGTGGTTTATCTACTCCAGATCGGGTCGGATCGGATCTAACCGGATCGGATTACGAATCGGATTGGTCCGAGTAGGTATGGATCCAAACTCGACCCAAAAACTTTTCGGATCTGGACTGCCCTACTCAATCCGCACAAATCCAAGCCATCGGATCGGGTTGGATCTACCGGATCGGGTCAGGATTGCCCAGCTCTACTCATATCCCATTCTCAAAAAGAGCCTTTCAACTTCCTAAGCAAGCTATGGAGGCATTTTTGTCTTTCAAAGATACAAAAAATGCCATAAGGCTAAAAAAATATGGATTCAAAATTTAGTGTCAATACCTTTTGTAAGGCTCGTATCCTAGACCGTACCGTTCCTTAGACTCCCGCGGTCCTCTTGTTCACATCCCAAGTATAGGGTTGTGATGTAATGGTAAACTCGGTGAGACCGAGGTCGAATCCCAAGGGACTGAAACCTGTACGTAATCTAAAAATAACCAGAACTAGAACTAGAATAAGATGAAATCTAAATCAACTGAATATGAGAGAATAATGGTATTAATCTAAAACTTGTAAATTCAAAGGTAGGAAACTAGGGTGCCAAGGATCCACTTGTAGCAATTGGAAAGCTACCTAGCAATGATTCAAGGATACAACTAGAATCAGAGTCCTATCCTATCCAGTTGGTAAGAAGAGATTTGTTATATCTCTGAACTTCTCATGAGTCTAATCATCAATAGATAAGAATGACGAAGATTTGGAAGTGATTCCATCACCAAACCATGCCCAGGAGACTATGGTAAACAACAACAATTTACCAATCTCACAGCTAATCATGAGAGAATTGTGAAAGTTAGGAAGGGTTCCATCACTCAACCATGCCCATGAGACGATGGTGAATAATAGGGTTCCCAAGTTCACAATCTCAATACATAAAAAGAGAATATCTCAAGCTATCACAGATCTATTGTAATTAGAGTCACAACAAACCATTAAAATTAAAAACATTTCTTATAATCAAACTAGAATCCGCGAGAGTTCAATAAACATAAATCAAAACAAAGTTAACATCCCAATCACGCTACAAGCTTCAACTCTTAGCCTTAGCTAAGAGGTTTAGTCAATCATAGACATGAGTGGCTAAAATCTCTTAATAAAATAAACTAAGTAAAAGGAAGAAGAAAAACTCGTTTAACCGACCCACACTTCACACATTGGATTATGCCTCCACGGCTGCCCGTCCTCGTCTACGTCCAGATGCCTCTCTCTCTTTCTCCCGTGTCCTTTTATAAACAGCAATAGGTCGGGTGGGCTGGAGTTTTACGCAGCGTAGAGAAACCGCGAAACCGCAGCTCTGTTTCTTGTTGCGAAACCGTAAAGATAGTCTTGCGTTCGATCCGGATTTGGAGTTTTTGACTGTCTGATTCCCCAATCTAACTTCTTGGGAGTGACCGAAATCCCCCCTGAAAGGTTTTAGACAGTCTGGATTAACGTTTTGATCCACAGGTGGGTCATCCAACAGACCCGGACGTCCGGTTCTCTCCGGCCTGTTACTCACATAACGCATGCGGAAGTTACAAATCTGCGATGATTGGTGGGCCTCCTGCCGGAATTGTCTGGGAAATCCACTCATTCCATTAGCTTTGTCGCGAAAATTCAGTCGAAGATGGATAATTTGGATTTTCGTTGATGTGGCCCATCTACGCCGGCTACAAGTCGTCCCACCACAGTCCATCTGTTTGTGTTCAAAACAGGATGCACGTGACAGCTCAGATTGGATAGATTATTCATGGGTTATAGTCGGATTCTCCTTTGGTGAGGATCGGACGGTTCAGATCTCGTCAGAAGGTGGAGCTGAAAGCTTTGGCGAGGAAATCTCAAAGCTGTGTTTCATTCGGATTCTTTTGCAACAGCGATGAAGCAGAGAAGTGTCGTTTTTGGTTCGATTGTTGATTTAATGTGGTCCATTTGCAATAATCTTTCAGTGGATCTGTGCCCTTTGAGTCATAGGCCAAAATATGGAGTGGATCCAAGTTTTGGATGGGCCACACCATCAACTGACGTAGAAAAATTTTCATTGTTTCTATGGCCATGGATGCATGCATGGATGTATGAAAATGACTAGGGTTTGGTTGAAACCCTCGTCCAGTCAGGTTGGACGGTTCAGATCAACCATTTGGATGACCATGGTGGACCACAACACATTTGACAATCAGACCGTATCAATGCTCTAACGTGCCTGTTGAGGTAATTCGTAACATTGGCACATATTGGTGGTAGCATCAGGTGGGGTCCACTGTGATGTTTGGTAAGCAATCCACTCCGTTCACCATCTTTGTCCCACTATGTTATGACATGAGGTAAAAGATGAGGAAGTTTCGTAAGTCCGGTGGGCTGCACCATCTAAATAAATGGCAATTGGCACTCACCGTTAAATTTATTTGTTGAATAGTAGCATGCATGGTTCTAGCCTTATTTATGGATTTGCCATCAATTCCTCAATCACCTTCCGGCGTCAGTTATGTTAGAGTACACCATCCAAATACCTTGAAATTTAGCAGATATCCATCGTTTTTCATGTTCTTTCCATCGGTTCAGTTTGGGTCCCGATCTCCTAAGGATGTCCAAAATGCTTTCTTAATGGTTATTGTCTGATCTTGCCCATCGGGTCACTTACATATTGATCCAATGGCTAAATTTGACGTATACGGTTAATTTATGGTCATCAGGCTAGATATAAAGTTTCGAGCCAAATGGATGGTGGGAACCCCGTGATATTGTATTCTGGACGATTTTTAGGCCCGTTTAAAGTGAATGGCGTGATTTTCTCGGATCTCTGGCATGTAAATTCTTCGATCTTGATCCCCTGAAGTCCATCCCTTGCCTTGGTGATTTATGAGAGTCAAATCCACGCTTTTAGTATCATTTTTCAGTCCAGGCTCCTAAATTCACCTTGCAACAAAAACACGATTAAAATAGGCTGTTAAGCATTATCATGTATGCAAAATCATATGATAATTGGGGTCTAATATGCAATATTTGACCCTCAACACCTCCCGGTCAAATTCTAGCAAACCACGACCTATAATCGGCATTTGCGCACAACTCTAAGTTACGTCTCGTATATCTGAGTCAACTCGACCCGATACTTATACCCTAGCGACCACGCCGTAACCGCGGTTCCAACGCCGCATCTCGCGCGCCGATGCGATATCCAGGCCAGGAGTTGCGGGCCCAAGTTTATTTCGAGGAAAACGCCGCGCCTTTACAATACCGAAGAGAATATTTACCAAACATTAAATCAATCAATCAATGTACAAGTCAAGTACACATCCATCACTCACCCATCCCTCTCTCAACCAATGTCAACTATCAAGTCAAGTACACCCATCACACCCATCCCTCTCCCTTACAACCTCTCTCTCTTCCCTACCATTTTTCCAAGCAACCCAAAGGAGATAAATGTCCAAGCATTCTAAGGGAGAAAGGAGAAGCTAGGTGTGGCCCACTTCTTACCCCCAAAACCCTCATCTCAACCCATCAACCTTCATCATCTACCATCAAAGAAGAAGCCAAGGAGTTTAGCTTGTCATGGATCCAAGAAGAAGAGTAAACGGTGGGTGATTTTAGGATATCCAACCGTTGATTTTCATTTGAGGGCCCACTTGTGATAGGACCCATCTTCATGTATGTACATGGAGGAGCTCATAGTGGCGGAGCTCCTCCCATTTCCATCGTTTCTCTCTCTCTCTCTCTTCCTTTTTGTATGGTGATGATGATGATGAGGTGTGTGGCCCACCTGATGTGTATGTGTGTGTGGCCCGGCATGATGTGTTATATCCATGCCGTCTACTTGCGGGGCCCACTTTTCTGTCGTCCAGCAGGTGGCTGGACGGTCTAGTACCACTGGCACCGTCCAACAACCTGGATGAAGGAAAAACACAAATATCAACTGATCTAAAGCTTTGGTGGGCCACCACGTGGACCCACCTTAATGCGTGTGCGCTGGACGCACCATGATGTGTGTTCCACATCCACACATCCATCCCTTTTGTCCAGATCATGGGCCCACCTGATCTCGACCGTCCAGGCATAGGTGTCTAGCAGCAACTGCTGCTGGACCGTATAAAAGGGAAAACAAATATCAGCTTTGTTCTAAGCTGATGTGGGCTACACGTGTCACACCTCGAACTCGAAAACCGGGTTCACAAAATTTCCGATCGCCGAATCCGGCGCCGACAGCCTCTGTAAAACCCCATTCTCGGTTCCCGGCACCCATTTACCAGGTTCCGATCCTGGGATCCTACAAAGAGGATTTTAATATCAATTTAATTCATAATGAGCATAACCATAAGCATAACCCATGAACAATAACCACAAGAACACCATCACAAAATCCACTATGATAAAAATCTTTTAAGTACAATGCGTCTGAAGGGAAATACAAGTTAATGATGATGACAGAAACTCCAAAAGCTCGACTGCACACTCCTGCTGCTACTATGCTACGGCTGCGTCCTGGCGTCACCTGCACGCATCAATCGTGCATAAACTTATAGAAAGCTTAGAGGGTGGTGTAAGTGTGTGTGCAATATAAACGTGTTCAGAATACAAGGTTAGAGTAATGTGGAATCATGCTGATGAGTACATGAATGCAATTAGCCGTACCAAGGCTATGTGGTGTAAGATAAGAATGCTATCGGCCATAACATGGCCATGCGATGCGAGATGCAACTCAAGCATGCCAATCCTCATCATATATCAGTATAGTTCTCATTCTGGATAATCACTAGGGTTCAGTACACTCCAAATGGCACTGCCGCTCTCCTAGCCGCACAGTCCAAGTGAGCGTAAGAAACCTCACTATCCGCCTGGCCAATAGTCTGCCAATACCTATCTGGTACGTCGATAGCGGACTCATTCACGAGCTGGTCAAACTTAGCCTAGTATTGCCTCCTACCCTCGGGCGAGTAAGGCCACACCCCTTTCCAACCGATCACGACACAGTGTGAGACACGGCCTTCTGGTATTCGGCCCTCGTGCGCTCATATATCCACTCGGTCTTAACGTTAGAGTCATCCTTTGGTACCATCGGGTTTAGGAGTTTTCACCTAGGGACATCTATGGCGCCTTTATGCTAGAACCAAACATTTTCAGTATCCAACCCAGCCACCCATGATGTGTCTGAGGAGGCTATGACCTTAATGTTGCTAGGGCATACAATAATCATGATCACACAAATGCAAGTGCATGAATCACCCTACCAAACATGCAACAATCCTGCGCGTATCGAGCGCTCATGTGGGGCGACTCCGCCTATCAGGGAGCCCATAAACGATCTGCCTGAAGGCATATGCTATGATCAGTCACTTCTCATATCAAGCACATATATGATGCGTATGATTATGAATCATGAATCTATACTACACATGTTATGTGGTGATGGGCTCTGATTAAAACGAAGATGGGCCTAGACGGCCTACACACTGCAAGTATGGGCTTATTAATGGGCCCTAGGGAGAGTGACAATGCGGACATTTAACCGACATCATCCTTACAATGTGGGCCTCTAACCATCATTGTTCCCAAGGCACTACCCGTTATAAACATCATTATATACACCATGGAGGAATCACGCATTGCAATGGACCTAATTGCGCCCCATTGGGCCTTAAATACGTCAATTGGGCCCTATCATATAGGCCTTATATTCATCAAGTGGGCCGTATCAATGGGCCTCACCAACGGGTCTTACGTACATTGTAATAGGCCATAACCCATGGGCCTTGCATACATCACAATGGGCCTTATACAAATCAAAGTGGGCCTCAATGAACGGCCCACAAATACACCAAGATGGGCCTCATCACATGGTCTTAAAATAATTTCCAAATGATTGGACGGTTAGGATGAAACATATGCATCATGGTAGGTCCCATAGGGATGGAAGGCATAGATAAATCACATACTTCATGGTGGAGGTCCACACTGATGAAAGGTGTTGACACAATTCATGCACAAGTGGATCCCAAGTAGGACCCACCATAATGTTTATTTCCCACCTAACCTAGGGCCCACTGAAATGTTTATTTTCCACCCAACCTAGGGCCCAACATAATGTTTATTTTCCAACCAACTGTTCATAAGGTAACGTGGACCAGGGTAGGGCCCACTGTAATATTTATTTATCATCCAATCTATTCATAAGGTCACGTGAGCCAGGGTAGGGCCTACTGTACTGTTTATTTGCATTCAATTTGTTCATAAGGTCACGTGGACCTGGGGGCCCACGGTGATATCCATTGCCATCCAAACTATTCATAAGGTCACGTGGACCAGGGGGCCCATGCTGATGTTTATTTACCAGCCAACTTATTGATAGGGCCACGTGGACAGGGAGTCCACCCTGATGTGGTTCACAAATCCAGCCCACCCATTATGTGTGTCCCACTTGGCTGAGGGTTCAAACTAAGTTTCAGCCGCATCCAAATTTCAGGTAGACCCCACCGAATGATTTTATATGTTTTAGGCATGTCCTCACATGATTTTAGATGGTATGGGCCACCTGAGTTCCGTATACGGCTAATTTTTGGCAGGGGGGCCACTGCCCTAAGGGCCCACCCAGTGCACGGCGTTGATGTTCGAAACGCAGCACGGTGGGGCCCATAGCTGGGGCCGTGAGGCCCAGCCCATCCACCTGTCCGCCAGCGCCGCAGGCAGTGCCTGCGCGTCTCTGGCATGTCAGCGACAGCAGCGCTGCCTACTTGTTTTGGTTTTTTTTTTTTTTGAAAAAAATGAAATTCCATGGTTTTTCCCCTGCAGGGCCCACATCAGATGAATCCACTCCAGCCATTGGATTCACAGTCCAAGACCGACCAAATGAGTCCAATATGCGGCCTGTTTTTGGTGAATAGAAGGATCAAGGTGCGTTTCAATGGTAATACCGCTATTTCCTATGGTATGGCCCGCCAGAAAATGGGATCAGCTTCATTTTTCGGCTCAACGCCTAAAATGAGCTGAAGAATGGAATGGACGGCGTGGATCGGCCCCATACATCAAGGTGGAGCCTACATGGGAAGCCTATCCCAAAAGCAATTTTTTTTATTAGCTTTATTAGTACACACCCATGTCAGTACATACACTCCATGTTAGCCAACCCTCTGCCTCACGTCCAGCGTCCAGAGACGCTGGACGGCATGGTTATACACAACATCATGGTGGGCCCCACATGCACGTGGCCCACATTTTAGTCAAGGTGGGTCCCACATAAACGTGGCCCACCTGATTTGGAGCAATCTGATACTTATGTTTTTCCTTCATCTTGGCCGTCTAACGGACCCACTACAGGGTGGGCCTCACGATCGGGCGGCCAAGATCGCCTTGCACATGGTGGCCACAAGACATCACACCAAAGAGAGAGAGAGAGAGAGAGAGAGAGAGAGAGAGGAAATGAGCGGTGTAGATGGAGGGACCCCGCCACTATGGGTCCCTCATATGATTGCAACACATACATCAAATTAGGCCCCACATAAATCATGAAACCAATGGTAGAAACTCAAGGATCACCCACCTCTAGGTCTCCTCCTTGCTCTCTTAGCCTTCTATGCTCATTGCCTTCACTTTTGATGATGGTTCCAACACCTCATCTTGCGTGCCGATGCGATACCCAGGCCAGGAGTTGTGGGCCCGCGTTTATTTTGAGGAAAATGCCACGCGTTTGCAAAACCCAAGAGAATCTCTACCAAACATCAAATCAATCAATCAATGTACAAGTCAAGCACACATCCATCACTCACCCATCCCTCTCTCAACCAAAGTCAACTCTTAAGTTAAGTACACCTATCACTCACACCCATCCCTCTCCCTTACAACCACTCTCTCTCTCTCTCTCTCTCTCTCTCTCTCTCTCTTTTCCCCTACCATTTTTCCAAGCAACTCGAAGGAGAGAAACATCCAAGCATTCTAAGGGAGAAAGGAGAAGCCAGGTGTGGCCCACTTCCTACCCTCGAAACCCTCATCTCAACCCTTCAACCTTTATCATCTACCATCAAAGAAGAAGCCAAGGAGTTTAACTTTCCATGGATCCAAGAAGAAGAGTAAACGGTGGGTGATTTTAGGATATCCAACGATTGGTTTCCATTTAAGGGCCCACTTGTGATGGGACTCATCTTGATGTATGTACATGGAAGAGCTCATAGTGGCGAAGCTCCTCCCATTTCCGTCGTTTCTCTCTTTCTCTCTTTCTCTCTCTTTTCCTTTTTATATGGTGATGATGATGATAAGTGTGTGGCCCACCACGATGTGTTATATCCATGTCGTTTACCTACGGGGCCCACTTTTCTGTCGACCATTAGGTGGCTGGACTGTCACCGTCCAAAGAACCTGGATGAAGGAAAAACACAAATATCGGCCGATCAAAGCTTTGGTGGGCCACCACGTGGACCCACCTTAATGCGTGTGCGTTGGACGCACCATGACGTGTGTTCCACATCCACACGTCCATCCATTTTGTCCAGATTATGGGCCCACCGATCTTCATAGCGCAAGGACGTAGCAACTGCTGCTGGACCGTATAAAAGGGAAAACAAATATCATCTTTATTCAATATGGGTCTTACAACACGTGTGGACCCACTTCTGATGTATGTGTTTCAACCATGCTGTCCGTCCATGGGTCCCACCTAGGGACTACCATGATGTATGTGCTGCAGATCCACACCGTCCAGAACTCTGGATGGTGGGTCAGATCATGAGGTATGCGTTATATCCTACCGTCCATCCGATGGGATTCCACCATGATGTATGAGTTTTAACCCACGCTACTCGTCCGTTGTGGGACCCACCCCACACGTGTGGAGGTGGGGCCCACTAGATGTATTCGTTGTATATTTTACCGTCCATTGTTGGACGGTGATTAGTGGGAGCCCACCCTCCTGTATATGTATATCCAAGTCATCCGTCCATTTTTCCTTGGACGTGGGGCCCACCCCACACGTGTTGCACGTGTGGGGGTGGGGCCTACCTTGATGTATATGTTCTGTCACCCACGCCGTCCAACCCTCTGTACGGTGGGACCACCTCAATGTATGTGATTACATTCAAGCCGCCCATCTGTTTTGACATGGGACCCACCCCACACGTGCTGCATGTGTGGGGGTGAGGCCCACCTTGAGATATGTGTTTTATCCCTGCCGTCCAGAAGTTTGGGATGGTGGGGCCCCATGTGATGTATGTGTCTGTCCACGTTGTCCACACATGGGCAGGTGGGACCCACCTTTATTAATGTGTTTGCATCCACGTCGTCCACCTGTTTTGCATCCACACCGTATCTGGACGGTGTGTTGAGTGGGGCCAGCTTTGATGTATGTGTTATATAAACACCGTCCATTCCAGCTGCACGTGGAACGAACCTTGATGTTGTGTTTCATCTATGTCGTCCACTTGTGCAGCCCATCGTGATGTATGTGGTTTGCAGCCATGTCATCCATCTGTTTTCTATTGTGCGGGACCGACCGTGATGTTTGGGTCTCATCCACGCCATCCACCTATTTTGCATCAATGTCATCCATCTGTTTTATATTCACATCGTCCATCTGACGGTGTGACCCACCTCTGATGTATGTATAGCCTTGCCTCCCATCTATTTTGGTTAGGACGTGGGGCCCAGATGATGTATATCCACCATCTGTTTGCTGGACGGGTAGGGCCCACCTTGTAATGTGTTGTACATTAGCACCATCCATCCACGTGGCCCCCACGTGATGAACGTGTTTGACCCAAGCTGTCCATCTAATGGGGCTCATTTAGAATGTATAGGGCCCACCTTAATATGATGTATCGATGCGGCCTAATGTGATGTACTTGAGGCCCATGAGATACGTTATTGCGATGTGTAAGGCCCATGTGATGCGGCCCATTGTGATGTGATGTGGCCCAATTGTGATGTGATGTGGCCCATGTGATAAGGCCCATGCGATGCGGCCCATTGATGTATATTGAGCCCATGTGATATGGCCCAATTGTGATTGATGAGGCTCATGTGATGCGGCCCATTGAGGTATATTGAGCCCATGTGTTGCGGCCCATTGTGATGTGATGTGGCCCAATTGTGATGTGATGAGGCCCATGCGATGTGGTCCATTGATATGCATTAGGCCCATGTGATGCGGCTCATTGTGATGTATTTGAAGCCAATGTGAAACGATCCAATGAGATGTGTATTAAGCCCTTATATGAGGCCATGGGCCCACTATATGTTAGGCTCTATGTGGGCCACTCCTTGGGGGCAATGTTGGTTAAATGTCCACATTGATGGGCAATAATGGTTAAATATTCACATTGTGCCCTTCTCTTAGGCTTTATTAGGCCCATTCTCATCAATGCCGATTATCGAGGCCGATTATCGATACTGATTATCGGTGTCGATTATCGATGCTGTATCGGTGCTGATTATCGAGACCGATTATTAGTGCCAATTATTGATGTTGATTATCGGTGCCGATTATCAAGGCCGATTATCAATATTGATTATCAGTGCCGGTTATCGATACCGATTATGAGCATGTGACAGCATAACATCATGATATATGCCCATGCGAAGGATTGATGCATGATTGGACTGTGTGACTCATTCATCTCGCATTTTGGTATATGATTACTATACGCACTGGCGATATCAGGGACGTAGCCTCCACAGGCATATCGTCGATGGTTAGATGGGACATCGAAATTTTTTTTCTACATGGAGTGCTATCAATGTCTCTAGGTGAAAGTCTCTAAACCTCCGTAGCCAAGAGATGCTCCAACGTCTAGACCGAGTGAATACATGAGCACCCAAGTGTCAAATACCAGTAGGCCGCGTCTCCCACTATGTCATGGTCGGTTGGAAAGGGAGTATGGCCTTATCCGCCCGAGTGAGGGGCTGTAAGATAGGCTGAGTTTGACCAGCTCACAAATAAGTCCGCTATCGACGAGCCGGGTAGGCATTGGTATACTGCTGGTAGGCGGATAGTGTGGTCTCTTCCACTCGCTGGGCTGTGCGGCTAGGAAAGCGACAATCAGTGTGGAGTGTACTAGACTCCAATGATATCCCAGAGATATACAGTACTGATATATGAACTTATTGAGCAGGAGTTGCATACTCAGCATTTTACTCATTCATTTATTCATTCACTATCCACTCGGGTTGGTGGTGCGCAACTAATTGTTGTATACCTTCACAATGACCCGGATTTCGATTGGGGCGCGCAATTAACCTGAGATCAGGAGTTTACTACATTGAGTCTGGCTATCCAAATTTAGGTATAGGACTGGTTTGGATAGAAGTCGCTTGTGATAGACCCCGTAGCCTGTGATACTACGTACTATCATCCCGACTTCACACTCCAGCTTGGTCATTTCATTCGCACCGCATATTACATTGCATCCTCAGCACATAGCATTTGGCTTAGTATGTCTTCGCATTGCATAGTTGATCTACATTGCTTCCTCGGTATATGGTATTGGTTTATTATGTTTTTGTATCGCATAGCCTGGATAAGGCCGATGGTATTTATGGACTTACCAGCATGTTTCCGTATTGCTTTGATATTGCATACTTGACACTTATCTTGCGCACACACTTACACCACCCTTTAAGCTTTCTATAAGCTTATGCACGATAGATGTGTGCAGGTGGCGTTAAGTCACAACAGCAAGCTTGGAGCGTGCAGTTGTCTTTTGGAGCTTTGATTTTCGATATATGTATTTTCCTTTTAGCACTGTATTCAACTGTTTATATTAGTGGATATGTGATGATGATGTTACCTTTGTGATTTGGGTAGACTTGTGGTTATGCTTCTTACGAGATAAATGTACGTTGGAAAATCCTCCTTGTAGGATCTGAAGATCGGAATCTGACGTATAGGCGCTGAGAGCCGATAATGGAGTACTGCGGAGGCTGTCAGCACCGGATTCAGCAATCGAAAATTTTGTGAGACCGGTTTCTAAGTTTGGGACGTGACGCCTTTATTACATGGTAATTGAGGGGTATTTTAATTAATAATCCCAAAAAGGTTTGGAAGATGCGTCACCACTAATTTATGTATAATGTGTCGGAACTACATCCCCTAGATCTGGAGCCATCTACATTACTCCAAACTGATGATCTGAAGAATACATTGACCAGTGGCTTCCTAACAAATCTTCAAGATTGAAATATCCTAGACTGTTGAATCAACGGCCCACAAAGCAACATTAAAGGAAATGCTCCATCGTTAAATAACCAAGGTGCTAAATTATTTCAATTCGAAAGTTTTATGGTCAGGTGCTGTCCGAAGACATGCGCATGCAATTTCTTCTGTAAACGGTTTGGATTACTGTTCAGTACCCAGATCCAATTGCTATAGTCCCGACATACTGTGCTGCAATACATCCGAATGTATTCTAGCAAACCTCAACTGTTCACGAGAACGAGTAGACTGGGTCGGAGTCAATTCTTCTACCCTTTAGAACTTGATACTCCTACAGAATACGATGGCTGATACACATGCAATAATAAATTGTACATCTGAAAATTTTATCTAAATCAAACCGTACAAAGTTTGATACTCTAATTTCATTCTTATTTTAAAAATATTGAAACTTTCATACTCTGATAGTGTGTGATGGATGATACGCAGGCACCTAGAAAATACTTAGAAACCACAAGCCTGGCATTCAAGTAGTCAAATTAAACGGTCCAAATTATGATACTAAAATATAAGCTTATATGATTATTTCAATATCTGATTGATGGACATTTATTGGATGATTAAAAATGAAAATGATAGTCTTATTTTCACAATGGTTCAACCAATCTAGTCCATTTATTTGAGTTAATGTATGCCACATGTAAATGTCAAAGTGCATGCATGTCAATTGCGTCCATTTGCATTTGTGAAAAGAAAATGACAAAGGGAGACCTTAGAGACGTTCCAACGGATTTTAATTAATACCTGGAATTCTCAATCATCAATCCAGACCGTTCATTCAATTCCACCATTGGGAACAAACAATAATGTGAGAACCATGTTGATTGGATGATTCTAACTCTATGAATGGTGCCAATTTGTTCTAACCGTCCGTTTTTTTCATGGGTCATAGATCACGTGGTTAAAATCATCAAAATAAAGTGCTACTTTCAAATCACAAGTATTGAAAAGTGAGATCTATTGGATAAATGGTTCAAGATGATGATTGGACCTATTTTATTTTCCCTTTAATATTGGGATTTCATTTTCCAAATGTTATTGATTAAATGTTTAGGATAACGTACTTTGGCAATTTTTGCGACATGACTTGTCACTGATTGTATGGAAAAATGGACAGTCCGAATTAATTAGCCGATGGTTAGTTATCATTCTTGTTGCTTAAACGTCCCGCGGAGGTTGATGAGGACATTAGCAAAACTTGCTATTTATAATAATATTATTAACTAATGGTTATGATTGACACTTCTTTTAAGTTATATATATATATATATATATATAGAGAGAGAGAGAGAGAGAGATAAGTTATATATATATATATAGAGAGAGAGAGAGGTGAGCTCCTCTACAACATTGGATTAGCTCATTTTACAAAACTTCCTATGTTCGGTCGACATCGACAGCGACGTGTACTCCCTTGATTTGCATTTCTCTTTGCTATGGCCCACCAGAATTTTAGATCAGGGTGAAAATTTGTTACATTGGGTTTCATGGGATTCCGCATCACATGGACCGTTCAGATTAGACACCCATGACACGTGTACAAAGGTGAGAGAGAGAGAGAGAGAGATAAGTTATATATATATATAGAGAGAGAGAGAGAGGTGAGCTCCTCTACAACATTGGATTAGCTCATTTTACAAAACTTCCTATGTTCGGTCGACATCGACAGCGACGTGTATGCCACAGCCCGTCAACCTCCGTGCGGTGTGTATATGCCATCTTATCTATCCATCCTATTATTGAACTGAGCCATTAATTCAATTAATTCATTAATACCATTAGGAGCAAGTCATGATTTAAAAGCATGCTAATGGATGATCATAACCCTTTAAATGGGGCCAATCTATTATGAGCTATAAATCACATGGTTGGAATCATTATATGTTAAACTATTTTTTATGTATTTAAGAAGACAAATTACATTTCTAATTTTTGTTGTAAATTAAAAAAAAAAAAAAGTTAATGTTTAGATTTATTATTATTATTTTAATTTTGGATCATAAATGGTGTCCTTAGACTGATGGATATTGGAGGTGGATTAGCTACGGAAACCTGACAATAGTGATTATCTTATAGCATGAGCCAAAAAAATAAGATAGATCCAAAGTTCAAGTAGAACCTAACACAGAAAAACAATGGGACTATGACGCCCACCATTGCTAAGGCCCACCATGATGTTTATTTGATATCCAACCTGTTTATAAGTTAACAAAGATATGGTATAAGAAAACAAAAAGTACCAACTTGATCGAAAACCTCTGCAGCCTAAAGGGGTTTATAATGTTAGGTATTTAATCCCCACTGTTTTTCTGTGCTGGGGTTTACTTGAGCTTTGGATCTGCCTCATTCTTTGTTTCATGCCCAAAAATAATCTCTTCAATTGGATGGCCAGCGTGGACACAACACATACAAAGTGGTGGGACCACATAATGTGATGATGTCACTTAAGTAGCTAGACTCGCTACCATCGAATTCAGTAGGGCATCTATTTTAGGGACGCGGATTAGGTACTACCCCATTGTGACGTATTACTTTTATTCAAATCATCAATCCATTTTTCCATATCATTTTAAAATACTAGATCAAAAATAAGGCATATCAAAGGCTGAAGTGGACCACACCACAGGAAGTAGCAGTGCTAAGGATGCCCACCATTGAAACCTTCATAGGGTCCACCGTGTCATTTATTTTTTATCCAGCCTGCTGATATGGTCATATACACCTGGATAAAGTGAAAAAACAAATATCATCCTGATCCATGACTTCTGTGGTGCCTGAGAATTTTTCAACGGTACGAATTTAATCCTCACTCTTAGTCCATCTGAGCTTTTAATCTTATTTATTTTTGGTCCATTATCCTAAAATGATATGAAAAATGGATGAACGGTGTGGATATAAGTCATACATCACGGTGGCCCCTCAGTGGCCCGTGGGGCCTCCGCCTGTCCCGATCTCGGAACAGGCGGGGGTATTACCTAATCCCCGCCCCTATTTTGGGACCGACATGCAATGGGTGCAGTACCCACAGCATGCGTACGGGTACCCGAATACCTTACCCGAACCTGGCCCATTGCCACCTAGGAAAAACCCGGGCCTATCATCTGGGAGAGATTGAAATGGTGATTCACAGCAGACGTCACACGTGCGTAAAATCAAGTCCATCCATACCCGGGCCAAAACATCAGGGTGGTCCACTCATAAGATAGGCCCTGCATGCATGAGATAAAATGATGGTTAGCAAAGCAGACGACCAACGGTCAATATTAAATTGCAAATGCAGCTTACCTTATATGTGGAACGGCCAGACCACATTTCAGGATAGGATGTACCTGATGAACGGTCAGGATATCGCACACTTGTGGCATGTTGGAATGTTTTCCGCTCAGTAGCTCTCTACATGAGAGCATTCCAGACCATTGATCTCTCAAGTCTTCCCATGGATGGGCCATCGCCAAACGATCTACTTGATAGGGCAAAGGAGAACCTTTCGATTGGTGGCCTACAAATTTCGATGGCTACCATGAAAAATGCGACATGGGTTTGTTGGCTGTCAGTGGGCCTTTCCCTGTCTGGGCTGAGGTCTATCCAAGCCCGGCCCGATGATAAATCCAAGGGTGGAGTCCAGCTCATCGTACGGGCCAAAACAAACTGGCCCAGGTCCAGGCCCATGATGATCATGCACGTTCAAAGTCCGAGTCAGGCCCGAACCTGATCCCAGCCACTTGTTTTTTTTTTTTTTATGAAAAATCTGTGCCGTTAAATAAGTTCATGACACAATGATGAACTACCCCGAATCCATGGAGCTTCGCTGGACTTCTTATAGAGATGCATCAAATTCACAAGGGAAAATAAAAAAAAATAGAAATAAACTCTAGAAATTTGTAATAAATTGATTGACGATGAAAAACGTGCTTATAAACTTTTAAATAGTAACATAAACCCTATGAAGAATTTGTGAAATCATACTATAACTAAAACTCTTAGGCCCTCTTTGGGCAAACGGCTTTGGGTGTAATGAGGCGTATGGAATTACCGCGTCAGGTGCATTTATTGCCGTCAGTAGATGGTCAGGTGTTTTGGGTGTAGACGGCAATCCCATACCCAGTAAGTGTTCTGTTTGGGTGTTGTAGTATTGCAACCATCACACCAACAGCATCCGTTTGAGTAACCTAGGAAAACTAGCCATTGAATTGGCGACAGAACATTGAGGATTCGCAACTTCTCTCTCACACCAGAACATTGAGGATTTCTAAGTTATACGGCCATAAGATTATCCTTTTATCTTTACACAGAACATTGAGGATTTGCAACTTCTCTCTAATACCATCAGATTTGAAGGCCCTCAGATCAGATGGCAAGGATCATCCTATGGTTGTATAACTTGGAAACATACTATCGCCAATAAAACTCACTACACCATGATGTATGGGTTTTATTCACACCGTCTATTCATTTTTTTTCTTATCATTTTACGATATGAAGCAAAAAATGACGCAAATTCAAGGCTCAAGTGGACTACATAATGATGATTAAACTCTTACCATTGAAAACTTCCTGGGGGCCACAGAAGTTGTATATAGACCTGATATTTGTGTTATTAGCTCTATCTAGGGCTGCGAAAGGTTGCGTACAAACGAGGAAGGGGAACAGATTCATGGGTTGGTTTTGAAAATTGGGTTTGGGTCGGATGTCTATGTGCAGAGTAATTTGGTTAGTTTCTATTCAAAATGTGGCAAGATCACGTCTGCAAGGAAGGTGTTCGATGGGATGGTTGAGAAGGATCTTGTTTGTTGGAATTCTTTAATTGATGGCTACGTGAAATGTGGGGAGGTTGACATGGCACGAGAGGTGTTTGATGGAATGCTGGAGAGGGATTCATTCTCATGGACTGTTTGGGTTGATGGGTATTCGAAGCGTGGGGAGATTGAGGTTGCACGTGGGTTTTTTGATCGGATGCTAGCACGAATCCAATGAGGGATTTTGTAATCCCTCCATATCTCCCACGTATATAGCAAAGGGCGGACGACTTCCTGCAAACGACGCCGCCCAAACAGGAAGAGGGATAGGGTAAGAGGGATTTGTCAATCCTATCCGACCTAATCCCCTTTAATACGCCGAAAGCTGTTTGTCCAAACAGGCCCTTAGAAATCGTGACTCACTATAAAATAGTAAACTTACTATTTATAAACGACATGATTTCGACTAGACCTTAGTTTTTGGCTAAAAATAATAGGTATTCTATTTGGATAATGCTATTCTCCTACTTACTCTAATCACTTTTCATGTTGGATGCAACTCCTAAAGCTAAATAGATTAAGAGTTATAATCAAACTAAAACTTACTATAAATAATAAAAATGGAAATTCGATCGTCGATCTAATGAAATCTCGTAAATTCAGCGTGCGCAACCCGGCGTGGTGGGTTGGGTGGCTAAAGTAGTTGGGCATATCCCATTTGTGAGATACGCCTATTTTAAGGTTCTAATGGTTCGGATCACTTCCACCTTCGATCAGGCCTTTTCTGGTCCATCTTGGCCATGAAATTGTGCGTGACCCACTCTACATCAGTGCACCCTATCATGTTTGAAACAGTGGCGCAGATGGACTCTTAGGCACAGCTTGAGCTTGGCCCAATTACTAAACGGGCTTAATTTCGGATCTAGACCTTAAACGGGCTTACAAATCCAGCCAATGTAGTTCAGGCCCGAACCTGACGGGCCAGCCCGCCCATTAAAAGCCCAGTGACCTAGGTTCCAATGCTGGAGATGTATTGGGCAATATCCGTCCATACTAGGGTACAGTAAAACACGATTGTCAGGATTACCGAAACATGAGGCCCACTTATTGTACGTACGTCGTGTGCCTTCTCCACACGTGCACCGTGTATGCCAGCTTGGCAAGCGCACAAGTAGGGCCCACATTGAAAATGACCATATTCACAATTAATGCCAGTCAACTCATCATATGGGCCGTCCATTAAAACTCAATGGATTGTTTGAAACACTTATCGACGGTTCACATTCAAAGTAGAAGTGTGGCCCACCTCATGAGTGGACCGGGCAAAAAGCAGCCTGAAATTTGGATACATTCATCTTCGTGGCAGAAACCACCTTACCACTCAGATTTCAGCGTCTTGAGTGGACCAGCAAGCCTCTCGTTCCCCTTGCTTTCGCTGCTAATATCCGGCTGCTGTGGGTCCCAAGTCAACTTTTAATTCGATCCTTCCCGTCCATCATGTTCTACCCTCTTTTATAATAATTGAAATAAAAAATCAGCTGATCCTAAACCTATGTGGGCCACAAAGTAGAAAAGAGTGTAAAATCATGGCTGAGGCCTCTAAATTCACATGGTGTGGCCCACCGGGATTTTGGAATGACCCAATTTTTGTGCGTCCCTTAATACTAATGGTCCTACTTTGATGAATGGATTAGATGGTTATAATAAATAGGTGGGCCCTACAAACAGTGGGTAAGGTTTTATTAATTGGGGTCCCTATTTGGATTATCTGAATTCCATTTCGGGCTGATTTTTGACCCATGATCAAAAATCAAAGGGCCCATCTAGTGGGCCCCACAACAGCCTGATACCACCACCTTTTATATATATATATATATATTACTTGACGGTGTTACAAAAGCCAAATGGATCTTGTGCGATGAAACTAGGATCGTTATTACAAAAATTCTTTTAAACATCATAATTGTACAGGTCAGCCTTACACACACGCCACCCAACATGCCAACCTGTCATACAAGTGAAAAATCAAATCCATCCATCAGGTAGACCTCATCTAGTAAACACACTATCATAAGATTAAGATGGCCCACTAAGTAGGCGAGCTATGATATTAGAAAAAAGTTCTCAGCTGATTTTTTCACAGCCGTACATTTACTCAACTAATTGTGACCCAACTGACTAATGGATGGACCTGATTCTTAGAAGAGGGTATTTACACAGTGATACCTTTGTGATGGATGGCTTAGATATCATACCTATCCACCGTGCTGGTATATGTGATCCGTGTGCATTATTAGGCGTATACAGGCGCGTGGTGTTGGCAAAGCTGATGAGGGCTAATAAAAGATGGCTTATGTTTCAAAAATCAAACCTATCGTATCATCCTATTCATCAATTGGCTTTTGACCATTGACTATTTTTATTTTTCAGCGGAGATTTGTTGGACGGCGCCGATTGACTGTGCCTTGAAGTTCCTGTGGTCAGAAGCTATGTGGGGCTGCAGAGATGCCGGTGAGAAATCCACTCCGTCCATTAGTTTTTCAACCCCACCATAAGACAGGAATCTAAAATTCAAGCAGATCCAAAACTCCTATGTGCCACACGACTCTCTACCATTGGAAACTTTGTGGGGTCACAGAAGTTTTGAATGAGGATGATATTTGTGCCTACGGTTTATCACAGTGTTAATAACACTGTGAACGGTTTGGATGGCATTTAGGGCTCCATTAAGTTTTAAATAGATGGCATTTCCTTCCTCACTGTTTTCTGTCATGTGGCACACATAAGTTTTGATCAGCTGCCTGATTTTTAGATTCCTGTCCTATTGTGAGGTGGAGAAACGAATGCACGGATTGAATTTCTCTTGGGCATATCTGTGGACCCAACATAGCTTCTGACAACAGCAAAATTCTTTTGGAAATTAAAGTTCACTAAAAAACGCCTGCAAGTATTTAAAATTACAATGGAGTGCCTCTTAGACTTGAAATAACAAAATTACTCTCGTTTGTTTTTCTTTAATAAAGTGATAAAGCCAAGAATTATGGGGCCCATGTATGTGTAACAGATGAATCCTACCATTGAAAATAACATGCATTATACAAAAACATTCAAAGTCACACAAAACTCATCCGGTAATTCTATCAACGAAATCTTTTGCTCAAGTGAATTATCATGATGATGTGTATACGTTGGACGTCAGATTGGATGTAAAACATAGAGCATGTGAGCCCCACAATCCTGGACTTTATTACTTACACATAAAAGCAATCTCTAATTCTCATGGGAATTTTTTTTAGAACTTTTGACACATAATATGATTATAAAATCCGGATGGTCCACCAAATGAATCACCTCATGAAACTTATACAGGTAAGTTTTTGGCTTGATCTAAAAATTTGATAGGCCACAGCAAAGTGAGCAGTGAATCAAAGGCATGGATATTTCCACTTTACAATGGCCCACTAGATTTTTGAATCATGCCAAAAAGTGAGCCTTGGGGTTCTTAGGAGAGCAATTGTTTGTGTATGCGGATTTAGCAATTTCTTCCTCCAAGAATCACTACCTTGAGATTGAATAGCTTTAATCTTGAGATATCTTGTTGCAATGGATGGGGATGTAGTCTAGCAAACCTCTTTCCTACCATCGACTTTAATAGCCCTAATAGTGTGGATGCAAACAATCTATGCCATGAGCCAATATATGGATAATTCAAATCACTTCGAAATGCTAAATCTATAAAATTCCGATCGATTTACTTGGTTGTGTTCATTTACTCTAAGCAGTAGTTATCAATAATAATAATAAATTATATTTTATATTTTACCAAACAAAGATTAGAGAAATGAAATTTCAAAGAGATGCTTTCAAAGGGGTTAAATTAACAAATTGCCCTCAAATTTTATTTTTATCCCTAAGGGGGCATTTAGATTATAAGTTACTTAAGCTACTTATGCTTCAAGTAGCGTACTAAGTTTCAATTTAATAAGCTGAAGTGATTAAGTACCTTTAAGTAAAAAAGTTACTTATAATTAATCTTAAACCTAACTTACTTATTTCAAATAAGTTATTTACTGCTGTAAGTAGAAAAGGTATAACTTATTTGGTGGCATCCAAACATAGTGAAGTTGAGAATTGTGCAGCCACAAGGTATGTGCATATCATGCAATCAATGAAAAATGTGAAACCCACCACGATGTTCACATTAGCAAAAAAATCTTGTTAATTAAAAAACCTCATGCCCTACATGTCTGTCCAGATACTTCGTTGCAACACTGAGGTCTTGGTGTCAATTCCCTAGTGGGGGTGGCTAACAGTGAAGCGTGAACTGACAATAACGGTACTATCAAAGTTTAAAAAAAAAAAAAAAAAGGTTCAGTTGGTGATAGTAAAGGCTGAGGGGTTTTGAAAAGTCCGTGGGTAAAAGGTGAGGTTTACAGGAAGTTCCTGCACAAGGATGCTGGGTGGGGCCCACTATAATGTATGCTATAAATTCATTCCACCAATCCATTTTGCGAGCTTAACTTAAGACATGTGACAAGAAATGAGGTAGATACAAAACTCAAGTGACTGTGAAAGGCTTTTGCATAAATCCATCCTAAAAGAACCCCATGGAGAGTGAAATAAAATGTGAAATCTTCAATCTGATTGTATGGGTTCCATGTTTGTATGAGTGGGGTTGATGTAGAGCGGGTCACGGACAATTACATGGCCAAGATGGATCAGAAAAAGCCCGGTCGACGACAGAAGTGATCCAGACCATCGGACCTTAAATCGGGCGTATCTTGCAATCCGGAATGAGTTATCTGACGTAAAATATATGATTTTGGGGTAGAACGAGCTACTGAAGCCAACCAACCCTGCTATGCCGGGTTGCGCAGCCCGGAATTGCGAAAAACCCCTGGATTGATGGTCGTTTCCCTGTTTTGATTTCATTTTTACTATAAATAGTAAGTTTTAGTTTGATTATAACTCTTCATCCGTCGGGCTTTAGGAGTTGCGCCCAACGTGAAAAGAGCTTAGAATAATTAGGAGAACGGTTTGGTGAAGCCAAATAGGACACTTACTATTTTTGGCCGAAAACCTTGCGCACTAGTAGACATCACGACCGTCTATAAATAGTAAGTTTACTATTTATAGTAAGTCGCGGATTCTAAGAGTTTGAGTTGTAGTTTGATTCTAATTTCTTTCCCATTGCTTGGTAGCCCTATTTAAAGGGTTGTAAACTCATTTTTATTCATCAATTAATCAATTTCGAATTTATTAGAATTTATTTCTATTTTCTGCTTTCTTTCCTCGTGGATTCGAGAAGTCTCTGTGAGGAGTCCAGAGAAGCTCCGTGGATTCAGAGTAGTTATCCTCATCACGTTCATCCCTGCGTCAATTGGTATCAGAGCGAGGATTCACCTCGGGCCGATGGCAAACAACGAAGGTATGAATCAAAATCCTGTGGACGGTGATCCAGGGATTCGTTATCTTTCGGAAAGAATAAAAGCTTTCCACCGGAAGAGTCAGTTGACCATACAAGGGCTGCAGGCAACTCTCGATCGTCTTGCGGATGCGCTACTTCCGTCCCGAGCCCTAAGTGGTGTTCCACCACCCATGGTTGTTGTACGACACAACCCCGATTTTCGTAGAGCACTACCAGTGGCAAACCGTAGGGCTACACCAGATGATTCAAGTTCTAACGATGAGGACCTTAATGAAGGTTTTGCTCGACGACCAATCCATGGAGGTGATCATCTAGATTGTGCTGAAAGAGACTATCGAGGTAAGGCTGAACTTCCTAGCTTTAATGGTTTATTACGTATAAAAGATTTTCTCGATTGGCTAGCCGAAGTAGAGAGATATTTTGATTACATGGACGTGTCAGATCATAAAAGGGTAAAATTGGTAGCATTTAAATTAAAATCTGGTGCTTCTGCATGGTGGGAACAATTATAAATCTCACGAGCCCACCAGAACAAGGCACTCATCTCATCATGGCCATGGATGAGACGTCTTCTTCGATCATAATTTCTCCCCAGTGATTATGAGCAGATATTATTCCAACTATATCAAAATTGCAGATAAGAAAATCGAACTGTTACAGATTACACTGAAGAATTTTAACGGTTGGCTACACGAAATGATCTGTCAGAATCTGAGTCACAGAAGATGGCACGATTTATAGGTGGGTTGCGACCGATAATTCAGGATCGAGTTCAGATGTACCCAGTCGGGACCGTGGATGAAGCAGTTCAATTGGCGGGTAGGGCAGAAACACAACTTGCAAGAGTTCCTGCTCATCCATATCCTTCAAATCGACCCCCCATAACAGGTCCCACGCAGGATCTAACGCTGCCACGAGGAAAAGATCCAGTACCTCAACTTCCTACAACCACAAACCGTGATACGGGGAGCGGCTCATCCAGACCTCAACGTGTAGCACCCACAACAGCAGGTCCGAGTAGGATTCTAAATCCTTATACTCGGCCAAGGTCGAACAATTGTTACCGCTGTGGCCAACCAGGCCACTTATCAAACACTTGTCCTCAACGTCCCGCAGCGCACTTGACTATAAACGAAGGGGGCACTGAAGATGAGGCCGCAGAAGAAGACCATCGCTTTAATGAACATGAACAAACCACTGAAGAAATAGCAGGTGGCGATGAAGTGACGGGCGAGGATCGTGGCGAATTTCTAGTTGTGAGGCGATTACTATATGCCCCACGAAAGGAATTACATCCACAGCGACACAATATATTTCGTACTCGGTGTACCGTCAACGGAGAGGTCTGTGATGTGATCATAGACAGTGGTAGTAGCGAAAATATCGTCTCGAGAGTAATGGTGGACAAGTTGCGGCTACCAATGATGAAACATCCTTCCCCATACTCTATTGGCTGGATAAAAAAGGTGAATGAGACCAAGGTAACTGAACAATGCACTATCTCGTTTTCAATTGGCAAAAATTATAAGGATCAAATACTTTGTGACATGGTCGATATGGAAGCTTGTCATATGTTACTCGGTCGACCCTGGCAGTCGGACCGTGATGTGACCCATCGGGGACGAGATAATGTATATGTATTCGTCAAGGATAGTCGAAAAATAATCCTTGCCCCTATGGCACTAGAGAACCACCCTGAAGCCTCTAAAGTGGAGGGGAGTTCCCTCTTGACCATTAGGGATTTCATGGAGGAATCCAAGAAAACTGGCGAGGTATACGCCGTAGTAGTAAAGGGCGAGGAAGAGGAACCCTCAAACATCCCTCCAAGTTTAAGACTATTGCTAAACGAATTCAAAGAAGTCTGGCTTGAGGATTTACCTGATAGATTGCCCCCCATGAGGGACATCCAACATCACATAGACCTCGTCCCTGGGGCTAGCCTGCCTAATCGCCCTCATTATTGGATGAGTCCGAAGGAGTGTGAGATACTTCAGGGGCAAGTGGAGGAATTAATCCGTAGGGGTCTCTTGAGAGAGAGCATGAGCCCATGTGCCGTACCAGCATTATTAATGCCAAAAAAAGATGGAAGCTGGCGCATGTGTGTCGACAGCCGAGTAATCAATAAAATTACCATCAAATATCGGTTTCCAATACCACGGTTGGACGACATGCTCGATATGTTAGAAGGGGCCTAGGTGTTCTCTAAACTAGATTTAAGGAGCGGGTACCATCAGATTCGTATTCGACCCGGTGATGAGTAAAAAACGGCATTCAAGACCAAGGAAGGGTTGTATAAGTGGCTGGTCATGTCCTTCGGCCTATCGAACCCACCAAGTACTTTTATGCGTTTAATGAATGAAGTTCTAAAATCTTTCACTGGCAGATTTGTGGTAGTATATTTTGATGACATATTGATATATAGCCAGGATGAGGCGGAGCACAGGAAACATCTCAGCCAGGTGCTACAGGTCCTACAACTTAACAAGTTGTACCTCAACTTGAAGAAGTGTAGTTTTTTAACTGACAGCCTTTTGTTTTTAGGATTTGTTGTAACGCTCACAGGCATTCGTGTAGATGATGAAAAGGTGCAAGCTATTAGGGAATGGCCGATCCCGACGAACATTCATGAGGTGAGGAGTTTTCACGGGTTTGCGACTTTCTATCGTCGATTTGTGCGAGTTTTAGCACCATAGTTGCACCTATAACAGATTGCATGAAAAAAGGACCGTTCCAGTGGACCGATAAAGCTGATAAGAGCTTTCATGAGATCAAGCATTGTTTGTCTACAACACCGGTCTTGGTGCTTCTTGATTTCGACAAATTGTTTGAGGTTGAGTGTAACGCTTCATACGTCGGAATTGAATGAGTATTATCACAGAAAGGCAGGCCGGTGGCCTTTTACAGCGAGAAGCTCAGCGAAGCCCGAAAGAAGTGGTGGACTTATGAGCTTGAGTTGTACGCAGTTGTTCAGGCACTGCGATATTAGCGGCATTATCTGATTTAAAGAGAGTTTGTTTTGTACACTGACCATCAAGCATTAAAGTTTATTAATAGACAGACTAACGTGAATCGTGTGCATGCTAAATGGGTTGCATTTTTACAGGAATTCACGTTCGTTCTGAAGCACAAGTCAGGGCAGCAGAACAAGGTGGCTGATGCACTTAGCCGTCGTACATCACTACTAGTTACAATGAGCAACGAGGTAGTCGGCTTCGACTATCTTAAGGAGCCATATGCCGAGGATGAAGACTTCAAAGATTCTTGGATGAAGTGTCAAGAAGGTCACCCCAGTGACCTTCATATAAAGGACGATTTTCTCTTCAAAGGGAATCGATTGTGCATCCCCCAAAGTTCTCTGAGGGAGTAGATTATTCAGGAGCTACATAGAGGTGGCCTTGGTAGACACCTGGGGCGAGACAAGACGCGAGCTCTTGTGGAAGAACGGTATTACTAGTCACTGTTAGTACGTAATGTGGGAAAAGCCGTACAACGTTGTCATGTTTATCAGACCTCCAAGGGGCAATCTCAGAATACGGGCCTCTACACCCCGTTACCTGTGCCTAACGGTCCTTGGGAGGATTTATCAATGGACTTCGTGCTTGGTCTCCCACGAACACAACGCGGCATGAATTCGGTGTTCGTGGTGGTAGATCGTTTCTAAAAGATGGCGCACTTTATCCCATGCAAGAAGACCCTCGATGCAACACACGTGGCGAATTTATTTTTCAGGGAGGTCATTCGGCTACACGGGGTCCCCAAGACCATTACTTCCGATCGTGACACAAAGTTCATTAGCTACTTTTGGCGGACTTTATGGAATCAATTCGATACACGACTTCAATTCAGTAGTGCTTACCACCCACAGACTGATGGGCAGACCGAAGTTGTGAATCGCATATTGGGAAACCTCCTTCGCTGTATTTCAGGAGAAAAACCGAAGCAGTGGGATTTGTCCTTGTCCCAAGCAAAGTTTGCATTCAACAACATGGTGAACCGCTCGACAGGGAGATCACTGTTCCAGATTATCTACTGACGAATGCCTCGCCATACACTTGACTTGGTCCCTCTACCTAAGCACCCGGGCACGAGCATTGCAGCAGAACATATGGCAGACAAGATTATGGGCATCCATGCAGAAGTGCAGACTAAGCTACATGCCTCGAACGAGAAGTACAAGGAACAAGCGAATAAGCATCGGCGACAAAAAGTGTTCAAGGTGGGCGACCGCGTTATGATCCATCTGCGCAAAGAGAGATTTCCGACCGGGACGTACAACAAGTTAAAAAATAAGAAGATTGGACCCGTCCCAATCATCCGAAAGATTAATGATAACGCTTATATTGTTGATCTTCCAGATGACATGGCAATCTCACAGACTTTCAATGTCGCGGACCTGACCGAGTATCATGAACCAGAGCATGACAAGAACTCAAGGACGAGTTCTTTTGAAGTGGAGGAGACTGATGTAGAGCGGGTCGCGGACAATTACATGGCCAAGATGGATCAAAAAAGGCCCGGTCGACGACAGAAGTGATCCAGACCATCGAACCTTAAATCGAGCGTATTTTACAATCCGGAATGAGTTATCTGACGTAAAATATATGATTTTGGGGTAGAATGAGCTACTGAAGCCAACCAACCCCGCTATGCCGGGTTGCGCAGCCCGGAATTGCGAAAAACCCCTGGATTGATGGTCGTTTTCCTGTTTTGATTTCGTTTTTACTATAAATAGTTAGTTTTAGTTTGATTATAACTCTTCATCCGTCGGGCTTTAGGAGTTGCGCCCAACGTGAAAAGAGCTTAGAATAATTAGGAGAACGGTTTGGTGAAGCCAAATAGGACACATACTATTTTTGGCCGAAAACCTTGCGCACTAGTAGACATCACGACCGTCTATAAATAGTAAGTTTACTATTTATAGTAAGTCACAGATTCTAAGAGTTTGAGTTGTAGTTTGATTCTAATTTCTTTCCCATTGCTTGGTAGCCCTATTTAAAGGGTTGTAAACTCGTTTTTATTCATCAATTAATCAATTTCGAATTTATTAGAATTTATTTTTATTTTCTGCTTTCTTTCCTCGTGGATTCGAGAAGTCTCTATGAGGAGTCCAGAGAAGCTCCGTGGATTCGGAGTAGTTATCCTCATCACGTTCATCCCTGCGTCAGGAGTCCATCGTTAGATGATCCAGACATTTTGAACTGACAGTATCATTGATGGGACACCATATCCTGATTGATGGCCCACAAGGCCAACGTACGTTTTCAGCTTGGACCCTTGTGGCCCTGTGGCACACTGATGCTCCAACCGTCCTTGGCGGCAGTCCGCACCGACCTTTGAAAGCTTGATGAAAAACACTAGGTAGGCTCACTGACTCAAGCTGAGAATTTTGATCTCCTTCTCTTCAATCTCCACCGTACGCTTGGAACATACTAGGATGAGTAGGATCATTAATATGGTGGGTCACCATGTGCATGGGCTGTAGCCTAGTTGCTCATTTTTTATCTCTACTTGTTCTAAATCTGATCCATGTGATTTTAAGATATATATGCCCCATCTGTCAGTGGTCCACTAGATCAACGTTCATGACTGCCCCAGAAAGTGCAATGTGCAAATTAAAGACGGAAGGGTGGGGGGAAACACAATGCTAGCTGAAAGGCCTTTCTTTTTCTGTTTCTTTCATTTCATGATGAGAAATATGTGGATTTGCTTTGTTTCTGATTTGGATGTGAATATGGATTTCATGAAAAATGTTGTGATTATTCATTTTTGGGTCCTGTCCAGATCAAGCGGTTAAGGTCATGTATTGGGTCTGATTTTTGGGCCCACCAATGATCAAAATGGACCATCAGGTAGGAACCTTATATTGGCTATTGCACATAGGCCTAATATCAACCTGATCCAGTCATCACAACCATTGAAATGAGGGCTTACAAAATGGATGGTGAACTGTTTTCTATGTACATTTTTCATGACTTTAATTGTATGGCATCCACTTACGGTGGACAAGTGGGACGCGGTTTCGTCGGTGACACCAACACCAGCCAGCTACTTGGTGTCAAAGCTCTGTGGGCCCCACCATGATGTATGTGTTTTACCCACACCGTCTGTCCATTTTTCCAGCTTATTTTAGGGCATGAGCCCAAAAATGATGAAGATCCAAAACTCAAGTGGACCACACCACAAGAAACAGTGGAGAATGAATCCCTGCGGTTGAAAACTTCTTGGGGCCCACCGCAATGTTTATTTGCAATCCAACCTGTTCATAAATTCACATAATCCTAGATGATGGGAAAACAGAAGTATCACTTTGAAATGAAACTTCTGTGGCCTCCAAGAAGTTTTCAACGGTAAGCATTCAACTCCCACTGTTTCCTATGGTGTGGTCCACTTGATCGTTGGATCTGACTCATTTTTGGGCTCGTGCCCTAAAATAAGCTGACAAAATGGATGTACAGCGTGGATAAAACACATACATCATTGTGGGCCCACAGAGCTTTGACATCAGCTAGCTGGCTGGGCTTGGGGTCATCAGCCAAACCACGTCTGGACAAGTAGCATGAATTATGGAATGCTCATTGGTTTGGCAGGCGGTTGATAACTGGTCCGAGTCGGATGTGACTCGTTTGAATTGACTCGGATTGTGTATGGTCAGATCTGAATAGGGACTTGAATTGGATTGATAAAGAAGGTGACTAGGTCTAACTAAGCCGAGTCACCTCAACTCAACTCAACTCAGGACTAAATGAGTCTGAGTCAGACCGGCTAAAGAAGGCATGCCTTCTGATCCACTTCCAATAAACTGCATCGTAATCACGTGCGGAAATAGAAAGTAATCAGTAATCAATTGCGAGGAGAGTTTGAGGAAATTACTATTTTTAAGACGTGTTTTAACGCAAAATAAAGCTCTATGGCCCACATAATGTATGTGTTTTATCCATTCCATCCATCCATCCTGTGAGCCCTATGATTCCAAAAATGAGGCAGATCCAAATCTCAAACGGACCACACCATAGGAAACAGTGGTGATTGAACCCCTACCATTAAAATCTTCTCGAGAAGTTGATATTTGTGTCTTCCCTTCACCTAAGTTTGTATGACCTAATCAACCGGTTAAATGGCAAATAAACATTACAGTGGACCTAGTAAGTTTTTAATGGTTTCTGTTTAATCACCATCATTTACTGTAGCATGGTGTACCTTAGTTTTGGATCTGCCTCATTTTTTTTGTATCGTGCCCTAATATGATCACCGGAAAGATTGCAAGTTGAACGCCTACCACTGAAAAATAATTAGGGATAACAGAAGTTTTGTATGAAGTTGGTATTTGTATTTTCCCTTTATCCAAGTCTTTGTGACCTTATAAACTACACTGTGATCTCAAAATTGAAGCAGATACAAATCTCAGGTGGACCACAACAGGAAACAATGGTCAATGAATGCCCACCATTAAAAGCTTCCTAGTGTCCACAGTCATGTTTATTTTCCATCTAATCCGTTGATAACGTGATACAGGCCTGGATGAGGGGAAAACAAATATAGAAGATTTGTACCCACGAGATGATTTTAATGGTGCAAGTTCAATCCCTGCTGTGTGGTCCGCCTGAGATTTTTATCTACTTCATTTTTGGGACCACACCTTATAATGAGCTGAAAAACTGATGGACGGCGTGGATATATAAAAATTCACTTAGGTGGGCCCCACTGTCAGGGCCGCACCCACGTGGCTGGATCTGGACGCGGATTACCTGCTAAAGGGCCTTTCGCTGGAACTTACAGCGACGGGAAGCTGGGTGGGCGTATTGTGATGTTTGTGAGAAATCCACCCCGTCCATCCGTTTTTTCGGATCATGTTTGGAGGTGGGCCCAAAAACGAGGCAGATCCAAACTCAAGTGGCCCGCACAACAGGAAAATGGCCGCAGTTGAAATCTCTCTGGGTCCATCGTGATGTTTATATCCCATCCATACCGTTCATAAGGTCATTCGTACTGGGATTAACTGAAAATACAAAAATATTTCCCTGATCCAAAGCTTCTGTGGCCCCACAAATGTTTCAATGGTGGACGTTCAAACATCACTGTTTCTTATCACGTGGATCTGCATAATGTTTGGGCCCATGTTATAAAATGATCTGGAAAAACGGATGGACGGAGTGGATTTCTCACAAGAATCACAGTTGGGCCCACCTAGACCTAACTTTCCGTTGCAGGAACTTCCTGCGAAGGCTCTGGCAGTCGGTGTCCGATCCGGAGTCGGTTAATCTTCCCATGCAACAATATAAATAGACTCTCATTCACAAGACGTAGAACGTTCTGTCTCACTCTCTCTTTCCCTCTTTCAGAAACAAGGCAAAGAGGCAAGTTCTCTCTCTCTCTCTCTCTCTCTCTCTCTCTCTCTCTATCTAACTTTCCCTGTTCTTTAAGTATGGTGGGCCCCACTTGAGGCAAGCCATCTTCCTCTGGCTTAGGACTAATGAATGGACGAGACTCATGATCCATGACCATAGGACGTCCCCATACGTGCAAGCCACTCTCATGGTTTTAGCACTCACTCACTTTGACTCAGTCATCCCGTTTCGAGTCTCGCTTCTTCAACTTAGGCCAAGTTACCTTATTTCCAATTCTAACAAATAGAGTGTATGATTCGGTAATCTAGATCATTGGTCTGTTGATTTTTCATCCAAGATGACATGACCCAAAAAATTTCTACCTTGGAATAATTCAATGACGTCTATTATTTCAGTTGAATCCATCCTGTTGTTCTTAACCGTCTAACCATAGGCCAGCAGCCTGGAAATTATTTGGAGCATTGTCCATCTGCAGTGATCCATAACATATCAACGGTCTTGATCGCGCATCCATAGGCCCACTTGCTAGAACTGAAAACCCCTGCTTGCAAGTCATCTAGCAGATGACTGTTTTGTAGAACTCATTGCCAGACAAGTCGAACAGGTTGATTCGGCATAATTCAGCTGAATCGTCTAAGTCAAACCATGGCCTGTAGTAGGATTTGGGAGGTTAACCTGGCTAGTGGCTATAGCATGGCATTTCTAATTTTATTTTATTTTTGGAAATTTTGAATCCAGTTGGACGATTTGCTGAAACAGACTACTAACAGAATGATGAAGAAGTCCATTGATAGAAAAATAGAATGGAGTTTCATAGACGAGGGAATAAGCAAGGTATATAAGATTCTCGATGGTGAATACGAAAACCCATTCACTCCAGTAGAATATAGTAATCTCTATACGTATCCTTTTTCTTTGTTTTGTTTTGTTTTTAATTTCTGATCGCCAATATCATATATGTTCATATACACAATCAATGGTGTTTTGTCACGGATCCTTAACTTTCAAAACAGAAAAGTTTACGATCTTTGCACCCAGAAAGCTCCGTTCGACCATACACCTCAAGTCTACGACAAATACAAGGAAGCATTCGTCGAATACATTAAGTCGACAGTAAGAAAGACTAACTTATTCCATTTTTCTTATAAGTTCCAGTCCGTGTTTGGATGTGCTATCGAATTGAATTGCAAACATTAATTTCGGTTGAATGGGAAGTGGCCAAGTTGTATTTGCAATCAAGAAGTAATTCGCTTGAAAATAATGTCAATCTAACTTGGAGCTTAATCCTTCGGTATGAACAATGAGGAAGTTTATTGCAATTCAATTGATGCTGCATCCAAATGCTATCTTAGATTCATAACCTGCAACTTAGCAGCAAGTACCTTTAGCCTTGCAGAGACCGGTCTATTATCATTGTGGCTGTGTTTGGATGTTCAAGTGAAATGAATTGCTATAACTCAATCCAGACAGGAAGGTTATTGCAATTCAATTCAATAATGCATCCAAAGGCGGCGAGATATTCACAAGTGGCAAGCAAGCTGTAAGCATCTTTAGCCCTGTGAAAAGAGGTCTTTTATCATAGTGAAAGCGTTTAGATGTTCAAGTGAAATGACTGGTGATAACGCAATTCAGCATAGAGGAATTGCAAGTGGGGCTTTAGTCATGACGAGGAACTAAAACATTATCTTCCCTCCTTTTGTTATCTCCTTTTTGTTTGAATTGATTTATCGCAATTCTAACCAATTAAGCATCCAAATGCACCCAGCATGTTCCAGCGATTAAATCCTTATGTAAGCGCCTTTTTCCATCTTCCTTGTTTGGCTGTCACTATCAGGTATTACCGTCATTGAAAGAGAAACATGGCATGTTCATGTTGAGAGATCTTGTGAGAAGGTGGAGCGATCACAAAGTTCTAATCAAATGGCTTTCACGTATCTTTAGTTATCTTGAACGATATTACATTCCACGGCATAATAAGCCCGAATTTTATGAAGCAGGTGTCACATGCTTCCGTGATTTGGTAACTCTACCCCTTCTTTTCCTCGAAACCTGGCTACTTTCTCTTATCATTCTGTTTAGTTATTTTTCTTTTTCTTTTTCCTCACTGGAAACGCCATTGAATGGAATTTGAATTAGCTAGTTCAAAAGGAATTATAGGTCCTCTAACATGCTTGACATTGTACATGAACATGTTTTGGAGATCCAAACCATTCATCCGATTGATCCACTTTGGATGGGGGATGCCTGAAAAATTATCCAGATTGGTATTTTAACCCTTTGATCAATGGCCTATAATAGAAAATTAAGGAGAGAATATGACATTAGCCCATATTCAAAAAAATAACAGTCCAAGAATAAAAGGCTTAAGATCTTCCAATCCATGTGACTCTTGGGACCACAAAATTAATGGACTGGATCACCGAAACTCAGTCTCATATGTTCATAACTCTGTGGGCAATATAACTGTACGCTCCCTGATAAGCAGGGCTCCATGATTCCTTCCCAAAAGTCAATAGAGGATGACCACATCTTATTCGTTGTATTTTTCATAATCAGGAAGTATGCCTTGAGATCGTTCTTTCCAAATCCAATTTAAGAACTATATTATTGAGACTTGGAATGTAGAAATAAGAATGTCAAGCAACTCAATTCCTATTTGAACTGAGTAATGCCGATCCCATTCGATCATGCATCCAAACACTACCTTAATTATTCAGTCACTTGGGTTTTGTTTGCTAGATCCAAGTATTTGGTACCAATACCAATATAACTCTCATATTCTGTTCTTCTTTTTTTATTATATAAGATAATTCAATTTCCATATTTTTGAGTTTCAGGTCCACAATGAGCTAAAGGGTAGAGTTAAAGATGAACTGCTTGTTTTGGTATGTACCATTTTCATTCTTGTGGGCACATACCTTCCTTTATACAAATACAAAATAGTTAAATGGAAAATGTTTTTTTTTTTTTTTTAGATTGATCGAGAGCGTGAAGGAGAGCAGATCGATCGGTCATTAATAAAGAAGGTTGTGGATGTCTTCGTAGAAGCTGGGAAGGGTGGAAATATGGAATTATATGAAGATGACTTAGAGGCACACATGCTTGATAGTTCAGCTAATTACTATGCCCAACAGGCTTCAGAGCATATTAATGCAGATTCCTGCCCGCAATACATGTTGATGGTTTGTACCTACTTTAAGCCAAACCATTTAAAGAAATGGACTTATGGGTTGTATTTAGCCTTTTGTTTTATATCTTTCAGGTTGAGAAGTACTTTAAAAGAGAGAAAGATATGGCCTCCTGTTGCTTACCTTCAAGTAGTGAGCCGAAGCTGTTGGAGGTATTCTAGATTAGATTGTGTTTGGGTGCACTGTTGAATTCAAATAAAATGCCTAGTTTAGCTGTTTAGGGTGCGTTTGGTTGCACCAAACACACCCTTAATGAATTGGAAATGAGCAAATTGGATTTACCTTAGTATTTTGTATTGATGGAGTAGGCTCATCTTTCTCAAGTTGGACCCTAAAGGAGTGAACTAAGATCTGGTCATTTCATCCCTATTGCACTGAAAGTTGCAATCCATTTCAGTCATGCAATCACATGCAGGCTATCATTGGATGATTTTCTGTACTAGTTGAATGGAATAATTGTATATGTTCATACAGTTTCTAATATTATTTGTTATGGGTTTTGATCTCTCTTTACAGAGAGTGCAAGATGAGATGCTATTCAAATATATGAACCAACTGCTTGAAAAGGAACATACAGGATTGCGTGCATTGCTCCGAGATGATGAGGTGAGTATGGATATGCAATTCTTACAATCCATTTACATATTATTTTTAGCCAAGGTAATTGATGCTTAAGGGTTGCAATCAGATTGGATATAATGTAGATGGTTTTATGCCTTTGCTAGGTGGATCATCTTTCAAGGGTGTATAGGCTCTTTTCTAAGATAGATGAAGGCCTCAAGCTGGTGTCTGAGATGTATAAAAAGGTGGGAATGAGTCTTGCTAAAGATGCTTGTGGGTTATTCGTGGGTATTTGAAATAATCTTTACCTTTGGGAGCCACCTTTTGTAATAAAACAGTAGAAACTTTGTACTTTGTATTACCTGAAATTCAAAGAATGGATGTTTCCATCAGTCCTAGTGGATGTAGATACCATTTTATGTTATCTTTATTTTATTTTACTAAATTTTCATTTTATTTTTTCATTTTTTGAAATCTAATGCAGCATGTAACTGAAGAAGGTCTAGCCTTGGTCAAATCTGCAGATGATGCAATAAGCGAAAAGGTTTGTCTTCCAATATCCTTTATGTAGTTTTCAGATCATCCAAAAATGTGATTGTTGGCAAAGCATAATGGTTCCATAACTGGGTTAATTTTCCATATGATATGGGCTTTTAGTCTGTTTTTGGCTCATGGTCATTTTGGGGCTGGAGGATATTAATTTTTTATTTTAGAACCTCTACACTTATTAGTGATGTTCCTGAAATCACGAATTACTTTTCTCTTGGCCAACCAGAATGTTACCGTTCTCACTATATCATGATTGTGAATGATGATTTAAAAAAAAAAGAAAAAGAAAAAAGAAAAAAGAAGGGAAAACAGATAATATATGCTCTGCTACTCTTTTATAGAACCAATGTCCTTCTCGTGGCGTAAAGAAAAGGAAGCTGATCTATTTATTATAATATAATTCACAGTATGACAAGTGAGGTTGTAATTGTTTTCAGTGGGGCTAAACTTTCTCATTCAAAATCATGAATTGAATGTACATGACTCAATAAGGGAAAAGATGATTACATCAGATTGATCATCAAGGCCTACCTGGCCAGATTAGTTTGGGTCAGATGCTCCTCTTCATTCATCAGATTTTGCTTTCAAATGCTCATAAATGGGGTCTGAACAATATTTGATATTTGAGAAGACATTTATGATGAGACCTTAGCCTTAACCAGCAGCCCAAAATGCCAGTAATGGGTTTATTAGAGTTATTTGTACCTATATAATGGGAACTTAATGTCTCTAGTTCCTTTGTGAGAAATTCTGTTGCTTCATTTACCAGCAAGTTTGCTATCTATCTTTTGTAGAAAATTAGTAGTGATAATTCTCTGCTCTCTTTTCACGATCAAGTTGAATTGCTATAATTATTTCAATTAGAGAAATGCCAACATATAATTACATTCCTTAGTAGTACTCTTGATAAGAATTCTAAGATGATTGCAATTCGGTCATGTGAACTAATTGTTTCGGTTCAATGTAATAGGCATCGAAACACAACCTTTGATAGGTTTCCTAGAAAATGTGACTAATCTCAACATATTTTCCACAGGCAGAGAAAAAAGACAAAGTCGGATCGCAGGATCAGTTTTTTGTAAGAAACCTTATTGCACTTCACGACAGGTACATGGGCTATGTGAAAAACAATTTTATGAGCCATTCACTCTTCCACAAGGTCAGTATTTGGGCTTACAGTATTTCATTCTCTCTCTCTTTGTGTTTTCTTTTGTCTTTTTACTTACATGTTATTGGATCATTCTAAAGGCACTCAAAGAAGCTTTTGAAGTCTTTTGCAATAAGGATGCTGGGAGCATGACTGCTCCAGAATTACTATCGACTTTTGTTGACAATATCCTTAAGAAGGGTGGTGGAGGTGAGAAGCTAAGTGACGATGCTATTGATGAGATGCTTGACAAGGTTTATTATTCACATTTTCATAATACATTTCCATTGAGAAATGACCACATACAACATTGTAAACTGCAATAGGGATTCTCTCCCTCTAAATTCAAAAAAGATTTCTCATTAGAACTAAATTCAAAAAGATTATTTGAGAATCTTCTTTGAATTTAAAGGGTAAAATTACTGTTGTACCACACAATGTTATACGTGATCATTTCCCATTTGCTTTTGTTAAATACCTTGGTGATGCTTTCACTTGCTTTTGAGATTTCAAGAAACCATTATATGTTTGCAGGTTGTGGGATTGCTTTTCTATATCCACAACAAAGATCTCTTTGCTGAGTTCTGCAGGTAAGCTTCTTCAGCCTTCGTACTAGCATGGACCTCATACCGAGGACCTATATGCTGGTTTTACAGTTTTGGTAAGGGTGTGTTTGGATGCACAATAGAATTAATTCAAGTAAGGAAAGCGAATAAAGCAGAATAACCATAGTGGGTGTGACACCGTTTTGATTCATTAGTGATGACCTAACCCAGAGTTGCAATTCCAAATGTTTCAGGCTGGACTGGAAATGACCATGATGGCAATTTTGGAGTATAATCCATTGTTTGGGTGGATTGGGGCTCATTCCATGTTGGTCATTTCATCTAAAGTGACTTGAGATATTGCAATTCATTTTAATTAAGCAAGCAAACAAAACATATTGATGGGAGTGCGAGTTACCGAATTTGCTCATCTATGAATAATTCCTATTGAACTAGATAATCATGATGGCTTCATTGCAGGAAAAAGCTTGTTCGTAGGCTGCTGTCAGATAGGAGCTCGAGTGTTGACCACGAACGAAGCCTTTTAACTAAGCTAAAGCAACAGTGGGGTGGCCAATTTACGTCGAAGATGAAAGGAATGGTCTGTCTTGGACTAACAACTTGCCCAAACTAATTGTGGCTCTTTTTCTCTTTTTCCCTCAAAAGGGATTTGTTGGGGTTGTTCTTTCATGTTTGTCTGGCAATTGTAGGTCACGGATTTGACATTAGCAAGGGAGAATCAACAGAATTTTGAGAGTTACCTTCAGGAGAACCCACAGGAAAATGCAGGGATCAACTTGACCGTCACCGTGCTAACTACTGGATTCTGGCCCAGTTACAAGCCATCTGATCTCAACCTTCCATCAGAGATGGCAAGAAACTATCCCATATCACAATACTCTTCTTAAATTGCCCAACCTGCTCAATCTTTGGGATGTGGCCCGTATATCGCATGCATACCATTCGTAAACTTTCTAAGTTTACCCCTAATGTGAATCCCTAGTATCTCATATATATCTCTCTTTTTCTTTTTTCTTTTTTTTTCACAGATACATGGTGTTGAGGTTTTCAAGAAGTACTTTGAAACCAAAACACCGAAAAGAAAGTTGATGTGGATCTCCTCGATGGGTACTTGCATCTTAACCGGCAGGTTCAATAGGAATCCAATTGATCTAGTTGTAACTACATATCAGGTGTGTAACATGTCCAAATATATGTTTTCTCTACTTGGGCAGAACGTTGTTGGAATGCTAATTTGGATGTTTACTGGTTTATGCTATATACAGGCTGCAATTCTGTTACTCTTCAATGCTTCAGAAAAATTAAGTTACCAAGAGATTATGTTACAGCTAAATCTGACAGACGATGATGTGACTAGGTTGCTGCATTCACTGTCATGCTCGAAATACAAAATTCTAAACAAAGAGCCGAATAATAAAACTCTCTCCAAAAATGACACCTTTGAATTCAATTCCACGTTTACTGACAAGATGAGGAGGATCAAGGTTAGAACTGCTTCCGTTCCCTTTGGATTTGGTTTTCATGTTGTTTTACCTTCAGGGAATGTGTTTGCTTGCTTCATTGAATTGAATTTCCTTGAGGAAATGACCGAAGTTGGGTGGCACCATTTTAGTGCATAATGATCCACTTTGGTCATTTACTCTTTATTGAATTGAATTATTTCAATGCGGTTCTATCGGATATCCAAACGGGCCCCATCATGGAAGTCACAATTCCATGACATTTATATTGGTTGATCTTTCTCTGTTATAGGTAGTGTTTGGGTGCTCAATTTAACTGTTCATCCAACTAATTAGAGAGTATAGAATAAAAGTGGAGGGTCAAAATATTTCATTTGATACTGGTGAACAAAACCCAAATTGCAATTCGCATGTTCTACATCTGACTTGAAATGGTAGCAATTGCAATTTGGGGAGTAGTCTCTCATTATGAATAGAAGTCAATCTAACCCACTTTTGCCATTACTATTTATTGAATTGAATTTTAGCAAGTTCTTCAGTTGAGCATCCAAATATGGTCTTATGCTAGTTGATAGGTGGCAGTAATTAATTCACAACACTAAACCGTGTTATCCAAGAAAAAAAATGGGGGTCTCCTAATCTCACACGTGTTTATAAGGCCACCCCTCTACATGTCCCTACATGTGTGATACGGCACACTAGTATGGAATCCAAGTCATCCATCAGTTAGATCTCACCATTTAAATGGCATTGCCCCATAATCAGGTTAGTCCACAATCTTAGAAACTGATGGATGGCTTAGGAAAACCTGGGTAAGTTTATTTATTTGATAAACTGTGGTCACCCAATCAGTAGAATCAGGCGACGTTAGGTTAAATATCCAGATATGATCTTAAGTTGATAAGTTGTTTGAGCTTAGATGATTTCCATTCAAAATGTGCAGGTTCCTCCCCCTCCTACGGATGAGAAGCAGAAGGTGATGGAAGATGTCGACAAAGATCGGCGATATACGATTGATGCAGCAGTTGTTCGTATCATGAAGACCAGAAAAGCCTTGAACTTTCAGCAGCTCGTGATAGAATGTGTGCAACAACTCAGCCATATGTTCAAGGTACCACAATCTTTTCCCCTTTCTTCCCTTAAAAAACACGAGTGGTTGGACTATGGTTTTCATCCGATCTGTGCTGGCATGCGAATGGACTTTCAGCTCAAAGCCAAGAGCGAAATGAGCAATGCTCTATGTTCAACTGGCAAATAACTAGCGGAGGTGGCTAACATGGAATGTGTGTACACACCCAGATCCATAGCTCAACTGGCAGACTGAGTGGAGATACCTCGTTTCAACACTTGAGGTCTTGGCATCGATCCCTAGCGGGGGTGGCTAACATGGAGTGTGTGTACTGACATGGGTGTGTACTAACAAGCTAACCACCCCCCCCCCCCCCCAAAAAAAAAAAAACTGGCAAATAACTATGAGTTTTGGGCTATGACTCATTCAAGATATCAATTGTCCAGTTCACAATACCCCACCATGTGTATAGTGGGGACACTACTTGGTAGAAATTTTATGAAGCATGTTTTTGCCACATTTTTCTTTAAACAATAGATAATATGGAAATATTGATGGTTTGTGATTGGTTTGATTTTGCAGCCCGATCCTAAGTTGATTAAGAAGCAGATAGAAGATCTTATACAGAGGAATTTCTTGGAGAGGGATCAAGAGAATGGCAACATGATCAAATACATTGCTTGATAAGCTTCCAAGCATGGCCTATGTTATTTGGGCACTCCAAAATGGGTGCTACATACAAAAATAGTGATTGTATACTGCAAAGTACACGGAGGACTGATGAGTTATTCAAGTTCCAGTAATCCCAATGCCTGGTTACTGTAATTGCTAGCAGTTGTAATTTCTTTCTTTGGCATTTTTATTTATTTATTTATTTTTTTGAGGGTTCTTTGGCATAGGTATTGTGATTCCTAGAAACTATAATGCCTATGTTTGGTTGGGTTACAAGTTGGAAAGCATTTTATTATTTTAATTTTTTTTAAACGATCAGCATTTTATTGAGAAAGGCCAAAGGTCAAAGAATAGAGAGAAATCATTTTTAGTTTACTAATTTAAGAATTGTTCAAGTTAAATGAAAAAGTGTGGCCCATTCTATAATCTAATCAGCTATAACTCTCAAATATAAATTGTGTACCATCCAATCGAATTGATGAGGGGATGTTTTTGCTGCCCAAGTAAGAAACATGTGCACATGGGTGATCCACAATGGCTAGGGAATTGAACAGCCTATATTGATCATACTTTGGTCTGATCATTGATATAGACTGCCCATCATGGTTCTCACCCTTAATCGTCCATCCTATAAAAAAAAAAATCACTTTTATCGGAATGCTTCTCAATGAGAGCAGATATTGAAGTTACTCAATTCCTGTCCTACTCTTGGTGATGGGTGTAGAGTGGCTAAGGAGGGTGTGTGGTTTGGTGCAGAAGAGAATTATTAGGATGGACATAATGAGGGGACCTATGGGAAGGGGAGAGAGGCTTAGTGAAAATGAGAGGGGGGGGGGGGGTGTTTATTTATAGTTGAAGGGATGTCGTAACCACTAGTGGGTGAGTACTATACGATTTTCCCCCAGAATATCTCATGGTGAACAATTGTTGGATATGTATACTCTTGTATACATTTTTTAATTCTTGGGAGCATACCATCTATAATTTGATTAATTTTGGAAAAATTACAACTTCCAAGGGAGGGACTTTGCCTAACGCCAGTCAAAATCTCAATACAAAATGAGGTCTCTAACAAAAGAAACAGGGGAACTCCTGACGTCGTATATCTACAAACAAAAGAATTCAAACACCAAACTTGAAAGCCAGGCACCCACATGGACCTATGCAGCTATGCTGCTGATGTTAATCATCCAGGCGACCAATGAAATTGGCCGAGACAGAGCCCAGGAACAGAGCAATAGATAATGTATGAGAGCTCTCTTCTTATATCTCAAGGACACACCAAGGCTTCCAAGAGGTGTTGAACTAGTGGCCTGTCAGGCTGTCAATACATTTTGCATTTTAATGGTGCTATTAACATCTTCTGATGCAATTCTGGCTAGCCGAGCATCCAATCTGTTAGTTGAGGTGATGAGGTCACGCCTTCTCAAGGCTCACATGCAATTTTTTACCTGAATGAGCTGATGAGGTTGTGACTTCTCAAGGCTCATATGCTGCACCTGCAATTAGACATCCTTCACACACAAGGCAGAACAGGTTTGTGATGATCCAACTAGATTTATGTTGCCGTCAATTGCCGTCAATCTTCTAACAATTGGGTGCCCTAATTATGGGTGTCGGCTTTTTGCCTAGTTGCTAGCTTTTTTTTGTTTAGTTTCCTTTTCTACTGTTATTCATTTTTAGGTTTTTGGGCTGTCATCTATTTTATTTTATTTTTTCTTTTGTTTTTCTGTTTTCAGTCCTTATTGTTGTATACTTACCAAGTGTACTAGCAAATCAAGAGAAAATTGAACTTAAAGGAGATCAAATGTATACTTACTAACAGCTTGTGTTTTCATCAATTATATTTGTGAAAAAAATGGTTTCCAAGTTTGTTTATGGTGTGTTTGGATGCATCAAATTTCATGATATTTTGCACCAAATTAGATTTATCAATCATGAAATATCATGATTTTGGTGCAACCAAATGCACCCTTGTGATAAATACATGACTATTTGTCTCCATGATTTTGTATTGAGCATTTTTCTTGTTTCTTGTTTTGTTGCACATGCTATACCCATTAGAATTTAGCGCTATTATGCTAATTGTAGTAGATGATTTAGCTGCAAACCATGATGTTATGCAGATAGTAGAGGTACCAATTAAGAAGATTAATCTTTCAAAAAAAAAATCAATTGAGAAGATTCGACTTTGATTTTCATAACTAGCTGATGATTTTCTTTGCCTTTTTATTTGTTTAATTTTCATTTATGATTTTCTTTTCCGTTAATAGGTATTGGAAGACCGAGCACGCAATCCACATGCACTCTTTCAAATGGGATGCCAATAATTCTCAATTTTCCTCTTAATTGGGTATAAGTGCAAAATAGATTGCCTCTTTCTGAATACATGAAAATGGCCCTGCAACAAAAATCAGGCCAATCCACTCATTAGGTTGACTAACGGATAGAAAATAATGGTGGGTTTATATCCAATTGTCGAGAGTCCACTTTCAAATGTACATGTGTGGCTAGCATGATGAGTCGACCTTCCTGTTTCTTTCTTATGAACATCTCCATGTTGGTGTTCACCGTATACATTGCGCAGATTTTTCATACACTTGGGAAGTTTACAAGAAGTAGAGAATTCTTATTGCTTTAAAAGATAGACTATTATAACAAAATGGCCAGCATTCAAAGGGTTAAGATCAGCAAGAAATAGGAAGCTCCTTCAGTAGGATTACAAAATTAATTACACGGTGTTGATGGAAATGACAATGGAATAATATGACCATTTCTCTTTTGGTATTTGGTCAAAAGACAGCTGATGATGATTGATTGAGTGCTAATGTTTTGTCTTGCTGTTCATTTATGTGCTTTCCAACCCAAATAGCTCAATAAAGCTTTATGAATTTGTAGCTATCTTTGGAGCTGTAAATGTTATCCAGGAACTTCATTGCACAAATATTATTCTGACAACATAAACACATGTCTGTTTCTGTCTCTCTATTTCGAAGCATCTCCAAATGTCAACGGTCGCACTATTTCGGAGAGAAGAAGCATAAGCAATGGTTGTTCATGCCACCAATCTCTTGGTGGGCAGAAAACTTGTCGAGGTCGTCATCTTCCAATGGCTTTTCATCAAGGAAAACATCTGGGCTGGTTTGGGTTTTGAAACCCTGCTTTATTATGCTTCGTGATCAAGTCAACCTAGTTTGTGTTAAGAAACTATGGAGATGGTTTCCTTATGGAAATAGATTTAGAGGAAAGAGATTCCACTAAAATCCCTATAGATTATCAAATTATGAGATTAGGAATTAATGTTGTGTTCATTTTTTTTTTTTTTGTTTTAATCCTAGTTCAGAAATGATGGATCATATTTTTTGTATAAGAATACTAAGTTGTTATCATGTATGGATGTCTCCTGTTCGTTAGATTTATACAAGTTTAAATTCATGACAAGTCAATTAAAATGTATTTTTTCACGACCCAAATCATATGGGTACCGCCTTACACAAGGCCCCGCCCGGTGTAAAAATGCCCCTGTATTAATCACCCTCGATGAGGAGTCTCAAACATGAGACCTCCCGCTCTGATACCAATTTGATGCATGACAATTAACCACTTGCTCTAAAAGCTCAAACTGTTAGAGCATGGTGAATCAATCCCTTTATCTCATAGCCCAGGCCCCACATCTCATGGGTTAGGACCTCGGCCGAACCTCGCTTGTGGGCACCAAATCACATGGGTAGAGCCTCACACGGGTGGGGCCCGCCTCACATAGGCCGCCTACCCCGAGTGTGTGCCTGCATCCCCCAGGCAACCTCACTCGAGCCCTGCGTGAAAATGCAACTGCATTACATTGTTTACAAAGTGGACACCATATGATCACATGTATGGAAGTAGAGAGAAGAGAAGAAGATGGAAGGATCTCTCTCTCTCTCTCTCTCTCTCTCTCTCTCTCTCTCTCTCTCCAATGACACCCAAAGGGTAGATGTCTAGGCTCTCTAGTGCTCTATACCTCCTCTTTGAAATATGATCTATATATAAGGAATTAGGGTTTCAAGAGTGTACATGGGTATGGTGTTCCACCACTCTACAGACTTCGATGTATTGTGCTGGGAAGAAAAACTATAAAACTGCCTTATACTCATGCTAATTAACATTGGGCCATCAAATCAACATCAACTATGAGCAAAATCATTTTTAACAATTAAAACAAAACTTTTTCGATTGAAAACTTTTAAAAAATATTTAAAATGTCTAAACTAATAGGGCCATGTAGAAAACACCAATTGATGAATCCTTGATCTAATTATATCCAATCGTATAATATATCCTTGGATAAATCCAATAAATCACATGTTAGCTCATGCAAGAATCAATAAACTTTGATGAACGTAAATAGAATCATCCACTTTTAATAGCCTCTATGAAGCATTGTAAGGCGAGTTAAAGCCGTCCAGGTAAGATCACAACCTTTGCACATCCTCAAATCTAATGATTAACCATCTTTCATGCAACAAGCCTTAATCTTATTGATCATAGTTTAAGCTAATGGGCTCTCAGACTATTAACTTGAACTTTATCATCTAGTGCAAGTGTCCGAAGGTTGAATACCAAGAGGCTATCTCTAGTATACAATTATATTCTTGTGTAATGCAAGGGCAAAGGCACGACCGACATTAAGTTAGGTCCTGATGGTGGAGACCGTCCATCTTGGTCTAAGTTGGCCCCCTCACTTAGAATGGATGCACATCTTATAGTATGATGTTCACATGTATGTTGTGAATATTTGTAATTGTCGTAGCTTAACAAGATACTGAGATTTATGGATCACAACTCCCCCCCGTCAACAACCACCATGTCCAATCTCAAGTTTCCAAAGACTAATTGAGGAGTCACTCCTCCCATAACCCATATCTAAGTATTTGTAATTGTCATAAGCTTAACAAGGTATTGAGATTCATTGATCATAACTCTCTCATCAATGACCATCATGTCCAATCTCAAGTTCTCAATGATTGATTGAGGAATTTCTTATTTCAAAACCTCTCTGTGTGTATGATTAAGGTGACACTATATTAGTTAAGGCATATAACATTGCCCTTATAGACACATGGGCATCATGATCAAAGGTTGAGCCTGACCCTATCACATCCATATGACCAATGGATTATCACGCACATTGATTTTCCAAAGCACAACTCCAACAAGTGGCAACAACAGCTGCATGCCAATGGCGCAATGCCAGCCTATCGGCAACCACAACTGCCACCACTAGGGGCATAGCATCACTTCGCACAATCACCAAACACCCCCTTCTTAACATCTTCCTTGTTTTAGACTTATGTCTGCGATCATTGAGTTGCGTTTGAGTTGTGATGTTTAGATTGTCGTTTATGGCTTATTTGGTTTTCCAATTTTCTATGAAATACAAAGTAAATGAGCCATCATAGAGTTGTACATGAACTGAGTTAGCTCGGTAAACTTGCTCGACTTGACTCGGAAAAGCTTGATTTGACTCTATTCAAAACTTGGTTCGAGCTGAGTCGAGCTGATTTTTTGAGCTCAAAAAAAATTCGAGTTGAGTCCAAGCTAGACTGAGTTCGACTCGAATTTGACTCGGTTCAAATCAATTCAACTCGGATCGGTTCAAACTCAGCTCGTAGGCTTGAACTCGAACTCAGCTCGAAAGATCGAGCTCAAGCTCGGCTCGAACTCAGCTCGAAAGATTGAGCTCAAGCTCGGCTCGAACTCAGCTCGAGCTAGCCCAAGCTGAGCCAGGTGGCCAGTCGGTCTCGAGGACCAAGCCGAGCCGAGTTTGAGTTGGGGTTGCCTGCTGGCTGAGCCGAGTTGGGCCAAGCTTGACTTGGTTCGACTCATGTATAGCTCTAATTATCATTTCTAGGTGTGTTTAAATATGAATTATGGCTCATAAATTAAGAGTAAAATAAGATTGTAAAGAAAGTAGAGTAAATTGTAATAAATACATTTTCACACTGTAAAACTATTATTATCATTTTTACAATGATTTCTAAGTGAAAAAAACATTGTAACAAAATCATCATTGTCATCAAATATAAGTGATGTCACTACAAAATTATAGGAGTAAATAATCATTACCCATTCTATAATCATTTACTGTTTTCATTGGAAAATCAAACAGGCCCTTTAGTGTCTTTTGCTTATGATGAAGAGTCAAAAGCTCACACCCAACCAACATCCTACTTTGTGCACAACCATCGTGAAATTGGATGGCCGCAATTGCCACCACATGGATTCAATCCATCATTATTTATCTTAGTAGTTATTAAGATACATTAATGGAAGCCAAAAAAAACATCTCGAATCATATCCAACCTATGAAGATTAAAAATACAATAATTATATTATAATCAGCTGGGTTCTTTACTCCATAGAGCTTGAGTTAAGTGGATCTTTTATGATGTACATCATTATTAAGAAAATATGGAATAAAGATAATTCAACGTGCACCTATAATCTCACCCAGGAAATTGCAACTTTACAATAAGGTGGATTGTCACTTTGCTCGAGAGATGTTGGTTGATGTCCAAGGACCAGCTAACTGATGTATTTACCAAAGTTATTTGTGGCTTCTATTTTTCTAAAATTGTGTCTAAGTTAAGCGGAATTAACATCGATGCTTCAACTTGAAAAGGAGTGTGCATGAATATGGGTAACCCCTCAGACTACCATAATATTTGAATACTAATAAATGATAGAAAATCCTAATTCTCACTCGACTGACCAGTCTCTTCGTTAAATACGTGTATGCATTAACGGGAGCAGGAAAAAACATCCCGTATCATATCCAACCTATGAGGATTTAAAGGACAGTAATTATATTATAATTAGTTGGGTTCCAGGAAGCTTGAGTTAAGTGTATCTTTTATAATACACATCATTGTCAATGAAATATGAAATACAATTGTTGATATGTATTTTCATAAAGATGATTTGACATGCACCTATCAACTCACCCAAGAAATTACAACTTTATAACAAATTGAATTATCACTTTATCCAAGAGAAGTTGGTTTTTTTATGTTTTTTTTTTTTACACACTCACACCGTAGTGGGATTTCACCATATATGGGTACTCGAACCCTTGACTAGGTGTTGAAACTCCTGATAGTCCACCACCGGAGCAAGAGTAAAGATCCATTTTTTTTAACACACACACACCCCCTACACCCGTAGTGGGATTTCACCACCTATGGATACTCGAACACTTGACTGGGTGTTGAACCTCTTGAGAGTCTACCACCAGAGCAAGAGTAAGGATCTAGTAAGGACCCATTATTTGTTGATGATTGATGGGATTATTTGTAGGCCTCATTAGTAGTCTAAGAACTAGCAAACTAATATATTTACCAAAGTTGGTTGCAACTTCTGGTTATTTTTTAAATTGTGTGCAAGTTAGGTATAATTAACATCTATGCTCCAATTTGAAATAGAGCGAGCGAGTATGAATATAAGTCATCCCTCATACTACCATAATTTTGAATGTTAATAAGTAGAGAAAAATCCTAATTCCCACTCTAGTGATCAGTCTCTTCATTAAAGGCTTGTATATTAATTTGACAAAGATTTGTTATTCATATGCCGAAAGGCATGAGAGAATAGAATAGTCGAAGGTTTGAAAATCAATATCGATCTTTTAATTAGGTTCATTGGGCCATCATTCACTTGATTGTTTGACCATTATGTTAAGTGAATTTTAAAAAATAATGGAGCTCTGGTGGTGGGTTACAGTCTGGTTACCCTAGGTGGTGAAATCTCCAAAATAAAAAATCGGGTCTTTGATTTTTGAAACCATAATTGGTGCATTAGCACCAATTTGGCCGGTTACGGTCTGGTTTACTGGTTCCATGTGCACCCCTAATTATAAAGAAGGGGAGCTGGCCGTGTATTAAGTCACTCAATACGCCAGGACTTGGTAAACTTTATGGGGCCACCATGACTCTCTATTTTATTCCCTTCATTCATCCATTTTGCCAAAAAATGAGTGGACCACACAACAGAAACATATATATTAAGGGCGTGTTTGGCCGGGCGCTGGATGTGGGCTATCCTGGGATTAGGAGGGTTATCCTGCTAGATCTCATCCCATCCCAGGGATTTCACCACCGAGTCTGTTCGGGATGCTTGGCCAATCCCTTCCAATCTGTCCAACCAAACACATCCCAGGTAAAATAGCCGAGATTAGGAGGGATTGGGTGGATTTCAAGGTTACGATGGTGATGTCAGTGAATTGCTATATCCATGCAGAAGTTCAACATGTCTGTTTGGCACGCCCTACCAATCCTAGAATTGCTCCTTCCAATTCCTTCCAATACAATCCAATCCATTCCAATCCGCTGTCCAAACACGCCCTAAACGTCTATAGTTGAAAAATTCGTAGGAGCCACAAAAGTTATTGATCAAGCTCATATTTGTGTCAAGGCTACATGAGGCCACTGTGATGCATGTGTTTCATCCATGCTGTCCATCCATTTTGATAGAAGACTTTAGCTACTAAGCTGATAAAAGAGGTAGATGAAGGCTCAAGTGGACCACACCATAGAAAATGGTGGGGATTGAACACCCACCGTTGAAAACATCCTGGGGATTAGACTGAGCGGGAGAAACGAATGGAGGGCGTGGATATATAAAACATCACGAAGGTGGGCCACACGGTAAGGGTAACACCTAATCCGCTCCCATATCCGTAGGCATGTGCACCTGAGAATCGTGCCGTTCACTCCAGTTCAGTATTTTGAGAATTGATAATCTACAGGCGGCTGTACTGAAACTTACCGTGCGGTACCATCTTTTCTGCTGACACGGGGGGCGGCTTGGGTGGATCCCCGGATCCAAATAGGTGGCTGGATCCTTGATTGTGGGGCCCACTGTGGTGTATGTGACTTACATCCACGCTGTTCATCTGTTTTGAAAGCTCCTTTTAGGGTATGATCCAAAAAAATGAAATGGATCTAAATCTCAAGTGGGCCATACCAGAGGAAGCAGTGATGATTGACCATTAAAAACTTGTTGTGGCCAACGAAAGCTTTGGATCAAGAGGATATTTATGTGGTCCCTTCATCCAGGTCTCTGTGACCCTATCAACAGGTTGGATGTCCAATAAACATTCCGGTGGCCTCAAGAAATTTTTAATGGTGGGTATTCAATCAACACGTTTTCCTGTAGTGTGGTCCACCTGAGATTTGGATATAATTAATTTTTGGGTTTTTTCCCTGAAACGATATTTCAAAACGGATGGATGGTTTGGATGTAATTCATGTACATCACGGTGGGCCCCACATAGGGATCCACCGCACTAGGACCTACCGTGTTCATGGTGCTGATGTTTTACACGTGTGGAGTGTTGGCAGGGAAAAGGTACTGTGCCGAAAGTTGCGGTACTCTGGAAGGCTGTGACGGATGATACACAGGCACTTGTAAATTACTTTGAAATTTAATAATTAGTGTAGAATAAATTAAAATTAAACTGTCCAAATTATGGTCCCATTTTAGATGTACCTAGAGTGAAAAGAAAAAGTCTAATTTGATTACCGGACTATTGCATCGATGGTCATGAATTGGACGGTTAAAAATGAAGAATATCATATGGTCCCATTTGAACGAACAAGTGTCCACGAAAAAAGTTAGGATTGTACGAACAATCTGATTTATACCCATTGGTTTCAAGAATTTACGGCTTAATTTGAGTTAATGGATATCATGCAGGCAATTTCTGAGTACCTGCGTATCAAGCTTCCCACTCTACCAGAGTATGAAATTACCGTACCGTTTCTCCCTCCAAGCACGAGGGACGCTTCCGCTCATGGCGCCAAACACTTTTCCGTTCGAGGTTTGCGACAATACATCCCGATGTACCACAACACGATACATCGAGACTTTATCCTTGGAATCTATATAACCTTCAAATAATCCAAGCCGTCTATATGAAAAGTCTCAAGTTGTATGTTTGAAGAAAACTTCTATTCTATTAATTCAACCCTTAAAACGATCCCCACAACCTTTACAAAATCAATAGGTTGAAACACTTATTGTAAGAGTTATTTTATGAATCCTCCGTCCAAGTGGAGCCCTACCAAATAAACGGCTCGTATTATGGAAAAAAATCCCAAATCCAACGGTTAGATTTCCGACGTATCTTATTGTTACAAGTCGCGATGTATCCGAGCAAACCTCCTTCCTTTTTCTTCCACACTGCTCCCCTGTTTTTAAAAAAACGCATTTCAAATTCTAGGAAACGCCATCTTTCCTTGCTTTCCGAGCTTTGAGAAAAAAACGTCATGGAAAAAAACCTAACTCTCTCTCTCTCTCTCTCTCTGGGAGTCAACGCCTCCAACCCCACATATGTAGAAGGAAAGATGCTAGGGTTTTTCCTTCCTTCCTTCGAAGATACAAGTAGAGGGGAACCATCCCGATTTTCAGCCGTCTGATATTTCGCAGCGCCGGAGATCGAGATCTCCACGGTCGATCATTGCCAACTCGAGGTACGTTCTAGCTGCTTTAAGCTCCGGATTTCGTTTACTCATCTTTGATCGATCGTTTTCGTCTTCGATCCCGCTGAAATTGAAGAATCTTGAGATTGACAAGAAAAGGGATTATTCTAGATCATTATCTGTTTACTTGCTGGAAAATCGTTCGTAGATTAGATCTTGATGAACTTAGAAACGGGATTCGGCTTCTTGAATTTATGTATTTTAGCTAGAAGATGAAGAATTTAGGTTAATTGATTCAGTTAATGCGGATCTGTTTTGAAACATGGTAAAGCTTAGAGTCTTCGATTCGGATTCTGTAATTTTCGAGTATTTGTATTTGTTTTGGTTGAGAAAATCGGATGGTTATTGATTCGTGAAGAATCGGGCTGTCTTCCGGGATAGAAATGGGGAGATTCTGCTTTCCGAGATGCAGAATCACGAGGGTAATGGGATTAGCTCAGCTCGTTCTAGGCGGGCTTGTCATACTAGTCAGCATTACCAGTTTAGTTAGATTCTACTCGGCTGGATTCTTCTTCCATGAAGAGGACATCTGCCGCCATTTCTATGGTGTTAAGGATGGGTATGCGGATTTCGACATGAAAGCCTTGTCTGACCGCGTCGAAGAAGTCCTATCTAAGATGGCGGGGCTGCAAGACAAGCTCGAAGCTACCATGAAAACGATGGAGAAAAACATTTCGAGATCAGAGTTTAAGAGGTTTTTAGAAGAGGAGGTTATCCAACCTCTGTATAGTGCCCATATAACTCTTAGGCTGATTCGTATTCCGAATGTCGAAGATTTCAAATTTGGGGGTTTGAAAGAAGATCCGCTAATAAATTTCTTCACGGTCGAGGAGATCCGGAAGTATATCACTGCGAAGGAGAACCGATTGGGGAAGATCAATATCTACGGAGTGCACAAGACTTACAACACGCTCGGCCATGCATGTGTCTTGATGAAGAAGGAACTGGAAGAATACATGAATTATGATATTGGGTCTTTCTGTAAAGATGACTGGAACTTAGCCCAGAAGCTGATGATTAATGGCTGTGACCCGTTACCTCGACGGCGGTGTCTGGCTCGAGCTTCAAAGGTCTACCAGAAGCCGTTGCCGATCAACGAGTCGTTGTGGAAATTGCCGGATGATCGGAATGTTAGGTGGAGCAATTACCGGTGTCGGAATTTCAAATGCTTGTCAAGCACAAATCAAAACAGGGGTTATTCGAAGTGCACTGGCTGTTTCGAAATGGAGAAAGAAAAGGTAAAGTGGGTGATTAATACATCCGTTCCGGCTGATTTTTTGATAAGCGACGTGTTGGCTGTCAAGCCTGGGGAGGTAAGGATTGGTCTGGATTTCGGTGTTGGGACAGGGACTTTTGCCGCAAGGATGAGAGAGCGCAACGTGACGATCATCTCCACCACTTTGAATCTTGGGGCGCCTTTCAGTGAGATGATTGCACTTAGAGGTCTGGTTCCTCTGTATATCACATTGAACCAACGGTTGCCGTTCTTTGATAACACGCTGGACTTGATTCATACAAGTGGGTTTTTGGATGGATGGATTGACATGCAATTGATGGACTTTATCTTGTTCGATTGGGATCGAATTTTGAGACCTGGTGGGTTGCTCTGGATTGACAGGTTCTTCTGCAGCAGAAAGGATCTGGATGACTACATGTACATGTTCTTGCAATTCAGGTACAGGAAACACAAGTGGGTCATCACTCCTAAGTCAAAGGAAGAGGTTTATCTTTCTGCATTGTTAGAGAAACCTCCTAGGTCTCTATGATTGTACCTGTTGTTGCTTCTTCATTTCTTTTTATATGATCTTGATCTTAGATAGACGTACTAATTTTATTTCTTTGCAATTTCATCAGTTATGGTTTACAAAAAGAGAGATGCTAAGCCGAGTCATGCGCATAGGAAAAAAAATGCAATCTATGCATCTGTGATTGGCCCACTCAAGGAAAGCAAGGGCTACTCATGGTGTGCTGATAGACACAGAATCCTCTCATTTTTAGGTGGCCTGATCAGCATGCATAGTTCGGTCTTATCCACATGACTCGGATTAGCATTTTTCATGTAATATCAGAACCTTAAAGACAACAATTCAAAACTGGTGGTTTCTCAAATATAATCATCTGTGATCTGTATTACAGATAACTCTTTGTCATCTATATTTTCGTTCTTCCTATCTCAGCCCTCTTCACTTTTTCTCATACCCAACACACTGCTCTTTACTGTTGCAGCTGATCTGGGCCAAACCATGCCCATGTCTAGCCTATGGGCTAAGGACCCAAGTCCATGCCCTGCACATCTGGCTTAGTGGGTTCATAGATTAAAAAGAAAAAAAAAAGAAAAGAAAAAAAAGGGAGATTACCGTCTTCTTCTCAAATATAGTCCTTGAATCTACTAGGAGAGAAATCTCGAAAAATGAGAAATAAAAAATGATATTATTGATGAAAAGTCTGAAAAAAGTTTCTTTACAAAGCCCTAAACCTAAATTCATAGATTTCCCGAAATAGAAATAGTGGACTTACTAAAAATGGTAAATGACTTTTAAATTGACTCAAACTCTTTTTCATAACTTAAATTAGGACTTTTATGTTATTCCAAGACTCTTCAAACCCAAAAATATCCTTAAAATAGTAAAAACCATAATTTACTAAAAACAGTAAATTTTGACTAAAAACTCAAAACTAACCCCGAAAACGACCTTATTTTGTAAAACCATTCAACGGCCAATGGCCTTTTGGCATTGGCCAGCATGTAGAACTCGTCGATGGCTTTCCAATGATATATTGTAAGTACAAAATGAATAACCGGTCACAAAGTTATGGCTGTTGGAAGCTATAGTGCCAGGCCAGGTCCACCAGCGAAAGACAGCTCAGCAATGTTAAATAAGTTGGGCTGGACAGGGCAGGGCAGGCTTACTTTTCAACATAGTTCAAAAACTTGGTGATTCAATATGGAACTCATCCGGATTGACTTGACGAGATTTTGAGCCGAGTCTATTGGCAACCTTCTTGCAAGCTTGACTTCGTTGGAACTCGTCAAGACTTGCTGAGTTGGCCGAAGAACTCGGTTGACTTGATACGACAAGGTGTGACTCGACTGAGTTATTCACCTAATCAGCTGCTTTGATATACAAAAAAATCAATTGTGTGTAGCAAGATCGGACATGCTTTCTCTCAAGGGGTAGCAAGAACCCGTCACCAGTGCTACAAATAGCACAGCTATGCATTTTTCTGAGTAATTTATTTACTTTTTCCTTTTAAATAATTTAAATTTTTTTATATCTCACCAAATACTTGAAATTTAATAATTACTTAAATCTGAAGTTGAATCAAGAAAAGATTCAGTTGAGTCCTCGAGTTGACCCGACTCAGCGAGACATCAAGTTTTCAAACTTTTGAACTATGCTTTTCAGGCCTTTAGGCAGAAGCAGAATGGACTTGGGCTGGGCCTGAGCCACCCTAGCTTAGTTCCAGTCATGCTCATTGAGTTCTTCAAGGAAGAAGACAGGTGTTTTTCCTCGTAGGAGGTTATAGTTCCCAGTGCTGTCTTCTCTTTCTGCTAATACAGGTGATGATGCTGTTGCTCCATTGAATTATAACATGACCAAGCTATTCCTTACCAACAGAGGAAGAACAGGTGTTGAAACATGCATTGTATTAGACTAACAGGAGTTTGTCATTGTTACGGTAAACCTTTCGGATCTGTTTGGATGTCGCCAATTTTCATTTCTCACTAAATCTGCAAATGACAACCTCTCTCCCCTTTTAAAAAGTGCATGTGAACTGAACTGTTCATCAAACTTGCGATCTCGAAAAAATTTCAGTGAAAATTCAAGCTAGTTGGATGCCTGGGTGGAAAACAATCTTTGTTTGAATTCCAGCTGTTGGTATGCTTCCAACAGGCAATGTTGAGAGAAGACCCTGTGAAAACTCATTTTGAGTGGCACCCAAACACGCCCTTAGGGTCTACCAACACTTGGCCATCCATATGCTATTGTTTCTACACTCATTTTCTATCAAGTCAGAATCAAGATAGCAAAGTCTCAACTACGAGGATGCAGTGTAAATAGTTGAATGTTTTGGATGGTTGTGAACTGATCTTTTTCTGGAATCAAAGAAAGAGATTGAAAAATATATTGCTGTTGTGACTCGGAATAAATGGTTTCTCTGTGGAGGAAGGGAATAACGATTTATTCCTATGGAGGCTCCAGGAACAAGAAGATTCAATCGGAAGTCCAAGGAAATTTAAAAAAAAAAAAAAAAAATACCTGTTTTCAAGAGGGCGTATCTCGTTCTTGAGAAAAAACATACGATCTCGTATGAGAATTGAATCAATAGCAGGCTCAGGTCTCAGCACTACCCTAAACTGTTCTTTTCTGGTCAATGTCAAAACACAAGAGACCATCGCCGACACCAATCTTCCTTCTGTGGCATACTGGCCTGTTGCACCAAAAAATTTCTTTCTTGCAATCAAACACAATCAGCGCATCTACAAACACCGGATTCTTCAGTAGAAAATATCCGCCTGCACTTGTGGGTTTATGGATGCAGGACTCTTGAAATTCCTCTGAACTGAACCATTTATCTGCCACTCATTCAATAAACAGATCAATGTAGCTGAGCCTATAACTAGAATATAAAAAAGGGGTAGAAAAATCAATTTTGCTTGTCTACGGGAATCAATTGCTTCTCACTGTCTAACCAAACGCAGTCCTGTGCTTTGAAATCCATCCTGCAGATTTTTATAGCCTTGAATTAGCGATTTCGCAGCATGCATTGCAGTAAGACAAGGGAAAAATCTACTCTATTTGGGTTAGAATGACTATGGTGCAGCTACCTAGAGGTCTTGATAGAATAAAAGAATTGTGGAAATTCAGCAGGTGGACATTGGTATGTCCATTCCGTTTTGAGATCTCAAATGGGGTCTTGGTTTCCATCTCGAATTTCCTTTTCTTTTTTTTCTTTTTTTCTTTTTTCTTTTCATCCAGAATTTCCTATTTCTTGAATTATGCTTGAAATGCAGCATGCTGGATAACCTTCGCTGTTGGGCATGGGCAAAGTTCATACATTTGGAGTCTATGGTCAGGTGATGATGGTTTAATGCAGGGGCATTTTCACACCGAGTTCAAGAAAGGTGGCCTGTGGGATGCAGGGGCACACTCGGGGTGGGCGGCCTGTGTGAGGCGGGTCCCATCCGTGTGAAGCAGAACCCATGTGAAGTGGGGCCCACAATGGAGGATTTGGCCGATGTCCTAACCCATACAATGTGGGGCCTGGGCTATGAGATAAAGGGATTAATTCGCTATGCTCTATCAATTCAAGCTTTTAGAGCGACTAATTATCCTGCATCATGGCTCCATCATGGATGGACCATGCCACCAAAATCTCTCAAATTGGAGGATCCTAGCAGCTAAATCTTTGTGCCTTTTCCATTGAATGTGGATTGTTGCTATACTTATAAGACATGTATTTGCATGCTGCCAACTGAAAGTTCAAAGTTAGTGTGATGGTTTTTGGGCATGCTGCATCAATGGTCTGGATCACCAATACATTGGGCCCCACATGTACAACATGGTAGTTCCATATTAGTCACAAATAGAGCTCTCACCTCATAAAGAAAATGAACGAATAAAATGGCAATTTCATATCTGTAAGTCATTTTTATAGCTGTTGTGCCATCTCTGTTATACACACACGATCATGTGGGATGATCTGAGTATCAATCCAGCCGGCCATTGCCCAATAGCTGCGCCAATCAAATGGAGCTTTGCATGTTGAGTGTGGACTATCAGCCACTTGATGTTTTTGATTGCTCACCGTGGGCCATCATCAAACCGTTAAAGAATCATCCAGCCGTGCTAATTTTTGGATTGTGGCCCGATTAGATGACCACGTGTATGCCAGCGATGACATGAAGGATACAAAACTATCCCTCAAAAAAAAGAAAATGAAAATGGCTTTGGGCGTTTGCCTTTTGTGAGGTGGATCAATCTGATCCATCCACTGCTGCTTGTAGACACCCCATTTTGCATAAGCGGGTCGTGCTGTCAATCTAAGCGTTGAAATGGAATTCTCTTCATGGAGGGGTCACGGTGTCGATCTAACCATTGAAGGAGAATTCTCTTCACACAGGGCATTCCATCATCTCATTGTAATTTGGATCATGGGATGTGTTTGGATACAAGGAATCCAAGCTGTGGAAAGGGAAATGGTGATGATTATGCAAAAATTATTTTCATCTTTACCGTAGAAAATAGGATTCTAGAATTGCTGGCTTTTCAATAGAGCTGGGCACCTGATGATTCGACTTGGTAGACTTGACTCGTCTGACTCATTCATACCCGACTCGACTAGAACCGAGTGGGTGAATCGATCCAAACTGAGTAGACTTTGTCCAATCCAAACTCAAACCGAGTCGAGTTTGGGTCACCCAGTAACTCAACTCAACTCGACCTGAAATCCGAATCTGACTTGACTCGATTTGAAACCCAACTCGTACATATAAAAAAATAATCCAGATTTGACGTTTCAGAGATGAGATGCCATGTAGCTGATGAAGAGGTTGCAATTCCAGCAGGTGCATCTGGGTTTTAAGCTGTGATTTCAACCCACGGATACCTGTTGCACCCGACCCGACTCAGTACCTATGAGTGGGTTAGACTCGGTCCATATTAGTCCAGGCTGGACCTAGACTTGGATCGGTTCAGATATGTTGGACTTGGTACCGAGTCGGGTCGAGTCGGTTCAGCCGTGTAACTTGGTCTCACTCGACTCAATGCCCAGCTCTACTTGTCCAGGAAATCCAATTTCTTTTCCAGGCGGATTCTATGTTTCCACGCCCTGAGAGAAATACAGAAATGGGAATGGCACAAGGTACCCAAACATCCTTTCCATCTCAGGCATACCTTAGCTGCTTAATGTGGTCCATGGACCAGAGTATCATTCCAAATTCAAGCAATAAAATTCCACTAATTAGATGGTTACAACGCATGATTATCTAATAAATGTTTTTTTGCACCATTGGCCGCCTATTGCTGGCCCAGTTGAATGAACACTCCTAACAGTCAAGCAGCTACCTGAGGCCCTTCATGCAGTGATAATTCAATGTAGGATGCATGACCCAGGGCTCTGCAATGTATTTATGGGCTTATTATTCTGGTAGTTGAGGCCCATGCTTCGGTAATCCAGATCACTGTTGCACGGCACCATGGCCCACCACGTCCAGAAAAGTGGACAACACCACGGGTAATACTAAAGAATAAGTTAAATACTTAATAAAATTGGCAAAAATATCTAAAAATAATAAAGTAATTTTGCCACAAATAAAATCTATTGAACTAGTAAGAAATATTAATTTATATAACATAATTAGCTAATATCCAATTATAAATTTGGTAGCATTTAAATAAAAACTTACTGACCTTGAGAAAAGATTAAATCAATTATTAACAATTGTGACTATATTAACCTCATCATCCATGATCGAAAGATACCTCGTTTCAACACTGAGGTCTTGGTGTCGATTCCCTAGTGGGGGTGGCTAACAGTGAAGTGTGAACTGACGGTGGGTGTACTAACAAGCTAACTTTAAAATAATAATAATAATAATAATAATAATAATAATAACTCATCATCCATGACAATATTACTCGATAGCGTAGAATTTAACATATCATACTTTGGTTTTAATATTTTTAAAAAACATTATTGGCTTTGCAATTTATGAAAATGCCATTAGGAATTTAGGCAAAGTTGTTGATATGAAATCCAGTCGCTTATAAGTTGAATAATCATTTTTATTTTTATTTTTTTTTTGGACGCTAATAGGAATTTTCCCCTTAGGTTGCCCACTGGGTATCTGGGTTGGATTGTCTGATGGTTGTATGAGTCAAACGATGAACATACATGTATGTGTGGTGATAGATATAGAACTACAATTTATTCAGATTTCTGATGTGATAGGATTTAGATACTAGGTAAGCCACATAACTGTGGACACTGGAAATCGGTGCCTACGCTGATTTGGGTTTGTGATGGGGGGTGATTAGGCCAATTTGGATTAATGATGCAATGTAGACTTGGAGTCGCCACTAGCCACTTAACTCAAAATCCCGCAGTCGACTAGAACCTACAGAATATGTAAAGCTAGAGAATCTGGAGACTCCCTTGCTTTAAGTTGACTCCTGATCTGCGATTTAGATTCTAAGTAAGGGACCTCGGTTACAAAGAGAAAAGGTGTTAGGCACCCTCTCTGCGCGCACGAATGCACGGTTTCTACTTCGTGTGATAAAATAGTCTTAAGGGATAATATGATAAGATTGAAATGGGCCTAGGCAGACTTGGATTTCTGATATGGTAAGGTCTGAAATTCTGGCAAGTCACAGAGCATACGTTCAAAAAATGTTTAGAGGAGTTTTGGAATAGACGTGATGATGCTAAAATATCATTAAAAAGAGGACTAGGTTATCATGAGTTCCTGATGTAACAGGATCCGGTGTTCCGGTAAGTTACAAAGCATACATTTAATGACATCTTAGAGAAGCAAGGAGGTTGAGAAGGGAAGTAATGATGTGATTGAAGAAGTTCAGATGTTAATGATGATTGCACGATCTTTGGCCTGCACTTGAAATGGCTTAGATGTTTGGATGCACCATAGTTGGGAGGTTTGGCTTGAGTAGTAATGAGAGGGTAAAAAATGCGTAAAAGGATGGGAGCTTGGAAACTCGGGTACTCTTTTCTCTCACTTGTTCACTCTCTCTTACTCTCCTTCCTTGTGAGGCTTTTTTGGTTATTTGTTGATGAGAAATGGAGAGAAATGAAGGGTATTTATTAGGATGACATCTTAGTAATTCTTAGGACTTTGGAGGGTAAAGGATGATGTGGTGGCTTATGATTGGTTGAGAGAAGGGTAATGCCACATAGCATTCCCTTATAGGCTCTTGAGCTTAGTAGGATGGTAAATAAGGTAAGTTTTGGGGTTAATTGTATATGAGAATTGACTTTAGGAGGGAGGAACAGTTGTGTGCTCAGAGGACGCATTTGTCAAGAGAGGGCGGTAATTGGATTACCGGCGGTAGTCTGATTACCGCCCGGACGTTGTTAACTCCGAAGTTTAGCTTGTTGGCTTTTTTGGGCTTTGGGTGTGGGCTTTTGGACTTTTAGGCTTTTTGGGTTTTTCGGGCTTTGGATTTTTTTAGATTTTAAAGATGTTTTGGTTAGGGCTCAAAATTGGTTCCGAAATGGTTCGGAAACAAGCAATAGAGTGACCTCAGTTTGGTTTGGCTGTGGTTTGGGGTAGGATGTAGGGTTCAAGTTCAGTTCCTAAGGATCATCCACGCCTTATCAAGTTGCTAGCTTGGGTGGGGTGTCTACAATAACATATATCTTTCGTAAACCTATAAAATATTATATGCTCAGTTGATACGGATAATAGCATGTGAAGGCCCAGATCTGAAATTTATCCAAGTCCAATGAAACCCATTATTAAGACCTCTATATCCAAATCTCATGGAGGGGTTGAAAAGAGAATGTTAATGATTTTAGGTGTTTGGTTGATATGGGCAATAGCGTATGAAGGCCCAAATCCAAAGTCGATTCAGATCCAGTGAAAACCATAGTTAAGGCTTTCATACATGAACCTTGTGGAGGGGTTGAGAACAAAAGCTAATAATTATAATTATACCATTCGTAACACCTCATGCAAAATACTTGTATTCTTGGATGCTGAGCACCGAGGAGATGTGACTAATTTGAAAACTCAGTTTGATTATGTACTATCATTCATAAGGTTCATAAAATGACTTTTCAGGGCTATAAGAGTCGCTACTAGCGAAAATGAAGGCTTTATAATCCACGATTGCCTAGAATCTGTGAAATCTCCTAGAGATCGGGAAAACTGAATAATTTCTGATCGAGTGACTCTTAGATAGGTCTACACCACGGATTCTAGGTAAGGGCATCAGTTACTAAAAAGAAAGAGATTAGGTACCCTTACTTTACTAGGTTGTACGCTTATAAAGGGGATTTAAGGAACTTTCAGTAAAATATTAAGATTTAGATGTCTAAACTACAAAAGATAAATCGAAATTGAAATCGAAATGTTCACTCCCCAAGTATAGGGTTGTGATGTAGTAATAAACTCGGTGAGACCGAGGTCGAATCCCAAGGGACTGGAACCTATACGTAATCTGAAATTAAATAGAACTAGAACTAAACTAAGATGAAATCTAAATCGGATGAGTAAGAGGGAATAATGGTGAAATATTAATCTAAAACTTATAAATTTAAAGGTGAAAAACTAGGGTGCCAAGGATCCACTTGTAGCAATTGGGAAGTTATCTAGCAATGATTCAAGGACACAACTGGAATCAGAGTCCTATCATATTCAGTTGGTAAGAAGAGATTTGTCAGGTCTCTGAACTTCTCATGGATCTAATCATCAATAGATAAGAGTAGTAAAGATTTGGAAGTGATTTCATCACCTAACCATGCCCAGGAGACTATGGCAAACAACAGCAATTTACCAATCTCACAACCAAGCCTATGAGACGATGGCAAACAACATGGCCTCCTAAGTTCACAATCTCATAATGAAAAAAACATACTCAAAGTTATTGTAGATCTACTATAATTTGAGTCACAATAAACCATTAAAAACTAAAAGTATTCCTTAATAATCAAACTAGAATTCATAAGAGTTCAATAACCATGAATCAAAGCCAAACAAACGTCCCAATCATGCTACAAGCTTCACCTCTTGGCCCTAGCTAAGAGGTTTAGCCCATCTCAGATATGGTGGACCAAAGACTCTTAAATAAACAAAACAACTGAAGAAAAAGGAGGGAAGAAAAGAAAATCTGGTGCTTCACATGTCCAAGCCTCCACGGATGCCTTGATCTTCCTCCTCTTCTCTATCTCTTTCTCCACCTTTTATAGATGCCAAGGCGGTAGAAGGCTGTCGGTTTGGAGAACTGCCCGAGTTAGAGTCGAACATGGAGTGCGTAAACTCTTTATGCAGCAATAGCAGACGTTCCTTGCGTAACGACAGGTTTTTGAGAAAAAATAGAAATCTGGCGCAAGATCCACTCCATTAAGATTTCTTGAGCTTGTTTGGCCCCACCTTGGGATGATTTTTGACAATCCATGTGGGTAAACTGATGAAAGATGCTGGACCACAACGTTCCAGGACGTCCGGTTCTTTCGGGCTGCGAAACAGAGCTTCCGCAGAGGTCTATAACTGTTGATGTTGGGTCCTTTTCGATACCGACAGAGAAATCCATTCAGTCCATGAAAATTCTTGTGAAAACCCTTCAGAGTTGGAGTGTTTTGGATTGGATTAGGTGTGGCCCACAACACTTTTCATTTCACCGTCAATCTTCCGTTCGGCTGAGATCTTCGCACGTTTGCTTGCATAGAAATATACAGACACCTAAGCAAAGGTCTTGGCCACTTCCTGGGACAAGTGAACGGTTCGGATCATCAAACTGGTCAATGAGTGGGGCCCACTAGTAAAATCAGCGTCTACATGGTGCGGACGTTGTTCTTACGCATAAGCTGGGTCCCAAGCGGTACGGTGCACCTTGAGTGCACTTGTGCACTCTGCACAGGCACGGCCAGTGGGGCCACTTGAGATATGTATGAGAGATCCATTCCATTCATCTGTTTTTTCACCCCCTTTAAGGGGTTGAGACCAAACTTGAAACATTTCCCAAATACCAGGCGGGCCCCAAATCAAGATTTTATGGTTGATATATCAGTTTAGCCACTTCCATAGGGATTCAGGAGTTGAAATTCGACGTGTATGGTTCATTTATGGTCCTTAGGCCATGTATGAAGTTTCGAGCCAATTAGATGATGAGAAGATCTCACATTCTGGATGATTTTTGGGTCACTTGAGGTTCAATTTCTCAATTTTCTCACATCTCTAGCGTGTAAATCCGTCGATCTTGGTCCCCTGGAGTCCGTCCCTTGCCTTGGTGATTCCTGAATGTTAAATCTATACTTTTAGAACCCTGTTTCAGTCTAAGCTCGTAAATACACCTTGCATCACAAACACGATTAAATTGGACCGTTGAACAGTACCATGTTTGTAAATTCAGGCAATAACTGGGGTCTGATATGCAATATTTAACCCTCGATAGGAAACAGTAGAAAATTGGTTTTTCGATATAAGTACGAAAAAGAAAAAAACAGAGAATTTTCGGTTATTCCTTTAAGTCACATATTCTGATACAAAATATCCTCAAGAGAGGCAAATATAGAGCATACTTTAAGTGATGCCAGAGTATAGCCTGCTACCTCAGGTGTTCAAAGCAGTGGGGTTGGAATATAAAGACTGAAAAAAGATATATCAAGAATAAAATGTTGGCTTTGAAGTTGATATATAATAGAAAAAATCGAAAGACTAAAAGAGATCAAGAGAACACAAAGTCAGAGTTTCTGTCTCTTTCCGTCTCAAAACTCTCTCTTGGGCTCCCCCATTGGCTTTTGGCTCTCGGCCTTTGGATTGAGTCCTCTCTCTGGCCTTTTCCCTTCTTCTCTTGAATTGTGAGTGTGGGGTCCCTTTTACATGTAATTGGAAAGGGATACGTAAGGTTTAATGTGAAATTGTGTGGAATACGATACCATGACTACGTTCAGAAGCTTGATGGAGCTAATGAATGATGGTTATGTCTTAGAGGGGGGTGATTAAGGACCAAATAAAAATTATGCCTTTTAAAAATAAAATTGCCTACTTAAATTAATATGCAAATTAAATTAAGCAATGCAATTAACTCTAAGGCTTCCAAGCCATTAAATGGTACAATCATATAGACTACAAAGGATGTGGCAATTAAGCAATTAGTCTATAAATATGATAGTGTATATGTGTGTGGGCGATATGTTAACTATCAACACCTAGCATTCTTTTAATCATGTATACATATAATTTAAACATTCATCACATAAACATAATTAAACAAGTACTCAAATAACAATCACAAACACAAGTATGTATAGTAGTTCGATTTTTCTACTCCACTCCCACCGGACACACTCAATCTATTAGTGTACCGGATTTTACTATCGGAAGTTTTAAATCAGGTTCACCTTTAAGCTTTACAGTCCTACACAAGGACTGACTCCGACAATAGACTGTACGTGGTTTTCTATATGCTCACTACGAACATTAGTCATATATAAGAACATACTAACATACACTCCCGTCGAAAGTTCCTATAAGAGACTTTAGTTGGTTTTCTATACGTTAACCAACAACATCAGTCTTAATCTAATAACCTACATTTACTCCCGCCGAAAGCTCCCACGGAGACTACACGTATTCACCCATGTCCGGTGGCCTACACAAGGACTTTGATATAAGCCCTACATAAGAGTCAATGTCCTACACAAGAACCTAGTCAAGTTTAGCAATTTAAACTCTTACATTTAGTCTTACACTAGGAATGAGTGTATACGAAGTCTTACACATGACAACTTACTTGTTGAATTGAGCCCCTTTTGTAGCACCTTCTCAAGTTGTTTGATTAATGCTCTCCTGTGCTTGAATCAGTTCCATTTTGCTCCCCCGATCATGATACCAATGCTTTGTTAAGGCTGTAGCTCTAAGATCAAACACCTTGCATGCGATGCTCCAATGCGACGACCAAAGTGATGGGAGGTTGGATAGAATCTCCTACAACTAATGGGAAGTTGTAAAACCTATGAGGTTCTACTTAATAGACACTTTATATATTGATAGACACTTGGGTTTGTCAAGAGAAATGATGTCTAAACTCTAGAGAGGGCTTGCGATCATAATCTTATTATAAAGGAGCTTGAATATACTCATTAGAGTGAAAAATCACTAAAAAAAGAGCATGGATATCATTGGGATAAAGCCTATAAGGTTTGATAGAGCTTAGGATGTACCGGGATTGCCAAAAATTATCATTTTTGCAAAGATCCAGTTACTAGATTTATAAGGAAAGACATCCAACAAATCTATAAACGGTTACTCTTCGGTCGTACCGAATGGAGGTTCGATCACACCTATGTTCGGTCGCACCGAATTTGAAGTTCTTTCAAACCAAATTTAGATAGGAAAGTCATTGGACAATTTTTTGCACTTTCGGTCGCACCGATGGTGGTCTTCGGATGCAGCCAAATTACTCAAAATTTTGCCCTAATATGTTGTTCTGTTTTAGCCATTTTCAGTCGGACCGACAGTAGGTTCGGTGGGACCAAAGGTTGCTGAAATTGTGCGATTTTCTCAGCAACATGGGATCTCTAAAGCCAAACTAAGGATTGTCAATTTAGGCTTATATAACTTATGAGATGATTAATAAAGGTTTTAATTATTGGGTTTACGATCATCTAGATGTTAAGGTTGTTTTTGGTCAATGGTTAGAGTCACTAAACCACTGTATTTACCCGTTCTTTGCTTCTTGATGCTCCACCTTCACTTATATCTTCGATCTTTAGCTTCTAATAACTCAATCGACTACATGACACAAAGACTCACGTGATTGACAGATATAATACATAAATTAGTTCACTAACATAATAGATTAGATTGAACTGGCTCAATTCTCACAAGCTTGAGCCTTGGCATGAATATCTGGCTCGGACAAACCCACGCAAAGTGTAAATCGGTGGCTGGCAATAGCACACAAGCCGAACCAGAATTATCCGGGACAAAACCCACAAATGATGGTAGCAACGCCTGTTATCAGAGTGGAGCTACCACCATCTTTGCACTTTAGGTCTACCAACACGTGTCACGCTTGATCGCCGAATTTCTTTCTAAATTGAGTCAGTCAAAACTCTCAAATCTGAATCTGATTTTCTCTGGTGGAGAATTTGGGTAAGCATATATCCATTGCTAGCCCTATGCACATAGCCATTCGACGACCGTGCCTTTGTGAGATTATAGGCCAGGTGTTCGCACCGTTGCAATGAGCGGCTTTAATCTTGCGAAGGTTTTCCACATGGCTACTCTTGTGGCCAGATCATCAAGCGGTCCACTACATAGAAATCAATGTACAAGTGCCTCAAAACCCCTCCAAATTTATTTGTTGGGGCCAATATGATATATGCATGGTATCCAACGAAATAATTAAGTGGCCCCCACCACCTGAATTTGATGTTTTTGAGGGTTCTCCACTGTTTTTTATGGCGTGGTCCACCTGATAATTGGTCCAGATTGATTCTCAGGTGTCAAATACATGCCAGATGGGCCATGAGTTGAACTGGTTTATTTGATATGGGCATAGAAAAGATAGAAACTAACTTAAATTATTTTACAGTGACATTATCTTTAAAGCAATATCTTCTTATACGGCTGGTTGAATTGTTTTACAGTGTCACCATCTAATTGAGTCAAGCATCACCTCTCATGTCATTCCACTTGTAACATCACATTCTCCATCCAACGGCCATGATCAAGCCCCGTGAAAATGATCATTTATTTGAAAAAAATCCCAACAACATTAAGAAAAAATGGACTCCACCATAAAATTAGGGAATGTCTACCAAATACTAGGGTCTCAACTCATAATCCTCAGACATGGCACTGATGTACATTTATCTGGACGATTCAAATTGTGGGTCCTTTTACGGATGGAGCATATCTCTGAAATCATGCTAATCAAGCAATCCAAGCAATCCAAGCAATCTAACTAATGCCTATCAAATAGATGGTTAAAAGTTGAAATAGCAAGCGGTCCAGATCCAAAGGGAAAAACAAAAGGTTAGTATTATCTTCTTGGTGCAATTATGCTGTTGCACTCCATTCATAGTTGCGTGAGTGATTTGGACGGTCCGGATTGTCTTGCAATTATGTCTTGTGCTCATTTGAAGAACATCTAGCATAACTAGTGCATGTCCATGTCCTAGTTGGATCGGCATTTTTTTACTGTTGCACAACCAGCATGGGAGTCTAGGCCATGCCCTAGTTAGATGGTTATTGAGATGTGTACATTTAATAGATTATGTTGAGATTAGATATATATATATATAAACGCTCAGGGAAACGCTCACCTGCGAACCAGTTCGTATGTACTACGTACGAACTTTTTTGAGAACCCATCATACGTGATGTGGATCCGAAATCTGAACCGTTCATGTGAAGCAGCACCTCCTGAAACCCCCAGGGCCTAAGTTTTACTTTGATCTAAAACTTTGATGGGCCATTAAAAATGAAAACAGTTTCCTTCCTTGCTTTGCATTTCTCTTTGCTATGGCCTCCCAGAATATTAGATTGGGGTGAAAATTTGTCACATGAGGTTTTATGGGATTCCGCATCACATGGACCATTCAGATTAGATACTCATGGCACGTGTGCAAAGGTGCGCACGTGCGTAGGTGCGCAGGGGAGCATGACTCTACATATATATATATATATATATATATATATATATATATATATATATATATATATATATATATATTCACACACGGAAACGCTCACCTGCGAACCAGTTCGTACATACTATATACGAACTTTTTTGAGAACTCATCATATCTGATGAGTCTCGAAAATCTGAACGGTCCACAGGAAGAGGAATTTCCGTCTTGGCATGCCTCTTCTCTTTATTCCCTAACTCTCCGAAGGATGCGACCTTTCACATGAAGTTCTTCTGCTGAGATGTTAGGTGGCTCCCATCAAGATGTTAGTGATAAATTCACACCGTCCATACATTTTTAAAAATAATTTTATGGTATGAACCCAAAAAACGAGGGAGATCAAATTCTCAAGTGAGCCCCACAGTGTTAATTGAACTCTCACCATTAAAAACTTCTTAGGGTAACCAAAGCTTTGGATCAAGCTCATATTTGATTTTTGCCATCATCCGGATCTATATGACCTAATCTACGGGTTGGATGTCAAATAAACACCACAGTGGACCCTAAAAAAATTAACGGTGAGATTCATTATCACCGTTGCTTCCCGTGATGTGGTCCACTTAAGATTCGGATCTGCCTAAGTTTTGGGATAATGCCTTGAAATGATTAAAAAAAAAAAAAAAGATGGATGGACAGTGTGGATAAAACCCATACATCACCTGATTACTCGAAGCTTCTACCCATTCATAGTTGGAGGCAGCGACAGGACACAATCCGCGTCCCCTCTGTAGACGCCGAAAGCTGCCCATTAGTTCCCACTCTTGTGGGAACATTTTTCGAAAAGTTATAATACATGATGTGACTCCAAAATCTGAATAGTCCATGTGAAGCACCACCTTATGAAATCTCATGGGCCCAATTTTTACTTTGATCCAAAATCTTGTGGGCCATGAAAAATGAAAACATTATCCTCCCTTGATTTGCATTTCTCTTTTATATGGCCCACCAGAATTTTTGATCAGGGTGAAAATTTGTCCCTTGAGGTTTCATGGGATTACGCATCAAATGGACCGTTCGGGTTAGATGTCCATGACACTTGTGGTGAGGAACTTCCGAAGGGGTGACTTCGGAAGCAGATTAGCTGGACGGGGATTAGATACTGACATGTTGAGTAGCGAGACTCGCTACTGAAGTGACGTCACCATTGTATGTGTTGTATCCATAATGTTCATCCATTCGAAGATATCATTTTAAGGCATGAGCCAAAGGATGAGAAAGATCTAAAGCTCTAACAGACCCCACCATAGAAAACAGCAGGGAGATTGATGCCCACCGTTGAAACTTTCCTAAGGTCCACTATGATATTTTTTCAAAATCCAACCTGTTAAAAAGTTAACAAAGACATTAAAGAAGGAAAAACACAAATATTAGCTTGATCAAAACTTTTGTGGCCTTTAGAAGTTTTTAATGGTGACATCACTCTCCCCACTGTTTTATGATTTGGGGTCCACTGGAGCTTTGGATGTGACTCATTCTTTAGATCTTACCCTAAAATGATCTCTCCATATGGATGGACGGCGTAGATACAAAGCATACATCATGGTGGGGCCCACAGAACTTGGTGATGTCACTTCAGTAGCATTCTCGGGGAAGTAGATTAGCTAGTGTACCTCACACCATCTATATAGCCGGTGGGACGCAGATTGCCTCCTACCCTAATCAGTCCGTCGAAGATTTGTGGGGTCCACCATGATGTAAGTGTTTTATCCAAGCTATTCATCGTTTTTCTAATATCATTTTAAGGTATGAGTCAAAACCCGAGGCAGGTACATGGCTTAATTGGACCACAAAGTGGGGATTGAAATTCCACCATTAAAAACTTCTTGGGAGCCGTAGAAGTTTAGGATCAAGCTGATATTTGTTTTTTCACTTCATCCACGTCTACATGATCTTATGAATAGGTTGGATGGTAAAAAAAAACATCACGGTGGCCCTTAGAAAGGTTTCAACGGTGGGTGTCATTATCACTGCAGCTTCCTTTGAAGTGGTCCACTAGAGTGGTAGACTTGCTTCATTTTTATAATGAAACCTTAAAATGATCTGAGAAAAGCAATGAACGGTGTGGATAAAACACTTACATTAAGGTGTGCCTCATAGAGCGCTGGCTGGACGGATTACCGTCCGGGCGGGGGTAGGAGACAATTCGCGTCCATAGTTGGTGAGGATACATGTTGTGCGAAGACGAGCTCTGACTAGGGGTGTACATGAACCGAGCTAGCTCGGCTATCTCACTCAACTCGACTCAAAAAAGCTCGATTCGACTTAGTTCGAAGCTGAGTTCGAGCCGAGTCAAGCTGATTTTTTTAGCTCGAAAATGAGTTCGAGCAGGCCTTAGCTCGACTTGACTCAGATTGTATCCAACTCGAATCTATCACGCCCCAGACTCAGTAACCAGACTCACAAGTAACCCGATAGCCAATTCTGGCCACAACAGCCTCCGCAGTACCCCATTCTCGGCTCCTGAGGCAGGTTCTAATCTTGAGATCCTACAAGGAGGATTTCCATAACCAAATAACCATTCCAATACGAGCATACCCAAGATCATAGCAAGTAAATCTCAAAAATAACAAAAGGACACATCACAAAATCCATTATAAATTTGAACTTTTACAAGTACATAGCAAAATAGAAATACATCTAGCAATACTGGAGTCCTCAAGCTCAACTCTACTTCACGCTCTGCCTCTACGACGTCTATCTAGGATCACCTATACGCATCAATCATGCATAAGCTTATAGAAGCTTAGAGGGTGGTGAAAGTGTATGTCAATGGTGCACAGAAGAATAACAGGAGGTACAAGGAATGAAACAATGATGCAATGAGTACTAGGCGCCTTACCAAGGCTTATCATGAATACGCTGCAATGAGAACTGGGCACCATACCAAAGCGATGCATAAAGGGGCTTAAGTAGCCGATGCGAATGCAATGCGGAGTGATGCCAGTGCTCATATCAAATCCACATATCAAGTACATTTCCAATCATAAGAAAATCACCGGGGTCTATTACACTATTGGATGGCTGCTACTCTCTAGACCCGCATAGTCAAACGAACGTAAGAGACCTCATTACCCGCCTATGGACAGCCAATCACCAACAAGGCTTGACGGCAGTGGACCCATTTACGAGTTAGTCAGACTCAGCCTAGCAATACTTTCTTACACCGGGTGGGTAAGGCCACACCCTTACTCAACTGATTACACGACAGTGGGAGTCACGGCCTATCGGTATAAGGCCCTTGTGTGCTCATAGTTTTCACTCGGTTACGGTGTTAGGGCAAATCCTTAGTACCATGGAAGTTTTGAAATTTTCACCCATGGGCATCCTATGCACCCCATATGCTCAAGTAACATTTTCGGTGTCCACACATACGGCCATCCACGAATGTCCCTGTGGAGGCAAGGCCCTGATGAAGCAAGGGCGGATCATCATAAAATGCGATGCCAATGCATGAGTCATGCACACAGGTCATGCACTAGCTTCAAGCACTCGATGTGCACAAGGGGAGAAACTCCATCCCTCTATCATGTCAACCCAATGACCACACACAATGCAATCCATTCACGCAGATGATGCATATGGGTCTAATGGTGTAAGTACGCTACTCGACAATGATGACGTTGAACCTACTCCTCCTTCCCAAGTAGAGACAAGGTCTAGATACATGAACATGTACTCTAAGGAGAAGTTCTCTAGTGGGAGCCCAATACTCGGGTAGCCCACAAGCTAAAAGGGTCATAAGGGCTCAAGGAAGAAGCGATCTTAATCATGGGTCCAAGGTGGGCCTTCAACCACCTATAGGAACCCTATGGGCCTACCTTAAGGCCACCAAGGAGGACATCCAACTTCAACTGGGTCCCAAAAGGTAGCCCGCTACCTACACACATATAAGGCAAGGCCCAAGGCCTAGCAATTAATGGCCTAGTGGGCTATTCACTAAGCCTAACACTTAGACAACATGGTGGGCCCTTAAGCAAGGTTTGGGCCCAACCATAAAGATCACAAGTCCACTCATTGTAGTGGGCCTAATGGGCAGCCCGTTATTCCAACATATGGGTAATCTTATGTTTAAAACAAGTGAGTTAAGCTTCACATATTGGCCCAAGTATGGGGTTAATTTAATGAGCAAGCAAGGGCCCAGTCACTTGAGTATTTTGGCCTATAAAACCCATCACAATAGTGTATTAAATATAGGCCCAAAGATCAGGGGCCTATCAATGAAGTTTCAGGACAATGGGCTTAGGAAACCCAACAATAACTATAAATATTGGTCCAAGAAAAACCCATTTGAAGTGGGCCTTAAGAATACACTAATTAAGCCCAAAAATCTAATCAAAATAGGGCAAGATATGTGTAATAATGCCCCCAAATCTGGTGGGCCATGCCACCTCAAAACATACATTTGTGGGTAGCAACCTTGGGCCTAATGCTGAAATTTCAGCCCACCCACTATCTGGGCTTGTTGGAAATTCAATAAAAATTTATTTATACAATTATTTTAATCTCTAGGGGCCCACACAAGTCACAAAGGGTCCCACTAGATAAGGGAGTGAATAAAACATATAAATCAGGTGGGCCATGCTGCCAGACTGGACGTCCAGTAGCAGCCCAATGGGCTGGGCGTCCCATGGTGGGCGGTCCAAGGCCTAGGACCTCCCACCCCATAAGCACATCAAAGTGGGTCCCACATGTGGACATTCCACAAGGGAGATGGGTCACACACATGTGGTCCTCAACATGGAAAATGGCATGGACAAAACATACATTATAGTGGGCCTTAGGAGGGTGGACGGTCAGCCCATGGCTGGACACCGGCCCTGCTGGAAAGTCCAGCTATGGGCTGCCATTCCAGCAGCCATACTTCTATTTTCTGAGGTGAAATTGGTGGCCCATATCCCCAAGGTGCGTCCCAACATGATGGGCCATTTGGAGAGCCATAAGCCCAAGCAAATTATGGAGAAATCTTATGGACAGCAAGTTGGAAATTTAAAATTATGTTGTATAAAACATTGTTGTCCATACAATGTACAGACTAAAAGGTGGGCCCAAACTTCACCTAGGAGGGAAGGGATGAGTGTTTGACATTTTTCCATAAAATACAGCAAGGTGGGGTCACAAAAGTGGCCCACTACTCCGAGAATCTAGTTGGAATTTGTGTTTTCCCTCCATTCATTTGGGTTGGACGGTCCAGCAAGGTGGACCACCCACCCCTATGGGCCTCCCTTTTGGGGTGCCATTGCATGGATATTCTGAGGTATGATCCATCATAGCTCAAGGTGGGGTCAACCCCTTCATATTACACCCCACAACATCAAGAAAAATAGTGGAAATCATAGTCTAAATCCATGCCAAACATTAACCATAACAGTCCATGCAACAGTCCAGATTTTTGGACAGCTATATATAGCTGAACATATCAGCCTATATTTATATTTTTATAGCAAATAAAAGGATGTGTGGCCTTCCTTAGGGGGCCCCACACATGTCTAGATCAAGAACTTAGGTTAGGGCACTTGCATGCATCAAAATATGGTGCCCAAAACTCAGGAAATGGGTGGTAGGGGCGTCCCACCCTTGCTGGATTTTTGGGACATCCCAAGCCCACCAAGTGAGCCACACACATCATCATCCACAAATAAAGGAAAGGGGAGGAAGAAGGAATGATCCGGCCATGGGGATAGGGCCCCGCCACTAATGGGCCCTCCCAAGAACGATCAAACCATAGATCTACATTGATATACACTTACAATCATAAAACCAACACATGCATGGTCCATATCCAAAATGGATGGCTGGGATGCCATCCCAACATGATCTTTAAGGTCTAGATGACCTTGAAATAGAGTAAATCATGAAATACATCATGATGGGGTCCATAGAGAATGACTCCATCATGGAACATGACATGCATGTAGGAGGGCCAAAGGGCCACATCCATAAGATTAAATGGGATCCCCACCATGGATTGGTGGGTCCCATATGATCCATCCATGAAGAAATAATAAGATTAAAGGATAGAAGGAAAATCAGCAAAAACATAGTCACACACTTAGAATCCAACTCTCAAACTCTTACACTATGAAGATCTTGGAGCAAGGAAGAGATTTTGATGGTTGAGATGTATTTTTTGTGGTGGGATTTGAGGGGTTTTTGGGTTTAGAGGGCTGGAGAATTTGGAAAGAAAGGGACATTGGCAGAAAAGGGTTGCTAGCTATGGAGGAAAAAATGAGAGTGAGAGAGAGAGAGAGAGAGAGAGAGAGAGAGAGAGAGAGATATCATGATTGCTTTGTAAGAAAGGCAATGATTGCCTAGGGGAGGAGATTACAATGTTGTAGGCTAGGATAGGTTTCTTGGTAGTGTGTGAGATAGGTAGTGTTAGTTATGGAGCTTTTGTGTGGTGTGGGCAGTGTACCTTAAAACTTGTGTCAAGGGTGGTGGTCCACATGCATTCCACATAAGTGGGCTACATGATTAATGGTCATTTAATGAAATGTAAACAACTTTTGATCCACATATCGGATGGACGCACAAGACGCGTCGTCAGAACTGTGACGACGATTTGATCAAGATGGCATAGGTCTCGGGCCGATCCAAGTCAGGTCAACGTGACTAGACTCAAGGATGACCACAAACACTATCTGAGGGTCACAGGTCGCCGGGATTCGACCGGTAAGACCGCGGGACCAAGAGAAATGAAATACATACCTACACACACACATGCACACATAAGAACTCGAGTTGGGTCTTACAAATCGAACTTGGATCGAACCAGTTCGGTGACTCGGTTACTTTGCCATTGATATTACTCATCAATTGTTTAATAAAATGACTCAATGAAATGTAGCTAGTGGCAAGGAAGGTATGTACATGAAACAAATACCCCTTTTCTCTTTATTTTTCTTGGCTTTTATGTTGCTTAGAAGGTGTTTGATAAAATACCTATAAAATCATTGCCCCTGTTTGTAAAATAGTGGGATTTTGAAGTTGCAGTTCATGTGCTTATGGAAATGCCTCAATGATGAACTCGGCTCGATCTTGGCTCAAACTCGGCCCAAGCTGGTAACCGAAACGAGCCGAGCTGGCCAATCAGGCTAGAGGACCGAGCCGAGCCGAGTTCGAGCTAAGGTTAGCCGGTGGCCGAGCCGAGTCGAGCTGAGGCCAGCTCAACTCGGTTCAACTCAATGTACACCCCTAGCTCCAACGCTCCTCAAACTTCGAGTTGTACAAACAGTTCAAATGAGATCAAAGTTACATAGGCCCCAAAATGATATATTTATTATATCCATACCATTCATTCATTTTTCAAGATCATTTTAGAGCATTAGAAAAATAATGAATCATATTCAAAGCTCAAATGGATCACACCAAAAATAGCAGCGAGGATAATAATTTTCACCGTTAAAAACTTCCTAGGGCCCACCGTAACGTTTATTTTCCATTTAATCTATTAATAAGGTAAAAAAATACATGGTTGAAGAGGAAAAACAAATTTCATATTGATCTAAAACTTCTATGACCCCCAAAAGGGTTTTAATGGTATACGTTCAGTCCCTCACCATTTATTTCAATGTGTTCCACTTGATCTTTAGATCTGTCTTATTTTTCATCTTAAGGCCAAATGAATAGACGGTTTGGATCTATGGATGATGGGCAATCCTTGACCCATATCCAATGTTTGCGCGCGATCCTAAGCCGGGTCACGCATACTGAAGTCTGCTCGAACCGAAACCTATACCTTAGTGACCGCACCGTCGCCGCGGTTCTAACGCAGCGAGTCGCGCATCAAACCGATACGCATGCTAGGAGATGTGGGTCTGCGTTAATTCTGAAGAAACGCCGCGCGTTGTGAATTTCAAGAGAATCTCTACTACATGTCTCATCAATCAATCAATCACTTAATGTCAAGTATAAGCCATACCCTAAGTACAACAACTCATCTCTCCTTTTTCCTTAAGTCAATCCTCTCTCTCCCCTCACCATTCCTCTTTTTATAAAATTCAAACTCACCCATACCTCTTCATTACAACCACCACTCCATCCATCCCTTTAACCCATTACTTCCCTCTCTCTCTTTCTCTCTCTCTCTCTCTCTCTCTCTCTCTCTCACACACACACACACACACACATTCCTTCTCTTCACTCCCAAGCAACACCCCAACATCCAAGCCTTCCCAACTCTCCCAAAATTAACAAGTGTGGCCCACCCTCTCATCTCTCATCCCCATCAAAAAAAACTTCATCATCTCCCGTTAAACGTTGAGTATAGGTGCATACAAGCCTAAGGGAGCAAGAAGGAGGCCAATAAGGTGGGTGATTTACCATTGTTTTCTATTTTAAGGGCCCACTTGCAGTGGGACCCACATAATGTATGCATTATATAAGGGAGGGCCCATTAGTGGCAGGGCCCCTCCCCTTTCATGTCTCTCTCTCTCTCTCTATTTCTCTCTCTCTTTATCCTCACCTAGAATGAAGTGGGCCCCACCGATTTATGTTAAATCCACTCCATCCATCAAACGGTGTGGCCCACAGCATTTTAGAGGTGAGACCCATCTGATGGAAGTAATGGATCTACATCATCCAGCCCGTTAGCGGGCCCGGATGGAAGGGAAAACACAAACATCATGTTGATCCAAATCAAGTGGGCACGTCCATGTGGGCGTGGCTTACAGTGAGGTGTGAATGTTGTGGGTGGGGTGCGGCTAATAGTGTAGTGTTTTCGACGTGGGTTGTGGGTAGCGATGAAGTGTGGACTATTCATTGATGTTTTTTTATAAAACCAACCTGATTTAAATGATTTTAAACTCGCAAGTATACGAATCAGATGTAGATATGGTACGTATTACGAGATCGTTCCCACGAGGACTGGTTGTCACAATTTAAAATTAAAGATTCTTCTTAACTAATCCAACAAATATTTGAGCTAGTAATTGAGTAAACTAAACAAAAATCAATGGAAAAATAACCAAGAGCAATAAGGAAAATTCAATTAAGGAGAAGACTAGGACTTTCGAATCCACCCCTAATTATCATAAACCTTGTGCTACCTGTTGATTCACCCTAATTCAGATTGATATCAAAATAAATAAAGTGCACTCTATGTCCTTGGTCGGGCACACAGAATGTATAATTTCTTAAAGCATATGGATCACATCTTTCCATCCATGGTCAGGCATGGAGAGATGTAGATTCCTGTTTCTTCCCCTATAGGAAACCTGTTCATGGTTAAACACAAGCACCTAAATAATATTCCAAACAACATCCATAACTAAACTTTGGTTGAGCTCTTAGAATGGAGAAGTACAAAACTTTCAATTAAGCACACTAGAGAAAGAAACAAATCAATTAAATCAACATGAAATCAACACATAACAAGGGTTATTCAAATTAGGGGCTTCATCTCAGCCCTAGCTAAGAAATTAAAAATCCATGGAAGGTAGCATAGATTCAGAGAAGGAAGATGTAAGTGATGAAGAGCACGTCCACATATTCTTCTTTACTCTACGTCCAACCAAGCTCTCCCTCTTTCTTCTCTTTTCTTCTCTTTCTCTTCTCTGGATCTTCTCCTCTGGATCTCTCAGCCACTCTCTCTCTCTCTCTCTCTCTCTCTCTCTCTCTCTCTCTCTCTCTCTCTCTTTCTTTCTTCTCTCTCTAAAAACCAGCCTTCCCCAAACTCTCGATCCATCTTTTTCCCCCTCAAAACGAGCCTTTTCTTTCTCCTTTATAGCTCTTAGGTGCAGTGCAGAGCTACGCATGAGAATAGCAACCGGTTGGTTGAGAAACAGAAGTCGGTGCATGCTCCTTTTTGCAGCCAAGTTCAGATGCAAAACATCCCATCTTTCCTTGCTCAGTTTCCAAATAAATACCGTCCCTTAGGACGTTTCTGAGTTCTCTACATGATGGACTGATCAGATCTTTCATCTAATCAAGTATGGTGGGCCACAACCGCCCGGAAAAGTCGGACAGCGTGCGGGCGAGCGACGTTGGTGGGGCCCACTTCATTGCTATCTTGATAAATCCAAGCCGTCCATTGGATGCAGCACAAAATTTCGGTCGAGAATGGACTGTTTTCACTGTCTGCTGATGCGGCCCACGTGATTTCGCTTCTTGCCATCCATTTTGCTTTTGAACGGTTGAAAACCGATCTCTACTGCCATCTGAAATACCGCCACCTAGGCGATGGTAATATGGGCCATTATGGTCTAATAGACGGTCCAGATTAGACCTACGAATCGTGATGGTGGCCCACAACAGGGGACCGCAAGTCCCTATTTCCGTTTTTTTTGTCGGTCAGCGCCTGCTGACCGACCTTGAGTGTATGGATGCACGGCTGGTGTGCGTCTGCACCGTGTGCATGCAGTGCACATGTGAGGTCCATCATGATGTATGCACCAAATCTCCTCCATCCATATGGTTCTCCATATAATTTAAAGTGTTGATACCAAAGATGAGGCATATCCAGGGACCAGGTGGGCCCCACTTAAGGAATTAAAGGGCTGATCTGGCCGTTGGGCCACTTCCCGAGATATGAAATGGTTGAAATTTTTTGTGTACGGTTTATTTATGCCCCCCATCCCATGTATGAAGTTTCGAGTCAATCGGATGGCGGAAACCATGTGATCTTGCATTCTGGACCATTTTCGGGCCTTTTTAATGTGAACGGCTTGATTTTCTCGGATCCCTAGCATGTAAATTCTTCAGTATTGGTCCTCTGGAGTGCGTCCCTTGCTCTGGTGACTTCGGAGTGTCAAATCCATGCTTGTAGCACTCAATGTCCAGGGACGCTAGACGTGGCTTACAATGAGGTGTGAATGTTGTGGGTGGGGTGCGGCTAACAGTGTAGTGTGAACTGACGTGAGTTGTGGGTAGCATTGAAATGTGGACTATTCATGCAGGCCCCACCTTGATGTATATATTTAATCCAAGCCATCCATTTCATTCTCTAGATCATTTTAGGCGTTGAGCTGAAAAATGAAGTTAATCCGAGTATCTAGTGGGCAGTATCTTGGAAAATGCTGGTCTTTACCGTTAAAAATCCACTTGATGATCCTATACACCAAAATACCTTGGATTACCTTGATGTGGGCCCCACCTATAAAAATCTCCAATTAGCAAAAAAAAGAATTAATGGCAGACCCTGCTGCTGTTAGCGTCCAGAGGATGCTGCATCAAGCAGCGTCCGCAGCTTGGATTGGCACAGGGTCGGTGGGCCCCACCTCAGGCCCCACCATGATGTGAGTTGAACATCAACACCGTGCATTTGATGGGCCCCTTTTAAATAGTGAGTCCCTCCAAAACTTAGCCGTGTACGTGACTCAGGTGGCCCACGTCACAGGGAGCAGTGTATTGAACGTCTGCCATTGCAACCCTCTTGGGTAGGAGAGGTTTTGAATCAAAATGATATTTATTTTACCTCTTCATCTAGGTCCATGTGACCTTATCAACCATTGGATGACATATAAACGTTATGGTGGGCCCCACTTGGGACCCACCTAGATTGGAAAAGGATTGGCTGTTGTACGCCACACAACAGGGTGGAAAATAAACATTATGGTGGACCCCACGTGGGACCCAATGATATATGTGTTTTATCCACACCGTCCACATCACTGGACGATGAGACCCACCATGATGCATGTGTTGCATCCCAACTGTCCAACCATTTTGCAGATAATTTTAAGACTTGAGACTAAAAATAAGACAGGTCCAATTGTCAGGTGGACCACACTATAGGAAACAGTGGATTGAATGCCTACCATTAAAACCCCTTTTGGGTTACAAAAGCTTTGGACCAATATGATATTTGTTTCTCCCCAGGTCCTTGTGACCATGGGAATAGTCTGGATGAAAATTAAATGTTATGGTGGGCCTACTGGAATTTGATAGTGGGAAATTATTATCTCCACTGTTAGTTGTAGTATAGTCTATATGATCTTTGGATATGATTCATTTTTTTAATGCTCTATAATGATCTCTATAGATGGATGATTGATTCGGCCCACTCGAGTCAACCCATTTGATTCGGCCCATTCAACTTGGCCCATTTGACCTGGCTCGGTTGATTTAGCCCATAGTTTCGGTCCATGTGAATAGGCCCATCTTGATGTATTTGTGGCCCGATTTTGAGGCCCACTTTGATATATATGAGGCCCATGTGACTAGGTCCATCTTGATATATTTGTGGCCCGTTGTTGAGGCCCACTTTGACATATATGAGACCCATATTATGAGGCCCATTTGATGTATTGGAGGCCCATGGGTCGAGGCCCAATAGAAAGTATATAAGGCCCATTGTAGTGTGATTCTACCATGGTTTATGTGTTGACCTTTATAACGGGCTATGCCTTAGGAGCAATGATGGTTTAACGCCCACATTGTAAGTACAATGTTGGTTAAATATCCGTATTGTGACTCTCCCTAGGGCCCAATGATAGGTTCATACTTGTAGTGTGTAGACCGTCTAAGCCCATCTTCATTATGAACAGAGCCCATCACCACATAACATGTTTAATATAGATCTATGATTCATGATCATATGCATCATATGTATGCCTGATGTGAGGAGTGACTGATCATAGCATACGCCATTGGGCAGACTATTCCTGGGACCCACCTTGATGATGTGTTGTATATCCACTCTATCCACGGTAGGTGAGACCCACCTTGATGTACATGCTCTATATTCACCTGTCCATCTGGACGAGTGGTGTAAGGCCACCATGACGTATTGTTATATCTAACCGTCCTTCCGCTTGAGGACGTGGCCCCCACTTGAATGTATGTGGTTCTCCAGCCGTCCATTTGTCCAAGGTGGTGTGGGAACCCGCCGTGATGTATGTATTCACCACGCCACCCATTGGCATGAGGGGCACACCATGATGAATATGTTTCAACCATGTTGTCCATCTGTTTTACTAAACCATGGACCACCCCATTTAGCCCACTTAATATATATGGGGCCCACCTGTTTTGTATTTGAGGCCCATGGGTTGTAGCCTATTGTGACGTATTGAGGTCCATGGGTTATGGCCCATTGTGACACATTTGAGGCCCAGGTGGTGTAGCCCATTATGATGTATTTGAGGCCCATGAGACATGGCACATTTTGATATAATTAAGGCCTATAGGATGTGGCCCCTCATGATGTATATTAGACCCGTGTTAGAGGCCCATTGTAATGTATTTGTGGCTTAAGAGCAAGGGCCATTGTGATATGTATTAGGCCCATGATGTGTGGCCCACTTGATGTATTCGAGGCCCAGGTACGTGGCCCATTTAATGTATATGAGACCCATATTGAGGCCCATGGGTCGTAGCCCATTATGATGTATTTGAGGACCATGGGTCGTGGCCCATGGTGAGGTATATTAGGCCCGTGTATTCGGCCTATCGTGATGTACATTAGGCCCTTGTGTGAGACCGTGGGCCCACTATATGTTTGGCCCTATGTAGGGCACTCCTTGGAAACAATGTTGGTTGAATGTCCACATTGATGGGCAGTGATGGTTAAATGTCCACATTGTGACCTTCCCTCATGCCTCGTTAGGCCAATTATCGATGCCGATTATGGGTATGTGATAGCATAGCATCATAATACATGCCCATAAGCATCATCTGCATGTTTGTTATGAGATGTGATTGACCATTGCATGTGCCATTGGGCAGATGGTTTATGGAACTCCTTAATAAGTGGAGTTATCCCACATGAGCGCACGGTATGCGGAGGATTGATGCATGATTGGACTACATGACTCATGCATCTTGCATTGTGTGATTGTGATTATTGTACACCCTAGCGACATCAGGGCTATGACCTCCACAGGCATGTCATGGATAGAGTCGGGCATCGGACCGAGTCGGATCAGATTGGGTCCAACTCGACCCGATCCGAAATCTCGATAACCTGACCCGAACTCAATCTGATCCGGGACCGAGTCCGCGTCACCTGACTCGAACAGATCCGGAATGTGTATAAGCTGATCCGATCCGAGTCTGACTAAAATCCTATCTCAAATTCTATCTTAAAACCCTAAAATCACAGACAAAGAGAAGAAGAAGAAGAAAAAGAAGAAGTACAAAAGAAGAAAAGAAAGCTCTAAATCTGTGGCCCTAAATTCTATTTCAAAACCCTAAATCTGTGGCCGTAAAACTCTAAAGAAAGCTCTAAATTTTATCTCAAAACCCTAAAATCACGATTGAATGATGGATTCCATAGCCATAAAAACCCTAAATCTGTGGCCCTAAGACTCCCAAAATTGGAAGCTCTAACTCTCCAATTTCTGCACTAGAGAGGGAGAGGGAGAGGGAGAGGGAGAGAGAGGGTTTAAGGATGGTGCGTGAGAGCTTTGAACGGCATGGATTTAAAAATACATCATGGTGGGCCGACAGAGCTTTATGACGCCAGCTAGTGCGGGGTCACCTTCCAAACGGTGTTACACGCATCGGCATAGGAGGCGAGGTTGGAGGCTTGGAGCTTTGAGAGAGAGAGAGAGTAGGTTGGAGCATTGAGAGAGAGAGCGAGACAGAGAGATAGGAGAAAGGGGACGTCGGGGGTTGGAGCGTTGAGAGAGAGAGCGAGACAGAGAGATAGCGATCGGGCGGGGTGTTTTTATGTTAGGGTAAAAACTAAAATACCTTCATATAATACCCGATTCTAGATCGAGTCGTCGTCGGTCCAGATCCACAAGATCCAATTCGATCGAAATTCGTCGGATCGAATTACCGACCGATCCAGGCCGTCGGTTCGAGTCCGATCGTCGAATCGGGTCCGATCGTCGGATCACCGGATCGGATCTATTTTGTCCACCTCTAGTCATATTTCAAATTAGATACTGAAAATATTTGGTTCGAGCATCCGGGTACTTTGGATGTCCGTGGGTGAAAGTCCCTAAACCTGCGAGGCCGGAGACGCCCCAACTTCGAGACCGAGTGGATACATGAGCGCCCGAGTGCCGAATACCGGGAGGCCGCGTCTCCCACGTATCGTGGTCGGTTGGGAGGCGGTGTGGCCTTACCCGCCCGAGCGTAGGGGGCATAGCTAGGGAGTTTGACCGGCTCGTGAATGAGTCCGCTATCAACGTCTTAGGATAAGTATTGCAGCACTATTGGCCAAGCGAATAGTGAGGTTTCTTACGCTCACTTGGACTGTGGGAGAGAGGTAGTGCCATTTGGAGTGTACTAAACCCGGTGATGATCCCGAGAGATGAACAAGATCTTGATCTGTGGACTGTTGAGCGGGAGTTGCATACTCATTCATTCCTTCATTCACTATCCACTCGGGTTGGTGGTGTAACTATTTATTACGTGTACTTTCGTAATGGCCCAGGTTTCGGTTGGGGCGCGCGACTAACCTGAGATCGGAGTTTATCACATTGAGTCGACTATCCAAATTAGGTATAAGACTAGTTTGGATAGAAGTCCTTGTGATGGACCCCATAAGCTTGCGATACTACGTCTTATCATCCGGACTTCACTCTCCAGACATAGTCATTTCATTCGCATTGCATATTGCATTACATCCGCAGGCATATGACATTTTGGGTTATTATGTTTCTGCACTTATATGGAATAGACGGACTCAGCATGATTTGTAAACTCATCAAGAATTGTATATTACATTGCATCATCGGCATATGATATTTGGCTCTCATTTGTATAACTAATCTATATTGCGTATTTTGATATTGATTGACTCATGGACTTGTCAGTATTTTCGCTTACTCTAATATCGTATGATTCATGATCTTACCAATATTTCTGATATTGTAGGATTATGGTATTATATTGAATACTTGGCACTTACCTCGTGTACACACTTACACCACCCTCTAAGATTTCTATAAGCCTATGCACGATAAATGCGTACGGTGGCGTTAGAATGCAGCAGTGTAGAGCTTGGAGCATGTAGCAGACTTTTAGAGCTTTGATTTTTGATATATGTAATAATTTTCACCATTAAAAACTTCCTGGGGCCCACCATAATGTTTATTTTCCATCCAATCTATTAATAAGGTAAAAAATACATGGTTGAAGAGGAAAAACAAATTTCATATTGATCTGAAACTTCTATGACCCCCAAAAGGGTTTTAATGGTATACGTTCAGTATCTCACTATTTGTTTCAATGTGTTCCACTTGATCTTTAGATCTGCCTTATTTTTCATCTTAAGGCCAAATGAATAGACGGTTTGGATATGTGGACGATGGAAATCGGCGCCCACGCTGATTTGCATGTTTTATTTTGATGGTGGGGGTGACTAGACTAATTTGTGGATGTTGGAGTCGCTACTAGCCAATAAATCTCAGAATCCCGCAGTCGGCTAAAATCTGCGAAATACATAAGGTTGGAGAAATCCGGAAACTCTCCTACTTTAGATTGACTCCTGATCTTCGATCCGGGATTCTGGGTAAGGGACCTCGGTTACAAAGAGGGAAGGTGTTAGGCACCCTCTCTGCCCGTACAAAGGTACGGTCTCTACTTGGTGTGGTAAAATAATCTCAAGGGATGATGGATGCTGTGGTCGAGATGGGACTAGGCACACACGCGGATTTCTAATGTAGCAAGATTCGAGATTTCGACAAGTCACAGATCATACGTCCAATGGCATGTCTAAAAGGTGGATGAAATGATGCTTATATAAACGAGGTAAGAAAAGTGGACTAGACTATTAGGAATTTCTGATGTGACAGGATCCGATATACAGCAAGTCACAGAGCATACGTTCACTAAAAATCTAGAGAAGCAGGGGAGTTGAGAAGGGAATAGATGTCATGATGAATGGTTATGTATAAAATGAATGAAACTTTGGCTTGAACTTGAATAGGCTAAAACATGGACCAAACCATGATCAGACTGGACTAAGCTTAGGAGTTGGAAAGGTTAAGAAGAAGGACTAGGGGGTAGCTAAAAAATCATAACTTGAAGGCTTAGGAGCTCCTTCCCTCCTTCACTCTCTCTCTCTCTCTCTCTCTCTCTTGGTTGTTGGTGTGTTGTGTTGTTGTCATTGTTAAAGTGAGAAGAGGATAGGGCTATTTATAGCCTTCTCCAATGGTATTGTGGTAATTTTTGAAAAGGTGAAGGGTGAAAGCTGACGTGGTAGCTTGAGAGTGGTTGAGGAGAGAGAAACGCCACATGGCACACTCCCATTGGCTCTTGGGGTTGGTAAAAAGGTAAATAGTATCGGTTGGAAGGGAAATTTCAGGGGAAACTTGACTTTCGGGCACAAAGACAACTGTTGCTCGAAGGACACATGCGCCCCTTGAGCGGAGGTAATTAGAGTACCGCTGGCGGTAGTCAAACTACCACCCGAACTTTGGTCGGTGGGCCTCGTTTGGTGCGCTGGCTCATCCGATAGTCTTCTTTCGGGCTTTTGGGTTCGAATAAGTGGGTTTCCATGCTGAATTGCGTGTATATTCTAATTTTGATAGGGTTTAGGTTTTGAATTGGAATCCGGGTTAGGCTAGGTTTAAGGTCTAAGCTGAGGTTAAGCTGGGATTTAGAGGTTCAGATTAGGGTTTCAAGATGTGGATTAGGGTTTCGAGGTTTGGATCAAGGTTTCGGGTTCAGATTAAGGTTTCGGATTCTGATTAGGGTTTCGGGGTGCGGATTAGGGTTTCGAGGTTCGGATAGGATCATGGTTCTCGGACTGTCTTAGCCTTCTCAAGATATTAGCCTGGGTGGGGTGTTTACAGATGCCCATCTTTGGCCAAGGTTGCGAGCAACCGAGCGCCAAAGCGAGTGGACACCCTACCCTTCTGATTAGAAAGGTTAGTGATTAGAATCTATTACCTACCATTGTATCATTGTCAGTTGATTGTTTGGAAAAGAGATGACTTGCACAAATCATGAGGGTTGAGGAAAACCTTATGAATGTCCATGCGCGTTCGTACGGCATTACAGGTCACCAATCACAACCCTTTCACGTTAGATTATTAATAGCATTGGAGGGTAAGTCTAAAAAGTAGGGCCTCTGCGCGTTGGTGCAGCTTTACGAGGATTCCCGTACTGTTTGGTTTGTCTTTCCTTTGCTATGTAATCACACAGGAGTATTCGATCCATTTGATCGTCAAAGTGGTTAGCTGCCCTGCGCATTGGTGCGGCCTTACAAGGAACTCACTACGCCGACCTGGACTCGATCAAATTTTATGAATATCCCAGACTAGGTATGTGCAGGTAATTTTTTACCATGCAATCTTCTGATTCTAATACTTTGGTTACAATGGATTGTTGTCGCTTCGAGTTTGATTATTCTTTTAAGAGATAGATCCAATCGTTTTTTACTAGCATCCGTACGACTATCTAGATATGGAGATCGGGCCAATCGTACTTGTATCATGTACGGATTCGATTATCCTCTGGAGAAACCGAGGGAGACTGAATCTTATTTAGCTGTTTGCACTGACCATAACTGGAGAATATGGAAGATTATTCAGTGTACTGCGTGTCGCGTGCATTTTTTGAAATCTAACCTCATTGGAATTAGACTCCTTGGAGATTTTATTTGAAAAATATATTTTTTTGGATTTTTTAGAAAATATCCATTCGATCTCGCGGGAGGGCATCGTCGTCCGGTTTTTATTTTGCAGAAAAGTCAGATGGCCTTCACTAATAACTTAATGGGGTTGATGATTTTAGAAGGATCATCCTTTCTTTGAGGTTATACTCCCTGGGGATTTACTTTATTTCTATTTTTATTTATTTATTTATTTATTAGCTTGGTGAGCTTTTGACATGTGGGCCTTGTGGACTTTGAACTTGTGGGCCTTGTGGGTTTTGAAATGTGGGCCTCTGGGGCTTTGAACTTGTGGGCCTTGTGAGCTTTGAAATATAGGCCTTTGGGACTTTGAACTTGTGGGCCTTGTGGGTTTTGAAAAGTGGGCCTCTGAGGCTTTAAACTTGTGGGCCTTGTGAGCTTTAAAATGTGGGCCCTTCGGGCTTTGAAATTGTGGGCCTTGTGGGCTTTGAAATGTGGGCCTCTAAGGCTTTGAAATGTGGGCCTTGTGGGCTTTGAAATGTGGGCCTCTGGGATTTTAAAATGTGGGCCTCTGGGGCTTTGAAATGTGGGCCTCTGGGGCTTTAAAATTGTGGGCCTTGTGAGCTTTGAAATGTGGACCTCTGGGGCTTTGAACTTGTGGCCTTATGGGCTTTGAAATGTGGGCCTCTAGGGCTTTGAAATGTGGGCCTCATGGGTTTTGAAATGCGGGCCTCTGGGGTCTTTAAACTTGTGGCCTTGTGGGCTTTGAAATGTGGGCCTCTAGGGCTTTGAAATGTGGGCCTCGTGGGTTTTAAAATGTGGGCCTCTGAGGGCTTTGAACTTGTGGGCCTTGTGAGCTTTGAAATGTGGGCCTCCAGGGCTTTGAACTTGTGGGCCTTGTGGGCTTTGAAATGTGGGCCTCTAGGGCTTTAAAATGTGGGCCTCTGGGGCTTTGAACTATGGGCTTATGGGGCTTTACACTTGTGGGCCTTATGGATCCTCGACTTTGTTGGCTACTTGTCCTATATATGCATGTATATTTTTATTTTTGTTCTTGTAAAGGAAGGAAAACAATATACTTGTAAAAAAGATGTTTTAAAGGAATAAGAATTTTTGTTTGTGCCAAATTGTCAGTGTTTGCTTGTGTTTCGATTTTTACATTGGATGATTGGGATCAGAATATTAAACTCAGTCCATGTCAAATCTTGTATTCTGAGTTGTTTACCAGGGATCTCTGTTCCCTGAGAGTAGCGCATATATAGGATCATGCCCCTTGGATTTGGATAGTCTGACAGAATTCTGATACAGGACTTATCTCTTCCTTGTGCTTTTTCACTTTGCTCGTTGCCTTGGCTTCTTTTGTATCTGCACTTTTTTTTTGTTTCTTTTCTAGCCATTTTTGCCCAGAGCGCCTTTTTAGGTTTTCACTATGACTGGCTTTCTCATCATTTTTTCCCATGACGCCCTTTCAAATTTTTACCACGTCCCGAGTTTTTGTTCTTGTCACCCCTTGCAGTTGTGCTCTTTTTACCATTTGTGCCTTTTCAGGTTTTCACCAAGTCCGCTTCATGCCTGCTGTTTTTACTCAAGGTGCCCTTTCGGGTGTCCACCTCGCCTGTTTCACTTAAACATGTTATTTTTCTTTTGATTTTTCTTTTTCTTTTAAAGTAACAGAGGTGGGAGGCTAAACTTCATTCATTGTCGGCCGATTGGTGAGCTACCTGACTTTGTCTTCAATCATGACCATAAAGCTATTGACATTGGGTTTAAACAATCCTGAGGGGAAATGAGTTGGTGACTTGTGTTCTCACCCAATTGGTTCGACTCTTCTTTTCTCTTTTTTTTTTCTTTTTTTTTGGACTATGCACTTTATTCGTCCTTTTTTTTTAACTTTTTTTTTTACCCTTTATTTTTTTAGAACACTTATTAGAAGGAATGATGATGGAATGTACCTCAGGATGCTAACCTCTGATTGTTTGACTTCAACTTTTCGATTGTAGCTGTTAACATAGTTAGGTAAGCTTACCTGTGATAGATGTTCACGTTTTCGGCATTGGTGGGCTCTAGAAGATCTTTGCCCCTAATGATGGTGAGACGAAAGGTACCTCCTGAAAAAAGCCTTTGCGAACGATCAATGGATCATCCTAGGATGGCTTGGACTTGCCCCCTGGATCTAGTAGGCGCAATGGTAAGATATGCATTATCATCATGTTGCTAACCTTTCTTTCAGACTTGATTGTCGTTGGCCCTAGCGATCATCGTACGCTTTATGTCTGCAAGATGTAGTTGGTTGTATCAAGGTTATCATCAATCGTTTTCCTTGACTTTTCTTTTTCATTCGTACCAATGATGTAGGATGTTGTCGACGCCCGCTTTTGTCTGCCACGATAATGTAGTCATGACCATTGGATGCCTTTGGGGTCATTCTTTTGATAATGTCCACACCCCATAATGAAGAAGGGCTAGAGTGTTGTCAGGTTATAAAGACTCGAAGCACTTCCTGGCATGCTGCAATAACTTATCTTCATCGTTCATCAGTAGACTCTATTATAGACTTCAGACATGATCTTGACAGCTTTGGTGGGCTTGACTTCAGGCTTCATAGCAGATGGTGTATGGCTAGCTCTTCATTTAATCTGGGTAAGGCTACATAGGAGAACCCAAAGTTAGATAGCCACGGGTCTCAGGAATTCTATCATTGTCTGCTTGTATTTAGGAGGCAAGGATCTCTTAATGCGTACTGTTCTAGGGAGCTCAAGGGATCCCAAGTTCACAATTTCAAAATCGTTCGTGATGACATTAACCTTTATTTCGAACTTTTAGAGGGAATCCTTTAGCTCGAGAGTCAGATCATCATTTTCCACATCTTAGGCTTCATTCAAATCCATGAGTTTGAACTTTAACTCTAAATCAAAATCATATGAGTCGATTTTAAACTCGGGTGTTGTAACAGATGCATTTGGCACATTATTGCTTGTGAGTTTTGAAAGATTTTCTATTGTTTTTTGTGTTTTGAGAAATTTCTGATTTTTTATTATTATTTTTTTTTTGGATTTTGACAAGTATCTGATTTTTTGACATTTTTGAAATATTGTTTTTGGCTTTTGGGAAATTTCTGATTTTTTTTTTTAAATTTTGACTAGTATCTAATTTATTTATTTTTTGGTATTTTGTAAATATCCAGCGTTTTTGGCTTTTTTGAAATTTTCTGATTTTTTTTTTAGAAAGACGACGATGTGAACCAGGGATTGCCCGATTCGGCTCGAGGAGCCAAACGCTATTTTTATTGTGCCGTCTTGGGGATCGCGAACCAGCTACTGCCCTGCACTACCTCCCCTTAGGAGGCAGGGCCAGACAGATCAATAGGTGGGCTCTCACCATTGTGCCCAAATGTCATAATAATTCGGGATTGGGTTTTGAGTTGGTGTTGGATGTCACTTTTCTCAGCTCATCCCCGATGCATTGTGACTCTTTGGATTCTTCCAGATTGGGTGAGATCCGGACTGTGGTCTAGTCAATCAGGGGCAATTCTTACCCCTTGCCCAAGTCATTTTCAAGCAGCTCGGTTAGCCTCTTTCCGCTCATTTGATCCTTCATGGTGGATCTCGGCCTGTCAACCGGATAGATGATCCCTTCTCTGATGGATTTGATTGATGTGTGGATGAAGGGATCATCATCCTCTTGCCGACTTTGCCCTCCTTCGGTCCATTTGTGCTTTGCTATCTCACCCATAAGAGGCAGATGTTCCAATCCTCTCATGCCTGCATTCTCTTGATAGTCGAGCTGATAATAAAAGTGTTGGTGCTCGACTGGAGGGAAAACATAGTTTGATCCGATGGGACATGCAAGAGGTATGCAATTCATAGTAACGAATTCAAGACTATGGTATGGAATATCTTCATCGGAGCATTGTATGTCTGTGATCGGGATATCTAGCTCTCGACGGTTAACTGCTTCTATCAGAAAGATTTGTTCAGGATCATCTAAAATGGTCAGCGCCTTGTCTCTGAAAATGTGCTTGGCCTTTTGGTGAAGAATTGAAGAGAGAGCCTTGACTCTATGGATCCAAGACCGATCAGGGAGGAGATGAAATAAAGCTGTGATGTCAAAGACCTGAAAAGTGATGGTTGATGCTTTGGGACTAATCAAGATTTCGACGTTAATCTCTTCCTCGACCATTCATCCTAGACTCTTCTCTTGAAGGATTGAAGACTGAGTAGAGCTAGGCAAATCCCTTTGAGCAGCAGAATTTCCTTCATAGAAAGTCACCACATGATTGAAGCTGGGCCCTGATTTTGTTAGGGCATGTGGTATGTTGATCTAAGAAGGGACATTTTCTTAGAGCATGACGGTTGAAGTAGGGGGCAGATAAGCAGGTAGTGCCCCTTGCGAGACAGAGGATGTGTAGATTGGATTGATTGGGGGTGGCTCTGAGGGCATGGAGATTGGACCGGCTGGAGATGCCCCTTACATATTTAAGGGCGCAGAGATTGGATTGGATGGGCATGTCCCAGATTTTTTCCGACTTGGAGATAGACATCCTTAGGCAATGGATCGATCATAACACCTTACTGACTTCTCAGAACTTAATCTCAAAGTTTAAAATCCCTTTTCAACCCATTTCCTTCACAAACATCACCTTTTACCACCTTATTCTTCAAAATTTTCTAAGTACCTCTATATTAGACGCTAATCTTAACATTTAAATGATGGAGAATGATACTTAAACTTAAATTTACTATAACAGTAAATATATAAATAAAAAAATGGGTTTTGGGCCATTAGTCTTATAGAATCTGACAAAATAAATAGGTAATTTGGATAGAGCAACCTAGTCTGTCGTAATTGGGTGACACGTAGTTAAGTACTAAACTAAACAATCAATGGATTTGGCTTGAACCACTTTCTATACAAACTAAAATTCCTAAAACCATTAAAATCACTACCTCAACATTACTTAAAAATCTAGGAGGAATTCCAATACCTAGTTACTCTCGGGAGCACACTGAAACTCCGTAACGGACCTGGAACGAGCGTCAAAAGTCCGATGACCGCAAAATTATAAGGTTATAATCACCTTACTGGGCTTGACAGTCATCACGGGAATCGAGTCCAAATAGTATCAAGAAATGCACAACTTGAGCCCGTAGCGAAGTGTGTGAGAAAAGTGAATATCTTTAGAAAATGAACTCAAACATAAGTGATTTGAGTCATTCACTTGCAGGCCAAATTTAAGGTTTTTAACCGTTAGATTCTGACCTAACTACACCCTTGGATCAGGAAAATTTCCTTACACATGTCAGTGTACTTGTGGCCCCGATCGAGCAAGTAGACTGAAATTGGTCCTCTACGGTCGATCCACAAATCCGATCAGACTGAAATCTTAACCTGGCCTAGATCCATTGCCACGGAACTTACCCTATGCCGTAGGTGAGTAATGGACCTCCAGATGAGCCCTGTTTATCAAAAACAGACTCCCTTTGGCTATAACCTGAGTATACCATGTCCCTGGGGCCATTTGAACCAGTTCTGGGCCTATATAAGACCCTTAACCCACCCATCTCTCTCACATACGAATTTGCTCCAAACCCTAGGAGAGAGAAGAGAGAAAAGAGGAGAAAAGTATGGGGAGAGAAGAGAAAGAGTGGGAGATCATTGCTGGGATTCTCTCCCACAACTCCACGCCTCGATTCACCCTTCCACATCGCTTCACGATCGTCTCCAACTTCGATTTGGGTAAGGAATCCTAACCCTAATCTCGTTTTAGGAATCTAAGTAGAAGAATCAGTGAAATAGCTAACCTCTTTCATGAGTTAGGTAGCCATTGTGCTGTAGATAAAGACGTAGGGTTCGAACCGGGTTCTTAATCGGCGTACTGGCAAAAGGTGCGAACTATAAATGTTTAGGTTATGATTTTCAAGGCTTACAATGGCAAGTAATGATTTATGTCTAACTTGATTGCTGCTATATGATCTTAGTTACAACGTTTTCAATATATCATATATGTGTAAACTAGGTTGTATACAAAATGCATTCCATGTGTTTGTTGAAATGTTTAAATGAATATGAAATCACGATTTGAGCTTGCCATGACTATTAACCTAGGATTCATGTTTGTTGTATGTATGACAATCCCTTTATGACAGGACTTGCCATAATGTATGTCGTAACTAATTTAGTCTATGTAAAATACAAAATGCATTCCATGTGTTTGTTGAAATGTTTGACTGAACATGAAATGGTGAATTGTGCTTGTCATGATTTCTAATCTAAGATCCATGTTTATTATATGCGTTATAACCTATGTTGTGTAGGAAATTGCTATAGTTCATGTCATAACTAATCTAGTCTATGTATTTGGTAATGTGTAGGCTAAGTATTTGATAAAATGTCCGAATGAGATATTGTTTGTGAATTGTATTTAATAAGGGTGTTGAGATAGAATTCTCAATTACCTTATCTATATGTATAATTTCCTTCATGTAATCTTAATTCAACTATGCAATTTATGGATGAATTGAAATGTCCGGTAGCATGTTTAATATGTTGATAAAATATTCAAATGAGTGTTGTACTTGGATTGTTTGTTAAATGCCTATATGATTATCACATGTCTCCACATGCTGCATTTGAGTATGATTAAGACTACTACGTAGTCGGTCAATCGATAACGATTCTGTTTGAGTGGCGAATTAATCTCGCCACGTTTGATACGTTCGGTAAATCCGAGACGTACGATGATTGTCGACAGTGGTACCATGTCGATTAATTCAACGTGCGCTCGTACGAATCAAACTTGTTTAATAAACCGATGTGCCTATTGTGTGCTTACCATGTATGAACGCTACGCTTAAATCTAAGGTACCACTTACCAATGTAAAAGCCCGTTTCAACCATGGTACCGTGATTCGCTAAGACTCATGAGTGGGCATGGTGGTATGAGACACTGTGGTTGAGCTGTCAGCCTACACTGGGGTGACGAGCCTCCTCGTAGTGACCAGCGAGCAACCCAAACTCGTAAGCCGAATACGGTGGTATAGAACACTATATTCGAGTTGTCGGCCTACCCCAGCGCAGCCTGGCTGTGGTCCCCAGTCGGATTGGTGATGAGCCTTTGAAAATAGATTGTCAGTTGGTAGGGCACTGGTGGTGTGACCTCGAGTACAAAATAGGCCTACACTGACAGTGACGAGCCTCTCGTAGCGACCTAGAGTGTAAACTCTCGAACTTATCTATCGTATGTGATTAACTAGGATTGACAACCCTAGATAGATCATTGTTTGGGTAAATGATATAAAGGGAGGTACCTTAGCTTCCCAAACTTGCAGTATGAATAGGTCTAATTAAGAACTTGGCTAATCACGTACATGCAGCGTATTTGCATTTGCCTTTGGTGTTAGAGTTGAGCATAGAGGAAGGGGTGCATACCACGATCGTGAGATGATATCGTTGAGGGAGTGCAAGCGAGGGCATGTATCATTATAACATATCATCCCTACATTAACAAGAGTACTTAGGACATGATTGTTGTACTGCTTTATCATTACTGCTTGACTGAATTGATAACATGTTAACCTTTACTTTTATAGTTCCACTGAATTAGCTATCATTCCCACCTAGGACGGTGTTTTAAACACCACCTAGACTCTAGTTTAGATGCAGGTGATGGCGAGGTCTATACAGCAGAGTTGACTTTTTAGGCGAGAAGGAAGAGTTCTCCTATATTTAACTATCGGGCGGATCTATATATATCTCATACCGATGCGCAGGGACTACTAGGATACTTATTTAGTTGAACAAATTTACTTCCCGCATTTATATGGTTAGAAACAATACATGTATATATTTAGCCCGGTTTCATACTCATACTCTGAAATTTGTGAAACATATGCTTTATATATATCTATCACAGTCTTCCGCTTGCATAATTTAACTATCTCTGGAGTATGATATGCTGATTTAGCATAATCCCACTCATGTTTAAATGCACTAATATGGACAACATTCAATCATCATTATCTATGTTGCATAAGTGATGCATTGGAACTCGAGAGTAGAGCTTTGCTCAACTCCCGATTTTCAGGGCATTACAAGATGGTATCAAAGCATGATTTGGATTAAACTGGACCTGGGTTATGGTAACACGACGCACACTGATGCACTCTGATTTAGGAAAGGGACGATGGAATTTAGAGACGGCATTAGGATCCCAAGGGTTCGCCGACAGACGAGACCGAATACTGTAACTTAGTCTACAACGTATCTTCGATCACGTGAATCGACCTAGGTCGCCTCTAGGCCGTTAATCAATGGGTTTGAGTCGTTAGTTGATGAGGCCACTATGGGGAGATTGTCTTAGCCCTTATTCTGGCTTCAACTTGTTCTCCAGCACGGATGAGTTGGGTAAAGTTGGCATATGGATACGAGACGAGGTATCCAGAAATACTCAGGTTTGCTGAGTGAATGATCATGTATATTTGCTCCTCGTTGTCAATGGGTGTTTTCATTCTGCCGGCCATTACCCGCCACCGTCCAACATAAGTTGATAATGATTCATCATTCTTCTACCTTAAGGCAGTAAGATCCGCCCTTTTGGGCGCTACATTAAGATTGTACACAAAACGATCAATGAAAGCTTGAAAAAATTGTTCCCAAGTTTTAATTCGATGGTAGTTTAATGATGTGTACCAATCTAACGCATCGCCTTTTAAGGATTTTTGAAACAAACGGATCAACGCTCCATCATTACCTGCCATAGTATTAAGCTCTCCACAAAATGCTCTTAAATGATCCATGGGAACCCCGTACCATTATATCTTTTGAATTTTAGTACCTCAAAGTTTTGAGGTACCTTTGCATCAGGGAAGGGATAAAGATCCCTGAATTTGGTGGATGGGAGATCTACCCCCTGCTGTTTCAGTGACTTCCTCCGCATTCTTGACTGTGGGAGGTTGCATTTGATAGTGGTTCTCATCAATGAGAGGCTATTGGAAAGGATTGTCGACCGAGGAAAATTGGCCTTGAAGGTAACTCCTGTTACAGGGAGGATGCTGGAAAGTTGAGATGACTGGGGCACTAGGCGATGATACTTGTATAGTTTGGGCAACCCCTCTTTCGATACAGTGGGCAAGAAGGTCCTGTAAAGCCTTGAGATTTTGGGCCATATCGGCCATGAATGCAGTGGTTGCAGTATTATCAGCCATGAGCTCAGGTGATCTGAGGGATGCCTTTTAATAGCAATGGTTTCTTCTTCCTAGTTTACCATGGCAAGTTTGGATCAGCTAAGCATGGGGTGAACGGAAGCCTTAAATGAGTGCAAGCCAAAGATCAATTCTCATTTTTTTTATGCAAGGTATGAATGCAAATGTTTATATGTAGAATATCCCCTAAGATTATATTACCACACTATTTCGAGTCGGGTCTCAGCTAGTACGAGCTAGCAAATCCCCAGTGGAGTCGCTATTCTGTGGACGATGGAAATCAATGCCCATGTTAATTTGTATGTTTTGTTTTGATGGTTGGGGTGACTAGGCTAATTTATGGATGTTAGAGTCGCCACTAGCCAATAAATCTCAGAATTTCGCGGTCGACTAGAATTCCCAGAATACATAAGGTTGGAGAAATCCGGAGACTCTCCTACTTTAGATTGACTCCTGATCTACGATTCGGGATTCCAGGTAAAGGACCTCGGTTATAAAGAGGGAAGGTATTAGACACCCTCTCTACCCATACAAAAGTACGGTCTCTACTTGGTGTAGTAAAACAATCTCAAGGGATGATGGATGCTGTGGTCAAGATGGGACTAGGCACACATGCGGATTTCTGATGTAACAAGATCCGAGATTTCAGCATGCCATAGAGCATATGTCCAATGGCATGTCTAGAAGGCGGATAAAATGATGACGAGGTAAGAAAAGTGGACTGGACCACTAAGAATTTCTGATGTGATAAGATCCGATGTACGACAAGTCACAGAACATACGTTCACTAGAAATCTAGAGGAGCAGGGGGGTTGAGAATGGAATAAATGTCATGATGAATGCTTGTGTATGAATGAATGGATCTTTGGCTTGAACTAGAATAGGCTAAAACATGGACCGAACCATGACCAAACTGGACTAAGCTTAGGGGTTGGAAAGGTTAAGAGGAAGGGCTGTGGGGTAGCTAAAAAATCATAACTTGAAGGCTTAGGAGCTCCTTCCCTTCTTCTCTCTCTCTCTCTCTCTCTCTCTCTCTCTCTCTCTCTCTCTTTTGGTTGTTGGTGTGTTGTGTTGTTGTTGTTAAAATGAGAAGAGGAGAGAGCTATTTATAGCCTTCTCCAATAGTATTGTAGTAATTTTTTAGAATGTGAAGGGTGAAAGCCGCCATGGCAGCTTGGGAGTGGTTGAGGAGATAGAAACGCCACGTGGCGTACTCCCATTGGCTCTTGGGGTTGGTAAAAAAGTAAATAGTATCGACTGGAAGGGTAATTTCAGGAGAAAGTTGACTTTCAGGCGTAGAATATAATTGTTGTTCGGAGGACACATGCGCCCCGCAAGCAGAGGTAATTAGAGTACCACCCTGGCCTGGTCCGAGCCGAGCTTTGGTCGGTGGGCCTCGTTTGGTGCGCTTGCACATCCGATAGTCTTCTTTCGGGCTTTTGGGTTCGAATAGGTGGGTTCCCATGCTAAATTGCGTGTATATTTTGATTCTGACAAGGTTTAGGTACGGATTGGAATCCGGGTTAAGCTAGGTTTAGGATCTAGGCTGAGGTTAAGCTGGGATTTAGAGGTTCGGATTAGGGTTTCAGGGTTCAGATTAGGGTTTCGGAATGTGGATTAGGGTTTCGAGGTTTGAATCAAGGTTTCAGGTTCGGATTAAGGTTTTGGGGTGTGGATTAGGGTTTCAAGGTTCAGATAAGATCATGGTTCTCGGACTATCTTAGCCTTCTCAAGATATTAGCCTAGGTCGGGTGTCTACAGGATATAACACATACTTTATAATGGGACCCACAGAACCTGTTATTGTCAATGACCAGCTTTATAGGTGGGGTGTGGTACACCAGCGAATCCGCTTCCCATTCTCGGTACTCAACCTGTCAGTAGCAAATCCGCGTCCGGATCAGCCATGGATAGGTTGAGTAGCCAAACTCCCTACCGAAGTGACATCATCAGGTTCTGTGGGCCCCACCATGGTGCTTATTTTGTATCCACACCGTCCATCCATTTGGAGAGATTATTTTAAGTTATGACCAAAGAATGAGCCACATACAAAGCTTTAGTGGACCCACTACAGAAAACAGTGGGGAGAGTGACACCTACCGTTAAAATTTTCTAAGGGCCACAAAAGTTTTCGATCAAGCTAATATTTATGTTTTCTCTTCTTTCATATCTGCGTTAACTTATGAATAAATTGGATTTCAAATAAACATAATGGTGAACCTTAGGAAGTTTCCAATAGTTGGCGTCACTCTCCCCATTGTTTTCTGTGGTGGGGTCCATTAAAAGTTTGGATCTGCCTTATTCTTTGCTTTATGCCCTAAAATAATCTCTTCAAATGGATGGATGGTGTGGATGTAACTCATACATCATGGTGGATCCCATCACGTAGCTCAACCAGTAAGTAGCTAATCCGCATACGATAACTTATCACGAAATCCGTGCAGATCTACTGGTATGAATGGTAAGGAGCTTTGAGTTGTCACGTGATGTATGGGTTTTATCCATACCGTCTATCCATTTTTCCTTATCATTTCAGGGCATTATCCCAAAACTGAGGCAAATCCAAATCTCAAGTGGACCACACCACAGGAAGCAGCGATGATAATGATTCTCACCCTTAATTTTTTTTAGGGCCCACCATTTTGTTTATTTGACATCCATGGATAATTAGGTCATACATATCTGGATGATGACAAAAATCAAATATCAGCTTGATCCAAAACTTTGGTAGCCCCGGGAAGTTTTAATGGTGAGAGTTCAACCAACACTGTGTGGCCCAGTTGAGATTTTGATCTACCTCATTTTTTATGTTCATACCATAAAATTATTTTTAAAAATGTATGGATGACGTGGATTTATCGCTAACATCTTGGTGGGACCCAGGCTTCCATGACATTTGTTGGAGAGTCAGGGAGTAAAGAGAAGATACGAGAAAGGAAACTCATTCTTTCAAACTCGCTTATAAGAGCCTTTATTCAAACCATCTACCTTATTCAACTTTTGATAGCAAGTTTCGCGTGCGCAACAGAGCGTTTCTATCAACTATCGGATAAGGTAGATGGTCTGAATGCTCTTTAACTCTCGAAAGGATGCGGCAAAAGTATTTTCACATGAAATTTTTCCGCTGAGATGCTAGGTGGGACCCACCAGGATTTTAGTGATAAATCCACGTCGTTCATACATTTTTAAAAATGATTTTATGGTATGGACCCAAAACTGAGGTCGATCAAAATCTCAAGTGGGCCACATAGTGTTGATTGAACTCTCACCATTAAAAACTTCCTAGGGCTACCAAATTTTTGGATCAAGCCGATTTTTGTTTTTTTTCCATCATCTAGATCTGTATGACCTAATCTACAGGTTGGATGTCAAATATCACGGTGAGCCCTAAAAAATATTTAATGGTGAGAATCATTATCACCGCTGCTTCTTGTGGTGTGGTCTACTTGAGAATTCGATCTACCTCAGTTTTGGGATAATGCCCTAAAATGATAAGGAAAAAAGTAGCCCGCCTGAGATTTTTCTTATCATTTCATGTCATTATCTCAAAACTGAGGCAAATCTAAACCTTAAGTGGACCATGCCATAAGAAGCGGCGGTGATAATGATTGTCACTGATAAATATTTTTTAGGGCCCACTGTGATATTTATTTGACATGCAACCTGTAGATTAGGTTATATGGGCCTGGATGATGGAAAAAAAAAAACAAACAAATATCAACTTGATCCAAAAATTTGGTAGCCACAGGAAGTTTTTAATGGTCAGAGTTCAATCGACACTGTGTGGCCCACTTGAGATTTTGATCTACCTCAGTTTTGGGTTCACACCATAAAATCATTTTTAAAAATATATGGACGGCGTGGATTTATCACTAACATCTTAGCAGGACCCACCTACCATCCCAGCAGAAGAAATTGAGGTGAAAGTGGAAGATACTTCCACTGCATCCTTAAGAAGAGTTAGAGAATGGGGTGAAGAGACGTGTGGGAGAAGGAAACTCTCTTTCAAGCCCGCCCTAGGAGCCCCTTCATCCAGACCTTTACCATATACGACTGTTAACAGAAAGGACATGCGAACCGCGAACCAGCGTATGCGGGGCGTACAATGAGGTCGCTCACGTAAGGTCGTATGTTCATGGTTACTTAGGGCCGTGGATGTACACGACCTGATATATGTTAAAATAACCCTATTTGCAGCAAACCTTGCCCGTACACTTCTCTCTCCCCTCTTGAGGAAACTCTCCCTGCTGCTCTCCCTATCTCAGCCTCTCTCTCTCTCTCTCTCTCTCTCTCTCTCTAGAGTACCCTTCTCTCTCCCTCTTCAAAAAACCCATTTCCAGCCCCATCTCCCTGCTGCTCTCTCCCTATGTCGGCCTCTCTATCTCTCTCCTTCTCTCTCAAGTGGCAACGGCAACTCCTTTCTCTCCGTTCCTGCATCTCTCTCCATCCCAAGCCGCGACGCAAGCACGGGACTGCAAGCGCACGCCCTCTCCCTTTGGTCTCTCTCTCTCTCTCTCTCTCTCTCAATCTTTTGAATTTTTTTTCCAGTTGATGTTGATTGGAACCCTCTTCAATTTCGATTATTGTTTAATTAAAGGTGGTAATATAAAATTCTTATTGATTTCAATTATTCAGAAAATTTCATGATTTTTTTTTTTTTCAATTTAAAGAAATTCAGTAATGATCATAAAAAAACTGATGGACAACAATGATCAGAAATTCAGCAATGATCAGAAAATGGCGGAGGATTTGGCCCACCAAGATGCATGTGTGTTATCCACGCTGTCACGTGTTGAGTAAACTTGACGGGGCCCACCGCAATGTATGTGTCTTATCCACGCCGTCCATCACTTTTTTTCCAGTGGACCACATCACAGGAAATCGTGGGTATAATGACGTCCCGTTGAAGCCCTTTTAGGGCCCACAATGATGTTTATTTGTCGCATGGACATGGATGAAGGGAAAACAGAAATATTTAAGAAAGCAGCTCTCACCTTCATCATGTGTGCCTGTATTTGGCAACTGCATGTCAGCTGCTACAGTTGATGTTAGCCCATCTGGCATCTGCTTCTGCAACTCTATAGGCAATTGCTCATTAACACGAAACCACACTTGTCATAAGAAAATATTTTGTATAAATGAGCAGAAAAGAAAGTGCCTCAGCATCTAAAACTATCATTGATGCAGACAATCTTGAACTAACCAAGGTTCATGGAGATGAATGGCCAATCAAGCGAAGACCTTGCCTGCGTGATGTCTGGTTTGTATCTGGCGAGCCTCTAAGCATGTCCTGTACAGAAGGCATCCAAGGGCCCGCAGGAAACAAAAGCTACTCAAGCTCTAGGCCCTGATAGGGAGTTAGTCTACTTGAGACTCTAGAATTCCAAATCTAGAATTCCTCCAGATATCTCAAAAGAATCTGTCAGGCACAATCCCTTTTGCAATTTACAATCTCTCTTCACTATTTCTATTGTCAGTCACGTTGAATCGCCTTCACGGGATGCTTCCGCTGGATTTAGGCCTCTGTCTTCCTAATCTCCAGTTGTTTTATGTGTCACCGATTTACCAGTCAGATTCCTGTTTCACTAGCCAATGCTTCATTGCTTCAAGAGCTCTATTTCACCCACAACGATTTTACTGGCGGAGTTCCTATGAATGTCGGGACTCTTCAGTATTTTCGTATATTCACCATTGGCGGTAACCGACTTGTAGGGAATCTCCTCAGCTTGACCCAATTGAATCTGGATCATAACCATTTCACAGGTACCATTCCTATCAGTATAGGGAAGCTTCAAAAGCTGCAATTTTTAGACTTGTCGGTGAACAGATTTTCTGGGTGAATTCCGTCTTCCTTAGGTAACCTCACTGAACTGAATGAGCTTTACCTGCAAGAAAACAGACTATTCGGAAACATCCCTTCGAGTCTTGGAAATTGCCAAAAACTGATAGTTTTAAACATCTCTCAAAATAACCTTAATGGTACAATACCCAAACAGCTCGTTAGCCTGTCGTCTCTGTCAAAATCTCTCAACTTAGCTAGAAATTCATTGATTGGGTCCCTGCCCTTGGAAGTGGGTAGCTTGAAAAATCTTCAAGAACTAGATGTTTCGGATAACAAATTGTCCGGCGAAATTCCTGAAACGCTAAGCAGTTGCCAGAGCTTGGAACGCTTGCATATGGAAGGTAATGCCTTTCAAGGGACCATTCCTCAGTCTTTAAACACCTTGAGAAGCCTTGTAGAGTTGGATTTCTCGCGAAATAACTTGAGTGGGGGAATTCTAAAATATCTAGAGAGTTTTACTTCTTTGCAGACACTAAATCTTTCTTTCAATGATTTTGAGGGTGAAGTGCCTATCCAAGTGATGTTTGAAAATGTAAGTGCGATTTCAGTCATTGGAAACAATCAACTTTGCGGTAGTATCCCAAAACTTTACCTACCCAAATGCTTTGTTCCAAGATCCAAACGGCGAAGGTCTTTAAACCAAGTAGATAATGTCAAATTAAATCCACCAGCCTGTAGCCATGTAGAAGAGGAATGTGTTATATGAAGTAGATAATGTCAAATTAAATAACACCATTAACATGCATTGTTCAAAAAATGACAGACTGATCTTAGTCTCTTATAAAATACAGGGTGATGATTGACTTACCCAGATGCCTACCTTCTCGCTTAGAATATATCTTCTGAACAGATCCCACATCTGAGAGTCAAGCAAAAACAGGAAAAGACTAGTTACCACTTTCATTATCATTGATCAATATCAAATTATCAAGAGCAAATTAGTTCGCCATTAAACCTCTGGATCTCTATGGGCAGGCATTGTATGCTTCCTGATATTGTCTTCTTCAATACCCATCTCTTCAGGCCTGTCAAAGCGCTTGTGATTGGTTGAAATGCTACCAAAATCACACAATTTCCATGCTCCATCAGGTCCCAATAAGACATTCTCAACTTTTAGATCTCTGCAGAATGGAGGCCACATGTGATATATAAAATGTAGAAAAAATGGCATGAGTGCCTGTATTCAACTACTTCATTACTGTACAGCCTGATTTGAAAACTAAAGATAAAAGTTGATTCTTTTTTAATAAAAATCATTGATTTATACAAAAATTACTTTTTCATGAAGGATTTGACAGAGGCAAAGAGCACCACCTGACTATCTCTTTATGTTAGAGTCTATGATCTAGAAAATCATAATTCTTTTAATTAAACTTTCTGTTTTAACCTCATTTTCATATAATATAATAGAAATATATGAACGTAATATTTTATCTCTCCTTGATACTCTGAGATCTACCATTTTTATTCTTTTTAATTTCTAAGACCTAGCAATCAGGTCATTGATTCAATTTATGTATATATGGGGTATGCCTATGGGGCTTTTGATTATACAAGGGCCCATCATAGTCATTTGTTCTATTAATTAGTAGGGTCCATCATAGTCATCTGTAGCATTTATTAGTTGGACCTCGCATATGAGCCAATATTGTAGAGTACTACATGTCCAAATAGCAAGCATTGCTATTTTTTTTGGAGCACAACCCTAAGTTGGATTGAAATGAAATGGCTAAAGATTATATGGTTGTGATATATCAATGTTGAAAGTATTGTTTATTAGGTTTATCCAATATGATCTATCTATTTTAGGTTAAAGTTTGTCATTTGTTATTGTAATTATTTTAGTGCTTATTTTTCTTTATTTATGCCCTTATATTTTTCATTGCTTTGAATAATCACCAGGGTTTACTTCGGAATTATGGGTGAGGAGATGGAGTCACGAGCAAATGTGGGTGTAGGGAATCAACATGGATGGCCTATTACTACATGAAGCACTATTGACACAACAGTTTTTAATCACACTTTAGAGGAACATGGAATATACCATGAAAAAGGAAAAACCACAAATCCATATGAATTCATTCCAAAAGTGCCTGAAGAAGTTAAATCGATGGTTGGTAAGGTATTTACTTTTGTAGGTGATACATACAATTTTTATGACGTTTATGCAAGATGGTGTGGTTTTGAGCATATGAAAAGGTTCTACGCAGAACAGTATGAAAACAGGTGAAACAATAATGCAAAGTTTCACATGTTCCAAAAAAGGGCATCGGGATGGTAAGTATACAGAAGTAGTAGATCATAAGAGAAGACTGAGATGTATGAGCATATGTAATTGCAAGGAAAAGATTGTTGTCCGTAAGAAGGGACAAGATATATGGGAAGTAGTGTTCGAGTTATTAGTATTGCTACAAGTTTCGCTGGCCGGAGATAAAGATATAATATCGTTGTCGCCGATAATATCGCCGATAACTGGAAATGCAGGGAAAAGGGGGGAAACATGGAGAAAATGGTGCAATTTTTCAGTGAAACTTCAGGACATGCCTAAATACACATATTTACATATTCATGAATGAAAAATTTGCAAAAAAAATGCATTAAATTAAAAGTTTCCATTTAATGGGGGCTAAAAGGCATGCGTTGTCATAAGAAATCACTCAAATAGTAACCAAAATGAGTTTATATAATACAAATGCAAGCTTACAACAATTAAGACATGCAAAAGTAAATGAATTGAAAAAAATACACATTTTCGGCCATATTTCATCCCCATATAGAGTGACAAGGTAGCTCGTAATCATTATCCGGATCCCGTGGTAGTTGAGAGTGCTACTGTTGCCCAACATGTTGGCAGTATTGTTCCCAAGTCATCCTCTGCTCGTACTAATTGGGGAACTCTCTTATGTACCTCTGATAGTCATCCTCCCCAAACTGTATGAGTACGCCTAGATGTGGGAATTGCGTGACATACATCAACGGCATTTGCTGAGCAAGTTGCTGAGAGAACAGATTAAGTCCAACCCCGACTCCTTGATAGTATTGTTGCCAGTCATACGGATGCCCCGAATATCCTCCTGTCAAAGTGTCATGACTCGAAGAACTATCTTTCGGCTGCCTCTACCCATGGGTAGATGAGCGTGACTGAATGTTAGAGCCGTCATGGCCATACCCGTGATATCCTTCATGAGCATAAGGTGGGACAGAGGTGGAGCTCCCCTGATCTAAACTTATGTCTATAGATGACAAGCTCTGTGTGAGAGCATCAACTGCGGCGCGTCCGGTTTTCTTCTTCGAACGACGCTTGAACATATATGTGGGCTCTGATGCTATTGCCCTGGATGGTGGACGGGATCCATGATCCACGTCCTGAGTGGCATGGTCAAAGCTCTGCTCCTCAGTGAACTGGCCAACGGATCGTTGGCTCTGAGCCGTCGTGTACCCCCCACCACTGCTACCCCCACCCCCACTAGTACCACCTATACTAGTGTCGGTGCCTCCGTCCCCTCCCTCATCACCATCGTCATTGTCGTTGTCCCCATGACTAGTGTCTGAGTGGGGGTTGTCTCATCATCATCATCACTCACTACGACTTGATGATGGGGAGGGGCCGTGAAGATGCTTCCTCACCCTCATTGGAACGTGCCAAACTCCTCACCAAAGGATCAAAGGAGTCTGTATTCGCCTTCTGTTCGATTACTACCTGATCGACATCAATACCCAGAGATGCTGCTCCCTCGACTACCTGTGGAGCAGGGCTTCCCTCCGCATCATCTAAATCAGCTGATTTGACCCACACATAAAGTGAGTTCTCATCATCATCACCTATCTGTGCCATGTTACCTATAGACAACAGGTCCAGCGGGTTCTGATTTTCCTTCATGTCTCGATTTACCCGCAACTGCCTCTCTCTTAACTTCATATTGTAGTTGCAGTAAACAAGCTTTTGTAGCGGTAGTAAACAAGCTTTTGTAGCTTCTTATATGCCAGCCTGTTCCTCTTGCTGGTGTGTATGAGTGACCATGTGCTTCAATTCCTCTCACACGGTGAGGAGGATACAGTCTGTGCGAGAACATGAACTGCCAATAACTACAGTGCAGGCGTGTCGACTCCGTACATCGCCCACCACTCACCTATATATCCATGAAGAGCTTGTTTTAGTTTGAAGTTTAAATGAAAAATGCAATTACCTAATTATTTTACCGTACTCACACGGCATCATCGTTTCAGTAGATGCTTTTGCCGGTGCGAATGAGAACGTACCCCTCGGATCCCTAAACCACAACAATTATAAATACGGATTCGTAAGTCATTATTTTTAATCACCTATATTTCTAAAGGCTATAAGGAAGAAAATTTATTGCATTACCTGGGTACCGAAATCTGCTTGCGCTGTCGATTCTAGAAACAATCGTTCGAACGCCTCGTGGACGGTCATCGTCAAATCTTGATTCTCATGGAGCCGACATTTATAATGAAATTTGGGATTCAGGTAGTATGTTGAAACTGAAATATTAGTTACTCAGTTGCATTAACATGCAAACAGAAGTGATGCTTAAAGTACTCGGTTGTATTAAAAAACTTACCGGCTTGGTGGAGTGGATGCTCGAGAGTCCCAGTCCATCGATGATCGATGGCATTGATCACCCACTGATACGAACTGGGGATTGCAGTCATTATCCCCTCTCATAATTCTCATAAGCTCATATATTGACCCCATCGAAGACCACATCTCATTATCTGCGACTCGTAGGACCTTGTACATCGGATGTAGGAAGGAAATGACGTTGTGAATTTTATCCCAAAAGGAATCGGAAAGCACCATCTTCAAACAGGTCTTTGCACCCTCAGTCTTCCTCTGATTCCACTGCATGTATCTCTTCGATCTGAACAAATTTCTGAGACCCATGTGGTGCCTGTATAAGCGGTCGAGTGCAATGAAGTTCGTGGTGAACCGTGTCATGCCTGGTCTAACGATGTCCTATTCACAACACTCACGCATTGCAGCCAACAACCATAAGTGATTGTATATAAAGTTTGTCACCCTCCTCGCATCCTGGATGGTCTTCCTGAAAGAATCCCTGTGGCCTATCTCCTCGAGCATTAAATCAATACAATGTGTCGCACACGGGGTCTAATAGAGATTGAACTTCTTCATCGGTTTCTTCCTCGCCTTAATGAACGCACTGCCATTGTCCGTCACAACTTGGACAACATTCTAAGACCCAACATATCTAATCACTCCTTTTAGAAGAGCATATATGTATTCGTGATTTTTTATTCTGGCCGATGCATCAATGGATTTGAGAAAAACGGGTTGCCCTCTACAGTACACCATGAAATTGATAATGGACAATTTGGTGGGTCTCGTCCACCCATCACACATGATTGTCACCCCGTATTGCTTCCAGTTCGGCTTGAGTCTACGTACCCTAGCCTGCATCTCTTCATGCTCCCGATCGAGGTAGACACCAAGAATCTCCTATGGCGCGGGAGGCTTTGTGAAATCAAAAAATGGATGGACGGGGAGGATTTCTCACAAACATCACAGTGGGCCCCACTTGAGCTTGTAGCGCAAGAGTACTGGGAAAGGCTTCCACGGGAAATTTGCATCCCTGATCCGCGCCGCTACGGAAACGGATTGGCTACTCCCCCTGGATGACGAGATAAAATGCAGACATCATAGTAGGGTGGTGAGAGCCAAATAAGAACATGGATTTGAGATGGACTCATGATTATTTTATTTATTATTATTATTTTTAATCTTAAACACAGTCAGACACATGCTCTATCTGCCACCAAGCCACTTGGGCAGGAGATCAGTACCCTGAAAATGATAGGTCCCACCAAGAAGGTTATCTGGCGTAAAAATCAGGCAATCTATGTTGAAATCAATGGACAACTGATGGTCTGACCCAACGTACAGGTGTGGTACGCCTGATGATCTGGCCCACCTGATTGCCAAGTATGGTGATCTTCAATGTGGGGGCTAACGTTTTAATGGTACTGATTTGGTAAACAAATGCCATGTTGGCAGGAAAGCCAGCCATTCAGATTTTGAGATGACCCATCTCCGGATTCCATCTCTGGATTCCAAGTACATGTGTGTTTTTTAGTTACGACAAGTGAGGTGGTGTTCCAGTGATTTAGACCGTTGGTCTGATTAGTCCAACTATGGATTGAATATACCTATCTAGTATTTATTGATTTGTTACCTATAGATAGATGGTTAAGAAAACAAATGCAATCTGGCTAGTGAATGAACAAGTTGGGAGATAACGTCCACCCTTTATTTACATGGACCTATCATGTTGTATGTATAAATCACAACAGGCCCCATAAAGTTTACTCAGTATGCAATCTGAAGACTCTTTCCTCAATTATAACTTATATGAAATTTTGATTTGATCTAACATCTTAGCCCTTGAAATGATTTGGGCTTATTACACTGAATACGAGCCAATGCACCTTTTTTTTGGTCGATTATTGCAAATTTGTATACCACTAGGGAGCAAAATGTCGTTTGGATCGAGAAAAGGAGGAGCAAGGGACATTGGGTGGAAACATGGACGGCCAGTGAAGGGGAATAAATATGGAGCCATATGCAACTATTGTGGCCAAGTGATACGGAGTGGGGGAGTGTCTAGGCTAAAGGAATATTTGGCAGGGGGATATAAGAATGTGAAAGACTGTCCAAGTGTAACAAGGCCAGTAAGAGAGGAGATGAGAAGAGTGTTGACTGAAGCGAAGTCACGCAAGCTGCAACAAATTGATTGGGAGAGGGATATGAGGGAGGAGCTACGAGGCACTGGACGGGGCCTAGGTGTTATTGATGAGCAAGATGACGACGACAATGAGGGGATCGCGTATCCTGACGACTGTGTTACGACTCGAAAAAGGAGGTATTTTAGACAAGTGATTCATGAGTCTCAGGCTTCAGAGTGGGAAGGGGAGCAAAGAAGACGACTTGATGAGAGTAGGTTGTCATTTGGGACGTCCCGACATGAGGCTGGTGGGAGTAGCAGACGATTTGAGGGAGGCAGCAGGCATGGCCTACAACGCACGCAAAGCGCTTGTGTCCCAGATGCACCCATTGTAGGCGTTAATCAAAATAGATTAAAAAATATGTGGAGCAGGGGGCTCAAGGAGAGTGGGTGGTGCTATATGTAGGTGGTTCATCTCGAGCCATGTACCAACAAATGCAGCAGTCAGTCCTCACTTCAAAAATATAATTGAGGAGGTGCAACGTGTCGTGCCCGGCGTGAAGCCTCCCACGCCACAGGAGATTCTTGGCGTCTACCTCGATCAGGAGCACAAGGAGATGCAGGCTTTGGTACGTGGACTCACGCTGAACTGGAAGCAGTACGGGGTGACAATCATGTGTGATGGGTGGACGAGACCTACGAAATTGTCCATTATCAATTTCATGGTGTACTGTAGAGGGCAACCCGTTTTCCTCAAATCTATTGATGCATCGGGCAGAATAAAAGATCACGAATACATATATGCTCTCTAAAAGGAGTGATTAGATATGTTAGGTCTCAGAATGTTGTCGAAGTTGTGACAGACAATGGCAGTGCGTTCGTTAAGGCAGGGAAGAAATTGATGAAGAAGTTCAATCTCTATTGCACCCCGTGTGCGGTACATTGCATTGATTTAATGCTCGAGGAGATAGGCCAGAGGGATTCTGTTAGGAAGACCATCCAGGATGCGAGAAGGGTGACAAACTTTATATACAATCACTCATGGTTGTTGGCTGCAATGCGTGAGTGTTGTGAATGGGACATCGTTAGACCAGGCGCGACACGATTCGCCACGAAGTTCATTGCACTCGACCGCTTATACAAGCACCATGTGGGTCTCAGAAATTTGTTCAGATCCAAGAGATACATGGAGTGGAATCAGAGGAAGACTGAGGGTGCAAAGACCTGTTCGAAGATAGTGCTTTCCGATTCCTTCTAGGATAAAGTTCACAACGTCGTTTCCTTCCTGCATCCGATGTACAAGGTCCTACGAGCCGTAGATAATGAGATGTGGCCTTTAATGGGGTCAATGTATGAGCTTATGAGAATTATGAGAGAGTGGATAATGACTGCAATCCCCAGTTCGTATCAGTGGGTGATCAATATCATCGATCATCGATGGACCGGGACTCTCGAGCATCCACTCCACAAAGCCGGTAAGTTTGTTAATACAACTGAGTATTTTAAGCATCAATTCTTTTTGCATGTTAATACAATTGAGTAACTAATATTTGGGTTTCAGCATACTACCTAAATCCCAAATTTCATTATAAATGTCGGCTCCATGAGAATCAAAATTTGACGATGGCCGTCCACGAGGTGTTCGAACAATTGTTCCCAAAATCGACAACGCAAGTAGATTTCGGTAGCCAGGTAATGCAATAAATTTTCTTCCTTATAGCCTTTAGAAATATGGGTGATTAAAAATAATGACCTGTGGATCCGTGTTTATAGTTGTTGCGATTTAGGGATGCGAGGGATACGTTCTCATCCGCACTAGCAAAAGCATCAACTGAAATGATGATGTCGTGTGAGTATGGTAACATAATTAGGTAATTGCATTTTTTCATTTAAACTTCACATTAAAACAAGCTCCTTATGGATATATATATATATAGGTGAGTGGTGGGCGATGTACGGAGTCGACACGCCCGCACTGCAGTTATTGGTAGTCCGTGTTCTCGCACAGGCTGTATCCTCCTTACCGTGTGAGAGGAATGGGAGTACATGGTCACTCATACACACCAGCAAGAGGAACAAGCTGGCATATGAGAAGCTGCAAAAGCTCGTTTACTGTCATTACAATATGAAGTTAAGAGAGAAGCAGTTGCGGGTAGACCGAGACATGGAGGAGAATCAGGACCCGCTGGACCTGTTGTCTATAGGTAACATGGTACAAATAGGTGATGATGATGAGAACCCACTTTATGAGTGGGTCAAATCAGCTGATTTAGATGATAAGGAGGGAGGCCCTGCTCCACAGGTAGCCGAGGGAGCAGCGTCTCTGGGTATCGATGTCGATCAGATAGTAATCGAACAGAAGATGAATACAGACTCCTTTGGTGAGGAGTTTGGCACGTTCCAATGAGGGTGAGGAAGCATCTTCACGACCCCCTCCGCATCATCAAGTCGTAGTGAGTGATGATGATGATGAGACAACCCCCACTCGACACTGGTCCTGGGAACGACAACGATGACGACGGTGATGAGGGAGGGGACGGAGGCACCGACACTAGTATAGGTGGTACTAGTGGGAGTGAGGGTGACAGGGGTGGGGGTGACAGTGGTGGAGGGTACACGATGGCTCAGAGCCAACGATCTGTTGGCCAGTTCACTAAGGAGCAGAGCTTTGACCATGCCACTCAGGACGTGGACCATGGATCTCATCCACCATCTAGGGTGAGAACATCAGAGCCCACATATATGTTCGAGCGTCTTTCGAAGAAGAAAACCGGACGCGCCGCGGCTGATGCTCTCACAGAGAGCTTGTCATCTATAAACATAAGTTTAGATCAAGGGAACTCCACCTCTGTCCCACCTTATGCTCATGGGGGATATCACGGGTATGGCCTTGGCAGCTCTGACATTCAATCATGCTCATCTACCCATGTGTACAGGCAGCCGAAAGATAGTTCTTCGAGTCATGGCCCTTTAACAGGAGGATATTTGGGGTACCCGTATAGCTGGCAACAATACTATCAAGGAGTCAGGGTTGGACTTGATCTGTTCCCTCAGTACCCTGCTCAGCAAATGCCGTCGATGTATGTCACGCAATTCCCACGTCTAGGCGTACTCGTACAGTTTGGGGAGGATAACTATCAGAGGTACATAAGAGAGTTCCCCAATTGGTACGAGCAGAGGATGATTACGAGAGTTCCCCAATTGGAACAGTACTGCCAACATGTTGGGCAACAGTACTACTCTCAACTACCATGGGATCCGGACAATGATTACAAGCCACCTCATCACTCTATGTGGGGATGAAACATGGCTAGAAATGTGTATTTTTTTTCAATTCATTTACTTTTGAATGTCTTAATTGTTGTAAGCTTGCATTTGTATTATATAAACTCATTTTGGTTACTATTTGAGTGATTTCTTAAGACAACGCATGCCTTTTAGCCGCCATTAAATGGAAACTTCTAATTTAATGCATTCTTTTTGCAAATTTTTCATTCCTGAATATGTAAATATGTGTATTTAGGCATGTCCTGAAGTTTCACTGAAAAATTCCACCAATTTCTCCATATTTCCCCCTTTTTCCCTGCATTTCCAGTTATCGATGATATTTTTGGCGATAACGATATTATTTCTTTATCTCTGGCCAGCGAAACTTGTAGCGATACCGATCACTCGACCACTAGGTGTAACAAGTGGGTTATTGGGCATGATAAATGAAATTGTCCTACATATAAGCAAGTTGATAATGCAGCTGAAGAAGCTAGGTATGTATAATATTTCATATATTTTGCATTTGATTGTTTCTTACATTAAATCCTTCTAAGCTAGATTTATTATTTTTATAATATCAACGCTATTATTGAAAGAGGAAAGGGAAAAGGAGTTGGTAGGCCAAGAGGAAATGCTAAGGGACGGGGCCGTGGTGTACTGTCGAATAAAGCAAATGTAAGTTAAAAATAAACCAACTATTAAAACCAGAACTGTTTTCACTTCATTGTCTTCTCATAGAAAAAAAATACATTTTTATATACTTTCGATTTCAAGTTTCAGTGAATGGGTAACTAAATATTTTTTTCTGAGTTTGTTTACAGGAATAACTTGAGACCATTTTGGCCTATAATTTTGAATCAAGGTATTTTGAGAAAGGTGGGAATCCTTGATGGCAATGATTGTCAACAAAAAAAAACATGTAAGAATAATTGTCCATATTCTTTTCTTTTCTTTTTCTCTCTATACTTTCACCTTTATGTGGTATCTCCTGTTATATTTTTCTACTGATCAACTTTTCTTTGTAGTTGTACAACTTGTTCAAAAGATCCTTTATCATAGATAGGTGAGGCCCATTTCGTTTTGTGGTGCCCACCCGAATCATTGTACTGATTTTTTTGCAGATTCAACAAAGGTACAAGTGGTGTGCTCCCACCTTTCTCAAAAAAGTAGAAGAAGAAGTAAATCAATCATGACTCCCTTGTTTCCCTTGGTAACTTGGGGCGGCACATAATAACTTCTTTTCTTTTCTTTTCTTTTCTTTTTATTACATTATGTTCGTATAGGTCAAATTTGGAATGAATGTGAATTTTGTGTATATGGATTGAATGTGGATTGTTTATGATATGGATTAAGTGTGGAAGAATGTGGATTGTTTATGATATGGATTAAATATGGAAGAATGTGGATTGCTTATGATATGGATTGAATGTGGAAGAATGTGGATGAGGAAGAATATGAATTATTTATGATATGGATTAAATTTGGAAGAATGTGAATTTCTTCTTCTTCTTCTTCTTCTTCTTCTTCTTTTTCATATGGATCGAATTTGGAATGGATGTGAATTTTTTGAATGTGGATTATTTATGTAAATGGGTTGAATGTGTAAGGATTTTGTTGATATGGATGTGGAAGAATGTGGATTGTTTATGATACGGATTAAATATGGAAGAATGTGGATTGTTTATGATATGGATTAAATGTGGAAGAATGCGAATTATTTATGATATGGATTAAATTTGGAAGAATGTGAATTTCTTCTTCTTCTTGTTTTATATTTTTTTTTCATATGGGTCGAATTTGGAATGGATGTGAATTTTTTGATTGTGGATTATTTATGTAAATGGGTTGAATGTGTAAGGATTTTGCTGATATGGATGTGGATTGTTTATGATATGGATTGAATGTGGAAGAGTGTGGATTGTTTATGATATGGATTAAATGTGGAAGAATGTGGATGTGGAAGAATGTGAATTATTTATTATATGGATTAAATTTGGAAGAATGTGAATTTTTTCTACTTCTTTTTATATATATATTTTTTTCCATATGGGTCGAATTTGGATTGGATGTCAATTTTTTGAATGTGGATTATTTATGCAAATGGGTTGAATGTGTAAGGATTTTGCTGGAATTATTATTTATTGGGCTGTGTTGTATTCTGTTGCCCCAAATATGAGTTCAGTTGCTCGATAATAACGAGAGCAAATATATGATATATTCGGCTCGCCTTTGACCTGATATCAACATGGCCCGAGAAGTAATGAATTGCCAGAAAGGGTAAAAAAATAAAGGTCCGCTTAAAAAGAAATGAAGAAATACAATGATCATCCAAATGATGAAAACACATGCATATATGCAAAGCAAATTATCTATGCAGGGGATTTATGCTGCTTCTGCAAAGTGGGAAATTCTTCTTTGATTCTCAACTACTTGCATATTTTCCTTTATGCCCAACTCTTTTAGTATTGAATCAATGATTCTAAAAAAATAGGATCATTTTGCTAGTGATTTGTGTTGTTAAGTAGATTCAAGGTTTAAGACATTTTAATGATGGTTGTGAATCCCAAAAACCATCTCACTAGTGGGTAAGGATGAAATGTATAGATGGATGGGTGTTCATGTGTCCTTTTGTCTTTGGATACGTTCGTGGTGAGACATCATGGAAACAACTTCTGTTGTTGCCTGTTATAGAGCTTGTATTTTAATTGCAAAGCATTGATTTCATGTGTTCATTGTATTGCAAAAGCTACTGAAATACAGTGCATTTATACATCCAATATCAGTCCCATTTGGACAGACATTTGGGTCCACTAGCAAGCTGAACCTGATTGAATCTTTGGATCCATTGGGTTAGCAAGCTGAACCCGAAATAGGATCATTTTGCTGACAATCTTGGGAAGAGTTAAAGGCCTCTTTCATGGATGAATGTTGTTCCCATTGAAATTCTTTTGTTTTCCCTTCCTCCTTTGTCAACAGTTTAATCACTTCTTCCCCACCTTTTTTGCTGTATAAGTTGTTTCTGATAGAGTCCCATTACATTTTGCAGATTTATGCAGTGTCTATTACAATTCGTATTGTGGTAAGTAATCTGATAGAAATATATCAAGCTTAATCATATAAATGTCATATGGATGTACCTGCAGGCTGCAGTTAGTACTACCAAGCCTGCTCCTGAGTTTGCTTTTTTATTATGTATTGAGCATGCTGTGATTCATTTTTCAGGTCTTCAAGTTAACCATCATGTCTCCGTCTATTTATTTTCCAATGTGAGAACTATACTCGTTTACGAATTATATGATATGCAGGTACATATATGGGGAGCCAGGGCATGACTCACATTTCCCAGAGTCTAGGATGCTAATACAGATAGCTATCCCTTGAAACATTTTAAGGGGTGTGCACAAGTGGACTGGGAATAAAATTAGAGATGCTAGTGGTGTCTCAGGTTCATCGTGGGTGTCTCATGGCCCAAGGAAGTGTTGCTTGCTGTCCTAATTGGACTGGCTTGTGTTGGCTTCGATGTGTAATTTTGATTTGTGCAGCTGTGGTAGTGGATCATGTGGCTCTGTTTTGTAGTTTGTATTTTGTGTTCACCGTAACTCTGTGTTTTTTCTTTTCTTTTCTTTTAAAGATATATGGCTTTGTACTGTTTAACCGTGTATAACCTTTGTAACTTGATAAGCTCTTCTTCTTTGAAAATTTCAGGATTGCAATTTATTCATGCAAATACAAAGAAGCTACTTAAAGAGGAAGATGGTCGCTGTCCTTGTTGATTTACCATTGTTTTCCCCGCCATGATCAAGCTTGCGCGAGTTGCAACTTTAGATGTGTTATTGATGAAGTTTACTTCATTTAATAGGTTTCTATTTGGTATAGTGCTATTGATGAAGATAATGGTTTTGTTTTGATGGTGGCATATGAGGGAGAAAGAGAGTGCATGAGTGGTGTGAAAATGAAGAATTCAAATGTTGATAATGTATTTCTAAGTGTGATGTATTTCTTCATCAATTATCATAGAGAACTTTAAATAGACACATAACTATTTTGTTGGTATTATGCTTTTATGAATGGATTAAAATGAATGATTGTATTTGAATGAATGAATGATTCTGCCATGAAGTCTTTATCTCTGTTAGCTTGGATCACTGGATCAATGGCTACGGTCATACTGTGGGTAAATCCGTAGAAATATTTCACTACGGCTTTTATCCGTAGCTTTTGACCCATTTTTTGGCAGTTGTGGATTAGCTGTGGTTTCCAATTTTCCTTAGTCATGTGTTTCAATCCCTTTCTCATGATGAATACCAGGAAACATCAGTATAATTTGGAAATCACGGCTTTTATTAAACTGAACCTTCAAATTATTGGGTTAATGGCTCATTAATTAGGAGCTGCTCTGATTGCTGGGAGAAAGGATAAGATAATGGTGATGAAGTTGAATTAGGTGGCCCCCTGATTGAATGTCCCAGATCCATCACACCATTCTGCACCAAATCAACAGTTTTGCAGGGTGGTACCATTTTCAGAATGTACCAGGCATGCACGCACTTGGGGACTAATAAGTTAAGCAAAATGGAAAGTAGGCCTGATAAGACCATGATTGCACAACGCCTGTAGTGACCACGATCGGGTTTGCCTATTAGAGATTAACTCATTCCAATCACAAAAATATTTGGATCTATTGCATTGTAGAATAGATGTAAAATCATACCATTGAATTTATCACACCACCTGAAATTTTATTAATTGAAAAATATACACATTCATTTGGGCAGGGTTTAAATAAATAAAAATCCAGGCCTTACCTATCAAATATGACAATTGAGTTACAACACTGGCACAAGAGACCAACAAAAGCTAACACAACAAAATTAGCCCATTACATCTCACGCACCACAAACCCATCCCACATTCAGATCCCAAACAGCTACCAAGGATGATGTTTTTGTAACAAAATCTTACATTCGAAATCTAAGGAAGCACACAAAGGCCTTGCACAAGAGCGTCAGGGACTAACTTTGTCATCTCAACATCTTGATCATTTCAAATAACATGGAAATTGGCCCTTCAGCAGACATTTTCACATCCTAGACCAAAGAGGTTGATGCAAATGTAGAGCATTCTAAGTCAGTGGGAGACAACCTCCTGTTGTCTGCCAGACCTCCCACCCCTGCCTTGGTAACCAATGCCAGCTATGACGGAGCACACCTTCACCAGGATGAATGGCAGACCGGAAAGTTTTGGACAAAACCTTCAAAAGGCTGAACCTGACTAGCTGAGCAACTTTAACAGAAGGAACAATCTCTGTCTTCATCAGTACAGGAGCATTGGCTGGATAGCAGAAACAACACCTTATTAAAAAAATAAAATGAAAAATGAAAAAACTGATGTACATGCATGCCATGCAAACATAGCTGTGAAGTCATATCCTAGAATACTGCAATTGCTTGTTGTGTTTGAGTAGCAAAAGCTCACTCCCACAGGAGACTCTAGGAACAACATATTGGCCTCTGCAGCATATCATGAAAATTTATGTACCATTTTCCCCACTATATGCATATGTAAGAATGCATGCATGCTTAGATGTATGCATGTATATATATGGGGGCATGTATGTTGTGAACATATTTCAAGACCTTTGTTCCATGAGTAAGGATCGAATTTAAGTCCTCCATCTGAATCAATGATAAAAGGGCCAATCTCTTGTGTTGCTCCATAGCCCACTGAAGAACAACCAGGACCTGCCATACAAAAACAACTTCACATTCTCCACCAATATTCATAAAGGGACAAATTCCATTATCCATATCATATCAGGAATCTATTGGTAAGATTAAACGATCCATGTCTTATGAATATTTATACCACTAAATCATGCAACACAAAAGGATATGAGAAGGGTTTTAAGTAATGATTTTAGTCCAAAATAACTGACAGATAAAAAAGCAAGAATCTTACCTGACATGAACACCACAAATAATGTCATTGATTCAAAATTGTGATCTGTCACACATTGCAAGATCTGGACCGTTCATCGGGTGGACATATCATGAAGAATCCTTAGCTCACAAATCCTATTGATGGACAATCTTAACCATCCAACTGGATTCCTCAAATTAGTAATAATTTTGTTGGTACTTGGATTAGTATGTGAAACCTGGAGCTAAAATCCTTCAAAACAGAGCACAACCAGCAGTGACTAAGATGCAATTGCAAGCAGCATCAGTTGAAGCAAGGAAGATACAGAAGTGTATTGGAATTACACCATTATTTAGGGTTCAACCAGCAATGATTTTGTAGTAGACGATGATAATACACCAATCACCATGCAAGTGGGACAGGCAGAATTTTCATTGAAAAATCAGAAGGGCAGAGCAAACAGATGTGAGTTTGAGTTGTTTTGAATCGTCCACCACTACCTATGTGTTGTTATTATTAGGAGTTGGTCGCTGGCAGCCATAGTAACAAGAACATACTCCAATACAACCGATGGATTGCATGAGTCTACAACAAATACATCATTCTAGCATTTGCAGATCCAATATAACCTGCTCCAATCACTCCAACTGTCTGCCCCTTGAGTAAATTACCAGCAAACCTATTGAAAACAAGAACCCAATTAATGAATTTATGTTGGCTCCATTTGGGCTGCATTTGGATGCACTAATTAATTGAATTGCAAAAATCCATTAGACAGAGTGGAAATGACAAAATTGCAATCAACTTCCTTGGTTCTACAATGAAGGCAGCACCAAAATCCAGTTATGTTAGTTTTCAAGTTGAACTTGTAATACAAAGATGTTAATTTCCAATTAACTTGAGATCACCTAATAGTTCCCAAGTATGAAAACGAGAACTTTAAGGGCATGGAACTTGCCTTTGCAATATACCAGTTATCTTTCGGTACAAACACAAAAGCCTGCCATGAATTGTCTTCCTGTTGCCCAGGTGAATTTACCCAATTCTCCATGTATATCTATCTGCATTCAACAAATTGCGTAATTAGCTATTGCATGAGAAATACATTTCTGGCTCTCTTTTGGTCATTGATTTCTTTTATGAGTGGAGAAATACTTTTCTAGGCCTTTTGGCTAAGATCAAGTATAGCATCTGTTCTTACCAGTTGCATGGGTGGTGGAAGGAGAAACTTACAGTAGATATGTAACATCTCCCATCTCCTTTGAGCTTCAAGGCTAGTGTATCATGTGCATCCAAGTCAATGAAACCATTGAACTACAAAAAGAAAAAAGAAAAAATAAGGTACACAGGAACTGTGCTAACATTGTAGTACTAAGACTTGTGGGGTAGACAGTAGTTTCTTACAAGGATGAAACCAGCAATTTGATGGCTACTCCTGAGAATAGCCATCTAATCCTGCAAGGGTGAAACCAGAAATTCAAATAGATAAAGAAGACATTATCAATGCAGAGTAGAGGCACCAAATTCAGATGCAGGCATCCCTGGGGATGGAAGATGCTTATTGAGATCAACACATATGAGTCCATACTCCATACAGACATGTCTGTGGTTGTTCAACTTGTGTTTGTGCCTGTAAAACCTTTAGTGAAGGAATCAAGTCCCAGGATGACATTTAGTTAATAGATTTTTAATGCATTTTGTAGGTTTTTTTTTTTTTTTGAAATTTTTTTTTTTTTTTTTTTTATGTGTGAGATAGATCATATATCAAAAAATTTTAAATGTTTTTTTTTTTTTGGAAATATGAGAAGCATTCATTTTGACGTCAAGTATGGGAGAAGAGCCTGGAACCTCCGCAAACTTGCTGACCCCTTTGGCTACATTTAGAGCATCCATCTCGGCTTTTGACCTCTTCGGCAAATTCATTGTCGATATGACCAAAACAGGCAAAATTATATGGAGAATTGTATTGATACTATTGTCATGTAGAAATCAATACTATTGTCATGCATAAATCAATTAATTATCCATGGAAAATTGTATTAGCATAGCAGAGATCAAATATCAAGTCTTAGTTTCTTTCCAAAATTTTAATGTATATTAAATAACTTATTGGACCATTCTTTGATAAGAATGTTGTCTGTCAGCTTGACCTCATAAATGTCAACCAAATAGGCTGTAATGGAACCATAACATAACGATTAGATAAGCTGAAAATATTTAGCTGGAGAATATAAGCATGATGAGCTTCAACCAAGTGCATTGAGGCATGATAAGATTGAGATGTCAAATGCATGGAGTACTGGAAAAATAACTTTCCACTAGCTCATGAATAAGATGAACTTCAATGAAGGACATTGATTTTCTTGAAAACATCTTTTTTTTACACACACACCCATGCACGCCGTAGTGGGATTTCACCACGTATGGGTATTGAACCCAAGACCTCATGTTGAAACTCCTCCGCTGCTGAGGTAAGGACTCGAACCCTTTTTTTTTTTCTTGAAGACATCACAAACTACAAGTGCAAGGAATTTTTATGATGGGTCATAAGCTTTCAATTTTAAAAAATAAAATAAAAATGAAAAACATAGATTTGCTGAGCCACACGTGTGTAGTAAAGCTCATGTACAAGTGTCAGCATCGCACAATTGGTACAAGATCCAATCCATCCATCTAAATGGAAACACTATATTGATTACCTGGCCCAAGAATCAGGTTGATCCACTAGTCATGTGGGCCACAGTCTGTGAATAAATGAACAGATATGAAAAACATGGCCGAAGTTTTCTAACCCATCCACTTGCTTTCAATATCATGAGAAAAATGTCCAAATCTAAAACTCTCCCTAGAAATTCCCAAGCCTCCCTAGATATTCCCAAGCCGAGAAATTGCTGAGATTGAGATTTGTCATTGTGCTCAAGACAACCACCTGTTTGAATGGTTAGCTTTGTCCATTTTATCAGACATTTTTACTATAATTATTTTTAAATGAAAAATCAAACTTTATTAAAATGAACTGTAAAAATGGATGGGCAGGGACTGCCATAGACAATTCTGCTCATAGACATTGCATCCGGTTCTGGTGGTAGGGACTGAGGGAGAGAAGGCTGCGGAAGATAGGATTTGGAATGGGATAAAATCCCCTGTGTATCGGGCCGAGTATATACTCAGTTAGTAAATAACCTGTATATCTCACCCTTGGGTTAAAATTTTTCCATCCAATGGCTTATGTGCTGACAGCGCTCGACCTCATGGGATGGTCCTATGCGGTCGAGCTCATAGTACCTTTTATATTTGAGTTCAAATGTATGAAATGAATTGCTTCATGATAATACATGCATAGAGATATTCATGTTGGCCTCCATAATAAATGTGACCAGCCTTCGTCTGTTAAATACCTGGTTGGCCATTCATATGGCTTAGATTATCGTGCAGGTATGTACGACAAGAGTAGTGCATATTAAGATATATGGACAAATACGATATACCTCCACCAGGAATTATGAGATGATCAGGTTAAGATCTCATACAGTTTGACGCAACTGGCTTTGTGTCTAGCCAAGATTGCATTAGTCTATACACTAGAGTGCAAATAGATCTTATATAATTTCATAAACAATGAACGATTGATTACTCATATGATGTATGAATTGAGTATCTCTATCCTATTTTATGAGATGATCATGAGAGATCTCATATAAATTGGCATAATCAGCTCTATGCCTAGTCAAGATCGCATGAGTATGTATATTGAAGTGCGGATAGATCTCACAGGGTGATTTCATACACAACGAACACTTAATTATCCATATCATGTGTTAATTGAGCCACACATGTTGCAAAACTAATTATGAACAATTGATGGATTGATTTTAATCCAATCACTGTGCAAGTTTAATACATAACTCTTATATCGAATTATTATATGCTACCTGATAACATCATAATAATATGACTTTGCTTTGGTGTCCATTCATAAGGCCATGTGAACAAATTTAACTAGGCTTGAAGCACGTTAGGAAAGCAACCAAATCAACATTGAGTAATTGAGATATGATAGATGAAGATCGTAGATGGTCATATAACACATGAGACTTATTTAAAGCGTTGGATTAAATGAATAGTTGAATTTTACCGCAAAATATTTTTAAAATTATATATATAGTTATATTAATATTTTCAATGGCCCTTGATTAATTAAATTTGTTGAGATAAAATCCGTATATAAAAAATTGTAAACAAGTATGCATAATGATCGGAGCATTGGGATTTGTGCATTTGCACATATGGAATCAAATATTATAAATTGAGTACGATAAAATCAGTGGTCCCAGACAAGTAGTTAGAGATTTGAACAAATTATTTATAACCTACTTATGCTTTGGTGCGATGTTGTCCCTTATGAAATATTATAGTTTAAGAGGTCTCGCACTTGATTTACTTGATTGGAGGGTGTATATTAGGGTTTTTAATAATGAGAGAGTATAATAATTTAGTACACCTCATTACCACCATATCTTAAGAGATACTGGGGCTACGACTGTCAATGAGCTGGGTTAGGGCCGAGCTGAGCTCTGTCCAAGCCTGGCTTGCAATTATGAACCTAAGCCCAAATCTAACTTGGGCCTATGACGGGCTGAAATAGTCCAACTTGAGTCTTGTCCAGGACATTTACACAAAGCCCGACCCGGTCCCCCAAGCCCAAGCCTTGAATATCTCTGTCCATGAACGATGTTTTGGTGTGCCTCGTGTGAGAGAGAGGGGGAGAGAATGAAAGAAAAATGGAGAAAATTAGGTTTAGAAAAGGCCTACTGGGTCGGGCCGAGTTTATGGGCTTTTGGGGTGCTAAGCTCGAGTCCAAGTCGATTTACAATCAGGCTCCTGATTCAAGCCCAAGCCCAACCATCGGGCCTTATACACCACCCAAACCCAGCCCAATACAGGCCAAGCCCGAAGGCCAGTCAGGACTACCCAGCCCATTGGCAGCCTTAACTAGAACGGTCTTTTACTACTGTTTTTTTAGAATGAAGGTTTGTAAATATAAACATGACTTTGGCTTGAGACACTTTTCTCTATTCTCTCAACCATAGCCTATGAGAAATCTCTTCCCTTCTAAAAACCTCAGTCGATCGAATATAAAGATCCTGCATACATGTATAGTGTGCTCCTCCCTCATGGTTTAAAATCAACATCTTTGATGGTTTTTTCCTTCGTCTCCATTTTTGTTTTTGTACAACGAAGAAGACGTTCCTAGTAATACATTCTAGGTAATTCTGTTATTGAAAATTTTAAAATTGATGTATGTTTTCAATGTTTTCGCTCTTGGGATCTTCCTTGAGTCCTCATGTGCTGGTTGCTGGTTGTATTCTTATTTGTATATGATTAAATCTAAACCTGGAGACAAATAGACAAACAAATAAGTAGATTTCTCAAGTTAGTTTTGTATATTCTTAAAAGGGATCTACCTTCCATGTCTTGAATATGATACTGTTTTCACTCTTGGGATCTACCTTCTATGTCTGTGTATGACTCTTGATATTCAAGCACTTAAAAAATGATACATGTCACATATTAAATTAAAATAACATGACAAAATTGTAGAACCCATTGCCACTAATATACTTGTAAAAATCAGATTGGGAGCATGGATTCGGAACCCCCTAGATTGGGAACCCCCTAGATTTGAAATCCTCCCAATATTTTTGGCACCCAGGATTGGGAATCAACTTTAATCCAAAACTAGCTATTCATGGTATATTTACAGGGGTTTGAATTTAATTACTAAATCAATTTTAACATCTCTAATTAGTGATGTATGCAATGTTTAACACAATGGTTGTAATAAGCCAAATGAAATATATGCCTTGCTCGAAAATGATGAAATTCCAAGTTTTGGATGGGCCACAAGCACAACATCATGTCCAAGTGACTAACCAACAATTTTAAACCATTGATTTACATGGACAATGTTTGGATGGTGCTGATCATCAGATTAAAGTAATTATAGTGATGCAATTGATAACCTAATTGTTTTTGGAAATCATTAGTGGGCCATGTGCCCAATAGAATAATAGTATTGCGACACATGTTACACATGCAACTATTGAAAGAATTTTAAGTGTAACCAAGCTTTCACTGTGGATTTGAAACCCCCTTTTGAGGGGATTTGAAACCCCCAGTTACTTTATGTTGCCAAACAACCCAGGGATTTGAAATCCCCTCAAATCCCCCCCAATCCATGGTGCCAAATGACCCCTTAAGCTCTAATTCATGGACACTTCTTTATTTAGACAACACCATTGGATATTTTTCATTTTTAATGTACAATAAATTGATCAATCTAATGGTCAGATGATCACATAAGCTTAATTTTTAGTCCACCGTATGTTTATAAAGATACCCATAATCTGGATTATTTGACTTGATATACTTGTATTCCACACTTGAATTTTCCAAGCAATCTCTAAATGCTTACATCTCATACATCACACTCCAAGTTTCTATCAGTACAAAGAGGCTAGTCGGCTCCTCCAGTCGTTGGCTAAGCTCACAACCATCCAGGGATTTGGTCATGGCTGCCCACATGCCTTACCTTGTCTCATCACCTTTGAGTTCTCCAAGTTAGGCGCTAACCTACAACATAACGCAAGGGCCCACTGTTATGTGTCGATGACGTCCAATACATTGGTCATGTACTGCCTCTTCTTTCACTTTGGTGCCTAAAATATGCAGGCCGGGAAAGAAAACTCGGGTGCACCACAGGCAGAGACGGGCCAAGAAAGAGACACCCACCATTAAAACCTTTTAGATGGTGTGAGGCCCACTGTATTTTATACATGCCATCGCAGGGTGCACCCGGCCGGGATGGATGTGCAATTAGAAAATTGAGCAATTTCCAAAAAATGGGGTGGGCCATACCACATGAAAATTCGAGATTTTAGGTATTATTTGGTGCGGGCATCTCCTCATTGGGCATACAAGTTATGCATACACCACGGGGAGGCACCAACCCTTGGATATATTTCTTGCTACTCCCCACATAAGTGGGAAACGGCTCAACAAGCTTTTGATGCATAATCTCAAACTCGTGCCAGGGCGACATCGATATTGTAACAAAATTACTTAATGAACAGATCGGCCATCCTATTATTCCCTCTATGCCTAAGCCTAACGCACATTGCATTGTGGATTGAGTTCAACCCACAGAGCTTTCCATTTGTTTGGAGTGTTTGAAATGCATTTGCTATTTTGCTTTTCCTAAATTTCATTATTTATACATGGGCCTTACAGTTCAAGGTGCCACAAACCTGGGAGCAGATTATGGCAGGCTAGTGTAACACTTAGTTCCATTAGGGGCAGATAAATTTAGGGTATGTTTGGTTGGTGGAATTGAATGGTATTGAATTGTATTAGATGGGATTAACATTATTATTGCACAATAATTGCATGTTTGGAAATACTATGGCATTGTAGCCATCCAATCCCATGTTTGGGATAAAAATTTTGCCACACAGGACACTGGATTAAGCAAAGTCATGTTTGGTGGGCTATGGAATTGTAATTAATTGACTAAATTCACAATAGATGCCGTTCACTTTAACACATATACAATCAGAATGTCACATGTAAACAATGTATATGGATGGATGGTATAGATAAACGCATGCATCAATGTGGGGTCCACATGTGTAGTGGATTTCAAAATCCATGAAATTCATGCATGGTATCATATACAATTCCATGGGACTGAATGCAATTCCATTCCACCTAATCCAAACCTTTCCCATCCTCTCCAAGTGCTGGATGGAATTGCACAGGACCAAATACAATTCTATCCCACCTAATCCAATCTAATATTCTGCACCAAATGCCTCCTTAGGGATTTAAGGGGATTTCAAATCACTTATCTATTTGGCACCATAAAGTAATTGTGATTTGAAATCCATTCAAAGGTAGTGTTTGAAATCCTAGGTAGATGCTAGGATTTCATCTAAAATCCTTGAAGGAGTCACATGTGTAAAATGTGTGTCACTGGGCTATTAATTTATTAGGCATGTGGCTCACTAATGATATACCACACCAATCATATTATCAATTGCATAACTAAAATTACTTCAATAAGATGATATGTGCAATCCAAACATTGTCCATGTAAATAAACAATTAAAAAACATTAGTTACTCGTTTGGTTGTGATCCTATGCTTGTGGCCTATTTGAGACTTGAAATTCCATAATTTTTAGCCAAAGAATATATTTCAATATGCTTATTACAAGCATTGTGTCTAGTTGATTTAGTAATGAAATTAAAACACCAGTAATTGTATAATACATAGCTATTTTTGGATTACATGAGATTGTAAATCCAAGGTAATAAACATCGACCAAATAGGGAATTTTTAATTCCGAACCCACGAGCCAAACAAGGCCTTAGTGATCTCCCTCTCTCTCTCTCTGGCAAGCATTTGGTGGGCATTTCAAACTGAGGTAGATCCGAAGTTCAAGTGGAGTACACCGGAGAAAACAATGGGGATAGCAAATTTTCTACGGTCCGAGGGAGACACACATATCAGTTGGATCCAAAGCTTTTGTGGCTCGCATTAAAGTTTTTAATGGTGGCATTCAATCATCATTGTTTACTACTGTATGTGCTCCAATTGAGCTTTTGATCTGTTTCATTTTGGGAATAATTTCTCAAACTAAGCTGACAAAACGGATGGATGGCGTGGATAAAACAGATACATCACGGTGGGCCCCACAGTGCCCAACGCCGACTAGCTGGGTGGTGTTGGGCCCACCACCCGGTCCGCTTCGAAAAAGCCATTCTCTCTCACTCTCTCCGAGCGGCACAAAAACCCTCCGAAACTCCTCTCTTCCCTTCCCTCTCCCTGTCCCTCTCCCTCCTACAAGTTTTGGTAGGAATTCCCGTTTTCTTCTTTCTTCGCTCCTCTCTCTCTCCGTCTCTCTCCCCCCTCTCTCTCACCTCCATTTGTTTTCTCTCTCGTTGAAATCTTCTGCTTCATTTTTTTTTTTTTTCCTTTCTTTTTCTGACAGCGTTTTAAGGTCGTTGGAAAGAAGGATAAGAAATGAGTAGTTGGAGGAATCTTCTGCTCAGGATCGGCGACAAATGCCCTGAGTATGGTGGAAACTCCGACTTCAAAGAACACATCGTATGCCTCTCTCTCGCTCTCTTCTTTTTATTTGAGTATTTTTGACCTAGCTCTTGAAACCGTAGTTAGGAATCTCTCTCTCTCTCTCTCCAGCTTATGGTGCCGGGCATTATGCCACAGCCACGCTTGTGCGGCCTCCCATGTTGTACACGTGGCACGTACCTCAAATCGGAACCGCCCAAATGGGGGGAGCCACCTCTAATCAATGGATGCTTAAAAAAAAAAAAAAAAAAACCCAAAATCAGATTGTTTGGACAATACCGACCTCTATTCAATGGAATTTTTTTATTTTTTATTTTTCAAATTTTTTTTTTAAATTTTAATATTTGACATTCTGCTCTTCGTGACTTACTAGGCAACTTAGCCTACTGTGCTGTATATATGGTGGTACGTACCTCAAACATGGACCGCTCAAATAGTAGGAGCTGCTTTAGTTGGGGTACATACCCAAAATCAGATTGCTTATACAATCCTGACCTGTAATCGATGGATGTTTTTTTTTTTTTTTTTTTTTTTTGAATGTTAGATGGAGTTCTGTTCTTGGTCTTAGCCATCCACTAGGCGTCCACTATCTGGCTAGTTAGGATCATACTGCGCATGTAATTTTGGGCTGTAATCCATCTTCAGTGGGCCCGCTATTCTGGGCAGTTGGGACTTGCTGTGCATGGCGTGTATGGTAGGAGAGCGGGCGTGGCCGATATAGTAGTTGTGGTGTAATTCTAGCACCCTATCATTCCTCATGGAGTATAATTTCTCTTTCCTTCTCTTTGTTTCCCTTTCCTACTCAAATGCAATGCATCTGTGCTCTATCATGTTGCAAATGAGGTTTAATGGACCTGTGGATGGTCTAGTTGTGATATGGGCTGTTCATCTGATGGAACCCACTGTTTTTTTTTTTTTTTTTTTTTTAATGACTTTTTCTCAGCTTGATGAATGGACGGTCCAGATTGATGATTTAACATTCCATGTCCAATGCATCCATTTAGAAGTACAATAGATTGCAAATTAGTTGCATCATAGGATCTTCCCCTTGTGTGCATAACATCATCATCGCCATTAAAGCCTCATCCCAACTTATTGGGGTCGCCTACACGAATCCTGTTATCCCATTCCAGTCTAGCATGGACCATGCCCTCAGTTAAACCATATGACCATGTCCTCCAGTCTTTTCTTATAAACCCTACCCACGTCCTTTTGGGCCTTCCCCTTGTCTTTTTAGAACCTTCAACTTGAACCAATCACTCCTTCTTAACCGGTGTAGTTCTCGGTCTCTGGTGCACACTGCCAAACCATATAAGTCTACTTTCTTCTATCTTATTAGCTATTGGTGCTACTCCCAAGTTCACCCGACTGTAGCCGTTCTTGATTCTATCCATGATATGCCAAAACGGCTACCTAATGGTAACAATGGTAACTGTTACGCATAACGAGACTGAAACGTCCGTAACAGGCATTGTAGAAAAAGTGGCCTGTAATGGGGACAATATTTATTTTTTTTTTTGCAAAAAAATAAAATAGGCTATAACGGCCATTATGGCCTGTATTGTATCGGTAACGATATTGGCCGTTACGGCCATCGTTACTGTTTATATGCCATTGGTGAGATTGTTTCCACTGTTCTCAGGTCATGACCCACCCATAAAGCATGGTTGGTCTTATATTTATCCTATAAATTTTTTTTTTTTTTTGAACAATTCTATCCAATATAATTTTCCCTTTACTTTCATTGGCATGGCGATCATATAAAACTTAAGAGGCACATCACCACTTCATCCACCTAGCTCTAATTGTACGTGGAACATCCTTCTCAATCTCTCTACCCTCCTGGATTCTTGACCCAAGTTTTAAAAAGTGGTCATTTTGCTACCCCTTGGTGAACAATCTTAACTAATACCTCACTCCTTCCCAATTTCCTTGTATGCATATACTTATGCTGAATGCTCTGTTCCCCATTTTCTTATTTCCTTAATTTTTTTTTTTCCAAATTGCGTGGAGGATGTTCAAATTTGTAGTGAATACATTATGGCTCGTCTGGGAGCTTGTAAATGGGAAATGGAATTGGAGGTAAAGGAATTGAGAGTAAATGGCTTACTCAGTTGTGTTTGGATGGGAGTAAATAAAATGCATTTGAAATTGAAATATTCTATTTGGATGGAGGTAAATGGGAGAAATTGTAATGCATTAGAAATTTTCAATATATTCACAGGAACATATGTGATATCCCAAATAAGCTTTAATATCTCAAATTAGTGTACATATGTGATATTTATTTAAATGATTATAATAAGCCCATTGAAATATGTACTTTAGCGAAAATGGGGAAATTTCAAGCCTTGGGTGGGTCACAAAAATAAGGATCACAAACAAGCAACTTGTCAACGTTTTTTAACCACCCATTTAGATGACCAACATTTGGACGGTTTGGATTATCCTATTGGATTGTTTTAGTGATTTTAGTGATGTATCTGATAATTGGATTGTTTTAGAGTATCATCGGTGTTCTACGTGTATGGTGGACATGTGCGTAGCGGCACCTTTATTTACTCGTGCGACTCTCCAAGGGAGCTCAAAAAGGCATTTCACCCCATTTACTTCCAAATCCTCTTTTAGAGAGAGGATTTCATTTACAAGCTCACTTACTAACATTTCATCTCATTTCCATGCATTTACTCCCATCCAACACACCTCAAATGCCATTTACCTCCATTTACTCCCATCCAAACAACCCCTTAGAAAATTATGTAAATTTGGTAGAGATGTTCTTATAAGAAACAAGACATCATTGTAACTAAATCATTTATTGACTTTGTTGGTTTTGTTTATTTTGTTGATTATAAGTATTATAATTGTGCCTTTTAGGAAGCTTTTAATTCAAACAATTATCATCATTGCATCTTGGTTGATGTAGCCATGGCCCACCTAGGCCCATGGCTCATCTAGGCCCATTGTATGGCCTAGCAAGATGTAGGCCCATAGCCCACTGTAAGGCCCAACATGTGTTGATTTTTGGACTGTTTGTTTATAGATATGGGGGCTTAAATAAAAAATTACAATTTACTATTTTTGGGAGGCGTGGGGGCTGATTGAAAGATGTGATTGAAGATATGAAGTGGTGTCGATTGAAGATATGGGGCTGACTTAGAGATGTAATTAGGCTTTTACCATCTTAGGTAGATTAGATTGGTCAGAAACAAATTATGATTGATTTGCAATCAATCTCGTAGTTGGGAGGATTTATTAAAGTTTCATTTAGGGTCTATAAAAGGGGAGGGTGGTGCGGGAGTTAGTCATTCCAAAATTTTTAAGTGTGAGTATTCTTAAAGTTTTTATAAGAGAAGAATGTTGATATCAAAGAAGTTCTCTCCCTCTCAACTCCATTGTTCTTGTGGGTGTACTTTTTTATTTTATTTATAGCAATTTGGGCATCAATTCTCATTGACTCGATAACTGGGTTTCACCATTGGTCCCCGACTATCGTCAATTTAATGGTGGCTTTGTGTCTAGTTTTTGGTCCCGACTCTTTACCTGATCCGGGTTGGGCCCAGGCTTAGGTTTTGCAAAATTTTTCTGTTACGGCTCAACCGGAGCCACATTATATGCCCTTTTATGATGTTAATGGGCCAGCTTGGGCCTGAAATCATACTTCATACTGCTAACAAGCCGTGCATGACTTTTAGGCCAGATTGCTAAATGGCAAGCTGGATTACAATCATTGACAGAGTGGACTGGTGGAATGGGATTCATGTAGCGGACCCCTATTAGTTGGGGTAAGGCTTAGATGATGATGATGGTGATGAGGCTTGGTCTGGCCTTGACCTGCCTTGGAACCAGATTGCCATCCCTAGGCATACATGGTACAAGTGTCATGCATATATACCATTCCTGGCTGTACACATTCCAAATTGTGGACTCTGTTATGGATGGTGCATAGCCTAAAAATAACAGTCTCTCAATGATTGCAACTATCTGATTCTCCTCCTTTTTTACTTTGGAAAGCTAATCATTTTACTCTTGTCAGTACATTTGGTCACCAATCAGGTGGTTAGGATTGTTTTGACCTTAATTATTCCTGAAAAATCCAATGTGGATCTCTATCATCTTTCTTGTTTAAGTAGTTGGGTTTACAAAAGATGCATGACCAGGAGGGATGCCAATGAGCCAGGTTTAGGCTGGGTCATGATCGCCAATTTAGTTGGGCTTGAAAGTCAGGCTCAGGTTAGACCTTTTTTAATCATGATGGGTCTGGATTTGGGCTTGGGCTGGCTTCAATGGAAAATGGTGCCACACCTCATCCTTAGTGAAACCCCTTCCTAGATGACCTGAAAGTCAATCTCAGCATGATCCATGTGTCTAAAGTTGAGGACCAAGTTTGGCCTGCGAAATGTTGCGCTTGGAAGCCTGACGGGCTATCCTTGCCAATTCAATGCCCTAACCATTAGGCACTTTTTTAAGATTTGAAAATCATGTAGTATGTTACTCCATCTGTTTTTATTTCAGGAAACATGCAATGGCATACTTTTGAGAGAGCTAGAGCACTCTGGAGATGATATTTTAGAGGTAAAATATTACAATCTTATTTCACCCCATGTATACCATGTCATACAAATTCATAGAAAAGATTATGCATGTTATCAAATATGTAATAAGTACCGATTGTTTAGAGTATCTCATTGACACTTACTACATCGAATATTGCTAGAGAGTATTTTCTGCTACCGATTTAGAAAATTTCTTGCTTATAACAAGGTAACTTTCATGAGACTTCCATATTTCTTGTTTTAGTAGCAAACAAGATTGTGATATGTTTGTGGATTTTTTATTTTATTTTTAAATTTAAGAATACCATAGTTTTATTAAAACAATAAAAATTCATAAGCATGACAAGGCATCATTCGGAGATCCTGGTAACTCGCCAAAAAACACCCCATTATATATTTGTGGATTTCTTATGTGAGAAATGCTTTAAGATTTGTTGCACATGATGGCATGAATTTAGCTATGGATACACGATAATTCAAACTTTCAAATGAATGGTAAGTTAGACGATTATCCCATTCTTCTCATGCCAACATTGAAGCTTAAAAATGTTTAAAGCCAAATCATGGAATAAAATGCATTAAGCGAATATGAAGATCCTTGATGATATTTAGGAGATCTGTGGCAAGGAAGGAGGATGTCTGCAGAGGTTATAGTTTTGAATATCGGTATCCTATCTGCCAATGCGATTATCATATATTTATCAGCTTCGTACAATATGCAATATGGGGCCAGTTCTAAAAAAGGGGCTGTATCGGTTGATATGGGGTGTATGGCAGCGATATGAATCCAATATGTCGTACGTCTATAAAGGCCCAAATTTGGTTTTTTTCTTTTTTTTTTCCTTTTAATTTTCACTCATTTTTCCTCTTCTTTTTTCATTTCAACCATGGAGAAATTTTAGAAACTCATTTTCGACTAGATTTTGACCAATTTTTGGGATCAAAATAAAAGATTTGAGTGGGATGAATTGAAGTAGAATGGGCTATTGTGGGAAAAATGGGTAAACCTTCACCATCATCTTTTTTTTTTTTTGGTATTTCAATTTAATGGGCCCTAATTCACTGTTTAGTTAGGGTCGATCTGGTTTGACTTTCAATAGGTCAAGCCGACAAACACATTTTTATCAAAGAATGATTTGATACATCATCATATATACGTGTCCAAAATGCAAAGAAATGATAGATTCTTGAATTTTCCTTAATTCTTTGGCTTTAAGAAAGACTTCAACTGACACAGGCTGATACAGTATGATACTTGCTGATAGTGATACGTGACGCATTTATTGTATAGTTTTTCGGCCGGGCTGATGTCTCCTGATACCGATATTCGGAACGACTGTTGAGGGAGGATATATCCATATGAAGGGTCTAAACATGGAATTTAAGAGAGGTGAAGGAGGAAAAGATAACGTGGTGACAAAATTCTAGGGTGATTTGGTTTACGAAGGGGGGCGAGCAAAATTTCTCCATAGAATGGAAAGAACTAGAAGATGGTTGAATTGTATGGTCTTGGTAAGGAAGGGTTGACGATTGAACCCAAAAGAAGTTTGATATGCTATTGGTGAGTTCTATTAACCTATAGATGGGAGAAAGAATGGAGGAGACCTAGTCTCGAGAATTTAGAATTTGATCAAACTAGCGAGGAAGGGGATGATATTCGTGAAAGAGTGATTGGAGAAGAGGAAGCGAAAGAGGTGATTGAGTGTGTTTTTTTTTTTTGAAGGATATTTTATGTAAGACTAAAAAGCAGAAATGAAAACAGAAAAAACTAAAAACAAATAATACAACAGGGAGATTATCTCCTGTCTACAATGGAGACAACATGAAGGAAAACCCCATTCTTAGCAAGGGTATCTGCCTTATCATTTGCCAATCTACTTACTCTGACAAATGACACCCTGTTACATCTAACCAAATCAAACAGCTCCTCATTGATACTTCCAATCCTCCATGGACAATTTTTGGATTTGAGCTAACTGATTGCATTTTAGGAGTCCCTTCAACAATAGCTCAAAGGAAAGAGAAACTGATAACCACCTTTACAGCTTCAAGAACAGCTTTTGCTGCTGCAACATTCGAGTCCACAATGCCAATCGGACTCGAAAACTCAGCAAGAAGAGCACCATTGCAATCGCAACCCGTACCACTTGCAGGTCCTGGATTACCAAAGGAGCATCCATCAAAATTAATTTTGTACCATCCAAATAAAAAAATTGTACCATTGCAATCACTTCAGCTGGAGTTACTTATCGCATTGTACCATCTCGAATTACCAACTTCTCCGTGATGGTGGTAGAGTTGCTGGGGAACGATAAGACGCCGGGGATGGCTTTCCTCTTGCAGTCTATATGGTATTTTGGTAGAAGTAAAAAGAAAGCGATGAACTTCCTGTATCTTTGCCGTCTTTTGGGTTCATTACTTGTAAAAAAAAAAAAGAAAACAAAGAAAAGGAGTGATGAGCTTTCTGCCAAAACTCTATGAGAGTGGGAAACTCGACAAGTGTGTTTTGTTGTACTTATTTCAAAAAAAGGAACTAGGAATCTTAAGGATTATGGGTCCATAAGTTTGACTGGAAGCCTAGATGAGATTTTAGTGATGGTGTTGGCTTGAAGATTGTTGAACCGAGTCGTCTCATTCTCCCATGGCACATTCATTTTGGGAAGATATTCTTGATGGTGCACTTGTGATGAGAGGGTAACTCCTTAGTGGATTCTCATGCTTAGCAATGGACCCTTAGTTGCAGGATCCTGCTAACTAGGCACCGTACCTACTTCAAATGAATCTCACTTCAAACTCTCGCTCTAGCTCTTGCTTACTACCCATTTATACTTGTTTACATTTTGAAATAGACGCATCGTTGCTCGTGCACCCAAATATGTCGCTGCTTTATGTCACACTTTGTGCAATTATAAATGGGTCTCTCTTTCTAGGCTTTGTGTTAATGTCTCAAGGAGTTCTAATATCAATGAAAGGGGAAAGGTGATAGGTGGAAGGAGATTGGAGTGTTGTTACTAGTTGCAAATATAGGTCACAACAAAAGAGGGACAAAGGTTGAAAGAAAGGGGAGGATTCTCTCTTCATTGAGAAATTTACTGAAGAATGGTTAGAAGTGGAGTTTCGGTAAGTTCAAAGAGTTTAGAAGGTGGTTATACCTTAGATGAAATTGTTTGCAGTTATGCGGAGTTTTACCTTCACCCGCTATAATAGCCGGGAGGTGGCTGTAGAAGCTATTAAGAGCATGGATGGAAGATTATCTAGGAAGAGAATGACGGTTCATTTTCTCAAGTATGGTCTATGGCGTTTTTGGTGATTCCTAGTCAAGGTCTTCCTGAAGCAGAGGCCAAGGTATTTAAAATTGGTTACGTCTCACGCGATACAGCCCCGAAACGGGGCACCTCTATTTTTGGGTTTGTAACGTCCGTTACGGGCCATAACCCTAAAGAAAATGGGAAAAAAATGAAAAAAAACTGTTCTTTTCTTCTTCTTCTTCTTTTTGGGCTGCTGCGGCTGCAGTGGCGGTAGTTGCTGCCGCCCATATTCTTCTTCTTTCTTCCCCTTCCCCTCTCTCTCTCCCTCCCTCCCTCTTTTCAGTTCCCTCTCTCTTCTTTCCCTCATTTCTTATTGGTTTCTCTCTCTCTCTCTCTTCTTTTCATTTTCAGTCTTGGAAAAAACAAATAGCCACACACTTAAATTTTTTTATAATACTCTGCGGCCCACGAAGCGTTATGCACTAGCACTGTTTTGTTACGTGGGGCCACCTTGATTTATGTGTAGTATATCCATGCCATCCATCAATTTTTCAGGTTCATTTTAGGGCAGGATCCTTGAAATGAAGGGATCCTAATCTCAATTGGACCACACAGTTGAGATTGAATATCCACCGTTAAAATCTTCCTAGGGCCCACTATAATGTTTATTTTCCATCAAACCTGTTGATAAGGTCACATAGACCTTGACCTTGATGAAGGGAGAACACAAATAACAACCTGATCCAAAAAAAAATATCTTAAGAAATTTTTAATGGTGGGAATTAAATCGTTATTTCGTGGTCCACCTAAGATTTGGATCAGCCTCATTTTTTGGACCATGCCCTAAAATAGGTTGGCAAAAAGGATGGACCACCTGGATATACAACAAATGCATTGAGGTGGGACCCACTTTTAAAGGGATACTAACTAGTGGTCCACCGAAAATTCAGATCTACCTGAAATTTTGCACCATGCCTTAAAATGAGTTGACAAAATGGATTGACGGCATGGATATACAAATACATCGAGGTGGCCCGCCTGGCTCACTAGTGGTCCACTTGAGATCTGGATTTACCTTATTTTTTTCCAATGCCCTTAAATGAGTTGCCAAAACGGATGGATGACATGGATATATAATACATAATCGAGTGGACCCCAGTACATGGCCCTAAAAATTTATACATGAGGTATATATCAACTCAAAATTAACCAATTAAACTTTGGGACCATTGTTGCTAAGTCACAATCCCAAAATTAATTTGTTTGAACAATTTTCACCATTAGTTTGCAGACATTTGTTTTTTGAAATAGGACCATTTGATAATTTTCATTTTTCACTGTCCAATAAATGTCCACCAATCCATTAGTGGGGTAAGTGCCAATAGATTGCATTAATTTGAGGCTAGTTTGGGGCATCAAATGGTCCCCAAATCAGCCCTGAATCAACAACACTATTTACCCCAAATTAATTTTAATTTTTTTAAAGATCTATGGGAGAAAATGATATCAAATTGTTAGGTATATGAATTACATAATAGGATACAAAAGTCCCTAAACTCTATATATTGAAATGAAATGTATGTGAGTCACGAAGTATGCAATGCACTAGCACTATAAATAAAAGGAAAACTTGAAAATATAAGATGTTTTGGTATTACATTCATTATAGTAAATTTATATAGATATTATATAGTTAGAAAACTAAATATAAAAGGTTTGCAGTTAATTCCAGGTTGTCAGGTTCATAAATCCATCTGACAGCCCGATATAGCATTCTCACCAAAGATTGGACTGTTACACCACCATAAACATGTTCAAAATTATAAGTGAATGCATATTTGGAATATTTAGAATATTCTGGATTTAATGAATATTTTTTCCAGATTTTTCTGACAGTTTTTTCGACTGTTATACACCCCATTTCGGCCGATACGAGGCGTATCCGTATCGGTAACGGTGGGGACTGTTACGCTTACCGTTACCGCAACAGAACACCTTGACAGAGGCAATATGAAAAGGGAGCTGGTGATGGAAGCAGCAGGAGTTGAAGCCGAACTTGAAGAAATATGAGCATTCCCATTTCCCTGCTATACAACAAGGAATCCCTTTCAAAAATGTTTTGGAAGGAGGGGTTTGGGGATTAGGTAAGAGGAATGTGGATGAAAAAATCACAGAGGTGAGAGAGGGGGACATCTCTTTGGGGGTTTGAGGTTAGGGTCGAGGATTCATTCGTCTCAAAACAATAGGTTTGCTAGAGCTCGTTTTGGTGGAGGCAATCGATCAAGTCTCTAGAAGTGTTTGTTGTTAATGAATTGGAACAGTGGGCAAACTCACCCTGGTAGGTGTTAGGGATGATTTAAACCATTTGGTTGCCTAAAATACTGTTATCATGATCTTCCCTTTTAGTCAGGATGTTTTTTTTTTTTTTTTTTGAAAGATAACTGATTGTATTAAAGAGAATAACAGGAATACAACAGGGCTAAAATCTGCTGAGGAAGCAAAGTTAACTAGGCCCCAAAAAAGCTAAATCTACATCCTTGAAAGCATCAAACTGGGAGGCTCATTCCGCAATGAGACATTTGATATTGGATCCCACTAAATGAGAGGGCTTTGATTCGTTTCGGAAGCATCGGCTATTTCTTTCTGTCCACACCGACCACCATGTGGCAAGGATCGCCATCCGCCACAGCCAGGTTTTCGAGTTGCCTAATCTGATGCCGTGCCATGCTTTCAACAAAAGATCCACGTCTTTGGGAAAACACCAGCTAACCTTGAAGCATGACAAAATATCTGTCCAAATGGAGGATACAAACGGACAGTGGATCAACAAATGTTCCACTGTTTCTTCCGCCTTCAAGCAACAAATGCAAACGTTGCTTAGGGTCATTCCTTTCCTTCTGAGATTATCCACAGTTAGGATTTTCCTGTTCCCGGCCCGCCAGCCAAAGACCTAACTTTAGTGGGGTCGGGTACTTCCATATGAAGTGAAGGCCATGCGATATAGCGCTGCCGGGGTTATGAGTGAGCTGATTGTATAGCAATCTGACTGAAAAGAGTGAGGATTTATCGGCTTTCCATATGAGGTTATCACGGTTCACCCGGTTTGGGGAGGCCTGCTGAATGAATTCAAGCAGCTTCACAAAGGCATCGATTTCCCAATCCTCCAAGTTCCTTCGGCATTTAATGTTCCACACCACTTTGTTTGCTTCAATAGAATAATTTTCAGCGATAGAACTGTCTTTCTTCACAGCCAACCGGAACATGTCGGGGAACTTGTCTTTCAAAGGAATGTCTCCTAACCGGGTATCTGTCCAAAAAACAGATATTCTCTCCATTACCTACTTCAAAACTGATTCTTTGGAGGACCTCTTCCTTCATGCGAAGAATACCTTTTAGTCAAGATGTGGAGGGTATTGTTTTTTAGGCTTGGTGTCTCTCCTCTAACCCCCTTGTGTTTGCTTTCAAGATGGAACGAAGATACTTTTGGTGGGATTGGAAGCTCTAGAGGTGTTCCACTTCATGCATAGAGACACCGACTTCTAGGGCTATTGGGGTGGCAATAAGTCAAGTTGGTTGATTCCCTCCCCTTGGAGGGACATGATGTTAGGCCTGTCTAGGCAAAACTTGCATTGGAGATATCTGGAGAGGTTTGTAAATTAATGGACCTTAGGTTTTCAGGGAGAGTCTTTTTGATCTCTATTTTACAGGGAGACTAAAAAAACAAAGATTCGAGTAGCCCATGGCTGTAAATAGGGGTTGGTAAAGGCAAAGGCATCTTAGGGTTTGTGACATCTCTCTATGGAAGTGAAGAGAACGGTTACATAAAAAGGCAAGAGCATAGTTTCCAGCGATGGGTATGCTTGGCAGGATATGGCGACGTGGCATCTATCTCAGCACGAACAATTAGAAAGGGGGACCTGATCAGAATCGATGCGTAATGGGAAGTTGCACGGTTGTTTCGGGACGATCAGATGCATCATCTGGGAAGGTGGGTGATACTGATTTGATTAAGATGGTTGGCATGACAGCTGAAGAGGATGCATGTGGTGAGCAGAAGCACTCTAATTTTGATCCTACGATAGCTGGCGGGCAGAGATGTTGCCGTTGGCAGGGATATTTTTGGTAGTGAATTTCCCACAATAAATTTAATAATTTCTCTCTTGTTTGCGTGATCTCTTTCAATTGAGAGGAGAATATTAATGAAAACATTTTGAAATGCAGAGGATAATGATCCGACATGTTCTGGCCTATTTCGACTTGGAGCATTCAATGTTTTCACCAATCAAACCATCATCACCAAGATGAGACATTGATATCGATTTGGTTTGTCTATTCTTTTTGAATAATTTTGATGGGGGCACTGAAGATCCGAGAAGGGCGGATCACAGATGTTAGGTGTTAAGTCTTTCAGAGTTTCACTTGTAGAAAGAAGTTACTGCAAAATTGGTTATGGAGGGGTTGAATGATGACAAAGAAGTGCACAATGAGATTGCTAGGTTTGAGGATCAATGCTTGGATGTCCTACGTGTCACTTAAGGAATCTGGAGACATTGCTAACGTCCTCATGAAGGTGGGGATTTAGCATTCCACATACATACACATGCATTTGTGGGCACTCTAGCACTCTATGGTTACTTTCGTATATTGTATGATGGTTAGCACACTATTATGATTCATTCATTTGTTAAATTTTTTTCTCATGCTTCCTTCTTAATTTTTTGTTTTATTTTCTCTGCCATGTTGAAGTGACAAGGTGCTTGCTTTGTCTTATGCATTGTGACAGTTCCTTCTTCAGTGTGCTGAACAACTGCCGCACAAGATCCCTCTTTATGGAGCAGTGGTAGCGTATATCTACATTGTTTTTGTTTGTCTTCTATTAATAGATAACTGTGCATCTGTTGTTTTATCTGATTGTTGCTTTCTAGAATTGCTTGATAGTGATGCTCTAGCATCCCATGTAGTTCTCCTATGAGTATCAATGGAATAGATACTGTGCATATTTTGTTTCATCTGATTGTTGACTTTTCCATTTTTTTTTTCTACCTTTTAAAAAAAGGAAAAAGGAAAAAAAGAAGGGAATAATCAATACAAATCCTTTCTAGAATTGCTTGATAGTGATGCTCTAGCATCCCATGTAGTTCTCCTATGAGTATCAATGGAATAGATACTGTGCATATTTTGTTTCATCTGATTGTTGACTTTTCCATTTTTTTTTTCTACCTTTTAAAAAAAGGAAAAAGGAAAAAAAGAAGGGAATAATCAATACAAATCCATCTTAATTGCTTTGAGATTGCTCATTGAATCACTTTACTGGAACTCAATACATTTGAATATGTAAACTTCTCTAGTCAACCCATCTTAAACCTTTTCCTAGTTGTTATGGGTGTAATGATTTAAATATCGGTATCGACGCATGTATTGCACCCTCGGGATATAGAAACATATTGGTATCGCACGGGAAATATCGCGGGATGTATCACGGTTTTTGAAAGCATTGGGAAATTGATCGAATATTTCAATGAAACTCCAAGAGATGTTAAAAAAAGACATTATTACACATTTAGAACTCAAAAAGATCACAAAAAACAAGTACACAATAAGTTTCCCTTGTATAGGGTCCTGAATTATTTGTCTAACAGAAGTGATTCAATTATATCCAAAATTCATATCATTGATAAATCATATAAGACGCACGAAAACATAACCATTATATTAAAATATTTTTGCAATTTTAATATTTTTAAAATAATTATTTAAATAATAAATATAAATTCACTAATATTTGTATAATTCATATAATTTATTAGCACATTGAATGTATTAATTCGTTGCACTTGCTCTAAATCTATCCTAGAATGTATGGTGCATTTGTTTTAAAAATATATTTTTAATTATTTTTATAATTTTTTTAAAAATAAATTTGTTTTTGAAAATAAATAAATGAATGTGACCGATATTAAGATCAACACACACTCATTAATATACAAATATTAGGAATAAATATTGGGTGATCAATCTCCTGCTCGTTTGATGAGCTGGTAGAGACATTGTAGTGTGAGTGAGTGTCCAAGGGTTCAATAATTGGTAGCTGTTACCTTTAAAAAATTATTCATTGATCAATATAATTTTTTAAAATTAAAATTAAAATTATTTATTTTCGGTATTTTTTAATTGAAATATATATTTTTTTTCAAAAATTTCAAAAATCTGCTGTTCATCTGAAGATCAACCTACAAGTGCACATGACTTTTTCTTACTAGTTGCAACAAGTTAAATGGGTGAAATCAGGGAAATTTCGGATTTTTCCACAATTCCCCTATTTTCCCCAAAACTGAAAATTGGAGCAAAAATCCATGATTGAGCATGCGAAACACACGAAATCATTGATTACTAACTTGCTTCCACTGATTCTAAGTAATTTAAACAAAGAAAAAGGTTTAAATGAATAAAAACTTGCCGATTGGGTTCCAGCCCATCTCCGTTCTCCTATTTTGATTTTCCGAAGCAAATCCTCTTTTCTCTTCAAACAAAACCAAGAGGACGGGTTGAAATCCTCTTAAGAATGTAATCCCCGAAAAAATTTTCAATAGAGTTTTTTGCTTTATTTTTATTTTTTCTGATTTTCCTTTTTTGTTTTTGGAAGAGGGGCTGACTCAGTTGATATCATTGATACATATCGCATGTATTGACAATATCGTGGATTTTGTAACTGCCATAAACTTTAGATATTGCAATGGATCCATATATCGTTGCTACATGGGCTATCTCGTGATATATTGGGTGATGCAGGGGATTTTTTCAACTCCCCCCATTGTATGCACGGCACGTGATATCGGCTGATACTATTGATATTTAAATCACTGTATCTGTATGTGTATGTTGGGTTAGCTGCTCAAGACCATTGATATGAGATTAAAGAAACTACAAGTATTACTTTGAAAAGTATTGCATGTGGGATAAAGGAAAATGGCATGTACACTGTTGATGTGGGAAATCAAATAGAACCTGGTCTGGCATTTCTTGCATTGCGTTACTTGGAAATGCTAGTGGCAACACAATTGTTTGGTCACGATGGTGTGTTTTGTCCATTTAGTTTTCCAGTTTTTTTATCCATTAGTATGACAAATATAGGTATTTTATTTCTTAATATAATAGCTTCATGTGTTTCCAAAAAAAGAAAAAAAGAGATAGGAAAGGGGCTAAAACTCAGGTATATATAAAAACGATAGTTATTGAAATTACGTCTTTCAAAGACAACTAGCTTTGGGCTGAAAAGAGCATGTTTAAGGCTACAGTGTACATGTCCCTGTAGGTAATTTATTATAAATTTCCATGATTATTTAAAAGCTATGAGTCAATATGTAATTATGTATGCTAATGATGGCTCAATGGCCATGCCCAGCTAGCCACATCTTCATTGGGTTACAAGCAAGGAGGCCAAGGTCCATCTATGGGCCACAAAGTCAAGGTTAAACCTGTTTCTAACATGGCTGTAAAAGCCACTGGGCTACCTAGCTCATTGATAACCTTAATCACGTCTGCTTGGATTTAGGAAACTTTTTTTTTGGAAGGCTTTTCTTGGAAAGTGGAGTTTGGCAACTTTAATTCTGCTGAATGAATTGATTACTATGGAAAAATTTTCTCCACTCGTTCTCTAGGATCTTTTTATTTATTTTTTATTAATTTTTATTTTTGCAATCTTGGCTTTTTAAGTACCTCCACTGTTTCTTTAGTTAGCTATCCCTTTCTAGTGTTTTCTATACGTTCAGAACAGGAAAATGAACTTGAGTTGTCCAATACCGACCATCTGAAGAATTGGAGATCTAGTGCAGTTTGTTAGCTTATATCCTTTTATTGTTTGCTGTTGCTACTGCTTACATAATTTGTAGATTATGGACTTTTTACTTTTAAAGATTGGGTCTATGAGTATGTTTACATCCCTTGCTTATTGTACAGGTTGGTTTGTTGAATTTGGAAAGTGAGGACTTTGCCAGGAAAGTAGTAGACGCTACGCAAACTAGTTTACAGGTTTGCAATTTGCGACCCCTGATTACTTTTGTGGTCTTATCCTTGTCTTGATTGCATTTGGATCTTTTGTTGGCTGCTGATATTCCGTCTGCATGTTCTGGCTTGCAAATCAATTGCTATAAAAGGAGCTTTTAAACATTAGTTCAAATTATCTTTCTCTGATAGGATGCCTTTCTTTGTTTCTGTTTCTCTTGAAGCTATCATATATTTTGGATGGAGGATGCACTAGAATGTTAGGAGTTCCATAAAGATGCAGTGGAATGTAGGGAGAAAACATGATTGATTTCTCATGTGGTGATGAATTTTCTTATTATCCAGTTAGTTCCTGATGGGTTCTTATTGTGTGGTTTAGCCTCTTTGTTTTGATTTTCTATGCATATGTGAAATTCTCTTCTCTTCTGTTATTACGTATGCATTCAATGTAGTTTGGAATAGCAAAGATGTTAGGAAGCCATAGTCTACCTTGGCTTTCCTCTGTTCCCATTTCATAGGCACTTAGGAAATGAGCTAGACAGATTTGGCAATCGGCATTTAGCTCTTGATGTACTCACTGGTTGGTTTTGACACGTGCTCGAGTTCTATCTCACAATTTTTTTTTTTTGTGCATATTTTGGATTGTGTTGAGATATTCATGAATTATTTTTAACATTGAATGCATTCCCTGTTTAACAAGAATCACCATTATCATAGGGGGGATATAAATGTTTGCTGAAGCTAGAAGTGCATCCTGGCTTCACTAGGGTCTCGGTTTTGTCTTCCTTTATATGCATGTTATAATGAAATGTAGTATTGTAATTCGTAAATCACATCCTTACATTCATCTTCTACAACAAGAACAAGAATAAGAACGTCATGCGGGGTACTTAAAATATACAGTTATTGTAGAAGATTTTTTAGCTCAACCTTTTTCAGTAGATATCATAATAAATTAATACTAACAATAATATGCGTGTCTAACAGTCCTTTTAAGCATGATCTTGTTTAGTAGATATCAAAAGAAATTAACATTAACAATAAAATACTGATATTTAAAATATACTATTACTATAGGCAGTGGGATCTAATTTTAAGCATACCCCTTTTTAGTAGATATCATATGCCCCCACCTTCATGGGGAAGTTAGCAACGTCCCCAATGCTTTTAAATGACACGTGGGATTAGTATCAATGATTTGAAAGCGTTTATTCATTCATACAACTAGGAGCATGCCGTGATGTAAAAATCGCACCAATGGATGATCCTAAACATGAGATCAATAGCAATAAAACTGGACATTCAAAATCGAGTGGAGAAACAAAATAGTTCCAATCATCATCTTGAATCATCTATTCATTAGATTCACTTTGTATTGTTTATGATTTCAAAGTAGCACTTTGGTTTAATGATTCTAACCATGTGGTCTATGACTCGTAAGATAATGATGGTTGTAACAATGTTTTAAATATCGATGATATCGGCCGATATATCCCACGATATATCTTGTATCCCATGTGTTCGATCTAGGAAGCATTTTCAATTTCCGATCCTTTTTTTTGTTGTTGTTGAAATTATGTTAAGTTAGTGTCAAATGGTTACAAATCCATTGGTTCTTCATATTTTGCATGAAAAATCATGGAGTTGGAGCTTTGATTTCAATATCCATTGGTTCTTCATGTTCTCCATTGTTTTTTTTTTTTTTTTTTTTTGAAAATTTCCTTCAACCAGCTGTCAATTGAGACTAATTTCGAAGTATGTAGGAGTGTTTGATGAAATGATCATCACATACACTCTAAATGTTATGCATTCAATTTGAATATAGATTCATTAGTTTAGTCAGACAGTGCATAACTTAGGACCCTATACAAAGGATACCTATTATGTGCACCTTTTTTTTGAGATGTTATGATTTAAAAGTGTGTTAAGGTCATTTTTTACAATCCCTGAAGTTTTATTGAAAAATTCAACCATTTTCCCAATGTTTCCTCATGTTTCCCAAAAAGTACGATAAATTACCCAACACAAACAATATATCCCGTGCGATAACCGATACATATCTGTATCCCAAGGGTGCGATACATAATGCGATACCGATATTTCGAACACTGGTTGTAACAAATTGGCCCCATTAAAGTGTTATAATTATCTTATCGGCGTGATTCTTGAACCATGGCTTGCGCCCAATGGCACTATTTAATGAACGATACCAATCTTATCGGCGTGATTCTTGCACTTTGGTTCAATGATTCTAACCACGTGGTCTATGGCTCGTAAGATAATGATGGTTGTAACAAATTGGCACCATTAAAAGTGTTAGAATTATCTTATCGGCGTGATTCTTGCACCATGGCTTGCACCCAGTGGCACTATTTAATGAACCATACCAATTGATGATTGGCCATCCAACATGTCATTTAAAAGATCTGGGGATAATCCCCCCACCCCCCGCCATTTCTCTCTCTCTCTCTCTCTACACACACACACACAGCGGTTATAGTTTCCACTAGAAATTGTAGACTTTTATCTTTTTAATTATGCTACTTTGAGGCTTTTTAACACTATTAGTTAGCCCTGTAACAAGTGTTCAAACAGGAAACATGTATTTGGTTTCAAGTAAAAATGTTTCTGAAAACACGAGATGCTACTGTAATAGAAGGAAGTATGTCTTTGCAAACTGAGATCCTATCTTCTTCTTTCGGAAACCGTTTCTCTTGTGGGAGACAGGTTTTGTATTATAAAACTATTCTTGGTAACTATTTTGGTTCATAGTTGATTTTATTACCTGTTTATTGAGGACTCAATGCGAGTGACATTGGTATAGAAGCATTTTATAGATTATTATTATTATTATTATTTTTTTTTTTTCGTGTGTTGTTATGCCATTGAAGGTAACTTTACCTGCCTTGGAACTCATGATGCTTATGATTTGGTTGGCAGGAAGCTTTAGATTTGGGGGATTGCAATGGAATTCGTATTTCGATGCGGTTTTTGACTGTGCTGGTAGGTCTTTGCTACGAATGCTGCTCCTCTTTTTTTTTTTTTTTCCCCCAGAGGCAAGTTGACTTCTCCCTTGGCAACTTGTGATGCCGTGCTAGGAGTTCTGCATGAACCATCATGTTGCAATGTATTTACATTATTGATGATCCATGAAATGTTAGTGTGCATTACCTGTATATTAAATGTTGTAGCTTGAATCACCTGTCATTGCACCTCTAAGATCTTAAGTTGTGTAATTTTCTTGATCCCATGTTTGACCTTTCACTTCTCTTCCGTGTAACTTGATCTTTTTATTGGATTGGTATAATCGTTGCATTGGAGAAATTCGACTCAAGTATTTTTTATCTTTTGTAACTGGACAGGTATCGTCTTGCTTCTGGTTAAGTTGTAATGCTTTAATTTGATTTACCGTCTGTTATGATGGGGGACAACAACCCCCAACAAAGCATACTACTGCAGGATCTGTCTGGTTGATAATCAGGCCTCCAAAATTGGTGTTGATTTTAGGTTTGATCAGAGTGTGGGCCTATATAATACACACTGGTGAGCAAAGAGGGGCCTTGATGCATGTATGTCTGTACAATCAGGTCCCGCAGATGATCTGGTCAGATTGTGGATGCCACATGTGCACTGTTTTCATACATATTCTTTGTTCATCTGTGCACTTTATCTAAATGCACATCTAAATGCACTTGAATTAACACGATTAGCAAGTTTCCCATATTTGTTCAAGCTAGTAGCAATTCTACATCAAATGTCCACCCAAAACCGAATGCGATTCCCGGACCTGAGAAAAAAAGAAATCCCTCTACAATACAAATGCTCAATTGAAGCAACTGCTTTCCAAATACTAGAAGAAGAACTCTTCACTCCCCAACCTCTCAATTGAGAACCATACTTCCTTTCAACCAACTCCCTCCATAATCTGCCCTCTTCAGATCTAAATCTCCACAACCATTTGCCAAGAAGCGACGTTCATTGTTCCCAAATTTGTAATCCCGCCCATCCTTCGTGAACCAGCTTATAGACCTCCTTCCAACTGAGGAGGTAAAACTTTTTTCTTTCTTCCATCCCGTTCCAAAGAAAGTTTCTTCGCAACTTCTCCAACCTATTTGCTTGGGTGATGCCGAGCTTGGTTGTGGAGCTCCTTTGGGTTTGGCACAAAGGGGGAGTAGGGAAACCTGGCAGAGCGATTTGGACATTGCTCATTTTGGGGGTCTTTTGGGTTATTTAGGGGAACCGTAATAGGTGTTTCCAGAATAGAAGCTCTACGGTCCAAGAGGTTATAAAGGAAATCGAGTGGAACTTGGTGAGTTGGGTTCCTTATGTTAAAGAAGCTAAATCTGTAAATATTTTGTCTTTCTTGATGTAGTCTAGTTGTATTCTTTCGCAAGCTTGGCGTTCTTCTTGAATAAATTGCTGTTATCTCTAAAAAAATAAAATAAAAATAATTCTCCAACCCATCCAGCACCAATTTAGGACATTTGAACAACAACATATAGTAAACTGGCATGTTAGAAAAAGCAGCTTTTATTAGAATGAGGCGTCCCCCCAAATATAGATATTGGCATTTCCAACTAGACAACTTCCTTTTGACTCTTTCAATAACTTTATCCCACAAAAAATTTGCCAGCCACCCAATACACAAAGGCATCCCGAGATACGTCAAAGGAAAAGACCTGGCTTTGCATCCAAACCCTGAAGCTAGATGCACCAACTCATTCTCTAAACCGGTTCCCAGCATTTCACTCTTTGTTATATTAAAGCTGAGCCCCAAGGGCTGACACCGCTTCAAAACAAACCACAAATTTTCGAAGATTATCAATGGCCATGAAGTCCGTGTCAGAAAATATGTGTTGTCAGCATATTGAAGGTGACTAATTTCCATCGTTGAATTTGACACTTTGAAGCCTCTAATTAGCCCCACCTTCAACCCCTTTTTGCATCATCTTACTAAAAGCCTTCCCAACTACTACAAAGATATACGGAGAGTCGCGTTGCCTACTGTCCCTAGATGCTTTAAAGAATCCTTTAGGTGATCTGTTCACCAACAATGAGAAGAAAATGGATTGAAAACAAGAGTGCATACACCCCTGCCATTTCTGCCCGCACCCTACCCTACCAAGCATGTAGTCAAGAAACTCCCAATCCACATGATCGTAAGCCTTCTCGATGTCTTTCTTCCCTTCTCTGTTGTTGGAGTGATTACATTCATATGCAATAGGGACACTATCCAGAATTTATCTACCCAATGCAAGGGCCTTGTGATTCTCCAATTTAACTTTAGAGAGCACTCTTTGAAATCTTAGAGCTAGAACCTTAGGTTATTTATTTATTTATTTTATTTTAATTTTTTTAAAATTTAAAATTTAAATTTTTAACAGGCCTCCAATTAAACTCGTAGGCCTGAAATCTTTAATTTCTTCCACACCTTCAATTTGGGACTGAGAGCAATAAAAGAAGCCTCAAGATCTTTAGAAAGGTGACTTGGCTCGGAGAACTCAGGGACAAAAGCCATCAAATCCCCTTTAACCATCTGCCAAAACTTTTGATAAAACAACATCGGGAAACTGCCAGGGCCTGGGGCCTTATTATCACACATCAAATCAAGGGCTACCTTAACCTCTTCTTCAGAAAATGGATTCTCAAGATTCGCTGCCCCTTCCACTGAAAGATAAAGGGAATTCCAAGTCATCTAATAGCGGTCTCTTCCACTGCTCAGAAAACAGATTCTTATAGAAAGAAACTATTGCATCGCAGATCTCTCCCTTTTCCGATGTTCTTTTCCCTTCAACCACAATGCTGCTAATTGTGTTGCGCTGAGCCCTTGCACTATCTTTACTATGGAAGAAGCGAGTGTTCTTGTCACCCTCTTTTAACTAAAGAGCTCTTGATCTTTATCTCCACCTGATTTCTTCTTCTTTAATACGATTGGAATACTTCAGTTTTAAAGCATCTCTCTTCTCACCCTCTTCTTCTGCCTCTGATCAGATTCTTCTATCTCATCTAAATCATCAATCTCCTTCCACAATATGTTGAACTCCGACTCCCGAGCTCCAAGCACCTTTCTTCTAGAGTTTTAGTTTTTCTTTCAGCAACTTGAGCTTTCTGCTTAGCCTATACCCTGCAAAGCCTTCGACCACAAAGGAAGACCACGATTCAATAACCCTAAACCAACTGCTCAAAACTGACCACCTCCATCCAGGCTGGTTCAAACCTAAAAGGTCTAGGACCCCAATCCTCTTCCATCATCACAAGCAACATGGAACATGGGAAGAAAAACCTAAGAACACGGGATCCTAGAACAGAAAGAGAAGCTATTCTGTTCTATTGCTTTGCAACAGAGCTCCTCCTGCTAGATGCCAAACCACAATCCCCACACCTGTACCTGTCAATGGACTTCACTGCCATTGATAATCTTCAAAGGATGATACTTTTACTCTGTTGGGACTTTATTTATCTATTGTCTTCTAAAGTAGGCAGCAATTTAATTTAATTTAATTTTTTCTGTACTCTTTCAATAACTTCCGATTATATACTCGTATGCTTCATATGTTCTGCAGATGTGCAGCAAAGTGCTCCAACCAGGTTCTGTGGTGGAAGTCTTTGAGACACTTTTGTCATCAGCTGCCACAACAGTAGATGAGGAGGCTGGAAATCCTTCTTGGCAACCACGTGCTGACTTTTACATAACCTGCATTTTATCCTGCCTTCCATGGGGTGGTGCTGATTTGTTTGAGGTAATATTGATTAAGTCATCAGGTGGTTCAACTTTTGCTTTGTGGCTTATTGTGTTGTGTGAAGTCTGCTGGGAAGGTAAAACCTATGGCACTGAGCCAATGGCAAACAGGAGGTGGGGCTACATCATCAAGTATCATATGGAATTTTAGTCCTTCCTGTGCCATAGGCATCTTTGTGAAGGTTTACTTGATCAAGCCACATTTATGGTTTTAGGTTGTAACTAAAGAAATTTGTATTTCCATCCTGTCCTCGATTCCTAATTTATTTGCCATTTGTGCCCTTGGTAATGCCTTGTCATCAGTAGTTTGATTGAACACTTTTTATGAATGCTTGATTAAACGTGTAAAATTTGTTATAACTTCCTTGATTCATGAAAATGCAACATAAAAATGTGCAGCAAGTTCCTGAAGAGCTTGACAGAGTTCTGGTCGGTGTAGAGGCATATTTAAGCATTAGACGGCGTGCTTATGATGTTGGCTTAACAGTTTTTGAGAGTGATGAAGAAAGTGATAAAGTTCATGCCGAAAAGGTACAGTTTTGTATGCAGCCTTCTTATCCTCTTGAGATTATTAGTTCCTGTTCTTTGAATGATTTATTTTTCTCTGTTCCATTGGTTGTCAAATTGCGTGCTCTTGTATTGGTTGTTATAGTGTCATCAGTGTTTGAAATATCGGTATCGCACTATGTATCACACCCTTAGGATACAAATATGTGTCGGTTATCACACGGGATATATCGTTTGTATCCAATAATTTATCGCACTTTTTTGGGAGACATGGGGAAAATTGTTGAATTTTCCAATGAAAGTTTAGGGATTGTTAAAAAAGGCCTTAATACACAATCTTAAATCATAACATCTCAAAAAAGAAGTGCACATAATTAGGGCTGTACATCGAGCCGAGTCGAGTCGAGGTGGGTCAAGCTTGGCTTGACTCGTCTGTTCTCTCCTCGAATTTGAGCTCGAGCTCAGCCTCAAGCTTACCATTGGAGCTTGGCTTGTTTTCAAAAATTTCGAGTCAAGCTCGAGGCGAGCTAGTGGATCGAGTCAAGGCGAGCTTACCTCGAGTCGAGTCGAACCTGATCCCAACCCGACCCAACTCGCACCCGACTCAACCCAGCAACCTAACCCAATTGGCACCCGACTCAACCTAGCCACCTGACCCAATTGACCAAACCCACACCGACTCAACTCCCAAATCAAATATTCAATTAATAAAAAATATCTATATATATAATATTTAATTTTTTATTTTTAAATACAATATATTATATATAATATAATATATATTTGAGTCGAGCCGAGCTCGAGCTCGAGCTTCGGGCCGAGTCGAGTTGAGTCAAGATCCACTGTGATCGAACTCGGCTTGTTTTCAAAACGTGCTGGGTCATTTCAAGCTTGGCTCGCCTCGAGTCGTCGTTCGAGCCGAGTCAAGTCGAGCTAGATCGAGCCGAGTAGCTCGTGTACAGCCCTACACATAATAGATTTCCTTTGCATAGAGTCCTAAGTTATGTGTTGTTTGACTAAACTGTGCAATTATATTCAAATTGAATGCATAACATTTTTAAATGTATCTAATTCATTAAAAATGAAAAAAAGAGTATAAATTGAAAAACATACCTGTGAATGATATGATTGGCAATGGCCTAGACCCACATAGAGATGCGTGGTGGCAATGGTGCTCTATGGGCCCAACCGTAATGTATGTTTTTTAATCCACGTGGTTCATCCATTTTCCCATATATTTTGGACCATAATCCCAAAAATTAGGCAGATTCAAATCTCATGTGGACCACACCACAAGAAAATAGTGGTAATTGAATGCCCACCATTAAAAACTTCTCGGGGCGATAAAAGTTTTGGATGAAGCCGATATTTGTGTTTTCACTTCATCCGGGTCTTTGTGACTTAATCAATAGGTTGGATGGCAAATAAACATTACAGTGGGCCCTAGGAAATTTTTAATGGTGACCATTCAATTACAACTGTTTTCTTATTGTGTGGTCCACTTAAGACTTGTGTTTGCCTCATTTTTGGGATCATGCCCTAAAATAATTTTGAAAAATAGAGTAATGGCATGGATATAACACACACATCATGGTGGGGCCTGCAGAGCACTATCCAGTTGCAAGGTGTTGCTGGTAGCATCAGTAGGCAATTCGTGTCCGTCATGGGGAGAAATTTAGGTGAAACCCCGTATCCACCGAGGTTGATGGGACCCTAACTTTGGGGCCCATTGTGATGTATATGACTGCATCCATGATGTCCATCTGTATTGAAAGCTCATATTAGGGCATGATTAAAAAAAATGAAGCAGTTCCAAATCCTAGATGGACTACAGAATATGAAACAATGGTGATTGACTATTAAAAACTTCTTGTGGGCCACAAAAAGCTTTGGAGTTTGGACCATTAAGATTTGAGTCAGCTTCATTTTTGGGCTCATGCCTTAAAATGAGCTTTCAAAATGTTTGGATGGTGTGGATTTAAGACACATGCATTACTATGGGCTCCACAGTCAGGGTTCCTACCTCGGTGGATCTGGGTCTCACCTAATCCGCTCCCTTCTTGCTGGGGGTAATACCCAATCCATGTGCGACGGAACATCATTGTGGGTGGGACCCTGACTGTGAGCCCCACCATGATATATGTGTTATATCCACATCGTCCATCCATTTGGAGAACATTTTACGGCATGAGTCAAAGAATGACGCCAATCCAAATCTCAAGTGAACCCCACCATAGAAAATAGTGGGGACAATGATGCCCACCGTTGAAACTTGAAACTATTTAGGGGGGGCTCACCATGATGTTTATTTGAGATCCAACCTATTCACAAGTTCAGAAAGATATGGACAAATGAAAAACACAAATATCAACTTGATCGAAAACTTTTGTGGCCCCTATGAAGTTTTTAATGGTAGGCGTTCAGTCCCCATAGTTTTCTGTGGTGGGGTCCACTTGAGCTTTTGATTTACCTCATTATTTGTCTCATAACCTAAAATGATCTCTCCAAATGGATGGACGGAATAGATATACAATACATACATCAAAGTGGGCCCCACCGTAAGGGCCGCACAATATTTGGTGCATCCGAGTCACACGGAATCCACTCTCCCTTTAAGTTAAGGGGTGTGGATTAGGTGTTACTTGGGTAACAACTAGGTGGGTGTTACCCTTATTGTAGGGCCCACCCTGATGATATGTTGTATATCCACTCCGTTCATTTGTTTTTTCAGCCCATTTTAGGATGTGGTCCCAAACATTAAGCACATCCAAATCTCAGGTGGACCACACCACATGAAACAATGATGATTTAATGCTCACCATTGAAAACTTCTAAAGGCCCACTATAAGCAAATCTGTAATGTTTATTTGTCATCCAACCCATTTATAGAGTCAACATGAAGGGAAAATACAAAGATTAGTTCAACCCAAAACTTTTATGGCCTACAAGATACTTTTAATGGTCATTCACCTATTTTTCCAGTGGTGTAGTCCACTTGAGATTTTTATATGCTTAAATTTTGGCATAACATCCTTATATTATCTGAAAAAACTGATGGACAGTGTGGATATGAACCACATTCATCAAGATGGGCCCCACACGGTAAGGGTAACACCCACTAAGCCATTAGCTGCGTAACAGCTAATCCTGTGCCTAACTTAAGGCCGAGAGAGAGAGTCGAAAGACTCTCTTCTCCGTTAAAGACGGCCCCGCAACAGTGACTGAGACCCCAACCCCGGAAATCCCTCCTAACTCCCCCCATTTTTTTTTTTTTTTTTGACAAATCCCAAACCAAATCCCCATAATCCTCGGTGAAAATTTTTAATCCTTCCAAAAAAATTATCATTGAAGAAAAAAAGGGGGTTTAGGGTTTTTCTTACATCATACGGCGATGTCGACCGCAGCCCACCAAATCCAGTCAAAAGCAACTACCTTGGGAAGATCACAAAGTTAAGAGAATTTTTCTCTATATATTTTTATATATTTTTGAATTTCTGGGAAGAGATGTTGCATGATTTTGCTGTGCCCCTATTTTATCGAATCAAGCGAAAATCTGCAATATTAGGCATTATTGGCCGATATATTGTCTAATATCGGCGACATCTCGTGATATCTTCCGATATAACACACGATACACAGGAGTCTGTCAAATTTTCATTATTTTTCTGTACTTCCGAGCGGTTTCGTATCGCTGACCGACGATAACGATAATATTGGCCGATATATAGGCCGATAGTATTGATATTGTGAACACTGAGTGTCATGACATATTAATCATTTCAGGGACTCAACATTTTGGAGGGTGTCTTGGCCAGGGTTAAAACAGAGTTGTGATTTCTGAAATGGACTGAGACTGAGAGGAGACATTTCTGGGTGACAAGAATTCTCATCTCAAATAATAAAAATAGAAATCATGATCTTGTGGCTTTGATAAGCCCACACATGTGTAGAGCCCTGGCCATCTACACAAGCACACATGTCAATGATCCAGTGTTTAGATCTTCTGGCTAAAAATCAGGCCACTTCACTTAGGTGGCCATTCTGTACAAACGAATAGATAACAAATTTTCACCTAGCTGTCAGCCAGAGTAGCAAACTAAGTGATAGGAAAGTCTAGTGTGGTCAAAGCAGGAAGCGGCAGAGGATAGGTTTTGGTTAGCTCAACCAGGGTAGTAAGACAAGCAGGTGTTGGGTGGTTCAACTAGAGCAGAGAAAGGGTAAGCAGGAGAGCTAGCAGCAGGAGAGGAAGCTGCAGGCAAGCAATTGATTGATGGAGCAGTAGTGTCAGATCGTAGTTCAACCACAGTTGTTAAGGTGCTCCCTATGTCATCAGCATATATGATCAAAATAGTGGTAGATGGTGCAGTTCTTTTCAAGCAATTGATTGATGGAGCAGTAGTGTCAGATTGTAGTTCAACCAGAGTTGTTAAGGTGCTCCCTGAGAGAGCTATGTCATCAGCATATATGATCAAAATAGTGGTAGATGGTGCAGTTCTTTCTATAATCAGAAAATGATCAGATTTTCTCCTTAGAAAACCAATATGAGATCGCAACACTGAATTTGTCAAACTAGGCCATGGAGATTGTTTCAACCGAAAAATGGCATGCTTTAACCAATGAATCTCCATGGAAGAGACATGCAAACTTCTTTTTGCAAATCTCCATGGAGAAATGCATTCTTTACATTGAATTGATGTAACTTGTAAGGGACATAAGTGGCAACAACTGAGAGAACTCACACAAAATTCAACTTTGCAATGGGGGAAATGTCTCTTGATGATTTATTCCATACCGTTGAGTGAACCCCTTTACAATCCAATGACTTTTTTAATTCACTTTATTGATCCACAACCACAAGGCTTATGTTTCAAGGTAAACACCCATTTTCAACCAACCACATGCTTTCATTCTAGCAACTTTACTATGTTCCTTGTATCTCTAAGATTGTCATTTCCTCCATTATAGTTGCTTTCCATTAAGGGTCAACTAGGGCATTTGAGACTTCACAAGGAACTGCAATAGAGGAAATGTAAGCGATATACGCTTGAAAGGATAGAGAAGGAATTGCACAATATGAAGTTACTAATGGGATAAGATGTACATGACCGTTTAACTCTCAGAATAGCAATCAATAATTCAAGAGAGGAAGACATTGACATTGAGTATGAGGATAAGTGGTGATCAATGAGTTGTTCTTGAGGCTTATCCTTGTCTTTCCTTAATGTATACACCTTCAACTTCTTTTTTATGGACTTGGACTAATCTTAAACTTGAACTATAAGGACTATAAGTACAATCACTGGTAAAGGAAAGGGAAAGGGTACATTAACAAGTGAACTAGTAGCTCAGAGAAAATGTATGGCATGTTTTGAAAAATGACTTCTTTGGGGAAATACATTCCTTTTGTCTTAGGAAAAAACGTTTGTATCCCTTTTTAAGAATGTATTCTGTGGCAACAACTTTGTAGCTTGGGGATTGAACTTTTTCCATGAAGGTCCAAGGATACGAACAACACATACTCGCGAAAAAACTTTTGAAGGAATAGGGATAAGGAAAAGCAATAACACACATGTAGGAGTTTTGTGCTTTCATTGCCGGTCCTCAGCCTAGATAAAGGAGGAGGGTTACATCATGTTGGCAACTGGTGTGTAACTTTTGCCACAACTTCTATCATGAATCCTAACAACGTCCATGGTAAAAATCGCAAAATAGGATGTGTAATTGACCTCAACTAATTAATTGACTCCAATTAGTTGGGATAAGGCTTAGATGATGATGAAGATGATGATGAGAGAATAAGGAAAAATCCAAAATGGGAGTCATCATCTTATTAACCACAACTGTGAGAAATGCTTCATCCTAGTAGATTTAGAAAATAATATCCCAATCAAGAGGATTGAGTGATCTCCACTCCGTTATCCATTTTGTTGGGTGCGTTCGCACATGAGGTTTGAATTTCCATCCCATGATCCATGTATTTTCGAAATCATGATGAAGGTACTCCTTGGCATTGTCACAACTCTTATGCTCGAGTCAAATCGAGTTTGGTCCACTTTGTGAAACATTTTGACAATATACACTCCATCCTAGCCTTTCATTAGATAAATCCATGTAGATCTAAAATAATCATCCATAAAAAAAATTAATACTTGTAACCAAACACAAATAGTGGGTCCTACACATCAGAGTGAATAAGGTTAAAAGAACTAGAACTTCTCATATTACTAAAAGGAAATGAAGTTCTTCAATGTTTCGATTTTTGAAGGCTTCGCATTGAAATTCCAGCTCATTTACAAATTTTATTTGGAAACAATAACTGAAGAGATTTAAATGATGTGTCTTAAGCAAGCATACGGTTTTTTTTTTTTGATTGGGTGTTCATTGGACGTATGTGGTAAGACTTTGTCTTGGGCCCATGTCAGTGATGTGCACCAGTTGCGATACTAAGTTGGATATCCTAGTTGGTGTGTCATGATCATCATTTAAGTTTTATCCCAACTAACGGGGTCAACCGTACGAATCCCGTTTCACCATTTATATCATGGACATTGTCAAGATTCATGATAAAAGTTATGGTAAAAGTTTTATGTCGGCTGCCAACTTGACACAACCTTCTTCCATTTGGGTTTGGGACCGGCAATGAGAGCACAAAATTCCTACATGTGGCATTGTTCTTCCTCATTTTTTATTCGTCAAAAGTTTTTAGGTGAGCATGTTTTGTTCATGTCGTTGGATCTTTACAGAATAAGTCTTTAAGCTACAAAATTGTTTCCTTGGGATACTCACATTCTCAAAATGGATCAAGTGTTATCATCCTAAGATGGAAAGAATCTATGATTCCAAAGAAGTCACTTTTTTTTAGAACATACATTTTCTTCTCAGGGCGACTAGTTTAATTGTTGATGCACCATTTTGTCTACCTTTGATTTTTGATAAGCCTTGTAGTCTAGTTTAAAATTTGACCAAGTAAATTGGGAGGCACTTAGTGAGCATGCGACAAATATACACACACTGTAACTCTAAAATTGACTTGGAGATAAAATAAGAAGAGATGCTTCTTGATTTGAACATTCTAAACATCGTCTTCAGGACCAATGCCATTCCTCTTCTTGTTGTTAGGTCCTGGATGATGCATTGAGGAGGATAGAATGTGACTTTACAATTTAATTGTTTTGTTAGAGTACTAAATGATTGCAAATTTGATGGAAAAAGAGACAAACAACAAATGGTAAAGACAATTGACAGAGAGAGTTGATAAGTCACTTATCTAGAGGCCCAAAAAGCAAATTTGATGGAAAAGAAGGTACATGCACAATGGAAGGTAAAGACAATTAACTAAGAGAGGTGATAAGTCCCTTTTCTAGAGGCTCTGGTAAATGACCCATCATCGAGTTTGATGTTGATAAAAATAGGTAAATATGAAACAAAACCTTCCTTTTTACCAATCATATGGTTAGAGGCTCCTAAATTAGTGATCTAGTATGTGGAGAAATGATGCTTAGAATCAGAGGCATTGTTAATAGTTGCACATATACACAAATGGTCATTCAGATTAGTGAATTGAACATATGCTTTAAGGGAAGGCACTTGCTTTTGAAGATCATTTTTGACTTACCTGTTGGGTCTGGCATATAATCATTTATGGGCATAGTAGTGTTCTTCTTTGTGCATTGTTGGCAACATTATTCCTTGGCGTTAGGTGCATTTGAGGACTTAAATCATGGCAATTCTTCTTGAGATATTTGTGCTTTTTCACTATGGTTATATTGAATGTCTGCGGAAGAAAAAGGGTGGATGATTTGATTTTGTCCTCTTCTAGATTTTGGAGTCCCTACGTAGAGTAGATCTCTCGGGAAGGTTATTATGTCTAACAGTGCTAGCTTGCCGACTAGCCTTCCCTCTGATATGAATGTATACTAATTTTAAGGAAAGTAGGGAATCTCTTCCAAGCTAGGTCTTCCGTAATGGTAATGGCGGCTGTAATGGCCACCATCGTTACCTTTACGATACGGGTCGTAACGGCCGTTATGGCCCCTGTAACGGCTGTTATGGTCTCTTTTATTTTATTGAAAAAAAACATGAAAAACCTATATCAGCCTTGCAATTGACTATTTCGGGGCCATTATGGCCTTTACAAGGGCATAACAAGCCATTATAAGGGTTGTAATGGCTGTTACGGCCTTACAGGTCATTTTTTCCGTAATAGATATTACAGTCGTTACAACCTTGTAATGTATAACGATTGCCACTGTTACCTTTACGTAACAGCCGTTAAGGCACACCATGCTTCCAAGAACTTTTGCAACTCAAAACTTGAATGTAACTCAACAAATAATTTGAAAATTCATTGTTGTTCTTTTGTTTGCGTCTTCACGTCCACAGGGGTAGTAGCAATAAATGTGTTGTAATTCTTCCACTTCTATCACATTGCTGTGAGATAGTCCCCAACTGAAATCTCCCTTTTTTGCATGTTCGCTAGCTCATGATCAAGGTGTTCCGTAGTGGTAACGGCGGGCATAACGGTGCCCACCATTAAGGTTAAGGATACGCTAAATCGGTGTAACGGGTGATACGCCCCTGTATCGGTAAAATTTTTTTTCCTAAAAAAAAATCCAGAAAAAAAATTCAGAAAATTCAAAAAATTATAAATACTCCAAATATGTATTCATTTATAAATTTGAACATGTTTATGGTAGTATAAAGGTCCAATCTTTGGTGAGAATGCTATATCGACCTATTTGATGGATTTATGAACCTGACAACCTGTAATTAACTGCAAACCTTTTATATTTAGTTGTCTAACTTATAATATCTATATAAATTTACTATAATGAATGTAATACTAAATCATCTTATCTTTTCAAGTTTTACTTTTATTTATAGTGCTAGTGCATTGCATACTTCGTGACTTGCATACATTGCATTTCAATATATAGAGTTTAGGGACTTTTGTATCCTATTATGTAGTTCATATACATAACAATTTGATATCATTTCCCGCTATAGATCTTAAGAAAAAATTAAAATTAAATTGGGGTAAATAGTATTGTTGATTCGGGGCTGATTTGGGGACCATTCGATGCCCCAAACTAGCCTCAAATTAATGCAATCTATTGGCACTTATCCCACTAATGGATTGGTGGACATTTATCGGACTGAAAAATGAAAAATATCAAATGGTCCTATTTTAAAAAACAAGTGTCTGCAAACTAATGGTGAAAATTGTTCAAACAATTTAATTTTGGGATTGTGACTTAGCAACAATGGTCCCAAAATTTAATTGGTTAATTTTAAGTTGATATATACAGTGTTCGAAATATCGGTATCGCATTACGTATTGCATCCTTGGGATACAGATACGTATCGGTTATCGCACGGGATATATTGTTTGTATCGAGTAATCAATCACACTTTTTGGGAAACATGGGGAAACATTGAGAAAATGGTTGAATTTTTCAATGAAACTTCAGGGATTGTTAAAAAAGACTTTAATACACTTTTAAATCATAACATCTAAAAATAGAAGTGCACATAATAGGTTTCCTTTGTATATGGTCCTAAGCTATGCGCTGTCTAACTGAATTAACGCAACTATATTCAAATTGAATGCATTATATTTAGTGTGTATGTGATGATCATTTCATCAAACATTCCTAAACACTCCTGAACTAATGCAACTATATTTGAATCGATATTTTAACTATTTTAAATTAAAATGATTTTTATTTTCCGAAAATTGACAAGGACTTACAAATCAGTAGACCAGCCCTCACATGTGCTTGATTTCATGTTTGGAGTGCAACATTCCAAGCAATTTGGGAGAAATTGGGGAAATTTTGAATTTCCCCTAATTTTCCTTAAATCAAACCACCTACACTCAAATTTCAAAAATAAAGTGTATGTAATGATCGTTTCATCAAATACTTTTAAATATTTCGATATTAGTCTCAATTGATAGTTGGTTGAAGGAAATTTTTGAAGAAAATACGGAGAACATGAAGAACCAATGGATATTGAATTCAAAGCTCCAACTCCATGATTTTTCATGCAAAACATGAAGAACCAATGGATTTATAACCATTTGATACTGATCTAACATAATTTCAAAAAAAAAAAAAAAAAAAAAGGATTGGAAATTGAAAATGCTCACTAGATCGAACATGTTGGATATATCGGCACTACCTGTGCGTTTCGTATCGCACAGGTGGGATACAAGATATATCGGCCGATATCGTTGATATCTAAAACATTGGATATATACCTAATGTACAAATTTTTAGGGCCATGTATGTGGGGTTCACTATATTATGTATTATATATCCATGTCATCCATTCGTTTTGTCAACTCATTTAAGGGTGTGTTAAAAAAATGAGGCAAATCTAGATCTCAGGTGGACCACAAGTGGGCCAGGCGGGCCACCTCGATGTATTTGTATATCCATGCCGCCAATCTGTTTTGCTAACTCATTAAAGGCATGGTCCAAAAATTCAGGTAGATCTAAATTTCAGTGGGCCACTAGTGAGTATCCCTTTAAATGTGGGGCCCACTTCAATGCATTTGTTGTATATCCATGTGGTCCATCCTTTTTGCCAACTTATTTTAGGGCATGGTACAAAAAATGAGGCTGATCCAAATCTTAGGTGGACCACAAAATAGGGATTTAATTGTCACCATAAAAAATTCTTAGGACATTTTTTTTTTTTTTTTGGGGATCAAGCTGTTATTTGTGTTCTCCCTTCATCAAGGTCAAGGTCTGTGTGACCTTATCAACATGTTTGATGGAAAATAAACATTATTGTGGTCCCTAGGAAGATTTTAACGGTGGGCATTCAATCCCAACTGCGTGGTCCAATTTAGATTTGGATCCCTTCATTTCAAAGATCGTGCCCTAAAATGAACTTGGAAAACTGATGGACGGTATGGATATACTACACATAAATCAAGGTGGGCCCCACGCAACACAGTAGTGCAAGTGCATTGCACTGCGTGCACTGTAGAGCATTTTAAAAAAATAAGTGTGTGGTTGTGAAAAAGCCACGCAGTCCATTCATTTTTTCTAAGAGGGAAAATGAAAAGAAAAGAGAGATGGAAATTGAAAAGAAAAGAGGGAAAGAGAGAGAGAGGGAACTGAAAAGAGGGAGGGAGAGAGACAGAGGGATGGGAAGAAAGAAGAAGAAGAAGTGTAGCAGCAACTGTTGCTGCCGCAGATGCAACAGGTCCATAGCTGCAACAGTTGCAACAACCCAAGAAAAAGAAGAAGAAAATAAAATAAAAGAAAAAAGGTATTTTTTAATTTTTTTTTTCCATTTTCCCCATTTTCTCTAGTGTTGTTGTGCGTAACAGCTGTTACGGTACCGTACCGTAACAGCTGTTATGGTCTGTAATTGCCGTTACAAACCCAAAAAATAGAGGTGCACCGTCTCGGGGCCATATTGCGTAACGATATCAACCGTTACCATAACGGTTTGAATACCTTGCTGATGATGTAACTAATACATAGAAGCCATATAGTCCCATTGAAAATATATTTTAGCCACCAAGTCCCATATCTCCTCTACAATCGTTAGAAAATATATTTTACACAAGATTTTAGTTTGTTTCGAAGCTAGCTATATTGGGGCTCAAGATTAATTCAACTAAAAGTGAGATGCTTGGGATTCAAGATTAATGTGGGTAAGAGTGAGAGGCTTGGGATTCATTTTCTTGATGATGAATTATGTCAGCTTGCGAATGTTAACCAAACTCTTTTCCTTCCTCGTACTTGGGTCCGCCTCTTTGCGTAGGAAAGCTAGCCAAGCATTTTTGGGATAGGGTTCTTGAAAGAATTTAGAGGAAGTTGATTGGTTGGAAGTGTCGGACCCTTTCTTTTGGCGGTCAGCTAACCCTCATTAAAGCTGCTTTCTCCAACATGCTTGCATACTTCATGTCTCTCTTCAAATGCCCTAAGTTGACACTGGATAGAATTGGAAAAAAATGAGAAGAGACTTCTTTTGGAGAGGGGCTAACGATGGACACAAGTTCCACCTCTACTAAAATGGGGGAGGTTTGCAAGCCTATCCTGGAAGGGGAAGCGGGGCTGAAGGAATTGGGTCTTACTAAAATTGTGCTCAAGGTATTCAATAACGGTAACGGTGCCCGTTAGCTGTTACCGTTACGCCCTTCGTAATGGTCAAATTTTTTTGTATGCTCAAAAAAATATGGGAATAATCCAATTTAAGTAGAGGATTGCAAATATATATTCTTTTCTGATTTTTAACATGTTTATGATGGCGTAACAGTTCACTCTTTGATAAGAATGCTGTCTCGGGCCTGACAGTCTTCATTTGGCTGTAAAATTAATATATTTGATTAATGATGCTATATAAATATGATAATATTAGTATTATGTTTGTATGTTTTTTTCTATATATATATTTTTTGCATTTTTCACAAATCACCAATAAATGTGCGAAAATATATATATAAAAAAAAGAAGCTTACAAACATCAGATATATTATTGCATTCTAACATTCCATGCATTCCTCACCTTAACCCTTTAAAATCAGGAAAAAAAAGAATCAATTTTTTCTAATTTCTTTTTTTTCGCAATTTTCATAAATCACCAATAAATGTGCGAAAATACTAAAAAATAAAAACAAATTGAAAAAAAAGCATACAAACATCAGATCTATTATTGCATTCTAACATTCCGTGCATTTCTAACCATAACCCTTTCAAATCAGCAAAAAAAAAAAAAAAACCATATTTTTCTAATTTTTTCATAATTTTCGTAAATCACCAATAGATGGTGCGAAAATACCAAAAAATCAAAAGAAAAAAGAAAAATGCATAAATTCTAGCAACATTATGTTGATTAGGTGTTTCATCACTTGTTTTCATCAATTTTAACAAGAAATCAGAAGGAAAAACATCTACTAACCTCTATTTCGAAAATCTCGAAAATGGCCCACCGCTCACTCGAGCTTCGATTCGTTGAAACGTTTTTGATTTGAAGTTTTAATATTCAAAAGTATGGTAGAAGGATCCGAAATCAATATAGAATCGACTTGGGAACAAAGAAAATCAGAGAGAAGTGGAAAAAATCAACAAATGTTGCCCCTCAAAAAAAGAGAGCCGTTTTTTGACCGTTATGCTTTAATGGCGGTTACGGGTCCTGTTTTCGGCCTGACCCTTTTTGATCCCATAACACATAGTGACCCATGCCATTACCATTACATAACGGCTGTTACACTCCTAACGTAACCATTTTTGAATACCTTGACGGTGCTTCTCGGTAGGTGGGCTTTGGAAATTGGGAACCACCTCTAATGTGCTTTGGAAAGATGTTCTTGTAAGCAAGTTTGGCATGTAGGAGGGAGGTTGGATGGTGAACTCCTCCCCGCATCGGGTCTCTGCGGTTCGGAAGGTAACAACGTCAATAAAGCATCTCTTTCGTCAGGGAGTTGCCAATGTTGTCAGGTGCAATCGTATATGCGATTCAGCGATCGCATAATCGCATAATGCCATCCATATGGCATATGAAATGGTCGCATATGCCATAAGGATGGTATGCGATCGCATACCCTCCAACGGAGCATTATGTTTTTTCCTGGAAGTTTTGCCTATAAAAAAAGGCACTTCCCCCTCCTCCATTTGCAACATATACATCCTAAAACACTCGCTTGCTCCCTCATACATAATTCTAAAGCTCTCATTCTCTCTCATAGTCTTAATCTGTTTCATACCATTCACTCTATCAAGAAGCAAGAATCAAGATCTAGACATCTAGTCAAGAAAAGAAGCAAGAAGAAGAATCAATGATTCGATGACTCTATACTATTTTTCTATATCTCTCTCTCTTCTCTTCCACAATTCTATTATCTTATTATTCTAATTTTTAATCTCCATTCTAATCTCTTATTCTAAGTTTCTGACCTTTTTTTTTTTCTTTCTAATCCCTATTCTAAGTTTCTATTTTCTAACTTGTGTTTGTGTGATCTATTCTTGATTCTTTTTAGAATTATCATTTATCAAGATTCAAGAGTCAAGACTCAAGAGTAAGACTTAACTCAAGAGACTCGTAAGTCTCAACAACTCAAGACTCAAGAGTCAAGAGTCAAGTCTCAACTCTCAAGTGGCAATCACACAGTCAAGTCCCAACAAAGTGAACAATGTCTTCTATTTTGTTTCATACTTTCATTGTAATTTGTAGACTTGTAGTTTCTAGTTTCTACTTTGTACTTTGTAGTTTCTAGTTTCTAGATTCTAGACTTCTAGTTCTAGTTTATTTCAACTTTCAACTTTCTAGTTTATTTCAAGTTTGAAGTTTCTATTTTTTTATATTTCTAGTTTAATTATTTCTAGTTTCTTGTAATCGTGTTTATTTCTGGTTTGTAGTTTCTAGTTTGTAGTTTCTAGAATTCAAGAAAGATTCAAGCAGTGTGATCATTTACAAGTTACAACTTTCAAGAATCTAGAATCTAGAATCTGGAATCTAGATTCAAGACTTAAAGACTTTCAAGTTTCAAATTCTTAATCTTTCGAGTTCAAGAGACGAGGTTTTCAACTTTGAAGAATCAATTCAAGACTTACTTTCAAGACTTTTAAGTTTCAACAACAACTTCCAACCTCCAACTTCCAAGGACTCAAGTCAAGATTCTCTCTCCCTGTCTCTCTCTCAATTGTATTTGTAACTCCGCAACCACACTAGTGAGACTCTCCCTCCCTCTCTTTTAGTATTTTAAACTATTTACTTAATTTAGTACTTAGTAGTATTTACTTTATTACTTAGTAGTTATCACTTGCTTATTATACTAAATAATACTTATTTAGTAGTACGTACTACTTACTACTTAGTACTTATTTAGTTTAGTACTTGCTACTTAGACTAAACACACTCATATTCTCATACACACACTATGGTTAACTACTCTACCCTACTAGGCTACTACATAGTGTGATCATGTCTTCTTCCCAATCTTCTACTTTGAAACCAACGTCAAATGACCTGGGTTGGAAGTACGGGCACTATCGAAGTGCCAATGACCAGTACCAAGTAGTGTGTGACCTATGCGGATTCGTAAGTTCCGGTGGTATTGATCGGCATAAACAACACCTTGTGCACACATCGGGAGCAAATGCAAGAGTATGTGTCCCAATGTTACTCTGGAGATCCGTAGGAGAATTATGGAGTACATAGATAGGCATGCTCGGAAAGACATGCCACGATGACTGTGCAAGAATAATTTATAGAGAGAAGCTTATGAGGACCACAATGTAGTAGATTTAGATGAATCTACACCAGCAACATCCACAGGGTGATCTAGATCGATCTCCAAAAGAGCTCATGGCCATGGGCATATTGATAGGTGGTGTAGACTACATCCGGAAGATGTGGTTGACCAAAGGGGTAAGGGACCCGCCCAAACCACTTTAGAAAACTGGTATAAGAAGGATAGAAAAACCACGATTCAGTACATTGCGAAGTGGTTATACTAAGCTGGTGTAACTTTTAACACCGTGAAAATGAAGAGTTTTAAAAATAATGGTTGAAGATATAGGTCAATTTGGACCTGGTTTGAAACCCCATTCCTATCATGAAGTGAGGGAGAGTTGCCTAAAAAAGGAGGTGGAGTTTACTAGAAACTTTATCTCTGAATATGAAGAAAGTTGAAAAATATATGGTTGTTCGTTATTGGCGGATGGATGGACCAATAGATTCGGTCGAACATTGATAACTTTTTTGTAAATTGTTCAACTGGGACAATGTTTTTAAGGTTCGTGGATGCATCGGCCCATTCCCACATGGCCGATTATCTATTTAAATTGTTAGATAGTATAGTTGAAGAGGTAAGAGGGGAATATGTTGTCCAAGTTATCATGGACAACGTAGCTAGTTATGCAGTTGCCGTCGCCAACTTATGGAGAAGAGGCGACGTTTATTTTGGACACCATGCACGACACATTGTGTCGATTTAATGTTAGAAGATATAGGTAGGTTATATCTTAAAGTAATTGCTAGGGCTACGAGAATCACAGTTTTTATGTACAAGCATGCCCTTCTTCTCAACCACATAAGAAACTACCTTGGGTGCAACTTGCTTCGTCCGATCGTCACCCGATTCGTAACAACTTTCTTAACACTACAAAGACTACATTCAAAGAAAGCTGAACTTAGGTCCTTTGTAGTGTCGGTTGATTCGAATAATGGACCATGGTCAAAGAAGGCCGAAGGAAAGTTAGTCCAACAAACCATTTTTCCTGCTCAATTTTGGGCTCAAGTGGCAAATGCCTTAAAATCATCTGAACCCTTAGTAAATGTGTTGCGATTGGTGGATGGTGATGAAAAGCCACCTATGGGCTATATCTCTGATGCGATGGAGATGACTAGAAACAAAGTAATGGAACACTTCAACGATAAAGAACGTGATTACTAGCCCATCCTAAATATTATAGATGCTAGATGGGGCATCCAAATGTTATTCCTTTTGTATTCAGCTGCTTCCATCCTTAATTCGACCGTCTTCTTTGCGTCTACCGATTGGATTGCTGCAACCGCGTTTCATATGGTTGGATTTCTAGACATTTTAAAAAGAATGGCTCCAAACAAAGAAAAACATGATAAAATTTCTCGGGAGCTGGACCTCTATCTGAAGAGTGTAGGGATTTGGTCAAGAGAGATTGTTATCAGGCATGGAAGTATGAAATTGCCAAGTAGGTATGCAATTCAATGTATTTCTACAACTTACAATGTAAGAAATCTAAGTGAGAAAGTGTCTGACTTAAACTTATTTGCACAATTGACTGGTGGTCTATGTATGGAGTTGACTTGACCAGGAGGCATTTAGCACTACAAAAGCTGGCCATGAGAATTTTTGGCCTTACGTGTTCTTCGAGCGGTTGTGAGCGCAACTGGAGTACATTCGAGTCGGTAAGTTTTACAAATTGCAACTTAAAGTTCTATAATTTACTTCTAGTTTCCAATTTCAATGCTAAATTGCTAATATTACATATTCTAAATGTTAATGGTATGTAGATTCACACGAAAAAAAAGAAATTGCCTCGAACAAAAGAAATTCAACGACCCGGTCTTCATCTAGTATAACCAAAATTTGCAAGAAAGATTTCAGGCTAGGCGAGAAAAGTATGAATTCTATGATCCTATCAACATAGATGATTTGGAGGTAGATAGTGAGTGGCTTGTGGAGACAAAGTATCTAGTCTTTGTTGGCGAGTCTCTTATATGGGCCCAAGTCGAAGACGCCGCTTATGGATCGGCACCTGGCGAAGGCTCTCAATCTCGACGGTGGAGAAGAAGAGCTGGAGGGGCGAGTAGTAGCACGAGGCCTGCACGCAACAATTAATGAGAAGACGACGATGATATTGAGATTGAAGAAGTACAAGAAGAAGATGCTTGACTATTAGACATGCGGACAGATGACGAAGAAATAGAAGAAGAAGAAGTGTACGTTGAAGAATGAGATGACTCTGATGATGACGGCGACGATGGTGATGGTGGTGATGTGCCACATTGGGAGAGGGGGGAAGAAAAGGCGAAGATCTAACCCATTCCATGCTCTCATACCATGTTTAAATCCATGGTGTTGGAGAAAAGAGAAAAAGGAAAGGGGGAGAAGGGAGAGAAGAAAGAGAGATGTCTCCCCCACATGTAGGGCTCTTATTTAATTTAACTATATGGTGCACCCGTAGGAGTACAACCAATATGTGATGTGCACACTCACATTCTTTACTCCATCTTTTTTTTTGACAGTTTGGCTAACTTGAGGAGTGGAATGGCCTATTCTTAGCCAAAGGATGTAAATTGTGTGACCCACTAAAGGAAAGGAAAGATCGATCTCTTATATGTTCCATTATTCTATCATGATTGCATGTAGGTCAGCCTATATTCATTTGGGCTTCCCTCACAAAGTTGTAATATACTATAATTAGCAAAATTTAGTGATTTTTACCAGATATCATATTATGGTGTTGATTTGTCCAAATATTATATTATGTAATAAATAGTCTGTAGAGTGTAGACAAGTATTGTGGGGCATGTATGGATTAGGCTATATGTCTTGTGCCTGTGACCCTTTGTTATCTAGCATGAAATGAAGATCCATGGTCAAGTGCTAATAAATGGAATTGGAAGTTTCATGATTATTATTATTTTTAAAATGTTTTTGTGGTCCTAGAACTAATTAATGCTCAAGTTCATGTATGCAAACTCTTCAGAATGGATTGATATAAAGACATTGAGTTGAACATCAAGTAAAAGATCATCCTATTTCCTATATGGATTTGCTGCACTTAGCATCATACTCTTGACAACAGTATTATTGCTCTACTGATAATCTCTTCCTAATTGACTTGTTTTTTCAGGACTTCTTGGAAGATCTATGGGATCGTATACAAGTACTATCCAACAATGAATGGAAAGTTGATAGTGGTATGCAATTTTTGTTTTTTCGATGCTTCTACTGATTATATTGTTCTGAGTGGTGTTATTCATCAGCCTGTACAGGATGGTTTTGGTCAAGTTGAATGTAGTAAAAGGATGGTTTTGGTCTTAGTTTGTTTAGTTTGTATGCACATAGGCAACTTATATTCATCTACATAAGAGTTCATTCAAGTTAATCATAATGTTCACGTGTATACACCCTGATCCATAGCTCAAGTGGTAGACTGAGTGAAAGATACCTCGTTTCAACACTGAGGTCTTGGTATTGATCCCTAGTGGGGGTGGCTAACAGTGAAGTGTGAACTAACAGTGTGGTGTATTAACAAGCTAACAAAAAATAAAAATAAAAATAATGTTCACGTGTATTGATGAAATGGTGTGATGTCACAGTAAGTGCACAGGCATCACTGTGTATTAGCTTGTCATGGATCACCTGTAGAACTCTCGAAGGAAACCATGGCAAGACCTCCTTGTCCTTTTCTTAATTGCTCAACCCAATTTTTAATCAGAGGAAATATTTACTGTATCATATGAGATTTCTCTTCCCAAAATGATTTCTTTTTTCCTTTTTTTTTTCTTTTTCTGAAAGATACTGATTTTATTCAGGCCCAAGGCCAAAAGGAAAGAAACACAAACCAAACAAAGAACCCCACACAAGGAAAAGAAAATACAGCGGCCACAAAGGCACCCACTCCCAAACTCAATAGGAGAAAGAAACACAGCAGCCCCTCAGGGCAACCACTCCCAAATCAAATTCTCGTGTGAAATTGAGTGGAAAAAAGGGTGAATGTAATCCAGCTTAATGCAGTTCCCTTTTCTGTGCTGCCCCGAACACAAAGCGGATGGGTTCTGGGAATGTTACTTGAGCACAGATGCGGGTATCATGCATGACAATTATGCTGCTTAAACTTATATGTATAATCATGTTAAAATGTTTCCACAACAATAATTGGAAACTCAAGGCATTCACTTTGAGTCAACCAAGCTTCTTTGAACCCCATAACCTTGGTAAATAAAGTGCCTTGGGAGAGGGAGATCCGGGATCCCTAATTCTTTCCCAAGTATCTAAGTATCCAAGTTGTGGTTTTTTCTTTCTTTCTTTCTGTCTAAGGATCTAAGTATAATGGTGCTCTGCTGAAAGCACCCAACCAAGCAGTATTTAGAGATGCGAAGTTTCTGGGAAGTAATTAGGAAAATATCTTTGATGTGGGGTCCATTAAGAGAGTCTGAATCCCGCACAGCAAACTGTGTTGATGTGGAAGAAAAGTAAAGTGCATGTTGCATGGCGGTGCCTGCCTGCTGATTGTTTTAAATGTAATTTTGACGGCAGTTTGATGGGCAATCCAAACCTCTCTGGGGTGGGTGGTTTAGTTAGAAAAGACAGAGTGAGAAATCTTGCTTCATTCTCAGGTCCTGTGGGAATTCATGAATCATATTTTGCCGAAGCTGCAGTTCTTCTCCCGGGGATCAGATCATCAGACTTGCGGCAAGCTGCAACTTTAGCCCACTAATTGTAGGAGTTTCATACAATGCCATTAGATGGATAATCATGCTGTCCTTGGGACCTGGCAAAGTTATAGAACAAGCAATGAATTTATGCCTTGATGTAACTGTCTCTTTCTCCCTTGTCCAGCACGAAGCAAACAGGGATGGAGATCTGCTTGTGAAGTGTGTTTCTAGGGACCAGCTTATAATTATTGACAGGCGAGTCTTCCCCTGATGTTGGGGTTGTAATATGTTCATTGTTTTCTTTTCTAGCAGCAATGGTGATGGGGACATCTCGCGCATATGGCACGCACGCTGCCTTACCTACGCACGTACGCACGGAGTAGGAGGGCCCCACCATCTATTTGTCTTGATGACGACGTCCATGGAGGGCCTCCTACCTAGAAGACGAAGTTTGGTTCAAAAGATTGGGCCCGATAATCAAGAAAAGCCCATCATGGGATCTCATGATCATAACCCACTCGTCGGATTGATTTCATATTTTAAGTTTTGTTTATTGTTATTATTTAGAACATTGTGAACGCTTTAGATTTCTTTGTTTGGTTTTTATTTTAGTTTACTTCATCGCCAAGTAATAGGTTGCGCACATGGTGAGAGTTTTGGGGTATAGGATTTTTCCTATAAATAGGCACCCCTTGTAGTTCTTTTGATTTATTGAAGTTAATAAAAAAATTCCTGCTTTATTTTCCTGCTCTCTTCGTGAGTTGTGGAAGAATTCAAAAGTGGGTACGAAGCCCTCTCTTTTCGAAGGGCTAACTATCGTGGTGCGAAGCCACATCAATCCCGATTCACCCCCATCCTCTATCTTTTTTTCTTTTCATCTTCCCCCACCATCCGTACTTCGAATTCGTCCTTTTGTTGCATCAGATTTCTTCATTACAACAGGTTTCCAGATTTCGGCCCTCAAGCGAGCTGAAACTTCGGCGGAGCACCACCCACAAATTGTATATCGGATCGAGCTGAGATTTGGGGGTTTTGGAGACCATCCCTGACCGACCAGGGCCAAGGTGGCCTTTTTCTGAATAGTGGGCCCCACACACGTGCGGTCAGGATTACACGCACGTCCGTCTGGGCCATTGTTGTTATCCACACGCGGGATCGTCTTTTGACTCAGGTTTTTATCATCTTTTATCCTCTCATAGCCGTTTTTTCATGAATCCTAGCCCTAGATTACGTTTTCCCTAAGTTATTTGCCAATTTTCTTACCCTAGGGTTCCCCGAATTGGAATTTCTGAATCCCTTGGATTAGGGACTGATTACTATGCATGCGTGGATGATTATTTCTTATCTTTGAGTATCGTTTGGTTCATAAGATCCAGCCCTATCATGTGTAGGCCTAGACCCGCATAGATTCTCCTTAATTGAATGTTTGGACTTTTATGTGGGATATGGAATTTGTGTAATTGTTTCTGAACTAATGTGATCTTAAGCCTGAAATCTCGCATATCATATTTAATTTTCATGTCCTGCATCAATTTTGGTATCAAAGCCTAGGGTTCTTGTAGGGGAATTCACCACATATTTAGGGTTTAGTTTGTTTGAGTCATTCATGCATCCAGTCCATCATATATAGTTGCTAGAAAACCGTAATCCTTGATATATATAGCTGAATTTTCGTAACGGTGTGTAGTCTCTTTCATATAGAGTCTCGTAGGGTCATTTAGTTTTTAAACGCATATAGTCGTCATAGAAAGTCTTTAGGTTTGAGTTAGCCAGTGTATGCCCACACGTACGGGTCATGGTTTTGGCTTGCACCCTACACTAAAGATGGAGCAACTGCTAGAGTTAATGAACAAGTTGTCCCAGCAAATCGAGTATTTTGGTAAGTGCTATGAACAATATATAGACCAACGCTTTGATCAATTTGATGCGCGCATTACCCAACTAAAGGCCTCCGCCAGGACAAATCCCAACATTGGGGTAGATGTCCAATCTCAGGCAGGTGGCCAGGAGGATAGACCAATGAATGGAGGTGGCCAAGGAATCAGTCATGGGCATGCACCCGTGCACCCACCCTAACAGGGGCATCAAGACTACTATTTTGAGTGGCACAATACGTACGACCTCGTGGCTAGAGAGTGCCCCAGAGGCTAGTATAGAGTTACTCACTGAGGCCATTCCGGTAGTAGATGAGTTTCGTGATATCTTTCCTGATGATCTACCGGATGAGTCTCCCCCTAGGAGGGATATAGAGCACACCAGAACATGGGACACCGTAATACCTACAGCCGAGTTTGCGTTTAATAGTTCCGTCGATAGGTCCACAGGTCTCAGTCCTTATGAAGTCGTTATTGGTTATAAACCTGAGAAACCTATTGATCTTGTCTCTATGTCACTGTCCCATAGGCCGTCAGAGCCTGCGGAGTCTTTTGTGCATCACATTCATTCATGACATCAAGAAATCAGGCAGAAGATCACTACTAGTAATGAACATTACAAATTTTCTTCAGACCAGCATAAATATTTCAAAGAATTCAATGTAAGGGACTTTGTGATGGTCCGCATCAGGCTCGAGCGGTATCCTCCGGGGGCCGTTCGTAAGTTACACGCACGTAATGCTGGACCTGTTAAAATTATAAAACGAAACGGTCTCAATGCGTATGTGGCAAATCTTCCACCCTCCATGCGAATTAGTTCCACATTCAATGTGGAGGATCTAGTTGCATTTCAAGGGGCCATTGATGCATTGTCTAGCCTTTCGCCTAACCATCTTGATTCATCAGACATTTCCATTGATCCATGGCCCCCTCCCGACCCATTTTCCCAACCACTACCTCCCATACTTATCTGTCCCGACCCATCTTTCTAGTTACTACGTCCCATATCTACCCCTCCCGACCCATCTTCCTATTTACTACGTCCCATATCTACCCCTCCCGACCCATTTTTTCAACCTCTACCTCCCATACCTATCCGTCCCGACCCATTTTTTCAGCCTCTACCTCCCATACCTACCTGTCCTGACCCATCTTGTCAGCTTCTACGTCCTATACCTACCCGTCCCGACCCATTTTCCTAGCCTCTACCTCTCATACCTACCCGTCCCAACCCATTTTCTCAGCCTCTACCTCCCATACCTATTCTTCTTGACATTTCTTCTCAGTCTCTCCCTCCTATACCTAACCTTCACACACCCAGAGAGGAAATAGAGGATATCCTGGACCATCGGATAGTTTTAAACGTCGGACGGCAAGTTTCAGAAATACCTGGTCAAGTGGAAGTCACGCCCCAGCTTCAGACAGCATGTGGCTCACTGCGGAGGAGCTTTAGAGACTTGATCTTGACGTCCTGGAGTGGTTTAGGAGTTTTATTTCGCCAGTGGCGAAATCTTCGCAGCCAATGAGAATTGATGGGGACATCTCGCGCATACGCGCACGCACGCTGCCTCACTTACGCACGTATGCACGGAGTAGGAGGGCCCCACCATTGATCTGTCTCGATGACGACGTCCAGGGAGGGCCTCTTACCTAGAAGACGAAGTTTGGTTCAAAAGATTAGGCCCGATAATCAAGAAAAGCCCATCATGGGATCTCATGATCGTGGCCCACTCGTCGAATTGATTTCATATATTAGGTTTTGTTTATTGTTATTATTTAGAACATTGTGAACGCTTTAGATTTTCCTGTTTGGTTTTTATTTCAGTTTACTTCATCGCTAAGTAATAGGTTGCGCACATGGTGCGAGTTTTGGGGTATAGGATTTTTTCTATAAATAGGCATCCCTTGTAGTTCTTTTGATTCATTGAAGTTAATAAAAAAATTCCTGCTTTATTTTTCTACTCTCTTCGTGAGTTGTGGAAGAATTCAAAAGTGGGTGCGAAGCCCTCCCTTTTCGAAGGGCTAACTATCGTGGTGCGAAGCCACATCGATCCCGATTCACCCCCATCCTCCATCATCTTTTTTTTCAGTGCATCAAACCAGTGCGAAAAGGTACAAGCTCAATGCCAACCTTGGTGCAAGCTTGCAATTCAGCCCGCAGGCGAGCTGAAACTTCGGCGGAGCACCACGCACAAACCGTACATCGGATCGAGCTAAGATTTGGGGTTTTTGGAGACCATCCCTAGCCGACCAGGGCCAATGTGGCCTTTTTCTGAATAGTGGGCCCCACACACGTGTGACCGGGATCACACGCACGTCCGTCTGGGCCATTGTTGCTGTCCACACGCGGGATCGTCTTTTGGCTCAGATTTTTATCATCTTTTATCCTCTCATAGCCGTTTTTCATGAATCCTAGCCTTAAATTACGTTTTCCCTAAGTTATTTGCCAATTTTCTTATCCTAGGGTTCCCCGAATTGGAATTTCTGAATCCCTTGGATTAGGGACTAATTACTATGCATGCGTGGATGATTATTTCTTATCTTCGAGTATTGTTTGGTTCATAATTTTTGTTGATCTAGCCCTATCATGTGTAGGCCTGGACCCGCATAGATTCTCCTTAATTGAATGTTTGGACTTTCATGTGGGATATGGCATTTGTGTAATTGTTTCTGAACTAACGTGATCTTAAGCCTGAAATCTCGCATATCATATTTAATTTTCTTGTCCTGCATCAAATGGTGGTTAGCGCTGGTGGTGGTTTATCTTTGGTTTTTTGATAAAATTCTGATCCATTCATTAAAAAAATTATAATCAGAAGGTGGCAGCCTTTTTGTTCTTTTCATTCCTGTAAACACTTTGGACAAACCCTAGGCATAATTCCCTCACTGAGTGACAGTCACAATTTTTTCTTTTTATAATCTCATGCCTAAATACCCAAGATGAGAGCATCGGTGCTGGGTGAGGACATATTTATGGCATCGAGTACAGTTTATTTTCTTTATTTATAACAATTCTTTCACAATATTGCTAGTGCTCGGGCTCGATGTTATAGGATCAGTAGTCTGAGGAACATACAACATGCCATAGATTTGGTCCCTAGGTCGACTCTACCGAACCTTCCTTACTATCGAATGAATCCTACGGAGCATGCAGAGTTGAAGAAGCAACTAGACGAGCTCTTTAGAAAATGTTTCATCCAGGAGAGTATGAGTCTATGCGCCATGCCCGCCCTTCTCACGCCTAAGAAGGATAACACGTGGCACGTGCGTGGACAGTCGCACCATCAATAAGATCACGGTCAAGTATCGATTTTCCATACCGCTTCTCGACGACATGTTAGATATGATGGTCGGTGCCACGAACATTTCGAAGATCGACCTCAAGAGTGGGTACCACCAAATGCGTATTCACCTAGGAGATAAATGGAAGACTGCCTTTAAGACGAAGGATGTGCTTTACGAGTGGTTGGTCATGCCTTTTGGTTTGACTAATGCTCCGAGTACGTTTATGAGGGTGATGACTCGGGTGTTGAGACCCTTCATTGGGAAGTTCCTAGTGGTATGCTTTGATGATATTCTTATTTATAGTACCACTAAGGAGCAACATCTCCACCACTTGAGGCATATTTGCAGGGTCGTTAGAGCAGAGAAGTTATTTGCGAACTTGAAGAAGTGTACGTTCATGTAAGATAGAGTTATCTTTTTAGGGTTTGTCGCGTTGTCCGAGGGCATGTTTGTGGACCCCAAAAAAGTTAGGGCCATATTGAGTTGGCCAGAACAACAAAATTTTCACGGGGTGCGCAACTTTCATGGCTTAGCCACCTGTTATAGGCAGTTTATTAGAGGGTTTAGTTCCATTGTGGCGCCCATTGCAGATTGTGTAAAGAAATGGGAGTTTAAATGGACTAAGGCGGCTTCCAGAGCTTTTAAGGAGATTAAGGGCAAGACAACAAAGGATCCTGTCATGCACCTTCCTGACTTTTCTAAAGTTTTCGAAGTTGTGTGTGATGCTTTAGGCATTGGTATATGTGGAATTCTTACTCAAGAGGGGCACCCCGTTGATTACTTTAGTGAGAAATTGAATGAAGCAAATCAGCGATATTCTACATATGACAAGGAGTTCTAAGCGATTGTGCAGTCTTTGCGCCACTGGCGTCACTATCTTCTACCTCAAGAATTTGTCTTATTTTCTGACCATAAGGCCTTGCGCTATCTTAACTCCCAAAAATAAATTAAACCCAAGGCATGTGCTATCTTTAGGAGTATTCGTTTGTATTAAAGCACAAGGCCAAGATTGAAAATAAACCAGCTGATGCCCTTAGCCGCAGGGTGACGCTACTCCAATCCATGAGTATCGAGGTCACTGGGTTCGAGCATTTAAAAGAAAACTATCCGTCATGCCCATATTTTGCAAAGGTGTATGCGTCATCATTAGGTGATCAAAAGAGGAATGATCATGGGTTTGTCATTGTTGATGATTTCCTATTCAAAGGTGATAGACTTTGCATTCTCTGTACCTCTCTTCGGGATTTTCTAGTTTGGGAGCTTCATTCTGAAGGGGTAACTGGTCATTTTGGGAGGGACAAGACCATTGCCCTTGTGGAGGACATTTTATTGGCCAAGTCTCAAGAGATGTAGCTGAAATTATTGGGCAATGTAGGACTTGCTAACTGGAAAAGTAGAGAAGATAGAAGATAGGGTTATATACGCCTTTGCTGGTACCTCATGCTTCGTGGCAGGGCATTAGTATGAATTTTGTGCTTGGGCTTCCCAAGACTATCAAGAAGCACGATTCCATCTTTCTTGTGGTTGATTGTTCTTTCTAAAATGGCCCAGTTTCTACCGTGTTCGAAAACATCAGATGCCTCCAACATAGCCAAGATTTTCCTTGGGGAGGTGGTTCGCTTGCATGGTTTGCCGAAGATCATAGTGCTAGACAGGGATGTACGTTTTATGCGTTACTTTTGGAAGACAATTTTGCATGTGATGGGTAGACGAAAGTGGTCAATTGGAGCCTAGGAAACTTGTTGTGTTGTCTTGTGGGAGACCATACTAGGACCTGGGATGCAATCTTAACTGTAGCCAAGTTAGTATACAACAGTTCAGTGAATAGGTCCATAGGCATGAGTCCATTTGAAATTGTGCATGTATACAAGCTTAGGAAACCAATAGATCTCATTCCCATGTCCATCTCACATAGGCCATCTGAGTCAGCATGTGCATTTGCAGTTGCACAACATATCCACGATTTACACACTGAGATCAAATGGAGGATTAATGCAAGTAATGAAAAGTATAAGATTCATGCTGATTCTCATCACAGGTTCAGAGAATTTTAGGTGGGTGACTACGTCATGGTTCGTATACGACCAGAGCGGTTTTCCCATGGAACCGTTAAAAATTTGCATGCCCATCATGCAGGTCCCTATAAAATTTTGTAAAGAATGGGCGCTAATGCATATGTGGTGGATATTCCATTTGACACGGGCATTAGTTTCACGTTCAACATATGGTTTCTTGTGGACCTGCTACTGCACCTACTAGCCTTCCTACAAACCCCCATATGCCAGATTTGTCCCCATAGTCCTTGGCCTTAACCCATTATCCCATCCTTTATCTTCTCTACCATCTTTACCTAAGAGAAGAGAGAAGATTGAGGATGTGTTGGATCACTTGGTTTCCACGAGGCAAGGATGATTGCAGAAATTCCTTATCAAATGGAAGGACAAACCGACATGGATTACAGAGGCAGAGTTTCAGATATTGGATCCTGATCTTCTGGAGCGGTTCCGTAGTTTTGCTTCACCAAAGGTGAATCTTTCTCAGCCGGGGAGGATTAATGAGGACAACGGACCATCATTTTTGGGGGGGGGGGGGGAGTTCCATATGCTAGCCCATTATTAAAATAAATAAAATAAAATAAAACTCTTTCATCTTCTTCCTCCATGCATACACTAGCCCATTATTATATATGAAAAAAAGAAAACTCTTTTTCTTCTTCCTCCATGCATGGGATTTGCAAGTGAAAGATTTCAAGCTCTGTAGGGATTGGAGACAATGTGCGAAGCCTAGGGAGTGATCCACACTTATCTTTTCTTCTTCTTTCTTCAAAGGTATTCCTCTTTTCCTTCTCTTTCCATTCATACCTTAAACCCCCTTTTCTTTTTTCCTTTTCTTCTTCTTTTCTTCTCCTAAACTGACCCAAACCCCAAACCTTTAGCCGTGCAACCATTCCATGTGGCTGTGTGCACGTACACACGTGCACGGCTGTCCACGTGAACAACCACTTTTTCCCCATTTTCCACTTTGTTTCCTTCATGAGACTCTAACAATAACACCCTATTTCATTCCCCTCTAAAACCCTAACCCTAATTTTCCCCAAAATCCTAACCCTAGGTTTCCTATTTTAAGCCGTCAACCCTAAATTGAGTCCTGAACTTGAAACCTTAAATCTATTCGAGTGTTGGGACAATCCTATGCTAGAATGGGATATCCACATCTTGCAGGGGTCATTCTTTTGTAATTTTATAGTGTTTATGCATTGTGGACTGACAAATTCGGTTGGAATCTAGGTAGTTAAGCCCGATTTTCTGATTTGTTGTAGAATACATGAGTTTTATGCTTGATTTGATTGTGTTAATCTAAAAATTTGATCTCATTTATCACACTTGCTTAGAAAACTTTCATCCTGCATCAGCCCCTTTGTCGGTAAGATGTGGAGCCATTTCCTATCTCTGTTTCAAACTGATTGGGGTGATGCCATCAACAATAGAGGGTTTTGTTTGGGCTTGGCACGATGGAGGTCTGGGGAGATTGGGGAAAGCTACTTGCAGGCTGCTCATTATGGCCGTGTTTTGGGCTATATGGGGGGCTAGGAATGGGTGTTGTTTTAGGAATATTTGGATGGAGACTGATGAGGTCATTAGAAAAGTGAAAGAGCTTATAGAGGGGTGGGCTTCTTACGTAAAGGCAGCCTTGGCTGATTTTCTTGTTTGAGCTTTGGTTGTCTCTTGTATTTTTTGCTCGCTCCTTGATAAAATAGTTGTCCTCTCTCAAAAAAAGATTAATTAATAATGATTTGCTCAGATACCCATCATTGTTTGTTTCTTGACTTGCTGGCAGAGATGGCCTTGTATTTCAAACTAGAATGCTTATGAGGTGTTATTCTCATGATTGATAATGTAGCAAAGATATCTAGCTTAAGCACTTTAGTTTTCTATATGTTTTAGAAAAAAATGTTTTTGTATAAATCATGCTTCTTGCATTGTCTAAATACCTTCTGTAGTAAATACTTTTTGGCTACCTCTTATTTCTATTCTCACTAGTATTTGATTATCCCTAAATCATTAGCCTGGTTTTTTTTTAGTACTTACATTATGTATATATCTGTTCAGCAATTTCTTACCTGATATTCTACTCCTTTACTTTCTCTAGTTCCGAAACCCCATCTTTCATTTGAGGCTCAATTGGTGGCTGGAAAGTCGCATGCTTTTGGCCCTATTTGCTGCCCTGAGCAACCTGACCCTCCGTCAATTTCCGGCATCGCTAGTGGTAAACAGAAGCATGAAGCTGAGCTGAAGTATCCTCAAAGGCTTCGTAGGCTTAATATATTTCCTGCAAGTAAAGCCGAGGTAGCTTATTAGGTTAATATCTTACCACTTATTTATAAATAAAAAATACTTTTAAATATTTTGTTACCTTTCATGAAATGTGAATGCTTAGTTCGTTATTCATGAACATCATGATTTGCTTTTTTGGTTGGGTGTTATCGAAATAAATCAGTTTAGTCTGAAGTGTTTGCATGATGCTGATACTCTATGATGGTGTCATATTCCAACCCTCATATTCGTGCACATAACTGTGTAGCCACTTGAAGTCCACCAAATTGAACCTTGGTTTCTACCTAATCAAGGAGAAAGATTATGGTTTCATTTAATTATAACTGACACCGTCTGTTTTTGTAACTGCTCCACCAGTTAGGAGCAAGAACCTTCCACACAAATTGCCACTCTTCCAAAAGTGCATTTTGCCCCCTACTGCTACTATCAATTGCTGTCTTCACGCCTCCATTGAAAACACCATTTAGCTTGTTGGTTATGCTATTTGTTTTTCCCTGTTTCCCCAAGAACTCCCAATTTCCTACAAACAACCACTTTAAAGTCTCTCTGTTAAAAAGAAAAGTTTATTTATTTATTTTTTTTTTAAATTTTTTTTTTTAACATAGCATATCATCACCATCATGATCATAGCCTTGTCCCAGCTAGGCTCCTTCTGGTGTTCGGTGATCATTGTGTGCCGATAGAATTGAAGGGAAAATTTTGTAAATGGCTATTTGATCAACTATGCTATGGGCACTTAAGTGTTTAGCAAGCAACATGAGCAAAATGAGCGTTATGAAGATGAGGATGTTGAGATGGATGTGCGGGAAGCCTTGTGAGGATAGTCAACATTTAGATGGTTTGGTAAAGCACAACAAAAGCTGGAGTCTGTAGACTGCCGGTAGGGAGGTGAGTTGATTAGTGTAGGAGGGCCTGAAATGAGGATGAGGAAGACCTGAAAGGATGTGGATTGAGGTGGTGAGAAAGGATATTAAGGCTTTTTCACTTATAGACGATCGGGCCGTTTAGATAGGTATGAGTGGTGAAATAAAGCTGGCCCAAATATCTTGGACAGGGCTATGATGGTGGTGGTGGTGATTTTTGAACACAGTATTTATCAAAATTACTTAATATTATTTTATGTAGACGCATGCATGCGAACACACACCCTGCTTGGTCCCATTCTTTCTACCTTCTTTGAACATAGGCTTATAACTGGAGTGGTTATAGTGTAAACCTTTCAGGATTATGGAAGAGTTGTATGCAACTTAATATGTTTTAGAAAGGGTCTTGACCATTGATAATCTTAAAAAAGGGTCATGATGATCATAATGTCTGCCCCATGTGCACGGCAAATGTTGAATCGGTCAATCATCTTTTCATCCACTACCCGTTCGCGCGATAGGTGTGAATTGAATTCCTTAGGAGTTACAATATTGCTTGGACAGTGCCAAGATCAGTTGGTGGGTTCTTTATGGCATGGCATGGGATCACGCTTTGGAAGCAAGCGAGGGCCCTTTGGAGACTCTGCATGTTGGCTGCCCTTTGGGTGATTAGGGGAGAAAGGAATGAAAGTTGCTTTCAGAATGGGAGCAACATGGCGGAGCATGGCAATTATGGGAGAAAGGAATTAAAGATGTTTTCAGAAAATGAGAGAGCAAAATATTGGAGCAGGTCACTAGCAGGGCGTTTATATATGTAATGAATGGGCTTCTTGTATGGATGCTTTGAAATATTGTAATTTCCCCTTATCTGGGCTGTAGCTTCTGCACCATCTCGGTGCTTTTTAATAAAATTGCTGCTACCTTAAAAAAATGGGGAAAAAATTCATATGTTTCAGTATATGACCATGAATTTGGGGTTATTCTTTTGTTCTTTTGTTGAGTTGATGTTAACCATCAATGTGCAGATCATTATCCCATACCTGGAGTGGGAACTAAGTTGTGGCTCACCCTATTATATTTCGATTGATAGAGGCACACTGATGCCCCTTAATGCTTAAGTCGAGGCCTTGAGATTGACTCCAATTCTGTTTTAAATAAACACTGAAATAGCCAATACAGAGAAAAAATAATAAAAATGGCGTAATGCGTACTGGTTTTTCTTTCTCGTGTCTTATTAATTTGCCATCTTCAATGCCATTTGACATAGATGAACTTTAGTCTTTGAATTTTGGACAGAATTTTAGCTGTTTGATTTTTTGAATTATTTTTAGCCTTCCAATGGTAGGGAAAATTACAAATCATTAGACCTAGCTGAAATACTGATGTTTCCTCTGCAAGTTCTTCGCACTTAACCGTTGAGTTGCTAGAGTTCAAAACATTGGTTATTTTCTACACGACTTAATGTCTATGATATATGCTATTGGTTGGCAAGAATATTACACCCTTGACATCATATGTAGCAGTTCCTAAATTTGAATCAGGTGCTTGTTGGACAAATTTTTGTGCAGATGTTTTGGAGAAATTGAACATGCTGTCCCTAAACTATTTCTTCAATCTAATTTCCTAAATGATGAACCAGTTGCCTCTCTCACATTCCAAACTTCTGGAGATAAAAATTCTTCAAAGGGGCACCATTTGGTTATATTGCGACTTCTAGATCTCTTCAGCGTTGTTTCTTTGGCTTTTCCTTGAATTAGTTATCTGTGTTGAAACTAGTAATTTGTTGCTTCTTCTTTTCTTATTACTTATACCTTTTCTCCATTTCTTGAGATGGCAGAACATGCAGCCTATAGATCGTTTCGTTGTGGAAGAGTATTTGCTGGATGTGCTTTTTTTCTTCAATGGCTGGTTTGTAGAATCATTCAGCCCCCCCCTTTTTTTGTTGCAATTACCCGTTTATTATGTTCTAGTCTTCATGACTGTGAAAGCCAACAAGTTCAGTTAACTCAAGCTAAGAAAAATGTATTATATTCTGTCATGCATGTTACTGCAAATGTTTCATCTATGGAACTTCTGAACAGGCACACAAGTTTGGATAACCACAAGATTGAAATCTTAGTTCCATTCTATTGATGTTTAGTATACATCTGGTTTGAAGAAAACAAATGTTCTATATATGTTAAGGAATTAAGGGTGATAAACACAGCCTTATACAACAATTACACATACCAAGATAACAAGAATAAAAGAATAAACAACAATCATTTGAAGTTTCCATACCCATAATGTCTTATAGGTAATCCGCCCTGTGAAACTGGAGTTTGAAGATATATCATGTGTAGTTTGCTCTTTTTTTTTTTTTTTTTCTTTCTTTCTTTCTTCAAATTTTTGAGAGGCAACTCAGAACCTTATGGATAAGGTAAGAAAATTACAACAGGGGTAGATAATCCTCAAATAGTTGTTAAGCTGGACCCCTTGCCTTGCTAGGGCATTCCTTGAACAGCCCCTCCCTAAGGAAATGGAGAAGGAAAAGGACAGCCCAGATTTCCCTTATTTACTCTACTAGATTTGCCAGTTTCTGAGGACATCTGTTGATCGAGGATGCCCATCTTATAGAGTAAGAGAATCACCTTCAGTTGGAGACGATGGAGGTTGCAGTCCAATCTGCTTATTCATCCCAACAAGCAAGGGCCCTTTTGTCTCATTGAAATCCACATGCCAGTGGGTCCTGCAAAAACCTTTGGAGTTCTGCCCACTCATCCCAAATAATTCCCTTGTGATCATGAATGACCTCCAACCAAGCTCTCTTCAGATCATCCTTAATAACCCCCCTCAAATTCTTTACAAACTACAACACAAGATATAATCTTCTTATCAAGGTATTCAAAATCGGTTACGTAACGGCCGTAACGTCTGTTACGTAACGGTAACGGTCATAACCGTTACGCGTTACAGGGTCGAAACGGCCGTTACAGAGAAACAGGCCTTAACGGCCCCGTAACGGTCCCGTAATGGTCCAGTAACAGTTTTTTCAAAAAATTAAAAATGGCCGTAACGGCCGTTACGGCCTGTATCATAAGGGTAATGGTGGTGGCTGTTACAGCCACCGTTACCATTTTGGAACACCCTGCTTCTTATTGACTCAACGAAAAACACTAGAATCTTCATATTTGTTATGGAAGGCACAATTATTATGCTCTTTCTGTATCAGCCACAAAATGGCACAGAGGTTTAGACTCCTCCAGAGATTTCCTTTTGCAGACACTGAGTTAGGCATAAGCTGGTCCCTTTTAACAAGTTAATGAAACATCGCCCAAGAACTAACAATGCACAATCAAATCCATTTACCTTTGTAGTGGTGGTCAATGGTGAATGATCGTGTCTAGGTGTGCTCCCAACAAAAAGCAATGACCTGATGACTCTTGGAGCTCCGTAATCTTTCTGTAGTAGGATTACTGCTACGAACCTAAACTGGTCCCTTATAACAAGTTAATGAAGCACCAAACATCGCCCAAGAACTAACAATGTACAATCAAATGATTGGTTGATTCCATTTACCTTTGTAGTGGTGGTCAATGGTGAAAGATCTTGTCTAGGTGTGCTCCCAACAAAAAGCAATGACCTGATGACTCTTGGAGCTCCGTAATCTTGCCATAGCAGGATTACTGCTACGAACCAAGACATTCCTGTAAAATGATTTGGTAAAATTGCCATAACCATATCTTTCTTTTGATGCCTGTCCTGGGATGAGTATCCTTTCAAAGATGCTGAGGAGCTCCACAATGGTACTGATCTCATTCTCTTAAGTTCCTCCTCACAGGAGATCTGTGCACAATTTGATCATCACTAGGGCTGAGGCATTTTTTGACCGAAATACCCGTAATAGGGGTAAGCCTATACAGGTCCGTGAGCAGAAGCCTTATGGATGATCAGAGCACCAAATGTCCCTCTAGAGCCGGATGAGTCTGGTTTCATTACCTAACCTAATCTAATACGAGCTCTAAATTGGCTACCAACTTGGCACGCCAGAGTTCTATAAGATGCTTAATGTGTGGGGAGCAACCATCTTCAAGGCTTTTTACATGTTGCAACTCATGCGAGTTTTTTCTTTGTTTTGTGACGATGTTGTGGCCTTGTCCAAAGAAACTTGGTTCAGTCATGTCACATTCAAATTAACCTAACACAGATGATACTAATATTATGTCATAATAACTACTAAAATATTTTATTTTGATATAATATTACTAAAAAAAACTTCTTTTAGTTGGACTTTCTCTTTCATTTTCATTTTTCTCATTCCCTTTGATTTTCAACTGGGACTTGCAACTCTAATGATTGCTACAGCCCCTGCTCAGGCAATCAAACATGAAATGATGAATAATCACAGATTTAAAATGACTCACCCGAGCCACTGAGTAGACCTGCTTGAGTCAAATTTGGCAGGTAGACTGAGATGAGTTCCAGTCACGAGTTTGCTAACATTGCTGTGGATGTGAAACCTGCACCTCACATCTATCCTCTTCTAAATTCACTTACTACTCTTTTTTGAATTTCTTTCTCAATCATTTTACTGAGCAGCTCTGCTACTATGACAAATAGAAACAGGGACAGACAGATCTCCTTGCCTTAGGCCTCTGAAACTGTAGAAGAAGCAACTACCATTGACAAGGACTGAAAAAGTCTCCAAAGAGATTGACTCCTGGATCTATCTTATTCATTTGGTGCTGATTCTGAATCTGCCCATCATGCATTCTAAGAATTCCTAAACCATATAGCTGTGACATTTTTCATATCTTGCTGCATTGTTTTCCAACAATTTTTAATACACATTTACGTCTATTAATGTTTTTACCAGTGTTTTAAATAGCGGTAGCGTGATGCGTAACGCTCAGCCCTCTATAGCGTGTAGTGTAAATATGTAGCGTGTAGCGTAAGCTACACGATACTTCTATTTTTTAATTTAAAAATAGGACAAATATAATAAATAGTGAAAAAAAAGGGAAAAAATATAAAAATGCCTAAAAGATGATTCATTTGATCAATTATAAACATGTTCACAAAAGTTATTAGTTATCATTTATCAAAAGCCAATCCACATATATAGGCCAAATCAAATAATTATTACATCAACAACTTTCTAGGCAAACCACTTTTATTAATAATGTCTAATTGAAACCACAAGTCACAATTATGAAAAGAAATAAAAATCCCCTAGGTTAAATGTATCAAGTACAATACAAGTGTCACATTCCTCAACATTAGAAACAAAGAAATCATGAAAAAAATAATAATGATGCGGACACAGGTGCATTCAAGGTGTACCAACGAAGAAAGCGCCAACCACAAGTGCCGTCCTTGTGGATAGGCGAATATTGAGGAGCTGAAGACCTTTCACATGTGATTGGACATATAGAAGACCCCACTTAGGGAAGACACATGTGAAGGAAGATTGGAGAAAGAGGACCGAGCGCCCAAACTTTCCCATACTTATGTTATTTGCACGTTTTTTGACTTAGTTAGCGGTCTTTAGTAATCTTATATCTTTATTTGCTTATCCTAGGGGTATTTTAGTAATTTTATGTCTTTATGTGCTTATTTAAGTGGGGTAAAGCCCTAAACACGAATTTCAACTATTGATGAATGAAAAGCAAACCCTTTGGTTGCCTCCTTCCTCTCTTCTCTCTAATGGTGCTTCTTCTCTCCCCTTGATCTTCTTCTTCTAATTTCTTCTTGTGCCCCTCCAACTTCCTCAAGGTAATAACTTTCTTTCTTCTATTTTTTGTTTTGGCTAATTCCTCTTCGATCAAAATCTTGAGAACCGATCTAAACCCTAAATCCCCAAATTCTCAAATCCCTAATCCGAGAAATTTCTTGGTTCTTCGGACTAGTGATCTTCATTGATCGATTGGGTGTGACCATGCAAGATCGGGAGGTCTCATCCCTCACCGGATCCAACCTAAGTAGTAATTGAATTCCATACTCCATGGTTGTAGTGATGGCCCGCTCCATTGCATGTTTCCTTTATGATTTTCTCAGTTATGATGATTATTGTTAGAATTTTAGATCATTTATTCCTTTTATTTCCGCTGTTTAATTATCTCCATGAGCATGCATCATAATTAGGGTTGTCCTGCGTCAAATTTGGTATCAAAGCCTAGGCTTGCATGGTTTTTGTCTAGATCGAGTTATCAAATTAGGGTTTTGATTTTTAGGTTTAACTTGGGAAAGTTTCAAGTTTAGAAAGTTTTCAATTTTCGAAACTTTCCAATTTTAGAAAGTTTCTAATCTGGAAAAATTTCAGATTTGAGTTGTTTCCTGTTTCAACTTAATTGTGTCAGTTCATAGTAGTTTTGCATTCATCGCATTCATCTTGAAAGTCATAACACCTAGTAGTCTAGTTAGGTAGAGTTTGGTTCAAGTCTTCATTGTATGCCCACGAGAAGAGGTAGAGGTTTCGGACTTCAACCTACCATGAATAACGAGCAGTTATCTGAGCAACTTGCTCAATTGATACAAAAGATAACCGCCCTAGAAGCGAGTCAAAGGCGTGAGTTTGCCCGCCTTGAGAACCAAATTACCACCACCATGACTAAGGTGGAGCAACTAGAGGCGTCCCAAAAGGAAAACCCCGCTGTAGGGGAAGATGCGCACTCCCAAGTGGAAGGAATCATTGAAGAACGTGCTGCCACACGTGGTGTTAGTGAGGATAGAGATCGTGGTAACGGTTGTGGTGTGGTGCGAGAGGCACGAACCACATGTGGTCATCAAGACCGTTATGATCCAGATGAGCGTGCGATGAAGAGTGTGAGAGTTGAGGCCCCGAGTTTTGATGGACGCTTGGATCCCAAGGCATTCCTTGACTGGGTTGCTGACATGGACCACTACTTTGAGTGGTATGGCATGTCAGAAAACCGTCAAATGCGGTTTGCTAAGATGAAGCTTGTGGGTCAAGCCAAGCTCTTCTGGACCAACACCGAGCGTAGGGTAGAGAGAGTTGGTAGAGCCCCTATCACACATTGGTATGAGATGAAAGAGAAGTTGAAGGAGAAGTACCTTCCTCTCTCATACCGTCAGAAGCTCCTTGACCAATGGCAATCCTTACGCCAAGGGTCAATGTCTGCCGCTGACTACATCGCTAAATTTGAAGAGTATGTGATGCGATGTGATATCCGAGAAGACCCTCTAGTAACGCTCTCGCGTTTTAAGACGGGCCTTTGTGCGGATCTTCAGCGCGAGCTTATCACTCGGCCCTTAACGGACTTAGATGAAGCATATCAAGTCGTGCAGGAGTTAGAGCAAGATCTGAAGGCTCCTGTCGTTCGTCGTTTTGAGTCTCGAGACTCCAATACTAGATCTAGTTCCCAAGGAACTAGACCTAATATTGGTAATCAACCTAGGGCACAGCGACCATTCCGCCTAGGCCTAGGGAGGACAAGGGCAAAGGGGTTCTTGGTGCCGGTCCTAGTAACATGAGCCAAGTGAGGTGCTATGAGTGTGGCAACCTTGGCCACATGTCTAATCCGTGTCCTACGAAGAGCCGTGGGAGAGCCTTAGTTATAGGCGAATCCCACGAGGGTGGAGATGACCAGGGTGATTATGAAGTTGAAGAGTATCACCCCGAAGGAGGACTTACTGATGAAGAAGTGGATGGAGAAGCAACGCTTGCAGTAGTCAGGCGTGTGTTAGCTCAGTCTAAAAGTAGTGCTGAGTGGCGTCGAAGCACTATCTTCTACACTATTGCCAAGTGTGGTGAAAAGAATTGTAAGGTGATAGTGGACGGTGGAAGTTGTCAGAATGTGATTTCCACTAGTACCTTAGATCGCTTAAAACTGAAATCCACACCTCATCCAGAACCGTATAAAGTTTCTTGGGTTAACAAGACATCCCTACCTGTCACCCAACAATGTCTAGTCCCCATCGAGTTTGGGTCATACAAAGAGTCCCTGTGGTGTGATGTTTTACCTATGGATGTGGGGCATGTTATCCTAGGTAGACCGTGGCTATTCGATAATGATGTCACGATCTTTGGCCGTTCGAATGCGTGTACTTTTATGTATAATGGTAAAAAGATCAAACTTAATCCCATGCCACCTGAGAATACACTAGGAAAGAAGAAGGATGAGAAGGCAAGTGAGCCTAGAGAAATGGGGAAATCCAAACCTAAGTCTTTACATATAATCAGCGCAAGAGAGTTTGAAAAAGAGGCTAAGGAGGATTCTATGGTGTATGCCCTTGTGGCTAGAGAAATTACACCTGAGGTTCCATCAGAGTTGCCCTGTGAGGTGATCTCGGTCCTGAAGGAATACAGTGATGTATTTCCTGAAGACTTACCGAATGAGTTGCCACCTATGAGGGACATACAGCATGCCATTGATCTTGTCCCAGGGTCTACTCTACCGAACCTTCCTCACCACAGGATGAACCCTGCAGCGCATGCAGAGTTGAAGAAACAAGTTGATGAGCTTCTGCAAAAGGGTTTCATCCAAGAGAGTATGAGCCCGTGTGCCGTGCCTGCATTGTTGACGCCAAAGAAAGACGGCACGTGGCGCATGTGTGTGGATAGCCGTGCCATAAACAAAATTACTGTCAAGTATAGGTTCCCTATACCTAGACTTGATGATATGCTTGACATGATGGCCAGGTCCACTATATTCTCTAAGATAGACCTCAAGAGTGGATATCACCAAATTCGTATACGCCCAAGAGATGAGTGGAAGACGGCGTTTAAGACGAAAGATGGGTTGTATGAGTGGTTGGTCATGCCCTTCGGCTTGACTAACGCACCCAGTACTTTCATGCGGGTGATGACCCAAGCTTTGAGGCCGTTCATGAAAAAATTCCTAGTGGTGTACTTTGACGATATTCTTATTTATAGTACCACTAAGGAATCACACCTTGAACATTTAAAGAAGGTCTGTAGTGTCCTTAGGAAGGAAAAGTTGTACGCTAATCTTAAGAAATGTGCATTCATGTCTAACCAAGTTGTGTTCTTAGGATTTATAGTGTCATCTGAAGGGATGCAAGCAGACCCTGAAAAAGTCAGGGCCATAGTTGAGTGGCCAGAACCAAGGAACATTCATGAGGTGCGAAGTTTTCACGGCCTAGCAACTTTTTATCGTCGGTTCATTAGGGGTTTTAGCACGATCATGGCTCCCATTACTGAGTGCATGAAAAAGGGAGAGTTCGTGTGGTCTAAAGCCGCCGTCAAGGCTTTTAAAGAAATTAAGGGCAAGATGGTGGAAGCTCCTGTCATGCGTCTACCTGACTTTTCTACAGTCTTTGTAGTAGCGTGCGATGCGTCTGGTGTCGGTATAGGTGGAGTGTTGAGTCAAGAAGGACACCCACTGGCCTATTTCAGTGAGAAACTGAATGAGGCAAAACAAAAATACTCCACTTACGACAAAGAATTTTATGCGGTAGTGCAATCCCCGAGACATTGGTGATACTACCTCCTACCATAAGAATTCGTTTTGTTTTCTGACCATGAGGCTTTGAGATATTTGCATTCTCAGAAGAAACTCAACCCAAGGCATGCCAAGTGGGTAGCGTTTCTTCAGGAATATTCGTTTGTTTTGAAACACAAGGCCGGGGTTGAAAACAAACCAGCGGATGCCCTTAGTAGGAGAGTGGCGTTGCTCAACTCTTTGAGTGTAGAGGTAGTCGGATTTGAGCAACTGAAAGATGAATACCCCATATGACCTGATTTTGGGGGTACTTACACGTCGCTCTCTAGTGACCAGCATATTATGGGTGGATATGTTCTTAAAGATGGCTTTCTTTTCAAGGGAGACAGATTTTGTATTCCCCGTATGTCCCTTCGTGAATTCCTCATCTGAGAGCTTCATTCAGGAGGGATAGCTGGCCATTTTGGTCGTGATAAGTCCATTGCCCTCGTGGAAGATCGTTTCTATTGGCCAAGCCTCAAGCGAGACGTAGCCAAAGTTTTAGGGCAGTGTCGAACATGTCAGCTGGCAAAGCAAAGAAAGCAAAATAATGGGTTGTACACGCCATTGCCAGTGCCACATGCTCCGTGGCAGGACATTAGTATGGACTTCGTGCTCGGGCTTCCCAAGACTATAAAAAAGCACGATTCCGTTTTTGTCGTTGTGGACCGTTTTTCTAAAATGGCGCATTTCCTCCCATGTTCGAAGACGTCAGATGCGTCTCATGTTGCTCGTCTTTTTTTTGATGGTGTGGTGTGTCTCCATGGGTTACCTAAAACCATAGTGTCTGATCGTGATGTTCGATTTACTAGCCATTTTTGGAAGACACTGTGGCACATTATGGGAACTCATTTGCAATTTTCTACTGCTTACCACCCACAAACAGATGGTCAAACTGAAGTGGTAAACCGTAGCCTTGGAAATCTTCTACGTTGTCTAGTGGGTGAACATGTTAAGACTTGGGACCTAATTTTACCAACTGCTGAACTTGCTTATAATGGGTCAGTTAATAGATCTACAGGGTTGAGTCCTTTTGAAATTGTAAGTGGTTATAAACCTAGAATGCCCATAGATCTCTTACTTATGTCTGTTACCCAAAGGTCTTCTGAGTCAGCCGATGCATTTGCACGCCATATTCATGATTTGCATACACATATTAGACAGCGGTTAAATAAGAGCAATGATGATTATAAAGTTTTAGCTGATTCTCATCGTAGAGTGCAAGAATTTCAAGAAGGAGACTATGTAATGGTGCGAATAAGGCCAGAGCGATTCTCTCAAGGATCTGCAAAGAAATTACAAGCGCGTAGTGCTGGACCATTCAAGATATTACAAAAGGTTGGGTCCAACGCGTATCGGGTTGACCTTCCATCTGAAATGAGCATTAATCCAACTTTTAATGTGGAAGATCTAGTCCGTGCCCATACTCCCATTGTTGATACATCATCCCTTTCATGGCCTTTTTTTGAGTTTGCTACCCAACCCCTTCCACCACCTCCTCCACCCATTACCCATAAAGAAGCAATTGAGGAAATCTTGGATGACGAGATAGTATCCACGAGAGATGGGGGTTTCCAAAGGTATCTTGTCAAGTGGAAGAACAAACCATCGTCTGAATCTACGTGGCTGTCGGGCGACGCATTGCAGGGTATTGATCCAGATCTACTTGAGCGTTACAAAAGTTTCAACTCGTCGGGGTCGAGTTTTTCTCACCCGAGGGGAATTGATGCGGACACAGGTGCATTCAAGGTGTACCAACGAAGAAAGCGCCAACCACAAGTGCCGTCCTTGTGGATAGGCGAATATTGAGGAGCTGAAGACCTTTCACATGTGATTGGACATATAGAAGACCCCACTTAGGGAAGACACATGTGAAGGAAGATTGGAGAAAGAGGACCGAGCGCCCAAACTTTCCCATACTTATGTTATTTGCACGTTTTTTTGACTTAGTTAGCGGTCTTTTAGTAATCTTATATCTTTATTTGCTTATCCTAGGGGTATTTTAGTAATTTTATGTCTTTATGTGCTTATTTAAGTGGGGTAAAGCCCTAAACACGAATTTCAACTATTGATGAATGAAAAGCAAACCCTTTGGTTGCCTCCTTCCTCTCTTCTCTCTAATGGTGCTTCTTCTCTCCCCTTGATCTTCTTCTTCTAATTTCTTCTTGTGCCCCTCCAACTTCCTCAAGGTAATAACTTTCTTTCTTCTATTTTTTGTTTTGGCTAATTCCTCTTCGATCAAAATCTTGAGAACCGATCTAAACCCTAAATCCCCAAATTCTCAAATCCCTAATCCGAGAAACTTCTTGGTTCTTCGGACTAGTGATCTTCATTGATCGATTGGGTGTGACCATGCAAGATCGGGATGTCTCATCCCTCGCCGGATCCAACCTAAGTAGTAATTGAATTCCATACTCCATGGTTGTAGTGATGGCCCGCTCCATTGCATGTTTCCTTTATGATTTTCTCAGTTATGATGATTATTGTTAGAATTTTAGATCATTTATTCCTTTTATTTCCGCTGTTTAATTATCTCCATGAGCATGCATCATAATTAGGGTTGTCCTGCGTCAAATAATAAAATAAATTAGTAAAAAAATACATTGTAGCTTACGCTACGGACACTATGCGCTACGTAGTTGTAGCGTACGCTATACGCTACAGGGGATTTACACTATTTGGGATGCTACGTAGTGCTATGGCCATGCTACGCTACGTAGCGTATGCTACCGCTACGCTACGGGTGCTATTTGAAACACTGGTTTTTACCATGACCATCTAGTTTACCCAAGTTTATTTGTGACCGACCATGTCAAATCACAATCCATATTAGCCTCTTTCTTATTTCCTATATTGAATTAGTAACTCATCATTCTGAACCATTTATAGATTTTTGTCCAAAATATAGTACTTGGTGAGGAAATTGTTGACTAGTTTCTGAGCTGTCATCTTAGAATTCTTGTCTTTGGAATGGAAATTGACTTCTGCAATCCATGTTAGTAGTTGATAGCAGTCATCCATAAAAGTAAAGATTTATAATTGAAAATTTTATGGGATTTCCCTTTTACTTCTTACTTTTAAGGATTTAAACCTTCATTACTCCCTAATGTTATGTGGTTTCTTGTATGCTTTGAGCTTATAATACCTCGGATTCTTATTTGTCTTTTTTGTTTCATGCAAAGCTAGCCGTAAGGAATGTGCTTTATACATGGTTGGTCTGCCTGTGCCCTTCCGCTATGAGTATTTGATGGCAGAGACAATATTTTCTCAGGTGAGTCTTAAGGTTATCTAAGGTCACGTGCTTCTATTCTTACTGTGTTTATTCATGTTTGTTGTAAAAGAAAAGTGGTAGATAAGTCTTCATGAATGTAGTGCATACTCTTCACGGCATAGATAATCGTAATCATCATAATCTTAGCCTTTCTTCCATCAATTTGTGGTTGGCGTGTAAGTGGTAGATTGGTAAAATTTATCAATTGGCTGTGCACTGGACACGGCAGAGGCTCAAAATAATCAAAGGCATAATTACCTTAAATAATTGAAGCACGGAATGGTGCACTTGTCCAAGGATAGCCTTGGATCTATATTATTTCTCTATGCTTCAATTGGAAAAAAAACAATGAACACAGGAAGCAAAAACATCCAAATTATTTACCATTGATGCCTGCCATATCCCTGCTAAGAAATTGTTGAACAGCCACATTATACACATGTGGTTTTAGGATCAAATATGCACACACATGCACATGCACATACAAATATGCACACACACTACACATGCACATGCACATACAAATATGCACACACACGTACACTTGCATCTATGCACACACACACACACACACGGGGGAATGCCAACGTCCAACCTTAATGGGGATTTAAGCAGCATTGCAAAAGTTATTAAATGACACATTGATGGATAATGATCAGTTCAGACTGTCCCTTTATTCAAGGCTGAGTGGAGAAAATAGGTCAAATCATCGTCCACAAACATGTACCAATAAGCCCCACCATAGAGTGCATAAAGAACCATTTTAGTTAATGTTGTAACCATCCAATCAATTACTTATAAAAACAGATGGTTATGAGAAATGTCCAAAATTCTAAAGGGTTATGATCATATGATCGGCCTGATATTTTGCACCATGGCCAGTACCTAGTGGTGTGAATGCATGCATGGTCTAGATCGATGAGACTGGCTGACCCACATGAGCTTTGGGGATGTTGCTGATGTCTACATGAAGGTGGAAATATTAGTGTTTCCCTGTGTGTGTGTGTGTGTGGATGTTTATTTGGGTGTATATGTCTCTATACACAAAGGAATGTGTGAATCTCCATGCATATGGGAAGTGATTACATAGTGTCTGCACTAGGGGTGCACATTGAACCGGTAGAACCGTGGAACCGGACCGGAACCGACCAAACGGTCCGGTTTGGTCCGGTTCTAAAGTGCACCGGTTCCAGTTCCAGTTCCAAAAATCAAAGAACCGACTACATCTATTCGGTTCTCGGTTTGGGGGTACGTAGAACCGAACCGAACCGAACCGCGAACCGATCCATAGAACCGATCTGTAGAACCGAACTGTGGATCCGAACCGCGGAACTGAACCGTGGAAACAAACCCGGAACCGAACTCGAAACCCTTTAATTGTTTCCATATTTGACTCATGATTTATGGTTTACAATGCACCATTTGATTGTTTCCATAAATGTATTTTTGCCCACCTTATACAATATCTAAACCATTCATCAAATGGATCACAACACGAATAGACATGGGCTAGATTATAAAATAAAACATGCAATTGGGCTGGATTATAAAAATCCCAGAACCGCGAAACCAAACCTGGACTCCGCACACTTCAGTACTTGCTCGGGAGTTCAGGGTACTTTCGACAGCCCAATCGACTAATCTAGACTGTACATCAGCTCTAACATCCATTTCTTGGGCTACCTTCCCATGGTTGAGATTGCTTGATAAAAAAGTGATTCTTTACAAACATAAGCGATCCATTACGAGCTCCAACAATTAAGCAGCTTGAATTGTTGATTGGGCCTATTTCTATAAAAATGATATTGATGTCCATTTTATAAGCTATCGGATGGTTGGAATAACTTATTGACATGGTTTTTAGGTTGCAATGATGAAGCATATTCTGGATGAAATGGACAACCAAGGTTGGTTGATTGGACCATTGAAATGTGCTGACGAGGTTGACACCACTAATGATGGTGGTGTCTACATCTTGTGATCATTACCCTATATAATGGTGGTGTCAACATCTCGTGATCATTACCCTATATAATAGTGGTGTCAACATCTTGTGATCATTACACTATATATATGTGTGTAGATGGAAAGAGAGATTTGCGAAGCCTGCACGCATGGATAACCCTGTCCATCTATGCGCCAGTTCATTTACCAATATGTCTAACACATGCAAGATCTGAGTGGTCCATCAGGTGGACCACAATGTGTACATTATTCTAACCCAACATCAGGCTGTCCACTATCAAAGGGCCCGGAATGAATGAAACAATTGCATGGAGAAAACAGGTTTTTTTTTTTTTTTTTTACTTCCCAGCCATTTGTTTTTTATACCGGGCCATTGGATAAGTAGACCTGCCAATTTTTTGTTACGCAACACGCCAACCACGTAGTGAACTGAGATCCAATCTCCGGTCTCACCCACAAACGATAAACAGAAAGAAATATAATCTAGAAGTAGAATCAAAGCATACCAAACAAACCACAAGACAAGATATACGTGGAAAAACTCCAAACAAGGGTAAAAAACCACGGGTGTAAACTTCCACTATGAAGAAAACAATATTACAAGCAATATACTAACATTTTCCCTTGATGTATAGAGAAAACCTTTTGCCCTACACTTTTGAATAACTTCCATTATCCTAGAAAAGCCCTAGGAACCCCTATTTATAGTTTAGGCAACTTCCCTTTCGCACCTCTGCGAAAACCGACTAAAAAATCAGCAGTCCGTGCAAAATCCGGAAACGAATCTGCGTAACCTCGACTGGTCGAGTAGGCTGCTCGATTGGTCGAGCGGACTGTCGACTGGTTGAGCATGGGCCTCGACCGGTTGACTACCTGGGAACTAAAAAACTGATGCTCGCTGGACTTTGAGTTGAGCAAGTCCTCGACTGGTCGAGAGGGCCACTCGACCGGTCGAGCAGGGCACTCGACTGGTCAAGCAGCCCTGTCCAGATGTGGCTCCACATCTCAACAATCTCCCACTTGGAGACACATCACTATAAACCTTCGTCTTTTACATCTGGAGTGCACCACTTCCCCGTCTTCAAGCCTGAAGACCAATCAAAGTTGAATAGAGCTTCAGCTTCTCTCGTGTGACTGCCTTGGTCAGCATATCCGCAGGATTCTCACTTGTATGAATCTTTTCCAGAGCAATCGATCCATCTTCCAGTAACGAACGTATTAAGTGATATCTGACGTCAATATACTTGGTCCTTGAATGAAAGGCTGAATTCTTAGCCAAGTGTATTGAACTCTGACTGTCATTGTACAGCTTGCAATCTGCTTGCTTCATACCCAACTCTTTCATGAAACCTTAAATCCATACCATCTCCTTGCACGCTTCTGTAGCTGCAACATATTCTGCGTCCGTTGTACTGATAGATACTATCTTCTATAACCGAGAGATCCAACTGACTGCAGTACTACCCAAAGTAAAGACATAACCTCTAGTGCTTCTTCTGCTGTCAATATATCCTGCCAAATCTAAATCTACGTAGCTTTGTAGCTTGATTTTTGATCCTCCATAGCACAACCCTACATCCTTAGTACCTACTAGGTATCTGAGGATTTACTTCGCAGCTACCCAATGTTCCTTCCCGGGGTTGTTCATGAACCTGCAAACAACTCCCACTGCTTGAGCAATATTTGGTCTCGTGCTCACCATAGTATACATGAGACTCCCAATAGCTGACGCGTATGAGACTTTAGCCATGTAGTCCCGTTCCTCCTGCATCTTCGCACCTTGCTCCTTAGAAAGCTTGAAGTGGTTGGCCAATGGAGTGCTAACCGGCTTAACACCTCCCATACTGAATCGATCAAGTACCTTGGTTATGTACTCTGCCTGTGACAAAACCAGTTTCTTGCTTTCCCTGTCACGCTTTATCCTCATGCCTAGGATTTGTTTTGCAGCTCCTAAATCCTTCATGGCAAATTCTCTAGACAGTTGTCTTTTGAGATCTGAGATGTCTCTCGTGCTTGATCCGGCCACAAGCATATCATCAACGTATAGAAGAAGAATGATGTATGACGTATCAAACTTCTTCAAATAGCAAGTGCTCTGCATGACATCTCCTAAAACCGTTTTCCGACATGAAACTGTTGAACTTCTTGTACCACTGCCTCGGGGCCTGCTTCAGGCCATATAGACTCTTCTTCAGTTTACACACCTTGTTCTCCTTTCCTGGTGCCACGTATCCTGTCGGCTGATGCATGTATATATCTTCGTCAAGGTCTCTATGAAGAAAGGCTGTCTTAACATCTAGCTGCTCTAGATGTAAGTCCTCAGTAGTCACTATATTCAAGACCATGCGAATCGTAGACATTTTCACCACCGGTGAAAATATTTCAGTGAAGTCGATACCAGCCTTTTGTTGGAACCCTTTCACAACCAATCTAGCCTTGTACCATTTTAAACCATCGTGCTCCTTCAGTCTGTAAAACCACTTGTTATGAAGAGCTTTCTTACCCTTAGGTAGAGTGACTAGCTCCCATGTACGATTTGACTCAAGAGAGTCCATCTCATCATCCATGGCCTGCTCCCACTTAACTCGTGTATCTGGCTGTAATGCCCTCTTCAAAACACTCTGGTTCACCATTATCTGTCAGCAGTAGATAATGTAAGGAGGGTGAGTATTGGACCGTGGGTCTCCTCTCTCGAGTGGACCTCCTCACAACTAGTGTCTGCGGCTTTGCCTCATAATGCTCCTGTGCATGATCATCTTGTGGCACTGTAACACCCGTGTCCGGTAACTCTTCACACTCTACGAATTCTTTCTCCTCGGCCTTATTTTCTTGCACACTGTCCTTATGCATCACTTTTTCATTGAAGACTACATCTTTGCTTCGGATGATTTTCCTGTTTTCTGTATACCAAAACCTGTAGCCAAAATCATGCTGCCCGTAGCCTATAAACGTGCACCTCCTGGACTTCGCATCCAACTTGTTTCCGTGCTCTACATCAATGTGAACATATGAAGTGCAACCGAACACTCTAAGATGTGCAAGGTTTACTTCTTTCCTAGTCTACGTTTCTTCTGGTAGCCTACCATCCAATGGTGCTGAGGGACTTCTATTTATGAGATATGCGGCAGTATTCACAGCATCTGCCCAAAACGTCTTAGGCAATCCTGCATGTAGCCTCATGCTCCTGGCAGGCTCAAGAATGGTCCTGTTAATGCGCTCAGCCACACTGTTTTGATGCGGTGTCCCTGGAATCGTTTTTTGATGTTTGATTCCATTTGCTGCACAATACTCCTCAAACCTCTTATCACAGTACTCTCCCCTATTATGACATTATCTGATCTGAGACATTTTACTGTTTTATCTGCCTCGTTTTCTACCATAACTTTCCACTTCTTAAATACATCAAATACATCAGATTTATGCTTTAAAAAATAGACCCACAGTTTTCTATTAGCATCATCAATAAAATAAACAAAATAACGTGAGCCACCAAGAGATGATACCTGTGCCGGTCCCCCCACATTAGTGTGTACAAGCTCCAACAGATGCGTCTTTGGAGCGCGTCCTGTTTTCTTGAGACTTACCCTTTTCTGCTTATCATACACGCAGTCATCGTAGAATTCCAAGTCAATAGACTTCAACCCTGGTAGCTTCCCTTTTGACAATAGCACTTTCATCCCCTTCTCACTCACATGTCCCAACCTCTGATGCCATAACTGCCCATTCACTCCAGTTGATGCGACTGCGAGTGAACTATACGATCCTGAAGTCATGTACAAAGTACCTTCCTTCTTGCCTCGAGATATCACCAAGACACCTTTTGTGATCTTCCCGGTATCACTGGTGAAGGTCGTCACATATCCGGTATTAACCAACTGTCCCACTGAGATCCAGTTCCGTTTCAAACTCGGTATATGTTTGACATCCTTCAATTTCAAAACCATTCCATCTTTTTGATTTATTTGAACGTCTTCCTTTCCAACAATACTACACGGCTCATCATCACCCAGGTAGATTCTCCCGAAGTCACACAGAACTTCCTTAAATGAAGTGACATGAAACGAAGCACCCGAGTCTATGACCCAAGACTCATTCCTCGCATCAAGAGACAAGATCAACGCCTCTGTGTCGCTTTCCTCAGATAGATTCATTGAATCCTTCCCGCCTTGAGAGCTTCCTTCTTGTTTCTTAAGCGCCTTGCAATCACGTTTCATATGCCCTTTTTTCCCGCAATGTCAACACTTGTTTTTGTCTTTCGGTCCCTTGGACTTCTTCCTCGAATTAGAACGTCCATGTTTATTGCCTCCTTTGTTCAGCGATATTCCTCTTCCTTCAACGTTTAGAGCATTCTCTGAATCCCATGAAACTCCTGATGTCTTTTTTCTACATTCTTCGCTGAGAATTAGACCGGCTACATCATCGAATTTCAATTTTGTCGACCCTGAAGAATTGCTCACGGCAATCACCAAACCTTCCCAACTGTCTGGCAAACTGGACAAGATTAATAACGTCCTGACCTCGTCCTAAAAAACAACGCCAACGGATTCCAACTGGCTCGTGACTATATTGAACTCGTTTAGATGTTCAGCCACGCTCCCACCATCTAACATCTTCATGTTGAGTAGCCGTTTCATGAGATGAACCTTGTTGGACGCTGAGAGTTTTTCATACAACGTAGTTAGGGCTTCCATTAATTCTTTTGTGTTTTTCACCTTGGATATATTGAAGGCGACGACGCTCTTAGATAAAGAGAGTTGGATCGTTCCTAAAGCCTTTCGATCCAATAAAAACCATTCATTATCCGTCATCTTTTCTAGTTTATTCTCTTTTCCTCCTAAAGGAATATAGAGGTCCTTCTGATACAGATAATCCTCCATCTGCATCTTCTAAAAGGCAAAGTTTGAACCATCAAACTTCTCAATTCTAGTCTTCCTTTTTTCCGTCATCGCTCCCACTTGAACTAAAACAATAGCTCTGATACCAATTGTTGCGCAACACACCAACAGCGCAGTGAACCGAGATCCAATGTCTCACCCACAAACGATAAACAAAAAGAAATATAATCTAGAAGTAAAATCAAAGCATACCAAATAAACCACAAGACAAGATATATGTGGAAAAACCCTAAAGAAGGGTAAAAAACCACGAGTGCAAACTTCCACTATGAAGAAAACGAGATTACAATCAATATACCAACCTTTTCCCTTGGATGTATAAAGAAAGCCCTTTACCCCACACTTTTGAATAACTCCCATTAGAAAAGCCCTAGGTACCCCTATTTATAGTTTAGGCAACTTCCCTTTCGCACCTCTACGAAAACCGACTAAAAAATCCGGGGTCCGTGCAAAATCCGGAAACGAATCTGCGTAACCTCGACTGGTCGAGCGGGGGCCTCGACTGGTCGACCACCTCGAAACCAAAAAACTGATGCTTACTAGACTTTGAGTCGAGCCAGTCCTCGACTGGTTGAGAGGGCCACCCGACCGGTCGAGCAGGGTACTCGACTAGTCGAGCAGCCTTGTCCAGATGTGGCTCCACATCTCAACATTTTTCGGGCTAAAAAAATAAAAAACTTTGCAGTCTGTCTGTCCTACCCAATGCACGTGTATGCCACATTAGTATGTGTGATGGCATGTAGATGGATGGGCTAAGAAAAATACTTTACAGTCTGGCCTACCCAATGCACATGTATGCGACATTAGGATGTGCACTGGTATGTAGATGGACGGGGCTGTGCATGTGGGTAGGGCTGTATATATTGGGGAATAATAATGATGAAAAATCCAGTGTCAATACTACAATAACTTACATAGTGTTGAGCTGTGTGGGTCCCACCATGATGTGTTCATGACGTCTACTCCGTCCATCCTCTGCAGCTCCTCATGTTCATCCTAGAACCCAAAGCTCAAAATCAAGTCGACTCAAAACATAGGTGGGCTGTGCCATATGTGACAATGTAAAATCATGCACAAAACCTTGATTCATGTGGTGTGGCTCGGCTGAGTTTTGGTGTGGTCAACCTGGGTTTCTGTTCAGCCTGGTTTTTGGACTCCAGGAAGAACTTGAGGGCATGCATCCAATGGACTGTGTATTTCTAAAACCCATCATGGTGGGGCCCACTTTTCTTGACAGTATGAGAACTTCCCAACCCAATGGATAGTGGATCTCTGATAGTGATAGGTACATATATTGTTTGTATGTTTGGATCCATGTCATTGTGTTCCGTAACGGTCCTTATGTAACTATAGTGGTGGCATCCGTTGCATGTTATGGGGTTGTAACGGGCACCAAGGAAAAACTGACCTGTATGGTTTGTTTGTTACAAGGCTGATACATTTTATTATTATTATTATTTTTTTAATTTTTAAAATGCTGTTACGACCCATATCATAACGGCAACAATAGTGGCTATTACGGCCACCATTAGCGTTACCGAATACTATGATCTGTGTATGTATGTACAAGGGAGATGCTAACATCCAACCTTTCATGGGATGTCAACAATGTCTTTATGGGACAGTCTATCATCGGTCTAGACAGTCCAGTCATTCCCTACTACTAAGGGCAGTCCATGGTGTAAAACCATGCTGATAAGATGATCCTTTTCTTTGGTGGGTAATCCAAACTATATTGAAAATGGAAAAGGATGAAAACTGCAACAGTACTTGGGATGATGCTGGGACAAGTGATGGCTTAACCCTAGATGCATGTATCATATGGATGATGAGATTCAAGTAAATAAATTAATTAACCAACTGTTTTTTTTTTTTTTTTTTTTTTAATCAAAGGGATTAGGCAAATCTCAACACAGAGATGAGATCATTTCGTCAGGATCATGCCCCTTAGCATAAAATCACATAAACAATAAAAAAAAGGGGAGGACCTAGGGATATGAGGATATCCCAGATCTAGCATAAGTTAGTCCACGGTCAAGTTTGAATATGATTCTACTGACTAACCATTCCTCTTTTCTGTTTAAAGGGATGGAGAATAAAGGATTCGAGATGAAGAAACTATGGGTCCTTTGTCATCAAAAGAAAAGAAGTTGGATTTCTTACCTTTTCCTGCACCTCAAAGAGTTGGGAAGAAGGAAACTTGAAACCAGGGTAAAATCCTCAACACCCAAGGGCCAATCCTGAAACCCTAATCTCTTGATAAAAGAGGAAGAAAAGATATGAATTTCTATTCATTCAATAATAATTAAAATAGGGTTTCTTACAATGTAGATATAAGCCATGGAAAAGTAAAAGTGCACTAAAGCCCCTGAAAACAAGAAAAATAACAAAAAAATGAAAAATAAAAAAGTGTACTAAAGCCTTTGAAAACAAGGAAAAGAACAAAAAAAAAAAAAAAGAAAAAAAAAAAAGGCCTTAAACCAAAACACCCACGCGACAGGGTATGAAATCTGCCCCATGGGCGGTCATGCCTCTCTTGCACTCGTAGCGTGTAAAAAATTGGGTCCGATGGACCCAACATCCATCCACATCAACTCCTTTGCTCCGGTACTCTGTCGGCAATGCCGCCTCCTCTGATACACTCTAAAGGGTGCACCACTGATGTCCGCATCATGGAAGCATGAATCTATGGGGCATACTAAAAGGAAAACAACAATAGTGAATGCAGCGAGGGGCTGCAACCCAACAAAGGAACCCCATGACGAAGATTATCTATCCCTTTGAAAGATAATCATAATCCAAGGGGCAGACTAAAATGAGAACATCATGCTGATCAGATGATGCTATCCATTTGAAAGTTGACAATTTTGTTATAAACGTCCATTTTTACGTGCCTAGGTTGGATGGTTGGCACATCTAACCAATGTCCTTCTTTTGTATGGGCTGAAAGAAACATCATACAATAGGTGCTTTTGGAACCTAAGGGGGTTGTTGGCGGGGTTTTTTTCCGAGGGTGTTGGTGTCCACTTCAGAGATTGGGCGCCATAGGTTTTCGGAGGTTTTTCCAGTCTTGGGACTGGATTGTCTATTTCTTTTTCTTGTTCTTTTTTGGGTTCCTGTTAGCCCTCTTCTTGCAATAAAATTCTCACTTAAAAAAATGGTGAGCCTATTGGATATATTTCTCAATATGTTGATTTAACTTGCTTTATTTCTTTGGTGGATCCCGAATTTCCATTTCTCATGCAATTGATTGGATGGTAAGGGTCATCTGATTGGAATACTTTTGTATCATGGCTTGCCAATAGTGGTATGGATCTAATGGACCATCCAATCAATGTAATTTTTGCATCGTGGCCTTCCAATAGCGATATGGAACTAATTGACAGCCCAGATCAATGATTGGCTCTCCTTCATGTCACTTAAAAGTATCACATTCCCTATACATAAACAACGTACATAGGCATAGGGTGTTAATCTTTCCCAACCTCTTTATGAGGTTTATTAACCTGATCTTTATGTGTGTGTGTGTGTGTGTGCGCGTGCGCACGCACCAGTTTTCACCCTTATCCACGAGTTTTCGTCAGAACTCATCTCCCGTGATACGAGCGCAAAATATGAACCATCCATGTGATGCAGCACCCCATGAAACCCCCAAGGCCCAGCTTTCACCCTTATCCAAAACTTTGGTGGGTGATGGCAAAAGAGAGACAAATCAATGGAGGAAACTGTTTCCTTTTGCTATGGCCCACCAACGTTTTGGATCGGGGTGAAAGTTGGGCCCTAGGGTTTTCATGGTGTGCTGCATCAAATGGACGATTCAGATTTTGCGCTCATATCACGGGAGATGAGTTCTGAAAAAGTTCTCACAAGTTCTCGTGAGAATTGGTGCACAGGTGAGCATTCCTCTCTCTCTCTCTCTCTCTCTCTCTATATATATATATATATATATATTTGAGAGATAACAATAATTTATTAAAAGAACCATGCAAAGCGCACAAAAGAACACAACCCACACTACACCTAAAAAAAAGAGGGAAATTAGCAGATCTAACTGCCTTTACATAATGAGCCCAACCCAAAACATTACATTTTATCTTTGTGAAGACCTCTCGAACTGATGAGCTTCTATTATGGAAGCACCTCCTATTACGGTCCTCCCAAATGGCCCAAAAAACTGTCAAATTGAGCAATCTCCACATAACTCTTCCAACTTTCCCCACCCCCCTCCATGCCAAGCCCACAATAGATCTGCAACTGAATTCGTCATTACCCAGGCAATCTTGAATGCGTCTAGAAAGTGGCCCCAATCCTTTTGAGCTGATTTGATTGATTTTAACATCTACGAATGCCATGCATGCGGATTTAAGATTATGTTCTGGTAAATCTATAATGGCACATATGCCCCTTTTTGAAAAATGGCTTTAAAGAGTGATTTTTGAGGGTGATGTTATGCTTTAGGAAGTGTCTTTTGCATGTGATTATATTGTATGATTAAGGGTCAGAGTTCTTACCAATTTATCTCAGCTTTTGAATCTATGCTGGTTCTATTTTATTAGGAGTATCTGATAGAGTATTGTTTTTCATCTTCTTGCAGCTACTTTTACTACCTCAACCACCATTCAGACCTATATACTACACATTGGTTATTATTGACCTTTGCAAGGTAATGAAACGACAAACCTATTTACAAGAATTCTTTCCCTGAATATGTCAGGGTCCATCATGGATGCATCCCTAGCTGTACACTGCTGTGTTCATCACTATTAAGTAATTACTGCATACCTTGATCTCGGAAACACTATTAATACATTCCAGTACAATATCTATAACATATTGTATATTTTATTTGTGTTATCATCATTGTCATTGCCTTCGCCGTCGCTGTTGCCATCGTCATCACCATCACCATCACCATCACCATCACCATCACCATCACCATCATTGCTTATCCCAGCTATTTGGGGTTGGCGTTTTACACCTTGTTTCGTGAAAAAGTTATTGATCTGTTAGGTGGACCTTCTGGTGCAATTACTACCAGGCAGAGTTATTGATATGTTATATTGCAAACGACAGTGTAGTGCGTGTGAGTGATCCAGGTTTCAAACCCTGCTAGCATACCTTAAAAAAAAGAAAAGAAACATATCAATATCAAGATGAATATAGATACGAATATCATACATCTGTCCTCCAAAAGGGGAAAATGAGTCATGCCTATCTGATGTTTCAGGTTTGAATCAAAGCAATACACTCTGACACCGGATTTGAAGTTTCAGGTTTGAAGTCACATCAAACATGGGACTTCCAGTTGACTCATGCCACCAATCGGAGTGTCACTCCCAAAAATTAATTCAAAGGCATGATTAACGAAGAAAACTTTATTAGTATTATTTTTGTACTTCACCATTTACCATTAATAAGAGAGTCTTTAGTTTTTCTGAAGCAAAAGAAGCTATTATCTGGTCCTAACCATCTATTTTAGTAGCATTAGTAATGACTAAAACTCCCCTAAATCTTGTCACAACCATATGTGATATGACCATTCTGTGAATTAGGCATAACTTGTTCTGTTCATGACAAATGATCTTGGGCTCATTTGAGAGCTAACTCAATGGTCTTTAAACCATAACCAGTTTTTTTTTTTTTTTGTCTTTCTGACAATGTTTAATGCTTGAAGAATGGCTTGGAAACTTGCCTACCAGGTAAGTGTTTAACTCCATCAACTAATTAAATAATGACCTTACTGAAGTAAGGACTCAATGACTAAAACTATGGGTTGTGGATCCATGGTGCCACAACACCATGTGTCGGGTACACTAATTGATTGGACCAATCTATGGGTGCATAAATCTATTGGGCCGCCATTAGGGGACCAAAAACCTTTAGTACGGATCAACGGGTCCATCCTTGGGTATTTGTGGGACCACCATTGGGCTGCATTATCCTCGACTCGAAATGAAGACAAGCCGGAACTCAAAGGTGACGAAAAACCCACAGAAACTTCAATTTTCTTTTCAAATGTTTACATGGATTGCAAATTCATGCACACACAAAGATTTTTTTTTATTTTTTTGAAAGGTAGTGAATTTCATTAAAAAAGGAGCAAAAGTTCAAAGAGTAACAAACAGCTAAAGCTCGGAAAGCAAAGGCCCATCATCTTGGATAAAATCCCTAAGACAGGATGCCCAACTAATTACATCAAGCCTAGCTCTATTATAAGTATCCTACTCCGATCCACATTTGTTCTGGAAACTGTGGTTGTTCCTTTTCCCCCCAACTGGCCCAAATGACTGCCAATATGGCTAATCTCCATACCATTCTCTTCTTCTTCCCAAACCCTCCTCCAAGCCATGCAAGGGAGATGCTTGCAATGGTCCCAACATATCCCATGACATACTCTATCCCTCACCTTTTGAGGGAAGGAGCAATGAATAAACAAGTGCCCACTGTCTTCGCATCCCACATACACATCACACAACATTAGGTAGCACCATCTATTTCTTCTGAAGAGTGTCTATAAAATGAGCAGACCAAAAAGCGATTGGACTTGTCTAAAGACCATAATATCGAATCTCCATCCCAGATTCGCAGTAAATCCATGAAGACATTCCAACGATTGTATAAACTCTTCAACTTCGTTATTTGTCAAATTTCTTCTACAAGGGGGAGCACAAACCATTGCATCGCCTAAGGAGGTAAAACACCGGTCTATGGTTACTCCAAAATCTCCATGGTTACTCCAAAATCTATGGCCAAGCTAGCTAGCCTAAGAAAGACTTCACGAAGAGATCTTTCCCCAAACCACAAGTCCCAAAAACACACTTTCTTACCATCAACACAAGAGAAGCAGACTCCGTAACTTCATTTGTTCATTTGGCAACTTCTTTCTACAACCTTGACATCTTGTACATTGACGACTCCTCACTCCCCATCCTGAACTCCATATTTGCTTGCGAACACCTCCCTCCACAATCTTCCTTCGCACCGAACCTCCGTAACCAAGGTATTTCGTATCGGTAACGGTGGCCGTAATGGTCACCACCATTACTAATACGGGTGTCGGCTGTAACGGCCGATACGGGGGTGTAACAACCATTATGACCCCCGTAACGGTTGAAAATTTTTTTGTGCCTGAAATATTCTGAAAAAATATCTAGAAATTCCAGAATAATATAAATATTTCAAATACGTATTCATTTTTTGTTTTGAACATGTTATGATAGTGTTACAGTCCACTTTTTGGTGAAAGTGTTGTATTGGGCTGTCTAGTGAATTTGTGAACATGATTAATATGTATCTAATGTTTACACATCACAATCAAGTATTAGAACTAGAAAAAAGGTATAAATACTACTTTTTCAATCTTTTAAAAAGAAGGCCCTTAGAGTTTTTATTCTCTCAAATCACTTCAATCTACGGTTTTAATCTTAAAAATTATAGAAAGAGTGGTCGAAATCTGTTGTAAAATGATAAATGGGAAAGTGAAAAAAGAGAGAAGAAAAATGGATTTAAATAAGGAAAAAAGTTGTCGTTTTTTGACCGTTGCAGGGGTAACGGTTGTTTTGCCCCGTAATGGCCTTTACGGCCACCATAACGGCCGATACGGTCCTAAAAAAACCAATTGCCCTGTTTCACCCCCGTATCGCGTAACGGTCATGGTCATTACCTATACGTATCGGCCTTTATGGGTGTATCGTAACGAATACGAAACACCTTGTCCGTAACCATTTCCCAAGAAGCACAAAGTTCATTTTCTCCAAACTTCTAGTCCCTCTCCCCCTTCGGTACGGCTTGCACACCTCTTCCTATTTTAAAAGAAGATTTTTTTGCTTCACTTTAGTCCCTTGTGAAAAAAAATTTCTTTCTCAATATTTCCGATATGCTCAATAATTGATACTAGGAATTTAAAAGAGACATGTAGTATAGAGGGAGGCTCGATAAAGCAACCTTAATCAGAGTGAGCCTCTTGTCCAAAGGCAAGTGCCGCCTTTTCCACTTAGATAACTTTCTTTTAACCCTTTCTATAACTCTGTCTCACATGTACTTCACAGCTTCCAAATGCAAAGCGGAAGACCAAGATAAGTTGTTAGGAACAATCTGGACCGACGCTCGAATACCCTCGCCAATCTATCTCCTCGGAAGTACATGCCCCCAACATTTCGCTCTTAGTGACATTCACCTTTATTCCGGATACCACTTCTAAGCATCTCAAACTTAGATTTTCCATTATTTCTATCTCCGCATTATAAAAGAGAATGGTGTCATCGACTCGTCGCCAAACTAAAGGTACGAATATGAAGACCTTCGCTTCCCACTCTAAATAGGAGCAAAGGTACGGATTATAAAAGAGAATCAGTGGGCTCGTAACTTTTGCTTGGAACAACTCTATACCCTTGTCGTGGAACCCTAAACCCTAAACATGTAGGATGCCATGCAATTATCTTGTTCCGCATCCATCTGAAAGACCCTAAACATAAACCCTAAATGCTAGACATAAACCCTAAACCCTAAACATAAACCCTAAACCCGACCTTACTGTAGCAAAAGTACTGTAGCAAAATTGCTTGGGATACCTGAAACTGTTGAAATTTGGACTAGGGTTTTTTCATAAAACAACGGAGTAACAAACCACAAAACATGATTAAAATACAAATAAAAACTCCTACACAGGTAATAATGCATGACAGACACATGGGTAAGAAGGTAGTTGATGAGGACGCAGATGGATAGTACGGGGACAAGGGGCGTAGAAGATTATATCTTTAATAAAATGAAGACTAGGGACATGAAATCCTGATAATCGTCGGATGCAAAGTCGGAACTTGAAACTGTGTTTATTTCTTACAATCATTACAACAAAGCAAAGGAAAACAAGGACTCAAAGGAAAACAAGAACTCTTTTTTTAGACTCAGGAAGACTCTGCCCATTACAAAAGCAATCCGAGGTATTTATAGATGAGTATGGTGTTTGCGGCCTTCAAATCTGCGGACTTCAAATGATTTCAGATCCATAAATCTTATCTTTAGAGGCTTGATGTGTCGTTTGCCAGGCCACCTGGCGGGACACCTGCTATGAGAAATAAGTGATGCATTTACAGTTGCCATATTCCTTTGTTGGGACGTGTCGGTAGCATTTACCGTTGCCATTTTGATGTTGACGGATCATCTAGCGGATCGTCCAACTCTCTTCTCGCTTCAGCTTTCTGATGAACTATCGCTTTCACTGGAATAGCGTGTCATCAGGGCATTCATGTTCCGTTCGATGTAATCTGAGAAGTGGTTGAGACTGAGATCACCATTCATTTCTGCAATCGGACTTTCCTATATTGATGCAGGGATATCCTCAACTTGGACAATATTCATGTCACACATCTCTCTTTTGAAGAGATGAAATATGCCAGTATAAACATGCTAGAATCGAGCTAGATTAAAACTTCTCCATTGCCTGATTACTGTTCGATCTAGAATGAAGGGACTATAGTAGGCATCACTGCCGTCCAGTTGGACAAGATCCCTAAGATTTCTAAAGGTGATTTCCACATATACATTCCGATGATCTAAGAGTAGTGATTGCCACACATGAAGTGGCTGAACCATTCCAAAAATCAAACCACATTCTTATTAGATCGAGTAAGCTAGTGAAGGCCATTTTCTCCTTCCCATTAGAATCTGCAAAGGTATGCAACAAGTTTTACCTGATCAAAGATAAACATAACAGTCCATCTTTCAATGAGGTACCACAAGAAACAAAGAGCTTCATTTGGACAGTAATACAAATCTCGAAAGAACATGGGAGTGAGGAAAGGGTAATGTGGATTGGGTATATGGAGGAAGACAAGTCCATTTCTGAATAAATGTATATCAAGGAAGGTCCTGAGATTATGAGATGGCCGGTTGGCGAAATAGATTTCGGAAATATGGTTTTTGATTTCTTGGGGAAGATCTACAATTCTCTCCAAGGGGAAGATATTTGGGATGGAGATTTGATGGGCTAGTATAGGATGAAGGGTTTTTGATGGTTTTTTAGGGGGAAGGCGAGAGAGGAAATCGGCCAAAATATTATCTTTACCTTTGATTTTGTTTACTATGAAGCTCCATTGTGTGAACTAGTTGTGCCATTGCAACAGTTGTGGTTGAGGAATGGTTTTCTGTTTGAATTCAAGCACGTGCAGTAATGCCGACATGTCCATTTCTACCAAAAAATGGTGTCTAACCGGATGGAATTGGAATTTGGAGATTCCATTCTTGATGGCGAGGATGTCTTTGTAGGTAGAGTGGTAATGTTGTTCAGAGGGCTTAAAAATTCCACTTTGATACCCACATATCTGCCAAACGCCGTTGAGTTCTTGAATGAGAACAACTCCCCATTGAGCGTCACTGGCATCAGTTTGAAGGATGCTTATTGCATTGGTACTGGGAATTTGGAGTCCAGGAAGAGAAGGAATGATTTGCTTGAGTGATCTGACTACTTCAGTATGACTATCATTCCATGACGCCGCATTTTTGTTAAGTAAAGATGTAAGGAGATTGCGATACTTGCTCAGATGCGGAATGAGAGACATAGTTGACAATGCCCACAAATTGCTGGATTTTCTTTGTTGTGGTTAGGACATCTGGGAACTGCAGAAGGTGGTCAACAATATGCGGCTGCGGTGAGTAGCGACCATCTTTGATTTCCATGCTAAGGAAATCAATATTTTTCTGGGCCAAATGCATCTTTCTTTCTGAGAGCATGATGTCAATTTCCACGCAGATTGCATGGAACTGCTGAAGAACTTCACTGTGAGTCTTCTCATTTGGGGAGTATAACAGATGTCATCAATATAAACCAAGCAATGAGGGAGGATGGGTTGAAATATCTGGACCATCGCCTTTTGAAAAAGTGATGGAGCGGTTTTCAAGCCAAACGACATGACTGTCCACTGATAGTGTGCATTTGGAACAGTAAAAGCTGTCTTGTATCGATCTTCTGAGCTTATACCTAGTTGCCAAAAACCAGCTTTGAGATCAAACTTGGAGAAAAGGTGAGCATCTGCCAAGTGTTGAAACAAAGAAGCACGATATGGTAGCGGGAACTTGTCATCCAGAAGATATCGATTCAAGGGTTTATAGTTGATGACAGGTTAGCCCTCAACATCTTCCATGGAGTCCTTCAACGGTTTATAGTTGAATGGCGATCTCAGTCTCAACCACTTCTTAGATTACATCGAACGGAACATGAATGCCCTGATGACATGCTACTCCAGTGAAAGCGATAGTTCATCAGAAAGCTGAAGCGAGAATGGTTTCTTCTTGAGAAACTTCCACTTGTGCTTCTTCTTGAGAAACTTCCACTTGTGCTTCTTCTTGTATTTGTTTTGTGGATGATATGAGTCATCCTTTGAATAACGCCTTTTCTGGAAGTGATGTTTTTTCTTCGAGGAACAATCGCAGTTGTTCTTATCCTTGCATTTAATGGAGAGATATGGCTTCTCACAAGCGTGGCCGAGACAAGTATTCATTTTTTCTGCTCGCTTCAAAAACTTATGCTAGTTGCAAAGTTTTTGGACTGCAAGGAGAGACATCTGATGAATTTGTCTTAGCGTAACTGTCTGCATGTTGAGGTTTCTTAACTCGATAAGCTTTGTTGTTTCATCGCCTAGTGGATCAGGCAAAAAATTTATATAGACTTGTTTAAGATTGATGTCATCCTTGCCATCAATGGCATAAAATCTCTTCGTCATTTTTGCATAGTGTAATGCAGGGGCATTTTCACACTTGGCTCGAGTGGGTCGCCTGTGGGATGTAGGGGCACATTTGGGGTGGGTGACCCATGCAATTTGGGGCCCATGGGGGAGGTCTCATGTTCGAGACTCCTTACCAGGGGTGATTAATGCGCATTTCACACCAAGCTCGAGTGGGGTAGCCCGTGGGATGCGGGGACACACTTGGGGTGGGTGGCCTATGTGATTTGGGGCCCACGAAGGGGGTTCGGCCGAGGTCTTAACCCATGAGATGTGGGGCCTGGGCTATGAGATAAAGGGGTTAATTCTCCATACTCTAACAATTTGAGCTTTTAGAGCAAGTGGTTAATTGTCCTGCATCATAGTGTCTATCTAGATCAGCTTTATCGAATGAGCAGACTTTCACCTGAAGATATTCTTCTCGGGCTGTGTTTGTATAGGATGCGATTTCGCCGATAAATTCGATGTACATATATCCTACAAAAGCGTCGACGGTGGCCTCTTGTAATGCCTGTAATTGCTTGTATTCCCCAAGTGCCATCGACCATTCTCGTAATGTGCCACTGAATCTGGCAACCACTTTTTCGCATGTTCGCCTAACTGTTTGTCTCTGGATTCTGCATTTCTGCTTTCATCCATGCGTAGATGTACATTAGGCATGTTTGCCATTCATGCGGAGGGATGTCATTCAGGGTGAAGAGTTTTTTGTTGTCTGTCATTTCTAGAATGGCCATTCGTCGAAAATTGCGAGGTGGAGCATGATCTTCATCAATATCATTGGCTGCTTCATCCACCTGTGGTCCAGGAGGTGGAGGTTGAGGCTAAGGTGCCCCTGGTGCACCTTATGCATCATATAACTGCACTGAATAGCTAGAGGCACTCCTTGGATAACCTGTAGGTACTTACAGCATTGGGTGACCTAGGGGACCATCCTTAAATGCCCACAATATATGGAAGCCTACCCCAAGAGGGGAGATGCGGGTTGATATAATCTAACTAAAGCAAGTGGACTGATCAACCCACTTGATGCATTTATAGATCCATACATCTCATAGCATTCATACATTCCTATATTATTTATGACACGCATGAACCATATTGGGTTCACTCATTAGACTTGACTTGCTGACGTTATATTGATGGAAAAATCGTACAAATTTAATAGTCGATGAAACAGTAGGAGATCTGGGATTTCAAGGTTGACTTCCTCGGAGAATTCGAAAGGGGCTGTTGAGGATGGAAGAAGGGCCTGTGCTTTTAGGAAGGATGCAATGAGATTTGGGGATTCAGAGGGTAAGTATTCTGCCGTGGGAATGGAGGATGCCATGAGGTCAGAAGTAAATGGATGATCTTCATCAAGGTGTTGTTTTCCTTTGGATGAAGAAGGGACTGATGGGAATGGAGAAGGTTTTGAAGTATCTGATGGTGTGTGAGGATGATATGGGTGTTATGGTTGTTCAGGCTTTGAATATGTGGTTTCTGTGGCGTGAGAAAGCTTTGGGAGTTGGGCATGTATGGAGGAGGATGAAGTTCCCCACAGGACGCCGGGAGAAGGACTCCATGGAAGATGTTGAGGGGTAACCTGTCTTGGCAGGGGAAATTTCCTTGAGGGAAAGCTGAAGGGAAATTATGCACCCGCGGCTGTTCTGAACGAAGTGTATGGAGCTGGTCTTGTAAAAATTTCCTCTCTTTTTCTTTTTTCTAGAGTAGAGCCGTATCACGAACTGTTGCAGCATGTTCATACAGTTCTTTTTCAATTGCAGAGATGCGAGCTTCAAGAAGTGCAATAACAGGAGTCTGTTGTTTAGTTGATTCTGCAAACTGTCTTTGAGTATGTAAGATCTTTTTAAGAGCTCGATTTTGTTGGGACGCATTTTCAGCTTGCCAGTTCAGTGCTGCCTCTGCTATAGAGACCCGTCTTGGAGTACTGTCGGAATTAAGACCAGGAGGGTCTTGATTTTCCAGACATGTCTTGTCTTGTCTGTGGGAAATTCAAAATCTTCTGGATTAGGAAACTATGGTTCCTCGGAAGGCTCGTATGCACATACTATGGGGCTGGATGGGATGAGGGAAGGTTTTGGAGTTATGGACTGGGAACATTTGAGGTGGGACAAGGTTTTTTGGTAGTATGACATGAGAGTACCTTTTGGTGGTGTGCTATCTTTTGGAAGGTATTTTTGTGGCTTACAAGGTGGGGGAACATTCGGCAAAGGCTTCTTTTTTGGGGTAAAGGACAAAGTAGTCAATTTTGCCAGAGGGTTCACTGAGGAGTCCTACCTCAGGATCTCCTTCTTCTTACCTTCTTTTTAGCTGTGCCTGGAATGACTACTTTTTTTTCGGTTCTTCGTCAAAGAAGAGACAATCATCGCATGAACACACATCCCAGTAGATGTGTAGATTGTTCCGCTGATGCCATGCAATGTAACGCACACCGCCTGGATCTGGACCTGTTGGTGCAGGTTCAGTAAATTCTCCAAGGAAGTGTAACGTACACCCTCAACGGAAGTGTAACGTACACCGCCTGTGCAGGTTCAACATCCTACTCAATGCCTCTGCCACCACCATAGAGGAATAGAGAGAGCGGGCCCTTGCCTTAGACTGCTTGATGCTTGGAAAAACCTTTTGGAGATCCATTGAGTTACACAGAATTTTGCTGAACTAACACACTCTGACATCCACCTCCCTCATTTAGGGGTCCACATCTCAATCTTGCCAATGATCACGTTGTCCAAAATTTGCCTTCCTGCTACAAAGACACCTTGAGGATTAAAGATCACCCTATCCAGCACCACTCAAAACCTAGTGGCTAAAATATTTTAGCTAAAATCTTGTAAAGGTCTCCCCGATCAAACTGATAGGCCTAAAGTCATGAAAACTTTCGGCACCTTCTACCTTGGGAATGATTGTGATAAAGGAAGCTCCCAACTCCGATGAGTGTTGACCCCTCGCACTAAATTTTGTAAGAAAGTTGAACAAGTCCGCTTTCACTACCGCCCAAATGTCTTGGTAAAAAGCAATGGGAAAACCATTGGGGCCCAGTGCATTGTTTATCCCCAAAAAATCTACAATCGCTTTAATGTCTTTCATCGAGAAAGGTTTTTCAAGATCTTTTGCTTCTGGCCGAAGAAATTTGGCTAAATGACAGGTTGTTAAACCGATGCCCCTTCATCTTCCAATAGCTTATTATAGAATTGGAGGCAGAACGTGGGCACTGCTGTTGCGGATCTCTGTTCTCGCCTGGTTCTTGCTTGTTTTTCTTGAGCTGTATGCTTTTTGCCCATTTGATCAAGTACCCTTAAGCTTACCGGGATTCTCGTCCGACTACATGATGGTGTGGCAAACCTGTATTCTATTCTCCACCCTTTTTCCTTCGACCGCCACACTACCAATTCGATTGTTCATTGCACTTGCAATGTCGTGGAAAAATTTCTTATTTCTCTCTCCTTCCTTCAACCACATAGCGCGGGATCTCTATCTCCATTTCATCTCTTCCTTTAATCGGTTCATGTAATCGTTAGAAAGCTTGACCCTCTTGGCTCAGTCTTTTGCAGCCCCCCTACCCCCCCTTTCTAGCTTATCGAAATTTCTTTTAGAAGCTTGGATTTTTTATGAAGTTTGAAGCTTGCAAAACCTTCCACCTAAAAGGAATTCCATAGCCTTTAACCAACTTGGTAAAGCCTTCCACTCGAAGGCAAAGGGCTCGAATATGAACGGTTTAGGCCCCCAGTTCTCTTCAATTGCCTCCAATACTATAGAGCAGTGGTCAGAAGCTGTTCAAGGAAGACATGTCTTCCTCACTAACAGATCACACTCCACCCAATTGGAAAATACAAGGAATCTTTCGAGCTTGGACATGATGACCCTTCCTTTGTTGTTAGGCCAAGTATATCTAACGTCTCCCATAGCGATGTCTATCAAGTCGTTCTCGTCCTCCCAGTATGAGAATCCTTGCATATGCCAAGATATGTGAGAGGCGACATATGTAGCAAAACCCGTTAGCTCGAGAGAAGGCATGTTTGTTGTCGGAACGTTCTTAACATGTGTTAACACTAGCGACCCCCCATGCTCTCCTTGCTACTTGATGATGGCTTGAACCTACACATGTTAGCTAAAGAATGGACGAAATTGGTGAAAAAATTACCCATCCAAAGGCTCGGCCCAAAACTACCCATAGGTGTGGATTTGTGGCGAAAAAAATTAACATTTAAGTGAAAAATGGAAAATAGGTGAAATCCTAAATTTTCCATTTTTATATTTGAAAATGTGTTATTCATTGTTGATTAATGTGAAAATTTTATATATCAACAAGTGTTAGCTTATCTATTGATTGGCTACAATTTATATATATATATATATATATATATATATGTTAATCTTATATTGATATTTTGTTTCTGATAACAATTGGTTAGGCCCCTATAAAATGGAAACTTATCATGTATAGTTGTTTTTTAGTATATTTTGATTCCTACATGTGTAAGCATGTCTTTTAACTTCTCCTGAAGTTTCACAGAAAAATTCTACCCGTTTCCCAACGTTTTCCCAATGTTTCCTTCAGACAACAATATTTTTCCTTGTATCGGCAAAACCGATACATGTTTCTGTATCCAAGGTCATCAATACATGTATAGATACCGATACTTCGAACATTGGATATAATTCTAACTATTATATTCCATCAACTACCATCTCATCTGGTCTTTACATATACCTTACATCAAACCTTAAATAGATCGTACCATGAAGCCATAATACTCCAAAATCCTGTTTCAAGTTTCCACTGTACATCCTTTCATGAATTAGCCATGACTTATAAATTTGTGGCAGAATTCATGATATTTAACCTCCTTTCCCAATATCTGTCTAATGTGCATTGATGAGGAGTTGATCAATCATCTCTTCATCCATTGTTCTTTTGCCGCAAGCGTTTGGGATCATTTTCTCAGTTTGTTTCACACCGAATGGGTCACGCCGAAAACAGTGGAAGACCTGTTATCGGCCTGGCATGGAGGACTTGGCGAGTCCAGGAAAGCTACATGGTGGTTGTCGATTGTGGTGGTGTTTTGGGTTATTTGGGGATCAAGGAATGGACGCTGTTTTCAGAATGAGAGGGAGGGGGTGAATGAGGTCATCTCCAATGTCAAGGGCCTTGTATCGGATTGGGCAGTCTATGTAAAGGCATCTTTGGTTGCCCTCTCTTTTTGGTCTTTAGTTTTTTGGTTTTTGGGCTGTATTCATTTCTCGAATTTTGCGAGGTTTTTAATTAAGTGCTGTTATCTCTCTCTCTAAAAAAAAAAGAGAGAAGGAAAGAAAAAGAAAAGAAAACTAATTTCCTTTTATGCCTACATTGTTTGACACTTGAAAAGTGGTCCATAAAATAAGTGACGGAAATACCATAGAGAAGCCTGCTTGCCCAGCAAGTTGCTGGCAGACTGACTTTAACAATTAATTAAATAATAAAGTTACTAAAGACTCAAGGATGGTCCTACGGACTTGTGGATCACAGGGTCCACAAACTGATTGGACCTTCCTGTGGACCTATTGGACAAGCACTAGGGGCACAAAACACTATCTGGACAGATAGAAATGTTATGAATATACTCTTGGGCTTTTCTGGGATCCACTTTGTACCGCATGGATCTTATTTTGTTTGGACAACTATTAGATCTTACAGCTTTGCTAATGATCTCGTCTTAAAATGTTATGAATATAACAGTGTTCCATATACTGGAAGGGGGAGCAGATTAGGTGTTACCTGGGTAACACCTTAGTGGGTGTTACCCTTACTGTGGGGCCCACCTTGATAATGTGTTGTGTATCCATGCCGTCCATCCGTTTCTCCAGCCCATTTTAGGATGTGGTCCAAAAATTAAACAGATCCAAATCTCAGGTGGACCACACCACAGGAAACAGTGGTGTTTGAGTGCCTCGCCATTAAAAATTCCAAAGGGTCCATCGTAAGGTAATGCCAAGAAGACCTGGATGAAGGGAAAATAGAAAGATCAGCTTGATCCAAAACTTTTGGGGCCCAAAAAAGTTTTTAATGGTCATTTGTCACTGTTTCTAGTGGTGTGGTCCACCTGAGATTTGGATCTTCTTAAAGTTTGTGATCGTGTCCTAAAATGAGATAGAAAAATAGATGGACGGCATGGATATACAACAAATACATCAAGCTGGGTCCCACACGGGTGTTACCCTGGTAACAGCTAATCCGCTCCCACCGGAAGGACCCCTGTACCCATATCTGTATCCGAATTTCAAGGAAACTGCCGAGTTGCACCAGTGTTTTCCCATCTGTGTCTATATCAGGGTATTATAGGCACATGATCATAAATACATTCATTGATGCATTTTCTTTGACAATTAATCACGTCTTGAGACTGCCTTGGGGTGCACCACAGCTCGTTGACAATGACCATCCTTTTTTTTAAAACTGTTCTATCTACTTGTGTGTCCTTAATCAAATGCTGACTTTGAGGTTCAATTTTAGGCTCTTCCGGGTGCCTTTCCTGCAGTTGTAGCTGGGGCTGTCCGTGCTCTCTTTGAGAAAATTGCTGATTTGGATATGGAGTGCCGCACAAGGCTCATCCTCTGGTTTTCACATCATTTGTAAGTATGGGTTTCAGAAGATTTTAGTCAATGTTTTTTCATAATTGGGGCCGAATTCAAAATTTGTCATCTTCTATGGAGATGGTTAAAATTCCTACGAGTGATGAAATGCTAAAAAAATTTGAGAGAACATTTCAGGTGTGCGTAACTGCTATTTAAGATGCTTTCTTATTTTTCTTTAAGCCATTTATCCCACACCTCTGCATGTTATAGTCGCGAGCCTTTTCTAGAGGGTCTTTGTCTTTGTGATTGGTTGTTGAAAAATCTAGCTTGCCCTATCACATGCTTTCCTGTTAGTTATAAATTATAATAGGAAAAGGCAGGTAGCTCCTCCTGACACTTCAAATTGTGATTACTGACATATCCATTGCATCTGTTACCATTTCATGTGTCAAAAGGAAAATCTTAAACCATTTATTTTATGTCTTTATCTTTAGTGATTGGTTGTAAGAGAATTGAGCTGGTTATCGCCTACTTTCCTGTAATTTGTAAATGAAATGAAAATGGTGGTTAATCATAAAATTCTCATCGTTTTGTGTACATTTTCTTGTTCTAAAAAATCGGATGGAGCTTTTTTCCCTCACTGTAATATCTGCTGCTGCAGAGCAAATTTTCAATTCATTTGGCCATGGGAGGAGTGGGCTCATGTATTAGACCTCCCAAGATGGGCCCCGCAGCGGGTGTTTGTTCAGGAAGTACTAGAGAGAGAAGTTCGTTTATCATATTGGGACAAAGTCAAGCAGGTATGAAATATGCTATGAACCCATTTAGCTTTCAAAGAAATGATCCAACAATCCTACCTATTTAAACCGATATTCAGGTAGATTGGAATGTGATGCTTGCGAATTTATTTATTTTTATTAAAATAAAGTTCAATTTATTTTGTGTAGTGCTTTTTTTTTTTTTTTTTTCCTACTAATATTGTGAAGATCGTTTTATTATGTTATTGTTTCCTTTGTTTTTGGCAGAGCATAGAGAATGCCCCTGCATTAGAAGAGTTGCTTCCACCCAAGGGTGGACCTACTTTCAAATACAGTGCAGAAGACGGTGGAGAAAGCACAGAACTCACACTTTCCACAGAACTCAACAGCATGGTGAAGGGAAGGAAAACAGCCCGTGAAATTATTTCTTGGGTTGAAGAGAACGTTATTCCACTTCATGGCTCAATAGTTGCACTGGAAGTGGTCATCCAGACGCTTCTTGACATTGGCTCAAAAAGTTTCACTCATCTAATTACTGTGTTGGAGAGATATGGCCAAGTCATTGCCAAACTATGTCCGGACCAGGATAAGCAAGTGCAGCTAATACATGAAGTCAGTTTGTTTTGGAAGAACAGTGCTCAGATGACGGCTATAGCTCTTGACCGTATGATGGGTTACCGCCTAGTATCTAATTTGGCAATCGTTAACTGGGTTTTCTCTCCAACTAACATTGAGCAATTCCATGTGTCAGATTGCCCATGGGAGGTGCGTTCTTATATTTTATAACCTACAAAATTTTTCAGCTGTTCTTGGGATAAGAAGCATGGTATTAAAAAAGGGTTATGTAATGGCCGTGATGTAACGGTAGTGGTGGGAGCCTACATGATATGGGGTTATAAAAAAAAATGCCTGTGACGGGCCTGTAATGGCTATAACGGCCAGATATGGGCCTGTAACGGTCCAATACAGGACCAATACATTTTCTTCCTTAAAATTTTTTTGACTGTTAGGAGGAAGTAGTGGCCATTGCAGCCACCTTTTCTATTATTGAATTCTTTGGATAAGCTCTTCCACGTTACTGTCTACATCCGAACATCGTGACAAGTCTCAGTGATTTCTTGGCCTAGAAATTTGTCAAGTGATTTTCAAAATTTGAAGTTTTTCTTGGGAATCTCACTGAAAAGAAGAAGCTTAAAAATATTTATTGTAAATTATTAATAAATTTAAAATTCTCTCTCTCTCTCTCTCTCTCTCTCTCTCTATATATATATATATATATATATATATATATATATATATATATATATATATTGCATTTAATATCCTGATAAAAGCGTGATTTTAAAATCTTCTGAGAACTTGACAATATTGTGATAATATCATTTAGCGTTTCTGATACTTTCAAAATCTTGGTGATATTTGTCTCACTGCATATGAGTGCATGTCTTTATGCGAGTAATGTTCATAACTTGTAAATAACAGGATCCGCCACAATGTTAATTTGAATAAATGTTCATAACTTGTAAATAACATGATCCGCCACAATGTTAATTTGAACATAATTCTTCCAATTGGTGATGGCGAGTGTCTGTAAGGTTGTCAGTGTGGGTCATGTCTTGTTTTTCAAATGTATTCTTCATGTCTTTGCAAATTTATAAAAAAATTTCTTTGCAGATCCTTACAAATACAGTGAATAAGACATACAATCGCATCTCAGATCTAAGAAAGGAGATTTTGTCTCTTGAGAAAGCTGTTTTATCAACTGAGGATTCTGCAGCCAAGGCTAAAGCAGAGTTAGAGGCTGCTGAATCGAAGCTTGAAATTGTGGATGGGGAACCTGTGCACTCTGAGAATCCGGGGAGGTTGAAGCGCTTAAAAGCGCATGCTGACAGAGTGAAAGAGGAGGAGATAAATGCACGGGATTCTTTAGAGGCCAAAGAGGCTCTCCTTGCTCGGGCTCGTGACGATAGTGAGGTATTTGTTTCATCATTGTAAATTGTAGCTGTCATTAGTATAAATATTGGTATGGCGGTATTGTTGAAATGCACTCGTATATGCACAAGCAGCGTTACTTTGGTGCCTCTAGTTTTGGGGTTTTTGTTGTGTGGTCACTTTGTGACACTTGGACATCCTAGACATGACATGAATCTTTTTTAATCTGTACAAAGTGTCCCAGTGAAGTCATCAGGAAATGCCACATGTTTTTTTTTTTTTGAAAGATAACGATTTCATTAAAATAAAAAACAGAGAACAGAAACAAGGAAGATCCGCTGAGATAGCAGATAGAAACTAAAATCCTAGAAAAAGATAATCACTGTCTTTAAAAGAAGCAACATGGGCAGCCCATTCAATTAAGGCTCTTTTAGCCATAGATAGCACAAAGTCAGCAGAATTAGCCATGTCCCGAAAACAACGATTGTTTCGCTCTTCCCACACGAACCACCGGACCGCGAGGAGCGCCATCCTCCAAAGCTTAGTTTTGGACTTGCCTATTTGCACACCATGCCACGATAAAAACAGGGTGTCGGTCTTCTCTGGTAGACACCAACTAACATGGAAAGAGTGAAGTAAACCCACCCAAACAAGTTGAATGAAAGGACAGTTGACAAGAAGGTGATCGACCGTTTCTGCTTCCCGCATGCAACAAAGGCAAATATTCGGAATGATCATCCCTTTGCGCCTGAGTTTGTCAATAGTGAGAATCTTCTTTCTTCCTGCAAGCCAGCCAAAAGCCACTATCCTAGGAGGAGCAGCATATTTCCACAAAAATGGGGCGTGACTGGGCTGAGATGTGGGGCTGATGGCCGTCAGGAAGCTGTATAGAGATCTGACAGAGAAGGATCCTTTCTTGTCAGGGTTCCATCTCAAACTGTCAGCAGCAGAAGAAGAAGGCAGGATGGCTGAAAGGCATTCCAATAATTCAGTGTATTCGGCAATTTCCCAGTCGTGGAGATTTCTTCTACAACCGATACTCCAAACAGGCTTTCCGCTTATAATCTCTTAGCAGTCAGAAACAGAGGCTGATTTTTGTGAGGCGAGAGAGAAGATGGTTGGAAAGCGAACTCTAAGGGAATTGCCACATGTTGGACATGTAAAGTGAGGTTTCCTAACATATATTCCTCTCTCACTCTCCTTTTGTCAAGCTAAAGATCTACGTTTATGGATTTCTTCCCACTCATCTTGACGCTTTGCATTATAGGTATCATGACCTATATAACAAAGCAGCACAAGCTTTGCTTTTCCTCTCTCTCTCCCCCCATTTTTTCTCATTTTACTTCTTTGTACTTTTACTGGGGTTCTATTAAATTTTAAGTGTGTGAGTGATGTTTATACGAACTACTATTTCTTGAGATGGTTATGTGTGATTTTGGTGGTTTTGTTAATCAATTATTGTCTAGTTTAGATTACTAGTAATTAGCTTTTTTGATAACTATGTAAATAGTCTTTACTACTTCCCTTTGTTTTATTTTTTGATGTTTTATTTTATTTGATAATTTTATTTATTTAATTAAATATTATTTATTTGTGTACTGCTCAAACTAAAAGGGAAATTTTATAGGATAACTATAAGATTGGCCATGCTTTATGGGACAAAATGTTGAGCGGTTAAAGAACAACATGTCCATAGGATGAGTGTAACTGAGATGAGGATGTTAAGATGGATGAGTGGCAAGACGAGGAAGGATACTATGGGCCTGTTTGGCCGGACCGATCCCACGGTATTAGGAGGGATGGGATCGCGATATCCCGGGATATGCATGACGAGCCAAACAGACCCGGTGAACTTGTCCTGGGATATAAGCAATCCCATGGATCTTAAAACAATCCACTGACATCACCATCGTTACCTTAAAATTGATCTCATCCCTTGGTTGAATGGATTGGAAGGTAAAATCCTGGGATATGCCGGGCGTGCCAAACAGACACAGTGAACTTGTCCCGGGAGCAATCCGATGGATCTTAAACCAATTCACTGACACTACCATCATTACCTTAAAATCCATCCCATCCCTCCTAATCCCATGGGATTCGCCCGGCCAAACAGCCCCTATTAGAAATGAATGCATTTGAGGGGAACTAGGAGTATTACCAATAATTAATAAGATGAGGGAAAGTAGACTTAGATGGTTTGGCCATGTGCAAGAACCGTGCTTGTTAGGAGTGAATTGGCATAAGTTGAAGGCTTTAAAAGTGCAAGGGGAGGACCCAAAGGACATGGATGGAGGTAGCAATAAAAGACTTCATGACCTATGGTCTAACTGAAGGACTAGCCCTTGATCGAGTGGAATGGATGAATTTGATTAATGTTGCCGACCTCAGTTAATTGGATAAGGATTAGATGATGATGAAGGAGACATGGTTGAAGACCCAAGAGGCTACAAAAGTTGTCAGAAAACTTATCTAAAGTAAGAATCACTAGACAAGATATATCATATGCAGTGAGTGTGGTAAGTCAGTTTATGAGTTTTCCTGTGGTGTCTCGCATGTATGTTGTCATTCGTATTTTGTAGTATCTTAAAGGAGCACCACCAAGGTTTTAAAAAAAACGGTTATGTAACGACTGTAACAGCTGTTATGTGAGAGTAACGGTGGTGACCATTAAACATTTTGGAGTCGTTAAGGAAAAAAATGGCCTGTAATGACCATGATTCTGAAACAAGTTGTGTGTGTGTGTGTGTGCGCGTGCGTGTCTACTATATAAAGAAGGTTGTACTGGCTGTTACAACCCCTATTGTAACAATATTATTATGGAATACCTTGAGCACCGGGCCAGGGATTTTTATAGAACATGAATAATCATCTTTAAGTTATAGTGTATTCTGATGCAGATTGGGTAGCTTAATCTACTACTGGGTATTGCACATTTGTGGGAGGAAATTTGGTCACATGGAAGAGTAAAAAGTAGAGCGTTGTAGCCCGATCAAGTACTGAAGCAGAATATATGGTGATGGCTCACACCACTTTCGAGCTATTGTGGATCAAGAAATTGTTGTAGGAAATGGCTCTTGTAGTGAGCATACAAATGTAGCAATTTTGCGATAATCAATGAGCCTCCTATATCGCAAACAATTGAGTTTATTATAAGAGAACCAAGCATATTGAAGTCAACTGTTATGACACATGTGGGAGTTTCTAGTGGTGAAATTTTTACTCTGTACATTCGGACTCAGGATAAACTTGCTGATATGCTGACCAAAGCTCTTGGTTGTAGTCAGTTTACATGTATTTATTCCAAGCTAGGCATTACGATATTTATGCTCCAGCTTCAGGGTGATTGTTAATTACTGTGGATGTGGGTTGTACGATTGGGCAGGCCACCTGGATGAGTGTAATAAGGATCTGTGTGGTGGTACATCCTACCTGGTCTTGAGTTTTGTTCATGTGTCTCTTACTCTCTTTATGTAATCTTTTTGGTGTACTTGATTTGCATGTCATATTGTAAGTTAGTGGGGGGTACTTTTGGAATATTCACTTAACATTTCCTTTCAATTTTACATAATTCTACAATGATGATGATGAAGCAATTGATAAACAAACTATTGAAAATCATTTATAAATGACAAAAAAAAGGGTATTTTGTATGAATGTTACTCTCTTAAAAGATTAGAGAACCACAACAAAATAAAAGCAAAAAGGAGGGAGGGAGGGAGGGAGGGATTCTATCGATGTTGTCAAATCGCATATGCGATTGCATGTGATCAGCATATGCTGTTCGCATATGCGATTGCACAATCGCATATGCCATGGCATATTTTTTTTCAAAAAAAAAAAAAAAAAATCTAAAAATTCTAAAAAAAAAAGAGGGAAAAACTCGTCTAATTAGTACACATGATTGGATTGGGTTATTTTACTTATTTCATTATAGTTTAAGTGTTTCATTAAGTGATATATTTAATTACTTATATTATATTATATAAATTTTAACAAAACAATCAACAAGCTACATTAAAAGATAACTAATTCTTATAAACTTCGAACAAAGAAATTTTAATGATAAATGGATAACTTGAAACAACTTACAAGTTATAAAAAGTAAGCACAACTTATAAAATACAAAAAATAGACATAATTGAAATAATTGTAGAGAGATTAGAGTAAGAAAGAAAGAGGTGTAAGAGAGAGAGAGAGTAAGAGATTTAGAGCTTTGGAGTGAAGAATACTGAAAATGGAGGGGATATGAGTGCCTAATTATAGGCAAAAGTTCTCCAACTTGAAAAAATAAAAAATAAAAATAAAATTTTTCCGCTCTTGGCTATTGGGCGATCGCATATGTAGTATGTGATTATGCATATGCGATCGCATATTTATCGCATATAAAAGTATGCGATGGCATACTTGCTAGGATTGCATATGCCATCATGGCAAATACGATTTGATCAATAGTATGCGCATATGCGATCACATTTGATAACAATGGTTTCTATGAATACTTTCTTGAACAACAAGAGAATAGAGGCAAACTTGTGAATGATATATATGTTTTGACAACTTAAACTGTTTGACATGCAGCACTTTTCAATGAAATCACCAAGACACCATCTGTACAGATCTTGAAGTGTTGTGTCGTGTCTAAATGTGCCCCAATTATCCACATGGTGGAAGTCCAGAAAGTAGAAGTGTCGAGGAACACTGCAGTGCATGCTTGAGTGTTTTCAAGCAGCCATACCCACATGCAATTTTTATTTTTATACTACCACATGCAATCCACACGGGTGTGCACATGCACACACGAACACATGCGGACAACACAGGCACACACAAAGACGTGCATGCATGCACCCACCCGTATACAGAGATGTCTGCGTATTTGTACTCGTTGAATTTCTGGCAGTCATTTAATTTTTGTTTTTAGTGGGCCATCTTTGATAACACTGATAGCACTATACAGGCATTGTTCATCTCTTTGTACAAGAACTTTGCACATGTGCTCATGGAACGCCTGGTCCATGCGTCTGCTGATGTAGAAGTCGACGTTCCACAACCTGGTTCTACAGATGCAATGGCTGTTGAGTCTGATGAACTGTTACCAACAATGGATGTGGACAAAGAGAATGGAAATCCTGAGAGAAGGTGAATCTATTATTCATTTGAAGATAGCATCTTTTAATCCTTCTGTTTTGTTTTTAAAAATAAAAATAAAAATTTATTGTTAGCTATTTTTTATTATCTGAATCTCTTCTCATTAACATGAGCAGCGAGTCGAATGGCACAAGCAATGTCTACAAAATAGGAGAACAAGCGCAATGGTGCCGAACGACTTTGGGCTATGTCAAGGCCTTTTCAAGGGAATATGCTGCTGAGGTGAATATGAATCTTGAAGCACTGGCTTGTTATCGACTCTAATTGAAAAATATACACAACTGGGTACGTGACTACATGGACAGTCATCCAGTGATCCCCTCCAGGGACGGCCTCACAACATGTGACAGTGGGTCACGCGTGTGAGAGATCCACATCATTTGTTAGATGGGGCTGATCATGAGCATGTTTTGACTCTTCTCATCAGTTGTGCCACTGGTGTTTATTGAAGGGGGACTGCTGGTCATATTTATTGTACTTTTCCTCATGCAAGTGAGCCTACCTAATGGATGGAGCACCTTAGCTTTGGGTCAGCATGTTCACGTCATGGTTGCAAGACTTGGACAGTCGACTTGGATTCAGTTGGACCCAATCCTATTCAACACCATGAGTCACCGAGACAAGCCACCTGGACTTGGTAGAGTTAACTCGAATCACCCCTGTGACTTGGGTGAGTTGCGACTCGGCTAGAGACTGTGAGACGGGATGAGCCAGTTGAGATCGCTGAGTCATTTGACCATGGTTCATGCCACACTAGTCCCTGCATGAGCCCTGTGATTCAACTAGTGCAACTCGGCTTGAGACCGGACAAGCCGTTCTGAGTTGCCGAGTCGTTTTCCATCGTTCATGTCACACTTGTCCCTGCATGAGGAATGCTCTGGATTTTATTTATTTATTTATATTTTAAAATTTTCTGCCTGTTTGGCATGTGTGCAGCAGGGCCCCTTCATTCCAATTAGGCGAGTCTAAATAGGAGTTTCGCATTATTGCATTACAATTGCTTCTCAGGGGACCTCAAGCATTATTGATCGTCGATCTTTTTCTCATATTTAATCATCATTTGTTTTTCATATTTAAATGTGATTTGGTTGTGTGTGTGCAGATCTGGACTCATATTGAGAAGCTGGATGCGGAGGTGTTTGTTGAAGAGATGCATCCGCTCTTCAGGAAAGCTGTTTTTGCCGGTTTGGGTCGGCAAATTTGAGGACTTCTTATTTTTATTTTTGGGTGTCTTCTATTGTACACTAATTTAGGAGCTCTTAGTTGTCACAGGGATCCAAACAATGCAAAAAAGAAGAGATGGATTTACTTTTTATACTAAATTAATAGAGGCCCACCTAATTCCAACCAATCCAGCCAGAATCCATCATAAGTGGTCCATGGTCCAAAATATCTCTCCACATATGGTTGTTTTGTTCAAGAAGCCAGGATCATCTAATGGATGACTTGGCCAGTATATTGTCTGATTCCGGCAAATCCTACGGCTACATGGGTGAACTGATTTTGGCAGGTCCATGTTCGTTACGATTACAATGCCTTGGAGCAACTTTCATCACTCTTCTGTGGTCCCCACTTGTAAAAGTCTTAAAGTGAAAAGAGGCCCAGTCTCGGAGGACTTGGATTGTGTAGTGTAGAACACAGCACCGGTACTGTGTTGATGTGGCGAAGTTCCGTGGGCCGCACAACAACGTATGTGTTATGTCCATCCATTTTGCTAGATCATTTTAGGGCTGTATGTGTTATGTCCATTCATTTTGCTAGATCATTTTAGGGTTGTATGTGTTATGTCCATCCATTTTGCTAGATCATTTTAGGGCATGAGCCAAAAAATGAGGCAGATCCAAAACTCAAGTGGGCCACACCACGGAAAGCAGTGGGGATTAAACGACTACCATTGAAAAGAGATATTTGTGTTTCCCTTCATCGAAGTCTATGTGACCTATGTCCCCACTACCTTTTGTGTAGTGGCCCACCTTAGCTTTGGATCTGCCTCATTTTTGGGCTCATGCCCTAAACTAAAATGATATGACAAAAAAGGATGGACGGTGTGGATATGACACATACATCATGGTAGTGCCAACAGAACTTTGCCATGTGTTGACCTTGATTCTGTGTTTTAAACTACGCAATCTGGGGAAACCTTTCGCGGTCGCAGGTTGTATAGAGCCAGTGGTCTAATCATCGAACCATTGGTGTACTTGTATTATCTGTAAATCTTGAGTATCCTCGTGGTCTGGCCCACCTTTTGCAGAATGAGCCTTCATCCTGGCTGTTGGACTGGCTATTGGAGCTGGATGGCCCAGATTGTCCGATAGAAATGCACACTATTGTTTGCCATTTCCTTACAATGGATTGCGTACTGAGTAACTCAGTACTAGTACACTGAGTAAACTCTATGGGGCCCACCGTGATGTATGTGTCTTATCCACACCGTCCATCCTTTTCACTAGCTCATTTTAGGGGAAACTGAAGCATATCCAAAGCTCAAGGGGTCCACACCACATGAAACATTAGGAATTGAATGCCTACTGTTGAAAGGTTCTTGGTGGCCACAGAAGTTTTGGAACAAGCTGATATTTGTGTTTTCTCTTCATCCATGTATCCATGACCGACAAATAAACAGCACGTGTGTGCACTAGGAATGTTTCAACGGTGGGTTTTATTATCTCCACTGTTCCCTGTGGCGTGGCCCACTTTTAACTTTTAACATGCTTCTATTTTGGGCTCATGACCTAAAATGAGCTGGTAAAGTGGATGGACGGAGTGGATAAGACACATACATCACGTGGGCCCCACAGAGTTGATTCAGTACGCTATAGCATACCGAGTCCGCAACTGGTCCCTTCAAATGTACAATGACCCGCAAAGTTGATTAACGGCTGACATTCAGTGTTTAGGTGAAAGCGACAGCTAGGATTTTTGGTTCGTGTGATTTAGAACCATGATCACCCACGTGGCAAACACATGTAATAAGATCCATATGCTGTTCTTATAGTGGGCGTCAGGGTGTATGGACCATATTCTATAACTCGACGAACGGAAAACTGTATGATCAGATGACTTTTGCTTGATGAGTGTGGGGCATTAACCATTCGCGTTTCTGACCATCCATTTTTTGGAGAAGCTATCGAATGGTTGGCTCGTCAGACTGATACAAAATTGTAGCTGTGACCCTCCCGAGGTGGAGCCCATTGGACGGACGGTTTAGATCTCAAGGATGGAAACTTTTCACACGAAATCCTTTCCCTCTGTAAGCTTGATGAAGATAAAAAGATATGTTGTTTTCTAATTATGGTATTGGACGGTTTGGATCTGTCATCCATCTCGAAGAAAGAAATGCCAATGTCATGAACGCTTAATGGGATGCATGCAGGGGGAATGGGCTGGAATTTCTCATTCAAGGAATAAAGTAATAGGAGCTCTGCAGTTGGTTTGCGCGACTAACCGATCATGGTTCATTGCAGTGGCTATGGGGCTGGTAAATCTTGACTGTGCAATTGGTGGGCCGTAGTACTAGGATGGCTCCTGGTATCACTCTAGCGATACTTTTCCCTTTAAAATCTGGACCGTCATTGATTTTCAGTTTCCACTATTTATTTGAACAACAAAAATCGACAGCTACGATTGCATGTCCAGTGTGTTTTTCATCCTACAATGGATCATCAGCAGTAGTCCCTTGATTCGAACGGTCAAGAATCACCAACTGTACAACCACGTGTAACATTGAGCTCGGATGAACCAGGGTTGGTTCATCTGCGCGACGGATCAAAGTGGGCCTCATAAAGTAAAAAACCCACATCAGAAAAAATCTCACCCATGCTTTTCCCACTCCCTTTTCATCAGTCAATCTCCCACCCACCATATAAATCGCATCCATTGGATAGATTGAGACCCTCCATCAAAGAGAAACCAACCATTCCAGATTTTCGATGGACCAAAGTCTCATGATAACAGCTCAAGATATAGTAATGGAAGAATCTGTTACACTCATTTCTCCAAAGAATCCAATTCCAATCGAAACAGTTTTCCTTTCAAACATAGACCAAACAGTAGCTTTTCCTGTTGAGACTGTTTTCTTCTTTGAGACTCTGGCAAGTGTGCCAAAATCAGATATTGTGGAGAGGGTGAAGGCATCGGTTTCTGTATTCCTGCTTGTACCATACTATTTTATGGCGGGTAGATTGAATTTCAACCTTGAAAGCAACAGGTTGGAGCTGGTCTGCAACAACGCGGGAGTACCATTTGTTGGTGCAACGTCAATGCTTAGATTGAAGGATCTTGGGAATGTTTCTCTCCCAAATCCATCATTTCAGCATCTGATCCTTAGGACTGATTTGTTTAAGAGTCTTAAGGAAATTCCCCTTTTTACAATTCAGGTAACGTTGCTACTTCCTTGTTATGGAGTTATCTGATCAATGGTCATCGTGTGGTAATCCAGACCTATTGATCTGATCCAGTTCACCATGGATGTGAATTTCCTTGAAAATCTCCCTGATTGGATGATAACAGTCATCCAAATATTTGTCCCAGTTTTTAGATACGTGGTGAATTGCTGTGTTTTTTTCTCAGCCGTCTATTTGTGAGCCGCGTATTGATGACCTATTGCATTCTGATTGGGGAGGTTTTCGGGGTGTAGGGCCCGTAGTATCAACAACAAAGATTGGTCGACCATGGGCTCAAATGTATGAACCATGGTACAATGCATGGATGAGATAATTCCTCCCATCTTCTTGATACTAAAAAAAATTAAAAATATATAAAAAATAAAAAATAAGAAGAAGGAGAAACACTGCGATCAATCAGCAATTGCAACAAGATTCTAATCTTCTTTTTTTTTTAAAAAAAATTTTAAATTATTTATTTAATTTTTTAAATCTATTTATGTTTTCAGGTCACAAGATTCAAATGTGGAGGCTTCTCAATTGGGTTTGTGATCAACCACAGCATACTTGATGGGAAATCAGCGGCTGAGATGTTCCAAAACCTGGCCTCCATCTGCAGGGGTGAAGGCCTCAAGACCCATGTCCTCAACAATGACAGGACATGTATCAAAGCAAGAATCCCACCTCAAATTAAATACCCACATAAGGAATACATAAAGCTAACTGAAATAACTAACATTCCCTCCTCATTTACATCAGCCAACCAACCTTCCCCACCTCAATCCCTCTTAAACGTCTCACACAATCACAACCACAAACTTTTCCACTTCACACCTGAAATGATCACCACCCTAAAAAACAAGGCCATGATCAAGTGCTCAACGTTTGAAGCCATGGTGGCCCACCTGTGGAAATCAAGGACAAGGGCTGTCTTTGAAGACCCATGTGGGGTTTCATCAGTACTCTTTGCTGTGGACATTAGGAGCAAGATAACTCCACCCTTGCCACATGGGTTTGTTGGGAATGCTGTCGTAACAGCTTGTGCAAGTGCAAAGGTGGTGGACTTGAATAAGGAGTCTTTGGGGTTTTGTGTTGAGAAGGTGAAGGAAGCAATAGAGATGGTGACAGATGAGTATGTGAAATCAGTGGTGGATTGGTTGGAGGTTTATAGAGGGGTACCTTCCACTTTGGATGGGAATTTTTATGTGTCAGCTTGGTGGAAGCTGCCCTTCCATGAGCTGGATTTTGGGTATGGGAGGCCCACTTATGGTGGCCCAGTTGTGAGTGGAATGAATGAGTTTGTGCTGTTGCTCTCTGATGGTATTGAGGTGAGGAGAGGTGGAGGTGTCAATGTATGGATGGCCTTAGAACAAGAGAAGATGGAGAAATTCATGATGCATGTGTTTGAGATGTAGTTCTTTCCTTATATATTAGATGTTGGTATACATGTGAAATAGGGTAGTGTCCTTATCATGTGTATGAGTTGTACTGTAGTGAAAAGAGTACAAACTATAGTGTTTGACTATCAACTTTTTTGGTGTCCTTGTACAATAGTTTGATTACGGTGGTCCACATCTTTGCACAGAATGCATAGTTTTTAATTTTTACAAGTGGGAGACATTTTTGGGTGATGCAGAACAATTCATTAGTCAGTTGACTTCCACTGAGGATGTATCACATACTCCAAAAACTTCCAAATTGGAAGAAACCAAGTTAACAAGCGACGAATGTCAAGACCCTTTTAGTTGAATGTGGACTGTCATTGTACTTATCTTCCTAATTGTCTATCTACAGAAGGTCGGTATTTGAAAGTAGAATCATTATAAAATATACCAATTTTAAAATGTTCAGGATCACAGTTGCTCTAAATGTGTAACTATAGTAGTGTTCTTCATTGCACAAAAAATATGCACGAAGGCAAATTAATGTTTGTTAAAGATTTTGATTCTCAACTATTAAAAGAAAGAGAACACTACACATACCATGAGATCTTTAATTTAGTAAATTAATGTTTCTATGAGGGAAATGATTTTTTTAAGGCTAGGGCTAGGGCTACAGAGAGATGTCTCAAATTAAAGCCATACACCCATATTTATAAATCTTCTTCTTAGAATAATTTCAATTCAAGACCAACTTAACATCTCTTAAGTTGTAGTGGTAATGAAGTGTATTGAATTACTATGCTCATTCCCAATAAATAATAATAATAATAATAAAATCAATTTTACACCCTCCAATCAAGTAGATCTAATGTTAGATTTTTGAGACTATGATCCTCCCAAGGGATGACATCGTACTAAATGTGTAAGTGGCCTAGAAATAGTTTGTCCCAATCTCCAACTGCTTACCTTCAATTATTGATTTGATCACGCTCAATTAAACATGTTTGATTCTAAATGTACCCTAGCAAAAATTTCAATAGTCTGATTGTGTTGCATATAATCTACTTTTGAGATGCAATGGATTTTATCTTACAAATGTAATTGATCAAAACTTATTAAAAATAATAATAAATATTTCCAAAACAATTTTTATCATCATTACCCTGCAATCATCTACATATGATCTTCTCATCTCTGTGACTCAATTTTCACTTGGTTGCTTTTCTAGAGTGCTTTTGACCTAGTTGAATCTAGGTGTATAGCCTCGAGAATGGATACAAAACTAGCGTCATCATGACCTTGTTACGTAGTGTAGATTAACGAGGATAAATGAGTCACCTACAAGTATAGCATACTCACATAATGACTGGACTAGAATTAATTTGTTATTTGTAGATAATTGGTCTCATAGCATGAGGGGCTCAATTCACATACCGTAAATGATTAAATGTTCAATATTGTCTATGCGATCATCACGTGAGATCTATCCAATCAACTAATGATCTATCAACGCTGCAATACATAGGCTTATATCCACGCTGCAACATATAAGCTTATACAATTTGGCAGGTTCAGAGCCAATAGTGTTGATTTTTATGAAATCTCATCCCAATCATTTTATAAATAAGAGTGAAGGTACACATCACATGTACATGCATCTTAATATACATCACTTCCGATATGCATACCTGCATAATTGTCTATGCAATGTGAGAAGCGGGCGCCTTTAGACGATGTTTTTGTTGGCTAGATTTCATCATGATGACCAATCTAAATACCAATAACATTCATATATATAAACTCAAACATCCAAAATCAATAAAATCCAATGAATACATGCATATACGTGTCAATAAAGGTTTAATGAGCTACACAAAGGCTACTAGTATAATCCTATGCTACTAATATAATCCTATCAAGGAGATTTTTGGCCAATGTTTTTATCAATTCTACTACACATGGATCAATGGTGTGGCTTTTTTGGACCATGGGCTCAGTTACCATAATCAGCCACCTGTACATGGTGCAAAGATGTGGACATGTGCATATGATTGCTCTTTTCTTTATAAGCTCTCTTGTGCTCGGAGGGATCCTAAGTTTGATGGATTACATGATACATGGTTAGCATTTTTAGACAATATACACCAAGGTCTAAAATCGATTTATTGACCACTATATCAGTAACCACTGATGCGACCATATATGTTGTTGGGGGACCGCGGACGCATACAGAGATGAATCAATCAAAATATTCTAATCGCACAATCAAGTCCAATCACAGACACTCCAAATTTAACATGGAAAAACCTTTGCGGGAAAAAAATCCAAGGCACAAAACGACATATATTCACTATAAAAGAATAAAATTATGAGAGATAGAGATTACCCGATTCAAATAAGTCTTGAATCACCTAAGCTATAAGCTTGAAACCCTAGGAACGAATTAGAAAGCTCTTGATACCCCCTATTCCCGATTACACCCACATATATGCATGTCATCTAGGTAAATCACAATCGAAATAGGAAATAAATCCCTCACTTATGCAATTTTGTGTAACTTTGTATGATCGTTCGATGCAATTTTGTATAACTTTGTATGATCGTTCGATGAAACATTCGATGACACTTCGATGGCATCAAACATCTTCAATGTTATCGAACTAATTAAAATGTTCTAGCTACTAAACATGTATTTTTCGAATTTTCTCGATGGCACTTCGATGGGACTTTGATGTCATCGACGTTTCGTCGATGGCATCAAACCTCTTTTTGATAGCTTTGAGCAGGACACCAAAAGTGTCCAGTAACAAATCGTGAGATTTTCGTATTTTTTCGATGGCATTGAACAACTGTCAATGGCATTGAATAGCTCTTGATGGCATCAAATGGCCTGTTGATGGCATTGACAGACCCTATTGTTGAAAGATTTGAGACATCAACAACATATGTTGCCTTGTATTAGGCTTTTCAGGATGATATGGGATGATATGAGCCATATGGTTGATGGATGACATTGGAAGACAATACTTTAAAGCTTAAACTCATTTTTTAGTTTAGATGAATGGGCCTAGTGTTTTTTTTTTTTTTTTTTCTTTTCGATCATTGGTCTGTTTAGTCCCTCTGTTAATGTAGCATGCCCCAAATACATCTTGGATTGACACATCCAATTAACTAATATTGGGAATTTTTTTTAGTTGAATATGGAGCGTTAGATTGTCATTATTCTTCTCTTTAACAATGACTTCGTAGCCCATAGATCAAAAGGTAAAGATTGTCGGTTCGAGGTGGGACACGACTGACCAATTGCTTGCACTATCTTTTTATTTTTGGGGAGAAAGGTGGGAGCACACCACTTGTAATTTCATTGATGATCCAGACTAAAAAAAAATAAAAAATGTACGTAGCAATGGGGAATCATTCAAACCCCATGCACAATCACTATACAATGTTGAGGAGCCACTTCCAACAAAAAAATAAAATAAAATTAAAGAAGAAAAGAAAAAAGAAGAAAAATAACAGAGACTCACCACAAGACACATTGGCTAATAGCATATCTATAAATATAAACATTAACCACGAAGGAATGAAACTTATCACAAGGATGGCAGAGCGAAAGCCGAAAGGTAGAAGCCAAAGACTCGGGGCCTACAAATACCTCCAGCTAAGACTTCAGGAAGTGGAGAGTAGCGCTAGCTCTAACAACAACGAAATGTTGCTGTTGACTGATGGGGTTTTCCTCCTCAGGTCAGAGGAGATGAGGTGTGGTTCGGATGCTACAAACAGTAGAATCCCCGCGTTGCTCGACCAGTCCTGTAGCCTGCTCGACCGGTCGAGTGAACAGTGCTCAACCAGTCGAGTGAACAGTGCTGATCAGTCCTGCAGCATACATGACCAGTCCTGGTTGCGCAGATTTGAGTCCGATTTTGTGCGGGATTCGAAATTTTGAGGCGGCTTTTGCAAGAGTGTGAAAGAGAGTTTCCTAAACTATAAATAGGAGGTCTCTAAGGTTTTCTAGAGTGTTCAAGAGGTAATACAAGAGGGTTTCCTAAAGCTTTGCAAGGGTTTGCTAAAGGGTTTAAGGCTATCAAAGGTGAGAGAGTGAGAGAAAAGAGAGAGGAAGCTTGTGGAAGGGAGTCGACATCTCAGCTCTTCTACGTTCTCGTGATCGGTGAGATCTCTTTGATTTTTCTTTTATTCTCTTATTGTTTATCCACTCCTGTGTGAGTGAAGAAGGTTGTAACGTTCTACTTCATAGTGGATTGTTGATTTAGACGAGGTCCCGTGGTTTTTACTTTATTTGAGGGTTTTTCACGTAAAAATCTCTTGTGTGGTGTGGTTTATGCTTTGATTTATTTCATTGCTTTATTATTCCATAATTCTGGTTTGTTTTCGGGAGGCTAGATCCTAAGGTTTTGTGCAAGGCCCCCAACAAAGTGGTATCAGAGCTAAGTTTATTGAATGGGTAGGATCGGTTTTGAATTATAGAAGGTGGCTCATCAAGGATGATTAGCCTCAATGGTTCTAACTAGACCATATGGAAGGCTAAGATGGAGGACTTGCTTTATTGCAAAGACTTATATTCTCCAATTTTAGGCATATCAGCAAAATCCAAGGATATGTCTGATGATGATTGGAAGAAGATGGATTGAAAGGTGGTGGGGTATATTAGACAATGGTTGGACGATTCCGTATTCCACCATGTGTCTACAGAGACCTCAGCCACTAGCCTATGGCTGAAATTACAAGGGCTGTATGAGAGGAAGACAGCCGGTAATAAGATTTTTCTGATAAGGCGACTTGTGGATCTTAAGTTCAAAGATGGTAGTTTTATGGCCGAGCACATGAATGAGGTTAGGAATATAGTGAACCAGTTCTTCGCTATGAAGATGGTCCTGGATGATGAATTACAGGCTTTGCTATTGCTTAGTTCATTGCCTGACAGTTGAGAGACATTTGTGGTATCTCTAAGTAACTCCGCACCAGACGGAAAGATATCCATAGAATATGTAACTAGATGTCTTTTTAATGAGGAGATAAGGATGAAGTCTCAGGAGTCTACTCAGCAAGAGGCCCTTGTAACACAGGAACGAGGGTGAGGAAAGAACAGGAAGGGTGGAAATGCCCGAGATAAATCAAGAGGCAAGTCAAGTACTAGAAAGGATGTTGAATGCTGGAATTATGGCAAGAAGGGCTACTACAAGCATGAATGTCGTGGTAAGAAGAACTACAAAAAAGGAAAAGGAAAGGAGAAGGAAGATGAATCAGATTCCACTGTGGTCGCTTCAGATGGTGACATTATAGTTATTCTTTCAGTAGATCACGATATATGTCTCACGGCTACGAGTCAGGACACCGATTGGGTGATTGACTTAGGAGCTTCTTTTCATGTGACTCCATGCAGGGACTTCTTCACATGCTACAAGTCAGGTGACTATGGGACCGTGAAGATGGGGGGGGGGGGGGGGGGGTGCTGACAGGGAACAAAGAGTTCGAAAGTCAGAAAGACGCTATTGAGCTAATTCAGCCAGGAGAAACAGACAATGTAGTTCATCCAGTTGGTTCCCCGAACTAGGATGTGCCTGCTAGCTTCTGGAAACAGCGGATAAGCAAGGCACCCGGGGCCCGAAAAAGAAAGGTACGAAGCGTTCAAAGATGAACTCGTATGACATTTCCATCGGGGGAGATTGGATCTCCAGATTACTAAGTCTGCAGAGAAGGGCCGAGAAATTACCTGTTTCCCATGACGGATAGCATTCTGGTTTGGAATGTCCATGGGATTGGTAATGCCCCAACTGTTAGGTCCTTGAAAAGACTTATAGCTACCCACAAGCCATGTCTTGTGGCTATACTCGAACCCATGATTACAGACTCTCGGAGAGTTGCTGTTGGGCTGAAGCTCGAGTTTCATTCCTCATGCTCCAATGTTGAGGAAGGGGACAAGATATGAGTATTCTACAACAAGCTACCAGGCCTATCTATTTTCTTCAAATCTAGTCAGATAATCTCCTTGGCATTCACTCTTCTGTCGCTTCGCAACCCGGTTGTCTTATCCTTCGTCTATGCTAGCTGTTTTAAAATGCAATGTCGGTCCTTGTGGGAAGATGTAGTCAACATATCTAGGTCAATGTAGGGCCCTTGGGCCGTAGGAGGAGACTTCAACACTGTAGCTACTTCCTCGGAGCGTAGAAGTCGCAGGAGAACTGATACTTCTAGCTCTAAGGATTTTACTGACACCAATAACAGGGCTGGGCTGATTGACGCAGGTTTTATTGGAAATTGCTACACTTGGTGTAACAACCAGTGGGGCCCTGCTAGAGTATGGGCCAGGCTTGATAGATTTCTTATAAACAACCTATGGAACACATCCTTCCCTAACATGCAGGTGCATCACTTGGCAATGCACAATTCAGACCATTCTCCCATTCTCCTAGATTTTCCCAGACAGCCAGGGAATTTCCCCAAATCATTTCGATCCCAACGAATGTGGATCTTCCATGATTCATTTAAGCAGGTTGTTCAGTCTGCCTGGGAAGCTGCTAGCGACTAGGATCCTATGTTTAACATTCTCAGGAAGCTGCAGAATGTTAAATCCGCATTGAAAGGGTGGAATAAGGAATCTTTCAGCAACATTTTCATCAATCTCAAGTTAGCGGAGCAGTCAGTTCAGTAGGCGGAGGACCTTTTACAGCAACTTCATGAGAATGGGGTTGACACCAATTCGGTCCATATTAAGCTCTGCGAGGCTAAAGCTCATCTCAATCATTTGGAGCTCCTGGAAGAAATTTACTGAAAGCAAAAATCCTGTAATCACTGGTTAAAGGAGGGAGACAGGAACTCCAAATTCTTTCACGCGTCAGCCAATATAAAAAACCGGAACTCAGCAATTAATTCCATCAAGCTGGATTCAGGGCAAACCGTTGAGTCCCAGCAGGATATAAAAGAGGCAACTATCAGATTCTTCCATAAGCAGTTTTCAGCTGGTGCGGTTGAGCTGGTGGAGGATCTCCTTGCATCAATCCCTGAAGTGTTAACCGTGGCTGATAACGCCCTACTTATGGCCCTGCCCACCCTCCAGGACGTCAAGGAGGCGGTCTCAGCCCTCCATCCTGATGGGGCACTCGGCCCTGACGGCTTTCCCAGGGCATTTTTCATGTCCTGTTGGGACATAATTTGCCACGACCTTCTCGCTGCAGTCAAGCCTTTCTTTTTGGGGAGCCACTTGCCCAGGGCGTATATGACCTCCCTCATATGCCTCATCCCTAAAGGACCATCTCCTATGAATTTCACAGATTTTCGCCCTATAAGTCTGTGCAATTGTCTCTACAAGGTCTTGGCCAATATCATAGCCCATCGGTTGGCGAGGGCGCTCCCTAAGCTAATCTCAAAGGAGCAAGGTGCTTTTGTTAAAGGTAGATCTATCGCCGAAAACATCGCTTTAGCTCAAGAGGTCCTCAGGGAGATCAACAGGAAAGTTCGCGGCGGGAATATTGTGCTGAAGCTAGATATGGAAAAAGCGTATGAAAGAGTGGAGTGACCTTTTCTTTTTAAAGTGTTGTACCATTTTGGCTTTGCCGGTTCTTGGGTCAGGTTGGTTGAGCGATGCTTCAACAATTGCTAGTTTTCTATCCTGATAAACAGCGAGCCAGGGGGCTTTCAAATCAACCAGGGGCTTGCGGCAAGGGGATCCCTTGTCCCCAAGCCTCTTTCTTCTAGCCACAGAGGTCTTAAGCAGAGGGTTTTCAAATCTGGTTAACAGGAGAGCATATATGGCATATCAGTTGGGTAGGAGTGGTCCCTGTGTATCTCATTTGGTGCCGACAGCCTCCGTAGTACCCCATTCTCGGCTCCTAGTGTCCATACGCCAGATTCCGATCCTGGGATCCTACCAAGAGGATTTTTTTTTGGTACATATAATTCATAATAAGCATAACCATAAGATTACCCAATTCACAAATGTAACATCATCATCATATATCCACTAATATAATCATTTGAGTACAATGCAAAAAGGGAAAAGTACATATATCGAAAACAAAGCTCCAGAATACAACTGCACGCTCCAAGCTCAATGCTACTGCAACCTAATAACACCTGCACGCATCTATCGTGCATAAGCTTATAGAAAGCTTAGGGGGTGGTGAAGGTTGTGCACAAGGTAAGAGTTAAGAATACAATACAATGCCATAAATCAGACAATGGAATAAGTAGAAACACTGACAAGATACAAAATCAGAGTAAGCAATTTAGATCAACCATATAAATGAGGAGCCAAAGAGAGCCAAATATCAAATACCGAGGGTACAATGCAAGACGTAAATCCTGCCAAGTCCGTCTAGGCCATATAAATGCAGAAACATGGTAACCCAAAATGCTAAGTACTGCAGATGCAATGTAATATGCAGTGCGAATGAAATGACCATGCTGGAGTGTGAAGTCGGGATGATAGTACGTAGTATCGCAGGTTACGGGGTCTATCACATGGGACTACTATCCAAACTAGTCCCATACCTAAATTTGGATAGTCAGACCCAATGTAGTAAACTCCTGATCTCAGGTTAGTCGCGCGCCCAACCGAAATCCTGGCCATGCGAAGGTACACAATAATTAGTTGCGCACCACCAGCCCGAGTGGATAGTGAATGAAATGAATGCATGAGTATGCAATTCCTACTCAATAAGTCCACATATCAGTACAGTTACTCTCTGGGAAATCACCGGGGTCTATTACACTCCAAACCAAATTGCCGCCCCATCGCGCGCAACAAGGTGAGTGGAAGAGACCTCAATATCTACCTGCGAATATTGGGCCCGGCTCGTTGATAGCTGAGCCATTCCTCGAGTTGGTCAAACTCAACTTAGCTTTGCCCCCTCCTCTCGGGCAGGTAAGGCCGCACCCCCTTCTAACCGACCACGACACAGTGGGAGACGCGGCCTAACGGTATATGGCCCTCATGCGCTCGTGCATCCACTCGGTCTAGACGTTGGAGCAACCTCTGGAACCAAGAGGGTTTAGGGACTTTCACCCAGGGATATCTATAGCACCCCATGTAGAACAGATTTTCGGTGTCCCTTCTGGCCATCCACGATATGCCTGTGGAGGCTACAACCCTGATGTCGCTAGGGCACATAATGCAAGACGCATGAGTCATACAATCCAGTCATGCATCAATCCTGCGCATACCATGCGCTCATGTGAGATAACCTCCGCCTATCAAGGAGTCTCATAACAATCTGTCTAATGAAATATGCAATGGTCAACCACCTCTCATAACAAGCATGCAGATGATGCGTGTGGGCATGTATCATGATGCTATGCAATCACATACTCATAATCGGTATCAATGATCGACATCGACAATCGACCTCGACAATGTGAAATTTAACCAACATTGCCCCCGAGGAATGATCCTCACATATAATGGATCCATGACCTCACACAAGGGACAAATATACAACACCATGGGCCTCACTCAAGACCTTAATACACATTACGATGGGCCTTTCACATGGGCCTAACACACATCACAAAGGGCCTCAACTACGAGTCGCATAAACACCCTATAGGTCTCGATAATCGGCCTCGACAATTGAAATCGGTCAATAATCGGAATCAGCAAATCGATCACGATAAATGGCCTCGATCGCTAATTGGTAATCAGTCAAGATAAACGGCCTCGATCGCTAATCGGCAATCGGTCAAGATAAACGGCCTCGATCGCTAATCGGCAATCGGTCGAGATAAACGGCCTCGATTGCTAATCGGCAATCGGTCGAGATAAACGGCCTCGATTGCTAATTGACAATCGGTCAAGATAAACGGCCTCGATTGCTAATCGACAATCGGTCATGATAAACGGCCTCGATCGCTAATCGGCGATCGGTCAAGGTAAACGGCCTCGATTGCTAATCGACAATCGGTCAAGATAAACGGCCTCGATCGCTAATCGGCGATCGGTCAAGATAAACGGCCTCGATCGCTAATCGGCGATCGGTCATGATAAACGGCCTCGATCGCTAATCGGCGATCGGTCATGATAAACGGCCTCGATCGCTAATCGGCGATCGGTCAAGATAAACGGCCTCGATAATTGGCACCGATAATCAGTAGATAAACAAAGCGAGGTCCATAGGTGATCAGCCGAGTAACCATAGTATAAAGATCGACACTCGGCCGTGGTCATATCAAATCTGATAGCATAGAGTCATCCATCTATGGCGAATGGGGCCTACTTATTTGGGTAACCCACGAGGAGAACAGGCCTAACAAAGCCTAAGGGAAGGTCACAATGAGAACGCCTAACCATCATTGCCCCTCAATGAGGGCATCTACCAACATTACTCCCAAGGAGTGGCCCACATAAGGGAATTATAGGCAACGCAGCGGATATACATGCATCACATTGGGCCCCACATGCATCGCATTGGGCTTCATACAAGGGCCTCGAGTGTATCACAACGGGTCACGTCCATGGGTCTTGAATACATCACTTTGAGCCTCGCCCATGGGCCTTGAATATCAAGCGGGCCGCATTACATGGGCTACATTACATGGGCCGCACTAATGGGCCCAATACACCTCACAAGGGCCACAAATATAGCTAAATGGACCACGCCAAAGAGAGCCATGAATACACAACAGGTGGGCCCTGCACCTGGGCCTCAAATACATCATGTGGGCCTCATCACACGGGCCTCAAATACACAATAGGTGGGCCTCAAATATACATCACAAGTGGGCCTTGTACATGCAACAAGTGGGCCTACTCATCATAGCTGGGCCTACACGGTCCAGCCAAAGGACGGCCTAAATACATCACGATGGGTCCCACTAGGATGTGGATGAGAGCTTGGATTACATCTAAAATCATTTCAATAGTGGCAGGTACAACGTGTGTATCATTATACACTATCATTCTATTTAGCACATGACGCACCAGCGATGGTCAGCACCGCCCAAACATTGTCCATGTAATTCAACACTATCCAAACATTGTCCAACACTGTCCAGACCCCCTAGACGGTGTGGATGAAACATGGTGGGTCCTGGCAAAACAGATGGGCGATGTGAAGAACACATACATCAAATGGGACCCACATAACTTGTTGACATCATGCAGGGTGGGACCCACTGTCCATATGGACGGACGGTTGGGACATAACACATACCCATGATCAGGCCAAACTTGCTGACGTTGACACCACAAGTGAATTGCTGGTGGGGGTCCATATAGTTGGACGACATGGATAACAAATACATCACAGCTAGCCCTACAGATGGACGCTGTGCAATACAACCATCACGGTGGAGTTCCACAGTCTGGGCGGATGGCGAGGATAAAACACACTACAGTGGGTCCCACTGTCCCAAACAGTGGACGGTGTGAATTGCAACACGGGCAGGGCCCTGACGGATGATCTGGTTGAAAGACATACATCATTTTGGACCCCATATGGCAGTGGGTGGTAGAGATAAACATCTAGGTGGCCCATGCCTAGATGGACGGTTGGATGAAAGGCATACATCAAAGGTGGGGCCTACCATCCAATAAACTGGACGGTGTGGATCAACCCACACGTCATGGTGGCCCACCCAGCACACGTCAGATGGAAGGTGTGGCTGCAGAGCACGGTGAGGCTCACAGCACACCGTCTAAATGGACAATGTGGATACACAGCGAGGTGGGTCCTACGTAACCTGATGACGTCAATCCTCACTGTTTTGTAGTGTGGTCCACTTGAGGGATGACCCACCGATAGACGGTTGGATGTGATGCATCCCATATGATCTGCCGCACAGAACTGCAGATGTCGATCCAGCAGTTTTCTGGCTAGTGGATGGACGGTCTAGATAAGGCTCATTCATCACTGCTTTCCTCATGGATTAAACGCATTCGTCAGAGGTGGGTTCACACGTGTGTCCCACCTCAGCCATGAATATGACTGATATTTGTGGATTTTCCACCATCCAGAAATGCTAGACGGTGAGGATGAGTCAGGCATTAGGTAGGTCCCACGTGGACTATGGGAATACAGCACATACAGCGTGTGGGTCCCACATACACGCGGCCTACTGCCGTGATTCAAGCTGATATTCTTGTTGCTCTTCATCCAGCAGGGTGGTATCACCGTCAGGTGCATCTAGACGGTGCAGCTTAAATGCATAAATCAAGGTGGGTACCACGGCTAGACGGGTGGATCAAAACATACATCACAGTGTGGCCCACATACATTAGGTCCCACCATCCAAGTACACGTGGATGGTGTGGATTAGATCCATACATTTGGTGGGTTGCCACCGTCCACCGTCAGTGGACGGTGCAAAAAAAAAAAAGATACATACATCCCTGTGGGGCCCACGTGGGGCCCACCATAACGTTTATCTTCCGTCCAACCCATTCATAAGGTCGTCAGTACCTGGATGAAAGGGAAAAACAAATTTCATTTGATCCAAAGCTCCTGTGGAACCAACAAGGTTTTCAATGGCAGACGGTTCAATTCACACTGTTTCCTGTGATGTGGGCCATCTGAACTTTGGATGGGCCTGAATTTTGGAGGGGGCCCACGTCAATCAGGGACCCACCTCATGAACGGTTTAGACGTCATACAAACATCATGGTGGGGCCCACGGCTAGAGCCGTGGGTTTCTGCCCGCTCGCCCGTGCGTGCGTAGGCAACGCCTGCCGCCGTACTTACAACAGCAGCAACTGCTGCTTAAATTTTTTTTCTTTTATTTTTTTTGAATTTCTGGTTTTTCTGAGGGTTGCTCATGTGGGGCCCACGTAAGGTGAATCTACCCCGTTCAATGGCCCTCCATGGCTCAAAACAAACAAAACAAGTCCAATATTGGGCTTGTTTCAGTGTATAAAAACAACAGGGGATTTTCAACGGTAAACCCGCGGTTTGCCGTGTTATGGCCCGCCTGAAAGTCTGATTGGTCCCATCTTCCGGATCGACGCCTAAAACGATCTTAGGAAAGGAATGAACGGCGTGGATTGAATCCATTCATCAAGGTGGTGCCTACACAAGTGGGCCACCAAAAAGGCTTGAAAACCAAGCTTATATTTGTGTTTTCCATGGACGTCCAGCGTCCCTGGACGCTGGACAGTCTGAGCCTATCACACTCATAAGGTGGGCCCTGTTTAGGTGGGCCACCAAATGATGAGTGTTGTTGATACAGTACATATAAGGTGGGTCCCACCTATAGATGGTTTGGATAGGATACAAGCCTTGTAGTGGGGTCCACTCAAGTGGGTCACATGACCACACCATCACAAAGAAGTAAGGAAAGAGAGAGTGGAAGAAAGAAGCACCCACCTTCCTTATTCCTCCTTGATGCTCCAAAGCTCCAATGGGGCTCCTTCAATGGTGGAGATGAGCTTTTGATGGCAGGATATGGGAGATCTAAGGTGAGAAAGGTGGTAGGAATTTGGAGAGTTGGGACGTCCAAGGTCTTGCTACCATGGTGGAAAATAGAGAATGAAAAAGGGAAGAGAGAGATGAAGGAGAGAGAGTAATGATGATAGCTCTCTCTCTCTCTCTCTCTTAGCTAGGTAATAAATGTTTTGGGAAAAAGGTAGTAAGTATGGGCTAGGGTCATTATTGCTTTGACTAGAAATCATGGATGGCTTAGGGTGATGTCACCCTAGCCTTGGGAAAGTGCCAATGTGATAGGTGGGCCCCACCAAAATACAATCAATGGTCCAAATAGAGCGCGACCTAAATCCTTTGATGTACAACTCGGATTGCTGTATGAGACGCAGCGTTGGAACCGTAGCGACGATGCGGTCGCAATGACATAGGTCTTAGGTCAAGCCGACTCGAAATTACAGGATGACACTCAAGGTCGCGCGCAAATACCGGTTAAGAGTCGAAGGTTGTCGAAATTCGACCAAGAAAATCGCGGAAGTCTACGGAACGGTACAGGTTCAAATCTGGTTAACAGGAGAGCATATATGGCATATCAGTTGGGTAGGAGTGGTCCCTGTGTATCTCATTTGCTGTACGCGGACGACACGCTTCTATTCATCAATGGCGGGATCAAATCTGTCTGGGCACCTAAGAGCTTCCTCGACCTTTATCAGCGAGTTTCTGGTTAGCAAATTAATCTTCAGAAGAGTACATGTCATTGTTCAGCTCACCTTTCAGCCTCTAGGGCCACTAAAATACAAAGGGTGTTGTTGGGTATGACTATCGGGACAGCCAACCTGGTGTATCTTGGAGTCTCTATTTTGGCAGGTAGAGTAAAAATCTCAGATTTTCTATCACTGATTGACAAAGTGGACCATCGAATCAATGGGTGGAAGTCGAGATGCCTATCCCAGGCGGGGAGGGCCACGCTGATCTCCCACGTTCTCTCCAGTATCCCAATTCATGTTATGGCAGCCACGGTGGTCCCGTCTCACGTTTTGAAGTCCCTCGAGAGTAGGTTCGCGAACTTCTTTTGGGGATGGTCAGACGGAAAAAAGAAGTTTCATTGGAGGAAATGGGCAGTGATAGCCAGCCCGAAGGAAGAAGGGGGCCTAGGAATTAGAAGACTATTAGAGGTCATACAAGCGCTTCGCCTAAAGATGGCTTGGGGTGTGAAGTACAAACATCAGAAAAGCATGTGGGCATCTTTCATGTCCACAACTCATGGCCACAACTTGCAACCCGGGGGCCATGATCGGAGTATGAAATGTGTCTCTCCTCTGTGGAAGAGGATCCAAGCTCCGTTTCCTCTTTTGGATTCTAAGGTGTAGTGGCAGATCGGAAGAGGCGAATGTAGTTTTTAGCGGACGAATTGGACCGGTCACGGGCCCCTTCAAAGCAGAACTTCTCAACCCATTCCTGCTGGGTTGGCTGATCTTTAGGTTCGGGATTGCCTGGGGAAAGGCGGTCCCCTTCCTCCTACGGCGGCATACAGTTTGCTTCCGTAAGAGATGATAAACACTATCTTTCATGGTGGATTCTGCACATCGGAAGGCCCCGACGTCCCGTGTTGGCCTTTTCGGCCTTCTAGTACATTTTTCGTCAGGTCTGCATGGGCAGAAAGCAAAACCCGTAGGCCGAGGGTGGCTTGGAGAAAGAAAGTGTGGTCACATTTCCTGCCACCGAAGATCTCCCTACTGATTTGGAAAGCACTTCATGATGCGGTACTGGTGGAAATCATTATTCAATCTAAAGGTATTCACCTCGCTTCCCACTGCGTTTGTTGCAATGATATCTCTCCCCTACGGCCTTCTCTGGAGTCCAGTAGCCATTTATTCCTGTCCAGCCCTCACGCGAGAGCAATATGGGCCCTCTTCGCAGCCATATTTGGTAAATCCCCTCATGGCGGTTCCTCAATTGCGGAAAGGCTATTCCAGTGGTGGAGTGGCCCTTCTCCCAGGGGCTGGGCTGGTATCATAAGTAATTTGGTGCCCGACCTCATCCTTTGGGAGTTGTGGCGAGGGAGAAATTAAGGCAAATTTGATGGCAGCCCTCCCGCAATCCAAGTCCAAGTAGCTTGAATAAAAGGCTGGATTTATAGTATCTCTTCCACGTGGAGCCACACCTCAGCCCTCTCGGCTCACAGTAGCTGTGCCCTCTCAATGGTGAACTTGCGGTCAGTTTCAGGCCCATCTCCTTCAAGATCGGTTCAAGTTATTAGGTGGCAAAGACCACCCACGGGTTGGGTGAAAATGAATGTAGATGGTTCTGCTAGGGAAAATCCCGGGTTGGCAGGAGGTGGAGGAATCCGTACAGGTGAGAAGGGTGAGTTCCTTTTTGGGTTCTTCGTAGGATATGGGACAACTTCTAACACTCGGGCTGAGATTAGGGCCATCCATGATGGCCTCTTTCACTGCTTCAGCAGGGGCTCTCCAAAGTCATCGTCGAATCGGACTCTTTGCTACTAATCTCTTTCCTTTCACTGAATTTCCAGCCTAGCTGGAAGTGGAAGTACTGGTTAAACCGGATTAAGAGCCTGTAGGATAGAGGTGAAGTTAAATTTCAGCACACATTCAAGGAAGGAAATGAACCGGCCGATGGGCTAGCTAGGCTGAGTAGTGGCTTGCAAGCCTCCGCTCTCTTCGTGCACCTGAACGATCTCCCGAGAGAAGTGAAGGGTAGAATTTTTCTAAACAGAACGGGCCTGGGCGTTCTAAGGAGATGATTCCTTGCCCTTTTCCTTCGACACGATGTCCTTTTCTTTCTTTTACGATAGGCTCCGGATAGGCAGGTTGCCTATCGGGCCCGAATGTAAAGTGGTTGTACAACTTTCTATGGAATAGAAATCGAAAAAAGTTGGATTTAAATAATAATAAAAAAAAGCGCATTTGTTATACCATTGTTTTTTTTTTTTTTTTGATAGCTTGTTAGCACACCCACTGTCAGTTCACACTTCACTGTTAGCCACCCCCTCTAGGGAATCGATACCAAGACCTCGGTGTTGAAACGAGGTATCTTTCATTCAGTCTACCACTTGAGCTATGGATTTGCGTGTTTGTTATACCATTGTTTTGTTAGTGTAATTCTTCTGTAATGAGATTTGTCTATCTTTCACTGCATCATGAATAGAGATATTGTACATCAATGTGCTTAGTCAGAGCAAAAAATATTCAGTTTTTATTTTGAGTGCAATATGCTCTAATTGTTACAATTAATAATTACCACTTTTTTTTTACTTGTAACTTTTCAAGCAACCTCTTTAACCAAATACCTCCTCTACATGAATGTGTATTCGACAGATAATGGCCATCAGAACTAATTGCACCACTAAAAAGGGAAAGCATAATAGTAGTTGATTTTCTCATCTAGTCCTTTGCAAAATCCGCAACTATCGAATTAGTAACTCTAAAATTTGGCTACTATAACATGTAACAGCCTCAAAAGTAACCTAACTGCTTATGCAATATCTAGTTAGGTATACACGCACGATGGCAAACATTCAGCTTGATATGAAAAATCATGCATACGGCTGGTGTAATTGAAACGAAAGGATAGAAAAAGAGCAAAAGAAGCAAAAGACGTGAATTTATGTGGTTCGGGGAGATTGTTTACGTCCACGGGGCGACTCAAATCTTTCTTCTTCATTTGTAGAAAAACAGGAGAATGCAAGGTTTTTCATCTCTTCTCCCTCATCTTACACTTGACAGACGGTCCCATTCGATCCACACTTTTTATACATGCCAACCATGGATGAGACCATAGATCGAAAACTTGGTGACTCAACTCAAAACTCGGCTGAGTCAACTCGACTAAACCAGAAATTGGGGTTAGTCAATGTGAAATTCGGTATGGAGTTTGACTCGGTTCACACTCCGCTTGACTTATCGAGTCTGCTTGCCCTCTTGGTGAACTTGACACTACTCATGATTCAAACTGAGTCGCTTGAGTCGAGAATTTTAATTTAAAAGGAAAAGTGCAGGTGGAGTGATTTGAACTCACAATCTCAACCAGGCTGGCTAACGGTATTTATCATCTAACCACCAGCTATTTCTATCTTCAAAATTGTGTATTTTCATATTCATACTATTTTAAGTGTTTATTATTAATGTACTTAATACTTAATTAGTTTTAAACATTGAGCTGAGTTAAATTGCGTCTTCGAGTCAACTCGGCCTGGTTGAATATCGAGTCGATTCCAGTTTTTGAGTTTTTATAAGTATGGATGAGCCCACTATCCTCATCATAGAAAAATTAGGATTCAAGACCTACATGAAAGTTGTTTCCAATTATGAAACCACCCAAAAAAAGAAATTAAAAAAATAAATCAACATCAGCACTACATCTTTGGACCTTCCTCACCTTTGCAAATGAATAGCGCTTTTCATGCATTATAGTTATTCTAGATGCCTCTCATGTACCCAAGCGTATAATTGTCTTTAGAGGGTAATTTCATGTTTATCTTCCCTTCCATCTTGTGTTAGACAGATCAGAAGGCTTTTAGAGCCAACCGCTACAATCTTGGTCAAAATGCATTCTCTGTTCAGCACTGATTCAAGCTCATACAAAGGAATATCCAAATCTAGATGCATATTCATCTCATGCTTGTAAAGTTCATACCGACAAAATACACGAGGCAAAGGCAAATATGCCCATTACAAAGAAGCTCTCCAGACTATTCATGGTTCATTGAGCAAATTTCATAAAATGCAATCACATGTTTAGTATATGTTGATGATATTGTTATTATGAGAGATGATATGAAAGCAATTATAGGAAATGCCGGAAGTCCTCAAGCATCCTTAGTATTACCTTTCCACTATGTAAATATTCATTCTTTTTTGAGTTTCTCGTGGTACTAGAAATGGATAAATTTGTATATCAAACTTCCATATTTGGGTTTCACTTTTCATGTCACAAAAAATAGTTAGCTGGTCCATAATTAATTCACCATTTGAGAAATTCAACCCAATGTCCTCTCGATCTATGGTTTAAAATAAAAACTCAGCTCAACTTGAATGTCTATCAATTCGAGTAATTAAGATGCGTTTCTTTTTATATTCTCGATAACGTTTGACTATATAAAATTTAATAATATGTTTGTCGAGTCTTGGCAAGTTGAGTCAACTTCAATTGAGTTTATTAAGCCTTTTTTGAGTCTTGCCAAGTTGGGTCGAATTTATTTTCCAAGTTAGATAAACTCACAACCAAATTGAGTCAAGTCTTGATGAAATATGTTTGCATCAAGTTTACTCGCCCAAGTCAGACAAGTAACAATTCCCAAATGCTACCTAACACATTAAAAAATTAAATTCATTTAGTACAAGTTTGCGATTGGTGTAGAGCGGGTCACAGACACTTTCATGGCAAAGATGGACCAGCAAAGGCTTGATCGAAGGCAGAAATAATCCGGACCGTCAAAACCTTAAATCAGTCGTATCTCGCAAAACGGGATGAGTTTTTCGACGTATTATATATGATTTTGGGTAGAAGAACTTACTTAAGCCAACCAACCTTGCTACGCTAGGTTGCCCACATCGGATTTACGAATTCTATTAGATTAATGGTCAAAAGTCCTGTTTAATTCCATTTTTACTGTAAATAGTAAATTTTAATTCAAATATAACTTTTGATCCTTTGAGTTGTAGAAGTTGTGCCCAACATGAAAATGGCTTAGAAAAGTTAAGAGAATAACATGGTTGGGCCGAACCAGGTGCTTACCTATTTTTGGCTGAAAACCATGAAGTCCAATAGGAATGGAGGCTATCTATAAATAATAAGTTTAATATTTATAGTAAGTTGTGTTTTTAGGGTGCTTGAGTTGGAGTAAGTCTAAAACTCCATTCTAGGTTTGAGATTATTATTTAAAGAGTTATAATTTTTTATATCATCAATGAAATTACCTTGAATTTATTAGGAATTATTCATACTTTGATCATTATTTAAAGAGTTGTAATTTTTTATATCATCAATGAAATTACTTTGAACTTATTAGGAATTATTCATACCTTTATCCCTGGTGGATTCAAGGAAGCTCTGTGAGGAGTCTATAAAGCTTCATTTATTCGAAGTAATTATTCCCTGAGGAAGGCTGTAATCAACCTTATCTCATGATCCTCCCTGCACTAATCAATCTCTTAACCTAAAATGAATTCCATGACAACTTTTGCAGAGAATATTATACTTGACCTGATATTGCTTATGTTGTGAAACCCAACAGTAATGTTCTAGCCCTAGGTTTTTTGTTCTTGGAAACTTTAAATGAACCTTTAAAAAGAATCTTGATTAAGCTTTAGATCTTCATGATTATCGTGTTGCAAGCCTACATTATAGGGGCCAATAGTGGGCTTTGATGTGTTTTTTCCTTGAGATCCTTTTTGGTTGATTTGTGTGGATCTGCAAATGATTCAGGCCATTGGATTGGTGCACCTTTGAGTTGGCAAGCTATCTAATCAGGTATATTATTTGATGGGTGAGATGGGATTGAATGGGTGGTGATAATCTTACGTTTAATACTCAATAGTGCTCACACGATAATTAGATGCATGATGGAGAGCCATGATTCGATACCTATTCTACATAATTATGGTGCAAATTTATGTGGAGCCCAAGTGGGTCCACCTGTGATCAACGACAGACTATTTGGACAGGTTAAATCCAATGAGTATTGCACATGACCAAATACTGAGTCTGATCCGGTAATCACAGTCGTGCAAATAATTAGGGCATGAAAAATGGATGATAAGATCAACAAAAATTCATTTTACCGTCTAACTTGGGGGTCCATTATTTTAATGGCTCTGATCATCCAATTGGGTTGATGTTGGGGCAATGTGCCAGCAACATTAGACCCCTCCAATCCAATGATCCCCATGATCAAAGGTGGGCCCACTTGAAAATTATACAGACAAAATCTCTATCTTGAAACTAATGCTTAAATCTGAGCTCTCCATTAGCTTGGAAATAATGCTTAGATCTTCTCCTCAGGTGGGCCGCAAAGTTCAAAGTAAATCAATAATTAAATTTTGAGCCATTCATTTGTTTTGAAACAATGTGCCCCACTTAAGTGTGAATTTACCAATTTTAATTACAGAAGATATAAACAATATAGCTCACCTGATAGAAAATATATCACACGTGTCTCACATTGTGACACATGCGCCCACATGTGAATGTGTACGGCTCCCACGTGTGTGGAATTAGTAATCTTCATTATCTTTAGACAAGGAAAAGAGGAAGAACCAAAGAATCATAAAAGGCTACATTTTTTAAGTGCCACAACAAAAAGATGTATTCCAATGTAGGTAAGCTCAGGTGAGGCATGGCCCAAGGCCGTACAGATGCTTCCTGTTCCATCCATTTTTATCTGGCCAACAAAGCTTAGAGGCCACTCAAAAATATTGATACTCCAGATAAGCATGACAATCCATACACATGCACACATCCACCTTACACATTGTCAATATGAAAATAAATCCAAGCAAAGCAAACACAGTTCATGGGCTTCACTGTAAGTGGGGTACAACATACAACACCAAAAATTTGATTGATTCAATAATCATAGATTCTGATAAGAGTCTATCAACATTTTCTTCATCCTAACCATCCATTTCATAACCACCAATCAGACAATTAGGATGATCCACTCATGTGCAATTGGTAATGGACCCATCATTTAGATGGTTTGAATTGAGGCGCATGTGTGTGACGCGCATGCGTATTGATTGTCATGGTCCGCTAGTGTATCAAATTGCTCTAAAGTAGCTTAAATTAAAGCACCAGAAGAAAGGGAAGATATTCCATTCAGGTACACTTGCTAATATTGGTTGAAACCCTAGTGTGGTAAGATTTTGATTCATTGTAAGGAACATTTTGATACTCTGGTAAGTCTTATTGTCGATGGACAGGCACTAAGGAGTTTTAGAAGCATCATAGAAGTAACTCAAACTAAACCATCCAAATCGTGGGTAATTTAGATGGATCACATACAATATATTACAATTATTATAATTTTTTAGCTAGACTACTTGTGGATATTTAATTTAAGGTCGAAAGGAAAACCAATCAGTGGCCTAGATTCAATAAATAAATGTCCATTAATCGATGTTAATTTAGGATTGCTCACTCGATGCGATTTCAAGATAATGACCTATCTAATGTAAATTCCGCAATATGGGTCGTTTAGATTAAGATAGTGCATGCCATGCATACATTTTTTCGAAAGCCTGAGTATCAACTACCACACTCAGCCAGAGTATCAAATAAACTCCCAATTCATTTTATATCTCCAGTGGGTATGAAAATATAAGCTAAAGAAATGATAGGAACCTCAAAAGACTTACGTTAGTACTATGCTTCTTGGCTTTCATGTCCCTTTCATGATAGTAGTGCCACTGCCACTTTCTTTGGTACACCTCCTTCTCAAATCCCATTCTACCCAACAGATATGCTCCGGTGCTCTCAGAGCAGTGTAAGTTATAGTGCTCCTAGATGGATTGGGACACTTCAACACTCCAATCCATTGATCTGGACTGTTCATTATATCCGGAAACATTTAATATGTTACCTTGCAAATATTATACCGTTCTAATAAATATTAACCCTGTGATCAGTGGTCTTTACCATGGAAAGTCAAGATCATTTACCCAAAAATAGGTCCAATCAGCAATTTGATCCATCTAAATTGTAATCATCTCATCCAACTTGGAAAAAAAAAAAACAGGGCTGTAGAAAATAAGGAAAAATAAAAGGTGGATTGGATCATCCAATTAATGCGATTTTTAGATGGTGCCTGGTGAAATGTAATCTGCACTTGATGGACGATTCTGATTGATCATGGGGCTCTCTAAGTGTGCCAAAAACAAGTAGGAGCACCATAACTTATAGTGCACTAGTGCACTGGAGAAATTTTCTCTAACCAAAATGGAATTCAAAATAAAGTCAAACTTCTCCACCATTTTGAAAATGGCCGCGGCTTTGGTGGATCCGTGGATCCCTCATTGTGGGGCCCACCTTGATGTATGTGCCTTACATCCACGTTGTCCATCCATTTTGATAGCTCATTTTAAGTCGTTATCGGAAAAAAAGAAGAAAAAGAAACAGATCCAACTCTTAGGTGGATTGCACCACAGGAAACAACAGTGATTGCATACCAACCATTAAACACTTCATGGTGGTCATCCGAATTTTTTTTTCCATCCGAACTGTTCATAAAGTCAAAAAGATCTAGATGGAGGGCTCACACAAATATCATCTTGATCCAAAACTTTGGTGTTCCACAAGAAGTTTTTAATGGTCAATCACCATTATTTCTTGTGGTGGGTCCACCTGAGAATTGGATCTGTTTCATTTTTGGAAACGTGCCATAAAATGGATTTTCAAAACGGATGAACCGAGTGGATGTAAGGCATGCATATCACAGTGCGCCACACAACCAGGGATCCACCTACCTAAGTGGATCGGGCATATGCCGAAGCTGCGCCCTTTGAAAATGGGGCTTATGTCCGACCATCCCGGCCATCCAAGCTGTGTTACACGTTGTGGATGATCCGTTCTTACAAAGTTGCACCCATCAAATGGATGGTCAGAAGTCTAATAGCGAGTAGTACAAATTCCAAGGGCAAATTCATATGGTTGCTATCATTTTGTTGTGTGATTTTTATCAATTTTACTTTTTTCACCATGCTCAATCTAGATTAGGTCAGTGATTTGATCAGCTAGATCACTATACAACCAAGCCATGTCATACGACTATACCGTTGCAAATTCTTTCATAAAAATAATATATTTGTAGATAAGCGTATTATTAATATTCTAGTTATTATAAATACTCACTTTATGTTAGTCAAAATTAACGGCTATAAACTATTTAATATATTTTTTAAAAAATAATAAAACTTGTTGTCACCATATTTTGGGCCAATGGATCGATGTAGTTGATCACGAATGTATGGCCACCGATGGACCTATAAAGACTAGAGAGATGTGGACCATGGGGTACCGGTAATTTACTGTGGACCCTCCGATGAACAAGTTAGGCTGATAAACTTAGATCAAGAACTAGACGGTGGGTTTCAAGCTTGCCTTTTCTTGTTTGTGGTAGATGTATTTATAGGATCTTTAGGCGAATATGAAACCGTCGTATCTTAACGGGATACGTAGGAGAGTCCCTATTTAGGTAGAAAACTACTCCTAAAAGTGTTGTCAAGCTCGCCTCGACCAATATGATCTTCGGCTGAGATCAAGCCAGACCCTCCGGATCTAGGGCGTAATCCCCTTCGAATTACTTATACTGTCTTGACGGTAGTCGGTTAGGTAAACTCGAAAGGTAGGGAGAGCTCATATCTTGAGTTCCTTGTCTTACGTGTCATTTTGCGTATATTGTAGATGTTCCTGTGGAACAAATCTTCCCCCACCGAGCTCTGTCCTCGGACAGCTCAGGTCAGGAGCTCGTTCTTTCGTTGAGAGAGTTGCTCATTCAGTCTTTGAGTCCCGTGCTCTGAACAACTTAGCTCGAAAACCCATTCCGAGCCTTTGACCACCTTGGTTCAAATTCTCTTGTAGTAGTTTATTGTTTTTCCCGTGTGAGGGACCAGTTCAATTTTCTCCATAACAAAACCATCCTTACCTTAAAACCTCTCTATTTCTAATTAAAAATTTGAACTAAAATTATTTTACGTATATTCTACTTGAAGGGAAATTAAAAGATTTATGCTTTCTAAAAGAATTTCATCGCAAATTTGAAATGGGCATTGTCGTGGGTAAAACTGGACTGACCAGGATAATTCGAGATGGGAGAATGACTTCCCTCGAAAAATCTACCAAGACATGGCTCACTTTCCCTCGTGGATGAGTTGGGTCCAACCAGCATTAACCACGACAACCCAAGACCACTATCCGACCAACCCCGAGCTTAGTCTATCCGACCTTGAGCTCAATCTCTACTCTAGTTCACCTAAGTATAGGGACAAGCTTGGAATAAGTTTAAGGACGGGCTTGGTCTCACACCTCGGCCTAAGTGACCGACCATTCACTAAAGAAGACTGGCCAGCTTATCTCAAGTTGGTGAGACCCGATTTCTACTGGATCCGACCTGATCTCAACTGTGCCCGTCCAAAATCTTAGCCGAAGATCTAGGAAGAGTACCGCAATACAGATCCGCCTGAGATCTCAGTCGAGAATATAGGAAAATCCTTACAACTTATAGTAGGATTCGAATTCTATCACAAGCTGCTAAATAAGGAAATCCCTCCTATGCTACTACCTCTCCTTAACTATAAAGAGGAACGTTTTTAATGGTGAAAGGTACGCACAATCTCTAGCTAAAAATCCATTACTCAACTAGACCTAGATTCCTCACCTGACTTAGGCATCGGAGTGTCCCTGACTAACTAGGTTTCCGCATGATATCAACAAGCATTTTTATAATTGTAGTAAAATTCGGTAACAAAAGTATTTTCAATAATAGTGAATTAATAATGTAATTATTTATAAATAACTTATTGTTAGGAATCCTCAAAAGCCACTTTTTAAAAGGGGGATAACTACCTTAGGAGTCTAACCCAAAGTCCAATCCATAAACAGGATCCACGGAGAACTTATGATTATTGCCATAATCCTAACTTAAGCATGCAGCCCCAACTTTTTAGAATTTTTGTTGCTTGCAAAGGTTATCTGAGCCATGTAATCGTAGGGCCCTTCCATGGATATAGCCTGTCTGAAAAATCATCCACATCGACTAGTTATGTGGGCCACACTTTTAGGCTGATTCAGAAGATTGGCCATCCACTGCTTTTGATGGTGTGTCCTACCTGATATGTGGATCGGCCTGGTTTTCATAACATATGATCTTCATGGTAGGGCCCACCATTTACATTGATCATATGTTCTGGAAAGTTAACGCGTGGAGGGAGATAAGGGGATGCATTCTAAGTTAACATACAACCGGCTGTAGGTGATACATTCTCTATAGGAATAAATGAATAATATAAGGTTGGACCCCTATTTTAGAATTTAAAAACGAAAGTGACTCTTCAAACGTACAAATAGCATAGTTAGACGGCAACCCAAGACCGTTCAAATCATTGAACTGACTGTGAATGGAGCATAAAGGAAAAGTTACACTGAGAAGCTAATATCAAACGTCTGATTTTTGGACAGCGCACTTTTTTACTTTTAACCATCCATTTGATAGCCATAAATTGGATGGTTAGGATTGCTTGATCAGTGTCATTTTAGATATATGCTCGATATAATATTGGGACCCATAATTTGGATGGTCTAGATAGCTTGTACATCAGTGCCACGTACGTATGAGGAGGATAAGTCAGCACCATCTTTTAAACTGTGCAAAGCTAACATCAGTTGTGCAGCCCAACTTATTGAAACAAGAAAACAAATACTAGAAGTATTCCTTTAACGTACACGTGGACGGTCTGATGTCATGATCGAGACCGTCCACCTTGATATGGAGATCGTACCGTCCAACTTGATATTTTGATATGTGGAGAGAGAGAGAGAGAGAGAGAGAGAGAGAGAGAGAGAGAGAGAGAGAGAGAGACCATACTATTTGTCGATCTAGGCCATTCATCTGTTGGGACCTATCATGGGTGATCAACAATCCTAACCACACGATTAATAGGGTTTAATTTCCTCCTCGATTATATGTTGGGAGCAGTGTAGTTCGCAGTCCCATCGTAGATTTTGGATTCTCTGATTAGGAAATTATTTTCGTATTGCCATCCTTAATGGGGCCCACTATATGAACGGCTTGGATCACCAAATATCAGTCCCACCTATACTGTTGTTGGCCATAGCAAAAGGTGATGGAGCCTGCTTGGTACTTGTTTCACCGTCTTTGGTACATGAGAAGGATACTCGAGTGAGTGGCATGAAGAATCTACACGCTTGCACACGTGTCAATGTGGGAAAGGTGAGAGATCGGACTATGCATGGACCCACCATGGATGCTGCCTCGCCCAAGAAAATGGCTGGTCCGTTCATCAGTGGGTCACACTTGTATGAAAAAATGAATGAGTCGATCTATATTAAATGTACTCGTGTGGTCCACCTAATAAATGAACCAGCCTTTGTTTTGAGCCGTAAGCATGTACCTTGTCCACCTGATGAACAGCCAGGATCTTGGGCACACGAGTCGCGTGCAGAACTGGGGTAGGATTTCCTATCCTACTCGTGCGAGTACCTTTAGCAGGGTTTTGAGCCATCTTGATTCGTACTGATGATAGATTGTCGAAGGTAATCAGGGCCGTTAATCTAGTGGACCACCACGTAAAGGAACGATAGCACAGATCCTCTGATGAGTGGAGCTGTTAATGGTCTGACTCGAGGATGATTCTGACCATTGATATGTGCAGTTAAAATGTGGTCCACTGAAAGAAAAGTTTCAAAGGTTTATATTTAATTTCATGAACCAATTATTGGATCAATGTTATGGACGAATCATTTCCCACCCAGGGTAGCACGCAAAAAATGAACGGATCCTATCATCTGACCATTTCTACTTGTGGGCCCCACGTAGAGACACATATAGAGTTGGGCACGGAACGGCTCCACTCGTCCAACTCGACTTATCCAACTCGTTTAAGACCCGACTCGACCTAAATCGAATGGGTGAGTCAGTCCGAACTGAGTAGGCTTCATCCAAATCCAAACTCAAACCAAGTCGAGTTTGAGTTACCGAGAAACTCGACCTGACTCGACTCAAAACTTGATCTGGTCAGACTCGACTCGATCCAAAACTGACTCGACTCAGATTCAGATATATATATATATATATATATATATATATATATATATATAACCCTTAATTTTTAAGTATATCTAATCCTATATGCTGCACTCGACCTATCCCAAACTCTCTCTCCCTCCCTCTTCTTCCAAACTCGGCAACCACCCACTACCATTACCACCGTCTCTCTCTCTCTCTCTCTCTCTCTCTCTCTCTCTCTCTCTCCCCAAATCGGTGCTAACTTGAACCGACTCAGTACTTTTGACCGGGTCGGTCCGGAATAGTCTAGGGCAGACTCAGAATCAGATCCGTTTAGGCATGCTGGACTCGGTACTGAGTCGAGTCGAGTTCGGGTCAGGCCTATTCCAAAACCGGATCAAGTTGGGTCCGCCCTAACTTGGTCCGACTCGATTGGATGCCCAGCTCTAGTCACATATGCAATAGCACCGCTAAGCTCACGTGGGTGTGCAGTAAATCTCGTGTACACACCACACACATCACATTTGCCAAGGTGAGATCCAATCCATCCATCAGGTTGGTCTGACCTTATACATGTTTTCCCATAAAATAAATCTGGTCCACTCATCACATGGGCCCCTATACTAGAAACAGGTGGATGGGTTACATGTTTTCAACCCTAACAACCCTTATTATATTCAGGTTCCTTAGGCATCCTGGATTTGAAATATAGTGGAATTGGGTGGATTTTAGTCAATATGGAATCGACTGAATTTGAAATTATAACCTTGAATTAGGAGTTCAACAATAGCTTTTATGAGAGGATTCCTCTCAAAATCAAATCCTTATTCTTTGCCACCGAATGACCAAAAAAAAAAACAAAAAACCCACGAATCCCTTTGATTCCACGCTACCAAATTAACAAGCTCCTGGATTCTAGTTTAGCATCTATTATTAAATTTTATTTATTTATTTATTTATTATTATTTTTTTTAAATTTTTTTTTTTCAAAAACCCTCATCTAGCCACCCCTCTCATTAAAGGGATGACTTCACCACCATTAAAATTTCTATTTTTCCTGGCCATACTATTCTTTCCCTAGCATGCGCACAAAAGCCACAGAGGCATCAAAGCAACATGCTTCTTCTGTCTCTCGCACAGAGTGTGGTAATTGATCCTATATCATACGGCGCTCTAATACTTTGTTAATCATTAGAGGTTACATTGTGGAAACTATATATTATATTTATTTTATTAAAAATGAGAGATTGTGAAATTCTGTAGGAGTTCTTAACATATATATACATAAATCCCACCATATCGTAGTTTATTATATGTCCATTGTATATAGTATGTGGTAATTGATACTATATACATAAATCCCACCATGATTCTTTGCAACGAATTGTGGAGCCTCTGAGAAGGGAGTGGCTTAACTCTTTTCACCAGAAGAAAGATAGCAGTGAAAACAGAACCCACAGGGTGAATTGAGGTTGATTTTTCCCCCTACTTTGGCCATGAAAACAGGGAAGGCGGTAAATTCTCAGCCAATGTACAGGTCCAACCTGCCCAATTTGATCTCATGACAATTCCCTCTATTGATCTAGAGTGATCAATGAACCACACACTGGAACAAAGCCCTTGCTCTCAGGAAAAGGCCACTTCCAGACCCAGAAATGTTCCCAAGGGCATGATCACTCTTGATAGCAAGCTTATGAAAGGCAAGAGGAGAAATGCGTCTAACAGGAAGGTGACTAGACAGATTGAAGAAGGAGAATGATTTTGTAGACTTCGAGGGTGTGTCACTGATGGGTAGCGCCCTTATTTGGAATGCTCGTGGGCTAGGCAATCAGCCTACCTTCAGAACTCTGAAGAAACTGATCAGGAAGTTCAACGCGTTGCTAGTTGTTATCCTGGAGACGATGAATAGAGAGGAGCGAAGGGTGGCCATTGGCTTGAAGCTTAGATTTCATTCTTCTCTATCGAATGGCGAAGACGGGGATAAAATCTGGGTTTATTACCACAACCAAATCAATGCGACGGTGCACTTTAAATCGTCTCAAATGCTTTCTTTACATATTTCTTTTTAGGATTGCAGTTTTCCTATTTTGCTGTCCATTGTATATGCCAAATGCTCACATATATTCAGAAGGTCCCTGTGGTTGGAACTGGAAAATCTTAGCAGGAACATCACAGGTTCGTGGGCTGTTGGAGGTGATTTTAATGCAGTCTCAGAAGCAAGTGAGAGAAGAGGTAACAGAGTGGCGGGAAGGCTGAGTATGGTAGAATTTGCTTGTGCCATTCAGAACGCTGGGTTGCTAGATGCAGGGTTCGTTGAGAACAATTTTACGTGGAGTAATAACAGGACGAGAAATGACAGAATTTGGGCCAGGTTGGATAGAGTTCTTATGAGCGATAGATGGGCAGAAGGCTTCCCATCTTTTCGGGTTGAGCACCTTCCCCGTGTCAATTCAGACCATGCGCCATTACTGATTACTTCCCCTCTCAACAGTTGCCCCCCATCAGACCTTTTTGCTTCCTCCGTATGTGGATGCTCCATGACTCCTTCCAGTTGGTAGTTAAGAAGGCATGGGAGGGAATGTGCTCCTTACACCGCATGATAAATGTGCAGATGAATTTGAAAAAGACCAAGCAGTTACTGAAAGTCTGGAATAAAGAGGTTTTTGGAAATATCTTCCTTCAGATCAAGATAGTCGAGGTAGATCTCGATCGGTTGGAAAGTAGAAGCAGAACTCTGGATCTGAGGATCTGTTTTAAGAAAGTCTAATGGCCAGGAGAAAGTTGACCAACCTGGAACTGATGGAAGAAATCTTTTGGAAACAAAAAACTAGGAATTCTTGGTTGGATGAAGGGGAGAGGAACATCAAACATTTTCATGCTTCAGCCCATGAGAGAGTTAGGCAGAATGTGATCAACTCGATTAAGGATGACAGTGGAACCATGTTCACAGGCTAGGCCCAGATCAAGGCTGCTGCGGTCCGTCATTTTGAAAGGTTGTTTCAGGCGGAGTCTGCTGCACAATCCAGTGCCTTTCTCGCTGCCATCCCTTGGATCCTCTCCTTGGAAGATAACGATGGCCTGCTAGCCACTCCATCCTTTTAGGAAACCCAGATTGCAGCATTTAACATCCCTACGGACAACACCTCAGGCCCAGATGGGTTTTCTTCATCGTTCTTCACTGAGTGTTGGCCGATGGTGAGAGAAGATATCCATAAAGCAGCTTGCTCACTGTTCTCGGGAGAAGCGATCCCTCGAGCATTCACTACCTCCATGATATGCCTAATTCTAAAGTCCTCGGCTACCACTAAATTTGCTGACTACCGTCCAATTAGCTTATGCAATGTGATATATAAAATTTTCTCCAAAATCCTGACTTCGTGGTTGAGCAAGGTCCTTCTTAAACTGATTTCATTGGAGCAAGAGGTTTTCGTCAAAGGAAGGTCTATCACTGAAAATATTGCGATGGCACTGGAGGCAATGAGAAATCTTGACAGAAAAACTAGGGGTGGAAATATCATACTCAAACTTGATTTGTAAAAAGCTTATGACAAGATCGATTGGAACTTCCTGAAACAGGTATTGCTTCGTTTTGGGTTTAGTGACAGTTGGGTTGCGCTGATCGAAGCCTGTTGGGGAAATAGTTAGTTCTTGGTTCTTATCAATGGGGAGGTGGCGGGCTTCTTCAAATCCTCTAGAGGTTTGGGCCAAGGGGACCCTCTTTCCCCTGGGCTTTTCATCCTATCAGCGGAAGCCTTTTCCAGATCTTTCAAGCAGCTGATAGTTAGAGGTTGGTGCAAGCCGTTCAAGCTTCAGAGAGGATGCCCGACCATTTCTCATCTGTTGTTTGCAGATGATACCTTGCGTTTTGTGAATGGCAGTCGGGAATCGCTGAATGTAGTTAAGAAAATTTTGAGCTCCTTCCAAGAAATTTCTAGCCATAGGATTAACAACAATATATAAGAGCTGCTTCATTTGTTCCAAGGCTTTATCAGCAGCTAGGATCAGAAGTACAGAGCGCATTCTGGGCTTCTCTAAAGCCGGAACGGGTGTTCTATACCTAGGAGTTCCTCTTTACAAGGGCAGAATTACCCCGACTATGTTTCAGACGCTCATGGACAAGATAAATAACAGGATTAGTGGCTGGAATGCTCGTTTTTTGTCCCAAGCATGTGTTGGGAAGTATCCCCCTCCACACCATGACATCCACGAAGATGCCAACCTGGGTTGTAGCCAATATGGAGCGTAGTTTTGCTCAATTTTTTTGGGGTTGGGCTGAGGGAAAAGTGCCATTAGATTGCTTGGAGCAAGATTTCAAGGCCGATAGAGGAAGGTGGCCTAGGTGTTAGAAAGTTGAAAGATGTGTTATCCGCTCTTCGTATGAAGATGGCTTGGAATGTGAAGTACGGGGAAAAGGAGGGCCCTTGGGTGGCCCACATGAGAGCCAAGCATCAGGGAGATCTGGAGGATGAGAACAAGGTCAGAGTATCCAGTCAGGCATCTCCTTTTTGGAAAGATATCAGAAATGTGTTATCGGCTATAGCCAGTAATGTCCAATGGCAAGTGGGATCGGGCATGTTGAATTTATGGACTGAAAACTGGATTGGCCTCGACCCTCTCTAGCAATTAGCCGTCAGCCCCATCCCGAGTTCGCTGCAGTCTCTTCAGGTCAGAGATTTCATCGGGCCTTCTAATCCTCTGCCTCCCTCCTCTAGTTTCTTTATATCTACCCCAGGACACCCTAAAGTTCATTTTCCAAGGAGGGTTTGCTACTGCTGACGAAAGACCTGAGGTGTTCTGGCCGCACGATCCTTCATGCTCGTTTTTGATGAAATCGGCTTGGAAGTTGTTAAGAAACCCGTCTCCGGGTAGATGGTGGTATAATTGGATCTGGCATAGCAAAATGCCTCCCAAGATGTCCCTGTTTCTTTGGAGATTGTTGTAGGGGGTGATTCTAGTTAATGAAAGGGTGCAGACAAAAGGCATTCATTTAGCGTCTATTAGCTCTTGTATTGCTGATGCGAACATTTCTAGACCACATCAGGAATCCATTTAGCACCTTTTCCTCTTTAGGTAGATTGCTAGACAGATTTGGCACCATTTTGCAGCGCTTTGTGGGGTCTCTCTCCTCCATCATCTTTTAGTGGAAGACAGACTGGCTCAATGGAAAAATGCAGCGGCTCAGGGTTCGGCGACAGCCCCCATCAGGAAAGTCATCCCGATCCTCATTTGCTGGGAGTTATGGCGAACAAGGAACGGGGCGAGGAAGGATGACCACCCTATATCTGCTATCCCTTCCATCGCTAGGATAAGATGGTGGGCTATGCGCATTTTGGAGGATCATCTGGACTGCCTCATGGAGTTAGGCGTGGCAGGATTGGTTAACTGGTCCCAGCCCAGACAGGTTCGTACCATGTAGACGGTTAGTTGGGCTAAGTCAGCTACGGGATGGGTGAAAATGAATGTGGATGGATCGGCGCGTGGTAATCTGGGTCTTTCTGGAGGAGGCGAAATTTACTGAAGGGATGATGATAGCTTTGTCTTTGCTTTCTCGTCTGCCTATGGGGTGGGTTCGAACAACAGAGCAGAACTTCGGGCTATATACGATGGTATCGTCCTCTGTCTGGAAAGAGGGTTTTCTAGAATTGTAGTTGAGACTGATTTTAAGGTCGCCGCGGGCCTGCTATATGGGACCTCCTCCACCCCTTGGAAGTGGAAGCCTTTCGTTTTTAGGATCTAGAACTTGGGCTAGATAGCCTCGTTTGTATTCTCGGTCATTCCCAGAGAAGGGAATGGCCCAGCTGATGGCATGGCTAGGGAGGCTAGTGGGGTTTAGGTGTCAGTTGTGATTTCTCATTTTCAGGATCTCCTTCCCCAAATTTGCGGCCTTCTGTTTTTAGATAAGGTCGGTTAAGGTGCTATTAGAGATACCCATGTAAAGTTGTAAAGATGATTTGTGTTTTGTTTGTTGGTGGTCGTCTGTGACTGCCTTTACGATAGGCGGCCCTGTTTTTGTCCCAGGGCTGCCCGAAGGTCCTTCCCCGTAAAGCTCTATTGTTAATGGGATCTTTTTTGGAAACAAAAAAAAAAAAAAAAAAAGTTTATTATATGTACAAGTGTATATACATATCTAATACTCTAACATGGTTTATACTATTAGGATTCAGGTTATGTTTGATCCAAACTATTTATATAGTGGACCCGATCGAGGTTGAGACACCTAAAAGAAAAACTATTGGGTTGAAATATTTAAACACTTGCATTTTTCTTTAAATAGAAATCATCTTATCGGCTATTGGTTTGTTGACCGTTGATTAAAAGTTTAGTTTCTTCCAATCATAAAGATCTTAAATTCACCCACCATCGACCATTTATCTCTCAAATCAACGACAAGTCTTTGTGGATATAGTCTCGGCTTATCTTAATACCAACACATCAATGCAACCTCTTAGTTGGTTGACGTACGGAGCAGAGTCGTCCTCAACCGTTTAAAGCGTTGTGTGAAACACTAAGCTCTTTGGGGTCCACCATATTGTATATGAAAAATCAACTCTCCATCAGGTTCACTCCTTGTTTCTACGCACTACGGAGACGGAACTCAAGTAGGCCACACCATAGAGAACAATGGAGATGGAACTCTAACCACCATATGTTTATGTGCATAGCTACCATTGTGTATATCTTTCATCAAACCCATTCATCAGGTGCGACTCACCTTGATCAATGGAATATACAAAACTCAGGCAGGCCACCCTGCTTGAACTTAGAAGGTTTAGGTGTAATTTTACATTGTTTCCATTGGTGTAGCCCATCTAAGTTTTTTGTCGGGTTGATTTTTTTATGAGTGGGGTGAACATGAGGATCATCACCCAATGGACGGAGTCGACTGCATTGAAAAGAGGTAGGTCTTTTATCCAGCTGCCTAAAACCATTCTTGTAGGCTATTCCGGTCCTCTCTCTCTCCAACACACACCCACGAGCTCATACACTTACACACACTCACACCACATGGACACTCAATCCCATAATCTCAGTGTTGAAATAGAGTCCGTCTACTATTGTGTCATGGGCAAGACCCAATTCCAATCTTGCGACTGTGCATAGAGACTGGACTCCTGTGATAGTTCACCAGCATTTAAAAATGCCTCACATGTGGCACTCAGCTAAGGCACGTAGACAACCCAAACCATGGGACACATTGTGGACATATTGTATCTTTCACTAACTTTGCAATCTTAACCATTCATTTAATGGCTATCAAATGGATGAATAAAAGTAAAATGGTGAAAAGATCACTGGTTATTATCTTACGATTAGTTCTTTCTTAGGTTATGCACCATAAGCAATTGTGTAATTGATTTAAACGGTCTAAATTGCTATAAGACTATGCCATGTGTACAATTGAAGAGTCACCACCATTTAATTTTTTTTTGCAGAAATATTTTTTTTTCGTTAATGTATAAGAGTATAATTGGATTTTTATAAAATTGCCGATTTTGCCGCGTCTTTTCACCTTTTCACCACCGACGTTTAGGCAGAATTTTGCAAAAGTAAGGCTTAGTTGGAATGACGGTGCAAGGGGGTAGTTGGTCCCAAAAACTCTTGTGAAGAGGTATTTGGTACTTTCAATTTTTTTTATTTTTTATTTTTATTTTTTTGAACGTACGTCGACCATTAAAAACTTTTTGGGGGCTATAAAAGTTTTTTTTTTTTTTTTTAATTTTTAATTTTTTAAAACTTATATGATATAGTCATGTGTGGAAAGTACAAGTAATTTGGGTGGGCCTCACAAAAAAGGGCAAAGACCTCACGAACCAAAATCCACAAAAACTCACAAAGAAAGAAAACTACTATCCACCTCAACCTAACCTAATAGCGCCAATTCCCACCCTATCAAGGAAATAAGAACCCCAAGCAAGGGGCAGGAGATTAGCAGGGTTTTGAAACTCAGTCCGGTTTGGGACACCACTTCCAAATTTGGCCAATCCATCCGCTACTCCATTTGCCTCTCTCAACGTGAAGGAGATCCTCAGGGTGGCCCGCTTCAATTTAGGCAGGAGATTTTAGCCCACTGATACCAATGGGTGCCCCAACCTGGGGTGCCGTCTTTGTTCAGCAGGTCCACCAGGCTCCTTAAGTCACTTGCCACGTCAATGTGGGAGAAGCCCTTCGAGGTATTTGGTACTTATCCCATTGGAAAACTTTAGCCAAGTATTTTAGAGCCATATATACTTTGTTTTGCAAATTGTGGCCCACTTGACCAATGGATCGACCTGATTCTTAGTCTAAAGTATCAAAATAGTGGTGTTTGGATCTCAGACCTATGGTTCCATGCTAGCATATATGTGAGAGCTTTATTGGAAATGCGTGAGTGCTTAGCAAAGCACGGTAGGCAAAGCAAAGCATATGTGAGTTTTATTGCAAATGCATGTGGACTGAGCAAAGCTGTTGGATATGAAAGATTTTAAATTAAAAAAAAAATAAAATCAATATTTGCCTTTAATAACCAACTTATCTTAACTGTATTTAGTTTTGTCCCACGTTAAAAAGTTGTTAAGAAAACTAAACATTTATATTAAAATCCCTCATTTATCTTTTATATTGGAAAATAAGGGTATGCCATGAGAGTGACCTCATGCGTGCGCGCCGTAGACATGACGAGTCGCAGTGCGGTGCGTCTTTGATTGGACATTTTTAGTCTTCTCCGCATATGTTTTGACTTAGTCATATACGGGAAGACAAAGAGTCTTTACACACTTGCCTAATAATTAATGAGTAGGCATCCACTAACATGCATTTATTTCACCGACATGCGCTTCGAGCACCAATGTCTACCCACCTTTTTTAAAAAAATTAATTTATTTATTTATAAAGACATCTTCTCATCATTGCAAATCCATTCGAAGAATTTATCTTCTCTCTAGTTTTTGTCCGAGTTCTCTCTAGGTAAGTCAATTCAAGCTTTCTTGAGTTCTTGTGACTAGGGTCGTGAGTGCACCCTGATCCAAGTTGTTCATCTTCGAAGAGAGCTGTTGTTTCCCAGGGGCAGACTTGTTGGAATCCAGTGCATTAGGAATCGTCTTTTTATGGGGGTAAATTTGTCTTTAAGACAACAACAATAACGTGCCTCATCTCTCCAGATTCCTTTCTTTTTTTTTTCTAGTTTATTATTTTAGATTTTTTGCTATATCTTTGTATTTTAGAACTAACAATTTAAAGATAGATTTATCTCTAAAAAATTTCGGTACTATAGCTAACATTTCTGAGACTCCTAGAATTGAGACTTTTAATGGGAAGAGCTTCAAGAGATGAAAACAGAAAATGGAGTTCTATCTTCACTACCCTCAAGGTGATTTACAATATTATTAAAGATTCTACATCATCACTTAAGGAGAATGAACCAGGAACATCTTTTGAACTATCGAAATGGAAGAATGATGATTATCTATGCCAGAATCATATTCTGAATGCGATGACCAATGAAAACTATGATATATAATGTCATATCTTCAACTCCAAAGAACTATGAAATCATCTTGAAATGAAATTCAAAATGGATAATGTTGAAACAAAGAAGTTTGTAGTTAATCGTTATATTGATTTTAAGATGTTTGATGATAAGTTTGTAGTAGATCAGGTGCATGATTTACAGAAGATATATAGATCATGAAATCTCATCTGAAGCTGTGGTGATTGATGAGGTTTTTCAAGTTACTGTAATAATTAAAAAAAAAAAAACTTCCATCATATTGGAAGGAGTATTAAAATTCTCAAGAACATAAGAAAAAGAATATGAGTTTAGATGACCTCATCCTTCACACACTTATAAAAGAATAAGCTAGAAACCATGATAACTGCTGGGTTTAAAACCCAGCTTCCTGCTGACGTGTGGTTGCAGCCACCATGAAACAAAAATCAGCAACTTTTGGAAGAAGAAGAAGAGAGAACAGCAGCTGTCTTTATTGGAATGAATTGAAAATCGTATTACACTGCTGCCTATTTATAGGCTTTCTTATTGTGTGAAATTACTAAACTATCCCTGTCTAGATTCATCTTAGGGGTAGCTAAATAAAGAAAAAATAATCCAGAGAAATCTAGAAAGAAATCTACATAGCTAGCAATCTGATCTTAGAAGAAAAAAAATCTAATCTAACAGCTTGCTGCACACGATTTTTGGATTTGCAGATATCACCGTATCTAACACTCCCCTTCAAACCAAAACCGGCTTCATTCCAAGCATTGATCTAAGTCTCCTGAATGTGTCAGTTGGCAATGCTTTGGTGAAGATATCTGCCACTTGCTCAGTGGTGTGACAGTGTTGCAGCTTTACCAATTTCTGCTTTACTTGATCTCTAAGAAAGTGATATCTTGTGTCGATGTGCTTGCTCCTTCCATGCTGAACTGAATTTTTGGCAAGTTCGATTGCCGACTTATTGTCCACATATATAACAGTGGATTCCTCCTGTAGATGCTTCAGCTCCTTTAGCAGATTCCTTAGCCAGATCGCCTCACATACAGTGGATGAAGCTGCTACGTACTCAGCTTCACATGTGGACAGGGCGACCACACTCTGCTTCTTTAAATTCCATGTAAATGCTGTCGACCCAAGATAAAAAACATAGCCTGTGGTATTTTTTCTTTCATCTTGGTCACCACCCCAGTCACTATCAGAGTATCCATACAACATCGCTTCATCATTGTATGGATAAAAGAGACCGAATTCAATAGTCCCTTTGATATACCTCAGTACTCGTTTTGCAGCTAGCCAGTGTGACTCTTTTGGGGCTTCCATATACCGGCTTAGAAGCCCAACACTGTAGACTATATCTGGCCTAGTGATTGTGAGGTACCTTAAGCTTCTAATTAGGCTCTTAAATATGGTTGAGTCGACGTTTCTTCCTTCTCCATCTCTTGTGAGCTTCAGGCCTGTTGTTACAGGTGTATTTACGGCTTTACAGTCGACCATCTGAAACTTCTCAAGAAGTTCCTTTGTGTACTTCTTCTGGGATATGTAAATGCCGCCGACTTGCTGCTTCACTTCAATGCCTAAGAAGAAAGACATCAATCCACCATCAGTCATCTCGAACTATTTGAACATAGCCTGCTTGAATTCTTCAAACAGCGCCTGGCTGTTCCCAGTGAACAGCAGATCATCAACATATAAACAAGCGATAAGGATATTACCACGGGCATTCTTCTTTGTATAGATTGCATGCTCATACGGACATTTGACGAAGCCATTCTCTTGAAGATAACCGTCAATCCGTGCATTCCAAGCACGGGGAGCTTGCTTCAACCCATACAGGGCTTTCTTCAGCCGATACACCTTGTGTTCCTCCCCTTGCATGACAAAGCCTTCAGGCTGGTCAACGTATACTTCTTCTTCGAGTACCCCATTTAGGAATGTAGATTTCACATCCAGTTGGTAGATCATCCAACTGTGATGAGCTGCAAGGGAGATAATCATTCTTACAGTGTCAAGGCGAGCAACTGGGGCGAAAACTTCTTCATAGTCTACCCCATATTTCTGTTTGTAGCCTTTTGCTACGAGCCTTGCCTTATATCGTTCGATCTTACCATCGACATTCCGCTTGATTTTGTACACCCATTTGAGACCAATGGTCTTCTGGCTTTTGGGGAGTGAGGTCAACTCCCATGTTCGATTCTTCTCGATGGCATGAATCTCTTCTTCCATAGCCTTTCTCCAACATTCTTCATTCACAGCCTCCTCGAATGTGAGAGGCTCGTGGTCCGCCGCATACAGGCAGAGTAAATTCACTTCCTCAGTTTTTTCATAGATGTTGTTGAGGCTTTTCATTTTAATGGGAGCCAAGGGTGAAGGAGAATCGGATGAAGATGTGCTGGATGAATTCTGATTTGATGAAGTACTTCCAGGAGAGATGGAGCGTACTCCTGGACTTCTGTGATCCGAAGGGGGTGATGTGGGTGTCTGCTCTTACTTCTCATGTCTCTCTTCTTCATATTCTTCGACCTCGACTTGCTTTTCTTTAGCTGAGTTTTCCTCGTTCCATTTCCATGCTTCTTCCTCACAAAATACCACATCTCTACTCACCACCAGCTTATTGGTTAGTGGGTTGTAGAGCTTGTATGCCTTTGACTCTTCGCTGTAGCCGATGAAGATGCACTTCTCGCCACGATCATCAAGCTTTTTCCTTCTTGCTTCTGGAACTTGAGCGTAGGCAACACACCCATAGATCTTAAGGTGTGCCACGCTCGGCTTGTATCCACTCCATGCTTCTTGCGGTGTCTGGAATCTGACACTCTTAGTCGGACACCTATTGAGCAAATAGGCAGTACATGCAACTGCCTCTGCCCAGAAATTCTTTGGCAGACTTTTCTCTTTCAGCATGGTCCTCGTCATATCGAGGATGGTGCGGTTCTTCCGTTCCGCAATTCTATTTTGTTGTGGCATGTACGCTGCAGTATGTTGTTGTTTAATGCCATGTTCCCTACAATATTCTCGAAAAATATTTGAGGTGTACTCCCCACCTCTGTCAGATCGAAGTGTTTTGATTTTAAGACCACTTTCTTTTTCAACAAGGGCCTTAAAATTTTTAAAAATAGTAAAAGCAGCAGACTTCTCTTTGATTGCATACACCCATAATTTTCTACTGAAATCGTCAATGAAGGTAATAAAGTATTTATTACCTCCAAGAGAGATTGGATCTAATGGTCCACAGATGTCAGTGTGAACCAACTGCAACGGTTCTCTTGCTCTTCGGGATACTCCACTCGGAAAGGAGTTCCTTTGTTGTTTTCCAAGTGTGCACACCTCACTCACATGTTCTGGAGCTTCAATAGTAGGCAAACCATGCATCATGCTTGATGAGGACAGAAGTTTCAGGCCACTGAAATTTAGATGGCCAAAGCGAAGATGCCACATCCAGGAATCATTCTTTACTTTTCCATAAAAACACTTCTCAAGCATTGTGTTTATATGGAGAGGAAACATGTGGTTCTTCGCCATCTGGACTTTTACAATCAAACGTCCATGCATATCTCTAATGGAAAGAGAAGAGTTCTCCATGTGTATGACATACCTTTTTTCAAGGAGTTGTCCGAGACTCAGTATGTTACTTTTCATGTTAGGCACATAGTACACATTGGAGATATAGTTTGGAACACCATTCTTTTGAAAGATTTGGATTTTACCTTTACCTTTCACAGGTGTTTTTGATGAGCCTCCAAACGTTACATCGCCATGAACTCCTTCTGTGAGTTCCACAAAGAGTTTCTTGTCGCCACACATGTGATTACTTGCACCCGTGTCGAGATACCATACATCATGCTGATCACTACCTTTCTCTTGTGCAAGGAGAAGTGTGGAGCTTTCTTATTCATGGCTTAATGCTTCGGCATAGTTGGATAGCTCGTCTTGAGTCACCGGCTTGCTCCAGCAATTAGATGCATAGTGGCCAAGCTTGTTGCAATTGTAGCATTGGATGTTCTTTGTACTTCCTCGTCCATACATAGATCTACCTCTACCATTTCCTCTTCCACGGAAATTGGTATTTTTCTGCTGGTTTTGGCCATGGCTTTGTTGGTATCCGCGCCCTCTGCCTCTTGCGCGATTGTTAGCAAAACGTCCACCACGTTGTGAACTTCCACGTCCACCATTGTTATTATTCAGAGTCAATCTTGACTCTAAAGCTTGTTCCATCGGCATGGAACTGACATTCTTCTGCATTCGTTGCTCATGAACTTACAACGATCCCATCAACTCCTCAATGGAGAGTTTCTCAATATCTTTTGATTCTTCGATCGCCACAACCACATGCTCAAACTTGGTTGTGAGGGATCGAAGTATCTTTTCAATAACTCGGACATCTTCAATCTTTTCACCATTTCTTTTCAAATTATTGACAATTACAAGCAAACGTGAAAAATAATCAGTAATATTCTCACCTTCCTTCATGTGAGTTGCTTCAAACTCGGCTCTTAATGTTTGAAGGCGAATCTGCTTCACTCGATCTACACCCTTGAAGATGGTGCCAAGGGTATTCCATGCTTGCTTGCTTGATATTGCTTCGGCAATCTTTTCGAAGGTGGATTCATCCAACCCTTGATAGAGGAGAAACAAAGCTTTATTGTCTCTCTTCCTCTGATTTTTTAGAGTGATCTTTTCTTCATTGGTGAAGACGGCTTCTTCTTCCATAGTGGGTTCTTCATACCCATCCGTAATGATTTCCCATAATTCTTACGACCCGAATAATGCCTTCATTTGGATGCACCATTTTTCATAGTTGTCCTTTGATAACTTAGGAACCTGCGGTTGGATTGTGCTAGCCATTTTTTCTATATATTTTTTTAAAAAACGGCTGATTTTTTTTTAAAAAGAATATAGATGAAAGAAAAAATCTGAATATTTTTTAAACAGATTTTTTTTGCTAAAATCTGATTTTTTTAAAAACAGATTTTATTTTATTTTATTTTTGCTGCAATCTCTTTTTTGCAAACAGATTTTTTTGCAATCTGATTTTTTTTTATAACAGATTGTTGCTGCAATCTGATTTTTGAAAAACAGATTTTTTCAATCGATTTTTTAAAGCAGATTTTTTTTTTTTTTTTTTTTGGCTGGAAACTGCTTCTGATAAAAAAACTGGACCTATTGGTTATGGCCCCACCACAACTGACGTATCAAACAAACCTGGTAGAGGGAAAACAGGGAGTGCGAGACCTCCTTCCACGGCTGATTTGTCTTGGGTATTGCAGACCCAAAACAGGTGTAGAACCTCCTTCTTACGGCTGATGAACCCCAATGATCAACAGCTCCTTCTCATGGCTGATGAGGCCCAAGGATCAAGGGCTCTGATACCACTTTGTTGGGTCTAAAACCCAGATTCCTGCTGACGTGTGGCTGCAGCCACCATGAAACAAAAATCAGCAACTTTTGGAAGAAGAAGAAGAGAGAACAGCAGCTGTCTTTATTGGAATGAATTGAAAATCGTATTACACTGCTGCTTATTTATAGGCTTTCTTATTGTGTGAAATTACTAAACTATCCCTGTCTAGATTCATCCTAGGGGTAGCTAAATAAAGAAAAAATAATCCAGAGAAATTTAGAAAGAAATCTACATAGCTAGCAATCTGATCTTCGAAGAAAAAAAATCTAATCTAACAGCTTGCTGCACACGGTTTTTGGATTTGCAGATATCACCGTATCTAACAATAACATTCTCTAAATCTAAAATTTGTAACTAAGGCGCACTTTATTGAAAATAACTAGAAGAGTCAAGAAAATCAAAGTTCTAAATCAAAAAAGAAAAAACATCCACATGGCTAAAGAAACAAGAAAATAGACATTAACAATAAGAAAAATAAAAAATGTTATGTGTGTGAAAAAAAAAAAGATATATACTTTATTAAGTAATGTATGTTTCAAAAAGATGATAAGAAAGAAAATGACCATGTTATATTGTGAAAGAGTTTGTGAGGATTTTTACTAAAGCACTATTTTTTTTATGGCTCAAATGAGTGGTGGGTTGATTTAGGTGCCACCAAGCATCTTTGTTACGATCATAGTGCCTTTTTCTCCTATGAGAAGGTAGTTGATGCGAGGGATATTTTCATGAAAAATTCGTCCAAGGCAAAGGTCGCTGACAAAGGAAATGTGAGCCTAGCTAAAGCTTTCTCCTAGATATGTGCAGACTCTTCTTGATATATTACATGCACCGAATCTTTGGAAGAATCATGTCTTTGATTCTAATATTGATAAAAATGCATTTAACTTAGTTTTTGAATATGGAAAATGTGTAATATTTAAGAATGATACTTTTTTTGGGAAAGGCTATGTAACTGATGGATTGTTCAAACTGAGTGTATGAATGATAATGGTGTTAGTTCTTCTGCTTACTTAATTGCGTTTCTTAACATGTTGCATGCTAGACTAGGTTATGTGAATTATTATTCTCTTAAAAGCATAATTAGTATGTGGCTTATTCCTAGAGTGGAAATGAAAAATCAAAATAAATGTGAAATATGTACTCAATCTAAGCATTCTAAAAAACTATTAAAAAGAATTGAAAGGAATAACCAAGTCCTATATTTGATTCACAGATGATTACTCTAGATATGCAATGATCAGAAGTGAAGATGAAGCAAAAGATATATTTATAGCCTTTGTGAATGAGATGGAAAATCAATTAGAGAAAGGTGAAGATTCTTATATCTGATCGAAGCGGAGAATACCTTTATCACAACTTTGCATCTTACTGTGAATAAAAAGGATTATATATGAGGTAACTGCACCATATTTACCTCAACAAAATGGAATATCTGAAAGGAAAAAATAGAACTCTGATGAAAATGGTAAATGTTATGCTTTCTGGTTCTAGTTTACCATTTAATTTATGGGAAGAAGGCCTCCGTACTACATGTCATATTCTAAATCGTGTACCTTATAAGTATTCTGATAAAACTCCTTATGAATTGTGGAAAAACAAACCTCTAAACCTAGGATATCTTAAAGTGTGTAGGTGCTTAGTTAAGGAAGGGCTCCCTTTACCCAAGAAAACTAAATCAGGGGACAAAACTCTTCATTGTATATTTATAAGCTACACGTAAAATAACAAGGCTTATAGATTCTTTGTTTTGAAGTCTCATAATTATATTGATATCGATTTTATCATTGAATCCTTAGATATTTATTTCTTTGAACATATATTTCTAGCTAAATCTAAGGCTAATTTTTCCATGGAAGTAGTAGATTCAGCTGTGAGGATTGATGTAGAGAATGATTCAATAGAAGAGCCAATGGAAATTAGAATAAGTAAGAGTGCCAGAGTTGAGATTAGCTTTGGACCAGACTTTTACACTTTTCTTATAGAGGATGATACATTCTCATATGCTGAAGTTATAAATTCTTCTAATAGAACCTTTCGAAAAGAAGTTATTAATAATGAAATGGACTCTATATTGCACAATAACACTTGAAAATTGCTAGACCTACCTTCGAGTAGTAAAATCATAAGTTATAAATGAGTTTTTAAGACCAAGCTAAGACTAATGAGTCTGTTGAGAAATTCAGGGCTAGGCTTGTGGCTAAGGAATATAAGGAAAAAGAAGGAATTGAATTTTTTAATATATTTCATTAGTCACTAAGATTATAACTATACGAGTATTGATAGCTATTGCCTCTATCCACAATCTTGTAATCCACCAAATGGATATGAAATCTGCTTTCTTAAATGAAGAATTAGAAGGAGAGATTTACATGGACCAACTAGAGGGGTTTGTGATAAAAGGTCATGAGAATAAGGTTTACAAATTAATTAATCTCTTTATGTACTCAAGTAAGCTCTAAATCAATTGCATAAGAAATTTGACAAAGTGTTATTGTTAAACGATTTTCAAATTAATGAGTTGGATAAATGTGTGTATAACAAGCTGTTTTAAAATGCATACATTATTATATGTTTGTATGTGAATGATATATTAATATTTTGGTTCTAACATTCATGTGGTGAATAAAATTAAGTCCTTCAATAGTTCATAATTTGACATGAAGGATAGGGGAGAGGCAGATGTGATTCAAAATTATGAAAGACTCCAATGGAATCACTTTATTTCAATCACACTATGTAGAGAAAATTATGAAGAAATATAATTTTCTACATTATACATTGGCAAACACTCCCTTTGATCCACATGTAAAATTGTGTAAAAATGAAATTGATAGTATATAACAACTTGAGTGTACTCTAGTATCATTTGACATTTAATGTATCTAATGAATTGTAGTAGACCTAATATTGCATCTGCAATTGGTAAGCTGAGTAGATAACCGGCAATCCTAGAGAAGATCACTAGAATGTCGTAAATAAACTACTATGATACTTAAAAAAGATTTGCAGCTATGATCTTAGGTATACTTAATATCCTATTGTATTAGAGGGATACAATGATGCAAATTGAATATCGGATTCAACGGAATCCAAGTCTACTAGTGGCTACGTGTTTACTCTTGGAGGAGATGCAATATCTTGGAAGTCTAAGAAGCAGACTATATATCTTGGTACATAATGGAGTCCAAGTTTATTGCTCTTACAACTGCACAAGAAGCGAGGCTAAATGATTAAAAAATATGCTTTTAGATATATCCTTGTTGGGTAAACTAGTGGCAACAATTGCACTACATTATGATAAGTAAGCTGTGATAGTTAATGCAAATAATAGAACCTATAATGGAAAGTCTAGACATCTATGTCTGAGACATAACTTAGTCAAGCAATTGATCCAAGATGGGATAGTTGCAATTGACTTTGTAAAGTTTAAAGAGAATTTAGTTAATCCAATAACTAAAACGCCAAGTAGAGAGTTAGTGATGAGTACATTAAGGGGAATGAGGTTGAGTCTCATTTAGATAAATTATCGGTAATGGAAACCTAACCTATATGACTAGAGATCCCAAGAACTAGGTTAAATGGGTAACAATAAGTTGCTTTAAGTGATTTGGTTTCGGCATTATATATTAAAATGAAGAACTCATTCCTATGTAGTAGTGTTATGACCTATAGCGAGGAAGGTTGGACTATGTCCTTAATGAGTTTCATAGCTGTGGTACACTACAATGTTTAGTTGTAGATGCATATCTTATAGACTCACCCATAAAGCTCTATGCCCTAAAGGACTACTCTTAAATTACCCAGTGTTAGACTTTTTGCCTTAGAAATAAGTTTTGGATCATATTAACTAAGAAGGCCTGTACACATCTTTGGAGGAGGGCATGAACGTCTAGACTCGAGAACCCTCAGGTGTTTTCTCAGTTATGATTATATCGTATGTAGAGTGAAAAAACTGGGTCAAATGGGTCTGGCATTCAAAAATGCCACCCACGATATCTATCTTTAGCTGGAAAGTGATTCAAGGAGTAGTTCCAGTAGATAGCAGAGTTCAAACAAAAGGAATCTAGTTGGCATTAAGATGCGTATGCTACTGGTCAGATATGTGCCTAGAGAGGGATGTCCTTGGACCACTTACTTGCATCTAGCAAGTTAGCTATAAAGGTTTGGATTCAACTTAGCCAACTCTTTGATTTGTCATTCGTTCTAGTACAAACAACAACTGGACATGCAACTAAATGGTTACATGTGACATCTCTATCGAACTGCTTCTCATGCCTCTGTGGCATCCTTCCTAGTATTATCTTTTAAAAAATCTAGAGATGTAGGAATGAAACTTGCTATGAAGGTACTCCTATTGATGTGAGGAGGGTCATCCTTTTGATTAATATATGGCTAAAGCTTAGCCGCCCAACCCTTCCCCCTCCCAATGGTAACATCCTCTCTAAAAGGTTGGTGTTTTAGATGCTGGGGCTGAAGCCAAGGCTGATGTACAATTCACCTCTCACCCACTTGAGATTGGAGAAATTGAGTTCAGATTGGGTTAAAGTGAATATAGATGGATCGTCTCGGGGGCAACCCGAGTCAATCCAGAGGCGGGGAGTCTGTTAAAGTTCTAATAGTAGTTTCATTTTAACTTTCTTGAATTGGTATATGCAGGGTTTAAACGTCCGAGCAGAGGTAAGAGGAGTACTAGAAGGGCATTCTTTTTGTGTGGAGCATGATTTTGAGAAAATAATAGTTGAGAGCAACTCTAAGGTAGTTGTGGATATGGTCAACTCAGCCAACTCTATAAATTGAAATATGTGGTATTGGCGAGTCCGGATTAAGTGCCTTTAGGAGAACATGGAGGCAGATTTTTCCTATGCCCCGAGGGAAGTGAACTCAGTGATAGATGCTCTAGCGAGGCTTCCTAGTGGCTCCAAACTTTGTAGAATTTTTCAAAGGGAGTCTGATCTTCTTGGCTTTGTCTGTGGGTCCTTATTTATGAATTGGCTGGGCCTTGGACACATTAGAGAGAGGTGCCCTAAATGAGTTGTTTCTTGCTCAAGGGATTCTCCAAGGTCATCATTGAATTGGACTTTTTGCTGGTGATTTCCTTCCTTTCCCATGGTTTCCATCCCAGCTAGAAATGAAAATACTGGTTAGATCGGTTTAAGGGCCTGTAGGATATTGGCGAAGTCAAGTTCCAGCATATTTTCAGGAAAGGTAATGAACCGAATGATGGGCTGGCCAAGATGGGCAGCAGCCTGCAATCCTTAGTCTTTTTCATTTCCGTGAATAACCTCCCTAGAGAAGTGAAGGGGTCGATTTTTCTTGACCGCTTGGGCCTGGGTGCCCTTAGGAGATGATCCCCTGCCTTTTTCTTTTGCTTCAATTTTTTTCATTTATTTCTTGCTACAATAGGCTCTGGATAAGTTATTTGTCTACCAAGCCCGAATGTATAGTAGTTGTTCAACTTCTTATATGATATAGAAATCTATTTTGAAAAAAGTTTTGAGGGCCCCCCGAGTTTGTGTATCCATCACTTTGTTTTGAATATAAATAAGAGGTTTTTAAAAAAAGAAGTGGAGCCGCTTCTTATGAAAATTTAGACATTCTCTAGAGCACTCATAAAATTAGGATAAAGAATATGACCATAACGTATTGGCTTAAGAAATTTAAATTGCTCTAAAGTATTATATGTGTAATGTGTTTGGGTTGTTATTGTGGGGGGTTAGTTTAAAATTTTATGTTACTTCCTCTCAACAAACCGGATATATCCACACTAGACAATGCTTAAATCTTTTAGATACCTTTAATGATGCACTTCGTTTCGCTGATTTGCCCAATTGATTTTTTCATTGTTTTCTAATTTTTCAAATTGTGTGGGATTATTGGATTAAAAAAGTTTTTAAAATAGATTTGAAGAATCTAGAAAATAAAAATCAAAATTTACCTTTGTGATCAACTTGCCTTAATTTTGTTTAGTTTTATCCCACATTGAAAAGTTATTATGAAAACTAGGCATTTATATTAAAACTCATCACTTATCCATTGTATTTGAAAACAAGGGTATGCCATGGGACCAACCTTGCATGTGTGCGCATGTTGCGACCATGGACATGGCATGGCGAGGCATGTCGTGGTGTGTAGTGTGGTATGCCTTTAATCGGATAATTTTAATTTTATCTACATATGTTTTTGCTTACTCATGTATGAGAAGATAAAGAGCCGTTGCACACTTACCTAATAATTAATGAGCAGATAGTCGGTATGCATTTATTATGCCGCTCGCATGCGCCTTGATCCCCAAACTACCTACTTTTCTTTTATAATGACATCTCCTCACTATTGCAAATCTATTCAAAAAATCTATTTTCTATCTGGTTTTTTCTGAGTTGTCTCTGGGCAAGTCAATTCGAGCTTTCTTGAGTTCGTGTGGCTGAGATCGTGAGTGCACTTGATTCAGGACATTAATCTTAGAGGAAAGATGTTACATCTCAGGGGCAGACTTGCTGGGACCCAGTACATCAGTGATCGCCTTCCTATAGGGGCAAATATATCTTTATGACAACGATAATAGCATGCCTCAACTATCCAGATTCCTCTATTGTTTTTTGTATTTTATTATTTTAGATATTCTGTTATATATCTACATTTTAAAACTAACAAAAGTTTCATAAGCAAAACAAATGCAAGCTTCCTATATATTCACTCATTCATTAGGCAACTGCTTCATACTTTAGAAGCATGTATAAGGCATCACATATATGTCCCACCTTATGTGCTAGCATGGCACATAGGAATGAGATCAAATCCATCTATCATAAGTGTTCAACCATGTTGATAATCGGTTGGAATGTACACCATTTTTAGTCTATTGAATTATATATTTTTTCACTAATGCTTTGTTTATTACTCATTGTTATTGTGTATAAATGAAATATATATTATAATTGGGTCGAATCCATTGGAAAACTTTATTGAGATCTCTATATCCCTAAGGAATGAAACAGGATAAGTTTGATGTAAAATACATTGTAGGGCCTAACTTGTTCAATTCTTCATAGAACAAAAATATTGTTATGCCTAGTGAATAAGTTTGGATAGTTTAATCCACAAGTTACTATACATGGTATTTTTGTTGCATATGATGAGTCTTTATTATGAAAAATTGTTCCCAGGCCCACATGTGTAGTTGTGCGCATGTGTATAGATTGACTTGATTTAAGAAGTCAAGCTAGATTTAATTGTCTTGTATTAACTTGCATTTCCCATACTTATCACACTTAATCCTAGTCTTGAAAGGATCTAGGGTCCTGGTGATAATTTGGTTGATTGTCTTGATTTACCAATATGTGAGTCTTTTAGGTGGATCGTGTTGAGTTGGGTGATTGATCATATTATTATGGGGCTTAGGATTCTCTAGAAAAGATTTATAACCTTACTAGATAATTTAGCTTTATATTAAGAATTATAAAAATTAATTAATGAACAACTAAACTAATTTTATAAATCATTTTGATTATACAATTGATGTCAAAATAATATATAAATTATTTTGTAAAATCACTTGTTTAAGTTTTTTGAATGATCAATTGTAGTTGTGGGACATGATGAACTTAGGACATTGGGTTTTAAGGCAATACATAAAAGGATATGTGTTTGATAGTATGAAATATAATAATCTCCTACTTTTTTTTCCTTGGTTTATGGGTTTAGGACTAACACCCGGGTTAAGATCAAAGTAGTGAATGAGGACCTTTCTCTATGTGTGAACTTCGGATTCACAAAGCTAGGTGTTGGTTGTGAGCAACTCAAAGGTTGTTGTGGGCATTCTAAGAAGGCCCTTATTTTGTAGCTCATGTGGTATTGGCAAGCCAGGGTCGACTCTCTTGATAGTCGATTAAAGATTAAAATCTCTTACACTCTTAGGGTGGCAAATCTAGTGACAGACGGGCTTGCATGTTAGGAAAGTGACTCTCAAGCACATCGGGTGTTTGCGAGAGAGCTCCCCCCTATATTCAAGGGGCACCTATTCCTATATGGGGGGATAGTTAGTCTCAGTGTGGGTTAGGTTTGGGGGTATATGATAGGAATAACTATTTTTTTTTGATCTGTGAGCCTGCGCGAATGATCATGTATAGTTACACTTCTCCTTGAATGAAAAACTTTCTTAAAAAAATAAAAATAATGATTACATACATCCATGCGGTATACATGTGAAAACATTCAAAATTGAATCGGTTTAATTAATTCAAAGTTCTTGTATTGTTAGCTAGGCAAGTACATTGTGGTAATTGCATGCAATTTAAGTAATTTATACGGATTGCCTTAGAGAGGTCCCTCTATGACAAGAAAATTTTAGTGGCAAACACTTACAAGTTTATAAATATGAGTAGCTTAAGAACCTTATAGTGTTTTATGTCTTAAGAAAGCTTCATTGACACAAAATAAAAATTCTAGGGTGGACAATTTACAAAAAGAAGGAGAAAGAAAGAACAAGCATTGATCGTCTTCCATTCTCTAAAAAAGTTCCGTTCTCCATAAAAGGTATAGGTAGTTTTAAATTCATGTTAATTCATATATGCTTGGAAGTAGATTTAATTTGGTTTACTTCATTTCTATCACGTGTAAAAGCTTTCATAATCTGATACAAAAATCATGTTGTTCCACTAATCAATTTATCATATAAATTTACATATAAAAATAACTTGAATAGAATTTTCTAAGTCATCAACCCGTTTCTAACATTCTAAGCTCCCTGTTGGGTACATCTTATTGATATTTAAGCAATAACATTTCTACATTATCTGCACCATCTAATGGATGACTTAGATATTGCACCTATTAATTTGCCACCCTAGCGCATGATGGAAATGTGATATGTTTTAGACACGCGTTTGCATAAAATATATCTTGACACATTGTAATACATTATGACTCTGCACATTAGATTTGAATTTGATTCAATGACCAAAACTATTCATTTAACAAAGCTCCCCTTGTATGGATGATGATTAGAAAAATAATAATAAAAACTTTAGGAGTGAATATTTTAACACTTTTTTTTTTGAATACTTCAACCTTTACATATCTTTGGTTGAACATACAAAAATAAATCACACCCAATCACATGAGTATTTGAAAGGCTTGGACAGGCAATTACACATCATTAAATATATATATTTTTTAAAGTATTCAAAAAAAAGTTGTCTACCATACGTTAAAGTGAAGGCTTGGACAGGCAATTACACATGAATATTTTAACCCTTTGATTATAAAGAGGTTATGGTGACCAATATGTTAAAAGTAAAAGAGTCAAATTATCAAAAAGTTGTAATCTAATTAAGAGATTTTGTTTGCAAATTGTCTACCATACAAAGTGAGATTCGTCTTATAAACAACTTTGATTATTAAAAGATAATCAAGATTCAATACATGGGTTTGTATTCAAGCAAAACCAAAGTTTATAAAATAAATTATGAGATAATTGTAAACACCTCTCTTTTTATGACATCTACAAATTCCGTCCATTGATCTTGAATTGTTACATAAACTTCCCCGCCCTTAGGCATTAGAAGAACTTATACAAAATTATAATATACCATTATTTGTAAAGTTTTGTTTTACAAGGGTGGGTCTCATTATTATAAATGGCATTCAACCAGTCAAACAACATTACTACATCATGAAAATTACATGCCCTAGAAATCAGACCTTACTAATCATTAAGGCAAGCCATATCATAAAAAACAATGGGCAACCACTCAAAAACTTGATGATTGGATCAACTCGACTTTTGGTGTGTCCCATTTTCATGTGGTGGATTAGTTGATAGTTGGATTGGTTTGACTTTCTTGGTGACCCATTTTTATAGTGGATGATGGTGCTAATCGGATTAGATGACATGCAAATATTATAGTTTGCCCACATGGCTACAAGTTATTTTGTATGAGATATATATAAAATGATCAAATACTTAAAGAGAATAGTATTGTTCCCTTGTATGAGAGAATTTGTTAGGAAACTATGAAATATAAGAAGATACATGTATAATAAAAGGAGGGTACCTATAATTATCCTAAAATAGATGGGAGAATATTATAATTAGCCTATTAACTTATTCTATAGGGACTGTGAAAGCTCGCTAAGGCATGCATAATCTTATAACATGAGAACATGAGTTATGTGACTTATATCCTACCAATTGTAAATGGAGGTGTACATAACTCATGTACTATACTAGCATTGGAATGTATGCCATTTTCTTCATCCAATGAATAATATATATATTTTTATTAATTCTCCATTATTATTGCATATACATGGAATTGATAGGATTAAGATGGATTAATTAGGAGACTTTATTGAGGTTTTTGTATCTTTAAGGAATTAAATAAGACATGTTTGATATGAAATACGTCGTGAAGCCTAACTTGTTTGGTTATTTATACACTTGGATATTGTTATGGGCACTAGATAAGTCAAAATAGTATAATCCATGAGCCACTATACATGGTATGACTATTATACATATGATGAATCTCTACCATGGGGGATTGTCCTGACAAGTATATATGTTGTGCATGTGTATAGATTTATTGGATCTATTAATTCAAGCTGGATCTAATTGTGTAGTATTAGCTTGTACATAATTTGATTAATTACTTTATTTTACTAATATATGAGCCTCATAAGTGAATCGTGGAGAGTTAGGGGTTAATTATATATTCTTATGAGGATGAAGATTTTCAACAAAAGATATATTTACGGACCTTTATAAGTTTAGTCTTATATGAAAATCAAATTGATTAATAAATAAGAATGCATGGTTAGATTAGTTTTGTATATTATGTTGATTAAATAATTGATTTCAAAATCATCATATATATTGTTTCATAAAATTAACAGTTCAAATTTATTTTTAGATCATCAATAATAGCAATAGATATAGTGGGCCTAAGACAATGGGTCTTAAGGTACTACATAGAAAGATATCTGTACAATAATATACAGAAAGGTGATCATGTACATTTATGCAGTGCGCACGTGAAAATATCTAAATTTCGATGGGTTTGACTCAATTAAATTTTTATGTAATTAGGCAAGTATATTATGAGTGTTTCTTGTAATTTAAGTAATTTATAAAGATTATTTTAGAGAGATCCCTCGATGATATGAAAAACTTAGTAATAAAGGCTTATAAATTTATAAATACATAAAGTAGCTTAGGAAATCTCATAGAGTTCCACGTCCTATAAAAGTTTCTTTGGCATAAAAAGTAGAGATTATAAGGTATCTGGTTAGAAAAAAGGAGGAGGGTGTGGGGAGAGAGAGAGAGAGAGAGAGAGAGAGAGAGAGAGAGTCGTTTACTTTTCATTTTCTATAAAAAAATATGTTTCAAGTTGTATTAATTTATGCATACTTTAAAGTAAATCCTATTTGATTTATTTCGCGTTTGCTATTCACCATATGCAAACACTTCTAATTGCAATTAGTAGGATGAAGGTGTACATAACTCATGTACTACAGTCTTATTATGCATCTAACCTAACCTACAAGGTTGGCCCAACATGAAAGTTGGATGCTTCAAAAACTAAGTGGATTCACCACATGAATTAGGTGATTAAAAATATATATTTTACTATTGTCAATTTGTTTTTTAGTTTGGCTAACTTAATGATCCAATAGGTGGGGCATTCCATTATCAGCACCCTAGTGGCTCTACTTAATTAAGAAAATAATAGACAGCCATCCAAAAACCTTTCCTTGTTGTAATATATCGCTTTAAACCTTGTAGTTCACATGGTGGCCTAGGTGATACATAAAAAAGGAGAGAGAAAAGGAGAGAGAGAGAGTGTGTGTGCTATTCGCTTTATTTATTTATTTAAATTTTAAAAAATAGATTTTAAGTTGTATTAATTCATGTATGCTTAGAAGTAGATTCATTTTGATTTTTTTTTTCTTTCGTTTTTATATACTCACACACACTACAATGGTTACTCAAACCTATGACCTCTGTGTTAAAACTCTTGTGAGTGTATGTTGACTTATCAACACAGACCCATCCATTTTGATCTGCTTCGCTTCTGCTATATGCCATATGCAAACGCTTTTAATTACAATTGATAGAATGAATGTGGACATAACTCATGTACCGTAGTCTTATTATATATCCGACTTATCCTACAGGCTGACCTAACATAAACGTTGAATGCTTCAAAAACCAGATCGATCCAACTACCACTTTAATTGTGATTTTTTAAAATATTTATTTTACTATTGTTGGTTGTTTTTTCGGCATGGCTCACATAATTATCCAATGGGCGGGGCATTCAATTATCATAATGAGGTCATGCAATGCACTGGTTGGCACCACATGAACCCCCTAATTGCCCTACCTAAGAAAACAGTAGATAACCATCCAAAAACCTTCCCTACCCCAATAACATCATAGGTGTTGTGCCTTGGACTTTTAGAAAAAAAAAAAAAAAGACTTTAAATCTCGAAGTTTGTGTGGTGGCCCAGGTGATGGTTAAAAAAAAAAGAAAAAATAGGAAAAAGAAAAAGACAAACCCATCAAAAATTTTTCGATTTCATGTGGTGTTCCATATGGCAGCCGAACATGATTTGGAGCGTCCAACTTTTATGATGAGGCTGAAGTCGGCACAAGGTAGATGCCATATGAACACCCACCCTAGTGGGCCAAGCTCAACACTTATAGAATAAACATATTCTATGAGGAATTGGAGATCATCAGCCTCTGATAATTGGTTTGTTTGGCATGAAAGAAAATTATAATTTTTTTTATCAGCTTACAACAACTCACAGACCAGATACAGAATCTATGTTAGTATACGAAAGAAGGTCGAACAAAAGTATATTTTCGCTAGCATGTCAATTCCATTAAGAAGGAGAATAAAACGTCCCACAAGCATGGCATGGCTGACATAGGCCCAAATTTCTGGCCGGTCGACTCATTAAATGGGCCACCGTACCAAACAAATGGATGGCTAAAAATAATTTTTAAAAAATTAGTCATACATGTGTTTCTTACCGACATCTATATGGTGGACCCCACTCAAAATGCGGTCCATGTTGGCACATCTCTGTGGTTGTAGCAATCAGTTTGTTTTTTTATATACTGTGGCCCACCTGATGGTTGGGTCACCCTGATTTTCGGGCATAGGACGCTCCACACTCAAGCCACGTGGGCGCATGTGTGGATGTTCGTTGGGTAATCATCATATGCGTTGGGCCCACCAATGATGGATATATATAGAATCCAAAGTGTTAATCTTGTCTGCCTCCTCATGGGCACCGTACATCCCAAGGATCATCCATATCAAAAACTCAGCTGGGAAGCACTGCAGGGAGCTATGTATAGTCACTTGCTGTGGCCCACCTAAAATTTGGAATGCATGTCTTGCATTTCAGTGGGTCCCTTCGTCCTTGTGGGTCATCAAATGATATATACACAACACGTTGGACCCTACATCCCATCTGAAAATTTCTATGGTGGGTACCCCCTCTCCAACGTCCCCCATTTTTCTATTTGGTGTGGCCCACCTAAGTAATAGGTCATCCCGGATATTGGGATTTAGGCCGAGTGTTGTGAGGTGCATCTAATGGACGGGTTAGATGGAATTCACACATCATGGTGGGCCCCACACAGCTCCAACCTATGGGGGGCTGGGTTTTGCACACATGACAAATTCTTTTTTTTTTTTTCCGTATAGATTCAACGGATCAGAAAATTTTAAACGTGGGTCATGATCAGTAGGCCTAAAGAGCCAGCTCAAAGCTCGAAAGGGCTTTTACAGAGGAGGAATACCGTTGATATTCAAGACCAGGATCCTGTGTTCCAGACCCGGAAGCACCGGTGTTTATTAGGTATTATATAATCTAATAATATTATATAATCTAATAATCACCATGTGCTGACACTTGGGGGCCATCGATCACAGTCACGGCCAACATCAAAGGTACGACCAACGCGTGGTATCATCTCGTTAACCGATGTTTTATATTAGTAAATATGGAGCTCCGAGGCACGATCTCAACCGTCCAGATTTAAATAATGGTTATAGCCAGTGATTGATTTGATTGGTTAGTCTTAGATAATTAAGCTGATGGATTAGGTAATCCAACACTGAGTTTGCAGTGTGTTTTTGTATTATTTCCTGAGCTTTGCTAATCCCACACGCCTGTGGGAACCCTTCACATACACACGCAGGCGCATGTGTCACAATGTGACATGTGTGTGAGATCTGAGCCTTCCATCAGGTGGGCTACACTGTTTAGATATTTTGATTTAAAAATCAGGCCATTTTAGGCCTTGGGTGGACCAGGTCAAATAAAAACAAATGCATGGCTTGAAAAATATTTTTAACCATTAATGTTTTGCTTTGTAAATTATGGTTTATACGAAGAGGGAAATGGCCTGATTTTTTATGCAGATGATCAAAGTATTATTTCCAACCTTATGAAAAGCTCAGATATCACACACGTATTCTATATTTGTGCGTGTGCCTGCAAGTCGATGTGTATGGCTCCACACGCGTGTGGAATTAGCAACGTCTCTTCTCTGATTCATCATAGTTTTACTGTGGCTTCTTTGTAGGTATGGTTTGGTTGGATACACAGCATCACATGCACACGTGCATGGATGTAATCCATTGGTCTGATTTGAATAGATTATGCTTGTGGTTTAAACTTATTGGGAGCAATAAGAGGTTGGTGGGGCCCACTTCTACTTCTCATAAACAGTAAAAGCTTTTGGGAGTTGGGATGGTGTGATGCCTTTGTCCGAAAAGGAAGAATCATATGATCGTCGACCCGAGGACATGTTTGGTGTCCTTGGGGTGGGTCCTTAGCTTATACAAGCGGGGCCCATAGTTTGGTAATCCATGCCGTTGATTCGATGGACCGTACATGGATCGTGCCCCGAAGATCTCGTTAATGGAATAGTACTGATCTTTTGATCGTGGGCTACAGTTTCGAAAGGATGTACGGCTACAGTCGGCATATTTTATCCCGAAAAAGTTGGACGGATAGGATCTTCAGGGATGAATTTTTTTTTGGGTGATGATCCATCCATGGTGGAGCCCACCCCATGAGAAGTTTCTCACAGAACCATGGTCTCTCCACATAGACAAACAGAAAACCCGAGGATACAATGCATATGCACGCTCGGGTTGTCTATGATACTATCTACATTGGAGATTACATCTACTTGATGGCATAGAAGTGGGGCATGGGAATGAGGACCTTTTTGGACCACCTATTGTTTCAGCACCCAACCACAGCAGCGCCACGTGGACTGATTCAGGCCACATGCGTGTGTACGTGTGATAGTGCACGGTCATGTGTATACCCACTTGTGTGCTCACGTGTGCACACCTAGGCATGTGTGTGTAATATGTTAGAAACATACAAATCAACTTTCACATAAGAAAGATCCAATTGATCAAGGCAAGAGAATCCTAACGAGCAATTCAAGAAAAGATTGTGGGATGACCACATACCAACATTTACATGCTTGAGTGGTGGGCCGGGGTAGTCATGGTCCACCACGGCCCACCTCACCATTCAACCATGGCCAATCTGGTCTACATCATATGGAGCCACTTCCCACAAGAAGACATAAGGTGTGACTTGTGACTCATTTTCTCAAAGCTCTTACCTTGCTTTGTCACTGAATGGAACAGATGCATGGCCACACATGCATGCATGCATACACATACATGTTCATACACATATATATGGGCGCGAGGGGGCGACGTGTCCACATGTCACAGGACTAGGATTGTTTGTTTCCAAACATGGTGGATAACATAGGCAATAGCCCAGACTCCGAAAGCCGTAACTGTATCGCCCCGGGTGCCACTTCCAGTACTGCATATGGTGATGGGTGCACCATCAAGGAACAGGACCGCCTGCTGCCCATCGCCAACGTTGGCCGGATCATGAAGCAGATCTTGCCACCCAATGCAAAGATCTCCAAAGAGGCGAAAGAGACGATGCAAGAATGTGTGTCTGAGTTCATCAGCTTTGTGACGGGTGAAGCGTCTGATAAGTGCCATAAAGAGAAGCGCAAGACCGTCAACGGCGACGATATCTGTTGGGCACTTGGGACGCTAGGGTTCGACGATTATGCTGAGCCCCTAAGGAGGTATTTACACAAATATAGAGAGGTAGAGGGGGAGAAAGCTAACTCCTCCAACAAGGCTAGTGACACAAATGCTAGAGATGAGCCATCCATCTTTAGAAGTGACCCACAAAGAAACCAACCTTTGGGGTCCACTTCTTTGAAGTTTAACGCCATTGATAGGAATGATGGCTCCATCTCAAGGCCATTTTAGGTACTTGGTGAGAAGGGCTATTGTTGTATATTATCTAGTCCTTTGATGATGAAGCTAATGGTGATGACATGGTAGAGAGAGAGAGAGAGAGAGAGAGAGAGAGAGAGAGAGAGAGAGAGAGAGAGAGAGAGAGGTTTAAATTTATGAGTTGGCTTTATCTGTAGGAGATTGGCTGAATTTCACATGGGTTATTGGAAGCTAATCTTTGTATTTCTTTCTAGATTATCATGTTTTAAGTTATCTAATTATGAAAGTTTGGTTTTGAGTGACTTTTAGATTTTGCTCATGAATTATATTTTTATAGCTAGCAAATTGCAAAAAATGATTTTCTCTTTCATTAATTTTGGTCTAGCTCTAAATTATGTATCTAGTGCCACAGGGGAAAGTGATTCTTTTACCGACGCATTGTTAGTTCACAGAAACCTCGAAGAATTGTGTTCTAGATTATCTTGTGTTAGGTTATTGAAATATGAAAGTTGGGGTTGTGACTTTTAGTTCTTTCTCATGAATCATTGCATATTCTGAAAAATGACTATCTGCTTCATTAATTTTGGTCAAGACCTTAATTAGGCATCTGTATATTGCCAGAGAGGAACATTATTGTTCTAACGATGTCGTCAATTCACGGAAACCTCAAAGATTTATGTCCTATCTGGGTAATTGTATTTATTAGAAAAATATGTAATCTAAATTGCATGGATGCAAATGCTGTCGGTTATGACTAGGGCTCAGGAAACATATCAAACTAAATAGCTTGGATCGACGTTAGAGTTTTGAGTTTATCTGCAATCTCAATAGGGGATTTCTAGGGTTTTGCCCGCTATTTTTATCAAGACCAAAATACATTGATTCAAATTGACACTTGATTAATTTTCATCTTTGATTGTATCCTAATCTTATTTAGGGCCCAATTTGGATCCTTGTATCGGTCAATTTGGGATTGGCCAACACATGCGTTTTAGACTTCTTTTTTTTTTTTGTTGTTGTTGTTGTTGGTGTTGTTGTTGTTGTTGCACCCATATGGATTAAAATTCCTGTATTGGCCAATCCTGGATTGACAAGTACAAGGATCCAAATGGCCCCTTACTTTCAACAATGCATATCTGATCTCATAATTAGTATCTAACTCTCCCCCCTTAAGACCTACATTTTGTTATCTTCAAATTTCTCTTGATTCTCCACTTGATATGGTCCATTAACTAGAGGTTTTGGGGCCTACAATCAGTTGTGCTTCTAGAACACCCTAGTTTAAATTTCATCTAGGAATCTCCATATTGAAAACCTAGTTCAAAATTTCTTCTTTGGGTTCCCCATGGAGACAACCATGGTACAATCTCATCTAGGGTTCCCCATTTAGAAAACACTAGTTAGCACAAAATCTCATCTAGGGTTCCCAATGTAGAAAACCCTAGCTGAAGAAAATCTTCTTGGTTTCCCCATATAGAAAACCCGTACCAAACTTCACCTTGGGTTCCCCAACCATCCATCTAGAAGAAAATACTAAGAGAAGAGGATCCATTCAAGTCAAAGTGGGCCATGGTTACACATAGATCTAGGCTTGGAGTTTTCTTCACCCTGTGTGTGTGTGTGTGTGTGTGTGTGTGTTGGGGGGGACCACGGTTTTAGTAGCTCAAAATTTTCCTTCATTGTTTTAAAAGAACAATTGAAATTTCGAGCATGCTGACAACAAATACATTGAAAGAGGACAGTTGGGTTTCCTTCCCACAGGCAAGGATGTCTTGAGAACCTTGTGCTAAAATTACTTGTCGAAGTAATAATATATGTATGCAAACAAAAGAAGAAGGGGAGAGAGAGAGAGAGAGAGAGAGAGAGAGAGAGAGAGAGAGAGAGAGAGAGAGAGAGAGTATGGAATGCTATCTAGGGTTTTACTTGCAATAAAATAAAAAGGGCTTGTCCCGGGGGACCATTTTGAAGGTTTCTTGATTTGTGCACTTGGCATATATACATGGCTTGTTTTCCATGGATGGTGAGTGTCCTTAGCCATGGGAGAGCCATGGCCATGGGCTCAGATCATCGGAGCGGGAATCAACACCCCCACATGCTCGTTGGCATCGCATGGATTGTCGGCAAGCGTCGCTTTGGAAACCATGTCTATTTTTAAATAGGAAATGGCATGGAGTGGTGCTTGCCTCGTTGGTTTGTCATGGATGACAGTGTGGATCCAGTTTTCTGTGGCCTGCCAGCCATTACCTCAATATGGTGCCGCACATCATGGAAGCCCATGTGGCATGTAGCAAGTGACAGTGCGCACTGCATGTTACCTACTTGACTGGGCATGTTGCACAAGGTTGGAAATGGGCATGTGATTTGCGATATGTTCTATCGAGAGCAATGGCTTGATATTTTCATGGCTTGCTATTTCAAATGGTATTTCTGTTGCATTTAAATAGGTAAAATTGAGTTTTCATTAGGTTAAAAATAAGCTAAACTGACATTTCTTATATATGCAAGCTATGTAATATGGTGCACATAAACATGTCATATGATGTAGTTTTAAGTGTAAAGATTAGTAGTTTTGGTATATGATACAGTTATATGATCTTGATTGAGTTTTGGAAGTTAGGGATTTACTCAACCTTTGTGAGTAGTTTAATTTTGGATTTTAGCAGTTTATTATTATTATTATTATTATTATACAGGGTTTTGTGATGTGAGTTAGATTTTTGAAACTTAGAAACTTGGCTGTGTTTGTATGCACAGGTGAATGAATCGTGAACATTCAATTTGATCAAGAAGAAATGGTGAAAATGTTGTTAATAACAATGTTTCCTAGCATTTGTGATGAGGAAGCAACCCTCAAATTGGAATTGCATTTCTTTGAGGTCCAACATGAAACTGACATGATTGCAATTTGGAAATAACCAATTTGTAGTTTTGCTAATATTCATAGTAGGGGACCTTAAGGTCCGGCCTCCAAATTGATTTTCTGTTACTTCCAAGTTGGATAAGAATATGTATTGTTGTTATTTCCTATTGATTGAACTAAAAATTCACAATTCAAGTCAACATGAGCAGCTAAATATACCTTTGCTAAACATCTGAATTGGGTTTTTGGTTCCTAAAGACTGCGTTTGGATGTACAATGGTAGTTTTGCTTGCATTCATATATATTATGGAACGTTAATGTCTGACCTGCAAATTGATATTGTTTTACTTTCAAGTTGGATTTGAAGAATATGTATTGTTGTTATTTTCTCTTGGTTAAATTGAATGTTTGCTATTCAATTCAATTTGCTTGTGCATCCAAACATTTCCGTACTGAGCTTTTATATATATATATATATATATATATATAAATTTCTGTTATCTCTTATTATTATTTCTTTTTTAAAGGAAGATGATTAGTTCATTGTTACTTCTGCACTGAACTTTCTTAATTGGTTAGTTTCTAAGGCTGCATATGAATGCACAACTATACTTTCCCTAGCATTCGTATTACTGGAGATAAATGTCTGTCCATCCAATTGATATTGTGTTACTTTCAAGCTGGATTTGAAAGAATCAGAAGTGCAATTTGACGGATGCTTACTTATTACGGAGGCAAAGAGAAATTATCATATTGTTGTCAGTTGAACTTGCTTAAACTGAAGGTTCACAATTCAATTCAATTCACTTGTGCAGCCAAACGCATCCTCACTTAACTTTCTGAATTGGGTCTTTGGTTCTTAAAGGCCACGTTTGGATGCATTTGGATGCACAACTGTAGTTTCCCTAATTCATATATGGGATGTGAATGTCCATCATCCAAATCGATATTGTGTTACTTTCTAGCTGGATTCGAAAGAATTGTCAGCTCAATTTGAGGGATGCTTCCTTATTAGGAATGCAATGAGAAATTATTGTATTGTTATCATTTCCTCATGATTAAATTGACTGTTTGCAATTCAATTCAATTCACCTGTGCAGCCAAACACTTGTTAAAATTTCTGATTTGGGTTGTTGTTCCTAAATGCCATGTTTAGATGTTTAATTGTAGTATCCCTAGCATTGATATTACGAGATGTTAAGGTATCCTCCAAATTGTTGTCGTCTTACTTTCAAGCTGGATTCAATTCACCTGTGCAGCCAAACGCTTCCTCACAAAACTTTCTGAATTGGGTCTTTTGGTTCCTAAGGCCGCGTTTGGATGTGCAATTGTAGTTTCTCTAGCGTTCACATTACAAGACATAAAGGTCCATCCTCCAAACTGATGTTGTGATACTTTCAAGCTGGATTTGGAAGAATCATAAGCTCAATTTGATGGCACCTTCCTTATTACCAATGCGAGAGAAATTATCATATTGATGTTATTTCCTCATGATTAAAATGAACGTTTACATTCCAATTCAATTCACTTGTGCAGCCAAACCCTTCCTCACTAAACATCTGAATTTGGGTTATCGTTTTATGAGTCTGCATTTGGATGCACAGTTTAATAGAATTGCAAACATTCAGTTTAATAAAGAGGAAATGATAAAAGAAAAGAGGTGTTTTTCTAGTATTTATAATAAGAAAGTAGCCCTAGAATTGCAGTTGGGATGAATTGAAGGTAATGCAATTGCTTAGGAGCCTAAATCTTCAAAATGAACGTCAACAAAAATGCAATTTGGCTGTTTCCAATTTTTTTTTTTCTTTTCTTTTTCTTTTTTGTTTCCACTTTGTTAGACTGATTATTGCAATTCAATTTGATAGTGGATCAATGGTCTAGTTTAGGGACCATACAGCATCTCATCATCGGCCGGGATGGTTCATCAGGTGTGACGCATCATCAGATGGGACATTACTGGATAAGTTGCAATACTAGTCCATCATGTGAGCTATTTACTCCCACCATGGATTGATCCCCGTTGAAAATCTCAATAATTGTGTATCTTGGCCATCCCTGATTGATGACAGGCAAACAGGCGGCGAGAGATGATATTGACAATGGCTGGAGTGAATGTGAAATGGTCCAGTTGGAGTGTTTTGGATCTTTCAATCTATGTCCTCCTTGGGTGATGGTTCATCCACGGTGGGTTGCATCCATTATGACACGTGTCATATTTGAGTGCGCATGATCGGGTAAGGAATTCTAACATGAGCACATCATACCAATCTAAATCGTCTGTGTTATAGGTAAAATCGGACTGATCCGGCGACCATGAATAAAATAGATGGATCATATGAAACTCCCCAGAGAAGGCGGAGTATCGACCCAACCTCAGGTGCCGACCAATGACCTTAGAGGTCAACCTTGTTCGCTAACCTCAAAAGATGGCCTCGACCTCAGGTACCTCAGGTACCGACCTCAACCTTGGAATAGAAAGAAGAATTCTCTCCGTATACGGGTGGATTACCTTTCGATATCTCCGCCAAAAATCACGCCTATCAAGGTAAAGTCAGAGATATTATTGAAATTAGAGTCTGACTCTAATACGAGCTCCTCTAGCGTATCTATCAAACCAACCAAAACGTGCAAGTGATCGAAACATCTTATAAATATGCCCCCCATCATGTAATAAGGTACACACAAATATACCTATTCTACTATGCCTACTGTGAGTCCATATGCTTGACTTAGGCATCGGAGGGTCTCCGGTCTTAACTGGCGCCCTTAGTGTATTCTCTTGTTCTTCATTAAATTGCAGGTATTTAGCGGCTCGCAGGAGGTGAGGCAATACTTCTCTTATTCTCCATTAAATTGCAGATGGAATGCGGTCTAACAAGGAGAACTGGATTTCAGCATCAATAATTTGGCGTTGTCTATGTGAATAACAACAAAGCCACCTTAGAAGTTCCCTTTACATTAAAAGAATCATCAGTCTTCTCTGCTTAGTCATGGCTAAAGGAAGAAAGTGGGCTTTGGCCGCCATTACTGCGCCAATACCCATACCAAAAGACAAGCCCCAGACCTCCCAAATGTCGTAGTCAGATCCCGAGCTTGACCTCCCTTCACTGGTGGTTGCGTAGAGGTCTCGAAATAGAGGGCGGTTCATCTCTCTAGAAAACCAAGTTGAGGCACTGGCCGAAAATGTCAATCGAATCATGTGCATATTATAATGACAACACCCTCTCCCCGACCAGGGCGCGACATCAGGAGCAACTTCTACCTAGTCTCAACCTCTACAACTGCCTCACGACTCATATGTGGTGAAGGATCAACCGACACAAAGCAAGTGCATCTTCACGTAAACCATAGAAGCAACTGAGCTCGTCGAATCTGATATGTGCCACACCCTAGAGAAGAAGAGACGTGAAAAGGCTCCCGAGGTCTGACTGAAAGTGAAATCTAATGGGAAGCAGAGTTGAGGGAGATTCGAGACTAACTCGGAGACATCCAGCAAGCATACCGAACGAAGGCCCCTGCCTTGGTTGATGCACTACTAGAGAAAGCCAAGCCCCCATTCACGGACGACATCATGAGATCCCAACTACCGTTTAGGTTTTAAATGCCCTAAATTATCCCCTATATAGGGTCGGGAGACTTGGCCGAGCATCTCGAGTCCTTCGGAGCCTAGATGGAGCTTCATGGCGCCTCAAGTCCTGTGATGTGGCGAGCATTCTCCCTAACCTTATCGGGGGTAGCGTGGAAATGGTATGGACACTTGAAGCCGAAATCCATTAGTTCTTTCACTCAACTCAGCAAGACTTTCATTACTCAGTTCATTGGTGGGAAAGACAGGAGAAAACCATCAACCCACCTCCTTACAATTACTCAGACAGAGGACGAGCTACTAAAAGACTACATCATCTATTTCAATGTTGAAGTTGTCCAGGTCGATTATTATTCTAAACAGATAGTTCTGGCTACCATGATAGTCAGCCTTAAATAAGGAAAGTTCTTCTTCTCTATTGGTAAGAAACCCCAACTACCTTCGCCAACCTACTTAACCGAGTTAAAAAAATATTCCAACGCCAAGGAACTCTTTAGTTTACGAAGAGCTAATTGATGAGAAAACAACTCAACTAAGAATAGGAAGTGAAAGGAAGAATGAGAGCCATTTACTATTAATGCCAAAAAAAAAGGAGGATGACCAAAATTGGGGCTAGCATACCAATCGACGTCTGGAAAGTCGCTTCCATCGATACACTTCCTTGAACACCAAGCTACCTCAGGTACTTAGGGAAACTAGGATGAGCAAGAAAACCTGATGACTGAGTTGAATCAATCAACCAAGCTCGGTAATAAGGCTTATCGGCCAACCCCGACCTCGACCTCGAGTACCGAGGAACGTATCAACTAAAAGACATAGAGGGTAAGCTCATGCCTCACCCATGGAACACTGAGCACTTGAAGATCTACTACCCATGAGGAAATTTGACAAGTTAAACAACTATGCTCGACTGATCACCTCAGTAAAAGCTACTTGTATTCGACTATGAGGTGCCTCTCCCAGTTGAGGGAAAAGGTCCCCTCTTTTGCTTTTGCTATTTTGTCTATCATCTTTATATACAAGCTCAATTATAAGGAAACCTCTCCCTGTTAAGAGGAAAAGTATTTCTTTATTTCCATATCTGGTGTGCTAGACCTGCGTGCTTGACCACAGGGAACCCCCCTTTATTGAAGGGAAAAGTCCCTCATCCTATCTACTATGTGCTCGACTGTGAGTGACCTCCCTCAATTAAAGGGACGAATGTGCTCTTTCTCATTCTTATGGTTTTCTCTATCATGCTCATGACTTACACATTCGACCATAAGGAACCTCCCCCAGTTAAAAGGTTCCTCATTTTTAATATTTTGTTTACAAGCTACACGATCTAAAAACCTACGTGCTCGACTATTGTATCTACTAAGTCATCATACATGACCACGCATGCATAAAGGCAAAACAATGCTTGTCACGCTGTGCATGACTCCTTATACGAAGATATTATCGTAATATCCTCCTCGATCACCACAGCAGGCCCGTCCTTACCAACCCCCCCCCCCCCCCCCCAAGTAAATACCGAGTGGTAAAATGAAGAAGTGCACACCAAGTGAGCCGACCTCCTGACCTTCCACACACTTGAAGCCTCTTGCTCGCATGACAGATCAATGTCACATCAGTTCAAAACTACTTACTTCCCGAGCCCTTGGAGATAATGCTCAGAAGTAGGGGCAATTGTTAAAGGTAAAATCAGACTGACCTGACGACTAGATATAAAATAAAGGGATCATAGGAAATTTCCTAGAGAAAGTGGAGTATCGACCCGACATCTGGTGCTGACCAATGACCTCAGGTACCGACCTCAACCTTGGAATAGAAAGAAGAATCCTCTCTATATACGGGTGAATTACCTCCCGAGATATCTGCCAAAAATCACACCGATCAAGGTAAAGTCGGAGATATTCTTGAAATTAGAGTTTGACTCCAATATAGCCCTCTCTAACGTATCCGTCGAACCAACCAAAACACGTAAGTGATCAAGAGATCTTATAAGTATGCTACCCATCATGTAAAAAGGTACACACAAATATACCAATTATACTATGCCTATTGTGAGTCCATATGCCTGACTTGGGCATTGGTGGGTCCTGGGCCTTAACCGATGTCCCCTGTGTATTCTCTTGTTCTCCATTAAATTGCAGGTACTTAGAAGCTCGTAGGAGGTGAGGTATGACGTCTCTTGTTCTTCATTAAATTGCAAGTAGAAGGTAGGCTAACAAGGAGAACCAGATTTCAGTATTAATAGTCTGTTTTCTAAATAGTGAGAAATCCAATAGTTCGTCTTACAGGCCCTGCTAAGATGGCCCACGGAACCACAAAACAGAATAAATGGACTATACTAGCCTTCTGATTAATGGACCTTCTTCTTTTAATGTGCAATATTGACTTTTTTATTTTATATTATTTTCTTTGTCCATTTGAAGACGATGAATTAGACGGCCAACACTGCTAGATTGGTGTTGCATTCTTGCTCTGATCTCATGTAGTGTCCACCAGATCAATGCTGGTGATGAAGAAAGACAATTTCATCTACCTTCATCAAATAACTCAACTCAACTTGACTAGATTCCACTAAGACTAACGGAAAACTCGATTTGGTCACAATTTAGTCCAAACTTGGTTTAAAAAACCTCAGCAAAACTCAAGAGGCTTATCACAACTACACATTGTTTACACCTGGTGTCACAACCCAAACTCGAAAACCGGGCTCACAAAATTCCCGATCGCCGAATCCGGTGCTGACAGCCTCCGCAGTACCCCATTCTCGGCTCCTTGCGTTCATATGCCAGATTCCGATCCTGGGATACTACAAGGAGAATTTTTTTTTTTGTACATTTAACTCGTAATAAACATAACCACAAGCATACTCAAATCACAAAGGCAACATCATCATCACATATCCACTAATATAAACATTTGAATACAATGCTGAAAGGGAAATACATGAATCGAAAATCAAGCTCCAGAAGACCGCTGCACGCTCCAAGCTCAACACTGCTGCAACCTAACATTACCTGCACGCATCTATCGTGCATAAGCTTATAGAAAGCTTAGAGGGTGGTGTAAGTGTGTGCACAAGGTAAGTGTCAAGTATTCAACGCAATGCCATAGTCATACAATACCGAAAATACTGGTAATCCATAAATCGTACCATATCGGAATAAGAAGAAATATTGACAAGATCATGAATTATCAGGGTAAACAGAAATACTGACAAGCTCATGACAAGATCATGAATTATCAGGGTAAACAGAAATACTGACAAGCTCATGACAAGATCATAAATCATACGATAACTAAGTAAGCGGAAATACGGACAATTTCATGAGTCAATCAATATCAGAATACGCAATATAGAACAACTATGCAAATGAGGAGTCATAAAGAGCTAGGTATCAGATGCCGAGGATGCGATGCAATATGCAATTCCTAATAAGTCTATGAATAGCATAAGTCGTATCTAGACCATATAATGCAGAAACACAGTAACCCAAAATGTCATATGCCATGAATGTAATGTAATATGCGTTGCAAATGGAAAGACCATGCTGGAGTGTGAAGTCGGGATGATAGTACGTAGTATCATAGGCTATGGGGTCCATCACAAGGGACTCTATCCAAACCAGTCCCATACCTAAATTTGGATAGTCAAACCCAATGTGGTAAACTCTTGATCTCAAGTTAGTCGCGCGCCCAACAGAAATCCTGGCCATGCGAAGGTACACAGCAATTAGTTGTGCACCACCAGCCCGAGTGGATAGTGAATGAATGAATATGCAATTCCAACTCAATAAGTCCACATATCAGTACGATTACTCTCTGAAAAATCACCGGGGTCTATTGCACTCCAAATCAGGTTACCGCCCATCGCACGTAATAAGGTGAGTGGAAGAGACCTCACTATCTGCCTGCCAATATCGGGCCCGGCTCATCCATAGCGGACCCATTTCTCGAGCTGGTCAGACTCAGCCTAGTAATGCTCCCTTCTCTCGGGCAGGTAAAGCCATACCCCTTTCCAACCGACCACGACACAGTGGGAGATGCGGTCTAACGGTATATGGCGCTCATGCGCTCATGCATCCACTCGGTCTAGACATTGGAGCAACCTCTGGAACCAAGAGGGTTTAGGGACTTTCACCCAGGGATATCTATAGCACCCTATGTAGAACAGATTTTCGGGGTCCCATCTGGCCATCCATGAAATACCTGTGGAAGCTACGACCCTGATGTCGTTAGGGCGTACAGTGATCACAATGCAAGATGCATGAGTCATACAATCCAATCATGCATCATTCCTACGCATACCATGTGCTCAGGTGAGACAATCTCTGCCTATCAAGGAGTCTCATAACAACCTGCCCAATGACATATGCAATAGTCAACCACATCTCATAACAAACATGTAGATGATGCGTATGGGCATGTATCATGATGTTATGTTGTCACATATTCATAATTGGTATCAATAACCGGTATGACAATCGACCTTGACAATGTGGACATTTAACCAATATTGCCCCCGAGGAATGACCCTCATAGATCCTAACATGTAGTGGACCCATGACCTCACACAAGGGCCAAATATACAACACCATAGGCCTCACTCAAGAGCTTAATACACATCATGATGGACCTTTCACATGGGCCTAACATACATCACAATGGCCTGACCCTCAAATGCATCACAATGGGCCTCAATTACGAGTCGCACATACACCATATAGGTCTCGACAATCGGGATCGATCGATAATCAGAATCGATAAATTGGTCATGTAAATCAGAATCGACAACTGGCCACGACAATCGGGGTCGATCAATAATCAGAGTCGGTAAATCAGTCACGTAAATCAGAATTGACAATCGGCCACGATAATTGGGGTTGATCAATAATCAGAGTTGGCAAATCGGTCACGACAATCGGATTGATTGATAACCAGAATCGGCAAATCGATCATGTAAATCAAAATCGGTAAGCGGCCACGACAATCAGGGTCGATCAATAATCAGAGTCGGCAAATCGGTCACGACAATCGGATCGATTAATAACCAGAATCGGCAAATTGGTCAAGGTAATCGGAGTCGGTAATCGGTCACGACAATCGGAATCGATCGATAATCAAAATCGGTAAATCGGTCATGTAAATCAGAATCGGCAATCGACCACGACAATCAGGGTCGATCAATAATCAGAGTCGGTAAATCGGTCACGTAAATCAGAATCGACAATCGGCCACGACAATCGGATCGATCGATAACCAGAATCGACAAATCGGTCACGGCAATCGGAGTCGATAATCGGTCACGACAATCAGAATCGATGGATAATCGGCCTCGAAATCGGAATCGGCAATCGACATCAATGAGAATGGCCTAGTAAGGCCTAAGGGAAGGTCATAATAAGGACATCTAACCGTCATTGCCCACACGTGGTGAATCTATTCTTCAGGGAGGTCGTACGGCTACACGGGGTCCCTAAGACCATTACTTTTGATCGTGACACGGAGTTCGTTAGCCACTTTTGACGGACTTTGTGGACTCGATTCGATACACGACTTCAATTCAGTAGCGCTTATCACCCACAGACTGATGGGCAGATCGAGGTGTGAATCACACGTTGGGAAACCTCCTTCGCTGTATTTCAGGAAAAAAATCGAAGCAGTAGGATTTGGCATTGTTTCAAGTAGAGTTTGCATTCAACAACATGGTGAACTGCTCAACAGGGAAATCACCGTTCCAGATTATCTACAGACGTGCCTCGCCATACACTTGACTTGGTCCCTCTGCCCAAGCTCCTAGGCACGTGTATTGCAGCAGAACATATGGCAGACAGGATCATGGGCTTCCATGCGAAAGTGTAGACCAAGCTACATGCTTCGAACGAGAAGTACAAGGAACAAGCGGACAAACATCGGTGACAAAAAGTGTTCGAAGTGGGCGACTGTGTTATGGTCTATCTGCGCAAAGAGAGATTTCCGACCAGGAGTACAACAAGTTGAAAAATAAGAAGATTGGACCGGTACCAATCATCCGAAAGATCAATGACAACGCTTATGTTGTTGATCTCCCAGATGACATGGCCATCTCACGGACTTTTAATGTCATGGACCTAACCGAGTATCATGAACCAGAGCATGACGAGAACTCGAGGACGAGTTCTTTTGAAGTGGAGGAGACTGATGTAGAGCAGGTCACGGACAGTTACATGGCCAAGATGGATCAGAAAAGGCCCGGTCGACGACAGAAGTGATCCGGACCATCGAACCTTAAATCGGGCGTATCTTGCAATCCGGAATGAGTTATCTGACGTAAAATATATGATTTTGGGGTAGAACGAGCTACTGAAGCCAACCAACCCCGCTACGCCGGGTTGCGCAGCCCGGAATTGCGAAAAACCCCTGGATCGATGGTCGTTTCCCCGTTTTAATTTCGCTTTTACTATAAATAGTAAGTTTTAGTTTGATTATAACTCTTCATCCGTCGGGCTTTAGGAGTTGCGCCCAACGTGAAAAGAGCTTAGAATAATTAGGAGAACGGTTTGGTGAAGCCAAATAGGACACTTACTATTTTTGGCTGAAAACCTTGCACACTAGTAGACATCACGACCGTCTATAAATAGTAAGTTTACTATTTATAGTAAGTCGCGGATTCTAAGAGTTTGAGTTGTAGTTTGATTCTGATTTCTTTCCCATTGCTTGGTACCCCTATTTAAAGGGTTGTGAACTCGTTTTTATTCATCAATTAATCAATTTCGAATTTATTAGAATTTATTTCTATTTTCTGCTTTCTTTCCTCGTGGATTCGAGAAGTCTCTGTGAGGAGTCCAGAGAAGCTCCGTGGATTCGGAGTAGTTATCCTCATCACGTTCATCCCTGCGTCAAGGTCACAACTGAAAGTGAAATCTAATGGGAAGCAGAGTTGAGGGAGATTCGAGACTAACTCGGAGACATCCAGCAAGCATACCGAACGAAGGCCCCTGCCTTGGTTGATGCACTACTAGAGAAAGCCAAGCCCCCATTCACGGACGACATCATGAGATCCCAACTACCGTTTAGGTTTTAAATGCCCTAAATTATCCCCTATATAGGGTCGGGAGACTTGGCCGAGCATCTCGAGTCCTTCGGAGCCTAGATGGAGCTTCATGGCGCCTCAAGTCCTGTGATGTGGCGAGCATTCTCCCTAACCTTATCGGGGGTAGCGTGGAAATGGTATGGACACTTGAAGCCGAAATCCATTAGTTCTTTCACTCAACTCAGCAAGACTTTCATTACTCAGTTCATTGGTGGGAAAGACAGGAGAAAACCATCAACCCACCTCCTTACAATTACTCAGACAGAGGACGAGCTACTAAAAGACTACATCATCTATTTCAATGTTGAAGTTGTCCAGGTCGATTATTATTCTAAACAGATAGTTCTGGCTACCATGATAGTCAGCCTTAAATAAGGAAAGTTCTTCTTCTCTATTGGTAAGAAACCCCAACTACCTTCGCCAACCTACTTAACCGAGTTAAAAAAATATTCCAACGCCAAGGAACTCTTTAGTTTACGAAGAGCTAATTGATGAGAAAACAACTCAACTAAGAATAGGAAGCGAAAGGAAGAATGAGAGCCATTTACTATTAATGCCAAAAAAAAAGGAGGATGACCAAAATTGGGGCTAGCATACCAATCGACGTCTGGAAAGTCGCTTCCATCGATACACTTCCTTGAACACCAAGCTACCTCAGGTACTTAGGGAAACTAGGATGAGCAAGAAAACCTGATGACTGAGTTGAATCAATCAACCAAGCTCGGTAATAAGGCTTATCGGCCAACCCCGACCTCGACCTCGAGTACCGAGGAACGTATCAACTAAAAGACATAGAGGGTAAGCTCATGCCTCACCCATGGAACACTGAGCACTTGAAGATCTACTACCCATGAGGAAATTTGACAAGTTAAACAACTATGCTCGACTGATCACCTCAGTAAAAGCTACTTGTATTCGACTATGAGGTGCCTCTCCCAGTTGAGGGAAAAGGTCCCCTCTTTTGCTTTTGCTATTTTGTCTATCATCTTTATATACAAGCTCAATTATAAGGAAACCTCTCCCTGTTAAGAGGAAAAGTATTTCTTTATTTCCATATCTGGTGTGCTAGACCTGCGTGCTTGACCACAGGGAACCCCCCTTTATTGAAGGGAAAAGTCCCTCATCCTATCTACTATGTGCTCGACTGTGAGTGACCTCCCTCAATTAAAGGGACGAATGTGCTCTTTCTCATTCTTATGGTTTTCTCTATCATGCTCATGACTTACACATTCGACCATAAGGAACCTCCCCCAGTTAAAAGGTTCCTCATTTTTAATATTTTGTTTACAAGCTACACGATCTAAAAACCTACGTGCTCGACTATTGTATCTACTAAGTCATCATACATGACCACGCATGCATAAAGGCAAAACAATGCTTGTCACGCTGTGCATGACTCCTTATACGAAGATATTATCGTAATATCCTCCTCGATCACCACAGCAGGCCCGTCCTTACCCCCCCCCAAGTAAATACCGAGTGGTAAAATGAAGAAGTGCACACCAAGTGAGCCGACCTCCTGACCTTCCACACACTTGAAGCCTCTTGCTCGCATGACAGATCAATGTCACATCAGTTCAAAACTACTTACTTCCCGAGCCCTTGGAGATAATGCTCAGAAGTAGGGGCAATTGTTAAAGGTAAAATCAGACTGACCTGACGACTAGATATAAAATAAAGGGATCATAGGAAATTTCCTAGAGAAAGTGGAGTATCGACCCGACATCTGGTGCTGACCAATGACCTCAGGTACCGACCTCAACCTTGGAATAGAAAGAAGAATCCTCTCTATATACGGGTGAATTACCTCCCGAGATATCTGCCAAAAATCACACCGATCAAGGTAAAGTCGGAGATATTCTTGAAATTAGAGTTTGACTCCAATATAGCCCTCTCTAACGTATCCGTCGAACCAACCAAAACACGTAAGTGATCAAGAGATCTTATAAGTATGCTACCCATCATGTAAAAAGGTACACACAAATATACCAATTATACTATGCCTATTGTGAGTCCATATGCCTGACTTGGGCATTGGTGGGTCCTGGGCCTTAACCGATGTCCCCTGTGTATTCTCTTGTTCTCCATTAAATTGCAGGTACTTAGAAGCTCGTAGGAGGTGAGGTATGACGTCTCTTGTTCTTCATTAAATTGCAAGTAGAAGGTAGGCTAACAAGGAGAACCAGATTTCAGTATTAATAGTCTGTTTTCTAAATAGTGAGAAATCCAATAGTTCGTCTTACAGGCCCTGCTAAGATGGCCCACGGAACCACAAAACAGAATAAATGGACTATACTAGCCTTCTGATTAATGGACCTTCTTCTTTTAATGTGCAATATTGACTTTTTTATTTTATATTATTTTCTTTGTCCATTTGAAGACGATGAATTAGACGGCCAACACTGCTAGATTGGTGTTGCATTCTTGCTCTGATCTCATGTAGTGTCCACCAGATCAATGCTGGTGATGAAGAAAGACAATTTCATCTACCTTCATCAAATAACTCAACTCAACTTGACTAGATTCCACTAAGACTAACGGAAAACTCGATTTGGTCACAATTTAGTCCAAACTTGGTTTAAAAAACCTCAGCAAAACTCAAGAGGCTTATCACAACTACACATTGTTTACACCTGGTGTCACAACCCAAACTCGAAAACCGGGCTCACAAAATTCCCGATCGCCGAATCCGGTGCTGACAGCCTCCGCAGTACCCCATTCTCGGCTCCTTGCGTTCATATGCCAGATTCCGATCCTGGGATACTACAAGGAGAATTTTTTTTTTTGTACATTTAACTCGTAATAAACATAACCACAAGCATACTCAAATCACAAAGGCAACATCATCATCACATATCCACTAATATAAACATTTGAATACAATGCTGAAAGGGAAATACATGAATCGAAAATCAAGCTCCAGAAGACCGCTGCACGCTCCAAGCTCAACACTGCTACAACCTAACATTACCTGCACGCATCTATCGTGCATAAGCTTATAGAAAGCTTAGAGGGTGGTGTAAGTGTGTGCACAAGGTAAGTGTCAAGTATTCAACGCAATGCCATAGTCATACAATACCGAAAATACTGGTAATCCATAAATCGTACCATATCGGAATAAGAAGAAATATTGACAAGATCATGAATTATCAGGGTAAACAGAAATACTGACAAGCTCATGACAAGATCATGAATTATCAGGGTAAACAGAAATACTGACAAGCTCATGACAAGATCATAAATCATACGATAACTAAGTAAGCGGAAATACGGACAATTTCATGAGTCAATCAATATCAGAATACACAATATAGAACAGCTATGCAAATGAGGAGTCGTAAAGAGCCAGGTATCAGATGCCGAGGATGCGATGCAATATGCAATTCCTGATAAGTCTATGAATAGCATTAGTCGTATCTAGACCATATAATGCAGAAATACAGTAACCCAAAATGTCATATGCCATAAATGTAATGCAATATGCGGTGCAAATGGAACGACCATGCTAGAGTGTGAAGTCGGGATGATAGTACGTAGTATCATAGGCTATGGGGTCCATCACAAGGGACTCTATCCAAACCAGTCCCATACCTAAATTTGGATAGTCAAACCCAATGTGGTAAACTCCTCTCACGTGCCCCACCCGAAATCCTGGCCATGCGAAGGTACCTCAATCAGTAGTTACGCACCGAGTGGATAGTGAATGAATGAATATGCAATTCCAACTCAATAAGTCCACATATCGATATAACTTGGAAAATCATCAGGGTCTATTGCACTCCAAATCAGGTTACCGCCATCGCCCGTAATAAGGTGAGTGGAAGAGACCTCACTATCTCGCGAATATCGGGCCGGCTCTCCATAGCGGACCCATTTCTAAGGTCGGACTCCTAGTAACCCCTTCTCTGGGCAGGTAAAGCCATACCCCTTTCCCCGACCACGACACGGTGGGAGATGCGGTCCGGTATATGGCGCTCATGCGCTCATGCATCCACTCGCTAGACATTGGAGCAACCTCCGGAACCGGAGGGTTTAGGGACTTTCACCCGGGGATATCTATAGCACCCTAGAACCGAGCATTTTCGGTGTCCCATCCGGCCATCCATGATATGCTGTGAAGCCTACGACCCGATGTCGTTAGGACGTACAATGATCATAATGTAAGATGCATGAGTCATACAATCCAGTCATGTATCAATCCTACGCATACCGTACGCTCATGTGAGATAACTTCCGCCTATCAGGGAGTCTCATAACAACGCGCTCAATGACATATGCAATGATCAATCACATCTCATAACAAATATGCAGATGATGTGTATGGGCATGTATCATGATGCTATGCTGTCACATACTCATAATCGGTATCAATAATCGGCATAGACAATCGACCTCAACAATGTAGACATTTAACCAACATTGCCCCCGAGGAATGGCCCTCATAGATCCTAACATATAGTGGACCCATGACCTCACACAAAGGCCAAATATACAACACCATGGGCCTCGCTCAAGAGCTTAATACACATCATGATGGACCTTTCACATGGGCCTAACATATCTCACAATGCGCTCCATTGCACGACCCTCAAATGCATCACAATGGGCCTCAACTACGAGTCGCATATACACCATATAGGTCTCAACAATCGAAATCGACACTTGGACTCGGCCTCGACAATTGGAGTCAGAATAATTAGAGTCGGTAAATCAGTCACGTAAATCAGAATTGACAATCGGCCACGATAATTGGGGTTTATCAATAATCAGAGTTGGCAAATCGGTCACGACAATCAGATTGATTGATAACCAAAATCGGTAAATCAGTCATGTAAATCAGAATCGGCAAGCGGCCACGACAATCGGGGTCGATCAATAATCAAAGTCGACAAATCGGTCACGACAATCGGATCGATTAATAACCAGAATCGGCAAATTGGTCACGACAATCGAAGTCGGTAATCGATCACGACAATTGAAATCGATCGATAATCAGAATCGACAAATTGGTCATGTAAATCAGAATCGGCAATTGACCACGACAATCGGGGTCGATCAATAATCAGAGTCGGTAAATCGGTCACGTAAATCAGAATCGACAATCGGCCACGACAATCGGATCGATCGATAACCAGAATCGACAAATCGGTCACGGCAATCGGAGTCGATAATCGGTCACGACAATCAGAATCGATGGATAATCGGCCTCGAAATCGGAATCGGCAATCGACATCAATGAGAATGGCCTAGTAAGGCCTAAGGGAAGGTCATAATAAGGACATCTAACCGTCATTGCCCATCAATGTGGACATCTAACTAACATTGCTCCCAATGAGTGGCCCACATAGGGCTAAACATATAGTGGGCCCATTGCCTCACACAAAGGCCTAATATACATCGCAATGGGCCTCATACAAGGGCTACATACCCATCACTATGGGCCTCGAATACATCCCAATGGGCCATGAGATATGGGCTGAAGATCTCAATGGGCCACGACCCATGGGCCTCAGATACATCAAGTGGGCTGCATTACATGGGCCTCATATGCAACACGTTGGGCCTCATGGATGGGCCACAAATACATCGAGGTGGGCCTCATGGATGGGCTACAAATATACCAAGGTGGGCCTTGTATACGTCAAGTGGGCCGCATCAATGGGTCGCACCAGTGGGCCTCACCAAACGGGCCATAAATATATATACCGATGGGCCTCGCCAAATGGGCCATAAATACACAATAGGCAGACCCTGCACATGGGCCTTAAATACATTACACGGGCCTCACTAAATGGGCCACAAGTGGGCTTGGACCACAACAAAATCATTTCAACAGTTGTAGGTGTAACATGTGCATTACTGCACACTATTATAGGGGTACATGGTTCACTAATGTGATCAGCACTGTCCAAACATTTCCCAAGTAAATCAGCACCACCCAAACATTGCCAATGTTAATCTGCACCATCCAAACATATCCAGCACTGTCCAGAATTGTCTGGACGGTGTGGATGAAAGAAATACATCATGGTGTGATCCAAGCGGTAGACAGATGGACGGCATGGATATACGTTACATGCATTAAGGCGGCTCACATCCATGTAATGGACAGTGTGAATAAAACCCATACATCAGTGGGTATAAAACACATACATTGAGTGGGTCCCACATAAGGACAATGTGAATAAAATACATACATCTTGGTAGGGTGCACGGTGGTGGGACCCACCATGTCTGCTGATGCTCACCATAACAATAAGGTGGCTGGGATGTGGTAGCCAGCCAATCATCATCAAGTAAGGTGGGTCCCACGGCATTTGAATGGACGGCATGGGTTAAACAACACATCAATGTGGGGCGTACGAGATACTGTAGAGGGATGGATGGTTAGATATAACACATACCTAGTGGAACCCACGAGCTGCAAATGTCAGCTGATATATATAGATTATATAATATTGTAATATATTATAATATCATATCAAGATGATATAATATAATATATAATATTATATTATCACATAACATGGGGTACATAAGAAGAGCCACCGTCCAGAGACCCCTGGATGCTCTGGACGGTGCTGATCTAACTCACAAAATCAAGGTGGGCTCCACACGTGTGGATATGAAATGCATATCATAGTGGCCCCCGCCTGCCCGATGAATGGACGGTTCTCAGATCAGAACCAAGGCCGTTGCTAACATCCCCAGCAATTATATGGCTGTGTGCGGTACACAAGCCAATATGTTTACAGTAAGTGGGTCCCATGTGGGGTCCACCATAACATTTACTTTCCATCCCACCCGTTGGTAAGGTCACAAAGACCTAAATCAAGGGGATAAACAAATTTCGCATTAACCCAAAACTTCTATGATACCCAAAAAGAGTTTCAATGGCAGCCATTTAATCTCACTGTTCCCTGTAATGTGGGCCACCTGAGTTCTAGGTATAGCTGATCTTTGGGGTGGCCCACGGTCAGCAGGGGGGCCACCTAATGCACGGTGTGGATAATCGGCACACATCACGGTGGGGCCCGTGGGTCCCTGCCCCTTTTTACCGTCCACGGCGCAACCACTGCTGTGCACACTGCTGACAGCAGCAACGCTTGCTGCTGCAAATTTTTTTTTTTTTTTTTGAAAATAAGAATTTCTGAGGATTTTCTATGGTAGGGCCCGCGTCCGGAAAATCTAATCTAGCCATTGGATTCTATGGCCCATGACAGGCTAAATGAGCCTAATGTTTGAGATATTTTGGGTGTATAAAAACATCAGGGGAGATTTCAAGGGTAGAAAATACTGTTTTCTATGCTATGGTCCGCCGAATAATTGAATTTACTTCATTTTTTGGCTCAACGCTTAAAATAAGCTAGGGAGTAGAATAGACGGCATGGATTACATTAATACATCAAGGTGGGGCCTGTATAAGTGACCCACCAAAAAGTCTAAAATCCCACTGACGTTATGTGTGTGTGTGTGTGTGTGTGTGTGTGTGTGTGTATATATATTATATTTATATTTTTTTTGTTAGCTTGTCAGTACACACCCATGTGAGTCCACGAAATCCATGTTAGCCAGCTTCACGTCCAGCGTCTCTGGACACTGGACGGCTTGGATAAACACGTTATTATGGTGGGTCCCACATGTATGTGGCCCATGCTTTATCAAGGTGGGTTCCACATGAACGTGGCCCACCTAATGGGTTTGCTAATGTTTTCTCATCATCCATAAGGTAAGGTTCACATGACTTGAATGGTTGGGATAAGACATATATCAAGGTGGGGTCCATCCAAGTGGGCCACACATCACACAAAAATGAAAAAGGGAGAGAGAGAGAGAAGCACCCACTTTAGATCTTGGACTTCTTCTTCCACCAATGTGATCTAGAGCTCCAAGGGAACAAGATTCAATGGTTGGGATTGATTTTGGAGGGTTGGATTTAGGGGTGGAGAGCTTGCAAAAGGGTTGAAAATGGAGAGCTCTCATGGACGTGGGGAGCTTCCTCTTATTAGGAAATAAGAAAGAAAGAGGGAGGGAGAGAGATAAGAGAGAGAGAGATGTGATGGCAATTAATGAGTTTGACTTATGGGGAAAAGGGGAGGGGTTGTTGCTTGTAAGGGGTTAAGGCTAGGGGTAGGGTAGGGTGATGTCACCCCTAGGGTGACATCATAGTAATTATATTTCTAGGGAAGTACAACAACAGGGATAGGTGAGTCCCACGATCAAGCGATCAACAACCAAGATAATGTACGGGCCGGATCTCATAATCTGAGCGTCGCATTGATGCACAAGACGCGTCGTCGGAACTACGGCAACGGCGCGGTCGTAATGACATAGGTCTCGTTTTGAGTCAGCTCGGGTTTATAGGATGTCACTCAAGAGCGTGCGCCAATGCTATTTACGCGTCGCGAGTCGTCGGAATTCGACTGGGAGGACCGTGGAAGTTTATGGAATAGTACGGGCTAGGATATGGGTCTTACACCTGGCCTGGAGCAGCCCAATCAAATGGTCTAGGATATACCACGTATCAGCTATGTCATGTGGTGTAAATGAACTTCAAAGGAGAGAGTTAGAGGCGTGCTCATGTGGGATTATTAAATGGTAAAGTTTTATTAAAAGCAACTCTCTGAAAACCAGGATCCCATTAAAGAAAATATCTATCAAGTATTAAATGGTAGTCCTACTAAAAGTAACCCTCTTAGATGCCAAAGTCACCTAACTTAAGGACTCTAGCAAGTTTCCTATGTAGGAGTCCAGTGATATGAGGACTCTAGCTGACACACAATCTGAATAAGTGAGGATATCTCTCTTGTATAGATGAGCATACGTGATAGGCTATGCTTACATAGAGAATCAAGGAAATTTGCACAGCTGTTCAAATCTTTTATGATGTTAAGGATTACATAAGACCATCACCTCCTATAAGCCTATACAACACTCCATGAAAAGCTGAAGGACAGATCAACAGACACCAACACAATCAAACCCAGCTCTACACTGCTCGTTTACTATAGAAACTTACCTTTTTATTTTATTTTAGCCCCTATCGTTGCTCATAGCATTGGGGTCTTAGTTTTTAGTCTATAGTTTATCTCTTCACCCTTCATTCACGGTATCCTGTTGGATCATAAGGAAATAGCTTAGTTTCAAATAGAAGACTTTGAGATTCTCCTATTACGTGCTAGGTGATTCCATTGGCCATCTTACCACAAAGTTTAGTCTACACCAGATGATGAATAGATAGTCAAATTACGACCGTCTTGGCATGTGCTTGGTTCCTGCCAAGACCATGAACTGACTGGCACTTCATCGACCATCTCATCTTTAAACACAATTTCAACAGAGTGATGAACAAATTGTTGAAGATCTACCTTCCATCATCCATATCTTCATGAAGCTCAATTTTCAATCGAGTAAGAAACATACGACTATCCCACACATCACGATTGTCCCGTTATGAAGCTTAGTCTGCACTGGCTAATGAACGAATCATTATCTCTCAAGCCGATTGTGAGTGTCAATTGTAAAAATCATTAATAGAATACTTTTGGCTTGTATTTTCTTTCACTATTATTTTTATTGTTGAACTACGGTCGTTATCACGTTAAAAGAACAATATTAAATGAAAGGAAAAAAAAATCCATTTACAAGGACTAATCCTTGCGTTTCTAAAATCGCTTGATTGTTCTAACTGTCAATGGCTAAAAAGGCAATAGATCCCACAGATTCAGTCTTAATTAGTCTATCTCAATGCGGGGGCACCAATGTTTAATCGAACTCGAGTCGAGTACGACTCTAGCATGCTCACACTATCCTAATCACGCACGCTTTATCGAATACAAGCCTTTATTAACATGTGTGGCCTTGTGTTTAATTGAATCATATAAATATATTTTTTGACATGCCCGGTGGGATGCGTATGTTACTAAAAGTTTAACAGATTAATAATATAGTGAGAAGATCTAAAATCAAAAAGAAAAAAGAAAATCAAGGAAGGCTTATGCAGAAGGCTATGACCTTGGAAGCCAATCATCTCCCAACATCTATAATCCATCAGCCTGGGTCCTCTAACGATAATGTACTAGAGAACATCATACACCTTTTAGATGACTTACATGACAAAATACATGCTCTCATGTGACAAATGGAAGAACAGTGGAAAATACAAGTTGATTTTGTCAACAAGATGATAGAATTTCTAGAAATTCTTAATAAAAGAATGCCACTTCTTGACAATCGACTTAAAATATTATTCTTCTAGTGAATGCAGGCTTCGGAAGAACGGCTAAGCCTTAAGTAAGGCTTGGCTAATTAGATTAGATCATTGTTTCTCAAACCAATTAAGAAACGACAACAAATGACTGACTATACGGCTAACATAATTAGTATGATTCCCCATAACTCATACCTTGAGGGTAGTATTGTGTCGGCATTAACGAGCTTGAGAGCAACCTCTCATACTTCTGGTGCCACACCTTTACTATTATGTGTTAAATAACTCAAGGGAAACCTCTTGTGTCATTGACACCCCATAAAAAGGAAAAATTGTCCGTGAAAAAGTAAAGTTGGTTAATAAGAAAAAAAAAACTAAAAGGCTATCAAATTCATAGAAATAGTTTGTGAATTGTAAAAATGATCAGGAATAGTAAAATGGTCAGGAATAGTGAAATGGCTAGTGAATAGTAAAATGGCCGGTGAATAGTAAAAAATAGTAGGGAATAGTAAAATAATTGATGAATAGTGAAACGCTTGGTGAATAGTGAAAATGGTCGTGAATACTGAAAATGGCCATCAGAATAATAAAAAAAAGTTGTCAAAATAATTTTAAAAAAGGCCATCAAAGCAATGATGACTAATATGGCCAGCTTGACTAAAGTGGCCAATTTGACGACCAGAACGACCGATGAATAGTGAAAATGGCCGTAAATAGTGAACACGTGGTGAACAGTGAAAATGACCATTGAATTTTTTTTAAAAAAAAAGCTATCAAAATAGTTTTAAAGGCCGTCAAAACAACAACCAATGGTGACTAATGTGGCCAACCCAACTATAATGGCCAATATGATGACCAGAATGACTGACCTAACGGCCAATTTGACTAAGATATATATGCTTTATAATGAGAATCTTAGAGGGCAACAGAAGAGACGTCCATCCTAACAGTTGATTGGATAAAAAAACTTATCAAGAATCATTCAATGTTTCTTTACATTCTCCGAGTTTATTCTCTGAATGTAAAGAGATGTGGGGGGGCATTGTCTACACCTGGCTTAACGCGTCAAAAATCAAACGGTGTAGAAAGTGCCACATGGTAGTAATGCCACACATGTTGTTGATGAACTTGAAAAGGGGAGTTAGAGATATGCACATGTGGAAGCATTAAATGTTAGAGTTCTATCAAAAGCAACTCTTCACAAAATAAGATCCCATCAAAGCAAATATCTACTAAGCATTAAATGCTAGTCATACCAAAAACAACCCTCTTAAATGATAAAGTTATATGACGTGAGGATCTTAGCAAGTTTTCTATATAGGAGTCTAGTGACACGAGGACTCTAGTTGACACACGATCCAAATAAGTGAGGATATATCTCTTATACAAGTGGTTTTATGCAATAAGCTATACTTATATGGAGAATCCATGAGATTTGCATAACTGATTGTTTAAATCTTTCATGATATCAAAGACTACGTAAGGCCAGTGCCTCCTAAAAGCTTATACAAACAACACTTCACAAAGAGTTGAATGACAGATCAATAAACACCAACAAAATCAAACCTAATGCTACATTACTTGTCACCATGGACACTTATCTTTTTATTTTATTGTAGCCCCATCGCTGCTCATGGAATGAAGCCCTAACATTTAGTTCGTAGTTTATCTATCTATCCTTCATTCACAACATCCCACTAGATCGCAAAGAAGATCACTTAGTTTCAAACAAAAGGTTGGCTTTCTTGCTACGTGCTAGGTGAGTCCATCAGGTATCTCACCATAAACTTTAGTCCACATTAGATGATGAACAGATAATCGAATTACGACCATCTTGCCATGTGCTTAGTTCCCGACAAGACCATGAACAAATAGTCACCTCACTGATCATCTCCCCATGAAGCTCGATTCTGATTGAGTGCCGAACTGATTGTCGAAGATTCACCCTCCATCAGTTGTCCCTCCATGAAGCCCAATTTTTGATTAAGTAATGATTAGATGACTATCCCATTCATCACAATTGTCCTTTTACGAAGCTTAGTCCACACCGAGTAATGAACGGATTGTCATCCCTCAAGCTAATCGTAAGTGTCAACCGTAAAAATCATTAATAGAATACTTTCAAATTTTATCTCTTTTTCTTCTCTATTATTTTTATTTTTAAACTATAGTTGCCATTATACTGAAAGAAAAGTTTTGACCATAAGAAAAAAAATCAATTTGAAAGGACTAGCTTTACATTTTTTAAATCGCCTAATTGCGATAACCATCAGTAGTGTTTGATTGAATCACACAAACACACACACATTACTTATGTGGCAGTGTTTAATTGAATCACACAAACACATCTGATTCATGCGATTTGTTATCCACTGTCACATCTGATTCATGCGATTTGTTACCCACCAACATATCTGATTCATGCTAGTTTCTTTGGAAGACGAGGCTAGTGTTTAATTGAATCACATATATCTGATTCATGCCAGGTTCTTTAGAGAAGGCGGTCGAATATGGGCCTTCTTATGTGGCCTAGTGTTTAATTGAATCACGCAAACACACACATTACTTATAGATTATTTAAACTTTATATATAAACTCATCTAAGTTTATTAGAAACTTGTCTGAGATTTCGAGTTGACTTGACTGGTTTTGGGTTGAGAAGAGTTCTCATGTTTTCAAACTATGTATGGCACAATGAACCAGATTATGTTATTTTGTAACTTTCAAAATATGCATGGCCAACATGTCACATGTACAATACATCCAATCCGTGTAAAAGGTGGGCCACACCCTGATAACCAACTGGTATGAAAATCAGGCTATTTTCACTCATTTGGGTGGCCACACTAGTACACTGATTCATATAATTGACCTACATTGATTTTAAAGCTTATCCCACTCGTTGAGTAGGTTGGTCGGATCTTCACATCGAGTGATCATTATAGTGTGGCCCACATTTTTTCACTCATTTGAAATGCTGCATATGTGAGATGGTCCTTTCATGAAATGATCACATGCTACACCTGCATGTTATCTCTTTCATTCAGCCATTTGTTACCCACTAACATATCTGATTCATGCCAGGTTCTTTGGAAGACGAGGCTAACCCTTTACTGGATATTTAATAAAAGGGTGCATTTGGTTACACTAAATATTATAAAAATAATAAGGATTTTTATGAAGTCTTGCCCATTTCCTAGCTCTATTAGACATAAACATCCACAAAATATACCTTTAGAAATTGCATCCTCATTTTAAGGAGTCTCATGTATTCTTAGGCAAAGCTAAATATCCCAAATCGATAAAAGAAGAGGATTGGAATGAAATTGATATGAAGATCATTAACACAATTCAATTGTGCTTGACTGATGAAGTCCTTTACAATGTCATCAATGAGATGACCATCGCAGGATTGTGGGTAAAGTTGGAGAGCATTTACATGATGAAGTCGCTCTCTAATCCTCTATATCTGAAGAGACAGTTTTACACTCTAAAGATGGTGGAATGGTTAGATCTCTCTGAATAAAGCAGTGTCTTCAACAAACTAGTTTGCAAACTGACAAGTGTGGATGTGAAGATCGACGAAGAAGACGAAGCCCTAATCTTGTTGATAACCCTTCTGGATTCATATAAGAATCTGGTGGATACTTTATGCCATGATAGGGACCTCGACACCATTATATTGGCCCTTCAATTAAAGCAATAGAGAAGGAATAATGGTGGGGAAGGTATTTTACGGGTGCACTGGTTGCAAAGGGGAGATCTTTAGAATGAGAGAAAGCTAAGTTGCAATTAAGGTTGAAGTTGAAGGGCAAAAGGAAGTTGAAGTATTGGAATTGTTACATGACATGACATATGAAGAAGAATTACACAAATCCCAAAACTCTAAAAGATGATAATTCACCAAACGAGGCAAATATAATGAAATCTAGTGAAGGCAAGAGTGGTTGTGACATATTGTCCATGTCTAAGGTCATCCACTTGTATAACAAGTGGATTTTAGATAGGAGGGCATCATATCACATGTATTCTCATCAGAATTGGTTCATTACATACAATGAGTATGAGGGTGGCCCGATGCTTATGAGCAATGATCTGCCTATAAGATGATTGGAATTGGATCAGTCCATTTAAGAATGTTCGATAGGGTGGAGCATACTCCAATAGATGTAAGGCACATCCCAGACTTGAAGAAAAATTTATTATCTTTGGGAGCTCCTAAGGCACTCAGATATAAATTTGTTGGGTATGAAGGTGTCGTAGAAGTTTTTAAAGAAACACTCACTGTTATGAAATCACATATAAAAGGAAACCTTTACAGGTTAATTGGGAGCACTGATCGGGTGAAGCTGCAACGTTTGTAGCAAAATTCACGTTAGCATGTGTATCACATTTGCGCCTAAGCCACATGAGCGAGCATGATATAAAGGTATTATTTAATCATGATTTAATTTCTTCTTTTAAAATTTTTAATTTAGATGTATGTGAGTATTGCATATATGGTAAACCATCAAGATTGCCATTTTAAATTGGGAAGCATATTACTAAAGGACAACGTGACTATGTGCATTCTGATGCGTGGGGGTCATCGCCCGTTGGTTCTGGAGGAGTGTCATTATTCTTTGTAACATTCATTGATGACTTTTCTAGAATAGTTAGGGTTTATTTACTAAAACATAAATCTAATATGTTTATCACTTTCAAGTCGTGGAATATTATGGTTAAAAAATATTTAGGGTAAAAATTAAAAGTTTTGACAACGGATAACGATGAATAATTTACTTTTAATGAATTTAGTAAATTTTATAAGAACGATGGGATCACGAGGCATAACACAGTAAAGCATACACCAAAGAAGAATGGTGTGACAGAGCGTATGAATCAGACTCTTTTGGAAATAGCCCGAAGCAAAAAAAAAAGAGCTATGGGTCGAGTCCATTAACATGGCTTGCTATTTAGTAAATTGTTCCCCATCTATATTGATTGATTGCAGAATTTCAAACGAGAAATGTATTGGTTAGGAAGGAGCAGCCCAATCAAATGGTCTAGGATATACCACGTATCAGCTATGTCATGTGGTGTAAATGAACTTCAAAGGAGAGAGTTAGAGGCGTGCTCATGTGGGATTATTAAATGGTAAAGTTTTATTAAAAGCAACTCTCTGAAAACCAGGATCCCATTAAAGAAAATATCTATCAAGTATTAAATGGTAGTCCTACTAAAAGTAACCCTCTTAGATGCCAAAGTCACCTAACTTAAGGACTCTAGCAAGTTTCCTATGTAGGAGTCCAGTGATATGAGGACTCTAGCTGACACACAATCTGAATAAGTGAGGATATCTCTCTTGTATAGATGAGCATACGTGATAGGCTATGCTTACATAGAGAATCAAGGAAATTTGCACAGCTGTTCAAATCTTTTATGATGTTAAGGATTACATAAGACCATCACCTCCTATAAGCCTATACAACACTCCATGAAAAGCTGAAGGACAGATCAACAGACACCAACACAATCAAACCCAGCTCTACACTGCTCGTTTACTATAGAAACTTACCTTTTTATTTTATTTTAGCCCCTATCGTTGCTCATAGCATTGGGGTCTTAGTTTTTAGTCTATAGTTTATCTCTTCACCCTTCATTCACGGTATCCTGTTGGATCATAAGGAAATAGCTTAGTTTCAAATAGAAGACTTTGAGATTCTCCTATTACGTGCTAGGTGATTCCATTGGCCATCTTACCACAAAGTTTAGTCTACACCAGATGATGAATAGATAGTCAAATTACGACCGTCTTGGCATGTGCTTGGTTCCTGCCAAGACCATGAACTGACTGGCACTTCATCGACCATCTCATCTTTAAACACAATTTCAACAGAGTGATGAACAAATTGTTGAAGATCTACCTTCCATCATCCATATCTTCATGAAGCTCAATTTTCAATCGAGTAAGAAACATACGACTATCCCACACATCACGATTGTCCCGTTATGAAGCTTAGTCTGCACTGGCTAATGAACGAATCATTATCTCTCAAGCCGATTGTGAGTGTCAATTGTAAAAATCATTAATAGAATACTTTTGGCTTGTATTTTCTTTCACTATTATTTTTATTGTTGAACTACGGTCGTTATCACGTTAAAAGAACAATATTAAATGAAAGGAAAAAAAAATCCATTTACAAGGACTAATCCTTGCGTTTCTAAAATCGCTTGATTGTTCTAACTGTCAATGGCTAAAAAGGCAATAGATCCCACAGATTCAGTCTTAATTAGTCTATCTCAATGCGGGGGCACCAATGTTTAATCGAACTCGAGTCGAGTACGACTCTAGCATGCTCACACTATCCTAATCACGCACGCTTTATCGAATACAAGCCTTTATTAACATGTGTGGCCTTGTGTTTAATTGAATCATATAAATATATTTTTTGACATGCCCGGTGGGATGCGTATGTTACTAAAAGTTTAACAGATTAATAATATAGTGAGAAGATCTAAAATCAAAAAGAAAAAAGAAAATCAAGGAAGGCTTATGCAGAAGGCTATGACCTTGGAAGCCAATCATCTCCCAACATCTATAATCCATCAGCCTGGGTCCTCTAACGATAATGTACTAGAGAACATCATACACCTTTTAGATGACTTACATGACAAAATACATGCTCTCATGTGACAAATGGAAGAACAGTGGAAAATACAAGTTGATTTTGTCAACAAGATGATAGAATTTCTAGAAATTCTTAATAAAAGAATGCCACTTCTTGACAATCGACTTAAAATATTATTCTTCTAGTGAATGCAGGCTTCGGAAGAACGGCTAAGCCTTAAGTAAGGCTTGGCTAATTAGATTAGATCATTGTTTCTCAAACCAATTAAGAAACGACAACAAATGACTGACTATACGGCTAACATAATTAGTATGATTCCCCATAACTCATACCTTGAGGGTAGTATTGTGTCGGCATTAACGAGCTTGAGAGCAACCTCTCATACTTCTGGTGCCACACCTTTACTATTATGTGTTAAATAACTCAAGGGAAACCTCTTGTGTCATTGACACCCCATAAAAAGGAAAAATTGTCCGTGAAAAAGTAAAGTTGGTTAATAAGAAAAAAAAAACTAAAAGGCTATCAAATTCATAGAAATAGTTTGTGAATTGTAAAAATGATCAGGAATAGTAAAATGGTCAGGAATAACAAAACGGTTGATAATAGTGAAACGGTTGGTGAATAGTAAAAAATAGTCGGGAATAGTAAAACGATCGATGAATAGTGAAACGCTTGGTGAATAGTGAAAATGGCCATCATAATATAAAAAAAGGTGTCAAAATAGTTTAAAAGGTCATCAAAACAATGGCCAATGATGACTAATATGGCCAGCTTGACTAATATAGCCAATTTGACAACCAGAATGACCGATGAATAGTGAAAATGGTCGTAAATAGTGAGCATGCGGCGAATAGTGAAAATGGCCATTGAAATAATAAAAAAAGCTATCAAAATAATTTAAAAGGCCATCAAAACAACAACTAACAATGAGTAATGCAGCCAACCCAACTATAATGGCCAATATGATGACTAGAATGACTGACTTAATGGCCAATTTGACTAAGATATGCTTTATAATGAGAATTTTGTAGGGCAACAAAAGAGACGTCCATCCCAATAATCGATTGGATTTTTTTTAAAAAAAAACTATTAAGAACCATTCAATGTTTCTGCACATTCTCCGAGTTTATTCTCTAAATGTAAAGAGATGTGGAGGGCAGGTCTACACCTGGCTTGACATGTCTAGATCAAACGGTGTAGAAGACGCCACGTGGCAATGCCACACATGTTGTAAATGAACTTCAAAAGGGGAGTTAGAGACGTGCACATGTGGAAGCATTAAATGCTAGAGTTCTATCAAAAGCAACTCTCTGTGAACTAAGATCCCATGAAATCAAATATATATTAAGCATTAAATGCTAGTCATACCAAAAACAACCCTCTTAAATGATAAAGTTATATGACGTGAGGATCTTAGCAAGTTTTCTATATAGGAGTCTAGTGACACGAGGACTCTAGTTGACACACGATCCAAATAAGTGAGGATATATCTCTTATACAAGTGGTTTTATGCAATAAGCTATACTTATATGGAGAATCCATGAGATTTGCATAACTGATTGTTTAAATCTTTCATGATATCAAAGACTACGTAAGGCCAGTGCCTCCTAAAAGCTTATACAAACAACGCTCTACAAAGAGCTGAATGACGGATCAATAGACACCAAAAAAATCAAACTCAATGCTACATTGCTTGTCACCATGAACACTTTTATTTTTATTTTATTTTAGCTCCATTATTGCTCATAGAATAGATCCCTAACATTTACTCTGTAGTTTATCTCTCTACCATTTATTCACGACATCCCATTAGATCGTAAGGAAGATCACTCAGTTTTGAACAAAAAGCTATGAGGCTTTCCTGATACATTTTAGGTGATTTCGTCAGCTATCTCACCATAAACTTTGGTCCACATTAGACGATGAATAGATAGTCGAATTACGACTGTCTTTCCATGTGCTTAGTTCCTGACAAGACCGCGAACAAGTAGTCACCTCACTGATCATCTCGCCATGAAGCTCGATTCTGATTGAGCGCCGAACAGATTGTCAAAGATTCACCCTCCATCAGTCGTCCCTCCACGAAGCCCGGTTTCTAATCAAGTAATGATTAGATAACTATCACGAATATCATAATTGTCCTGTTACGAAGCTTACTATACACTAAGTAATGAACAAATTGTCATCCCTCAAGCTAATTGTGAGTGTCAACCATAAAAATCATTAATAGAATACTTTCAAAATTTATCCTTTTTTTTTTCTCTATTGTTTTTATTGTTAAACTATAGTCGCCATTATACAAAAAGAAAAGTTTTGAACATAAAAAAAAAAAAAATCAATTTGAAAGGATTGACTTTTACATTTTTAAAATCACCTAATTGCGATAACCATCAGTAGTGTTTGATTGAATCACACAAACACACACACATTACTTATGTGGCAGTGTTTAATTGAATCACACAAACACATCTGATTCATGCGATTTGTTATCCACTGTCACATCTGATTCATGCGATTTGTTACCCACCAACATATCTGATTCATGCTAGTTTCTTTGGAAGACGAGGCTAGTGTTTAATTGAATCACATATATCTGATTCATGCCAGGTTCTTTAGAGAAGGCGGTCAAATACGAGCCTTCTTATGTGGCCTAGTGTTTGATTGAATCACACAAACACACACATTACTTATATATTATTTAAACTTTTTAAATATTAACTAAATATTATAAATTTTTTTAAAAAAAACTCATATAAGTTTATCAGAAACTCATCTAAGATTTCGAGTTGACTTAATTGGTTTTGTGTTGAGAAGAGTTCTTGTGTTTTCAAAATATGCATGGCACAATGATCTAGATTAAGTTACCTTATAACTTTCAAAATATGCATGGCCAACATGTCACACTTGCAACACATCCAATCCGTGCAAAAGGTGGGACACACCCTAATAGCCAACTGGTATGAAAATTAGGCTATTTTCACTTATTTGGGTGGCCACATTAGTACACTGATTCATACAATTGGCCTCCATTGATTTTAAAACTTATCCCACTCGTTGAGTAGATCGGTCGGATCTTCACATCAGGTGATCATCATAGTGTGGCCTACATTTTTTCACTCATTTGAAATGCTGCATATGTTAGACAGTCCTTTCATGAAATGATCACATGCTACACCCGCATGTGATCTCTTCCATTTAACCATTTGTTATGCACCAACATATTTGATTCATGCTAAGTTCTTTAGAAGACAAGGCTAACCCTTTACTAAATATTTAATAAAAAGGGTACATTTGGTTACACTAAATATTAGAAAAATAATAAGGAGTTTTATAAAGTGTCGCCCATTTCCTAGCTCTATTAAACATAAACATCCACAAAACATAGCTTTAGAAATTGCATCTTCATTTTAGGGAGTCTCATATACTCTTTGGCAAAGCTAAATATCCTAAATCGATAAAAGAAGAGGATTGAGATGAACTTGATCAGATGATCATTAATACAATTCAATTGTGTTTGACTGATGAAGTCCTTTACAATGTCATCAATAAGACGACCACCGCAAGATTGTGGGTGAAGTTGGAGAGCGTTTACATGACGAAGTGCTCTCTAATCGTCTATATCTGAAGAGATAGTTTTACACTCTGAATATGGTGGGATGGTCGGATCTCTCTGAACACATCAGTGTCTTCAACAAACTAGTTTGCAAACTTACAAGTGTGGATATGAAGATTGACGAAGAAGACAAAGATTTAATCTTATTGATGTCCCTTCCGGATTCATACAAAAATTTGGTGGATACTTTATGCCATGATAGAAATACCTTGGACCTTGACATCATTATATTAGCCCTTCAATTAAAGTAGTAAAGAAGGAACAATGGTGGGGAAGGTAATTCTACGGGTGCACTAGTTGTAAAGGAGAGATCGTCAGAATGAGAAAGGGCTAAGTTGCAATTGAGGTCTAAGCTGAAGGGCAAAGTGAAGTTGAAGTATTGAAATTGTTGTATGACATGACATATGAAGAAGAATTACACAAATCCCAAAACTCTAAAAGATGATAATTCGCCAAAAGAGGAAAATTTAATAGAATCTAGTGAAAGCAAGAGTGGTTGTGACATATTGTCCATGTCTAAGGTCATCCACTTGTATAACAAGTGGATTTTAGATAGGAGGGCATCATATCACATGTATTCTCATCAGAATTGGTTCATTACATACAATGAGTATGAGGGTGGCCCGATGCTTATGAGCAATGATCTGCCTATAAGATGATTGGAATTGGATCAGTCCATTTAAGAATGTTCAATGGGGTGGAGCATAATCTGATAGATGTGAGGCACATTCTGGACTTGAAGAAAAATCTGATATTTTTGGGAGCTCTCGAGGCACTCGGATGTAAATTTTCAGGTATGAAGGTGTCGTAAAAGTTTATAAAGGGCACTTATTGTTATGAAATCACATATGAATGAAAACCTTTATAGGTTGATTGAGAGCATTGTATCGGGTGAATCTATAGCGTCTGTAATAGAATCCACGTTACCATGTGTGTCACATGCATGCCTAGGCCACATGAGCGAGCACAACAGGAAGGTATTATTTGATCATAGTTTAATTCCCGCTTTTAAAATTTTTAATTTAGATGTATGTGAGCATTGCATATATGGTAAACTATCAAGATTGTCATTTTAAACTGGGAAGCATATTACTAAAGGACAACGTGATTATGTGCATTCTGATGTGTGGGGGCCATCGCCCGTTGCTTCTAGAGGAGGGCCGTTATTATTTATAACATTCAATGATGACTTCTCTAGAATAGTTTGAGTTTATTTCCTAAAACATAAATCCAATATATTTGTCACTTTTAAGTCATGGAATGTTATGGTTGAAAAATATTTAGGGTGAAAATTAAAAGTTATGACGACCGATAATGATGAATAATTTACTTTTAAAGAATTTAATAAATTTTGTAAGAACGAGGGGATCGTGAGGCATAACACAGTAAGGCATACACTAGAGCAGAATGGTGTGGCAAAGCGTATGAATCAGACTCTTTTGGAAATAGCTCGAAGTATGCTGAGTAAGATTGGATTAGATAAGAAGCTATGGGTTGAGGCCGTTAACACGGCTTGCTAATTAGTAAATTGTTCCCCATCTATATTGATTGATTGCAGAATTTCAAACGAGAAATGTATTGGTTAGGAAGTTAACTACTTAGGGCTATGGATATTTGGTTGTGATACTAACTCTCATGTACTATCAGTTGAGAGAGATAGGGTAGACTATATGACTAAAAAGTACACTTTGTTGGCTATGATGATAGAGTGAAAGGCACGGAAAATCATATTTAGTCGTGATATCAAATTTGATTAAGGTTCTTTGTATAGGAATGATGAGTAAAAGAAAATAAAAAATTGGTTGTTGATATTAAAATAGATAGAGGTGAAACACTTCATGAAGTTGAGCCATAAGAAGAGATACAAGAAGAGGTGGTTGCACCACCTATTAGGAGGAATCCATTGAGAAATTATGAATTATTAATGAGATACAAGATGACTCAAATGTTGTGTTTTTCCTAATTATGGATGAGGGAGATCCATGTACCTTTTAAAAAGCATTAGATTAAATAGATGTTGATAAGTGGATGATAGCGATATATGATGAGATAGATTCCTTGTACAATAATGAACTGTGGGAGCTGGTAAAGTTACCCGTTAGGCGAAAAATGATTGGGTGCAAGTGGATTTTCCATAAGAAACTGAATATGTACAAGACGAGACTAGTTGTGAATGACTATACTCAGAAAGAAGGCGTCAATTTCAGTAAGATATTCGCACCAGTTGTGAAGCTGGTATTTATCAGATTCATATTAGTGTTGGTTGCCCAATACAATTTGGAATTAGAATTAGTTAGATAGAAAGACTGCTTTTCTACACAGGGATCTAAAAGAGAAGATTTGCATAAAGCAACCTGAAGGATTCAAGGTGCATGGAGTAGAAGTTAAAAATGTCGTTGTACAACCTGAAACAATCGCCTATGTTGTGGTATAAAGAGTTTGAATTTTTTATGTTAAGACAGCGGTTTATCAGAAGTAGGTTCAATCATTATGTCTACTTTAGATGTAATACCCTAAAATTTGGCACTTGAGTACGAAGACTCCAATCCCGAGTTCCCGAGTGTGAACCTAACAAAAATGTACATGGGCGAGTTCACACATACTCGTATTGTCCAGTTAACATTCACCCATGATTGATAATTATAATAACTTTTAATCAACGACATCAAATATTAAGTAGAGATAACTAAAGTTAGAAATATATGGTTAATATTCAAAATGTACAATTCCAAAAGTGTTGTACACCCATATGAGAATTATACAAATCACAATCAATACAACATATACAGAAAATACAACACCAAGCAGGAAGAATATAGAGATCTATTAGGGCGCCCTGAGCATACCACCATCAAGTTTTAGTCATGAGTTATTTGTATATGTCAAATATAAGGTGTCAAATGCCAATATAGTGAAGAAATATCCCTAAGATTTTACTCGGGACATTTAAGTTATAAGCAAGTTTGCGACAAATACATATTTTTACAAGTAATACTCTTAAGCATGTTACCTTTAATGCACAAATGTTAAGTTACACATGTTATCAACATAACCAAGTGCATGTAATGATAATATAATAAAATAAACAGTTTTCTAATCTAGTTATTAAGTGCATAAACGTTATGATAAGATGATGTATGATCCTCACAATCCAACTCTTCATCGATAAGCGACTTCAACACCTATTTTGCAGAATGTCAGCACTCCCTCATCATGCGACTCCAGCACTTTTCGTAAAACACTTAGCCTAAGGTAATGTGGCTTATCATCAGCATTACCAAGTACGATTATTATGCATGATTATCCCGATATTTATTAAGTCTTATTCAAGCACCATATTAGGAAAGCTAGAATATCACCATTATATCACAAGTCATTATTTGGACCACGTGAGTCGTTGCAGCTCATCACCAATGTCCCTTGATCTAAATTAATATTTATCACCCATTATATCTCATAAATCAATAATTTCAAAGGTACAACATGATGCCCAATAGTATGTAAATCAACACGGTAAGAGTTGTCACCCAAATACCGAATACAAATAATTAATTTAGGGGCGAGAGCTTGTCACTTAGAACTAAATTAATATAAAGAAAATGGCTCTTTATCCAATTTCATTCACGCCTAAGTCATTTGAATGGTAATCTGGCACATTAATATCAAAATGAGCCAATATAATGCACAGTTCAATCAAAGTGTGGCCCAACATAATGGACCATCCACACCAAGTGGGCCCCTCCTAATGGATAGTCCATATCAAAGGTGGGACCCACATGATGAATGGTGGACATTGAGGATGGGCTAACATGATGGATAGTTAACATAAAAGGTGGGCCCACATGATGAACATCCCATATTGAAGGTGAGGCCCCACATAATGAATGGTCCACATCAAGGTGGGTCGACGTAATGAACAGAGTGGTCCTCACATGATGGATGGCCGAAATTAAACTATGGCCCCATATGATGAACAATTTGCATCAAGTGGGTGCCACCTAATGGACCGTCCACATCCAAGGTTTCACATGATGGACGACCTATATCCAAAGTAGCCCAACATGATGAATGATCCACATAGAAGGTACACCCTACACGATGTGTGGTGGACATTAATGTGAGCCCCACATGATGGATAACCCGCTTTGAAAGAGGGGCCCACATGATGGACACATCACATGTCGACTTCACGTGATGGATAGTGGACATTAATTGAAGGGCCCCACATAAAGGACAATAGTATTGATGGTGGACCCCAAATGATGTATGACCTACCTGAAAGTAGGCCCCACAAAATGGACGGTCTATGTCAAAGGTCGTCCCTAATGATGAATGGTCCACATCCAAGACAGGCCCCACATGATTGATGGCCCACTTTGAAAGTTTGACTCACATGATGGATGGTCCACATCAAAGGTGGGTTCCATATATGGACGATCTGCATCTAATGGTCAACATAATGGAAGCCGGAATGTCTTAAAACATGAAAATTGTAGCCATCTATTCTTTTACCATTTGGGGCGCGGTCCATCTATGGTGAGATCCACCAAAACAATTGTATGGATTGTTCTTATTATAATTTTTTAAAATGGCATATACTACCCCTAAAAAAAAAAATTTATTTGAACATTTTACCAAATGTGCTAACTTCAAATAAGAGTTTTTTTTTTTTTTGAAAAAATTATTTTACTAAACAAGATTATTTAAAATAAGAGATCGAACAATTAAAGCTTATTTCAGTGGCTCTTATTAGATCATAATATGGATGTCAAACGAGCCCTGAATTAGGGTCTTCAACCTTAATCCATCTGAAAGCTATATATATGTATATCACGTTTTAGAGTATCTATGATGGACTCCGTATGGATGGTGACCCCAACACCAGCCAGCTAGCTGGTGTCAAAAGTCTATGGCTCCACCATGATGTATGTAGTTTATCAAAGCCATACATCCATTTTTCTAGCTCATTCAAGGGCACAGAGTCCAAAATAGGCAAATCCAAAGCTCAAGTGTACCACACTACCTTGGTGGGGATTGAATGTTTACCATTGAAACTTCTTTGGGGCCACAAAAGTTTTGGATAAATATTTGTGTTTTCCCTTCATCCAGGGTCACATGACTTTATGAACAGGTTGGATGACAAATAAACATTATGATGGTCCTCAAGAAGTTTTCACCAGTAAGCGTTCGATCCCCACAGTTTCTTATGGTGTGGTCCATTTAAGCTTTGGATCTACCTTATTTTTTAGCTCCTCATTAAAAAAATGAGCTGGAAAATGGATAGATGACATGGATAAAGCACATACGTCATGGTGTGGCCTACGGAACTTTGACACCAATTAGCTAGCTGATGTTGGGTCACCAGCCAAACCACATTCATATAGGTGTTGGGGGGACCGCGAAAGTGTATAAAGATGAATCAAGTGAAGTAATCCAATCGCATCAAGCAAGCACAATGCAAATACTCCGAATTTAACATGGAAAAACTCTTACAGGAAAAAACCGCAGCATAAAGCGACAAAAAATACTATGAAAAAAGAAATTACAAGAGATAGAGAGAATACACGATTTGAACAAGCATCGAATATCCCTTTATAAGCCCTTAAAATCCTAGGGACGAATTAGACAGCCCTAAATACCCCTTAATCCCAATTACACCTAAATATATAGCCTCTAGGAGAATCCTAATCAAAATTGAAAACAAATCCTGCAAATTCACAAATCTGCACAGAATTGTTAGATGACATTGAATACACTTCAATGTAATTGAAATTCGATATCATTGAAACTAAACATTCGATGACATCGAAACCACTTCGATGGCATCGAAAAAAATACCTAAACGTTGCAGTGACCAAATATGAAAATCCAGATATTATCGATGATATAAACTAGGCCTTCAATGGAATCGAACAACCTTCGATGACATTGAACGGTTTTTTATGGTATAAAGAAAGGGCACCAAAGTGTCCAACAACCAAATCAATTTATTTCAAAAAATCTCAATGGCATCAAGCCGACCTCGATGACATCGAACCCTCCTCGATGGCATCGAACTTGTCATCGACAAACTGATGAATTACATATTTAAGACATCTATCAACAATCGGCTCATATTAACTATTAGTGTCATCGAATGATGGGCACGACTAGCGGTTAGACACACTAATCTTGTTTCTTTATGCATCACTACCATTTTAATTTCTCTTTCGTCATCAATCACCAAACAGATACGCTGAAACATTCATTGTAATAAATTTATAAACATGATATATATATATATATATATATATATATATATATATATATATATATATATATATATATATATATATATATATAAACATGAATGGTTGAGAGCTAAAGAAGTTCCTGCACAAGACAAACACTGCTTTTAACGGTGCCAAATGTTGATGGTTCAGGACGGGCCACTCGGCCTTTAAGCCTGGTTCATGTACCGTAGATGCCTAGGGTTTGGCTCGTATCAAGCTTATGGCCCAGGTCAAGCTCATCTGTCATTCGCACCGGGTTTGAAATATAATTAGAGGTGTCAAAGGTCCGGGTTAGGGTTAGACTAAGGTCTTTCGAAGACCAGCCCGGCCACGAGCCAATATAGTCCAACCCAAGCCTAGCCTGATTTTCTTTGCCACGACCAAGCCCGAATCCGGCCCAAGTACGAGCCCGAGTTTTTCATATGTGGATCACAGGCTATAAAACAATTATGAGCTACCCAATGGAGTCAATACGATTTTTTTACATATTGTGTATATAGCAAACTTTCCTTCCCAAACCCTAATGGACCAGGTTAGGCCAGACTCAGGATGGGCTGATGTGCTGTTGTACACTGTCCAAACCGGGCTAGATTGAGAAACAGGCCTGAATTTTCAGCCCAAGACTCCTGGCCCAATGCGGTTCATGCCCCAAAGCCGGATGGTCCAGCCCAGCCCATTGACAGCCCTAGATATGATGATTTAAGAATGTATGTGTGTACGAGTGGAATGGCCACTATCCAAAGTGCCTTCGGGTAGCTCCAAGTCGCCACCATCGTGATGTATGTTGCAAATCCAGTACGTCCATCAGTTGCGTTCACCAATTCTAGGCTAAAAGCCTACAAATGAGCCATATCCATAACTTTGGTGGGCCACACCACATGAAACGGTGGTGATGTGGCGCTCACTAATGGACTGTGTATTGGGCCCACCGTATAGGCTATACGCCTACAACCCATTTCTTACGTGCGCCACACGAAGGCACACATGAAAATTAGGCATTCAAACACTCAGGTAGGCCACACCATGTGATTCGCAGGTTTTATGTTTGAATTCACACCATCCATAATGGTGTGGCTCACCTGAGTTTTAAATCTAGCTGATTCTGGGCATCCCATTTTCATGATGAGGTGCATTTATGAACGGTTTGGATGTCTAACACAATCACATCATGATGGGCCCACATAAAGTCGACTGCACGACGATACAATTGACTATATGGGATCATTCCACGTCCCACCGGATTAGGTGCGTCCCTGACCGTGGGACTGACCTTGATGAATGTATTGTATATCCAAGGTGTCCATCCGTTTTCCTAGCTCTCAGATCCAAATCTCAGGTGGACCACACCACATGAAACAGTGGTGATTGACCATTAAAAAAATTTTGCCGGCCGGCCTCAAAAGTCTGGATCAAGTTGATATTAGTTTTTCTCCTTTCATTGAGGTCTGCTTTACCTCGTCACATGAAAATAAACATTAAGGTGGGTCATAGGAAGTTTTTAAAGGTGGGTCTATCACCACTGTTTCCTATGGTGTGGTACACCTGAGATCTACATCTGCTTCATTTTTTGGCTCATGTCCCTCGCAAAACAGATGGATGGCGTGGAGATACAATACATACATCAAGGTCAGCTCACGGTCAGGACGGCACTTTGTTGTGTGAGGCAGACCCGCACCTAATCCGCTCCCATTCCACATAAACAACCGGATCTAGGTATATGAGTTGAACTACCTGACATGAATTTCCAACTTGAATCCAACCCATTTTCATGTTAACCAAATTTCTTGATTTTGGTGATAAAAACGGGCCCCACCATGTTGTTTTTACACATCCAATACATTTTTATATATGTGTGGCCCACATGGATGAATGGACATCATGAAAATTATACCACTCCAAAACTCAGGTAGGGCACACCCGCAATATGTGATTCATATGTTTTTTTATGCATAATTTCCCTCTATTTCTAATGATGTGATACATTTAAGTTTAAGATCTAGTTAATTTTTTGGGGTGTCCCATTTTCATAATAAAGCCCATTTTATGCATGATTTGGATGTTTGACACCATCACAACACTGTCACCTTACATAGAGTCGATCGACTACATTATCCGGTTCACCATGTGCTATTATTCTGCATATTTGGTGTACACTAGGTAAGGAGGTCTTGGGTTAACCCGCATACAACCCAAAAGGCCTGTGTATCATGGGCTGAATTTTCCCAATCATAAATTTCCAACTTGAGTAAAACAAATTTTCATATCATCCAACTTGAGCTAAATCAAACTGCACTCTCAATTATAAATTTGGGCCAAAAAAACTTGATCCGGACCATTAATTAGGTCGGGCCTAATTAGGCCAGACTAGCCTGATGCAAATTGATTGTAACAAGGAATTATAGGAATATCATGGTAACATAGTTGTGGGGATCTTCAGTAATCTCCGGTATAAACCAATGAAAAAGTATCATGTGCATATGTCAAATTTGATGTCGCGTCACGGGTCTCATGCAACAGTACTGAGCCGGACTGCGAAGAATGGTTGGGCGAACCTACAACAGCTCAAAAACTAATGAAAACTCTATTTTCAGTGAATGTTCTTAATCCATCCCTTAGTCAGGTGGGCTGCATACGTGCAAACATCAAGATATTTAACAAAAATGAAAATCAATATCTACGTGCAAGATGTGTGTGTTGCCCAACTGATAAATGGAATAGCATGAACGTGGAACAGGACACAAGCACACATGAAGTTGATCCGAGCCAGGTCAGCCTAAAATGACCTAAAATTAAACCTGGCTTTAAAAGGTGATCAGGCATTACATGCAAGTCCCAAGATGGGCCATGGGACAGGCTAAACCTTTGCTTGGACCGTGGGCTCACAAGGGTGGAAGTGGAAAGTAACTCTTCAGCGGTAGTGTCTCTATTATCCTCATGCAAGCAAATCCCGTGGAATATCTATTATTGCAAGAAAAGGTTCGATCAAATTCGGAGTTCTGCCAGAGGCAAACAAAGTGCTGGACGGCCTGGCCCGAATGGGTAGCTCTACCCCGTCAGACAAGTTACGATTGAATGTCTATTTTCGTCCTCGACCGCGCAGGGATTTGGATCAGTTCGGGAGCCTTAAATGTAGTCCTTATGTAGAGAGAGAGGTTACTTTCCCCCTTTTTTTTACAGCAACGGGCCTCCCCAAAATGTAAGTTGCCTGTAAATTTTCTTCTCAGAATATATAATATTACTTCCTAAAAATAGAAAAATAAAAAATAAAAAATAAATAAGAAAAAAGATGGGCCATGGGCCAAACTATTATGCAAAAGCCTAGTTCTCGAGCTCTCTCTGTTCCAAACATGATTCGGCCCTTGAAAGCCACAAAGGATGCATGCAGCATCTATACCAGATATATGGGCCATTGACTAAGGTGGCCAGCTTATCAAACTCCAAAAATCACATCAGTAACAGAACATATCTAAATTGTCTAGATGGGAATAAAATACACCACGATAACACGGTTGAGAATCATCAAATCCTCGTATTTCATATATTTACTCACAACTAACATATCTTTAAATTGCAGCTATTTTATACAAGTTTTTATTCTTCCATCTGTATATATAAGATTCTAGACTTATTTTATCTTTTGAGAAAATGCTAAAACAGATTCACACAAGTCAAGTTTGGATAAATGATTCACTCACAAGATCTTTGCTATCCATTAGGTGGGGTCTACACGAAATGTGCCATGGCTCAAAATATCAGTCCGTCCAACTGACCATGAAGGCCATGCAACGCAAGTTCGACTGATGCAGTTGTGGCCCGCTTGATTAGCAAACTAGACTAGTTTTCAGGCCACGGCACGTTCATGGAGGGACCCATTTAAGGAACGGCCCAGATCATGGGGAACCACTCATTTAAATCTTCTTTCTAAAGCTCATATGTCATTCCTACCTTCAACAAACGCTTGTGAGGAATCTCAAAAACTTCATCCCTTTGCCTCAGATTCCTTCTTAGGGCATTGTAAGCATAGTCAATCAAAACCCTCCTCCCAATACCACTCCCTCTTCTTGCTACCACCTCACTCTCTCCTAGCAAATGCACTACTCCTTCATTCATCTCTCTCTCCACAAACTCCACCAATCTCTTCTTCTCTTCCTCTGCGTCTCCTCCCTCCATTATACCATCATCGCCCACCATTGGTGTTGCACTACCATTCTCCTCATCATGTTGCCCCACCACCATTGGTGTTACACCACCATTCTCCCCACCATGGTGAGCCACTGCCATTGGTGGGGCCCTCATCTCATCTCTGATGAACTCCTTCAGCCGGTCCACCAATGCAGCCTCAAAAGATTCATACTCGTTCTGTGTGTCCTTGTACCCATACCGCACCACGCACCTGAACACAGCTAGCTCGCCCTGGCCCACGCGGCGAAACAGGAACCGTTCATCAGGCAAGACCTTGCTTATAGGGAGCGACTTGACTGATACAAACACTAGCACAGAATGCAATGCTGGCACATTGGCGATATATTGCTTGAAGATGGGCGGGATCCCTTGGACGAGCTCAGAGTAGAATAGTGCAATCCCTGGCAAGCGGCGGAAGCTGGGGTCGGTAGCTATCTCCTGTATCTTGTCTGGCGAGACCTTGTTTTGGAGCTCGTAGCTGTACTTCTTTCGGTATACATAGTTCCATACACACATTACGAATACAAGGAATGCAGCGAAGGCTAGCGGGAGGTAGCCTCCTTGATCGAATTTGTAAAGGACGGAGCTGAGGTAGAGTAGTTCGACAGAGCCGATGATCAGGATGTATAAGATCACGAAGATGATGTGGGTCTTCCATATCATTACCATTATCAGCACCAGCATTGCAGATGTTAAAGTCATCACGAACACGACAGCAATCCCTGCATGCATAATGGATACCAATTCATCAAGATTAATGCATACGGCCCACTTGGATCTGATCCGCCCATTCATGGGTCACCGTCTAGATGACCAACTCTAGAAAAGTACTCGGAACAAATGTCACGAGCGGGTCACAGACACTTTCATGTCCAAGATGGACCGGAGACGGCTGATAGAACTATCAAAATCCTAACAGAAGCATATCTCGCAAACCAGAATGAGTTATTGGACTTACAGTACCCCGCTATACCAGGTTGCCTATGCTGAATTTGCGAGAATTCATCAAATCGATGGTTGAATTTCATTTTTATTATTTTTAGGTCAATATAAAAGTTCTTATTAATTTCATTTTTAATATTATAATAAGTTTTAGTTCGATCATAAATCTTGATCCTTTGAGGTTTAGGAGTTGTGTACAACATAAAAAGGGCTTAAAAATTTAGGCTAATAATGTGGTTAGGCCAAATGGGACACTTACTATTTTTAGCCGAAAACCATGAAGTCTAGTAAGAATCATAATTGGCTATACATAATAAGTTTTCTATTTACAGTAACTCAGGAATTTTAAGAGTTTGATTCTGAAACTTCTTCATATGCTTAGTATCAGTATTTAAAGGGCTGTAAATTCGATTTTATCAACAATCAATTTATCCTCGTCATATCCATCCCGACGTCAAAATGATCGTAGCCATCAATTTTCAAATGTTGAAGTTGGCCATTTTCATTTTTACTGTTAATTTATGGGACATATTTGGTATGTTGAGGATAATATGACTGGAATGACCTTTAATTGTGGCCATCCATAGATGGGAGTCAATAGATTAATGGTCTCGATCAGCCATCCCACCTCGTCAAACCCAGCCCAGCTTGGCAAGTATACTACTTGGGCTAGAAATTTAGCCATGGGCCCAACAGGTGGACTAAACCAGGACCAAATCTTGGCCCATGATAGGTCAGGACCAGAAACCTAATGGGCCACTTTGGCCCATTGCTAGGTGTATGGGTTGTAATGGGGCTAATACCGTATGCATTGCCGATCTTCACCGTCGTCTTGAATCCGGCAGTAACTGCGATGCATGCGAACATGAGAAGGTAATTGACCTCAGGTATGTAAACCTGGCCCTCATACTTGGAGGACGTATGGACGATCTTAACTAGAGGGAAGCAGCCGAGTGATAGGGACTGTTGGATGATGGAGAAGGTGCCGGAGATCATGGCCTGACTGGCGATGATTGACGCTAAGACGGCCACCACAAACATGGGCCAATATAAATGATCTGCACCATGAAAAGTTGCATGTTAGTGATCCAAAATCAAGTGTTTGTTCAATTTCAAACATGAAACTATAGCATGTTCAAGGGCTTCTTCCATCACCTGGTATGGACCGATAGAAGGCTTCTCCAACGTCGCCGTTGTGCAGACGAAGATATGATGCTTGGCCCATATATGCTAAAACGACAGATGGGAATGTTACTGAGCACATGCTTATTTGTATGGAACGGACTGTGAAGTGCCCAAGGTCGGCAAACATTGCTTCAGTTCCTGTTGCATAAGTTTATTGTAAGTGCATGTATACTTGTGAAACTATCATGCTGTAGTTCATCTCATGGGGGTCCCACATTAACATGCCTTGGCTCAAAAATCAGGTGAATCTAGACTCTATTTGTTTGAAATGAGTCTTTTTATTTTACCACTTGATGTTTTATATAAGGCTGGTGGTTTATTTCTGAAAGTGACAAAAATACTTTTATAAAGTGATATGTTATGGATAGTGATTTGGACCATTCAAAAGCTCATAGATAGTGAGTTAGACTGTTTCAAAATGATGGACAGAAATCTAGATTGTTAAACACTAGCTATCAATGATTTGGATATTTCAAAAGTTAGTGGATAGCATTCTAAACCGTTTAAAAGTACATGGACAATGATCTGGACCGTTCCAAGATGGTGGACCACAATTTAGATGGTGGTCAGTGATTTGGATCTTTCAAAAGTAGATGGACAGCTCTTTAGAGCATTCAAAGGATTTGGACAATTACCTGAACCATTCCGAGATGGTGGATAATGATTTAGGCTAGGTTGTTCAAGAATATGTTGACAGCGATTTGGACCGTTCCAAAATGGTGGACAGCGATTTAGACCAATCATACCGTCAATATATGATCATTTTTAATTCGGACCGTTACAAAATAGTGGACAGCCATCTGGACCAATCCTACCAATATGCAAAGATATGATTATTTTCATTATTTTTTAGAAATAAGCATGCAACGAATTTGGATTTGAGGGAAGGTGATAAAAGAAAGAGAATGTATGAAATTTTTTTATTTTTTTTATTTTTTTGCCTAATTAAGACAGAAAACTAGTATGAAATATGATTTATGGTCTATTACTTTTATATTCTAGATATACATATGCTTAGAGCTGGGCACAGGACGACTTGACTCGGCAAACTTGAAATAAAACCGAGTCGAGTTCGAGTCACCCAGTAACTCAACTCGACCCAAAATCCAACTCGGTGCTGACTCAATTTGATTCGAAGCTTCGACTCATACATATATATTAAAAAAGACTCAGATATGACGTTTCAAATCTAAGATGCCATGTAGCTGATGAAGAGGCTGCAAGTCTGACGATTGAATCTAGGTTTTGGGTCGTAATTTCCTCCCATGGATACTTGCTACACCTGAATCGGTACTTGTTTACCGGGCCGGACTTGGTCCAGAGTAGTCCAGGCTAGACTTGGACTTGGATCGGGTCAGGCATGATGGACTCGGTACTGATTCGGGTCAAGTTCGGGTTAGGCCTATTTCAAAACTGGATCGAGTTGGGTCAACCTTAACTCGGTCCTACTCGACTTGATGCCCAGCTGTACATATGCCCCACCTGATGAGTGGAGCATCCTTAAATTTTGGGTCCAAATATGTTCCCAGTGTACCCCACCTAATGAATTGACCACATGTGCCAAAGCTAGAAAGTGTGTTGCAGATCGGCTCTTTTCACCTCAAGATTTCCCTCACACTCGTGCAAATTCTCTTGTAAGCAAACGTAAATGTGTATATTCGAGAGGGATTTAACTAACCGGTGATGGCGAGTACGGTGCCACCGAGAGAAACCCAAGCATCTTTCTTGTTTCTCCTGAAATAATCAATGATGCATTTTGGATTGAGAGCTTTGACAACGGACGGATCGTATTTGGCAAAGTTGTAAATGCCGATGCCACCTATCATTAGGAACCACACGATGATGATAGGCGCGAAGCTGTAGCCCACCTTATCAGTTCCAAATCTCTGAACTAAGAATAGACAGATCAAGATGCCGACTGATATCCATACAATCCTTCCTAAAAGAAAATTAAGAAGAAGAATTCAGTGATTTGACTTATATTAAAAGATTATAACCAAGCATGATGTGAGTCCTACCTTGGCTGGGTCATGTCTAGAGTTGGGCATTGAGTCGAGTTGGACCGAGTTAGTGCTAACCTGACTCGACCCAGTTTTGAAATAGACCTTACCTGAACTCAACCCGACTTGGCATGTCCAACATGCCAGACCTGATACGAGTCTGGGTCTGGCCTGGACTAATCACAAGTACTGGGTCGGCACCATGTCGGGTCAGATCACAACTTAGACCCTAGGTGTACTTTTGCCATGGCCCACCAAAGTTTTGTATCGGGCTGAAAGTTGGGCTTGTGAGGTTTCAAGGGGTGTTGCATCATGTGGACTGTTTAGATTATGAGCCCATGATATGTGTGCAAAGGTGTGGATGGGTACTCACATGATAAGGTGGTGTGTGCGCAAGCGCGGGCTAGTTGGGTTTCAGATTGAGTCGAGTCAATACTAAGTTGGATTTTGGGTGAGTTGAGTTATTGGGAGACCTGAACTACACTTGATTTGAGTTCAGATTGGACGAAGTTTACTCAGTTCGGATCGACTCACCCACTTGGTCTGGTGAAGGTGTGAACGAGTTTAATGAGTTGAGTCGTCCCGTGCCCAACTCGAGTCATGTCCCACAATTTGTGCTTAGTGAACATTTCTAACCCTTGGATTGGATGAAATGGGCCTTATTTTTTAGGGTGCGTTTGGTTTTACCAAATATCTTGATATCTCATTATTAATCAGACTAATCAATCATGAAATACCATGACAGGGGCAACAAAACGCACCCTAAAAAATTGGCCATTTCTCTTGTGATATTTCATGATAAAAAAATGTTTGTTACTCTCCTTATCTTATCAGCTAACTTGTTCTCATCCACGTTTCAAATGTCTACCAGATCCAAAATGATCATCAGATGGGCCCTAACTCGGATAGGCCATCTCCAAAAAACTCAAACAGATTGGACTATCTTAACCCTCGGATTGGAGGATTATTTAGGAAGAAAGTGGACTTTTTTCTTAATAACCATTGCATTTCTCCCCCTCCAAAAGTCATTTGATATAATGGATAGGATTGTCCGATCAGTGCATTTTTTGGGGTCCGCCTCATCAAAGCTATACCATATTGTTCGATGATCGGTTCAGATCTTGTCTACGTGGTGAATCTTGATGAAAAAATAAGAGAAAAATACCATAGTCATGGCACTGACTATGATCAAAGAGTCAGTAGTAGGTGTGGACATGGACACTGAGAGAGTACAGAAGATAATGCATACCTTCAGTCATTGCACTTGTAGCTTCCTTTATCCCTCCCACCGAAGATAACACTACCACCAAAATTTCAAAACAATCCAACGTCAGCAAAGAACCCAAAACCTTACCATTGATGATGATGATGATGATACAAGTGGGCCACCGATTTCCTTATTTGGTTATTAAAACTGGATATGTGGAACGAAATAGGAATGATCTGAACCGTTGATCTGTCAAAACCGAATTGATTACTGTTTCAAACCAAGTGGATGGTTAGATCCTGCTAGTCTAGTAGGAGGATCTATATATGCATTTCTACCGTCATTTTTTGAGTTAAAGATTGGACGTGAAAATCATCCGATTGTAGAGATATTTCAACTAGAATGATCCACAATGCAACATTTGTATAACACCATCCTATCGGTGTAACATTTGGATCATCAGAAAAACAGTGAAAGAAGAAAAGACCTGAGATGCATGGAGTGAGGATTCCATCGCCAATCACCATAGAAGTTCCAAGCATGGTGACGAATAGTAGAAGATATTTCGCGAATGGGCTCTTCTCCAACGTAGATTTCAGCTTTGATGCTCGGCGAAGACGATTGCTCGGCAATTCAAGACGGAAATTCGAAACTTCTCTATCTTCAGCTTGCTGGCTTGGAATTAGACTGACCTTAACATAACGGCAGATCAGCGAATACAATGCGAATGTCCCACCTATGATCAGTACAAAATCCAACGTTAGATCTTCTTCAGATGTGAAGAAAACCAGGAAGAGGACCAAGTGGGCCACACATTTCAGGTGGGCCATACATGTATAGCTTAACCATTTCCCGTGCGGCTTCGGTGGATCACTGACTGTGGGGCCCACCTTGATTTATGTGGCTTACATCCACTCTGTCCATCCGTTTTGATGGATCATTTTAGGGTTTTATCTCAAAAATGAAGCAGATGCAAATCTCAGCTGTACCACACCACAGGAAATAGTGGTGATTGATCTATTAAAAACTTTTTGTGGACAACGAAAGTTTTGGATCAACCTGATATTTTTGTGGTCCACTCGTACATGTATTTGTGACCTTATTAACAGGTTGGATGACAAATAAACATTCCGGTGTTCCCCTATATGTTTTTAATGGTGGGTATTCAATCACCACGGTGTCTTATGGTGTGGTCTACCTAAGATTTTGATCTGATTCATTTCTGGGATAATGCACTAAAATGTTCTTTCAAAACGTATGGACGGATTGGATGTAAGTAACATACGTCAATGTGGGCCACACAGGGATCCACTCATCTAGCGGCCCCCTCCTTTTCCTAGCAGTTGGCTCACCTGATGAGTGATCCAGCCTGGGGAAATAACTAATCTTGTGGACCATCATGTTGATGGACCGTGACTCATAAACCAAGGTGATCAGATCATGGTAAGGATCTAACCAATGGTCCCCCAACTGATTTTCTGCGTCTCTGATGGTTAGGATAGTCAAATAGCGACGAGTATTGGGTCATGTCCTATCTAAGACGTGGCCCACCAGATCAATGGCCATGATCACCTTACATATACGAAGCATGAATAATAAATGAGATCTTACCATCCCCGTTGTCGTTGGCATGGAGGACGATGAAGACATACTTGATTAATGGAAGCAAAGTGATGGTATAGAAGATCAAGGACAGCACACCCAAGATATCATCGTTGTGCTGGATTCCGTTAGTGTTGGCGAAGGCGCTTGGGAACACGTATAATGGAGAAGTGCCGATATCACCGTATACAATTCCAATGCTCTGGAAGGCTAGATGTAGGATCGTCGCCCAAGCAACGTTCTGCATGAATTTCATAAGTGACTGATCAGTACGCTCGATGAAGGTTCCAGATCTCCCACACGCATGTTGACGTATACACGTGTGGAGCACTTGTGCTTGACAACATTTCTAATGGTCACATAGAGAGATAAGAGATGTGTACAAGATCAAGCTTGATTAATGGTGGATTGGCCCACACAGGGGCCACGGCTTGGACATCAGGATGATCAGACAATCCTGGCAGCTTGATTGGCGTAGGGTCTAAAAATGGACGGTGGTCATTTATTTACACTTTTCTTAAAGCAGCTAACTGTTGCAATCATCTGATCAGCGCGATCTTTGTTCCATGGTCCCTGATGGTGGCTGTTGGATGAGGGTCCTGGATCTTATACAAGTGTGCCATGTGTCCCAGGAAAAATTTTGCACAATGAAAGATAGAAATTTAGGAAAATGGTGTAACCCGAGTGTAGACATTGGAGGGCAATCTGCTCTTTTCTTTTCACTGGTTGTCTTGCTCGAAGACTTTCATTTCGGATAAAAGTGTATTTAATTTTTATGTTCTTACATTTGATGAGACCCTGTAAAAGGACTTAGGATTGAGAACTCAAAGATCATTAACCCTTACATGATTCGTGAGTTTACGTTATAGAAATTCTCAGTAAAGGACCGCAGTTATAGAGAGGGAATACGTTAGGCACCTACTCGTATGAACATACGGTCTTTACTTTACAAAATCTTATTAATTTCTAAAGAATAAGACTAATTCTCATGTGCAAATAATATAATGCGATATAATGGTAGTGATGATTGACCAATCTAAATTTCTGATAGGTAGTATCAAATTAATTACATCGGCAAGTTGTAGAGCATTCGTTCGAAACGATCGAGTGGAGGGTGAAAAATATGTATGTATGTGATGTTTGATTATATATTGATACTTATGATAAAACGATGGCCAACTGACTCAGGTTTTTGGTATACCCTTCTCCTATTACATTGACATGCCATATAGCATATGCCTCAGAGCATACACCTGCCAGTCGGATATGATAAGACGATAAAATGCAATGTATATGTCAAAACAATGGCTAATTGGCTAATGTTGCTAGTGGGCAAAATCGGACTACACCGGCAAGCCTCAGAGCATACGCACGCTAATTAGATGAGATAAAAAAGATAAAATGCAATGTAATGCTAATGGATATGTGGAGCAAGAGGGTTGAGAAGGGAATAAATGCTTTCACGATGTTAATGCGTTGATTTGATGAAACTGATTGAACCTTGAACGGCTGGATAAGATTTAGGAAATAATTTAAAAGCTGGTGGTTTTTAGTAGAACTGGGCACCGGAAGACTCGACTTGAACTGAATGGGTGAGTCAGTCCGAACTGAGTAGGTTTCGCCCAATCCAAACTCAAACCGAGTCGAGTTCAAGTTACCTAGTAACTCGACCCGAAACTCAATCCGGTCATATCCAACTCGATCCGAAACCTACTAGACTCAGATTCGGGTATATATAAAATAAAAAACCTTAATTTTTAAGTATCTCTAACCCTATACACCGACCCCGAACCCACCTCGACCCAATCCCAATCTCTCTTCCTCCCTCATCCTCCTCTTCCAAGCCAGACAACCACCTGCCACCATCGCCTCTCTCTCTCTCTCTCTCTCTCTCTCTCTCTCTCTCTCTCTCTCTCTCCTCTTCCAAACTCAGCAGCCACCCACCACCATCACCACCCTCCTCTCTCTCTCTCTCTCTCTCTCTCTCTCTCTCTCTCTCTCCCTCCCTTATCTCTGGACTCGAATTGGTGTCAACTCAAACTGATTGAGTATTTTTTATCGGGTCAACTCTATCTAGATTAGTCCATGCTAGACCTGGACTAAGATCGGTTCAAGCAAGTTAGACTCAGTACCAAGTCGAGTCTAGCTTGGGTCAAGCCTATTTCAAAATCGAATTGAGTCGGGTCAACCCTAACTCGGTCCAACTCGATTCAATGCCCAACTTTACTTTTCGGTCCATAGCTGAAAAGGTATGGGTGGCCATTTGGAAAAAATCCTGATAAAAATTAAAAAATATATATATCATAAATTAGTAGATTGTTTTAAATATAGAAAATCTCACTATAAATAAAAAAATAAAAAATAAAAAATATTATAGATTAGTAGATTGTTTTAAATATATAGTTATTAATTAATTGTTAAAAATTTGAATAATTTTTACGTTAATATTGGGATATTTCCGCAATAAAATCTGAAAAATTGAAACATGCCGATATTTTGAAAATATTAGATTGTTTTAAATATATAGTTATTAATTAATTATTAAAATTTTAAATAATTTTCACGTCAATATTGGAATATTTCCGCAATAAAATCTGAAAAATTGAAACCTGCCGATATTTTGAAAATATCGCGATGTTACTGCAATAGTATATTTTTGTTACTTTCCGCGAGAATATCACGATATTTTCAATATCTCGGCAACAAAATCACTCAAGATACATCTTTCGTGATCGAAACCGTTTATGTGATGCCCTCAAATTTGGATTGGAATGTTTCAACCTTTGATCATTTCACACTGTTGCTTTGAACGAGGACCGTATCGTTATCCTTTGAATAATCAAAGGGTTGAATTATTTCAATCTGAGTTTCGTTTTCGAATTTTTCCCATCCACGGACTGGCCCATGACATAAACGGTTTGGATCATTGAAAAAAAAAGAAGAAAAAAGACTCCAATCCAGCTGCTAAAGTGTAAACTTACCCTATTGAAATAGGTTGGGATGTACTCTTTCCAAACCTCAGCGAAGAAACGTGAAGACGTTTAATGCGAATCGCTCGCTATTATTAGTCAAACGCGTAAAAAACACTAATGAAGAAGACTCTTGTGATAGTTAACCACCACTTTGAAAACGGATGCGGATTGAGTGGACACCGTGATGTAAATCTTATCCACACCGTCCATCCATTTTTTTGTATCATTTTAGGATATAAGACTAAAAATGATGTAGATCAAGGGTGGTCAAATCGACTACACAATGAAATTAAACTCTTACCGTTGAACATTTCTAGGACCACAGAAGGAAGTTATGGATGGAGCTAATATTTGTGTTTCTCTTCATACAAGTCTATCTAACTATATGAATAGGTTGGATGGCAAATAAACATTACGGTGGGCCCTAGAAAAGTTTCAACAGTGAGGATAAATACCACCGCCGGTTCCTGTGGTGTGGTCCAGCTGAGCCTTGGATTTATCTCATTTTTGGTCTTATATCATAAAATGATACGAAAAAATGAATGGACAGTGTGGATAATATCAATACATCAGGGCGGGGTAGGATGCAATGCGCGTCCCTCGAAAACGGTGGTGACTCATCGCCTTTTGCTTTGAACATGGACCGTATCATTATCCTTTGATAATCAAGGGGTTGAAGTATTTCAATCTGATTTTTTTTTTTCGTATATTTTCCATCCACGGACTGGCCCATGACATAAACGGTTTGGATCATTGAAAAAAATACTCCAATACAGCTGCTAAGGTACAGATTTACCCTATTGAAATAGGTTGAGATGTACTCTTTGCAAACCTCCGTGAAGAAACGGGACGCGGTTGGGTCCTACCCCCGCCCGGACGGTAATCCGTCCGGGCAGAGATTTGTGGAGCCCATCTTGATGTAAGTATTTTATCCACGACGTTCACTGCTTTTATCAGATCATTTTAATATTTAATTTTACGAATGAGGAAGGTCCACCTCTCCAGTGGACCACACCAAAGGAAGCTGCACTGATAATGACACTCACAGTTGAAACCTTTCTAAGTGCGAAAGTGATGTTTTTTTTCCATCCAACCTATTCATAAGGTCATGTAGACGTGGATGAAGTGAAAACACAAATATAAGATTCATCCGAAACTTCTCTAGCTCCCAGGAAGTTTTTAATGGTGGACGTTCAATCCCCATTTTGTGGTCCACTTAAGCTTGGATCTACCTCATGTTTTGGTTCATTTCTTAAAATGATCTGAAAAAAAAATTGTTGAACGGCGTGGATAAAACACTTACATCACGGTGGGCCCCACAGAACCCTGCCCGGACGGATTACTGTCCGGGCGGGGGTAGGATGCAATCTGCGTCGGAAGAAACGTGAAGAAGTTTAATGCGAATCCGTATTTTTAGTAAGACGCGTAAGACGCGTATTTTTCACAAGAACGAAAAAGACTACTGTGACAGTTAACCACCATTTTGAAAACGGTGGTGACTCATCACCCTTAAATGACACGTTCGGCACTTACGTTCCATCATCCAGACCATCCAATTTGTGGGCCACGAGTATCTCGACAATTTCGGTGACCAAGTAATCTTGACCATCTAAAAATTACTCACACTTCTAATTTTTCTAAAATGCAGAAAATTACAAAAATGCCATTCAAGATTCGTTGACTCTACCGTTTCGAGATACACGCATAACACCAATGCCGAAAAATTCGCTGGCGTACATGTATGTAGATATACACTGTCCATTTTGTGGGGCCCAGTGAGGATGGAGCATATGGTAAAAGTGCACCGATCCAATGATCCTAGCCGTCCAAATCATTGGTAATGAATGGAAAGTCCAAATTCAACGGGAAAAATCAGATGGTTGAGATTGTCCAAGAAGTGGGATTCTTCGGCTATTCTCCATCAACAACTATAGAATTCATTTAGCCGACATGTTGAGATGTCCCAATGATGTAGGTATAACATCTAAGCCGTTTATCATATGGACACCCACATCCTCTACTCTCCAGCCAAAAACCAGGCCGATATGAAATCAAGGTGGACCACACCACCTAAAATCATGCCAAATAAAAAACCATAATGTGGGCCTCACAATAGTATTGGGGTGTCCGTATATCCTGGTTGGCCGCATCTTCTGAATGGACTGCGTGGCAAGTAAATGCCCGATAGGCCCCACACACAATATGGAAATATTTAACGGCGGGCATACCTAACCGAACTTCTCCGTGTGGTGTGGCCCACCTGAGTTTTGGGTCCTACTGATTTTTTTCTACCAGATAGAACGTGAGGGGATATACATGATGATCAGATTGGATATTAGAGAGAGACAAACCTTGGAGCCATGGCCCCGAGAGTATGTAGCTGCTTCCACGTCCCAAGAATCGTATCTACGCAACTTCTCTCGCGAGAGTTTCCTCTCTTTCAATCCCGTTGATGGAATTTCCATCTCTTCCTTCACATCTTCGGACACTCCATCCGCGTCGTTCGACATCTTCCTGTTAGAGAGAGAGAGAGAGAGAGAGAGAGAGAGAGAGAGAGAGAGATTGCATTAGCGCCTCTTACTTGCTAAGTAAAAAAAAAAAAAACTTGTTACTTTCTCTTTCACCATCGACTAAAAACAAGGGTTGCAGTTTCAAGCATCAAAATACACTGAAATCCTATAAAGTTAAGAGTTCCAAACATCGAAATCCACTGAAAATTCACTAAAATCCATTGAAAAAGCCTCTTTTTAAAAGAAAAAAGAAAAAAGAAAAAAAAAAGAAAAGAAAAGATGATGGATTATTCATGCAATTTCGAACGTGATTTTCAACGGATTTGTGTGAAAATACCGCAAAAAGCTTGTGTCGAGGAATCGAGAGGAAGAATATCTTACGGTTTTTCGTACCTGAGCTTCTCTCTTCAAAACCTCTGGATTTCTATTTATAGGGAAAGGGAGGGACGCGACTTGGACGCGAATTGCCCGTGCTAGACTCAGATTGCGTTGCGTAGCGTACAGCAACGGCATCGTCCGTGCTGTAAAGGCTCTGTGGGTCCCACCATAGTGTATTTAGTTTATCCACGCCGTTAATAAATTTTTACAGTTCATTTTAGTCCATGTTATAAAAAATAAGTCAGATTTAAAGCTCAAGTGGACCACACCGTAGGAAACAGTGGGATAGTGACCCCCATCGTTGAAACCTTCCTGGGGCCCAACAAGATTTTTATTTGCATCTAACGTGTTCTTAAAGTAAAATAAATTTGGATGAAGAAAAAACATAAATATCAGCTTGATCCAAAATTTCTGTGGTCACCAAAAGTTTTCAACGGTGGTTGTTCAATCCCCACTCTCTCCCGTCGTGTGGCGTACTTGAGCTTTACATCTGCATCATTTTTTCAGACCATATCCTAAAATGAACCGGAAAAATGAATGGACGAAGTGGATAAAACACATACGTCATAGTGGGCCCACATAGATTTTCTAGAATTAATCGACCAGTATGGACATCCGTGGTTCGTGATACACCAGGCAATTCGAGTACCGTAAACATGAAGTTCCTGTACGCGGAAGCTATGTGGGGCCACTGAGGGACGCGGGTTGCGTCCTACCCCCGCTCTCTGTGGGGGCCACAGTGATGTAACTGTTTTATCTACGCCGTTAATCGCTTTTATCAGACCATTTTATGATATGACCCTTAAAATGAGGCAGGTCCACATCTCCAATGGACCACACCAAAGGAAGCTGTAGTGATAATGACAACCACCGTTGAAACCTTTCTAAGTGCCACTATGATATTTTTTTTTTACCATCCGACCTATTAATAAGGTCATGTAGACGTGGATTAAGTGAAAACACAAATATAAGCTTGATCCAAAACTTCTCCAGCTCCCAAGAACTTTTTAATGGTAGAAGTTCAATCCGACTCGTGGTTCAATTAAGACTTGAACCTACCACATTTTTTAGATCATAGTTTAAAATGATCTGAAAAAAACAATGAACGACGTGGATAAAACATATACATCACGGTGGGCCCAATAGAGCCCTGCCCTGACGGATTACCACCGTCCGGGCGGGGTAGGACGCAATCCGCGTCCGCCACTGAGATGCTCGTAAGAAATCTATCAGTTCTACTAACGCACAGTAGGACTGGTGACCCCAACATCACCTACCTAGATGATGTTAAAGCTATGTAGACATAACCATGATGTATGTGTTTTATCCACACCCGTTTATTCATTTTGCCTGCTTATTTTAGGGCATAATTCTAAAAGTTAGGCAGATCCAAAATTCAAGTGGACCACACCACAAGAAAAATTAGAGAGAATAATGTCCACCATTGAAACCTTTCCTGAGCCTTTAGTGATGTTTATTTATCTACCATGTTCACAAGGTCAAATTGAAAACTCATATATCAGCTTGATTTAAAACTTTTATGACCCTCAAAGAAGTTTTCAATAGTAAGTGTTCAATCCCAAGGTTTCCTATGGTGTTTCACTTGAACTTTAAATCTACCTCATTTTTTATCTTATACCCTAAAATAAGCTGACAAAATGGATGAACTGTGTGGATGAAATGCATACATCATTGTGGGCCCACAAAGCTTTGACATATCAGTTAACCCGATACAAAACTTATGTCCCAATGTTTTTAATCCCTAGTGGCGTGGAAGATGAGAAAAAAGCGAGTAGTAACAGATGGTGGTAGCTCAGGAGTGGGTGACTAGGGTGGGACCACTGTAATGTTTATGTGAAATACACCTCGTCCATCACATGTATCACCTTATTTTAGCCCCAGGGCTCAACATTAATTAGCCTCACCTATGATTCAGAGACCCTAACATTAGAAAAAAAAAAAGTATATTAGTCAATACTTACCCTCCAAATTTCCCTGGGCATGGGCCTACATATTGGCCTGAATTTTGGGCTCCTAAACTTTCACATGGCACCTAATGGATAGAGTGAATTTAATATAATAATAACAGTAGCTCTGTAAAAATAAAAGGTGGATATATCTCTTCCAACTATTTCCCTTCGTGTGGCCCACAAGGATCATGAGTCAACCTAATTCTTTGAACATGAACATAAATGTAGGATTACACATCTGATGGAAAGAATAGATTTTACATACAAATTACATGAGCACATCTGATCGATGGAAAGAATGGATTTTACATACACATTACATGAGCACATCTGATGGAAAGAATAGATTTTACATACACATTACATGAGCACGACGAACATCAAGAGTGGGTGTTTCCCATACCATGGCACACACCTTGTATGTTTTGTATATCCATTCAGTACATCAGTTTTTCGAACTCATTTTAGGAAATGATCTAAAAAATGAAGCAAATCTAAATCTCAAGTGGACCACCCTATAGGAAACAATCGTCATTGAACATCCACCGTTAAAAACTTACTAGCACCTATAGTAATGTTTATTTACCATCCAACCTGTTGATAAGGTCACAATCGCATAGCATGGATATAACACATAATACATGAGCAGAAATCTGGGAAGCGTTGGTGAAGGAAATCTGTGCATTTGGTTGGGAAAGTACACCGCCGTTGATTTTTGTGTATTTGAAATCAACTCCAACTATTAGATGTCTAATTTCATGTTATACCTATAGCTAAAAATTCAGATTGACATGTGATTCATGTGGGCCCACCGAAGGAATAAGTTGGGAGAGAGACATCCCCCGTTGATTTTTTTTTCAAGGCCCACCATGATAATAAAATGGAATCCATTCCACTCATTAGATGCCACACCAAAATTGAAGCATGGGTTTAAAAAATCAAGGGTGCTACACTAAGCAAAACAATTTGGACTGTGAGAGTTGCCTTATGTACTATTTTTAATCTTAGGGTTCACTAGAATCATGGATGGAGTTGATTTTTGTGCTCTGAGTCTTACATGAGGTAAATTACGTTGTGGTTGGTGTGGATTGTACATTAACATTACAGTGGGCCCACTAATGGGCTGGGCGGGGTGGATGATGGGTCTTGTACACACAATCCAAGCCCAGCTTGATTTGTTACGTAGAGCTTGCAGGCTATGCATGCTCGACCAACCACCGGTTTTCAATTGGCACTATTGAGGTGCTATGTTCAATGATCCAGACCGTTGATATTATCGGCCCACTTCGAAAGGCCCACTTTAAAATGCCAAACGTGGTATTTATTAATTAAAATTAAATCCACTAAATTGTTGAGCTTAATGTAAGTTATATTCTACAAATCAAATTGGTTACACCATCCTAACCTCTGATTCGTTGATGCTTCTTTGTTGAAATAAGACAATTGGATGTATTTCATTTTTAACCGTCCAATAAATGTCCACAGATCTGATAGTAAGATGATCAAATCAGCGTAATTTTTGTTTACGATATATACTTCTATGATGCATAAATTGTACCGTTTATTTGAATTACTTGTATGCTACGCAATTTCTAAGCAATTTATAAGGGCCAAGTATCATTCATCACCCGTTGCCCGAGTAGAAGTGTTTTTCTCAGTCCAAATATCTTTGGCGGGATTTTCTTCGACTTTTACGTCCGACGTGTTGTTTCCGCGTAATTTACATCTTAAGGGCGGATGCACGTTTGGAGCGTGGTGGAAAGTAGCAATAGGTTTTACGACGACTTGCTGTGCCACGTAGCATTATGGACCGCATGTTGGCCACCTACAAGGTGCCACGTGTTGTCATATACCGGATACCCTAACGAAGAAACGAGAAAGATCGTTTGGCCACCATGACTTTTTCATTTTTACCATCGATTTATTGGCCATCAGTTGTATAGTTATTTTCCTCCTTTAATTTGGTCCATCTACCTTTCTTCTTATGATTTGGACGGTTCGGATCGAGGTTAATTTCTACGGGGTCTGCAGGGGCTATGTATTCTGCCGTGCAAGAGTATCTAATCTGATACAACTTGAGGGAAATATAATTATATAATGCAATGGGGACTCCGACGGGGACGTCCAAGGTGGCAAACGGTGGGGTCCACCGGATCTGTCAGATGGGGGAAAGAGGTGACGTACTCCAATGTAGAAGGCCTTTGTTCAAGAGATTGCACCTGTCCGTCGATCACATGGGTCCCACGTGCAAATAAATGAACGGTTAAAAAGAGATCGACCAACGGTCTGCTTTCTATGAACTCATGGCCCACCAGATGAGCGGAACAGTCGTAACGTTTTCATAGAAGATATAACGTTCGTCCCTCCTAGTGAGACGTTGGGATTTTACACGTGTGCCATGTTGGCACGTGCTTATGCTCATGGGGTTCACTAAGCGAGACTGTTTTAATATGGCATATTTGTGCGTCATTCGGGCCATTCATCACGTGGCCATGATGAAACACATACATCATGGTGGGCCCCACAGAGCACCGACCATCAGCCATTGGCTGGTGGCAGGGGGAGTAGCCATCTGTTGCAGTGTAACTGTCACGTGCAGTTAGCTTATGTCCAAATGTCACACGAGTGGAGATCGGAACCATGCACGAAGCTGGATGCTAATGGTCAGATGTTACAGGTCCAAAGTCTTTGTCTGCATGGACGCTGCAAAAGCCTTTCGAAGAAAGTTCATGCGCTAGGATGCTAGGTGGGCCCACCGTGATGTTTGTGAGGAATCTATCCTGTTCATCAGTTCTGTGGACTCATTTTAGGGCATGCTACCAAAAATTAAGTGGATCCAAAGCTCAAGTGGGCCACAGGAGAAGAAACGATGAAGATCCAATGACCACCGTCAAAACATTTGCACGGCCACAAATGTTTTATATCATGCTAAGATTTGGAGACATGTAAGTATTAATGTGGAGCTTAACAAGGTTTCAACGGTAAACATATCTTTCTCTAATTTTGCATATTATGTGGTCCACCTTAGCCTTGGATACCCCTCATTTTTTGCTGCAAGCTTTAAACTGAGCTCATAAAACAGGTGGAGATGGACAGAGTGGATATCTCACAAACATGTAGCCCCACCTTAAGCAATACTGGAAGATGCTTTTTACAGGAAATTCCGGTTGAGTCAGCTTAGGTAGATTTTCTGCGAAAGACTTTCCGGTGAAGTCCCTATATATGTTGGGATGCTAGCGGGCCGCCGTGATATTTGTGAGATATCCAAGAATCCATCCATTTAAAAAAAAATAATAAAAAAATTCAGATTATTTTAAGACGTGACCAAGAATCAGGTAGATCCAAACAATGGATGAAGTTATAAATGGTTTGGAAGGCATATAAACATCAAGGTGGAGCCTAGAAGGCTTCAACACTAGTAAACTTTTTCTCTAGTTTTTCTTCGTGTATGGCCTCTTTGTGTTTTTGATCCGCTTGATTTTTGGTCTCATGTCCTAAAATAATATGAAAAAATGAATGAACGGGGTGGATTGTTCAAAAACATCATGGTGGGCCCCACCTATCATTCCAATGTAAAAACTTACTGTGGAAGGCTTTTGTTGTAGGACATGGCACAGATACATTCCTGGCATGGATGGACCAAACGAATGCGAACTATAAATTGGCCATAACTTTTGATCGGGTATCATACGGGCCACATAACCTATCAATCTTTACTGAAACGGGCTATCTTGTTTGTCCGTTTCGTCAAAAACCGCACGCTTTCAACTCAAAAATGAAAATTTAGGAAAAATTACTATTTTTAATAATTTTGATTTTAAATTTATTATTATTATTTTTAGAGTTTTAGATTTATTCTTTTTAGAAATTAAATTTTAATCATGATAGGACTCCTCTAGCAAAAGTTTATTTGAAATTTTTATTTTTAGAAATTAAGCTTAAAAAGAGTTTTATTAGAATTAGAATTTTGCTATTCTTGGTAATTACAAATTTTAGTTTTTTTTCTATATTAATAGTGTAATAGGGACACATATAGATTTGACATTCATCAATCAATTTTAAATTTTATAGAATTTATTTTCTTTTTCTCTTGTTCTATTCATCGTGGATTCGGGAAGTCTCTATGAGGAGTCCAGAGAAGTTCTGTGGATTCGGAACATTTATCCCCTTGAAGAAGACAGTACTCGACCTCACGTCCTCTCCTGCGACAAATTGGTATTAGAGCGAGGCTTTTCCTCGGATCTGTCTGCTAACGATAGGTTGGGCAACAATCCCATTGACGGTGCTCTAGGGAAGTTACCTTTAACAGCAACAGCTTTCGAAGCAGCATAGCAAGAGGATCTACAAGTCATGCAAGGGCTGCATTTTTCCATCGATCGCTTGACGGAAGCCAGAGAGCAGTTCTGTGTTCATGGCGGTTGTTGATGTAGTTTTTTAGCAGACCCTTTACAATAGACCTTCCTGGACCTGCACAGATGTAAAAGAGGGACAAAGGAGGCCTTGACTAATATAAGAGACTCTTCATTGCCAAAGTCAGGATCGAGGTCTTTCGAATAGGGTAGGATCTCCATAAAAGAGACACTAATCATATATTAGGGTTTTTCTGTGAACATACCTTGGATGGCGAGAGATGCCTCTATATTTATAAGAGAGATGGAATGCCATTACAGGAGGATTCGCTCCTGATATCTTAATTGTAATCTGGGATTTCTACAAGATGATCGGTTTCCGAGATCATTGGGATCCCATATTATCCTCTGAGGATCTTAAGAGAGATCTTTTAGGATGTTAAGGGATTCCTTGAATCTTTATGTCGGTCTTAAGTCGGAAACTAAGGCAGGCCTTGACCTGACTAACAAACCAGGCTTCACTATCTGTGTAAGCTAGTTAGGTGCATTATCGACCTATGATCGTGTTTTGGCTTTGCGACAACAGTCCAGTAGTTGATTTATACCTGATCTATGATCAACTTATGGCCGATTTATGGTCAATTCGTAATCGACTTATGACCGATCTATGGTCGATCCGTAATCGACATATGGTTGATCTATGGTCGATTCGTAATTGACTTATGATTGTTTATGGTCGATCTGTAATCGACTTATGGCCGACCTATGAGTTAGGTCAGCAACATATAGTCACTTGAGAGAGCTCATAGGAGGGCTCTTTGTGTGTCCTTAAAGTTGCATCATCCTCCTCGGAGGTTACTTTGTCTTTGGACATAAAGACCTCATTGGGCTCGGCACTCAGTGGGCCTGAGCTGGTTTGGTAGAGTTGGTCCATTCCATAATCCGGTTTATGGACTTGTAGATTTTTTCCCCAACAACAGTGATCCGTCCCCAATAGGCACTAGAACACTTAATCGCATTGATTGTAAGATGATGCCGGCAGTGAACCACATGATCACTCTTAAGAAGGTGGGATCCAGCGATATGATTCTACAACTTTAACTCGAGCGGATGAGACAGATGAAAGCGTCAATTCGCACGTGGTTGCGGATGAAGCAGTTGTTGTGCATGCGATTCCTCAATCGAGATTACAATAATGTATTATTTCAATGAAACCAAAATTATTAGTAAGATAGTCGATTAGTAAAAGGTTATGTAGAAAAATTCCATTATTGATTAGCGAAAGATGACCTCATCAAAACAGAATCACGACAGGGCACAAGATTCATCAGTGGCGGACATGTGGCCCCTGTAGGAACGAAGAACTAACACAAAACTTCTAAAGTGGAAGGATAGTCTTTCATAACCGAACAAGATTTTGTTAAACAATCTAAGGAAAGAGGAAATGTAGATGCATTAGTTGAAAATGAAAATTATATGGAGCTTGTGAACATCCCAGAGGATTTGAAACTAGTGTTGCAGGAGTTCAAGGCAATTGTGCTCGATGAATTCCCTAATAAATTGCCTCGCATACAAGATATAAAAAACTATATTGATCTTGTCTCAGGGGAAGTTAGCTTAATTGCCCACATTATAAAAAAGAATGTGATAGCACAAGTGAAGGAACTGATCCATAGTAGCTAAGTCAATGAGCTAGAGCATGAGTACATGTATTGTGTCATATCAAGAACCTAATGCCAAGCACGAGAGAAGGGCTAATAAACATCGACGTTAGAAGTTATCTGAGAATCATAAGTCAAGTCTCTTGAGTAACTCGATGACAAGTTTTTTTCAAGTGGAGGAGTCTGATGTAAGACGTCACACAAATACATTCCTGGCATGGTTGGACCAAAAGAAGGCGAATAATAAATTGGCCATAACTTTTGATTCGAGTATCGTTACGGGGTGCACAACTTATTAATATTTACTGAAATGGGCCATATGAGGTGAACCCACCTACTTTTATGGGTGGCGTCTGTTCGTTTCACCATAAAACGTGCGCTTTCAACTCAAAAACGAAAATTTAGGAAAAATTACTATTTTTAGTAATTCCAATTTTTTTTTTTTAAAGAGTTTTAGATTTTCTTCTTTCTTAGAAATTTAACTTTAATCATGATGGAATTCTTTTAGCAAAAGATTATTTGAAATTTTTATTTTTAGAAATTTGGCTTAAAAAGAGTTTTATTAGAATTTGGATTTTACTATTTTTGATAAATATGATATTTTTTTTCCAATTTTAATGGTGTAATAGAACACACACATGTTAAACATTCTCAATCAATTTTAAATTTTATAGAATTTGTTGATGTAGTTTTTCAGCAGACCCTCCCTGATTGACCCTTTGATACCTGCACAAATGGAAACAAGAGACAAAGGAGGCCTAGCTTGCACAGGGGACCCTCCTATGCCTAAATTCGGACTTTGGGGTCTTTTGTAAGGGTAGGATTCTTTTGGAAAAGAGTCACCAGCTGAGTATTAGGATATGAATGTGCGTACCTTACATTAATTGGGGATACCTCTATTTATAGAGGAAGGAAGACGGTGGTAGAAGGAGTCTTTCCTAATACGTTGAAGACGAATCTGTTTTTGTAATGATCCGAAAAATTTCGTGACAAGACTCGAGTACTACCTCTATTTTTCCTTAGAAGTTATATGTGGGTTAATTAGCGTTAAACTCAATTGCTTGTGAAATTTGTACTAATCACTTTAAATTTGATCTGTAGGACTCAAAACCTGTAGAATCGTTAATGCTATGTTACCCTCAAATCTTGGATTCAACGCTAAATCCAGTTGCTCTCGGGAGTACTTGGAAACTTTGTATCGGACCTGGACCGCGCGTTGAAAGTCCGATAGCGTCGATCTTAGACAATTTTGGTCATCTTGTTGGGCTTGACCATCACCTCAAAAATTAAGTCCAGATGATGTCCTGGGTCGATTTGCTTGAGTCCGGAGTAAAGAGTGTGAGAAAGTTGAGAAATTAAATATAATTTATGAAATCTGAGTCGTATCGCTTGCGTGCCGATTCTAAGCTTTCTAACCATTGGATTTTGACCCAATTTCACCTTTGGATCAAGGAAGATGGCCCAAGCATATCATAGTGCTTATGGACCTGATCGAGTTTCGATGACCATTGAATTGAGAGTGGTCCGCCACGGCTGATCTGTATATCCGATCAGTACGAAAAATCAGCCTAACCTAGATCCATGGTCAGTGAGCTTAAGTCCGACTGCACGTGGGAAAAGGACCACTAGATGTAAGACCTGTATTCTAGCCCGTACCATCTCGTAGGCTTCTGTGGTCCTCCCGGTAGAATTGCGGCGACCCGCGATCTTTTATTGGCAGTTGCGTGCGACCCCAAAGGGTATTCCGTATTCCAGAGTCAGCTCGACCCGAGACCTATACCCTTGCGACCGCGCAGTCGCTGCAATTCCGACGCCGCGTCTCGCTCGCCGAGGCGATACTCAGGCCAAGAAATGTGGGCCTGCGTTCGGTTCGAGAAAACACCGCGTGTCACAATTTTCAAGAAAATCTCTAGCCTAAATGTCACATCAATCATTAATCAAGTCTAAGTACACAACCTTACTTAGCCATTCCCTTTTCACCAACAAGGCATGACACCCATTTCTTTTTCACCCAAAAGTCAACATGCACCATCCCTCTCTCCCATCACCCATCTCTTTCTCACTCCTCTCTCTCTCATTCTCTCTCTCATTTTCCCAAGCATGGAACCGTCTATGGCATTCCATGGGAGAGAAACTAGTGTGGCCCCCTTCCTACCACTCAATCCAACCCTTGGATCATCATCTCAACCGTCGAAATTGTTCTCTTGGGGTTCTAGATTGCATAGGCAGAAGAAGGAATAGAAGATCAAAGGTGGGTGCTCATTTCTTTCTCCTTCTCAATTTTTTTTTTGTGATGTGTGGCCCACTTGGATGAACCCCACCTTGAGGTATGTTTTATCCAAACCGTACAAGTCATGTGGACCCTATCTTATAGTGGTGGAAACACATAAATATCAAGTTGATTTAATTATGGTGGGCCACGTTCATGTGGGACCCACCCTGGTGACACGTGGGCCACCTACACGTGGGACCCACCATGATGATTGTGTTATATTCATACTGTCCAACGTCCAGGGGACGCTGGACAGGGAGTGCTAACGTGGTGTGCGTGTACTGACATGGTGGTGTACTAACAAGCAAAGAGAGGAAGAAGAATAGTGTTTTAAGGTGGGCCGCTCATGCAGGCCCCACCTTGATGTATGTATAAAATCCATGCCGCCCATTTCACTTCTCAGCCCATTTTAGGCGTTGAGCCAAAATATGAGGCTGATCTGACAATCAAGCGGGCTATATCATAGGAAATAGTGGTATTACCATTGAAACTCACTTTGACCCTCCTATTCGCCAAAACACATTGCATATTGGTATCATTTGGTCGATCATGGGCCGTAGAATACAATGGATGGGTCGGATCGATCTAAAGTGGGCCCTACCCCAGAAATCTATAAAATTCCTTATTTTAAAAATAAAAAATAAAAATTAGGCAGCAGCTGCTGCTGCCGCCGCTGACACCGCCCAAGGACGCAGCACCAACGTCCTGCGCTGGCAGTGTACAAACGGACTGGGCCTCACGGCCCAGATGTGGGCCTCACCGTGTCGTGTTTCGAACATCAACACCCTGCATTGGGTGGGCCCTTGTGGCAGTGACACCCCTGTCAAAAATCAGCCGTATACGAAACTCAGGTGGGCCATACCATCTAAAATCATGTGAAAACATGCCTAAAAATATAAAATCATCTGGTGGGGCCTTCTTGAGTTTTGGATGTGATTGAAACTTGGTTTGAACCCCTAATTATATGGGACACCTATAATGGACGGAGTGGATCTGATTAATGTGGGTCCCACCTAGTATAAAAAAAGAAAAAAAAAAAAATAACAATAAATATGCTTTGACGTCCAGAGGAGTCTGGACGTCCAGCGTGAAATAGGGAGGGCCCCCTTGGCCCCAATTGTGGGTCCTACCATGATGTATGTTCTACATCCATGCCGTTCATTTAATAGGTCCCCTTTTATGATGCGTTGGTTCCAAAAATTAGTCATAAAAAGTTCTTGGATGGCCCACACCATCACCTTTCATGTAGTGGTGTACCAAGCCACATGGAATCAACTGCTGGGGTCTACATGCAGCTTGGATCCACCTGAAACTCGGTTTGGACCCTTAAATTGGTGGGACACACACAATGAGTGGGTTGGATTTGTGAACTACATCACGGTGGACCCCCAGGACCACATAACCATACCAAAAAAAAAATTTGGTGGACAAATAAATATTACAGTGGGCTAAAGGCCCACGTGACCTTGTAAATTGGTTGTATGGTAAGTAAACATTGCAGTGGGCCCCTGGCCCATGCGACTTTATCAACAGATTGGATGCAAGTAAACATTCCAGTGGGTCCCATGATCGTGTGACCCTATCATCAAGTTGGGAGAAAAATAAATGCTGTAGTGGGCCCCATGTCTGTATGACCTTAGCAACAAGTTGGATGCAAATAAATATTACAGTGGGCCCTAGGCCCATGTGACCCTATGACCAGTTTGGATAAAAAAAAATATAATAATAAACATCATGATGGCCCCAGTTTGGATGGACAGTATGTTGGGCCCTAGGTTGGGTGGAAAGTAAACATTTTGGTGGGTCTTGCTTAAGACTCATTTATGTATGTGTTGTGTCCACAATTATGGACCTCCATCACGGAATATGTGACTTATCTATACCTTCCATCCTTATGGGACCCACCATGATGCATGTGTTTCATCCAACCGTCCAACCATTTTTGGAAAATGATTTTTAGGTTTGGGACGAAAATAAGACAGATTTATTTATCAAGTAGACCATAATGCACGGTGAGGATTGAGAAACTATCTTTGAAATCTTTGAGATCTTATGATTAGATTGAATGAGAAATAAATGTCATGGCGGGCCTTGGAAATTTTAGTAGTGGAAATCATTATCACCATTTATATTGAGTGTGGCTCATTTGATATACACGTGGCCATGTGGTGTGGCCCACTTACCATATTTATGGCCCATTGTTAAGGCCCACCTTGTTATATATGAGGTCCCTGTGATGCGGCCCATTAGATGTATTTGGGGCTCATGGGTCGAGGCCCAATATAATGTATATAAGGACCTTTTCAATGTGTGATTCCGCCATGATAAATGCATTGTATACACGCACCGTCTACCCGTCTTGATGGCGTAGGGCCCGCTTGCTGCATGTGCTGGGCCTGCCTACACTGTACAGGTCCACCATGCTGTGTGTACTTCACCCACACCGTCCACTTGTGCGGCCCGCCTAGATGTTTGTATTTTGTATCCACCCCATCCATAATGTTGGGATAGTGCTGGACAATGTTTGGTTGGTGCCGATTTACATGGATATGTTTGTACCAGTGCTAATCATCATATGTGGGCCATGGATGTAGTGATACACATATTATACCTACAACTATTGAAATGATTTTTGGTGCGGCCCATATAAAGAGGCCCACCTTGATGTATTAGTGCGGCCCATTGCGACGTATTTCTGGCCGTATGTCGTGGCCTATTGTGATATGTTTCCGACCCATTTATTGAGGCTCGACTTGAATTGCATAAGGCCCATTGGTGCGGCCCAATGATGCGACCCACCATGATGTGTATATTAGGCCCAATGGTAAGGCCCAATGTATCGACCCACCGTGATGTGTAGGCCCATGTGCTGTATGTGTAAGGCCCACCTGTGATGACTGTTTGAGGCCCACTTGTTGGATATTTGGGCCCACCTTATGTTTGACTCTATGTGGACCACTCCTTGGGAGCAATGTTGGTTAAATGTCCACATTACTGGGCAGTGATGGTTAGATGTCCATATTGTGACCCTTCCTTAGGCCTTATCAGGCTCATTCTCATCATTCTCTTAGTGGGTTAACCCAAATAAGTGGGCCCCATTTACCATGGACGGATGGCTCCATGCTACCAGATTTGATATAACCATGGCCGAGGGCTGATCTTTATATTATGATTGATCAGATGTTCATCTATGGACCCAGTCTTGTCTATGTGACCGGTCGTCGGTGTTGATTATCGATGCTGATTGTCGGTGCTAATTATCGATGTAGATTATCGGTGTCGATTTGTCGAGGTCGATTGTGTTAGCCGGTTCCTATTGTCGAGGCCGATTCTGAGTATCGAATTCGATTGCCAAGGCCGATTGTCGAGACCTACATGATGTATATGTGACCCGTAGTAGAGGGCCATTGTGATATGTATTAAGCCTATGATGCATGGTCCATTTGATGTATTCAAGACCCATGTGTAGGGTCCACATGCCCTGTGTTTGAGGCCCATGGGCAAGGCCCATTTTGATGTATTCATGGCCCATGGGCAAGGCCCATTGTGATATGTATTAGACCCATGAGCAGGGTCCACCTGTTGTGTATATGTGGCCCTTGAGTAAGACCCATTGTGTTATATATTAGGCCCTTATGTGAGGCCGTGGGCCCATTATATGTTTGACTCTATGTAGGCCATTCCTTGGGGGCAATGTTGGTTAAATGTCTACATGGTCGAGGTCGATTATCGATGCTGGTTGTGGATACCGGTTATGAGTATGTGTCAGCATAGCATCATGATACATGCCCATGCGCATCATCTGCATGCTTGTTATGAGAGGTCGTTGATCATTGCATATGTCATTGAGCATGTTGTTATGAGACTCCCTGATAGGTGGAGGTTATCTCACATGAGCACGCGGTATGTGCAGGACTGATGCATGACTGGATTGTATGACTCATGCATCTCGCATTATGATTACTGTATGCCCTAGCGACATCAGGGCCGTAGCCTACACAGGCATATCGGGGATGGCCAAATAGGACACCGAAAATGTTTGGTTCTAGCATACGGGCGCTATAGATGTCCCTGGGTGAAAATTCCTGAACCTCCGTGGCCAGGAGACGCCCCAACGTCGAGACCGAGTGGATACATGAGCGCCCGAGTGCCGAATACCAGGAGGCTGCGTCTCTCACTGTGTCGTGGTCGGTTGGGAGGGGGTGTGGCCTTACTCGCCCGAGGGTAGGGGGCAATACTAGGCTGAGTTTGACCAGCTCGTGAATGGGTCCGCTATCGACGTGCCGGATAGGTATTGGCAGACTATTGGCAAGGCGGATAGTGAAGTTTCTTATGCTCACTTGGACTGTGCGGCTGGGAGAGCGGCAGTGCCATTTGGAGTGTACTAAACCCCAGTGATGATCCTAGAGATGAACTGTACTGATATGTGGATTTAGTGAGTAGGAGTTGCATACTCATTCATGCATTCACTATCCACTCGGGTTGGTGGTGCGCAACTATTTGTTACGAGTGCTTTCGCAATGGCCAGGATTTCGGTTGGGGCGCGCGACTAACCTGAGATCAGGAGTTTACCACATTGAGTCTAACTATCCAAATTTAGGTATGGGACTGGTTTGGATAGAAGTCCCTTGTGATGGACCCCATAGCCTGCGATACTACGTACCATCATCCCGACTTCACACTCCAGTATGGTCATTCCATTCGCACCGCATATTGCAGAACATTCGCGGCATATGGCATTTTGGGCTATTGTGTCTCTGCATTTATATGGTTTAGGTACGGCTGATGCTATTTGTGTTACTCATTAGGAATGTATATTGTATTGTATCCTCTGCATCTGATATTTAGCTATCTATGATTCCTCATTTGCATAGTAGTTCTATATTGCATATTCTGACATTGATTGACTAATGGACTTGTCCGTATTTTCGCTTACTCTGTTATCGTATGATCTTATCAATATTCCTGCTTACTCTGATAATTCATGATCTTATCAACATTTCTGCTTATTCCGATATTGTATGATTTATGGATTACCGGTATTTCTAGTCTTATATGATGATGTCATTATGTTGAATACTTGACACTTACCTTGTACGCACTTACACCACCCTCTAAGCTTTCTATAAGCTTATGCACGATAGATGCGTGCAGGCGATGTTAGGTTGCAGCAATGTTGAGCTTGGAGCGTGCGGCGGTCTTCCGGAGCTTGGTTTTTAATTATGTATTTCCTTTCAGCATTGTACCCAAATGATTATATTAGTGGATATGTGATGATGATGTTGCCTTTGTGAATTGGGTAATCTTGTGGTTATGCTTATTACGGGTTAAATGTATATAAAAAAAAAACCCTCCTTGCAGGGCCCCAGGATCGGAATCTGGCGTATGAACGCTAGGAGCCGAGAATGGGGTATTACGGAGGCTGTCAGCACCGGATTCGGCAATCGAAATTCCTGTGAATCCGATTTCAGGGTTTGGGGCGTGACACCAGAAGTGCTCCGTTGGATCGGAATAGATCTGATTTGGTTATAACCTAAGTATACCTTGGCCCTGGGGCTATTTTCATCCATATTAGGCCTATATAAAGACTTTAAAACCCTCACTCTCTTTCCCATACGAATTTCCTAACCCTAGCTAAGAAAGAGAGAGGAAGTGAGAGAGAAAGTGAGAGAGAAGTTGGTGAATCATCTGAGATTCTTTCCTGTTGTTCTGCATACTTAAACCATCACTTTTGAATCGTTATTCCGACGATTCTAAGTTCCTTCTTGGGTAAGTTAATCAAACCCTAGTTTGTTTTAGAGCATAGACTTGTCTAAGTGTTGATGTAGCTCATTTCTATTCTTGCTTTAGGTTTTCTAGTCGCCGTTGACGGAGACTTATTGTCTGAGTCGGATCTATTGTGTTTTTCTAGTTTAAGGTGCAGACTATATTTGTATAGGTTATGGTTTTCAAGGCTTTCAATATTGGATAATGGTTTATTATTGTTGTGGATGAAATTTCACATGCCAACTGTGATGTTTATTTTACGTTCCTGATATGTATGTGTTCTATTGAGGTTTGTGTATTTTATGTATATGTAGGAAGTATCGTATACGTATAAAATATGAACTTGTGTTTGCCATGATTAATTATCGTGTACTTGTACTAGTTGTATGTGTGTCAACTCCTTGGCAAAAGGATTTGGCCAAATGTGTGTTATCACCAACATACATTATATATGTTGGACTATGTAGTCTACGTGTTTGTAGAAATGTCTCAATGGTTAAGTGTGTAATATATTAACCTATTATGGGCATTGAGAAGAGATTCTCAACTATCCTAGTGGTGTGTATGATTTCCTATATGTAATCTACATTCTTTGTTGTTTAACTTCAAGCACTACTTAGGTGTAATTCATGCTAAGTTGATATTCATCACTTGCTTCCATATTGTATGATTAGAATTGTTGTTCCATTACAGTTCTAAATTGTTATTATGAATCTCTGTTATAATTGAGCATGTTTGGGACTATGGAATAGTCCAGGAAATCAATAACAATCCTTGAGTTCGTGGCCGAGGTTGTTTTCGCCACGTAAAACGTATTTGACGAACCCGAGTCGTATTAGGGTTGTCGGTAGTGGTTTGGCCACACGGAGTATTTGTGCACTCTATGTCATTCAACTCAACGTGCGCTCGTGCTAGTCGAGTTCGTCAAGTAACCCGATTGTCCCGATGTATGTTCACCATGTATGGACGCTATTGTTTGAATCTAGGGTACCAAACTTACCGATGTAATCCCATTAACCGTTGTACCTTGATCCGCTAAGACTCATAAGCCGCACATGGTGGTATGGGACACCGTGGTCGAGCTGTCGGCCTACGCTAGGGTGACGAGCCTCCCCGTAGTGACCAGTGAGCACACCAGACACGTGAGCCAATTATGGTGGTATGTGACACTATATTCGTGCTGTTGGCCTACATTGATTGGTGATGAGCCCTTTGTGGTGACCTCGAGCATACCTCGCTACTGCATTGAGGCGACGAGCCTTAGGGTAGTAACTAAGGTATGATAGGCGCGCATTGATTAGTGACGAGCCCTTTGCAGTGACCTAAAACCATATGATCGTATGAGATTATCTAGGACTGACGACCCTAGAATGGATCACTGTTTGGAAATTGATATGAGGAAGGTACCTTAGCTTCCCAATCCTGCTATATGAAAAGGACTAATAACAACTTGGTAATCATGTTCATATACCACATTGCATGTGCGTAGGAGTCGTTGGCACTGCGGGAGGTTGTCATGCGTACCGTAAGATGAAGACGCTGAGGGAGTGCAGGCGAGGGCATGCATCATTTCTTCATACATCCTTGCATTAACAAGAGTACTTAGGACGTGTTGATTATATTGCCTTATCATTACTTCTTGATTGATTTGATATCATGTTAACTTTTACTATATAGTTTCACTGAGTTGATCACTCACTCCCACATTCTGGGGCGGTGTTTCAACACCAACCAGACCCTGTCTTAGATGCAGATGTTGACGTGACCCTTGAGGCAGAGCAGGATTACGAGGATGATGAGGACGCGTTTTCTTTTATGCAGTTCTCATGCGGGTTCATGTGAGCCATGTCTTGATATGCGAGGGATTCTGGGTTTTCTTTGTAATTGTAATAGATGATGTCATTTTGATACTTGTATTTTTGAAAGCAACACTTGTTATTATGACCTGGCATGCATACGTATTTCAGGCACTTACACATGTACACATATTTCTTTAAGTCTTTCGCTTGCGTCTTTCACTTATCCCTAAATTATGTTTGCAGTTTGGCTTAATCTATTCCATGTTTTATGCACTCATACAGACAACATACATCCATTATTCAATATGTTACATAAGTGATGTTTTGAAACTCGGGAGCTGAGTTATGCTCGACCCCCGAATTTCAGGGTATTACAAGTTGGTATCAGAGCATGATTTGGATTAAATCGGACCTGGGTTATGGTCATACAACGCACGTTGTCGTTACCTTAGTGTAGAAGGGTGTGAGTTGATTGTAGATTTTGTGTATGTTTTCCCGTTGCTCCTATCGGCGAAAGTTTACTGAAAACGATCGTCGAGATCGAGTCTGTGCTCACTCCTAATCACACACAACGACCCATAAATCTCCTCTAGACCGTCTATGGACGAGTTTAGATGGTTTATCTTCCCACCTTAGCCCTTAAAAAGTCTGTAAACTCGAATCTGTATCAGATTCTATTCCTAGTGGCCCGGTATGCGTCGAATCGGACTAAGGGCCCGATCGGGGCAATTCCAGGGGGACCCAGGGGGGGACCCACATCATTTTCAAGCATAGAGGCCAGGATGACCTCGCCTAAACGGCGAGTCATCGCCGGACTGTCCAGAGACCGGCGATGACCTCGCCGGTTCGGCGATCCCTCGCCGCCCAGCGGGCTAGGCCGGGCGGGCCGGCTCGGGCCGACACATGTGGGGTCTTGTGTGGCCCACTCCTCCATGGTTTCTCGATTTTAACCCCTTCTAAACCCTATTTCCTTCACAAACTCACCCTCCAAGCTTCCCTTTTCTTGAAATTTCTCTCAAAACTCCACAAAAATTCTTCCCCAAACCCTTTCTTCTTCCATTTTCGTGCACACCCATCCAACCCATCTCAAAAACCCATCTCCATTGTTGTTTTCTCTCTCTTTCCTTTCCATTTGAGCACCCAAATCCTTCCTTTGGGTCTTCAAATTGTGGGAGCCTCACCATTCTTCCCATTTCCCTCTTTTCTCTCATTTTCTATGGCTCTATTTGAGCTTGTGACGGCCATATTTTCCATCTCCACCATTCTCTCTTTGATGGGGAAGAAGAGAGCACCCGTTGATGAAGCCGGGCCTAGTCGCCCAACCCGTGCATGGAGGCCGAGAGGTGCCGCTGCGAGCACGACCGCCACCCGTGAGTTTCAAACGAAGCGGGACCTTGATCCTCAAGCTCCCATTGGAAGAACTTTGTTGGCGGAGCTATCTCATGGAGTCTATGAAGGTCGTAGGGTCCTTTTTGAGGCTCATGTAGATCCACGGCTGTTTGGTGAATTTCTCTTATTGGAGCGCCTGGAAGGGGCTGGTTGGTGTCCCCTGTTAGAGGGCGAATACCGCGCCAATGTGGGTACTGTCCGAGCTTTTTATGTCCACATTCAGGAACCTTCGCTGGAGCCTCTGCAATTCAAGATCCCTTGCGGAAGAGATCGGGAGGCTACGATTAACGTCGCTTTGATATCCCGACTCCTAAACGTGCCGCTTGACGAGGTTCATGCGAGTGAGAAGAATTTGAGCAGTGCGCGGGAGAGGGATCGCCGCATGCAGTTCTTGTGTGGTCGTCTGGTCGAATGGCAGTAGAATAGAAGCCTTTTAGCTACCAACATGACGGACGACTTCTGTTTGCTTCACCACATGTGCACATTCAATATTTATCCAAGGTGGAGCAACCGCAGCGAGTGTACGCGCCTGATAGTAGATTTTCTGTATCAGGTGGGGCAAGGAGAGAAGCTATGTGTGCCAATGTACATCTTGCGTCAGATTATTCTTATTGCTCCTTCGAATAGGAGGACCAAATCGCTCTCATTTGGCTAACTCATTTGTAAGCTTGCACATGAGTTTGGCTATAAGCTTGGGGCAAAAAAGCCGGTACCTGTTTGATACATTAATGAGATGACCCTAAATCAGATGGACATTGGGCCTCGTCGACGACAAGCCTCACCTGAAGAAAGTGAGGATGAGACAGAGAGCGATGAGGAAGAGAGTTATGGCGAGGGTGGAGCAGAGATAGAAGAAGAAGAAGAGCAGGACAAGGAAGAGATAGAGGCCCAGGACACGAGTGAGAGTTCTCCTCCTATGGCACCAGAGCAGAGCGCAGATCAGGCTGTCAGGGATTCCCGTATTGCTTGGCTTGAGGAGGGTCAGGCTGTTCTACACCAGGATATCATGGATCTTCGAGGCCTCGTGAAGCATAAGTTCAAGAAGATGTCTCGAACTCTGAAGTCTATCCTGTGTTGTCTGCAGGATAAGGGTGCCCCTCCTCTATCTCCTGATTCTGACGAGTAGTTGCAGTTGTAGTTGTCCTTTGCTCTATTTGTTGTTTATTTTTATGTGTAGTCATTGTTGGCGTAGTAGTTTGGGAGTTGTTTGTTGTTTGAAGCTTTAGATGTTTTAGTTCACATGCCTTCTCTGTCGTGATTCATGTAATGCTGCACTTCTTGTATTGTGACAATTTTGTTAAATGGAATGCATGTTGTTATCTTTAAGTTGTGATGTAAATGCTATGTGGGTGGATTATGTGAATGTTGAATCTCACAGGTTGCATCCTCTTTTGAATGTCAAGTATGCCTCCTAAGGGATCGAAGACTTCGGCCCGTCTCTCTTTGGTCGAGTCGCTGGCCGGGGTTTCTCCCCTAGGCGATAGCCAGACGGATCCACAGTCGGGCCCATCTTATATTGGTGCTGGGCTGGACTCTCAGCCAGCTACTGGCCCCGCTACTGGGTCGACTCCTATGATACCAACCTTGGCTACACCAGTCACACCTTCGGTTCCTGAGCCGAACCGTGCATCTGCATCGACGCCTTATGCATCTTCATCCGCTCCGCCTCCTGATAGGTTTGAGCAGATGATGCTGTTGATGCAGCAGCAGTAGATTCAGCAGCAGTTTCTATCTTCTATGGCTGGCATTTTTACTCAGTCGATGGGGGCGACTCCACCTGCTTCACTTATGCACCCATCTGGGAGCGCTAGTGCGAGCTGCACATTTGAGCGATTCCAGCACTTACGACCTCCCACATTTGTGGGTTCTCATAGACCCGAGGAGGCCGAGTACTGGATTGATCGCATCTCTAAGATGCTGAGGCCGCTGCACTGTTCTGAGGCTGAGCAGGTCGAGCTTGCCTCCTTCATGTTTTAGAAGGAGGCCAGTTTATGGTAGGACGGTGTTCTCCGCACAGTTGTGGAAGGTTTTGAGTGGACGTGGCAGGCGTTTGAGGCACGTTTCCATGAGAAGTATTTTTCGGTTATGTACCGACACGAGAAGGAGAGTGAGTTCCTTCGCCTCCGTCAGGGAGGGATGTCGGTGGCTGAGTATGAGAACCGGTTTACTGAGCTGAGTTATTATGCTCCTTTGCTTCTGGGTGATCAGCCGATGCGAATGCGGCGTTTTTCTGAAGAGTTGAGGCTTGAGATCCGATCGAAGATATGCTGTGCTAGCATATCTTCTTATGCTGAGTTGGTGAACATGTCTCTGCGAGCTGAGCAGGACGGGGACAGGTCGTCCCGCATGCGAGCACCTATGTTCCCAGACCGCGACCTGACTTTCCGAGCGCACCATTTCTTGGCAAGAGGTCGCGGGCAGATTCTCCTCCTAGGCGTGCAGCGCCGCTCGCTCAGCAGATGCGTTCTGACTTACGCTGTTCATATTGTTGGAAGATTGGGCATTCGGATCGTAATTGCTTTACGCGAATGCGGGACGGTGGATTTACTCCACCGCAGAGGATCAGCCGTCCGATGCAGCAGGTTATATCTCCTCCACCCCTTCGTTCAGCGCCAGTTCATCCATCCTTCAGACTTCTTATACCTCGCTTCAGGCCACCTCAGCGGCCCATAGTTCCTCCACTGAATCGCCCACAGCAGGCTCGAGTTCACGCGCTTACAGCTGAAGCGCCTGTGGCTGACTTGGTACCGAGATCTTTCGAGGTTACAGCTCACATTCAAGGTATTCCCGTTTCTTTATTGGTGGACACAGCTTCCACTACCTCTCTTCTATCGTATGCGGCAGTTAAGCGGCTGAGTTTAGGCATTGTTACTATGAAGGGAGTGACGCTCACTACCGCTACAGGGACATCCTCTGATATTACCAAGAGGTGTATGGGTTGTTTGATTGATCTAGGGAGCAGATCGATTCTTGTTGACCTATTTGTCACACCTTTATACCATTACAATGTCATTTTGGGTATGGATTGGCTCACGAAGATATGAGCAGAGATTGATTGTGAAGCTAGGCTGGTGACAATCCATGGACCTGAGGGCGAGACATTTACTTTCTCTGTTCAGGTCAGTTACCCTTTTCGTTTTGGTTATTATACTTCTTTATTGGAGAGTATTGCTAGTTTGGCACTTGAAAGCACGCCGGTAGTTCAGGATTTTAAAGATGTGTTTGAGTCGATTCCTGGATTACCCCCTCAGTGCGAGATTGATTTTACTATCGATCTCATGCCTGGTGCGACACTAATTTCTTTGCCTACCTATCGCATGCCTCCGAGTGAAATGGAGGAATTGAGGAAGCAGATAGATGACTTGTTGAATCTGGGTTTTATTCGGCCTAGTGTGTCTCCTTGGGGAGCACCTGTCTTATTTGTTAAAAAGAAAGATGGTTCCTTGCGATTATGTATAGATTATCGCAGGTTAAATCAGGTAATTGTGAAGAATAAGTATCCCTTGCCCAGGATCGATGATCTATTTGATCAGTTGAAGGGGGCATGGTACTTTTCGAAGGTTGATCTGCAGTCAGGGTATCATTAGTTGTGCGTCAAGAATGAGGACGTGCAGAAGACTGCATTCAGGACTAGTTTCGGCCATTATGAGTTCCTTGTGATGTCGTTCGGTCTTACGAACGCACTGGCCGTGTTCATGGATCTGATGAACAGGGTGTTTTGGTCATTCTTGTTCCGATTCGTCATTATCTTTATCGATGACATTTTGATATACTCTGCGAGTCGGAAGAGCACGAGGAGCACTTAAGAGCGGTCTTGGATACTCTCAGGAAGAATCAGCTATTTACACAGTTCAAGAAATGTGATTTCTGAAAAGAGGAAGTCAAGTTCCTAGGACATGTGGTGTCTAAGGAAGGGATAGCTGTTGATCTCGCTAAGGTAGCTGTCGTACAGGACTGGAAGCAGCCTGGTTCGGTTACTGAGGTGAGAAGCTTTCTGGGTCTAGCAGGCTATTATCGATGCTTCATTCGAGACTTCTCGAAGATAGCCAGGCCGTTGTCTCAGTTGACACGGAAAGACTTGAAGTTTGCTTGGAATGAGAAGGCGGAGATAGCTTTTCAAGAGCTGAAGGACAAGTTGACGTCCGCCCCTGTGCTAGTATTGCCAGAGCAAGGGGTTAAGTATACGATATATACTGATGCCTCTCGCATTGGTTTGGGTTGTGTCCTTATGCAGAAGGACAGGGTAATTGCATATGCTTCGAGACAGTTGAGGAAACACGAAGAGAATTACCCTACACATGACCTGGAGTTGGTAGCTGTCATTTTCGCATTAAAGCTCTGGAGACATTACCTCTACAGAGAGGAGTTCGAGCTCTTTTGCGACCACAAGAGCCTTAAGTATATTTTCACGCAGCGTGACTTGAATATGAGGCAACGCTGATGGATGGAAACATTGAAAGACTTTAAGTTCGATGTTTCTTACTATCCGGGCAAGGCAAACCTTGTGGCAGATGCGTTGAGTCGCAAGAAGGCTATAGAGTTTGCGGCTCCTTTAATGATAGCAGAATGGGACATGATAGAGTTTGTGTGAGGCTTTGAGCAGAACGGTGGAAGAGCCGTATGAAGTTATCGCACACATTCGAGTACAACCCCTCATTGACGAGAGGATCATTGCAGCTCAGGCAGATGATGAGCTTTTGGCGAAGATGAGAGAGCGGGTTGATTCAGATGAGGACTCTGAGTGGAGTGTTGGTTCAGATGGGGGCCTACGATATCGTGCCCGGCTATGTGTCCTAGACAATCCTGACTTGAGACGGGAGATTCTCGAGTCAACCCATAATTCTAAGCTTGCGATGCATCCAGGTAGCACAAAGATGTATCAGGATATGAGAAGATCCTATTGGTGGGACAACATGAAGGTTCACATCGCTAAGTTTGTATCTCGTTGTCTCACTTGCCAGCAAGTCAAGGCAGAGCATCGCCGACCTCCTGGACTACTTCAGCCTATGCCCATAGCAGAATGGAAGTGTGACTTCATCTCTATGGATTTTGTTTCAGGGTTGCCGAGAACGAAGAAGGGATATGACTCTATTTGGGTGATCGTCGATCGATTTACGAAGTCGGCTCATTTCTTACCGATCAGCGTCACAAACTCTGCAGACGAGTTGGCTAGGTTATACATTAAGGAGATTGTACGTCAGCATGGAGTTCCCTTGGAGATTGTGTCTGACAAAGACACGCGATTCACATTTATCTTCTGAACTCATATCTAGGAAGCGATGGGTGTGAAATTGAAGTTCAGTACCGTGTTTCATCTGCAGACAGATGGGCAGACGGAACGTGTGAATCAGGTTCTGAAAGATATGTTGGGAGCTTGTGTTTTGAATTTCAAGGACAGTTAGGATGATTGTCTCCCTTATGCAGAGTTTGCATATAACAATAGCTTCCAGGAGAGTATCGGCATGGCTCCCTACGAGGCATTGTATGGTCGCCCGTGTAGAGCACCGCATTGCTGGGCAGAAGTTGGTGAGCGCAGTTTGATTGGCCCGGAGTTGGTACAGGCAACTTCAGAGAAAGTTGACATTATTCGACGTCGACTTCTAACAGCCCAGAGCAGGCAGAAGAGTTACGCTGATACGAGGCGGCGACCGCTTGAGTTTGAGGTTAGAGACCATGTATTTCTTAAGGTTTTCCCTATGAAGGGAGTTCTGCGGTTCGGTAAGAAGGGAAAGCTCACGCCGAGATTTGTTGGTACATTTCAAATACTGGATCGAGTGAGAGCGGTAGCATACCGCCTTGCTTTGCCCACACCACTTGCGGGCGTGCATAACGTATTTTATGTTTCTATGCTGAAAAAGTACGTTCCTGATCCTTCACATATTATTAGTTGGGAGCAGGTGCAGTTGAGCGAGGATGCCACATATGTACTGCGACCGACACGTATCCTAGACAGGAAGGAGCAGGTATTGCGTAGCAAGGTCATCCCTCTTGTGTAAGTACTATGGATGCATCATAGTGAAGAAGAGGCTACTTGGGAGACTGAAGCTGAGGTCAGAAAGAGCTACCCTCAGATCCTTGAGGAGTATGAGAAGGTACGAATTTCGAGGATAAAATTTTTCTTTAAGGAGGGTAGATTGTAATGACCCGAAAAATTTCGTGCCAAGACTCGAGTACTACCTCTATTTTTCCTTAGAAGTTATATGTGGGTTAATTAGCGTTAAAATCAATTGCTTGTGAAATTTGCACTAATTACTTTAAATCTGATCTGTAGGACTCAAAACCTGTAGAATCGTTAACGCTATGTTATCCTGAAATCTTAGATTCAACACTAAATCCAGTTGCTCTCGGGAGTATTTGGAAACTTTGTATCGGACCTGGACCGCGTGTCGAAAATCCGATAGCGTCGATCTTAGATAATTTTGGTCATCTTGTTGGGCTTGACCATCACCTCAAAAATCAAGTCCAAATGATGTCCTGGGTCGATTTGCATGGGTCCGGAGTAAAGAGTGTGAGAAAGTTGAGAAATTAAATATAATTTATGAAATCTGAGTCGTGTCGCTTGCGCGCCGATTCTAAGCTTTCTGACCGTTAGATTTTGACCCAATTTCACCCTTGGATCAGGGAAGATGGCCCAAGCATGTCATAATGCTTGTGGACCTGATCGAGTTTCAATGACTGTTGAATTGAGAGTGGTCCGCCACGGCTGATCTGTAAATCCGATCGGTACGAAAACTCAGCCTGACCTAGATCCATGGTCAGTGAGCTTAAGTCCGACCGCACGTGGGAAAAGGACCACCAGAATTGCTCTGTTGGATCGGAATAGACCTGATTTGGTTATAACCTAAGTATACCTTGGCCCTGGGGCTATTTTCATCCATATTATGCCTATATAAAGACTTTAAAACCCTCACTCTCTTTCCCATACGAATTTCCTAACCCTAGCTAAGAAAGAGAGAGGAAGTGAGAGAGAAAGTGAGAGAGAAGTTGGTGAATCATCTGAGATTCTTTCCTGTTGTTCTGCATACCTAAACCATCACTTTTGAATCGTTATTCCGGCGATTCTAAGTTCCTTCTTGAGTAAGTTAATCAAACCCTAGTCTGTTTTAGAGCTTAGACTTGTCTAAGTGTTGATGTAGCTCATTTCTATTCTTGCTTTAGGTTTTCTAGTCGCCGTTGATGGAGACTTATCGTCTGAATCGGATCTATTGTATTTTTCTGGTTTAAGGTGCGGACTATATTTGTATAGGTTATGGTTTTCAAGGCTTTCAATATTGGGTAATGGTTTATTATTGTTGTGGATGAAATTTCACATGCCAACTGTGATGTTTATTTTACGTTCCTGATATGTATGTGTTTTATTGAGATTTGTGTATTCTATGTATATGTAGGAAGTATCGTATACGTATAAAATATGAACTTGTGTTTGCCATGATTAATTATTGTGTACTTATCGTAGTTGTATAGGTGTCAACTCCTTGGCGAAAGGATTTGGCTAAATGTGTGTTATCACCAACATATGTCATGTATGTTGGACTATGTAGTTTAAGTGTTTGTAGAAATGTCTCAATGGTTAAGTGTGTAATATATTAACCTATTATGAGCGTTGAGAAGAGATTCTCAACTATCCTAGTGGTGTGTATGATTTCCTACATGTAATCTACATTCTTTGTTGTTTAACTTCAAACACTACTTATGTGTAATTCATGCTAAGTTGATATTCATCACATGCTTCCATATTGTATGATTAGAATTGTTGTTCCATTACTGTTCTAAATTGTTATTATGAATCTCTGTTATAATTGAACATGTTTGGGACTATGGAATAGTCCAGGAAATCGATAACAATCCTTAAGTTCGTGGCCGAGGTTGTTTTCGCCACGTAGGACGTGTTTGACGAACCCAAGTCGTATTAGGATAGTTGGCAATGGTTTGGCCACACGGAGTGTTTGCGCACTCTATGTCGTTCAATTCAACGTGCGCTCGTGCTAGTCGAGTTCGTCAAGTAACCCGATTGTCCCGATGTATGTTCACCATGTATGGACGCTATTGTTTAAATCTAGGATACCAAACTTACCGATGTAATCCCGTTAACTGTTATACCTTGATCCGCTAAAACTCATGAGCCGGGCATGGTGGTATGGGACACCGTGGTCGAGCTGTCGGCCTACGCTGGGATGACGAGCCTCCTCGAAGTGACCAGTGAGCACACCAGATTCGTGAGCCGATTATGGTGGTATGGGACACTATATTCGTGCTGTCGGCCTACATTGATTGGTGACGAGCCCTTTGTAGTGACCTCGAGCATACCTCGCTACTGCATTGAGGCGACGAGCCTTAGGGTAGTAACTAAGGTATAATAGGTGCGCATTGATTGGTGACGAGCCCTTTGCAGCGACCTAAAACCATATGATCATATGAGATTGTCTAAGACTGACGACCCTAGAATGGATCACTGTTTGGAAATTGATATGAGGAAGGTACCTTAGCTTCCCAATCCTGCTGTATGAAAAGGACTAATAACAACTTGGTAATCATGTTCATATACCACATTGCATGTGCGTAGGAGTCGTTGGCACTGCGGGAGGTTGTCATGCGTACCGTAAGATGAAGACACTGAGGGAGTGCAGGCGAGGGCATGCATCATTTCTTCATACATCCTTGCATTAACAAGAGTATTTAGAACGTGTTGATTATATTGCCTTATCATTACTGCTTGATTGATTCGATATCATGTTAACTTTTACTGTATAGTTTCACTGAGTTGATCACTCACTCCCACATTCTGGGGCGGTGTTTCAACACCAACCAGACCCTGTCTTAGATGCAGATGTTGACGCGACCCCTGAGGCAGAGAAGGATTACGAGGATGATGAGGACGCGTTTTCTTTTATGCGTTCTAAGGCGGGTTCATGTGAGCCATGTCCTGATATGCTGGGATTCTGGGTTTTCTTTGTAATTGTAATAGATGATGTCATTTTAATACTTGTATTTTTAAAAGCAACACTTGTTATTATGACCTGGCATGTATACGTATTTCAGGGACTTGCACATGTACACATATATTTCTTTAAGTATTCCGCTTGCGTCTTTCACTTATTCCTGAATTATGTTTGCAGTTTGGCTTAATCTATTCCATGTTTTATGCACTCATACAGACAACATACATCCATCATTTCATATGTTGCATAATTGATGTTTTGAAACTCGGGAGATAAGTTATACTCAACCCCCGAATTTCAGGGCGTTACAGTTTTGGTTTGGGATCTTTGTGGAATTATCGTAATCCCAAGGTTCTAGGGATCTAATCCGATCCTCTAAAGATCTTGGGAGAGATCTCCAGGCCGTTGGAAAGATATTTGGACTATTGGTCTGAGAATAAATTGTTTTATGAGGTTTACATGAAGTCAGCATTTGGCTTCTTTCAGTGGTCACCCTGAACTATACCCGAGCTCTGGATGAGCTATGATCGAACTCTGGTCGAACTTCGACCAAGCTATGGCTGAGCTATGGCCGACCTATAGCAGAGCTATGACTAACCTATAAGTTAGGTCGATAATTGGCCATTTAAGTAGGCTTATAGTTGTATTTTCTTTGAATGTCCTTACAGTCGCATTGACCTCTTAGAAGGTCGGCCTGTTTCTGGACGTAAACGCCCTTTAGGGCTGGAATATTAAAGGGTCCGTACTGTTTAGTAGAGTTGGTCCATTCTATAAATTGATCCAGCGATTTAACTATTTTTCACCCCAACAGAAATTTTTTTTATATTTCTCTTGGTTCTTTTCCCGGTGAATTCGATAAGTCAATTTGAGGAGGAGCCTGGAGAAGTTGAGTGCTCACCTCACGTTCTCCCCTGCGTCAGCTTTCCAGGAAATCCGCGTACCCGGTCTGCACCTATCTGATTGTTGCGCAAAGTGAAAAAGGGTCGGGGATTGCGTACGACACCCTATCATACGGAAGCTCTGTAGTGAGACGCTAGGTGGAAATCCATTATCCATGTTAAGCTATGTTTTCCCTTGATCCAGATCAAATATTGAGACATTGCATATAACCATTGGATCTCGTCTGTCACTCGGCGGTTCATGGTCCTGGTAAGGGCTCTATGGAGGACATCTTAATGTATGTATTTTAACCACGCCCATCCATTTTGATAGATCATTTTAGGAGCCCCAAGAGAGCCAGATCCAAGGATCTAGTGGACCACTCCACAGGAAAAGGTGGGGATGGAATGCCTACCGTTGAAAAACTTAGGAGGGCCACTTAAGTTTTGGATCAAGCTGATATTTATGTTTTCCCTTGATCCAGTTCTATCTGACCTTATTAACAGGTTAGACGACAAATAAACATCATGGTGGGCCCCAGGAAGGTTTCAATAGTGAGCATCCTTGTCACTTGGTGTGGTCCACTCAAAACTTCAATCTGCCTCCCTTTTGGGCACGTGCCCTACAATGATCTTTCATAATGGGTGGATGGCGTGGATAAAATACATACATCACGGCAGGCCCCACAGATCCCTTGCCAAGGCCGTTCGTCTCTAGCTAGGTCCTAGTGAGGTAGTATGCAATTAATGCACCTCCTACTTGCATTGGGACATTTATACAATCTAATTGATTAATCTAGACTGTCCATTAGGTCCCACATAGATTTCACTGGACACCATGCATATAACACACCAACATAAATATCCTAACAATATAATCATTAGCCTTTAACATGAATGGCCTAGATCATCCACGCAAAAATAGGTCCGAACAACAATTGAGGACCATCAAAGTTTGCTTATGACTCTAAAGAGACATTTTTTTTTTTTTCAGGCGACCCTAACCATCCAATACATTACATAAAAAAAATAAAAAAATAAAAAATAAAAAATAAAAAAAAAAGAAGAAAAAGACGGCTAGGAAAATAAGGACAAATCCCGGTTGGATTGACTCAGTCAATCATTTTAAGTCTTGGGCGGTAGCCTCTAAATATATTATAAGCTTAATAGACAGTTTGGACTGATCCATTGGACTGTTCTAAGTGGTCAGATGCAAGTATGAGCATTGTAACTTACAATGACACTCGCTTATAAATTATTTCTTTTTTGGTCCATCATATTGTCTATGTCCCATCCAACCCATGTATTAAGTGATCCCCATCATAATGACACAAATTTTAAAAAATCAGACTTATGGGATCATTGATCGAGCCACACCATAGAGATACAGTTGTTACGTGAGTTCCATTTTTTTTAAAAGAGAAAGGTACCAGCTGTCGTTTTATAGACGTGAAAATTACTTTTATAATGCTCACGCCAAACAATCTTATCTTCGAAAAAGTTGGGGTTATACCAAGATGATCTCAAATTTAGGGCGATTGGCTCATTGGGCCGGCTACACCAGCATACTATGGGTTCACTTGGTATCTTTACTTTAATTTAATAAGAGGTTTTTATATAAGAGATATTCTAATAAGTGTGTATATATATATATATATATATATATATAAAATTCTAGCTCTTGTTTTAAATAAGTTTGTTTGGTAAAATTATTATTTAAAAAAAAAAACTCTTATATAAAACAAACGCATATATATAATAAAATGTCTAAATGTGTATTTTTCTAGGGGTAGTTAATGTTATTTATATATATATATATATATATATATATATATATATATATATATATATATATAAACAACTTGTAAAACTATGACAATTTTGACGGTTGATTTAGTGGATCTCACCATAGATGGACAACTGTGCCCTGAATGGGAAAAGAATGAATGACTATCTTTCTGTTTTAAAACATTTGGGTTGTCCATTATGCCCAACATTGGATGTGGATCATCCATCATATGATGCCCACCTTTGATGTAGTTTGTCTAGATCATGTCGACCAAACCTTCAAAGTGGGTTATCTATCATGCAAAGCCTATCTTGGATGTGGACCATCCATCATTAGGTGCTGACCTTTGACATGGACCATCAACTATGCAGTGCCCACCTTGATATTGGTCATCCATATTGTAGGGCCCACCATCAATGCTAATTTTCCTTTCATGTGGGGCCCTTCAATGTCCTCTAGATCTACCCTTCACGTAGAGCCCACATTTGATGTGCCCATAGTGTGGCCCTAGCTACCTTTGAAGTGGGTTGTCCATCATGTGAGGCCTAGTTTTGATGTCCATTATCCATTGTGTGGGGCGCACCTTCTATGTGTTCATCATACGAGACTTTGGATGTGGATTGTTTATTAGGTGGGGCCCACTTGATATGGACTATCCATCACAAGGGGCCACACTTCAACTTGGGTCATCCATCATGTGAGGCCCACTTCGTCCATTATGTGGGCCATTCATTATGTGGGGCCTGCCTTCAACATGGGTTGTTCATCATGTGAGCCCACCTTTGATGTCAACCATCCATCATGTGGACCCACCTTCCATGTCCACCATCCATCATGTGCGTTCCACCTTTGATGTGGATGGTCCATCATGATGGGCCACACTTTGATGTGGGCCATCCATCATGTGGGGCCCACCTTTGATGTGAACCATGCATTATGTTTCCACCTTGATGTAGACCATTCATCATGTGGGGCACCGCCTTCAATATGGGTCATTCATCATGCGTGTTCCCTTTGATGTCCATCATCCATCATGTGGGTCCCACTTTTGTTGTGGACCATCCATCATGTGGGGCTCACTTGATGTGGATAATACAAGCAGGGCCATATTTTGATGTGGGCCATCCATCATGTGGGACCCACCATTGCTATAAACCATGCATTATGTGGGCTCACCTTGATGTGGACCATTCATTATGTGGGGCCCAACCTTCAATATGGGGCATTCATGATGTGAGCCTACCTTTGATGTCAACCTTCCATCATGTGATCCCACCTTCGATGTCCTCCATCCATCACGCAAGTCCCACCTTTGATGTGGACCATTCATCAGGTGGGGCCTGGTTGATGTGGATCATCCATCATATTAGGCCAAACTTTGATGTGGGCCATCCATCATGTAAGGCCCATTTTTTATGTAACCATGCATTATGTGTGTAACAAACCAAGATTTCGACTCTCGTGGACAACATGAAAAACCGAATTTCAAGATAATAATTTGTATATAACAAATTTTAATTACTCCACATGTTCCTTACAATCATATAGTTTCCTCTTTTCATGCCACATCTCTAAAATTCCATAACATAAATCACATGGGTTTCTATAATTCCACAACATAAACCACAAGCGATGAGAGGCTTCCTTGTGACGTAGCATTCAAATACATAAGCTTGTCATCACACGATCACATATCGTACCATGTCCATCATCATAGCATATTCATCATAGATTTTCCATGTTAAACACAATCAAATCACTCATAAACAACCCAACAAATAGGCCAATCTATATTACAACATATAGGGTCCATATGGGCTAACCCAGTGGGTGCACCTTATAGACTCAGCGAGTTAGCTCATGAGATCTATCATCATAGGATATCCATTTAAGCAACATACACTCACACGCTACCCTAGATGTGTTTCCAACATCAATTCCACATAGTTTATGAGCTTTACATCATGTAGTTTTTTTTTTTCAAGACCATTTCATGTTTGTATTTTTTTTTTCACCTCAAGGGATCATGTATATATTCCAAGAAAAAAACCGGGAGGGCATCACAAAAGGGGGCCCCTCCCAGCCTGTACACATTCGGGATCTCCTGATAAAAGCGAGGAGGAACCTATTGTAAAACTAATAACCAAAAAAGAAAGAGAAACCATGGAATCTGACGCCACCGCCGGGCGAGCACCGGGACACACCTCCCCTAAGCCTTCACCGCACCTAACCCCAGCTTATCAAGGAAGATCTGCCCTCTGACCACCCATGGGAGATTCGACCTGGCTAAGAAGGTAGCTGAAAGCTGCAAGGAGCTACCCAACCTAGTCAAGGCATCCACCGGCCCATTTCCTTCCCTGTGCGTATGCTGAACTCTGACTTGGCCCAAAGCTATCAGACCCTTGATCCTCTTACACCAATTTTGCCACTTCCATCCAATTGAGGACTTCCCAATGAGTGCGTTCACAACCTGGAGGGAGTCCGATTCTATAATAATCTTAGCCAAACCCCTTTTGAGGCAATGTAATAACCCGTCGTGGACAGCTCTGACTTTTGCCCCAGTGTTCGACAACACCCCATAACCCGCAGCGAACCCAAAAATAAAATCACCCCGATCATTTCTGCATATGCCTCCTCCTCCCGCCTTCCCTGGGTTGCCCATCGAAGACCCATCCACGTTTAGCTTGAACCATGAAGCCGGGGGTTTGAGCCATACTACAAGTTGGGCTCTCCTCGAAGGACACGTAGGCGCTGTGATCCCTAGACCGGCAAGGACCCGACTTTGAGCCCATGAGCTGGACCGAGAAGGGGCCCGAGAATTGACGATTGCATGGACCCACCCTTTAACACGCGAGGCTTGCATTTACTGAGAAGGATGCGAACCCTCAAATTTTGCTTCATTTCTACCTCTCCAAATCTCCCAAAGAATGATACATGGAATCAGTTTATTAAGGACCCCACCCTAGCCCCCAAGATTTGGCCCGTTCCACCAGTGTCGCAGCCTGTCTTCTATTGAGCTGGTCGTCATCAAGTTTCTGCTAAAAATATCCACAAAATGTGAGCAAATCGCTGTGGCCCTATCGCTAAGAAGGAAAAGATGGGGAGATGTTTCACATCCTGGGACCCGACCCGCAGCCCTGTCACAGTAGACACATTGCGACGCCAATGAGACCCCTTGGGCCTGCACAACACTTTCGACCGGGATCACCCCTTGGATGCACCTCCAAGTGAGAAGCGAGATTTTGGGAGGCAAGAGGGTATGCCACATTTGCTTCGCCCAAAAGACACGGGGCCTGGACCGACGGCTGGAATCCCAAGTTGTTTTAACAGAGAACTGGCCGTCAGGGAAGAAAGGCCAGATTGGCGACACTGGCTCTTTAGACGTACAGAACCCTTTATGAAAAATGAAGTTGATGGTTTCCTGCGAGAGGAAGGAGGGCACCGCTGAAGGCGGGAGAGGCCTAGCATTGCCTAGAAAATCGCGAATCTGTATACCCTGCAATGTCGCGGGGATGGGGGCCGTGACTCTACTCTCCAGAGGGCCTAGCCCCGTCCAATTGGTCTTCCAAAGACACCGATCTCCTCTCCCAACCTGCCAAATCACCTGAGATTCCGTGTAAGGAAAAAGCTCACGAATTTTTCTCCATACAGGGGAGGCCGCAGTCATCCCACGACCTGTGCCACCATCATCCGCTAAGTCTCTACCATATGTCGTGGCCATGAAAGAACCCCAAAGGCTGCAGAATCCCTGGTATTTGACAGATCATACCATTTTGAGTCGCAGCGCCTTCATAACGTTAGCCAATTTCCTTATACCCAAACCTCCTTTCGACTTGGGCATTGTAATCACTGACCAACTTCTCCAAGGAAGTTTCTTCCGGCCCTCATTCCAACCCTAAAAGAAGTCCGCAAACCTACTTTCTAAGGCCTTTAACACTGCGGAAGGAACCGAAGCTGCCGCTAACATGTGAAGCGGAATACTGCTCACAACATTTTGCAGCAGAACAACTCTGCCAACCTGAGTAAGGCAACGAGACTGCCACCCTCTGATTTTGCAATCCACCTTGTCCAACAACCGCTGAAAATCGGCTGATTTCTTTCTCCCTGCTCCAACTGGGACCCCCAAGTACTGCATAGATTCCATGACTCGCGACATCCTAAGGGCCTGCTAAGTTGACGATGCCCTGGTGGCAGAAATACGACCTGAACACAAAAAACTGCTCTTGAGCAGATTGATTTGCTAGCCTGAAGCTCTTTGATAGCAGTCCAGAAAACGCTTCATGGCCCGAATGGATTTGAGACCTCCGTTAAGGAATAACAACGTGTCGTCAGCGTACAACAGATGGGAAATTCGAGGAGAACTCCTGCCTAGATGAAAGGGGTTGCAGCTACCTCGATCCAATAGATTTTTGACTCCCCTACTCAATACTTCTGCTCTTAAAATGAATAAGCTGGGAGATAACGGGTCTCCTTGTCTAAGGCCTCTGGTGGATTTGAAGAAACCCGCTGATTCACCATTAATGAGCACCGAGAACCAACAATTAGACCAACATCACCCTACTAGCTTCACCCATTGCCCTGCGAACCCAAACCTCTCCAAGACTTTCTTGAGGAAGGCCCACTCCACCCTATCGTACGCCTTCTCCATGTCCAGCTTGACCGCTATATTTCCCCCTCGCACTCTTTTGTTTAAATTTTGAAGAACTTCCTGTGAGAGCCCAATATTCTCAGCCATAGACCGCCCTAGGACAAAAGCTCCTTGCTCGGGAGAGATCGCCTTTGGGAGGACCTTACTCAGCCTAGTCGCAATGATTTTAGCTAAAATCTTGTAGACATTGTTGCAGAGGCTAATTGGTCTGTAATCAGATTTTTTTTTGGCGTTGCACCTTTCGGAATAAGGCATATAAGCGAAGAAGTGAACGCCCTAAGAAAAGTTCCTTTAGCGAAGATAAACGCTGCTGCCTTCAGCAGGTCAACATCGACAATGTCCCAGCACCCTGTAAAAAAGGCCCCAGAAAAGACATCCGGACCGGGCGCACCATCTGAAGGGAGGTCAGCAACTGCCCGCTTCACTTCCAGAAGGGACGGGGAAACCATGAGCTCTGCATTGTCATCAACCAATACCAATTGAGGAATCGCAGAGAGGAGGTCTTCCTCCTGATCCATAGCTCCCGCAGAAAAGAGCATGTGAAAGAATCTGACAGCCTCCACTTTGATTTGATCTGGAGACTCCACTATCGTACTAGAGTCAAGCTGAATGGATTTGATCAGCGCTCTTTTATTCTTTTCCGTGGCCGAGGCATGAAAAAATTTTGTGTTCCTATCTCACTCCTTCAGCCAACTATTTCTAGCCTTTTGCTTCCAAAATATCTCCTCCATGAGTTCCAAGCGACAAAGGGAAGCTTTGGCCTCGCTCAAATCATGCTGCACCTGAGCCTCCTCAGCAGGTGATCCTTGAAGAAACAGGAGCTTCTCTTCAAGATCATTGACTATACATTCTGCCTCTTTAACCTGGGTAAAAATATTCTGAAACACATCATTGTTCCAAACTTTAAGGGCCATTTTAACTGACCGAAGCTTCACCTGCAGATTCAACAAGGGGTCCAACGCGCTCTCAGAAACCCAGGCAGCTTTCGCCATATACAGAAAGGACTCATGCTGGAGCCACATCCTTTGGAAACGAAAAGGCTTGGGGCTCGCGAAAATCTGGTTTTGAAGGACTAGCAATAGAGGGGCATGATCAGAACTGGAACGGGGGAGGTGGTCCACCTGAAAGTTGGGGAAACAGGAGTGCTAGTGGTCATTCATGAACACCCGGTCCAACCTGGCCCAAACCCTTAAAGGACCCTGATGGTTGTTGCACCATGTGTATCAGCTCCCAAAAAACCCTGCATCAAATAGGCCCGCACTATTGATTGCTCCAGCGAACTCTTTGGAACTGCGAAGATCCTGAGGTCTCCGACTCCTCTCCACCGCTTCAACAACAACGTTGAAGTCCCCGCAAATGATCCAGGGGCCCTGCATAGCTGTGGCCATTGTCCCCGTCTCCCCCCAAAGAGCTCTCCGCTGCAGTCTGTCGCACTTAGCGTACACGAAGGTTAGGTATACCGGGATTTGGAACGGGGTTAATGTGACAGATAGAGAGATGGTCTGATTTGAGCTAGCACACAATGCTATATCTGGCAGATTCCTACTGAAGATCCAAATCTTTCCCCCTTCCCGACCATTTGAGAAAGGGGTATGGTAGCCTAGCTTGAGGCATACAGCTGTTCTCCTAGAATCCCTGACCATGGGCTCGAGAATGGCTAGAATCCACGGGTTGTGAGACTGAATTAGCCTCCTAAGAGTCCTGATTGTGGGAGCATTCCCTACTCCTCAGGCATTCCACACCAAAATTTTATCCGACATGGGGAACATCTGACTTCGCAGTCTTTTTCTGAAGGAACCTTAGCCTCGAAACCCATTCTGTCCTGGAGGAGGGTTTAACTTGAATCTTCTGAGACAACCTGGCCGACTTATTATTGATCTTCGCCTCCTGTGATTCACAAATCCTTTTAATAGAGGTAGGATCCTGTCCCGAGTCTACCAAGTTCTGATCGGAAATTGGATCTAGAGCAGCTATCCCTGAGCTGATGAACTGAGGGCGAGCAGGGAGACAGGCAATGCATCCTGGCGGGTTATTACTCCTTCTCAGAGGAGGAGTAGCTGAAAGGCTGTTCTTGGCCTGAACAGCAGCTAGGTTGTGTTGCCCGCTACCAGGTAGCTGTGGATTACGGTCATTCACCACGTGAGGCTGATTATGCAGTTCATGGAAATCTTGTTGACTGAAGGGACTACAATCTGTCAACGGAGATTCTCGGACGCCTAAATTCCCTGCCCTACAAAAATAAGAGGAGATATCCACTACAAGGTCCTCACCCTTGGTCCAACTGTCCCTAGATGGGACCACAGGGGAGGAAGGGAAAGAGAAAAAGGAGTGGTGAGCTGACGAACTTGATGCTGAAGGGGAGGTGTCGGCTAACTCATCCACTCCTGAAGTGGATGAGAATGGAAGACAGGCTACCGATCGCAACCTGCGTTTCTTTCCATCCCGGACCACATCAGGGAAAGGCAGCCCCATCGAGACTTATCAAAAGAGCTGGGAAGAATGCGAAAAGGATTGCTTACCACAAAATGAGGGCAGTGGGGGAGAACACGCCCGGAGCTTGGAGTTCATGTAGGATATGAGGAACGATCGGCAGAGCGATGTCTCTTGATCTGTCCAGAAAGACCTCATCGTGTTCACGGCCCGCCAGTTGTAGCATTGAAGGAGATTGCACCATCTCCCTACAAGTGCTCGTGCTACCGCACTTAAGAGTGACCCGAGATGAGGTGTTGCGAGACTCATGTAAATCCACACCCAACATGTAGGTGGTCGGACCTGAAGAAGCTGCAGGGGCACTGGGAAGCACATTGGGGATTTCAACAATCCTAACCTACGAGATCGGGCGCCTTGATCGGAGAGGGCTGTGAAGCGAATTTTGACAAACAGGTGCTGCGCAACCAATCTCGGACCGAGGAATAACTTGTTGGTCATCATTTTCTGGATTGGAATGAAATCTCTCCGACACCCATTGTTTGGTGGATTGTTGCTCTGAAGGAGGATGATGAATATCGGGGGGACCACCCCACAATCCCGTCTCCAAAACTGCATATACAGAATACGCCTCAACACCCGTTGCAGTTCCACCCCTGGCAATACTTGGATCTTGACACGGGCAAATCCCTAAAACAGTCCAAATCTACTGTTGGGGTCCATACTCGTCACTATACCGACATGTTTAGCCAGGTCCAGAATCACTGAATCGAACCACGCGTGAGAAGGAATCCCAAATATACGTATCCACATCATGTAGTTAGGGTTTAAGCCCATTCTTGATTAAATTATATATCAAATCACATCCAAACATTGGTTCATTCATTCATCCTGCAAACTACAAGGAAAACAATGTATACATTTAAGGAAAAACTAGTTAGAATTGAGCATGAGCCTAAAGGGATTACTCACCTTATCCTTAGATGTAAACCCCAGATGGAACTCGACGTAGGAGATGACTACATTAACCATGATGACCACAAACTAGAGGTGGAACAGCTACACGTGGAAGGAAGGAAGAAGGAGAAAAGGTAGGCATCCTCTCTCTCTCTAACATGTAAGGGGGTTGGACGTGTGGAGGTCTAGAGGTAGGGCATGACATAAGAGATATAGAGGGGGCATTAACAGTAAGTTTTAATAGGTGGTGGCATGTATAACTCCTTACTCGAGTTGGGTTTCTTCAAATCTTAATATCTGGGTGATCTTTTTCCAATTCCAATATGTTCTTCATGTTAAGCTCGAAGAATAGATTTGATATACATAATTTCTTGACAATCTACAACCTAGATTGGTTGATCTTTGAAAATGACTTGGTGGGTGCTAAAACGGACTTGATCTTGATTTAAGGGTCCACACATGATAATTGGGGCCCAAAATTGAGAAAAATACTTAGTTATGATAGTCAAACAACAGGGCAAAATTTGGGAGTTGATTGATAATGGGAAAGGTCTAAATATAAAATTTCACTTGTTGCCTCGGTGGCCGAATCTCCTCACGATTTCAGTTTTGTGAAATCGAGAAGGAACATTTAGCCATGCAGTCTCCTTTTCCAATGAGCTTTGAACCCATTAATGACAGACTCATCTATTAATCCTTCTCTCTCTCTCTCTCTCTCTCTCTCTCTCTCTCTCTCTCTCTCTCGATTTGCGAACAAAGGATTACATGTGGTATTGGAGCTATGGAATCTTCTGTGTGCGCTCGTGAGTTCTTTCCTTGCACTATGGTCGTTTTGCCATTAAAACTGGCGACGGGTTCTTTTATACAAGTAAAATCATTGACATTTGTGAAACGTTAGCCGTATACTAATTCATGGTCCATCCAAGAACACTATCTTGTGTTGTCAAAATAAAAAATGAAAAAATTGCTTGTGTTTCTATTTAGTATGTTGCCATATAAATAAAGTGAGAATAGCTCAAAAAAAAAAAATGAATATAAAATCAAATCCTAACAAACATCAAATAAGATAAAATCTTTCCTAATATACATGAAAGAAAATTATCCTTAATTAAGGTTTTCCCAATACATATTAAGCACGCTCTTCAAAGGGAAGAGGATTGTCCGTTGGTTTCCTAGAACCAGATCAAAACCTCAATTGGACCACACCATAGGAAGGTGATTGAATACGTACCACTACAAACTTCTTGAGGGCCGCAAAAGTTTTTGGATAAGCCAGTCTTTGTTTTTTCCCTTCATTCATATTTGTGTTAGTTAATGAACAAGTTAGGTTGGATGGCAAATAAACATCACAGTGGGCCTTGGGAATATTTTAAGAGTGGGTGTCATATCCCCACTATTTCTTATGGTATGGTCCACTTTAACTTTGGATCTACTTCAATTTTGGGCCAATGCCCTAAAACGAGCTAGCAAAACAGATGGACAGTTTGGATATAAAACATATACATCACGATAGGCCCCATAACACCTCCCATCAAGAGGCCAATTTCTTCTGGGAAAGTTGAGCCTACCATGACATTAGTGTGACATCCTCTCCATCCATTAGCTTTGCTTGCTTGTTTTGATAAGGGGCTAACAAATTTTGTTGAGGCAAAAAACATAAGGGAGACCCAGCAAAGGAAATAAGGGAGATGGGAATGCCTATTTATGCATTGTCCAAATCTTCTTAGGTCTTGTTCGTTAATCAATAAAATACAAGGCTGCAGATGTTAACGAATGCCCATATTCAGTTAAATATGTGTGATTAGAATAGTGTGTGCATGTTAGAATCACACTCGACTTAAGTTCGATTGAACGATTTTCGACCCTAGGCCTCAAATTAGTAGAAGGATTAAACCTGTGAAAGTTGACCTAACTGTCCAACCACTAGTGTTGTAGTGATCATGAGATTAAAAGAGAGGGTTAATTGTTCTGAATGAGAACTTTTTGTCTTGTTCTAAAGACTTTTCTTCCAATAGTGATCGCGGGCCTTGTGTTTCTCAATAACATAGTAACGGATAGAAAAGATTAAAAACTAAAGGCATAAATGCTGATTTTATATTGATTTATATATTTAAAGGTAAGTACAATAAGCAAATAAATAAAAATATGCAGATAAAAACCAATGATTGCCTGTGAGGACAAACAATTGGGGTGGATGGTCAGCACGATGTAACCGAGGGGTGATCTTTCAAGTACGGACTCGGTCGATTGAGGATTTGATGTTGATAGGTCATAGATATTTATATTGCTTATAGGAGTACTGTAGTGATGACACTAGATAGTAGCGATCTAAGCTATTTTAAACTCTGTATGATTTAATGCGAGGTTGGATAGAAGTGGAGGAACTAAAGGCTAGAACTAAGATAAGCATCATTGCACTGTGTAGAGAGATAATGTTTGGCGTGGGCTCCAGGCTCTTACTCATGTGCTCCTTATATAGCTCGGGAGGTGACAACACTTATCGACTTTCTTAGTTGGTCCAGGATCCTTGAAGGTAAGGGTATCAAACCATTTTTAGATCTCCTGCCCAGCTTGGTTGTAGAGATCCTTGAATGTTATAGGATTAGTCTTGCTAGACTTGGACTCCTCACTGTGTCTTTTGATCTCCTTCCATTTCGAGAGGAATCTACTTTTCGGACCTTCACAATCGCTATGAGAGCACCAATCATCTCTGGAAAATCTTTCCACTTTGACAGGATTGTGTGAGACGACCTTGCCAAGCATATTCAGAGTGTGATATGATTCTTATCTTTGAGTCTTTATAAGCTTGCTAGACATGCCATTTTGACCACACATGTACATGTCCTTCGGCACAATATTTCATCTACAAACATGCGTATCGCTCTGAGTTGTCCTGCTTCTGACACTCATCGCCGAAAGATATGGGGCAAAAGATATTCTCATAGCGTGAGTAGGGTTTTGTCTGTAGTTAGTGCTTAGTGCTAACAAGTGGTGGCATCCCATTGAACCGTGTGGATGCCGAACATGTGTAAACAAGGAAGGTTTTTCTCTTTCATCAGGCGGGTTTTTTTTTTTTTTTTTGACAGCACAAAGACATCCCTCGGGCCACATGAAGGCCTGAATGGGCCCTAACAAGATCTGGCTAAAATGATGGACATAGTGGATATCAAGCAGGCAAAACGGTAGGCTCACAGGGATTTTTGTTGCTCGGGCACTGATGCTCACGATCTGCCAGGATTCTCCTCCAACAGGTTTATGGTACACTACATTGAACCTTTGACCATTATCGGCCAGTTTTTGGCTTAGACAATTAAGCCCCATGATTCACTAATTTGAACCACCGGTACGATGAGACCCACCAAGATGGCCAGGGCCCAGAAGATAGAATAAATATTACATATCTATTTTATTATTTTCTATTTGGGGCCTAGATATTGACAGTTAAAAAGAGAAATAGGGTGACGGTCCACATTCAGTTGAAAATGTTTCCAGGATTGGTAGCCAGGATCTTCCTATCTGTGAGTTATTTATTTATTTATTTATTTTGAAGAATGGCATATTTATAAGATAGGATTTGATCATGGTAGGACGTAACAGAATAATGGTCCAGATCATCGAAGCTCTCTCCTCCTCGAGTATTCTTCTACACCAGTACACCACATTGATACTCACCGTGACTCAACTAACATACACTGGAAAATATTTACCACAATCTGGACCGTCCATATCATGTGGTTCATTATTGGAGCACAAACCAAAAGATTGCACTGACAATAGGATCATAACCATTCAACTGGTGGCCCGTGCTCCTTCAACCACCCACGATTTGTGCAGTTTGATTCGCTGTCTATGCGGATGACATTTGTGGTTGATGACTCACGTGATACGTACATGAACCTAAAACAATTCGTTCAAAACACGTGAGTCCCCCTTTTCACCTTTGTTGACTTGGGATATATTTCAAGGCCTTGTGCACAAGAATATATATATATATATATATATATATATATATATATATATATATATATATATATATATATATATATATATATATATATATAGAACGCTAACCTGCGAACCTGTTCGCATGGACTACATACGAACTTTTTTGAGAACTCATCATATCTGATGATTCTCGAAAATCTGACCGGTCCACATGAAGCATAACCTCGTGAAACCCCCTGATACTAATTTTTACTTTGAACCAAAACTTTGGTGGGCCATGAAAAATGCAAATAGTTTCTTCCCTTGATTTGAATTTCTCTTTGCTATGGCCCACCGGAATCTTAGAATAAGGTGAAAATTTACCTCATGAGGTTTCATGGGATTCCGCATCTCATGGACCATTCGGATTCGACACCCATGGCACGTGTGAAAAGGTGTGCTCTCTCTCTCTCTCTCTCTCTCTCTCTCTCTCTCTCTCTCTATATATATATATATATATATATATATATTATTGTTATTATTATTATTATTTTTAGAGTGAGCATTTCATTAAAACACCGAATTTACAATTCAAGTCTTTTGTGGCGGAAAACAAGGGCGAAGTCCCTGGCCTACCTATCATATCCTGTACAAAGGAGTTTCTAAGAAGCTCTCTACTAGAGCCCCGGGCTGTTTTATCCACAAGAACTTGAATAGCATCACGATTCATCCGTTTTTGTTACAATTGGAGTCCGGTTCAGTGATCTATACCATTGATATGGTGGGCCTCATTTTGGATGAAGCAAAACCCTAAAAGTTCTTAGTTTAGATGGTTATTTCTACGCAATACATATTGTTATTTTGGACCGTTTCTTTGCCTTTTCCATAACCGTTCACATGTGGGCCACAGCTCCCAGGCGCTGCGACAATTTCAACCAAGGAATGATCAATTACAATCTATTGCACTGTGACTGTCACTTTCAATCTAGATTAGCTTATGTCCCAATATCACACATGAGTGGAAACCGGAACCATGCATGAAGTAGATGCAAATTGTCAGACGAAACCAGTCAAAAGGCGTTATCTGCACCTGACGTCGATTGCCTGCTAAAGCATTTCGCAGGAACTTCCTGTTATGGGAAGCAAGGACGGGCCCACCATGATGTTACAAGGCAGATCCAAGGTGAGTGGGCCACATGATCACAAGAAATATTGAGGATTGAACATCCACCGTTGAAACATTTATGAGACTGTAAAAGTTTTAAATCAGGCTAATATTTTTGTGTTTTCAGTTCATCTCAATAAAAATTACCTCATTTTTGAGCTCATGTCCTAAAACAAGCTGGCAAAATGAATAGATATTATATTTCTTATAAACATCATTGTAGGCACCTTGCTTGTGATTGCAGGAACTTTATGCTATAGGGGTAATAATCGACTTCATATATAATAATAATAATAATAATAATAATAATAATAATAATAAGCCCGTAAAAAAACTGGGCGTGCACTCAACTTAATCTCGATTGGTCCATGTAAGAGATTATAGAAATTCTCCTAATGTGTCACAAGCAATTAAATCCCATAATTAAAGCAGGTCCCACAGTAAAGATACCCTAAATATGATGAAGATCACCTCCTACGAAAATCAGGCCAGCCTACTCAACAGGTGACCACAGATATGGCCCATGCACTGAAGCCATCTATCATGTTCACCTCTGTTGGTCTAATCATCGGGTGGGTCACAAGTGTAACGATAGCTATAAATTATTTATTTACACACTTTTTTTTTTCAAAAATTGAATATTATATCAAATAAGAGGGCAACATATACAGAGACCTCAACCTCTTTCGAGCTGCCTGATAAAAAGCCCAGGGAGCCTATCTTGTAGGTAAACTAAAGATAAAAGCTATGGACAAAAACTAAGACCGGACTTAGGCATACACAAACTCCTCCCTAATCCTTCCGAGGCCAACTTTGTCCAAAAAGATTAGCCCCTTGATGTGTGGAGGAAGATCGGAAGGGGCCTTTGCTAGGAAGGAGAGTTGTTGCTCAGACCCCAGATATGCTAGACCATCTGCTGGGCCATTCCCTTCCCTTAGAATGTGGGAAAAAGTGACCTGACCGCCGACCCTTAATCTATCTATCCTCCGCAACCAATACACCTAAGGCCAGCTCGGCTTGGAAGCCCCATTTAGGAGGCCCACCACCAATATGGAATCTAACTCTACCTCGACGTTAAAGAATCCCATCGCTTTGCAGAAAATAAGGCCATTGTAGATGGCTCGAAGCTCTGCTCTTGTGTTGGAACCAAAACCATAGGCCGAAGAGAAAGTGAAAAGGAAATCTCCACCAGCCCCTCTGCAAATTAATACCCCCCCCCCCCCCCCCCGGTTGTCTCTTGTAGACCCATCGATGTTGAGCTTGACCCAGCTGCACCTGGGCCTTCTCCATTTCACCACTTTCAAATGGGGCCTTGGCCTAAAAGAATCCACATTACCCTAAGCGCAGAGGGACAGAAAGTTGGCCGCTAGACGAGTTGAGATGTCTTGGGGTAATGAGGAAGACGAAGAAAACATCCATGTAACCCAAGCAATGATTCTAATTGCCCATCATATTTAGAGGCATTTCTGGAGATCCAGATCTCCCACATGATGAAGTAAGGGGCCCCATGATGTGTGGCAGGCTCAAAGGTGACTGAAATTGCCACCATAGCCGAAGCCAGTGCTGCACAAAGAGATCGGGCATGGGCGGGAGACCGAAAATGCTCCCAAACTAGCTTGAATAGATTACTCTGAAGGAAGAGGTGATGCAAGGACTCACAAGCTGGCCGGACGAGCGGATTCCTTGAACTACAAGCACATCTGGACGCTAGCGGGATGCCTCTGGATTAGACCGCTTCATCCACCGGGATTGCATTCTTTAGCACTCTCCAGATGAAAACAAAGTTTTTTGGTGGCATCTTCGCATGCCAAACCCACTTCGCCCACCTGCTACGCTGCCTAGACTCTCTACACAGGCCCTAGGCTGATTTTACGGAGAAGGACCCGGAAGGCTTGAACTGTCAGAAAACGGCTTCTGGCTCTTCTAACATGCAGAAGCCCCCCTGGAAGATGAAATCCAGTACTCATTGAGGTAAGAAAAGAGAGGCAGAGGACGGGGGAAGAGGCCCATCCTTCCTAAGGAACTCGCACACTTTTATCTGACGCAATGCCAAAGGGATTGGGAAATCAGCCAAGTCGATCAGAGGGCCTAGCCTTAACCAATTAGAGGACCAAAGATTGCCTTCGCCCTACCCAACCTTAGACTGGACTGAGGAAAGGAGAAGAGGCAGCCGATCCCTGATGCTCTTCCACAGGGGGGACGAGGTCGCAGAACCCTGCCCCTCAGCGGAGAGATCTCAGGCGTATTTGGCCCTGCTAAAAAGGCCCCAATGACTAGAGGCCGGGCCAAACTTCACTGACCATGCTAGCTTTAAACGGAGAGCTGAGAGGACGTCTTTCAATCGGCTGGGGCCCAGTCCACCTTCAGATTTGGGACAAGAGATTTCTTTGCAGCTCCTCTAATGCATCTTCCGTTGTTCATCTACCCAGCCCCAGAAGAAAGCTGAGAAGCACTTCTCCAAATCTCTAGGGCATCTTCCGCTGTCCATCTACACACTTAATTACATCCCACACACACTCACACACTCACACCATAGTGAGATTTCACTACAATGGGTACTCGAATCCATGACATGATGTTTAAACTCTTGTGACTCCCACACTCACACCATAGTGAGATTCCTCCCAAGAGCTCATATCTTTAGGAGACAAGGATCTCGATTTAATGGGAATGATGAAAATCGGCAGGCTCCAAAGTGTTTGTCTGGAGAACATGTATTGGTTAAAATGAATAATATACAAACTAGGTTTGGAAAGTATATAGGAAATAAGAGGAAGAAGACCACAGATGAGGATTCTAACCTTACTGCTTGGTCGAAGAGATCAATCTTCTTTACATTGCCGTATTGGGAGCATATGCCCATTCGCCATAATTTGGATGTGATGCATGTCGAGAAAAATGTTACTGAGAACCTTATTGCAACAATCATGGACATGAAGGACAAGTCTAAGGATGCTTTACAAGCCCGTCATGATCTTATGGCTATGAAGATAAGATCAAAATATTGGCCAGAGGAAAAGAATGGTAAGTTGTTATTGCCTAAGGCTCCTTTCACATTATCCAGATCTGAAAGAGAACTCATTTGTCGAACCTTGAGTGATTTAAAAGTTCCAAGAGGGTATAGTGCAAACTGGAAACGTCATATCAGTATGGATGACTATCAACTCAAGGGCCTTAAGTCACATGATTATCATATTCTAATGCAGCAGTTACTACCTGTATTATTGATGCATTCATTCAAGAAAGAAAAGTCATTGCGCGCTACCATTATACAATTGTCAAGATTCTTTAACGTCATATGTTCTAAAGAAATTCATCGTATGGAGCTTCAAGAAATGAAAAATAAAATAGTGGAAACATTATGTGTTTTCGAAAAGTATTTTCCACCATCGTTTTTCGTTTCTATGACACACCTTGTTGTGCACTTGGCGGAGGAGGCACAAGTTTGCGGACCTGTTAGATATCGATGGATGTATCCTTTTGAGAGGTAACTTTAACTGTTTTAATTTATTAACCTTTTCAAAATACCATATATTTTTTCATCAATACCTGATTTTAATATTTAGTAGGATGATGAGAACATACAAGAAGTATGTGATGAATCAAGCTTACTCAGAGGGGTGTATTGCGGAACGCTACATTATAGAGGAATCTATGATGTACTGCATGGAATATTATCCTGATAATACAATAGGAGGTCATAAGCAAGGACTAAAAATATTCAATGATGATGAAAATGCTGGTGATTCCCAGAATGATAAGAAAGGAAAAGTTCATGATCTTATTACAGTGCAATACCAACAAGCACGTAGATGGATTTTGCAACATCATGTTGAAAATTATCAATGGAAGGAGTAAGTTAATGAAGTATATTATTCTTTTTTTATATTTTTAAACGGCTTATGGTAATAAGCATTGTTATATATATATAATTAATTGCTATGATGTGGAATTTGTAGGAAGTACCAAACATACATTCAGGGCCAAACACGTACGGGACAAAATCGAAAGGGTAATCTGTCAGCAGGAAAACCAATGGAATATATTCCTTGGTTAAGACATCAGCTACATAATCAAGAAATGTCTCCATTTAAGAGAATTGCCGATGGTCCTGACTTCAAATGCATATCATATAATACTTACTCAGTAAATGGATATGTTTTTAGCACTGCGAATTCTGAAATGAACAGAACAACACAAAACAGTGGAGTCTCAATGAAAGCCCTAACTAGCTTCAGGGCAAGCGCCAGGGATAGGAATCCTATAGAAGAAGAAGTCACTTATTATGGCATCATTAGGCAAATTCTTGAGTTGAACTACTTCGACTTCAGAGTAGTACTCTTCTACTGTGATTGGGTGCATATTGAAGATAAAATGAATGGATGTTTCATAGATCCCGAAACAAATTTGATATTTGTCAATCTAGGAAGGTTTAGACGGAACTTAAAGGAAGACGATGAGCCGTTTATTCTTGCATCTCAGGCAGCTCAGGTCTTCTACTGTAAGGATCCAACTAGAGATGACTGGCATGTTGTACTGGATGCTCCTAAGAGATTGACGAAAGATGCATATACATTTGAAGATCTACTTGAGTTTGAGGCCAGAAGGAATGTAGGTTCTTCAGCACTTTCATTAGTCGATGATTTAAATGAAGAAGAAGATGTACAGGAAAAATCATGGGTAGAGAGTGAGCCGAGTACCTCAGGTCATAGGAAACGAAAAAGAAACTAAAAAGATTCAAATCAGTTTGAAAGTGAGTTGAATTTTATTTAGTAATGATTGTTATAATTTTTTAGCTATCAAAATATTAATAAAATGCCAATTACATAATAATGAGATATTGTTTTGTTTTATAAAATTGCAGGAATTATGTCGGATTTTGGTGGTTCATCAGCTTCAGCCCAAGGAAGCAATACAAGGAAGAGACTTGAATTAAATGAATATAAACAACCAGTCGGAGAAACATCAGCCCCTTTCAACACATTTTTAGGGCAACTTGGCAGGACACATTGTCCAATTTCATTTGCTGATTGGCGCAAAGTGCCTGGTGCAATTAAAGATAATATCTGGTCTATGGTTTTGGTGAGCATGTTTGTTCTTGATTTTATTTCTAATTCTTACTCAATAAAATTGTTTAATTATTAATTTAATGAAATAGGCCACGTACGACATCGATGATGAGTTAAAAGAATATGCATTTTCAAAAGTAAGCAAAGCTTGGAAGGTATGGAAATACAATCTGTGAAAGGAATATGATAAATTTGATAATGATGTAGAAAGAAGAAGAAATTGTCCCATTGGTGTGAAGCAAGAGGATTGGGACATTTTCATTAATCTACAATCCATAGAATTATTAATCAATCTTCGTAAGAAGGGAAAGACTTCCAGAGCACAGGTGAAATGCCCTCACACGACTGGAAGACGAGGTGCTGCTAGGACATTAGAGAAAATGGTAATTTGTACTGCATTTTTTGACAATTTAATTGATGAATATAAATTCCTGTTGACTAATTTGCTTATATAATTACAGCGAAAAGAAAATCCAAATACTATCATCACGAGGACCGATTTGTTTGTCGCCACTCATAGCAGATCTGATGGGTCTTACCCAACACAAACACATCTTGAAACAGCGGTGAGAATAATTTTTCAGTTTTTGATCATTTTTTTATTTAAGTACAATGAAGGATTTATTTTAACAATTATCTTCCAATAGGAAAGAATATTATCGATAGCTGGCAGTGATCCTTCCAGTAAGCACAAGGATTTAGACCACGACCCAGTTTCACAGGTTTTCCATCAATTGTACTCACTTTACAAACATTGTCGTTGGTTTTTTTTAATAATAATATACACACATCACTAATCTCAAAAATTATTGTTTAGGTTTGTGGTCGTGATAGCAGAGGCCAGGTTAGGGGCATGGGTTTGGGTATTTCTAAGACTACTATGAAGGTTGCCACTCCCTACATCATAGAAGCTCGGTCGGAGAGGAATGCACGTATGTCCATTGAGGCTAAATTTGAAGCATCAATGACTCAAATGCAAGAATTTCGTATGATTGTTGAGCAACAATTTGCTGAACTTAGGCAACAAATTACTTATCAAAGCCAACTGCTTCACCGCTCCCCTGATACAGCTGCATCTCAGGTGCTACATTTGCCGCGATCAAATGATATAATTATTATTTTTAAAGATAAAAGTAGCATTATTATTTACATGCACCCATTATTTTATTTATAAGCCCACTGTCGATCTGGTGAGCCCTCAAGTATTCGAGAAGACTCTGCAACAGCTGCATCGATGGAACAAATTTGCCAATTGAGAGATATTCGTGGTCGGACTGTTGCTAGTGGACGGATGGTGTCAGATACTACAGGCATCCCTCCAGAATGCATCAGAGTTGTAATAGATGATATCAATGTTCGCACAGCAGAGTTGTTTAATGATGACAGGACATTTGAAGATATTCAATTGGGTGAAATTGTTGTCTGGCCCAAGTTCCTGATGAGAATTTGAATATTCAGTAGTTTTGTTTTACTTTTTGAACTCTAGGACATATTGTATGACAGAAACTTGATTATTCCCTGAAATCCTTTTTTGATCAAGTTGCCTTTTTTATTTATTTAATCTTTAGCATCCTTTTTATTAATTATGGCTTGTTGTCATTTGTTTTTTATTAACCAAGTCACCAAAGGATTTCAATTTCAAATGTAACTGAAGTATTGACAGAACGTTGTCTCTTGTTGTAGTACGAGATTGTAACAAGAATATACATTGATTGTGTATTTGAATTTTTTTAAATGCACCAACCAGAAACGATTTGAGACGACGTTCAATGATACTTTGTTAGATATGAAATTTATGACCTTTAGTTACTTGGTTAATTAAAAAGAACTACGTAGTGGCTTGATCCCAATTTGGCTTTTTAGGTACGTAGGCAGCCGTTTGTAATGTACTAGAATATCGGTGCAGTCACAAATCTTTTTTCTCCTTTGAATTGTAACAGACTGTATCGGTTGCATTTTTCTCTGTCATACAGGTTGTGGCTATCAAAGATATAATATCACCTCCTTATAGGGAAATATTTAATGATGTGCACAGGTAAATTCATTTTTTCTTATTTCTTATATTGTTTCCCAGTTATATTTGTGTTGGTTTCAGAGTACAGGTAGCAATAGAAAGTGTTGGTCGATTGTGGCTTATGGACAAAGGGATGAGTAACCAACAATACGAATATGGGAGGCCTTCCCCAGGTATCCAAATGCTTTTAGATATAATTATGTTGTTTTTAAATGTATTAGATTGAAATTGATCGAGCAGACCCGGATGTGCGTCGGAGCTATCCGGATGTTGAGCGGGGGTCCCTGGAAGGTGGGAACCGCTGTTATGACCATGATGAAGCTATCCATTTCCTATGGACAGCATTGGAGTGGCCTGACCATTTGGATAGGCCATGTTTATGTATTAACTCGAAATTGATGGAGCAGACCCGGATGTGCGTTGGAGCTATCCGGAAGAGCGGGGTTCACTGGAAAGAGGGAACCGCTATTATGACCATGATGAAGCTGTCCAATTTTTATGGACAGCATTGGAAGGGCCTGGCAATTTGTGTCGGATGGCCGTGTTTATATCTGTATTTGCAGGGACCATACCCTTAACCTAAACCAAAACCTATGACCTAAAACCTTAACCTATAACCTAAACCTTAACCTTAACCTAAACCTAAACCTAAACCTAAACCTATAGCCTAAACTCAAATCCCTAAACCTTAACCTATAACCTAACCTAAACCTATACTTATAACCTAAAACTATTCCCAAATCCCAAAACCTATAACCTAAACCTTAGCTTTCCCTAAACCTATAAGCTAAACTCAATTCCCTAAAGCTAAACCTACACCTAATCCTAATCTCAACTCCCTAACCTAAACCTAAACATAAACTTGAAAACTCAAACTTAAACCCAATCCCGAACCTGAACCCGATTTCCTAAACCAAAACTATAACCCATTCTCAAATCCAAAAACCTATATCCTAAATCTAAACCAAAACCAAAACTTATAACCTAAACCCGAACTCATTCTCAAATCCCAAAACCTATAACCTAAACCAAAACCAAAACCTATAACCTAAACCCGAACCCATTCTCAAATCCCAAAACCTATAACCTATAACCAAAACCTATAACCTAAACCCGAACCCATTCTTAAATCCCAAAACCTATAACCTAAACCTAAACCTATAACCTATAACATAAACCTAAACCTAAAACCTAAACCTATAACCTATAACCTAAATCAAAACTACCTTTCCCTAAACCTTAACCTAAACCTATAACCTATAACCTAAATCAAAACCAAAACCAAACCTAAACCTAAACCTAAACCTATAACCTATAACCTAAACCTAAACCTAAAACCTAATGTATTCTCAAATCCCTAAACCTAAACCTACACCTAATCCTAATCTAAACTCCCTAACCTAAACCTAAACCTAAACCTAAACTTGATAACCCAAACCTAAACCCGATCCTGAACCCAAACCCGATTTCCTAAACCTAAACCTTAACCTATTCTCAATTCCCTAAACCTAGTGCTTATAACCTAAGCCGAAACCAAAACCTATACCCTAACCTAAACCTAAACCTAAACCTATAACCTATAGCCTAAACATAAGCCTAAAACCTAAATGTATTCTCAAATCCTTAAACCTAAATATGAACCTTAACCTAGACCTTAACCTAAACCTATACCCTATAGCCTTAACCTAAACCTGTAACCTATAGCCTTAACCTAAACCTAAAACCTAAATGTATTCTCAAATCCCTAAACCTAAACCTACACCTAATCCTAATCTCAACTCCCTCACCTAAACCTAAAACTAAACTTGAAAACCAAAACCTAAACCTGATCCCGAACCCGAACTCGATTTCCTAAACCTAAACCTTAACCTATTCTCAATTCCCTAAACCTATTGCTTATAACCTAAACCGAAACCAAAACCTATACCTTAACCTAAACCTATAACCTATAGCCTAAACATAAACCTAAAACCTAAATGTATTCTCAAATCCTTAAACCTAAATCTGAACCTTAACCTAAACCTTAACCTATAACCTATCACTACCAAAAAATCGAGTAAAGGCTATGGAAGTTGAAAGCTTTTAGCTACGGATTAAATCCGTAGCAAAATAGCTACGGATTTAATCCGTAGCTATAGCCTAGGTTCTCTGTAGCTAAAACATACCTTTCAACCTATAACCTATATGGTGCTGAGGGGGATCCATGAGGTCCACTGGAATATATGTATTTGATCTAAGCCGTCTAAAAATTCGGATATATAATGTTGTTGCATAAGCCCAAAAATTATGTGGATTGAATATCTAGGTGGACCACACCATAAGAAATAATATAAATTAAATGTGTACTGTTAATTTGTTGTGTGGTCAGCTTAAAGATTTGATCTAAATGAATTTTTTATCATCCTTAAAATAATAATTTAAATTTATTGGATGGAATGGATATATGAAATACATCACAGTGGGCCCCACGTAACTAAAATTCTAAAACCGCTCAGGGCCGTCCATCACGCGCCCGTCGAAAACCCCATCTCCCTCCAAAAACCCAACCCAGCGCCATTATCTCCCGCCCTCCAAACCAGAAACCCACTCTCCATCTCCGTCTCCATCTCTCTCTCTCTCTCTCTCTCTCTCTCTCTCTCTCTCTCGCACTCAGTCTCTCTCATTCCCTTGCCCTCTCTTCATCTCCCGATCTCCCTCACCCTCTCTCACTGTCTCAAGGCCGCATTCCGCATCTCCCGAAACCCATTTCGCTGCATGAAGTAGAAGAAGAAGAAGCATCGTACGGTAAGTATATTTCTTTTTCCCTATTTATCTCTTTCTCAAATCTTTCAGAGGTTCAATCCGCATTCCCCTCTCTCTGTTTCTGAAATGTAAGGGCCATTTGGCCGGTCGGATTGGAAGGGATTGGATGTTATTGGAAGGGATTGGAAGGATTTGCCCCTTCTGTTTCTGAAATCTAAGGGCCGTTTGGCATTTCTGATTGGAAGGGATTGGATGTTATTAGAAGGGATTGGAAGTTAAATTCTGGGATTGGTCGGGCGTGCCAAACAGAGTCGGTGATCAACAGCCAATGCCTGAGACGCGTTTGGCTCGAGGGATTGGAAGGGATGGTAAGGTTTAATCCCAGTATTGGCCGGGTGTGCCAAACAGACTAGATATATCAATCCAGGGATATAACAATCCCATGTATCTGAAGACAATCCACTGTCAACACCATCAATACCTAGAAATCCAGGCCATCCACCATAATACCTTTCAATCCCTTTCAATCCACCAAGCCAAACGGGGGAACGGACTGGACACCAACCAATGGCTGGTGGTCGGTGCTCTGTGGGCCCCACCATGATGTATGTGTTTCATCCATGCCGTCCATCTATTTTTACGGATAATTGTAAAATATGAGACCCGCCGGCTGCTGAGTCGGCAGCAACGGGGATTGTGCAGTCGGGAGAATTGTGTGCCGGTGTCAGGTATTACCTTGTGAATTATAATTCTTTGTTTAGGTTTTGCTGGTTAGATTCTGCAGATTGTTATTTACGGTTTTAATTTATATGTTCGGTGATTGGAAGTTGGAATTTGTGAGGAGAAATGCGAAGGAGATTCGCTTGGACGGTGAATTGGGGGGAACATGCTGTTGTTACACAAGGGTGCAAGATCCTGGCCAGTCATCAGGTGGGATGAACATGCCTTGGATTATAAACCTGTGGCTGTGGTCCACTCATTAGGTTGCATGCTAGTTTCTGAGTAAAATGGATGGTGGAAAGAAAGGGCAATGAATGGTCCATAGTTAATGTACACGTATGGTCCGCCTGATGAGTAGACCAGTTTGGTTTTTTGCCCAGGGGATGTTCATGTTGGGCTCTGTCTGATGAATGGTCTGGACCTTTCAAACAACCTTAGAGGAACGGATGGATGAGCAATTATTAGCAGTGTTGTCAAAATCCTAATATCTACGATTTATGATTTGAGTTGAATTTTAAGTAAGACGATTTGAATCTCACCTTGTATCCCATTTTATATAAATCCTACGATTCTCTAATTTGAATCCTATGATTTATGATTCAAATCCTGATTTACAATTCAAATTATGCTTGGTCTCTTCTATTTAAGCTTCCCTCGGCTTTCATATTATGTTTTTAAATTGGTGGGGGCTTTAAGAATCGTTTAGAAAAGGTAAATTATTTTATTGTGCTCTTTATGAGAGATTAAATGATATATATTTTCTTCAACATTAAATCATGGAGCTGTCTCTCTCTCTCTCTCTCTCTGTGTCTCTCTCTCTCTCTCACTATTTTTAAGATCTCTTACTTCTTAACTAGTTGAAACACCAAATTAATGTATGACTTATCTGGAATGTTTTCATGGGTGCTTATGATCATGTGGACTTATCTGTATTGTGGAATAGTGGTTAGAAATCAAAATATCTTTTTCTGTTGGTCTACATAATCAAATGCCACTTTTCCAACGTGATTCTAATTCATGAAATGTCACAAGAACATAAATTATAAAAGGATCCTTGTATGTTTTTTAAATGAAATTTCTTGAAAGATAAATAATAATAAAAAAGGAAGATAAGAATCCTTTATCGCTATCATAACATGGTATTACTTGGCGCATATTGATGGCAAAAGGATGATTGATAAGTTTTTAATTTTTTTTGCTTATTTATATTTTTCATTTTTGTAGAAAATCATAAAAATCTTACAATTTACAATATGATTTTCGATTCGATATGATTCAACCCCTATTATGATTTGCAATACAATAATGATTTTGACAACATTGATTATTTGTTCCAAACTTCCAACGCAACATGGAATTAGCTCCCCCAATTTCCATTAGAAAGGCCTCCTTGAGATGCACCTCTTTTGGTGAACCCACAAGATTTCGAAAGTTCTCTACTTGCGTTTAGGCCATATCGACTAAAACCCTGCTAGCTAAGTTAGCCTTCAACAGACCATTCTTTCTAGGCCTTGGCAACCTCCATGCCATACTTGAAAGAAGGGGCCAATCATCTGAGGCATCACCAAAATTTGCTTGAAAAATCGGAGAATCTCCACTATAGGGCCCTCACAAAGTCGTAGTGCATCAATACATGATCTACCTAGTGGAGATTATGAAGGCAAAGGATTCAAATCTTTGTCTTTCTTCTCTTTAGGTGATCTTGCTTGAACACCTTACTTCTCCCGACTAGCCATCGGAAAGCTTGACACACTCATATAAGATCATATCGTCTTTGTTGGAGCTTCGTCCCTATGCTAGAAAGGCCAGAACTATAGTAGAAAGAATTCACAAAGAAGAGCCCCAATCTTTCCGGCTTTTAAATCCACTTGTCCCTCTCACCAATCAATGCTTTCCATTAATAGTGGCTCTAAGAACCCCACAAATTCTTCAATTTTCCCTATGTTGAATCCCTTCAAATTAGTGGAGACCATGCAATTTGATTTCCTTGAGGAATAAACACTCGGATACTGTGACTCCTTTTTCATGTGCACCAAATACAGACTTGGGAAGACAAGGCTGAGTGGTCTAGCAATGCACCAGACATCCTCCCAAAACTGTGCCTGCATTGCATCCCAATTACTGTGAACAATCTCCTTTCTAAAAAGGTTTTTCACTTTAAGTACCACTTTCCAAACGCCCCAATGCTTGTACTGGGATGAAGCTTCAGTAAAACATCCACTAGCACTTTCAATATATTTACATTTATTAGCTTACTTCCAGAGACATTCTTCCTCCACCCTGAACTTCTGTAACCATTTTCCCAAGAGCTCTTTGTTAAAAAATCCAGCAGTTAGGTCTCTTGGGGAGCTCCTGTTTCAAATTGTGTATAGTTCTCGGTTTTGTTTCTTGAGTTGTTTAGTTGCTCTGCTTAGTTTTGTTTTTCGAGTTATTTGGCTGGTTCCTTGCTTTTGTTTTCTGTTTTGTTTGGCTTTTCTGTATTTGTTTTGTGCTTGTTCTTTTGGGTTACTTTAGAAAAGGGTGCATGCATTTGTTGGTGTAATGTTCTTTTTACCGGCTTGTTGCTTCATGTTATGTTGGGTTAGCTTGGAAAATTACATGATCAAGTTGTATATTTTAACAATTGTGGCCTGTTGGATGTCAGAAGTGATGTCTTGCATCATTTTGCATTGGATTGGATGCTTTGTATCCTAGAAATGAAGTGTCAAAGGGGTTGCGTGGGTGATGCCCGCTTCAATTGATGGTCTGCTATGATCTTGGCATGAGGATCTGGGAGGAGTGATTAGGAGAAAGAAGTGGAGAATCCTTCTCCTGGCTGTTCTTTAGACTATGTAGGCAGAAATGAAAAATCATTTTCCAGAATCCGAGTGTCTCTTCAGCTGGGGTGTTTAACAGGGTTTTATTATTCTTTAGAGATTCGGTGCCTTTAGCTCTTAGGACCTTTTGGGTTTGGGTTTCCTCCGTCTTGGGACTGGTATTGTTGTATTTTATTTTATGCTTTTTTTTTTCCTTTTTGCTATTTCCTGCTTGCTGGTTTGCAGCTATGCCTATTGCTTCATCTTTCAAAAAAGAAAAAAGAAAAAAAAAAAGGAAAAAAGAAATGAAGTGTCAAAGGTATGCAAACTTCACAAATTTTTCATTAAGCATTTTGTAAGAAAATCTTTTTGTTAACTAAGCAGTTGGTTGGAAGGAGGAAGAAAGGATATGGTCCAAAGAGATACAAAACAGAAAATTTTTTCTCAAGGAGTAACAGGATATTGTGAGACTAGAAGACATGTTTTAGAGGTGAAATTCCTGTGCTATGCAGCTCAAGGAGGGGTGATGAGGACACTAGCTTCCTGTCACCATGTTGTAAATGCTATTGAGGGTGAATTTAATAAAGAAGATAAAGAATGGGGGATGTGCTAAAGGAGTGCTTTCTTAGTGAGTGCTTTGAGTTCTTAGGGGTGTGTCGGTGTGGAATTAATTGTTTGGTAGTTCAAGGCATAACAAACAAAGATATGTGAAGTATTGTTAATGGTGTTGATTGATGTGTTTTTCTTTACGAGTATAGATGAGAAGAGGATCTGGAAGTTCACAATTCTCAGCTAGATCATTCTTCCATGCTTTGAAATCTAGGGCCTGTTTGGGTTGTGGGAAAAGAAAAGAAAACTCGAGGGTTTTCCATTATTTGGACCTTTTTTGTTGTTTGGATAGCAAAGGAAATGGTGAGATTGGAAGCGATTGCTAGCCTTTCCATAGTCAAATTTTCATGCACAATATAGAACGTGAAAATTGTGAGAGGAATGTGAGATTTCCACTTTCTATCGAAATAAGATCCTCAAAAAATAGAATCCATGGGAATCCATGTTTAAATAATGCTCATAGAGTCTATGATTGGATAATCACTGTACTTTTCTCATCTTTTCCCAGTCCAAACAGGCTCCTAGTGATGAATTTTCCCATTCGTATAAGGGAATTGAGTGTGCCTAGGTTGGAGGCACTTGCCCGGAAAGAAACAACCAATAAAATTCTCACCCTAAATCTCCTGTAACGTGGCATCATTTACTTGAAACTTGCATTATGTTCCATAGGAAACTGTGGTGATTGAATGCCCACCATTAGGGCCTGTTTGGCTGGGCAGATTGGATGGATTTGAATGGTATTAGAGTAGATTGTACGAATTTCAAGGTAATGATAGTTGCGTCAATAGATTGGTGCAAGATCTATGGGATTGCTATATCCCGGGATTGCTATTTCTGGTCTGTTTGGGACACCTGGCCAATCCCGGGATTAAACTTTCCAATCCCTTTTAATCCCTTGAACCAAACACGTCCCAAGCAATTTTAAAGGGATTAGGGTGGATTGGATGGGATTTAAAGGTAATGATGGTGATGTCAGTGGATTGTCTTAAGATCCATGGGATTGCTATATCATGTTTTTTGGATTTGTCAGATTATGACATCAATTTGAATTTCTATGTTTTTTATTTTTTTAAATTTTTTTTATTTACAATGTCTTTTATGTTACTGGCATAGGCATTCATATATATATATATATATATATATATATATATATATATATATATATATATATATATTGAGAAATATGATTGAAGTGTTGGACTAGCATGTGCATTTATACCATTTTTTTAAATGTTGGTGACTCATCCACCACATGTGTCATAAAACATGTTAATCCACTGCATTGCATTCATCAGGAATCAAGCTTGGGGGTAAACATTTTTGGCTTTTATTAAAAAACTCAGGCTGTTTTAACTCCTAGTCTGGCCACTTATAAAATTATACCTAAAAATTGTAAGTATACATCATATGGTCCACTTCAGTCTCGGAATAATACAATTTTTGGGTAGTTTTTTTGATCATGATGAGCCAATACTATATGAATGGATTGGATGCACAGGAAACAGTGGTAATTCACCATTAAAACTTAATGTGGGTTGAAGAAATTTTCGATAGAGCTGATATTTGTGTGGTTTCTTCATCCTAGGTCTTTGTAAGCATTCCATTGCCCTTGTGTGGTGAAGTCTTTGACTGGTACGATCCATCATTTAGCTTGATATATTAGAATTGCATGCGAGACTTTTCATCTATGCAAGTGGTTTAATATTATACTTATTAATTGCATTATTAATTTTTTGTAAAAATACAATGATGGCAAACTCCTTAATACATTGTATTTGGTAGATAATATCTGTATGGGTCCAATCATCTGATAGCACTTTCTTCATTTTCAACTTTTAAGGAGGATGGTGCATTAGGTTAATTTCCAACTTTAATTTTTGGTAAGGTGCAGGTTGAAAATGGACCCATTGGTTAATCGAGATTTGGCTGTAATGAATAGGGAGTGGATGACACTAAGTTTCCCTAACCCACGTTTTCTTTCTGGAATCAGAAGTTTTTTAAAGTTTGCACAAGAAAACCTTCCTGGTAGAGAATTTGTTCCTTGTCCATGCACCACTTGCAGATGTGCATGTTTTCCGGTTTCTTATGATGATATGAAAATACATCTAATGAAAAATGGATTCGACCCAAGCTATAGGGTTTGGAACATGCATGGGGAACATGTATCACCTAAGTGTACTGTACGTGAATCAAGTTCCCAACAATATCATAGTGTCTCGAACTTAAATGAGGTTCACAACGCGATCGTTCAAGAACTTGGTGGTAATAACTTAGATGAAGTTGTACAGGATGAGCCCAACGTGACCCCTATAGTTGAAGGCGTCTTCGGAGAAAATGAAACTAATGAGTTTGAAGCAAATCTACGAGACGCAATGACTGAGCTATGCCCTGGGGCCCAAGATTTCACCGTGCTGACTTTCATTGTACAGCTTTTCAAATTAAAGGTGAATCATGGATGGAGTGAAAAAAGCTTTACAGAGCTCCTTCAACTACTAAAGAAGGTGTTACCTTCCGGTAACAAGGCCCCAACTAATACCTACCAAGCGAAGAAGATCATTACAAAGTTGGGTCTTGATTATGTGAAAATCCATGCTTGTCCAAATGACTCCATCTTATACTGGAGAGAGAACGAGATGAAAACCATTTGTCTAAATTGTAAAACTTCTAGGTACAAGACTGAAATGGGTTCTGAGAAAAAAGGATCTACAGTACCTAGGAAGGTGTTAAGGTATTTTCCATTAACACCAAGGCTACAAAGAATGTTCAGTGTGCCATGGTTGGCGAAAGAAATGTCTTGGCACTCAACCAGAAAATTTCAGCATGAAAAGATGGAGCATCCGGCTGATTCTATTGCATGGAAGAATCTTGATGACAAGTATACAGATTTTTCAGCTGAGCCTCGTAATGTTCGATTGTGTTTGGCTACAGATGGGTTTAACCCGTTCGGCACTTTGAGTATGTCGCATAGTTCATGGCCCGTTTTGTGTGTGACGTACAACCTTCCACCAAAGCTTTGCATGAAACCTCAGTTTACTATGTTGACTTTGCTCATTGAGGGACCGCGACAACCAGGAAAGGATATTGATGTTTATTTACAGCCATTGATTGATGAACTGTAAAAGTTATGGCGAGAAGGGGTCACGACGTTCGATGCATACCATGAAAATAAATTCAACATGCGTGCTGTTCTGCTCTGGATAATTCATAACTTTCCAGCATATGGTAACGTTTCTGGTTGTAGGACAAAGGGTAAGTATGGTTGTCCTGTATGTGGTCCTAACACAGATTCTTTGCGACTCCAATATGGAAAGAAACATGTTTATATGGGCCACAGACGATGGTTGCCAATGTCAGAACAGGCTAAGAAGGACACAAGTGTTGGCACGTTCAACAAGAAGGTGGAGATACAACGTCAACCGATCCGTCTGGATGGGATTGAGGTTGAAAGACAAACCGCGAACTTGAATATGCAGTGGGGGAAGACTAGGAAGAGTAATATAAGGGGTATTGATGGAGGCCGACAAGAGCTAGCGGATGATGTTGAATCACCGTGGTTCTTCAAACGGTCTATATTATTTGATCGGAGTATTGGAAAGATATTCCCGTGCGTCACAACCTTAATGTCATGCATATTGAGAAAAATATATGTGAAATCCTTGTTGCCTTGATGTTGAACACGCCTGGCAAAACCAAGGATGATGCTAATGCACACAGGGACCTGAAACAATTGGGAATTAAGAAGCGTCTATGGCTGAAAAAGAACAATGGCAAGGTGATTCAGAAACAAAGTCCTTTCTGTCTAAGAAAAGAAGAGAAAAAACTTTTCATCCAGACTTTACATGAGCTGCGTGTTCCGATCGGTTTTAGTGCGAATTGGAGGACCATCGTAAAGGAAGATTGCGTGGATTTAAAGGGAATGAAGTCTCATTCTTACCATGTGTTGATGCAACATCTGCTCCCAGTTCTCATCCAGCATGCATTCAGGGATAGAAAGGTCATTCGTCCTATAATTATAAGCTTTTGCACCTTCTTTAATGCCTTGTGCTCGACAACCGTAGACCTTCACACACTCCTTACTCTCGAGAGAGGCATGGCTAGGACGTTATGTCAGCTTGAGACTATATGCCCGCCATCGATATTTGTCATTATGATGCATTTGTCGATCCATTTGGCTTACGAGGCTCGCATATGTGGTCCTGTATACTATCGATGGATGTATCCATTCGAAAGGTACGTTGTGAGCTTAATAAGAATAAATCGGCTTAACATCTACATTTGCATGTATATATAATGTATCATTAACTTTGTCAGGTTCATGAAGACATTCAAGGCCTATGTCCGTAACAAGACACGACCTGAGGGTTGTATTGTAGAGCAGTACATCCAAGAGGAGACAGTTATATTCTGCAACCAATATAAAGGAAAACAGAAAACAAGCCTACTGGAAAAGCTGGAAAAACAGTTTAACAGAGTCATTCCAGGACTACGTAAGTTGGAAGATATCGTTGATGATGACTCTAATGATGACGATGTTGGTCCAGTAGGTACGGGTCAAAGTGTTATCCTAGCGGGTATCGAATACGAACAAGCTCGTAGATGGGTACTGAAGAGTCATCCCAGCTACGACGAGTGGGAATGGTATGTATAATAAGCTCATATATATATGTATATATATATATATATTTATCTTCTTTACTTTATGCGATTTCAATATAACAATGTTATCGAATATCGCACAGGAAGCACAAAGATTTCTTGCAGCGATGTTATAAGAGGATCAACAGGGTGCCTAACGAGGACGAATTCATATCTTGGTTGAAGAGGCAACCAGAGTTCATTGAATCTGACGATAAGGAATTTAAAGATGTTGTGAGAGGACCTCTAGCTTTTTCTATGCAATACAATAAATATTGTATTAATGGTTTCCTCTTTGTCACTAAGGACTATGAGGCGAATAAAACGAACCAAAACAGTGGGGTTAGGACAGAGGGTATGACAACCTTTCGAACAAGTGCTAAGGATATCAATACAGTGGATGAAAATCAACCTTACTACGGAGTCTAGGATGACCGGCATGGATGATGCCCTTACAGAGGTAGTAATAAAATTTAAAAATTAGTAGAGTTTTATGGTAATTATGAATATCCTAATAACTTAATTTATAATGTTTTACAGTTGGTTGGGTCTGACAATAGAGGGCGAATGTGGGGTCTAGGTTGCTCAATAAGCAAGGTCGGACTGAAGAAGTCAGCCCCTGCTCGTTCAAAGGTAGAGAATGTGACAAAAGAAAAAGAGAGCGTAACTCAAGAGTTATCTCAGGTGAAGAAAAAATTGGATGGTATGACCCAAGATATAGTTGAGATGAAGAAAACATTGGTTGATATGCAGAAAGATAGACAGTATACTCAAAATCTCTCATCACCAACAGTCGCTAAATCTACTCAGGCGTCGTCGGTATGCAAGTATAAATTTTTTACTATAATGAGCTTACAATTATATTATAAACGCTAACAATACCAATGCCATTTTATGTGTAAATGTAGCTGGATATTATATATATCGGTAAGAGATGCGACTTGCTTGGTTTTGAAAAACGTGGTGTAGTTGCTCGTGGTGAAGTACACGAAGTTAATCCAAATGCAACTGTCCATTGCGAGCCGTTGGAGGATGGAGCTTTTGTTGTTGTCCTGATTGAGGTTATACAACCTCACGCTCCTTTGTGGAAAGAAGATGGGTTCGCATCTACACTTGGAGAGGCCGGTCCAGGATCATTTGTGCAATGGGGGAAAGAGGCTTTGAGAATTCAATAATTTGAACAAATTTGGTACTGTATAATTGAACATGTGTTGTGTGCATTTTGAACTCAATTTAAACTTGTTGTGTGCATTTTGAACTAATTTTGAACTTGTTGTGTGCATTTTGAACTAATTTGGCACTTGTTTTTTTATTTCTTTTAATATTGAATGAATTTTGTACTCTATATTTGAACGTATTTATAGTCTTAGGCTCCATTTGGTCATCACATTAGTATTTATAAAAATATTTTTTTTTGAAAACCAAATGGAGCCTAAGCTCTTTTTTAAATTCGCCAATGCAACTCCTTGCAATGCCGGTCCCAAGCCCGGGTAAAGGGGGAGGGAGAAGGGCTTTAGAATGAATCGTCAACTATGGAGGAGATCTTGAAAATGCAGTGAGTATCTCTGTTTTTATAGTTTTACTTGTACATTCCTATAATGATTACTCAAGCATGACGGTTATGCGCATTCTTTCAGGTGGATGTTGTATGTGGGAGGGTTGGAGCTGCATATTTCAGATTCAAGCATCTGGTACGTCTCTTGTCAAGAATGCACATGTGTAGTTCATTAAACAGTACATTATGTGATATCATGTGCATGATATCTATGTTGTAATTTTCCTCATGTATTTTGCTTAAAATCTATGTTTATGTATGATTCTCATACATTGACATGGATTTGAGCTAAAAAAGATCGAAATAGAAAATTTGAGAAAACAGGAGAGATTTTCTTTTATAAAGTAAGTATTTGGGACCAAGTGGTTACGTATTTGCTCCATTAAATTTGCTCGAAATTAATGGAGCAGACCCGGATGTGCGTCGGAGCTATCCGGATGAGCGGGGGTCCTTGGAAGGTGGGAACCGCTGTTATGACCATGATGAAGCTGTCCATTTCCTATGGACAGCGTTGGAGGGGCCTGTCCATTTGGATAGGCCGTGTTTATATATTTGATCGAAATTAATGGAGCGATCCGGATGTGCGTCGGAGCTATTCGGAAGAGCGGGGTTCCACGGAAAGAGGGAACCGCTATTATGACCATGATGAAGTGGTCCATTTTCTATGACAGCATTGGAAAGGCCTGGCATTTGCGTCGGATGGCCTTGTTTATATCTGTATTTTCTTTGCAGGGACCATACCCTTAACCTTTCTCAATTCCCTAAACTTAAACCTACACCTAATCCTAATCGTAACTCCCTAACCTAAACCTATCTTTAAACTTGAAAACCCAAACATAAACCCGACCCCGAACCCAAACCCGATATCCTAAACCTAAACCTTAACCTATTCTCAATTCCCTAAACCTATGTCTTATAACCTAAACCTAAACCTAAACCTAAACCTAAACCTTAACTTAGACCTATAACCTATATCCTAAACCAAAACCCATGACCTAAAATCTTAACCTATAACCTAAACCAAAACCTATACTTAAACCTATAACCTAAACCTGAACATATAACCTTAACCTAAAACCTAAAACCTAAACCTAAACCTATAACCCAAATGTATTCTCAATTCCCTAAACTTATACCTACACCTAATCCTAATCGTAACTCCCTAACCTAAACCTATCTTTAAACTTGAAAACCCAAACATAAACCCGACCCCGAACCCAAACCTGATATCCTAAACCTAAACCTTAACCTATTCTCAATTCCCTAAACCTATGTCTTATAACCTAAACCTAAACCTAAACCTTAACTTATACCTATAACCTATATCCTAAACCAAAACCCATGACCTAAAATCTTAACCTATAACCTAAACCAAAACCTATACTTAAACCTATAACCTAAACCTGAACATATAACCTTAACCTAAAACCTAAAACCTAAACCTAAACCTATAACCCAAATGTATTCTCAATTCCCTAAACTTAAACCTACACCTAATCCTAATCGTAACTCCCTAACCTAAACCTATCTTTAAACTTGAAAACCCAAACATAAACCCGACCCCTAACCCAAACCCGATTTCCTAAACCTAAACCTTAACCTATTCTCAATTCCCTAAACCTATGTCTTATAACCTAAACCTAAACCTAAACCTAAACCTTAACTTATACCTATAACCTATATCCTAAACCAAAACCCATGACCTAAAATCTTAACCTATAACCTAAACCTCAACCTTAACTTAAACCTATAACCTAAACTTGAACATATAACCTTAACCTTAAAACTTTAAATCCCTAAACCTCAACCTAACCTACCTAAACCTAAAAGCTATTCCCAATTCCCTAAACCTCAACCTACACCTAGATCCTAAACCTAAACCTAAACCTATAGCCTAAACTCTATTTCCTAAACCTTAAACCTAGACCCAAACATAAACCTAACCCTATAACCCAAACCCGATTTCCTAAACCTAAACCTTAACCTATTCTCAGTTCCCTAAACCTATGTCTTATAACCTAAACCTAAACCTAAACCTAAACCTTAACTTATACCTATAACCTATATCCTAAACCAAAATCCATGACCTAAAATCTTAACCTATAACCTAAACCTCAACCTTAACTTAAACCTATAACCTAAACCTGAACATATAACCTTAACCTAAAACTCAAATCCCTAAACCTCAACCTAGACCTGATCCTAAACCTAAACCTAAACTCAAATCCCTAAACCTTAACCTAGACCTAGACCTAAACCTAAACCTAAACCTATAGCCTAAACTCAATTCCCTAAACCTTAACCTAGACCTAGACCTAAACCTAAACCTATAACCTAAACTCAATTCCCTAAACCTCAACCCAGACCTAATCCTAAACCTATAACCAAAACCCAAACCGACACCTAAACCTAAACCTAAACCTAAACCTATAACCTAACCTCAACCTAGACCTAAGCTTAAACCTATAGCCTAAACTCAAATCCCTAAACCTTAACCTAGACCTAGACTTAAACCTAAACCTATAGCCTAAACTCAATTCCCTAAACCTCAACCTAAACCTAAACCTAAACCTATAGCCTGAACTCAATTCCCTAAACCTTAACCTAGACCTAGACCTAAACCTAAACCTAAACCTATAGCCCAAACTCAATTCCCTAAACCTTAACCTAGACCTAGACCTAAACCTAAACCTATAGCCTAAACTCAATTCCCTAAACCTCAACCTAAACCTAAACCTAAACCTATAGCCTAAACTCAATTCCCTAAACCTCAACCTAGACCTAATCCTAAACTTAAACCTAAACTCAAATCCCTAAACCTTAACCTATAACCTAACCTAAACCTATAACCAAAATCCAAACCGACACCTAAACCTAAACCTAAACCTAAACCTATAACCTAACCTCAACCTAGACCTAAACTTAAACCTATAGCCTAAACTCAAATCCCTAAACCTTAACCTAGACCTAGACCTAGACCTAAACCTAAACCTAAACCTATAGCCCAAACTCAATTCCCTAAACCTTAACCTAGACCTAGACCTAAACCTAAACCTATAGCCTAAACTCAATTCCCTAAACCTCAACCTAAACCTAAACCTATAACCTAAACTCAATTCCCTAAACCTCAACCTAGACCTAATCCTAAACCTATAACCAAAACCCAAACCGACACCTAAACCTAAACCTAAACCTAAACCTATAACCTAACCTCAACCTAGACCTAAGCTTAAACCTATAGCCTAAACTCAAATCCCTAAACCTTAACCTAGACCTAGACTTAAACTTAAACCTATAGCCTAAACTCAATTCCCTAAACCTCAACCTAAACCTAAACTTAAACCTATAGCCTAAACTCAAATCCCTAAACCTTAACCTAGACCTAGACCTAAACCTAAACCTAAACCTATAGCCCAAACTCAATTCCCTAAACCTTAACCTAGACCTAGACCTAAACCTAAACATATAGCCTAAACTCAATTCCCTAAACCTCAACCTAAACCTAAACCTAAACTTATAGCCTAAACTCAATTCCCTAAACCTCAACCTAGACCTAATCCTAAACCTAAACCTAAACTCAAATCCCTAAACCTTAACCTATAACCTAACCTAAACCTATAACCAAAACCCAAACCGACACCTAAACCTAAACCTAAACCTAAACCTATAACCTAACCTTAACCTAGACCTAAACTTAAACCTATAGCCTAAACTCAAATCCCTAAACCTTAACCTAGACCTAGACCTAAACCTAAACCTATAGCCTAAACTCAATTCCCTAAACCTCAACCTAAACCTAAACCTAAACCTATAACCTAAACTCAATTCCCTAAACCTCAACCTAGACCTAATCCTAAACCTATAACCAAAACCCAAACCGACACCTAAACCTAAACCTAAACCTAAACCTATAATCTAACCTCAACCTAGACCTAAGCTTAAACCTATAGCCTAAACTCAAATCCCTAAACCTTAACCTAGACCTAGACTTAAACCTAAACCTATAGCCTAAACTCAATTCCCTAAACCTCAACCTAAACCTAAACCTAAACCTATAGCCTAAACTCAATTCCCTAAACCTTAACTTAGACCTAGACTTAAACCTAAACCTATAGCCTAAACTCAAATCCCTAAACCTTAACCTAGACCTAGACCTAAACCTAAACCTATAGCCTAAACTCAAATCCCTAAACCTTAACCTAGACCTAGACCTAAACCTAAACCTATAGCCTAAACTCAATTCCCTAAACCTCAACCTAAACCTAAACCTAAACCTAAAACCTAAACTCAATTCCCTAAACCTCAACCTAGACCTAATCCTAAACCTATAACCAAAACCCAAACCGACACCTAAACCTAAACCTAAACCTAAACCTATAACCTAACCTCAACCTAGACCTAAACTTAAACCTATAGCCTAAACTCAAATCCCTAAACCTTAACCTAGACCTAGACCTAAACCTAAACCTATAGCCTAAACTCAATTCCCTAAACCTCAACCTAAACCTAAACTTAAACCTATAGCCTAAACTCAATTCCCTAAACCTCAACCTAAACCTAAACCTAAACATATAGCCTAAACTCAAATCCCTAAACCTTAACCTAGACCTAGACTTAAACCTAAACATATAGCCTAAACTCAATTCCCTAAACCTCAACCTAAACCTAAACATAAACCTATAACCTAAACTCAATTCCCTAATCCTCAACCTAGACCTAATCCTAAACCTAAAGCTAAACTCAAATCCCTAAACCTTAACCTAGACCTAGAACTAAACCTAAACCTATAGCCTAAACTCAATTCCCTAAACCTCAACCTAAACCTAAACCTAAACCTATAACCTAAACTCAATTCCCTAAACCTCAACCTAGACCTAATCCTAAACCTAAACCTAAACCTAAACTCAAATCCCTAAACCTTAACCTATAGCCTAACCTAAATCTATAACCAAAATCCAAACCGACACCTAAACCTAAACCTAAACCTAAACCTATAACCTACACCTAAACTTAAACCTATAGCCTAAACTCACATCCCTAAACCTTAACCGCTGACCTAGACCTAAACCTAAACCTATAGCCTAAACTCAATTCCCTAAACCTCAACCTAGACCTAATCCTAAACCTATAACCAAAACCCAAACCGACACCTAAACCTAAACCTAAACCTAAACCTATAACCTAACCTCAACCTAGACCTAAACTTAAACCTATAGCCTAAACTCAATTCACTAAACCTTAACCTAGACCTAGACCTAAACCTAAACCTATAGCCTAAACTCAATTCCCTAAACCTCAACCTAAACCTAAACCTAAACCTATAACCTAAACTCAATTCCCTAAACCTCAACATAGACCTAATCCTAAACCTAAACCTAAACTCAATTCCCTAAACCTTAACCTAGACGTAGACCTAAACCTAAACCTATAGCCTAAACTCAATTCCTTAAACCTCAACCTAAACCTAAACCTAAACCTATAGCATAAACTCAATTCCCTAAACCTTAACCTAGACCTAAACTCAATTCCCTAAACCTATAGCCTAAACTCAATTCCCTAAACCTCAACTTAGACCTAATCCTAAACCTAAACCTAAACTCAAATCCCTAAACCTTAACCTATAACCTAACCTAAACCTATACTTATAACCTAAAACTATTCCCAAATCCCAAAACCTATTACCTAAACCTAACCTTTTCCTAAACCATAACCCATTCTCAATTCCCTAAAGCTATAACCTATAACCTAAACATAAACCTAACCTAAACTTATAACCTTTCTTAAAACCTTTAACTTAAACCTAAACTTAAAACCTAAATGTATTCTCAAATTCTTAAACCCAAACCTACACCTAATCCTAATCTCAACTCCCTAACCTAAACCTAAACTTGAAAGCCCAAACCTAAACCCGATCCCGAACCCGAACCCGATTTCCTAAACCTAAACCTTAACCTGTAATCAAGTTCCCAAAAGCTATAACCTATAACCTAAACCTAAACCTAAACCTAAACCAAAATCTATAACCTTAACCTAAACCAAACCTAAACCTATAATCATATCGTGAGACCATTTCTTTTGTGTCAATTTCATTCCTCTTTAAGTTTTTTTTTTAATTCATTAAGAAAAAAAAGTGGTTATACGTGATGCACTTCTTTTACTGTCTTTCTTTTCTATAATGGGCATTCTAATTTATGAATGACATGACTGTTTATAGGATGATGGAATATATGAAGCTGCTGAAATTCGGTGAAGTCGAGCACATTTCTCTAATGAAGCCAAAGATTTGTATTTTCAGCATTATTGTATTTGTAACTGTATTTGATTGTAATTGTAATTAATTGAATGAAGGATTGTAATTGTAATTGAATGAATGAAGGATTGTAATTGTAATTGAATGAATGAATGATTGTAATTGAATGAATGAATGATTTTACAGGTGGTATTTGAATGAACAGGTGGTAATTGAATGAACAAGTGATGAATGAATGAATGATTGTACAGGTGGTATTTGAATGAACAGGTGGTAATTGAATGAACAGGTGATTTAATTTTTCAATGTACAAAATAGCTACGGATATTGACCGTAGCCACTAGTCAAACAGGTGTAGACTTTTTAATTTTGGCATATTGCTACGGACTTTCAGCTACAAATAATATCCGTAGCTGTTTGAAGTTTTTGCTACAGATATAATTGCTATGGATTATATCTGTAGCTATTTACAATATAGCTATGGATTAAATCCGTAGCCAATAATCAGATAGGTATAGCCTTTTAAATTTTGCCCTATTGCTACGGACTTTCAGCTACAAATATATCTATAGCTGTTTATTTTTTTGCTACAGGGGAAAAGGCTACGGATTTAATCCGTAGCCTTAGGTCTATGGCTACGGATTAAATCCGTAGCCATAGGTTCCAGACCTATCGTTATGGCACCTACGACGACGGTCGTGTTACGGACTAGCTACGGACTTAATCCGTAGCCATAGACCTAAGGCTACGGATTAAGTCCGTAGCCTTTACCCGTTTTTTTGGTAGTGTATAGCTTATAACCTAAGTCGAAACCAACACCTATACCTTAACCTAAACCTAAACCTAAACCTATAACCTATAGCCTAAATATAAACCTAAAACCTAAATGTATTCTCAAATCCCCAAACCTAAACCTACACCTAATCCTAATCTAAACTCCCTAACCTAAACCTAAACCTAAACTTGATAACCCAAACCTAAACCCGATCCTAAACCCAAACCCGATTTCCTAAACCTAAACCTTAACCTATTCTCAATTCTCTAAACCTATAGCTTATAACCTAAGCCGAAACCAAAACCTATACCTTAACCTAAACTTAAACCTAAACCTATAACCTATAGCCTAAATATAAACCTAAAACCTAAATGTATTCTCAAATCCCCAAACCTAAGCCTACACCTAATCCTAATCTAAACTCCCTAACATAAACCTAAACCTAAACTTGATAACCCAAACCTAAACCCGATCTTGAACCCAAACCCGATTTCCTAAACCTAAACCTTAACCTATTCTCAATTCTCTAAACCTATAGCTTATAACCTAAACCGGAACCAAAACCTATACCTTAACCTAAACCTAAACCTATAACCTATAACCTAAACATAAACCTAAAACCTAAATGTATTCTCAAATCCTTAAACCTAAATCTAAACCTTAACCTAAACCTATAACCTATAGCCTTAACCTAAACCTGTAACCTATAGCCTTAACCTAAACCTAAAACCTAAATGTATTCTTAAATCCCTAAACCTAAACCTACACCTAATCCTAATCTCAACTCCCTCACCTAAACCTAAACCTAAACTTGAAAACCAAAACCTAAACCTGATCCCGAACCCGAACTCGATTTCCTAAACCTAAACCTTAACCTATTCTCAATTCCCTAAACCTATAGCTTATAACCTAAACTTAAACCTAAACCTAAACCTTAACCTAAACCTTAACCTAAACCTATAACCTATAGCATAAACCTAAACTTAAACCTAAACCTAAACCTAAACCTGTAACCTATAACCTAGACCTAAACCTAAAACCTAAATGTATTCTCAAATCCTTAAACCTAAATCTAAACCTAAACCTAAACCTTAACCTAAACCTATAGCCTATAGCCTTAACCTAAACCTATAACCTATAACCTAAACATAAGCCTAAAACTTAAATGTATTCTCAAATCCCTAAACCTAAACCTACACGTAATCCTAATCTCAACTCCCTAACCTAAACCTAAACCTAAACTTGAAAACTCAAACCTAAACCCGATCCCGAACCCGAACCCGATTTCCTAAACTTAAACCTTAACCTATTCTCAATTCCCTAAACCAATTGCTTATAACCTAAACCTATAACCTATAACCTAAATCAAAACCATCTTTCCCTAAACCTTAACCTAAACCTATAACCTATAACCTAAATCAAAACCAAAACCAAACCTAAACCTAAACCTAAAACCTAAAACCTAAAACCTAAACCTAAACCTAAACCTAAACCTAAACCTATAACCTAAAACCTGAACCTAAACCTAAACCTAAACCTAAAACCTAATGTATTCTCAAATCCCCAAACCTAAACCTACACCTAATCCTAATCTAAACTCCCTAACCTAAACCTAAACCTAAACTTGATAACCCAAACCTAAACCCGATCCTGAACCCAAACCCGATTTCCTAAACCTAAACCTTAACCTATTCTCAATTCTCTAAACCTATAGCTTATAACCTAAGCCGAAACCAAAACCTATACCTTAACCTAAACCTAAACCTAAACCTATAACCTATAGCCTAAATATAAACCTAAAACCTAAATGTATTCTCAAATCCCCAAACCTAAACCTACACCTAATCCTAATCTAAACTCCCTAACCTAAACCTAAACCTAAACTTGATAACCCAAACCTAAACCCGATCTTGAACCCAAACCCGATTTCCTAAACCTAAACCTTAACCTATTCTCAATTCTCTAAACCTATAGCTTATAACCTAAACCGAAACCAAAACCTATACCTTAACCTAAACCTAAACCTATAACCTATAACCTAAACATAAACCTAAAACCTAAATGTATTCTCAAATCCTTAAACCTAAATCTAAGCCTTAACCTAAACCTATAACCTATAGCCTTAACCTAAACCAGTAACCTATAGCCTTAGCCTAAACCTAAAACCTAAATGTATTCTCAAATCCCTAAACCTAAACCTACACCTAATCCTAATCTCAACTCCCTCACCTAAACCTAAACCTAAACTTGAAAACCAAAACCTAAACATGAAACCGAACCCGAACTCGATTTCCTAAACCTAAACCTTAACCTATTCTCAATTCCCTAAACCTATAGCTTATAACCTAAACTTAAACCTAAACCTAAACCTTAACCTAAACCTTAACCTAAACCTATAACCAATAGCATAAACCTAAACTTAAACCTAAACCTAAACCTAAACCTGTAACCTATAACCTAGACCTAAACCTAAAACCTAAATGTATTCTCAAATCCTTAAACCTAAATCTAAACCTAAACCTAAACCTAAACCTTAACCTAAACCTATAGCCTATAGCGTTAACCTAAACCTATAACCTATAACCTAAACATAAGCCTAAAACTTAAATGTATTCTCAAATCCCTAAATCTAAACCTACACATAATCCTAATCTCAACTCCCTAACCTAAACCTAAACCTAAACTTGAAAACTCAAACCTAAACCCGATCCCGAACCCGAACCCGATTTCCTAAACTTAAACCTTAACCTATTCTCAATTCCCTAAACCAATTGCTTATAACCTAAACCTATAACCTATAACCTAAATCAAAACCAAAACCAAACCTAAACCTAAACCTATAACCTAAAACCTAAACCTAAACCTAAACCTAAACCTATAACCTAAAACCTAAACCTAAACCTAAACCTAAAACCTAATGTATTCTCAAATCCCCAAACCTAAACCTACACCTAATCCTAATCTAAACTCCCTAACCTAAACCTAAACCTAAACTTGATAACCAAAACCTAAACCCGATCCTGAACCCAAACCCGATTTCCTAAACCTAAACCTTAACCTATTCTCAATTACCTAAACCTATTGCTTGTAACCTAAACCGAAACTAAAACCTATACCTTAACCTAAACCTATAACCTATAGCCTAAACATAAACCTAAAACCTAAATGTATTCTCAAATCCTTAAACCTAAATCTGAACCTTAACCTAAACCTTAACCTATAACCTATAGCTTATAACCTAAGCCGAAACCAAAACCTATACCTTAACCTAAACATAAACCTAAACCTATAACCTATAGCCTAAATATAAACCTAAAACCTAAATGTATTCTCAAATCCCCAAACCTAAACCTACACCTAATCCTAATCTAAACTCCCTAACCTAAACCTAAACCTAAACTTGATAACCCAAACCTAAACCCGATCCTGAACCCAAACCCGATTTCCTAAACCTAAACCTTAACCTATTCTCAATTCTCTAAACCTATAGCTTATAACCTAAGCCGAAACCAAAACCTATACCTAAACCTAAACCTATAACCTATAGCCTAAATATAAACCTAAAACCTAAATGTATTCTCAAATCCCCAAACCTAAACCTACACCTAATCCTAATCTAAACTCCCTAACCTAAAATTAAACCTAAACCTAAACTTGATAACCCAAACCTAAACCCGATCCTGAACCCAAACCCGATTTCCTAAACCTAAACCTTAACCTATTCTCAATTCTCTAAACCTATAGCTTATAACCTAAGCTGAAACCAAAACCTATACCTTAACCTAAACCTAAACCTAAACCTATAACCTATAGCCTAAATATAAACCTAAAACCTAAATGTATTCTCAAATCCCCAAACCTAAACCTACACCTAATCCTAATCTAAACTCCCTAACCTAAACCTAAACCTAAACTTGATAACCCAAACCTAAACCCGATCCTGAACCCAAACCCGATTTCCTAAACCTAAACCTTAACCTATTCTCAATTCTCTATACCAATAGCTTATAACCTAAACCGAAACCAAAACCTATACCTTAACTTAAACCTAAACCTATAACCTATAACCTAAACATAAACCTAAAACCTAAAATGTATTCTCAAATCCTTAAACTTAAATCTAAACCTTAACATAAACCTTAACCTAAACCTATAACCTATAGCCTTAACCTAAACCTGTAACCTATAGCCTTAACCTAAACCTAAAATCTAAATGTATTCTCAAATCCCTAAACCTAAGCCTACACCTAATCCTAATCTCAACTCCCTCACCTAAACCTAAACCTAAACTTGAAAACCAAAACCTGTAACCTATAACTTAAACCTAAACCTAAGACCTATTGCTTATAAGCTAAACCTAAACCTAAACCTTAACCTAAACCTGTCCTAATCTTAATCTCAACTCCCTAATCCAAACCTAAACCTGATCCCGAACCCGAACCTGATTTCCTAAACCTAAACGTTAACCTATAACCTAACATAAACCTAAATCTATTACCTGTACTTATAACCTAAACCTATAACCTAAACATAAGCCTAAAACCTAAACCTAAACCTAAAATCGAAATGTATTTTCAAATCCTTTAACCTAAACATACAGCTAATTCTAATCTCAACTCTCTAACCTAAACTTAAACCTAAACTTGATAACCCAAACCTAAACTCGATCCCGAACTCGGACCCGATTTCCTAAACCTAAACCTTAACCTTAACCTATTCTCAATTCCCTAAAGCTATAACCTATATACTATAACCTATAACTAAACCTAAACCTTAACCTAAACCTAAACCAAAACCTATAACCTAAACCTTAACTTATAACCTATAACCTATAACCTAAACTTATAACCTATAACCTAAAACCTAATTCTAAATCTAAACCTAAACCTAAAACCTAACACCTAAAACCTAAAACCTAAACCTAAACCTATTTTAATGATCAGTTTTATTTTAAAAAAGTGCTCACTTTTTTGGAAGAAGTTTATGCAATTCTTCATGATTCTGAATTATAATGTTTTGTTGGTTTAATATTTTTTTTTTCAGGTGAGACAAAAAGAAAATTGTTGCTGATTTTTTTTCTTTTTTTATTTATGATGTTAAACTTATATGTATTTATGTGTGGATGAATGTAATGTGGATAAGATTGCTTGTGTTTGGATGGATGTAGTTTATGTTTGGATGAATGTAGTTTATGTTGGATTTACGTAGTTTGGGTTTAGATGGATGTAGTTTATGTTTGGATGAATGTAGTTTATGTTAGATTTACGTAGTTTAGGTTTAGATGAATGTGAATGTGAATATAATGAAATATATTTTATAACAGGTGTTTATCAGGAAGAATATGATAATATAACAGGTGTATATTGACCCTATAACAGGTGTTTATCAGGAAGAATATGATAATATAACAGGTGTAGATTGACCCTTTTATAAGGGACGGTTGATGACAGTCCTTTTTAAGGACGGTCCATGACCGTCCTTTTAAAGGAAGTTTTATCCCTACATGAGAGACGGAGAATGGCAGTCCTTTTTAAGGACGGTCCATGACCGTCCTTAAAAAGGACGGTCTATGGCTGTCCTTTAAAGTCTCATCAGAAATGGTTGACGACAGTCTTTTTTAAGGATGGACTATGACCGTTCTTTTAAAGGACGGTCTATGGCCGTCCTTTAAAGGGCCCGAGACCGTCCTTTTTTCGTCAATAAAAATGACGGTTTTCGACCGTCCTTTAAGTAATAAGACACGTCAAAAATTGACGGCCCTTGCGACGGTCCATGACCGTCCTTTTTGGTCATTTGAGACGGTTTTGGACCGTCCTTTTTTCGCAGTTGTAGTGAGAATGAGTATTTTCCAAGTGGAGGGGTATGATGTAGAATGTGTCACAAATACATTCCTAGCATGGTTGGACCAAAAGAAGGTGGACTGTAAATTGATCATAACTTTTAATCCAAGTATCGTTACGGTGCACCAGACCGAGTATCATAAACTGAAGCAGCATGAGAATTCGAGGACGAGTTCTTTTGAAGTGCAGCAAACTAATGTAGAGCGGGTTGTGGACACTTTCATGTCCAAGATGGATCAGAGAACGCCTGATCAGAGACAAAAGTCATCAAAACCGTCAGAACCTTAAAACAGGCATATCTCGCAAATCGGAATGAGTTACTTAATATACCATTTATGATTTTGGGGCAGGACGAGCTACTTTACCCAACCAACCTAGCTATGCCGAGTTACCCATGCTGAATTTGTGAGATTCCATAATATCAACGGCTGAATTCCATGTTTAATTCCGTTTTTACTATAAGTAATAACTTTTAGTTTGATTATAACTCTTCATCCGTTGTGGTTTAAGAGTTGCGCCCAACATGAAAACTTTTTAAAAAAATTAGGAGAATAACGTGGTTAAGCCACATATGACACTTACTATAAATAGAAAATTTACTATTTATAGTAAGTTATGAATTTTAGGGAGTTTTAGTTATAGTTTAATTCTTAAACTTCTTTCTAGTCTTAGGGCCTGTTTCTTAACTCTTAAAAATAGCACTTAACGCGAAATTGAGAAAATGCCCCGTATCAAGAGTTATTTGTTAACACCGAAATCGGAAAGCACTAAGTGATTTTTCATTAAATTCTTTCCATGATAGGAGTCTGGCTTAATGGTGAATGCGGAATGTGCTCCATAAATTTTCCTATAAAAAATTTTTCTTCTAAAATTATCCATTTTCAAATCATTCTAGAGCATGAGCCCAAAAAATAAATTACATGTAAAACTCAACTAGACCACACCATATAAACCAACGGAAATTGAATAAAACTATTGTTGAAACTTTCCTAGAATCCAATGTAATGTTTATTTCTCATATAACCTCTTCTTAAGGTCACACGTACCTTGATGAAAAAGGAAAAATACAAATTTTAACATGATCAGGGCCTTCTATGACCCTGAGAAATTTTCAATGGTAGGCACCCAATTTTCACTATTTCATGCAATGTGGCCCAATTGAGCCTTATATCTACATCATTTTTTTATTTTATGCCCTCAAATGATATGAAAAAGTGGATAGATGGTATGGATAAATCATATACACCACCGTCGGCCCCACAAAGCCACTAACACGGTCCGCCTAGAATCCCTAGGTAAAAACATCCCTCGAAAGCCTTCTGGGTGATCTCCACATCCCATGCAGATTGTGCATTCACACTGCCTACCAATAGTGTGGAAGGATTGCCACCAGCTTGTGGGCTCCACCATGATGTATGTGTTTCATCTATGTCATCCATCTATTTTTCCAAATCATTTTATGTATTATACCAAAAATGAGGTGTATCCCAATATCACGTGGACCACATTACGGTAAATAGTGTTGAATGAGCGTCGACCATTAAAAACCTTCTGGGGGCCATAAAAGTTTTGGATCAAGCTGATCTTTGTTTTTTTCCTTCATTTGGACCTGTATGACCTAATCAATAGATTGGATGCCAAATAAACAGTAAAGTGGGCCTTAGGGTGATTTTAATGGTGGATATCCAATCATTATTGTTTTCTTGTGGTGTGGTCGACCTGAGATTTATATCCCTCTCATTTTTGTTGTGAAGCCCTAAAATGATCTATAAAAATGGATGAACGGAATGGATGAAACACATACATTATGGTGCGGCCCACCTTCATGTTTGTGAGAAATCCACCACATAAATTGGTTTTGTGAGTTTATTTTAGAACATGGGACCGAAAGTGAGGTGGATCCAATACTCAAGTGGATCCAAAAAGTGAGGCCAAAACTATTATGTCCAATATGTGAGAAGAAATTGCCGCCACACTTATACATGAAAATTATTAATTGTTTTATCTATTTTTATGAATAATGATATTTTAATTGTCTATTAAGTACTTTAGTTTATTTGAATTAAATAGAATAATTTTATTTTCATTTAATAAAAAATAATTTCTTTATAATGTAAAATATTTTCAAACAGGAGATAGGGACAAATGTGTCAAATTAACATATTTCAGACATTTTAGATGTTTGTTCACAAATAGGTTGTTTCAAATTCAGTACTTAATTTTTAGACTTCAACTATAATTACCAAACAAGTTTTTTGACTCCAGATTTCAGATTCAGACTTCAGATTTCCGGTTCAGGCTTTAGACTTTAGATTTAACAAACGGGGCCTTAGTATCCCTATTTAAAGGGTTGTAAACTCATTTATTTCGTCTATCAATCAATTAACAAGTTTCTTTCATATATTTTAAAATTATTTATATTTCTTTTTCTCGTGGATTCGAGAAGTCTCTATGAGTAGTCTAGAGAAGCTCCACATATTCAGAGTAGTTATCCTTGAGGAAGATGGTGATCAACCTCATTACGTTCTTCCCTCCGTCAAGGCACAACCAAGGCACCCACGTGATGAACTCCTTACACATTGACCACATTAACATGTGTGGAGATATTACGTACGGTGGATCTGACATGAGGATTACACATAAGATTCCTCCAAACATCTAGCTACATATCATTGAGCGGGATCCACGTTTTCCATACTCTCAGGCCATCCACTTTGCTAAACATTTCCTAAAAAATGACTTAGAGAGTGTGGGCTGTTATGGGAAATTGTTTTTTGATTTTTCAAAGAAAATAATCTTATTTTTGTAGCTTTTCAACCCAAACGTTGGAAATCTAAGGAAAGAAAGACTACCAAGTCACAAAATATACAAGTCTTTTGCTACAATACATTCAGATGTCTCATTTAAAAAAAATAAAAAAATTCTATTGGGGCTGTAGCTATTGGATGTGAAGTTCTATATCTATGATCGAAATTGTTTATATGATTGGCCTCATTGTGGATATGAAGATCCATCATCTGATGATGGTGCTTGATGAATCATATCATAGTGATGAGGGAGATGCCGTTATCTTATGGATCGCCAGCCTGATTTAGATATCTCAATAAATGTTGCCTTTTTTGTTTCCTTTTATTTCTTCTCTTTTTCTTCCATTGGTTGCTATATATATATATATATATATATATATATATATATATATATATATATATATATTAACACTTAGATATCTCCGATTGCATGGTTTGGAGAAACCACCCTTAAAATTTTAAAATTCGGTCGCAATGCCAGGATGGATGCTTAAAATCATGAGTGCTTGTAAGGTCATATTAGCCACAAGTATGTACAATCAAGCACTAACAAAACATTCGCTCGCTGTCTCTCCCAAGCCAGTCGTCTAGTTCTAATTCGCCACGTCCTTAGTAGCATCCCAGTTCACTCTTTGGCGGCCTCGGTAATCCCCTCTAAGATTTTGGCCCAGCTGGAACGTATGTTTGCGAATTTTCTGTGGGGTTGGGCTGAAGGTAAGAAAAAACTTTACTGGGTCCGCTGGAAGTCAGTTGTCTTCCCTACGGCTGAGGGAGGGCTGGGCATCAGGGCAGCTAGCAAACTCCATGATGGCGTTGAGAATGAAGCTAGGTTGGAACGTCAGATGCAAGAACAAGGGCAGCCTATGGAAAGCGTTCATGGCCTCGAAGTATCATCCAGACCTATCTGTTTCTGGGCCAATCCAGTCAGCGGCTTTTGCCTCCCCCCTTTAGAAGAAGATCCACTCCATTCTACCCCTCCTGGACCAACATGCTCGATGGCACATTGGGCTTGGAACTTGTAACTTCTAGACCGACAACTGGTCTAGGTTGGGACCGTTGTCCCAACTTGCCTCACCTCCAAATCCCCATATCCTCCTGTCAACCTCAGTGAACCAAGTTCTCGGCTCCGTTGGCCCTCTCCCTCCCTCCTTAGCCTTTTAATTATCTGCCTCAACAAATTATCGACTATCTGTTCCAAGCAGGTTTCTTGATGTAGAGCGGGCCGCAAACACTTTCATGTCCAAGATGAATCAGAGAAGGCCCGATCAGAGACAGAAATCATCAAGACCGTCAAAACCATAAAATAGGCATATCTCGCAAACCGGAATGAGTTACTTGACGTACCATATATGATTTTGGGGTAGGACGAGCTACTTTAGCCAACCAACCCGGCTATGCCAGGTTGCCCATGTCGAATTTGCGAGATTCCATCCTATTGATGGTGAAATTCCATGTTTAGTTCCGTTTTTACTATAAATAGTAAGTTTTAGTTTGATTATAACTCTTCATTCGTTGGGCTTTAGGAGTTGTGTCCAACATGAAAAGTGCTTAGAATAATTAGGAGAATAACTTGGTTAAGTCACATACGAAACTTACTATAAAAAGTAAATTTACTATTTATAGTAAGTTACGAATTTCTAGGAGTTTTAGTTTTAGTTTGCTTATGATTTCTTTCTTATTGGTTGGTATCCCTATTTAAAGGGTTGTGAACTCGTTTTTATTAATTAATTAATTAATCAAATTCAAATTTATTAGAATTTATTTCTATTTCTTACTTTCTTTCCTCGTGGATTCGAGAAGTCTCTATGAGGAGTCCAGAGAAGTTCCGTGGATTCGGAATAGTTATCCTCTTGAGGAAGACGATGCTCGACCTCACGTCCTCCCCTGCCTCAATTGGTATCAGAGCGAGATTTTTCCTCGGATAGATGGCTTCTACCGACGGGTCGGGTAACAATCCCATGGGCGGTGTTCCAAGGAATTTACCTTTAACGGCGGCAGCTTTCGAAGCAACACGGTGAGAGAATCAGCAAGCCATGCAAGGGCTGCAGGCTTCCATCGATCGCATGTCGGATAGTTTGGCGGAGGCCCTAGGGCAGCTCCGTGTTCATGGTGGTGATCCACCATCAACAATTGCTAGAATTCGTAATCATACTGATTGTAGGGCGACGCTATCAGTGAACCACAGGATCACTCCTGATAAAGTGGGATCTAGCGACATGATTGCATAGCATCCTAAACGAGGCATTGATCAGATGGATCGGATGGATCAAGAATTCAAGATGAAAGTCGATTTTCCTAGTTTTAATGGTCAACTCTACTTTAAGGACTTCCTCAATTGGTTGCTTAAAGTCGAACGTTTTTTCAACTACATGAACATAATGGAAGAAAAGAAAGTTAAACTCGTGGCCTATAAGTTGATGGGCAAAGCTTCAGATTGGTGGGAACAACTTCAACTCGAGCGAACGAGACGGATGAAGGCGCCAATCCGCATGTGGTCACGGATGAAGAAGTTATTGTGCATGCGATTCTTCCCTACCAATTACGATCAGGTATTATTCCAACAAAATCAAAATTATTGGCAAGATAACCAATCATTAAAGGGTTATGCAGAGAAATCCTATTATTTGTAGGTGAGAGGTGACCGGGTTAAAACGGAGTTGCAACAGACCATAGAATTCATCAGTGGCGAACATGTAACCCTTATGGGAACGGTGAATCAACTCAAGACTTCTAAAGTGGAGGGACAATCTCTCATGACTGAACAGGACTTTGTTAAACAATCTGAGGAAACGGGAGATATATATATGCATTAGTTGAAGAGAAAAAATATGTAGAACCTGTGAATATCGTAGAGGATTTGGAACCAGTATCGCAAGAGTTCAAGGGGGTTGTGCTCGATGAACTCTCTAATAAATTACCTCCCATACAAGATATGTAAAATCACATTGATCCCATCGCAGGGGCAAGTCTGCCTAATTGCCCACATTATCAGAAGGAATGTGAAATCTTGAAGGCAGAAGTGAGGAACTGATTCATACTAGCCAAGTTAAGGAGAGCATGAGTACATGTATTGTGTCAACTCAAGAGCTTAATGTCATGTACAAGAAAATAACTAATAAACATCGGCATCAAAAGTTATCTCAGAATCATGAACCAAGTCCCTTGAGTAACTCGAGGATGAGTTTTTTCCAAGTAGAGGGGTCTGATGTAGGACGTGTCATAGATACATTCCTAGCATGGTTGGACCAAAGGAAGGTGGACTTTAAATTGATCGTAACTTTTAATCCGGGTATCTTTATTGCGCACCAGACCGAGTATCATGAATCGAAGCAATGCGAGAACTCGAGGACGAGTTCTTTTGAAGTGGATGAGACTGATGTAGAGCGGGCCACAAACACTTTCATGTCCAAGATGAATCAGAGAAGGCCCGATCAGAGACAGAAATCATCAAGACCGTCAGAACCATAAAACAGGCATATCTCGCTAACCGGAATGAGTTACTCGATGTACCATATATGATTTTGGGGTAGGACGAGCTACTTTAGCCAACCAACCCAGCTATGCCGAGTTGCCCATGTCGAATTTGCGAGATTCCATCCTATTGACGGTGAAATTCCATGTTTAGTTCCGTTTTTACTATAAATAGTAAGTTTTAGTTTGATTATAACTCTTCATTCGTTGGGCTTTAGGAGTTGTGTCCAACATGAAAAGTGCTTAGAATAATTAGGAGAATAACTTGGTTAAGCCACATATGAAACTTACTATAAAAATTAAATTTACTATTTATAGTAAGTTGCAAATTTCTAGCAGTTTTAGTTTTAGTTTGCTTATGATTTCTTTCTTATTGGTCGGTATCCCTATTTAAAGGGTTGTGAACTCATTTTTATTAATTAATTAATCAAATTTGAATTTATTAAAATTTATTTCTATTTCCTCCTTTCTTTCCTCATAGATTCGAGAAGTCTCTGTGAGGAGTCCACAGAAGTTCCGTGGATTCGGAATAGTTATCCTCTTGAGGAAGACGGTGCTCGACCTCACGTCCTCCCCTGCGTCATTTCTGCACCTCGGACAATCCTGATTCACAAATTTGGCCTTTTTCTCTGAACGGAGAGTTCTCGGTTCGCGCAGCTTGGAATATTTGCAGACGGTCCCAACCACGCAAGGCTTGGTCACGTTGGATTTGGCATTTCTGCTGGCCCCCTCGGATTTCAGTCTTTGTTTGGTGTCTCCTTTAGAAAGCCCTTCCCCTGGATGAATCAGTTCAGCAACGAGGAGTAAATTTGGCCTCCTGCTGTGACTGTAGCACAAACTCTGCAAGTCCCTGCAGATCAGTGGAAACTTTGAACCATGTCTTCGTTGAAAGTCCTGCTGCGTCTGAAACGTGGGATTTTTTTGGACGTCTGTTTAATGTCAGTAGCCCCTATATTTCTTCTGTCCGAGGAATTTTGTCTGCCTGGTGGAATGCATCTCGGCCCCTTGGCATAGACTATCCCACCTCTAGAAGATTGCCCCCCGTATCATTCTCTGGCAAATCTGGAAGGTCAAGAACTCCGCAAGATATGATGGCCACCGAATCCTTGCTCTGGACATCAGGGATAAGGTGATGAGAGAGCTTGCAGCGCTTGTCCCTCTATTCCCTGCCACGCTCCATCAAGTCCCCTTCAGTTTTCCCTCGGGTGATGTTTGGATTTCTTCCATCTGCCGTAACGCAGGCCCACAGCAGCTGGTCAAATGGTAGCTCCCACCTCCGGGGTGGTACAAACTCAACGTAGATGGTTCTGCGAGAGGGAACCCAGGCCCCTCTGGTGGTGGCGGTATCTGTCGTAATCATAGGGGAGAGTTCATTTTTGGTTTTATAGCAGCCTACAGCCCTGGCTTCAATGTTTTTGCTAAGCTGCGAGCAATCCATGACGGATTCACTCACTGTTTTCATCTGGGGCTCCACAATATTGTCTTGGAATCCGACTCAAAGCTGGTAGTCGATTTCTTAAACGGGTCAGCCTAGCCCGGATGGAAGTGGGCTTACTGGGTCTCTCGCATCAGGAGGTTCAAAGAGATTGGTCAAGTTTGCTTCTCTCATATCTTCCGTGAAGGGAATGATCCGGTTGACGGGATGGCCTGGCTTGCTAGTGTCTCCCAATCGACCACTCTCCTCAGTCAGTTCTCCCTTCTGCCTCGCCGGGTCAGGGGTTCTTTTCTCCTCGACAAGGTGGGATTGGGTGCAATTCGCTAAGGGCACGTTTCGATCTTTTCGGCCTCTCATGTCTCCCCGATCTTTTTGACTCTATGGCCTACCTATCTTGACATTGGGTCCACTTTGTATAGGTGATCTCTGTATTCGATAGGCCCCTGCCGAATTTTTGGCCACAGGGGCCCGAAAGTCTTTCTTGTAATTAGTTCACTATATATGAACACAGAGGGAACTCTTTAAAAAAAAAAAAAAAGTACTAACAAAATGGTGATATTGAACAAAATAAACAAATAAATAAGTTACAAAAAACTCTTTAAACTGGAAAATTCCAACTATTGATCTTTCCCTGCCATTCGATATCTACCATACAATACCGACAATCTGCCATACAATACCCAATGCATTAATTTAAAACTTTGTTTTGAGCCCACCTTTCAAAAAGACATTAATCCAAACTTTTCAAACTTCGATTTTTGGTGCTTCTGTTTGTTTCATCATATCTTAATAGAATTAAAAGCCAACATCTCTTATACAATTTTTTTGGTCATATGACGTTTTGCAGACTATGATGAGAACACATATGCGGTTTTGAAATAATAATAGTTGTATGGGGATCGTGCAATCTGCTTGCCTGTCTGATCCACCCAATGGAACCCGACTTGTCATCTGTGTAGAATCTGTGTAAGAGATCAGTGATGATATATATATATATATATATATTGAGTTTAATACTAATTGCACTTACTCATTTGTGTGTAATCCAGGCGTAAGATTGCAATTATATTGATATGTTGAGTTTAATAATAATTGCATGTATTATCACAAGTCTTTTCCCTGTACTTATAAAAAATAATCAATGATTAGTGAAGCCAAATACATAAATTAAAAGGTTGCTTTCTTTGAAGTTTCCATACTAAGCAAGTTGTGAATGTGGCATGTTTTGATTGAAAAATGAAGGTTCTTGTTGGAAAGAAACATTGTATTACTATCACATTAGCGTATGTGCCACATCAAGGAATATGCTATAGTCGAGAAAAAAATTCCCACATGGATTTTCATTGGTTAAGAAAGATCCATTCAGATAATCTCATATTCTCTATAGTGAGAGATAGTTGTGGTCAATGTTAGTTAGGACATTGGCATTGTTTAAGGATTAGGAGCAGTCCAACCTCTTGGACCAGAATTTATGGTGCACCCATAGATAACTTCCAACCTCATGTTCAAGCAATATCCAACCCTTCCAGTAAGTTGGCCCCACCATGAGGGCCGCCTTGTGCAGAAATCAGCCCCATCCACTCACTAGGTAGGCCACAACATAGAAAATAATATTTAACACTTGACAAATAACAAAATATAAGTATGGTCCACTTAGTGAGTGGATTAGTTGATTTTTGCACAAGATAATCCCAAATGAGTGCACCAACCTATTAGATGGAACGGACATCTCATAAAGGTTGGAAATTATTTGCTGGGTGATGGTGAATTATGGTCCCAAAGTAGTTGGAGTGGAGACCTCATTTTCAAAAGAGAGGTATCGTAAGTAAGAAAAACTCTAGATACTTTGGCCAGTGTGATCGATGATATATACTCAGGCGCTCAAGATATATATTAATTAGTTATAAATTGCATACGTAGCAGAAAAGAAATTCAATTAGGCTGTTTAAAGTATGGGTTTTAGGCTTTTAGCCTAGACGTACGTATCATTAATAAAAAATTATGCTTATTTGATTATGTGATTATGGGATTGATGGACATTTATTGGACGTTTAAAAAGTATTCCTATTTCAACAAACAAGTATCAATGAATCAGAGGTTGGTATGGTTCGGACAATTTGATAGCAACGGTGCATTCCGTAATCTCTACTGTGTGGTCCACCTGAGATTTGGATCAGCTTCATTTTTGGGATAGGTGAGCTGGAAAAACTGATGGTCCGTACGTGTGGATATATACAACACAAATGTCAAGGTGACCCACCGTCAGAGAGACTCCACTGATGTGTTATCAGGATATATAACACCTAATTCACTCCCATAAAATTAAGATTTTTAATGCATTAACAGAAATCAGGGAACCGTTTGGAAGGGAAATATGTAGCCATTCTTCTTTAAATTTATTTATTTATTTAAAAAAAAAAAACGTTGGGAGAGGGACGCCACTGATTTTTGACAAGCCCATCGTCATGTGTATTTCAAATCCACTTTGATTACTAGATGTGTAATTGTACGTTAGATCCACAGCTAAAAGGTAAGTCTGACCTGTGATTTATGTAGGCCACACCAAAGGAAGCAGTTGGGAGAGAGATGTCTACCCTTGTTTTCACATAATCCGCTATGATTATCACATGAAATCCACTCCAACCATTAGATGCTACACCAAAATTTAGGCATGAGTCCCAAAAACAGGCCCAAACGTGTTCAAGTGCGCCACACCAATGAAAATAGCTTGGAGGGTTGGCATTACCTTGTCTACTATTTCCAATTGTGTGGTCAACCTAAACTATGGATGGGGCTGATTTTTGAGGTCTGGGTCTTACATGTAAGGTTGTACACGAGTCGAGTTAGCTCGGTTAGCTCACTCGATTCGACTTGAAAAAGCTCGACTCGCCTCGGCTCGAAATTGGATTCGGACTGAGTCAAGCTGGTTTTTGGAGCTCGAAAAAATTTCGAGCCGAGTTTGAGCTTGCCCGAGCTCGACTCGACTCAGATCGAACCTCAACTCGAACCGACTCGGATCGAATTAGATCGGTGACTTGGTTATTTTGATATGGATGTTGCTTGCCGAGTGTTTGATGAAATGAGTCAATGAAGTGTCGGCTAGTGCAAGGAAGGTATGTATATCAAAGAAATACCCTTTTCTTTTCTTTTTTTTAGTTCTTGATTTTGATGTTGCCTACAAGGTGTTTGATGAAATACCTGTAAAATTGTTGCTGTTGTTTTACATACGGTGAGAATTTGAATGTGCAGCCCGTGTGCTTGTGAAAATATTGCACAGGAAAACTCAGATCGATCTTGGCTTGAACAGGCCTGAGCTGCTGATCGAACCAAGTCCAGCTGACCAATCAGGCTTGAGGACTGAGCCGAGCCAGGCCGAGCCGAGTTTGAGCTGGGGTCAGCTAGTGGCTGAGCTGAGTCGAACTTGGCACAAGCTTGACTCGACTCGACTCGTGTACACCTCTACTTACATGGGGTGCATCACCTGATGGTTGTGGTGGATTCTACATTAACATTACAGTGAGTCCATTATTTATTTAATTTTTTAATTCCCTTACTAACATAATGGGCTGAGCCAGGTTGGACTCAGGTGCAGCCCAAGTCCGGCCCAAGATGACCCAAAAGCCTCACAGGCAGCACAGCCCATTGACAGCCATACCAGCAAGTAGTTAGAGTACTGCTCGTAGACTGTACAAGTAGTTTGAGTTTGCACAAGTGATGCCCTATGTTCACTGATCTAGACCATTGATATCATCAGCCTATTTCAAAAGGCCCACTTTAAAATGCTATATGTGGCATATATTTACTCAAATTAAAACAACTAAATTGTGGAGCTCACTGTCTTTAAGTTATTTTTTAAAAATCAAATTGATTACACGATCCTAAACTCTGAATCATGGATACTTCTTTGTTGAAGTAAGGTAATTGTATATTTTTCATTTTGAACTGTCAAATAAATGTCCACAAATCGATAGTCAAATCAGAGTAATTTTTGTTTACAATACACAAACTTTTATACATAAATTGAACAATTATTGGAATCACTTCATACTGCTAATGTGATTTCTAAGTAATTTCTACGTATACATATCATTCATCACACGCTGGCCAAGTACCGGGGCTTTTATCAATCTAACATTTTTGGCAGGATTTTCTTAGACTTATCAATCCTAACCATCCCATACATGACATGAAAAAAGACGGCTACAAAAGTAAGGACAAATCCAGGATGGATTGACTCATCTGATCATTTTTAAGTCTTGGACGGCAGCATATAAATATATTAGAATGTAATAGACAGTTTGGACTAATCCATTGGATTGTTCAAGTGTTCAGATGCAACTAAGAGCACTATAACTTACAGTGACAGTTACTTATATGCTATTTCTTGCTTGGTTCATTATATTGTCTGTATCCCATCTCACCCAATAGGTGAGCCCCACCATGATGATAGGATGTACTAGCAATCTTCAAAATCAGATATATCACAGCTGAGTCACACAAAAAATGGACTAAAAGCAATATAAATATTCTCAATAGATTGCATTAGTGTCAAAGAGAAATATTTTGATGCAATGTTTTGATACAACTGCTTTTTCATTCAAGTTATGGTGCATTCATTTTCTCTGGCCAATGTGTCACACTTGTGTGAAATATCCTATCTACGATTCCAAGATTACCACTTGGTAGGAAAATTAGGGTGATCAGATCATTGGGTGGGCCACACTAATACATTATTTCTTTCCATTAACTGTCCACTGAGGCTGATATTGTGTCCCACCTTGTATGTTGTATATCAGCATCTCTTCATATCAGATGATCATGTCACGTGTTTATATTTGATAAGAGTACGTAGAACATTTGATACATGTGACACTATTGAAAAAATGTGGCTGTATAGTAATTCATTGTCCACCATGTATCTGATTAATTAATTAATTTATTTTTAGTGTGAGAGGCTTTTGGGTTGGGTTTTATAAGTCGTTTTCCCTTCTCCAATGGGGAAAGCAGCGAACGTAACCTCCAACAGCTTTCTCGTGTTAGTCACGTTCTTTAAAAGGAAGCCGATTGTCATCCGGTTTGTCATCTCATTTCGAAGCATTACCCAAAATATCAAAGGAAGCGGATTGGCTGGTGTACGACACACCACCGACGTGGCTGGTGTGTTGATGTCACGAAGTTCTGTGGGTCCCATCATGAGGTATGAGTTGTATCCAAACTGTCGGTCCACTTGGTGAGTTTGTAGTAAGGCTTGATCTGAAAAATAAGACATCTAAAATTCATGTGGACCACACTGTAAAGAGCAGTGGAGGATTGAATGCCTGCCATTGAAATCCTTTTGGGGGTCACAGAAATTTTGGATCAATATGATATTTGTTTTTTCTCTTTATCTAGGTTTGTGTGTCCTTATGAACAGATTGGATGGAAAGTAAACATTATGATAGGCCCTACGAATGTTTTAATGGTGAAAATCATTCTCCCCATTGCTATTTATGGTGTGGTCCACTTATCCTTGGAAATTACTCATTTTTGGCATGAAGATCTAAAATGATCTCGCAAAATGGAAAAACGGTGCATATATGATAAATACATCATTGTGGGGCCATACAACTAGGATCTCCTTGGAACTGTTGGTAAAACTCGGAGCTCGTGTAGTACACCAGCTAATCGGCGGACGTGGACTTCCTGTGAAAGCCTTTCCTAGGAAGTTCCTGCACTGGAAACCTGTGTGAACCCCAAGGTGATGTTTTTGAGAAATTCAGCCCCGTACATCCCTTTTCTGAACTCATTTTAGGACTCAAGTGGGCCGCACTAGAGTAAAAGGTGGGTTGGAAAATTCCCACCGTTGATAACTTTCTGGGGTAGAAAGTGATGTTTACATGACATCCATACCGTTAATAACGTCATTCCTACTTGGTTGAACTGAAAACACAAATATTAGCCTGATTCAAAACTTCTGTGGCCCATGAATATTTCAACTGTGTACGTTCAATACTCACATTTTAAGTCCACATGAGTATTGGATACCGCTCATTTTCAGCCTATTATCCTAAAAATATCTCGGAAAACGGATGAGCGGGATGGATTTCTCAAAAACATCACGTTGGGCCCCACCTAGGTTTCTAGCACAGGAACTTCCTGTGAAAGCCGCAGGAAATCCGCGTCCCTAACCGGCTTCCAACATCAAACGGATCAAAAGCTCAAGTAGAGCCTACCACGAGAAACTGTGGTGATTGAATGCTTACAGTAGGAAATCGGAGGACACAAAAGTTTTGAATCAAGCTGATATTTGTGTTTTTTTCCATCGGTTTGGATGGTAAATAAACATTATGATGAGACCTGAGATTGTTTCAAGGGTAGATGTCATCATTCTCATCTTTCCTCATGAGCTAGTCGACTTCACCTCTGCGGAAGCGGATTGCGTACCTGGTAACTCAGTACGCTAAGCGTACTAAGCTCTGTGAGGTTCACCAAGATTTATGATTTTTACCCACTCCGTCCATTCATTTTGTGGTATAATTTTCGAGCTTGAACCCAAAAATGAAGAATATCCTACTCTTAAATGGACCACATCACAGGAAAGAGTATGAATTGAAAATCTACCATTTAAAAATTCTTGGGGGCAACAGAAGTTTTGGATCAAGCTTATTTTTGTGTTTCCCTTCATCCATGTCTCTATAATCTTATGAAACGGTTTGATGATAAATAAACATCACTGTCGGGCCTATCAAGGTTTCAACGGTGGAAATCATTATTCCCACTGTTTCCTGTGGTATGATCCACTTGATCTTTGGATATGCTTCAATTTTGGGTTCAACTCCTTATATTATCTGTAAAAAGAAATGAACGGTATGAATAGAATACATGCATTCACGGTGGGCCCAACTGAGTTTACTTAGTCCGCTAAGAGTAGTACTGAGTAACTCAATACACAATCCGATTTCCAACTCTGCACCTACTTTATTTTTTTATAAAAAACATATGAACAATATGGATATAAAATGGTTGCATATAGCCCCCTGAGCAGCACCGACGATGACATTAGTGTGACATCCACTCCATCCATCAGCTTTGCCAACTCGTTTGACAAGGACCCAAAAATCATGATAACGCAAAACTCAAATCACACCACAGAAAACAGTGATGTGATGGGACACCCACCTGTACACGGTCCAAATCCTCTTGAGAGCATTCGGATGTCACGTGGCCACATGAAGGCTTGATGAGCTGGCTGAACTGATGAATGGAGTGGATTTCAACACGGTGGGCCCACAGTGCCTTTTCTTTTTGTTTTTTATTTTTTATTTTTTGTTTTTTTATTTTTTTTCCTTTTGGCTCTTCCTCAAATCACGGGATTTTCTGGCCGGGGAATATTCTTCCCAACCACACGACTCATGTTGCCCATGATATCCGAGGATTCTCGCCCTTGGGATTATAGTACACTCGACTGAATCTTTGAACATTGTTCGCTGGTTTTTGGTTTAGATAGGTGGGCCCCGTGATTCAGTAATCTGGACCATTGGTATTATAAGACACACAAAGATGGACAACAATTAGAAGATGGAATAATTGCAGATTTATTGTATTCTTTTCCTACTTGGGGCCTAAATATAGTCGTTTGATAAGAGAAATGGGGTGACGGTTCACATTGAGTTGGAAATGTTTCTAGATTAGTAGCTAGGATCTTCCAATCTAGGAAAAATTTCAGGAATGGCCCATTTATAAGATAGGATTGATGGTAGAACGTAACAGAATAAGGGCCCACATCATCGAAGCTCTTTTCTCCATTGAGTATTCATCTACACCACGTTGATACTGAACACCGTTTTTAAAATGGTGGTGACTCAACTAACATACATCTGGAAAATAATTACCAGAATCCGGACCGTCCATGTTGTGCGGTCCATTATTGCATGGAGCACAGACCAAAAATTGCAGTGACAATAAGATCCTAACCATTCAACTGGTGGCCCCTGCTCCATCCACAATGCAACCCACGATTTGTGCCGTTTGATTTGCTGTCTATGCATGACATTTGCGGTTGATGAGTCACCAGTCACCACCATTTTGTAGACGTTTGTGGTCTTATGAATCATAGAATAACCTCATGCAAAACACGTGATTCCCTCCCATTTTCACCTTTGTTGAATTGGACGTTAGAAATATTTCAAGAGAGATACGAGGCCTGATGCATAAAAACGTGACAATGCATCCGTTTTTTCGTTTTTTTGTTTTTGTACAATTGAAGTCCCTGGTTCGGTGATCCATACCGTTGACATGGTGGGCCTTATTTTGGATGAAGCACAACCCAAAAAATTCGTAGTTTATGTGATTATATACTTACCCAATATATATTGTTATTTTAGACCGTTTCTGTGCTTTTTCCAGTGTCACACATGAGTGGAAACCCAAGCCATGTATGAAGCTGGATGCAAATTTTCAGACATTACCAGTGAAAAGGAGTTGACTGCACCTTTCAGATGGTGGGCCAAAGTGAAAAGTGAAAAGGGTAAAATAATTCATTCATATAAGAAAGTCTTTAAAAAAATTAATCAAGAGTGCACCCAACTTCTTTTCACTTGTTCCATATAAGAAGAATTCTCATAACTCCACGTCCCATAAAACAAGTCCCACTCCTCCAGAGTCCTGACTCATGCCTAAGTGGTATACTCACAAGAGTTTCAAAACAAGTTCATGGGTTCGATTGCCCATTGTGCTAAAATCCATTTGTAGTGTGAGTGCATGGGTGTGTCCACATAAAGTATATGGGGTTTCGAATGTGAAATAGGATTGCATTAGGCCCACTATGAATGTATGTGGGTTATCCATGCTGTCCATCCGTTTTTCTAGATAATTTTGGTGGTTGAGTCCAAAACACAAGTATGCCCAAAGCTCAAGTGGACCACACCAAAGGAAACTGTGGGAATAATGACTCCCACCATTGAAACCTTTCTAGGGCCCACAGTGATGTTTAATTATCGTACTGAGCTATGTAGTATGCAATCCCCTTCCTTCAAATCCCCTCATAGAGATTAAAGTTGATTATGAATGAAGGGTGCCAAAACACAATAAGAGGATTTCAAATCCAGAGGTGCCAAAACACCATACATTAATGCTGGGGCAACCATCCATTTTTCAATTTATATACTCCCAAATAAAATTAGAAACAAAATCCACACTTTCTACAGAAAATATAGATTTCGTTGATCTCACCTTAGGTCAATCGAGATATCATTAGAGTTTGTCGGTCAACTATCAACCGGAAACATTACAACGTGTGCTTCGTTAGACCCAATTGCACTGCACCATATTAAAGGCAATCAATCAACAAATTCAATATTTAATTTTTATTCACGATACATATAAGCTTTCTAGGTATAAATAACACAATTTATTTGAATTACTTGTATGCGATTTCTAAGTAATTTATACTGGCCAAGTATCATTCATCACATGCCGCCCAAGAACTAGAGCTCTTCTCAATCCAACATTTTTTTGTGAGATTTTCTTCGACTTCACCGCGTCATTTGCATTGAGGACGAATGCACATTTGGAGCAACGGGGGCAAGTAGCGGTGGAGATTGTATGCGGCACAAAAGTTTTGGATCAAGCTGATATTTTTGTTTTCCTTGCATCCAGACCTTATGAGCAGGTTGGATAACAAATAAACATCACTGTGGGCCATAGGAAGGTTTCCTTACCACTGTTTCCTGTGGTGTGGTCCACTTGAGCTTTGGATCTTCCTCATTTTTAGCATCATGCCATAAAATGAGCTGGAAAAATGGATGGATGGCATGGATAAAACACATTCATGGTGGGGCTCACAGATCTTTGACACCAGCTAGCTGGCCAGTGTTTGGTTCCCCGGCTAAACATGGTAGGATTTCGAGGCGTGGCTTTTCATGATGAGGCGCATCTGTGTACACGGTTTGGATATCTAACATAATCACCTCATGGTGGGCCCATATAAAATCGATGGCATGATGCAGATGACTATATGAGATCATTCCAGGTATGAACTGAACTCACCTGACATGAATTTTTCAACTTGAGCCTAACCCAACCGACTCTGGGTATATGAGCTGAACTCACCTGCTGACATGAATTTCCAACTTAAGCCCAACCCATTTTCATGTTATCCAGCTTGAATTAAATCTAACTCCACCCAAATTTCTTGGGTGATAAAAAATTGGCCCACCATATTGTTTATACACCTCCAATACATTTATTATGTGCTCCCCACATGCATGAATGGGCATCACGAAAATTAAGCCACTCCAAAATCCAGGTTGGGCACAACATGTGATATAGAGGTTTTATTTTTATTTATTTATTATTATTATTTTTTTAATGCATGACTCTGAAATATTCCTAATGATGTGGCACACCTGAATTTTAGATCTGGCTGATTTTTGAGGAGTCCCACTTTTATAATGAGATGCTTGTCATGCATATATATACTGGACTCTAGGTAAGGAGGTCTCATGTAAGCGCGAACCCAAATCCAACTCAAAAGGCCAGTGTATACGGGGTGAATTCACCCAACATAAATTTTCAACTTGAGCCCAACCAACTTTCATATCATCCACCTTGAGCTAAATAAAACTCCACCCAAAAATATAAATTTGAGTGATAAACACTTGATGTAGACTGTTAATCAAGTTGCTAGCTAGCCAGATGCCAATTGGTTGTAACCGAAGATTATAGGAATCCCATATAACCCTGACATAGAGTAATGAAAAAGTGTCATATACACATATCAAATATGCTGCCACAGTGAAAGAGGATTAAAAAAAATATTATTTAACCCAATGAATCTTTGCTTTTCATATGCAAGCACGTGCACATTGTGATTTTTCATTGGGCCATGTTAGGGCTCCAAGTGAATCTTGCTGGAACAACATTATAAGGCCTAAGGTCAAACCTCATTATGAGCCTAACAAAACAGAACCAAGCCCAAGACCAAGCCCAAGCTCAAAAACTAGCTGGGCCTCACCCAACCTGGACAGCCCAAAACTAGCTAGCACTCTATTTCCCACTTAACAACTAGATATTACAACAAAATGAAAACCAAGATCTACATGCAAAATGCATGTGTTGCCCAACGGGTGATTGGAATGGCATGAATGTAGAACAGAACACATGTACACATGAAGCTGGACCGAGCCAGATCAGGCTAAAATGACCTTAAACCAGGCCTGGCTTGAAAATTGACTGGACCATACAGGCAGACCAAAGCTCGACCATGGGCCAAGCTATTATGTCCAAGCCTAATTCAAAAGAGCGGGCCATTGAACCTGTTGCAACCCTATTTCTCACTCAGGTCGAGGCTTAGGGTCCAGCTTTCATGACCCAGGCTCTCACTAATATTAATCTGAACACGATTCAGTCCTTGAAAGCCACCACGAAGCCTATGCAGCATCCGTATGAGATATCTGGGCCATTTACTAAGTGGGCTGTCTTATGAAACTCCAAATCATATCTGTAACAGAATATGTCTAGTAACTTGTTAACATTGGAATAAAATACACCAAAATAAACGGTTGAGAATTCATCAAATCCTCGTATTTCATATATTTCATCACAACTAACAAATATTTAAGTTGCAGCTATTTTATACGAGTTTTTATTCTTCCATAAAAAGAGAGTTAAAAAAAACTATATAAAACATAAGATTCTTGACTTATATATTCTATCTTTTGAGAAATGGTGAAAGAGATTCACACAAGTCGAGATTGGATAAATGATTCACTTACAAGATCTGAGCCATTCATTAGGTGGGGTCTACACTAAATATGCCATGGCCCAAAATATCAGTCCACCCCACTTACCATGAAGGCCATGCAATGCAAGTTCGACTGATGCACTTGTAGCCCTCCTGATTAGCAAACTAACCTAGTTTTCAAGGCCATGGCACGTTCATGGAAGGACCCACTTAAGGAACGGCCCAGATCATGGGAACCACTTAATTAAATCTTCCTCCTAAAGCTCACAGGTCATTCCTACCTTCAACAAACGCTTGTGAGGAATCTCAAAAATTTCATCCCTTTGCCTCAGATTCCTCCTTAGGGCATTGTAAGCATAGTCAATCAAAACCCTCCTCCCAATGCCACTCCCTTCTCTTGCAACACCCTCACTCTCTCCTAACAAATGCACAACTCCTTTTTTCATCTCTCTTTCTATCAACTCCACCAGTCTCTTCTTCGCTTCCTCTTCATCTCCACCATCATGGCCCACCATTGGTGTTGCACCACCATTCTTCCCTTCATGGTGGGCCACCTCCATCGGTGGGGCCCACATCTCATATCTGATAAACTCCTTCAGCCGGTCCACCAATTCCTGCTCAAATGACCCACGCTCATTCTGCATGTCCTTGTACCCATATCTCACCACACACCTAAACACAGCCAGCTCTCCCGGGCCCACGTGGCGGAACAGGAACCGTTCATCATGCAAGACCTTACTTATGGGGAGATATTTGACTGATACAAACACTAGCACAGAGTGCAATGCTGGCACATTGGCAATGTAGTGCTCGAAGATGGGCGAGATCCCTTGGACGAGCTCCGAGTAGAATAGTGCAATCCCAGGCAAGCGGGAAAAGCTGGGGTTGGTGGTAATCTCTCGTATCTTATCTAGCGAGACCTTGTTGTCGAGCTCGTAGCTGTACTTCTTTCGGTATACGTAGTTCCATAGACACATTACGATTACAAGGAATGCAGCGAAAGCTAGCGGGAGGTAGCCTCCTTGATCGAATTTGTAAAGGACCGAGCTGAGGTAGAGTAGTTCGACAGAGCCGATGATCAGGATGTATAAGATCACGAGAATGATGTGGGTCTTCCATATCATCACCATTATCAGCACCAGCAATGCAGATGTTAGAGTCATCACGAACACGACGGCAATTCCTGCATCATGGATACATACCGGTTCATCAAGACTAATTAATGTAACCCACTTTGATCTGATCCGCGAGATCCATACTCATGATCTAGATGGCTGACAATTTCATGGTAAAGATGGACCAAAGAAGGCCCGATCGGAGGTGGAAGTGATCCGGACCATCAGAACCTTAAATCAGTTGTATCTTGCAAAGCGGGATGAGTTTTCTGAAATGTTATATATGATTTTGGGTACGAGAACCTACTTAACCCAACCAACCCTGCTACCCTGGGTTGCGATGTCAGATTTGCGAGATTCCATCTGATTGATGGTCAAAAGTCCTGTTTAATTTTGTTTTTATTATAAATATTAAGTTTTAGTTTGATTATAATTTTTTATCCTTTGAGTTCTAAAAGGCATGCCCAACTTGAAAAGGCTTTATAAAAATGAAGAAAACAACCTAATTAGGCCAAATCTAAAAATTACTATTTTGGGCCTATAACCACGAATTCTAGTAGGAATATAGACTATTTTTGGCTGAAAACCATGTAGTACAAATTGACGCCGTCTATAAATAGTAAGTTTATTATTTATAGTAAGTCACGTTTTTCAGGGTATTTGAGTTGGAGTCTAAGTTTAAAAATCTGTTTGAGTTCCTTATCTAAAGAGGTGAATGATCAATCAAATTATTTCAAATTTATTAAGAATTATTCATGCTTTTATCCCTCGGATTAGAGGAAGCTCGTTGAAGAGTCCAAAGACCTCCACATATTCAAAAAGCTCTGTGAGGAGTCCATAGAGACCTCGGTGGATTCGGAGTACTTATCTCATGAGGAAGACAATGATCGAAATCATCACATCCCTCCCTGCATCAATGGCCCACTCCATAAAGTCCATACAAACGATCCTAGCCATCAATTTTCAAATGTCAAAGTTGCCCATTTTCATTTTTACCATCCATTGGATCGACACCTCATGGGAGAATCATTTACATAGAGACCAACTTTATATGTGGCCCCAACCAGTTGGACTACCCTAAGAACAAATCTTGGCCCCTGGTAGGTCAAGACCGAAAACCTAATGGGCCACTTTGGCCCATTTCTAAGTGTGTGTGTGTGTATAAAAGGTCGGCCTCATGGGAACTTCCCATGAGGTCGAGCTGCGTGGGCCCACCGTATTATTTGTCGAACATCTACTTCATCAATAGGATACACCATTCCATGGTGGGCCATGGGCATAAAAATCAAGTGAATACGTGAATACATGATTTGGGTGGGCCACACCACATACAATAGTTGAAGAGGGGTTACCCTCCCATTAAAACATTCATAAAAAATTTTTGGGCCCACAGAGATGTTTTTCACAAATCCAGACCATCCATTGTGTGTGTCCCACTTGGATGATTGGTCAGAGCAAGTTTCAGCTGCATCCAAAACTCAGGTGGGCCCCACCAAGTGATTTTATATGTTTTAGTCATGTCTTCACATGGTTTTAGATGGTATAGCCTACATGAGTTCCGTATACGGCTGATTTTTGGCATATCCCATAAATATAAAAGGAACTCATCAAATGCACGGTGTTGATGTTCAACACACATCACGGTGGGGCCCACACAACTGGACCTCATGGGAAGTTTCCATGAGGTCGACCTCATAGTACCATTTCCCGTGTGTGTGTGGAAGTGGATTGCGTACTGAGTAACTCATTATGGTAAGCATACTGAGTAAACTCTGTGGGGTCCACCGTGATTTACATATTTTATCTACTCTGTCCATCCATTTTAACAGGTAATCATATGGCTTGATGCTAAAAATGAGATATATCCAAATCTCAAGTAGACCTCACCACGGGAAATAGTGTGAATTGAAATTCTACAGTTGAAAATTTCTTGGGCCCACAGAAGTTTTGGATCAAGCTGATATTTGTGTTTTCCCTTCATCCATGTCTTTGTAATCTTATGAACAGGTTGGATGACAAATAAACATCACTGTGGGCCCTAGCAAGGTTTCAACAGTGGAATTCATTATTCGCATTGTTTCCTCTAGTGTGGTCCACTTAAGCTTGGAATACTTCTATTTTAGAATCAACCACTAAAATGATCCGGTAAAACGGATGGACAACGTGGATAACTCACATACATTCATGGTAGGCCCAATTGAGTTTACTCAGTACGATAAAAGCATACTGAGTAACTCAGTACCCAATCCTATTCCTATATATATAGCTTGTGATGGGGATAATACCGTACGCATTGCCGATCTTCATGGTCGTCTTGAATCCGGCGGTAACTGAAACACAAGCAAACATGAGCAGGTAGTTGATCTCAGGTATGTAGACCTGACCCTCATACGTTGAGGATGTGTGGACGATCTTGACCAGAGGAAAGCAGCCGAGCGATATGGACTGTTGGATGATGGAGAAGGTGCCGGAGATCATGGCTTGGCTGGCGATGATTGCCGCCAAGACAGCCACCACAAACATGGGCCAATATAAAGGATCTGTACCATGAACAGTTGCATGTTAGTGATCCAAAATCAAGTGTTTGTTGAATGTCCCACATGAAACTATAACAATGATTAATGGCTTCCATCACCTGGTATGGACCGATAGAAGGTTTGTCCGACGTCGCCGTTGCGCAAACGGAGATATGATGCTTGGCCCACATACGCTAAAATGATAGATGGGAAAGTTACCGTGCACATGCTTATCTGTATGGAACGGACGGTGAAGTGCCCAACATCAGCGAACATCGCCTCAGTTCCTGTAGCATCAGATAACTGTAAGTGCATGCATTTACTTATACAACAATACACATGAAACTATCGTGCCGTTCATCCAGTATGGTTTCGAATGAACATGCTTTGGTGATGTAGAAGGGGTCGCGAATTCGTTCATGGCTAAGATGGACTGAAGAAAAGAAGCCAAGAAAAATCAAACACACTCAGCGTTGTTCGATCAATTGACAGGTCAAAATTCTGTCAGAAACTTCGGATTGTTTGTTGTCTGGTTTATACCAGTTTCGACAAGTTGACATATCTTGTCTACAGGTTGAAATCTAGTTTTACAGGTCGATGGAACAGGCTGATAGGTCGAAAGTCCACTAGAATTCAAGATTACTATCTTGTTTCTCCCAGTTTCGACGGGCCGATGAATCTTTTTGACAATTTGAAATCCAGTTCAATAGGTCAATAGGTTGAAAATCACAAAATTTTTAACTTAAACTTTTGGACACTTTTAGGCTGTTTCGACCTGTTGAACAAACCGGTCGCTGACAGGTCAATAGGCAGCAGGAAGTCGTGAATTTCTCTGAATTTGTTTCCTTAATGATTAGAACTCTTTGATTATGTTTTAGAGTTTGTTAGGGTTATTTAAAGGGTGTTAAACTTTTTTATTTATTTATTCATTAATTCAAAAATCAATTCCTTAGAAGTTTTCTTCTTTCTTCTCGTGGATTCAAGATTTTCTCTTATGGATACAAGGTAGTTAACGATTTAGGAAAACGGTGATCGACCTCATCGTGTTCTCCCCTACATCAGTGATATTAGAGAGGGCTTTCTCCTTGAATCTATGGCTTCTAACGACGGGTCAGGCAACATTCCCATGGACAATGTTCTAGGAAATTTTTCTTTAACAGGTACGACTTTCAAAGCGGCGCAATGAGGGAATTGACAAGTCATGCAAAGGCTGCAGGCTTTCATCGATTGCATAACAGAGGCCCTGAGGAAACTCCGTGTTTGTGGGGATGATCCACCCTCGGTAGGTGCCGAAATTCGTAATCATGCCAATCGCAGGGCAACACCGACAACGAATCACAGGATCACGCCTGAGGAGGTAAGATCTAGTGATGAGGAGATCGATGAGATGATCCTCCAACATCCTAGACGAGGCGGCGATCAGGTAGATCGGACGGATCGAGACTTCACGATGAAATTCGATTTCCCTATCTTCAACGGCCAACTCCACATTAAGGACTTCCTCGATTCACTGCTTGAAGTCGAACTCTTCTTCAACTACATGGATGTCACCAAAGAGAAGAAGGTTAAGCTTGTGACTTATGAGTTGAAGTGTAGAGCCTTATTTTGGTGGGAGCAACTTCAGCTTGCACAGACGAGACAGATGAAAGAACCAATCTGCACATGGCAGTGGGTGAAGCAGTTACTGCGCACGTGATTCCTTCCCAACGACTATGATAAGGTATTATTCCAACATCACTAAAACTGTCGGTAGGGTAGTCAGTCGGTGAGAGATTACATCGAAGAATTCTACTATTTGGTAGCACGTAACAATTTAATCGAAACTGAATCACAACAAGTCGCCCGATTCAATAGCGGATTACGTGTTGCGATCCAGGATCAGGTTCAGATGCAACCTGTTTAGACGATGAATGAAGAGATCAAGCTACCCACCCGAGCGGAAGCGCAACTCTACTACACCGACACTCGGACCTATTCTACTATTAGGGTAACTGCGGCAGGTACTTCACAAGGAGCTCCATAGACCGAGGGAAAAGAACCTTTAGGAGGATGACTTTAACCTCCTACACCCATAAATCGAGAAGTGGGAAGCGAACTAGCAAGACCACAAAGAGCAACAACCATTGCGGCTTGTTCGATTAGGATCCCCTATGGTCTGTCGTGGTCTGACCACTGCTATTGATGTGGCCAACCGGGTCACTTATTAAACACTTGCCCTCAACGACAAATGGCAAACCTTGCTACTAATGATGGTGGAGCTGAGAATGTAGAGGAAGATTCAGAAGATAATGACTTAGAGCACACCACAGATGGCAAGGCTGATGAAGTAGATTGGGTTTCATAAGATTATAGTGAGTCGCTAGTCATGAGACAACTATTATATGCACCAGGAAGGAGGTATACCCACAGCGACACAACATCTTCGGAACAAGGTGTACAGTGAACCAAAAAGTCTACGATGTGATCATTGACATCGAGAGTAGAGAAAACATCATTTCCAAGGTCTTGGTGGAGAAATTACAGCTGAAAACGGAACATCATCTCTCCCCGTATACGATTGGCTGGATTAAGAAAGACAGCAGAATGAAGGTAACTGATCAATGCACTATATCTTTTTCAATTGGAAAACACTATAAAGACCAAATCGAATGTGACGTTGTTGACATGAAGGCCTGTCACATTCTACTCAGCCTAACATTGCAATCTAACCATGACATCACTCATAGAGGATGGGATAATGTGTATATTTTCGTTAAAGAGGGTTGAAAAACTATACTAGCCCTTATGGCCCCAAAGGAGCCACTTGAAACTTCTAAAGTGGAGGGGCGATCTCCCCTAACCATTTGAGACTTTGTGAAAGAGTCTAAGGAGATGGTACAAGTCTGTGTATTAATTATAAAGGGGAAAGAAAATAAACCCATCAACATTACCAAGAAACTAAAACCCTTATTCATAAATTTAAAGAAATCTGGCTCGACGACCTCCTGATGGACTACCTCCCTTGCGAGATATTCAACACCATATCGACCTTGTCCCAGGGTCTAGCCTATCCAATCATCCTCACTATTAGATGAGTCCAAATGAGTGTGATATACTGCAAGTGGATGAATTGATCTGTAAGGGTCTAATTCGAGAAAGCATGAGCCCATGCGTTGTTCTAGCCCTATTAACTCCTAAGAAAGATGAGAGTTGGCACATGTGTGTTGATAGTTGAGCGATCAAGAAGATTACCATAAAGAACATGTTTCTCATACCACAGCTGATGATATGTTGGACATGCTAGAGGGTACAAAATTGTTTTATAAATTAGATTTGAGGAGTGGCTACCATCAGATCCGAATGCGGTAGGGTGATGAGTGAAAACAACTTTTAAGACCAATGATAAACTGTATAAATGGTTGGTCATATCATTCAGTCTTTCAACTGTGCCCGGTACATTCATGAAGTTAATGAACCAATTTCTGAAATCATTCATTGGGTGATTTGTGGTTATCTACTTCGATGACATTTTGATATCTAGTCAGAATGAAGCAAGTCATATCAAACATCTCAAACAAGTCCTTCAAGTATTTACTGAGAACAAGTTGTATCTTAATCTAAAAAAATGTAGCTTTTTTTATCGATAACATGTTGTTTTTAGGCTTTTTCGTGACGTCCACGAGCATCCGGGTGGACGATGAAAAGGTGAGAGACATCAAAGAGTGGCCAGTTCTGACAACCATCTATGAAGTGCAGAGTTTTCACGGATTGATGACATTTTATCATCAGTTCGTGAAGAATTTTAGCACCACCGTGTCACTGATTATAACTTGTATGAATGATAGACCATTTCAGTGAACTACCGAAGCTAACAGGAGCTTCGCTGAAATCAAGCACAAGTTGTCCATAACTTCAGTACTCGTACTTTCTAGTTTTGACAAACTCTTTGAGGTCGAATGTGATGTTTCCTATGTTGGAATTGTGAGAGTTTTGTCACAAGTGGGTAGACCGGTAGCCTTCTACTACGAGAAAGTTAGTTATGCATGTAAAAAGCGGTCGACGTATGAGCTTGAATTCTACACAGTAGTCCAGGCATTGCGACATTCTCGACATTACTTGATTAACAGGAAATTCATTTTTTATGTGGTTAAGCTCTCAAAATCATAAATAAAATTTGATATACCTTGTCCAATATTTAATAAAATTTTATTAGTTTTACCAAGTGACATAAACTGATTTTACAAAGAGACAAGTAGATGATACAGGTCTCAGGGATATGCAATGTATGACAGACAATAAAATTTTATTACTTTTATCAAGTGACATAAACTGATGGTACAAAGAGACAAGTAGATGATACAAGTCTCAGGGATATGCAATGTATGACAGGCTATCAAAATAGTCTTCCAAAGTCCATTAGCTGCCACTCAAATGGCAAGGTGGGTGCGACCTTGACCGTGGGAACACCTGGATGTATGTGTTGTATATCCACGTTGTTAATCCGTTTTGCCAAATTGTTTCAGGGCATGATCCCAAAAATGAAGCGGATTCCAAATATCAGGTGGACCACACCACATGAAACAGTAGTAATTGTATTAAAAATATTTTGTGGGCCACAAAATCTTGGATAATCTGATGTGTGTTTTCCCTTCGTGCATGTACGGGTGACCTTATCAACATGTTAGATGGTAAATAAACCGGTGGCCATTAGGAATCTTTAAATAGCGGTGTTCAATGACCACTATTGCATATATGCATGCATGTTCATATTAGAGAGGGATGCAACTAACCTGTGATGGTGAGTACGACGCCGCCAAGAGAAATCCATGCATCTTTCTTGTTTCTCCTGAAATAATCGATGATGTATTTTGGATTGAGGGCCTTTATAACGTGTGGATCGTATTTGGCAAAGTTGTAAATGCCAATGCCGCCGATCATTAGGAACCACACGATGAGGATTGGTGCGAAGCTGTAGCCCACCTTACCAGTTCCAAATCTCTGAACTAAGAATAGGAAGATCAAGATGACAACTGATATCCATACAATCCTTCCTATAAAGAAAAATAAGAAGAAGACTTCAGTAAGTTCACTTATATTAAAAGATCATAATCAATCAACATGTGGGTCCTACCTTGGGTCGGACATATCCCACCATTCACACCATTTGAACATTTCTAGCCCTTGGCTTGGATGAAATGGGCCTTATCTTTTTAGGGTGTGTTTGGTTGCACCAAATATCATGATATTTCATTATTAATTGGAGTAATTAGTCATGAAATACAAACGCACCCTAAAAAATTGGCAAATAAACGTTTGTCACCCTCATCTTATGGGCTTGTTTATTGTCATCCACGTGTCATATGTGTACCAGATCCAAAACGTTCATCATATCAGCCCTACTTTAGATGGGCCATTACCCAAAAATCAAACATATTGTACAATCTTAACCGTCTGATTGGAGGATTATTTAGGAAGAAAATGGACGGTCAAAGAAAATTTTGTCGACCTTATATATATATATATATATCTATATATATATATATATATAACCGTCGTATTTTTCCCTCCAAAAGTCCTTTGATAGAATGAATAGGATCGTAGGATCGGTGCGATCTTTGGGGTCTACCCATCAAAGGGATAGCATGCTAGATGATCCGTTCAGGTCTTGTCTATGATAAAAGAGTAAGGAGCATGTGTGGACGTGAACACAGAGAGTATAGAAGATAATGCATACCTTCGGTCATGGCGCTTGTAGCTTCCTGTATCCCACCCACTGCAGACAAGACTACAACCAAAATTTCAAAACAATCCCACGTCAGCAAAGAACCCAAAACCTATCACCATTGATGATGATGCAAGTGGGGCATATGTGGCACGAATGAGGAATGATCTGAACCGTTGATCTGTCAAAAATGAATTGATTATAGTCCACAAACAGAACGGATGGGACTATCCTTCTAGTTCGCTAGGAGGATCTTTTTCGCAGTCAGTTTTGGTAGTTGCCTATATGCATTTCTACCGTCAATCTTCGGGTTAAGGATTGGACGGTGAAAATCATCCAATCGTGGAGATATTTCTAGTAGAATGATTCATGATGGACCATTTCGTGGACCATCGTTCACATAATCAAACAATGGTGACTCTATCATATATAACACGGACTTAAATTTTAGGTCATTAGCCAATGCTTTTCCAGGGTAGTGAATGGAGGGTGCACATCAATCCAATTGTACATATATTTTTATTTGAATGGTCCACGATAGACCACCTCATGAACAATTGTACAAATTATAGGGACCAATGACAAACGTTGGCATTCAATGCGTACAAGGAGCACGGAGAGTTGGTTTGTTCCCATCATTTATTGATTTTTTATTTTTCCTTATAAGATGAGATTTTAAGCAAAATAACCTTATGATATTGCCCAACGCACCAAAAACCATCCCTTCCATTTATTTATTTTGGCTTCGAAAGCCCTTGGCAAATTTATTAAGGAACGAAACTACTTTTACATTGAGCCCAATGCCCATTAGGGCACTCCAGGAATTCGGATGAGGTAAACATTGTGGGCCACTATAGTATTTGTGAGAAATCCACAGCATTTATATATTTTGCCAAAACATAGCCCAAAATTAGACATGGATTGGGTCCTCGAGAATGGGCAGAAGCTCTGAGTGGCCACCGTAATGTATGATTCTTATCCACAATGTCCATCCATTTTTTCGTATCATTTCAGGGTATAAGCCCAAAAACGAAGCCAGGCTCAAGGCAAGTACATACCGGGGATTAAACTAGCACTGTTGAAAACTTCTTGGGGGCTACAAAAAGTTTTGGATCGAGATGAAATTTGTGTTTTCTCTTCATCCAAGTCTATGTAACTCTATGAATAGGTTGGATGGCAAATAAACATCACCATGAGCCATAGAAAAGTTTCAGTGGTGAGAATTATTATCACAGCTGCTTCCTGTGGTGTGGTCCACTTAAGCCTTGGATCTGCCTAATTTTTGGGCTTATACCGTAAAATTATACGAAAAAATGGATGGACTGTTGGATAAGATCCATATATCACGATGGCCACTAAAAGCTCTTGTGGGCCATGCAACAAAAAGGGGTGAAGATATTACTCCCATGGTTGAAACATTCGTAGGGCTGCAGAAGCTTTGGTTAATAGTGAGTGCTATGCATGGGGTAAGATATGCGCACACCAACTCTCTGTTTGCCCTGAGGGTACTCGAATCTTTTGGTCCATAGCACCAGCAAAGATAAGCCATCAAAATCTCGCCCAAGGCAAGATATACAGTGATCTAACCGTCCATCTTCCCATCCTCACTACGGTCGGACCATAACCCCAAAATGCACCAACCAGAAGATCCCAACTGCCCGATCAACAGATCTTTCCCCATTCAGTCTGGACTTCCATCATTTTACTTACTAACCATCCATTTAGAAGCCACCAATCAGACAGATAGCATCATCCTATCCATGCAACATTGGGCCCATTAGGAAAAAATAAAAAACAGTGAAAGAAGATAAGACCTGAGATGCATGGAGCGAGGATTCCATCACCGATCACCATGGAAGTTCCAAGCATGGTCAAGAATAATAAAGGATACTTCGCGAATAGGCTCTTCTCCAACGTCGATTTCAGGTTAGATGCTCGACGAAGACGATTGCTCGGCAGCTCGAGCTGGAAATTAGAAACATCCCTATCTTCAGCTTGCTGGCTTGGAATCAAACTGACGTTAACATAACGACAGATCAGCGAATACAATGCGAATGTCCCACCTATGATCACAATCAAATTGCATAAATTAGAGTAATAAAAAGTATAAAAATCCAATGTTAGATCTTCTTCAAATGTGAAACAAATGGTCTTGTGGAACATCATTTTGATGGACCGCCGTGACTCATAAACCAAGCTGATCTGATCATGTTAAGGATCCAACCAATGGTCCCCTATTAATTGTTGACGATGATAAAATAAAAATAAAAATCAATGGACTATATTTTCGATGGTGGCCCACTAGATCAATGGCCATGGTCACCTTACACATGTGAAGCATGAATCATAAATGAGATCATTACCATCGCCGTTGTCGTTTGCATGGAGGACGATGAAGACGTACTTGATCAAGGTGAGCAAGGTGAGAGTATAGATGATCATGGACAACACACCCAAGATGTCATCGTTGTGGTTGATGCCGTTGGTGAAGGTGCTTGAGTACACGTATAAAGGAGATGTGCCGATGTCGCCATACACAATTCCAATGCTCTGGAAGGCTAGTTTTAGAATCATCGTCCAATCAACCGTCTGCATGAATTCTAAAATTTAGAGGTTGTTTGGATGTGAAAAAGAGTTTCAGCTATAAATGGTTTACCACTGCATAGGGCTTGGGGCAGCAAATCCTGCCAAAATCAACCCATGTGAAAAAGGACTTGAATTTTTCATAGGCTTCGAGAGAGTAAGAAAGTATGTATGCATTTGACGGATTGGACCTCCACCGATTGCAATGGCTTTAAATGCAATCTATTTTTAATAGTGGACATTCCATCTTTTCTTATTGTGTGGTTTATTTGATGATCAATGAAGCTTTTTATTTTTTGATTGGCTGATTGACAAATTGATTGTACCATGGATACTATGTTAGCACCCACAAGTCATGAGTGTTTATTAACCGTTTTGTTCTGTTATATATAATGTCATCTATCTGCAAAGACATTAAACCTGTTGGATTTTACAATTACAAAGGTAAGGGGAGTGAAAATGGGTAATCACTTTACTTACACTTAGGGCTGTTTGATTTTTCAAATTCCATGTGAATCAGTATTTATTACTCCTCCCCCTGTTTGAAAATACGAATGTATTTTTGTTTCGAAAATCGAGTCAAAAAGCCTGGTTAAATTTTTTTGGCCCCACCATTATATATATATATATATATATATATATATATATATGTGTGTGTGTGTGTGTGTGTGTGTGTGTGTGTGTGTGTGTGTGTGTGTGTGTGTGTGTGTGTGTGTTATTCATCTGTTTTAATCAACGTTTTGAGGCAAGAGTTGAAAAACGAGGCTGATCCAACACTCAAGTGGTCCACAATAAGGGAAACAATGGCGCTGATAAGTTCTTAACGGTAGATGTTTAATTCCCTAAATCATGTGGTGTGGTCCACTTAAGCTTTGTATCAACCTCGTTTTTTTGATCAAGCCCTGAATTCAACTTGCATAACATATGGACAGTGTGGATAAGCCATAGACATCAGGGTGGGCCCCACATATATTTACCAATGTCATCCATTTTAGAGCTCAAAAAATTAGAGTCAAATCAAGCAAGGGTAACAACGTATTCACCGAAGGAAATAATTATTACCCATTTGAAGTGTATTTACCAAAGGTTAATTTGGAAAATCAAACACACCCTTATATATAGTGTGTAGTTTCGTGCTAGAGGCTATGGTCACGGTTCTAGTTTCCTAGCGGAGGCTAAGGCTGTTGTGGACGACCTGTCTATTTGTTTCGGCGAAGGCTTCACTTCAATCGATGTGGAAACCGACTCCAGTTCAGTTGCTGATTTGTTCTCCAGCCTGGGGGATGCACCATGGCGGGTGTTTTATTTGAAGAAGAAGTTCGATTCATTTCGTGCTAGTGGATTGCTGTCCATTAAGCATATCCCGAGAGAAGCCAACCGGGCTGCGGATAGCCTAGCCCGCTGGGCCAGCGCCAATTAGCATTGCATTTCCTTCGATCACCCCTCGCAAATCCCCTTCCTATCTCGTGGTGAGTTGGTTCTGGATAGAGCGGGCTTGGGTGGGGTGCAGATCTCCTAATTTCCTTTTGCATTTTTGTGTAGTTCCTTACGATAGGGTGGCCATTTCTTTGTATCGGGCCTCCCCGAATGTGCAGTTTTCATTGCTCTCTGGAGTGTCAGGATCTTTTTGTTAGCTTGTCCTCCCGTTTCTGTAACACTTAGTACCTTTTCAATGCAATCCAGGGGTCCCGTTTTTGAAAAATAAAAGTAAAATTGTGTAGTAACATCATTGACATTTTATTACAATCATTAGGTTATAACATTCTTTGTTTTAAGATTAATTTTTGGTTATGTAAGAATGTAATAATCACAATTTCTTTCACATATTTATTTTAAATGTGTATTTTACTCCTTACCATTAAAAATTTCAGAGGGCCCATTGTAAGATTTTCCTAATGTTTATTTGCAATCCAACCTGTTGATAATGTCAAGAAGATATGGGTAAAGGGAAAGTTCGAAGATCATCTTGATCCAAAACTTTTGTGGCGCACAAAATTTTTTTAATGGCCGTTCATCACTATTTCTAGTGGTATGGTACCACCTGAGATTTGGATCTTCTCTATTTTTGGGATCGTATACTAAAATGAGATGGAAAAAAGATGGACGACGTGGATATACAATAAATACTTCGATATGGGTCCTACACGGTCAGGGTAACACCCACTAAGGTTTTTTACCGGGGTAACAGCTAATCCGCCCAACCCACTTGGATCAGTCTGATTTTTTGTTACCAAAGATAACATGAAGTAGTGTACATGATGGTCGGATTGGATGTGTGTGTGTGTGTGTGTGTGTGTGTGAGAGAGAGAGAGAGAGAGAGAGAGAGAGAGAGACCTTGGATCCACGGCCCTCAGCACCAGTGGCTGCTTCAACGTCCCAAGAATCATACCTACGCAACTTCTCCCTCGAGAATTTCCTATCCTTCATTCCCTCAAAAGGAATTTCCGTCTCTTCCTTCACATCTTCGGACGCTCCATACACGCCGTTCCACATCTTCCTGAGAGAGAGAGAGAGAGAGAGAGAGAGAGAGAGAGAGAGAGAACCGGTTAGCATGTGATCTCCAACAGTGCTAGGAATGGCTTGCTTCTTCCGTTTAGCCAGGCAGAAATTGCATTAGCAGAATTTCTTACTTGCTCAGTTACAATTTTTTTTTTTTTCAAATTCACTAAAATCCTTCATTTTGCTAGAATTATCCCAGAAAGCCTCTTTTTCAATAATTTTTTAAAATGGATTATTCAAGTATTTATAGTTTCGAACTTTGAAAATAAAAAAATCCTTAATTTCTCCAAAATTAAGAAATAAAGAAACAAAAAAAAAAAAAATTTAAAACGAAAAAAATAAAATAAAATTCTCTGAATAGAACCCAGAAAGTGACAGAATGAATAGAAAATTTAGTCTCCAATACATAGAAGCAATCAATCTCACTACAAAATGAAGACCTAATATCAACCGCCCAATCTGAAAACCACTCAGTCTAGGAAAGAACACGGACATAGGTGATTTTCAACTGATTTGAGTGAAAGTACTGCAAAATTCTTTGATCTGGAAGCTCTTTTGGGTCGAGAAATCTAAAGGAGGAATTTCTTACGGATTTTCGGATCTGAGCTTCTCCCTTCAAAATGCAGATAGAGAGCGAGACCTCAGAATTCAATTTATAGGCAGAGGGAAGGACTCGACGATTTGTACGAGGATTGCCATGTGCAGGAAGTTTAGTGGGGCCTACCCTGATTTTTTTTTTTTATAAATATAAATCCCCATCCATCCATTTTCGCATATCATTTTATAACTCAAGGCGGCCACCCTAGAGGGAAAAGTGGAGAAAGAAATGTTGGGACTCGCAGAAGCACACAGTAAAATCAAGCAAAGTAATCACAATCGCACAAGCAAACCCAAATAGAGAACGATTTGAATTTTACATGGAAAAACTCATCCGGGAAAAAAATCACGACACAAAATGACGAGTAATGCACCATGAAAGAAATATTACAAGAGATAAATGATCTTACCGATTCATACAACCCCTCAAATCTCCTTTGAAATTAACCCTAGCTATATATGCCCTTGAACCCTTAAGAACAACTTAGAAAACCATAGTACTTCCTAATCCCTATTACACCCGATATATATACTATCATAACTGGAATAGAAAAAAGTTGTGCACTTACGCAATTCTGCACGCACCTTCGATGGCATCAACATGCATTGAAGACATGTTGATGACATCGAAGCCTTCTTCAATTCCATCGAATAGCACCTCCAAAACTGTCTAACAATTAACTAGTATTATTATTTTTTTCAAAATTTTTCGATGGGATCATGCATCTATCGATGTCATCGACAGACCCTATTATAGACAGATTTAAGACATTAACAAAAATCTTCATCATGTCTTCAATCTTTATTCTCCATTGCTCATTTGCCATCATCATCTCTAAATGTCTTCCATCATAATTTCATCATTTCTTCTCGTGCATACTCCGTCCTAATTATGTCTTCGTCGAGCCTAGAGAAGTTGCACAAAACTTGAACTTCTCTATAAGAACTACATTCGTAAGCATATCGGTCGGATTCACATTTGTGTATATCTTCTCTTGAGTCATGCCTTATTCCTCACGTACATATTGGATAAAATGATGACGCACATCAATATGATTAATATATGAGTGATAAATAGAGTTCTTTGCCAAATTTATTGTGCTTTCACTGTCACAATTAACTAACATGACTCATGTTAAAGCAGAAGCTGATTTATCATTCCTCTCAACCAAACACCTTCTTTGAACGCTTATACCACGGGCATATAATTAGATTTAGTTGTAAAAAGTATCACCACAGACTAAGGCTTTGACATCCAACTAATCGCTCCACCCGTTAATATAAATGAATAACTGAAAGTCAACCTTCTATTATTCACACTGCCCGCATAATCTGAATCCTCATGACCTACTAACATGTCCTCTGATTTTTCAAATCTCAAGATATAGTCATGAGTACTTAGAATATATCAAAGTATCCACCTCACTACTTGCCAGTGTGGCTTGCCAGGGTTAGAGATATATCTGCTAACAACACATACGACATGTAAAATATCTAGTCTCTATAGACCATGGCATATATCAAGCTACCAACTGCATTCGAAAAAGGCACACAAGAGATAACATGCTTTTCTTTATTTATTTTAGGACACTGTTAAGAAGAAAGCCTAAAATGAGCCACATGGGGAATGCTAACCAGCTTTGCCTTGTCCATATATTTTATACTTCACCAATACCTTCTCAAGGTATTCCACCTAAAATAATCAAGCCTGCTCCTTTTCCTATCTCTATGTATATCAATGCTAAGAATCCTCTTTGTAGCTCCCAGATCTTTTATCTCAAATGTTCTTGATTGTTGAGTCGTCAGTATGTCGATATCAGATATATTATGACTGATGATAAGCATGTCATTAATATACAATACCAAGATAATGGATGTTTCCTCACTCAGTTTCTTATAATAAACACAATGATTATACTCACTCTTGGCAAACCACTGACTCACCATGAAATAATTAAATTTCTTGTACTACTGCCCAGGCGACTGTTTCAAGCCATACAACAAGCTCATCAACTTATAAACCTTGTTCTCTATCCCTTATATTTTGAAACCTTTTGGTTGCTTCATGTAAATCTACTCTTTCAATTCCCCATGCAGGAAAGTAGTTTTCACATCCATCTATTTTAGCTCAAGACTGTATTGAGCAATTAATGCCAATATGAATTTGATAGATACTTCACCAAGTGCTCGAATATCTTAGTGAAGTCATCACTTTCTCTTTGAGCATATCCATTCACTACCAACATTGCCTTGTACCTATCATGTTTCTTCTTGAAGATCTGCTAGCACCCGATCGCTTTACGGTCTATGGGAAGCTCCACCAACTCTCACGTCTCATTCTTGTACAGGGAGTCCATCTTGTCTTGCATTACTGCTTTCTACTTTTCAACATCTACATCTTCAAGAGCCTCCTACACTACAAGAAATTGGCCTTTTACCGATAAATTTATTGCTACCGAAATTTATTTCATCGGTAAACATTACTTTCCCCAACAAAATCATATTTTGTCGGCGAAAGATTCCCGCCATGACCAAATATGTTCCCACTACCATTTACAATGACGGCCTGGAAACTTTTCCCGACGACATTATGTATCATTGGTGAAAACTATTTTCCCGACGATTATTTTGTCAGTAAATATAATGTTTCCCGACGAACTCGATAGTTCGTCGGCAAAAGATCCCTTCGTGTTATTTTTACCGACGATATAAAATATTGTCAGTAAAAAGAATTTTTACTGACGATTAAAATCGTCAGTAAAGGAACTTTTTATCGATGAAATAGATAGATCGTCGGGAAAAATTAACGGTGGACATATTATTTCACTCTGTGTGGTTAATCATGGATGTTGATTTGTAATTTTTATTTTTCTTATAGCTAATAAGTATATTTAAAAACATATCTACGAAGTGGATGGGGCTAGGGGTGCACATCAAACCGATAGAACCATGGAACCGGATCGGAACTGTTGGATCAGTCTGGATTTAGACAGCACCGGTTCCAGTTCCAAAATTTCGAGAACCATTGGATACGGATCGGTTCCGGTTTAGGGCCCTGTAGAACTGAACTGAACCGTGAACCGAACCATTGATTCAAACCGTAGATCCGACCCGTGAGCCGAACCGTGGACCCAAACTGTTGATTCGAACATTAGATCCGAACCTTTACTTTCAAACAAAAAAAACCCTAAATATCTAATCTCTTTAGCCCGACTGCTACTGCCCCTGCCCTACCCCTGCCCTCTCTCTCGCCGACTGCCGCACTGTCATGGACATAGTCCCTCTATCTTATCTTTTGGGTGTGTTTGTAGGGCATACAAGAAGCTGTCAGATCTTCAGAAGGGTTCTACATCCATTCTGGCATCATCATCATATTGAAGAACTCAACAATCAAGGATGAGTTTGTCATATGATGGCGGATTTTCTTCTTTTTCAATGCCCACGAGAAATAAAGTGTGGGATAAGAGTCGATCTGTAATGTTGTGTGAGCGTGTTTCAGGGTTTTTTTTTCCTTTTCTTCTTCTTCTTTCTTTTTTTCATATCTACGGGAAGATATTTAATATGTTGCTTGCTAAATTCATATCATCTTTGCTGAAATCTCCCAGGCTGAAAGATCTTAGCCTTTTTTACTGTTGTGGCCTGAAAATAGACAGTTAATAAGAGAAATGTGACATTGGTCCTCATTCCAGGGTGGTGCATGTGGTGACCCTTTCTCTTACACCTTGGGTTGTAACTGTTCATTGGATCTTGATCTCTTGTAACCTTTTTGTGATGATTGGAATTAAGTCATTTGAGATGGATGTGAGGGAAGGCGAAAGGGTACAACCAAAGAACATGTTCTTTTCTTCTTCTTCTTTTCTTTTTCTTCTCTTTCTTCATCTTTTTTTTTTCCAAATCAACCAAATCAAGAACGAGTCACCTGAAGTAGATTTAAGAGTAGCCACAATTATAGAGTGATGGAGAACATTCCTTCCATATTGGAAGGTTGCAGCCAATAATCAGTCCCATTGTTCAGGCTGATATTGCAAGGTTGCAGCCACTGGTATTAGGGGTGAGTTTTCTATGAACATTATTTAATTGGGCTGGATTTTTAAAAGCCTAGAACTATGGAACCGATCCGGAACCGAACCATTTTTCACAGTCTGGTTCCACCAGTTCGGTTCTAGGGTGCTAACGGTTCGGTTCCGGTTCCAAAAATTGTAGAACCATTAGAAACAGTTCACTTCCGGTTTCAACCCAGAACCGGACCGAACCGACCCGTGTGCACCCCTAGATGGGGCTGATAAAGCACGGGTGGGCCCAAATATTTTTGAATCCTTTTACCCATGAATTGTGAAAACTATTACCGATAAAAATTTTCGTTGATAATGATCTTATGTTTTAACTCGAACCGACTCCAGTGCCCATCTTTCACTGTCACTCTCTCTCAGCTCTCTGTCTCCCTAACCTCTCTCTCTCTGTCTCTCTTGCCACTGCAACAAATTAGACTTTTTGCAATGATTTTTTTAGCGACGAGTCTAATTTTATTGGGAAATGTAATTTTTTACAACGACATTTCAAGTCGTTGTAAAAAAATAGATTATTTACGATGACAGTTTAAATCGTCACTAATAGTTAACTTTTTTGCAACGAGCTTCAATTATCGTCGCAAAACTTATCGCAAAAAGCTTTTGTATGAATTTTTTACAACGATCTTAACCAGTCGTCTCTAATAGCCACTTTTTGTGACAAAATTAGGTGTCGTAAAAAAAAGTTTTTAACGACGACACAAAAGTTGTCGCAAATAGTAGCTTTTGCAACAACTAGTTCAACCCATTGCAAAAAAATACTAAATTATATATTCTGCAACGAACGTAGTTTCATTGCGAAATTGAAATGGCCTAGCTATATGTCTTAGAGGGGGGGTGAATAGGACTATACCAAATAAAAATTTTAACAGCGGAATTTAAATAAAGGAATGATAGCACTTTAAACAAATCACAATATGGAAATGTAAAGCAAACTCAAATAAAGAGATTGATACCAATGTTGTTCTAAGGACAACCTTGCACCATAAAAACCAAGGGTTTATGGCAGGACAACCTTACCAGAACAAATTGAATATCAAAAACTCAAACTAAAAGGAAATAGAAAGAAATAAATTCTAAACTATTACAACATTCCTACAATGCTTGAAATGTAAATATTACAACATTCACATCTACACATACATCCCATAAATCTGAATGATTAAAGACATAAAAATTAAATGAACATTCAAACCATAAGACAAAGAATTATAGTGGTTCGCCTGTGTGTACACCAACTGTTCAACAACAGCCACACAACTAGTCCACTCATAATATCCTCACACAGGGGATATCAGCGTTTACTATTAAAATAGGTTTCACAGGTTCACCTAAAACTGTCATTTTAACTTAGGCTTACACAATCCAAAAACCCACTTTCTGAGTTTTTTGGCTCTTCTCGGATAACCAACATAATGAGATTTTTTTGGCGAATCTCAAAAGAAAACCAAAAAGAATAAAAGATTTACACAAATATAAAATACCTGGATTTCTCCTTCTATAACAGCCCGGTAGAACCAATCGGAGTAGAAGTTCGAATATAGAAGTTCAATGTCCAATACTCACTTTAAAAATGGTTCTAGGTTTTAATTGATTTTAAATTAAACTAAATTGGGCGTAGCTCTATTTGATTTTGATTCTAAGAAGATGGAATACAACAATTCCTCTTTTCAAATAAGATTGGAATATAGGAACAAAATCAAATAAGAAAAGCTAACAAAAGAGAATATTAAATATGCACAATGTAGCTTAAAATGAACACAAACTTATCTTAGAGTGGAGCCTTGAATTTTCTTGAATTGAGTTATTAATCTCTGAAATTCGTGTTCAATTTATAGATGCAAAAATCTCATCTACGACTGGTCTTGGGAACCCTTCGACTGGTCGTAGAACCAATGACATTTTGAATTTTTGAGCGCGATCTTAAAAAACCGTTATACGACTAGTCTTAGGATTTCTACGACTGGTCTTAGACCACCTACAACCGATCGTATCTAACCCAGGACTGGTTATAGGAAACTAGGATTGGTTGCTGTAGTTTGAGTCGTAGATCTAGAACTGGTCGAAGGATGAGTCGTGATATTCCTACGACTGGTCGAACAGTCTCCAGGACTAGTCGTAGAATAACAAAAAATTTCTGAAAAATTGCAACAACTTAGGACTGGTCGTGGAATTTCTTAGATTCGTCGAACCAGTGATAGGACTAGTCGAACAAGGTCCAAGACTAGTCTTAGAACAGACCAAATTCATATAAAAAGATTTAGTTTGAATTATGTATACAAAATGACCTACCCTAAGGTCAATCTATGGTCATTCATACCTAAGACATGAAGTATGAACATTGAAACTTCATTCTTTCAGATGAAGGTTGACCTTTGAACCTTATGAAGCTTGAGATCTCTACTTGATGTAGCTTGATCTTGAGATCTTCTACAGCTTGAAATTAAACTTCATCTTGAGTTGCACTTGAGTCTTGAACAAACACTCTTCTTATCGATGTAGCTCTGAACATTGATGCTTACAGAAGAGGATAAAATACATGACTTTGCATTTCTTGAAGTCGATCACCATACTTGACTTGAAGCATTATGATGTCGTGTCTTGAACATATATATATATATATATATATATATATATATATATATATCAACATACAAACACAAGACACAGATAGAGGTTTTAGCACAACAAAATTTGACAACCAAAGGAGTATGAGACTAGCACTTACAATCTCCACCCTTTGTCAAATTTGTGACAAAACACACTCCAATAATCCAATAAAATAAGAGAAGCACAATATGCACAATAATGAATCATGCACCAGTTAAATAAGAGAACCAGTTACAGCCTGGTTAATGAATCATGCACCAATTGTCATAAACTAGCACACAACATTCATCTATACTTACTCCTCCTGAGTAGCTGCACATATAGATATCAAGAAATATAATGCTACTCATATTTATATCACTTTCATATCCATAAGCAATCAAACCAAAACTTCTCCAAGCTTCCAAAAGCCTTCTCCCTCTTTTTGTCACAAAATGACAAAGGAAGAACAAATGGACAAGAAGAAGAATCAGGAGACTAAAGTAGGTAAGATATGAAAGAAGGTGCACATACCATAAATCATAAACCAAGAAACTAAACAATTTTCAATATAAAAACAACCACCACTGGTTGATTTCCTATCATCGATATTCCCAGCCCAATCAGCATTAGTGTACCCAGCCAACTGAACACTAGTATCATATGGATACCAAAGACCCAAATTTATAGAACTTGCGACATATCGAATAATCCGCTTAACCACAGTTAGATGTGACTCTTTAGGGTTAGACTGATATCTAGCGCAAATACCAACACTTAAAGCAATATCAGGTCTACTAGTAGTTAAATAAAGTAAACTATCAATCATACTTCTATACAATTTAAGATCTACATCTTTACTTGTAGAGTCCATTGAGAGTCTTAGAGTTGTACTCATAGGAGTATCAAAATTCTTACCATTCTCAAATCTAAACTTTTTAATCAACTTCAAGGCATACTTGGTTTGAGAAATAAAAATACCATCAGGTTGATGTTTTACTTGCAACCCTAGGAAATAATTTAATTCCCCAACCATCCTCATTTTGAACTTATATTTCATTAAATCTGCATACTCAACAGTCATGTTAGTACATGTTGATCCATAAATAATATCATCAACATAGATCTGAACCATTAAAATATCATCGTTATGTTTCTTAACAAAGAGCGTCTTATTGACACTACCCATTTAAAAATTATGACTTAGTAAAAACTTAGTTAATTTTTCGTACCATGCCTTGTAAGCTTGTTTTAGACCATATAAAGCTTTTTTAAGATGGTATACATGATCAGTATACTTTGGGTCTTCAAACCCTGTAGGTTGTTAAACATATACTTCTTCATGTAAATCATCATTCAAAAAGGCACTCTTTACATCCATTTAATAAATTTTAAACTTTCTAAAGTATGCAATGAATATAAAAAGTCAGATTGATTCAAGGCGAGCAACTGGGGCAAAGGTTTCATCGTAATCAATCCCTTCTATTTGAGTGTACCCTTGTACAACCAGTCTTACTTTGTTTCGAATAATATTACTAAGTTCATCAGACTTATTTTTAAAAATTCACTTTGTTCCAATAATATGTTTATCTATGGGTCTAGGAACAAGGTACCAGACATCATTTCGAACAAATTGATTAAGTTCTTCCTACATAGCTACCATCCAGTTTTCGTCAGAAAAAGCTTCTATTACGTTTACTGTTTTAATCTGGGATGTAAAACACACGTAGTTATATATGTCTTCTAATTATCTATGTGTGCGCACACCAGTGAGAGGGTTTCCAAGAATTTGAGTGGTTGGATGATCTTTGACAGTCCTTAATTCAGAATTATTTTGACTTGATGAAGTATGTGGTTTGTCAATCAAAAGAACTTCATCATTATCTGACGAGGGGCAGGTGTATTCAAGTGATCATTAATAATCACATTAATGGACTCTTGAATCACACCTGTCCTGTTGTTCAGAACACAATATGCACAATTGTTTAAAGAATATCCTAAAAAGATCCCATCATCACTTTTTGTGTCAAAATTTCCCAAATTTTCTCGGTCACGCAAAATATAGCACTTGCTGCCAAAAACGCGAAAGTATTTGACAGTAGGCTTCTTACCAAACCAAAGTTCATAAGCAGCTTTATTATTAGATTTACATGTATAAACTCGGTTGATAATATAACACGCAGTATTTACGGCTTCAGTCTAAAGATTTCTAGGGAGCTTCATACTATTCAACATTATATTTTCCATTTCTTGAAATACTTTATTTTTCTTCTCCACAATTCCATTTTGTTATGGTGTTTTGGGTGCAGAGAATTTATACGATATTCCCTGACCGCTACAGAATTTCTCAAAACTGCTATTCTCGAACTCAGATCCATGATCACTATGGATCTTACAAATTTGAAAACTTTTTTCAGTTTGGATCTGTTTGAGAATCCTTTTTACTTCATCAAGGGTTTCTGATTTATCCCTTAAAAAGGCTACCCAAGTGAATCTGGTAAAATCATCCACGATTACCAGTATGTATTTTTTGACACCTTGACTCTCCATCCTGGTAAGTCCTATAAGGTCCATATGGAGAAGCTCGAGTGGTCTTGATTTAGTATTGAAGTTTACCTTTTTGTGAGAGCTCCTAGTTTGCTTGCCATACTGGCATTCACCATATATGTTGTCTACTTTTTGTAATTTAGGTAGACCTATTATTAGTTCTCTCTTGCTCAATCTGTATAAATTATGGTAGTGTACATGTCTAAGGCATTTATGCCATAATTCTATTTCATCGGTATGGACAATGTAGCATGATTGAATAGATGAGCTACCATCGCTTATAATATAGCAGTTTTCAGAAGTCCCGCGACTAGTTAATATTACAGAACCCTTTTTGTTTAAAATTTCACAACCTTGATTAGAAAAGTTCATGCTATGATTGTTGTCGCATATTTGAGATATGCTTAACAGGTTGTGTTTTAGCCCCTTAACATATAAAACATTCTTAAATAAGGAAAGGTTATAGAGTTGAACTGTACCTTGGACAATAATCTTGCAGTTGCTACCATCACCAAATGTGACTGACCCATCAGTCATATTTTTAAGGTCGGTGAATAAAGCCTTATCGCCTGTCATATGCCTGGAGCACCCACTATCTAGGTACCACTTTGAATGGCTTGTTGCTTTGAATGCAGTGTGGGCAACCAAGTAGGTAACCTTAGGAACCCATTTCATAACTGTTTTAGGTTTAGGAGTATAGTTGGTCTTTTTCTGTGGTGTAGTAATAAACTCGGTAAGACCGAGGTCGAATCCACAGGGACTGAAACCTGTATGTTATCTGAAAATAACCAGATCTAGAACTAGGCTAGGATGAAATCTAAACCAATTGTGATTTGAGGAATAATGGTGAAATATTAATCTAAACTTAAAAAATTCAGAGAAAGAGAACTAGGGATTCAGAGGATCCACTTGTAGAGATCAGGGAGATCTTATGCCTGCTTCATGGATATTATACTGAACTTACTTGATATAGTTTTCAAGAGATGAAAGGGATAAGAATTAGGTATGATTCCATTACAAATCCATACCTAAGAGACAAGGTAAACAATAGAACTTAGACCAATCCATAACCAACTAAAAGATGTATGAGTGTTAGGAAGGATTCCATCATCCAACCATGTCTATGAGACGATGGCGAACAACAGGGTTTCCGAACATCAAAATAAAAGGAAAGGAATTATTCAAGCCATCACAGACCTACTGTAATTTAAATCACAACAAACCATTAATGACTAAAAGAATTTCTTAAATCAAAACAAAGTCAAACAATTCAGTTCAATCAAACCTGTAGAAGCTCCCATCACGCCACAAGCTTCACCTCTTAGCCCTAGCTAAGGGATTTAGCCTAACATAATCATAGGAAAAAGAAGAAAAATAAAGAAAATATATATAAAAATTCCAAACACTTCTCTCTCCACCTCTCTTTCTCTATCTGACGTCCCCTATTCAAGCACACCCCCTTCTCCACGTTTGGAACTCTTTTTATAGCTTTTGGAGTGGTGGAAATCAGATTTGGGAAGCTATCGCACGCGCAGCGAAAGCCTTTTCGCAGCCAAGTTCGGGGCTTCATAACTCTCGCGTTCTTTGCATTATTTCCGTAAAATCAGCGTCTCTTGGAAGTGTTTTGGCTGGCCTACACGATGGACGGTTCAGATCTGCCATATGATCAAAGATGGTGGGCCACAACCGCTTGGAAAGTCCGATTTCGCGGACGTGGAAAGTCTTTCGCACGTCCGGCGCTGACGTGATTGGTGGGCCCCACAGAGGTATTTTCTGAGAAATCCACCACATCCATTGGATTCAGGACGAAATTTCGGTCAAGAATGTGTGATTTTGAACGTCCATTGATGCGGAATCAGAGAAGAAATCACCCAAACATCAATTTAAACGTTGCAGGGTAGTCCACTTATGGCCTCTGTATCGTGCACGTGTGCTTGCATGGGTCTAAAATTTTAGCATGGGTTTGAAGAACTCATGGCCCTCTACAAGATGGACGGCTTGGATTATCCGTACAGGCCATGGGTGGGGCCCACTTGCGTCCGCAAAAACGGACAGTTTCCGTCCGTTATACAGTGTCAATACGGCAATTGCCGTTTTAATGAAGAAGATACGGGTCAGCAGCGCTAACCCATTTTACACGGTACGGTGCGGCTCGGCACATGTGTACCTCATGTACACACTTTGGTTATACGGGACCCACTGTAATGTATATGCAAGATCCGATCCATCCATTTATTTCCTCATCTTATTTAAACCGCCGAGACCAAAGTTGAGACAGTTCCAGATATCAGGTGGGCCCAGAATCAACGGTTTATGGGCTGATCTGTCAGTTGGGGCACTTTCATAGTGATCCGAGGGCTGAAATTTGATATGTACGGTTAATTTATGGCCCTCAGGCCATGTATAAAGTTTTGAGCCAATCAGATGGCGGGAACTATGTGATCTTGCATTCTTCACCAATTTCGGGCCTCTTTAACGTGAATGGCTAGATTTTCTCGGATCCCTGGTGTGTAATTCCATCGATCTTGGTCCCCTGGAGTCCGTCCCTTACCTTGGGTGTCATCAGAGCGTCAAATCCATGGTTTAAGCACCATTTTTCAGTTCATGCTTGTAAATACACTCTGCATCACAAACACGATTAAATCAGGCTATTAAACAGTATCAATGATTGTAAATCCATGCAATAACTGGGTCTGATATGCAATATTTGACCCTCAACAAGAGAAAAATCGAGAGTGATTGTGCCACTTATGGAGGTTTCTTCGCTGCCAGATTGAGAAACCTTAGGAACCCATTTCATAACTGTTTTAGGTTTAGGAGTATAGTTGGTCTTTTTCTGTCTATTGTTGTAAGAATGACCTACTGAGTTAGATTTTAAGAGCTCCTTAAGCAAATCAACTATTTTTTTAGCTAAAGGGTTTTGGTTTTGAGTTTTATAGTTGATATAGTTGCTTTTAGGTTTTTAAAAAGTTTTAGCCTTTTTAGAAAAACTTTGATAAGTACTTTTCCCTTTTGAGTTAGAGGCTTCTCCTCTTATAAACTTAGGAGGGGTATTCTTCTGTTTAGAAGGTATATTCTTATCATAGCCCAACCCGGATCTGTTGCTACATTTCCTAGATCCGGATAAAAGTTTTTCAAACTTTGGATCTCCTTGGGTATACCTCCATGTGTCCTTTAAACTCAAAAGTGAAGAGTTTTCAAGATTAAGTTTATCATTTTCAGATTTAAGTTTTTCAATCAGGGAGGTTTTGAATTTTAAATTACATTTAGTCTTTTCAAAAAAATCTGAAATATGGAATTTTTCTAAAACAAGTGAATCAAAATTTTCTTTTAGTTTTAAAAACTTTTCTTTTAAAAGTTTCAGTTTTACGGCAATTTTACAACTTTCCTTGTATAGGGCATTATAAGCATCTTACAGATCTTCTTCATTTTCACGATCACTATTCAGATTGTCTTCACTAGTTGAGTCATCATGATCTGAAAATGTGAACTTGGCTAGAGTCATAAGGGCTTTAACTTCAATACTCGACTCAGATTCAGAAGAGGCTTCAGTGCCAGAAGATTCATCCCAAGTAGACAACATTCCTTTCTTTTTAGATTTGTCCTTTTTAGGACATTTGTTTGCTAAATGCCCATATTCTTGGCAGTTGTAACATTGACTATCTTTCAAAGATTTCCAAGTTTTAGATTTAGGTTTAAATCTTTTCTTCTCATTTGATTTTTGAAAATCAACCCTCTTCTTACTTTTGAAATCTTGTAAAACTTTTCACTAAAAGAGCCATATCGTCTTCAGAATTTTCTAAATCAGAGTTTTCTTGAGAAATACATTTAGAAGATTTAAGAGCGATAGATTTACCTTTAGGAGCTTTAAAATTTAACTCATAGGTTTGTAAAGAACGAAGTAGTTCTTCTACCCTCATATTGTCCGTATCACGAAGTTCCTGGATCACGGTTACCTTAGAGTTGATCTGTTCAGGAAGTGAGCGTAGTATCTTTACACACACTTTACTTTTTGGAATTTTATTGCCAAGACCCCACATAGAGTTTACAATGTCATTCAATCTGGCATAAAAATCCATAAACATTTCATTTTCATCCATATGAATTTCCTCAAATTTGATTGTGAGGAGTTGGACTTTAGATTTCTTGACAATTAATGTACCCTCATGTGTCATTTCTAAAATATCCCAAGCTTGCTTTGCAGTATCACAGGATATAATTCTTTTGAACTCATCCGGTGATAGTGCGCAAGTGATTACATTTAGTGCTTTTGCATTGGTACTACTCTCATTTTTCTGAAGAGTGGTCCATGAGAAATACAGTGTTGCTCTCATTGATTTTGAACCATCGATACCAGTCACTTCAGTGGTAGGTGGGATCCATTCAGTCACCGTGGCTTGCCACACACTTTCATCCATTGATTTGAGGAAAATTCTTATCCTGGCTTTCCAATAGCATAGTTGGAGCCATCAAATGGTGGAGGCCTAGTGACTAAAAGGCTATCAAAATTTGACATCTTATATATAGCTTAGATCGTTAACTCAGGAAATAAATCCAAGAATAAAGAATTAAAAATGAGCTATTAGGCTCTGATACCACTTGAAATGGCCTAGCTATATGTCCTAGAGGAGGAGGGGAAGGGGTTGAATAGGACTATGCCAAATAAAAATTTTAACAGCAGAATTTAAATAAAGGAATGATAACATTTTAAACAAACCACAATATGAAAATGTAAAGCAAACTCGAATAAAGAGATTAATACCAATGTTGTTCTAAGGACAACCTTGCACCATAAAAACCAAAGGTTTATGGTAGGACAACCTTACCAAAACAAATTGAATATCGAAAACTCAAGCTGAAAGGAAATAGCAAGAAATAAATTCTAAACTATCACAACATTCTCACAATGCTTGAAATGTAAATATTACAACATTCACATCCACACATACATCCAACAAATCTGAATGATAAAAGATATAGAAATTAAATGAACATTCAAACCATAAGACACAAAGAATTATAGTGGTTCGCTTGTGTGTACACCAACTGTTTAACAACAGCCACACAGCTACTCCACTCCTAATATCCTCACACAGAGGATATCAGCGTTCACTATCAAAATAGGTTTCACAGGTTCACCTAAAACCTTCACAATTGTGTCTTTTTAACTTGGGCTTTTCTGGCTCTCCTCTGATAACCAACACAATGAGATTTTTTTTTGCGAATCTCAAAAGAAAACCAAAAAGAATAAAAGATTTACACAAATGTAAAATACCTGAATTTCTCCTTCTGTAGCAGCCCGGTAGAACCAATCGGAGTAGAAGTTCGAATATAGAAGTTCAATGTCTAATACTCACTTTAAAAATGGTTATAGGTTCTAATTGATTTTAAATTAAACCAAATTGGGCATAGCTCTATTTGATTTTGGTTCCAAGAAGACGGAATACAGCAATTCCTTTTTTCAAATAAGATTAGAATATAGAAACAAAATCAAATAAGAAAAACTAACAAAAGAGAATATTAAATATGCACAATGTAGCTAAAAATGAACATAAACTTATCTCAGAGTGGAGCTTTGAATTTTCTTAAATTGAGTTTTCAATCTTTGAAATTCGTGTTCAATTTATAGATGCAAAAATCTCGTCTACGACTGGTCTTGGGAACCCTTCGACTGGTCATAGAACTAACGGCATTTTGAATTTTTGAGCGCGATCTTAAAAAACCGTTCTACGACTAGTCTTAAACCACCTATGACCGGTCGTATCTGACCCAGGACTGGTTGTAGGAAACCAGGATTGGTTGCTGTAGTTCGAGTCGTAGATCTAGGACTAGTAGAAGGACGAGTCGTGACCATTCCTACAACTGGTCGAACAGTCTCCAGGACTGGTCATAGAATAATCAAAAAATTTTAAAAAATTGCAACAACTTAGGACTGGTTGTAGAATTTCTTGGACTGGTTGAACCAGTGATAGGACTAGTCGAACAAGGTCCAGGACTAGTCTTAGAATAGATCAAATTCATATAAAAAGATTCAGTTTGAATTATGTATACAAAATGACCTACCCTAAGGTCAATCTAAAGTCATCCATACCTGGGACATGAAGTATAAACATTAAAACTTCAATCTTTCAGATGAAGGTTGACCTTTGAACCTTATGAAGCTTGAGATCTCTACTTGATGTAGCCTGATCTTGAGATCTTCTACAACTTGAAATTAAACTTCATCTTGAGTTGCACTTGAGTCTTGAACAACCACTTGGATTGATTAAAAACTTTTAACGGTGGGCACAAATATCTGATTAATCAAAAACATGTTGATAAGGTCAAACAAATCCTAAACCTATAACCGTAACCTAAACCTATAATCCTAAACATGTTGATAAGGTCAAACATGTTTTATCCACACTGTTCACACAGACATGGAAGAAGGGAAAACACAAATATCTGATTGATCAAAAACTTTTGTGGCCCTAAGAAGTTTTTAATGGTAGGAGATCAATCCTCATCGTTTTCTTTAGTGAAGTCCACTTGAGCTTTAGATCTATCTCATTCTTTAGTTCATGCCTTAAAATAATCTGTCCAAATGGATGGATGGTGTGGATACAATACATACATCACGGTGGGGCCCGCATAAGTTGGTGACGTCACATCAATAGCTAATAGCCACTCAACTTGTTAGTAGCTAATCCGCGTTCGGATACAGCCAGCTATGACCCTAACCTACACCTTAACCTAACCCTAAACCTGCATCTTAACCTAACCCTTTAACCCTATTCTCAAATCTCGAACCTGAACCCGAATTCCTAAACCTAAACCTAAACCTATTCTCAAATCCCTTAACCTAAACCTACACCTAAACCTAAACCTAAACTCGAAACCCTAAACCAATGCCCAATCCCGAACCCGAACCCGAGTCCCTAAACCCTAAGCATAAACCTAAACCTAAACCTATTCTCAAATCCCTAAACCTAAGCCTACACCTAAACCTAAGCCTATAACCTTAACCTAAACCTAAACCTAAACTTAATTCACTTAACTTAAACCTACACCTAAACCCAAACCTATAACCCTAACCTAAACCTTAACCTAAACTCGAAAACCTAAACCTATACTTGAACCCGAATTCGAATCCCTAAACCCTAAGCGTAAACCTAAACCTAAACATATTCTCAAATCCCTAAACCTAAACCTACACCTAAACCTAAACCTATATGTAATCCTAACCTAAACTCGAAAACCTAAACCTATACCCGATCTCGAACCCGAACCCGAACCAGAATTTGAATCCCTAAACCCTAAGTGTAAACCTAAACCTAAACCTATTCTCAAATCCCTAAACCTAAACCTACACCTAAACCTAAACCTATAACCCTAACCTAAACCTAAACCTAAACATATACCCAAACCCGAACCCGAATTTGAATCCCTAAACCCTAAGCGTAAACCTAAACCTAAACCTATTCTCAAATCCCTAAACCTAAACTTACACCTAAACCTAAACCTATAACCCTAACCTAAACCTAAACCTAAACTTGAAAACCTAAACCTATACCCAATCCCAAACCCACACCTAAATTTGAATCCCTAAATTGTAAGCCTAAACCTAAACCTAAACCTATTCTCAAATACCTAAACTTAAACCTACACCTAATCCTAAGCCTATAACCTTAACCTAAACCTAAACCTAAACTTGATTCACTTAACTTAAACCTACACCTAAACCCAAACCTAAACCTAAACCTAAACTCGAAAACCTAAACCTATACCCGATCCCGAACCCGAACTCAAATCCGAATCCCTAAACCTTAAGCCTAAACCTAAACCTAAACCTATTTTCAAATCCCTAAACCTAAACCTACACCTAAGCCTAGCCTATAACCTAAACCTTTACCTAAACGTAAAATTAATTCACTTAACATAAACCTACACCTAAAAGCAAACCTATATCCCTAACCTAAACCTAAACCCGATTTGAACCCGAAATCGAACCCGAATTCCTAAACCTAAAATTAAACCTAAACTAACTCTGATTTTTTCATTGTAGAGATGTATAAGAGTTGGATGCGAGTTAAGAACAGGTTTGGCCCAAAGAATAAACAAGGGGTTTAAGAGTTCATGAATTTTGCGTGATATCGGGTAGATTCAGGCAATAGGTTAAGTGTTCATGTTGAAAATGCACGAATATGGTTCATAAGACTTAGAAAAAGTAGAAGACGATTTGTTCATAGTGGGGATTGACCAGGGTTACACTTGGTGGTTCCATCATGGTGAAGAGTTCCACCAAAGAGTTGAAACCATTGAAGTCTTTGCTGAACCAATTGTGCTAAATGACGAGGATAAAGACGTTGACGAAATGCAAGATATCATAGGGGATGTGTTTAGGGGAACAATTGCGGATACTGATTTTATAGCGACAAGTAGTAGCCAAGATATTCCTCCTATGAGTGATGTCGAATCAGAAAAGTCTAGTAGGTTGTTGAGGGAAGCGTAACGTCCACTTTATCCGAGGTGTGAGAACTTCTCCAAGTTAAATTTTCTTACAAGGTTACTTCATTTGAAGACAATAAATCGTTGGAGTAACAAATAGTTCGACATGTTGCTTGACTTGTTGAAAGAAGTATTACCGGACGGTGAGACATTACCTAAATCTCATTACGAGGTAAAATCCTTAATGCAAGACTTGGGCCTTGGTTACATCCTCATACATGCATGTATATATGATTGTGTATTGTATTGGAAAGATTATGAAAATGTTAAAGACTATTCAGAATGTGGAGAGTCTAGGTGGAAATATGATGAAGCCAAGCGTAAGAAAATTCTGCAAAAGGTGTTAAGGTATTTTCCCTTGAAACCTAGATTGTAAAGATTGTTTACATCTTGCAAGACAGCTGAAAATATGAGGTGGCGTAAGGAGAAACGCGTTCATGATGATAGTACACTGAGGCAACCTACGAACTCTGAAGCCAGGTAAAATTTTGACAAGTAATATGATTGGTTTGCAGAGGATTCTCGCAATGTTCGATTAGGTCTTGCAAGTGATGGTTTTAATCCATTTGGTAATTTGAGTAGCTCGTGTAGTATATGGCCAGTGGTCCTTATGTCATATAATTTACCTTCTTGATTGTATATGGAGTCATTTTTCATGATGTCATTGCTTATTCCTAGACCCATGTCACACAAGAATGACATTGATGTGTATTTATGACCGTTAGTAGATAAGTTAAATGAGTTGTGGAGTCAAGGTGTACAAACGTATAACACATTTACAAGACAGACATTTCGATTGCATGCAAGGGTCTTGTGGACAATAAATGACTTCCCTACATATGAGAATTGTCTAGATCGAACATAAAGGGAAAGTTGGCTTGTCCTATAAGTAGTATTGAGACTTGTTCATTGTTATTAAAGCATGGTAAAAAAATGTGTTATATGGGTCATCGTCGCTTCCTTCCGAGTGATCATAGTTAGTGTAGGAAGACGATGATCTTTGATGGCAAACAAGATCATAGGCTACCATCGAAAGAACTATCTGGAGAAGATATGATACAATAATTGAGTAACATTGGAGAAGTTAGATTTGGTAAGGCACTGCACTTGAAGAAGAGAAAACGTACAGTATTGGAGTATAACTAGAGGAAGAAGAGCATTGTTTTTAGTTGCCTTATTGGAGTGATTTCAAATTGTGACATAACTTGAATGTCATGCACATTGAGAAGAATATATGTGAAAATGTCTTCGGAACATTGATGAACATAGAAAAGAAAACAAAAGACAGTTTTAAGGCTCGATTGGATCCACAAGTAATGGGTTTAAGGAAAGAGTTGCACTTGCAAATGAAAATTCATATGTTATACCAGCAGCTTGCTACACATTGACAAAACTAGAGAAAAAGTATTTATGTGAATGGTTGAGATCGGTGAAGTTTCCAGATAGGTATGCGTCAAATATCTCTCGGCGCATAAACATTACGAACTATAAGGTAACATGAATGAAAAGTCATGATTGTCACGTCTTTCTACAACATCTGCTACCAATTGTGATTCGTGGATTCCTGAGTAAGGATATTAGTGCGGCACTGATTGAGTTGAGAAATTCTTTAAGGATTTGTGTTCGAAATCGTTGAATGTAAAGGTTATTAAACGACCGAAGAGGGACATTATCATAATCCTTTGCAAACTTGAAAGAATATTTCTACCTGCATTTTTCGATGTCATGGTACACCTAGCGATTCACTTACCGCGCGAGGTAAAGCTTGGAGACCCAGTACAATATTGTTGGATGTATCCGATCGAAAGGTGATGCTAGAACCTATTAAATTTTTTATTCAATATTCCATAAACTACATAATCTATATTTTCATGCATATAACATAGTGGTTTTGTATACAAATACCTTCACACACTAAAACAAATTGTGAGGAATAAGGAAGTAGCTCTACAGGAGCATTTGCCTTTTTCGGGGGATCGGGAAGAGGAAATCTGGTGTAAGGTCTGAGGTCAACGGTAATATGTCACCCCGCTTTGACTTGGCTATCGGCCTAGCCGCCTCGTAGCTGGGAAATTGATCGTTGTGAACATGGCATTTAGTTGGTCATTTCTGATATCGAATGTATAGCCTTATCCCGGTCGAATCTACATCATCTGCTCTCTCACATAAAAGCTAAGTGAGGAGGAGCCAAATGGGGAGTCACATTAGGAGATCTAGACAGATGATCAATGCCATGGCCAAACCAATGGAAACCCAAGTCGGTTACCGCTTCTGTTTTGGAATCGCTAAACGGAAGAAGAGCCCCACTTTAGAAAAAGGGGAAGGAGTCAAGACGACACAATACCACCATGACCAGAGGATCTATTGCTGTGACATACATTAATAATGAGTGCCTCACATTTTGCTCAATGTATCTTCGTGACATAGAGACTAGATTCAACCGAGAAGATCGGAATGCCGATGAAGGGCAGGAGCATGAACAAGGACTTATGTCCGTATTCGCATATAACGTCCGTTCTTTAGGATCCCTGATATTTCAGGATATGGACCTTGGGAGTTGCATAATTGTAAAGAAATAGAGTCATACTTAGAGTAAGTCTTCCCTCAATAATTGTATCTCTACATACAATAATCTTAATGTTCCTTACTGATGACATGCCAATTATGTGTAGCGAACACATCGAGGAGATGAAGTCCCAACACCCTACAAATTATGGTCGAATGCATCAGGATCAGTTTCCAGAATGGTTCACAAAATGTGTAAGATTTCACCTTATATCTCACCACACTTAGAATTTTTTTATATTGCACAATATTTAAACCTAAGAAAATTTCTAAATAATTACATTTTGTACGTAATAATAGATGAAGACGTTGTGCGTTAGCAACTCTGCGGATGCGTCTGATGCACTCTACTTAATGGCGTGTGGCCCTGATAGACGTATATCTAGATATATATAGGTTGTATTATAAACGAGATTCGGTTCCACATTAAAGAGCGTGAGAAGTATAGGACCACATAAAATAGTGGGGTGGCTGTGAAGGGAACGCATGAGTAGGTAGAAATTGACTTTTATGGTGTTTTGACGGATATTATTAAGCTGAATTATTGTATGAGAAAGCGGGTGTACTTATTTAAATGTGATTGGTGGGACATTGGAAATAAGAAGTTGAAAATACAAACTGATGGCTACTTTACAAGCATCAATTTATCTGGAAGTGGTTTAAGGACGACCCATTTTTCATCGCCAATCAAGCCAAACAAGTATTTTACCTTGCTGACACCAAGTTAGGTGGCTCTTTACACATGATGCAAAAAAAAGCCCAGGAATGTATTTAACGTTCTCGAACCAGACGTTGAAGATAGTGAGGACGGAGGAAATGAAACATATAGGGTTAAATGAGTATATCAATAAGACATGCCATCTAGGGATAGAAGGACTGATCTAAATGTTTACATTGATGTGGTGCAATTGGATAGAGATGATGTGCCACCTGATCATGTTGATGCCTCAATAATGCATGACATTGTTAGAGATGATAGCAGTTTCATTGATGATGATGTTGTAGATGATGAAGGGAAAATACTAATCAACGATAATGATGGTGAAGAAGAAATAGTCCTAAGCGATAGTGATACAGACGACAATTATTAAATGTACACATGATTTACATGCCATTTTTCAATTCAAATAATTTGATTATTACATATATACATATTTTACAAGTCATGATTTATTCCTTTAATTGACTTGTTTATGATCTACATTTACAGTTGAGTCAATTTTTGATCATGTCCTCCTCAAACCATAGTGTAGCGGAAGCATCCAGCATACTTCATCAGTTGTTGTCGATGGACTTTCCAGCCCTATTTTCTTCTGGTAGGTCCAAAGAGATACCTGGTCTGGTTGATGAGTGTAGGGAGGAATATATCGACAATGACTTAGATGAAAGATTATACAATCTCAAAGAAATTCCAGACCTGATGGAAGAATATAACCGCGGAAAACTTCGTATGGAAGATCTGGTTTTGTCACTTGCACATCTGAATGGAGTCTCAAGAGATCAAATTTCTCCTATTATGACTGGTATGTTAGCTGTAACAATGTCAAGTGTTTCATACAGCTTGACATATACTTCTATAGCATACGATAACTTACGTAGTGAGTACTTCGGATAGTTGATCCGAAGTTGTTTTGTATTACAATGAAATTAATACATGTATTTAATATAAAATGACAATGTGTAATGAAATTTCTAAATTTTACTATAATTTTTACAGTTTTATTATATTCTGCTTGCATTATAGTGTAATGGTCTAATCATATTTTAATCATCTCTCTAAGCATAAGCACAAATGCATTCTACTATCAACACTACTTGTATAATACTTTAGTATATTCCGCTTGCACTGTAAAGTTTAATGTGTTTATTATATTGATGTTCATACACTTGTACTGACATTGTTTAAATTTATAAGTTCGTAGTTCGCACATATTCAGTGATGGCACCAGGTGGGAGATCAGGTCGTTCGTGCACTGGATCTACCCCTTCCACCCGTGTTGTGACGGAGACAGCATCGATATCACATGCTGCATCACAGGCGTCTGATCCCTCAGTTGCGCATACACCGGACATTGCATGTAAGTGTAGACATATAATTTTTTTAGTGACTTCTATTTATGTTTAGACTTACATATTTCTTTTGCGACAGCATCATCGACCAGCCAACGAGGATGTGGACCCATGCGTGGGTTAGTTTTAGAGCGACTTACGCGTAAGGGTAGGGTGATAGTAGAGTTCTCACATGATTACCTTAGACCTGTTGGGGACAATGACAGGTTGTTTACGTCAGAGGTCGGTGTCCTATGCCAATCTCTAAGCCTCGCCACTACCCCCATTGGGAAGACGTGATAGATGATGTGCGGCAGCTCATCATCAGCTCCTTATGGTAAATTTTAGTAAATTAAATTTTCTTTTGTAAAAGTTCATTTACGGTTAAGTTATTTTCTTAATAAGTTTATTACCTTAATTTTTTATTTACGAAACTGCAAGATAAATTTATCTTATATTTGAGTGTTCCATAAATTTCTCATGCCGTCAACGACATGGTCAGAGAGTGGTTCAAGTAGTACCGGGGAGAGTTGCACCAGTGGTACAAGCAGTGCAAGACCTACGCGGAGGCCGTACTATCCGCACCGCCACACGTGAACATAAACGACTGGCGGATACTCTGCGAGAGATTTTCGTCTGAGGCTTTTCAGGTAATATTTACATATTTATAATATCTTAAGGTAACAATTAAATTTGCAGTTAATAACAATGTATTATGAATAATGTGTTTAGAAGAGGAGCAGAATAAATTTAGCAAACAGGAAAAAGTTACAAGTGAACAACGTAGCTGGTTCAAAGTCATTTGTACAACATCGTTACAACATATTAAGAAATTACTGGTGATTATTAAGTTGATATATTCTTTTCATGCAATTATATTAACTCTATCGTCCTTTCGATTATGTAGTGAGATTTCGTCACTGGCCAGGAGCCCGGACCAGTAGACCTTTACAGAGAGAGTCACTGTCGGCAAGCGACGGGATCTTGGATATATTCTAGAGCCATCGAGAATTGGGTAAAAATTCTTAAATTGTAAAATTTAATTGCATTGATTTATAATAATGTCATTCGTTATGAAAATTTATATGTTTTCATTACAGGCGGCGACGGACACCATATGCAGTCAGCCCACTCCCGATAGTACTCAGCGGAGTGAGCCAGATATCCTAAGCGAGGTGCTTAGTACCCGTTCTTGATATCTGCGTAGGCTTGGCCATGGTGCCAAGCTCATGACACCCATTAGAGCTGCCTCCAACTGATCCGCCGCTGGGGAGAGCACCCTATGTCGAGCTGATATAGCAGAGAGAGAGGTTCAGCAATTACGAGTCATCGTCAATGAGATCAAGGAGTAGTTGGAGAAGTAGAGGGAGGAGGAGTAGAGGCGTAGGAAGCAGGAGGAGGAGATGCGAGTGGAGCATGAGCGAAGAATGCAAGAGATGTTTCAGGCTCTCGCTGCAAGCTTTCCCACCGATGCCCCACCACCTCCACCTTCATCTTCGTGATTTTTTTATTTTATTTACAAATGTTAAACTTATATGTATTTGTGCGTGGATGAATATTGTGGGTTGTATGTGGATAGGATTTTTTTATTTTATTTATGATTTATTTTATATATGAATGTGGATGGATGTAGTTTGTGTTTGGATGGATGGATGTGGATGTGAATATGATGAAAATGTATTGTAACAGGTGTATATCAAGAATTTTTTCCTAAATTTTGAAAATAAGTGAAACTAAGAAGAAACAGAATATTACCAACAAAATATTTCGTCGGTAATAGTAGGTTAAAAACTTATATCGACAAATTATTTCGTAGGTAAAAATTAATATAAAAATCTATACTAATGATCTCTATATGAGATATCCCCACGAATTATTTCACTGGTAATAGAGGGCTTATGCTGATGAACATACTCATCGGTATTTTTTTTTACCAACGAACGTAATCGTCGGTAATGTCGTTAATCCACATTTTTACTGACGAAGATATTCGTCGGTGTAAGCTGTGTTTACCAACAAAATATATTATTTTTTCTAACTAAAACTAACATATTTTGCTAACGATTTTAGTCGTCGGTATTTATTTTATTATTGCCGACGAAGTCATATTTCGTCGGGAAAAGCCTTTAGCCACAGTCTTATTGCAACGATCTTGCTGACGACAGATTTCGTTGGTAATAATCATTACCAATGAAAAAAGATAAAATAGCAATAAATTATGTCATCGGTAAAAGAGCAATTTCATGCAGTGCTAAAAAGTAGATAGATCTCCATCGTCCGTAATGAGGACAATTGCAACATTTGATTCATCTATGTATCTCATTGGTAACCTACCATCAATTGGAAGATTCCTTCTCACAGGTGGTTGCTCCACCTGCTCCTGTACATCAGTCTACGTCTCAATATCAGCCTATGTCTGATCACTGTCTATCTGAACATCCACAACCAAATTTTTCGTTCCTTATAATCATCTTTACGAAATTAGGATCCTTCATCAAATTTAACGTCACAACTAAGGATGATTTTCTATGTGACTCGGTCATATAGCCTGTAGCCCTTCACACCATCTACATAGCCGACAAAGACGTACTTTTTAGCTATTTTGTATTGCTTTATCTCTTTCAACTGATGGTACATGAGAGTAAGTGTCACAACCAATTAATTACAGCCTCAAGTAGTCAATCTATTGACCACTCCACACTTCATTTAGAATTTTACAATCTATAGTAGTAGAAGGGGACCGATTCACTAAATAACAAGCTGTGTTAATAGCCTCAATCAACAATTTCTTGCCCAACCCAACATTCCTCATCATACATAGGGCCCTCTCCAAGAGAGTCCGCTTCATCTTCTCTGCCACGTTATTTTGCTCTGGTTTGTGGCGAACTGTATTGTGCCCCATGATCCCTTCATCCTTATAAAACATAAAGAATTCCCCCACCGTTATATGTTGTCAACACTTTCGCCTTTCGCTCTTACTGTTTTCCATTGCCTTCCACTATTTGAAGTTGGTAAAAATATCAAATTTATTTTTCATAAAATAAACCCACACCCCACACTTTTTTATAATAGTCATCAATAAACATAACAAAACGTGACACATTTTACTAGAAAGTATGGGCAATGACCCCTATACATCAAAATGCACATAATCCAAAACCCCCTTATAAGCATGTTTTTCAGACTTCAAAAATAATCTTGACTGTTTATTACATATGCAATGCTCACATATACTAAAATCAATGCTTTTAAAAATTGGAATCAAACAATGATCAAAAAGTACCTTCATGCCTAGCTCGCTCATGTGGCCTAATCACACATGCCACATACATGCAAACGTTGAATCCACTATAGACACCGCAACTCTACTAATGATGCACTCCCGATCAACCTGTAAAGGTTACCATCCCTCTGTGCCCTCATGATACGAGTGCCCCCTTTGAAGCCTTAAGGACGCGATCGAACCCGGTGAATTTTCACCTAAGTGCCCCTAGTGCGCCCGAAGATATCAGACTCTTCCTTAACTCAGGAACGTATCTTACTTCGGTCAATATATGCTCCATGCCATCAAACATTTTGATACGCATTGATCCAATAGTAACCACATTATACATGCATTGTTAGTGCCCATAAACACCTGGCCACCATCGCACTCATTGTAACTGGTGAGCTAACTCCTATTAGGGGTCATGTGATACAAAACCCCCGTATTTAAAATCCATTCATCGCTGAAATTCCTGAATTTTGATGCAATCAGCACATCACTATGACTTGCCTCCTCACTGGATTCCGTAGTCTTGGCCTCTCTAGAAGAACTTTCTAATTTTTCTTTCCTCGATTGAGGATTTTGACAATCTTTTTTCATGTGTCATATCATGCAATGATTTCAGTACTTCAGTTTGCCTTGCCCTTAGATTTGGATCTCGATTCTAAAGATCCATTATCTCGTTCAGAATTTCTCCCACTCATAACCAGTGCATCTGTAGAGGCACCCATGTCACCACTTTTCTTTCAATTCGCCTTCGACTGAAGTGCTGAGACAATGGTCTCAACGCTAATGGTTGTCATACCCATGCACAATGAGCCTTTAAATGACTTATACAATTCTAGAAGAGAATTCATCAGAATACATGTTTGATCTTCATCTTTCATCGTCTCATTCACATCCAGCAATTTACAAAATCTTTAGATTGAACAATTGTAGCTTCAGATACAAGTAATTTTCAAGAGAATTTTTTTGCATAGATGTTCACTAGTTTCGCTTATGTATCCGCCGCGGTTTTCTTTATCATAACATTATAAAAGACCTCATCCGTTAGATACAAGTAGATTGAGATAATGGTTTTTTTTTTCTAATCTAACTTGTTCCATTCTTCTTCTCCCATGGTTTTTGGTTGCTTTTCAAGAAGTGCATCTTCCAATCCTTGTTGAACTAGGATGACATTCATCTTAACTTTTCATTGTTCAAAATCATTTTTATTGGAATACTTCTCTACATTGAACTTCATATTAGATGCCATTGATACCTTGCTTTCAGATTTGATCTGCTTCCCAATGTTATTTCTGATACCACTTGTTGGGACTCGCAGAAGCACACAGAGCATAATCAAGCAAAGTAATCACAATTGCATAAGCAACCCAAATAGAGACTAATATGAATTTTACGTGGAAAAACTCTTGCGAAAAAAAATCACGGCATAAAGCAATGAGTAATGCATTGTGAAAGCAATATTATAAGAGATAGATGATCTTACCGATTTGAAAAACCCCTCGAATCTTCTTTGAAATCGTAACCATGACCTTGACCCCTTAAGAGCAATTAAAATAATAATAATAATCCTTATTACATTCGATATATATACTATTACAACGAGAATAGAAAAGAAATTGTACACCTACATAATTTTGCACACGTCTTCGATGGGACCTTTATTGGCATCCACATGCATCGAAGACCTATCAATGACATTGAAGCCTCGTTCGATGTCGTCGAGTCCCACCTCCAAAACTATCTAGCAATCAACTATGATTTTTCTAGATTTTTTGATGGGATTGAGCATCTTTCAATGGCATCGACATATGCTCGATGGGATCAAGTGGTCTATCGATGACATCATAGACATCACAGGTCCTTTTTCCTTTTTTTGTAGCTTCTTTTACATGATAGGTGTGGCCTGTATCTTTTTGTTGGGGTACACCCGAAGGGCTGCAAATTTTCTGTGATTAATGATATCATGGCTAGAGCTCATTTCTTAAAAAAAAAAAGACCCTACCACTATAGATTTAAGACATTGAGAACAATAAATGCCTACCATTTAAATCTTCCTGGGATTCACCTTGATGTTTATATGCCATCCAAAACATTTATAAGGTAATCTCCACTAGGTTGAGCTAAAAACACACAAAACTTAGACTAATACAAAACTTTTAGGCTTATACCAATGTTTCAACGGTGGTCATTCCATACCCACTTTTTCCTCTCGTGTGGCTCACTTGAGTATTGTATCCATCTCATTTTTTGTCTCATGTTCTAAAATAATATGGAAAAATGGAATTTCTGAGAGGCTCACTTGAGTTTTGTATCCATCTCATTTTTTGTCTCATGTTCTAAAATAATATGGAAAAATGGAATTTCTCACAAACATCATGTACAACTCCACCTAACTTTCCATCGGAGGAACTTTTTGTGAAAGGCTTTCATAGGCAATGTGATGGGGATTTTCTCCTCATTATTGGATTCGATGAAATCGCACAAGTTTCGATATCATCGATAATTGTCGAATTTTTCACCACTAGTCGCTGAACAGTTTTTTATCCTACTTTAATATCATCGAAGGACTTTAGAAGATATCGAAGGCTGTCATCGAGAGACCTTTGATGACATCGATAATTGTAGAAAGTTTTCACCCCTGGTCGCTGGACAGTTTTGGCCCTGTTTCGATATCATCGAAGGACCTTAGATGATATAGAAAGCTATCATCGAGAGACCTTTGATTTCATCGAAGAGTTACGCAGATGCGATTGCAGAAACACAGATTCTGCGGAAATTGTTTCCTATTTTGATTCTACCTCTTTCTATTCTTATATAAAGGGGTGTATGCGGGATTGGGGTGTATTCCAAGGTATTCTAAGGTTTCCTAAAGATAATCTAAGAGGGCTTAGGGCTATCAAAGGTGAGAGAGAGAGAAAGTTTGTGGAAGGGAGATTCTACTCGTAGAGGTGATCTACTTCGCAGTCCACGTCTCAGCGCTTCTACATCCTCGTGATCGGTGAGATCCATCTGTTTTTCATTATTCTCTTATCGTTCATCCACTCCTGCGTGAGTGAAGAAGGTTTGATCTAAGTGGTGTGTGTTTGTGATCAGTTGTAACGTTCTGCTTTATAGTGGATTGTTGATCTGGATGAGGTCCCATGGTTTTTACCTCTTTGAGGGTTTTCCACGTAAAATTTCATGGTGTCGTGTGGTTTATGCTTTGATTTATTTCATTACTTTATTATCTCATAATTCTGGTTTGTTTTGGGAGGCTAGATCCTAAGGTTTTGTGTAAGGCCCCCAACAAAGTAGTATTAGAGATAAGTTCATTGAACGGGTAGGATCGGTTTTGAATTATGAAAGGTGGCTCATCAAGGATGATCAACCTCAATAGTTCTAACTGGACCATATGGAAGGCTAAGATGGAGGACTTGCTTTATTGCAAGGACTTATATTCTCCAATTTTAGGCATATCAGCAAAATCCAAGGATATGTTTGATGATGATTAGAAGCAGATGGACCGGAAGGCGTTGGGATTTATTAGACAATGGTTGGATGATTCCGTATTCCATCATGTGTCTACGGAGACCTCAGCTGCTAGCCTATGGCTGAAATTGGAAGGACTGTATGAGAGGAAGACAGCCGGTAATAAAATCTTTCTGATAAGATGACTTGTGAATCTCAAGTTCAAATATGGTGGTTCTGTTGCCGTGCACATGAATGAGGTCAACAATATAGTGAACCAGCTCTCCGCTATGAAGATGGTCCTGGATGATGAATTGCAGGCTTTGCTATTGCTTAGTTCATTGCCTGACAGTTGGGAGACATTGGTGGTGTCTCTAAGTAACTCTGCGCCAGACGAAAAGATATCCATGGAACAGGTAACCAGTTGTCTCTTCAATGAGGAGACAAGGAGGAAGTCTCAGGGGTCTACTCAGCAAGAGGCTCTTGTGACACAGGAATGGGGGAGAGAAAAGAATAGGAAGGGTGGGAAGGCCCGAGATAAATCAAGAGGCAAGTCGAGTACCATGAAGGATGTTGAATACTAAAATTGTGGGAAGAAGGGCCACTATAAGCATGAATGTCATAAGAATAAGAACGACAAGAAAGGAAAAGGAAAGGAGAAGGAAGAGGAATCAGATTTCACTGCGGTCATTTCAGATGGCAACGTTATAGTTATTCTTTCAGCAGATCACGATGTATGTCTCACGGCTACGAGTCAAGACATCGATTGGGTGATTAACTCGGGAGCTTCTTTTCATGTGACTCCACGCAGGGACTTTTTCATAAGCTACAAGTCAGGTGACTTTGGGACCATAAAGATGAAAAATTCTGGTGTATGGAAGATCGTAGGGGTCGATGATATTTGTGTGAAGACCGATGTGGGTTGTACATTGGTTCTCAGGGATGTGAGGCATATCCTAGACCTTTGCCTTAACTTGATGTTGACAGGAAGGCTGGATGATAATGGCTATGAAAGCCAGTTTGCTGGTGGGCGTTGGAAGCACATTAAGGGTTCGTTGATCGTGGTCAGAGGAAAGAAGTGTTGCACCCTTTACAAGGTAAGTGTCAGTGTGTGCAAGGGTGGGTTGAACGCCTCGAAAGATTCAGCTATTGACATGTGGCACAGGCGTCTAGGCCACATGAGTAAAAAAGGGCTTTATGTATTAGCGAGGAAGCGGCTCCTTCCAGACGTGACAGGTACACCTCTCAAAACCTGTATTGATTGTTTATCAGGGAAACAACATGAAGTTTCATTTATTAAAAATGCTTCACATGTTAATAAAGTACATGCATTAGATTTGGTTTATTCTTATGTTTGTGGTCCGATGAGGATAAAAATCTTGGGTGGGCATTGTATTTTGTCACTTTTATAGATGATACATCTAGGAGGGTTTGAGTTTATTCTTTGAAATCCAAGGACGAGGTCTTTGGTATGTTTAAATTGTTTCATGCTATGGTCGAGAGAGAGACAGATAGATCATTGAAGTGCATCCGCACTAACAATGGTGGTGAATACATTGGTGACTTTCATGAGTACTGCAAGTCCCTGGGTATACGGCATGAATAGACGGTTCCCAAGACCCCCCAGCATAATAATGTAGCTGAGCAAATGAATCGCACCATTGTTGAGAGAATCAGATGCATGTTATCCCATGCGAAGTTGCCCAAGACGTTCTGGAGAAAAGCAATGCACATGGCGGTGCATTTGATAAACAAGTCTCCATCAGCCCCATTGAATGGAGTACCTGAGAAGGTGTGTACTGGACAGGATCCATCGTATAGTCATCTCAGGATTTTTGGATGCAGGGCATCCATTCACGTACCAAAGGATGAGAGGTCCAAGCTTAATATGAAGATCAATCAGTGTGTGTTCTTGGGGTACGGTGATGAAAAATTCGATTATAGATTGTGGGATCCGACCGAGAGGAAGCTCATCATGAGCAGAGAGATGGTTTTCTTTGAAGATCAGTGTATAGAAGACATTAGTAAGCCAGAGAAGAACTAGCCTAGTTCAGGTGAGCTAGAGGATATGGATCCGGTTATTCCTCCTGTGGTGCCTGATGATGGGGGAGTACAGCAAGGTGTAGAGGACGAGGGAGTTCCTATAGAAGATGGACCGGGAGAGTAGCCCCCACTTGATCTACCTGCTGAGCCACAGGTGAGGAGGTCATCTAGAGACAGACAGTCATGCAAGAGGTACTCGCCGCATGAGTATATTATGCTCACTGATGGGGGAGAGCCAGAAGATTATTCTAAGGTCCTAGCCGATGAGCATAAGGAGGAGTGGTTGAAAGCCATGCAAGAGGAGATGGAATCCTTGCATAAGAACCACACCTATGATATGGTGAAACTGCCTAAGGGTAAGAAAGCACTGAGCAACAAGTGGGTGTTCAGAAAGAAGGTTGAGTAGAAGAATTCACAAACGAGGTTCAAGGCTAGACTTGTAGTGAAAGGGTTTGGTCAGAGGAAAGGCATAGACTTTGAGGAGATATTCTCACCAGTGGTGAAGATGACATCTATACGGGTGTTGCTTGGGTTGGCGGCGAGCACGGATCTAGAGATAGAGCAGTTAGATGTTAAAACTGCCTTTCTCCATGGTGACCTGGAAGAAGAGATCTACATGCACCAACCAGAGGGGTTCGAAGTCAAGGGCAAGGAGCATATGATGTGTAGGCTGAGGAAGAGCTTGTATGGGCTGAAACAAGCTCCACGGCAATGGTACAAGAAGTTTGACTCATTTATATTGAAGCATGGGTATGACAGAATGGAGTTGGACCACTGTGTGTTCACATGCAAGTTCTCAGATGGTGATTTCTTAGTTCTGTTGTTATATATTGATGACATGCTCATCATGGGAAAAGACATCAAGAAGATCGACAGGCTAAAACAGGAGTTGGGCAAGTCGTTTGCGATGAAAGACTTAGGCCCGGCTAAATAGATCCTAAGAATAGAAATAACCCGTGACAAACGCAGCAGAAAGCTTTGGCTATCACAAGAGTGGTATATTAAAAAAGTCCTAGAGTAGTTCAATATGAATGCAGCGAAGCCGATCAGTATTCCACTGGATGGTCACTTCAGATTGAGCGACAGACAGTGTCCTAAGACGGAGGCAGAGGTGGAAGAGATGCAGAAGATACCCTACGCATCAGCAATAGGAAGTTTGATGTATATTATGGTGTGTACACGCCCAGACATAGCATATGCGGTTGGTGTTGACAGCCGGTATCTTGCCAATCCTGGCAAAGAGCATTGGGCAACAGTGAAATGAATACTGCGGTATCCAAGAGGCTCATCCAGGTTGAGCCTATGCTATGGTGACGGAAAACCTGTGTTAGAGGGCTACACAGATGCAGATATGGCAGGTAACATAGACTCCAGGAAGTCTACATTGGGGTTCATGTTTACGTTTGCAGGGGGAGCAGTTTTTTGGCAGAGCAAGCTACAGAAGGTCGTAGCATGTACATTGCAGTTACAGAGGCATATAAAGAGATGCTTTGGATGAAGCCTGAAGCAGGAGCAGCACGTGGTCTATTGCGATAGTCAAAGTGCTATACACTTGAACAAGAATCCAAGTCAGCACTCCAAGTCGAAGCACATAGAGATTCGGTATCACTTGATCAGGGATACTTTGGAACAGAGGGTGTTACAACTTAAGAAATTTCACAGGGACGATAATGGGTCAGACATAATGACCAAGGCTTTGCTCAAGGGTAAGTTTGAGATTTGTAGAAACCAAGCTGGCTTGAAGAAGGTGAATTCCTCCTGAGTCGAAAAGGGAGAGATTTGATAGGGATTTTCTCCTCATTGCTAGATTCGATAAAATCGAACCAGTTTCAATATCATCGATAATTGTCAAAATTTTCACCGCTGGTCGCTGGACAGTTTTTTGTCCTACTTCGATATCATCAAAGGACTTTAGATGATATTGAAGGCTGTCATCGAGAGACCTTCGATGACATCGATAATTGTATGAATCTTTCACCCCTGGTCGCTGGACAGTTTTAGTCCTGTTTCAATATCATCGAAGGACCTTAGATAATATCGAAGGCTGTCATCAAGAGACCTTCGATATCATTGAAGAGTTACGCAAATGCGATTAAGGAAATGCAGATTCTGTGGAAATTGTTTCATATTTTGATTCTACATCTTTCTATTCTTATATAAAGGAGTGTATGCGGGATTGGGGTGTATTCCACGGTATTCTAAGGTTTCCTAAAGATACTGTAAGAGGGCTTAGGGCTATCAAAGGTGAGAGAGAGAGAGAGAGAGAGAGAGAGAGAGAAAGTTTGTGGAAGGGAGATTCTGCTCGTAGAGGTGATTTACTTCGCAGTCCATGTCTCATCGCTTCTACATCCTCGTGATTGGTGAGATTCCTCTGTTTTTTTTACTATTCTCTTATCGTTCATCCACTCCTGCGTGAGTGAAGAAGGTTTGATCTAAGTGGTGTGTGCTTGTGATCGGTTGTAACGTTCTGCTTTATAATGGATTGTTGATCTGGACGAGGTCCCGTGGTTTTTACCTCTTTGAGGGTTTTCCACATAAAATTCCCTAGTGTCGTGTGGTTTATGATTTGATTTATTTCATTGCTTTATTATCCCATAATTATGGTTTTAGGAGCCTAGATCCTAAGGTTTTGTGCAAGACCCCCAATACAATGTATGTCCGACTCCAACAAACTTCATGGTACTGGAAGCACACCACACCAACGTCTTACTCGTTGTTGCTTGAAAAAGCTCTATGAGCCCACCATGATGTATGAGTTTTATCCATACCGTCCATCGTTTTTGGCAACTCATTTTAGGGAATGATAAAAAAGATAAGGCGAATCCAAAGTTCAAGTAAATTTCAAGTGGACTACATCACAAGAAACAGTGGCAATTGAACGCCCACCATTAAAAGCTTCTTTTGGTTACAAAAGTTTGGGATGGAACAAATATTTGTGTTTTCCCTTCCTCCAGATCTTGTGTTACCTGATCAATAGGTTGGATGGCAAATAACATTACAGTGGCCTCAATAATTTTTTAATGGTGGGCCTTCAATGATCACCACTGTTTCATATGGTGTTTTCCACCTAAGATTTGGATCTGATTGCGTACTGAGTAAACTCTGTGGGGCCACCTTAAGTAGCTCATTTCAGGGCATAAGTAGTCTAAAATTGAAGCATATCTAAAGCTCACTACACTACAGGACCAGTGGGGATAATGACGTACGTCCACCGTTGAAACCTTTCTAGGGCTCAAAGTGATGTTCATTTGTCATTCAACATGTTCATAAGGTATCGTGGTTCACTTGAGCTTTGGCTATGCTTTAATTTTGGGCTCATGCCCTAAAATCAGCTGGAAAAATAGATGGACGGGGGTGATCAGCTCAGAGATTATAAAAATTCTCATAATGTGTCACAGGCAATTCACATCCCATAAAGTAAGCCCCACCGTAAAAATGCCCTAAAAATAGAAGATCACCTCCTGCAAGAGTCAGGCTAGCCTATTTGAGGGGCATGCATGCTAGTGTAGCACACATATGTGATATTGGAGCCGTTTGTCATGTTCACCCTTGGTGGTCAAATCATAAGGTGGGCCACAAGTATATGGAAACCATGGTTATACATTCGATGTGCACGTCTTTTCGGCCCAAGACGCATAACTAATGAGCCCACCTAATGAACGACGCAGGTCTCACACACATGTACCACATTAACACGTGTAGAGATTGTGTACGGTGGATCTCACATGGGCGCGCAATTGCACGTAACATTCCTCCAAAAACCTAGCTACATATCATTGAGTGGCACTCCATAGATTCCACCATCTCAGGCCATCCCCTCTGCCAAACTTTCCCTAAATAACGACCAATTAGAGAGTGGGTTGGAATGGGAATTTTTTTTTCAAAGAAAACAATCTTATCTTTATAGCTTTTCAACCCAAACGTTGGAAATCCAATATTATCCATTTATCTTAGCCTCAATCGGGCTAAAAAAGGGTCGGCGGACCCCATGTCTGACCAAAGCCATTCGCGCCGGTCCCTACATCCTCTACTACACATGACGTGTTGAGAGGGTTAAGTCCTTTTTTAGCCATTTACTATTTCTATTGTGCAATAACTTGATGTCTGTGATCCTTTTATCAGACGCTTATCAAATATAGAGATGTGTGGCCCACATGTGATGTCCTCACGGTTGAGCACATATATTCCACGGCAGTTGCAGAAATAATGACTCAGTTGTACGGTTAGGTGTGCTTGGTGAGTAGGTTTCGTGACTAGTCATGTTTTTCATGGAAGCTATTTTATTAGGAATCCTTTTCCTTGAAGAAAAATTCCAATTTTCCAATCTTTCGTTTCTCATTTGAGTGCTTTGATGGCTATTAAGTATATCGAAATGCTCCAATGCTCTCATGGCACTTTAACTACTTTAACTAAGTTACAGTGCTCCTAGTTTCTTAGGGACGCTTGGAAATTTTGATTGATTGATCTGGACCATCTGTTACGTCCGTCACACCTTTCATGTGACACTCATGCAAAAAAATATATCCATTGGATGGCTCTAACCACCCAATCAATGGCGTATAAATGAGTGGGCAAGATTGTTCATAAAAAAATAAGAAAGAATTTAAGCCGTCTATTTGTTGGTTACCGTTATGGATCAGCTATGGTCCTAAATAATCACTTCTATCAAGCGACCATAATCATCAGAACCGTGTGTTGGAAAATGGATTGCTAATAGAAGAAAGCCAAATCATGGATGGATAGGATCTTCCGAACACTAATGAAAATTTCATGGTAGCCTATGAGATGTGTGGTGCACCCCACTGGAGTGTCTGGATTGATCAGATGGACAGTCCAAGTTTCATGTTGCATCCAGGAGCAATATAACTTTTAGTGCTCCAAGAGCACTGGATTTTGTTTCTTTGTTTAAACTTTTTTTTTTTTTTTTGGAAAAAGCCAAGGTTGAAGGTCCTCCGTGAAAGTCTTGCCTATTATTATAGTAAACAGCTACTTCCATTTGCAAAAGAAAGGAAGAAATGTGTGGACAGACAATACCTGTACAGCTATGGCATGTTGTAACGTGTGATGTTGCTAATCCAAATGAGTATAAGGTTGCATCTAGGTGCCACCACATGCTAAGCTTCGTTGCAAATGAATGTGGCGATAAGCAAGTGGGACCGGTGATATACATCCATGTCCCAAAATTAGTAGAATTTCATTAGAAATTTAGGCTTGCTTTTCTTTTAGTTGTTTGTTTGTTTCATAGGTTGTGATTAGGAAGATATTCTGTTACGGGGAAATCCGACCCGGACAAGTCAAGCTGAGTATTGAGGGCTCGAAGCTCGGAAGGAAAATATCACTTCGGGTCTGTCCCAGTCCTCAAGTTATGGCAGTTCGGCTGAACCGAGGTCTCCCTTAATGAGTGACGACTCTGAGCTGGGATCCTCATCCGAAGACCTACGTCTGTGAATTAGTGGAGCATGACTTATCCCCGACCCACAGGCCGAGGATTGAGGACAGGGATAAGCACATCCGACAAACTCCGATCCCGATACCCCGACTACGAACTCCGACTATAGAAGCCTAGTCGCAGACTCGAATAGGATGAGTACGAGTCTGGATGAAGGCGTTCCGATTGTGGGCTTAGAGTACTAAGCTGGGAAACTAGCCTAACTATAGACGTGGCCGAGGATCACGCCTAGGGATATGCTCCATTAAGACATGATGCGATATACGATCCAAAGATTGTGGAGAGTAACTCCATGATCGCCATATCCACTTGATTGAGTAAATCGTGCCGAGATTGATGAACATGATCCTTTCAACCCCCAGGTATAAATACCAAGGGACCCCATTGCAGCAGGTACGCAATATCTTGCACCCTCTCTCTACATCACGCAACTTAGACCCAGATTCCTTAGCTTAACTTAGGCATCGGAGGGTCCCCTGGTTAAGCCAGGGTCTCCTTTGCTCACCTTTTTATGCAGGACCAAGGTACACTTCGAGTTTGTAGCATTGAGTGAAAGGAGGTCCAGATTTTGACATAAACATTTTTTGGCGCCATCTGTGGGAAGTGTTTCGATAAGAAACGAATGCGTTTGATTTGGGGGAATTATTCAATGATAATAAAGATTTTGATGAAAGAACAATGATCACAAGATATTTATTCATTCTGAGTTTATTCACATCCTTGGATATCCCCTGATTCTGAAAACAGAGTACAATCAATCAATACAATGAACGAAAGAGAAGACATCCCGATGACGATTTTAACAGCATTTCGACGCTTTTGATGTTCATCGCAAAGGCATATGGGTTGTGCGGTCTTAAAACCCTTGATCATGCAAGAGGTTCTGATCATCCTTCCATTCATCCTTCCAGTCCTAAGGACGAACTTTCTTTCTCCTGGAACTCTTTCTCTACGTTTCACATTTTTTTCTCCTCTGTAAGCTTCTTGAAGCTCTCCAATTTCTATCTTCTCTCACTTATCCTTCTTGCTGCTCTCTCTCACTGCCCGCTCCAAATGGAGATAGGAGAGATGTATTTATAGACATTCAATAGGTGTGGAGGTCATCTATCCGAATATGGAAGTGCACAAGCCTAGACAGAGAATGTGGAGTGCACAAGGCTTACTTCAGGACAAAAAACCATGCATTAGAACAAGTTTCCATGGATAATGGTGCAAAAGGCAGTCTTTAGGACAAAGCTACTCTCAAATGCATGGGACTTCCATCAAGACAAGAAAAGGCTTGCCTTAAGACAAAGGAGAGAAAGAAGTGGGCATGGGAGAGACATTAAGACAAGAAAAGCCTTGTTTTAAGAAAAAGGAGAGAAAGAAGTGGCGCATGGAAGAGACATTAAGACAAGAAAAGCCTCTCATTAAGATAAAGGGGAGAAAGAAGTGGTGCATGGAAATTTCTCTTGGACATGCCTCCACACAAAGCGGCGCAGAGGCTTCTTTGCAAAAATGGTTGCGCAGCTCGTGCAAAGGGTTTTTTTTGTGAAAGTGGTTGCATGGGTTTGCGAAAAGGGTTTTCCTTACAGAAATGGTTGTGCGAGTTTGCACAAAGGGTTTTCTTTGTAGAAGTGGTTGTGCAGGTTCACGCAATTTTCATCAGGACATAAAAAGCCTCATGTCTAGACATTGTTTCACATGGAGTGGCGCATGGGGCTTTTTCCTTAGGGGGTTTTACACGGATAGGCGCAACAGGTTGGGGTTTACGCGGATCACGCAATAGGATTTCCTAAAAAAAGGGGTTGCACGGATGACGTAAAAGGATTTCCCCAAAAAGGGGTTGCGCGGATGGCGCAACAAGATTTCCCCAAAAAGGGGTTGTGTGGATGGCGCAACAGGATTTCTCTCTCTTCCTTTCTTCTCTTCACCTTTTGTCCTCCTCCCTTTTTGTCTTCCAACCAACAATCCCTCAAATGAGGCATGGGGAGAGGTATTTATAGGCATCCCAGGCCGCTCACTCTTTAAATAGTGGTGATTACCAACACTTCTTTCTTCACACAACATCCAACCTTCTTCATAAAATAGTGGTGTTCACCAATCTCTCCTTTAAATAGTGGTGTACAACCACTTCTTCCTCCATATAAGGTAACACCAATTCACTCCTTTTTACCAAAATACCCCTATTCACTCCTTTTTACCAAAATACCTACATTCACTTCTTTTTACCAAAATACCCCCATTCACTTCTTTTTACCAAAATACCCCCATTCACTCCTTTTTACCAAAATACCCCCATTCACTTCTTTTTACTAAAATACCCCCATTCACTCCTTTTTACCAAAATAAACCATTAACTCCTTTTTACCAAAATAACCCCATTCACGTCTCCATATCTAATGATGTCCATCCATTCTTTTATCTCAGATGACATCCGTCTACTTCTCTATATCAAATGAAGTTCATCCATTCTTCTATCCCAGGTGATATCCATCAACTTCTTATATCAAATGATGTTCATCCACTCTTCTATCCCAGATTGTGGAGTGTACAACCTCTTCTAACATGGAGCAACGCTTCATAAGGCTTTTCTACTGTTATGAGCGCACAACCCTGGGAAGGATCTGCACAACGGAATTTCCCTACTAATGCAATGGGCATGTAATGAGATTTCTAGAGAGAATGATGGAATATTTTTTATGCCTCAACAGGAAGTCAAACAAAAAGTTAGAAAGCTTTACCGTAAATGGCAAAAGGGTGGAGAGTATCTCCATGATCAGCAGATCCGCTTGATTGAGTAAATCATGTCGAGATTGACGGACACGATCCTTTCAACCCCTAGGTATAAATACCAAGGGACCTTATTGCAGCAGGTACATAATATCTTGCACTCTCTCTCTACATCACGCAACTTAAACCCAGATTCCTTAACTTGACTTAGGCATCGGAGGGTCCCCTGGTTAAGCCAAGGTCTCCTTTGCTCACCTTTCTGCGCAGGACCAGGGTCTGCTTCGAGTTCGCAGGATTGAGTGATGGGAGGTCCAAATTTTGGCATCAAAATTTTTTGGCGCCGTCTGTGGCAAGTCAAACAAAAAGTTAAAAAGCTTTATCAGAAATGGTGAAAGGGAAGAAGAAGGTGATAGCAGTGGAGCCCGAACTGAGCGAACAACATCAATCATCTTCACTGTTGCATACTGAATCGGCTCCGATAGGGCTGTCCCAGCGGACTCTAAGCCGAGGAGGGAAATATAAAGTGTTATAAAATGAAGTTCAAATGTTGAGAGATGAAATCAATCGGATGAAGGCGCAACAAAGTCGACAACCACCTCAAATCATGATGGAGGTGACCTCGGCACCCGAGGAACCACCGTAGCAAATTAGTTCTCGAGTCAGGGTATCCCAAGATCAGGTCGCACGAGCTCCCAATCCTACGCAGAACGCTACGTCCTAAAATCGGTCTGCCCGAGTCCCAGATCCTGCTCGAGACGCGGAACCATCTTATGTTTCCACGACCTCGGCTCTGACCCCAACAGACCTCCGCCATCGGTTGGAGAGGAGAAGACAGGGTAGATCGCCTGAGGCAGCGGAGTCTCCCCAAGAAGCAATAGTCGAGAACCAAAATCCTTGGGAAGCTCAACTTAAGGAACTTCATGACCAGATCATGACGTTACAGCAAAATCAGCAGCCTGCGTCCATCCCAACTACGGTATAGGCGACGATGGAAGAGACCGAGCCTCCCTTCACCTTACAAATCATGAATGAGGTGATACTGTCAAGGTTAAGGATGCCTCCAGTCATCCAATACTCGGGTTCCGGGGACTGTCAGAACATGTGGAATCTTACCTCTCTTGGATGCAGATCCAGTCAGCCACGGACACGATGATGTGCAGGGCTTTCTCGATAACTCTCTCTAAGTCTGCTCGGAGTTAGTATCAGCAACTCGATCGGCTCCTTTGCAGAGATCGGTAGATCATTCTTAACCCAGTTCATCTCTGGTAAGAAGAGTTGGAAGCCGACGACCATTTATTCACCCTTAAGCAGGGGAACAAGGAGTCGCTAGAGGACTTCATCGCTCACTTCAATGAAGAGGTGCTAATGGTGGACGACTACGACGACAAGATGGCACTCTCAACCATGTTTAGCGGACTCAAGGAAGGGAAGTTTGTCTTCTCAATTAGTAAGAATGAGCTCAGAAATACACTAATGCCGAGGAGTTCTTTAACTCTCGCAAAAATGTCTAGGCCACAGAGCAGTCTTCCAAGGGGAAGAGGTTAAGGAACGAAGAGTCGCAATCATCGAGTAAGAGGTCAGACAAAGGGGCCTCTCGCAATCGCCGACCGAGTAGGAGGCCTGAGAGCAAGTTCCGCTCCTACACCCCCCCCCCCCTAAACACGTCTCTAGAGTAGATCCTTTTAGACATCAGGGACTAGAAGCTCCTACAATGGTCAGTATGCATAAAGGCTGAGGAAGGCTAACGAGACAAGCGCAAGTACTGTTACTTCTATCGTGACCACAGTCACAACACCAGCGATTGCGTGAATCTCAAAGATGAAATTGAGACCTTCATCTGTAAGGGTGATTGCTTGCCTCCAAGTGCAAAGGTTCGTAAGTAGTATCCCGTGAATACAGGGTCGATCCCACAGGGAGATGAATTGTGAGAAGAAAAAAATAATCAAATGCAAAGCAAACTAAGTAATAAAAATTAATCTAATGATTTGATTTTGGGATTTTTGAATGGATGTAATTCAACTAAATAAAATAACACCCAAGCTTCAAAGTTCCACACATAGGTTAATGTTCTAAAATCATGATGACTTGGATAACACAACTAGGATCTGAGCACTATGGTCAGCCTAATCGAAAAATAAAACAATTTAAATATTTTAATAAATGATATAAATGATTAGAAAATGATGGATTTGCACCATTGACATATATTCTCAAGCGCCAGTGATTTTAAGTATTCAATATCTATAGGATAATGAATATCAAAGAAATATAACAGGTTAAGAACATCTCCTATATAGGAAATCTGATTGATCTAGGGTAAGCCTATCCATCAATGTGGATCTCATATGATGGAAACATATGGATCTCACAAGAGGATAAAAAAATAAAACCTAAATAATAGATAACATGTATACACCATTCTTCTCATCATTAAAACAATCAATCATCATAATCTTAAAAAATTATTAAACCCATGTGAACTTAGAAAAATATAATTAAATTGTAGAAATAAAAAGCAACAAGAAAGAAAGAAGAAAAAAATGCAAATAGAAAAGATCTAAAATAAAAAAACAACTTATAAAGCTTTAATAAAACTAAAAACTCTTTAAAAACCCTAAATATTGCTCTTAAATGCTTTTAATGATGTTTAAGAATGCCCTATGAGGCCCTATTTATAAGTAGGGAACTCTAATTTTCGTACAAAGTTGAAAACCCTAGAAAATGCCTCAAATATACATATCTTCTCAAAATAGACTTCTCGCTGCATAGTTTATTTAAAACAGACTTTCGACTGCGTAGTTTTCCAAAATAGACTTTAGAGCTTTAGAATACACTTTTCCGGATGATTTCGGGATTCTTCGCTTCAAATCTTCGATTCTTTTCATTCCTCACTTGGTTTTCTTGGATCTTTGGCATGTGAATTTTTCAATCTTCGTTTCTTAAGATTCATCCCTTGCCTTGGTGATTTTTTAGCATCAAATTCTTACTTTTTAGTACCATTTTTCAATCCAAGCTCTTAAATTCACCTTGCAACACATACATGAGTAAAATAGAATATTAAGATGATTTATGTTCATAAAACTAAGATATAAATAGGGAAAATTATGCAATATTTGAGTCTCAACAAAGGGTCATCTGCAATGATACACAAAGGAAGAGAAGACAACTCAGAGAGAAGAACAGCCAACTAAGACCACAGAAGAACTTGCAGAGATCCACACGATCTATGGTGGTTCGTTTAGAGGGGGCGACTTGAATAGGGTTTGCAAAGCCTATTCTTGGAGCACGAACCCCAAGCATTATGTCCACTTGGCTGAAAGGCCAAAGATAGAACTCTGAGTAAGCCCCTGCAGCTTGACCTTCACAGAAAATGATGTGCGAGGAATCCAGTATCTGTATAATGATGCCCTGGTGGTAGCTATGACTATAGTTAACCATAAAGTTTACCGCATCTTGGTCGACACTGGAAGCTCGGCCAATATCATGTACTCTAAGGCATTCGAGAGAATGGGGATCGACAGGTCATGTCTCCAACCTGTGAAGACCCCCTTGCATGGCTTTGCCAGAGACAAAGTGATCTCCGAGGGAGCCATCTCCCTCCCCATGATAGAAGGGGAGGGGCAGCATTAGGTTACTCTCCTAGTTGACTTCGTTGTCGTGAATGTACTATCAGTGCACAATGTCATACTGGGTCGGCCTTCCCTTAACGCAATGAGGGCGGTCGTCTCCACCTATCATCTTATGATGAAATTCCCTGTAGAGGGAGGAGTCGGGTACATCTGAGGAGATCAACGCAAAGCCCGGAGGTGTTATTCCATGGCAGTCAGAAAAGGCTCGGTGAAGCAAACCCTCACTGTGAATATACTCGACCCCAAAGCCCTTAAAGAAGACTCCTCCATGGAGGACCTAGTGACCGTTCCACTCGAGGAAGCCGACCCGAGCAGAACTATTCAGCTCGGATTGTCACTAGATTCCGATCTCAAATACTGGCTTTCTTATAGCAGTATAAGGACGTCTTCGCATGGTTGCACGAAGATATTTCAGGCATCTCTCCCGATGTTATAGTCCACAGGATGAACATGGACGCAGATCATAGACCGATAAAGCAAAAGAGGAGAGCGTTCGACCCTGAGAGGTACTCGACTATAGCAGATGATGTGTCGAAGCTCCTCAGTGTTAGATTTATCGAAGAAGTACACTACTCGGACTGGATCGCAAACGTGGTCCTCGTGAAGAAAGTAAACGAGAAGTGGCGGGTCTGCATAGACTACTCGGACCCGAACAAGGCTTGCCTTAAGGACAGCTTCCACTTGCCTCGGATCGACCAGCTGGTGGTCAACACGGCTGGACATGAACAGTTTTCCTTCCTGGATGCCTATTCCAGGTATAATTAAATGCGATGCACCCCACAGATAGGCAGAAGATGACCTTCATCACGGACAAAGGTCTTTACTGTTACCGGGTCGTACCTTTTGGCCTGAAGAATGTTGGGGCGACATATCGAGATTGGTGAACCAAATGTTCGCCAAGCAGATTGGTCGGACCAAGGAGATCTATGTTGATGATATGCTCGTGAAAAGTGTCAAAGTGTCCGACCATATTGCAGACCTCGGAGAGACCTTCTCGATCCTCCAGAAATACCGCATGAAACTAAATCCTACTAAATGTGCCTTCGAAGTAGGCTCAGGCAAATTCCTTGGGTTTCAGGTCAACCAGAGATGCATCAAAGCAAACCCTGACAAGATCAAGGAATTGCTCAACATGAGCTCGCCTCGGACGATAAAAGAAATTCAATGCCTCACCGGACGGGTAGCGGCACTCGATTGATTCATATCCCGAGCCTTTGATAAATGCCTTCCCTTCTTCTAATAGCTGAAGGGACACAAGAAAGTCGAATGGACCTTAGACTGCGAGCAGGCCTTCCAACAGCTGAAGCAATACTTGGGCTCGCCACCCCTACTATCCAAGCCTGAAGAGGGCGAGCTCCTGTTCTTGTATCTGGCGGTTTCAACCTCAACAGTCAGCTCCGCACTTATCGGAGAGGTGGGGGGCAGACAGCGTCCCGTCTACTATGTGAGCAAAGCGATGGTACCTGCTAAGACCAGATATCCAAGTATGGAGAAGTTAGCACTCTGCCTAGTTATCTCAGCTCGGAGGTTGCGTCCATACTTCCAGGCACATTCTATTATTGTCCTGACTGACTCTCCCCTCAAACAAGTCCTTTAGAAGCCTGAGGTGTCGGGTCGACTGACTAAGTGGGCGATAGAACTCGGAGAGTTCGATATCCAGTATCATTCGAGGACTACAATCAAGGGCTAGGCAGTGGCCAACTTCAAAGCAGAGTTCACCTATCCAAGCACCGAGGTTGTGGATGCTGGTACGGAGGCTATCTCCATGACTTGCCAGCTCTCCCGCTTCTCAAGGACACAGAGCCAAATAAAGAGAATAGATGGACTCTTTTTGTGGATGGATCGTCAGAAATTGCGGTAAGGACCGCTTTAGTTGAAGTGGGAATGGGTCAAAGTGTCCTAGAGGGGGGTGAATAGAACTTTGTCAAAATTTTATGATAATTTAAAATCCTATTATGTATATCTTGATGTAATAATATACCAATGCTCAAGATATCTTTGAATTTAACCCTAATGGCTTCCAAGCCCAATAGAGGATCCAATCACATGACTATTCAATATCAAAACAGTGTATAAATCTAGTCTATGATGGATGCACAAAGTGACTATGTGGGAGATGTGCTTCTTATCAGTTCTAAATAATCATGCATCATGTGAGCCAACATAATAACAGAATATAACAATATCAAACACAGTCATTTTATAGTTGCTCAGCTATATGCCTACTCTACTCCCGGAGGACGCACTCAACCCTTGAGTGTACCGAATTTCACTAACGGAGGTTTCAAATCAGGTTTACCTCTAACCTTTACAACCTATACAAGGTCGACTCTAGGACCTACACAAGGCACCTAAACGTGTCTACACAAGATACAAGTTTATGCCCTACACAAGAGCAAAGGTCAACATGAAGCACCTAAGTTTGTCCTACACAAGGACAAGGGTCAACACACAACACCCGATTTTATGCCCTACACAAGAGCAAAGGATCTACAAAAGGAACTTAGGGTTTTAGGCCACACAGGCCAAGGGTCCACACAAGGAAACTATGGTTTTAGGCCACACAAGCCAAGGATCCACACAAGGAACATAGGTTTATGCCCCACATAGGGATAAAGGTCAACACACAGCACCCAGATGTATTCTCCCATCGGAGGCCTCCTGTGAGGACTTGAAAGGGGTGAGAAGCACCTGTGACCCAAACCTACACAAGGTATGATCAGTAAGGTCTCTGGACTCTATTGACTTACAGGTAAGTAGATGAGCCCCATTTTGCATGTTTGATGAAGATCTCCTCCTCGTTGATGAAGAATCTTCAGCTCCTTGATCCGCAACACTTAATGATGTTCCAATAGAGGCAACGGGTTGGGCCAAGGTGATGTTGGAATCTACTCGAATGAATGATAGTCATTAAGAGACAGAGAGATTCCAGGGTCTTAAGCATTCAAGGGATCTCAGCTCAATGATTTGCCATTAAGGTGGTAGCTGGACGATCCTTGAATGCAGAAGTTCATTCACCAATCCACTTTATGAAATATTAATGATGAGGGTGGATTGGAGGATGAACTCCTATGAGAGAAAAGGGCTTAGGGTAGGTGATATGCAATAACTCTCTCAAAGCACTCTCTCTTTTTCTCAATACAACAACCAAGAACAAGCTCTCCTTATACAGGCAAAAAGTCCCAACGGTAATAAAATAATCAGTTTTTGACAGAGTTCGATATCATCGACGGTATAATGTCGATGATATCGAATCATAGTTGGATGGCATGAACTCCACTGACAATTACAGCTGGACCTTTTTACCAAAGATCGATGAAATCGAACCTACTTAGATGTCATTGGGATTTAAACTCCGATGACATCGAACCATAGTTCGATTTATCAACCATATATACAAAAGAGCTTACTGGACAGAAAAGGGCTGGAATCGAGGACATTGAGATGTTTTCGATGATTTCCTAATTCAAGTCTCGATGGGATCAAACCCTGTCCCGATACATCGATCAGAGTATTTCCTTGAACGATCAGTGAACAACCTTTTGTCCAACTCGATGATATCGACAAAGGTTCGATCAGATAGATATTTGAATTACGATGATATCGATGGCATCTCGATTCCTCGATAAAGTCCAGAAGATATGCCAATAGGCACGCTGGACAAGTTGTGTCCAAATTCGATGAAATCGAAGGACCCTCGATGTCATCGGGATTCGAAAATTGACGATATCGAGGCTCCACTCGAGTCCTTGAAAAATAACATGATTTACCAAGAAGTTTCACTGGACACAAACAGCCCAATCTTGATAAATCGAACCTTCCTCGATGTCATTGGAAATTGAATGCCGATGTCATCGAAGTTGGTCGATTTATCGAGACAATAGTCCAAAATATGAAATGGTTGCTGGATATAGAAAGACCCAAATTTGATGTCATTGAGACGGTATCAATATCATTGAGAACATATGTTCGATGATATCGATGGACACTAGATTCATCGAAAAGAGCTAAAAACTTAGAGAATTTTCCAGTTGACAAAATAAGTTTTCAGGCAAACAAATCCTATGTTGTTCTACACTTTTTAAGGCTTTTATATACCTGAGTGTTTCGGGACATGGGATGTGAGGCTAGATTTACCTGTGACGAGTTTGGAACACACATCCAATTGAGGTAATAGCTTGATCAAGCTTCCTATAAGGCTCACCTAACGTACTGACTTAACACACACGCTAATTGACAAACCAGGGCACTTTCATTGTCCAATTCTAAGTGCGCCAGGGCGCGGTTCATCCTAGTTGCGCTCGACTCAACCACCATCTAGTATGCCATCAAGCTCGACTTTTAGGCTTCCAACAATGAGGCAGAGCATGAGGCTTTACTGGCTAGACTCAGACTAGTTGCTAGTCTGAGGGTTCAGCTTCTCGAGGTGCGATGCGATTCTCAGCTAGTTGTGAACCACATCTCCACTGAGTATGAAGCCAGAGAAACAAGGATGGTGTCTTATTTAACAAAGCCCAGGAAGCTGATAGAGAAGTTTGGGAGCTATACCATAAATCAAATTCCAAGGATGGAGAACTCTTGGGCTGACGCCCTTACAAAGCTAACCTCGGCCAGGGAGGGGAAGATCACCAGGATGGTCCCTGTGAAATTTTTGGATAGCTCAAGCATCGACAGAGCCGATCAGGAAATGGTCAATCCAGTAGAAACAACTCTAAGTTGGATGGACCCAATCTACAAGTATCTCACATCTGGTGAAGTCCCCCAAGACAGGCTGAAGGCCCGACGCCTGAAAATCAGAGCTGCACGATACTTAGTCCTGAACGGAACCCTATACAAGAAGGGGCATTCACAGACCTATCTCAGATATCTCCGACCCAATGAAGTAGATTACGTGATCCGAGAGATCCACGAGGGAATCTGCAGAAATCACTTAGGTGGTCAAGCCTTGGCTCTGAAGATACTCCGTCAGGGGTACTTCTGGTTGACTATTCGAGAAGACTCCAAGAGTTACATCCATAGGTGTGACAAATGCCAGAGGTTCACTGCCGTGCCGAGGCAGCCTGCGGAAGAGATGACCCCTATGAGTGGGCCATGACCATTCGCTCAATGGGGGATCGACATCATTGGACCTCTGCCCCCATGGAATGGACAAGTCAAATTCGCTATTGTAACAGTTGACTACTTCACAAAGTGGGCTGAGGCTAAACCAGTGGCGAAGATCACAGAGCAGAAGGTGACCGACTTTGTTTGAAAAAATATTATTTGTTGGTTTGGAATCCCTCATACCATTGTCTTTGACAATGAGAAGCAGTTCCACAACGACAGATTCAGAGGCATGTGTAGGGGGCTCGACATCTTAAATGCATATTCCTCACCTCGTCACCCACAATCTAATGGGCAAGTAGAAGCCGTGAACAAGGTCATTAAGCACCACCTCAAGATGAAGTTAGAAAGAGCCAAAGGTAACTGGGCAGATGAGTTCCCATTTATCCTATGGGTCTATAGGACTACAGCTCAGTCGTCTACCGGGAGACCCCATTTTCACTATCTTACGGCTCAGAGGTGGTCATCTCAGTCGAGATCGGCCTCCCCACAGCTTGGGTCAAAAACTACCAGGAGGGTCATAATGCTGAGCAGGTTGCAACGAGTCTCGACCTGCTCGAAGAAGCCAGAGAAGTCGCTAGACTCTGAGTCATGGCTCGGCATCAGCAAGTAGCGCGATTCTACAATTTCAGGGTCAAGACGAGGCAGTTTCGGCCAGATGACCTGGTCCTCCACCACTTCTTCCAAAGCACTATGGAGTCTATAGTAGGGACGCTCGGACCAAACTGGGAAAGGCCCTATCGCATGGTAAGATCAACAAGGTCGGGCTCCTACCACCTGGAAGATCTTGAAGGGCATCCACTCCCTCACCCCTGGAATGCTGAGCACTTGAAGATCTATTTTTAATGAAGAAAAGCTACTAGCCATTTAAGGCCCTCAATAAATGTACAGCTCAGATCAACTAGCCTTTTAAGGCTCTTAATAAAAGTGTCATTCCTTCTACATGGTCTACCTATTCAGCTTATCTACTACACAGAGAGTCATCTCTCATGAGCAGAGGTGAACTCTACAAACCGATCCCTTAAAGAAGGGGTCAGCTCGTTAATCCACAAAAATCTACGGAATCGTTAAGGGTTATCTCTCATGTGCAGAGATGAAACCCTTAGGTGAACCGATCCCTTAAGGAAGGGGTCGGCTCATGATATAACAAAAGTTCACAAAATGACTAAGGGCCGCCTCTCGTTCACAAAAAAGAAGACCTGACCACTTAAGAGGTCGATTCATCTAAGGGCTTAACATCTACAAATCATCATTAAGCAATCAACACATAAAATTATGTAGTTAAAAAATCATAATCCATCTAAAAAATCATCATCCATCCAAAAAATTATCATCCACAAATATCCCATAAAAAAAGATAAGAAAAGTATCTCATTCCCTCCGAGAAGAGGGACCAGCCGCTAAGCTAGGGGGCTGAGCGTTAAGGGCCTTCTCGGTAACAGATGGGGCGTTCTCGGGCTCCTGCACATTGGTCGGAGCTGGGTCAGCCTCCTCGGCCTCATTTGCACCAATAGCATCAAGGTTAATGTCGGGGTGGAGCTCTCGGACCTCAGCAAGGCAAGCGTTGAACCCAGTGTTGTAGACGTATAGATACAGCTTATCCAACTCTCTAGTCCTCTTTGAAGACTCCTTGTACTCCGCTATGGCTGCAACAGCTTGTGAGGCCACCAAAGCCTCAAGCTCCCATTGCTGCTTCTCCAACTCATCAGCAGCCTAGGCCTCGAGAACAATCCTCTGCTAAGTCAGCCCCTCTGTAGCTTCATGCTTCGCCCTCCCGAGGTCCTGAATGAGTTCTACGTTGTCCACCTCTGCGCACTCGACAGAGGCCTCCAGGTGCTTAATGACACCTTACAAATGCACGATTTCAGGATTGGCTACATCTAAGAAAGCTTGGAGTTGGTTGACCTCGCCTTGGAGCGTCAGCTCCCTCTCCTGACCCTCGTCTGCGACCATCTTCAGTTCCTCCCGCTCGTTAGTTGAAGCTTTTAAAAGCTTCTCAAGCTCGGCCTTCTTCGCTTCAAGCTGCTCCATCTCCTTAAACCTTTCCTTGACCACCACGAGCATCGGCAGCGACTGGTAGCAGACCGTGGCGTAATCGTTCACAAATGATGTATAATTACGAGAAAAGGTGCCAACGATGGACAACTCTAGTACGTGTTTGTCTGCTTACTCAGTCAACAATGACATGTGGTAACCGAGAGGAAAAATTTTTGGAGGGGTGTGGTCGGCTGCTTGCCCGACCCCGCTGGCCTCGGAGGCTTGAGCCACAGTCTCAAGCATGGCGGTATACCCGACTATGGCCTTAGTTTTACCGGCCAGGAAGTCAATCTCTGCAGTGGTGAGGCAGACAGCGAAGCAAGCATGGGCCTCAAAGGCTCCTCCATGATGAGGGTAATCGGCATCAGGGGTTTCCCTGACGACTTCTCCCCCTATCCCAGGGGGGCAAGTAGGAATTGGGGGTGGAGCCTCAGAGGGTTGCCCCTCAGGAGTAGGAGTCGAGATGATGATGGGCTCAGCTCTGAAGGGGGCTTTGGGGGCTTACGCTTTGACGGCTAGGGTCAGAGCTAGGGCAGGCTTAGTAGCAGAAGTCTTCCTCTTCTTTGTCGTCACCTTCGTCCTCGGCTCAGCGGTGAGGACCACGCTCATTGGAGGGCACGCTATGACCGACCTCCTCCTCTTTGAGTCACCTGCCTCCATTCCTGCCTGACAAGAAAGGGAAATTAGTCTAAGCAAAACCTGCAGAAGGATAATCAGACAGTCATGACCCTTACTTCGCTTACCCAAAGAAATTGGATGAGAAAGAAGTCTGTAAAAATCGGATGACACGAGGTTCTCCCCACTGATGAGTTCGAACCAAATGTGTTGGTCCGCACTGAGCACTCTGGCTCTTACTACCTGGGTCTACTGGAGAGGAAAGAGGTCGGGGGACCCTTTCGGTTGGACTACAAGCAGAGGCAGAATACAAGTTAGAACACGGAAAGACAAGTCAGACATGAAGAATGCGACACAAAATGAAAAGTGTTCAACCTGTATTGGCGAATTTGGTGGGAACCCGGACCCACAGGCTCCCCAACTTAGAGCAGATGCCTCCCATTCCCCCGAGGCTCAGAACCACTTCCCTTTTCAATCTTTGTTGGAGGTGGGAAATCGGGTTATCAGACTCGGGGTACATGGGGGTCTAGTTGAGAAGTAATACCAGGTCGGGTCAGACTTGTCACACCTGGCCATAAACAAATATAAGAACTCATCCAGCGTTAGCCTGTGATTCTTCACCCGATGCCAAATGATGAAAGTGAAGACTAGGATTCTCCAAGCGTTCGGGGCCAGCTGGCCCGGGGCCACTTTCAGCTGTGCGGTAACTTAGTGCACAAATGGATGGATGGGAAGTTAAAGCCCGCACAGAAGGGCGCTGGTGAATATGGCTCTCCCCGTCAACGGGATAGCTTGGTTGATCCGTAGGAGAGGGAGCTCAGATGTGCACCAAGTCCAGGATCTGATAGTTGGTGCGAATCTAGGTCATATGGGACTTGACCAGAACTGAGCCCCCGGGATTCTCTGCCTTTAATCTGCCCCCTAATGGGTCGACCTTAGATCGTCCCACTGGGTCTCGAAGTGCCCTCTTCGGTCTCTTGCCTCGTCTCTTGGCACTCAGACCAGCAGTCTTCTTGGTCGATGGGTTTAGCAGTATAGCCTCGAAGAGGCCCTCAGAATCTCTGAGCCCCGAGTCGGTGGTCTCTAGCTCGGAGTCTGCTTCTGACCCTCGGATCTCTTCGACTTCATCAGAATTACTTGACATGGTGAAAGAAAAAGCTAAAGCAGTGGAGGACTCACTACGCTGAAGGCAATTTACTTTGGCAAGAACTCTCTCTGCTCAGGCGACCTCTTCTGAGCAAAATCCCCTCTCCAATTGATGAAAACCCTTTATCTGGCAAGAAAAACCCTTTCCCGGCAGAAGGCGATTCGAAAAAGAGCAAAGAGAATAGAAAATAGGAAACCAAGAGTGCAAAAGGAGGAGAATATGAATGAGAGCATCGAAGGGTTTATATAACCCCCCCATCGCCTAGCGTCATCATTGCAGACAGCTGTCTCTGAAGTCGAGGCGGCTCGGCACTGAACCCAGGGGACATGTGGAAGGAGACGATACACTCAAGTCCGTGTTCCCAAGTTCAAGCCCCATCAGCATTAAATGTCATTTATGGCGCAAGCGGCTTCTCGCCTCTTTACAAACACGTGGCATCTCTTCCTCTACTTCACCGATTACGAATCATAACCACCGCCACGTGTCCTTTGCCGAGAGGTCAAGAGTCAAAAGGTTGTCGCCGTCGTACCACCCACGTATCCTGAAGCGTAATCATCACAACAGTTGCGTTTTGGTTACCTCGAGCATCATCATGAGTAAAAGTGGCGTGTCATTTTCCAAGGTATTTACTCTCTAAGTCTGAGCTTGGACCAAGAGAGTAGGGGGCTTCTGTTACGGGGAAATCCGACCCGAACAAGTTAAGCCAAGTATTGAGGGCTCGGAGCTCGGAAGGAAGGCCTCAGAAGGAAAATATCACTTCGGGTCTGTCTCGACCCTTAAGTTATGGCGATTCGTCTGAACCAAGCTCTCCCCTAATGAGTCATGACTCTGAGCTGGAATCCTCATCCGAAGACCTATGTCTGTGAATCAGCTGAGCATGACTTATCCCCGACCCACAAGCCAAGGACTGAGGCTAGGGATAAGCATATCCGACAAACTCCGATCCCGATACCTCGACTACGAACTCCGACTACGGAAGCCTAGTTGCAGACTCGGATAGGATGAGTCTAAGTTTGGATGAAGGCATTCCGATTGTGGGCCAGAGTACTAAGCTGGGAAACTAGCCTAACTATGGACGTGGCTGAAGATCACACTCGGGATATGCTCCATTAAGACATGATGCGATACATGATCCAAAGATTGTGGAGAGTATCTCCATGATCGCCACATCCGCTTGATTGAGTAAATCATGCCGAGATTGACGAACACGATCCTTTCAACACCCGGTATAAATTCCAAGGGACCCCATTGCAGCAGGTATGCAATATCTTGCACCCTCTCTCTACATCACACAACTTAGACCCAGATTCCTTAGCCTGACTTAGGCATCGAAGGGTCCCCTGGTTAAGCCAGGGTCTTCTTTGCTCACCTTTCTGTGCAGGACTAGGGTCCGCTTCGAGTTCGTAGCATTGAGTGGAGGCAGGTCTAGATTTTGGCATCAACATATTTCTTGGTTAATTAGCAAATAGTAAGAGTTGATTTTAAGTATTGTTATAGTTTAAATCTTACACTTGACTTTATGAAATTCATGAAATGAATTATATATCAAAAATTATGAATCTAATTGAGAATCTATAAAAAGTGTGATAGGAAATGTGATAAAGTATTGTACTCATGTACAATAACACTAATTGAGTGAGATTGATAGGATTAACAAGTTTTGATTACACCACTTCATTAATGGAAAATTGTGTCCTTACTCTAGCTCCGGTGGTAGACTCTCAGGAGTTTCAACACTTGGTCAAGGGTTTGAGTACTCATAGGTGGTGAAATCCCTCTCCGGTGGTAGACTCTCTGAGCAGGAGCTCCTTTGGAGCCCCCTTTCACGTCGACCCAAGGGTCTTAGCGTGGAACTACCAGATCTGCCCGTTGAGTCTAAAAGAGAGATGCATTGTTTTTTGTTATTGTTTGTTAGTCTTATTTAATGCTTATACCTATGAAGGCATTTAATTTAATAGATTTGATATTGAATTTGGTATGCTTACAAGTTAAGTTGTAAGTTATTAAGGCACCTCTTCAGTAAGAGTCTGAGCCAATATGAAAAGTTGAGGAAGAAGTATTGTAAGACCCGTATCCTAGACCGTACCGTTCCGTAGACTCCCGCGATCCCTCTCGATGAATTCCAGCAATCTGCGACCTATGATAGGCATTTGCGCACGACCTTAAGTCATATCCCGTAGATCTGAGTTGTCTTAATCCGAGACTTATACCATTGCGACCGCACTATCGCCCCGGTTTCAACGCCGCGTATTACGTACCGAGGCGATACCCTGGCTAGGAGATGTAGGCCCACGTTTCGTTCGAGAAAATACTGCCCGTTGACAATCCCAAGAGAATCTCTACAACATGTCTCATCAATCAATCAATCAATTAATCAATCACCTCATGTCAAGTACAAGAGTAACCCATGCTTTCTTTCTCCACAAGTCAAGTAACCTACCCCAAAAGTCAACAAATCTCTCACCTCACCCATCACTCACCTCACATCCATCACTCACCTCACTCTCTCTCCTTATAACCCTCTCTCTCTCTCATATCTCAAACACAAAAATTCCAATCAAGAGAAAGAGTGGACATCCAAGCTCCTCTATGAGAGAAAAGTGCATGTGTATAGCCCACTTCCCACCCCAAAATTCTTCATCCTAGCCATTCACTTCTCATCACCCTTTATCAAAGTGAAGCACAAGGAGATTAGCGTTCCATCGGACCAAGAAGATCAAACGGTCTCTATAGCCTAGATCTCATATTTTTATGATGGGCCAAGTGAGGCCTACCGATTGATGGTATGGATCCCACTTTGGACCCTAGATGTGGCCGATGGCCACCCACCTCGATTATCATGATCATTCCATGATAGGGCCATTCTCCATGGACCCCATTATGATGTTTACTTCTTAGTTTAATAAGGGTCATCCAGACCTTCCATTTTAGTGGAGAAGTAATCTCCACCGTTGATTTTGATTTGGTGGGCCCACATGTATTGGGACCCCACTTGATGTACAATTGATATGTATGGAAGGGAGGGCCCATAATGGCGAGGTCCCTCCATCACACGTGTCCCTCTTTCTTTCTCTCTTTCTCTCCCTCCCTCTCTCTTTTTTTTCTATTGTGTGTGATGATGTGGCCGTGTGGCCCACCCAGATGGACCCCACCATAAAGCATGTAGTTTATTCAAGCCATCTAGTAGGTGGGGCCCACCTTGAAATTGTGTTGTATGCAAACCGTCCAGCGTCCAGGGCCACTGGACGTTGCCACGTCAGTGAAGTGTGAACTGACAGTGTAGTATAATGTGAAAACAATATATATATATATATATATATATATATATATATATATATATCAGCTTGATTTGAACTTAGGGTGGGTTGCTCATGGAGGCTCCACCTTGATGTATGAAGTTAATCCACGCCGTCCATTCCATTCTCCAGCTCATTTTAGGCGTTGAACTGAAAAATGAAGTTAATCCGATGTTTTAGCGGGCCATAGCATGGAAAATGGTGATTTTTACCGTTAAAATTCGTTAAGGGCTACTTTAATTTTTCTACACGCCAAAACATACCACATATTGGGCTTGTTTGGTCTGTCTTGAGCCATGGAATCTAGTGGTTGGGTTGGATTCACCTGATGCGGGCCCCACTGGGAAAAACCACAGAAAAACTTTTTTTCAAAAATAAAAATAAAAATACATGCAACGCTTACTGCTGCTGACGCTATAGCAGGACGCTACTGCGTTGGCGGGCGGGCAAGGACCACGGTCCCAGCTGTGGGTTTTGATGGGCCCCTTAGGGCAGTGGGCCACCCCCAAAATCAGCCATATGTGAAGCTCAGGTCGCCCACACGGCAGGAAACAGTGTTGTTTGAACGACTACCATTAAAACCCTTTTGGGTGTCCTAAAACCTTTGGATCCATATGAAATTTGTTTTTCCTTTTCATTCAGGTCCGTGTGACCTTATCAATGAATTGGATGTTAGATAAACGTTATAGTGGGCCCCATGTGGGACCCACTGATGTATGTATTGTATTCCACATGTGTGGACCCATCATGAAGTAAGTGTTTTATCTGCGCTCACCCCCCTATACGTGAGCTGCGTCCGTGCAGTGTGGGAGCCACATATGTATTTGTTTTATCCACACCGTCCACTATTTGGACGGTGGGGCCCACCATGATGCAATGAATTGTATCCATACTGTCCAACCATTTTGAAATATCATTTTATGGTATGAAGTAAAGAATGAGTTAGATCTAAAGTTTCAAGTGGACCCCACCATTGAAATAATGGACCGTTCAAACTTCTAAGGCCCACAGTAGTTTCCAATTAAGCTTATATTTTTATTTTCACTTCATCTATCTCTATGTTAACTTATGAATTGGTTGGATCTCAAACACATCATAGTGGGCCACTCCATGATGTGTCCAACCATTGATCAGGTGGACCACACTGCAAAAAATAGTGGGATTTGAATGTTTATCATTGGAATCCATTTGGGTCACAGAAGTTCTGGATCAATAGGGAATTTATTTTCCCTCTTAATCTAGGTCAACTATGATTAGATTGGTTGGAAAATAAACTTTATAGTGGACCTTGTGAATTGTTTAAAGAGTGAAAATTATTATCTCCACTATTACTTAGGGTATGGTCCAAATGGTCCTTCAATATGACTTATTTCTTTGGGAATTACCAAGGCCCACCTTGGTATATGTATGAGGCCCATATGATTAGGCCCATTTGATGTATTTGTGGCCCGTCCGTTGAGGCCCATCTTTGTGTATTTGTGACCATCCGCTGAGGCCACCTTAATATATATGAGGCCCATGTTATGAGGCTCATTTAATGTATTTAAGGCCCAATGGGATGTACCTAAGGTCCAATGCAATGTGTGATTCTACCATGGTTTATGTAATGATATTTATGGCGGGCCATGCCTTAGGAGCAATGATAGTTTGACGTCCACATTGTAAGAATAATGCTGGTTAAATGTCCGCATTATGACTCTCCCTAGGGCCCATTAATAGGCCCATACTTATCGCGTGTAGGCCATCTAGGCTCATCTTCATTGTGAGAGTAGTTCATCACCTTATAACATGCTTAGTGTAACTCCATGATTCATACTCATACGCATTATATGTATGCGTGATATGAGGAGTGACTGATCATAGCATATGCCATTAAGCAGATTATTTATGGGACTCACTGATAGGAATTACCCACATGAGCATATAGTACGCACAGGATTGCTGCATGACTGGATAGTGTGACTCATGCATCTCGCATATGTGCCACTTGATCAGTGTACGCCCTAGTGACATTAAGGCCGTGGTCTCCACAGGCACATCGTGGATGGTTAGATGGGACACTAAAATACTTGGTTCTAGTACTGTGGGCACTTAGGATGTCCTTGGGTGAAAGTCCCAAAATCCTCCGAGGGCAGGAGACGCCCCAATGTCTAGACTGAGTGAAATATGAGCGCCTGAGTGCCGAATACCGGTAGGCCGCGTCTCCCACTGTGTCGTGGTCGGTTGAGAGGGGATGTGGCCTTATCCATCCGAGTGAGGGGGCTATAAGCTACGCTGAGTATGACCAGCTCGTAAATGGGTCCGCTATCGACGAGCTGGGTAGGTATTGGCAGACTGCTGGCTAGGTGAATAGTGAGGTCTCTTCCACTCGCTAGGTTGTGCGGCTAGGGAGGCAGCAGTCAGTGTGAAGTGTAATAGATCCTGGTGATTTCCTAGAGAGGAACCGTACTGATATGTGGACTTGATATGAGAACTGACAGATATTATGACACTCTGTCACTGTTGCACATGTGGGTGGGGCTAAGGCCTAGGCGAGCTACCAGGGGTTGGCAGGCTACTGTGCTAACAGGTTATTGAGAAGGAGTTGCACACTTGTTCATTCATCCATTCACTATCTACTCGGGCTGGTGGTGTGCAACTATTTATTACGTGTACTTTTGCAATGGCCAGGATTTCGGTTGGGGTGCACGACTAACCTGAGATAAGGAGTTTACCACATTGCTTTGACTATCCAAATTTAGGTATGGGACTGGTTTGGATAGAATTCCCTAGTGATGGACCTCATAGCCTGCGATACTACATATTATCATCCCGACTTCACTCCAGCTTGGTCATTTCATTCGTATCGCATATTGCATTTTATCCACGGCATACAACATTTTGGATTGCTACCTTTCTGAATTTATATGGCTTAGACGGACTGGGCAGGATCTGCATATCGCATTGCATCCACGGTATATGATATTTGGCTTATTATGATCTGCATTGCGTACTCTGATATTATATGACTCATAGATGTACCAGTATATTTTTGCTTACTCTGACATCGTATGATTCATGATCTTGCCTGTATTTTCGATGTTGTATGATTTTGTGCTTTATTATATATACTTGGCACTTACCTTACACACACTTTCACCACACTCTAAGCTTTCTATAAGCTTATGCATGATAGATGCGTGCAGGTGGCATTAGGTCGCAGTAGCGTTGAGCTTGGAGCGTACAGCGGTTTTCAGGAGCTTTGATTTTTGATATATATGTATTTCCCTTTCAGCACAGTATTCAAATGTTTATATTAGTGGATATGTGATGATGATGTTGCCTTTTTAATTTAGGTATACTTGTGGTCATGCTTCTTATGAGACAAATGTACATTGGAAAATCCTCCTTATAGGATCCTAGGATCGGAACCTAGCGTATGGATGATGGGAGCCGAGAATGGGGTACTATGGAAGCTGTCCACACTGGATTCGACAATCGAGAATTTTGTGAGCCCAATTTTTGAGTTTGGGGCATGACGAGCAGGCCTTTCTTGACAATTATCGGAAGTTCCCAATGTTTGCAGTAAGTTGCCTACCGCTGCCATTATTTATTTATTTGAGAAGGTAAGCAATATATTTTTTTACTGATCATAGGCCAAAGCCTAATTACAAGAAACTGCATTTACTCTTCTTTGATCACGAGAGGTTTTTTTTTTTCCCCTTCCACCAGGACAACGATCTCTCTAAATTTGATGAGTTTCAAGAGATAACAGAGAGCTTGGTTGATGAATACAGAGCATGTGAGTCTTCAGATTACATCAAATGGGGGATAGAGGTGTGTTGCCGATGGAAGCTGATTGTCTATGTTATTTATTTTTGATTTCTTAACACAATTTTGCTTAGGTAGGCATTTTTTGCAGGACCTAGATCAAGTACTCACTGGAGAAGGCAGTGTCTCGGGAATAGAGGACTCAAATATATCTCTCTAAAGATGGCCAAGTAAGTGCCGATCAGAAAAAACAGGATGGTCAAGTAAGCAGTTCTCATCCTTTCCCAAGAAAGCTTTGTGGATAGATGTTGATTCTTCCAAAATGGAAGAACGTATCTTTGTTTTGTGATGATGGATTGCTCTAATGTATATGTTGTTTGATTTATCTCTAATCAATTCCAATCAAAATATAGTGCAGGTGTTTGTTGATATTTCACACTGCTTCATGCTTGTGTCACTTGGTATATAAGTTCTTGTAAGTTCCTAGTTAGTAAAGGAATTCATTCCTTAAAAAAATAAAAATAAAAAGGTGATACTCCTAGGATTTTCACGGATATGATTTATGTGATCTTGATGTATTGGGCACCTTATCTCCAGAATCCCAACATATTGTATTCTCTTCACACAAACACCCATAAAAATTCATATAAGAAGTCATAATGCAAAAACTTTGTAAAAGAATAGGTTGTGTTTGGATACAAAAAAGTGAATCAAGTTGCAACCAACAAGCTTAATCCAAAGAATAAGAGACAAGAAATTACTTCCTAGCATTAGATATTGAGCAATTACTGTTGCGCAGCATGCCAACAACGTCGGTGAACCGAGATCTAATCTTAAGTCTCACCCACAAAACGATAAACATGAAGAAATATATTCTAGAAGAAGAATCAAAGCATACCAACAAACCACTAGATAGAATATACGCAGAAAAACCCCCAATAAGGGTAAAAAAACCACGGGTGCAAACTTCTACTATGAAGAAAATGAGATTACAATCAATATACTAACCTTCTCTGATGCTCCCATGCACAGAGATAGCCCTTTTCTCCCTTAGATGTATAGAAAACCCTAATCCCAATACAATCCCTTACCCTAGAATAGCCCATAGGGATGCCTATTTATATTTTAGGCAACTTCCTTTCGTACCTCTGAGAAAACCACCTCAAATTTATGCAGTTACCACCAAATCCACGTAGGATCTACATAACTCTCGACTAGTCGAGCCCAAAAAGATGGCTTGCTAGACTTTGAGTCAAGCGACCCTCGACTGGTCGAGCAACCCACTCGACCGGTTGAGTAGCCCAATGAAAAACCTCCGTTTTACAACGGCTGCATTGGTGTGTTGGCTCCATACCTCAACAATCTCCCACTTGAAGACGTATCACCATAATCATTCATCTTCTACATTTGGAGTGCACCACCTCCTTGTCTTCAAACCTAAAGACCAATCAAAGTTGAACAGAGCTTCAACTTCTCTCGTGTGACTGCCTTGGTCATCATATCCGCAAGATTCTCACTTGTATGAATCTTCTCTAGAGCAATCGATCCATCTTCCAGTAACAAACGTATAAAGTGATATCTAATGTTAATTCGCTTGGTTCTTAAATGAAAGGCTGAATTCTTAGCCAAGTGTATTGCACTTTGACTGTCACTGTACAGCTTAGAATCTGCTTGCTTTTTTCCCGACTCTTCTATGAAACCTTGCATCCACACCATCTCCTTGCACGCTTCTATAGCTACAACATATTCTACTTCTGTTATACTGATAGATACTATCTTGTATAACTGAGAGACCCAACTGACTGCAACACTACCAAAGTTATAAAGACCTACCCTATAGTGTTTCTTCTGTTTTCAATATCTCCTGCCAAATCTGAATCTACGTAGCCTTGTAGTTTGATTTCTGATCCTCCATAACACAGCCCTACATCCACAGTACCTACCAGGTATCTGAGGATCCATTTCACAGTTTCTCAATGTTCCTTCCCGGGGTTATTCATGAACCTACTAACAACTCCCACTGCTTGAGCAATATCTGGCCTCATGCTCACCACAGTATACATGAGGCTCCCAATAGCTGACATGTATGGGACTTTAGTCATGTAGTCTCGTTCCTCCTGTGTTTTCACACCTTGCTCCTTAAAAAACTTAAAGTGGTTTGCTAATAGAGTGCTAACCGGCTTAGCACCTACCATATTGAATCGATCAAGTACTTTGGCTATGTACTCTGTATGTGACAAAACTAGTTTCTTGTTTTTTGTGTCATACTTTATCCTCATGCCTAGGATTTATTTTACGGCTCCTAAATTCTTCATGGCAAATTCTCTAGACAGTTGTCTTTTGAGATTTGAGATGTCCTTTATGCTTGATCCGACTATAAGCATATCATCAACGTACAAAAGAAGGATGATGTACAATGTATCAAACTTCTTCAAATAGCAACAGTAGTCAGCATGATATCTCCTAAAACCATTTCCTGACATGAAACTGTCAAACTTCTTGTACCACTGCCTCAGGGCCTGCTTCAGGCTATATAGACTTTTCTTCAGTCCACACACCTTATTCTCCTGTCCTGGTGCCACATATCCTATCGGCTAATACATGTATATCTCCTCTTCAAGGTCCCCATGAAGAAAGGTTGTCTTAACATCTAGCTGCTCTAGATGTAAGTCCTCTATAGCTACTATACTCAAGACTATGCGAATCATAGAGATTTTCACCACTGGTGAAAATAATTCAGTGAAGTCGATACCTACCTTTTACTGGAACCCTTTCACAACCAATCTGGCGTTGTACCATTTCGAACCATCGTGCTCCTACTTCAGTCTGTAAACCCACTTGTTATGAAGAGCTTTCTAGCTCTCACGTATGATTACACTCAAGAGAGTCCATCTCATCATCCATGGCCTGCTCCCACTTAACCCGTATATTAAACTATAATGCCTCTTCAAAACACTCTGGTTCACCATTATCTGTCAGCAATAGATAATGTAAGGAGGGTGAGTATTTGACATTAGGCCTCCTCTCCCGAGTATACCTTCTCACAACCAATGTCTTTGGCTCTGCCTCATCATGATCCTGTGCATGCTCATCCTGTAACACTGTAACACCCATATCCGGTAACTCTTCCAACTTTACGAATTCTTTCTCATCGACCTTATGCTGCACATTGTCCTTATGCATCACCTTTTCATTAAAGACTATGTCCTTGCTTTTGATAATTTTTTGGTTCTCTGTATCCCAAAACCTGTAGGCAAAATCATGTTGCCCATAGCCTATAAACGTGCACTTCTTAGACTTTGCATCTAGCATATTCAAATGCCCTTCATCAATGTGGACATATGAAGTGCAACCGAATATTTTAAGATGTGTAAGGTTTACTTCTTTTCCAGTCCACGTTTCTTCTGTTAGCCCACCATCTAATGGTGTTGAGGGACTTCTATTGATGAGATATGCAGCAGTATTCATAGCGTCTGCCCAAAATGTCTTAGGCAACCCTGCATATAACCTCCTTCTCCTTGCGCGCTCAAGAATAGTCCTATTAATGCGCTCAGATACACCATTCTGCTGTGGTGGACCTAAAATCATTTTCTGATGTTTGATTACATTTGTTACACAATACTCCTCAAATCTCTTATCACAATACTCTCCCTCATTATCTGATCTGATACATTTTACTATTTTACCTGTCTTGTTTTCTAATATTACTTTCCACTTCTTAAATACATCAGATTAATGCTTTAAGAAATAGATCCACATTTTTCTACTAGCATCATTAATAAAGGAAACAAAATAACGTGAACCACCAAGAGATGATACCTTTGCCAGTCTCCACACATCAGTGTGTACAAGCTCCAATAGATGCGTATTTAGAGCGAGTCCTGTTTTCTTAAAACTTACCCTATTCTGCTTGTCATATACGCAGTCCTCAAAGAATTTCAAGTCGATAGACTTCAGCCCTGGTAGCTTCTCTTTCCCTTTTGACAATAACACTTTCATCCATTTCTCACTCATATGTCCTAACCTCTGATGCCATAACTGCCCATTCACTCTAGTTGATGCGACTGCGAGTGAACAATACGATCCTGAAGTCACGTACAAAGTGCCTTCCTTCTTGCCTCGAGATATCACCAAGGCACCGTTTGTGATCTTCCAAGAATCACTAGTAAATGTCGTCGAATATCCGGTATTGACCAACTACCCCACTGAGATCAAATTCCATCTCAAACTTGGTACATGTCTGACATCATTTAATTTCAAAGTCGTTCCATCTTTCTGACTTATATGAACGTCTCCCTTTCCAACAATACTGTACGACTCATCATCACCTAGGTAGACTCTCCCAAAGTCACCTGACACATAATCACTTAGAACTTCCTTACACGAAGTGGCATAAAACGAAGCACCCGAGTCTATGACCCAAGACTCATTCCGTGTATCAAGATACAAGATCAATACCTCTGTGTCACTCTCTTCAGATAGTTTCATTGAATCCTTCTTGCCTTGAGAGCTTCCTTCTTATTTCTTAAGCGCCTTGCAATCATGTTTCATGTGCCCCTTCTTCCCGCAATGCCAACACCCGTCTTTGTCTTTCGGTCCCTTGGACTTCTTCATCGACTTAGAATGTCCATGTTTATTACCTCCTTTGTTTAGAGATCTTCCTTTTCCTTCAATGTTTAGAGCATTTTCCAAATTCCCTGAAACTCCTGATGCCTTTCTTTTAGATTCTTCGCTGAGAATTAGACCGGCCACACTATCGAATTTCAGCTTTGTCGACCCTAAAGAATTGCTCACAGCAATCACCAAACCATCCCAACTGCCAGGCAAACTGGACAAGATCAATAACGCCCTGACCTCATCATCAAAAGTGATGCCAACGGATTCCAATTGGCTCGTGACTGTATTGAACTCGTTTAGATGTTCAGCCACACTCCCACTATCTGACATCTTCATGTTGAATAGTTATTTCATAAGATGAACCTTGTTGGACGCTGAGGATTTTTCATATATCGTAGCTAGAGCCCACATTAATTATTTTATGGACTTCACTTTTGATATATTAAAGGCTATGTTCTTAGACAAAGAGAGTCGAATCGTTCCTAAAGTCTTCCGATCTAATAAAGTCCATTCATCATCTGTCATCTTCTCTGGTTTCTTCTCTTTTCATTCTAGAAGAATATAGAGGTCCTTCTGATATAGATATTTCTCCATCTATATCTTCCAGAAGGCAAAGTTTGAACCATCAAACTTTACGATTCTAGTCTTCCCTTCTTCCGTCATCGCTCCCACTTGAACCAAACCAATAGCTTTGATACCAGTTGTTGCACAGCATGCCAACAACACTGATGAACTAAGATCTAATCTCATGTCTCACCCACAAAACAATAAACAGGAAGAAATATAATCTAGAAGAAGAATTAAAGCATACCAATAAACTACAAGACAGAATATACGTGGAAAAACCCCAACAAGGGTAAAAAAAAAAAACCATGGGTGCAAACTTCCACTATGAAAAAAATGAGATTACAATTAATATACTAACCTTCTTCGATGCTCCCATGTACAGAGATAGCCCTTTTCTCCCTTGGATGTATAGAAAACCCTAATCCCAATACAATCCCTTACCCTAGAATAGCCCCTAGGGATGCCTATTTATAGTTTTGGCAACTTCCTTTCGCACCTCTGAGAAAACCGCTTCAAATTTATGCAGACCGCACCAAATCCGTGTAGGATCTGTGTAACCCTCAACTGGTCGAGCCCAAAAAGCTAGCTTGCTGGACTTTAAGTTGAGTGACCCTTGACTGGTCGAGCTGCCCACTTGACCAGTCGAGCAATCCCCTCGACCGGTCGAGCTGCGCGGTGAAAAACCTCCATTTTACAACGGGCCCATTGGTGTGCTAGCTCCACACCTCAACAATTAGCACTCCAAATTAAAGTCACATTGTTTTCATGTCATGTTTGAAAGTAACATGATTGCATTTTGGATCCTAGCTCCCCAAGGTATGTTTGGATCCAATATTGAATTGGATGCCATTATTAGTCTTAAGAAGTGGAAATAACCCAACTTCGATCACCTTACTTAGCTTCTTGTTTTTTTTTTTTTTAAATTAAGGGACAAGCTCCAAATTGCAGTTATGTTACTATCAAGATGAACTTGAAATATTTGTATCTAATTTCAAACCATTTCTAGTGAATATGGATTTTCTTCTTCCAAAAGCTTGTTGTTGCAGAAACATTAGTCATGCTAGACATTGATGTGTCTTCCCATGTCATGGGGGACATATTAGGGAACATACGTTGGTGGGACATGGCAACAGGATTTTCTTCATCATTTAATACTCACAGGGAAGGAATATGGAGAATCAAATTCTCCCCTATTGTTCCTGGAGACTGTAACCGAGGGCGTATTGCTGTACTATTTTACGACAATACCTTTTCAATATTTGATCTTGTAAGTAGGAAGTCATAATCACAACTGGAATTAGTTATTTTACTTGAAATTTAAGTTCCTATTTGTCAGTCAGGTGTTGCGCAGCACACTAACAACGCCGGTGAACCGAGAACCGATCCCAAGTCTTACCCACAAAATAATAAACAGGAAGAAATATAATCTAGAGTGAATCAAAACAAACCAACAAACCACAAGACAATATATGTGGAAAAACCCCAACAAGGGTAAAAAAAACCACGATTGCAAAACTTCCACTATGAAGAAAACAAGATTACAATCAATATACCTTCTCCGATGCTCCCATGCATAGAGATAGCCCTTTTCTCCCTTGAATGTATAGAAAACCCTAATCACAATACAATCACATGCCCTAGAATAGCCCCTAGGGATGCCTATTTATAGTTTAGGCAACTTCCTTTCACACCTCTACGAAAACTGCCTCAAATTTATGCAGTTCGCACCAAATCCGCGCAGGATCTGCATAACCCTCGACTAGTCGAGCCAGGGCCTCCACTGGTCAAGGGACTCCCTTGACTGGTCGAGCCCAAAAATCTGGCTCGCTAGACTTTGAGTCGAGCGACCCTCAATTGGTCGAGCGGCCCACTCGACCAGTCGAGCAGTCGCCTCAACCAGTCGAGCAGCTTGGTGAATTACCTCCTTTTTTACATTGGGCACATTGGTGTGCTGGCTCCACACCTCAACATCAAGCACATGTGAAAAGATAATTTGGAATTATGGATTGTGATTTTATTGGTAAATCTATGTCCCTTTTCTAGTCACCTTTCAAAAAAAAGGTCTTTGATAGTAAAGGAAGCATTTGGTCATGTCGGAGACTGCTTCTCACTGATATACATCGTTGTTTTGGTGATTTCATGGTGAAAAATCTTTATGACCACATCTTCTCCATCAATAAGGAGAGATGACCATTCCCAATATGCATGTATCAACATATTTGTTGAAACAACTTATTATTTTGCCAATGTTTAAATACGAAAACCGCATTCTGCTTTGCTAACTTGCTAACTTCATCATGCTTTGCTAACTTGTTAACTTCATCAATTCACCTTTTTCCTTTTAAGAATTTCTAACATTGCACATCAACAAGGTAGTGAATGACTCGCTATTTTTGCAAAGATTTTCTTGATAGTTGTATCAATTTGACCCATATGTATGAGCATGGAGTCTCTCTCAAATGTATCATGTGAATTAATTTCACCGCAACAGGAAAATTTAGTGGATTCTTTTGTTTCTTCCATTGAAACAGGACTTGTTTTGTGCAGTATCCATGGCCAATGTGTGATCATCATGTTTGATGTCACTGCCCGATTAACATACAAAAATGTTCCTATGTGGCACCGTGATCTCTGCCAGTGCATTTTCTTTGAAGCCTCAACTTACTTTTTTAAAGCTTTTCCAGTTATTATCACCAACATTTGACATTGATGAGATTTCTGCTACAATTTCGAGAAGCCTTTTCTTTCTCTTCTTACTTGGGGAATCTTATGTTACACCTGACAATTTCATTTTGCACCACTTAGTTGTCATTATCTGTACTCACTTCTTTCTTTTATGTAACTGTGCCTGATGTTTGGCAGAAAAAGAAAGGCATGCAGGGTGTTACAATTTGTCATTCACGTGTAAGGCTTGCATATCATGGATGTAGTCGTCGATTTCTGCAAGTTGGGTTGTTTTTGTATTTCATCTTGCTAGGGGGATCTTTTTCCTTTTCATTTCATCAATTTCATTACTATATTTGTCTTATCTTTTTGCATTATCTCTGTTCTAATGTGCTTAATCATGTGATTGTTTGTCTTCAACATAATTACATGCAAATGCAACCCAATCTGATTGTTTGTCTGCATTTCTAGATTAAAGCCAAGGACTTAAAGAAAACATCCACAGGTGAAGCAGCCAAAAAAAAAGAAAAAAGAGAGACTTAAAATGCTAGATTATCCAGGCTACTGATCAGCCATATTCTAGTATTCATGCGCAAAACCGAACTTTTTATTTGATCTGGGTCCATTTATCTTTACTAATTCAAAATATTCTTCCCTTGTACAGGGATGTCAGTAACAATAGCATCCACGGCATAATTCCTTTATTTTTTGGATTTTCGGTAATTGGTATTTTTTTAATTTTTTTTAATACCAGGTTTGCGATTTTAGATTTTATTATGCTTTTCTTTTAATAAAAGATGTTTTGAGATCCTATCTTGATCTCTATAAGTTTATTTCCTAATTTGTTGTTTATCGATCTTGAACTGTGGTTAGTTTACCCATATATATTGATTGGAATATCATTTGGTAAAAAGATGGTCCATTTAAAGAAGTGCACAGCCCATAGTACAATACAGGCAAATTTACTTGTGTAGACAGCTAGACCAGAATAATGTGGACTTCTTCTTCTTCTTCTTCTTCTTCTTTTGTGTATTTGCTAATTCACTTTGTCTCTTTTGCAATCACAGCACTAAAAGATCTTTTCAGTGCCCTGAACTTTGTTTTTGGATGATCCAATAGCCCCAACCTTTTTTGGGTTTTCCAATTGAATGTATACAAGTGCTCATTTTTTATACAAACTTTTGTTAATCTTCCATCTATATGTCATGAATGGGTTTCTAGTTGCCTTGACTTGTGGACTATGGCCTATGATATCAACAGTCTTGTTAACCATAGACATGAAACACATGTAAAATGGAGATGTCGTAGTTTGCATTTCATGAAACTCCATGAAGCGTGCACATTGCAGTAACATCCCTCTAAATCATAAACATTCATTGGAGTAAAGCCACGCATCCAGAATAACTCAATCAACTGTTTTGGTTTTCAATACATTTCTTTGCCCAACTTTGTCAGTATTATAATCGAATTATCTGAACTAAGAAGACTTGCTTGCTTAATCAAGCTGTATCTGAATCTTGGGGTATTTTTGTCTGCTTCATTGGTATAATTTTGCTACCAATAGTTGGAAATGAGACAGAACATGCAAGTGCAATCATATTCTCTTTCAAGAACAAGGTGGTATGCAAATACTTTTGATGGTATTTGGAATCTATTACTATCTTATGATTGTTCCAAGTATGACTTTGGATATATCACTCAGGACATATCTTTAGGTGTTGCTCTGGGGTCTGCAACTCAAATTGCTATGTTTGGGTAAGATTTTGAGGTCCGAAAAATTCACAGGCATTTACTTTTCAAACATTTAAGATTTTATAATTGTTTCCTAACATGACACAAGTTCCTTTTAGCGTAATTGTTGCATGGATTATGGGCATCCAAATGGATCTTGACTTCAACCTCATGGAGATTGGTTCACTTTTTGTATCAGTTCTTCTAAAAGCCTTCACTTTACAGGTATACACATCATGATTGTCCCATTATGAAGCTTATTCTGCATTGGCTAATAAACGGATCATCATCTCTCCAGCTAATTGTGAGTGTCAATTGTAAAAATCATTAATAGAATACTTTCGGCTTGTATTTTCTTTCTCTATTGTTTTTATTATTGAACTACGGTCATTATCACGTTGAAAGAACAATCTTGAACGAAAGGGAAAAAGAATCCATTTACAAGGACTAATCCCTGCATTTCTAAAATCGCCTAATCATTTTAACCATCGATGGTTGAAAAGGAAACTGGTCCCACAAATTCAGTCTTAATTAGTCTATCTTAATGTGGGGGCACCAACGTTTAATTGAACTCGAGTAGATTATGACTCTGGCATGCTCGTACTATCCTAATTACACACGCTTTATTGAATATGGGCCTTTGTTAACATGTGTGGTCTCTATGAAAAACCGAATTGAAATTAAGGTCCAAGTCTTTACTTCATGACTCAATAGGAAGCTGGGATGGGATCGGTACGGCAAGGCTTCACCATCTTCATCGGGAATATCACCTTCAACACTTCGGAGGAGGACCTTCATCGAATCTTCTCCAAATATGGTAAGCTTGCCAATGTTTACACCCTTTGGAACAACGATGTCAATTGGCATCAGGGGTATGACATCGTCAGATTTCTCTACTCGACAAACGCTTATGCAGCTATGGGCATTCTACACGGCAAACGTGTGGATGCTCAGATCCTAACGGTGGCCATGGCCAACTCGAGCAAGGGGATCCCTCCTAAACCCCTATCCCGGAGGAGCTCTACTCCTACTTAGGAAACCCTTATCCAGAACTCTGGCCCAATCGAGATCGGCCCCATGCCCTCGAATCCTGCCTAGGGAATCCGAAACGTTGTGCGACCACAACGTGCAGAAGGTCATTCCTTCAAGGCGAACGACATTGAAGTGGAGGCGAAGCTAAACCAGTTGAACTTTGTCGTGGTAGGCCACCCAGTGGACAATGGGATTCCCATGTCTCGCCTCCTCCAGGGGCTTGCGAACTCCAAATACGCAGCATCTGCTGTTGACATTGCCAGATTGGCTTCCGACTGTTTCCTCCTCGCCTTCAAAAATCGGTCCGAGGTTTCTTCATTCTCCTCCGAGTACCCCCTCCATGCCACTATGGGTATTTCAAGAATCGAAGCCTGGAGCCCTTCCACCATAGACAAGGGATTTTGGATTTCTCTATTTGGGATTCCAGCACACGCATGGTTAAAATTGGTCTTTGTCGGTCTGGGAAGCACTTTGGGAAGGTTGTTAAAGTTGATAGACGTTTTATGCTGGGATTTTCTCTAACAGGAGCTTAGGTGAAGAATATCCCTCCTCCAGGAGCAGCCACCAGCAACAATCGCATCTTATTGGTTAAAGGCATCGAGTACCCAATCTGTGGTATTCTTGAACTACCGTCCATCCTCCCTGAAGGTGATGTCCTCTCCTCCAATCCGTAAGTTCCACCTACTTTCTCTACTCGCCAATGGGTTGAAAGAGTTTTCCTACATCCGGTGCGCCCCCCGGACCCACCTCCACCTCCAGATGCAGCTCTAGAGCCACCTCCTACATTAAACAGCCTTCACTAAGAGCCATCTCCTGTAATAAACAGCCTCCACCGGGTCCCTCTGGGTAACTCCCTGCCTCGACTACCACCTACTTGTGATAATGCCACACAGAATTCCCTGTCTATTTCCCCTGTAGGCACCTCAGCCAACCCTCTATACCTATTACCCCCACCCCTGCCCCAATCTATTTGTGATCAATCCCCTCCATTTCTCTCAACCCCTATCCCTCCATACCCAACTACCTGTGACTATCCCCCTGCCTCCTTCACTCCTTCCCCTTCCCCTAACCATCCTCTCCAAACTCATCCAAACCCACAACCGAACCTCTATCTAGTCCTAGTAACCATCCCTCCCTCTACTCCAATTCCCACCCTCCCAATCCACGACCCTAATTTCCTGCTTAACCCAAACCCTCCATCCCAATTTCTCCCTAAGACCCAACCCTTACCCCCAGCCAATCATCCCTTCCCTCCCCATATTCCATCCCCTGCCTATAACCCACTCATATCCCAAACTTCTTCCCAAACCCCTATCCCACACACAGTTTTACCTCACTCCCCTGAACCCCCAAGCCCACACCACCCTACCCCCAACTCTCTAACAATCATCCCTGGCAAAGATTTCTCAACAGAACCCTATCAGCTGACTACACTAATGAGGAAATCGTCTGCACGCACGCCCGCACACCACCCACATGTGCGCACGCAACACTCCCCTACGCACGTACGTATGAAGGAGGACCCCACCCTCGATCTAGCTCGATGACGACATCCATGGAGGGCCCTCTAGCTAGAAGACGAAGTTTTGATTCAAAGAAGTGAACCTAATAGTCAAGAAAAGCCCATCATGGGATCTCATGATTGTGGCCCACTAGTCGGATTGATTTCATATTTTAGATTTTACTTATTGTTATTATTTAAAACATCATGAACGCTTTACATTTCCTTATTTAGTTTTTATTTTAGTTTACTTAATCGCCAAGTAATAAGTTGCGCACATGGTGAGAGTTTTGGGGTATAAGGTCTTCCCTATAAATAGGCACCCCTTGTAGTTCTTTTGGATTCATTCAAGTTTAATAAAAAAATTCCTACAAGTTTTTCTACTCTCTTAGTTTCTGAGTTGTGGAAGAATTCAAGTGGGTGCGAAGCCCTCCCTTTTCGAAGGACTAACTACGTGGTGTGAAACCATATCTATCCCCATCCATCCTTACCTTTCCTATCCATATCTTTCATCTTCTATCACCATCCTTGCTTTGAATTTTTCAGCTTTTGCAGCCATTCATTCCCCTACAGCCAGTTTCTAGAATCTGGACCTTTAAGAGGGCTAAAACATCGACGGAGCACCACATCTCGACCGTACGCTAGATTGTCATTAAACTTGGAGGGATTGGAGGACTCCCCTGGTCGACTAAGGTCTAGGAGTCAGTTTCGGAAGGTGGGCTTCCATCACATGTGTGGCCAGCCCACCTGCGAACGTGCATCAGCCCCGGGTCGCCGTCTACTCGTAGTAGTTTTCTCTAGGTCAGGTTTTTCCTCTTGATTTCCTCTTTTCATTCTTATTTCATAAATCTTAATCTTAGTTTGCTTTAGCCCTAATTTATTTACCCATTTTCTCACCCTAAGGTTCCTTGAATTGAAATTGAGGAATCCCTTAGATTAGGGACTGATTGTTATGTATGTATGGATGACTATTTCTTATCTTTAAGCATCATTTGATTCATAATTTTTATTGATCCAGCCCTATCATGTGTAGGCCTGGACCCGTACAAATTCCCTTTATTTGAATATGTGGACGTTTATGTGGGATGTGGAATTTGTGTAGTTTTTTCTAAACTAATGTGATTTTAAGCCTGAAATCTCGCACATCATGTTTAGTTTTCATGCCCTGCATCAAATTTGGTATCAGAGCCTAGGGTTCTTATATGGGAATGCATTGCATGGTTAGGGTTTAGTTGTTTATGTCCATTACGTATCAATTCTCATCAGATATGGCTATTTAGAGGTCCATAAACCCTGACATAAGCTGCTGAAATTTTCTGTTATCCCCTTATTAAAATTATTTTAGAAATTAATGTAGTTTTCTATTTCTAGGTTTAGAAACTTTCCTTTTCTGTTTTTAGAAACTAATTTCCTTTCCTTTTTCTTTTTTTAGAAACTAGTTTACTTTCCTTTTTCTTTTTTAGAAACTAACTTACTTTTTATTTTTAGAAACTTTCCTTTTTCTTTTCTTTTTTTTAGAAAATAGGTTGCTTTTTTAAAAACTTCACTAATTTGTTTTTAGAAACTTTCCTTTTTCGTTTTTAGAAACTAGGTTGGTTTTTTTTAGAAACTTTCCTAATTTTTTATTTTTTTTTAGAAACTGTCCTAATTTGTTTTTAGAAACTTTCTTTTTTTGTTTTAGAAACTAGATTGTTTTTTTTTTTTAAGAAACTTTCCTAATTTGTTTTTAGAAACTTTCTTTTTTCATTTTTTTAGAAACTAGGTTGCTTCTCTAAAAAACTAAAAAATTAAAAATTAAAAAAAAATAATCTTATATTGCTGAATTTTGGTAACATTATGTAGTTTTCCTCATATAGAGTCTCATAGGGTCATTTAGTTTTTTTAGATGCATACAGTCGTCATAGAAAGTCCTTAGGTTTAGTGAGTCAGTGTATGCCTACACGTACAGGTCGTGGTTTCGGTTTGCACCCCACACTAAACATGGATCAACTACAAGAAACAGTGGCCAAGTTAACCCAACAGATTAAGTCCTTAAGTAAGACCTTGGAACAACGCATAGATAAACGCCTTGACCAAAAGAGGCCTCCTATGGGGCAAATGCCACCATTAGGGAAGATGCCCATTCTCAAGTAGTTCGTCAAGAGGTTAGGCCAAGGAATGGAGGTGGCCAAAGAGTTGGTCATGTGCGTGCACCTGTGCACCCACCCTATGGGAGACATCATGATCAATATGAAAAGGCCGAGCTCCCAATCCTAGAGGAAGGGTGAATAGGACTATGCCTAATAAAAATAAATTATGAAAAATTAACAATGATAGCATAAATAAATCTTAAATAACAGAAATATAGAGCAACCTCAAATGCACAAGTATTGAGAGGTTGATACAAATGTTGTTCTAAGGACAACCTTACACCAAAAACTAATGGCTTGTGGTAGGACAACCTGATTGCTAGAACGATCTTATGTATCAAAATCTCAAATTGATATAGAGGAAAAATAAATAAATTAGGCTAAATGAAATAACTAAGGCTATTACAACATTCACCACAAGTGTATAAAGAAAATTACAACATTCAGTACCACATACACAAAAATAATCATCCACCACAACATGAAGAATTATAGTGGTTTATGTGTGCACACCAACTATTCAAAAATAGCCACACACTACTCCACTCCCAATATCCACTACCTCAGGATATTGGCTTTCACTAAGAAATAATGTTTTCCAAGGTTCACCTTAAAACCTTTACAATTGTGTTTTTCAGATGGGCTATACACAATCACAAAAACCCCACAATGAGCTTTTCCTGGCTGAATCTCACAAACTAAAAATACAAAAAATTAAATTTGTACTTATCTGAAGATTCTTCTTTCAATGTAGCCTGGTAGAACCAATTTGATGTAGATGTAGATGTTCAATGTCCAATCCCACAAATGAAAGAGTTCTAGGTCTAGATGAATTTTAAATTAAATTAACCTAGGGCTAGCTTGATTTGATTTTGATCTGAAAAGGGTAAAACAAAATTTCCTTTTTAATAAAATGGAATTGAATAGAGAGATCTCAAAATCAAATGCAAAAAGCTATAATAGAATCTTAGAATTACTAACCAATAGCTTCACAATAGTGGGGACAATGTTCTCAGAGTTGTGTCTTGAATTTAACTTGGAATGAATGAATAAATCTGAAATCCGTCCTCTATTTATAGGTAAAAATACTATTCTCTCAACTGGTCTAAGGGTCAGTTCAACTGGTTGAAGGACCAACAAAATTTTAAAATTTCTTGCGCGATAAGATAAACCCGCTACTCGACTGGTCGATGGCCTGCTCGACTGTCAAGTGGCCTGCTCGACTGTCAAGTGGCCTGCTCGACTGGTCGAGCAATGCACTCAACTGGTCGAGTGGGACTAGAAATGATTGCTGGACTTTGAGTCGAGCACTATATGACTGGTCGAGCACTGTTTACTGGATTGGTCGAGCAGTGTCCACGACTGGTCGAGAGTCCAACAGAAAATCTCAAAAATTCTCAACAAATCTTGGATTGGTCGAGAAAATTCTTGGACTGGTCAAGCCAGTGCTTGAACTAGTCAAACAAAAACTAGGACTAGTCGAAGAAAGACCTATAAATATATATAATGACAATATTAATATGTAATGAATATGATCTAATTACCTATAGTTAATACAGGGTCATCCAAACCTTGTTTGTGAGTTTGAAACATCGAAACATCGATAACTTTGGTAACTCGTTTACTTAAAATACATGAAGCTTTTCTTTGAAGTCTTGAACTTGAGCATGAGCTTGTGTTTTTGAGACTAAAGGAAGTGACTTAAGCCTTGAACTATTGTTCTTATACTTGAGCTTGTAGTCTTGAACTTTTGTACTTAAGCTTGTAGTCTTGAACTTTTGACAACGTTCTTTAACTTGAATGAAGAATAGTTTGACAATGACGAAGATGACTTAAAATGCATGAAGTTGATCTTTCCATACATCTAAACAAGATACAGATTCCAAGTGATTTGGCACAGCAAAATTTGACAATACCGGGTGCTAGATTTACAAGATAGCATTTACAATCTCCCCCTTTGTCAAATTTGTAACAAAACCAACTAAAGAATCATGCATCAGTTCAATAAGGAATTATGCACCAGTTATGTTACTCCCCCTCAATCCAGGCGAAGTGATTTGTAAAGTACTTGTATTAATCAAATACATATCCAAAAAAAATATACTTCCATACATCTCCACAATATATCTCCACAATCACACATCCCCCAACAATCATATATTATCAAATCATACCACATTTCTCCCCCCTTTTTGTCACAAGATGACAAAGGAAAGAAGATTGAATAGATGATTGAAGTAAAAAAGATGAGAGAAGAGTATAAGATAAGAGAGTAAATATCATGCCAAAAAAGAATAAAAACATGTCAAAAATAAAAAATAAAAAAAAAACAAAAAAAAAAACAAACATGTTCAAGTTACATCCAAGTAAAAAAGTAAAGTTAAGAGTTAATAAATGCCCAAAACAAAAAGTCTAATCAGAACCAGAAGATGGAGCAGGAATAGATGGGTTGATCTGATGTAATCCCTTATTTATGCAACAAAGATATTTACACATATATTTGAATTGAGTTTCTTGGGATACATGAAGACCTTCTACCTTCTCTTTTAAGGATCTCAAACGATCATCAAAATCAGATGGATGAAAATCAGGGCCAGCCTCATAATCAAATTCCAATTCATCAAAAATATTATCCATAGTCACATAATCAGTAGGTAGTGCTTCTTCCTCTCTAACTTCTTCACCAGCTCCTTTAGCATCCCTATCAACTTGGCCAGGAGCCAACCTTAGATCCATCGTGTTAATATTTGAATTGTTGAAGGGAAGTTGAGAGATAGGAGCTTCTCCATGTGGCATAACCATAAGACAATGAATAGCTAAGGTGGTCATCAAATAAGCGAAAGGAATATCGCTATAGCCCGAATGGAGATGAAATTGAATTATTATATGACAAATTAACGAAGGAAGACAAACTTGAGTACTAGAAACAACAGAGTGAATAATATGCACCATGAAAGAGGTTAACTCAGACTTGTTACCAGATCTAGGATATACATTTGAAATAAAGAAATGATAAAGAATTTTGTATCTAGGTAACATATGATTGGAACAGAGCGCAATCCTGGCATTCCAATCCGAGTTCATCTTGCATAAATCTCTTGTTAACATACGTTTTTCAAATTCAGTCAATCATGCAACCAATGTGGATAATGGAATCCCTTCATCATTAACAGGAATATCTATTAAGCTTAAAATCAAGTGATGATCTACTGTAAATGAACTTTCTCTAAACATAATAGTGAAGGTTAAATTCTCAATAGAAACATCAATAATAGAAGCATACATAGCTTGAGCAATGGACCGATATGCGGGTCCTCCCCAATTCAATATGTTATCCCATCCTATAGCCACAAGGAGGGGAATGATATTGAAAGGAACTAAATGTTGGGAATTAACAGTCCGCTCAATAATGACGTTGCGGAGATAGATGTCCCACATATATTCCGGGTCCTCTTTGAGTGATCGAAGAGTACGCACCGTAATAGGTGTGGAACGAGAAGAAGGACCATGAGTAGTTTTCTTCTTATGTTTACCTTCCATTGCAAGATAAAATAGGAGAATGCAAGAAGGATTTATAGATTTCACCCAAATCAGATTTTTCACTAAAAATCCAAGGAAACCACAAGAAAGCTTGAAATAAACACTAGAATCAAGCTAAACGAGATGCAAGGAACCTAAATCCGAAATAAAAATGGAAATGATGCACTAACCACGATGTATTCAGAGGTGGGTTCGACCGATCGGAGAAGGGACTGTTGGAGAAGATGAAGAAAGTGAAGAAAAAGTGAAAATTTTCACAATAAAAGCACCCCGAACCGCGCATATTGACTAGTCGTGCACATACTCGATTGGTCGTGCCACGACTGGTCGAGTGTGTATTCGACTGGTCGTGCAGACCTAAAAAATCTCAATTTTGTTAATTTTTAAAATTCAAAAATTTGTAAAAATAAAATATAGTACAAACAGATACAATAATCTCATATCAAATTATACATACTAATATCCAATTTTAACTTAGAGAACCTGTTTCTATCAAGTGGCTTAGTGAAAATGTTCGCAAGTTGATTTTCAATTTGAACATAATCCAATGAAATAATTTTATCTTCAACTAATTCATGAATGTAATGATATCTAATGTCAATGTGCTTAGTTCCTGAATGTTAGATGGAATTTTTAGAGATGTTGATCGCACTAGAGTTATTGTAATACAGTATCATAGTATCTTGCGCAAATCCATAGTCAGTTAACATCCTTTTCACCCATACAAGCTAAGTGCATGCATTTTTAGCTGCAATATATTCCGCCTCAGCTGTGGATAGTAATATGGAACTCTATTTCTTACTATGCCATGAAACTAAATATTTTCAGACATAAAAACATCCGCCGCTAGTAGACTTTCGGTCATCTATATTACTAGCCCAGTCAGCATCCGTATAACCAGCTAATTGAATATTAGTATCATATGGATACCAAAGGCCAAGATTAGCCGAGCTTGCGACATATCTCATAATTTGCTTGACAGCAATCAGGTGAGATTCCTTAAGATCTGATCGATATCTAGCATAGATACCTACACTAAATGTTATATCAGGTCTCCTCGTAGTTAAGTATAATAAGCTACCAATCATATTGTGATATACCTTAGGATCTACACTCTTACCTGTTGCATCTTTAGAGAGCTTAAGAGTCGTACTCATAGGAGTATCGAAGTTTTTACCATTCTCAAAACCAAACTTCTTCACCAAGTTTAAAGCATACTTGGTTTGAAATATAAACATCCTGTCTTCAAGTTGTTTCACTTATAGACCTAAAAAATAGTTCAGTTCTCCAACCATGCTCATTTCAAACTTGGACTTCATCAATTCTACAAACTCAGTAATCAAGTTAGAACATATAGAACCATAAATGATATCATCAGCATATATCTGTATTATGAGTATGTGATCATTGTATTTCCTTACAAATAGTGTCTTATCAACACTCCCCATTATAAAGTTATGTTTTAGTAAAAACTTAGTCAACTTCTCATACCATGCCCTGGGAGATTGTTTTAAACCATAGAGTGCCTTTTTCAGGCGATAAACATGATCGGTGTATTTATGATCTTCAAAACCCTTAGGTTATTCTACATAAACTTCCTCATATAGATCACCGTTCAAGAAAGCACTCTTGACATCCATTTGATAGATTTTGAATTTTTTTGTAACAAGCAATGGATATGAATAGTTTGATAGATTCAATACAAGCTACTGGGGCAAAGGTTTCATCGTAATCGATGCCTTCTATCTGAGTATACCCTTGTACAACTAGTCTTACCTTGTTTCTTATAATGTTACCTAACTCATCAGACTTATTTTTAAAGGTCTACTTAGTTCCAATTATATATTTATCATTAGGTCTAGGAACCAAATATCATACATCATTCCCTACAAATTGATTAAGTTCATCTTGCATGGCTACTATCCAGTTTTCATCAGTAAGCGCTTCTTTTACATTGGCTGGCTCAATTTAGGAAGTGAAGCACACATAGTTACATATGCTTTCTAATTGTCTACGAGTGCACACACCAGTGAGAGGGTTCCCAAGAATTTGATCAGTTGGATGGTCTTTAACTGAGGACACTTCGGTGTCATTTTGACTGGATGAAGTGTCTTATCAAATATAGAGACTTCATCATCTTTTGAACTAAAGACAGGTGTATTTAGGTGATAATCTATAACCACATTAATGGATTCCTGAATTACACCGGTTCTCTTGTTGAGAACACGATATGCTCGACTATTTAGAGCATACTATAGAAAAATCCTTTCGTCACTTTTAGTGTTGAATTTTTCCAAATTTTCCTGGTCACATAAAATATAGCATTTGTTGCCAAAAACTCAAAAGTATTTGACTGTGGGCTTCTTATTGAACCACAGTTCATATGCAATCTTATTATTTAATTTTCTAGTATAAACATGGTTTATTATATAGCATGTAGTGTTCATAGCTTCAGCCCATAGATTTTTAGATAATTTCATGTTATTTAACATAACATTGGTCATTTCTTGAAGTACACGGTTTTTTCTTTCAACAACCCCATTTTGTTGAGGTGTCTTTGGTGTAGAAAATTCATGTGATATCCCTTGATCACTACAGAACTTCTCAAAATTTTTATTATCAAATTTTGATCCATGGTCACTTCGAATTTTTGAAACATTTGATTCCTTTTCAGTTTGAATATGCTTAAGTATCCTTTTCACTTCATCAAGAGTTTCAGACTTCTCTCTCATGAAAGCTACCCATGTATATCTAGTAAAGTCATCCACGATTACCAGAAAATATTTCTTTCCCCCTCAACTATCCATTCTGGTAGGTCCAACGAGATCCATGTAGAGAAGTTTAAGGGGTTTAGATGTGGCACTGGAGTTCACTTTCTTGTGACTACTCCTAGTTTGTTTCCCAATTTGACATTCACCACAAATCTTTTCCATTTTCTTTAATTTGGGTAGACCTCTTATTAACTTGTATTTGCTCAGTCTATATAGATTTCTGTATTGTACATGCCCAAGGTGTTTATGCTATAATTCGTTCTCATTGGTTTGGACCATGTAACACGATAATTTAGACAAGCTAGAGTTACTGACTATATAGCAATTCTCAAATGTTCTGCGATCAGTTAATATCACAGAACCATTCTCATTAGAAATCTCACATTCTTGATTAGTGAATTTCATATTCTGTTCATTATCGCATATTTGAGAGATGCTTAAGAGATTATATTTAAGACCTTTTACAAATAAAACATTCTCAAATGGAGGAAGATTGAAGAGTTGAACCATACCTTGGCCAATTATTCTACAGTTGCTACCATCACCAAATGTGAAAACTGTCAGTCATATCTTTGTAGTTGGTGAACAAATCTTTATCACCTGTCATGTGTCTAGAGCAACCACTATCTACGTACCACTTTGAATGACTTAAAGCCTTGAAAGCAGTGTAGGCAACCAGAGAAGTAACCTTAGAGACCCATTTCATTACCATTTTGGGTTTTGAAGCACTGTTGGTTTTTTTGTGCTTAAAGTTGTTATACACTTTACCATTAGAGTTAGATTTCAGAAGTTCCTTGAGTAAATCCACGATTTTTTCAGCTAAGGGGATATAATTCTGATTTCTAAAATTGATATGGTTGTTTTTGGGTTTTGTAGTTTGAAAAGTTTTAGGATTTTTAAAACTATTTCCATTCAGACTTGTCCCTTTTGAGTTGGAGGACTCTCCTTTAAAAAACTTAGGAGGAGTAATCTTATTTTTTAGAGGCGTATTTTTATCATAGCCCAGACTAGATCTATCTCCACATTTTCTTGATCCAGTTAGTAATTTTTCTAGTTTAGTATCACCATGGGCATACCTCCAAGTATCCTTTGAACTCAAGAGATAAGAGACTTCTAATTTAAGTTTTTCATTTTCTGATTTTAGATTTTCAACTTGGGACGTTTTGAAATCTATATTACATTTAGACTTTTTAAAACAATCAGAAAGATGTGATTTTTCTAAAATTAAGTTTTCAAAATCCTCTTTTAACTTTAAAAACTTTTCTTTTTGAAGTTTAAGTTTTACAACTATCTTACAACTTTTCCTGTATAGGGCATTATAGGCATCTTGTAAATCTTCATCATTTTCAGGGTCACTCCTCAGATTTTCATCATAAGTTAATTCACACCTTTCTGTGAAAGTGATTCTGACTAGAGTCATTAAGGCTTTGACCTCATTAGTAGATTCGGGTTCTGAATCATTCGACTCAGAAGAGGCTTTACAGCAGAACGATTCATCCCATATGGCCAACATACCTTTCTTCTTTGATTTGTCTTTCTTTGGACATTTGTTTACCAAATGCCCGTATTCACGACAATTAAAACATTAACTGTCTTTAAGAGATTTTCAATTTTTAGATTTACTCTTTTTCTTCTCAGAGGATTTTTGAAAATCAACTCTCCTTTTGCTCTTAAAAATCTTATAAAACTTCTTGACTAATAGTGTTATATCATCCTCTGAATTTTCACAATTAGAATTACTAGTATTATCTTGAGAAATACATTTAGATGACTCAAGGGCTATAGACTTACCTTTAGGAGCCTTGAAAATCAACTCATAGGTTTATAAAGAACCAACAAACTCTTCAACCCTCATATTATCCATATCACGAAGTTCCTGAATGACAGTCACCTTATAATTGAACCTTTCAGGCAATGAGCGCAGTATCTTTGCACAAACTTTACTTTCTGGAATGCTATATCTCTAAGACCCCACATTTAATTGGCTATGTCATTCAATTTACTATAGAAGTCCATGAATGTTTCACTTTCTTCCATACGTATTTCCTCAAACTTAGTAGTGAGGATTTGAAGTTTTCACTTTTTGACAATAGTCTTACTCTCATATGTCATTTCTAAGATATCTCAGGCTTGCTTTACAGTATCACAAGATATAATTCTTTTGAATTCATCTGGTGATAGTGCGCAAGTAATTGCATTTAAAGCTTTGGCATTGGCACTACTCTCGTTTTTCTGAAGAGTGGTCCATGTACTATATGGTGCCACTTTAACAGTTTTATTTCCATCAATGCCTAGAACTTCAGTTGTAGGTGGGTTCCAACTAGTCACTGTGCCTTGTCATACATTCTCATCGATAGACCTCAAAAAGATCCTCATTCGGGCTTTCCAATAGGCATAATTAGAGCCATCAAATGGTGGTGGCCTAGTAATAGAAAGGCTATCAAATTTGACATGTTAGAAGCTCAAGATCGCTCAGCTCAGGAAATGAATCCAAATAAGTGAGCTATTAGGCTTTGATACTACTTGAAAAGGGCGAGCTCTCAGTCGTAGAGGGGGTGAATAGGACTATGCCTAATAAAAATAAATTGTGAAAAATAAACAATGATAGCACAAATAAATCTCAAATAGTAGAAATATAGAGCAACCTCCAATGCACAAGTATTGAGAGGTTGATACAAATGTTGTTTTAAGGACAACCTGATACCAAAAACCAATGGCTTATGGTAGGACAACCTGATTTCTAGAATGGTCTTATGTTTTAAAATCCCAAACCAATATAGAAGAAAAATAAATAAATTAGGCTAAATGAAATAACTAAGGCTATTACAACATTCACCACAAGTGCATAAAGAAAATTACAATATTCAGCACCACACATACAAAAAAAAAAAATCATCCACCACAACACGAAAAATTATAATGGTTCGTGTGCGTACACCAACTGTTCAAAAACAACCACACACTACTCTACTCCTAATATCCACTCCCTCGAGATATAGGCTTTCACTAAGAAATAAGGTTTTCCAAGGTTCACCTTAAAACCTTCACAATTGTGTTTTTCAGATGGGCTATACACAATCACAAAAACCCCACAATGAGTTTTTCCTATTTGAATCTCACAAACCAAAAATGCAGAAAATTAAATTTGTACTTATCTAAAGATTCTTCTTCTAATGTAGCTCGGTAGAACCAATTCAATGTAGATGTAAATGTTCAATGTCCAATCCCACAAATGAAACGGCTCTAGGTCTAGATGAATTTTAAATTAAATCAACCTAGGGCTAGCTTGATTTGATGTTGATATCAAAAGGGTAAAACAAAATTCTATTTTTAATAGAATAAAATTAAATAGAGAGATCTCAAAATCAAATGCAAAAAAGCTATAATAGAATCTTAGAATTACTAAACAATAGCCTCATAATAGTAGGGACAATGTTCTCAGAGTTGTGTCTTGAATTTAGCTTGGAATGAATGAATAACTCTGAAATTCATCCTCTATTTATAGGTAAAAATATTGTTCTCTCAACTGGTCTAAGGGTCGGTTCAATTGGTCGTAGGACCAAACAAATTTCAAAATTTCTAGCGTGATAAGATAAACCCATTACTCGACTGGTCGAGTGGCCTGCTTGACTAGTCGAATGGGACCAAAAATGGTTACTGGACTTTGAGTCGAGCACTGCACGACTGGTCGAGCAGTGTCCACGACTGGTCGAGAGTCCAACAGAAAATTTTGAAAATTCTCAACAAATCTTGGACTGGTCGAGCCAGTGCTTGAACTATTCGAACAAAGACTAGGACTAGTCGAAGAAAGACCTATAAATATATATAATAACTCAATATTAATATGCAATGAATATGACCTAACCTATAGTCAATATAGGGTCATCCAAACCTTATTTGTGAGTTTGAAACATCGAAACATCGATAGCTTTGGTAACTCGTTCACTTGAAGTACATGAAGCTTTTCTTTGAAGTCTTAAACTTGAGCATGAGCTTGTGTTCTTGAGACTAAAAGAAGTAACTTGAGCCTTGAACTATTATTCTTGTACTTGAGCTTGTAGCCTTGAACTTTTGTATTTGAGCTTGTAGTCTTAAACTTTTGACAACGTTCTTTAACTTAAATGAAGAATAGTTTGGCGATGACGAAGATGGCTTAAAATGCATGAAGTTGATCTTTCCATATCATCTAAACAAGATACAGATTCCAAGTGATTTGGCACAATAAAATTTGACAATACCGGGTGTTAAATTTACAAGATAGCATTTACGATATCACCCAGATGCACAACTCCTCAAGGGAGTTAGAGTAGATGCCCCTATATTTGATGACCACTTGGACCCTAAAGCCTTTTTGGATTGGTTGGCGGATATGGACCATTATTTTGAGTAGTATAACATATCGGATGCTCGACGAGTCTGATTCACAAAGATGAAGCTTGTGGGCGAAGCAAAGAGGTTTTGGGCGATGGTTGAACGAAAGAAAGAGCGAGGGAACTCCCAATAGTCTATGGGGTAGAAATGAAAGGAACACTTAAAGAGAAGTACCTCCCTTTCTCTTATTGCCTACAGTTGATTGAGGAATGGCAATCCCTTCGACAAGGTTCCATGAGTGTGGTGGATTATATCGAGAAGTTCGAAGAGTATTCAACCCACTGTGAGGTTGATGAGGACCCAATATTCATCCCTGCTCGTTTTAAAATGGGCCTCTGTCCTGACATCAGGAGAGAGTTGCTCGCCAAAGACATAGACACTATTAAACAGTTGTACCAAGTAGTGTTAGACGTCCAGCAATACCTTAAGGCATCTGTGGGGAGGCGGTTTGACTTTTGTGAGTCCGGTGCTAAGGCCAATCCCACTGGGGCTAGACCTAACACAGGATTCCAAAACAAGCCTTTCAAGAATGTTCAGTCCAGGCCTAAGGATGATAAGGGTAAAGAGATTGTCGAGTCTAGTTCACATGAAAGTGGGGCCACTAGGTGTTTTAGGTGTTAGGGGTTTGGTCATTTTGCTTACCAGTGTGGCACGAGAGAGGGCACCAAATTATTATTCATTGATGGGCAAATAGAAGTAGTGCCCCCAGAGAGTGACAGCGAAGTAGAAGAATATGATCTCGTAGAAACCCCTAGTGATGAGGAAGAGGGAGCACAAAAGTCTTTGACCCTCACAATTGTGCGTTGCGCTTTAGCTCTAAAAGTACGCTGGTTTGTCAATTAGCGTGTATGTTGAGTCGGTGAGTCAGGTGAGCCTCATATGCAGATTGAACAAGCTTTCGCCTCAACCGGATATATGTTCTGAGCTCGTCACAGGTAAATCTAGGCTCACATCCCATGTCCCAAAACACCCAGGTACATAAAAACCTTAAAATTGTAAAACAACATAGGTTTTGTTTGCTTGAAAACTTATTTTTGTCAATAGGAAAATTCTTTAAGTTTTCAGCTGTTTTCAATGAATTGATAGTATATCAATGACATCGAATACTTGTTTTCAATGACATCAATACAGTCTTGATGATATCGAATTAGGGGTCTTTATTTGTCCAGCAACCTTTATATCTTTTAAATAATTTTCTCGACAGATCAACTGACCTTCGATGATGTCACGCCCCAAACTCAGAAATTGGGCTCACAAAATTCTCGATCGCCGAATCCGGCGCCGACAGCCTCTATAATGCTCCATTCTCGACTCTTGGCATCTATACACCAGGTTCCGATCCTGGGATCCTACAAGGAGGATTTCAAGCATAATTTTGATTCAGTATAAGCATAACCATAGGCATAACCCACGAACAATAATCACAAGAACACCATCAAAAAATCCACTATGATAAAAAAAACTTTGAATACAGTACATATGAAGGGAAATACAAGATAATGATAATAACAGAAACTCCAAAAGCTCGGCTACACACTTCAACTGCGACAAGTCTATGGCTGCGTCCTAGCATCACCTGCATGCATCAATCGTGCATAAGCTTATAGAAAGCTTAGAGGGTGGTGTAAGTGTAGACGTAATATAAGCGTGCTCAGAATGCAAGGTCAGAGAAATGCGGAATCATGTTTATGAGTACATGAATGCAATCAGTCGTACCAAGGCTATGCGTCCAAGATATGAATGCTATCGGCCATGTCAAGACCATGTGATGAGAGATACAGTTCAAGCATGCCAATCCTCATCATATATCAGTACAGTTCTCATTCTGGATAATCACCGAGGTTTAGTACACTCCAAATGGAACTGCCACTCTCCTAGCCGCACAGTCCAAGTGAGCATAAGAAACCCCACTATTTGTCTAACAAATAGTCTGTCAATACCTATCCGACACGTTGATAGCGGACCCATTCACGAGCTGGTCAAACTCAGCTTAGTATTGCCCCCTACTTTCGGACGAGTAAGGCCACAACCCTTTCCAACCGACCACGACACAGTGGGAGATGCGGCCTCCTGGTATTCGGCCCTCGTGTGCTCATATATCCACTCAGTCTCGACATTGAAGTCATTCTCTAGTACCATCAGGCTTAGAGATTTTCACCCAGGGACATCTATGGCGCCCCGATGCTTAGTAACAATATTTTCGGTATCCGATCCTGCCATCCATGTTGTGTTTGTGGAGGTCATAACCTTGATGTCGCTAGGGCATACAGTAATCATGTCATACAAATGTGAAGTGCATGAATCACACTACCAGTCATGCAACAGTCCTGTGTATACCGCACGCTCATGAAGGGAAACTCCGCCTATAAGGGAGCCCATAAACAATCTGCCCGAAGGCATATGCTATGACCAGTCACTCCTCATATCAAGCATACATATGATATGTATGAGCATGAATCATAGATCTATACTAAACAAGTTATGTGGTGTTGGGCTCTGTTCATAACAAAGATGGGCCTAGACGACTTACACACTATAAGTATGGGCTTAACAATGGGCCCTAGGGAGAGTGACAATGCGGACATTTAACCAACATCATCCTACAATGTGGACGTCAAACCATCATTGCTCCCAAGGCATGACCTGACATGAACATCATTACATAAACCATGGTGGAATCACACATTGCAATGGGCCTTATGTACATCCTATTGGGCCTCAACCCATGGGCCTCAGATACATCAAATGGGCCCTTAGCATGGGCCCCATATATATATCAAAGTGGGCCTCGGTGGGCGGGCCACAAATATGTTAAGTTGGCCTAATCACATGGGCCTTACATTCATCACAGTGGGCCTCATAACATGGGCCTCATATCTATTAAGGCAGGCTTCAACAACGGGCCTCATACAAATCAAGGTGGGCGTCAACAATGGGCCATAAATATGGTAAGTGGGCCACACCGCATGGGCCACATGTATATTAAATGGGCTGTACTCAAATATAAGTGGTGATAAGGATTTCTACTATTAGAATTCCCAAGGGTTTAATGGTGGACGTTCAAACCCACTATTTTCTATAATGTGATCCACCTAATCCTAGATTTGTCTTATATATATAATTTTTATTCCATCACAGGCCTTAAAATAATCTCCAAAATGGTTGGACGGTTTGGATGAAACACATGCATCATGGTGGGCCCCACCGTCGAAACAATGGACGGTGTGAAATACATACATCAATGCGGGGCCTACGGGCTTGCTGCCATCAAAAGGGGCAGCTATATCACTGCTGCACATGCAGCTTGCTGCACAAAAAGGGGTAGAAGTGGGTCCCACATAGGGCCCACCATCAAGTATATATATATATTACATAATATAATATAATATATATATATATATATATATATATATATATATAAGATCTTGATGTCACCTAAGAATATAAGGTTGCATATTTCAGTGGATCCCACATAGGGCCCACCATAATGTTCATCTGCCATCCAAACCGCTGATAAGGTCACACAAACCCTGGATGAAGAGGTAAAACAATTTTATAATGATCCAAAAATCCTATGACACCCAAAAGGTTTTCAATGGTAGACATTTAATCCAACTATTCTTGTGACGTGGGCCACCTGAGTCGCGTATATGGTTGATTTTTTGGGTGGCCCATAGCTAGGAGGGGGGCCCACCCAATGCACGGTGTGAATGTACATCACACATTATGGTGGGGCCCACAGCTGGGACCCACGGACGTCCAGCACAGGATGCTGCTATGTCCTGACGGTCAACAGCAGCAGCATCTGCTGCTGCTTTTGTGTTTTTTTTTTTAAACCGTTTTCTTGGGGTTTTTCGCAGGTGGCTCCCACCTTAGGAAAATCCAACCCAGCCACTGGTTTCTATGGCTCAATACAAACCCATCAAGCACAATATTTAATGGGTTTTGGTATACAGAAAAATCCTATGTTATGGCCCGCTAGGAAAAATCAAATTGAGTTCATTTTTTAGCTCAACGATTAAAATGATCTGAGGAAAAGGATGGACGTCTTGGATTTAGTACATACATCAAGGTGGGGCCTATAGGAGCAGCCCACCCAAAAGTTTAGAATCAAGCTAATATTATTATAAAGTTTGGATGGTTGATGGTGGGCCTCACATGTATGGATGATTTGATGCAACACATGCATCATGTGGTGGGGCCCACATTCACCAGCTTGGTGACATCAGTACACATACTCTATGCTAGCCACCCTTGCTAGGGATCTACACCAAGACCTCAAGTGTTGAAACTAGGTATCTCCACTCGGTCTGCCAATTAAGCTATGGATCTGGGTGAGCACTCCACAATGGAGTCCCACCGTCCAGAACATAAATTAGTGGGGCCCACTTCATCAAAACGGATAGAGAGAGAGAAGATGACACGTGAAGGGGAGGGACCTCGCCACTATTGGGCCCTCCCAAATACAATGCATGCATCAAGTGGGTCCTACAATAAATGGGCCCTTAGGAATCGAAATCGATGATGGATCACCCACCTCTAGGCCTTCTTCTTGATCCCTTGGACTCCTTAGCTCCTTACCTTCACTTTTGATGGAGGTTGATGGGGTTTTGATGGTGAGGATGAGAGATGAGAGGGTGGGCCACACTTAGCTTTTGGGAGAGTTGGGGAAGCTTGGATGTTTGGGGTTCTTAGTTGCTTGGAAGTGAAGAGATGGAATGAGAGAGAGAGAGGGAAGTAATGGCTAAAAGGGATGGGGTGATGTGGTGGTTGTAAGGAATGTATGGGTTTGTTTGATTTTTTTGTAAAAGAGGGATGGTGAGGGGAGAGAGAGTTGACTTAAGGGAAAAGGAGGGATAGGTTGGTTGTACTTGGGGTAAGGTGTGTACTTGACTTGGGTGATTGATTGATTGATGGTACACATTGTAGAGATTCCCTCGAAATTCGTAACGCGCGGCATTTCTTCGGGATGAACGCGGACCCACATCTCCTAGCCAGGGTATCGATTTGGTGTGCGAGTCACGGCGACGGCGTAGTTGCTAAGATATAAGTTTCGAATCGAGCCGACGTTGGTATGCAGGACCTAGCTTAGGATCGGGCGCAAACTTTGGATATGGATCGAGGGTTGCCAAAATTCGACCAGGAGGATCGTGGAAGCCTATGGAACGGTACGGACTATGATACGGGTCTTACAGATGACATCAGAATTCAATTTTCGATGACATCGAGGAAGGTTCGATCGCATTGAGAATGGGCTATCTCTGTCCAGCAAGCTTCATAAGTAAATCGTATTGTGCGGAGGACTCAAGTAGAGCCTCGATGACATTGGAATTCAAATCCCAATGGCATCGAGGGTTCGTCGATGTCAGCATATTTGGACAAAACATGTCCAGCAAGCTTAATTGGTATATCTTTTAGATTTTATTGAGGAATCGAGATACCATCGATATCATCGGAATTCAAATATTGATCTTATCGAACTTATGTCGATGGCATCGATTTTGGACGAAGGAATGTCCAGAGATCTGCTCAAGAAATATTTTGAAAAGTTCTATGGATCGATAAAGGGTTTGATCTCATCAATAGTTGAATTACGATATCATCGAAGTAATCTCGATGTCATCGATTTCAGCCCTTTATTGTCCAGCAAGCTCTTTATATATACTTGGTCAATAAATCAAACTATGTTTCGATGTCATCAGAGTTCAAATCTCGATGGCATCAATGCAGGTTCGATTTCATCGACCTTTGGCAAAAAGGTCCAGCTATGATTGTCAGTGGAGTTCATATCATCGAACTGTGATTCGACGTCATCGAAAGTATATGTTGGATGACATCGAATCCAATTCAATGACATCGAACTCTGTAAAAAAACTAACTGTTTTATTACCATTGGGACTTTTTACCTATGTAAGGAGAGCTTGTTCTTGGTTGCTACATTGAGAAAAAAAGAGTGTTTTGAGAGAGTTATTGCATATCACCTACCCTAAACCCTTTTTCCTCATAAAAGTTCATCCTTCAATCCACCTTCATCATTGATATTCATAAGTGGATTGGTTAATGAACTTCCGCATTCAAGAATCATCCAGCTATCACCTTAATGGCAAATCATTGAGTTGGGATCCCTTGAATGCTTAAGACCTCGGAATCACTCCTCCTTAATGATTAACATTCATTAGAGTAGATTCCAACATAACCTTGACCCAACCCATAGCCATACATTGGAGCATCATCAAGTGTTGTGGATAAAGGGAACTGAAGCATCTTCATCATCAAGGAGAATATCTTCATCAACGCACAAAATGAGGATCATCTACTTATCTATAAGTTAATAGAGTCCAGAGACCCTATGATCATACCTTGTGTAGGTTTGGGTCACAGGTACTTCTCACTCCTTACAAGTCCTCACAAGAGGCCTCCGACAGGATAGTACATTTGGGTGATGTGTGTTGACCCTTGCTCTTGTGTAGGGCATAAACCACTACACCAAAATTGTTAATTTGCGATGGATTTATGCGACGGACGAATGGTTTAACGACGGATCTAATTCGTCGCTAACGGAAAAATTCCATCGCTAATCCCTTCTCAAAAATCCGTGGTTTGTCGTAGAATTTTGCGACGGACCAAAATCCGTCACTAAAATCTGATTTACGACGGATTATGGTTTGTGTAAAGTGGCGACGGACTTAATCCGTCGCAAAATTTGATTTTGCGATGGAATATTAGTTGCAAATCCCTACTCAAAATAGCAATTCGCGACGGTTTTTAATTTCTTCTGTGACGGATCATGGTCCGCCGTAAAAGGACTTTTGCCTTAAACATTTTTTTTTTCATTTTTTTAAGAATATGGTGGAAAATTATGTTTTTTTTTTTTTAAAGTCTAATAATTATTTTTTAATAGAATTTCAGTGGTTTAATTGTACATATTTGTATATAAGATTATTTTTTAACAATTGATTGAATGCAATATATATATATATATATATATATATATATATATATATATATATAATATATATATATATATATATATATATATGTCATGTCTTGAACAGATATCTACATATATACATACATATATATATATATATAAATATATTTATATTTTTATATATATATATATATTTATTTTGTTTTTATAACAAATGCGTGTAATTTTTTTTTTTTTTTAAATTTAAAACTAATATTTAAATGATTTGTAACATCACATGAAAAAGAATATTGAGAAGTTTAAAAAATTTAACAATTTTTTAGGAAAAAAAAATGAGATTTTGAAAAAATAAAAATCTTGATTTAATAAAAAATCTATTTTTTTGGAAAAAAAAGAATATTGCAAAAAGTTGATAATTTTGAAAAAAAGAAATTGATTACGAGAAAAAAATAATATCCTGAAAAAGAAAATTATAAAGATAAAAAAATGTGAAAATTTTGACAACTTTGAAAAATGAAAATATTTTGAAAAAGAAAATGAGAGTTTGTATTTTCAAAAATAACATAAAATTGAGAAGTTCGATAAAAATTGACAAGTTTGAAAAAAAATGCTTTAACAAAATGGAGAAGTTCAAAAGAATTGAAGATTTTAAGATAAAATGATATTAAAAGATCAATACTTTAAAAAAAAAAAAAAACAAACATTTTGAAACGGAAAATAAATAAGTTGAAAAAATTTGTGATATTAAAAAATAATTAAAAATTGAAATTAAAAGAAAAACTTATTTATAAAAACACTAAGATTTTGAATATATATATATATATATATATATATATATATATATATATATATATATATATATATATATATATATATATATAATATAGCATTATAAAAAAAAAATTTGAAAAGTTGAAAACAAAAATAATGCTTTTGAAGAAAAAAAATCAGCATTTTGAAATTTTTGAGAAAAAAAAAATTGAGAAATTTTTTGAGATATTGAAAAAAAAAATTCAGAATTTGTATTTAATTTTTTTGAAATATTTTATAATAAAAATGATATTTTGTTAAAAGTTTTCAAAGAAAAATTAAGAGAAAAAATATACATTTTGAAAAAAATTATGATTTTTAAATGGAAATTGAGATTTATTTGGGAAAAAAATATATTTTTTACTAAATTATTAGGCACATCCACTAATTGAACCTTTAATTATTTTTGGACAATCTAATCAGTCCAGATTGAAGAGTAAATAACTTCAGATGATTAAATCAAATTTCACTCAAATTATTGATCAATCTTGTATGCCCAATCTCTTTCTCATATGTAGCCTGATTGGGATAAGTAATTAGTCAAATTGAGGGTATTGATCAGTAAAATAGAGTGAATAGATCAAACATGTAAAATGGGCCAAATATTCTGGTCAAAATTGTAACCCAACTTACTGACTTCATGAGAACCTAAGAAATGATGTTAGTAAGTTTTGTGGGCCCCATCATGATGTGTGTCAAACATCAACATCGTGCATTTGATGTGTCCCCTTTAGGTTATGAGATATCTCAAAAATCATCCCAAGTGGGACATACCATGTAAAACTATGTGAAGACATCCTAAAAAATATAAAAACACTTGGTGGGGTCCATATGAGTTTTGGATGCGGCTAAAACTTGGTCTGACCCCTCATCCAAGTGGGACACACATAACGAGTGGGTTGGATATGTGAATCACATTTAGGCAGGCCCGATATATAATTATGAATGTTTTAAGGAAACCCCTCTCCACTATATTATGTGTTGTGGCCCACTAAGTTATGGATTGACTTCATTTTTAAGCTCTTGACCCACCCAAGTCATAGATTGACTTTCTCTATACCGTTCAATGCTTTTCTCAGATCATTTTAAGATATTAACCAAAAAATGAGACGGGTCCAAGGCTTAAGGGGACTATAAAGTGGGGATTGAACGTCTATCATTAAAAACTTCTTCAGAGCTAGAGAAGTTTCAGATGAAGCTGATATATGTGTTTTCACTCCATCCGTGTCTACATGACCTTATGAATAGCTTGGATGGTATAAAAAGCATTACGCTGGTCTTAGAAAGGTTTCAACAGTGGGTGTCATTATCACCGCAGCTTCCTTTGGTGTGGTCCACCGGAGCCCTTTACCTGCGTCATTTTTTAATGCTCATATGTTAAATTGAACTGAGAAAAATGATGAACGGCATCGATGAAATACTTACATCACAGTGGGCCGAAAGAGCCCTGCCCAGGCTAATCTGTCTACGGCAGGGGTATCATTCGGATTCTTGGAAGGAAGCGGACAGCGTAATGAGTAACTAAGTAAGCTAAGTGTACTGAGTAAACTCTGTGGGTCCCACTATCATTCATGCATTTTATCCGGACCATCCATACATTTTAGCGGCTAAGTTAAGGTCTTTATGCCAAAAATGAAGCATATCCAAAGCTCAAATGGACCACACCACTGGAAAGAGTGTGATCCCACTGTTTTTTGCCATGTGGTTCACGGTTTGGATATAAAACATACATCATGATGGGACCCACGGAACTTGCTGACGTGAATACACCAGCCAATCTGCTTCCGTCGGCACATAAATTGGTTGCGTACAGAGTTACCAGGCTCTAATCGTATTGAGTAAACTCGGTTGGCCCACCGTGAATGCGTGTATTTTATCCACACCGTCCATCTGTTTTTCCATATCATTTTAGGGGTTAAGCCCAAAATTGAACCATATACAAAGCTTAAGTGTACCATACAAACTTAAGTTACCAACTTCGACTAGCACGTGCGGACAGCGACGTTGAGGACGAAACTACCCCTCCTTTTCACTTTCACTGCGAAGACGAGCGCTGACGCTCCTCCAACTGACAGTTGTGCGAGCGGCTTAAAAGAGATCAAAGTTACATGGCCCCACAGCTATGTATTTATTATATCCACAACGTTCATCCATATTTCGAGATCATTTCGGAGCATTATCCAAAAAAAGAAAATCATATCCAATGATCAACTGGGCCACACCACACAGAGCAGCGGAAAATTGATTTTCATCGTTAAAACTTTTGTAGGGCCCACCATAACATTTATTTTCCATCCAATCTATTCATAAGGCCACAAAGACCTGGATGAAGAGGAAAAACGATTTTCATAATGATCCAAAACTTGTGTGGCCCCTAAAAGGGTTTCAACGGTAGACGTTCAAGTAGAATGGTAATGGCGTGAGGACAGCGATACGGATATAGCTACGGTTATAATCCGTAGCTATAGCAGTAAGTCGGCGATCAATCATAGATTCCAGGATTCCACCGCAAGTTGCTGTCCCTATCGGCGATTAATCATGAACCTTGCGTTTCCACCCCCCGATCTATAGCTACGGATTATAACCATAGCTATAGCCGTATCCCACCACAAGTTGCTGTCCCTATTGGCGATTAATCGTAAACCTTGCAATTCCACCCCCGATCTATGGCTACGGATTATAACCGTTGCTATAACCGTAGCTATAGCCGTATCCCAACACACTTTTTTTTTTTTTTTTTTTTTTTTTTTGCATGGAGAATTTTATTCTACCTACATTTTTTTCTAACACATATTTATATAAATATGTAAATATAAGAATATAAAAAAAAAATCTTTTTTTTTCATTTCTTTCTTTATTCATATAATAAGAATATTTTCTAAACGCAAATTAGTTACTTAACGTACCATATATAATTTTAGGGCTGAAAGTTGGGCGAGCTCAACCCGACCAACTTGTGACTGACCTGACATTGGGTTGGGCTTGGTCAAGATGTATCGAGTTTGGTCTTGGGGTTGGGCCATACAAACAACAACTCAATAAAACTTGGGTTGGGCTTGGGTTGAAGTCTTGGAAATTGCCAGGAAATGCATGGAAATGACCGTGAAATGAAGGAAAATGACCATGAAATGCATGTAAATGACCATGAAATGTATGGAAATGACCGTGAAATAAAGGGAAATGACCATGAAATGCATGGAAATGACCGTGAAATGAAATGGAATCGCTAGGATTGACCGTGAAATGCATGAAAATGACCATGAAGTGAAAGGAAATGACCGTGAAATGCATGGAAATGACCGTGAAATGAAACGGAATCGCCGGGATTGATCGTGAAATGCATGAAAATGACCATGAAATGAAACGAAATCGCCGGGATTGACCGCGAAATGCATGGAAATGACCGTGAAATGAAACGGAATCGCCGGGATTGCCCGTGAAATGCATGGAAATGACCGTGAAGTGAAGGAAATTGACCGTGAAATGCATGCAAATGACCGTGAATCAAAACGGAATCGCCAGGATTGACCGTGAAATGCATAGAAATGACCGTGAAGTGAAGGAAATTGACCATGAAATGCATGGAAATGACCGTGAATCAAAACGGAATCGCCAGGATTGACCGTTAAATGCATGAAAATGACCGTGAAGTGAAGCGAATTGACCGTGAGTGAGGGAAGCTAGAAATTCAGCGAGGCATGGAAATGACCGTGAAGTGAGGGAAATGACCGTGAAGTGCATGGAAATGACCGTGAATCAACATGGAATCCCCGTGATTGACCGTGAAATGCATGGAAATGATCGTGAATCAACACGGAATCACCGGGCATGACCGTGAAATGCATGGAAATGACCGTGAAGTGAAGCGAATTGACAGGGAATTGAGAAATTAAGCGGGCCAAACTAGCCTAACTGGAAAATGAGCGGGACAAACTGGAAAATGAGCGGGACAAACTAGAAAATGAGCGGGCCAAACAGAAAATGAGCCAGCCAAATCAGAAATTGAGCAGGACAAACTGGAAATTGAGCAGGGGAAACATGAAATCAGCGGGGCAAACTAGAAAATCATTATGCCCACTGGAAAATGAGCAGGGGAAACATGAAATCAGCGGGGCAAACTAGAAAATCATTATGCCCACTTTTTCCTGTGGTATGATCCACTTGATATTTTGATATGCTTCAATTTGGGGCTCAACCCCTTAATTAGATAGAAAAACAGATCGACGGCGTTGATATACTATATGAAACAGATTGACTACTCCCCCTACCACCAGCTAATGGCTGTGTTCGGTGCTCTGTGGGCCCCATCATGATGTATGTGTTTCAACCATGCTGTCCATCTTTTTTTATATATCGTTTTATGATATTATACAAAAAAATGTGGTATATCCTGATCTCAATTGGACCACATTATAGGAAACAATGTTTAATGAACATCGACCATTAAAAACCTTTTGGTGGCCATAAAAGTATTGGATCAAGCTGATCTTTGTTTTTAGCCTTCATCTGGGTCTTTATGATGTAATAAACATATTGGATTTCAGATAAACAGTACAATTGGCCTCGGGAGGATTTAAATGATGGATATCCAATCACTATTGTTTTCCTGTATTGTGGTACATCTAAGATTTATATCCCTCATATTTTTAGGAAAAAGCCCTGAAATGACAATAGGGAAGGATGGAGATTTCCTACTAAGCAGTTTCAGCAACATAGCCATTGGAATGTTGTCTATGTAATGAAGGACTTGGTCCCATGGCTGGCTCGTGGTAGACTCAGGACATGATTTAAGGTCTAATTTGAGGCCCACATATCTAATCAAATTCCATTGATTGGAATTGGTCCTACATATCCAGAACTGGTAGCCTTATTGTTGGGTTTATGCAAAAAACCATAGAGTATGGGAGGGTTTCATACAACCATACACATATCCAAGCCCATGCGGTTGTACATAGAAGAAGTAGCTGAGTGGGTTTTTGGAGTCATTAAGTTGGGACCTCTTATTAAATTTTCTTTCCTTCATGATGGATGGATTAAGTCGAGTTCGACTCGTGTCGAGGTGGGCCAAGCTCGGCTTGACTCGTCCATGCTGAGTCAAGTCGAGTTCGAGTCGAGTCGAGTTGCAATACACCATAGTTGAACTCGGCTTGAACTCAACTTTACTCGCCTCGAGTTGGCCTTTCAATCCGAGTTGTCTTAGGTTTGATGTTAATTTTGTAGGAGCTGTATATTGTTGTGAATGATGTCTTTACTTCACAGTCATTACCATGCATTTCACGGTCAATTACGGCGATTTCGTATCTTTTCACGGTAATTTCCATGCATTGTTCAGGTCTGTTCATGGCTCTGGAGGTGGATGGCCCGCTCAATTTCCAGTTTGTCCCGCTCAATTTCCTGTTTGGCCCGCTCATTTTCCAGTTTGTCCTGCTCAAATTCTAGTTAGGCCCGCTCAATTTCGATTGGGTCCACTCAATTTCGATTTGGCCGCTCAATTTCGATTTAGTGTGAAATTCTAGTTTGGCCCGTTCAATTTCGAGTTTAGCCCGCTCATTTTTATCCCCCGCTGATTTTCTCGTTTGTCCCACTCAATTTCTAGTTTGGCCGCTCAATTTCCGTTTGTCCCACTCATTTTCCGTTTGTCCCGCTCAATTTTCGGTTTGGCTCGCTCAATTTCGGTTTGTCTTGTTGAATTTCAGTTTGTCCCGCTCAAATTTCAGTTTGGCCCGCTCAATTTCTAGTTTGTCCCGCCCAACTTTCAGCCATAAAATCCTATATGATACATCAAGTAACTAATTTTGGTTTAGAAGATATTCTTGTTATATGGTTAAAGAAAGAAATGGAGAAAAAAGAGATAAAATTTTGTTTATATGTTTATATATACATATTGATTATAACTATGTGTAGGTGGAATAAAATTCTCCATGTCAAAGAAATGGATACGAATAAAATTCTCCATGTCAAAAAAATGGATTAATCGCGGATCTTGGGATTCCACCGCAAGTCGCTGTGATGATCGGAGATCAATCGCGGATTTGGCGATTCCACCCCAACTCGCTGTGAGGTTCGCCGATCTATGGCTACGGTTTATAACCGTAGCTATAACTATACCCTGATTTTTTTTTTTCGTTTCTTTTAGATGGAGAATTTTATTCTACCTATATTTTCTCTTAACACATATTTATAAAAAGTTAATCCCACATGTGACTAGCAGGCAATTTCCTACATTTAAAAACATTATAATCATTCATTCATTTAATTACCACCTGCATAATTATATATACATTCAATGACAATCATTCATTCAATAATGAATCAATTACAATCCTTCATTCAGACTAAAACTTACAATTATAATCATTCGTTTAATAATGAATCAATTACAATCCTTCATTCAATCAATTACAAGTACAATTACAATACTGATGAAAATACAAATCTTGGTGAGTCTGTGTGCACTCGCATATGGCCAGGTGCATCCTATGGTGAGTCTGTGTATATATATACATACATACAATCCTATGGAAAAAATAAATGAAAAGAGAGAGAACATATGAGAGGTGATCCTTATCTCCTTTGATGGTTCAAGCTGCATGTGCCTTACCCAACTTCTTATAAGGAGAAGTTATATGGGTCTTGGAATAATGTTGGTGACAAATCCACCTTGCCTATTAATATTATCATATTGTGTTAGGACATGACTCTAAAAATGAGATAAATCCAAAATCTCAAATAAACTATGCTATAAGAGATAGTGGAGATGGAAATTGATGCATTGTGATGCTTGAGTTCGAGTATGCTTGCCAACAAAGCAAGATTTTTTTGTTTGTTGCCATGTGATTGGGCTACATTATTACATCAATCAAGTTCGGGTTCGGGATCGGGTTTAGGTTTGAGTTTTCAAGTTTAGGTTTAGGTTTAGGTTAGGGAGTTGAGATTAAGAGTAGGTGTAGGTTTACGTTTAGGGATTTAAGAATACATTTAGGTTTTAGATTTAGGTTTAGGTTTTAGGTTATATGTTTAGGTTATAGGTTTAGGGAATTGATAATACGTTAAGGTTTAGGTTTAGGAAATCTGGTTCAATGTGTTTAACCTCCACTAAAACCATTTGCTTGTTTGCGTAAAAATAGACTTGTTGATGCTTTATGCCATGAGAGTTTCACCTTCTCTATTAATTGCATCGTACCACAACAACATAATCACTAAATCATGTGGATGATGAACAAAATCATGAAATCCAGTAAAAAAAATGAACCTCTTTGTTGCTAGCACTGATAACTCAACCAAACAAAGAAGAGACTATCTTCTAGCCAGCAAGATTAGAAAAGAGTGACCATGAAATGCATGAAAATGACAACAACTCGATAAAACTTGGGTTGGGCTTGGGTTGAGGTCTCGGGAATTGCCAGGAAATGCATGAAAATGACCATGAAATGCATGGAAATGACTGTGAAATGAAATGGAATCATCAGGATTGATTGTGAAATGTATGAAAATGATCGTGAAGTAAAGGAAAATGACCATGAAATGTATGGAAATGACTGTGAAATGAAACGAAATCGTCGGGATTGACCGTGAAATGCATAGAAATAACCGTGAAATGAAACGGAATCGCCGGGATTGACCATGAAATGCATGGAAATGATCGTGAAATGAAACGGAATCGCCGGGATTGCCCGTGAAATGCATAGAAATGACCATGAAGTGACAAACTGAAAATTGAGCGGGACAAACTAGAAATTGAGCGGGCCGAACTGAAAATTGAGTGGGCCAAACTGGAAATTAAGCGGGCCAAACTGGAAATTGAGTGGGCAAACATGGAAATGAGCGGAACAAACTAGAATTTCAGCGGGCCAAACTGGAAATTGAGCGGGCAAACATGAAAATGAGCGGGACAGACTGAAAATTGAGCGGGACAAACTGGAAATTGAGCGGGCCAAATTGAAATTTGAGCGGGACAAACTGGAAATTGAGCGGGACAAACTGAAAATTGAGCGGGATAAATTGGAAATTGAGTGGGATAAATTGAAAATTGAGCGGGCAAACATGGAAATGAGCGGGACAAACTAGAATTTCAGCGGGCCAAACTGAAAATTGAGCGAGCAAACATGGAAATGAGCAGGACAAACTAAAAATTGAGCTGAAAAAAATGAGCAGAGCAAACTGAAAAATGAGCGGGCCAAACTGGTAATTAAGGAATCTTAAGCACTTTCGTGGGTCCTAAAGGCAACTATCAGCAGTTTGGATAACTGAACAATGGCCCCCACATGTAGAACTCCTTAAATCCTGAATGGCATGTTGTATAAGCTTTAACAAACACTTCAAAAACCAAAACATGGCATACTATATTAGCTCAACCAATAGCTATTAAAAACACAATTGAATCTCTAAAAATATAAAAATAAGAAAAGACCTAAAAAGGGCCACAATCAACTGAAACCAAAACTTTTGTAGAAAACATAATCTTAGAAAAATCATAGACAACAAAGAAGAAGATTAATTGGATAACAAAGATTGATCAATCAATATGATTTTATATATTTATGCTCCATCGACAATAGGGCCCACAATAAATCAGCATTTCTGTATGATATAATCAACTGCATCTCTCCAAAAGTATCAGATGCGCATTCCAAGCATGTAAACGCGAAGCCTATTCATTATTGCAGATAGTGGTTGAGACAGGTCTTATTGGAAGACAAGCCAGTGGATCTGTTACCATAACTGATGGGGAAACTGTAAGTTGCTATGTTTTCTTTATGTAGGCATGATTTATTTTCCCTTGTAAGAAATAGATTCTTTCATATGCATATTACTCCTTTTAGTTGGGGATTTATTTTAGTGCTCAACTAGTAGTCCTTGGAATATTCATTTGAGCGGGACAAACTGGAAATTGAGCGGGACAAACTGAAAATTTAGCGGGCCAAACTGGACATTGAGCAGGACAAACTGGAAATCGAGTGGGCCAAACTGAAAATTGAGCAGGCCAAACTGGAAATTGAGCGGGCCAAACTGGAAAATAAGCGGGACAAACTAGAAAATGACTGGAAAATGAGCGGGCCAAACTGGAAAATGAGCGGGACTATCGGGAAAATGAGCGGGACAAAATGGGAATTGAGTGGCCAAATTGGAAAATGAGCAGGACAAAATGGGAATTGAGCGGCCAAATTGGAAAATGAGCAGGCCAAACTGGAAATTGAGCGGGCAAACATGGAAATGAGCGGGACAAACTAGAATTTTAGCGGGCCAAACTGGAAATTGAGCGAGGCAATCTAGGATTTGAGCGAGGAAAGCTAGAAATTGAGCGAGGGAACCTACAACAATGCCGACGCTGAGACTGTGCGGCATTTCTACACTTCAATTTGAAATCCAAACATAAAGTCACTGACCTTTGACCTAGCATTCGAAAATTCCCTGATACCCTTTAAGGTGACTGACATTAAGAGGATTTCTGGGGTGCCACGCGGGACAGTGATTGTTCGACATAGGGATTCGAAGCAGTCCAAGTATAGGGACGAGAGGACTGTTCAGATTTGTGGCGAACCTAAAAATTGGATGATCATGTAATAATGGTGTGGGGCTGATCATGTTTGCATGTGAGTTGAGTTGGTAATCAAATGTGGGCTTAATTGTGTTTGCATGTGAGTTGGCAATAATGTATCGGTGGGTTCTGTGCTATTTTGTGCTACCAACTACTAAGCATGGCATATCTTGTGTGTGGGTGTTTTGTGGTTGGCCGTTTGTTTGGCAACTGCTATTCCATGATCCTACTTTGCTTGCTTGCCCTCACCCTTTCAACAATCTGCCATTTAAAGGCCAATCCCAAATCACTATGAGAAGGAATAAGATAATGATGATGCCGATGGCAGCGGCAACGATCAAGAATAGCAAAGCACGGATAAAGACTAGGTTAGAAAGTCCCAACGAACCAAAACTAGGAGATTTTCCATCTAACCTGCCTTTTATTTTATTTTATTTTATTTTATCTATGCATACACTTGTGCCACTATATTCATGAAAGTCTGGGAAAACCTTAGAAGAGTCTAAGATCATGTTTTAATTCCCCATGTTTTTCACTCCCCGCCTAGAAGTTGGGGCAAGATTTATGACCAAAAGGAATTCATGGGAAATGTAAAAACCAACCAAGAACTGATTTATTTTTTATTTTGCCTAGAAACTAAGGAATTACTAACCTAAGAAATGTAAAACTCAGCAACCAAAAATTTTCCTCACATAATGAATGTATTTTATTCAAGCCCACCATTCATCTTTTCAACTCATTTTCAAGCTTGAATCCGAAAATGAGGCAGATCCAAATCTAAGGTGGGCCACACCATAGTAAATTACGTAATCTAAGGTGGACCCCTGACTCTCCTCTTTTATGTAGTAATACTTGGTGGCCTTATCTTGTGTCGATTTTCTTTTGGATTGTTGGAAGCTGTCATTCTGAATCAGGTCAAGATGATCTCTTAGTTTTTTCATATACCTTCTAATATTTGGTCATCTGTGACTTGATGCAACAGCTCATTGGAAGGATGATAATCATCTATAGGAAATTAAGGATAGCATTCGTTCCTTGTAAGTACTGAAAGTATTGAACGATGACAGACTATAGTAAGTTTTCGTAGATGCAACATGCTAGTGTCTTTATGTGTGCACATGCATGTATAAGTGCTTTTGTGGCATGCATATGTAGCACTTATACGAAATTCATGTTTATCTTGGGGCTGTTTGGTTAGCCTTGAAGTTGTATTCAGATAGAACTTTTTGAATGCATTTGTCTAGCTACGCTTGTTCGAAGCTTCTTGTATGGATAAGAAAATCTTCAAATTTTAAAGATGCTGGAGAATGAGATGGAGGATAGCAGGAGTGGCACCATTAAGACAAGTGATGTATACTATGACGTTCTTCCCTCCTTTGTACACTACTTGTACACTAACACCCATTTGTTGTTAGTGAGTCCATACATATTTATGTTGAAAGCACTAAAAAATGAGAGTACCAAGCTTCTTTAAGCTACCTCAATAGTATGTAGAAAACGGGGACATAAAACATGCATATGAAAAAGATTTTGGTCAGTTGGGGTTCTCCCCAAGTTGATGAAAGAAAGAAAATAGATGGATTCTTGCTTCTTCCAAGCTGCATTTGCAGTTCTACTGACAGTTCTTGGCCTTAGCACCATGATCTGATGAACATTTGCATTGCATGCAGTCTGCAATACTTATCCATTTATGTCGTCAAACCTACCTTTTTCTTTTAAGTTGTTTCTTTATTTCTTAGCATATACTTTGAAGGACAAAAATCCTTCATATCAGTGACCTTGCTTTGATTTTGTATTATGATTCAATAACAGTCACTTGAATGGGTTGCTTTCGAGTTTCAACACTTGATGTAAAAGTGCATTTGGATTTCATAGTTCCCATGGTTGTCATAATTCATTGCAGAACATACTGACATAGGATGGTCTTGGTGGTGTGGGCTATTTTTTGCCTATTTTGCATCTTCTATTTCTCTTAATTTGGTTATGTTAGGTCACTCTTTTCTAATCTTGCTGGCTAGAAGATAGTCTCTTCTTTGTTTGGTTGGGCTATCAGTGCTAGCAACAAAGAGGTTCATTTTTATTTATTTTTACTGGATTTCATATTTTGTTCATCATCCACATGATTTAGTGATTATGTTGTTGTGGTACGATGCAGTTAATAGAGAAGGTGAAACTCTCATGGCATAAAGCATCAACAAGTCTATTTTTACGCAAACAAGCATATGGTTTTAGTGGAAGTTAAACACATTGAACTTGATTTCCTAAACCTAAACCTTAACATATTCTCAATTCCCTAAACCTATAACATAAACATATAACCTAAAACCTAAACCTAAATCTAAAACCTAAATGTATTCTTAAATCCCTAAACGTAAACTTACACCTAATCCTAATCTCAACTCCCTAACTTAAACCTAAACCTAAACTTGAAAACCCAAACCTAAACCCGATCCCGAACCCGAACTTGATTGATGTAATAATGTAGCCCAATCACATGTCAACAAACAAGAAAATCTTGCTTTGTTGGCAAGCATACTCGAACTCAATCATCACAATGCATCAATTTCCATCTCCACTATCTCTTATAGCATAGATTATTTGAGATTTTGGATTTATCTCATTTTTAGAGTCATGTCCTAACACAATATGATAATATTAATAGACAAGGTGGATTTGTCACCAACATTATTCCAAGACCCATATAACTTCTCCTTATAAGTTGGGTAGGACACATGCAGCTTGAACCATCAAAGGAGATAAGGATCACCTCTCATATGTTCTCTCTCTTTTCATTTGTTTTTTCCCTAGGATTGTATATATCTATCTATATATATATATATATATATATATATATATATATATATATTAAAACTAGATTAGGCTCAACCTAGACTATACTTAATTGAACCCAACCAATTTTAACTAGCTCTAAGATGATGAACTCGTCTAGCCTCAATTTCGAGTTTGGCCCGCTCAATTTCCAGTTTGGGGTCAAATTGGAAGTTGAGTGGGACAAACTGAAAATTGAGCAGGCCAAACTGAAAATTGAGCGGGATAAACTGGAAATTGAGCGGGCGTCGCTCAATTCTTCAGTTCCCTCACTGAATTTCTAGGTTCCCTCGCTAAATTCCTAGGTTCCCTCACCAAGCACACTGGAAGGATTGCAAATCTAGGGGGTTTCTAATCTTGGGGGTTCCAAATCCAGGGTTTTACAAATCCACGCTCCCAAATAGGCCCAAGGATTGTTAAGTAGCTGTAATTTTTGAGGCGTAAACGATCCATGCTGATTAGTAAATATGGATGGACAGATTTGCACCTCACACTGCCAAGTGTACTGGGTATAGATGGCTTTACCATACTCCGATTTTTTCCTCTCCTCTATGTCATCGCCCTTTGGATATGCCCACTACAAGTTCAACCGGAATACGTAGATGCGCCGAACGCACTGAAGCAAGCCCACCCATCGGCCAACCGACACACTCATGTTGAATGTATACCGTCGGTTATCATTGTTTTAACCGTCCGTTTCTTTATACATGCCTGACCCACCCAACCAACAAAAATTTTAAGAAACAGAAAATTCACCATCAGAACCACCTTTATGAGCGCCCATGATCCCACAAGGATGCGGTTTGGTCGGTGACCCCAGCACCAGCCAGATAGTTGGTGTCAAAGCTATGTGAGCCACACCATTATGTATGTGTTTTATCAACAATCTATCCAATTTATTTCAGCTCATTTTAGGCTATGAGCCAAAAAATGAGGCAGATCTAAAGCTCAAGTGAACTACCCCACAAAAAACTGTGGGGATTGAATGCTTACTGTTGGAAACTTCTTTAACGCACACAAAAGCTTTGGATCAAGTTGATATTTGTGTTTACCCATCGTACATCATGTGAACTCATGAGCAGGTTAGATGGCAAATAACCATCACTTTAGGCCCTGGGAAGGTTTCAAATGTGGACATCATTCTCACTATTGTATCTTGTGGTTTGATCCACCTGAGCTTTGGATCACTTCATTTTTGGACTCATGCCTTAAAATGAGCTGAAAGAATGGATGAACAGCATGGATTAAACACATACTTCATAGTGGGGCCCATAGCTTTTGCACTAGATAGCTGGCTCATGTTGGGTCACCTACTAGTTTTTAATGGTGGATATTCAGTCAACACTGTGTTCTTGTAGTATGGTTCACCTTAGATTTGTACATCTCATTTTTTGTCTTATGCCATAAAATGAGCCGGCTAAATGATTGAACTGAGTGGATAAAAGAGATACATCATCATGGAGTTCACAGATCAGCTAATTGGCTGGTGCTGCGGTCAATAGCCTATTTACATCCTTGATCGTGCGTCAGTAATCAGCAGTCCTATTCTAGTTTCAATGGACTGCTTTCGACAGATGAGCCTGATTAGCCAGGGTTTAGAACATATGAAAGCCTAATTAGCCAGGGTTTAGATTCATGATCATTTCAATGCACTTCACGGTCAATTCCCTTCACTTCACGGTCATTTCCACGCATTTCACGTTCAATTTGCTTCACTTCACGGTCATTTTCATGCATTTCACGGTCAATTCCAACGATTCCGTTTAGATTCACGGTCATTTCGATGCACTTCACGGTCAATTCCCTTCACTTTGAGGTCATTTCCATGCATTTGACAGTCAATCCCGCCGATTTTATTTCCAAGTTTTATCGGTTGGTGTTTGTATGATGGCATATCGAGGGTTTAGAACATATGGAAGCCTAATGGACAATAGGGTATTTTCTCGTATTCCTCTTGGTTTTTCCTCTCCGTAGTTTCGGGATGCCTCTACACTGAGAGAGTTCCTCTTTTTATAAAGAGAATCTGAGAGGATTAGGAAGAGTTGGTTTACAATAGGGATAAGGTCTTTGTATCCAACCTCATCTCTATCCCCTTTCAATTAGATCCCAATTTGAGAGAGAGGCATGCACATAGATAAAAGGATATCTACTCAGAGATATTCCATGGGAAAACCATGTAGGACCCGCTCAATTTCCAGTTTGGCCCGCTCAATTTCCAGTTTGTCTCGCTCAATTTTCAGTTTGGCCCGCTCAATTTCTAGTTTGGCCCGCTCAATTTTCAGTTTGTCCCGCTCAATTTCTAGTAAATTTCCTTCACTTCATGGTCATTTTCATGCATTTCACGGTCAATTCACTTAACTTCACGGTCATTTCCACGCATTTCACGGTCATTTCTAGCGATTTCGTTTAGATTCACGGTCATTTCGATGCACTTCACGGTCAATTCCCTTCACTTCACGGTCATTTCCACGCATTTCACATTCAATTCGCTTCACTTCACGGGCATTTTCATGCATTTCATAGTCAATTCCAACGATTCCGTTTAGATTCACGATCATTTCCATGCACTTTACGATCAATTCCCTTCACTTCACAGTCATTTCCATGCATTCCATGGTCAATTCGCTTCATTTCACGATCATTTCCAACGATTCCGTTTAGATTCGTCGTCATTTCGATACACTTCACGATCATTTCCACGCATTTCACGGTCAATTTGCTTAACTTCACGGTCATTTCCATGCATTTCACAGTCAATTTCGATGATTCCGTTTAGATTCAAGGTCATTTTGATACACTTCATGGTCAATTCCTTTCACTTCACGGTCATTTCCATGCATTTGACGGTCAATCCCGGTGATTCCGTTTCCAAGTTTTATTGGGTTGGTATTTGTATGGCCCAACCCCAAGACCAAACCCGATACATCCTACCCAAGCCCAACCCAATGTTGTGTGGGTCACAGGTTGGTCGGGTTGAACCCGCCCAACTTTCAGCCCTAAAATCATATATGGTACGTCAAGTAACTAATTTTGGTTTAGAAGATATTCTTGTTATATGAATAAAGAAAGAAATGAAAAAAGGTGAGAAAATTTTTTTATATGCTTATATATACATATTTATATAAATATGTGTTAGAGAAAATATAGGTAGAATAAAATTCTTCATGTAAAAAAAAAAATAAATAAATAAATAAATTGGATAGTGATACGGTTATAGCTACGGTTATAATCCGTATCCATAGCTTTTTTTTTGAATCTGGGATTAATCCCGGATTCCGCGATCCATCCCTACATCGTACAGCAAGCTGCGATGGAATCCCGGAATCCGCGATTCATCCAGGATTTTTTTTTTTTAAGAATTTTTGTTGCTTTTGTGAGTCTCATCATGAGGTTTGTGTTATATCCAAACCGTCCATCTATTTCGCAAGCTCATATTAAGGCTTGAGACAAAAAATAAGACAGATCTAACTATCAAGTGGACCACACTGTAAAAGGCAGTGGGAAATTGAACGTCTACCATTGAAACCCTTTAAGGGGTTACAGAAGTATTGGATCACTATGAAATTTGTTTTTCCTCTTCATCCAGGCCTTTGTGACCTTATGAATAGATTGGATGGAAAATAAATGTTATGGTGGACCCTACAAAAGTTTTAACGGTGAAAATCAATTTCCCCGCTGCTCTTTGTGGTGTGGTCCAGTTGATCTTTGGATATGATTTTTTTGGGGATAATGCTCCGAAATGATCTCGAAATACGGATGAACGTTGTGGATATAATAAATATATAGCTGTGGGGCCATGTAACTTTGATCTCTTTTAAGCCGTTCGTACAACTCTCAGTTGGAGGAGCGTCAGCGCTCGTCTTCGCAGTGAAAAGGAGGGGTAGTTTCGTCCTCAAAGTCGCTGTCCGCACGTGCTAGTCTAAGTTGGTAACTAAGGTTTGTATTCCTTCATAAAAACCGCTGGATAAAAGGTTTTGTCTACAGTGGTCATTTTCTCCATGCCATGCGAAGAGTTATAAGATGCTCTGCGAGAGTACGATGGATCCGAATATCCGTTGATCAGATTTACGCATGATTTCCAGCGTTGAAACCTTTCTAAGGCCCCTATTGATGTTTTCTTGTCATCCAACCTGTTCATAAGATCACACAGTCATGGATGAATGGAAAACACAAATATCGTCTTGATCTAAAACTTCCTGGCTCCCATGAACATTCAACGGTGGATGTTCAATTCACACTTTTCCAGTGGTGTGGTCCACTTGAAACTTTGGATATGCTTGAATTTTTTGGTTTAAAGCCTAAAATTACCTGATAAAATGGATGGACGGAGTGGATAAAATTCATGAATGACGGTGGGCCCACAGAGTTTACTCTGTACGCAATCCCCTTCCGTCCGCGCAATGCCCGGTGTACCGCACCAGCAACTGTGTGTTGACGTCACCAAGTTATGTGGGTCCCATCATGAGGTATTAGTTATATCCAAACCGTCCGTCCACTTGGTAAGTTGGTCATAAGGCTTGATAAAAAAAATTAAGACAGATCCAAAAATCAAGTGGACCACACTGTAAAAAGCAGTGTAGGATTGAACGCCTGCCATTAAAACCCTTTTTAGGGTTACGGAAATTTTGGATCAATATGAAATTTGTTTTTTTACCCTTACGAAGAGATTGGATGGAAAGTGAATGTTACTGTGGGCCACTTGAGAGTCGGTTTAACGGTGAGAATCGTTGTCCCACTTCTAATTGGGGTGTGGCCCACTTGAGCATTGTAAATTACACATTTTGGGATCAGGATCTAAAATGATCTCTCCAAATTAATGAACGGTGTAGATATGATAAATACATTATTGTGAGGCCCATTTAACTTTGATCTCCTTTGAACCGTTCGTACAACTCGGAGCTGGAGGAGCATCAGCGCTTTCTCTCTCTCTCTCTGGAGACTCTCCTCTGTCTCTCTCTCTCTCGCCCTAATCCCCTCCCTGTCCTCGCTCTCTTTCACTCTCTCTCTCCACATGATTCCCCTTTCTGTCTCTCCGTGTGTTTGATCCAAAGAAAAGAGGGAGCCGAAACGACGTCCTCTCTCTCTCTCTCTCTCTCTCTCTCTCTCAAGCTCGGTTGAAGACTCGTTCACGAACGCGAGGTATCTCTTTCAATCTCAACGCTGATTTAGGAATTTGGGGATTTAGTAATTTGTGGATTCCCGATTCAATTTGGACCCCCATTTAGGGATTTGGGGATTTTAGGGCTTACAGATTTGAATGTGGACCCCTAATTGGGGATTTTCTGATATTACAACTTAGGGATTTTAGATAAAAATGGTGTTTGCACCTGTAACCCTGTTTTAGAGGGTGCGTCCAAACGGACCCTTAAACCTTTTTTTTTTCCTTTTTATATGAAAATGGGCTTTTTATATGAAAATGGGCTTTTTATATGAAAATGGGAAGGTGCCCAACGGGCCTAAATGCTTGGCCGAAGACCTATTAGATGATCTTTGGAGCTGAATAAGCTTAGGTTGGTCAGACCCAAGAACTTCATTTGCAGGCCCAGGTTGGGGGGGTCTACCCGGACCTTTGCCATACCTTCGGATGTTTTATCTCAGATAAAGAGATGGGTACTCTTTAGCAGGCAGTGTAAATGGGCCAAGCTAGCTGGGAAGAGGATTGTCTGACTCTAGGGTGCGAGGCTATAACGAGGCCTAGAACAGGCCCACTAGGAATCTATCTAGACCTAGGCCATTGGATAGTTACCCATTTTAACAGTCTTAAATAAATTGGGCCACGCTAAAAGAAAGGTCCAGCATGATTAGCAATCAGACCTCAAACTCACACCCAAGCACAGTACACAGGCCTTCAGCATCAACCCAAATCCACCCCAAAGCAGGACCGTTCATCTTATTGAGGTACCTGGGCCCAGAAGCGGCCCACTTCTGCAAACGTTAAATAAAAACTGCAAATGATAAACCAAACCACAAAGTACAAAAATGTCGTAGGCCAAATGCCAGAATGTTGATGCCATTGGTTTAATTCTAACTTTACCTGAAACAAATAATCATTTTTACCTTTTGCAAGCACAGATAGACAAACGGAAGAGGGGGCTTTTATCTAGACCTAGGCCATTGGATAGTTACCCATTTTAACAGTCTTAAATAAATTGGGCCACGCTAACCTGCCACGTCAAAGAAAGGTCCAGCATGATTAGCAATCAGACCTCAAACTCACACCCAAGCACAGTACACAGGCCTTCAGCATCAACCCAGCAGGACCGTTCATCTTATTGAGGTACCTGGGCCCAGAAGCGGCCCACTTCTGCAAACGTTAAATAAAAACTGCAAATGATAAACCAAACCACAAAGTACAAAAATGTTGTAGGCCGAATGCCAGAATGTTGATGCCATTGGTTTAATTCTAACTTTACCTGAAACAAATAATCATTTTTACCTTTTGCAAGCACAGATAGACAAACGGAAGAGGGGGCTTTTATCTAGACCTAGGCCATTGGATAGTTACCCATTTTAACAGTCTTAAATAAATTTGGCCACGCTAACCTGCCACGTCAAAGAAAGGTCCAGCATGATTAGCAATCAGACCTCAAACTCACACCCAAGCACAGTACACAGGCCTTCAGCATCAACCCAGCAGGACCGTTCATCTTATTGAGGTACCTGGGCCCAGAAGCGGCCCACTTCTGCAAACGTTAAATAAAAACTGCAAATGATAAACCAAACCACAAAGTACAAAAATGTTGTAGGCCGAATGCCAGAATGTTGATGCCATTGGTTTAATTCTAACTTTACCTGAAACAAATAATCATTTTTACCTTTTGCAAGCACAGATAGACAAACGGAAGAGGGGGCTTTTATCTAGACCTAGGCCATTGGATAGTTACCCATTTTAACAGTCTTAAATAAATTGGGCCACGCTAACCTGCCACGTCAAAGAAAGGTCCAGCATGATTAGCAATCAGACCTCAAACTCACACCCAAGCACAGTACACAGGCCTTCAGCATCAACCCAGCAGGACCGTTCATCTTATTGAGGTACCTGGGCCCAGAAGCGGCCCACTTCTGCAAACGTTAAATAAAAACTGCAAATGATAAACCAAACCACAAAGTACAAAAATGTTGTAGGCCGAATGCCAGAATGTTGATGCCATTGGTTTAATTCTAACTTTACCTGAAACAAATAATCATTTTTACCTTTTGCAAGCACAGATAGACAAACGGAAGAGGGGGCTTTTTCTTTTCCTCCTTTTTCTAGCCACTATACTGGCAACCATTACACCATCCCTTTCTGTTTGGAACATGTCTGAAAACTCACTTTAGTTCGAGAAGGCAAGGGTAGAAACCCCATTAAGAATTGAGCAGAATGGCAATGTATCTGTCAGTGCTATTATTCTAAAACACATTGACATGACTCAAAACTCGGCCAACTCAACTCAGCGAGCTTTCAAGCTGTGTCATCGGAAATTCACTCGGTACTAGGTTTGACTAGCTTCCAACTTGGGAAGATTTGTCAAGTTGGCCCGAAGATGTGGTCGAATTGACACGACTTGAGTTGACTCAAACCAAGTCACTTTCCTTGTCAAACCAATTTACTGAAAAAAAAAAAATCATGAGGGAGGAAAGGAGAGTTGGACTTGAGACCTCAACCTCTTTACAAGCAGGCTACAGTGCATCTTGATGTTTGTTATTGTATTCTATATTTCATATACAGATATAAGAGTTTTAAATATTTACTACTAATTCTATTATTTTAATTTTACATTAAACATCGTGTCGAGTCAGGTTGAGTCTTCAAGTCAACCTCACCTGGCTGTACATGGAGTCCAGTGAGTTTTGGGGTTTTTGAACTATGGTTAGTGCAAACAAGAGCCGAATTGAGCACAATTGCCTGTTGTGCTGGATACAAATCATAGTATCTTCCAAATGCAGCCTAAACATGTTTCGATTTTCCTTTTGGATTGGGGAGGTGAAATGGTTCTTTTCTTTTTTTAGACTATTACTTCACAAATCTTCCTTTCAGGATTCGTCTTTCACTATGGATTCTCACATTTCTTATCACATGCTGTTGATAGGGGGTATTTGTGTCAAAATATGTTTTCAAAATAGTTCTTTGAAAAGAGAGTGTATTTTTGTTTTAAGTAAAATGTTGATTTTGGATAGTGGCTGATTGCTAATCCACTGGTAGATCTAAGTTCCAAAAGATGGGGTTTATTTTGAAGCACAGGCCCACCTTTTGATACAATAATGATGGAGGGATGGACATCATATGTATTTACATTGGGAGAGTTCCAAAAGATTGAACGCTTCTTCTTAAAAGGTATGTAGAGGTTAGCTTGCATAAAATTTTAATTTTTGGTTTCTCTATATGATTTAAATGACATGTGGTTATTCTTAATCCAACGTAAAGTGCATGACTGACTGATCTTTTTGTTCCGATAGTGACAAGGACGCTGAAAGGATATGATCAGTTACTTAACCTAGTGCTCGATGAAGCACTAGAGTTTGTGAGAGGTATTTATTTATTTATTTATTTTGTTTTTGAAGATTGAATCGAAGAGGTATTTATCTCATGATTCTTTAGTTGGAAGTTATGGCTGCTATTTATCAAAGAGATTTTGTTGATGAGTTGTACCAGACTAGGGTGCATTTGGACGCAGCCCAAATCGATATTGGGTTAAGAACTAGTACAGTGTCAAGTTTACTTGAAAAAAAAAAATCAAGAAAAAAGAAAAGAAGAGAAGAACCAGTAGGTCCCATTCTCATGTCACTACTGTTTTTTTGTTTTGTTTTTTTTTTTTTTTTTTTGGGTGGAAAATGGAGCCCACCTACCACAGCTTCTGTCCTCTGACCCTTCCCAAGTGCACAGTGGCCAGTCCTACTGGCTGCTGGAATAACCAACCCATATCAACTTGGGGCGCATCCAAACAGGTTGTCATGATAGCTGCAGATGCCACTGGGGCCATGATCCCATTCAAACTGGCAGATTGCCCTTTTTTTTTGGTAGTTAATGGACAGGAGCAAGACAAGCAAGTCTAGGGAATAGTTCTTGGGGCATGTTACTCCGGCACCAAATATCCACCAAAAAGTGAATGCGACTCCCATTGCTGAGCAAAAATGGCATACCCCTACGAACTAGATGTTCTGTTGCTTCAGTCACCTTCCAAATACTTGAAGCTCTATAAAGCACGGACCTCTTCACGAACCACTCTACCCCCTGCACACCATACTTACTGGCTATGACCTCCCTCCACAGTCTTCCTGGTTTAGACCCGAATCTCCAAATCCACTTCTCAAGAAAGGCCAGATTGATATCTCACCCAACCTTCCGAATCCAGCTCCCCCCACCTTCCCACATAAGGAAACAATCTATTTTTATTTTTTATTTTTTATTAACCATCCATCCCAAAAATAGCTCGAAATTGCCAAAAATACAAAATAGAAAATTTTACTAACATGTCCAAATCGAACACAAATCTAGCAAGATTTGGTTGATTTGGTAATATCATGTTGAATCAATACTTATACAGCAATAAAAAAGAAAATTTACCTAATGTTTTAATCTTCTCCAAATCTGGCTCTACATCTTCGATTTGTTGTAAATGGTTTTATCTTTTGATCTTCAAAAAGTGAACGAGTATGGTTGAAAATGGCTTGACAACTACTTAAGAAGGGAGAATGTGGAAAATAGGGGGTGAAATGGGGGGAATTTGAAAACAGCCCCCATTTGGGGGCTTATATATGTTACCTTAATGGACTGTTATGGCCGTCATAGGCCTGTCATGGTCTAAAATTTTTGGAATGGTCTGTTATGACCCCATATTGTGTAACAGCCCATGCCATTAACGTTATGTAATGGCTGGTATGGCCATTATATTACCATTTTTGAATACCTTGATAAAGCATGAAAACTGAACTGATGAATTTTGTAGTTATTTTTGTTTATCTTTATACACTGCATTGCAAGGTTCCCTTCTTAAATGCAAGTGTACCTCCTCAACTTGCTTACTGGAAAGGCTATGCTAGGCCTAGTGCATTTCATGGTATCCATTAAGCTACAAATCAGCGTGCGTGCTTAAGTTTAAATAATACTACGTCCTTCAATTTTAAGTTAGTTTAGCTCTTTAATAAGTTTTTTGCTTTCCTTTTAAATGAAATCCCTTACTGGGTTGCAGTTTTCTTTGCACAACAGCATGCTTCTGTTAATTGAACTGAATTGATGTCATCTGCCAATTTTATGGTCAAGAGTTCAACATACTCATGCTGGTGTTAATGGAGCCAATATTTCATTTGCTATTTTATTTTACATAAAAGATAAGTAATATTCATGTCACCTGAGCTCCTTTTTTCCATTTGAACCAAATAGCTTATCCAGGTCAGCATAGAGCGAAAAGTGCAGAGCTGTCCAAATTCAGAAAGCCGGTATGCCTGCAACTCACAGGATTATCATTCTTTATTTGTTTACTCTTAGATCTTTCTACATGTGATGAAGTGTAATTTCAATTTGTAAACTTATTGTGATAATTTGGTGATGTAATCTTTCAATGCATTTACGCTGCTTCCAAAAGACTGTGTTAGAAGAATCCAAGGGTTTCTAGACTAGGATAGGAATGACGTGGTTGTTCTTTGGGAGAGCACCCTTCGATTTGAACGTTTCTTGTTTTGACCTAGCCAAAAAAAAAAAAAGACATACAAATAGTGGGCCATTTTCCAGGAAAATGATGATTAAACTGATGATTTGGAGCTACAGGCCCCATGTTGTCTTGAGTTTCTTAAAACAAACAGGCCCTGAAACTATATCCCTGTTTTATATATATAGTCTTTAGAATATGCATCACCACCCTTTGGTGTTATTGATGACATGGTTTTCTTGTTTTTCTGATAATTTGGGTATTTTACAATTAGAAGTTGTAGTTCTGTTAATAGTTGTGTCCACCGGGTAACAACTAACAAAGCTCCTCAATTATGTCCTAATTTGGATGTGGTGGTTGTATGAGTGCAAAATTACCCCCTGACCATTCATCTAAATTAGACAAGTGGTGACTTGTTTAGTTCAGGGTTTAGAAACTCAGTATTGGCTGCCAACCTGGCTTCTGATTCAAATCAAAATTCCAGTTGGTATAATATTCCACCAAGACGTGTTCACTATTGTTTTAAGAAGTTGGCCCTGTTCATGGTGTTGATGCTGCTCTACTGTATGCCATGGAGATCAATCTTTCTTCTTCTTCTTGATTAGCACCAGGGCTGGGCCAGGGCAAGGGCATAGGGGAGTAGGATTAGGCTAGGGCCAACCCTGGCCTAGGCCATGCCACCCCTATAATTTGCGATTGTACATGTGGCAAAGGAATGCAGTTCTGGACAACTGAAGAACATCATTCACATAATTTAGATGTTGTTGAGTCCTTTTATAGTCCATTACTGGTATTTTCATTATAAATGTTAGCTTGAAGATTTTCCATGTCTTCTGTTCCTTTTGCCTAGAGTTTGATCTTGGAATTCTTCTTTGATCAGTCAGCACTTTATTAGAAAGTTTTTTTTTTTAATTTTTTTTTATTTAAAAAAGCAGCTTCAGCAAAAAACAAAGTGATAAAATCATCCAACACCAGAGAAATTATCGCTGAAATCACAAAAATCCTGCCAATCCCATAGCAGGTCTTCTTTTTTGAGCCTGTGAATGATTTTAAAACCAAAACTGAGGCTATATAACTCTCCTTCTTTGCTCTTTCAAAGATTTTTCTTGGGAGTTCTGCTTTGTTTCCAAAAGTTCTGTTGTTCATCTAGTTGCTTTTGCTGCATGATCTAGTTAACACTTACAGTCAAAATCTCATTCCACATCGATGTAAATATTATTTCTTTGATTTTCTATTTGAAGTCTTTAAATGTTCAGTTTTTGGAAAAACTGCATTCAATTTACATGCTTTTTAATGCTTGAAGACATGCTGGAAGGATCATTCATTTGTTTTCTTTAGTAATTATTTTATTTATGTTACAACTCTATGGGCATTATAAAGGGACTATTTGTCCATTTGTTCACTTACTGATTGTTGACTAAAAAATTTTGGTTTGATTAAATCCTGCCTTTCCATGTGCTATTCGTTGTAGGCTCTTGAATGGAAATCAATTATCAGGTTCTTTGCCCGATGAGCTTGGTTATCTTCCTAACCTGGACAGAATACAAATAGATCAGAACCATATATCGGGACCAATACGAAAATCATTTGCAAACCTGGAGAAATTAAAGCATTTGTGAGTGGGCTTTGATTTGCAATGCTGCTTTTATGTGGCACAAAAGTTTAACCATTTTGATAAAATAATCTGCTTTCTTTGGCAGGCACATGAACAATAATTCAATCAGTGGGGAAATTCCACCTGAGCTTTCCAAATTACCAATTCTTGTTCACTCGTAAGTTAAGCTAATGTTTTTTTTCTGTTTGTATTAAATTCAGGGTATTCCAAAATGGTAACGGTGGCCATAGCGGCCACTACTGTTACCGTTATGATATGGGCCATAACAGTTACGGTGTTCTTTTAAAAAAAAATAATAAAAAAAAAATAAAATCCATTTGTCCTGATATGGGGCCATTACAGGCCATTTTTTATTTTTTATTTTCTATAATGCCCGTTTTGGATGCATAACAGTCACCACTGTTATTGTTCCGTAACCTTTTTGGCATACCATGATTACAGTACGCTATTGGTCCTGAGTTTTGAGTTGTTACGTACCCTCAGGCAATTTTAGTTGCCAAGGGTATGTTGGTTTCGTTGCGTCCTATATATATATATATATATATATATATATATATATATATATATATTAGTGAAGTGAATCTTTGCAGCCTTCTGGACAATAACAACTTATCTGGGAGCCTTCCACCAGAGTTATCTCAGTTGCCAAACTTGTACATACTGAATGTTCTTTCTAGCTTTTCTGAAGTGTAACTTTTAATTTGGTTTCTTGACTTTCATTGATTAATTGATTCTTGTTTCCTTTCCAGATTCATGCATATCACCTTTTTTATTTTTGTTTTTGTTTTTATCCTTGTATCCAACTTTCTCATTATAGTTCCAAAGAAACATTGTTAGTAAGAAAATCTTACATGTTGTTTTCCTTGGAGGCCGAGTTACATGAGAATAGCTCTTTTGTAGTGAGCTTCTGAAATTTCCTAGTCATCTATGGTAACCACATCATAGATTTTTCTTTGGGGGGTTGGGGAGGGGGACTAAGAAAACAGCCATGATTAGCTCTTCTTGTAAGTGGCATTGAGACATGGTGGTGATGATGGCTTCTTTGGTTCTCATACAAGTCCAGTATAAATCTAACAAATGTCAGAGTGAACAAAAGATTATCAAAACAAGATTTAAGGACCATCAACTTCTCTACCTGTTGATATTCCTTGCATCTGGGCATTAGATCATTCACTTGGATTTTTTTTTTTTTTTTTAAATGAAGATCAAGGAACATTGTTTATCAAGAAGAAATAGTGGAGGGGAAACTTTGTTTTTCCTCCCAAGAACACACTAGGGTGGCTACCTGTATGTTTTTCTTTTGGAAGAAAAGTGACTTTATTAAAGGGCAGAGAAACTGCTGAAAGGAGCAAAAGCCCTACAAAGAGAAAAAAAAAAAACGTGTGAATTATTTTTTGAAGGACTATCAGGTGTAAGATTCAAAAAATAAATAATAAAAAAAATCCGACGATTTATACATTTTTTAATTTACAGATATTTTACCGACGGACCAAATCCGTCGCTAATTTCTGAGAGTTGAATATCACTCACACAAGCGACGGATATCCGTTGCTAATATTTTTAAAGACGACAATTCAGGTGGTTTTTCTGGAATTTCAGCGACCGATTTTTTTTTATTTTTTTGCAACGGATCTTATCTGTCGGTAATCTACGACGGTTGTAGATTAAATGATGGATTTTATCCTTTGGGAAAAAAATGACCTAGTAAACTGACCAAATGAAGGATGAACTCTGTCGTTTATTTGGTTTTACGACGGATTTGGTCTGTCGTAAATCCACAATTTTGGCTTACTGAACTCTTAAGGTCCTTGTGTGGATCCTTGGCCTATGTGGCCTAAACTAGGGTTCTTGTGTGGATCCTTGGCCTATGTGGCCGAAACGTAGGTTCCTTATATAGATCATTGGCCTGTGTGGCCTAAAACCTTAGGTTTCTTGGGTGGATCCTTTGCTCGTGTATGACATAAAAGTGTGCCTTTGTGTAGGCACGTTTAGGTACCTTGTGTAGTTCGTAGGTTCAACCGTGTATACGTTGTAAAGGTTAGAGGTGAACCTGATTTAAAACCTCCGTTAGTAAAATCCGGTACGCTCAAGGATTGAGTGTCTGCCGGGAGTGGAATAGGCACATAGCCGAACCACTATAAACGACTGTGTTTGGGATTGATTCATGCTTGATCTTTCATTATGTTAAATCTTTTACATGCAAGCTTGATAATATGAATACTTTAATCTGAAACACATCTCACACATTCTCACACTTATTATCCATCTTAGACTGTGTATTGAATCATATTGTATTCTGAGTAGCCTTGAGATTGGATCCTCTACTTGGCTTGGAAGCCATTAGAGTTAAGCTAAATATATCTTGATTGTAGTATCTTAAATCAAGAACTGGTTAATATGATTTTTAAATTACCATAATATCTGATAAAGTCTTATTCACTCCCCTCTAGGACACTTTGACTTATTCCCAGTTCTACTGAAGTGGTCTTTACTGCAATTTCAATTAGTATCAAAGTAGGTCTCTCTTAAGGGCTTAACTGCCTAGAGAGCGATCTTGACTGAAGTTGGGAAACTATGGTTAAGAGTGTAGAACATATAATAGTCCACACTGCAAGTACCAAAAATCGATTATACATCAATTATCAGAACAATTGTCTAGTGATTCATACTGCTCTTAAGGCTAGCAATAGTTCGAAGTAGTATCTTAACAGTGGACGCTCCCGACACATGACAGGTGACAAACCCACTTTTGCGATTAGTCTGAGTTTGATGGTGGGTCATTCACATTTGGAGATGGGACCTCCACCAAGATAATTAGGCATGGAACGATAGTCGACCTAGGACTTCCCAAAATCACAAATATTCTATGCGTAGAAGGGTTAAAGCATAACCTCCTCAGTATTTCTCAAATTTATGACAAAGAACATTTTGTCACTTTCTCAAAAGATGTGTGTAGAATCTTAGACCATACGGGTAAATCGATCATGAAAGGTCTACGGACTAGTGACAATTGCTACGTTATTGAGTGTAGTGGACAAGATGCCATATCTACAAAATGTAATATGGCTATAAAGAATGAGTTTAAGTTGTGCCATCAAAGGCTGGGACATGCACACTATCGTAACTTAGCCAAGTTAAGTTCAAGGAATTTGGTGAGAGGACTTTCCAAAATTAGGAAGGAAGAAAAGATTGTTTGTGGTGACTGTCTAAAGGGAAATCAGATAAAAGTGGTCACAAAAAAGACAACCACCATAACAACATCTAAGCCACTGGATTTGCTACACATGGACTTGGTAGGCCCCATCAAAGTTGAAAGTCATGGTAGAAAAAAATATTTTTTAGTGGTAGTTGATGACTATACCAGATTCACTTGGGTCGCCTTCATTCGAGAAAAATCTGATGCCTTTGATGAATTTGAGATTATGACAAAAAGACTCCAAAATGAGAAAGGATACTGTATAAACCAAATCAGGAGTGATCATGGTGGTGAATTTGAAAATGAACGGTTTCAACAATACTGTGAAAAGAATGGGATTCAACATGAGTTCTTAGCCCCAAAAACTCCACAGCAAAATGGAGTCGTTGAAAGAAAAAATCGAGTATTGCAAGAAATGGGGTCAATTATGCTAAATGGAAAGGATATGGCCAAAAGCTTCTGGGCCGAAGCAGTCAATATTGCCTGCTATATTATAAACAGAGTATATTTGAGAGCAGGTCTAAACAAGACTCCATATGAGCTATGGTATGGAAAACAACCTACTGTAAAATACTTCCATGTTTTTGGCAACAAATGCTATATCCTGAAGGATAGAGAACATCTAGGAAAATTTGAATCCAAAAGTGATGATGGCATTTTTCTAGGGTATGCCTTGAATAGTCGTGCTTACAGAGTGTACAATCTAAGAACTCTTACCATTCAGGAAACTGTTAATGTAGTTGTTGATGACTAGCCTCATGAAGAAGAAAATCCTTTAAATGACTTAGAGGACAATGTGGATTCATGCATTCTAGGAAAATTAGATGACAAAATCCCTTCCTCGAACAATCCTCAACCATCCACTAACATACCTATCATTAAGGATCATCCACTCAATCAAATCATTGGAGATCTTAATAATGGTGTAAGAACTCGTCGTCAAATAGAAAGCATTTATAGTCATTGCTACTTCACCTCAAAGATTGAGCCCAAAAATATTATGGAAGCTCTTCAAGATGAATCCTGAATCAATGCTATGCAAGAAGAGCTCCAACAATTTGAGAGAAATGAGGTGTGGCAATTGGTTCCTAGACCCATTGATACAAATATCATTGGAACCAAATGGATCTTCAAGAACAAATCCGATGAGTCTGGCAATGTGGTTAAAAATAAGGCAAGATTGGTGGCACAAGGATATTCATAAATAGAGGGCATAGACTTTGATGAAACATTTGCCCCGGTTGCTCATCTTAAATCAATTAGGATTCTCATCTATTGCATGTGCTTTAAAATTCAAACAATTTCAAATGGACGTCAAAAGTTCATTTCTCAACGGGGTACTTAAGGAAGAGGTATATGTGGAACAACCTAAGGGATTTTCAGACCCCAAGTATCCTTAGCATGTCTATCGTTTAAGTAAAGCACTGTATGGCCTTAAACAAGTACCTCGTGCATGGTATGAGCGTTTGACGTAATTTCTTTTGGACCATAAATTCTGTAGGGGTAGTGTCAATAAAACTCTATTCACACAAAAGTCTGAAAATTCACTTCTTATCTCTCAAATCTATGTGGATGATATAGTCTTTGGTTCTACATGTGAAAATACTGCCCACACTTTTGCGGATCTCATGAAGTCTAAATTTGAAATGAGTATGGTTGGTGAGTTAAATTTGTTTTTAGGTCTACAAGTAAAACAATTATACAATGGGATATTCTTATGTCAATCCAAGTATGTAAAAGATTTAGTGAAAAGATTTGGACTTGAATCTGGTCATACCTATCATACCCTCATGAGTACTACTCTCAAACTCTCAAAAGATGTAAACGGGACGTGTGTAGACCAACATCTGTACCGCAGCATGATAGGGAGCTTACTGTACCTCACTGCCAGTCGTCCAGATATATCTTTTAGTGTTGGTGCATGTAAACGATATCAGGCTAATCCAAAAGAATCACACCTATCAGTAGTTAAAAGGATCATCAAGTAAGTGGCTGGTACAGCCACTTTTGGTTTGTGGTATCCATTCGAAACTTTAACCGTCATTGCAGGATACTTTGATGCTGATTGGGCTGGTAATATAGATGATCGCAAATCAACCAATGGTGGCTGTTTCTATATCGGAAATTGTTTGGTTTCGTGGCAGAGCAAGAAATAAAACTCGATATCCCTGTCCACTGCCGAGGCCGAATACATTGCTGCAGGTAGTTGTTGTGTGTAACTCCTTTAGATAAAACAAATGATGTTGGATTATGGGATCAAGCAATCCACGATGACTCTCTTCTATGACAACACTTGTGCCATCAATATTTCAAAAAATCCAGTTCAAATTCTCAGACCAAGCATATTGACATTCGACATCATTTTATCCGAGAACTTGTTTACGAAAAGATCATTGTAAAGGACTATGTGTCTAGAAAAAACAACTCACTGATATCTTAACAAAGCCTCTTAATGCAAATAGGTTTAGTGATCTTCAGAAATCGATTGGATTATGTGCAAACTAATGGAAAGCTCAGTCAAGTATAAACCAAATAGGCATATCTAAGGACTTTAGTCCTCATTTTTGTTGGCCAGTTAACCATGCATGTGCAACATAGGCATATCCTCATATACTACCGATGTTTTCTATGTCGAAGGAAATGAAAATTTCCTTTAAATGCTGACATACCCGATGCAACCGAGTCAACGTTGATATCATCGACAGCTCTCAGAAAGACAAGGTCTTAACCGTTGCTCCTTTCCAATGGACATTGGCAATAACTATTAGTTCTTCCCAACAGTCATCGACATAGCCTTCTATGTCATTATGAGCCCCAATGACAATTTCTGCTATAAAAAAGGAACGAAAGCATAAAAAATTTCACAGCTGGATTTTTCTGGTTTTATCTATCCTCCTGCCTTACAATCTTAAGAAAATGGTGAAAGGCAAAGGTAAGAATCTTCTTTGCACTAAATCTTCGAAAAGCTAGAATTTGAAAAATAAGAAACCGACAGCAAATAGCTCTCCTCCAACCAATCGGATTGGGAGTAAGTTACGATAGCAGAATGTATTGTTCTTACTAGTGTTATTGATCCATACGGTGTGGATCTTCTGTTGGAAGTAATAGGGTCGCAGAATATACTCAATCTTAGTGGTCCCTACCAATATGAGTTGATTCATCAATTCTTCAATAGCTGCCACATTGTTCGTGATAATCCCCCATATATTCAACTGGAGTTCATGCATCAAACAAAACTCATTACTCCAATAATACTTGGCCGTCTCCTGAACATAGAAGTGACTCGAATCCTAGTCACTGAGAGAAATCTAAATGGGTTAGGAAAATGGGGGGAAATTACACGTGCATTGTGCCATGGTGCCACAGTTCCTAGAGATGATGAAAATATGCTTCATGTCAGCTATCTTGGACCCACCTCCAAGATCCTCCATAGTATCTTCAGTACAAACGTGTATCCATGTGACACAATGGGAAGTAATCTCACCCCTTTTGTGCTTAATGTCCTATACGATGTATATCAAGAGGTCCCTGTGTGCTTACTGACCCTTATATTAGGACAGTTAACTCGTATCGTTAAAGGGGAACATCTTGATACACTCCCACTTCCATCTCTCATATGCAAGCTAGCACATTTTGTGGGACTGCCGGCGACTTCAGATGTAGTCCAACCAGAGGTATGGTTCGATGATGCTGCACTCCAACAGTTGTACCTAACGACCTCCTACCAACTGGATAGTCCTCTTGTTCCTAATCCTGAGGCAGAAAACAATCAGCGGCTAAATCCGCCAACACCGTGGGGATCTAATCGGACGCCGCTTCACAGTCCTGAGTCAGTCACCAATTGACGGCATCACCAACTCGAACGACATCTGTTGAATGGGTAAGCTGATATTGATGAACGCCTTCGTAACTGCAAGAGGCGCCTGACTGGGATTGAGGACAAAATCGATGCGCTCCAGCACACTACACAGCAAGTCATTGACTTGCCGACAGATGGAGTAACTCAAACACCTTAGTTACTGTTGAAGTGGTCAGTATGAATGTGCCCCTAAATGGACCATGTGGTTAAAATATGTTTTGCCTCTGCATGAACGGCCAAATGATGTTTTGTTTTTGGATTGTTCTCCTGTAGTCAGGTTGACTATTTTTGTTTGATATGCCCATGGATGGGCTAGATGTTTATGTTTTGGATATTTGCTTTTGAATGATTTTATGTGCTTCATGCTTAAATTCCTGCCAAGCTTGGGCAACTCCTTTTTATTACTCCTTACTTTTCTAAATACTTATGAGTTGAATGCTGCATGAATATTGCTTGGTAGTTTGCTTTCTGGCTCTCCTATTGCTTTACTTCTCCTCTTGTCTTTATTATTAACTTCAGTCATTCGCTCTATTATTGGTATACTAACCTTTGTCAATGACTAACAAAAAGGGTGAGAACAACAAATCCCACCATGAGAACATATTTTTTAAGTATTAGTGATATAGGTGATAGGGGGAGCCGCTGCAAGAAGATCGGGGGAGCAGCTGCCTGAATCAAGAATATGTGTGTGAACTCAATAGTAGTTTTGTAAAATTGTGTAAAGTTCATGTACACACAATTTATGATGTTGTTTTAGGTGTTTTGTCACGTAATTGACAAAGGAGGGGATTGAAAGTGCCCTGGTTTGTCAATTAGCATGTATGTTGAGTCGGTGAGTCAGGTGAGCCTCATATGCAGATTGAACGAGCTATCGCCTCAACCGGATGTGTGTTCCGAGCTCGTCACAGGTAAATCTAGCCTCACATCTCATGTCCCAAAACACCCGGGTACATAAAAACCTTAAAATTCATAGAACAACATAGGTTTTGTTTGCTTGAAAACTTATTTTGTCAATAGGAAAATTCTCTAAGTTTTCAACTGTTTTCGATGAATTGATAGTATATCGATGACATCAAATACTTGTTTTCGATGACATCGATACAGTCTCAATGATATCGAATTGGGGGTCTTTATTTGTCCAGCAACCTTTATATCTTTTAGACAATTTTCTTGATAGATTGATGGACCTTCGATGACATCGGAATTCAATTTCTGATGACATCGAGGAAGGTTTGATCGCATCGAGAATGGGCCGTCTATGTCCAGCAAGCTTCATAGATAAATCGTATTGTGTCAAGGACTCGAGTGGAGCCTCGATGACATCGGAATTCAAATCCCGATGACATCGAGGGTTCATCAATGTCATCGTATTTAGACAAAACATGTCCAGCAAGCTTGATCGGTATATCTTCTGGATTTTATCGAGGAATCGAGATACCATCGATATCATCGTAATTCAAATATCAATCTTATCGAACCTATGTTGATGGCATCGATTTTGGACAAAGGAATGTCCAGAGATCTACTTGAGAAAATATTCTGAAAAGATCGATGTGTCGATATAGGGTTCGATCTCATTGATAGTTGAATTACAATATCATCGAAGTAATCTCGATGTCATCGATTCTAGCCCTTTATTGTCCAGCAAGCTCTTTGTATATACTTAGTCGATAAATCGAACTATGTTTCGATGTCATCGGAGTTCAAATCTCAATGACATCGACGCAGGTTCGATTTCATCAACCTTTAGCAAAAAGGTCTAGCGGTGATTGTTAGTGGAGTTCGTATCATCGAACTGTGATTCAACGTCATTGAAAGTATACATTCGATGACATCGAACTCTGTACAAAACCTGACTGTTTTATTACCATTGAGACTTTTTGCCTATATAAGGAGAGCTTGTTCTTGGTTGCTGCATTGAAAAAAAGAGAGATTGCTTTGAGAGAGTTATTGTATATCACCTACCCTAAGTTCTTTTTCTCATGGGAGTTCATCCTTCAATCCACCCTCATTATTGATATTCATAAGTGGATTGGTGAATGAACTTCCGCATTCAAGGATCGTCCAACTACCACCTTAATGGCAAATCATTGAACTGGGATCCCTTGAATGCTTAAGACCTTAGAATAACTTTGTCTCCTTAATGATTAACATTCATTAGAGTAGATTCCAATATAACCTTGACCCAACCCGCGGCCGTACATTGGAGCATCATCAAGTGTTGCGGATCAAGGGCGCTGAAGCATCTTCATCAACGCGCAAAATGGGGCTCATCTACTTATCTGTAAGTCAATAGAGTCCAGAGACCTTGCTAATCATACCTTGTGTAGGTTTGGGTCACAGGTGCTTCTCACCCCTTATAAGTCCTCACAGGAGGCCTTCGACGGGAGAGGACATTTGGGTGTTGTGTGTTGACCTTTACTGTTATGTAGGGCATAAACTCTAGGGTCCTTTTATGGATCCTTGGCCGGCGTGGCCTAAACTAGGTCCTTGTGTGGATTTTTGGCCTGTGTGGCCTAAACTAGGGTCCTTGTGTGGATCCTTGGCATGTGTGGCCTAAACATAGGTTCCTTGTGTGGATCCTTGGCCTGTGTGGCTTAAAACCTTAGGTTCCTTGTGTGGATCCTTTGCTCTTGTGTAGGGGATAAAAGTGTGCCTTTGTGTAGGCACGTTTAGGTACCGTGTGTAGGTCATAGGTTCAACCGTGTGTAGGTTGTAAAGGTTAGAAGTGAACCTGATTTAAAACATCTGTTAGTGAAATCCAGTACACTCAAGGATTGAGTGCGTTCGCCGAGAGTGGAGTAGGCACATAGTCGAACCACTATAAACGACTGTGTTTGGGATTGATTCTCGCTTGATCTTTCATTATGTTAAATCTTTTACATGTAAGCTTGATAAAATGAATACTTTAATCTGAAACACATCTCACACACTCTTACACTTATTATCCATCTTAGACTATGTATTGAATCATACTGTATTCTGAGTATCCTTGAGATTGGATCCTCTACTTGGCTTGGAAGCCATTAGAGTTAAGCTAAGTATATCTTGATTATATTATCTTAAATCAATAACTAGTTAATAGGATTTTTAAATTACCATAATATTTGATAAAGTCCTATTCACCCCCCTCTAGGACACTTTGACTTATTACCACTTCTACTGAAGCGGTCTTTACCGCAACTTCAAGCTCAAGCCAAGAGCAATGATGACTGGGGCCGCAACACGATCTTCTATACTTATGCAAAGTGTGAGGACAAGAGTTTTAAGTTGATCGTGGATAGTGGTAGTTGTGTCAATGTGGCATCAGCTAGCATTGTGAGCCGTTTGGGCTTAAAACTAGAAGCTCATCCGCAACCCTATAGAGTCTCCTGGGTTGACGAAACTTCCATTACAGTCTCGTACCATTGTCGAATTCCTATTCAGTTTGGATCATATAAAGATACATTGTAGTGCGATGTTGTTCCCATGGATGTTGGTCACATCATTTTGGGTAAGCCATGGCTCTATGACAGGGATGTCACCATATTTGGTCGTTCAAATGTGTGTACATTCTTGTTTGAGAGCAAACAAGTCAAGCTAAATCCTCTGTCACCCAAGAATACAACTGGAAAAGAATCTACCACACAAAGTGGTGTGAACAGCTCAAGAGAAGTGAAAGAGTCGAAGTCCAAGTCCAAACCTCTCCATATTCTGAATGCCAAAAACTTTGAGTGAGAAACGGAGGCGGATTCAATGGTATACGCCCTTGTGGATAGGGAGAGTGTACCAGATGCTAGTGTAGAGTTACCCACTGAGGCCATTTAGCTAGTGCATGAGTTTCGCGATGCCTTCTCTAATGATCTACCAAATGAGCTTCCCCCTATGAGGGATATACAACATGCCATTGATTTAGTTCGACGACTCAGCCTAACCTCCCGCATTACCGAATGAACCCAAAGGAGCATGCTGAGTTAAAGAAGTAGATTGACGAGCTCCTAGATAAGGGTTTTATTCACGAGAGCATAAGCCCGTGTGCCGTGCCCACCCTTCTTACACCGAAGAAGGATGACACATGGAGGATGTGTGTTGATAGTAGAGACATCAACAAAATCACAGTCAAGTATAAGTTTCCCATACCGCGTCTTGACGATATGTTCGATATGATAGCCAATGCTACTATCTTATCAAAAATTGACCTCAAAAGTGGTTATCACCAAATCCGTATACGCCCTGGTGATGAGTGGAAGACGGCGTTCAAAACAAAGGATGAGCTATACGAGTGGCTAGTTATGACTTTTGGATTAACTAATTCCTCAAACACTTTCATGCATGTGATGACCCAAGTGTTGGGGCCCTTCATAGGAAAGTTCCTGGTAGTATACTTTAATGATATTTTGATTTATAGCACGACCAAAGAGCAACACTTCAACCATTCGAGGCAAGTTTGTGGGATCCTTAGGGCTGAGAAGTTGTACACCAACCTAAAAAAGTGCGCGTTTTTGTCTAGTTGAGTGATCTTCTTAGGTTTTATTGTGTTAGCTGAGAGCGTATCGGCGGATCCCGAGAAAGTCAAGGTCATCGTCAATTGACCTGAACCCTGCAATATTCATGAGGTGCGCAGCTTTCACGGCCTAGCTACCTTTTACAGGCGGTTCATTCGAGATTTCAGTTCCATTATAGTTCTCATCATGGACTACATTAAAAAGGGAGAGTTTTAATGGACAAAGGCCACCTTGAAGGCCTTCAAGGAGATAAAGGTTAAGATGACCAAAGCTCCAGTTACGCGATTCTCATATTTTTCAAAAGCTTTTGAAGTTGCATATGACGCTTCAGGAGTCGGCATAGGAGGAATACTTAGTCAAGAAGGGCACCATGTCACATTTTTTAGTGAGAAACTGAATGAGGTGAAATAAAGATATTCCACCTATGACAAAGAATTATATGCGGTAGTGCAATCGCTGCGCCATTAGCATTATTATCTATTACCGCAAGAATTTATCTTATTCTCAGATCATGAGGCCTTGAGATATCTGAACTCTCAAAAGAAATTAAACCCTAGGCATGCCAAGTTGGTTTAATTCCTTCAGAAGTATACTTTTGTGCTTAAATACAAGGCCGATGTAGAGAATAAGCCCACCGATGCATTGAGTCATTGAGTAGCATTACTCAACTCTATGAGCGTGGAAGTTACGGGCCTCAAGCATATCAAGGAAGAGTATTCTGAGTGTCTAGATTTCGGAGTTGTATATGCATCAATACTTGAGAGCCCGTTAAGAGCTAGTAGCCAGTACCTAATTTTAAATAGATATTTGTTTAGGAGTGACCGTTTGTGCATACCACGCACCTCCCTCCATGATTTTCTTGTTTAAGTGTTACATTCAGGAGGGGTTGGGGGTTACTTTAGTCGAGACAAGACCATTGCCCTAGTGGAAGATAGGTTTCATTGGCCAAGCCTCAAGCGAGATGTGGCCAAAATTATAGGGCAGTGTTGTACTTGTCAACCATAAAAGCAAAGGAAACAAAATACAGGATTATATACTCATTTACCAGTTCCATTTATCCCTTGGCAAGACATCAGTATGGACTTCGTGCTTGGACTTCCCAAGACTATTCGTAAACATGATTCCATTTTTGTTGTCGTGGACCGTTTCTCTAAAATGGCCCACTTCATTCCTTGTTCTAAGACCTCCGATGCATCTCACGTTGCCAAGATGTTCTTTAATGAGGTCGTCAAACTGCATGGGTTACCAAAAACCATAGTGTCTGACCGTGACGTGTGATTCATGAGTTACTTTTGGAAGACACTATGACACATAATGAATACTAAGTTTCAATTTTCTTCTACCTACCACCCTCAGACCGATGGCCAGACTGAGGTGGTTAATATGAGTCTAGGGAGTTTGCTCCGATGTTTAGTGGGGGAGCATACCAGGACATGGGACACCGTACTATCCATAGCTGAATTTGCCTTCAATAGTTCTATCAATAAGTCCACAGGTCTAAGTCCTTTGAGGTTGTTACTGGTTACAAACCTAGGAAGCCTATTGACCTTATCCCCATTTCATTGTCCCATAGGCCATCTGAGTCTGCAGAGTCTTTTGCGCATCACATACATTCATTGCATTAAAAAATCAGGCGAAAGATTACTACTAGTAATGAATATTACAAAATTTCTGCAGACCAACATAGGCGTTTCAAAAAATTCAATATTGGGGACTCTATGATGGTCCGCATTAGGCCCGAGCGGTATCCTCTAGGGGCCGTTTGTAAGTTACACGCGCATAGCACTAGACCTTTCAAAATTATAAAGCGAAGTGCTCTCAATGCGTATGAGGTAGATCTTCCACCTTCCATGGAAATTAGTTGCACATTCAATATGGAGGATCTAGCTGCTTTTGGCTTGATGGGCGTTGGAATGGTAGACTGAGAAACACAAAGTATAGAGGGTTCATTACCGAGAGCGCTCCTCATAGATAGCTGGCTAATCTGGAATGCTCGTGATGTTGGCAATGCTACCACCATCAGGTCCTTGAATCTTCTTATACGTCTTCACAAGCCCGTTAATGTCTCCATTCTGGAGCCAATGCTAAATGACTCCAAACGAGTTCACATCGGCCTGAAGCTTGGTGTTCACACCCCAAGTATAGGGTTGTGATGTAGTAATAAACTCAGTGAGACCGAGGTCGAATCCCAAGGGACTAAAACCTGTACATTATCTGAAACTGGGTAGATCTAGAACTAGACTAAGATGAAATCTAAATCGATTGTAATTTGAAGAATAATGGTGAAATATTAATCTAAAACTTAAGAAATTCAGAGGAGGGAAACTAGGGATTCAGAGGATCCACTTGTAGAGATCAATAAGATCTTATGCTTGCTTTAAAAACTCAACTGGACTTAGAGTCTCATCTTCATCCAGTTGAAAAGTGTAACCATGGAAATCAAGACTGAACTTCCTTTGATATGATTTTCAAGAGATGAGAGGTATATGAATCAGAATAGATTCCATCACCAAACCATGCCCAGGAGGCAAAGTAAACAATAGAATTAAACTAATTACCAATCAATCAACAATATATGAAGGTTAAGAAGGGTACCGTCATCCGACCATGCCCAGGAGACGATGGTGAACAACAGGGCTTCCTGACGTCATAAACATAAAAAAGGAAAGGAACATGCTCAAAGCTATCATAAACCCATTATAATTTTAGTCACAACAGACCATTAAAAACTAAAAACATTCCCTTAATTAAATTAAAATCAACATCAGTTCAGTCTAAACAAAAGGCACAAGCAAAAAGTCTCCTATTACGCTACAAGCTTCACCTCTTAGCCCTAGCTTAAGAGGTTTAGTCTAGAATAGACATGATTAGGCTAAACATAGAAAGAAACAACAGAAATAAACAAATAAAATAAATATTATTCTCTCTATCTCTCTCTCTCTGCTCCACGTCCCCTAGAAATTGAATGCCCTTTCCTTTCTTCCTCTCTTTCTTTTATAGGCATAAGAAAGTCGATGCTGGGGCTGTGAAGACATGCGTAAGAGGCTGGAGTCGGTGGAGAAACTCCTTACGCAGTGTGCACAGTGAAAAACGCAACTGACTTGCATTTGGTTGGTGTTTGCGGCAAATGCATGGCCTATCTTTGGGATCTGACTTCATGGTGTGGTTCAAGATCCCCTTCTTCATCATTTGAACAGTCTGGATCATTGATCCGATCGTGATTGAGATCACATAGGAGCCCACGAAAGATGGCAGCGTCCAGGCTCTGCTTGGATGCACGGCCTGCGCAAGAGCGCTAGGATGATGGTGGGGCGCATGATCAGTGTCGACTGACAAATCCACACCATCCATTAGCTTAGTGGCGAGATTTCGGGTGGGAATGAATGGTTTTGGAGTGCTTTTGAGATGGTCCACCTACTTGATCTTACGTCCGTCTGATCTGTGTTTAAACGGTTGGGAACCCATCCTTGCTATTTCTTGGAATTGTGTCACGTAGGCGGTGATAAGAGGATCGGTGGGATTCCAATGGACGGTCCGGATCGGACCTTCGATGCACGTTGGTGGCCCACAAGAATCCAACCGTGGCTCTATTTCACGCCAGAGGTAGAGTTTCCTGTTTTGAAGAAGAGACTCGGTCAAACCTAGTTTGACCGGTTTGAGCGGTCTGGTGTGGCGCAGGAGTGCACCGCACTGTGCACTCCCACCTTTTATGTGGGGTCCACTGTAACGTATATGAGAAATCTACGCCATCCATGCGTTTCATCTCCCCATTTAATGGGTTGAGACCAAAAATAAAGGACATCCATCTATCAGGCGGGCCTCAAACCAAGGATATGGGGGCTGATATGTCCGTTGGGACACTTATAGAGGGATCCAATGGTTGAAATTTGACGTGTACAGTTAATTTATGGACCTAAAGACATTTATGAAGTTTCGAGCCGAACGGATGGTGGAAACCCTGTGATCACCAAGATGAAATCTTGGCCCATGATAGGTCAGGACCAGAAACCTAATGGACCACTTTGGCCCATTGCTAGTTGTATGGGTTGTAACGAGGCTAATACCATATGCATTGCCGATCTTCACCGTTGTCTTGAATCCGGCGGTAACTGCGACGCATGCGAGCATGAGAAGGTAGTTGATCTTAGGTATGTAAACCTAGCCCTCATACTTAGAGGATGTGTGGACAATCTTAACTAGAGGGAAGCAACCGAGCGATAGGGACTGTTGGATGATGGAGAAGGTTTCGGAGATCATGGCCTGACTGGCAATGATTGACACTAAGACGGCCACCACGAACATGGGCCAATATATATAAATGATCTACACCATGAACAGTGGCATTTAGTGATCCAAAATCAAGTGTTTGTTCAATGTTAAACATGTTTGTTCAATGTTAAACATGAAACTATGCATGTTCAAAGGCTTCTTCCATCACCTGGTATGGACTGATAGAAGGCTTCTCCAACGTCGTCGTTGTGCAGACGAAAATATGATGCTTGGCCCATATATGCTAAAACGACAGATGGGATTGTTACTGTGCACATGCTTATTTGTATGGAACAGACTATGAAGTGCCCAAGGTCGACAAACATTGCTTTAGTTCCTGTTGCATTAGTTTATTGTAAGTGCATGTATATATGTGTAACACCCCATACTTTTCAGTACTCAAGTGTTACCATGTAATTTAATTTAATATAAATATAAAAAAAATAAAAATAATACAACCTAAATATATACACTATGAAATGTTATTTATATACCTTGTAAAGATTTAAAATTTCATGCTAAAATGATATGTAACTATAGTCCATATTATATATATACATTTACAACATCATTAATATAAATTTCAAATTTTAGAAGTTATAATAAATAAAAATAAAATACACTAGAAAAATTTATAATGAATAACATATTTTAAGCAATTTAACAACTTATATAAAATTAAAGCATAACACATGTATAACCATGCAAATAATATACATATAATATAGATTAATCTTCACTTACTAATACTTATATAATTTATATATGTTAACGATTTGTGATAATATAAATTATACATGACAAAATATATAAATGATAATAATAATAATAATATAAAATCATTAGATGGAATCTACCAAGTGATCACATAATTCAGGAACCCCTAGGACCATTAATAGTAAAAAATTAGTCGATCCCACCATCGGATCATTTGAATAAGAGATCGAAGATTGCTAGGCGGCATTCATGTGGGATGGCCCACAACAGTCAACCAAAGGGTGTCCTAATCACCCAAGCAAACCCTTAGTGCCCTTTTGGCCATTAATAGTTGAATCAGGATCAATCCAACCATTGGATTTATATGAGCCAACAATTTGAAACCAATAAGACTGTAGGATTTCAAAGACGTGTAATTAACTATTAGGGATTTTAATTAAATCATCTTGTGGCCCACATATCGACACAACCACCATAAGATAAGGCCCTACAATTTTAATCTAAAAAAAAATTAAAAAAATAGCAATAATCATAATAATTCATAATAAAGTAATAACAAACTGTATATTAGAACTATTATTTGGTTGCTAACGTATCTTGGAGGCCTTGGACATATACAATGACCCATTAGTACCTTTTAACCGTTGATAATCGGATTGGAATTAATCCAACCGTCGGATTGTCATAATAGACACTTGAAAACCGTAGTTCAGCTGGTGGGGTCCACCTAAGCTTTGGATCTGGCCAATCTTCAGTCAGGGGCTCTTAGTGGTGCCTCTAAAGAGAATGGATGGAGTAGATTATATAAAATACCTTAGTAGGCCCCACAATCACCTTACGTGTGTACCAGAGGGTGTACACCTGAGGTGCACCGGGCCAGCAGAAGCAGTCAAACTGCTCTGACCCGAAAATTCCCAATTTAAGAGAGATTCGCCTCTCTCTTTCTCCCGCTGTTCCCGCTTACGGGCGCTTTTAAAACGGAGGGTGTCCGTTTGCTGTGAACGTGGCCCACCACCGTGCCCCCGTGCAAGATCCGAACCGTCCATTTGATGGAGAGCCCTCGTCTGACCAAATCCTACCCATTTCAGCTTGGTGGACCACGTGTGTATGGCCACAAACTCCGACAGAAACAGAATTTGTGCGGCTGTTTTTCTTCCAAAAATGGAAACTGTCAGCGCCTTAGCTGGCAATCCGCAGGCGCACGTCCCTTTCAATCTTGGTCTTCCAATGGTTGGAAAATCTCTACCCTCCACCTAGGCAACGTGGTTTAGGGCATTCAAGCAAAACCAATAGCCGGTCTCGGTTCCTACCCACGGTATTGGAAGGTGGTTTCTACCGGATCAGATCTGGATCGCTTGTTATCCATCCGACAGTCTCAGGAAGCTTAGGGAGTCGGGAGAAGAGAATATAAACGGTGAAGGCTCCGTTCCTTGCAGCCAAGCTCAAGAAAGAAAGAAAAAATGGCTGTTTCTCCCAACGTCCGAACCCACCGCCTAAACCCCATTGAAGCTTCGATTCGTTGATTTCCCAAGCTCCCATAAGCCTGTTTACATCATCCTTAGGCACCGTTTTGAAAGAAAATGCAGACGTTTACGATCTGCCATTAATGGCGGGTCATCTTCCGTGTTGGAAGCTCAGCCGGTTAGCTCCTGTTGTAACCTTTAGTCTCAGGTCAGTTACTAGGTGGGTCGTCTCTGCAGTGGTCTATGCAGATTGAAGAAAGGAAAGACGGAGAAGGAGAAGAAAGAAATGAGAGAGAGAGAGAGAGAGAGAGAGAGAGAGAGAGAGAGAGAGAGAGAGAGAGAGAGAGAGAGAGAGAGAGAGAGAATCAAGCGGACTCGAGCCAGTGACGCACTAGCCGCTGCACCGGGCAACTCGGGCCAATTTTGGACCGAGTCTGTCGTGTTGGGCAACCCCTGTGATGGGTCTAGCCACGTTTGGACTGTCTAGAAGCAGAAAAGAAAGAGAAGAGAGATGAAGGAAGAAGGGGGTGAGGAAAAGCGGGAGAGAGGGGTTGAGGATTGGCGCTGCTGCCGTTCACCGCACCATAAACAGCAGTGGGCCACACCTAGCCCAATGCAGTGGGCTACATGCTAAAATCTGGTGGGCCGCACCTGAGTTTATAGAACTCAATGGGCCACGTTTCAGGTCTCAGTGGGCCGCACCAAGCAGTGACATGCCCGGCCCCTGCAGCATACTGCTGGGCCAGGGGCGGCCCAGCCTATAAATGCCTCAAATGGCCGTTGGGCCTAGAACGGTCAAACCAGGCCCAGTCCTGGACCATAGTTGGACAACCATAGTTGGGCTGAGTTCAGGCCCAGTTCGGGCTACAAATGGGCAGCAAGGTGTTGGGCCAGACCTGGCCAAAGTCAGGCCCAGTTCAGGCCTTGGTGTTGGGAAGTTTCGGGCCCAATCTAGGCCACTTGTTGGGACAAAAATTGGGTGGGCCTGTTCACTCTAATGCAGGCCTAAATAACCACATTCATGGGACCCTTCAAAACCCAACTTGCTGTCAAGTCAACCAATGTAAGTCGACTTTCTCTCCCACGGTAAATCGTTGATTTATTGCTAGAATTGTCGTTACAAAAGTTATTGTAATTATAAATTATGTTTAGCCATTAGCAGGGTATGTATGTTGATATTAGTTATTATAAACAAATTTCCACAAGTAGATGTTAGATGTTAGTATTTAATTATCTACCATCCCTAGATATTATCATTTGTAATAGACCACACTATCCAATACCATCAAAACGAATGTTTTTGCCACATTGGGTAATATGGATTATAACACCAAGGTTAGTAGATACTTCATAATTACTACATTAACATCAATTGTACACCAACTAAGGTTCAAATCCAAAAACCTAACCTAGACCTAAACTCTAGGGTAAAATACTAGGCCTACGTAACTTAAACTCTAGGTTTATACTTTAAATATAAGTGATGACACCATGGCACCTATTATCATTACTAGATTCATTATTATGACTATATTATCATTTTTCTCCTTATGGGATTAGTATAATACTTGTTTATATAATTATTAGTATTAATCCTTATTATATTATCATTAGTAAATATTCTATTATTACTATTACTTGACTTATTTAAGGGATTATCAGTAATTATAAAAATATTAGATGATGTTAGTACATTTAAATATGAACTTATGGATCATCATTAATAATATAGATGGATTAATACTCTTATTATGAATATTCTTTGGCCCATTGTACAATAATAATAATAATATTATTATTAATAATAATCTGGGATTCAAATCCTAGAATCCAAGCATTTAACTAAACCTTAGGATGAAACCCTAAAACCTAGGAAATCTAAACCCTAGGTTAAGACCCTAACCCTAAATGGTGAGTAAGCTTGGATCTAATTGTACAACTGTACGATTTAGGTAGGAATTGATTCCAAGGGAACACGTATTTCGTAGCGATGGTGCAGGCGATTCAAACATAAGGTGATGATTTCTTCCCCTTGAGCTTTCCATTTTCCCATTAACTTAAGTTTTAGTTTTATTTTAATTTATAAATGATATCTCCATTATATAACCACATGTGTTAATTGTTGGAATTGAGTTGCTACAGCACATGCTTAATGCTTATCTTGTATATTTAATTCATGTTATTGGATTACTTGTGGATTGCTTCTGGGATTTAAACTGGTATATTAGTGGAAAACTTCCACTTATAAATGTACACATATACTTGGGATGTAACTTGATTAAATGTGACTGTAATGGACCTTTGACTTAGTGGTTATTGAATGGTGATTTAAATTGACCATTGATGTGGGCCTACCATCCAGGGTTGTTGTGTCCAATGGTTTTCAAGGATGGTCTTTTATCGCATGGTTTTGATACTCGCCCTATGTGGCTTATTTTTTATATTTGCCCTATGTGGCTTGCTCTGATATTGACCGTACGTGGCTTTGTTTTGGTATTTTTCCTATAAGGGTTCGATGCTTTATATTGTGCAACAATGCTATGATAAGTCCCATATATTATAATATGATTGGCCACTAGTCGACGGGGTTCCATTAACATCCTAAGGTGGTAGTCTCATGAGCTAGGCATGGTGGTATGGGACCTATGCCCGAGCTGTCGTCCTACGCTGGGCTACGAGCTCCCTGTAGTGACCGTGAGCTTAATTAAATTGGTTGAGTGTAATTGGAATAATAACGGATTGACTAATCATGCATATATGGCACAAACCAGAATCTAATGCTATCGTATGTGATGTATGTATCATGTCCGTCTAGATGTCTTACTTGGGACGATGATTGCATGGGTGACAAGCCCAATGTTCGTCTGGATGTCTTTCCCGGGACAATGATTTCATGGGTGACGAGCCCAATGTCCGTTTGGATGTTTTACCCGGGACAATGATTGCATTCACGCATCTATATATATATATATATATATATATTAAGACTGCATTTACTCTATTTTGGTTGTCTAGATGTTTTATACTATTTCTTACCTAATGCGGCGATGTGTGATCTTGAGGAAAATTTACACTAAGTTGGTCACTCATCCATCAAATATATAACCGTACAGGTAGCACAGGTGGGTTAAGTGATTTATAGGTTCAGACTGACGAGGAGCTAAGTATAAGTGCCAAAGATGCATAACTGTATCGTCAAGAGAAGCTGCGCGATCTTACGACTTACGTTTAAATGCATTTTTATACTTCTCATGTATTAAATTTTATAATTCTTGTAGTTGTTTCATCGAGACATTAGTTTGTATAAGTCATTATGGGTAGCTTCTTGTATATCCTAAATGTAAATGAAGACTTTCCTTTATGTTGATTTGTCCATCCTACGCTCATCTGTTAACTCTGATAAAATAAAAATATTATATATTGAATTTGACCATCCTTTAAGGTTAACACTCGAGTTTTTAGAAAACGGGTCGTATACTCGGGTCTTGAAAAGTCGGGGCGTTACAATATGAGATTTTGAAGATTTGCGGATGAGGGTCTCTCAACGCCCTTGATATCCGAGACGCTCCTCCCTCCTCCAAGAAGAACTTCCCCATCTCGAGGCCCCTCAATACGCTCCAGAGATCTGAGACGGAGCCGATCCCCTTCTTCCCGCAAGTAAAGAGACAGGGCACTAAGAAGGTCTATCAACAGCAAAGATTTAGAACCTTCCTCGAGAGCTCCAAGGGAGGGATTCAGCCTTTTTGTAGGTAACATTACTTTCGATTGTTCGGAGTTAGATTTATGGTGGATTTTCAGCAAGTTTGGGAAGCTCCTAGATGTGTATATCCCTCGATTCCCATACTCCATTCGCCCCAAGCGTTTTGCGTTCGTCCATTTTCGATATGAGCAGGAGGCTTAGAACACCAAGGGCACACTTCATGGCCGAAGAGTAGATGGTAGAGTGATTACAGTGCTCCAGGCAAACCCTAGATCTCCATCTCTTGTCCGCCCCAAGAAGACTGCTTCAACCCTCCGGCATCATGTCCAGGAGGCTCCACCTATTCGAACCATACCTCGATCTTATGCGGCAATGGTTATAGCTAAAGATCAAGGCCAGTCTCATTAGCTAAACCCAGATGCAGTTTGTTCAGATTTTGCTGAAGATAAGGGCCGGTTCCATCGGCCAGAACCAGGTGTTGTCTACTCGGTGGTAGCAAACCCCCTCCAGGTCAATAGCAAATTGGAAGAGCTGAAACTGGTGATTGTTGCTACAGTGTTTGAGCCATCTATTTCGATCATTCACCTCTTAGATACAATCAGGAATTCTCGTTTTGCTGCAACTGCGATTGACATTGTCAAGTTATCTCCAAGCTCCTTTCTTATTTCCTTCAAATCTGAGACAGATCTGACTGATTTCTTGGATGATAGCGCCCTCATGGGGAGAATGGAGCTTACTTCTTCAGCCCCTTGTTTGCCTGAACCGGACCCATCACCTGGTTTGAGTCAGTTCTGCTCGACCTGGGCAGATCGTTAGGGAAGGTGGTTCAAATTGACCCACATTCCAGATCCTGCAGTTTTCTGGTTTTCACCAGAATCAGAGTTCTTCTTAAGCCCAACGTGGATGTTCATAGGTTACTCCACCTGTAAGTGAAAGGCAGATCATATTCCATTCAGGTGGAAGTGAAAAGGCACCCCCGCCCAGGTACTATTCTTTCGACCGCCCGACCTCTCCCTATCTTCAGGCAGCAACATCAGAAACCTTCCACCAAAGCTTGCGTGGAAGCCCGTTTCTTCACTCCTGCTTCGCAGGTGATAGCCTCTTCTGCAGGTGATCGAGCTCCTGGCCCTAACCCCTTATCAGTACCTTCCTCTGTTACTGCCGTCCTGCTACCTGTTCATCGAGAGGCCCCTAAGTAGACTCTTGATCAGCTCCTTTCTTTTAGGCCTAAGGGGGTTGAGAATCCCTCTTCATCCAATCCCATCCCCATTCCAGCAAGGCCATATTCTAGTAATATCAGTCAGCACCCTCGATTGCTCTCCTGTTTACATCGGTGCCCCCCGCTTCAGGAGTGTCAATCCCTAGCAAGTTCCCTCCCCCTCCCCTCTCTCAGTTCCAGCAGGAGACCCTTGGGCACTCCATGGGCAAATCCCCCATCCTGCAATCTTCCCCCTGCCTGCCGGGAATCACCCTTGCTCTAAATCTGCTGTCAACTCCCCATCCAGGCTAGGACAATCTGCCAGCGATCAAGCTCCTCTCCCTCCCCCTCCTCCCCTCCCTCATCCTCCTAATGAGGTACTGCGAGACCTGTTGTCCTCATCTGTTACCCCCCACCCCCATCAGCCCCTCTCCACTCCCCGGCACCTCCAACTGAGTTATTTTGACTGTAGCTCCAGCTTTCATGTCGATCTATCTCCCTATTTCAATAGGGCTAGATATGCGAATGAGGAAGACGATTTCTCGATCCAAGAAGGGGAGGAAAGAGATGCGAGAGACCTCTTATTGGGCGCTTCAATAATCGAATTGTCAACTATAATAGTAGCCCCAAGTCATGTGAGCACTGCTATGGCAGATCCTAATTCCCAGTCTCTTCAGAAAGATGCTTGCTCAGAGCCCACCAGTTCAAAACAGTAGGATATGCCAAAACTAGAGCTATTGAGCCTAGGGAAGCTCCAACTCCTTGATAACTCCAATTTAGATCATAATCTCCCAGGAAAAGGAGGTTACAGCGTAGAGATGAGACAGTAGGAGGTTTAATTTATGGATAAGATCCTAGTGTGGAATGTTTGCGGGATCGGAAACAAGAGAACTATCAGATCTGTGAAAAGGCTGGTGTCCTCTCATAAGCCATGCATAGTGGCAATTTTGGAGCCAATGCTTGGGGACGAGAGGAGAGTTGGAACTGGGCTGAGGCTTGGCTTCCATTCCTCCATCTCCAATGTGACTGCAGGCGGAAAGATTTAGCTCTTCTTTAATAATTCAATTCTAATTTTTGTCCACTCTATATCTTCCCAATCAATTACTGTTGTAGCTCAGATTCATAATTTTCTTTTCCCAATTCACCTGACATTTGTGTATGCTAGATGTGACAAGCGTTTAAGGAGAGATCTCTGGCAGGAAATGGCTGATCTTTCAGGTTCTCTTAAGGCCTGTGGGCGGTTAGTGGTGACTTTAATGTGGTCACTAACGCAGATGAAAGAAGAAGTAGAAGAGCTCTCGACATCCCCAGCTTTGAGGATTTTGTCGAAGCCATCAGCAATGCAAACCTCTCAGATGCGGGTTATGTGGGCCCTAGGTTCACTTGGTGCAACAACCAAGCTGGGGCTTCCAGAGTCTGGGGGAGACTCAACAGGGTCCTCATCAACAACGTTTGGCTCTCCTCTTTCCCCTCTTTCTTCGTGGAACACCTGGCTCGGATTAATTCAGAGCATGCCCCTCTATTACTTTCCATTCCCCGCCAGGCTTCTTCTTCGCCCAGGCCATTCAGGTTTCAACGTATGTGGGCTCAACATGATGGTTTTCAGCAGGTCGTCAGGCAAGCGTGGAACTCGATGGAATCCCCCCATCCCATATACAATATTATGCTCAAATTAAAGTCTGTGAAGAGGGCCCTCAAAGCATGGAACAAAGAAGTGTTCGGGAATATTTTTGCCTAGATCAAATTAGCCGAACGCAAGTTGGCGGATTTGGAGTTGTAGATGCAGAATGCGCCTAGTCCTGACAATTCAGCTAACGCCTGGCAGCCTATCCTGTCCTTAACAACTGAAGACCTTAGGAAGCTGGAATTGATGGAGGAGATATTCTGGAAACAGAAAGCCAGAGTCGACTGGTTGGCAGAGGGCAATAGGAATACGAAGCTCTTTCACTCCTCGACTTTAGAGAGGCAACGCCGTTCCACCATCAAATTTATTATACAGAATGATGGCTGCAGGCTGGAGGAGTTGTCGGACATTAAAGCAGTAGCTGTCTGTCATTTTTAAGATCTTTTTTAGCTAAAAGATCAGATTCTAGCACAGAACTGCTAGATGGTATCCCCTCTCTTCTAACGAATGACCTCAATGCTAGGCTCATGGCCCCTCCAACATTGATCGAAGTTAGACAGGCGGTCAGGGCCATTCCCCTCGATAGTGCTCCTAATCCTGACGGATTCCCAGGCAACTTCTATTTAACCTGCTAGGACATAGTGGGGTCTGACCTCCTATAACGCCCTGAAAATCGGGGGTCGAGTAGAAGTCCAACTCCCGAGTTCCAACGCATCACTTATGCAACATATTTAATGATGATTAAATGTTATTTGTATTAGTGCATAAACACGAATAAGATTAAGCCAAATCAGCAAAACATAATTCAGGGACAGTTGTAATATGCAAGCGGAAGACTGAAACAAATATGTATAATTTTACAAATTAGTATAAGTCCCCAAAGTATATATGCATTGCTAGGTCAATAATTACATGTATTGTTTTAAAATACAAAATGTCAAAAATGTAATAGTCCATTACAAGTATAACCCTGAAGCCCCATCGATTCAGAACGGTCTACGAGAACCCGCTTGAATACTGCATATATGAGAATGCCTCCTCATCATCCTCAAAGTCTGACTCCGCCTATATATTCAACATAGGTCATATATATATATATATGTAAAGTGCGGGAATCATCGTACCTAAGCATGTGATAGCGATTCAGGTCAGTCATAAATCATTAACTGACATTGAAAGCCTTTAAAACCATAACCTATACATTTATAGTCCGCACTTTACGCCAGTAAACAAGTAACGGATTCGTTTTAGACACTCGGTCTTTGTCAACGACGGATTGACAACCTATAGTATGAATTAGGTTAGCTATTTCATAACTCACACTATCTGAAACCCTAAAATAGATTAGGGTTAGGTTTTCTTACCCAAGTACGGAGTCGGAATTGCCTGTATAGCGATACAGAAATGGTGGTTGAGTGCGTGGAATAGCGGGATCGAATCCCAGGAAGAATCTCCAACTCTCACTCTCACTTTTTCTCTTTTCCCTTCTCTTTTATCTCCTCTCTCTCCTAGGGTTTCTCAAATTCGTATAAGGTGAGAGAGAGAGGGGGTTTAAGGTCCTTATATAGGCTCAAGACTGATGGAAATGGCCCCAGGGCCAAGGTATACTTAGGTTATATCCAAAGGGCGTCTGTTTCAGCCCAACAGAGCACTTCTGGTGGCCCCTTTTCCATGTGCGGTCGGACTTAAGCTCCATGACCATGGATCTAGGTCAGACTGAGTTTTCATTCCGATCGGGTTTGCAGATCGACCGTGGCGGACCAGTTTCAGTTCAACAGTCACAGTCACTCGATCAGGGCCACAAGTACATGGCCATGTATGAGACATTTCTTCTGATCCGAGGGTGTATTTGGGTCTGAATCTGACGGTCTGAATCCTTATATTTGGCCCGCAAGCGTCACGACTCAGATTACTTAAATTCAAATTTTATTTCTAAACATTTTCACGTTTCTTACACACTTCGCTCCGAGCTCAAGTTATGCATTTCTAGTCACAATTAAGACTTGATTTCTGAGAGGGTTGTCAAGTCCAGTAATGCGGTCATAACTGTATAGTTTTGCGGTCATCGGACTTTCGACGTGCGGTCCAGGTCCGATACGAAGTTTCGGTGTTCTCCCGAGAGTAACCGGGTTTAGGAATGGATTCTAAATTTTAGGGTAATGTAGCGTCAATGATACTGCACAGTTTGGGTCTTGCAGATCATATTTAAAGTGATTAGTGCTAATTTCACAAGTACTCTAGTTTAGCACTTGCTAATATTAACCTAATTTCTAAAGGTTTTGGTCCTGGGTGATTTCTACTTGAGGTGGTACTTGGGTCCTTGTATAGATTTTTTTCGAGATGTTATAATCTACCCCCCTTAAAGAAAAATTTCTTCCTCAAAATTAATACATTTTCGTACTCCTCGAGAATCTGAGGGTAGTTCTTTCGAACCTCGGCTTCTGTCTCCCAAGAAGCCTCTTCTTTCGTGTGATGCATCTACAGCACTTTCACGAGTGAATAACCTTGCTACGCAGCACCTATTCCTTCCTGTCTAGGACACGCATTAGTCGCAGTATATATGTAGCGTCCTTGCTCAACTGCACCTGCTCCCATCTGATAATGTGGGAAGGATCGGGAACGTATGTCTTCAGCACAGATACATAAAATACGTTATGCACGCCCGCAAGTGGAGTGGGCAAAGCAAGGCGGTATATTACCGCCCCCATTCGATCAAGTATCTGGAATGAGCCAATGAATCGAGGCGTAAGCTTCCTTTTCTTGCCAAACCGAAGGACTCTCTTCATAAGGGAAACTCTGAGGAACACATGGTCTTTGACTTCGAACTCTAATGGTCGCCGCCTTGTATTGGCGTAGCTCTTCTGTCTGTTGTGCTGTCAAAAGTCGGCGCCTGATAATGTCGACTTTCTCTGAAGTTGCCTGAACTAACTCCGGGCCAATCAAGCTCTTCTCGCCAACCTCTACCCAGCAATGTGGCGCTCTACACGGGCACCCATACAGTGCCTCATAAGGAGCCATACTAATACTCGCTTGGAAGCTATTGTTATAGGCAAACTTTGCATAAGGAAGATAGTCATCTCTACTGTCCTTGAAATCCAGCACACAGGCCCACAACATATCTTTCAGAATCTGATTCACCTGTTCTGTCTACCTGTTAGTTTATGGGTGGAACGCGGTACTGAACTTCAACTTCACACCCATCTCTTCTTGGATACGAGTCCAGAAGATAGATGTGAATCGCGTGTCTTGGTCCGACACGATCTCCAAAGGAACTCTATGCAGACGTACAATCTCCTTGATGTACAACCTGGCCAACTCATCTGCAGAGTTCGAAACTCTAATAAAGAGGAAATGAGCCGATTTCGTCAACCGGTCCATGATCACCCAAATGGAATCATGCCCCTTCCTCGTCTTCGGTAGCCTTGAGATGAAATCCATAGAGATGAAATCCCATTTCCATTCTGCTATGGGCATAGGCTGAAGTAGTCCAGGAGGTCGGCGATGCTCTGCCTTGACCTGCTGGCACGTGAGACAACACGATACATAATCTGCTATGTGGGCCTTCATATTGTTCCACCAACGACCTCTTCATGTCGCGGTACATCTTCGTACTGCCAGGATGCATTGCCATCCTTGAATCGTGAGCAATCTCAAGAACTTCCTTCCTCAAGTCAGGGAGGTTTGGGATGCATAGACAGCCACGATAACGTAAGCCCCCATCCGTCCATTCAACGTCCTCATCGCTGCTAGCCTATTCCCTCCTCTTCGCCAATAGCTCATCGTCTGTCTGAGCCACGATGATCCTGTCATCAATGAGGGGCTGTACTCGAATATGTGCGATGCTCTCATACGGCTCATCCACCGTGAGTTTCTGCTCAAAGTCTCGCACAAATTCTACCATGTCCCACTCTGCTATCATCAGCGGAGCCGCAAATGCCAATGCCTTCTTACAGCTCAGCGCGTCTGCCACAAGGTTGGCCTTGCCAGGATGGTAAGAGACTTCGAACTTGAAGTCCTTCAGTGTCTCCATCCATCGTCGCTGCCTCATTCAGGTCTCGCTGAGAGAATATGTATCTGAGGCTCTTGTGATCGCAAAAGAGTTCGAACTCCTCTTCGTAGAGGTAATGTTTCCAGAGCTTCAGTGCAAAGATGATAGTTGTTAACTCTAGGTCGTGCGTTGAGTAGTTCTCCTCGTGTTTTCTCAACTGTCTCGAGGCATATGCAATCACCTTGTCCTTCTGCATAAGGACACAACCTAAACCGACACGAGACGCGTCTGTATATATAACATACTTGACCCTTTGCTCTGGCAATACTAGCACAGGGGCAGATGTCAACCTGTCCTTCAGCTCCTGAAAAGCTACTTCTGCCTTTTCATTTTAGGCGAACTTCAGATCTTTTCGTGTCAACTAAGATAAAGGTCTGGCTATCTTCGAGAAATCCTAAATAAATCGTCGATAGTAACCTGTCAGACCAAGAAAACTTCTCACCTCGGTAACTGAACCGGGCTACTCCCAGTCTTGAACTGTGGCTACCTTAACAAGGTCCACAGCTATCTCTTCCTTGGACACCACATGTCCCAGGAACTTGACTTCTTCTTTCCAGAAGTTGCACTTCTTATACTGTGCAAACAACTGGTTCTTCCTCAGAGCATCCAAGACTACTCGCAGGTGTTCTTCGTGCTCTTCCCGACTCTTGGAGTATATCAGAATGTCATCAATAAACACAATGACTAATAGGTAAAGGAACGGCCGAAATACCCTGTTTATCAAGTCTAGGAACACAACCGGAGCATTTGTAAGGCCGAACGACATCACGAGAAACTCGTAGTGCCCAAAACTGGTCCTGAAAGCCGTCTTCTACACGTCCTCATCCCTGACACGCAATTGATGATACCCTGGCTGTAGATCGATCTTCAAAAAATATTACGCCCCTTTTAACTGATTTAACAGATCATCTATCCTGGGCAAGGGATACTTGTTCTTCACCGTCACTTGGTTCAACCTGCGATAATCAATACACAATCGCAGTGAACCATCCTTCTTTTTCACAAACAACACGGGTGCTCACCAAGGAGACACACTCGGCCGTATGAAGCCTGCATCCAACAGATCATCGATCTGTTTCCTCAGTTCCTCCATCTCACATAGAGCCATGTGATAAGTCCGAAGAGATATTGGTGTCACACTGGGCACAAGGTCGATAGTGAAGTCGATCTCACGCCGAGGAGGTAGTCCAGGTATCTTACCGAACACATCCTCAAACTCTCGAACCACTAGTATGCTTTCAAGTGTCGGGCCGTCAACATTCTTCAGTAAGGAAGAATAACAAAGAATTCGAAAAGGGCAACTGACTTGCACAGGAAACATAAAGGGCATGCCCTCAGGCCCGTGAGCTGTCACTAGTCGGGTCTCGCAGTCAATCTCGGCCCTCACTTCAGTTAGCCAATTCATATCAAGGATGACGTCGAAATGGTATATCGTGGTGACAATCAAGTCAATGCATATCGTCTTGCCCCCTAGGTCTATCAAGCAACCCTCACACATTTTTATGGCATCTGTAAAAGTCCCTGGTGCTGCGATAACTCGCATCCCAACCATCGGAGTCATCTTCAGCCCTAAGCGCTGGACTGCAGAACATGATATCACATATATAGTGGATCCCGTATCCACCAACAGAAATATAGGGGTACCTTCGATGTGGGCGGTGAGCTCGAAGGCCAAAAGTACGGTAGCTATAGAATCAGGCATCTCCGCTGTAAGTGCATGGACGCGCGCCTACTGAGACCGGTTGGGCTGAGGAGCCATAGGTTGTTGAGGCGGCCTAGATCGAGGTACAGGTGGCCGGAATGATGGATGAGCTGGTGTCGAGCGTAGAGTTGGTGCTGATATAGCCTAGGGAAGCTGGTGGTTGATCATATGGGGCGGCGAGAAGTCGTTATCCGTCATCCTGGTGAAACAAGTCACCTCCGTGTGGCCTGGCCTCTTGCAGTAGGCACACCATACATCAGGTCACCTCACAGGGGCAGGTGGAGCCATCAGCCTCGGCTGCGAATTTGCCGGCGACCTTTTCTCAAAGAATGGTCTGCTCGAAATCTCTGGTCGTGGCCTAGGAGCCATCGGTGCTCGCATACGGGACTGCCTATCCCCGTCCTGCTCAGCTCTCATGGACATGCTCACTACCTTAGCATAGCTAGGTATGCTAGCGCAGCACATCTTCAAGCGAATATCTGGTCGCAGACCCTCAAAAAAATGCCGCATACACATCGGCTCATCTACCAGAATCAATGGGGCGTAACTGCCCAACATCGTGAACCTGTTCTCATACTCAGCCACTGTTATCCCTCCCTATCGGAGGCGAAGGAACTCACTCTCCTTCTCGTGGCGATAGGTGACGGGATAGTATTTCTCGTAGAAGTGGGACTCAAAATCTGCCCACATCCATATGTGTCCAACCTCAATAGTATGGAGGACACTATCCTACCATAAGCTGGCCTCCTTCTCGAATATGAAGGTGACCAACTCCACCTGCTCGGGCTCTGTGCAATGCAGTGACTTTAGCATCTTAGAGATGCAGTCAAGATAATACTCGACCTCCTCAGGTCTGTGAGTACCCGCAAAGGTAGAGGGTCGTAAGCGCTGGAATCGCTCAAGGTGGCCGCTGGCACCTATATTCTCAACAGGGGGTGTAAATGGAGTAGGAGAAGCTACACCCATGCTCTGGGCAAAAATTCCGGCCATAGTGGTCAAAAACTGCTGCTGCTGCTGCTGCATCAACAACATCATTTGCTCCAACCTATCAGTAGGGGGAGCCGACGGAGGTACAGATGGCGTTGAAGAGGATGCACAGTTTTATTCTGGAACCAGTGGCACAACAGGTGTAGGCCCATTGGTGGGGCCAGAGGCCGGCTGAGAATCCGGCATAGTGGGAGACGGGCTCGAACTGGGGTCCGTAGGGCTATCGCTTAGGGGAGGTGCCCCGTCAAACAAATCACCAAGAGTGAGCCGTGCCGTACTCCGTGTGGCCTTAAGTGGCATTCCCTATATACAACATAGGGTGCAACCCAGGTCAGATTCAACATACCCACAACCTCAACCACACAGCATTTACACACATTTTAAAGAAACTTCATGTATTTCATTTACCAAAATTATTACAATACATGAAATATGACATTACATGAATCATGACAGGAAACACATATGAGCTATTGCAAGTAAAGCTGCAAACATTAAGACAACTAAAAAACACAAACACACTATTTACCTATGATACTACTAAGCTCTTAAACATAGAAACACAGACATTCTAAGACAGCAACAAAACAAACTACTGGGCAACGGCATGGATGACTAGACATCTGAGTCTGGCGACGGAGGAGGAGCGCCCTTATCCTACAGGCAGCACAGGATAGCTTTCAAGGTGCGAGTCACTTTCTTAAACTTGTGCTTCACGAGGGCCCGGGTATCAATGATCTCTTGTCGCAGGGCAGCTTGGCCCTCCTCAAGTCAAACTAAACGGGCTTCCTTAGCAGCCCGATCAGGGTCATGCCCCGTTGCCGTAGGTGGGGAGCTCTCATCCGTGTCCTGAGCCTCTACTTCTTCCTGTTCTTCTTCTATCTCTTCTCTGCTTTCCTCCTCGCTTTCACACTCTTCACTAGCCGTCTTGTCCTCACTCTCATCGAGTCGGGCTTGCCGCTGTCGTGGCCCAATTTCTATCTAATCGAGAGTAGTCTCGTTAATGTAATGGGTCAGCACCGGCACTTCCGTCCCAAGTCTATAGCCAAACTCATGTGCAGTCTTGCATATGAGTCGACCGAAAGGGAGCGAATCAGACGCTTTAGTGGAGCGTGCGGTAAGAACTATCTATCACAGAACATGCATAAGCACGCACAACTTCTCTCCCACCCTACTTGGTACAAAAAATCTACCATCAGACGGGTGCACTCGCTGCTATTGCTCCACCTAGGGTACACGTTATACGTGAAGATGTGGTAGAGCAAACGAAAGTCGTCCGTCATATTGGTCGCTAGGAGGCTGTTGTTTGGACTCCAGTGGGCTAGTTGTCTACAAAGGAATCACGTGCGGCGGTCCCTTTCACGTGCGCTCCTCAAATTCTTCTCGCTTGGATGCACTTCGCCAAGCAGCATCTTCATAAGCCGAGCTATCAACCCAGCATTAATTGTGGCCTCCCGATCTCTACCAATGGGGATCTTGAACTATAAGGGCTCCAGCGTAGGCTCTCAAATGTGGGCGTAGAAGGTTCGGACTGTGCCCACATTTGCACGGTACTCACCCTCGAACACAGGACCCCACCCGGCTTCGACCAGGCGGTCCATCACCAAATATTGCCCAAAGAGCTTCTCATCCACATAAGCTTCAAAAAGGACCCTGCGACCTTAAAATCTCCCATGGGACATATCCGTCAGGAGAATCCTTTCGAGGGGAGCCTGGGATCAAGCTCCCGCTTCGTCCTTATCTCCCAATCAATACTTACACTTGTGGCAGCGCCTCTAGGCCTCCTTGAACGAGTAGGGCGACTAGGCCTGGCTTCATTCGTAGGAGTCCTCTTCTTCCCCATGAGAGAAAGAAGTGTAGAAATCAAGAAAATGACCATCACAAGCTCGAAAGAGCCATTGGAGTGGGATGATAGGTGGAAAAATGAGGGGTTGTTGAACTTGAAGGTATGTGAGACACAAATGAGAGAATTGTGCTCTCAAATCAAAGGAAAAGAGAGAGATAGGAGAGGGTTTTGATGGAAAACAGTGGAGGGGTGTGGGTGTTGAAGGAAAATGATGAAATGGGTGGATGGAGGAGAGATTTGAGAGAAATGCAAAAGTTTTTGAAGAAAAAGGAGAGCTTGGAGGCGTAGGTTATGAAGAGGAGGCATGTTAGGAGGGTTTAAATCCAACCCAACACACACCAGCGGGCCATACAACGCCCTAGGAGCGTCGGCCCGAATCGGCCCGCCCGGCCAGGCCCGCCAGCTGGCGAGGCCTCGCGGAACCGGCGAGGTCCTTGCCGATCTCTGGACATTCTGGCGATGCCTCGTCGGTGGGGCGAGGTCCTCCTGCCCCCTGGACCCTAAAAATATGTGGGACCCACCCTGGGTCCCCCTGGAAGTATTCCGTTTGGCCCCCGACTCCGTTTTAAGTTGTTTCAGGTCATTTGGAGTAATTTCTGATGTAACTTCATATTTTCTTGATTGTTTAAGGCTGGGATTGGGCCAATCATAGTCTAAACCCATCGATTGACGGTCTAGAAGTGGTCCGAAGTCGACTCAAGCAATAACAGATGTGTATAGATCCGATCTCAGCGATCGTTTTCGATAAATTTCGCCAATCAGCGAAACTAGAAATCCTAAGCTTGTCTCTACATTTTTCTCGCACCCACCTAGGTCTAAATGCGTCAACGCATGTCATGTAACCATAACCCAGGTCCGGTTTAATCCAAATCATGCTCTGATACTAACTTGTAACGCCCTGAAAATCGGGGGTCGAGTAGAAGTCCAACTCCCGAGTTCCAACGCATCACTTATGCAACATATTTAATGATAATTAAATGTTGTCTGTATTAGTGCATAAACATGAATAAGATTAAGCCAAATCAGCAAAACATAATCCAGGGACAGTTGTAATACGCAAGCGGAAGACTGAAATGAATATGTATAATTTTACAAATCAGTATAAGTCCCCAATGTATGTATGCACTGCCAGGTCAATAATTACATGTATTATTTCAAAATACAAAAATGTAATAGTCCACTACAAGTATAACCCTGAAGCCCCGTCGATTAAGAACGGTCTATGAGAACCCGCCTAAATACTGCATATATGAGAATGCCTCCTCATCATCCTCAAAGTCTGGCTCCGCCTCGCAGGCTACGCCATCATCTGAACCTACAACAGGGTCTGCTTAGTGTTTAAGACACCGTCCCGTAACGTGGGAGTGAGTGATCAACTCAGTGAAACAATAAAGCAAAGGTTAACATGTTATCAATTCAGTCAAGCAGTAATGATAAAATAATACAATCGAACATCCCTAAGTACTCTGATTAATGTAGGAATGATATGTTTAAATGATGCATGCCCTTGCCTGCACTCCCTTAGCGATCTTCATCTAACGGTTGCGCATGTCATTCACTTCCTCGTGCTCTCTACCCATCACCAAATGACAGATGCAATGCGGTGCATGAGCGTGCTTACCGAGCTATCAACCCAGCATCAATTGTGGCCTCCCGATCTCTACCAATGGGGATCTTGAACTGCAAGGGCTCCAGCGAGGCTCTCGAATGTGGGCGTAGAAGGCTCGGACTATGCCCACATTTGCACGGCACTCACCCTCGAACACAGGACCCCACCTAGCTTCGACCAGGCGGTACATCACCAAATATTGCCCAAAGAGCTTCTCATCCACATGAGCTTCAAAGAGGACCCTGTAACCTTGAAATCTCCCATGTGACATATCTGTCAGGAGAATCCTTTCGAGGGGAGCCTGGGGATCAAGCTCCCGCTTGGTCTTATCTCCTTTTCATACAGTAGGATTGGGAAGTTAAGGTACCTCCCTTATATCAATTTCCAAACGGTGATCCACTCTAGGGTCGTCAGTCCTAGTAAATTTCATGCGATGTTACGGTTCTAGGTCGCTGCAAAGGGCTCATCACCTTATCAGTGCAGGCCTAGTATGTACTCTTGTTGTTGTATAAGGGCTCGTCACCTCTACGCAGTCTTAGCGTACGTTCGAGGTCACTACAAAGGGCTCGTCACCTTATCAGTGTAGGCCGGCAACTCGAATACAGTGTCTCATACCACCGTATTCGGCTCAAGAGGCTGTGTTGCTCACTGGACACTACGGGGAGGCTCGTCACCCCAGCGTAGGCCGACGGCTCGACCACGGTGTCCCATACCACCATGCCCGACTCATGAGTCTTAGCGGATCGAGGTACCAAGGTTAAAGGGATTTTCACTGGCGAGTTTGGTACCTTAGATTGAAGCAGTATCATCCATACATGGTGAACATACATCGGGTCAATCGGGTTACTTGACGAGCTCGACTAGTACGAGCGCACGTTGAGTTGATCGACATGAAGTGCGTAAGCACTCCGTGTTGCCTAACCACTGCTGACATCCTAAGTACGGCTCGGATTCATCGATTACGTCCTATGTGGTGAAACAACCTCAGCCACCTATTCAATGCCTGTTACCAATTGTCTGGACTATTCCGTAGTCCCAAACACATTCAATTATAATAAATAATCATACAAGATAATCAAAGCAATAATGGATCAACAATTCCAATCATACAAGCATGTGAGCATTTGATGGATTTCAACTTAAACATGAATTCACACATGTGCAGTCCCTAAGTAAAACAGACAAAGAATATAAGCTACATGGAGGAAATCATACACATCATTAAGGTACTTGAGAATCTCATCTCAATACCCATGTAAAGTACAATTACTACATGCCTGATCATTCAAACATTTCTACAAACACTTAGACTACATATTCCAACATACATAGATTAATTTACTTAAAACATATATTATAGAAAATCCTTTCTCATAGGAGTTGTAACACGTACAACGATCATGTATTACCAAACATCTATCATAATAAGTACTAATCCTAATTCCAGATTCATTTAGTCATATCAACAAATACAAGGAATACATTATATTCAACATAGGTCATATATATATGTAAAGTGCGGGAATCATCGTATCTAAGCATGTGATAGCGATTCAAGTCAGTCATAAATCATTAAATGACATTGAAAGCCTTGAAAACCATAACCTATACATTTATAGTCCGCACCTTACGCCGGTAAACAAGTAATGGATTCGTTTTAGACACTCGGTCTTTGTCAATGGCGGATTGGCAACCTATAGCATGAATTAAGTTAGGTATTTCATAACTTACACTATCTGAAACCCTAAAACAGATTAGGGTTAGGTTTTCTTACCCAAGTACGGATTCGGAATTGCCTGTATAGCGATACAGGAATGGTGGTTGAGTGCGTGGAATAGCAGGATCGAATCCCAGGAAGAATCTCCAACTCTCACTCTCACTTTCTCTCTTTTCCCTTCTCTTTTCTCTCCTCTCTCCCCTAGGGTTTCTCAAATTCGTATGAGGTGAGAGAGAGGGGGTTTAAGGTGCTTATATAGGCCCAGGACTGATGGAAATGGCCCTAGGGCCAAGGTATACTTAGGTTATAGCCAAAGGGCGTCTGTTTCAGCCCAACGGAGCACTTCTGATGGCCCCTTTTCCATGTGTGGTCGGACTTAAGCTCCATGACCATGGATCTATGTCAGACTGAGTTTTCGTTCTGATTGGGTTTGCAGATCGACCGTGGCGGACCAGTTTCAGTTCAACGGTCACGGTCACTCGATCAGGGCCACAAGTACATGGCCATGTATGGGACATTTCTCCTGATCTGAGGGTGTATTTGGGTCTGAATCTGACGGTCTGAATCCTTATATTTGGCCCGCAAGCGACACGACTCAGATTACTTAAATTCAGATTTTATTTCTAAATATTTTCACGTTTTTCACACACTTTGCTTCGGGCTCAAGTTGTGTATTTCTAGTCACAATTAAGACTTGATTTTCAAGAGGTTGTCAAGTCCAGTAATGCGGTCAGAACTGTATAGTTTTGCGGTCATTGGACTTTCGACGTGCGGTCCAGGTCCGATACGAAGTATCGGTGTGCTCCCAAGAGCAACCGAGTTTAGGGATAGATTCTAGATTTTAGGGTAATGTAGCGTCAATGATACTACACAGTTTGGGTCTTGCAGATCATATTTAAAGTGATTAGTGTTAATTTCACAAGTACTCTAGTTTAGCACTTGCTGATATTAACCTAATTTCTAAAGGTTTTGGTCCTGGGTGATTTCTGCTTGAGGTGGTACTCAGGTCCTTGTACGGATTTATTTTGAGACATTACACCTCCTCAAGGCTATGTCTCACGTTTTTTAGGGTGGCAGCTTCCCAAGGGCAGTTTCAGCTTCTCTCATCTGTTTAATCCCAAAAAGGACTACTCCTTCAGCTTTTTCTGACTTCCGGCCTATTAGTCTCTACAACTGCCTCTATAAAATCATCGCTAGCATCATTTCAGCTAGGCTAAGCGAGGTTCTTCCAGCATTGATCTCCCTCGAGTAGGGAGCCTTCATCAAGGGTAGATCGATGGCCGAAAGCATTGCTCTCGCGCAGGAACTAGTTAGGGATATCAACAGTAAAGTGAGAGGAGGGGCAATATCATTTTAAAGTTGGACATGGAAAAAGCCTATGACCAGCTAGATTGACAATTTTTGAAGCAGCTTCTATTGAGGTTCGGATTAAGCATCCCCTGGGTGGATTTGGTGGAAAGATGTTGGAATAGTGCCTAGTTTTCCATTCTCATCAACGGGGAAGCTGCGGGCTTTTTTAAGTTGTCTAGAGGGGTCCGTCAAGGGGACCCTCTGTCCCCTAGTCTCTTCATCTTAACAACTGAGGTGCTCAGCAGAGGTATCAAACATCTTATGATTCAGGGCACTTGTTCCCCATTTAGCCTCAGGAGGGGGTGTGCTTGCAAGTATCGTACCTCCTCTATGCAGATGACACATTACTCTTTGCCAACAGTGGGAAATAGTCCCTTCGCACACTCTTGATTTTTTTAGGAAAATACCAATGAGCCTCGGGTCAAAATTAATCTTCACAAGAGTGCATTTTTCTACTCAGACAAGATCGCCTCTTCCAGAGTCAGGACCATTGAAAGAGTGCTGGGTATTGCGAAGAGTAATTCTAGCCTAATATACCTCGGGGTCCCTTTGGCTTTTAGTAGGGTGAAATCGAGCTCATTTTAGCCTCTGATTAACAAGATTGAGGGTCGGATAGGTGGTTGGCAAGAGCGATGTCTCTTCTAGGCAAGTAGACTCGTGCTAGTTCGTCATGTGCTGGGAAGTATCTCTGTTCACTCCATGGCTGCCATGATTATTCCCAGACTTGTCCTAGGTCGGTTAAAGCACCTTTTCGCGAATTTCCTGTGGGGTTGGGCCGACGGCAAGAAGAAGCTTCACTGGGTTAGGTGAAAATCAGTCGATTTACCTAAATCTGAAGGCGATTTGGGGGACAGGATGTTGTCAGATTTTTTAAAAGCACTGAGCTGAAGCTGGGGTGGGCTGTCAAATTCAAAGAAGAGGCCAGCCTTTGGAAGCCTTTCATGATTTCCAAATACCAGATGGATCTAGCCACGCGAGCCCCTATTGCTCCCCTCTTGTTCATCTCCTCGTTGTGAAAGAAAATCCACGAGCTGCTCCCAGTGCTGGATCAGCATGTGCACTGGTAGATTGGACACAGTGGTTGCAGCTTTTGGACCGACAATTGGTTAGGTCTGGGTCCGTTATTTCTGCAGGCGTCCCGTCAAGTGCCTCCTAACCTACTGTCGACCAGAGTTAATCAAGTTCTGGGGCTGGTTGAACCGCTTCCTCCCTCCTTTGCATTTGATTTTCTTCCGTAGCATATTGTAGACTACATTTTCCAAACCAGATTCTGCCTGTTCGACAGCCCGGATTTCTGTATCTGGCTGTTCACCCCATTCGGTGATTTCTTTGTCGGCTCAACCTGAAACCTCTGCAGACCGGTTCAGCCATGCAAGGACTGGTCTAGGTGGGTATGGCATGCCAACCTACCCCTGAGAATCTCCTTGTTTGTTTGGAGAGTTATTCACAAGGCCGTCCCTGTAGATGAGGAAGTCCAGAAGAGAGGTGTTACTCTAGTTTCCAGCTACATTTACTGCTCAGACTCCTCTTCTAATAGTCACTTTGTGGATTCCCTGCATCACGTTTTCATCAGCAGCCCTGCTGTGGTTGCATGTTGCACGTTCTTTGGGGTTAATAGCAATATAATTGCTTCAGTAGAGGGTAGGCTGGCTGGCTGGTAGAACCCCTCTCACGCTCATGCTAATCTCAGGCCCTCTCCTATCTCGAAATTAACCCCCTGCCTTATCTTGTGGGAAGTCTGAAAGGCCTGCAACTTAGCTAGATTCGACGGGAAGACAGTCTTAGCAGAGGTTATTCGGGAGAGAGTGAAGCGTTGGCTCTCCTCTCTTGCCAGTCTTAGACTCTTAATCCTGACCTCCTTCGCCTGCCTCTTAGCAGATCGTCCGAGGCTGAGTTGGGGTTCGCTACCACGTCTCATGTCAGACATTCTCCCTCTGTGGTCAGGTGGGTGAAACCATAATCCGGGTAGGTCAAGTTAAACGTAGACGGGTCAACCAGAGAAACCCAGGCCCCTCAGAGGGCGGCGACATCTACAGAGGAGATAGAGGCGAGTTCATCTTCGCCTTCTCATTAGGGTATGGGATAGCTTCCAATGTCTACGCAGAGTTGCGTGCGATTCATGATGGCCTCTTTATCTGCTCTCACTTAGGCCTCCTTATCATTGAGGTAGAATCAGGTTCCAAACTTGTAGTAGAACTTTTGAATGGAGCAGTCAAGCCTAGTTGCAAATGGGCCTATTGGATGGCTAGAATCTCCAGCCTTAGCGCTCTCGCTTAGGTGAAATACGTCCATATTTTTAGAGATGGCAATGGGCCGACTGACAATATGGCGCGGTTGGCCAGCGCCACGCAAGTTTCCTCTCTTGTCAGGAAGATCTCGCTCCTTCCTAGCACTGTTAGGGGAAGCATTTTCCTGGATAAAGTGGGACTTGGTGCAGTCTGTCTCGGCTCAGTCAGAAGCTGTAGCTTCCAGCGTCACACCTTGGATTTTTAGGCCTCATTTTTTCTCCCCATCCCCTCTCCCTTTTGTCGTTCTCTTTGTGTTTGTTCAGTGTTTTTAACTCTTTTAGTACTACACGATAGGTGTGGCCCGTCTCTTTTTGCTGGGACCCACCCGAAGGACTGTATATTTTTGTGATTAATGAAATCGTGGCAAGAGCCCACTTTTAAATTTATTTTTTTTTTAAAGTGCATGTATACTTGTGAAAATATCATGCTGTTCATCTCATGAGGTCCCACAGTAACATGCCTTGGCCCAAAAATCAGGTGAAGCTAGACTCTAATTGTTTTAAATGAGAGGAGTCTTTTTTATTTTACCAATTAGATGTTTTATATAAGGTTGGTGGCCTATTTCTGAAAATGACAAAAATACCATTATAAAGTGATATGTTATCCGAACAAAAAAAAAAAAAAAAACATTCAAAAGCTCATAGATAGTAATCTAGATTGTTAAACACTAGCTATCAATGATTTGGATATTTCAAAAGTTAGTGGATAGCTTTCTAAACCATTTAAAAGTACATGGACAATTATTCAAGATGGTGGACCACAATTTAGATGGTGGTCGGTGATTTGGATCTTTCAAAAGTAGATGGACAACTCTTTAGAGCATTTAAAGGATTTGAACAATTACTTGAATCATTTTAGGATGGTGGATAATGATTTAGGCACAGTTGTTCAAAAATATGTTGACAGCGATTTGGACTGTTCCAAAATGGTGGACAATGATTTAGACCAATCCTACCATCAATATATGATCATCTTTAATTTGGACAGTTCTAAAATGGTGGGCAACCATCTGGACCAATCCTACCAATATGCAGAGACATGTTTATTTTCATTATTTTTTAGAAATAAGCATGCAACGAATTTGGATTTGAGGGAAAGTGATAAAATAAAGTGAACGTATGAAGGTTTATTTTTTTGGTTTTGCCTAATTAAGACAAAAAACTAGTATGAAATATGATTGCTGGTCTATAACTTTTATATTCTAGACATACATATGCCTAGAGCTGGGCATGGAACGACTTGACTCGGCAAACCTGAGTTGTCCGACTTGTTCAAATCTAACTCGATCCGAACGGAGTGGGTGGGTTAATCTGAATCAAATTAGTTGACTTCATCCAATCTGAAGTTAAACCGAGTCGAGTTTGAGTCACCCAATAACTCGACTCGACCTGACCCAAAATCAAACAAGGTACTGACTTGATTCGATCAATAGCTTATATATACATATATATATATATATATATTGTTGCAAAATAGTAACTTTAATATATATTTTAATAATAAAAATAATATATATATATATATATATATATATATATATATATATATTACATAAAAAGTTTGAAAAACACATTTTTTGTGGGTTTTGGGAAGAGTCCCACATTGGAAAAAGAGGAGAAGTTTTTTGAGTATATATGATAGTGGTGGAGTATTATAATACTTACTCACATGGTCTAAAGGAGAATGGAACACTCACGCGCATGCTCGTGCTCGTGCTCGGGCACTGTCTCGGTCTTGGGCACGGGCTCGGTGCGAGGGCGTGGGCATGTGAGGCAGTTTAGCTGTAGAGGCGCTAGTGGCATACTTTGCACTTCGCACGTCCACATCGGGTCGCTCCTTTGCGAGACGTGTGCGAGTCGCGGTGCAACTAAGTGACAAAGGCATGTGGCTAGTTGGAAGAGAGACTAAAGGATGGATTTATGTCCTTGGACCATAAACCCCCCAACCACCATAGCCTATATAAAGAGAGCCTGATTGGGTTTCCAATCCATCACAACTCACTCCAGCATAACCATACGAACCATAGCCTCTCTACTCCATTAGACCAGCAATACAGCAAGGTTCGTCTGAACCATTGCCTGAAAATCAGACCAGCGGGGTGGTCTAGAATGGTTCAACTGAACTTATAGTTGAAGAACAGGAAGAACAGACCATTGCAGTGGTCTTATTCATAGAAATCTTCTTCTCTCTTTTTTTTTCTAAGATTTTTTCATTTTTATGTATTTTTGCCAGATTGTGTAACAAAGTTCCATTAGTGGGCCTTCGTGTTTGCTGAATACAGACCCACATCAAGCTCGTTGTATCCTAGAAGTGGTTTGCCTGTAACCTTTTAGCATACTCAATTCACTTGAGTAGGGGCAAACAATGCTTTAAGGATAACACTTCAAATGTGCTTCAACCTGTCCTTATTTCAAATTAACTTGGATTTTCAGTTTTCATATTTTATAGAAAATATTATTTCTGTAATTTTTTTCACATTCTTAAAGCGTTATTTAAACTGATGGAAGCTGATAGTGTATCATTAATCAAGTTGATGAATCAGGACTTGATTCATCTTGACCGGTTCGATGAACCAATTTTACATTGTGGCAATACAAGCTCATATTTCTTTTGATGGCGCTGAAGATCTACTATATACTAGATCCAAGCTTGCAGTCGTTGCCTGAAGCAACTGAAACAGACACACCTGAACAAATCGCTGCCCACACCAAATGAGCTAAAGACAAACTCTTGTGTCATGGACACATTCTGAATCCGCTCTTCGACCGTTTGTACGATTTGTACACACAAACGTTATCAGCAAAAGAAATCTGAACCGCTCTGGAGTTCAAGTACAAAGCTGAGGAAGAAGGTACCAATAAGTTCCTTATTACGAGGTATTTCAACTTTAACATGGTAGATAACAAACCACTATTACTCCAAATCTAAGAACTGCAATTAATAGTAAACAAAATCAAAGCCGTAAAGACTGATCTTCTTGAATCATTCCAAGTTGGGGCTTTAATCTAAACTGTGACCGATGTGGAAAAACTATAGAAAGAAGTTGTTGCATAAGATTGAGGACTACACATTGGAACAAATTCAGAAACATCTTCGAATAGAGGAAGAATCCCGCAATTGCGATAAAAAGAATGACAACGGAAATTCCTCATCTAAGGTACACGCAGTTAAAAATACTAATAACAAGAATCCTGAGAAGGACGATTCCCTAAAACCCAATAAAGGAAAATTCAAGAAAAATGCTCAAAAGAATAATGGAAAGTTCAAAGGCTCATGCCATGTCTGAAGAAAAAAACAGGCACTATACTCGAGTATGCTGATATCGCAAGTCTAAAAAAGAAGCAAGTGTAGAAGAAGGCGATATTGTGACCATGATCAGTGAGGTGAATACTGTAAGGCCTGTATCCTAGACTGTACCATTTCATAGGCTTCCGCGATTCTCCTAGTCAAATTTCGGCAACTCACGACCTATATCCGGTAATTGCATGTGAACCTAAGTCGCGTCCTGTAGATCGGAGTCGACTCGACTCGAAACTTGTACCCTAGCGACCGTGTCGTCGACGTGGTTCCAACGCCATGACTCGTGCGCCGATGCGATACCTGAGCAAGAAGATATGGGCCCGTGTTCATCCAGAGAAAAAATGTCGCGCAAGAGAATCTCTACTAAATATCAAATCAATCCCATCAATCAATCAAAGTACACAGCCCATCCCCCTCTTACCAACAAGGTATGACTCTCATCTCTCTCTCATTCCCAAAGTCAACTCTTTCTCTTTCTCTCTCTCTGTCTCTCTCTCTCTCTCTCCACCCATCTCTTTCTTACAACACCATCCCTCTCTCCCATAGATCACTCCATCCCATCCCATTCTCCACATAATCCCAAGCTTCCATGAGAGAAAATCCTACGGAGAGAAAATAGCCAAAGGAGAACCCATCTTCCTACCCCCTCATCTCACCATCTAACCCTTCAATTCTCATCTTCCACCATTAAAGAAGAACCCAAGGAGCTAAGGAAGCCCAGGGACCAAGAAGATTAGCAATCGGTGTGTGATCTACCGTTGATTTTCATTTAAGGGCCCACTTGTATGTGGGACCCATTTTGATGTATGTGTTGTAATCTAGAGGGACCCATAGTGGCGGGGTCCCTCCACTACGCTGATCTCCCTCTCTTTCTCTCTCTCTCTCTCTCTCCCTTTTTTTTTATTGATGGCCCGCCTTGATGATGGATGTGTTCTAACCATGCCGTCCACCGAGTGGACCCACCTAGCAGTCCATTTTGGACAGGTTTGATTGAAGGAAAATACAAATAGCAGCTTTATCCCAAAGCTGTGGTGGGCCACACGTGTGGACCCACCTCATGCATGTGTTTTATTTGGACCGTCCATACGGCCAGCAGCATAGCTACTGCTTGATGTCAGCAAGCTCTGTGGGCACCATGAGGTATGTTATAACCCACCATCGCTAGATGTCTGGATTCCTTAAAATAATAATAATAATAATAATACATATTATATATGTATATATGTTATATTTATATATATTATAATTTATGGTGGGTCCCACATGGGACCCACCTCTCTGATATCAGATTGGCTAGTGTAACTCACACCAGCTAATATATAGTTGATGTATTGACGTTACAAGTTCTGATGGTCCGTGGGACCCACCTCTGGTGTAATCCAGATCGTCCATCTGGATGGTGGGCCCGGCCACCTCACCAGCTATATAGTTGTGTATTGATGTCAGCAGGTCCGTGGGACCCCTGACCATTATGTATGTGTTATATCTTAGCCACCCGTCCGTTCTGGACGGGCAGAGCCCACAATGGTGTGCCATATATGCACACCGTCCATCCGGACGGTGCTGTATGGGCCACCTTGGTGTGTGTGTGTGTGTGTGTGTGTGTGTGTGTGTGTGTGTGTTACATCCAAACCATCCATCCAAATGATAAGCTCGACTTAAGGCTGGAGACCAAAAAATGAGGCAGATCCGTATATCAGGTGGACCACACTGTAGAAAATAGTGGAAGATAGAACGACTACCATTGAAATCCTTTAGGGATCACAGGAATTCTAGATCAATATGATATTTGTTTTTTCTCTCGACTCAGGTCTTTGTGACCGTATGAACAAATTGGATGGAAAGTAAACATGATGGTGGGCCTTGTGAAGTTTGACAGTGAGAATCATTATCACCACTACCATTTGTGGTATGGTCCAGTTGATCTTTCAATCATCATTTCTGCTGTTATTTGTGGTATGGTCCAGATGATCTTTCAATCATCATTTCTGTTATTATTTGTGGTATGGTCCAGATGATCTTTTGAAATGATTCATTTGTTTGTATAATACTCTAAAATGATCTCTATAGATGGATGAATGGGGTAACTGGAGTGGCCCGTTGATACGGCCCATTTGATGAGTCCCGATGTGATGTATTTGGGGCCCATTTGGTGAGGCCCGATGTGATGTACTTGGGGCCCATTTGATAAGGCCCGATGTGATATATGAGGCCTTGTATAAGGCCAAATATGATGTATTATGGCCTATTTGATAAGGCCCAATGCGATATATATTAGGCCCTTAAGTGAGGCCCATGATGATGTACATTAGGCCCTTGTGTGAGACCGTGGGCCCACTGTACGTTTGGCCCTATTTGGGCCACTCCTTGGGATCAATGTTGGTTGAATGTTCACATTGATGGGTAGTGATGGTTAAATGTCCACATTGTGACCTTCCCTTAGGCCTGGTTTGGCCCATTCTCATCATTCTGTAGTGGGTTAATCCAAATTATTGGGCCCCATTGATATTGTATGATCCATCATCGGTCGTTCATCTATGGACCATGCCTTGCGTCGAGGCCGAGTATCGAGGCCAATTCCGATTGTCAAGGCCGATTTCGATTGTTGAGGCCAATTTCGATTGTTGAGACCGATTGTATAGGCCAATTTCGATTGTCGAGGCCAATTGTATAGGACGATTCCGATTGTCGAGGTCGATTCCAATTGTCGAGGCTGATTGCCGAGATCGATTATGATTGTCGGGCTGATTTTGATTGTCGAGGCTGATTTTGATTGTCGAGGCCGATTCCGATTGCCGAGGTCGATTGTCGAGGCTAATTCTGATTGTCGATGCCGATTCTAATTGTCAAGGTCGATTCTGATTGTCGAGGCCGATTTTGATTGTCAAAGCCAATTGTCGAGGCAACTCCGATTATTGAGGCTGATTGTATAGGCCGATTATCGAAGCCAATTCCGATTGTCGAGGCTGATTCTGATTATTGAGGCCAATTGTCCAGGCCTAATGTGATGTATATGCAGCCCATATTTGAGGCCCATTGTGATGTATTTTTAGCATGTGTTAAACCAATGTGATGTATATGAGGCTTATGTGAAGAGGCCCATTGTGGTGCATTTGAGGGCCAGGCGATAGAGCCCGTTGTGATGTATATTAGGCCCATGTGAGAGTCCCATCGTGATATGTATTAAGCTCTTGAGTGAGGCTCATGGTGTTGTATATTAGGCCCTTGTGTGAGACCATGAGTCCACTATATCTTAGGCTCTATGTGGGTCATTCCTTGGGGACAATGTTGGTTAAATGTCCACATTGTCAATGCCAGTTATTGATACCAATTATTTGTATGTGATAGCATAACATCATGATACATGCCCATACGCATCATCTACATGATTATTATGAGATATGATTAACCATTACATATGCTATAGTATAGATGGTTTATGAGACTCCCTGATAGGTGGAGTTATCCCACATGAGCGCACGGTATGCACAGGATTGATGCATGATTAGACTACATGACTCGTGCATCTTGCATTGTGTGATTGTGATATTTTATGCGCTAGCAACATCAGGGCTGTGACCTCCACAGGCATATCGTGGATGGCTAGATGGGATACTGAAAATGTTTGGTTCAAGCATCTGGGCACTTTGGATGTCCGTGGGTGAAAGTCTCTAAACCTTCGAGGCCAGAAAATGCCCCAACGTCTAGACCGAGTGGATACATGAGCACCCGAGTGCTGAATACTAGGAGGCCACGTCTCCTACTGTGTCATGGTCGGTTGGGAGGGGGTGTGGCCTTATCCACCCGAGGGTAGTGGGCATAGCTAGGCTGAGTTTGACCAGCTCATGAATGGGTCCGTTATCGACGTGTTGGGTAGATATTTATTAACTACTGGCCAAGCAGATGGTGAGGTCTCTTCCACTTGCATAGTCGCGCGTCAGTAAGCGGTGGTTACATGTAGAGTGTACTAGACTCCAGTGATGATCCCATAAATGTATAGTACTGATTTGTGGACTAATTGAGCAGGAGTTGTATACTCAACATTATACTCATTCATTCACTATCCACTCGGGCTAGTGATGCGCAACTAATTGTTATGTGTACTTTCGCAATGGCCAGGATTTCGGTTGGGGCGTGCGACTAACCTGAGATCAGGAGCTTACCACATTGAGTCTATCTATCCAAATTTAAGTATGTGACTGATTTGGATGCAAGTCCTTTATGATAGGCTCCATAGCCTGCGATACCATATACTATCATCCCAACTTCACACTGTAGCTTGGTCATTTCATTCGCACCACATATTACATATTGCATTACATCTTCGGCATATGGCATTTTAGGTTGCTATGTTTCTGCATTCATATGACTTAGATGAGGTTGATGGTATTCGTAGCTCTTCAGAATTGCATATGGTGTTGCATCATCGGTATCTGATATTTGACTCATTATGTTTTCGCATTGTATAACTGACCTACATTACTTTCTTAGTATATGACATTGGCTTGCTATGTCTTTTCATTGCATATCCTGGATAAGGTTGATGATATTTTTATGGACTTGTCAGTATTTCTGCTTACTATGATATTGTATGGTCCATGGACTTACCAGTATTTTCGTTTACTCAGATACTACATTCTGAGCATGCATATACTGCTCACACACTTACACCACCCTCTAAGATTTCTATAAGCTTATGCATGATAGATGCGTGCAGTTGACGTTAGGATGCAGTCGTAACTGAGTAGGAGTAGGAGCGTGCGGCCGAGCCTTGTGAAGATTTTATTATATGCATGTATTTTTCCCTTTCAGCATTGTACTCAAATGATTATATTAGTGGATATGTAGTGATGATGTTGTTCATGTGATTTGGGTATACTTGTGGTTATGCTTCTTACGAGACAAATTCATATTGAAAATCCTCCTTGTAGGATCCCAGGATCGAAAACTGGCGTATAGGCGTTGGGAGCCAAGAATGAGGTGCTATGGAGGCTGTCAGCACTGGATTCGGCGATCGAGAATTTTATGAGCCCGGTTTCCGAGTTTGGGATGTGACAAATATTATCTAAGGAAAGGTTCCTGGTTGGTGGTATGATGCTGCTGTTACTATACATGTGTGCTACGACAGATCAACCTTTAAAACCTATGAGGAATTGACCGATGGTCAAGAAGTCCAAATGAGTAATGAAGTCCAATCGAAGGTTGTTGGCAATGGAACCGTCGAACTAACGTTCACCTCTAGAAGGAAAGTGATTTTGAAAAATGTCCTGCATGTCCTAGACATGAGGTGAAACTTAGTTTCTTGGGACCTTCTGGGTAAACTAGGAATAAGGGTGGTGTACGAGTCAGGAAAACTAATTCTGTCTAAGAATGAGAACTTTGTAGGAAAGGGATATGCTTGTAACGGTATAGTCAAGTTTTCTCTGAATAAAAGTAGCACTTCTGCGTATATGGTTGAATCCGTTAGACTGTGGCATGATAGACGAGCCCATATAGGGTATAGTACCTTGAAGTTCATGACTAAGAATGATTTAATCTCATATATAGAAAATAAAACCGATAAGTGTGAAGTGTGTATACGATCCAAAATGATGAAAAAACCTTTTCCAAGTGTTGAGAGATCGTCTCAAGTATTGGGTCTTGTACACAGTGATATCTGTGAGTTAAACGACATTATTACTCATAGAGGTAAAAGGTACTTCATAACCTTTATTGATGATTGCTTTAGATATGTGTATTTGTACCTATTAAAGAGTAAACATGAAGCATTAAACATGTTTAAGGTATATAAAGCAGAAGTAGAGAATTAACTAGATAAGAAGATAAAAATTCTCCGTAGCGATAGAAGAGGAGAATACTTCTCTAATGAGTTTGATAACTTCTGTGAAGAACATGGACTAATACATCAATGTACTACGCCATACACACCTCAACAAAACGAAATAGCTGAAATAAAGAATAGAACATTAGTAGAAATGGTCAACTTAATACTAATCAGAGCAAAGTTGCTACTAAATCCATGGGGTGAGGCACTGCTTGCAGTGTGTCATATACCAAACGAAGAGATTTTTATCTTCCGTATTCAAAATGAAGGATCTTGGATAAGTTGATACCATTCTAGGTATCAAAGTTAAAAAATATTGTGGGGGTTATGCTTTATGACAATCTCATTATATTGAGAAGATACTAAACAAGTTTAACCATCTAAATATAAAAGAAGCAAAAACCTCATTTGATCTAAGTATCAAGCTAAAAGAGAATAATGGAAGAATAGTTGTACAATTAGAATATGCGAGTATTAGAGGGAGTCTTATCTATGCTATGCAATGCACTAAAACTAATATCACATATGTTGTGAGTAAACTTAGTAGGTTTACTAGTAACCCTGGTACTGAATACTAGAATGCAATCAGTAGAGTCTTTAGTTACTTAAAAGCAACCAAAGACTTATGCCTATTTTATTTAGAGTTTCCTGCCGTTTTGGAAGGATATACCGATGCGAGCTAGATATTGAGTGCAGGGGACAACAAGTCTATCATAGGGTGGGTATTCATCCTACGAGGTGTAGCTTTATCTTAGGGATCCAAGAAACAAACTTACATGACGCATTTGACTATAGAGTCTAAATTCATAGCCCTAGTTGCAACAGACAAAGACACTGCTTGGCTAAGGGATCTCTTATTAGAAATTCTTTTCTGTGTAAAGCCTATATCGGTTGTGTCACTACATTGTGATAGTGAAGCCACATTAGCTAGAGCGTATAGCGGCACATATAATGGCAAGTTTAGACATATAAGTCTTCGACATGATTATGTCAGATAGTTGATTCAAGATGGAATCATTATTATTTCCTATGTGAAATCAAGCAATAACCTAGCAGACCCTTTTACTAAACCTCTACCGAGAGAGGTCGTAAAGGCTACATCTAGAGGGATGGGGTTGAAACACTTCAACCAAAGTTCCACCAGTGATAGTAACCCAACTTAAAGTCAGAAAATCTCTAATTTTAGGTTTAATGGATAAGAACAAGTTACTAATATATGGAAAGTTTTCAGTACTAAATTATATAAGACCTCATCCATAATAAATAAAGTGCTAAGCGTTACGAAAGAGAGTTGAGTCTTAGAACTCTTACTGAAATTCAATCTAAATGACAAGTGTCTTAGAGTAACGAAGACAATAGAAGGATTTCACCTATATGAACATAGAGATGGTGTCGTCTCTCATGAGAGTTAGGAGTTTTCTCTCGGGATTGTTCACGAAATAGGATAAGCATATTACCATTAATTATGCTGAGCAAGATTGTGGGAACTCTAATTAACATATAGTAAATATGTGTGTGGTTTCTCCGACTCTATTATTTAAGAATAACTAGTTCAACGCTACGGCTACCAGTCATTTCGATAGAGTTTTGAGATACTTATACTAAGGGAAGATTAAAATCGAAAGATATCTTTCTTTATACGTATAAGTTGATTATTTTAGCAGAAATATTTTTTCGAGAAAAATTTATTTTTAAAATCAAGTGGGGAATTGTTGCAAAATATTGATTTTAATAATAAAAATAATATATATATATATTATATAAAAAGTTTGAAAAATACCTTTTTTGTGGGTTTTGAAAATAGTCCCACATTGAAAAAAGAGAAGTTTTTTGAGTATATATGATAGTGGTGGAGTATTATAATACTTACCCACATGGTCCAAAGGAGAATGGAACTTGCGCGTTCTAGTGCATAGCACTGGACCACCCCCGCGGCCACGCTCGTGCTCGCACTTGGGCATGCGCACGGGCTCGGTCTCGGTCTCGATCTCGAGCACGAGCACGGGCTCAGGCATGGACATGGGCTCGATGCGAGGGCGTGGGCATGTGAGGGAGTGTGGTTGTAGATGTGCTAGTAGCGTACTTTGCACTTTATACGTCTGCATCGTGTCACAAAGGGTGGCTCCTTCGCGAATCGGAGCGAGACGTGTGCAAGTCGTGGTGCGACTAAGTGGCTAAGGCATGTGGCTGGTTGGAAGAGAGACTAGAAGGCTGAGAGAGGTCCCTCAGTATATATAGAGACTGGAATATGACTGTTGCAACAGTTGTGTAACAGCTATCACTATGCCAAAACTGCGAAAAAGGACAGTCCAAAACCATCTCAAATGACCAAAAAGGACAGTCATGGACCGTTGCATGGGCTGTCAAATTTTGACGTGTTGTATTACTTAAAGGACGGTCGAAAATTGTCATTCTTATTGACGAAAAAGGGACGGTCATGGACCGTCCTTAAAAAGGATGGTCGTGGACTGTCCTTAAAAAGGACGGTCATGGACCGTCTCTTATGAGCCTTCAAAGGACGGCCATCGACCGTCCTTTAAAAGGATGGTCATGAACCATCCTTAAAAAAGACTGCTGTCAACCATCTCTTATGAGCCTTCAAAGGACATTTTCAAATTTGAGACGGTCAACATACACCTGTTACAATATGTTTCATTACGCCTGTTATATAATATATTTCATCATCCGTCTCTTATGAGCCTTCAAAGGACGGCCACAAACCATCCTTAAAAAGGACTGTCATGGACCGTCCCTTTTGAGAATTTGAGAAGATCACCTGTTACAATATATTTCATCGTATTCTTCCTGATATACACCTGTTATATAATATATTTCATCATATTCACATTCATATCCATCTAAACCCAAACTACGTAAATCCAACATAAACTACATCCATCTAAACACAAACAATCTTATCCACATTACATCCATCCACGCATAAATACATATAAGTTTAACATCATAAAAAAAAAGAAAAAAAATCAACAACAATTTTCTTTGTGTCTTTCATCTGAAAAAAAATATTAAACCAACAAAACATTATAATTCAGAATCATGAAGAATTGCATAAACTTCTTCCAAAAAAGTGGGCACTTTTTTAAAATAAAACTGATCATTAAAATAAAACTAATACAAGCAAATAATGCAAAAAAGTGTTTCAATTCAAGTTAATAGAAACAACAACAAAAATTAAAGCTCTGTAAAAAGGGGCATGTGTTAAAAGGGATACATTCTTGTTTGTTGTCATGTGATTGGTCTACAATTCAAGTTAATAGAAACAACAATAAAAATTAAAGCTTTGTAAAAAGGGGCATATGTTAAAAGGGATACATTCTTGTTTCTTGCCATGTGATTGGGCTACATTATTACAACAATTGGGTTCGGGTTCGGGATCGGGTTTAGGTTTGGGTTTTCAAGTTTAGGTTTAAGTTTAGGTTAAGGAATTGAGATTAGGATTAGGTGTAGGTCTACGTTTAAGGATTTGAGAATACATTTAGGTTTTAAGTTTAGGTTTAGGTTTTAGGTTTTAGGTTATAGGTTTAGGTTTAGGTTTAGGATTAGGTTTTAGGTTATAGGTTATAAGTTTAGGTTATAGGTTTTAGTTTAGGTTTAGGTTAAGGTTTAGGTTTAGGTTAATGTTTAGGTTTTAGTTATAGGTTATAGTATATATGTTATAGCTTTAAGGAATTGAGAATATGTTAAGGTTAAGGTTTAGGTTTAGAAAATCGGGTCCGGGTTCGGGATCGGGTTTAGGTTTGGGTTTTCAAGTTTAGGTTTAAGTTTAGGTTACGGAGTTGAGATTAGGATTAGGTGTAGGTTTAGGTTTAAGGATTTGAGAATACATTTCGATTTTAGATTTAAGTTTAGGTTTTAGGCTTAGGTTTAGGTTATAGGTTTAGGTTATAAGTGCAGGTAATAAGTTTAGGTTTAGGTTAGGTTATAGGTTAAGGTTTAGGTTTAGGAAATCGGGTTCGGGATCGGGTTTAGGTTTGGGTTTTCAAGTTTAGGTTTAGGTTTAGGTTAGGGAGTTGAGACTAGGATTAGGTGTAGGTGTAGGTTTAGGTTTAGGGATTTGAGAATTCATTTAGGTTTTAGGTTTAAGTTTAGGTTATAGGTTATATGTTTAGGTTTAGGTTTATGTTAAGGTTTAGGTTTAGGTTATAGGCTATAGGTTTAGGAAATTGAGAATAGGTTAATGTTTAGGTTTAGGAAATCGGGTTCGGGTTCGGGATCGGGTTTAGGTTTGAGTTTTCAAGTTTAGGTTTAGGTTTAGGTTAGGCAATTGAGATTAGGATTAGGTGTAGGTTTAGGTTTAGGGATTCAAGAATACAATTAGGTTTTAGGTTTAGGTTTAGGTTATAGGTTATTGGTTTAGGTTAAGGTTTAGGTTTAGGTTATAAGCTATAGGTTTAGGGAATTGAGAATAGGTTAAGGTTTAGGTTTAGGAAATCGGGTTCGGGTTCGGGATCGGGTTTAGGTTTGGGTTTTCAAGTTTAGGTTTAGGTTTAGGTTAGGGAGTTAGATTAGGATTAGGTGTAGGTTTAGGTTTAGGTTTAGGGATTTGAGAATACATTAGGTTTTATGTTTAGGTTATAAGCTATAGGTTTAGGGAATTGAGAATAAGTTAAGGTTTAGGTTTAGGAAATCGGGTTCGGGTTCGAGATCGGGTTTAGGTTTGGGTTTTCAAGTTTAGGTTTAGGTTAGGGAGTTGAGATTAGGATTAGGTGTAGGTTTAGGTTTAGGGATTTGAGAATACATTTAGGTTTTAGGTTTAGGTTTAGGTTATAGGTTATTGGTTTAGGTTTAGGTTTAGGTTTAGGTTTAGGTTTAGGTTATAAGCTATAGGTTTAGGGAATTGAGAATAGGTTAAGGTTTAGGTTTAGGAAATCGGGTTCGGGTTCGGGATCGGGTTTAGGTTTGGTTTTCAAGTTTAGGTTTAGGTTTAGGTTAGGGAGTTGAGATTAGGATTAGGTGTAGGTTTAGTTTTTGGGCTTTGAGCGTACAGTTAGGTTTTAGGTTTAGGTTTAGGTTATAAGCTATAGGTTTAGGGAATTGAGAATAAGTTAAGGTTTAGGTTTAGAGAATCGAGTTCGGGTTCGAGATCGGGTTTAGGTTTGAGTTTTCAAGTTTATGTTTAGGTTAGGGAGTTGAGATTAGGATTAGGTGTAGGTTTATGTTTAAAGATTTGAGAATACATTTAGGTTTTAGGTTTAGGTTTAGGTTATAGGTTATTAGTTTAGGTTTAGGTTTAGGTTAAGGTTTAGGTTTAGGTTTAGGTTATAAGCTATAGGTTTAGGGAATTGAGAATAGGTTAAGGTTTAGGTTTAGGAAATCGGGTTCGGGTTCGGGATCGGGTTTAGGTTTGGGTTTTCAAGTTTAGGTTTAGGTTTAGGTTAGGGAGTTGAGATTAGGATTAGGTGTAGGTATAGGTTTAGGGATTTGAGAATACATTTAGGTTTTAGGTTTAGGTTTAGGTTATAGGTTATTGGTTTAGGTTTAGGTTTAGGTTAAGGTTTAGGTTATAAGTTATAGGTTTAGGGAATTGAGAATAGGTTAAGGTTTAGGTTTAGGAAATCGGGTTCGGGTTTGGGATCGGGTTTAGGTTTGGGTTTTCAAGTTTAGGTTTAGGTTTAGGTTAGGGAGTTGAGATTAGGATTAGGTGTAGGTTTAGGTTTAGGGTTATACTAGGGTTTGGGTTTGCATGTTTAGGTTTAGGTTTAAGGTTTAGGTTATAAGTTATAGGTTTAGGGAATTAGAAGTAGGTTTAGGTTTAGTAGGTTTAGGTTTTTTAGGTTGTTAGGGAGTTGAGATTGGATTAGGTGTAGGTTTAGGTTTAAGGATTTGAGAATACTATTAGGTTTTAGTAGGTTTAGGGAATTGAGAATGTTAAGGTTTAGGTTTGGAAATTGGGTTTATGTTTGGGTTTAAGTTTTGTTTTCAATTAGGGAGATAGTTGGTATTAGGATTAGGTGTAGGTTTAGGTTTAGGAGATTTGAGAATACATTTAGGTTTTAGTTTGTTTAGGTTTAGGTTAGTTTAGGTTTAGTTAAGGTTTAGGTTTAGGTTAGTTTGTATAAGCTATAGGTTTAGGGAATTGAGAATAGGTTAAGGTTTAGGTTTAGAAATCGAGTTCGGGTTGGATCGGTTTAGGTTTTGAGTTTTCAAGTTAGGTTTAGGTTTAGGTTAGAGATTGAGATTAGGATTAGGTGTAGGTTTAGGTTTAGGGATTTGAGAATAATTTAGGTTTTAGGTTAGGTTTAGGTTATAGGTGTTTAGTTGTTTAGTAGGTTTTGCTAAGTTTAGGTTTAGGTCTAGGTTAGGGAATTGAGATTAGGATTAGGTGTAGGTTTAGGATTTAGGTTTTGATAATACGATTTAGGTTTTAGGTTTTAGTTTAGGTTTAGGTTGGGTAAGGTTATTAGGTTTAGGTTTAGGTTTAGGTTTAGGGATTGAGAATACTTGTTTAGGTTAGGTTAGGTTTAGTTAAGGTTAGGTTTAGGTTGTTAAGTTTAGGTTTAAGTTGGTTAAGAATAAGGTTAAGGTTTAGGTTTAGGAAATCGGGTTCGGGTTTGGGATCGGGTTTAGGTTTGGTTTTCAAGTTTAGGTTTAGGTTTAGGTTAGGGAGTTGAGATTAGGATTAGGTAGTTAGGTTTAGGATTATAAGGTAGTTTGTTAGAAAGTACGTTGTAGTTAGGTTGGTTAGGTTTACGTTATATGCTATAGGTTTAGGGAATTTAGAATAGGTTAAGGTTTAGGTTTAGGAAATCGGGTTCGGGTTCGAGATCGGGTTTAGGTTTGGGTTTTCAAGTTTAGGTTTAGGTTAGGGAGTTGAGATTAGGATTAGGTGTAGGTTTAGGTTTAGGGATTTGAGAATACATTTAGGTTTTAGGTTTAGGTTTAGGTTATAGGTTACAGGTTTAGGTTTAGGTTTAGGTTATGGTTTAGGTTTAGGTTATAAGCTATAGGTTTAGGGAATTGAGAATAGGTTAAGGTTTAGGTTTAGGAAATCGGGTTCGGGTTCGGGATCGGGTTTAGGTTTTGGTTTTCAAGTTTAGGTTTAGGTTTAGGATAGGGAGTTGAGATTAGGATTAGGTGTAGGTTTAGGTTTAGGGATTTGAGAATACATTTAGGTTTTAGGTTTAGGTTTAGGTTATATGTTATAGGTTTAGGTTTAGGTTTAGGTTTAGGTTATAAGCTATAGGTTTAGGGAATTGAGAATAGGTTAAGGTTTAGGTTTAGGAAATCGAGTTCGGGTTCGAGATTGGGTTTAAGTTTGAGTTTTCATGTTTAGATTTAGGTTAGGGAGTTGAGATTCGGATTAGGTGTAGGTTTATGTTTAAGGATTTGAGAATATATTTAGGTTTTAGGTTTAGGTTTAGGTTATAGGTTATTGGTTTAGGTTTAGGTTTAGGTTAAGGTTTAGGTTAAGGTTTAGGTTTAGGGAATTGAGAATAGGTGAAGGTTTAGGTTTAGGAAATCGGGTTCGGGTTCAGGATCGGGTTTAGGTTTGGGTTTTCAAGTTTAGATTTGGGTTTAGGTTAAGGAGTTGAGATTAGGATTAGGTGTAGGTTTAGGTTTAGGGATTTGAGACTCCGTTTAGGTTTTAGGATTAGGTTTAGGTTATTGGTTATAGGTTTAGGTTTAGGTTTAGGTTAAGGTTTAGGTTTAGGTTTAGGTTTTGGTTATAAGCTATAGGTTTAGGGAATTGAGAATAGGTTAAGGTTTAGGTTTAGGAAATCGGGTTCGGGTTCAGGATCGGGTTTAGGTTTGGGTTTTCAAGTTTAGGTTTAGGTTTAGGTTAGGGAGTTGAGATTAGGATTAGGTGTAGGTTTAGGTTTAGGGATTTGAGAATACATTTAGGTTTTAGGTTTAGGTTTAGGTTATAGGTTTAGGTTTAGGTTATAAGCTATAGGTTTAGGGAATTGAGAATAGGTTAAGGTTTAGGTTTAGGAAATCAGGTTCAGGTTCGGGATCGGATTTAGGTTTTGGTTTTCAAGTTTAGGTTTAGGTTTAAGTTAGGGAGTAGAGATTAGGATTAGGTGTAGGTTTAGGTTTAGGGATTTGAGAATACATTTAGGTTTTAGGTTTAGGTTTAGGTTATAGGTTACAGGTTTAGGTTTAGGTTTAGGCTTAGGTTTAGGTTATAAGATATAGGTTTAGGGAATTGAGAATAGGTTAAGGTTTAGGTTTAGGAAATCGGGTTCGGGTTCGGGATCGAGTTTAGGTTTGGGTTATCAAGTTTAGGTTTAGGTTTAGGTTAGGTTGAGGTTTCGGTTTAGGTTATAAGCTATAGGTTTAGGGAATTGAGAATAGGTTAAGGTTTAGGTAGGTTATAAGCTATAGGTTTAGGGAATTGAGAATAGGTTAAGGTTTAGGTTTAGAATGGTTCGGGTTCGAGATGGGTTTAGGTTGGGTTTTCATGTTAGGTTTAGGTTAGGGATTGAGATTGGATTAGGTGTAGGTTTAGTTTAGATTTAGAATAATTTAGGTTTTGGTTTAGGTTTGTTATAGGTTATGTTTAGGTTTAGGTGTTTTGGTTAGGTTAGGTTTAGGTTATAAGTTTAGTTATATAGAGTTGTTGAATGGTGGTTGGGCTTGTTGGTTTATTGTTGTTGTGGATGCGATGTTTTATTGTTTGTTGTTGTGTGTTGTTGTAATTTAGGTTTAGGCTTAGGTTTAGGTTATAAGCTATAGGTTTAGGGAATTGAGAATAGGTAAAGGTTTAGGTTTAGGAAATCGGGTTCAGGTTCGGGATCGGTTTTAGGTTTTGGTTTTTAAGTGTAGGTTTAGGTTTAGGTTAGGGAGTTGAGATTATGATTAGTTGTAGGTTTAGGTTTAGGAATTTGAGAATGCATTAAGTTTTAGGTTTAGGTTTAGGTTATATGTTATAGGTTTAGGTTTAGGTTTAGGTTTAGATTTAGGTTATAAGCTATATAGGTTTAGGGAATTGAGAATAGGTTAAGGTTTAGGTTTAGGAAATCAGGTTCAGGTATGGGATCGGGTTTAGGTTTTGGTTTTCAAGTTTAGGTTTAGGTTTAGGTTAGGGAGTTGAGATTAGGATTAGGTGTAGGTTTAGGTTTAGGGATTTGAGAATACATTTAGGTTTTAGGTTTAGGTTTAGGTTATAGGTTACAGGTTTAGGTTTAGGTTTAGGCTTAGGTTTAGGTTATAAGATATAGGTTTAGGGAATTGAGACTAGGTTAAGGTTTAAGTTTAGGAAATCAGGTTCGGGTTCGGGATACGGTTTAGGCTTTGGTTTTCAAGTTTAAGTTTAGGTTTAGGTTAGAGAGTTGAGATTAGGATTAGGTGTAGGTTTAGGTTTAAAGATTTGAAAATACATTAGGTTTTAGGTTTAGGTTTAGGTTATAAGCTATAGGTTTAGGGAATTGAGAATAGGTTAAGGTTTAGGTTTAGGAAATTGGGTTCGGGTTCGAGATCGGGTTTAGGTTTCGGTTTTCTAGTTTAGGTTAAGGTTTAGGTTAGGGAATTGAGATTAGGATTAGGTGTAGGTTTAGGTTTAGGGATTTAAGAATACATTTAGGTTTTTGGTTTAGGTTTACATTATAGGTTACAGGTTTAGGTTTAGGTTTAGGTTAAGGTTTTGGTTTAGGCTTAGGTTTAGGTTATAAGATATAGGTTTAGGGAATTGAGAATAGGTTAAGGTTTAGTTTTAGGAAATTGGGTTCGGTTCGGGATAGGGTTTAGGTTTGGGTTTTCAAGTTTAAGTTTAGGTTTAGGTTAGGGAGTTGAGATTAGGATTAAGTGTAGGTTTAGGTTTAAGGATTTGAGAATACATTTCGGTTTTAGGTTTAGGTTTAGGTTATAGGTTACAGGTTTAGGTTTAGGTTTAGGTTAAGGTTTAGGTTTAGGCTTAGGTTTAGGTTATAAGATATAGGTTTAGCGAATTGAGAATAGGTTAAGGTTTAGGTTTAGGAAATCGGGTTCGGTTCGGGATCGGGTTTATGTTTGGGTTTTCAAGTTTAAGTTTAGCTTTAGGTTAGGGAGTTGAGATTAGAATTAAGTGTAGGTTTAGGTTTAAGGATTTGAGAATACATTTAGGTTTTTGGTTTAGGTTTAGGTTATAGGTTACAGGTTTAGGTTTAGGTTTAGGTTTAGGTTAAGGTTATAGGTTATAGGTTTAGGTTAAGGTTTAGATTTAGGTTATAAGATATAGGTTTAGGGAATTGAGAATGGGTTAATGTTTAGGTTTAGGAAATCGGGTTTGGGTTCGGGATCGGGTTTAAGTTTAGGTTTTCAAGTTTAAGTTTAGGTTTAGGTTAGGGAGTTGAGATTAGGATTAGGTGTAGGTTTAGGTTTAAGGATTTGAGAATACATTTAGGTTTTAGGTTTAGGTTTAGGTTATAGGTTACAGGTTTAGGTTTAGGTTTAGGTTAAGGTTATAGGTTATAGGTTTAGGTTAAGGCTTAGGTTTAGGTTATAAGATATAGGTTTAGGGAATTGAGAATAGGTTAATGTTTAGGTTTAGGAAATTGGGTCCGGGTTCAGGATCGGCTTTAGTTTTGGATTTTCAAGTTTAAGTTTAGGTTTAGGTTAGGGAGTTGAGATTAGGATTAGGTGTAGGTTTAGGTTTAATGATTTGAGAATACATTTAGATTTTAGGTTTAGGTTTAGGTTATAGGTTATAAGTTTAGGTTTAGGTTTAGGTTAAGGTTATAGGTTATAGGTTTAGGTTAAGGTTCAGGTTTAGGTTTAGGTTTAGGTTATAAGATATAGGTTTAGGGAATTGAGAATAGGTTAATGTATAGGTTTAGGAAATCGGGTTCGGGTTCATTATTGGGTTTAGGTTTGGGTTTTCAAGTTTAAGTTTAGGTTTAGATTAGGGAGTTAAGATTAGGATTAGGTGTAGGTTTAGGTTTAAGGATTTGAGAATACATTAAGGTTTTAGGTTTAGTTTTAGGTTATAGGTTATAGGTTTAGGTTTCGGTTTAGGTTAAGGTTATAGGTTATAGGTTTAGGTTAAGGTTATAGGTTATAGGTTTAGGTTATAAGATATAAGTTTAGGGAATTGAGAATAGGTTAATGTTTAGGTTTAGGAAATCGGGTTCGTGTTCGGAATCAGGTTTAGGTTTGGGTTTTCAAGTTTAAGTTTAGGTTTAGGTTAGGCAGTTGAGATTAGGATTAGGTGTAGGTTTAGGTTTAGGGATTTGAGAATACATTAAGGTTTAGGTTTAGGAAATCGAGTTCGTGTTCGAGATCGTGTTTTGGTTTGGGTTTTCAAGTTTAGGTTTAGGTTTAGGTTAGGGAGTTGAGATTAGGTTTAGGTGTATGTTTAGGTTTAGGGATTTGAGAATACATTTAGGTTTTAGGTTTTAGGTTATTGGTTTAGGTTTAGGTTTAGGTTTAGGTTTAGGTTAGAAGATATAGGTTTAGGGAATTGAGAATAGGTATAGGTTTAGGTTTAGGAAATCGGATTCGGGTTTGGGGTCGAGTTTAGGTTTGGGTTTTCAAGTTTAGGTTCAGGTTTAGGTTAGGGAGTTGAGATTAGGATTAGTTGTAGGTTTAGGTTTAGGGATTCGAGAATACATTTAGGTTTTAGGTTTAGGTTTAGGTTATAGGTTATAGGTTTAAGTTTAGGTATAGGTTTAGGTTTCGGTTTAGGTTATAACCTATAGGTTTAGGGAATTGAGAATAGGTTAAGGTTTGTGTTTAGGAAATCGGGTTCGGGTTCGGGATCAGGTTTAGGTTTTGGTTTTCAAGTTTAAGTTTAGGTTTAGGTTAGGGAGTTGATATTAGGATTAGGTGTAGGTTTAGGTTTAGGGATTTAAGAATACATTTAGGTTTTAGGTTTAGGTTTAGGTTATAGGTTATAGGTTTAGGTTTAGGTTTAGGTTTAAGAAATCGGGTTCGGGTTCGAGCTCAGTTTTAGGTTTGAGTTTTCAAGTTTAGGTTTAGGTTTAGGTTAGGGAGTTTAGATTAGGATTAGGTGTAGGTTTAGGTTTAGGGATTTGAGAATACATTAAGGTTTAGGTTTAGGTTTAGGGATTTGAGAATAGGTTTAGGTTATAGGTTTAGGTTTAGGTTTAGGGATTTGAGAATAGGTTTAGGTTATAGGTTTAGGTTTAAGTTTACGTTTAGGTTAAGGTTATAGGTTTAGGTTTAGGTTAGGTTATAGGTTTTTGGTTAAGGTTTAGGTTATAGTTATAGGTTTTGGGATTTGAGAATAGGTTTAGGTTATAAGTATAGGTTTAGGTTAGGTTATAGGTTAAGGTTTAAGGAATTGAGTTTAGGTTATAGGTTCAAGTTATAGGTTATAGGTTCAGGTTATAGGTTATAAGTTTTAGGATTTGAGAATAAGTTTAGGTTATAAGTATAAGTTTAGGTTAGGTTATAGGTTAAGGTTTAGGGAATTGATTTTAGGTTATAGGTTCAAGTTATAGGTTATAGGTTTAGGGTATGGTTTAGGTTATAGGTTTTGGGATTTGAGAATAGGTTTAGGGAATAAGTATAGTTTTAGGTTAGGTTGTAGGTTAAAGTTTAGGGAATTGAGTTTAGGTTATAGGTTTAGGTTATAGTTTATAGGTTTAGGTTATAGGTTTAGGTTGTAGTTATAGGTTTTGGTATTTGAGACTAAGTTTAGGTTATAGGTTAAGGGTGTGGTCCCTGCAAATACAGATATAAACACGGCCTACTCCAATTGGCCAGGCCCTTCCAATACTATCTATAGGAAATGGACAGCTTCATCATAGTCATAACAGCGGTTCCCATCTTCCAGGGACCCCCGCTCAACATCCGGATAGCTCCGACGCACATCCGGGTCTGCTCCATCAATTTCGAATAAATACATAAACATGGTCTGTCCAAATGGCCAGGCCACTCCAATGCTGTCCATAGGAAATGAACAGTTTCATCATGGTCATAACAGCGGTTCCCACCTTTCAGGAACCCTCGCTCAACATCCGGATAGCTCTGACGCACATCCGGGTCTGCTCCATCAATTTCGAGCTAATACATTTAAAAACAACATAATTATCTCTAAAAGCATTTGGAGACCTGGGGAAGGCTTTCCATATTTGTATTGTTAGTTACTCATCCTTTTGTCTATAAGCCACAATCAACTAACACTTTCTATTGCTACTTGTACTCTGAAACCAACACAAATATAACTGGGAAACAATATAAGGAATAAGAAAAAATGAATTTACCTGTACACATCATTAAATGTTTCCCTATAAGGAGGTGATATTATATCTTTGATAGCCACAACCTGTATGACAAAGAAAAATGCAACCGATACAATCTGTTACAATTCAAAGGAGAAAAAAGATTTGTGGCTGCACCGATATTCTAATACATTATGAACGGCTGCCTACGTACCCAAAAGGTTAGATTGAGATCAAGCCACTACGTATTTCTTTTTAATTAACCAAGTTACTAAAGGTCATCAATTTCATATTTAACAAAGTATCATTGAACGTCGTCTCAAATTATTTCTAGTTGGTGCATTTAAAAAAATTTAAATACACAATCAATGTATATTCTTGTTACATCTCGTACTGTAACAAGAGACAACGTTCTGTCAATACTTCAGTTACATTTGAAATTGAAATCCTTTAGTGACTTGGTTAATAAAAAACAAATGACAACAAGCCATAATTAATAAAAAGGATGCTAAAGATTAAATAAATAAATAAAGCAACTTGATCAAAAAAGGATTTCAATGAATAATCAACTTGATCAAAATCACTAAATTTTCTATCTACAAACTTCCACATAGAAGAATCCACAGGATGACGCATGTACGAGTCATTTTTAGCCCCCTTTGAATGCCACAACATATTCTCTACAATCCATGATACGCTATAAAGTCTTTTTAACCTTGGTGTTAATGGGAAGTATCTTAACACCTTCCATGGTACATGTGAGACTCTTGATCTTACAACACTATTCACTTTCCATCTGCTTGCTTTACATGTAGGACAACTTTCCTTATTAGTATGCTCCTTCCAGTACAGAATACAATCATTACGACATGCATGTATCACCTCACAGTTCATACCCAACGAACTGATCAATCTCTTTGCATTATAGGTACTATCTGGCAAAGAGTTCTCACTTAGCAAAATATTTTTGAGCAATTGCAGCAAACTCGTAAAGCTATTATCTGACCACTGATATCTACCCTTCATGCTCATCAACTCAACTGTCACTGACAACTTTGTATACTCACATTTACATGATGGATATAGGGGTTGTACCACATCCTCCCTTAATTTATTATACTGAGTATCATTGTCTATGTCATCTTGAGGCTGACTACCATGTTCCTCATTGACCTCATTCATACATGCATCTAAGTCATCGGGTTGAACACGACCAAAAGTATCATTAACCAAATCAACCGTTCTGGGCAACAACTCTTCATTATAATCAGTGGCAGATGCACTAGGAGCCTTGGCATTGACACCCATATTGGGAAGTTGCTCTCCATGAAAAAACCAAGTTGTGTATGTCTGATCTATACCATTCATAATCAAATGCTCAGAAATTGTACTTAGTATTTTCTCCCCACGCACATTACGACATCTAGCACAAGGACAACTATACCAATCAACACCTCTCGAATTCCTTTTCGTAAAAATAATAAATGATTCAATGCCTTTAATGTATTCATCACTCATTATATCTTTCACCATCCATTTCTTGCTCGGGGGCATCAAATCCATTTTTATATCACGTGCATGCAGCATAAAAAAAGTGAAATACAATAAAAAAGAGGCTTTTCATAAACTGTCAAAACACGCCACACATGTGGTAACCAATCACAAAAAAATAAAGATCTATATATATCTGTTTACAAGGCTTAAACAATTTGTGGACTATACAAACATAGACAATCGTTTACCTGTAAGTTAAATAATAACACAATAATCACACAACATCCATGCATGCATACATACATACATATACACACACATAAATCCATCCATTGATGTATGCATGCATACACACACATGCATAATCTGTCCATCCATGCATGCATGCATACGTTTCATCCATCCATGCGTGCATGCATACATATACACACATACATAGATGTGTTTTATCATAAAACCATGCATGATGCATTCATTTACAACTTAAAGCCAAACAAGACAGGCTGTAAAGATGTAAATCATTTATAACTTAAACCATTAACATGCATCCAAAAGACTCCTTAATTGAGTTTGGATTATTTTATTGATTCAGGTTATTAATAGAAGTTATCTGTTGGTTGTGATGGGTGATTGTTCAAGTGTGGAGAAATCATGTGTCTATTTTTTTAAAAGAAAAAAATTAATATTTTTGGGTCTTATCAGTTAAAGTGAGAATTGGGTTTGTTAACTTAAACCTTTTCATTAAAGGATTAAACAGATGTTTTCTCATACCATCTTTCACTTGAAGGCATTAGGCCAAGAACCCATATGGAAAATAATATCAACGGTGAGGGAGAAAACAAAACTTAATTCTCAATCAATGTATAGTTCAGATTTTAAAATCATGGGTCCCAATCTAGATACACATGGCATGCAGGTTAAACCATCTAAATCATGGGTCCCAATCTAGATGGCTTGTGCAAGAAAATCACACTAATTTGATTTCCTGATTTGCTGATTGGTAGACATTTTAATGGGTGATCAAAATAAAAAATAGTCAATGGTCTGCATTCAACAAAAAACAAATGCCCAGTAATCAGAGTTTCGGATCGCTCCATGAGCTCAGAGAACTATCAGTTTGTGAACTCAATCTCGACCTTTTGATGATAACAGATCTACAGGAGGACCCACAATTTGGATGATTGAATTTGAGTTTATGTATGCCACATGTAAGTTCTTGCATATGAACCATCACTCACAAGAGTATCAAATAACTTTCCCAGCAAGAATTCCATGCCTGTAAATAGCTCCAGGAAGAAAACAATGCCCCATTGTCATAAGTCATAAACAAAAAGAACTCTTGAACTGACTTTACTTCTATTTCATCAGTAAGCATGATAAACAGATGAAAGTGAAACATCTGGAAAAAGACTTTGCTGCCAAATTAGGTAAATTGAAGAGACAGGAACAAGAAGTTAATGTCAAGATTATGTAATCAAAAATAGGTATGAATGGATTTACAAAGTAAAGGCCTCTCTGGAAAGAGCCTAGGTATGTAGCGGGCAGATTGTTATGGACAAACGATAACAAAGATTCGAGAATCAGAGGTAAACAAAATAAACTTCTTGATATTTGAGTGAATAAACTTCTTGAACCCCAGATCATGTTAGCAGAGACATTTCATCAAACACATGTTGTGCACACCTTAAACATTCACAACAAATGATGAATGGCAAGACTATTCTATCTCTGCATCCATTGTATACATGGTATACATCCATTGTATGCGGATTTACATATCTAAAAATTAAAAACGTAAATAGAGAAATGAGTACCTGGCCGGGGCACAAAGTCCACTGACCCACAACCACAGAAGAGAGAGAGAGAGAGAGAGAGAGAGAGAGAGAGAGAGAGAGAGAGAGAGGCGAGGGAGCTCCCCCACTATAAGCTCCCTTAGAATTTACAACGCATACATTAAATGGGAGATTGGGCGCGGCTTCTTTTAAGCGCGCACCCAATTTTGGGATACATTTAGGTCGGTGCACTGTGGGCACCACCATGATGTACATGTTTCATCCATTCTGTTCATACATTTTTAAAGATCATTTTAGTGCTTGATACAAAAATTGATAGCGATATAAATCCTAGGTGGGCCACACCATAGGACAAAAATAATGAATGGATATTCACAATTAAAATCCTCCTAAGGCCCACTGTACTGTTTATTTAACATCCAATCTGTTGATTTGGTCATAAAGACCCAGATGAAGGGAAAAAATAAATATCAGCTTGATCCAAAACTTTTATGGCCCCCAAAACGTTTTTAATGGTCAAAATTCATTCAACACTATTTCCTATAATGTGGTCCACTTGAGATTGAGATATAATCATTTTTTAATCATATAATAAAATGATATATAAAAATGGATGGACAACATGGATGATACACATACATCATGGTGGTCCCCACAGAGCACCGACCACCAGCCAATGGTTGGTGTCAAGGGGAATAGCCAATTCGTTCCCATGATTTATTCATGTCGTCCATTTATTTTTATATATCCTGTGGGGCTGACCATGATTTATTCATTTTATCCACTCCATCCATCCATTTTAACATATAATTTTGGAGAAAAGAGACCCAATAGTCTATACTCAACACATACATAAGGATATTCAAGGATGGCACATGTGAGTTCTGGGCCACTCATGTAGATCACCATATAATGTCTATCATACCCCAAAATCAGTCTGATACATTCATCAGGTGGGCCACACATTCACGCTGAATATGGAACATCCATCATCTTTTCTCTAACCATCTAGAAACCACTGCTAGCATTCGGTTAGTGAAAATTCTCCAACACTCAGTAATTGTAAACAGCAACAATAACATGCAAAGCAAGCCCAAATGTAACAACAAATACACAAAAAAATGCTAATGTATATAGATAATCTAAATAGATTCACAAAATACCCCAACAAATTTTAACAATCTAATAAATAAAATACATCAGATGCAAATAATGCATGTTGGAATGAAATAGAAATAATCAGTTTGATCCAAGTGGGACACACATAATGGATGGGCTGGATTTGTGAACCACATAAAAATCCTCCTAAGACCCACTGTACTGTTTATTTGACATCCAATATGTTGATTAGGTCATACAAGGCCAGATGCAGGGGAAAAACAAAAATCAGTTTGATCTAAAACTTTTATGGCCCCAAAATGTTTTTTAATGGTTGCCGCTCATTCAACACTGTTTCCTGGAATGTGGTCCACTTAAGATTTGGATATATCTCATTTTTGGTTTCATACCATAAGATGATCTTTAAAAATAGATAGACGACATGGATTAAACATATACATCATGGTAGGGCTCACAAAAGTTTTGGATCAAGCTGATATATTTTTTTTCACTTCATCCAATTTTTTACACCTAATATATCAATAGGTTGGATGTCAAATAACCATTACAATGGGCCCCAGGAGGTTTTTAACAGTGGACATTCAATCAAAAAAAATTCCATGGTGTGGTCCACCTGAGATTTATATCTATCTCATTTTCGGGATTAAGTCATAAAATTATCTTTTAAAATGGATGGACGGCGTGAATAAAACACATACATTGTGGTGGGGTCCACATTGCATCGACTACTAGCAACCTGGCTAGTGGCAGCGTAACTAGCCAAACCACGTACGTTTCTGGATGGAAGCGGATTGCGTATAGAGTAACTCAGTACCCTAAGTGTACTGAGTAAATCCTGTGGGGCTCACCATGATTTATTCATTTATTCACTATCCCACTCTTTTCTATGGTGGGTTCACTTAAACTTTGGATCTACCCCGTCAGTCAGATGCACCATTCCATGGTGGGCCATGAGCTTAAAAATAAAGTCAATCCATGACTTGGGTGGGCCACACCACATACTATAGTTGAGAGGGTTACCCTCCCATTAAAACATTCATAGTCATTTATTGGGCCCACCTAGATGTGGTTCATAGATCCAGCCCATTCATTATGTGTGTCCCACTTGGATGAGGAGTCAGACCAAGTTTCATACACATCCAGAACTCATGTGGGCCCCACCAAATGCTTTTATATATTTTAGGGATGTCTTCGCATAGTTTTAGATGCTATGGCCCACTTGAGTTTCGTATATGACTGATTTTTGGACTTAAAGGGGACACATCAAATGCATGGTGTTGATGTTCTACACATATCATGGTGGGGCGCACGCAGATTAACCTCATGGGAAGTTCCTATGAGGTGACCTTATAGTACCATTTCACTATTTAGGTAACTCCATGGGTGTTACTCTAACCGTGTAGGGCCCACCTTGATATATTTTATGTATATCGACACCGTCCATTCACTCTATTTTACTGATCATTACCCTCAATTTGAATAGTTACTCGCCTCGATCATACTACATATGAGAAAGATATTGGGCAAACAAGATTGATCAACAATGTAAGTGAATTTTGATTTAAACATCTGAAGTTATTTACTCTTCATGTCCGGACTGATCAGATTGTCCAAAATTAATTAAAGGTTGTTCATAATATTAAAAATATAAAAATTAATAGAAAACACAAACATCCAAAACTTCTGTGGCCTTTAAGAAATTTTAAATGGTAGAGGTTCAATCACACTATTTCCTATGGTGTGGTCCACTTGAGCTTTGGATATACTTCCTTTTTGTTTTTTAGACCTCAAATTATCTGTTAACATGGATGAATGGAGTGGATAAAATAAATAAATAAATAATGGTGAACCCCACAAAGTTTACTCTGGTAAAGGTAACGAGTAACTCACTTAAATGTAGTGGAGAAAGGTTTCCTTAAAACATTCATAATCATATATTGGGCCTGCCTAAATGTGATTCACATATCCAACCCACTCATTATGTGTGTCCCACTTGGATGAGGGGTCAGACCAAGTTTCAACCGCATCCAAAACTCATGTGGGCCCCACCAAGTGCTTTTATATTTTTTAGGATGTCTTCACATAGTTTTAAATGGTATGGCCCACTTGAGTTTCGTTTACCGATGATTTTTGAGATATCCCATAACCTAAAGGGGACACATCAAATCCACGGTGTTGATGTTTGACAAACATCATGATGGGGCCCACAAAACTTACTAACATCAATTCTTAGGTTCTCACGAGGTCAGTAAGTTTGGTCACAATTTTAACTAGAATATTTGGCCCATTTTACATGTCTAGTCCACTCACTCTATTTTACTATCAATACTCTCAATTTGACTAGTTACTCGCCTCAATTTTAACCAGAATATTTGGCACATTTTACATGTCTACATATGAGAAAGATATTGGGCATACAATATTGATCAACAATTTCAGTGAATTTTGATTTAAACATCTGAAGTTATTAACTATTCAATTTGAACTGATTAGATTGTCCAATAACGATTAAAGGTTCAATTAGTGGATGTGCCTAATAATTTAGTAATTTTATTTTTCACAAATAAATTTAACATTTTTTTTTTCAAAATGTATATTTTTTTTTTACTCTTTTAACTAAATATCATTTTTATTATAAATAAATTTAACATTTTTTTTTTTACAAAATTTAGTTTTTTTCTTTAAAATATATATATATTTACAATTTGTCAATTTTTTCACAATTTTGTTTAATTTTTTAAATTTTCTTTTTCAAAATATCATTTTTAAAATATCACTTTTGTTATATAACTTTTTAATTTTTCTTTTCAAAATACAAAATCTAGTTTTCTTTTTAAAAAAATATATTTTTTTACAATTTGTCAATTTTTTCACAATTTTGTTTAATTTTTTAAATTTTCTTTTTCAAAATATCATTTTTTAGATATCACTTTTGCTATATAACTTTTTAATTTTTCTTTTCAAAATACAAAATCTAGTTTTCTTTTTTAAAATATATATTTTTTACAATTTGTCAATTTTTCACAATTTTGTTTAATTTTTTAAATTTTCTTTTTCAAAATATCATTTTTAAATATCACTTTTGTTATACAACTTTTTAATTTTTCTTTTCAAAATACAAAATCTAGTTTTCTTTATATATATATATATATATAATATATATATATATATATATATATATATATATATATATATATATATTACAATTTGTCAATTTTTTCACAATTTTGTTTAATTTTTTAAATTAATTTTTTAATTTTCTTTTTCAAAATATCATTTTCTTATGGAATTTTTTTTTTTCAAAATTATCAACATTATTCAAAGTTCTTAATTTTTATTTCAAAATTTAGATTTTTATAAAATTACATTTTTTTTCAAAATCTAAATTTTTTTCTTAAACATTGTTAGTTATTTTTCTAAGCTTTTTAACTTTTTTTTTTTCGAAATTCATAATTTTTTTTGTTCTTAATTTTTGACTTGAGCATTAGAGACAGTTTTGAACCGTCTCTAATGCAGACGATCTTTGACAATCGCAAATGACCACTATAAGACGGCTAAGGACCGTCTCTAATAGAGACGGTCTTTGACAGTCTCAAATGGAGACTGCTAAGGACCGTCCCTAATACAGATTATTTTTTACCGTCTCATTAAATTAGTAAAAGACGGCCGATGACCGTCTATAATTGAGACGGTCAGATTACCAATAAAAGACGGCTAATGACCGTCTCAAATGACCGTATATGAGACGGTCAAAGACCGTCTCTAATAGAGATGGTCCTTGACAGTCTCAAATGGAGACAACTAAGAACCGTCCCTAATACAGACTATTTTTTAGTCTCAGATTATAGGAAAAGATGGCCAATGACCGTCTCTAATTGAGACGGTTCTTGACAGTCAAATTACCAGTAAGAGACGGCCAATGACCGTCTCTAATATGGATGGTCTTTGACCGTCTCAAATGGCTGCATATAAAACCGTAAAAAACCCTCTTATTCCAGACGGTCAATGGCTGTCTTTTATCCATAGTTAACGACGGTTTTTGACCGTCTTAAATGATTTGTGGACGTTCAAATTTTTAAAACAATATTAAGGACGGTCAAGGGCCGTCTAAAAGTTCAGAAACGGTTTATGGCCGTCTCTAAAGCGTCTTTAAACCAAGCAATTTTAGAGACGGTCCAGAATCGTCTCTAAATCCGTCATTTTTTTCCATTTTTCACGTAGTGTATGCAATTGATTGCAGAGCCATGATGAAACTGCTGCATGGATAGGCCAACAGCTAAAAATTGGCTAGCCACCTCTCACAACAGTCGGCATGTAGCTACTGTTATGAGTCATGCACAATAGTCAGAAACAGCCAAATAACGGCTAGTTTTCCAATAGTTAGAAATAGATTCATGTGATTTATGTCCCTGGACCATAGCCCCCCAGCCAACATAGCCTATATAAAAGAGCCTGGATGGGTTTCCAATCCATCGATCACAACTCACTCCAGCATAACCATACGAACCATAGCCTCTCTACTCCATTAGACCAGTGATTCCAGCAATACAGTAAGGTTCGTCTGAACCATTGCTTGAAAATCAGACTAGCGGTGTGGTTTAGAATGGTTCAACTGAACCTGTAGCTAAAGAACAGGAAGAACAGACCATTGCAGTGGTCTTATTCACAGAAATCTTCTTCTCTCTTTTCTTGTGGGATTTTTCCTTTTTTATGTATTTCTGCTAGACTATGTAATAGAGTTCTATTAGTAGGCCTTTGTGTTTGCTGAACGCGGACCTACATCAAGCTCGTCGTATCCTAGAAGCGGTTTGCCTGTAACCTTTTAGCATACTCAATTCACTTGAGTATGGGCAAATAATGCTTTAAGGACAGCGTTTCAAACGTGCTTTAGCCTGTCCTTATTTCAGATCAACTTGAATTTTAGGTTTTCATATTTTACAGAAAATATTATTTTGTAATTTTTCAACACACACACACACAAAACATATATATATATATATATATATATATATATATATATATATATATATATATATATATATATATATATATATATATATATATATATATATAAAAGACTCGATATGACATTTCAAATCTAAGGTGCCTTGTAGCTGATGGAGAGGTTGCAATTCTGACGATTAAATCTAGGTTTTGAGTTGTGATTTCATCCCCTGGATACCCGCTGCAACCCATGGTACTTCTTTCCTGGCCGGACTTGGTCCGGATTAGTCCAGGCCAGACTTGGACTTGGATCGGGTCAGGCATGATGGACTCAGTATCGAGCTGGGTCGAGTTCGGGTCAGGCCTATTTCAAAACCGGACAAAGTTGGGTCAACCTTAACTCGGTCCTACACAACTCGAAACCCAACTCTACATATGCCCCACCTGATGAGTGGACCATCCTTAAATTTTGGGTCAAATATGTTCCCAGTGTACCCCACCTAATGAATTGACCACGTGCCAAAGCTAGCAAGTGTGTTGCAGATCGGCTCCTTTCACCTCAAGATTTCTCTTGTAAGTATGTATTCACAATTCACACTCATGCAAATTCTCTTGTAAGCAAAACGTAAATGTGTATATTCGAGAGGGATTTAACTAACCGATGATGGCAAGTACGGCACCACAGAGAGAAACCCATGCATCTTTCTTGTTTCTCCTGAAATAATCAATGATGTATTTTGCATTGAGAGCTTTGACAACGGACGGATCGTATTTGGCAAAGTTGTAAATGCCGATGCCGCCACTCATTTGGAGCCACACAATGATGATAGGCGCGAAGCTGTAACCCACCTTATCAATTCCAAATCTCTGAACTAAGAATGGACAGATCAAGATGCCGACTGATACCCATACGATCCTTCCTAAAAGAAAATTAAGAAGAAGAATTCAGTGATTTGACTTATATTAAAAGATTATAACCAAGCATGATGTGAGTCCTACCTTGGGTTGGTCATGCCTAGAGCTGGGCATTGAGTCGAGTCGGACCGAGTTAGGGCTAACCCGACTCGGCCCAGTTTTAAAATAGACCTCACCTAAACTCGACCCGACTCGGTACCAAGTCCAACATGCTAGACCCGATCTGAGTCTGGGTCTAGCCTGGACTAATCACAAGAACCGAGTTTGCTCCAAGTCAGGTCAGATGCACTGGGTATCCGCGGGTAGAAATCACAACTTAGACCCTAGGTGCACTTTTGCCATGGCCCACCAAAGTTTTGTATCGGACTGAAAGTTGGGCTTATGAGGTTTCAAGGGGTGTTACATCACATGGACCGTTTAGATTATGAGCCCATGATACGTGTGCAAAGGTGTGCATGGGTACTCACGTAAGAAGGTGTCAGGTGAGCATTCCTCTCTCTCTCTCTCCCTCTCTCTCTCTCTCTCTCTCTCTCTCTCTCTCTCTAATATATATGTGTGTGTGTGAGAGAGCGCAGCTGAGTTGGGTTTCAGATTGAGTCGAGTCAGTCTTGAGTTGGATTTCGGGTCGAGTCCAGTCGAGTTATTGGGTGACCCGAACTAGTTCAGATTGGACGAAGTCTACATAGTTCGGATCGACTCACCCACTCGGTCCGGTTCGGGAGTAAACGAGTTTAATGAGTTGAGTCGTCCCGTGCCCAACTCGAGTCATGTCCCACAATTTGTGTTGAGTAAACATTTCTAACCCTTGGATTGGATGAAATGAGCCTTATTTTTTAGGGAGCGTTTGGTTTTACCAAATATCGTGATATTTCATGATTAATCAGACTAATCAATCATGAAATACCATGATGGCCCCTAACTCGGATGGGCCATCTCCAAAAAAACTCAAACAGATCGGACAATCTTAACCCTCGGATTGGAGGATTATTTAGGAAGAAAGTGGAGTTTTTTCTTAATAACCATTGCATTTTCCTCCCCTCCAAAAGTCATTTGATAGAATGGATAGGATTGTCCGATCAGTGCATTTTTTGGGATCTGCCCCATCAAAGCTATACCATGTTCGATGATCGGTTCAGATCTTGTCTACGTGGTGAATATTGATGAAAAACTAAGAGGCAAATACCATAGTCATGGCACTGACTATGATAAAAGAGTCAGTAGTAGATAATGCATACCTTCGGCAAATACCATAGTCATGGCACTCTCTCTCTCTCTCTCTCTCTCTCTCTCTCTCTCTCTCTCTCTCTCTCCCCTCACCACTCCCTCCCTTCCTCATCTCTCTATCCAAATTGGTGTCAACTCAAACTGACTCAATACTTTTTACTGGGTCAGACTCTGTCTAGATTAGTCCATGCCAGACCTAGACTCGGATCGGTTCAGGCATATTAGACTCAGTACCAAGTCGAGTCTAGTTTAGGTCAGGTCTATTTCAAAATCGAATCGAGTTAGGTCAACCCTAACTCGGTCTGACTCGACTCAATGCCTGGCTCTAGTTTTTGGTCCATAGCTGAAAAGGTATGGGTGGCCATTTGGAAAAATCCCAATAAAAATTAAAAAAATTATCAAAAATTAGTAGATTGTTTTAAATATAGAAAATCTCACTGTAAATATATAAATATAAATATATATATATCTAAATATCTATATATGTTATTAATTAATTATTAAAAAATTAAATAATTTTCACGTTAATATTGGGAAATTTCCACAATAAAATCTGAAAAATTGAAAAACCGATATTTTGAAAATATTATATTGTTTTAAATATATAGTTATTAAGTAATTGTTAAAATTTTAAATAATTTTCACATTAATACTGGGATAAATCCACAATAAAATCTGAAAATTTAAAACCTACCGATATTTTGAAAATATCGCAATGTTACTGCAATAATTTTTATTTTTATTTATTTATTTATTTTTATTTTTTTAAGAAAGGGTTTGATTTCCATATATGATAAGGAAAACTATACAATTGGTGTTCACACCCCAAGTATAGGGTTGTGATATAGTAATAAACTCGGTGAGACCGAGGTCAAATCCCAAGGGACTGAAACCTGTACGTAATTTGAAATTAAGTAGAACTAGAACTACACTAAGATGAAATATAAATTGAATGTAATTGAGAGAATAATGATGAAATATTTATCTAAAACTTAGAGAATCCAGAGGAAGGAAACTAAGGATTCAGAAGATCCACTTGTAGAGATCAGGGAGATCTTATGCTTGAGTCAAGAACTCAACTGGACTTAGAGTCCCATCTCATCCAGTTGAAGGGTGTAACCATGAAAATTAAAGCTGAACTTCCTTTGATATAGTTTTTAAGAGATGAAAGGTATAAGAATTAGAATGGATTCCATCACCAAACCATGCTCAGGAGACAAAGCAAATAATAGAATTAAACTAATTGGCAACAATCATCGATGTATGAAGGTTAGGAAGGGTACAGTCATCTGACCATGCCCAGGAGACAATGGTGAACAACAGGGCTTCTTGATATCATAATCATCAAAAGGAAAGGAACATGCTCAAAGCTATCTCAGACCCATTGTAATTTGAGTCACAATAGACCATTAAAAACTGAAAACATTCCCATAATCAAACTACTATCAAGTTCAATTCAGTCTAAATAAAAGGCACAAGCAAAAAGTCTCCCCATCACGCTACAAGCTTCACCTCTTAGCCCTAGCTAAGAGGTTTAGCAAGACATGATTTTGATTAGGCTAAATCTCAAATAAACATAAACAGCAATTAAGAAAAAGAGAAGAAAAAAAACTCTTTAAAGCTCGCCCGTACTCCACTCTTTCTCCCTCCTTCTCGGCTCCATGTTCACCCTTGCCTCCATGGCCACCCCATCAAAGATGATCCTCTCTCCACACCTGGTGCTTCCTCTTATAAGAATGAGAAGTCGGTTGGCTGTTGGAGTCGGTGATACAGGCTACATAGTAAGTCACGTGAGAACCGGACTCCATAGCCATGGAAAAATGCACCGAGTCTTGTTTGAATTGAGTTTGGGACGGCTAACCGTCCTAAAACCTGATTCTAGCTCCTTGGGTGGGGTCTTCCTGGGCCTGTGCTCCATCTGAATAGCTTGGATCAGCCAAACGATCAGAGATGGTGGGCCACAACCTCCTGAACATCCCCGGACACGTCCGGACGTTTTCCTTTCGCACATACTACGCTGACATGTTTGGTGGGGCCCGTGGTGATATTTTAAGAGAAATCCACCCCGTTTATTGGATTCATGGATAAATTTCAGTCAGAAAGGAGTAGTTTTGGTCGACTTTTGGTGTGGTCCATGAAAAGGCCAAGCTATATGTCCTAGAGGGGGGGTGAATAGGACAATGCCAAATAAAAACTTATAACAGCGGAATAATAAAGAAAATGATAGCCAAATTAAATAACAATGCAGGAAAGTAAAACAACCTCAAAATTTAGATCTTGAGAGGTTAATACAAACGTTATTCTAAGGACAACCTTACACCAAAAACAAAGTTTATGGTAGGACAACCTTATTTCTAGAAAGGTCTTTGTATCAAGTCTCAAATCGAAGAGGAATACAGAATTAAATATAAACTGAAATGAAATAACTTGTAATTAAAAATGTATTGTTCTAGGGACAGCCATACACCATAAAAATGGCAGGGCAACCTTGCTGGAACAACTTTCAAATGAAATTGAAAATCAAGCTTATAAAGGAATAACAGAAAGTAAATTCTAAGCTATTACAACATTCTCACAAAGCTTGAAATAATTACAACATTCACCACCATACATTCATCCCACAAAAAGAATAAAAAATTAGAAAAATAAAACAATCAACCACAACTCAAGGGATTATAATGGTTCGCCTGTGTGTTCACCAACTGTTATACAGCAGCCACACAAAAAGCTACTTCACTCCTAATATCCTCACACAAGGGATATTAGCGTTCACTAAAAATAGGTTTTCCCAGGTTCACCCAAAACCCTTACAATTGTGTTTTTGTATGTGGGCTTACACAATTAAAAAAAAAACCCCACTTCTAAGTTTTCCTGGCTTTCCTCAGATAACCAAAATAACAAGATTTTTCTGGCAAATCTTGAAAGAAACCAAAATAATAGAAAGGAATTTACAATATGTAAAATACCTGAAAATCTCCTTCGTTGTAGCAGCCCGGTAGAACCAAATCAAAGTAGATGATTGAATGTCCAAGTTCAATGTCTAGTACTCGATTACAATGGTTCTAGTTCTAATAGATTTTAAATTAAACCAAATAGGGCTTGCCTTAATTGATTTTGATTCCAAAGAAAGGGAATAATAATTTCTCTTTATCAAATCAGATTGGAATATAAGAAACAAAATCAATTAAAATAAAGCTAAGGAAAGAGAATATTAAATAAGCACACTTAACTTAGATGGAGCACAGAATTATCTCTCAGAAGTTCGACGAAGATTGGCTTGAATACTTTAATTAAATCGATAATTTCTTCTGAGATTCGTGCACTATTTATAGGTGAGAAGATCGGGTCTTCGACTGGTCTAAAGTGCTCTTCGACTAGTCGAAGCTCTAACAGATATTTGAAAAATTCGGCGGGATATGCTCAGACCGTTCTACGACTGGTCGTAGCTCTCTTACGATCGTCTAGGTCACCTACGATCGGTCGTAGGTTTCCTTCGATCGGTCGAAGAACCTATGTTGGACTTCGAGTCGTAGATTTTACGACGTCGAAGATCGATCGACACTGCTCTACGATCGGTCGAAGCATTCGTGACTAGTCGAAGGCTACAGATTTTATCCGAATTTGTAACAAACTCACGATTGGTCGAGGAATATCTTAGACCGGTCGAAGCAAGTCTAGGACTAGTCGAAGAAGCCTATGACTAGTCGAAAGACCAATCACATGTAAAATAACATTCGGCTTATGTATCCGAAATGACCTACTTCTAAGGTCAACCTATGGTCAATCAAACCTCAATCATGAAGTATGGACATTGAAGCATTAGGAACAAGTGACCTTGAAGTATCAGTCTTGAAGTCTTGATGTAGTTGAACTCTTCATGTAACTCAATCTTGAAAGTGGCTTGAGTTTCAGCTTGAGTCTTGAGTTCAGCTTGACTTTCAACTTGAGTCTTGTGAGCAGTTCTTTCATTCAAGATCTTGAGTCTTGTACTTGAGAGCTTTGCTTGTTGTGAGCTTAGCTTGTTAATGAATGTTGATCCTTGAGAAAGCTTCACTTATGCAAGTTATATATAACAGAGTATAATAGTGATTTTGGCACTACAAATTTGACAACAAAGAGGGATAGAAACTATAGCACTTACAATCTCCCCCTTTGTCAAATTAGTGACAAAACACATAACCATAATAAACAAAAGTAAAACAACTGGTTAACACCTGCAAATCAATATTCAATATTCAACATTCAACCAGTTTCAACATTCAACCATTATCATTCAACAAGATCAAACATATATTCAAGATCAAACATATATTCCCCTTGACACCCGACTCCCACTGCTACCTACTCTCCTCACAATCACAGTAAGAACAAACCATTCTCCCCCTTTTTGTCACAATATGACAAAGGAGAACTAAAGAAAGGAAGTCATGAGAGGAAACATGAGGAAGTAAGAGAATAAGAGGAACTCAAGATAGCATCACAAATATCCAGCATTACATCAAGAACAAATATTCAGCATAAAACATAAATAGAATCCAACTCATACCTAAGCAAACAAGTGCTAAGTAATAAAGTTATTACAGACCAAAAAGTCTCATAGAGACTAGTCAGAACTAGAATTTGAAGATGGAGCAGGAATAGAAGGATCAAGTTGGTGCATGCCTTTGTTCAAGCGCCTAAGATATTTGCGCATATACTTGAATTGCAAATCATGAGTAACAGACATGTTTTCCAACTTAACATTTATATCCTCAACTCTACCTTCTAATGCACTCAGACGTGCATCAATATCAGATGGTACAAAATCTGGATCATTAGCTGAGTCAGAATCCAGTTCCTCAAAAATGTCATCCATATTAATATCAACACCAGCTTCTTCAGGACCACCACCACCACCACCACCTTGTTCAGGAAGCAGATCCAACTTCATCTTATTAATATTTGTATTGTTGAAGATCAGATGATGGATTGGTGCTTCATCAACAGGCATATCGACTAACATATGAGTAGCCAATACAGTCATAAAATATGCAAATGGAATGTCACTATGACCAGGATAGAGACGAAACTGAAGAATAAAATGACAGATTAAGGAAGGCAAACAAATCTGAGTACCATTTGAGATAGCATGGATAACACGAACCATAAATGAAGTCAGGTCAGATTTATTACCCGAACGAGGATACAGATTAGACACAAAGATTCTGTGGAGAATTCTGTATTTGGGTAACAAATACCTTGCGGGGAGCGCATTCCCTTTTTGAGTCCATTGAACATCCATATTGCACAAGTCTTTAGTTAGCATACGTTTTTCAGCCATTGAGGGTTTATCAGTCAAGTTATGAATTGGAATACCCTCATCATTCACAGGAATTTCCATAAGGGCTGAAATTAAATGACGATCAACGTCAAATGGCCCTTCTCTAGTAGAAATTTGGAAAGTTAAATTATCCTGTGAAAATGCACTAATACATGAAAACATGGATTGGGCAATGGACCGGTATGCAGGCCCACCCCAATGCAATAAGTTAGTCCAACCTACAGCTTCAAGCATAGGAAGGATGTCAAATGGAGCAATGTGATTGACATCAACAGGATGTTCAACAATAACCTTACGAGATCTAATGTCCCTAACAAATGATGGATCATCATTGGGAACAAGAAGATGACGTTTAGAGATAGGGGTTGATCTGGAGGAAGAAGAAGGACCACGGGAAGTAGTTTTTCTTCCTCTAGAAGCCATTTGCAACAAGGAATTAAAGGAATAAAGAAGTTGCAAAAGATTGAGATGGGGGTTTGCTCAAAACAGATTTTTCACAACCCAAACCCCAAATCTCAATGATTTTCAAGATAGAAAGCTTCAAGAGAGAAAAGGAAGCAATCTTGACACAAATATGCAAGAAAAACGGATTTGGAACACTAACCTTGAAGAACTTGAAGGATGGGTTCGACGAGTCGAAGTTCGGCTCCAAAAAGAAGAAAGAAGAAATGAGGAAGAAAGAGAAAAATCCCCAATTTGAAGTGAAAACCGTGCTCCACGACTGGTCGTGGGTATCTACGACCGGTCGTAGTACGACTGGTCGTGTATACTCACGACTGGTCGTATAAACCCCAAAAATTCAATTTTCTTGCAAATTTTACAAAAATTGAAATACAATCTAGCAAATATATACAATATTATACAAGAAGGCATAAATTATCAATTTAAAATGCACATGCCAAGATCAAATTTTATCTTTTTGAACCTGCTTTTATCAAGAGGTTTTGTGAAAATATCAGCACGTTGATCTTCAGTAGGAATATATTCTAGAGATATAACATTTTCTTCTACTAATTCCCTTATATAATGAAATCTAATGTCAATGTGCTTAGTACGAGAATGCTGAATAGGATTTTTTGAAATATTTATCGCACTGGAATTATCGCAATGTAATAACATAGAATCCTGTTTAATTCCATAATCACTTAGCATTCGTTGCATCCAAACAAGCTGTGTACATGCATTACCAGCTGCGTACACTCAGCTTCAGTTGTTGAAAGTGATATAGAATTTTGTTTCTTACTAAATCGGGAAACTACAAAATTTCAATGAAAAAACAACCACCCGGTTGATTTTCTATCATCTAGATTACCCGCCCAGTCACCAAGTACCCAACTAATTGGACATTGGTTTCATGAGGATACCAGAGACCGAGATTTACAGATTTGCGACATATCTAATAATTCGCTGACAAAAATCAAGTGAGATTCTTTTGGATCGATTGATATCTTGCGCAAATACCAACACTTAGAGAAATATCAGGTCTACTAGCAGTTAAATATAACAAACTACCAATCATACTTCGATAAAGTTTTGAGTCAACATTTTTACCATTAGAGTCTTTTGATAGTTTCAGGGTAGTACTCATAGGAGTATCAAAATTTTTGCCATTTTCAAATCTAAATCTCTTGATTAGGTTTAAGGCATACTTAGATTGAGAAATGAACATTCCTTCAGGTTGTTGCTTTACTTGCAATCCAAGGAAATAAGTCAATTCCCCAACCATGCTCATTTCGAACTGTGATTTCATCAAATCTGCAAACTCAGTAGTCAAGTCAGTACAAGTTGATCCATAAATGATATCATCAACATAAATCTGTACCATTAAGATATGATCATTATGTTTCTTAACAAACAGAGTTTTATCAACAGATCCCATTTGAAAATTATGAGTTAAAAGAAATTTTGTTAGTTTTTCATACCACGCCCTAGGTGCTTGTTTTAATCCATAAAGTGCCTTTTTAAGCCGATATACATGATCAATATTTTTGGAATCTTCAAATCCCATTGGCTGTTCAACATAGACTTCTTCATGTAAATCGCCATTTAGAAAAGCACTTTTCACATCCATCTGATAGATCTTTATCTTTCTAAAACATGCAATGGATATAAATAGTCTGATAGATTCAAGACGTGCTACTGGTGCAAAGGTTTCATCGAAATCAATCCCTTCAATTTGAGTATAACCTTGTACCACCAGTCTAGCCTTGTTTCTAATTATATTTCCACATTCATCAGACTTATTTTTAAAAATCCATTTTGTTCCAATGATGTGTTTATCTTTAGGTCTTGGTACGAGATACCAAACATCATTTCTTACGAATTGGTTGAGTTCATCTTGCATCGCAACAATCCAGTTTTCATCAGCCAGAGCTTCTTTTATGTTAGATGGTTCAATTTGGGATGTAAAACATACATAATTACATATATCCTCAAGTTGTCTATGGGTGCGAACACCGGTGAGAGGGTTTCTATGAATTTGTGTGGTTGGATGATCTTTAACAGTCCTTAACTCAGAATCAGTCTGATTCGATGAAGTATCGGGTTTATCAATGATTAGTACTTCATCATTATCTGAATTAGAGATTGGTGTGTTTAAGTGATCATCAATGACAACATTAATGGATTCTTGAATCACACCAGTCCTTTTGTTCAGAACTCTATAAGCTCGACTGTTTAAAGAGTATCCTAGAAAAATACCTTCATCACTCTTCGTATCGAACTTTCCCAAATTTTCACGATCACGTAAAATATAGCACTTGCTGCCAAAAACTCGAAAGTATTTAACAGTAGGCTTTTTATTAAACCACAATTCGTAAGCCGTTTTATTATTATCTTTGCTAGTGTATACTCGGTTAATAATATAGCAAGCTGTGTTAACTGCTTCAGCCCAAAGATTTTTAGAGAGCTTCATGCTATTCAACATGACGTTAGCCATTTCTTGAAGCACCCTATTCTTTCTTTCTACAATTCCATTTTGTTGTGGAGTTTTGGGAGCAGAGAATTCATGTAATATTCCTTGGTCGGTACAGAACTTCTCAAAATTGCTATTCTCAAATTCAGATCCATGATCACTACGAATTTTACTGATTTGAGAAGATTTTTCAGTTTGAATCCTTTTGAGAACTTTTCTTACTTCTTCAAGGGTTTCAGATTTATCCCTTAAGAAGACTACCCAAGTGAATCTAGTAAAGTCATCGACTATTACCAAGATGTACTTTTTACCACCACGACTTTCCGTTCTGGTAGGTCCTATCAGGTCCATGTGGAGAAGTTCGAGTGGTCTTGATGTGGTATTTGAATTCACCTTTTTGTGTGAGTTCTTTGTTTGTTTGCCTATCTGGCATTCACCACATATTTTATCTAATTTTTGAAGTTTGGGTAAACCTCTTACAAGTTCTCGTTTGCTCAATCGATATAGATTTCGATAATGTAAATGTCCAAGACGTTTGTGCCATAAGTCAGTCTCGTCTGTATGGACCATGTAACATGTTTGATTAGATGAGCTGGATTCACTAATAATATAGCAATTTTCAGACGTTCTATGTCCAGTTAATATTACAGAACCCTTATTGTTTAGTATTTCACAGCTTTGATTAGAAAACCAAACATTATGATTATTATCACATATTTGTGATATACTAAGCAAGTTGTGCTTTAGGCCTTCAACGTATAAAACATTTTTAAACACTGGAAGATTAAAAAGTTGAACCGTACCTTGGCCTATAATCTTGCAGTTGCTACCATCACCAAATGTGACTGAACCATCAGTCATATCTTTCAGATTCGTGAATAAATCTTTGTCACCTGTCATATGCCTGGAGCATCCACTGTCTAGGTACCACTTTGAATGACTTGTTGCTTTGAAAGCAGTGTGAGCAACCAAGCAGGTGACTTTAGGAACCCATTTCATAACTGTTTTGGGTTTAGGAACATAGTTGGTCTTCTTTTGTGTATACTTGTAGGAATGACCTATAGAGTTAGATTTTAATAGCTCCTTGAGTAAATCAACTATCTTTTCAGCTAGTGGATTTTGATTCTGATTAAAGTTGACATGGCTGTTTATAGGCTTTTGAAAAGTTTTTGAATTTTTAGAAAAATCTTGATAAGTACTTTTCCCTTTTGAGTTTGAGGACTCTCCTTTAACAAACATAGGAGGAGTATACTTTTGTTTAGGAGGTAGATTTTTATCATAGCCCAACCCGGATCGATCGCCACATTTTCTTGATCCGGATAAAAGTTTTTCTAACTTTGGATCACCTTGGGCATATTTCCATGTGTCCTTTAAACTTAGAAGAGAAGATACTTCAGTTTTAAGATTCTCAATTTCAGATTTTAAATCAACAATTAGTGAGTTTTTGAATTCCAAATCACATTTTGATTTTTCAAAACTATCTGAAATTTGTGATTTTTCTAAGACAAGTGAATCAAAACAATTTTTGAGTTTAGAAAACTTTTCTTTTTGAAGTTTAAGTTTGTAACAATTTTACAACTTTCCTTATATAGGGCATTGTAAGCGTCATGAAGATCATCTTCATTTTCACATTCACTATTCATATTTTCTTCACTTGTAGAGTCATTATCTGAAAATGTGAATTTGGCTAGAGTCATAAGAGCTTTGACCTCATTGCCCGACTCAGTTTCAGAATCTTCTGATTCAGAAGAACCTTCAGGATCAGATGATTCATCCCATGTAGCCAACATACCCTTCTTCCTGGGTTTGTCTCTTTTAGGACATTTATTTGCTAAGTGCCCATATTCTTGACAGTTGTAACATTGACTATCTTTCAAAGATTTTCTAGATTTGGGTTTAAACTTCTTTTTATCATTTGATTTTTGAAAATCAACTCTTTTCTTGCTTTTGAAAATTTTGTAAAATTTTTTAGCTAAAAGAGCCATATCATCTTCTGAATCAGAATTTTCTTCTGAATTACATTTAGATGATTTTAGAGCGATAGATTTACCTTTAAGAGCTTTAAAGTTTAACTCGTAGGTTTGTAGAGAACCAACTAGTTCTTCAACCCTCATATTATCCGTATCACGAAGTTCCTGGATTGCGGTTACTTTAGAATTGAACCGTTCAGGAAGTGAGCGTAGTATTTTTGCACACACTTTACTTTCTGAGATTTTATCGCCAAGACCCCACATTGAGTTTACAATATCATTCAATCTAGTGTAGAAGTCCATAAATATTTCATTTTCCTCCATATGAATTTCTTCAAATCTGGTTATGAGGAGTTGGACTTTAGATTTTTTGACAATTGTAGTACCCTCGTGTGTCATTTCTAATACATCCCAAGCTTGCTTTGCAGTATCACAAGAAATGATTCTTTTGAACTCATCCAGTGATAGTGCGCAAGTAATTGCATTTAGTGCTTTAGCATTTGCACTACTCTCATTTTTCTGAAGGGTGGTCCATTGGTAATATGGTGTGGTTTTCATAGATTTTGAACCATCAACCCCAGTAACTTCCATGATAGGAGGATTCCATTCAGTCACTGTGGCTTGCCACACATTTTCATCCATTGATTTGAGGAAGATCCTCATTCTGGCTTTCCAATAAGCATAGTTGGAGCCATCAAAGGGTGGAGGCCTAGTGACTGAAAGGCTATCAAAATTTGACATCTTAAATAGCTCAAATCGTTAGCTCAGGAATTAAATCCAAAAAAGGAGCTATTAGGCTTTGATACCACTTGAAAAGGCCAAGCTATATGTCCTAGAGGGGGGGTGAATAGGACAATGCCAAATAAAAACTTATAACAGCGGAATAATAAAGAAAATGATAGCCAAATTAAATAACAATGCAGGAAAGTAAAACAACCTCAAAATTCAGATCTTGAGAGGTTGATACAAACGTTATTCTAAGGACAACCTTACACCAAAAACATAGTTTATGGTAGGACAACCTTATTTCTAGAAATGTCTTTGTATCAAGTCTCAAATCGAAGAGGAATACAGAATTAAATATAAACTGAAATGAAATAACTTGTAATTAAAAATGTATTGTTCTAGAGACAGCCATACACCATAAAAATGGCAGGGCAACCTTGCTGGAACAACTTTCAAATGAAATTGAAAATCAAGCTTATAAAGGAATAGCAGAAAGTAAATTCTAAGCTATTACAACATTCTCACAAAGCTTGAAATAATTACAACATTCACCACCATACATACATCCCACAAAAAGAATAAAAAATTAGAAAAATAAAACAATCAACCACAACTCAAGGGATTATAGTGGTTCGCCTGTGTGTTCACCAACTGTTATACAATAGCCACACAAAAAGCTACTCCACTCCTAATATCCTCACACAGGGGATATTAGCGTTCACTAAAAATAGGTTTTCCCAGGTTCACCCAAAACCCTTACAATTGTGTTTTTGTATGTGGGCTTACACAATTAAAAAAAAAACCCCACTTCTGAGTTTTCCTGGCTTTCCTCAGATAACCAAAATAACAAGATTTTTCTGGCAAATCTTGAAAGAAACCAAAATAATAGAAAGGAATTTACAATATGTAAAATACCGGAATATCTCCTTCGTTGTAGCAGCCGGTACAACCAAATAAAAGTAGATTATTGAATGTTCCAAGTTCAATGTCCAATACTCGATTACAATGGTTCTAGTTCTAATAGATTTTAAATTAAACCAAATAGGGCTTGCCTTAATTGATTTTGATTCCAAAGAAAGGGAATAATAATTCCTCTTTATCAAATTAGATTGGAATATAAGAAACAAAATTAATTAAAATAAAGCTAAGAAAAGAGAATATTAAATAAGCACACTTAGCTTAGATGGAGCACAGAATTATCTCTTAGAAGTTCGACGAAGATTGGCTTGAATACTTTAATTAAATCGATAATTTCTTCTGAGATTCGTGCACTATTTATAGGTGAGAAGATCGGGTCTTCGTCTCCAGAGTGCTCTTCGACTAGTCGAAGCTCTATCAGATATTTAAAAATTCGGCGGGATATGCTCGGACCGTTCTACGTAGTCGTAGCTCTCTATGTAGTCGTAGGTCACTACGAGTCGTAGTCACCTACGAGGTCGTAGGTTTCCTTCGACGTCGTAGGTCCTGAGGTTTGGACTTGAGTCGTAGATTTTACGAGTCGAAGATCGATCGACACTTCCTACGGTGGTCGAACAGATTCCAGGACTAGTCGAAGGCTAACGGATTTTATCCGGAATTTGTAACAAACTCACGACTAGTCGAGGAATATCTTAGACTGGTCGAAGCAAGTCTAGGACTAGTCGAAGAAGCCCTAGGACTAGTCGAAGAACAAACCAATCACATGTAAAACAACATTCGGCTTATGTATCCGAAATGACCTACTTCTGAGGTCAACCTATGGTCAATCAAACCTCAATCATGAAGTATGGACATTGAAGCATTAGGAACAAGTGACCTTGAAGTATCGGTCTTGAAGTCTTGATGTAGTTGAACTCTTCATGTAACTCAATCTTGAAAGTGGCTTGAGTTTCAGCTTGAGTCTTGAGTTCAGCTTGACTTTCAACTTGAGTCTTGTCTTGTGAGCAGTTCTTTCATTCAAGATCTTGAGTCTTGTACTTGAGAGCTTTGCTTGTTGTGAGCTTAGCTTGTTAATGAATGTTGATCCTTGAGAAAGCTTCACTTATGCAAGTTATATATAACAGAGTATAATAGTGATTTTGGCACTACAAATTTGACAACAAAGAGGGATAGAAACTATAGCACTTACAGTCCACTGTATCAAATCAACGCACCGTTCATCCTGCATTTTCCAACGATCCACGTGTCTATGTACTTATGGGGCTAAAATTACACCTAGAAGAGGGTCAAACCCCACATATGAAGTAAATGGAAGGTCCAGATCACTGATTTAGATGATGGGTAGGCCCCATTACACAAAAACGGTCGGCCTAGTGCGGACGCTGAAGGTTTTTTAGAAACTATCGGTCAGCGCAACGTTGACCGATTTTTGTAGTTTCGGCGCACGGTCGGTGCACTTGTGCACCGTGCACGCAGGTCCATGTGGGGTCTATTTCAATGTATATTAGGAAATTCGCTCTGTCCATACGTTTTTTCATCTAAATTAAATGGTTGAGACCAAAATTGGAGCATTTCCAGACACCAAACGGGCCCCAAATCAAGATTTTAGATGCTTATCTGTCCGTCGGGCCACTTTCACAAGGATCCAATGGCTAAAATTTTATGTGTACAGTTAATTTATGGTCCTTAGGCCATATATACAGTTTCAAGCCAATCAGATAGCGGAAACCCTGTAATCTTAAATTCTAGACGACTTTCAGGTCACTTCAACTTCAGTTTCTCGATTTTCTCGGATCTCTGGCGTGCAACTTCCTCGATCTTGGTCTCCTGAGGTCTTTCCCTTACCTTAGTGACTTCGGAGCATTAATTTTATGCTTTTAGTACCCTTTTTCAGTCCAAGCTCTTAAATTTACCTTGCAGCACAAACACGATTAAAATAAGGCATTAAATAGTATATGTTCGTAAAAACGGGTAATAACTGGGGTCTAATATGCAATATTCGACCCTCAACAACTGGCTGTACACATTTGGGATCCCCTGAAACGAAAAACAGGAGTCCTATCATCCACAAGGGCCCTGCGGGCCACCCCTATACAAAAGAACCTGAAAGAAAAAAAACCACACCCAAAATTAAGGACCCTTGGGGGTGGTTCTAATGGAACCGAGCCCTGTTCTGTCTAAGAAACAACTGCCCCGAACATGGTCAGGGAGGTCCTGCTTACGAAGGAACAACGAAGACTCCTGGTTGGCACTTGCCAGATGGGCATGCCCATCAGCAGGGCCATTGCCCTCCCTATAAATGAGTTGAAAAAAGACCCTACTGCTGCTCATGAGTCGCAAAATCCTGGACAACCAGGGCCGCCGCTTCCATGGGACCGTCACGTTAACCAAGAGACTATCAACCATGAGCTTTGAATCCGATTCAATGATGATGTTTTTTAAGCCTCTATTGAGGGACATCAGGAGCCCATCATGCACCGCCCTCAGCGCCGCGGAGTTGTTAGTCCCAACACCATAAGTTGCCACAAACGCAAATAGGAACTCGCCCTTGTTGCCTCGCGCGATCCCACCACCGCCAGATGGTCCTAGATTCCCTCTGGAGGAGCTGTCCACGTTAAGTTTGACCCAGCCTATTGTTGGTCTAAGCCTGCGAATGACCTGAACGTGGGCCCTGTTAGCTGGGGAAGGGGGATGGCTCACCTGCTTCCGAACCCAGTCCCTTTGAATCAGCCGCGTGGCAAGGAAAACTGAATTCTGGAAGAGGGAAGAGGACCACCAGCTAATGTTAGCAATACATCTAGACACATTGCAGGTTTTACCGTCAAATTTTGCTCCGTTTCTAGCTCGCCAGATCTCCCAAATAATAAGGTTGGGAATGCACCTGCGCTTGGTAACATCATGGCCCCCCATAGTGGCTACTTGCCACCACTGACTGAATCTCGCTTCAACCGACTGAGTTTGGAGAAGGGTGATCCCGAAGGCCCGCCCAAAGTGGTCCCAAATGGAGGCAGCAAGGGCGCCATGCAGGAATAAGTGATTGATTGTTTCTGAGTTCTAGGTAGCATTCGGACTGTCACCACAGCAGCGACACCTAGAAGCCATAGAGATGCCCTTTGCTTGGATGTTGGAGTCCACTGGGACAGCGTTCTGGAAAAACCTCCAAAGGAACACAATGATTTTTGGAGGGAGCCTGGCAGGCTAAATCCATTGAGACCAGGTTGTGGCATTGGATCGATGCCGGCACAACTCCCAGGCAGATTTGATTGAAAATTTTCCAGACCTGTCCAGCGGCCAGATGCAAATGTCGTTAGCTTCAGACGTCGCCAGCCCCATATGGAAGATGAAATCAATCACCTCCTGGGGCAGGAAAGAAAAGGCGAAAGAGGGAGGGAGTAGCCCAGTAGGGCAAATCTCTAACTCGCAGCGAGAGTAGGTCGCTGGCACCGGTCTAGACATTCTGCAGAGCAGTAGGCCCAGACCAGACCAATTATCATGCCAAAAGCTGATGGAGCCAGAACCCACCTACCATTGTGCCTTTTCCTCCACAACAGGGATTAGCAACTTAATCTTCTCCCAAAGAGGGGAACCAGCCTAGGAGGATCGTTTCTACTGTTGGGAAGAAGATCCGACGGGTGTTTTGCCCTCATGCGTTGGACCCACGATCCCTGGTCTGAGCCGAACCTAACATCCCACGCCATTTTCAACCTGGAGGCTCTAACTACCTTTGCCAATTGCCTGATACCAAGTCCCCCTTCAGACAAAGGCTAATATATTTTTGGAAGCGGATTGCGTATCGAGTAACTTAGTACGCTAAGCGTACTGAGCAAACTCTGTGGGGTCCACCTTGATTTGTATATTTTATCTACTCCGTCCATCCATTTAAAAAAAATAATTCTATAGCTTGATCCCAAAAATGAGATATATCCCAATCTCAATGGACCTCACCACGGGAAATAGTGTGAATTGAAATTCTACCGTTGCAAATTTCTTGGGGCCCATAGAAGTTTTGGATCAAGCTGATATTTGTTTAAAACCTTCATCCATTTCTGTGTAATCTTATGAACAGGTTGGATGACAAATAAAATTCACTGTGGGCACTAGCAAGGTTTCAACGGTGGAAGTCATTATTCTCATTGTTTCTTATAGTGTGGTCCACTTGAGCTTTGAGAATACTTTTATTTTATACTCAACCACTAAAATTATCTCTAAAAACGGATGGACGGCCTGAATAACCCACATACATTCATAATTGGCCCAGCTGAGTTTACTCAGTACGATAAAAGCGTACTGAGTCACTCAGTACGCAATCCTAATTCTATATTTTTGTTACTTCTCGCGAGAATATTGAGATATTTTCAACATCTCGGGAACAAAATCACTCAAGATACATCTCTCGTGATCGAAACCGTTTATGTGATGCCCTAAAATTTGGATAGGAATGTTTCAACCTTTGATCATTTCACACTGTTGCTTTGAACATGGACCGTATCGTTATCCTTTGAATAATCAAAGGGCTGAAGTATTTCGATCTGAGTTTTGTTTTCGACTCTTTCCCATCCACGGACTGGCCCATGACATAAACAGTTTGGATCATTGAAAAAAATAAAAAAACCGACTTCCAATCCAGCAGCTAAAGTGCAAACTTACCCTATTGAAATAGGTTGGGATGTACTCTTTGCAAACCTCCATGAAGAGACGTGAAGAATTTTAATGCGAATCGGTATTATAAGTCAAACGCGTAAAAAACACTAATGAATAACAATAGTGTGATAGTTAACCACTTTGAAAATGGATGCGGATTGAGTGGACACCGTAATGTATATCTTATCCACACTGTCCATCCTTTTATTTTATTTGTTTTTTGTATCATTTTAGTATATAAGACCAAAAATGATGCAGATCAAGGGTGGTCAAATGGACTACACAATGAGATTAAACTCTTACCGTTGAACACTTTGTGGGGGCCACAGTAGTTTTGGATGGAGCTAATATTTGTGTTTTCTCTTCATCCAGGTCTATCTAACTATATGAATAGGTTGGATGGCAAATAAATATCACGGTGGGCCCTAAAAAAGTTTCAACGGTGAGGATATTTACCACTGCTGCTTCCTGTGGTGTGGTCTGGTTGAGCCTTGGATTTCTCTCATTTTTGGTCTTATGCCCTAAAATGATACGAAAAAATGAATGGACGGTGTGGATAATATCAATACATAAGGGCGGGGTAGGACACAATGAGCGTCCCTTGAAATCGGTGGTGACTCATCACCTTTTGCTTTGAACATGGACCGTATGGTTATCCTTTGATAATCAAAGGGTTGAAACATGATTTTATTTTATTTTTCTGTTTCTTTTCCATCCACGGACTGGCCCATGAAATAAACGGTTTGGATCATTGAAAACAATACTCTAATCCAGCTACTAAGGTGCAGACTTACCCTGTTAAAATAGGTTGGGATGTACCCTCCGCGAACCTCCGTGAAAAAAGGGGACGCGGATTGCGTCCTACCCCTGCCCGGACAGTAATCGGTACGGGCAGGGCTCTGTGGGGCCATCTTGATGTAAGTATTCTACGCACGACAATCAACGCTTTTACCGTATCATTTAAACGTATGATCCAAAAAATAAGGTCCGGACCTCCAGTGTACCATACCTAATGACACCCACCGTTGAAACCTTTGTAAGGGCCAACGTGATGTTTTTTTTACCATTCAACCTATTCATAAGGTAATGTAGACGTGTATAAAGTGAAAACACAAATATCAGCTTGATCCGAAACTTCTCCAGCTCCCAAGAAGTTTTTAACGGTGAATGTTCATTCTCCACTTTGTGGTCCACTTAACCCTTGGATCTACCTCATGTTTTGGTTCATTTCTTAAAATGATATGAGAAACGCGTTGAACGGCGTGGATAAAACACTTACATCACGGTGGGCCTCACAGAACCCTGCCCGGACGGAGGTAGGACGCAATCCGCATCCGAAGAAACGTAAAGAAGTTTAATGTGAATCCGTATTTTTAGTCAGACGCGTAAAACATACTCACAAGAACAAATAAGACTACTGTGATAGTTAACCACCGCTTTGAAAACGGTGGTGACTCATCACCCTTAAATGACACGTTCGGCACTTGCGTTCCACCATCCAGACCATCCAATTTGTGGGCCACGAGTATCTCGACAATTTCAGTGACCAAGTAATCTTGACCATCTAACAATCACTCAAACACCTAATTTTTCGAAAAAGCAGAAATTTACAAAAATGCCATTCAAGATTCGTTGACTCTACCGTTTCGAGATACACGCATAATACAATTGGCATAATACAATTGCCGTAATATTCGGATCCTTACTCTAAAGTTCAAGTGGACCACACCACAGGAAAAATTAGAGAGAATGATGTCCACCGTTGAAACCTTTCTAGTGATGTTCATTTATCATCCACCGTGTTCCTAAGGTCAAATAGAAAACTCATATATCAGCTTAATCTAAAACATTTATGGCCCTGAAAGAAGTTTTCAATAGTAAGCGTCCTACGGTGTAGTTCACTTATGTTATACCCTAATATCTACCTCATATATTTTATGTTATACCCCAAAATAAGCTGGCAAAATTGATGAACTGGGTAGATAAAACGGCATACATCATGGTGGCCCACAAAGCTTTGACATCGGTTAGCCAGACCCAAATGTCCTAATGTTTTTAATCCCTAGGGGCTTGTAAGAGGAGAAAAAAGGTAGTAACAGATGGTGGTAGCTCAGGAGTGGGTGACTAGGGTGGGCCCACTGTACTGTTTACGTGAAATCCACCTCGTCCATCACATGCATCACCTTATTTTAGCCCCAGGGCTCAACATTAATTAGCCTCACCTATGATTCGGAAACCCTAACATTGGAAAAAAAAAGTATATTAGTCAATACTCACCCTCCAAATTTCCCTGGGCATGGACCAGCTAAATTACATATTGGCCTGAATTTTAGACTCCTAAACTTTCACATGACATCTAATGGTTAGAGTGGATTTAAAATCATAATAACAGTAGCTCTGTAAAAATAAAAGGTGGGCATACTATTTCCTTTAGTGTGGCCCACAAGGATCATGAGTCAACCTAATTCTTTGACCATGAACATAAATGTAGGATTACACATCTGATAGTAAGAATAGATTTTACATACACATTACATGAGCGTGAAGAAAATCATGAGTGACCAGGGCACACACCTTTTATGTGTCGTATATCCATTCAGTACATCGGTTTTTGGAACTTATTTTAGGAAATGATCTAAAAAAATGAAGCAAATCCAAATCTCAAGGGGACAACCCTACAGGAAACAGTGGTCATTTCATATCCACCATTAAAAACTTACTAGCACCTACCGTAATGTTTATTTACCATCCAACCCGTTGATACGGTCACAATAGCATAGCATAGCATGGATATAACACATACAAAGTCAGGGAAACATTTACCGTAGTCACACCTAATCCGCTCCCATAAAATTTCAATATTTAATTCATGAGCAGAAATCTGGGAAGCGTTGGTGAAGGAAATTTGTCCATTTGGTTGGGAAAGGGCACCGCACTTGATTTTTGTGTATTTGAAATCAACTCCAACTATTAGATGTATAATTTCATGTTAGACCTAGAGCCAAAAAATCAGACTAACATGCGAATCATGTGGGCCGTGCAGAAGAAAAAAGTTGGGGGACCACCATAATAATCAAATGAAATCCATATCACTCATTAGATGCCACACCAAAATTGAAGCATGGGTCTAAAAAATCAAAGGTGCTACACTAAGCAAAACAATTTGGACGGTGAGAGTTGCCTTATGTACTATTTTCAATCTTAGGGTTCACTAGAATAATGAATGGAGTTGATTTTTGGACTCTGAGTCTTACATGAGGTAAATTACTTTGTGGTTTGGGTGGATTGTACATTAAAATTACTGTTGGTCCACTAATGTGCCGGGCCGGATTGAACTCAGGGCACAGGATGGGTTTTGTACACACAATCCAAGCCCAGGTTGATTTGTTAGGTAGGGCTTGTAGACTATACACGCTCGACCAACCACCGGTTTTCAGTTGGCACTAGTGAGGTGCTATGTTCAATGATCCAGACCGTTGATATTATCAGCCCACTGCGAAAGGCCCACTTTAAAATGCCAAACGTGGTATATATATATATATATACAAAAATTAAAATTAAATCGACTAAATTGTGGAGTTTAATGTAAGTTATATTCTAAAAATCAAATTGGTTACACCATCCTAACCTCTGATTCGTGGATACTTCTTTGTTGAAATAAGACAATTGGATGTATTTCAATTTTAACTGTCCGATAGATGTCCACGGATCTGATAGTAAGATGATCAAATCAGCGTAATTTGAATTGTATTGTTTATTTGAATTAGTTGTAATGCAATTTGTAAGCGATGAGGGCCAAGTATCATTCATCACCCATTGCCCGAGTAGAAGAGCTTTTTTCAATCGATATATCTTTGGCGGGATTTTCTTCGACTTTCACGTGTGACATGTTGTTTCCGCGTAATTTACATTTTGATGGATGCACGTTCGGAGCATGGTGGAAAGTAGCAACAGCTTTTGCGACGGCAGCATAGTCCAGGGAAAGCCTTCCGCATGAAGTTACAAGAGATAAAGAAAATACTCGATTCGAACAAGCCTCGAATTTCCCTTTACAAGCCCTTTAAAACCCTAGAGACGAATTAGAAAGCCTTAGATACCTCTCAATCCTGATTACACCCAAATATATAGCCTATAGGAGAGAATCCCAATCAAAATAAAAAACAAATCCCACAAATTTGCATAATCTGCGCGGAATTGTTCGATGACATCGAACACACTTCGATGTCATTGAAACTTAACATTCAATGACATCGAAGCCACTTCAATAGCATCGAAAAAAAATACTAAAATGCTCCAGCGACCAAACATGAAAATCCAGATATTGATGACATCGACTAGGCCTTCGCTGGCATTGAACATCCTTCGATGACATCGAACGATATTCAATGGCATCAAAAAAGGGCACAAGGTGTCCAGCAACTAAATCAATTTATTTTAGAAAATCTTGATGGCATCGATCTAACTTCAATGACATCGAACCCTGCCCGATTGCATCAAACTTTTCATTGACAAATAAATGAATTACATGAATTACAAATTTAAGATATCTATTAATAAGCGCCTCATATTAACTATCAGTGTCATCAAATGATGGCACGACTGGCGGTTATACACTAATCATGTTTCTTTATGCATCACCACCATTTTAATTTCTCTTTGGTCATCAATCATCAAACAGATACGCTGAAACAGTCATTGTAATGAATTTATAAACATGAAGTAAGAGAAAATGAATGTTTGAGAGTTAAAGAAGTTTATGCACAAGAGAATCACTCCTTTTAAGGTTGCCAAATGTTGATGGTTCAAGACGGGCCACTCGGCCTCTAAGCCTGGCTCATGTACCCTAGATGCCCTAGGGTTTGGCTCATGTCAAGCTTTTTTTTTTTTTTTTTTTTTTAAAAAGAAAAGAAAAAGAAAAAGAAAAAAAAGAAACGACAATGTATTCCATTCCAAAAAGTTGTACAACCGCTATACATTCGGCCTCGATAGGCAAACAGCCTATTCGGAGCATATCGTAAGACAGACAAACAAAACGGGAAAACCTTAAGCAAAAGGAAAATCGAGGCGAGAGATTAACGCTTGAGAGCGCCCAGCCCCATCCTGTCGAGGAAAAATTTTCCTTTAACTTCCCTCGGGAGATTGTTGAAAACATCGATGAGCGCGCAGGATTGCGAACCGCTACCCAGCCTGGCCAACCCATCGGCCGGCCCATTACCTTCCCTGAATGTGTGCTAGAACTTAACTTCACCGACTCCCTGCAGACCTTTAATCCGGGCTAACCAATATTTCCATTTCTAGCTAGGGAGCGATTTCATGGAGAGGAAGAAGATCAGTAGCAAAGAATCCGATTCAATAATAACTTTTTAGAAGTCCCTGCAGAAACAATGAAGGAGGTCGTCATGGATGGCCCTGATCTCGGCCCGAGTATTAGAACTCACCCTGTACCCAACGTAGAAGTCGAAGAGGAACTCACCCTTCTCCCCTCTGCAAACACCACCACCACCAGCCAACCCAGGATTACCCCAGGCCGACCCATCAACATTCATTTTCACCCAGCCCGGGGAGGCCTTAGCCACCTAATAACCTGAGCCGACCTTGGAGGAGAGGGGCCCGAGGCTGATCGCAAGCCCAACGCAGAGAGGGCGCGGCTGTTGAGGACCAAGAGGACTAAAACACACCGCCACGTGGATGAAATGCTAGAGATCCAACCTTTTATGTGTGCCACCTGGACCTGGATTGCAGGTGGGCCGCCCTCGAATTTACCTAGATTTCTCCCTCTCCATAGCTCCCAAAGAATGAGGTTTGGCACCAAGTTACATATAGTACCTGCCCAGCCCCTAGGGGAAGTGCCACTCCACCATTGGGATAGCCTATCAACAACAGAGGAACCGCCCAACAGAGCTTTGCCGAAAATAGCTGCAAAGAGCGACCAGATTGCTTTTGCGCTTGGGCTGAAGAGGAAAAGGTGGGGAATGGATTCTACTGAGGCCCTTGGGTGGAGATCCCATCGCAGTAAACGCAACGCGAAGCAATCTGAATACCTTTGGATTGGATAGCGTTCTCTACTGGGACCGCATCATGGAGAACTTTCCACGTCAACAAAGAGATCATAGGCGGCAGGAAAGGGGACCACACTCTACCACACCAAGTAACCCTTGGCCTGCAGGTTTTGCATGCCGCCCAGGCAGACCTCATGGTGAATGAACCAGTGGGCCCAAGAGGCCAGCAAGGAAACCGCTGTGAAAGATAGCGTCAATCATCTCCTGGAGAAGGAAGTTGAATGCAGCCGAAGGAGGAAGGGGACCACCTTGCCCCAGACAATCTCAAATCTAGAGTGCAGCCGGTGCAGCTGGAATGTGCTAAGAAGCTCTACATTGGAGGGGCCCCTGGCCGGTCCAGTTGGTCTGCCAAAAGTTGGAATCTCCTCTGCCAATTTGCCACTACACCTTGGAATCTAAAAGAGGAAACAACGAACGGATCCTCTTCCATAGCGGAGAAGCCTGCGTCAACCTCTGATCATCCCCCGCGGACTGCAGGTCGTGGCTATGTTTAGAAGACATGAAATCTGCCCACAGACTTTTTTGCTCCTTGTACTTTACTCCCTAGGCCATCTTTAAGCGAAGTGCTTGCATGATCTCCGACGTTCTTCTAATCCCCAACCCACCTTCTTCCTTTGGGCTGGTTAAATTTGCCCATTTCCTCCAATGAAGCTTCTTTTTCCTGTCTGCCCAGCCCCAGAAGAAATTCGCGAGCCGACTCTCCAGGGACTTCAAAACGAGAGAATGATTGGGTTGGGCCTAGCTCAAGCTCATCGGTCATTTGCACTAAGTTTGAGATATAATTAGAGGTGTCAATGGTCTGGGTTAGGGCTGGACTAAGCTCTTTTGAAGACCAGTCCACATTGTTCAAAATAGGCCTGAGCCTGGCCCTGGCCTATGACAACCCAAAATAGTCTAGCCTGGGCCTAGTCCGGCTTTCTTTGCCGCAACCAAGCCCAAATCTCGCCTGAGTCTGAGCCCGAGTTTTTAATAGGTGGATCACAGGCTATAAAACAAATATGAGCTACATAATGAAGTAAATGTGATTTTTTTTTTTCATATTGTGTATATTGCAAACTTTCCTTCACAAACCCTAATGAGCCAGGCCAGCCGGACTCATGATGGGCTAATGGACTGATGGGCTATTGTACACTATCTAAACTGGGCCAGATGGAGAAACAGGCCTGAATTTTCAGCCCAAGTCCCTGGCCCAATCTTCGATGCCCGAAAGCCGGATGGTCCATAGCCCGTTAAGACCCTATTAATTTCCCAACCTGATTCATGAAAACGCAAGCCTGTTAAGACCCAATTAATTTCCCACTCAGCTTGGGACTCAGGCTTGCGTTTTCATGACTCGACCACTTGCTGATCCAAACTTGATTCAGCCCTTGAAAGCCACGAAGGAGCCATGCAGCATCCATATCACATATATGGGCCATTGACTAAGTTAGCCATCTTACAAACTCCAAATCACATCAGTAACAGAACATATCTAACATGTCTAGATGGGAATAAAATACACCAAGATAACACGGTTGAGAATCATCAAAACTTTTGAGAAAATGCTAAGTCAAGATTGGATGAATGATTCACTCACAAGATCTTTGCTATCCATTAGGTGGGGTCTACATGAAATATGCCATGGCCCAAAATATCAGCTCGTCCAACTGACCATGAAGGCCATGCAATGCAAGTTCGACTGATGCAGTTGTGGCCCACCTGGTTAGCAAACTAGCCTAGTTTTCAGGCCACGGCACATTCATGGAGGGACCCATTTAAGGAACGGCCCAGATGATGGGAACCACTCAATTAAATCTTGTTTCTAAAGCTCATATGTCATTCCTACCTTCAACAAACGCTTGTGAGGAATCTCAAAAACTTCATCCCTTTGCCTCAGATTCCTTCTTAGGGCATTGTAAGCATAGTCAATCAAAACCCTCCTCCCAATACCACTCCCTTTTCTTGCTACCACCTCACTCTCACCTAGCAAATGCACTACTCCTTTATTCATCTCTCTCTCCACAAACTCCACCAATCTCTTCTTCTCTTCCTCTGCATCTCCTCCCTCCATTATACCATCATCGCCCACCATTGGTGTTGCACTACCATTCTCCTCATCATGTTGCCCCACCACCATTGGTGTTACACCACCATTCTCTCCACCATGGTGAGCCACTGCCATAGGTGGGGCCCTCATCTCATCTCTGATGAACTCCTTCAGCCGGTCCACCAATGCAACCTCGAAAGATTCATTCTCGTTCTGTGTGTCCTTGTACCCATACCGCACCACGCACCTGAACACAGCTAGCTCGCCCTGGCCCACGCGGCGAAACAGGAACCGTTCATCAGGCAAGACCTTGCTTATAGGGAGCGACTTGACTGATACAAACACTAGCACAGAATGCAATGCTGGCACATTGGCGATATATTGCTTGAAGATGGGCGGGATCCCTTGGACGAGCTCAGAGTAGAATAGTGCAATCCCTGGCAAGCGGCGGAAGCTGGGGTCGGTAGCTATCTCCCGTATCTTGTCTGGCGAGACCTTGTTTTGGAGCTCGTAGCTGTACTTCTTTCGGTATACATAGTTCCATACACACATTACGAATACAAGGAATGCAGCGAAGGCTAGCGGGAGGTAGCCTCCTTGATCGAATTTGTAAAGGACGGAGCTGAGGTAGAGTAGTTCGACAGAGCCGATGATCAGGATGTATAAGATCACGAAGATGATGTGGGTCTTCCATATCATTACCATTATCAGCACCAGCAATGCAGATGTTAAAGTCATCACAAACACGACAGCAATCCCTGCATGCATAATGGATACCAATTCATCAAGATTAATACATACGGCCCACTTTGATCTGATCCGCCCATTCATGCGTCACCGTCTAGATGACCAACTCTAGAAAAGTACTCGGAACAGATGTCACGAGTGGATCATGGACACTTTCATGTCAAGATGGACACCAGAAGGCCTGATAGGTGGCAGAAGTGATAAGGACTCTCAGAACCTTAAGAGAGGCATATCTCGCAAACCAGAACGAGTTATTCCACGTATCATATATAATTTTAGAGTCGTAAAGCTACTTTAGCCACCTTACCCAGTTATACCAGATTGCTCATGCTGAATTTGCGAGATTCCACCAAATCGACAGTCAGAAAATCCTTTTTAATTTTGTTTTTATTATTTATAGGTCAGATCTAAAGTTCTTATTAATTTCGTTTTTAATATTTATAATAAGTTTTAGTTCGATCATAATTCTTGATCCTTTGAGGTTTAGGAGTTGTATACAACATAAAAAGGGCTTAAAAATTTAGGCTAATAACATGGTTAGGCCAAATGGGATACTATTTTTAGCCGAAAACCATGAAGTGTAGTAAGAATCATAAACGGCTATAAATAATAAGTGTTCTATTTACAGTAACTCAGGAATTTTAGGAGTTTGATTCTGAAACTTCTTCCTATGCTTAGTATCAGTATTTAAAGGGGTGTAAATTCGTTTTTATCATCAATCAATTTATCCTTATCATGTCCATCCCAACATCAAAATGATCATAGCCATCAATTTTCAAATGTGGAAGTTGGCCATTTTCATTTTTACTGTTAATTTATGGGACATATTTGGTATGTTGAGGATAATATGACTGGAACGACCTTTAATTGTGGCCATCCATAGATGGGAGTCAATAGTTAATGGTCTAGATCCTCCATCCCACCTCGTCAAACCCAGCCTAGCTTGGCAAGTATACTACTTGGGCTAGAAATTTAGCCATGGGCCCAACGGGTGGAATAAACCAAGACCTAATCTTGGCCCATGATAGGTCAAGACCAGAAACCTAATGGGCCACTTTGGCCCATTGCTAGGTGTATGGGTTGTAATGGGGCTAATACCATATGCATTGCCGATCTTCTCCGTCGTCTTGAATCCGGCGGTAACTGCGACGCATGCGACCATGAGAAGGTAATTGATCTCAGGTATGTAAACCTGGCCCTCATACTTGGAGGATGTATGGACGATCTTAACTAGAGGGAAGCAGCCGAGCGATAGGGACTGTTGGATGATGGAGAAGGTGCCGGAGATCATGGCCTGACTGGCGATGATTGATGCTAAGACGGCCACCACAAACATGGGCCAATATAAATGATCTGCACCATGAAAAGTTGCATGTTAGTGATCCAAAATCATGTGTTTGATCAATGTCAAACATGAAACTATAGCATGTTCAAGGGCTTCTTCCATCACCTGGTATGGACCGATAGAAGGCTTCTCCAACGTCGCTGTTGTGCTGACGAAGATATGATGCTTGGCCCATATATGCCAAAACGACAGATGGGAATGTTACGGAGCACATGCTTATTTGTATGGAACGGACTGTGAAGTGCCCAAGGTCGGCAAACATTGCTTCAGTTCCTGTTGCATAAGTTTACTGTAACTGCACGTATACTTGTGAAACTATCATGCTGTAGTTCATCTCATGGGGTCCCACATTAACATGCCTTGGCCTAAAAATCAGGTGAATCTGGCCTCTATTTGTTTGAAATGAGGAGTCTTTTTATTTTAACACGATGTTTTATATAAGGCTGGTGGTTTATTTCTGAAAATGACAAAAATACTTTTATAAAATGATATGTCGTGGATAGTGATTTAGACCATTCAAAAGCTCATAGATAATGAGTTGGACTGTTTCAAAATGATGGATTGTTAAACACTAGCTATTGATGATTTGGATATTTCAAAAGTTGGTGGATAGCTTTCTAGACTGTTTAAAAATACATGGACAATGACCTGGACCGTTCCAAGATGGTGGACAACAATTTAAATAGTGGTAAGTGATTTAGATATTTCAAAAGTACATGGACAGCTTAGAGCATTCAAAGGATTTGAACAATTACTTGATCCATTTTAGGATGGTGGATAATGATTTAGGCAAGGTTGTTCAAGAATATGTTGACAGCTATTTGGACTACTCCAAAATGGTGGACAATGATTCAGACCAATCCTACCAATATGCAAAGATATGATTATTTTTATTATTTTTTAGAAATAAGGATGTAATGAGTTTGGATTCAACGGGGAAAGTGATGAAATAAAGAGAATGTATAAAGATTTTTTATTTTTTATTTTTTATTTTATTGGTTTTGCCTAATTAAAACAATAAACTGGTATGGAATATGATTGATGGTCTATAACTTTTATATTCTAGACATACATATGTGTAGAGCTGCGCACGAGACGACTCGACTCGGTAAACTCAACTCATCCAACTCCTTCAAATCCGATTCGATCACATTCTAATCTAAACTCAAACCAGGGCCTTTGATCACTCACAGTGGCATGGATTGCTTATAAGCATCAGACTAGGAGATCCATCGCACCCAAACTTGAATATATATATATATATATATATATATATATATATATATATATATATATATATATATGAGTGCGGATCCTCTGTTTCCTAGAGTCAGGAACTCCCTGACTCCAACGTTTTCATTGGTCAACGTCAATGTAAGTGCCACATCATTAGATTTTTTAAATATATTAAAAAATTATATTTCAGAAAAAGTATAACGCCATTAAATATATTGAAACGGTCTCGCTTGGAAATCGGATTGCATACCAATTACGGCAAGCTCTTGCTCTCACCGTAGTTGGGCCCACCTTGTATGTATGTTTTCTATCCAGGCTGTCCATCCATTTTTCTATCTAATTTAAGGGGTTGAGCCCAAAATTAAAGTATATCCAAATATCAAGTGGATCATACTGTTGTAAACAGTGGGGATAATGATTTCCACTGTTGAAACCTTGCTAGGCCCCATAGTGATGTTTATTTGTCATCCAACAAGTTCATAAGATCATAAAGGCACGGATAAAGAGAAAATACAAATATAAGCTTGATCTACAAAATTTGTAGCCCCGAGAAATTTTCAATGGTAAACATTCAATTCAACTATTTCCTATGGTGTGGTCCACTTGAACATTGTATATGCTTTATTTTTAGTCTCAAGCCCTAAAATTATCTGGTAAAATTTATGGACGGAGCGGATAAAATACATAAAATCATGGTGGACTCCATGGAGTTTACTCAGTACGCTGACATGGTAAGTTACTCATCACGCAATCAGCGGAAACGGATTGGCTACTCCCCCTGCCACCAGCTAATGGTGGGTGGTCGGAGCTCCGTGGGCCCCAACATGATGTATGTGTTTCATCCATGCCGTTCATCTATTTTTCCAAATCATTTTATGGTCCGTGAAAAAGAATGAGGTATATCACAATCTCAAGTGGACCACATTACAGGAAACAGTGTTGAATGAGCGTCGACCATTAAAAACCTTTTTGGGGCCATAAAAGTTTTGAATCAAGCTGATCTTTGTTTTTTCCTTTCATCTAGGCCTGTATGACCTAATCAAAAGATTGGATGTCAAATAAACAGTACAGTGGGCCTTAGGAGGATTTTAATGGTGGATATCCAATCACTATTGTTTTCCTGTGGTGTGGTTCATCTGAGATTTATATACCTCTAATTTTTTGGATAAAGCCCTAAAATTATATGTAAAAATGGATGACCACCAGCCACCGGGCCGGTGGCAGGGGGAGTAGCCAATCCGTTCCCGCAATCAGCTACCTTCTATTTGAGGATTCAACGCACAGGTTAAGTAGCGAGACTGCTACTAAAGTGATGTCACCTAGTTATGTGGGACCCACCATGATGTATGTTTTGTATCCACACCGTCCATCCATTTGGAGAGATCATTTTATGGCATGAGCCATAAAATGAATCGGATCCAAAAATCGAGTGGACCCCAACACAGAAACAGTGGAGAGAGTCATGCCCACCATTAAAAACTTCAAAGGGTCACAAAATTTTTTCATCAAGCTGATATTTGTGTTTTCCCTTCTTCAATGTCTATGTTAACTTAAGGTCCACTGTGATTTTTATTTAAGTTCTCATTTAGAGATTCAGTGCACATGTTGAGTAGCGAGACTCGCTACTAAAGTGACGTCACGTAGTTATGTCGGTCCCACCATGATGTATGTTTTGTATCCACACTGTCCATTTATTTGGAGAGATCATTTTAAGGCATGAACCAAAGAATGAATCAGATCCAAAACTCGAGTGGACCCCACCACAAAAAACAGTGAAGAGAGTACGCTCACCATTAAAAACTTCTAAGGGCCATAAAAGTTTAAGATCAAGCTCATATTTGTGTTTTTGCTTCTTTAATATTTGTGTTAACTTATGAACATGTTATATCTCAAATAAAAATCACGGTGGACCTTAGGAAGGCTTCAACGGTGGACGTCACGCTCCTCACTATTTTCTATGGTGGGGTTCACTCCAGCTTTGGATCCACCTCATTCTTTTGATCATGCCCTAAAATGATCTGTCCAAATGGATGTACAATGTGGATACAGCACGTGCATCATGGTGGGCTCCACAGAACTTGGTGGTGTCACTTTAGTAGCGAGTCTAGCTACTCAACGTGTCGGTAGCTAATCCACCTCTAATTTCTTTCTTCTAAAATTTAATTAGGTCATGTCATCTCACAATAATTTTATAAGATAAAAAATATATATATTTACAAAATCTGCTTGATTAGCAAGGAATATTAGCTGCGGCCCAGGATGAGTGATGTTCGTAGGATCCTCACCGTGGCCTCACCTTGATCTATGCGTTGTATATCTACTCCATTCATCTGTTTTCTTATATTATTTTAAGACTTGACCTGAATCGGTACTTCTGATCGGGTCAGATTCAGTCCGAATTAGTCTAGGACAGACCCGGACTTAGATCGGGTTAGGCATGTTGGACTCCGTACGGATCGAGTCAGGTCGAGTTCGGGTCAGGCCTATTTCAATATTGAATCGAGTCGGATTGGCCCTAACTCGGTTTGAATCGACTCAATGCCCACCTCTAACCTACATTATATAAGGCACAATTTAACGTGGGCCTTAAATCATGTGGGGCCACTGACAAAATGATGGGATTCATTAGACAAAGTGATGAGGTTATTAGAAGAAGTGACAGAGTTATATTAAACAAAGTGACGAGGTTGTCCAACAAAGCAACATGATTCCATTAAATAAAGTAATAAGGTTAAACGAGACAAAGAAAATAGGGTTCCATTAGATAAAGTTACACATTCTCGAAAAAAGTGATGGACGTTGCCAGACAAAGTGACCCGGTTCCACTAAACAAATTGACGAGGCTGGAAGACAAAGTGATTGGGTTTTACTAGACAAAATTGTGAGGTTGCTGGACAAAGTGACGAGACTGTTGGACGAAGTGATGAGGTTCACTAGACAAAGTGATTGGGTTACTGGACAAAGTGATGAGGTTTTACTAAACAAAGAGACTATATAGTAAGACAAAGTAACAAAGGTCTACTATATCAAGTGACAAAGTTCTACTAGACAAAGAGTGACGAGGTTACTAGACAAAGTGATGGATTTCACTAAATAAAATGAAAAAGGTGCTAGACAAAGTGACAAGGTTCTACTAAACAAAGTAACGTGACTACTGGACAAAGTAACAGGGTTCCATTAGACAAAGTGATGATGTTTCACTAGATAAAGTGATGGGGTTGCCAGACAAATTGATAGGGTTTTGCTTGATAAAATGACGAGTTTTCGAATAAAGAGACTTGATTCCACTAAACAAAGTGATGATGTTACTGTGCAAAGTGAGAGGATTTCACTAGATAAAGTAGCTGCTTGTCAAATAAAATGACGGGGTTTCAATAGACAAAGTGACGGGCTCATTTTGCAAAGTGATAGAGTTGCAGCATAAAGTGACGGGGTTGCAGCACAAAGTAACGGGGTTGCAGTAGACAAAGTGACAAGGTTATAGTATAAAGTGACGGGGCTCAATAGACAAAGTGACAGGGTTGTAGCACAAAGTGACGGGGTACAGTAGACAAAGTAACGAGGTTACAGTACAAAGTGATAAGGTTCAGTAGACAAAGTGACGAGGTTGTAGTACAAAGTGACGGGGTTCACTAGACAAAGTGACGAGGTTGTAGTACAAAGTGACGGGGTTCACTAGACAAAGTGATGAGATTGCAGCACAAAGTGACGGGGTACAGTAAACAAAATGACAAGGTTGTACCACAAAGTGACGGGGTACAGTAGACAAAGTGACGATGTTGCAGTACAAGTGACGGGGTTCAGTAGACAGTGATGGGGTTGCAATAAAAAGTGACGGGGTTCACTAGACAAAGTGATGGGGTTGCAGTACAAAGTGACGAGGTTCAGTAGACAAAGTGACAGGGTTGTAGTACAAAGTGACGGGGTACAGTAAACAAAGTGACAAGGTTGCAGTACAAAGTAACGATGTTGTAGTACAAAGTGACGGGGTTCACTAAATAAAGTGACGAGATTGCGACACAAAATGATGAGGTAAAGTAGACAAAGTGACGAGGTTATAGCACAAAGTGACGGGGTACAGTAGACAAAGTGACAATATTACAATACAAATTAACTGAGTTCAGTAGACAAAGTGACAGGGTTGCAGTACAAAGTGACGGGGTTCAGTAGACAAAGTGACGTGGTTCAGTAGACAAAGTGACGGGGTGTAGTACAAAGTGACGGCGTTCACTAGACAAAGTGATGAGGTTGCAGTACAAAGTGACGGGGTTCGGTAGACAAAGTGACGGGGTTGCAGTACAAAGTGACGGGGTTCAGTAGACAAAGTGACGAGGTTTGGATTGGATTCAGTCGTAATAAATGGTGGGTGTGACTTTCTCCACTATTTTCTGTGGTGGGGTCCACTCGAGTTTTGGATCTGATTCATTCTTTGGCTCAGGGCCTAAAATGATATCTTCGAATGGATGGACGGTGTGGATACAAAACATACATCATAGTGGGACCCATATAAATAGGTGACATCACTTCAGTAACGAGTCTCACTACTCAATGTGGCACTGAATCCCAAATGGAAACGAAAGTGGATTGACTACTCCCCCTACCACTAACCCAGTGGTGGTGGTGGTTGGTGATCTGTGGGCCCCGCCATGATGTATGTGTTTCATCCATTCCGTTAATCTATTTTTACATATAATTTTAGGAGTTGATCCCAAAAATGAGATGGATATAAATCTCATATGGACCACACCACAGGAAAACAATGGTGATTGGATATCCATCATTAAAGTCCTCCTAAGGCTCATCGTACTGTTTATTTGACATCCAATCTGTTGGTTTGGTCATAAAGACCCAGATGAAGGGAAAAAACAAAGAACAGCTTGATCTAAAACTTTTATGGCCCCCAAAAAGTTGTTAATGGTCAACGTTCATTCAACACCGTTTCATGTAATGTGGTCCACTTGAGATTGGGTTATACCTCATTTTTGGTCTCAGACCATAAAACGATCTAGAAAAATAGATGGACGGCATGGATGAAACACATACATCATGGTGGGCCCACATAGCACTAAGTGGCAGAATCTGTTTCTAATGAAAACTGTGGATGCGGATTCACTGAGGAAAGCCTTTTGCACGAAGTTCCAGCGCTGGGATGTATGGTGGGGTCCACCATGATGTTTAGAAGAATTTCAATCCATTCATCCATTTTTAGAGCTCATTTTAAGACATATAACCAAAAATTAGGATGATCAAAAACTCAACTGGGCCATACAAGATGAAACAATGGAGAAAGAAATTCCTACCGTTGAAACCTTCCTAAGCGTCTTGATGTTTATATGCCATCCAAACTGTTTATAAGGTCATTTTTACTAGGCTGAAGTGAAAACACCAAAATATTAGACTGATGCAAAACTTCTATGGCCATATAAATATTTCAATGGACACTAAATCCCCACCGTTTCCTCTTGTGTGGCCCATTTGAGTTTTGTATACACCTTAGTTTTGGTCTGATGTCCTAAAATGATATCTAAAAATGGATGAACGGGTTGGATTTATCACAAACGTCGCAGTGGACCCATCCGAAATCCTTGGGCAGGATCTTATTGCAAAAGGCTTTAGCAGGAAATCTGCGTCCCCGTTAGACACGTGAAATCGGATTGTGTACCGAGTCTTATCATACTGAGTAAACTCTGTTGGGCCCACTGTGAATTCATGTGGTTTATCCACGCCATCCATCCGTTTTTTCAGATCATTTTAGGGGTTGAACCCAAAACTGAAGTATATCAAAAGCTCAAGTAGACCATACCAAAGGAATAAGTGGAAGTATTGATTTTCACCATTGAAATGTTTCTAAGCCCCCAATGATGTTTATTTTTCATCCAAACTGTTCATAAGATTACAAAGACATTGATGAATGGAAAAAACAAATATCATCTTGACATAAAACTTCTGTGGGCCCCCAAAAACTTTTCAACAGTAGAATTCAATTCACACTGTTTCAGGTGGTGTGGTCCACTTGATCTTTGGATATGATTAATTTTTGTTGTAAAACCCTAAAATTAGATGATAAAAGAGATGGATAGAGTAGATACAATGCGCAAATGACGGTGGGCTCCACGGACTTTACTCAGTACGCTTACCATATTGAGTTACCTAGCATGAAAACCGCTTCCGTTTAACGTCTCTGTTATACTGTACTTTTTTTAATCTATTAAAAAAAACTGGTGATGTGGCACTTACGATGACGTTGACCAATGAAAACGCTGGAGTCCGCACTATATATATATATATATAAAGACTCCGATATGACGTTTTAAATTTGAGATGTCATGTAGCCGTTGGAGAGGCTATAATTCGGCCAAGTGAATCTAGGTTTTAAGTTGTGATTTCAGCTCGTGGATATTCACTGCACCCAACCCGACTTGATACTTGTGACCCGGCCGGATTCAGTCCGAATTAGTCCAAGTTAGACTCGAACTCAGATCAGGTCAGACATGCTAGACTCGGTACCAAGTGAGGGGTCAGACCTATTTCAAAACCGGATCAAGTCGGGTCAGCCCTAATTCGGTCCAGCTCAACTCGTTGCCCAGCTCTACATATGCCCCACCTGATGAGCGGATCGTCCTTAAATTTTGGTTCCAAATATGTTCCCTGCAGCGTACCCCACCAAATGAATCGACCACATGTGCCAAAGCTAGCAAGTGTGTTGCAGATCGGCTCTTTTCACCTCAAGATTTCCCTTGTATGTATTCACAATTCACACTCACGCAAAGTCTCTTGTAAGCAAACGTAAATGTGTATATTCGAGAGGGATTTAACTAACCGGTGATAGCGAGTACAGCACCACCGAGAGAAACCCAAGCATCTTTCTTGTTTCTCCTGAAATAATCGATGATGTATTTTGGATTGAGAGCTTTGACAACAGACGGATCGTATTTGGCAAAGTTGTAAATGCCGATGCCGCTGATCATTAGGAACCACACGATGATGATAGGCGCGAAGCTGTAGCCCACCTTATCAGTTCCAAATCTCTGAACTAAGAATAGACAGATCAAGATGCCGACTGATACCCATACAATCCTTCCTAAAAGAAAATTAAGAAGAAGAATTAAGTGATTTGACTTATATTAAAAGATTATAATCAAGAATGATGTGACTCCTACCTTTGGTGGGTCATGTCTAGTGCTGTGCATTGAGTCGAGTTGGACCGAGTTAGGACTAATCCGACTCAACCCAGTTTTGAAATAGACCTAACCTGAACTCAACCCGACTTGGTACCGAGTCCAACAAGCCAGACCTCATCCGAGTCCAGGTCTCGCCTGGACTAATCACGAGTACCGAATCAGCACCATGTCGGGTCAGATGCAGCGGGCATCCGCAAGTAGAAATCACCACTTAGACCCTAGGCACACTTTTGCCATGGCCCACCAAAGTTTTGTATCGGGCTGAAAGATGGGCCTGTGAGGTTTAAAGGGATGTTGCATCACGTGGACCATTTAGATTATGAGCCCATGATAAGTGTGCAAAGGTGCACATGGGTACTCACGTAAGAAGGTGCCAGGTGAGCATTCCTCTGTGTGTGTGTGTGTGAGCAGGAGCGCGAGCGAGTCGGGTTTCAGTTTGAGTTGCGAGTCAGTACTGAGTTGGATTTCGGGTCGAGTCAAGTTATTGGGTGACTCGAACTCCACTTGATTTGAGTTCAGATTGGACGAAGGCTATTCAGTTCAGATCGACTAACCCACTCGGTCCGGTTCGGGTGTGAACGAGTTTAATGAGTCAAGTCGCCCATGCCCAGCTCAAGTCATGTCCCACAATTTGTGCTGGGTGAACATTTCTAACCCTTGGATTGGATGAAATGAGCCTTATTTTTTAGGGTGCGTTTGGTTTTACCAAATATCGTTATATTTCATGATTAATCAGCCTAATCAATCATGAAATACCATTATAGCTAGGTGCAACAAAACGCATGTTTAAAAAATTGGCCATTTCTCTTGTGATATTTCATGATAAAGAAATGTTCGTCACTCTCCTTATCTTTTCCGCGAACTTATTCTCATCCACGTTTCAAATGTCTACCAGATCCAAAATGATCATCAGATGGGCCCTAACTCGGATGGGCCATCTCCAAAAAACTCAAACAGATTGGACAATCTTAACCCTCGGATTGGAGGATTATTAAGGAAGAAAGTGGACTTTTTTCTTAATAACCATTCCATTTTCCTCCCCTCCAAAAGTCATTTGATAGAATAGATAGGATTGTCCGATCTGTGCATTTTTTGGGCTGTGCCCCTTCAAAGCTATACCATGTTCGATGATCGGTTCAGACCTTGTCTACGTGGTGAGTCTTGATGAAAAACAAAGAGAAATACCATAGTCATGGCACTGACTATGATAAATGAGTCAGCAGCAGGTGTGGACATGGACACTTGGAGAGTACAGAAGATAATGCATACCTTGAGTCATGGCACTTGTAGCTTCCTTTATCCCTCCCACCGCAGACAACACTACAACCGAAATTTCAAAACAATCCCACGTCAGCAAAGAACCCAAAACCTCACCATTGATGATGATGATGATACAAGTGGGCCACCGATTTCCTTATTTGGTTATTAAAACTGGATATGTGGCATGAAATAGGAATGATCTGAACCGTTGATCTATCAAAAATGAATTGATTATTGTGTTCAAATCAAGTGGATGGGTAGATCCTGCTAGTCTACTAAGAGGATCTATATATGCATTTCTACCGTCATTTTTTGAGTTAAAGATTGGACGGTGAAAATCATCCGATTGTAGAGATATTTCTACTAGAATGATCCATAATGCAACATTTGTATAACACCTTCCTATCGGTGTAACATTTGGATCATCAGAAAAACAGTGAAAGAAGATAAGACCTGAGATGCATGGAGCGAGGATTCCATCGCCAATCACCATAGAAGTTCCAAGCATGGTGACGAATAGTAGAAGATATTTCGCGAATGGGCTCTTCTCCAACGTAGATTTCAGCTTTGATGCTCTTCGAAGACGATTGCTCGGCAATTCAAGATGGAAATTCGAAACTTCTCTATCTTCAGCTTGCTGGCTTGGAATTAGACTGACCTTAACATAACGGCAGATCAGCGAATACAATGCGAATGTCCCACCTATGATCAGTACAAAATCGAACGTTAGGTCTTCTTCATATGTGAATAAAACCAGGAAGATCACCAAGTGGGCCACCCATTTCAGGTGGGCCGTACATGAATGGCTTAACCATTTCCCGTGCAGCTTCGGTGGATCACTAACTGCGGGGCCCACCTTGATGTATGTAGCTTACATCCACTCCGTCCATCCGTTTTGATGGCTCATTTTAGTGTTTGACCTCAAATGAAGCAGATGTAAATCTCAGCTGGACCACACCACGGTGAATAGTAGTGATTGATCTATTAAAAACTTTTTGTGGACAACAAAAGTTTTGTATCAAACTGATATTTTTGTGGTCCACTATTCCATGTCTTTGTAACCTTATCAACAGGTTGGATGGCAAATAAACATTCCGGTGTCCCACTATATGTTTTTAATGGTGGGTATTCAATCAACACTGTCTTATAGTGTGGTCCACCTAAAATTTGGATCTTCTTCATTTCTGGTATAATGCCCTAAAATGATCTTTCAAAACATATGGACGGCTTGGATGTAAGGAAAATACGTCAATGTGGGCCCCACAGGGATCCACTCATCTAGCGGCCCCCTCCTTTCCTAGCAGTTGGCTCACCTGATGAGTGATCCAGCCTGGGGAAATAAATAATATTGTGGACCATCATGTTGATGGACCATGACTCATAAACCAAGGTGATCAGATCATGGTAACGATCAAACCAATGGTCCCCCAACTGATTTTCTACGTCTCTGATGGTTAGGATTGTCAAATAGCCACGAGTATTGGGTCATGTCCTATCTAAGACGTGGCCAACCAGATCAATGGCCATGATCACCTTACATATATGAAACATGAATAATAAATGAGATCTTACCATCCCCGTTGTCGTTGGCATGGAGGACGAAGAAGACATACTTGATTAACGGAAGCAAAGTAAGGGTATAGAAGATCAAGGACAGCACACCCAAGATATCATCGTTGTGCTGGATTCCATTGGTGAAGGCGCTTGGGAACACATATAAAGGAGATGTGCCGATATCACCGTATACAACTCCAATGCTCTGGAAGGCTAGATGTAGGATCGTCGCCCAAGCAACGTTCTGTATGAATTTTATAAGTCACTGATTAGTAAGTTCGAGCATGTTGATGTATACACATGTGGAGCACTTGTGCTTGACAACGTTCCAGTGGTCATAAGAGATGTGTACAAGATTAAGCTTGATCATATGGTGGATCGGCTCACACTGGGGCCACGGCTTGGACATTAGGATGATCAGACAATCCTAACAGCTTGATGGACGTAGGGTCTAAAAATGGACGGTGGTCATTTATTTACACTTTTCTTCAAGCAGATAACTGTTACAATCATATGATCAGCGCGATCTTTGTTCCATGGTCCCTGATGGTGGCTGTTGGACGAGGGTCCTGGATCTTATAGACGTATGCCATGTGTCCCAGGGAAATTTTGCACAATGAACAGTGGAAAATTAGGAAAATGGTGTAACACAAGTGTAGACGTTGGAGGGCTCTTTTCTTTCCACCAGTTGTGTCACTGGATGACTTTCGTTTGGGATAAAAGTGTATTTAATTTTTATGATCCTACATTTGATGACACCTGTACAGGGGTTTAGGATTGAGAACCCGAAGATTCTTAACCTTAAGATGACTCGTGAGTTTATGTTATAAAAATTCTGAGTAAGGAACTGCAATTATAAAGGGGGAATATGTTAGACACACACTCTATCTGTATGGACGTACGATCTTTACTTCACAAGATCTTATTAATTTCTGAAGAATAAAACTAATTCTCATGTGCAGAGAATACAATGCGATGCAATTGCAGTGATGATTGACCAATCCAAATTTTTGATAGGTAATATTGGATTATATCGGCAAGTTGTAAAGCATACGATTGAAACGATCGATCAAGTGCAGGATGCAAAGTATGTATGTATGAGATGCTTAATTATGTATTGATGCTTATGATAAAACGACGGCCAACTGATTAAGGTTTCTGGTATACCTTTTCTTATTATATCGACATGCCTCATATCATAGGCCTGTCAATCAAATACGAGAAGATGATAGAATGCAATGTATATGTCAAAACAACGACTAACTGACTAAGGTTTCTGGTGGACAAAATCGGACTACACCGACAAGTCTCAGAGCATACACATGCCAATTAGATGAGATAAAATGATGAAATATAATGTAATGCTGATATATATATGAAGCAAGGGGGTTGAAAAGGGAATGACTGTTTGCACGATGTTAATGCGTTGATTCGATGAAACTAGTTGGGGCTTGAATGACTGGATGGGATTTGGGAAATAATTTAAAAGCAGAAAGTTTTTGATAGAGTTGGGCACCGGACGACTCATCCGACTTGTTCGAACCCAACTCGACTTGAACCGAATGGGTACTTTTTACCGAGTCAGATTCTGTCCGAATTAGTCCATGCCAGACCCGAACTCGGATCGGTTCAAGCATGTTGGACTTAGCACCGAGTCGAGTTTAGTTTGGGTCAAGCCTATTTCAAAATCATATCTAGTCAAGTCAACACTAACTCGGTCCGACTTGACTCGATGCCTAACTCTAGTTTTTGATCCATAGCTAAAAAGGTATGGTGGCCATTTGGAAAAATCCCAATAAAAATTTAAAAAATTATCATAAATTAGTAGATTGTTTTAAATATAGAAAATCTCACTGTAAATAAAAAATAAAAATTATCATAAATTAGTAGTTAGCTTTAAATATATAGTTATTAATTAATTGTTGAAAATTTAAATAATTTTCACGTTAATATTGGGATATTTCTGCAATAAAATCTGAAAAAATTGAAACCTGCCGATGTTTTGAAAATATCGCGATGTAATTGCAATAATATATTGTTGTTACTTTTCGCGAGAATATCGCTATAATTTCAATACCTGGGGAACAAAATAACTCAAGATACATCTTTCCTGATTGAAACCGTTTATGTGATGCCCTCAAATTGGATGGATAAAGATGAAAGATTAAAAGATCTTGGATCGGAATGTTTCAACCTTTGATCATTTCACATTGTTGCTTTGAACATGGACCGTATCGTTATCCTTTGAATAATCAAAGGGGTGAAATATTTCAATCTGAGATTATTTTTTTCGGATTATTCCCATCCACGGACAGGCCCATGACATAAACAGTTTGGATCATTGAAAAAAAGACTCCAATCTAGATCCTAAGGTGCAGACTTACCCTATTGAAATAGGTTGGGATGTACTCTTTGCAAACCTCGGTGAAGAAACATGAAGAAGTTTACTGCGAATCGCTATTATAAGTAAAACGCGTAAAAAACACTTGCGACAAGCCTATTAATTGTGATAGTTAACCACCACTTTGAAAACGGATGCGGATTGAGTGGACACCGTGATGTACGTGTCTTATCCACACCGTCCATCCATTTTTTGTATCATTTTAGGAGATAAGACCAAAAATGATGGAGATCCAATGGTGGTCAAATGCACTACACAATGAGATTAAACACTTACCGTTGAACGGGTCCTTACTCTTACTCCGGTGGTAGACTCTTAGGAGTTTTAACACCTGATTGAGGGTTCGAGTACACATAAGTGGTGAAAATCTCACTACGATGTGAGTGTGTGGTGGTGTGTGTGTGTGCGTGTGTTAAATAAATAAATAAATAATTTAAAAAAAAAAAAAAAAAAAAAACCTTTCCCCGTTGAACACTTCTTAGGGGCCACGGAAGTTTTGGACAGAGTTAATATCTGTGTTTTCTCTTCATCTAGGTCTATCTAACTTTATGAATAGGTTGGATGGAAAAAAAAACATCACGGTGGGCCCTAGAAAAGTTTCAATGGTGAGGATAATTACCACTGCTGCTTCATGTGGTGTGGTCCAGTTGAGCTTTGGATTTATCTCATTTTTGGTCTTAAACCCAAAAATGATACGAAAAAATGAATGGACGGTGTGGATAATATCAATACATCAGGGTGGGGTAGGACACAATGAACATGGACCGTATTGTTATCCTTTGATAGTCAAAGGGTTGAAATATTTCAATCTGATTTTTTTTTTTTTTTCGTATCTTTTCAATCCACGGTTGGCCCATGATATAAACGGTTTGGATCATTGAAAACAAAAAAAAAAAAAACTCCAATCCAGCTGCTAAGGTGCAGACTTAACCTATTGAAATGGGTTGGGATGCACTCTTTGCAAAACTCGGTGGAAAAAAAAAATAAAAAAAATACGGAACGCCGAATTGCGTCTCACCCTGCCTGGACGGATTACCGTGCGGGCAGGGCTCTGTGGGGCCATCTTGATGTAAGTATTTTATCCACGCTGTTCACTGCTTTTATTAGAACATTTTAAAGCATTATCTGAAAATTAACTGCACCAAAGGAAGCTACACTGATAATGACACCCACTGTTGAAATATTTCTAAGGGCCAACGTGGTGTTTTTTTTACCATATAGCATATTCATAAGGTTATGTAGACGAATATCAGATTGATCTGAAACTTCTCTATCTCTCAAGAAGTTTTTACTGTGGACTTTCAATCCCCACTTTGTGGTCCACTGAATCCTTGGATCTACTTCATTTTTTGGTTCAAATATTAAAGTGATCTTATAAAAGTGTTGAACGGCGTGGATAAAACACTTAAATCACGTTGGGCCCCACATAACCCTACCCGGGGTAGGACGCAATCCGCGTCCGAAGAAAACGTCAAGAAGTTTAATGCGAATCCGTATTTTCAGTTAGACGCAGCATACCCACAGGAACGAACAAGACTACTGTGATACCTAACCACCACTTTGAAAACGGCGGTGACTCATTACCCTTAAATGACATGTTCGGCACTTACGTTCCACCATCCAGACCATCCAATTTGTGGGCCACGAGTATCTCGACAATTGTGGTTACCAAGTAATCTTGACCATCTAACAATTACTCACACTTCTAATTTTTCTAAAATGCAGAAAATTACAAAAATGCCATTCAAGATTCGTTGACTCTTCCGTTCCCAGATATACGGGAGACACAATTTCCGTAATATTCGCTGGCGTACATGTATGGAGATATACACTGTCGATTTTGTGGGGCCCAGTGAGGATGGAGCATATGGTAAAAGTGCACCGATCCAATGATCCTAGCCGACCAATTCATTTGTAATGAATGGAAAGCGTAAATTCAACGTAAAAATCAGATGGTTGAGATTGTCCAAAAAGTGGTACTCTTCGGCTATTCTACATCAACTACTATAGAAATCATTTAGCCGACATGTTGAGATGTCCTGAGATGTCCCAATGATGTAGGTATAACATCTAAGCGGTTTATCATATGGACCCCCACATCCTCTACTCTCCACCCAAAAATCAGGCTGATATGAAATCAAGGTGGACCACACCACCTAAAATCATGCCAAATGAAAAACCATACAGTGCGGGCCCACCATAGTATTGGGGTGTCCGTATATCCTGTTTGGCCGCATCTTCTGAATGGACTGCGTGGCAAGTAAAAGCCCGATAGGCCCCACACACAATCTGGAAATCTTTAACGGTGGGCATACCCAACAGAACTGCTCCTTGTGGTGTGGCCCACCTGAGTTTTGGGTCCTACTGATTTTTTTCTACCAGATAGAACGTGAGGGGATATACATGATGATCAGATTGGATATTAGAGAGAGACAAACCTTGGAGCCATGGCCCCCAGAGTATGTAGCTGCTTCAACGTCCCAAGAATCGTATCTACGCAACTTCTCTCGCGAGAGTTTCCTCTCTTTCAATCCCGTTGATGGAATTTCCATCTCTTCCTTCACATCTTCGGACACTCCATCCGCGTCGTTCGACATCTTCCTGTTAGAGAGAGAGAGAGAGAGAGAGAGAGAGAGAGAGAGAGAGAGATTGCATTAGCGCCTCTTACTTGCTAAGTAAAAAAAAAAAACTTGTCACTTTCTCTTTCACCATCGATTGAAAACAAGGGTTACAGTTTCAAGCATCAAAATCCACTGAAATCCTATAAAGTTAGAGTTCCAAACATCGGAATCCACTGAGAAATCCTCTTTAAAAAAGAAAAAAAAAGAAAAAGATGATGGATTATTGATACAATTTCGAACGTAATTTTCAACGGATCTGTGTGAAAATACCAAATCTACTAAAGTCCACTGAAAAATCCTCCTTAAAATAAATTTAAAAAAAAAAAAAGAAAAAGAAGAAGAAGAAGAAGGATTATTCATACAATTTCGAACGTGATTTTCAACGGATTTGTGTGAGGAATCGAGAGGAGGAATACCTTACGGTTTTTCGTAACTGAGCTTCTCTCTTCAAAACCTCTGGATTTCTATTTATAGGGAGAGGGACGGACGCGAATTGGACGCGAATTGTCCGAGTTGGACTCAGATTGCGTTGCGTATAGCATATAGCAACGGCATCCTCCGTGCTGGAAAGGCTCTGTGGGACACAACATAGTGTATTTAGTTTATCCACGCCGTTAACAAATTTTTACAGTTCATTTTAGTCCCATTATATAAAAAATGAGATAGAACCAAAGCTCAAGTCGACCACACCACACGAAACAGTGGGATAGTGACACCCATCGTTAAAACCTTCTTAGGGCCCACCGCGATGTTTGGTTGCATCTAACATGTTCGTAAAGTCAAATAAATCTGGATGAAGAAAACACGAAAATATCAGCTTGATCCAAAATTTATGTGGCCACCAAAAGTTTTCAATCGATAGTTCTTTAATCCCCACTATTTCCTGTGGTGTGGGCTTTATATCTGCCTCAACTTTTTAGATCATGCCCTAGAATGAGCCGGAAAAATGAATGGACGGCATGGATAAAACACATACATCATACTGGGGCCTCGTAGGTTTTCTAGAATCGACCAGTATGGACGTCCGTAGTTTGTGATACACCACCAGGCAATTCGAGTCCGCGTAACGTAAACATGAAATTCCTGTACGCGGAGGAAGAGGATTGCGTACTGAGTAACTCAGTACGCTTAGTAAACTTTGTGGCCCCACTGTCATTCATGCATTGTATCCACTCTGTCCATCTCTTTTACCACATAATTTTAGGGCTTTATTCCAAAAATGGAGCATATCTAAACCTTAAGTGGACCACACCACTAGAAACAGTGTGAATTGAACATCTACCGTTGAAAAATTCTTGGGGCCAACCGAAGTTTTAGATCAAGCTGGTATTTGTGTTTTCCTTTCATCTATGTCTTTCTGATCTTATGAACAGGTTGGATGACAAATAAACATCAATGGCGGCCTTAGAAAGTTTTCAACAGTGGAAATCAATACTTTCACTTTGTCCTGTGATATGGTCCACTTGAGCTTTGTACATGCATAAATTTTAGGTTGAACCCCTAAAATTATCTGGAAAAACGAATGGACAGCGTGGATAAACTACATGCATTCACGGTGGGCCCAACAGAGTTTACTCAGTACGACAACATCGCACTGAGTAACTCAGTACACAATCCGATTTCGTACGCGGAAGCTATGTGGGGCCATTATACGCGGAAGCTACGCGGATGCTCGCGAGAAATCCACTCTATCTATCAGTTTTACAAACTCATGATACGACTGGTGACCCCAACATCAGCCAGCTAGATGATGTCAAAGCTCTATGGAACTAACTATGATGTATGTTTTTATCCACACCCGTTTATTCATTTTGCCTGCTTATTTTAGGGCAAGAGCATGAAAATAAGGCAGATCGAAAGTTCAAGTGGACCACACCACAGGAAAAATTAGAGAGAATGATGCCCACCGTTGAAACCTTTCCCAGCCTGAACTGATGTTTATTTATCATCCACCATATTCATAAGGTCAAATAGGATACTCATATATTAGCTTGATCCAAAACTTTTACAGCCTTCAAAGAAGTTTTCAATACTAAGCATTCAATCCTAAGATTTCCTATGGTGTGGTTCACTTGAGCTTTACTGATGTTTATTTATCATCCACCATATTCATAAGGTCAAAAAGGATACTCATATATCAGCTTGATCCAAAACTTTTACAGCCTTCAAAGAAGTTTTCAATACTAAGCATTCAATCCTAAGATTTCCTATGTTGTGGTTCACTTGAGCTTTAAATCTACCTCTCATTTTTTAGCTTATACCCTAAAATAAGTGGGCAAAGTGGATGAACTGGGTGAATGAAATGCATACATCATGGTGGGCCCACAGAACGTTGACATCAGTTAACTTGATACAAAACTTATGTCCCAAAGTTTTTAATCCCTGTGGCGTGGAAGATGAGAAAAAAGGGAGTAGTAACAGATGGTGGTAGCTCAGTAGTGGGTGACTAGAGTGGGCTCACTGTACTGTTTATGTGGAATCCACCTCGTCCATCACACGCACCGCCTTAGCTCAACATTAATTAGCCTCACCTATCGGGTCCTTACTCTTACCCGGGTGGTAGACTCCTAGGAGTTTCAACACCGGGTCAAGGGTTCGAGTACCCACCAGTGGTGAAATCCCACGGCGTGCGTGTGTGGGGTGTGTGTAGGCCTGGACAAAAGTTTCAAAAGTTAAGAAAACAAAACCCTAGCTAGTCCACTACCGAAAAAGCGAGTAAAGGCTACGTATTATTGGAGATTTTAGCTACGGATATAAACCGTAGCTATTTTGCTACGGATTTAGACCGTAGCTAAATACTTCGACCCCACCGCACCACACATACAAATTGATGGTCCCTTAGAAGTTTTATAGGGCCCACCACAATTTTTGTGTTTAATCTAAGCCGCCCATCCATTTTTACAGCTCATTTTAATGCATTAGCTCCAAAAAGTAGGTAAATTGAAAGCTCAAGTGGACCACACCATAGGAAACAATGGAGATTAAGTGTCTTTTGTTGATTTATGGTGTGGTCCATGTGAGCCTTCTATTTGCCTCCTTTTTCAGGAGAAATCCCTAAAAAATTCGTTGAATTGAATGGACGGCACAAATAAATGACATACATCATGGTGGGCCACACGAAGCCCCTAACATGACTATTTGTCTCGATTGGGCGTCCACGCACATTTAAAAAAAATGGGATTTGTCTTAATTGGGCGTCCACGACCGTAAAAAAAAGGTCCCGCTTGCTTTTTTCGTTCTCGCACCCACACACGGAAGTACATCTCTCCCCTTGCTGCTTTCTCTCCATCTTCTCCCCACTTCTCTCTCTCTCTCTCTCTCTCTCTCTCTCTCTCTCTCTCTCTCTCTCTCTCTCTCTCTCTCTCCCTGCCAATCCTTAGTGAGGGACTCGTTCGGACAGCTGACGTTGGCCGAGTGGTGGTCCAAGGCCCTCCTTACCCACGCACCACCTTCATTTCTCTCTCAATCACGACCTCCCTCTGTCTCTCTGAAGCTCAATTGAATCAGATTCACGAAGGTGAGGTATTTCTCTCTCTCTCTCTCTCTCTCTCTCTCTCTCTCAATCTCTCTCAATCTCAATGTTGATTTATGTATTTGGGAATTTAGTAATTTGTGGATTTCCAATTCGAATGGGGACCCTCATTTAGGGATTTGGGGATTTTAGGGATTACAGATTTGAATGTGGACCTTGAATTTGGGTTTTTCTGATTTTGCAAAGTGGGGATTTTAGGATTTTGGGAATCTGAGAATTTTTAGAATTAGGGATTTCACCTTCCAGATTCAAGAGAACAATTGGAATGGGGCTGGAGGAGTGGCTGCTTTGTAGCATCTCTTTGCTCTCTGTTTGTAATTGTTGTTGATTGCACAGATATGGAGACAGCCCCCATTACTGCAGCCTTCGTCCGCAGTCACCGCCGCTGTAATCCACTTACAACCTCTATACTCCACCAACGTTGCCACCTCCATCGATCGGCGCCAACATTTGCCCCATCAAGAGCTTTTTATCTATTTACTATGAGTAATATCCCATTTTACTATGCATTTTTTTATTTGGGTTTTAATATTTTGGTGTTAGATGATTTTTTTTTGGGTGTTTGGATTTGATTTAGGTGTCGCTTGGATGCTATAAAATCTGCAAGTCATAAATCAATTGCTGGTAAATGGATTACAAGGCCTGTTTGGATGCTAAAATTTCTTGTAAATGGTAATTAATTTACAGCTTTCACCTACATTTGAAAATCTTCCATTCGTGGGCCCACATGTTGTGCTGGTCTGATGATCGAAACCATCTATGTTCTAGCAGGTCCTATGTTATAAGTGAAATTGTGAGCATTTTACATTGAATGCATGATCCTTACCATCACTATGTGTAGATGAATTTAATAGATTGAAATTTCCTGTGGCTCATGCTTGACTCCAGAAATCAAAGGTCAGGAGTATCATTGAAATGTGATTATGGGACCATAGCTTATTCATGGTACTTCAAAGAATATGGACAGTTAAAATGGTCAGAATACCTCAACATGTGGACTGTGAAGAGTTTGTTTTAGGTATGTTGTAACTCTGGATGGGGTTCTTCTTTTTTTTTTATATTAGTTTTTTTCTTTATTTATTTGTTCTCGGGTGGTATACATTTATTTATTTTCATGAGGCGTGGTGTCTGTTTTCTCAGTGCTACATCTTCCACCTTTAATGCATTTTGTTCTGGCATTATTCAGGGTTCTATAAATCTTGTACGGGATGCCACCTGCTAGCAGTGTGAACATGAGTCGCGGCAGGATATTGCTGTCGTTACAAAGTGGTTGTCAGGGATGTCTTTGGTATGCTTCCATGGATTTTCTACTTTGGCATTAGAACTTGCTAAATTCCAATTTGCATGCATCTTCGATGTTTACATGGCAATGTCGAGATGCACTATAATGATTCTTTAGTTGTATGATTATACATTTAAACAATTGACCTACTATACATATGAATTCACAAGGGATTCTTAATTGTTTAAGTCTTTTGATAGAAAAGTACTTCTCCCTTACAAAAAAAAAAAAAAAAAAAAACCTTTTTACCTCTTTAAAAAAGAGGAAGTGCCTTTCTAATTTTAATATTTTCAATGGTTTGTTATATTTAGAGTTTGTTGAAATGCATTAGTCTGATCTTCTCTTGCCATCCTGGGATTGTATGAAGCCTCACATCTCACATCTTAGTTATCTGTTTTTAATTTGCTTCTTGAGAACTTAAGCAGTCCTAGCTATCCTACTTATCTATTTTTAGTCTATGTTTTGACTTCTACAAGTTAGATCTTGTGTAAGTTGGCTAGGCTTGTGTCCAGCTCTATACTTAGCAGATTCTTTGAGAGGCCCCTCTCATCTACGACGTTTCATGTAATCGGGACTGCTTTTTTTCTGACATTTTTGGGAAATATGAGGGTGGTTATGATTCTTAGCAGGTGTATTACAGTGAAGAAATACTCAAGGTGCCAATGGAGATGATAGAAGGGAAGTGTAAAGTTAGAAAGAAGCATGATCTTCCATCTCTGGATGGCCCTGCAATCTTTGAGCATATCTTACTTAGTGAATACATGTATGATCCTTCCAAAGGAGCCCATAAGCAGGTAGAGTTTATCCTTTGCCACCTTATGCAAGATTAACTATGCCTAGAGACTCAAAGATTTGGTTCCAAATCTTTAGGATGAATTGTTCTTGAGTTTTGGGTAGATTCAGGATTGAGTTTGTAGCTGTTATATGGTGCAGTGTCATGATTGTACTGGTTGGGTAGATACAATGGCTGAGTGGACTGGTTGGGCTAGCAGTTAGAGCGTTTGAGACTGAACTGCTAATAGAAACAAGTTTAGATTGTGTTTGGATTTTAAAACATTAGTTATGATGCCAATATATGTATATTGGAAAATTAATGTAGGCATGGTTTTGAATTGGTTCGTACCATGTCTTATGTTATGACCAACCTTCTTTAATCATGTTTCTTTGTCAAAGTTTGGGGAACTATTTTAGTGGTTTATTTTCAAAGAGATTGATGATATTTTCAGTGTTGGAATCATTTGAGCAAAACTCATGTTCATACTGAGGGATGGAGCCGCTGCGGTGTTCTTGTACCTTAGATTTTTGCTAAGTTCAGTGTCTACTAATGTTTGTAGGGTTCATATTGTATTATCTAAACTTTTTAGAAAAGTAATTTTTGTGCATATCAAGAAACAAATCTTGGCTGTACACATTTATTTGCTCTATGAACTGCAGGCTACAATAGGAATTGATTTCATGTCAAAGACTATGTACCTTGAAGATCGGATAGTTTATTTGCAGCTTTGGTAGGACATCTTTCTTTCCTATTAGTCTGCATTTGTAGCCACTTTTCCATGCTCCCTCATTTAGTTTTCCCAGTTGCATGAAAAGTTATTGTCTATGCTCCAAAACTCATGGGAAATGAGAGCTTTGGTGTGGAGTAGAAATGAGAAGACAGTGATGCCAACAAAATGTGGGTCCAATGCTACAAAAATGTGGGAAATGCTTTTATCATTTTGTTGTTTGTGTTCATAGGTTATGGTTCACCCAGTGAATAAATTCTAACTTGCTAAGTGCATGGGTTATGGTCTACATGCAATTTGTGAGTTATTTACTACATTTAAAAAAGTAGGTGTTTTGGGCAGAGGTTTGTGGGTTATGTCCTAAATTTGGGTTTCTTAATGGCTTTTTGGGGCTGAAATCTGTGGAGAGCTCCACCTTGAGATTTGCTTGAAGGACTTGCAAGAAGATTTCATGGGCAGGGCTGAGATTCTTATTTCGGATCCTATTATCTTTTTCCGTGAGACGGTGCTTGAGAAGTCAGCCAGGACTGTAATGAGCAAGTCCCCTAACAAGCACAATCGTCTCTACACGGAGGCCCGTCCCTTGGAAGATGGGCTTGCTGAGCCATTGACGAGGGGCGTATCGACCCTAGGAATGACCCAAAAGCCTGCTCAAAGATCCTATCTGAAGAGTTCATTAAACATAATCTGTATTTGGGAAGTTACCTGCCCATAATCTGTATCTAGGTAGCTAAAGCTAATGTGGTTGTCGTTATAATGTTAATTGAACATGTGTTGTGTGCATTTTGAACTAATTTTGAACTTGTTGTGTGCATTTTGAACTAATTTGGCACTTATTTTTTTATTTTTTTAATATTGAATGAATTTTGTACTCTATATTTGAACGTATTTATAGTCTTAGGCTCCATTTGGTCATCACATTAGTATTTATGAAAATATTTTTTTTTTTAAAAACCAAATAGATCCTAAGCCCTTTTTTAACTCCATCAATGCAACTCCTTACATTACCAGTTCCAAGCTCGGGTAAAGGAGGAGGGAGAAGAGCTTTAGAATGAATCGTCAACTATGGAGGAGATCCTGAAAATGTAGTGAGTATCTCTGGTTTTATGGTTTTACTTGTACATTCGGTTATACGCATTCTTTCAGGTGGATGTTGCATGTGGGAGGGTTGGAGCTGCATATTTCAGATTCAAGCATCTAGTACGTCTCGAATGCACATGTGTAGTTCATCAAACAATACATTATGTGATATCGTGTACATGATATCTATGTTGTAATTTTCCTCATGTATTTTGCTTAAAATCGATGTTTATGCATGATTCTCATGCATTGACATGGATTTGGGCCATAAAAGATCGATATGAAAAATTTGAGAAAACAGAAAAAATTTTCTTTTATAAAGTAAGTATTTGAGGCCAAGTGGTTATGTATTTGCTTCATTAAATTTGCTCGAAATTAATGGAGCAGACTCGGATGTGCGTCGGAGCTATCCGGATGAGCGGGGGTCCCTAGAAGGTGGGAACCGCTGTTATGACCATAATAAAGCTATCCATTTCCTATGGACAGCATTGGAGGGGCCTGGCCATTTGGATAGGCTGTGTTTATGTATTTGCTCGAAATTAATGGAGCAAACCCGAATGTACGTCGGAGCTATTAGGATGAGCGGGGGTCCTTGAAAGGAGGGAACCGCTGTTATGACCATGATGAAGCTATCCATTTTTTACGGACAGCGCCTGGCCATTTACGGCGAATGGCCGTGTTTATATCTGTATTTGCATGGACCACACCATTAACCTAAACCAAAACTTATATCCTAAATCCTAAACCCGAACACATTCTCAAATCCTATAACCTATAACCTAAACTTAAAACCTATAACCTAAACTAAAACCTATAACCTAAACCAAAACCAAACCTATAGCCTAAACCCGAACCCATTCTCAAATCCAAAAACCTATAACCTAAACCTTAACCTAAACTGTTAACCTATAACCTAAACCTAAACCAAAACCAAAACCTATAACCTAAACCCGAACCCATTATCAAATCCCAAAACCTATAACCTAAACTAAAACTAAAACCTATAACCTAAACTCGAACCCATTCTCAAATCCTTAAATCTTAACCTATAACCTAACCTAAACCTATACTTATAACCTAAAACTATTCCCAAATCCCAAAACCTATAACCTAAACCTATAAGCTAAACTCAATTCCCTAAAGCTAAACCTACACCTAATCCTAATCTCAACTCCCTAACCTAAACTAAACCTAAACTTGAAAACCCAAACTTAAACCCAATCTCGAACCTGAACCCAATTTCCTAAACCTAAACCATAACCCATTCTCAAATCCAAAAACCTATAACCTAAACCAAAACCAAAACCAAAACTTATAACCTAAACCCGAACCCATTCTCAAATCCCAAAACCTAAACCAAAACCAAAATCCAAGCTATAACCTAAATCCGAACCCATTCTCAAATCCCAAAATCTATAACCTAAACCTAAACTTAAACCTAAACCTTAACCTAAACCTATAACCTATAACCTAATTCAAAACCTATTACCTTTCCCTAAACCTTAACCTAAACCTATAACCTACAACCTAAATCAAAACCAAAACCAAAACCTAAAACCTAAAACCTAAACCTATAACCTATAACATAAATTAAAACATATAACCTAAACCAAAACCAAAACCTATATCCTAAACCCGAACCCATTCTCAAATTCTATAACCTAAACCTAAAACCTAAAACCTAAACCAAAACCTATAACCTAAACTAAAGTCAAAACCTATAGCCTAAACCCGAATCCATTCTCAAATCCAAAAACCTATAACCTAAACCTAAACCTTAACCTAAACCGTTAACCTATAACCTAAATCAAAACCTATAACCTAAACTAAAACCAAAACCTATAACCTAAACCCGAACACATTCTCAAATCTTATAACCTATAACCCAAACCTAACCTTTCCCTAAACCTATAACCTAAACTCAATTCCCTAAACCTAAACCTGGACCTAAACCTAAACCTATAACCTAAACTCAAATCCCTAAATCTTAACCTATAACCTAAACTAAACCTATACTTATGACCTAAAACTATTCCCAAATCCCAAAACCCATAACCTAAACCTAACCTTTCCCTAAACCTATGACCTAAACTCAATTCCCTAAAGCTAAACCTACACCTAATCCTAATCTCAACTCTCTAACCTAAACCTAAACCTAAACTTGAAAACCCAAACTTAAACCCAACCCCGAACCTGAACCCGATTTTCTAAATCTAAACCATAACCCATTTTCAAATCCAAAAACCTATAACCTAAAACTAAACTAAAACTAAAACTTATAACCTAAACCTGACCCCATTCTCAAATCCCAAAACCTATAACCTAAACCAAAACCTATAATCTAAACCCGAACCCATTCTCAAATCCCAAAACCTATAACCTAAACCTAAACCTATAACCTATAACCAAAACCTATAACCTAAACCCGAACCCATTCTCAAATCCCAAAACCTTCAACCTAAACCTAAACCTAAACCTAAACCTTAACCTAAACCTATAACCTATAACCTATAACCTAAATCAAAACCTATAACCTAAACCAAAACCAAAACCTATAACCTATAACCTAAACCCGAACCCATTATCAAATCCCAAAACCTATAACTTAAACCGAAACCAAAACCTATAACCTAAACCCGAACCCATTCTCAAATCCCAAAACCCAAACCTAAACCTAAACCTAAAACCTAAACCTAAACCTATTAACCTAAACTCAAATCCCTAAACCTAGACCTAAACATAAACCTATAGCCTAAACTCAAATCCCTAAACCTTAACTTATAACCTAACATAAACCTATACTTATAACCTAAAACTATTCCCAAATCCCAAAACCTATAACCTAAACCTAACCTTTCCTTAAACCTATAACCTAAAATCAATTCCTTAAACCTAAACCTAGACCTAAACCTAAACCTATAGCCTAAACTCAAATCCCTAAACCTTAACCTATAACCTAACCTAAACCTATACTTATAACCTAAAACTATTTCCAAATCCTAAAACCTATAACCTAAATCTAACCTTTCCCTAAACCTATAACCTAAACTGAATTCCTTAAAGCTAAACTTACATCTAATCCTAATCTCAACTCCCTAACCTAAACCTAAACCTAAACTTGAAAACTCAAACTTAAACCCAATCCCGAACCTAAACCCAATTTCCTAAACCTAAACCATAACCCATTCTCAAATCTAAAAACCTATAACCTAAACCTAAACCAAAACCAAAACTTATAACCTAAACCCGAACCCATTCTCAAATCCCAAAACCTATAACCTAAACCAAAACCTATAACCTAAACCAAAACCAAAACCTATAACCTAAGCCCGAACCCATTCTCAAATCCCAAAAACTATAACCTAAACCTAAACCTATAAACTAAACCAAAACTTATAACCTAAACCAAAACCAAAACGTATAACCTAAACTTGAACTCATTCTCAAATTCCAAAACCTATAACCTAAACCTAAATCTTAACATAAACCTATAACCTATAACATAAATCAAAACCTATAACTAAAACCAAAACCTATAACCTAAACCCGAACCCATTCTCAAATCCAAAAACCTATAACCTAAACTGAAACCTATAACCTAAACCAAAATCAAAACCTATAACCTAAACCTGAACCCATTCTCAAATCTCAAAACCTATAACCTAAACCTAAACCGTAACCTAATCCTATAACCTAAACTCAAATCCCTAAACCTTAACCTATAACCTAACCTAAACCTATACTTATAACCTAAAACTATTCCCAAATCCCAAAACCTACAACTTAAACCTAACCTCTCCCTAAACCTATAACCTAAACTCAATTCCCTAAACCTAAACATATACATAATCCTAATCTCAACTCCCTAACCTAAACCTAAACCTAAACTTGAAAACCCAAACTTAAACCCAATCCCGAACCTGAACCCGATTTCCTAAACCTAAACCATAACCCATTCTCAATTCTCTAAATCTATAACCTATAACCTAAACTTAAACCTAAACCTAAACCTAACCTAAACTTATAACCTTTCCCTAAACCTTTAACTTAAACCTCAACTTAAAACCTAAATGTATTCTCAAATCCTTAAACCCAAACCTTCATCTAATCCTAATCTCAACTCCTTGACCTAAACCTAAACTTAAAAACCCAAACCTAAACCCAATCCCGATCCCGAACCTGAACCCAATTTCTTAAACCTAAACCTTAACCTATAATCAAGTTCCCAAAAGCTATAACCTATAATCAAGTTCCTAAAAGTTATAACTTATAACCTAAACCTAAACCTATAACCTAAACCTAAACCTCAACCTAAACCAAAACCAAAACCTATAACCTAAACCTTAACCTATAACCTAAACTTAATTATAACCTATAGCCTAACCTTAACCTAAACCTATAACCTAAACCTAAACCAAAACCTATAATCATATGGTGAGACCATTTCTTTTGTGTCAATTTCATTCCTCTTTGAGTTTTTTTTAAATTCATTAAGAAAAAAAAGTTGTTACACGTGATGCACTTCTTTCACTGTCTTTCTTTTCCCCAATGGGCATTCTAATTTATGAATGACATGACTATTTGTAGGATAATGGAATATACAAAGCTGTTGAAATTTCAAGGTGAAGTCGAGTACATTTCTCTAATGAAGCCAAAGATTTGTATTTTCAGTATTATTGTAATTGTAACTGTAATTGATTGTAATTGTAATTGATTGAATGAAGGATTGTAATTGAATGAATGAATGATGTAATTGATTGAATGAAGGATTGTAATTGAATGAATGAATGATTGTAATTAAATGAATGAATGATTGTACAGGTGCTAATTAAATGAACAAATGATTTAATTTTTCAGTGTACAATATAGCTACGGATATTGACCGTAGCCACTAATCAGACGCCTTTTCAATTTTGGCATATTGCTACGGACTTTCAGCTACAAATAATATCCGTAGCTGTTTGAAGTTTTCGCTACAAATATAATTGCTACGGATTATATCTGTAGCTGTTTAACCTAGAGCTACGGATTAAATCCGTAGACATAGGTTCCAGACCTATTGTTACGGCACTTACGACGACGGTCGTGTTACGGACTAGCTACGGACTAAAACCGTAGTCATAGGTCTATGGCTACGGATTTTATCCGTAGCCTTTGCCCCTTTTTTTGATAATGATTGGAAAAAAGTATATTAGTTAATACTTAGCCTCTAAATTTCCCTGGGCATGGGCTTGCTAAATTACATATTAGCCTGAATTTTGGACTCCTAAACTTTCACATGGCATCTAATGGTTAGAGTGGATTTAATATAATAATAACAGTAGCTCTGTAAAAATAAAAGGTGGACATATCTCTTCCAACTATTTCCTTTAATGCGGCCCATTGAATCATGCGATGAAAATCAAGAGTGGATGTTGTTATATTTTGTTTTAAAATAGTATTAAAATTTGAATTTTTAAATTTTCGGTGATTTTTCTCCATTTTTGAAAAGTTGTGGTACTTTCGAGTTGTGAGTTTTGTTCCACATCAGATTTGACAAAGTAAACTATCTTGTATATAAGATAGTCTTTTTGCCTAGGGCTTGAGCCCCTTTCAGGGGGCACGTGAATTTAGTCCTGGGGAGGGGGGGGCTATGCCAATAACTCTAATCTATGCTATTGACCACACACGCGCGCGCGCGCCGAGCCGAGCCGAGCCGTGCCATGCCGTGCCGTGCCGTGCCGAGCCGAGTCCGTGTGCGCGTGGGCGTGTGACGGGAGGGGACAGGACGGGCTGGACGTAGGCGTGGGTGCGGGTGCGGGTGCGGTGTGAGTATACTCGTGTGGGTGTGCGTATGGGTACTCGCAGGACTGTATGTGCGAGAGTGTACTCGCACTTGCGCTTTTTCTTAAAACCAGAGAGATGCATCCCTTCCGGTTGGTCGCCCCTATTGGGTTTGAACCCAACGGAACTAACCTTTTGTAAAGGGTGCTTATGCACCACTTCGGAGTCTATATAAAGACTACCGATTCCAGTTTCTAAAATACGAAAAATTCTTCTCTTAAAAAACACTCTCTGATATTCAGTTTTAGGCATTCTTTTACTGAGTTCATTGCTGAGTCAACTCAGTACTTTCGGATTAAACTGCAAGTGGTTCAAGCCCGTGTACAGTGAGTGCACCGCTGGGACCGGGTCATAGTTATTGTATCTTGGAGGTCGATTGCTCTAGAAACCTGTTACACTTGGGACGCTGTCTAAGGGGAGCAAACTCGATTTCAAGCCAAGTGACTCAGTCACGCTTCGACTCAATTCAATAAGTTCTTCTTTCTCAAAAATTTTATTTTCTTTTTTTAGTTCTCGATTTTAATAGTCTATTTAATTCAACAAAATATTCCAACAATCTTGAAATCGAATTTGTGTTGAATTACATAGACTATGGCTACAGTAACAGTAAATGCTTCTGCTGAGTTAGACAAAATCGAACCGTTCTCTGGACAATCATTTAAACTGTGGAAACAGAAACTGATGTTCGCTCTGACCACCCTGAAAGTTTCATACATTTTATCTGAATCATTTACTATAGATCCAGCAAATCAAACTGAAGTAACAGATGAAAATAATTGTAAAAACTATATTTTAAACTCTTTATCAAACAAACTATATGATGTGTATGCTTCTTACGTGTCTGCTAAAGACATATGGACTGCTTTGGAAAAGAAATACATATTAGAAGATGCAGGCGCTAAGAAACATGCAATTGCTAATTTCCTTCATTATGAAATGACAGATGATATACTTATCACAAATCAGATTCACGATTTTCAAAGTCTAGTTCACGAACTATCGACAGAAGGAATTAAGTTGGATGAAGTGTTTCTGTCAGGAGCGTTAATAGAAAAGTTACCACCCTCATGAAAAGAATATAAGAATAGAATGAAATATAAAAAGAACGGTGTTTCTTTGGAAACCACTATCGTACACATACGAATAGAGGAGGCTAAAAGAATCAGAGACCAAAAAGAAAATAAAAATGAGATAAATTCAAAGGCGAATCTTGTGGAATCAAATTGGGTAAATAATAAGAAAAAGAGCAACTATCATAACTGTGGCAAACTTGGACATTATGCAAATGAATGCAGGCTCAAAAAGAAGAATGCAAACAATCAATTCAAGAAAAAAGAAAACTGCTATAACTGTGGAAAGCCTGGGCATCATGTCAAAACTTGCAGGCTTAAGAAAAAGAAAGATAAGCTGTAGGCTAATCTTACAGAAACAGGCAATGAGTCTGACATAGTAGTAGCTGTGGTGTTAGAAGTCTTCCTTGTAAACAACTTGGAGTGGGTGCTAGACACTGGTGCAACTAGGCACGTGTGCAAGGATTGTTGCATGTTTACCTCCTACCAAGTATCAGGAGATGATGAACATGTGTTCATGGGTAATGCTAGAACGTCTCTAGTTGTAGGGAAAGGGAAAGTACTTCTGAAACTCATTTCTGGAAATACTCTAATGTTGAATGATGTCTAACATGTGCCTGACATTAGAAGAAACTTGGTCTCTGGTTTACTCCTCAATAAGGCTAGTGTTAAGTTAGTAGTTGATTCAAATAAGCTTGTAATGACTAAGAATGAAACTTTTGTTGGTAAGGGATACTGTAGCGATGGTTTATTCATTGTAAATGTATTCAATGATAATAATAAGAAGACAGTCAGTTCTGTTTATATCGTTGAACTTTTTTATCTATAGTATAGTAGATTAGGTCATGTGAATATAACATCTTTGAAGAAAATGAAAAGATTAGGTTTATTACCTAATATATCTAATGAAGAATTCGACAAATGTGAAACATGTGTCGAATCAAAATTTATTAGAAAACCCTTTAAACAAATAGAAAGATCATCTGTTCTATCAGAGTTAATACACGGTGACTTAGGTGATTTTAGAAATCACATGTCTAGAGGTGGAAAAAGATATTATATAACTTTTGTAGATGACTACTCTAGGTTCACTAGAGTATATTTGTTAAGAAGCAAAGATGAATCTTTAGATGTTTTTTCTAAATAGAAACTTGAAGTTGAAAATCAGTTAAATATAAAAATTAAAAGACTTAGAACAAATAGAGGAGGTGAATATGAATCTTCTCAATTTAGAGAATTATGTGAAAAGAATGGAATAGTTCACGAAACTACAGCTCCTTATACACCAGAACAGAATGGAATATAAGAACGTAAGAATCGAACTCTAAAACAGATGATGAATGCCATATTAAACAGTTCAGGCTTACCCTCAAATATGTGGGGAGAAGCAATTCTATCTGCTTGTTATATCCTAAATAGGATTCCTTCTAAATCTTCTGAACTAACACTATATGAACTTTGGAAGAATCATGTTTCTAGTTATAAATATATTAAAGTGTGGGAGTGTCTTGCTAAAGTAGGATTGCCTGAAACTAAGAAAAGAAAGTTAGGTCCTAAAACGACCGACTGTGTATTTATAAGGTACGCACAAAACAGTGCGGCCTATAAGTTTCTAGTTTTAAAAACTAAGGATAATATTTTAGATCCTAATACAATTATAGAAGCTAGGGATGTAGAGTTCTTTGAGAACGTATTCCCTATGAAATTTAAATCTATAAGAATAAAAGAAGTCAATGAATCAGATACTGTGTCTACTAATCAATGAATCAGATACTGCGTCTACTAGTAAAAATACTTACGAAAAAGTAGTAGAAGAGATACAACCAAGAAAAAGTATTAGGGTTAGAGGAGAAACTAACCTAGGAGATGGTTTTTTCACCTTCTTAATAGAAGATGATCCTACAACTTATATATAAGCAATTAACTCTCCAGATGTAACCTTTTGAAAGAAAGCAATAAATAATGAGTTAGAATTTATTATATCTAATAACACTTGAGAAATTGTAGACCTTTTTGAAAGTTCTCTCGTATTTGGGTGAGTGAAACCTCAACTTATATGTAGTGTAATAATCAACTTTCACTACAAAAAATAGGCTTTTTACCGACGAAACTTTTACCTACGATTTTTTTTTCGTAGGTAAAAAGGACTTTTACCAACGAAAATGATTTTCGTTGGTAAAAGTTTACTTTTACCTACGAAATCCTAATTTCGTAGGGAAAAGTCTACTTTTACCGATGAAAATTATAATTTGGTAGGTAAAAGTAAACTTTTAGCAACGTAACTTTTCATTGGTAATGGTTATTTTTATTTTCTGAAAAAAAAAAATGAAAAATTTTCTTTTACCAACGAAAATCAATTTTCGTAGGTAAAAGTGTTATTCCCGACGGACATAAACCGTCGGCAAAAATCTGGTATGATCTAATTACCAACTAAATATATCTTCGTTGATAAAAGTGTTTTTCCCGACGGACATGACACGTCGGCACAAATCTGGTACATTGTTAGTACCGATGAAATAGTTTCATTGGCAAATGTGTTTTTACCGACGGACATCAATCGTCGGCAAAAATCCTATACAATTTTATAATCAACGCAAAGCATGTTGTCGGTAAGTGTTTTCCCGACGGACTTGAAGCGTCGGAAAAAATCTGGTAGGATGTAAATACCGACGGACAGGCATCGGTAAAAATATGTTTTCCGACGGATATCAACCGTCGGAATAAATCCCATAAATTCGTAGCTCAAAGCAGGACCGTTTTACCGACGAACTAAAACCGTCGGAAAAAGGTTCCTACCAAAGCATGTTAATTTTGCCGACAAACTAAAACCGTCGAGAAAAGGTTCCCGCCAAGGAACAAGATTCCCGCCTTGACCGAAAGTATGACAGTTTTGCCGACGAACTAAAACCGTTGGGAAAAGGTTCCCGCCAGGGCTCAAATATTCCCGCCTTGGCCGAAAGTATGACAGTTTTGCCGACGAACTAAAACCGTCGGGAAAAGGTTCCTACCATGGCATAATTGTTTTGCCGACGAACTTAAACCGTCGGAAAAAGGTTCCGCCAAAATATGTCAGTTTTTTCCAACGAACTAAAACCGTCGGGAAAAGGTTCCCACGCCGGTAAAAATAAATATTTAAATTTATCCCGACGGCAGATAACCGTCGCTAATGTTTTTACCGACAAACAGAAGCCATTGGTAATAATCCTTTGTTTTTATTATATATATAGAAATGCTCACACACACTAGTTGGACATTGCATTTTCGTCCAACTAGTTGATGAATTCAAGGACCAATTAATGCTATTTAATATTAAGAAAAGTTATTTTTAAGAGGAAAAGTAGACACCAGTGGTGGCCCCACTTTAGTGTTAAAGTGAAATCCACCCCAACCATCCGGTGAGTCACCCGGTGTTAGAACCATGGGTTAAAAAATCAGCATCATCTATGGTTCAAATGGACCACATGATTGAAAACAATGTACAAGTAAAACTCACTCTCCAAACTATTTTCATTGGTTTGGCCCACCTGAATCACGTATGCCCCTAATTTTTGGACATTAGGCATAGATTTTTAGTGTGTCATCTTAATGGTTGAAGTGGATTTATTAACATTAGTTGATATCCAAAATAGGCAATGGATTTCAAGAGAAAATGGGATGAATTAGGAAGCTGCACACATGTAATATATTTATGCATGCAGTAAATGTAAATGAAATCTAGTCCATTAATTAGGTAGGAGTTCTTTTAAACGTGTGAAGGACATAAATTATTATTTTTAATGATTAATGGTATGATATCTATTTACAAAAAAAATGGAGCTATTAGAAATTCATTTTAGCCGTATACATTTAACTTGTATTTGTGGCTTCATTGATGATGATCGTTTATTAAATTTTAATAGATAAAATATAATTAATAGGCCTTATTTAATGGACAGGCCGGATCTTTGACATATAATTTCTATCATACTTATGTAAAACTTGATATTACGGATCTCACATGTGGTATATTACTTGGGATAGAAAGTAATTTTTTGCTATTAAATGCACAGCTAGTTGGACCAATTTGATTTGTCCAACTAGTTGTGTGTGAGCATTACTCATATATATAGTTTTTATATCATATGAGTGGAAATTTTTTTTGTTTTTTATAATTAAAAAGTAATATTTAAATGATTTGTAATATCATGTGAAAAAGAATATTGAGAAGTTTAAAATTTTAACAATGTTTGAGAAAAATTTTGAAAATAAAATGATGCTTTTGAAGAAAAGAAAATTGGCATTTTGAAATTATTGAGAAAATATTTTGAAAATTTGAAAATAAAAATTCAGAATTTGTATTAAATTTTTTTTTTTTTGAAATAATTTATAATAAAAATGTTTTTTTTGTTAAAATGTTTTCAAAAATATACATTTTATAAAAGAATGTTATTTTTAAATGGAAATTAAAATTTATGTATGAAAAAAAAATTACTAAATTATTAGGCACATCCACTAATTGTACCTTCAACCATTTTTGGAAAATCTAATCAGTCTAGATTGAAGAGTAAATAACTTTAAATGTTTAAATCAAATTTCATTAAAATTGTTGATCAATCTTGTATGCTCAATATCTTTTTCATATGTAACCTGATCGGGACAAATAACTAGTGAAATTGAGTATTGATCAGAAAAATATAGTGAATAGACCAGACAGGTAAAATGGGGCAAATATTTTGGTCAAAATTGTGACCAACTTTATTGACCTCATGAGAACCTAAGTGTTGATGTAAGTTTTGTGGGCCCCATCATAATGTGTGTCGAACATCAACACCATGAATTTAATGTGTCCCCTTCAGGTTATGAGATATGTAAAAAATCATCCGTATACGAAACTCAGGTGGGCTATGCCATCTAAAACCATGTGAAGACATCCTAAAAAATATAAAAGAACTTGGTGGGGCCCATGTGAGTTTTGGATGCGGCTGAAACTTGGTCTGACCCCTCATCCAAGTGGGACACACATAATGAGTGGGTTGGATATCTTAATCACATTTAGGTTAACCCAATATATGATTATGAAAGGAAACCCCTCTCCACTCTATTTAGGTGATTTACTAATTACCCTGAGTTAACTTTGTGGGGTCTACCATTAATTATTTATTTTATCCACTCTGTTCATCCATGTTAACAGATGATTTAGGATCTAAAGAACAAAAAGGAATCATATCCAAAGCTCAAGTGGACCACACCACAAGAAATAGTGTGATTGAACCTCTACTATTGAAAAATTCTTGGAGGCCATAGAAGTTTTGGATCAAGCCGATGTTTGTGTTTTCTCTTCATTCATATCTTTTTGATATTATGAACAGGTTGGATGACAAATAAACATTATTGTGGGCCCAAGGAAGGTATTAATGGTGGAAATCATTATTTCACATTGTTTCGTGTGGCATGGTCTACTTGAGTTTTGGATTTACCGAAAATTTGGGATCAACCCACACCGTTCATCCATTTTTCGAGATCATTTTAGAGAATTATCCAAAAAATAAATCATATCCAAAGATTAAATGGACCGCACTACAAAGAAGGGGAACATATTGGCTACTTCTCCTGACACTAGCCAATGGCTAGTGGTTGGTGCTATGTGGGCCCCACCATGATGTATGTGTTTAATCCACACCTTCCATCCATTTGTAGAGATCATTTTAGGGCAATATCCAAAGAACGAGTTAAATCTAAAGCTCTAGTGAACCCCAGTACACAGAAAACAGTGGGACAGTGACGCCCACCATTAAAAACTTCTAAAGGCAGTAAAAGTTTTATATGAAGATGATATTTGTGTTTTCTCATATTTCATGTATTTTTATACTTTTGAACAGGTTGGATTTCAAATAAACATTATGGTGGGACTTAAGATAGTTTCAACAGTGGAAATTACTATCCTCGCTGTTTTCTATGGTGGGGTCCACTACAGATTTTTATCTGCCTCATTCTTTTGATCATGACTTAAAATGATATCTCAAAATGGATGGACGGTGTGGATATAACAAATATATCATAGTGGGGCCCACAAAACTTGGTGACGTCACTGACGTAGGGCGTCTCTTGGACGCCCACTGTCACAGTGATGGAAACGGATTGGCTACTCCCCCTGCCACCAGCAATTGGCTGGTTGTCGGTGGTCTATGGGCCCCACCATGATTTATGTATTTCATCTGTCCATCTATTTTTATAGATCATTTTATGGCATGAAAGAAAAAATGAGGTATATCTCAATCTCAACCGGACCACGTTACAGGAAACAGTGTTGAATGAACGTTGAACATTAAAAATGTTTTGGGGGCCATAAAAGTTTTGGATCAGGCCGATTTTTATTGTTTCCCTTCATCTGGGTTTGTACTACCTAATCAACATATTGGATGTCAAATAAACAGTACACTGGGCCTTAGGAGGATTTTAATGATAGATATCCAATCATTGTTTTTTTTCCTATGGTGTGGTCTACCTAAGATTTTTATCTCTATAATTTTTGTATAAAGCCCTAAAATGATCTGTAAAAATGGATGAACGGAATGGATGAAACACATACATCATGGTGGGTCCCACAGAGTACCGACCACCAGCAACGGGGCCGGTGCCAGCAGGAGTAACCAATCCGCCTCGGGCGGATTTCTAGCGGAAGCCTTTCGCATGACTTCCGGCGCAAGGATTCTAGGTGGGGCCCGTTGCGATGTTTGTGAGAAATCAAAGCTGTCCATCTGTTTTCTGACCTCATTTTAAGCTATTCTACCAAAAATGAGTAGGATCCAAAACTCAAGTGGGCCATAGGAGATGAAACAGTGGGGAATGGAATGCCTACCGTTGCAACCTTCCTAGGCTCTACCTTGCTGTATATATGCCATATAAACCGTTTACAGCATCTAAACCGTTTATAAGGTCATTTTCACTCAGATAAAGTGAAAAAATGAAAAAAATTATATCGTCAAAAACTTTTATAGACATATAAATATTTCAACGGTGGTCACTAACTATCCACTGTTTCCTCTCGTGTGGCCCACTTGAGTTTTTGATCCTCCTAGATTTTGGTCCCACGTCATAAAATGATCTTAAAAAACGGATAGAGGGGTTAGATTTCACACAAACAACTAAGTAGGACCCACACAGAATTTTGTGCAAAATTGGAAATCCGCGTCCGTTCGTCTTCGTCAGCGACTCCTCGCTTATCTCTCTCTCTCTCTCTCTCTCTCTCTCTCTCTCTCTCTCGGTCCTTTCTCACGCATCCTCTATCTTTCTCTGTCTCTCTCGGCCCTCTCTCTCTCACGCATCCTCTCCCCTTCAATGATAACAACACTTCCAGGCTAGAGTTATTACAGGAATTCAAGTCCATGGGAGTGAAGATTTTTCAGGTACATATATTTTCACTTGAGTTTCAACTTAGAAAAATGAAAGAGGAATTACAATTTTCAGTTGGCTTGGTAGGCCCACCTCCTCATGATCTGACCTGATCGTATGGTGAGTGAGCGTTGAAATTGAATAGGGCGTGAGACATACATCATCTTTAAATTCACTTCAGTCCCTTTCTTCTTTTTTTTTTTTTGTCACATGTCCTAAAAGATATGAGAAAAAAATGGATGGACTGTATCAATCTATTTTTTCTGTGGTGTGGTCCACTTGGGCTTTGGATGTAACTCCTTTTTGGGATCATGCTTTAAAATTATCTTAAAAAATTGTTGGACGGTGTGAATCAAACACAAAAATCATGGTGGGCACGAAGAAGTTCTACACATTAAAAGTTGTGTTGTGCAGTAAGCAATTTATCTCAGAGAGAAATCTGGTCTATCTTGTGAACTGGACTCATCAAATGGCATCATGCAATGATAAGTGCCGGCATCGAAATTTCCATCATATGCAATCCTCACGTCCTCTTTAGATCCAAATAAATCAGACCAATCTAAAGCGTTGGTGGGGCCACAACATGTAAAATCATACCCAAAACCCTGTAAAACCAAGTGGTATTGCCAACCTCAGTTTTGAAATGGCCTGATTTTTGGAGTACTCATTCATCCGGATGGGATAAATCTTATTCATGGGTTGAATGGCATATGTAAAACACGGTGGAGCCCAAACACAATCTGAAATGTTTTAATGGTGGGTGTCAATGTCCCAGCCTTATCCTGTGGAGTGACACACACATGTTTTGGGTCGGCTTGATTTTTATTAAACGGTGTTAAATTGAAGAGATGCACCTTATGTACGGAGTGGATTTGGACCCTACATCACGGCGGGCCCCACACACAACATCATAGAATAAGCCGAGAATCTGAAGGTACTGTACAACCTCTTGTCTATTTTATTGGAAAACATCATTTTCCCGCACAAGCAATCGTTGTTGTCTGTACCATGTGATAGACCACGAGATTGCACCACGAGATTGCAACATGTCTTTAAAACCGATGTATGGTATCCAAAGGACGTGTCCACCACATATATTACATTATTTCCCTTTACAACTAGCAATCACTAAATAAGAGTCATGATCCACTACAACTTCTCTATAACATTATTTCAGTGTAAATCTACATGTAGAGCCCAGGTGGGCCCACATATGATTAACAAAGACTTCAATTCACTACATAATAATAATAATAAATTTTCACCGGTGCATGTCTTCTGTGCCATGTGTTTGAAAGAGGTTAATTACTCGTATTCTAGATTACACTTTTAAATTTACTGATTTAATATTTGTCAGTAGCCACCTCAGTCTCTCTCGCATTCTCTCTCTCTCCTCTCAGTGATCGGGAACCCAATTTTCAGCGTGGACTCGTGATCGGGGCTCCAACTCAAACTCCTCTCGTTCTCTTCCTCAAAGCTCGAAAGGTAAAAATCCTAACCCTTTATCTAAGCTCCTCTCGTTCTCTTCCACAAAGCCCGAAAGATATGCAAAGAAAGCAAACCAACTTTACATCAAAATGACTAATTTTTTAACATTATCAAAATGACTAATATGTACATCCTGAACTAGATCCAACTTTCAGTTGGCCCACATCACAGGAAACAGTGGTGATTAACCATTAAAAACTTCTTATGGTCACAAACGTTTTGGATGAAGCTGATACTTGTGTTTTCCCATCGTCAAAGTTGACCTCATCAACTGATTATTGGGAGGGATCAACAATCGAAAGTAGGTCACAGATGATGATCGGTTCATAAACATTATTTGACCATTCAATGTACTTTATTATATTAGTTTGGGCCATCCATTTTTTTCTTTAGATTGATTGGATGGTTAGGATCATTAGATCATAGTGACTTTTAAGAGACTCAACAATCAGAGGTGAGATACAAATGATGGACGATCGAGATCATTGATTGGACCTTTTGTAGTACAAATAAATGGGAGCGGATTTATCATTGATAATGCCTTTTGCAAATTTTGTCTATACATACCACAATCCCAACCGTCCAAATCATTGAACCCACCATGGTAGGGTACAGAAGAAATGTAAAAGTTGGTAGGAGGATTATAACCATCTGATTAGTGAACAATTTTCTGTAAATATTGAGTGTTTTTCCTTTTAACCATCCATTCTATGGCCACCAAATAGACGGTTAAGATCTTTCATTCAATTTGATTACTGGGTCTGGCCCATATTCAAAGAGGGTCACAAATTGGGCCTTTTGGGGTGGGGTACATTTAATGCACGTGTACAGAGAAAATGGCATGCGTGTGATAGGCAATAATACTACCCTTTTGTTCTTTTGCTCTTTGCCTTTTTGTTTCGTCAACGAAATGGATCCAAGAACCGTAATTATTAAAGTATAATCTATTAATTTAATACGATAATAAGTTAATGATTAGTGATGGCGTCCTTTCTCCTAATCAGTTAGCTTTGGAGTTTTTTCTTATAATTTTTTACACGTTTGATGGTCCAACTAGAGTGGGGGCATCAAGTTGATCAACTTTTACCGGACTGAGTAAATTCAGTTAGGCCCACCTTGAATGTATGTGGTCTATGTAGCCCGTCCATCCGTTTTTCTATCTAATTTAGGGGTTGAGCCCAAAATAGGAGAATATCCAAAGATCAAATGAATCATACCACAGTAAACAGTGGGGATAATAATTTCCACCGTTGAAACCTTTATAGGCCCAACAGTAATGTTTATTTATCATCCAACCTGTTCATAATATCTACACCCTACACAATCCACTTCCCTACTATCCTACTGTGGTCTTTAAAAACTTAAAGGAGGGAGTGGGTTTGTCAGGGATATCTCTGGGCCCCACACAGCCCTCTGCGCCAGTAGGCACATGCATTTCGGTCTTCTATATATATAGCCCTCTGCGCCAGTAGGCACATGCTTTCAAACAGCCCTTTAAGGCACAAGATACATATGTACACGTCAACGTTTGACATACGTGGAATATCCAGCTACCATAAAAGGTGGACCACACCATGATGATGATAACATGGTAAGAAAATTAGGCTGATCAACTTATGAGGTGGGCCACACCAGTACGATGAATAATGCTATTAGTTGTCTAATGTCCATACTGTCGTATCATGCTAAATGAGTGGATGGGCCTAATTTAGGCGTTACATCCTTTTCAGGATTGGATATAGGAGGGCTGGTATTTGGAATGTCAATGCATCCTGATGGGGCTCATCCCATTTTTTTTTTCTTGGGGTTGTTAAGTAAATCCATTGCCTTCTGTCAATGTGCATATTGTTCCATTGCCTTCTGTTGCCTAAAATGATCCTTGCAAACCTTAATGAACTTGTATATTACATTTTTTTGTCTTAAATTATTATTATGATTAGTTAGTTTATAGTTGTGACTTGTAATTGTGATTTGTAAGTTAGAGAATTAGTTACCTGATTGAGGATTTCTATAGGGCCATACATAGATATGGTGTGTTTTTGGTGGCATAGAAATCGCTCAAATTGTCCCATTTTGGACAGTTCAAGGTTAGATGGATAGTATGCTTTCATATAATCTATTTAAATGTTCATGCCTTAGACCTGTTGGGGACAATGCCAGGTTGTTTACATTGGAGGTCGGTATCTTATGTCGATCTCTGATCCCTACCACCACCCCCCGTTGGGTAGACGTGACAGATGATGTGCAGCAGCACATCCGTCAGCGCCTTACGGTAAAATTTAGTAAATTAAATTTTATTTTGTAAATTTTCATTTATGGTTAAGTTATTTTCTTAATAAGTTTATTACCTTAATCCATTATTTACAAAATTACAGGATAAATTTGTCTTGGATTTGAGTGTTCCATACATTTCCCATGCCGTCGACGACATGATCAAGGAGCGGTTTAAGGAGTACCGCAGTGATTTACACCAGTGGTACAAGCGGTGCAGGAGCCTCGAGGAGGCCGTATTGACCGCACCGCCGCACGTAACCATTGACGATTGGCGGATACTCTGTGAGAGATTTTCGTTTGAGTCTTTTCAGGTAATATTTACATATTTACGATATCTTAAGGTAACAATTCAATTTTTTAATTAATAATAATATATTATGAATAATGTGTTCAGAAGAGGAGCAAAATAAATTCTGCGAACAGGGGAAAGTTGGAAGTGAACCACATAGCTGGTTCAAAGTCATTTGTACAACTTCGTCGCGACATGGTAAGAAGTTACTGGTTATTATTAAGTTGATATATTTTTCCATGTATTTATATTAGCTCTATTGTCATTTTGATTGTGCAGCGAGATTCCGTCACTGGACAGGAGCCCGGACCAGTAGACTTCTACAGAGAGACTCATTGTCGGCAGGCGACGGGATCTTGGGTACATCCTACAGCCAGCGAGAATTGGGTAAAAATTGTTACATTGTAAAATTTAATTGCATTGAATTATAATAATGTTATTTGTTATGAAAATTCATGTTTTCATCACAGGCGGCGATGGACGCCATACGCAGTCAGCCCACTCCCGATGGTACTCAGCGGAGTGAGCCAAAGATCCTGAGCGAGGTGCTTGGCACACGTTCTGGATATGTGCGTGGGCTTGGCCATGGTGCCAAGCTCATGGCACCCGCTAGAGTTGCATCCAGCCGATCCGTCGCTGGCGAGAGCGCCATACGCCGAGCTGATATCGCAGAGAAAGAGGTTCAACATCTACGGGGCGCCGTCGACGAGATCAAAGACCAACTGGCGAGGCAGAGGGAGGAGCATGAGAGGCAGAAGGAGGAGCAGGAGAGGCAGAGGGAGGAGCAAGAGAGGAGGATGGAGGATATGCGGGTGGAGCATGAGCGACGGATGCAGGAGATATTACAGGTTCTCGCTGCACACTTACCCATCGATGCCCCACCACCTCCGCCTTCATCTTTGTGATTTGTCATATTTTATTTATGATTTATTTTATATAAGAATGTTAAACTTATATGTATTTGTGCGCGGATGAATGTAATGTGGATAAGACTATTTGTGTATGTATGGATTGATTTGTGTTTGGATGGATGTAGTTTATGTTTATTTGAAAAAATGGAAATATGAATATAATGAAATATATTGTAACAGGTGTATAACAAGAATTTTTGCAAAAAAAAAAAAAAGAAAAAAAAAAAGAGACTTTTACCTACGAAAATTTCCATAGGTAAAAGTTTCATCGACATTTTTACCTACGAATTTTTTCGCAGGTAAAAGGTTCATTCACATTTTATTACCTACGAATCATTTCGTAGGTAAAAGTTTCATCAACAGTTTTACCTACGTCAAATTTCATAGGTAAAAAGTCTTAGCACAGTTTGTACCTACGAAACCTTTCGTAGGTAAAAGTCTTAACACCGTTTGTACCAACGCAAAATTTTGTAGGTAAAAGTATTAACACAGTTATTAGCTACGAAAACGTTTGTAGGTAAAATTTTTAATACAGTTTGTACCTACGAAACATGTCATAGGTAAAAGCTTTAACAAAGTTTGTAGCTACGAAAACGTTCGTAGGTAAAAGTCTTAAAACCGTTTGTACCTACGAATAAATTCGTAGGTAAAAGTTTCAACTAAGTTTATAGCTACAGAAACATTTGTAGGTAAAGGTCTTAATACAGTTTGTACCTACGAAACATGTCGTAGCTAAAAGTTTTAATAAAGTTTGTAGCTACGAAAATGCTGGTAGGTAAAAGTCCTAACACCGTTTGTACCTATGAAAAAATTCGTAGGTGAAAATTTTAACAAAGTTTTTAGCTACAAAAGTTTTCGTAGGTAAAACATTTAACAAAGTTTTTAGCTACGAAATGTTCGTAGGGAAAAGTTTTAACACTTCGTAGCTAAAGTCTTAACAAAGTTTTTAATTTCGTTGGTAAAAGTCTTCCCATTGCCAACGATGACATTTTTGCGTCGGTAAAAGTCTTTAGCCACGGCTTTTTACCAACGAATTTACCGACGAAATATTTCGTAGGTAAAAGTCTTTGCCTACGAAATAATATCATTTACCTACGAAATTTTTCGTAGGTAAAAGTGAAATTTCTTGTAGTGAAACTGATTGACCCTAAGATTGCGCAACTCAGTCGGAATTGGGGCCAAAGCAAGAGATTACAACCATTAAGGTCTTAATAGTGATAATTTTCATATATAAACCGGTGATACAGCAGATGGAAGTTAAGACAACTTTCCTAAATGGAGACTTAGAAGAAGAAATATATATGGAGCAACCTGAGGGTTATAAGATATCAGGTAAAGAAAATAAAGTATGTAAACTAATTAAATCACTATATGGTTTAAAACAGACTCCTAAACAATGGCATGAAAAATTTGATGGTGTTTTAAAATCAAATGGTTATCATATAAATGATGTAGATAGATGTGTATATAGTAAAATTTCTGAAAATGATTATGTTATTATATGCCTTTATGTTGATGACATGCTTATTTTTGGAACTAATATTAAATTAGTTAATGCAACTAAGAAATTCTTGTCATCTAAGTTTGACATGAAAGACTTAGGAGAGGCTAGTGTAATCTTGGGTATTGAAGTAACCAGAAAAAATGGTGTTATTATATTATCACAATCTCATTACATTGAGAAGATATTGAGAAAGTTTAACTATTTTGACTGTTTACCTGTCAGTACTCCTTATGATTATAGTGTGACTCTCATGAAGAATACAGAAAATAGTGTGTCTCAATTGGAATATTCCAGAATAATTGGTAGCCTTATGTATCTAACAAACTGCACTAGACCAGACATAGCTTTTGCAGTAGGAAGGCTAAGTAGATATACACATAACCCTGGAAAAGAGCATTGGAATGCCTTGTCTAGGATTTTGAGATACCTAAAAGGCAGTATGGCCTATGGTTTACATTATACCAGTTATCCTGCTGTATTAGAAGGATATAGTGATGCTAACTGGATCAGTGATTCAGATGAGACAAAATCTACAAGTGGATATGTCTTCACTTTGGGTGGAGGAGCAGTCTCTTGGAAGTCTACCAAGCAGACATGTATCGCTCGGTCGACTATGGAATCCGAGTTTATTGCCTTAGAAAAGGCTGGAACAGAAGCCGAGTGGCTTAGAAATCTCTTAACTGATATACCGTTTTGGCCAAAGCCTGTATCGGCCGTGTCTATTCATTGTGACTATCAAGCAGCTATAGCAAAAGTAAAGAGTAAAATATATAATGAAAAAAGTAGGCATATTAGACTCAGACACAACAAAGTGAAACACATGTTGTGTGATGGAGTCATATCCATTGACTTTGTGAGATCAGAAAAGAATCTAGTAGATCCTCTGACCAACGGATTATCTAAAAGGATAGTCAATGATACAGCGAAGGAAATGGGGCTGAGCCTAATATATGAGCTGTCAGTGTCAGCAACCCAACCTATACAAGTGGAGATCCCATGAGATAGGTTCAATGGGTAAACAACAAGACACGAGGTAAACGATTGCACTGAGTTATATGAGCCCTTTCTATGGTGTACAGTGCGAGTAGCAACGCAGAAGGATGAGTTTTTAGAACTCTTAATAGATCCATAGCCATATATTTGGTGGTGTATACAGTTACTGCATACACCTGATGGAATTTACCTATATGGGTGTGGAGGTGAAGGCCGCTTCCTATGAGAATCTAGGCGAATTCTCTAGAGTACTCATGAAATTCAGGTAATGGTGTATGGCCGAAAAGCACCGAACCACAGAATCACTTGTAGAGGAAGAGTTGTGTGAGTGACATGTACTTGTGATCTACATTACAAGGATTCAGGTTCAAGACTATGGTGTCACCTGATTCCTGTAGACCTGTCTTGCTTACTCTAATATCGGTTCAAGTCACCATTGCACAACTATTACGCTTTAATCCAAAAGAGTTTTATTTTAAAACATGTGGGGGATTGTTATATTTTGTTTTAAAATAGTATTAAAATTTGAATTTTTAAATTTTTGGTGATTTTCCTCCATTTTGAAAAGTTGTGGTACTTTTAAGTTGTGGGTTTTGTCCCACATCGGATTTGACAAAGTAAACTATCTTGTATATAAGATAGTCTTTTTGCTTAGGGCTTGAGGCCCATTCAGGGGGCATGTGAATTTGGTCCTGTAGGGGGGCTATGCCAATAGCTCTAATCTATGCCATTGACCACACACGCGCGCGCGCCGATACGAGCTGAGTCGTGCCATGCCGTGCCGAGCCGAGTCCGAGTCCATGTGCATGTGTGTGTGTGTGTGCGCCTGCGCGTGCGCGACGCGACGGGACAGGACGGGACGGGACAGGCTGGGCTGGGCGTGGGCGCGGGTGCGGTGTGAGTGTACTCGCGTAGGTGTGTGTATGGGTACTCGCAGGACTGTATGTGTAAGAGTGTACTCGCACTTGCGCTTTTTCTTAAAACCAGAGAGATGCATCCCTTCCGGTTGGTCGCCCCTATTGGGTTTAAACCCAACGGAACTAACGTTTTGTAAAGGGTGCTTATGCACCACTTCGGAGTCTATATAAAGACTACCGATTCCAGTTTCTAAAATACGAAAAATTCTTCTCTTAAAAAATGCTATCTGATATTCAGTTTTAAGCATTCTTCTACTGAGTTCATTACTGAGTCAACTCGGCACTTTCGGATTAAACTGCAAGTGGTTCGAGCCCGTGTACAGTGAGTGTACCGCTGGGATCGGGTCATAGTCGTTGTATCCTGGAGGTCGATTGCTCTGAAAACCTATTGCACTTGGGACGCTGTCAAGGGGAGCAAATTCGATTTCAAGCCAAGTGACTCAGTCACGCTTCGACTCAATTCAATAAGTTCTTCTTTCTCAAAAATTTTACTTTCTTTTTTTGATTCTCGATTTTAATAGTCTATTTAATTCAACCAAATATTCCAACAGATGTTTCCCTTACCATAGCACACACCTTGTATGTGTTGTATATCCATCTGGTACATAAGTTTTTCGAATTTATTTTAGGAAATGATCTAAAAAAATGATGCAAATCCAAATCTCAAGTGGACCACTTATAGAAAACAATGGTCATTGAACATCCACCGTTAAAAACTTACTAGCGCCTACAGTAATGTTTATTTGTCATCGAACCTGTTGATAAGGTCACAATAACATGGATATATCACATACACCGTTGTGTAGCACACCGTCAGGAAAACATTTACCGTAACCACACCTAATCCACTCCCATAAAATTTCAATATTTAATACATGAGCAGAAACCTGGGAAGAGTTGGTGAAGGAAATCTGTGCATTTGGTTGGGAAAGGACACCACCATTGATTTTTGTGTATTTGAAATCAACTCCTAACTATTAGATGTCTAATTTCATTTAGACATAGAGCTAAAATATCAGATTAACATGTGATTCATGTGGGCCGCGCTGAAGAAAAAAGTTGGGAGAGAGACGTCCCCCGCTGATTTTTTTTTTTTTCAAGGCCCACGATGATAATCAAATGAAATTCATACCACTCATTAGATGCCACACCAAATTTGAAGCATGGGTCTTAAAAATCAAGGGTGCTACACTAAGCAAAACAATTTGGACGAGAGTTGCCTTACGTACTATTTTCAATCTTAGGGTTCACTAGAATAATGGATGGAGTTGATTTTTGGTCTCTGAGTCTTACATGAGGTAAATTACTTTGTGGTTGGGGTGGATTGTACATTTTTGTGGGTCCGCTAATGGGCCGGGCCAGATTGAACTTAGTGCACATGATGGGTTTTGTACACACAATCTAAGCCCAGGTTGCTTTGTTACGTAGGGCTTGTAGACTTTACACGCTCGACCAACCACCGGTTTTCGGTTGGCACTAGTGAGGTGCTATGTTCAATGATCCGGACCGTTGATATTATCAGCCCACTGCGAAATGCTCACTTTAAAATGCCAAACGTGGTGTGTGTGTGTGTGTGTGTGTATATATATATATATTAAAATTAAATCCACTTAATTGTGGAGTTTAATGTAAGTTATATTCTAAAAATCAAATTGGTTACACCATCCTAACCTCTGATTCCTGGATACTTCTTTGTTGAAATAAGGCAGTTGGATGTATTTCAATTTTAACTGTCCAGTAAATGTCCACGGATCTGATAGTTAGATGATAAAATCAGCGTAATTTGAATTGTATTGTTTATTTGAATTAGTTGTATGCTATGCAATTTCTAAGCGATTTATAAGGGGGCAAGTATCTTCATCGCCCGTTGCCCGAGCAGAAGAGCTTTTTTCAATCCATATATCTTTGGCGGGATTTTCTCGATTTTTACGTCCGAAGTGTTGTTTCCGGACGCGGATTGCGTACAACCCCCGCATGTCCCTGGCTCCGAACGGGCAGGTCTGTGGGCGGGCCCACATGTATCTGTACATCTAAATCATTAATCCCTTTTCTCATATTATTTTAAGGCATGAACACAAAAATATCTAACGCTCAAGTGGACCACACCAAATAATAGCTTGGTTGCATTAAAATGCACAGAGCATTAAATGTCAGTTGCATTAAATGTAAGAGTCATCTGTTGTGTGGTCCATTTGATTCGTTGGATCTGTCTAATTTTCGTTTTGATACCTTAAAATAATATGAGAAAAGAAATAGACGGTTTGGATTTACAGATACATTACGGTGGGCCTGCCCACAGAACTGCCCGTTCGGAGCTAGGGACGGGCGGGGGTAGTACGCAATCCCCGTCCGTTGTTTCCGCGTATTTTACATTTCGAGGATGCACGTTTGGAGCGTGGTGGAAAGTAACAACAGCTTTTACGACGGCCGAAGATGTGTGGGAAAGCCTTCCGCATGAAGTTTCTACGTAAGGATGTTGGGTGGGTCCACAAAGATGTTTTTGAGAAATCCACACTGTCTATCCGTTTTTAGAACTCATTTTAGGTTGTAAGACCAAAAATTAGATGTATCCAACCCTCAAGTGGGTCACACGAGAGGAAACAGTGGGCATTCAATGAGCACCGTTGAAACATTCTTATGGCCATAAAAGTTTTATACCATGTTATCTCTTTAGTTTTTTCGCTTCATCCCATTGGAAATGACCTTATAAACATCAAAATGGAGCCCACAGTAAAATTTTCTTTCTCCAAATTTCTCTCTACGTGACCTACCTGAGATTTGCATCCACAACACACGTCCTAAAATGAGCTGCAAAACTGATGGACTGATACATTGCAGTGGCCCCACCGAGCATCATTGCGCGCGAACTGCATGCAAAACGGTTACAGCGGGAAATCCGCGTCTGTGCAAGGATGCTAGGTGGAGCCCACCAAGATGCATGCTTAACGAGAAATCCACTCACCCATCCGTTTTGCTCATTTTAAGACATTTAAACATAAATGAGGTGGATCCAGAACTAAAGTAGGTCATACGAGGAGGAAATTGGGAAAAGAAATTTCTACCATTGAAGCCGTCCTGGGTTCCACCTTGATGTTTATATGCCATCTAAATGGTTTATAAGGTCATTACCACTGGGATGAAGTGTAGATGCCAAAAACAATTACCAGAAAACAAAAATTTTATGGCCACGAGAATGTTTCAACGATTCACACTAAATCCTCACTCTTTCCTCTCGTGTGACGCACTTAAGTTTTGGATACACATAATTTTTTATCACATGTCCTAAACTGATCTCTAAAAATGGATGAACGGTGTGGATTTCTCACAAAAATCTCGGTGGCCCCACCCATCATCCTTGCAAGAGGTCTGCAGGGGCTATGTGCGTGAGGAGGGATGGTCATATTCTGCCGTGCAAGAGTAGCTAATCTGATACAACTTCAGGGAAATATAATGCAATTAATGGGGACTCCGACGGGGACGTCCAAGGTGGCAAACTGTGGGGTCCACCGGATCTGTCAGATGGGAGAAAGAGGTGACGTACTCCCATGTAGAAGGCCTTTGTTCAAGAGATTGCACCTGTCCGTCGATCACATGGGTCCCACGTGCAAATAAATGAACGGTTAAAAGAGATTGACCAACGGTCTGCTTTCTATGAACTCATGCATGGCCCACCAGATGAGCGGAACAGGCGTAACGTTTTCATGGAAGATAAAAAGTTCGTCCTTCCTGGTGAGACGTTGGGATTTTACACGTGTGCCATGTTGGCACGTGCTTATTCTTATGGGGTTCACCAAGCGAGCCTGTTCGTGCGTCATTCGGGCCATTCATCACGTGGCATGTTGAAGGGGTTTCGCTGCATGCGTGCTAGCGCTGTACACTAGTTTGGGATTTGGGCCACTCATCAGGTGGGCCACACTTGTTTGAGCAAATAAAAAGTTACAAACATAGACCACCAGTCCCCGTTCAAACTCGTGGACCAATTAAAAAGTTACAACATGCTAAATGGTTGACATTCAAAGCAGTCGTCCAATTAATAAAGATTTTGAACCTTGGTCCATCCATCATAGACCCAACTCGATGGACGGTACTGATTGCTATCAAACGGTGCCATGTTATGTGAAGAGACGGCTCTATCATATTATGGTGCTACTGTCTCCACCATATAATTTCCTAAACCATACAAATTAATCATAACCGTCTTTTGGCTTTGCTCCATCCAAATTGGGGCCCGAGAAACATAGAAAGTACACTTGCTCCCTTGTGTGAATCACACGTGCAAAAAAAACCAACAACTGTACGAGATCAGAGCCGCTCATCAGGCGATCCCACCATGATGATCAATGAAATCAGATCTGTACAATTGATTTGGACAATTGTTAATTCAAAATAACCATCATGCTCATATAAGCCTGAAATATTGAGACATTGCACACAACCATTGGATCTTGTCTGCCACTGAGATGAGTGGCTCTGATCTCTCAGAGACATTCCTCCTATGAGTGCACTCTGGTTTCAATTTAGTTCATCAAGGTTTATGTTACCATATGAACAGGTCAGGTTGAATGGCAAATAAACATCACAGTGATTAAGAGTGTAATTTCAACGGTAGATAATATTATCTGCCCCCCTGTTTCATTCGGTGTGGTTTACATGAACTTTGGATCTACTTTATTTTTGGGCTCAGCTGGAAGAAAGGATTGACAGCGTATATATAAACATATAAATCACGGTGGGCCCACAGCAGCTGCAATTAGGGAGGCCGGAAACGGATTGGCTACTCCCTCTGCCACCAACCAATGGATGGCGGTCGGTGTTCTATGGGCCCACCATGATTTATGTGTTTCATCCATTTTTGCACATCATTTTAGGTCTTTATCCAAAAAATGAGAGGGATATAAATCTCGGGTGGACCACACCATAGGAAAACAATAGCGATTGGATATCCACCATTAAAATCCTCCTATCATATGGTTTATTTGACATCTAATCTGTTGATTAGATCATACAGGCTCATATGAAAGGAAAAAACAAAAATCAGCTTGATCCAAAACTTTTTTTCGCCCCAAAAGGTTTTTAATTGTCGACACTCATTCAACACTGTTTCCTATAATGTGGTTCACTTGAGATTGGGATATACCTAATTTTTGGTCTCATACCATTAAATGATCTGAAAAAATAGATGAACAGCATGGATGAAATACATACATCATAGTGGGGCCCACAGAGCACGGACCATCAGCCTTTGACCGGTGGCAGGGGAGTAGCCACTAGCCAATCCGTTTCCATTTCTTACGGGAACGCCGGGCCCACTATATGACGTCAGTGTGACATCCTTTGGCCATCTCGTTTTGATGCCCCAAAAATCATAGCAGGAAAAACTCAAGGAAATCGCACCCATGATATCCCAGGATTCTCCTCTCAGACCCGGATTTTCTGTCAGGGGAATATACTTTCAAACTACGAGGACTAACGATGCCCATGATAGTACACTGGACTGAATCTTTGAACATTATTCAGTGCTGGTTTTTGGTTTATACAAGTGGGCCCCATGATTCAGTAATCTGGACCATCCGTATGATAAGACCCACCAAGATGGACAATGCCCAGAAGATAGAATAATTGCAGATTTATTTATTTATTTTTAAATTGGAGCTTAAATATAGACGGTTAATCAGAGAAATAAGATGGCGGTCCACATTCAGTTGGAAATGCTTCTAAAATTGGTAGGCAGGACCTTCTAATCTGGGTAATTTTTGAGGACTGGCCATTTAAGATAGGATTGATGGTATATCGTAACAGCAGGATAATAGTCCATATCATCTAGGGGAACGGATTGGCTACTCCCCCTGCCACAGCCAATGGCTGGTGGTCGCTGCTATGTGGACCCCACTATGATGCATGTGTTTCATCTATTCCGTCCACCTATTTTTCTATATCATGTTATAGTATGAGGTTAAAAATGAGGTATATAAAAATCTCAAGTAGACCACATTACAGGAAACAGTTTTGAGTGAACGTCGACCATTAAAAACTTTTTGAAAGCCATAAAAGTTTTGGATCAAGCTGATATTTGTTTTTTTCTATTCATCTGGGTTTGTATGACCTAATCAAAAGATTGGATGTCAAATAAACAGTACATTGGGCCTCAGGAGGATTTTAATGGTGGATATCCAATCACTATTGTTTTGGAATGGTGTAGCCCCCCTGAGATTTATATCCCTCTATGTTTTAGAATCCAGCCCTAAAATGATTTGTCAAAACGGATGAATGGAATGGATGGAACACATACATCATGGTGGGGCCTACGGAGCACCAACCACCAGCCACCGTAGGGGAGTAGCCAATCCGTTTCCATCATCGAGGATCTTTCCTCCATCGAGAATTCATCCACACTCCATTGGGACGCGGATTAGCTACTCCCCAAGCCACCGGCCAATGGCTGGTTGTCTGGGCCACAACATGATTTGTGTTTCATCCATGCTGTCCACCTAGTTTTCCATATGTATGATACCAAAAATGAGGTATATATAAATCTCAATTGGACCACATTATAGGAAACAATGTCGAATGAGCGTCCACCATTAAAAACCTTTTGGGGGCCATAAAAGTTTTGGACCAAGCTGATATTTGTTTTTTCCCTTCATCTTTGCCTGTATGACCTAATTAACAGATTGGATGTCAAATAAACGGTACAGTAAGCCTTAAGAGGATTTTAATGGTGGATATCCAGTCACTATTGTTTTCTCGTGGTGTGGTCCACCTGAGATTTATATCCCTCTCAATTTTGGTATCAAGCCCTAAAATGATCTTTAAAAATAGATGAATGGAATGGATGAAACACATACATCATGGTAGGGCCCACAGAGCACCAACCACCAGCCACGGGGCCCGTGGCAGGGGGAGTAGCCAATCCTTTCCCACCCCATTAATACTCTCCATCTTTTATAAAAGAGAAATTTACCACTGTACGACCCATTTATGGCCCATTTACCCGTTGAAGCCCACCTCATTTTACCTTACCAGAATAAGCCCTAGCTGTACGGATGACTTGCCAAAGGTTGAAAATGCCCCTACTTTTTCCTTCAAGCGGATCGGCTGGTGTTCAAAGATGAGCGCTGACACTCCTCGAACTCCGAGTTGTACAAACGGTTCAAAAGAAATCAAAGTTACATGGCCCCACAGTTATGTATTTGTTATATCCACAATGTTCATCCATATTTCTAGATCATTTCAGAGCATTATCAAAATAAAAATAAAAAATCATATCCAAAGATCAACTGGACCACACCACAAAGAGCAGCAGAAAATTGATTTTCTCCATTGAAACTTTTATAGGGCCCACCATAACATTTATTTTCCATCCAATCTATTCATAAGGTCACAAAGACTTGGATGAAGAGGAAAAACAAATTTCATAATGATCTAAAACTTCCGTGACCCGTAAAAGGTTTTCAACGGTAGACGTTCAAAGCAGAATTGTAAAGTCATTTGCTACTTCTGACATATGGCTACGGATTATAACCGTAGCCATAGATACCCTAATCTGTAGCCATAGAAGTCTATCCGAGGTGAGCTCACCGAACTAGTGGCCCCCGCCAGTTGCTGGCCTGTCCAGCGGGGCCACTCCCATCTGGCGGCCCCTATGGCTACATATTATATCCGTAGCCATAAACGGACTACCGTGATAACAGTCTGTGCGTTTTTTTTTTTTTTTTTTTTACATGGAGAACTTTATTTTACCTATAATTTTCTCTAGCACATATTTATATAAATATGTATATATAAGCATATAATTTTTTTTTTCCTTCTTTTTTCATTTCTTTCTTTATTCATTTAACAAGAATATCTTCTAAACTAAAATTAGTTACTTGATGCACCCTATATGATTTTGGGGTAAGGGAAGCTACTTTAACCAACCAACATGGTTATTTTCCAAGATTCCATCAGGTCAATTTCATTCATTTCATTTACTTCGTGATCAATTTCATGCATTTCACGGTCAATCCCGGCTATTCCATTTTGATTCAAGGTCATTTCCATGCATTTCATGGTCAATTCCCTTCAGTTCATGATCATTTTTATGCATTTTACGGTCATTTCCTTATACACGGTCATTTCCATGCATTTCACGGTCAATTCTCTTCACTTCACGATCATTTCCACGCATTTCACAGTCAATTCGCTTCACTTCACGATCATTTCCACGCATTTCACAGTCAATTCGCTTCACTTCACGGTCATTTCCATGCATTTCACGGTAATAACCAGCGATTCCGTGTTGATTCACGATCATTTCCAGGCATTTCACGGTCAATTCCCTTCACTTCACGGTCATTTCCATGCATTTCACGGTCAATTCGCTTCACTTTACGGTCATTTTCATTCATTTCACGGTCATTCCCGACGATTCCGTGTTGATTCACAGTGATTTTCACATATTTCATGGTCAATTCCCTTCACTTCACGGTCATTTCCATGCATTTTACGGTCAATTCGCTTCACTTCACAGTCATTTCCATGCATTTCATGGTCATTCTCGGCGATTCTTTGTTGATTTACGGTCATTTCCAGGCATTTCATGGTCAATTCCCTTCACTTCATGGTCATTTCCACGCATTTCACGATCAATTCGCTTCACTTCACGGTCATTTTCATGCATTTCATGGTCATTCCCAGCAATTCCGTGTTGATTCACGGTGATTTTCACGCATTTCACAGTCAATTCCCTTCACTTCACAGTCATGAGTGTGTGTACTGACTGAGTGGAGATACCTCGTTTCAACACTTTAGGTCTTAGTATCGATCCGCAACGGGGGTGGCTAATATGGAGCGTGTGTACTGTCATGGGTGTGTACTACCTAGCTAACCAAAAAACAAAAGAAAAAAGTATGCAATTACTATAAGTTCGTGCGGATCATTCATCAAACCCTGCCTGAGTATCAAAGCTTTCCTCTTGTAAATTAGTGGCAACACGTGCACAACCTATACGTTGGGTCCACTGCAACGGTGAATTCAAACTATATGGGTAATCGTAGCTGTTCAATTGGTGACCATAAATGGGATGGTTAGAATTAAAGTTGGCAATGGTACAAAATTCAAAAAAGAAGAAAAGAAAAAGGGGGCCAATAAATCAGAGGGCTTGGATTGAGATACTTTCCCTGTCACGTGTACTGAATCTGTTTGATATGCGGTACTCTTCCGGAGTATTAATGCTATTTTCATGCGGACGTTAGAACTCGTCGGTACCGTGTCTCTTTTTCGTTGTAACCAGAAACGGACGCGGGTGGTGCGTTGATGTATGTGTTACATTCGTATTGTTTATTAATATTTTAGGAAATTATTTTAAGACATGAGCAAAAAAATTGGGCAAATCTAAAGCTCAAGTAGATTACAGCACAGGAAGCAATGGTGACTGAACACCCACTGTTGAAAACTCCCTGGATCCATAGAAGTTTTGAATCAAGATAAAATTTATGTTTTCCCTTGGTTCACGTCTATGTGACCTTATTAACAGGTTGTATGAAAGATAAACATTATAATGGGCCCTAGGAAAATTTCAACCGGGCATCATTGTCCCCACTTCTTTCTTTCACGTGGTCTCCCTATACTTTGAATCTGACTAATTTTGGGTTCATGCCCTAAAATGATCTCACAATATGGATGGACAGTATGGATATAACACAAAATGGATGGACAGTATGGATATGGTTGTATTGACCTAAAACAGCCCGATACAAGGGCAATATGTGGAAGAGGAGTATGCTATGTTGAAGGAAAAAAAAAAAAACATATTAGTCCCTTCTTGTTAGAATTATTGTTATTATTATTATTATTATTTTTTTGTATTACTATCAGATTAGCATATGTGCACCATCAAAAGGAATATGCTATGGTGGAGACAAAAACACTCACATGGATTTTCATTTATTGGCAAAAATCCATTCACATACTTCCATATTGTATACAGTGAGAGATGGTTGTGGTCAATGTTAGTTAGGACCTGGCATTTTTATATTCCCTTACTAACTTAATGGGCCGGGCTATACGTCAGACTCTGGTTCAGCCCAAGGCAAGAAAGGCCCGAAATCCTGACAGGTAGCCTGGCCCATCGACAGTCCTACTCACAAGTAGTTATATTATTTCTCGTACACTATACATTAATGCTTGAGCAACCATCCGTTTTCAGTTTATACACACCCATATAAGATTAGAAACAAAATCCACACTTTACGTTTCGATTGATCTCACCTTCGGTCAATCGATATATCATCAGAGTTTGTCGGTCAACTGAAACAGACCTCGGTCAACTGGAAACATTACAACGTGCTTCGGTCCACCCAATTGCACTGCACCATATTAAAAGCAATCAATCAACAAAATCAATATTTAATTTTTATTCACGATACATATATGCTTTCTAGGTATAAATAACACAATTTATTTGAATTACTTGTATGCAATTTCTCAGTAATTTATATTGGCCAAGTATCATTCATCACATGCTGCCCAAGAACTAGAGCTCTTCTCAATCCAACAAATTCTGTGGGATTTTCTTCGACTTTTATGTCTGATACATTGTTACCGTGTCATTTGCATTGCGGAGGAATGCACATTTGGAGCGACTGGGGCAAGTAGCGGTGGAGATTGAATGGGGCACAAAAAATTTGGATCAAGCTGATATTTTTGTTTTCCCAGCATCCGAACCTTATGAGCAGGTTGGATAACAAATAAACATAACTGTGGGACCTAGGAAGGTTTCCTTACCACTGTTTCCTGTGTTGTGGTCCACTTGAGCTTTGGATCTTCCTCATTTTTAGCCTCTTTCCATAAAATGAGCTGGAAAAATGGATGGCATGGATAAAACACATACATCATGGTGGGACCCACAGATCTTTGACACCAGCAGGCTGGCCCGTGGTCGGTTCCCTGGCTAAACATGGTAGGATTTCGAGGCGTGCCATTTTCATGATGAGGCGCATCTGTGTACACGGTTTGGATATCTAACATAATCACATCATGGTGGGCCCATATAAAATCGATGGCATGATACAGATGACTATATGAGATCATTCCACGAATGAGCTAACTCACCTGACATGAATTTTTCAACTTGAGCCTAACCCAATGGACTCTGGGTATATGAGCTGAACTCACCTGACATGAATTTCCAACTTAAGCCCAACCTATTTTCATGTTTATACACCTCCAATAAATTTATTATGTGCTCCCCACATGCATCAAGCTGATAATTGTCTTTTTGATGCAGGGAGGACGTGAGGTCGAGCACCGTCTTCCTCAAGAGGATAACTATTCCGAATCCACGGAACTTCTCGGGACTCCTCACAGAGACTTCTCGAATCCACGAGGAAAGAAAGCAGAAAATAGAAATAAAGCAGAAAATATAAATAAATTCTAATAAATTTGAAATTGATTGATGAATCCCAAATCTGTCTCCTTAAACCAGTAATAAAGGAAAAAAATAAACTAAAATTCATAATTACCAAAAATAACAAAATTCTAACTCCAATAAAAATCATAATTCTAATAAAACTCTTCTAAGGCCTAATTTCTAAAAATAAAAATTGCAAATAAACTTTCTCTAGAAGAGTCCTAGTATAACTAAAAGTTATTTCTAAAAGGAAAGAAAATCTAAAACTCTAAAAATATTTAAAAAATCGGAATTACTAAAAATAGTAAAATTTTTCTAAAAATTCGTTTTTGAGCTGAAAGCACGTCTTTTCTGACGAAACGGACAGATGCGACCCACTCTATGGGACGGTTCACCTCGGATGGCCTATTTCAGTAAAGATTGATAGGTTGTGCACCCCGTAACGATACCCGGATCAAAAGTTATAGTCAATTCACGGTCCATCTTCTTTTGACTCAACTATGTTAGGAACATGTCTGTGACAGGTTCTACATCAGACCCCTCCACTTGAAAAAAACTCGTCCTCGAGTTACGCAAGAGACTTGACACATGAGTCTGAGATAACTTCTGACGCCGATGTTCATTAAACTTTTTTTCGTACTTGTCATTAAGCTTTTGAGCCGATACGATACATATACTCATGCTTTCCTTGACTTGACTAATATCGATTAATTCCTTCACATCTGTCTTCAAGATTTCATATTTTTTCTGATAATGTGGGCATTTAGGCGGACTTGCCCCTGCGATGGGATCAACGTGATTTTGCATATCTTGTATGGGAGGTAATTTATTAGGGAGTTCATCGAGCACAACCCCCTTGAACTCCTGCGATACTGGTTCCAAATCCTCTAGGATATTCACAAGCTCCACATATTTTTTCTCTTCAACTACTGTATATATGTCTCCCGTTTCCTCAATTTGTTTAACAAAGGCCTGTTCAGTCATGAGAGATTGTCCCTCCACTTTAGAAGTCTTGAGTTGGCTTACCGTTCCTATAGGGGTCACATGTTTTCCACTGATGAATCCTGTGGTTTGTTGCAACTCCGTTTTGACCCGATCACCTCTCGCCGACAAATGATAAGATTTCTCTGCATAACCCTTTAATGATTGGTTATCTTGCCAATAATTTTGATTTTGTTGGAATAATACCTGATCATAATTGGTAGGGAAGAATCGCATACACAATAACATCTTCATCTGCGACCACATGCGGATTGGCGCCTTCATCCGTCTCGTTCGCTCGAGTTGAAGTTGTTCCCACTAGTCTGAAGCTCTGCCCGTCAACTTATAGGCCACGAGTTTAACTTTCTTTTCTTCTATTATGTTCATGTAGTCGAAGAAACGTTCGACTTTAAGCAACCAATCGAGGAAGTCCTTGAAGTAGAGTTGGCCATTAAAACTAGGAAGATCGACTTTCATCTTGAATTCTTGACACATCCGATCTATCTGATCAATGCCTCGTTTAGGATGTTGTAAAATCATGTCGCTAGATCCCACTTTATCAGGAGTGATCCTGTGGTTCACTGATAGCGTCGACCTACGATCAATATGATTACGAATTCTAGCAATTGTTGATGGTGGATCACCACCATGAACATGGAGCTGCCCTGGGCCTCTGCCAAACGATCCGCCATGCGATCGATGGAAGCCTGCAGCCCTTGCATGGCTTGCTGATTCTCTCGTCGTGCTGCTTCGAAAGCTGCCGCCATTATCAGGTGAACCATGCCATAAAAACAGTGGTGATTGATCATTAATGGGTCGCAAAAGTTTTGGGTCAAGCTGATAATTGTCTTTTTGATGCAGGGAGGACGTGAGGTCGAGCACCGTCTTCCTCAAGAGGATAACTATTCCGAATCCACGGAACTTCTCTGGACTCCTCACGAAGACTTCTCAAATCTAGGAGGAAAGAAAGAAGAAAATAGAAATAAATTCTAATAAATTCGAAATTAATTGATTAATTGATAATTGATAATTCTCTAATGCGTCTCCTTACACCATGAATAAAGAAAAAATAAACTAAAATTCGTAATTACCAAAAATAACAAAATTCTAACTCTAATAAAAATCCTAATTCTAATAAAACTCTTATAAGGCCTAATTTCTAAAAATAAAAATTGCAAATAAACTTTCTCTAGAAGAGTCCTAGTATAACTAAAAGTTATTTCTAAAAGGAAAGAAAATCTAAAACTCTAAAAATATTTAAAAATTCGGAATTACTAAAAATAGTAAAATTTTCCTAAAAATTCGTTTTTGAGCTGAAAGCGCCTTTTGAGCCTAACCCAATGGACTCTGGGTATATGAGCTGAACTCACCTGACATGAATTTCCAACTTAAGCCCAACCTATTTTCATGTTTATACACCTCCAATAAATTTATTATGTGCTCCCCACATGCATGAATGGGCATCATGAAAATTAAGCCACTCCAAAATCCAGGTTGGGCCACAACATGTGATATAGAGGTTTTTTTTTTTTTTTTTTTTTTGCATGACTCTGAAATATTCCTAATGATGTGGCACACCCGACTTTTAGATCCGACTGATTTTTGAGGTGTCCCATTTTTATAATGAGATGAATCTTACGCATATGGTATTGTCATGCATACATATGCTAGGCTCTAGGTAAGGAGGTCTCATGTTAGCGCGAACCCAAATCCAACTCAAAAGGCAGGTGTATATGGGGGTGAACTCACCCGACATAAATTTTCAACTTGAGCCCAACCAACTTTTACATTATCCACCTTGAGCTAAATCAAACTCCACCCAAAAATATAAATTTCAGTGATAAACACTTGATGTAGACTGTTAATCAAGTTGCTAGCTAGCCAGATGCCAATTGGTTGTAACTGAGGATTATAGGAATCCCATGTAACCCTGATATAGAGTAATGAAAAAGTGTCATATACACGTTTCAAATATGCTGCCACGATATATATATATATATATATATATATATAACCCAGATGAATCTTTGCTTTTCATATGCAAGCACGTGCACATTGTGATTTTTCATTGGGCCATGTTAGGGCTCCAAGGGAATCTTGCTGGAACAACATTATAAGGCCCAAGGTCAAACCTCATTATGAGCCTAACAAAACAGAACCAAGCCCAAGCTCAAAAACTAGGTGAGCCTCACCCAACCTGGACGGCCCAAAACTAGCTAGCACTCTATTTTCCACTTAACAACTATATATTACAACAAAATGAAAACCAAGATCTACATGCAAGATGCATGTGTTGGCCAACGGATGATTGGAATGGCATGGATGTAGAACAGAACACATGTACACATGAAGTTGGACCGAGCCAGATCAGGCTAAAATGACCCTAAACCAAGCCTGACTTTAAAATTGACTGGACCATACAGGCAGATCAAAGCTTGACCATGGGCCAAGCTAATATGTCCAAGCCTAATTCAAAAAAGCGGGCCATTGAACCTGTGCAACCCTATTTCTTACTCAGGTCGAGCCCTAGGCTCCCGCTTTCATGACCCAGGCTCTTACTAATATTAATCCGAACACGATTCGGTCATTGAAAGCCACCACGAAGCCTATATATGCAGCATCTATATGAGATATCTGGATCATTCACTAAGTGGGCTGTCTTATCAAACTCCAAATCATATCTGTAACAGAACATGTCTCCTAACCTGTTTACATTGGAATAAAATACACCAAAAATAAACGGTTGAGAATTCATCAAATCCTCGAATTTCATATATTTCATCACAACTAACAAATCTTTAAGTTGCAGCTATTTGATACAACTTTTTGTTCTTCCATAAAAAGAGAGGAAAAAAAAAACTATATAAAACATGAGATTCTTGACTCATATATTCTATCTTTTGAGAAATGCTGAAAGAGATTCACACAAGTCGAGATTGGATAAATGATTCACTCACAAGATCTGAGCCATTCATTAGGTGGGGTCTACACTAAATATGCAATGGCCCAAAATATCAGTCCACCCCACTTACCATGAAGGCCATGCAATGCAAGTTCGACTGATGCACTTGTAGCCCTCCTGATTAGCAAACTAACCTAGTTTTCAAGGCCATGACACGTTCATGGAAGGACCCACTTAAGGAACGGCCCAGATCATGGGAACCACTTATTTAAATCTTCCTCCTAAAGCTCATAGGTCATTCCTACCTTCATCAAACGCTTGTGAGGAATCTCAAAAACTTCATCCCTTTGCCTCAGATTCCTCTTTAGGGCATTGTAAGCATAGTCAATCAAAACCCTCCTCCCAATACCACTCCCTCTTCTTGCTACCACCTCACTCTCTCCTAACAAATGCACCACTCCATTGTTCATCTCTCTTTCTATCAACTCCACCAATCTCTTCTTCGCTTCCTCTTCATCTCCACCCTCGATTCCACCATCATGGCCCACCATTGGTGTTTCATCACCACTCTCCCCACCATGTTGCCTCTCCAGCATTGGTGTTGCACCACCATTCTTCCCATCATGGTGGGCCACCTCCATCGGTGGGGCCCACATCTCATATCTGATGAACTCCTTCAGCCGGTCCACCAATGCCTGCTCGAATGACCCACCCTCATTCTGCATGTCCTTGTACCCATACCGAACCACACACCTAAACACAGCCAGCTCTCCCGGGCCCACGTGGCGGAACAAGAACCGTTCATCAGGCAAGACCTTGCTTATGGGGAGCGATTTGACTGATACAAACACTAGCACAGAGTGCAATGCTGGCACATTAGCAATGTAGTGCTTGAAGATGGGTGGGATCCCTTGAACGAGCTCCGAGTAGAAGAGTGCAATCCCAGGCAAGCGGGAGAAGCTGGGGTTGGTGGCAATCTCTCGTATCTTGTCCGGCGAGACCTTGTTGTCGAGCTCGTAGCTGTACTTCTTTCGGTATACGTAGTTCCATACACACATTACTATTACAAGGAATGCAGCGAAGGCTAGCGGGAGGTAGCCTCCTTGATCGAATTTGTAAAGGACGGAGCTGAGGTAGAGTAGTTCAACAGAGCCGATGATGAGGATGTATAAGATCACGAGGATGATGTGGGTTTTCCATATCATCACCATTATCAGCACCAGCAATGCAGATGTTAGAGTCATCACGAACACGACGGCAATCCCTGCATCATGGATGCCAATTCATCAAGATTAATACGTGCAACCTACTTTGATCCGATCCACGAGATCAAGACTCATCCATCATGGGTAATGATCTAGATGGCTGATGTAGAGTGGGCAAAGATGGACCATAGAAAGACCGATAGGAGGTGGAAGTGATCCGGACAACCTTAAATCAGTCGTATTTCGCAGATCGGGATGAGTTTTTTGACATATTATATATGATTTTAGGTAGGAGAACCTACTTGAGCTAACCAACGCTGCTATTCGGGGTTGCGCATGTCAGATTTGTGAGATTCTATCCGATCCACGGTCAAAAGTCTCCTTTAGTTTTGTTTTTACTATACATAATAAATTTTAGTTCGATTATAATTTTTGATCCTTTGAGCTGTAGAAGGCATGTCCAACATGTAAAAGGTTTAGAAAAATTAGGAGAACAACACAATTAGGCTAAATTGAAAACTTACTATTTTTGAAAACCATGAAGTCTATTAGGAATAGATACTATTTTTGGCTAAAAACCGTCTAAGCCTAGTAGGAATAAAGGCCGGTTATAAATAGTAAGTTTATTATTTATAATAAGTCGTGTTTTTAGGGTATTTGAATTGGAGTCTTAAGTTTAAAACTTGGTTTGAGTTCCTTATTCTGTAATTTTATTTTTTATCATCAATTAAATTATTTCAAATTTATTAAAAATTATTCATACTTTTATCTCTCGTGGATTCGAGAAAGTTCTATGAGGAGTCTAGAGACCTCCGTGAATTCGGAGTAGTTACTCCTTGAGGAAGATGTGATCAACCTCATCATGTCCCTCCCTGCAGCAAAGGCCCACCCAGAAAAGTAGTCCAAACAAATGATCCTAGCCATCAATTTTCAAATGTCGAAGTTGCCCATTTTCATTTTTACCATCCATTTAAGGGACACAATTGGTATGCTTAGGATAGTATGTCCGGAGCGACGTTCAATTGTGACCATCCATAGATAGGAGTCAATAGATAAAAGCTCTGGATCGACCATCCCACCTCATGAGAGAATCATTTACACAGAGACCAAATTTAGGTGTGGGCCCAACCAGTTGGACTACCCCGAGACCAAATCTTGGCCCCTGGTGGGTCAGGACACAAAACCTAATGGGCCACTTTGGCCCATTTCCAGGTGTATATATAGCTTGTGATGGGGATAATACCATATGCATTGCCGATCTTCGCGGTCGTCTTGAATCCGGCGGTAACTGCAACACAGGCAAACATGAGCAGGTAGTTGATCTCAGGTATGTAGACCTGACCCTCATACTTTGAAGATGTGTGGACAATCTTGACAAGAGGAAAGCAGCCGAGCGATAGGGACTGTTGGATGATGGAGAAGGTGCCGGAGATCATGGCTTGGCTGGCGATGATCGCCGCCAAGACAGCCACCACAAACATCGGCCAATATAAACGATCTGCACCATGAACAGTTGCATGTTATAAGTGATCCAAAATTGAGTGTTTGTTCAATGTCCCCAGTGAAACTATAGCAATGATCAATGGCTTCCATCACCTGGTATGGACCGATAGAAGGTATGTTTGAAGTCGCTGTTGTGCAAACGGAGATATGATGCTTGGCCCACATATGCTAAAATGATGGACGGGAAAGTTACCGAGCACATGCTTATCTGTATGGAACGGACTGTGAAGTGCCCAACGTCGGCGAACATCGCCTCAGTTCCTGTAGCATCAGATCATTGTAAGGGCATGCATTTACTTATACAACAATACACGTGAAACTATCGTGCTGTTCATCCAGTAAGGTTCTGCATGAACATGTTCATGCCTTGGTGATGTAGAAGGGGTCGTAGAGTCGTTTATGGACCTCCCAAAAAAAAAAGAAGCTAAGAAGGATCGAACACACTCAGCATAATTCGATAGGTAGACAGATTTTGTCAACAAGTCGAAATTCCGTCAGAAATTTCAGATTATTTGTTGTTTGGTTTCAGCCAATTTTGACCGGTCGACAGATCTTGTCGATAGGTTGAAATCTAGTTTGACACACTCAGCGTAGTTCGATAGGTCGATGGATTTTGTTGACAAGTCGAAATTCCATAAAAAAATCCAGATTGTTTGTTGTTTGGTTTTTGCCAATTTTGATAAGTCAACGGATCTTGTCGACAAGTTGAAATCTAGCTTGACCGGTTGATGGATCAGGCCGATAGGTCAAAAGTCCACCGACCCGTTTTACATTACAATCACGACCTTGACCCTTATAACGTGACAACCTCGAACCTTACCACATTACAATCACAACCTCGACTCGTGTAACATACAAATACAATCACAAACTCTTGTAATTTTGCTCGTAAATTTTCCTCTAAAAAAAGAAAAAAGAAAACCTCTCATCCATGTTTACAATCGCTGTGACAAATAACTGACTTCACGGAAACCTTCCGTCCAAAAAAACTCAACTATTATAACATGACAACCTTGAATCTTACTACATTACAGCCACGACCTCGATCCTTATAACATATCTTTAACTAGGAATTTATGTAGCATATGATCAATTTCTGGTGGTGAAGTTAGTGAACAAATGACAATCTTAACCCTTAACACATGACCACCTCGACCCCTTGAGGCATGAAAACCTCGAACTTGATAACCTTAACCCTCAACACATGACAACCTCGGCTCTTAACACATGACAACCTCGACACTTAACTCATGATAACTTCGACCATTAACAGATTGCACATGACAATAACCTCAACCCTTAATACATGACAACCTCGACTCTTAGCACATGACACCCTCAACCTGGACCCTTAACACTATAAGGATACCATTTATGGGGTTCACCATCATATATATGCGGAATCTACACCATCTATTAACTTCGAAATTTCATGGAATGTCATAGTTGGAGCCATGATCAACATCCGCCAACCACGTTGACCACATCACAAGAAAAATAGTTCGTATCAAACGAACATCGTTATAAATTATCAAGTTTTGTGGGCCACAAAGAGATCATGTCAGCAATAACTTAGTATATTTTCAAATAAATTAAGGGTTACAAAGAAAATGAATGGATTGGATCTAGATTCCATATGTCCAATAACAACTTCTGTCCATGTCACTTTTTTAGAATTGAATATGATGTAATTTTTTCTTCACTCAAAAACCGTATAACTATTGATGTAAGGACAAAGACAATTTGATTTAAAATACTTTTTTAAATTTTGTTATATGACTACCCTCAGAATATTTCAAACTTTCCTTCGATTCAAGAATTCGACCATACCATAGTGCTAGTACAGTCAATATCCCTTTCAAAAAGCTTCATAGATATTTTGATCAAAGTGAAAAGGATTTTAACCCAAAAGGATCCCCCCCCGGGTTCGAGGTCCTCTTGTTTGATGGGTTTTGTCAGTATTGTTTGTATAGTTTATGATAGGTGGGGCAGATAATTTTTTTTTTGTTTCCCGCCCGAATGGGCTAGGGTGTAATTTTTCTGCTATGTGAATGAAAGCTCTTTTGGTTTTTTATTTTTAATTTATTTTTATTTTCAAAAGCTTCTTTATTTTACCTTTTAATGTTAGATATAAGGCCATTGGCATATTTCTAAAAATGATGAAAATACCATTATGAGGTAGAAATCATGAGTAGTGATCTAGACTGTTCAAAATCTCATGGATAGTGATCTAGACTGGCTAGTGGACAGTAATCTAGATTAATCCTATCATCAAAATATGCAAATATATGACCCATTTTTATTATTATTTTCATCCATTTCAGAAATAGACACTGGGATGGCATGAATTTGGAACTAGGCCAGAAAACATTGTATCAAAACATGATTGATATAAGTCTATGAATCTCATGTTTTAGACATACATTTGCCCTACTTGATGAGTGGACCATCCTTAATTTTGGGTCAGGAGATGCTCCTAGTGTCCCCACATTATGAATTGACCACACGTGCCATGCTAGCAAGTGTGCTACAGATCACTTCTTTTCACCACAAGATTTCTATTGTAAGCATGTATTCACAATCACAACCTATACGTGCATATATGCATGCATGTGCATATTCTAGAGGGATGCAACTAACCTGTAATGGCGAGTACGACACCGCCAAGAGAAATCCATGCATCTTTCTTGTTTCTCCTGAAATAATCGATGATGTATTTTGGATTGAGGGCCTTGATAACGTGTGGATCGTATTTGGCAAAGTTGTAAATGCCAATGCCGCCGATCATTAGGAACCAGACGATGAGGATTGGTGCGAAGCTGTAGCCCACCTTATCAGTTCCAAATCTCTGAACTAAGAATAGGAAGATCAAGATGACAACTGATATCCATACAATCCTTCCTATAAAGAAAAATAAGAAGAAGACTTCAGTAAGTTCACTTACATTAAAAGATCATAATCAATCAACATGTGGGTCCTACCTTGGGTGGGACATATCCCACCATTCACACCATTTGAACATTTCTAGCCCTTGGCTTGGATGAAATGGGCCTTATCTTTTTAGGGTGTGTTTGGTTGCACCAAATATCATGATATTTCATTATTAATTGGAGTAATTAGTCATGAAATACAAACGCACCCTAAAAACTTGGCAAATAAACGTTTGTCACCCTCATCTTATGAGCTTGTTTATTGTCATCCACGTGTCATACGTGTACCAGATCCAAAACGTTCATCAGATCAGCCCTACTTTGGATAGGCCATTACCCAAAAAATCAAACATATTGTACAATCTTAACCGTCTGATTGGAGGATTATTTAGGAAGAAAATGGACGGTCAAAGAATATATGTATATATATATAACCGTTGTATTTTTCCCTCCAAAAGTCCTTTGATAGAATGAATAGGATCGTAGGATCGGTGCGATCTTTGGGGTCTACCCATCAAAGGGATAGCATGCTAGATGATCAGTTCAGGTCTTGTCTATGATAAAAGAGTAAGGAGCAGGTGTGGACGTGAACACAGAGATTACAGAAGATAATGCATACCTTCGGTCATGGCGCTTGTAGCTTCCTGTATCCCACCCACTGCAGACAAGACTACAACCAAAATTTCAAAACAATCCCACGTCAGCAAAGAACCCAAAACCTATCACCATTGATGATGATGATGATGATGATGATGCAAGTGGGGCATATGTGGCACGAATGAGAGGAATGATCTGAACCGTTGATATGTCAAAAATGAATTGATTATAGTCCACAAACCGAATGGATGGGACGATCCTGTCAGTTTTGGTAGTTGCCTATATGCATTTCTACCGTCAATCTTCGGGTAAAGGATTGGATTGCTTTTCCAGGCTAGTGAATGGAGGGTGAATATCAATCCAATTGTAAATATATTTCTATTTCAATGGTCCATGATGGACCACCTCATGAACCATTGTACAAATTACAGTGACCCAAATGGCAAGAGTTCGAATTCAATGCGCAGAAGGAGCACGGAGAGCTGGTATGTTCCATCAAATGTTTGTTTTTAGCCTTGTGGTATTGTCCAGCGCACCAAACACCGTTCCTTCTAAAAAATTCTTCTATCTTATTTTATTGCTTCGAGACGCGCACACACCACCACACACTCACGCCGTAGTGGAATTTCACCACCTATGGGTACTCGAACCCTCAACCAGGTGTTGAAACTCATGAGAGTCTACACCGGACTAATAGTAAGGACCCTGGTACGCCCATAGTTGAAACATTCATAAGGCGTAGAAGCTTTGGATCAAGCTAATAGTGAGTGTTATGCATGGGGTAAGATACGCGCACACCAACTCTCTGTGTGCACTGAAGGTACTCAATCTTTTGGTCTATAGCACAAGCAAAGATAGGCCATCAAAATCTCGCCCATGATAAGGTATACAGTGATCTGACCGTCCATCTTCCCATCCTCACTACGGTCGGACAGTAACCCCAAAATTCACCAACCAGAAGATCCCAACTGCCCGATCAACAGATCTTTCCCCATTCAATGTGGACATCCATCATTTTACTTACCATCCATTTAGAAACAACGAATCAGACAGATAGCATCACTGATGTAGAGCGGGTCACAGACAGTTTCATGGTGAAGATAGATCAGAAAAGGCCCAGTTGATGACAAAAGTGATCCGGACTGTCAGACTTTAAATCGGGGGTATCTCACAATCCGGAATGAGTTATTCGACGTACCATATATGATTTTGGGGTAGGATGAGCTACTTTAGTCGTAAGATTGCGCACTCCAAATTTACAAAATACCGCCAAATAGACCATTGAATCCCGTTTTATTTTCGTTTGTACTATTTATAATAGGTTTTAGTTTTAATACAACTCTTCATCCGTTGGGCTTTAGGAGTTGCGCCCGACATGAAAAGTTCTTAGAATAATTAGGAGAACATCATGGTTCAGCCAAATAGGACACTTACTATTTTTGGCCAAAAATCATGCGCACTAGTAGACATCACAACCGTCTATAAATAGTAAGTTGCGATTTCTAGTAGTTTTAGTCATAGTTTGATTCTGAAACTTCTCCCATGGCTTAGTATCCTTGTTTAAAGAGTTGTGAACTCATTTATTTCATTCATCAATCAAATTATGAATTTTATAGAATTTATTTCTATTTTGCTTCTTTTTACTCGTGGATTCAAAAAGTCTCTGAGAGAAGTCCAGATAAACTCGGTGGATTCGGAGTAGTTATCCTTGAAGACCATCAGGGAAAAAAAAAAATAAGTGAAAGAAGATAAGACCTGAGATGCATGGAGTGAGGATTCCGTCACCAATCACCATGGAAGTTCCAAGCATGGTCAAGAATAACAGAAGATACTTCGCGAATAGGCTCTTCTCGAACGTCGATTTCAGGTTCGATGCTCGGCGAAGACGATTGCTCGGCAGCTCAAGCTGGAAATTGGAAACGTCCCTATCTTCAGCTTGCTGGCTTGGAATCAAACCGACCTTAACGTAACGGCAGATCAGCGAATACAATGCGAATGTCCCACCTATGATCACAATCAAATTGTATAAATTAGAGTAATAAAATGTATCAAATCCAATGTTAGTTCTTCTTCAAATGTGAAACAAATGGTCTTGTGGGCCATCATTTTGATGGACCGTGGCTCATAAACCAAGCTGACCTGATCATGTTAAGAATCCAACCAGTGGTCCCCTATTAATTGTTGACGATGATTAAAAAAAAATAAATGGACTATGTTTTCGATAGTGGCACACTAGATCAATGGCCATGATCACCTTACACATGTGAAGCATGAATCATAAATGAGATCATTACCATCGCCGTTGTCGTTGGCATGGAGGACGATGAAGACGTACTTGATCAAGGTGAGCAAGGTGAGAGTATAGATGATCATCGACAACACACCCAAGATGTCATCGTTGTGGTTGATCCCGTTGGTGAAGGTGCTTGAGTACACGTATAAAGGCGATGTGCCGATGTCGCCATACACAATTCCAATGCTCTGGAAGGCTAGTTTTAGGATCATCGTCCAATCAACCATCTGCATTAATTATAAAATTTAGATGTTGTTTGGATGTGAAAAAGAGTTTTAGATATAAATGGTTTACCACCACATAGGGCTTGGGGCAGCAAATCCTCCAAAATCAACTCATGTGAAGGACTTGAATTTTTTATGGGCTTCAAGAGAGCAACAAAGTATGCATGCATTTGACCGATTGGACCTCCTCCACCGATTGCAATGGCTTTAAATGCAATCTGAAATAATATTTTAATAGTGGACATTCCATCTTTTCCTACTGTGTAGTTCATTTGATGATCAGTGAAGCTTTTTACTCTCTCTCTCTCTTTCAAATTAAATGTACCATGAATGTCACGTTGGCACCCATAAGTCATGAGTGTGTATTAATCATTATGTTCTATTATATATAATGTCATTCATCTGCAAAGACATTAAGCCTCTTGAATTTTACAATTACAAAGGTAATGGGGCTGAAACTGGGTAATCATTACATAACCTCAGGGCTGTTTGATTTTCCAAATCCCATTAAATGCCTTGTGAATCATTAATTATTATTCCTCCCCTGTTTGGAAATGCAAATGTATTTTTATTTCGAAAACCGAGTTAAAAAGACTGATATAAATTTTTGGGCTCCAACATGATATATATGATATATCTGTGCTATCTATCCATTTTAACGTAACATTTTGAGGCATGAGCTGAAAAATGAGGCTGATCCAACACTCAAGTGGCCCACACTAAAGGAAACAATGGTACTGATAAGTTTTTAACAGTAGATGTTTGATTCCCTGAATCTTGTGGTGTGGTCCACTTGAGCTTCGTATCAACCTCATTTTTTTGGTCAAGCCCTAAATTCAAGTTGCATAATAGATGGACGGTGTGTATAAGCCACGAACATCACAGTGGGCCCCACATATATTTGCCAGTATCATCAATTTAGAGCTCAAAAAAGGGAAATTTGCGACTGTGGACCCCACCTTTTATCCAATGGTTTTTTTGGAGCAATTCAAACGTAACTTGCGAACTTAGACCTGCTCGTGCGGACAGTGAATTTGACGATGAAAATACCCCTCCCTTCCTTTTGAAGATGAGCGCCGACGCTCCTCCAACTGAGAGTTGTACGAACGCCTCAAAAGAGATCAAAGTTACATGGCCCCACAGCTATGTATTTATTATATCCACAACGTTCATCCATATTTCGAGATCATTTTGGAGCATTATCCAGAAAAAAAATCATATCCAAAGATCAACTGGACCACACCACAAAGAGCAGCAGGAAAATTGATTTTCACCGTTAAAAATTTTGTAGGGCCCACCATAACATTTATTTTCCATCCAATCTATTCATAAGGTCACAAAAGCCTGGATGAAAAGGAAAAACGAATTTCATAATGATCCAAAACTTCTGTAACCCCTAAAAGGGTTTCAATGGTAGACGTTCAATTCCCTACTGCCTTTTACAGTGTGGTCCACTTGATAGTTAGATCGGTATTATGTTTCGTCTCAAGCCTTAATATGAGCTCGCCAAATAGATGGACGTTTTGGATATAACACAAACCTCATGATGGGACCCACAAAAGTAACAAACAAAAAAAAAAAAAAACACAGACAACCGCAGCGGCAGTGTGGCATATTTTTTATTTTTTATTTTTTTTTATTTTTTTTAACAAGGAGAACTTCTTCTCCCTTACAGTTTTCTCAAATACATAATTATGTTTATACGTATATATAAGTATATAAAAATATTTTTCTATCTTTTAATTCATTTCTTTGTCTATTTATTTAACAAGCATATCTCCTAAAATGGAATGATTTACTTAACATATCACGTATGATTTTAGGGTAGGAGAAGCTAATTTAGCGAACGAACCTAGTTATTTTCCAAGATTCCATCAGGTCGATAGTCGAAAATCCATTTCATTCTCTTCGTAGTCAATTTCAATCACTTCGTGGTCAAATTAGAAATTGAGCGGGGCAAATTGAAAATTGAGCAGGGTAAACATGAAATTCAGCGGGGCAAACTAGAAATTAAGTGGGGCAAAAATGAAATTCAGCATTACAAACATGAAATTGAGCGGGGCAAATTATAAATTGAGCGGGGCAAACATAAAATTCAGCAAGACAACTTAGAAATTAAGTGGGACAAACGTGAAATTCAGTGGGGGAAATATTAATTTCAGCGGGGCAAACATGAAATTCAGCAGGGTAAACTAGAAATTGAGCTGGGCAAACATGAAATTCAGCGGGACAACCTAGAAATTGAGCAGGACAAACATGAAATTCAGCGAGGGAAACATAAAATTGAGTGGGACAAACTAGAAATTCAGTGGGACAACCTAGAAATTGAGCGTGACAAACATGAAATTTAGCGGGGCAAACTAGAAATTCAGTGGGGTAAACTAGAAATTAAGTAGGGCAAACATGAAATTGAGTGGGGTAAACCGAAAATTGAGCAGGGCAAACTAGAAATTAAGTAGGGCAAACATGAAATTGAGTGGGGTAAACCGAAAATTGAGCAGGGCAAACTAGAAATTAAGTGAGGCAAACTAAAAATTGAGTAGGCAAACTGAAAATTGAGCGGGGCAAATTAGAAATTCAGCGTGGCAAACATGAAATTAAGTGAGGCAAACATTAAAGTGAGCGGGGCAAACTAGAAATTCAGCAGGGGAAACATGAAATTGTTGGCTGCTAGACATTTCAAAGGCAAAGTCAATATTATTGAGCAACGCTCGATATATTAAAGATTGAATCTCGATATGATCGAGACACTCTCGATATATCGATAAAAAAGCTACTTATAATTGATCTTAAACCGAACTTACTTATCTCAAATAAGCTACTTATCTACTATTGTAGGTATACAAAGTAATTTATTTCGGAGTATCCAAACAGGCCCTAAAAGCCAAATACCTTACCCCGTTGAATTTCATGTTTGTCCCACTCAATTTCTACGTTGCCCCCACTGAATTTCATGTTTCCCCCCGCCGAATTTCATGTTTGTCCCGCTCAATTTTTAGGTTGTCCCGCTGAATTTCATGTTTGCTCCACTCAATTTCTAATTTGCCTTGCTGAATTTCTAGTTTACCTTACTGAATTTCATGTTTCCCCTGTTGAATTTCAAGTTTGTCCCACTCAATTTCTAGGTTGTCCTGGTCAATTTCATGTTTGCCTCGCTCAATTTCATATTTACCCCGCTAAATTTCTAATTTGCCCCGCTGAAATTCATTAAATCCAGTGGGGGAAACATGAAATTCAGCGAGGTAAGGTATTGGCTTTTAGGGCCTGTTTGGATACCTCGAAATAAGTTACTTTGTATTACCTACAACAGTAGATAAGTAGCTTATTCGAGATAAGTAAGCTTGGTTTAAGATCAATTATAAGTAACTTTTTACTTAAAGTTACTTAATCACTTCAGCTTCAGAAGTAAAAACCAAGATAAGATACTTAATGCATAGGTAGCTTATATCAAGTTACTTACAATCCAAACTCCCCCATATCGACACTATTTTTCCAAATTTTATTTAATATAATTAAGATGTTGAAAACATCGAAACATGAAATTGAGGAAACCCACTTGTCTTAAGGTTTGATAGTGAAACAGGGTACAATGTTCATCTGCCATGGCTCAAGTATACTGCAACAACTAGCCACTCATGTGCATAAACATGGTATGCATTCATGCATATCAGCTCACTCAAATTAGGGCCCCTATTGTGGATGGAGGATGGCCCTAAAAATAGCCTAAATTTCTTTAATTTTTTTTTTTAAAAAAAAACTAAAAACACCCTAAATTTGAAAAAAGTGTTCCTCGATATTATCTAGAACTCTTCGATATTATCGACATGTAAACCTTGATATATCGCCTCATTGTCAATAATATCGAGCCAATACAATCCCCTATACGAAACATTTTGCCGTTGATATTTTCGATATATGGTCAAATATATTAATGGTAAGTCATTGATAATATGGAGTTTGGAACGATAGTATCGATAACTAATGACTTATGTCCATTGAGGTAGATGGAAAAACTCGTATCGACATATATCGATGACCCTTCGATAATAGCGAACTCAATATATCTCGATATATCGACCAATGATCAATAATATCGACTTTTCCTGTAAACTATCTAGCAAGCAACACTGAAAATTGCATAATTTATCGATATATCGAGAGTGTCTGGATCATATTGAGATTCAATCTTCGATATATCGAGCATTGCTCAATAATATCAACTTTGCATTTGAAATGTCTAGCAGGTAACAAAAAAAAATGTTGCTAAGATGCTTGAGGAGGTTGGGAGGTACGAATAAATATCAACCACATTTTGATACTTGTCATTTTTGATACATCATATATTGAGCCATTTCAATCAAAATGTCAGGATTCTCAGGGACAGAGGAATCTATGTTCTGGTATGTGTCTTATTCTTTAATCGTTGGAGCTTAAGAACTGTTCTTCATAAAAATAGTTCAAGTTAACACATGAGTTGTGTTTGGATGCAAAATGGAAATAGATTGAATTGCAAGCATTAGTTTAATTAGTGAAACCAATGATTTTTTCCTTGTGTTCATAATGAAGTAGTCCTCCAATTTTCAATTTGCCCAACTCAATTTTTAGTTTGCCCTGCTCAATTTTCAGTTTGCCCCACTCAATTTCTAGTTTGCCCCGCTTAATTTTCAGTTTGCCCCCCTCAATTTCTAGTTTGTCCCACTCAATTTTTGGTTTGCCCCGCTCAATTTCTAGTTTGCCCCGCTCAATTTTCAATTTGACTCGCTCAATTTCTAGTTTGCCCCGCTCAATTTTCGGTTTGCCCAACTCAATTTCTAATTTGCCTCGTTTAATTTTCAGTTTGCCCCGCTCAATTTCTAGTTTGCCCTGCTCAATTTTTGGTTTGCCCCACTCAATTTCTAGTTTACCTCGCTTAATTTCCGGTTTGCCCCACTTAATTGCTAGTTTGCCCCGCTCAATTTTTAATTTGCCTCACTCAATTTCTAGTTTGCCCTGCTCAATTTTCAGTTTGCCCCGCTCAATTTCTAGTTCACCCCACTTAATTTTCAATTTGCCCCGCTCAATTTCTAGTTTACCCCGCTCAATTTTTAGTTTGCCCCGCTTAATTTTCGGCTTGCCTTGCTCAATTTCTATTTTGCCCCGCTAAATTTTTGGTTTGCCCCGCTCAATTTCTAATTCACCCCGCTTAATTTTTGATTTGCCCTGCTTAATTTCTAGTTTACCCCGCTTAATTTTCGGTTTGCCTCGCTCAATTTCTAGTTTATCCCGCTCAATTTTCGGTTTGTCCCCCTTAATTTTCAGTTTGCCCCACGCAATTTCTAGTTTGTCTCGCTCAATTTTCAATTTACCCCGCTCAATTTCTAGTTTGCCCTGCTCAATTTTCAGTTTGTCCCGCTGAATTTCTAGTTTGCCCTGCTCAATTTTTGGTTTGCCTTGCTCAATTTCTAGTTTGCCCCGCTTAATTTCTGGTTTGCCACGCTCTATTTCTAGTTTGCCCCGCCCAATTTTAAGTTTGCCTCGCTTCATTTCTAGTTTGCCCTGCTCAATTTTCGGTTTGCCTCGCTCAATTTCTAGTCCCCGCTTAATTTTTAGTTTGCCCCGCTCAATTTCTAGTTTGCCCCACTCAATTTCCGGTTTGCCTCGCTCAATTTCTAGTTTGCCCCACTTAATTTTCAGTTTGCCTTGCTAAATTTCTGGTTTACCCCACTTAATTTCCAGTTTGCCTCGATTAATTTCTAGTTTACCTCACTCAATTTTCGATTTGCCCCGCTCAATCTTAATTTTCAATTTGCCCCGCTCAATTTCTAGTTTGCCCCGCTCAATTTCTAGTTTGCCCCGCTCAATTTTCGGTTTGTCCCGCTAAATTTCTAATTTACCCCGCTCAATTTTCAGTTTGCCCCGCTCAATTTCTAGTTTGCCCCGCTCAATTTTCAGTTTGCCCTACTCGATTCTAGTTTGCCTCACTCAATTTCTAGTTTGCTCCGCTCAATTTCTAGTTTGACCGTGAACTGATTGAAATTGACCGCGAAGAGAATGAAATGGATTTTCGACCATCGACCCGATGGAATCTTGAAAAATAACTAGGTTAGTTGGCTAAATTCGCTTCTCTTACCCCAAAATCATATGTGGTACATTAAATAAATCATTCAAGTTTAGGAGATATGCTTGTTAAATAAATAGACAAAGAAATGAATTAAAAGATAGAAAAATATTTTTATATACTTATATATACATATAAACATAATTATGTATTAGAGAAAAATGTAAGGGAGAAAAAACTCTTCTTGTTAAAAAAAAAAAAAAAACTGTCACCCTATCGCGACACTGCCGCCGTACCGGCGATAGTGCTGCGGCCGTCTATGTTTTTTTTTTTTTTTTTCGTTGCTTTTGTGGATCTCATCATGAGGTCTGTGTTATATCCAAACTGTCCATCTATTTGGCGAGCTCATATTAAGGCTTGAGACAAAAAATAAGATAGATCTAACTATCAAGTGGACTACAGTGTAAAAGCCAGTAGGGAATTGAACGTCTACCATTGAAACCCTTTTAGGGGTTATAGAAGTTTTGGATCATTATGAAATTTGTTTTTCCTCTTCATACAGGTCTTTGTGACCCTATGAATGAACTTAGATGGGGAGGATTTCTCACAAACATCAAAGTGGGCCCCCTAAAGGTTTCTAATGGTTGATGCTCATTCAACACTGTTTCCTATAATGTGATACACTTGAGATTTGGATATACCTCATTTTTGGTCTCATACCATAAAATGATCTGGAAAAATATATGGACGGCATGGATGAAAAGCATACATTATGGTGGGGCTCACAAACCATCGACCATCCGCCATTGGCCGGTGGCAAGGGGAGTACCCAATCCGTTTATGTGAAAGGAGGGGTATTTTCATCCCGAATTTCGCTGTCAATACGTGGAGATCTAAGCTTGCAAGGTAAGTTTGTATTGCTTCCCAAAAACCATTGGATAAAAGGTGGAGTCCAATATCGCAAATTTCTCCTCAAAAAATTAGCGTGAAAAGCAGTGGTAACAACACCATAATTACCGGAGGAAATGATTATTACCCACTTGCAATGTATTTATCACCGGAGGTTTGGAAAATCAAACACACCCTTATACATAATGTGTTGGATCATCATTGACATTTTGCTACAATCATTACGTTATACCATTGCTTGTTTTAGGAGATCATCATGTAAAGATTAATTTTTGAGTACGTAAGAATGTAATAATCACAATTTTTTTCATATATTTATTTTAAATGCGTATTTAACTTCTTCTTCTTTTTTTTTTTTTTTTTTGTGACGTAATTCTCTCTTAACCAAACACCTTGAAAACATAATAATAGCTAATTTTCTTTGAATTATACTAAAAATTTGAAAAACCAAAACTACTTTTATTGGATTTTGAAAAATAATCTTTTTACCGAGTTTATATTACAACTAATGGCTGTAATATACATTTAAAGCCATTACAAGCAAATACAAACAACTAAACAACTCTTGTAATTAAATTATTTGTAATTCCACTACAACTTAAGAATTTTATAAGCATCGAACGTACAAAGAATCTGATTTAAATATGATCGCACCTAAATAGGCAAGATGAACATCCCAAATCTCACACGTGCATGTTGCATGTATACACGAGTGGAGTGCTAGTGCTTGGCAACATTTCTAGTGATCCCTCTGAGACATAAGAGATGTGTGCAAGATCAAGCCTGATCTGGGCCACGGCTTGGACATCAAATGATCAGACAATCCTAACAGCTTGATTGGGGCAGGTCCAAAAATGGACGGTGGCCATTTATTTACACTTTTCTTCAAGCTGAAGAGTTACAATTGCCTAATCGGCATGGTCTTCATACCTTGGCCCCTGATAGTGGCTGCTGGAGGAGAGCCCTGGATCTTCTACACGTGTGTCCCATGAAAGATTTGTGCAATGAACTATAGGAATTTAGGAAAATGGTGTGACCCCTTAGATTAAATAAGCTTTAATATTTTTATATGATTTTTTATATGGAAAGACATAATCACCCTATTAAATAACTAACTCTAAAAAAGAAAGAAAATCCAAACAAAAATTCCTTTTTTGAGAATTTATTGAAAGATTTTCAAAATTAAGGTTTTTCTTGGGATATTATCCGGATAATCTCACTATGGATTAAAAAAATAATATAAATTAGTAGATACTTTTAAATATATAGTTATTAATTTAATCTTTAAAACTTTAAATAATTTTCACGTTGATATTGGGGTATTTACGCAATAGAATCTGAAAATGGAACCTACCGATATTTTGTAATTTTCGTGAGGTTATTGCAATAATATCAATTTGTTTCTTTTCGTTAGGATATCGCGATATTTTCAATATCTCGGAGAGATTTATCACTCTGACCTAAAAGCCTCAACCCCGCCCGAGAGGAATCAGTCCACGCAGGGGCTCTGTGGGGTCCATAGTAATGTATGGATTTAATCTACGCCGTTCATCCATTTTTCCTGATCATTTTATGATATAAACCCAAATATGAGATATATAAAAGGATGAAGTCGACCACAAAGTGGGGATTGATAGCCCGCCATTAAAGACTTCTTGGAGGCCGCAGAAGTTTTGGATCATGCTGACATTTGTGTTTTCGCTTCATCAACGTCCATGTGACCTTATGAACAGGTTGAATTGTAAATAAACACCACATTGGACCCTAGCAAGGTTTCAACGGTGGGTGTCATTATCGCCTCTGCTTCCTATGGTGTGGTCCACTTGAGCCTTGGATCTGCCCCCAATTTACGACTATAAGATAAAATGATATGGAAAAGTACATGGACGGCGTGGATAAAATCCAAACATTACAATGGCCCCTTGGAGGCCCAACCTAGACCATGGGGAGCGATATTATTTGTGTATGGGTAGTACAATATGCCGTCGGACCAGAGTTCCTGTGAGGCCCACCATGATGTATCTGTTTATGCACGGCATCCATCAACTTTTTCAAATCATTCTAAGTTATGATCCGAAAATTGAAGCATATCCAACGCTCTAATTGATCACACTAACTAGTGATCTCTGGTGTGGTCCACTCGAACTTTGGATCTACTTCATTTTCGGGCTCATAACTTATAATGACTTTAGAAAATGGATGGACTGTGTGGATAAAAATATAAATCACGGTGAGCCCCACAGGATCTCTGGTCGGACGGCTTATTGTCCGACCGGGGTTCGGACGCAAACCGCTCCCCATGGGCCATTTAAAATAATTTCCTAATTAAGTAGAATAACGTTGAGAAGAGGTTTCCTATATATCTCGACTATTGCTACAGATCCGGCCATTAGATTGCAGGATACATCTTTCAATAATCCAAACCGTTTATATGATGGCCCTCAACTTAGATGGGGAATAGATGAAAAATTAAAAGATCTCAACCATTGATCATTTCACGTTCTTCCTTCGTCCTTATCCTTTGAATAATCAAAGGGCTAAAATATTTCAATCCGAGACTTGTTTTTGGGTCTTTCAATCCACGGTGTGTCCCATCACACATACTTTCAATCCACGATGCCATTCGCTATTTTCGGTCAAACGCACCAAAAATAACGCAACACACTACTGTTATAGTTCACCACCACTTTGAAAACGGTGGTGACTCATAACCCTCACGTTCTGTCATCCAGACCATCCAATTTGTGGGCAACGCATATCTCTACCATTGCAGCGACCAAGTAATCCTGACCATCTAGAAATTACTCAAACATCTAAGTTTCGAAAATGCCATCCATTATTCAATAATTCTATCCTTTCGAGATACACGCGCAGCACAATTGCCAAAATATTCGGTGGCATACATGTACGGCGATATAAACTGTCTATCTATGGGGTCCTGTGAGGATGGAGCATGTAGCAAAAACTGCACTGATCGAATGATCCTAACCATCCAATTCATTGGTAATGAATGGACAGTCCACCTTCAACGAGCAAAATCAGATGGTCTAGCTTGTCTAAGAAGTGAGACTCTTCGGCTGTTCTCCATAAACAATGATAGAATTCATTCAGCCCACGTCGCTAAGGGCCTATTTAGGAGCGTAGATTTGGAACCCCTGGATTCGGAGACCCAAAGATTGGATACCCCCTGAATGGGCAATCCTACAGGTGTGCTTGGCACCCTGAAGTGTGATTCAACTTTAGGGCGTGTTTGATTTTCCAATTCCCAGGGAAATGCCCCGTGAATGGTAATAAATATTTCCCTCCTTAGTCGCCGCACTCTTCCCCGGCTTACTTTTTTGGGGGTAAAAACGGTAAATATTGTGGAATATTTGTGGGTCCCACTGTGATGCATATCATATATCTACACCATTCATCTATTATGTCATATGAATTTATAATATAAGCCAGACAATTAGGCATATCCAAAGCTCAAGTGGACCACACCATAGAAAAATGTGAATCAAATACTTACCGTTAAAAACTTCCTGAGGCCATTGTTTCTTTTGGTATAGGCCAGTTGGGTGTTGGATCAACTTCATTTTTCTTCTTTTATCTCAAAATGTTGTGATAAAATAGATGGACAGAACATATATATCATATACATCAAGATGGGGTTCTAAAATGGCCGCTACTACTTTTGAACTAATTTTCAAGAATGAAATTTTCATGAATATCCAAACAGGTGAAATGGTAATAATAAGCTATTTCCAGGGTACTTACTGTGTCCAGTGAAACGATAAAAATCAAATAAGCCCTTAATTCAAAAATACTTATGCATGGTGTATTTACAGGGATTTGAATTTAATTACTAAATCAACTTTGGAGATATATAATTTTTGATAATATGATTGTGATAAGACCGTTAAAATATATGCTTTGCTTGAAAATGATGAAATTCCAAATTTCAGATCGACTGCAGACACAAGATTATGTCTAAGTGACTAACCAATAATTTTTAATCATTGATTAATATGGACAATGTTTGGACGGTGCTGATCATCATTAGTGGGCCATGTGCCTAATAGAATGATACTGTACAGTGACATACATGTTATACCTGCAACTATTGAAATGGTTTTAGGTGTAATCCAAGCGCCCACTGTACATTACAAACCCCCGAAAACCCCCGGATCTACTTTACCGAACGACCCCTAAAAAGGATCCCACCAGAGTTACTGTATGCTGTCAAACAACAGTTACTTTATGCTGCCAAACAACCCCTCCAATCGACGGTGCCAAACGACCCCTAAAAAGGATCCCACCACATGTTGAGATGTCCATGATGTGGTCATGACATCCAAGCCGTTCATCATATGCGCCCCTTCATGCTCTACTTTTCACCCAAGAATAAGCCAATATAAAATCAAGGTGGACCACACCACTTAAAACCATGCCAAAAAAACAACGCAGTGGGACCCACCATAGTATTGGCATGGTTTTAGGTGGTGTGGTCCACCGTGCGGGCGGGAGCGGACTGCGTCCTACCCCCACCCACATGATAATCCGTCCGGGCGGCTTGGTGGGGCCCACCTTGATGTTAGATTTTTATCCACGCCGTTCATCCCTTTTCTCCGATCATTTTCCGGCATGATCCAGAAAATGAATCAGGTCCATAGCTCCATGCGACCACACCAAAGGAAGAAGCGGTGATAATGACACTCACCACCGAAACCTTTCTAGGGGCCACCGTAATGTTTTTTTACCATCCAACCTATTCAGAGGGTCATGTGGACCTGGATGAAGTGAAATCACAAATATTAGCTTGATCCGAAACTTTTACAGCTCCGAAGAAGTCTTTAATGGTGGGTGTTCAATCCCCACTTTGTGGTCCACTTAAGATTTATTTCTGCATAATTTTTAGTTTTATGTCTAAAATGATCTTTTAAGGGATGGACGGCGTGGATAAGACCTTTCCATTACGGTCGGGCCCACAGAGCCCTGCGCGGACGGATAATTGTACGGGTCGGGGTAGGACGCAATCCAGTTTCCGTAAAAGTATGCTAGGCCATTAAAGAATCCAGAAAGTCTTTCAGCAGCCGTACCGGGAGGGGATTAGCTGTTACCCAGTTAACACCCACTAACACCCTTACTGTGGGGCCCAGGTTGATGATATTTTGTATATCCACTCCGTCCATCTGTTTCTCCAGCCCAATTTAGGTAGTCTTATAAAATAGTATACACATATAATTATTAATTTGACCACACCACAGGAAACAGTGGTGATTGAGTGCCTCACCATTAAAATTTTCAAAGGGCCCATAGCAAGATTTTGGTAATGTTTATTTCCAATCCAACCTGTTGATAATGTCAAGAAGATCTTGATGAATGTAAATTACGAAATCTCATCTTGATTCAAAAGGTTTATGGCCCACAAATGTTTTTTAATGGCCGTTCATCACTATTTCTAGTGGTATGGTCCACCTGAGATTTGGAGATTCTCTATTTTTGGGATCTCATCCTAAAATGAGATGGAAAAACATATGGACGACGTGGATATACAACAAATACTTTGATATGGGCCCCACACGGTCAGGGTAACAACCACTAAGCTTTTACCCGGGTAACTGCTAATCCGCCCAACCTAACTGCTCCCTGTAGTGTGGCCCACTTGAATTTTATGTCAGTCTGATTTTTGGTTGACAAGGAGAACATGAAGCAGCGTACATGATGGTCGGATTGGATGTTTGTGTGTGTGTGTGTGTGAGAGAGAGAGAGAGAGAGAGAGAGAGAGAGAGAGAGAGAGAGAGAGACCTTGGAGCCATTGCTCTCAGCACCAGAGACTGTAGCTGCTTCAACGTCCCAAGAATCATACCTACGCAACTTCTCCCTCGAGAATTTCCTATCCTTCATTCCCTCTAAAGGAATTTCCATCTCTTCCTTCACATCTTCGGACGCTCCATCCACGCTGTTCGACATCTTCCTGAGAGAGAGAGAGCCGGTCAGCATGTGATCTCCAACAGTGCCGGGAATGGCTTTTTTCTTCCATTTATCCATGAAGAAATTGCATTAGCAGAATTTCTTACTCGCTCAGTTACAATTTTATTTATTTTTCCAAATTCACTAAATTCCTTCATTTTGCTAGAATTACCCCATAAAGCCTCTTTTTCAATAATATATATATATATATAAGTATTTATAGTTTCGAACTTCGAAAGCAAAAGAATCTTTAATTTCTCCAAAATTTAAAAATAAAGAGACAACCAAAAAAAATATTCTTTTTCTCTGATTAGAACCCAAAAAGTGACAGATTGAATAGAAGATTTACAGTCTCCAATACAAAGAAGCAATCAATCTCACTAAAAAATGAAAACCTAATATCAACCGCCCAATCTGAAAACCACTCAGTCCAAGAAAGAACACGGATATAGGTGACTTTCAACTGATTTGTGTGAAAATACCGCAAAATTCTTTGATCTGGAAGCTCTTTTGCGTCGAGAAATCGAAAGAAGGAGGAATTTCTTACGGTTTTTCGGATATGAGCTTCTCCCTTCAAAATGTAGAGAGAGAGAGAGAGAGAGAGAGAGAGAGAGAGAGACCTCAGAATTCAGTTTATAGGTAGAGGGTTGGACTCGACTTGGACGAGGATTGCCTTTCGCATGAAGTTAAGTGGGGCCCACCCTCATTTTTTTAAAATTATAAATCCCCATCCATCCGTTTTCGCAGGTCATTTTATAAAATGAGACAAAAAATTAGCGGATCTGAAACTAAGGCGGCCACCCTAAAGGGAAATGTGGAGAAAATGAGTCCAAAAATGAAGCAGATCCAAATCTACGGTGAACCACACCACAGGAAACACTGGGAACAATGGCGTCCACCATTGAAACCTTCATCAGGCCCATCATGATATTTATTTGCCATCCAACCTGTTTATAATTAAGGTCACGTAGACTTGAATGGGCTCCGTAAGTTTTCAATAATAAGCATTCAATCCTCATTGCCTCCTATGACTCATTTTTTGACTCATGGTATAAAATGGTATGAAAAAATATATGGACAGCATATATATATATATATATATATATATATATATATATATATATATATATATATATATATATATATATATATATATATATATATATATATAACACATACATCATGGTGGACTTACATGACTTTGCCATGTATACATAAGTACCAAGGTCCTTGTTGTGTTCTATGCTACTCAATATGAGCCTTTGGGTATATCGCTAATTTCCTGGGAACAGGTGTTTAAATCAATCTAGATTGAAGAGTAAATAACTTCATATGTTTAAATCAAAATTCACTTAAATTGTTGATCAATCTTGTATGCGCAATATCTTTCTCATATGTAGCATATTCGTGGGGAGTAACTAGTCAAATTGAGGGTAATGACCAGTAAAATAGAGTTAATGGACCAGACATGTAAAATGGGCAAAATATTCTAGTCAAAATTGTAACCCAACTTATTGACCCCCAGAGAACCTAAGAATTGATGTTAGTAAGTTTTGTGGGGCCCATCATGATGTGTGTCGAACATCAACACCATGCATTTGATGTGTCCCCTTTAGGTTATGAGATATCTCAAAAATCATCCGTATACAAAACTCAAGTGGGCCATACCATCTAAAACTATGTGAAGACATCCTAAAAAATATAAAAGCACTTGGTGGGGCCTACATGAGTTTTGAATGTGGCCGAGACTTGGTCCGACCCCTCATCCAAGTGGGACACACATAATGAGTGGGTTGGATATGTGAATCACATTTAGGCAGGCCCAATATATAATTATGAATGTTTTAAGGAAACCCCTCTCCACTATATTTAGGTGAGTTACTCATTACCCTAACCAGAGTAAACTCTATGGGTCCACCGTTATTTATTTATTTTATCCACTCCGTTCATCCATGTTAACAGATAATTTGAGGTCTAAAGAATGGAAGGAAAGCATATCCAAAGCTCAAGTGGACCACACCATAAGAAATAGTGTGATTGAACCTCTACTATTGTAAAATTCTAGGAGGCCATAGAAGTTTTAGATTAAGCTGATGTTTGTGTTTTCTCTTCATTCATATCTTTTTGATATTATGAACAGGTTGGATGGCAAATAAACATTACTGTGGGCCTAATGAAGGTATCAATGGTGGAAATCATTATTCCACACTGTTTCGTGTGGCATGGTCCACTTGAGTTTTGGACTGTTCACGAGTCGAGCTAGCTCAACTTGGCTCAAGTCAGCTCGGATTGACTTGGCTTGAATGGCCGACTTGGGCTGAGTCAAGTTGTTTTTTGTAGCTTGTGTTGAGTTCGAGCCGAGTTCGACCAAGTGGTATTTCAACTCGACTCGGCTCGTTATTAATTTTATAATTTATTAAATATTATATATATATGGGAAAAAGTTCAATACGGTCGAGCTCATGGGACTTCTCATAAGGTCGAGCTGTGTGGGCTCCACCGTGATGGGTGTCGAACATCTACCCCATTATCAGATGCACCATTCCATGGTGGGCCTGGGGCTTAAAATCAAGTCAATCCGTGACTTTTTTGTGCCACACCACATACAAAAGTTGTGGGGGATTACCCTCCATTAAAATATTCATAATCATTTGTTGGGCCCATCGAGATGTAGTTCACAAATCTAGCCCATCCATTATGTGTCTCCCACTTGGATGAGGAGTCAGACCAAGTTTCATATGCATCAAAATTTCAGGTGGGCCCCACCAAGTGCTTTTATATGTTTTAGGCATTTCTTCACATGATTTTAGATGGTATGGCCCACCTAAGTTCTGTATACGGCTGATTTTTGGGATATCCCATAATTTAAAGGGGGCTTATCAAATGCATGGTGTTGATGGTCGACACGCATCACAGTGGGGCCCACACAGCTCGACCTCATGGGAAGTTCCTATGAACTTGGCTGTATAGAACCTTTTCCCAATATATATCACCCGACCCCACCCAACCCTAGCCCTTTCCCCTTCTTCTCTTTCTCTACCCGCCGCACGCCTGCCCGACGCCCAACCACTAAAAATCCACAAGACGACCACCACCGGTCCACCGGCGCACGCTGCCTACCTATTCCTACCCGCTGCCTGCCCGCTCATTTTCGCCAAGCGAAGAAGACGACACAGCCGCGCGCCCAATCCCGCCCTATAAGGTTAGTGCTTACCTGTCTCCACATCCATGCCTTTGGGTGGATGTCCAAACATGACCATACTTCTTAGTCTGGCCACAAATCTTTTTCTTTTTTCTTTTTTGCCTTTTTTCCAAATCATCTAATGCAACCATGATTCAAATTTGGACACAGTTGAGCAATTAGAGATGGATTAGGAGAATGAACACGATTGAGCAATTAGAGATGGATTCGGATTTGTTCTCTCATTTGAGCATTAGTTTGTGTATCCTTCGTTCTGATCTAGTTGAGACGACCATTCTCAATGTTTGTGTTGGGTTTGTATTGCTTATGGTGTAGCCCACCCTGTCATTTGACCTATGCCCGTGACAGCCATTGGTGTGACTGATTTTACCTCCCCAGTTCCCACCCACCAATCTCTTCTTTGTGAAAACTACAGTCGCCCACTTGTGCTGCATACCACCTTGAGACCATTAGTAACTGTTAGATATGTGTACTGCATATGGACAGCCAAGATGGGCTACAGGAATTGTCCACAACATTGTCTATAGTAAAAAATCTTAAAGATTTGTGGCTAGGATCTTCGAATCTAGGAGATTTTGTGTGTGGCCAAACATATGAACAGACCAAATCCCATAAATGTGAGTGCTTGTTAACTAACTTAGACATTAGTGTTTATAGCACCAAGTCACACACAGTAATGCTGGTATGCATGGGACACCTGAGTCATGTATCAGGTGGAACCAGCAGTGTATTTCATTTCGGGTTGGTTAACTGCCATGTAGACCATACGTTTTCTGAAAAAAATAAAAATAAAAAAAATTTGATGGTCTAGAACAGTTTTAACTTGCAAATTGTTTTGGTCCATCTGTTGTTTTCATATCATACCTGCAGTGAAGAGAAATCATCTTCACTATAGGTATGATATGATAAATGCTTCAGATGTCATACCCACAAGCAAAGTTAGCCCTAGTGCGGCTAGAAAACCTCAGTAACATTGAAATCACTTGAGAGAGAGAGAAAGGCATAATATAAAATATTAACTAATCAAACCATAAATCAGCAATTAATAAAACTCTCATTGATTTACAACATAAGTGAAAATCCTAAAGACGCGTGGATAATGATTGAGCTAAAAGATCTATTAGCTATAATGACCTAAATTTGCAGATTGTGGTCTTTGCTCTATTATTGTCCTTACAGTCCTATGTAAGCCATAAAAGCCCAATCCCTTCACCATCACTTCCATGTATGGATATATAATAAAATGCTCGCGAAAAGCACAAGGTTTTAATTAGTTTATACAAGTGAGGGCCATGTTTTAGTGATCCAAACCGCTGATATAATTGGTTTATTGTGAATGGTCCATGGACAAAAAATCTCATTAATTAGAAGGTCCTTACTCTATATTATTCAATTCCTTTTTCTTCAAATGGGTGCATTGTATTTTCTTTTTTAGTCATTTATTTGTTGGCCACCTATTGAAGTGTTGGATTTTATTTTATTTTCTTTTTGATGGGACATCAAACCCTTAAATAACCTAGGGCAATTTAAGTAAAGTTCTATGAGAATGAGTTGTTCATTACAAGTCATGGTAACTAGCTATTCTATTCCTTGTTCATCAAATACCTAAAACAACAGTAATTAATTGTAGCACATATAGGAGGTTAATATGAATAATGGCACATCGACACATGTGACACCAAGGGTGCTAAGAGTATGTTTGAATGCATGATTAGGTTGTATTGCATTACATTAGGTAGGATGCAAATTCTATCTGGTATTTAGAATCAATGAAAAAGATTAGATTAATCCAGGTACTTAACCTTTTAGTTCTAATTGGAAATACAACGAGATTTCTAGTGAATTTTGAAATCCACTATATCTGTTAACCCCACATTAATGCATATGTTTTATCCACATGATCCATATATATGCACCCTTTAAATGTGACGCTCGAGTTGCATATTAATATGGATGACTAACATCAATTACAAAAACTAGAAAGTTGATTATAATTCTGATGTTCACCAAACACTAGTTTTTTATAATATAATATTTTTACTGACGGAAGAATTCGATCCCAAATGCTAGATTATATAGTCAAAATACTATGATATTTCTAGACATATAATGGATGGGCTGGATTGTGAGAGGCATAATCTTATAATTTGATATTTTCAAGAAACTATTATACTTTGCAGATTGTGGGAGTTATATTTGATCTTTTCTCATTATTTTAAGAAACTATTATACTTTCACTTAGTGATGCTTAATATGTATTACATTTATTTTCTTAAATTATTATTGTGAATTGTTAGTTCATAATTGTGACTTGTGATTGTGATTTGTAAGTTAGATAATTATTTACCCGTTTGATGATTTATATGTGGTCATATATAGATATGGTGTTTTTTGGTGGCATATAAATCGCTCAAATTGTCCTATTTTGAATAGTTCAAGGTTAGATTGATAGTATGCTTTCATATAATCTATTTAAATGTTCATGTCTAATCCGCGGTCCATCTCCTCATTTCTCTTTGAATATGTTTCTTCCGTTCCGTATCCAATGTCAAATATTTTTACAGCTTTAAATATTTGGCATCGAAATGTAACGAAAGATTAACTTATTTGAAGAGGCATGGGGAGATGCTATTGAATTTTTAGTGTGGACGTTTAAATGAGAATATGAAAGTATTACAATCTATCCAACCTTGGATGGGTAACTAATTTAGGATTTAATTGAGCAGTGGTCCCTGGAAGATGGGAAGCATTGTTATGACCATGACGAATCTGTCCATTTCTTATGTACAACAATATGGGTGGCCTGGTCACTTGGACATGCCCGTGTTTATGTATTAACTCGAAATTGATGGAGCAGACCCGGATATGTGTCGGAGCTATTCGGATGTTGAGCGGGGGTCCCTGGAAGGTTCGAACTGCTGATATTTATTTTTTCCCTTCATCACTGTCTGTGTGATCTTGTGAATAGGTTGGATGATAAATAAACATCACTACAGGCCCTAGAAAGGTTTCGATGATGGAAATCATTATACCCACTTTTTCTTGTGGTATGGTCCACTTGAGTTTTGGATATGATTCAATTTTGGTTTCAACCCCTAAAATGATCTGGAAAAGAAGATGGATGGTGTTGATAAACTACATATATTTACAGTGGGTATAATAATTTCCTAACCGTAAACCTAAACTTAAACCCGAACCTGAACCCGAATTCCTAAACCTAAACCTAAACCTATTCTCAAATCCATAAACCTATAACCTATTACCTAAACCTAAACCTATAACCTATAACCTATAACCTAAACCTAAACCTAAACCTAAACCTATAGCTTAAACCTATAACCTATAACCTTAACTTAAACATAAACCTACACTTATAACCTATAACCTAAACCCTAAACCTAAAACCCAAACGTAAACCTGGTCTTGAACCCGAACCCGATTTCCTAAACATGAGAATTTGTTTGTGTGGAGCACGAAGGAAAAGTTGGCTTGTCCTACATGTAATATTGAGACTTGTTCAATGTCATTGAAGCATGGTAAAAAAATGTGTTATATGGGCCATCGTCGCCTACTTCCTAGCGATCATAGTTAGCGCAGGAAGATAATGATCTTTGATGGCAAATAAGATCATAAGCCACCATCGAAAGAGGTATCTGGAGAAGATGTGATACAACAACTAAGTAACATTAGAGAGGTTAGATTTGGTAAGGTACCACACTTGAAGAAGAGGAAACGTACAATACATTGGAGTATAACTGGAGGAAGAAGAGCAGTTTTTTAGTTGTCCTATTGGAGTGATCTAAAATTGCGATACAACTTAGATGTCATGCATATTGAGAAAAATATATGTGACAATGTCTTCGGAACATTGATGAACATAGAGAAGAAAATAAAAGACAGTTTCAAGGCTCGATTGGATTTACAAGCAATGGATTTAAGGAAAGAGTTACACTTACAACCACATGGAAATTCATATACTATAACACCAGTCTATTACACATTGACAAAACTAGAGAAAAAGTGTTTATGTCAATGGTTGAGGTCGGTGAAGTTTTTCGATGGGTATGCGTCAAATATATCTCGGCGCATAAACATTACGAACTGTAAGATAACAGGAATGAAAAGTCATGATTGTCACGTCCTTTTACAACGTCTACTATCGATTGCGATTCATGAACTCCTGAGCAAAGATATCAATGTGGCGCTAATTGAGTTGGGAATATTCTTTAAGGATTTGTGTTCGAAATCGTTTAATGTAGATGTCATTAAACGACCGGAGAGAGATATTGTCATAATCCTTTATAAACTTGAAAGAATATTTCCACCTATATTTTTCGATGTCATGGTACACCTAGTGATTCACTTACCGCACGAGGCGAAGCTTGCTGGCCCAGTACAATATTGTTGGATGTATCACATCAAAAGGTGATAGAACTTATTAAAATTTTTTTTCATTCCATAAACTACATATATCCATGTTTTCATACGTATAACATAGTGATTTTGTGCACAGATACCTTCACACACTAAAACGATTTGTGAGGGATAAGGCACATCCAGATGGATCCATTGTTGAGGCGTACATTGATAATGAGTGTCTGACATTTTGCTCCATGTATTTTCGTGGCATAGAGACCAGATTTAACCGAGAAGATTGGAATGCCGATGAAGGGCAAGAGCATGAATAAGGACTCATATCTGTATTCGCACATAATATCCATCCTTTAGGATATCCGACGTTTTAGGATATGACCTTGGGAATTAAGCAAAAGTGTGGTAGTATGTGTTACATAATTGTGAAGAAATATAGTCATACTTAGAGGAAGTCTTCCCTCGATAATTGTATCTCTACATACGATGTTCTTAATGTTTCTTGTTGATGACGTCCCAATTATGTGTAGTGAATACATCGAGCAGATGAAGTCCCAATACCTGATAAATTATGATCAAATGCATTAGAATCAGTTTCTAGAATGGTTCACAAAACGTGTAAGATTTCATCTTGTATCTCACTACACTTAGAATTTTGTTGTATTACATAATATTTAGACCTAAGAAAATTCTTAAACAATTACATTCTGTACGTGATAATAGATGAAGACGTTGTGCGCTAGCAACTCTGCGGATGCGTCTGATGCACTATACTCACTGGCGTGTGGCCCTGATAGTTGTGTATCTAGATATACAAGTTATGTTGTAAACGGGATTCAGTTTCATAATGAGAGCGTGAGAAGTATAGGACCACACAAAATAGTGGGGTGGTTGTGAAGGGAAAACATAAGGATGTAGAAATTGACTTTTATATCATTTTGACGAATGTTATTGAGCTGAGTTATTGTATGAGAAAGTGGGTGTACTTATTTACATGTGATTGGTGGGACATTGAAAATAAGAAGTTGGGAATACAGACTGACAACTACTTTATGAGTGTAAATTTATCTCGTAAGTGGTTTAATGACGACCCATATGTCCTCGCCAGCTAAGCCGAACAAGTATTTTGCCTCGCTAACACAAAGTTAGCCGGCTCTTGGCACGTGGTGCAGAAAATAAAGCCCATGAACATATTTGACGTTCTCGAACCAGATGTTGAAGATAGCGAGGGTGGAAAAATGAAACGTCTAGGGTTAAACAAGCATATCAAGAAGACATGCCATCTAAGGATAGAGGGGCTGATTCAAATATTGATATTGATATGGTGCAATTAGATAGAGATGATGTGCCACCTGATCATGTTGATGCCTCAATAATACATGACATTGTTGGAGATGATAGTCGCTTCATTGATGATGACATTGCAGACAATGAAGATGAAATATTGATCAATGATAGTGATGGTGAAGAAGAAATAGTCCTAAGCGATAGTGATACAAACGACGATTATTAAATGTACACATGATTTACATTTCATTTTTTAATTTGAATAATTTGATTATTACATGTATACATGTTTTACAAGTCATAATTTATTTCTTTAATTAACTTATTTATAATCCATATTTGCAGTTGAGTCAATTTTCAATTTTTGATCATGTTCTCCTCAAACCGGAGTGTAGCGAAAGCACGTAACATACTTCATCAGCTGTTGCGAATGGACTTTTCGACCCTATCTTCTTCTGGTAGGGCCAAAGAGATACCCAGTCTGGTTGATGAGTGTAAGGAGGAATATATCGACGATAACTCAGATGAAAGATTATACAATTTAAAAAAAATTTCGAACCTGATGGAGAAATATAACCATGAAAAACTTCATATGGAAGATGCGGTTTTGTCACTTGCACATCTGAATGGAGTCCCAAGAGATCAGATTTCTCTTATTGTAACTGGCATGTTGGCTGTAACAATGTCGAGTGCTTCACATAGCTTGACATATACTTCTACAGCGTACGATAACTTACACAGGAAGTACTTCAGATAGTTGATTTGAAGTTATTTTATATTACAATGAAATACATGTATTTAATATAGAATGACAATGTGTAATGAAAATTTCAAAATTTACTAGAATGTTTACGTTTTTATTATATTCTGCTTGCATTATAGTATAATGGTCTAATCATATTTTAATCATCTCTCTAAGTATAAACACAAATTCATTCTACCATCAACACTACTTGTATAATGTTTTAGTTTATTTCACTTGCACTATAAAGTTTCATGTATTTATTATACTGATGTTCATACACTTGTACTGATATTGTTTAAATTTATAAGTTCGTAGTTTGCACATATTCAGTCATAGTATCAAGTGGGATATTACGTCGTTCACGCACTGAATTTACCCCTTTCACCCGTGATGCGATGGAGACAGCATCGACGTCACATGCTGCATTACAGGCGTCTGATCCCTTGATTGCGCATATACCGAGCACTGCATATAAGTCTAGATATATATTTCTTTTAGTGACTTCTGTTTATGTTTAAACTTACATATTTTTTTTGCGACAGCATCGTCGACCAGCAGATGAGGACGTGGACCCACTCATGGGTTAGTTTTAAAGCGACTTATGCGTGAGGGTAGGGTGAGATAGAGTTCCCATTAGATTGCCTTAGACCTGTTGGGGACAATGCCAGGTTGTTTACAGTGGAGGTCGGTGTCCTATGCCGATCTCTAATTCCGTTGGGCAGACGTGACAAATGATATGCAGCAACTTATCCGTCAGCACCTTACGGTAAATTTTAATAAATTAAATTTTCTTTTATAAAAGTTCATTTACGGTTAAATTATTTTCTTAATAAATTTATTGCCTTAATCTATTATTTATGAAACCGCGGGATAAATTTATCTAAGATTTGAGTGCTTCATACATTTTTCATGTCGTCGACGACATAATTAGAAAGCAGTTCAAGGAGTACCGCGAAGAGTTACACCAGCGGTACAGGCAGTGCAGGACCCACAAGGAGGCCGTACTGTCCGCACCTTCGCACATGACTATCGATGACTGGCGGATACTCTATGAGAAATTTTCGTCTAAGGCTTTTCAAGTAATATTTACATATTTATAATATCTTAAGGTAACAATTAAATTCATAATTAATAACAATGTATTATGAATAATGTGTTCAGAAGAGAAGCAGAATAAATTCTGCGAATAGGGAAAAGTTAGAAGTGAACCACGTAAATGGTTCAAAGTTATTTGTACGATATCGTTACGACATGGTAAAAAATTACTGTTGATTATTAAGTTGATATATTCTTTCTATGCATTTATATTAACTCAATTGTCCTTTCGATTGCGTAGCGAGATTCCGTTACCAGCCAGGAGCCTGGACCAGTAGACCTCTATAAAGGGACTCACTATCGGCAGGCGACGGGATTTGAGTTCATCCTAGAGCTTACGAGAATTGGGTAAAAATTCTTACATTATAAAATTTAATTGCATTGTTTATAATAATGTCATTTGTTATGAAAATTCATATGTTTTCATTACAGACGGCGATGGACACCATACGCAGTCAGCCCACTCCCGATGGTAGTCAGCAGAGTGAGCCATATATCCTGAGCGAGGTGCTTGGCACCCATTATAGATATGTGCGTGGGCTTGGCCATGGTGTCAAGCTCATGACACCCGCTAGAACTACCTCCAGTCGATCCGTCGCTGGGGAGAGCGCCCTACGCCGAGCTGATATGGCAGAGAGAGAGAGAGGTTCATTAGCTACGGCTCGTCGTCGATGACATCAGAGAGCAGTGGGAGAGGCAAAGGGAGGAGCAGAGGCGTAGGGAAGAAGAGGATCAGAGGCGGAGAGAGGAGCAAAGACGTATGGAGGAGTAGAGGCAGAGGGAGGAGGAGAGGCAACGGGAGGAGGAGGAGCAGAGGCGGAGAGAGGAGGAGAGGCGACGAGAGGAGCAGGAGAGGAGGATCGAGGAGATGCGAGTGGAGTATGAGCGACGGATGCAGGAGATGTTTCAGGCTTTCGCTGCAAGCTTTACCACCGATGCCCCACCACCTCCGCCTTCATTTACGTGATTTTTTTTTATTTGTGATTTATTTTATATACATTCGTTAAACTTATATGTATTTGTGCGTGGATGAATGTGTGTTGTATATATATGGATGTGGATAGGATTATTTGTGTATAAATGGATGTGGTTTGTGTTTGGATGGATGTAGATGTGAATATGATGAAAATGTATTGTAACAGATGTATATTAGGAATTTTTTCCCAAATTTTTTTTTAAAAAAAAAGAGAGACCATTACCGATGAAATATTTCGTTGGTAATAGTAAATCGAAAACTTTTACCTACGAAGGTAAAAACTGTGGATGAAACTTTTACCTACGAAATATTTCGTAAATAAAAGTTTATACCGGTGAAATAGTTCATAGATACGAGTTTCATCCACGGTTTTTACCGACAAAATATGTCGTAGGTATAAACTTTTACCTACGAAATATTTCGTCGATATAAGCTTTGTTTACCGACAAAATATATTATTTTTTCCTACCAAAATTAACATGTTTTGCTGACAAATTTTTTCATTAGTATTTGTTTTACCATTGTCGACGAAGTAATATTTCGTCGGAAAATGCCTTTAGCCATGGTCTTATCGCGGTGATCTTTCTGACGACATATTTCGTCGGTAATAATAATTACCGATGAAAAAAGATGAAATACCGATGAATTATATTGTCGGTAAAAAAGCAATTTCCAATAGTGCGAAGATGATCTATCATTCCTCTCAACCAAACACCTACTTTGAACACTTCTATCACCGACATATACTCAACTTCAGTTGTAGAAGGTGTCACCACAGACTAAAGCTTCGACATACAACTGATCGCTCCACCCACTAACACAAATGAGTAACTGAAAGTCGACCTTCTATTATCCACACTTCCTACGTAATCTGAATTCACATTGTCGTCTAATTTTTCAAATCTCAAGATGTAGTCATGCGTACTTCAAATATATTGAAGTATCCACTTCACTTTCTACCAGTGTTTTTTTTCGGAGTTAGACATATATCTTCTAACAACGCCTATGACATGTGAAATATCTAGTCTCATATAGACTATGACATATATCAAGCTGCTAATCATTCTCGAATAAGGCACACAAGGCATAACATGCTTTTCTTTATCTATTTTAAGACACTATTAAGAAAAAAGCCTAAAATGAGCCACATGGGGAACGCTGACTGACTTTGCCTTACCCATTACATACTTCACCAATACCTTCTCAAGGTATTTCACCTGAGATAACCACAGTTTACTCCTCTTCCTATCTTTATGTATGTCAATGCTAAGAATCCTCTTTGCAGCCCTTAGATCTTTCATCTCAAATGTCTATGATAATTGAATCTTTGGTATGTCGATATCAGACATGCTATGACTGACGATAAGCATGTCATCAACATGCAATACCAATATAATGGACGTTTCCTCACTAAGTTTCTTGTGATAAACACAATGATCATACTCACTCCTAGTAAACCCCTGACTCACCATGAAAGAATCAAATTTCTTGTACCACCACCTACGTGACTGTTTCAAGTCATACAACTACCTCATCAACCTATAAACCTTGTTCTTTGTCCCTAGTATTTTGAAATCTTCTGGTTATTTCATGTAAATCTACTCTTCCAATTTCCCATGTAGGAAAGCAGTTTTCATACCCATCTATTCTAGCTCAAGACTGTATTGGGCAACTAATGCCAATATGAATCTGATAGATACTTGCTTCACCAAGTGCGCAAATATCTAAGTGAAGTCAACACCTTCCGTCTGAGTATATCCATTCACTATCAACCTTTCCTTGTACCTATCATATTACTTCTTGAAAATTCACTTGGACACAATCACTTTGTGGCTAATGGGAAGCTCCACTAACTCCCACGTATCATTCTTATACAGGGAGTTTACCTCGTCATGCATTGTTGTTTTCCACTTTTTAGCATCTACATCATCAAAAGCCTCCTAAAAAGTAGATGGATTTCCCTCGTCTGTAATGAGGACAAACGCAACATTTGATTTATCAATATATCTTATTGGTAATCTACGATCCCTTGACAGATTCTTTCTCATAGGTGGTTGATCCACCTGCTCCTGTACCTCAGTCTACGTCTCAGTATTAGCCTATGTCTCATCTCTATCTATCTAAACATCCACAACCAACTTTTTCGCTTCCTTGTACTTATCCTTACGGAACTAGGATCCTTCATAAAAGTTGACATCACGATTAAGGATGATTTTTTATGTGACCCGGTCATAAAGCCTGTAGCCTTTCACACTATTTACGTGGCCAATAAAGATGTACTTTTTAGCCCTTTAGTCTAGCTTATCTCTTTTAACTGATGGTACGTGAGAGTAAGTGTCATAACCAAATACTCACAGCCTCGAATAGTCAATCTATTGATGACTCCACACTTTCTCTAGAATTTTACAATCTATAGTGGTAGAAGGGGACTGATTCACCAAGTAATAAGCTATTTTAACAGCCTTAATTCACATTTTCTTGCCCAACACAACATTATTCATCATGTATCGGGCCCTCTCCAAGAGAGTCTGATTTATCTATTCTGCCACATCATTCTGCTCTGGTGTGTGGTCCTTACAAAATTGAATGAATTCCTCCACCTTTATCTATCCTCAACACTTTCACATTTCACCCTGAATGTTTTTCCACCATTGCCTTCCACTGTTTGAAGTTGGTAAAAACCTCGGATTTATTTTTCATAAAATAAACTCACACCCCCATACTTTTCTGGAATAGTCATCAATAAACATAACAAACCATGACACATTCGACAAGAAAGTACGGTCGATGACTCCCATACATCAGAATGCATATAATCCAAAACCCCCTTAAAAACATAATTTCCAGACTTAAAAGATAATTTTGACTGTTTATCACATATACAATGCTCGCATATACTAAAATTAATGCTTTTAAAAATTAGAATTAAACAATGGTCAGAAAGTACCTTCATGCCTAGCTCGCCATGTGGCTTAATCACGCATGCCACATACGTGCAAACGTGGAATCCACTATAGACACTGCAACTCCACCAATGAAGTGCTCCCAATCAACCTGGAAAGGTTACCATCCCTTTGTGCCATCACAATACGAGTGTCCCCTTTAAAACCTTAAGGACACGACATGATCGAACCTGGTGAATTTGCACTCAAGTGCCTTTAATGCACCCAAAGATATCAGACTCTTCCTTAGCTCAGGAAAGTGTCTTACTTCGGTCAATATATGTTCCATGCCATCAAACATTTTGATGCGCACCAATCCAACACTAACCACATTATAAGCATTGTCAGTGCCCATAAACACCCGACCACCATCGCACTCATTGTAGTCAGTGAACCAACTCCTATTAGGGATCATGTGATACAGAGCCCCAGTATTCAAAATCAATTCATCGTAGAAATACCTAAATTTTGATGTGGTCAACACGTCACTACCACTCACATCCTCACTAGATTCCACAGTTTAGGCCTCTCTAAAAGAACTATTTGATTTTTCCTTCCTCGACCGAGGATTCTAACAATCCTTTTTCATGTACCCTATCATGCCACAATTTCAGTACTTCAGTTTGCATTTGCACTTAGATTTGGATCTTGATTGTGAAGATTCATTATCCCGGTCAAAATTTTTTCCCTTTATAACCAGTGCATCTGTAAATGCACTCACGTCACCGCTTTTCTTTGTGCATCTATAAATGCACTCATGTCATCATTTTTCTTTTTAGACCACACCATTGGTCTGTTCTTCAAGCAGTGGATCTGATTAACCTTGCTATACTACTGATAATTTGGTTTGTAGGAGAGGAGATGCTTAGTTCGTATGGGATTATTGGAGTAGGTTGAGATAGTTTAGAAACCCATCCAGGCCTTGTTTATATAGGCTGTGGTGGCTAGGGGTTATGGTCTAGGGAAATAAATCTCATGACCATTTTCTGGTTGTTAAAGAAAACTAGCCGTTTTATGGCCATTTTCTAACTGTTATGCATGAGCCATTAAGCTGCTGCATGCTACTATTGTGAGACAGCAGCTAGCCGTTTTCTAGCTGTTGGGGTAGTCATGCAGCAGTTACAGTTGGACCCTGCACTTGGCATAGTTGTTACAGTTTTTGTTGCAACAGCTCTTTTCAGCCTCTCTATATATAATGGAGGACCTCCCTCTCAGTCCTCTAGTCTCCCTTCCAACCAGCCACTCACCTTAGCCAACTAGTCGCACCGCGACTCGCACACGTCTCGCTTCTGTTTGTGAAGGGAGCGACCCTCCGTGACACGATGCGCACATGCAAAGTGCAAAGTGCGTCACTAGTGCCTCTACAGCCACATTGCCTCACATGCCCACACCCTCGCACCGAGCTCGTGACCGAGACTGTGACCGTGACCATGACTGTGCCCGAGCCCATGCCCGTGCTCGAGCCCGAGTGCGTGGGGGGGTGTTCCAGTGCTATGCACTGGAATATGCAAGTCTCATGGTCCTCGAACTAGGTAAGCAAATATTTTCTTCTCTTCTTTTTTCAATGTACGACTATTCTTAAAACCCACAAAAAGGTGTTTTTCAAACACTTTTATATATTATATTATATTTATTTTAAAATATATATTTATATAAAATCAATAATTTTTTTTGCAACGATCCCCCACTTGATTTTATAAAAATATATTTTCTCAATAAAATATTTCTGCCAGAATAATCAACTTATATGCATAAAGAAAGATATCTTTTGATTTTAGTATCTCAAAACTCTATCGAAATGACTGGTAGCAGTAGCGTTGAACTAGTTATTCCTAGATAACAGAGTTGAAGAAACCACACACATATTCGTTGTGTTTGTTAGAGTTCCCATAAATTTGCTCAGCATAATTAATGGTCACATGCTTATCCTAATTCGTGAACGATCCCAAGAGAAAACTCCTAACTCTCATGAAAGACGACACCATCTCTACGTTCATATAGGTAAAATCCTTGCAGTGTCTCTGTTACTATAAGACACTTGTCCTATAAATTGAATTTTATTAAGAGTTTTAAGACTCAAATCTCATTCGTAACGCTCAGCACTTATCTATTATAGATAAGGTTCTATAATTTAGTACTGAAAACTTTTCATATATCAGTGACTTGTTCTTACCCATTGAACCTAAAATTAGAGATTTTCTGACTTTAGGTTGAGTTACCATCACTGGTGGAACTTTGGTTGAAGAGTTTCAACCCCATCCCTCTATATGTCACCTTTATTACCTCTCTCGGTAGAGGTTTAGTGAAAGGGTCTGCTAGGTTATTTCTTGATTTCATATAGAAAATAATAAGGATTCCATTTCGAATTAATTGTCTGACATAATCATGTCGAAGACTGATATGTCTAGACTTACCATTATATGTGCCGCTATAGGCTCTAGCTAATGTGGCTTCACTATCACAATGTAGTGACACAGTCGATATAAGCTTTAAACTGAAAGGGATTTCTAATAGAAGATCCCTTAGCCACTCAGCCACTTTCCCTGTTGCAGCTAGAGCTATAAATTCAAACTCCATAGTCGAGTGCATTATGCAAGTCTGTTTCTTAGATCCCCAAGATATAGCTGCACCTCCTAAGGTGAATACCCACCCTGTAGTAGACTTGTTGTCCCTTGCACTTAATATCCAGCTCACATCGGTATATCCTTCTAATACGGCAGGAAATTCTGAATAAAATAGTTTTAAGTCTTTGGTTGCTTTTAAGTAACCAAGAACTATACTGATTGCATTCTAGTGTTCAGTACTAGGGTTACTAGTAAACCTATTAAGTTTACTCATAGCATATGCGATATCAGGTCTAGTGCATTGCACAGCATACATAAGACTCGCTATCGCACTCGCATATTCTAATTGTGCAACTGTTCTTCCGGTATTTTCTTTTAGCTTGATATTTGGATCAAATGGAATTTTTGCTTCCTTTATATTTAGATGGTTAAACTTGTTAGTATCTTCTCAATATAATGAGATTGACACAAAGCATAACCCCTACAATGTTTTTTAACTTTGGTACCTATGATGGTATCAACTTGTCCAAGATTCTTCATTTTGAATATGGAAGATTGAAACCTCTTTATTTCAGTCACACCTTCCATTTTATTACTTATTATTAACATATTATCAACAGACAGATAAATAATAATGATACAACTACCATCTACTTTAGAATATATGCATTTGTCAGCTACATTGTGCATGAAACCATGAGATAGTATTTTGGAATCAAACTTCTTATGTCATTATTTTAGTGCTTGTTTTAATTCATACAAAGATTTGACTAATCTACATACTTTTTTTTCATTTCCTGGTAGAATGAAACCTTCAGGTTGTTCCATGTATACTTCCTCATTGAGGTCACCATTCAGGAATGCGGTCTTTACATTCATTTGGTGGATGTGAGATGATGTATGGAAGCTAGTGCAAATAACATTCTAATAAATGTTATCCTAGCTATAGGAGAGTATGTGTCAAAGTAATCTATCCCTTCTTTTTGTCTAAAACTCTTAGCTACTAGTCGAGCTTTAAAGTTTTGGATAGTTCCATCAGTGTGATATTTCTTCCTAAATACCCACTTACAACCTATGGGTCTAGAACTTGGAGGTAAGTTTACTAGTTACTATGTTTGATTTGATAGTATGGATTCCACTTCATAGTTTATAGCTTCTTTTCAGAAAGCTGAGTCTCTAGAGGATACAACCTCTTTATATGTTTTAAGAGATCATCTTCTATAGCCATCACTATAAGTATTTTTCTTATTACATTTTCTCTATCTCCTTCTACAAGATGAAAAATGACGCATTATGAGTCTATGTAGTCATCTCTTAGACTCTTCTCTATTCTTGTCCTTCGACTCCTACGAGGTTCAACAGGAGTTTCCACTATCTGTGGAGCTGTGCTATCTGGTTCTCTATTAGGAGTTTGGATTTCATTATCCTTTGACTCCAAGGATAGTGAGTTCTCAAAGAACTCAACGTCTCCTGATTCTATTATTGTATTAGACTCTGTGTCAAGAAGTCTATAAACTTTACTATTTTGTGCATACCATATGAAGGTACACTTAATAGCTCTTGGTCCTAACTTAGTTCTTTTCGGATCAGGGGTTCTGTAATATACAAGACACCCTCACACTTTTAGATATCCTAGGTTAGGTTTTCTACCTCTCCATATTTCATATGGAGATATTTTATATTTTTAAGAAGGAATTCTGTTTAGAATATGGCACGCTGCAAGCAGTGCCTCATCCCATAGATTAGTGACAACTTTGCTCTTATCAGTATTGAGTTGACCATCTCTACTAATGTTTTATTCTTCCTTTCAGCTATTCCATTTTGTTGAGGTATGTATAGTGCAGTACATTGATATATTAATCCATGTTCCTCACAGAAATTATCGAATTCATTTGAGAAGTATTCTCCTCCTCTATCGCTACAGAGAATTTTTATCTTCTTATTTAATTGATTCTCTACTTTTACTTTATATTTTTTAAATATATTAAATGCTTCATCTTTGCTCTTTAATAGATAAACATACACATATCTAGAGCAATCATTTATAAAAGTTATGAAGTACCGTTTACCTCCACGACTACGATGTGAGATTCTTGTTCACTCCCCAAGTATAGGGTTGTGATGTAGTAATAAACTCGGTAAGACCGAGGTCAAATCCACAGAGACTGAACCTTACGTTATCTGAAACCAAGTAGAACTAGAACTAGACTAAGATGTGATCTAAACCAAATAGAGTTTAAGGAATAATTATGGAATAATTATCTAAAACTTTAAGGAATTTAGAGGAAGAAACTAGGGATTTAGAGGATCCACTTGTAGAGATCGGGAGATCTATGCCTGCTACCATGAAATCATGGAATTTAACTAGACTTCCTTTGATATAGTTTTCAAGAGGTGAAAGGTTTAGAATGGATTCCATCACCAAGCCATGCTCAGGAGACAAAGTCAACAAACGAATTAAACTAATTACCAACCAACCAACAATGTATGAGGATCAGAGGAAGGGTCTGTCATCCTACCATGCCCATGGGACAATGATGAACAACGGGTTCTGACTTCATAAACATAAAAGGGAAAAGAAATACTCAAAGCCATTGCAAACCCATTGTAATTTCATTCACATAGACCATAAAAGACTAAGAAAAATATTCCTTTAATAATCAACTATATCAAATTCGGTTTATGAATTAAAGGCACACAGTAAAATCTCCCATCTCGCTAGGCTTCACCTCTTAGCCCTAGTAAGAGGTTTAGCCACACATGAATGGGCTAAATTCAAGTATCAAAAATAGAAGAAGGAGAAAGAAAAGAGCCAAGAAAAACCAGGTCCAGGTCCAGCCCGAGTGACACTGCCAGCAGCCAACTTCTCTTTTTCCCTTTTCTTTCCACGGCTGCACTCTCCCCACGGCTCAGCAACCCTGCTCCAACGTCCAGCAGAAAAACCACCCCTGTCTTCCCATTTTTTCCCCAGCCATCCCAGCCTTTTGCTCCCTGGTTCCCTTCTATATATGCATTAGGCGCATGCTGTGGCTCCTGGAGTCCGTGCAAAAAACTCCTGGAAGGTTTCTTACGCAGCCAGCGATGCAGCAGCGTGCGCAGCAAAAAATCAAAATGCAAAAGGAGTCGCGTTTGGCCTCAGTTTAGGAGGCTCGCCGTCCAGTAACCTCAAAACCGACTTCATGGCTAGAGTCAATCCTAGCTTGGGCATCATCTAGACGGTTTGGATCACCAATCCGATCACAGGCAGTGGCCCACTAGTTGAGAAAGTTGAAGTTCAAGATGAAAACAGGGTGCGTAATGTACTTATGCTGTACTGATGGTGGGGCCCACTTCACTGTTTTTTTGGGAAATCCAAGCCGTCCAGTGGATTCAGGACGAAAAACCGTTCAGGAAAAGCGAGATTGTATTGATTTCGGTGTGGTCCCACAAGATGGTTCAGTCCACCGTCCATCTTCCGTTCGGACGGCTAGATTGTGATATATGCCATTTCCTAAAATTCTGTCACCTAGGCATTGGCAATCTGACCTTTGAAATCTTAATGGGCGGCTGGATCTTCTAATCACATGATGAGTGGGGCCCACGAGTGAAGGCCGCACCGTTACGCTGTTGCGTAATTGAAGAATTTGAGTTTGTGTCGGTCAGCGCCTGCGACTTTGACTATAATGGTGCACGACCGGTGCACTTGTGCACTACACACGCAATGCACATGGGGTCCATCATGGTGTGTGTACAAAATCTCCTCCGTCCATTTAGTTCTTCACATGATTTAAGGCGTCGAGACCGAAGATGAGGCGTATCCAGAGATCGGTGGGCCCCAGATCGATAAATTGTGGGTGAAATGTCCGTTGGGCCACTTCCACTGATCCAATGGATGAAATTTTACGTGTACGGTTCATTTATGGTCCTCAGGCCACGAATGGAGTTTTGAACCGATCAGATGGTGGGAACCCTATGATCTTGCATTCTGGGCACTTTCCAGGCCACTTGAGCTTCAATTTCTTGATTTTCTTGGATCCCTGGCATGCAAATCTGTCGATCTTGGTCTCCTAGGGTCTGTCGCTTGCCTTGGTGACTTCAGACTGTTAAATCCATGCTTTAAGTACCCTTTTCAGTCCACGCTTATAAATCTACCTTGCAACACAAACACGATTAAAATAGGGCGTTAAACAGTATCATGTTCATAAATCTAGGTAACAACTGGGTCTGATATGCAATATTTGACCCTCAACACTATGATTGTCAAATTTTGTAGTGCTAAAACCTCTTGAGACAATCTTTCAATACTTGAAAAAGGTTTCTTTAACATTTTGGATCGTATGCACACTTCATATTTATCTATTTCATTATCTATGTATGAGATTAAACCATTCTTAGCCATGAACTTCAAGGTACTATACCCTATATGGGCTAGTCTTTCATGCCATAGTCCAGCGGATTCAACCATATACACAGAAGTGCTACTTTCATTCAGAGAAAACTTAACCATCCCATTACAAGCATATCTCTTTCCGACAAAATTCTCATTCTTTGACAGAATTAGGTTACCTGACTCGTAAACTACCTTTTTGCCTAGTTTACCCAGAAGATCCCTAGAAACTAACTTTCACCTCATGTCTGGGACGTGCAGTATATTAGTCAAAATCACTTTCTTCCTAAAGGTAAATATCAGTTCGACAGTTCCTTTACTGATGACCTTCGATCGGATTTCATTACCCATTTGGACTTCTTGACCATCGGTCAATTTCTCATAGGTTTTGAAGGCTGATTTGTCGTAGCACACATGTACTGTAGCAGCAGTATCATACCACCAACTTGAAACTTTGCCTTGGATGGTTTTCACCTCAGTGATCATAATTATAACATCACCTTCTTCTATTACACTCGCCTCTTTTTAAGATTTGCAATATTGGTATACTTGAGTATAGTGCCTGGTTTTTCCACAGACATGGCATGGGTCTTTGAACTTTTCATTTTTCTTTTGGGTGTTTTTCTTAAATTTTCCTTTATTGGGTTTCAGGGAATCGTCATTCTCGGGATTCTTGTTATTAGTGCTTTCTACTGCATGTACCTTGGACGAGGCATTCCCGTTATCATTCTTGCTGTGGTGGTTACGGGATTCTTCCTCAATTCTGAGGTGTTTTTAGAATTGTTCCAGTGTATAATCCTCAGTTTTATGCAACAACTTCTTTCTATAGTCTTTTCACATCGGTAGCAATTTAGCGATTATAGCCTCGACTTGAAATGATTCGGGAAGATCAATTTTTATGGCTTTGATTTTTTTACTATTAGTTGCAATTCTTAGATTTAGAGTAGCAGCAGTTTATTATCTTCCATGTTAAAGTCAAAATACCTGGCGATGAGAAACTTGTTGGTACCTTCTTCTTCAGCCTTATATTTAAATTCCAGAGCGGCCCAAATCTCCTTTGCTAATGATGTCTGTTGGTACAGATCGTACAGGCAATCGGAGAGCATGTTCAGTATACATAAGAGTTCGTCTTTAGCTCGTTCGGTGTGGGCAGCCACCTGTTCAGGTGTGTCTATGTCGGATGCTTCAGGTAGTGCCTGAAGATTTGGATCTAATATGTAGTAGATCTTCAGCGTCATAAGAAGAAATTTTAGCTTATCTTGTCATCTCGTAAAATTGGTTCCATCGAACCAATCAAGACATATCAAGTCCTGATTCATTAACTTGATAGATGAAATACTGTTAGCTTCCATCAAATAAAACTTTAAGATTGTTGAAAATTATATAGATTTATATTATTTCTATATAATGTGAAAACCAAAAATAAAAATTAGCTTGAATAAGGACAGGCTGAAGCACATCTGGGATGCTGTCCTTAAAGCGTTATTTACACCTACTCAAGTGAATTGAGTATGCTGATAGGTTACAGGCAAACCATTTCTAAGATACGACGAGCCTGGTGTGGGTCTGCGTTCAGCAAACACGAAGGCCCACTAAATGGAACTCTATTACACTCAGTCTGGCAGAAATACAATAAAGAAAAATCTCAAAGAGAAAAAGAGAAGAGAAGCTGTGATTTAGACCACTGCACTGGTCAGTTCTTCAGCCACTGGTTCAGTTGAACCGTTTTAGACCACACCGTTGGTCTGTTCTTCAACCAATGGATCTGATTAACCTTGTTATACTACTGATAATTTGGTATATAGGAGAGAAGATGCTTTGGTTCATATGGGACTGTTGGAGTGGGTTGAGATAGTATGGAAACCCATCTAAGCCTTGTTTATATAGGCTGTGGTGGCTGGGGGTTATGATCTAGGGAAATAAATCCCATGATCGTTTTCTGGCTGTTGGAGAAAACCATCCATTTTATGGCTGTTTTCTGACTGTTGTGCATGGGCCATTAAGCTGCTACATGCTGACTGTTGTGAGAAAGCAGCTAGCCATTTTGTAGCTGTTAGACTAGCCATGCAGCAGTTACAGCTGGACCCTACACTAATGGCACAGCTGTTATAGTTTTTACTGCAACAACTCTTTTCAGCCTCTCTATATATACTGGAGGATCTCTCTCTCAGTCCTCTAGTCTCCCTTCCAACTAGCCACTCACCTTAGCCAACTAGTCGCACTGCGACTTGCACATGTCTCACTCCGGTTTGCGAAAGGAGCGACCCTCTGCAACACGATGCGCACGTGCGAAGTGCAAAGTGCGTCACTAGCGCCTCTACAGCCACACTGCCTCACATGCTTACGCCCTCGCACCGAACCCATGCCTGTGACCGAGACCTTGACCGTTCCCGTGCCCGTGGCCGAGCCCGGGCGCGCGCGCTGGTGTTCCAGTGCTATGCACTGGAACACACAAGTCCCATGGTCCTCGGACTAGGTAAGCAAATATTATAGTACTCCAACACTTTCATTTAAACCACTTTTTCTTCTCTTCTTTTTCCAATATGGGACTATTCCCAAAACCCACAAAAAGGTATTTTTCAAACACTTTTATATGTTATATTATATTTATTTTTAAAAATATATATATTTATATAAAATCAATATTTTTTTTTGCAACAATCCCCCACTTGATTTTATAAAAATATATTTTCTCGATAAAACATTTCTGCCAGAATAATCAGCTTATATGTATAAAGAAAGATATCTTTCGATTTTAATCTTCTCTTAGTGTAAGTATCTCAAAACTCTATCGAAATGACTGGTAGCCATAGCATTGAACTAGTTATTCATAGATAAAAGAGTCGGAGAAACCACACACATATTCGCTATGTGTTTGTTAGAGTTCCTACAATTTTGCTTAGCATAATTAATGGTCATGTGCTTATCCTAATTCGTGAACAATCCCGAGAGAAAACTCCTAACTCTTATGAAAGACGACATCATCTCTACGTTCATATAGGTGAAATCCTTACAGTGTCTCCGTTACTATAAGACACTTGTCCTATTGACTAAATTTTATTAAGAGTTCTAAGACTTAACCCTCTTTCGTAACGCTCAGCACTTATCTATTATGGATGAGGTTTTATAATTTAGTGCTGAAAACTTTTCACATTTCAGTGACTTGTTCTTACCTATTGAACCCAAAATTAGAGATTTTCTGACTTTAGGTTGGGTTACCATCACCGGTGGAACTTTGGTTAAAGAGTTTCAACCCCATCCCTCTAAATGTCACCTTTACTACCTCTCTCGGTAGAAGTTTAGTGAAAGGGTCTGTTTGGTTATTGCTTGATTTCACATAGAAAATAGTAATGATTCCATCTCGAATCAATTATTTGACCTAATTATGTCGAAGACTGATATGTCTAGACTTACCATTATATATGCCGTCATAAGCTCTAACTAATGTGGCTTCACTATCACAATATAGTGAAACAGCTGATATAGGCTTTATACAGAAAGAGATTTCTAATAGAAGATCCCTTAGTCATTTATATACCATCTAAACCGTTTATAAGGTCATCTCCACTAGGTTGAGCCAAAAAAATACAAAACTTCTATGCTTATACCAATGTTAAGTTCAACAGTGGTCGTTCCATATCCACCGTTTCCTCTCGTGTGGCTCACTTGAGTTTTGTATCTACCTCACTTTTGGTCTTGTGTTCTAAAATGATATAGAAAAATGGAATTTCCCACAAACATCACGTACTAGCTTTCCGTCAGAGGAACTTTGAAAGGCTTTCGTAGGCAATATACGTCCGACTCCAACAGACTGCATAGTACTGGAAGCACACCGCACAAATGTCCTGCTCATTGTTGCTTGGAAAAGCTCCGTGAGAGCCCACCATGATGTATGAGTTTTATCCACACTGTCCATCCTTTTTGTCAGCTCATTTTTGGGTATGATATAAAATTGATGCAAATCCAAATTTCAGGTGGACCACATCACATGAAACAATGGCAATTGAATGCCCACCATTAAAAGCTTCTTAGGGTTACAAAAGTTTGGGATGGAACCAATATTTGTGTTTTCCCTTTCTCCAGATCTTGTGTTACCTAATTAACAGGTTGGATGGCAAATAAACATTACAGTGGCCCCAATAAATTTTTAATGACAGGCCTTCAATCACCACTCTTTCATATGGTGTGTTCCATCTTTGGATTTGATTGCCTATTGAGTAAACTCTATGGGGCCCACTTTAATGTATCGCTCTTATCCACACTGTCCATCCGTTTTATTTGCTCATTTCAGGCATAAGTCTAAAATTGAAGCACATCTAAAGCTCACCACACCACAGGACCAATGGGGATAATGACGTATGTCCACCATTGAAAACTTTCTAAGGCTCAAAGTGATGTTCATTTGTCATTCAACCTGTTCATAAGGTATGGTGGTCCACTTGAGCTTTGGGTATGCTTTAATTTTGGGCTCATGCCCTAAAATCAGCTGGAAAAATATGCGTGATCAGCTTCCTTTATATTGTTCCATGTCAGAGATTATAAAAATTCTCATAATGTGTCACAGGCAATTCACATCCTATAAAGAAAATCCCATAGTAAAGATGGCCTAAAAATAGAAGATCACCTCCTGCAAAAGTCAGGCTAGCCTACATGTGGCCATGTATGCCAGTGTAGCACACATATGTGATATTGGAGGTGTCTATCATGTTCACCCCTAGTGGTCAAATCATCGGGTGGGTCACAAATGAATGGAAACTGATTTAGAGCGGATCGCAGACAACTTCATAGCCAAGATGTATATAAAAAAAAAAGGCCCCATTAATGACAGAAGTCATCAAGACCATTAGAACCTTAAAACAGGCATATCTCGCAAACCGGAATGATCGAGTTACTTGACATACCATTGATGATTTTAGGGTAGGACGAGCTACTTTAGCCAACCAACTCGGCGTATCCGGGTTGCCCATGCCAAATATGTGAGATTCCATCAGATCGAAGGTCAAATTTCATGTTTATTTTCGTTTTTACTATTTTTAGTAAGTTTTAGTTTGATTATAACTCTTCATCTGTTGGGCTTTAGGAGTTGTGTCCAACATGAAAAGTGTTTAGAAAAATTATGAGAATAATGTGGTTAAGCCACATAGAACACTTACTATAAATAGTAAATTTACTATTTATGGTAAGTTGCGAATTTTAGGGAATTTTAGTTATAGTTTAATTCCTAAACTTATTCCAAGTCTTGGGTATCCCTATTTAAAGGGTTGTAGACTCATTCATTTTATATATAAATCATTCAAGAAGTTTCTTTCATATATCTTAAAATTATTTTTATTTCTTTTCCTCATGGATTCGAGAAGTCTCTATGAGGAGTCCAAAGAAGTTTCGTGGATTCGGAGTAGCTATCCTTGAGGAAGACGGTGATCAACCTCATCATGTTCATCCCTTCTTCAGAACCCATGGTTATATATTCGATGTGCATGTGTCTTTTCGGACCAGGATGCATAAGTAGAGGTGGACATCAAGTCGAGTCGGACCAGATTGAGTCCAACCCGACTCGGTCTGAAACTTTCAATGCATTGACCGAACTCGATCCGATCTAGGATCGAGTCCGGGTCCTTTGACTCGTTCCGATCTATCGCACTCCTGGCCTGACCTGAACAGAGTTCGACTCGGTCAGGGAAACCGAGTTGGGTCGGGTTGGGTACGGTTCAGATCAAATCCTCCATTTCCATGGTAGACGTTCAACCCCCACTGCTTTTTGCAGTGTGGTCCACTTGATCTTTAGATCTGACTTATTTTTCGGCTCAAGCCTTAAGACGAGCCCACCAAATGGATGGACGGTTAGATGCACCATTCCACGATGGGCCTCGGTCTTAAAAATCAAGTCAATCCATGACTTGTGTGGGCCACACATGTAAAAGATGAGAGGGGTTACCCTCCCATTAAAACATCATGATCATTTTTTGGGCCCACCGAGGTGTGGTTCACAAATCTAGACCATCCATTATGTGTGTCCCACTTGGATGAGGGGTCAGACCAAGTTTCAGATGCATCCAAATTTTAGGTGGGCCCTACCAAGTGCTTTTATATGTTTTAGGAATATCTTCACATGATTTTAGATGGTATGACCCACTTGAGTTTCGTATACGGCTGATTTTTGGGATATCCCGTAATTTAAAGGGGACCCATCAAATGCATGGTGTTGATGTTCAACATACGTCATGGTGGGGCCCACACAGCTCGACCTCATGGGAAGTTCCCATGAGCTGGATGGCATAGAAACTTTTCCCTTGGCTCGGTGTCAGAGCTTAGTGCTCAATGCACCTCGAGCCTTGAGCACAGTAGAGAGATTGACTACTCCTCCTTCCACTAGCCAATGGCGGATAGTCGGTGCTCTGTGGACCCCAGCATGATGCCTTTATTTCATCCATATCGTCCATCTATTTTTCTAGATCATTTTATGATATTAAACTAAAAATGAGGTATATCCCAATCTCAAGTGGACAATATTACAGTAAATAGTGTTGAATGAACATTGTGCGGATCGGGTCGGATCGGATCAAATCGAATTTCAGATCTGTAAGTGCTATAGTTTATATCCCTGTCCAAACTCGATCTGATGTACGATCGGATCTGAGTGGTCCTACTCGATCCGCACCAATCCAGGCCTTCGATTCGGACCAGGTCGAATCCGCCCGATCGGGTCGAATTCTGGCCAGCTCTATGCATAACTAACAAGCCCACCTGATGAACTTTACAGGTCTCACACACATGTACCACATTAACACGTGTGGAGAAATTGTGTACGATGGATCTCACATGGTCGCGTGATTTCACGTAAGATTCCTCCAAAAACCTAGCCACGTATCATTGAATGGTACTCCATAGATTCCACCATCTCAGGCCATCCCCTCGGCCAAACTTTCCCTTAAAAAACGACCAACATGTCTATGACCTAAAGCGCCGAGATAGCTAGACGGAGAGACCATGAGCTGTTGTTTATGGCTAAGAGTTGAAGCGGTTCGACCGTTTATTCAAGCACCTATAAATGAAACAGAACGATTTGTAGGGAAGAAAGTTCATTCTTCTAATGAGTTCTTTTTATCTTTCACTTGAAAATACTTTTTCTCACCTTGATAGCAGAAATAATCCGATTCGCATAATGTGAGAGTAGAAGAAACTCAATTACATTAAATCAAATAAAATAAAAACTTACAAAAGCATTCCTTGACGACCTAACATCTTAGTGTAAATTAATGGTGAGGCTCTAAATTTAAGGTTGTCTTGATCCAACAATTTGGACGTAAATGAAGGAAATTATGCTACTGAAAAGAAAACAAAAAATCCATCCTTGTGATGTGATGCTTGGCACAGATGAAAGAGAATTATAATACTCCTAATCTAGGTTAGTCCAGCCTATTAGATTAGATGGACAGGATTACACTACCCTTATATTTAAGTCAGTTTAGTGTAGCAGTATAGATAGGTTGAATTATACTACTTTTAGTCCTGGATAAAAAGATAAGATAGGTAGGGTTGTGCTATAGAGTTGGTTTATTAGGTCGGGCCCTTCTAGTAGAATTGATTTGTGTTGGGTTGGATAGGGCCCAAAGCTCTTTGATCTTTTTCCTATTTATAGAGTTTTAAGGCGGTAACTGGAGATATATCTTCATAACCACTTCTCATGTTTGTTGATGTGGAAATAACCGTCTGGGCTCGAAGACAGTTGTTGCTTATCAAGCAATGTCATGCGTGCTGGTTGTTTGTTATGGCCTAGCCATTGATCGCGCAAATGTTCTGCTCCTGTAACGTAGATGAGAGTTCCTCTCATGACGCCACGTGTTGGTTATCATTATCCTCTTCTCTGTGCGAATGTGTGTAGTGCGCCATGAAACTCAGCCAATTTGGTGTTGTTGTTACTTTTCTCCTTAGGTAGTTTCATTTGTAAGGACCTTTTTTATGTAATTTTATGGTGCATCCGCCAAATCTATCACTTACAGCGACTGTGTTTTTGGTTGACATTTGTTTTCAGTCATGAGGGCACTACAGTGAGTATTTAACTCTACCACATTACCATGAGTAGTTAACTCTAATACATAAGTGATTTATACGGCATGTGTCTCATAGCTACTATTTTTGGGCACCTCATTACTTTTTGGATTCTGATTACACTTGGTTGTCAAGGCAACTGAGGGGATCTTATATATGTTTGTCTCTTATTGAGATTTTGGATCCAATTACATCAGATCAAGCATAAAAAATGCATGATGATAGGACTTACCCAGTCACCACAATGACAAGTGAGACGCCGTTAGCTCATGAATCGCACGCCCAATTTAGATATCTAAAAAAGCCTGCTATTTTTGTTTCCTTTTATTTCCTCCGTGTTTTTTTCTTCCATTAGTTGCTACATGTATTTATATCCACCAACGCTTGGAATTCTCTTATATCCCCAAAATTCGCGATCGGCCGCACGATGCCAAGCTAGATGCTTATCTTGTCCTATGCATTTGAGATAGGAAGTTGCAATGGTGAGTGCTTCTAAGACCATATTGACCACACGTGTGCACAGACACGTGCTAACAGGATGGGGATATCTAACAAGATAAAGAAAGAAATAACTAACAAAGATCTTTAAACTGGAAAATTCCAACCCTTTGATCTCTTCCTGCCATTCAATATCGGCTCTACAATACCCAATGCATTGGTTTAATACTTTGGTTCAAACCCACCTCAATTATTTAAAAATTTTAAAAAAAAAAAAAAAAAAAAAAAAAAAACATATTAATCTGAACTTTTCATTCTTCGATTATTAATGGTGCTTCCGTTTGTTTCATCATATCTTAGTAGAATTACTTTTTGGGTCATATATACGACGTTTTGCTAGCTATGATGGGAAGTACACTGCGCTTTTGAAATGATAACAGCTGTATGGAATCAAGCAATCTGCCAGTCCGGTCCACCCGATGGAACCCTACAGATGTCATTTGTGTAGAATCTATGCATAAGAGATATTGGATGATGATATTGATTTTAATACTAATTGCATTGACTCATTTGCGTGTAATCTATGATGAGAGATTGCGATTATGACGTTGATTTTAACAATAATTGCGTGTATTTTAACAAGGCCTTTCCCTATGCTTATAAAAAAATAATCAATGATTAGTGAGGCTGATTACATAGGTTAAAAAGAGGTTGCTTTCTTTGAAGTTTCCATACTAAGAAAGTTGTGAATGTGGCATGTTTTTCTTGAAGAAAGAAGGCTCTTCTTGCTGGAAAACAACATTGTCTTACCATTACATTAGCATACGTGCCACATCAAGGAATATGCTATGGTGGAGACAAAATACCCCATGGATTTTCAATGGTCAGCAAAGATCCATTCACATATATGCTCCTATCTTCTCTACAGTGAGAGATGGTGGTGGTCAGTTTTAGCTGGGACTTTGGCTTTTTTTTAAGGAGAAGGATGGAGTCCAACCATCATAATTTATGATCCACCTAGAATATATGTTCGTACAAAATCCAAGCCTTCTAGTGGGTTGGCCCCACCATGAGGATCGCCTTGTACAAAAATCAGCCTCATCCACTTATTAGGTAGGCCACAGCATAGAAAACAATATTTATTAGGTATGCAACGAACTTTCCAAGCGTCCAGAGGCATCTTTCTCAACTTTGCTTGCCCTAATGAGTCAAGCTTAGCACTTTCCTTGAGATTTAGACAGTGTTAGACTAGAGATCGATGGTTAATGAATGGATGTGGTTGATTTTTGCACAGGATCATCCCAAATAATTACAATAACAATTAGTAGGGTTGGATGTCCCATAAAGGTTGGAAATTATTTATTGGATGAACCGGAAATTACTGGACCTCATTTTCAAGCGAGGTTTCATAGATGAGAAAAACTTTGATACTTGGGCAACAGGTGGGCCACACTTTTTTGAGCAAATAGAAAGTTACAAACAATGACCAACAGTCCCCTTCAAAGTCGTGGCCCAGCTGATGTGGATCAGGCCGATTTTGGATTTGTTCATGGTGGGGCCAGCTGGTGAACGGCTTTGATCTCTCACATGTGTGCAAGACCATTCTCCATCTAGCTCATTCCAACCTGTTATTCCATGAATTAGCAATTGATACGTATTTTGTGGGCCCAGCTGTGGACAAGTAGCGGGGAAAAAAGCTATATTGACCACATTATCTTAGCTGCCTGACTATGGCATTCAAAGCACTGGTCCAAAACATAATAAATAGTTGACAGTCAAAGCAGTCGTCCAATTGGTTCGGCATTTGAACGCTGGTCCATCCATCATAGACCCAACTGGATGGACGGTACTGATTGCTACCGAAGGGTGCCATGTTATGTAGGGAATCGCTGCTCTACCATATTATGGTGCTACGGGCTCCACCATATATAATTTCCAAAACCCGACAAAGAGAAATCATAACCGTCTTTTGGCTTTGGTCCATCCAAATTGGGGCCCGAGAAACATAGAAAGTACACTCGCTCCCCTGTGTGTCTCACACGTGGAAACAAGCAGCAAATGTACGAGATCTGAGCCGCTCATCAGGCAATCGATCCCCACCATGATGAACGTACAGTTCGGCCTGTACAATTAATCTGGACCATTGTTAATTCAATATAACCATTACTTCAATTTGTAAACTTATGTCACCCAATGTAAATATGCATTGGGAGATTTATACAATCTAATTGATTGATCTAGACTGTCCATTGGTTCCAACATAGGATCATCATGCCTATATTACACCAATATGACAACAATATAATTATTAGCCTTTAATAAGAATGGCCAAGATCATTTAAACAAAATTAGGTCCAATCAACAATTGGGGACCATCATTGATTGATTATGATTTAAAGGGTCATTTTTGTTAGGCAATCCTAACCACCCACTCATTCACTTGCGTATTCTCCTGCTTGAATGCTATGGCACTTGCTTATTCATTCACCTTGCACACTATTTTCCTGTGTGGTCCATTGTATTGTATGTGTGCATGCCATCCAACCCTTCATTAGTGAGCCATACCATGATGTGGGGTGCCCCAAAAAATCTACAAAAATCAGATATATCTAATTATTAGTTGAGTCACACCTTGGAGGTACAATTGCTACATGAGTTCCACCGGCCCAAAAGTGCATAATCTATTTGTCAAAGAATTTTAAAATGGTTTAAGATTTAGGCTTAGGGTTTAAGATTTAAAGTTTAAGGTTGCTACTCTATCATTCAAAAACATTATTTTGAGACAGTGTGCGAAGGTTTTATATGATCATTGTATTGGGTATTGTATCATTCGCCACCAATGCGGCCCCATATTTTCCTGTATCATCCCTGGGCAATACCAGTAGGTGTGTGTGTGTCTATATATATATATATATATATATATATATATATATATATATATATATATATAATCCAAACTTTTCATTCTTCGATTTTGGTTCTTCTGTTTGTCTCTGTAGCTCTGGTGCTTCTTTTTTCTTGTCATATGACGTTTTGCTAACTATGATTATTTAGTACATGCTTTTGAAATAATAATAGTTTATTATGGATTGGACAACAATCCACATGCCGGTCCCGTCCATTTGACGGAACCCGACTTGTCATTTGTGTGGAATGTGTACGTAAAAGATAGATGATGCATGAAACTCATTTTAACACTAATTGCATTTACTCATTCCCTTTGCTTATAAAAATAATCAATTAGTGAGGGTAATCACATTAGTTAAAAGGTTGCTAAATTCTTTGAACTTTCCATAGACTAAGAAAGTTGTGAATGTTGCATGTTTTGATTGACAAATTAATATTCTTCTTGTTAAAAAAAAAACACACATGTATAATTATTACATTAGCATATGTGCCATTTCAAAGGAATATGCTATGGTGGAGACATAAATTCCCCATGGATTTTCATTGGTTAGCAAAGATCCATTCACATACTCCCATCTTCCCTACATCGAGAAATGGTTGTGGTCAATCCTAGTCAGGGAAGTGGATTCCCTATGGCACGAAGCGGCCCGAGCACTGTGGGGCCGACATTGATGTATGTATTTTATCCAAGCTGAGCAACCATTTTTTCAGCCCATTTCAGGGTTTGAGCTCAAAAATGATGCAGATCCAAAGCTCAAGTGGACCAAACCATCAAAAACAGTGGGGATTGAACACCCACCGTTGAAAAAATTTTAAGTGCCAAAAAAGTTTTGGGTCAAGCTTATATTTGTGTTTTTCCTTCATCCAGGTTTATGTGACCAAATCAACAGGTTGGACGGCAAGTAAAATATCATAGTGACCCGGATTAAGTTTTCAATGGTAAGCATTCAATACCTATTGTTTTATGTGGTGTTGTCTACTTGAGCTTCTGATCTATTATCACTCTTGGACTCATGTCCTAAAATGAGCTGGCAAATCAGATGGAGGGCATGGATAAAACACATACATCAAGGTGGACTCCACAGAGCTTGGGCCACGTCGAGCTTCCGTCAGGACTACGGCATTTTTAAAGAGAAGGATGGAGTCCAACCCATTGGACCATAATTCATGGTCCACCCAGAGATGACTTCCAATCTATCATGTTTGTGAAAAACCCAAACCTTTCAATAGGTTGGGGCCACCATGAGGTTAGCCTTATGCAAAAATCAGTCCCATCCGTTCATAAGTGGGCCACAACATAGAAAAAAACATTTACCTATTGATAAATAACAAAATAAAAGTATGGTCCATTTAATTGGTCGATGTGGTGATTATTACACAAGATAAGCCCAAACGATTGAACCTACCTAATGACCTGAAATATGGTATGAAGCGCGCTGGAGTTGAGACCTCATTCTTTGATACTTTGGAAGTGTGATTGATGATACTCAAGCGCTCAAGATATTACTAATAGATTGCATACCTGGCATAAAAGAAATTCAAATTAAACTGTACGAATTATCCATGCATATAGTTAACCAGAAGTTATGTTTATTTGATTATATGACTATGGGATTGAAATCATGCTTATTAGATTATGTGACTATGGGGTTGGTGGACATTTATTGGACAGTTACAAAAATTATTCAATAGTTCTGTTTCAACAAACAAGTATCAACTAATCAGAGGTTAGGATTGAACAACCAATTTGATTTTGGGACTATAATTCAGTGACATTGTATTCCACAATTTAGTTAATTTTAGTAAATGTATGTTGCGTGCATACAATCTTTTGCAATATAAAATACGAAATTACCATAGATCAATAATTAGTAAGAACTTTTAAAATAAGTAAATAATTAACAAAAACTCAATTTTCAAAAATTTCAAACTCAAAATTTAAACTTGTCAAATTTGGGTTTACATCTACCCCAGTCGGATGCAACATTCCATGGTTGGACACATGCTTAAAAATCAAGTCAATACATGACTTGTGTGGGCCACACCACCTACAACAGTTGAGAGGGGTCATCCTCCCATTAAAACATTCATAATCATTTATTGGGCCCACCAAATTGTTGTTTACAAATCCACACCATCAATTGTGTGTGTCCCACTTGGATGAGGGGTCAGACCAAGTTTCAACTGCATCCAAAACTCAGGTGGGCCCCACAGTGATTTTACAGGTTTTATGGATTTCTTTATGTGGTTTTAGATGATATGGCCCACCTGAGTTCCATATACGGCTGGTTTTGGGGATATACCATAACCTAAAGGGGACTCATCAAATGCACGGTGTTGATGTTCGACATACATCACGGTGTGTGTGTGGGTTTCCTTTGAGGTCGACCTCATGGGAAGTTTCCCATGAGGTCAAGCTGTGTGGACCCCACCGTGATGTATGTTAAAACATCCACCTCATTAGTTGGATGCAACATTCCATGGTGGGACACATTCTTAAAAATGAAGTCAATACATGACTTGGGTGGGCCACACCACCAACAACAGTTGAGAGGGGTCATCCTCCCATTAAAACATTCATAATCATTTACTGGGCCCACCGAATCGTTGTTTACAAATCCAGACCATCAATTGTATGTGTCCCACTTGGATGAGGGGTCAGACCAAGTTTCATCTGCATCCAAAACTCAGGTGTGCCCCACCAAGTGATTTTATATATTTTAGGCATGTCCTCACATAGTTTTAGATTGTATGGCCCACCTGAATTCTGTATACGGATGATTTTTAGAATATCCTATAACCTAAAGGGGACCCATAATACCGACGGATGAAGCCTCGGATTGATCGCCCCCAACCCGAGGTGATCCCAAAGCTATGACATCGACCTGAGATTTAACTAAGCATCCAACAAGCAGGGCCTCGAAGTAATGGCAGTGTGTCCAAGCCAACTTGTGTGAAGTCCTTAGGCGAGAGTCTACACATCAATCAGGAATACAGAAGGGATTGTCACACGTCCAACCAGTGAACATCCGACCTGATCCTCTCTGCCTTACGCGATAATGATCGGCTCACACATGGGCTAGTATTGCCGAGTAAGGTCCGAGGTGTGAGGTCTGAGGTCGGCTCGGGTGAAAGTTTGGCTGGCGATGGCGTTTTTGGAATAAGTCCAGTAACGCACGACCAGTGTAATGCCCAGTGCACGATCTGCGGTTAACCGCCAATAATCGCGCACGCGTAGCTCTCGCGTAGTAGCGATGACTGCACCGAGATTATCAGACACACTCAGTAGAGCCCTAAGGTATAAATAAGGATCATTTCTACAGAAACAAGTACATGATTCTAGCACCCTCTCTACTCTACACGACTTAGACCCAGTTTCCTTAGCCTGACTTAGGCATCGGAGGGTCCCCTGCTTGAGCTAGGGTCTCCTTTGTCTCCTCTTTGTGCAGGACCAATGTTCGTTTTGAATACACAACGCTCAGTGGAGGGTGGTCTAGATTTTTGCATCAACATTTTTTAGCGCCGTCTGTGGGAATCTGAACTAAAAGACTAGAAAGTTTTACCAGAAATGGTGAAAGGAAAGAAGAAGGCACCCTCGATTGTGATCACGGAACCCGATCTGAGCGAGCAACCGCGATCATCCTGGCTCCTCTATGCTAAGTCAGCTCCAACAAGGCCGTCTCAAAGGTCCTAGAGCTGAGGAGGCAAGTATAAGGCAATGCAGAACGAGATTCAAATATTGAGGGATAAAGTCAATACTTTGAGGCAACAACAGGGGCATCAGCAACCCCCGAGCCAGGAACAAGTCATCCTCGCTGCTTCAGGATTGGTATGGGTGAGCTCGCAGGCCGGAGCGTCTCAGAACGTGTCTGTTAGAGCTAACCCCGCATAGAAAATGGTAACTCGGGCTCCAACCTACATGTTAATCACCTCGACATTAGCTCCGACCGACCTTCGACATGAATTGGAAAGGAGAAGAAGGGGCAAGAAGCCCGAGGTTGAAGCCCCTCGAGAGATCGTCGTCGAGAATCAAAATCCATGGGAAGTCCAGCTCGAAGAACTTAGAAATCAGATCAAGACTCTACAGCAGAACTAGTAGACCACGACTTCAACAGTAGTAGAAGTAATGATGGAAGAGACCAAACCTCTATTCACTTCTGATATCATGAGCGAGGTGATGCCTCTAAGGTTCAGGATGCCTCCCGTCATTCAGTACTCGAGGTCCGACGACCCCACCGATCATATTGAGTCCTACCAATCGTGGATGCAAATTCAGTCAGCGTCAAAAGTAATGATGTGTCGGGCATTCTCAATAATGTTGACAGGGGCTGCAAGGAATTGGTATAGACAGTTGAGGCCGAGGTCTATTAACACTTTTGTCGAGCTCAACAGATCATTCCTAACCTAGTTTATCGTCGGCAAGAAGAGTCGAAAGCCGTCCGCTCACTTACTGACCCTTAAACAAGGGAACAGAGAATCGCTGAAGGACTTCATTTATCGCTTCAACAAGGAAACCCTGCAGGTGGACGACTACAACGACAAGATAACACTATCTGCTATGATTAGCAGCCTCAAGGAAGGGAGGTTTCTCTTTTCCATAGGGAAGAATCCACCGACCACCTTAGTCGAACTCATCAGCCAAGCCTAGAAATATACCAACGCCGAGGAATTCTTCAGTTCGTGGAAGAATTCCCAAGCCGCAGAGTCCACTTCCAAAGGGAAGAGGCGAAAAGTTGATACACCACGGCGTGCGAACAAAAGAAGATCGGATGACAACACTACTCGAGACAAGAGGCCGAGCAAGAAACCAGAGAGGAAGCCCCCACATCCTTCGACGAGCTAACCCCTTAAAGAAGGGGTCAGCTCGTCATTCAACAAATGTCTCATCAACCGAGTATACTACCAAACGTCCTTCCTCACGTGCAGGAATGGAGTCTTTCAATGAGCTGACCCTGAAAGGGAAGAGGTTGGCTGTTCATTGGACAACATAATACATTCAATCATCAAAATATAAAAGATCACGTCACCATTCAACAAAAGTATATCATCATTCAACCATTACTGTCCAAAAATCACCATTCAAAAACTATCCAGCAAAGTCAACTACGAAAAGAAGAAAATTAAAAAGCTACTCAGCAGGAGCTTTAGGGTCAAGAGATTGAGCAACAGGAGCCTCGGGGTTGGGTCCCAAGCCAGGGGGGATCTCCCTCTGCTGGCTTCTCCTCAGCATCTTCGGCTGCGATGGCATCAAGGCTGAGGTCCGAATATAGCTCTTGGACGACCTCAATGCAAGCATTGTAGCCATAATAGTAAAACCTATTGGCCTCGACAGTCCTCTCCAGTGAGGACTTAAACTCTTCGATAACGGCAGCAATCATCGAGGCGATTAAGGCCTCGGATTCGGCGCGTTGAACCGCTTTCGCCTTCTCGACCGCGAGCCTCAATTCCTCCGTAGCTTCGAGTCGAACCTGCTTCAGCTCAACCACTAGCTGAGCATTATCCCCCTCTACTAAGCCAAGGCGAGCTTTGATCTCCGTAAGCTCGGACGAGATACCATCGCAACGAGCTTGGAGCTGGGTGGCATCCCCTTGATACTTCAACACCCTCAGCTTCTCCTCAGACAGCAAGCCCTTAAGCTCCTCCCGTTCCTCCCGGAGCGCTCCGACTTCACCTCGGAAAGCTCCGACTTCACCTTGGAGAGCTTCTATCTCCATGTCTTTTTTTGTTATCTCCCTCAATGTCTCGCGAGTCGACAAGAGCATCGGTACTTCCTGAATCGAGATGAGAGTATGAGCCAAGAATAATTTCAATAACAAACGAGGAAAATCTTCATGCGAAAGCTACCTTGTAGTAGACGGAGGTGATGTCGTTTACAAAAGACTAATGTCGCTTGGTGAGGAGGTCAATGATTTCTTCTTCAGGGGCATGTTTCGTCGCCCAATTGACTAGGCCGGACATATGATAGCCCGAAGGAAGTATAGACCCTTTAGCCTCAAGAAGAGGAACGGACCCTGCCCCCTCCCTAGTACCACTGGCAGCCGAGGCTTGAGCCTCGGCCATCGCAGTGCCCTCATCCCTGGGAGGGGAGAGTGTTCCTTTAGCAGCTCGGATGGCCTCCTCGCACTCTGAAGAGGATGGGATTGCGATGCAGGGCGAACTGCAGCAACTGGAGCTACAGCAACAGAAATTGGAGCCGCAGTGGCAGAAGCCTCGTCTCGGGAAGCTTCCTACCTCTTTCGAGCGATTATCTTCACCCAAGGCTCAGCTTGCAACATATCTTTGAGGGGTGGGGGCTTCCTCTTCCTAGATCCGGAAGCTTTGGCCATACCTGCGCAAGCAGCAGAAGATCAGGAAATTTTCACGTTCAAGGAACTTCAGTATGACAAGGTTGTACTTACTGAAAGTAGAGGGGAGCATTTTGAGCTTGCAAAGTCTGGACTGCTGCAGATTATCTGGGGTAATCGCGTAATGTCAAATGCGCTGCTCTTTCGTGTGCAGTCTTGCCTTGGCAATTTAATTCTTAAGCAGGGAAGAGATTTGGGGGGATGCCCTTTGGGTAATCTACAGAAAAAAGAGTAAAGATCAATCAGAATGAGACAGACTGAGAAGAGATCGTGAAGGAAATAAGCATCACTCGGAGTTCGACATGGAGTGGCAAATCAGGAGGGGACTCGGGTTCACAGATTCCTGAGCTCCACCGCAGGTGCCAAAAACCACTTATTCTTTCAATCTTCATTGGAAGAAGGGAGTCGGAGGATGAGACCCGAGCCCTGATTGGCACAGGCCACAAAGTAATACCAGTACGGTTTGGTGCAATCTTGCTTGGCAAGGTAAAGCGTGAGGAATTCATCAGGAGTCAACTCCCGGTTCCGAGCTTAGTGCCATATTACGTACAACGACATCAGAATTCACCAAGCATTGGGGACGAGTTGGCCCGGGGCTAACCTCAAGCGCGCAGTCATGGCCTAAATAAAAGGATGCAACGGCAACTGAAGCCCGCATTGCAAGGTGCGGAGGAAGATGGCGACTTCTCCCTCGGCCAGGTCCCCAGGGGCATTGTGGGGGGCAGGTGCTCGTATCTGGATGGAGTCAGGGATTAGAACTCTTCTTAAACCCAATTCATTTGGGACTCAATGAGTACTGAGCCCCTAGGGACGAGCTCCGAGGCTCAGCCACCTGAGGGTCCCACAGTAGCCCTCCCCATCGGATCTCGGGGAATCTTCATTTTACCCTTCGGGTGAGCACGGGACTTTGATTCTCTGACCCTCGTGGGCGGAGGGTAGAGAGGCACGGCTTCTAAGGGGCCCTTCGAAGCCTCTTGCCTGGAATCTGAGCTCTCTTGTCCAAATTCGCCCTCATCTATGCATCCTTCTAGGATTTCGTTTGAGTCGCTCGACATTGTGGATAACTGTCAATGAAAAGTATAAAATCCGAAGAAAGCCGGAAAGAGGAAGAACTCACCGGAAATCACCTTCTCAACCCACCTGAAATCGCCTTCTCAGCTCACCAAAAATCGCCTCCTCAGGTGAACTCTTACAGCGAGTTCCTTCGAGGAAAATATGAAGTGTGCCCCAGGGAGGGATAAAAGGGCTTTATATAGCCTGGAGACGCTCTTAGCAATCATGACGAACGGCTGTCTCAAAATCCTAAGCGGCTCGGTTTCGAGCCTGATGGCATATGTGGCGATATGCCCGCCTGACATTCCCCACACCATATGCTGGCAACATTCAATGTGTCGACGCCCTTTCATCTTTCAAAGTCCATGCGCTGTCGCCCGAACCACTCAGCCGAAATGCCTTAATGCCTCTGGCCACGTGTACGACGCCCATGGGCTCGGGCATAGAAAACAGTTGCCACTGTACAGTGCACGGGTTTCAATGAAATCATTGCGATGCTTCGATCAAGCTTATCTACACAAAGGGACGGTTCGTTTCCCCATACCTCAGTTCGTTTCCCCAAGTCTATTACTCTCCAAGTCTGAGCTCGGACTTGGAGAGTAGGGAGCTTCTGTTATGGGTAAATCTGAACCGAGTCGGGTCGAGGTTAGGATAGTACCGACAGATGAAGCCTCAGATTGATCGCCCTCAACCCGAGGTGATCCCAAAGCTACGACACCAACCTGAGAATTAACCAAGCGTCCGACGAGCAGGGCTTGTAGTAATGGCAGTGTGTCCAGGCCGACCTGTGTTAAGTCCTTAGGCGAGAGTCTACATATCAATCCGGAATACAGAAGGGATTGTCACACGTCCGACCAGTGAACATCCGACCCGATCCTCTCTGCCTTACGCGATAATGATCAGCTCACACATGGGCTAGTATTGCTGAGCAAGGTCCAAGGTGTGAGATCTGAGGTCGTGTCGCCTTCAAAATTCAAATAGTTTGGTTTTCTGCGTAAGATTTTCTGCGTTTTGGAATAAGTCCAATCATAGGCATTTCAATTTTTTTGCGTAAGATTTTCTGCACAACAACGTCCGCTCCTATTTGAGATCCACTCCCCAATTATATGGGGTCCACTACTTTCGAAGGAAAAAGAGAGTTTGGTAGAGTTATATATGTAATTCAAAACCCACAAGGTCTACACGACTTAGACTCAGTTTCCTTAGCCTGACTTAGGAGGGTCTCCTTTGTCTCCTCTTTGTGCAGGACCTGGTTCGTTTCGAAGACACAGCGCAAGGTGGAGGGTGGTCTAAACTTTTGCATATATATATATATATATATATATATATCCAGGCTTATGTGACCTTATCAACAGATGGATGGTAAATAAAAACTACATAAACATTGAGTTTCACCCTAAGAAACTTTTAATGGTAGGACGGTCAAATACCACTGTTTCTTATGGTATGGTCCACCTGATAATTGGATCTGCTTCGTTTTTTGAATAATGCCCTCAAATGATATAGAAAAAAAAATGAATGGACAGTATGGATACATAATACATACATCAAGGTAGGCCCCAAGGTAAGAGTTCCACGTCTTCGGTGAGGCCGGTGTCTCACCTAATCTGCTCTCAGAAGGGGATGCGGTTTGCCTACTGACACTGTCGGTGCCAACCTCTGTGGGGCCACCATGACTTACGAGTTTTATCCACACCGTCCATCCATTTGCCAGATCATTTTACTTCATGAACCAAAAATGAGGTTGATCAAAATCTCAGGTGGACTACACCATTGGAAACAGTGGTGATTGAACACCCACCATTAAAAAACTTCTTGGGGCCACAAAAGTTTTAGATCAGGCTGATATTTGTGTTTTCCCTTAATCCAGGTCTTTTTTACCCAATCAACAGGTTGGATGGCAAATAAACCTTACAGTGGCCCTAGGAAGTTTCCAAACCACTGTTTTCATGCAGTGTGGTCCACCTAAGATTTGGATCTGCCTTAGTTTTGGGTGCATTCCCTAAAATAATGATCCAAAATGAATGGACGGCGTGGATAAACATATACATCATTGTGGCACCAAAAGAGACATGAATGGGTTTGGGCATGGGCCATGCCTCAAGAGAAATTATTGTGGCACCAAAAGAGACATGAATGGGTTTGGGCATGGGCCATGCCTCAAGAGAAATTCTTATTGGCCCAAACCAGTTGCATTAAACCAAGACCAAATCTTGGCCCATGATTGGTCGGGTCCAGAAAACCTAATGGGCCACTCTCGCCCATTGCCAGGCTTATGGGTAGTTGATTTCAGGTATATATGCAGACTAGGCCCTTATACTTCGAGGATGTGTGGACAATCTTGACTAGAGGGATGTGGCCCGGTGACTGGGACTTATGGATGATGGAGAAGGTGTCAGAAATCATGGCCTGACTGGCTATGATCGATGCCGAGACGGCCACCACAAACATGGGCCAATATAAAGGATCTGCACCATGATCAGGCCCATGTTAAGCTCTAAAACCAAGTGTTTGTTCAATGTCACGAGAGTGGATTAGTGGAGACCCCGGATCCACTTGGAGGGTGGGACCCTGACTATGGGGCTCACAGTGATGTATGTACCTTAAATCCATACCGTCCAACCATTTTGAAAGCTAATTTTAGGGTATGATCCCAAAAATGAAGTAGATCCAAATCTTATGTGGACCATACCACAGGAAACAGTAGTGATTGAATCCCCAACATTAAAAACTTTATGGGGACCACTAGAATGTTGTGATCAGGTCACGAAGATCTGGATGAAGAGGCCACAAAAATATCAGCTTGATCCAAAACTTTTGTGGCCCATGAGAATTTTTTAATGGTCTATTACCACTATTTTCTGTATTATGGTCCACCTGAGATTTGGATCTGCTTCATTTTTTGGGTCGTGCCCTAAAATGAGCTTTCAATATGGATGGATGGCGTGGATGTAGTCACAACATCACAGTGGGCCCACAGTCAGGGGTCCCACCTACCTCGGTAGATCCGGGGGCTCACAAAATCCACTCCCCAATGTCACACATGAAAGACGCATTTTATGTACAATTTAATTTGAATTTCTTTTACGCAGAATGTAATTTATAAGTAGTTTTCTTGAGCGCCTGAGTATCATCTATCACACTCAGAGCTGTACACGAGTCAAGCCGAGCCGAGTATTTCCCAGCTCGTGCTCGGCTTGCACCGCCTGAGTCCCAGCTTGTACTTGGCTCGGCTTAGCCTTCAAGGTTGGATGCTTAGCTCGTGCTCAGCTTGTCTGAGTTCGAGCAGATATCGAGCCTGAAAATGGACAAATTACCCAAAAATTCCAACCAAAAAAACACCAATCCAACCAGTAAAGTTCCCACCGAAAGTCAGCTACTTGTGCGCACGACTCGCCCCACAAGATGAACATCGCGGATCACAGAAGGTGAGCTCCACGAGCACAGTTCCCGAGCCGAACAGAAAACAAACCCCATCTTGTTCGATCGAGCATCGGATGAATCCCGCAGAAATACTCAACCGAACAGGGGAAAGAGAGAGAGAGAGAGAGAGAGAGAGAGAGAGAGAGAGGAAAAGGAAAACCACATATCTTGATGTTTGAGAGCAGGACCGGCGACTTGAGCAACGACGTTGGGCTCAGATCGAGAGGGATCGTCAAACATGTGGTCCTCGAGATCGGCCGCTTAGCTGGTGACATCGACTTGTATCTCGCGGCGTTGGATCCAACAGTCGAGAATATCCCGTGGTCAGTTTTCCCGGATTCCGATTTGTCGGCCATTTTTCTCAAGATTGAGAGAGAGAGAGATTGAGAGAGAGAGAGAGAGAGAGAGAGAGAGAGGTGTCTGAAGAGGGGCTAGAAGAAGGGAAAGGGGGGAGAATCTAGATTTTATTTTTTAGGATTTCCAGGGGTAATATGGGGATTTTACAGTGTAGGGTATTTTCAGAATTTGGTGATCTGGTAGTGTGTTTGGGTGGGGATTTTGCAGTGTAAGGTATTTTTGGATTTTGCAGTGTAGGGTATATATACCCCTGGTCGAGTACCGAGTCGAACTGAGTAGAGTCGATTTTGAGTACTATTCGAGTCGAACCGAGTCGAGCAAGGTCAAGCTTGTGCTCGGCTCGAACTCAATTCGAGCACCAAAAATCAGCTTAAGTATTTCCGAGTCGATCGAGTTGAGCGAGTTACCAAGCTAACTCTGCTCATGTACAGCTCTAATCACACTTGCCAAAGTATAAAAGTTTTTGTCATTTATAAAATATCTCTCTTGACAATAAGGTCTCAACTCCAACCCTCTTGGGACCATAATATAAGATCCACCTAGCAAATAATTTTCAGCCTTTGTGTGTGAAATCTAAACTGTCCAATAGGTTAGTGCAATCATTTGATATTATATCTTGTGCAAAAACCAACAACATGCACTCACTAGGTGGGCCATGCTTGTATTTTATTATTTTATCGACCAGTAAATATTGTTTTCTATGTTATGGCCCACCTAATGAGCGGATAGGGCTGATTTTTGCATAAGGCGATCCTCATGGTGGCCCAACCTACTGGAAGGGTTGGATGTTGCTCAAACATGATAGGTTGGAAGTTATCTCTAAGTAGATCATAAATAATGATGGGTTGGACTCCATCCTTCTTAAACATTGTCAAAGTCCAAGCTAAAATTGACCACAACCATCTCTTATCGTAGAGAAGATAGGAGCAACGGATCTTTCATGACCAATGAAAATCCATGGGGTAGTTTTGTCTGCACCATAGCATATTTGTTGTTGTGGCACATATATATGTTAATGTAATGGTAAGACGATGTTGTTTTGTAGCAAGAAGAGCCTTCATTCTTCAATCAAAACATGCTACATTCACAACTTTCTTAATTAGTATGGAAACTTCAAAGAAACCAACCTTTTGAACCTATGTAATTGGCCTCACTAATCATTGATTATTTTTTAACAAGCATAGGGAAAGGTCTTGTTAAAATAACAATAAACTCAACATCGTAATCGCAATCTCACACCTCAATTACACGCAAATGAGTGAATGTAATTAGTATTAAACTCAATATCAACAACAATCTCTAACATAGATTCCACGCAAATGACAAGTGAGGTTCCCTCAGGTGGACCGGAAAGGCAAGCGGATTGCCCAATCCCTATGCAGCTATTATCTCTCCAAAAGCATGTGGGGGTGCTCATCGTAGTTAGCTAAACATTATACGACTAAAGCATTATATATATATATGTGTGTGTGTGTGTGCCGCGCGCGCAAGTGAACGAATTTTTTGAGAACTCATCACACATAATGTGAACCTAGAATTTGAACGGTCCATGATGCAGCACTCCATGAAACTTTCAGGGCCCAACTTTTATCCTAATCCAAAACTTTTGGTGGGCCATAGCAAAAGAAAATAGTTTCATCCCTTGATTTTCATTTCTTTACTATGGTCCACTAGAGTTTTGGAACAGGTGAAAATTGCTCACGTGAGGTTTCATGGGTCCGCATCACATGGACCATTCCGATTTTGTGCCCACGACTCGACCTCGGTGTGTGTGTGTGTGTGTGTGTGTGTGTGTGTGTACACACAAGAGTCATGCTCATCTACACACTTTCTCACGTGAGCATTCGTGCACACCTTTGTAGAAGTGTCATGAGTATAAAATCCGAATGATTCATGTGATGTGGCACCCCATGAAACCCTTAGGGCATAACTTTCAGCTTGATTGAAAACTCTAATGGGCCATAGCAAAGTGAGAGGCAAATCAAGGGAAGTAACTATTTTCTTTTGCTATGGCCCACTAGAGTTTTGGATCAAGCTTAAAGTTGGGCCATGGGGAATTCATGGGGGTGCGGTATCACATGGACGGTTCAAATTTTATGCTCACATCACATATCAAAATGTGCTCACAAGTTCTCATGAGAACCGGTGGGCGGCTAAGCATTTCACTATGTATATATGTATGTATGTGTGTGTGTGTGCGCGCGCGTGTGTAAACCAGGCTGCAATGATAACAATCAGTCAAGCTACTATGGACAGTGGCCAACCAAATGGCCAAATACAATGACTGAGAGAGTGAGAGGCGCTCGAGTGTGTTACTGATGCAAACAGAGATGTAGACGGTTCAGATGGATAGGTAAGCAAGGAATGTGATAAGCTTGGATGAAGCCAAGGAAAGTCGGACGGGCGTACAAGGAAGCCATCTGCTCGAATGGAGAGCCCGAGCTCTGTCCGGCCACGAAGAGAGAAAGCAGAGAGAGAGAGAGAGAGAGAGAGAGAGATGGGAAAATGAGTAGGGTTTGAGGCGGGGGCGCTCAGGCTTGGGCATTTGAATGGGAAAGGGGTTTCGGGTTTGAAATTTCATTTTGGAGTGGGAGCAATCAGGCTCGAGTGTTCGAATGGAAAATGAAAGTTAGGGTTTGAAATTTCAATTTATATTAAGCGGCCGAGACCAATCTAAGTCGATCTAAGTTAAACCGAGTTGAATTCAAGTTGAGTCGAGCTCGAGCCAACTTGGACTCAGCTCGAAATTTTTTCGAACTCCAAAAAGTGGCTCAACTCAACCCAAACCCAGTTTCGAGCTGAGTTGAGTAAATTTTTTTCGAATCTAGTCGACTGAGCTAACCAAGCTAACTTGGTTCATGTCCAGCTCTCTCTCTCTCTCTCTCTCTCTCTCTCTCTATATATATATATATATGTGTGTGTGAATGTATGTATAGGGGTGTGTGTGTGTGTGTGTGTGTGTGTGTGTGTGTGTGTGAATGTATATATGTGTGTGTGTGTGTGGGAAATGGTTCAATGCGGTCGAGCTCATGGGAATTTCCCATGAGGTCGAGCTATGTGGGCCCTACCATGAAGTGTATTGAACATCAACACCGTGCATTTGATGGGTCCCCTTTAAATTATGGGATATTCTAAAAATCAGTCGTACAAGGAACTCAGATGGGCCATACCATCTAAAATCATATGAAGACATGCCTAAAACATATAAAAGCACTTAGTGGGGCCCACCTGAAATTTGGATGCGTCTAAAACTTGCTCTGACCCCTCATCCAAGTGGGACACACATAACGGATGGGCTGGATTTGTGAACAACATCTTGGTGGGCCCAAAAAATAATTATGAATGTTTTAATGGGAGGATAACCCCACTCAACTTTTGTATGTGGTGTGACCCACAAAAGTCATGGATTTTTTAGCCCAAGGTCCAACTTGGAACGGTGCATCTGACTGATGGGTAGATGTTCAACACGCCGACTCGCCTTACGGTGGGCCCACACAGCTCAAGGTCGACCGCATAGAACCATTTCCATATATATATATATATATATATATATATATATATATATATATATATATATATATATATATATAGGTCGAGCTATGTGGGCCCCACCGTGATGTGTGTCAAACATCAACACTATGCATTTGATGGGTCCCCTTTAGGTTTTGGGACATCCCAAAAATCAGCTATATACAAAACTTAGGTGGGCCATACCATCTAAAACCATGTGAAGACACGCCTAAAACATATAAAAGTACTTTGTGGGCTTACATGAGTTTTGGATGAGGCTAAAACTTGGTCTGACCCCCCAACCAAGCGGAACACACACAATGGATGGTTTAGATTTGTGAACAACATATCGATGGGCCCAATAAATGATTATGAATGTTTTAATGGGAGGGTAACCTCTCTCCACTATTACACCACTCTCGGATTCCGGCACTCACATGCCAGATTCCGATCCTAGAATCCTACAAGGAGGATTTTCAGTATGAAATTTTTTTTGTAATGGAGCATAACCACAAGCATAACCAAGTCACAAAACAACATCACTGCATATCTACTATATCAAAAACTTTAGGTACAATACGGAAAGGGAAATACAGAGTGATCAAAAAGCTCTAAAATGATCAGATGCGTGCTCTTGCCTCAACGCTGCTGCTGTCCAATGAAACCTGCATGAAACGGTCATGCATAAGCTTACAAAAGCTTAGAGGGTGGTGTAAGTGTGTGCAAGGCAAGTGCCAAGTGTATAATGTCAGAGTATTGCGAAAATATGTAGGTAAGTCCACAAATGCAATCAGCAGTAACAAGGCTATGCGATGCAAGACATGAATGCTATCGGCCATACTAAGGCCATACGATGCAAGGCCTACGTAGCCAAATGTCATATACAAGATGCAACGCAAGCATGTCAATCCTCTTCAAGTACATATATCAGTATAGTTCCCCTCTGGGATATCACCAGGGTCTAGTACACTTCACACTGACTGCCACCTCCATAGACGCATAGCCCAGCGAGTGGAAGAGACCAAACTATCCGCCTGACCAGTAGCCTACCAACACTTACCCGGCTCGTTGATAGCGAACTCATTTGCGAGATGGTCAAACTCAGCCTATCTTCAACCTCCTCACTCGGATGGATAAGGCCACACCCCCTTCCAACCAACCACGACATAGTGGTAGACACGGCCTACTGGTATTTGGCACTCGGGCGCTCATGTATCCACTCAGTTTAGACGTTGGAGTAACTCCTGGTACCAAAAAGGTTCTGAGATTTTCACCCAAGGACATCCTAAGTGCCCACAATGCTAGAGCCAATATTTTTGGTATCCAATATGACCATCCACAATGTGCCTGTGGAGGCCACGACCCTGATGTCGTTAGGGCATGCAGTGATCACGACACACAATGCGAAATGCATGAGTCACATCGTCAAATTATGCAGTAATTCGGTGCGTACCACGCACTCATGTGGGGGCACTCTGTCTCATAAGGAGTCCCGTAAATGCCACAGCCCAACGGCTTATGCTATGATCAAACATTCCTCATATCAAACATACATATGATGCGTATGGGCATGCATCATGGAGCTATACTAAGCATATTATAAAGTGATAAATTATCCCTACAATGCAGATGGGCCTAGAAGGCCTACACACACAAGTACGGCCTATCAATGGGCCCTAGGGAGAGTCGTAATGCGGACATTTAACCAACATTATATTTGCAATGTGGACGTCAAACCAACATTGCTCCCAAGGCATAGCCTGCCACAAACCATGGAGAAATCACGCATTGCAATGGACCCTAAGGACAACTCATTGGGCCTCGACCCATGGGCCTTAGGTACATCAAATGGGCCGTATCACATGGGCCTTACATTCATCAAATGGGCCGCATTAATGGGCCTCACCAACAGGCCTTATGTACATTGCAATGGGCCATAACCCATGGGCCTTAGAATACATCAAAATGGGCCTAATCACATGGGCTTTATGTATCTCAAATGAACCACACTAATTGGGCCCATAAGCATACCAAATGGGCCACACCCAAATATAAGTGGAGATAGTGATTTTTCCACATGACCACAAATACATACATACAAACATATATATATATATATGTATATATAAATCATGTCAAAGGATCAACCGATCCTCACTTCAAATAATAGTGGTAGGACCCACTTGAACCACGGATCTGACTCATTCTTTAGCTCATGCCTTAAAATGAGCTTGCAAAATGGATCGATTGGGGTGCAACACAAGCATCATGGTGGGGTCCACCGTCTGACAATGGACAGTGTGGATAAACACATAAATCATGGTGCGCCCACAGAGCGGCAACATGGAATGAAACACGTACATCACTTTGGGCTCCATCGTCCCACCTGGACGGCTGGATGAAATTCTAGGCACCACCATAACATTTATTTTCCATCCGCTCTTGATAAGGACCTGGATGAAGGGTAAAAACAAATTTCAGATTGATCCAAAACTTAGTGGCCCAAGAAAGTTTTCAATGGCAGACGTTCAATCCCGTTGTTTCCCATGATGTGGGCCACCGAGTCTTGGATGAGGCTGAAATTTGGAGGGAGCCCACTAATGTAGGTGGCCCACCATATGAACGGGTTTGATGGCAAATATACATCGGGTGGGGCCCACTACAAATCAACCGGAAACACTACCCCCACCCGTGAGACTCGTATCTTAGCCTGTACCATTTCATAGGCTCCTGCGGTCCTCCCGGTCGAATTCCGGCCACCTGCGATGCGTAGATAACATTTGCATGTAACTTTGAGTGTCATCCTGTAATTTCGAGTCGGCTTGACCTAAGACCTATGTCATTGCGACCGCATCGTCGCTACGGTTCCAACACCGCGTCTCGTATGATAATCCGAGATGTACATCAAAAGATGTAGGCCGCGCTTTATTTGACCCTTAATCGCATTTGTGGGACCCACCTATGGCATGGCACGCCACCCTATGCATGCATGACATCATCACCCTCATAATTTCCTACCCACCTATTACTAGTCTAGACCCCTAGCCACCTATAGCTAGTCTAGACCCCTAACCCCCTCCCTTACATTCATTATGACATGCATTATTACCCTCTCTCTCTCTCTCTTATCTCTCTCCCTCCCTCTTTCTTTCTTATTTCCTAGCAAGAGAGAGAGCTTCCAACGTCCATTAGAGCTCTCCATTTCCAACCCTTTTGCAAGCTCTCCACCCCTAATCCAACCCTCTAAAATCAATCTCAACCATTGAATTTTGTTCCTTTGGAGCTCTAGATCACATTGGTGGAAGAATGAGTCCAAGATCTAAGGTGGGTGCTTCTTTCTCTCTCTTTTTCTCTCATTAATTTGGTATGATAATGTGGCCGTGTGGCCCATCTGGATGTACCCCACCTTGATGTATGTGATGTCTAAGCCGTCCACCAAATGGACCCTACGGCCGTCCAAGCCATGTGAGCCCCACTTAACGGCAATTGGAAAACATAAATATAAGATTGACCCAAATCAAGTGGGCCATGTCCATGTGGACCCCACACGTGGGACCCACCTTCAACAATACGTGCACACGGTCCGTCCAGCGTCCCTGGACGCTGGACGTTTTTCACAAGTAGGAGCAATGCACTGTCTGCCAAAAAAAAAAAAAAGGAGAGGGGGGAGAACTTTTGGGGCAGGCTACTTATGTAGGCCCCACCTTGATGTAAAAATCGAATCCACACCATCCATTTCATTTCCAAGCCAATTTTAGGCGTTGAGCCAAAGAATGAATCCAATCCGATTTTCTGGTGGGGCAATTTTTTTTACCTTTAAGATCCATTAGGACCCACCTTGATGTCCCTACCCGCCAAAAACATACTGCATAGCGGACTCGTTTGATCCGTCTTAGGCCATGGAATCTAATGGACGGAGTGGATTCTCAAGACACGGGCCCCACATATGAAAAACCTCGAGAAAAATAAAAAAATAATAAAAAAAAAAACCACAAGGACACGCTGCTGTCAGCAGCAGCGTGCGTGGGTGCTGCTGGCGGACAAACGGGCTGGCCTCACGGCCTTAGCTGTGGGCCCCACTGTGATGCTTTTCGAACATCAACGCCATGCATTTGATGGGTCCCCTCGGACCAGGTGGCCTCCCCAAAAATCAGCCGTATACGGAACTCAGGTGGGCCACACCATATAAAATCATGTGAAGATATGCCTAAAACATATAAAATCACTTGGTGGGGCCTACCTGAAATTTGGATGCGGTTGAAACTTGTTTTGGACCTCTAATTTTGTGTGACACATACAATGGACGAAGTAGATCTGATTAATGTGGGTCCCACCTAGGATAAATATATATATATATATATATATGTGGCATGCATTTGCTACTTGACGTCCAGAGGAGTCTGGACGTCTAACGTTGAATAGGGAGGGCCCTTGGCCCCAATTGTGGACCCTACCATCATGTATGTTCTACATCCATGCCGTTCATTTAATAGGTCCCCTTTTATGATGCGTTGGTTCTAAAAATCAGTCACAAAAAGTTCTCGGATGGCCCACACCATCACCTTTCATGCGGTGGTATGCCAAGCCACATGGAATCAACTGCTGGGGTCCACATGCAGCTTGGATCCACCTGAAACTCGGTTTGGACCCTTAAATTGGTGGGACACACATAATGAATGGGTTGGATTTGTGAACTACATCATGGTGGACCCCAGGACCACATAACCATACCCAAAAAAATAAAATTTGGTGGACAAATAAATATTACAGGGCCAAAGGTCCACGTGACCTTATGAATCGGTTGTATGGTAAGTAAACATTGCGGTGGGCCCCTGGCCCATGCGACTTTATCAAGATTGGATGCAAGTAATCATTCCAGAGGGTCCCATGATCATGTGACCCTATCACAAGGTTAAAAATAATAATAATAAAAATAAAAATAAATAAATACGGTAGAGAGCCAAGTTCGTATGACCTTATCAACAGGTTTGAATGGAAATAAACATTTTGGTGGGCCCCAGGTCTATAAGACCTTATCAACAGGTTGGATGCAAATAGATGTTATAGTGGCCCAAGTTGGATGATAAATAAATATTACAGTGGGCCTTAGGCCCATGTGACCCTATGACTAGTTTGGATGGAAGATAAACATCATGTTGGCCTCATTTTGGATGGACAGTATGTTGGGCCCTAGGTTGGGTGGAAAATAAACATTTTGGTGGGTCTTACTTAAGACTTATTTATGTATGTGTTGTGTCCACAACTGTGGACCTCCATCATGAAACATGTGACTTATCTATTCCTTCCATCCCTATGGGACCCACTATGATGCATGTGTTTCATCCAACCGTCCAACCATTTTTGAAAAATGATCCTTTTTTTTTTTAGGTTTGGGACGAAAATAAGTCAGATTTACTTATCAAGTGGACCATAGTGCACGGTGAGGATTGAACGGCTATCTTTGAAATCTTGAGACCTTGTGATTAGATTAGATGGGAAATAAATGTAAAGGCGGACCTTGAAAATTTTAGTAGTGGAAATCATTATCACCACTTATATTGAGTGTGGCCCATTTGACATACATGGGGCCCATTGATGTAGCCAATTTGATGTATGTATGACCATGTTATGAGGCCTACTTTGATGTATGTTGTGGCCCATTTGTCAGGCCCACTTTGATGTATCTTTATCCACGCCATCCAGGGCAGGCACCCCATTATGATATATATATCAGGGCCCATGGGTCGAGGCCCATTAGTGCTGCCTATTTGATACAACCCACTTGATGTGTACGAGGCCCATTAGGGCGGCCCATTGATGCAAGGCCTATTGTGACATGTATTGGGCCCATGACGCGTGACCCATTTGATGTGTATAAGACCCATGGGTAGGGCCCACATATTATGTATTTGAAGCCCATGAGCAGAGCCCACCTGAGGTTTATATACGGGCCCCATTAATGTGGCCCACTTATATTTGAGGCCCACGGGTTGCGGCCCATGGGTCGTGGCCCATTGTGATATATACTCGGCCCATACGTCGTGGCCTATTGAGATGTGTTTCCGACCCATTTAGTGAGGCCATTGTGAAATATTCCTACTCTTGTGATGAGGCCCATTGAGATGTATTTCTGGCTCATTGATGCGGCCCACTTGTTGAATTGAGGCCCATTGGTGTGGCGTGCGGCCCAATGTATCGACCCACCGTGATGTGTAGGTCCACGTGCTGTATGTGTAAGGCCCACCTGTGATGACTATTTGAGGCCCACTTGTTGGATATTTGGGCCCATCTTATGTTTGACTCTATGTGGACCACTCCTTGGGAGCAATGTTGGTTAAATGTCCACATTGCTGGGCAGTGATGGTTGGATGTCCACATTGTGACCATTCCTTAGGCCTTATCAGGCCCATTCTCATCATTCTCTTAGTGGGTTGACCCAAATAAGTGGGCCCCATTTACCACGGACGGATGGCTCCATGCTACCAGATTTGATATAACCACGGCCGAGGGCTGAGCTTTATATTATGGTTGATCAGATGTTCATCTATGGACCCAGTCTTGTCTATATGACTGGTCGTCGGTGTTGATTATCGATGCTGATTGTCGGTGCTAATTATCGATGTAGATTATCAGTGTCGATTTGTCGAGGCCGATTGTCGAGACCTATATGATGTATATGTGACCCGTAGTTGAGGGCCATTGTGATATGTATTAAGCCTATGATGCATGGTCCATTTAATGTATTCAAGACCCATGTGTAGGGCCCACATGTCCTGTGTTTGAGGCCCATGGGCAAGGCCCATTGTGATGTATTCATGGCCCATGGGCAAGGCCCATTGTGATATGTATTAGACCCATGAGCAGGGTCCACCTGTTGTGTATATGTGGCCCTTGAGTAAGACCCATTGTGTTGTATATTAGGCCCTTGTGTGAGGCCGTGGGCCCATTATATGTTTAACTCTATGTAGGCCATTCCTTGGGGGCAATGTTGGTTAAATGTCCACATGGTCGAGGTCGATTATCGATGCTGGTTGTGGATACCGGTTATGAGTATGTGTCAGCATAGCATCATGATACATGCCCATGCGCATCATCTGCATGCTTGTTATGAGAGGTGGTTGATCATTGCATATGTCATTGAGCATGTTGTTATGAGACTCCCTGATAGGTGGAGGTTATCTCACATGAGCACGCGGTATGTGCAGGACTGATGCATGACTGGATTGTATGACTCATGCATCTCGCATTATGATTACTGTATGCCCTAGCGACATCAGGGCCGTAGCCTTCACAGACATATCGTGGATGGCCAAATAGGACACCGAAAATGTTTGGTTCTAGCATACGGGCGCCATAGATGTCCCTGGGTGAAAATCCCTAAACCTCCGTGGCCAGGAGACGCCCCAACGTCGAGACCGAGTGGATACATGAGCGCCCGAGTGCCGAATACCAGGAGGCCGCGTCTCCCACTGTGTCGTGGTCGGTTGGGAGGGGGTGTGGCCTTACTCGCCCGAGGGTAGGGGGCAATACTAGGCTGAGTTTGACCAGCTCGTGAATGGGTCCGCTATCGACGTGCCGGATAGGTATTGGCAGACTATTGGCAAGGCGGATAGTGAGGTTTCTTATGCTCACTTGGACTGTGCGGCTGGGAGAGCGGCAGTGCCATTTGGAGTGTACTAAACCCCGGTGATTATTGAGATGAACTGTACTGATATGTGGATTTAGTGAGTAGGAGTTGCATACTCATTCATGCATTAATTCATTCACTATCCACTCAGGTTGGTGGTGCGCAACTATTTGTTACGAGTGCTTTCGCAATGGCCAGGATTTCGGTTAGGGCGCGCGACTAACCTGAGATTAGGAGTTTACCACATTGAGTCTAACTATCCAAATTTAGGTATGGGACTGGTTTGGATAGAAGTCCCTTGTGATGGACCCCATAGCCTGCGATACTACGTACCATCATCCCGACTTCACACTCCAGTATGGTCATTCCATTCGCACCGCATATTGCATGACATTCGCGGCATATGACATTTTGGGTTATTGTGTCCCTGCATTTATATGGTTTAGGTACGTTACTCATCAGAAATGTATATTGTATTGCAACCTCTACGTCTGATATTTGGCTATCTATGATTCCTCACTTGTATAGTTGTTCTACATTGCATATTTTGACATTGATTGACTCATGGACTTGTTCGTATTTTCGCTTACTCTGTTATCGTATGTTTGTGATCATGTCGATATTCTGTTTACTATGACAATTTATGCTCTTGTCAATATCTCTGCTTATTTCGACATTATACAATTTATGGATTACAAGTACTTTCGATATTGTGTGATTTTTGACATTGCATCCTCGGCATCTAATATTTGGCTCGCTTTAATTCCTTATTTACATAGTTGATCTGTGTTATGTACCCTGATATCGTATGATCCATGGGTTTATCAGTACTTCCGCTTAATTTGATTACTCTGATATGGAATACTAGGCACTTATCTTGTGCACACACTTACACCACCCTCTAAGCTTTCTATAAGCTTATGCACGATAGATGCGTGCAGATGATGATAGGTTGCAGTAGTGTTGAGCTTGGAGCGTGTAGCAATCCTCTGGAGCTTGATTTTTTTTATTTATGTATTTTCCTTTCAGTATTGTACTCAAATGATTATTAGTGGATATGTGATAACGATGTTGCCTTTGTTAATTAGGTAATCTTTTGGTTATGCTTATTATGAGTTAAATGCAAAAAAAAAAAATCCTCCTTATAGGATCTCAGGATCGAAATTTGGCTTATGGACGCTAGGACCCGAGAATGGGGTACTACGGAGGTCTGCCCTCCGCCCGCCCGCCCGCCCGCCCGCCTGGCGCCGTGGCGTCTGATAGCAGCAGCAGCAATGCTGCTGTTGGTTTTTTTTTTTGAAAACCTTAAATTTTGTGGTTTTTCAGAGGTAGGGCCCACATCTGCTGAATCCGGGTCCACCAATGGATTCTACCATGCATAACAAATCCATCAAGCCCAATATTGGGCATTTTTCGGCATGTAGAAAAACTAAGGTGAGTTTCAACGGTGAAAATTACTATTTTCAAAGGTGTGGCCCGCCAGAAAGTTAGATCAGTCCCATTTTTCGGTTCAACGCCTAAAATAATCTGGAAAATGAGATGGACGGCTTGGATTTGAAGCATACATCAAGGTGGGGCCTATATGAGTTGGCCACCAAGAAGCTTGTGAACCAAGCTTATATTTGTGTTTTCCATGCACGTCCAGCGTCCCTGGACGCTGGACGGTCTGGGCCTATCACACGCACAAGGTGGGCCCTGTTTAGGTGGGCCACCAAATGGTGGGTGTTGTGGATACAATACATATAAGGTGGGTCCCACCTATAGATGGTTTGGGATAAAATACAAGCCTTATGGTGGGGTCTATTCGGGTGGGCCACACAATCACACCAACATCACATGAAAAGAAGAATAAAAAGAAAGAGAGGGAGAGAGAGAGAGAGAGAGAGAGAGAGAGAGACACGTGTGATGGAGGGACCCCGACACTATGGGCCCTCCGTTTCAAGCATCCAATCATACATCAAGTGGGTCTCGTTACATATAGGTCCACCAAAATTGAAAATCAATGGTGGAGATCCTTTCTCCACCAAAATAGAAGGTCTAGATGACCCTATTCATGCAAGAAAATAAACATCATGATGGGGTCCATGGAGAATGGCCCCATCATGGAATGATCTTAAGCATCAAGGTGGGCCATTGGCCACATCAAGGGTCCAAAGTGAGATCCATACCATTGATCGGTAGGCCTCACTTGGCCCATCATAAGAACATGAAAATCTAGCCTATAGAAGCACCCACCGTTGATCTTCTCGGTCCGTTGGAACGCCAATCTCCTTGTGCTTCACTTTAACGGTGGAAGATGAGAAGTGAATGGTTAGGATGGAGGATTTGGGATGGGAAAGTGGGCCACACACATGCACTCTCTCACATGGAAGAGCTTGGACGTGGGTTTTTTTTTGCTCTCTTTGGTTGCTTAGAAAGTGTGAAGAGAAAGAGAGGGAGAGATGGGATGTAAAGAGAGAGAGAGAGTGATGGGTGAGGTGATGGTGTACTTAACTAGCATGGGTGTGTAAGAGAGAGGGTGAGAGAGAGTTGACTTGGTGGTTGCTTGGGGATGGGGTGAAAGGTGATGTGTACTTGACATGATGTGATTGATTGATGGATTGATTGATGGGATTGATTTGACATGTTGTAGAGATTCTCTTGGGATTGCAAATGCGCGGCGTTTTCTTCGAAATAAACGCCGGCTCACACCTTCCTGTCAGGGTATCGGATCGGTGCGAGAGACGCTGCGTCGGAACCACGGCGACGGTGCGGTCGCAATGGTACAAGTCTTAAATTAAGCCGATTCAAATCTGCAGCATAAGACTTGGTCTGACCCCCCAACCAAGCGGAACACACACAATGGATGGTTTAGATTTGTGAACAACATATCGATGGGCCCAATAAATGATTATGAATGTTTTAATGGGAGGGTAACCTCTCTCCACTATTACAATATGTGGTGTGGCCAACCCAAGTCATGGATTGACTTGATTTTTAAGCCTATGGCCCACCATGGAATGGTGCATCTGACTAATAGGATAGATGTTCAATGCACATCACGGTGAGGCCCACATAGCTCGACCTCATGGGAAGTTCCCATGAGATCGACCATATGTATATAGAGAGAGAGAAAGTCATGCTCACCTGTGCACCTATGCACGTGCGCACCTTTGCACATATGTTATGGGCATCTAATCCGAATAGTTTATGTTATGCGGAATCTCATGAAACCCCAACATACAAATTTTCATCTGATCTAAAATTCTGGTTGGCCATAGCAAAGAGAAATGCAAATAAAGGGAGGAAACTGTTTCCATTTTTCATGGCCCACCAAAGTTTTGGATCAAAGTAAAAATAGGGCTTGGGGGGTTTCATGAGGTGCTGCTTCATGTGGATCGTTGAGATTTTGGAGTCACATCACATATTATGAGTTGTCAAAAAAGTTCGCACGAGTATCATGTGAACTAGTGCGCAGCTGAGCATTCGGCTATATATATACACACACACCCACCCCATCCACTAAATGGCAAAGAGTTAAATGATCAATTAGCAATTTAAGAAAAAAATTTATTGGATATCCCCATCTACGATGACCGCGATCATATATACAATTTGAATTATTGATACATAACTCTAAATCCAACAGCTACAAGCCTAGATGTAAAAATTAACAATACATCTAATGTAGAACGGGTCGCGAACACTTTCATGTCCAAGATGGACCAAAGAAGGCCCAATTGGAGGCGGAGGTGATCCAGATCGTCAGAACCTTATACTAGGCATATCTCACAAACTGAAATGAGTTACTCGACGTACCATATGATTTTAGGGTAGGAGAAGCTACTTTAGCCAACCAACTTGGCAATGCCGGGTTGCCCACGTCGAATTTGTGAGATTCCATCATATCGATGGTTGAAAATCTATTTTATTTCCCTTTTTACAATTTATAGTAAATTTTAGTTTGATTATAACTCTTCATCCTTTGAGCTTCAGGAGTTGTGTCCAGCATGAAAAGTGCTTAGAAATATTAGGAGAATAATGTGGTTAAGCCAGATAGGACACTTACTATAAATAGTAAATTTACTATTTATAATAAGTTACAAATTTTAACGAGTTTGAAGTGAAGTTTGATTCTGAAACTTCTTCCAAAGTATGGTATCACTATTTAAAGGATTGTAAATTTGTTTTTATTATTTACAAATGAAATTTTAAATTTTCTATAATTTAATTCTATTTTCTTATTTTCTCTCATGGATTCAAGGTATCTCTCTGGGGAGTCCAGAGAAGCTCGTATTCAGAGTAGTTATCCCTTGAGGAAGATGGTGATCAACCTCATCACGGCAATCCCTGCATCAACATCTAAATGTATCAAATGTATCGTAGCAAAAGACTTGTCCAATTTATAACATGGTAGTCTTTCTTTCCTTGGATTTCCATCATGGAGATTGAAAAGTTACAAAGATAAGATTATTGTTCTCTTTGAAAACTCCAAGAAATGATTTCCCATGGCAACCCACTCTGTCAGTGGTTGTTATTTAGGGCAAGTTTGGCAGAGACCATAGGCCCAGCTCTTATCTAAAAATGGAAACCTTAATTTCTAGATGACCTAATTAGATTGTGGAATCTATGGAGTGCCACTCAATGATATGTAGCTAGGTCTTTGGAGGAATGTTATGTGTAATCGCCCATGTGAGTTCCACCGTACACAATATCTCCACACGTGCTGACGTGGTACACGTGTGTGAAATTTATGGAGTTTATTAGGTGGGCTCATTGCTTACAAGTCCTGGCCTGAAAGACACTTGCACATTATTGAATATATAAATATGGTTTATATACACTTGGGACCCACTTCATGAGTTGGGTGATCTTATTAAATGGCTCCAATATATCACATGTGTGCCACATTGGCATGCATATCCCATGTGGCTCACCAGTTGAGTAGGTTGGCCTGATTTTTGCAGGAGGTGATCTTTACCTTTTTCATTGTGGGACTTCATGGAACGTGTATTGCTTGTGATGCATTATAAAAAATTTATATGATCTTTGATGTGGACCAATTGAAAAATAAAGCCATATAAAAATTTATATGATCTTTGATGTGGACCAATTGAAATAAAGCCATCTGCACTTTAGATTCCTTGAAGACTTATTTTGTTGTAAAAATGTTGATTAAAAAAGTATTTTTTAATATGAAAAATATATATAAAGGTATAATCATTTTTTTGGTGTTTTGGGAATAGTCCCACATTGGAAAAGAGGAAGAATAAAAGTGAGTTTATATGAGATAGGTAGAGTACCATAATGTTTATTTGCTTAGTCTGTGATGTATCGGACTTGCGTGTTCTAGTGCGCACTGGAACACCCGAGTTCAGACTCGGTGCAAGGGTGTGGTCATGTGAGGCAGTGTCGCTGTAGAGGTGTTAGTGGTCACTCCTTCATGACTTTACGTGAACCTGTGCGACAGATAGATAGGTCAGGTGGCTAGGATGAGTACTAGTCCACTTTTATAGAGGCTGGAAACTAGCCGAGCCAATAAATCTAAACGATCGGCATGCAGCAGCTGCTACACCACAGAAACTGCCAATAATGGTTAAGATCGTATTGTTGAATTTTCAGAAGTTAGATGGGGCCATGGTAAATATTTTTAAAAAATCTACCCCATTCATCTGTTTTGCTAGCTCACTTTAGGACATGACACCAAAAATGAGGTGATCCAAACCTTGCCACATGACAGAAAATATTGGAGATCAAATGTCGACCATTGAAACATTAATGAGACCAAAAGTTGTATATGGATAATAATTTTATGTTTTCAGTTCATCCCAATGGGAATGACTTTATGAACGGTTTGGATGCATGGTACATAAACATCAAGGTGGACCCAGAAAGGTTTCAATGGTAGTAATCTCCCTCTCCACATTTTGTTGTCGCGCAGCCCACTTAAGTTTTAGATCCACCTCATTTTTTAGATCATCTCCTACCATGAGACAGAAAAAGAAGATAGATGGGGTGGATTTATCACAAACATCATGCTTGAGTCACCTAGCAATCTATCGCAGCAACTTCTCGCAGTCCGATGCAGGTAGGGCTGTACACAAACCGGGCTAGCCTGGTTAACTCGCTCGACTCGGCCCTACCCGGAACTGAGTTCGGTCCGGGACGGGCCATTTTCTTAAGCTTGAAACTGAGTTCGGGCCGAGTTCGAACAGGTCCCAATTCGGCCCGACTCAGTCCGAAACCCAACTTGACCTGACCCGACTCAGCCATTTGTGTATATATATTCCTAAATCCTTACCTTAACCATTTGAGACAGAGAAGTCAGAACACCGCCCAACCCATGAACTTGTTGTAAGGTCTGAAAATGGCCCGCACTCACCCGATTGCTGACCGGGCCGAGTTCGGGCTGGACATGTTGGCCCGGTGACCGGGCCAGGTCGAGTACGGGCTGGGTTTAGCTGGTGACCGGGCCGGGTCGGGTTAAGCCTAAGTCGACTCGGTTCGGCCCGATGTACACCCCTAGGTGCAGGCAATCCGCAATTCAACGTCCGTACAAAACGCGGTAATTATTTTTCGGAAATGGATTGGCTACTCCCCCTGCCACCAGCCCCATGGCTAGTGGTCGGTGCTCTGTGGGCCCCACCATGATGTATGTGTTTCATCCATTCCGTTAATCTAGTTTTACTGATCATTTTATGGCTTGATGCAAAAAATAAGATGTATATAAATATCAGGTGGACCGACCACACCACAGGTAAACAATATTGATTGGATATCCACCATTAAAATCCTCCTAAGGCCCACTGTATTGTTTATTGGACATCCAATTTGTTAATTAGCTCATATAGGCCCAGACGAAGGGACAAAACAAAGATCAACTTGATCCAAAACTTTTATGGCTCCCAAAAGGTTTTTAATGTTTAATGCTCATTCAACACTACTTCCTGTAATGTGGTCTACTTGAGATTTTGATATAGCTCATTTTTGCTCTCATACTATAAAAGGATCTGGAGAAATAGATGGACAGCATGGATGAAACGAATACATCATGGTGGGGCCCACAGAGCACCAACCACCAGCCATTAGCTAGTGGCAAGGGGAGTAGCCAATCCGTGAACGTAGATTTCCTACGAAAGCCTTTCGCAGGAAGTTCCTATGGGAACTTAGGTGGGGCCCACTATGATGTTTGTGAGAAATCCTCCCCGTCCATTCGTTTTGTGAGTTCATTTTAGTATATGTTGCCAAAAATGAACTGTATCCAAAGCTCAAGTGATCCATACTAAAGGAAAATGTGGTTAGGGAAATTCTTGCCGTTAAAACCTTTCTGGGTTCAACAGTGATATTTAGATGCCATCCATACCGTTAATAACATAATTCCTATTGGGATGGAAAAAGAAATTATCATGAATCAAAACTTATGTGGCCCCATAAATATTTCAACTGTGGACGTTTAATTATCACGTTTTAGGCTCACTTGAGCTTTGGATACGGTTCATTTTTGGCAACATGTCCTAAGGTGAACTCGGGGAGGATTTTTCACAAACATCACAGTGGGCCCCACCTGGGTTGCCAGGCAGGAACTTCTTACGAAAGGCTCTCGCAAGAAATCGGTGTCCCCAATCCGTTTTCGAAAACGTTTCCTTAATTTTTCGAAACGGATTGGCTACTCCCCTGCCACTAGTCCCTGGCTGGTGGTCGGTGCTTTGTGGGCCCCACCATGATGTATGTTTTCATCCATTCCGTTAATCCAGTTTTACTGTTCATTTTATTGCTTGATACAAAAAATAAGATGTATATAAATATCAAGTGGACCGACCACACCACAGGAAAATAGTATTGATTGGATATCCATCATTAAAATCCTCCTAAGGCCCACTGTACTGTTTATTTGACATCCAATCTGTTGATTAGCTCATACAGGCCCAGATGAAGGGACAAAACAAAGATCAGCTTGATCCAGAACTTTTACGGCTCCCAAAAGGTTTTTAATGTTTGATGCTCATTTAACACTGCTTCCTGTAATGTGGTCCACTTGAGATTTTGATATAGCTCATTTTTGGTTTGATATAGCTCATTTTTGGTATCATACTATAAAAGGATCTAGAGAAATAGATGGACAGCATGGATGAAACGAATACATCATGGTGGAGCCCATAGAGCACCGACTACCAGCCATTGGCTGGTGGTAGGGGGAGTAGCCAATCCGTTTCCTTATTTTTCAGATGCACGTTGGGTTGAGTCACGACGTGGTATCAATATGGTGTAGATGAATACTCTATGGATGAGAGAACTTCGATGCTCTGTGCCATTATTCTGTTACGTCCTACCATCAATCTAAGTGGCCCATTCATATATATATATATATATATATATATATATATATATATATATATATATATATATATATATATATATATATAAAAATAAAAAATCACATTGAAACATCCTGGCCACCAATCCTTGAAACATTCTCAACTGAATGTGGACCATCACCCTTTTTATCTTATTAATCATCTCTATGTAGGTCCCAAGTATGAAAAAAAAAAAAAAAATCTGTAATTATTGTATCTTCTAGGCGTTGTCCATCTTGATGGGTTTCATCGTACCAATGGTCCAGATTAGTTAATCATGGGGCCCACCTGTCTAAACCAAAAACCAGCGAATAATGTTCAATGATTCAGTCTAGTGTACCATAATCTCACGGAGGAGAATCGTCGGAGATCATAGGCATCATCGGTCCGTGTGATTGGGAAGAATATTCTCCCACCAGAAAATCCCCGAATTTTTGTTTTAGGCCGGAGAACAAAAATCCCTGTGCGCCATCGTGTCGACCGTTTGATATCCACGCCGTCCATCAGTTCAGCCAGCCTCATGTTTGGGGCCATTAAAGCCTTCACGGCCCCAACGTGATGTCTGTATGCAATCAAGGGAGAAACAAATACCAGCCTAATAAAAACTTCAGTGTGACCTAAGAAGATTTGGACCCGTATGGTTGGACAGAATCGGATTCGGTAGTGACCCTTCCAGTACGTAGGTTAGTACTGGGCCCCGCCAAGTTGCATGTACTGTTTTATACACGCCATCCATCCAGGGCATGGCCCAAAAAATGAAGTAGATCCAAATCTGAGGTGTAGAACACCATACGAAATGATAGTGATTGAATGCCTGTTATTAAAAACTTAATCATTTTATCCTTCGATTTTAGTGTATGGTCTCAAAAATGAAGTTGATCCAAATCTCAGGTGTACAACACCATAGGAAATAATATTGATTGAATGCATATTATTAAAAACTTAATAAGGCTGACTGAAATGCTTATTTGCAGTAGAATCAGCTGCTTAATTAAGTCACACAGGCTCGATGAATGAAAAGAGGAAAATATATACATCAGCTTAAAAAAGAAAAAAAAAACTTTTGTTGCCTACAATAAGCTTTTAATGGTGAGCGTTGAATCACCACCATTTCTTATTGTGTGGTCCACTTGAGATATGGATCTATCTCATTTTTGGCCTCACATCTTAAAATGAATTGGAAAAATAGACTGGCATGATAAAACACACGAATCATGACGAGGCACATAGAGCATTAACAAGTACTGGTACTGTTGAGGTCACTACGGAATCCCAACGGTGTTGGACGTCTCATTCCCAGTGTTTCCTATGGTGTGACTCACTTGAGATTTGCATCTTCATTATCTTTTGGGACCCTTGTCACAACCGGCTGGAAAAATTGATGGATGGAGTAGATGTCTCTGTGGCATCAAAGTGGGCCCCACAGAGCAATTTATTTCACGGGCTTGCATGAAGAAATTGAAATCGGATTGCGTACTGAGTTACTCAGTACCTCTTATGGTACTGAGTAAATTTTGTTGGCCCCACTGTGAATTCATGTGGTTTATCCACGCCGTCCATCCGTTTGTGCATATCATTTTAGGGGTTGAGCCCAAAATTGAAGTATATCAAAATCTCAAGTACACCATACCAAAGGAAATGGTGGAAGCATTGATTTCCACCGTTGAAACCTTTCTAAGCCCCCAGTGATGTTTTTTTATCATCCAAACTGTTCATAATATCACACAGACATGGATGAAGGGAAAACACAAATATCATCTTGATCTGAAACTTTTATGGGCCCCCAAGAACCTCTCAATGGTAGACTTCAATTCACACTGTTTAGGTGGTGTGGTCCACTTAAGTGTTTGATATGATTATTTTTTGGTTTAAAGCTCCAAAATTATATGATAAAACGGATGGAAGAAGTTGATACAATGTACGAAGGACAGTGGGGCTCACAGAGTTTACTCAGTACGATTAGCGTACTGAGTTACTCAGTACGCAATCCACTTCCGAAGAAATTGGCATCCCCAGTCAGCAGCAGGGCCGGTAGGATTACCTACTGAGTTACTCAGTACGCTTTTATCGTACTGAGAAAACTTAGTTGAGCCTACTATGAATGTATGTAGATTATCCACACCGTCCATATGTTTTTCCTGATCCTTTTAGTGGTTGAGTCCAAAATAAAAGTACTTCCAAAGCTCAAGTGGACCGCACCAAAGGAAACAGTGGAAATAATGACTTTCACCATTGAAACCTATCTAGGGCTCACAGTGATGTTTATTTGTCATCCAACATGTTCATGAGATCACACAGACATGGATGAAAGGAAAAAAAAAAACAAATATCAGCTTGATTCAAAAATTCTGTAGGCCCTAAGAAATTTTCAACGGTACAATTTCAATTCACACCATTCCCATGGTAAGGCCTACTTGAGAGTTGGATATTTACAATTTTACGCTCAAGACTTAAAATTATCTGTTAAAATGAATAAACGGAGTAGATAAAATATGTAAATCACAGTGGGCCCCACAAAATTTACTCAGTACGTTAACTCAGTACTCAATCCTTCTCCCGCCCGCGTACTTTAAAGCGGAGGCGGACTGCGTACTGAGTAACTTAGTACGTAGGGTACTGAGTAAATTCTGTGGGGTTCATTATGATCTATGTATTTTATCCAATCTGTCTATACATTTTGCTAGATGATTTTAGGCCTTAACTCAAAAATGAAGCAAAACAAAAAGTTAAAATGGACCACACCACAGGAAACCTTGTGAATTGAATGTCTACCATAGACAATTTCTTGAGGGCCATAGAAGTTTTGGATCAACCTTATATTTGTTTTTTACATTCATCCTGTTTTTGTGATCTTATGAGAAGGTTGGATGACAAATAAACATCACTGCGGGGTCTAGCAATGTTTCAACGATTTCCACTGTTTCCTGTAGTATGTTCCACTTGATTTTTGGATAAGCTTCAATTTTTGTATCAACTCTTAAAATGAGCTCTAAAAGTGGATGGACGGTGTGGATAAGCCACATACATTGACAGTGGGCCCAACAGAGTTTACTCAGTACGAATCCGATTTCCTTTTGAAGCACGTGACTGGCGCGAGAAATCGGTTGACAGTTACGTTTGCCTGCTTCTACCATTTCGGAAGGAAAACGGCGTAGTGTAACATGCCCAACACGAAAAGGCCTTTCACACCGAAAAATGATCAGGTACGCAGTGGTGCATGAATTACTTTACAGCTACGTTTTCCCTTCAACATATCACACGTGTCAAATGTGCTACCCACATGAAATGTGACCACGTGCCATGATCATCTGGTACGAAGAGCATCTGAATTACATATAGTAGGACACAAATTCAATATCAACGGACAGTTGATGGTATAAATTATTACATTGGTGTGGCCCACCCAATGAGCCAATCGCCCTGATTTTCCTACCAAATGATCATCATGTATGAACCACCTTTTTCTTAGGTTATTCTACACATGGGTGACATATTAACAGGATGCACCATACCTTAGGTGAAAATGTCATTGTTATTAAAGTCTTTATTTCATGTAGTAGACCAAAATCGTCATTTAGGAACGGTTTTAAACCGTTCCTTAATGCTTAATACCGTTCCTATGAGGCATCACAGAAAATCAGGAACGGTTCAGAACCATTTTGGGTACCATTTCAATTTTTAGAAACGGAATTTTAGGAACGGTTTTAAACCGTTCTAGTGCCAACGGTCACAGTTTGGGTACAATTTTAAAAACGGTTTTGAATGCTTATTAATGTTGCCAACGGTCAGATTTTAAGACGGAATTTTAAGAACAATTTCAAACCCTGATAAACACAAAATTAGTCAGGGGAAATAAATTCACAGAAGTTTATTGCATTCCATCAAAATAAAGATTAATCCAAAGAAAAACACTAGCTAATCTATACAAAGTCATGAAATAAGCAAACATCATGAACATCCATCCTTAGAAAAACTTTGAAACAAGAAAGGTCCCTTACCATGAAAGAGAATTACTTTCAATAAAAGATGATTTATGTCCATAACCCCTCATCTACAAATCAAGAAAAACAATGCCATGGCCACCGCTACTTACACAATTGGATAGGATTGCTGAGCAGAAAAAAATCTAGAAAAACATCAATGCATGCTAACATCCAAAAACGCAAATGTGTGTGTGTGTGTGTGTGAGAGAGAGAGAGAGAGAGAGAGCATTTGAATTTCGAAATAATAAAAACATAGCAAAAGAATTCCACAAAAGCAAATTAAGCAAATTAACCAGAATACATCCTTCGGAGGTTTTTACTATAAAAAAAATTTAAAAAAAAAAAAAAATCCTTAAGAAGGCTCTCACTAAGATGTAAAATAAAATATGGAAAGCAAAACCCCCTTCTAGATTCTACAAGAAGAGCGCGCTATTTAGGAGTTTTATCCGAACGTATGTCTAGCTCACTTGCAGTATAGCTGTGCAGAGATGATCAGGGTGACTAAGTTAGCTGATATATGCAAAGCTGAAATTGAGGACACTACAATAATAGACAGAAGCTTTTTGTGCAAAACAAAAGAACCATAGCCAACACACTATCGCATGCATGGTGGTCAATCACTAATTATGAATGACAAAAGGGACATTGTCATCATTACTGCGCCCAAAAAAAAAAAAAAAACAAACATACATATTTTGAATAGCAAAAACAGCGATATCATGGTCATTGTTAGGGAGAAACCAAAATAAATAAATAAATAAATAATCGTGGAAGTCCATTCTGATAGCAAGCAAAGGTTCTCTTTCCTTGATCTGGGAGAAGTTTTGCAAGCCCCAAAGGCATGCTTGCTCCACGAACCATTACAGCAGGCATATGCCAACCTGCTAGGTGATCCACCACTTTACAAAAAGAATTTGGCATATGTGGCTTTCTCCTGATTTTTGCAGGCATATGCCAACCTGCCAAGTGATCCATCACATAGAAATGTTCATAGGAGTAATTGTAGACAAAAAATAATAATAATAAAATAAAAAAGAGGAAAAAATAAAACAGGAAATTGACAGATGAAGTTGATTCTTGTGCCATGAATCTTACTGCAGGAAGCGTTACAATGGACAGATGCATTAGGTAGTGTCACCTTTAATCCATAGTTGATGCAATAATATATAAGAATCAATTCTCTTATGCTTAACCATGATAAGAAATCATTCTATAAGAATCAATTCTCCTGTGCTTAACCATGATAAGAAATCATTCCATATCATTATTGCGTAATGTAATGTACCCTTAGGATATGGAAACATATTGGTTATTGCACAAGATATATCAGTTTTTTTTTTTTCAGGCTGCATTTTTGAAACACTGATTGCCACAAAGACACAAGTCCCTTAAATTACTTACAGGTTTTATTGGTCCATTTGCTATAATTTCTAGATTAAAATTAATTGTATTTCCAAAAAAAAAAAAACATATTAAGCAGATTAATTGAATAAGGAACTCAAAAGAAAATCTTACACATTATAACGAAAACCCAAATCATGCATTAGTAATTAAAGGGATAGAAATGGAATAATCCTGACATGAAGAGGAACGGTTTTAATATATATGTATATATACAAAAACAGAGAAAATGGATTAAAACAATCAGTTCATGATTGTAAAATCAATGCCATTTGCAAATATGACACCATATGCTTTTGCTGATTCCGTATGATCCCTTGAGAATTATAAGAATAATTGTGGCAATATAAGCCTTACATTTGCATGGAAGGCTCTGATCCTTTGGATCTTCTAGCTGCAATTTGTAGATATAGGAGGAAAAAAGAAGAGCAAGCTTGTTTAAGGTACAATGAGGTAATTTTTGCAAGTGACTGCACATATCAATCTTGGAAGAAACTCACAGTTTAGTCGGCTTAGAACTTCTCCTCCTACCTTCCAATTTCTCCTTCATATCAAAAACAGACTCGAACTGAGGAGTATACAAAACCTGTAGCTGCACATCTGCAACTTAAACATGTCAGCATGTGAAAGCAGTTAAACCAATTACCAAAATCCAAACAAATAGCATTCCAGCAACATAACTGAAACTTAGTTTCACCTTACCTTGCCACAGACCACATTGGGTTCCAAGTCTCTGGATGAACTGAAAGAAGATGAAAAGAAAATTTTCAAGTTATAAGAAACATCACAACTTACAAATATCACACCAATAGATAGTTCAGCCCAAGACTTACAATCGCTCATGGATAGACATATCCTTTTTTGTGTGGCGAACCATCCATTGGGAGTGATCATGCTATCTCATAGCAAATAGATTGTATTGGCAATAATAATCGATTTTGGTTTAGTTTTCAATTTGTAAAATAATATGTACATATTATTGGCAAGAAACAAGCTAGCATACCTTTTTAGGAAATTGGGTTTTTAAGAATTTGTAAAATAATGTCTACTTCAGTTTTGAATTCGAAATTCCCATTAATCAATTAATCACACCTAAATCTCACTGTTGAACAGTATGAACTTGTACCAAGACACATGAGAGGGTTTTTCCATATCTTCTTTACTGGAAACAGATGCATTTATCCTTCTTTTTTTCCCACTACAACACAACACAGTTACCAATTGTGTACGCTAGATCTTTATATCTAATATTGCAATTTATTAGTATGTATGAAAATATCAACCAAGCTTGTGCTTCTGCCTTTTGCTTGGGCTTCCGCCTTATTCATCGAGTATTTCTGCAAATGATAAATCAATATCAATCATTATATACCAACAAAACTATATATAATCTAGGACATAGTGCATATGTAAATATATACATGTTTACCGGCACTTCTGCGGGATGCCCCTAAATCGTAAGATTTTACTACACTACCACAAAAGCAGTCAAAAACTATGGATAAAATTTGTAGGCATAAAAGCTCATAGCTACCAAAAAATTTTAGCCATAGAGCAAATCTTTCTCATAAATTTTATTTTATTTTATTTTTTAAATGGTGACCCTTATGTATCCTAGTTTTTTTGCTTCTTCTTTTTTACACCAGTCTATGTAGCTAACATACCTTGGTTAATGTCAATGATCTCCTTGTTGCAAAAATCAGAAATGTTCAGAAGATCCAAACTGCAAAAATCCCATAGCATGGCTTCCAGTAACTACCTAGCCTTCACAATGGCACTAATGGTATCCTGTTCTTGTGGACTTAAATGGCCAAGATCCATGTCCACACTTCGGGTCTCCTACATTAAGTGTGCATCAAGAGCATCAGTATTGAGCAGCCAAAACACTGGAGTTATGACAACTACGAAAAGAAAGTCATTACATGGTCATCCATTTGGGAAGAAACTAAAAACTCTTGGTCATGCGTTGATGCTGCAAGACAAAGATAAAGACAATCCCTTAGTCCTAGAAATTTCAAATATTCTTCCCAAGTTAAACACTGCCTTGCAACTCCTCCTTTGTATCCACCAGATAGAACTTACAATCCTCCGAAAATTCAGAAGCAAGGCTATAGGAGCACAACTTCTTCATGTCATTCCTTTTTGTACAAATCCGCCGGAAGATCCTAAGGGCATAAAATGAAAATTATTAGTTTCACTTTCACATAAAGCATATCCCATGAAATATCCTGTGCATATATAGTGAAGATAATTGAGTACTCACACGAATCAGGACGATTGTACTAGGTAAACCTAGTGCCCTGAAGTTAGAAAGACATTGACTTCCAAAAGAATCCATAAAGCTACCAGATTCACCTCCCTCATACAAAGAGCTTCCTGATGCTACAAAAGCAATAAGATCAGCAGCCTGGGTAGGAAAGAAAAACCCATGAGTTAAGAGCCCAAAGAAAAGCAAAGTTGTAACGTCCTGTCCAACCAGCACAGTATCTTGTAACGTCCACGTAGGATTTGTCGCAGGACCATTCGTTTAAACTATTGGTGAGAAGGTTCCACAAGTAAATTAATCAAGGATTAGCCCAACTAAGTAGACTAGATGGGTCATGATAGGACCTAGTGCGGGCCTCAAGCCAGATAACCGTTTACAATTAGCAACAGCCCGTGCGGGCTATACCGCGACGCAGGAAGGTCGGAAAAATCTAAAATTTTAAAGAACTGAAGATCTCACTGGGCTTGTGGTCCATCGCGGACCATGGACTCAGTGGACACCCAGGAATAAACTACCCACGTCATCCCAGCGGCACTTGCCAAAGGCCAGAATTGGAATCTGGCACTTGCAAACGAGACTGGGATTTCAGGTATTTCAGCCATCGGATCTCTTCCAAATTTACGATGAAGGTCTAAGGTATTTTTCTATGTCTGCCCGCAAAATCTGGGACCCGATCGTGACACGGCGACCGTTGATCGTAAATCAGACCCATACGACCAAACCCTTATCCAATCGTTCCCAAATTTTGCATGGCCCTTCATTGGGCCATAGAGCATCTACCGTATGAGTTTCAAGGCTAGAGGGCTACCAGAACTACTCTAATCACCAGAAGGGACCCCACTGGGTCATTTAAAAACCAGAATTGTACGATCAAACCCCATATCCGTTCATCCGTTTGATCTCAAATTTTGCGTGGCCCCTCATCAGGCCATAAGGCACCTACACACCAAATTTGGTGGCCTAGGGGATGCTAGGGTGGCTCAACACCAATAGGGAGTCCTAGAGGGCTACTTTGGAAAATTGTTGGAACTTAAGGCCAAAGGGCCCAAGTCTAAGAGATAAACCCTAGCTCTCTCATAACTCTCTCATTTACCACAACTACCAAGGAGTAAAGGGGGAGCAAGAGAGTAAAGGAGAAGAAAGAGAGTGTGAAGGTGAGCAAGGTGGACCCTAGATCAGGGAGGGGCCCAAGCAAATCAAACCCTACAACTCCCTACCTCTTCTCTAAGAGGAAACCCTCCTCCGCGACCGCCCACTCATTCCATTGATCGTCTAGGTGAGATCTATCACCCTTTTTTCTTGAAAACCTTGCGATGAGAGGGGATTTACATGGGATTCTAACACACAAATGTGTGCCTTAGGGATTCCAGCCGTTCAACCCCAAAACTCCACATTCCTAAGTCGTCTTCCAAGCCCTCAACGACCCGAAGGTGCGGACTATTACCCTTAGGTGGCCTAGCACCAATTATAGTACGAGTCTGATGATTGTGACTGCTTGGACGATGAATTTGGAGAATCTAGAGAAACCCTAGGAGTTGTATGTTTCTTAGAATTGTGTGGAATTATATGTTTGAATCTCATATGATATTGTTCATGCCTCTCACATGATTTGGTGTATGGATGATTACATGCTCGTGCCTTGTTTGATTTTCCCATATGGTGTTGCTTCCTAGTACGTATGATTTCTTCTCTTGTGCATATAATTCCTTAAGATGAAGGAAGTGCTTAACTTCCTCACAAACCCACATAACTCACATGCACTTTGTTTCATGATAATGATGGTTTGTTTATTAGGAGTAACTGATTCTCATGATTGAGATACATGAAACATGATTTTGTTATGCTAGCTGATAACCTGGATAGTTGGGATGTTATGGATCACCTCCACACCCTTAAGTTGGTTAGGAATATGAGGAGAGACGGTAGTCCCATCGGTAGGACTATACTAAGACTAGTCATGTGGGTTTGGGTGGCTGTCTACGGGTGGCAGTAGTTCGACTACATGAGTCTCTTGTACCCTATGTCGCTCGTCACGTGCTCGCCTGACTCGTGCGGTCTAGCTTACTTACTGACCAATCTTGTTTGTTAACCCTGTTTGCTCATATATGTATGGAACCTGGAACACCCCACAACCATTGTAGCCCATCATTAGCCAGATTGAAATCGATCCACCACCTCATGAGCTGGGCATGGTAGAATGGGACATTGTGTCTGAGCTGTCGGCCTACACTGGGGTGACGCGCCTCCCCGTAGTAACCACGAGCGATCCCACATTTCAGCACTCCCCGTGTGCTTGAAGTCGGGGACGGGGAACCCGACGGGATCAAAGATCGCAGGGTTTTAGCCTCACACGTTGGGGGGTCTTGGCATCGCAACTAGTTCAAGGTATTGATACGTGGGGTGTATCAAATTCCCCAACCTGCTGTATGAATGGACTTAACTAAGAACTCGACTAACATTATTATCGCATCACTCTAGCTAGGTTGGCGACTCGGCAGTCGAGGTCGCTCTGAGGGAGTGTTGGTCATACGCAATCGTTAGATGAAGTCGCTCAAGGGAGAGTTGTGGCGAGGGCATGCATCATATCACCCGTCATGCATGTGCATTAATAAGATTAGTTAGGTATTTATGATTGATTATTTTTCATTAAATTCGTATTATAACTGATGCTTGTTACAACTTAAGACTAATAGCACCCACTGAGTTGATCACTCACTCTCACTCTGGGACGGTGTTTTAAAACACCAACCAGATTCTACTGTAGCTGCAGGTGTCGAGGAGTACGAGGAGCCTGCCAACGCGAGCTTAGACGAGGAGGACGAGCTGTCCTACTTTCGGTTGATGGGCGGCTCTCCATCAGCTTTACGGGCGGACTTTAGATTGTTGAACTGTGGACTCGGCGTTATTCTTTTGGACATACTATTCATTTTGTGATTTTGTTGGGCAACGCCATGTACAACCCATTTATATTCTTTTGGACCTGTATATATTTGATCTCTTTCATTTCAGTAGACTTGAGTGGTTGTGTTTCATGCTCCAAGTAATTCTAATTTTGTGCATTTAAACCTGATTAATTATAAAACCATAAAATTGATGATAAATGATACCCGGGAACTTGGGAGTCGAGTCTATACGCAATCCCCAATTTCCACAGCGTTTTAAAAGTGAAAGTTTCTAAATACTTCAAAGAGTCTTAGAAATATCAAATGCCTTCACCATTTCCGTGCATGACAACTAATCCCCATGAGGTGGTACCAGAATCTTGTGAAGACAAGTTCAAAGTTTAGAATTAATTATGATTGAATGAGATGTAGACAAAAAGGAAAATAAAAATTACTTAAAAAAAAAAAAAACAAAAATATATCATTTAGAACTAATTATGATTGAATAAGATGTAGACAATAAGAGAAATAAAAAAATATTTAAAAAAAAAAAAAAAATTCTATCATCACAAAATGATGTGATTTTGAACATGCAGCACATGCCAACGTCTTTTACAGCATGTTAAACCCATAATGCTGCAATGCTTGAAACATTGCTGGAAAAGAATTTGCATGAAAAACAACATTATATATATATATAATCGATGGACACGGATTGGCTAACCCCCTGGCTGGTGGTCGGTGTTCTGTGGGCCCTATCATGATGTATGTGTTTCATCCATTCCGTTTATCCATTTTTAAAGATAATTTTATGGATGCCAAAAATTAGAGGTATATAAATCTCAAGAGATCCACACCACATGAAAACAATAATGATTGGATATCTACCATTAAAATCCTCCTAAGGCCCACTGTACTGTTTATTTGATATCCAATCTGTTGATTAGGTCATAAAGGCCCAGATGAAGGGAAAAACAAAAATCAGCTTGATCCAAAGTTTTTATGGCCCCCAAAATATTTTTAATGGTCAACGCTCATTCAATACTGTTTCCTGTAATGTGGTCCACTTGAGAATGGTACATACCTCATTTTTGGTCTTTTACTGTAAAATGATCAGTAAAAATAGATGGACAGCATGGATGAAACAAATACATCATGATGGGACCCACAGAGCACCGACCACTAGCTATTGGCTGGTGTCTGGGGAGTAGCCAATCCGTTTCCATGATCGATGGACCAAGGTTCAAAATCCGTACCAATTGGACGGCTGCTTTGACTGTCAATCGTTTCGTACTAACTGTCCACAGCTGGGGTCAGTAGATGGACGGTACCTATTAGGCACGTAACAAATGCTAATTCATGGAATAACGGGCTCGCGTGAGTTGGAGAATGGTCTTGCACACATGTGAGGGATCAAGGCCATTCACCAGCTGGCCCCACAGTGAAAAATCCAAAATTGGGACTATTGGTCATTATTTGTACCTTTTTATTTACTCAAACAAGTGTGGCCCACCTGATGAGTGGCCTGGATCTCAAACCAATGTACCGCGCTAATGCGTGGCCCGTATCAGAACCGTCTCGCTTAGAGAACCCTATAAGCATGTGCCAACATGGCACGCGTGTAAAATCCAAACGGTTCACTCGCGAAAACGTTACGCCAGTTCCGCCATCTAGTGCGCCATGACTTCATTGAAACTAGGCCGTGAGTCGATCTCTTTCAAACGTCCATTTCTTTTGCACGTTTGACCCGTGTGAACAATGGACCAGCCCCATCTTTTGGGCAAGGACTTCTACATGGGAGTACGTCACCTCTTCGTCCCATCAAACAGATCCGGTGGAACCCACCGTTCGCCGCCATCGGTGTACCCACTGCGTTATATTTTCTTGAATGAGATTCGATAAGCTTGTACTGCGGAGTATGACCATCCATCCTCATGCACATAGCCACTGCAGACGTGAAAATTCAAGTCAATCAGAACCATCCAAATCATAAGAAGAAGAATATATGGACCACAATCATAAATAAAAAATTAATCATGTAAAGGATGAAAATAACTATACAACTGATGGCAATTAAATTGACGGTTAAAATCAAAGACATCAAAATCAAGACTCTACAGCTAATAGTCCAAGCGTTCTCTCTTTCTTCGTTTAAGTATTCGGCGTATGAAAACACGTGGTACCTTGTAAGTCGCCAACATGCGGTCCATATGCCATGTGGCACGGGACAGGCGGAGGCCCCGCGGGCCAAGGAGGGGCCACCGTGATGCATGACTTCTATCCACACCGTCCATCCATTTTTCCATATCATTTTAAAATACTAGATAAAAAATAAGGCAGATCAAATGCTTAAATGGACCACACGATGAAGATTAATTTACTACCGTTGAAAAATTCTCAAGGGCCATAGAAGTTATGGATCAGGATGATATTTATTTTTTCACTTCATCCAGGTATATATGACCATATCAACAGGTTGGATGGAAAATAAATGACACGGTGGACCCATGAAGGTTTCAATGGTGGCCTCCTTAGCACTGCTACTTCTTGTGGTGTGCTCCACCTAAGCATTTGATCTGCCTTTTTTTTTAATCCAGTAATTTAAAATGATATGATAAAATGGATGGACGATGTGGATAAAAATAATAAATCACGGTAGCCCCTCAGCGGCCCATAAGGCCTCTGCCCGTCCCGTGCTCGGAATGGGCGGGGTTAGTACCTAATCCGCGCCCTCGTAAAACATGGTCGCTACCTTCCACCAGGTCCTAACGTGTATACGTCACGCAGGAATAACGCGTCGGACGTACAAGTCGAAGAAAATCCCGCCAAAGCTACGTTGGATTGAGAAAAGCTCTGGTACTCGGGCGCAGCGTCTGATGAATGATACTCGGCTATCAGATTTTCTGTGTTGTAAAGCAATTGTTCTATGATCCAAGCCGTGGCAGATATGATAGCAACGGGCATGACTATTGATGGGCCATGTACCAAAAATCATAGAATGAAGCATCCTATTCTTTTGATAATTGTCCAGAAAATGGATGGTTGGTGATGAAAGTAAAGCAACGGTGCGATACCACAATTGAAACCCTCCTAGGGCCCACTATAATGTTTATTTCCATCCAATCCGTTGATAAGGTCTCACGGACGTGGATGGAGGCAAAACACACGTCAATCAAAAACTTTCGTGGCTATCAAGAAGTTTTTAACGGTGGGCATTGAATCAACATGGCCTCACGGTCTGAGAAACACCTACGACTGTGTTATTCAATAACACCTCATCCGCTCCCATGGGATTTACCTGATGAACGGGTTGGATTGAATATCAAAATACCCAAAAGGGGGGCACGCACCGTTGATGAGATGGACATGACCCGCTAATTTCACATACTGAAACATCCTATCCATTCATTCTTCTGCCTTCTTTCAATGGATGTTGGTCTTTCATGCCTTCACCGTTTACCTGCGAGGCCAGCAAACCAAGGGTCAGGATTATTGACAACTTTTAGGAACGATGGATCATCAGGCCATCTGACCAACTTTCCGGATTGATGAACCATGGCCCACTTATACGAAACGCAGACGCGAGGGTGGAGTACGGTGGAGCCAGACGAGAACGGAATATGGTAGGAAGCGGATTGGCTAGTGTACCTCACATCAGCTATACAGCCGCTGTATCGACGTCAGTGAGTTCTGTGGGTCTGATCATGAGTTATGTGCTATATCCAAACTGTACATCTATTTAGCAAGCTCGTCTTAAGTCTTGAGAAGAAAAATAAGACAGATCTAACTATCAAATGGACCACACTGCAAAAACCAGTGGGGGATTGAACGTATACTATTGAAACCCTTTTTGGGATCACTGAAGTTTTGGATCAATATGAAATTTTTTTTTTCCTCTTCATTCAGGTATTTGTGACCTTATGAACATATTGGATGTAAAATAAACGTTACGGTGGGCCCTACGAATTTTTTAACGGTGAAAATCATTCTCCACTGCTATTTATGGTGTGGTCCATATGTTCTTTGGATATAACTCATTTTTCGGATAATTTTCTAAAATGATCTCTACAAATAGATGAATGGTATAGATATAACAAATACATCACTGTGAGGGCCATGTAACTTTGATCTCCTTTGAACCGTTCGTATAACTCGGAGCTCGAGGAGCGTCAGTGCTCGTCTTCAAGCGACACGTACCTACAGCATGTTGAGGTACACCAGCCAATCCGCTTCCAATATGGTAATCCTCTCCACATGACACGTGGCAAGGTGATGTATGAATTGGGTCCACCGTATACTCGCACAACGATATATTTTGTCCGTTGCATGACTTGTTTTACCTTTCATCTTTGACCGTTGATTGTTTTTATATGAGGTAAATATTTTGTCTTATCTATGTTTATGTTTTTATAGTTTATCTTCGACGGCTAGGTATATTTTTTTTATTTTATTTTATTTTATTTTTACCCTCGAGTCAATATTTTGTGCTATCTTACTTTTATGAAAAAATGGGTCAGTCCTTGGGAGGAGTTCGGACCACCAACCAGCACGACCCAATGAACTAACGGCGATAAAAGAGTCAACCATCTAATGAACGACTAAAGTCGGCACAACTATGGTCAGCACATTATAGGTCGACACAACCTTCCATGGACTTCCTTAAGGAATAGCTTAGTAGAGCCATCAGGCTCCACGAAGAAGCTTAGGGCTACTAAAGTTAGTGGTCACAAGGATATCACAAGCATGCTTTGTTGGTTTGATCATCAGAACGATGCTGACCTTCTGATAGCTCGGTGTCGTTACCTCTATCGTTCGACCTTACGTATAGGTCGGATGAGTTTATCGGCTTCCGATCGACATCCCACGGATTGGGTACTTTCCTCGCTTGTCGGGTCATGGAAACCATGAATAACTAAAACTAGTTATAAATTGTTGTGATTTTTTTTTTTTGAATAAAAAATAAATTTTAAAAATAAAAGTTATTTTTAGAAAGTAAATAAATATATTAATTATTTAAACTTTCCATAAATAGTGTGTATAGCCAGTCAGTAAGAGAAGGAGTTTTTGCTTATGCAACCAGGGTTCAAATCTCCTTCGCACCGTCTGCGCACGCGCGCGTGGCGTGGGCTGTAGGGCTACTTGGGCGCTTTATTAGGCGCACTTAGCACTTCGCACGTTCGCATCGTCACAAGGAGCACTAAGAGCCTTAGTCTTTTTGGCACACGGTTCAAATTTTTGGGCCATGGTACCCTGATGTTTTATTACCTTTTTTGTTAATTGAGAGTAATTGTGACATGATTGTACATGTGGCACCTATGCCATGTGTCGCTTATGTGGATACAGTTTTTCCTGTTGGATAACTGCTTCTGTCTGAATGGGTACAGAAATAACTGTCATAGGACAAAGAGTCATGTCCTTTCATGGAAGGCAATTTTTGCTGTGAATGGGTATGGATTTCTTGAAGAGGCTCTTAAGCACCTCTTCAGGAAGAAATCCATGACCCTTCAGTTGATATAAATCCTGGATACTATAATCCAGAAGAAAGCAGATACTGTTAATCCTTGATATTATATCATCTTCTGTGCAATTACTCTCGATCTAATCTCTTGCTAAAGTTAGTGGTCACAAGGATATCACAAGCATGCTTTGTTGGTTTGATCATCAGAACGATGCTGACCTTCTGATAGCTCGGTGTCGTTACCTCTATCGTTCGACCTTACGTATAGGTCGGATGAGTTTATCGGCTTCCGATCGACATCCAACTTTATCCGAGGAAACGGTCCAAAGTGTCCTCCGAGAATCTCGATGGGATAAGTTCAGAATCCTAAGGATCTTGGGAAGATCTCAATCCGTTAGGAATTTCAACTCAACTACAACACGCATCTACCGAATAGGGATAAGGATCCCTTTATGTTGAGATCTCGCCTCTACTATAAATAGAGGTTCCACGAATAGTGAAAGCTACGCATTCATAATCTTTTCTACTAAGATCACTTCTAAAAAGATCCGATCTCTGACTTTGGCATTAGAGCCGGGGTCTTCCTTGTTTGTTTTCTTTGTAGGTGTGCAAGAGTTTAAGAAAGGTCTATCAAAAAATTGTATTAACAGTTTGACATCGTCTGTGGAAAAAACATTGGAAGTCATTCTCACCACTCCATTATATTAAACAATGGCCAGAGGGAAGAAGAAAGTCCGAGCCTCCCCTGTTGTGCCTGATCTTGCACCACCGGAGCAGTCTGATAATCATCGGGACTCCACCTCTCAACAACATGCTGACTCCGGTCCTACAAGCAAAGACAACGATCTCGCAATAAAGGAGGGCGGTTAAAGTCCCTTGAACAACAAGTTGAAGTACTAAACAATAACATGCATGAGTTCTATGAGGCAGTTACTGGAACAGTTACAGCCCCAACAAGTACAGGGGACTACCCAAGAAGCTGAGCAATTGGTCCACGATCCTCCTCAACCCTCCAACACGCCTGTTGCCTCTCAAAGAAGCCGACAGCTCGGATCGACAAGGCCGGCCCCTTCTCATGTTTCTGGGACTGCAACTCTGTTCGCTTCCAACCTACCCCATGGGCTGGACAAAAAGAAGCGCGGCAGAGCTTCTGTCGAAGCTGTGGCCGAGAGCGGTGAACCATGAGAAGCCAAACTAAAGGACATGTGTGGTTAGATCGAGGATATATAACAAGCTATTGTGCAAATGCTCTGACCCTAATGGAGGCTATAATGGAGGAAATCAAGCCTCCGTTTACTATCGTTATTATGCAACAACAATTACCGGACATGTTTTGTATGGCACAAATCCCGGACATGTTTTGTATGGTACAAATCACTCCTTTCTCATGAACTACCGACCCATCCGAGCATCTGGAGTCATTTAAGGTCTAGATGGAGCTCCACAACACATCCATTGTGGTAATGTGCTGGGCATTTCCACTAACCCTAACTGGATCTGCTCAAAAATGATTCAAACAGTTGAAGTCGTACTCCATTAGGTCATTGACAGCTAATTGCTTTTTATTTTTTATCGTGAGTAAATGGTGACATCAGATTTTTTATTTTTTATTTTTTATTTTTTTACTTTTTGACTGATAGCATCAACTGTAGGTCACGGGCCTCACCCAAGATGGTGCGGCACTTACCTTAATGTATATATTTTACATTTATATATGCTTATATATACATATTTATATAAATATGTATTAGAGAAAAATGTAGGAGAGAAAAAATTCTCCTTGTAAAAAAAAATTTTAAAAATTTAAAAAAAGTACAAAGGTGGAACAACGAGTTGGGGTCGACCCGATCGACCAGGTTAGTGGGACAGTTAGACCCGGTCGACCCCAACTCGCAGTCCACCCTTTTGCAATCGGCAGTTTATGGCTACGGCTATAGCTACGGTTATAATCCTTAGCCAAAGGTAGCCCCAACTTTCATGAATTAAAAAGCTGAAAAAGCAGGGGCATTTACGCCCTGAGAAATGGGGCCGTATAGGTGGGGCTTATTCTTGGGAGGTAAAAAGCGAGTGGGCTTCAAAAGGTTAATGGGCCATATATGGGTCGTACAGTTGGAAATTTCTCATGTTCAGGAGGATTGTCATGGTAGCATTCATGATATAAGATCAATGGATGGAAGTTATAGGTTATATATATCATCTTCATGATTTTTCTTTTGTTTCAATTATGTTATGTTTTATTTGGATGTTTGTAGGAATATTGAAAATGAAAGTTTCTCTTAGATTTGTATTTTAATTGATGGAATAATTATGATGATCATTTGTGTAGTTTTTAGGAAAAATGATATTATTTACATTTCTCTGGGCCCTAAGAAATTTTCAACGATACAATTTCAATTCACACTGTTTCTGTGGTGAGGTCTACTTGAGAGTTTGATATATTTCAGTTTTGGGCTCAAGACATAAAATTATCTGTTAAAGTGGATGAACGGAGTAGATAAAATATGTAAATCACGGTGGGCCCCACGAGTGCTACCGTACGCTTAGTGTACTAAGTTACTCAAGACGCAATCCTTTTCGGCCGCCTACTTTGAAGCATGTGATGACGCGAGAAATCGGTTGATAGTTACGTTTCCGCTTCTACCATTTCGAATAGAGCTGGGCATCGGACCGAGTCGAATCGGATTCGGCCCAACTCGACCAGGTTCGAGTTCTGCATGGCCTGACCCGAACTCGGTCAGAACTGGGACTGAGTCTGGGTCCTCTGACCCAATCCGATCCTAAACCTTGCCGACCTGGACCGATCCGAGTCCGACTCGGTCAGGAAAACCGAGTCGGATCGGATTGACCCAGGTTCGGATTCGATTTTACCCTTTCTCATTGCGCGCCTGCACATGGGTTGTAGGGGGATTCTTACAAATTCGTATCCCCATCAAACGTCCATAAATCTCACATTTTGTAGATATTTGGAGAATCTACAACTTTGTTTTATATTTATTTATTTATTTATATTTCTACAGTTAGGGTATTACAAAGGCATATCTATAGAACTAACTCCCTAATCAGTTGCCAATTAAAACCTGCAGCTATTTCCATTGCCCTTTAAGTCAACCTTTTGAATAGCACAACTTCATTGATGGCTTGAAGAAGGGGGCAAGACTTCACCACCATGTTTTAGGTGGCAGTGACCCATCCACCCTTCAGGCAGCAAATGTCAATCCAGACCATCCAAACATGGAACCCATCGTGGCTATTGCAAATTCAGTGAGTAAAATCTAGCGCTTAAGATCGACCTATCGATGTGATTTTCAGGCTATGCTCCATCCAAAAACGGTGCTCGCGATTTAAGTAAACGTTTTCACACATCTAAGTCATTCAAAAGAAAAATTAGAAGAAGAAGAAGAACAAGATTCATACCGCGTCAGACTTCGGCGTAGATGTTAGAACGTCGGGCAACGATAGAACGTCGGGCGACGGACAAATAAGAGGAGACAACAGAACGTCGGGTAGCGGCAGAACGTCGGGCAGCTATTCAATCACGAAAGAGGAGAGGAGACTGGTGTTGAAGAAGAGGAGACAGCAGAACGTCGGGCAGTGGCAGAACGTCGAGCAGCAGCAGCGCTCGTCCGTCGTTCGGGTGGGGTTAGGGTAAGAAAAGAGGGGAAAGGGAGATGCGGTAAGAAAAAAAGGGTTAGAAAAGTTAGGGTAAAAAAATTAAAAAATATATTTTATAATACCCGCCCACCGTTCGGGTCGGGTCGGGTACATTCGGGTCGGGTATACGGGCCGGGTCGGTCCCGACATAGGGCTATCCGGACACGTGACTGGCGCGAGAAATCGGTTGACAGTTACGTTTGCCTGCTTCTACCATTTCGGAAGGAAAACGGCGTAGTGTAACATGCCCAACACGAAAAGGCCTTTCACACCGAAAAATGATCAGGTACGCAGTGGTGCATGAATTACTTTACAGCTACGTTTTCCCTTCAACATATCACACGTGTCAAATGTGCTACCCACATGAAATGTGACCACGTGCCATGATCATCTGGTACGAAGAGCATCTGAATTACATATAGTAGGACACAAATTCAATATCAACGGACAGTTGATGGTATAAATTATTACATTGGTGTGGCCCACCCAATGAGCCAATCGCCCTGATTTTCCTACCAAATGATCATCATGTATGAACCACCTTTTTCTTAGGTTATTCTACACATGGGTGACATATTAACAGGATGCACCATACCTTAGGTGAAAATGTCATTGTTATTAAAGTCTTTATTTCATGTAGTAGACCAAAATCGTCATTTAGGAACGGTTTTAAACCTTTCAAATATCAGCAATAGTAATATTACAATACATACACTAGCAAGGAGGAATTATAGGATTCTCGACCCTAGGCTGTACAAACACTACTATGTGATCTATCCAATGGCCATTCCCACCTTTTGGCTTCTGACCCAGCCACATGGTGGCCCATGAGATCAATGGTCATCAGAAACATGCTGACCATGTGTATGGTGGGTCCCCTGTGCCTTAGTGTCCAGCAATTATTTATTTATTTGAATATCAGCAATACTAATATCACAAACACTACGGAGGAGGAATTATAGGATTCTCGACCTGAGGCTGTATGAACACTACTATGTGATCTATCCAATGGCCATTCCCCTCTGGTTTTCAGTTCCTGGCAAGTGAGGTTCATGGTTCAGTTATCCAAGCCATTGGTCTGCTGTGCCTCACCGTCCATGGACCATACCTTGAAATTATCCTGGACAATGCAGCTGAGCTGGATTCTCCTCAATCAAGCACAAGTTGAACTGCACTAGCTATGGCTTCCAGGAGCTGCTCATTTTTGTATAGATGGGAAACATAAACTCAGAAAATGACAATAATACAACCTTTAGTCAGTACAGTAAGCCATATAATCATATTGGTTTACAATCTCATTAGAGAAAGTTCATTCATTAAAAGAGACATAGTTATGTGACAGATAAAGTTAATGCAAACACTATGGCACCAATTAGAACAAAGAAAAGCTACTTTCTAAGATCAGATCGCATGCCACAATGTAAGCTATCAAACAGTGCAGGAGATTCTTGGGCAAAAACATTCTCAACCAAAGATAGAAAACAAAATATTTAATCATCTTCAACTGACAGCTACTGCATGGTAAGGTTATATATGCATGCATTAAAATTTTGGAACTTGTATTAACAACACAATTAATAAAGTGACGATTCTTTCACTGAGATGTTTACCTCTAGCTGTGGTGATCTGATCAGTATCTCAAGTAGGAAAAAAACAGAAACACCAACGCCTTAAGTTTGGATATGTGGGGCCCAGAAATATGATCTGATCTGATCATAGCCTCACTGAATGATCATACCCTACTGATACTATCACAGATCCATACGTCCTTTGACTGGAACGAAGCTGAGCCCAAGCGCACCGGGAGAGGGAGATCGAGAGAGAAGGTTGAGATCGGGAGAGGGAGATCGAAAGAGAGGAGATCGAGAGGGTTGAGATCGGGAGAGTGAGAGGGAGATCGAGAGAGAGAGTTGAGATCAGAAGATCGAAAGAGAGGGAGATGTGCCTCCTGGGCCTTGTGGGGTCCACTCAGAGGTTTTTAATCGAATCCATTCCGTCTATCTGTTTCAAAATAAAACAATAAAACAAAATCATAAGAAATAACAAGATCCAACACGTAATCGGGACACACCAACAAAACAGTGGAAAGAACAACATATAACACAACAATCAAATCAGGAACGGCTTAGAGCCGTTTCTGAACCAAATTCGCATTCATACCAGTTTGACAGTTTTGGTGTAGCGAGTGATTAATAATTTGAGATAATATCAGAACAGAGATCAAATACTATTAAACGGATAGTGATTAACATCATTCGTTTCCTATAGTATAGTCCACTTAATTCAGTTTCATTGGTTTTTAATGTTGAATTGTTATTATTTTATTTTAATTAATACAATTGAGTAAGGGGTGTAAATGGAAAAAGAAAAAAAAAAAAAAGGTCCGAAAAATACTAATATATTTATAAAATTATATATAAATAGAAAATATTATCATTGTCATTATTTTATTTTTAGTCATCATTTACAGTGGTAAATAGGAAAACAAGCAGGCCCTAAAATTAATTTTCATATTTATAAAATTACATATAGGTGGTGAAATGTAACCGACATCAATGATAATTCATGATAAAAAAATTTTTTTTTATTTTTAAAAAAACTATTAAAACCAATGGTAAATGGGAAAACAAACAGGCCCTAAAAGTAATTTTCATATTTACAAAATTATTCATATCTTTAATGTAGAATACTTTTCATAATTTTAGTAATTCTGATTTTTAATATTTTTAGGGCATCTTACCATCATAGTACAACTCACCTAATGCAACAGTTGGATGGGAATCGGACAATGTAATGAAAAATATATATATAATTAACAAGCCGGTGTATATCACATAAGAAAGTGAAAGGGCTATTAGATTATTGTAAACTTTCAAAGAAGAGAAATGCTCTAATCAGAAGTTATAGTGCTCTTTGTTGCATCAAATAACTTGGACAGTTCAAATAGATTGATTTAAACTCTCCGCATCTCAAGGGCTACCATGCAAAAGTAAGTACGATAGAATGATCAAATCCATCCTAGATTTGGCTTTATTTTTGTAGCCATTCTTTTTCCAACCCATTGATCTGATAACCTCACACAAGCAATCTTTAAAATCATAAGCAATTCATGATGTGTGTGACCTTTTCCTAAGTTGGGGTGTGGGTTTCTTCTTGTTGAGTATGAAATAGTGTATATTTTCTCTTTATTATGCATTAGTTTTACATGTATAGATGTGTTTAATTGATCTATTTATGTATATTTTGCTATGCGATAAGAGTTAACCACCGTTCATCTATCCCCCATACACCAGCAAACATATTTAACGAATCAAGACCATTGAAATTCTGCTCTGTAAAGTCCCGCTGATTGGACGACCTTGACCCCTGACCATTTTATCTTTAACCGTCCATTTGACAGCCAACGTTTAGAAGGAAGGGATGGTTCCATGAACGTTGGTTTCTGGCTGTTTGGGTGAGGGATTTGGGGCAGGGATTTGTAAAACCGTGGACATTAAAATTTCCATATTTGTGTTTGTAGTTTGGGATTTATAAAATCCGTTAATTTCTCAAATCCATACCATAAATCAATGGATTTGGGGCAAATCAAAATGTAATCATATATAGGCGGTAACCGCATTAGAGTGCACTCATAGGAGGAATGTCTCTGAGAGATCAGAGCCACTCATTAGATGAGATACAAATATATATTGATGCAATATTTATATGATCATCATGGTGGGGGTCACCTGATGAACGGCTCCGATCACTTACATGTTTGAATGTTGGTAGCACACAAAGGTGCAGATTCTTTCTATATTTTTGGGCCCCAATTTAGATGGAGGATGCTGGACGGTTAAGATTAGGGGTGCACATGGGTCGGTTTGGTACGGTTCTAGGTGAAACAGGAACCGAACAATTCCTAACGGTTCTGCAAATATTGGAACCAAAACCGAACCATTAGCACCTTAGAATTGAACCGGAACGATTCGTCAAAACCGATTCGATTTGAAGTTTCCTCTCCTATGCTTTTTATAATCCATTCCAATTGCATATATATATATATATATATATAGAGAGAGAGAGAGAGAGAGAGAGAGAGAGGGAAAAGGTACTGTCCGCTCGGCCTCACAATAAGCTCCCATGAGGTTGAGTTGTGTGGGCCCCACCGTGATGCGTGTCGACCATCAACGCCGTGCATTTGATGGGTCCCCTTTAAATTATGGGATATCCCAAAAATCAGCCGTAACTTGTGTGGGCCACACCACATACGAAGTGAAGAGGGGCCGTGCACCATTAAAACATTCATAATCATTTTTGAGCCCATCGAGATGTGGTTTGCAAATCCAGCCCATTCATTATGTGTGCCCCACTTGGATGAGGGTTCGGACCAAGTTTCAAACGCATGCAAATTTCAGGTGGGCCCCACCAAAGTGCTTTTATATGTTTTAACGGTGTCTTCACATGATTTTAGATGGTATGGCCCACGAGAGTTCGTATACGGTGATTTTTGGGATATCCGATAATTTAAAGGGGACCCATCAAATGCACGATGGTGATGGTCAACACGCATCACGGTGGGGCCCATACAACTCGACCTCACAGAGCTTATCGTGAGGTCGAGCGCATAGTGGGAAAAGGTACTATGCGCTCGACCTCACAAGTCCGTCCCATGAGGTCGAGCCGTGTGGGCCCACCATGATGCATTTTGAACATCTACTCCATTAGTCAAATGCACCATTCCATCGTGGGCCTAAGTCTCAAAATCAAGCCAATCCGTGACTTGTGTGGGCCACACCACATGCGAAGTGAGGAGGGGCCGTGCACCATTAAAACAGTTATAACCAGTTTTGGAGCCCACCGAGATATGGTTTGCAAATCCAGCCCATCCATTATGTGTGGCCCACTTGGATGAGGGTTCGGACCAAGTTTCAGACATTCAAAACTCATGTGGGCCCCACCAAGTGCTTTTATATGTTTTAACGGTGTCTTCACATGATTTTAGATGATATGGCCCACTCGAGTTCCGTATATGGCTGATTTTTGGGATATCCCATAATTTAGAGGGGACCCATCAAATGCACGGTGTTGATGGTCGACACGCATCACATGAGGCCCACATAACTCGACCTCACGGGAGCTTATCGTGAGGTTGAGCGCATAGTAATATATATATATATATATCAAAAGTACTCTGGCAGATGACGCTTGATATGCAGGCACTTAGAAATTGTATTTTTGCATACACTAATCCAAATTAAACTTGTGGAATCTACTGATGCTATGTCGCTGAGATTCGTGGACACTTGTTTGTTGCAAACAGGACCATTGGATGTTTTTCATTCTAAGCATCCAATAAATGTCCACCAATTCGATTATTTCCAATAAGCATAATTTTTGGTTTATGATACTTATAAATTGGTCACGTACTTTGGACAGTATAGTTTGAATTCAATATGGTAGAGCAGCGATTCCCTACATAACATGGCACCCTTCGGTAGCAATCAGTACCGTCCATCCAGTTGGGTCTATGATGGATGGACCAGCGTTCAAATGCCGAACCTAACCCCCTGGCTGGTGGTCGGTGTTCTGTGGGCCCTATCATGATGTATGTGTTTCATCCATTCCGTTTATCCATTTTTAAAGATAATTTTATGGATGCCAAAAATTAGAGGTATATAAATCTCAAGAGATCCACACCACATGAAAACAATAATGATTGGATATCTACCATTAAAATCCTCCTAAGGCTCCAATCTGTTGATTAGGTCATAAAGGCCCAGATGAAGGGAAAAACAAAAATCAGCTTGATCCAAAGTTTTTATGGCCCCCAAAATATTTTTAATGGTCAACGCTCATTCAATACTGTTTCCTGTAATGTGGTCCACTTGAGAATGGTACATACCTCATTTTTGGTCTTTTACTGTAAAATGATCAGTAAAAATAGATGGACAGCATGGATGAAACAAATACATCATGATGGGACCCACAGAGCACCGACCACTAGCTATTGGCTGGTGTCTGGGGAGTAGCCAATCCGTTTCCATGATCGATGGACCAAGGTTCAAAATCCGTACCAATTGGACGGCTGCTTTGACTGTCAATCGTTTCGTACTAACTGTCCACAGCTGGGGTCAGTAGATGGACGGTACCTATTAGGCACGTAACAAATGCTAATTCATGGAATAACGGGCTCGCGTGAGTTGGAGAATGGTCTTGCACACATGTGAGGGATCAAGGCCATTCACCAGCTGGCCCCACAGTGAAAAATCCAAAATTGGGACTATTGGTCATTATTTGTACCTTTTTATTTACTCAAACAAGTGTGGCCCACCTGATGAGTGGCCTGGATCTCAAACCAATGTACCGCGCTAATGCGTGGCCCGTATCAGAACCGTCTCGCTTAGAGAACCCTATAAGCATGTGCCAACATGGCACGCGTGTAAAATCCAAACGGTTCACTCGCGAAAACGTTACGCCAGTTCCGCCATCTAGTGCGCCATGACTTCATTGAAACTAGGCCGTGAGTCGATCTCTTTCAAACGTCCATTTCTTTTGCACGTTTGACCCGTGTGAACAATGGACCAGCCCCATCTTTTGGGCAAGGACTTCTACATGGGAGTACGTCACCTCTTCGTCCCATCAAACAGATCCGGTGGAACCCACCGTTCGCCGCCATCGGTGTACCCACTGCGTTATATTTTCTTGAATGAGATTCGATAAGCTTGTACTGCGGAGTATGACCATCCATCCTCATGCACATAGCCACTGCAGACGTGAAAATTCAAGTCAATCAGAACCATCCAAATCATAAGAAGAAGAATATATGGACCACAATCATAAATAAAAAATTAATCATGTAAAGGATGAAAATAACTATACAACTGATGGCAATTAAATTGACGGTTAAAATCAAAGACATCAAAATCAAGACTCTACAGCTAATAGTCCAAGCGTTCTCTCTTTCTTCGTTTAAGTATTCGGCGTATGAAAACACGTGGTACCTTGTAAGTCGCCAACATGCGGTCCATATGCCATGTGGCACGGGATAGGCGGAGGCCCCACGGGCCACTGAGGGGCGACCGTGATGTATGACTTCTATCCACACCGTTCATACATTTTTCCATATCATTTTAGAATATTGTACCAAAAATAAGTCATAATAAATGCTTAAATGGACCACACAGTGAGGATTAATTTACTACCGTTGAAAAATTCTCAAGGGCCACAGAAGTTATAGATAAGATGATATTTATTTTTTCGCTTCATCCAAGTATATATGACCATATCAACAGGTTGGATGGAAAATAAATGACACGGTCCACTTGAGTCTTTGATCTTCCTTATTTTTTATTCCGTATTTTAAAATGATATCGAAAAATAGATGGACGGTGTGGATAAAAATAATACATCACGGTGGCCCCTCAGTGGCCCGAGGGGCCTCTGCCTGTCCCGAGCTCAGAACAGGCAGGGGTAGTTCCTAATCCGCACCCTCGTAAAACATGGTCGCTACCTTCCACCAGGTCCTAACGTGTATACGTCACGCAGGAATAACGCGTCGGACGTACAAGTCGAAGAAAATCCCGCCAAAGCTACGTTGGATTGAGAAAAGCTCTGGTACTCGGGCGCAGCGTCTGATGAATGATACTCGGCTATCAGATTTTCTGTGTTGTAAAGCAATTGTTCTATGATCCAAGCCGTTGCAGATATGATAGCAACGGGCATGACTATTGATGGGCCATGTACCAAAAATCATAGAATGAAGCATCCTATTCTTTTGATAATTGTCCAGAAAATGGATGGTTGGTGATGAAAGTAAAGCAACGGTGCGATACCACAATTGAAACCCTCCTAGGGCCCACTATAATGTTTATTTCCATCCAATCCGTTGATAAGGTCTCACGGACGTGGATGGAGGCAAAACACACGTCAATCAAAAACTTTCGTGGCTATCAAGAAGTTTTTAACGGTGGGCATTGAATCAACATGGCCTCACGGTCTGAGAAACACCTACGACTGTGTTATTCAATAACACCTCATCCGCTCCCATGGGATTTACCTGATGAACGGGTTGGATTGAATATCAAAATACCCAAAAGGGGGGCACGCACCGTTGATGAGATGGACATGACCCGCTAATTTCACATACTGAAACATCCTATCCATTCATTCTTCTGCCTTCTTTCAATGGATGTTGGTCTTTCATGCCTTCACCGTTTACCTGCGAGGCCAGCAAACCAAGGGTCAGGATTATTGACAACTTTTAGGAACGATGGATCATCAGGCCATCTGACCAACTTTCCGGATTGATGAACCATGGCCCACTTATACGAAACGCAGACGCGAGGGTGGCGTACGGTGGAGCCAGACGAGAACGGAATATGGTAGGAAGCGGATTGGCTAGCGTACCTCACACCAGCTATATAGCTGTTGTATCAACGTGAGCAAGTTCCGTGGGTCTGATCATGAGTCATGTGCTATATCCAAACTGTACATCCATTTAGTGAGCTCGTCTTAAGTCTTGAGAAGAAAAGTAAGACAGATCTAACTATCAAATGGACCACACTGCAAAAAACAGTGGGGGATTGAACGTCTACTATTGAAACCCTTTTTGGGATCACTGAAGTTTCGGATCAATATGAAATTTGTTTTTCCTCTTCATTCAGGTATTTTTGACCTTATAAACATATTGGATGTAAAATAAACGTTACGAGTAGACCCTAAGAATTTTTTAACGGTGAAAATCATTATCCACTGCTATTTATGGTGTGGTCCACATGTTCTTTGGATATAATTCATTTTTTAGATAATTTTCTAAAACGATCTCTAAAAATAAATGAATGGTATAGATATAACAAATACATCACTGTGAGGGCCATGTAACTTTGATCTCCTTTGAACCGTTCGTATAACTCGGAGCTCGAGGAGCGTCAGTGCTCGTATTCGAGCGACACTTACCTACCGCATGTTGAGGTATACCAGCCAATCCGCTTCCAATATGGTAATCCTCTCCACATGACACGTGGCAAGGTGATGTATGAATTGGGTCCACCGTATACTCGCACAACGATATATTTTGTCCGTTGCATGACTTGTTTTACATTTCATCTTTGACCGTTGATTGTTTTTATATTTTTCTGCCGTGAGGTAAATATTTTGTCTTATCTATTTTTATGTTTTTATAGTTTATCTTCGACGGCTAGGTATTTTTTTTTTTATTATTTTATTTTATTTTTACCCTCGAGTCGATATTTTGTGCTATCTTACTTTTATGAAAAAATGGGTAGATCCTTGGGAGGAGTTCGGACCACCAACCAGCACGACCCAATGAACTAATGGCAATAAAAGAGTCAACCATCTAATGAACGACTAAAGTCGGCACAACTATGGTTGGCACATTATAGGTCGACACAACCTTCCATGGACTTCCCTAAGGAATAGCTTAGTAGAGCCATCAGGCTCCACGAAGAAGCTTAGGGCTACTAAAGTTAGTGATCACAAGGATATCACAAGCATGCTTTGTTGGTTTAATCATCAGAACGATGCTGACCTTCTGATAGCTCGGCGTCATTACCTCTATCGTCCGACCTTAAGTATAGGTCGGATGAGTTTACCGGCTTCCGATCGACATCCAACTTTATCCGAGGAAATGGTCCGAAGTGTCCTCCGAGGATCTCGAAGGGATAAGTTCAGAATCCTAAGGATCTTGGGAAGATCTCAATCCGTTAGGAATTTCAACTCAACTACAACACGCATCTACCGAATAGGGATAAGGATCCCTTTATGTTGGGATCTCGCCTCTACTATAAATAGAGGTTCCACGAATAGTGAAAGCTACGCATTCATAATCTTTTCTACTAAGATCACTTCTAAAAAGATCCGATCTCTGACTTTGGCATCAGAGCCGGGGTCTTCCTTGTTGGCTTTCTTTGTAGGTGTGCAAGAGTTTAGGAAGGGTCTATCAAAAAATTGCATCAACAGTTTGGCATCGTCTGTGGAAAAAACATTGGAAGTTATTCTCACCACTCCATTATATTAAACAATGGCCAGAGTGAAGAAGAAAGTCCGAGCCTCCCCTGTTGCGCCTGATCTTGCACCACCGGAGCAGTCTGATAATCATCGGGACTCCACCTCCCAACAACATGCTGACTCCGGTCCTACAAGCAAGGACAACGATCTCGCTATAGAGGAGGGCGGTTAAACTCCCTTGAACAACAAGTTGAAGCACTAAACAATAACATGCATGAGTTCTATGAGGCAGTTACTGGAACAGTTACAGCCCCAACAAGTACAGGGGACTGCCCAAGAAGCTGAGCAATTGGTCCACGATCCTCCTCAACCCTCCAACACGCCTGTTGCCTCTCAAAGAAGCCGACAGCTCGGATCGACAAGGCCGGCCCCTTCTCATGTTTCTGGGACTGCAACTCTGTTCGCTTCCAACCTACGCCATGGGCTGGACAGAAAGAAGCGCGGCAAAGCTTCTGTCGAAGCTGTGGCCGAGAGCGGTGAACCATGAGAAGCCAAACTAAAGGACATGTGTGGTTAGATCGGGGATATATAACAAGCTACTGTGCAAATGCTCTGACCCTAATGGAGGCTATAATGGAGGAAATCAAGCCTCCGTTTACTACCGTTATTATGCAACAACAATTATCGGACATGTTTTGTATGGCACAAATCCCGGACATGTTTTGTATGGCATAAATCACTCCTTTCTCATGAACTACCGACCCATCTGAGCATCTGGAGTCATTTAAGGTCTAGATGGAGCTCCACAACACATCCATTGTGGTAATGTGTTGGGCATTTCCACTAACCCTAACTGGATTTGCTCAAAAATGATTCAAACAGTTGAAGCCGTACTCCATTAAGTCATTGACAGCTAGCTAATTGCTTTTTATTTTTTATCATGAGTAAATGGCGACATCAGATTTTTTATTTTTTATTTTTTATTTTTTAACTTTTTGACTGATAGCATCAACTGTAGGTCACGGGCCACACCCAAGATGGTGCGGCACTTACCTTAATGTATATATTTTACATCCATGTTGTTCATCCATTTTATTTTTTTTTCAGATCATTTCAGTATAAGTCACGATGTCCACTTTGCTATATGTATTTTATATCTAACATGTACATTCATTTTTCTAGATTATTTTGAATATTATTTTGAAATCCAAACCCCAAGTGGAACATGCTATGGGAAACGGCTGTGATTGACCACCGTACCATAAAAAACTTCCTTGGCTGACTGGAATATAATTCATAGATTAATTTTATTTGCCATCCAACTAATCTATAGGATGACATAAAACAGGATGATGGAAAAAAATAAATATCAACGTGGTCCACTTGAAAATTGGATCTACTTTATTTTCGAGTTCATGCTTTAAAATAATAGGACAAAACGGATGAACAGCACAACAAGTTAGCCTCAACAGTGAGGGTCCCACCGTCTCACCTAATTCACTCCGAATTTGAACATCACTCCCACGTGTGCGGTAGACTGATGGCTCTATTGAATTCGGTTTTTCAACTCCACAGCATCATCTCCCACGCGAGGATACCGTGAATATTACGTCACAGGGTTTATACTGGAAACGGATTGGCTACTCCCCTGCCACTTGCCCGGTGGCTGGTGGTCTGTGCTCTGTGGGCCTCACCATGATGTATGTGTTTCATCCATGCCGTTCATCCATTTTTACAGATCATGTTATGGCTTATTCCTTAAAATGAGAGGGATATAAATCTCAGGTGAACCACACCACAGGAAAACAATAGTGATTGGATATCCACCATTAAAACCTTCCTAAGGCCCACTGTACTGTTTATTTGACATCCAATCTGTTGATTAGGTCATATAGACCTAGATGAAGGCAAAAAACAAAGACCATCTTGATCCAAAATTTTTATGGCCCCAAAAAAGTTTTCAATGGTTGATGTTCATTCAACACTGTTTCCATGTGGTCTACTTGAGATTGGGATATATATCATTTTTGGTCTCATATACTAAAACGATCTGTAAAAATAGATGGACAGCATGGATGAAACACATGTATCATGGTGGGGCCCACTGAGCAGCGACCATCAGCCATTCCGTTTGTACTGGGGTAAAATCTCAGGGCAACGAAATCTGCCGAATGATCACATACGTTTGGATGTATGATAATTACCGTACGTGCTGAGTTATGTGGGGGCCATGATGATGTGTGAGTGACATCCAAGTGGTCCTTGCATCACGCCACAATATTAGGCTTAGAGCCCAGAATCCAATCTCATTCGTGACTCAGGTGGGAAAAACGGGAACATCAAGGAGAGAAACGCCAACCGTAGAAACTTCTAGTTGAAGGGTGCAGTCCACAGGGACGAGGATCAGGTGGCGTGGTGATGTGTTGGGCACTATGGGGCCACCGTGGTTATGTGTTTTATATCCGCACTGTCCATCCGTTTTACAAGCTCATTTTAGGGCATGAATAGGAAAATGAAATAAATACTAAGTTCAAGTGGACCACAACACAGGAAACAATGATCATTGAATGCCCACCATTAAAAACATAATGGGGGATACTGTAATGTTTATTTACCATCCAACATGTTGATAAGGTCACACAGACCTGGATGAGGGGAAAATACAAATATCAGCTTGACCCAAAACTTGTGTGGCCCACACGAAGATTTTAATGGTCAATGGACACTGTTTCTCATGATGTGGACTAATTGAGATTTGGATGTACTTCATTTTTTGGATCATAACTTACAATGATCTGAAAAAACTGATGGACAGCGTGGATATACAATACATATACATCAAACACTCACTATGGTATTACCTAAGTAATGGAGTGGATTAGGTACGCCCAGCCTCACCCAAGACAGTGCAGCCCTTAGCATGGGTCCACCTTTGATATATGTATTATCTATCTATGCAGCCCATCTGATTTTTCCTATTATTTTAGGGATGAGGCCAAAATTAAAATAGATTCAAATTTCAGATGGACCATGCCTTAGAAACAATAGTGACTGACCATTAAAAACTTCTCATGAGCTACTAAAAATTTTGGATCAAGATGATATTTATTTTTTCTCCAATGTCTAGGTTTTTTGTGATCATAACAACAAGTTAGGTGGAAAATAAGCATTAAGATGGACCCTAGGAATTTTTTAATGGTGGAGAGTTCAATCATCGGTGTCCTGTGGCATGATCTGCCTTAAATTTAAATCCGCTTCATTTTTTGGCTCATACTTTAAAATAATTTTAGAAAATGGATAAATGATTTGGAAATAGAATTTATACATCATGGTAAGGGCTGCACTGTCAGAGCGCAACTGGAATGCACCCGGGAACCAGCAATGTGGGTGGGATCCTGATCATAAGGCCCACCTCGATGCATTGTATATACACACTGTCTATTTATTTTTCCAACTTATTTTAGGGAGTGATCCCAAATTGAAGAAGATACAAATTTCAATTAGACCACACTATAGAAAAGAGTGGTTATTGACCATTAAAAACCTTTTGTGGTCCATGTAAGATCTGGATCAAGTTATTTTATTTTATTTTTTTCATTTTGTTTTCCATCAAGGCTGCTTGACCTTATCAACTGTTGGGATAGTCAACAAACATTACAGTGGACTCTAGGAAAATTTTAGTGGTGGGTGTTCAACATTTCCTTTGGCATGATCTGCTTGAAATTTATATCTTCTTTATTTTAGACCACGCCCAAAAATCATTTGACAAAACAGATATAGACAATGTAGATATATAGTGAATCCCTCAAGGTGGGCCCTACAGTCAGGGACCCACCTATGTCGCTAGTTCCATGGTGGCAGCCAAGTCTCTGTTGCACTGTCTTAGGTATAGCCAGGGTGCACCCAATACGTTCCCCGTTAACACCTGACCAGAATCCCACCTGACCGAAGGGTATCAAGTCTGACCCGTGACATGCGCCTTCATCAGTGAGCCGGATTAGCTGATGTACCACACACCACCGACTTTGGGAGTGTGTTGATGTCATTAAGTACCGTGACCCTACCATCAGTTATGTGTTATATCCAAATCATTACTCTATTTCACCCGTTATAGTAAGGCTTGAACTCAAAAATAAGATAAATTTAAATATCAATTGGACAACATTGCATAAAGCAATAGGAGATTTAACGTCTACCATTGAAATCTTCATAGGATTCACAGAGGTATTGGTTCAATCTGATATTTGATTTTTTCCCTCCATCCAATTCTAGGTGACCTTATAAAGATTGAATGGAAAATAAACATTATAATGAGCCCAATGAATGCTTGGAAGTAGCAATTATTGTCCCACTGCTATTTGTAGTATGGTCCACTTAAGCTTTGAATATGATTCATTTTTTAGTTCATACTCTAAAATGACCTTACCAAATGAATGAATTACGTAAATCAACAAATATATCATCCTGGGTCTACTTAACTTTGATATTCTTTTAACCGTCAGTAAATTATAAGATTTGAAGGCGTAAAGCGCTCATCTTTACGTGCCACGTACACATACTACGGAGGTTGAGGTTGGTGATACGTGGCTACGTCGAGGGTAACACATCTCTCAACCGGGACTACGATTAAATAATAAATAAATAAATAAAACATCAGCTTCATCCAAAACTTAGGTGGACCTAAGAAGATTTCAATCACAGACGTCCATCTCACAACTTTTCCATGTGGCAGACTTCCATGCTATGTTGACTTTTGGCTCACCTAATCTCTGTTAATAGAAATCCACGTCCGTCAAAATGGGAAAAACCGCGTATATAGATTGCAATGCCTGTCCGCATATCTAACGGCAACAATGGGAATTTACTTGATACGATGGTTGCCTGTGACGCTGATACACAGGCACGTAAAAATTGCATACATGGCATAGACTAGTTCAAACCAAACCATCTAAACTGTGGAACTCACTATACTTTTAATCACAGCCCCAGAAATAGATTGATCAGATAATTTTAACCTTTGATTCGAGGACTCTTTGTTTGTTGAAACAAAGACCATTAGATATTTCTCATTCCGTACGTCCAGTAAATGTCCTCCAATAAGATAGTCAGAATACAAGATAAGCATAATTGTTTTTGTTCAATTTACATTTAAACTAAAACCTATATTTTGGACCGTTTAATTTTAATTACTTACGTGCCACAATAGAGAAATTTTAAGTGCCTGTGTATCATCCATCACACTCTGTCAGAGTATCAAAGATTCCCTCTATGCTCGGGCCTCATGCGGAGTTTCAGTGATCCGAACCGTTAATGGAAGTGGCCCCACCGTTTATAACCCACGCAAAGAACATCTTCCTGATTGGAAGATCTTATCCGTATAATATTAGGGTTTTTCTTGATTAGATCTGAGCCGTTGCTTTGTTTTATTTTCGAAATTCGCGTACCAGCTTATGGATTATCGTAGCATGGGCTCCACTTGTACAAAATACAGAGAGACACGTACGGTATATACTCACGCCTCGATAATTAAAGCCCTGACAGTAGAAATCCAGTGCTCTCTCTCTCTCTCTCTCTCTCTCTCTCTGAGACGGAGATGTCGAACGTCGTGGATGGAGCGTCGGAAGATGTAAAGGAAGAGACGGAAACTCCATCACAGGAAATGAAGGAGAGAAAATACTCATGGGAGAGGTTGCGTAGATATGATTCTTGGGACGTTGAAACAGCTAGAGTGTCTGGTTCTAGAGGCCATGGTTCCAAGGTCTCTCTCTCTCTCTCTCTCAATATCCAATCCGACCATCATGTACTTCCCCTCCTGTTATTCTTAGAAACTAAAAATCAGACTGACCCAAAACTCAGGTGGGCCACACCACAAGAAGTATTTGGGTCGAGTATGCATGATTCTAAAGAGTTTGCAGATTGTGTATGAGGCCTACCGTGCTTTTACTTGTTAACCAGGATGGATGGACACCCCAAACATGAGGCCATCCCAAAACTACGGTGGGCCGCACTGCATGGTTTTCAGAGGCTTTTGGGCATGATCTTAGATTATGTGGTTCACCTTGATTTGGATCGGCCTGATTCTTCGGTGGAAAGTAGAACATGAGGGGATGAATATGATGAACGGGTTGGATGTAATGCGTACATCACAGTGAGCCCCACACGTCGCATTGTAGGTTAAGCTTAAGATGCAAAGCTTTGTAGTAGATACGGCTTCCATTTTTAGTTTCTAAAAGTCAGCCGCTTGTTCAATGATCCTGTCCGTTGATTTGGTGGGCATCACTGCAGATGGGCTGCCCTAATTTGATAATCATGTCCATCAGTTACATGGCTTCTTTTTTTTTTTAGTGGACAGCTGTTTTGTTACCTTTGATTAACTGTCTCTTGAGACGCAATGGATCTAGGATTTATAACCCTCACACCTAGGAGAATTTTTTCTTTCTTTGGGGTTAGTCTGGATCGTCCAATTTCCATCCAAACACATCAACGGTATGGATCGTTGTACAGTGGGCTTTGATTGGACGGTTGTGATTGCCCGAGTGTGACCTTAGGGATGCAACACGCATAACGGGTTCAAATTTGGACAGTTTAGATTAAGTTCAGGCGTGTAAGCTTCGATGTGTGCCTTCGTATGTAACTGTGTTTCCCATGGGTGAGTTTGGTTTGCCTGTGCAGACTCAGGATCATCCCATGGATCTCACACAGGGCAGTCATGTTGAGATGGTCTGACGATCTTAACCGTCCATGCTCTAGATGGAGCCTAAGTTATGCGCATCACATTCTAAGGAACTTACTCTGAACAGATGATTCTAACCATTACTACGTGTAGATTAATTTATAACTTATAAAGGAAATTTTTCCATGATCATATTCAACTCCAAATTAAAATCAAAGGTTAGGATCATGGTTGAATTGTGATTATTGGACCACAGCTCATTGACGGTAGGACTGAGGAGATGGATGGTTCAGATAATCGGAACATGACCCTGAGTAGCTACATGGGCCAAATGAATTCAATCATTGTTGATGGAATAGAGCCAAATAGTCCCACTTCTTGGACAATCTCAACCATCTGATTTTGGCCGTTGAACTTGGATTGTCCATTCATTACCAATGAATTGGATGGTTAGGATCATTCCATCAGTGCAGCCTTTACGATATGGTACATCCTCACTGGGTCCCACCAAAAAGGCCAGTTTATGGACGCTGATTTCCTACGAAACCCTTTTGCAGGAAGTTCATGCCATGGAAACCTAGGTGGGGCCCACCGTACTGTTTGTGAGAAATCCACACTGTCCATCCGTTTTGTGAGCTCATTTTAGGACGTGAGTAAAAAAAAAATGGGCCTGATCCAAAACTCAAGTGTATAAAAAACGTGAGGATTGAACGTCCAGAGTCGAAATATTCGTGTGGTCATAGAAGTTTTGAATCATACTTATAATTGCATTTTCAGTTCATCCCATTAGGAATGACGTTATGAACGGTAAGGATGGCATGTAAACATCACTGTCGACCCAGGTAGGTTTCAACGGTAGTAATTTTCCTAATCACCTTTTTTCCTTTAGTACGGCCTACTTGAGTCTTAGATCCTGATTGATTTTGGTCTAATATCCTAAAATGAGCTCACAAAACTGATTGACGGTGTGGATTTCTCACAAACATCACGGTGGTCCCATCTATGTTTCCAGTGCAGTAACCTCGTATTCCCAGGAAATCCGCGTCCCCAGTTTATATCGCCATGCATGTGTGCCAGCTTTTGGCAATTGTGCTGCGCGTGTATCCTGAGATGATAGAATCAACGAATGGCATTTTCGTAATTTTTTGCATTTTCGAAAATTAGATGTTTGATTAATTGTTAGATGGTAATGATTACTTGGGTTCTAAAAGTCCATAGCATGGCCCACACATTGGATGGTCTGGATGGTGGAACGCGAGTGCCGAACGTGTCATTTAAGGGTGACAAGTCACCACCGTTTTCAAAGTGGTGGTAAACTATCACACTAAACTATTTTGTGGTGCGTTTGACTAAAAATAGCTAATCGCATTAAACTTCTTCACGTTTCTTCACGGAGGATTGCCATAGGCTACGTCCGCACGTTAGCACCTTTATTCGAGTCTTTTTTAATGACTAAACCGTTGATGTGATGGGCCACACCATGGATGGGAAAGACCCAATAACGAATCTCATATTGAAGTATTTCAACCGTTTATGTGATAAAAGGTTGGAAACGTTCCAATCTAAAGATCTTTTACATTTTCATCTACCCCCGTACTAAGTCGAGGGCTATCATATAGATGGTTTGGATCACTGAAAGATGTATCCTATAGTCCAGTGGCCCGATCAACAGCAATAGTTGAGAAACCTCTGCGTTATTTTCCGCGATTTGTGGGGAAGCCGTCAGGGGTGGTGAGCAGACTAGGTGTGGACCATACCGTGGGGCCCACCTTCGTATATTTATTTTATATCCACACCATTCATCAATTTTGCCATATCATTTTATGGCATGAACCCAAGACTGTTAGGAAATTGTGGAAGCACATATATACCAATCAAACAAAGTACACACGGTTGCACAACCTAATCCATACCATGACACAAGGTGATGAGTAAAACACTATGAAAATAGAAATGACGAGAGATTGAGTCTTTTTTATTTAAACAAGCCTCCAATCTACTCCACAAGCTTTAGTTATGCCCTTTAACCCTTACGAACAAATTATAAAGCCCAATACACCTCTATTCTTCCCAAATCCCGATTACACCCGATATATAAACTATCACAATCGGAATAGGAAACAAATTCCATACTTACATAACTCTGCGCACACTCGATGGGACTTTCAATGGCATTAACATCCCATCGAGGATCTGTTGATGGTGTCAAACTCCTTCGATGACATCAAGTAATAACACCAAAATGTTTTAGTAACAATCATTGAATTTTTCAAAAAATTTCAATGGGATCAAGCATCTATCGATGGCATCGACACAACCTGTTATTAACATATTTAAGACATCAACAACAATCTCCACCATGTCTTCAATCTTCATTCATTGTAACTCCTTATCAATCACCATTTCTAAGTCTACATTTCATCATAGCTTTCGATCGTTTTTCAAGGAGAGCTTCATTACTAGGATACCATTCATCTTAACTTTCTATAGTTCAAAATTATTTTTACCGGAGTTTTTTCTACATCGAACTTTGGATTAGATACTATTGATATGTTGCTTTCATATTTGATCTACTTCCCAACATTAGCTCTGATACCACTTGTTGAAGCACCGTGGAAGCACACGGAAACAAATCAAGCAAAGTACATGTAATCGCACAACCAAGTTCAAACAAGAATAATATGAATTTTATATGAAAAAATCCTTTTCAGGGAAAAAACTACGCCACAAGGCGACGAGTAATGCACTATGAAAGCATAAACCATAAGAGATGGAGTCTTACAGATTCGAACAAGCCTCAAATCTATTCCACAAGCACTAGTTATGCCCTTGAATCCTTAGGAACAAATTAGAAAGCCCTAATACGCATATATTATTCTCAAATCCCGATTATACCCGATATATAAAGTATCACAACTAGATTACAAAATAAATTCCACACTTGCGCAAATTTGCGCGCACTCGAAGGGACTTTCAATGGCATCAACATCCCATTGAGGATCTGTCGATGTCATCGAACTCCTTTAAGGATATCGAGTAGCAACACCAAAACATTCTAGCAACCAACATAGAACTTTTCAGATTTATCGATTGGATTGACATTTGCTCGATGGCATCAAGTGGCTATCAGTGGCATCGACAGACCCTATTATTGGCATATTTAAGACATCAACAATAAATCATACCATAAGAAACGGGGTGATTGACCATTAAAACCTTCTTATGGGCCAATTTTGTTTATCAATCATATATATATATATATATATATATATATATATATAAACTCTTTTAAAATTAATAAATGTTATTTTGTTTTAATAAATTAATGCAATTTAAGTGGGCCCCATGGATTCATATTTTGATTCACAAACAATGAGCTTTGAGATTTCCACATTAAAAGCCAATGCCAATCAATGAATTTAAAGAAGTTCAATGGATTCAAGAAATTCACATTCTCATTTCCCGAGGTTATTTGACTTGGTAAATATGGGATAGGAATTGAAACTCATATATTTCCTATACATTCCCCAAATATATTGTGCCACTATAAATCTATGAATTTGGGGCAAATTCAAATTCTAAATTCCCTGAAGCTGTTTGTCTTCCAATTTACAATGTAAATATACTGTAAATGAATAATTATTACTTATATTTACATTAACATCATACCTTGATATTGCTTGTTTGTAGCTCCATTTTTGCCACTCATTTTAGGGCATGAGCCAAAAATGGATCCAAAGCTCAGGTAGACCGCACTACAGGAAACAATGGGATCAATTCTTCCTGTGGGCCACAAAATTTTTGGATCAAGCTGATATTTGTGTTTTCCCTTCATCCATGTTTACCTGACATTATGAACAAGTTGGATGACAGGTACACATTCTCGTGGGGCTTTGGCTTATTTTAACTTTCAACGATAGGTGTTCAATTCCCCTTGTTTCCTGTTGTATGGTCCACTTAACCTTTAGATCTATCTCAATTTTTAGCTCATGCCCCAAAATAAGCACCTAGAATAGGTGGAGATGCACCCATAAGTAGGCTCCACGTATTTTACAGACAATTCTCCTTTGATTTTATCATATTTACACTGATTTTCGAGGCCTACTTACACTCTAAATTCCTCTCTTCCAATCAGTTCTGCAAAGAAATAATTATTCATCTACACTCCATTTATAGTGTAAATTGAAAAAACAAAATGGCCAGGAGACTAAAAACTGGGCAAATCTTCAAAATTAGACTCTTATGAGAGCAAAAAGAAAATAGTTCATTTATAATAAATACTCTGTCACCCCAATAGATGCTCCTCAAATCCATGAATTTGTTATTTGATTCCCAAACAATACACTTTAGAATTTACAAAATTCAATTCCAATGCAAATCTATGAATTTAACAAGATCATGAATTTACTACATTTTACATTCTCATTTCCTTGATCCCAAATTTATATGCACTAGGTTCACTTGCCCCACATGCAACTTCATGGGCTAGCTTGGCTCGTGCATGTCGTAGAATAGTCACTAAATAAACCAATCTTTTATTTATGTAATTAAAATATTTATTTTGGTTGACTAATTTACTACGTGCATAAAAGAGATTACTTAAAGAAAAGGCGAGATAGTCTTTACTTGAAATAAAATGCTAGCTAGTATCAGCCTACTAGGTTCACTAACCCCACATGCAATATCATGGGCTAGCTTGGCTCGTCGAATAGTTGATAAATAAACTAATCTTTTATTTATATAAAAATATTTTAGTCGTTAAAATATTTATTTTGGTTGACTAATTTACAATGTGCATAAAAAAACGATTACTTAGAGAAAAGATGAGATATTTAAAAAAATAATAATAATAATAAATAAATAAAATAGTATCAGTGTAAATTGGTTGGGTTTGTGTCTTCTTAGACCCAGCCCATGGATGAATGGGCTAGATTTGAGTCCTCTTTATTAAGGGTACCAATGTATCAGGTTTACCCACGTGTCAACTGGCCCGGGCTGCTTTTGATATGGGTTTGGGCTGAGCTAAATGGGCAGTGGGTTGGGATTGGGTTAAAAAAATGTGGCCTGTTTAAGTGGTTCGGGCTTGAATTGAAGCCTACAGAACCAACCCACTGATATAGGTTATCAATTGGCTGAGCTAAGGAATGTGACCGACTGTACTGAAAACCCAAAATAAACTGATACATAATAAGCACAGATACACATGCATGTTTGTATTTCACCCCTAATTGGGCAGACTGGGACGCCTTTAGCCCCATATTCCATTGTTAGGTCGAGTGCAGTCATACTGGTTGGGTCCGACTGGTTGAACCCAGCCCAGTTACAATTACATGGGTTGGGTCCGATTGGACTTGGTTGGGTCCGATTGGACTTGGGCTCGATGACTTTTAACTGGGTCGCTCCCATGTGGACACTGGCCACTAATTGGTCAGACTGGGGATGCCTTTAGCCCCATATTCCATTGTTAGGTCAAGTGCCGTCGGACCCGACCTAGTTACAAGTAAATGGGTCTGGTCGGACTGGACTTGGGCTCGATGAATTGTAAGTGGGTTGCCCCATGTAGGGCGATCCACCAGATGATCAGGCAATTGATCTGTGGTCATATTCGAATCCAAGTCTCTACCTCAAAGGTACTGATCAGTAAATTCTGGAATTCATGCAGAACTGTGATTGGACGATGATCCTACAACTAGCCTTTCAAAGCATTGGAATTGTGTACGGTGATATCGGCACATCTCCTTTATACGTCTACTCCAGCACCTTCACCAAGGGCATCAATCACAACGATGACATTTTGGGTGTGTTGTCCTTGATCTTCTATACCATCACCTTGATCCCCTTGATCAAGTACGTCTTCATCGTCCTCCATGCGAATGACAATGGCGACGGTAAGGATCTCATTTATGATTTATACTTCGCATTTGTAAGGTGACCGTAGCCATTGATCTGGTGGGCCACTGCTCGAACAGGACATGGCCCAATACTGGTGACAATTATCATTTTCAACAATCAATTGAGAACCATTTGTTGGATCCTCAAGATGATCTGATAAATGGCCTGGCCCACAGACCATTTGTTTCTTATCATGACACCCCAGGCTGGTCCACTCATCAGGTGAGCCGTACGTGTACAGAAAATGGACTGCTAGGAAAAGTTTAAGCAATACACGTATGGCCCACTTGATGAGTTTGGCGCCCTATTTTTTTATAGGACACATGAACCAGATGGCCCACTTGGTGATCGTCCTGATTTTCTTCACATCTGAAGAAGATCTAATGGTAGATTTTGTATTGTCTATTAATCTAATTTGTACAATTTGATTGTGATCATAGGTGGGACATTCGCATTGTATTCACTGATCTGTCGTTACGCAAAGGTCAGTTTGCTTCCAAGCCAGCAAGCTGAAGACACAAACGTTTCCAATTACCAGCTTGAATTGCCAAGCAATCGTCTTCGCCGGGCATCGAAGCTGAAATCGACGTTGGAGAAGAGCTCATTCGCAAAATATCTTCTGTTATTCGTGACCATGCTTGGAACTTCCATGGTGATGGGCGACGGAGTCCTCACTCCATGCATCTCAGGTCTTATCTTCTTTCACTGTTTTTCTGATGGCTCAAATGTTGCACCGATAGGATAATGCTATCTGTCTGATCAGTGGTTTGTAAATGGATGGTTAGGAAGTAAAATGATGGAATTCCACATTGACTGTGACGCGGGGATGGACGTGATGAGGTCGATCACCATCTTCATCAAGGGGATAATTACTCTGAATCCACGGAGCTTCACTGGACTCGTCACAGATATTCCTCAAATCCACGAGGAAAATTAGAAATAATAGAAATAAATTCTAATAAATTTGAAAATAGATTGAATAATGATATTAAAAAAAAATGAAATTACAACCCTTTAAATAGTAATATCAAACATAGGTTCAGAATCAAACTCCAACTCAAACACCCTTTAAAAAAAAAAGGTGACTTACTATAAATAATAAGTTATAGTAAACTTACTATTTATAGACAGTCATGATTTCTACTAGACTTCATGGTTTTTGACCAAAAATAATAAGTGTCCAATTTGGCCTAACCACGTTGTTCTCCTAAAATTTCTAAGCCCTTTTCATGTTGGGCACAACTCCTAAAGCTCAATAGTTAGGATCCAATTAAAACTAACTATAAATAGTAAAAATATAATTAGTAAAAACAAAATTAAAAGGGATTTTCCACTGTTGATCTGATGGAATCTCGCAAATTTGACGTGGGCAACCTGGTGTAGTGGGTTGATTGGGTAAAATAGCTTCTCCTACCCAAAATCATATATGGTACATCGAATAACTCATTCCGGTTTGCGAGATATGCCTGTTTTAGGGTTTTGACGGTCCCAATCACTTCCGCATCCGATCAGGCCTTCTCAGGTCCATCCTGGACATGAAAGTGTCTGTGACCCGCTCTACATCAGAATGGGGAAAGATCTGTTGATGGGGCAGTTAGGATCTTCGGATTGGTGCACTTTGGGGTAATGGGCCGACCATAGTGGGGATCGAAAGATGGACGGTCAGATCGCTGTATACCTTACCTTCTGTGAGATTTCGATGGCATTTCTTTGTTGGTGTTGTAGACCAAAAGATTGTGTACCTTCAGAAAACACAGTTGTTATGCACGTATCTTACTCCATGCAACAATTAGTGCATCATAACATATTCAAAATGAAATTTAAAAGTTTATAATTTCAAATGCATATAGATTCCCGCCAACTATCTTAAAATGATGGGAAGACGATGTGCATACCAACTCTCCATGCTCCCTTAACTAAAAAATTAGATGATTTTCACCGTCCAATCCTTAATGACTGGGAAAAGATCATCCCAGTAGACTAGCAGGATCGTCCCATCCATTCGGTCTGTGGACAATAATCATTTCATTTTTGACAGATCAAGGGTTCAGATCATTCCTCTTTCATGCCACATATCCAATTTTAATCACCAAATAAAGAAATCTGTGTCCCACTTGCATCATTATCATCATCAATGGTGATAGGTTTTGGGTCCTTTGCTGACGTGGAATTGTTTTGAAATTTTGGTTGTAGTCTTGTCTGCTGTGGGTGGGATAAAGAAAGCTACAAGCGCCATGACTGAAGGTATACATTATCTTCTGTACTCTCTGTGTCCATGTACACACCTGGTCCTTACTCTGTTATCATAGAGCTAGACTATTATGTTTGTCACTTTGGTTTTTCATCAAGATTCACCATGTAGACAAGATCTGAACCGATTGTCAATCATGCTATACCTTTGATGGGGCAGACCCCAAAGATCGCACCAATCCGACTATCCTATCCATTCTATCAAGGGACTTTTGATGGGAATAAAAATACAACAGTTATAAAAAAAGGTCCACAAAATTTCCTTTGACTGTCCATTTTCTTCCTAAATAATCCTCCAATCAGATGATTATGATTGTTCAATCTGTTTGAATTTTTTGGTAATGGCCCATCCAAGGTAGGGCCGATCTGATGATCATTTTGGATCTGGTACACATTTGATATGTGGATGAGAATAAACTCACCGAAAATAAGGCCAGGGCACAAATGCTGTGATATGCCCCACCCAAAGTAGGACCCACATGATGATTGGTTATGATCTTTTAATACAAGTGACCCAAGTCTTTTTCTTTTCTTTCTAGGAAGGATTGTGGGGGTATCAGTTGGCATCTTGATCTGCCTATTCTTAGCTCAGAGATTTGGAACTGATAAGGTGGGCTACACTTTTGCGCCAGTCATCATCGTGTGGTTCCTAATGATCGGCGGCATCGGCATTTTCAACTTCTTCGAATACGATCCATCCGTTGTCAAGGCCATCAATCCAAAATACATCATTGACTATTTCAGGAGAAACAAGAAAGATGCATGGATTTCTCTTGGCGGCGTTGTCCTCGCCATCACTGGTTAGTTGCATCCCTCTCGAATGTGCACATTTACATTCACTTACAAGAGAATGTTCATGCATGTGTGTGAACTGTGATTACATACTTACAAAACAAATCTTGAGGTGAAGAGAGGTGACCAATAGCACATGACTTGCTATCATAGCACGTGGTCTCCAGGAACATCTCCGGACCCAAAATTAAGGATGGTCCACTCATCAAGTCAGGCAAATGTATGTCCAGAATATAAGAGTTACAGACCATCAATCATGTTTCATGCTCATCTTCTAGCCTAATTAGATAGAGCCACAAAAAGTATTTTTCTTCTGTTCTTTATTTTATTACTCTCCATCAAATCTCAAGTCACAACATGCTTATTTATAAAAATGATGAAGATAACCCTAAAATTTGGTCATGTGGTACCAATAGGATTGGTTCATATGGCTGTCCACCATTTTGAAACAGTCAAAATAACTATCGACCTATTCTAGAATGGTCTAGATCGTTATCCCTCATCTTATAATGGCCAAGATCATTGTCCACGTAATTGTGAACGATCTAAAAAGTTATCCAGCTCCTTTTGAAAGATCCAAATTACCGACAACCTTAAACGATGTAGACTGTAGTCTACCATCTTAGAATAATGTAGATCACTATCCATGATCTTTTGAATGGTTTAAATCATTGTCTATGGTATACCATTTTGCAACGGTAATTTATCATTTCAAAAATAGACAAACGGCTTAGATTCGACATTAAGTGGTAAAATAAGGAGCCCTCTTGAAACTGTGGGTGCTAATATCTAACAATATGCGCGTGCGCACACGTGTGAGATTAGGTAAAAAGACTGGTGTATTTGATAAAAATCTCATTTCACACAAATGTTGAGTAGATTGGCCTGATTTTTGGGCCAAGGCATGTTCATGTGGCACATGCACTTACAATGATCTGATGCAACAGGAACTGAGGCGATGTTTGCCGACGTTGGGCACTTCACAGTCCGTTCTGTACAGATAAGCATGTGCTCGGTAACTTTCCCGTCTCTCATTTTAGCATATGCAGGCCAAGCATCGTATCTTCGTTTGCACCACAGCCACGTTGGAGAAACATTCTACAAGTCCATACCAGGTAATGGAAGCCCCAGTTTATTGCTCTAATTTCATGTGGGACATTGAACAAACACTTCCTTTTGGACCACTAACATGGGACTGATTATCGTGTAGAGCGTTTATATTGGCCCATGTTCGGGGTGGCTGTCTTGGCGTCGATCATCGCCAGTCAGGCCATGATATCCGGTACCTTCTCCATCATCCAACAGTCCCTATCGCTCGGCTGCTTCCCTCTAGTGAAGATCATCCACACATCCTCCAAGTATGAGGGCCAAGTCTACATACCTGAAATCAACTACCTGCTCATGTTTGCCTGTGTCGCAGTTACTGCCGGATTCAAGACCACCGAGAAGATTGCCAATGCATATGGTATAAACCCATCACAATTCATACACCATGGGCTAAGATTTGGTCTTGATTTTAGTCCAACTGGTTTGGCCGTCGCTAAAATTTCTCCTGACTCAGGTCAAGACTCAGCCTAGTCTTGAGCTGAGTCAGGCATATATATTCTCAATGCTGACTCATGGTGCCAAGGCCGTACCAGACTCGACTAATATCAAGTCAACTCAGATGAGTCGGTCTGAGTCCGAGTCATCAATCACAGTCTCTGTGTAAATGATTCTTTCATAAGGTGAGATGGTCGTCGATCTAGACTAATCATCTATTGACTACCATCTATAGATGGCCACAATTGAAAGTTGCTCTGGACATTAACTCAAGCATACCAATTGTGTCCCTTAAATGGATGGTAAAAATGAAAATGGCCAACCTTGACATTTGAACATTGATGGCTAGGATCATTTGTTTGGACTACTTTTCTGGAGTGGGCCATCTATATCGTGACCCATGAATGGGCAATTCTGGATCCAACGGATTGGATCAAAGCGGGCTGTTTCTATTGATCTTGATGACTGGTATCTGTCATGCAGGGATTGCCGTTGTGTTCGTGATGACTCTAACATCTGCATTGCTAGTGTTGATAATGGTGATGATATGGAAGACCCACATCATCATTGTGATCTTATACGTCTTGATCATCGGCTCCATCGAACTCTTCTACCTCAGCTCCGTCCTTTCCAAATTTGATCAAGGTGGCTACCTCCCACTAGTCTTCGCCGCATTCCTTGTATCTGTAATGTTGATTTGGAACTATGTATACCGAAAAAAGTACATGTATGAGCTCGACAACAAGGTCTCGCCAGACAAGATACGGGAGATCGCCACTGACCCCAACTTCCGCCGCTTGCCGGGGATTGCACTCTTCTACTCTGAGCTTGTCCAAGGGATCCCTCCCATCTTCAAGCACTATGTCGCCAACGTCCCCGCGTTGCACTCTGTGCTAGTGTTTGTATCAGTCAAGTCACTTCCCATTAGCAAGGTCCCACCTGATGAGCGGTTCCTATTCCGCCGCGTGGGCCCAAGTGAGTTGGCAGTGTTCAGGTGCGTGGTGCGGTACGGATACAAGGACGTGCAGAATGAGCGTGGGTCGTTAGAACGAGCATTGGTGGACCGCCTGAAGGAGTTCATCAGAGATGAAACATGGGCTCAGCCAATGGAAGTGTCCCACCATGATGGGGAGAATGGTGGTGCAACACCAATGGTGGTGGGCCACCATGATGGGGAGAATGGTGGTGCAACACCAATGTTGGGCCATGATGGTGGAATTGACGGTGTAGATGAAGAGGAAGAGAAGATCAGATTGGTGGAGTTGGTGGAGAGAGAGATGAACGAAGGAGTAGTGCATTTACTAGGAGAGAGTGAGGTGGTAGCGAGAAGAGGAAGTGGTATTGGGAGGAGGGTTTTGATAGACTATGTTTACAATGGCCTGAGGAGGAATCTGAGGCAAAGGGATGAAGTTTTTGAGATTCCTCACAAGCGTTTGCTGAAGGTGGGAATGACTTATGAACTTTAGGAAGAAAATTTAAATGAGTGCTTCCCATGATCTGGGCCGTTCCTTAAGTGGGTCCCTTCGTTAACGTACGGTGACCTGAAAACTAGGCTAGTTTGCTAATCAGGTAGGCCACATGTGCATTAGTCGAACTTGCATTGCATGGTCTGTGGAGTGGAATAAGTGAAGAATCTTATGTTTTATATATACTCTCTCTGTGTGTCTGGAAGAATCAAAGCTTATGTAAAATAGCTGAAACTCAGAAGATTTGTTAGCTGTGATGAAATATATGAAATATGAGGATATGATGATTCTCAACCGTGTTATCTTGGTCTATATATATAATATTATTCCAATGTGAACTAGTTATGAGATATTTTCTGTAACAGATGTGATTTGGAGTTGGGTCCTTACTCATGGCTCAGTGGCAATATGGGTTCGAGTACCCACTGTGTGTGGGCGTGAGTGTAAAAAAAAAAAAAAACAAAACAAAAACAAAAAAAAGAATAATGAAGAAGAAGAAGAAGAAGAAGATTTGGAGTTTGATAATATTCAAGTCTACCAATCTCTAGTCATCCTTAGAAATAGAACGGAGGAGAGACCTTTACAAAAATATCAGCAATCTGATGACATACATCAAGATGGCACAGGACGGCCTTTTATTTGTGCAGAAAATGATAATCAACTTCAATGTAATTTGTTCAAGGATTGAAGATGGGATTGGTGGCTAAATGAAGGGTATTGATTTTATCACACCAAAGTATAGGAAGGCACCAACAAAAAATGCCCAAATAATATTAGGCCCAAAGTATAAAGGTTCCAGATCGAAAGCGAAGTCCATGGTCTACAGCTCCTTTCAAAGAGCAAAGTATTTATTTAATGGCTTGCAAATGTTTGGTTGTAACGATATTCATTAACTACAAAAGTGAAGTCCATGGTCTACAGTTACTTTCAAAGAGCAAAGTATTCATTTAATGGCTTGCGAATGTTTGGTTGTAACGATATTCGTTGACTACTAAAGTGAAGTTCATGGTCTACAGTTCCTTTCAAAGAGCAAAGTATTCATTTAATGGCTTGCGAATGTTTGGTTGTCATGATATTCGTCAGCTACAAAAGTGAAGTCCGTGGTCTACAGTTCCTTTCAAAGAGCAAGGTATTCATTTAATGGCTTGTGAATGTTTGGTTGTAAAGATATTAAGTACAAGGTTGGACCAGTCAAGTCAGTGTCAAATATTGTAGCGGCCTAGATATTCTGAATGGGTTGGACCAGTCAATGGATCCCATGTGTTTGGAAAATTTAGAATCCACAACCAAAATCCCTATTTAGGAATGGTTGAAAACCGTTCCTGAACCATTTAGGAACAGCTTTCAACAGTTCTTAAATGGGGCGTCAAAAAAAATTAGGAACAGTTGAAAACCGTCACAAATTTTAGAAACAACAATTTTAAAATGATTCTAAACTCTTCTTAATTTTGGGAACAGTATTTTAGAAATGCTATACTATTCTTCCTAGTAGTGTCACCTTCAATACGGGCTGTCCACTAAGGATAGCCACGTCATGCACTGAATAGGGAGCCGCCAAATGCACCAGCTACACCTAACATGTGAAAGGTCCTCTCCCACTCCCCCCCTCCCGAGTCTTTAAAGCGTAAAAGTTCAGTTGGCGGGGCACATTCAGTGATTAGGCAGGCGAAGGAAGTGGACCGACCGGACCCGAGGAAGGAAGCTGCAACTAGGGGATGCGATAGCGAGTGAATTTCAGAAAAAAGTACTGGACAACCCGCCTAGCACAAGCCAGTATTTTTTAAAAAATTGGAACACACACACACACACACACACACACACACACACACACACACACACACACATATATATATATATATATATATATATATATATATATATATTTCAAACCCAAAAAATGTTGCAATACAATTAAAAATGAATATTAAACAAATATTGTACGGCTTTACAATAAAAGATGTATAATATTTACAACAATAAGTTGAAAATTGTCCGAATACATTTATAAAAATAAAAAATAAAAATTGTCCATGTGGTCCACTCCTAGCTTGGCCACAACTAACTATTTCCAGCCTCTTTGCCCACACATCATTTCAACCAAGCAGCATTGGTACCCATCTACACCGGTCATTGCCAAAGTCTCCATCTGCAAGTTTAACAAAACAAACATGTCAATAAGTAAGTCAAACAAGACATGATGTAGATTTTAAAATGCATGTTATTAACTCTGACAAACAAGCAAGGCAAATGAATGGTTGCCTGAGTATATTATTTATTAAATATATATATTGTATTTTAACTAAGTTAATTGCTGCATGATAGAAATATCTATGAAATAGATTTAGGAAAAGGGATTGTATTGTAAAGAGAATATCGACCTCAATGGAGTTGTGGACATAATTCAACAGAGTAGGCAAAGCTCTTTTCCCAATCTAAACATCTGCGGTGACGGTCAGGCCCTCAAATCTCACTTCCAAGTGCAGAACTTGCAAGCCCACTTTGTTTAAGAAAGAATTTAGGATCATGAAAAATGAGTGAGAGAGAGAGAGAGAGAGAGAGAGAGAGAGAGAGAGAGAACTAAAAATTTGAAGCAAATAGGAAAGTAATAAGAGTAACTGACTATTTTCTCACTAATCATAATGAGAATCACATATTCACACCTAATGGTTTTGAGAAATCACTTCTAGAATCACTACCAAGAAAATCAGAATATTTTTACTTCATAACATAAAGAACATCCAAAGTTTTGTCTTAAAATTGGGATATAACAAATTTTATTTTTTTTTTAAAAAAAAGAGTATTGGTTATTTTCTTGCTGAATTTGAACCATTGATTGTTTTCCATTTTAACAATTCGTTTGGCAGGCCATCGATCTGTTCATACTTCATACCCTTTTATGTCTGACTTCACTCAAAACAGTGCGGCCATTATCGTTAGGCCATCCACTCCATCCATCTGTTTAGTCATGAGCCCAAAAATGAAGGAAATACAATGCCAGGCTTTACTACAAAACATAGAAAATGTAAGTTGTGGTTGTTGTGTTGAGCAAAAGGAAGGAAATTCAAAAACCATCTTGAAATGGCAAGAAAGGTAATGCGGCAGCTGAACTGAACACAATCACCAATTCATTCAATGAAAATATATCAACTTCCAAATGCACCCTTATTTATACGTGCATTCTGATATTCACAAACCAGTGTACACTAATTTGAAATGTACACTAGCTTTAGATTCTCAAATAACATAATAGCTTTAAGTTTGTTGCTTTCTTTTTGGGTTTCCACTGTTTGTATGAAATATACATAGGCCCAAGATAAGACAAAGGAGTTCAAGATGGATGGTTCCTTCATTCCTAGAGATGCCCAATAGAATTAGTAAGAAACGCTGCTAACTAATCATGATAAATAAGGTGCTGTTTGGCACCTTGTATTTGGGTGTATTTGAGGGGATTTGAGAAGATTTGAGAAGATTTGGGGGATTTTGTCCCAAATCCATCATTTGGCAGGGTGGATTGGGAGGCAATGAGTATTCATAGCAGAGGGTAGTTATTATTGATAATAAGTCATAGTATGATTTGCCCATGAATCTTTAAAATAACAAATAACAAATAAAAAATAAAAAATGAAAAAATATAATAAAAAAATCAGTCCAAAATATTTTGGATTTGGAATTCAAGTTTTGAAGATCTAAAGATTTACTCAAAAGAAATATGAAAAGAATATCGCTATACTTCAAACCTCACCTTCTCTATTACAATATTAGTTTTGCACAAAAACCCAGTTTGTGATGTTTCCTTCTTCTAGATTCCGTTGTCGTGTAAGGTGCCATAACTAGATGAAATGCTGATTTGGAGACTTTATGATGTTGAGGCATTCATTACATGTGAGTATGGCTCTAATTTCTTTTGGATGTTAGAAATATGATCATCTAAAGTGAAGGTTCAAAATCTAAATGTCAGAAATCATTGCTTAAGACTTTTGAATTTTCACTTGGTTGAATCAATGAAAATGATTTGTAATTTAATAAGTTCAGTTCCTCAGAAAATGATGAATAATGAAGAAAAGTGAAAACTAAAACAATCGAAGCATGAATGGCTCAAGTTTTTTCTTCTGTTACAATCATTTCCAACATTAGAGGATCAAACACATCCCATTCTAATAATGAAGAAGACAATATTCATAAGTGATGTAGAACGTATCACAGATACGTTCCCAGCATGGTTGAGACAAAAGAAGATGGACGGTGAATTAACCATAACTTTTGATCCGGGTATTGTTATGGGGCATGCAACCTATCAATCTTTATTGAAACGGGCCATCCGAGGTGAACTGACCCACAAAGTGGGTAGCATCTGTCCGTTTCGTCAGAAAACGTGCGCTTTCAGCTCAAAAACGAATTTTTAGAAAAAAATTTACTATTTTTAGTAATTCCGATTTTTTAATATTTTTTAGAGTTTTAGATTTTCTTTCCTTTTAGAAATAAATTTTAGTTATACTAGGACTCTTCTAGAGAAAGTTTATTTGCAATTTTTATTTTTAGAAATTAGGCCTTAGAAGAGTTTTATTAGAATTAGGATTTTTATTAGAGTTAGAATTTTACTATTTTTGGTAATTACGAATTTTAGTTTATTTTTTTCTATATTAATGGTGTAAGGACACACATTATGCAATTATCAATTATTCATCAATCAATTTCGAATTTATTAGAATTTATTTCTATTTTCTGCTTTCTTTCCTCGTGGATTCGAGAAGTCTCTGTGAGGAGTCCAGAGAAGTTCCGTGGATTCGGAATAGTTATCCTCTTGAGGAAGACGGTGATCGACCTCACGTCCTCCTCTGCGTCAGTTTGGTATCAAAGCGAGGTTTTTCCTCAGATAGATGGCTTCTAACGACGGGTCGGGCAACAATCCCATGGGCGGTGTTCCAGGGAATTTACCTTTAACAGCGGCAGCTTTCGAAGCAGCACGACGAGAGAATCGGTAAGCCATGCAAGGGCTGCAGGCTTCCATTGATCGCATGGCGGATCGTTTGGCGGAGGCCCTAGGGCAGCTTCGTGTTCATGGTGGTGATCCACTATCAACAATTGCTAGAATTCGTAATCATATTGATCGTAGGGCGACGCTATCAGTGAACCACAGGATCAATTCTGATAAAGTGGGATCTAGCTACATGATTTTACAGCATCCTAGACGAGTCATTGATCAGATGGATCGGATGGACCAAGAATTCAAGATGAAAGTCGATTTTCCTAGTTTTAATGGTCAACTCTACTTCAAGGACTTCCTCGATTGGTTGCTTAAAGTCGAACGTTTCTTCGACTACATGAACATAATGGAAGAAAAGAAAGTTAAACTCGTGGCCTACAAGTTAACGGGCAGAGCTTCAGATTGGTGGGAACAACTTCAACTCGAGCGAATGAGACGGATGAAGGCGCCAATCCGCATGTGGTCGCGGATGAAGAAGTTATTGTGCATGCGATTCTTCCCTACCAATTATGATCAGGTATTATTCCAACAAAATCAAAATTATTGGCAAGATAACCAATCATTAAAGGGTTATACAGAGAAATCCTATTATTTGTCGGCAAGAGGTGACCAGGTCAAAACGGAGTTGCAACAGACCACAGGATTCATCAGTGGCGAACATGTGACCTCTATAGGAATGGAAAACCAACCCAAGACTTCTAAAGTTGAGGAACAGTCTCTCACAACTGAACAGGCTTTTGTCAAACAATCTGAGGAAACAAAACATATATATTCATTAGTTGAAAATGAAAAATATATAGAGCCTGTGAATATCCCAAAAGATTTGAAGCCAATTTTGCAGGAGTTCAAGGAGATTGTGCTCGATGAACCCCTCGATAAATTGCCTCCCATACGAGATATACAAAATTACGTTGATCCCATCTCAGGGGCAAGTCCGCCTAATTGCCCACATTATCAGAAAAAATATAAGATCTTGAAGACAGATGTGAAGGAACTGATCAATATTTGTCAAGTCAAGGAAAACATGAGTACGTATATTATGTCAGCTCAAGAACTTAATGCCAAGTACAAAAAAAGGGCTAATGAACATCGGCGTCAGAAGTTATCTCAGACTCATGTGTCAAGTCTCTTACGTAACTCGAGGACGAGTTTTTTTCAAGTGGAGGGGTCTGATGTAGAACGTATCACAGATACGTTCCCAGCATAGTTGAGACAAAAGAAGATGGACGGTGAATTAACCATAACTTTTGATCCGGGTATTGTTATGGGGCATGCAACCTATCAATCTTTATTGAAACGGGCCATCCGAGGTGAACTGACCCACAAAGTGGGTCGCATCTGTCCATTTCGTCAGAAAACGTGCGCTTTCAGCTCAAAAACGAATTTTTAGAAAAAAATTTACTATTTTTAGTAATTCCGATTTTTTAATATTTTTTAGAGTTTTAGATTTTCTTTCCTTTTAGAAATAAATTTTAGTTATACTAGGACTCTTCTAGAGAAAGTTTATTTGCAATTTTTATTTTTAGAAATTAGGCCTTAGAAGAGTTTTATTAGAATTAGGATTTTTATTAGAGTTAGAATTTTACTATTTTTGGTAATTACGAATTTTAGTTTATTTTTTTCTATATTAATGGTGTAAGGACACACATTATGCGATTATCAATTATTCATCAATCAATTTCGAATTTATTAGAATTTATTTCTATTTTCTGCTTTCTTTCCTCGTGGATTCGAGAAGTCTCTGTGAGGAGTCCAGAGAAGTTCCGTGGATTCGGAATAGTTATCCCCTTGAGGAAGACGGTGCTCGACCTCACGTCCTCCCCTGCGTCAATAAGTTAAGAGGAGAAGAAAGGGGAAACAGAACCAAGAAGCGAAACTTCCAGGGAAGCAATCCAGGATTTAGATGAAATGAAGGTCAACCCCCAAACTAGTGAATTCAACTTAGAAAGTAGATTATCTTCAATTAAGGTAATTGAAAATCAACAGCTTCACCACCTCAAAAACATGCTTTCAAGTCATATTTAGGACAAGTTGCTAAAGAATAGAAGAAACTGTAACATACTGAGGATAACCCAGAAAGGCTAAAGAGATACAAATATGATTAAGCCAAGCTATACAAGTTCTAACCATCTAATGTACTTGACCTAACAGCTCAAACATAGGTAGAGTTCAGAAAATGGATACAAGGAGCGGAGACATGTTTCTTTGTTTCCAAAATTTTGGCCACAGATACAAAAGAGGGCATTTGCATGTGGCCTGTTAGTACCGTGAGAAAATATATACTAGGATTTCAGAAACAATGAACTTAATATAATAGGATACAGTTAAATTGTATCACACAAGAACCCGTGAAGTATACAACACCAATATCAATATCATATAGTGCCAACACTAGTATAATATCGTAAGCATATAAATGTATCTATATGCCTTACCTATAGACTCTACAGTTCTAGTCAGCTGCTGTCTCTTAATACACCAAGTCAACAGAAACAAAATCAAAGAGTGAAGTCCAAATCCAAAGTGCTGGACTTTGGTTTCAAGCAATGATACTTCAAAGAATGTTAAAAAATGCAACAACCACCCAACTCAGGGTTAAGTAGCAGTTCATGGAAGGAAGGAATTTGAAAAGGCATGATAGACCCAAAACACTTTCTCAATTTCAATGGACATTATTGCTAGAGAGCAAAAGGAAACAACAAAGTGTTCCATGTAGCAGACCAAGAAAACCTCATTCTTCTACAAAATGTTGCAGTACAGGAAAATTGGTAGTATTAAAACCAACCATCTCAGATAAGGGGAACTTACATTGAAAGTTGTAAGCTGTCAGTTTCACCACAGGATAATTCTCTCAAAAGTCGAGCTCCCCTTCTCCCATACATCTTCTGATGTAGGACATGAAAATTAAATATGATATGCGAGATTTCAGGCTTCAAATCACGTTAGTTCAGAAATAATTACACAAATTCCATATCCCACATGAAAGTCCAAACATTCAATTAAGGGAAATCTATGCGGGTCCAGGCCTACACATGATAGGGCTGGATCAATAAAAATTATGAACCAAACGATACTCAAAGATAAGAAATAATCATCTACACATGCATGGTAATCAGTCCATAATCCAAGGGATTCAGAAAGTCCAATTCGGGGAACCCTAGGGTAAGAAAAGGGGCATAAAATTGGAGATTTGAGTAATTTAGGGTTAGGTTTAGGGATTTTGGGTGAAAGCGGAGTGAAAGAGAAGAGAGAGATGAACCAGAGTAGTACCGCACACGTGGACAACAACAATGGACCAAACGCACGTGCCTGTGATCCCGGCCGCACGTGTGTGGGGCCCACTATTCAGAAAAAAGCCACCTTGGCCCTAGTCGGCCAGGGATGGACTCCAAAACTCCCAAATCTCAGCTCGATCCGATGTACGGTTTATACGTGGTGCTCCACCGAAGTTTCAGCCCTCCTATAAGGCCAGATTCTGAAATTCTGTTGTGGGGAGGAGAATTACTGCAATAGATGACTGATTCGAAGTATAGATGATGGGGGTGAGATGAGAAGAAGGGATGGTAGAAGATGGGTAGTAGAGATGGCAATGGATGGGGGCGAATCGGGATAGATGTGGCTTCGCACCATGGTAGTTAACCCTTCGATGAAGGGAGGGCTTCGCACCCAATTAGGCTTCACAACTCAGAGAGTAGAAAAACACAGAATTTTTATTAATCTTCAATGAATCAAAAGAACTACAAGGGTGCCTATTCATAGGGAAAACCCTAGACCCCAAAACTCGCGCCATATGCGCAACCTATTAATTGGTGATGAAGTAAACTAAAATAAAAATCAATCAAAGAAATCTAAAGTGTTCACGATGTTCTAAATAATATAAATAAGCAAAAACTAAAATATGAAATTAATACGACTAGTGGGCCACGATCATGAGATCCCATGATGGGCTTTTCTTGGTTATCGGGTCCACTCTCTTCAACCAAAACTCCGTCTTCTAACTAGGAGGCCCTCCCCAGACGTCATCATCGATCCAGATCGATGGTGGGGCCCTCCTTCTTCTGGCGTACGTGCGTAGGGGAGACATGAGTGCGCATGTGCGCGTGATGTCCCTATCAATTCTCCCCAACTGCAAAGATTTCGCCACTGGCGAAATAAAACTCTTGAACCGCTCCAGGATGTCAGGATCAAGTCTCTGAAGCTCTTCCTTAGTGAGCAACGTGCTGTTTGAAGCTGGGCGTGACTTCCATTTAACCACGTACTTCTGAAACCCATCATTCAACGTTGAAACTATCTGATGGTCCAAAACATCTTCTATTTTCTTTTTGGGTGTGTGAAGGTTATGTATGGGAGGTAGAGGCTGGGAAAATGAGTCGAGAAGGATAGGTATAGAAGGTAGAGGCTGGGAAGATGGGTCGAGACGAGTAGGTATGGGAGGTAGAGGTTGGAAAAATGGGTCGGGACAGGTAGGTATGGGACGTAGAGGCTGAAAAAATGGGTTAGGAAGGGTAAATATGGGAGGTAAAGGCCGGGAAAATAGGTCGGGACTGGTAGGTATGAGACGTAGAGGCTAGGAAAATGGGTCGGGAGAGTAGGTATGAGAGGTAGAGGCTGGGAAGAAAGGTCAGGAAGAGTAGGTATGGGAGGTAAAGGCTGAAAAAATGGGTCGAGAATGGGCCATGGTTCAAGAGATAAATATGGAGAATCAGGATGGGTGGGCGAAGGGCCGGACAAAGTATCAGTAGTCCACTGAAAAGTAACTAAATCCTCCACAGCGTATGTGAAACTAATTCCCATGGAAGGTGGAAGATCTACCTCATACACATTGAGACCGTTTCGTTTTATAATTTTCAAGGGTCCAGCGCTACGCGCGTGTAACTTACGAATAGCCCTTGGAGGGTACCGCTTGGGGTTGATGTAGACCATCACGAAGTCCTTAATATTAAATCCTTTGAAACGTTTATGTTGGTCTACAGAAATTGTGCAATGTTCATTACTAGTCATGATCTTCTGCCGGATTTCTTGATGCCATGAATGAATGTGATGCGCAAAAGACTCTGCAGACTCTGACAACCTATGGGACAATAACAAAGGGACAAGATCAATAGGTTTCCTAGATTTATAACTAGTAATGACTTCACAAGGACTGACACCTGTGGACCTATCGACAGAACTATTCAACGTAAACTCGGTTGTAGGTATTACGGTGTCCCATGTTCTGGTGTGCTCTATATCCCTCGTAAGAGGAGACTCATCTGGTAGATTATCAGGACAAACATCACAAAACTCATCCACTACCGGAATGACCTCGGTGGGTAACTCTACACTAGCCTTTGGAGTACTCTCTCCAGCCACAAGGTCGCACATGTTGTACCCCTTAAAATAGTGGTCTTAATGTCCCTCATGGGGTGGGTGTGAAATTGCGGTAATGACCACTTTAGTTGAAGTGAGAATATGCAAATATGTCATAGAGGGGGTGAATAGGACTTTTTAATATTTTATGGTTATTTAAAATCCTATCAATCTTATCCTGAGTAAATATACATGCATCAGGATTTCTTCAAAGTAACTCTAATAGCTTCCAAGCCAAATAGAGGATCCAGTTATAAAACTATTTGAAAGATAAACAAGAAGCAAATCATACTTTATGATGGATGTGACTGTGTGTGAGATGTGATATCAGATAATCAAATATGAAAGCATTTAAGGAAATCACACAAGTAATGGAAGATAATAGCAATCTCAAACACAGTCATTTTTATAATAGTTTGACTACTTGTCTACTCCACTTCCGACGGATGCACTCAACCCTTGAGTGTACCGGATCTCACTAACGGAGGTTTCACAACAGGTTCACCTCAAACCGAAGGTTTTAAATCAAGTTTACCTCTAATCAGTACAACCTACACTAAGGCTGACACAACGTATCTACACAACACACTTTATGCTCCCATGAGCAAGGGTCAACACATAGCACCCGAATTTTAGGCCACACAGGCCAAGGATCCACATAAGGAACCTCACCAGTTTATGCTCCTATGAGCAAGGGTCAACACAAAGCACCCAAGTTTTAGACCACACACGTCAAGGACCTGCACAAGGACCTAAGAGTTTATGCGCTCCACAGAGCAAGGGTCAATACAAAGCACCCTCACATACACTCCCGCCGGAGACCTCTTATGAGGACTTACAAGGGGTGAGAAACACCTTAGACCCAATCCTACAGAAGAAATGATCACAAGGGTCCTTTGGACTCTAATGACTTACAGATAAGCAGATGAACCCCATTCAGCGCATTGATGAAGATCTCCTCCTTTGATGACAAAGAATCTTCAGCTCCCTTGAACTGCAACACAGAAGATGTACTAATACATGGCGACGGGTTGGGTCAAGGTTATGATGGAATCCTACTCTATCGAATATTTTCCTATAAGGAAGATAGAGCGATTCCAATCATCTATGCATTCAAGGCATCCTAGCTTAATGATTTGCTATTAAGGTAGTAGCTGAAAGATCCTTGAATGCGAAAGTTCATTCCCCAATCTACTCTATTGAATCTCAATGATGAGGGTGGATTGGAGGATAAACTTCCATGAGAGAAAAGGCTTAGTGTATATGATCTAGGGTTAAACACTCCAAAGCACTCTCAATTTTCTCTCCCCAACAACCAAGGGCAAGCTCTCATTAAATAGGTACAAGGTTCCAACGGATATAAAATGGTCACATTTTTTACAGAGTTCGATATCATCGAGCAGGGTCGATATCATCGAGCATATACTCTCGATAGCATCGATTGGTCGCTCGATGATACGAACTCAACTGTCAAATGCTTTTGAAATCTTTTACCACCTGGTCGAGGAAATCGAACATGCATCGATGTCATCAGATTTCGAACTTCGATTTCATCGACACGAGGTTCGATTCCTCGACATTTAAAAATGTGAGAGCACTTGCCTTTGAAATATTCCAGGTATGATATGATCGAGCATCACTCGATATCATCGGAATTTGAATATCAATGATATCGAGGGCAGTGTCGATTCATCGATAATTCTAAGGAATTTTCCTATAAGCTTGCTGGACAGTTTTTGTCCACTTTCGATGACATCAACCATGCCTCGATATGATCGCTATTTGAATATCGATTTTATCGAGTGACCCTCAATCCAAGAAAAAACAACCTAAAAAACTTGCTGGATAGATTAGTGTCCCAAACCGATATCATCGAAATTTGAATTCTGAGGATATCGAGGAGCTCTTCGATATATCAAGGATTATATGATTTTGCCTTAGCAGCTCTTTGGACACCAGAGACAAAATATTGATTTTATCGAGCTGGCTCGATGGACGTGAGATTCAAACATTGTTGATATCGATGAGTCCATAGATCCATCGATAATTCAATCCAGATATCTTTGTGGTTGCTGGACATCTTTGGTCCTCATTTCGATAAGATGGAGTGAGATTCGAGGACATCGACAATAGTGTTCGATTTCATCGAACCACTTGTCGATAAATCAACGAAGGTAGAAAACTTACAGATTTTCCTGAAGTTTGAAAAAGTTTTCTAACCAAAAACCTAAGGGTGTTCTATTCAATTTTAAGGGTTTTAATTACTTGGTGTTTTGGGACATGAGATGTGATGCTAAGATTTACCTGTGACGAGTTCGGGCACACATCCTGTTGAGGCAGATGCTTTGATTAATCTTCCTATGGGGGCTCCTTTGTCTAGCAGCCTCAACGATCACGCTAATTGACAAAACAGGGCACTTTCAATCTCCCCCTTTGTCAATTACGTGACAAAACACAAAAACACCCAAGAACAATGTCTAGACTTACACCCTAAATTGTGTGTAGATGAACTTTACACAATTTTACAAAGTTATCTAATTTGCGCACACACACATTCAGTAGCTACTCCTCCTAACAGCAAACTCCCCCTGTCTTCTTACAGCTGCTCCCCCTAACACCTGCACCACCATCCACAAACAGATACACACAATTTTGTCCAGGGGTGTGGAATTTGTTCTCTCCCTTTTTGCCAATCATTGGCAAAGGATAACATAATAACAGATATTGACTGAAGTTAAAGCATATGGGAGAACCAAAAGTCAAATAGTATAAGCATAATAGATAGATGTACAAGAACATCTCATTACAGAAAACATGTATGCATATTAGGGCAAAGAAGAGCAGTGTAGTAAGCAGAAAATATGGAGATAAAGATCAAGCATCACATTCATCACACACCACAATCGATGTAAACCAAATAAAACAAGGGAAACATGGATAAACATCATTTGAAGCAGCCCACAGAAATATGGCAGTAAGCATATATGAAGTATATCATGAAACCAAATATCCAAAATATGTACTGCCCAAGGTTGGCAGCAGTTGAACATCCTCCCAAACAAAAAAAAAAAAAAAAAACTAACCCATCCATGGGCATATACATATCCAAAAGAAAAAAACATGTCAGACTATGCAGGTTAGTAAGCTATCACATACACTCATGTAAGTGTAGGGCATTCAAAAAGATACCAATGCCCATACACAAAGATGAGAGTAGGGTGTGTGTGACGGCACTCAGATTGTCTATACTATGACAGAGGTGCAGAGGAAGACGGTGTTGTATCGTCACGTCTGTAGTTGATCAAATCCACCAATTGCTGCACTGACTGCTGCACCCCATTCACTAGACGTTCCAGGACAGTGAACCGTGCATTCATTGACTCCTTCAGCTGAATGACTTCTCGATGTATTGCTCCTATCCGATCCTGATGTAGCTTGAACCTTTTTGCATGCTCGGGGTCGGATGGGGACTGGGCTTGTTGGGATGCACGAGAGTCACCTTCAGCCATACCAGCGCTTTCTGCTGGAGCATCCCCTTCACCACGATCTTCTTCTTCGTGAATCCCTTCCTCAGGTAGGTCTTCGGGAAATTTGTGAAACTTTAAATCCATTCTTCTAATGTTGCTCTTGTTGAAGTGTTGAAGTGGAAGTTCCGGATCGTTTGTTGTTGGAAGACTGATCGCATTGTACATAGTGTGAATGATCCCAGGATATGGCAAATGCACATTGCTAGTGGTATGAATCGCATATACTAGTTGATGAACAATCAGGGAAGGAAGGTAGATTTTGATCCCTGTGACTACAGAATAGATTATCGTGGCCATAAATCCAGTGAGGTCGGCACGATTAGTACCACGAGGATAGATGTTAGAGGCGAAGATTTCATGTAGAACACGATATCGTGGTTCCATGAATTTAGCTTTTAGCGCATTGCCTTGTTACCAGGGAATATCGCGACCATGACAGAGAAATTTTGTAACCATGGACCGGGTTTCAACATTCTCAAGGTCCATGTCAGGGAGACCGACGGATGATAGAGTAAGCCCAAGGATGTTTGCAATGGCTGCAGGAGTAATTTCTACATCATCACCATCAACAGAAACCGTGATGGATGGAGGATCGGCCACCGGTGAATGACTGGAAACAAAGAAGTTATAGGTCCGTTCATAGTGACACAGACTGCCAAAATTGAGGAGAGGTGGCCATCCAATTTTGGCTAACAGGGGTTCCAGATTATATGGTTTTAGACATTCCCTATCTACCCTCCTTTCAAGAACTAACTTCCTTCTAATGTATTTGGCCAGCACCAGATTGACCCTAGTAAGAGGAGGGGCCGGTGCTTTAGATTGGGACCCGCCACGCGATGTCTAACGTGTTAGCTGGCGAGTAGGAGTCCCCTGTTTGGGAGCCCTCACCCTTTCCCTTGGGGCAAGAACCTTTTACCTGGAGGATCTCGAAGATTCTCCAGGACCAGATAATTTCCCTTTGTCCTTTCCCATTTGTCGATACTCACAGAGAAGAAATTGATGAATTTGGAGATAAACGGACAGAACTTTTCTTGAAAATCAAGAAATACCCAAAAAGAGCAAGAGGTAATCTTGATGTAAGTAGAAAATGAAAGGGGTATTACCGGATTGAATGACATCTAGGACTCAATGATGAAGATTCGTGGAGATCGGCTGAGAGGGACGAGCAGGGAAGAAAGGAAAATGATTTTTAGAAATGAAATGCCATTTCCCACTCGAGCGTCTTTTATCAAGCGGCAAACTTCGATATCATCGAATATTGTTTCGATGATATCGATGGACCCCATTCGATGTTATCGAGTATGTCTTCGATAACACTCTCGATCATGTGACTTTTCCTATTCCAAAGAGGCGTCGATGATATCGATTCTTGGTCGATTTAATCGATAGTCCACACGATTTATCGACAGACATATCGAGGGTGAATATTTTTCATTGTTCCGCATTTTGACAAACTTTCAAGTATAATATAGTATATCTTGAATCAACCAGTATACACAGCAAAATATTGTACAAGCATTGTACAATCCAAAATTATAAACATCAAGATGTTTATATATAAAAAGATTGAGGTGAGGGACCTCAGATGTATCATTAAGAGTTCAGCAAAATTGCATCTTTTCAGCAACTATCCATATCTAGATGCATGACCTGGACAAGTTTTTCCATGCTCAAATGTTTCTAAGCATATGGATCAGCCCTTCCTTTGCTTTTAATGACATAGCAGTGGTTATTTGTGCGACAACCCTTCATTACTGGTTTACTTGATAGATCTAGGATTTTGCATTCCTGTTTGTTGTACGTAACCACATGCTCATTGTCACATATTTGAGAAATGCTCAGAAGATTATGTGTCAATCCTTTTATGCAAAAGGCATTCTCATTTTTGAGCAAATTTATTCCTTTGATAATTCTATGACCAATTACCTTAGCAATGCTTCCATCTCCATAGGTGACTATCCCATCATTAAGATCTAAATAATTTGAAAGAAGGGATTTGTCACCTGTGACATGTCTTGAGCATCCTCTATCCAGGTACCACTTAGTATCATTGCCTGTTATATGATTTGAGTGAGTGACAAGGTAATTTTTCTTTTCTTTCACTATCCATTTTGTGACAGGATTTTTAAGTGTGGTAGATTTAGTTTCTTTCATCAAGTTGGGCAACTGAATCGTGTTTCCTTGTCTCACACATTCATTTGTTATCTTGTTTAATTCTGCCTCTTGATTCAATAACTCCTTCATCCTGTTAGTCATTCTGGGTGGTGATGGATCTATATTTCTTCTATCCATATTCCTAGGTGGACTCCTGACATTTTGTATTGTTCTTCTGGTTGGTCTGTGTTTACCTATATGATTTTGACTAGAATTATATTGAGTCCTCCCAGGTAACAAGCATTCAAACTTATAATGACCAGAATCACCACATGAAGGACAAACAGGAGTAGTTCTTGTTTTACTTCCTAAAGCAGCAGATTTTTCAGCCATTTGTGCTGCATTTTCAGATTTTGTTTTAAACTTATCATATCCTAAGTCACTCTTGTCTTTTCCAGGTCTTCCCATACCTAAGAGTTTTTCTAATTTCTCACCACTCTGGGAAAATTTATAGTTTAGCTTAGCTGATTTTCTAGATTCTTCTAAATCAAACAGGAGTGTGTGATTTTCATTTTGAAGGAGCATCTTCTTATCTTTTAATAGCTCAACCTGTTTATTTAGTTTTTTAGACTCAGATTTAAGGAAAATATTAATTCTTTCTAGTCTATCATTATCCGAGTGGTATTGTTGTAAATCATTAATTAGGTGTATATTGATTTCCAATATTTTATCCAGATCTTTTTGTAGCAATTCATTTTTATTTTCAGTTATTCCAAGTCTTTAGTCTTTTAAGGATATTGATGCTATGAATGTAGAATTGATTATAAGCATCTTGTAGTTTATCATGTTCTTCTTCTTTCTTCTCAGTTTTGATGGGAATGGTTGAGGCAGTGGAGACCATAAGAATTTTCAGAGATTTCTGGTTTCCATCGCTCTCTGAGTCACTATATTCTGAATTTGACTCTTCCGTATCATCCCATGTGGCTGCCATTGCCTTTCTTTTAATTTTTCTATTTGGACATTCAGTGGACAGATGTCCAAACTTTCGACAGGTATAGCATTGTGGTTCCTTGAACTTTTTACCAAATTTACCTGTAAAATATTTGTTGTCCAGATGTCTTCCTTTAAATGGTCGGCCACGATTTTTGTGAAAGAACTTTTTGAACCGTTGAGCCAACAAAGTCACTTCATCATTTTTATTTTACCTTTCACTTTCATCTTCCTCATTTAGAGTATTCTTAGAAGTTTTGAGGACAGTATTTTTGGGTGTAGAAGTTTGTTTGAAATGTAGTTCAAATGTTTGTATGGAACCTACGAGTTCTTCTACGTTCATTTCATCCATGTTTCTACATTCTTCGATGGTAGTAACTTTTGAATTGGATCGTTCCGGTAATGATCTCAGAATTTTCCTATAAATTTTTTGTACCAGAACTTTTTCACCTAGTCCACCCATGAAGTTGCAAATGATGTTCAGTTTTGTGAAAAACTCCATGAAAGTCTCATGCTCTTCCATTCTGAGACTTTCAAACTGTGATGCTAGGAGTTGCAGTTTGGATCTCTTCACAGTACTTGTTCCTTCATGGGTTGTTTCCAACAAGTCACATGCTTCTTTGCTTGTCTCACACATATTGATTTGATTGAAAACTTCTTGGGACACAGCACAGTAGATAGCATTCATAGCTTTAGCTTCAGATGTTTGTTTTTCTTTATCGAATGTTGTCCACATTTGTTTGGATTTTGGTTTGGTGATAGTTGTGCCATTTTCAAGTACTATTTGTTTGGTTGGTGGCACATATCCTCTTTCAACAATGTCCCAAACAGCATGATCCAAAGATCTCATAAAGTAATGCATTCTAGCCTTCTAGTATGCATAATTTGATCCATCAAATACTGGAGGTCTAGTAACCGATGACCCCTCTCCTTTGGTCATATTACCAACTTCAATCAAGATCACTCTCTAGGCGGTGAAGCCCTTAAGAGAGACCCGCTTTGATACCAATTGCGGTAATGACCGCTTTAGTTGAAGTGAAAATATGCAAATATGTCCTAGAGGGGGGTGAATAGGACTTTTTAATATTTTATGGTTATTTAAAATCCTATCAATCTTATCCTGAGTAAATATGCATGCATCAGGATTTCTTCAGAGTAACTCTAATGGCTTCCAAGCCAAATAGAGGATCCAGTCATAAAATTATTTGAAAGATAAACAAGAAGCAAATCATACTTTATGATGGATGTGACTATGTGTGAGATGTGATCTTAGATAATCAAATATGAAAGCATTTAAGGAAATCACACAAGTAATGGAAGACAATAGCAATCTCAAACACAGTCATTTTTATAGTGGTTCGACTACTTGTATATTCCACTTCCGGCGGACGCACTCAACCTTTGAGTGTACCGGATCTCACTAATTAACGGAGGTTTCAGAACAAGTTCACCTCAAACTGGAGGTTTTAAATCAAGTTCACCTCTAACTAGTACAACCTACATTTAGGTTGACACAACGTGTCTACACAACACACTTTATGCTCACATGAGTAAGGGTCAACACGCAACACCTCAATTTTAGGCTACACGGGCCAAGGATCCACATAAGGAACCTCACCAGTTTATGCTCCCATGAGCAAGGGTCAACACAAAGCACCCAAGTTTTAGACCACACGGGTCAAGGACCTAAGAGTTTATGCTCTCCACAGAGCAAGGGTCAACACAAAGCACCCTCACATACACTCTCGCCGGAGACCTCCTATGAGTACTTGCAAGGGGTGAAAAACACCTTAGACCCAATCCTACAGAAGGAATGATCACAAGGGTCCTCTGGGCTCTAATGACTTGCAGATAAGTAGACGAGCCCCATTTAGCCCGTTGATGAAGATCTTCTCCTTTGATGACAAAGAATCTTCAGCTCCCTTGAATCGCAACACAGAAGATGTACCAATACATGGCGACGGGTTAGGTCAAGGTTATGATGGAATCCTACTCTATCGAATGTTTTCCTATAAGGAAGATAGAGTGATTCTAATCATCTATGCATTCAAGGCATCACAACTTAATGATTTGCCATTAAGGTAGTAGTTGTAGGATCCTTGAATGTGGAAGTTCATTCCCCAATCCACTCTATTGAATGTCAATGATGAGGGTGGATTGGAAGATGAACTTCCATGAGAGAAAAGGCTTAGTGTATATGATCTAGGGTTAAACACTCAAAAGCACTCTTTATTTTCTCTCCCCAACAACCAAGGGCAAGCTCTCATTAAATAGGCAAAAGGTTCCAACAGATATAAAATGGTCATATTTTTTACAAAGTTCGATATCATCGAGCGTATACTCTCGATAGCATCGATTGGCCGCTCGATGATACGAACTCAACTGTCAAATACTTTTGAAATCTTTTGCCACCTGGTCGAGGAAATCAAACCTGCGTCGATGTCATCGAATTTCGAACTCCGATTTCATCGACATGAAGTTCGATTCCTCGACATTTGAAAATGTAAGAGCACTTGCCTTTGAAATATTTCAAGTATGATATGATCGAGCATCACTCGATATCATCGAAATTTGAATATCAATGACATCGAGGGCAGTGTCGATTCATCGATAATTCCAAGAAATTTTCCTGTAAGCTTGTTGGACAGTTTTTGTCCACTTTCAATGACATCGACTATGCCTCGATATGATTGATATTTGAATATCGATTTTATCGAGTGACCCTCAATCCAAGAAAAAACAACCTGAAAAACTTGTTGGATAGATTAGTGTCCCAAACCGATATCATCGAAGGGCTTCCGATATCATCGAAATTTGAATTCTAAGGATATTGAGGAGCTCTTCGATATATCGAGGATTATATGATTTTGCCTTAGTAGCTCTTTGGACACAACAGACAAAATGTCAATTTTTTCGAGCTGGCTCGATGGACTCGAGATTCAAACATCGAAGATATCAATGAGTCCATCGATCCATCGATAATTCAGTCTAGATATCTTTGTGGTTGCTGGACATCTTTGGTCCTCATTTCAATAAGATCAAGTGAGATTCGAGGATATCGATAATAGTGTTCGATTCCATCGAACCACTTATTGATAAATCAACAAAGGTAGAAAACTTACAGATTTTCCTGAAGTTTGAAAAAGTTTTTTAACCAAAAACCTTAGGATATTCTATTCAATTTTAAGGGTTTTAATTACCTGGTGTTTTGGGACATGGGATGTGAGGCTAAGATTTACCTGTGATGAGTTCGAGCACACATCTTGTTGAGGCAGACGCTTGATCAATCTTCCTATGGGGGCTCCTTTGTCTAGCTGACTCAACAATCGCGCTAATTGACAAACTAATGCACTTTCAGGTTGTACGGGTGCACGCTTATAACTGATTCCTTGGACAACTCCATTCATTAGTCTATCATCCTGGCCACCTGCTTAAGATTGGACGTCCACCCCAATGATAGGGTTGTCCTAGCGGATGTCCCAAGTTGGGCAATGCGCACATCAAGTTGTTCAAAGCATTGGTCCATATCCAAGTGCTTAATCAAAAACTCTAACTTCGAAGATAACTTGTTTAGTGACTCTTGCAATTATTCCATGTTTAATGTAGGGTGTCAACTAAAATTCAACAATATAGTTGTCAAAATGTAAGAAAGTTTTTTTAAAAAATTTTAAGAAACAACCTAGTTTCTAAAAATGAAAAAGGAAAGTTTTTAAAACAAGTTAGGAAAGTTTTTTTTTTTTTTTTTAAAAGAACAAATTAGGAAAGTTTCTAAAAAAAAAGATTAGGAAAGTTTCCAAAAAAACAAATTAGGAAAGTTTCTAAAGAAAAGCAACCTAGTTTCTAAAAATGAAAAAGGAAAGTTTTTAAAAACAAATTAGGAAAGTTTCTAAATAAATAAATTAGGAAAGTTTCTAAAAAAAAAAAACAAATTAAAAAAGTTTTAAAAAAAAACAACCTAGTTTCTAAAAAAAGGAAGAAGGAAATTAAACTAGTTTCTAAAAAAGAAAAAGGAAAGGAAATCAGCTTCTAAAAATAGATTAAGAAAGTTTCTAAAAAATTAGTTTTTAAAAATAGAAAAGGAAAGTTTCTAAACCTAGAAATAGAAAGTTAAGTTAATTTCTAAAATAATTCAAATAAGGGGATAACAGAAAATTTCAGCAGCTTATGTCAAGGTTTATGGACCTCTAAACAGCCATATATAATGTGAATTGATGCGTAATGGACATAAACAACTAAACCCCAAATATATAATGCATTCCCCTATAAGAACCCTAAGCTCTGATACCAAATTTGATGCAGAACATGAAAATTAAATATAATATGCGAGATTTCAGGCTTAAGATCACGTTAGTTTAGAAACAATTACACAAATTCCATGTCCCACATGAAAGTCCAAATATTTGATTAAGGGGAATCTATGCGGGTCCAGGCCTACACATGATAGGGCTAGATCAATAAAAATTATGAACCAAACGATACTCAAAAATAAGAAATAATCATCCACACATGTATAGTAATCAGTCCCTAATCCAACAGATTCAGAAATTCCAATTCGGGGAACCCTAGGGTAAGAAAAGGGGCATAAAATTGGAGATTTGAGTAATTTAGGGTTAGGTTTAGGGATTTTGGGTGAAAGTGGAGTGAAAGAGAGGAGAGAGATGAACCAGAGAAGTACCGCACACGTGGACAACAACAATGGCCCAGACGCACGTGCATGTGATCCCGGCCGCAAGTGTGTAGGGCCCACTATTCAGAAAAATACCACATTGGCCCTGGTCAGCCAGGAATGGACTCCAAAACCCCCAAACCTCAGCTCAATCCGATGTACAATTTGTGCATGGTGCTCCGCTAAAGTTTCAGCCCTCCTCTAGGGCCAGATTCTGAAATTCTGCTGTAAGGCGGAGAATTGTTGCAATAGATGATTAATTCGAAGTGTAGATGATGGGGTGAGATGAGAAGAAGGGATGGTAGAAGATGGGTAATAGAAATGGCGATTAATGGGGGCGAATCGGGATAGATGTGGCTTCGCATCATGGTAGTTAACCATTTAATGAAGAGAGGGCTTCACACCCAATTAGGCTTCACAACTCAGAGAGTAGGAAAACGTAAAATTTTTATTAATCTTCAATGAATCAAAAGAACTACAAGGGGTGTCTATTTATAAGGAAAACCATATACCCCAAAACTCATGCCATGTGTGCAACTTATTACTTGGCGATAAAGCAAACTAAAATAAAAATAAATCAAAGAAATCTAAAGCATTCACGATATTCTAAATAACATAAATAAGCAAAATCTAAAATATGAAATCAATTCGACTAATGGGCCATTATCATGAGATCCCATGATGGGCTTTTCTTAGCTATCGGGACCACTCTCTTGAACCAAAACTCCGTCTTCTAACTAGGAGGCCCTCCCTGGACGTCGTCATCGATCCAGATCGATGGTGGGGCCCTCCTTCTTCTGGCGTATGTGCGTAGGGGGTGGCATGAGTGCGCGTGTGCACGTGATGTCCCCATCATCTTCGTAAAACAATATCCACAAATAGAGACCTAGTTACCACAATCTAATCACATGTAAACAATGGAGAGTAGTGACAATAGTAAATATTCAAAGACCAGCAGACTCCTCCATTTGTAAGTGCTGATTTATTATGAGTCATTATCATATCAAAAGCCAATGGACAGAAAGCAGAATATAGTGCTTTCAAAACAGGCACCAACACTTCATAGGCTGCTAGGCAAATTTTTGCTCAGGTCTACTAACTTTCCATGAGAAATTTCATAAGAAAGTAAAGGCATCATTGAGGGAATCGTCAATTTTTAAATGCACCATGATGAGATGGCGGTAAGCATCTTTACCGACATCTGTTTAACCACATGAAGGATTTGTGATGGGGACATCACCCCATCACCCACACACGCGCACGCACGCCGCCCCCTACGCACGTACGTAGGGAGGAGGGCCCTACCATCGATCTGGCTCGATGACGACGTCCAGGGAAGGCCTCCTGGTTAGAAGACGAAAGTTTGGTTCAAAAGAGTGGGCCCGATAGTCCAGAAAAGGCCATCATGGGATCTCATGATCCTGGCCCATTAGTCAGATTAAGTTCATACTTTAGGTTTTGCTTATTTATATTATTTAAAACATCATGAACGCTTTGGATTTCTTTGATTGGTTTTTATTATAGTTTACTTCATCGCCAAGTAATAAGTTACGCACACGGCACGAGCTTTGGGGTATAGGGTTTTCCTATAAATAAGCACTCATTGTAGTTCTTTTGATTCATTGAAGAAATAAAAATATTCTTGCGTGTTTTTTTCTACTCTCTGAGTTTTGAGTTGTGGAAAAATTCAAGTGTGTGCAAAGCCCTCCCTTTTCGAAGGGCTAACTACTGTGGTGCGTAGCCACGCCTATCCCAATTTTCCCCTACCTTCATCCATCCATATCTCTCACCTTCTACAACCATCCTTGCTTCAAATCCATCAGTTTTTGCAGCAGATCTTCTCCCTACAGCTAGTTTCTAGAATCTGGCCCTACAGGAGGGCTGGAACTTCGATGGAGCACCACGCCCAGACTGTTCGTCGAATCGACGTAAGATTTTGGGGTTTTGAAACTCAAGCCTAGTCGACCAGACCCAAGAGAGCCCTTTTTGGGTTTGTGGGCCCCACGCACGTGCAGCCAGCTATCAGCACACGTGCTTCAGCCCTCCTGTTTTCCACACACGTGAGTTAGTTACAGGTTCTTTTCTCCTTTCTTTCACTCCTCTCTCATCTGATTTCCCTAACTCTAACCCTAGATTGTCATAAATTCCCAAATTTTACCCCTTCCCTCACCATAGGGTTCCTTGAATTGAAATTGGTGAATCCCCTTAATTATGGACTAGTTATTGTGCATGTGTGGATGATTTTTATTTCCCTTTTAGCATCGTTTGGTCCATAATTTTACTAATCCAATCCTAGCCTATGTAAGCCTGGACCCGCACAGATTCCCCTTACTTGAATATTTGGACTTTTGTGTGGGATGTGGAATTTTTATGTTATTGTTTCTAAATTAGTATGATCTAAGCCTGAAATCTTGCATATCATATTTAAATTTCATGTCCTGCATCAAATTTGGTATCAGAGCCTAGGGTTCTTATAGGGGAATACATTACTTGTTTAAGGTTAGGTTATTTGAGTCCTGCATGCATCTAGTCCATCACAGGTAGTTTTTAGGAGTCCATAGTCCCTTATTTTGTCAACTATAATGTTGAATTTTAGTAACACGACATAGTTCCCTCATACAGAATCTCATAGGATCATTTAGTCCTATTTAGTTACATATAGTCATCCTAGAAAATCCTTAGGTGGAGTTAGCAAGTGTATGCCCACACGTACGGGTCGAGGTTTCGGTTGCACCCTACACTAAACATGGAGCAACTACAAGAAGCAGTGGCTAAGTTAACCCAGCAAGTTGAATCCTTAAGTAAGCGCTTAGAACAATACATAGATCAGCGCCTTAACTAACTAGAGGCCTCCCTCGGGACAAACCCTACCATTAGGGAAGATATCCAACCTCAGCCAGTTGGTCAGGAGGTTAGACCAAGGAATGGGGGCGGCTAAGGAGTTGGTCATGGGAACGCACCTATGCACCCGCCCCGTGAGGGACATTATGATCAATATAACCCAGATGCACAACTCCTCAAGGGAGTTAGAGTAAATGCCCCTACATTTGATGGCCACTTGGACCCTAAATCCTTTCTACACTGGTTAGCGGATATAGACCATTATTTTGAGTGGTATGATATGTCGGATGCTCGACGAGTCCGATTCACCAAGATGAAGCTTGTGGGCCAAGTAAAAAGGTTTTGGGCGATGGTTGAGCAAAAGAAAGAAAGAGCGAGCAAACTCCCAATAGTCCATTGGGGAGAAATGAAAAAAACACTTAAAGAGAAGTACCTCCCTTTCTCTTATCGCTTACGGTTGATTGAGGCGTGGCAGTCTCTTCGACAGGGTTCCACGAGTGTTGCGGACTATATTGAGAAGTTCGAAAAGTACTCAACCCGCTATGAGGTTGATAAGGACCCAGTGCTCACCCTTGCTCGTTTTAAAACGGGCCTCTGTCCTAACATTAGGAGAGAATTGCTCGCCAAAGACATAGACACTATTGAACAGTTGTACCAAATAGTGTTAGATATCGAGCAATACCTTAAAGCATCAGTAAGAAGGCGGTTTGACTTTTGCGAGTCCGGTGCTAAGGCCAACCCCTCTGGGGCTAAACCTAACACGGGATTCCAAAACAAACCTTCCAATAATGTTCAACCCAGGCTCAAGGATGATAACGGTAAAGAGATTACTAGGTCTAGTTCACGTGGAAGTGGGGCCACTAAGTGTTTTAGGTGTCAGAGGTTTGGTCATTTTGCTCACCAGTGCGGCACGAGAAAGGGCACCAAAGTATTCTTCATTGATGGGCAAGTAGAAGTAGTGCTCCCAAAGCGTGACAGCGAAGAAGAAGAATATGAGCCTATAGAGACCCCTAGTGATGAGGAAGAGGGAGCGCAAGAGTCTGCGACCCTCGCAATTGTGCATTGCGCTTTGGCTCAAGCCAAGAACACTGATGACTGGAGCCGTAACACGATCTTCTACACTTATGCAAAATATGGGGAAAAGAACTGTAAGATGATCGTGGATAATGGTAGTTGTGCTAATGTCATGCCCCAGACTCGGTAACCGGATTCACAAGGAACCCGATGGCCGGTTTTGGCCGCAACAGCCTCCGTAGTACCCCATTCTCGGCTCCTGAAGCAGGTTCCGATCCTGGGATCCTACAAGGAGGATTTCCATAACAATATAACAATTTTCAATACGAGCATACCCAAAATCATAGCAAGTAAATCTGAGAATAAAAAAGGCACATATCACAAAATCCACTATGAATTTGAACTTTTACAAGTTTACATGAGGTCCAAAAGGACATACATAAGATAATAGAAGAAAGAAAGGAAGGATGCAATACTGGGTCCTCAAGCTCAGCTCTAATCCAAACTCTGCCACTGCGACACCTGCCTAAGATCTCCTGCACGCATCAATCGTGCATAAGCTTATAGAAGCTTAGAGGGTGGTGTAAGTGTGTGATAATAGTGCACAGAAGAATAAATAGGAGATACAGGAAGGAGACATGCTCAATGAGAATATCACTAGCCTTACCAAGGCTTATCATGAATATGATGCAATGAGTGCTGGACGCCATACCAAGGCAATGCATGAAGGGGCTTACATAACCAATACTAATGCGATGCAAGTAATGCCAGTGCTCATAACCAAACCATATGTCAAGTATATTTTCAATCATAAGGAAATCACCGGGGTCCATTACACTCGACACCGACTGCTCTCTCCAGACCCGTACCATCAAACGAGCGTAAGAGACCTCACTACCCGCCTGTGGACAACCAATCACCAGCAAGGCCCGACAGTAGCGGACCCATTCACGAGCTGGTCAGACTCAGCCTAGCAATGCCCTCTTACATCAGGCGAATAAGGCCACACCTCTATCCAACCGACTACACGACAGTGGGAGTAGCGGCCTAATGGTATAAGGCCCTCATGCGCTCATATATTCCACTCGGTCACGGCGTTGAAGCAGATCCTTGGTACCATGGAAGTTTTAGAAATTTCACCCATGGGCATCCTATGCACCCGGTATGCTCAAGTAACATTTCCGGTGTCCAAACATGGTCATCCACGATGTATCTGTGGAGGCTACAACCCTGATGAAGCAAGAGTGATAATGCTCATATATTATGCAATGCTGGATCACACAATCAACTATGCATCAATTCCAAGCATCCAACATGCTCAAGAGGGAATATTACGCCCCTCAGGAAGACAGCATGCAATGCCCAATGGCACAATCATAACCACACACACTGTCATCCAAGCATACAATGATGCACATGGGTCATGAAGATCGGTCTAGGCGCATCATGCGGCGATATATAAAGTAAATTACATTCCTCCTATCCAAGAAGGAACCAAGACTAGGTACTTAGACAATATCCATAAGGAATCCCACCTCTAGTGGGGGCCCATTTACCTGGGGTAGCCCACGAGACTAAGCATACAACAACGGGTCTAAGTAACATAGAAATGAGCCTAGCAACTGTCTACGATAAGTATCCAATCACTCTTAAATACAACCAGACCTAGAGGGGTCCATAATGGGGACATTTAACCATCATTCCTCAAAAAGGTATATCAACCATAAACTATATGGATAAAAGGCCCAAGGCCTACATTTAAGATAAAAATAAAAGTAACCACATACATATATTCCTTATAATAGGCCATAAAAAGATATAATACCACTTTTAACAACATGGCTCTAAGAGGGGAATTAAGGCCCAAGGCCCAATTCCCAATGGCCATAGAATCCATGCATTAAGTTGGACTTGGTGGGCAGCCCGCGTACACAATATACGGCCCAAAAATAGGTTTAAGTTTGGATGAAATGGGCCCTACTACATCAGCCCAATAATTAGCAATTTAAGTAGGCAACCGAGGGCCCAATACTATCCTTACCTCAGCCCACAAGTCCATCAAAATGGTGGAAGTCGGCCCAATGTATGGTTGGGCCATGCTGGGATGTCTCTGGCCAATCTGGGCTCACTGGATGTCCCAAAATTCTAATCTTAAGATGGGGTCCTCATAAGATCACTAAAAGTGACCCAAAAGATTGCACTGATTAAGCCCAAAGATTATAAGAAAGCATAAGCATGTAACACATACACAAGTTCTCAATATGGTGAGCCCCACAGCCAAATAAAGTTGTAACCATAAAATTGTACATCGAAGGCCCCTTGATAAACTTTTAGCCGGTTTGACTTCCTGGGCCTGCCAAGGTCTAGAAATTAGTTGAGTATGTGAAAATAATCTCATGAAGGCCAACTATACTCACCGGGGGACCCCACCAGATGGAGAGTGTGTATATATCATGAAAAGATCAAGTGGGCCTGCTACTGGATTGTGAGTCCAGCAGCAACCCAAGGCAGAGAGTGCTTCCACAATCGGGCGATCCAAGGCTTGGACGGCCTGGACCAAACATGCATTAAGGTAGGTTCCACATACATGCACATTGAGCCTTAAATAAATAGTCTAAGGTCTATGGTGGGCCTTTAACCACCCATAGAGAAACCTATGAGCTTACCTTAGGATCACCCAGGAGGACATCCAACCTCAACTGGTTTCCAAGAGGTAGCACCACTACCCATATAATGAAAGATCTAAGGCCTAAGCAATGTGTGGACTAGTAGGCCATACACCAAGCCCAACTCATAGGCCATATAGTGGGCCCTCAAGTAAGGTTTGGGCCCAACCACAAAGGTCATAATTCCACATATTGTGGTGGGCTTCATGGGCAGCCCAGTAATTCATTTACATGGGCAAGTTTCACATTTAACACAAGTGAGTTGGGCCTCACTTTTGGCCTAAGTACAGGGTCAGTTTAGTGGGCAGCCAAGGGCCCGACTTCTTGTGTATCATTGCCCCTAAGCCCATCACAATAGATAGGAGAGTATAGGCTCAAGATCAATGGGCTTATCCAAAAGAACTGAGTCCACAAGGCCTACTTGCTAACACAAACATGCATATACTATATCACATGATGGGCCCTAAAGAAATGGCCCAAAACAAAAGTCATCCAATTCATACATTATGGTGGGCTTGAGGGCAGCCCATAAACCCAAGAATACACATAGGCAAGGCCTATACTGACAGTGTGGGCCTTGCCACATCAGCCCAAAGACTTAGCAAGGCCCTCCACACTATACATTTATGTGGGCCCCGCAAGTCAGCCCATAATTAAGCATTTCATGAGGGCATCACGGCTAATAAATACACACGGTCAGCCTGTAGACGGCTCATTGGGCCCGTGAAACAATAAGGTCAGGCCCTACATGATCTTGGGCTCAAGAAATAGGTTTCCAGCCCATTGGGCCTATAAACTTCCAAAAATCTGGTTAAGGCTAACCCCCAACATCACCACAAAGGTGAGCCTTAAGAGCCACTAATTACAGCCAAAAAATATCTAAGGAAATAAGGCAAGGAGTGTGTGCAATACTCCCTTAAATCTGGTGGGCCACAACAGCTCCAAAACAATCCACTATGGAGCAAATTTGGGCCCCTTATTAGAATTCCAGCCCACCCACTTCCTGGGCCTGCTGGAATCCAGAAATTTATTTAATTCAGATGGGTTACTGGCCCACGATTACCCACACATATCACAGTGGGTCCCACCGGATGAGAGGGGAATGCACAACACACATTAGAAGTGGGCCATGCCGCTGGAATACAGGCCCAGCAACAGCCCAAGGTAGGGGCGTCCCGTGGTGGGTAGTCCTATGGGCCTGAGTATCTGGCCCAAAACTGACCCAAGTTTGCAAGCCACACCACGGTCAGTACAGGGGCCCGATGGCCATGAAAATTTACAAGATGGTCCTCCCATAGGTGGACCACGAATCCTCAAAATTTTGTGATTTTTGGACGGTCAGAAGTATTTTAATTAATTTAAACAAAACAGACCATCAAGAAAATCTGGTGAATCAGGACACCTAAACGTGGTGAGCAAGTCCAGCACTTGCCACGGTGTGCACGGGGCTCCATTGGCCCCAAAAATTTGTAGGTGAGTCCCACCATGGGTGGACCACCTCCCTGTAAATTTTCATGATTTTAGGATACTCAAAAGTATTTAAATTAATTTAAAGAATACAATCTATCCAGGGTGAAATATTGCTGGAATATAACTGTCCTGAATTTGGGCCATCCAATGGGTGGGTTCTGGGCCTCCAAAATTCCTGAAATTTGGACCCAAGGTCCCTCATCAAGCCTAAAACAAGGTAGGATCCAGAAATATGGCCCACCTTCTTAGAAATTAATTTTTTTAATATTATTTTTATGGGACTATGCTGCTGGACTGCATAGCAGAAATTTCTGGCAGTCCAGTATGTTGGCCCACCCTTTTGGATGCCCAAATAGGATCCTTTGGCCCTGAAATTGTGTGGATAGGTCCTACCATAGGTAGGACACCTCCCTACAAAAATTTAGGATTTTTGGGATAGTAAAAATATTTTATTTAACTCATGCAATTTATGGACAGCAAGGTCCAGATTTTTCTTTTCCTGCTGCAGCAATGTTGCTGTCCCTAACTTTAGCACCCCATTTCAGTGGGCCCAGGTCTATGTAAATTTGGAAAAATGCAAGGCCAACCTTCCTATAAAAGTATACAGTAAGGTGGGGTCCACAAAGGTGGCTCACCATTTCAAAATCAAGCTGATATTTATGATTTTTCAGCAAACAGTGTAGCTGGACAGTCCAGAAAAATCTGGACCGTCCACCCTCCTTTGCCCGCCCTTTTGGGTGATCAAATAGGGACATTTGAAGGTGAGGTTTAGCATACTTTTAGGTGGGGTCCACACCTCAAAGAAAAGTCTAAGAAATCAGGAAAAAGGAGACCACAAACAAGGCCTACAACCCATACATTACAGCATAAAAAAAATTCCAGCAATCTGGACAGCAACATGTTGCTGTCTAGATCAGCCCAGAAAATTAATAAATGGGAAATAAATCATAGATTCCACAAGGTGGGGTCCACCCTGATGTGTCACACAACTCTCAGGCCCAGCCCCTCTCCAAGAAAATCCATAAAATCAGGCCCAAAGGCTTTCCAAATCAAGCAGCAAAACTAGGCAGCACAGTTGGGCCTGGGTGTCCAACAACTTGGGCCTGGATGTCCCAAAATTTAAAAATTCTGGTTGCATGGCACATCAGGTGGGCCACATAATCATTACATCCAAACCATAGAAAGTGGAGAAGAGAAGAATAAAGGAAATCTCATCAAGATGGGGTCCATGGAGAATGGCCCCATCAAGATCACATGCATGCAAGTGATGGCTAAAAAGACCTTATCCAAGGAGTGGTGGACCTTCACCATTGATGTGGTGAGTCCTACACTCTCCATATGAAGCAACAAAAGATCTATGACAATAAGAATCATGCAATCTATCCTACATGCTCACCCACTTGATGGATCTTCAAGATTCTTCAACCACCATGCTCCTTAAGCTTCAAGGAAAGAGGTTCAATGGTGATGATGGATCTTTGATGGTTAGATCTAGGGGGAAAGAACAGGAAAGATGGCTGGAAAAGTTCAGCAATGGAGGACATTTGCAAAGAGGAGAAGAGAGAAATGAAGAAAGAGAGAGGGAGATGAGAGAGTTTCTAAAGTTGAAATGATTCCTTTCTTAAAAAAAGATGAGTTTTGAAAAGAGAAAATAATCATTGCTCATGGGATAGGGTGGCTCATCATTGACTAGAGAAGCCAATCTCATCATGGTTTTCTTGAGAAAAGAAGCCATCATTGCTAGGCTAAAGGTGGCTTACATGGGGAATAGTGCACATGGAGAAATGTGCAATCAGGTGGGTCCCACTAAAAATGCAATCAACGGTCCAAATAATGTGCGGCCCATAACTTTTGATGGACATGCCGGATTTACGCATGAGACGCGACGCTGGAACCGCGACGACGATGCGGTCGCAATGGCATAGGTCTTGGGTCAATCCGAGTCGGGTCTACGTGACCAAACTCATAGGTGACCGCAATCATTATCCGAAGGTCGCGGGTCGCCGAAATTTGACCGGTAGGACCGCGGGACCAAAATACACGAGATGCATACTCACACACACATGCACACATGCGAACTCGGATCAGGTCTCACAGCTAACGTGGTATCAACTAGCACTGTGAGCCGTTTGGGCTTGAAGCTGGAAGCCCATCCTCAGCCTCATAGAGTCTCTTGGGTTGATGAAACATTCATTCCAGTCTCGCACCATTGTCTTGTCCCTATTTAGTTTGGATCATATAAAAACACAAGTTGGTGTGATGTTGTTCCTATGAATGTTGGTCTTATCATTCTGGGTAGGCTGTGACTCTATGACAAGGATGTTACCATATTTGGTCGCTCAAATGTGCGTACATTATGGTTCGAGGGCAAGAAGATCAAACTAAACTCACTACCACCCAAGAACACGACTGGAAAGAAGCCCACTACACAGAGTGGTGCGAGCGGCTCAAAGGAATTAAAGGAATCAAAGTTCAAGTCCAAACCACTCCATATTCTAAATGCCAAGGACTTTGAGCAGGAGACGGATGCGGATTCGATAGTATACGCCCTCGTGGCTAGGGAGCGTGTACCAGAGGCTAGCGTAGAGTTACCCACTGAGGTCATTCAAGTAGTACATGAGTTTCGTGATGTCTTGCCTAATGATCTACCGAATGAGCTTCCCCCTATGAGGGATATAGAGCATGTCATTGATTTAATCCCTGGGGTGACTCTACCAAACCTCCCGCATTACAGAATGAACCTAAAGGAGCACGCTGAGTTGAAGAGGTTGATTGATGAACTCCTAGATAATGGTTTCATTCGAGAGAGTATGAGCCTGTGTGTCGTGCCCACCCTTTTTACACCTAAAAAGGATGACACTTGGAGGATGTGTTAATAATAGGGTCATCAACAAAATCACAGTCAAGTATCGATTTCCCATACTGTGTCTTGATGACATGCTAGATATGATGGCCAATGCTACTATCTTTTCAAAAATTAACCTTAAAAGTAGTTATCACCAAATCCGTATACACCCTGGTGATGAGTGGAAGACGGCCTTCAAGATGAAGGATGGGCTATATGAGTGGCTAGTTATGCCTTTTGGGTTAATTAACGCCCTAAGTACTTTCATGCGTGTGATGATCCAAGTGTTGAGACACTTCATAGGGAAGTTCCTGGTCATATACTTTAATGATATTTTGATTTATAGCATGACCAAGGAGTAACACTTCAACCATTTGAGGCAGGTTTATGGGATCCTTAGGGCCGAGAAGTGGTACGCCAACCTAAAGAAGTGTGCATTTTTGTCTAGTAGTGTGATTAGGTTATTGTGTCAACTGAGGGCATATCGGCGGATCCCAAGAAAATCAAGGTCATCATCAATTGGCCTGAACCCTGCAATATTCATGAGGTGTGCGGCTTTCACGGCTAAGCCACCTTTTATAGGCGGTTCATTCGATATTTCAGTTCCACTATGGCTCCCATCACGAACTGCATAAAAAATGGAGAGTTTCAATGGACAAAGGGAGCCTCGAAGGCCTTCAATGAGATAAAGGTCAAGATATACGAAACTCCAGTCACGTGGCTTTCAGATTTTTCAAAAGCTTTTGAAGTCGCATGTGATGCATCAGGAGTCGGCATAGGAAGAGTACTTTGTCAGGAAGGGCACCCCGTCGCCTTTTTTAGTGAGAAACTGAATGAGGCGAAACAAAGATATTCCACCTATGACAAAGAATTCTATACGGTAGTGCAATCACTGCGCCATTAGCTTCATTATCTATTACCGCAAGAATTCGTCTTATTATCAGATCATCAAGCCTTAAGATATCTGAACTCTCAGAAGAAATTAAACCCTAGGCATGCCAAGTGGGTTCAATTCCTTCAAAAGTATACTTTTGTGCTTAAGTACAAGGCCGGTGTAGAGAATAAGTCTGCCGACGCATTGAGTCGTCGAGTCACATTACTTAATTCCATGAGTGCTGAAGTCACGGGCCTCGAGCGTATCAAAGAAGAGTATTTTGAGTGTCCATATTTTGGGGTTATGTATACGTCGTTGTTAGAGAATCCGTCAGGAGCTAGCAGTGAGTACTTGATTTTAGACAGATATTTGTTTAGGAGTGACCATTTGTGCATACCACGCACCTCTCCGCGATTTTCTTGACTAGGAGTTACATTCGAGAGGGTTCGCGGGTCATTTTGGTCAAGACAAGACCATTGCCCTAATGAAGGATAGGTTTCATTGGCCAAGCCTCAAGCGAGACATGGCCAAAATTATAGGGCAGTGTCATACTTGTCAGCTGACAAAGCAAGAAAAACAAAATGTAGGATTATATACTCCATCGCCAGTTCCATTCATCCCTTAGCAAGACATTAGTATGGACTTCGTGCTTGGACTTCCCAAGACTATTCGTAAACACAATTCCATATTTGTTGTCGTGGACCGTTTCTCTAAGATGGCCCACTTCATTCCTTGTTCTAAGACTTCCGACGCATCTAATGTTGTCAAGTTGTTCTTTAGTGAGGTCGTCAAACTGCATGGGTTACCAAAAACCATAGTGTCTGACCGTAATGTGCGATTCATGAGTTCCTTTTGGAAGACACTATGGCACATGATGAATACTAGGCTCCAATTTTCTTCTATCTACCACCCTCAGACTGACGTGGTTAATAGGAGCCTAAGGAGTTTACTCTGATGTTTAGTGGAGAAGCATACCAGGACATGGGACACCATACTACCCATAGTCGAGTTTGCATTCAATAGTTCTGTTAATAGGTCCACAAGTCTGAGTCCTTTTGAGGTCATTACTGGTTACAGGCCTAGAAAGCCTAGTGATCTTGTCCCTATGTCATTGTCTCATAGGCCATCAGAGTATGCAGTCTTTTGCGCATCACATGCATTTATTGCATCAAGAAATTAGGCAAAAGATTACTACTAGTAATGAACATTACAAATTTTCTGCAGACCAACATAGACGTTTCAAAGAATTCAATATTAGAGACTCTGTGATGGTCCACATCAGGCCCGAGCGGTATCCTCCGGGGGCCGTTTGCAAGTTACACGCGCGTAGCGCTGGATCCTTCAAAATTATAAAATGAAACGGTCCCAATGCGTATGAGGTAAATCTTCCACCTTCCATGGGAATTAGTTCTACATTCAATATGGAGAATCTAGTTACTTTTCAGGAGACCACCGATACTTTGTTCGGCCCTTCACCCACCCATCCTAATTCTCTAGATTTATCCCTTGATCCATGGCCTCTTCCCGACCTTTCTTCCCAGCCTCTACCTCCATACCTAACCTTCACACGTACAAAGAGGAAATAGAGGATATTCTGGACCATAAGATAGTTTCAACGTCGGACGGCGGGTTTCAGAAGTACTTGGTTAAATGGAAGCCACGCCCAGCTTCAGACAGCACGTAGCTCACTGAAGAGGAGCTTCAGAGACTTGATCCTGACATTCTAGAGCGGTTCAAGAGTTTTATTTCGCCAATGGTGAAATCTTCACAGTCGAGGAGAGTTGATGAGGACATCACACGCACACGCGCATGCACGCCGCCCCCTACACATGTACGCATGGAGAAGGAGGACCCTACCATTGATCTGGCTCAATGACGACGTTCAGGGAGGGCCTCCTGGTTAGAAGACAGAGTTTTGGTTCAAAAGAATGGGCTCGATAATCAAGTAAAGGACATCATGGGATCTCATGATCGTGGCCCACTAGTCAGATTAAGTTCATACTTTAGGTTTTGCTTATTTATATTATATAGAACATCATGAACACTTTATATTTCTTTGATTGGTTTTTATTTAGTTTACTCCATCACCAAGTAATAGGTTGCGCACATGGCGCGAGCTTTAAGGTATAGGGTTTTCCTATAAATAGGCACCCCTTGTAGTTCTTTTGATTCATTGAAGAAATAAAAAAATTCCTGCGTGTTTTTTTTCTACTCACTGCGTTTTGAGTTGTGAAAAAATTGAAGTGGGTGCGAAGCTCTCCCTTTTCGAATGGTTAACTACTGTGGTGCAAAGTCACGCCTATCCCAATCCGCCCCTACCTTCATCCATCCATATTTCTAACCTTCTACAACCATCCTTGCTTCAAATCCATCAGTTTTTGCAGCAGATCTTCTCCCTACAGCCAGTTTCTAGAATCTGGCCTTGCAGGAGGGCTGGAACTCCGGTGGAGCACCACGCCCAGGCCGTTCATTGAATCGACATGAGATTTTGGAGTTTTGAAGCCCAGGTCTGGTCGACCAAACCCAAGAGAGCCCTTTTTGGGTTCATGGGCCCCATGCACGTGTGGACAGCCATCAGTGCACGGGCGTCAGCCCCCCTGCTGTCCACGCATGCGAGTTGGTTCTAGGTTCTTTTCTCCCTCTTTCACTCCTCTCTCATCTGATTTCCCTAACCATAACCCTAGATTGTCATAAATCTCCAATTTCTACCTCTTCTCTCACCCTAGGGTTCCTTGAATTGAAATTGGTGAATCCCCTTGATTATGGACTGGTTATTGTGCATGTGTGGATGATTTCTATTTCCCTTTGAGGATCGTTTGGTCCATAATTTTACTAATCCAGTCCTAACCTGTGTAGGCCTGGACCCGCACAGAGTTTCCTTACTTGAATGTTTGGACTTTTGTGTGGGATGTGAAATTTTTATGTTATTGTTTCTGAATTAGTATGATGTAAGCCTGAAATCTTGCATATCATATTTAAATTTCATGTCCTGCATCAATTTGACACCAAGATTAATTTTCTAGAGAAGCTTTGATTTGTCTGCAGTGATATCACCAGCCAAGTTAAAGGATTTTATGATCCATTATGGAAATCATTTTCCTACAAAAGATGTTGATTTATTACAAGAATTTAGAGTAAAAAATGTCATGTAATTCCATCTGCTTAAATTGAGTTGAAATAAAGAAGAAAAACTGGAATAAAGATTAATATATGGTGCAACAATAATCTTAAACCAAACAAGAACAGTTACACCGATGGCCATGTCTTCAGATTATGATCATGATGCTCTATAATGAATTCAACACATTAGCAAAGGTCACCCCCTACAAAATACCCTCGATAGAGATGGATATACTAGTATCAAGGCCTCGACTTGTCAGATAATATAACATAATTAAGAGATGGTCCAATTTCTTTATAGTATCTCATGAAGACAAATACAATGAATTTGTCATGCTCAGATCATAACATGCAATTAATTCAGATAGAGATTAACAAAAGGAGAAGAAACATACAGCTTGCAACACAGCAGTAGCTGTTGAAGAAGCAAACCGACATTGACTTGGGCCTCCTAGCTTTCCTTTTATGGAACTTGGTAGAATCACATCATTTATGTTAGGGCTGGACCAAAATATGGAGCAAGCTGATTTCGTAAAAGACACAAGCTCCTCCTGCATACCAGTAAACACAATTACGACACCTCTAGTATCATTTCCAAATTGTAAGAAAACTAATGGCTGTAGTGGGGAAAACATGAGGACAACAATTGCCTACTTTACATACCAATATAAAAAGAAAAAGCGCAGTAAACTTTTCAAAGACAGTATAATTTGTTGGTGAACTCAGTTGATCCAGTATAGTGGTCATGCTAGCTCGTCTCCATTCTGACATCGGCAGTGTAATAAGTGGATTTTCCTGTCCAATTTGAAGCTCTTGGCCCAAGCTTAAAATAAATATGAGAAACTTCAGAGGAACCCAGTCCACATCACTGTTCCCTGCGCAAATATTAACGCCATAATTTTGGAGAAATTGCAAACATAGGTGTCAGAGCAAAGTTTCAAAAATCCTTCAAACAAATACCAAGTTGAAATAATAGAACTGATGCAAACAATATGAGTTTATTTCTACCAAAATTAATGTACCAATAACCCCAATTCAAATTAGTGAAAGCCAAAAAAAAAAAAAAGGTTAACGAATTGTCAACCTGAAACATATTCAAACGGGCTTGGGTCAGCTTTGATGGGAATAAGGCCCAACCTATGGGCTAGGACTTCATCTTGGACCACTGATGTGTTGTTTGCAACAAAGACCTTTTCGATAGCAATTGTAGGAAGCTGCATGCAAAGGATACCATGACTAGAATAAATAAATAAAAGTGACTGTCTATGCTAACCATTCAATGCAGCTAAAAACAACTGAGCCAACCATCTCACAAGATGGTTATAAACAAAAAGGAAATGATGGGGACATCACGCGCACTCACGCCGGCCCCCTACGCACGTACGCCAGAAGGAGGGCCCCACCGTCGATCTAGATTGATGACAACATCCAGGGAGGGCTTCCTAGTTAGAAGACGGAGTTTTTGTTCAAGAGATTTGGCCCGATAGCCAAGAAAAGTCCATCATGGAATCTTATGATCGTGGCCCACTAGTCGGATTGATTTCATATTTTAGGTTTTGCTTATTTAATTATGTTATTTAGAACATCATGAACGCTTTAGATTTCTTTGATTGGTTTTTATTTTAGTTTACTTCATCGCCAAGTAATAGGTTGCGCACATGGTGCGAGTTTTGGGGTATAGGGTTTTCCCTATAAATAGGCACCCCTTGTAGTTCTTTTAATTCATTGAAGATTAATAAAAATTCTGCGTTTTCCTACTCTCTGAGTTGTAAACCCTAATTGGGTGCGAAGCCCTCTCTTCATCGAAGGGTTAACTACCGTGATGCGAAGCCACATCTATCTCGATTCACCCCCATCTATCGTCATCTCTACTACCCATCTTCTACAATCCCTTCTTCGCATCTCACCCCATCATCTACACTTCGAATCAATCATCTATTGCAGCAATTCTCCTCCTCACAACAGAATTTCAGAATCTGGCCCTACAAGAGGGCTAAAACTTTGGCGGAGCACCACGTACAAACCGTAGATCGGATTGAGCTGAGATTTGGGAGTTTTGGAGTCCATCCCTATCCGACTAGGGCCAAGCTGGCCTTTTTCTAAATAGTGGGCTCCACACATGTACAGCCGGAATCACACGCACGTGCGTCTGGGCCATTGTTGTTATCCACGTGTGCTGCACTTCTCTGGTTCGTCTCTCTACTCTCTTTCACTCCGCTTTCACTCAAAATCCCTAAACTTAACCCTAAATTAGTCAAATCTCCAATTTTATCCCCCTTTTCTTACCCTAGGGTTCCCCGAATTAAAATTTCTTAATCCCTTGGATTAGGGACTGATTATTGTGTATCTGTGGATGATTATTTCTTATCTTTGAGTATCGTTTGGTTCATAATTTTTATTGATCCAGCCCTGTCATGTGTAGGCCTGAACCCGTATAGATTCCCCTTAATTAAATGTTTGGACTTTCATGTGGGATATGGAATTTGTGTAATTGTTTCTGAACTAACGTGATCTTAAGCCTGAAATCTCGCATATCATATTTAATTTTCATGTCCTGCATCAAGAAAAGTAAGGCATTTAATGCTAACTAGATGATGCAACATCGCAACATTAAGCACGTAAGAGGACGATGGAGACCCTGTGAGAGACTGACGAAAATGAAAGCCAATTTCGGATATGAAAAAAGAGAACCAACTGAGAACAATTGAACCCAGAATGTGATTGTCTATGCAATTGTAGGACACTGCATGCGGAGGATACCATGACTAGAATTAATAAATAAAAGTGATTGTCTATGCTAACCATTCAATGCAGCAAAAAACAACTGAGCCAACCATCTCACAAGATGGTTATAAACAAAAGGGAATAGTACAGCATTTAATGCTAACTAGATGATGCAACATCGCAACATTAAGCACGTAAGAGGATGATGGAGACCCTGTGAGAGACTGACGAAAATGAAAGCCAATTTCGGATATGAAAAAGAGAACCAACTGAGAACAGTTGAACCTAGAATGGAAGACAATTCTAGAAGAATGTGATTTGCTAAGAAACCACGACAGGTGTGTTGTGTCCAACTCACAAGTGAGATAAGAATAGGACCTTCTTGCTCTTATCTCAGTTGTGATTTGTAGCATCAAAAGTGAGAAATGACAGCCTGCATAAAGGCCGGTTATGTTTTCCACTCTGCCCCAAACAACAGGAGTATTGGCTGTTGAAATGTCCTCACACTGTATTGAAATAACCATGACAAAGTACTGCAAGCAAACATCAATTCACTGAAAACATATGATAGAGAATCCCTCCTGAATGGGGATTCAAATTTCTAGGTATGACTGATTGATGACTCCATAGCCTTTAAAAATAAAAATAAAAAATGAACAGCTCCATAGTCTTCAAAATGATAGCTTCTTATATAGTACCCATTTGGGAATGAGATCCTGCAAAATCAGGCAGGCCCCACAACCTCCACATCAGATTCAGTCCCGCAAAGGCAGTTTCCCTGCATAATCACAATTATTTTAAGTTGGAAAAAGAAACTAAATGATTGAAAATTGTGATCGAAAGGAGAAAAGAGCTGCTAAACAGACCAGTTTTCACGAGGAAAAGGACTTTCAATTTCATGATGAAAAAAAAACCAACAAAGATCACTGCAAAAAAGGAAGAATATAAATAAGTAAACTTTAATATCCAAAGATTCCAAACATCAGCCCAAGTAATAAAAAAAAAAAAAAATGAATACCAGACAAACTAATCAATTTGGATGAAACTCAATTGACAGCACACTATATCTGGAAAATTATAAAGAAAATATATAAGAAAAACAGACCAGTTTTAAAGATGTACCTTAGTGATGAGGATCCTCCTAAATGCGTTGGCCAGTGAAGCATTAATCCCAATCATATCAAACTCAATCTCATCTTCTGTAATTCGAACTACTTAAACTCTAAAATTATTGCAGAAATTATCCATCCGCAATCTATTATCAACCCCCATTGATGCATAAGAAACAGAATATTGAATACCTTCCATCTTCAAACACGATAACACATTATGAATGTGAAATTTAGAGGTCATAAAAGCATAAAATAGAAAATTAATGAACAAAAAAATACAGGAACCAGGAAGAGTTTGAAACAATAGAATCCTTGACCTAATTTATTTATTTTTAAGGAAAAGAAGTGAAAACCCTGAAACTAGAACGTAAAATAACATACTAGGACCATAATAAAAAACAAAAAACAAAAAACTAGAGTTAAGAAAGTAGATCCAGTAAACACAAACTGAAGCCCCAACCACCCATCAAATGCAAACCCCCACCAAAATAAATAAATAAAAATAAAACACAACAGAACAACCTTCACTTATTCAATCACATAAACCGAACACCTGCAACTACCCATCACACAAATCGCATTAAAAGAAAAGAAAAAATGTGTATGTATCAACTATGAAAGAATTACATACTATTAAGTTGACAAAATAGTTATACATACATAAAGTGTTGTCTTCATGCTAAAATATGCATGGAATAGTAACAACTTTCTCGGAATCATAATACATGCCATGCACACAAGAAGTAAAGAAGAAGAAGAAGAAGATCAGAACTGAACTAACTCCATTAAGCACGTAATGAATATATCAAGAAAATTGAACAGCTCACGAATTGCAAAAGTCCCCCTAATCAACAAACAGTTCACTCTCTAAAGTTCCATAGTGGTCTTACCGAGAGAGAAAAGGAAGATATGCATTACCATTCTAATACCTTGTGCAATGTAGCTCTCTGCCATCCAAAACAGAAAGAGAGAGGTAAAGCAGTGAAACATAAAATCTTATCCCATGGGTGTGGTCCGGTGTGGAATGAACCATTTAAGTTGGATGGTTTCATGTCTGCTGTTTCAACAATTTCCACTTTGGCATAAGCAATGGAATGTTTCTCATCCATGGAGAACCAACTTCCAAAAAAATTCACCATAAATTATCAGAATTCAAAGTGCTTAGTGTTTCATTGGCAAAGCTGCAGGAAAGCCATATGATGTGATTCACAATACAAAACAAATACAATTCTGAATATGAAACAAAGAAAAAACTAAAGTAGAGAACTCTAGGAAAATAGCTACACACCAAATAAATGGGCTGACATTCGCAAAATTTGTTTTTTATGAATTTCCACCAAGAGTCCTGCAATCAAAGACTTATATCGAGGAACAATCAATTATAAGCAAATTGTATACTGGGAGCATAAAATACTGATCTATATTGGTTTCATATTAAATGTTCTTACCTGAAGGAGAAATGTGAGCCTTGAATCCCTGAAGGGAACATGCCATTGTTTTCCATGTGCTATGTCCACCAGAGTCATGATCACGAGACTGCAAACACTAAATGTTAACAACATTCCAAACGAATGATCCAAGTAAACCACTTATGCATGTAAATTCATAACCAATTTAACTATAGTTGTCCCCTCATAATTTATTTAGTCATGTCACGGTCCAACATTTCCACAAACTCAGATTTAGGTACTCAACTTGGGTTGTTGTACAGGAAGTCAAATCCACATAATCCATAATAAAGCATGCTAAAAATGACAGCATTTGAGAAAAATGTGCCAGATGAGCAAGCATAATAAAGCAGGGTTTCAAAACCCAAACCAGCCCAGATGTTTTCCTTGATGAAAAGCCGTTGGAAGACAATGACCTCGACAAGTTTTCTGCCCACCAATAGATTGGCAGCATGAACGACCATTGCTTATGCTTCTTCCCTCCGAAATAGTGCAACCGTTGACATTTGGAGATGCTCTGAAATAGAGAGACAGAAACAGACATGTGTTTACATTGTCAACATAATATTTGTGCAATGAAGTTTCTGGATAACATTTACAGCTCCAAAGATAGCTACAAATTCATAAAGCTTTATCAAACCATTTGCGTTGGAAAGCACATAAATGAACTGCAAGACAAAACATTGGCACTTAATCAATCATCATCAGCTTTCTTTTGACCAAATACCAAACAAGAAATGGTCGTATTATTCCATTGTCATTTCCATCAACGCCATGTAACTAATTTTGTAATCCCAGTGAAGGAGCCTCCTATTTCTTGCTGATCTTAACCCTTTGAATGCTGGCCATTTTGTTATAACAGTCTATCTTTTAAAGCAATAAGAATTCTCTACTTCTTGTAAACTTCCCAAGTGTATGAAAAATCTGTGCAATGTATGTGGTGAACACCAACATGGAGATGTTCATAAGAAAGAAACAGGAAGGTCAACTCATCATGCTAGCCATACATGTACATTTGAACATGGACTCTCGGCAATTGGATATAAACCCACCATTATTTTCTCTCTGTTAGTCAACCTAATGAGTGGACCGGCCTGATTTTTGTTGCAGGGCAATTTTCATGTATTCAGAAAGAGGCAATCTATTTTGCACTTATACCCAATTAAGAGGAAAATTGAGAACTATCGGCATCCCATTCTAAAGAGTGCATGTGGATTGTATGCTCAGTCATCCAATACCTATTAATGGAAAAGAAAATCGTAAATGAAAATTAAACAAATAAATATGCAAAGGAAATCATCAGCTAGTTATGAAAATCAGAGTCATCTCAATTGATTTATTTTATTTTTTTGAAAGATAAATCTTCTTAATTGGTACCTCTACTATCTGCATAACATCATGGTTTGCAGCTAAATCATCTACTACAATTAGCATAATGGCGCTAAATGCTAATGGGTATAGCATGTTCAACAAAAAAGAAAACAAGAAACAAGAAAAATGCTCAATACAAAATCATGGAGACAAATAGTCATGTATTTATCATAAGGGTGCATTTGGTTGCACCAAAATCATGACTTTCATGATTGATAAATCTAATTTGGTGCAAAATATCATGAAATTTGATGCATCCAAACGCACCGTAAACAAACTCGGAAACCAATTTTTTCACAAATATAATTGATGAAAACACAAGCTGTTAGTAAGTATACATTTGATCTCCTTTAAGTTCAATTTTCTCTTGATATGCTAGTACAATTGGTAAGTATACAACAACAAGGACTGAAAACAGAAAAACAAAAGAAAACAAAAATAGAAGACAGCCTAAAAAAGAATAACAGTAGAAAAGTAAACAAAACAAAAAAGCCAGCAACTAAGCAAAAAGCCAACACCCATAATTAGGGCACCCAATTGTTAGAAGATTGATGGCAATTGACGGCAACATATATCTAGTTGGATCATCACAAACCTGTTCTGCCTTGAGTGTGAAGGATGTCTAATTGCAGGTGCAACATGTGAGCCTTGAGAAGTCACGACCTCATCAGCTTATGCAGGAAAGCTAAAAAATTGCATGTGAGACTTGAGAAGGCGTGACCTCATCACCTCAACTAACAGATTGGAAGCCCGGCCTGCCTCTGCAACAAGTGCAGGGGTTAGATTAGCCAGAATTGCATCAGAAGATGTTAATAGCACCATTAAAATGCAAACTGTATTGACAGCCTGACAGACCACTAGTTCAACTTCTCTTGGAAGGTTTGGTGTGTCCGTGGATATAAGAAGAGAGCTCTCAGACATTGTCTATTGCTCTGTTCCTGGGCTCTGTCTCAGCCAATTTCATTTGTCGCCTGGATGATCACCATCAGCAGCATAGGTCCATGTGGGTGACTGGCTTTCAAGTTTGGCGTTTGAATTCTTTTGTTCGTAGATATATTGCATCAGGAGTTCCTCTGTTTCTTTTGTTAGAGACCTCATTTTGTATTGTGATTTTGACTGGCGGTAGGCAAAGTCCCCTCCCTTGAAGTTGTAGTTTTTCCAAAATTAATCAAATTATAGATGGTATGCTCACAAGAATAAAAAACATGTATACAAGAGTATACATATCCAAGAATTGTTCACCATGAGATATTCTGAGGGAAAATCATGTAGTACTCACCCACTAGTGGTTACGACATCCCTTCAACTATAAATAAACCCCCCCTCTCATTTTCATCGAGCCTCTCTGAAGACCTTACACGTGTCCCTGGATTAATTGAAGGCCCCACATTAGGAGGACACACGTATACGATGAGTTAGAACACTAATATGTTACGCATGAATTTATTTTTTTTAAGAAAGCTTTGTTTTGTGTGTTTTTTTCTCTTCTTTTAAATTCTATTTATAGCCCTCCAACCTTCTTTTTCTCTTTCTATGCCTAGTATTTTTTTTATTGCTATTGACCCAGAAAATCTGAGAATTGATCCTAACCCTCTCTCAGATTTTCCAACCATCCCTATTCTAGAAATCATTTGATTTCCTGGACTAGAGAAGCTGCATTGATTGTTGGATTGAAACCATGTAAGATCGGGAGGTCCCATCACTTGCCGGATCTAATCCACGCATGATTTGAATACGGTACCGCAGGATTGTGATGATGGGGTCTGCAACCATTGCATGTTTCCTTTGTTATTATCTTTACTATGATGTGGAATGTGAATATTTCAATTGATTTGCTTAGTTTATTTCACTAGATAATTTCTGTGCTCACACATGCATTCTACTTTAGACCGTCCTACATCACTCTCTCCCCTTCCCATAGGTCCCCTCATTATGTCCATCCTACTCATTCTCTTCTATGCCAAACCACACACCCTCCTTAGCCACTGTACACCCATCACCAGGAGTAGGACAGGAATTGAGTAACTTCAATATCTGCTCTCATCGAGAAGCATTCCAATGAAAGTGATTTTTTTATAGGATGGACGATTAAGGGTGAGAACCATGATGGACAGTCTATATCAATGATCAGACCAAAGTATGATCAATATAGGCTATTCAATTCCCTAGCCATTGTGGATCGTCCATGTGCACATTTTTCTTACTTGGGCAGCAAAAACATCCCCTCATCAATTCGATTGCATGGTACACAATTTATATTTGAGAGTTATAGTTGATTAGATTATAGAATGGGCCACACTTGTTCATTTAACTTGAATGATTCTTAAATTAGTAAACTAAAAATGATTTCTTTCTATTCTTTGACCGTTGAACTTTCTCAATAAAATGCTGAACCTAACCAAACACAGGCATTATAGTTTCTAGGAATCACAATACCTATGCCAAAGAACCTTTTAAATTAATAAATAAATAAAACCTATGCCTAAGAAAGAAATTACAACTGCTAGCAATTACAGTAACCAGGCATTGCAATTACTGGTAATTGAATAACTCATAGATCCTCCATGTACTTTGCAGTATACTATCACTCTTTTTGTATGTAACACCCATTTTGGAGTGCCCAAATAGCATAGGCCATGCTTGGCAGCTTATCAAGCAATGTATTTGATCATGTTGCGATTCTCTTGATCCCTCTCCAAGAAATTCCTCTGTATAAGATCTTCCATCCGCTTCTTAATCAACTTAGGATCGGGCTGCAAAATCAAACCAATCCCAAACCATCAATATTTCCATATTGTCTGTTGTTTAAAGAAAAATGCGGCAAAAACATGGTTCATAAAGTTTCTACCCAAGTAGTGTCCCCACTATACACATGGTGGGGTATTGTGAACTGGACAATTGATATCTTGAATGAATCATAGCCCAAAACTTGTAATTATTTGCCAGTTGAACATAGAGCATTGCTCATTTCACTCTTGGCTTTGAGCTAAAAGTCCATTTGCATGCCAGCACAGATTGGACGAAAACCATGGTCCAATCACTTGTGTTTTTTAAGGGAAGAAAGGGGAAAAGATTGTGGTACCTTGAACATTTGGCTGAGTTGTTGCACACATTCTATCACGAGCTGCTGAAAGTTCAAGGCTTTTCTGGTCTTCATGATACGAACAACCGCTGCATCAATCGTATATCGCCGATCTTTGTCGACATCTTCCATCACCTTCTTCTTCTCATCCATAGGAGGGGGAGGAACCTGCACATTTTGAATGGAAATCATCTCTCTAAGCTTAAACAACTTATCAAGTTAAGATCATATCTGGAGGTTTGCTAACCCGACATGTGGATATTTAAGCTAACGTCGCCTGATTCAACTGATTGGGTGGTCACGGTTTATCAAATAAATAAACTTACGCAGGTTTTCCTAAGCCATCCATCAGTTTCTAAGATTGTGGACTAACCTGATTTTGGGGCAATGCCATTTAAATGGTGAGATCCAACTGATGGATGACTTGGATTCCATACTAGTGTGCCACATCACCCATGTAGGGACATGTAGAGGGGTGGCCTTATAAAAACATGTGAGATTAGGAGACCCCCATTTTTATTCTTAGATAACATGGTTTAGTGTTGTGAATTAATTACTACCACCTATCAACTAGAATAAGGCCATATTTGAATGCTCAACTGAAGAACTTGCTAAAATTCAATTCCATAAATAGTAATGGCAAAAGTGGGTTAGATTGACTTCAATTCATAATGAGAGACTACTCCCCAAATTGCAATTGCTACCATTTCAAGTCAGATGTAGAACATACGAATTGCAATTTGGGTTTTGTTCACGATTATCAAATGAAATATTTTGACCCTCCACTTTTATTCAATACTCTCTAATTAGTTGGATGAATAGTTAAATTGAGCACCCAAACACTACCTATAACAGAGAAAGATCAACCAATATAAATGTCATGGAATTGCGACTTCCATGATGGGGCCCGTTTGGATATCCGATAGAACTGCGTTGAAATAATTCAATTCAATAAAGAGCAAATGACCAAAGTGGGTCATTATGAACTAAAATGGTGCCACCCAACTTCAGTCATTTCCTCAAGGAACCTCAATTCAATGAAGCATCGAAACACATTCCCTAAAGGTAAAACCACATGAAAACCAAATCCGAAGAGAACGGAAGCAGTTCTAACCTTGATCCTCCTCATCTTGTCAGTAAACGTGGAATTGAATTCGAAGGTGTCATTTTTGGAGAGAGTTTTATTATTCGGCTCTTTGTTTAGAATTTTGTATTTCGAGCATGACAGTGAATGCAGCAATCTAGTCACATCATCGTCTGTCAGATTTAGCTGTAACATAATCTCTTGGTAACTTAATTTTTCTGAAGCATTGAAGAGTAACAGAGTCGCGGCCTGTATATAGCATAAACCAGTAAACATCCAAGTTAGCATTCCAACAACGTTCTGCCCAAGTAGAGAAAACATATATTTGGACTTACACACCTGATATGTAGTTACAACTAGATCAATTGGATTCCTATTGAACCTGCCAGTTAAGACACAAGTACCCATCGAGGAGATCCACATCAACTTTCTGTTCTGTGTTTTGGTTTCAAAGTACTTCTTGAAAACCTCAACACCACGTATCTGTGGAAAAAAAAAGAGATATATATGAGATACTAGGGATTCATATTAGGGGTAAACTTAGAAAGTTTAGGAATGGTATGCATGCGATATACGGGCCACATCCCAAAGATTGAGCAGGTTGGGTAGTTCAAGCCACTTGATTTGAGAGAAGAAACTACCCATTTTTTCAGCCTCGATCCAATCAAGCTTTTAGGACCTTGTGGTGGGACTGACTCTTGGGCTGAGTTGCATGCAATTAGCATTCCTAAAATTTAAGAAGACTATTGTGATACGGGATAGTTTCTTGCCATCTCTGATGGAAGGTTGAGATCAGATGGCTTGTAACTGGGCCAGAATCCAGTAGTTAGCACGGTGACGGTCAAGTTGATCCCTGCATTTTCCTGTGGGTTCTCCTGAAGGTAACTCTCAAAATTCTGTTGATTCTCCCTCGCTAATGTCAAATCCGTGAGCTGCATTTGCCAGATAAACATGAAAGAACAACCCCAAGAAATCCCTTTTGATGGGAAAAAGAAAAAAAGAGCCACAATTAGTTTGGGCAAGTAATTAATCCAAGACAGACCATTCCTTCCATCTTCGACATAAATTGGCCACCCCACTGTTGCTTTAGCTTAGTTAAAAAGCTTCCTTCGTGGTCAACACTCGAGCTCCTATCCGACAGCAGCCTACGAGCAAGCTTTTTCCTGCAATGAAGCCACCATGATTATCTAGTTCAATAGGAATTATTCATAGACAAGCAAATTCGGTAACTCCCACTCCCATCATTATGTTTTGTTTGCTAGCTTAATTAAAATGAATTGCAATATCTCAAGTCACTTTAGATGAAATGACCAACATGGAATGAGCCCCAATCCACCTAAACAATGGATTAGACTCCAAAATTGCCATCATGGTCATTTCCAGTCCAGCCTGAAACATTTGGAATTGCAACTACAGGTTAGGTCATGACTAATGAATCAAAACGGTGCCACACCCACTATGGTTATTCTGCTTTATTCACTTTCCTTACTCGAATTAGTTCTATTGTGCACCCAAACACACCCTTACCAAAACTGTAAAACCAGCATATAGGTCCTCGGTATGGGGTCCATACTAGTACAAAGGATGAAGAAATTTACCTGCAGAACTCAGCGAAGAGATCTTTGTTGTGGATATAGACAAGCAATCCCACAAGCTGCAAACATATAATGGTTTCTTGAAATCTCAAAAGCAAGTGAAAGCATCACCAAGGTATTTATCAAAAGCTAATGAGAAATGATCACATATAACACTGTGGTACGACAGTAATTTTACCCTTTAAATTCAAAGAAGATTGTCAAATAATCTTTTTGAATTTAGTTCTAATGAGAAATCTTCTTTGAATTTAGAGGGAGAGAATCCCTATTGCAGTTTACAATGTTGTATGTGGTCATTTCTCAATGGAAATATATTATGAAAATGTGAATAATAAACCTTGTCAAGCATCTCATCAATAGCATCGTCACTTAGCTTCTCACTTCCACCACCCTTCTTAAGGATATTGTCAACAAAAGTCGATAGTAATTCTGGAGCAGTCATGCTCCTAACATCCTTATTGCAAAAGACTTCAAAAGCTTCTTTGAGTGCCTTTAGAATGATCCAATAACATGTAAGTAAAAAGACAAAAGAAAACACAAAGAGAGAGAGAATGAAATACTGTAAGCCCAAATGCTGACCTTGTGGAAGAGTGAATGGCTCATAAAATTGTTTTTCACATAGCCCATGTACCTGTCGTGAAGTGCAATAAGGTTTCTTACAAAAAACTGATCTTGCGATCCGACTTTGTCTTTTTTCTCTGCCTGTGGAAAATATGTTGAGATTAGTCACATTTTCTAGGAAACCTATCAAAGGTTGTGTTTCGATGCCTATTACATTGAACCAAAACAATTAGTTCACATGACCGAATAGCAATCATCTTAGAATTCTTATCAAGAGTTCTACTAAGGAATGTAATTATATGTTGGCATTTCCCTCACTGAAATAATTATAGCAATTCAATTCAATCATGAAAAGAGAGCAGAGAATTATCACTACTAATTTTCTACAAAAGATGGATAGCGAACTTGCTGGTAAATGAAGCAACAGAATTTCTCACAAAGGAACTAGAGACATTAAGTTCCCATTATATAGGTACAAATAACTCACCCATTACTAGCATTTTGGGCTGCGGGTTAAGGCTAAGGTTTCATCATAAATGTCTTCTCAAATATCAAATATCTTTCAGACCCCATTTATGAGCATTTGAAAGCAAAATCTGATAAATGAAGAGGAGTGTCTGACCCAAACTAATCTGGCCAGGTAGGCCTTGATGATCAATCTGATGTAATCGTCTTTTCCCTCATGAGTCATGTACATTCAATTCATGATTTTGAACAAGAAAGTTTAGCCCCACTGAAAACACTTACAACCTCACTTGTCATAATATGAATTATATTATAATAAATAGATCAGCTTCCTTTTCTTTACACCATGAGAAGGACATTGGTTCTATATAAGAGTAGCAGAGCATATATTATCTGTTTTCCATTTTATTTTTATTTTTTTTAATAAATCATCATTCACAATCATGATATAGTGAGAACGGTAACATTCTGGTTGGCCCAGAGAAAAGTAATTCACAATTTCAGGAACATCACTAATGAGAGTAGAGGTTCTAAAATAAAAAATTAATATCCTCCAGCCCCAAAATGACCATGAGCCAAAAACAGCCTAAAAGCCCATATCATATGGAAAATTAACCCAGTTATGGAACCATTATGCTTTGCCAACAATCACATTTTTGGATGATCTGAAACTGCATAAAGGATATTAGAAGACAAACCTTGTCGCTCATTGCATCATCTGCAAATTTGACCAAGGCTAGACCTTCTTCAGTTACATGCTGCATTAGATTTCAAAAAATGAAAAAAAATGAAAATTTAGTAAAACTAAAATAAAGATAACATAAAATGGTATCTACATCCACTAGGACTGATGGCAGCATCCATTCTTTGAATTTCAGGTAATACAAAGTACAAACTTTCCACTGTTTTATTACAAAAGGTGGCTCCCAAAGGTAAAGATTATTTCAAATACCCACGAATAACCCACAAGTAAGCATCTTTAGCAAGACTCATTCCCACCTTCTTATACATCTCAGACACCAGCTTGAGGCCTTCATCTATCTTAGAAAAGAGCCTATACACCCTTGAAAGATGATCCACCTAGCAAAGGCATAAAACCATCTACATTATATCCAATCCGATTGCAACCCTTAAGCATCAATTACCTTGGCTAAAAATAATCTGTAAACGGATTGTAAGAATTGCATATCCATACTCACCTCATCATCTCGGAGCAATGCACGCAATCCTGTATGTTCATTTTCAAGCAGTTGGTTAATATATTTGAATAGCATCTCATCTTGCATTCTCTGTAAAGAGAGATCAAAGCCCATAACAAATAAGATTAGAAACTGTATGAACAGATACAATTATTCCGTTCAACTAGTACAGAAAATCATCCAATGATAGCCTGCATGTGATTGCATGACTGAAATGGATTGCAACTTTTAGTGCAATAGGGATGAAATGACCAGATCTTAGTTCACTCCTTTAGGGTCCAACTTGAGAAAGATGAGCCTACTCCATCAATACAAAATACCAAGGTAAATCCAATTTGTTCATTTCCAATTCATTAAGGGCATGTTTGGTGCAACCAAACACACCCTAAACAGCTAAACTAAGCATTTTATTTGAATTCAACTGTGCACCCAAACACAATCTAATCTAGAATACCTCCAACAGCTTTGGCTCACTACTTGAAGGTAAGCAACAGGAGGCCATATCTCTCTCTCTTTTCAAGTACTTCTCAACCTGAAAGATATAAAACAAAAAGCTAAATACAACCCATAAGTCCATTTCTTTAAATGGTTTGGCTTAAAGTAGGTACAAACCATCAACATGTATTGCGGGCAGGAATCTGCATTAATATGCTCTGAAGCCTGTTGGGCATAGTAATTAGCTGAACTATCAAGGATATGTGCCTCTAAGTCATTTTCATATAATTCCATATTTCCACCCTCCCCAGCTTCTACAAAGACATCCACAACCTTCTTTATTAATGACCGATCGATATGCTCTCCTTCACGCTCTCGATCAATCTTAAAAAAAAAAAAACATTTTCCATTTAACTATTTTGTATTTGTATAAAAGAAGGTATGTGCCCACAAGAATGAAATGGTACATACCAAAACAAGCAGTTCATCTTTAACTCTACCCTTTAGCTCATTGTGGACCTGAAACTCAAAAATATGGAAATTGAATTATCTTATATAATAAAAAAAAAGAAGACCAGAATATGAGAGTTATATTGGTATTGGTATCAAATACTTGGATCTAGCATACAAAACCCAAGTGACTGAATAATTAAGGTAGTGTTTGGATGGACGATCAAATGGGATCGGCATTACTCAGTTCAAATAGGAATTGAGTTGCTTGACATTCTTATTTCTACATTCCAAGTCTCAATAATACAGTTCTTAAATTGGATTTGGAAAGAACGATCTCAAGGCATACTTCCTGATTATGAATAATACAACGAATAAGTTGTGGTCATCCTCTATTGACTTTTGGGAAGGAATCATGGAGCCCTGCTCATCAGGGAGCGTACAGTTATATTGCCGACAGATTTATGAACATATGAGACTGAGTTTCGGTGATCCAGTCCATTAATTTTGTGGTCCCAAGAGTCTTACAGATTGGAAGATCTTAAGCCTTTTATTCTTGGACTGTGTTCTTTGTTTGAATATGGGTTAATGTCATATTCTCTCCTGAATTTTCTATTATAGGCCATTGATCAAAGGGTTAGAATACCAATCCGGAAGATTTTTCAGGCATCCCCCATCCAAAGTGGGTCAATAGGATGAATGGTTTGGATCTCCAAAACATGATCATGTACAATGTCAAACATGTTAGAGGACCTATAATTCCTTTTGAACTAGCTAATTCAAATTCCATTCAATGGCGTTTCCAGTGAGGAAAAAGAAAAAGAAAAAGAACTAAACAGAATGATAAGAGAAAATAGCAAGGTTTTGAGGAAAAGAAGGGGTAGAGTTACCAAATCACGGAAGCATGTGACACCCGCTTCATAAAGTTTGGGCTTATTCTCCCTTGGAATGTAAAATCGTTCGAGATAACTAAAGATACGTGAAAGCCATCTGATTAGAACTTTGTGATCACCCCACCTTCTCACAAGATCTCTCAACATGAACATGCCATGTTTCTCTTTCAACGACGGTAATACCTGATAGTGACAACCAAACAAGGGAGATGGAAAAAGGTGCTTACATAAGGATTTAATCACAGGAACATGCTGGGTGCGTTTGGATGCTTAATTGGTTAGAATTGCGATAAATCAATTCAAACAAAAAGGAGATAACAAAAGCAGGGAAGATAATGTTTTAGTTCCTCGTCATGACTAAAGCCCCACTTGCAATTCCTCTATACTGAATTGAGTTATCACAACTCATTTCACTTGAACATCCAAATGCTTCTACTATGATAAAAGACCTCTTTTCACAGGGCTAAAGATGCTTGCAGCTTGCTTGCCACTTGTGAATATCTTGCTGCCTTTGGATGCATTATTGAATTGAATTACAATAACCTTCCTGTCTGGATTGAGTTGTTGCAATTCATTTCATTTGAACGTCCAAACAAACGCAGCCACAACAATAATAGACCAGTCTCCGCAAGGCTAAAGGTACTTGCTGCTAAGTTGCAGCTTATGAATCTAAGATAGTGTTTGGATGCAGCATCAATTGAATTGCAATAAACTTCCTCATTGTTCATACCGAAGGATTAAGCTCCAAGTTGGATTGACATTATTTTCAAGCTGGACATGAAAGGAATTACTTCCTGATTGCAAATACAACTTGGCCACTTCCCATTCAACCGAAATTAATGTTTGCAATTCAATTCGATAGCACATCCAAACACGGACTGGAACTTATAAGAAAAACAGAAGAAATTAGTCTTTCTTACCGTCGACTTAATGTATTCGTCGGATGCTTTCTTGTATTTGTCATAGACTTGAGATAAATAGTCGGGCAGTAAATAGTCGGGCGGAGGTTTCTGGGTGCAACGATTGTAAACTATTCTGTTTTGAAAGTTAAGGATCTGCAACAAAACACCATTGATTGTGTATATGAACATATATGATATTGGCGATCAGAAATTAAAAACAAAACAAAACAAAACAAAGAAAAAGGATACGTATAGAGAATACTATACTCTTCTGGAGTGAATGGGTTTCTGTATTCACCGTCGAGAATCTTATATACCTTGCTTATTCCCTCGTCTATGGAACTCCATTCTATTTTTATATCAATGGACTTCTTCATCATTCTGTTAGTAGTCTGTTTCGGCAAATCGTCCAACTGGATTCAAAATTTCATAAAAAAAATAATAATAATAATAATTAGAAAAGCCATGCTATAGCTACTAGCCAGGTTAGCTTCGCAAATCTTACTTCAGGCTATGGTTTGACGAGGCTATGCCGAATCAACCTGTTCGACTTGTCTGGCGATAAGTTATATAAAACAGTCATCTGCTAGATGACTTGCACGCAGGGGTTTTTAGTTCTAGCAAGTGGGCCTATGGATGGGCGATCAAGACCGTTGATATGTTATGGATCGCTGCAAATGGACAATGCTCCAAATAATTTCCAGGCTGCTGTCCTATAGACGGTTAAGAACAACAGTATGGATTCAACTGAAATAATAGACGTCATTGAATTATTCCAAGGTAGAAAATTTTTTTGGGTCATGTCATCCAAGATGCAAATCAACAGACTAATGGTCTAGATTACCGAATCATACACTCTATTTGTTAGAATTGGAAATAAGGTGACTTGGCCTGAGTTGAAGAAGCGAGACTCGAAACGGGAGGACTGAGTCAGAGTGAGTGCTAAAACCATGAGAGTGGCATGCACGTATGTGGACGTCCTATGGTCATGGATCATGAGTCTCGTCCATTCATTAGTCCTAAGCCAGAGGAAGATGGCTTGCCTCAAGTGGGGCCAACCATACTTAAAAGAACAGGAAACGTTAGAGAGAGAAAGAGAGAGAACTTGCCTCTTTGCCTTCTTCTTCTTCTTCTTCTTCTTGAGAGGGGGAGAAAGCAGGAAACGTTAGAGAGAGAAAGAGAAAACTTGCCTCTTTGCCTTGTTCCTGAAAGATGGAAAGAGAGAGTGAGAGAGAACGTTCTACGTCTTGTGAATGAGATTCTATTTATATTGTTGCATGGGAAGATAACGCGACTCGGGATCGGACTCCTGCCAAAGCCTTCGCAGGAAATTCCTGCAACGGAAAGCTAGGTGGGCCCCATCGTGATGCTTTTGAGTAATCCACCACGTCCATCCGTTTTTCCAGATCATGTTATAACATGGGCCGAAAAATTATCCACATCCAAAACTCAATTGACGCGCACGATAGGAAACAGTGATGTTTGAACGTCCACCGTTGAAACATTTGTGGGGCCACGGAAATTTTGGATCAGGCTAATATTTTTGTATATTCAGTTTATCCCAGTAGGAATGACCTTATGAACGGTATGGATGGGATATAAACTTCACAGTGGACCCAGCGAGATTTCAACGGTAGCCATTTTCCTGTTGTGCAGACCACTTGAGTTTTGGATCTACATCATTTTTAGGCCCATCTCCTAACATGACCTGGAAAAACGGATGGACGGTATGGATTTCTCATAAACATCACAGTGGCCCACCCAGCTTCCCGTCACAGGAAGTTCCTGCGAAATGCACTTAGCAGGCAATCCGCGTCCAGATCCAGCCAGGTGGTGCGGCCCTGACCGTGGGGCCCACCTAAATGGCTGTGTTATATATCCACGCCGTCCATCAGTTTTTTAGTTCATTATAAGTTCTGGTTCCAAAAAATGAAGTAGATAAAAATCTCAGGTGTACCACACAGCAGGGATTGAATTTCCACCGTTAAAAACATCTTGGGGCTACAACAAAAGTTTTTGGATCAATCTTCTATATTTGTTTTCCCCTCATCCAGGTCTGTGTGACCTTATCAACAGGTTAGATGGAAAATAAACATGACGGTAGACTCTAGGAAGCTTTTAATGGTGGGCATTCATTGACCATTGTTTCCTTTGTGTGTGGTCCACCTGAGATTTGTATCCGCTTCATTTTTGGTATCAAAACTAAAATGATCTAGCAAAACGGATGGATGGCGTGGATATAAAACACATACATCTAAGTGGGCCCCACGGTCAGGGCCGCACCCATCTGGCTGGACCAGGGATCGCACTTAATCCGCGTTCGTTGGATGGTTGAGCGGATTGCTTGTGACCCCGGGCACAGAGATATCTATGTGCCCGGGGCTGTGTGGAACCCATAGAAATGTCCTTGACAAATCTACTCCGTTCACCTATTGTGAAAGACTGTAATAGTCTAGTATTCTAAACCTCAGACAGACCCAAGAGTCATGTGGGCCATACCACACGAAACAGTGGGGATTTAATGATTATATCTGTTCCTACGGTTTATCTGAGTGGTAATAATTCTGAGAACGGTTTGGATGGAATATAAACATCATGGTTAGCTTCAGGAAGGTTTCAACGGTGGACGTTGCTGTTGCCACTGTTTTGTTGATGTGGCCTACCTGAGTTATATATCAGTCTGATTTTAAGAATCCTATCCTATTGTAGTCTTTCAAAACAGATGGACGGAGTGGATTTGTTATGGACATATATATATATATGACCCTATACAACACCAGGCACAGAGATATCCCTGTGCCCGGGGTCACGGCCAATCCACTCCCCGTTTTCGAATTCAATTAGAACTCCAATGGCAAGCGTAGGAGCGCATTCGTATTAGTTATGGGATACGCAGAGACTCTTGGTCAATCTCTTTGATCCAAACCGTTCATACGATGGACCTCATGTGGATATCTGCACCCAAAAAAAGAAACTCCCAGATTGGTGTATTTCAACCCTTGGATCGTTAACTCTTTTCTTTTGAATATGAACTGTCTCATTAACCATTGTTTTGTTGGGGCATTAATCTAGAGTTTAAGATCTTCGATGTCGTGGGATCAAAATTTTAGATAACTGAACATGACCACAGATCCAATGGCCATTTGTATTGCAGCAGGCCGAGCACATGATTGGAATCGTCTACAACATGGACAGACGGGATTGCGTCCTATCTAAACTTTTTGGGCCCACCGTGATTTATGTGTATTATCAACACGGTCCATTAGTTTTACCAGCTCATTTTAAGGCATGAGTCGAAAATTGAAGCATATCCAAAGGTCAAGTAGACCATAATAAAGGAAGTGGTGGGGATAATGATGTCCACCGTTGAAACCTTCCTAGGGCCCACAGTGATGTTTATTTGTCATCCAAACTGTTCATAAGGTCACACAGACTTGGATGAAGTGAAAACACAAATATCAGCTTGATACAAAACTTCTGTGGCCCCTAAAACATTTTCAGCCGTAGGCCATGAACTTCCATTTTTCCAGTGGTGTGGACCGTGTGGTACAGTTGAGATAATGTGCTTCAATTTTGGGCTCATGTCTTAAAATGAACTGGAAAAACGGAAGGAGGGCGTACAGGAGGCTACATTAAATGGTGGTGATTGGACGGGGACTATTAAAAACTTCCTATGCTCCACTGTAATGTTTATTTGCCATCCAGCCATTTGATTAGGTCATACAAACCTGGGCGAAGGGAAGACACAAATATCAGCTTCTCAGGAGGTTTTTAATGGTAGGGTTCAATCACCACTGTTTCCTATGGTATGGTACATTTGAGATTTGGACCTGCCTCTTTTCTCGAATCATAGGCTAATATGGGCTCACAAGATGGATGGACGGAGTGGATAGACAGAGCGGATCAAACACATACATCATGTGGGCCCACGGAGCTTTATTGTGTGAAAACACGTCTCCAATAATAATTTTCTCAAAACTCTCCTTACTTGGCATTGATTACTGATTACATCGGAAGCGGATTGGCTGGTGTATCACACGTCAGCTACATAGCTGGTTTATTGACGTCAGTAAATTCTATAAGTCCTATCATGAGGTATGTGTTATATCCAAACCGTTAATTTATTTGGCGAGCTCGTCTTAAGGCTTGAGCCGAAAAATTAGACAGATCTAAAGATCAAGTGGACCACACTGCAAAAAGTAGTGGAGGATTGAACGTCTACCATTGAAGCCCTTCTACATAAGTTTCAAATCAATATGAAATTGGATTTTCCTCTTCATCCATGTATTTTTGACCTTATTAACAGATTGGATGGAAAATAAACGTTATAGTGGGCCCTATGAATTTTTTAACGGTGAAAATCATTATCCTCGCTGCTATTTTAGGTGTGGTCCATTAGAGCTTTAGATATGATTTATTTTTATTGAATTACCTAAAATGATATTGAAAAATAGATGATGGTGTGGATATAATAAATACATCATTGTGGGGGCCATGTAACTTTGATTTGAACCGTTCGTACAACTCGGAGCTGGAGGAGCGTCGGCGCTCGTCTTCGCACGACACGTATCTACACCAGCAATATAGCTGATGGCTGGTACACCAGCCAATCCGCTTCCGATTACATCCAGAAGGCATGCCTTTTTTTCGCGAAATCGGATTGCTTACTGAGTTACTCAGTATCGTACTGAGTAAACTCAATTGCGCCCACCTTGAATGTATGTGGTCTATCCACGCCGTCCATCCGATTTTTCATCTAAATTAAGAGGTTGAGCCCAAAATTGAAGCATATCCAAAGATCAAGTGGATCATACCACTGGAAACAGTAGGGATAATGATTTCCACCGTTGAAACCTTTCTGGACCCCTCAGTGATATTTATTTGTCATCCAACCTGTTCATGAGATCATACGGACATGGCTAAAGGGAAAACAAAATTATAAGCTTGAACTAAAACTTCCATGGCCCTCAAGAATTTTATTAACGGTAGATGTGCAATTCAAATCTTTCTTGTGGTGTGATCCATTTGAAGATAGGATATGTCTCATTTTTAGGCTTAAGCCATAAAATTATCTTCTAAAATGGATGGAAGCAACCGAAAAAGTATATAAATCACGGTGAACCTCAAAGATTTTACTCGGTACGCTAAGCCTACGCAATCCGCTTCCTTTTTTAGCCGGTGATGACTGATGACTCAGACTCATTCAGTCATGAGTTGAGGGTTAGCCAGTTGAAGTGACTCGTCTGAGTTAGACCCAGCCACCCTCTTTACCAATCCAGTTCAGGTGCCGGTCCAGATATGATACGACACAAACTGAGTCAACTCAAACGAGTCACATCCGACTCGAACCAGTTATCAATCCTGGCCAAGGGGTCGCCTGCCAAAACAATGAGCATCCCGTAATCCATACCACTTGTCCGGACGTGGTTTGGCTGATGACCCCAAGCGCCAGCCAGCAAGCTGGTATCAAAGCTCTGTGGGTCCACAACGATGTATGTGTTTTATCCACGCCGTACATCCATTTTGCCAGCTCATTTTAGGGTACGAGCCCAAAAATGAGGCAGATCCAAAGATCACGTGGACCACACTACAGGAAACAGTAGGGATTGAGTGCTTACCGTTGAAAACTTCTTGGAGGCCACAGAGTTTTGGTTCAAGCTGATACTTATGTTTTCCCATCATCCAGGATTATGTGAATTTATGAACAGGTTGATTGCAAATAAACATTGCGGTGGGTCCTAAGAAGTTTTCAACTGCAGGGATTCATTCCCCACTGTTTCCTGTGGTGTGGTCCACTTTAGTTTTGGATCTGCATCATTTTTGGGCTCGTGCCCTAAAATGAGCTGGTAAAATGGACGGACAGCGTGGGTAAAACCCATACATCATGGTGGGGTCCACAGAGCTTTGACACCAGCTAGGTGGCTGGTGTTGGGGTCACCGACGAAACCGTGTCCCACTTTTCCAGCGTAAGTGGATGCCATACAATTGAAGTCATGAAAAATGTACACAGAAAACAGTTCACCATCCATTTTGTAGGCCCTTATTTTAATGGTTGTGATGACAGGATCAGGTCGATATATGGCCTATGTGCAATAGCCAATATAAGGCTCCTACCGGATGGTCCATTTTGATCATTGGTGGGCCCACTTGGTTCCCACATATGTACGGGCATCATAGGCCATAGCTTCTAATTCTATCATCCATGCCTCTTCGTTGGAGGGGACCAGGTGGACCCACCTATGACCAACGAAGAAATGTTAAATAGAAGAAATCTAACCATGATTGAATAAAGACAGCCATACCATTATCAACTATATGCAAAATGGACGGTGTTGGTTAAAATGGTCCTACCATCCACTTTGCAGGCCCTTAGTTGAATGGCTGTGATCATTGAAGGTCAGATTACCCAGTGACTCAGTCTTTATCACTCGCCGAGTTGACTCAGCCGAGTTTTGAGTCGAAACTATGCATTTTAGAGGTATGTTTCCATGGAACAGGTGGCAGACGTGAGCATATCGGGTCACTTGCTGGGCCGTTCCAATAGTAGATGGGCCATGGCCAAAAATCAGACCCAATAGATTATCTTAATCGCTTGATCTGGGCAGGACCCAAAAATGAATAATCACTAGGGGTGTACACGAACCGAGTTAGCTTGGTTAGCTAGCTTGACTCGAAAAAACTTGACTCGTTCAAGCCGAGTTGAGCTGATTTTTTTTAGCTCGAAAAAATTTCGAACCGAGTTCGAGCTTGCCTGAGCTCGACTCGACTCGGATTTCGATGACTCAGTTACTTTGATATTGAAGTTGCTCACTAAGTGTTTGATGAAATGACTCGACGAAGTGTCAGCTAGTGGCAAGAAAGGTAAATATATGAAACAAATACTATTTTTCCTTGATTTTGACATTGCCCATAAGGTGTTTATTGAAATACTTGTAAAACAGCAGCAGCCGTTTTACATACAGTAAGACATTGAAAGTGCACTGCATGTGTTTGTGAAAATGCCGCATAGGCTTGATTTTGGCTCGAACTGGCCCAAGCTGCAGATCGAACTGAGCTGAGCTAGCTAGTCAGGCTCAAGGACCGAGCCGAGCCGAGTTCAAGCTGGGGTCAGCTAGTGGCCGAGCTGAGTCGAGCCGGTTTGACTCAATGTACACCCCTGATAATCACAACATTTTTCATGAAATCCATATTCACATCCAAATCAGAAACGAAGCAAATCCACATATTTCTCATCATGAAATGAAAGAAACAAAAGAAGAACGGCCTTTCAGCTAGCATTGTGTTTCCCCCCACCCTTCCATCTTTAATTTGCCCATTGCAATTTCTGGGGCAATCATGAACGTTGAGCTAGTGGACCACTGACAGATTTAGAACAAGTTGAGCTCAAAAATGAGCAATAAGTAGGCTACAGCCCATGCACATGGTGACCCACCACATTAATGGTCCTACTCATCCTAGTATGATCCATGCATACGGTGGAGATTGAAGAGAAGGAGATCACAATTCTCAGCTCGAGTCAGTGAACCTAGCTAGTTTTTTCATCAAGCTTTCAAAGGTCAGTGCAGACTGCGGCTTTCAAGGACGGTTCTTTGGTAACTGTAGCACTGGTACATCAGTGTGCTATGAGGGTCCAAGCTGAAAATGTCCTTCGGCCTTGTGGGTAACGCTTTAGCATACTGAGTAAACTCTGTGGGGCCCACCGTGATGCATGTTATCCATGCTGTCCATCCGTTTTTCCAGATCATTTTAGGGCATGAGCCCAAAATTGATGCATGTCTAAAGATCAAGTGGACCACACCACAGGAAACAGTGGGAATTGAAGGCCTACTCGTTGAAAACATTTTGGGGGCCACGGAAGCTTTGGATCATGCTGATATTTGTGTTTTCCCTTCATCCATGAATGTATGACCTAATGAACAGATTGGATGACAAATAAACATCACTGTGGGCCCTAGATAATTTCAACAATAGCTGTCATTATCTCCACTGTTTCCTATGGTTGTGGTCCACTTGAGCTCTGGATATGCTTCAATTTTGGTCTCATGCCGTAAAATGAGCTGATAAAATAGACGGACGGTGTGGATAAGACACATACATCATAGTGGACCCCACAGTATACACAATCCATGTCGCACCCAACATTATTTAGCCATGTAAGGTGGCCCTTGCTGATTCACACGGGATTCAGCATGCCCCATGCTACTTGGGTCAAAACTATAAGCTAGTTATGCTTTCAGCTACTAGCCTCTAGCAATTTAGAGGACATGACTAAACTGCGTCACCTAGCATCACGACGCATGTATTGCTCTCCCACAACCCCGTTTTCAAGGTTTAGGCTGCTCCCAAACACCTAACTCCTCTTGTAGCATCATGGTTAATGAATGCCAAAACAGCAAAGTTTGAAAAGAAACTGAATGCAATGCTCATATAGATTTACAACTGCAACATCACGACTTGATTCACAGAAGCCTCCACATACCCCCACCCGTCTTCAAAATCGGGCCCCACCCAATAACCAGATATCGTCATATGGATGCAAGAAATGGGCCCACAACGACGCCTACTTGAGCTTGGCCGATGATTTTCATCTTTTGTGTTCATAATAAATCTGACATTAATCAAGCTGGACCTCAGACATTTCATCGCTGCAAATTGTTATAGCCTAAGACTGTGAGCATTATTGCATACTAGCATTACTGAAGTTGGTTTAGGGTGTGTTTGGTTGTGCCAGATATCATGAATTGCTTCATGATATTTGGTGCAACCAGCACCCCTTTAACCAAAAGGGGAGAGAGAGAGAGAGAGAGAGAGAGAGAGAGACCTGTCCTCAATGCTGCTTGACTTGAAACTCTGTCGAAAGATGAACTTCTCGGATGCATTACCAATTGGTGGGTCCCATTAGACTGTACATGTTAACAGGAACAAAAAAAAAAAAAACCATGCATAAATAGATACAGAAATGGCATGCGTAAATGCTGTATAGGACCAATCATGGCAAACATACATGTGAAAGCTGTTCTACCAAACCCCAGACATCAAGATACAGAAAAACATGTACCATATGATTAAAGACCTGAGTCTTCTTCGAGCAGTATATGCTGGTTTTCAGTTCAAGTTGGGCTGATGGTTGGGTAGTAATCCAGACCATTGGCCTATTGCATCCCATGTAGATGGACCACACCAAAATCTTTTAGACAGGAAGATCCAGCACCCAATCTTGGGACTTTTTTTCAGTTTAAAGGTTGAGATTGTCCTATCAAAGATGGTTTTGGGGCATAATCCATCCATGATCAGATACAACAGTACAATACTCTGGGATGGATTACCAAACCAAGGGGCCCACTTGTCAGAAGTGAAAACCCAGATCGCATATCAGACAATTCCTCAGAATATACTGCCCATGTTTATTTTAAGGTGAGTGACTGCAGTTATGAATCTGCACCGGCAGCATACATGTTTACAGAAAAACATCAAAGAAAAGATCCCTTGCTTGAAACCACAGAGATTTGAGAGGCAAAACAGCTTTGAAAGTCACAAATAAACTGTCTTGCAAGTAGCACAATCCAACAGCAATCAAAGTAATCAATAAACATGGGCGTATCGGCTCATGCCCAGGGTTCTTAATGTCAATATCAATCGGCATATCGGCTCGGCGGAAAAATGATACAATACGGCTTCATGTATCGATATCGGGGCTGTATTTGTCAGAAATTTTTTTAGGCCAAAGAATTAAAATTATATATAAGGAAAAGAGAGAGAGAGAGAGAGAGAGAGAGAGAGAGAGAGAGAGAGAGAGAGAGTCATAAGGTATTCAAGAATCAATCTTCTTCTTCTTTTTGTATTTTACAAATGCATATGATGGTGTATCATGTTGGGATTTGTGCTGCGGAATCACACAGATATGGATCTAGGATAGCAATCCAAGAGCACCAAGCAATCACAAGAGAACACAAAGATTTAACGTAGAAAACCCTTTCGAGAAAAAACCATGGCACAAAGCGACAGAAATCCACTGTGAAAATAGAAATTACAAAGAGAGAGGACTTACCCAATTTGAACAGCCTCAAATCTCACCCTTGCTACACCCTTTGATAACCCTATAACCATTTTAGAAACCTTTAGAAAACCTTTAGGAAGCCTTAGAATACTTTAAAAAGGCCCTAGGGACGCTTATATATAGTTTAGGAAACTCCACTTACGCACCGACTTTGGAAAAGTCTGGTAACTGCCTCAAATTTACGCAGTCCGCGCGCAGTCTGCGTAACCTTCGACTAGTCGACCCGGGGCTTTGACTAGTCGAAGGACCCCTTCGACTGGTCGAGCATATCCCTCGACTGGTCGAGCGACCCGGAAATCCCAAATACATAGTTGTTGGACTTCAAGTCGAACGGGCTTCGACCAGTCGAAGGGACGCTTTGACCAGTCGAATCGACTAGTCGAGCCAATCCCTTGACTGGTCGAGCAGCACGGGGAAATAGAAGATTTAAAACATCTTCTGACAACAATCTCTACCATGTCTTCAATCTTCAATCGTGTAGCTTTTTGACCTCTTCTCTTATCTCTACATTGCATCATAGCTTCAATCAACGCTTCTCATGCACACTCCGTCCTTCTTTTACGCCATCGTCAAGCTCAAAGAAGTTGCATAAAACTTGAACTTCTCTGTAGGAACAACCTTGGTGAGCATGTCTGCTAGATTCATGCTGGTGTGAATCTTCTCCAGTGTTACGTCTCCTTCATCAAGCACCTGTCGGATAAAGTGGTGACGAACATCAATGTGTTTAGTACGTGAGTGATAAACAAAGTTTTTAGCCAAATTGATAGCACTTTCGCTATCACAGTTAACCGGCACGGCCTCCTGCTGAAGTCTCAACTGATTTATCATGCCTCTGAACCAAACACCTTTAAATGCTTCTGTCACTGCCGTATATTCTATTTCGGTCGTGGAAATAGCCATCACAGACTGAAGCTTCAACATCCAACTAATTGCTCCACCGGCTAGTACAAACGAGTATCTTGAAGTAGACTTTCTGAAATCTACACTGCCTGCGTAGTCGAAATCCACATACCCTACCAATTTTGTCTCTATCTTCTCAAAAGTTAAGACGTAGTCTTTCGTATCTCAAATGTATCAAAGTAGTCATTTCACCACTTCTCAATGTTGCTTGCCGGGGTTTGACATATATCTGCTCACAACACCGATTGCCTGTGAAATATCTGGTCTCGTATAGACCATGGCATACATTAAACTGCCAACCGCATTCGAATAAGGCACATGAGACATTAACTTGTTTTTCCTCATTTGATTTATAATATTGTTCTGAGGAAAGCTTGAAATAAGTCACGTGAGGAACGCTCACCGGCTTTGCCTGATCCATCCCATACTTGATTAACACTTTTTCAAGGTATTCTACCTGTAATAACCAAAGCCTGCTCTTCTTCCTGTCTCTATCAATATCTATGTCGAGAACTCTCTTTGCAGCCCCAGATCTTTCATCTCGAATGTCCCTGATAACTAAGTCTTCAATGCGTTGATTTCAGACATATAATGACTGGCGATCAACATACAATACTAGGATAATGAATATGACATCACTCAGTGTATTGTAATAGATACAGTAATCCTATTAACTCCGAGTAAATTTCTGACTCATCATGAAAGACTCATCACGAAAGAATCAAATTTTTTATACCACTGCCTAGGCGACTGTTTCAAGCCGTACAACGACCTCATTAACCTACAAACCTTTTTCTCTGCCCCTTTAACTTCGTAGCCCTCTGGTTGCTTCATGTAGATCTGCTCTTCCAATTCCCCGTGCAGGAATACAGTTTTAACATCCATCTATTCTAGCTCGAGATTGTATTGGGCAACCAACGCCAACACGAATCTGATAGACACCTACTTAACCACCAGCGCGAATATCTCTGTGAAGTCGATTCCTTCTCTCTGAGCATAGCCCTTCACTACCAACCTTGTTTTGTATCTGTTTCCTTTTAAATAACCACTTGCATCCGATCACTTTTCGATCCACAGGAAGCTCCACCAGTTCCCATGTGTGATTTTTGTGCAACGAGTCTATCTCATCGTCCATAACCACCTTCCGTTTTCCTACATCAGTCTCACTGAGAGCCTCGTAAATAGTAAACAGTTCTCCCTCATCTGTAACGAGGGCATATGCAATATTAGAGTCATCCTTGTATCTTGTCGGTAACTTAGATCACGCGGTGGGTTTCTTCTCACAGGTGGCTGCTTCACCTGATCTTGTACCTCTGTTTGCGCATCTGTCTCTACCTAAGTATCATTTGTTTCAATCTGGACGTCTACGATTAACCTTTCAGGTTCCTTTTGCTCCTCCTAATCATTCTTGGGAAATATGGAACTTTCATCGAATCTGACGTCATGGCTAGTGATGACCTTGCGTGTGACCTTGTCGAATAACCTATAACTTTTCACACCAATGTCATAGCCAACAAAAATGTACTTTTTGGCTCTATGGTTTAGCTTATCTCTCTCAACTGACGACATATGAGAGTAAGCCTCACAACCAAATATGCGTAGATCTAAGTAGTCGATTTTCTGACCACTTCATACTTCCTCTTAGATTTTACATTCAATTGCCGTTGAAGAAGATTGGTTCACCAAATAACAAGTGTTAACAGCCTCAGTCCATAAGTCCTTGCCCAACGCAGCATTACTTAACATGTGTCGGGCCCTCTCCAAGAGAGTCCGATTCATTCGCTCAGCCACACCGTTTTGTTCGGGAGTGTGGCACACTGTGTTATACCTAATGATCCCTTCATCCTTGCAATACTTATTAAACTCAGTGGAAGTGAATTCTCCAACATTGTCAGTCCTTAAAACTTTTATTTTTCCCCCTAACTGTTTTTCCACCATTGCCTTCCATTGTTTGAATATGGTAAAATTTTCGGATTTACATTTTATGAAGTAAACTCAAACTTTCCTAGAGTAATCGTCAATAAATGAAACAAACCATGACGACCCCCCAATGGAAACTTCTGGCGATGGCCCCCATACGTCAGATTGCACATAATTAAGCACTCCCTTGCATACATGTTTTCCAGATTTAAAAGGCAATCTAGATTATTTACCATATATACAATGCTCGCATATATCTAAATCAGAATTTTTAAAAGCTGGAATCAAACTCAATCAGAAAGTACCTTCATGCCCCGCTCGCTCATGTGGCCTAGACGAGTATGTCACATACGTAGAGACGTGGAATCTGCAATAGATGTTGCCGCTCCACCTACTGAAGTGCTACCGATCAACCTGTAAAGGTTTCCGTACCTTTGCGCTCTCATAACTACGAGTGCCCCTTTTGAAACTTTAAGGACACCATCAATAGTAGTGAACTTAGCACCCTATAGCCTCGAGTGCACCGAAAGAAATCAAACTTTTCTTCATATCATGAACGTGTCTGACATAAGTCAAGGTACGCTCCATCCCATCAAACATCTTGAAGCTCACCATACCAATAGCCACAACATTACAAACATTGTCATTGCCCATAAAAACCTGTCTACCATCACATTCCTTGTAACTGGCAAACCAACTCCGATGAGGAGTCATGTGATAAGATGTTCCTATGTCAAGTATCCACTCGTCTTTATAATTGTCGTGTAAGTGACCAATCATGGAAACAGACAGAACATCACTACCACTAGTTTCTTCATCAGATATGATAACATTGGCCTCCTTGGAAGAAGCCGCTGAATTTTCTTTCTTCGCTTTAGGATTTCTACAATCCTTCTTCATGTGTCCAGACATCCCACAATTCCAACACTTTAATTTTCCTTTGCCCTTGCCCTTGGATTTGGATCTAGGTCTTGAAGATCATGTACCTCGCTCAGAATCTCTGCCCCTCGTAATCAGTGCATCGGAAGATGCCCCCATGTCGCCGTTTAGCTTTCTCATAGCCTTCCCTTTAAGGGCTAAGATAACGGTGTCGACACTCAGGGTTTTATTTGCGGTGTACATTGTGTCCCTGAATGACTCATACGATGCGGGAAGAGAATTCAACAATATACATGCCTGTTTCTCATCTTTGACCACTTCCTCCATATCCAGCAATTTACACATCAATTTATTAAAGTTGCTGATGTGGGCCTCCAGATATCTACCCTCTGCCATCTTGAAGGTATAACATTGTAGTTTCAAGTGTAGGTGATTTTCAGAGGACTTCTTAATATAGGTGTTCTCTAACTTCGCCCACAAACTAGCCGCAGTTTTCTCCCTCAAAACATTATAGAGAACCTCATCCGTGAGACATAAACGAATAGAGACTAAAGCATTACTATCAAGGTTTTCCCATTCTTCATCTTTCATAGTAGATTTCTGCTCCTCAAGAGCCTTAATCTCATCTTACTTGGTTAATAGGCTAATCATCTTAACCTTCCATAACTCAAAATTATTTTTGCCCGAGTACTTCTAAATATTAAACTTGCCGTTTCCCATTATTACTAATCCTGCAGATTCAGATCTATGCCCCAACGATAACTCTGATACCACTTGTTGGGATTTGGGCTGCGGAATCACACGGATATGGATTTAGGATAGCAATCCAAGAGCACCAAGCAATCGTAAGAGAACACAGATTTAAGGTGGAAAACCCTTTTGGGAAAAAACCACGGCACAAAGCGACAGAAATCCACTATGAAACTATAAATTACAAAGAGAGAGGACTTACCCGATTCGAACAACCTCGAATTTCACCATTGCTACACCCTTTGATAACCCTAAAACCCTTTTAGAAACCCTTAGAAAACCTTTAGGAAGCCTTAGAATACTTTAGAAAGGCCCTAGGGACTCCTATTTATAGTTTAGGAAACTCCACTTACGCACCGACTTTGGAAAAGTCCGGAAACCGCCTCAAATTTACGCAATCTGCGTAACCTTCGACTGGTCGAAGGACCCCTTCGACTGGTCGAGCATGTCCCTCGACTAGTCGAGCGTCCCGGAGATCCCAAATACATAGTTGCTGGACTTCGAGTCGAGCGGGCTTCGACTAGTCGAGCCAGTCCCACGACTGGTTGAGCAACGCGGGGAAATAGAAGATTTAAGACATCTTCTGACAACATATCGGACCATTCTTTTATGAGAATGTTGTCTATCGGTTTGACTTGTCGAAGATCAACTAAATGATCCCTAATTGAACACAAATCAAGCATGATTTGGTGAACTAAGGCCCATTACATTGAAATACAACAAAAAGGAAGATAAAAATATCAAAAAGAAAATGAAAACACCTTTCTTTCTGATTTTTCCCAAAATGGTCCACTGCACTTCGATTTGTCGAATCTCATTCAAATCATTTGCTTTGATCCTAAAATAGGTATGGATCTAGCCTAAAATGAGTTTTTAACCTTCTTCCATGATTTAAATGAAAAAAAGAAAAAAAGAGGAGACATCAGTGAAATTTTGAAGAAAAAATTCAAAATTGGGCTTTTATGGGCGTATCGGTCATATCGGCCCCGTATTGGTGTCAATGAACCCCATATCAACCGATACAGGTCAATTTTCTCGTATCGGGCTGATACGACCCCGTATCACGATTATCCCATGTTGATATGGATATGATACGGTCGTATCAACCGATACAATACCGATATTCATATCTATGCTCATGCCAAACCATCTAAGCTCGCTTTCCCTAATCTTATTACCTATTGGGCTACTCCCAAGTTCATCCAAATGTTTTCATTTCTAATTCTATCCCTCCTCATCTTGTCACTCATCCGTATCAACATCCTCAATTTCAGCTACACTAATTTTAAGAATGTGTTCTTCCTTCACTACCCAATTAATGGCTATCAATGGATAGTTATGCTTAATCCACAAGTGTGTCAATGATTTAGATGGCATTGATTGTCATACAACCATGCAATGTTTTAAATATCGACGATATCACCCGATATATCTCACGATATATCTTGTATCCCACCTGTGCGATACGAAACACACAGGTAGTGCTGATATATCCCGCATGTTCGATCCAATGAGCATTTTCAATTTCCGATCCTTTTTTTTTTTAATTATGTTAAGTCAGTGTCAAATGGTTATAAATCCATTGATTCTTCGTGTTTTGCATGAAAAATCATGGAGTTGGAGCTTTGATTTCGATATCCATTGGTTCTTCATGTTCTCCATGTTTTTTTCGAAATTTTCCTTCAACAAGCTATCAATTGAGACTAATTTTGAAATACTTAGGAGTATTTGATGAAATGATCATCACATACACTCTTATTTAATTTGAGTGTAGGTGGTATGATTTGGGTAAGATTGGGGAAATTTTGAATTTCTCTCAAACTGCTTGCAATGTTGCACTCCAAACATGAAATCAAGCACGTATAAGGGATGGTCTACTAATTTATTACGTCTTTGTCAATTTTTGAAAAAATAAATAAATTTTTAATTAAATTTATTAAAATATTATTATTCAAAATTTCCCTTCAACCAGTTATCAATTGAGACTAATTTCGAAGTATTTAGTAGTGTATTTGATGAAATGATCACATACACTCTAAATGTTATGCATTCAATTTGAATATAGTTGCATTAGTTCAGTTAGATAACGCATCGCATAGGACCTATACAAAGGAAACCTATTACATGCACTTCTTTTTTGAGATGTTATGATGTAAAAGTGTATATTAAGGTATTTTTTAACAATCCTTGAAGTTCCATTGAAAAATTCAACCATTTTCCCAATGTTTCCCAAAAAGTGCGATAAATTACACGATACAAACGATATATCCCGGGCGATAACCGATACGTATCCGTAACCCAAGGATGCGATATCGATATTTCAAACACTACAACCATGCCATGTATACATTTAAAGATTCACCACCATTTTTTAAATGCCGCAAAACTAAAATACATTTAAAGATTCACCACCATTTTTTAAATGCCGCAAAACTAAAATAGGAGTCTGGCTCATCTTCCTAAGGTTTTGTAAAATAGGAGTCTGGCTCATCTTCCCAAGGTTTCGTGCAATTAAATTCATTTGTTGTCAATCAATTGTTTTCATACTCATTGAGCACAAAAATATAGCATTTTCCTAGTTTTCATTGTAAAAACTACAGGAACATTTTGTTTATTGTGGTTGATTCAATCATCTATTACAAATGAGTACAAATACCGAAAAAATACAAGAGGAGAAGGACAGACGTGCAAATATGCGTAGAATGGATAAGACCTACAGCAAATACCCACAGCCACAGGATACATATGCATTGGAAAAGTGTACACAGAGAGACTTTACCACCTATATACGCTACTATATTGGTATGCCTTCGTGTTGGCTATTATCATGTTATTCTCGTGGATTTAGCCTCAAGTCAGTTATAGTGTAGGAAGTGATCCAAGATTCCCATCTATAAGGAGAAATAATGCCATGTTGAACATGTCAGTCATTTGAGTTGTACTTTCTTGTGGACCTAGAGCTCTATAAACTCCAGAGTGCCAATGTTCGTTTCCTTGAATTTCTTTTAAACTGTAGTAACACAAAATTATCCTTTTTATATGATGTGTCACTATCGGATGCAGATTGCCTACAATCAGGGGCTGCAGGAATCCTTTGCAGCCCTGACATGGCCCAATGAAAAAGTGCTACATCCATCTATCAAACGTAGACCTTGCGGTGAATAGGGCAAAAGTGTCATTTCACCCAAGGGAAACTTTGCTTTTCACTGCAAGGCACACATGGCACTCTTTCATTGGGCCACATCAGGGCTGCAGAAAGATTCCTGCAGCCCCACTTGCAAGCAATCCGCATCCATAAATGTCAAGGTTCAAAATATTGCCGGAACACTTACCGGCCCGCCAACCCCAAAACAAATACATGCTAGTTTTACATACTGATCAACACACGCTACATGTTAGTCGTGTATGTGTGGATTTTATTCGATATGTGCGTTACAAGGATGTCGGTATGGATTTCCAGGAAGACAATGACAAAATCAAGAATGAGGTTAGTTGAAGCAGCCTAAGAATAGCCCCAATAGGAGAAAACTGATTAGAGAAGACACCAACAAGGATGGGAACTTGATTAGGGATTAGGGTTAATGGGCCTAAAAAAGGATAAGAGAAACCTAGGAGACTTGGATCAAGGTGGCGATAAGGGATATGTTTTGTATGAAGGGTTGTTCACTTACCAAGGATAGGCCCTTGGATAAGAATGATGTGTAAAACAGGATTCATAAACCCAACCTCAAATGGCTCAGGAATGGCTATGATGATGATGACAATGATGATGTATACTGCAGGCAATACATACAAAAAGCATATTGGTATCACATTCACAAAATAGGGATACCAATAGGTCAATGCAATACACACTGACTGATATTGCAGACACTTGGCCAATGTCGAGATAATAGTTGATGCAGCACCTCAATAAAATCCAAACCTCCATACTGAAGGCTGTGGAATAAGTTGCGTCAACAGGAGCTAGAAAGTCACAGGCATAATCTCCAAATTAGCAAAATTACCCATCCTCTGAGTCAAGATGACAAAATATATATATTTTTTGGGGTCCCCCAAAAATCAGTAACCTGCCCTTAAATTCACCAAAATCCAGTTTCTGGTCAAGAGCTCCAAATCCTCAAATTCAACAAAGTTTGCTAGTAAATTCAAAGCTCTTGTGACTTGAATTCATAAGACAGGTCGAAAGTTTGGGGTGAGAAAGACTTGAACACAAGACACATAATTAGCAAAATTATCCCATGCTTTGTGAAGCAATAAGCGTGTCCATACCATGAATTCATCAAAAAGGTAGCAAGCTAAACTCAAAAAATTGCATTCATTAAGCACTTTGCAAGAATGACCCATGGTATTTTTAAAGCACTGTAACAATCAATAACTGAAGTTTCAATGGTAACACCTCTAATGTGTTACAGCCACTTTTCTATATAATAAACAAAAAGAAAACATCGTTTTTAAAGTAACAACAATTATAAAATGGAAATGTTTATGTTGTTGAAACTGATGTAACTGAATTTCCCTTTTTCACTTTAAAATGTTTGAAACACCCAGCATAACAGCCATTTCACTGGAGCGGCATATGAAGTGTAAAGACAGAGTGAGGGATGGGGGGTGGATCAGATTGGACTCCTCATATAAAGCGTCGAAAGCTATGTATGAAGGGATTGATGGGTATTTCTAGGGGCTCATTGTTTGAAGTTGCAGATGGTTCGTGCATGAGGACAGATGGTCAACTAACACCATTGGGGGCATGGCACATGCACTACATGTGGAGAGAGGTAGTCGTCCATGAGGCATGGGAGAGTGCTAAAGGGGAAAAAAGGCAGGGAACTATTCGATACTCCAAAAGAGTGATCAATGATGCTCCGGCACTTTTACATTGCACATGTGGCATACATTAGCTCAATCAAACCAGTCAAGTTGTGAGACTCACATTATATAGGTTATGTTACAATTTTCAGATTTATTTAATGCTTCTAACCTCCAGTTAGTAGGCAACAATTCAAGGAATTGCGACCACTACTTGCTTTTATGTTTCCATCCATTAAATATCCACCAATCAGACATTTAGAAAATCAAATCAATACATAATTTTAACTAAGATCCATCTGAATCAAGGTATTTCGTATCGGTAACAGTGGCCATAACGGTCACCACCATTACCAATACAACTATCAGCCATAACGGCTGATACGGGGAGCATAACGACCATTATGACCCCTGTAACGGTTGGAAAAAAAAATTGCCCGAAAAATTCTGAAAATTTTCTAGAAAATCCATAATAATGTAAATATTCCAAATATGTATTCACTTTTTGTTTTGGATATGTTTATGGTAGTGTAACGGTCCACTCTTTGGTGAGAGTGTTATATCGAGCTGTCTAGTGAATTTGTGAACATGATTATGTCTCTAATGTTTACACATCACAATCAAGCATTAGAACTAGAAATCATTTTTTTTTTTTTTTTAAAAGACATAAATACTACTTCTTCAATTTTATTTTTTTATTTTTTTAAAGCCCTCGGAGCTTCTATTCATTCAAATCACTTCAATTTAGGTTTTAATCTTAAAAACTATAGTAAGAGTGGTCGAAATATATTATAAAATGATCTAGGAGAATTTTTTGAATGAGAAAAGTGGAGAAAAAAAATGAAAAAAATGGATTTAAATAGAAATTTAAAAATTAAAATTAAAAAATTTAAAAAAAAAAAAAGTGATTGTTTTTCGACCATTGCAGGGGTAACAGTCGTCATACCCCGTAACGGCTTTTACGGCCAATGTAACGCCGATACGGTCCCAAAAAATCAATTGCCCCATTTCACCCCTGTATCGTGTAACGGTCATGGCCGTTATCTATACATATCATCCTTTATGGGCGTATTGTAACGGATACAGAACACCTTGATTTGAATCAAAGCGCAAAAAAATGCACGATTTAATTCCAATTCATGGCTTTCCCACATGTATATTTTCTTAGAGCCCATATATCAACTATCTTACTTTGCCAGAGCATCAAAGTTTTGCTCCTTGTAAAAAGCAGAGAACATCATAGTTGAAAAGACGGTCCATTGGTCTTGTGCTTGTAAATTCCCTAAATGCCCTTTCTTTATGTTAAACTCTCCCATGTCGTTTAAATAAAGAAAGTTTTACCTCAATGAAAAACTACTTTTGTGGGTAAAATTGTCCAGAGCTACTCGAGTTTTATATATATATATATATATATATATATATATATATATATATATTTGCTATTTTTTCTTATGAAAATATCTATCTTCATAAATGACAACAGCTATAGAAAAAATTCTATTGCTCAGCCAATGTAACATGGCTTCAAGCACTTCTCTATTTTCCCCCCAACATTCCTGATATAGCCGGGTTTTAAATTAAAGGGGGAAAAAGTCTTATACCAAGTTAACTCAATATCGGCCCCAAACAAGATGCTTTGGGGGCTCCCAAGGAGGCACACTAACTTGCCGAGCAACCCTATGACTTGGCCTCATCTTGGATGTTTAGAACATCATCCTATGCCAATTCAATTTACTCAAGTTGACTTGGTGTCAACCCTAAATAGGACAATTTCAGCACCCAATTCATAAAAGAAGCCCGAATTTGATGTCTCTCGGGACTTATCCAATTTACCCAAGTTGCACAATACGACCCATCTGTACCAGCAATATGCAAAGTTAGACTCATACATGTCGGTGATAAACACAATATGACTCAATCATATCGTAAATTAAAATTTTAGACAGGTAAAACTCAAACTGAATCAAGTTGGTATCAGAGATGAACCCGAATTCACGAATACCAAGCTAGGCACCAAAACCAGAATTTTCATCCATGGTCCTCAGTGAATGAGCCACACTCATGTAATGAAAAGGAAAGTTAAGGTACGACTCAGATTCAGCACAGACCGAGTCAGGCACTAGGGGTAGCAATGGGCCAAGGAGGACTTTGAATAGCCCAATTGTTAATCATTCCTATAAACCAGGCCCATTCCAAGTGGGTCTAGTACCTAGGCAATGAATTTTCAACACCAAGCCCACCCATTAAAGTCATAACCCGGCCTAGTGTTTTTTTTTTTTTTTTTTTGAAACTTAGGCCAGGGCCCACTTCATTTATCAATCAAGACTAAAATCAGGTCCATGCCCAACCCACACATCTAAACCGCACATCCAGGGCCAACCCTTATTGGGTCAGCCAAAAATCAGTCATCCGGTTCCCATTCTCATAAGCCGTCGAAACTGAGACTCCAAACCCTGGTTACAGGAGCCAAGTAAGTTTTGCCTCCGCCGCGACTTAGGATCACAACATGAGTTGCCCCACTGGGGCCAGCATGCTAAGATGGTCTGATGATAGCAACCACTCATGCTCTGTAATCTATCCTTTTTTTATGCACCCGCCCTCACACCCACACACACCACAATGGGTACTCGAACCCATGACCTTAGTGTTGAAACTCTTGTGAGTCTACCACTAAGCCATGAGTAAGGTGTTGAAGGAACAAGTAGTCGTCCGAATCCAACCAGCTCATCTGCCAACTCATCCACAGATTCTTCGTGATAGCATCGTATCCATTCCAGCCTCTGCAATCTCTGTAGATTCATCTTCTTCATTGTTTTCTACTTTTAGCTTTCCTCCATTTCTTGTATAAATACGGATGGTGTGCTACTCAAATGAAATAAGCCTCTTCTTTCCCAAATCATGTATTCCAAAATGGTATCAGAGCAATTTTCGACCTAGGCCACTGATTTGATTTTCAACAGTCAGATCTAATTTCATATGCCCAGAGCATACGCCCGAATATCTGTCTACCAGATCCCTAAATCACATCTAGATGTTCTTCATCAATACTCTAAGCGCGGATCTCTAAGCCATCAGTCACCATTGCCAGCAGCCACCTTTGCCACTACTAAGCGCGGATCATTGCTCCCCACAACCGCCATCACCTTCACCAACAACACCCGAAAGCCGTCGCAGAGCTCCAGCTCATCAAAGGTCCCTTTGGCGTCATCTCTGTCTGTGGTCGGGCCCGCCAAGGCAAGAGCTTCCTCTTAAATCAGGGAGGAGTAGCGGATTTCAGGTTGCATCCACACACCGACAGTGCACTAAAGGGCTTTGGATGTGGAGCACGCCACTAAAGCAGACTGCTCTTGATGGAACCGAGTACTATCTTTTGTTCTTGGACAGTGCATAAACTGTTCTTGGACAGTGCATAACTGTTCTTGGATAGGGAAGGAATTGATGCTTATGATCAAACGGGTTGCTTCATACCTTTTCACATAAGCATGTAGTAGCGGTGATTTTTCAAGTTTTTCTGTTGGTATTCCCTTCCGAGATATTTCAAAGCACTGTTTTGTTTTTTGTGTTTGTTATCAAAAAAAAAAAAATGATTCCCTTCAGCCTTGATGGCATCGTCCAGGGTCTTTGACGATATTTCATCCTCTCCTGAAGAGGATTTCAAACAGTTTGAAAATCCAGGACTGAAGATCACATCATCTCCTCTCACAGGGCCCAATTTTCTTCAGTGGCAACAGGCTGTCCACATCTTTATTGGCGGCAAACGGAAACTTAGCCACATCACTAGGACCCTTTCTTGTCCAGCCGATGGAGATTCCAAGAAAGCATAATGGGAATATGACATGATTGTCATGTCATGGTTATGGAACTCCATGGCCGACGATGTCCGAAGTGACCTTCTTTTCTTAAAAACGGCGAAAGAAATATGGGACACGGTCCACGAACTCTATAGTGATGCGCACAACATGTCACGTATCTTTCAATTAGAGAAGGAGATCGCCTCTCTCCAACAGAACGACAAAAGTCTCACAGAGTACTATGCTAAACTCCAAAGTTTATGGGAGGAGCTCGCCTATCATGATGAGGAAGATACCTATTTTCCTCGAGATGTGATTCTTATCAAGAAACGTCAGGAGCGACGGCAGATCTTCAAATTTTTATATGGCCTTAATAATGAGTACAAGATACTCTAACAACAAATCATCCACAACGTTGAGACAATGACCTTGAATCAGGTTTATGCTCAGCTTGCAAGAGAAGAAAAACGAAAGCAGGTTATGATTCCGTATGTCTCGATCACACACTCTGCCTTACAGGCTGATGCTCCTTTTTCTGATAATAAGGGTCGAGGTCATGGAACTCGAGGCCTTGGTCATGGTTCTCTTTTTTGCACTCATTGCAAACATACCAACCATATGATTGACAACTGCTGGATCAAATATGGTAGACCTCCCATGCGGGGAGGCTTTGCTCATGGACGTGGTTGTTCATCAGGTGGCCGATGGGCCAATTTGTCTGTTATTGAATCCGAGGAGATGCCGTCTGCTTCCTCCACTCCTATGGTCCAGCTTTCCCAAGAAGAATATGATAACTTGATCGCCCAGAAGGCTGGCCTCTCAGTCTTAAAATCCATGGCTACTTCCAGTTCCCCAATATCTGGTACATCCACTCCTGCCTCCTTTTCCCAACCCTGGGGCATAGACACAGGGGCCACAGATCATATGACTGGTATGTAACACCTTTTTTCATCTTTTCATCCCAATTCTACTTTAGGATCAGTAAAGTTAGCAAACGGAAACCTTACTACCATTATGGGGTCAGGAACTGTTCCTCTAACCTCTATTGTCTCTCTCAACAAGACCCTTCTTGTCCCGGGTCTTGACTCCAACTTACTTTTCGTTAGTGCACTCACCAAACAATTCAACTGTGCTGCCATTTTTCTTCCATCCCATTGTATGTTTCAGGATCATAGGACGCAGAAGATGATTGGTGGTGGGCGTGAACGTGCTGGTGTTTACCAATTCGATGCTGGTGTTCAACCTCGAACAGCAGCCCATCTTCTCTCAATCACTCAGGAGGATTTTTTTCGATGGCACTGTGGATATGGTCATCCCTCTTTTTCCATTTTACGCAATTTATATCCTGCTTTAGCTTCCCACCAAGATGTTAAGACCTTTCAGTGTAATACTTGTGCTTTATCCAAGCAGAAACGTGTTTCATTTCCTTTAGTCTTGCATAAAGACTCTAGTCCTATGTTTTCTGTCATTCAATCTGATGTTTGGGGACCTGCTCCTATTCCCTCCTCCATGGGATTCCGATATTTGGTGTCTTTTATAGATTGTACTACCAAGATGACATGGATCTATCTTCTTAAAAATAAAAGTGATGTATTTGAAACTTTTAAATCTTTTCATATTTGGTTGATTAATCAGTTTGATGCAAAAGTCAAGGTCCTTCACTGTGATAATGGTGGCGAATACCTTTCCACTATTTTTCTTTCCTACCTTCGTCAGCACGGCATCGAGTCAAACACCACTTGTGCTTCCACTCCTCAGCAAAATGGGATGGCAGAGAGAAAAAACCAACAATTATTGAATATCACTCATTGCCTCCTCACTGAGATGCATGTTCCCAAACGTTATTGGGGAGATGCAATTCTCACCGCATGCTACTTGGCCAATCACCTGCCTCATTCTGCTTTGAACTTTCAGACTCCGATATCTTTGTTTAAGAAAGTTCACCATGTCACCGATATTCCTCTACTAGTTTTCGGCTGCACTGCTTATGTGCATGACTTCTCTCCATCTCGAACAAAGTTATCAGATAGATCCATCTCTTGCATGTTTGTTGGGTATTCACCTACCCAAAAAGGTTATAAATTTGTGGATCCGCATACAGGTCATCGCTATGTCACTCTAGATGCGACATTTTTTGAGTCTCTCAGTTTTTTTCTTCGACGACTTCATCTCCTCCCTTATCACCACATGTTACTCCTATCCCTTTTCTAAACTCCTCATCCCCTACCTCACCTTCTCCGTCATCACTTTCCACAACTCCACCACCGCCACCACGCCGCACCACTCGCCCCAACACCCGACCTCTCCATTTACAGGATTATGTCTGCACTCAAGCCTCATCTTTCTTGCAGCAAAGAAAAGGGCGAGCCACCACATCACTGCCTCCACCATCATCCGAAGCTCCAAGATCTGCTCCTAACTTGGCTCTCTCTGCTTCTCTGGGAAAAGGCATCCGTCCTTGCACGTTTCATCCTATTCAGCATTTCGTTTCTTATCAATCATTATCTCCATCCTACAAAACTTTTATTGCCAATGTTAATTCTGTTTCTATTCCTACACGAGTGGATGTGGCATTGGCTCACCCTCACTGGAAGCATGCTATGCTTGAGGAGATGAATGCCTTAGAAAAAAGTCAAACTTGGGAGCTTGTTGACCTACCGATCAGTAAACATGTTGTGGGCTGTAAGTGGGTTTACACTGTCAAGCATAAATCTGATGGTACCATTGATCAATACAAAGCACGCCTTATTGCAAAAGGCTTCACACAGACTTATGGCATCGACTAAACAGAAACTTTCGCTCCAGTTGCAAAAATGAATTCTATTCGGGTTCTCTTGTCTATGGCTGCAAATTTGGATTGGCCCTACATCAACTTGATGTCAAGAATGCCTTTTTACATGGTGACCTTCATAAAGAAATATATATGTCCTTACCTCCTGGGTTTCGTCGTAAGGGGGAGGACCATAAAGTTTGTCGCCTTCGCAAGTCCATCTATGGCCTTAAGCAGTCGCCACAGTCTTGGTTCAACAAATTCGCTCATGCTATGCAGGCTGCCCATTTTCATCAGTGTAGCTCCGATCATTCTGTTTTTTGGAAGCGCACCACCAATGGGCTCACCGTGGTCTTCGTCTACGTTGATGACATCATTATTACGGGTGATGATTCTACTTCTATATCCAGCATTAAGTCCCATCTTGCCGTTACCTTTGAGGTTAAAGATTTGGGCTCCTTGCATTACTTTCTTGGCATTGAGATTGCTCGCTCTCACTCTGGTATTTCCTTATGTCAAAGGAATATACATTAGACTTACTCCATGAGACGGGTATGCTGGGCTGTAAGCTTGTTGCTACTCCTCTTGAGATCAATCATCAGCTCACCTCTCTCCTTAGTGAGTCTCTCTCAGATCCTGGTCCGTATCAGCGGCTCATTGGCCATCTTATTTACTTAACTATTACAAGACCCGATATTTCTCATGCTGTGAGTGTGCTCAGTTAGTTTATGCACTCCCCACTTGCTACCCATTTGGATGCCGCCTATCGTGTTCTCCGTTATCTCAAAGGTTCCCCTAGTAAGGGCCTTCTTTATTCCAGACATGAACACTTGTCTATTTCTGTTTTTTCTGATGCAGACTGGGGTCGGTTCCAAAGATGACCGGAAATCTACAACCGGTTACTGCTCGTTTGTGGGGGGAAACTTGGTTACTTGGAAAAGTAAGAAGCAGCCGGTTGTTTCTTGATCCAGTGCTGAAGCCGAATATAGGGCTATGGCCCATACGACTTGTGAGTTACTTTGGCTTAAGAAATTTATGTCCGAGCTTGGCTTCTCTCCATCTAGACCTATGCTAATGATGTGTGATAATTAGGCTGCCATTCACATTTCTAACAATCCGGTCTTTCATGAGCGCACAAAGCATATTGAGGTGGATTGCCATTTTATTCGAGAGAAAATTAAATCCCATGAGATTATAACTCCACATGTTCGCACTGGGGACCAACTGGCAGATATTTTTTACTAAACCTTTTTCACGTGATCAACATGACACAATCACTTCCAAGCTTGGTCTTTCGAATATCTTTAGACCCAGCTTCAGGGGGAGTGTTGAAGGAACGAGGAGTCGTCCGAATCCAACCAGCTCATCTGCCAACTCATCCGCAGATTCTTCGTGATAGCATCGTATCCATTCCAGCCTCTGTAATCTCTGTAGATTCATCTTCTTCATTGTTTTCTACTTTTAGCTTTCCTCCATTTCTTGTATAAATACCGATGGTGTGCTGCTCAAATGAAATAAGCCTCTTCTTTCCCAAATCATGTATTCCAACATAAGGACCAGTAATCTATCCTATTAGGGCCATCATAAAAACTATTTATAAAAAAATTAAAATTAAATTAAATAAATAAATAAATAAAAATTTTAAAGAAAAGAACAGAAGTTACACTTAATGGATGATTCAGAGAATTACTTTGCATAGATAAATTTGGATCATTAAGAAGAAGAATTTCAGTGGACCATATTCAACTGGATAAATGGACGGTCAGGATCATCACTGAACCACAGTTTATTTGTGATAGTACCCAAAGTATAAGCGGCTCGAATCATTGGATGATCTTAGAATGTAGGCATACAGATTGCAGAGGCAAAATAAACAAACAGAATCCATTTTCGGTTATACTCACACAAAGCCCACACCAAAGCTCTGCTATGGTTTTTTTTTTTAAAAAAAAAAAAAACTTTTTTCTAAGATATTTCAAGATACTAAAAATATGACTTCAATAATAAAATAAATAAATAAATACAAGTGACTTATTTGGCCTAGGGCAGAGTAGTATAATCTATGCAAAAATGGTAATCTGGAAAGGGTAATGGTAATCTGGAAAGGGTAGAAATGGAAAGAAAGCATCAAAAGAGAATGAGGTTTTAGATTTTACAAGGCTACCTGGGTTTTGGAGGATAGAGCAGAAAGAGAAGGTGTGGAGAAGCAGGTGTTGCAGAGTGCACAAGACATGGCTAAGCAGCGTCTGTCTTCTCATGGGCCAGAATCACCCAACAAACGGCCATCGAAATGCTATCTTTAAAGCAGGCTATGGTGGCGCACGTTAGCGTTCTGGGACGATTGCGCGCGTATTAGGGGAGGGGGATGACAGCTCCGCGGGTGAGGCCCTACCCGTGGGACCCACCTCGACTTATGTGTTCTATATCCAGGCCGTCCATCCGTTTTTCCAGAGAGTCGGGATCCTCTGTTATCAGGTCAACAGAGAATTCCTTTACCCTAATGGTTTGGCGTCCGAAGCTTTTTTTTATTTTTTTTATTTTTTTAGTGAGTGGTGACGTGGACCAATGAGAATTTGAGTATCAGGAATTCTCTGTTGACCAGATAACAGAGGATCCGGACTCTTTTCCAGATCATTTTAGGACAAAAGATAAAAACGAGGTAGATCCGAATCTAAGGTGAACTATACAATAGGGACTGAATTTCCACCGTTAATAGGTCCATGTGGCCACAAAAGTTTTGGATCTAGTTGATATTTGTGTTTTCATTTCATCCATGTCTCCGTGACATTATCAACGGCTTGGATGACCACTAAATATTATAATAGGCAGTTGGAAATTTTTGAAGGTGGGCGTTCAATCAGTGTGTGTAATCCACCTAATAACAAGGTTTGTGATGTTGTTGATATCTTAAATCTGTCCACCTAATAACAAGGTTTGTGTCTTTGTTGATGTCTCAAATCTCTCCACTTACTAACAAAGTTTGTGATGTTGTTGATGTCTTTAATCTATCAGCAGTAAGATATGTGGATGCTATTGACAGATCACTCGATGCCATCAAATAGTGTTGATGTTAAGAAAATATGGGAAATCTATGTTGGTTGCTGGAATATTTTAGTATTGTTACTCAATGTCATCGAAGGTGTTTGATGCCATCGATAGATTCTCGATGTGTGATCGATGCCATCAAAGTCCTATTAAAGATGCACGTAGAATTGCGTAAGTGCAAAATTAGTTTCCTATTACCAGTGTAACATTATATATATTAAGTGTAATCAAGATTTGAGAGAGAGAGAGAGAGAGAAATGTTATAGGGTTTTCTGATTTGTTCTAAAGGTTTCAATGGCATAGCTAGGACTTGTAAAGGCGATTCGAGACTTGTTTTTTTTTAATTATTATTTTACACACGCACACATACCCCGCACACTCACATCGTAGTGGGATTTCACCACCTATGGGTACTCGAACCCTTGACCATGTGTTGAAACTCCTTAAAGTCTACCACCAGAGCAAGAGTTAGGACCCATTTGAGGCTTGTTCAAATCAATAAGACTCTATCTTTTGTAATTTATGCTTTCATGGTGTAGTACTCGTCGCTTTGTGCCGTGGTTTTTTCCCACAAAGGTTTTTTCGCGTTGATTTTGAATTGTTCTTGTTTGGACTTGGTTGTGCGATTGCAAATACTTTGCTTGATTCGTCTCTAGGTGTTTCTGTAATTTCCAACAAGTAGTACCAGAGCAAACGTTAGTAAGCAAATCGAATTTAATAACAACATATCAATAGCATCTAATCCAAAGTTCGATATAGAAAAATATTTCGGCAAAAACAAGTTTGTACTATGGGAAGTTAAGATGAGCAATATCCTAGTTCAGCAAGTATTGGACGATGCTTTCCTTAAAAAGTAACTGGAATCTATGATAGAAGATGAATGGAACAAGATGAATAGGAAAGTTATAACCTCTATCCAATTGTGCTTAACAGATAAGGTCATTTATAACGTTGTAAAAGAGAAAATTGCAATAAGTAATGAGCAAAATTAGAGTATATATATGCAAAGAAGTCTCTTGAGAATCGCTTGTATTTGAAGCTTTAGTTGTTCATATGAAGATAGCGGAAGGGGTTGACGTTGAAGCCCACATTAGTAACTTCAACAGATTGATTTGTAAATTGTTGGATGTTGAGGAAATAATGAAAGATGAAGATCAAGCATGTATACAGTTGAATTCTCTCACAGCATCATATAAGCCGTTCAAGGACTCCTTATGCACCTATAGAACAACTATTAGCATTGAGACCGTTATTTCAGCCATTTAGTCGAAGGCAATGAGAAAGAAAAATGGTAATGTGAGTGCTTCTCTAGATGCACTGGTTATGAGAGGGGAAAATTATGAGCAGGACAGTGGATTTTCACGATCGAGGTCCAAATCTAAGGACAAGGGCAAAGGCAAGTTGAAGTGCTGGGATTATGGCATGTCAGGGCATATGAAAAGGGATTGTCAGAATCCTAAGTAAAGAAAGGAGAATTTAAATGGTTCTTATAGGGAAGTCAAATACTGTAGAATCCGGTAAGAAAGCAAACAGTAATGACTTGCTGACCACATCAATATCCAGGTACTTCGACGAATAATGGATTTTAAATACGGGGGCTTTATACTGCATGACCCATCATCGAAATTGGTTCACCAGTTACAGTGAGTGTGATGGTGGCCAAGTGTTTACAGGTAATGATAATACGTGTAAAGTGATAGGTGTTAGATCGGTGCGCATCAAGATGTTTGATAACATGGAGCGTATCTTGACCAAAGTAAGACACGTTCCTGATTCGAGAAAGAGTCTGATATTTCTAGGAGCACCTGAGGCGCATGGGTGCAAATTTATCGGGTTCGATTGTGTCATTGATGTCTCAAATGGAGCACTCATAGTCGTGAAGGCACAGAGGAACATAAATCTCTGCAAGTTGATCGGGAGCACTTCATCGAGTAGAGCTGCGGCGTCTGAAGCGGATTCCACGTCTGCATGTATATGACATGCACGCTTAGGCCACGTGAGCGAGCAGGTCATGAAGGTACTTTCTTACCGTTGTTTAAATCTAGTTTTTAAAAGCATTGATTTTAGTATATGCGAGCATTGTATATATGGTAAACAGTTAAGGTTGTCTTTTAAGTATGAGAAACATGTATGTAAGGAGGTTTTATATTATATGCATTCTGATTTGTGGGGGTCGACGCCCGTGGTTTCTAATGAAGTGTCGTTATGGTTTGTCACATTCATTAACGACTACTCTAAGAGAGTGTGGGTTTATTTTATGAAAAATAAATCTAATATTTTTTCCAAATTCAAACAGTTGAAGGCGATGTTAGAAAAATAGTCATAACGAAAAGTGAAAGTGTTAAGGACGGATAACTATGAAGAATTCACTTATGCGGATTTTAATTGGTACTGTAAAGATGAACTTTATTAGGCACAATATAGTGAACTACACACCATAGCAAAATGGTGTGGCTGAGCGGATAAATCAGACTCTCTTATAGAGGGTCCGATGCAAGATCAGTAATGTTAGGTTTGATAAGGAATTATAGACAGAGGACGTTAACACGGCTTGTTACTTAGTGAATCGGTCTCCTTCTATAGTCATTAAATATAAAATACCATAGGAAGTGTAGAGTAGTCAACAGGTAGACTACTCAGGACCGCGTGTATTTGGTTGCGATGCTTACTTTCACGTATTGTCAATTGAGAGAGATAAGCTGGACCAAATGGCTAAAAAGTACATCTTTATCAGTTATAGCTGTGTGAAATGGTACAGACTATATGACTGGATCACACGAAAAATCATCCTTAATACTGAAGTCGAAATCGACGAAGGATCCTTGTTCCGAAAGAATGAACACAAGTAAGCAGAATAGTTAGTTGTAAATGTTCAGATAGACAAGGATGAGACACAGGTTGATACTGAGACACAGACAGAGGTACAAGAGCAAGTGGAGCAGTCACCTGTGAGAAGAAATTTGCCAAGGGATCTCAGGTTATCGGCGAGATACATGGATGACTCAAATGTTGCATTTTCCCTCAACACGGATGAAAGGAATCCGTCTACTTTTCAGAAGGCTCTTGATGAGCTAGTTGCTGAAAAGTAGCAAGCAATTATGCATGATGAGATGGACTCATTATACAATATGAGACGTGGGAGCTAGTGGAGCTTCCCATCCGCAGTAAAGCGATTAGGTGCAAGTGGATTTTCAAAAAGAAACAATATAAGTACAAAACAAGGTTGGTAGCGAATGAATATGCTCAGAGAAAATGTGTGAAGTTTACTGAGATATTCACGCCGGCAGTAAAGCAAGCATCTATCATATTTATATTGGCGTTAGTTACCTAATACAATCTCGAGCTAGAACAAATGGATATGAAAACTGCCTTCATACATGAGGAATTGGAAAAGCATATTTACATAAAGTAACAAGAAGGTTTCGAAATACGATAGGCATAAAACAAGGTGTGTAGGTTAAAGAAGTCGTTATACGGGTTGAAATAGTCGCATGGGCAGTGGTATAAGAAATTTGATTATTTCATGGTGATTCAGAAGTTTACTAAGAGTGATTATGATCACTGTGTCTATTACAAGACACTAAGTGATGAAAAATTCATATATTAGTATTGTATGTTGATGACATGCTCATCATCAGTCATAACATATTTGAGATTGGCATACTGAAAACTCAACTATCAGGGATATTCAATATGGAAGATGTAGTGTAACGCCCTGAAATTCGAGGGTCGAGCATAACTCAGCTCCCGAGTTTCAAAACATCACTTATGCAACATATTTAATGATGAATGTATGTTGTCTGTATGAGTACATAAAACAAGGAATAGATTAAGCCAAACTGCAAACATAATTCAGGGATAAGTGAAGAACGCAAGCGGAAGACTTAAAGAAATATATGTGTACATGTGCAAATCCCTGAAATACATATACATACCAGGTCGTATTACAAGTGTTGCTATCAAAATTACAAGTATCAAATGACATCATCTATTCCCAAAAAGAAATCCCAGAATCTCACGCATCAGAACAAGGCTCACTAGAACCCGCCTGAAAACTGCATAAAAGAAAATGCAGCCTCATCATCCTCGAACTCCTGCTCTGCCTCAGAGGTCGCATCAACATCTGCATCTAAGATAGAGTCTGGTGGGTGTTTAAGCACCGCCCCAGAACGTGGGAATGAGTGATCAACTCAGTGGAACAATATAGCAAAGGTAAACATGTTATCAATTCAATCAAGCAGTAATGATAAAGCAGAACAATCAAACATGTCCTAAGTACTCTTGTTAGTGCAAGGATGTATGTAGAATGATGCGTGCCCTCGCTAGTACACCCTCAGCGTCTTCATCTTACGTTACACATGACATCACCTCAAGTGCTCCACCTCTTCCAGGCACATGCAATGCGGTGCATGAACATGATTACCAAGTTGTTATTAGTCCTTTTCATACAGCAAGATTGGGAAGCTAAGGTACCTTCCTCATATCAATTTCCACACAGTGATCCATTCTAGGGTCGTCAGTCCTAGGTAATCTCAGACGATCATATGGTTTTACGTTGTTGCAAAGGGCTCGTCACCAATCAATGCACGCCTATCATACCTTCGTTACTACAATAAGGCCCGTCACCTCAATGCGGTATCCAAGTATGCTCGAGGTCACTACAAAGGGCTCGTCACCAATCAATGTAGGCCGACGGCACGAATATAGTGTCCCATACCACCATAATTGGCTCACGAGTTTGGTTGCTCACTGGTCACTACGGGGAGGCTCGTCACCCCAGCGTAGGCCGACAGCTCGACCACGGTGTCCCATACCACCATGTCCGGCTCATGAGTCTTAGCGGATCAAGGTACAACGGTTAATGGAATTTCATCGGTAAGTTTGGTACCCTAGATTCAAACAATAGCGTCCATACATGGTGAACATACATCGGACAATCGGGTTACTTGACGAACTCGACTAGCACGAGCGCACGTTGAGTTGAACGACATAGAGTGCGCAAACACTCCGTGTGGCCAAACCACTGCCGACAATTCTAATATGACTCGAGTTCATCAAATCACGTCCTTCGTGACGAAAGCAAACTCAGCCACGAACTCAAGGCCGATTACCGATTTCCTAGACTAATCATAGTCCCAAACATATTCCACTACAACGGATATTCATATCAACAATTTAGAATAGTAATGGAACAATAATTCAAATCATGTAGTATGTGAACATTTGCAGAATATCAACTTAGCATGGATTTAAACATAAGTAATACTTGAAATTAAACAACAAAGAATGTGACTTGCATGTAGGAAATCATACACACCAAGAAGAGAGTTGAGAATCACTTCTCAACACCCGCAAATAGGACAATATATAGCATTATAAACCATTCAGATATTTCTACAAACACTTAAACTACAAAGTTCAACATACATGACGCATGTTGAAATACACGCATTTGAACAATTCCTTTTGCCAAGGAGTTGTCACACATACAATTAGCATAAGTACACGACAGTTAATCATGGCAAGTACAAGTTCATATTTTATACGTATACGGTACTTCCTACATACACATAAAATACACAAATCTCAATATAACACATGCATATCAGGAACGCAAGATAAACATAGCATTTGACATGTGCAATTTCATTCATAACAAGAATAAACCATTAGCTAACATTGAAAGCCTTGAAAACCATAACCTATACGAGTATAGTCCACACCTTAAACCAGAAAAGAACACCGAACTGATTCAGACGATATGTCTTCGTCAACGACGACAAGATAGCCTAAAGCAAGAATAGAAATAAGCTACTACAACACATAGACTCTTCGAAGCTCTAAAACAGATTAGGGTTAGGTTAACTTACCCAAGAAGGAACTTAGAATCGCCGGAATAACGATTCAAAAGTGATGGTTAAAGGATGTAGAGTAACAGGAAAGAATCTGAAGATGATTCACCAACTTCTCTCTCACTTTCTCTCTCTTTTCCTCTCTCTTTCTTAGCTAGGGTTAGGAAATTCGTATGGAAAAGAGAGTGAGGGTTTTAAGGTCTATATAGAGGCCTAATATTGAAGAAAATAGCCCCAGGGCCAAGATATACTTAGGTTATAACCAAATCAGGCCTCTCTCGATCCAACGGAGCACTTCCGGTGGTCCTTTTTCCACGTGCGGTCGGACTTAAGCTCACTGACCATGGATCTAGGTCAGGCTGAGTTTTCGTACTGATCGGCTTTACAGATCAACCGTGGCGGACCACACTCAATTCAACGGTCACCGGAACTCGATTAGGTCCACAAGCATAATGACATGCCTGGGCCATCTTCCCTGATCCGATGGTGAAATTGGGTCAGAATCCAATGGTCAGATTGCTTAAAATCGTCGCGCAAGCGACACGACTCAGATTTCATAAAATCACATTTAATTTCTCACCGTTCTCACACTCTTCACTCCGGACTCAATCAAATCGACCCAGAACATCATCTGGACTTAATTTTTGAGGTGATGGCCAAGTCCAACATGGTGACCATAACAGCCTAAGATCATCGCTATCGGACTTTCGACGCGCGGTCTAGGTCCGATTCAAAGCTTCTAAAAATTTCCAAGAGCAACTGGATTTAGCGATGAATCCCAGATTTTAGAGTAACATAGCGCTAACTATTCTACAGGTTTTGAGTCATGCAGATCAAATTTAAAGTGATTGATGCAAATTTCACAAGCAATCGAGTTTAGCGATAATTACCCCACGACTAGCTTCTAAGGGAAAAATAGAGGTAGTACTCGGGTCTTGGCACAAAATTTTTCGGGTCATTACATATAGGGGCTACAAAAATGGTTATCGGTATTGGCATACACAGACAATAAGATGAATAGGTTATAATTATCTCAGGCAGAATACCTTGAAAATGTACTGATGAAGTATGGGATGAACAATGCAAAGTTTATCAACGTTCTCCATACGACTCATTTTAAGCTATCTTTTAAACATTTTATTAAAACAAATGAAGAAAAGTAAGATATGTCTTGTGTACTTCATTCGACCGCAGTTGGCAACCTAATGTATGTCATGGTCTATATAAGACCAGACATTCCACATGAGGTGGGTGTTGTTAGCAGATACATGTATAACCTCGGTAAGCAACATTAAGATGCAATGAAACGACTACTTTGATATATTCAAGGTACACAGGACTACGTCTTATCATTTGAAAAATCATGAGACAAGTTAGTAAGCTATGTGGATTCAAATTGTGCATGCAGTGTTGATAATAGAAGGTTGACTTCTGATTGTTAGTTTGTACTAGCGGGTGAAGCGATTAGTTCGATGTCAAAGCTTCAGTCTGTGGTGACTCTTTTCACAACCAAAGCTAAGTATATGGTAGTAATAGAAGCGCTCAAGGAATGTGTGTTGGTTGAGGTGAATGATAAATCAGTTAAGGCTTCAGTCGGAGCTCGTGCCAATCAATTGTGATAGCAAAAACATGATTAATTTGGCTAAGAATTCTGTTTTATCAATCACCTACTAAATATATTAATGTGCGTTGTCATTTTATCCAGCATGTGCTTGATGAAGGAGGTGTGACTCTAGAAAACATTCACGCAGGTGTGAATCCGGCTGACATGCTTACGAAGGTGGTTCCCATAGAGAAGTTCAAGTTCTGTTCAACTTGATCTCTAAGCTTGGTGAAGGCATAAATGGAAGACGGAGTATGCATGAGAAGCGATGGTGGAGCTATAATGCAAGACAGAATTAGAGATGATGATAAAGAGCTATGATGAATGAAGATTGAAGACATAATGGATAATGTTGTTGATGTCTTAAATACGTCAATAACAAGGTATGTCAATGTCTTCGACAGACCACTTGATGCCATCAATAGGTGCTCGATGTCATTAAGAAAATCTATAAAATCCATGTTGGTTGCTAGAACATTTTAGTGTTATTACTCGATGGCATCAAAGATATTCGATGCCATCGACAGATCCTTGATGGGTGGTCGATGCCATCAAAGTCCCATTGAAGATGCACGCAGAATTGTGTAAGTGCGGAATTGGTTTCCTATTCCGAGTATAACATTATATGTATCAAGTGTAATCCGAATTTAAGAGAGAGAGAGAGAGAGAGAGAGAGAGAGAGAGAGAGAGAGATGTTATAGGGCTTTCTAATTCATTATGAAGGTTTCAAGGGCATAGCGAGGACTTATAAATGTGATTCAAGGCTTGTTCAAATCGGTAAGACTCTATCTCTTGTAATTTCTACTTTCATAGTGCATTACTCATCGCTTTGTTCTGTGATTTTTTTCTGTGAGGATTTTTTCGTGTAAAATTTGGATTGTTCTTGTTTGGATTTGGTTGTGCGATTACGATTATTTTGCTTGATTCGTTAATGAGTGTTTTTGCATTTTCCAACAAAACTATCATAATCCATGATGGGGTGGACCTTTTCAACTAATCACCTTATCCAAATAACTGCCCATATCACTCAGGTAATAGCTTAGTGGGTGTTACCCCTACCATACGGGGCCCACCTTGATGAATATATTTTATATCCAAGCTCCTCAACTCATTTTAAAACATCATTCCAGAACTTATGTAGATTAAAATATCGAGTGGACCACATCAATAGAAAAAGTAGTGAAGGATAATTAAAAGCTTTTTACCATGTCACAAAAGTTTGAGATCAAACTAATATTTGTATTTTGCCTTTCATCCAATTTTGGATAACTTTATCAACAATTTGAATGAAAAATAAACATTATGAATCTACCTACTGTAGGCCTTGGAAAGTTTTTAATAGTTAGCATTCAATAATCATTGTTTCTCATGGTGTGGTCACCTGAGATTTGTTTTAATAGTTAGCATTCAATCATCATTGTTTCTTATGGCGTGGTCACCTGAGCTTTGGATGTGCTTAATTTTTGGCATAACATCTTAAAATAGGCTAACGAATGGACGGAGTGGATATACAACATATCATCTAAGTGGGCTATATAATAATGGTAGCATCCACTGGGCTGTTACTCGGGTAATACTTAATCCGTGCCTGTCCACCATTACGTTTTATTTACTTTATAATACTGGGACATGAGTCTAAAAATCAAGCAGGAAAAAAAAAAAAAAAACTGATGTGGGCCATGGCACACAAAAAGCTGGATTGAAAGCCCACTGTTAAAAACTTTGTGGGGCCACAAAAGTTTTGTATCAGGATTGAAAAAAGACCATTGGATATTTTTTATTGTTAACCGTCCAATAAATGTCCACCAATCTAATGGTCAGATTATCAAATGTGCGTGATGTTTTGTTGATGATATATCTAACTTGTAAAGTTAATTTGGACTGTTTAGTTTCATTTGTTTCTAACCAATTTCCAAGTGCCTGTGTATAATCAATCGCAATCTACAGTGTTTTTCTCTTCGTACCATACTTCTAGTCGTGCAGCCATTGCGACTTGTATGTGCAATCTAGTCCGTCCATCGGTTGCTACAGATCATTTTAGAACATGATCCTACAAATTAGTGGGCCTGTTTGGATGCCTGTAAGTTCTTTTAAGTTGTAAGTGACTTACCTGTAAGTCACTTACAGATGAAAGTTACTTACAGGTAACTCATTTGGATGTAAGTTGTAAGTCATTTACAGGTAAGTTAGTTTTTCTGTTTGGATAACCTATAAGTTACTTACAGGTAGAAAGCTGTATATTCACATCGAATAGAGCTTAGATTGGGGAATCGTTCTAAAATGTTATAATCATATAAAAAAAATATATGGGATCAAATATGTTATTTTGTTAAGCCCATTAAGATGCATATTTGAGATAATTATTAAGCTAAACCAATCATCAAGTAGGCTATAAAAATGGGCCCACGAATTCAAAATATCTATAGTATGGAATAATAACTCAATTTAAGCATTGAGAATAAACTTAAAAACATTAATAGAAAATCTAATAATTAAATTACATTATCAATGTCTTTTTTAATTATAGAAATTACATTTAAAACTTTTCACTTGGGAATCATCCTCTCCAGCCATTCACTCCTTTGAATAAGACTTATTCCAAAGTGTACATCAATGGCCCGCATTAAACTGAAGAAATGCTATCCATGGTCAGCCCTACTGCGGCCTAGATTGCTGAACCATGGCTCCAATTATAAAAATCAAGAATCAAATGTACTGTGGATATTTGCAGTTGAACAGTTATTAATGATCAAGTGAAGAATTGGAATATGGTCCATCCAGAGTGGGTCCATTTGAACAATGCCCTTGGTTGCAAGGGCCATAAGAATAAATAGGATTTATGTACCAGATACATGATGAATTCATGGTTTTCTGATCCAGGCCACTGGTCCGTATAAGGGAACTGTGGTTGCTGGCCAATGAAAACTTACACCATAAGCATACGTCCAACCAATCAAATCTCAATGGGCTTCTACTATGAATGGAAAGGCCCCACAGTCCATGCAAACTAGAAAATCCAAACCATCTAGAAATGTCGAGAAAGGTGGGCCTAAAATCCCCAATGGAGAAACTGCAGCATATTTTAACATGCCATTTCTTCCTCCGTGAAAAACCTGACAATACAAGCAAGGTGGGCCTAAAATCCCTGATAGAGAAACGGTTGGGTGGAGTGGATATATAACACATCATCAAGGTGGGCCCACGGCAGGGGTAACACCCAGTAGTAGTCAGAATGCGTACCGAGTTGTTGCTATACTTTTTTTATATTAAGTAAATTCAGTTGGGCCCACTATAAATGTATACGGTTTATTCAATCCGTCCATCCATTTTTTCATCTAGATGTAGATGTTGAGCCATAAATTTAAGAATATCCAAAGCTCAAGTGGACCATACCACAGGAAACGGTGGAAATACTGATTTGGACCGTTGAAACCTTTTTAGTGGCCGTAGAGATCTTTATTTGTCATCCAACATGTTCATAAGATCACAAACACCTGGATGAAGGGAAAAAAAATAAAAAAAATCATCTTGATCCATTACTTTTGTGGCCACCCAAAAAATTTCAACGGTATACACTCAATTCACACTATTTCGTATGTTGTGGTCCACTTGATTTTTGGATATAACTAATTTTTAGGATCAGGACTTAAAATTAAGTATTAAAATGAATGGACAGTGTGGATCAAATACATATATAATGGTGGATCCCACAGAGTTTACGCATTACTCAGCACGCGATCCCTTCCGTTTTCAAAGGAGAAAAAAAGGGTAGATGAAACCCTACCGTCATAGGAGGAGAAGAGACGGAAGGCGGTAACGGCGGCGAGAGATTGCAGAGACGGAAGGCGGTAACTACGGCGAGAGATTGCAGAGACGGAGAGAGATTGCACAGAGGGAGGGGGAGAGAGATTGCAGAGGGAGAGAGAGCTTGGGATGGAGAGACGAAACCTGCAATCCCCTTTTTATAGAAGCTTATCAATGGTGGTTGTTGGTTTGGTAAATGGCGGTTGTTGGTGCGGTGATAATGAAGCTTTGCTGCGGTAATAGTGTTGTAGGATGTGGATTGGCTGAACTGCTGCAAGGCTTGCCGGAGTTCCTTCAATGGCTGGTGCTTCTTCTTCATTGGCTGGAGCTTCATGGCTATAATGGTGGTTGGTGGGTTGGTGCGTTTCTCCCTCTTCCCCTCTTTTTAAAAATCTGACCGTTGAGCCTGTAAGTGACTTACAGGGAAGTGACTTCCCACCCCCATCCCCCTGCAGTTTTTTGGTAGATTTGCCTGTAAGTGACTTACATGTTGAAAGTTACTTACAGGTGATTTTTCTCCCCCAAACACCACCTGTAAGTGACTTCCCTGTAAGTCACTTCCCGCTTACCCAACTTACAGGCATCCAAACAGGCCCTTAGATCCAAAACTCAAGTGGGCCACGCAACAGGAAACGGTAGGGATGGGGACGCCGAACGTTGAAACCTTTTGGAGTGGGAAAAAAAGGAGTGCAGATTGAAATGGGGTAATGATCGATCTGCAGCGTGAAAAATGGATGGGCCAGATTCAAAAGGCAAAACTCAAGAGCTGGTCTATAGCCATCCTCGTAGTGGTCCATGAAATCAACGCTCGTGATCAGCATAAAGCTTTACCTGATATGCTGAGGCGGCAATGCCTGCATAGTATGACGTGGACCCCACCGAGAGCAACCCTCTCCACCTTCCTTTCCCGCCAAAACCAGCATTCAAATCTCCCCACCCAAAACCCCTTCATTCACAAACTCCGGAATTCCGGTGATCTCAAAACTACAATCTCAACCCATTCCACCATCCTCAAATCCGGACTCTCCAACGACACCTTCACAAACAACCATCTCCTGAATTCTTACCTCAAACTTCACCAAATAGAGCATGCACGCCAACTGTTCGATGAAATGCCCCAACGAAATGTCGTCTCATGGACTGCTCTGATGGCTGGATACATCGACGTGGGCCAACCCGACGAGGCCCTCTGCCTCTTTAACAACATGCCCCGAAACAAGATTCGGCCGAACGCCTTCACTCTTGCAACAGCTGTGAACTCTTGCTCGGTACTCTCTGATTTAAAGACAGGTCGAAAAATCCACGCCCATGCTGAGATTGCCGGTTTCCGATCGAACCTTGTAGTCTCAACTGCTCTTATTGATATGTATGGGAAGTCGAATGATGTAGATAATGCTCGACGGGTTTTCGATGAAATGGTGGATAAGAATGTTGTTTCGTGGACTTCCATGATTTCAGCCTATGCCCAGAATGCACATGGCCATGACGCACTTGAGCTGTTTGGGGAATTTCTCCGAGAAGGCCCTGCAGCAACAGCTCCGAACCACTTCACGTATGCAAGTGTTCTCAATGCGTGCGCGAGCTTGGGTACATTAGCTGTGGGGAAGGCAACACATGTGGCTGTGATCCGCTTCGGTCACCATGTGAACAATGTCGTCGCGAGTGCACTCGTTGACATGTATGCGAAATGCGGCTGTATTGGTTATGGTGACAAGGTGTTTCAGCAGATAAAGGACCCATCTGTGATCCCATATACATCTATGATCGTTGGGGCAGCAAAGCATGGGATGGGGAAATTCTCTCTTGATCTCTTTGAGGAAATGCTTGCCAAAGGAGTTAGACCGAACGGAATCACGTTCATCGGCATCTTATATGCTTGTAGCCACTCAGGTCTCATCGACATTGGCCTCGAGCACTTGAATTCCATGGGAAAGAAGCATGGAATAACACCTGATGCAAAACACTTTACATGTGTAATTGACATGCTTGGCCGTGCGGGCCGCCTAGACGAAGCCTATGAATTGTCGAAGAACAATATCCCAATGGAAGCAAACGACGCAGCGCTCATGTGGGCCGCATTACTATCAGCGAGTAGGAACCACAACAGATTAGACCTTGCTGTTGAGGCTGGTAAGAGGCTAATAGAATTGAACAAACAAGTGGCAACAACATATGTTACAATTTCAAATGTGTATGCATCAGTTGGAAGGTGGGAGGATGTTCGAGATATCCGGTCTGAAATGAAACTGCGTGGGGTGCGCAAGGAACCTGGGTGCAGTTGGGTTGAGGTGAAAAACAATACGTTCTTGTTCTACGCAGGGGACTTGTCGACATGCCCGCGTGCAAGTGAGGTTGCAGTTGTTTTGAAGGATTTGGAAGTGAGAATGAAAGAAAAAGGGTATGTGGGTGGTGGATTGGTGCTTGTTGATATTGAAGATGATGAGGCCAAGGAGGAAATGGTGGGCCACCACAGTGAGAGATTAGCTCTGGGGTTTGCATTGATAAGCATTCCAAAAGGAGTGACTATTAGAGTAATGAAGAATCTAAGGATGTGTGGGGATTGTCATGAGGCCTTTAAACTAATTTCTGAGATTGTGGGGAGGGATTTTGTGGTGAGAGATGTGAATAGATTTCACCACTTTAGAGATGGGTCTTGCAGTTGTGGAGACTATTGGTGAGATCCTCATCAAACAGTTTTGTATAGTTTGTATGTTGGAATATTTGGTTGAATTAAATAGACTATTAAAAATTTGAGAACCAAAAAAGAAAATAAAATTAGAGATAGAAAACTTATACATTTGAGTCGAGGTGTGACGTGAGTCACTCGGCTCGAAATCGAATTTGCTCTCCTTGGACAGCGTCCCAAGTGCAACAGGTTTCCAGAGCTATCGACCTCCAGGATACAACGACTATGACCCGGTCCTAGTGGTGCACTCACTGTACGTGGGCTCAAACCACCTGCAGTTTAACCCGAAAGTGCTAAGTTGACTCAGCTATGAACTCAGTAAAATTCTTAGAAGCAGAGAGAGTTTTATAAGACGAGAGGAGAAAAGTTTCTCGTACTTTTAGAAACAGGAACGGAAGTCCTTATATAGACTCTGAAGTGGTGCATAAGCACCCTTTAGAAAGGGTCAAGTCCATTGGGTGTAAACCCAACAGATGCGACCAACCGGAACGGACACATCTCTCTGGTTTAAAATGAAAAGGCGTAAGTGCGAGTACACTCTCGCAACTAAAGTCCCACGAGTGCACTCGCACCGCACTTGCACCTGCACCCGCACCCATGTCCAGCCCGTCCCGTCGCGTCATGCAAGCGCACACGGACACGGACTCGGCTTAGCCGTGCGAGTGTGTGGTCAATGACATAGATTAGAGCTATTGGCATACCCCTCCCTCATGACCAAACCAAATTCACATGTCCCCTGAATGGGGCTCAAGCCCCAAGGCAAAATGCTATCTTATATACAAGAAAATTTTCTTTGGGAAATCCGATGTGGGACAAAACCCACAACCCAAAAGCACCAAAAATTTCAAATGTGGAGGGAAACCGAAAAATTTGAAAACCAAATTTTTAATGTTTACTTTGAAACAAAATACAACAATCCTCCACATGTTTCAAAATAAAAATCTTTTAGGTTAAAGCGTAATAGTTGTGCAATGGTGCCGGTGTCACTATAAACTTGAATCGACATTAAAGTAAGCAAGACAAGTTTACAGGAATCAGGTGACACCATAGTCTTGAACCTGAATCCTTTTAATGTAAATCGCAAGTACATGTCACTCACACAACTCTTCCTCTGCAAGTGATTCTGCGATTTGGTGCGTTTCGGCCATACACCATTACCTGAATTTCATGAGTGCTCTAGAGAATTTCGCCTAGATTCTCATAGGAAGCGATCTCCAAATCCACACCCATATAGGTGAATTCCATCAAGTGTATGCAGCAATTGTATACACCACCAAATATATGGCTATAGATCCATTAAGAGTTCTAAAAAACTCATCCTTCTGCGTTGTTGCTCACATTGTACACTATAGAAGGGGCTCATATAACTCAGTGCAATCGTCTACCTCGTGTCTTGTTGTTTATCCCATTAAACTTATCTCATGGGATCTCCACTTGTATAGGTTGGGTTGCCGACACTGACAGCTCATATATTAGGCTCAACCTCATTCCTTTCGATGTATCATTGACTAATCTTTTATATAGTCCTTTGGTCTGAGGATCAACCAGATTTTTTTTTATGACCTTACAAAGTCAATAGAAATGACTCCATCACACAACATGTGTTTCAGTAAGTTGTGTCTGAGTCTAATATGCCTGCTTTTTCCATTATATATTTTACTCTTTGCTTTTGCTATAGCCGCTTAACAATCACAATGAATAAACACGACCGATACAGGCTTTGACCACAATGGTATATCAGCTAAGAGATTTATAAGCCACTCGGCTTCTGATCCAGCCTTTTCTAAGGCAATAAGCTCGGATTCCATAGTTGATCGAGTGATACATGTCTGCTTGATAGACTTCCAAGAAACTGCTCCTCCACCCAAAGTGAAAACATATCCACTAGTGGATTTTGTCTCATCTGAATCACTGATCCTGTTAACATCTTTGTATCCTTCGAATACAACAAGAAAACCATTATAATGTAAATCATAGGCCATGTTGCCTTTTAGGTATCTTAAAATCCTAGACAAGGCATTCCAATGCTCTTTTTCAGGGTTATGTGTATATCTACTTAGACTTCCTATTGCAAAAGTTATGTATGGTCTAGTGCAGTTTATTAGATACATGAGGCTACCAATTATTCTGGAATACTTTAATTAAGACATATTACTTCCTGTATTCTTCATGAGAGTCACACTATAATCATAAGGTGTACTGACAGGTAAACAATTAAAATGGTTAAAGTTTCTCAATAACTTCTCAACGTTATGAGATTGTGATAATATAATAATACCATCTTTCCTAGTTACTTCAATACCCAAAATTAAATTAGCCTCTCCTAAGTTTTTCATGTCAAATTTAGATGACAAGAATTTCTTAGTCTCAATAACTAATTTAATATTAGTTCAAAAAATAAGCATGTTATCAACATAAAGGCATATAATAACATAATCATTTCCATAAATTTTACTATATACACATCTATCTACATTATTTATATGATAGCTATTTGATTTTAAAATACCATTAAATTTTTCATGCCATTGTTTAGGAGCCTGTTTTAAACCATATAGTGATTTAATTAGTCTACATACGTTCTTTTCTTTACCTGATATCTTATAATTCTCAGGTTGTTCCATATATATTTCTTCTTCTAAGTCTCCATTTAGGAAAGCCGTCTTAACGTCCATCTGGTATACCACCAGTTTATATATGGAGGCTATCGCTATTAAGACCCTAATAATTGTAATCCTAGTTACAGGGGAATATGTATCAAAATAATTTATTCATTCCTTTTGTTTAAAGCCTTTCACTACCAACCTAGCCTTAAACTTATCAATAGTCCCATCTGGTTTTAGTTTCTTTCTAAACATCCATTTACAGCTTATTAGTTTGTTTCCAGGTGGTAGGTCTACAAGTTCCCAAGTGTTATTAGATATAATAGATTCCAACTCATCATTTATTGCTTCATTCCAAAAGGTTGCATCTGGAGAGTTAATCGCTTCTGTATAAATTGTAGGATCGTTTTCTACTAAGAATGTGAAAAAACCATCTCCTAGGTTAGTTTCTCTTCTAACCCTAGTACTTTTTCTTGATTGTATCTCTTCTACTATTTTCTCATAAGCACTTTTACTTGTAAACGCGATATCTGATTCATTAACTTCCTTTATTCCTATTAGGGCTGAAAGTTGGGCGGGTTCAACCCGACCGACTCGTGACCGACCCGACATTGGGTTGGGCTCGGGCAAGATATATCGGGTCCGATCTCAAGCTTGGGCTATACAAACACCAACTCGATAAAACTTGGGTTGGGCTCGGGTTGAGGTCTTGGGTTGCCCGACCCGACCCGAACCCGATCAATATATAAGTTATAAATTATTATTGAGTGTGGATCGTTTGTGTCGAAGACACACTAGTGATGTCGGGTCTCATTTGTCCACGTCATTTCCAAGGACTCAAGCTAACAAGATATGCCAGATTTCTCTCTCCCAAATAGATTGCGTGCTATGCTACATGACTTTTAAATGAGTAGTTGTCCTATATTTTAGCTTGTTTTTTAAAAGAAAAAAATGAAGTTCTTTATGATGAATAATCACATATGTAATTAATAAAATTATAGATACAAAAAATAAGTTCTATATTGAAATATAATAAACTAATGTAATAACGAAAATATTAGCACGTATACACTCGACCAACCCGATCAACCTGATCGAGCCTGCTTGGGTTGGGCTTGGGTTGAGAATTCCCAACCCGAGATTGGGTTGGGTTGGGTTAGGGTTGAGGTATAGGAACCTTGGGTTGGGTTAGGATTGAGCACAAACCCAACCTAACCCAACCCGCCCGACTTTCAGCCCTAATTCCTATAGATTTAGATTTCATAGGGAATACGTTCTCAAGGAACTCTGCATCCCTGGCTTCTATAATTGTATTAAGATCTAGAATATTATCCTTAATTTTTAAAACTAGAAACCTGTAAGGTACACTGTTTTGTGCATACCCTATAAATACACAGTCGGTCGTTTTAGAGCTTAACTTTTTTTTCTTAGTTTCAGGCAATCCTACTTTAGCAAGACACCCCCACACTTTAATATATTTATAACTAGGAACATGATTCTGCCAAAGTTCATAAGGTGTTTGTTCAGAAGATTTAGAATGAATCCTATTTACGATATAACAAGCAGATAGAATTGCTTCTCCCCACATATTTGAGGGTAAGCATGAACTATTTAATATAGCATTCATCATCTCCTTAAGAGTTCTATTCTTATGTTCTGCTATTTTATTTTGTTCTTGTGTATAAGGAGCTGTAGTTTCGTGAACTATTCCACTATTTTCATATAATTCTCTAAATTGAGAAGATTTATATTAATTTCCTCTATCTGTTCTTAGTCTTTTAATTTTTATATTTAACTAATTTTTAACTTCAATTTTGTACTTAGAAAAAGCATTTAAAGCTTCATCTTTGTTCCTTAACAAATATACTTTAGTGAATCTGGAGTAATCATCTACAAAAGTTATGTAATATCTTTTTCCACCTCTAGACATGTGATTTCTAAAATCACTTAAGTCCTTGTGTATCAACTCTAATAGAATAGAGGATTGTTCCATTTGTTTAAAAGGTTTTCTAATGAATTTTGATTCTACATGTTTCACATTTATCGAATTCCTCATTAGATATATTAGGTAATAAACCTAATCTTTTCATTTTCTTCAAAGATACTACATTCACATGACTTAATCTACTATGCCATAGATGAAAAGGTTTAACGATATAAACAGAATTGGATGTCTTCTTATTATTATCATTGGATACATTTACAATGAATAAACCATCATTACAGTATCCCTTATCAACAAAAGTTTCATTCTTAGTCATTACAAGCTTATTTGAATCAAATACCAACTTGACACCAGCCTTATTGAGGAGTGAACTAAAAACCAAGTTTCTTCTAATGTCAGGCACATGTAGGACATCATTCCATAGCAGAGTCTTTTTAGAAGTGAGTTTCAGAAGTACTTTCCATTTTTCTACAACTGGAGATGTTCTAGCATTACCCATGAACACCTGTTCATCATCTCCTGATACTTGGTAGGAGGTAAACATGCTACGATCCTTGCACACGTGCCTAGTTACACCAGTGTCTAGTACCCCCTCCGAGTTGTTTATAAGGAAGAATTCTGACACCGCAGCTATTACCATGTCGGACTCATTGACTATTTCTGTAAGCTTAGCCTGTGGCTTATCTTTGTTTTTCTTAAGCCTGTAGGTTTTAATGTGATGCCCAGGCTTTCCACAGTTGTAGCAATTTTTCTTTTTCTTGAATTGATTGTTCGCATTCTTCTTTTTGAGCCTGCATTCATTTGCATAATGTCCAGGTTTGCCACAGTTATGACATTTGCCATTTTTCTTATTGTTTTCTGGACTTGATTCCACAAGATTTGCTTTTGAATCTATCTCATTTCCATTTTCTTTTTGGTCCCTGATTCTATTGGCCTCCTATATTTGTATATGTACTATAGTGGTTTTCAAAGAAACACTGTTCTTCTTATGTTTTATTTTATTCTTATATTCTTTCCAAGAGGGCAGTAATTTTTCTATTAACGCTCCTGACAAAAACACTTCATCCAACTTAATTCATTCCGTCGATAGTTCGTGAACTAGATTTTGAAAATCATGAATTTGATTAGTAACAGGTTTATCGTTTGTCATTTCATGATGAAAGAAATTAGCAATTGCATGTTTCTTAGCACCTGCATCTTCCAATATGTACTTCTTTTCTAAAGCAGTTCATATGTCACTACAAGAAATACCCTTATTAGGGGTGTTTATATCATAGGCGGCCACAACAAATGCCACTATAGATGGAAATCAGGGGCGTTTTTTTGTGGCCGCCCGTGTAGGATGAAGCCACCGCCGCACATTCCAAATAATAAAACAAAAAAACCTAAAATATATTTTACCCCCAAATCGCCCGCCCGAATTCCAAATGGCGCTTCTTCTCCCGCACGCCTCTTCTCTCCAAAAACCTTCTCCCCTCTTTCTATTCCTCCTCGGGTACACCTCTTCTCTCCAAAAGAATTTTGCTGCTGCTTATTTGGTTAATTAGCAGTCCCTTTATCATCTCTCCCTCTCGTCTCCTGCTTCCCCCATCTTTGATTTGGAACTTTCCATCTCCCATCTCCAAATCTCATTCTCTCTCTTATTTCTCTTCCTTTCTTCTCATTCTCAAGGTTCTTAGATCAGATCTACAGCTCTAGGGCTAGGTTTTGGGAGGAAGGAGGGAAAAGGGAAAAAAAAATCCCTAACCCTAATCAACGGAGCAGCTGCATCCCTGTAACCCCAAATCGAAGCCGCACTATCTTTATTGGTTCTCCCTCTACGCCGTCACCACTGCCGACCTCGCCTAAATCGTTGGCTGAAACCACAACTGCAAGATTTGGCTGCCGTGCGAGAGAGGCTGACGAAAAGGAAGACTGCCACCAATGACAGTGCCTAAGCTTCCTCTAATGCCATTCTCTCTGGCGAAGAGAGTTTTTCCCAATAGCCGAGCAATCTGATGTGGTTTTCCCCTTTAGGATTCCGTATGGAGAGATATACTTTCGCTATCATGTCGGATTCCAACGACATACGCGAATTAGGAGGCCACTGCTTTCGGCCATGGCTGTCGACGACACTAATAGGGTTGTCTATTGTCTCAATGTCGGCTCTAGTGGGTGGCAGCACTACCGGGATCAAGCTACCATGGTTGTAACTGATAGGTATGATGGATTTCGATAATATCTCTATGCTTGATACACAGGTTCGATGATTCTGATCGCGGGATTCTGGTAATCCTTTAATCCCAATCTCAATACAGACTCTCAATGGCGATAGACATCGCTGTTGTGGCTGGATGCCGGAATCGGATGCAGAAACACCCCCAATGGCCAAATCTGAGTCCAAGGTCGCACAGATCCATCCTAAGTGTTCCTGATTGGTATGATTGTCCAGACCCTAATGGGATTGAAATCCCCAATTTCTTTCGGATCTGGGGATTTGAAATCCCTAATGGGCTATTTGGAATTTGGGTTTTGGGATCCAAAACTCCCCAATCGTAACTGGATTTGGGATTCCAATCCGAAATCCCCAATAGTCAATTTTTGGGGATGGAAAACCCTAATGGCTGATATGGGAATCGCAATCCCTAATCTATGATTCTGAATTTGGGATTAAAATCCCTAATTGATTTCTATTTGGGAATTAAAGATTCCTAATCACTTATTTGGGAATCCGAAAATCCCTGATTGATTTGAGATTCAAAATCCCAATGACCTGATTGGAGATTCGAAATTACAATTACTGGATTTGAGACTCCATACCTAATGCACAGTGGCTTTGATACCAACTGTAAGATCTGAATGTGGAATAGCCGTAAGACCCTGCTGTGCATTGGATATGGAGATCAAGAATATTGAATACATGGTGTACCTAATTGAGACCGTGATGGGGCTGAAACTTTTGTCGGTGGTGTTGGATCAGGGACCCAGCCCTGTTTTATAATACTGAGGGCAGATGAGTTTGAAACCCATCAAAACTCTTCTTCCTATGGCTCCACACGAATTTGACAATCCTAGTTCCTCTAGAATACTGTGTATATCACGGTTGTAGCACTCCACCCCTTACACGAATTTCTGAATGTATCACAACATAGTGGGGCCCACTGGTATGTCCGATCACATTATCCAACCCTTAGGACAATCCAAACCATTGATCAATAAGGCCCACCTTATAGAATTCTTACATCATTAAAGGCAAATATGGGTCGTCCCCTGGTGGTTGGTGGACCAAGGATAACTCTTTGTATAGGGCTTCCCATATCTGGAAAGGGATTCTCCGTCTTAAATCGTCAGTGATTAACAATATAGATTTCGCGGTGGGAAATGGAACGAGAGTTAGATTCTGGGAAGATAAATGGATGGGAGATTGCACCTTGCGTGAAAGATTTCCTGATATTTACCGGATTACTGTGGAAAAAGACAGTATGATTGCTAGCTTCTTCTCCCATACAGCTACTGGAGGGGTTTGGGAAGTTGCTTGTTTCAGGAATTTGCATGATAGGGAGATGGATGACTATGTGCAGCTGCTTCATTGCCTATCTAATGTGAACTTGGACCAGTCTACCTCCGATTCTATTATCTGGAATCGAGATAAGTCTGGCATCTTTTCGGTTAAATCGTTCTACTCTGTTCTCGCTTCCAATTATTCCTCGTGAGCAATGGTATGCCCTTTCATTTGGAAATATGATGCTCCCCCAAAAATCATCTGTTTTGGATGGCTGGCAGCTATGAACCGGATCCTAACGATCGATAATCTCAGGAAGAGAGGGATGCAATTGGTAAACATCTGTCTCTGTTGTATGCAAAGCGAGGAGACTATCGACCACCTATTGGTACGCTGTCCCTTTATCACCCAAATTTGGTGGGATCTCCTCTTGCTTTAACGTCAGCGGTTGTCTCCCTAATTCTGTTCCGGCTTTGCTAGCAGCGTGGCAAGGCACTAAGTTGGGTAAAGTTAAAACTTGCATCTGGAGAATGGCGATTCTTGCTACCTGGTGGGCGGTTTGGAAAGAAAGGAACGAAAGATGCTTTAACAATTCTCAGTCTTCAGCTAAATCAGTGGGATCTTATTCTAAAAAGTTGATTATTGAATGGGTGGTGAATGTTTTGGGCCTTAAAGATTATAATCTTGCTTTTTTGGGTTTTTAGGTTGCTCGGTTCTGCCATCTCAGCAGGCCTTTTTTGTTTGTTTCCTTTTTCCCTTTAATACAATCGTTACTTTTTTTTAAAAAAAAAAAGAGGGAGAGAGAAAACAGCCTAAATTGGAGTAAAAAAAAGAAAGAAAAAAGATCAGATCTACAGCTACAGATCGAGTAGGCCCGGTAACCTACGGACGTGGTCATCAACAGTGAAGAGAATAGAAGAAATCCGAGAAGGCACTTGAAGGTACTCTCTCTTTCTCTCTATTTTTTCTCTTTTGATGGCCAGAAATTGGGCAGCATCCATGGCAGCGGCAGGCATGTCCGCCGCTGTCCATGGCCCCCTACATGTTTGAAGAAGTGCTTCAACCATGATTGGTAAACAAATAGGCCCTCACACCTAAAGCAAATATGCTGGCTTGACCTGGGGCACCCTCCTTCGATTAACTATTTCAAGAATGAGACTTGCATAGTGCACCCCACATGACGAACAACCCCGAACTTGCACGTGTCCTGCAATCTTGGTCTCTTCTACCCAATTGGTGATTGGACAGAACATTGGAATCACTTTTTTTTTTCCATCTCTTCTAACCCTATTGGTGATTGAACAGAACATCTGAATCACTTTTGTTTGATTGCACAATGCTTCTCCCTTCCTATCTGATTACACAGCAAACATCATTATGCATGGAGGATTGAGATCCCTGATGAGATCGGCAACTGCGTCTTGCTGAAATCTCTGTAATCTCTCTCATTTACTTGCATTCTGAAGTTATGGGACTGAGAATGTAATGGAGGATTTAACTGAAATCTGTGTTGGTTTGTTTTTTGTAGGGATTTATCCGGTAACTTGCTATATGGAGATATTCCGTTCTCAACATCTAGGCTCAAACAGCTTGAGGAATTGTTAGTATCATGTCTGCTTTTATTTGGTAGATTGGTCATTTTCATGAATCTTGCTTGCCCCTTTGTAAGGGATAGATTGGTCATTTGTGGTGATGTTACTATGCAGGACATTGAAGAACAATCAGTTAACAGGGCCTATCCCTTCAACCCTTTCACAGATGCCAAATCTCAAAACTCTGTAAGGTTGCTGTCACTTGTATTTGAGGTGCTTGTTCTATTTTGTGGTTTATGCTTTCTACTATCTACTTGAAAACATTGAATTGTTTTTTTTTTTTTTCCTTCTCATTTTGGTTTTCTCAGTTATACATTTGCATTGGGGGTTTGTCTGATAGAACATACCTGAACTACAATTGTTTGTTTCCAGTGGTGTGGATTTGTGTGTACAAAGTGATTTTAATGGGTCCCTTGTTGTTTAAATTTTTTTTAGGGATCTTGCTCAGAATCAGCTCACTGGTGACATTCCGAGGCTGATTTACTGGAATGAAGTATTGCAGTATCTGCGAGTACTTCCTGCAGTCTGTGTACTCCATGTAAATCACAATTTATAAGTCTATCTCAAATTAGTTCTAGTTCATCTAGTAATTTGGTATGTTTTGGAGTCGCCCATTATTGTGACCACACTATGGGTTGTGTTATGTAATGTGATGGCCACTTTGATTCTTGTTATGTAAGATGGACATTAGATAAACAATAGTTGTTAGCCAAATCAGGCTATTGTTTCCTCAATAACTGCTTCCATGTAATGTAATTGCATCCATTGCATACACTGGATGTTTTGTTTCTTCATCTAGTGGCATTATGTCATCCAATGTAACACTATTCCAATGAAAAACAGCCGTTATTTTGTGCGCCTGATGTTTTCTGTTTTCTCAATTTACCCATTTTTTTGCTTTCACATGGCCTTTACCGTTATGCAACTGTAACACCAGTCAGCTTTTCTGTGGTCACAATTCCATTTTCTCAACCTTGCTATGTTAATTTTTTTCCCTGCGAAATGATGAATGATGCTGTTTTCTGTAGTGGGTTGTGGGGGAATTTGCTGACGGGAACATTGTCTCCTGATATGTGCCAATTGACTGGCCTATGGTACTTGTAAGTGGATACTAATGGAACCTGCATCAATGGTTGTCTGGGAATTTATATTTGAGATTTTGTTCATACCCTTGTTTGAACCATCTCTACCGGTGTTGTTGCAGTGAGTGAGGGGCAATAACATCTCAGGAACCATACTGGATAACATTGGGAATTGTACAAGCTACGAAATCCTGTAAGATGGCTGGCATTCCTTTTGGTGTGGGTGTTGTTCTTGTTCTTTCTTCAATTGTTTATGGTCTATTGACTGTTATGACTTCCAGGCATATTTCTTACAATCAAATCACTGGAGAGATTCCTTACAAAATTGGTTTCCTGCAAGTAGCTACATTGTATGTTTCCATCTCTCAAAAGCTCTGTTGTATCTCTTCTTTCATCTGCAAATAACTATTCGTTTCATCTACTAATCAACCAACCAGAATCATTCAGCTACTGATATTTTCGAACTCTTCTAGTTAAACTGCTTGCTGTAGTATACTCCACTGAATCTCTATTGCAGCTGATAATCTGCAACTTTTTTTCTTTTATTTTTTTGCATCCAGTTGTCATCCATTCTTGTTGCATTTAATTAGGTTGTTTTTCTTGATAATGTTGTGCTGACCCTTCTGATAAAAAACTTGCTATTATTAGGTCTCTTCAGGGAAATAGGCTTACTGGGAAGATTCCAGAAGTGATAGGACTCATGCAAGCTCTTGCTGTTTTGTAAGTTTTGTACTGTCTTCACAAATTCTTTTCATTTTTTTTTTCAAAATTTCTTTTCTTCCTAAATAACTGCATGCATCTTTTATTGTGCTGTGAAGAAAACATTCCAGCGGGTGCCACTTTTGTATTTGTATTAACCTTCAATGTCGGCTTTCCATTAAACTATCATCATTATCTTAAGCTTTCATGTGGCAATTTGGGTTGTGCTTTAAATGGTTGGCAGAAGTCCTATGATATATCTACTGACCATACCACACGCTCTCTCATTTACCTGGCATTGGAATTGGCCATGGGAGAGGTGCATGCCCATGACACTGACAGCGTTATAGATTGAGCTGGGCACTAGGGCTGCAGTCAAGACAGACCTGACCCAACCGGACTTAAAGCCTGAACACTAATGACATGGACTCTGCTGAGCATGACCACTAATGGGAATATCAGATTTTTAGATCCCTCCCAAGACAGAAGAACAACGGGCCAATGAACCCACCTACGCTCAGGAGATTCGACGGTTTGGACCTCATTCAACAAAAGGTTTCAGGAATCAAAGTATAAATCCATTATACAAGTCTGATTTTTGGGATACCACCTATATACATTTGAATTCATAGCATGGATGGTTTAGTTTGAGTTTACCAAGTGCGAACCATGAAATGCATATGCAAGCATATGTTACCAAGTGCGAACCATGAAAAGCAATGCATTTTTCATTTCCTGTACATTAAGCTGATAGCCTGATATCCAATGGGCTTGAGGCAGCCCCTTTGTGTTAGGTACTTGACATGTGCCTCCTTGGTTGCACCTGCATTGTTAATAATTTTTAGGATAACCCAGATAATAGAAAGTAACAAGGTGATTTTCACTTTAGCATATGAATATCTGGAAATCAAGTCAGTTGGAGTCACATAAATCCAACACTTGACTTTCTTGTGCAATATCTGGAAATCAAGTCAGTTGGAGCCACATAAATCCGGCCTAAAGAGTTGGGGCTAATACATCTTGACTAACTGTGACTGAGTGAAGTATGCTTTGAACTCCCATAATCACAGTAATTTTATTTTTTTCCTGTATATTGGTGACCTTAAGGGATTGTTTGGACTTTTTATGGTTAACATGCAAATTCTTCGAGCAAAACTGAAAGTTCTGGATGTCTCATATGGAAGAGGGACAGGTAAGCCTGTTAATTGTGCCCATTATGATAGTTTATCACTTGTTTTCTCTTTCAATGCAGCAACATCCTAGTATACCTGTTACATACCTATTAAAATTTCAAAGCATTCTTCCATCCATAATCTTCTTTCAAACTTTAGAATGACACATGCTGGAAATGAACCGATTGTTATAACCCTATGCCAGGTAATACAGCTCTCATATATCATCAGGGTAAATTTTTGGCACTCTCAGAAGTTGATAAGCCTTGTAAGTCTTCTTGTGATTGACCCTATTATTATTCCTAGAGTGCTACTTTTCTTTCAAACCTTCTTTCTTTCTTTCTTTTTTTTTTGCTTTTTGGTTTTTTAGAAGTACAAAAATGTTGTGTAAGCTTTTCTGTTTACTTGATTCTAACCACTGTTAATTGGCCTGGGCACTGAGGGGTCCCAGATGTGTGTTTGTGTTTCTAGTCCTTTGCAGCATGCTCCCATTCTTCAATCTTGATCATTAGTGGGAAGACTTTGCTTTTTCACTCAGTTACCTTTGGCATCTTTTTTTATCTTGCCAGAGTCGAGATCTGTTTGTTGTGTGTCTGTGATTTGAATTTAACACTTTAACTGATTTACTCTACTCATCATTTTCAAAAGTTATGTTCACCATAATCTAATGAGAAAATTTAAACATTTCAGCACAGCAAGTATGATGTTTTATACACATTCTCCTGAATTCAAGAGCATATCAAATAACTCACTACTTCAATAGAATTGCAAAAGAAAACTTATCCAAAATAGCTACCTAAGACTGTATTTACCACCCTATAAACCCAAAACAATTTCAAACTTTTCAAAAATCCACTTCTTGATTTGACTTAAGGGCCTCTTTGGCTTCTAGGAAATGAGAATAGGATTTAGCAAATTCACAAGGCCTTTGGATATTGCAAGGAGAGAGATTTTATAGCTTTTATGAGTTTCTCTTTTTGCTGATTTGAAAATTAATAAATTTTGAATTTGACAAACCTATGGATTTCAGGAATTTAGTATTTTCCCAAATCTGTTATATATGGTTGTCAATCAACAGATTTTTTCTCACTCACCATTTTTGAAGGGGCCAGTAGAATCTTTCCTCATCACATATATTTTAATGAGAGATGCTCCTCTGCTTTCATAGCACTTATAAGTTATATTGCTCGTTGTTGCCTTTAATTAATTGATCTAGACTGTCCATTAGGTCAAGCACACATTCTTGGGCTAACAAGCCAATATCAAATTGATCTGATCATCTTAACCATCTTATCAATGGTCCTGTTAAAACTGGTTGCATAAAAATTGGTCTAATACATAATTTGGTCCATCTATTTGATGGTTCCCATCATGGATTGCTTATAATTCTTTTGTGGGGCAATTCTAACCATCCAATTAATGGGTTAGAAAAAGGATGTCTATAAGTAAGAAGGCAAACTTAGCATGGATTTGATCATCAGATCGGTCTGATTTTTTCACGGTAAATCTTTAATGTGTTATGTACTTAAATGGATAGTTTACATCCAACTGTAATTAATTACCTGATGCTACTAGGAGAGCATTGGAGCAGTTCTCTACTTTATTATACTTTTTAAATATGTGGACAATCAAATTATCAACTTGCATGGTTCTCATGCATGAATCATGATGATCATCACTATAACCTTGTCCCATCTATTTGATGTTGGCTTTCTGACAATTATCATGGTTGGTGGGCAAAAGTTTGACAACAAGCAAACCAGCGCTACATGAGATCAGCACTTTTATGTGGACTGGGGACAGGCTGGTGCAATTGCTACAAGATGAGTTTTCAATTGCCTTTTTATAGATATCATTATGAATGGATTTCATGTTTACACTACAAGAAACCTATGTATCAGCGGCGCACTATCACAGGCGGCCACAACAAACCGCCAGTGTACATGTATAATCAGCGGCGTTTGGTGTGTAGTACCCACCTGTTGGAAGCTGACTTCATGGACAGAGAGTCTGAGCAATGTCATAAAAAATGTCGCTTGTGCAACAGTTTAATTGAATTGGTAAAATTCTCCACAAACTTCTTTTCATCATTCTTGGTTCTTTTTGTTATGCAATTTCTTTTGTCAAGGCAAAGATTCTTAGGCTTCAAGCTTGCCTCCATTCTCTTGTTGTTGAAGAAATTCCTTGTAAGGACTTACTCTCACTCTAGGTTTTAGTTCATTTTCCTTTATAAGCTACGATGACCCATGTGACAAAAGAGCGCAAGCTTTGTTGTCCTTTGGGTTCTGATTTTTTAAGAGAACAGGTAATGTTCAGACAGTCTGCTAGTTCTTGAGATGATTATGCATGATTTTAATGTTTCATTAGCTAATTATTTGTTAGTTTAGATTACTACTAATTTATTTTTTATTTAAACTATGTGAATGTTCTTTTCTAATTTCCTTTGTCTTTGTAGTTTTCATTGTTAGGTCTTGCAACCTGTACCATGCATATACATGACTTCCAATATTTTAAGTGATGTACATTGCCTTTTTATTGTCTTGCTGACCTTGTGATGGAATCATGTAATTTTTTCCTTATCTGATATCAATGTGGGTTGCATTTTCCTTTTTGGGTGAATGGTTGATCTGATTCATTGGGATTTTGTTTCAGATCAAACTGAAGAAACCTTACTAGCAATAGGTGACAACACCTCAAATCATGGTATCAAAAGCTACCCCAACCTGTAATTTTATAGTGTTTGCGGGTACAGATGGAATAAATCCACTCAAGGATTTGAATATTTTTGACTCCTGTAAGTCTTCTTCTTCTTTTTCTTTTTCCTCGGCACGACTGCTTGATGATATTTTGTTTTCTTCCACTCAATTCTTTTGTTTTCTGGTATTGTACTGATGCCAGATTTGCTGAATGTGGACTCCTGGTAATTCTTTTCAAATGTTCATTTTTCTTTTTTAAATGCGTGTTCCGCCTGACGAGTGAACTGGCGTGATTTTCGAGCCTGTCTATTTATTAGTGTGGACCGCTTGATGCATGCTCTAATGCTCTCTGCAGGTTGGTGAATGCGGTCTCTTGAGTAGGTCTGCACTATTAATGAAATTCAGTAAAAATATAAATTTTTTTTTTTTTCCTCCTTGAATCAATTTGCTTTTGGAGATAAAATGAAATTGATATAAAATGCATCAAAAAGGAAGCATTGTCCAATTTGAATTTCTGATGCATAGGAGGAGAAACATATGAAGCTACTGCTGATTCTCTTTTCATTAGTTTTGGCGATCGGGCTGAAACTGCATATGGTGACAGTGGGATGAAGGTAGGTTCTTGAGTTGCATGCTATGATGCTTATGATGCAGTTTTATCCTTAAAGAAAAAGGGAAGAAAAATCTGTCCACACATTTATTAAAAAAATTCCATAGCTATTCTCCTCCATCTGCTAGTTACAGATATTTATTGGTTCCTTTTATTTTATTTCAAAATTTTTTTTTTGGTTATTTTATTTTGTTTTGTAAACTTTTGTCTCTGCATTGGTGACCAGATTGAAGGTGGAGCATTTGGGGTGAAACGTGGTAGCTCAGAGGGGGGCTTTGCTGCTTCATATGGGGATGGATATGGACTTCATTCTGTATGGCTGTTTTTGCAGAAAATATTTATGACTGAAAATTTAATTTTAGATAGTGTAACTTTGATTATGAGTGTACATAGTGTTTTAGTAGCTGACCTCTACGCATGGCAGGGTGCTGCTTACAAAGGTCCTCTATATGGCATGGGTTTTGGTTCTTGGGGTGCATTTGAGAAGTCTCGCCTCGAGCATCGCTGAAATCCGTTGCTTTTTTTTTTCCTCCTGCTTTTCCTTGTGTCTCAATTTGTAAATTTTTTGTCCATTATATAACCTTTCATTCTCAAGTTGCCTATAAATGGGGCTGGTTGTGAATGATTTACAGGTTGTGTGTTTGAATGCTAATTTAAGCCGATAAAGGTCTTCTGATCTAGAAGATTCAGCCTAGTAGAATTTTTAATTGTTTCTTTTCTTATCTTTTACATTGTAAATGATTCACCGGCGTTTGTTTAATCTCTTTGTTTAATCTCTTATCGGCACTTCTTACAACTTTTAGCGGCGTTTGTTACAAATTTTATCTGCGTTTCTCATAACTATTAGCGGCGTTTTAACAGCTTTTAACCGGCGTTTTGTAGTTTTACCGGCAGCCACAGAAGTGCCGGTAAAGGATAATAAGCGCTGGTAAAGGTCAACTTTTAGCGGCGGCCATAAAAAACGCTGGTAAAAGATACAACGACGCCTACCTTAAGCGGCACGTGTCCGACCACCGGTAAGTTTTATACCGACGGTTTTTGGGACTTTTAGGGGCGGTTTTGGCCGCCAGTAAAGGTTTTTTTTTCTTGTAGTGTGCCTTTAGCAGATTCGTAAGAAGCATACACGTCATATAGTTTGTTGGACAAAGAGTTTAGAATATAATTTTTACAATTATTTTCATCTGCTACTTCAGTTTGATTTGCTGGATTTATAGTAAATGATTCAGATAGTATGTATGAAACTTTAAGGGTAGTCAATGCGAACATCAGTTTCTGTTTCCACCGTTTAAAGCATTGTCCAGCGAACGGTTCAATTTTGACTTACTCAGCAGAAGCATTTACTGTTACTATAGCCATAATATATGTAATTCAACAATTCGATTTCAAAATTGTTAGAATATTTGGTTAAATTAAATAGACTATTAAAAATTCGAAAACCAAAAAAGAAAATAAAATTAGAGATAAAAAACTTAAATATTTGAGTCGAGGCGTGACGTAAGTCACTCGGCTTGAAATCGAATTTGCTCCCCTTGGATAGCGTCTCAAGTGCAACAGGTTTTCAGAGCAATCAACTTCCAGCATACAACGACTATGACCTGGTCCCAGTGGTACACTCACTGTACGCGGGCTCGAACCACTTTCAGTTTAACCCGAAAATGTTGAGTTGACTTAGCGATGAACTCAGTAAAATTCTTAGAAGCAGAGAGAGTTTTATAACAAGTTTTATAAGAGGAGAGAGGTTTTTCGTATTTTTAGAAACAAGAACGGAAGTCCTTATATAGACTCTTAAGTGGTGCATAAGCACCCTTTAGAAAAGGTTAAGTCCGTTAGGTTTAAACCCAACAGATACGACCAACTTGAATGGACACATCTCTCTGGTTTAAAACGAAAAGGCGCAAGTGCGAGTACACTCTTGCAACTAAAGTCCCGCGAGTACCCATACACATACACCCGTGCGAGTACACTCACATCGTATTGCATCGACACTTGCACCCGCGCCCATGCTCACGCCCGTTGCGTCGCGTCGTGCACGCGCACACACACACAGACTCGGACTTAGACTCTGCACGACACGGCTCAGCTCGGCGCGCGCGTGTGGTCAATGGCATAGATCAGAGTTATTAGCATAGCCCCCCCCATAGGACCAAATTCAAATGCCCCTTGAATGGGGCTCAAGCCCCAAGGCAAAAAGTTTATCTTATATACAATAAGATTTTCTTTGGGAAATCTGATGTAGGATAAAACCCACAACCCAAAAGCACCAAAAATTTCAAATGTTGAGGAAACTGAAAATTTTGAAAAACCAAATTTTTAATGTTTATTTTAAAACAAAATACAACATTGTATAGTGCCTAAGCAATTGTATGTTAGACAGTGCATGATCTTATACCATTAGTTGCATTTGTAGCTAATGATGCAACTACTTGCATTGAAGAAATGGGATGGTATAAACAATTTATTTTCCAAGGTGGGGTCCACATATAGAATCATAATAGATGATTGGGCTTACTTTTTATTGAACTTGACCATCAATTCTACACGTTATTGATTGAATGGTTAGGATCGTTTATTTGGTGTTGGGAACTCTACCTGAAAGATATGGGTTTTTACTTTAAATTAGTTGAGCCCACGGTTCAGTGATCCAGACGGTTGATCTAATACGACCTGTGAGTGATGGATCATGCCTTAATTATGATGTAGAGCGGGTTGCGAACACTTTCATGGCCAAGATGGATCAGAAAAGGCCTGGTCGACAACAGAAGTGATCTAGACTATCAGAACTTAAAACGAATGTATCTCGCAAATTGGAATGAGCTATCAGACGTACCATATATGATTTTGGGGTAGGACAAGCTACTTTAGCCACCCAACCCCACTATGCCAGGTTATGAATGCTAAATTTGCAAAATACCATTAGATCAATGATTGAATTCCTATTTTAATTTCGTTTTTACTATTTATTGTAAGTTTTAGTTTGACTATAACTCTTCATGCATTGGGCTTTAGGGGTTGTGCCCAACATAAAAAGTGCTTAGAATAATTAAGAGAATAGCATAGTTGAGTCAAATAGGACACTTACTATTTTTGGCTGAAAACCATGAGGTCTAGTAGAAATCACCGTCTATAATAGTAGGTTTACTATTTATATTAAGTGGCGATTTCTAAGAGTTTTAGTTATAGTATGATTCCCAAACTTCTCCCTAGGGTTCGTAAGCTTATTTAAAGAGTTGTAAACTTGTTTTTCATCATCAACAAAATTATTTTGAATATTTTAGAATTATTCTTATTTTCTTTTCCTCCTAGAGTTGAAGTTTTTATGAGAGGAGTCTAGAGAAGTTTCGTGGATTCAGAACAGTTATCCCCCTAACAAAGACGGTGCTCAACCTCTGGTCCTGCCCAGCCTCAAAATATCTCCTTAATCATAAGATCTAATCCACCAATCTTAAATTTTCTTTTAATGTGGACCATTGATGATTTTCTCCTTAACCATTTATTTGAAGCCTACAAATTGAAACTGTATAGGATTATCTCATCGAGGAGATTTTTTGGGAGGTGGTCCATCCATGGCAGGGCCCAACAGACACTGGTTTGGATTTCCTCAAAAAAGGGTCCAAAGAGTGATGCACTTAATTGAGCAGGGTTTAGAGTGACCTGACCCATTTCAGTGGGCCATCTGGTCCAAACCTGACCAACTGTATCCCTTATCGTGTTTTAAAACATTGGTAGCCAATGCATAAATCACCTCTACCCGTCTACACTCCTATTAATCCAGACCGTCCAATCAATTAGCCTTATACGAACTTGGCAACCACTATAAATCCTAAATGCCCAATCAATGGACCTATATGTGCAGGTGTTATATCCTACATGTGCCTCCAATCCTGGGTTAGGCAACATTCCTCTAAATATCTATTTCTTTGTGCATCTGTGGCCCACTTGATCAACGGATAGATTTGGAACAATCAAGTGGGAAATAGGGATTTTATCAGTTTTTAGGCTGGGCCTGGGCCACCAATTTTTTTCAGCTCGGGCCACTTAGGCCAGGTCAGGCCTGGGTCTAGCCCATCACGGCCCATCCGGCCCATTTGCAACCCCTACATAGGATCGATCATGTTCTCCATAAAGAAAACAAGCCATTTTTGACATTGATTGGACATTTTTTAGATCATAGATTGCACTAGAGAATTGCAAGAATGCAACTAGGGGTGGCACTAGGTTGGCTTTGTTTCGAGTTAGGGTCAACCCAAGCCCAACATATTTACTAGGTGTGCCAGACACACAACCCATTGGCCCAACCAAACCCACTTAAAACTTCATCGAGCCCAAGCTCGACCAATAGGCCTAGCACCGGCGAACCAGACCTTCTTTGCAACTGATCAGGCCACGCCTTCAGGCAAGATTTGTTCGAGTTTTGATTTTGCTGGGCCTGCCCATTGCCATTGCCGTACCAACTGACTAGCCCATTGCCTTACCCACTTGGAACCAGACCCGACCCCGCATGACGAGAATTGGGTTTAAGAATGGAATATGGGGCTAAAGCTTATGCCTAGTCCTGCCCAACTAATGGGTACTTAGAAAGATATAAACCATATGTATCTTCACTTATTGTTTTGGGTTTTGGGTTTGGATAGGTCCCGACAATGCGGCCCATTGACAAGAGCTATATGGGTGGGCTGGGTTGGATTGGGTTCAACCAGAGCCTGACTCGTTTACTTAAACAGGCCACATTTCACACCCAACTAAACTTACTACTCTTTTAGTTTGGGCTGAGCCCACCTCAGACTAGCGGGCCAACCCAACCCATTGCCACCCCTACCCCTAGATGCCCCAAAAGAAGCTTCACAACAACGGAATAAATGAATGTATAAAATTCTAGCTCAGGCTATCCATGCAATGTGGATTTGCCTCACGCCATGGCCAAATGACTAAGCCAGGCCAGGCCTTGGCCTGATCCAACACTTAAGACCCAAGGTTCGAGCCTAGCATAGCATGTTGAAAATTGGATGTCTTAAATCTATGCTAAAACAGGGGCTATCGACCGGTTGACAGGTTGAAAGATCTCATGAGAATGCTAGACGGGGTTAAGGGTTTCAGAGGGTCTTGGAGAGAGAAAAAGCTAAGGATTTTTTTTTATTATTTTTTTTAAATTTCTCTTGGGGCTTTGATTCAGCAAGGTTTTATTTCTTGTAACTTCTTTATTTATAGTGCATTATCGCTTTGTATCGTGTAACTTCTGTTGGATTTGCTTTTGTAATTGTAATTACCTTGTTTGATTCTTCTGTGTGTTTCCACCAGTCCCAACATAACAAACGAGGTTGTTATGTTGGGACTGATGGAAACACACAGGAGAATAAAATAAATAAATAAATAAAAGATTTGGGAGGGTTTTTTATTTTATTTTTTTTGTTAGATTGTCAGTACACCCACTATCAGTTCACACTTCGCTGTTAGCCACCCCCACTAGGGAATCGATACCAAGACCTCAGTGTTGAAACGAGGTATCTTTCACTCAGTCTACCACTTAGAGCTATGGATTTGGGTGTTTTTTCAGTTCAGGTGGCCAAGATACATCTAATCTGCTCTCCGCGAGGTTGTCTCAAGTGCACTGTTGGACCATAAATTACGGTCTACCTAGTGAATAACTTCCAGTAAGTTGGCCCCACAATGGTGGACCCCACTACAGAGTCGTAGATAAGCTAATTCTACTTATGTACAGGATCCGGGTTTTACTAATATCCTAAAAATAACAAAATCATGCATATTGGTCATCAAATCCTTATATAGAAAATGCTTCGACTGCAACAGTCACACATGGGGTCCACCAGGGCATGTGTATGACATCTAACCTGTTCATTAGGGTCGCACCACCATAAAATTTAGATGCCTAAAAAATCAGGCCGATCAAACCATAAAGTGGGCCACTAAGCGAATTTGGAGGCTTTTGGATGGTTGTCCATTGTTTTCTATCGTGGGGTGTATAGTATTGTCTATATGGCATCCAACCGTGCATTACGTGAGTCCCGCAATGATGATGAGATCTCTCATAAATCAGGACAAAACAATCATTAGGTGGGTCAAAACATAGAAGACAATGGACAACCCTCCCAAAACCTATGTGGTCGGCATAATAGCTGTATGTGCTTGACTTTTAGGCATCTTAACTTGCCCTATTGATTTATAATATAAAATGTGGAAATGATGACTCCCGTGCAATGTTTTCTATATCATTACCGTGAAATGCATTGCACTCTTTTATATAGGAGAAATGCTCACACACAACGGATCCTTGCTCTTGCTCGGGTGGTAGATTCTCAGGAGTTTAAAATATAGCAGTTATTTAAATCACATATGGAAGTTAAATTTAAATTAATATAATGTCATTTCTAACCCCTCCAAATTTCTTCTAAAAGAGTGGTACTCTAATCAACTATTGATTGACACATGTAGCGTATTGTACAAACAAAGCTATGCTCTCACTTTCTCTGCCTTCATTTATTACTCTCTCACCATTTAAATCTCTCCTCCTTTCTCTCCTTCTTTAAAAAGAAAGCATAGTTTAAAAATCTCTCTCCAGCACGAGGAGATGTGGGCTCGGCATCCCATCCTGATATGCACGTTAAATCTATTCCAACCATTAAGTGAATAGTAGAAATTTAACCATAGAGCTAAAAATACAAGTAGATTTGTGATTAAGTAGGCCAAACCAAGAGACAATAGAAGAGGTGGACGCCAACCCTTGATTTTTATGAGGCCAATGGTGATGTTTACAGACAATCCACCCTGACAATCAATTAAGTCAGATATAGCCATGTCTAGATCCCAAAATTTAGGTTGTCATGCAATTTAGGTAGGTCACAAAAAATAAAACAACTTTGATAGGATGTTCACCATTAATTTTTTAAATGTTTATGTGAAATCCACTCCTACTATTAGATTTATTTTGACAAGTCATACATTCGGACCAAATATTAGGCCCATGCATGATTTGTGTGCCATATCTAATAAAAAAGTTTGGATGGTGACCATCTCCCTACATACTTATTTTCACCTCTACAACTTACTTGAACCATAAAAGTTGCTGATTTTATAAAGAGACACACACACACACGTTATGGTTAACATTCCATGGCATACCTTATGGTCGGAGTAGATTTCACACATAAATCAAGGAGAGGCACACCATTTGCTAGAGACCACATCATTATTAGCGTGACACGGAGACTAGTGGATTCAGGTCTCAGTTTGCATGGGAATGCAGAGGCCGCACGCCAGCCATGCGAATAATAGGGGGTGGTTAGGGTGGCTCCACATTGACTTGTATGTAAAATACACTTTGATTATACGGTGTGTTACAGAGATTTACCAATAAAAATAAAAACTCGGCATAATTCTTGCCCTAAGTGTAGCCCTACCTAAATCGTGTGTCAGCATAATTTTGGACCATCAACGTAATAATGGATCACGACACTGTTATTGTGGGAGAGAGTAATAAATGAATGGGGAGAGAGACTACCTTTCCAATAAGAGAGATTATAGTTTAGAGTTGTACGAGTATGATTTATTCATATAATGGATCAAATATGCAAGGGATCCGGTTCAAAATATAGTACCTTGTAATCATGTTGTGTAAAAAAAAATTAAAAAAAATATATATTTTCTATTTAGTAGTTAAAATATTTATAAGAGAAATTTGGACAGCTAAAAATGCATTACAAGGGCCCAGATTTTACTTGCACCCGTGGGTAAAGATATAAGTATATTTTGATAAAAAATTTTATTATAATACACACACACACACACACACACACACATATCAGTTACCGCATAGGATATATTAGTTTTATAATGTAATTTATAGTTATTATTGAGAAACATGAAGAAATTTTGAAAAATTAATCAAAATTTTCAATAAAATTTTAGGGATTATTAAAAATATATACATCAATATATACTTAAAAATAAAAAATCATAAAATACAAATGTACACAATATGTTTTCTTTGTATAAGAACTTAATCTATACATTTTTTTATTGAACTCATGCAACTATATTCAAAATCAATTTATAAAATTTATAAATATAAGAAGACGTGAAAAAAATAAGTATTACGTTCAAAAGAAAAAGAAAAAGTAGAAAACTAAAAATATATATGTAAATTGGGTTATATACATGTTTGATTTCATATTTGAATATTAAAATTGAAACTGATTGGGGATGAATTGAAGATTATTTTTTTTATTTTTTTTCAAGTTTCCACAACTCAACCTATCTCTCCCAAATCTCACAATCGAAACTCCAAATACATAAATTTTCATGCAAAACATAAAAAAAATAATGAATTTCTTACCATTTGACACTATTTACAACATATAAAACTGAAAATTTTTAAAAACACATACCTTTTAAAATTCAACGTTAAGAAGATTCCAATCACAATTTTGGTAAAATTTCAAAGATTTTTTCCAATAAGCTAGAGTGGACTAATAAAAATCACTTTACAATGTACTAAAAAGAATTTTTTTTACAAATTTTTTTAAAAAATTTTATGAATTTTGATGATTTTTCAGACCAAACTGCGCTAATTCCCTTTTATCCCTGATAACACGTATTTTCAATCAGATCATCCAATGAGCTACACTTGAATTGGGACATTTTGAACGGTGTACATTATCTTTTATGGATTGCCCTACCTTAAGATTGGATCCACAATATTTTCTGTTCGTCTTGTAATTATGCTTGTCTGCATCTTTTGCTGGCGTGCATCTGTTGGAGCAATTGGATGGGAGACATTTCACGTGGGCCCCACAACTTTTCATTTATCAGTTGACTATTTAATAAAATCTAATTCCTTGAGGAACTTTGCTGTAAAAATCCCTTTCTTTATTTTTGTTTCAAAGTTTGGGTAGAGTTGTCTGGGTTGTTTGGCTCCACACCTTAGGCGTTGGTCCGGGCACAGTTCAACCTAATCAGTGACTAGTGGTCCGCCTCATTTTCTGGGCCAGATCCATTTACATAGTGGGCCCTGAAAATACCATACCATATCTTGGACTGGTAATATGCATGCATTAGGATAGATGACTCATCTTTTACAATTTTGGGCCACAGCACATCCAAAAAGAATAGAGCAATGGTTGGACGGTGTCGACGGACATGGATGGGCAGAGATAGCAGGCTCAGATGGTTCATACACCCAAGTTTTCATGTATGCTTTATAGACAGTATTTGCCATTCGGGCTCATATATACAACTCATGCTGTGCCGGAGTCTAACCCATGCAAGGTCTCATAAACTAGCCTAAAATTCAGGTCACCCCGATCAGCAGGTGGGCCACACATATCTAGATTGTTATACCCTTTTTGGTAATGGGTTGACCACCTGATGACGAAGGAAAAAGGGAGACCCAGTGTTTGAGCAGCCAGACCCCAAGTAGCCTCTCACATGCCATCGAATACACAGTTCACACACGAGGAGAGAAATTATTCAGGAAGCCAGACCCCAAGTAGCCTCTCTCACATGCCATCGAATTCACAAACTTAACATACAAGAGGAAATAAATTATTAAGAAATTGTGATTTTACCAAATAATGCCTCAAGTAAATGAAACTACCCCTCAATTATTTTTTCCTTTGCGGGTGATTGCATGCACCCGCAGGGAATAGTCTCGCCCCAAAATGGGGCGGGGACACCCGGTCATTGATGACAGCTCTGATGTCATTAGTTATCTCTTCTTCTTCACCTTCAGAATTGCTGGAATTATCATCTCACTAATCCATTCGCATCCATGGGCAATGTTGATGAAGTCAATTTTTTTTTTCTTTGGTTAATTTTGAGAATTGTGGGGCCCACGCGCATGCTGTATGACATCCAACCCACCCATCATATGGGTTCACCCCACTATGATGATCAGATAAAAAAATTACAACCAAAGTAATCATCAGATGGGTTACAAGTGAATTTGAATATTTTGGGTGGTGTAAAGTCTTTGATGGTGTAGCCAACCTTATGATTGATGGTCTGGATTTTGGGTTCATCTGATAGCATGACATATACATACCACGCGGGCCCCACAATTCCCAACTTTACCTCTTTTGAAAGAAAAACATGAAAAGGGTATTTTGGTCATTTTGTCAATCAGAAAGCACGCTCCGTGTTTCAATTAGCCGAGGCATTATCTGGTAAAATCAGAAATACCCAGGAATTTTGAGGCCATAATCAAGGGAAAAGCAATCAGAGCAAGCATTCAAGGTCGAAGGCCTTTTTTCTTTCTTTTTTTACTACAAAGGTTTACAAAGAAAACCAAGGATCGAACCCGGGATAGGTGCTGCACACTTCAATATAGAGAGAAAATAATGACAAGATGGAAACAACAATCAGGTAGAGATAGGTAAAAGGAGAAACAGAAACCAAGTAGTAGAGATGTCCACAGAGAGTGTGCACAGCAAGATAAAAGCAGCCAGCTGCACTGAACATGGTACATTGGATAAGAAGTTCCTTTCTCAAAAAGGGGGCAGAGTGCAAGATTTTCGGCCAAACCTGGGTAGGAGATAAATATACACAAGGAAGAATTTTCGATCTGGGTTTTCGAGGCTTTTCTCTTCGGCTTTGTAAGGGAGCAAGAGCACTTCATAGCAGCAGCAGCATGTTCCTTCCATGACTCTTTCATAGGCTAGCGATGCTGCCTTTGCACTATGGCCAGCAGCTCCTCAATGCTTTTTAGAGTAGCATTGTCCTATACAGAATACAGTAGCCTTCCATCAATGACGATTGACAAGGTTGATGTTTCAGGCCAAGTACCTGAACATGTTGGGGTTATCCTTGTCCCTCTCCAGATAATCCCTCGTGATCAGATCTTCAATCCTCTTCTTGATCGCCTTAAAGTCGGGCTGTGCATTAAAAAAATAAAAAATCAAGCTTCAGGCATGGATGACTAGAAGAACATGACCAGCCTTTGCAATCTCAAACATTGGTTTCTCTCTTTTTTCTTTTTTGCTTTTTTTTTTTTGTGGGGGGGGGTTGTGATGAATGACAGTTTTATTCAAAACAGAAATCAGGAGGAACAACAGACAGACGAGCCCTGTGAAGCACACAGATACCCTACACGTGTGACAGCCTGGTTCGGGCATGGGACATCTGAGTCATGCATAAGTGGCCCCTGTATGTAGATCACAGGTGGGCATGCAAAAAAACATAAAATGGATGGCCCAGGAAAAATTGCCCCCCCTCCACGTTCAACAAAACACGTCACTGCCTGATAAATCAAACACCTTGATCTTTAGCCAGGACATCTACATGGTAGACACACCGGATGCTAGGCTTTTGATGTCCCACACACTTGCCAGTCAGGCACATATGTAAGCAAAACCCCGAAAAAATATATCAAAAGCTGATCCCAACATAAATTATTGTTCTTGGTTCACACGAGAACCTCCATTAATAAATTTAGGGCCTATGTCAACCAGCATTTGCAGCCCACCTTCTCAAGAAGGGCCACAGGGTCTTGTTTAATCTTAGATCACCTTCACTACAGTTAATTCATAGCACTTTCACAAATAGAAATCTGTGTTTTAGAATGCAAAAAATAAAAATCAAAAATCAAAAGACCAAAATTTTCCATCAGAAGACCATTCACATTGAATATTAGATGAATATTAGATGTGAAGAAAAGTGCTGAAATTTAAGAGAGAAGAAAAAGAAAGTTGCCAGGTACCTTGAACATGCGGCCAAGCTGCTCAACGCATTCCATTACCAACTGTTGATGGCCCAGAACCTTACGACTCTTCATGATTCGTACAATCGATGCATCAATGGCATACCGTCTGTCCTTGTCAACATCTTCGATAACCTTCTTCTTCTCATCAACTGGAGGGAGAGGAATCTGCAGTTTGATAGATCAATTTGCCTTCAGAATCAACTAAAGAAAAAAGGAAGTCGGAACAATAAACACAGATTTGAGCACACTAGTTCCAACGTCCAAGAGATATGGAAATAAGACCATACCTTGATTCTCCTCATTTTGTCGGTGAACTTGGAATTGAACTCAAAATAGTCAGTTGGAGAGATTGTTTTGGTATTCGGTTCTTTGTTAAGGATTTTATATTTGGCGCATGAAAGAGAATGAAGCAATCTAACTGTGTCATCATCAGTCAAGTTTAGCTGAGTCATGATCTCTGAATAACTTAATCTATCTGAAGTGTTGAATAGCAGGAGAGCAGAGGCCTGTAAACAAGAACACGAAACTCAGGCATATACTTCCTTTTTTTTCTTGAAAATTCGATGATTCATTAGCATTGAATATATTTAACAAGTGCAAAACAAATAAACAATAGGCCAAGTGACCCTCTCGTCAATGAAGAACTGGCATAAGAAACAAAAAGAAGATTACACTTATCCTGAACTGCAAATGAATGACAGGAGCACTAAAACAAAACAAAAAAAAAAACACTTGCAAGCTCTCCCAATGGCACAAGAGGTCCGCCTTAGAGAGACCTTTAAACTCCTATCTTGCAACCACCCAATCAATAACCAGTACCAGTATCCTTCTTGATGTAGAGCGGGTCGCGGACAGTTTCATGGCCGAGATGGATCAGAAAAGGCCCGGTCGACGACAAAGTGATCCGGACCGTCAGACCTTACGTCGGGCGCATCTCACAATCCGGAATGAGTTATCGGGCGTAAAATATATGATTTTTGGGGTAGAACGAGCCACTTTAGCCAACCAACCCAGCTACGCCGGGTTGCGCAAGCCGGATTTGCAAAATTCCCCCGGATCGACGGTCGTTTCTCTATTTTAATTCCGTTTTTACTATAAATAGTAAGTTTTAGTTGATTATAACTCTTCATCTGTCGGGCTTTAGGAGTTGCACCTAACGTGAACAGAGCTTAGAATAATTAGGAGAACGGTTTGGTGAAGCCAAATAGGACACTATTTTTGGCCGAAAACCTTGCGCACTAGTAGACATCACGACCGTCTATAAATAGTAAGTTCACTATTTATAGTAATTAGCGAATTCTATGAGTTTTTAGTTGTAGTTTACTTCTGATTTCTCTCTCATTGCTTGGTATCCCTATTTAAAGGGTTGTGAACTCGTTTCTTTCATTCATTAATCAATTTCGAATTTGAATTTATTTTCTATTTTGCTTGCTTTCCTTCTTGTGGATTCGAGAAGCCTCTGTGAGGAGTCCAGAGAAATTCCGTGGATTCAGAATAGTTATCCTCTTGAGGAAGACAGTGCTCGATCTCATCATGTTCATCCCTGCGTCAATTGGTATCAGAGCGAGGACTCCCTTCGAGCCGATGACAAACAACGAAGGTATGAACCAAAATCCTGTGGACGGTAATCCAGGGATTCATGATCTTGCGGAAAGAATGGAAGCTTTTCACTTGGAGAGTCAGTTGACCATGCAAAGGCTGCAGGCAAACCTCGACCGTCTTGCGGATGCGCTACTTCCGCCCCGAGCTCTAGGCGGTGCTCCGCCGCCTATGGTTGCTCCACCGCTCGTGGTTGCTATATGGCACAACCACGATTTCTATAGAGCACTACCAGTGGCAAACCGTAAAACTATACCAGATGATTCAAGTTCTAGGGACGAGGACCTTAATGAAAGTTTTGCCCGATGACCAATCCATGGAGGCAATCATCTAGATTGTGCTGAAAGAGTCTATCGAGGTAAGGCTGAACTTCCTAGTTTTAATGGTTTATTACGCATAAAAGATTTCTTTGATTGGCTAGCCGAAATAGAGAGATATTTTGATTATATAGACGTGCCAGATCATAAAAAGGTAAAAAAATTAAAATTAAAATTAAAATTAAAAAAATTGAAGACACAGGATGTCCCCACCACATTTTTGAAGTGAGACTAATCCCCGCGGATACACAATCACCCACAACCACGTGTATCGGGTAAAGCCAAGAAGGGGAATTGAACCCTCACCCATAAAAAGGTAAAATTCGTAGCGTTTAAATTAAAATCTTATACTTCTGCATGGTGGGAGCAATTACAACTCTCACGAGCCCGCCAGAACAAGGCGCCCATTTCATCATGGCTACGAATGAGACGTCTTCTTCGATTACGATTTCTCCCCAGTGATTATGAATAGATATTATTCCAGCAATACCAGAATTGCCAACAAGGAAATCGAACCATCACAGATTACACTGAAGAATTCTAGGAGTTGACAACATGAAACGATCTATCAGAATCTGAGTCACAGAAGGTGGCACGATTTATAGGAGGGTTACGATCGACAATTCAGGATCGAGTTCAGATGCACCCAGTCGGGACCGTGGATGAGGCGGTTCAGTTGGCAGGTAGGGCAAAAACGCAGCTTGCAAGAGTTTCGAATCGGCCTTATCCTTTAACTCGACCCCCCATAACGGGTCTCACGTAGGATCTAGTGCTAGCACGAAGAAAAGAACCAGTAGGAGAACGTCGTCAACCTCCTGCAACCGCAAACCGTGATACGGGGAACGACTCATTTAGGCATCAACATGTATCACCCACAACAGCGGGCCCGAGTAGAATTCCAAATCCTTACATTTGGCCAAGGTCGAACACTTGTTACCGCTGCGGCCAACCGGACCACCTATCAAACACCTGTCCTCAACGTCCCACAACACACTTGACCATAAATAAAGGGGGCACTGAATGTAGGGCCGCAGAAGAAAACCCTGGCTTTGATGAACATGAACAAGCTACTGAGGAAATAACAGATGGCGATGAATTGATGGGCAAAGATCATGGCGAATCTCTAGTTATGAGGCGATTACTATATACCCCACGGAAGGAATTAGATCCACAATGGCACAATATATTCCGTATGCGGTGCACTGTCAATGGAAAGGTCTGTGATGTGATAATATACAGTGGTAGTAGCAAGAACATCGTCTCAAGAGTGATGGTGGACAAGTTGTAGCTACCAACGACAAAACATCCTTCCCCGTACTCAATTGGCTGGATAAAAAAGGTGAACGAGACCAAGGTAACTGAACAATGTACTATTTCATTTTTAATTGGCAAAAATTACAAGGATCAAATACTTTGCGACGTAGTCAACATGGAAGCATGCCATATGTTACTCGGTCAACCCCGGCAGTTGAACCGTGATGCGGCCCATCGAGGACAAGATAATGTCTACATATTCGTCAAGGATGGTCAAAAAATAATTTTTGCCCCTATGACACCAGAGGACCACCCTGAAGCCTCTAAAGTGGAGGGGAGTTCCCTCTTGACCATTCGGGATTTCATGGAAGAATCCAAGAAAATCGGCAAGGTATACGCCGTAGTGGCGAAGGGCAAGGAATCGAAACCCTCAAACATTCCTCCAAGTTTAAAACTATTGCTAAATGAATTCAAAGAAGTCTGGCTTAAAGATTTACCTGATGAATTGCCCCCCATGAGGGACATCCAACATCATATATACCCTGTCCCTGGGGCTAGCCTGTCCAACCGCCCTCATTATCGGATGAGTCCGAAAGAGTGAGATACTTCAAGGGCAAGTGGATGAATTGATCCATAAGGGTCTATTGAGAGAACATGAGCCCATGTGTCGTACCAGCATTATTAATGCCAAAAAAATGGAAGCTAGCTTATGTGTCGACAGACGGGCAATCAACAAAATTACCATCAAATATCGATTCTCAATACCACGGTTGGACGACATACTTGATATGCTAGAATGGGTGAAGGTGTTCTCTAAACTAGACCTAAGGAGCGGGTACCATCAGATTCGTATCCGACCCGGTGATGAGTGAAAAATGGCATTCAAAACCAAGGAAGGGTTGTATGCAAGGTGTCCCGTATCGGTATTGGTTGGCGTAACGGTGACTTCCAAAACCGATACGGATACGAGGTCGTAATGGCGATACGGGGGCGTAACGGCGTAAAAAAATTTTTGCCAAAAAAATATAAAAATATATATATTAAATCTGGAATATTCTAAGCATTCCAAATATGCATTCATTTATAAATTGGAACATGTTTATGGTGGTGTAACGGTCCACTCTTTGGTGAGAAGCTGTATCGGACTGTCTGATTAGTTTTTGAACCAGGTAACCTGAATTTGACTACAAAATGTATATATTTAATTTTCTAAATATCTAATTTATATACTTAACAATTTAATATCTTTCTCCCAGTAGTTCTTTAAAAAAATGAAATTAAATTCAGGTAGATGGCGTCGCCAATTTCGAGCTGACTTGGAGGACCAATCTATGCCCCAAATTAGCCTCAAATTCATGCAATTTATTGTCATTATCCCACTTATGTATTAGTGGACATTTATTGGATAGTGAATCATGAAAAAAAATCAAAAGGCCCTATTTTAAAAAATAAGAGTACACAAAATAACAATTAAAACTATTCAAATAATTTGATTTTGGCATTGTGAGTTAGCAATTGCAGTTTATAATTTAATTGGTAAATTTTAAGTTAATATATGTCTTTCGTACAATTTTTTAAGGGCTCAAATAAGGCGGGACTCGGATTGTGAAGTGTAGCACACATGTCAAAGTTTTTTGGGCCCCACCCATGATGAATGTGTTATATCTAAATCGTCCATTCATTTGACGAGATCGTCTTAAGGCTTGACGTGAAAAATAATACTGATCTAATTATCAAGTGGACCACACTGCAAAAAGCAGTGGGGGATTGAATGTCTACCATTGAAAACTTATTTTGGGATCATAGAACTTTTAGATCAATATGAAATTTGTTTTTCCTCTTCATTCAGGTCTTTTTGACCTTATGAACAGATTGGATGGAAAATAAATGTTACGGTGGGCCTACGAATTGTTTAACGGTGAAAATCATCATCTCCGCTACTATTTTTGGTGTGGTCCAGACGATCTTTGGATACGATTCATTTTTTAGGTAATGCTCTAAAATAATATTTAAAAATAGATGAACGGTGTAGATATAATAAATACATCACTGTGGAGCCCATAAAACTTTGATCTCCTTTGAACCGTTCGTGCAACTCGGAGCTCGAGGAGTGTCAGCGCTCGTCTCAGCGTGACACGTACCTACAGCAGCTTACGCCTGCAAAAAAAAAAAGGAGAGGGAAACCGAAAACAAAACAGAGGGAAAGAAGAGAAGAAAAAAAGAGGGAAAGAGGGAAAGAACAGAGAGAGAGAGAGAGAGAGAGAGAGAGAGAGAGAGAGAGGAGGAGGAGGAGGAGGCCGCAGCCGCAGCCGCAGCAGGGCCGTAGCAGGCCGAGAAGAGGAAGAAGAAGAAGAAGAAAGAGAAGAAGAAGAGGAAAAGAAAGGAAAAAGGTAAGGTTTTTATTTTTTATTTTTTATTTTTCCAAGGCCCGTAACAGCCGTTACGGGTCAGTAACGGCCGTTACGTGTACAAAAACAAGACTCGGCCGATACGGCCCCGTATCGCGTAACAGGTACCACCGTTATCGTTACGTATCAGCCGATACGTAACCGTTTTGGGACACCCTGGTTGTATGAGTGGCTAGTCATGCCCTTCGGCCTATCGAACGCACCAAGTACTTTTATGCGTTTGATGAATCAAGTTCTAAAACCGTTCACTGGCCAATTTATGATAGTATATTTTGATAACATACTAATATATAACCAGGATGAGACGGAGCACAGGAAACATCTCAAGCAGGTGTTGCAGGTCCTATAAGCTAACAAGTTGTACCTCAACTTGAAGAAGTGTAGTTTTTTAACGGATAGCCTGTTGTTTCTAGGATTTGTTGTAACGTCTACAGGCATCCGTGTGGATGATGAAAAGATGCGAGCCATTAGAAAATGACCGATCCCGACAAACATTCATGAGGTGATGAGTTTTCACGGGTTAGCGACCTTCTATCGTTGATTCGTGCGAAATTTTAGCACAATAGTCGCGCCTATTACAAATTGCATGAAAAAAGGACCGTTTCAGTGGACCGATGAAGCTGACAAGAGCTTTCATGAGATCAAGCATCGTTTGTCCACAACACCAGTTTTGGTACTTCCTAATTTCTACAAGCTGTTTGAGGTTGAGTGTGACGCTTCATACGTCGGAATTGGATGAGTATTATCACAGGAAGGTAGGTTAGTAGCCTTCTATAGCAAGAAACTCAACGAAGCCCGAAAGAAGTGGTCAACTTATGAGCTTGAGTTGTACGTAGTTGTTCAAGCACTGCGACACTGGCGGCATTATCTGATTCAAAGAAAGTTTGTTCAGTACACCGACCATCAAGTATTAAAGTTTATAAATAGTCAGACTAACATGAATCGTGTGCATGTTAGATGGGTTGCGTTTTTACAGGAATTCATGCTCGTTCTGAAGTACAAGTCAGGGCAGCAAAGCAAGGTGGCTGATGCACTTAGCTGTTGTGCATCACTACTTGTTACAATGAGCAACGAAGTGGTCGGCTTCGACTATCTTAATGAGTTGTATGCCGAGGATGGAGACTTCAAAGATTCTTGGATGAAGTGCGAAGAAGGTCACCCCAGTGACCTTCATATACAGGACGGTTTCCTCTTCAAAGGGAATTGATTGTGCATCCCCCAAAGTTTGCTAAGGGCAGATTATTCAGGAGCTACATGGAGGTGACATCGGTGGACACATTGGGCGAGACAAGACGCGAGCTCTTGTGGAAGAGCGATATTACTGGCCGCAATTGGTACGTGATGTGGGAAAAGTCGTACAACGTTGTCATGTTTGTCAGACCTCAAAGGGACAATCTCAAAATACAGACCTCTACACCTCGTTACCTGTGCCTAACGGTCCTTGGGAGGAATTATTTATGGACTTCGTGCTTGGTCTCCCATGAACACAACGCGGCATGGATTCAGTGTTCGTAGTGGTAGATCGTTTCTCCAAGATGACGCACTATATCCCATACAAGAAGACCCTCAATGCAACACACGTAGCGAATCTATTCTTCAGGGAAGTCATACGACTACACGGGGTCCTCAAGACCATTATTTCTGATCGTGACACGAAGTTCATTAGTCACTTTTTGCGAACTTTGGGAGCTCGATTCGATACACGACTTCAATTCAGTAGCGCCCACCACCCACAGACTGATGGGCAGACCAAGGTTGTGAATCGTACGTTGGGAAACTTCCTTCGCTATATTTCAGGAGAAAAACCGAAATAGTGGGATTTGGCCTTGTCTCAAGCAGAGTTTGCATTCAACAACATGGTTAACCACTCGACAGCGAAATCACTATTCCAGATTATCTTTGAAAGAGTGCCTCGCCACACACTTAACTTGGTCCCTATGCCCAAGCTCCCAAACACGAGCATTGCGGCAGAACATATGGCAGACAGAATTATGGGCATCCATGCGGAAGTGCAGACCAAGCTACATGCCTCGAACGAGAAGTACAGGGAACAAGCGGACAAGCATCGACAACAAAAAGTGTTCGATGTGGGCGTCTGGGCGACTGCATTATGGTCCATCTGCGCAAAGAAAGGTTTCCGACCGGGACGTACAACAAGTTGAAGAACAAGAAGATTGGACCTGTCCCAATCATCCGAAAGATCAATAACAACGTTTATGTTGTTGATCTTCCAGATGACAGCGATCTCACAGACTTTCAACGTCGCAGACCTGACCGAGTATCATGAACCATAGCAGGATGAGTTCTTTTTAAGTGGAAGGGACTGATGTAGAGCGGGTCGCGGACAGTTTCATGGCCAAGATGGATCAAAAAAGGACCGGTCAACGACAAAGTGATCCGGACCGTCGGACCTTAGATAGGGCGTATCTCACAATCAGGAATGAGTTATCGGGCGTAAAATATATGATTTTGGGGTAGAACGAGCTACTTTAGCCAGCCAACCCAACTACACCGGGTTGCGCAAGCCGGATTTGCGAAATACACCCCGGATCGACGGTTGTTTCTCTATTTTAATTCCGTTTTTACTATAAATAGTAAGTTTTAGTTTGATTATAACTCTTCATCCGTCGGGTTTTAAGAGTTGCGCCCAACGTGAAAAGAGCTTAGAATAATTAGGAGAACTGTTTGGTGAAGCCAAATAGGACACTTACTATTTTTGGCTGAAAACCTTGCGCACTAGTAGACATCACGATCGTCTATAAATAGTAGGTTTACTATTTATAGTAAGTTGCGAATTCTAAGAGTTTTAGTTGTAGTTTGCTTCTGATTTCTCTCTCATTGCTTGGTATCCCTATTTAAAGGGTTGTGAACTCGTTTATTTCATTCATTAATCAATTTCGAATTTTATAGAATTTATTTTCTATTTTGCTTTCTTTCCTTCTCGTGGATTCAAGAAGCCTCTGTGAGGAGTCCAGAGAAATTCCGTGGATTCAGAATAGTTATCCTCTTGAGGAAGACGGTGCTCGACCTCATCACGTTCATCCCTGCGTCACTTCTTCTTAATGATGCAATTGGTGCCTCAACGTTTTCAAAGATTCAAGCATTTCTCTCCTTCCACACACCCCATAGTACTCCCAACAAGCACATCTTCCAAAGAATCATTCTGTAATGCTTAAAAGGGACTCCCAACCATTCCACCACAATGTTTCCTATTGAGGTGTTAGAAGACCATGCTACCCCGAAACATGCAAGAAAAAGGGCCCATAGTTCCCTTGCCATAGGACGGGAAAAATAAATGATTCACAGATTCTTCATCCTTTCTACACAAGACCCATTTTTGAGATAGCTATTTTTCTTCATCCTTACTACACAAGACCCATTTTTGAGATAGCTATTTTTCTTCATCCTTTCTACACAAGACCCATTTTTGAGATAGCTATTTTTCAGGAATTTCCAATCCATCTCTCTCCAAAACCCATTTTACAGAGTGAGCGAGTTGGGAATTCCCAATCAGCATGGTCGAATGCCTTCACCATGTCTATTTGCACAAGATTCCCGCCCCACCCATTTTCCTCCTTGAATTGAGAAGCTCATTTGCAACCAAGATTCCATCTAGAATCTATCTTTATGAATGCCCCTTGGACAGGAGAGATAACAAAGGGCATGACTTCACGCATTCTGGGGTGTGGAATGTCAGGCCGAGGCGTAATTTACATGACGATTGGATTTTGTTGCCCTTTTGGAATCTTTAAGCACAGTCATTTTGGACCATTCGGAACAGGATCACAAGAGGTGGAAGTGGTCTCCAAGTGGCACGTTTTCCTGTAAATCAGTAATGCACAAGCTTTGCAGTTCGGGTGTTGCTAAATACCCATGTGCCTTTATTTGGAAGGCCCATATCCCTCCCCAAGTGCAAGCATTCGTGTTGACAACAGCAGCAAACAAAATCCTCATAGTCGACAATCTTAAGAAACGGAATATAGCAATGCGAACAGGTGTGTCATGAACAAGAATAATAAAGAGTCAGGGACCATCTTTTCATCCACTATTCGGTAGCTCGGGTAGTTTCATCTCATGTTTGGCAACATTTTGGAATCAAGCGGATTACACATGTTTCTAGGTCGACATTGTTATCGGTTGGGCAGGCCCACTTTCTATTCGTGGTAAAGTTTTACAGAAGCTGGTCCCTTTTACAATCTTTTGTGGGAATAGCAAAGAAAGGATTGCTAGAATTTTGGAAGGCAGAGTGATTCCATATCTCGCTCCACCATTCCCCTTGCAGCCAAGTGGGCATTGGGGCAACCAGAGTTTGCGGGGATCTCTTTCCAAAAGCTTATGAGAGATTGGGAGACTCATATTCACCTGATCTTCCACTTTTTTTCGGAGGATCTGTGGGCTTAGGGCTTGTATTTTCAGTTTTGTTTGCTCATGCCGGGAAGGGCAATGAGAGGGTCACCCATTCACCTTTCTTTTTGTGAAGTTGTTTTCATCTTAATGAATTTTTCATCTTCTCAAGAAAAAAGAAGAGAGAGAGAGAGAGAGAGAGAGAGAGAGAGAGAGAGAGAGAGTTCATGCATTCTCAGTGAGAGAACCTTAGCTAGGATCTTATAGCATCACCAAACAGACTGCCCAGAAAGTCAAGAAACTAATCCATTTGATGGTAACTGGAGCTAAAAGTATTACCTGATATGTTGACACAATGAGCTCAATAGTTTTTGGTTCAAACTTTCCGTTGATGTTACAAGTACCCAGCGAATATATCCATGTAAGCTTTCTATGTTTTGTTTTTGTTTGATAGAACTCCCTGAAAACTTCAACACATTTAACCTGAAACAACAATATGCCATTGAGATTCATGTAGAAATTCATTTTAATTTCTGACATCCAGGAGTATCCTAGTATATGCTTACCATCTCTGCAGGAAGGTTTAGATCAAACGATTTATAACTTGGCCAAAATCCCGTTGTTAGAACAGTGACTGTCAAATCTATCCCGGGATTTGCATGGGAGTTACCATTGAGATACTCCTCAAAGCTGGCCTGGTTTTCTCTAGCCAATGTCAAATCCGTGACCTGAAATAAGAAACAAGAATTCCAAATGAAAGCCAAATTAATCAAAAATTGATATAAAAAACAGAGTTATTCCTCAAAGGTGCTTTATAGCAACGGACCATTCTCTCCATCTTTGAAGTGAATTGTCCACCACATTGTTGCTTCAACTTTGTTAGAATACTCCTCTCATGGTCATCATTGGCACTTTTGTCGAATAGAAGCCTGCGAGCCAGCTTTTTCCTGCAAATTAATAGAACCATGACAGCATTAGCGCCAACAAACAGGCAGTGTATTCACAATAAAGATTGAATCCATCTCATGGCATGCTCAGCGCAAAGAACTTTACCTATAGAACTCAGCAAAAAGGTCTTTATCACTGATATACGCGAGCAATTTTACAACCTGCAGATTATTTAAGAACTCAATGGAATATAAAGTGCATGAAGCAACATAACACTAACAGTAAAAAATAGAAGGAAAAAGAAACTGTTGATTACTTTCTCGAGAGTCTCCTCAATCGCCTCATCACTTAGTTTTTCACTCCCACCCTTCTTAAGGATATTATCACAAAATGTAGCCAGTAACTCAGCACTGGAGCTGCCTGCAACACCCTTGTTGCAAAAGACCTCAAAAGCCTCCTTGAGTGCCTGATCAACAACTTTTTAGAGAAGGCAGTAGATAAAGTGGTCCAGAGTTCCTTACAACCATCATGACTATCACCAGTACAAACCTTATGGAAAAGACAGTGGTTCATAAAGCAGTCATTCACATATGCCAAGTACTTATCGTGCAGCTCGATAACTTTTCGAACAAAAACCTGAAGACCAGAGAACTAGTTCAGCTTCGTTGAGTCCCAGAATATTCTATCAGACTTGAAATGAGGCACCTATTATGAGATTTACCTGTTCTTGCAAACCAACAACATCTTTTTTCTCTGCCTGTTAAAAGATCATTGTTAGTAAGGCTACCAATCACAGAAGGAAAGGTAACATTTGGGAGTAGACAAGATAATCTGAAGCAATAGAAAGTCATCTATCTAGCTAATGCATGACAAACAATCATTACATCCCTTCCCTTCCCCCTACCATCTAGCATGTTGAATTCAGAATAAACCGAAAGCATCCTTGGCATTTTTGACAGTAAAGCATCCTCAACAGTTAACATGATCCAATCTCAATCTCGTGAGTCGTAATTGACATCAATGTACCATCTCATTATAGGAGTAACTAATGGAATCATCAATGGTAACAATGTAAACAATGAAAATAAGCTCTGCTCAGCTCATTATCTCATGTCCAGTAAAAATGGTTGTCAATAATAATAGCCCTAGAGATGGATTTGCTCTCAGATCCCAACGTCATGAAACATCCCATAAATCTAATCAGTCTTTTAGCAGCCTGTGGCCATAAGCAATTCATCCTCAACAAACACTGAAAGCATAATTAGCCATGAAAGGAGACAGGATGCAAAACATTTCAGACTAAGAAAATGAGAAGAACTCACTTTCTTGTTACTTGCTGCATCTTCTGCTTGTTTAACCAGGGTAGTTCCTTCAGCAGTAACATGCTGCATCACAAAGTACTCAGTAACCATAGAGAGGCAGGATAAACATAAGAGGGCAGTTGCTATGTTCTATTTATAAAACCAAAATGCAACTTTGGAAGGAAATGCACCCCACCTGCTTAAATATTTGAGAAACAGGATCTAAGCCTCTAGTTATTCTACATCCTTGAGGGATCATCCTTAAGAGACCAACCACCACCTAACACAGTGAAGACAATAAGAATATTTTTTGCTCACTAAACTGAAAGACAACGCATAATCTTCACACAGCAGCAACAACATAACCAACGACAAATTACATTTGCATCCCAGTTCATACCTTGTCGTCTCTAAGCAAGGCATGGCATCCAGAGTGTTCCTTTTTTAGCAGCTGGCTTGCGTAAACAAACAACAGCTCATGTGGCACTATCTGCCAAGAGAATGTGACAAATAAATTTTAGATTCCTTAAATCATAAAGTTTATTTAATAATTTCAAAGTTCATTAGAAAATAACCAAAACTATTTGTATTATGTTTAATTCTCTTTACTTCCGCAATACACAATAACATATTCATTTCTCAAGCTTAACTTCACAAGGCTTGGTAGCACAACCATATACTACTAGAGCAAAAGGACACAAACGGAAACAAACCTCCAATAACTTCTGCTCGCTGCTGGAATGCAAATAATGAGAAACCCTATCCTTCTCACGTTTCAAGCACTCATCAGCCTGAGTCTTCGAATAAGGCATTAAACATCACATGACAAGTAATGCAGATACGTGTCCGAAAAATTTTGAATGCATTTAGCAGGACTGACCTTCAACATGTAGTCTGGACAGGAATCCTCTAGAATCCAGATGGAAGCCTTGCAGGAATAATATGCAGCAGTGTCTTTGAGCATGGCTGCTTCAAAGTCAGTTTCATAACATTGCATATTGCCCATCCCAATTTCAACAAAAATATCCAGGACATTCTTTAGTAAGGCCCGATCGATCTGCTCTCCTTCACGCTCTTGATCAATCTAGCATATAAGTATTTGGTTAATTAACCTTGAATGATAAAGCAAGTTGTTTAATTGTTCAGCGCAACGTACAAACATACCAAAGAGATTACAGCATCTCTAACTTTACTATTAATTTCCTGGTACACCTGAAATTAGGAAAGAAAAATCCAAAACAATCTCAGAGGAAAAGTCCACATTAAAAACGAATATTAGGATAAGCATGGTTACCGTATATAAATTTTAGCCTCAAATAAACACTGTCCAAAGATAATATACATAGTAATCAATTGGAGAAAAAAGTACAGAATATAAAGTGCAAAATGTATATGAAATTAGGTACCAGATCACGGAAGCAGGTGAGACCAACTTCACTGAGGGCAGGCAGCGACCTCCGAGCAATGAAATATCGATCAAGATAATCAAAGAAGCGTGAAAGCCACCTGACCATCACTTTATGATTTGCCCACCTTTTCACAAGCTCTCTTAGCATAAATTCGTCATGTTTCTCTCTTAAAGACGGCAACACCTTCATAGGAAAGAAAAATCACTAAAGTTGATAAGAAAAGGAGAACGTAATAAATTAAAAAACAATGCTCAACTAAAACAACACATTCAGATGGTCCCTACGAGCTTGTCAGAGACATTAATTGTTTGCAAATTTCCCTTTATAGAGAATGCTCAATAGTTAGGTTCAAGTGCAATAGTGTTCATGGTTCTAAATTACGGCTTCAGAGTGCAATTAACCCAGAGACCAAAACCGTTGCACCTTGCCCTGACTCAGTCTAGTTGCAGGGTGTGACTCGCCCAATGACCCTTTTCATTATTCTCCAACACCCGGGTGACTTGGAAGTTGACTTAATTTCAGATAATATTTAAAAACATGATAGTGGGGGACCTGTACATGTAGGCATGTACTCACGTTGGTAATCATGTGTCAGTGGACTCCAATTATTTTGTGCAAACAAGTACTTAAGCATGACTTTTCATGTGTGTGGGTGCTTCTTGCTTGGTAGTTTGCCCGGCAACTGCCCCTCCATGACCGTACTTTGATTGCTCGCCCTTTGGGGCATGCATGATATGGAATAGTTGTGCTAAGGGTTAATACTAGGGGATTGTGCTAGCATATGATAGAAGTGAGGGTTTGGAGGTGTTGAACACGATAAGTAATGGGAATCACTGCTAATGAGATTTCAAGGGACATCTCTGACAAAGTCCGGCATATTATGTGCAACAATCTGCAATTCCGAGAGAGACTAGGAGATACAATTCACTTCCAATTATGGGTACCAGTCCATACCCTTTCTTATAGTAGGTCAATAGTCTTACCCTATCCTTCTCTATACACCCTCTCCTCCTGTGAAGGCTCAATGATGAACAATTGTGAAGAGTTCCTTGGGGAATTCGTCGTCTAGAATATCAACTTGTGGCAAAATCTTAAAGATTGCAAATTTATGAGTTTTATGGCTTTGTTGAATTGTTTTTTAAGTTGTTTACATTGATGTCTATTGGTAGATAAGAAAATAAATACATGGATCTTAATTGGTATGTTTCCCTCTAATTCCATTTGCCGGGCTGTATGTGCAAAAGGATTGGCATTTAGTACTTTCATATGAGAGAGGTAATCAGGGACGAGCCACAAATTACAATCCCAAAACCAACCCCAAGTAGTTCAAACAAGTCTATGATGGTGGTGGTGATTTTTCATTATAGATTGTGCAAACATTGGGTGCTATCTTTTCTGGTGCTTAGCTTGAGAGGAACCTCGGATTCTGTAAAAAACAGGTCAGGACCATTCATTAGCGATGCAAGCCGAAGGTGCAACATGCGAAATTTGGGCTGTTTGTTGCAAGTTTTGGGTGTTAAACGTACATTTACTAGTTTTGGAAGAAAAGTGGGCTGATTTGGAAGATACAATTGAAGATTTTGGGTTATTTGGTAGATTTGTTTTTACTAGTTTTATGTTGAATCTTTGCATATTGTTGTTATCTTAAATTAACTGTAGGCTGATTTGATACCAATTTAGATTCTACAAACGGGGGTTGGTGCAAGAGGTACCACATTCCACATCTTTTGAGTTCTATAAGTTTTCTTAAAGAAGTTTGAATATCAATAAAGTTGTTTATTCCTCTCTACTACAAATTTCTTATGGGTGTTCTCTTCATGCATTCTTGCAATTCAAATATTGAAACCTTATCGATTTGATAACCGAATTGTATCATTTTGGTATTAGAGTAGGTGATCGTTGGGGGTTTTGACTCTCCATCATTTTTTTAATCTTAAGCTTCAAATTACCATCATTTCTTAATGACTTTAAAGGAGGTGACACAAAAAGAATTTGTGCAAGTAATCCAACTAAACTGCACACTTACAAATCAAGTGGATCAATTCACAAATACAGTCGTCAATCTCACCAATCAAGTGGGAGAGCTCCAGCATGGAGGGAATTTGGAGAACAAAGTTGTAACACAATGACACATAGGGGAAGGTCCCCGCCAAGGTCCTAACCAACAACTAGTAAACCTGCCTTATGGAAACACCAATAGTTGAATCCTTCAATTGTTGGAATGTGATGGACAGTCCAAAAGTAATGTGGAAACCCCAGAATTCCAAAGTCATTTACGTGTTAATGAATTTATCAATTGGCTAAGCGAGGTAGAAAAGGTGTTCAAGTATAAGGAAATCACAAACAATTGGAAGGTTAAATTAGTAGCCATGATGTTTTCGGCCATGCAATAGCATGATAGGACAATCTTTAAGCTGAAAGAATCCATCTAGACAGGGAGAAAGTAACTTCTTGGGGAAAAAAAATGAAATTGAAGCATATAAAATGAAAATCTGCGTTCAGAGAACTTGGATCTATGTTTAAACAACATAAATCTATCATCCCCCCAAAGAAATTTTGGAAAAAAAAAAAATTCAAAATTTGCCTAAAAAAGGAAAAGGGGCCTAAAAATAAAAATATAATTTAAAATTCAACAACAAAGGTAGACCTATGTTCAAAAAATAAAGATTTACCTAGATCTATCATTTGATTCATTTCCCTAAACTAATTTTGAAAAAAATAAAAATTTCATAAAATGCCAAAAAATTGGCCCAAAATACAAAAAAAAAAAAGTTTGTGGTAAATTTTTTTTAAGCAATGCATCTACAAAATCTGTAAATATATAGTATTAAAACACTCTTCATGCATCATCACAACAATTAGTTTTAAAAAGTTAAAAAAATGAACTTTTCAAATAATACCAACATAAATCGGGAAAAATGCAAAAATCCCCAAATAGACACAATTCAAGCATGATTTGATCAATTTGGGGTTAAGGCGCTGATTCAACATGGTTACAGCAAGAATAAACAAACGAAATTAGGTTTTTTTACCAATTTTTTATTTTCCCTAAATAGGGCAACCGGCATTTGATCTTTCAATTGAAGCCCAAAAATCTTGTTTTGAACTTCAAAACAGGTGTAGATCTGTCGGGAATGGGCATAGAACAATCCCACGTAAAAGAAATTTGAAAGGAGAAGCAAAAGGGAAATGTTGTGAAATGGCAGTCATATTGATCCAACCAATACGTGTACAACATATCGTTGCCGGTATGGACCATATCAGACAAATGTGGTATTGTTTTTTTTCAAAACAGGTCAATACAGACCCATATCGAGTATTGTACTGTGCCGATGCTGATACGATACGAACTTATCAGCCGATACAATACCAATATTCCAATTCATTCAAGAACCTTAATATTTCTATCATATACTCCAAGAAATTAGGGATATTTCAAAGGACCTTGACAACCATTTCCATTATACCCTTTAGGATGCCAATGCTTTCGCCAAGTTCATAGCTATGCATGGAGCCCTTCGTGTCTCTGCCCGTTGATCTCGTTGCAAGGCACACCTTGTGCCCTCTTAGTTTGTTTTGCTTTGATTTTCATAGAATCTTATCGCTGTTTTTAATGACCTAATTATGAAATTTTGTTATTCATTACCCCCAAAAAATAAAAAAAAAGTCAGTAACAATTACCCCAAGTAAGCTAGCAATTACATGATTCTAAATTTGACATTACACAACTATAGAAGCCAACAGCTGTTACCATTATGTAGCACAGTGACAGCAATATTGCTTAGTAGAAACTAAAAAGTAAATCACAAAAACATGGGAAAAAGCAATCACTTGAAGCAAAATCTTCCATTTTATAACAGTTTTTATTTAGGGTGGATCTTTCCTCTGGAATTCCAGCTCTACAAGACACTCAGGTGTTGTGGCATGGGAAATGGTATGTCGTGGTATGTCGACTAAAAGCCGAAGGAAGCTTAGGCATTCGACAATTGCAAGATATTCACATGGCGGGCAGGATGGCACCTAGACTTGGTCAATGGAGTCTACTGCTGGGACTGGCACTGGATCCGGCCATCGGCGGTTTGCTATTGGTGGCACATGGTCCCTGGATATGGAACTGGTTAGGGAACGAATAGGCACGGGATCTATAGGCTCCAAATATCCTGGAATGGATCTGTCTCACTGTAGGCTAGAAGAATTGAATCAAGTAGATAGCTAACGCCTGTTTCATTAACCGAAGTGAGCCTGCTTGAATGTCCAAGCAGTGATTTAGTTGTTTGCCATCCCTGCACGACCTCGTCTGATGCTTCCCTTGTGTTTAAGAGAAAATAACCATTGTATATCCCATCATAGTGTTTCATAAAACTTTTTGAGTTTGGGGCTACGATCATTATAATCACATCACTGTTAAAACTTTTATGATAACCATGATGACAACCCAAGCATTACAACATCGGTGATGCAGGTACATTCCTAAGAACATCAATGGGTCAGGCTTGGACCAGTCAGTGTCGGCCCAATTCAAACAACTCTTTTGGGTCTCTCTCTCTCTCTCTCTCTCTCTCTCTCTCTCTCTCTCTCTCTCTATATATATATATATATATATATATATATTGGCATTCTGTATAGCAAAGAAATCCTCACTTCTGCCAAAAAAAAGAAACAAATAAACCAGCAGTGATACTACAAAATCATTAAGCTAGCAAACACCAGCATAAAACAGAGATGTGAAAAGCTACAAATCTCCCTCACCGTCAATGTAATGTACTCCTCAAAAGACTCCCGGTACTTATCATACAACTGCTGCGAGTAGTCGTGTGGGGGTTTCTGAGTACACATGTTATATATAGTTCTGTTCTTAAAAATAAAGGAAACAAAATCCCCAGAAGAAAAATCAACTTAAATTTTTAACAAAAATCAATAGAAATGACAGTATAACCTGAAAATTGCATTACACTAGAACCCCAAGGTCAATCATCTTGCATTCACTCACCACCATTTCCTCACACCCTTTTCTCATGGTCATCTTGAAGGGAAAAAAAAAAACCCAGGAAAAACAAAGCCCCCAGGAAAAAAAAAAAAACTCAACTCAAATTATCACCAAAATCAACGGAAATGGCATTGCAATCCAAAATTTTGCATTAAACTAGAACCCAGAATTCAATCTTGTGTCCATTCCAAGTTTCTAAATCAGTGCATTGGGTAGCGTATTGTTCACCACTGTGGCCCCATAGCCAATACGGCCATTTCGTTCATGGACAATACGAGTACATATTGGGCGATACTTTAAACCTAAGTCCATTCATCATCATTTTTCTCACTGCCACCTCGAATTAAAAAGAGAACTCGCCAAAAAAAAATAAATCAGATTTTCATTAAAATAGACAGAAATGTCATTAGAACCAGAATTCCGCATTGAAATAGAACCAAAAGGATACGTATAGAGCATCATGTAGTCCTCCGAGCTGAACTGCGGCTCAGGGAGTCCTTCTAGAATGTTCTTCAGCTTTGTAATACCCTTTTGCATGAATTCCCATCCCTGCTCTAAGTCGATCGTTTCCCCTTCATTCATCGCCATCTTTCTCCCCCAAACCAATCAAACCCTACAAAAACGAATTGGAAAATTTAAATAATTAAAAAAAATCAGTACCCAAAATTTCAATTGAATTAAGAAACGCTACAAAACACTATCAATATGGAGAAATCGAATCCGATTGCGATTCAAGCGAAGCACCCATCTGAAACCCTAGAATCGGAAATTTACCGATTTAAAGGGTTCGAAAATCGATTCGGCAGTTCTGAGCAGGAATTTCAACTTCAAATGCAAATATTCTTAAAAAAGAAAAAAATATATATATACAATCGTTGAGGAAGAAACGGAACGCAATCGAAGATCGAAAGAAGGGAGATGATGAAAATCGACTGTGATTGAATTGTAAGAGATTATTGGAAAGGATTGGGGATTGAGATTACCTATGCGAAACCCTAACCCTAGGGAGAGGGAGAAAGAAGGGTTGCGGGAATTCCTCCGACAACGCGTATTAATGGTATCTTCTGGCCTAAGCTTTTCGTAGACGAAAATAAGGAGTCGATCCGTGAGGGGGCAGAAATGAAGATGCGGTTCGTGTCACACGTGCCATCTTTAAGAAGTCGACAGTTTGCTGCATGTATACGTTTATTATGGACGGAAGCGAAATGCGTGCTGTAAACTCTCTGCGCTGCGGCCCACCGTGACTGTACGTGTCTTATCCAAGCTGTCCATCCGTTTTTTCTGGATAATTTGAGGGCATGATCCCAAAATCGAACCATATCCTATGCTCAAGTAGAGCATACCATTGGAAATAAGGGAGATTCTGACGTCCATTGTTGAAACCTTAGGCCTTTTTATTTTCTATTTTTTATTTTTTATTTATCTTTTGACTGCTGTGACCTTTCACTCACCAGCTTTCATGAAGGCTCCCAAAATTTACTTTCCATGGCTAAACTATTCTATACGGACACACTACTTGTGGGCGAAAGTAACCTTGCTTTAGACATTAAGCTACGAATTATAACTGCAGTGCCATCGTAGCCATTGGAAGCATAGCCAATGCTTCAATTCGTAGCGTTAGCTCTATTACTATGGATATAATTCGTAGCTTATTCTTCTGTAGTGAAAAGTGCATGCAACTACTGATAATTGAGCGAGGCTGACATGAAATTAAACAATCCTAACATGAAATTAAACGATCTTAACATGAAATTGATTGAGCTTCAAATGAAATCGAATGAGCCTAACATGAAAATGAGCAAGCCTAACATGAAAATGAGTGAGCTTCAAATGAAATTGAACGAGCCTAACTTAAAATTAGGCGAGGCTAACATGAAATTGAGTGATCTTCAAATGAAATCGAATGAGCCTAACATGAAATTGAACGATTATAACATGAAATTGACCGAGCTTCAAATGAAATTAAATGAGCGTAACATGTAACATGAAAATGAGCAAGGCTAACGTGAAAATTAAGCGAGCCTAACATGAAATTGAGCGAGCTTCAAATGAAATTAAGTGAGGTTAACATGAAATTGAGTGAGCTTCAAATGAAATTGAACGAGCCTAACTTGAAATTAGGAGAGGCTACCATGAAATTAAACAAGCCCAACATGAAATTGAACGAGCTTTAAATGAAATTGAGCGAGGCTAACATGAAATTAAAGGAGCTTTAAATGAAAATGAGTAAAGCTAACATGAAATTGAGCGAGCTTCAAATGAAATTAAATGAGCCTAACATGAAATTGAGCGAGGCTAACATGAAATTGAGTGAGCTTCAAATGAAATTGAACAAGGCAAACTTGAAATAGGTCAAATGGACCGAGAAGTAGGTCAAATGGACCGAGAACTCTGGCAAATTGGAAATCGGATTGCTCAATGCGTTCTTATCGTACCAAGTAAACTGAGTTAAATTTCATGTTAGGCTCGCTCAAATTCATGTGATGCTCATTGAATTTCATGTTAGGCTCGCTCAATTTCATGTGATGTTTGTTGAATATCATGTGATGCTCACTGAACTTCATGCGAGGCTCGATCAATTTTCCATGACATCAAATCTAAATGCAACATGGACTCCCTACCTTCTCTTTGGCATCTCTTGCATTTATGAGTATTATTCAATTGCTTTAGTATACATTGGATTCCCTCTTTCAACTCAAACTTGAAAACTTTAAACCCATGATCCCCGTCTTTCTACCCATGCATCGTGTGAATCGTTGCCTTTAGTTTCTTTATATCGAAAGAGGGGGCGATGTACGGATTTAGGAATTATAGGATCCCTGGTTCGAGCCTTTCCATAGTATACTCAAAGTAACGGTATATTCAAAGTCGACTCCACATCACTGCACAACACACTCAGTGAGAGGGGTTGCCCCCATTAAAACATTCATAATCATTTATTGGTCCTCCCTCTGTAATGTGCTTCACATTGTATCCAAAAAGCTAACATTAACATATTCTATAGTGATTAACTACATGGGTTTAAAGTTTTCAAGTTTGAGTTGAGAAGAATGTTGGGGCAACCTAATCGAACGAAAACTTAATATTTATAGTAAAAACGAAAATAAAATGGACTTTTGTAACACCCCATACTTTTCAGTACTCGAGTGTTACTATGAAGACTCAACTTGGTCTAAACATAGATCTAACCTACTTACACATTCAACTTCATGTTAGGATAAATCCAACCGTCAAGTACAATCGCCATCCATCCATCGATTTTCAAGATATACCATCACATAAACATCCATACCAAAAGGTAGATGATCTGTTCACAAGACCCCATCTCTTGAATCCCAACCTAGACAAAACTAAGTGTGACGCCTTATTGGGTGGAATGAACCGTCCTTACTCCATCTCGAGACGTAAATTATCATATCCACTGTTTATCAACTCCACAACACTTCCTATCCATCGACCTACCACCTGATCATCACCATTAGGCCACCCAATCAATAAAATTGCAACCGATTTTCATGTGAACGGTCCCCAGAACATTTGGACAATTAGGATTCAGATTCGGAATTAATCTGACCGTTAGACCAATGGATATCATAAAGATAAATTCAAAATTTATCTAATATGGCCCACTGATCTTTGGATATGCCCAATTTCTGGTCAGGGATCCCAACAAAACCTGTATCATTGAGTGGTCGAAGTGGATTAGATCATACATCGAAATGGACCCCACATAGGTGTAATGTGTGCACTTGCAGCACACCGAACTGGAAACCCGGCCAAACCGGGTGCTGACTCAATGAAACCGAGCTCCCCTCCTATATTTCCCACCCGAGCCGGGATTTGAATGAACGGCATCCACTGCCGTGATTGGTGGACCACCTTTGTCGACGACATGAGAAATCCAAGCTGTATATCTTGTTCAGCAGGTAATTTTGACCAGACCTTGGTGTTTTCAATGGTATCCATGCACGCACGGACACACAATCTCAACCGCAAATCGAGTTGTCTGCGGTTGGGCGTTCGAAAAGCGGAAACTCCGCTCTCAGTCGAGCTGGCAAAACACTTGGAAAGCTTTCTTCCATCTCAACCCTCCATTACAAACCATCTTAACCCTTTATTCGTCCCGTTTTTAGGGCTTCTTTAGCAATCAAAGAGCCACCGCCGCAAGACAAAAATCGAGCTCGTTTAGATAAGACTGTAATCACCTCCCGTTCGGTGGGTCCCACAACGGTTATGAGACCTATCAACACCGTCCAACTGCCTCAAATTGCAGGTTTAACCATCTAATGGCAACCTGCCATTGGTGACTAGATCATCTTCTCTATTTGTTCAAAGGACCCATCACCCGATGATGGGACCCATTCGTCGATCCGAACTGTCCATTAGGTGGACCAAGGTCCCAGAGATCCACCCCTGGTGTCTGATAAGGGCCACGCAAGCCATTCAGTGCAGCACGAATTAGATCTGCGAGATTTTCATTCGCATTACGTCGGGTCTGAAACTGGCTTAGCATAAATAATCCAGCAATTAGGCAGTCGCGAACTATTTAGGAGGAGGACAAAGATGCTTATACAAGCCCCCCTTCTAGGGCAAACATTCAAAAAAAAAAACAGAGAGAGAACGAGAGGGAGGTAGAGCTGCCGCAAGCTCGCTGCCTCATCAGCTTGACTCGCCGGGTTCGGGCGGAGTTTTCACGACCTACTGCTGGTTGTAGCATAGGAAGAAAATGGAGAGAGTGGATGAGAGGATGGAGAAGAGAAGAGGGAGACAATGAAGCACAACTCGTCCAGCACCTCATTTTGCTACGGGGTCCATTACCAAGTCAGCACCATGTAATTCAGTTGGGCCTGAGCTCGTTCAGACGCTGGTCTAAGTCTCAGCGACGCTTAGAGACCTCTGGATCCTTAAAGCGGAGAAGAAGAAGAAAAGAAAGGAAAGGAAGAAGATCAGTGTGTGCAAGGAGTGATGGCGGGCGAGTCAGTGATTCGCTGGCTCGAGTTAATCCGGTCGAGCCATGGTGAATACAGGCTGAGTAGGGACTCAGCTAGGGCATACAAAGAGTGAAGAAGAGAGAAATAGATGAAAGAAGAAGAAAGGAGGAGAGGAAAGAGAGGAGTGCTGCTACCGAGTTGACTCAGCTGAAACTCACCAAGTCAGGGCGGGTCTTGCTGAGTCTAGAAAACTTGCTCGGCGGGCATTTTGAAAGAGAAGAGATAGAAAGATAGAGGAGGAAGAAGGAGAAGATGGTGGTTTTCTTCAGTTCTTACCGAGTTGACTCGGTGAGTTTTCATTGGATCCATTGAATTTTATAAAGCTAGTCATTGTTCATTCTAGTCCAGCATTTAGTCTATGCCTTTGATCTCTCTCCATGATGGAATCATTTGGTAATTGAATCGAAACATCAAGCATGTTAATCTAATTGAGTTAGTCTAGTTAGGCTAGGTAAGTAGACTTAATTTCATTATGCAAATTCTAAGTTCAATTGGTTAATCCTTAAATTCACAGAGTGTGAAATCTAAATCTCCTAGGTGCATATCTGTAGGTATGAAGTGGGTCAAAAATCAACTTAGGTTGGAGGTTTAGATCTAAACCGTAAATGGTGTGTGTGGAACATAGATCTAACCCGTTCAAGTTGAATTCAGGCATTGGAGCATTCATGTTGCGATCATCTAATTTAAAGGTGAGGATCACCCTTCAAGCTTTCCTTCATCTTGATAGTTAGCATGTTTATTCATCTTCTTTTAGTTATCTTATTGATTGCTCAATGTGATTCATCACTCTTATTGATTTGATTTCTTATAAATGATTGATGATTTGAAATTTAATTCAATATTTGAACATGCGATGTGATTTAAATACTTCTATTTTGATTTAAAATAAATGCTTTAAACATGCTTGCGCTATCGATATTAGACGTAATTTAATTTGTTATAGGTGTTTACTTGATAGAATGCTTGAAGGTCCTCGAATTAGTGGCCATTGTGTCTAATAGGCTAAAAGGAATGTTTGGTGTGGATTTACCATCTCATGAATCATTTGGGCCCCTATGGCTTTTAGGGAATAATCCCTTCTGATCGGATCATTAAATTGAACATTTGGCCCTTGCAGCTTTGTTAGAATATTTGCCCTATGAGGCTTTAATGGTTTATTTTATATAACTTTGCGGTGGTATGTTGCACTTATACAACTACGATTGGCCACTAGTTACGTAGGTTACCTTTAAACACCCTATTTGCTAGCCTCATGAGCCAGGGATGGTGGAATGGGACACTATGCTTGAGTTGTCGGCCTATGCTCGGTGACAAATCCCCCATAGTGACCTTTGAGCTTTCTTAAAATGATGGTTTGAAATTGAAATAATAATGGTTGGGCTAATCATGCATTTTCATGGCATATGGTCTTTTCCAGGTGGTTGGTTCTTCCTGGGCATACCTTTGTGTACTTTTTCGAGTGACTAGTTCTCCTTGAGCAATTTATATTATTTGGTCTTTTCCGGGTGGTTAGTTCTCCGTGGGCGTGCCTTTGTGTACTTTTTCGGGTAATTAATTCTCATTGAGCGACCTCGTTGCATTGTCTTTTCCGGGTGGCTAGTTTTTCTTGGGTGTACCTTTGAATATTTTTCTGAGTGTCTAGTTCTCCTTGGGCGACTTTTTACCAGCTGAATGTGCATCCCCGGGTCTGTAAGCATATGCATACATCCATGCATTTAAATAAGATTATCTGCTGTAATTTATTTAATGAATGTGTATTTGATGAACCTTACTTGATTTTCATGATAATCATTGTGTAATATTTGTTATATATTCTCTGATAACTGTGGTTAATTATCTTGATGATACGATAAATCTTGGGGGTTATACCTCACTGGATAGCCATTGACGCTATCGAACCGTATTCAGTGTGCAGAGACGCAGATGATGCGTATGCTGGTGTTCATATGAAATGAGAGGAGCCAGATGATCTTGCGACTCTCCATTCCTGATTTTATTTGTATTTTAATTTATATTGTTATGTTTGTAAATGTTAAGACATTGGTTTGTATAAGTTTTCGGGTAACCGCTTGAAATATTGGTTATGTATATTTGGACTCCCTCTTATACTTGATTCACTTCCGTCCCGCTAGTTTATTAACTATGATAAAAAGAAAAAAATGTATATGAAATTTGGGATATTTACAGGTTAACGTTCGGGTTTTTGAAAAACGAGTAGTATACTTGAGTTCTGGAAACCGGAGTGTTATAACTTTCAACTATCAATTTGATGGAATCTCGCAAATCTGTTGGGTTGGTTGGCTAAATCAGATTCTCCTACCTTAAAATCATATATGATATGTTGAAAAACTCATTACGGTTTGCGACATACGACTGTTTTAAGGTTCTGACGGTCCTGATTGTAACGCCCTGGAATTCGGGTGTCACGCATATGCTCAACTCCAAAGTTCCCGAGAGTCACTTATAACCGATTTTTGTTAATGTGCATTTAATCCGGTTCAATTGTACAGCCTGGAATTTCCTAGAACATGAACATAACCACACAAGTCTCCTGAAATGAAAGAAACCTATCATATATACAGGTCCAAAAATATAAATGAGTCGCATAAGGCGTTGCCCAACCAAAACGATAAAAGAATACTATGTCCAAAAAATAATACAGTTAAGCCCACAGCCCAGCAATCTCAATCATGCCCATCAAGCCGATGGAGAGCCGTCCATCAACTGGAAATAAGATAAATCGTCAGCCCTGAGTCACCTGCATCTATGAACGGGACTGGTTGGTGTTTTAAAATACCGTCCCAGAGTGGGAGTGAGTGATCAACTCAGTGGGTGTTATTAATCTTAAGTTATCACAGGCATCAATTATAATATGACCTCAATGAAAAGCAGTCAAGCATAAACATCTAACTAATCTTATTAATGCGCATGCATGCAGGATGATATGATGCATGCCCTTGCCACAACGCTCCCTCGAGCGACTCCATCTAACGATCGCATATGACAACACTCCCTCAGTGCGACCTCGACTGCCGAGTCGCCACCTTAACTAGTGCGATGCAATGCGATCGTGTTAGCCGAGTTATTAGTTAGGTCCATTCATCCAGCAGATTGGGAAATCTGGTACACCCCACACATTAATGCCTTAAACTGGGTGCGAGGCCAAGACCCACAATGCATGAGGCCGAGACCCCGCGGTCCGTGATCCCGTCGGGTTCTTCATCCCCGACTTCAAGCACATGAGGAGTGCCGAGAGAAGGGATCGCTCGCGGTCACTACGAGGAGGAACGGTACCCCAGTGTAGGCAGACAACTCGGACACAGTGTCCCATTCCACCATGCCTGGCTCATGAGGCTGTGGACCAATTTCGAGTGGGTTATTAATGAGCTACAACGGTTGTAGGGTGTTCCAGGTTCCATGCATGTGTGAGCAAATATGATTAACAAACAAGGTTGGTCAGACAGTAAGCTAGACCACGCGAGTCAGGCGAGCATGGGACGAGTGACATCGGGCACAAGGCACCCATGTAGTCGAACTACAGCCAGCCGAACATACCCGCCCAAACCCACGGGTCTTGCCATAGTATAGTCCTACTGATGGGAATACCGTCTCTCATCCTGTTCCTGACCAACCCAATAGTGTGTTGGTGATCCATGACATACCGACAATCCAAGTTATTAACTAGCATATCACATCATGTTTTCATGCATCTCATTCATACAAATCACATATTCTCAACGAGCAAGCTATCGTTATCATGAACAAGTGCATGTGAGTTGTTTAGGCCTACGAGGAAGTTAAGCACTTCCCCCATATTACGAAATCATATGTACAAGCGAAATGACATCATATATACTATGAGGCACAATACATGGAGAAATCAAACAAGGCATAATCATGTAATTATACTTACACAAAATCATGTGAGAGGCAAGAACGACATTAAGAGAGCCAAACATGCAAATCCATACAATTTCACAAACATATACTTCCTAGGGTTTCTCTAGAATTTCAAATATTGCATCCAAACGATCAAAATCATTAAACTTATATTAAAATTGGTGCTAGGCCACCTAAGAATAATAGTCCGCACCTTCAAATTCGTTGAAGGCTTGGAAACGACCTAGGAGCGTGGATCATTGGGGTTGAATGGCCGGAATCCCTAAAGCATACATTTGTATGTTAGAACCCCATGTAAATCTCTTCTCTACTCAAGGGTTTCAAGAAAAAAGATGAAGGATCTTACCTAGACGATCATGAAATGAATGGTGTGGTTGTGGTGGAGAGTTTCTCCTTGAAGAAGAGGTAGGGAGTTGTGGGGTTTGATTCCCTCGGGCCCCACCTCGATCTAGGGTCCACCTTGTTCTCCTTCACACCTTCTTCTCTCTCCTTTGCTCCTTTGCTCTCTCTATCTCTCTCTTTACTCCTTGGTGGTTGTAGTAAAGGAGGAAGTTATGAGAGAGCTAGGGTTTTGTTTCCTAGACTTGGCCCTTTGGCCTTAAGTTTCGTTAAATGCCTACAATGGCCCTCTAGGGCTCCCTATTGGTCTAGGGGCGGCCCTAACACTCCTTTGGCCACCAAATTTGGTGGGTAGGTGCCCTATGGCCCAATAAGGGGCCATATAAAATTTGGGAACAAACGGATGAACGGTTATGGGGTTTGAGTCAACGGTTCCGATATTTAAATGGCCCTATGGGGTCCATTCTGGTGATTAGAGTGGTTCTGGTGGCCCTCTGGCTATGAAATTCATAGGATAGTTGCTTCATGGCCCGATGAAAGGCCATGCAAAATTTGGGGACTATCGGATCTGGAATTTGATCGTACGGGTCTGATTTGTGATCGACGGTTACCGTTCCCCGATCGGGTCCCAGAGTTTGTAGACGGGTGTAGAAAAATTCATTAGACCACCACCGTAAATGTAGAAGAGATCCGACGATGGATAGCCTGGTATCTCGGTTTCATTTGCAAGTGCCAGATTCTAATCCTGGCATTGGTGGAGCGTATTTAGCCAGTGCCAGATCCCACTTCTGGGTGTCCATCAGGTCCATGGTCCGCGATGGTCCACAAGCCCAGTGAGATTTATGGTTCCCTTCATTTTTAGAGTTTTCTGACCTTCCTGCGTCGCGGTGTACCCCGTACAGGCTGTTGCTAAGTACAAACGAGTCATCTGCCATGACGGCCCGCACTGGGTCCTGTCATGACCTGTCTGGTTTATTCTAATGGCTAATCCTAGGTTGATTTGCTTGTGGTACCCCACCGCGAATAGTTTAAATGAATGGTCCTGCGGAAAGTCCTACGTGGACGCTCTAGGACACTGTACTGGTTGGACGAGATGTTACAATCTACCCCCCTTACAAATAAATTTCGTCCTCGAAATTTGTACCTGTTCGTATTGCTGAAGCAGGGTTGGGTAATGCTTACGGACTTCTACTTCCGTCTCCTAAGTGGCCTCCTCTTCATCATGATGGGTCCATAGTACCTTGACTAATGGGATGACCTTGTTGCGTAGGACCTGCTCCTTCCTATCAAGTATTCGAGTGGGTTGGAGAATGTAAGTGGCGTTTTCCTTGAGTTCCACATGCTCCCACTTAATGATATGCGAAGGATCGGGGACGTACTTCTTCAACATTGATACATGGAAGACGTTATGCCCTCTGACGAGGGGCGTAGGTAGGGCCAAGCGATAATCAACCGCACCAACTCGGTCCAAAATTTGGAATGGCCCGATGAACCATGGCGCGAGCTTTCCCTTCTTGCCGAAGCATAAAACGCCCTTCATTAGAGAGATCTTGAGAAATACGTGGTCCCCAGCTTCAAATTTCAAGTCCCTCCGCCTTGTGTCGGCATAGCTCTTCTGCCTACTTTGAGCCGTCAAGAGGCGGCGCTGGATAATTCCAATCTTCTCGGTCGTGATCTGCACCAAATGTGGTCCCAGCAAACTCTTCTCGTCGATTTCCTCCCAATAATGCGGGACTCGACACGAACGCCCATACAAAGCCTCGTAAGGCGTCATACCGATGTTAGCTTAGAAGCTATTGTTGTAGGCGAACTCGGCATATGGGAGACAATCGTCCCAACTTTCCTGAAAGTCCAGGACACAAGCCCGTAACATGTCTTCCAAAATCTAGTTCACACGCTCGGTTTGCCCATCTATCTGTGGGTGGAAGGCGGTGTTAAACTTCAACTTCACTCCCATGGCTTCTTGGATGCGGGTCCAGAAGATCGATGTGAATCGTGTGCCTCGGTCCGACACAATTTCTAACGGGACGCCATGGAGTTGCACGATTTTCTTAATATACAGCTTGGCCAAATCATCGGCGGAGCTAGATGTCTTGATCGACAGAAAATGGGCTGATTTGGTTAGTCTGTCCACAATCACCCATATCGAGTCATGCCCCTTCCTTGTCTTGGGCAAACCGGCAATGAAGTCCATAGATATGAAGTCTCACTTCCACTCGGCAATGGGCATAGGCTGCAATAGGCCTGGGGGTCGGCGGTGCTCGGCCTTGACTTGTTGACACGTGAGGCATCGGGACACATACTCTGCTATTTCCTTCTTCATGTTATCCCAACAATAATTTCACTTTAGATCCTGGTACATTTTGGTACTACCCGGATGCATCGCTAACTTGGAGTTGTGAGGGACATTTAGGACTTCTTCTCGTAGTCCCTGAAGATTTGGAACACAGAGGTGGCCTCGGTACCACAACCCTCCATCGGTACTGATCCTCCATTCAGACTTCCTATCATTCCTTGCTCTTTATCTCATCTTCTTCAATAACTCATCGCCCTCCTGGGCTCCAATGATTTTATCGTTAATCAGCGGCTGGGCCTGAATGTGGGCTACGACTTTGTACGGTTCCTCCACGGTTAGCTTCATGTCAAAGTCTCGAACGAATTTCACCATATCCCACTCTCTCACCATTAGCGGGGCCGCAAATTCAATTGTCTTCTTGCGACTCAAGGTGTCCGCCACCAAATTGGCCTTGCCAGGGTGATATGAGACATCGAACTTAAAGTCCTTTAACGTTTCCATCCAGCGACGCTGTCTCATGTTCAAGTTCTTCTGGGTGAAGATGTATTTGAGACTCTTATGATCAGAAAAAGAGCTTAAACTTATCACCATAGATATAGTGTCTCCATATTTTCAATGCGAAAACTACCGCTGCGAGTTCGAGGTCATGAGTGGGGTAGTTCTCCTCATACTTCCTTAGCTGTCATAAAGCATAAGCAATTGCTCGGTCCCTTTGCATGAGTACACAACCCAAGCCCACGCGAGAAGCGTCGGTATATACGGTGCACTTAACCCCCTGTTCGGGTAATACGAGCACAGGTGCTGACGTCAGTTTATCCTTCAACTCTTGGAAGGCCGCCTCTGCCTTCCCATTTCAGGCAAACTTGAGGTCTTTTCGTGTCAGTTGGGATAGCGACCGGGCTATTTTTGAAAAATCTCTTATGAATCTTTGATAATAATCGGCGAGACCGAGAAAACTTCGCACTTCCGTAACCGACTTCGGTTGCTTCCAATCTTGTACTGCCGCCACCTTGGCGAGATCCATAGATATTCCTTCCTTGGACACTACATGTCCCAGAAATTTGACTTTCTCATTCCAGAAGGCGCATTTCCTAAATTGTGCAAACAGTCGATTTTTCTCTAGGGTCTCAAAGACCGCCCTTAAATATTCTCCACACTCTTCACGGCTCTTTGAATAAATCAATATGTCCTCGATAAACACGATGACGAATCTATATAAGAATGGCCTAAGGATTCTGTTCATGAGGTCCATGAAGACCGCTGGGGCATTGGTGAGCCCAAACAACATAACTAGGAACTCATAATGGCCAAAACAGGTCCTGAAGGCCATTTTCTGTATATCCTCGTCCCTAACTCGCAGCTGATGGTACCCTGATTGTAGATCGATCTTTGAGAAATATTGAGCACCCCTCAACTGGTTGAATAAATCGTCAATTCTGGGCAACGGGTACTTGTTCCGAACCGTCACTTGGTTCAATATCCTGTAATCCACACATAGTTGTAAAGATCAGTCCTTCTTCCTTACAAATAGGACTGGGGCTCCCCATGGCGATACACTGGGTCGGATGAAGCCAGACTCTAGCAGGTTATCGATTTGAGTCCGCAATTCTTCCATCTCACATGGGGGCATGCGGTAAGTAGGCAAGGAGATGGGCTTGACACCCGGAACCAGCGTGAAGTCTATCTCACGTTGAGGTGGAAGTCCAGGTATGGTCTTAAACATGTCCCAAAAATCTTGGACCACGGGTATATCCGTTATTGAGGGCCCATCATAACCCTCTTCCAATGAAGCATAACACATAATTCTTTCTTGGTGGCTGACCTGGAATGGGAACGTGAAGGGAACTCGTCGCCCTCGTATATCTTCACTGTCCTTGTTTCATAATCGATTTTTGCCTTCATCGGTGTCAACCATTCCATACCTAGGATGACGTCGTAATGAAAAATCTTAGTTGCGATCAGATCAATGAGTATCATCTTGCCCCCCAAGTTTAAGGGGCAGTCACAACACATCTTCGTCGCATCAGAAACAGTTCCGGCGGTGGCGATGATTTTCACTCCTATGATAGGAGTGAGGCGTAGCCCTAAGCGCTTAACGGTTGCATGCGATACAAGGTAAATAGTAGTGTCAGTGTCCACTAGTAGAAATATGGGAATACCTTGAACATGAGCCGTCGCCTCGAAGGCCGTAGGATTGGGAATAACTGCATCTTGGCCATCGGCCGCTAGGGCATGCACCCGAGCCTGTTGTGGAAAGTTTGGCCACTGCATGGGCCATTGTGGCGGCTTAACTTGAGGTGGTGTGGATCGCGAAACTGCTGGCTAGGCCCCATTGCCCGTAGGGGCGGAATCTGCAAGGCCTGCTGTGGGGGCCTGGTGTTGCGTTGCGGTGGCGTGAAGCCAAGATCCCTTATTCTGGTAAAACAGTAGGGTTCAGAGTGACCCGCCCTCTTACAGTACCTACATGTCTGGGAGGTCGTGCAGAAGGGGCCAGTGTGGTGGCCAGTCGAGGCGGAGAGTTAGGGCACGACCTTTTTCCCGAAAAAGAAGAGGACGGTCCCTCCTTCCTGTTTCGTGGCCCTAGCTATGAACGGTTCCATGTGACACGCTCCTCATCCTGCTCCACCCGTATCGACATCTCGACGAGCTCGGCATATGTTCTGATACTGGCACAACACATCTTGGAGCGGATATCGCTCCTTAGCCCTGCCGAAAATCGCCTCATCTTAATCACCTCGTCGGCGATCATCTCAGAAGCATAGCGCGACAATTCTATGAATCGATTTTCGTATTGCGCTATTGTCATGCCCCCTTGTTGGAGGCGGAGGAATTTATTTTTCCTCTCATGTTGGTACGTCTGAGGGAAGTACTTTTCATTGAAGCGAGCCTCGAATGCCTCCCATGTCCACACGTGGCCCTCAGGGATGGAGCGGAGAACGCTTTCCCACCATAAGTCTGCCTTCTTCTCAAAGAGGTAGGAAAGGATTTCAACGCTCTCTGCCTCGGTACAATGGAGAGGCCTAAGCAGTTTGGTGACCCGATTGAGCCAGTATTCCGCTTCCTTGGGACGGTGGGTGCCTGCAAACGTAGGCGGCCTGTACCGCTGGAACCGCTCAAATAAGTTGTTTATATTGGCTGCGGGAGCAGCCAAGCCGGGTTGCACCGGTGGCAGCATACCCATGTTCTGGGTCATGGCTCTCATCATAGTGACCATCATCTGTTGTTGTTGCTGCATACTAGTGGCCATTATTTGTTGTTGTTGTTGCATAAGGAGCAACATTTGGTCCATTTGATCCATGGCCTGTGGCGGGAGAGGTACGGGTGACGCGGCTTACGGTGGCGGTGCATTTGGGACCGCCTCTTGGGTGGTACTACCCGTATTTTGGGAACCGCTAGCCCATTGTGTGCCTTGTTGATCGTCGGGGATTTGGTCCCTCTCGACCAAGACGCCATGAGGTAGGCGGATGAATCGACCCTCTGGTCGTGGAGCCATTTCCTAGAAGAATGTTCTTGGATAGGTTATGTTTTTAAACATTTGCATACCAAGGCCATACATAATTTCACAGGAATCATAAGTATCTTATTCACAAACATAGGCAAACACATACACAAGTATTCTCATGGTGACAAGAAATTTGCAATGCAATTCACACATCCACACAAATTTCAAAATGTCGTTAGTACGGCTAATTACAGGGCACTACATGGGTTACAATCATTTCTAAACATGCCGGACGAAAAGAAAATACCATCTACTTAAGCAAAGGTCCTAAGTATTTCTAGTACAAGGGCTTTAGACCTAAGTAACTTATAACAACCTACTAATTATCGGCAAGGCGGTGCCGCTACTCGTCTGAGTCGGGCGAGAGTGGCGATGCTTCTTCTCCCTTGCTGCAACAGATCAGGGCCCTTATGACCCGATGCATCTTCTTGTTCCATTTCTCTTGCTTCGCTTAGTTCCTCGCTTGGGTTTCTTTGATCTCTGCCACCTCTGCTTTGAGCGAATCTAAGCGCTCACGTATGTCTGGGATGGTAAGTGGCTCCCTGCCAGCTTCTTCGATCTCGTCTGCTCCTTCCGCCCCTTCAGCTTCTTCCTCATCCTCATCCTCATCTTCGTTACTCTCGTCGCCCTCTTCTTCCCCTTCGTCGGCATCTCTGTACTTGTCAATGTGGGCCTGTTTCTGTTTGGGTCCCAATCCCATGAAGTTTAGCATCTTATCCCCCACGATTTTCGTGGGTACGGGGTTCCCGTCCGATCCGCCTATCCCATACTGTTCGGCTATGTGGCAGGCCGAACGGCCAAAAGGAAGAGCTACGTCCTTTCGTACCGCCCTTGCGGCCTTCACAATTTGGTAGAGCACGGTGCTAGGGGCGCACACATTTGCTCCATGACCCACCTGATACATGAACTCTACCATGTAGCGGGAGCACTCGGTGCGGTTCTTCAACCTCGGGTATATGTTGTAAGTCGCAATGCGGTGGAGTACCTGATATTCGGGGGCCAGGGATGTTGCGTACAAGCCGACCTCTCGCATCTAGGGGGCAATACGGCCACATAAGAAGCGAGTCTGTTCATCGCAAGCTTCCCTCGATTCGAGATTCGTTTCATCGACTTGCACCTCCCCCAGTAGTACTCCTAGTATTTCAGCAAAATCCTCAACTCCCAAGTGGACCTCCTTGCCACGTACTATGATATTGAATCCAAGGGGCTCAAATTGAGGGTTTCTAATTCGTGTGTAAAATATCTTACTGATGTAGAGCGGGTCGCGGACAGTTACATGGCCAAGATGGATCAAAAAAGGCTCGGTCGACGACAGAAGTGATCTAGACCATCGAACCTTAAATTGGGCGTATCTTGCAATCCGAAATGAGTTACCTGACGTAAAATATATGATTTTGGGGTAGAACGAGCTACTGAAGCCAACCAACCCAGCTATGCTGGGTTGCGCAGCCCAAAATTACGAAAAACCCCTAGATCGACGGTCGTTTCCCTGTTTTAATTTCGTTTTTACTATAAATAGTAAGTTTTAGTTTGATTATAACTCTTCATCTGTCAGGCTTTAGGAGTTGTGCCCAACGTGAAAAGAGCTTAGAATAATTAGGAGAACGGTTTGGTGAAGCCAAATAGGACACTTACTATTTTTGGCCGAAAACCTCACGCACTAGTAGACATCACGACCGTCTATAAATAGTAAGTTTACTATTTATAGTAAGTCGCGGATTCTAGGAGTTTGAGTTGTAGTTTGATTCTGATTTCTTTCCCATTGCTTGGTAACCCTATTTAAAGGGTTGTGAACTCGTTTTTATTCATCAATTAATCAATTTTGAATTTATTAGAATTTATTTCTATTTTTCGCTTTCTTTCCTTGTGGATTCGAGAAGTCTCTGTGAGGAGTCCAGAGAAGCTCCGTGGATTCGGAGTAGTTATCCTCATCACGTTCATCCCTGTGTCACTTAGCCTGCCCCACATCGGCCTGCCCGCCTACATAAAACATGGGGCCCCAATCCTTCTCTATAAGTCAATTGAGTAGGGAGTTATTAACTAGCAGATGTTCCTCCACGGAGGCCTCGAAGGTGACTTGGTGCATGCGAAAATTTTTCAAGTCTTCAACGAGCACCTCATCCTTTTGGGAATCGTTCCGCCTCTTGGATCAGATTTTCGAGCTTGCATCCCCCTTCTGATCAGCTTTCTTCTTACTACGCCGCTCTTGGCTTGGCCCCGCCTTCTCAGGAGCTGCTCTTTTCTTCCCCATAAGGGAAAGGACTACTGGAATAGTGAAGAATGAGGCAATGGTGGTAAAGAATGCCATCCTACTCGGTTGAAGGTGAGCGGGTCTTTAGAAAGGGGTTATAGCTTGGGTTTTGGGAATGGCTTTGTGAAAGGATGGAGAAAATGTGGATTGGGTATGGATTTGGAATGGGGTTTTGAAAAGGGTTTGAGAATGGGGCTTGGAAAAGAGTTTGGGAATAGGGTTTTGAAGAGGGTGGAAGTGGGTTGTGAAAGGTGAGGGTTTTGGAAGATGGCTTTGTAAGAGTAGATGGGTGAATGGTGAGGGATTTGAGGATGGGTGTTGGAAATGTATCTTGAGATGGGTTTGGAGTTTGTTTTATGGATGGGTTTTTGAAAATGGTGGAGTGAAATTTGAAGAATGGGTTTGGGGAAGACGGGTTAGAGATGAGGAAGAGGAAATGGGTTGAGGGAAGAAGGTTCTTGTTGAAGAAAGGGGGAAAAAGGGATGGGGGTTGAGGGATTTGAGAGATGGGGGATGTGTGTTTTTGAGATTTGGAGGGGAGAGCTTCCTCTTGGGGGTGTTTGGAGTGAAATGAAAGAGAGGGGGTGGAGGTTTTTCAAGTGCACAACCGTGGGACCCATTCCCATTTTCAGAATTTTAAGAGGGCCAAGCAAAGGGTGGTCCGGCGGGGGCCACGCGCTCCCCTGGACACCTGGCGGGGGCCACGCGCCCCGCTGTGCAAAGGGGGGGGGCACGCTGACGGTCGGCGGGGACCACCCGGTTTTACAGGTCCAACCATTTTTCGGCATTTTCGGGCGTCGAAAAAGCCCCCCGGGAAGTGCCATATATGATTTTTGGGGTAGGAGAAGCCGATCTACGCAACGGGCCTAGTGGCTTCACGAGAATCCTCCCAGTCAGGGGCCAAAATCCTCCCCTTTTCACCATTTCTCTATTTCGGTAAATTCTCATCCGTCCCTAAGTATCTATCCCCGTATGGGTCGGAACCATCAATTTTGGTCAGGACCTAGCTCATTCGGACTTGGATTCGGTCCCCGATCGTCAATTCTTCAGGTTTCTGGCTCACTTCCGTCAGCGCCTTAAAACACCGCATGACTTTCGAACTCGTCTCTTAGCGTCGCTACTCGCCCTCGCTTCCTGATCCTAACTCGTTAGAAGGCCTACCCTCCATCTAAGATCGTAGGCTCGGGGTCTAGGATGGTTCCTATATTCCTAAGTTTCTGTTGCGTCTATTCTTAAGTCAGCGGACGCGCTAGTGGGTTCATGACCCATGACCCAAGGGATTCCAAACCATGCTTTGATACCAACTTGTAACGCCCTGGAATTCGGGGGTCGCGCATACGCTCAACTCCCGAGTTCTCGAGAGTCACTTATAACCGATTTTTGTTAATGTACATTTAATCCGGTTTAATTGCGCAGCTTGAAATTTCCTAGAACATGAATATAACCACACAAGTCTCCTGAAATGAAAGAAACCTATCATATATACAGGTCCAAAAATATAAATGGGTCGCACAAGGCATTGCCCAACCAAAACAACAAAAGAATACTATGTCCAAAAAATAACACGGCTGAGCTCACAGCCCAGCAATCCCAATCCTGCCCATCAAGCCGATGGAGAGCCGTCCATCAACTGGAAATAAGATAGCTCGTCCTCCTCGTCGAGGCTCGCCTCGCCAGGCTCCTCAGCCCTGAGTCACCTGCATCCATGAACGGGTCTAGTTGATGTTTTAAAACACCATCCCAGAGTGGGAGTGAGTGATCAACTCAGTGGGTGCTATTAATCTTAAGTTATCACAGGCATCAATTATAATATGACCTCAATGAAAAGCAGTCATGCATAAACATCTAACTAATCTTATTAATGTGCATGCATGCAGGAGATATGATGCATGCCCTCGCCACAACACTCCCTCGAGCGACTCCATCTAACGATCGCGTATGACAACACTCCCTCAGTGCGACCTCGACTGCCGAGTCGTCACCCTAACTAGTGTGATGCAATGCGATCGTGTTAGCCGAGTTATTAGTTAGGTCCATTCATCCAGTAGATTGGGAAATCTGGTACACCCCAAGTATTAATGCCCTAAAGTGGGTGCGAGGCCAAGACCCCCCAATGCGTGAGGCCGAGACCCCGCAGTCCGTGATCCCGTTGGGTTCCTCATCCCCGACTTCAAGCACATGAGGAGTGCCGAGAGAAGGGATCGCTCGTGGTCACTACGGGGAGGCGCGGTACCCCAGCATAGGCCGACAGCTCAGACACAGTGTCCTATTCCACCATGCCTGACTCACAAGGCTGTGAACCAATTTCGAGTGGGTTATTAATGAGCTACAACGATTGTAGGGTGTTCCAGGTTCCATACATGTGTGAGCAAACATAGTTAACAAACAAGGTTGGTCAGACAGTAGGCTAGACCACGCGAGTCAGGCGAGCGTGGGATGAGTGACATCGGGCACAAGGGACACATGTAGTCGAACTACAGCCAGCCGAACACACCCGCCCAAACCCACAGGTTTTGCCATAGTATAGTCCTACCGATGGAAATACCGTCTCTCATCCTGTTCCTGACCAACCCAATAGTGTGTTGGTGATCCATGACATACCGACAATCCAAGTTATCAACTAGCATATCACATCATGTTTTCATGCATCTCAATCATACAAATCACATATTCTCAATGAGCAAGCTTCGCTATCATGAACAAGTGTATGTGAGTTGTGTGGGCCTATGAGGAAGTTAAGTACTTCCCCCATATTACGAAATCATATTTACAAGCGAAATGACATCATATATACTATGAGGCACAATACATGGAGAAATCAAACAAGGCATAATCATGTAATCATACATACACAAAATTATGTGAGAGGCAAGAACGACATCAAGAGAGTCAAACATGCAAATCCATACAATTTCACAAACATATACTTCCTAGGGTTTCTATAGAATTTCAAATATTGCATCCAAACGATCAAAATCATTAAGCTTATACTAAAATTGGTGCTAGGCTACCTAAGAATAATAGTCCGCACCTTCGAATTCGTTGAAGGCTTGGGAACGACCTAGGAGCGTGGATCATTGGGGTTGAATGGCCGGAATCCCTAAAGCATACGTTTGTATGTTAGAACCCCATGTAAATCTCTTCTCTACTCAAGGGTTTCAAGAAAAAATAAAAGATCTTACCTAGATGATCATGGAACGAATGGTGTGGTTGTGGTGGAGAGTTTCTCCTTGAAGAAGAGGTAGGGAGTTGTGGGGTTTGATTCCCTCGGGCCCCACCTCGATCTAGGGTCCACCTTGTTCTCCTTCACACCTTCTTCTCTCTCCTTTGCTCCTTTGCTCCTTTGCTATCTCTCTCTCTCTCTCTCTCTCTCTCTCTCTCTTTACTCCATGGTGGTTGTAGTAAAGGAGGAAGTTATGAGAGAGTTAGGGTTTTGTTTCCTAGACTTGGGCCCTTTGGCCTTAAGTTTCGTTAAATGCCTACAATGGCCCTCTAGGGCTTCCTATTGGTCTAGGGGCGGTCCTAACACTCATTTGGCCACCAAATTTGGTGGGTAGGTGCCTTATGACCCAATGAGGGGCCATATAAAATTTGGGAATAAACGGATGAACGGTTATGGGGTTTGAGTCAATGGTTCCGATATTTAAATGGCCCTGTGAGGTCCATTCTGGTGATTGGAGTGGTTTTGGTGGCCCTCTGGCTATGAAATTCATGGGATAGTTACTCCATGGCCCGATGAAGGGCCATGCAAAATTTGAGGACGATCGGATCTGGGGTTTGGTCGTACGTGTCCGATTTGTGATCGACGGTCACCGTTCCCCGATTGGGTCCCAGAGTTTGTAGACGCTTGTAGGAAAATTCATTAGACCTCCACCGTAAATGTAGAAGAGATCTGACAGTTGGATAGCCTGGTATCTCGGTTTCATTTGCAAGTGCCAGATTCTGATCCTGACATTGGTGGGACACATTTAGCCAGTGCCAGATCCCACTTCTGGGTGTCCACCGGGTCCGTGGTCCGCAATGGTCCACAAGCCCAGTGAGATTTATGGTTCCCTTCATTTTTAGAGTTTTCTGACCTTCCTGCGTCGCAGTGTAGCTCGTACGGGCTGTTGCTAAGTGCAAACGAGCCATCTGGCTTGACGGCCTGCACCGGGTCCTGTCATGACCCGTCTGGTTTATTCTAATGGCTAATCCTAGGTTGATTTGCTTGTGGTACCCCATCGCGAATGGTTTAAATGAACGGTCCTGCGGAAAGTCCTACGTGGATGCCCCAGGACACTGTACTGGTTGGACGGGATGTTACACTGATCACTTCCTACTTCAATCGGTCCTTCTTTGGTCCATCTTTGCCATGAAAGTGTCGGCAACGACCCACCTCTAAACGACCCCATGTTGTTGGAAAAGAATGAAAAGGGGGCCCCGATTAATTCCAACTTGACCTGGTCGACCCTGGGTCGCTGAAAATGGGTACCCGGTCGACCCCGGGCCGCTGGATAGGGTGACCCGGTCGACCCTGGACCGCTGGTCAACAACAGTTAGTTGTGGACAGATTCAATACATTGACTTCAAAAATTCGAATATATTTTTTACAAGTCCGATTGAGGTGATTTAAGAGCCAAATTGAACCTTAATGGGTCTAGTTTTATAGCAAAATAAATAAAAATCAAACTCAAAGTAGGTTAATTTTAAGGCATTTTATAAACCGTATAAAAAACTATTAGTTTCAGGCAGCTGGTACTTGTAGAATTTAGATAAATTTTTTTGAAATTTTAGATGAATGAAATTTCATGGGGCTAAATTACACATGATGATGAATTATAAAAAAATTTATAAAAATAGATCAGTGACTAAAAATGCCAAAAATGTTACCAGTAATAGACCTGTATATGAAATAGACCAACATAGGACTACTTACCTTCTCTTTATCATTTCTTGCGTTTACGAGTATTATTAAATTACTTTGGTATACAAACATTCCTGTCATTGAGCTACACTATTAAGCTCAAGTTATAACCAATGCATAGACCACTGAACGCAATTAACTTCATTTTTTTCTTTCCACACGTTCATGTAATCAAAATACCACTCTACCTCGGCTAACCAATAGAGGAAGTCTTCAAAACGCAATAAGCCATTAAAATTGGGAAGTTCAACCTTATCTTGATAGTCTCTTTTAACACAATCTAGAAGTTCGTCTCCATGGGTCGACCGTCAGGCAATGACACCACCGATGACCTCGTCTTTGGAACTTGACTCATTTGGGAGCTTCAAATGAAATTGAGCAAGCCTAACATGAAATTGAGTGAGCCTAACATGAAATTGAATGAGCTTCAAATGTAATTGAACGAGCATTTTAGTATCTCAACTAATTAGTCCACTATATAAATTAGATCTAAGAAGTGAAAGAATCTAAAGAAGGAAAGAATCCAACCTAATCGGCTTCTAAAGAAAGAGGTAGCATGAGGTCCTTTTGGACATGTCTTCCTTTTATAGGGACTCCAAGTACATGGTTACCCCAACACGACATAGTTCCATGATGTTTGAAGTTATTAGGTCAAGCACATACTTGACCGGGCCCATCTCTAATAGAGTCACGTGGTCTAGTCAAATCCCGTCATGTTCCAACACTACCGAGATTAGTAATACTGGGTCACCACGCAATCCCAATCCTAGACCTAATTGTGTTAGGTACCTGTTGCGTCCCATAAAATCTTTGGAAATTAGTTTCAAGCTAGGTTGAAGTTAAGGACGGGCATTTATACGGTTAAATCCACAAGATAGATGGATTATTGCACACACATGTGGTACTTTTACACATGCAATGCATGTAAGTGAAGTCGACCGGGTTGGACTTCACGTGTTGGACAAGCAGCAAGATGGGGTCGACCCTGACTGGACCCAGTTGACCGGGTTGGACAGGTAGCAAGACGGGGTTAACCGGGTCCAGTCGGGGTTGACCCCATCATGATGTATGTTTTGTATCCGCACTGTCCAACCATTTGGAGAGATCATTTTAGGGCATTGGACAAGGAATAAGTCAGATTAAAAGCTCGAGTGGACCCCACCATAGAAAAAATGGAGAGAGTGACACTAAAGGGTAGATCTGACGAGGTATAGGGTATTATTCTCGACTCAAACCTTACTCACGTACAATTCCATGTTGTTATTAAGATGAAACAATAGATGAAATTCAACGAGCCTCAAAGGAAATTGAGCGAGCTTCACATGAAATTCAACGAGCCTCAAAGGAAATTGAGCGAGCTTCACATGAAATTCAATGAGCATTAAAGGAAATTGAGCGTGCTTCAAATGAAATTCAACAAGCCTGTTCACTCCCCAAGTATAAGGTTGTGGTGTATCAATAAACTCAGTGAGACCGAGGTCGAATCCCAAGGGACCAAAACCTATACGTAATCTGAAACTAAGTAGAACTAGAACTAGATTAAGATGAAAGTTAAATCGTATAAAATTGAGGGAATAATGATGAAATATTTATCTAAACTTAGAGAATTCAGAGGAAAGAAACTAGGGTGCCAAGGATCCACTTGTAGCAATTAGGAAGTTACCTTGTGTTGATTAAGGGACACAACTGGAATTAAAGTCTTATCTTATCCAGTTGGTAAGAAGAGATTTGTCAGATCTCTGAACTTCTCATGAATCTAATCATCAATAGATAAGATTGGTGAAGATTTGGAAGTGATCAAGTCACCTAACCATGCCTAGGAGATGATGGCAAACAACAATAATTTACCAATCTCACAGCCAATCTTAAAAGAATTGTGAAGGTTAGGAAGGGTTCCGTCACCAACCATGCTCATGAGACGATGGTGAACAACAAGGTTCGCAACTTCACAATCTCAATACATGAAAAGAGAATATCTCAAGCTATCGTAGTTCTATTGTAATTTGAGTCACAACAAACCATTAAAACTAAAAATATTCCTTATAATTAAACTAGAATCCATAAAAGTTCAATAACCATGAATCAAAGCAAAACTAACATCCTAATCACACTACAAGCTTCACCTCTTAGCCCTAGCTAAGAGGTTTAGCTTAGCAACATGATTAGGCTAAATCCCTTAAATAAAAAAAACAAATCAAAATAAAAGAAACCAAACTCTAACTACTCTCTCTCTCTTGTGCAGGCACGTCCAAGCCAAGATCCCTTTCTCACGTTTTCTCTTTCTGTTTTATAGGTTCTGAAGACGGTGGATGGGAGCTGTCGGTGGAGAGGTCGGTTGCAAGGAACCGACCTTAATCCGGAAAATCTTTCGCACCTCTGGTTACTCAGCCGTGCGGTTTCGCGTGAAGGCCTAAGAAACCGCTCCCACTGGAGTTCCTAGCATCCCTCAAAACGTGTTAAAACAGCGTCTCTTTGGACGGTTTTGGATGTAATTTAAGATGGACGGTCCGGATTTTGCACCCTGGACTGATCGGTGGGCCACAACAGCCCTTAAAACTCGGACAGTGTCCGGACGCGAAACAGGGTATGCGTAAAACAGTTACGCTGTGACGATGGTGGGGTCCATGATCGGTGTCATATGGAAAATCCATTCCGTTCACTGGATTCCCCTCGCAAAATCAGTTTGGTATGGATGATTTTTTCTTAGTTTCGGTGTGGCCCACAGAACTTTTCTTTCTGCCGTCCATCCCGTGTTTGAATGGTTGTGATCTCATCCTATTTATTTCTTCAAATTTTGTCACCTAGGTCTTGATAAAATGGGTCGTGGGAATCTAATTGACGGTCCAGATTTATCATCTGGACCACAATGATGGCCCACAATGCTCACCCGTAATTTTTCGTGCGAACGCTGGAAGCAAGAACGGAAATTTCCGTTTACGAAGGAGACTCGGTCAAACCGAGTTTCACCGGCATGAGTAGTCTGGTGCACAGTGGGCGTACACCTGCTGTGTACAACGGCCACGTAAAGTGGGGTCTATATTGATGTTTATGAGAAATCTAATCCATCCATACTTTCTCCCAAGTAATTTAAGTGGTCAATCCCAAGTTTGAAACATATCCAAGTCTCAGGTGGGCCCAAAATTAATGGTTTATGGTCTGATCTATCATTTGGGCCACTTCTAAAGGGATATGAAGGCTGAAATTCAATGTGTATGGTTAATTTATAGTCTTTAGGACATATATGAGGTTTTGAGCTGAACGGATGGTTGAAACCCTGTGATCTTGTATTTTGGATGACTTTTAGGCCACTTGAACTTCAGTTTCTCGATTTTCTCGAATATTTGGTGTGTAAATCCGTCGGTCTTGGTCCCCTCGGGTCCGTCCCTTGTCTTGGTGCTTCTTGAGCATTAATTTCATGCCTTTAGCACTCTTTTCATTCCACGCTTATAAATCCACCTTGCAACATAAACACGATTAAAATAAGATATTAAACTGTATCATGCTCATAAAATCGGGTAATAACTGGGGTCTAATATGCAATATTTGACCCTTAACAGAGCCTCAAGTGAAATTGATCGAGTTTCAAGTGAAATTCAACGAGCCTCAAAGGAAATTGAGCGAGCTTAACATGAAATTGAGCGAGCCTAACATGAAATTCAATAAGGCGTAAAGGAAATTGAGTGAGACTAACATGAAATTCAACGAGCCTCAAAGGAAATTGAGTGAGCCTAACATGAAATTCAACGAGCCTCAAAGGAAATTAAGCAAGCTTCAAATGAAATCCAACAAGCCTCAAGTGAAATTGAGCTAGGTTCAAGTGAAATTCAACGAGCCTCAAATGAAATTGAGCAAGCTTCACATGAAATTCAACGAGCCTCAAATGAAATTGAGTGAGCTTCACATGAAATTTAATGAGCCTCAAGTGTAATCAAGCGAGCTTCAACTGAAATTCAACGAGGCTCAAAGGAAATTGAGCGAGCCTAACACGAAATTCAACGAGCCCCAAATGAAATTGAGCAAGCCCCTCATGAAATTCAACGAGCCTCAAATGAAATTGAGCGAGATTCACATGAAATTCAATAAGCCTCAAGTGTAATGAACAAGTACTTCTTGAAATTGATTAAGCATTTAACGAAAGTCCTCAGAGTCAGTATCCTCATTCAATCTTTCAAATTTTCATTCAATATAAAATTTCATTCAATATAATTGTATAAAATTTACAAAAAATATCAAACACTAAACATAATACAACATTTCACAAATTTCTCTCTTCCTCTTATGCCTACGACAAATATCATTTATAGGTAACACTCAAACAATCATATGTTAATGAATTCCTCCAAATTGGAGTGAATTTTTGCATATCTGTTCCTGCCAAGGTGCAACTGCTGTACAATATATCGATACATTTCATTACAAATACAAATAAGGATGAAGTCCATCTCTATGAATTTCAAAGGTGTCTCACGTATCTCAAATACAAGATCAATTTTATATCTTACAAAAAGAAGGTGAAATAAAGCTCCTATAAATATAAGCGATAAAATGTACAAGAAAAAAGAAAATGGGGATTCCCTAAAAGGATTTAACCGACTATCGTTCTTCTCCAACCCACGCTTCACCGTATCAAACCACCATTTTAGTGAACACTTGGAGTATAGGTTTGGAAATCCAGCAAAAGAATTGTCACCTACAAAAATGAATTGTAAAATATATCAAAAATAAAGTTCAATAGTTAGTTTTGTGAAGGATAGTGTAAAAAATCAAAAATAATTTAAATCAATCAAGCACTTGATGAAATTGAGCTAGCTTCAAATGAAATTGAACGAGCCTAACATGAAATTGAGCGAGGCTAACATTAAATTGAATGAGCCTAGCATGAAATTGAGCAAGGCTAACACGAAATTGAGCGAGCTTCAAATGAAATTGAACGAGGCTAACGTGAAATTGAGCGAGCTTCAAATGAAATTGAACCAGCCTAACTTGAAATTGAGCGAGCTTCAAATAAAATTGAATGAGCCTAACTTGAAATTGAGTGACGCTAACATGAAATTGAGTGAGTTTCAAAGGAAATTGAATGAGCCTAACATGAAATTGAGTGAGCCGAACATGAAATTGAGTAAGGCTAATATGAAATTGAATGAGCTTCAAATGAATTGAACAAGGCTAACATGAAATTGAGCAAGCTTCAAATGAAATTGAGTGAGGCTAACATGAAATTAAATGAGCCTAACATGAAATTGAATGAGCTTCAAATGAATTTGAATGAGCCCAATATGAAATTGAGCGAGTCTAATTTGAAATTGAAACAGGCTAACATGAAATTGAGCGACCTTCAAATGAAATTGAACGAGGCTAACATGAAATTGAGCGAGGCTAACATGAAATTGAGCGAGACTAATTTGAAATTGAGTGAGGCATCACATGAAATTGAGCGAGACTAACTTGAAATTGAGCGAGGCATCACATGAAATTGGCCGAGCATCACATGAAATTGAACAAGCATCACATGAAATTTAACAAGCATAACATGAAATTGGCTGAGCACTACATGAAATTGAACGAGCATCACATGAAATTGAACGAGCATCACATGAAATTGGCCGAGCACTACATGAAGTTGAACGAGCACTACATGAAATTGAACGGGCATCACATGAAATTCAACGAGCATCACCTGAAATTGGTCGAGCACTACATGAAATTGAACAAGCGCTACATGAAATTGAATGCGCATCACATGAAATTCAACCAGCATCACATGAAATTGGTTGAGCACTATATGAAATTGAACGAGCATCACATAAAATTGGCCAAGCATTACATAAAATTGAACAAGCACTACATGAAATTGAACGAGAATCACATGAAATTCAATGAGCATAACATGAAATTGGCTGAGCACTATATGAAATTGAACAAGCATCACATGAAATTCAACAAGCATTAGGGGGTGTTTGTTTTTCTATTTACACATGTAGTTACCGGTAAATGGACAACGATTATTTACCCTTGTAATTACAACATCGGTTTCGAGGTTAACATTGACGGTGGGCTTGTTTGCAAAGCTTTACATTCTAGAGAAATGAATTTTGTATATTTCCACATGTAAAAGTTGTGGGGCCCACATGATGTTTGGATCAAGCTGATATTTGTGTATATCCTTCATGCATGCCAATGTAATTTTATGAACAGGTTGGATGACAAATACACATCCCTGTGGGCCCTACGAAGGGTTTCAATTTTTAATGGTGGACGTCACTAGCCCCCCTTTTTTCTGTGGTCTGGTCCACTTGAGTTTCCAATCTGCCTCATTTTTGGGTTCACGCCCTATAATCAGATGGTAAAACAGATGGACGGCGTGGATCAGACATATCATTGAGGGACCCATAGATTTTAACGAGTACCAAAACCTTGTTGATTTCATGCATTAGGACCCAGTTTTCCTCTCAAACAAACACCATTCAAAAGTCATTAGTACTATTTACTGTATTTACATATGTAATAGAAAAAACAAACACCCCCTTACATGAAATTGGCCGACTACTACATGAAATTGAACGAGCATCACATGAATTTGACCAACAACTCAGGAAAATTGGATAAGAAGTAGGTTAAATTGATCAAGAACTCTGACAAATTGGAAATCGGATTGCTCGGTACGCTCTTTTCCTACTGAGTAAACTGATTTAGGCCCACCTTAAATGTATGTGGTCTATCCATGTCATCCATCCATTTTTCCATATAATTGAAGGGGTTGATCCAAAAATTGAATCATATTCAAATATCAAGTGGATCATACCACAGGAAACAGTGGGGATAATGATTTCCACCGTTGAAACCTTGTTAGGCCCCACAGTGATGTTTATTTGTCATCCAGCCTGTTCGTAGGATCATGTAGACATGGATGAACAGAAAACACAAATATAAGCTTCATACAAAACTTCTATGGCCCACAAGATATTTTTTTGGTTTAGGGTTTAGGGCAATTTATTCAAATATACATGTAGTACGTGCATTCTTTTATGGAGGCACCATTTTCATCCTTTCTTGACAAATTAAAATAAAGACAAAGAAGGTAACGGTTTGGTGGAAGGGTATTCTTATATGAAGAAGAAATAAGATTTCAGAAAAATGAGGTTTAAGTAGATGGGTATTTATGTATGAAGATGATAGAAGATTTCAAAAAATGAGTTTTAGGTAGAGGGGAATTGCTCAATGAAGGGGAGAGAAGATTCAAAAAATGGTTTTTTGCAGAATAGGAGAGGAGAGGAAATAACAGGGGTTTGGATCGGTTTGTATTATAGGGGTATTTTAGTCCAGAAAAAGGCAATAGTTTAGTTTTGGAAAGTAAGGTGTGGGAGCATTCAGAAAAGATGGTGGGTGAAATGTGAGATTTACAGTGGTAAAAATCTCCTCTCTCTCTCTCTCTCTCTCTCTCTCTTTTTCATTCAACCTGTTTATAAGGTAACACAAACATGGACGAAGAAAATTAAAAAAAAAAAAAAAACATTAGCTTGATTTAAAATTCATGTGGCCCACAAGAAGTTTCAATGGTAGGCATTCAATTCCATTATTTTATGAGGTGTGGTCCACTTGAGCTTTGGATATACATCAATTCAAAGTGCATGCCTTAAAATGAGCTAGTAAAATAGATGGAGAGTTTGAATAAGACATCATAGTAGGCCCATGAGATTGGTGTACTAAAGTTACATAAACAAGTTTGTCTAACAATTATGTGACACTTTTTTTGAATTCGCATGAGTTATTATCAACCTACACTTAGAATATACATGTTTGTAAGCAAATTTCCAACATAAAATTGTCACAATTTAAATGTCATTCGGTAATATGGAAGTTGATAAAATTGTCGCAATTTAAATGTTGTTTGGCAACATGAAAGTTGATACCATTGAAGTCGGGATCCTTTGCAGGGTTAATTTTCACTATGGGCATCATAATTGTTATGAGAAAAATGGATCGACCAATAAAATAAGGTCAGTTTAGTCAATGACAGATATGACTAAATACTTAACCTCTAGCCCCAAACCGAGTAGGAAATGAGGTCAAAATCGGTCTCTCGTCACTCCTCGAGAGCAGGTTGGGAAACCCACTGATCTACCCGATACAAAAAGGAACACGGCTACTACTTAGAGGAATTAGGTCAGCATAACTCTCCTTCTGCTAGTTCCGACCCGGTCTCAACGATGTCTATGTGAAATCACATCCAAAGATCTAGAAGGTGATCCTAACATGGATTTGCCCAAGGTCTTGGACAAGGATCTCGGAAGATCCTCCCAACATGTACGGGATCTAAATCCTTATACAAACACATCCCTACTAAACAGAGATACTACATCCTACTCCATCGCCTTTTCCTACTTATAAATAGGAGCATCTGTAATGGTGAAAGATACACACAATCTTTGACCCAAAAACCTTATTCCTTACCAGACCCGGATTCCCTACCTTACTTAGGCATCAGAGGGTCCCTTGTTACAGCCAGGGTCTCCCTTGTCTTCTTTGTGTGCAGGTATTCCAAGGGCCGAGGAGGGTTAACCAGATTTCTACATCAACAATTTGGCACCGTCTACGGGAACAACATCAAAGTCGTTCCTCTCACCTTCAGTGCTTCAACATTGGTGGAGGGAAGGAAGAAAGATCGGACCGCTACTGCTGTGCCCAACCCTATACCACCAGAACAGTCCGAAGATCATTAGGACTCATCTTCCCAACTTGAGGCTGATTCTGCGCTTGCGAGCCCAGTACAACGGTCCTGAAACCGAGGAAGTTGGCTCATCTCTTTGGAATAACGAGTAGATGCACTGAACAACAACGTCAATCTGATAAAGAGACTGTTGGAGCGACAGATCCCTCCTTGTTGGGGGGCTGAGGAAGTTGTTGCCCGAGCAGCAACAGAAATCTCTGTGCAGACTCGAGCACCTGCTACACCCCAATAAAATTAACAAATCGGCGAAGCACCAGCACTAGCTCCTTCCCACATTTGGGCACCACCGTGCTAGCTCCCTCCGACTCGCGTCACAAGTTGGAGAAGAAGAGACATGACAAAGCTCTTGAAATTGTGACTGAGGGTAACTCTATCGAAGCAACAACCGAAAACGAAGATCCATGGGAGGCCGAGCTCAACGAATTGTGGGGTCAGATCGGCGACAAGCCTACCACGCACATGCTCCGACCTCGATTGAAGCCATGTTGGAGGAGACTGAACGTCATTCACCATTGACATCATGCACACTCAATTCCCCCAGATTCTGGATGCCACATATCGCCCCTTACTCCGGGGTCACCGACCCGACTGAGCACGTGGAATCTTTCAGGGCATGGATAGAGCTTTAGGGTGCATCGACAATGGTAATGTGCCGAGCCTTCCCTCTAACCTCAACCAGAGCAGCCCGAAAGTGGTTTTGATAGCTCAAACCGCGATTCATCAGTTTATTCACCCAACTCAGCAAAGCGTTCATCACTAATGATATCGGAGGAAAGGAAAGGCTGAAGCCAACGACTCACCGCCTCACCATTATCCAAAGGGACAATGAGTTAATGAAGGATTATATCAAGTGCTTCAACCTGGAAGCCATGCAAGTGGAAGTCCATTCTAACCAGATCACCCTGGCCACTATGATGGTCAGCTTGAGGGAAGGGAGGTTCCTCTTTTCGTTCGGTAAAAATCCCCCCACAACTCTGGCCAACCTCCTCAACTGAGCTCAGAAGTACTCAAATGCTAAAGAGCTCTTCAGCTCGTGGAAGGCTACGAGGAATAGAGGAGGATCGAACAGGGAGAAATAGTTTAAAGAGGAGCGAACATCTAATAGCGGCAACAAGCGATTGAGGGATGACGATCCGACCAGGGGGCAACAACCGAGCAAGCGACCTGACAACAGGTTTAGGTCCTACACTCCCCTCAATGTTATGCCTGAGTAGGTCCTCATGGAGGTCTAGGACAAACGACTCCTTAAGTGCTCGTACAAGATGAAGACCTGTGCCGACAAACGGGACAAACGGAAGTACTGCCACTTCCACCGCAACCATGGCTACTTCACCAACGACTGCTTTGATCTGAAAGAGGAGATTAAAGCCCTCATCCGAAATGGACATTTGCGAGAATAAGTCAACAAGAGAGAAGAACGGGTAGATGAGAAGAATGAGCAACCTATCGACAACGAAGCTACCGGGGAAATCCGTAACGTCTTTGGTGGACCAACTGGAGGAGGAGACTTGAACCGAGCACGAAGAGCTCACGCTCGAAGCGCCAGTCACAACAGCTCAGAGTATTATGTCCACATCACCAACAGGCCCTCGAATGAACAGAAAGTAGCATCCTGTGAGCTGACCTTCACCAAAGAGGACACCTGAGGAGGTGTCCACCCCCCCCCCCCCCCCCAACGATGATGCGTTAGTGGTAACCATGACTATAGCCAACTGCAAGTTGTTCCGGATCCTGGCGGACACCGGAAGCTTGGCCAATATCCTCTTCAACAACGCTTTTGACAAGATGGGGGTCAGAAGGTCCTGGCTCCGTCTTATCAAAACCCCCTACTAGGATTCACAGGTAACAGGATCACCTTCAAGGGATCCATACTGCTTCTTGTCATGGCAAGGGAAGGGCAGAACCATACAACGACAATGGTCGACTTCCTTGCGGTCGATTTTTCCTCTCTCAGTGTCGACTCAATTGGCCCTTCTCCTCCGCCTCTAACGAGGACCCACTGACTTCCTTCGTCGTCGGGACAGCCTCTTCGGCGCCCTTTGGTCTCTCAGCCGAGGATCGGGCAGCCATCTGTGGCTCGTGGGACATCCGAAAGTCCATGTCACTCATCATCATTAACGGTGATGGTGGGTTCGACCACCATCACACTAGGGAAATTTCCCCCACTGGTCTAATGAACCCAACATCCCCCTTTATGAACAGCGACCGGAAGTCAAGACTCAGAAGAAAAAGAAAAATGAAAAGGGGGGAGAAGAGGGAGAAATCTGAAACGAAGCCTCACCGGAGAAGAAGACAGACTGGATTTTCGCTGAAAATCGCCTAAGGTGCTATTTGAATTTTTATTCCATTGGAAAATGACTGAAAAATAGATAATAATTACTTCCCTGTGCAATTCCCACACCAGCACCAATGTGCAAGTTAACGGGTAGCTTTTTAGCACTAAAACTGAGAAAAGGTATGAAATAAATGTGAGGCTCACTATGATGTATGTGGCTTATCTGCACTGTCCATCCCTTATGCCAGCTAATTTTAAGGCATGAGCCCAAAAATCGAGCAGATCCAAAGCTCCAGTGGACCACACCACTGAAAATAGTTAAAATTAGATGCTTACCGTATAAAAATTTGTGTGGCCCTCAGCAGTTTGGAAGAAGCTGATATTTGTGTTTACCCCTTATCAATGTTTTTATGACTTCATGAACATGTTAGATGACAAATAAACATCAATGTGGGCCCAATGAACAAAATAACTTTCAATGGTGGACGTTTAAGGATATTGTTTCCTATAGTATCAGCCACTTGAGCATTGGATCTGTCTCAATTTTCTACTCAGGCTTTAAAATCTTTTGATAAAATAGATGGACAATGTGGATATGTCATACACATCACAGTGGGGTCCACAAATTTAAGTCAGTTTTTTGGACCAATTTTAGAGACGAAAACATGCTTGAAATTTCAAACAGAGTTAAAAGGCAATAATGACCTTTTTACCAGGTATTTCCCTGAGAAATGAAAAATTAAACAACCCCTAAGTATGGGTGAGCAGAGAAATGGGCAGAGTGATAAGCAGACCTTGCATGATTAGGGTTTCCCCCTTTTATAAACAGTTCGATTGCATGGCGTTTAATTCCCGCACTGAATGCGTAGCCTAAATGACCCCTCGACACCCTCGCTCGGACACGTGGAACGTTGCTACTCGCCGACTGCCCTGCCTTCCCAGAAGGTGCCACGCGTTAACACCCCATAGGATAGAAGCTGAGTAGGCATGCCGCCAGCATACATGATCTCGAGCGACGCGAACCGTCTCTGACATGCCCTACCATGATTATAGATACACCCCGATCCTCGCACACGCCACTTTGTCCAACATTAATGATAAGTAAACTTGACACCCTAAGCACGGGATAGTCCGACCTGACCCAGATCAACCTACTTCTCGAGCTTACTAAGCCAGCTTGGAAGTAGGGGGCTTACTGTTATGGGAAAAAATAGATTAACCAATAAAATAAGGTCGAGTCGGAACTCTGTGCACTTCATTAGGTTGGTCAACAACGGATACGACTAAAGACTCAACCTTTAGTCCTAGACCGAGTAGGAAATGAGGTCAAACTCTGTCTCTCGTCACTCCTAGAGAGCAGGTTGGGAAACCCATTGATCTACCCAATACTAATAGGAACCTTGCTACTACTCAGAGGAATCAGGTCGGTATAACTCTCCTTCTGCTAGTTTTGACTTGGTCTCAACGGTGTTTATGCGAAATCTCAGCCGAGGATCTAGGAAGGTGATCGCAACATGGATCGGCCCGAGGTCTTGGGCGAGGATCTCGAAAGATCCTTGCGACGTGTACGGGATCTGAATCCCTATACAAACACATCCCTACTAAACAGAGAGACTACATTCTACTCCACTGCCTTCTCCTATGTATAAATAAGAGCATTTATAATGGTGAAAGGTACGCACAATCTTCGATCCAAAAACCTTGTTCTCTACTATACCCAGATTCCTTACCTGACTTGGGCATCGGAGGGTCCCCTGCTGCAGCCAGGGTCTTCCTTGTCTTCTTTATGTGCATGTATTCCAAGGGTTGATGAGGGTTAACCAGATTTCTGTATCAACAATAATAAAGGACTTAATTCATTTATACATGAAGTCATTTACAACATGTTAGATTAATGAAAATGGAAAAGAAAGGAAAATATATAATACTCATTTGCATGAGCATCATTGAAATAAGTTATTTTTTTTAACGATTTAATTGGAATAGCATATAAAATCTAATATTATAAGGTGATGGTCACCTATACATAAATTGATAAATATGATGAGTGATTATTTTTATTTTTTAAAATATGGTTTAATCATTGTAGGGATTTATAGGTTAATTGAGAGCCATTTATAAAAATCGACATATCTTTTGGTTTATTTTCTAAAAAGCGCATACTTTTTAAATATTTAAAGTAATCCATTTACCTTTCACTCCATTATCAATTTAATCATATAATGTTGTATGCCATTCAAATTCTATATGAAATTATATGATTTTATAACTATATTTTGAAAATGTTTGAAATTCTCTTCAGTAAAAGCAATTAGTATTATAACTACCATAAAAGGTAACTCGTTTCACCCCCTAGGGTTTTGATCTTATCTGATGTCATCTTCAATCGGATCAAAAACCCTCATCTCACCTATCGATCGACTATAATCTTTTTTCCCTCTTCTCAGCTATTGATTGAGCGGAAACTTATTTCTCATCTCTCTCAATCGGAAATTATCTTCACATGTCTCGATTCAATAAAAAATTATCTTCTCATCTTCTCGAATGATAGAAGTAAATGTTCTGTTTAACTTTGAATCAGATAAAAAAATTCTCTCCTCCTCTCTTCGATCGGCAAAAGCAACCCCTCTTCTTAGTTCTTACACTCTCAATCTCTTATTCTCAACTATGCCATGAAATTTTTACTCCCATGAAAAATAATAGCATTCGTTTCTTTATTGTCATGCATATTTATAAATGCTTGTTATGAGTGCAGGACTCATGTGCAATGAATATATCTATCACTTTCAACTTTCATATCTTTTTTTTTACATCGGTTACTATGAATAGAGCCCATGTGACTTTAATTTTGTTAAATATTGTATCAGGTTCGTAGGACACGATGACTCGAGAAATATATAAGCTTCCAAATATTATAATAGTTTACTTTTGTTCCTTTAAATTCATTATTGTCTTAAGATATTATCCATGCCTGATCTATTTGTGAATTAAATTATAAATGATAATTTAATTCTTTATGTGTTTAACGTTTCGATTTCAATTTGAGTAGTCTTATATATTACAAAGTCTAACATGTTTTAATTTAATGAATTATGGAATCATTTGCTTTAATCCGATTATGATGAGTACTTTACATCCATATGATGATTGATGATATATGTGATTGTAAATGATAAGTTTGTGTATTGGAGTTTGGACTAGATGGGTGGCTGGGTCGCCAGATTTTGAATTGTAGTTGTGGACTATCACTTTATTTTAGAAGTTGGTGTGGTGAATTGCCACCTTATTATTAGAAATTAGCTTGTGGGTTGAACTCTCATTTTCTGTCCTTTAATGGACTTTGCGACTAACATAGCTTGTTGAAGTAATCTTATTAGTTGGATATTTTTGATGGAAAGTTTCACTTGTTATATTATGGTATACCTTTAGTCAAGAGAATTTATCTAAAATAGATTACTTATAGATTAGACCGCTTATGGGTTAGAATATTTATACTTTAGCTTGCTTATAAAATGAATTGATTACAAAACGAAGTGTGTGTAAATTTAACTAATAAAGGCTTAACTAATCCTGCATGCATGCTACTTGGGTTTTCAAGTCACCTGAGATTCCAGGTAATGTCGATGACGGTTTCTTGTAATTCCTTTATGTACGTCACCTTAGATTTTGGGTAATGTCGACGATTGTCTTTTATGATTTCATTATTTTGGCACTTGAGATTCCGGGTAATGCCGACAACTATCTCACGCAACTTGTGCATTCACACATTCATGCATTAATCAAGATTAAATTTAAAATTGAATATTTTAGTCTATTATATTCTACTTTTGAAGTGTGGATTATACCTTCTCGTATTGTTCTTGAGAAGTGTTGTTTGAATATTATAGTATCTTATATCTTACTCATGAATTGTATCATCTTATATTATACTCAAAAACTGTGAATTGATTATCGTATTTTTTAGAAATTTATTAGAATACTATTCTTAACTATTATAATGCCTTGGTAATCTTTTTTTTTTTGGGGGAGGGGGGATTATACTTCACTAGGATATCCAATGATGCTATTAAACTATATTCAGTGGGTGCAGGAGATATAAATGATGTGCAGATTGACTCTAGCATGACATGTAAAGAGCTAGGCGATCCTGCAGCTTTAGATTTAATATATATTAGATTTCTTCCATATTTATTTTAATACATTTTCGTAATTGTAAGACTCGAGTCATTGGTCTGTAAAAGCACTTTTTGGGCAGCCACTTGACTATTTTGAAATGGTTATATGGACTTTCCTTTTATACTTGATCTACCATTCTTCCGCTGCGATGCTCACTTATAAAAAAAAATTATGTGAAATTTGGACTATCTTTAAAGGTTAACATTCTGGATTTTGAAAAACGAGTATTAAACTCGGGTTATGAAATCCAAAGCGTTACATTCTCCCTTATTCATAACTCTTCCATATTTAATAATGATTATGTCAAATCTTAAGTTCATAAGGATAATTAGATGAATCACTCTCCTTTAACTCATGTTCACATGTGCTTTATATATTCTCACATCATATTAACTTTGGCATCAAGCCAATCGTTATTATGATATGTGGACAAGATCATTAACATCACATTAATGTTAATAATGGATAGTATTCTTATTAATTTTTCAAGGTACAACTCAAATACAAAAATGTCCTAAAATTCTTTACATTAAAAGGTTCATAGTTAATGCTTAAAATAAGTAGTTAAGATTCTTCAGGCAGCCTGATTTTTATATAGTCATATCTAGTGGGGCTTATCTAATGATTAAGATATATATATATATATATATATATGAGAAACTTCTTGTGTATAGAAATTCAAACCTCGGAATTGATGTAGTTTAAGGTTGTCTTCTTATGTCACTAGTACAATTGTGTTGAATAGTCATGAGAATGGGTCATGCATGCTCATTTTGTACATAGTTTTGATGATTGAAATGGAGGATATTATTGGCATGATACAATATTGATGCAGTAAACTTATAGTCGATGATTGAGATTTTTGATTTTGTTATGCACCACATGAAAATAAGTAAACGCCAAAAAATAGTTCACACTTAGCAAGCAAAACTTACAACTGGCTCATAGTCCCTCTACACAATGAGCTACCAAATCAATAGTCAAGATCACCTTACATGTGTTTCCACGTGTATTGTGATGAACGACTTATTATGTGGCCTATTAGACCATTATTAGCATGTGTACATATTTATATGTTGGATTATATTGAGATTTTTTTTAAATGTTTGAGTTTATATGTATGGATATGATTATTTCATAATAATGCATGCACATGGATATTCAAAATGACCTTTATGATGAGGTGTTATCAATGTTTATCAATTAAAGTCTTAGTTTGCTTCTCGCATGACATAAATTAATATGTATGCATGCATAATGGGGCAATACATGTTGAGGTGTATGTATATATGAAATGTATCTCCGTCTTAATATATAAGATAATCGGGATAAGATCTTATAGAGATCAACATGTCCAATTCTATCATATAAGCCTATGTATTACAATCGGGATGGATCATTGGTTAATTAGATACGTCTCAAAATGTGATTACGTAAATGACGAATGCTTAATTATTAATAATATGCGAATTTAGCCACGTGTGCTGTAAGACCAATTACCTATATGAATTAGTTTTAGTTAATCGTTGTGTAATTATGTTGGTCATGTAGCTGACTTTTGTGTTCTTATTGCTCTACGCTACCGGGTAGGGTCATAATGAGGTGACACCACTTTGGTATGTACTCTCAAGGCCATATGCATAGATTTGATCATGTAAGCTTATGTATTAGAACATGGGTGGATGATTAGTTGATCAGATGGATCTCATATGACGATTGTATAAATGACAAGTGCTTGATCATTTATAATGTGTGAATTGAGCCACACATACTACAATATCAATTACCCACCATCGATGGATAGATTCTCGTCCAATCTTTGTGCAAGTATGCTAGTCACGTAAGCGACTATTGTGTCCTTATTACTCTATGCTACCTCATAGAGTCACAATAAAGTGACACTACTTTAGTGTGCAATTTTTAAGGCCATACGCACAGATTCAATTAAGTTAGAATAACAATGAAAAAGTAACAAAATCAAGATTATGCCATAGAGATTATATAGAGGAAGATTGCAGATGATTACATGATAGTGATGATGCATATGTGATTTATCTAAAGTGTTAGATCGAATGGATAGTCAGATTTTATTACAACATGTTTTGAAAATATATTTAAATATTATTATATTAATATTTCAACAGGTTTTAGTTGATCAAAATTGCAAAGATAAAGTCCATTCAATCTTAAAAGTAAATGGTGTGCATCACTATCGGAGTTTTGAGATTTATGCTCATGCACATATGGATCAAATGTGCCTAATTGAGTATTGTCATATCAACGATAAATGACAAGTAGCTAGAGATCGGGACAAATTATTTCTACTTTACTTACGGATTTGCTGTGATGCCATTCATTAAGAAAGATTATAATCTTAGATATTTTACAATGGATCCACTTGATTGGAGGATGTAAATTGGATTTTCCAATAAGAATGGAGTATGGTTATTTGGTATACTTTATTATCACCGTAACATGAGAGATATTGAAAATGGAAGCCGATTGCGTCCTATCCCCGCCTGGACGGGTGGGGGCCACCATGATGCAAACTTCTTATCCATGCCGTCCATCCTTATTTACATATCATTATACAATGTGAATCAAAAAACGAGGCGAAACTAAGGCTTAAATGGGCCACAAAGTGGGGATTGAAGGGCCACCATTAAAAACTTCTTGGGAGCTGCAGAAGTCTCGAATCAAGTTGATATTTGTGTTTTCACTTCATCCAGGTCTACGTGACCTTATGAATAAGTTGTATGGTAAAAAAAAACATCACAGTGGCCTTTAGAGAGATTTCAATGGTGGGTGTCATTATCACCACTACTTCTTTGGTGTGGTTCACTGGAGATTTGGACCTACCGAATATATATATATATATAATTATATAATTATGCCATAAAATGATCTTTTAATAGGTATGGATGGCGTGGATAGAACGTTTACATCACGGTGGCCCCCAAAGAGCTCTGCCCAGACGGATTATCGTCCGGGCGGGGGTCGGACGCAATCCGCTTCCATTGAAAATTTGGAGTTGATATTTCTACATAATTGAGATTTATAAATTATAAATATGGGTGTAGAGATTTGATTTGAGATATAAATATATATAGTGTAGAGATTTGATTTGAGATATTTCTATCTCTTCTCTCTAAACCTAACCTGGAGAAATCTCTTCCCTTACCAAATCTAAAAATCTCATACTTTATATATGTAGTGTTATATTCTCTTATCACGTAGATCTATTATTTTTAGAGAACTTTCCTTCATATCTAGATATATTTTTGTGCAGGAGATTATCATAATTCTGTATTTACAATAATTTTATTTCCGATGACATTTTCACTTTTAGTTGATGTCGAACAATTTGAACATGGCTTGATCTTCTTTCATTGAGAAAACCTTCTTAACTGAACAATATATATCTCACCATGAATGTTCAGCTGATCGGCTACATCATCCCTCCCATGTGAGTTGGCATCTAAGGTAGAACTATTCTTCTCCCAGACGTGGATTAATTATTGAACTCGACGGTAGTGAGTTTCGCTACTGAAGTGACACCATCACATTGTGTGAGCCCCAACACAATGTGTGGGTTGTATCCACTCCCATCCATCCATTTGGAGAGAACATTTTAGGTCATGAATCAAAGAATGAGGAAGATCCAAAGCTCAAGTGGACTCAACCATGGGGATTGAACACCTACCATTTAAAACTCCTTTAGGTTACAAAAGTTTTTGATCAAGCTAATATTCGTGTTTTCCCTTATTCCATATGTGTGTTAACTTATAAACCGGTTGGATACCAAACAAACGTCAAACGTCATGGCAGGCACTGAGAAGGTTTCAAACAGTGGGTGTCATTGTCCCACCACTGTTTTATGTGGTGGGTCCACTTGAACTTTGGGTCTGCCATTCTTTGGCTCATGCTCTGAAATGATATCTCTAAATGGATGGATGATGTGATACAATACATATATTATGATGGGCCCAAAAAATGTGGTGACGTCACTTCAGTGGTGAGTCCTCTTCTCTAGCAATCCTAACCCCAGTGGCTATCAAATGGATGGTTAAAAAAATAAAAATAAAATACTGAGTGATCCAACGTCCATTAGCCGAATCGTGTGCCATCATCTACTCAGCATGATTTGTGTTATACCTAGTCTCAATGATTTGGACGGTCTGGATTCCCTTAAAACTGTACCATGTGTATGGTGGATAATCCACAGTCAAAATGGTGGTCAACCCTTTTAGCGTATTTTTTGAATTTTTTATTATTTAAGTTTTACCTTAGCAGCTGCGACTTTAATTTTATGTCCATTTGATAGCCACGGTATCACCACATTAGTGTGATCCTCCATCAACAATGAGCCTGAAATTTGGACGGTCCAGCTTGACATACCTATATATGGACGTACAGTTGATGAATCACAGAGTGGTGGTGAACAACTACCGGAAGCTGCTTTTGGTCAAGCGCGGCTGCTGTGTTCGCTGCAGAGGACACGGATTGCGTACTAACGGCGTCTGTGGGCCACGCATGATATATATTTTTGTTCTATCGAATCCGTCCGTATATATGTCCATATATATATATATATCATGCGTCTAAATTTTAGGGATATCCAAATCTAAAGTGGACCACACCATTAAAAACAGTGGAAATTGAATTGCCACCATTAAAAACTTCCTGAGGCTCGCTGTAATGATTATTTTTCATCCAATCTCTTGATTAGGTCAGACACACCTGGACGAAGAGAAAACAAAAATATCAGCTTAATCCAAAACTTTTGTCGTTCTTGTAAATTTTTAAGGCCCGTTTGGCCAATTGCATTGGAAAGGATTAGGTGGGATGGAATTGCATTTGTTCCTGTCCCAATTCCACTCCATGTTTGGGAAGAGTGGAAAAGCTTGGAAGTAGATCAGATGGAATCGCATTGTTCTCGTGCCAATTTCACTCAATGTTAGCAAGTTGTATAGGTCCCACCATGATGTGTGGGCTATATCCACACCGTTCACCCATTTTTCAAGATCATTTTAGAGCATGGGTCAAAAAATCAGGTAGATCTAAAGCTCAAGTGAACCCCACTATAGAAAGTAACGGGGATTGAATACTTACCATTGAAAACTTCTTTGAGGCCACATAAGTTTTGGATCTGCTTCATTTTTAGGCCCATGCCATAAAATGAGGTTACAAACCAAATGAACAGTTTAGATATAACACATGTGTGTTATTCTTAATAGTTTCAAATGATGGTGGGTATATCTATTCAATGTACCACCGTAATACAAACAAAGTATGTAATTAAGCTTATCCCATGGTAACAGGGAACAATCCCTGCCATGGGTAATAATTATGTTTTTTGAATTCCATCCCACCTAATCCTTTCCAATGCAACTGGCCAAACAGCTCTAAGGGTCTGTTTGGGCGATAAGATTAGAAGGGATTAGGTGGGATGGGATTCATCTGATCCTGTGCCAATTCCACTCTGTGTTTGGGAAGAATGAGAAAGCTTGGAATTGCATTGGGTCTTATGCTAATTTCACTCAATGTTTAGCAAGTTGTGTAGGTCCCACCATGATGTGTGAGCTATATCCAAACCGTCCACCCATTTATTGAGATTATTTTAAAGCATGGGCCAAAAAATCAGGTAAATCTAAAGCTCAAGTGGACCCCACCATAGAAAGCAATAAGGATTGAATACTTACCATTGAAAACTTCTTTGGGGCCACATAAGTTTTGGATCTACCTCATTTTTAGGCCCTTGCTATGAAATGGGGTTACAAAACAAATAAACAGTTTAGATATAACACGTGTTATTCTCAATAATTTCAAATGGTGGTGGGTATATTCATTCAATATACCACTGAATAATCAACAAAGCATGGCATTAATTTCATCCCATGGTGTTAGGGGACAATCCCTGCCATGGATAATAATTATGTTTTTTGAATCCCATCCCACCTAATCCCTTCTAATCCCACCGCCCAAACAGACCCTAAGGGTGAGTGTTCAATCACCACTCTTTCCTATCCGTGAACCATATCAGACTTGGGTATGCCTCATTTTTTTTTCTCACTAAATAAAATAGTACGGAAAAATAGATGAACGGAGTGGATAGGATACATGCTGGTCCCCCAGAGCACTGTCAGTAGGGGAAACGGATTGGCTACTCTATGGGACCCACGATGATGTATATGTTTCATCCATGATGATGTATACATGGTCGGTGCTCTGTGGGACCTATGATGATGTATATGTTTCATCCATGCCGTCCATCTATTTTTACAGATCATTTTATAGTATGAGACCAAAAATTAGATATATCCCAATCTCAAGTGGACCACATTACAGGAAACATTGTTGAATGAGTGTCGATCATTAAAAATCTTTTGGGGGCAATAAAAGTTTTGGATCAAGCTTGATTTTTGTTTTTTCCCTTCATCTGGGCCTGTATGACCTAATCAACAGATTGGATATCAAATAAACAGTACAGTGGGCCTTAGGAGGATTTTAATGGTGGACATCCAATCACTATTATTTTCCTGTGGTGTGGTACACCTGAGATTTATATCCCTATCATTTCTGGGCTAAAGCTCGAAAATGATCTAGAAAAATAGATGAACGGAATGGATGAAACACATACTTCATGGTGGGGCCACAGAGCACCGACCACCAGCCACGGGCTGGAGGCAGGGGGAGTAGCCAATTCGTTTCGGTCAGTAGGCACCTGGCTACTGACGCTGTCTGTATCTAATCCGCGTCCCGCTGCGGAAGTTTCTTTGGACGCGGATTTCCCACTAAAGACTTTTGCATGCTAGATGTGGCCACCCAAATATTTTTGAGAAATCTAACCTGTTCATCCATTCTGCGAGATAATTTCAGACATTCATCAGAAAACGAGATGGATCTAAAACTCAGGTGGGTCATGAGAGGGAAAATTGAGAAAAGAAATTCCCACCGTTGAAACCTTCCTGAGCTATACATTGATGTTTATATTACATCAAAATTGTTTATAAGGTTATTCTCATTGGGATGAAGTGAAAAAAAAAAGAAGGAAAAATAAAAATAAAAGTAGTCTAGTACAAAAATTTTATTTCCATGAAAATGTTTCAACGGTACTCAATGAATCTCCACTGTTTCCCTTGTGTGGCCCACTTGAGTTTTGGATCCACCTAATTTTTCATCTCATGTCCTAAAATGAGCTTGAAAAATGGATGGACATGATGGATTTCTCACAAACATCACAGTGGGCCCTACCCAGCATCCTTGAGCAGTAACTTAATGCGAAAGCCTTTCGCAGGAAATCCGAGTCCAAAGAATCTCGCGCTGGGATTCCAGGTGGGGTCCATAGTGATGTTTGTGATAAATCCATCACATCCATCCATTTTCTGAGATCATTTTATGGCATGAGACCGAAAATGACGTGGATCCAATGTTGGGGGCCGTTATACAAAACCTTAGGATCTAGCCTCCCAAAAACACTAGAATTATGGGATAATAAAGCAATGAAATAAATCAAAGCACAAACCACACGACATAAGAGATTTTTATATGAAAAACCCTCAAAGAGGTAAAAACCATGGAACTTCATCCAGATCAACAATCCACTATGAAGTAGAACGCTACAACCGATCACAAACACGCCATGTTTGGATCAAACCTTCTTTATTGACGCAAGAGTGGATCAATAATAAGAGAATAAAAGAAAAACGGAGAGATCTCACCGATTACGAGGACGTAAAAGCGCTGAGATATCAAGTGCACAATAGATCACCTCTACGAGGATAACCTTCCTTCCACAAGCTTCCTCTCTCTCTTTCTCTCACACCTTTGATAGCCCTAAACCTTTTAACAAACCCTTGTAAAGCTTTAGGAAACCCTTTTGCATTACCTAGAAAAGCCCTAGGAACCCCTATTTATAGTTTAGGCAACTCCCTTTCGCACCTCTTGCAAAACCACCTCAGATTTCCTCAGTCCGCACAAGATCCGGACTAAAATCCATGTAACCTCAACTGGTCGAGCGAAGTCCTCGACTGGTCGAGCGGACCCTCGATCGGTCGAGTAGACTCCTCGACTGGTCGGGCAGCACGGAAGAATTAATTCAATTGGTCGCTCGACTTTGAGTTGAGCACCACTTGATTGGTCGAGTGACGAGGAGAAAACCTTATGAAATCTCTCCCTTTTCGACTAAGGAGGAATCCACATTCTTCTAGCTAGTCTGGTTTCTACAAACCTCAAACTTACTCTTGAGAAAAGCCTTGGTCATCATGTCTGACTCATTATCGTCCGTGTGGACCTTCTCAAGTTGTAACACATTCTGTTCCAAAGTATCTCTGGTCCAGTGATACCGAATCTCTATGTGCTTCAACTTGGAGTGCTGACTTGGATTCTTGCTCAAGTATATCGCACTTTTAATATCGCAATAAACCACGTACTGCTCCTGCTTCAGGCTAAGTTTCTATAGGAACCTATTCATCCAAAACATCTCTTTACATGCCTCTGTGACCGCAATGTACTCGGCCTCTGTCGTTAACAATGCTACAACCTTCTATAGCTTGCTCTGTGAAGAAACCACTCCCCTGCAAACGTGAGCATGAACCCCGATGTAGACTTCCTAGAGTTTATGTCACCTCCCATATCTGCATCTGTGTAGCCTTCTAACATAGGTTTTCCGTCACCATAGCATAGGCTCAACCTGGATGAGACTCTTAGATACCGCAGTATCCACTTCACGGTTTCCCAATGCTCTTTGCAAGGATTAGTAAGATATCGGTTGACAACACCAATCGCATATGCTATGTCTGGGCGCATACACACCATAGCATACATCAAACTTCCTACTGCTGATGCGTAGGGTATCTTCTGCATCTCATCCACCTCTGCCTTCGTCTTGGGACACTGCCCTGTCGCTTAATCTGAAGTGACCATCTAGTGGAGTACTGACTGACTTCGTTGCATTCATATTGAACCGCTTTAGGACTTTCTCAATATACCGCTCCTGTGATAGCCAAAGCTTCTTGTTGCTTCTGTCACGGGTTATCTGCATTCCTAGGATTTGCTTAGCTAGACCCAAGTCTTTCATCGTGAACAACTTGCACAACTCCTGTTTCAGCCTGTCAATCTTCTTGATATCTTTTGCCATGATGAGTATGTCATCAACGTATGACAGCGGAACTAAGAAATTACTATCTGAGAACTTACGCGTGAACACACAATGGTCCGACTCCGTTCTGTCATATCCATGCTTTAACATGAACGAGTCGAATTTCTTGTATCATTGCCGTGGAGCTTGTTTACAAGCTCTTCCTTAGCCTATACACCATATGCTCTTTGACCTTGACTTCGAACCCCTCTGGTTGGTGCATGTAGATCTCTTCTTCCAGGTCACCATGGAGAAAGACAGTTTTAACATCTAACTGCTCTATCTCCAGATCCATGCTAACCGCCAACCCAAGCAACACTTGTATGGATGTCATCTTCATCATTGGTGAGAATATCTCCTCGAAGTTTATACATTTCCTTTGACCGAACCCTTTCACCACAAGTCTGGCCTTGAACCTCGTCTGTGAATTCTTCTGCTCAATCTTCTTTCTAAACACCTACTTGTTGCTTAGAGCTTTCTTGCCTTTAGGCAATTTCACCATATCATAGGTGTGGTTCTTATGCAAGGATTTCATCTCCTCTTGCATAGCTTTCAACCACTCCCCCTTACACTCGTCGGCTAGGGCCTCAAAATAATCTTTTGGCTCTCCCCCATCAATGAACATAATGTACTTATGCGGCGAGTGCCTCTTGGACGGCTGTCTGTCCCTAGATGACCTCCTCACTTGTGGCTCAATGAAGTGGATCAGGTGGGGGCTGCTCCCTCGGTCCATCTTCTCTAGGAACTCCCTCGTCCTCTGCACCTTGCTGTACTCCCCTGTTATCAGGCACCACAGGAGGAATAACCGGATCCATGTCCTCTAGCTCACATGAACTAGGCTAGTTCTTCTCTGACTTACCAATGTCTTTTATACATTGATCTTCAAAGAATACCACATCTCTGCTCCCAACGAGCTTCTTCTCGGTCTGATCCCACAATCTGTAACTGAACTTTTCATCACTGTACCCCAAGAACACACACTGTCTGATCTTCATATCGAGCTTGGACCTCTCGTCCTTGGGTATGTGAACGGATGCCCTGCATCCAAACACCCTGAGATGACTGTACGATAGATCCTGTCCAGTCCACACCTTCTTAGGTACTTCTTTATTCAACGGGGCTGATGGAGACTTATTTATCAAATACACTGCCATGTGCATTGCTTCTCCCCAGAACGTCTTGGGCAACTTTGCATGGGATAACATGCATTTGATTCTCTCTAGAATGGTGCGATTCATTCGCTCAGCCACACTATTATGCTGGGGGGTCTTGGGAACCGTCTGTTGATGCTGTATACTTAGGGACTTATAATACTCATGAAAGTCACCGATGTATTTACTACCATGGTCAATGCGGATGCACTTCAATGATCTACCTGTCTCTCTCTTGACCATAGCATGAAATAATTTAAACACACCAAAGACCTCGACCTTGGATTTCAAAACATAAACCCAAACCCTCCTAGATACATTATCTATAAAAGTGATAAAATACAATGGCCCACCCAAGGTTTTTGTCCTTATAAGACCACAAATATAAGAATAAACCAAATCTAATGCATGCACTTTATTAACATGAGAAACAGATTTAACAAATGAAACTCTATGCTGTTTTCCTGATAAACAACTAATACAGGTTTTGAGAGGTATACCTGTCACGTCTGGAAGGAGCCACTTCCTCGCTAGTACCTTAAGTCCTTCTTCACTCATGTGGCCTAGATGCCTGTGCCACATGTCTATAGCTGAATCTTCCGCTGCGTTCAACCCACCCTTACACACACTGACACGAGTCGCATGAAACGAGGCTCCCAAGTCTATTACGCAGTCGGTGTCCTGACTTGTAACTATGAGACAAACATCATAATCTGCTGAAAGGATAACTACAACGTCGCCATCTGAAGCGACCGCAATGGAGTCTGATTTATCTTCCTTTTCCTTTCATTTTTTCTTTCTTGTCATTTTTCTTCTTATGATATTCATGCTTGTAGTGACCCTTCTTGTTACAATTTCAGCATTCAACATCTTTCCCAGTACTCGACTTGCCTCTTGATTTATCTCGGGCCTTCCCGCCCTTTTTGTTATTTCCTCTTCCTTGATCTTGTATCACAAGGGCCTCTTACTGAGTAGACCCCTTGAGACTTCCTCCCTATCTTCTCATTGAAGAGACAACTAGTTACTTGTTCCATAGACACCTTTCCGTCTGGCGCGGAGTTACTCAGAGACACCACCAATGTCTCCTAACTATCAGGTAATGAACTAATCAATAATAAAGCCTGTAATTCATCGTCCAGGACTATCTTCATAGCGGAGAGCTGGTTCAATATATTGCTGACTCCATTCATGTGCTCAGCCACAAAACCACCATTTTTGAACTTGAGATTCACAAGTCGTCGTATCAGAAAATTTTTATTGTCGGCTATCTTCCTCTCATACAGCCCTTGCGGTTTTAGCCATATGCTAGCGGCTGAGGTTTCCGTAGACACATGGTGGAATACAGAATCGTTCAACCATTGTCTAATAAACCTTACTGCCTTCCGGTCCAACTTCTTCCAATCATCATCTGACATATCCTTAGACTTTGCTAATATGCCTTGAATTGGAGAATACAAATCCTTGCAATAAAGAAAATCCTCCATCTTAGCCTTCTATATGGTCCAGTTAGAACTATTGAGACTGATCATCCTTGATGAGGCACATTCCATAATTCAGAACCGATCCCACTCTGTTCAACTAACCTGAACGCTTTGATACCACTTTGTTGGGGGCCGTTACAAAAAACCTTAGGATCTAGCCTCCTAAAAACACCAGAATTATGGGATAATAAAGCAATGAAATAAATTAAAGCACAAACCACACGACACAAGAGATTTTTACGTGAAAAATCCTCAAAAAGGTAAAAACCACGGGACCTCGTCCAGATTAACAATCCACTATGAAGTAGAATGTTACAACCGATCACAAGCACACCCTACTTGGATCAAACCTTCTTCACTGACGCAAGAGTGGATAAACAATAAGAGAATAAAAGAAAAACGGAGAGATCTCACCGATTACGAGGACGTAAAAGCGCTGAGATATCAAGTGCATAATAGATCACCTCTATGAGCATAACCTACCTTCTACAAGCTTCCTCTCTCTCTCTCTCACACCTTTGATAGCCCTAAACCCTTTAACAAACCCTTGTAAGGCTTTAGGAAACCCTCTTGCATTTCCTAGAAAAGCCCTAGGAACCCCTATTTATAGTTTAGGCAACTCCCTTTTGCACCTCTTGCGAAACCGCCTCAAATTTTCACTGTCCGCACAAGATCCGGACTCAAATCTGCGTAACCTTGATTGGTCGAGTAGAGTCCTCGACCGGTTGAGAGGACCCTCGACCAGTCGAGTGAAGCTCTTGACCAGTCGAGTGACAAGGAGAAAACTCCATCATCCAAAACTCAAATGGACAATAAGAGGTAAAACTAGGGAAAAAGTTTTCTACCGTTGAAACCTTCCTGAGCTCCACCTTGACTTTTATATGCCATCCAAACGGTTTATAAGGTCATTTCCACCGGGATGAACTGGAAATACATAAAAATTAGCCTGATACGAAACTTTTGTGGCCTTAAAAATGTTTCAATGGTGGTAACTAAATCAACACTGTTTCCTCTCGTGCGGCCCACTTGAGTTTTTCATCCATCTAATTTTCTGTATCATGTCCTAAAATGATCTCAGAAAAGTGATGTACGGTGTGGATTTATGAAAAACATCAAGGTGGGCCCCACCTAGCATCTAAGCGTAGGAACTTCCTGCAAAAGGCTTTTGCAGGAAATCCACGTCTGCAGCCGTGCTTGACCAAAAGCAGTCTCTGGTAGTAGTTCTCCAATCACTCTGTGATTCATCAACCGTATGTCCATATATAGGTACGTCAATCTGGACTGTCCAAATTTCAGGCCCATTGTTGATGGAGGATCACAGTGACGTTGAAAGCTATTTCCTTTAAAGGCCCACATTGATGTTTATTTGTTATCTAATCCATTCATAAGTTCACACAAACATGGATAAAGGAGAAAACACGGACACCAGGTCGATACATAACTTATGGGAAGGCTGAAGAAGTGTCTAACGGGAAGCATTTAATTTCCGCGGGGGGGGGGGCTGAAGAAGTGTCTAACGGGAAGCATTTAATTTCCATTGGTTTCTATTGTGTGGTCCACTTGAGCTTTGAATCAGTCTTTTTTTTTTTAGCTCATGCCTAAAAATTAATTCACATAGCGGATGGATGGTGTGGATAAGCCAGGTACATCACAGTGAGCCCTACATTTATTCTGCACTTGTCCTCGATTTTAGTGTTTCAAAAGAAGTGCGGGGCGGGTTGGCTACTGACAGGTTGAGCAGCGAGAATGCTACTTAAGTGACGTCACTAAGTTCTGTGCTCCCCAGCATGATGTTTGTTTTATATCCACGCCGTCCATTCATATGGAGAGATCATCTTAGGATAAGATCCAAAAAATGAGTCACATCCAAAACTCCAGTGGACCGATCATAGAAAATAGCGGGGAGAGTGACGCCACCATTAAAAACTTATAAAGGACAAAAGTTTTCGATCAAGTTAATATTTGTGTCTTCCCTTCTTTAACGTCTTTTTCAACTTTTGAACAGGTTGGTTTTCGAAAAAACATCATGGTAGGCTTTAGGAAGGTTTCAAACGGTGGGGATCAATCTTCCCGCTGTTTTCTGCGGCGGGGTCTGCTAAAGCTTTGGATCTGCCTCATTCTCTGGCTCCTGCTTTGAAATAATTTCTCCAAATGGATGAACGTTGTGAATACAATAAATACATTATAGTGGGGTCCACAAGTCGATGACATCACTTCAGTAGCGAGGCTCGCTACTCCACCTGTCAGTAGTCGGAAGTGTCAACGTAAACATTAGAATGACGCAGTAATTACTTGGGAAGTAATTATTACCTATTTACTATGTATTTACATCTTACCCGGAAAATAAAACACGCCCTAAAAATCAGATACAGTAGGTATCAAGTGTGCTTAAAATTATGATGTCAACCGTTGAGGTAATCTACTGGGCTAGCTCTAACGCTATGGTCTAACCCACAGGTTATAATTTCCAACCTATGAAGTGAATGCAACATCTAACCATTCCAATAGATTGGCCTGACTATGAGGATCACCTAATGTGGAAAAATAGATACATATACTCATCAAATGGGCCACACCATATAAAACAAAGTATATCCATTAATAAATAGAAAATAGAAATGTGGTCCACTTAATGAGTGGATTTATTACATATGGGAATCCTGATGACGGGGCCAACGTATTAGACGGATTGGATTTCGAATAGCACATGAAATGTTGGAAGCTATACCTGGGTGGACCGAAACCCACGAGAGAGAGAGAGAGACGACAACTTAGATTTCATTTCATTTGTAATATATATATATATATATATATATATCGTTTCATTTCATATCATATCATTTGTAAAAAATGTTGCTTTTTTGTGGTTTAAAAAATAATTAAAAAATGAAAATGAAAATTTTCAAAATTTCGGGATTTTCCCGTCAAAATACCTTTTTGAATTTTTAAAATTAAAAAGTGCGGTGTGTGTACTTTGTCCCACATCGGAAATACAGAGAAAAGTTTTGTGGTTTATATGAGATGTTGAGAAGGGTATTCTTACTTGGAGCTTTTTTGGAAGAGATGAAACCCGGGTTTCGCACTGGAACACACGCACGTGCGCGCGCGCTCGGGCTCGGGCACGGGCGAGGGCAGTGAGGCAGTGTGGCTGTAGTGGCGCTAGATGACGCACTTTGCACTTCGCACGTGCGCATCGGTGCGATGGGTCTGGTCAGAGCCTTAAGGCGGTGTGGATCTGAAATGTTGGAAATGAGCCTGAGTTTTATAGGTGACTGAGAACGGTCGGATCTTAAATCCGAAACGTCCAGCCGTTTCTTAAACGGATAACTACCTTAAAAGCCACAACGGTCCGAAAACGGACGGGCCAGGATGATCCAACGGTCAGATCTACAGATCTAATGACCAGAAACGTATGAGATTAATGGACAACGGCCAGAAACGTTTTTCAAACGTTCTGGACCATTGAATACCACACAGCAACGGGTCTAAACCTGAGGCCTATATAAATTGGACCATTCCAGTCCGATTTCATCATCTCAACACACCATCTCCCCATCAAATCAGATACAGTCCATAGCTTCATATTAGAATACTGTTGTCATCTCCATAGTCTAAGTCTGCCAGAATAAATCGACTGCGTTAAAATTGTTCCATAGTGGACCTATCGTGATTGCTGCACGCTGGATCCAGATAAGGCTTGTCTTATCCTGGAAGCAATTCGCCTGTAACCCATCAGCAGTTGATAAGGGGGCGAATCATACTTTAAGGACAACGTATTTTATACGTGATTCAGCCTAGTGATAATTTTATTTTATTATTTATTTTTCGGTGTATCCAAAAATAGTTTCTCTAACAAAAAAAACTTAGATTTTTCACCATAGGAATAGTCCTATATTGAATTAGATAGAAGAAATAATCCTCCTAAGTAAGGTATGGAGTACTTTAATATTTGTTTAGTGAGATAGAGGAGTACTAAGACTTGCACATGCATGCGCTCGGGCATGGTCACAGTCTTGACGCTTTTGCACCTATTTCTCACCAATAGTTAGAGACAGTGAAGTGACTGCCTATATAGTCATCACAACCAAATCGACTTATTCTTTCAATTAACCAATAACTAACAAGTGTTTTTTCATCAAGTCGGTGAGTTTACTTTGAGAAGGGGTAAATAACGCTTTAAGGATATCATGATCACACATGCTTCAACCTATCGTTAATATATATATATATATATATAGGGAAAAGGTACTATGCGCTCGACCTCATGATAAGCTCCCGCGAGGTCGAGCTGTGGGCCCCACCGTGATGCGTGTTGACCATCAACACTGTGCATTTGATGGGTCCCCTCTAAATTATGGGATATCCCAAAAATCAGCCGTATACAGAACTCAGGTGGGCCATACCATCTAAAATCATGTGAAGACATGCCAAAAACATATAAAAGCACTTGGTGGGGCTCACCTAAGTTTTGAATGCTGCTGAAACTTGGTCTGAACCCTCATCCAAGTGGGACACACATAATGGATGGGCTGGATTTGCAAACCACATCTTGGTGGGCCCAAAAAATGATTATGAATGTTTTAATGGTGCACGGCCCCTCCCCACTTCTGTATGTGGTGTGGCCCACGCAAGTCACAGATAGACTTGATTTTTGAGACCTAAGCCCATGATGGAATGGTGCATCTGACTGATGGGATAGATGTTCGAAATGCATCATGGTGGGGCCCACACAGCTCGACCTCATGGGACGGTCCCATCAGCTCGAGCGCATAGTACCTTTTCCCATATATATATATATATATATATATATATTTCTTTCTTTCTATTTCACAGTAATGATAAATTTGAAATTTGAGACTAACAAATCTCAACAAAGGGAAGATGGACGGCTAATGAACATGATCAGAGGCACATATTCTGGCTACATATGTAGCCCACCTGGTGAGTGGACGGTCTTGATTTTTGGTCCAGGGAATTTTTGGTGGCCCAGATCTTGCACACGTGTCTCTTAATAACATGCATGGAAAACATGTAAGGTGACTGGGACTGTTGATTTTGTGATGCACAACAAAATCAATGGTCCTGATCACTAGTTCTTTAGTAATCAATGAATTGTATGTCCTTAATTTCAATAACCAGAACTGTGGCTGATCCACACCATTTATTGTATAGATCAAGTCAAATTACATTAAATGTACAAAAAAAATAAAAATAATAGAAGGACAATAAAATTACCTAATATAAGCTCTCCAAAATCATATCTCTATTTCTTTCTCAGTTTATGTAAGTTGTCTTTTTGGTTAATATCTGAGTATGATTAGAACTCCTCTTATGACACAATCCTTAAAAAAAGGCTAATTTGAGAGATTGAGAGATACGGGGAAAGTTAGAGATATAAAAATGGAGAAGGATTAATGATAGAGATAAGATAGAGAAGATAAAATAGAGATAAGATAGAAATGAGATACAAAATCTCTATCTCAAATTCAATTTTTTTAATTTTTTTTTCGAGGGCATTATCTATATATATATATATATTATATTATATCATTTATGAAGAAATTTGGTTTTTCACTCGGATAGGAGAAGAAAAAATCATCTTAATGAGTAGGGTGTTGAGTACCTTAATATTTATTTGGTGAGACAAAGGAGTACCAAGATTTGCACGCGCACGTGCTCGGGAACCGCATGTGAGGTGGTGTGGCTATAAAAGCACTAGTGACACATTTTGCACCTAGTTTCTTACCAACAGTCAAAAACAGCCTATTGTATTTATGACCTTGGACCAAAACGCTCAACCATCCTTACCTATATAAACAAAGCTTGGTGGTTTCATTCCATCATTACAACCAAACTGACCCATTTTTTCATATAAAACAACATCCTTAAGTGTTCTCTCATCAAGTCAGCAGGTTCATTACGAACCTGAGACTTCTAGGTTCACAAGAACTAGACTAGTGTAGTGGTCTAATAGAGCAAAGCTAATCTTCATTTTCTCTCTCTTTTTATTTAGGAATTTTCTTTTTAGTTTTCATTTGCCAGTAAAATTGTGTTTATAGAGTTCCACTAGTGTTTCCTTCGTGTTTGCTAAACGCAGAACCACATACAGGCTTGTTGTATCTTGGAAGCTATTTGCCTGTAACTGTTAGCAGTGTCAATTACTTTGAGAATGAGCGAATAATGCTTTAAGGATAGCATGATCACATGCTGCCTATCCTTAATAATTTATATTTTTCAGTTTTTTAATTTCTTTTTGTTTTACGGTAATAATAAATATGTAATTTGAGATTAACAAATCTTGACGGTTAAAGAATGTGATCAGAGGCACATGTTCTGGCTACATATATGGCCCACCTGGTGAGTGGACGGTCCTGATTTTTGGTCCAGGGAATGTTTGGTGGCCTGGATCTTGCACACGTCCCTGTTGATTTGGTGGACCACCATTGGGGGGCGGGGGGGGGGCTGTGAGTTTTTGCCCAATGAATGTGGGCCATTGCTCTGTATATCCTTCTTTTATCATGATGGACAACACTAGACACCAGTGCTTGATTTTGTGATGCACAACAAAATCAACAGTCCTGATCAATGGTTCTTTAGCAATCAACGGATTGTATGTCCTTAATTTCAATCACCAGAACTGTGTACAACATGTGCAAACAAAAGCCCCCTCATGACTACAGGGAGCAAGTGTACCAAGGATATAAGGAGATTATTCAAGACTACACTTCCAAGGTTTGAGACTTTTTTATTTATTTTCCAGGCCATAACTGTTGGCATTGTAAAATCCTGGCCACTGATCAGGTGGGTCACATTGTAGATGTGGCTGTACTGAAAATCAGACAGGTGTCAAACCTTTTATTGAGTAACCGATCTCTACCATCCTTTTTTTTTCACAATTGATCAGATGGCCAAGATGAAACTTGCAATGCTACATAACAAGTGCATCCATGCCATCTTCAACATTAAGTAATGATAAAACAAATTGCATTTTGAACTGGACTTGCCAAACAGACATGAAAAGCAAATCACAATATGATGATTGGCTAACCAAACAGACCAAATGCAATTGACAATCAACTTCAATTGCAAAGTTGCAAAATACCATTTGTAAACTCAAATGGTATTTAATAGAATTGTGCATCCAAACACTACCCTGATGCTTAATCTCCTGCTCGGCATTCATATTAATGGTTGAAGATCTGAATTACAATTACATCATCTTCAAGATTGAGTTGAAAGAAGGCTGTTTGGTTTTACAATTTCCTACCAAATTCAAAGTAAATGAGCCATTATTATCATTTTCATTTGTTTGTTTTAAATATGAATTATGGCTTGTAGATCGAGAATCAAATACACATGTAAAGGAAGTACGTAAGAGTAAATTGTAATCATTACACTTTCACATTATAAGTGATGTAACGACACAATTACAAGAGTAAATATCATTACTCATTTACATCCATTTCCTAATGTAATTGGAAACCAAACAGGCCCAAAATGTAATTGCAATTTGAGGGGCTACTTCCTTGCTATGAATGCTAGGAAACATCAATAGCTTTATGCACTCTAGCGGTTCGCAATTCAATTTTCTTGCATGGCCAAAATGCAGCTTAGTTCTACATTATTGGATTCATCAGGTGTTATCATCTCTGAGAGAGAAGTGCGATGAACGCCTCTTAGAGGAGCTCGTGAAAAGGTGGTCAAATCACAAAGTTTTGGTTTGATGGTTAGCTCGGTTTTTCAGTTATCTTGATCATTATTTCCTTCCTAAGAAAAAGCTTCCGACGCTCACCGAAACTGGTCTAGGGTTCTTCCATGATTTGGTGAGGGAATTGAATGCTTAATCCCACATCCACCTCTAATATTTTTATGAGATTTCTGTTGAAGAGAAGATTCGCGGCACATGTGTGCAAGATACGGGCCATCCATCAGGTGGAGACCTACTTGAAACTGCCCTGACCCATCGATCTGGGTGAAAAGAGAATTTACCAATGTCTCTGCATTCAACATACTACATAGGTGGATCACCTGATAACTTGGCCAGCACAATTTGTGGAGTCCACACATATTCCTGCTAGGCCCCAGATTAGCGTTTGTACAAACCACATAAGCTTTAATGTTTCTTCGATGTGTTTTAGAAGAGTTTTGATCTTCTTATGAGTTTCAGGTCTACCAGGAAATGAAAGAGCAGATCAGAGACAACACAATCTCTATGGTATGTCCACATGTTAATCATATTTCCTTATTTGATTACATATGATTCACACAAATCTGGTTCCATAGATTGATAAAGAGTACCGAGGAGAGAAAATTAACAGCACCCTCTTAAAGAATGCCGTGGATTTCTTCGTGGAGATTGGAATGGGATCCATGACATGCTACACAAATGACTTTGAAGCATCCATGCTTAGATACCACTGAGTACTACTCCTTGAAGGCCTCAAATTGGATTGTTGTCGATTCCTACACGGATTACATGCTTAAGGTAATTTTATGTTTGGATGTGCTATTGAATTGAACTGCAATAATTCATTGAGGAGATTTTCTCCTTATGCAATTAGAGGTCCAGTTACTCATTGAATAGTAGGTAAGATGGATACTCATATGAAAAAGGAAAACTAGATTTACTTTTACTTCTTTTCATTTCCTCTACACCCAACTGAATTTTCACAATTCAGCTTAGTTTGCATCCAAATGAGACCTAAATCTAGTTTTCCTTTTTCATATGTTTAAAAAAAAAAGAAAAAAAGAATGACCAAATCCTAGTCTCTCCTTTAGGGGCTGTTTGGGTGAGGGATTTGGAGAAGGGATATGTGAAATTCATGGATTTCAAAACTCATCCAATTGTTTTTCATTGCGGATTGGCTCAATCTGTGAATTTCCCAAATCCACACCCCCTATAAATCCATAGATTTGAAGCACATCCAAAAAAAAGAAGAAAAAAAAAGGCTTGATAAAATCCATAAAATGAGAGACTCTAAAAAAACAAAACAACAAAAGCTATTTCCTTACAATTGGATGCCTGTAAATGATTTACATGTGTAAATCATTTAAAGCATGTCTAGTTTGGCTTCAAGATGTAAATGATTGTCTGCGTTTGGATAGCCTGTAAAATTGTTCAAGTCCTGTAAGTGGAGAGCCAATCTTTCCATTTATAACCGTTAGGCTATAAATGAAGAGTTAGTAAATGAAATCTGAACTTTTTGTCCGTGAATGAGAAAAGGGTAAATGCTGTAAATCATTTACAAGCAAAAAAGGTCAACCAAACCAAAAGTGTAAATGATTTACCTGTAAATCCTTTATAACTTGGCCCATTTATAGGCATCCAAACGGCCCCTAAATGCCCTGCTATTAAAATAAATGCACCCCAAATTCATGGATTTATAGCTTCATTCCTATATTATGGACATTGGATTTGCTAAATTCAAATCCAATGCATCCATGAATTTCACAAGTTAATGGATTTCAAAGCCTTAGTGTTCATTGGGAGATCCGACTCCAAATTGCAATTACACTACTTTTAATTTGAACTAAAAAAAGAATCAAACTGAAACCTAAGGGCGCTTCCTCATTGTGCATACTAGGTTAAAAAAAAACATCATTACAATTTGGTGATCTTAACTGTGTTTCCACATTTGTTTTTTCTTTTGGACTTATTTAAAAAGGAGAAAGAGAAACATCTAAGGAGAGGACTAAGAACCTTACTCGCATGACTCAACAACACGTCTAAATGAGGCTAACGAAATCCAGAATTCAATTCAGTTTTGCATCCAAACACAGCCAAAATATGCTTTTCATTTTCTTCTCACAAGTTATAGTGAATTTTTGGGGCATGTTTATGTAAGATGATTGTGTGGTTTTCAATGGGAACTCTCAGGTTGATGGATGCTTGAAAGAGGAGAAAGACAGGGTTTCTCATTACTTGCATTCTAGCAGTGAACAGTAGTTATTAGAGGTTTGTGATTTTTATTTTATTTTTTAAAATTGAATGCCATTGTATACAGCTTCAGTGTCATATTTACCATAATCCAGTTTCGAATCCCGGCCTGATATGAGATGAGCTTGGGTCTCTTATATAGTCCCATGGATCAGGGCCCAAGCCTGATTTTGGAAAAAAAATTTCTTTTGACGCTCTTCACAATTCTGGGAACATGAAAGTCAATGATTTTCATGGGTGGAGTTAGGACTGAAACTGAAGGACCGATTCAAATTCGGCCCATCCAAAGCCTCGCCCCACCATGAGAGATTTGCCAACTCTAAACGGAGGAGGTTTGCTAATTCTACGAATGCAGGTTGCACTCTTTACATGCAGCCACACATGGCAACGTGCCACATGTACCAGATCCAACAAGTCCATCATGTGGGCCCCATCGTATACAAAAAAGGCCTGTCAGCTCATCACAGGTTGACCACTATATGAAGAAATGCATGGTTAAAAAGTGAGTTGGCGAATAGCCATTCATTGGCCATAGATGGCTTACCGATTGATTGGACTCACTTGATTCTTGGGATTAGACACAAATTTCGATTCACCTGAGGGGCAACTTGGATCACTTGCATGTGTGCCGTGTCAGCTTGTGTTATCCTATGCAAAATCAACAAACCTTTCACGACATTATACAGAGAGTAAAAGAGGCAGATATTGTAGTTTTTCCTACAAATGTAGAACAAACCAATCTGGGTTCATCTGATATTGGTATTTGTTGACTATGTCATTTTAATGGCAGATAGTAAAATATGAGTTACTTTCGGTGCATGAGAACCAGCTGCGATTTGATCAAAGATAACCAGGAATGACCTGAGATATGCAAGCTCTATGAAGGATAGACACCATATTTCTATTCAGACAACTGAATGTGGATATTAAATGTAAATAATCTTAAATCGGACTCTTCGGTACATCCGTTCTTTCATTTTCGTACTAAATTATATACTTCTGTAAGCATGTTTTGAAAGGGGGAAAAGATCTGAGAAAAACAAATGGAAATGGAAATGACATTTCCATGCTAAAGCACAGAAATAAAAATGCACTTTCCATGTTTATTTTATGGGGTGCTTGGATGGATGGAAACTAAAACAAGGACAGGTAACCTGCAACCCTTAGGAAATGGAAAGCTATGGATTTGGATTTTCTTTACCTTGTTTGACTTTTATGTTCCACTTACAGTCACCTTGAACACCTTATGTGTGTTATCTGACTCTGAAATGGATTTAATGCCTTTTTTTTTGGGGAAATGATCATTTACAGTTTTTGGACCGCAGGTTCTTTAGTTCAGACTTGCCCTATAATTTCGATTAATGCCCTCTAATATAATAATTTCAGGATTTCAGAGGTTGTTTGTCTCTTCTAAAGATAAAAGTTCCAAACTTGTCTACGCTGACATCTTAAGGTTCAGGGCGTCCTTTATGGCTCAGATGTAAGCTAATTATGACCTGACCGATGGTTATCCTGTAACTCATGGAAAATGTGAATATGATATTGATGACTTGAATCCCTCCCTCCCTCCCTCCCTCTCCACTCATTATTCTCACCATGTGGGTAAGCCTATCTCAGCGTGTATGCGGTGGGAGGGTTGCTCTGTCATAATACAATAGAAACATCTGTACTAATATCATTTCACCAGCTCAGAATGTCATTGCAAACCCGAAAGATGCCAACAAAAAAAAATCATTCTCATTTGTGATTGAAACACAGATAACAGCTAGTATTTGCCAAAAAACTGTGCAGTCTCAACTCTCCACCATCTTATAGTTTCACAATCATTCAATCCTCAAAGAGACTATGGTTGGCTTCTAGCATATGTACATGCCTTTTCCTGCATGATTACTGTCAGTGATATCAACTTGGTCTGTACAAGAGAATGCTCAGATCATCTGTATCCTAAATCTGATCAGTAGATAACATCCAAAATCTTTAACCAATATGGTGAACAGCTCAGATCTCCCTGATCATCTGTATGCAGTTGGCTCTTCCCAGAATTCCATATTGAAGCAATAGGCGCTCCCATCATGGAAGTAGATCCTGATGAAATCATGACAAGCAAGGGTCAATAGACGGGGTCAGTCCAAATATACATGAGCAGCAATACCAAAAGAGAAATGCACATCAGGTGGGCCGCACATGCATCGAGCATGGTTCGCTTGTCTACTTTTAAAGTTAGTTAATTCTTCTCACATTTGTGCAGCCAACCTGACGAGTGGTCAGGCATTAGCAAGAATCAAACAAAAGACAGCTCAGGAGTGGATTATCCATTATTGCTCACACCCGAATTACAAAAAACAGAGTAGATAGGTGAGGCAGACTACTCCTTGCTAGCATGGTGGGTCCCTCATCTGATATGCTTTGGGTAGGTCTCCACACATGATGACTCTACAGTCAACATTAGGCGGTTTTGATCCCTTGTATTGAAATTTTTGGTGTATGGAATCACAACATACAAGGCTCAAACAAAGATGCTTCAGTTACAACATACAAGACTTGAACAAACATGCTCCAGATTGAAGCATACCTCGAGCAGGACATGCTACTTGGACTGCATCTTTTTACGTAATTCAGTTGCATGTACAAGCACCAACTCCCATCTCACAACCTGTAACAGAAATTATAAGTAAAAATAAAAATGGAGTAGTTTAAACAAATTAAAAAGAAAGACTCAGGTGTTTTCATTGCTAAATGAGACTGTGTTTGCAGGTGGGAATCCTATGCGCATGGAACTTTTGATTTGCATCATAATTTAAAATTTCCTCCACATGGGGATTCCACTGATTACCATCAATTGATAAGGATGGCAATGGGCCAGGTAGCCTGCCCCACCTGGCTTTGCAAAGGGCTTGGACCAACTAGATTGGCTTGCAGGCCGGACTTGGGCATCGTATGCATGGCCCAATCAATTTTCATGTTGGGGCTCAAGTTAAAGAAGCCTGACCTAGCCTGGCTCAGCTTGGCACTACCCAACTTCATATGTACATGTGTCATATGTGCAAGTGTGGCCCACTTGATCAATGGATATTAGGAAGTTCAAGTGCCAATTTTTGGGTCGGACCAGGTTGTATAGGATCGGCCTGGGCCAAACCATTTTTTTGGGCTCCGGCTTGGCCTTGTTGTTCTAGGCCCAGCCTGGGCTAGCCCCAACCCAGCCCATTGTCCCCTATCAATGGATGGCTGGAGATATTTGATACATAATCTCATCTGCAGCAATAGGAACACATGCTTACTTCCATCTCTTTTGGTGGAAGAAAGACTGAAAAGTTCATTACAATGTCTCACACACAACTACTTGGGTGATGAAGTTACCATCCAATTAGCTCATAAGTCTGAACATGCAAACAGCATGGAACATCCAACTCATCCCAAAAGGTTGGCTCCACTATGAAGAACACGTGATGCAAAAAATCAGGCCAATCCACTCATCAGTGGGCCGCACCATAGAAAACAATGGAAAGCCATCAATGTGATCCAAGCAAGTGTTGATTTTTTATCTAGATGATCTTCGTCAAGGGACCAACCTTCAGATGTCATTCACACATGACACGATGCTAACTATGTGCTAGTTGGGTGATACTTATTGACCAACAAGTTGCATGTGAGACCTCATTATTCTTTATTTTCAGGATTTTTGCATTAAATTATTACAATATGTCATTGAAATATAATCTCCTGGTATTTTAATTATTTGGATGGATTTGTAATCAAATCTGAGTTTTAAAAGACTATGTTTGACACTGAATATCAGCATCTGAAACGGAAATGTTTCCTTGTCAAATGTTCCATAGGTTTGCAACAAGTCCCATTGGGAATCATGAAACTTTTCTGATAATACCAACCCATAAAGAATAAAGAGACCATTTTCTGATAGTAGGGAATCAAATAAACTAAAACACACCTGTAGTAATTTCTCCTGGTTGCTAGGCTGCAAGTAGTGGGAAACTCGCTCCATTTCCTGATTCAGGCATTGCTTGACCTGAGAATTTCCGCAAAAAGGAAAAAGTCATGTTCCTGATTGGTACTAAAAGCATACATTCATTTTTTTAAAGGGAATTGATATTGACTTCCACCTTGGCTAATGTCAACGATTTTGTTTCCTATTACTGGAAAGAAGATATCATTTTGTACCAATGCATAACCAAAAGTAGAAAGGGTGGGTGCATCCATCGATCATGGTGCGCTGTGGGTGTAGATAGGTTTCCCTTTATAAAAACTTGAAGATTCTAATAAAGCCGGAATGACCTTTAACTTATATTCCATGAAGGAATCTTCAGAAATCCATTTTGAAGCCTTTTGAGAATAGTAAGCAGTGGTATCTTCAAGCATTGCCAATTCAAAGTCCTTGTAGAAATCCATATCTTTCTCAGGACAATTACATCCTTTACTAATATCCACAAAGAAATCCAGAACATTCTTTACTAGGCCTTGATCGATCTGCTTCCCATTGCGCTCTTGATTAATCTGAAACATTAAAGTGTTTTGTGAACCGAGTTTGAATGAAAGGGACTAGTTCTACATTTAAGATACAGGATTCCTCATACCAAGGATTTAACAGCATCTCTGAATTTGGCATTTAACTCTTGGCAGACCTGAAAAGGATATGATTAAAAGCAATCCTGAACAATTCAATGGACAGCAACACCTTCCTGATACATAAGAGAGGAACATTAACTGCACACATTTGTGTACACGAGTAGATCACCTTCAAGACTCATTGAGTCACGCCATAACGGGTCATGCCCTGAAAATCAGGCCAATGAGATAGTCCTAACACTGGACTTGAACAGGAATGTGCAATGGTCTTTTTATTCCTCACATCAAGCACTTGAATGATTGTTACTGCACATTGATGGTATGCAGCTAACAATTCTCTACATAAGAAAAAGAAAGACAATGCAAACTGCGAAGAACTAAAGATTCTTGATCTTAAAGGATAGAACAATTGACAGATGATGGGGCAATAAAAATATGGATAAATAACAGTACTGATGGAATATTTACCAGATTAGAGAAACAACAAATGCCAGTGTCATAAATTGTAGAAGGCTCCTGTGATTGAAGAAAGTAGTGGTCAAGATAACCAAAGAATCTTGATAGCCATTTGACCATGACTCGGTAATTTGACCACATTTTCACAAGTTCTCTTAACATATCATCGTCATGTTTCTCCTCTAAAGATGGAAGAACCTGAAATTAAAGAAAGACATTCAAGGTTACTTTCAGGAGGTCTGATTTTCTCTAACTTCGAACAAAAACATTTCTGTAACTGTAAATTGACAAGAACGAAGTCGCAAAGCAATTAGTGAGCATCTAAAAGATATCAACTAGATATCAAAAAAGAATTCGTAATTAGAAAAAAAAAAGTGTGCTCGTGAATGTATCTAAAAGAGTAAAATATACGGAAATGAGAAACGCTCCAGTGCTCTTAGAGAACTATAAGTTATAGTACTCCTAGTTGCATCCATTCACTTGGACAGTCCAATCAATCAATCTTAACTGCCTATTCACTCCAGAACATATTTTATGGACTATCATGCTAAAATTGCACCGATTAGACGATCCAATCCATCCTCGATTTGATTTTTTTTTCTCTAACAATCTCTTTTCCAACCATAGATGATATGCTTATAATTGCCTAACAAAAAAGATTCCTTAAGCTCATAAGTAATTCATGATGGCTCTAAGAAATAGATGGATCAAATTATTTATTGGACCTATTTTTTGTGTAAACAATCTTGACCGTCAATATTAAAGTCCATGAATCAAATGTTTAATATTTATTAGATTGGTGTGATGTTGCACGGTATCCCATGAGTTCATTGGATATAATGAACAATCTGGATGACTAGGAGCATTATAACTTATGCTCCAAGAGCACTGGAGCTTTTTTTTTTTTTTGAAAGATAACAAAATTTTATTAAGAAAACCTGCCAAAGCAAAAGCTAGACAGGGATTAAAAAATAGCCCCAACCCTCAAGCTGGGCACCCAACCCACCACTTCCAACTTAATTTTCCTTATCACCTCCTCCTCAGATCCTCTCCTAAATAACAGTTATTCTGCTCCCCCCAAATCATCCACAACATAACCATCATGACAAGCCACCACATCGCCTTCCCTTCGCTATTCCTCCCGTGCCAGGCCCAAAGGAGGTCTTCAACAGACTTCGGCATCACCCACGAAGTATTGAAGACTCCAAGACCGCACGCCTACACCTTTTGCACAAAAGGGCAATCGATAAAAAGATGATCGATCAACTCCACATCAGCCATACACATCATTTTCTCACCTACTAGCCAAACGAAAGTTGCAACTTTAATCAGGGCACCATAGAACCAAGAGTGGAATGGGTACTTCGGCATGACTTCCAACGGCGATTTCCGAATCAAACTATAGAAAGATCGAACTGAGAACCAACCCAAGCAATCGCATGCTATGGAAAGATGATGTAATGCAATGTACTTATATAATGTTTGTGTGGGTGTGCTGTGTACATAGTTTTTTCATGCTCTTCAGGAGTATGTAAAGATGTTCTTTAGTAACAAAATGTGTGTTAGGGCTTGGTGCCCTAACACACAAAAGTGCCTTCTCAAAACTGTCTTCTTTTCTTCTTCTTCCCTCCTTTCCTTCTCCTTTCTTCTTTCTTGTCATGAATCTGGCTTGGCTCTGATACCACTGTTGTAATTCCGAGCCCGCAACAAACCCGGATTAACCCTAGATATTAGAAATTTGAATCTAATACCATGACCAATCCCGCGCTTTGCGGAAGCACATTCAACAAAGATAGAACAATCAAACAGAAACAACCAATCAAAGCAAAACACAAACACATGATTTTTAGGTGGAAAACCCTTGCGGGGAAAAACCACGGCACAAAGTGACAAAGATCTCTACTATAATCAAAACCTTACACCGCCCACCTTCTTCAATTACAGAAGCAACCTGATCTCTCCTTGCAATGCACACCTAGGAAAAACCCTAGCTCCTTGAGAAAATCCATTTCCAAGCCCTTACAAGTGTAGAAAACCCTCTCAACTCGCAAAACCCTTGCCCTCTTGAAAGAAAACACTCGTATTCTATAAGCCATAACCCTATTAGGCTTCAAATACCCTAATTTACGTAAACCGCGCAACTGCGTCGGTCCGTTGGTCGAACCGTCGGTGACTGTCAGTCCGATCAACAACAACTGTTGGTTGGACCGACAAAATCTTCTTTGCTTCTGAGAAAACATGTACTCCATAGGTTGGACCGACAAAGCCCTGCTTCAACTCCCGGACTGTGCAGAATCCAAGGCATCCGTACAACAATCCCCACATTAACTTGTATTCTGTCAAGTCACCTTGAAGATCTCCCGTACTAGCCTTCACCTTGAGCGTAAACCACTCCTTGCATCCTTCACTTGCAATGTAGCTCCATCCGCACCCCTGTGTAAAGGTGCCCAATCTCATCAATGGTTGGTGAGATTGATCAAGCCCAAGAAGTGCTTGAACTTGTTTGAGGCAGTGTTTTAAGTATCGATGATATCGGTCGATATATCTCACGATATATCCTGTATCCTATGTGATATGAAACACCCAAGTAGTGTGATATATCCCACATGTTCAATCCGATGAGCATTTTTTTATATTTTCGATCATTTTTTCCTATAAATCATGTTAAATCAGTGTCAAACTGCTTCAGGACCACGTTTCTTGACGTCCTCCTTTTCCAGGGTGCTTTTGGGCCGGAGAGGCTTCAAGACAATCCTTTTGCCTTCATACAGAAACGAACATGTATTCGAGTGACCAAATAGTATTGCATCTCTGTCATACAACCAAGGCCTGCCCAAAATGATGTGGCCTATATCCATAGGCAAAACATCACACCACAACATGTCCATATAGGAACCAAACTGGATGGGAATGGGACAACACTGAGAAACCGGAATCGAAGATGTATCAACCCATGAGACTCGATAGGGCTGAGGGTGAGGAACAACTAGCATACCTAAGTGGTCCACGGTGTTAGCAGAGACCACATTGATGAAACTGCTACTATCAATGATCACCTTACAGTTTTTGCCACCACACTTAGCATAAGTGTGGAAAATTGAATTCCTATGCCAATCACCACTTTCTAAAATCTAGCTTAAGGTGAAGCTAACAATTGCAAATGGTATAGTCTCAACTCCTTCAATTTGATCTCCGGCTTGTGATTGGACATCTTTCCCAGTGTCGAGGTTCGCTTGAATGGAGGCTTCAAGCCGATTGACACGTGCGTTGGGCACGGTCAATTGAGTCACGGTGGTCCCTATTGTGTGCTTCAATGGCTGTCAGACGGTTGTTGATAACATTAAGAGCCTCGACAATCTGTTTTAGATTCATAGTGGAATGTAGGCCAAAACTACGTCCAGAACGAGTGAACATACACAAGGTAACTCTTAGGGGAAAACCTAAATCCTAGGGTAATGTTATGACTAAGTCAAAACTAACCTAGAGATCAAACTGGACACACTAGAAACACTAATCTGAAAATTCAGCAAGCCGTCACCCTCAAATATTTTGTTAAAAATTTAACGGGATGGTAATCTGAGAGTACCAAACTGAAAATTCAGTAAGGTGACAACCTAAGATTACTACGCTGAAAATTCAGCAATGGAACAATCCAAACTAGAAGTAAAAATCTGTAATATGACCCTAGATTCTATATGTAATGTATGCTCTAATAACCCTAGATGTAAGTTCTACCCCAGATGTGACTCTAACCTAAGTGCAACACAAAAATCCTATGATAAACCTATGGCTCTGATGCCAAATTTGATGCAGGACACATGATTTAATGCTAGCATGCAACGTGGATATTATGAAAGAGTCCATAAAGTAATTCAATTAATAAAAGATGATGACCCGCCAAGTAATTAAGAGTAAACAATAAGAAATAAAATCTGATTTAACCTAAATCAAATGCCCGCGTGCTAAAATATCACATAAATCAATTAAAACTAAGCCCGATGGAATGATAGAACTTCCAATTTAGCATAGGCACATTCCACACTCAAGAGACAGATTTATAGGTTTTATGATTAAGGTTAGGAAGGGAAAAATCTGAAATTTGAAAAACTAGGGTTCATGGGAATTGGGGATCTTGGAATTAAGATTTTAGAAAACTGGGGAAAATAAGAAATTGGGGATCTAGGGTTTAGGGTAGGGTTATGGATGGGGAATCAAGGGGTTTTGATAGGGGAAGCAAGGAGAAATCAAATGATTGAGCGGTTGTTCATACAGTCAGCCTAGGGGCTCGCACGTGTGGGTCGTTGGCTAGGGTTTTTGGGTCCTCAATGGTTGCTTTTGGTTGGGCTTAAAGTTGGATGATGAAAAGTTGCAGAAAAAGATGATTTGGATAGTCTTGGATAGGAAGGGAAGAAGAGAGATGAAGTTTTTGAAAAAATATATCTTTTGGATAGAAAGGAAGGGAAAAGGAAGATGATGGATGGAAGCCTCGCATATCCGTTGAATGGAGAATGGAATCACACCACACTCAAGCTCCAAATCACATGGAGTATTCTTCAAATCAAATGAAGAAGAGAAAACACAACTTTTTTTTTCTTTTCAAAATAATGACATTAGGGCTTCACACACCAATCTCTCTTTTATAATACCAGAAAAGACCTTTTACAAAAAGACGCTCTCAGATAAGATTCTCAACATAAATATGCTTAATAATTTTAAAGTTGTTCCTAACTCCCTAATCTCAACACAAATATAAGGTATACCAAAAATAACGAAGCATGTAAACAATCTAAACAACTAAACTATTTCGTGGCCCATAGGGGTCTATGATCAAGATGTCTGATGATGATCCAACGGTTCGATTGTGTCCACCCAATCCAACGGTCTGATGTGTCCATCAAGCTCTTATATGCAGCTCACGTGCATCTTCCTAGTGTGTGGTTTTCAAAGATGCATGAACGTGCATGTGGGGTCTTTAATGTGGCTAGGAATATGAATCGGGCCGAGTGGGCCTCATGTAATGGTTGTCTAGCCATAAGGAGACTAGCTTAGCCCTCCTCCTCTGGTATGATGCTTGAATGTCCTCATCATATATGATGTCCTTTTGGCCAATCTAATTAGAGAAGAAATTCCTCTCTATTCTAGGTGAGGAATTATTGTTAGAATACGTATGAGTTAGATGCACACTAGAGGATATGTATACTATTATGAGAAACTAATTTTAGATTAGATCTAGGCCTATTTTGAGGATCAAAACATAATATTTAAGTGGGATTCACTGAATTGAAGTGGAATGGACCATTTTGGGAAATATTCGAAGAAGAGATAAACCATTACTACCTTCTTCTTTTTTTCATCTTCTTTTGTTGCATTCATATGCAATGGGGGCCTAATCCACTAAATCATTCTTGCTTATGTTTGATTAGGACCCTATTTGGTTGACTTTCAGTAGGTTAATTGACAGAGACAACGTTCTTATCAAAGAATGGTTTGATGCACCATTGACTACATGTTAGATATACAGAGAAAGAAAAAATAAAAAGAAGAAGAGACAAGATCTAACCTTTACTGATGGGGACATCATGCGCACACGCACTCCCCCCACCCTACGCACATACTCAAAGAGGAAGGCCCCACTATCGATCTGGATCGACGACGACATCTATGGAGGACCTCTTAGCTAGGAGGTTGTGCTATGGATCATTGGAGTGGACCCGATCATCATGTGGATCCCACCATTGGATCTCATGATCGGGGCCCACTACCCTAGATGATCTAGGATTTTAAGTTTTGGTTATTATTGCTATTAGAAGCATCATGAACGGTTTTGATTGCGTTGATTACTTGTTATTTTTGTTACTTCATCTCTAAGTCTTATTATGCGCACATGACGCGACTTTTGAGGTTCAGGGTTTTTTTTTTTAATTATTTATTTATTTATAAATAGGCAACCCCATGTATGTTTTTTTTTTTTTTTTCCATTGAACCTTATGAATAAAATTCTGCGTTTTTCCTTCTCTATCCCTTTGAGTTGAAGAAGCTAATTGGGTGCGAAACCCTCCCTTCCTCAAAGGGCTAACTACCGTGGTGCGAAGTCACAACTATCCCAAATCATCCCCATCTCTTCCACCCCACATCCACCATCTTCCGCAGCCCTCCCTTCTTCAGATTTATCCTTTTTTGGTGCCCAAGTTCTCCACTATAGCAAATTTTCAGATTTTGGCCCTCCAGAGGGGTTGAAACTTTGGCGGAGCACCACGCACACATCGGAAGGCGGATCGTCGCGAAACTTGGTGTGAGAGTGGGCCTCCCCTGGCTAACCACACCCAATGAGTCCGTTTCCAGTTTCATGGGCCCCACACATGTGCGGCCAGACAGCCACGCACGTGCGTCCAGGTGAGCCTGCTGTTCACGTGCAGAATCCTTCTTAGGTTCTACTCTCTCCTCTCTCACCTTAAATCCCAAACCCTAACCCTAGAAAATCCCAGATTCTAAGTATTTCTAACTTTTAAAAACCCTAGGTTTTTCCCTATTTAAAACATGGTGAATCTCTTGGATTGAGGAACAGTCCTTTGCAGGATTGGATGAATCTAACTCCATTGGGTATTGTTTGGTTTATAATTCTACTTAATCCAGCCCTAAACGTGTGTAGGCTTGGACCCCCGTAGATTCCCCTTGGTTAAATGTTTGAACGTATGTGGGACGTGATTTTTTTTGTGATTGTTTAGAAATTGGTATGATTAAAAGTTTGAAATCTTGTACCTCATACTTAATTTCATGTCCTGCATCAAATTTGGTATCAGAGCTTAGGGTTTTCATAGGGGAATGCATTGCATGTTTAGGGTTTAGTCTATTCAAGTCTATTTTGCATCAAGTCTCATCATATAAGGCTGTTTAGGACCCATCATTCACAACATGTATTGCTGAATTTTCTGTTGTCAGATATTCTCTAATTTTCATAGCTGAATTTTCTGTTAACAAACTATTTGGGCAGTTATGTTGCTGGAATTTTAGTAGCGTTATGTAGTTTCCCTCATATAGAGTCCTATAGGATCATTTAGTCCCATTTAGATGCATATAGTTGCGTTAGAGGGTCTTTGAGTTGAGTGAGTGGTTGTATGTCCACACGTACTGGTTGTGGTTTTGATTTGCACCCCAAGCTAAATATGGAGCAATTACAAGAGTAAATGGACAACATAACCCGACAGTTTGAGTCTTTGGGTAGGTGCTTGGAACAACGTATTCACCAACGCTTGGAGCAAATCAATGTGCGCATTACCCAACTAGAGACCTCCGCCCAAGCAAACCCCGCCATGGGAGAAGATGCCTAATCTCAGGCAGGTGGTCAGGAGGACCGAAAAGGAATGGGGATGGCCAAAGGAATGGTTATGGGCGAGCACCCGTGCACCCACACTGCGAGGGGCATCATGATCATTATGACCCAGATGCACAACTCCTCAAGGGAGTTAGAGTGGAGGCCCCTATGTTTGATGGCCACTTGGACCCTAAAGCTTTTCTAAATTGGTTGACCGATATGGACCACTATTTTGAGTGATATGACATGTCGGATGCTCGTCGAGTCCGATTTGACAAGATGAAGCTTGTGGGCCAAGTAAAGAAGTTTTGAGCTACTGTAGAGCAAAAGAAAGAAAGGCCAAGGGACCCCCCAATAGTTTATTAGGGAGAAATGAAAGAAACTCTTAAGGAAAAGTACCTCCATTTCTCTTATCACTTGAGGTTGGTTGAAGAATGGTAGTCTCTTCAACAAGGTTCCATGAGTGTAACTGAATACATTGAGAAGTTCGAAGAGTACTTGTCCCAATGTGAAGTTGAAGAGGATCCTGTACTCACTCTTACTCGATTTAAGACGGACCTCCATTCTGACATTAGGAGAGAATTGCTCGCCAAGGACATACACTCTTGAATATATGTATTAAGTAGTGTTGGAGGTTGAGCAATATCTCAAAGCATCTGTGGGAAAGTGGTTTGAGTCTCGAGATTCTAGCGCTAAGGCCAACCCTTATGCGGATAAACCTGGCACTGGATATCAGTACAAGCCTTTCAGTAGTTCTTAGTCTAGGCCCAAGGATGATAAGGGTAAAGAAGTTGTCGGATCTAGCTCGCGTAGAAGAGATGCGATTAGGTGTTTTAGATCTCAGGGATTTGGTCACTTTGCCCACCAGTGTGGCACGAAAGAGGGCACCAAGGTGTTCCTTATTAAGGGGCAAGTAGAAGTAGTGCCCCTAGAAAGTGACGGTGAGAAAGAAGAATATGAGCCAGCAGAAACCCCTAGTGATGAGGAAGATGGATCACAAGAGTCCGCGACCTTTGCAGTTGTGCGTTGCCCCTTTGCACAAGCAAAGAATACTGACGATTGGCGCCACAACACGATCCCCGATACTTACACAAAATGTGGCAATAAGAGCTGCAGGATGATCGTGGATAGCGACAGTTGTGTCAACGTGGCATCAACTGGCACTGTGAGCCGTCTGGGCTTGAAGCTTGAAGCCCATCCTCAACCCTATAGAGTATCTTGGGTTGATGAAACTTTCATTCTAGTCTCGCACCGTTGTCTTGTTCCTATTCAGTTTGGATCATATAAAGACACTTTGGTGTGATGTTGTTCCTATTCAGTTTGGGACATATAAACCTAGGAAACCTATTGATCTTATCCATATGTCCCTGTCCCATAGGTTCTCAGAGTCTGCAGAGTCCTTTGCACATCACATTCATTCATTGCATCAAGAAATCAGGTAAAAGATCAATACTAGTAATGAACATTACAAAATTTCTGCAGACCAACATAAACGATTCAAGGAATTCAATGTAGGGGACTCTATGATGGTCCGCATTAGGCCAGAGCGGTACCCTTAGGGAGCCGTTCGTAAATTACACGCGCGTAGCGCTAGACCATTCAAAATTATAAAACGAAACGGTCTCAATGCGTATGTGGTAGATCTTCCACCTTTTATGGGAATTAGTTCCACATTAAATATGGAGGATCTAGTTACATTTCAAAGGACCACTGATACATTGTCCAGCCTTTCACCGAACTAACCTGATTCCCCAGACCTTTCCATTGATCCATGGCCTCTTCCCAACCCATCTTCCTAACCTCTACCTCCCATGCCTACTATTTCCACACCCAGAGAGGAGATAGAAGATATTTTGGACCATCCGATAGTATCGACGTTGGACGGCAGGTTTGAAAAGTTCCTGGTCAAGTGGAAGTCACGCTCAGTTTCAGACAGTACGTGACTCACTGAGGAGGAGCTTTAGAGACTTGATCCTGACATTTTGGAGCGATTTAGGAGTTTTGTTTCGCTAGTAGAGAAACTTTCACAGTTGGGGAGAGTTGATGGGGACATCATGCACACACGCAGGCCCCCCACCCTACGCACGTACTCAAGGAGGAGGAAGGCCCCACTATCGATCGGGGTTGATGACGACATCTATGGAGGACTTCTTAGCTAGGAGGCTGTGCTATGGATCATTGGAGTGGACCTGATCATCATGTGGATCCCACTATTGGATCTCATGATCGGGGCCCACTACCTAGATGATCTAGGATTTTGAGTTTTAGTTATTATTACTATTAGAAACATCATGAACGGTTTTGAATGCGTTAATTAGTTGTTATTTTTGTTACTTTGTCTCTAAGTCTTATTGTGCGCACAAGGCGTGGCTTTTGGGGTTTAGGGTTTTTTAATAAATAGGCAACCCCATGTATGTTTTTTTTTGTCATTGAACCTCATGAATAAAATTCTGCATTTTTTCTTCTCTATCCCTCTGAGTTAAAGAAGCTAATTGGGTGCGAAACCCTCCCTTCCTTGAAGGGCTAACTACTGTGGTGCGAAGCCACAACTATCCCAAATCATCCCCATCTCTTCCACCCCACATCCACCATCTTCCACAGCCCTCCATTCTTCAGATTTATCCTTTTTTTGTGCCCAAGTTCTCCACTATAGCATATTTCCATATTCTGGCCCTTTAGAGGGAATGAAACTTCGGCAGAGCACCACGTACACACCGGAAGGCGGATCGTCGCGAAACTTGGTGTGAGAGTGGGCCTCCCCTGGCCGACCACACCCAAGGAGTCCGTTTCTAGTTTCATGGGCCCCACACATGTGCGGCCAGACAACCACGCATGTGCGTCTAGGTGAGTCTGCTGTCCACGCGCAGAATCCTTCTCTCTCCTCTCTCGCCTTAAATCCTAAACCCTAACCCTAGAAAATCCCAGATTCTAAGTATTTCCAACTTTTACAAACCCTAGGTTTTCCCCTATTTGAAACATGGTGAATCTCTTGGATTGGGGAACAGTCCTTTGTAGGATTGGATGAATCTACACTCCATTGGGTATTGTTTGGTTTATAATTCTACTTGATCTAGCCCTAAACGTGTGTAGGCTTGGATCCCCATAGATTCCCCTTGGTTGAATGTTTGAACGTATGTGGGACGTGATTTTTTTGTGATTGTTTATAAATTGGTATGATCTAAAGCTTGAAATCTTGTACCTCATATTTAATTTCATGTCTTGCATCAAATTTGGTATCAGAGCTTAGGGTTTTCATAGGGCAATGCATTACATGTTTAGGGTTTAGTCTATTCATGTCTATTTTGCATCAAGTCTCATCATATAGGGTTGTTTAGGACCCATCATTCACAACATGAACTGCTGAATTTTCTATTGTCACAAATTCCCTAATTTTCATGGCTGAATTTTCTGTTAACAAACTATTTGGGCAGTTATGTTGCTGGAATTTTAGTAGTGTTGTGTAGTTTTTCTCATATAGTTCTATTGGATCATTTAGTCCCATTTATACGCATATAGTTGCATTAGAGGGTCTTTGAGTGGTTGTATGACCACACGTACTGGTCGTGGTTTTGGTTTGCACCCCACGCTAAACATGGAGCAATTACAAGAGTCAATGGACAACATAACCCAACAGTTTGAGTCTTTAGGTAAGCGCTTGGAATAACATATTAACCAATGATTGGATCAGATCAATGTGCGCGTTACCCAACTAGAGACCTCCGCCCGGGCAAACCTCGTCATGGGGGAAGATGCCCAATCTCAGGTAGGTGGTTAGGAGGACCGACAAAGGAATGAGGGTGGCCAAAGGAATGGTCATGGGCGAGCACTCATGCACCCACACCGCGAGGGGCATCATGGTCATTATGACCTAGATGCGCAACTCCTCAAGGGAGTTAGAATAGAGGCCTCTACGTTTGATGGCCACTTGGACCCTAAAGCTTTTCTATATTGGTTGGTGGATATGGACTACTATTTTGAGTGGTATGACATGTTGGATGCTCATCGAGCCCGATTTGCCAAGATGAAGCTTGTGGGCCAAGCAAAGAGGTTTTGGGCTACTGTGGAGTGAAAGAAAGAAAAGCCGAGGGAGCCCCCGATAGTTTATTGGGGAGAAATGAAAGAAATTCTTAAGGAAAAGTACCTCTCTTTCTCTTATCACTTGAGGTTGGTTGAAGAATGGCAGTCTCTTCGACAAGGCGTGTGACTGAATACATTGAGAAGTTCGAAGAGTACTTGTCTCGATGTAAAGTTGAAGAGGATCTCGTACTCACTCTTTCTCGATTTAAGACAGGCATCCATTCTGACATTAGGAGAGAATTGCCGCCAAGGACAGAAACACTCTTGAACAAATATATCAAGTAGTGTTGGAGGTCGAGCAATACCTCAAAGCATCTGTGGGAAGGCGGTTTGAGTTTCGAGATTCTGGCGCTAAAGCCAACCCTTCTGGGGATAAACCTGGCACTGGATATCAGTACAAGCCTTCCAGTAGTTCTCAGTCTAGGCCCAAGGATGATAAGGGTAAAGAAGTTGTCGGATCTAGATCGCGCAGAAGCGATGCAACTAGGTGTTTTAGATTTCAGGGGTTTGGTCACTTTGCTCACCAGTGTGGCATGAAAGAGGGCACCAAGGTGTTCCTTATTGAGGGGCAAGTAGAAGTAGTGCCCCCAGAAAGTGACGGTGAGGAGGAAGAATATGAGCTAGCAGAAAACCCTAGCGATGAGGAAGAGGGATCACAAGAGACCGCGACCCTTGTAGTTGTGCGTTGCGCCTTTACATAAGCAAAGAATACCGACGATTGGCGTTGCAACACGATCTCCGATGCTTACACAAAATGTGGTGATAAGAGCTGCAGGATGATCGTGGATAGCGATAGTTGTATCAACGTAGCATCAACTGGCACTGTGAGCCGTCTGGGCTTGAAGCTTAAAGCTCATCCTCAGCCCCATAGAGTGTCTTGGGTTGATGAAACTTCCATTCCAGTCTCACACCGTTGTCTTGTTCCTATTCAGTTTGGATCATATAAAGACACACTTTGGTGTGATGTTGCTCCTATTTAGTTTGGGACATATAAACCTAGGAAGCCTATTGATCTTGTCCCTGTCCCTATCCCATAGGTCCTCAGAGTCTGCAGAGTCCCTTGCACATCACATTCATTCATTGCATCAAGAAATCAGGCAAAAGATCAATACTAGTAATGAACATTACAAAATTTCTGCAGACCAACATAAAAGATTCAAGGAATTCAATGTAGGGGACTCTTTGGTGGTCCGCATAAGGCCAGAGCGGTACTCTCAGGGAGCCGTTCGTAAATTACATGCGCGTAACGCTGGACCATTCAAAATTGTAAAATGAAACGGTCTCAACGTGTATGCGGTAGATCTTCCACCTTCCGTGGGAATTAGTTCTACATTCAATGTGGATGATCTAGTTACATTTCAAGGGACCACTGATACATTGTCCAACCTTTCATCGAACTAACCTGATTCCCCAGACATTTCCTTTGATCCATGGCCTCTTCCCGACCCATCTTCCCAGCCTCTACCTCCCATGCCTACCCTTCCCACACCCAGAGAGGAGATAGAGGATATTCTGGACCATGAGATAGTATCGACGTTGGACGGCGGGTTTGAAAAGTTCCTGGTCAAGTGGAAGTCACGCCCAGCTTTAGACAGTATGTGGCTCACTGAGGAGGAGCTTTAAAGACTTGATCCTGACATTTTGGAGCGCTTCAGGAGTTTTATTTCGCTAGTGGCGAAACTTTCAAAGCCGGGGAGAGTTGATGGGGACATCATGCGCATACGCACGCCCCCCACCCTACGCACGTACTCAAGGAGGAGGAAGGCCCCACTATCGATCTGGATCGAGGGCGACATCTATAGAGGACCTCTTAGCTAGGAGGCTGTGCTATGGATCAATGAAGTGGACTTGATCATCATGTGGATCCCACCATTGGATCTCATGATCGGGGCCCACTACCCTAGATGATATAGGATTTTGAGTTTTGGTTATTATTGCTATTAGAAACATCATGAACGGTTTTGATTACATTGATTAGTTGTTATTTTTGTTACTTCGTCTCTAAGTCTTATTGTGCGCACATGGCGCGACTTTTGGGGTTTAGGATTTTCTTATAAATAGGCAACCCCATGTAGGTTTTTTTTTTTCATTGAAGCTTATGAATAAAATTCTGCATTTTTTCTTCTTTATCCCTCTGAGTTGAAGAAGCTAATTGGGTGCGAAACCCTCCCTTCATCGAATGGCTAACTACCGTGGTGCGAAGCCACAACTATCCCAAATCATCCCCATTTCTTCCACCCCACATCCACCATCTTCCATAGCCCTCCCTTCTTCTGATTTATCCTTTTTTTGTACCCAAGTTCTCCACTACAGCAGATTTTCAAATTCTGGCCCTTCAAAGGGGCTGAAACTTTGGCGGAGCACCACGCACACACCGGAAGGCGGATCGTTGCGAAACTTGGTGTAAGACTAGGCCTCTCCTGGACGACCTCACCCAAGGAGTCTGTTTCCAGTTTCATGGGCCCCACACACGTGCGGCTAAACAGCCACGCACATGCATCCAGGTGGGCCTGCTGTTCACGTGCAGAATCCTTCTCAGGTTCTTCTCTCTCCTCTATTTCTCTCCTCTCTCGCCTTAAATCCCAAACCCTAACCTTAGAAAATCCCAGATTCTAAGTATTTTCAACTTTTGCAAGCCCTAAGTTTTCCCCTATTTGAAACATGGTGAATCTCTTGGATTGGGGAACAGTCCTTTGCAGGATTGAATCTACACTCCATTGGGTATTGTTTGGTTTATAATTCTACTTGATCCAGTCCTAAACGTGTGTAGGCTTGGACCCCCGTAGATTCCCCTTGGTTGAATGTTTGAACGTACGTGGGACATGATTTTTTTGTGATTGTTTAGAAATTGGTATGATCTAAATCTTGAAATCTTGTACCTCATATTTAATTTCACGTCCTGCATCATTTACTCTCTTTTTTCCCCCTATGTTTCCAATACTTTTTTTCAAGATATATTTGTGATACGAGCCCGTGCCATCCCATTGGGTCCGTTAGGGTCCAATACACCGCATATTGCATCCTTTTTGGGCCCAGCTGAATTCACATTCAACACAGCAACACACCCAAAAGAATTTGCCCTAGTTAGAAAGTTCGGTTTGTTAATGTTCCCATGCAAGACCCATTAACCACACACTTCGAGGTCCCAAGGATGACCATCTTTTGACTCTTGAACCATGCTCAAAACCAGCCTTCTCCAAAATTAGATTTCTTTGTATGTTATGCACATACAACATTTTTAAGCAGCAACTCTTGGCTAGATGAAAGAAATAATTTCACATTTCCAGCTCCAAGGACCACACAAGAAGATTGTTACCCATGAACAATATTATTATTATTATTAATGTGATAAGCTCTATAATTAATTAGGTGTTTCTTGTCCATAGTGACATGGCAAGTCCTTTTATATTCAACCCAACTCCTAATTTTGGTCATGAAGGCCTCATCAATGTGAATAGCAGATTCATTCTCTTGTGGTGCTGTTGCAGCTTCCTCAAAAATGCATCCACAACGAGTGTCTTGGTCATATCACTAGCCATTAAATTACCCTTGACTATGATCAAAGCATTTTCCAAAATTTCTTTTGAAGTTTCTTTTCATGCTATGGAATTTGGAACATCTTCATCTTCTCCTTCTAACTATGCATTTGATTTACAACATGAACTTGACTTCTAGATTCAGTGTTCATTTGTTTCTTAACTTGCTATTCAACTATTAAATAATTGAAGAGGTTTTCAACTGAGTAAAATTCAACGTGTTGAAGAGAGATCTTTGTGATGGTCCGAAAAGAAGCAAGACTGGATACGATAGTGAGAATGTGTTTCTTCATGGATAGATCTTCTCCAGCAGCAACAACTCAAGTAAAGATGGATTGAAATGCTTCAAATTTCCCAAAAACTGACTTATCCTCACCCATCTTGAATGAAAAGAAAGAGAACAAGAAGTGAGTCCACTGACAGTTTGATATTATTGACATGCCTTTTCTCAAATCTTCTCCATAATGTTTTATTATAGGCAGTTTCTGCCATAAATCTATGGGGCATATGCCTTATCTCGGTTCTTCTCTATTATTATTTTTTCTTATAAGCAGCTTCTGCCATAAATCTATTGGAGATATCTTTGTTGGATATATAAGAAACAAATGATCTAACATTGCATTCAGGATAGTTTCCCAACAAAGACAGTTGTCCTTCTCCCACTTCTTGTATTTCCTTCTCTCACTGGCCACACTATTCACAGTTGATTCCACCAATGGACTAGTATGTAGAACAACTCAATTGATATCAGCAGAAACTTCACCTTCTGTTGCCAAATCAGAAAGTTGAGGGTAGTTTAGTTGATCCAATTTTACATGTTATTTAACTAGTTTTTTTTTTTTTTTCTTTGAAAGATTACATGTTATCTAATCAGTTCATCTATAGTTTCACAAAGCATGACACAATGCAGTAACAGATTTAGGTGCAAGAGTTGGGAAGCGTCTATTTCAAAATATAAGCAAGTATAAATAGAAAGGCTGTAGCATTTAGAAGAAAATAAATCAATCGGAAGTGGGATTAGGAGCACGATTCCAAGTTGGAGTGGCATCTAGTTAGAAGGAACGTGCGGTTGATCTCTTCTCTATATATTCAACAATCAAAAGGTTCGAATCATAGATTTAATTTATAATGCTTTGTTGGACGTAGGCCGGTGGGGCCCACTGGTGAGCAATCACTAGTGGGTGGGTCCCACATATTTAGGCATCTTCCGGCCTTTCTCCTTTTCTGTTATATTTCAAATTCAAAATTGAATTTGATTTATGATAGGAGATAGGGATAAGACCGGATGATATGGTCTCATCCAAACTCCCTTCCTTTCCTATAAAAAGGCATGCGCTCTCTCTCGCATAAAGTGATATACAAAATACTGAGAGTATACGGAGAGAGAAACTTTGTGCACGAGAGTCTGTCCATCTTAGCTTGTCCTTGGGACGATCTGATCCATAGATCGCAATCCGGGACCACTATATACCGTAGGATCAGAGGTGTGAATAGTTCCATCTGCTCCAGTAGTAGATAGGCGGGCCGTTGGAGCACCGTTCTTCTGCTTTGTAAAGGTTCCAAACATCGTGTAGACCGTCAGATCTTGAGGGCTCACCTTCCGCGCTTCCTTCAAGTGGTATCAAAGCATATTTAACGGCGGATCTCCGATTAAATTCATCTAAAAAGGTAAGTAACCCATTTTTTTTGGATTGGAATCCATGTGTATGGTGGATTAGATTTGAATTTTGTATACACGTATGCCATGTTCAAGTGAACCCGACAATGATGGACCAAGGTGATCATGTAGACCTTTATGATTCCATACACCTTGTGTACACGTATGGAGTACTACATGTGGACCATTCCATAAACAAATAACATGGTATACATGAAATGCTTGTGACATATCTCCACTTAAATACGTGTAAACATAAGTACTTGAGTGATGTGCACGTGTACACATAAGACCCATGTGTACACGTGTTCACACATCGGTCCCATGATTACACGAAATGGATATTGTTGGATGATGTATACATGTGTTGGCAGCTGTACATGCACATAAATTGGCTGCTGGATATATGCACATGAGTTGGCAACTGTATACATGTGTTGGTGTTGGCAGCTGTACATGAACACGAATTGTACATGCACACATGTATGGCTATACACGTGTTATATATGGCTGATGTACAAGTGGGCCCATGTGTCATATATGACTATCGTATAGGCTGATGTGCTTATCCATGTTGTATTGAACTACACCACTGCTGTTGCATTGAACTACACAACTGTTGTTATGCTTATCCATGTTGTATTGAACTACACCACTGCTGTTGTGCTTATCCATTTGTATTGAACTACACCACTGCTGTATACATGTGTTGGCAGTATCCATTTGTATTGCAGTGATGTACAATGACATAAGGTGTATCCAAACCGTCCATCATGACCAATGGATAAAATGGTATAAGTTGTATCAAAACGGTCATAAGATACACATGTTATTCTATATACGTGTTGTTTTGTACAGACGATACACATGTTGGCTGTACATGCAATAGTACATGCAATAGCTAATCTGTACACACGGTACACATGTTGGATGTACATGCAATAGCTAATCTGTACACGTGTTAGCTAATGTGGGCATACATGTGTTAGCTACTGTACATGTGTTAGCTACTGTACACGTACTATACACCAGCTAATGTGGGCATACATGTGTCATAGCTTCTGCTATACACATGTGTACACGTGTTGGCTGATGAGCACACGTGTTGGCTAATGTACACACGTGTGTTATAAATAGCTAAAGTACACGTGTTGTACACATGTTGGCTATCTGTACACATGTGTACAAATCAGCCACAAATGTTGGTTAAACACATATTGTTATCTACAACATATCAGCCACACATGTGCGTACCACTCATTGGCAATCCGTATTGTACTATAACACATGTAGTAATATACATCAGTCGCACATGTAGATCTGATCCGTGTACAACACAGATCTCTTCACTATGTATTTGTTGAATCCAAACCATCCATCCATCTAATGAGCTTGGATTTATACTGGAGAAATACAATAAGCACTTAGTCAATGTACTAGTGTATACGTGTTGGCGGATGTGCGCTGATGTAAAGGTGCAACAACTATGTTTTTAGTTTTACTAATTTCACATGTGTAGATCTGTTGAAGGATGAAAGACTCATATCAAAAATATAGTTTCCTTTATAATATCATCTTCACTGTTGATCTATTGCTCATTAGTGAACGAAACGATCATCAACCATGATGATCAATGTTGATGAAAGGATCCATCATCAACAATGATCATTATCGGTAATGATCGGATCCATCACTAATAGTCATGATCACAGGTGAAGAAAGAACTCTCCTGATATCTTAGCACTTCATTTTTCTTTCTTTCTGATGATGTTTATATATGAGAAAATATTTGGCTTGATGTGTTTAGATCTAAGCCCCCTTATTTTTCATTGGAAAATATAGAAAAACTTAGTACTTAAATACTCCCTATACTCAAATAAAGGTTGTGCATAACCTGAGTGGGAGTTTATTCTCCTACACCAAATGATGCATGCAACCATGTAATGGAAGGTTGCACGTTATATAAATTTATTCTTATAAAAACATTAAATCTCATCTTAATTAGAGAACTTGATTGTTCTACACCGCCCATTCGGGTATGTGGACTTTCGGATCTCATTAAGATGTGTTAACTGCTTTTATACTTTGAAATTTTATATAATACGTAGAAATGCTGATGATTAGTGTCAATACCTTAGATCATAGTTAAGTAGTGATACTCATGCAATGTAGAGATGGCCACCAAAGCGTTAATCGCTGAACAACTAAAAGGACAACATTTCGACGGCAACAACTACGAAGACTGGTCCCGCGCAGTGCAATGCCTTCTAAACGAGGACGACATATCTCACACACTTGATGTAGTTCAAGAGGAACCCATCCTGGTTGAAAACGAAAATTTACAAGAACATAGGGTTGCGATGACTCGCTATAATAAGTGGCGAAAACAAAATCGTTCAGCCCGTAATGTTCTTCTTAGCACTATGCACAAAGAACTCATACCTACGTATGAAGTGCATGAAACCGCTAAGGGAATCTGGGAAGCACTGACAGATGCCTATGCGCAGAAGTCAGATGCGAGAGTTAGGGCAATGGAATTGGAATTCCAGGAGTACAGGATGCCTGTCGGCTGTCCCATCAAAGATCATATTCGTAAGATGGAGCAAATGATAGGTACCCTTAGGAATGTTGGGTGCAAATTGACTGAAAATCAGAAGATTATAGCCATGCACCGTTCCTTGCCTGAATCTTGGGCCCAAATCAAAAGAATTATGAACCATACTGATTCTATCACAACGTTCAGAGACTTTTGTGGCCACTTGGTACGTGAGGTTGAAATGAATGCAATTCAGCCAGGTTCGGCCAAGGTCTTTGTAGCAGAGACCCATAAGCGAAAAGCTAACAATAAACGATTCAAAGCTCGCAAGAAGGCGAAGAAGAATAATCAAGAACAGAAGACCACAACACCTCCTCCAAATCTCAAGAAGGGGAATGGAAAGAAGAAGCAGAAAAAGACAAATGTAATCTGCTTTGTCTGTGGAAATTCCGGCCATTATGCTCGGCAGTGTGCCCACAAAAAGATGGTAATTTCTCAGCCACAAGATACTTTGTATGTAGGCGTTTGTTCTGAAATCCTTTCCGTTGATATTATATCAAACGAGTGGATTTTGGATTCAGGCGCAACAAAGTACGTGACACAGTCGTCGAGGACTCAAGGAATTCCAGCCTGTAGCCAAAGGAAGTTACAAGCTGTACATGGGCAATAACGCTGTTGAAGACGTACTAGGGATTGGCGTTCTCCATCTCCGTACGCGCATAGGGCAAACAATAATCCTTCGTGATACTCTTTTTGCACCGGGGATGCGTCGGAATTTAATTTCTGTTTATAGGTTATTATTTGATGGTTTTGATATTCGATTTTCTGGGACTAGAGTTTCTTTGAGACTGAATAACCTCATCTTTGCATGGGGAAATTTAATTTCAGATTTATTTATTCTAGACGTAGATTGTGATAATGCCCATATTGCTTTATCTGCTATGTCGAATAAAAATGTAGTATCTGAATCTCAAAAATGGCACGCGAGGTTAGGTCACATCGGAAAGAATCGTATGACAAGACTAGTACGTTCTGGTCTGTTAGACTCCTTATCTAAAGTTGATTTGCCATTTTTTGAACATTGTATGTCCGGGAAGACATCGAAGAAACCATTTCCCAAAGCGGCTAGGTCTAAGGGCACACTTGAGATAATCCATTCAGATATCTGTGGACCATTTAATGTACATGCCAGAAACAGATGTCAATACTTTGTCACTTTCATTGACGATTACTCGCGCTATGGATATGTGTATCTCATCTCACACAAATCTGAGGCTTTTGATTGTTTTCTTAAATATAAAGCTGAGGTGGAAAATCAGCTTGAGAAAAAGATTAAAACCCTTCGATCTGATAGAGGTGGCGAGTATACATCTGAAACGTTTAAATCATATTGTGAAAACGTTGGAATTGTTCGGCAGTACACAATGGCTTACACTCCACAACAAAACGGTGTTGCAGAAAGAAGGAATAGGACACTATTGGACATGGTTAGATCGATGATGGCACAAGCCAATCTCTCTACCACATTTTGGGGAGACGCACTGTTAACAGCCGTCTACGTCCTTAATAGAGTCCCATCCAAAACCATTCCTAAGACTCCATATGAGATGTGGTCTGGGAGGACTCCTTCTTTAGCCCACCTACGCCCTTGGGGATCTTTGGGATATGTTTTGCTACCTACTCAACATAGAGGTAAACTTGATAGTAAAACCATTGAATGCGTGTTCATTAGGTACCTTATGCATTCAAAGGGATACGTTCTAGTTTATGAGGACCATGGACGATGGATTGAGATAGAATCCCGAGACGTGACCTTCGTTGAAGATAGATACCCAAGCCGAATGAAGCAAAATGTTCCAATAGAATTTTTTGAAATACCCAATGCATCTCAGGAGAGTAGGAGTTCTGCTCCTCAAGATGAAGATGCTCCTATAGTTCACCAGGACAGTGGGAGGACATCTCAGCAGGCTCCTGAGTTACGTCGAAGCGAAAGAGGATTGATTCCCCAAAGATACTTCGATATTGAGGGGCAAACATTATCTTACGTTGCGGTTGATAGTGATGAACCTGATTCGTATCAGGATGTATTATTATCTTCTAACTCGGCCGATTGGGTTAATGCTATAGACGAAGAGATCGCTTCCATGGAGAAGAATAAAGTCTGGGAACTTGTTGATCTGCCTTCCAATCACAAAGCGATAGGTAATAAATAGGTACTTAAGATCAAAAGAAAGGCAGATGGTACAGTGGACAAGTATAAAGCATGATTAATTGCTAAAGGTTTTACACAGCAAGATGGCATTGATTACGAGGAGACCTTTTCACCTGTTGCAAAGTTCTCCTCAATGATCTTGTCCATTGTCACAAGTTTAAACTTAGAGTTATATCAGATGGATGTAAAGACCGCATTCTTAAATGGTGACTTGGATGAAGAGATATACATGCAACAGCCCATGGGTTATGTGGACAAAAAGCATCCAAAGAAAGTCTGCAAGTTGTTAAAATCTATCTATGGGCTGAAGCAATCTTCAAGACAGTGGTACATGAGGTTCCACTTGGCCATCACCACTTTTGGATTCACGATGAGTGAAGAAGATCATTGTGTATACATAAAACGGTCTGGAAGATCTTTTCTGATACTATCTCTATATGTAGACGATATCCTGTTAGTTGGTAATGACATGCAATTGTTAATATTGACTAAAGATTGGCTATTCTCGAACTTTGAGATGAAAGACCTCGGTGAAGCCAACTTTATTCTTGGGGTAAAAATCATCAGGGATCGCCCTAAGAAATTTTTAGGCTTATCTCAAGCAACCTATATACAAAAGATCTTAAAGCGGTTCAGGATGGAAAATTCAAAAGCTGTTGAAACCCCTATGGATAAAGCTACCAAGCTAGACAAGAAATCGTGTCCTCAGACTGAAGCCGAGAAATTGGCTATGTCCTCAGTACCTTATGCAAGTGCAGTAGGGAGCTTAATGTATGCTATGCTTTGCACCAGACCGGATATTAGCTATGCAGTTGGCATAGTCAGCCGTTATCAGAGTAACCCGGGACAGTCTCATTGGCAAGCCGTCAAACGTATATTCCGCTATCTTAGAGGAACAAAAGACCTAATGTTGTGTTATGAAGGCACAAGCCTCGAGCTCAAAGGATATTCAGATGCTGCTTGGGGTAATGACGCCGACGAGGGAAAGTCTACTTCAGGATATGTATTCTTACTCGGAGGAGGAGCTATCTCATGGTCGAGTAAGAAACAGACATCCACAGCTCTTTCATCTATGGAGGCCGAGTACATTGCATGTTGTGCTGCAGTTCAGGAGTGTGTATGGGTTCGCAGATTTCTATTGAGTCTGGGTGTTGTACCGAGTGTTCGTCAGCCTATATCGCTGAAGATAGACAATACTTCTGCCATTGACTTGGCTAAGGACCCTAAACACCACCAGAAATCTAAGCACATTGAGATCAAGTATCATTACGTCCGTGATCAAGTGAGAGATAAGAAGGTCGCCCTCAGCTACATTCCTACTAAGGAGATGATGGCTGATCCCATGACGAAACCTATAGCTAGAGATCTATTTCAGGTTCACGTCAAGCAGATGGGATTGAGGAAAGCTTGACTGATGTACTTGTTTTGTAGTACCTTTGATCTTTCATTAATGAATATTATATTCCTTTTTATTCAGTATTGAACACTAATATAACTAGGTATGATGATCATCAGCATTTACCATGAAATCATGTAGGATTTCTATTTTTTGTCGGCAGGCCGGTCACCCACTCGCACGGGTTGACCAACCTTGAATGTACAAGAGAGGTACATTTGGGGCTATGTTTATACATTGAGGTATGAACTTCCCTTTATTGTGAATAATAAAGGATGAGGATATGAGTGAGTCGTATCCGCCTACAATCTTATAAAGATTGAAGATGAGACTGATAAAGTCGAATAACATAATCGCACCATTCCGTTACATGCGATCAATGTTATGGCCTGAAATTAAAGCCAGGTTATGAGGTTATGAGATGAGTCGTACCTTATGTAGAATGACCTGCGTATTGTAGACCCGACATTCACCTAGTATTGTCTACTTTACGACGTGGATTGTAGCCACGTGCTGGGACCTATTACCTACAGATTGCTTTGATTCGATCTAATCATTGCAACGTGCGAGTAGCCAATCCTGTAGGTGACTCTTTGTGTCCTTAGCTACCCTCCTCTTGTGTATATGAGGATGAGATTGAGTGTTGCTACTTTAGTGTACTATGACGAAAGGTCCTTGATTGGCCAGACTCAGTTACGCTAGGAAAGCAGCTTGATTAATTCCAAATTACACATCTGCGTGGGGAAGATCCCGTGACAGCTACACCAAGTTTCTAGAACTATAAATACGCACTTGAAGACTTATCCGCCGGCAGTATCGAGTTGTTTTTATTAGACTTTTGCAAACAGTATTTTTCTTAAAAAGCATATATATAAGTATTGCTTTGAATTGGTTTTATTCGAAGTTTGTGAAAAATCAAGTTTTCATAATAACTCGATAAGTTGGATAAGTGCGTATGTTGGCCGAGTACTCCAGGTCGGGAGTTAACTCCATCCGGTGTGGTCATGCGGACTAGGACAGGCATTGCAAAGCTTGGGTTATTGAGTACTAGTCAGGTGATCACTTAGTACTTAAGTAACTGTGAGAAGATTATGGTGATCCAGCTGGTCCCACGCCTCTGATTCTTTTGATCGCGATGTTTGATCTTTGATTGTTATTAGGCGAGTTAAATGGACAAATTTATGTGCCTATCCCACAATGTGATTGAGTGGGAGATGTTGGACGTAGGCCGGTGGGGCCCACTGGTGAGCAATCACTAGTGGGTGGGTCCCACATATTTAGGCATCTTCCGGCCTTTCTCCTTTTCTGTTATATTTCAAATTCAAAATTGAATTTGATTTATGATAGGAGATAAGGATAAGACCGGATGATATGGTCTCATCCAAACTCCCTTCCTTTCCTATAAAAAGGCATGCGTTCTCTCTCGCATAAAGTGATATACAAAATACTGAGAGTATACGGAGAGAGAAACTTTGTACACGAGAGTCTGTCCATCTTAGCTTGTCCTTGGGACGATCTGATCCATAGATCGCAATCCGGGACCACTATATACCGTAGGATCAGAGGTGTGAATAGTTCCATCTGCTCCAGTAGTAGATAGGCGGGCCGTTGGAGCACCGTTCTTCTGCTTTGTAAAGGTTCCAAACATCGTGTAGACTGGCAGATCTTGAGGGCTCACCTTCCGCGCTTCCTTCATGCTTTGCTAAGGGTATTGTTCTCATGGCATTAGGTCAATACATGCGACTATCAAATAGAACTATAGAGGTGCATCTCCGCTTCATCCACCCTACTCTATTGGAAACATCCTTGTTGATCCTCATCAATCTCTAATTTTGGGTGATAACGCTAAAACATTGGAACAAGTCACTTAGGGCCCGTTTGGATTCATAGATAGCATAGGAAAGGAAATAGTGTTTCTTGGAAACCTCATTTCCAGCAAAAAAGGAAAAAACTGTTTTCCTTGTTTGTTTTTCAACAATATTTTCATAGATATTTAGATCTACTTTCAAATTTGTTTTTTGGCAAAACAAAAAATTTTCTCAAGAAAAAATTCTAGGTAGTCACTAGCTTGTGCCGGATTAGCACATGTGGCTTATGTGGCCACTTGAAGGTGAATTGCCGTACACGTGGTGCATGTGAGGTGCTTGAAGATATATATGGTGACATGTGGCACAAGACACGCATTGGCACATGTGAAATGTGGGCACTTGAAACTAGATGGAAGCACTCGTGCACATTGGTAGAATTGGCACATGGCATATTTGGAGAATTTGAAGATGGACGATGGCCAATATCACATTGGTGCATTTGGAGTGCTTTGAACAGCGCAAGAGAAGAATGGTGGTACATGTGGTACATTAACAGTGGGGGACAAAAGAAGATGGATGGTGTCACATGTGGGACGCTTTACACGTGGGGGGTGCGAGAGAAGGCGCATTGTAACACATGTGGCATAGTGGCATGTGAGGGGCATAATAAAAGATGAACAGTGGTAACAGAGGCACGTGTGGGGCATAACAGAAAATGAACAATGATTCATTTGGCACATGTGACACATGGCACATGTGAGGCAATTGAAGATGGGTGGTGACACATTTGGGCTTAACCCTTGAGAAACCCATTTTCCTTCCATAATGGGAAATTGCCTTTCTTAGGGAAGGAGGTGGGAAAATTATTAGTTTTTATTTTCCAACAAAGAAAGTGGAAAAGGAGTTTGCCACAAATTCCCACAAAGAAAGGCGTGACAGACAACGGAAAGTGAGTTTTATGGAAAACAATGTTACCTTTCCTCTCCTTCCATGAATCCAAACAGGTCCTTAGAGGAATGTCCTAGTAACCAAAGCTTCACATTTATGACCATTTCTACCAAAGTTGCATCGCAGATACTAGATCCCTTTTAAGGAATCCCCTAGTCATCAATTTTAGCTAAAGCCTCACATTAATGACCATTCCTACTAAAGTTGCATTCCAGGCACTCTACTAAAATTTGAAGCTCCAGATTCCAGAAATGTTGATCATTATCCTGCTTTAGCCCTTTCCTCTCCCTGATCCTGCACAGTTACTTCTCTTGGGACCTATACTCCATGCATGCGCATATAGACAAAAAAACAAGAAGATGGATCGTTTTTCTTGTGATTTTTGTGATGCCAATCCCTACCGAAGCAATTAAGCAAGTGCGTATGGTGGATGCATGCAAATACATTAAGTGAACTGACAGAAAACACATACATGCAAAACGGCCAAACGGGCATTTCCTTTTAAGGTCCAAGATATTACATGGGTTGTCAATATCAGGTCAAATTACATGGATTTTAAAACAAGGTATGAGACAAATAGAATCCAAGTAATCAAGAGTGAAATTTATTTAAAGAAACACACCCAATTGATGTGAAGCAATCGTTGCCATGTCCATACATGCACAATTCATCCTTCCACATGCAACAATGACTTTAGGTAAATCATAGACATAATGAAACTAGTATGATCTGCAGTCCTAAGATACTGAAAACACATTATTACAAGTGGATGCACAAGTGGAATTTGAAATTTTATCTTACCGTACAAGTGATGCACTCTTCCATAAATCCCTTACACTTATCAAAAACAATCTGACTTTCACCGTAAGTGCCGGGCATCTTTGTGCACAATGTAAAAACGGATCTGCGAAATGAGTGAAGGATTAATGACATAGGCATTAAAAAAACTCAAACCAAGAACAAAAACTCTCTCTGTTTTGGCAATAGAGGATACCCGTAAAACCTCGTATACTCTTCGCCAGTAAATTTCATCTCAATGTTTCCCGCCATAATTTCCTTTGCCTTTGTAAAGATCTCTTCGATGGTATCCCATCGATCCATGGTCATTGCCATCTTTATAAGAATTAATGTAGGAAATTACAATCTCGCTTGTACAAAGAACCAATAATAATAATAATATATGAACAAGTAATGAAGAGTAAGAACCAAACAAGAAGCAGTGAGTACAAAGTAGTCGAAGTGGCGAAGTTGATCAGAAGTAAATGGATAAACACAGAGCTCTTTCCCAATCCATCATGATCAAACGATCTTGGTTTTTCCATGCAGTACCAGGGCATGTACAGCATGGTTCGTAATTGCCCATCTAGTAGACCCCACCATGGATGGCATCCACCATGCATAAATTACATCATCCAGTGATGATAACCATCCAACTCACGTGCCTTTTCCCCATTGAGACCCATAGCTATTTACCACTCGTTTGAAAGCAGCTGATTAGGTCAGGCCTGTCAGGTTTCCACATCTGACTAGGGAGTCAATGTGATAAGCCTAGACTCAACCAGGGTCCGGTCAACCAATACCCATCCGCAAATTTTGGAAAGGCCTGAGCCCAACCCAAGAACATTATGGGCTTCAGTTTCAAAGCCCAAACCAAATACACCAAAATTTATTAATGCCCGGCCCATACCATTGTTCTCAAATCTTAGTTCTCACTAGCAGAAAACCATAATTTTGCTACGTGAGTGTGATTTTCAGTCTACACACCACTAACAATGTGCCGCTCAAAGGGGTAGGCAGGTGAGGCAATTGCCTAAGACCCCCTAATTATGAAAGCCTATATTATAGCAAAATTAAAATTAAGAAGAAGAAAAAAAGCCTAAATTTTTTGAAATAAAACTTATTGAAAGACCTACAAAATAGGAACATCTAAAAATTAGTTTACAAATTTGAAATTGAAAATAAAAAACAAATCCTAGAAACTAGCACTATCAATAATAACAGTCTAACTCTATCGTCTCTTTTCAAAATAATAGCATCATTCCCAATAAATTCTTCTCCTAAAACCTAAGACCACAACTACCTACTTTATTGCTAATTAAGTTCTTAAAAAATTAAATTCTAACGTCAATTTTCTAAATTAAATTCTAACTTCATTTTTCTCAAAAAAGCCTCATTTTTATGACTTGCCTAAGGCCCCCAAAAATGTTGAGCCGCCCCTGCAATGTCGCACATAGTTCAAACTCTTGGATTTATCATTTAATATGTCAGGTATATCTTGCACAATTCACAATTCAGTGAGTTGTGGGAAACACTTTTTTTTGAAAGGCGGGAAACATACATAATGGCTAACTTGCTTTTAAAATGTAGTTTAAAAAAAAAAAAAAACCCATTTTCTTGATATTTCTAAAATATTTCCTTTTTCCCTAAACTCTTAAAAGCCTGCTTGTTCGGATAGTGGGAAAAGAATAGTTAATGATTATCCAATGATAGATTCACATTGATTCTATTTTTGGGTGTCTTATTTAGATAACAAGTGGAAATCTCATATTCCTCTCATAATGGTCACCTTGTATCTTGTGTTTGAAAAAATGGCTATAGAAAGGCTAATGATTGCCATGTGGAATCCACTATTAGAATTTCCTATCCAAACAACAGAAAGTGTCCAAATAATGGAAAACCTTTTTCTTTTCTTTCCTTTTCCCAGTGAACACATGAAAGATATGCAAAAACCAACTAAGATCACAAACAAAACCTTTAGTTTATTGCTATGTTGAGCAAATAACAGACAATTGGGCTTTGCTAAGAAAGCCCAACCATGGCCACAAATTTACTCCCAAAGTTGGGCCCCAACCCACCAATGGGCTGCAAAGCTAAACCCAAGCCCAGTACAACATGGGGTGGGCCTTAAAAGGCCATTGGGCTAAGCTACCCACAAGTGAAGTTGGCCTGACTTTTAGGCCCAGTCATCATGGGCCTAAGTTTTAGTGCTAAGTAACACAGGCTGGGCTGGGCCAAACTTCATGCCGCCCAATCCCAGCCAGAAATCTTCTAGGCTAGCCCAAGCCCATCTCATGTCCAAAAAAAATAAAAAAGATCCTGGACCTGACCAAGCCTAGCCCATGACCATTGGCAGATGCCAATGTATATGATAAAAATGGAGACATTAAAACTAAAATGGGAATCTCAAGTTATTTTAGTCCAAGATCAATGAAAAAAATTGTAATTCAATTCAATCATGCATCATGTATAGAAATACAATCTAGAAATAAATCAGAACCATCGAAGAAAGTCAAGATTCTTCAGGGCATCGCTAGGAAACATTCAAGATTGACTTACACACACCCTTTTGATAGATTGAACCTTTCTTTATGCATTTTGGCAGCAAAAGTAGTACAAACCGGTACTATTGTATTGCCAAAAGTAGGAAAAAGGGTGCATACACTGAAAGGAGTGGGTGACAAGATTGCTTTCCGCTAAAACACAAAAACCCCAATTTCCTGATTTTCTTTTAGTGAAGAAGGATGCCAAAAACGAGAAAATATATTACAGAAAAGCCCATTGGATTCATCAATATGACAATGTGTTTTGAATCTAGTAAAAAATAACTGAAATATGAGATGGAAGAGGGCATTTTGGTAATCTTTACCTTGGGTTTTAAGCAAATCGCTGTGTTTTTCTTTCTCCTTTCGCTCTTTTTTCTCACTTGTTATTGCATGCAACGAAATGAGAAGCGTACATATCTTTGATATTTATAAGAGAAATTTACCACTGTGGACCCCACATTTTATCCAACGGTTTTTATGAGGCAAACGAAACTTAACTTACCAACTTAGACTTTCACGTGCGGACAGCCATTTTTAGGACGAAAATACCCCCCTTTTTCACTGCTGTTGCTTTTCCTCACCCTTAACGGAAAACCACGTGCGGTTTTTCAACACACATCCCTTCATTCCATTGCAATGAAAAACCGACGCACGACCGTTTTTCTTATCATTTTCCTTACTAAAATTTGAACTTTATCATCTACATATTATCATTCTACATTTGACATTTTCCATCTTGGTGAGGGTTACGTGGAATCCTCCAAACTGGTTGCATCTCCAATCTTCGAAAGGTTCAAATTAATCCCTCACTCGAAAGCACCCTTCCTCAACTTGCATTGAGCGAGGCTACGGTTGCTGGAGGTACAGATATTAAAAAAAACCCTAGTGTGGTTTATAGATACTTTCCTTTGTAGTATTGGACGACGATTAACTGACTACCTGTGGAAATTTAGCTAGTAATTCACCGAGGGTGCTTGGTCAAACTTAGCCATTGCACGCTTGAATTTGAAGAACTCACGGAAATTGAGACGAGCCCAAGTCGACGATAATTGATCTGACTACTCGTCGAATTTCATGTGAAGTTCGGTGAATTTCATGTCAGGCTCTTAAAATTTCATTTGTTAGGCTTAGTCAATTTTATGCGTTGATTGTTCAATTCCATTTGAAGCTCACTCAATTTCATTTTAGGGCTCACTCAATTTCATGTTAGGGTCGCTCAATTTAATGTTTGCCCAGCTCAATTTCACGCTAGGCTCGCTCAATTCAATGTTTGCCCAACTCAATTTCATGCTAGGCTCGCTCAATTCAATGTTTGCCCAGCTCAATTTCATGCTAGGCTCGCTCAATTCAATGTTTGCCCAACTCAATTTCATGTTAAGCTCGCTCAATTCAATGTTTGCCCAACTCAATTTCATGCTAAGCTCGCTCAACTTAATGTTTGCTTCGATGAATTTCATTCTTGTCTCACTCAATTTCATGTTTGTGTTGCTCAATTTTCAGTTTGCCACGCTCAATTGTCAATTTGCCTCGCTCAATATATAGTTAACCTCGCTCAATTTTCGATCTTCCCTCGCTAAATTTCTAGTTTGCCTCGTTCAAAATCTAGTTTGCGTCGCTAAATTTCCAGGCTTCCCTCGCTCAATTATTTCTTTTGCGTCGCTCAAATTCGAACGTCCCTCGATCGGTTTCAGTTTTCCCTCGTTCAATTTCTAGTTTGCCTCGCCCAATTTCTAGCTTGTCTCGCTGAACTTTTGCTCTTCCCTCGCTGAATTTCTAGTTTGCCTTGTTCAATTTATAGGTTGAGTCGTTGAATTTCCATGCTTCCCTTACTTGATTATTTGTTTTCCCTTACTCAAATTCAAACTTACCTCACTCGATTTCATGTTTCCCTTGCTCAATTTCTAGTTTGCCTCGTTGAAGTGCACGTTTGCCTCGTTGAATCGGATGTTTGCCTTAATCATTTTCATGTTTGCCACGCTTAACTTTAGTTTAGGTTTATTCCATTTTATCCAAAGCTTGCTCAAATTTATCAAGTGCTTGATATTTAGTATTAATGTATATGAGGTAATGCTTAAATTCCTATTACTCTAATTCTATATGGATTAACCATGTGTAGAGAAGTTAGCCTTGTATCCCCTTATGGTACATTTGTGATTGTTTAAATATAGGTATATTTCTAGTAGATATGACATGAACTTTCAAATTACATTTTATTTTGTCTTATAAACCGTACAATGTGGAATATATGTTAAATGTTGAATGAACTTTTAAATATTCCAAATTGCTTAACCATACTTGAGATTGATATGCCACGTTTGTGGGCCGTCATTTGAGCTTAGAGGAATTATAAGAATCCATGTTAAATTCATGTGTTAAGGTATAATATCATGATTTGATGATATCTACAATTTAAAGAGCAATCTTGCCAAAATTTAAGGGATGTATGTGGGTACCATGATGCATAACATCCACGCATGACATATGAGCTTTACCGGGTGCTCAATGTAAGCCGCATTCTGCTTCAGTTACTAGAATAGCTATTTGAACCTATCTAGAATTCCCTCAGAACTAGGGAAAACTGCGAACCTAGAGACGTAAAACTTTAGGACCCTTAGGAAATTTCAGATTTAGTTGTTTGAACGTAGAAATGAAACTTAGGTTCCCTTGAAATCATTAGAATAGTCATTCAAACTTGGTAGGAATCACTTTGGAATTATGACATTTGAGAAGATAGACACTCAATATTTTAAGTTCTCTAGGAGATTGCCTACATAACCATGAAACCTAGGAACAAAACCTAGGTCCCCATTAAAAACTATTAGAATAATCGTTGCAACTTAGAACTAAACTTAGGAATTATGGGAGAACAAATAAACTGCTATGATGTATATTATATTAAACAAGAACGATCCTTGAACTTGACCTCCAATGAACTTTTTAGCAACATAGGATTTGAATTCCTTAGTTGAAATGACATCGTCAAGACACTGAGTAGACAGTAGGTGAAACGAGTTTAGGCATTGTAAGCAGTTCCTCACCCATTACATTGTACATTAGATCAAATTTAAGCACTCCCTAAACTTACAACCCGCACTAGGAGTTAAAAATTAAAATTCCCTAAGAAATCTCATTAGTTAGAGATGATATTTCTCGTAACTTTTAGCAATTAGCACTAACTAGAAGCGAATTTATAAAGGTTTGAGAAAAAAATTTCAGCTCTAGATGGAGCATATTAAGACTAGGATTTTGTAATTTGAATCCCCAAATACATCTCTTTGATCAGAAACAACATCTCTCGTATGTTCCAACAATTAGAAATAATTAATAGTGAAAATTTAGAAATTTAGGTGAAATTTCAACCCTAGACTTTGCTTGTTGAGACTAGCTTTGAAAATTTATGTAAGTTTAACATATTTTAAACCCAAATCCTTACGTAGAAATGTTAGGCTCTTAGGATTTTTATTTTTTATTTTTTGAAAGCGTACTAGGCCATCATAGAATTTTCCCTTGTTAAAATAGAAGACTATATAATATTCCATGATAGATAGTGTCGTTGAATTTAACAAGCACCATATGAAATCATTCGTATATCTGAATTTGTAATCCATATAAGCTCTTGTTGTTTATTTAAAAATTTAACGCATTGCTTACTCTTTATTTCCGTAAGCTCTGTATCATCCTCATCTATTATGGAACGTGAGTACTCGGTCCTCTATTATTTAATCGAGTTTTGTCTTATGGCAAGCTTCCATTGCTTAACGATTCACTAATAAAATGTCATTGTATTGGTTTTCAGATAATGTTTACGAGAATCATCTGTTGTTATGGCGGGGAGATGGAATATGAAAACAATCAATACTCATACACTGGTGGGGATTCAATTTTTTTTTGCTACATGTCGAGACTACGTATGAGGAGCTTATATCTAGAATTTACAGGATTATTAAGAGTCAACCAACAGATTGTGATATTAGGATGAAAGTAATGTATCCTTACACAAACGAATTAATCCCTCCAACTGTAATCGTAGACGACGATGATGTGCGAGAGTTCCTGGCAACACAGTTGGAGCATTCGGATAAATTCATTCTTTTAGTCATCGAGACAACGCAATACATTAATAGGACAACACACGTGGACAGTGTGCCTGAGGAGCATGGCGTGGAATTTGAATATATGTCATCTCCATTACAAGTGGTAGTAAGCAACGATCAACTGCCCGAGCCGCCTCAAACATCAAACTTTGTGAGTAGCCAAGTCAGCTGGGCACGTGACCTTAACCTCATTTATGAATACATGGCACCGCCTTTAGCAACAACAGCAGATCTGCCATCATCATCCACCACCCGAGCTATACGTGTAAGTGACATTCCACTTCTAGACCTTGCCGAAACATCAAACTTTATCACTCGTCAAGTTCCCGTGCCATTCGAGGATGCTGCATTCACTAATGCAACATTGCTGGAATATACAGATTCGTTGGGTGAACCGATTGATATAGCCGTTGGACAAATTTTTAAGGACAAGAGACGGTGCCTGTATGTTCTGAGCCAATTTGCAATTCGTAATAAATTTCAGTATAGGGTACTGTACTCAAATTCTAGGAGATTTACCGTGGTGTGCTTCGAAGATAAATGCGAATGGAGGGTTCACACATCTCGAGTGAATGATACCGGGATATTCAAGATATGAAGTTATACGTCAAAACACATGTGCGGCATGTCATGGATGAAGAGTGATCACCGGCAAGCAAGCAATAAGTTAGCGTGTGATCTGATTGTTAGTCACATTGAGCAACGACTAGGTTTGAGGCCACGTGATATTATCTTCGCTATGCAAGAGAAATATAATATTCTTATCAGTTATAGGAAGGCATGGAAAGCTAAGGAGCTTGCAATTAATCACGTGATGGGGTCTTACAAAGACTCTTACAATCAACTCCCCTTGTATTTGCATGTGTTGAGGATGGTCAACCCGGGGACGGTGACTGCCATGCCTGTTAACAAAGAGACTTTGAGGTTCGAGAGGTGTTTTGTAGCGCTCGGACAATGTGTTCGAAGTTTTCAGAATTCTATGCAGAGGGTATTGGCCATTGACGAGACACACTCAAAGGGTAAATACAAGGGTGTTCTATTCATTGCCACGGCCTTAGATGGGGACAATCATTTATTTCCAGTTGCGTTTGGCATCGGGGAATCGGAGAATAGCAGGAGTTGGAATTGGTTCCTTACCTACCTTAACGATGCGTTAGGGTCTCTGGAGGGTCTTGTGATTACATCCGACCGACATAAAGGTTTAATGAAAGAGGTTCCCCAAGTCTTCCCACATGCAATCTATGGCTACTGCGCGTACCATATCTATAGAAACTTGGTAGACACTTTTAAAGACAAGTCGTTGGAGATGTACTACTGGCGGGCAATGAAGACATGCAGGAGGGTTGAATTCGAAAAATTAATGCATGATATCGAAATGGCCAACCCCCCAATACATGCATGGTTGACGAAAATCGGCTACGAGAGATGGGCATCTTCGCACTTTCCAGGAAAAAGATTCAACTTGGTCAATAGGATATCGATGTATATGTCGATAGCCTAATCGATTGCCTTTTCTTAAGAAAATCGATGTATATGTCGATAGCCTAATCAATAGGATAGTACGATTTAGCCATAGATTAATATAACAATTAATTATATGTCAATCATTGCATATAGAGAATAAATTAGTAATGCTTACCTCGCTATCAACCCACGTATCCTTCATCCATATCGTATTAAACCATTTCTCCGCTGCCATGTCCTTATTTGCTTCATACTAGTCCTCTGCCTCTTTCACTTCCTGTGCGGATAATATCCTGAATGGATCCATCTGTAGAGGAAATGGTATCTGAGAAGTAACAAAAGCTGTTACTTGCTCAGGTTTGGGAACCTCCCCAGGGGTTGTATCGAATGCAGACATGGACAAGTACGGAGAAACTTTGTAATATGACGGATTCAGTAGCCGTTTGGTTCTCCTTTGATAAACGAGATGAGAAGTGGATGCATCCAATACATTACCTTCGGCAATACTATACGATTGCACATCCAAATCCCCATATCCAAGTTCTTTTTTTTCAATATCATTTATTTCCCGTCTCTTCCTCAACTCCTCACCCTCCTCCTCCATCACAAAACGTTCCCTCCGTGTATGACTATCTTCTTTCTCTTTATTAAACTCCTCCCTCTCCTTCGCTAACTTTTCCTTGTCCTCAAAAAACAAATCCTTCTCCCTCTTCAATTGTGCTCTCTCATTCAACTCATCTCTCTCCTTCTTCAATGCTTCTTTCTCTTTCAGTAACGTCCCCCTCTTATCAAACCTTGCTTTTTTCCTTCTCAACTCTTCCTTCTCTTTTCTCAATTTGTCCCTCTCCTTCTTCAATTCCTCTATCTCCTTCTTCAATTCTTCCCTCTCAATCCGAAATTCCTCCATAAAAACAATATTTTTCATAATACCCTCCCTGGGTCCCTCTCCCTCCACGCCATTCTCATCATTTTCATCTCCTTCGTCATCCTCCTCTTGATCAATCTCGTTACCCTCCTCATCATCTTCCTGGGTCTCAGTGAGCTACAAAATGTAAAGATGCATATGTAAGAGGAAGGATACCTTTACAATGGTAGAAAAAAGATACTTCATTTTTCATAACATCTAACCTGGAAACTGTCACGGACCGAGCAAACGGCATCCGTTTCCCATTCTCGTAGGGTTGGTTCTAATTTCATTACTACTAATGTCTGCAAAAGAACAAAAAGTAATGTTAAATAAAAAAGCGTATATGTAGAATTAAGCAAAGTAAATGCCGGAGAAATATATAAACTTACAACTTTACTCTCGAAAATAACATGTATTTTGTTGTACCTCAAACCCTTTCAGCCTCGATATTGAATGAAGCGTAGAATTTGATGGGGAACATACGAAACAACACACTCTTGTAGAGCTAGTAATATCTCTACTGCCCATACCTATTATAATGAAATTGCACCAGGTTAAAAATTCACAATTAACTATAGAGGGTAAACATATAGAAAATAAAAGGTATTCTTACTTGTAGAGGAATGGCGCAACCACATACAGTGTATCAAGGGGAACTTGATGCGGCAACGGTAGATTTAATTCCTTGTGACATTGTATAGTATCCCAAACTACCGCAAGGATAGCTATAGAAATCATCTAGCGAGTCACCAGGTGAATATAATCCATGTTGCACATGGTTTTCGGTTCGGTTCCCCTAAGAAAGCACTCCACAACCAGAAGTAGGGCAACCTTCATGACATCTTCATGCTTATTGGTGTCAACTAATCTGTCAAACACGTCCATTAGGTGTTTCTTTAATACTGGATATTCTTTAAAGTATTTATCTCTTAATGTACACGTAGTGTAACGATTTTTCGGTACAGTAAGATCTCCAGTCTTAAGGCCCGTAATGAGGGCGAAGTCCATCTCGGTAAACTGTAATCATCTCTCCTTGATCTCAAATACTAGATCACCTTTATATCGTAGAAAAAGAAGGTGAAATAGAGCCTCTATAAATCTAAAGGATGTAAGATGCAATAGAAATGAAAATGAGGATTGGCTAAACAAATTTAGCCGACTATCATGCTTCTCCACTCCACCTTTCACCTTCTCAAACCACCATGTCAGTGTACACCTAGATGTTGGGTTGGGGATTACAACAAAATATTCGTCACCTACAAAGATGAATTGAAAAACATATCAAACATAAAATTCACAAGATAAACATAGTGTACAAAATCAGACATAATTGAAGACAATGTAGCATTTTATGAATTTGAACAAGCTTCATATGAAATAGAGATAAAAATTGAGCGAGAAAATACCGAAAATTGTGCGAGACAAACTATCAACATAAGCGAGGCAAACTAGAATTTGAGCGAGGTAAACTGCAAATTGAGCGGGGCAAACTAGATATTCAGCGGGGCAAACTGGAATTTGAGTAGGGCAAGCATGAAATTGAGCGGGGCAAACATGAAATTGAGCGAGGCAAACTAGAAAGTGAGCGGGACAAACTGAAAATTGAGCGGGGCAAACATGAAATTCAATGAGGCAAACTGAAAACTGTACGTGTAAACTTGCCATAATAAAGAACTCGATTAAATAATAGAGGACCGAGTACTCACGTTCCATAATAGATGAGAATGATATTATTGTTTAGGAAATAAAGAGTAAGCAATGATATAACTTATATGGATCAGGGCTTCAAAGATACGAATGACTTCATGTGGTGCTCGCTAAATTCAGCGACGTTGTCTATCATGGAATTGCATGAGGCAAGCATGAAAATTGAGCAAGACAAGCATGAAAGTTTAGCGAGGCAAGCTAGAAATTGAATGAGGCAATCATGAAAATTGAGCGAGGCAAGCTAGAAATTGAGGAAGGGAACCTAGACATTGAGCGGGGCAAACATGAAATTCAGCGGGGAAAACATGAAATTGATCGGGGCAAACTAGATTTTCAGTGGGGGAAACATGAAATTCAGCAGGGCAAATCATGAAATTCAGCAGGAAAAACTGAAATTTGAGCGGGGCAAAAATGAAATTCAACAGGGCAAACTAGAAAATCAACGGGGCAAACATGAAATTAAGCGGGGCAAACTAGAAAATCAGTGGGGCAAATATGAAATTCAGCGGGGCAAACTAGAAAATTAGTGGGGAAACATGAAATTCAGTGGGGCAAACTAGAAAATCAGCGGGGCAAACTTAACAAATAATTTCATGGCTTGAGCCCAAAAATCTAATGTATCCAATGTTCAAATGGACCACACCACATGAAAATTTTGAATTGAACTTCTACTGTTGATCATTTCTTAGGGGCCACAGAAGTTTTGGATCAAGCTTATAATTGTGTTTTCTATTAATCCATGTTTGTATGATCTTATGAACAGGTTTGATAACAAACAAACATCACTGTTGGGCCTACTATGGTTTCAACGGTGGAAATCATTATCCCCATTGTTTCCCGTGGTATGATCCACTTGATCTTTTGATATGCTTCAATTTGGGGCTCAACCCCTTAAATTAGATGGAAAAATGGATGGACGGCATGGATATACTACATGTATTCAATGTGGGCCCAACTAAGTTTAAAATATACCTGTGGTGCGTGCTTTCTTTACTGGACCGACCGTTTTCAGAAGAAAAAATGCTGATAAGAAAGGGGGCCTCAGAAAATGGGTTTTGTGTCTTCCTTACTGGAAACAGAGTGAGGAAAAGGGATGAAAGAAACGACAGTGAAAACAGCAGTGGAAAGGGCAGTGAAAGCAGCATAGTGAAAAAGTTGGTATGTTAAGTTTGGTTTGCTTCGTAGAAATCACTGGATAAAGAGTCTGGATCCTCTGTTACCAGGTAAACAGAGAATTCCTGTTACCCTGATCCTCATTGGTCCACGTCACCACTCACTTAAAAAATAAAAAATATAAAAGAAAGCTCCGAACGCCAAACCGTTATTAAAAAAAAAAACAGAAAAAGAAAACGGGAAGGGAGGGCTCCTTCCAAGGACCCACTTCCAGTCGTCACTGCGAGTTAACCAGCATTTTCCAAACAAGCCATTAGAAGCATCCAAACGGCCCCTCAAGGAAGAGGAATCCCCCATTAGAACAATACCCATCATATCAACGGTCTCGATTACCACGGGTCCAGATTGTCAAGAAGTAACGGTCGCGGACACTACATGTATCCTCGGTTTGAGGTTGATATAGTTTCAAGAGGAGCGACGCCAAGTGAGACAAAGGGCACGGCAAAGGGATTGAGCTTGTAAAAGCAAGAAAGAAGCATCCGAAGGTATGCTTGCATGTAATGTATTCATGCTTCTATACCATGCATGCATGCATGTATATGCCTGTATTTTATTCTTTCATCTATGCACTACATGTATTCATCATGCTGTTTGAAGTTGAGGCAGACTCTTGACTGTCTCGCAGTGAACCAGACATGGTTCGTTGCCGCTCCACCGTACACGTGGTTGTACGTTTGGTGATACTGGACCATCCATGAAGTGGTCCCTCTGAGGGGATGACTCAATGGTAGAGAAAGCCTCGAAAGTCAATGCTCTTGATTCAAAAAAGGGAATATTCTGTTCATCAGATGCTGGTAATTTTCAAGATTCACCGATCATCCGTAGCTGGGCCCGCCAATAGGAGGGTCCAGATTCACCTATCGTAGGGATTCCATAGAGTAGTAATGGGCCAGTTGCAACTGGTTAGCTAAAAGATGAAGTGAGCCCGCATTTAATCGTGCATCTGCATTCCCAAATTGTGATGGATTTTTCGAATACATTGATTTTCTGTTTTTTTTTTTTTTACGCAACAACCAAGCTCTGTAGGGGGCCACCATGTTTTTTTATGTAAATCCACGCCGTAAATCAAGTGAGAAATCTTATTTTAATTAAAATACACAAGATCCTCCTGATTAAAAACTTTGACGGGCCATTCCAATGGGAACAATGTGAAATTACTCCCAAAAATCTAGGTTAAGATGGTGTGGGGCACTTGATTTTTTTTTTTATCATGGTGTTTTTGTATTTAACTTCATCTTAGTGAATTACACCTGATTAATGGATTTGATGAAAGATTCACACCAGTGCAGCCCCACAAACAAACCCATACTTAGTATACCATCCCCAATTGTCTCTTGTTGTGTGGCCCATATGAATTACGTATCCAGATGATATTTTCTCCAACGCCCTAGAATATGTCATAGAACCTAGTGGACGGAGTGGATGTTGCATATATAATACGGTGGCCCCACATAGCAAGGGAATCTTGCGCACTTATGTCAAACAGGTGCTGCGAACGGAAGTATATTGGGGTGACCCAACACCATGTGTTCTTGGGTGCTGTGTGGCCCACTATGATGTTTTGTTTTATCCACAGCCAGATGAAATAGATCAAAAGCTTAGGTAGCCCATAGGAAACAATGATGATTGAGGGCCCTGATTAAAAACTTCATAAGGTCATTTTCCCTTCTCCAAGTCATGTGACCTTATCAACAGGTTGGATAGTAAATAAACAGTCGGTGTGGTCCACTCGAGCTTGGGCTTATTTATTTATTTTTTGGGTTAATGCCCTATAAAGCTAGTAAAATGAAGGGAGGGCTAGAATATAAAACACATATATTAGAGTGAGTCCCACATTCCCCAATACACTAGTTGGGTGGTGCTGAAGTCACTATCCAATCTGTCCTGAGTTCGGATCCTCTGTTATTTGGTAAATAGGGATTCCCTGATTGCCTAATCCTCATTGGTCCATGTCACCACTCACTTTGAAAAAAAAAAACTAAAAGAAAACTTCAGACTCCAAACTAGCTTTGGCCGTGTGACCAGCACCACCATGCAGCCAGCTCACTTTTCGAATGCCATTTCCTCCAGCAGTAGCAATTGCTGACGTCATTCAACAATTCAAATCTTCTCCCACTTGATCTCATCCACAAATACCTACTTTGATGAGAAAACCAAAAAATAAAAATAAAAAATCACCATCTATGCTGATAGTCTGTCTGATTTCATCCTCAAGTTCTGCACAACACAAGCTCAACAACGCAGACCACTCCTTTCATATTTGTAATTCTTTGTAGTTGCATAGCAGCGACGTTGTAAATTTAGTGAGAAGGAAACAAAGACATGCAAATACTTCCAATATTGTTAGAAATTGAAGTAAACCCACTTAGAAAGTGGTTATATCAATTCATTGTAATCTTCTCTTCATTAGCCACATTTTGTAAGTTGTAACCTTCAAGAAGTTAGAAACTATGGAACATCCCAATAGCTGGGTTCTGGTGTACTTGTATAAGTTTTAACACTTATTGGATAATTTCTATTACTTACGGGCATGTTTGTCTACAAACCATTTAAATGCTTAAATGCTTTACATAGTAAATTATATACATAGGAATCTATTTACATATGTAAGCAATTTACCACATTTGTAATTTTGATCCAATTTACATATTCAAGTCACTTTTCCAAGTTGGTTCCCCCCCAGAAACAAATGTGAATAGCCAACCATGACTTGTTAATATGGCCCAATGTGTGAGAATTGGTTGCATGATGGGCCGACCATCCGACAACATCAATGCACATGGGGCATAACAATTGTCTTAATCAGAGTATTCTCGATATTATCCATATCTCTAGCTCAGTGATACGGATAACACTGATAGTATCAAAAATTCTATATATCAGCGATATATCACCACATATCACCAATGTATCGCCAATATTTTCAACGGTGTAAATTCCAAGTCTCTTGTATTGCCAATATTTTCGACTATGTAAATTCCAGGTGTTGCTTGTATCACTAGTGTATCGGTAATATTTCAATAATATTGCAAATATGTCGATGTCACCAAAAATCTGTTTATATATGGATCGGAGTAATTTTTTTTCTTATGTTATCATCTAGTTTTCTCTCATCATTTATTTATCTTATAAACAGGATTATTATATTCTCACACTATGACATCATATTGAAGTAGCTTTTGGTATACCATGGTGAGTTATTTTACCTGCTCTTTCAGATAATATTAATCAAATTTAGAATGATTTAATATGCAATATTAAAAAGGTATGTGATGAACTTATTATGATTGTTTCTCATTGAATGTAGGAGAACATTCACTCATAAAAAGTTAATTATACTACTAAATGTGAGCCGTCAAAGTTTTATAATTTTATCAAGAAAGTAAATTTGAAAGATGAACATATTAAAGTGATAGAAGATACTCCATTTAAAGGATTTATGCATTTTCCCAAGTTTCTAGTTCAACGCACATTTCTAAATACTATTCTTACTAGATAGGATGACGAACATAATTGTTTCCTCATCGGACGAAAGATGATCTTTTTTAAACCCCAAGACATTACCATTATATTGGGATTGAGTATGAATGGAGAATATATAGATTTGAGAAGGGAATTGAGTGCAAGTGAAAAAGAACTAAAGAAAAAATATTTTGCAAATGTTCTTCTCAAGAGAGAGTTAATAGAGGAGAATATTAAGAATTTGTTGGAAGAAAGTTCGGAAGAATCTATATCTAATTTTGTGAAATTATTCATCCTGTATTTATTCAATACAATTCTTTTTCCAATCGCCAGCGAGACAACCCCTATATTTTTGTTACACTATGTGAATGAGTTGGAAAATTTACATAGTTATGCATGAGCCACTGCCATTTGGACATTTTTGGTTAGGAGTATTTCTGAAAGTGTGAGGAAGAAGAAAAAGTACATGAATGGATGTGTCATAGTTTTGGAAGTAAGTATTACTTATATAAATGAGGTTGTTTTCAATCAATATATATATATATATATATGTATATATTTGCTTTGCATGTCTTTCTCATCAATGATATTATTTTCAATAGCCATGGTTACACGAGCATATTATTCTTCCGTCATAGTTATCAACGAAGATGGTGTATCCACGTATTTTAAGATGAGTCGATAGCAATTATCAACAGACGGGCACACATAAAAAATTTTTAGACAATCTTATCTGTACACAGGTATATACATTTGTTAAAGAATTATTTATTTAAACATTCATCACCATTATGTCCAAGTGTACATTTATATTGATATATTTATCTCCATTAGATTATTGAAGATATAACCCCTACAAATGAGGAGAGTCACCTTTTACCTCTCACTGTAAGCATTTTATATTTGTGTTTTTGCCCATTATGTAATTACCCCATGGTTGCACACTTGAGATATATAAGTCTTTATTGTGATTGATATACAGGCGACATCAAATTCAATCAAAGAGATACGTCGGTGGTTAGAACCATGCCTTGTGAAGATTGAAGAGAAAATAGTAAATATTCCTCATATAATGATTATTTTGTTTATAACATAAATTCTTGGTAATATAAATGATCTCACACTTGATCATATAAGTAATGGTTGTGATATTCATATATGACGCCTCAAGCTCGAATAGAGAAATACGTCAATGGTTGGAACCCATACTTCTGAAGATTGATGAGAAAATTGTAAGTAAAATTTTATATATTTTCTATACATATTTTTACATTATATAACTAATTTCATATTACTTTATGTAAGGTGACTTCAAATACAAATAAAAAAATTCGTCAGTGGTTGGAACCCATACTTGTGAGGATGGAAGAGAAAATCGTAAGTACTTTTTACGTAATGGTTATTTCATTTATATACATGCACATATTTCTAATTAAAAAATTATTTTGAAATACTTTGTTTTTATTGCAGTTTATTTCAACTTATATTGAATTTTATGCTATTGAAATAGGACCAGTCTATGACTCAAAATAGGAATCACGAAGAAAGCTTACATTATAAAGAAATATTGAAGGAACATAAACAATTATTGGAGGTGTTAAAGGGAATGCAAGATAAGCAAGATATGCAGGCAGCACTCATCATAGAGATATTTGATAAATTGACAAAGTCAGAGAAGAAATATTATTATGTTAGTCCAATGTGTGAGACAATGGAGGATAATTGGATGGCAGCATGTAGTCCACAACTTTCCCCTCGTATAAATGTAATATCAGATACACTATTAGCTACAAATGAGCCACATATTTTCTCTCCTATGAATGCGATGGCCACCAATCATGATTTTGTACTTGAAAGTCTGAATTCCATAGTGAAGCGTGTGAAAGAGGCTGGTGGGATTAGAAATGCTTCAAAGGTCTTACAATCACCGTACATGATAACATATCATAAACGTAATACTGAAAGCAAAGTAAAATCACTTGATAATGATTCAACAATGGAAGAGAGGGCGGCTAGGCTTATGTTGTCTCAAGAAGAGGATGTTGCAATTAAAAGTTTCGTTCACATGACTGATTGCAAGTATGACACATAAATTAACTAGTTTGTCATTATTCACTTACTTTCATTGTGGTAGTTCTTCACATTAATACCTTATATATGTCTTTAGGGAGGATTCTTGTGGACCATTTTATGTCCTTCAAAGTTCGTTAAACTTATCGATTGATCCTAGAGGATGGCTTGATGATGAGGTATATCCACATATACTGTTTTCTTTCTCGTACTATCTCATGTAGCAGCATATATTAATCTACTATTAATGGATACAAAGAGTATAATCATTTGACATATTATATATATATATATATATATATATATATAAATTGTGTTTCAGGTTATAGACAAGTATAGTGAATTGCTAAAGAGTCGACAAAATAGAGATAGACCGGATTTATTAAAATGTCATTTTTTTAATACCTGGTTTCATGTAAGTTTTTTATATAAATGCGCAATGTTTATACAAATATTGATGTATTTAGTAAGCATTTTAATTTGTTCATGATTGAACTATTTCAGGAATTTATATGTTCAAGGAGAAATGATAAGGCAAAAAGAAAGAAAAGTGAAGACACGGATAAAAGTTTTAGTCGTCAACTTCAACGTGTCTTTGAGACGATACCTTATGATTTGGGGAGTAGAGATAAAATTTTTATTCCTATGAATGAAGTATCACACTGGTACTTGCTCACTATTAATCTGAAGAAAAAAATATTTTTAGTTTACAACTCTATCAAAGGTCATCATACATCTAGCTACATCAACACAATGGTATGTAGTTATTTATATGATTCGATTTAAATTATTTTTTTGAAGTAAATTGTTTAAACTTGAATAATTTGATTATAAGAATATTTACTTTTTTTCGTTATTGCAGGTTACAAGTATAAAGAAATATTTTTCAATACATGGTATACCCGATTGCGGTACTTTTCAGCTCATTATGGATAATGAATGCCCTCAACAAAAAAATTCGTATGTTTATCTTTTAATTACTTCTTTGTACGGATGTGTGTTGATTTTATTTTAATAGGTACTCACTTTTATCATTTTAATGTAAATAGGTATGATTGCGGTCTTTTCGTGATAAAATTTATGGATTGCTTGTCCCAAGGAGATAGATTTTATTTCAATTCGGTATTTTCACTTCTTCTTTAGGATTTTTCATTTATGTATCATTTATGAGATATATTTACAGTCCAATGTCATGGTCAGGGAGATATGCAATTTGAACGAAAAAAGATAGCTGCACAACTTTTGCTTGGTAAGATAAGTCCATAGAAATAAGGTATTAGTTTTGATTTTAATTTCCTACTAAGTTCAGAATCATGAACAATGCTTACTTCTTACATTTCTTTTATTTCTAGTAGACATTATGAACTGATTGGGTTTATTGTGCCATTTCCATATATGAAACATTCCTATACTTTTTCGATGTGAAGCAAGACTTCGAAAGTATGAGTATGACATTCGTATACTTTTGTGGCCTGCTCAATGTGATATTGCAGGTGCACATGAATCGGAGATGGCTAGTGTGGCTAAGGATGATACTGATTACCAGAATATGATTTTCTTCTCTTTTCGAGTGGGGTCTTTGTGTGGATTCGTCTAGGGAAGATATTACAAGCTAAAGAGATCGTGATTGTTTATCTCTCGTGATTATGTTCCATAGCCCTTGTTGTTTCTTTTTACCCTTGTGCTCTAAAACTGGTTTTTGGAAGAAGTTCGTATGAAGAAGAGGTCGAGGGACCTCAATGCCTATTCTGTATTTGCAGGCCTCAGATTTTTTTTGGGTTGCTCAGTTTGACATTGTATAGTTTTTTGTTGGTTGTTTGTTGTGACTCACGGCCTCAAACTTTTTGTTAGGTAGCTCTTTTATTGGGAAGTATATCTACTTGATACGATGTGTCATTTCTTATATGCCCGTGTCTAGGCTATATGATAGGTGAGGAACTTTTTGTTTGTAGTACCCACCTGAATGTTTATACAGTTTTTTCTTTACATGTTTGGATTTTTATAGATGGTGTACTCCTACTTTACAAAAAAAAAGGTACGATTTAATATGTTTGTATAGTGGAATGTTGGCGACTATTTTGATACACATATGGCTGATCAATGCATCTATTGACATGTGAAAAAGGCCATGGCATTGTACAAGGGTGTGGCTATTTAAAGAATGTTGGGTCCTTACTCTTGCTCCGGTGGTAGACTCTTAGGAGTTTCAACACCTGGTCAAGGGTTTGAGTACCCATAGGTGGTGAAATTACACTATGGCATGAGTGTGTGGGTATGTGTGCGTGTGTAAAAATAATGCAATGCTACGACGCTTTGTAAAGTTCCATTAACCGTTTATGGCCTATCCCAATGCCAACTTTTACTTAATCCTATTTTAGAGTCAATTCCTCTATCATAATTTTGCTTCTCTTATCCTTTTACATTTTGAAAACATGAAATTATTGTAGGGCCTTTAACTAAGCCTTAGCCCTCCAAAGATATATTTGATTTATATATGACCTAAATTCTTTTCAAATATTTGAAAGAGATAGGCAAATAATTCATTTAGGACCTTGTCTTTGAAATGCATTGGAATTTAAATCACAAATCAAAGTGATTGTGAGTCCAAGTAGTATTTGAGTTGGCTTCCTAGTGACGATGATTTGAAGGCCCTAATGAATAAATCCAATGAGAAGTCTGGTGGAGGATCTAGAAAAGGAAAGAATAAAGGCCGCAACATGAAAATGTTACATCATATGCATAAATCTTCCAGGTATGTACATCATGCACGAAAATAATTAATTTATGTATGTTTTTATACTTTCACTACAACAAAACAAGGTTTAACCGACGCTTTGGTGGGATCATTTGCCAGCGCCAGGTAAAACCGGGCGAAGCAACCAGAATACGTGGCACAATCACTCTTGGTCTCCCTCTCTCAGGTCCCGCTCTCTCTCTCTCTCTATGTCAATCTCGCTCTCAATCTCTCTCTTGAGATTGAGTATATTCAATGTTGAAACCCTAATTAGGGATTTACATGTATGATTTACCAGGGCATGTTTGAGTTGAGTATAGGGTTTGTGCACGTGTTTTGCTGTGAAATGTAGGGTTTATATAGGTAGAGAAAAGGAGCAAAGAATTAGGCAGCCCCTGTTGCCGGAGAAAGAGATGGCATAGGAGATCTCTCTTCTCATCAGATCTGCTGAGATGGGAATGAGATCTCTCTTCTCTTCTTTGAAGCTCATCTAGTAAGCTCAAGTACATCTCTCTCTCTCTCTCTCTCTCTCATTGATTTCTTCTCTCAAACCTTCAAAAGACAGTTGTTATTAATTAGATCCTGACGTACTTCGGGATGAAAATGGGCTAGGCCCCACCCCAGATTAATCTAGTATAAAATGGTGGAAACATGGTATATGTTGGATATCAAATTATATAGAAATAATGTATCCAAACGTAGGAACTACACCTTTAATTTATTTGGTGACATATCTAAACATAATGTTGATCTTCAACTTAATCTGCTGCTTTTATTGGCTTCATTATTCATAGTTCTATATGATGGTCTGTCACTGAAGATTTTCTTGATGTGTTTCCTTAGTTTTATAGGAAATTAAACTGCCAATTAGTTGCAGAAAATGTAACGTGAGATATTATTCTTTTCTTGAATAAAAGAAAAGGAAAAAGGAAATGAAAGAAAGAAAAGAAAGCGTGAAAAATAATTGTTACTGTGATTTACTTACTATAAGAAGAATTCAAGAAAAAAAAATATTAGATTGACAGTTTACATGCGACTGTTTACCCTCAGCTATTTCTGGTCAGATTTACTGCAGAAAGAAAAATAACATTTTTAAGACTACTGTAAATAATATATAGGTTTTCATCCCTGAATTGAGATAAGTCGCATTGCTGTTTGTAGAACTACTCTTTCTGATATGATATCTATGCATGAGTTTCATGCATCAACATGAATTTCGAGCAAGTAATTTCGATTTTTAAGGTTGAAAATGGAAGAAATATGCAAACTGAATTTCTTTACTTTTCACCCTTCAAAATTGTAATTTAACGTGAAAAAAATATGTTGATGATTGTAGGCTGACCTGTAGATTATCCAATCTTTGTATCCACATGCAAGGGATCACCATTGCATAACTTTGTAATAATGTATTTCTCTAAAAAATGTCTCTTTGTTTAAATTTGCTTATTTATTTATTTTTCTTTTCTAAATAGAGAAAGATTCTGGCAAATCTGTAGATCGGCCTACGCTCATCATGATATACTCTCCCTAATTCCAGAGACATCAGAAATAGGACCCTTATCCTTAAGGACAACCCCATCCATGAGCAGGGTATCCATCATGATCAGAGTGTGGGTGCCCTAATGCAGTTTGTAGTTTGTAGATTTGGTGGCCCTTTTGTACAGTATTTTTTTATTTTTTTTTGGGCCTGGCCTGGTGTATTCTTTTCCCATTGTTTTTGCCTAATAAAATTTTCATCTTTCAGAAAAAAAAAAAATTGGTTAAAATAAGCATGACTACATTTTTATAAGGGCTAAGAAGAACATAAAATGTACCTTGGTTTCAGATCCACATCCAAGTGATCACCATTGCATAGCTCTATAATAATGTATTTCTCTAAAAAAATGTCTTTTTATTTAATTTTTTAATTTTCTTTTCCATAGTGAAAGATTCTGGCAAATCTGTAGATTAGCCTATGCTCATCAAGATATTCTCTCCCTAATTCCCCTCTCAGATTGCAATTTCTTGATGAAAATCATGACATAGAGGAGAAATTTAGGTATAGAGCACTTTCGACTTTGGGTTGACATGACACATGTGCACTATTTACTTTATCATCATTATCTTGTCCTAGCTATTTGAAGCCATATAAACAATTTACTTCTTTTGAGGAACGAATGAAAATTCCCCAACTCAAGCTACATGACTTCATCATCTTCATCATCATCTAAGCCTCATCTCAAGTAATTGGGTTCGGGTACACAAATCCTGCTCGTCATTCCACTTTATGATGTATTCAAAAAATGTCTAAAACACCCATGTACAATGAATGATAGAATAGTAAATAAACATTTAGTTGTCAAATGATGTTGTTTTTGTTTAAGCATGATATCATTGTGTTTTGCCTCCTTTCTTTTTGATTTCATTCTAAGGAAATTATACATTTTCACATAATTTCATTATATAATATCTGACTTTAGTTTTTTGTCTATCCACTGTTTCATATTGCACAGATTTGGGACAAGTGAGAGACAGTGGGTTGAAGCCCAAGTTGAAAATGCTAAGCAGCAGGCTATTCTTGCGGCACTTAAATCTCAAGTATCATCTGATGAAGCTCACATTCATCATGATCTTCATTCTCTTCGGTAACTTTCTTCCTTTTGCTAGTTGTTCTATTCAGCCATCCACCTTGGTACTGAATTCTTTTAGCTACAGTACTGCCAATTTTTATTTTTTATTTTTGGTTTTAGGTGCTTCTTTTCACTGGATGATATTCCTAGCAAGCACTCTGTGGACATAATATGTCCGAGTATTCTAGCTGATGATCATCACAGATTTATCATTCTCCAAATACATGTACAAACCAGTGTTTGAAATAGCACACCCATAGCGTGTACATAGTATACTGTAGCTATACCGCCTTCACATGCATACAGATGCATCTCACATCCAAGTCAGGATCTGGCTGATTGGTATTCACTTTATGCTTTCTTTACAAAGGTACATCGATACAGGAGATTTTTTCCGAGTAGCTTGAGGAAAGGAGACTTATATCTAGAGGCAACTGCAAATTTCTGGTGCTTATCATCCAATGTTCATCATCAGCTTTCTCACTTTCAATTTTTCGTCTCCATTGATAAATCTGTGAACTCTTGTTCCTCCTCTTAGATGGGCAGAAGTCTTAAACTTCTTTTTTATTATATATTCATAGGCAATAAACTTTTGGAATTGATAGTTTCTGATACCTGGGGATGTACTTGGTTTTGCTATTAGATACATTTCATTGGTATTAGTAGATTTACATGGTATTTTTGCATGGTATGCACTTGTGTTTTTTCAAAGACTAAAATTAATATTGAGAATATCTTCGAGTGTGTATAATCAAAAGTATTCAAGCCACTGGTGGTGGTGAATACAAGAAATTCAAACCCTTTCTTGAAATATGTGGTAATACTCACGGTTTCTCTTGTACAGTCTCCATGAATCTTTATGGTGTCTGATGGCCACATCCCACCAATTATGCCATTCAATGTTGTAATTTTTCTCATTAACCATCTACTTTTTCCAAACACACAAACTCTTTTTATTTCTCTTTTTTTATTATCAATTTCTTGGGGTTTTGGATATGAATGTTTTAATTAGGCTAGCTATGTATTGACTGATCATCCTCGCATGTGATATTAATGTACATCTAGACCATCCAAATTGTGGATGAAGCATATCTCTAAAATCACAATAATCACCAATTAATGGCCATCAAATGGATGGCTATAAGTAGGGAGTGGTCCAAATTTGAAGGGAAAAGTCAAATGGTTAATATTATCTTACAAATGCAAAATTTTCATTTATGCTTCATTCCAGTAATGGTAGTTTATTTTTTATTTCCATATGCATTGAAAATCCCGATGCGAGAGTACTGGATAAATCAAAATCAAGTCCAGCAAGGACTTTAATAGATGAAGGAAGCTTATCCTAATTGACGCTAAAGGAGAAGCAAAAGTATAGAGACAGAGTGAGGTAGTTAATTTTCTTCAAGTTGTGGTTGTCTTTCCCTTTCTTGCATATCGTGTACCTTTTTAAGTGTTTTTTAAGCGTCTAGCTGTCATCAGTGGGTTATAGAGCTTTGTGACTTTGCATCTACTGATATAGGTATTCAGTCAGAGCTCAGCAAGGGGCTTATCATTCCCTAATCGTTTTAAAGGTTTTGATCTATGCTTATACTTGAATTGCCGTGGTTGAATATAATGCAGATACTTCTTTCATGTGAATTGGAGTCTAGAGGAATTATCTGTTCCTCAACCAAATATGTGATGGCTTGATCTAGTTTTGTTTTTCACATGGGCATTTTTCATGAAATTTTTGTGAGGCTTTATTCATGTTAACTAAGTGCAAGAGGTTAATATTCAGATATAATGATCTTTTGGGAATCTAAAATCATTAGCTGCTATCAGATTTATTCGAAGTTGTTGATCAAAGAGCAAAGCTAGTTGCGAGTGAGTTGTCAGATGAGCAGTCCATATAGCCACCAGGTATGCATCCCAATGCATGTAATGGTTTTCTATTTAACAATGTGTTTTGTTTGTACCTAGAGGGGGAACACCATTGTTTTGAGCATTTACACGTGCTTTTCATGGATTTTAATTTTTATTTTATTTTATTTAATTAAATTTTTTTTTCTGGTTGTCTGCTACTTAACTTTTCTCTGTTTTCTTCTGGCAACAAATAAGCTTCCAATGGTAAAGAAACTCAAGCCAAGAGGGAGAAATCAAGGGAGAAGGTATTTAAATGCCTATCTTTCATTTTATTTATTTGCTTATGGGCAGAATACTTCAAATGTGTTTGTTGCCCAACAGCAACAATTATGTTATTTGTATAAAAAATTCTCAAACTTGATTGTTTTTATAGGGTCAGTTGACACTCTCCACTGCTGAACCTCCTAATCCTACAAGTGATCCTGAACATGAGCAGAGAGTAGACTAGCATACAAGCATCTGCATCAAGTGTGACATCTGATAAAGATGAAGATGCCCCATCTGAAAATGCTACTGCCTTGTCCTCTAATTTTATAGACCAGAAAAGTATAGATGTTTTTGGCGAGTTGTGGAAATTGAAACCATTGCAAAGAGAAGGAAGTGCCATTATCAGTCGTCAGATTTGATGCCACTCGTGCAGGATTTTAATCAATTGTGCCTAAATTTAGGCCTACAAGCACTTCAGCCTTTTGACACCACTCATGCTAGGAATAGACCAAATAAAGGATTTGTTATTTATTTATTTATATTCAGGACCATTTTCAATTTATTTTAATAAATATTATATATATTTTTTAATTGTGTAGTAATATAAATTTTGTTTAATATTAGTTTTAATTGTATTGCATCATTTTTATGTTTCAAATATTAAAAAAATATAGGTTTCAATTGAATTATATATAATAATAAAAAATTACTAGCCTGCACTGGGCCCTTTCAAATCTATACAAAGACTTTTACTGGTGCTTGTATAGACTTTTGGTGGTGCTTTTTCGTGAGTAAAAGTGTTTGGCAACCATGCTTTTGCCGGCACTTGGATAGACTTTTGTTGGCGCTTTTTTCACTTTTGTCAGCGCTTCTGTTAGAAATACAAGCAGCAAGCAAAAGCGTCGGGCCATGATTAGGCCAGAATTACAGGAATTGCTAGGCTTGACTTCTGCAATTTAATGAATATACAAAAGGCTATATGCATGGCCGAAACTACCTTCCATCAATATTAGTTTTTACGAAGGACAAAGCTAACATATTTTCTGATGCTTTTTTCGGGAGTTAACAATTGTGAAAATGCTGATTCAAGTGTGGCAACAAAATTGACAATGGAATTTATATAATATTAATGGAATTTATATAATATTATCTGTTAAATTTTAAATATGTAAAATTAAAAAAATGTAGGTTACAATCAAATATTATAAACATTGGCTTGCACATATACAGACCTTTTACCAGCACTTCCACATGCCTTTACTGGCACTTATAAAAGTGGAGTCCAGATCCTCCGTTATTTAGTAAACAGGGATTCCCTGATTGCCCAGTCCTGATTGGTCCACGTCAACACTTAAAAAAAAAAAAAACTAAAAGAAAACTACGGACTTCAAACCATTAAAAAAAACAAAACAAATGAAAAAAAAACAACCAGAAAAAGAAAACGGGAAGGGAGGGAAAAGAACAAGAAGAGGGTGAGAGTCTCATCTCCTCTCTCTCTCTCTCTCTCTCTCTCTCTCTCTCTCTCTTCTATTGGGTCATTTTCCTTTCTGTCTAAAAGGTGAGAGTTATAGAAATTGTAGAAGGTTTACAAGGTTGGTATTTGAATTTTCATATATTTTAGTTGGGTTTTCCTTTAAATTTGGACTCCACATTCTTTAAAAAGATTCACTGCTTTAGAGAAAAGCGACGACTACTTCTGTTAGCAAGCTGTTGGATTCTTCTTTGTCATTTCAACGCCCTACCATAAAGATCACATTACACGAAAATCAGGCCCGGAGTCAAACTGTAGATTATTCATTGACTCCATCAATGTGGCCCATCTTATTAGAGGGCCAGCCAGATTTTTATGTAAGCTGATTTTCATGCTGCGGCCTACCGTTTTAACGTTATGAATTTCCTGCGGCCAGGAAAAAGCAGTGTCCTTACGGCTCTAGCTCATCAGTTACTCTGTATGATGGTCCTACGGCCAATGATTTGCATACTATTGCTAAGGCTTTTTTATGTAAATAAGCCCCGCTGATTGAAATCCCTACTGTTGGAATGATGGGCCTCACCATGGATGGTGGACAAGTTGAGTTATGCAAGTGATTGAAATCGCATCACACTATTGTCTCAACCATGTCATGCGCTCAAGTGCAACCTAATCACATAGACCATCAACTATATCATATCCTCAAGTATAACAACATCATATTATCATACAACCATATCATATCCTTAGGTGCAAACTCATCACGCTGTCCATCAATCGTATCACATTCTCAAGTGGATATATACCACATCCTTAAGTACAACTCCATCACGTTGTCCATCAACTGTATCACATTCTTAAGTGGACACATCACACTCACGCAACCATGTATCATATCCTCAACTGTAACCTCATCACATAGTCCTTCAATTTCTTTCATTCTTAAGTGTAACATCATTACATTATCGCACTATAATATCATATCCTCAAGCGTAACCTCATCACATAGTTCATCAATTATATCATATTTTCCAAGTGTAACATGATCACACTGTCATACAACTTTGGATTATCCAATGTCATGACATAGTCTATCAACTATATCACATTCCCAAGTGGAGATCATTTATCACACTATAACTCAATCATATCATATTCTCAAGCGCAAATAATCCATCAACCGTATCACATTCTTCAATCTGTAACCACTTCACGCTGTCACATATACAACCTATCACATAGTATATCAACAATATCATATTGTCAAATGTAACCACATCATACTATCACACAACCATATTATATCTTCCAGTGCAACCTCATCACATAGTATGATAACCATATCATATTCTCAAGTCGAACCATATCACACTGTCACACAACCATATATCATATCCTTAAGCACAACTTCATCATATAGTTTATCAACCATATCATATCCTCAAGTAGAACCACTTCACACTATCACACAACTACATCATATCCTTAAGTATAATCTCATCACATAGTCCATCAACTGTATCACTTCCACATATGCATGTACCTATTCCGATATAGATTATACTCTCTTACATGGTTTCTACCACTTCTTTCATTTATATTGGGATGCCTTCTAATAATCCAAGTCATTAATCTCAACTAGTTATTAGTTCCAGTACACATTTCATGGGTTGCCATGCAAACATCATACATCTTACTCCTACAAACACAAGACCAGGCCTTTCGGAAGTGAATTTCTTTTTCTTGCTATGGAGCATTCCCTTAGAATTGTAATAGTAGTGCATGGGTAAGGGAGAGTGAGTTAAAAGTAGATAAGTTTAAATAGCCAAGAATATTGATAAATATGATAAAATTATTCACCCTAGAATGCCCTCTACAAGTTAACTTGGAAAAATAGAAGTTTCTATGTACATTTCAAATCCATTTAGCATATTCAAAATTTCAATTTTAGCCCAATTCAGAAATCATTCACCAATTATTAAGGCACTCGGTAAAAGGAGTCACTACAAGAAAACTGGCCTTTATCGACAGTTAAAACCGCCAGCAAAGGCCTAGAAAACTACGAGTAAAGCCTTTCCTGGCAATCAAGCAAGCGCCGGCAAAAGTGTCGTCGATAAAAGCTTTACTTGCGATCAAAGACTTTTATCGACGGTTGTGCTGGACACCCCTATAGGTAAGATTTACCATCACTTTTATAAACACCAGTAAAGGCGCTTATGGAACAACCAGTAAAGGTATGTGGAAGTGCCGGTAAAAGGTCTATATATGTGTAGGCTAATGTTTATAATATTTGATTGTAACTTGCATTTTTTTTACATATTTAAAATTTAAAAGATAATATTATATAAATTACACATTTTCATGAGTGTGTAATGTGATGAGGTTACACTTGAGATTGTGAAATAGTTGATAGTGTGATATGGTTACACTTGAAGAGGTTACACTTAAGGATATGATGTGGTTGAGTAATAGTGTGATATGGTTACACTTGAGAATATGATATGGTTGATGGATTATGTGATGAGGTTGTACTTAAGGATATGATATGGTTATGTGGAAGTGTGTATCCAAATTGAATAATATCATATGATTGAAGGACTATATGATGATGATGATGTTAGACTTGAGGATATGATATGATTGTATGATAATGTGAAGTGGTTTCACTTGAGAATGTGATACGGTTGATGGACTATGTGATGACATTGTACTTGAGGATTTATGATATGGTTGTGTGAGAGTGATGTGGCTCCACTTGAGAATGTGATACAGTTGGTGAACTATATGAAGAGGTTACACTTGAGGATATGATATGGTTGATGGATTATGTCATGGGGTTATACTTAAGGATATGATAGGGTTGTGTGGCAATGTGTAGTGTTCCAAATTGAATAATGTCATATGATTGAAGGACTATATAATGATGATGTTAAACTTGAGGATATGATATGATTGTATGACAATGTGAAGTGGTTTCACTTGAGAATGTGATACGGTTGATGGACTATGTGATGAGATTGTACTTGAAGATTTATGATATGGTTGTGTGAGAGTGATGTGGCTTCACTTGAGAATGTGATACGGTTGATGAACTATATGAAGAGGTTACACTTGAGGATATAATATAGTTGATGGATTATGTGATGAAGTTGTACTTAAGGATATGATATGGTTGTATGGTAGTGTGTAGTGGTTTCAAATTGAATAATGTCATATAATTGAAGGACTATATGATGATGCTAAACTTGAGGATATGATATGATTGTATAAAAATGTGAAGTAGTTCCACTTGAGAATGTGATATGGTTGATAGACTATGTGATGAGATTGTACTTGAGGATCTATGATATGATTGTGTGAGAGTGATGTGGCTCCACTTGAGAATGTGATATGGTTGGTGAACTATATGAAGAGGTTACACTTGAGGATATGATATGGTTAGGATAGTGTGATATGGTTGATGGATTATGTGATGGGGTTATACTTAAGGATATGATAGGGTTGTGTGGCAATGTGTAGTGTTCCAAATTGAATAATATCATATGATTGAAGGACTATATAATGATGATGTTAAACTTGAGGATATGATATGATTGTATGACAATATGAAGTGGTTCCACTTGAGAATGTGATACGGTTGATGGACTATTTGATGAGATTATACTTGAGGATTTATGATATGGTTGTGTGAGAGTGATGTGGCTCCACTTGAGAATGTGATACGATTGATGAACTATATGAAGAGGTTACACTTGAGGATATGATATGGTTGATGGATTATGTGATGAGGTTGTACTTAAGGATATGATATAGTTGTGTGGTAGTGTGTAGTGGTTCCAAATTTAATAATGTCATATAATTGAAGGACTATATGATGATGCTAAACTTGAGGATATGATATAATTGTATGAAAATGTGAAGTGGTTCCACTTGAGAATGTGATATGGTTGATGAACTATATGATGAGATTGTACTTGAGGATTTATGATATGGTTATGTGAGAGTGATGTGGCTCCACTTGAGAATGTGATACGGTTGATGAACTATATGAAGATGTTACACTTGAGGATATGATATGGTTGAGTGATAATGTGATATGGTTACACTTGAGAATATGATATGGTTGATGGACTATGTGATGAGGTTGTACTTAAGGATATGATATGGTTATGTGGCAGTGTACAGTGGTTCCAAATTGAATAATGTCATATGATTGAAGGACTATATGATGATGCTAAACTTGAGGATATGATACGATTGTATTACAATGTGAAGTGGTTCCACTTGAAAATGTGATACGGTTGATGGACTATGTGATGAGATTGTACCACCTAACAATTTATAATTGGATTGAACCAATTGATCATGTGGCCTAATTGATAATTGGATTGAGCTAACGGACTAGTCTGATCTAGATTTCAAGCCCAGGCCCAGCCCCTCTGTTAATGTAATGATTGGATTATCTGATTTTCAAGTGGATTGTACGATATCACGTGTTACAATTCTTCCAACTGAGCTTTCTAGTTTATCTCCTTTATCCGCATCCAAGACCTGCCAAACAATGAAAATAAAAGGAATTGGAAAGTTAGAATACAAGTATATATCTGATGCAAGTTGGCAGGGAAAGGAACTTGCAGGCATAGAATTAAGTTGTGCAGTGAGATTAGTAGGGTTTTGATGCTTGGCAGTGACCTTTTTTTTTTCTTTTTTTTTTTTATTAATAAAAATGGTCTTTCTTCATAAAAGTTCTTCTAAGTTCAAAGAAAGAAACCTAAATTTGTGCTAAGCAATAGTGACCTGGGCTACTGAATGTGTCACATTGGCAAATACACCAGACGTTGCCTATTCAATCTCTCACACAAAGTCGCCACAAAGATTGAACTATGCCAAGTCAAGAGAAATGTGCATGTTTCTTTTTACATTATACTATTATTATTATTATTTTCTTACTTATTGCTATTTTTTTAATGTAATTTCGTTTGAGGGTTTTCAATGAATGAAGATTGAAAACTGGAAATAGAAAAATAAATTATAATCTTCACCAAAATAAACAACTATCACATTTCTAAGTGAAATCACTTCACACTCACACAACCATATCATATCCTCAAGTGCAACCTCATCATATAGTCTATCAATCGTATCACATTCTCAAGTGGATCCACCACACCAACTGTTAAACAACCATATCATATCCTTAAGTGCAACCTCGTCACACAGTCCATAAAGTGTTTCACATTCTCAAGCGGAACCACATTACACTATCACACAACCATATCATATGCATCCTCAAGTGCAACCTCATCATATAGTTCATTAACTGTATCATATTCTCAAGTGGAATCACATCACACTATCGTCTCAACCATGTCAAGCATTCAAGTGCAACCTAATCACATAGTTTATCAACCATATCATATCATCAAGTGTAACCACATCACATTATCATACAACCATATCATATCCTCAGGTGCAAACTCATCACGCTGTCTATCAATCGTATCACATTCTCAAGTGGATATATACCTCATCACACTATCACACTACCATACCACATCCTCAAGTGCAACTCCATCATATTGTCCATCAACCATATCACATTCCTAAGTGGATACATCACACTTACACAACCACATATCATATCCTCAAGTGTAACCTTATCACATAGTTCTTCTATTTCTTTCATTCTCAAGTGTAACCTCATCACTCTCCATCCAATCTGCTCATGAGGTCACAAAGACCTGAATGAAGAGGAAAAATAAATTTCATATTAATCCAAAACTTCTGTGACCTTGAAAAGGGTTTTAATGGTAGACGTTCAATCCCCCATTGCTTTTTGCAGTGTGATCCACTTGATAGTTAGATCTGTCTTACTTTTCATCTCAAGCCTTAAGACGAGCTCGCCAAATGGATGGATGTTTTGGATATAACATATACCTCATGATCAAACCCATAGAACTTGTTAGGTAGCTTTTTTATTGAGAAGTATATCTACTTGATACGATGGGTCATTTCTTATATGCCTGTGTCTGGGCTATATGATAGGTGAGGAACTTTTTGTTTGTAGTGCCCACCTGAATATTTATACAGTTTTTTCCTTACATTTTTAGATTTTTATAGATGGTGTACTCCCACTTGACAAAAAAAAGGTACGATTTAACGTGTTTGTACATTGGAATGACTTGGATTATTAGAAGGCGTCCCAATGCAGGTAACACAATCATAATTTTTTTTTGTGTTTTTTTAAGGTTGAAAATTTTTCAAATATAAATGAAAGAAGTGACAGACACCATGTAAGAGAGTACAATCTATATCAGAATAGGTATATGCATATGTGGAAGTGATACGGTTGATGGACTATGTGATAAGATTATATTTAAGGCATTGATATAATATTGTCCCAGTATAATGGGGTTACACTCGAGAATGTGATATAGTTGATGGACTAAGTAATGAGGTTAACCCCTTAAGGATATGATGTAGTTGTGTGATAGTGTGAAGTGGTTCTACTTGAGAATATGATATGGTTGATAGACTATATGATGAGGTTGTGTTTGAGAAAATGATATGGTTGTGTGACAGTGTGATATGGTTCCACTTGAGAATATGATATGGTTATCATACTATGTGATGAGGCTGCACTAGAGGATATGATATGGTTATGTGATAGTATGATGTGGTTACATTTGATAATATGATATAGTTGATATACCATGTGATTAGGTTGCATATATGTATATGATATGATTATGTGACAGTGTGAAGTGGTTCCAGATTGAAGAATATGATACGGTTGATGGACTATTTGCGCTTGAGAATATAATATAATTGTCTAGTGTGATAAATGATCTCTACTTGGGAATGTGATATGGTTGATGAACTATGTCATGACGTTGGATAATCCAAAGTTGTGTGATAGTGTGATCATGTTACACTTGAAAATATGATATAATTAATGGACTATGTGATGATGTTACGCCTGAGGATATGATATTGTAGTACGACAATGTAATGAAGTTACACTTGAGAATAAAAGAAATTAAAGAACTATACGATGAGGTTACACTTGAGGATATGATACGTGGTTATGTGAGTGTGATGTGTCCACTTGAGCATGTGATACAGTTGATGGACAACGTGATGGAGTTGTACTTAAGGATGTAGTATGGTAGTGTGATAGTGTGATGAGGTATATATCCATTTGAGAATGTGATATGATTGATGGACAGCGTGCTTAGTTTGCACCTAAGGATATGATATGGTTGTATGATAATGTAATGTGGTTACACTTGAGGATATGATATGGTTGATGGACTATGTGATTAGGTTGCACTTGAGTACATGATATGGTTGAGACGATAGTGTGATGTGATTCCACTTGGGATTATGATACAATTGCTGGACTATATGATGAGGTTACACTTAAGGATGCATATCATATGGTTGTGTGATAGTGTGATGTGGTTTCACTTGAGAATGTGAAACACTTTATGGACTGTATGATGAGGTTGCACTTGAGGAAATGATATGGTTGTTTAACAGTTAGTGTAGTGGATCCACTTGAAAATGTAATACAATTGATAGACTATATGATAAGTTTACACTTACGGATATGATATGGTTGTGTGAGTATGAAGTGATTTCATTTAGAAATGGGATATGGTTGTTTATTTTAGCGAAGATTATAGGATTTTGTTTCTATTTCCAATTTTCAATCTTCATTCGTTTAAAACCCACAAAAGAAATAGTAAAAAAACAATAATAGCGAAAAGTGAAAATAATATCACATAATGCAACCATGTCATACGCTCAAGTGCAACCTAATCACATAGTGCAACCATGTCATGCGCTCAAGTGCAACCTAATCACATAGTCCAACCATGTCATGCGCTCAAGTGCAACCTAATCACATAGTCCATTAACCATATTAAAGGCTACGGTCAAAATCCGTAGCTAAATATATTTTGCTACGGATATCGTCGCTATTGGTGGGTAGCTAAAGGTAAAAACCAATTGCTACGGATATAATTCGTAGCAATAGAGAATGTTGCTACATACAAAAGCCGTAGCTATAATTTCTGTAGCGAAATGTACCTATCCCTACAGATTAAATCCGTAGCAATAGATATCAATAGCTACGGAAAAAAGCAGTAGCTATAATTTCTGCAGCGAAATGTACCTACAGCTATGAATAATATCGGTAGCTAAAAGTGGAATGAAATTTGTAGCAATATGCTGATGTTAGAATTTGCTACGGTTTTCAGAAGAGCTACGGCTAAAACCCGTAGCTATTGTTAAGAAAATTTTAAAAAATTAAAATAATGGTGCCTGTTTCCATTGCAAGAACCTGCTGTGATTGATAACTCATCTAAGCTTTATGCTGATAGGAATAGTACATAAAATGCAATTAGGAAAAAAAAAACGAAGCATTTATTACAAATAACAATCAAATCATGCAATGCATCTCACATTCACATTTCTAAATAAACAATACTTTACTTTGCTCAACCTATCATAAGAATTACAAAAAAGGAACATGTTCGAACTTTAGCTTCGACTCCATCTCCAAATACTTCCTACGAAGTTCTTCCATATCCCACTGCACATGAATGAGATGGGAAATAAGAATTATGACAAGAAATCATCTTTGGGAAAATTATAGAAAAATAGCAATCAAAGTAGTTTAAAATTGATCATCTGCCATTACTTACTCCTGCAACCTCAAAAACATAGCTTCCATCACAGAGTTACAATCTGTGAAGCATTAAATTATATACACATGCAGGAGTGCGTGCACAAATACATGCATTGATTTGCCATCTGATGTGGTTCATATTTGGCAGCGGGCTAGACAAACTAAATACGTGCCCAGTGGGAGGCAGCGAGAGATGAACAACGGAACTGTAGTTCCATCTCCAGCTTCTAACTCTGTTGGAGCAGGAGCCTCACAGGGGACGGAGATGTTTAGCATGCTTGCGGTTGCACCTCCTCACCACCAAAAGCAGATACTTGGAGAGTGTCTCTTCCCCCTTGTCAAGAAACACAAGGTTTTGTCATGTGGGTTTTGTTCTCAAGAAGATTTTGTATATGCACCTACAAATGCAATGCTGACAAGAATTAAGATTGACAAAGCTAGATTTTGAATGAAATTTTCATCACAATGTATATACACCTACAAATGCAATGCTGAAAATTTTCTGTATCAACAATTTCTCGATCATACTGTCTAGCGTATGAAGAGAAAATCTTGGGTACTCTTGCAGGGTGTGATAGTTGATATGCAGGGAATATGAAATTGATACGCATCTCAAACAGTCATTATATCATACTTGGACATAACAACAATTCAAACTGTCATCACACCCATGCTAAAATACTTCCCTTTACCTCACTTCCTACCGAAAAAGACTAACAGAAAATCCACAAAAGTAAATACATGTATGAACTTTAATGCGGTATCTTTGGTATCGTTTGAGGTTCATCCATAGTCAAGCACTCAAGCTGATCTCTTTCATTACTGGTGCAGGCATTCCTTTCTGAAGTATTAGATGTCTCCTCAGCAGAAGTATAAGTTGGCTACATGCATTCCTTTCTGAATGCCCTCTTTCTTTGTTCCGTTGACTGCTGAAGTTTGAATATTTAATGAATTCATGGATTTGTTTCATACTCCCAACTTTTATGGTTATACACTGCATTTTACATCCAGTGATTCAGGTACTTGAGAACAAATCTGAGAGGCCTGTAACTGATCTTGTAATACATTGTGGCTTTCAAGCACTTCGTTTGCAGGTTCTCCAAGTTCTAAAATAGAGCTGATGATGGCGACCAAATCTGTTACAAAATGCTCTTGGTAATGCTCTTTGCATTTGCTGAATAGCTGTTACATTGCTCTCAATCCAGTTCGATTGTCTGATACATTCTGATTTCTGGGTTTAAAAACCAAGGTTATGACCATCATTTTTTTTCTTATAAATTTTTTACAAATTTAGCACATGGAAGAAGTCAACAGGAAAATCCATACAGAGCCTTGTAGTGCCCTTTAACAACTAGCACCATGGATTGGGTAGAGTTCCTAATTGGTGCACATACACATCAGAGCCAGTTGTTAAATGGAACCTTATGGCCAGTGAACAAAATCTTTGTGTCTGGCCGTGGACTTTGTCCATGCAATTGGCTTTCAAAATCTCATAGAAACCTCAAGAGAACAAACTCCTCATCATTTCAAGCCAATCTGAACAAGCATATATAATTTATTATTAAACCTGTGTCAGGACGATCCTAGCAAACAGATGATGCGTGAAGGGAAGGGAGTTAAAAATAAAAAAATAAAAATAAAAGAACCCAACTAACCTTCATAGTTTATGACAGAAGGAGAAGGTTTGCATTGGAGCTTTCCATCCATACCAAATCCAGCAAAGTTAGTTCCCAAAATAGGAAATCTCTCCTTTCCATCCTTTCCTCCACTCTGAAAATCTCTTACCCTCTTCTCACTGTCAAAGATAATATAACAAAACCACCATAATCCAAAAGCCAGTAATTTCCATATGAAGTTTCATACACAAAACCAATGCAAACACAAAAGTTAAAGCCAAATGAGAAACAATTTCAACACAATAAGAAAACCTCCCACCTAAAATTCTCACACCAGAACCACCATTTTCATGAGAAATAAAGCAAAAAAGAAGAGCTTTTCAGCTTCTTCATTTAAACTCAGCTGCAAAAAAAAAGAGACTGAAATTCCACCCTAATCAGACCATTTCAACACCAATTCAAAGATTCAAAATTCCCACCCTTTTTTTGTTCCATACAAAATCTTCTTGAGAACAAAACCCACATGCAGAAACATGAAATCCTTTTTCTATCCTTTTTCCATACACCTTTTTTTTTTCCATACAAAATCTTCTTGAGAACAAAACCCACAAGTAGATATTTTCTATCCTTTTTTTTTCCCCTGTTCCCTCTTTTATCATGTGCATGTGAGGCTGAATAGAACAAAACCCACAAGTAGATATTTTCTATCCCTTTTTCCCCTGTTCCCTCTTTTATCATGTGCATGTGAGGCTGAATAAATGTATGCATACCAAATCAATACATATTCTGATATAGGTTAAGAATAGCAGTATTCAAAATCATGATTCATTGAATTACTCATCGTGAATGTATCACTTATAAAGATTCAGCAGTACAATACTAAAATTCTTATCACCATGGATTGAATGTATCACCTGTTGCACCGTTAAAGTCAAATATCGGTTCATATTAACATGATATAGCTCATTGTTTTCCACCTTTGAATGTTAAGATAGAGTAATCTATAAATGGAAGAACCTGTAATTCTGAAAAAGAAAAAATAAAATCAGAAATTTTGGAGAGATTGAAGAGGGATAAACACAAACCACAGAGATGAAAGAAGGGAAAAAAAAAAAAGATCAATCTTAATATGAGGGTGCTGTTTTTTTTTTTTTTGTATATATTATACACACACACACACACACCCCACATGAGCAGTCGAAGCCATGATCTCAGTGTCTACCACTAAGCAACCTCCACATCATTCATCCGTTTTGACATCTCATTTCAGGGCATGAACCTCAAATGAAGCAGATCCAAATCTCTGGTTGACCATACAAAAAAAAAAAAACAGTGGTGATTGATCATTAAAAACTTCTCATGGGCCATGAAAGTTTTGGATCAAGCTAAAATCTGTATGGTCGCTTCATCTAGGTCTTTCTGACCTTATAAACAGGTGGATGTCAAATAAACATATCGATGGCCGTCAGGAAGTTTTTTAACTGTGGGTATTCAATCGCCAATATTTACCGTGTAATCTACCTAAGATTTGGATCTTATTCACTTATAGGATAAGATCTCGAAATGGATGGACAACATAAATGTAAGGCACATATATCAAGGTTGGCCCCGGGATCCACCGAATTCGTCCGATCCAAGGATCCAAGGAAGCCGGGTACTATAGTTTGGGCCATAGTTTCAGCCATCTGAAACGCTGAAATCACGCATACTAACATAATCCAGAAAGGAAATATCACATCAATCGAATGATTGGTCTTTTCATTTGAATGTGACCATTGCTATCATTTCTTACTAACCATCTATTTTATAGATAGAAACAGGAGGTTAGAATTTTACCAAATATTATATTTTTAATTTGTGATCCACCATTGTGAGCCTTACTAAATCAACGGTTAGGATTACTGAATCATGTACCCAATTGGTACAAAAAAAAATGAAAATTCAAGCATAATGTAGACGTTTGCGGAGCCAGCATTGTAGAATATTTATCTTAACCTCTTTCTTTTCCCTAAAGAACTAAGCACACAAATGATTTGGGTCAACTGATCAAGTTAATGGATCCCATCCAATGATAAAGAAAACATGCGGTAAGTTGCTTAGCTGGAAATCTATATTAAGTGAGAAACCAGAAATTAGACAAAACCAACTTATACTAGTTTTGTATATAACTGAATCAGGTCTGATTTGAACTTGAACCTGACCTACATACACATTATTGTTAAAGAACTATGGTATGAAATCTTGTGGCCCCACATGTACCAATTGACAAGACAGACTATATGGCAAAGTGGAAGATTAAGTTAGGACATTCCAATGCTAAGAGTCTCAGGTTCGTGAGCTCCTTACTACAAAAGAACAATAGATGGAGAAATCAGGAATTAATTGCTGCTTTCAGCTTGTTTATGAAGAGAAAATGGATATTCTAAGTTTCTCAGCATTCCTCTAGTAATTGAATGGGCATTCAGAAGAAGACGATATGAAGAACGCGAAAAAACAAAGATAAAATAAATAGTTAAAAACTTTACCATTTCAATATTGAACCTTGTAGTGGCAACATTGATCTATGGGGCTAAAAATACATCAGCTTGCATAGAAAAATCTCAAGTTAGTTGGGCCTTTGAGGTCCTCAAATGATAGTAGAAGAAGCTGGAAAACTCTTGAAATTAACCATCAAGCATTTTCAAAATTCCACCTAATGTGCATTTAGAGGGACCGAATCACATCTAATGTGCAAGTAGGCGCAAGCTCCTCCAAGGATTCTTCAATCTATAACCGAGGCAAAATAAAATTCATTTGTAATGATGAAACAAGTTGTTGTTTTAGGGTGATATTACCATGGAGGAAAATTCACATCTAATGTGCAAGCAGGTGCAAGCTCCTCCAAGGATTCAACTAAGTTGCTTTTTCAGCTTGTACTTGTGATATTGATTTGCTCTAAGCAGGACAGATCATTATGAATTTCCAATACTGAAATATGACAATCGGGGTATTTAATCACAAAAGTGCAAATAATGGTGAAATTTCAGCAATTAATCTGAAATTCCAGCAAGTTTATTCAATTTCTATGATCAATAATTGGACCATTTGGGTAAGACTACTAAAGGTAAAATGGACAATCCTGCAAGCGAACCTGTTAGAATTCTACTCCATCATGTCCTAAATGCTTGAATCAATGAGTTGGTAAACCTATCACTAAAGATCAACTTCCCTATGGAAGAAGATACCTAGGAGGGCATGCACAAATAGATCTGAATTCTCTTAAATGCATTGATTGAATTGCAAGTCCTCTGGCATGTAAATAAGGTCTGGAGAAAAACAGCAAAAAGAAACAAAAAGATCTGAATTTTAAGCATCACCATTACAAACAGATCAGATCTTTTATGTGTAGGATTAGATCTTTATATGTGATAAATCAGATATTTATTGAGTTGAATCATGCCATATCTGAATCCGATATGAATACAAAGGGATCCTAATTTCAAGATTTGAATTTGATCCAATAGATCCCATTGATAATTCAAATTCAACACTTCAAACGCCGTCTCTTCCAGCATGAAAGCAAATACTAGCAGTCAAGGTACTTCAATCACAAGACTTAAGATAATAAAGCAAATACTAACTAAAATATAGCACTTGCTTTGAATCTGATGTATACTAACAATAGATCAAGAAACAGATGATCTGTTCCATTCATAGAACCATTCCAAACACACATGAAGAAGAGGAAAGAGGATCACTAATCAACATAGAAAATAAAAAAGAATTCACCCACATCAATCATCAAACACTGCCATGAACATCAACACCATAGCTAAAACCTCTGCAAAACCAATTCATAGAATGAAAAAAAAACACTAAAAAAAGCATCTACAAATCAAATCAATCAAAGTTCGATCTCATTGGCATATCAACTGATAAAATCAATGCTTGCTTGTTAAAAACAATACCTTTGAGAATGATCATGTTCTCTTTATTCAGAAGGCAAACTTGAAATGATGAGTTGAACAAAATTGTCTGACTGTTACAATATGTGGGCTATTGCCCATCCAAGTGGCAGGCCACCAGATGAAAAGACCCAATCAATCACCATGCATTTTAGAAATGTATATCATAGGTTCATAACAGCATTTCTCGATGAAACTTTATGCAAATAAATATAAAGAGGACGAAAAAAAGGATACTTACAGCAATGAAACGACAAATGACAGACTCAACAGTAGGCTGTCACCTTGTTACTACCAATATAGCTAACAAATCATGTTACTACCTCTACTCAGCTTTACAAATCATGTTTCACCAATCATCAAGGCTCAAAAAAGGAATTTGAAACAGGAATTCTCATCGATTTAGCAAAATCTTGTAAATTGTTTGTCAATCTACCTTTTAGGGTTTTTGAACCATCCTGAGAAGATGAGTCCTTATCCCAAGTGGTGATGTCTCATAGCCAACTTCATTCTTTATTTTTGTATTCTTTTCTTGATAAAATATTATCACCTTTGAATAAGGTCCCTTCACGGCCATCTTTTTTAGCCCACGGATTTGGAATACATTGAGATGGTGCATATTCTACAACAGTCATATATTGGGAACCTGAACAAAGAGTCAAACCTTGTTATATTTTTTCAAAAACAAGATAGAAACAATTAAAGAATTTATAAAATCTTAAAAACATAAAATACAATTTGACAAAATGATATGACAAGGTAAAAAGGATGGCCAAATGAGACATTAATTGAGAGATAATAGGGTCCTCATGATTTAGGACATGAATGGTGTCCCAACAAACCCATTTAGTTGAAATGGAGATGGTTCATCGATCTAGACTATTCAAGCATGACGGGAATGCACAAAATAATCATATCAACAGCAAAACTAGATCATGAGAAGTAGTTTCCCTATATCTTCCACAGAATGCACATCTCACCCCTCAACGACATTAGTTTTATTCAAGATCTTCAAAAAAGGTAACAACATAGAGCAGGTTTAGACTGGTTTGCATAATAGCTTCTTAATTCCTAAAGAGATTTCAAAAACAAAATTAGTTCTATTGCCTTGCGTTGAAGATCCTACAATTCCTCTGCTCTAGACCAAGGTGATGTTTCAAGATTTACAAGCAAAGCAGCAAGTCAATACTATAAACTACCTGCCTAAGATAATTCAATGCTTGTCTTTGGAAACATCTTTCTCAGGGACCTGAGATTCCAACCTTGGGTTTCATCTTCTCTGCAGCCCTAAAAAAAAGAAAAAAAAGAACAATCACAATGCAATGATGAGTTCTTAAGAGATGTTTATGGTGAAATGATTAAGTAACTGATCACAACCACAAGTTCATGCACAACATTTGAGAGCCACAAAAATACCAAAAATGAAAAATCTATCATCAGAATAAATTGTATAATCACTTCATGACATCAACCATGACCAACAGACTTCATATCATGTCAAACCAAAATCCCTGAAAATTGTTCCATGGCTGGGCAACAAACAAGTATGACAAAAATCATCACCAAGAGTTCAAATATTCACGGATATGAGAAATTTCACTTTTGGGATTTTGCAAAACATGAACCGTAGGGATGCCACAAATCTCCCAAAAAACTATGCATGAGTTGTACAGGTCAAAAATCAGGAATTGGATTTTGTTTTTGAATTTTTTTTTTCTTATCGAAGAAAACATCATCTTACCAAAAAAAAATTAAAAAATCATGATAATTCCTCTTAAATCATCCTCCATTAGGTGATATGGTTCTTTTCATTCATGGAGACCACTGGCCGTACAGTGTGCATCGGCAATCTTATCGCATCTCATGTGTTTTCCCATTCACTTCAATGAACCAATTGTAACACTAGTGATTAAAAGCAAAACGAGAGGCTCCAATTTCCAAATCCAAGATTCTTTTCTTTAGTAAATATCAACAATAGAATATATTTAAACAAATATGGGGAATGCTAATGTCCCAACCTTCATGGGGATGTTAGCAATATCCCCAAAGCTCTTGAATGACACATGGAACAGCCAAACATGGATCAGGATTGCAAAAGCAAACCAATACTACAATAACATCAACTTAGTTTTGTAAAATGGTATTGTACATATACTAAATAATAAAAATGAAGACACAAGAACGTATCAAATATCCTTTCAAATGCCATAAAACATCATTAGCCGTTGAAGACTAAACTCAAAACATGAAACAAGTAAGATATGTTATACAAACAAAACCACATGACTGAGCATCTATAATCACAATAAATATTCATAACCATCGCCACCATAAAAAGCATATCTATGTCAACAACAACTGAACTAAATCCTTCAATCTCTATAACAACTACAAATTACAGAAAAAGAAGAAGAAGAAGATCAAGAAATAAAAAAAGACCCATTGAAAACAATGTATCCAACAATCTTAAAACTACATGATAAAAAATCAAATTTCAGCATAACAGGAACTGATTATCACAAACTCTACTCGAACAAAACTACCTCAACAACGACATAAATTTGAATCTTTAAAGAAATTTCTACTCAATAAAAACACAAATGATGCATGCAATCCACCACAGAGTAGGAGGAACAACAGAATTCACAAACAGAATCAGTTCAATATATTGTATTTAATAATCTCAAAACTAGAAAAACAACTCAGTATCCTCTAAAGTTATCAATAAAAAGAATTACCTAGTAGCTCGAGAGAGGAAGACGGAGAGCCGGTAGAGGCAGCGCTGCTGAAGAGCCGGTGCTGTTGAATGAGGTGTGAGGATGCAGTAGCTCGAGAGAAGGAGAGGGAGAGGGAGAGTGCTGACGAAGGGAAAGGAGATAGAGAGGGGATTGGGAACGGAGAGAGAGAGGGATGAAGATGAGAGGACGGGTTAGGGTATGGAGTGAGAGAGAGAGAAATGGGGTGACACTTGGGCGCGGCCCCGTTTTGAGCGCGTGCCCAATTTTGGGCGTAAGGCCATGGACGGTTCTCTCAGGGGCTCCGTGGAGCCCACCATGATGTATTTGCATTATCCATTCCGTCCATTAATTTTAATAAATTATTTTAGCTCATCATCTTGAACATAATGTAGATTAAAGGCCTAAGTGGACCACACCATAGGAAGCACATGCGATTTAATCTCCATGTTTCCTACTGTGTGGTCCACTTTAGCCTTCGATCTAGTTGATTTTTGGTTTCATGCTTTATAACAATATTTCAAAATAGATGGACGGATTAGATAGAAATCATATAATTTTTTAGGCTGTATAGAGCCCCTTACACTACTGTTGATTATTAATGGTGTGGCACCTTTTCAGCTACGGATTAAAATCGTAGTAATTATAGCTACGGTTTATATCCGTAGCAAAAAAGTAACGTGGTCTGAATCCTTTGCCCCTTTTTTTGGTAGTGTAGCTTCTATTTTTTTAAAAAATAAAAATAAATAAATAATGGCTTACCATTGCTAGTGCATGCCCTGATAGATCAACTCATCTAAAAATTTCGAATTCAACAATAAAAGAAACGTGCACAACAACTTTCATGAATCAAATCATCCAAGTTATTCCCAATTGTATGAAATTCTTTACCCGCTATAAACACTTTACAAGCTAGCCAAAATAAATAATGACTCTCCCCCTTTTCTTCTTTTTCTTTTCCCTCCCTCTCGTTTTCTTTTTCTGGTTTTATTTTTTTTTGGAGTCTGTACTTTGCTTTTAGTTTTTTTTTTTTATTTTAGTAAGTGGTGACGTGGACCAATCAGGACTGGGCAATTAGGGAATCCCTGTTTACCAAATAACAAAGGATCTGGACTCATTTATATAATATTATCTTTTAAATTTTAACTATGTAAACCAAAAAAAAAATGCACGTTACAATCAAATATAATAAACATTGGCCTGCACATATACAGACTTTTTACTGGCATTTCCACATGCCTTTACTGGCGGTTACACAAGCATTTACCGGATTACTAGAAGGCGTCCCAATGCAGGTAAGATAAATTGTTTTTTGTATTTTTTTTATAGGGTTGGAAAATTTCTAAATATAAATAAAAGAAGTGGCAGACACCATGTAAGAGAGTACAATCTATATCAGAATAGGTACATGCATCTATGGAAGTGATATAGTTGATGGACTATTTAATGAGATTATACTTAAGGCATTGATATAATATTGTCCCAGTATGATGGGGCTACGCTTGAGAATGTGATACAGTTGACGGACTAAGTGATGAGGTTACCCTTAAGGATATGATATAGTTGTGTGATAGTGTGAAGTGGTCTACTTGAGAATATGATATGGTTGATAGACTATATGATAAGGTTGTGCTTGAGAATATGATATGGTTGTGTGACGGTGTGATATGGTTCCACTTGAGAATGTGATATAGTTATCGTACTATGTAATGAGGTTGCATTGGAGGATATGATATGGTTGTGTGATAGTATGATGTGGTTACATTTGAGAATATGATATAGTTGATATACCATGTGATTAGGTTGCACATATGCATATGATATGATTATGTGACAATGAAAAGTGGTTCCAGATTGAAGAATGCGATATGGTTGATGGACTATTTGCACTTGAAAATATGATATGATTGTGTGAGAGTGTGATAAATGATCTTCACTTGGGAATATGATATGGTTGATGGACTATGTCATGACATTGGATAATCCATGGTTGTGTGACAGTGTGATCATGTTACACTTGAAAACATGATATAATTGATGGACTATGTGATGACGTAACGCTTGAGGATATGATATTGTAGTGCGACTGTGTGATGAAGTTACACTTGAGAATGAAAGAAATTGAAGGACTATGTGATGAGGTTACACTTGAGGATATGATATGTGGTTGAGTGAGTGTGATGTGTCCACTTGAGAATGTGATACAGTTGATGGACAACGTGATGGAGTTATACTTAAGGATGTGGTATGGTAGTGTGATAGTGTGATAAGGTATGTATCCACTTGAGAATGTGATACGATTGATGGACAGCGTGATGAGTTTGCACCTGAGGATATGATATGGTTGTATGATAATGTGATGTGGTTACACTTGAGGATATTATATGGTTGATGGACTATTTGATTAGGTTGCACTTGAGTGCATGACATGGTTGAGACGATAGTGTGATGTGATTCCACTTGAGAATATGATACAGTTGATGGACTGTGTGATGAGGTTGCACTTGAGGATATGATATGGTTGTTTAAAAGTTGGTGTGGTGGATCCACTTAAGAATGTGATACAATTGATAGACTATGTGATAAGGTTGCACTTGAGGATATGATATGGTTGTGTGAGTGTGAAGTGATTTCACTTAGAAATGTGATATGGTTGTTTATTTTGGCGAACATTATAATTTATTTTTCTATTTCCAGTTTTCAATCTTCATTCATTTAAAACCCTCAAAAGAAATTACATAAAAAAATAGCAAAAAAGTAATAATAATAATAATAATAATAATCGTAGGTGATAAAGCAAAAGTAATAGTTACCTAGATAAATTCAAGTCACAAAATTTAGTTAAATAAGAGGTCATGTCAGTTGGTAAATAAAATGTCATGCTTGGATGTTGAATAGAGTTATCTAGGATACTGTACATCCCAAAACAGCACCAGCCCCAACCTGTTGAATACTAATTAAGGTAAGAAGCATCAAAATCAAACCCAACAATTAAGATGACAAAAATTGCAATTCAACACCTAAGCTTGGAGATATGATATTTGTTATACAAGTATGTTGTGTTTGTAAATCATCAAAAGTAAGCACCGATTCAATTGAAGAGCCTCAAGAGCCTCCAACAATCTCTAAACTTGTCACTTGCATGACTTCAATTTCCTTGATCATTATCGCATCTTAAAGGTAAAAATTCAATATGTAAATAGTATTTCATTACATCAATAAGTAAAATTTTAATATGTAATTTCATCAATTTTCAAAATTACTGTACATGAATTCTTGAAGACCCACAAAAAAGAAACATGCCTCACATAACGTATAATGCATTTAAACAACACAAAATGTATATTAATTCAAGTGGGCCCCACAAAAAAAAAAAGAAAAAAAAGAAGAAATGGAGTTCACCTTCCTCGCGTATCGTATAATGGACCTATAGTTGCACAAAATGTACATGAACTAGGATAGGCCCCACAAAAAAAAAAAAGACCCCACCTATCGTATAAGGCATGTATATTATACAAAATGTACATTTGTTATAAACCAAAAAAGAATAAAAAAAATATAGTCATTCTGAATTCTTAAAACATGCCAAAATCTGGGCATCCTTCGACTTGAACAATTATCCTTAGCACAACTGAATTACCCTCCTGCAGCATATAACGAAGGAGTTGTTGTTGCTTGAACTTCTTATCTGCATAAGCCCATCCATAACTGAATTGCCCTCCCGTAGCATATAATTCAAAATGAAGTTCACCCTCATGAAGATCCCATTAATAACAACACACCATTCCTAATTCAAAGCAATGCCTGAAAAAAAAAATGAATGAAAGCAACATATAGTTACACATTTAATCCACGTTTTGTATATTTGGGTTATACACTTGGAGATGTATATATTTACATTGTACATGAGAATGCAAAGAGATTTGAAGACAAAGATGATAGGGTTTTAATGATAGTGTGATTAGGTTGCACTTGATCATATGATATGCATTTATGTAAATGTGATGCATTTACATTTAGGAGAAAATGAAGGTGTGTGTGAGTTGGTTACACTTAAGAATGTGATGTAGTTGTAGTATATATCTGAGTTAGAATATGTGATGGGATTACCATTGAGAGTGTGATGTGGTTGATTGGGAGTATAACTTGGTTCCACTTTAGGATGCGAAGGGATTTTCAGTTAGAGTGGTCCCATTGCACTTGACAGTATCATATTGGTGATGAAGTGTGTGTTGAGGTTCAACTTAAGGATGTGATATGGATGGTGGAGTGTGATTGGCATACACTAGACGATCTGTTGTGCATTATAAGGAAGTGTGATGTGATTACACATAAGGGTGTGATGAGGATGGAGTATGTGATTATACTTAGGGGCTAAGATATTTTAGGAAAAATCTGAAAATGATTTAAGAAGATATTAGATACGATGAACCTTACCATATTCTATTTCGATAAAGGTCATTGTTCCTCTGTTCCAAATTTTGAATTACTGCCTCTTACCATGAACTGTTGGAATGCACCAGATGTAACAGGATACTACACAGTCAACATTCCATAAATTTTGAGTTAATTTCATTAAGATATAATTCAAATCAAAGTTCAAATTGAATAACAATTACTTTTTTAATTACTAAAATACCTAAGTTTACATATGCATATACTTTCATTTTACAAAACTAAACTATATCAGCTTTCCTTAAATGTTATTCATTACCTAGAGTAATTGTGTAAAGTTGAAATTATCAAGCATATGAAAATTTGAATCAACTTCATGCTGGATATATGGATGTGGTTGATCCATGGAAGGAAACAGCTGTGGTTGACACCAAGAAGGAGAGAGTTGCGGTTGAATCTGTGCTTTCGGTATATATTACGTGGTTATGGGGAGAGGCCCGACATTATTGTATACCTAACATAATGTACAAGTAAATATTAAGTTCATTGAAAAATTTCAATTTCACTATAAAATAAATTTTCATTCCTCTAAGGGTAATCAAAATGCTACCTGAGCAAATGGAGATTGAACATTAGAGCGTACTAATGTGGGCTGTTGATTGGGATGGACTGGATTTGGTGTATCTCTCTGCTCTTTCTGTCGACATCTTTTCGATTTTCCTCTCTCCAAGCTATTCTTAATTCTACGTTTACCACGACAATTCTCTTTTCTTTTAATTTCATGAGCTTTTTCTCTTACTTCAATGATTTCAGCGCTTTTTCTTTTGATATAATAACTTTCCATTGCTTTCTCATGAGCTTCTTTTTTAATTTTAATGATTTCACTTCTTTGTTGCACATCACCATCTTCGAATTTTACCCGATAAGCTTGAACGCCTTTTTCATTACTTAGGCTTTCAACATGTGATGAGGGTTCTTTTTCATTTTCTTTTGCTTTCAAAATCTTTTTCAAATCTTGTAACATCCATTCTAAATGCTTGGAAGCACATTCAAATGCTTCTTCACTTTCACAACCCATTGTTGCTAATTTCATAAAATTGCAAAATAAATTATTGTAACGCCGGGATTGTGATTTCTTGCTTTTGTCAATGGAGTCACTTCCACTACTTAATGAGGAGAATGAAATTGAAGCAGCTTCTCGAGTCCACCTTTTCAAGATGTACTTAGCCATGATATTTGTGAGGGTATGATTTGTAGCTTTTAATGCATGGGAACACAAAATACTCGTGAATTCAAACTTTCTACAGTTGCAAGTGATGGACTCGTCCATTGAGTCAACAGTAACAATGTGAAGATTTTGATTTCTTCTATTCAAAACTTGATATTTTCTGACTGTACCAGACTCATCTACTTGTTCCACTATTTGATCAAGGCTATCATCAAATTCTGCTTGAAATAATTTGAAAATAGTTGGTGTATATACACTAGTTGCGTGATTTAGGATGCTAACAGGAAAAGTTACAATTGGTGAACTTTGGGTCATTTTGAAATTGGCTTTTAATTCTGCATTTCGTCTATCATCCACCAAGCGTTCGAAATGTTCAAAAAATCTGATTATATTTTGACCAGGATGCAAGTATTTCTTCAAATCCTTATTTAAACTTTCACAACGCTGCGTGCTCTTCATATTTGCACAAAAACTATTCTTTCCATATACTAATGCCCACTTCTCCTTTTCATTGAATAACTGTTGTAACCATATAGTATCTGTGAGATTATATTTCATGATCATTCTTTCCCATGCTCCAAGAAATTCATGCTCCTCATCAAAATTATATACAAATCTACTAAAATCATTGCCAAACGACTTAGAAGAACAAAATAGATGACTTAGATGTTTGCAAGCATTCTAAAACATATGCCATACACAAATATGGTGAACCGTTCCAGGTAACTCTATCTTGATGGCATTTGACATAGCCTTATCCTGATCTGTGAGAATGGTTTGGGGTTCTTTTCTACACATTGCATCACAGAATGTTCTAAACAACTATCTGAAAGAATCGATTGTTTCATCGTAGAGGAGTGCAGCCCCAAATATAACTATCTGTCTATGATGATTAACACCAATAAATGGTGCAAATGGCCATCCATACTCATTTGTTTTATACGTTGTGTCAAAGCAAATCACATCTTCAAAATGTTCATAATCTAAAATCATTCTTCCATCTGTCCAAAAAATGTTGGTGATACAATCTTGAACATCAAATTGAATACAATAAAAGAACATTGGATCTTCAGCTTGCTTTCTTTTAAAAAATATCAAAAGACCTTCGTCATCAAATTTCTTCATTGCTTTCACCCTTTTCGTCCGTAAATAATTCTTGTAATCTACCAAATTATATCCAACATTCTGTCGACCACCGGCTTGTTTAGTCATGAAATCATATTTCGCTTTTGGCTTTATACCTGCATTATCACAATTATCGGCAACTACTTCTTAAGTAAATTTCCGTCGTGATCTCAACAAATGAGCTTCTTCAGGAGATGCAAGAATATGATTATGATCAATCTTAATATCAGTAACACGATATTTTCCGTCAACTCCCAATCTAATTTTCATATGTGCCTCACAACCTGTTCTTGTTTCATCCCGATGATGCTTCACATTAACATCACGTTTATCAAATGAACGTTTACCTTCTTTGGAACAAACAAAATCTCTCATTTTCAATACACCTGTCTTTTTGTCTTTTTTTACACTATGCTTTCGAATACTGAAACCGACTTTTCTTCCGAAACTATTGTAAAAATCATATGCATCTTTCTCTGTTTTAAACTCCATACTAATTTCTGGATTCGATACCTTTTCATCCATGTCTGGATCATTCATACCAACTTTCATTGCTGAGTCGATGTCTATATCACGTCATGAATGAGGCATAGAATCCACCAGGCATGGCGTGCAAAAAAGCCATAAGAGCTCTATTTTCAATTGACCTATAATGTCAAGAGAAATTTAACATGAGGACTAATTTAAAAAAAAAAATTGTATAATATATATAACCCGTCATCTAACATAAAACACTTCAAATAAATCTAAAAAATTTTTAAATAAATCTACGGGGTCACCATTAAGAGCAATCGACGAATGTTATCCCCAAATCCTATATAATCTGTGAGCCACTAGAGTTTTGAATGGCCTAATTAATGACCTATAATGATCAATCAAAGTAGTCTTGTGAACATTTTAAGAGGAGACATCCTTCCTTTGCGGCATGGTTTAAGTTGCAAATGATTTACAGGTGCCTGTTCTGTTTGGCTTTAAGCAGTAAATGATTTACAGGTAAATGATTGTGTGCGTTTGGATAGCCTGTAAAACATTTTAAGTCCTGTGAATGGAGAACCATTTGAGCCTGTAAATGAAATCCAAACTTTTTTCCTATAAATACTGCAAATCATTTACAGTCTGTCAAATGATTTACAGGCAAAAAAGGCCATCCAAAAGCAAGAAGATTAGGCAATCAGGGAATCCCTGTTTACCAAATAAGAGGATCCGGACTCAGCCTAGTTTTTGAGTTATATAATGAGCAGGACGTGGATCACCTGATGCATGGTTTGGATTCTTCACACATTAAAGTAGGCCCCACAAATTGAATTGAAATACGTCTGAGTATGTGATCATTCCCTATACTTATTATCCATACCATGATAAGTGCTTGGCTTTTTTGGTAATTTAACAAAACAATCAGGGCAATTAAGTTGGTTGGAAAAAACAATCTGGTTCCCTGTCCGTCACATGGTGGTACAGGTACAGCAATCCAGACCATTCAAATTGTTGCTTCCTTTTTAAATGAACCATCCACATTCTTTCTTTCGCATGGCCCAGATATCCTACACACATGACATGTTGGCAGGGAACACAGGGCTGGATAATGCATGTGATCATTCCTATCAGGTAGATCCACATGCTGCAACTGCTGCTTCACAACATCCATGCTTAAGATCTTGGGAAGTGATTCAGCATCCACCACAGCAATAATCCAATCCAGATTTATGCCGACTTCCTCTAACTCCGCTACAAACTTCTCTGGCTTCTCAAGCCCGGATGTCTACGAAACACACCCTCCTTTAACTTTTTGTATGAAAATTTTGGAAATCCGAAAAGCATCGGACTAAAAATTCAAAAAATTGGACTTTGAATGTATGCAAGTGAGGTAGGCAACGGAACCAACAAAGGAACAATACCTCTACGAGGAGGCCGTCGAAATTGTGCTTGCTATCGACAATCCGCTGCAGAGATTCTCTAAAAGGCCCGCTTACATCGCAACAACCGCAGCCTAATGGAAAATAGAAGGAAACATAAGGGCAATTTGGTAGTGAGAAAGGGAGGTGGTGAGGAATTTGGAAGAAGGAGAAGGGTATTTTGGGGATTTACTGACCGTGGGTGAGGGAGACTGTGGAGAGATTGAAAGCAGCGTTGAGGTGGGTGGAGTCGAGGAGGAGCGAGTCGACGTCCGAGTCGGCGAACTCGTTGACGAGAAGGGCGAGTCGGAGGTCACGAAACACACCCTCTTTTTCTTTTCCCTCCCTTCCCGTTTTCTTTTTCTGGTTTTTTTTATAATGGTTTGGTGTCCAGAGCTTTCTTTTATATTTTTTATTTTTTAAGTGAGTGGTGACGTGGACCAATGAGGATCAGGGTAACAGGAATTCTCCGTTTACCCGGTAACAGAGGATCCGGACTCCAAAAGATAAAAACGAGGTAGATCCAAATCTCAGGTGAACTATACAATAGGGATTGAATTTCCACCATTAATATGATACTCGGGCTGTGTATGACGATTGATACGCAGGCACTGAGAAATTGTACAAGTGGCATGTATCAGCTCAAATAATCTGGATATTTTGTGAATCGCACTGTCTCCAAATCACCTTCTCAATATCAGATTAGTTGAGAAGTCCTAACCTTTGATTAATGGACACTTGTTTTTGGGAACAGGACCGTTGGATTTTTATTTTTCATTTTGAACCATCCAACAAATGTCCACCTATCCGATGGTCAGATTATCAAGCAAGCTTTTCTTTTTAAAAAATAAAAATAAAATTACATATCTACATTGGGCATGATAATTTTGACGTTTTAATTTGACCGATTGTACGCCACGTGTGCAATTTCTAAGTGCCACCTAAAATGGTCTCAAAAAATGGATGAACGGTGTGAATATTATAAATACATCATTGTGGGGCCCATGGAACTGTGATATCCTTTGAAGGGAAACGGATTGGCTACGCCCCCTGACACCGGCCAATGGCTGATGGTCGGTGCTATGTGGGCCCCACCATGATGTCTGTTTTCATCCACGCCGTCCATCAATTTTTATAGATCATTTTACGATATGAGACCAAAAATGAGATATATCACAGTCTCAAATGGACCACGTTACAGGAAACAGTGTTGAATGAGCGTCGACCATTAAAAACATTTTGGGGCCATGGAAGTTTTGGATCAAGTTGATTTTTGTTTTTTTCCCTTCATCTGGGCCTGTATGACCTAATCAACAGTTGGATGTCAAATAAAAAGTACAGTGGGCCTTAGGAAGATTTTAATGGTGGATATTCAATTGCTATTGTTTTCATGTGGTGTGGTCCAATGAGATTTATATACCTCTAATTTTTTGCATCAAGCCCTAAAATGATATGTAAAAGTGGATGAACGGAATGGATGAAACACATACATCATGGTGGTGGGGTCCACAGAGCACCGACCACCAGCCACGGGCTTGGTGTCAGGGGGAGTAGCCAATCCGTTTCCCCGTGGTTGTGTTATATCCAAACCTTACGTGGGCAAAACTCTGTGGGCCCCACCAGATCATTTTAAGGGCATGACCCAAAAATGACGCGGCCCAGTCAACCGGACATGGAAGCTTGGTCCAAATCTTCCGTGGGTTTTCAAAGGTGGGCATTCAATCCCCACTGCTTCATGTGGTGTGGTCCACTTGAGCTTTGGATCTAACTCATTTTTGGCATAATGCTAAAAAATGATGTAGCAAGATGAATGGACGGCGTGGATAAAACACATACATCATCGTGGGGTTCATAGATTTTTGCATGTTCTACCCCAGTCCGGAAAGGAAAACCTTACGTAGCTAAGTATATATCAGGTTAATTTCTCTAACATGGAGAAACGAATCGACGTCCATGAAATCCACGCCGTTCAACGGGTACATCGCCCCTGGTTTGGCCTTGAACCCAAAATCAATTTGATTCAACATTGAGGTGGGCCATCCAAAAAAATGTGCCTAAAACCTCTAAACTCACATTATATGGCCCAGTGAGATGCTGATTTTGGGTGATCTTTTCATCCTGGCGAGGCTACCTGAATTGTGATAGTTCCATCCTATTTTATGTGGCCCACCTGAGTTCTGGACTATGATGATTTTTTAGTAGGTACCCTGTGCCCGGGCAGTTATGTGCACTTGCGTTGGACCTGCCTCAGTTTCTGTTGTACCTTAACATCATCTGATAAAAGGGATGGACAGCATGAATAAACAGATACATCAAAGTGCCCCCCACAGAAGGGGTGGGGGTAGGAGGCAATCTGCCTCCGTAGTTATGTGCCCTTGGGCATGGGAAAACAGGCAGATCAAAAACACAAGTGGGCCACACTAAATGAAAAACAATGGGAGAAACCTTCCTGAAACCGTTCATAGGATTATTACCACTTAGATAAATTGTAGGAACAAATATGGTTAGGTGTTCAATCTCCACTATTTTGTGTGATAGTGGACGCGAGTTTTGAATCTTCTTTACTTCCTCCTTATCATGGTCAACCCATAAGCATTATGATGTATAAGGCTAATATTTTATTTGTTTTTAGAGATTGCATAAATCTAACCCTTTCAAATACCATGTTCATTTAAGGTTGGATTAGGCCGTCCTACATCAGAAACCTTCCCCACTGTTTTGTGTGGTACGGTGGACGTGAGTTTTGAATCATGTCTTGCCAAACGGCCCAACCTAACCCAATCTATCCCCACTTGAATTTGCTCAACCCAGACCAGACCCAAATTGCTCAAACCAAACCAGGTCCAGCGAAACTGGACCCATATTTGCTAAACGCCAGCCCCATTAAAATTCAAATTGGGTTGCCATTTTCTGACGAGAACCCAACCCAAGGACCTTGACAACCGGCCCAATCCGACCAAACCAAACTTGGGTTGGGGCAATCAGGTCCTGGTTAACCTGAAAACAAGTTACAGCCCCAATTGAGACACCACCGGCAGACTGTACACATGGCAGGGCAAACTGGGTCTGGAGCATACACATAACAGGGATGTATCATGGATGGCCCATGGTTCAAAAATCACACTGGTCGGATGATTCTAGCCCACGAAATTTATACCACTAACCGATTTTGCTTTCTCCCATTCAGCAATATGGGCCATCCATGGTAAGCTCCACCATGTGGCTAGTCCTAACTCAGCATGCATATGGTGGGAGGGTTGCTCTGTCATAATACAATAGAGACCGTCTGTATCATTTAGAAAAGCCAAAAGACCAAGAAAAATCAATCCCCTAAACAAAGAAAACTGATAGCATTTGCAAAAAACTGTGCAGTCTCAACTCTCCACCGTTTTATAGTTTCACAATCATTCAATCCTCAAAGAGGCTATGGGTGGCTCATATGTACGTGCCTTTTCCTATGTAGCTACTACCAGTGATATCAACTTGGTCTGTACAAGAGAATGCTCAGATCATCTGCATGCAAGTTGGGTCTTCCAAGAATTGCCTATTGAAGCGCTAGGCTCTCCCAGCGTGGAAGTAGCTCCTGATGAAAACATCACAAGCAAGGGTTAATAAAGGAGTCAGTCCAAACATACATGAGCAGAAATACCAAAAGGGAAATGCACATCAGGTGGGCCACACATGCATCGAGCATGCTTCACATTTCTGCTTTTAAATTTAGTTAATTCTTCTCACATTCATGCACTTGCCTACCTGATGAGTGGACCGGCCTTAGCAAGAATCATACAAAAGACAGCTCGGGAGGGGATTATCCATTATAGCTGCTCACACCCGAATCACAAAATAAAGGAATCAGGTGGGGGCAGACTACTCATTGCTAGGATGGTGGGCCCCACACCTGATATGCTTCAGGTGAGTCTCCACACATGACGACTCTCCGGTCAACACCAGGAGGTTTTGATCCCTTGCACTGAAAATTTTGGTGTATGGAATCACAACAAACAAGACTCGAACAAACATGCTAAAGTAACAACGTAAGACTCAGACAAACATGCTCCGAACCGAAGCATACCTCGAGCAGGACATGCTCCTGTGACTGCACCTTTTTACGCAATTCAGCTGCAGGTACAACCACCAACTCCTGTTCCACAACCTGTAACAGAAATTATAATTAAAAATAAAAATAGAGTAATTTAAAAAGAAAGACCCATGTGTTCTCATTGCTAAATGAGATTGTGTTCTAAGATATGCTACCATCCATTGGCAGCAGGGAGGAACCCTATGCACATGGAACTTTCAATTTTCATCAAAGTTCAAAATTTCCTCCGCATGGGGGTTCCACTGATCACCATAAATTGATAAGGGCGGCAATGGACTGAGTAGCCCACCCAACCTGGCTTGGCGAAGGGCTTGGAACTACTAGATTGGCCTGCAGACCAGGGTTGGCCTCACATGCATGGGCCAATCAATTTTCGTGTCAGGCTTGGGCTCAAGTAAAAAAAACCCAAACTAGCCTGGCTCAAAATGGCCAGATCCAACTTCATATGTACGTGTGTCACATCCCACAATTATGGCATTCTAATCCTTGGTTAGGCAATCCATCCATCACGAATGTAGACCCTCATTACATTCCTTCATCCTTATTTCATTCCTCTGAAATGTTTTTTCTTTTCTTTGGGTAGATTAGGAAAGTTCAATTGGAAAATTGAGATGATATCAATTTTTGGGTTGAGAGGGATTGGATAGGCTCAGGCCCAACCAATTTTTCGGGCTCAGACTAGGCCTACTGTTCTAGGCCCATGCTAGGATTGGGCTGGGCTCGGGCCTTACACATTGGACCGGAACCTGGCCTAACCTGGGCTGGCCTAAACCAGCCCATTGCCACCTCTATCAACCGGCCAAATCGGTTCAACCTAGGTCCAACCATATTTTTGGGCTCAGGATTGGACCTGGTTGTCTAGGCCCATGCTGGGCTTGGACTAGGCTCGGGCCTCAAGTATTAAGTGTTGGGGCGCAAGGCCAAAACCAGCCCATTGCTGCCCGCCTCTATCAATGGATGGTTGGAGATTTTGATATATAATCTCATATGCAGCAATAAGAACACATGATTACTTCCATTTCTTTTGGTGGAAGAACAACTCTTCAAGTTCATTAGCAGATCTCACACACAACTAATTGGATAATAAAGTTACCATCCAACTAGCTAATACATCTGAACATGCAAACAGCATGGAATATCCAACCCATCCAAAAAGATTTGCTGCACCATGAAGAACACATTATGCAAAAAATCAGGCCAATCCACTCATCAGTGAGCCACAGCATAGAAAACAATGGAGAGCCATCAATCCGATCCAAAGCAGTTGTCACCCACCTCAAGTTGGCTTGATTTTTGCTCTAGATGATCTTCATCAAGGACCAACCTTCAGATGTCATTCACACATGACACAATGCTAACTATGTGCTAGTTGGGCGATTCTTATTGACCAACAAGTTGCATGTGAGACCTCATTATTCTTTATTTTCAGGATTTTTACATTTAATTATTACAATTTGTCATTGAAATATAACCTCCTGCTATTTTAATCATGTAGATGGATTTGTAATAAAATCTGAGTGTTATAAAAGACTCCATGTTTGACACTGCAAGTCCAATCAGGAATCATGAACCTTTACCGATAGTAGCCACCGATAAAGAATAAAGAAACCCTTTTCCGATATGATAGTAGGGAATCAAATAAACTAAAACGCACCTTTAGTAATTTCTCTTGGCTGCTAGGCTGCAAGTAGTGGGAAACTCTCTCCCTTTCCTGATTCAGGCATTGCTCGACCTGAGAATTTCCACAGAAAACCAAAAGTCATGTTCCTGACTGGTACTAAAGACATACAATCATATTTTTTAAAGGAATTGATGTTGACATCCACCCTGGCTAATACCAACAATTTTATTTTTCTATTCATGGAAAGACGATAATATGATTTTGTACAATTGCGTAACCAAAAGTACAAGGGTGGGTGCATCCATCAATCATGGTGGGCTGTGGGTGTAAATAGGTTTCCCTTTATAAAAACTCAATGATCCTAATCAAGCAGGAATGACCTTTAACATGTATTCCATAAGGGAATGCACAGAAATCCATTCTGAAGCCTTTCGAGAATAGTAAGCAGTGGTATCTTCAAGCATTGCCAGTTCAAAGTCCTTATAGATATCCATATTTTTCTTAGGATAACTACATCCTTTACTAATATCCACAAAGAAATCCAGAACATTCTTTACTAGGCCTTGATCGATCTGCCTCCCATTGCGCTCTTGATTAATCTGAAACATGAAAGTGTTTGTCAACTGAGTTTGAATGAAAGGGACTGGTTCTACATTTAAGATACAGGATTCTACATACCAAGGATATAACAGCATCTCTGAATTTAGCATTTAAGTCTCGGCAGACCTGAAAAAGATATGATTAAAAGCAATCCTGAACAATTCAAGCACTTAAACGATTGTCACGTCACATTGATGGTATGCAGTTAACAATCCTGATACATAAGAGAGGAACATTAACTGCACACTTTTGTGGACATGAGTTCCCATGGGGACAACATGGCAGATGTGTACAGCATCTTGACGACTCATTCAGTGAGTCAAACCATAAAGGACCATGCCCTGAAAATCACACCAATTAGATGGTCCTAACACTGGACTTAAACATAAATGGAAAATGGTCTTTTTATTCCTCATATCAAGCGCTTAAATGTTTGTCATGGCACATTGATGGTAAGGAGTTAACAATCCTCTACAAAGAAAAAGAAAGACAATGCAAACTGCAAAGAAATAAAGATTCTCGATATGAAAGGATAGAACAATTGACAGATGATGGGCAAATAAAAATATGGATACACGGGTGGAACGTTTACCAGATCACGGAAACAACAAATGCCAGTCTCATAAATTGAAGCATGCTTCGTCCGTGGAACATAGAAGCGATCAAGATAACCAAAGAATCTTGATTGCCATTTGACCATGACTCGGTAATTTGACCACATTTTCACAAGTTCTCTTAACATATTATCATCATGCTTCTCCTTTAAAGACGGGAGTACCTGAAATTACAGAAAGACATTCAAGGTTAATGTGAAAAGTACCGATTTTCTCTTAACTTTGAACAAAAACATTTCCATAGGTGTAAATTGACAAGAACAAAGTCACAAACTAATTAGTAAACATCTAAAAGATATCAACTAGGCATCGAAAAAGAATTAGTAATTAGAAAACGTATAAATGTATCTAAAGGTGTAAAATATAAAGAAATGAGAAATGCTCCAGTGCTCCTTGTTGCATCCGTTCACTTGGACAGTCTAATCGATCAATCTGAACTGTCTATTCACTCAAGAACATATTTTGTGGACTGCAATGCTAAAATTCAACTGATTAGATGATCCAAGTCCAATCCATCCTCGATTTGACCTTATTTTCTCTAGCAATCTCTTTTCCAAACATGGATGGTATGTTTATAATTGCCTAACAAAAGTGATTCTTTAAGATTAAAGCAATTTATGATGGACTCTAACAAATAGATGGATCAAATTGTCTATTGGACCTATTTTCGTGTAAACAATCTTGACTGTCAATATTAAAGACCATCATGACAAGCTACCACACCACCTTCCCTTCCTTCCCTATTCCTCCACCATGCCAAGCCCAAAGGAGGTCTTCAACAGACTTCGGCATCACCCACAGAGAATTGAAAACTCCAAGAAAGCACGCCCACACCTTTTGTGCAAAAGGGCAATGGGTAAGAAGATGATCAATCGACTCAACATCATCCATACACATCATGCAAATGTGGGAAGGATCATGGATTTCTTTTGGAGGTTATCTATGGTGAACACCCATTTCCTACCTACTACCCAGACGAAAGCGGAAACTTTAGTAGGGGTTGGTGTTTGAAGTACTGGTATCGCTACAAGTTTCGCTTGCCAGGGATATGGAAACAGTATCGATATCACTGATAATATCGTCAATAACCAGAAATGCAGAGAAACATTGGGAAAACAGTGGACATTTTTCATTGAATTTCAGAAAATGCTAAAATACACATATTTGCATATTTAGGAATCTAAAAATTGAAAAAAGAATGCATAAGCAATAAGTTTCCATTTAATGGGAGCCTAAAAGCATGTGTTGTCGTAACTCGTAAGAAATCAATGCAACCATCCCATCTATCCATCTAACCATCCTTCCAACAATCAAACCTTCCATCCAAACATCCATCGATATTTCAAAATATCGACAACACACCATATTTAGCTAGGAAATGGTCGAAAAGGAAATGAAAGACTGTAGTCTTGATATCGCCCATGTTACGATAACAATAAATTGCGACATGATCGATATTATCATCGAGAATTTGAACAATGCATGCAACCATGCGCGCCCATAAAAAATCTAAATGGAAATTTTTTTAATAAACAGATTTTTTTCGATATTGATACATTCAATATTATCAAAATATCATTGATATGTTGGTGATACATGCGACACTCGGAATTTACACAGTAAAAAGTATTGGCAATATTGATACATTAGTGATACAAGAAACACTTGGTACACAATTGAAAATATTGGCGATATAGATACATTGACAATACTTGGCAATACATAGCAAATACCTAGAATTTCTGATTTCTGAGACTACCTGTGTTATTGGTATTGTTGAGGTTGAGATACGGGTAATATTGGGAATATTTCGATAATATCGGGAATACTTTGAACAATGGTGAGGGCACCACAAAAACAAAAGAGGAACAACTAATAATTTGGCATGTCTTGCAACGATGATTTCTGAATCAAGTCGTAGAAAGATCGAGCAAAGAAATGACTCAAGCCATGCGCATGCCATACCATGGAATCTTTATCACCCACTGAGGGCAAATAACCTTGTAGCCAGTCCAAAAGCCTAACAGAATCACTCACTTCCTCGTCTGACAGATCCCTCCAACAAAGAGGAGACACACTACTAAGCCTCCACAGATGGAATAACAATGAATCCAAACAATGCCTTTCTAGAGAAAGGCGGGCCAATCTTGGAAAGTCCTCCTACAACAGTCTTCCACCATACAATGCCTCCTCCTAAAAACAAACACACCTCCTGTCTTTGAGCAAGAAGGACACTCCCTCACTAAACTTAAGAGAGATCTAAGTGACCGCCTTCCACAAACCCGAAGCCTGATAGATGAAGATCTCTTAACAACCTTTGCTTGTTACTACCTCTCTCTACAACCTCCCCTCAGTGCTAAAACCCCACAACAACTTAGGTTAATAATGCTTGGTTCATGGCTCCCAACACCCTAATACTAGCTCCACCCTCGGCAACTGGCTTATAAACCTCTTCCTATATGATGAGATGAAACTTGTGCTTCTCCTCCACCCCTCTCCATAGAAATTCTCACCTTAGCTTGTCCAAATCTATCTGGTATAGATTGAGGGCACCTAAAAAGGCACAAAGTACAATGACATATTGATAAAATCAACTTTAATTAGAGTTAAGCACCCTCCCAATTAAAGATGGCGATGCTTTCAGCTAAAGAACCTTCTCTTTGTCCTCTTGATGACCTTATCCCAAAGATGCTTAGCCAACTTTCGAATGGATAAAGGAAGGCCCAGAAAAGTAGAAGGGAAAGACCGAACCCCGCACCTAAAAACATTGACCAGCCTTGACACCCCATCACTACCCATGTGGATACCCAACAACTCGTTTTTAGAAATACCATCACTACCCATGTGGATACCCAACAACTTGTTTTTAGAAAGATTAACCTTTAGCCCTGATACTGCCTCAAAACACCTAACTATCTTCCACAAATTGTCCTCCATAATAGTGTCAACATCACAAAACACATTAGTGTCATTGATGCATTGGAGGAATTATCGACCCACCCATTTCTGCCACCTTAAAACCACTTATTAAACCAACCCCTTGACCTCTGTGTAACACTTTGCTTAGAGCTTCCACAGCAACCACGAATAGGTAAGGAGAGAGGGGATCCCACTGCCTAATACCCCTTAATGCCTTAAAGTATCCTTTGGCGACCTATTGACCAAGACCAAAAAAAGCAGTTGATAAAACACATTCTCGAATATAACTTCTCCATTTCTGCCTGCACCCCATTCTATCTAGCATGTAGTCAAGGAATTCCCAATTCTTTCCATCATAGATATTAAAATTAGATTTCTTTGTAGGCTATGAACATATACAACATTTTTAAGCACCAACTCTAGGCTGGATGAAAGAAATAATTCACATTTCCAGCTCCAAGGACCGCATTAGAAGAATTGTTACACATAACAATATTTTATTAACTTCATTCATGAAGGCTTCATCAATGTGAACAACATCCTCAACAAGATGAATGTTCGGAGTTTTTTCACATGGTCATAATGCATACTACACTGAGAAACAAAGTGACCTAAGACAAACAAAACAACCTCAGGGTTCATTCTCTTGTGGTGGCCATTGCAGCTTCCTCAGAGTAACACATCGACAATGAATGCTGGCATATCATTGGGTATTAAATTACCCTTGACTAGCATGATAAAAGCATTTTCCAAAACTTCCTTTGAAGTATCTTTTCCTGCTCTGGAATTTGGAATATCTTTATCTTCTCTTTCTGACTACATGTTCCATTAACGACATGAACTTGACTTCTGGATTCAGTGTTCATTTCTTTCTTAACTTGTTATTCAACAATTAAATAATTGAAGAGATTTTCAAGTGAGTAAAATTCAGCATGTTGAAGAGAAATCTTTGAGATCGTCCAAGAAGAGGAAAGACTGGACAGGAAAGTGAGAACATGTTTCTTCATGGATAGATATTCTCCAGCAGCAATAAGTCGAGCAAAGACGGATTGAAATGCTTAAAAGTTCTCAAAGACTGACTTACCCTCACCCATCTTGAATGCATAGCAAGAGGACAAGAAGCGAATCCACAGATACTTTGATATTCTGGACATGCCTTTTCTGGAATCTTCTCCATAATCCTTTATTATAAGCAGTTTCCACCATAAATCTATTGGGCATATGCCCTTTCTCTGTTCTTCTCCATAAATCTTTTCTTGTAAGCAGAGTCAAATCTATTGCAGATATCTTTGTTGGACATGCAAGAAACAAATGATTTAACATGGCATTCAGGATAGTTTCCAAACAAAGACAGTTGTCCTTCTCCCACTTCTCATAATTCCTTGTCTCAGTGGCGAAACTATTTACAGTGGGTTCCACCAATGGATCTGGCATGCAGAACAACTCTATTGACATTGGCAGAAACTTAACTTTCTGTTGCCAAATAAGAAAGTTGGGATTAATTTAGTTGATCCAATTTTACATGTTATTTAATGATTTTATTTTTTCTTTGAAAGATTACATGTTATCCAATGAGTTCATCTATAGTTTCTCAAAGAATGACACAAATCGCCAACAGATTTAGGTGTGAGAGTTGGGAAGCGTCTATTTCAAAACATTTGCAAGTATAAATAGTTAGGATGAAGCATTCAAAAGAAAATAAATAAATCGGAAGTGGGATTAGGAGTGCAATTCAAAGTGGGAGTGGCAACTAGTTAGAAGGAACGTGTGGTTGATCTCTTCTCTATATCTTGAAGGATCAAAAGGTTAGAATCACGGATTTATTTTATAATGCTTTGCTGAGGGAATTGTTCTCATGGGGCCAGGTCAAAAAGCTACAATGCAAGAGACTATCAGGCAAAACTATGGAGGTGCATCTCCTCCTCATCCACCCTACTCTATTGGAAACATCCTCCTAGATCCTTATTGGTCCTCGTCAATCTCTAATTTTGGGTGATAACACTAAAACATTCGAAGAAGTCACTTGGGGCCTGTTTGGATTCATAAAATTAAAAAGCGTAGGAAAGGAAATAATATTTCTTGGGAAACCTCATTTCCAGCAAAAAAGGAAACATTGTTTTCCTTGTTTGTTTTTCAACAATATTTTCATAGATTAGGATCTATTTTCAAATTTGTTGTTTGGCAAAACAAAACAAAATTTCTTGGAAAACTATTCTAGGTAGTCACTAGCGTGTGCTAGATTAGCATGTGGCACATGCAAGATGCTTGAAGATGGATAACGGCACATGTGGCATACGTGGAATATGTGGGCACTTGATGCTGAATTGTGGCACACATGGTACATGTGAGGTGCTTGAAGTTGTTCAATGACACATGGCACAAGACACACATTGACGCATTTGACATGTGGGCATTTGAAGCTAGATGGAAATAGGGGTGTACACAAGGTGTCTCGTATCGGTATCGGTTGGCGTAATGGTGACCTCCAAAACCGATACGGATACGGGGGCGTAACGGTGATACGGGGGCATAACGGCCCGTAACGGCGCAAAATTTTTTTTTTTGCCAAAAAAATATGAAAAAATATGGATTAAATCCGGAATATTCTAAGCATTCCAAATATGCATTCATTTATAAATTGGAACATGTTTATGGTGGTGTAACGGTCCACTCTTTAGTGAGAAGTTGTATCGGACTGTCTGATGAATTTATGAACCAGATAACCTGAATTTGACTACAAATTTCATATATTTAATTTTCTAACTATCTACTATCAATGATAGATATATTAGAATGAATGTAATATGAAAATATCTTACATTTAGGTGTTTGCAATTATTTTTGAGGGCCAAAATTCATGCGTAAATAGAAAAAAAATATAAAATGGCACCCCAAATATGTAAAATGCACATTAACATGTTCTACTATGATTAACACATCATATGGCATCATTAAAACAGCAAAAGAATCATTAAAAAATGATTTTTCGAATTTTCAAAAAAAGGGCCGAAATAAATGCGTAAATAGAAAAATATATATATATATATATATATATATATATATATAAAATGTCACCCCAAATATGTAAAATGCACAATAAAATGTTCTACTATGATTAACACATCATATGGCATCATTAAAACAGCAAAAGAATCATTAAAAATGATTTTTCGAATTTTCAAAAAAAGGGCCGAAATAAATGCGTAAATAGAAAAAAATATAAAAAAAATATAAAATGGCACCCCAAATCTGTAAAATGCATATTAACATGTTCTACTATGATTAACACATCATATGGCATCATTAAAACAGCAAAAGAATCATTAAAAAATGATTTTTCGAATTTTCAAAAAAAGGGCCAAAATAAATGCGTAAATAGAAAAAAATATAAAAAATATATAAAATGGAACCCCAAATCTGTAAAATGCACATTAACATGTTCTACTATGATTAACACATCATATGACATCATTAAAACAGCAAAAGAATCATTTAAAAATGGTTTTTCGAATTTTCAAAAAAAGGGCCAAAATAAATGCGTAAATAGAAAAAAATATTAAAAAAATATAAAATGGCACCCCAAATCTGTAAAATGCACATTAACATGTTCTACTATGATTAATACATCAAATGGCATGATTAAAACAGCAAAACAACCATTAAAAACTGATTTTTCGAATTTTAAAAAAAGGGGCCAAAATTCATGCGTAAATAGAAAAAAATATTAAAAAATTATTAAATGGCACCCCAAATCTGTAAAATGCACATTAACATGTTCTACTATGATTAACACATCATATGACATCATTAAAACAGCAAAATATATTAAAAAAAGTATAAATACCTATTTTTGACGAATTTCTGAAAAATGGCCCACCGAGCTTTGATTCAAAAAAATCTATAATATAATGTGTTTTTCTATCAAATACCTAGCTAAGGTTGGTCGAAATTAGTAGTAGAAGGAGTTAGAAACAGTTTGGAAGCAAGAGGTTTCAAAAAAACAGCAAAAACAGAGCTAAAAAAAAAGTTACCGTTTCGGGCCCGTAACGGCCCGTTACGCCCGTATCGGTCCCGTATCGGCCGATACGGGTACAAAAAATCGAATCGGCCGTTTCGGCCCCGAAACGGGTAACGGTTCGTACCGTTACCGTTACGTATCGGCCGATACGGCCGATACGTAACCGATTTGGCATACCATGGGTGTACACAAACCGAGTTAGTTCGGTTAGCTCGCTTGACTCGACTCGAAAAGGCTTGATTCGAAGTTGAGTTTGAGCCGTGTCGAGCTGATTTTTTTAGCTCAAAAAAATTTCGAACCGAGTTCGAGGTTGCCCGAGCTTGACTCGACTCGGATCGAACCCTAACTTGAATCGAACTCGGATCAAACTAGTTCAGTGACTCAGTTACTTTGATATTGATGTTACTCACCAAGTGTTTGATGAAATGACTCAACGAAGTGTCAGCTAGTGGCAAGGAAGGTATGTATATGAAACAAATACCATTTTTTCTTGATTTTGATGTTGCCTACAAGGTGTTTGATGAAATACTTATAAACATCTGCTGTTATTTTACATACAGCGAGAAATTGAAAGTGCACATGTGTTTGTGAAAATGCCGTAGAGGCTCAAACTCGGCTCGAACTGGCCCGAGCTGCTGATTGAACCGAGTCGAGCTGGCCAATCATGCTCGAGGACCGAGTCGAGCCGAGTTCGAGCTGGGGTCAGCTAGTGGCCGAGCTGAGTCGAGCTGAGGCCAGCTCGACTCGGTTCAACTCAGTGTACACCCCTGGATGGAAACACTTGTGCACATTGGCACCATTGGTACATGTGGCGTATTTGGAGCGATTGAAGATAGATGATGGCAAGTAGCACATTGGCACAATGTGAAGTGCTTTGCACATGTTGGGCATAAGAGAAGATTGGTGGTACATGTGGAAGATTACCACATGTGGGGCAGAACAAGAGACAATAGATGGTGTCACATGTGGCAATTTGCACATGTGGGGCGCAAGGGAAGATGGATCATAACGCAAGTGGCACATTGGCACATATGAGATAGTGGCACGTTTGGGGTATAACAAAAGATGGACGGTAGCATAGGGGCATCAGTGGGGCATAATAGAAAATGGACAATGACTCGTTTGACACATTGACACATGTAGCACATGTGAGGCAATTAAAGATGGATGGTGGCACATTTGGGCTTAACCCTAAAGAAACCCATTATCCTTCCATCATGGAAAAATTGCCTTTCTTAGGGGTGGAGGTGGGAATATATATATATATATATATATATATATATATATATATATATATATATTCTAATAAAGATAGAAAGAGGAAATGGTGTTTCCTCTCCTTTCCATGAATCCAAACAGGTCCTTAGAGGAATCTCCAAGTTTCCAAAGCTTCATAGTTATGACCGTTTCTATTAAAGTTGCATTGCAAGTACTAGATCCCTTTAAGGTATCTCCTAGTTATCAATTTTAACTAAAGCCTCACATCCATGAACATTCCTACTAAAGTTGCATTCTACATGCTCTATTAATTTTTGAAGCTCCAGATTCCAAATATGTTGATCATTATCCTGCTTTCGCCCTCTTCTCTCCCTGATACCGAACAGTTACTTCTCTTGACACCTTTACTTCGTACATGTATAGATAGACAAACAAACAAGTAGATGATTGTTTTACTCGGGATTTTTGTGATGCCAATCCCTACCAAAGCATTTAACACTCTATACCAATTTCTAGCTTTTGGGATCTGCATAAACAAAATCTAGATCAATTATATTGTGTATGGTGTATGCAAGCAAATATATTAAGTGCACTAACAGAAAAAAACATACATGCTTAATAGCCAAATGGGCATTTCCTTTTAGGGTCCAAGTTGGTCAAACATGAACACATGATCTCACAAAGTTACCAGCCACTCACACATCCTTTAATGACCATAATAGATTTTATTTAAAGAAACACACCCAATTGATGTGAAACAATCGTGGCCATGTCCAAACATGCACTATTCATCCTTCCACATGCAACAATGACTTTAGGTAAATCATAGACATGATGAAACTACTATGATCTGCAGGCCTAAGATACCAAAAACACATTTTTATGTGTATGCGCGTGTGGAATTTGAAATTTTATCTTACCATATAAGTGATGCACTCTTCCATAAATTCCTTAAACTTATCAAAAACAATCTGACTTTCGAAGTGAATGCCGGGCTTTGTGCACAATGTAAAAACGGATCTGCGAAATGAGTGAAGGATTAATGTGATAGGCATTACCAAAAAAAAGAAAAAAACTCAAACCAAGAAAAAAAAAGCTCTGTTTTGGCAATAGAGGATACCCGTAAAATCTCATATACTCTTTGCTGGTAAATTTCATCTCAGGGTTTGCCACCATAATTTCTTTTCCCTTTGCAAAGATCTCTTTGATGATATCCCATGGATCCATGGTCCTTGCTGCCTTTATAAGAATTAATGTAGGAAATTACAATCTCACTCGTACAAAAAAAATGATAATATATAAACAAAAAGTAATCAAGAGTTAAGTGGTGAAGTTGATCTAAAGTAAATGGATAACACAGAGCTCTTTCCAAACATGTCGTGATCAAACGAGCTTGGTTTTTTCGTGCAGAACAAGGGAACGTACAGCATGGTTCATAATTGTCCATCTAGTACCAGGGAACGTACACCACATAAATTACATCATCTAGTGATGATAACCATCCAAATCCAGTGACGATAACAATCCAACTGATGCGCTTTTCCCCATTGAGAGCCATGGGTATATTTGTTTGTTACCACCAATTTGAAAGCAGTTTATTAAGACTGGCCCATCAGGTTTCCAGTTCTGACCTACCACAATTAGGAAGTCCATGTGATGGGCATGGACTCAGCCAATGATATATTCCCATGATTCCATTGATGGGGGTTTTGTTTGGATAGCAAATGAAAATCTCATATTCCTCTTATAATGGTCACCTCATATCTTGTGTGTGAGAAATTGGCCACGGAAAGACTAATGATTGCTATGTGGAATCAACTATTAGAATTTCCTATCCAAACAACAAAAAGGCCCTAAGCAAACATATAAAAGAATCATATGCAAAAACCAACTAATACCACAAGTGTAACATTTAGTTTGTTGCTAACTGAATGTCCATTTTTAGTTAATCATATGAAGCTTTTGCTACATTGTCGAGCAAATTTGGAGGACTCCCACAGTTGGGCCCCAGCCACCTCATGGGCTGTAAAGCTAACCCAAGCCTAGCACAACATGAGCTGGGCCTTAAAAAGCCATTAAACTAACCTCCCTACAAGGGAGCCTTGGACTGACTTTTAAGCCTGGTCATCATGGGCCTAAGTTTTAGGGCCTAGTAACATACAAACTGGGCCCAGGTAAGGTTGTCACACCGCGCAGTCCCAGCTCTTGACCATTTGCAAATGCCAATGTACAAAATAAAGATGAAAATATTTGCAATTCTAGTTCAGGTCAATCATGCATCTTATATCACCCATGTACATTAGTAAATTCATGACCCAGGAGGCCAAATCTCATTTCGAGAGGCTTAGGAGAGCCCAATGCTTCTATCTCACACTCATTTTAATTGAATGGTTGGTGGGCAGGAGTTCATATATAAGCCCCATCACTAACATATATTATACATAGCATGTGATGCATACATAAATAGGTTGAGATATATAGGCCTAGCCCAAAAAGGCATGCCCAAATATCTGTCCTGACCAAAAACCCATGGGCAGGGTTGGCCCGCGACTTCAGCCCTAGGCTCAGGCATGGACCCAAGACAAGATAGTTAATTTTTGGTAAACGTGGGCCTGGCCCTGAATTTCAGGGCCCACTAAGAAATCTAAAGGATCCAGACGAATGCAGCCGATTGCCACATACAACCAATTGGATGTCCATAAGCATCCGATCAGGCCAGATTTCATCAAGAGGACCATCCTCGGCAGGACCCAACAGATAGACCGTCCAGATCCACGAACCGTACAGTCAAGTGTACGGTGGACATGGACGAACCAACAGCGGACGGCCGGGTAAATTCAAAAAATACAATTTAGAAATAAATTAAAATAGAAATAGATCAGAACCGTCAAAGAAAGCGAAGATTCTTCAAGGCATCGCCAGGAAACATTCAAGATTGACTTACACCCACCCTTTTGATAGATAGACCCTTTTCTTTCCGCATTTTAGCAGTAAAAGTAGTACAAACCAGCACTATTGTATTGCCAAAAGGGTGCATACATTGAAAGAAGTGGGTAACAAAATTGCCTTCCATTAAAACACCAAAACCCTAATTTCATGATTTTCTTTCATTGTAGAAGGATGCCAAAACGATAAAATATATTACAGAAAAAAAAAAAAACCCCCATTGCATTCATCAATATGACAATGTGTTGAATCACTGATGCCAGATAAAAAGAGCTTGAAAAATAGAAAGAATATGAGATGCAGAGAGGCTATTTTGATAATCTTTACCTAGGAGTGTTTTTCTTTCTCTGTTTTCCTTATCTCTCGTTTCTCTCGCTTCCTACTGCATGCAAGGATTCAAAACGTACGTATTTTTTATATTTATAATCTTCCGCAACAGGGAGCGGATTAGGACGCGGATTTACTGCGAAAACCTGTGGCAGGAAGTTCCTGCACTGGGAACCCACGTGGGGCCACTGTGATGTTTGTGAAAAATCCTCCCCATCCATCCAGCATGTGAGTTCATTTTATGACATGTTGCCAAAAATAACGGTATCCAAAGCTCAAATGAGCCGAAAACGTGATAATTAAACGTCCACAGTTGAAATATTCGTAGGGTCATATAAGTTTTGATTCATGGTAATGTTTTTGTTTTCGGTTCATCCCAATAGGAATGACTTTATCAACGGTATGGATGACATCTAAACCTAACCGTTGAACCTAAGAAGGTTTCAACGATAGAAATTTCCCTAACCACATTTTTCTTTAATACGGCTCACCTGAGCATTGGATAAGTTTCATTTTTGGCAACATGTCGTAAAATGAACTCACAAAACGGATGGACGGACAGTATTTGTCACAAACATACAGTTGGTCCCAACTAAGTTCCCAGCGCAGGAACTTACTGCCAAAGCCATGTCCAGCGGATTAGGTGCAGCCCCGGCCTCTCACCCAATAAACTGCGGGCACCGCCTGTGGGCCGATGTGTTTATTGTATATCCACGCGGTCATTTTTCCAGCTCATAAAAATCTAATATGGACCATTAAAAACTTTTCATGGGCTACAAAAGTTTTGGATAAATGTGATATTTGTTTTGGTTCAACTCTAAAAATGATTTAGAAAATTGGATGGACCGTGATAAACCACATGCATTCACGGTGGGACCAAGAGTTTACTCGTAACGATGAGAGCGCACTGAGTAAAAAATCGGATTATGTAGTGAGTTATTCAGTCCGCCCTTATATAGTACATACTAAACACAGTTGTGCCAACCTTGAATGTATTTGGTATATCCACACCATCCATTTGTTTTTTTAAATCTAATGTAAGGGGTTGAGCCTAAAATTAAAGCATATCCAAGGATCAAGTGAATTATACCACCAGAAACAGTGGGGATAATGATTGCCACCGTTGAAAACATTATAGGCCCCACACTGATGTTTATTTGTCTTCCAAACCTGTTCATAATATCATATGCACATGGATGAAGGGAAAATACAAATATAAGTTTGATCCAAAACTTCTATGGGCTCAAGAATTTTTCAATAGTAGATGTTCAATTGAATTATTTCTTGTGGTGTGGTCCATTTAAAAATTGAATATGCTTCATTTTTGGGCTAACCCTAAAATTATCTAGTAACATGGATGGACGGAACAGATAAAATATATAAATGGAGGACCTCACAGAGTTTACACAGTATGCTGAGCGTAGTGAGTTACTAACTACGCAATCGGAGTAACTAAGTACATAATCTGCGAGACTACGCTTAGGGTGCTGAGTAAAATATATGAGATCCACCATGATTTATGTATCTGATCCGCTCCTTCCATCAATTTTATCAGATAATTTTAGGCCTGAGCCCAAAATCAAAACATATATAATTTCAAAATGAATCACACCATAGGAAACAGTTGAATTGAATATCTACAGAAGTTTTGGATCAAGCTTATATTTGTGTTTTCACTTCATCCATGTCTTTATGATCTTGTGAATAGGTTGGATGACAAATAAATATCAATGTAGCCCTTGGAAAGATTTCAACGGTGGAAATCATTATCCTCATTGTTTCTTATATTATGATCCACTTGATCTTTGGATATGCTTAAATTTTGGGCTTAACCCCTAAAATTAGATGAAAAAACGGATAGACGGTGTAGATATACTACATACAATCAAGATGCGCCCAACTGAATTTACTCAGTACGATGAGAGCGTACTGAGTTACTCATTACGCCGATTTCGTAGGCAACCCGATTTCCGTTTTGAAGCGGAGGAGTTATATGATACTCGGACTGTGAATGACGCTTGATACGCAGGCACTGAGAAAATGTAAGCGGAGCATGTATAAATCAAATAAGCTGTATTGTGAATCCCACTGTCTTCAAGTCACAATCCCAATATCAGATTAGTTGAACAATACTAACCTCTGATTAGTGGACGCTCGTTTGTGAAAACAGGATAGTTGGATATTATTAATTTTTAACCGTCCAATAAATGTCCACCCATCCGATGGTCAGATTACCTAGTAAGCCTAGGGTTTTTTTTTTTTTCATAATAAGTCCAACAATCCCACTGCATTGTGAATTTCTAAGTGCCTGCGTATCATCCACCACTCAATCACAGAGTATGAAATTATCTCTCTGTAGCCAGTGGCTACAGCACCGGGCGCGGATTGGGCACCGGACGCCGATTTCCTGCTAAACTTTTTGGAGGAAGTTCCTGCGCAAGAATTGTGGGTGGGGCCCACTGAGATGTTGGTGATAAATCTAATGCATCCATCCTTTTTTCAAGCTCATTTTAGTACATGAAACCAAAAATAAGGTGGGTCCAAAGTTCAAATGGGCCACACATGAGAGGAAATAGTGGGGATTAAGTGACCACCATTGAAATATTTATATGGCCACAAAAGTTTGTATCGGTGTAAGTTTTCGGTGTTTTGGTTCATCCCAGTGAAAATGACCTTATAAACGGTTTTGATGGTAAACATTAAGGGGAAGCCTAGGAAGGTTTCAACGGGAGGAATTCCTTTCCCACCGTTTCATCTTGTTTGGCCCATTTGAGTTTTGGATACTCTACACTGTACATTCAATTTTTCCTATAATTTTAAGATATAATCCCAAAACCAAGGTAGATCCAAGACAGATGTAGACTAAACAATGGGAATTTTTCCTATAATTTTAGGATAAAATCCCAAAACTGAGGTAGATCCAAGACAGAATTAGACTACACAATGGGGATTAAACTCTTACCATTGAAAAGTTCCCGGGGCCACAGAAGTTTTGAATGGATCTGATATTTGTGTTTTCTCTTCATCCAAATCCATCTCTATGTAACTTTATGAATGGGTTGGATGACAAATAAACATCACGGTGGGCTCTAGAAAAGTTTCAACGGTGAGAATCATTATCACCATTTCTACCTGTGATGTGGTCCACTTGAACCTTGGATCCATCTAAAGTTTTTTCCTGGATAAAACCTATACATCTATCTAGAGATACCAACCACCTTGAGCCTTTTCTCAGCTTAATACGTAACAGATTGCATGTCATCTTAACCGTTTATTTGCAGGACAAAAATCTAAAGGTCAAGATTATCCCACGGAGTAGATATTTAGGGTGTAATCCATGAATGGAGGGGCCCAACTTAACAATGGTCTGGATTATTAGATGACGGAACCAAAGTCATTATGTTTTACGAAATAGCTCGCGTGAGTCGCGGCAGACAGAGCGTGACTTTCGCCGAACGAATTACCGTAGATGAGGTCCTTCGTCCATCAGGTGCACCGTCTGCCTTCATATAGTTCTTTCTACCATACAGATACTATCGCATGTACTGCCGATTCACTGGGCCCACATTGAGTTTTTTTCATCATCTAACCCATTCATAGGGTCACACAGGCATGGATAAGGAGAAAACACAAATATCAGCTTGATCCAAAACTTTTAAAGGCCTCGGGAAGTTTTCAATGGTAAGCGTTCGATTCTCGTTGTTTCCTGTGGTGTGGTCCACTTGACCTTTGGATATGCCTCATTTTTTTGTTCATGCCATAAATTCGATTGGCATAACAAATGAGCGGTGTGGATAAGTAACATACATCACGATGGGCCCCACATTGATGTTGTAAATTTCTTGATTTAAGTGTTAAAAAAGTAAGTTGTCACATCTGCACTTGGAATAATTACCTACCCATTTACATGGTAATTACATTTAAGCCGAAAAATCAAACAGCCCTTAATACATGGGATTTGAATCCCTTTCATTTCTTCTATCATTAATAAAAACTAATAAGTCAAGTTTCATTCAAATCATTAATTTTAAATGATGATTTTTACATAGATGATAAGTTAAAAAGGAGTAGGAACTAGAATGAACTTAACTGTGCTCGAAAATCAGGCCAATTTACTCTTAGGTTGGCCACGGGTAACAGCTGAGATAATAAGCTCATCATTAAAATGATTCAAAGTGTGTGTGAGGTCCACAGTGATGTATATGTGCCATCCAATCTATTAATCTGACGCACCCCACTTAGATGGAGGGACGCTCCCACAAATAGGATATTCCTATACTCACGTTGGGCTACACCACATGATTTTAGATGATTTAGATATAATTTTTGTTACGCCCTGAAAATTAGAACCCGAATACGGAGACTCTGATCCCGAGTTCCTGAGTATGAACCTATTGAAAATGCACATAGGCAAGTTCCTACGTGCCCGCATAGTCTAGTTAACATTCACATATGATCAAAATTAGAGTAGCTTTAAAATCAACGGTATTAAAAGTTAAGCAGATGCATCTAAACCCATAAATATATTGTTACTATTCAAAATATATAATTCTGAAAGTGGTGTTCGCCCAAATGAGGATTATATAAGTCACAATATACATACTCAAAATGATCAAAGTGTAAAGTTTTCGATTTTCGTCTAATCCTTCAAAACATAATGGTAGTGGTGCAAGCCGATATAAGCATACCTCTCTGAGATCTCAATAGTACCTGCATCAATAATATCGTTTGGTTGGTGTTTTGAAACACCGTCCATGTGAGAGTGAGTAGCTAATTCAATGGTTTCATTAGTTCTAAGTTACACATGTTATCAAATCAATCAACGCGGGTAATGATAAAACAAGTAAACAAACACTTTCTAAATACTTTTGTTAAATGCATGAATAAGATTATAAAATGATGCATGTGCCTTACAATCCAACACTCCCTCACAAGTGATTTCAACGCTTATTTTGTAAATGACAATACTTTCACATCATGCGATTCCAACGCCAAATCACAACAGTCTAATCCAGTGCAATATGATTAATATGTATGATCAAGCGAATGATTATTAATCTCAGTTTATACATTATATTAGCAAAGCTAAGATACCGCCATTATATCACGAGTTTCTACCAGGATCATGAGGCTCGATGTGGCCGTAGTGGCTCCTCGCCTGTGTCCCTTGATCTATTTTAGGGTTCATCACTCAAGGACAAGCACAAATAATGTAAGAGTCATCACCCAAACACAAATATAGTGATGTCACAACATCAATTCTATTTATAATAAAGTATGCTCATAGCCTTCACAAGTGCTCAATGATCACTATAAGGAGACTCGTCACCTAATTTTGTACCAATATGGTGGGCTTGTCATCCCTTTTTTTTACTAATATAGTAGGCACATCACTCCAGCGTAAGTTAACAGTTCGGTCATGGTGTCTCATACCACCATGCCCAACTCATAAGTCTTTGTAGGATTGTATCGCTAATGGTTATAAGTAGATTCATTCAATGAGAACTAGAGTATCCTACATTCAATTAGTCATTGTCATACATTGTTAGTATACATAATCAATCAACCGTTAAACTAATTTGATTAATTTAGGAGAACCCCGACACAACCAGCATTGGGTTCAAGTATCCCACACAATCCAGTTATTGTCGGTCGTCCGTGTTTGACCCGGGTCAATCAAATAAGCCTAGGGTGGCCGACTTAACTTGGGTCACCTCTTAGTTCGAGCGATTTTTCGACTGACCCGATATCGTAAGAAGTTTTAAACGTCACTAAGGACTTATAATTCATTAGACAATCATAATGAGTTTTGCATAAATAATAAATTTAGCAACTTATTCATTCAAGTATTTCATCGAATATGTGAGCATTAATAAGCATATGATAGGATGATTTGTAATTAAAATCGAAATATAGACATGTTGTCATGTATCAAGACATTCACAATAAATAGTCATTAACTGAGACACTCAATGGTCGATAAAGCATTATCTATGAATAATGGTCTGCATCGTTTCAATGATTTACCCAACTTAGTGCTTTTAGGGTTTGGGTTTTAAGAAAAATCGTTGAAAAACCTAAACAAGCATACAAGCTCGTAAGATTTGGAGTAGACAATTATTAAAACCTTAGATTACAAGTGTCATTTAACACTTACCTCCAATCGTTGCCAATAAGACTCCAATGAAGGATCTGGTTGCGGCTAAATTGATAATCGAAGGGGGGAAGAGCAAGTTCTCTCTCTCTCTCTCTCTCTCTCTCTCTCTCTCTCTCTCTCCCTTCTCCTTTCTCCTCTTTTTTCTCTCCTTTCAAAGGCTAGGGCACAAATTCATATGAGTTGAGGGGGTGTGAAATAAAATGATTTTTATAATGACATAAGGTGTACAAATGGCCCTAATGGCCCGAGGGGGGGGGGGGGGTTGTTTCTTTATCAATGGGACCCATTGGGAGGTGTACGGGTCAATTTAAGTCATATGATAAATGTTCCACTAAGCGATCTATATTTTGACACAACCATCTGATGATTGGACGTGCCGATCAACTGGGAAGGCCCCAACTCAAATCGAAGGTCACCAAGCGTCAATCAGGTCTATGACTATATGGATGTGAGCAGGGTAATAATCTCAATCGATGCCCTAAATTTGGTCATCATCCAACAGTTCGAAAGCCACAACTTTGGTAAAAACCAAATACAGACAATTAACTTAAGTTCCTGATTAATTTTAGAAATATTCACGCATCTCATGCACTGGCCTCACGAGTCTAAGTTGAGTAATTTAAAATCCAATCCAGGCTCATTGGAATCTACATGTCCTGCGATAGACGTCAAGCCCCATTAAGACGAATGTCTTTCCACAGTCTTAGGTTTAGTGGCATACTAACGAGCAGTCTAAAGCTTATTTGGATAATCAATGCATTTATGGAATGAATTGGGTAGCAAGATTTCGTATGCGTGATGATTATGGTTTATATTAGCTAGGTTCATAGTATGACCTATTCATAACTAATGAAATGACAATATGATCCCAATTACCCTAAACAGTTGATTCTTAGACTAAAAGAGTAATTGGGTTAGTTTGGTTTGTTAATTAGATTCGGCCCATAATGTCTCAGCTTTAGGTATGTTTTTATTTAGTTAGGACTATCTTGATTATTCAGTTAGATTTGGAGACCTAGATGAATAAATCATAAGGATAAACTTGAGGTTTAAGTGACCGAGCAGATTTGTTAGCTTCTTATGGTTAACTAATCAGATTCGCGCTGTTCTTTACTAGTAACACTTGTGTATAGGCTAACATCGAATGTTAAGGGTCAGTAAATGACAACATAAGCTAATTATAGCAAAAAAATTCAAGGATTTTTTAAATTTAAATAGCGAAAATCCGGAACGTTACAATTTTATACTATTCCCTATTGTATGGCCCACCTTCACATTTGATTTGACTGATTTTTTAAAAATTGTGGTGAAAATGTGGTGGCACACCTGATGGACAGGGTGGATATGATGTATGTTCCTTCTAAGTACGAAATTGAGATTTATCATATGAACAGTTTGGATCATTGGAAGATGCCCCGTATTGAAAGACAAAAGTCCCGTGGTATCGTATTTCAATGGGTCGAGATGCACTCGAGCAAAACTCTCTCCAATATATAGAGTTTGACTTCAATTGAAATACATACTGCCTTTTACTGTGAATGGATATAGTTCAATCTACACGGTTCAGATCGTGGGCCCCATAAATGGATAACCTATTAATCACACTAAATGGATGATAGTAATTAATTGGATTGGCAACCATCAAATTGATGTTTTACATTAAAAAAAAAGGTATAAATTTGGGCGTACCTTCAATGTGGACCATCCACCTTATGAGGCTCACCTTCGATGTGGGTTGTCCATTACGTAGGGTGCACCTTCGATGTGGGTTGTTCATCATGTAGGCCCACCTTTAATATAGACTATCCATCATGCAGGATCCAACTTCAAAGTAGGTTGTCCGTCAAGCGGGCCAGCATTGGACGTGGGTCATTCATCATTACATGTTGATCTTCGATGCGAATTGTCCTCATGTGGGGCTGATCCTGATATGGTTCATCTATTATGTGGGGCCCATCATCAATGTTATTGCCCATCATATGGGGCCCACCATTTATATCCACCATCCATCATGTGGATCTCACCTTTAATGCGGACTATCCATCATGTGGGCCCCACTTTGATGTGGGTCGGTCCCACCTTGGATGTGGCTCATTCATCATCAACACCTTTGATGTGGATTATCCATTATGTGGGGCCCACCTTGATGTGGGTCACTCATCATATAGGCCCACCATCAAAATAAATTGTCCATCATGTGGGGCCCACTTCATTGTCCACCGCCATCATGTGGAGCCCACCTTTGATGTGGACCATCCATCTTGTGGGCTCCACCTTCAATATTGGTCGTCCATCATGCAGGGCCTACCTTAGATGTGGGCCATTCATTAGACTGTCCATTATGTGGGGCACATCATAATGTGGATCATCCATCATTTGAGCTCAACCTTCGATGTTATTGTCCATAATGTGAGGCCACCTTTAATATCCATCGATCTTTTATGTCAACGGTCCATATTCAATGCTTATGCCCGGTCTACTTAAAGAATCGACTACCCACATTTTTTGCATGTGTCCATCTTCATGATAGAGAGGTGCCTGTTGGCGAAATGCATCCAATTGGTGGTTGCTGCAACTATCTAAACCATTTATATGATGAGCTTCCCAGTGGATGGATGATCTTATGGCCCATTTTTAAGTGTCTGTCAGATACATCACTTGTTTTACCGAGCGCTACAAGGAGCCTACCACATTGCATATAAATCCACTCCATTCATCAGGTTATTGTTGAGACTCGTGGAAGCACGTAGAGTAGAATCAAACACAGTAATTACAATTGCACAAACAAATCCAACAAGAAGGCAATCCAAAATTTATGTGGAAAACTCATGGGGAAAAAAACCACAGCATAGAGTGACGAGTAATGCACTATAAAAACAATATTACAAAAGATATATGATCTTACTAATTCAAACAATCTCTTGAATATCCTTTGAATCCCTAGTTATACCCTTGAACCTTTAAGAACAACTTAGAAAGCCTTAATCCTCTCTATAATCCTAATTACACCCAACATATATACTACCCAACTGGAATAGAAAATAAATCACGCAATTATACAATTCCGCACGCTCCATCGATGAGACCTTCGATGGCATCAACAACCATTAAGGACCAGTCAATGACATCGAATATCCTTTGATGCCATCAAGTAGCAACCTCCAAAACTATCCAACAATCAAATATGATTTTTCTGAGTTTTCTTGATGGGATCGAATGGCCTGTCGATGACATCGACAAACCTAGTTACAGACAGATTTAAGACATTTACAACAATATTTGCCATGTCTTTAATCTTCATTATCTATTACTCCTTTATCATCACTATCTCTAATTTACCTTCAATCATAGCTTTATCGTTACTTCTCGTATACACTCTGTCCTCATTAAGCCTTCGCCAAGCCAATAAAATTTATACAAAACTTAAACTTCTCCATAGGAACTACCTTCGTAAGCATGTCAGTAGGATCCACACTAGTGTGTATCTTCTCAAGAGCCATGCCTCCTTCCTCAAGCATTTATCGGATAAAACGATGAGTGATAAACAAAGTTCTTCGTCAATTTTATTGCGCTTTCGTTGTCATAATTAACTAGCATGGCCTCCTATTGAAGCCACAACTGATTTATCATTCCCCTCAACTAAACACTTTCTTTGAATGGTTTTGTCACTGCCATATACTCATCTTCAATTGTGGAAAGAACCACCACAAACTGAATCTTCAATATCCATCTGATCGCTCCACACGCTAACACAAACGAGTAACCAAAAGTTGACCTTCTAGTATCCACACTACCCACGTATTCTACATCTATAAGCCTATTAAATTGTCCCATGAATTTTTAAATGTCAATACGTAATCCTGCGTACCTCGAATATATCAAAGTATCCATTTCAATGCCTATAAGTGTTGCTTGTCAGGGTTAAACATATATTTACTAACAATACCCACTACATGTGAAAATATCCGGTCTTGTATATACTATGGCATACATCAAGTTGCCAACCATGCTTAAATAAGGTATACCAGACATAACTTTTCTTCATCTGTTTCAGGACATTGTTCAGAAGAAAACCTAAAATGAGCCGCATAAGGAACGCTGACCGGTTTTTCCTTGTCCATCCCATACTTCACCAGTACCTTATCAAGGTATTCTACTTGAGATAACTATAGCTTGCTCCTCTTCTCGTCTCTGTGTATGTCAATGCTGATAACCCTCTTTGCAATATCTAGATCTTTCATTTCGAATGTCCCTGATAATTGAGTCTTCAGTATGTCGATCTTAAACATGTAATGACTAGCGATAAGTATGTCATCAACATATAATACTAAGATAATGAACTTTCGATCACTTGATGTCTTGTAATATACACAATGATCATGCTCACTCTTGGTAAACTTCTGACTCATCATGAAATAATTAAATTTCTTGTACCACTGCTTAGGTGACTATTTTCGGCCATACAACGACCTCTTCAACCTGTAAATCTTGTTCATTGTCCTTTGTATTTCGAAACCTTTTAGTTGCTTCATGTAAATCTACTTTTTCAATTTTCCATACTGAAAAGAAGTCTTCATATCCATCTATTCTATCTCGAGATTGTATTAGGCAACTAACACTAATATGAATATGATAGATAATTGTTTTACCACGGGTATAAATATCTCAGTGAAGTCAACACCTTCACTTTGACTTATCCATTCGCTAACAACCTTACCTTATATATATCTTGTTTTTTCTTGAGGATCCAATTGCACCTGATCATTTTACAGCCGATGGGAAGCTCCACCAGCTCCCACGTCTTATTCTTGTATAAGGAGTCTATCTCATCATACATCGCTGCTTTCATTTTTCGCCATGTACGTTATCAAGAGTCTCTTAAAAAGTAGATAGATCCCTTATTCACAACCCCAAATGCAGGGTCACGATGTAGTAATAATCTCGGTAAGATCGAAGTCGAATCCACAAGGACTGATCTTGTGCGTTTCTGAAGTTAACTAGAAGTAGAACTAGAAAAAGATGTAAAACTAATTTTGAAGTGATTGAGAGAGTAATTGTGAATTAAGTAATTAAAACTAAAAATTTAAATGTGAGAACTAGGGTTTCAAGGATCCACTTATAGTGATCAGGGAGCCCTCTTGCTTGATTCAAGTAACACAATTAGAATTGGAGTCCTATCCTATCCAATTGGAAAATATATCAATAAAACCAAATCTGAACTTTCATTGACCTAATTCTCAATAAATGAGAACTATGACAATTGGTAGGGATTCCATCACTAAACTATGCCCAGGAGACAATGGAAACAACAGGATTTACCAATCCTATAATCTCAAAGAAGGAGAATTGTGAAGATTAGAAAGGATTGCATCACCCCTACCATGCCCAAGGGACGATGGTGAACAACATGACTTACTAATTTTACAATCTCAAATCAGGAAAAAAAGATACTCAAAACTATTGCAGATCTATTGTAATTTAAGTCACAATAAACCATTAAAAATTAAAAGTATTCTTTAAATATTAAATTAGAATCCATGTAGTTCAACGTAAACATTAATTAAAGCAATAGAAATATCTCATCATGCTACAAGCTTCACCTCTTAGCCCTAGCTAAGTAAGAAGTTTATCAACCATAGACATGATTGAATCTAAAACCCTATAAGAAAACATGAAAACAATTAAGGAAGAAGAAGAAAAACTTTTAGTGACGGCTTTTTCACCCTTTTGCTCCACTCCTTAAACCCTAGAAAATGCCTTGGAGCATCCTAGTGAGTCCTATTTATATTTGTGGAACTCCGACTTTCACACCTAGTTAGAAAACTCTAAAAACTGCCTTAAATTTACGTACTTTGCTAAAATAGACTTCACTCTATGCAGTTTTTTAAAATAGACTTCACTCTGCACAATTTCATAGAATGACCCAGAGTTTTGGAATATACTTTTTCAGGACAGTTTCAGGATTCCTTTTATTCACTTCAAATCTTTGATTCTCTTCATTCTTCACTTGATTTTCTTGGATCTTTGGCATGTGAATTCTTCAATCTTGGTCTCCTAAGATCTATTCCTTGCCTTGGTGATTCTTGAGCATCAAATCCATGCTTTTAGCACCCTTTTTAATTCAAGCTCTTAAATTCACCTTACAACACAAACATGAGTAAAATAGAACATTAAGCATTGTCATGTTCATAAAACCAAGATATAAATGGGGGATAATATGCAATATTTGACCCTCAATACTCCCTCATCGATTATAAGGACAAATGCAATATTTTGAGTCATCCTTGTATTTCGCCGGTAACCTACGATCCCTTGGTGGATTCTTTCTCATAGGTAGGTACTCCACTTGCTTACGTGCTACTGTCTGCGTCTGGGTATCAACACATGTCTCATCTTTGTCTATCTGAATGTCCACAACTGACTTTTTATCCTCATTGTGTTCATCCTTATGGAACAAGGATCATTCATCAAATTTGACATTATGACTAAGGATGATCTTTTGTGTAACCTGGTCATATAACTTGTACCCCTTCACAAATCACCATAGCGATAAAGATGTACTTTTTAGCCCTTTGGTTCAGCTTATCTCTCTCAACTGACGGTACGTAAGAGTAAGTATTGTAACCAAATATTAGTAGCCCTAAGTAGTCTGCCTGCTGACCACTATACACTTCCTTTAGAAGTTTACAATATATAACCATAAAAGGGGACAGATTCACCAAGTAACAAGAAGTGTTAACGTCCTTAGTCCACATTTCCTTGTTGAACCCAAAATTACTCATCATGCATCGGGCCTTCTCCAAGAGAGTCTGATTCATCCGCTCAGCCACAGCATTTACTCTAGTGTGTGGTGCAATGTTTCATGCCTCACGATCCCTTCATCTTTACAAAACATGTTGAATTTTCTAGAAGTGAATTCCCCACTGTTATTTTTCCTCAAAACTCTCACCTTTCGCCCTGACTGTTTTTCCAGCATCGCCTTCCACTATTTGAAGTTGGTGAAAACTTCGGATTTATTTTTCGTAAAATAAAGTCACACCTTTCTGGAATAGTTGTTAATGAACGTAATAAATTATGACGACCCTCCACCAGAAACTACAGGTGATGGCCCCATACATCAGAATCCATATAATCCAGAACCCCCTTACAAATATATTTTCCAAACTTAAAGACAACTTTGATTGTTTACCATATATACAATGCTCGCATGTACTAAAATTAATGCTTTTAAAAACTGGAATTAAACAACGTTTAGAAAGTAATTTCATACCTCGCTCACTCATGCAGCCTAAGTGTGCATGCCATATACGTGCAGACATGAAATCAACTACAGACACTATATCTCCACCTGATGAAGTACTCCTGATTAGCCTATAGAAGTTATCATTCCTCTGTGCTTTCATTACTACGAGTGCCCCCTTTAAAACTATAAGGACACGATCAACCCCGGTGAATTTATACCCTAATACATTGGGTGCTCCTAGAGATATTAGACTCTTTCTCAAATCATGAATATGTCTGACATCGATCAATATATGCTCCATGCCATCAAACTTTTGATGCACACTGATCCAACACTAACCACATTATAAGCATTGTCATTGCCCATATATATGTGACCACCATCGCACTCACTATAATTAGTGAACCAACTCTTATGAGAGGTCATGTGATATGAAGCCTCCATATCTAAAATCCATTTATCACTGAAATATCTAGATTTAGATGCGGTCAAAACATCACTACCACTCACCTCCTCACTAGATTCCGCAATGTTGGCCTTTCTTGAAGAACTACATGATTTCACCTTCCTCGACTTAGGATTCTAACAATAATTCTCTCATGTGCCTTGTCATGCCACAAGTCCAGCACTTCAATTTGCCTTTGCCCTTAACCTTGGATTTGGATCTCGATTACGAAGATCCTCTATCCCACTCAGAATCCCTTCCTCTCGTAATCAATGCAGTTGTAGAAGCAACCATGTCACTACTTTTTTTTTCTTCTCGCTTTCAACTGAAGAACCGAAATAACGGTCTCAACACTAATGGTCATTTTACCGATGCATAAAGAGTCTTTAAACGACTCATACGATTCTAAAAGATAATTTAACATAAAATATGCTTGATCTTCATCTTTCATCGTCTCATCCATATCTAGAGTGATGTGGGCCTCAATGTTTGCTCCCTTTGTCATCTTCAGATTGAACAATTGTAGCTTCAGATACAAGGGATTCTGAATAGACTTCTTCGCATAGATGTTCTTTAGTTTTGTCCATGTATCTGTTGTAGTTTTCTTTCTCATAACATTATAAAGGACCTCATCTGTTAGATACAAATGAATTGAGATATTGGCCTTCTTATCAACTTGTTCAATTCTTCTTCTTTCATGGTTTCTAGTCGCTTTTCAAGGAGTGCATCTTCCAATTCTTGCTAAACTATGATGCCATTTATCTTAACTTTTCATAGTTCAAATTTAATTTTATGGAAATACTTCTTTACATCGAACTTCATGTTAAATGCCATTGATAGCTTGCTTTCAAATTCGATATGCTTCCAAATATTAGCTTTGATACCACTTGTTGAGACTCACGAAAGCATACAGAGCAAAATCTATATTTTACTTTGAAAACCCTTGCGGGAAAAAACCATGGCACAAAGCGATAAGTAATGCACTATGTAAACAATATTACAAGAGATAGATAATCTTATGGGGTGTTTGGCACATGGTATTAAATGGGATGAAATTGCATTTGGTCATGTACAAATTCATCAGGAGTTTGGGGAAGATAGAAACGGTTGGGATTAAGTGGGATGGAATTGCATTTGGTCCCATGTGGGATTTGAAATCTACTACACATGTGGGCCCCACATTGATGCATGTGTTTATCTATGTCGTCCATCCATATACAACCCTTTACACATGACATTTTAGTTATATACGTGTACAAGTGATCGACATCCATTGTGAAATTTGTTTGTTGATACAATTTCATGGTCCACTAAACAAGATTTTGCTTACTCTAGTGTTTTCCTATGGCAAGAATTTTATCCCAAACATGGGATTGGATTAGAGGTGTACATGAGTTGAACTGAGTCGAGCTTGGCACAGCTTGACTTGGCTCGGCCACTAGCTGACCTCAGCTTGAACTCAGTTCAGCTCGATCCTCGAGCCTGACTGACCATGTAATGCCCTAGATTTCGGGGGCTGAGTAGATATTCAACTCTCGATATCCCGGGTGCCACTTATGCTTTGCGAAAGCGGGGTTATATAGTTCGTTTTACCTGGCATTTGAGTAATTCATGGAATTAAATTAGACTATGTGATGTACTTTGTAATAAATGTAAATTTTAACACAAATAAATCAACCAATAAGTAAAATATATTTATCCAGACTATGGGACTACAACTGAGCAATATATACAGTTTCAAAAATACAAAATGTATTAACCCAAAAATCTCATTGACGTCCTGAAAGGGTCCTATATCGGCCTATCCAGCAACTGAAAGTATGGGGACTCCTCCGAGTCTTATGAGCCTCCTCCATCGCATCGGATTCCTAGTACTTGCATCTACAAAAGTGTCTGATTTGTGTTTAAAATACTGTCCTAGAGTGAGAGTGAGTGATTAACTTAGTGGTTCCATTAACATTAAGTTACACAAGTTATCAATTCCACAAGTGCAAATAATGAGAAACAACTAACCACACGATTCCTAGGTACTCTTGTTAATGTACATGCATGGTATTATAATATAATGTATGCCCTCACCATCCAACACTCCCTCAAGTGACACTGTCTATATGTTTGCATGTGAACAACACTCCCTCAATGCGACATCGACTACCAAGTCGCCAACCTATGCTAATGCAATGCTATGAATATTCATGTTAGTCGAGTATTTAATTAAGCCCGTTCATCCAGCAAGATTGGGGAAGCTGAAACACCTCCATTTAATCAATGGCCTTATCCAAATCACTTGGCCTAGGGCGCCCATAGTGGCTCTGAGCTTGCGATCCATGATCCAAATTTAGGCATCATCCATTTGTCTCACAAATCAATAATTCTAAAGGTAAGACATGATACCTAAAGGTATGAGAATCAACTCGGTATGGGTTGTCACCCAAACATCGAGTATGATCACTCAGTTTTGAGGTGTGGGCTTGTCATATAACCAAATCACCACAAGGAAGGGCTCGTCACCTAATTCCATTCATGCCCGGGTCGTTTGAACGGTACTTTAGCACGGAACCATCGACCGAGTAATTTGATGGGGGTCGTTCAAATAAATAGCTATCACCTCCTGTGCTAGCTGGTCACCACGGGGAGGCTCGTCAACCTAGCATAGGCCGACAGAACGGATACAGTGTCCCATACCACTATGCCTGGTTCCTGAGACTTGGGGATCGTATCACTAACGGTTAATAGTGGGCTTCTCAAACATATGTAGTGCTTCAGATTCAGGCAGGCGTGAACATACATGGTTGGCCAACTGGTGGACTAATTCGGCTAACTCAGGTGTGTAAGTGTTATGGTTTCTAGATCTTATAATTGTCAAATTTGGTAGTGCCAAAACCTCTCTTGGAATATATGTCTTGCGTAGCTCTTTTATATCATGAAGACTTTGCATCACTCAAGAACAAAGGTCTTTACTTCAAGAAAGGCAAGATTACATGGTCATGTTTGAGTACAACATCAAGTGTGTGTTCAATGGTCAAGATTCATAATTCAAGCTCCAAGCCAAGACAAAGTCATTTTACTTTGAACCTCAAGCTCATGATTCAAGATATTTCAAGTTCAAGCTTCTTAAGGCTACAAATTCAAGTTTGAATATTCTTCAAAAGGTCACAAGTTCAAGCGTCATCATGTGTAATGATCTTAAGCTTCGTGAACTTCAAAGAACAACTATTAACTGAAGAAAAAGAAGTTTCAATGTTCACACATCATGTTTAAGGTATGAATGACCCTAGATTGACCATAGGGCATGTCATTTTGAATACATAATTCAATTAGATCATTTTATAAGTGAATAGATTGTTTCTTGACTAGTCCTGGACTCTGTTCGACTAGTCTTAGCACTAGCTCGATCAGTCCAAGAAATTCCTTGACCAATTCTAAGTTTGTTGCAAATTTTTAAAATTTTTTTGTTAAGCCTCAACCAGTCCTGGAGATTACTCAACTGGTCGTGTGAACAGTGCTCGACTCGTTCTCGACCAGTCCTGCAGCTACGACTCAAACTCCAGCAACTATTTCAGGTTCCACACGACCAGTCACGGACAGGTCACGACCAGTCGTGGAGGTCCCTTGACCGGTCGTGCAGGGCTTACAACCAGTCGTGGAACAGCTTTATGTTATTGCGCTCAAAATTTCAAAAATCTGTTAGTCCTACGACCAGTTGTAGTGTCCTCAGGACTATTTAGTCGTGAACGCGATTTCTTTACTTATAAATAGAGCACGAATTTCAGAGTTTTTCATTCAATTCAAGATAAATCAATACGCCACTCTGAGAGATAAGTTAGTGTTCTTTTTAAGCTATATTGTGCTCATTTAATATTCTCTTAATTTATCTTTGTTATATTTGATTTTGTATTCTATATTCCATTCACATTTGAAGAAGGGATTGAGTCTTGCCCTTTTCTTGGAATCAAAATCAAATAGAGCTAGCCCTACTTGATTTAATTTAAAATCAATTTAGAACCTAGAACCATTTCATAAGTGAGTTTGGACATTGAACTTCTACGTTGAAATTTACTCCAATTTGGTTCTTCCGGGCGGCATCAAAAAGAGAATATCCAGGTATTTTACATTATTGTAAATTTTTATTTTGGTTTTTGAGATTGTGCCAGAAAAATCTCTCATTTAGTTTATCTGAGGTGATCCAGAAAACTCAGAGTGTGAGGTTTTTTGAATTATGTAAGCCCACTTGAAAGACACAATTGTAAGGGTTTTAGGTGAACCTGGAAAAACCTATTTTCATAGTGAACGCTAATATCCACTGTGTGAAGATATTAGGAGTGGAGTAGTTATGTGGCTGTTTTTCTAAACAGTTGGTGTACACACAAGCGAACCACTATAATTTCTGGTCTTATGGTTTGATTGTTTATTTCTGTTTGTGGATCATTGTAATTTTCTTTTTTGCATTGTGGAGAATGTTGTAATTTCTTTTATGCAAGTGTGGGAATGTTGTAATAGCGTAGATTTCTTTCCTTGCTATTTATTTCTTTATTCCTCTGTATCAGTTTGAGTTTTTGATACACAAATTATTCTAGTAAGGTTGTCCTGCCATAAACCCTTGGTCTTTATGGTATAAGGTTGTCCTTAGAACAACATTTGTATCAACTTCTCAATACTCGTACATTTGAGGTTATCTTTAAATTCAGTATTGTGAGATTGTCTATTGATATCCCTATTTAATTTATTTAAATTCTGCTATTAAGTTTTAATTTGGCATAGTCCTATTCACCCCCTCTCTAGGACATATAGCTCGGCCTTTTCAGAATGTTCTTCTATCTTCTCTGTTATTATTAAATAAGATAGTCCCAAAATGAAACACATTTGTCTCTATGTTAAAACAGTAGTCGAATTGGCCCAAGGCAGCCAATCCAATAGGGCTACCCTTACAAATCTTTCTTATTTTGCTGGCCAACCCAATTTACTAAATAACCACAGTCAATCAATAACACTAATAAATCAACTATGCATCTATAGGAATGGATACAAGCAACAAATCAGGAATTTCTACTCTATTGGGCATTTCATCGAACATGCAGGCCACGTTATAACTAACATAGCAATTCATGTGAGGTAAGGCATATTTAGTGCATAGGCATGTGAGTAATAGGAAGCATGAGCAACAAAATTTGTAATTTCAACTTATTCTAGCATCTAATTGAATGTTCGAGATACATTTCACATGATTAACAATTTATAAGAGGTGAAGAGCCATACGAGCACGCACTAGTTAACATGCAATCATTTATTCACTACACAAATCATTAATCACGACATAAGTTCGATAATTGGCAACCTAAGGGTAATGGTCCATACCTTGGAGTAGTCCATCAATTCGTGGTGCTGCTCCTAAGGTTTCAGGTCCGCGGGTTAGCGAATAGAGGCCCCATGCCGACGAAATTAGCTTGTAAGGGTGCATGCAAATAGTTCTATAATGTTGAAATTTGGAGAGGGCTGGAGGGTTGCCTTTCTATCGCCGATGAGCCACTCTCTATGGTGGGGCGCAATTGAGGGGTCCATTGTGGGTAGCGGCAAGGGAGATTTTCCTCAAATCAACTCCCCCAAGGAGCTCCTTCTTCCATTCTCCCAACTCCCTCTCTCCCTTGCAACAAAAAAATTCGTATGAGAGTGAGGGAATGTGATTTTTAAGCTTAAATAGTCTGTAATTCATATCTAAATGGCCTTGGGGGTCCTTTTGCTAACATGCATGCCCCTAGTAGGTTAAATCCTGGCCCATAGGGCTATTCTAAGGGCCCGATGACCCATCTGTGCCATGGGGCAGGTGCCCCATCGCCAAATGAGTGATCGGTCCAAATTTGGAGGAGATTGGATGCCTTGATTAACCGCAGGAACCCTACTTGCGATGGATGGTCGTCAGCGATCAATCGGAGACACGACTATACGGATACGAGTGAAGAATATCTTTGACTCGTACCTCAAGTTTGGTCGCAATTTAACGGTCGGAACGTCAGAATTTCGTGAACAAGTGGATGGGCCTTCTTTACTTAAGTTTCAGATTCATGACTATGAGAGTTGAGCATTTCAAGCACTTTCTTTTGGGCCCAAGTTGACCAGTTCTGGGCACTATCTTAGCTCGACACCTGCGATAGACGTCAAGCCCAGTGAAACAGATATTATTTTATAATTTTGGAACTAGTGGCCTACTAGCGAGTGGTATAGAGCATGCTTGGATAATTGGTGCATTTTTTGAATGAATTAGGTAGGGAGATTTCTTGGACGCCGTTGTTAGGGTCTGGATTAGCTAAGTTCATAGTGTGGCTTATTCAAAATTAGTGAAAATGGTGATTCGGTCGTAATCACCCTGAACCGTTGGTTCTTAGGTTAAATAAGTAAATAGGTTGACTTGGTTCGTTAATTAAGATCCGGCCCATAATTGGCTTAGCTTTGGGTAAATCTTTAATTTAGTTATGGTTGTCTTGATTAATTAGTGATATATCGGTTAGATTTGGGCCTTAAATGAACAATTAATGGGGCTAGACTTGAGGTTTAAGTGATCAGACAGATTCATTAGTTTCATACGGTTGGGTAATCGAATTTGCGCGGTTCTTTATTGGTACCTCCCACATATAGGTTCACTTTGAATGTCAAGAGTCATTAAGTGACAATGTAGGCTAGTGATATAAAAAGAAAAAAAAAAAAGATTGAGCCTGCTTGGCTCGGTTCGGTCAGCAGCTCGGGCCAAAATAGCAAAATTCAGGGCATTACAGGCTAGCTCGGCTCCGTTCAGTCAGCAGCTCGGGCCAATTCGAGTCGAGTTCGAGCCAAGATCGAGCCGAGTTCACCTGTGCGGCATTTTCACAAACACATGGACTGCACCTTTAAATTATCACTGTATGTAAAACACCAGCAATGGTTTGATAGGTATTTCATGAAAGACCTTATAGGCAACATCAAAATCAAGAAAAAAGAGTATTTGTTTGATGAAACATACCTTCCTTGCAACCAGCCGACACTTCGTTAAGTCATTTCATCAAATACTTGGTGAACAACATCTAGGGGTGTACATCGAGTCGAACCGAGTCGAGCTGGCCTCAGCTTGACTCGGCTTGGTCACTACCTGACCTTAGCTCGAACTCGGCTCAGCTCGGTCCTCGAGCCCGATTGGCTAGCTCGGCTTGGTTCAGTCAGTAGCTCAGCCCAATTCGAGCCGAGTTTGAGCCAAGATCGAGCCGAGTTCGCCTATGCAGTATTTCCACAATCACCTGGACTGCACCTTTAAAATTCCACTGTATGTTTTCTGGAGTTGTGAATCGCCTGAGATGATGGTGCTATGGCTAGCTGCTTCTTGTTCTGATCTTAAATTTTCAGAGCTATCTGATAGGACTTATCCACCCTGTAAGGTCAAACCATAGTCATATCTCATGGAATCTCTCATTCACTCCTGGAAATCTGCTACAATAACAAGCTACTAGTTGTCATTGATTCTCATTCACCCTGCAATGAATCAAAAGCTTTTCTATGTTTTCCATAATAGATTTCAAAGGAGTGAGATAAGGTCCTTGAAAGGTGGTTTTACAAGTATTTTATCAAACACCTTCTAAGCAACATAAAAATCAAGAAAAAAAAGGTATTTGTTTCATGTACATACCTTCCTTGCCACCAGCCACACTTCGTTGAGTCATTTCATCAAACACTTGGTGAGCAACATCAATATCAAAGTAATCGAGTCACCAAACTATTTCGATCCGAGTTCGATTCGAGCTGGGTTTGATCCGAGTCGAGTCGAGCTGGGGCCAACTCGAACTCATTTTCGAACTAAAAAAAATCAGGTTGACTCGACTCAAACTCAGCTTTGAACCGAGTCGAATCGAGCTTTTTCGAGTCAAGTCAAGCGAGCTAACTGAGATAGCTCGGTTCGAGTACACCCCTAGCAACATCAATATCAAAGTAACTGAGTCACCGAACCGCTTCAATCCGAGTTTGATTTGAGTTGGGTTCGATTCGAGTCGAGTAGAGCTCGAGCAAGCTCGAACTCAGTTCAAAATTTTTTCGAGCTAAAAAAATCAGCTTGACCCGGCTTGAACTCAGTTTCGAATCGAGCTTTTTCGAGATGAGTTGAGCGAGCTAACCAAGCTAACTCAGTTCGTGTATAACCCTAGATTGGATGGGCAAAATACCATGGTATTTCCATACATGTAATTATTGTGCAATAATGGTGTTAATCCCATCTAACTTTTTCGATGGGATTGAGCATCTATTGATGGCATCGACAACTGCTCGATGGGATCAAAGGGTATATCAATGACATTAACAAACCTAGTTACAAATAAATTTAAGACATTGACACATTTTATAACCTTAAGTTTTACCATTCATCCACAATATAAGCATGATAAAAGACTCATATTAGCCAAAGCAGTACGAATAATGTAAAATTACGTCTACAACACGTTAATTACGTAGGGGATGAACGTGATGATGTCGATCACTGTCTTCCCCAAGGATAACTACTCCAAATCCATGGAGCTTCTCTGGACTCCTCGTAGAGACTTTTCGAATCCACGAGGAAAAGAAATAAATATAATTTTAAGATATATGAAAGAAACTTCTTGAATGCTTGATAGATGAATGAAATGAGTCTACAATTATTTAAATAGGGATACTAAGACTTAAATGAGTTTAGGAATTAAACTATAACTAAAACTCCCTAAAATTTTTAACTTAATATAAATAGTAAAACTTTTATTTATAGTAAGTGTCCTATGTGGTTTAACTATTATATTCTCCTAATTTTTCTAAATACTTTTCATATCGGGCGCAACTCTTAAAGCCCAACAAATGAAGAATTATAATCAAACTAAAACTTACTATTTATAGTAAAAACGGAATTAAACATGAAATTCGACCGCCGATATGATTGAATCTTGCAAATTAAGCATGGGCAGCTGGGTTGGTTGGCTAAAGTATATTGTCCTACCCCAAAATCATATATGGTATGTCGAGTAATTCATTCTAATTTGTGAGATATACTTGTTTTAATGATTTGACGGTCTTCATGACTTCCGCTTCTATCGGGCCTTCTCTGATCCATCTTGGACCTGAAAGTGCCCGCGACTCGCTATACATCAGTTCACGTAGTGTGGACCGCCTGGTTTTAGATCGAGCCGATTTTTATATCTTCCCTTCGTCCTTTTGAGCCACACCTGATGAACGGGTTTGATGAAATACACATGCATTGTAGCCCCACACCCGATCCTATGGTTGGCATTCGATCGCTGTTGTTCCAGTTCGTGCCGCCCACCTGACTTGTTTATCTGGACGAGTTTTGACCCCAGGATCTAGCACTAGCAGTGAGAATCCGAATCGGGAAGCTGATTCCGTGTCGGCCCGAATCGTCCGTGTCGGCTCCACAGGGCTCGGCTACTGTAGCTGTAAGAGACTATACAAGTTACAACAGAATCAAAACAACCGGAATTTGGCTGAGCCGTAGCGCTACATTACACGTGGCAGGGTTATCCTTCAATCAGGATTGTCCATCTAGCCGGACCCACTATTGATGGAAATCGACGGTTGGAAAGAAAAACTGTTAACGTTCCACATTAGGTGCTGAAAAGTAAAGTTGAGTTATGGATATAGTCTTGATTTTGAAACATCCGCTTCGATAACGAGGCCCACTAGTTGGACGGTTACGATCGATGGATAATCCAGCAACATGTAAAGCAGAGAGATATTTCATTTACCAAAAATTAGATTTCTGGACATCAATTGAACGGTTAAAAATAAAAACGTATCCAACGGTCTTAGTTAAGAAAACAAGTGTCCACAAATCAGAAGTTGGGACTGTTAAAAAATCCTAATTTTTAGAATGTAACTTATTTACAGTGGGTTCCACAATTTAGTTGGTTTAATTTGATTTAATAATTTTCAGTTGAACAAGTTATAAGTGCCTGCGTATCAAGCGTCATACGCAGCTAGAGTATGAAATAACTGCCGAGGTTAAAAACCCGTTGGAAATGAGTCATAGATTCGGGTCCCTGGTCCACAACTATAAAAGTTAAGGGCACTGTAGAAATTTCATTTCATGCTACAAGAAGAGAGAAACAGAGAGGAAGAAGAAAGAACGAAGGAAGAAGAAAACCACTGCGATTTTCAGGTAAACTTACCAAAATGCCCACTCTCAATCTCATATTTTCTTTGTTTTTTGCTTCTTTTTTCTTATGGCATCAGAGATTCAAAACACATTGTCATATCGATGAATGCAATGGGCTTTTCTGGAATATATTTTCTCATTTTGGCATCTTCTTCAATTCACGGAATTAGGGTTTTGTTGTTTTAGTAGAAGGCACTCTTTCACCCTTTCTTTTGAATAATTCACCCTTTCTCCCCCCTGTTTTGTACTATTTTAAAAAAAATTAAAATGCGGAAAGAGAAGGGTGTTTCTATCAAAAGGGCATGTGAAAGCTGTTGGTCTCCTTTTCTTTTATATTTCTTGGCTCTGCAATTCAATCAAAAGAATCTTGGGTTTCTTTAACGGTTCTGATTTTTTTGTTTTCTATTTTTCTTTAATTTTAGATTGCATTTTTAAGTAGCTGGGGCCCCAGTCTTGGTTCGTCCATGTTGTCACTTTAGAAAATTTAGATTGTATTTTCTACTTTAGGCCCATTATTCCTATAAACGAGGTTTAGGATTATTGCATTTGGGCCCGTTTGGACACACCCTCAAAGAGGCTGTTTAATGCCTAAACTTCATTTTGAGACAAACCCGCATTCATGTTGTGTGTTTGGATGCACTTTCGCAATCCCAACTCATTCCCCTCTCAGAAAAAGAGTTAGTTTATTTAAGTGAAATGACTGAAGTTAATAATGTTTTCTAGTATCCATTAGGCCAATAATACATTCCAATTCTGATATTGAACCCAAACGCACCCTTACCATGTGATTTTGTTTCAATTACATTTGAATCTAGCAGTTTTGTTTCAATTACATTTGAATCTAGCAGTTCTTTCTCACCTGCAAATTATACTATATTCACTTATCAGGTGGGCGTATGTGAATGAAAATAATGGACAGTTGGACTAAAAACTGACCAAATGATCCACATTCATCATACATGTGCGCCTGTCTGACGATTGATTGACCAGCCTAATTTTCAAGCCATGCCACATACATGTTGGGACCCATTGGTGAATGGACCAGATCTTGTACGCACATGCCACATCAGGATTTGGGTGGCTGCTCTAGTAGTCAATGCACAGCTCCGTAATGTAGACCTTCTTGTTTCCTTTTTTAATATACCAGAATGCTGGAGGAACCCATTGAGCTAGAAGTAGGATGGAGCCTCATGAGGAAGGGAATTGACAAGGTAGAGGCCATTCTCGATGGCCAACCTGAATTGTCATTCACCCTGGCTGAGCACATCCAACTCTATACGTATCCTTTTGTTTCTCTGTTTTCAGCTTCTGATCGCCAATATCATGTATGTCCATATCTCAAATCAATGGTGTTTGTTGTGGATCCTTGACCTTCAAAACAGAACAATTTACAATCTTTGTGGCCAATTTCCCCCATATGGCCATTCAGAAGAACTTTACAAGAGATACAGGCAATCAATTAGAGACTACATCAATTCGAAGGCGAGAAAGACTAACTGCCTCCTTTCATTTTGTTATTAGTTCTAGGCCGTGTTTGGACGTGCTGTAAAATCGAATTGCAAGCAATCAGGTCAATCGAATTGCAATTTGCATTCATAACAAGTCCAACTTGAAAATAGAGTAGTCATGACTTGGATTTGAGTCCCTCAGTATGAACTGTAAGGAAGTTTCTCACAATTCACTTCAATAATGCATCCATACATCATGTTGGATTCATAGGCAACAACTCAGCAGCAAGTATCTTTAGCCTTGCAAAAACCGGTCTTTTGTCATCTTGGATGTGTTTGGATGTTCAAGTGAAATGATTTTATTTTTTTTTTTATAACTCAATTCATCAAAGAGGATACATCGAACATCATGATCATTTCCAGTTCAATTTGAAACGCTTTGGAATTGCATTCGGGGCATTACTCATGAAAGGGAAGTAAAATGAAATTTGCCCACTCTAGACATTTCATCTTTTATTAATTGATTTGTTGCAATACTAACCATCTAAGCATTCAAATGCACCTAACTTTCTGTAGCAATGATGTTGGGGGTCATGCGGAAGCAAACCCGAATTCAATCTAACAAGATGAAATTAAACGAAAGCAAAACACACAGAGCACGCAAGTTTAACGTGGAAAAACCCTCATGGCTATGAAAGCAATATTACAAGAGATGGATGGACTTACTAATCTGAACAACCCCAGAAACCTCCTTGAAAACCCTAGCTTTGCTCTTGAACCCTTAGAAATGTCCTAGAAAGCCCTTAATCTATCCGAATCCCGATTACACCCAATATATATAATACTACAACTGGAATATGAAACACATCATGCACTTACACAGTTCTACGCGCACGACCCGTCGATGACATCGAAGCCTCCTTTGATGCCATCGAGTAGCATCTCCAAAACTATCCAGCAATCAACAAGGATTTTTCCGGTTTTTCTCAATGGGATCGAGTGAGTTGTTGATGGCATCGACAAGTCCTTGATGGAATCGAGTGGTCTATTGGCATCGACAAGCCCTGTTACAGACAAATTTAAGACATTGATAACAATCTCCACTATGTCTTTAATTTTCATACTCAATTGCTCCTTTACCATCACCATCTCTAATTGCCTTCCATCATATCTTCATCCTCACTTCTCATGCACACTCCGTCTTCATTAAGCGTTCGCCAAGCCCAGAGAAATCACACAGAACTTGAACTTATCTATAGGAACTACCTTCGTAAGCATCTCAACCAGATTCACACTTGTGTGGATATTTTCTAGAGTCATGCCTCTTTCCTCAAGCACTTCATACTGCTCTCGCTCATATGGCCCAGACGAGCATGCCACAAACATGTTTATGTAGACTCCGCTAAGGACGCTGTAGCTCCACCCGATACGGTATTCCCGATCAACTTGTAAAGATTGTTGTTCCTCTGCATTTTCATCACTACGAGTGTCCCTTTAGAATCTTTAAGGACCCGATCAAAACTAGTAAACCTACACCCAAGTGCCTCTAGTGCTCCAGGAGAGAGAAGATTCTTCATGAGGTCATGAACTTGTCTCACATTAGTCTGGATACATTCCACCCCATCGAAGTGCATCGACCCGATACCAACCACCTTACAAGTAATGTCCTTGCCCATAAAAACCTGTCCACCATCGTTCTTGCTGAGAGGTCATATGGTATGAGGCTCCCAAATCCAAGATCCAGTCGTTACTTAGGTAACCGGATTTAGATGTGGTCAAGACATCACCACCATCTACCTCCTCACTAGATCGCGCTGTATTAGCCTCCTTCATCGCAATTTCAAATTTTTCTCCCTTTTAAGCCTTAGGATTCTGACAATCCTTTTTCATGTGCCCTCTCATTGCACAATTCCAACACTTCATTTTGTCATTTCCTTTTGATTTGGATCTAAATCGAGAATTCCCCTTCTCCCGTTCAAAATTTCTTCCCCTAGAAACCATCGCATCTGTAGAGGTATCCTCGCCATTATCTTTCTTTAACTGCTTCTAATGAAAGGCTGAGACGACAGTTTCAATATCGATAGTATCCCTACCGTGGATCAGAGTGTCTACAAGATTTTCGTAAGACAATGGAAGCAAATTTAGCATAATTAAGGCTTGATCTTAACTTCCACATTTGTTAATTTATAGAGCAATTAATTAAAAGTGCTCGTGTTCGTTGATATCAGATCCCTCTGTCATCTTAAGATTGTAGAATTATTTTTTAAGATACAAACGACTGGTCAAGGATTTTTTCATGTACAAACTGTCAAGCTTCATCCATACCATTGCTGTGGTCTTTTGATCCAGGACATTATATAGAACATTGTCCTCTAGACACAATTGGATCAGGGTTGTAGCCCTCTCATCAAGTTCATCCCACTCTTCCTCAGTCAAAGATCTAGGACACTTTGCCTTACCAAGGAGAGCATGTTGTAATACTTGTTAAATTAAAAAGCCTCTCATCTTCATATTCCATAGTTCAAAATTATTTCCACCGATGAACTTCTCCGTTTCATAGTTCACGTTAGATCCTTTCGTCGACATGTTTCAGATTAGAACTTGAAGCCCCGACATTAGCTTTGATACCACTTGTTGGGGGTTGCGCGGAAGCAAACCTGAATCAATCAAACAAGAAGAAATCAAACAAAATTCAAAAAAAGAGAGCGTGAGTGTGTGGTGGTGTGTGTGCGTGTGGTGGTGTGTGTGTGTGTGTGTGTGTGTTAAAAAAAAGAAAAGAAAAAGAGAGAACACGTAAGTTTTACATGGCAAAACCCCCACGAGAAAAAAACCACGGCACAAAGCAACAAGAAATCCACTATGAAAGCAATATTACAAGAGATGGATGGACTTACCGATCCGAACAACCCCAGAAACCTCCTTGAAAACCCTAGCTTTCCTCTTGAACCCTTAAGAACATCTTGGAAAGCCCTTAATCTACCCTAATCCCGATTAAACCCAATGTATATACTACCACAACCAGAATAGGAAACAAATCGCGCACTTATGTAGTTCTACACGTGCCTTCGATGGCATTGACAGCCATAGAAACCTCCTTCGATGCCATCGAATAGCATCTCCAAAACTATGTAGCAATTAACAAGGAATTTTCCGGTGTTTCTTGATGGGATTGTGTGAGTTGTTGATGGCATTGACAGCTGCTCGATAGAATCGAGTGGTCTGTCGATGCCATCTACAGACCTTGTTACAGACAGATTTAAGACATTGACAACAAATGAATCTTATTGTAAGAACATTTTCTTCTTTTTGTATTATCAGGTATTAGTCTCATTGAAAGAGAAGCAATACTTGTCTTTGTTGAGAGAACTTGTGCGAAGGTGGAGAAATCACAAAGTTTACATCGGATATCTCTATGAATTCTTTAGTTATCTTGATCTCTATTACACATGCCATCTTTCCCTCCCCCCACTTAAAGAATTGGGCCGACTATGCTTCTATTACATGGTAATTCTATCTGTACCTTTCTCCAAAACTGTACATTTTCTCTATCGCTATTTAGTTTGTTTTCGAATACAGTATCGAATGGAATTGGAATAGCTAGTTCAAGATGAATTGTAGGTCCTCTGATGTGATGGGCAGCGCACAAATGAAACCATGTTTCGATATCCAAGCCATTTATCTGACCAGCCACGCTGTTGATACAGGGGATGCCTGGAAATTTTTCCATATTGTTTTTTAACCCTTTGATCAATGGCCTAGAAATAGACATCTGAGGATAAAATGCAGCAGTGGCCCACATTCAAAAGAAAACGAGTCCAACAATAGAAGGGTTAGGATCCAATCTATCTGATTTTCAGAGCAATTCCATGCTGGGGACCACCAGCTCAATGGATTGGATCCTCAGAATTCGGCCCCATATATGAGTCTTCTCTAATCACTTCTCCCATATTTTGTTCTTCTTTATTATATTAGATAATTCAATTTCCATGTTATTGAGTTTCAGGTCTACGTCAAGGTAAATGGTAGAATTAAAGATGTGGTGCTTGATTTGGTACGCATCATTTTCATTTCTTCGTGGTCATATATGGCCTTTCATCCAAATACAAAATAGTTAAATGGAAACTGGTTTTTTTAGATTGATAAAGAGCGTGAAGGAGAGCAGATCGATCGGGCCTTAATAAAGAGCATTGTGGATGTTTTCATAGAAGTTGGGAAGGGTGGACGTATGGAATTATACGAGAATGACTTTGAGGCGCCCATGCTCGATAGTACAGCTAATTACTATGCCCAAAAGGCTTCAAAGCATTTTGATGAGGATTCGTGCCTCCAATACATTATGATGGTTGGTGCCTACTTTAAACCTAGCCATCTAAATAAGTGGACTTATGGGTTGTATTGAGCCTTTTGTTTTGTAAATTTCAGGTTGAGAGGTGCTTGAAAAGAGAGAAGGATATGGCCTTTTGTTGCCTACATTCAAGCAGTGAGCCGAAGCTGTTGGAGGTATTCTACATTAGAATGGGCTCGGATGCACTGTCAAATTCAATTACAACGATTCATTTAGGGTGTGTTTTGTTGCACCAAATATCATGAAATTGAAATTATGGACTTGGTCGCGGAAGGAATAAAAATAGGATATGAAGGCTTTTACCTCGTTAGAATACGGAGTGAACTAATATTTGGTCATTTCATCTATATATTGAACTAATAGTTTCAATCAATTTCAGTCACGCATCCAGATGGTGCCTACGTTGTATGAATTTCTCTACTTGTATTTTGTTGAATTTAATAACTGTATATTTTCATACTGTTTCTAATATTATTTGTTATGGTTTCTGGTATCTATTTACAGAGAGTGCAACATGAGATGCTATTCATGTATATGAGCCAACTACTTGAAAACGAACATACAGGATTGCATGTATTGCTTCGAGATGACAAGGTATGGATGTGTGATTTATATCATGTCTACGGATTATTTAGCGAAGGGAATTAATGCACATGTGTTTCCATCGAATTCGATATAATATAGATGATTTTATGCTTGCTTCATCCTAGGTGGAGCATCTTTCAAGGGTGTATAATATCTTTTCTAAGATAACCGGAGGCCTGGAGCTAGCATCGGAGATATATAAAAAGGTATGAAATGATTCTTGCAAAAAAAAAGAAAAAGATTACTTGTGGCTTATTTAAAATAATTCTTTTCTTTTGAGGGCCGCCATTTACACCCTCCATCCTTGATGTCTACTTTTTGTAATACAACAGTACAAAGTTTGTACTCTTTATTACCTTAAGTTCAAAGGGTGGGTGCTGCCACCAATCATGCTGGGTGCAAATCTCATTTTTCGTAATCTTTGTTTTAATTTTATTAAGTGTTTTCATCTAATGCAGCATGTAACTGAAGAAGGTCTGGCCTTGGTCAAATGTGCAGATGATGCAATGAGCCAAAAGGTTTGTTTTCCAATATGCTGTATACAGTTTTCAGTTCACCCAAATGGGTCATCTTGTTACAGTGAATTTCAAATTTAGAAGCTAGGTTAGTAATTGCTTACAAACTTATTGAATAGAATATGATTTTTCTTTTATCAGAATATGGAGCTGAAGAAATAACATGTACTTATTTTCTTTTATTAGAATATTGTTTTTCATCTCAAGCAAAACCCTTAGAACCAATGCTAGTTGGCCAAAGAGTTTTGGGAAAAATGTCATCGTTGGAAAAGCATAATGGTTCCACAACTGTGCCCCCCTTCCATTTGATATGGGCTTAGGCTGTTTTTGGTTCATGGCCGCTTCTGGACTGGTGAAATAATTTCTTATTTTTGGAATATGTACACATATTATTAGAATTCCAAAAATTGTGAAATGGGGCTCTTTTTGTGTTGGATGAGAAATAAACAACTTTTTTCTATTCACACAAGTATCATTTCATGATTTCTGGAAGTTGTTCCTGTAGGAGCACAAACCCTAAATATTGCGAATTACTTTTCTCATGGGCAAGCCAAATGCAGCCCTTGCTTCTCACTATATCATAATTGAGAATCATGATATAAGGTGTGGGAAACTGTATTGAGCATCATGATATAAGGTTTGGTTACATCAAAATATTTTTTTAATATCCCATTGTAAGATTTGATTAATCTGTGATATTTTTAACGTCTAATCATATAAATTATCTTTTCTTGTGAAATTAGTGCATATGGGCCACACTCTTGATTAGTAATCATAGTTGGGCAACAGGATTGCTGGTCTAGTCTTTGTTATTGTTTAGTCTGATTGAGCTAGTATTGTATTAGAGTATAGGATAATTATGTAGAGTTGTTTATTCCTATCATTCTCAATAAAATACACATAATACAATTTCTACAATGCAGTCTCATGGTCCAATATCTTGAAAATCAACAACCCGATTGGAGTGACTTCAAAAGCTGAAAGGCCCATTTTGAACGACACTAAAGATGAACAGTTCGATCAATAGAAAATTGAAGATGTATAGTCTGATTGGATCAATATTGAAAATAAACGGTCTGATAAGTATGGAATTGTAGATTTATAGTCTGATTGGATCATTATTGAAAATAAACGGTCTGATAAGTACGGAATTGTAGATTTATAGTCTGATTGGATCAACGAATGGTCCAATTGTGTTGAAATTGGTGAATGTCAAATTGGATTAATAACGAAAATCAATGGCCTAGTTGGACCAATGTCAAATGTGAATGGGCCGATTTGAATAATACTAAAGATTCCTCTGATTGGACCAATATTAAAGATGAACAGTTCACTTAGTCCAAAATTGAAGATCAACAGTCCAATGGAACCAATATTAGAGATGAACAGTTTGACTGTGCTAAATCTAAAGATGAATGATCAAATCGAGTTGATACCAAAATCAACAGCCTGATTGATCTGATGACGAAGCTAAGTTGCCCTATCTGAACATTACTAAAGTTGAATGGTCTTATCTGGTCCAATTGGACAAATATTGATTATGAACGCAGCAATTGTGCCGGAATTGGGGGTGAGTGGTACAAAATTTTGTCAATATTGAAAATCAATGGCTCAGCTGGACTGTTGTTGAACTTGAATGGCCCGATTTGAACATTATTAAAGATGAAATCTCCAATCGAACTGATATCAGAGAAAAACAGCCAATCACTCTAAAATTGAAGATCAACAGTCTGATTGGGTTGATATTGGAGATGAGCGGTCAAATAGTGCTGATATGGAAAATCAATGGCCTAATCAGACCGGTATTGAAGCCGAATCGCTTAGTTCGGACCATACCAATGTTCAACAATTCAATTGGACTGGTATTAAAGATGAACTGTTTGATCTGTCCCAAATTGAAGACAATAAATGGTTTGATTGTGTTGAAATTGGAGATGAATTATCTAATTGGCCCCGGTTTGGTTTAAACAATAGTAATGAGGCATGGTCCAATTGGGTTGATATCAAAGATGAATGATCTGATTGAGCCAATAGTGAAGATCAATGGTCTGATTGGACTGATAGTGAAGAAGAATAATTTGATTGTGCTGAATTGATCAATTGGATGACGATCAATCATTTGATTACGATAGTATTGATGATACATGATCTTATATTGAATATGAATGGACCTAATCATAATGTTCATCTTTAATACTAGACCATTGATAATCAACATCAATCCAATCGGGCCGTTGATTTTCAATATTAGCCCAATCTAACCATTCATCTCCAATCCTAGCATAATCAGGTTGTTCATATTCAATATCTGTCCAATCAGATTGTTGATCTTCAATTTTGAACTGATCCCACTGTTCATCTTTGATATCCAACCAATTGAATCATTCGTCTTTATTGTCATCCAGACTGGACCATTCCTCTTCGATATCAATCTAACTAGGCCTTGATTTTTAGAATTGGCCCAATTTGACTATTCACCACTAAATTTAGCACAATCGGACCATTGATCTTCAATTTTGAACTGTTGGACAATTCATCTTCAATATCAGTCTAATCAGACTGTTCATCTTTAGAATCATCTAGATCAGCCCATTTGTCTTTGAGATCGGTCTAGTTGGACCATTGATTTTCAATATCGGCTCAGTTGGACAAATCAGTGACAAAGACTAGATTTGATGTTAGCATTATCCTATCAAAGTAATTCTTGAGAGTTTAGACACATGCAGCCTATAATGGGACCCACACCAAACTGATGCATACAATTAACATAAATCATTAATTTCCTAGCCATTTTTTAGAATGTTAGAATGGAGAAATGCTCCAATGCTCCCAGAGCACTTCAAAGTAGAGAATGCTTTCATGGGCTACTAAGAAAAAAAGCATAGATCGGAATATCAAATACATCCTCAGTTCAGACTTATTTTCTATAGCCATCCTTTTTTCCAAGTCGTGGATGAGATGCTTATGGTTGCCCAACAAAAGTGGCTCTTTAGAATCATAAGCTATCCATTGTCAGTCGGATATATTTAGCCATAACTAGTCTCTATAATTATGGCATGATTTTGGTAATATGTAAATATTCTCTAATTAATAGGTTGATTATAGTTTCCTAGTTTAGTTTGATTCCCTGTAATTGCCTTGTAAAGAGCCGATTGCTTCAATATATATATATGAGGAGGAACCCTTACATTGGGGGTATTCAATGCAATTGAGTCTCTATAATTATTGCATGATTTTGGTAATATGTAAATATTCTGTAATTAATAGGTTGATTATAGTTTCCTAGTTTAGTTTGATTCCCTGTAATTGCCTTGTAAAGAGCCGACTACTTCAATATATATATGAGGAGGAACCCTTACATTGGGGGTATTCAATACAATTGATATCCATGATGGTCCCTAACAAGTAGATGATCAAATTATTGATGGGCTTGTTTTTGTATAAATGATCATTACCATCCATATAAAGGCCATTGATCAATGGTTAGTATTGGTCAAATCACGTGATGTTTGCATTGTGGCCCATAAAAAGTATTCGACCTAATGAACAGTCTGGATCAATTAATCAGACTGTGTAAATGTCCAAATGCAACTAGGAGCACTATAGCTTATAGTGCTCTTCAAACATTGGAGCTTCCCTCAAAATGATCTAATCAAAGTGATTTTTTTTTTTCTTGAGACACATGCAACTAAAGTATGGTGGAGTCAAGGTAGTTCATCATGCGGGGCCCCACTTTTGATTGCCCATGTTCCTCAAGAATCGCTTTGATCGAACCATCCTTACCATCCAATCAATTGTTAAGAAAATGGATGGTCCATGTTTGTAGGAAAATGGATTTAATCATCATTCTAGACCATTTATCATGTGGGTCCTGCCATGGCCATGTGCTTGTAAACTCTCAAGATTTACTTTTATTAGAGATGGTAACATTGCTTCACCAATCAACAAAGGTTGGAGCCGACTATATGGCAAAGGAATTTTCAGTCTTATTTGCAAAGAGTGTTATATCATGAACTAAAATATTCATTTGTAAAACTTTGCAAAATTTAGAAACATGAAAATAAAATATACTACAATTAAAAAAATACAAAATTATTTTAGCAATACATCCAAGCACATCCCTGGTGAACAAAATAAAGGTAAAACAGAAAATAAATGAACCACTCATGGTTTCAAGGAAAGGAAGCTGCTCTATCTATTCTGATATGACAGTGTTAACTCTATTCACATTCTAACCGGCAAACCAAAAATGCAAGTAGCAGGTTTATTAGAGTTATTTGTACCTATATAATGGGGACTTAACGTCTCTAATTTCTTTGTGAGAAATTCTGTTGCTTATTTTACTATCAAGTTTGCTATCTATCTTCCGCATAAAATTAGCACTGATCATTCTCAGGGTTTCTTTTCACCATCAAATTGAGTTGCTTTAAGTTTTTCAGTGGGAGAGAAAATGTCCAATGAGTAATTGCATTCCTGAGTAGTACTGTTGATATGAATACTAAGATAATTGTAATTGGGTCATGTAAACTAATTGTTTCAGTTCAATGTAATAGGCATTGAATCACAGCCTTTGATGGGTTTTCTAGAGCACCCAACTAACCATGAAGCATTTTTCACAGACGGAGAATATAGACACCATCGAATCACGAGATCAAGTTTTCGTAAGAGACCTTATTACACTTCACAACAGGTACATGGGCTACGTGAAAAATAATTTTATGAACCATGCTCTCTTCCACAAGGTCAGTTTTTGGGCTTTCAGAGTTCTCTCTCTCTCTGTTCTTTTTATTTTTCTGTTTACTTACATGTTGTGGGTCATTTTGAAGGCACTCAAAGAATCTTTTGAAGTATTCTGCAATAAGGATGTTGCAGGCAACCCACCTCCAGAGTTACTATTGATTTGTGTTGACAATACTCTTAAGAAGGGTGGTGTAACTGAGAAGCTAAGTGATGATGCTGTTGATGAGATGCTTGACAAGGTTAGTATTCACATTTTCATAACATAATGTCATTGAGAAATGATCACATATGACATTGTAAGCTGCAACGGGGATTTCTCTCCTTTAAATTCAAAGAAGATTCCCCGTTATAATTAAATTCAAAAAGATTCTTTAGTTTAAAGGGTATATATACTGTTGTAGCATGCAATGTTGTATTTGATCTTTTCTCATTAGCTTTTGTTAAATACCTTAGTGATTCTTTCACTTTGTTTTGAAATTTCAAGAAACCATTACACTTTGCAGATTGTGGGAGTGCTTGCCTATATCCATGACAAAGATATCTTTGCTGAATTATGCAGGCAAGCTTCTTGGATTTTCAGGCTTTTGTACTAGTATGGACCTCATGCTGACCTATATGCTTGCTTTACGGCTTTGACAAGGATGTGTACTCTTACTTCGGTGGTAGACTCTCACGAGTTTCAACACCTGGCTGAGGGTTCGAGTACCCATAGGTGGTGAAATTCCACTACGGCGTGAGTGTGTGGGGTGTGTGTGTTATTTTTTAAAAAAATGGTGAAAAATGAATAAAGTAGAATAACCACAGGTGGGCGTGGCACCGTTTTGATTCATCAGTGATGACTGAACCCATAGTTGCAATTCCAAATGATTTAGGCTGGACTGGAAATGACCGTGAAGGCAATTTGGGGGCTAATCCCTTGTTTTGAGTGGATTGGGGTTCATTCTATGTAGGTCACTTCATTGAAAATGACTTTGAGATATTGAATTCATTTTATTTAAGCAACCAAACAAACCATAATGATGGGACTGTAAGTTATCAAATTTGCTTGTCTATAAATAATTCCTATCAAACTAGATAATCATGATGGCTTCATTGCAGGAGAAAGCTTGCTTGTAGGCTGTTGTTTGATAGGAGCACAAATGTTGACCATGAACGAAGCCTTTTAACTAAGCTGAAGCAACAATGGACTGGCCAACTTACCTCGAAGATGGAAGGAATGGTTTGTCATTTACTAACTACTTGCCTGAGCTAGTTGCATGTGTGCATGTGTTTTCTTCTTCTTTCTCTAATCGATTTCTTGGGGTTGTTCTTTCATGTTTTTCTGGCAATTCAGGTTATGGATTTGACATTAGTGAGGGAGAATCAACAGAATTTTGAGAGTTATCTTCAGGAGAACCCACATGAAAATGCAGGAATTGACTTGGCTGTCACTGTTCTGACTTCTGATTTCTGGCCCATGGACAAGTCATCTGATCTCAACCCTCCATCAGAGATGGCAAGAACCCAGCCTATCACACAATGCTCGTTGTAAATGTTGTAAATTTTAGGAATGCTACTTGCATGCAACTTAAGCACACGTTCTTGAATACTAGTTCCAGACAAATCATCTGGCTGTCTCCACAACACATGGTCCACAGCCCACAAGTTGGTCCGGTCACAAGGTCCTCATAGATTGACTGGATCCAAAGATGGGTAGTTTTCTTTTCTTTCAAATCAAGTGGCTTGGACTGTCCAACCTGTTCAATCTTTGGGATGTGGCCCATATATCGCATGCACTTACCATTCCTAAACTTTTAATTTTAACCCTACTGTGAATCCCTAATATATCATGTCTCTTTTACTTGCAGATAAGTGGTGTTGAGGTTTTTATGAAGTACTATCAAAGTAAAGCAAAGAACCGAAAGCTGATGTGGATCTCCTCACTCGGTACCTGCGTCTTAACTGGCAGGTTCAAACCAAAACCGATCGAGCTAGTTGTAACTACCCGTCAGGTGTGCAATGTGTCCAAACATCTGTTTAATCTACTCGGGGGCACAGAACGTTGGTAGAATGCTAACTTGCACATTTTATGGTTTATGCTATATACAGGCTGTGACTTTGTTACTCTTCAATGCTTCGGAAAAATTGAGTTACCAAGAGATTGCCTTACAGCTAAATCTGACTGATGCAATTGTGACTAGATTGTTGCATTCGCTGTCATGTGCAGGATATAAGATTCTAAACAAAAAGCCGAATAACAAAACCGTCTCCAAAAGCGACACCTTTGAAGTCAATTCTATGTTTACTGACAAGAAGAGGAAGATCAAGGTTTGAAATCCTTCTGTTCCCTTTGGATTTGGTTCTTGTACTGTTTAACTTTTAGTGCATGTTTGGATTCTCTGTTAAATTGAATTTCTATTCATTTTGATTTGCATGTTTGGATGCTCCGATGAATTGAATATCTATTCATTTAATTCATTATAGAGGAAATGGCCAAAGTTGGGTGGCACCAGTTGAGTTCATAATGACAGTCAGACACCTAATTTCAATTCCGTGCAATTCCAGTTGGACTAGTGGTGATTGAAACCACAAAGTTGGGTCTAGTGCCTCTAGCTCCACTTTATTCATTTACTCTTTGTCGAACTGAACTTTTCAATCCATTTCCGTTGGACATCCAAAGGAGCCTTAGTATCTTGTCACAAAAGTGGCAATTCCATCAAATTTGATTTAAACTGGTTTATCTTTTTGGGTTGTAGGTTGTGTTTGGTATAAAAACATTTCATTTCATAATGGTGAACAAATCCAAATTGCAATTCCATGCGTTTTATATCTGGCATGAAATGATAGTAATTGCAATCCAGGAGAGTAGCCTCTCACTATGAAGAGAAGTCTAACACACTCTGAAATTTACTATTTATTGAATTGAATTTTAGAAATTTTGTTCTGTCAAGCATCCAAAATCTTATGCAAGTTGATATGTGGTACTAATTAATTCACTAAACCGTGTTATTGAAGTACTAGAAAAGGCGGTCTGCTAGTGTTTGTAAGGCCACCCTTCTATATTCTACTACAAGCAATGTGGCTTACAAGTGTGGTATCTAATCCGTCCATCAGGTTGATATGACTATGTAGATGGCATTGCAAAAAATCAGGTTGGTCCACAATGTTAGCAACAAATGGTTGACTTTGAAAAACTTGGCTAAGTTCTTTTATCCATCCATTTAATTCATTATATCCATGCATCTTTGGTTTTAGCAAAGCTCTAAAACATGATCTTAAGGGGTCGTTTGGATGCCTGTAAATGGTTTAAATGGTAAATGATTTACAGATGTTTGGCTTTAAATCTGTAAATGATTTACTGGTAAACGATTGTCTGTGTTTGGATAGCCTTTAAATTGTTTCAGCCCTGTAAATGGAGAGCCAATCTTTCCATCCACTTATAGCCATTAGGCTGTAAATGGAGAGCCTGTAAATGAAATGCCACCTTTTTACCTGTAAATGAAATAGGGGTAAAAGCTTTAAATCATTTACAGCCTGTAAATGATTTACAGAGAAAAAAGGTCATCCAAACGCAGAGTGTAAATCATTTATAACTTGCCCCATTTTCAGGCATCCAAACGACCCCTAATCTGATTACTTGCTTGAGCTTGAGTGATGATTTCCATTCAAAATGTGCAGGTTCCTCTTCCTCCCATGGATGAGAAGAAGAAGGCGATGGAAATTGTTCAAAATGATCGACAATGCACGATTGATGCAGCTATTGTCCGTATTATGAAGAGTAGAAAAGCCTTGAGCTTCCAGCAACTCGTCACAGAATGTATGAAACAGATCGACCACATGTTCAGGGTACATATCTATTACTGCAGTTCTTTTCTTTTTCTTTCCCTACAAAATGCAAGGCAATTGGACTATGTTCTCCAACCAATCATGGTTTCAAAGAGTAAAATAGCAACACTCAATGTTAAACAGGCAAATAACTGCAAGTTTTGAGCTATGGTCCATTCAACATATCAATGGTGAAGATCATTAATACCTCAACTCTTGCATTGTGGGGACACCGCTTGATGGAAAATTTTTATGATGCATGGTTTTTGCTGCATTTCTCATCAGGCAATAGACAAAATCTGAACATTGATGGTTGGTGATTGGTTTGATTTTGCAGCCCGACTTTAAGTTGGTTAAGAGACGGATCGAAGCTCTTATACACAGGGATTACTTAGAGAGGGAGCAAGATAATCCTAATGCAATTAGATACATCTCTTGAATTGTTATCATGACAGCAAAAGCATGGTCCATATTATCTGGGTATATCCAAAATGGGCTCCACATAAGTGTACATAGTGATTTTGTACAAAACTAGCAATACTAGACTACAAAATACATGGAGGACCAGCTAATACGCTGGGTAGATGCACTGCTGTAAATACAAGTGGCATTAACTAAAAAATGGAAATAAAAAACTGAGAAATACACGCATTAATGCATATTGGTTCTGCAAACTATACATTGTTTGAGGCTTAAATCCCGGCCATTATTCCAAATTGCTTGTTTTCCTATAAAAGTGCGAACCCTTCAAATGCATTATTTCTCTGCGATTGCTTGTTTGAGCTTATTAACATTAGCTTCTCAAATTGATGGCCAACTGCATCATCTACACATGTTATGCCTTATGATCAGTTCATGGATGTGTAGGATTGATCAATCCATGAGATATGTTGGTGGTGATCCATCCACATTGGATTCCACCCATCATGCTGTGTGTACAAATCGAGTGCAACATAAGATCTTTATCTATTGTAGGGTGTGTTTCAGTGTCAAATGCAACCCTATTTTTTAATGTGTTTGTGTCCATTCAGTTTAGAATGCGATTTTTGCTCATTTTCAACAAGTATTAGATTAGAGGATTTAGTTGGACTGTTTGCTTGCAGGTCAAGTCTCTTATGCAGATTTTGTATTGTTATATTTTGCTGAATGAATGAATTATTGAATGGATGAAGTCTCTCATGTTGATTTTGTATAGCTATTTGGCTGAAGGAATGAATAATTGAAGAGGTATGATTTCCTTTTCAGAAATCAAATCGGGCATTCGATACATCTAGAGTGTATTAGGGTGCCCCTTTGAAGTGTGAATCCAAAGTGGATAGAGTCATTCAAAACCACTTTTTTCCATTTACTATTTTATCGAATTGAATTTTTAGGAAAAATTCATTTTACTAAACTCACACATGTTACATTGGTATTGTGGCTTACGATTGTGACATTCAAGTCATTCATCAGGTGGATCTCTCCAGAGATAACACTGCCCAAAAATTAGGTCGGTCCACTCATAATGCAGTTCACAATGTTAGTTTTCTCTCCTGTGGGGCCCACTTGTGGGCAACTGCTAGTGGGTGGTGTTGATCAAGTGCCTTTAATCTAGTGTAGAGAAGCCCGGGCCAACACGTCAGGATGAGAATGGCTCAGCCCACATGCATTATTTAATGAAAGCACTCCAGTTGCCTTCTTGAAGTGGGGGAACCTAAGCTGACCATAGGAATGCTAGGATGAGCCGGAGTGAGTGCTGCTGATATTGTTTTCGCCATGGCTCCACCGTATATTGTTCTATTGAAGTTGAAGAAGCCTCTTTTAGAGTCTACCTTTTACCGGGCGGAACACTTATTAGATCTTTTTTAGTACCGGGGTTCAAAAAAGGAACCAAACAAAGGTCTGCAACAAGGCTGTCCCTTCTCACCATATCTCTACTTACTGGCTGGTTGCCCTTGAGAGAAGCCGCATTTGACTGCTATTTTGGCCTAGACGATCCTTAGACGCACAAGGTGCTTCGAATTACAATTAAAGATCATATGATTTAGTCGAGTTTGTTGATCATGATAGCCATCCAAGCCACACATGCATGGTTCCAAAACGGGCGTGGCATTTTTGGGGAGTAGCCCGCTTCTTCAGAAACTTCCTGGCACATACATTAAGGGAGCCATTGAAAGGTGACTTAAACACCAGAAACAAAGACTAACCGAGCTTATGATAGAAGCAAGAACACTTTCAGGTAGATCATGAAAACATCTTGGAAGGGGAGGAGATCGAATGCGGAAGGTGTCCTGGGAACAACACTCGCATCGTTGTGTTTAAGAATTTTGTATCTAATAGTACTACTTTCTAGTAGACCACCATGATGAGGCATAGTCAAATACAATGCGCCGAGAGATATACGCTTTCTTGGTGGTAGGATCCACACACCTCCAACCTTCCTTTTACTCATTGTACCTGACAAAGATGCACCTGATAGCCTTCTTTTCTAGCTTCGTCCACAACTGCTCTTGTACAAACACGTAACACCTTGAAACACATAAAAAATCAAAGTCAAGTGAGCCGTGATGCATTTCCCTTCCCCAATATTCCGTTTATTTGTGAATGGAGCAAGTAGACTACTTAAATGCACAAGCCAAAGAATCAACCGACAAGAGTATGATCTATTTTTACTTGCAGAGATGGCCCTCACTGAATGCTCTACTCCAACAACCATAATGGTCAAAACTATGCGACTCAATCCCTTCTGCATGAACGAGGGCTTCATCCATTCCGAGAGTCCTACATCATTCCACTCGAAGCCAACAAACCACTCGATACTCCACTCGAAGCCAACAGACCACTCGAGTCGAGTTAGTTAGACTCTCTGTAAAGTCTAATTGATTGTGAAAGAAATAACATAATATGCTCCGGACCACTCGCAGGTCTCTATTCCTCGTTCAATCAAGTCCCTATCTCGATTTGACTAGTGTTGTCTTCAGTTCAACTAAATAAGGGGTGGATTCTTTGGTTTTATGCTGTCCACTTTTGCATGTTTTCGGTTTGACTGGATGTGTGTGAGTCGAATCATTTTAGTTCGACCAACATAGTGTGTAAGTGCGGATTTTATTTCCTAATCTTGTATGGGAGTGTATAAAAGGCCTCCTAATTGCGATTAAGGTTAGAATGTAGAGCCAAAATAGGAGTAGAATAGAGTCTTGAGGGTTTTGGAGCCTAACACAAATACTCAATGATTTTGAGGGAAAGCTAGGGTTTCTATTGTAAGTTGTGCAACATCTTGTAACCTTCTTCTGATTAAAATGGATTGATCATTGCTTTGTTTTGTTATTTTTATCCCGTAAGGATTTTTCATGTAAAAACTCGTGTGTTCTTTTTGTTTGCTTGGATTTTCCATTCTCTATTGCTTGCGGAAAAAAACCATAGTACAAAGCGATAGATATCACTATGAGAGCAAAAATTACAAAGTCTACTTACCCGATTTGAACAACCTTGAATCTCACCCTTGGTACACCCTTTGAAACCCTAGGATGATTTTGTAACCCTAGAATACTCTCCCGATCCTGCTTACACCCATATATATATACATATATACATATATATATATATACATATATATATATATACATACATACATACATACATACATATATATACATACATACATACATACATACATACATACATACATATATATTGTATAAGAGATTTCAAAGTAAACCCATTGTGAGGAAATAGTAGGTCATTCTGCAACCATTACACCCAAAAATCAGTTACGAGTTCGCCGCCCCGCGCAATCATCATATACCTACCAAAGCATAATTTGAACCCGAACACAAGAGGTAATGGCAGCCCAAGGTGACAATCCTCTAACTCCTCCAGATTCACTAAGATATTGAAAAATCTAATTTTCTCCGAATGCATCGAGCCAAGTTCGATGGCATCGAACAGATTTCAATGACATCAAATAACTACCGATGGCATTGAAAAAATGCCAAGTTAGTCCAACGACCAACTGGAGAAAAATGAAAAATCTTGATGGGATCAAGTACTGTTCGATGCCATCGAATATGACATCGAACAGACTATCGATTGCATCAACAAGCCCTGTTACAGACTCAATTTAAGACATTTATTACAACAATCTCCACCATATCTTCAATCATCAAATGTGTAGCTTCTTGTCCTCTTCAATTATCTCTGCCCTGCATCATAGCTCCATTATCACTTCTCGTGCACACTTAGTCCTCCTTTTACATCATCACCAAGCTCAGAGAAGTTATGCAAAACTTGAACTTCTCCGTATGAATGACCTTGGTGAGCATGTCCACCGGATTCACACTGGTGTGAATCTTCTCTAGAATTATGTATCCTTCTTCAAGCACCTATCAGATAAAACGGTGACGAACATCAATGTGTTTAATACGAGAGTAATAAATAAAGTTTTTAACCAAATTGATAGCGCTCTCGCTATCACAATTAATCGGCACGGTCTCCTGCTAAAGCCTCAATTGATTTATCATGCCTCTTAACTAGATACTTTTAGATGCTTCTATCACTGTCATATACTTTGCTTCGGTCGTGAAAAAGCCACCACGGATTGAAGCTTCAACATCCAACTGATTGCTCCACCCGCTACTACAAATAAGTAACCTGAAGTCAACTTTTTAGAATTTATACTGCCTACGTAGTTTGAATCTACATACCCTACTAACTTTGCCCCTGTTTTATCAAAAGTTAAGACGCAATCTTTTATACCTCGAATGCATAGAAGTAGCCATTTCACTGCTTCCCAATGCTGTTTGTCGGAATTTGACATATATCTACTCATAACACCGACAACCTGTAAAATATCTGGTCTTGTACAAACCATGACATACATTAAACTGCCAACAATATTTGAATAAGAACATGAGACATAACCTGCTTTTTCCTATTTAATTTATGACATTATTCTGAGGAAAGCTTGAAGTGAGTGTGTGGGGAACGCTCACTGGCTTTGTCTTGTCCATCCCATAATTGATCAATACATTTTCAAGGTATTATGCTTGAGATAGCTAAAGCCTGCTTCTCTTTCTGTTTCTATGAATATCTATGCCGAGAACCCTCTTTGCAACCCTGATATCTTTAATCTCAAATGTCCCTGATAACTGAGTCTTCAGTACATCAATTTCAGATATGTCATGACTGGAGATTAACATATCATCAACATACAATACTAGGACAATGAACTTGCCATCACTCAGTCTCTTATAATAGACACAGTGATCATATTCACTCCTAGTAAATTTTTAACTCAACATGAAAGGATCAATTTTTTATACCACTGCATAGGCTACTGTTTCAAGCTGTACAACGACCTCATTAACCTGCAAACTTTGTTCTCTACCCCTTTAATTTCGTAATCCTCTGGTTGCTTCATGTAGATTTGCTCTTCCAACTCCCCGTGCAGGAATGCAGTCTTGACATCTATCTGTTCCAGCTCGAGATCATATTAGACAACCAATGTCAATATGAATTTGATAAACACCTGCTTAACCACTGGCGCGAATATATTTGTGAAGTCAATTCTTTCTTTTTGAGCATAACCATTCGCTACTAACCTCGCTTTGTATCTATCATGTTTTTTTTTGAATAACCACTTGCATCTAATCACTTTTCGGCCCATTGGAAGATTTACCAGCTCCCATGTATTATTCTTGTACAAAGAGTCCATCTCATCATCCATTGCTACCTTTCACTTTTCTACATCAGGCTCATCAAGAGCCTCCTAAATAGTAAACAGATCCCCTTCATCTGTAATCAAGGCATATGCGATATTAAAGTCATTCCTATATCTTGCCGGTAACCTATGATCTCGTGGTGGGTTTCTTCTCACAGGTGGCTGCTCCATCTGCTCATGTATCTCTGTCTGTGCATCTATCTTTGCTTGAGTATTATCTGTATCAATATGGACGTCTACGAACAACTTTTTAGGTTCCTTTTTCTCCTCCTGATCATTCTTGTGGAATAAGGAGCTTTCATAGAATCTAACATCACAACTAATGCTGACCTTGCGTGCGACTTTGTTATACAACCTATAGCCTTCAGCACCAATATCATAGCCAACAAAGATGTACTTTTTGGCTCTATGGTGTAGCTTATCTCTTTCAACTGACGCTACATAAGAGTAAGCCTTACAACCAAATATCCACGCATCTGATTAGTTCATCTTATGACCATTCCATACTTCCTCTGGGATGTTGCAATCAATTGTCATAGAAGGGGACCGGTTCACCAAATAGAAAGTTGTATTAACGGCCTCAATCCATAGATCATTGCTTAACCCAACATTACTTAACATACATCGGGTCCTCTTCAAGAGAGTCTGATTCATTCGCTCGGCCACATTATTTTGTTCGGGCATGTGATACACTGTGTTGTGCCTAATAATCCCTTTATCTTTGCAATATTCATTAAACTCAGTGGAAGTAAATTTACCACCATTGTCGTCCTTAAAACCTTTATTTTTTGTCATGACTATTTTTCCACCATTTCTTTCCATTGTCTAAATGTGGTGAAAACTTCAGATTTACATTTCATGAAGTAAACTCAAACTTTTCGAGAGTAGTCGTCAATGAATGAGACAAACCACGACGACCCTCTAACAGAAACCTCTGGCAATGGCCCCCATACGTCAGATTGCACATAATCAAATACTCTCTTACCTATATGTTTTCCATATTTGAAAGATAATCTAGATTTTTTATCATATATATAATGCTCGCATATATTTAAATCTGAATTCTTAAAAAATGGAATTAAACAACGATTGGAAAGTCCCTTCATGCCCTGCTTGCTCATGTGGCCCAGACGAGCATGTCACATACTTGCAGACGTGAAATCCGCAATAGCCGCTGTCACTCCACCTACTGAAGTGCTCACAATCAATCTATAAAGGTTTTTGTGCCTCTACACTCTCATAACCACAAGTGCCCCATTTGATACTTTAAGGACACCATTAACACTGGTGAACTTTCACTCTATTACATCGAGTGCACCAAGAGAAAACCAAGTTCTTCTTCATGTCAGGAGCGTGCCTGACCTTAGATAAGGTATGATCCATTCCATCAAATATCTTAATGTGCACCGTACCAACAACCACAACATTACAGGCATTATCATTGCCCATAAATGTTGAGGGTCAAATATTGCATATCAGACCCAATTATTACCTGGATTTACGAACATGATACTGTTTAACGCCCTATTTTAATCGTGTTTGTGTTGCAAGGTGGATTTATAAGCGTGGACTGAAAAGGGTACTAAAAGCATGGATTTAACGCTCAGAATTCACCAAGGCAAGGGACGGACTCCATGGGACCAAGATCGATGGAATTACACACCAGGGATCCGCAAAAATCGAGAAATTGAAGCTCAAGTGGCTCAAAAAATCATCCAGAATGCAAGATCATGGGGTTCCCACCATCCGTTCGGCTCGAAACTTCATACATGGTCTGAGGGACATAAATTAATCATACATGTCAAATTTCAGCCATTGAATCATTGTAGAAGTGGCCCAATGGATAGATCAGTCCATAAAATCTCGAATTGGGGCCCGCCTGAGATCTAGATATGCTCCAAATTTAGTCTCAACCCTTCAAATTAAGTGACAAAGTGGATGGACAGAGCAGATTTCTTACGAACATCATGATAGACCCCACATGTACATTGCATGTACATAAGGTACATGTGCACGAGAGGTGCACCGGACTGGGAGTTCGGTCAAACAAGGGGCTGACCGACTCTTCTTCTCAAATTTTCAAGAAAAGGCCGCGGACGGACATCGTCCGACCATTTTTGGGTAGTGGGGCCCACCCATCATCCTTTAAGATGATCTGGACCGTCCATACTCTCCATAGGGCGGTAACAATCCTCTCCTAGGTGTCCTTCTATTCCCATTCGTGCACACGTGTGTAAATCTCAATCAAACGTAGGATGGACAGCGAAAGAAAAACTTCAATGGGCCACACTAAATCTGAGAAAAAATTATCCAATTCTGGATGGTTTTTCGAGGAGAACTCAGTGGACGGTATGGATTTCTTAACCGACGCTGATCATGGACCCCACCGACTTTCACAGAGAAACGCTGCGCAAGCTCTGTTTCGCAAACAGCCGATCCTTGTGGGCCCCATCGGGCATCAACGTTTCGATCTGGACCGTCCATTAGAATTCCAAGGCCCATCTTACCAAGGCCTAAGTGACAAAACTTGAAGAAATAAAAAGTATGGGATCCCAGCTGCTCAAACGGAAGAAGGACGGTCGCTTTACAAGTTCCATGGGCCGCAGCATAGAACGTCCAGGAGTACCCTATTCCAACTGAAATTTTGAGGAGAAGCTAGTGAACGGAGTGGATCTCCTGTATAAACTCAAGAATGGCCCCCACCAGGAAATCAACGTAAGAGGTTTATTCTTGTTGCGTAAAGAGCTGCGAAAGCTCTCCTAGCCACCGCCTCTGGCACGCACTCCTCACCGACTTTGCTGCCTATAAAAGGAGAGGGAGAAGTGGAAACTAGCCATCCAATCTTGGACTTGGGGGAGGCATATCTGGGCAGCCGTGGAGGCGTGAAATGGGCCGACGAGAGTTTTTCATTTTCCTTCTTCCTTTGTTTATCCTTTCTTTTTCTAAGAGATATTGGCATTATCATGTATATGTGTGGCTAAACCTCTTAGCTAGGGCTAAGAGATGAAGCTTGTAGCATGGTGGGAGACTCTTTGCTATGCCTTTTTTTTAAAGATTGGACTGATGTTGATTTTAGTTTAATTAAGGGAATGTTTTTAGTTTTTAATGATTTGTTGTGACTAAAATTACAATAGATCTACGATGACTTTGAATATTTCTTTATCCTTGTTATGTTTATGACGTCAAGAAGCCCTGTTGTTCACCATCGTCTCTTGGGCATGGTCGGATGATGGTACCCTTCCCAACCTTCATAACATGTTGATTGGTTGGTAATTAGTTTAATTCTGTTGTTTACTTTGTCTCCTTGGGCATGGTTTGGTGATGGAATCCATTCTAATTCATATACTTTTAATATCTTTAAAATTATATCAGAGGAAGTTCAGTTTAATTTTCATGATTTTTGAAGCAGGCATAAGATCTCCCTGGTCTCTACAAGCGGATCCTCTGAATCCCTAGTTTCTTATCTCTGATTTCTCTTAAGTTTTACATTAATCTCTTACCATTATTCATCAATTTATATTTGATTTAGATTTCATCTTAGGCTAGTTCTATTTCTACCTAGTTTCAGATTACGTACAGGTATGGGTCCCTTGGGATTCGACCTCGGTCTCACCGAGTTTATTACTACATCACAACCCTATACTTGGGGAGTGAACAATAAATAACCGTCCGCTATTGCACTACATGTAACTGGCGAACCAACTATGATGAAGATTCATGTGACATGACGCCCTTGTGTCAAGGATCCACTCGTCTCTATACGATCATTATATAAGCGTCCGATCATAGACACTGACAACACATCATCTGTGCTAGTCTCTTCATCTAACGTGGCAATGTTGGCCTCCTTGGAAGAAGCCTTTGAGTTGTCTTTCTTCGATTTAGGATCTGTGCAATCCTTCTTCATGTGTCCAGTCATCCCACAATTTTAGCACTTTAACTTGCCCTTTGATTTGGATCTTGACCGAGAAGATTCTATATCTCGCTTAGTATTCTGGCTCTCGTAACCAATGCATCAGAAGAGGCCCCCATGCTATCATTTTGCTTTCTCATGGCCTTTTCCTAAAGGGATGAGATAACGGTGTCTATAGTCAAGGACATATTACTGGTGTATAAGGAGTCCTTAAAAGACTCATATGATGCAAGAAGTGAGCTTTTTGACCTCTTCTCTTATCTCTGCATCACATCATAGCTTCTCGTGCACACTCTGTTCTCCTTTAATACAATTGTTAAGCTTAGAGAAGTTGCACAGAACTTGAACTTCTCTGCAGGAACGACCTTAGTGATCATGTCTTTCGGGTTCATGCTGGTGTGAATCATCTCTAGTTATACGCCTCCTTCCTCAAGTACCTGTCGGATAACATGGACATCCAACTCATTGCTCCACCCGCTAGTACAAATGATTAACTTGAAGTTGACTTTCTGGAATCCACATTTCCTGCGTAATTTGAATCTACATACAACTTTGTCCTTATCTTCCCAAAAGTAAAGACTTAGTCTTCTTACCATCTCACTACTACCTAATATAGTTTTCTGGGGTATTTTCTCACAACATCGATAGCCTGTGAAAAATCGGTCTAATACAGACCATGACATGCACTGCCAACCACATTCGAATAAGACCCATGAGACATATCCTGCCTTTCCTCATCTGTTTTGGAATGTCTTGAGAAAAACTTGAAGAGAGATGCGTACAGAATGCTCTCCGACTTTGCCTGGTCCATCACATCCTTGATCAATACCTACATAAGGTATTCTACCTATGATTACCAAAATCTGCTCATCTTTCAGTCTCAATGCCGAGAACCATCTTTACAGCCCCCAATCTTTCATCCTGAATGTCCCACTTAACCGAGTCCTCAGTACATTAATTTCAGATATATCATAATTGGTAATCTACATGTCAACAGCATACAATTCCTGACTCACCATGAAGGAATCAGACCACTGCCTAAGCGACAGGTCATACCACGACCTCCTGCAAACTTTTTTCTCAGCCCCTTTAAACTTCAAACCGCTCTGGTTGCTTCATGTAGATCTGCTCTTCCAATTTCCCTTACAGAAGTACAGACTCCACATCCATCCTTCCAGCTCGAGATCACATTGGCCAACCAGCACCAATCGCAGATCTAATAGACACCTGCTATACTGTCGGCGTGAATATCTTTGAGAAGTTGATCCCTTCTCTCTGAGTATAACCCTTTACTACCAACCTCGCTCTGTATTTATGATGTATCCTCTTGAAGATCCTCCTATATTCAACTGCTTCCCGGCCCACTAGAGCTCCACTAGCTCCCATGTGTCGATTTGGTACAACAAGTCCATCATATCACCCATAGTTACCTTCCACTTCTCAACATTGGGCTCATCTAGAGCCATCTGAATAGAGGATGGATCCACTGTGATATTAGAGTCGTCCATGTACCTCGCCGATATCCTGTGATTATGCTGTGTGATTCTTCTCACATGCGGCTGCTCCACCTGCTCTGTATCTCTGTTCGTGCGTCTCAGCCTTTATGTCATGCTCGCTCATGTGGTCATGCCCAGCATGCCACACAAGTGCAGAGGTGGAATCCGCTACAGCCACTACAGCTCCACTTTTTGAAGTGCTCCCGATCAACCTATAAACATTATCGAGTCATTGCGCTTTCATGACTACCCGTGCCCCCTAAGATACTTTAAGAGCAATCAACAATACCTGTGAACTTGCAACCCATTGCCTCAAGTATACTAAGAGAAATCAGATTATTATTCAAATAAAAAATGTGCCTGACATCAGTCAAGGTACGCTCCACCCCATCAAACATCTTGATGCGCATCGTACCAACAGTACAACATTACAGGCACTATCATTGCCCATAAATACCTGTCCACCATCGGACTCCCTGTAGCTGGCGAGCCAACTCCAATGAGGAGTCATGTGAAAGGATGCCCCTGTGTCTAGAATCCACTCGCCCTTACAATCATCGTATGGGCATCTGATCGAAGACATAGACAAAACATCCCAATCACATCCAGTTGATCCATCCAACGTGACAGCGTTGGCCTCCCGATATGAAGCATCAGAATCTTCTCTCTTACATTTAGGATTTGTACAATCCTTCTTCACATGTCCTTCCATCCCACAGTTCCAGCACTTTACCTTTCCTTTGCCCTTGCCCTTAGATTTGGATCTAGAACCTGAATAACCTGTACCTTATTTAGAATTATTGTCCCTCGTAAACAGTGCATTAGAAGATATCCTCATGTCGACGTTAAGCTTTTTCATAGCCTTCCCTTAAAGGGCTAATGTCACGCCCGACCTCGGAAACCGGGCTCACAAAATTCCCGATCGCCGAATCCGGCGCCGACAGCCTCCGTAGAACCCCATTTTCGGGTCCCGGCACCCATTCACCAGGTTCCGATCCTGGGATACTACAAGGAGGATTTCAAGTCATCAGTCTGATTCATAATGAGCATAACAAAAGCATAACCCACAAACAATAAGCACAAGAACACCACTACAAAATCCACTATGATCAAAAACTTTTTAGTACAATGCGACAGAAAGGGGAAATACAATGTAACAAAAGAAGCAAAACTCCAGAAGCTCGGCTGCACGCTCCAACTATAGCGAGACTAAGGCTGCGACTGCGTCCTGGCGTCACCTGCACGCATCAATCGTGCATAAGCTTATAGAAAGCTTAGAGGGTGGTGTAAGTGTGTGTGCAATGTAAGTATGCTCAGAATGCAAGGTCAGAGGAATGCGGAATCATGGTGATGAGCACATGAATGCAAGCAGCCGTACCAAGGCTATGCGGTGCAAGATATGAATGCTATCGGCCATAACACAGCCATGCGATGCGAGATGCAACTCAAGCATGCTAAGCCTCATCATGTATCAGTACAGTTCTCATTCTGGATAATCACCGGGTTTAATACACTCCAAATGGCACTGCGGCTCTCCGCGCGCAAACCAAGTGAGCGTAAGAAACCTCACTATCCGCCGACCAATAGTCTGCCAATACCTATCCGGCATGTCGATAGCGGACCCATTCGCGAGCTGGTCAAACTCAGCCTAGTATTGCCCCCTACCCTCGGGCGAGTAAGGCCACACTCCTTTCCAACCGACCACGACACAGTGGGAGACGCGGCCTCCTGGTATTCGGCCCTCATGCGCTCGTATATCCACTCGGTCTCGACGTTGGAGTCATCCTCTGGTACCATCGGGTTTAGGGATTTTCACCCAGGGACGTCCATGGCGCCCGTATGCTAGAACCAAATATTTCTGGTATCCAACCCAGCCATCCACGGTGTGTCTATGGAGGCTATGGCCCTGATGTCGTTAGGGCATACAGTAACTACACTCACCCAAATGCAAATGCATGAGTCACAATCATGCAACAGTCCTGTATATACCATGCACTTATATGAGGCAACTCCGCCTATCAGGGAACCCATAAATAGTCTATCCAAAGATATATGCTATGATCAGTCACCCTCACATCAGGCATACATATGGTGCGAATGATCATGAATCATGGATCTATACTAAACATGTATAAAGAGATGGGCTCTAGATATAATGGAGATGGGCCTAGACGGCCTACTTACCACAAGTTTGGGCCTATCAGTGGGCCTTAGGGAGAGTTATAATGCGGACATTTAACCAACATTATCCGTTCAATGTGGACATCAAACCAACATTGCTCCCAAGGCACTATCGCTATAGGGGTCAACACATAAATCAAGAAATGGGCCTCATGTACATCCCATTGGGCCTCTAATACATCGAATGGGCCTCATGCATGGGTCTCGTATACATATATCAAGGTAGGCCTCAATGACGGGCCACAAATGCATCCACGTGGGCCTAGTCACATGGGCCTGCATACATCACAATGGGCCTCATAAAATGGGCCTTAAATTATCTCCAAAAATGGATGGACAGTTGGATGAAACACATGCATCATGATGGAGCCCACACACACATGCATCATGATGGAGCCCAGTCTAATGGAGGGAAACACAGGCATCATGATGGAGCCCAGTCTAATGGAGGGTATGGTTTACAACACATACATCAGTGGGTCCCATGAGGGGCCTACCATAATGTTTATTTCCCATCCAACCCATTGTTAAGGTCATTCAGACCGGGGCCCACAGAAATGTTTATTTTCCAAGCAACCTAGGGCCCAACGTAATGTTTATTTTCCAACCAACTGTTCATATGGTCATGTGGACTCGGGTAGGGCCCACTACAATTTTTATTTATCACCCAATCTATTCATAAGGTCACGTGGGCCTGGATCATTTGACATCCAAACTATTCATGAGGTGATATGGGCCTGGATAGGGCCCACTGAAATATTTATTTTCCATACAACCTGTTGAGGGGTTGTGTGGGCCAAGGGCCCACTGAAATGCCTAGGTGCACCCAACCCTTTCACAGGGCCATGCAACCAGGGAAGGGCCCACCGAAATATTTATTTTCCATACAACCTGTTGAGGGATTCACGTGGGCAGCGAGCCCACTGCAATATTTATTTCACGTCCAACCTGTTGAAGAGGTCATTGGACCTTGGGGCAGATGTGGGGCCCACCGAAATGTGGTTCACAAATCCAGCCCATCCATTATGTGAGTCCCACCTAACTGACGGTCCATGCCAAGTTTCAGCGACATCCAAAACTCAGGTAGGCCCCACCAAGCGATTTTATATGTTTAGACATGTCTTCACATTATTCTAGATGGTATGGCCCGCCTGAGTTCTGTTTACGGCTGATTTTTGAGATGGATGGGTGGCACGTGGGGACCCACCGAATGCATGGCCTTGATGTTCGAAACACATCACGTGGGGCCCACAACTGGAGCCGTGAGGCCCCAGCAGCAGCAGCGCTGCTGCTTTAAAAAAAAACTTTATTATTATATTTTTTTTTGTTTTGGAGCCCACCGAGATGTGGTTCACAATCCACCCCACCCATTATGTGTATCCCACTGTTCTACCCGTCCAGAACTAGTTTCACCTGCATCCAAACTTCAGGTGAGTCCCACCGAGTACTTTTTATGATTTGGCATGTCTTTACATAGTTTTAGATGGTATGGCCCACCGAGTTTTGGATCGGCTTAAAATTTTGGTTCAACGCCTAAAGAAGACTGGAGAATAGATTGGACGGGGTGGATCACATACATACATCAAGGTCGGGGCTGCGTGGAGCGATCCACTAAAAGGTAACTTTTTGCTTCTTTTTTTTTTTTTTTTTTTTATTGTGCTAGCCATGCCATACGCCTACATCCGCGTCTAGAGTCGGAGTTTGGGTAAACAACGCTCATGGCGGGTCCACGTGTGAGTGGCCCATTTCATCAAGGTAGGCCCACATGATCATGGCCTACCATATAATAAATATTAATAAAATATTATAATATATCATTTACTTTAAATAGGGGGGGTGGATCTTTCCTAATGAGATTTATAGTCCAATGATTACATATGGTGGGGCCCACTTATGCAGAAAGAGAAAAAGGGAAAGAAAAACAGGAAGATACACGGTAGATAGAGGAGGGACCTAACACTATGCCACATTTCATGGGGCATCTAAACGGGCCACCAATGTGGATACAAATATAGGAAATGAGGTGGGCCCACCTTTAGCTCCTCCTTGTGTTGGCCAAATGCACCTTCTAAAATTGGATGGTGGATGAAGGGGATTAATGGAGGATGAGAGATGGGAGGGTGTAGATAGATGATGGAAGGTGGACCACACTTGTGGTTTGGGAGAGGAGTGTTGGACGTGAGAGGCTTGGTTGCTTGGAGAGATTTGAGAAAATGAGAGAGAAAATGAGAGGATGGGAGTGATATGAGGTGATGGAGTGATGGGTGTAATTAATGAAGCATGGGTTTGTTTGAAAAGTGTGTAAAAGAGGGATGGGTGAAGAGAGAGAGAGTTGACTTTGGAGAAAGAGGGATGGGTTGTTGTACTTGAGATAAGGTTGTATTTAATGGTTGATTGATGGGACTTATTGCGTAGAGATTCCCTCGAAATCCGTAATGCGCGAATAAACGCCGATCGGCATCTTCTTGCCTGGGTATCGGTTCAGTCGCAAGTCACGGCGTTGGAACCGTGGCGATGACGCGATCGCCAAGATAGTTTCGTTGAGCCCATACGGTTAAGGACCGACTTAGGATCGAGAAACAACGGATATGGTAAACAAACAATTGGCCCAAGGACCGCGGAAGCCAACGAAGCTGACGGTTGGACACGGGTCTTGGGCAAGATAACGGTGCGAACTTAGTTTTATTCATGATGCACATCGTGTCCTTGAATGACTCGATGCCGGAATAGAATTCAACAACATACATGCTTGTTCCCCATCTTTCATTACTTCCTCCATATCCAAGAATTTACAAACCAATTTATTAAAGTTGTTGATGTGAGCCTCTGATCTCCACCCTCTGTCATCTTCAAGTTATCCTATGGCTTCAAGTGTAGGATTTTCAAAGGATATTCGCCATCATTCCTAACTTCTCCTACAACTTAGCCGCAGTTTTCTCCCTCATGACATTGTAAAGAACCTCATCCATGAAACATAAACGGATCGATGATAAGACTTTCTTATCAAGAGTATTCCAATCATCATCAGTCATAGTAGACTTTCGCTCCTCAAGATCACCATCTTCGCCTTACTTGATTAAGGAACTAATCATCTTGATCTTCCATAACTCAAAATTATTTTTCCCTGAGTACTTCTCAATATCATATCTAATGCTTACCATTATCGCTTATCCCTCAGATTCAGATCTATGCCCCAATGATTGCTCTGATATCACTTGTTGGGATTTGTGCTGCGGAATCACACAGATCTAGATCTAGGATAGCAATCTAAGAGTACCAAGCAATCACAAGAGAACATGAAGATTTAACGTGGAAACCTGCCGAAAATACTGGCACATAGTTGATGATCTTCACTAAAAAGAAGATCAAAGAAAAGGATTTATCCGATTTGAACAACCTCGAATCTTTTCTACACCCTTAAAAACCCTAAAACCCTTTTAGAAACATGGAAACGAGAAAACCTCACATAAAATAAAAGCCCTAGGGACGGCAATTAGTCAGGAGAAAGAATCCATGGTTGAGATTGGATTTTAGAGGTTGGATGATCCACGGTATGAAGCTTAACCTGGTGGGTGTCGAAGCCAAGAAAGCTTGGACGAGGGAGTTGCTCTCATGGAGCTTGGGAGAATGAGAGAAATGAGGAAGGGAGAGAGAGGTGATAGGTTGAGAGATGTGAGTGATGGATAGGGTACCTTCATGAGTCGAGAGCAGAGTCGTTGAATTAAGGTTGCTTAGGGATCCGGTTTTTACTAGACCATGATGGGATGGAGTACAAGACATTTGATGCGATTGATGGGACATTTTATTGGGATTACAAAAGAAAAAAATTTCTCGAAATGAACACGGGCCCACATCTCGCTCGATTATAGTCTCGTGAGCTACGATCAAATAAGGCAGGCTGACTAGGGCAACAAGTTTGGTTGAGTCGAATTGATTTCCATGTGACGCAGAGTTGCGCGTAAATACCGATTAATGGTCGAAGGTTGCCGAAATTCGACCGGGAAGATCGCGGAAGTCTACGGAACGGTACGGGTTGGGATACGGGTCTTACATATATCATAATTGGTAATCTACATGTCAACAGCATACAATTCCTGACTCACCATGAAGGAATCAGACCACTGCCTAAGCGACAGGTCATACCACGACCTCCTGTAAACTTTTTTCTCAGCCCCTTTAAACTTCGAACCACTCTGGTTGCTTCATGTAGATCTGCTCTTCCAATTTTTCTTGCAGAAGTACAGACTCCACATCCATCCTTTCAGCTCGAGATGACATTGGCCAACCAGTGCCAATCGCAGATCTAATAGACACCTGTTATACTGTCGGCGTGAATATCTTTGAAAAGTTGATCCTTTCTCTCTAAGCATAACCCTTTACTACCAACCTCGCTCTGTATTTATGATGTATCCTCTTGAAGATCCTCCTATATTCAACCGCTTCCCGGCCCACTAGAAGCTCCACTAGCTCCCATGTGTCGATTTGGTACAACAAGTCCATCATATCACCCATAGTTACCTTCCACTTCTCAACATTGGGCTCACCTAGAGCCATCTGAATGGAGGATGGATCCACTGTGATATTAGAGTCGTCCATGTACCTCGCCGATATCCTGCGATTATGCTGTGTGATTCTTCTCACATGCGGCTACTCCACCTGCTCTGTATCTCTGTTTGTGCGTCTCAGCCTTTATGCCATGCCCGCTCATGTGGTCATGCTCAGCATGCCACACAAGTGCAGAGGTGGAATCCGCTACAGCCACTACAGCTCCACTTTTTGAAGTGCTCACGATCAACCTATAAACATTATCGAGTCATTGCGCTTTCATGACTACCCGTGCCCCCTAAGATACTTTAAGAGTAATCAACAATACCTGTGAACTTGCAACCCATTGCCTCAAGTATACCAAGAGAAATCACATTATTCTTCAAATAAAAAATGTGCCTGACATCAGTCAAGGTACGCTCCACCCCATTAAACATCTTGATGCGCATCGTACCAACAGCTACAACATTACAAGCACTATCATTGCCCATAAATACCTGTCCACCATCGGACTCCCTGTAGCTGGCGAGCCAACTCCAATGAGGAGTCATGTGAAAGGATGCCCCTGTGTCTAGAATCCACTCGCCCTTACAATCATTGTATGGGCGTCTGATCGAAGACATAGACAAAACATCCCAATCACATCCAGTTGATCCATCCAACATGACAGCGTTGGCCTCCCGATATGAAGCATCAGAATCTTCTCTCTTACATTTAGGATTTGTACAATCCTTTTTCACATGTCCTTCCATCCCACAGTTCCAGCACTTTACCTTTCTTTTGCCCTTGCCCTTAGATTTGGATCTAGAACCTGAATAACCTGTACCTTATTTAGAATTATTGTCCCTCGTAAACAGTGCATCAGAAGATATCCTCATGTCGACGTTAAGCTTTTTCATAGCCTTCCCTTGAAGGGCTAAGATAACGATGTCGACACTCAAGGTTTTATTCATGGTGCACATCGTGTCCTTGAATGACTCATATGACGCTGGAAGAAAATTCAGCAACATACATACTTGTTCTTCATCTTTCATTACTTCCTCCATATCCAGCAATTTACAAACCAATTTATTAAAGTTGTTGATGTGAGCCTCCGGATCTCCACCCTCTGCCATCTTCAAGTTATACCACTGTCGCTTCAAGTGTAGGCGATTTTTAAAGGATTTTTTCACATAGATATCCTCTAACTTCTCCTACAACTTAGCCGCAGTTTTCTCCCTCATGACATTGTAAAGAACCTCATCCATGAAACATAAACGGATCGATGATAAGACTTTCTTATCAAGAGTATTCCAATCATCATCAGTTATAGTAGACTTTCGCTCCTCAAGATCACCATCTTCGCCTTACTTGATTAAGGAACTAATCATCTTGATCTTCCATAACTCAAAATTATTTTTCCCTGAGTACTTCTCAATATCATATCTAATGCTTACCATTATCGCTTATCCCTCAGATTCAGATCTATGCCCCAATGATTGCTCTGATATCACTTGTTGGGATTTGTGCTGCGGAATCATACAAATCTAGATCTAGGATAGCAATCCAAGAGCACCAAGCAATCACAAGAGAACATGAAGATTTAACGTGGAAAACCCTTTCGCGAAAAAACCACGGCACAAAGCAACAGATCTTCACTATGAAAATAGAAATTATAAAGAGAAAGGATTTATCCGATTTGAACAACCTCGAATCTCACCCTTGCTACACCCTTTAAAAACCCTAAAACCCTTTTAGGAACCCTTTGAAACCCTTTAGAAAACCTTAACATACCTTAGAAAGGCCCTAGGGACCCCTATTTATAGTTTAGGAAACTCCACTTATGTACCTCTCTGAAACCACCTCAAATTTACATAGTCCACGTAGAATCTGTGTAACCCTCTACTAGTCGAGCCATGTGTTCGACCGGTCGAGGGACCCCTTCGACTGGTTGAGCATGACCCTCGTCCAGTCGAGCGTCCCAGAAAACCCAAATACCCCGTTGCTGGACTTTGAGTTGAACGGTCCCTTCCACTAGTCAAGTCAATCCCTTAAAACAAGATTTAAGACATCCGTTTTACAACACATAGCCATGCATGGTGTCATACAAGAGTATTTTATGGCAATAGGATTTTATTATTTTTAGTCCTTTTAATAAATTTTATTATTCATTGCAAAAGAAAGAAAAAAAAATTAATGGCAATAAAAGCCCCATGAAAGCTAGAAATTATAAGATTCTAAATTTGACATTACACAACTACATAAGCTAATGGCTGCAACAACTAAGCAACACTGTAATATTCAGTAACAGTTGGAATTATCATTACCTTACTCATCAGCACATTGCTTTAGGAAGCACCTTATTGCTCTCAATCAGGCTGGTGATCCCACTTCATTGGTAAGTCACGCACATTTCCACATCAATCTCTCAATTTCTTTCCGTTCGACCATACAACTGTTATACCTTTTATGAAGTCCTTGATTGATATAGCCAAAAGAGTTCATTGGAGGAAGAGCCCTAACCTCCATAAGTCGCATGATTAATGAGCGCATTGTTAGTTGAATAGATGGCTGATCTATTGGTTATTCGACCAAGCATCACTTGTCTCGACGCTAGGAGTCAACAATGATCATGGTTTGAATGGGACCCAATTGGTTCTGGCACACCCACATAGCAGTACACGTATCTCACGTAACTCAAAATCGTACTAACATGATTTGGCGTTTATAACAATATGAGTAGACGATCTACTCGAGTTAGTGAAAATATTGAAGAACATGATCTCAATCAGGCCCTTGAAGCATTTCAAATGCAAGCCGACACAGAGGTCCCAAATCCCACACTTCTAGTAGTTTCGAAAATAGGATTATCATCCCAAAACAACTTCGCAAAGGTAAATAAAGTTCTGGGTAGTGTCAATGTTAGCATAAGAGAGCTAACGAAATAAGGAATGGTACAAACTCAATACTCTAGGCCTCAAACTGAAGCTATTAGTAAACTTATGGCATTCTTTTGTGATAGGTTACCTAATAACAATCATTATAATATGGAAGAATATCAATTCAGCTATAGACACTGAAAATTGGCGGCCACGCTGATTTGTATGTTATTTTTTGATTTTGGTAATGGGGGTGATTAGACTGATTTGTGGATGTTGGAGTCACCAATAGCCAATAAATATCAGAATCCTGCAGTCGGCTAGAATCCGTGGAATATGTAAGGTTGGAGAAATCCAGAGATTCTCCTACCTTATATTGACTCCTAATCTGTGATCTGAGATTCCGGGTAAGGGACCTCGGTTACAAAGAGGGAATGTGTTAAGCACCCTCTCTACCCGTACAAATGTACGGTCTCTGCTTAGTGTGGTACAAAAATCTCAAGGGATGAATGATGTGGTCGAGGTAAGACTAGGCATACGTGAATTTCTGATGCGACAAGATCCAAGATTTTGGCAAGCCACAGAGCATACATCCAACAACGTGTCTAGAAGGCGGATGTGATGATGCTTATGCAAAAAGGTAAGAAAAAGTGGACTAGATCACTATGAATTTCTGATGTGACAGGATCTGAGGTACGACAAGTCATAGAGCATACGTTCACTAGAGATCTAGAAAAGCAGGGGGCTTGAGAAGGGAATAGATGTCATGATGAATGCTTGTATGTAAAATGAATGGATCTTTGGCTTGATTTTGAGTAGGCTAAGACAAGGACTGAGCCATGATCAATCCGAGCTAGACTTGGAGATTGGGATGGTTGGGAAGGTAGGGAGTAGGCTAAGGGGATAGCTGAAAAATCTGGACTTTGAGGCTTGGGAGCTCCTCCTCACCCTCACTCTCTTCCTCCCTCCCTCCCTCGCTCACTTAGCTTTGGAAAGTGTAAGTGTGTTGTTGAAATGTGAAGACTCTCTAATGGCATTGCTGTAATTACTGAGTATGAGAGGGGTAAAAGCTGACATGGCAGCTTGTGGTTGGTTGAGGAGAGAGGAATGCCACATGGCATGCTCTCATTGACTCTTAGGGTTGGTAAAAGGGTAAATAGGGTCGGCTGGAGGGGTAGTTTTGAAAGAAAGTTAACTTTCAGACGCTATAACAGCTGTTGCTCGAAGGACACACGTGCCCCGCAAGCGGTGATAGTCAGAGTACCGCCGACAGTAGTCCGACTACCGCCCGGGCTGGGTTTGGTCCAAAACTCATGTGGCTGGCTCCGCGCACATTTTTTTAGAGGAAGCAGTAGTTTGACTACCGCCGATGGTAGTCAAACTACCGCTCGGGTACAGTTTCTCCTGAAATTTAACTAGTGGGTCCTTTTTTGGTCCTTAGAGCAGAACAAAGTCTGTTTTTGTAATGACCCTGGAAATTTTGTGCTAATCTTTTCTTAAGTAGTTGTTTTTAGAGTAATTAGCGCTATACCTGATTTCTTGTGAAATCTGCATCAATCACTTTAAATTGTATCTGCATGACTCAAAACCTATAGAATAGCGCTATGTTACTCTGAAATCTGGGATCCATCGCTAAATCCAGTTGTTCTGGAAAATTTTTGAAAGTTCTGGATCAGACATGGACCGCGCGTCGAAAGTCTGATAGCAATGATCTTAGGCTGTTGTGGTCACCATGTTGGGCTTGACCATCACCTCAAAAATCAAGTCGATGAGATGTTCTGGGTCGATTTGATTGAGTTTGGAGTGAAGAGTGTGGGAACGGTTGGAAATTTAATAAGCTTTTATGAAATTTGAGTCGTGTCGCTTGCGCGATGATTTTAAGCTATCTGACCGTTGGATTCTGACCCAATTTCACCCTCTGATCAGGGAAGGTAGCCCAGGCATATCCTTGTGCTTGTGGACCTGATCGAGATTCAGTGACCGTTGAATTGAGTGTGGTCCGCCACGGCTGATCTGAAGAGCCGGTCGGTACGAAAACTCAGCTTGACCTAGATCCATGGTCAGTGAGCTTAAGTCCGACCTTTCGTGGTATTTGGCCCACTAGAAGTGCTTCGTTGGATCGTAAGAGGCAGGTTTTGGTTATACCCTAAGTATACCTTGGCCCTGGGGTTATTTTCATCAATATTAGGCCTATTTATAGTCCTTGAAACCCTAGCTCTCTTTTCCATACGAATTTTCTCTAACCCTACCTAAGAAAGAGAGTGGAAAAGAGAGAGAAAGTGAGAGAGAAGTTGGTGAATCATCTTGGATTCTTTCCTGTTCTTCTACATCCTTGAACCTTCACTTTAAATCATTATTCTGACGATTCTGAGTTCATCTTGGGGTAAGTTAACCTAACCCTAATCTGTGTTAGAGCTTAGATTAGTCTTGGTGTTGTTGTATCTCATTTCTATTCTTGCCTTAGGTTATTCTATCGCCGTTGACGAAGACAACTTGTCTGAAATCAGTTCGGTGTTCTTTTCTGGCTTAAGGTGCGGACTTTAAGTGTTAGGTTATGGTTTTCACGGTTTTCAAGGCCAGTTAATGAATTATTCTTGCTATGGATGAGATTTCGCATGCCAAATGTCATGTTTATGTTGCGTTCCTGATATGCATGTGTTATATTGAGATTTGTGTATTCTACGTATATGTATAAAGTACCGTATATGTAAAAAATATGCACTTGTGTTTGCCATGATTATTTGTCATGTATGTATGCTAGATGTATGTGTGATAACTCCTTGGTAAACGGAATTGTCCAAAGGTGTGTATTTCAACATACGTCATATGTGTTGTATTGTGTATTCTAAGTGTTTGTAGAAATGTCTGAATGATCTGAAGTGTGATTTTTCAACCTCGTATGGGCGTTGAGAAGCGATTCTCAACTCTCCCACTAGTGTGTATGTTTTCCTTTATGCAAGTTACATTCCTTGTTATTTAATTTCAAGCATTTCTTATGCTTACATTTATGTTAAGTTGATATTCTTCAAATGCTTGAGTACCACATGATTTAGGTTGTTGTTCCATTACTGTTCTACATTCAATATGAATATCTGTTGTAGTGTAATGTATGTGGGACTATGCATTAGTCCAGGAAATCGGTAATCGACTTTAAGATCGTGGCTGAGGTTGCTTTCGCCACGTAGGACGTATTAGACGAACCCGAGTCGTATTAGAGTTGTCGGCAGTGGTTTGGCCACGCGGAGTGTTTGCGCACTCTATGTCGTTCAACCCAACGTGCGCTCGTGCTAATCGAGTTCGTCAAGTAACCCGATTGTCCAATGTATGTTCACCATGTATGGATGCTACTGCTTGAATCTAGGGTACCGAACTTACCAATGAAATCCTATTAACCATGATACCTTGATCCGCTAAGACTCATGAGCCGGACATGGTGGTATGAGACACCGTGGTCGAGCTGTCGGCCTACGCTGGGGTGACGAGCCTTCCCGTAGTGACCAGTGAGTAACTAAACTCGTGAGCCGATTATGGTGGTATGGGACACTATATTCGTGCTGTCGGCCTACATTGATTGGTGACGAGCCCTTTGTAGTGACCTCAAGCATGCCTGGATACCGCATTGAGGTGACGAGCCTTAGTGTAGTAACGAAGGTATGAAAGGCGTGCATTGATTGGTGACGAGCCCTTTGCTACGACCTGAAATCATATGATCGTATGAGATGTCTGGGACTGACGACCCTAGAATGGATCACTATTTGGATGGTAACATGAGGAAGGTATCTTAGCTTCTCAATCCTGCTGTATGAAAAGGACTAATAACAACTTGGTAATCATATCCATGCACTGCATTTGCATGTGCTTTATAGATGTGGCGCACTTTGAGGTGGTGTCATGCATAACGTAAGATGAAGACGCTGAGGGTGTACGCGTGAGGGCACGCATCATTCCGCATACATCCTTTCATTAACAAGAGTACTTAGGACTTATTTAATTGTTCTGCTTTATCATTACTGCTTGATTGAACTGATAACATGTTAACCAGTGCCTTATTGTTCCACTGAGTTGATCACTCACTCCCACGTTCTGGGGCGGTGTTAAACATCCACCAGACTCTGTCTTAGGTTCTGATGTTGCAGATGTTGATGCGACTTCTAAGGCAGAGCGGGAGATGGATGATGATGAGGCTACTTTCTCTTATATGCAGTTTTCAGACGGGTTCTAGCGAGCCTTGTTCTGATGCGCGGGATGTTGGGATTATTTTGAGAATTAAATAATGTAACTTGATACTTGTAATTTTGATAAGTAACATTTTCATTACGACCTGGTTTGTATATGTACTTCAGGGATTTGCACTTGTACACATATATTTCTATAAGTCTTCCGCTTGCTTTCTTCACTTATCCCTGAATTATATCTGTGTTTTGGCTTAATCTATTCCATATTTTATGCACTAATACAGACAACATACATCCATCATTAAATATGTTGCATAAGTGATGTTTTGGAACTTGGGAGCTGAGTTATGCTCGACCCCCGAATTTCAGGGCGTTACAGTTTTGGATATTTGACTTAAGAATGGCTCAAAATTGGCTCGATTGTTACCTAAAAATGGCCCGAGAAATGGGTTAATTATGGGTGAAGGTTTGGGTATGCTTTGGTTTAAATGATGGCTTAAGTTTGGTTGGAGTTTGGATCACGGTTCCTGGATTGTCCTAGCTTTCTCAAGATATTAGCCTGGGTGGGGTGTCTGCATCAGCAATGTTCCTCTGAAAATGCTAATTATTTCTCCATGCAACATTCGGACATTCGGCCAAATGTTGGTTTGGTAGGCCAAAATATGCTACCTCCTATAGGCATTAGAAGAAATGGAAGAAATGGTCAATTTAACAGTCAAAATAAAAATGACATAAATCATGGCTTACATGCTCCGGGACAATTCATGCCGAACAACAAGGAACTTAGGGGGGCAGGTTCTACTAGTGTAACCTGCCTAGGGTATACAAATTCCTTGGATGGCTAACCAGAGACCTCGGGATCAAAGAGCAACAGTTTTACCCCTCAGTAACCCGAGATGAATTGCTTAACGTGATAAATGAGGTAACTGACCAACATCATAGTCATCGTACCAATCGATTTATTTACCATAAATCATATCGAAACTAAAGCTATTAGTAAACTTATGGCATTCTTTTGTGATAGGTTACCTAATAACCATCATTATAATATGGAAGAATATCAATTCAGCTATAGACACTGAAAATTGGCGGCCATGCTGATTTGTATGTTATGTTTTGATTTTGGTAATGGGGGTGATTAGACTGATTTGTGGATGTTGGAGTCACCAATAGCCAATAAATATCAGGATCCTGCAGTCAGCTAGACTCCGTGGAATACGTAAGGTTGGAGAAATTCGAAGATTCTCCTACCTTATATTGACTTCTAATCTGTGATCCGAGATTCCGGGTAAGGGACCTCGGTTACAAAGAGGGAAGGTGTTAAGCACCCTCTCTGCCCGTACAAATGTACGGTCTCTGCTTAGTGTGGTACGAAAATCTCAAGGGATGAATGATGTGGTCGAGGTAAGACTAGGCACACGTGAATTTCTGATGCGACAAGATCCAAGATTTTGGCAAGCCACAGAGCATACATCCAACAACGTATCTAGAAGGCAGATGTGATGATGCTTATGCAAAAAGGTAAGAAAAAGTGGACTAGACACTATGAATTTCTGATGTGACAGGATCTGAGGTACGACAAGTCATAGAGCATACGTTCACTAGAGATCTAGAGAAGCAGGGGGCTTGAGAAGGGAATAGATATCATGATGAATGCTTGTATGTAAAATGAATGGATCTTTGGCTTGATTTTGAGTAGGCTAAGACATGGACTGAGCCATGATCAATCCGGGCTAGACTTGGAGATTGGGATGGTTGGGAAGGTAGGGAGTAGGCTAAGGGGATAGCTGAAAAATTTGGACTTGGAAGCTTGGGAGCTCCTCCTCACCCTCACTCTCTTCCTCCCTCCCTCCCTCTCTCACTTAGCTTTGGAAAGTGTAAGTGTGTTGTTGAAATGTGAAGAGGAGAGGGCTATTTATAGCCCTCTCCAATGGCATTGCTGTAATTACTGAGTATGAGAGGGGTAAAAGCTGACATGGCAGCTTGTGGTTGGTTGAGGAGAGAGGAATGCCACATGGCATGCTCTCATTGACTCTTAGGGTTGGTAAAAGGGTAAATAGGGTCAGCTGGAAGGGTAGTTTTGAAAGAAAGTTAACTTTCAGACGCTATAACAGCTGTTGCTCGAAGGACACACGTGCCCCGCGAGCGGTGGTAGTCAAAGTACCGCCGACAGTAGTCCGACTACCGCCCAGGCTAGGTTTGGTCCGAAACTCATGTGGCTGGCTCCGCGCACATTTTTTTAGAGGAAGCAGTAGTTTGACTACCGCCGATGGTAGTCAAACTACCGCTCGGGTACAGTTTCTCCTGAAATTTAACTAGTGGGTCCTTTTTTCGGTCCTTAGAGCAGAACAAAGTCTGTTTTGGATATTTGACTTAAGAATGGCTCAAAATTGGCTCAATTGTTACCTAAAAATGGCCCGAGAAATGGGTTAATTATGGGTGAAGGTTTGGGTATGCTTTGATTTAAATGATGGCTTATGATGGCTTAAGTTTGGTTGGAGTTTGGATCACGGTTCCTGGATTGTCCTGCTTTCTCAAGATATTAGCCTGGGTGGGGTGTCTGGATCAGCAATGTTCCTCTGGAAATGCTAATTATTTCTCCATGCAACATTCGGACGTTCGGCCAAATGTAGGTTTGGTAGGCCAAAATATGCTACCTCCTGTAGGCATTAGAAGAAATGGAAGAAATGGTCAATTTAACAGTCAAAATAAAAATGACATAAATCATGGCTTACTTGCTCCGGGACAATTCATGCCGAACAACAAGGAACCTAGGGGGGCAGGTTCTACTAGTGTAACCTGCCTAGGGTATATAAATTCCTTGGGTGGCTAACTAAAGACCTCGGGATCAAAGAGCAATAGTTTTACCCCTCAGTAACCCGAGATGAATTGCTTAACGTGATAAATGAGGTAATTAACCAACATCATAGTCATCATACCAATCGATTTATTTACCATAAATCATATCGAAACTGGGTCGATCAATATGCTGAAATGCTGAGAGGTACCAAAATATCCAACTTTTCATTATATTTTCTAAAGAAAGAGGCCAATCTACGATTAAACGCATTGGTAATCTCACTGTACAATGTGGCAAATTCTCAGCTAATGAATATGTGAGCATGAAATGGTTCACAAATTTATTAACGGATACTGCATTTACGTGATATATTATTTTGTCTGAAAATTTAGTCCAAACTGACAAGATATGGAAAAAAAATGTTTTATGCTCAATTTTATTGAACTGAACCTGAATTTTCTTTAGTCGACTTGTCATGCCTGAGGCAATTACCTGATAAGCTTGCTGAGAATACGTAACTAGTTGTGGAAGGTCTAGACATTGAACTTCAAAAAACTTTTGAATGGATGGACTTAGAGGATTTGGTCCATTTGTCAGATAGAGCGATCATATACAAATGACTTCTACATGAAAAGAACCAATGAAAAAACTCATCATTGGGAATCTGTTATCGTGATCTAAACTATGAGATAATTTTGGCTAAAATAAACCTCAATAAACCATTCATTTGTACGACCTTAACAAAAACTGATGATGAATCATCTCATCGAGGTTCCAATGCAGGTAAAGGAATCGCATAACAAAATAGATGATATTTCGTTGATATTTTGATGAAATATTTAATATATTATTGGTTGTAAAGTTCATTAAACTTTTGCCGAATTTGCATTGCTTTCAGGAACGTGATCCAAGACAATATAGATTCTTGAATGCTCAAATTCTCAAAGAGAGAATGGAGTCATGTTAGTTGATACTGACCCATTTTCTTTCATAATGGGAATTAACATGGTAACCACTAATCTAATAAACATGAATGTCCAAAGAAAGAAGGTGGATCTTGCATCGGCAAAGAAGCAACATGATCATCAACCAAATCATGTCGGTAAGAGAGTGAAAGCCAGAAAGAATCACTAGAGGGCACTATTATTCGGGTAATAACTTCGTAGTCAAGAAAAATAGATTGTGTGAGAGATTCCATGAAGATATTCGACAGTAGCACTCAACGAAGGTGTACTATGTGTCGAAGAAACATGTGAATGTACATAGTAATTGTACCATTCAAAAATATCAAACGACTTATCCAAAGAGAGCCTTGCCGGGATTAAAAGAAAAGGATACTTTTGAAACTATGGTCAACCAATGAGTCAGGGTTGTCCGCACTAAATTTTCACAATAATTGCAAGAAATGACAAGAACTCAAAAATGTCACTGATAGTGACAAAGAGTGGCAAGGAGAGTCATAGAGGTGCAAAATCAAACATATAACAAACAGTCCACATCAATGGTTGGGCCCACATGATGGAAGGTGCATTAAGGGTGGACCAAACAAATTTTAGGGATAAGTATAAATATGTTATTTGCCAAACATACTTTTCTACTGAATAAGTAGAAATTAAGATAAGTTACTTGAGATACAAGTAGCTTTTCTTTTTACCACAGGCACTCACACCATAGAGGGATTTCACCACAATGGGTACTCGAACCCATGACCTCGTGTTGAAACTCTTGTGAATATTTGGAGTGATTGAAGATGGATGATGACACGTGTGGCATATTCAGAATGATTATAGGGTACTTTACACTGGTGTAGCGCAAGAGAAGTTGAATGGTGGTACATACGGCACATATGAAATTTCAAGTATTTGGTGCAACCAACCACACTTTAAACAAATTATTATTATTTTATCGCTACTTATGACTTAGCCGTAGACCTTGTGGGTCATGGGTTTGAGTGCCCAAGTGGTGTGTGTGGGTGTGTGTAAAAAACCAAAAAAACAAAAACAAAATTTACACAATTTCACTATTAAGGTGGGCCACAATTTACAACATAAAGTTGACAAAATTTCTTTTCTAAACATTCATTTGTCTTGATATGATGTTGACACAGGGTTGAACGTGATGAGGTCGAGCACCGTCTTCCTCAAGAGGATAACTGTTCCAAATCCACGGAAATTCTCTAGACTCCTCACAGAGGCTTCTCGAATCCATGAGAAAGAAAGCAAGCAAAATAGAAATAAATTCTATAAAATTTGAAATTGATTAATGAATGAAATAAATGAGTTCACAACCCTTTAAATAGGGATACCAAGCAATGGGAGAGAAATCAGAAGCAAACTAAAAATAAAACTCCTAAAATTCGCAACTTACTATAAATAGTAAACTTACTATTTATAGACGGTCGTGATGTCTACTAGAGCGCAAGGTTTTCAGCTAAAAAAAGTGTCATATTTGGCTTTACCAAGCTATTCTCCTAATTATTCTAAGCTCTTTTCACGTTGGGCGCAAATCCTAAAGCCCAACGGATGAAGAGTTATAATCAAATTAAAACTTACTATTTATAGTAAAAATGAAATTAAAATAGGGAAATGACCGTGACAATGCTAGTCCGCTTGTTCCATATACTTCTCGTTTGAGGCATGTAGCTTAGTCTGCACTTTTGCATGGATGCCCATGATCTTGTCTATCATATGTTTTGCTACAATGCTCGTGGCTAGGAGATTGGGCAGAGGGACTAAGTCAAGTGTGTGGCGAGACACTCATCCGTAGATAATCTGGAACGGTGATTTCCTTGTCAAGTGGTTCACTATGTTGTTAAATGCAAACTTAGCTTGAGACAAGGCCAAATTTCATTACTTCAGTTTTTCTCCTAAAATACAGTGAAAGAAGTTTCCCAACGTGCGATTTACAACCTCGGTCTGCCCATCAATCTATGGGTGGTAGGCACTGCTAAATTAAAGTTGTGTATCGAATTGAGTTCACAAAATCCGTCAAAAGTGGCTAATGAACTTCGTGTTACGATCAGAAGTAATGGTCTTGGGAACCCCGTGTGGCTGTATGACCTTTCTGAAGAATAAATTCGTCATGTGTGTTACATCAAGGGTCTTCTTACATGGGATAAAGTGTGCCATCTTAGAGAGACGATCTACCACCACGATCACTGAATCTATGCCGCATTGTGTTCATGGGAAACCAAGCACAAAGTCCATAGATAAATCCTCCCAATGACCGTTAGACACAGCTAACAGGGTGTAGAAGCCCGTATTCTGAGATTGCCCCATGGAGGTCTGATAAACATGACAACATTGTACGACTTTTTCCACATCACACACCAATTACAGCTAGTAATACCGCTCTTCCACGAGAGCTCACGTCTTGTCTTGCCCAAGGTGTCCACCAAGGCCACCTCCATATAGCTCATGAATAATCTACTCTCTCAAATAACTTTGAGGGATGCACAATCGATTCCCTTTGAAGAGGAAACCATCTTGTATAAGAAGGTCACTGAGGTGACCTTCTTGGCACTTCACCTAAGAATCTTTGAATTCCTTATCCTCGGTATATAGCTCCTTGAGACGGTCGAAGCCGACCACCTCATTACTCATCGTAACTAGTGATGCATGACAGCTAAGTGCATCAGTCACCTTATTCTACTGTCCTGACTTGTGCTTTAGAACGAACATAAATTTCTATAAAAATGCAACACATCTAGCATGCACACGATTCGCGTTAGTCTGATGATTAATAAAATTTAATGCTTGATGGTCAGTGTACAGAACAAACTCTCTTTGAATCAGATAATGCCACCAATGTCGCAGCATCTAAACAACTGCGTACAACTCAAGCTCATACGTCGACCACTTCTTTCGAGCTTCGCTGAGCTTCTTGCTGTAAAAGGCTATCGGCTTGCCTTCCTATGATAATACTCCTTCAATTCTGACACTCAACCTCAAACAACTTATTGAAATTAGGATGTACCAAAACCGGTGTTGTGGACAAACGATTCTTGATCTTTTGAAAGCTCTTGTTAGCGAAATCAGTCCACTGAAATGGTCCATTTTTCATGTAATCTGTAATAGGCGCGACTATTGTGCTAAAATTTCACACGAATCGATGATAGAAGGTCACCAACTAATGAAAACTCCTTACCTAATGAATGTTTGTTGAGATCAGCCATTCCCTAATGACTCGTACTTTTTCATCGTCCACATGGATACCTATTGACGTTATAACAAATCCTAGGAATAATTGGTTGTCTGTTAAAAAAACTATATTTTTTCTAGTTGAGGTACAACTTGTTAATTTGTAGGACCTGCAACACCTGTCTAAGATGTTTCTTATGCTCTGTCTCATCCTGGCTATATATCAGTATGTCATCAAAATATACTACCACAAATCAGCCAGTGAACAATTTAAAAACTTAATTCATCAAACGCATAAAAGTACTTGGTGTGTTCGATAGGCCGAAGGGCATGACCAACCACTCATATAACCCTTTCTTGGTCTTGAATGCCGTTTTCCACTCATCACCAGGTCGAGTTTGAATATGATGGTACCCGCTTCTTAGGTCTAGTTTAGAGAACACCATAGCCCCTTCTAGCATATCAAGCATGTCATCCAACCGTGGTATTGAGAACCGATATTTAATAATAATTTTGTTGATTGCCCGACTGTCAACACACATAAGTCAGCTTTCTTTTTTTTACATTAATAATGCTGGTACGATACGTGGGCTCATGCACTCTCTCAAGAGACCCTTACAGATCAATTCCTCCACTTGCCCCTGAAGTATCTCACATTCCTTTAAACTCATCCAATAATGAGGGCGGTTAGGCAGGCTAACCCAGGAACGATGTCTATGTGATGTTAGATATCCCTCATGGGGGCAATCCATCAGGTAAATCTTCAGGCCAGACTTCTGTGAATCCATTCAGTAATAGTCTTAAACTTAGAAGAATGTTTAAGGTTTCGATTCCTTGCCCTTCACCACTATGGTGTATACCTCACCGATTTTCTTGGACTCCTCCATGAAATCCCGAATGATCAAGAGGGAACTCCCCTTTACTTTAAAGGCTTCAAGGTAGTTCTCTGGTGCCATAGGGGCAAGAATTATTTTTTGACTATCATTGATGAGTATGCAGACATTGTCTCGTCCTCGATAGGTCGCATCACGATCCGACTGCTAGGGTTGACTAAGTAACATATGGCATTCTTCCATGTCGACCACATTACAAAGTATTTGATCCTTGTAATTTTTGCTAATAGAAAATGAGATAATGCATTGTTCAGTTAACTTGGCCTCATTCACTTTGTTATCTAGCCAATTGAGTATGGAGAAGGATGTTTTGTCGTTCGTAGCTGCAACTTGTCCACCATCACTCTTGAGACGATGTTCTCGCTGCTACTAATGTATATGATCACATCACAGACCTTTCCACTGATAGTGCACTGCGTACGGAATATATTATGTCGTTGTGAATGTAATTCCTTCCATAGGGTATACGGTAATCGCCTCACAACTAGAGATTCACCACGATCCTCGCCCGTCGAGTTGAAGGATATGACCGACTTAAAACTCTTGCAAGCTGCATTTCTGCCTTACCTGCCAACTGAATCGCTTCATCCACGGTCCCGACTGGGTGTATTTGAATTCAATCCTGAATTATCGATCGTAACCCTCCTATAAATCGTACCACCTTTTATGACTCAAATTCTGACAGATCGTTTCGTGTTACTAACCGCTAAAATTCTTCAGTGTAATCTGTGACGGTTTGATTTTCTTGTCGTAACCCTCCTATTATTGCTGGAATAATATCTGCTCATAATCATTAGGGAGAAATCATGATTGAAGAAGACGTCTCATCTGTGACTATGATAAGATGGGCGCCTTGTTCTAGCGGGCTTGTGAGAGTTGAATTGCTCCCACCATGCAAAAGTACTAGATTTTAATTTAAATGCTATGAATTTTACCTTTTTATGATCCGACACGTCCATATAATCAAAATATCTCTCTACTTCGGCTAGTCAATCGATGAAATCTTCTATGCGTAATAAACCATTAAAACTAGGAAGTTCAGCCTTACCTCGATAGACTCTTTTAACACAATCTAGATGATCGCCTCAATTGATTGGTCATCGGGCAAAACCTTCATTAAATTCCTTGTCGCTAAAACTTGAATCATCTGGTGTAGCCCTACAGTTTACTACTGGTAGTACTCTACGAAAATTGGGGTTGTAGCGTACAGCAACCACGGGTGGTGGAGGAACCATAGGCGGCAGAGCACCTCCTAGGGCTCGGGGCGAAAGTAGCGCATCCGCAAAATGGTCGAGAGTTGCCTGCAACCTTTGCATGGTCAACTAACTTTCCCGGTAGAAAACTTCCATTCTTTCTGCAGAATCACGAATCTCTGGATCACCATCTACAGAATTTTGGCTCATACCTTCATTGTTTGTCATCAGCCCGAGGGGAATCCTCGCTCTGATACCAATTGACGTAGGGATGAACGTGATGAGGTCGAGCACCATCTTCCTCAAGAGGATAACTGTTCAGAATCCATGGAAATTCTCTGGACTCCTCACAGAGGCTTCTCGAATCCACGAGAAAGAAAGCAAACAAAATAGAAATAAATTCTATAAAATTCGAAATTGATTAATGAATGAAATAAATGAGTTCACAACCCTTTAAATAGGGATACCAAGCAATGGGAGAGAAATCAGAAGCAAACTAAAACTAAAACTCCTATAATTCACTACATACTATAAATGGTAAACTTACTATTTATAGATGGTCGTGATGTCTACTAGTGCGCAAGGTTTTCGGCCAAAAATAGTAAGTGTCCTATTTGGCTTCACTAAGCTGTTCTCCTAATTATTCTAAGCTCTTTTTACGTTGGACGCAACTCCTAAAGCCCAACGGATGAAGAGTTATAATCAAATTAAAACTTACTATTTATAGTAAAAACAGAATTAAAATAGGGAAATAACCATTGATCCAGGGGTAATTCGCAAATCCAGCTTGTACAACCCAACACAGTGGGGTTAGGTGGCTAAAGTAGCTCGTTCTACCCCAAATTTACACCCGATAACTCATTCTGGATCATGAGATACGCCCGATCTAAGGTCTAACGGTCCAGATCACTTCTATCGTTGACCGGGCCTTTTCTGATCCATCTTGGCCATGAGACTGTCCATGACCTGCTCTACATCAGATGTAGCCCACCTGAGCTGTTAAATTGCCTAATTTTTTAATAGAAGATCTAACTATAGATCACCTGGCAACGGCTTGGGCCGATGTTGGCCCTAGCCTACTATAATCTCAGACACCCTAGCCCTAGTCTGCCCTTGGCCTTAACCGGATGAAAATGTCTTAGCCAAGGCTAAGGTCATTGTCGGCTCCACGAGGAAAAGAGTTAAAAGTGATCAAACATTTTTAATAATCCCAAATTCAGAAATACTTTTTGTGTATGTCCTCCGTTCACAGTCAATATCATGTATAAATGATCTGGATCATTGAGGCATGACCATGGATCCACTGATTATATTTAAACTACATATATAAGTCCATGTGTAACCATTAACAAGTGTCTTTAAACCATTATAGTGGTAGCTCATTTAATGATTCGATCGGGCCAATGGTTTGGAGTTAGGCCATTCATCATTTTCCCTACCCAGCCCCGCCTTAACATCGAGTGGGGAGTTTCAGGCCCAGGATGGACCCTCCAGCCAAGTTCATGGACTAGGACTAGATCTCACACGCGTCACATTGTGACACATGCCTGTGGATGTGTTCAGACTCAAACGTGTCTTCTTTTTTTTTTTCACATAGCAATTATAAATAAGGTCATGACATTCGTCTCACTCAGCTAACTACAGTGTCATTGGTTTTAAGTAATTCATGCATAAATTGTTCATGAAGAAGTCACAAACATTCCGAGGCATGTTTTATCATTTGCTTTCTAATAAAAAGAGTTTCCCTTAGATTTTAAAATCTTGTGATTTTACATTGCACGGAATAAATATATAACAACAATCCCTTTTCTTATCTTTTAAAGTAAGGGAAAATATTTTAAATTTAGCATTTTATGCAAAATTTTGGATGTTATGTAGATTCCAAACATCTTGTATGAGTTATTGGACGAAACTAAGGTGTTAGGTAGGTATACCTTGTTATTTCTTCTTTTTATGCATATTGCTTAATATTTGATATTTAATTGTTTCGATGATATTATATTATTCATTATTTTTTAATAAAACTATATTTAAATTAATAGTAAATCTATGGTATTTAATATGATTGAGATGGGTGGAACAAAATGACGAACATTAGATATTGTTCTATGGTGTTGTCTCGCCGACATTACAGTTGTGACTCACCCAAATCTGTTGTCATAAAATTTGGGATATGTTCTAATAAAAGGTTCGCAAACGGGATCAATAGAATGGATCTTTGACTAAAACATAGGTATGGTTTATAAGAATGTCCTCAAGTTTTACTGCCAGGTCAAACACCCTTGGGTCATCGTAAAGTCCCCAACCACCGGGCTATGAGTACGGATTTTGGAGAATATTTTTAAATCTTCTTCCATTGGGTTTTTCCTTAATCAATTTTCAAAAACTTCTTACATCATTAATATTTTATTTTTCCAAACTTTGAGATTGGCGTTTTCCTTTCCGTTAAAATTAGTTGCTATTTTTACATATCAACAACTTTTTCATATGGATTTTATAAAAAATAATAATAATTTATGTTTACCCGTTTATGCATTGATTGTGATTTGAGGGTTTTCATTTTATTTTCAATCTCCTTATTGTATTGTTTTATTGGCTTGTGCAAGACAAATGGCGATGGATGAGTAGGGATGGCTTGAACTTTTGCTAGAAATGATTAGCATGAGCCTAGCAATCATGGTGGTGAATTTTTTTCAACTACCAGTTGTTATTTGACATCCCCAACTGACGGTTGCCGTCTGCATCTGGAGATATTGAAGTTAATTAGAGTTGTCAACGTGTCAGGCCTGTGTTCACCAGATTGTAATTTGAGGGTCTTGATTTTATTTTAAATTTACTTATTATAGTGTTTGATTGGTTTGTGCCAGACAAATGTCTATGAATAAATAGGATGTCTTTGAGTTTTTATGGGAATCAAACCTTTTCAACTCTTGAATTCACTTTCACTCTAACTAATTAGCATTGTTAACTAATTATCACTTTTTTCTTAACTTCAGTCCTGATTTTGAATTGTTTGGTACAATGACCGCGGGATTGGCTAATTAAAAATTTTGATATTGGGAGGCCTGATCCTGGCCCATTTCCTACCCTAATTCAAGTAGAGCATTTTACACTAGAGTCACATATGACCGACGTATACTTACGAGTTTTATATCATTACAAAATATTTGGGATCTCAATTTCCAATTCTATTTATTTTAATGAAAATGATCTTTGGGTTTTTGTAACGGTGAGAAAAAAATAATAATAATAAATGATAATAAACGAATAAATGATAATCAAATTCTTAGTTACATTTTAATGTATTGAACACTTGAAAATATTGCTCTCATCTTTCTAAAATAGAAAAATGATTTATAATTTCTAAATTTGTAAATGATATAAAGATTCATAATAAAAAATACTTTTCCATCGTATGGATGCTGTGAGGTCGGTTCATTGTAACTATAGTTAATTTTACTATATAAGCATTAAAAACGGTGTGAAGATGGTGTATGTATGACATTGAAACTGTTAACCAAGTCTTGACATAGTGAAAGTCAGATGCTCAAAAATCAGGCACCTCCAATCATCATGTGGGCCACTATGTGAATTCGGAGGCTTTTAGGTGGTTGTATGTGTTATGTTTTATTTTTTAGAGTGTGGCACAACCACCAATTGAATAAGCTTATTTTTTAGGCATCACGTCATCATGGTAGGGCTTACTAATGTGCGGTTTGGATGACACTTTCACCCAACAATGAACACAAATAGTCAATAATGCATAAGCAAGTGAATAACCAAGCATACAAACTATCTACACGCTTAGGCTAAAAATGAAGGATAATAATTAAATATAACATTATTAGAGATATTATTAGAGATGGTAATTGTCTCTTTTGTCCTTGTACGTTAGAGACCATTGATAATCTATTCTTCAACTGTCCTTGCACTCTGTGGATTTAGGAATGACTCCGTTCAATGTTGGGCCTCTCTTATATCCCGAGTTCTTCTCATTTCCAATCTATTTAAAGATTTGTTAAGTGAACGGTTAATCTGGTTAGCATCATCATGTGGAGGCTTTATTTTCCGACCCTTGCATGAAACGTTTGGAGTGAGAGACAAGAGGCCACCCCTAGAGGTGTTATGGAAGAGATGATGTTAGTGCACTGATATATACATCTTGTTTGTCAATCACTCAAAACCATGTGTCATGTAGTCGGTTGAGCCTTTGAAATTTAAAGCTGAATACACAAGAGGACAATAGCATCAATGAGCAAAGAACAGATAAGTGAAGTACCTTGGTGACCCTAATACTTGACCCAAATTGTTGCGAGACCATGGAAGCACACAGAGATGAATCAAGTGAAGTAATCCAATTACACCAATCAAGTACAACGCAAACACACTGTATTTAATGTGAAAAAACCCTTTTGAGAAAAAACCATGGCATAAAACGACAGATAATCACTATTAAATCAAAAATTACAAAAGTTTAGATAATACCTGATTCGAACAAGCCTCAAATTACCCCAAACTACACCCCTGAAACCCTAAGAACGAATTGGAAAAGCTCTATTATTCACATAATTTTGATTTCCACCCATATTTATAGCATTGGGAAGAGTCCCAAACAAAATCGAAAACAAATTTCGCAGATACGCAGATTTGCATAAAAATTGTGCGATACGTTCGATGGGACCTTCGATGGGACTTCGATGTCATCGACAGACTGTCAATGGCATCGAACCCCACTTTGATGCATCGAACAAACACCAAAACAATCCAGAGACAAAACATGGAAAATTAGATTTTCTCGATTGCACTTCGATGGGTCTCGATAAATCGAACTTAAGTTTCGATGGCATCAAATAGATACCCAAATAGTTAAACAACCAACTGGAGAAATTCTGAATTTCTTTGGTGGGATCGAGCAACTGATCGATGGCATCGACAGACCCTATTGCTGAATTGATTTAAGACATCCAATAACAATCTCCACCATGTCTTCAATCGTCAATCATGTAGCTTCTTGTCCTCTTCTCTTATCTCTGCCTTGCATATAGCTTCATCATTACTTCTCATGCACACTCCGTCCTCCTTTTATACATTTAATAAGCCTAGAGAAGTTGCATAGAACTTGAACTTCTCTGCATGAACCACCTTGGTGAGCATGTCCGTTGGATTCATACTAATGTGAATCTTCTCTAGAGTCACACCTCCTTCTTCAAGCACCTGTTAGATAAAATGGTGACGAACATCAATATGTTTAGTACATGAGTGATAAACCAAGTTTTTAGCCAAACCGATAGCGCTCTTGCTGTCATAATTAACCGTCATAACCTCCTACTAAAGCCCTAATTGATTTATCATCCCTCTCAACCAAACATCTTCCTTGAATGTCTCTGTCACTGTCATATACTCAACTTTAGTTATGAAAAGAGCCACCATAGATTGAAGCTTTGACATCCAACTGATTGCTCCACCCGCTAGTATAAACGAGTAACCTGAAGTCGAGTTTCTAAAATTCACACTACCCGCGTAATCTAAATCCATATACCCAACTAGCTTGGCTCCTATTTTATCAAAAGTTAAGATATAGTCTTTTGTACCTTGAATGTATCGAAGTAGTCATTTCACTGTTTCTCAGTATTGCTTTCCGAGGTTAAACATGTATCTGCTCATAACACCAACCGCCTATGAAATATCCGGTCTAGTTCAGACCATGGCATACGTCAAACTGTCAATTGCTTTCGAATAAGGCACAAGAGACATATCCTACTTTTCTTCATCTATTTTAAAAAATTGTTTTGAAGATAGCCTGAAATGAGTCGCGTGGGGAACACTAACTTGGTTTGCCTTGAGCAATACCTTCACAAGGTATTCTGTTTGTGATAACCAAAGCCCACTCCTCTTTATATCCTTATATATATCAATGTCGAGAACCTTCTTTGCAACATCCAGACCTTTCATCTCGAATGACCTTGATAATCGAGTCTTAAGTAAATTGATTTCAGACATGTCATGACTGGCGATAAGCATGTCATCAACATACAATATTAGGATAATAAATTAGTCATCATTCAGTGTCTTGTAATAGACACAGTGACCATACTCATTCCTAGTAAACTTCTAACTTAACATGAAAGAATCAAACTGTTTTTTACCACTGCCTAGGTGACATTTATATATCGTATGCCGTACAACGACCTCTTTAACCTGCAAACTTTTTTCTCTGCCACTTGTATTTCGTAGCCCTCTGGTTGTATCATGTAGATCTTCTCTTCCAATTCTCCATTCAGAAATGCTTCTGCTCTCCTTACGTGGTTGCTACATTGATACAAAAAGGGGGTACAATTGAGTATCTTCATCAAAGTCCTCGAAGTACACATGATCCAACATGAGATCCACTTGATCTACTTGAGACATGAATATGTGATTAATCTTGAGATTTGGATCATCCCATCAAGTGTTTAAAAAGCTAGTTGGTACCTCTGAGGTTTTATAATTAGTTGACCATGGGTTTTTAGTCGTTAGCTTTGGTTTTTCAACTGTTATCTTTTATTTTTAACCATTGATTTATTTTAAAATTATGCTTAATGGACATCTAATGGTCAAGATCGGATTTGATCCATACCTTGGGTGGCGTGGGAATTTCAGAAGAATGATAACCATTGATAATAGAGAATTTGGACATTTATGTTGCATGGATGAGGAAGGTAAATAGACATTATTCACAATATGGCACACAAATATCTGTAGGGTGATATAGCACCATAAGGTAGGCTTCTCCTAAAACCTTGGCCTATCCTTATATAAGATCCTATGGTAGAGGGGGCAGAGAGAAAGGGTAGAGAGAGAGCTTGGACATTCACACCTTCCCCCCTTAGGACATCACCTATGGAGCAAGAAATGAGTGAGGTAAGGAGAGAAGGTGGGTCACACTCACATGCCCTCGAGTCCATAAGTTTCCACTCTACCTTTATGGGGTCTACTATATGGACAACTCTAGTCTGATTTGGCCTCTACCAAGATACATATGAAAGCTCTCATCTTCTTAATTATTTGAGATAAATTAGGTATAGACTCCTTACATTGGGAGTTCGATAATGATAATGGTCAACGAATTTACTTCAGGTATTACTAAAAAGTAGATTTTTCTTCTTTGTTTTGGAAACATAAGCTAATCTAGATGGGGATCCTGTGAAAATTGATAGCTGATTTTTTTATTAAAAAAAAAACTTTATATTTCACCGTGTTTTACGATAAAATTCATCACATGAGCATTGAAGCGACCGACTTGTTAAATGGACATGGCTCAATTGGGACCAAAATAGTTTACAACATACACCTCATAAAACGCCCAGGCTATGTGGGGTCTACCATGTTACATATGTAAAATCCACTCCATCGAACAAGGACCCTTGCGTTCATCATATATACAAAAGATCAACCCAATATTTTAAAAAAAAACATTGCAACTTCATCTTCTTTAGTCTCTGTTGATGTTTTCCACTAGCTTGTTGCATGTTCTCAATGACGTCTTCAACTAGTCGTAAAATGATGTAATGGAAGAGTAATGCATTGTATGGTGGAGGCCAAAGCTCAAGGGATCATTTATCACTTGATCCATTAACTAATAGAGGACCCCCTTTTCTTTTAGACTGGCTGAAGCTTGAGCAATCGTCCATGAAAGAGTGCCACAATTTTCTATCTCTTTTCCTTAGTAAGGACTTCTGCCAATTTTGGTGCGATATCTTGTTTTATAATTTTAGTGGGTTAGAAAATAATGATAGTTTGTTGTTTATGGAGAACCTCTTCCTTTTCTTTGAGTATCTAATAGATACAATGAAGCTCATCTTGTAAAATCTTGGTTAATGAAAAATATATATCTTTTGATATATGGTTGACCAAATATAAATCTTATTTCTGAAGTTTGAATTTTTAGCCACCAAGGAGCGTCCTTTATATGTCTATTTGGCCAGTATTTTGACCGTTTCGATTTGTTCTTGCATGGATTCATTAATAGCCATCTTGCTCTCTTGGTCATCAAGGTCCTACAACAAATAAGTACATCCACAAAATACTTTCTTGACTTTAAATGGCCCTTCCCAAGCCAGGGACCATTTTCCATATTTTGGGTTCTTAATGCCAATGGGAAGGATAGCCTTATAAAATAAGGTACATTCATTGAATAATATTTCCTCTACTCTTTTGTTATAAGCCTTAGCCACCTTGGTCCAATGAACTTTTAATGAATTCAAGACTTGCATTCTCACTTCGTCTACCTCATCCAACTTAATCATCATGGACTCTGTGAACTATTCTGGAGTAAGCTGATATTGGAAAACTACTCAAAGAGAGAAACTTCCATGGGCAGAATGACATCATGCCCATAAGTTAAAGCAAAAGAACTGATCCCAGTACTTGTCCTCTGAGACATTTGATAAGTCCACGGGATTTTTAATAAAGTCCTATTCTACAATTAGGGATTTTTTTTTTCCATCGTGTTTTAGCATATTTTTTAGGATTTTATTAGTTGACCGTTTTTCATAATGGAATTAAAAATTTTGAATTTGCAAGCTTCCACGAATGACTTTAATTACATGACTACCTAAAATTGCCAGCACCCTTTTCAGCTATAATCATTTCTAGAATGTTAAATCTATGAATAATGTGTTCTTTTATGAAGTCGATTACTTCTGCCCGACCCATCCCTTTCATCGATCATGCTTCAACCCGTTTGGTGAAGTAAAAAATCAGGACGATTACATATATGAAGCTATGCTGATTTGATGGGGGAGGAAATATCTTCAAGATTTGGTAATATCCCATACTCAAAAAGTTCATGGTTTTAAAATGCTAATCTATGATGTAAATCAAGGGTTAAACATAAGTGAATTGATGCCAAACTTCACAAGTTGCTTCGAGTAGGTTTAGCTCAAGATTGAACGTTTGATAATGGGTTGATTTAATGTACAATTGGGTGATCCTATTATGACATATTCTTAATGTAAATAATATGTCATAATTGGATGATTTTGGTACATGGGTCACGGGTCATGGGTCATAATCAGATAATTTAGTTCATGTTCAACAGTTAAGATTGGGCAAGATTATGAATGTATGGGTGACTTTAAATGAATAACTGGTGAGTATAAACATGTATATACACATACATATATTTATACATAAAATTATATAATCACTAATTACATAAATTAATGGTTAACACTAGGCAGACCTATTACATATATCAATGGTCACACCATACACAAATTTATGGATGAATGCACGGATGAATGGATGAATGTACACATATATGATTAGATGAATGCAAGTGTACACACATGTGTACATGAATAAACACAAAATCTCTAGTCATTACAACAACTACTAATGTATGACCGCTTAAGCATTGCGTTGAGTTATGCATGCTCTAAGGTTTCGGTCGCGTGGAAGTCTCATCTAGGGAATGATCACCTCTAAAGTTTCAGTCGTGCGTAAGACTCACCAAAGGAATGATCACCTGTAAGGTTTCAGTCGTGCATAAGACTTATCAAGGGAATGACCGTCTCTAATGCTATAGCATTCCTTGCATGAGACACATTTATTTACATATAGGATCTTCCAACCCAAACGAGCTTTGTGGTGCATGGGCTATCATAATAAGGCATGTCACCATTGGTTTGAATTATTGCATCATGGTGCCCAACGTGCTCCCGTTATCATGCCCTCATCAAGCATCCATATCTAATACACACAAGGATGCCGTATTGTTCAGCAAACTGAGCCCCACCATGACGTCTGTCACACATCCAAGCCATCCATCAGTTGCGTGCCACATTATGTCAGGCCATGATTTCGAAAATCAATCTGATCCGTAACTCAAGTGTTCCACACCACAGAGAACAATGGAGAGGGGATCGCCACCATAGGTTTGCAAACAATGTAAAATTGCTCCTGGAACCTCTACGGCCACATGGTGTGGCCCACCCAAGTTTTGGATCAGGCTGATTTTATTTCCCTTCATCCTGGTGGGGCACACATGAACAGGTTTGACAAAAAATAGCACAGTGGCCCCCACACAAACCTACGGTTGGACCAACATGGTGGGCCCACAGAACTTAGGTGTTTTACAAGTGTGATGGAGGATTCCAGTCCAGATAGAAACACTTTGCAGCGATATGTACGAATATTAACTGTCGATAGGGGGACCCATCAGGATCGCCTGCAGTTGATATAAAATTCAATAATTTTTATACTTTCAGCTGCTTAGTAATGGTAATCCAAATCGTGTTCATTTGATGAACCTATCTGCAATAAACCACACCCCAGTATCTTCTCTCTCGGATGATTATGTCCATCTGATTGGTCACTTGAGCAGACCATTACAACCAACCGTTAGGATCATCCAATCGGGCCGGGAGATTTTTGGAGTATCTACCATCCATAATAAAATCCAGCATGTAAATGGTTCAATCATAAAACTGTTGGTCCAAAATCTCAACCATTTTCTTAATGCAACACATGACACTCATGTTCTCCAAAGTAAGGCTTGGCCACGTTATAAAGTCAATATACTCAAATTACATATTTATAATTTCTGTAAAATAATAAAAGAAACTAAGAGAGGGATCCATTTGCAGCACGATACACATGTACAAAGTATACCATTACAGTCATATTACCTCACATACCCATACTCTCGCACCAAGCCAAATACTGTGCCCACGCGTGTTCCACTACATATTCTAGTAGAAGTATCGGTAATGGATTCACCCAGCAAAAAGTAAGGCACTCAACACCCTACTTATAAATATAAGTTTTTCCTTTTTGATATTAGACTATTCCTAAAAACACCAAAAACCAAATTTTTTAACACACACACACACACACACACATATATATATATATAATTTAAAATATATTTTAATCAAATATTTTTGACAACAGACCATTTAACTCAGGCAGGCTGGATAGTGTTGAGTGTTAAACCCAAGCCTAACCCAGTATCAAGAGGACCCAACCCAACTCGACCTAACCTAGCCTCAAGAGGACCCAACCCAAATGCATGTGATTGTTCCAAACCCAACCTAACCCGACCCAAATTTACCCGGACCAAAGTCCAAATCGAGTTGGCATTTATGAACCCAAACCCAACCCAAGGACCTTGACAACACAATCCAACCTCACCCGATCTTGGGTTGAGTCAGTCGGGTTCCGGTTATGTTTTCTCTTGGATTGATAATAATGAGTGTTAGACACAATATTAATTCAATTCACACGAATTTTACTAACAGAAATTAAACATATTTCTCCAAATTCAAGGCTACTAACATACTTGTAAAAGCATAAAAATTCAAAGATTATAAATCCTACATCAGAATATTCAAGCCTACTAACATACTAGTAAAATCATAAATAGTGAAATATTATAAATCCCACATCAGAATTTCAAAAACTCACATAAAATCACACCCAAACATCCTGATATAATAGTAAGACTAACTCAAACTAAAAACGACACTAAAACCACACTATCAAAATGTGGCTATTCAGACTATCAACCTAAAATTCAAGAAAGAGAAAACCAATTACTAACATTATCACTATATAAGCAATCCTAGCCGTTGAAACTGCAGCATTTGAATTTGTGGTGCCACCAGGCGGCGAAGGAGAGTTTTCGGGAGCTGGCGTCTGGCCCAAAACCTTAATTATCATCTTCTGACCTAGCTCGCAGTGTCCAGAGACTCCACTGATGAAATAGAAAAGCCCCGGGCGATCGAGCTTGAAACTGGTGTCCCCGTTGTTGGCAAAGAAGATGGGGTGAGTGGAATTGCAATCGTCGTAGTCTTCCGAATTCACCACCATCACTGAATCTTTCTTGTACTTGAAATCTGAAACAGAAAACAAACTTTCATTTTGCTATTTTCATGGATAGATAGAGATAGAGAGAATAGACTGCATGGCATGCCAATGCGCATGTGTGAGACATCCTGACCATTCAGCAAGTTGGGTGTACTGTGTATGTTTGATAGCCTGAAAATTAGGTTGTTGCAAGCATAAGGCCAGCACCACGAGTACATTGGATATAATCAGAACCGTCCATTCTTTTCACACACATCTGGCCCACCTGATGACTTTTCACACACTATGGGGCCCCACCATGATGAACAGCACGGATCTTGTACCTCTGTTTTTCTCATGTACCTCAGAAATGAGACAAGTACATGATGAAAAGAAGATCCAATTTACACCTACCTACCATTTCTCTTAGATTGTATGGCAAGATGTTTACACTGGGGCTCATAGATGATTGAGGGCCAACCAGATGAATGGTTTTGATCATCCTACACAGCCATGTATAGGAGGGAGATTTGAGTGGGGCACCATTTTGGGTGTTCCAAATGATGCTTTTTTTTTCATCTCTAAAACAAAGGGAGATTTGAGTGGGCCACCATTTTTTGGTGAGCAGAGGATCTGGATTCATATAGTAATAGGAAGTTAGGTGAGAAATCCACCCATCCATCCATTTTGCCGATTCATCGTAGGACATGGGCCTAAAAATAGGAAAATTCAAAAATCAAGTGGACTTGATCTTTGTATGTTCCTCATTCCTCTAAAATGATCTGTAAAAATTAATGGACGGTGTGGATATAAAACATAAATCATTATGGTCCCAGAGAACTTCCACACGTTAAGAGTGTTGTTGTATAACAAGCAATCTATTGAGAGAGAGAAATCCTACGTATCTTGTTAGCTGGAGTCATCGCAAATCCATGCAAATGCATGGATGTGTAATGGAATGTGGTGAAGAACATGAAATAACAGCTCATGTAGAAATGAAACTACAAAACAAGAGGTGGGTCTTTTTCCTTCTTCCTAATTTTTTATCACTTACTAATGATATCGTCGACTTGGAATCTGTTTTTCGATGCCCAGGAATTGTATAATTTAGGTTTTTCGGAAGGTGGAACCTTCCATCCCTCCTCATCTCCAACGTCGAACTCGAAAGCAGTGGCAGTTGGTGGAAGCTGAAGAGAAGAGAAGATGGCTAGGAAGAAGAAGAAGGAGATTATGATGTTGCAGAGAGAGTTGGTGGAAGCCATTTTCTCTTTTCTTGGTTTGTGTGGAAAGCTCTATCTGGAGTTGGGGGTATTGAGAAGGGATGAGATGAGGTGGAGTGGGTAGTTACGGAGATCATGGGTTGCGGATTTACCTGCAAACGAGGGTTGTAGGTGATTCATGCAATCCGAAGAACATGGGACCCACCATGATGTTTGTTTTGGACGTGGATTACTGGCGACTGGAAGCTAGGTGAGGCGCCGTGATGTTTTTTAGAAATCCAATCTGTCTATCTGTTTTGCCAGATCATTTTAAAATATGGAGCAAAATATGAGGCAGATCGAAAACTCAAGTGTGCCACACGACAGGGAAACGTGGGTAGGGAAATGTCTCCCGTTGAAACTTTTCTGGTAAATCGAAAACTCAAGTGGGCGACAGGAAAATGTGGGTAGGAAAATGCCTACCGTTGAAACTTCTCTGGTCCACCGTGATGTTTATATGCCATCCATACCGTTCATGATATCATTTCTAGTGGGATGAACTGAAAATACAGGAACATTAGCCTGATCTAAAACTTCTGTGGCCACATAAATGTTTCAATTGTGGACATTCAATCCTCACCGTTTACTGTCGTGTGGCCCACTTGAGTTTTGGATCTGCCTCATTTTTGGGTGTATGGGGTAGATTTCTCACAAAATCACGGTGGGCCTCACCTATGTTCCTGTGGTAGGGAGTCTTGCGCCAGGTGTCGCATGCAATCCACGTCTCTTGGTTTTACATCCACTCCGTCCATCCGCTTGGACAGATCAGTTTAGACTCAAGCAGTTCACACGATAGGAAACGGTGGGGGATTCAAAACTCAAGTGGGCCATACCATAGGAAACAGTGGGGATGGAAATGCCCTCTATTGAAGGGAGCGGATTAGCTGTTACTGGGGTAACAGCTGAGTGGGAGTTACCTTACCATGTGGGGCCCACTTTGTTGAATATGTTTCGTATCGGCGCCGCCCATCCGTTTTATCAGCGCATTTAAGGACGCTACCCCAAAAATTAAAAGCTTTTTTTAGGTCACAAAAGTTTTGGATCAATCTAATCTTTGAATTTTCCCTTAATCCAGCTATGCTTGACCTTATCAACGGGTTGGATGACAAATAAACATTACATATCTGCTTACAATGGGACTTTGGAAGTTTTTAATGGTGAACGTTTAATCATCACTTTTTATTTTGGTGTGGTCCACCTGAGATTTTTATGTACTTAATTTTTGAGACTGAAAACTCAAATGGAATGGAAAAACGAATGGACGGAATGGATATAAACATAGCATCAAGGTGGGCCCTACTGTGAGGGTAACACCTACCAATCTGTTACCCGGGTAACAGCTAATCCGCACCCTCTATTGAAATCTTTCTGGGGGCCACGGTGATTTTATATGCCATCCACGGCGTTCATAAGGTGATTCCCACCTAGATGAAGAGGAAACACAAATATCAGCTTCATTCAAAACTTCCTTGGCCCCTAAGAAGGTTTCAACGGTAAATGTTCAATTCCCACTGCTTCTTGTGGTGTGGCCCACTTAAGTTTTGAATATCCCTACTGATTGTGCAAATGTAATACAATGAGTTGGTGAAATGGATGGACCGAGTGGATATAGCAGAAACAACAGGGGGGGCCCTACAGTGGTTGGGATTGCAGGGGATTGCAGGCAATCCGCGTCCGAGATCCTGGTGCAACCGTTCGTATTTTTGGCGGGATCTTACCCTAGACTCGGTACAACTGCTGCCTACGACTTTCTGTGCTCTGCCTACAATGAGGCCTCATAAGCCCAAGCTCCGTGGGACCCAATTCAATGTCAGTGAAAATCCATTCCGTCAATCAGTTCCCCCGTCTCACGTTAGCATATGAGCCAAAAAATGAGATAGTCAAAAACTAAAATGGGCCAAATGACAGAAAATGGTTGGAATGGAACGCTCACCGTAGAACATTCCAGACCTTCCCAGAGCCCACTAGGATATTTATATGTCATCCAAACCGTTCATAAGGTTATTCTCATTGGGATGAACTGGAAATATAAATATTATCATGATCCAAAACTTCTATGACCTAATCAAGGTTTTAATGATGGGCGTTCAATCCCCGCTGTTGTGCCTCACTTTGAGTTTTGGATCTTCACATGTTGGGCCCCACGTAGCTTCCCCTTACAGGCGAGGGGCACAGGTAACCAGCGTCCGCTGATTTCTTGATCCACTGGGAATTGCGACGTCCGTTTCCAGGCCACTCATCAAAAGATCCCCAAAATCAGCGGTCCTGATGAATATAAAGCAAGAGGGAGTGAGCTGCGCTTAGCCCACACCAACATGAAGAAATTCACGAAATCTTGAAAATCTCATGATAATATTGGTGAGAAATAAATTGGATGATATTATGGCAATAGTATTTATATTGATATTTTCAAAATCTCGAAATATTTTAAAATATCACATTTTATCAGATAACATGTGATATTAATTAACACCAACGTAAGTAAACCTTTTAAATGTCACACAGGATGACCTTCTATCTATCCATCGAAACCGTTCACACATTCACATGCAGATATGACAAGCCATGGTGGAAAAATCATGCCAATTAAGCTTCCTATCAATACTATGAAAATGGACAGTCAAGATTGATCAGATAAATTAAATGGGTCCGGTATCATCTTTAAACATTTATTCGATGCATCTCACTTTATAAATTTAGAAAGTAACACTTTAATTTAATAACTGATTATAACCATGTTATTTATGGCTCATAAATAAAGTTGGTTACAGGATGATTTGGCTTACTAGATTTGGCTCGTCTAACCCACCCAACTCGATTGAACCAGCGGGTGAGTGAAACCAAGCCAAGTAGACTTCAACCAATCTGAACTCAAACCAAGTCTCGACTTAAAATCCAACTCGACACTTACTCTAATCAATCCCAATCCCAACTTTTATATATATATATATATATATATATATATATATATATATATATATATATATATATATATATATATATATTCCCAAGAGGTCGAGCCATGTGGGCCCCACTATAATGTGTGTTGAACATCAACACAGTGCATTTGATGGGTCCCCTTTAAATTATGGGACATCCCAAAAATCAGCCATATACAGAACTTAGGTGGGCCATACCATCTAAAATCATGTGAAGACATGCCTAAAACATATGAAAGCACTTGGTGGTTGCATCTGAAACTTGGTCTGACCCCTCATCCAAGTGAGACACACATAATGGATGGGCTGGATTTGTGAACCACATCTCTGTGGGTCCAACAAATGATTATGAATGTTTTAAAGGATGATAACTCCTCTCAACTTTTGTATGTGGTGTGGCCCACACAAGTCACGTATTGACTTGATTTTTAAGCCTAGGCCCACCAGGGAGTGGTGCATCTAACTGATGGGGTAGATGTTTGACACGCATCATGGTGGGGCCCACACAGCTTGGGATTGAATTTTTTCCTAACTTATGAAATATACGGAGTTTTAAATGTTTAACCAATTATATGATTTTTTTTCTTCTTTTTTTTATAAAAAAAATACAGAGTAAGGTGGAGTTTTGTTAATATAGGGCCGGAGCACCCAAGTAGCACAAGGTCTGTGATGGGGCCATCAATGGTTCTCGCCTAATATGTATTGTCAATAACGTGAATGCCATTGGTTGTGTGTGTGTGTGTGTGTGTCTATACACACACACACACACACACACACACACACACACACACCTTACTCTGTATTTTTTTTATAAAAAAAAGAAGAAAAAAAATCATATAATTGGTTAAACATTTAAAACTCCGTATATTTCATAAGTTAGGAAAAAATTCAATCCCAAGCTTTCTCAATGACATGTGCTCTTCATTCATTCACACAACTAGGAGCAAGCCCTTGTGTAAGAATCACCTTGATCGGATGATCCCAATGTAATCCTGTCATTCATTCATACAATTAGGAGCAAGCTCTGGTGTGAGATTTCCATTAATTTGGATTATCCTAACATTTTGAATGAGACAATTTATTACATCTGTCCTTTATTTATGAGTAGAGTTGGGTATTGAGTCGAGTCAGACCGAGTCAGGGCTAACTCGACTCAATCCGATTCTATGATAGACCTGACCAGAACTTGACCCAACTTGATACTGAGTACAACATACTTGACCCAATCCAAGTCCGGGTCTAATTGGACTAATCTAAAGTCAAGTACAAGGAAGATGCTAATAAACATTGGTGCCACAAGGTGTTTGAAGTGGATGATAACATGCTAGTTCAATTGTGCATTGAGAGGTTTCCGACTTTGACGTATAACAAGCCGAGGAATAGATACATTCCTACCATGGTCTAACGTGAAGTGGATGATAACATGCTAGTTCACGTGGCATAGATACATTTCTACCATGGTTGGACCAAAAGAAGGCCAAACGGAAGCGAAAGTAATCTGTCAGATCTGGGCCCAATCCTACGTACGGCATGATGTAATTGGGCCCCAGGCGCGTCCAATTGGAAGAAATTCAACTTGAATAGGGAGAAATTACCGTTTGAAGTGCGAACCATAAATCAGCCGTAACTTTTGATTCCGGTATCGTTATGGGACACACGACCTATGAATTTTGACTGGAATAGGCCATTCAGGGCCAGCCGACCCACATGGTGTGTCGCGTTCATCCGTTTCGTGAGAAAAACACATGCTTATAGCTAAAAAATGGGATTTTAGGAAAAAAAATAATATTATTTTTAGTAATTTTGATTTTTGTAGTATGTTTCCTCGGGCCGGATGGAGATTGGCCCTTGAGTGTAAAGGCAGAAAGGAACTTGACTGCAAGACCCACCCGTTGAGCAGGGACGAAAGTCAGCCTTAGTGATCTGACGATGCCGAGTGGAAGGGCCATCACTTGACGGATAAATATTTCCCTATTTTAATAGTTTTAAATTTTTATCTTTTTAGAAATTACTTGTAATCATGCTAGGACTCTTCTAATAAGGTTTATCTAGACTTTCTATTTTTGGCAAATTAGGCTTTAGACGAGTTTTACTATTTTGGGTAACTTTTGTTAGGATTATAATTTTGTTATTTTTGGTAATTACGAATTATGGTTTATTTTTTCTTTATTAGTGGTGTAATCGAGGGTATATAGATATTATTCAATAAAATTATTTGGAGCTCTAGTGGCTAAATAAGACTCGAATCACGTCAGCACACATGTATTACAATTCATGGGAAATTGCTTTAAAAAATGCATGCATGGTATACAAGTAATTCAAATTAAAGTGTTAAAACCATGTATCACAGTTTAGATGCATCATAAACCACAAAATTAAGATTATTGGACCATCTGACTATTGGATTGGTGGACAATGATTGGACCTTTCAAAAGCAAAATATCCAATGACAAGAATAATATAAGCAGGAACTGCTACAGGTGATCAAATTAATTAAGGGCTGTCGATGGGTACCAGATCCGTAGATAGGCCACCCATCGCGTGAGGTCTACCTTTAATTGTCCCTCCCTCTTAATTAATTCTCTTTTATCATATGATCCTAACTATTTGAGTAGTGTTTTGATAAAATAGACGGTCCATATTGAGCATTGTTTTGGACCGTCATCATTTCTGATCCACCTTTAATTGTTCATTACTCTAAAATTACTTTGATCAAATGAGCTTAACTATTGGATTAGTGGGTTAGGAAATAGCTAGTCTATATTAAGTATACTGGAGAGATCTAAGCATTGATGTGGTCCATCCATCATGTGAAGCTCACCTTTGATTACCCATCCCCCTCAAATCACTTTGGTCGCATGAACCATCAGATCAGTAGTTTGGAAAACGAATAGGTAGGTGTGAAAACATTTACATAGCACAAACGAACATGTACAAATTGCCTTTCATATGTACGCTGCGAACAAATAAATTTCTGGGTATTATTTTTTTAATATATAAACCCATTTCTCTTTCCTAGTGAGGAAGGAAGAATATTTTAAGTTAATCTTCAATATGAAATTTTCTATCACGTTATGTAGATTCCAATCCTCTTGAATTAGTCATTAGAATAAACTAAAAGTGATAAGCTGCAATTTTATTTCCCAACACCGCAATATTGGTTTCCATGGATATTCATTCATCCTAAAATTAAGTTTAGGTTGAATTGAATAATAATATTAAATAATTGATTAATCATTTACTTATTAACTAAATTATGCATGTAATAAATTTTTCTTATCAATATTGAGTATATTGACTGACTAAGTGGACTGTGCATGTATTTCGCTATTTATTATTGACTAGACATTGTTTTCTATGATGTGGTCCATCCAATAAGTAGGTACATTTGATTTTTGTACCAGGGTGGGGCCAACCTAGGTTAGAGGTCACATGCACTTAAGAAGTTGAAAGTTATCTATTGGGTGGAGTGTAACCTATGGTCCTTATTCAAGAATATAGACAAATAATAGTAATATATACCATTCTCAAGTATAATCAAAACTGCATAAAATAGCTTTTCTCCAAAATTATTTTACGCATTTGGATCTTTTTTCTATTTTTTTTTTTTTTTTTTTTGGGTTAAATATAAACACCGGTATTTTAAATAGTAATGACATATTGCATAGCGCAGCATGTAATGTAAGTAGCTTAGCGTGTAACAATTCTATTTTTTATTAAAAAATAGGAAATATATAATAAATAATAAGAAAAAGGGAAAATTAATATAAAAATGGCTAAAATATTATTCATTTTTCCATTATAAACATGTTCAAATAAGTTATTAATTATCATTTATCAAAAAACCATCCACGTACATAAACCAAATCAAATCATTATCGCATCAACAACTTTCTAGGCAAACAATTTTTATTAATAAGATTTAATTAAAACCACAAGTCATAAGTATGAAATAACATAAATTTTCCACAGGTTAAGAGTGTTAAGTGTAGAATACAAATGCCACATTCCTCTATCTCTCAATTAATAGACTGAAGACTCTAGTCAGGTTTTAGGTGGAGAGAAGACTTCGTGTTGCGCGTAGGATTTGAAAGAGGAGTTTTCGAAAGCCCCCTCTCAAAACCTTTTACTTTTAAATTTAGTTTTAAAGATTTTTGTAGTGTGTAAATTTCATACCTAATTTAACAATGGGCCACCACCGTTTTAAAGTAAAAAAATAAACATAAAATATTTTGGTTTTAATTTTATGTTTTAAGTTTTGTTTTTTTTTCAAAATGTGAGTTTTACACCATACGATACAAATAAATTATTTTTTCAGAAAAACCATACATTTTAGCGTACATGTCGCACACTACGTAGCTATAGTGTATGATACAATCCCTATAAATCCATGCAGCGCATGTTACAAGGTCTTTATGCTATTTACTAACGCTGTATAGCGCTAGCTATGGCTATGCATGCTATGCTACATGGTATATGCTATGAGTGCCATTTGAAACATGTATAAACAATCTTCTTAATTTCTAAAACTTGTAGACACCTCCCCTCTACAAAGAGACACAAGGAATCTACGGCAAATAACACCCAGATCCATAGCTCAACTGGCAGACTGAGTGGAGATACCTCATTGCAACACTTGAGGTCTTGGTATCGATCCCTAGCGGGGGTGGCTAACATGGAGTGTGTGTGCTGACATGGTGTGTACTAACAAGCTAACCCAAAAAAAAAAAAAAAATCTCCAGCTTTCGAGTTTGTATTGCATCCGTTGTGTATAAATGGTATCCAAGCCATTAGTGTGGATTTAGAAAAAGTAAAGTATCGGACACCTCAACTTTCGTGAAATCCATCCCATCCCAGGCGTGCTGCTTCATGTTTATCATGAAAACCAAAAATCATGAACATCCAAAACTCAGGCAGGCCGTACCGTGGGAATAGTGTTTCTATGCCATCCAATCCATTCATATAATGTTCTTAATCAGGAAATAAGTACTCAAGAATTTAAAAGTTTTAAGTTACAATTTTATGGTAATGTTCCTAATGGATAAGGCGAATTTCGTGCACGTTAGAGAAAGTGACCCTGCAGTTAGCAACACAAGCCACACAAGCGTTTTTGGTCTAGAAAGGCACTATTTCACAAAGTACAAGTTTGGAGACGTGTTGTCGATGGAGTGGACCCCACATGTCCACACGTGTGAAGATGGTGGTGATAGAAAGGGAGTTGAATTTCTCTCTCTCTCTCCTTTTTCTTTTCTCAAAAAAAAAAAAAAAAAAAAAAGAAGAAGAAGAAGAAAGAAAGGAAAATGCTTCTTTATCTATTAAGTCTTCTTCTTCTCCTCTGCTTTTGAAATTTTGCCAGTGAATGCTAGGGAAGGAAAGCTAGTTAAGAGGACACATGTAAAAATGTGGAGATCTTTTTAGATTGCAGTTGATCTTTTAACTTCAGGGTATTCAGTGAATGAAGCCGTTGGATTGATTTTTCAGTTTAAATTGGGATTTTGGAGTGAAACACTAGATCTTGAGGGTGGTTTTAGAGTGGGAGATAGTTTTTCTTTTCTTTTTTTCTTTTTTGGTGATTTTAGGATGATTCCAAGGTGAATGGTGCAATTTTGAGGCTTAGCTGAGCTCGGCCCAAGCCCCTATATAAACAATTCTGGCTAGGTTTAAGCTTAGGTTGAAAATTACCTGGTAGAAATAAAATTTTAATAGTTGAAAACCATCGTGAGGTGTGCTCTTATATTACTTTGATGCAAGATAACTAACCTTTTGCTCTAAAAGCTCGAACTAATAAAACATAGTAAATCAATCCATTTATCTCATAGCTCAGGCCCCACATCTCATGAGTTATGACCTCGGCTAAACCCCTTCATGGGCCCCACTTCACACAAGCCATCCACCTCACACAAGCCGCCCACCCCAAGTGTGCCTCTGCATTTCATAGACAACCCTATTCAAGCCCAGTGTGAAAATGCCCCTGCAGTACCCTTTATTTTAGGGTTCACCTACAAAGCTTAATAGTAGTGGATCCAGCATTACCCCCTATTTAGGTTGGCATTCACCTACAAAGCTTAGCATTACCCCCTATTTAGGTTAGCGTTCACCTACAAAGCTTAATAGTAGTGGATCCGGCACCACTAATATACCAGTAAAGAGTCCAAAGGATACATGGGCAATGAATATTACAGGCTGTTATATCGTGTCACATGCACATACCGTTTATATGGTGGGTCAGACCCCATGCAGGTCGATCATCCAGATCATCAAACAATGGGCCCTACTTGGATCTTAAGATTATGGGATGAGTAATGCATGGGCTCTTGCTCAAAGAAGAGGATGCGGCTAGCTGGAAAAGTCGACTGCAAAGACTTTTCACATTGTAACGTGCTCCCTTTTCTGATGCACCAATTTCTTGGAAGATTATGAACCATAAGATGCTGGGATCCACCTCAGATTTTACTCATCACCAATCAGACAATTTACAGTATCCTCTCAGGGCAATATTCCGGAACATGCCAATAATCAATGGTGGGTCATCCTTTCTTGGCACCTCTCACACATCAACAGGGCAGGCGTGCAAGACTCAAGCCGCTCATCAGGTGGGCATTAGCGGTTTGATGCGCGGCTGTACCAAGGGCGTGTTTGCGTGCTCCAATGGAGGTCAAAATACCAGATTTCAATCACACTACTTGCAAGTTGGACTCAAGATTGTAATTAGCAATTCACCTGTGCATCCAAACACAACCCAAGTATGGGATCTCAAAATCTCTCACATCATATCTATGCACATAGATGTTTCTTTGAGATGTGAAAGGAAGAAAGAAATCAGATTATGTGGGATACCATTTTCCCTACTTTTCCATCCAAATCAATCTCTGCAATTGCACCTGATATCAATGGGGAGCAGAAAAAGCTCAGAAAATACAATCCCACCTGATTTGCTTTTTTAATTTCTCAACACTACCCCAAAAACAAAGCAGGTCTATACCATAAACACTCTTGATGAAGAACAAGATAAGATTCCACCACAAACATACTTCCAACAACCTTAGATCTTCAGATCTCTGGGGAATTCTATTCTGAAATACCCAGTGTAGAAGTTCCCCCTTAGTCAAAGACTCGACATTGTTCGGAAGAACTGAGGCCTGCTACTCAGCCCGCCACCTAAAAAGCCAAAGCAAGAGGGAGGGACCCACTTCACCATTTTCATCATATGGTTCAAGCAAATACATGCAGGTGGCGAAAAGCGCAGGCTGTAGGTTCTTCACTCCTCGGACTATCATTTCCCAGGCATGGTAACACCTAGAGATTATAATATCCACATACAATCACAACAGTAGCATGAGAACACAACTTGTGGTGTGGTACCATCATCCATGATAACATGCCACTTGGATATAGGACATACATAACATAAAATCAGTTCACCCCACCATTAGTTTGTTCCCTCTTGAAAATCAGGCTGATCCATCGAGTTCATCAGTGTGGCATATCTGACAGTCAGGCATGCCTGATTTTTTTTTTCCGGGTGATTTTCATTTTGGAACCTACCATGCTGAGTTTTTTCGGGGTGATTTTCATGTTGGAGCCTACTACTTTAATGGTAGGGATGTCCTGCACAAGTGGCATGTTGGCAGGAAAGATGGCATGGACGCCACAGCAAGTCGTATTGCATTGCCTGTAGGAACATATTTCGATGGGATATGACCAACTGTTGAATTTCATTAGAATATATGATGTTACTAGTATACATGGAGACTGCCATCTTCAATTCCAGTGTGCCTGTGTACAATTCATACCATAAGGAATTACTCGAGCCACCACCAAACAGCTACTGCCGCTTCATTGTCACCTCTTACCAAGAACCCGCTCATCAACACCTGAAATTAAGCAGTCAGCCACCATAGCCTTCAGAGAAGCCAAACACATGTCAAAACGTGCAAGCATGCTATTAAATGGGTGTGTTACTGCACATGGGCGCATCTAATTTGCAAGACATGAATTTCCTACAACAATGGGTTTTTTCCCCCTATGGGAGCCCATGCAACAGAGCTACGGGGCCCACCATGATGTGCATATGACATCCACTGTATCCATCATTTACAACAGAAGCCCACAAATAAAGGTAATGCGAAACCCAAGTGAGCCATACCACAGGAAAAAGTGAGGACAGGAACAATTGGGGCCGACCGAAGTTTTGATCAGTCCGATATTTGGCATTTACCTTTGATGGGTATAGAGCCCATGCAACAAAAATCAGTAAAGCCCACTGCGATGTGCAGACAACATCTACTGTGTTCATGTCCATCATTTGCGCCAGCTCATGTTAGAATGTAAGCCCCCATTAATAAGGCTGATCCAAAACTAAAGTTGGTCATACCACTTAGTTTGGGGATGCTGATGCTTGGGGCTGACCAAAGCTTTCAATCAGTCTGATTTGGTTTTTACCTTCATGTTGATGGGACTCACTTTATGAAGTGGTTGGATGGAATATAAAAAGCATGGTGGGATACCAGGAAGGGTCCATGGTAAGCATCCCATCCCCACCGTCCATGTGGTGTGGCCCACTTGAGTTTGGATCAGCCTATTTTTTTTGTCCATGTCCTAACACTAACTGGTGCAAACAATGGGCCGAGTAGATGTCACATACACAGCACAGTAAGCTCCACAGAGCTTTTTGTTGCAAGGGAACGATACAAGTATGAAATCTACATATTAATTTGCCGCTTGTGCAAGAGAACACAATCATAGGCATACATCTACTTGTATGTATTATCTATTTTATATTTGATCATCCACACTGCTAATTGCCCATTTGCATCTGTGGAGCTCCAATCGAATCCAATAAAATTTTGCCAAAAATCCATTTCGTTACCAACAAGTTACGGTAAGAGAAGGTTTGGAGAAGGCACGCAACATAAGCATTCGGTTTCCAGCTAACAGTAAGATTGGGGATTTCAAATTTCAGACAGTTTGTTACAGAAGCCAGAGAAGTCAAAATCTACCTGTTAATCTCCATATGCATCTGAGCTGGCTGTGTGTAGCATCAACCTGCGTGCCTCCCAAGCTTAGTGAATGTGATAAAATTAGTAAAGCAAGCATCCCCTGCCACCCACAACACAACAGTCAAGCGGACGGTTGCATATAGAATAGCAGCTGAAAGGATGAGCAAAATCTAGCAAACCTTTTGGTAAGAGGAAGAACTCAAGCACCCAAATCAGATCTCCTAGGAAACAAATTCCATTAACTGCTGCAATTTTCTTTCTTAATAAGCTATATGTACATCTCTAATTTCTTGCTACTCGTCCAATGCATCAACAAAAAACAGAGCTGAACATTCTGATCACTACAATAAGTAGCCATGTCACACAGCCTACACACATTAAAAAGAAGGATATATTACAATGAATGTATTAGAGGTAGCCAAAAGCAAAAAATACGTGCAGGGAAAGGTGAAATGAAAATTGCATGAGAAATGCTAAATGAGTTCAGTCGAGTACACTTCGTAAGCAGACTTGCCTCTCATGTCACATGAGGCATAAATGCCCGATATCTGAGCCACTCATTAGGAAATCCCCAACATGTTGATACCATAATCTAAAATATTAGGCCTGGTACGATAACTGAGTGGCTACACGGGTGCAAAAACAAATGAACGGTAAAGAGAATTTGATCAAAAGGTCCAAATTATATGTGGCCCACCAAATGAGATCAGATTAGCCTCATTTGTTAGGCACAACATTATTTCCACGGTGGACATTGCACAATGAGCGTATCCAGTAACACGTGTGAGGTAAGTCCACTTACAAAGAACACTGGAGCAAATGCACTTGGCATTTTCTTAAATCACATACCAAGGGTTGTTAATTCGGTTGAGCTCCTATTCACATCAAGTTCAGACAGTAAATCCACGAATTTGCACATTAAACTGAGCTTCGACAAGAACCTATTCCATGAACATGTTGCCAACTCCCACTAGCTTCTTTCATCATTTTCGATTGATAAATGATCTCATGGAAATGCCAGAATGGTGGCGGCAACCGGAACTAAATCGATTTTCATCCTCAAACCCTTCTCCCAAATGCTTTTTTGATGTGTATATTTTCTTGGATCATTATCCTAACAGAACCAAAGAACAGCATTAGCAGTATGATCTCCACTGCAGCTAAGCGAGCGCTGACTTGAAAAGACCCAGTTCATCCCATTCTTTGAAACTTACTAGTCAAAAATACAACACCCTTGCGCGTGTTGGAAACAGCCGAGCCAAAGAATACTATACAAAAAACCAGCAAGCCGATCTTTCTTCTTTTTTTTTTTTTTTTTACAGAGTGTACAGAAAAGGAACCAAGCCTAGTCATAACCAATGTCTTCTTGAAGAAGAATCATGTATTTGGACCGCTTCAGCATCTTTTCCACCCCCTATGGCCCCCGCACACATGAGGAAAGAAGCCAGAGAAATATGATCTATTCACAGGGATGATATTAGCTCTACGCTGGGATTTTAACGGCCGATTGCCTCCGTTGCAAGCCGTACGAGACGTAGTAATCCCATGACGTCGTGGAAGCTGAAATCAAGAACTCTTTTGACAGATGAGATGCCCTCGAGCCCATAGCGTGACTCTTCCGTGCCTACATTTGCAGACGCAAAAGCATTCTGCCATCTCCTCAAAGCTTCCATGGCTAAATCTACATCCCGAGTCTGCAAACAAACATATTTTAAGATGCGTACGGATAACATGTTCAATTAACCATGTTCGATTTGAAAAAGATTTGGAATCTTTGTAAGGAAAATTTTAATAACAGTAAGTGAACTTACAAATTTTAGTATCCTTTCGAAGTTGGGACGATTGCGAGCGGGGATAACATGGTTTCCAGATGTTTGTGGAGAAATAACTCCCTTGGCTGAAGCAGCCCTGTCTAACACGGCCTGATTATTTAAGTTATCCACATCAGACGCAGACGATGATGGAGACTCACCTAAGCAACAAAGGGCCATAGGTCAATATTAGACAGAGAAAAACTTGACCATGTATCAATTAGGGGAAGAAGAAAAAAAGAACAAAGATAACCACAAAATGATAACTGAGAGCAAGATGGGATCCAACCTACGGGGTCATTTGCCACCCCTGAAAATCTATAATTTTGGGCAGCTGGGAATTGAAATCCAGGATTTTAAAATGGGTCATGTCTGGCACCCCCGAAAATCCTGGATTTCAATCCCAACCAGATTTCAAAAACATGAAAAAGGCCCTTTTTCAAAACCTAGAAAAAAGCAAAGTCACAAATTCCGGCTTTTCAATCATCTCCAACTGTCATAACTACCTCTTACCTTCTCCTTAAGGCATTCACACCCATTCATATCATTGAACATTTTCACGTGCATTCACAAAATGATGATGAAATGCTACAAAAATCAAGCTTATGCAATCATTTACATTGGCCATGCTATAGAAAAATTTAACCACCACCCAAAGTGAAATATGGGATTTTGTTTCAATTATGAAATTATCTGGACCACTTTTGTGGGCACCTGAAACTTGGAATTGCCTTTTTTTGGGCCCGTATGTTATGTCAGAATATTTGTACCTTATCACACTCATAGCCTGTGAATATACATAATAATTCCAGGAATCCCCAAAGTCAAAATCCAGGCTGCTAAATACAATTTCTGAATTCCAGGATTTTGAGAATTAGACTGCCAAACACATAAAAATCCAGGACATGAAAACTAGGGTTTGAAATCCCTGCTCCCAAATGAGCCCAAAAATTAGTAACTGAATTGACAGTTCACAGATGATGTTGGTCATAAAGAAAGCAATAACATTTAAATAGGCATGGAAAGAAACACGGGTTGAAAAGCATATAGCAAAAGTTCAAAGCAGTTGGCATCGAAAAACAAAGATTTATGCGACCTGAAGTGATTAAAGAATTTTATATGTGTCTGAATAAGATCATTCATGCCCATCACCTTTCTTCCATCACTTGGTTGAAAGGCCCATTTTAATTCTTGCTTGTATGCAAAAGAGGATGTGACAAGATCAGCTCGTAATATGGGGGAGACATTTGTGTCTTCACCATCACTTTTCGAATGGCAGTGACTCATCCACCACACATGCGACATCAAGGTATGGCAATCCAAACTGTCTAAATCATGGGGTTCATTGTGGATGGAGCTAGACCAAAAGTCACACTGATGTTAGCCTTAACCACCTGAATTTCCTACAGTCATAACTACCTGAATTTTCCCATTGATTTCTATCTGGAGCCAATTCATCTTCAGTCATCCATTTGACACCAACAATTCAATAGTCAAAATCATTCAACGATATTTTTTAGGGTATGCTCCATCCACAATGTGCCCTGTGATTTGTTCATTTTGGATTGACATATACATGCCACATGTCCAGTGGATAAGGACGTTCATTTTAAGAAGGTGATGAGCGTAAAACCAGTCTTCACGTAGCAAATGAATTACATTGCTTCTCATATGTATTCTAACCCCATGGATCAATGTCCTCAACCATAAATGATAAATGATCCGACAAAAGGTAGAATGAAAAACAAAAGCACTATATTTGTTTTATAAACAGAACTTCAGAATCAGAGAAAAGCCAAAACTACAATGGAAAGAATAGTGACATCGTAAAGCCTAGGGATTTGATTTATCCAATCCATTAATCCTTAGAAAATAAATGCAACAGTTTCTTGGCCTTTTTTTTTTTTTTTTTTTTATAGTTTTTCTTGGCCCAATATCATTTAGGATAATGTTTTAGCATACATTCTAAAATAAGATCTTGCTAAAATAGTGCTTGTTTGAATTACCTGGTGGACCAACTTGTAACGGTGTATGCAGCTCATGCCAATCTTTACTTGCAATATAATGTTTGCAATAAATAACCCTCATGTGTGCCACTTCCATGCATTTGTATGCTAACGCAGCAGCAGCCATTTCCTTTAACCTCTCGTATTTATGTGCACAAAATCTGCATATTCAAAGAATATAATATTATATTGACATGAAGCAAGGATACTGATTCCAAAAGTAATTGCCATAACCTTCAGCTTTCTTTACACTTGTACAAAGCCAAATAAGCTTGTTCGAATCTCCAAGAAGTCAGGCCCATCTAATGGTCCTGATTGAATGCTCAGATTCATCCAAGGGTCATCAAATCAGGCCTATCCGACCATCCAGATTGACAATTTGGATCATATTAATGGTCAGGTGGAAGATCTGTACCAAATCAATAGTTCGATTGGACTGTGGGACCTAGAGATCCAATTGGATGGCCTAGGTCATCAACCAAGTGCACTGCTAGGCCCACAAGTCCAACCTTACACTTTGTAGGCTTTGTATGCAAACAGTATAAAGAGATAAGAGGTCTTGCACAGCCATAAGAGCCTACAAACCCTTATATGGTTGTGTAATCGTCCTTTTAGTATCTTTTGGGCTCTAGCATTAGTTTCATACAGTAGTTTCTCTCTCTATTTCTACTACAAGTTATATTAAATCCAGGAACTATGGCCGCTAGGAAGCAAGTAGAGGTTTCCACCTTTTATTTGGGACTCTTGTAAACAATTAGCTATATAAACTAAGCCATACAATGGGACCTGTGCATGATGTTATTCCAAATATCTCAACTAAAGTCTCCTTAGTTGTCTTTTAGTTATAGACTTCTAGATTAGTGATTCATCTTTCTCTTGTTCCAGTTTATACTAGAAGGCTGTTGCATTATCCCGCATTCAATAGTTTAGTCTTGAATATTAATTTTATAGCCGTATTTGTGCTCTCATCTTCAATTCAGTTCAGTTTCCTACAATTTTTCCCATGCATTTGACATCAAAGCAAGTTCTTCCCTCCCGTTTTTATTTTCTTTTTTCCTTTTTACTTTTCTCAAAACCCAAAACTGTACAATTTTATTCCTCTTTTTCTTTTAACCAAGCCCTGAAAACAGTCCCTAAAATCCACATACACAGCCCCTGTTTACACAAATAATCAGGCACATCCCAACATCAAATCCAATCCCTGAGGGCCTGTTTGGCCGGGCAGATTGGATGGGATTGGAAGGGATTGGAAGATAGATCCCGGGATTGGCCAGGCATGCCAAACAGACACGGGATCCTGATCCCGGGATATAGCAATCCCATGGATCTTAAGACAATCCACTGACATCACCATCATTACCTTTAAATCCCATCCAATCCACCCTAATCCCTTCAAAATTGCCTGGGACATGTTCGGTTCGAGGGATTGAAAGGGATTGGAAGGTTTAATCCCAGGATTGGCCAGGCGTGCCAAACAGACCGGATATAGCAATCCCATAGATCTTGCACCAATCCACTGACGCACTATCATTACCTTGAAATCCATGCAATCCACTCTAATACTATCCAATCCCATCCAATCTGCCAGGCCAAACAGGCCTTAAAAATCTTGACATGGTTTATATAAAACACCAGAATACCCAAATCCAACCAAACACCCAAAGCTCAATTCCACGGTCCAGTCCTTAAACCTGTCCAGTAATGCTCTTCATCTGCCCACGCTTAACCAATAAACCAGCTCATTTTCAACCAAACATGCCCATTCATTTCAGATCTAACCCAGTCCAAAAAAATGTCCTCAGTCTGCTCCCTTCAACCTACAAACCAGTCCTAAAACCCATAACCACAGTTGGCCATAAAAATAGAGAATAGAAAGTTCCAGACTCTGCCCTTTTCAGCTATATAACCCCAACAGTTATAAACTGACATAAAACTGCACACAAATTAGTCCACTCTGTGTCCAACAAAAATCGTAAATCCAGACTACCCAAATCTGTCCCGAAAAGAGCCAAAACAGATGTTTAACTAACCATATTCCTTGTGGTGAGCTGTCAACAAGAAGTGGTCATTTATACATTCTGTACAGAAATTTCTTATCCATATTCCTACACTTATGACAAAAGTTCTTATTCATCCACTTATGGGCCAGCCCCAACCCATCTTCCTATATTAGTCAGTATCTTATTTCTACTACAAGCTAAAATTAAATTCAAAATGGCAACTATAAGCCATTGGGAAGCAAAGCATACATTTCCTTCTTTTATTTGGGACTCTTGAATACAATTAGCTATATAAATATGTCATTTATATCGACCTATGCATGATGTTGTTATCAATATCTCAATTGAATCGAATCTCCTTTTAGTTTCATTTTAGTTGAATGGAGTCTCCTTTTAGTTTCATTTAACTTACGGACTTTCAGAAGAGTGATTCTCCTCTCTTTTTTTTCTGTTTTAATACCAGACAGCTGTTGGGATCATTCCATAGCCCATATTTTGGGCAAGTTTTGTAGCCATAGTGGACAAATTGATATAATCAAAGTTGAATGCATGCTCTAATCCTCAATTAAGTTCAATTTCCTTCAATTTGCCCCATCTTGTTCAATCTGACCTAAGCGATTAAGTGTTCAAGAAATTGAGTACTATATGAATTTCTGAACCAGTCAAAAAGATAACAAAAAGGGAATTTTAAAAATACGAAACAAAGCTAATAATAAAAGATAACTAAAATTGTCCTGCTAAAGTCCAAACTTTCAGTCATTGATAGCAACATCAGTAGAAAAAGCAAGATCTAAAAAAAAAAAAAGGAGTCTGATGCCACTGAAAGTCTGAAAAGGGCAGGGCACCCTTGAAAAAATGTCTAAAAAGAGCAGAAAGTGGCCAAGGAGGTGTGAATGGTATCATTTATACATTCTAAAGACTGTTACTTGATCCACAATGGGAGACTAGGGGAAAGAGACCATGTCTTTTTCTTTTGTCACTAGGCCCAAACTAGTTTGGAGAAACATTTTTGGGCGTCCAACACACTTCCTCAAAAGGGAGTTTCCAGAAAAGGGGGGTTTCAAGCCTGTTTTGTCAGTCTCCTCGGCAAAAACCACCTAGTCATGTTTTCGCGCCTATTTTGTTGAGCAGGAGATTAGACGGGGGTTTGCAAAGTGCATCCAAACACATGACAACAACAACGGCTGTTTGGATCAAGACAGCATTTCGGAGCCAAAAGCCCCTTTGGAGGGTGCATAAAACGGGCCCTCGACTGACTTATGTTTCGAATAGCATCAATGGGATGAACCAGCCTACCTAAAACAATTTAACTACAAAAACCCATTAACAACTACAACTATGCTCTCAAATGAATTCAGAAAGGTGATGGGGGATTGAAGTTAATGTGTGGTCAAGGAAAGCATTTTGAACCTACAGAGCGTAACATAAATCATGCAATCAGAGAACATGAAACTACAAAACCATTATCTCAGGGAGACAAGATGCCATAATTCAGCCAAAAGAACAACAAAATCAAACAGGTGATTACAAGTATTGCATATTGCAGTCACTAGATTCGTTCAGACTTTCTGTAACACAGGCTCATAATTCAGGTTAAGAAGTCATTTATAACATACTCGCAGAGCTTTGCAGTCTCAGAATACATCTTCATGGAATAGGTTGTTTCCCCATGTTTGGCACTTTCAACATTGCACGTTTCCAAAAGCGACGCTGCATGAAGAAACTTCAAGGATGCCTGAAAATATAGGTCGGTGCTTTCAAGTTCTTGGCCTTTATCCTTCAAAAGATTATCAAACCGCACACACGTTAGCACTGGGGAACAACACTTAAGCTTTCAAGAATCAGAAAAGGAATACGGGAAGAAAGAGACACTAAAGGCAGATGTGAAATGATATACCAGTAAGCGATTGGCAGAATGTTTTATATCCTTAGCTTCTCTAATAGCACTCGCAGCAGCTTGATCCCTGCCTGCAAACCCATTAGGAGTAGAGTGCCTTGCTCCGTTTGGGTTGTCAGGCTTTCTTGGCTGTTTTGGCATCTTCAATGAATCACCATTAGAAGCATCAACAGGCAATGCATCTGATCTGCTTTCTTTATGGGATGTTGCCGGTGGACACTGGCCCTGTGTTGCATGCTTGTCTCCCGATGGCGGGAATGATTGCACTTGTCCTCTCCCTGGCACCATTTCTGCCTGATCAGTTCCACTGGAAAGAAATCCATTAGGTAATTTTTCATCTTCACGAGAATTTACTTGCGGCAGGTTTTGCTGTAGATTGGACCTTCCATCCTTGCTGCAGACAGCAGCTGACCTTCCGTCTAGCTTTTCATGAACTCCAAATTTCGACTGATTATCTCTCCTGCCTTCACTTGACCATTTTTTTGTGGAGTCTTTCTTATCTGAGAAATGACAGGATTTAATGCCACAGCTTTCGTTAGATTTGAATTTTCCATCCCTCAGATCTTCATGGTAAGGAGAATGATCACGAGATTCGACATTGGCCTCATACTGGAAGCTACCAGCATTCTTTCTAGGAAATGGTTCCTCTTGATCATTGAAATAATCGGAATCCTTAGTGTTAGCTTTATCAAAATCAGATTCAATACTTCTTTGTCCATCTCTAGATCGTGAAGAGCCTTTATCTGGCTTCCGCTGACCAGACCCATTGGCACGGTCATGATGGTTTGGTAATTTCAAGTCATTGTCAGCGGAAGCATTAACCCGCACTTCAGTAAGATATGGGTTGTGTTGGTGAATGGTACCAGCACCACTATTCACCACATTGGCGTTTTCAAATTCAGTAGCACCACAGGATGCCTTTGAAAGCATACCAACGTTGGCTTTGCCGCCAGATGTTTGATTAGCATCCCCATCCTGACAATCATACAGCACTGAAGCCTCCACGGCCCTTCGATTCTCTAGAGACCCATGGCGGACTAAAGGAGAAGGTTGCTCCTTCCTTACTATACCAGATCGATCAGTTCCACCATAACCTTCGCCATCTAAGCATCGTCTTGGGCTACCCATGCCAGAGAAACCTGCATTTAATGCACTGTCTTTCTCCATTGGTCTTTCAGTTGTAAGCTTGTCCATATTGGAAACCCTGAAAGGAGATGAAGAAACTGACTCTACAGGAGAACCTCTCATTTCCTGACAGCCGGCTTTACTTTTACGGGAGCCTGAAACCTTTGAAGAGCTTGAAGTAGCTGCCATTGAAGTCGGGGGATAACCCAAATCCCTTTTCAATGAATCCATACCATCCAAAATACGTTGGGATGCTGCATTCCCTTGGTATTGCGCCGGTTGGAGCCCCTTCCCGACACCACCTCGGCTTTCCTCTTCCATTCCATCAACTAGGCGGCCTCTACTAGATAACACGATCTTGCCTACCCTACCTTTCTTGTCTGCAGTACCATCAGCTTTATTTTTAGCAGACTCCTTTCCCTCTGATTTTGATATTTTGCCCTTCTTTGCCTTCCTAAGCTCAGTTTCACTGATTTCCTCTTTTAAAGAAACGCCACTGTCTGTGAGGTTCCCATTAGTCACGAGGGTTCCCGGATCCTGACTCTCCTGCCACTCTTTCACTTTCCTCTTCTTCACCGCAAAGTCCGTGTTATGAGACCTTCCCATATTTGATCCCCCAAATTGCGATTTGAATTCACCATCCAAAGGAACCTGAACTTGGGTTTTTGCCTTCTTCCCCACAGATTGTAAATCATCCCTCATGCTTCCCTTTAATTCTTTGGCCGAAGAGGAATCACTATGTTTCTGTGAATTCTTTCCATTTACCTTAATTAGCATGCAATTACTCGAGTTCAGAAAAGCCTTTCCTGCCATGCCGTGGTCAGAGAGACGATCTTCATCAGTATAGCGTGAACCTTCCGCCTTAATTTTCTTAGAAGTCATAAAATCATCTCGATCAGCATCCCTCTTGCCTTTGCCTTTCGAGTGTTTGACACCTTGTTCCATATAACCACCTGCAGGAATTTCATAATAGGATGAAACCAATTACTTTAGGAGAGCAATGCCTGATGTCGATATATCATTAAATAAGAGCAGAATTTTAAGGAAGCACTACCTCCATCTGAGTAGCACTCAGGCAGTTTGCTCTTCTCTTTTTGTTTATGCCGGGGTTTTTCTGCTGCAAAGTCATTCGACTTACTTGGAGGCTGGTTCACATCATTTAAACTAATGCTCTTGGCAGCGGCCTGTTGGTTCTTTTTGTTGGAGATTGGAATGTGAGTCAGACTTACATGGCTTGGTGCACTTGGCATGTCCTTTAATGCATGCTTCTTCTTTCCGGCACTTGGCATGGCATGTGAACCAAGTTCATGACTTTGGTCAAGATGCCGCATGTCAGCCAAGACCATGCCTGAAGCAGATACATTGTACTGACCATGAATATTATTTTGACTCTCAGGTACAGGTACAGGTACATACAATGCATTTAGAGCTTTCGTGGTCTCTTCTTCGCTGAAAGTACAACTGTTCATTCCAGGCCTAGATATGTTTTGCAGATGGTGAAAAGGTTAGAAAACAAGCAGGTTAAATATTATAATTAACACCAAGTAACTGCAAACTGTTTGTAATCTACAACCTCATATCTATTAAAGCTGTTTTCAGGCACACTAGCAAATCGAATTGCAACCATTAGTTCAATACCGGAAATGAGGAAGTGGCGATTATTTGAGTATTTCATATTGAGGGAATAAGCTCCAAATTGCAATTATTTACATCGGACATGCAAGGAACGTAGCTGCTAGTAGAGGACTACTTCCCCATTATTTAGGAATGTAGTTGAACTTACATTTTGTCCATTTCCTCTCTATTGAACAAATCATTGCAATTCCATTCAAGAGAGAATCCAAACAAAGCTTAATTTGGTACCGTTAATATGAGGCCGAGTTCCCTATTTGTTCCGAGCAGGGAAATTCCCTATTCAGAACTTAGCTTGTTGATGTGGAGCCAATGTTAGTTTGTAGGTGTGGGACCCATGGTTGGCCTATCCAAGCCAGTGATCCAATGGCCTCCATCATGGACAGACCATTCTCAGAATATCCTCTCAATGTATCAACTCTAAACTTCCCATTGTTGGCATGCAAATAAACGATTAAAAAGGAATACACAAACAATCCACATTCAACAGATGAAAAACCAAAGATTTAACATCTAGGATCGTCCAATTTGGAAGATTTTGGGGAAATGGTCCATCCAGGATGGGGGTCATGAGATCAATGGCTTGGATAGACCAACCATTGGCCCCACGTCTACAAACCAAGTTCCAAACAAATTAGGGAACTTGGCCTCTGCTAATATTAGTTTTGTCCATCTTATATACTTTTCAATATAATAACAGATGCCCTAAGCATTCTTCTCCATCTAACCTGACTAATCAGAGTTTTTGGAATGTATCCATAAGGAACTTACAGCCAGGTAATCATGCTACAGATCCACTTCTCGGGGAGGTCTTCAGAATTCATCCCAAATGGTAAGAGACGCCATGTCTGGCACCTGTCACAACAGACCCAATTATCTAATACGGGAGGCCCTGCCAGTGCGGGAACTGCATCAGAAGTTGGCCCATTTCCTGTCAAAGGAGTAGCCGCGGAAGCCTTAGCACATGCCTCAGATGTTGATGGATTTTCAATCTTTTTACCAGCTGACCTCTCCTTCGATTTATCAGCGAGTGCAAGGGTTTCCTTCTCAATCCTGACCTTCTGGTCTTTTGGCTTACCTTTGAAATGCTTCTCCAATGGACCCGTTTTGTTCTCCGCTTGTTCAGCTTTTACTTCTCTCGGAAAGTTGCTCTGACTTTCTCTGCCACCACTCTTACTTGACTCCTTGTGTGATTTTGCAACATCAATCTTATTTTCTGAAATAGAATCTCTGGATCGTGATCCCTCCTTATCTTTCTGCAACTCTCCAGGCAAAGCCCCATTACTTTTGTGTCCCTTTAGTTTCTTTTTTCCATCCTTTTTTCTTGACATCTTCACTCCATCTTGCTCGTATTGTGTAGCTTTCTGGTCAGCTTTCTGTCCAGGGGGCCCTAAAGATCCACTGCTATGATCTTTCCTCCCCTTGAATCCATCATAATCAACTTTCTCAATTGTTTTCTCCCCTTTATCTCTGCCATCGTTCTTTGGATCAAGGGAGAGATCCTTATGACTAGTAGTTTTCTTTTCTTCCAACACTTTGTCCTCTGGAATTGTATTCTTATTCAGCTTCCCTTTCGGAGGGACTGACTCATTCCCCATATTGTGACCCCTGTTAGTGTCCTGGACAGCAGTTGACTCTAAGGCTTCTTCTTTCACTGCATCAGATGAGAAGGTTCTATCCCTTGTTGTGCCGTTATTGGGATCCCTGAAAGGATCCAATCCTCTATTGGTAAGTCCTCCTCTATCAACATTCATCTGCTTTTCTATTTTTTCAGCAGTGCCTCTTGATGGGAGCGGAACCTTCAAGGCATTAGAAGCCATTTCTCTGCCTGCCAGGTTCTCATTGTCTATTTCCTTCTTCAAAGGGTCACTCATGTCATTTCCCAAGTCAATAGCATTCACAATCTTCATGACCATGGGCCTCCCATTTTTCTCGACAGGCTTCATTTTCATTTCTCCAAAACCTTTCATTTCTGTTAGAGGCGGAAGCTCATCTGTAAACATGGTTGGAACTTCCTGGATCGCCTTGCGAGCAGTCCCAGCTTTACTGTCTTTTAGAAGAGATCTTTCAGTCAAGCGCAGCAGACTTTCAGGTATAGGCGAAAGCATACATCCCCCAGGAACCGGAAAAGATGTCATTATCTGCTTCATCACATGCAAGAATAGAAATCCACTGGACAACTTAATATCTACTTATCAGTCTAGACTGTTTGGATGCTTAATTGGATTGAATCGCAATAGTTCAATTCCATCAGGTGGATATGACCTAAGTGCAGATGGCCCCACTCAAATGACAATAAGGAAGTAGCCCCAAAATGGAAATTTCAATCACTTCAACTTCAACTTCAATCATACCTCCAATTGGGCTTCCTTATATATTTGATCTCACTATTGCAATTCAGTGGAAGTCAGCATCCAAATGCACCCTTCAAAACAATGCATGATAAACACGGATGGGCATGGATTACCTCAAGTATGGTCCTCGGAGATTCATGAGCAATTCCTCGAAGTTCGGATGACAGTCCTCCGCTCTCGTCAAGGAAATCCTCTGGTGATGAAGATGGAGAAATATCAAGGCCTAGACCAGTGTAAATTGCGGCATTATTTCTAGCTGAAACATTGTCAGAGCCAGATGTTGGCATCTTCCGGTCATTAACAGATCTGTTCTTGTGTTCTTGCTTGGGAATAAACTCCCCAGCACCATGTGCAGCGGACAGAAGCGTGTCTCTTTTGGCCAACTTGTCCACATGTGGTGCTATAGGAGCAGGTTGGATACTACTAGAAGCAGGAACAACCCTGACAGAGTGTGATGCATTTGCTGTAACTGTAAGGTTCTGACGTGCACCCTGCAAAGATACACCACCCACAAATAAAGTACTGTTTCCCTGCCAAATGTCGACCATATATTTCTTCTTCCAACAGAACAACAATACATGGTAATTCGCCAAATTTGAAAATGGGTACCTCTAACGGAAGGTTGTTAGGGGACATCGCGGCAGTAGATGCCTGCACCTTCGGTGATGTCCTGGGATGAGATTCGTGAGACCAGATCGAAGGAGAGCGTGGACAAGTAGGTAAAAATGAACCATATCCACCAAACTTTGCCCCTGTTAAATAAGTGCATCCATACACCGTCATCTTCAGATATAGTTAAGCATGCCTAACTTTAGAAACCCCCGCAGCATAAAAGCATTAATTCATTCTCTTCAGGCCCGTAAGATCTGTAGGGCTGTGGATACATACTGCATGGTGGTCAGACTTACCCAAGTTTTCAGCAGAAACTCCGCCTTCAAAATCTTTCTGAAAATGCCCCAAGACATCTTGAAGTTTCTCTTCCTGAAATAAATGAAAATCCAACTCTTTACTAAAATTAGATACGCAAACTACAGTGAAGTGTATCCATTCATCTTTTGGTACTTTCCATCATTGCCATTTGTAATTATTTTTAAAGCAGTTTCCTTTTCGCGCGCTGTAAGCATAAATGTAGAACTCAAATTTTGCAATCCTGACAAATCACGTCAGAGTTGTAATCGCACAGGTCTCAAAAGGATGCAATCATAAAACAGATATCCATGCAGGAAGTGACCCACACCCAGTAGCACTAATCATGCAACACCTCTTACTTGAAACACAGCTTAAAGAGCTTCTGAGAGGCATTAAGAGAGTGAAATTTGCATCTCAACAATCTCTAAACTCTGACTTCCTCGAGAAATTGAGATAGACAATGCCAACCAAAAGGACTTCTTAACAACTCCAAATAAATGGATTTGACCCCAAAAAAAAAAAAAAAAAGCATCAAATCCTAACATCCAACAATTTGACCCACTTCAACAAATGGTCTAGAGACCAATTCCAAGCCCTAATTCATGACAATTCGCATTGGAATGACATGAATAACTGTCTCCAGCATTCCCACCAGAACCCAAAGCAGTTACACAATCAACAGACAGACAGATGGACAGTTTCTGAGCAAGAAAAACGGTGGGACAAAACACGACAAATTCACAATCTCCAACTACTCAATATCATTATCTATCAAATATCCATTTAGGCTCTACAATCACGTAAATTACAAATAAAATCACACCAAAAATTAAGCTTTTTCTGCCCCAGAATCCAACAATCCAAGAAACGAGGAGAGAAAAGCACAAGAAAAGACGGAATTCCCCTACCACCAATCAAAACCAACACATCCAAACATAAATTCTCAAAAAGGAAAAAGAATCTTACAATGTAAGAGAGGGAAGAGAGTGCGACATCGTCGTCAACAAAAGCATCATCATCATCCTGATAAAAAGCCTCGCCTTCTTCAAGCTCGTTCTCCTCCATCTCTCCTCTAACACAGAATCCTAAAACCTTCCTCTCATTCCTACTCCCCACAGAGAGCATCCCCCTCCCCCTCTCCTCCTTTCAAAAACCTTCAAATCCCTTCTATGAATCCATCCATCGCTCGAATCCGGAGATCTTCGGAACCTACCTCAGAATTCAGAAACCAAGGAAAACCCAGAAAGTAAATCGCCCAAAACCTTCATGATCGGACAAAATCAAAAACCCTCTTCAAACTCCACCAAACCCTTAAAAAATCCCCCCAAAAAAGAGCTCCCCAAATTCCCTAAAACATCGATCAAAACCAACAAAGCGGCGATTACGAAATCCCAGACGTTGGGCCGTCTCAAATCGCTTTCGGATTCCTCGAATCGATTCAAACAAAACCGATTTCTGATTGACAAAAAAGGGAAGAGAAGAACAGCTGTTTTCTATATATTTTTTAAATATATTTCTCACCCTTTTGCGTTTTGGAAGAGAAACGATTTCAAGTCCGCAGAAAATAGACTCGATCTAACCAAAGCAAAGGGAGAAAAGGGTTTTTACCATGAAATTCGGATTTTTTTTATTTCTATTTTTTTGTAATCTCTCTCTCTCTCTCTCTTTCTCTCTCGGAAGGTAAGAAGGGTAGGGTGTCCTGAGGCTCAGAACTCAGAAGAATTTTTATTATTATGATTTTCCAAAATTCAACTACTTCAATTTCGACACTTAGAAGCCCAATCAATTGATCTGAACCGTCCATCAGGTGGATCATCCAGTTCATGTACTTCTACGCAAAAAATCCCATCAATCAGACAATCTAAGCATCCGATCAGTAGCTTGGAAATTGGACGGTAATGATCACGTATAAAAAACAGGACACTTGGACAATGCTATCAGTTGATCTGAACTGTCCAACAGGTGGCCAATAGAACCCATGTGCTAACATGCAAATACCACACCTATCCGACACTTCTGAGCATCCGATCAATGGTTTATAAAGATGGACGGCAAAGATCGCTTACATAGAAAAGGTTCAATCAATGGTTTGAACCATCTACGTGCTGGGGCCTATTATTCATCGCTTTTCTTCCAAAGAATCACTTCTATCAGGATCATCTTAACATTCTGACCGTTGTTTGGAAAATGGATGGCTATAAACATAAGTATGAATAATGGATGGTTCAGATAATCCGATTGTTCAATTTTTCTGATAAAGTATTAACCGTATGCTTCAGCTAATGAATGGTCCGGATCGATGGATTGAACTGCACACGTGCCACTGCAACTAGGTGCGCTATAACTTATAATGCTCTGAGAGCACCGAATCTTTTCCCTTTATTTTAAAATTATTAATTATTGATTGCTGGAGTTGATGAGGATTTGGAAGCTTCCCACTACAACTGGGACACATTGACAATTAATCTGGACCGTTCAACCAGTCCAAGCCACTCTTCAAAGTCCCACCATGCAAAAATCCTGCCTATGATATCTGTTCGAGGATCGGACACCAATATGTGATTGTAAAGATCATCTTTATGATCTGATTGCTGAATGGATGGTTTAGATTAATGATTGGACTATATTTGCATAGATAATCTCCAACGAATGGATGGATTTTATCGGACCCACATTTTATTTTTTGGGTGGGGAATAGAATCAATGGTCCCTACAGATTAATTTACTAGACTGTCCACTATATTTTTATTTTTTTAAATTTGTGGGGAATGGAATGAATGGACCCTCCGGATTAATTTACTAGAGGGCCCACAGTCAATACAAGTACGGTTGATGAAGTGTACATAGCTTCCAGTGTCTGTTGGGCCCACCTTTGATGATGGGTATTATTTAACTAATCTATCTTCAACGACCTGATTGGATGATGATTTTAACTGTCTCCTTAATTATGGATTTCTGGCCGTTCGTTTACAGGAATATCGATGTCCATTGGATCATCAAATCGATGGTTGTATTTCACGCCCATAAACCTCCTAGATGGGGCCCGATGGATTTACGGTTGCAATCCGGTAGGTCCCACGTAGGTTTACAATTTCAACTGCGAGTCACAATTTTAGATGGTCCCTTGTACTACTTTACTCTTGCCTTAGTATTTTCCTGCTAAAAAAAACTTACTGGTTTGCACTAGGTAGTGAAACAACTGGAACTTGTTTGGACGCGGAAACTGACGAAATTGTCTCCGATTTGACGAAAATGCCCTTGGGAGCGCGGATAATGTTTGGAAGCCAACGGCTTAACACGAGGGTAATGATGTCATTTCAACAACGAAAAGTAAAACCCGGATGGTTTGTCGGGCGATCATACAGTAGAGCCGGATGTACCGAAATACAGTACATCATCCCTTCATATATGAGGTTAGTAGTTGATCACAACCGTCCATCTAGTGGACCCTACTATGGATAGCATTTTTTGTAGAAATTTGTTGGTAATATTATCTTTTTTATCATAGAAAACTCTCAAAATTATTTAACGGTCAATATTATGTTTGGGGAATTGAAGGTAAATCATTTGCATGATTGTCTTCTAATTGTGGATCCCTAAACATGGCCATCTATGACTAATCTAATAGATGGACAGTCCCGATTGACAGAAGACCCTGCCACGTGTACAGAAGGAGGGGCTTACCATATTCCGGGACCTTCGAATATAGTCAATCATCTCCCTCGTTGGTTTCGCTGGGTTGAATTTGATTCTTTCTGGGGAAGTTATTTGATACTCTGGAAGAGCATGTAACTTAATAAACAGCCGCACAGATATTATAAGCGAAGCGTATTAACTGAAATTAAACCGACTATGTTGTGGAACCCACTGTCATTAATTTACAATCCGATATTCAGATTAGTTAATCGATCCTAACACTCGATTCACGGACACTTCGTTGTTGACAAAGAACCATTGGATGCTTTCATTCTTAACCGTCCAATAAATGATCGTCCATCCGACGGTCAGATAATAAAATAAGCATAAATTTTGGTTCACGATGCAATGAACTGGAGCATATAATTTAGAGAGTTTAAATTGCATCACGCGTATGCCACGCATGCAGTTTCTAAGTGCCTGCGTATCATCCATCACACTGCCAGAGTATCAAAGATTTTTCTCTTCTTTATCTAAAAGTACGGGGATGCGCCGAGGTCTCGTTTGGATGACTACGATAATCCGGCTGGAATTTATCTGGATTCTTCCCTAAGGAAGAGGGTTGGACCACAGGACTGCCTGTAATTGTGGTCCGCAGCACCTCCAAACACATATGTACCGTACACTAGGAGATCTGAACTGTTCATCCCGTGGGGCCTGAAACGGATGGACTATGGCGTAAAAATAGAATTCATCAGATGATCCTAACCATCAATAGTCAAGACCAGGTTATTTTTATTTGATACGGCGCCTGCGCCCTATCAAGGCACACCAGGTGTTAATGCCTTTGTTTTAATTAAGAGGGGTTTTGGCCTACGTCCCGTAAGGTGATGTGGTTATAGCAGGAGCCCTGCTAACAAGAATAAGGAATTGTAGCTTTCAATCCACTTTTCCCTTTTTCAATTGATGAAAATCTTCATGTACCCCAACTGCCCTGAGTGTGCTCGCTCTTGCCTCGGATAGTGAAAGTCCTTTTAAGAATATACATGGGTCCCACTTAAAATTAAAATCCGGCCCACCTAATGGTTAATATGATCCGCTCGTTTTAATTGTACAGTCATGAATCGATGAAAGGATTTTTCTAATTTTATGTTTGAAGCTATCCGTGGCACACAAGTACATTAATATTGTCCGTTAATTCTAAATTGCCTTCTCATACATGATCATTTTTGTAATGAGATTTGCTTCCAGACAATCCAGTTGACCCCGCATAAGATGTAAATAGGTTCAAAATGTAAAGCCCTTTTCCACGAGAGTCATTTGACGGTTTCCTTCTTCCTTGGATTTTTTTCATTGGAGGGAAAGACTATGTTTTTTGCTCCATTTCTTCTTCCTTCTTCCTTTCTTGGTTTCATATATAGTTGTTTTTTACTTCTATTTTTTAATTAGCATGAATGGTAGGAATTTGTGAAAAAAAAAAATTAAGGTGTGGAAAAACACAACACTGTAATAAATGACTTTTCATAATGGAATGATGTCTTAATGGATAAATTTTGAAATAAAATAATACTATAATAGATTAATATCATGAACGTTGGAACAGATAATTATTGTAATTGATGATTTTTTATAATGAAAATATGCTAAGGGCATATTTGATTTTTCATCTCATAGGTAATTAATTACCTTGTAAATGGGTAATAATTATTTACCTAAGTAATTATCGCATTATTTCTAATATAGATTTTGACAACTTAACTTTTAAGCACTAAAATCAAGGACGACTGCCAAATGAATGTAGTCCTTATGATGTATTTAGCATCCATACCATTCATACGTTACGTTAGCCTCATTTAGGGGATGAGCCCAAAAATGAGGCAAATCCAAAGATCAAGTGGGCCACACCACATGAAATTGTGATAATAGTTCACCTATCGTTAAATACTTCTTGGGGCTCCTAGAGGCTTTGAATGAAGTTGATATTTGTGTTTTCCCATTATTCATGCCTGTGAGACCTTATGAAGGGTTTAGATGACAAATAAACTTCGATGTGGGCCTGGCAAAAGAAACAGCTTTCAATTGTGGATGTTATACGGACACTATTTCCTTTTATGTGGGCCAATTGAGTGTTGGATCTGCCTTTTTTTCAGCTCATGCCCCAAAATATTCTGGTAAAATGGATTGACGACGCGGATATGTCACGTATATCATGGTGCAGACCACAAATTTAAGTTAACCTTTTCGGACCAATTTCAAAGCAGAAATACAACCGAATTATCAAACAGGCTCAATAAGTAATAATTATCTATTTACAATGTATTTACAGTTGAGGTGAAAAATCAAACAGGCCCTAAAATGGAAGTATGTTGTAATGGATGGATATTGTGTAGTGGATCATCGATATTTATTGTGAATCACCCATATTCACCGTAGATCACCAATATTTTAACTGTAAATCATTGATATTTAGTATAGATAGTCGATATTCACTATGGACCGCTGATATCCACAGCGAACCGTATATATTAAGAGTGAGCCATTGATATTTCCACCATGGTCACAGATATTCATTGTAGGTACCGGTCTGACGAAAATGGTCATAACTCCTTCGTTATATGTCCAATTTAGGTGATCTTATTCTGCTTTGAAAGATAATTTAATGAATTTTCAAATGACTTTATATTCATCTCATTTGGATACCATTTGATTTCCCATGAGTGGGCTTAAAGTTCATCATTCACTTTAGATCTTTGATATTCACCAAGGCCTACTTTTGGAATCACTTTTAGGCAGTCAAATAGTATATAAATGAAATGATTCTAAATTCATTTTGAAATTTCATCAAATTATCTTTCCAACAAGTATAAGATCACCTAAATCGGACATGTAACAAAGGAGTCGTGGCTATTTTTTGTTAGATCAATACCCTATAGTGAATATCAGCGATTCACATTAATCTTGATAAACTTTGGGTCCCATTTTTGGGCAATCAAATGATGTCCAAATGAAATTATTTCAAATTTATTTGAAATTTCATCAAATTACCTTTTCATAAGCATAAAATTACCTAAATCAGACATGTACCATGGGAGTTATGAATGTTTTGTCGGACCTGTACCCCAGAATGAATATATGCTATCACAGTACAAATATCAGCGATCCACTCTTACTATCTGTGGTCCATAGTGAATATCATCGGTCCACTCTAAATATCACTGGTTCGCATTGAATATCAATGATCTACACTGAATATCGGCGATCCACGGTGAAAATATCGGCAATCCACAATGAATATAGACAATTCATAGTAAATATTGATAGTCCACCATACAACATTCATTCATTACAACATACTTCCATCTTAGCATTATTCTATTACAAAATTTCATCCATTACAATGGTCATCTATTTCAACATTTATTACATTCTTCCATTACAAAATTCATGCACTATAACATTCTTATATTATAAAATTTATCTATTACAACATCCTTTCATTACAAAATTCATCTATTACAATGTTCTTCCACACCCTATTCCCTTTCATAACTCTCACCATTCATACTAAATTTTTTTAAAAAAATAAAAACAACTATAAAGAAAACCAAGGAAGAATAAGAATGAAGAAGGGAGCCAAAAAAATCACCCTCCCCTCTCGCAAAAAAAAAAACTAAGCAAGGAAGAAGAAAACGACCAAATGACCCTCATGTGTAAGGGCCCCACGTTTTGAACCTATCTATATCTTATGTGGGGTCCACTAGGTTGTCTATAAGTAAATACATCTCATCCACATATATGGGGTTTTAATTTCATGTTGTCGGCCCAAGTTTGAGGGCAAAACTCGTCACAGGTGGACAACACATGAGAAAATAGTTCAGAATTAACATATAGCATTAGTGTAGTTGTAAGCCACGGATAGTTTCAAATATAGAACTGGAAAAACAACTTCCATTGGTACATAGTCATTAGATTAAAATGAACGGATCAGACCACCATGGGGTGGGCCAAATTTTAGTTTTAGGTGGAGCCCACATCCATTTTTAAAAGGACATTTCACTTCCCGAGAGCTTGTTGTGCCTAGGGTAGCAATGACAGATGGGCATTTTCGTCATCCAAAAAAAAAAAGTGGATTAAGGGATAGAATTCCTTATTCTCATCTGTACGCAGCTCATGACACAATCACATCACCTTACGGTGCCACGTAGACTAAAAACTCACTTAAGACTGGAAACTATCCATTAAAAAAGGACCGGAATAGTCTAGAGTACATGTTGAACAAGTATAACACCCAATCTGTGGGGCCCATGGTGCCTTTTATATATGTTAAATACAAACCATCTAGCCGGTTATCTAGTCGATGTAAGACCCTGTCCTAGAAAATCAGCATGATCCACAACTCAACTAAGTTACACCGAAGGGAACGACGGGACTATGACACCAAACATAAAGCCGTGTGCGGGGTTCAACATGGTGTTTATATTTTATCCAAACCATTCATCATGTGCTCCTACACGGGATGATATACTAATATAAAACTCAACCTGGTAAATTTTTAAAATAAATCGTGAGGTCAACGTCTTAGACGTGATTTTACATTTTTTCCAAGTGTTGTGGCCCATCTGTTTTTTCTTTTTTTATCTAGCCTGTTTTGAGGATGTACGGTTAATATGGGAAGGATCACATGAGAGCGGAGTGAATGTCACTCAAACACACACGATGGGCCTATAGTTCTCGAATGGTGTCCCCACCATGTAAAAGAGGTGTTGTAGACAATTCAAGTCCATTAAAAAAAAAAATCCACTTAACAATATTTAGCGTGTGAGACAGGTGCTAGGGCCGTGGCCAAGAAAGAGGTGGTCCAATCATTGGGTGCCTCTAATGTGTATTGCAAAATGGACGGTTAGAAAAGATTTGACCAATGGTCAATAAGGCATGTACCCATTGGCTTGTTAATAGTCATAATATCATATGCGAATTGGCCAATGACTCCAACACCAACCAGATAGCTGGTGTCAAAGCTATGTGGACTCTACCATGCTATATGCATTTTATCCACATAGTTCATCCATTTTTCTAGCTCATTATACAGCATGAGCCTAGAAATGAGGCAGATCTGAAGCTCTAATAGACCACTCCATAGGAAATGGTGGGGAGTGAATGCTTGTCATTGAAAACTTCTTGGAGGCGGCAGAAGTTTTTTTATGAAGCTGATATTTGTGTTTTCCCTTCATGGGCTATGTGACTTTATGAACAAGTTGGATGGTGAATAAACATTTTGATGGGGAAAGTTTTCAATAACAAAAGTTCAATTCCCCGCTGTTTCTTGTAGTGTGGTCCACTTGAAATTTAGATCTTTCTCATTTTTGAGCATGCCCTAAAATGAAATGGAAAAAAGGATGGACAACTTGGATAAAACGCATACATCATGGTGGGGCATATAGATCTTTAACACAACTATCTGGCTAGTGTTGGATCCCTAGCTAGCCAGACTATGTCCCACAATATCTTAGTTTTCATCCCTAGGGACATACACAGTGGAGCCCGCTCTGACTAACAACACTCACATGACAAGTTAGCACCAATGGAGAGAGTAAGGTTCACATGGCGACCTCACTAACCCTCCATTCTCGTTTCCCACCAACCGTGGACTCGAAATACCTGCAACCCTTCTCCAGCACTAATAAAAATACCTTAGGAGCCTACTATGGTGTCTGCAGGGCATTTATTATGCCAATCAGTTGCATTAGTTGATATTATGACATGAACTAAAAAATGAGGCAGATCCAATCCCGTAGCAATTTTTTTATCAGGTTGATATTTGTGTTTTCCTTTTATGCTAACAAGAATCACCTCATAAGCAGGTTGGATGGTATATGAATAGTGCATTGGGAGCCAAAATGTTTCAGCGGTCCCATGATATGGACCATTTATGTTATTGTTTACACTTGTCTTTATGTGTCCACACAAACTAATGAAACACGACAATAAAACACCACCACATGTCACCACTACATACGAATGACGTAAAAATCCTACTTGTACCTTGAGAATATCTTTCATCCCATATCCTTCAGTGATGCGTCACTTTCAAATGCAGAACGATTGAGATCCGTAGGCATGCTCACAGACAAGACATTGCGATAAGTGACACATAGCCCTCACACAAGTGGCACGTGTAGCCAAGCAGTATGCTCAACAAGTTTATAAAAACCCATCGAGATATACTTGGTAATGCTGTATGATACAATTTTACCAAAATGGGAAATCTCCCCTGTAAAGCCCGTATCCTAGCCCGTACCGTTCCGTAAATTTTCGCGGTCCTCCCAGTCGAATTTCAACGACCCGCAGGTAGCATTTGCGCACGCTCTTGAGTCACATCCTATAAACCCGAACTGACTCAAGCTGAGACCTATGTCATTGCGACCGCGCCGTTGCTGCGGTTCCGACGATGCGTCTTGTGCGTCAATACGACGCTCAGATTATAAGATCCGGCCCGTGCATTATCTCAGCCTTTGATCGCTTGATTATGGGACCCACCTATCCCTATTGTTGTACTTCCCTAGAAACATTAATTACTATGATGTCACCATAGGGGTAACATCACCCTACCCTACCTTAGCCATAACTCATAAATAACCACCCATTCCCTTTCCCCATAAGTCAACACATTAATTACCTATAAACCATCACCTCTCCCTCTCTCTCTCCTATCTCTCTCTCCCTCCCTCTTTCTTCCTCATTCTCCATTGCAAAAGCCATGGATGTCCAACCACTCCAAAAATCCAACCACCGTCTACCTTAGATCCCCACCAATCCAACCTCTAGATTGTCATCTTCACCGTTGAAAGAGCTTCATAGAAGCATTGAAGTATATGGGAAGAAGAAGAAGAGTAAAGTGGGTGCTTCTCTCTCTCTCTCTCAATCCCCTTTTTTTTTCCTCTCTCTCTTGATGTGCTGCCCACCCGATGCGTGTGACATATCCACACCATCCATCACCATGGAGGCCACCGTGATACATGTGTTGCTTCCAAACTATTCAACAGTGGGACCCCAACCGGCAGATTGACGTCAGTAGGTTTTGTGGGTCCCACATGATACATGTGTTATATCTAAACCATCCAAATGGTGGGACCCACCATGATGTGTGCTGTGGCCCCCATTGTGATGTACGGGTTTTATCTCTACCATCCATGCCATCCAGCCATTGGACGTCCAGCAGCAGACGCTGCTGGACTGTATGAAGGGAAAACACACCTTTCAGTGTGTTATTTTTATTTTTATAATAATAATAATATATTACCATAATGTAATATTGTGGTGGCCCCACATGGGACCTACCTACTGTGATAAAGGAGCGGCGGCTGTACCTTACAAACAGCTTTAAAGCTGCTGTATTGATCGTCAGCACGTTATGTGGGTCTAATCATAAGGTGTGTTATTTCCCGATCGTTCGTCCATTTGTTGACGGTGGGACCCACCCTGCACGTGTGGGATCCTCACCGTCCAGCTGGGACGTGGACCCCACCTTGGATGTATGTATGTTGTACCCGTACCATCCAGTGATGGACAGTGTTGTCTAGGGCCATCCGTGATGTATGTATCTTATCCAAACCGTCCAGTGTTTGTGGATAGTGAGGACCCACCTTCTGTATGTGCTATATTCACGCCAATCATCCATCTTCTGGGTGTGGGTCCCACTTCATGACATCAGCAAAATCTGTGGACGTGGCCCATATGATGTCTGTATTCCGTCCCACACTGTCCATTCATTGCCGTTGCGCCGTCCGTCTGACTGGCCACATCATGATATATGCATTTCTTCCATGCTGCACAATAGCACGTGTGGCACATTGGATGTGGGGCCCACCTTGAAGACTCATGCATTCAGCACGTGGACCCCACCTTGACGCACCCATCCTAAATCTAAACCGTCCGTCCAGCATCCAAAAGGTTTGGACGCTGGACCTTTTTCAACAATGAAATAAAATATTATATAATATTATATCATGTGATATACATACAGTGTAATATATTTATAAGAGGAGGGTGGCCCACCACGTGGGACCCACCTCATGACTCATGTATTATATAATATAATATTATTATGTTATAATAGGAGGGTGGCCCACCACGTGGGATCCACCGTGATTATATGTTTCACTGTCCAGAGGTTTTCTGGACGGTGGAATCACTATAATGTAAGTGTTTTATTGGTGCCGCACACCCTGCACGTGTTCTGCATTCATGCAGCGTGAGACCCACCTTGACCGTATGTAATTCATCCCAGCCGTCCGTCCGTTTTCTGGACGGTGGGCCCACTGCCGAGACATCAACAGCCCTGTGGGTCTAGCCAGATGTATGTGTTTTATTTATTATTATTATTATTATTTTTTCACCGTCCATTGGAAAGCCATCCAGACCGTCCATCATCTGGACGGTGGATGTGGGGCACCACTGTGATGTATGCTTTATCCATGCTGTCCGTCTGTTTTGGAAGCACGGGACCCACCTGCTGTGCGTGCATCGTCCAGCATGTGAGATGTGCTGGACGCACCTTGATGTATTTATACCCAAATCATTCAGCAACGGGTCCCACTGCATGACGTCACAACGTGTGGGGGCCCGCATAGATGTGTTTATTTTAAATCTATACCGTCCATCCATGTAGGGCCACTTTGATGTATGTGTTTCATCCTACCGATCATTTGTGGCCGACATGTGTTATATCCAACTGTTCATTTGGATGGTGGGCCAGCAGGTCACTCTAGCTATATGGTTGTTGTATTAATGTCAGCAAGCCATGGGGTCCACCTTAATGATTTGTTGCATATCCGCACCGCCCATGGTGCTAGACAATGATTGGACAGTGCTGATTTTCATGTCCAATGTTTGGACAGTGCCGATCATCATTAGTGAGCCATGTGTCCCATAAAATGATAGTGTGCAGTGATATATATGTTGCACCTGCAATTATTGAAATAATTTTAGATATGATCCAGGCTCTTACCGTGAAATGCAAAACCTCCACGACCCACATCATGGGAGGACCCACCGTGTTACGTATGTTCACGCCGTCCATTTATGCGGCCCACTTGATATATAAGAGGTCCATTGGTGCGGCCTAATGATGCAACCCACCATGACGTGTATGTTATCCAATCCGTTCTTTGGCTAGACCGCTGGTAGGCCCAGCTGTGATAAGTAGGCCCACTTGCTGCATGTGCAAGGCTCACCTGTGATGTATATTTGAGGCCCATTGTAATCAATTTGTGGCCTATGGGTAAGGCCCATTGTGATATGTATTAGGCTCATGACGTGTGACTCATTTGATGCATATGAGGCCCATGTGCAGGGCCCACCTGTTGTGTATATGGGGCCCATGGGCATGGCCCATTCTGATGTATTTGAGGCCCATGGGCGAGGCCCATTGTGATGTATTTGAGGCCTGTGGGCATGGCCCATTGCGATACACTTGAGGCCCTTGTATAAAGCCCAATGTGATGCATGCGAGGCTCATAAATGAGGCCAATGTGATGTATGTGTGGCCACTACGTTGTATATGAATCCCTTATGTGGGCCACTCCTTGGGAGAAATATTGATTAGATGTCCCCACTATGACCTTCCCTTAGGCCTTGATCGGCCGATTGCCTAATACCGATCGAGGCTGATTATTGATCAAGGCCGATTACCAATTCTGATTTGTCGCAACTGATTGTTGATTGTCGATCGAGGCTGATTATTGATCGAGGCCGATTACCGATTCTAATTTGTCGCAACTGATTGTTGATTGTCTATCGAGACTGATTATCGATTGAGGCCGATTACCGATTCTGATTTGTCGTGGCCGATCGATTATCGATTTTGATCTATCTCAACCGATTGCAGAATATCGATCGAGACTGATTATCGATCGAGGCCGATTACCGATTTCGATTGTCGAGGCCGATTTTGATTGCCGAGGCCAATTGTCAAGACCTATAAATGTATATGCAATCCATAGTTGAGGTCCATTGTGATGCATTTGAGGCTCAGGCGATGGAGTCCATTGTGATGTATATGAGGCCCATGTGAGAGGCCTATCGTGATATGTATTAAGCTCTTGAGTAAGGCCCATGGTGTTCTATATTTGGCCCTTATGTGAGGTCATGGGTCCACTATATGTTAGGATCCATGAGGGCTATTCCTTGGGGGCAATGTTGGTTAAATGTCCACATTGTCGAAGCCGATTGTTGAGGCCGGTTATTGATACTGATTATGAGTATGTGACAGCATAACATCATCATACATGCCCATACGCATCATCTGCATGTTTGTTATGAGATGTGGTTGACCATTGCATATGTCGTTGGGTAGATTGTTATGAGACTCCCTGATAGGCGGAGGTTATCTCACATGAGTGCACGGTATGCGCAGGATTGATGCATGACTGTACTGTATGACTCATGCATCTTGCATTGTGAGCCCTAGCGACATCAGGGCCGTAGCCTCCACAGGCATATCGTGGATGGCCAGATGGGACACCGGAAATGTTTGGTTCTAGCATACAGGCGCCATAGATGTCCCTGGGTGAAAATCCTTAAACCTCCGAGGCCAGGAGACGCCCCAACGTCGAGACCGAGTGGATACATGAGCGCCCGAGTGCCGAATACCAGGAGGCCCTGTCTCCCACTGTGGCGTGGTCGGTTGGGAGGGGGTGTGGCCTTACCCGCCCGAGGGTAGGGGGCATTACTAGGCTGAGTTTGACCAGCTCGTGAATGGGTCCGCTATCGACGTGCCGGATAGGTATTGGCAGACTATTGGCCAAGCGGATAGTGAGGTTTCTTACGCTCACTTGGACTGTGCTCCTGGGAGAGAGAGTGCCGTTTGGAGTGTACTAAACCCCGGTGATGATCCCAGAGATAAATTGTACTGATATATGGATTTAGTGAGCAGGAGTTGCATACTCATTCATGCATTCATTCATTCACTCACTATCCACTCGGGTTGGTGGTGCGTAACTATTTATTACGCGTGCCTTCGCAATGGCCAGGATTTCGGTTGGGGCGCGCGACTAACCTGAGATCAGGAGTTTACCACTTTGAGTTTGACTATCCAAATTTAGGTATGGACTGGTTTGGATAGTAGTCCCTTGTGATGGACCCCATAGCCTGCGATACTACGTACTACCATCCCGATTTCACACTTCAGCATGGTCATTCCATTCGCACCGCATATTGTATTACATCTGCGGCATACGACATCTTGGGTTACTGTGCTTCTGCATTTCCATGGTTTAGATATGGCTGACGTATTTGTGAACACATAAGGAATTATATATTACATTGCATTCTCGACATTTGATATTTGGCTCTTTATGACTCCTCGTTTGCATAGCTGTTATATATTGCGTATTTTGATATTGATTGGCTCATGGACTTACCCGTATTTCCGCTTACTCTGTTATCGTATGATTTATGATCTTGTTAGTATTTCTATTTACTCTGATAATTCCTGCTCTTGTTAGTATTTCTACTTACTCAGATAATTCATAATCCTGCTAGTATCTCTGCTTATTCTGATATTGTACGATTTACGGATTACCAGTATTTCCAGTTTGTATGATAATGGCATTGTATTGAATACTTGGCACTTACCTTGTGCGCACCCTTATACCACCCTCTAAGCTTTCTATAAGCTTATGCACGATAGATGCGTGCAGGTGATGTTATGTTGCAGCAGAGTTGAGCTTGGAGCATGCAGCGATCTTCTGGAGCTTGGTTTTTATTTATGTATTTCCTTCCAGCATTGTACTCAACTGATTATATTAGTGGATATGTGATGATGATGTTGCCTTTGTGAATTGGGTAATCTTGTGGTTATACTTATTACGAGATAAATGTACATTGGCAAAAAAAAAAATCCTCCTTGCAGGATCTCAGGATCGGAATCTGGGGTATGAACGCTAGGATCTGAGAATGGGGTACTACGGAGGCTGTCGGCACCAGATTCGGCAATCGGGATTCCTATGAATCCGATTTCCGGGTTTGGGGCGTGACATCCCCAAAAATGATCAGTGCTTCCACAGAGACCACGAAGGTTCGAGAAGCCGATTCCTCCCGATACGAAAGGAAATTAAAGGACGTGATAGGGAATTTGAGTCCGGCTAGGATACAGATTAATCTTGTAACCTTCAAGTATTTTCGCTCGTTAGTAGAGATCAATCGATAGATATATGATCGATTTCTGCTGATTTTCTTTTGTTCGAATGCACATGAACCTTAGTCATTTTCATAGCTTCAGTACTTTATTTCTTCAGGTCTTTGGGTCTTCAAGCTTTCATCTTCACATCCCAAATCTTTGATTCTTCACTTGAATTCTTTTCGGCCTCATTTTATCATTTTAAACATAACTTGTTGGTTAATTTGGAAATTTCTAGAATAAATCCATTAATAAATTTTATCGTGTGCAATTAGCTAGGCTTGGATCACCTAAGTTTGTGACATGAGCCATTCGCAATAAGTGAAAATGGTGATTCGATCCTGATCACCCTAAATCGTTGATTTGAAGGTCATATGATACTTTGATTAATTCAGTTTATGTGCATATGATGATATAGATTTAATCCATTAGTTATCTTGGCTTTAGACAAACCTTCATTAAGTTACAGTTATCTTGATTAATCAGTGGTGGGTCGACTAGATATAGGCCCTATATGAATATATGACAAGGCTAGACTCAAAGTTTAAGTGATCAAGCGGATACGATAGCTTCCTAAGGGTATGTAATCGAATTGTTATGGTTTGATTTATTTTTAAATGTATGATACTTAGAGACATGTTTTCATGCATAAGTTTTTAGAATTTTCAAGTGCTTTAATACAATCCAAATAATTGAGTTCCATGGCGCACTAGTTTTGAGATTATTAACAACTTAGATACTAGCACTTAGGAAATAACCGATTGAGTGCAAATCATTAATCAGTCAACAAAAATATTCCAAATAATGAGTTCCATAGTAAATGGTGAAAACTAAACTTAACACAATTAGATATTCAATTTTCTATATCCATGTTACTCTTATAATTACCCAAGAGTGGACAGATAAACCAAAACCTAAACCAAAACTTGCCTTTTAGTTCAACACTTACTTTCAGCTTTCTATTTTTTCCATCAATGGCTTACATTATATTTTCTTCTTTTCTTTTTCATTCATTCATTCAATAGGTAGCACTTTCGATGCTCACTATTTTTTAATTGGACTTTTCAAACTTGTTTTCTTCTTCTTCTTCTTCTTCTTTTTTTTCCGAATATGATGAACAAGTTCCCCAATCTTGGTTCCTAACACCCTTAGTAATAATCAAGTCAACACTACAATATCAAACTTCTTCCTAAAAGTATAAGCTAGATGTAAAATGTGAAATTTCATGACTCAATCAATGTTTAAATTTTCCTATCTAAAAATTAATAAAAATAGCCCATCTTTGAAATTTACCTAATAACTATATCTAAACTTCGAAAATTTTCTTAACCAAGCATGTAACGCCCCATCCAAAAAGGGAACAATATCCTAAGGCACTCACGAGCGAACCGACTCAGGACTGAGCGATTCGATTGCATGTGTGGGCTTAAAATGGGTTAATTAACCCCAAATCACCCTTCTGTACAATTTAAATTAAATTAAGATCGGGCCGAGCATAGGCCGTAAAGCCAGTCGACCGAGTCATACTTAGCGACTGTCTGAACGGACTGTTTATCGCCCGAGGAAGGTCCACAGATTCTTGGCCTCACTGGGCTTGTGGTCCCATGCGTACGCCAGGCCTCGAAGATGCCCAGAGATGGTCGAATAGTGCTGCCCTACTGGCACTTACAAACCGCAAGTCGTCTGGCCAAAGGTAGTCAAATTCTAAAATTTAACTAAATAGCCATGCTGCTTGAGTCAGCAAATCCAGGCGTTCCAGCTGTCGGATCTCTTCTAAAATCACACCGAATGTTAGAAATAATTCCAGGCCCACGCTTACAAAATTTAGCTGTTGATCGTGGAAAAATGACCACTAATCGCAAATTGGGCCGCTACGGCAAAACCTCACATCCGTTTGCGATCAAACTTCACCCAACCTTCATCGGGCCACGAGACACCTATCCCATGTGTCTGATGGGCCAGGGGATGATCAAAGTAGTTCTAAGAACATAAAATGGGCCCCATTTGGCTACTTGGGGAATTTTTAAATGGTTGAGGTTAATTGAAATAACCTCAGGCATATAAAAAGGGTGAGCCCGTCTCTCTCAGCCCATTTTCCAGCAGCTAAGAGAGAGAGAGAGGGAGAAAGAGAGTGTGTGAGTGAGAAGAAGAGAGAGAAAAAAGGGGGGCATTTCACTTGCATGTGGCCCTGGTGCTCGGATTTTGTCAATTCCAGCGACCTCTCCCCTCCTCCGCCAAAAATCCTGGTTATTCTCCGTCGTTGGAATACCCATCTAAGGTAATTTAGGATTTCTCACTCCATTTCCCTAATTTCTACAACATTCATGTAATTCTTGTCCATCCAATGCAACGTAGGGCCCCGGTACCTCGAGCTTGCTGACCCAGTATCGCTAGAATCATCTTAGCAACCTCCAGCCAAATTTAAGTGAGGACCATTACCTTTAGGTGGCCGATTATAGTGCTTAAAGTAGGTTTAATGAACGTTGTTGATGAATTGTTAGTACATATGGCTGAATTTTTCATTTGGACTGCATATAGGTTAATGGACTAGGAATTATCAAAATATTGGGAAGGGATTTGGCCCTAATATCCTAAATTGTGAATCGTGCATTTGCATGCTCATGTAGGGTGCAAATATTTAAAATTTTCCCAAATTGCTACTAGTTGATTCTTGTTTTCTTGGGTTGGTGTTAACTATACTTAACATGATGACATGGACTACTGTAAAATGGTAGTTGGTGGTTGATTTCCTGATTTTATGAATTATCCTACTTGGGTGAAAGCTTGAAACACTGAAAGTTGCTGATTGGTTGAGTCACTTGTCTGAATTTTCGAGTTATGGCTGAATAATGTGATGTATGATTGGCCTATAGGAGAATTATTTTAGTGTATCACTATAAGGCTGTCCATACGATTGGATAAGCTGAAATATGTCATGATTGAATCTGTAAATTTGGTGGAAGATCGTATGTTGTTGTCCTTGTAATGATCACATTGAAATCTTGTCTTCCATACTTGAATTGTATCCAAGAAACCCATGTATGTGGTGCATTGTTGCATATTTCCCTTATGGATCAGCCGATTACCTGAAAGTTCTTGGGCGGTCATTGTTAGACCTGTTCCTAAGTGAATCTGGCCCAACAGTTGAACCATGGGTTGTTGGTCGTAGTTGGACTACACGAGATCTTGTTCTCAGGCCGATTAGTTATAGTTCAGCTCGTTGGGGCACATTAACTATTAGTCGACCATCCTTGTACGTTAACCTTGTTTGATCACGCTTGCATGAACCTGAAGTACCCTAAAACCATTGTGCCCATTTTAAAATATGATTTACGGCCCGTAAAGTCTCATGAGCCGGGGATTGTGGTATGCGATGCTACACCCGTGCTGTCGACCTACGCTGGGGTGACAAGCCTCCCCGTAGGGTCCATTGAGCATTTGGACTCATGAGCCGGGAACGATGGTATGGGACACTGTACCCGTGCTATCGACCTGTGTTGGAGTGACGACCTCCGTACAATGACCGTGAGTGGGATATCTAAGTTCCCATTTGATTTCGTCCATGTTTTATTTGTTCGGGATTGACAACCCCAATATAGGGCTAAGGATTGCGAGAGTCACATGACCATGGTCCTTGAGCCGTGCGATCAGGTTAAGGCAATGACTCCACTAAGGGTATTCCAATTTCCTCAATTTGCTGGATGAATGGACTTAATTAATCAACCTGGCTAACATGTTCCATGGCGTTGCATTTATATTGTTGGCGATTATGCAGTCGAGGTCACTTTTGAGGGAGTGTTGTTTCATTGCGAACGTCAGTTGCCGTCGCTTGAGGGAGTGCGGATTTTTATGAGGAGCATGCATCATATCATAACCATACATTTGTATTAACAACAGTGTTTAGGAATTTATGCGGTCTATTGTTCATTAAATGTATTCTATGCATGATAATTCGATGCCTATTACTAATGGTACCACTGAGTTGACACTCACTCCCACTTTAGAATGTTGTTCTAAAACACCAACCAGAACCAGATATAGATGCAAGTACTCTGGAGCAACACGCATTAGACGATGTCGGTGCTGACAACGATGAGTAGCGGGCTTACTACTAGGAGTTTGGCGATCCTTATTAGCATGGTGGATGTCGGCAGGACTAGGCCAGAGCCCAGGTCATTTTAGGGATTGATGAGTGTTTGAGATTGATCTGTGGATAATTGTTAAACTAAATTTATTAAGTTAATATGATGGATAAGAACTTTCTATGAAACTAATTGGTAAGTGGTACTTGGATCTTAATTATCTGATTAGAAATTGAATATGCTTAGATTAATTCATCATTGCTTATTAATACTTGTTAAATATATGCATTTAGGACTCATTATTGCACACGTGACACTCAAAAATTTGGGAGCCAAGTAGCGACTCGACCCTCAAATTTCGGGGCACTACAACTTGGTATCAAAGTATGATTTAGATTAAACTGAGCCTAGGGTAATAGGTTCAACATGATGCACTCTGACTTATGAGGGCGATTCAATTTAAAGACAGTAATAGGATCCCGAAACTGTGTAATCGGCTAGTTGACCCCTGTAGGCTAGCTTAGGGAATTAAGTAGGACCACTTAAGTTGTATGGAGTAATGTAAGTCACTCCTAACTAGATATCTGATGGTCTAAGCTGACCAAGGTTACACGACGTCAGTCTAAGTCACTCAAGTAGCACAGGGGACTTCTATAGTCTAGTTTGTGGATTTAACGGTCGCAATTGATGTTGGATCAGCTTGATACCAGCTAAGACAAACCTAAAATGTGTCTATATCAAATCCAAATTACCTGGGTTAGTGCACTTAGCTTACGAACTTCCCATTTAGACCGAAAATAGCTCTGGATTGCAGTACATGCATCATACTCAGCATAGAGGTGAAATGGACACATTTAGGGGGACCCAGGGGGTCCCACGGAGCAAAAACCTAAATCCTAGGGGGGTCACCACCACCTGATGGCGACGGTGCTGCCAACACCTCCAGACAAGCGCGGCGGTACACCGCCGCTGGCCCCACCATGTGAGCCCCTCCTATGTGAGAGGGTCCCCTCCACTCGACCCTACACCCTTTTAAACCACTTTTTACCCCTTTTCAAACCCTCTTCTACCCTCTAAACCCATCTTTCACTCTCAAATCTCCATTTATAAGCTCCTAAGATCACTTTCTTCCTTACATGCTCCATCCCTAACCTCTTCTCAACTTCAATCTTCCTAAACCCTTCTTATACATCTTAAACTTCTCTCGTTGGGGCACAAAATCCCCTTTTCAAGGTCTTATAATCTCCATCTCTTTGAAATCTCTCCATTCCATACACTTTTCCATCTCCATGGCTTTCTTCGAGGTGATAACCTCCATTTTCTCCATCTTCATGCTCCTTTCTCTCATGGGAAAGAAGTGGGCGGTCTCGGATGAAGCCGGGCTTAGCCGTCCGAGAGAATCCAGGAAAAAGGCGAGTGTCAGTGCAAGTTCGAGCACCGAGCGAAGGTTGAAGCGGGACCTTGATCCCCAAGTCCATTTGGCAAGGTGTTTACCTGTGGGCATTGAGCTCGGTAAGTTTTGTCAATGCAAGGTAATTTTTGAAGCTTGGATGAGAAGCTGTTTGGAGAATTTCTGATGATTGATCACCTTTTGACGAATGGTTAGGGTCCCATGTTCAAAGGGAACTTTAATGCTAGTGCGGGCTTTGTACGAACTTTTTACGCCCACATTAGAGACCCATCCCTCGAGCCTCTCCAATTTATCATCCATTTGGGCTGACAAGAAGCCAAGGTTGATGTAGATGTTATGGCCCACATCTTGGGAGTGGAATGCGGCATTGTTCATGCCAGTGAGACCAATCTCAATGAGAGGCGGGAGAGAGATTGGCGCAGGCATTTCTTACACGACCAACCTGCTGAATGGAGGCAAGAGAATAGCCTTAAGACGAACCACATGACCCCTGACTATCGTTTTCTCTACCATATATGTACGTATAACGTGTATCCTAGGTCAAGCAATCACACAGAGTGCACTAGATTCATGGTGGACTTCCTATATCGAGTAGGACAAGGAGATAAGGTGTGCCTACCCACTCTTGTCTTAACCCAAATGATGAGGGCGGCACAATCCAATTGGGAGGATCAATCCCTTCTATTTGGCCAACTAATTTGCAAAACTGCCCGTAAATTTGGGTTCAGATTGCACCCGAATGATCTCACCCTTATCCACTCCATAAATGAAAACACCCTCATCAACATGAAGATGGGCCCCAAGCAGCGTATGGCTCGACACGAGGAGCTGGGGGACAAGATAGAAGAAGAGACTGAAGATGAGGAAAGTGAGGATGAAGAATAAAAAGAGGAAGTAGAAGCCCGAGACTCCAACTGGGAGCCTCATGCCACCCGTAGCGAGCGGGAAACCCTAACCAAGGTAGCGGAGAACCAGGAGTATTTGAAGAAGAAATTCAAGAAGATGTCTCGCACTCTAAAGGTCTTCCTGTGCTGCATGCAGGATAAGGGAGTACCTCCACCTTCACCGGAGTTAGAGGATTAGGAGTGTAGTATACGTTTGTTTTCTCTTTATGTACTAGCCTTAGGTGAGCTTTATTTGGTTGTTTGGGTTGTGAATGTTGGAGTTTTTCTTTTTGTTGGATTAGTAATCATGCATCCTATGTCATTGTACATGTAATGCCATAGTATATGTAACAGTGACAAATTTTGCTTAATGAAATGCATGAAACAACTTTTGTTAAAGTGATGTGTGGAATGTTTGGTGAATCGATGATATATGTATGATATCACTCTAACACAATGACTATCGTGCCCTAAGTCAGTGGATGTGTTATCTAAATATTAAGGCATTGGCTTTCAGGTCGATGAGGCCACAAGGTGACAACCGTCTGGTTCACCTAGCCTTGGGCGGGAGAGATGACCGTGAACAGCTCGCCCCTAATGAACTACCTTCTAGTCAAGGCAGAGCTAGTCAAGTGGATATGGATAGTCGGATGCTGACCCAACTCCCTGGGGCACCTCAAATTGATGGCGAGACCTCTACTCACCAGACCGCCCCAATTGGAGGCACCATGGAGTAGATGTTGCACGTGAGGCAATAACAACAACAGTCGTTGCATACCTTGGTAGGAGCAATGGCCCATCATATGAATGCACCATCGCCAGGCCAAGTCGGAACGTCAACAGCGGCATACAATCTTTTCGAGCGCTTTCAAAGGTTAAGACCGCCTACCTTTGTTGGCACTTATAGACCCGAGGAGGCCAAGAGTTGTCTAAACCGGGTTACGAAGGTGATCCGGCCTCTTCATTGCTCGAAAGCCGAGCAGGTGGAGTTGATAACATACCTGTTCGAGAAGGAAGCGGACGTTTGGTGGGACGGTGTGTTGAGAACGGTCCTTTAAAATTTTATATGGACGTGGGAGGACTTTGAGACATGATTCTTCTAGAAGTATATCCCACATACCTACCATATAGAGAAGGAGAAAAAATTCTAGCACCTTCAGCAAGGAGGTATGTCAATGGCCAAATATGAAAATTGGTTCACCGAATTATCTCGTTATGTGCCGAAGATCGTGGTCGATGAAGAGACACGCATGAGGCGTTTTGCTAAGGGTTTGAGAGTCGGGATTTGCACGAAAATGTGATGTGCAAATATTCGAACTTATGTAGAACTGGTGGAGATGTCCCTGCGGTCAGAGCAGGATGGTGAAAGGATTTCTCAAGCACGTTTACAAGCCGAGTCCAGAGGAAGAACTAAAGGACAAACCTCGTCCTCATCAGGAAGAAGAGTACCACCTAATCCGCCTCCCCAGCACATGCCTCTACCACCAACGCATGCTCGTCCCGACCGGGTGTGCGGGTATTGTCGGAAGGTGGGCCATTCAAAAGCCTAATGCTATTCAAGAATGAGAGACCACGGGTATGTACCCCCTCAGCGAGTGAGCCGTCCGCCTCAACTACATTATCTGCACCTCCTCAACGTGCCGCAGGCCCGTCTCAGCAACCTCGTAGGCAGTCAGCCCCTCAGATTAGGCCGCCGTCTCGATCTACATACTAGCCCAACCGACCTCAGTAAGCACGAGTGCACACTTTAACAACAGTGGGCATTGATGCAACCATGACTACTCCTGCAACATTTGAGGCCACGACCCATGTTCAAGGTACTCCTGTATTCCTTCTTGTGGACACTGGATCCACAACTTCACTTATATCATCCACAACTGTCATGAGTCTAGAACTACCAACTACTCCCATATCGGGAGTAATAATTATAGCGGCAGCCGGAACATTCACTGAAGCTACATCTGTCTGCCGAGGTTGTCCCGTAGACTTTAGAAGAAAGAGGATTCAAGTAGATCTCTGTAACACCCCGTTCACATGATACACGGGTGTCACCTTCTTAAGTCCACATTAATGGAAAATAATAGAGTAACTAGTTAGTTGAACACGGTGCATGCAGGATGTAAACTCCAGCCAGCATCAGAGCCATCCATCTGAGGGCCCTAAGAGCTGAGATAGAATCCCACGACAATCAAGAAGGTAACAACTGATTAATTTCCTTAGATTAAAACAGTCTTAAGTCAATTAATAAGGAGGTAATGAACAAATATCCTATTAGCTAGTCTCGACCCTGCACCAAAATGGGTCGGGACCCCTATGCTAGGGTCCCAGGACGAATGGACGGAGTGGATTAGAAGCAAGCATCGAGATGGACCCCGTATGGGGTGCAAGTGCATCAACTGTGCTCGTGCACGACGTGCACTGGTAGCGTCAGCCCGATCAAAACGGCTTTGACCGACCCAAACACTCTACCATTCGAAATTGTCTTCCCGCCAATGGCATTTTCAAACTACTGACTTTTGGACCTCAAAGTGGCCCACCTGGCCAATTTCTGATCAATCCAAACCATCCAAATAACTCAGGGGCCCCGCCTCAACAAAATCATATAGGCTTTTGAGCTCATGTAAATGGACGAGGGAGATGGGTTGCCACCGTCCAACACGTTACACGTGGAGGACACCTGTAAGATGGGACCCATCTAAGACATCAGGGGTGGCCCGTGATCGTCCCGATCTAGCCATCCCAATCGTCCAACGCTAGAGAGACCTGCACCCACTATTTTCCAGATATAGCCAAGTAAGAGCTGTATGAGGAAAAGCAAAAAGGCACCTTCCCCCTTCTGAAAAGGATTTCTGGTGGGTTTGCAGCCGTCCCTGGGGCCAAGTGGTGTCATCCCAGCCGTTGGTACCGGGGGAGATGAGAAAAGAAAAGTGAAAAACTCCATCTCATGAGAAATAGAGTTTCTCACGAGATGTGCTTAAACTAGTTTTTAGGGCCCAAAAAGTGGACCCCACATTCATTAAAGACCTCATCTGGTCCGTCCAAATGGACCACATCTCAGGAATATACCTTAGTTTGAGAGTTGTCATTATTGGCCCTCTTATCTTCTCCGTTGATCGGATTGAACCCAACCACGAGATAAGCCCCACCAAATTAGAAAAGTTACTTTTCTGGTGGGCCTTGGGGTCAGTTTTCCATCCAAACGAGTGGATGGACCCCATGCAAGGCCAATCCTCGGTCACAGCTGTTGTAAGGTGGACCATTTCCAGCCGTGTAGCTCCCTCCTCCCTGGCTATAAAAAAGGGTCCTGTAGACCTTGGGATTTGCACTAAAGAAAACAGAGCAGGGAGAGAAAGAGAGAGGGAGAGAGAAGAGGGAGAGTGTGGCCATTTGAACCAACCGACCCAACCCGTTGCTCGACTCGGTCAAGGGTTGAGTTGTGAGTCAGGTATGGGTCCTTAGCAGTCAGCTCTTCCTTATGCCTTGGATTTTCTTTTCTTGCAACCTAATACGCACCGTCCAGGGAGTAGTGCACGACCTCCTTCAGGCCATGAAGGCAAGCTGTGCCGAACTTGAATAAGGCAGTGAATCCAGGCCAGAACTGAGCCAAATGATGAATGTGTTCGGGCTAAAGTTCGGCCAATATAGAAGCTCGGTCTCGGGGCTCAGACAGGCCAAGAAATGGCCTTGTGTGGGACTGAGAAACTGGGCCTGCAATGGCTGAAAGTTTGGCCAAGACCGCTCTAGGTGGTAGCCGAGTTTCAAACCTAAACGAAGCTATAATAGTGGTATTTTGGGGGCTGGATGAAGCCCATTTAATGGCTGCATTTCAGGCCAAAGCAGGGACCAAGGGACACTCAGTTTCAGACCCAAATCAGGCCAAACAAATGGCCGTGTTAGGGCTGAAACGGGACCAGACAATAGCCTTATGATTGGGCTGAGACCATGCCCTAGTTATGGCCGTGTTTCAAGTCCGAACAAGGCCGAACGCCAGCTCCGTTTTAGGCCAAAGGCAGGCCGCATGACGGCCGTGGGTCGAACTACAACTAGGCCAAGTAAGGGGTCTTTCTTTAGGCCCACAGCATGCTAGAGGGTGGCTATACCTCGAGCTGAAATCAGGCCCACACAACAGCCTGCTTTGGACAGTAAGCAGTTTCAGTTGGATGGGGAATCTGGAGCTCATTCAGGCTGGTAAAGGGCCAGCTGTAAGGTCGGGATTTGGCCGGACAGGGGCTGCACTAGTCGGCCTTGTGTTTGGGCTGAAAACAGACCTTCAATGGAGGTCTGGAGGTGCACCGTGCAGCCTTCAACAGACCCTGAAGAGGGTGGGCGCGCAGCTCGTGTTCGGGCTGAGTTCTAAGAGGTGAGGCCACCAACGTTTGCAGTGGGCCTGGATCCAAGCCCATGCCTCCAGCAACACAGTGGGCTGTGGTTTGAACCAAATAGACCCAAGCCCAAGCTAATTGCAAGTGGGCCACACCGGTTGAAACAGTGGGCCACTCCTTGTTGAGAAGAGGTGAGCCTCACCACGTGAGATGGTGGACTGCATTGCATGTCGTTCTCAACTGGGCCCCGCCTAATTTAAACCCAGGTGGGACGCACTGCAAATTGCAGTGGGCCGCCTCACCTATGTCAGCAGGTCACGATCAGTTGTGGGTCTCATTTTAACGTCAGATGGGCCCCACTTCATGCCAATGGGCCTCACTTAATTTATAGAGGGCTTATTGGGTCCCAATCTCAATTAATGAACCATGGGCCCAATTTTACAAATTACAAATGTGAGGATACACTTGGGCTATTCATCCTTACCTGTCTTATCTATCCTATTGATGGGCTCGTCTCCTAACATAAGTTATTTTATTGAAAAATGACTCCGGGAGGTTATTATCGTGATATTGAGCAGCAAGGAACTCTCGATCACTCGGATCAAGGGGCGCACTATTATTCGTCTGGTGATGATCCTCCCCTTGCGCTTTCCATTCCCAACTAGAGTAAAAATAGTTGATATAGTGATTTAATTGTTAGTTAGACTAGTGATAAATTGTGTGAAAATAAACTGCATTTACTTGGCATATTTATTTAGAGTAATGACTCCCCTACTTATTACTCGCTTAGGTCTTTGAACATGTGTATTGAACTAGCTAGATGTTTAAATCAGTTACTTATTGCATGTGTCATGTGTTAGCTAAGTTAGTGTGTATTTGTATAAATACATGTGTTGTTCCTTATTTCTTATTCATGATAAGATCCATTTTGTTGTTATGATACACACATTGTTGGAATCTCTCCATGGGAAGTTCTATCAAAGGAGAGTTTGTGCTTAGGGTGTAACTAGACTGGTTGCAATACGAGTAGGCCCCTGACATGGAGGTTTTGGTTGTGATATTGGATTATGGGGTTTACTATCCATGTGTGGCTTCACCTAACTGACTTGGGATGAACTTTAGAATCTTTTAAATATCGTTATTTACTCGTCTTTAAACCATTCATGCCGTCATGTTTTAATCGTTATACTTAGTATTTTCAACCTTTCATTCCCAGTCAACATTGGTGGTGGCCCCTTCACATTAAATTGATTGACCATGTGGGTACTACACACACCCTAAGGCGGTAGCCTCATGGGCCGAGGATGGTGGTCATGGGACACTATGCCCAAGCCGTCGGCCTACGCTGGGCCATGATCTCCCCGTAGTGACCTTGAGCTTATCTAACTTGTTAATTGTAAATGGTTTAATTACTGTCGGGCTAATCATGCATACATAGCATTTGGGCGATGACGGATGGCTAATTCTAGATGTTGTAGCACGTGCCTAATAGGATTAGTCAGGGTATCGTTTAGATAGCTCTCAGACCATCGACTATCGACCCACCTTTCGTGAGTTTGGCACTATGCATGTACTATGTACTTTCACTGGTGACCGGCCACATTGCATGGGCTTTGTCCAAAAGCCAACTAGATGAGCATCCCCAGTTAATGTATACATATTCATCTATGCATTAAATAAACTTGCATATTACCCTATTTTGTATGCTATGTTTTATGTTATGTCTTTTTTAGGCGGCAGTGTGTAATCTTGAGGGGAAATCACACTAAGTTGGCCACTCATTCATCAATGTTCAACCGTACAGAGGATACAAGTACAGGAGTCGATGAGTATGCAGCAAATCTGGAGGTAGTGGCGGTCGAAGAAGAGCTCTATGACGAAGAGCCACAGTAGGAGGCGGCTGCTTATTTTGGGTTGAATCAGTAGACTAGTTCCTTTTATTTATTTTAGAACTTTTGAACTTGAAGTATTGTATGTGGCCCTCAGCTGAGTGGGCCAGGACATTGTTCACATTTTGAGTCATATATATGTTATGCTTCATTCTGCTATTTGCACTTTGATTTACATATTGATTACCATTATTTTCCTGTTAACCCCTGGGTTTTTGGGATGCGGGTCATATACTCGGGTCCCAAAAACCGAGGCATTACAATCTCATTGTCACGAAGGTCTTCCACTATGGCATAATCCTGAGAATAAATTAGCTCTCTGCAATGAGAGCCAAAATCGATTACGAGGACCGAACGGTGACCTAATATGAAGACGGTAGCTCTCCCTTCATGTTCACTGTATAGGTCAGCTACCCACAATGAGTCCTCTATTATACTTCGCTAGAAGAAGATCGCGAAGAGAATTCATTAACTTGCACCCCCATAGTGAATGACTTCATTAATGTATTCAAGAACATTCAGGGACTTCCTCTCCGGCGAGAGATCGACTTCACAATTGATTTCGTGTTAGACACTGCGCCCATTTCTCTCCTAACTTATCGGATGCCTCCATATGAAATGAAGGAGCTCCGACTTCAAATTGATGGATTACTGGAAGCAGGTTTTATTCGACTCAGTGTGTCCCCATGGGGAGCCCCAGTTGTGTTTGTGAGAAAGAAAGATGGCTCCCTGCGTTTGTGTATTGACTACCGAAGGTTGAATTAGGTCACCATAAAGAACAAATATCCCTTGCCTCAAATTAATGATCTGTTCGACCAATTGAGTGGTGCTCAATACTTCTCAAAGACTGATCTGCAATCCGGATACCATCAACTACGGATTAGACCTGAAGATGTGCCAAATACGGCGTTCAAAACCAGCTTTGGGCACTATGAGTACTTGGTTATGCCTTTTGGACTCACAAATGCGCCGACTATGTTCATGGACCTAATGAACAGAGTCCTCAGACTATTCCTGTATCAGTTTGTCATCGTATTCAAAGACAACATTCTAATTTATTCCAAGAGTTGCCAAGAACACGAAGAACACCTGAGAGCGGTCATGGAAATGCTCAAATGAAATAAGATGTACGCTCAATTCCAAAAATGCGACTTCTAGAAAGAAGAAGTGAAATTTTAGGGCCACGTGGTGCCTAAAGAAGGCATCTCTATGGATTTGGCCAAAGTGGCAGCAATACAGGACTGGAAGCGGCCGATCTCGGTGACAGAAGTTAGAAGCTTCTTGGGATTAGCAGGATACTACCGCCGATTCATCAAAGATTTTTCAAAGATTGCCCGACCGTTTTTCCAGCTCACCCAAAAGGATCTCAAGTTTGCTTGAAATGAATAGGTGGAAGTGACCTTTAAGGAGTTGAAGGAACAGTTAACTTCAACCCCAGTTCTCATTCTGCCTAAATAAGGGGTTAAGTACACCATTTTTACTAATGCATCTCGTGTGGGTCTAAGTTGCGTCCTTATGTAGAAAAAAAGAGTTACTGCTTATGCTTCTCGGCAATTAAGGAAACATGAAGAAAACTACCCCACTCATGACCTCGAACTAGCCGCGATCATATTTGCCCTGAAGATATAGAGACACTATCTGTATGGGAAAAATTTTGAACTCTTTTGTGACCACAAGAGCCTCAAGTACATCTTCACCTAGAGAGATTTAAATATGAGGCAACGTCGATGGATGAAGACCTTAAAGGACTTCAAATTCGAGGTATCCTACAATTCTGGTAAAGCCAATTTGGTGGCAGACGCCTTGAGCCCAAAGAAGACTATCGAATTTACAGCTCCACTGATGGTAGAAGAGTGGAATATGGTAGAATTTGTGCGAGACTTCGAGCCGAAACTGAGAATAGAAGAACCATATGAAGTCATTGCACATATCCACGCCCAACCTATGATCGACAACTAGATCATTGAGGCTCAAAGTGGCGATGAGTTACTTTTAAAAATGAGAGAACTTGCAGCCGTTTGAAGCGATTCTGAATGGAGAATCGACACTGATGGAGGATTACGATTTCAAGGCCGTCTCTGTGTCCCAAATCATCATAAGTGAAGAAAACACTGCTAGCCGAGGCCCATAACTCCAAGCTAGCCATGCATCCTGAAAGCACCAAGATGTACCAGGACCTCAGGCACAATTACTGGTGGGATAACATGAAGAGAGAGATAGTTGGGTTTGTATCTTGGTGCCTTACATGTCAACAAGTCAATGCAGAACATTGTTGACCGCCAAGTCTCCTACAGCCCATGCCACTTACTGAATGGAAATGGGACTACATTTCCATAGATTTCATTTCGGGTTTGCCCAAAATAAAGAAACGGCATGATTCAATTTGGGTAATTGTGGACCGGTTGATTAAATCGGCTCACTTTCTCCCTATTCGAGCTTCTTACTCTACTGACGACTTAGCCAGATTATATATTAAAGAGATAGTCCGATTTCATGGTGTTCTTTTGAAAATTTTGTTGGACCGAGACACACGGTTCACTTCAATGCTTTGGACCCAAATGTAAGACGCCATGAGAGTCAAGTTGAAGTTCAGCATCGCTTTTCACCCCCAAACTGATGAACAGACATAAAGGGTGAATAGAATACCAAAAGATATGTTAAGAGCGTGTACATTGAATTTCTTGGACAGTTGGGATGAGTGCTCCCTTATGTCGAATTCGCCTATAACAATAGCTTCCAAGCTAGCATCGGCATGGCACCCTACAAAGCCTTATACGGGTGCCCGTGTCGAGCTCCACAATGCTGGGTTAAAGTTGGTGAGAAAAGTTTGTTAGGACCTGAAATAGTACAAACGACTACTGAAAAGATCAAAATTTTAGATGACAACTATTGACGGCCCAGAGTAGGCAGAAAAGTTATGGGGATACAAGGTGAAGAGATTTGGAATTCGAAGCAGGAGACCACGTATTTCTGAAAATTTTGCCAATGAAGGGAGTCCTACAGTTTTGTAAGAAAGGAAAACTTACCCCATGATATATCGGCCCTTTTCAGATCTTAGATCGGATAGGACCGGTTGCGTATCGCTTGGCTTTACCTACTCCCCTCGCTGGCGTGTATAATGCATTCCACATCTCCATGCTCAAGAAGTACGTTCCGGATCCTTCACATATTATTCAGTGGGAACACGTGGAACTCAAGGACAATGCCACGTATGTCCTTAAGCCCACCAGGATTTTGAACAAGAAGGAGCAAGTTTTGCGAAATAAGCTGATTCCGCTAGTAAAGGTATTATGGACGCACCATGAAGAAGAAAAAACTACTTGAGAAATGGAAGCCGAAGTTCTTAAGCAATACGAGCAGGTAAAAAATTTGAGAATGATTTTTTTTATAAAGGGGGTAGATTGTAACGCCCCATCCAAAAAGGGAACAGTATCCTGAGGCGCTCACGAGCGAACCGACTCAAGACCGACAGATTCGATCGCACGTGTGGGCTTAAAACGGGTTAATTAACCCCAAATCACTCTTCCATATAATTTAAATTAAATTAAAATTGGGTCGAGCATAGGCCGTAAAGCCAGTCAGCCGAGTCATACTTAGTGACTGTTTGTATGGGCTGTGTATCGCCCGAGGAAGGTCCAAAAATTCTGAAACTTTGTCAAATGCTTGGGTTCACTGGGTTTATGGTCCCACATGGACGTCAGGCCTCAAAGATGCCCAGAGATGGTCAAACAGTGCTGCCCTGTAAGAACTTGCAAACCGCAAGTCGCTTGGCCAAAGGTAGTCAAATTCTGAAATTTAACCAAATAGCCCTGCTGCTTGAGTCAATAAATCTGGGCGTTCCAGCCATCGGATCTCTTCTAAATTCACACCGAAGGTTGGAAATAATTCCAGGCCCATGCCTACAAAATTTGGTTGTTGATCATGGAACGATGATAGTTGATTGCAAATCGGGCCGATACAGCAAAACTCCGCACCGTTTGTGATCAAACTTCACCCAACCCTTCATTGGGCCATAAGGCACCTATCCCATGTGTCTGATGGGCCAGGGATCCATTAAAGCAGCTCCAATAACATAAAATGGGCCCCATTTGGCTACTTGGGGAATTTCTGAAACGTTGAGGTTAATTGAAATAACCTCAGGCATATAAAAAGGGTGAGCCCTTCTCTCTCAACCCATTTTCCAGCAGCTGAGAGAGAGAGAGAGAGAGTGAGTGAGAAGAGGAGAGAGAAAAGGGGGGGCATATCACTTGCATGTGGCCCCGATGCCCGGATTTTGTTAATTCCGGCGACCTCTCCCCTCCTCCACTAGAAATTCTGGTTAATCTCCGTTGTTGGAAGAAGAAATTCCAACCCATCTAAGTTAATTTAGGATTTCTCACTCCACTTCCCTAATTTCTATAATATTCATGTAATTCTTGTCCATCTAATGCACTGCAAGGCCTCGACACCTCAAGCTTGCGAACACGACGTCGCTAGAATCATCTCAGCAACCTCCAGCCAAATTTAGGTGAGGACCATTACCTTTAGGTGACCATTTATTACCCCTAGAGTAGGTTTAATGAATGTGGTTGATGAATTGTTAGTACATGTGGCTGAATTTTTCATTTGGACCACATATATGTTAATGGACTAGGAATTATCAAAATATTGGGAAGGGATTTGGCCCTAATATTCTAAATTGTGAATTGTGCATTTGCATGCTCATATAGGGTGAAAATATTTAAATTTTTCCCAAATTGCTGCTAGTTGATTCTTGTTTTCCTGGGTTGGTGTTAACTATGCTTAACATGATGACATGGATTGTTGTAGAATGGTAGTTGGTGGTTGATTTCCTGATTTTATGATTTATCCTACTTGGGTGAAAGCTTAAAACACTGAAAGTTGCTGATTGGCTGAGTCACTTGTCTGAATTTTTGAGTTATCGCTGAATAATGTGATGTATGATTGGCCTATAAGAGAATTATTTTGGTGTATTGCTATAGGGTTGTCCATGTGATCTTATAGGCTGAAATATGTCATGATTAAATCTGTATGGTGGAAGATCGTATGTTGCTGTCGTTGTAATGATCACATTGAAATCTTGTCTTGCATACTTGAATTATATACGAGAAACCCATGTTTGTGGTGCATAGTTGCATATTTTCCTTATGGATCAACCGATTACCTAGAAGTTCTTAGGCGGTCCTTGTTAGACCTGTCGCTAAGTGAATCTGGCCCAACAGTTGAACCGTGGGTTGTTGGCAGTAGTTGGACTACACGAGATCTTGTTCTCAGGCCGATTAGTTATAGTTCAGCCCGTCGGGGCACATTGACTATTAGTCGACCGCAAAGTCTCATGAGTCGGAGATGGTGGTATGGGACACTATACCCATGTGGTGGGACTACGCTAGGGTGACAAGCCTCCCTGTAGTGTTCATTGAGCGTTTGGACTCGTGAGCTGGGAACGGTGGTATGGGACACTGTAATCGTGAGCCAGGAACGATGGACTCGTGACTCCACTAAGGGTATTCCGGTTTCCCCATTTTGTTGGATGAATGACTTAATTAATTAACCTAGCTAACATGTTCCATGGCATTGCATTTATATTGTTGGCGATTATGCAATCGAGGTCGCTTTTGAGGGAGTGTTGTTTCATTGCGAACGTCAAAAGTCGTTGCTTGAGGAAGTACTGGTTTTTGTGAGAAGCATACATCATATCATAACCATGCATTTGCATTATCAACAGTGTTTAAGAATCTATGTTGTTTGCTATTCATTAAATGTATTCTCTGCATGATAATTCGATGCCTATTGCTAATGGCACCAATGAGTTGATCACTCACTCCCACTCTGGGATGGTGTTTTAAAACACCAACCAGAACCAGATATAAATGCAGGTAATCGGGAGTAGCACGCATTGGATGATGTCAGTGCCGACGACGACGAGGAGTGGGCATACTACTAGGAGTTTGGTGATCCTTATTAGCACAGTGGATGTCAGCGGGACTAGGCCAGAGCCCAGGTCATTATAAGGATTGATGAGTGTTTGAGATTAATCCGTGGATAATCGTTAAACTAAATTTATTAAGTTAATATGGTGGATAAGAACTTTCTATGAAACTAATTGGTTAGTGGTACTTAGATCTTAATTACCTGATTAGAAATTAAATATGCTTAGATTAATTCATCATTGCTTATTAATACATGTTAAATACATGCATTCAAGACTCATTATTGCACACGTGGCACTTGAAAATTCAGGAACCGAGTAATTACTCGGCCCTCAAATTTTGGCCCATTTTATATTCAGACTAATTCAAAAGTACTTGAATTCATAGAAAATTATTGTCTAAAATTTTTTTCTTCAAAAATTTAGCCCAACCTTAATGATACATTCTCCTCAATGTACGAAATATATCCAATAAAATAATATAAGAGCAATCGAATTGTAACAAGTAGAGGTTAGAGAGTACATGGAATGACAGATACACAAATTCTTCAATTCTCTAAATTGGTGCAAAATTGTGAAACTCCCTAATTTACTAAAACAACTAGTCCTAAACGACAACTACTCCTAAGGAAGTAACAAAACTACTCTAGGAAAGCAGATGAAAAAATAAATTCTGGTAGATATTTTTCAACTCTAGCTACTATCTTAATAAAATTTTCAACAAACTTCTCAACACGATCATTCAAAAGCCTATTTTACAGTAGGGGTGGATATCTTGGAGTATGAATGTGGAAAAAAATTATCAACCTCAACAAAAAAATTTCGTTCAATATTTTGAGGTGTTCAAAATGTATAAAATTTGTTTGTGGTAGAAAATTGTCAATATCAGTGTCAAGGTGAATCAGAGAGTACAATTAATTGAAAATCAGAAGAAAAAAAATTCTTTTGCCAATGTAGTCTTAATGAAATATGAACTTTTAATCTTTGAGTCAAATTCCAGCTCCACCTTTAATGGTAAACATTCAGGATCGGTGGAAGGGGTACTTCAAAACAGATATTTCCCTTATTAGTATCAACTATCGGGGTAGAGTCTTGCAAGACACTCATTTTTTTCTTAATCATGTTATCATTAGAATCCTCAAAGTGTGTTAATTAAATATCTAGAGTGTCAAAAACATTCAGAGAACATGGGCTCATTCGTCTTGGTGGGCTTGACATCTATCATAAACATTAAGCCGAGATAGCGTCCAAAATCGTTCAACTTGGGCTCGCGAACCGAGCTCATGGCATGTGCAAATGCCTTAAGAAATAACATGAACTTAAGTTAAAAGTTTTCATTCATTCGGGCCGTTAGATCACGACTAATTTTAAGGCACCAATCTAAGTTAATAGCTTATACATATTCTTATAGTTGTGGCCCCAATTGATGATTGGTAACCGCGAACAAACTTCGAATCATATCCGTCGATCAACGTACCCAAATGTCGGACTAATCATATGCATGTATAGATCATCACTAGGGCTAGCTACCTTATGACATAGATCAACCTGTACATCCCCTAGTGGACCTCATAAGTAGGAACAACCTCATATAAGATTATAATAGTAAATACCTAGCTCCTGGGGCCATTTATACCCGTTATGGCATTATAAATAATCCTTTATTTCACACCCTCTCTATCCATATGAATTTGTGTCGTAAGATTGACAAAAGAAATAGAAAAGGAGAGGGAGAAGGAGAGAGAGAGTGATCGAATGGTTATGCACATTCACCCTTTCATCAATTCTATAACAATCGTAGCAATTCGCGGATTATTCGTCGGCTTTCTTCCGTTGACAATCGTAGGTAAAAAATGGATCCAACTTCCCAATCTAGGTCTTCTTAGGTTGAACTTCAAGAATCTTACAATAACTTTTGTGTTGATCAGGTTTCGGTAATTTTTTCTAAAACCCTAACCCTAAATGTACAAGTAGGTTGGGTGAAATCCTCTAAGGTACAGACCATTGTTCTCAATTTCCATTTTATAAACCATTAATATTGTTAAATAATAATAATTATTATTATTATTAGGATTTCATATGTTATTTGTGTTTAGATTGTTTTATTATTGCATCCCTGATATTATTTGAAGTTGGTAGATAACATGTCTAATGAAATGATTGAATAAGATAAAATTCCTATTATCAGAACTTTTGCATACAAATTGATAAGCGATATTGATATACATTAGATTGTATTGATATACATTGAATTGTACTGATTCATATATATGTTCAGTTGATGCATCCTATTATGGTATTAAGTTGCTTCATAATTATATTTATGTATTTGATAATCTGATTTGTAATTATGTGAATCAATCTTTGTAAAATGTTAAGTAAGAGGATGACCCACTTTGGATTGGCCATCCCGGACTTATACAGTAGACCGAGGTTGAACACAGATGACTGACAATATCGTGTTGGTTTTGTCTTAGGTCCCCCATTGTCGATTGGATCGGTACAATGCATGACCTGATCATTCTTATGTTTGGTGCTTGTATAATATTCAGAGGAATCTAGTATACCACCATTACAATTAAATTAAGTTTATTCACAACCGTTAGTGCATTATGATCGTACAAAGACTTATAAGCCAGGCATGGTGGTATGAGACACTGTGTCCAGGTTGTCATCCTATGTTGGGGTGACATACTTGCCATATTAGTAAGAAAATGGGAGTGTTGAGACTACCATGTTGGTACAAAATTGGGTGACGAGCCTTCCCGCAGTGACCATTGAGCACTAGTGAAAGCCATGAGCCTACGTATTATTAATAAAATTGATATTGTGACTTCACCACGTTTGTATTTGGGTGATGGTCCTTATATTATTTGTGATTATTCTTGTGTGATGACCCCCAAAATGGATCAAGTGACATAGGCAAGGAGCCACTACGACTAGAGGTGTACACGAGTCGATCCGAGCCGAGCTTTGCCCAGCTCAGCTCGACTCGGCCAGCTAGAGTCCTCAGCTAGAACTTGGCATGGTCATCGAGCTTGGATTGGCAGCTCGGCTCGGCTCAACCAGCAGTTCAATCTAGTTTGAGCTTAGTTCAAGTTCGAGTTTTCGAGCTAAGTATATAATATACTGTCTGACTCAGTGTAAGACCCGTATCCTAGTCCGTTCTGTTCCGTCGAATCCCACGATCCTTCCTGTCGAATTTCGGTAACCCGTGACGTATAATTGACGTTGCGATCGACCCTAAGTCGTATGCTGTATATTTGAGTCGGCTTAAATCAAGACTTGTACCATTGCGACCGCACCGTCGCCGCGGTTCCGACGCCGCGTCTCTCGCACTGATCCGATACCCTGGCAGGAAGATGTGAGCCGACGTTTATTTCGAAGAAAACGCCGCGCGTTTGCAATCCCAAGAGAATCTCTACAATGTGTCAAATCAATCCCATCAATCAATCCCATCCATCACCTCATGTCAAGTACAAGCAACCCATGCTTTCTCTCTCCAAAGTCAACCCTTTCTCACCCTCTCTCTTACACACCCATGCTAGTCAAGTACACATCACCTCACCCATCACTCACATCCATCACTCTCTCTCTTTACATCCCATCTCTCCCTCTCTCTTTCTCATTTCTCAACTCAATTCCAAGCAACCAAAGAGAGAGCTCACGTCCAAGCTTCTCCATGTGAGAGAGTGCATGTGTGTGGCCCACTTTCCCATCCCAAATCCTCCATCCTAGCCTTTCACTTCTCATCTTCAACCATCAAAGTGAAGCTTAAGGAGACCGGCATTTCAACGGACCAAGAAGATCGACCGGTGGGTGTTTCTATAGGCTAGATTTTCATGTTCTTATGATGGGCCAAGTGAGGCCTACCGATTAATGGTGTGGATCTCACTTTGGACCCTTGATGTGGCTGATGGCCCACCTTGATGCTTAAGATCATTCCATGATGGGGCCATTCTCTATGGACCCCATCATGATGTTTATTTTCTTACATGAATATGGTCATCTAGACCTTCTAGTTTGGTGGAGAAAGGATCTCCACCGTTGATTTTCAATTTGGTGGGCCCATATGCAATGGGACCCACTTGATGTATGATTGGATGCTTGAAACGGAGGGCCCATAGTGCCAGGGTCCCTCCATCACACGTGTATATCTCTCTCTCTCTCCCTCCCTTTCTTTTATTCTTCTTTTCTTGTGATGTTGGTGTGATTGTGTGGCCCGCCCGAATAGACCCCACCATAAGGCTTGTATTTTATGCCAAACCATCTATAGGTGTGACCCACCTTATATGTATTATAACCACAACACTCATCATTTGGTGGCCCACCTAAACAGGGCCCACCTTATGCATGTGAGAGGCCCAGACCGTCCAGCGTCCAGGGACGCTGGACGTCCATGTGATAACACAAATATAAGCTTGGCTCCCAAGCTTCTTGGTGGCCAACTCATACAGGCCTCATCTTGATGTATGCTTCAAATCCAAGCCGTCCATCTCATTTTTCAGATTATTTCAGGCGTTGAGCCGAAAAATGGGGCCGATCTAACTTTCTAGCGGGCCACACCCTTGAAAATAGTAATTTCTACCGTTAAAACTCACTTTAATTTTTCTACATGCCCAAAAATGCCCAATATTGGACTTGATGGATTTGTTATACACGGTAGAATCCATCGGCGGACCCGGATTCAGCAGATGTGGGCCCTACCTCTGAAAAACCACAAAATCTAGGGTTTTCAAAAATAAAATAAAATAAAATAAAACAGCAGCATTGCTGCTGCTACTGGTGTCAGACGCTGACACCGCCTGGCGAGGGCGAGCGGACAGCAGGGTCCCACGGCTCCAGCCGTGGGCCCCACCTTGATGTTTATATGTCATCTAAGCCGTCCATATGGTGGGCCATTAGGGCAGAGAGCCCCCCTCCAAATTTCAGCTTCTTCCAAGACTCAAGTGGCCCACATCATGGGAAACAATGGGATTGGACGCCTGCCTTTGAAATCCTTTTCTGGGCCACGGAAGTTTTGGATCAATCTGAAATTTGTTTTTACTCTTCGTCCAGGTCTATGTGACCACATGGACGGATTGGATGGTGAACAAACGTTATGGTGGGCCCCACGTGGGACCCACAGTGATGTATGTATTTTATTCACACCGTCCCCAGCACGGGACGGTGGAACCCACCGTGTATGTGTTCTCTCCAGGCCGTCCACGGCAGTGGACGGTGAGCTCCACCATGATTTATGTGGTTATCCACACTGTCCACTGTCTGGACAGTGGACCCCACCATGATGCTTGTGTTGCATCCCCAACCGTCAATCCTTTTTGCAAGCTCATTTTAAGGCATGATTCAAGTGGTTCAAGTGGGTCAGATATGTGGTTCAAGTGGGTCCTACCACTATTATTTGAAGTAAGGATCGGTTGATCCTTTTGCATGAATTTTATATATATATATATATATATATATATATATATATATATATATATATATATATATATATATGTATGTATGTATATATGCATTTGTGGCCATTTTTAAGACCCACCTTGACATTTATAGGGCCCGTGTTATGAGGCCCATTTGCTCTACATATGGGGCCCAATTGGTGTGGTCCATTTGAGATACATAAACCCCATGTGATTAGGCCCATTCTGATATATTCTGAGGCACATGGGTTATAGCCCATTGCAATGTACATAAGGCCCGTTGGTAAGGCCCATTAATGTGGCTCAATTGATGAATGTAAAGCCCATGTGATTAGGCCCATTCTGATATATTCTAAGGCACATGGGTTATAGCCCATTGCAATGTACATAAGGCCCGTTGGTAAGGCCCATTAATGTGGCTCAATTGATGAATGTAAAGCCCATGTGATTAGGCCCATTCTGATATATTCTAAGGCACATGGGTTATAGCCCATTGCAATGTACATAAGGCTCGTTGGTAAGGCCCATTAATGTGGCTCATTTGATGAATGTAAGGCCCATGTGATACGGCCCATTTGATGTACCTAAGGCCCATGGATCAAGGCCCAACGGGTTGTCCTTAGGGTCCATTGCAATGCATGATTTCTCCATGGTTTGTGGCAAGCTATGCCTTGGGAGCAATGTTGGTTTGACGTCCACATTGCAAGTATAATGTTGGTTAAATGTCCGCATTACGACTCTCCCTAGGGCCCATTGATAGGCCGTACTTGTGGTGTGTAGGCCTTCTAGGCCCATCTGCATTGTAGGGATAATTCATCACTTTATAACATGCTTAGTATAGCTCCATGATACATGCCCATACGCATCATATGTATGCTTGATATGAGGAATGTTTGATCATAGCATAAGCCGTTGGGCTGTGACATTTACGGGACTCCTTATGAGACGGAGTGCCCCCACATGAGTGCGTGGTACGCACAGGATTACTGCATGATTTGACGATGTGACTCATGCATTCCGCATATGTGTGACTTGATCACTACATGCCCTAGCGACATCAGGGTCGTGGCCTCCACAGGCACATCGTGGATGGTCGTATCGGATACCGAAAATATTGGCTCTAGCATTGTGGGCACTTAGGATGTCCTTGGGTGAAAGTCCCAGAACCTTTTTGGTACCAGGAGATGCTCCAACGTCTAGACCGAGTGGATACACGAGCGCCCGAGTGCCGAATACCAGTAGGCCGCGTCTCCCACTATGTCGTGGTAGGTTGGAAGGGGGTATGGCCTTATCCACCCGAGTGAGGGGGCTATAAGCTAGACTGAGTTTGACCAGCTCGCAAATGAGTCTGCTATCAACGAGCCGGGTAGGTATTGGCAGACTACTGGTTAGGCGGATAGTGTGGTCTCTTCCACTTGCTTGACTGTGCAGCTAGGGAGGAGGCAGTCAGTGTGAGGTGTATTAGACCCCGGTGATATCCAGAGAGGAACTGTACTGATATGTGTACTTGATGAGGACTGACATGCTTGCTTCGCATCTCGCATATGACATTTGGCTACATAGGCCTCGCATCGCATGACCTTGGTATGGCCGATAGCATTCATGTCTTGCATCATATAGCGTTGGTACAGCTGATAACATTCATGGACTTATCGCATATTTCCGCATTACTTTGATATTGTACACTTGGCGCTGGCCTTGCACACACACTTACACCACCCTCTAAGCTTTTGTAAGCTTATGCACGACCGTTGCGTGCAGGTAGTGTTGGACAGCAGCAGCGCTGAGGCAGGAGTGCACATCAGTTTATTTTGAAGCTTTTGATCACCCTGTATTTCCCTTTCTGCATTGTACTTAAAAGTTTTTGATATAGTGGATATGTGGTGATGTTGTTTTGTGACTTGGTTATGCTTATGGTTATGCTCTATTACAAAAAAAAAATTTCTACTGAAAATCCTCCTTATAGGATCCCAGGATCGGAATCTGGCATGAGAGTGCCGGAATCCGAGAATGGGGCACTACGGAGGCTGTCGGCACTGGATTCGGCGATCAGGAATTTTGTGAGCCGTTTTCCGAGTTTGGGACGTGACACTCAGTCCGGGTGTCCGAGTGGGCCATAGCCACCAGGCTAGTGGTCGGGTCACGAGAGGCGTCCGATCGACCGATTGGACCAGAGCCACATAACCAGTGCTCGGGTTGGGTCTAACCATCCAATTGGGTCATAGCCATTAGGCCAGTGCTTGGGTGGGGTCCACTAATCGGATGGACACTGCTAGCCACTCACCACACCCCAGTCGGAGGGCGGAGGCAATGTGACTAATAATATGAGGAGAGGAATAAAGGAAACTCACCTTTCAGTTGTCGGTCATCCGGACAGACGCTGTAAAATGGAGAGAGAGAGAGAGAGGAGAGGAAGGAGAGTAGTCACCAGTTGGGCGCTAAAGAACGGCGAGAAAGAGAGGAGAGGAGAGTGGTCGCCAGTCGTCGTTCAGGCACTGAAGAACGGCGAGAGACAGATGAGTGGGGTTAGGGTTTTTTGGGTTGGGCGAATGGTCCAAACAAGAGTGAGCGCTAGGGTTAGGTTTTTTTTAAAAAAAAACTTATTTTAGGCGACCAGGTAGATTAGATATTATATATACTTACTCAAAAAATCAATCTGAGCCGATCCGAGCTAAACCGAGTCAAGTTCGAGCTCAAAACCGAGTCGAGTCGAGTCGAGATAGTTCTAGCTCGGACTCGACTCAAAATGTTTCGAGCTTAATTAAATTGGCTCAACTTGGCTCGAACACAGTTTCGAGTGGAGCTTTTTCGAGTCGATTCGAGCGATTAATGAGCTAACTCGACTCGTGTACACCTCTAGCTACGACCTCATCGAGCTTAGTGATCTAGGTAAAGACTTGTGATACAATGGTGATATCCTGACTTCATCAAATTATTCTTAAACTAGGAGAATATTAATTATTTGGTCAATCATATATATCATAACACTTGTTAGGATAGGTAGTTTGCAAAAGGTGTTGGAGTTGCGTGATAAGGAAGTGTTAGCATTCTGTGAAATAGGTGTTGAAGTCACTTGTTAAGGGAGTGTTGAATTGTGAATATCATGCATCATCATATCATAGCATTCATGCACATAAAAAGACTAGATAGGCAATTATTTATTTTTTTATGCTATCATTATATGTGTTTGATTGTGATAACATGTGTAACTTAAATAATGATACCACTAAGTTAACTATCCACTCCCACAAACCATATGATATTATTGATGCAGGTACCATCGAGATCTTGGATGGGCAGGCTTAGACTGGCTTACACCATCGTCAAGATGTTTTGGAGTGTTGGTCGAAAACAGAATACTTTATATTTTTCATTCATTTTGGACATGTATATTGTAACTTATGTAGTTTTTATTTGGGTGAATACTACTTCTGAAATTGTACATTTTAAATATTGGCCACATATTTCTTGATTTATTTATCCCTACTTAACTTTTGATGCTACTGATTTAAAGCTACTATAATAATTGATCATGGGTGAATGTTAATCAGACTGCGCAGATATGTAGGAACTTGCTCGCATGCATTTTTGCTAGGTTCACATCCGAAAACTCAGGATTAGAGTCTCCATACTCAAGTGTTGAATTTCAAGGTGTGACAGCTAGCCTAATAGTTTTCAAGACCAATAAAGCATCCCTAACGGCTAGAAAATGCCAACATTTTTTAAAAAAATAGCATGATTATGATCATTTCATGAAATAGTTCATTGAAGATATGATAATGCATATGATCCATAGACTATTCTTGTTAATCATTAAATGTTCATTTAATTCAAACCATCTATTTTGTATGCATTGAGTGGATGAAAAAGTTCATTTGATAGTTGGTGTGAGACCCGACCTGAGTTCGCATGTGTGCATGTGTGTGTGAGAGTATACATCTCGTTTATTTTGGTCTCGCGGTCCTACCGGTCGAATTCGGGCAACCCACGACTTTCGGTTAGCGTTTGTGGTCTTCCTCGAGTTCGGTCATGTAGACCCGACCCGGATCGACCCAAATTTAATGTCATAGCGACCGCATCATCGCCACAGTTCCATTGTCGCATCTTATGCGTAAATTCGACGTGTCCATCAAAAGATGTAAGCCGAGCAATATTTGAACCGTTGATCATGATGTGGGACCCACCCGGTGCTTGTGCACATTCTCCTAGATGGGTAACATCACCTTAGATTCCATCATTACCTATGGCTACCTAGCCTATTACTTATAGCCCTAGCCTAGTAATCTCATTATGGATTTTCTTCCCAAGACCATCATTGGATTCTCTACCCCATGTGCTATGATGGGTTCTCTTACCAAAACTCATAATGACTTTACACCCTCATCATTCCACCTCTACTATTCTTCCATATCTCTCTCTTTCTCTTCCTTCATTTTCTCTTCTCCTCCTTGCAAGATCACCCAAACATCCTACCTTGTTGAAAATTTCAGTCACATTTCTTTCATCTCCCTCCTCATCTAACCATCCACTTTCCATCTTGACCCTTTATCCATGGTCCTCGAAGCCTAAGGATTTCAATGCATCAAGAACTTTAAAGATCCAAGCAAGGTGGGTGTTCTTAAATCTTCCTTCATCTCATCTTTAGAGACTTGTGAGACCCATCAAGTGATGATTGAGGTCCCCCATGTCTCCATGATTGAGGCCAATGGCCTATTTTCTTGCATGCATGATCCATGGATGAGGCCATTCTCCATGGACCCCATCATGGAAATTTCTTTTTATGCATGTCATGTAGAGGTCATCTAGACCATAGATTTTAGTGGGAGAAGGCACTCCCACCATATGATTAATTCCTAGTACATGCATGGACCTAGATCTAGTTTATATGTAAAGCAATGCATGACATGTATTTGTTGTGATAAAGGGAGGGCCTCAACAGTGGCGGAGACCATCCCTTGTGGCCAGATTTTCCTTTTTTTTCCCTTAATCTATCCTTCATTTCTTATGTGTGTGGCCCACTTAGGGGCCCTGGAATATCCAGACCATCCAAGCAAGGTGGATGCCCATGGCTATCCATTCCTTGGACGTTGACACCCTATTTGCTCCTATTTGGATGCATGCAATGGGTTTTGTGAAGGGATTTTTGTCTGAAAGTTTGTGGGGCCCACTGAGGTGGACCACAACACTAATCTTATGGGGTATTTCTCCCTTTAAATCAGTGGTTATGATCAGTTATTTCAAGACATACCTTGCTATTCAGAAAAATTCTGGACTATTTTTGGCATAGTCTATGGACTGATTTGGAGGATGTTTTACCTCCACTATTTGACTATTTTTGGAAGTGTGGACCCCACCTAGAAGTATGACAAATTTCACCCTCATCCGTCCCTGTTTGATCACCTAAAAGGGTGGGCCAAGGAGGGTGGACAGTCCAGATTTTTCTGGAGTGTCCAGCCACACTGTTTGCTGGAAAATCATAAATATCAGCCTGATTTTGAAATGGTGGGCCACCTTTGTAGACCCCACCTTGCTGTATACTTGTATAGGAAGGTTTTCCTTATATTTTTCCAAATTTACATAGACCTGGGCCCACTCAAATGGGGTGCAAAAGTCAGGGACAGTAGCATTGCTGCAGCAAGAAAACAAAAATCTAGACCTTGCTGTCCATAAATTGCAGGAGTTAAATAAAATATTTTTACTATCTTAAAAATTTTAAATTTTTGCAGGGAAGTGTTCAACCCATGGTAAGACCTACCTACAAAATTCCAGGGCCAAAGAATCCCATTTGGCATCCAAAGGGGTGGGCCAACATACTGGACTACCAGAAATTTCTGTTATGCAGTCCAGCAGCATAGTCCCATAAATATAAATTTTTAAAAATATTTTCTAAGAAGGTGGACCATATTTCAAGGTCCCACCATGTTCTAAACTTGATGAGGGACCTTGGGTCCAAATTATAAAAATTTTTAAGGCCCATAACCCACCCATTTGGTTGGCCCAAATTCAGAACAGTTATTTCCAGCAACATTCCACCTTGGACACATTGTAACTCCTGAATTTATTAAAATACTTCTGAGTATCCAAAAATTATGAAAATTTATATGGAGCTGGTACACCTATGGTGGGACCCACTTGCAAAATTTGGGACCAATAGACCCCTGTGCACACTGTGGCAAGGGCCGTACTAGCCCACCATGTTGGGACGTCCAGGTCAGTCTAATTTTCTGGACAGACTGTTTTATTTAAATTAATTAAAATACTTAAGAATATTTAAAAATTCTGAAATTTTGTGGGGGTATGGTTCACCTATGGAAGTATCACTCTACAAATATTTAGAGCTAAGAGACATTCGAGTTGACTGTGGTGTGGCCTGTAAATTTGGGTCAGTTTTGGGCCAAATACCCAGGCCTATGGGACTGCCCACCATGGGACGCCCCTACCTTGGGCTGTTGCTAGACCTGTATTCCAGCAGCCTGGCCCACTGCTAGTGTGTGTTGTGCATTCCCCTCTCATCTGGTGGGACCTACAGTGATGTGTGTGGGTCATCAGGAAATAAATACTATAAATCAATTTAATTGCTGGACTCCAACAAACCTAGAAAGCGGGTGGGCTGAAAATTCAGCAATGAGCCCAATGTTGCCGCCCCATAAATGTCTGTTTTGAGGCAGTATGGCCCATTAGATTTGGGGAAGATTTTAGTCAGTTATCTTACAATTTTAATTTTATTTTAGGCTTAATTAGTACATGATTAAAGGCCCATTCTAATTGGATTCTTCTCGGGCTAGTCTTCTAGTTAATGGGCCTTATAGCCTTGGTTGAGCTGAAACTTTTGATAGGCCCGTTGGGCCCTTGGGTCCTATATTTACCTGGCCATTGTGATGGGTCTTATGGGCCAAATACTCAAGTAGTTGGGCCCCTGCTTGCCCATTATAATAAATCCATACTTGGGCTGAGATGTGAGGCCCAACTTACTTGTGTTAAATATAAGAATTTCCCATATGTTAGGAAAATGGGCTGTCCATTGGGCCCACCACAATGGGTGAACCCATGATCCTTATGGTTAGGCCTAAACTTTACTTGAGGGCCCACTTCATGGCCTATGATTTGGGCTTAGGGTATGGCCCACTAGACTATACATTGCTTAGATTTTAGATCTCTTATCATATGCATATCGAGCTACCTTTTTAGGACCCAGTTAAGGTTGGATGTCCTCCTTGGTGGCCCTAAGGTAGGCCCATAGAGGCCTTTATAGGTGCTTAAAAGCCCACCTTGGGTTGGCTAGAACCATCCCTCTTTAGGGCCATCGCTCTCTCTTAGCATGTGGGCCATCCCAAATTACTGGGCCCCCACTAGAGGATTTCTCTTCTTTTTAGAATATCTGTCTACGTGCCTAGACCTTGACCCTCCTTAGGATGGAGGATTCTATAATTTTCGCAGGTAGCCCACTTACATTTCGTGACCCATATGCATCATCCGTATGAATTGATTGCATTGTGTGGTGGTCATTGAGGGATAGAGTTTCTCCCGTCGTGCACATTGTATGCCTACGGCTAGTGCATGATCTGTGTGTGTGACTCATGCATTGCCATCACATTTCATGATGATACCGCCCTTACTTTATTAGGGCCTTGCCTCCAAAGGGACGTTCGTAGATGGCCGTATGTGTGGACACCAAAAATATTATTTGAGCATACTGGGTACATAGGATGCTCATGGGTGAAATTCTAAAAACTTTCATGGTACCAAGGATCTACTCCAACGCCATGACCGAGTAGAATATATGAGCGCATGAGGGCCTTCTACCGTTAGGCTGTGACTCCCACTGTCGTGTAGTCGGTTGAATAGGGGTGTGGCCTTACCTGCCTGGTGTGAGGAGGCATTGCTAGGCTGAGTCTGACCAGCTCGTAAATGGGTCCGCTACCGTCGGACCCTACTGGTGATTGTTGTCCATAGGCAGGTAGTGAAGTCTCTTACGCTCGTTTGACTGTGCGGGGTCTGTAGAGTGGCAGTCATTCAGTAATGTATTGGACCCCAGTGAATTCCTTACGATTGGAAACGTACTTGATATGTGGTTTGGATATGAGCACTGGCATTACTTGCATTGCATTAGCATTGGTTGTGTAAGCCCCTTCATGCATTTCCTTGGTATGGCGTCTAGTACTCATTGCATGGTATTCATGATAAGCCTTGTAAGGCAAGTGATATTCTCATTGAGAATGTTCTTTTCTTGTACCTCCTGATATTCTTCTTTGCACCATTGACACACACTTTCACCACCCTCTAAGCTTATATAAGCTTATGTACGAATGATGCGTGCAGGTGATCTTAGACAGGCGTCGTAGAGGCAGAGCGTGGAGTAGAGTTGAGCTTGAGGATTCCAGTGTTGTTGATTTCTCTCTTTTCCTATTATCTAATGTATGACCTTTTGGGCCTGATGTAAACTTGTAAAGGTTTAAATTCTTAGTGGATTTTGTGATGTGTGCCCTTTGTTATTCTCAGATATACTTGTTGTGATCTTGGATATGCTCGTATTAGAATAATTATACTGTTATGGAAATCCTCCTTGTAGGATCCCAGGATCGGAACCTGCCTCAGGAGCCGAGAATGGGGTACTACGGAGGCTGTTGCGGCCAGAACCAGCCATTGGGTTCCTTGTGAGTCCGGTTACCCAGTCTGGGGCGTGACAATTGGATATGAAAACCAATCAATGTTAACTGGAATGTCCACAGAGATATTTTAATCCCTAGCCATGGTCATAACCTAAACATGTTTTATTTTTAAAACACTTTCACATGCTAAGATTGGTTAATAATTTGTAACACAAAATTAACTACAAATTAAGAATAAAAAAGTAAGAGAATTGAAATACATGGACACATTGGTGCATATCTTTGGTTACTTTATCTTTTACAATTGTACCTTTTCATGAGAGGGATGTTGTGAAGTTTCACACAAGTAAAGTATTTTTTAGACAGATGTTATCGAGTTTCATATGACTAATAGCACGTCTATTTATTTTATATGTTGTCAAGTTTCATGTGAGAAGAAATATTTTAATTTATTCTATATACCTATGTATACATGAATATTGTTAATAGTCTCTCTCTCTTTTTCTCACACACACACGCACACAATTTCAGAGTTATAAGGACGTTGAACATGACAGTTAAGCTCTAAATAGGAGAAATCCACAATACATTTCTCGAACATAACCATAAATGAAATAAATTTGATGCATAAACCCAGCATGGGATATATGATTTCAAAGTACATATCTATTATCTTTATTAGTTGAAATGACATTGCATTACACGTGTGAAGAGAGAAAATGATTTGTAAAATATGAAATGAAGAGGTAGAAAAACTATTAAAAACGGGAGTTAGTAGTTACTCTAAGAGATTTATGATAGTTGATAATCAAACGTTTTGAAATGTACACCTGGAAGACATTAAATAAATTAAATCATCGAACTCATAGGTCATAATTTAAGTAAATCATCATCCAACTTTTAAATTAACCTAAAAATCATAACCTCTAATTAAGAAGCATTTGTATGTTGAATTTGGACCACTGGATATTTACATGTCGATCATCTATTAATATATAAAATAATTATCCGATTAGAGAAATAATCAATGTTGTTTCTTATTTAAGATACATATAAATCAGTCCCAACAATGTGTAAGTTATGTGAAAAAAAAATGTAAGTATTTTTTTTATCAATCATCATGTTTTGTTGGAGAAATAATATTTTTTTCATTTTTAAAAGCGAAAAGGTGTCAAGCAACCACACAACATCACCTAATTACCACATACCCACTTTTATTTTTAAAATACTTGAATCTTTTTTAATAATGCAATGTTTTATCCATTTAAAAAATCAATAATGTAGTCTATGACTACTTACATATAATAGTGATGGTGATGGGCAAGCATATAAGAGTACTATCTTCTATTTTATTGAAATGATACCAACAGTAAACATGGACATTTATAACACAACATAGAGTTATGAATTATATTACTACAAATTATGAGTTTGTGGATAAAACTATATGTGACTTAAAAGAAAGCAAGCAACATCGTTTAAAGTAATATACTACACACAGCGTAAAAAAAAAATAAAAAAAAAAGCTGTCATTTTCTCAAACTCCCTGTGATATATGGTTTTAATTAAAACAATGCTACAATATAATATGCTAAGTTTTCTATTCATTGCTCGTTGTAAGTATAAAACTCATATATTTGGTTCCTAATCTGCACATGGGATCACAACTAATTTATGCAATCTATTGATCTAATGACCCCCTTATTGGGGTTTTGGCCTGCAGAATCACACAGATGTGTATCTAGGATAACAATCCAAGAGCACCAAGAAATCATAAATAACACAAAGATTTAACGTGGAAAACCCCTGCGGGAAAAAACCACGACACAAAGCGACAAAAAATTCCACTATGAAAACACAAATGACAACGATAGAGGACTTACCCGGTTTAAGCAATCCTCAAACCTCACCTTTTCTCCACCCCTTAAAACCCTAGAGCCCCTTTAGAAACTCTAGAACCCTTTTAGAAATACTTAGACCTCTCAGAATACCTCCGAGTCCCGTATTCACCCCTATTTATAAACTTAGAAACAAGTAGAAACGAAACAGGAAACAAAATTCGCAGAATCTGCATTTCCACAAACAAATCTGCGTAAACCTTCGATGTCATCGAAGAGACACTAAAAGAGTCCTGCGACTGAATATGGATTTTGTAAAAATTCTCGATTACTTGACCCGGATTCTATGTCATCGAATGTAACATCCTTGATTTTCACTGTTTTGGATTTTCAAAAATCCATCAATTTTTATTTTTATTTTTTATTTTATTTAATTAACCTAAATATTACTTAATGACCATTAGCACTCAATGCCAATTTATACAGGGTGTACCAGTGAGGAACCGCACAAGTCCGGTTAATCATGTAACGTCTCATCCAACCAGAACAGTGTACTGAGACGTCCTCGTAGGATTTACCGTAGGACCGTTCGTTTAAACTACTCATGGTTTGGTGCCATAACTAAATTAAGTTAGGATTAGCCCATTAGAGTAGACCAGTTGGGTTGTGATTGGGCCAAGTGCGGGCCGTCAAACCAAATGGCCATTTACACTTGGCAGTAGCCCGTGCGGGCTATACCGCGACATGGGAAGGTCAGAAAATTATAAAAATTCAAGGGAGCATAGATCTCACTGGGCTTGGGGACCATCGCGGACCACAGACCCAGTGGACACCCAGAAGTGTAATCTGGCACTTGCTAGATGCGCCCCACCAATGCCAAAATTAGAATCTGGCACGTGTAAATAAAAACTGAAATGTAAGATATTTCAGCCATCAGATTTCTTCATAATTTACGATGAGGGTCTAATGTATTTTTCTACACCCGCCCACAAAATCTGGGTCCCGATCATGGCACGGTGACCGTTGATCGCAAATCAGACCCGTACGACCAAACCCCATATCCGATCATCCCCAAATTTTACATGGCCCTTCATCGGGCCATGGAGCACCTATCCTATAAGTTTCATGGCCAGAAGACCACCAAAACTGCCTGAGTTATCTAAACAAGCTCTAGACCGCTCGTTGGTGGACCACTAGTTCCAAAATTATAGAATAATGTCCGTCTCATTGGGCTTGACGTCCATCGCGGGAATCGGACCTGGGTACGGTCCAGAACAGGTCAACTTGAGCCAAAGGACGAGTGCATGAGAAATGCAAATACCTTAAAGGAATGAGTTGGAACTTAAGTGAATTGAGTCGTCCACTCTTATGCAAAGTTGAGGATTTCGGACCGTCGGTTTGCAACCAAACTTTACCTATGGAGTAAGGATATTTCCCTTCTCATATCCATATAGCCACGGTCCTGATCGACAATCGGTGACCGTTGAATAGACTTTTTATCATATCTGTCGATCGGCGCATCCAAATGGCTGGCCGATCATATTCATACGTAGATCATCATTAGGGCTAGCTATCCTACGGTGTATATTGACTTGTACACCCCATAGTAGGCCCTAGAGGTTAGAAAGACCCTCTCATAGGTCTAGTATAGTAAAAACCCAACACTTGGGGCCATTGTCACCAAATCTGGCATTATAAAAGGGCCTCATTTGGGGCACCTCTCTCCCCATACGAATTTGCCCTAGAGAAGGAAGGAGAGAAGAGAGAAAAGGGAGAAGAGAAAGAGGAGAAAGGAGGAGAAAGAGAGAGGAAGAAGAAAGGAAAAGAGTATGTGATAGGAGGTGGGGGCCAAGGAAGCTCAAACTTGCAAACTCTCTACCCATTCTCCAAGGAAACCTCCACCAAACCCACCCATGCCAAGAAGAGGAGGAAATGGTGGTTTTACCCAAATCCCCAAACTCTAAGATCTCAAAGAATGAAAATCTCCTCTTAAGGTGCGGACTATTACTCCTAGGTGGTCTAGCACCAATTTCAATATGAGATTAATGATTTTGATTGCTTGGTTGATGTAATTAGAGGATATAGAGAAAAACCTAGGTTTTCATGCTTATTGGAGTGGTGTGGAATTATATGTTTTAATTGATTTCCTCACATGATGTTTGTTCTTGCTTCTTACATGACTTGGTGTAAATTTGTTGATGTCTTGTTGGATTGCTCTTATGATGTTGCCCTATAGCATGCATGCCTTAATTATTTTCTATGCAAATTTGTTTCCCATGAGTTGTGGGAAGTGAGCAACTTCCTCACTAACACACACACACACCATACATGCACCATCACTCATAAATCATGATGTTCTACTTAGTAGATAAATTTGAATTGTATGTGGATGTGTGAGAATGTGATGATGATTTTGCCAGTTGATAACCCTATCCGTTGACTTGTTGTGGACCACCATCCAAACCCTAGGGTTGGTCAAGAAAGCAAGGAGAGTCGAGGCGGTCCCGTTGGTAGGACCGCCTTGAGGCTAAACCCGCGGATTTGGGCGAGTGCGTGAGGGCGACAGTAGTTGGACTACATGGGTTGCATGCACCCGATGTCGTACCGCCATGTACTCGCCTGGACTCGTGCGGTCTAGCCTACCGTTGACCAACCATGATTTGTTAACCATGTTTGCTCACATCTGTATGGAACCTGTGACACCCTACAACCGAGGTAGCCCATCAATAATCCACTGGGAAATGGTCCACAGCCTCGTGAGCCGGGCATGGTGGAATGGGACACTGTGTTCGAGCTGTCGGCCTACGCTGGGGTGACGCGCCTCCCCGTCGTGACCGCGAGCGACCCCATATTCAGCACCCCCATGTGCTTAAAGTCAGGGATGGGGGAAACCCGATGGGGTCAAGGACCGCGGGGTCTCGGCCTCACGCATTGGGGGGCCTTGGCCTCGCAACTAGTTCAGGGCATATGATATGTGGGGTGTGACAGATTCCCAAACCTGCTGGATGAATGGACTTAACTAATAACTCGGCTAACACGATCGCATCGCATCGCACTAGTTAGGATAGCGACTCGGCAGTCGAAGTCGCACTGAAGGAGTGTTGGCATTGGCGATCGTTAGATGTTGTCGCACGAGGGAGCGTTGTTGTGAGGGCATGCATCATATCATGCTGCATACATGCGCATTAATAAGATTACTTAGATGTATGTGATTATATACTTTTCATTAAGACCATATTAAAATTGATGCATATGATAACTTGAGATTAATAGCACCCACTGAGTTGATCACTCACTCCCACTCTGAGACGGTGTTTTAAAACACCAACCAGACCCGTTCATAGATGCAGGTGATACAGATTTCGTGGAGCCTGGCGATGCGAGCCTCGAGGAGGAGGATGAGATCTCTTACTTCCAGCTGATGAACGGGCCCTCATCGGACCTGTAGATGGCGTGTTGGATCGTTGCGCAGAGGGCTCAGCTCTACTCTTGTTGGACATATTATTCTTTTATGATTATGTTGGGTGACACCATGTGCGACCCTTTATTATATTTTTCTTGGTCATGTATATGTGTATATATATATATACTAGTTTCTCTTTCATTTCAGTCGACAGGTGCATTTGTGCTTCATGTTCCAGGAACTCCAGGCTGTGCATTTAAACCTAATTAAATGCATATTAATGAAAACCGATTATAAGTGACCCCGGGAACTCGGGAGTCGAGCGTATGCACGACCCCCAATTTTCAGGGTGTTACATCGAAAACAGACATCAATATGTCCAACGACCAATAAAAGAAATCCCGAAAACATTCGATAGATTGAGCATTATTCAATGTCATCGAAGGTGACATCGAATAGTCAGTCGATGGCATCGACAGACTCTGTATCAGACTAGATTTAAGACATCTAATACAATAATCTCCACCATATCTTCAATCTTCACCCGTAAAGCTACTTGACCTTCTCTCTTATCTCTGCATCTCATCATATCTTTCAATTAAAGCTTCTCGTGCACACTCTGTCCCTCTTTTAGGCCATCGCCAAGCTCAGAGAATTTGTACAAAACTTGAATTTCTCTGAAGAAACGATCTTAGTGAGCATGTTTGTCGGATCTGAACCCACACACCCTACCACAATTGCTCCTGTCTTATCCAAAAATAAGACAGTCTTCTGTACCTCGTATGCAACGAAGTAACCATCTCACCGCCATCCAATATTGTTACCCAGGGTATTTGCTTACAACACTAATAGCCTGTGAAATAACTGGTCTAATACAGACATGGCATGCATTGCCAACCGCATTCGAATAAGGCCCATGAGACATATCCTACTTTTCCTCATCTGTTTTGAGACATGACCTGAGGAAAACTTGAAGTGAGCCGCGTAAGGAACGCTCACCCGCTTTGCCTTGTACATCACATCCTTGATCAATACCTACACAAGGTATTCTACCTGTGATTACTAAAACCTGCTCCTCTTCCAGTCTCTATGAATATCACCGCCAAGAACCTTCTTTGCAGCCCCTGATCCTTCATCCTGAATGTCCCACTTAACCGAGTCTTTAGTACGTTGATTTCAAATATGACATGATTGGAGATCTACATGTCATCAACATAAAATACCTGGCTCACAATGAAGGAATCAAGTTTTATACCACTGCCTAGGCGACAGGTCGTGCAATGACCTCCTGCAAACTTTTCTCAGCCCCTTTAAACTTCGAAGCCTTCTGGTTGCTTCATGTAGATCTGCTCTTCCAATTTTCCTTACAAAAGTTCAGACTCCACATCCATCCTTTCTAGCTCAAGATCACATTGGCCAACCAATGCCAATACGAATCTTATAAACACCTGTTATACCGTTGACATGAATATCACTGAGAAGTTGATCCCTTCTCTCTGAGCATGACCCTTCGCTACCAACCTCGCTCTGTATCTATGTTGTATTCCCTTAAAGATCCACTTGCATCCAATCACTTTTTGGTCCACTAGAAGCTCCACCAGCTCCCATATGTCGATCTGGTACAACGAGTCCATCACATCGAGCATAACCACCTTCCACTTCTCAGCTCCAAGCTCACTTAGAGCCATTTGAATAAAAGACAGATCCCATACGATATTGGAGTCGTTATGTACCTTGCCAATCACCTGTGATTATGCGGTATGATTCTTCTCACAGGTGTCTACTTCACCTGCTCCGCATCTCTGTCCGCGTGTCACATCCTTCCTACCCTACCCACTCATGTGGCTATGCCCAGCATGCCACACACAGCAGAGGTGGAATCCGCTACAGCCACAGCAACTCCACCTTTTGAAGTTCTCTCGATCAACCTGTAAACATTATCAAGTCGTTACGCTCTCATGATCATCCGTGCCCCCTTAGATACTTCAAGGACACCTTCAATACTTGTGAACCCACACCCTGTAGCCTCGAGTGCGCTGAGAAAAACCAGGCTCTTCTTCATATCAAGAACGTGCCTCACCCCCGGTCAGGGTACGCTGTCCCATCAAACATCTTGATACGCACCGTACCAACAACCATAACATTACAGGTACTGTCATTGCCCATAAATACCTGTCCACCATCACACTCTCTGTAGCTAGTGACCAACTCAGATAAGGAGTTATGTGAAAAGATGCCCCCGTGCCTAGAATTTACTCACCCATACAATCATTGTATAGACATTTGATCGTAGACACAAATAAGATATCACCATCACATCCACTCGATCCATCTAAAGTGGCAGCGTTGGCCTCCCTGTACGAAGCCTCAGATTCTTCTCTCTTAGATTTAGGATTTGTACAATCCTTCTTCACATGTCCTTCCATCCTAAAGTTCCAGTACTTTAACTTACCCTTGCCCTTGCCCTTGGATTTGGACCTAGAGCTCGAAGATCATATACATTGTTCAGAATTCTTGTCTCTCGTAATCAGTGCATCGAAAGATATTCCCATGTTGCTGTTACACTTTCTCATGGCCTTCCCTTGAAGAGCTGAGATAACGGTGTCGGCACTCAGGGTTTTATTTATGGTGCACATCGGGTCCTTGAATGACTCATATGATGCCGAAAGAGAATTCAACAATATACATGCTTGTTCTTCATCTTTGATCACTTCTTCCATATCCAATAATTTGTAAACCAATTTATTAAAGTTGCTGATGTGGGCCTCCAAATCTCCACCCTCTGCCATCTTGAAGGTATACCACTGTGACTTCAAGTGTAGGCAATTTTTAGAAGATTTTTTCACATAGACATCCTCTAACTTCGCTCACAACTTAGCCGCAGTTTTCTTCCTCATGACATTGTAGAGAACCTCATCTGTGAGACATAGACGGATGGAGGTTAAAGCATTACTATCAAGGGTCTTCCATTCTTCATCCTTTGTAATGCCCTGGAATTCGGGGGTCGAGCATAACTCAGCTCCCGAGTTCCAAAACATCACTTATGCAACATATTTAATGATGGATGTATGTTGACTGTATTAGTGCATAAAACATGGAATAGATTAAGCCAAAACACATATGATTCAGGGATAAGTGAATAAAGCAAGCGGAAGACTTATAGTAAAATATGTATACAAGTGTAAACCCCTGAATTACATATACAAGCCAGATCGTGTGAAAGTGTTATTTAACAAAATTATAAGTATCAATTACATCATTTCAGTTCCCAAAAAATAATCACATGGTCCCGCACATCAGACCGAGGCTCGCTAGAACCCGTCTGAAAACTGCATATAGGAGAAGACAGCCTCGTCATCATCCAGCTCCCCCTCTGCCTTGGAAGTCGCATCCACATCTGCAACGTCAGAGCCTAAGACAGAGTCTGGTGGGTGTTTAACACCGCCCCAGAAACGTGGGAGTGAGTGATCAACTCAGTGGAACAATAAGGCACTAGTTAACATGTTATCAGTTCAATCAAACAGTAATGATAAAGCAGGACAATTAAATAAATCTTAAGTACTCTTGTTAATGCAAGGATGAATGCAATATGATGCGTGCCCTCATGCGTACACCCTCAGCGTCTTCATCTTACGTTACGCATGACATCGCCTCAAAGTGCGCCACATCTACAAAGCACATGCAAATGCGGTGCATGGATATGATTACCAAGTTGTTATTAGTCCAATTCATACAGCAGGATTGGGAAGCTAAGATACCTTCCTCATATCACCATCCAAACAGTAATCCATACTAGGGTCGTCAATCCTAGACATCTTATACGATCATATATTTGAGGTCGTAGCAAAGGGCTCGTCACCAATCAATGCACGCCTTTCATGCCCTTACTACCACAATTCGGCTCGTCACCTCCTTGCGGTATCCAGGTATGCTCGAGGTCACTACAAAGGGCTCGTCACCAATCAATGTAGGCCGACAGCACGAATATAGTGTCCCATACCACCATAATCGGCTCACGAGTTTAGTTGCTCACTGGTCACTACGGGGAGGCTCGTCACCCCAGCGTAGGCCGACAGCTCGACCACGGTGTCCCATATCACCATGTCCGACTCATGAGTCTTAGTAGATCAAGTACCATAGTTAATTAGGATTTCACTGGTAAGTTTGGTATCCTAGATTCAAACAGTAGCGTCCATACATGGTTAATATACAACGGACAATCGGGTTACTTGACGAACTCGACTAGCACGAGCGCACGTTGAATTGAACGACATAGAGTGCGCAAACACTCCGCGTGGCCAAACCACTGCCGCCAACTCTAATATGGCTCGGGTTCGTCTAATACGTCCTACGTGGCGAAAGCAATCTCAACCACGAATATAGGGTCAATTACCGACTTCCTGGACTAAGGCATAGTCCCAAACACATTACACTACTACAGGTATTCATATGGAATGTAAAACAGTAATGGAACAACAGCTCAATCATGGTACATACTCATCTGAAGAATATCAACTTAACATAAATGTAAGCATATGGAATGCTTGAATTGAAATAACTTGGAATGTAACTGCATAAAGGAAATCATGCGCATCAATAGGAGTATTGAGAATCACTTCTCAATGCCCGCGATAAGTGTAATAAGTTACACTTAGATCATTCATGCATTTCTACAAACACTTAACATACATGGAAACAACATACATGACGTATGTTGGAATACATGCACTTAGACAATTCCTTTTACCAAGGAGTTGTCATACATGCATCTAGCATACATACATGACAAATAATCATGGCAAACATAAGTGCATAATATATACGTATACGGTACTTTATAAATACACCTAGAATACACAAATCTCAATATATCACATGCATATCAGGAAAGCAATGTAAACATAACATTTGGCATGTGAAATCTCATCCATAGCAAGAATAAATCATTAACTGGGATTGAAAGCCTTGAAAACCATAACCTATACACTTAAAGTCCGCACCTTAAGCCAGAAAAGAAACACCGACTGATTTAGACGAGTTGTCTTCGTAGACGGCGAAAGAATACCCTAAAACAAAGATAGAAATGAGATACAACAACACTAAGACTAGTCTAAGCTCTAACACAGGTTAGGGTTAGGTTAACTTACCCCAAAAGAACTCAGAATCGTCAGAAGAACGATTCAAAGTGAAGGTTCAAAGATGAAGAAGAACAAGGAAGAATCCAAGATGATTCACCAACTTATCTCTCTCACTTTCTCTCTCTTTTCCACTCTCTTTCCAAGCTAGGGTTAGAGAAAAATCGTATGAAAATGAGAGCTAGGGTTTAAGGACTATATATAGGCCTTAGAATGATGAAAATAACCCCAGGGTTAAGGTATACTTAGGTTATAACCAAAGTAAGCCTTTCTCGATCCAACGAAGCACTTCTGGTGGGCCTATAACCACAAAAGGTCGAACTTAAGCTCCTTGACCATGGATCTAGGTCAAGCTGAGTTTTCATACCGACCGGCTCTTCAGATCAGCCGTGGCGGACCACACTCAATTCAACGGTCACGGAATCTCGATCAGGTCCACAAGCACTAGGATATGCCTGGGCCAACTATCCTGATCAGAGGGTGAAATTGGGTCAGAATCCAACGGTCAGATAGCTTAAAATCGTCGTGCAAGCGACACGACTCAGATTTCAATAAAAGCTTAATAAATTCCAACCGTTCTCACACTCTTCACTCCGAGCTCAAGCAAATCGACCCAGAATATCAGATGGACTTGATTTTCGAGGAGATAGTCAAGCCCAACTCGGTGACCGCAATAGCCTAAGATCATCGCCATCGGACTTTCGACGCGTGGTCTAGGTCCGATCCAGATCTTCCAAAAATTTCCCAGAACAACTGGATTTAGCGATGGATCCCAGATTTCAGAGTAACGTAGCGCTCACTAATCTACATGTTTAGAGCCATGCAGATACAATTTAAAGTGATTGATGCGAATTTCACAAGCAATCGAGTAAAGCGCTAATTACCCCAAAACAACTACTTAAGGAAAGATTAGCACAAAAATTCCAAGGTCGTTACATCCTTCATAGTCGGTTTCCGCTCCTCAAGAGCCTTAGTTTCACCTTGCTTGGTTAATATGGTAATCATCTTAACCTTCCATAACTCAAAATTATTTTTACCTGAGTACTTCTCAATATCAAACTTAGTATTTTCCATTATTACTAATCCTCTAAATTCAGATCTATGCCCCAACAATTACTCCGATACCACTTGTTGGGGTTTTGGCCTGCAGAATCACACATATATGAATTTAGGATAACAATAACAAGTAACATAGATATTTAACGTGAAAAACCCTTGCGGAAAAAAACCACAGTACAAAATGACAGAAAATTTCACTATGAAAGCACAGATTACAAAGATAAAGGACTTACTCGACTTGAGCAATCCTCAAAACTCACCTTTTCTCCACCCCTTAAAACCCTTTGAGCCCCTTTAAAAACCCTAGAACCCTTTTAGAAATACTTAGACCTCTCATAATACCTCTTAGTCCCATATCCACCCCTATTTATAGACTTAGAAATAAGTAAAAAAGAAACAGGAAACAAAATTTGCAAAATGTGCGTTTCCGCAAACGAATTTGCATAAACCTTCAATGTCATCGAAGAGACACTAAAAGAGTCCAGCGACTAAACATGGATTTTGCGAAAATTCTCAATTACTCGATTTGGATTCGATGTTATCGAACGCCCTTTGATGTCATTGAAAATAGACATCAATATGTCCAGCGACAATAGAAGAAATCCTGAAAATATTCGATGGATCAAGCACTGTTCGATGTCATTGAAGGTGACATTGAACAATCAATCGATAGCATCGACAAACTCTATATCAGACTAGATTTAAGACATCTAATAAAACACCCCTATATGTGTTAAACCATTTATGAAAAAGAAAACTCTTCATTTAGTCAACGCGTGCTTAGCTTTTTACCATTAACATATAAATACAAGGTTAAGAAGAAATGCATTAATAGTCCGCATTAAATGGAGAAAAGTTAATAATTAATCGTTAGTATCTTTTAATTTTAGAGATTTTTTTAGCATGGTTCATATATAATAGGAAATATCATATTAATGGCCTAGATAAACCAATAATGGACCCCACATGTACAAATATAAAAATTGTTTATTAATAGTAAATAATAAATTTTACCGCTAATGTTAAAAAATGATGAAAGATGTTGATACGTTGGACATATAATCTGCACTAAATAGGAAAATATATTATTATATGTAGTAGAAATCAACATTTATTTGTTCAGAAGATAACCTGTTTTTTTGGTCATGAGAGGTTTCGTGAGAAAACCCAAGTATTTAATTAGTAGACTTTTTTGTGGCCTATCATATTATTATTTCCATGTGTACATATTTATTCATTTTTTATATTTTGAATTTCTTCGATGTTTGTGCATGAATGTGATCATAACATGATAATGTATGCATATAAATACTCGGATTGGCTATCATAGTGAGATGCGGCTGATATTTGTCAATTAATGCATTGGTTTGCTTTTCACATGACGTAAACCATTATGCAAATATACACAAAAAGAGTGATGTATTTTTATGTACATATGAGATTTACTTGCACCCTAATTCATGAGATGATTACCACAAGTTTTCAAATAAACTAGTATAATCGACTCCACACCCACTCAAATCATGTAACATATATATTATAGTGTGGATGGATCACTAGTTAATCAAACATATCCCACATAATGATTACATTGAGGATGGACCCCTAAACACTTACGATGTGTTAGTTGAGTCACATGTGTTGTAAGAACAATTACTTATAAGTGATCGATTCCAATCTAGTTGTTGTGCGAGTATACTAGTCTCGTCGATGACTCTTATGTCCTTATCGCTCTATATTATATAACACAGTTGCAATAAGGTCATAGTACTTTGATATGCATTCTCATGACCATGAACACATATTCTATTAGGTTAGAAACAAATTGAGAAAGTAACAAAGCCAAAATGGATCACAAGACATGCCAGCGAAAGATAATACATGACTGCACATTAGTGATTATACACAAGAGGTTTATTTAAGACGTTAGATTGAATAGACAGACAAATTTTATTGCAAAATATTTTTTAATATTAATATTTTTTCAGTAAATTTTTTTAAAGAAATTGAATTTTACAAAATAGTTCCTATAGTACCCGATATTCCGTACTAGTACTTTTTAAGAGTAGAAATTACGTTACTCCATCTTTTACTTTTTCTTTACAACAAAGTAAAAAATTAAAAGTTTTGGAACCCATGTGTAATGTGTCTCACATCCAACGCATGTAAATATGCACACCAATATTATTATTAGACAAATAAAACATATAGTAGATTTAATTGTACATTGGACCAACCCATAAAAGATAATATACACCATTTAAAATATCCCAATTTAGTTATAGCCCATTTAATAATTCGATTAACTTAATGTTGTGTTCGTGTTATCGCCATAGCATGGTGTATATATTCAACAGTTTGATGTTACACACATCCCGTATGGGCCCCATAAGTATTGAAGTTCACTACTTTTTAAAGAAAAATAAATAAATAAGGGTATTTTTGTAATTTTATTCTTTGAAAAGCACCTCAATATAATTTCTAATCGTAGATGCATTAATTAGTAAAAATATAGACTTCTCGTGAAATTTACAGTAAAAACCCTTAATAATATCATATTATTATTTTCAATATGTTTTAATTAATCAAATTCTCAAAAATAATATATACTCGATCTCAAAAATAGATAAGTGTAAATCACAAAAAGAGCATTAGATTTATGTGTATACACATATAGAATTAAATGTACTTAATTAAGTGTGACCAGAATAACGATCCACAACAAATGATTAGAGATTGGGATAAATTGTCTTTGGTCCACTTGTAGATTTGGTCTAATGTCATCTCTTAAGGAGTATTATAGTCATCAAAATCTCACACTTCATCTACTCAATTGAAAGATGTATATTGGACAGTGTTAATATGATGAAGCATGGTAATTTGGTATACTTACTTACGATCATAATTAAGCATAATTAAGAGGCATTGGAGTCCTTTTAATTGAGATTTTCCTATAATGAAAACCTGTAAATATAAGTACATAGATTTAGTTTTAAACATTACTTTCTCTCTTGTCAAACTCTAGCCTTATGAGAAATTAATTTTCTCATATAAACCGTATCCACCAAATCTAGATATCTCATAATATGCATAGTATTATATTCTATCAAAGTTGATAATCAACATCTCTGATAAGTTTTTCTTTGTTTTCATATACGTTTTCACGCAATAAATGGGACAATCGTGGTTACGCATTCAAGGTAATTTTATTTTTTAAAATTTTAAAATCTGTGTATTTTATAATGCTTACACATACACAAATGATTAAAGATTTTTTGAAAAAAAAAATGTTCCAATTTAATAGTCATGAATAACAAAGTGACAACTAATATTTTTTCTTTTTAGGTGAGGGTACATTTTGTTGCATTAAATATCATGAAATTTCATGATATTTCATAATTAATTAATTTAATTTAATGCAAACTTCCATCATATGTCGTAAAAATTGGTGCAATTAAACACACTAAATTCTACTCTTGCCTAAGACTATAAATTTTAAAAAATAAATTATCAGGCATTGAACAATGCGCTTGGACATAATAAGAATTTTATTGTCACTTTGGCTTGCACAGACGGTAAATGACTCAAGACTCGACATCTTGTCATAAGTGAGTTTTGGGAATCAAATTGTCTGCTGATTCAACTTTATGGGACTCACCACGATGTATGTGCTTTATCCACACTATCCACCCATTTTTCCAACTTATTTTAGGGCATGGGCCAAAAAAAAGAGGTAGAACCAAAGCTCAAGTGGGCCACACCATAAGGAAACAACAGTGATTGAATGCTTATCGTTGAAAACATCTTGAGGGTCGTAGAAGTTTTGGATCAAGTTGATATATTTGTTTTCTCCTCATCCAGGTCCATGTAACCTTATGAACAGGTTAGATGACAAACAAATATCATGGTGGGCCCTAAAAGGATTTTAACAAAATTATAAGCATCATTTCCCGTGAGTTGGTTCACTTAGGCCCTGAATCTACCTCATTTTTAGGCTCGTGCTTAAAATGAGCTAACAAAATGGATGAATGATGTGAATAAAACACATACATCGTGGTGGACCCCACAAAGGTAGGTCACTAGGGATATCTCCGATGATTCAACCACTAGGCAATCTGCTTTCCTTGAGTTGTGGGTGAATTGGCCAGACTCAGCATATTAGGAATGACTCATGGTGTGGACCTAGATTATGTCAAGATCAATCCTATTCAACTCAAACAAGTCATAAGGGATTTGGACGAGTCCATTTCAATATTCTGTTGTATTTATGTTAGCAGTTAGGATATACATTTTCATTTATTGAGAGACTAGTATGAGTGGCATGGGACTCATTCTAGCCATCTCAATAGTCTACCATATTTCTATCATTAGTTAGGTCATATATTTTCATTTATTAAGAGATTCAAATGAATCACATGGTATTCATCCAAGTCTTAAAAACATCTTAATAGTCAACTTATTTATGTCCTTGTTTGTATACACATTTTCATTTGTTGGGAACATTTTTAAAAAATACTTTGCCTATTCACGTGTCCAATATAAAGAATTAACAATAACATGACTCCATTTTTCGCGTGTATTTCCTCATGAAATTGAATCGCATAGCCACTTGATTATATGTATGGGCCACAACCTAAAACTTATTTGGCGTAGGTCCCACTAAACCAATGGGCCACATGAATCTTCACACCATAGTAACCATCCATATGGATAACAAAGAAATGTTTCTGAAGAATTACTCCGGTTTAGGCCATGGTAACCATCCATCCATCCATCATCTTAGCCTTGTCTTTATTATTATTTTTATTTCTTTTGGGGTTAGCTTGTTAGTACACACCCATGTCAGTACACACACTCCATGTTAGCCACCCCGATCGATACTAAGACCTCAAGTTGTGAAACGAGGTATCTCCACTCAGTCTGCCAATTGAGCTATGGATCTGGGTGTTCTTAGCCTTGTCTTAGTTAATTAGAGTTAGCTACATGAATTTCATTATGCAATTTCACTCTATCAACGGTCAGAATGTCATGTTGTTTTGATTCACGATGGAAGTAATGGCTTAAGTTTATCCAGGTTAGGGGTTGACAATTATAAAAGTTGATTACAATCGAGTGTTATTTGATAGTCTAAGTATGTAAATTTATTACAATCAACGGTGGTAACCATCTGATGCATGGCTTTGGATGGCTATAGAAAATATGGCTAAATCAAAGATGGATTGGATCATTCCATGAGTTTGAGTTTTGCATGGTAGACTGTAAAATGTGTTCTTAAGTTAATAGACCATTCAGATGGATCAATTGGACTATCTAAATGAACCGTTGCAACTAGGAGCACAATAAGTTATGGTGTTCTGAGAGGGCGCGGATTGGATACTGACAAGGCCAGTAGCCAAATCGCTACTATGGTGACGTCACCATGCTCTGTGGACCCCACCATGATGCATGTGTTGTATCCATACCGTCCAACCATTTGTATAGATTGTTTTATGGCATTACAATGACATAGATCTAAAGTTCAAGTGGACCCCACCACAGAAAACTGTGGGAGCAGTCACACCCACCGTTCAAAACTTCTTAGGGCCCACGGTAATTTCCCATCAAGCTCCCACAGTAGTTTCCCATCAAGCTGATATTTTTTTTTCACTTCATATCTATCTCTATGTTAACTTATGAATAGGTTGTATCTCAAAAATACATCACGGTGGGCCCTATAAATGTTTCAACGGTGGGTGTGACTGCTCCCACGGTTTTCTGTGGTGGGTCCACTTGAAATTTATATCTAGAGAAATTTTGGGGTAGGAGAAGCTACTTTAGCCAACCAACCTGGTTATTTTCCAAGATTCCATCAAGTCGATGACCGTGAAATGCATGGAAATGACCGTGAAGTGCATGAAAATGACCATGAAGTGAAGGGAATTGACTATGAAATACATGGAAATGACCGTGAAATAAAATAGAATCGCCGGAAATGACCGTGAAAAGCATGGAAATAACTGTGAAGTGAAGCGAATTGACCGTGAAATGCATGGAAATGACTGTGAAGTAAAGCGAATTGACCGTGAAATGCATGGAAATGACCGTGAAGTGAAGGGAATTGACCGTGAAATGCATGCAAATGACCGTGAAGTGAAACGGAATCGCAGGAAATGACCGTGAAATGAAACGGAATCGCCGAAAATGACTGTGAAGGAGAATTCCCTTTCATTTCACGGTCATTTGCATGCATTTCACGGTCAATTCCCTTCACTTCACGGTCATTTCCATGCATTTCACAGTCAATTCACTTCACTTCACGGTCATTTCCATGCATTTCACGGTCAATCCCGGCGATTCCATTTTGATTCACTATCATTTCCATGCATTTCACGATCAATTCCCTTCACTTCACGGTCATTTCCATGCATTTCATGGTCATTTCCCTACACTTCATGGTCATTTTCATGCATTTCACAGTCAATCCCGACGATTCCGTTTTGATTCATGGTCATTTCCATGCATTTCACGGTTAATTCCCTTCACTTCACAGTCATTTCCATGCATTTCACGGTCAATTCGCTTCACTTCACGGTCATTTCCATGCATTTCAAGGTCAATCCTAACGATTCCGTTTTGATTCATGATCATTTCCAAGCATTTCACGGTCAATTCCCTTCACTTCACGGTCATTTCCATGCACTTCACGGTCATTTCGCTTCACTTCACGGTCATTTCCATGCATTTCACAGTCAATCTCGGCGATTCCGTTTTGATTCACAGTCATTTCCATGCATTTCACGATCAATCCCGGCGATTCTGTTTTGATTCACGGTCATTTCCATGCATTTCACAGTCAATTCCCTTCACTTACAGTCATTTCCATGCATTTCATGGTCAATTCGCTTCACTTCACGGTCATTTCCATGCATTTCACGGTCAATCCCAGCGATTCCACTTTGATTCACGGTCATTTCCATGCATTTCACGGTCAATTTCCTTCACTTCATGGTCATTTCAATGCATTTCACGGTCATTTCCCTACACTTCATGGTCATTTCAATGCATTTCACGATCAATCCCGACGATTCCGTTTTGATTCATGGTCATTTCCATGTATTTCACGGTCAATTCTGTCACGACCCAAACCCGAAGATCGGATTCACATGAATCTCGATCGTCAATCTGGTGCCGACAGCCTCCGTAGTACCCCATTCTCGGCTCTTAGCGTCCATACGCCTGATTCCGATCCTGGGATCCTACCAGGATGATTTTTTTTATATACATTTATCTCGTAATAAGCATAACCACAAGTATACTCAAATCATAAAGGTAACATCATCATCACATATCCACTAATATAATCATTTGAATACAATGCTGAAAGAGAAATACATATATCAAAAATCAAGCTCCAGAAGACCGCTGCACGCTCCAAGCTCAACAATGCTGTAACCTAACATCTCCTGCACGCATCTATCGTGCATAAGCTTATAAAAAGCTTAGAGGGTGGTGTAAGTGTGTGCACAAGATAAGTGCCAAGTATTCAATACAATGTCATCATCATACGGTACCGAAAATACTGGTAATCCATAAATCATACAATATCGGAATAAACAGATATACGGACAAGATCATGAATTATCAGAGTAAGCAGAAATACTGACAAGAGCAGGAATTATCAAAGTAAGCAGAAATACTGACAAGATCATAAATCACATGATAACAGAGTAAGCGAAAATACGGACAAGTCCATGAGTCAATCAATATCAGAATACGCAATATCGGACAACTATTCAAATGAAGAGTCATAAAGAGCTAAACATCAGATGTCGAGGATGCAATGCAATATGCAATTCCTGATGAGCTCACGAATAGCGCCAGCCGTACCGAGACCACATAAATGCAGAAACACAGTAATCGAAAATGACATATGCCACGGATGTAATGCAATATGCGGTGCGAATGGCATGACCATGCAGGAGTGTGAAGTCGGGATGATAGTACGTAGTATCGCAGGCTATGGGGTCCATCACAAAGGATTTCTATCCAAACAAGTCACATACCTAAATTTAGATAGTCAAACCCAATGTGGTAGACTCCTGATCTCAGGTTAGTCGCGTGCCTAACCGAAATCCTGGCCATGCGAAGGTACACAACAATTAGTTGCGCACCACCAGCCCGAGTGGATAGTGAATGAAATGAATGTATGAATGAGTATGTAACTCCTGCTCACTAAATCCACATATAAGTACAATTCATCTCTGGGATCATCACCGGGGTTTAGTACACTCAAAATGGCACTGTCTCTCTCCCAGCAGCACAGTCCAAGTGAGCGTAAGAAACCTCACTATCTGCCTGGCCAATAGTCTGTCAATACTTATCCTGCACGTCGATAGCGAACCCATTCACGAGCTGGTCAAACTCAGCCTAGTAATGCCCCCTACCCTTGGGCAGGTAAGGCACACCCCCTCCCAACCGACCACGACACAGTAGGAGACGCGACCTCCTGGTATTCGGCACTCGGGCGCTTATGTATCCACCCGGTCTCGAAGTTGGGGTGTCTCCTAGCCTCGGAAGTTTAGGAATTTTCACCCAAGGACATCTATGGCGCCCGTATGCTAGAAGTAAACATTTTCGGTGTCCCATCTAGCCATCCACGATATGCCTGTGGAGGCTACAGCCCTGATGTCACTAGGGCACACAATGCAAGATGCATGAGTCATACAATACAGTCATGCATCAATCCTGAGCATACCGTGCACTCATATGAGATAACCTCTGCCTATTAGGGTGTCTCATAACAATCTGCCCAACGACATATGCAATGGTCAACCACATCTCATAACAAACATGCAGATGATGCGTATGAGCATGTATGATGATGTTATGCTGTCACATACTCATAATCAATATCAATAACTGGCCTCAACAATTGGCTTCGACAATGTGGACATTTAACCAACATTGCCCCTAAGGAATAGCTCACATAGAGCCAAACATATAATGGGCCCATGACCTCACACAAGGGACAAATATACAACACCATGGGCCTCACTCAAGAGCTTAATACACATTACGATGGGCCTTTCACATGGGCCTAACATACATCACAATGGCTCCATAGCCTAGCCCTCAGGCACACCACAATGGGCTTCGTACAATCATAATGGGCCGCGTCATATGGGGCTAATACGCACCACATATGTTACATATACATCACAATGGGCCTCAACTACGAGTCGCATATACACCGTATAGATCTCGACAATCGGCCTCGCTCAATCGGAATCGGCAATCGGTCACGACAATCGGGATCGATCGATAATCAGAGTCGGCAAATCGGTCACGACAATTGGATTGATCGATAATCAAAATTAGAAAATTGGTCACGTCAATCGGGATCGGCAATCGGTCACAACAATCGGGATCGATCGATAATCAGAGTCGGCAAATTGATCACAACAATCGGAATCGGTAATCGGTCACGACAATCGGGATCGATCGATAATCAGAGTCGGTAAATCGGTCACGACAATCGGATCGATCGATAATCAAAATCGGCAAATCGGTCACGGTAATTGAATCGATCGATAATCAAAATCGGTAAATCGGTCACGGCAATCGGAGTTGGCAATCGGTCACGATAATCGGCATAAAAACAAGGCGGGATCCATAAATAAACAGCCGATCAACCATAATATAAAGATCGGTCCTCAGCCATGGTTATATCAAATCCGATAGCGCGAAACCATCCGTTTATGGCGAATGGAGCTCACTTATTTGGGTTAACCCACAAGAGAATTATGAGAATGGGCCTAACAAGGCCTAAGGGAAGGTCACAATGTAGACATCCAACCATCATTGCCCATCAATGTGGACATTTAACCATCATTGCTTCTAAGGAGTTGCCCACATAAAGCCTAACGTATCGTGGGCCCATGGCCTCACACAATGGCTCAATACACATCACCATGGGCCACACTCATGGGTCGCATATACATCATAATAGGCCACATCTCAGGGCCGAAAACGCATCTCCATGGGGTCACATCACATGAGCAACATCGTAACGGGCCGCATTACCTCAAGTGGACCACATCACATGGGCCGGCCTTAAACACATCGAGTAGGCCGCATCAATGGGCCTCATATATAATATATCGGGCCTCGCTATCTGGGCCATAAATACATCACAACGGGCCACACCCATGGGCTTCGAATACATCACCATGGGCCTCGCCCATGGGCCTCGAATACATCACAATGGGCCACATCACATGGGCCTAACACACATCACTATGGGCCACATCACATGGGCCTAATACACATCACTAAGGGTCGCATCACATGGGCCACAAATACATCCAGGTGGGCCCCATAGATGGGCTATAAATGCATCCGGGTGGGCCCACCATATTCTCCATCCAATCTGGTCATAAGGTCACAAAGACCTGGATTAAGAGAGTAAACAAATTTCATATAGATCCAAAACTTCTGTGACCCAAAAAGGGTATCAATGGTAGACGTTCAAACCTCCACTGTTCCTGTGGTGGGGTCCACCTGATATACGAATCTGTCTCAATTTTGTCTCAAGCCTTAAGGCGAGCTCACCCTTGGATGGATGGTTGGGATGTAACACCTACATCTTGTAGGACCCATAGAACTTGCTGACATCATCGCAACAGATGGGTCCTACCATTTGAACGGTACAGATGAATCACATACATCGCGTGGGACCCACAGAACTCGTTAATGTCAATTAGCTTGGGACCCACAGAACTCACTGACGTCAATCAGCATGGTGGGCCCCACATTACGGACGGCTTGGATTTACTACATACATCAACACCTGGACAATGTGGCTACAAAAAAAATACATCACGATGGTCCTCACCGTCCAGCGGATCCAACACATATCTCATACATGGTCCCACATGAGACCCACCACCTACGTATACATGTATATGATATACTTTATTATCATTATTATTTTATTTTTATTTTTTATTTTTAAAAGAAACACCAGCATCCAGATGGATGGACGCTGGATAAACTACATATTTCGTGTGGCCCACCGTCCAAGCAATGGACGGTGGAATACAAAACATACATTATGGTGGGTTCGGACGACCTGCTGGCATCCACAGCAGTGGGGCCCACATGGCTTGGTGGTGTCACTACACCAGCCAAAAGCTGATGCTGGTACCCAACCAGTCCGCTGCAGCAGGCAGCCCCCCCTCCCCCCCTTAGATCAAATGGATGGACGGTTGGGATGGGGGCGCATCCACACATGGGACCCAGAACTTGCTGACGTTGGACTGGCAGTGGGTCCCACCAAGTGAACGGCTTGGATGTGTTAACGCCAAGAGGGGCAGTGCCCTGCTGCTGGCCGTCCAACCCATGGACGGCCCAGCTTAAAAGAAAATGGATGGACGGCATCAGATGCATGGTTGGGCGTGGCTACTATTCAGCGCATGCCAACCCTTGAATTTTAAAAGGGGTGGGTCCCACGTGAGGGCCCCACACGATATAATATAATATTATTATATTAATAATTATTATTATTGTTATTTAATGCATACAGCGTCCAGGCCCTGGACGAGCGGCCTGGATGCATAATACATAGAGGTGGGTCCCACCATCAATGAACGGTGTGGATGCACCACACGTATGTCTTGAGTGGGGGCCCACGTCCCATACGGGTGGTCAAGACACTTATGTCAGGGCCCCACATCAGATGGATGGCGTCGATTAAACACATACCATGGTGGTCCCAGGACTTAATGACGTCACTACCGCAGCAACAGCATGCTGCTTGGGACCCACCGTCCTAGGCTTGGACGTTGTGGATCCAACACATCATCAATGTGGGTCCACACGTGTAGGACCCACCAGGATAAGGCTGTTGTCAGTATTTTCCTTCATTCATGTTGCTGGACGGTACCAGCATTTGGGCCGTCCAGACCTGCTGGGCTCAGTCCAGGGACGTCCTCCCCTGGCTGGATGGTGTGGATTCAATCATGCATCAAGGTAGGGTCCACACGTTAGTGGGCCACCCCACTCTCATAAATAAAAATAAAAATTCAAGCTGATGTTAGTGATTTCCCTTTTGTCTAGATCAGCCCAGAAACGGGCAGCAAGGTGAATCTTACGGTCCGGATCATCCTGCGTGTATCATTAGGTAGGCCACACATCTAGAGAGAGAGAGAGAGAGAGAGAGAGAGAGAGAGAGAGAGAGAGAGATCGGTGAGATGGAGGGACCTCGCCACTATGGGCCCCTCTTTGATACGACACATACATCAAGATGGGTCCCACATATGTGGGCCCTCAAATCATAAATCAAATGAATAAAATCACCCACCTTTGATTGCCTATTCCTTCTTCCGCCTATGCACTCTAGTTCGCCAATGGGACGATTTCGACGGTTGAGATGATGATCCAAGGGGTGGATTGGGTGGTAGGAAGGTGGGCCATGCCAAGCTTCTCTCATGGAGCTTGGACGATGGATTCTCATGGGTTATGTGAGAAAGAGAGAGAGGTGTAAGGGAGAGAGATGGGTGTGATGGGTGTGAATGAGTGATGTGTACTTGTGTAAGAGAGAGTACTTGTGTAAGAAAGAGTTGACTTTAAGGGAAAAGTGGTTGTACTTGGGGATGGGTGAGTGATGGAGTGTGATGTGTACTTGATTGATGGAGTGATATGACGTGTCGTAGAGATTCCCTCGGTATTTGCAACGTGCGGCATTTTTCTCGAACTGAACGCGGGCCTCCATCTCCTGGCTCAGGTATCGCCTTAGTAATACACGGCGTCGGAACCGCGACGATGGCGCGGTCGCACTGGTACAAGTCTCGAGTCGAGCCGACTCTGATATACAGGGCACGTCTCAGGATCGCACGCAAACGCTGATAACAGATCGCAGGTCGCCGGAATTCGAATTGGAGGATCGCGGGAGGCTACAGAACGGTACGGTCTAGGATACGGGCTTGACAAATTTCCTTCACTTCACGGTCATTTTCATGCATTTCACGGTCAATTCGCTTAACTTCACAGTCATTTTCATGCATTTCACAGTCAATCCCGGCAATTCCGTTTCATTTCATTGTCATTTCCATGCATTTCACGGTCATTTCCAAGCATTTCCCAGCGATTCCTGAGACCTCAACCCGAGCCCAACCCAAGTTTTATCGGGTTGGTGTTTGTATGGCCTAACTCCAAGACTAAACCCAATACATCCTGCCCAAGCCCAACCAATGTCGGGTCGATCACAGGTTGGTCGGGTTGAACCCGCCCAACTTTCAGCCCTAAAATCATATATGATACGTCAAGTAACTAATTTTGGTTTAGAAGATATTCTTGTCATATGAATAAAGAAACAAATGGAAAAAAAAAAAGACAAATTTTTTTTTATATGCTTATATATACATATTTATATAAATATGTGTTAGAGAAAAATATAGGTAGAATAAAATTCTCCATGTAAAAAACTATATATATATATATATATATATATATATATATATATATATGGGAAAAGGTATTATGCGGTCGTGCTCATGGGAACTTCCCATGAGGTTGAGCTGTGTGGGCCCAACCGTGATGATTGTCGACCATCAACACCGTGCATTTGATGGGTCCCCTTTAAATTATGGGATGCCAAAAATCAGCCGTATACAGAACTCAGATGGGCCATACCATCTAAAAGCATGTGAAGACATGCCTAAAACATATAAATGCACTTGGTGGGGCCCACCTGAAATTTGGATGCGTCTGAAACTTGGTCTTAACTCTCATCCAAGTGGGACACACATAATGGATGGGCTAGATTTGCAAACCACATCTCGGTGGGCCTAATAAATGATTATGAATTTTTTAATGGAGGGTAGCCCCTCTCAACTTCTGTATGTGGTGTGGCCCATACAAGTCACAGATTGACTTGATTTTTGAAACCTAGGCCCACCATGGAATGGTGCATCTGACTGATGGGGTAGATGTTCGACAAGCATCATGGTGGGGCCCACACAGCTCGACCTCATGGGAAGTTCCCATGAGCTCGAGCACATAGTACCTTATATATATACAAGGTACTATGCGCTCGAGCTCATGATAACGTCCTATGAGGTCGAGCTGTGTGGGCCCCACTGTGATGCGTGTCGACCATCAACATCGTGTATTTGATGGGTCCCCTTTAAATAATGGGATAACCCAAAAATCGGCCGTATACGGAACTCAAGTGGGCCATACCATCTAAAATCATGTGAAGACATGCTAAAAACATATAAAAGCACTTGGTGGGGCCCACTTGAGTTTTGAATGCTACTGAAACTTGGTCTGAACCCTCATCCAAGTGGAACACACATAATGGATGGGCTGGATTTGTAAACCACATCTCGGTGGGCCCAAAAAATGATTATGAATGTTTTAATGGTGCACGGCCCCTCTCAACTTCCGTATGTGGTGTGGCCCACACAAGTCACGGATTAACTTGATTTTTGAGACCTAGCCCCACGATGGAATGGTGCATCTAACTGATGGGGTAAATTTTCGACACGCATCACGGTGGGGCCCACACAGCTCGACCTCATGGGACGTTATCATGAGCTCGAGCGCATAGTACCTTTTCCCTATATATATATATATATATATATATATATATATATATATATATATATATATATATATATATATATATATATATATATATATATATATAAAGGTAGAATGAAATGCATGGAAATGACCGTGAAATGAAACGGAATCATTGGGATTAACCATGAAATGCACGGAAATGACTATGAAGTGAAGGGAAATGACCATGAAATGAAACGAAATCGCCGGGATTGACCGTGAAATGCATGAAAATGACCGTGAAGATAAGCGAATTGACCGTGAAATGCATGGAAATGACCATGAAGTGAAGGGAATTGACCATGAAATGCATAGAAATGACTGTGAATCAAAACGGAATCGTCGGGATTGACCATGAAATGCATGGAAATGACCATGAAGTGAAGCGAATTGACCGTGAAATGCATGGAAATGACCGTGAATCAAAACGGAATCATGGGGATTGACCATGAAATGCATGGAAATGACCGTGAAGTGAAGCAAATTGACCGTAAAATGCATGGAAATGACCATGAAGTGAAGGGAATTGACCGTGAAATGCATGCAAATGACCATCAAATGAAAGGGAATTGACCGTGAAATGCATGGAAATGACCGTGAAATGAAACGGAATCGTCGGAAATGACCATGAAGTGAAGGGAATTGATCATGAATTGCATGGAAATGACTGAGAATTGAAACGGAATCGCCAGAATTGACTGTGAAATGCATAGTAATGACCGTGAAGACCATGAAATGCATGGAAATGATCGTGAAGTGAAGGGATTTGACCGTGAAATGCATGGAAATCACTGTGAAATAAAACGGAATCACCGGAAATGACCGTGAAATGCATGGAAATGACTATGAAGTGAAGGGAATTGACCGTGAAATGCATGGAAATGACCGTGAAGTGAAGGGAATTGACCGTGAAATGCATGGAAATGACCGTGATGTGAAGGGAATTAACCATTAAATGCATGGAAATGACCATGAAATGAAACGGAATTTCCGGAATTGACCATGAAATGCATGGAAATGACCGTGAAGTGAAGGGAATTGACCATGAAATGCATGAAAATGACCGTGAATTGAAACAGAATCGCTGGAATTGACCATGAAATGCATGGTAATGACCGTGAAGTGAAGGGAATTGACCGTTAAATGCATGGAATTGACCGTGAAGTGAAGGGAATTGACCGTGAAATGCATGGAAATGACCGTGAAGTAAAGGGGAATGGCCGTAATTAGCCATGAAATGCATGGAATTGACTGTGAAGTGAAGGGGAATCGCCGGAATTGACCATGAAATGCATGAAATTGACCGTGAAGTGAAGGGAATTGATCATGAAATGCATGAAATTGATCGTGAAGTGAAGGGAATTGATCATGAAATGCATGGAATTCATTGTGAAGTGAAGGGAATTGACAGTGAAATGAATTGAGTTGACTGCGAAGTGAATGAAATTGACCACGAACTGATTGAAATTGACCGTGAAGTGAATGAAATGGATTTTCGACCATCAACCTGATGGAATCTTGGAAAATAACTGGGTTGGTTGGCTAAAGTAGCTTCTCCTACCCCAAAATCATATGTGGTACGTCAAGTAACTAATTTTGGTTTAGAAGATATCCTTATTAAATGAATAGAGAAAAAAATGAAAGAGAGAGAGAGAGAGAGAAATTTTTTATATGCTTATATACATATTTATATAAATATGTATATATATATATATATATATATATATATATATATATATATATATATATATATATATATATATATATATATATATGTATGTATGTATTAGAGAAAAACGTAGGTAGAATAAATTTCACCATGTAAAAATTTAAAAAAAAAAAAAGAGAGGAAATGTGCATAGAACTATGGTTATGGCTGCGGTTGTAATCCGTAGCTATAAGCCTAGCTCTAACCCTATCCTCCTCTTGTACTTGGTGGATTAATGTTGGGGTTGTGGCTACGGTTATAATATGTAGCCAGAGGGGAGCCCCAGCTGAGAAACCAGGGGCGTTTTTGACCTTTGGCAAGTCGTCCGTACAAATGGGACTCATTCTGGTGAGGTAAAACGCTGTGGGCTTCAACGCGTAAATGGGTCGTACAGTGGTAAATTTCTCTCGTATCAATCTCATTCTCTTTCTAGTTCCATAAAACGATCTCTACACGTGGCTGGACGGTATGGATACAAAACATGCATCTTGGTGGGGTCCTAAGAGCTTGGTGACGTCACTTCCATACCATTGTGATACTTGCACCTTACATCCACACCGTCCATCCAATTTGACAGCTCATTTTAGGCATGATCCCAAAAATGAAACGGATCCAAATCTTAGGTTGATCCCACCGTGATGTTCTTATGAAAGCCTTTGGTGGAAGTTCTTGCACTGGGAACCTAAGTCGAGCCCACCGTGATGTTTCGTCCATCCATTTTGTGAGCTCATTTTATGACATGAGGATAAAAATGACCCGGATCCAATACTCAAGTAGGTTGAAAATGTGAGGATTGAACGTCCACAGTTGAAATATTCATGGGGCCATAGATCTTTTGAATCACGCTAATATCCGTGTTTTCAGTTCATCACAGCAGGAATGATGTTATGAACGGTACGGATGGCATTTAAACATCACTGTTTACCACAGGGAGGTTTCAACGGTAGGAATTTTCCTATCCACCTTTTCTTTTAGTGCAGCCCACTTGAGCCCCGGATACTCCTCACTTTTGGTCTCAGGATCTAAAATGAGGTCACAAAGCAGATAAACAGAGAGATTTCTCGCAAACATCACGGTGGGCCCCATCTAGGCTTCCAGCAAAGGAACTTCCTGCAAAAGACTTTGCAGGAAATCCACGTCCGTCGATCATACCACAGGAAACAGTCATGATTAAATCCCCACCATTAAAAGCTTCGTGGTGGCCACTGGAATGTTTATTTTCCATCCAACCTGTTGGTAATGTCACAAAGGCCTGGATGAAGAGATCAAACAAATATCAACTTTATCCAAAAACTTTGTGGCCCACGAAAAGTTTTTAACGGACGATTATCACTGTTTCCTGTATTCTGATCCCCTGAGATTTGGATCTGATTCGTTTTGGCATGCTCGAGAATGAGTTTTCAAAATAGATGGACGGCATAGATAAGGCACATACATCAAGGTGGGTCCCACATCCATAGATCCCGGGGCTGCACCGAAGCGGCGAACATCTCTATCTAAACATAGTACCAACGCCGTACATGGCCGCGTCCCACTATGTCATAGCTAAGTGATGCCGCTGCCCACCAAGGGATCCGACGGACCACATTAATCGGTGTTACAGTGGCCTACTGTCCTTTTACATCCAGTACGGTAGGAGCGCCTCTGAACGGGCAGTTCTGTGGGCGGGCTCACGGTTATGTATCTGTACATCCAAACCGTCTATTCCTTTTCTCATATTATTTTAAGTCATCAGATAAAACATGACGTAGATCCAACGATCAAATGGCCCACACCACAGATGACTCTTGCATATAAGGCAACTTACCTTTAATGCTTTGTGCATTTGAATGCAACCCAGCGTATTATTTGGTGTGGTCTGCTTGATCGTTGGATCCGCCTCATTTTTGTTTTGATGCCTTAAAATAATCTGATAAAAGGGATAGACGGTTTGGATGTATAGATACATCACGGTGAACCCGCCCACAGAAGTGCCCGTTCGGAGCTAGGGATGGGCGGGGTAGTTCGCAATCCGCATCCCCACTATCGTACATGGCCTACCCACCTCGATGTATTATATATCCACGCCGTCTTTCTGCTTTTCAAGATTATTTAATAGAAAAAAATGAGGCAGATATAAGTTTCAGGTGTACCACGCTACAAGGAAATAGTGGTCATTGAACGGCCATCATTAAAAAAATTTCAGGTATACCACACTACAAGGAAACAGTGGTCATTTAACTGCCACCATTGAAAATTTCCTAGCATCCTCGTTAACCATCCATCCTGTTAATAAGGTCACACAGCCGTGGACTAAAGGAAATAAACAAATATAAGCTTGATCCAAAACTACTGTTGCCTACAAAAAGTTTTAATGGTCAATAACCACTGTTTCCTGTGGTGTGGTCCACCGAATATGCTTCATTTTTGGAACCACGGCGAAAAATAAGATTGAAAACAGATGGACAGTAACGTCATATAATATATACATGAGGTGAGCCCTACAGTCAGGGTCAGACCCAACTCGCTGGTTAGAGGGTCGCAGTCAAGTGCTTTTTTTTCCCCTTTTCTGTTAGTACACCCTTACTTTCAGTTCACACTTCACTGTTAGCCACCGCCACTAGGGATCGGTACCAACACCTCAGTATGGAAACGAGGTATCTTTCACCCAGTCTGCCACTTGACCTAGGGATGAGTGTATGGTCGCAGTGAAGTTAAGATCGTACGGTAGTAGTATTTGAGGTGACCCGGGTTTCCTTCCAGGGATGCTGGGTTGGGACAACGAAGATGCTTGTGATAAATCGACCCGGCCATTAGTTTTTTGAGTTCCTTTCCGGACATGCGATTAAAAGCGAGGTGTATCCAAATCTCAAGTTGGCCACAAGAGAGAAAATTTTGACGAAAGAAATGCTCACCGTTAAAACCTTCTCGGCCGCTACCTTATGTTTATATGTCATCCAAGCAGCTCATAAGGTCATTCTTACTCGGATGAAATCAAAACACAAAAAACTTTAGCATGATACAAAACATTTATAGCGGTAAGAATGTTTCAACAGCGCTCACCGAGTCTTCACTGTTTACTCTGGTGTGGCCCACTTGAATTTTGGATTCACCTTATTTTTCTTCATATGTCTCGAAACATTATGGTGAGTTCCACTCAGCTATTCCCGTGACATCATTGGCCAATGGCTGGTAGTCGGTACTCTGTAGGCTCTACCATGATGTATGTGTTTCATCATGCTGTCTATGTATTTTTCTAAATCATTTTATGGTATGAAACCAAAAATGAAATATATACAAATCTCAAGTGGACCATATTACAGGAAACAATGTTGAATGAATATCAACTATTACAAACTTTTTGGGAGCCATAAAAGTTTTGGATCAAGATAATCTTTGTTTTCTCTCTTCATCTGGGTCTGCATGACCTAATCTACAGATTGGATGTTTAATAAACATTACAGTGAGCCTTAGGAAGATTTTAATGATGGATATACAATCACTAATGTTTTCCTGTGGCGTGGTCCACCTGAGATTTATATCCCTCTCATTTTAGGGATCAAGTCCTAAAATAATCTGTAAAACTGGATGAAGAGCATGGATGAAACACATACATCATGGTGGGCCAACAGAGCACCGACGACCAGCCAAAGGGCTACTGGCAGGGGGAGTAGCCAATCCGTTTCCGTGGTGGGCAAGGTTACGCATGTACCGAGTCTGTCAATCAAATTGGCTCTAATTGTGAAAAACACACTTACAGACAATCTCATCCATCAATTCATTTTGTTTACAGCCATTGATTGTAGGGCCATCAATCATAGGGCTAGGATAATTTGATCCACCTGTAATCCGAATCATTTTCCATCCACGGTAGTTACCTTGATTGGACGGTTGCAAATGATTAGATTATTCTGCCACGTGTACCGTGGAGAGTTGCTTCCACCATATCCCGGTTCTCTCAGCCATACCGTATCATCTCCCTTTCTTTGGTGGGGAATGGATTTGTATAAAAACGAAACGTGCATGAGAAAGGGGCGCGGCGTAGGTGGATCCCGACCGTTGGGCCCGCCTAGATGTATTCTCCTTATATCCACACCGTCCTTCCTTTTTGAAACTCATTTCAAAGCATGAATCAAAAAATGAAGCAGATTCAAATCTCAGGTGGACCATAATATAGGAAATAGTGGTAATTAACCATTTGTTCAAGCTGATATTTGTGGGGTCTCTTCATCCATATCTGTGACCTGATCAATGGGTTGGATGGAAAATAAACATTTCGGTGACTTCATGAACTTTTTAAATGTTGAGAATTCAATCAAAAATGTTTCCTGTGGGATGGTCCACCTAAGATTTGGATATGCTTCATTTTCAGGAACATCATCTAAAATAAGATTTTAAAATGGGTGGACGGTGTAGATTTAGATGCAACGGATATAGATCACAGTGGATTCACCCAAACCACGCCCACGAGAAGGCGGCCTTTTTCCTATATTTAATCACGTGGAGAAAAACTTTGATACTCTGGCAGTGTGATAGATGATACTCAGGTACCTAGAAATTATGGCATATAAGTAATTCAAATTAATTCCTACAATTTAGGTTATAGTTTAGATTTATCATGAACCAAATATTACGCTGGTGGACATTTATTGAACGGTTAAGAATGAATATATCCAATGGCCTTAGTTCAACAAACAAGCGTATGCGAATCAGAGGTTAGGATGCTTCAACCAATCTGATTTCTGGGATCTAACTTAGAAAATGTGGGTTCCAAAGTTTAGTCGGTTTAATTTGAGCTAATATATGCCACGTGTTCCATTTTAAGTGCTTGCGTATCAAGCGTCATACGCACCGGTGTACCAAATAAGCCGCCATATCATCATGCATGAGAAAAGGTGTCCGGCCGCACGAGGATTTTTTAAAATAAAAGGACGTTGTTGATAAGCCGACATAGGATGAAAATCCACACTCACGCACATAGATACTGCACAGGTGGCTAATCCCAACCGTGAAAATTGTGGGACCCATCCACAATTGTATAACCTCAAAAATTTTCACTAATTTCAATTTTCTAACTATTTGATTGGCGTTGATTAAACGGAAGGTCCAGATTCAAGAATCAAATGTTATTAGCGAGAGTTTTGGATCGTCCGATGAATTTAATTTTGTGATCTTAGTACATCTAAAGAGGGGGCCCATTTTCAACGGTTTGAAATGAGCTACATGTGTGCCATTATCTGCACGAGTATGGATGGCCACGTACTCTCGAGTGCATCAGTGTTTTAAAAAAATCTAAAATAGATTTGAGTATTATCAGGTGGTGGGGAAGGAGAATGGAATATGCTACTGGAGTTATGCTCATCTCCGGGCTGAGTAATGGAATATAAATATCCTGTCACTCATCTCATGTGTGTGTGATCCGAGCCGTTAACTCGGTAGGGTACGATGAGATGATACTCTGATCCACAAATCAACTTAATACACTAGCTGGACAGGCCACTTTTGTATGTGTAAAATGGGTGGTCAGAAGAAATAAATGAGTTTACACTTGTAGCCTGATGTTTGGCCTAGGCCATGATCGCATGTGGCCCATCTGATGAATGGTCTGGATCACAATAACCGTTCATATTGAGTATACATTTGTGGCTTACGATGCATGGGGACTGCCTGATTTTTGGTCCAGGGAATGCAATCTGATGAACGGTCCAGATCTTGTACACGTGTTTCACGTGGTGTAATCAGGAAAGGAAGCTTGAGAAAGAGACGCCATTGAGGAAAAAGTCAAATATCAGTGTCGTGATTTGAAACATGATAATCGTTGTGGGGTCAGAGTAAATGTCATGTTCCTTAAACAACAAGCAGAAATAATGATTTTTTGTATGCTTCTAGCTGCATTTAATCCATACATTCTGGACCATTGATCAGGGGGGCCAACTTGCAGATCTGATGGGCCCCGTGTGGATGGGTTATGTGAAATCACCTGATCATCTGGCATTTAGATTTTACTCTTTTTACCTCACATTTGAATGTGAACCGTTGATTAGGGCGTTAGAGCAACAAAAAGGGATACGTATTGAAGTTCCTGTAGTGGAAAAGGCTATGTGGGGTCCACCGTGATGTTTGTGAGAAATCCACCTGGTCCAGCTGTTTTGTAGGCTCATGTTATAACATGAGCCTTAAAATGAGGAGTCCGGATCCTCTGTAATCAGGTCAACAGAGAATTCCTGATACCCTAATTCTCATTGGTCCACGTCACTACTCACTAAAAAAATAAAAATAATAAAAAATAGCTTCGGACGCCAAACCATTAGGGTAATAGGAATTCTCTGTTGAGCTGATAACAGAGGATCCCGACTCTAAAATGAGATGGATTTAAAACTCAAGTGAGCTACACCAAGTGAAAATGTGGAGCTTGAACGCCCACCGTTGAAACATTCCTGGGCCACAATAGGGGCTCTGTATTAACTAATATTTTAATATTTTCAGCTCATCCCATTAGAAATAATATTATAAAAGGGTTTAGGTTGCATACAAACATCAAGGTAGACCAATAGAAGGCTGCAACACGTTTTTAGCTCATGTCATGTATGGGCCAGTAAAATGAGTGGATGTGGTGAATTTCTTACAAATTAACATTGTGGTGGACCCCACCTCGCTTCTAGTCTTGGATGTCGCCAGCAATCCACGTCCAACGAAAAGCTCCATTGGGCCACCACTACATTCACGTAACATCCACTTGTCTATCAAGTGTGCCCGCTCTTGTCAGGACATGAGCCCTAAAGTGGAGTAAAAGAACCTGTTGTAAAAAATACTGATTAAAAATAATTTAAATAAATAAAAAATATATAAAAGTATGTGTTTTTTGAAAAATAATTGGCGTTTTGATGTTTTTGGGAATAGTCTCGTGTAGGAAAGGAGATGAGGAAAAATTAAGTTTATATGCAAGGTATGGAGTACTATTATATTTCTTTGGTTCATTCATGGAGTATTAGGACTTGCCGTGCGCACTCGTGTACGATCACAGGCTCGGGTTCGGTGCAAGGATATGGGCATGTGAGGCAGTGTGGTTGGAGAGGCACTAATAGCATATTTTGCACTATGAGTTAAATGGCTAAGATGAGAGCTAGTGGTATAAATGAGACCTGTGTAGCTTTTATAGAGGTCAGAAACTAGTCGTTGAAGTGAGGTGTAACTTCTCATTCAACATAAATTCAAGCCATGCAGAAACTATTGCATATGGCTAGCCCAACAACTATAAAACGACTAGCTAGTAAGTCTCAACGTCTAATATGCAACAGCAATTATCACACATGCACAACGGTCAAAAACTGTCAATAACGGCTAGTTTCTCACCAATAGCTAGAAAACAGTTACATTAGTTAATGGCCTTGGACCAAAATGGCCAGTCACCCTAGCTTATATAAACAGTGTCTGGATGGTTCAACAGACCATCATAAACACTCGAACCATACTCACATGCGAACCAGAAAGAAGAGCAACAAGTGTACTCTTAGCAGTCAGCAAGGTTCATACGAACCTTAGCCAGAAGGCCTAAAGAAACAGACTAATGCAATGGTTTACAATTTTCTCATTCTCTTTCTAATTGTGGGATCCTTTTCTTTTTATTTATCTGATGACCCATTATGGCCCATTTTCGAGATGAAGCCCACCTCATTTTACCTTCCAAGAATAAGCCCCAGCTGTACAAACGGCTTCCCAAAGGTCGAAAATGCCCCTGCTTTTTCCTTCATGCGAATCGGCCGGTGTTCGAAGACGAGCGCTAACGCTCCTCGAACTCCGAGTTATACGAACGGTTCAAAAGAGATCAATGTTACATGGGCCCCACAGTTATGTATTTATTATATCCACAACGTTCATCCATATTTCGAGATCATTTTGGAGCATTATCCAAAAAAAAAAAAAAATCATATCTAAAGATCAACTGGACCACACCACAAAGAGCAGCAGAAAATTGATTTTCACCGTTGAAACTTTTGTAGGGCCCACCATAACATTTATTTTCCATCCAATCTATTCATAAGGTTACAAAGACCTGGATGAAGAGGAAAAACAAATTTTGTAATGATCCAAAACTTTCGCGACCCCTAAAAGGGTTTCAACGGTAGACGTTCAAAGCAGAATGGAAAAGTCATTTGCTACGGTTAGACCTATGGCTACGGATTATACCCGTAGCCATAGATACCCTAATCCGTAGCTATAGAAGTCTATCCAGGGTGGGCTCGCCGAACTAGCGGGCCCCGCACCAATTGTTGGCCTGTCCAGCGGGGCCACGCCCATCTGGCGGCCCCTATGGCTACAAATTATACCCGTAGCCATAAACGGACTACCGTCACAATAGTCTATGCATTTTTTCTTTTTTTTCTTTTTTTCTTTTTTTATTTTTTTATTTACATGGAGAACTTTATTATTCTACCTATAATTTTCTCCAATACATATTTATATAAATATGTATATATAAGCATATAAATTTTTTTTCTCTTTTTTCATTTATTTCTTTATTCATTTAACAAGAATATCTTCTAAACTAAAATTAGTTACTTCATGTACCCTATATGATTTTGGGGTAGGAGAAGCTACTTTAACCAACCAACTTGGTTATTTTCCAAGATTCCATCAAGTCGATGGTCGAAAATCCATTTCATTCACTTAGTAGTCAATTTCATTCATTTCATTTACTTCGTGACTAATTCCATGCATTTCATGGTCAATCCTGACGATTCCATTTTGATTCACGGTCATTTCCATGCATTTCACGGTCAATTCCCTTCACTTCACGGTCATTTTTATGCATTTCACGATCATTTCCCTACACTTCACGGTCATTTCCATGCATTTCACGGTCATTCTCGACGATTCCATTTTGATTCACGGTCATTTCCATGCATTTCACAGTCAATTCCCTTCACTTCACGATCATTTTCACACATTTCACGGTCAATTCGCTTCACTTCACGGTCATTTCCATGCATTTCACGGTCATTCCCGGCGATTCCGTGTTGATTCACGGTCATTTCCATGCATTTCACGGTCATTTCCCTTCACTTCATGGTCATTTCCATGCATTTTACGTTCAATACGCTTCACTTCACAGTCATTTCCATGCATTTCACGGTCATTTCCACGCATTTCACGGTCAATTCCCTTCACTTCACGGTCATTTCCACGCATTTCACGGTCAATTCGATTCACTTCACGGTAATTTCCATGCATTTCACGGTCATTCCCGCCGATTCTGTGTTAATTCACGGTCATTTCCACGCATTTCACGGTCAATTCCCTTCACTTCATGGTCATTTTTATGCATTTCACGGTCAATTCGCTTCACTTCACTATCATTTCCATGCATTTCACGGTCATTCCCGACGATTCCATGTTGATTCACGGTCATTTCCCTGCATTTCACGGTCATTCCCGGCGATTCCGTGGTGATTCACGGTCATTTCCATGCATTTCACGATCAATTCCCTTCACTTCATGGTCATTTCCACGCATTTCACGGTCAATTCGCTTCACTTCACAGTCATTTCCATGCATTTCACGATCATTCCCGGCAATCCCGTGTTGATTCACGGTGATCTCCGCGCATTTCACGGTCAATTCCCTTCACTTCACGGTCATTTCCACGCATTTCACGGTCATTTCCACGCATTTCATGGTCAATTCGCTTCACTTCACGGTCATTTCCATGCATTTCACAGTCATTACCGGTGATTCCGTGTTCATTCACAGTCATTTCCACACATTTCACGGTCAATTCCCTTCACTTCACAATCATTTTTATGCATTTCACGGTCAATTCACTTTACTTCACAGTCATTTCCATGCATTTCACGGTCATTCCCGGCGATTCCGTGTTGATTCACGGTCATTTCCATTCATTTCACGGTCAATTCCCTTCACTTCACGGTCATTTCCACGCATTTCATGGTCAATTTGCTTCACTTCAGGGTCATTTCCATGCATTTCACGGTCATTCCTGGCAATTCTGTGTTGATTCACTGTCATTTCCATGCATTTCACGGTCAATTCCCTTCACTTCATGGTCATTTCCACGCATTTCATGATCAATTCGTTTCACTTCACGGTCATTTCCATGTATTTCACGGTCATTCCCGGCGATTCCATGTTAATTCACGGTGATTTTCATGCATTTCACGGTCAATTCCCATCACTTCACGATCATTTCTATACATTTCACAGTCAATTTACTTCACTTCATGGTCATTTCCATGCATTTCACAGTCATTCTCGGTGATTCCGTGTTGATTCACGGTCTTTTCCACGCATTTCACGGTCAATTCCCTTCACTTCACGGTCATTTCCACACATTTCACGGTCAATTCGCTTCACTTCACAGTCATTTCCATGCATTTCACGGTCATTCCCGGCGATTTCATGTTGATTCACGGTGATTTCCACGCTTTTCACGGTCAATTCCCTTCACTTCACGGTCATTTCCATGCATTTCATGGTCAATTCGCTTCACTTCACGATCATTACCATGCATTTCACGGTCATTCCCGGCAATTCCACGTTGATTCACGGTCATTTCCACGCATTTCATGGTCAATTCGCTTCAATTCACAGTCATTTCCACGCATTTCATGGTCAATTCGCTTCAATTCACAGTCATTTCCATGCATTTCACGGTCATTCCCGGCGATTCCGTGTTGATTCACGGTCATTCTATGCATTTCACGGTCAATTCGCTTCACTTCACGGTCATTTCCATGCATTTCACGGTCATTCCTGGTGATTCCATGTTGATTCACGATCATTTCCACGCATTTCACGATCAATTCCCTTCACTTAACGGTCATTTCCATGCATTTCACGGTCAATTCACTTCACTTCACAGTCATTTCCATGCATTTCACGGTCATTCCCGGTGATTCCATGTTGATTCACGGTCATTTCCACGCACTTCACGGTCAATTCCCTTCACTTCACGGTCATTTCCACGCATTTCACGGTCAATTCGCTTCACTTCACGGTCATTTTAATGCATTTCACGGTCATTCTCGGCGATTCTGTGTTGATTCATGGTGATCTCCACGCATTTCACGGTCAATTCCCTTCACTTCACAGTCATTTCCATGCATTTCACAGTCAATTCGCTTCACTTCACGGTCATTTCCATGCATTTCACGGTCATTCCCGGCGATTCCGTGTTGATTCACAGTCATTTCCATGCATTTCACGGTCAATTCGCTTCACTTCATGGTCATTTCCATGCATTTCACGGTCATTCCCGGCAATTCCGTGTTGATTCACAGTCATTTCCATGCATTTCACGGTCAATTCGCTTCACTTCACGGTCATTCCCAGCGATTTTGTGTTGATTCACGGTCATTTCCATGCATTTCACGGTCAATTCCCTTCACTTCACTGTCATTCCCACGCATTTCACGGTCAATTCGCTTCACTTCACGGTCATTTCCATGCATTTCACGGTCATTCTCGGTGATTCCGTGTTGATTCACGGTCATTTCCACGCATTTCACGGATAATTCCCTTCACTTCACGGTCATCTCCACGCATTTCGCGGTCAATTCGCTTCACTTCACAGTCATTTCCATGCATTTCATGGTCATTCCCGGCGATTCCGTATTGATTCACGGTCATTTCCATGCATTTCACGGTCAATACGCTTCGCTTCATGGCCATTTCCATGCATTTCACTGTCTTTCCCGGCGATTCCATGTTGATTCACGGTGATTTCCATGCATTTCACGGTCAATTCCCTTCACTTCACGGTCATTTCCATGCATTTCACGATCAATTCGCTTCACTTCATAGTGATTTCCATGCATTTCACAGTCATTCTTGGTGATTCCGTGTTAATTCATGGTCATTTCCATGCATTTCATAGTCAATTCGCTTCACTTCACGGTCATTTCCATGCATTTCACGGTCATTCCCGGCGATTTCGTGTTGATTCATTGTCATTTCCACGCATTTCACGTTCAATTCCCTTCACTTCACGGTCATTTCCATGCATTTCATAGTCAATTCGCTTCACTTCACGGTCATTTCCATGCATTTCACGGTCATTCCCGACGATTTCGTGTTGATTCATTGTCATTTCCACGCATTTCACGTTCAATTTCCTTCACTTCACGATCATTTCCACACATTTCACGGTTAATTCGCTGCACTTCATGGTCATTTCCATGCATTTCACGGTCATTCCCGGCGATTCCGTGTTGATTCACGGTCAATTCCCTTCACTTCACAGTCATTTCCGCGCATTTCACGGTTAATTCACTTCACTGTCATTTCCATGCATTTCACGATCATTCCCGTCGATTCTGTGTTGATTCACGGTCATTTCCATGCATTTTACGATCAATTCGCTTCACTTCACGTTCATTTCCATGCATTTCACGGTCATTCCCGGCGATTCCGTGTTGATTCACGGTGATTTCCACGCATTTCACGGTCAATTCCCTTCACTTCACGGTCATTTCCATGCATTTCACGATCAATTCGCTTCACTTCATGGTCATTTCCATGCATTTTATGGTCATTCCCGGCAATTCTGTGTCACGTCCCAAACTCGGAAAACAGGCTCACAAAATTCCCTATCGCCGAATCCAGTGCCGACAGCCTCCGTAGTGCCCCATTCTCGGATTCCGGCACTCTCATGCCAGATTCCGATCCTGGGATCCTACAAGGAGGATTTTCAGTAAAAAAAAAAATTTGTAATAGAGCATAACCATAAGCATAACCAAGTCACAAAACAACATCACCACATATCCATTATATCGAAAACTTTTAAGTACAATGCAGAAAGGGAAAATACAGGGTGATCAAAAGCTTCAAAATAAACTGATGTGCACTCCTGCCTCAGCGCTGCTACTGTCCAACGCTACCTGCACGCAACGGTCGTGCATAAGCTTACAAAAGCTTAGAGGTTGTTGTAAGTGTGTGTGCAAGGCCAGCGCCAAGTGTACAATATCAGAGTAATGCGGAAATATGCGATAAGTCCATGAATGCTATCAGCTGTACCAACGCTATATGATGCAAGACATGAATGCTATCGGCCATACCAAGGCCATGCGATGCGAGGCCTATGTAGCCAAATGTCATATGCGAGATGCGAAGCAAGCATGTCAGTCCTCATCAAGTACACATATCAGTACAGTTCCTCTCTGGATATCACCGGGGTCTAATACACCTCATACTGACTGCCTCCTCCCTAGCTAGCAAGTGGAAGAGACCACACTATCCGCCTGACCAGTAGTCTGCCAATATCTACCCGGCTCGTCGATAGCGGACTCATTTGCGAGCTGGTCAAACTCAGCCTAGCTTATAGCCCCCTCACTCGGGCGGATAAGGCCACACCCCCTTCCAACCGACCACGAAACAGTGGGAGACGCTCCGGTATTCGGCACTCGGGCGCTCGTGTATCCACTCGGTCTAGACGTTGGAGCATCTCCTGGTACCAAAAAGGTTCTGGGACTTTCACTCAAGGACATCCTAAGTGCCCACAATGCTAGAGCCAATATTTCCGGTATCCGATACGACCATCCACGATGTGCCTGTGGAGGCCACGGCCCTAATGTCGCTAGGGCATGCAGTGATCAAGTCACACATATGCGGAATGCATGAGTCACATCGTCAGTAATGCAGCAAACTCGCGCGTACCACTCGATCAAATGGGGCACTCCGTCTCATAAGGAGTCCCGTAAATGTCACAGCCCAACGGCTTATGCTATGATCAAACATTCCTCATATCAAGCATACATATGATGCGTATGGGCATGTATCATAGAGCTATACTAAGCATGTTATAAAGTGATGAATTATCCCTACAATGCAGATGAGCCTAGAAGGCTTACACACCACAAGTACGGCCTATCAATGGGCCCTAGGGAGAGTCGTAATGCGGACATTTAACCAACATTATACTTGCAATGTGGACGTCAAACCAACATTGCTCCCAAGGCATAGCTTGCCACAAACCATGGAGAAATCATGCATTGCAATGGACCCTAAGGACAACCCGTTGGGCCTCGATCCATGGGCCTTAGGTACATCAAATGGGCCGTATCACATGGGCCTTACATTCATCAAATGAGCCACATCAATGGGCCTTACCAACGGGCCTTATGTACATTGCAATGGGCTATAACCCATGTGCCTTAGAATATATCAGAATGGGCCTAATCACATGGGCTTTACATTCATCAAATGAGCCACATTAATGGGCCTTACCAACGGGCCTTATGTACATTGCAATGGGCTATAACCCATGTGCCTTAGAATATATCAGAATGGGCCTAATCACATGGACATTCATCAAATGAGCCACATTAATGGGCCTTACCAACGGGCCTTATAAATGTCAAGGTGGGCCTTAAAAATGGCCACAAATACATATATACATACATATATATATATACATATATATATATATATATATATATATATATATAATTCATGCCAAAGGATCAACCGATCCTTACTTCAAATAATAGTGGTAGGACCCACTTGAACCACATATCTGACCCACTTGAACCACTTGAATCATGCCTTAAAATGAGCTTGCAAAAAGGATTGACGGTTGGGGATGCAACACAAGCATCATGGTGGGGTCCACTGTCCAGAGAGTGGACAGTGTGGATAACCACATAAATCATGGTGGAGCTCACTGGCCGTCCGCCGTGGACGGCCTGGAGAGAACACATACACGGTGGGTTCCACCGTCCCGTCTTGGGACGGTGTGAATAAAATACATACATCATGTGGGTCCCACGTGGGGCACACCATAATGTTTGTTCACCATCCAATCCGTCCAATGAGGTCACACAGACCCTGACGAAGAGTAAAAACAAATTTCAGATTGATCCAAAACTTCGTGGCCCGAAGAAGTTTTCAAAGGCGTACATTCAATCCCATTGTTTCCCATGATGTGGGCCACCGAGTCTTGGAAGAGGCTGAAATTTGGAGGGGGCTCACTTCTAATGGCCCACCATATGGACGGTTTAGATGACATATAAACATCGAGGTGGGGCCCACTACGAGCCGTGGGACCCTAGCCATTCATATGCTGTGGCCCATCTGTATTGTAGATCTAGCTCTTATTTTTATTTTTATTTTTTTGAAAAACCTGTATTCTTGTGGTTTTTCACGTGTGGGGCCCGCTTCAAGATAATCCACTCCAACCATTAGATTTCACGGTTCATAACAAGTTTATCAAGTCCAATATTGGGCTTGTTTCAGCGTGTAGAAAAATTCAGTGAACTTTAGACGGTGGAGATCACTGTTTGCCAAGCAATGGCCCGCCAGAATCTCAGGTTGACCTCATTTTTCGGCTCAACGCCTAAAACGAGATGGTTAATAAGATGGACGGCGTGGATTGAATCCATTCATCAAGGTGGGGCCTAAACAAGTGGGCCACCAAGAAGCTTGTGAACCAAGCTTATATTTGTGTTTTCACATGGACGTCCAGCGTCCCTGGACGCTGGACGGTCCGGGCCTTTCACACGCATAAGGTGGGCCCCGTTTAGATGGGCCACCAAATGACGAGTGTTGTGGATATAAAATAAATAAGGTGGGTCCCACCCATAGATGGTTTAGGATAAAATACAAGCCTTATGGTGGAGTCTATTCGGGCGGGCCACACAATCACACCAACATCATAAGAAAAGAAGAATAAAAGAAAGGGAGGGAGAGAGAGAGATATACACGTGTGATGGAGGGACCCCGGCACTATGGGCCCTCCGTTTCAAGCATCCAATCATACACCAAGTGGATCCCATTGCATATGGGCCCACCAAATTGAAAATCAACGGTGGAGATCCTTTCTCCACCAAACTAGAAGGTCTAGATGACCATATTCATGCATGAAAATAAACATCATGATGGGGTCCATGGAGAATGGCCCCATCATGGAATGATCTTAAGCATCAAGGTAGGCCATTAGCCACATCAAGGGTCCAAAGTGAGATCCATACCATTGATCGGTAGGCCTCACTTGGCCCATCATAAGAACATGAAGATCTAGCCTATAGAAGCACCCACCGGTTGATCTTCTCGGTCCGTTGAAATGCCGGTCTCCTTAAGCTTCACTTTGATGGTTGAAGATGAGAAGTGAAAGGCTAGGATGGAGGATTTGGGATGGGAAAGTGGGCCATACACATGCACTCTCTCACATGGAGAAGCTTGGACGTGAGCTCTCTCTTTGGTTGCTTGGAATTGAGTTGAGAAATGAGAAAGAGAGAGGGAGAGATGGGATGTAAAGAGAGAGAGTGATGGATGTGAGTGATGGGTGAGGTGATGTGTACTTGACTAGCATGGGTGTGTAAGAGAGAGGGTGAGAAAGGGTTGACTTTGGAGAGAGAAAGCATGGGTTGCTTGTACTTGACATGAGGTGATGGATGGGATTGATTGATGGGATTGATTTGACATATTGTAGAGATTCTCTTGGGATTGCAAACGCGCGGCGTTTTCTTCGAAATAAACGCCGGCTCACATCTTCCTGCCAGGGTATCGGATCGGTGCGAGAGACGCAGCGTCGGAACCGCGGCGATGGTGCGGTCACAATGGTACAAGTCTTGATTTAAGCCGACTCAAATGTACAGCATACGACTTAGGGTCGATCGCAACGTCGATTATACGTCACAGGTTGCCGAAATTCGACAGGAAGGATCGCGGGATTCGACGGAACAGAACGGACTAGGATACGGGTCTTACATTCTGTGCTGATTCATAGTAATTTCCACGCATTTCACGGTCAATTCCCTTCACTTCACGGTCATTTCCACGCATTTCACGGTCAATTCGCTTCACTTCACAGTCATTTCCATGCATTTCACGGTCATTCTCGACGATTTCGTGTTGATTCACGGTCATTTCCACGCATTTCACGGCCAACTCGCTTCACTTCACAGTCATTTTCATGCATTTCACGGTCATTCTCGACGATTTCGTATTGATTCACGGTCATTTCCATGCATTTCACGGTCAATTCCCTTCACTGACCGTGAAATGCGTATAAATAATCATAAATCAACACAGAATCACCGGGAATGACCGTGAAATGCATGGAAATGACCGTGAAGTGAAGTGAATTGACCGTGAAATGCATGGAAATAACCGTGAAGTGATGGGAATTGACTGTGAAATGCATGGAAATCACCGTGAATCAGCACAGAATCGCCGGGAATGACCATGAAATGCATGGAAATGACCATAAAGTGAAGCGAATTGACCGTGAAATGCGTGGAAATAACCATGAAGTGAAGCGAATTGATCGTGAAATGCGTGGAAATGACCGTGAAGTGAAGCGAATTGACCGTGAAATGCGTGGAAATGACCGCGAAGTGAAGGGAATTGACCGTGAAATGCATGGAAATGACCGTGAATCAAAACGGAATCGCCAGGAATGACCGTGAAATGCATGGAAATGACCGTAAAGTGTAGGAAAATGACCGTGAAATGCATAAAAATGATCGTGAAATGCATGGAAATGATCGTAAAGTGTAGGAAAATGACCGTGAAATGCATAAAAATGACCGTGAAATGAACGGAATTGACCGTGAAATGCATAGAAATGACCGTGAATCAAAACGAAATTGTCGGGATTGACCGTGAAATGCATGGAATTAATCACGAAGTAAATGAAATGAATGAAATTGACCGCTAAGTGAATGAAATGGATTTTCAACCATCGACTTGATGGAATCTTGGAAAATAACCAGGTTGGTTGGTTAAAGTAGCTTCTCCTACCCCAAAATCATATAAGGTACATCAAGTAACTAATTTTAGTTTAGAAAATATTCTTATTAAATGAATAAAGAAATAAATGAAAAAAGAGAGAAAAAATTTTATATGCGTATATATACATATTTATATAAATATGTGTTAGAGAAAATTATATGTGGAATAAAATTCTCCGTGTAATAAAAAATTTAAAAAAAAATGCCTAGTTTATTGTGACGGTAATCCGTTTATGGCTACAATTATAATGCGTAGCCATAGGGGCTACCAGATGGGCGTGGCCCCATTGGACAAGCCAGCAACTAACGCGGGGGCTGCTAGTTCGGCGAGGCCACCCAGGATGGATATCCATCGCTACGGATGGGGGGTATATATGGTACGGTTAATATCTATAGCTATAGGTCTGACCGTAGCAAATGTGTTTAGCATTCTGCTTTGAATGGCTACCGTTAAAACCCTTTTAGAGGTCACGGAGGTTTTGGATCGTTATGAAATTTGTTTTTCCTCTTCATCCAGGTCTTTGTGGCCTTATTAATCGATTGGATGGAAAATAAATGTTACGGTGAGCCCTACAAAAGTTTCAACGGTGAAAATCAATTTTCTGCTGCTATGTGGTGTTGTCCGGTTGATCTTTGGATATGATTTTTTTTTTTTTTTTTTTGGATAATGCTCCGAAATGATCTCGAAATATGGATGAACGTTGTGGGTATAATAAATACATAACTGTGGGACCCATGTAACGTTGATCTCTTTTGAACCGCTCGTATAGCTCGTCTTCGAGCACCGGCCGATCCGCTTGAAGGAAAAAAGCAGGGGCATTTTCGACCTTTGGGAAGGTGTCCGTACAGCTGGGGCTTAATCTTGGAAGGTAAAATGAGGTGGGCTTCGTCTCGGAAATGGGCCATAAATGGGTCGTACAGTCGGAAATCTCTCCTTATCCTAATAGAGTGGGAAAAAATGGATATGTATATTCATAGATGGACATAAATATCATATATAAATACGCTTAAAATAAAAAATAAAATACAATAACTTTGTTGGAAGTCCAGTGTAGGCAGGACTTTCCAAAGTCCACTGATGATTAAATGCAGAATGTGTTGAATGGTCATCAGGTATATAGTCCTTTGGGTTAGCCTCCTTATTTAGGAGTCCTTTCACATTCCAAAGTCTTGGAGTCTTGAGTTCTGGGTTTCATATATGAACATGTGAACTTATAATATAGGCATATTAATGCAAGACAGCTTAGAAATTTCTGCTTGTATATCTCATTGATGGTGATTGATTTATTCATTCAAAGACCCATATAAAAAGGTTCATGGTGTTAACGTGAGAGTCCAAAAAAAAAAAAAAGTGGTCCAAGCATCAATCTTGAATGGTGTTCTTTGACTTTGTCAATATTTTGAAAATGTCGCAATAATATAGTTTATGTTATTTATTGCAAAAATGTCACAGGAGAAAACCGGCCTTGGTTAACCGTCATAATAACGGACGCGGATTGCATCCTACCCCAGCCCCTCTCTGCAGTTCTGTGGGTGAGCCCACTGTGATGTATCTGTTTATCCATGCCGTTCATCCCTTCTCTCAGATCATTTCGATGAGTGTACACAAAAATGAGGCAGATCCAAAGCTCAAGTGGACCACACCAAATAATAAGCTTGGGTTGCATTAAATGCAATGGTCATCTTTGGTATGATCCACTTGAGCGTTGGATCTAACTCAGTTTTGTGCACATACCTTCAAATGATCTGAGAGAAGGGATGGACGGCGTGGATAAATAGATATATCATGGCTGGCCCACCCACAGAACTGTCCGTTCGTGGCTAGAGACTGGCGGGGTAGGACGCAGTCCGTATCCATGGGATTACCCGATTACACCTTCATACGTATTAACCTTAGCATGTGGGGCCACCTTGATGAATATTTTGTATATCCATACCGTCCATCCGTTTTTCAGCTCATTTCAGTAACTTAAACTGATCCATATCTCTGGTGGACCACACCACTGGAAAATGTGGTGAATGATCATTGAAAACTTTTTGTAGGCCACAAAAGCTTTGGATTAATCTGATTTCCCTTCATCCAGGTCTAGTTTACCATATCAATGGGTTGGATGGCAAATAAACATTATCGAACTGCTTAAGGTGGGCGTTCAATAACCACTGTTTCCTGTGGTGTGGCCCACCTGAGATTTGAATTTTCTTAATTTTTGAGACCACTTTCTAAAATGGGCTGGAAAAATGGATGGACGGCATGGATATACAACACATCATTGTTGTGGTCCACATGGTAAGAGTAAGCTTAGCTTGGGCTAATCCTCAGTCGAAGTTGATGGCCCAAGCCCTTTGATTTGTGGACATTCAATGGACAGCTAAAATGAAAATAGAAATAGTCCAAGTTCAACAAGCTAGTATCTATAATCATGTTAGAATTGTCCAATCAATGTAATTTAGGGTTTCGTGACCTATCAAAAGCTGGCCCTCACCATTTGAGCAATTTTGAGTAATATATATGCCTCGTGCATAATTTTAGAGTGCATGTTTATGAACTATCCTAAAAAGCCAGAGTATTAAATAACTCTCCTTGTAGTGTAATTTTGCTATGGTGGCGTTGATATTTGTTGTCATTTCATGAAGTTTGTTTTTCGTTGTGCTAGCAAAATGAAATGCAATTTAAACTCCATCACCTCTAACATTTAAAATGAAATTTTCATCGGGATCTTACGAAAAATGTGGAATGAATAGATTTTCAAGATCATTGATGGCTAAGATCGCCCCAATCAAAGATAATGTACCATTAGGGTTGATGACCTTTTTCTAATATAATCAATATAGATTGTTCATTTTCATAACCATTGATGGGAGGGTATCAATTGGGCAATTAAAGGTGGGCCCGGAATGATTAATGGGTCCTAAATGAGTAACGGTCTAAATCAATGGCAAGACTCGTGTTCGCAGCGAGTGGACCTGGGCCAAGCAAAGTCCATATCTTGAATAGGCCTGAGCTAACTAGTTCAAAATCAGGCCAGAGCCAGCTGCTGGCCTGACCATTTCCAGCCCTGGTTAGGACCTCATCTATAAAAATCAATATGAACCGTACATTTGCCTCATAGAATTGGGCTCAAACCCAGTGGGTCAGGCCCAAAATTCTTCTTTGGCCCATTAGGTGGGGTTGAAAGTGAGGCCCAAATCCAGTCCATGGAAGCCGTAAATGCAGGTGTCAATGGGTCAGGCCAACCCACTGTCGGTCTGGTTCGGGCTACTTCAAGGGCCCATACAGGTCTGAACATTCAACTCGACTAGTAAACAGACCTGACGGTCTGGTTTGGGTCGTCCCAGTCCGTGCCACCGCCATGATGTAAACCACTCTAGGTAGGCCCATGGCTGGGATTAGGACACAGCCAGCTCAGCCGGGTCAGTTGTGAACCCTAATGGGCTGGACACGAGGAACGTAGTTTAAGCCCATAGAATATTGTGATCAAGATCGAACCCAGTTTCGACTCGTTCGTGGCCATCAAGGAGTAGTGTTGGGCCCACACTTCAGTTTCTCGTATGTGAATTCTCGAGCTATAAAAATCAACGTCAATAAATGAACCGTCGTGCTTCAGCTGTTCCGGCCATGCCGAGATCCTGACTGTTCATTCCCCCTAAATGCAATCAAAGTGATGAAATGACAAAATGGGTATTGGGCAAAAGAAAACCACCCTATATATGGAATGTAGAGTCCGTTTACAATCCTTGGTCCTTTGAGTTCATCCAAGTGGGCCCACGCACCAACGATCCATATGGTTGATTTTATGGGCCTGTTTTGATGCATGATTACAAAATGCCCATGTGCATGATCACTCCAATGATGGTCTTTAAATAGAAGAGTACGATCAAAATGCAGCAACAAGCATCGTCCGAATAATAGACCATCGACGGTCATGATTCACCGCATCAACGACCTGTGTCACTGAATCACGGGCCGCCTTGTAGGGACACTGGGCCTGTCGATACTCTAATGTCCTTTGGGCTGAGATCAATGCAAAACTCAGCATCAACCCCACTTGCATGGCCACTACACACTTCGCACACCGTTACGATATATGTCACATGTATGTACCGGGACTAATGACAGCATCAACGCGGTTGTTCGTTCGGGCTTCCATCTTGGGGTTTGATGGTTGATTTGGGCCATCGCTTTTAGGCACATGGGCCCACCTTGGGACTAATTTTCATTTCCTACAAACAAATGTATTTTTTGTGGGCCATTGGCAGAAGGGTTGAGATCTATTCTTGAAGATATTTCCTTCGACACACATTGATTGCAGGGAGTCAGAAGCTAGGTGGGCCACTGTGATGTTTGTGAGAAATCTACCTCATCCATCTGTTTTGCCATCTCATATTCTGTCATGAGCCAAAAATAAATAAAATGAGGATTCAAAACTCAAACAGGGCACACAACAGGTGTTGAAACCTTCCTAAAGTATACTGACATAAACCAAAAACTAAAGAAATGATAGCTTGCTTGAAAACTTCAGTCGCTACTTAAATGTTTCAACTGTGGGCATTCAATACCTATTATTACTTTGTCACGTAGGTTACTTGAGTTTTGGATAGAGCCGGGCATCGGACCGAGTCGAATCGGATTGGGTCCAACTCGATCCTATCCGAAATCTCAATCGGCTTACCCGAACTCGTTCCGATCCGGGACCGAGTCTGGGTCACCTGACTCGAACAGATCCGGAATGTACATGGCCTGATCCGATCCGAGTCCGACTCGAGCAGGGAAACCGAGTCGGATCGGATTAAGCATTGTTCGGATCGACCAAGGAGAAAATTGACAAAAGAAGTAACAGGCGATTGACACGTGAAGAAAAAGTTTCTTAACTCCAAAGCAGAAGTCTGAAGAAGAAAAACCAGAGAATTTTCAACATGTTTTTTTTTTTTTTTTTGTTCTACACGAATCACACGTGCCAACTGATAACACTTGTGTAAGATCTGATCTTTCCATCTAGTTGGAAGTAATGTTTATATCCTCTGATTAAAAAGAAAAGGTCATTTTTCTCCTAGTATGACCGTCAATTCCAAAAACCTCTAGAAATCTATAAAATATTTGGAATTTCAATTCACGAAAGCAGGGAAAAAAAAAAAACTACTAGGGATATTGCAAATCCAAGAAGAAAAAATTCTACAACAAGAGAGAAAATGTAGAAATACAATTGAAAGCAGTAAAATCAGATGGAATTGAAAACAGGAAATGCAAAATTCCATTACAAAAGAATATAGATTTCCAATAGAAAAGGGAATACATACCTCTGGAGATTTTTTTCAGATTCCCACAGTTCCGGAAGAGGAAGAGAATAGTCATTTGAAAAGAAGAAAAAGAAAAAGAGATGAGAGTTATTTGAAATACTCTGGCTGCGTATGACACTTGATATGCATGCACTTGGAAAATGGTACACGTGACATCTATTAACTTGAATTTTTCTAAGTTACATGTCGAAAATAAGATTGGCTGAACAATCATAACCTCTGATTCGTGGACACTTGCTTCTTAAAATAAGACCGTTGGATATTTTCATTTTTAATCGTCCAATAAAATTCCAACCAATCTAAAAGTCAGGTAATCAAATAAGTATAGTAATTGGTTCATAATGCATCTAAGATATGAGACATAATTTGGACGGTTTAATTTGAATTATAATACACCACGTATATAATATTTAAGTGATTTTTAAGCGCATGCATACCATCATCCATCACACTGCCGGAGTATGAAATCCTTTCACAAAAGCAGCCTAGAAACTAAAAAGGGCGGATGTTGGGGAGAGAGAAATGGCGGATTGTGTACTGAGTAACTCAGTACGTACGCTAACCGTAATGAGTAAACTCTGTGGGTCCCACTGTCATGCATGCATTTTATCCACTCCGTCCATAGATTTTAGCAGATAAGTTTAGGTCCTTGGCACAAAAATGAAATATGTACAGAGCTCAAATGGACCACACCATCAGAAAAAGTGTGAATTGAACATCTACCATTGAAAATATCACAGGGGCCACGGAAGTTTTAGATCAATCAGAAATTTGTGTTTTCACTTTATTCATGTCTTTGTAATATTATGAACAGTTTGGATGAAAAATAAACATGCCATAGAAGGGTTTCAACGGTGGAAATCATTATTCCCACAGTTTCTTATGGTATGGTCCACTTGAGGTTTTAGATATATCTCAATTTTGGTCTCAACCACTAAAATGATCTGAAAAAACAGATGGACGGAGTGGATTAGACAAATACATTTAAGGTGGGCCCAACTGAGTTTCTCCGTACGATGAGAGCGTACTCAGTACGCAATCCGATTTCGCAGAGGAGATCTCATAATGAGGTTATACTGTAATCATTTAATGCAGGGATTTGGAATGCGGATTGCATCCTGCCCAGCCCGTCTCTAGCCGCGAACGGGCAGATCTGCGGGTGGGCCCATCATAGTGCATCAATTAATCCAAGCCGTCCATCCCTTTTCTGTTATCATTTTAATGCTTAAATATAAAAACGAGGCACATTCAACGCTTAAGTGGACCACACCAAAGATTACTCTTGCAATTAATGTAACTGTCATTTAATGCCGTGTGCGTTTAGTGCAACCGAGCTTATTAGTTGGCGTGGTCAACTTAATTGTAGGATCTGCCTCATTTTTATACACCTGCCTTGAATTTATAAGAGAAAAGGGATGTACGGCTTGGATAATCAGATACATAACGGTAGGCCCACCCACAGAACTGCCCGTTCGGGGCGGAGAGGGGTAGGGGTAGGATGCAATAGCTTGAGTACTCTCCGCCTACTTCGGCAACCATGATCGTTTGATGGGTGAACTACCTCCTGTCTTCCTCTCATTTTCTAACCCACACGAGTTCACAGAGACAGTTTCCGCCTGCTTCGCCACGAGCGGTTTCTATATACCACTACAAATGTAAATAGTTGGAACAGTTTTAAAATAATCAAAACCCATTTCAAATACAGACGGTCCGGATTGGGTCGGTCCGAATCGGATCCAATCGGATCGGATTCCAGATCGGGTCGGTTCGGAACAAGGCCTATTCGAATTCGACCCGAAAAAAATTCGGATCCGGACGGATCGGGTCGGTTCGGAACAAGGCCTATTCGGATTCGACTCGAAAAAAATTCGGATCTGGATTATGCTGTCTGATCTTGACCGATCCTGACCATCGGTTCTGTTCGAATCGGGTCAGATTGGGTCGGATCCACCAGTTCGAGTATAAAATGCCCAACTCTAGTTTTGAATCTGCCTTGAGTTTTGAATATACCTTATTTTTGTGCCCACGAATGGACTAGAAAAATGAATGAAGGAGGTAGATTTTTTACAAAAATTACAAATAGTCCCACCTCGTCTCCTCCATCATTGGTAGGGAGTCCAATTGTCAGGGCCCAACATAATGTATGTGTTTTATCCATGCTGTCCATCCATTTGGCCAACTCATTTTAACACATTATGCTATAAATGAGGCCGAATCAAATCTCAGGTGGACCACATTATAGGAAAACAGTGGTGATTAAATGCCCACCGTTAAAAACTTTTTGAGAAGAACAAAAGTTTTGTATATTTAATCTTCATTCAGGTCTACGTCATCTAAGTAACAGGACAGGTGGCAAATAAACATTTCAGTGGGCCCTGGGAAGTTTTTAATGGTTGGTGTTTAATCACAACTGTTTCCTGAAGTGTGGTCCACCAGAGATTAAATCTCCCTTATTTTTAGGCTCACGCCCTAAAATGAGCTGGAAAATTGGATGGACCCAGATAAAATACATGGTACCATGTTCTTGGATGTAAAAGTGCTGTGGGCACACCATGTTGTATGTGTTTTATCCACACCGTCCATTCATTTTTCAGCTGATTTTAGTACATAAAGCCCCAAAAGTAGGCAGATCCAAATTTAAGTGGACCCCACCACAAGAAACGGTAAGCTACAGGAGTTTTGAATCAAGCTGAATGTTAGTGTCTTTCCTTTGTCCATGTACATGTGACCTTAGCAACATGTTGGATGGCAGATAAATATTAGAGTGGGCCTTAGGAAGTTTTAACGGTAAGCGTTTAACCACGTACGAAGCTTTTCCAGCTAGTGAGGCTGCCACTAGACTGTGGGCTCGACCATGATGTATGTATTTTATCCACCCCATCCATATATTTTTCCATATCATTTTAGTGCTTCATCAAAAAAATGAGGCATATCTAAATCTCAGTGGGACCATGTCACAAGAAAACAGTAGTGATTGAATTTCCACCATTAAAAACCTCCGAGGATCCACTGTAATATTTATTTGACATTCAACCTGTTGATTAGGTCATACAGACATGGATGAAGGGAAAAATAAATATCATCTTGATTCAAAACTTTTGTGGCCCAAAAAGTTTTTAACGGTGGGCATTCTTTCAACACTATTTCTTGTGATGGGTCCACTTGAGATTTGGATCTACTTCAGCTTTGGTCTCATGCCATAAAATGATCTGGAAAAATGGATAGAAGGAGTGGATGTAACACATTCATCATGGTGGGGCTCACAGAGCAAGCGACCATTAGCCATTGCTAGTTGCAGTGTGAGTAGCCAAACCGTGTCTCCCCGCTGGTGGGCCCAAAGGAATCTGTCTAGTTACACCTTTCTCTCACGTTGGTGGAAAGAGATTAAGAGAAAAATTAGCATTGTAGGTGCTTCCCTTCTATGCTTCTTTTTGTTTTTTTGTCCATCGTAGGCGAGGACTTGATAATGAGAGTAGATTTTAAGAGTACAAAATGAGGTTTTAGATGAAAATACTCATGAGTCATAAGGTAAAGCAGCTAGAAAAGATAAAGGTATTTTCATCTTTATAAATTTGTCTATACCAAAAAAGGTCTAATTTGATAAGCAAGTTTTGTTTTATTCAAATAAAACAAGGTGGATGGTCAGTTTTTCCTATAGTAAAAAATTACCCAAATTAAAAATGCATTGCTAGTCTTGCGGAGCAGGATAATCCATACACATGAGCATAACTTTTGTACATATGGCACACAACTAACCATGTGTTTCAACCCGAGGATAGGTTGTTGGTAAGGGAGAACTGACATCGTACAAGTGCTGCACCACTTTTGGAATTTCTAGCCGTTGGATGCATTTTAAGTGGCATTGGGCATTTTGAGCTGTCGATTAAATTGGATATTTCTTTGCTGTGTTTGCAAAAACCATAACACCCCATTGGCACCGAAAATTTGGTGGGAAATGGGTATATTTCTAATACAAATAATTGCGTTTTGTGTTTGACAACCTTTGGATTTGGTGGTAAATGGTATACTAGGTATTTCAAAATAATTTTTTTGCTATGTTTTAAAATCTCCTTAAAATATAACAGACTGTTTGGCACCATGGATTTGGGAAGTAATGATAAGTGGAATCCAAAAAGTAGTTATCTTTCAATTCTCATGAATGGTCATTGTTGTTTGGCAACCTGAAAGTGGATTAACATGGAATCCATATTTCCTGTTTAGCAGCCTAGATTTGGAGAGAAATCAAATTGCATAGTATATTCACACCAACTTGGATATATCTACATATAATATGCCTAGAATACCTGAAGTTAGGCCACAATACCTCTACATTTATAATAGTTACAATATGCCCATCTTAATATATTATTGGTTCAAATTTAAGGTCCTTATAATTTAAAATTATTATAATAATGCCATTTTTTAAATTAAAATGCATAACAAATATATTAGAAGCACTTCCATAATTTTAAAAAGTGTAAATTGGAACAAAATAATGCAGTAGAGTTTATAGTTATGCATGTCGATTGTCTAAAAATAATAAGGCAAAAATCCCTAAATTAACCGCATCAGCCATGATTTCCCGTTATATTAATCAGAAATTCCAGTCATAGATTTTCAAGCAACAGAATGAAGAATTTTGTAGACTCTTTGTTTCATATTAATTGCTTTAATTCATTCCACCTGTACGCTTCGTTGATGGGTAGATCCATAAGACATTGCATAATGTGTGTCCCATAGTCATCTCACGTCGAAAACATCACTTTGCTTTTGCACAAAATTACAAAACACCAATTTCAAGCCTCTCATTCCTGTGACGCCCTCATGAATAGAGGATCCTATGGTCTCTAAGTTGTTAGCCACTCTTTCTTTAGGTGTAGTCCTTTTTTTTTTTCTTATGGGGTCTGAACATTGAGGGCCTAGCTTGCTGACTTTCGCTAACACTAAACGGAGGTGAAAGGTTCGGTCCGTAGCCATGTTGGATACCAAAATTAGAGAAATCAAATACAGGTGTACGCTGCTGTTGTTGCTCATATGACACTGAGTCTGAAGTGGGATTCCGGTCATAACTTCTAATTCAGACCCCATCCATGCTCTGTTTCCGATAGCATGATCCGTCCCAACAATTACAGTCATATTTTTGTATTGATTAAAGGGTTTATATTCGTAATTGTGCAACATCTTTGTGAATATGTGAGAATTAAAAAAATACATAACATCAAAATGCAGACTATCTGCTGCTACATATAAAACGAATTAATGCGGTTAAGCTGGATATAAGAATCCTATAAATCTAGTTCTGCCATAACGCGTTGTAAGATTGTACTTATTCTTTAAAGTCCTCAGTTGATTTATGCAGTGTTGCACCGTGGGCTCAATGGACAGTTGTTCATGGATACTTCTAATTATTGTAGTATAGGGCGTTTTTTTAAATTGTCCATTGTGATAGCAAAGACCAAGGGATATATGTTTCAATGATATGTCTGTTGGACGTAGGCCAGTGGGGCCCACTGGTGAGCAATCACTAGTGGGTGGGTCCCACATTTTTAGGCTTTCTCCAGCCTTCTTTTCCATTCGGTTATCAGAGAGTATTTAACGGCGGATCTCCGATTATATTCATCTAAAAAGGTAAGTAATCCATCCTTCTTCTTTTTTTGGATTGGAATCCATGTTTTACGAATGGTATCAAATCAGCATGTGTACGGTGGATTAATTTTTGTATACACGTATGCCATGTGCATGTAAGCCCGATTATGATGGACCAAGATGATCATGTAGATCTTTATGATTCCATATATCTTAATGTACACCATGTTATTGGTTTATAGAATGGTTCACATATTGTACCCCATGCGTGTACATCATATCCACAATAGTTGTTTAATAGAAATACATCCACTAATAGTTGTTGTATTGAACTACACCACTTAAAGGCATACTCACCTACGCACCTTTACACACGTGTCATTGGTGTCGAATCCGAATGGTCAATAAGATGCGGAATCCCATGAAACCTCAGGAGGTGAAATTTCACACTGATCTAAGATTCCAGTGGGCCATAGCAAAGAGAAATTCAAATCGAGGGAAGAAAATGTTTGAATTTCTAATGGCCCACTAAAGTTTTGGTTCAAAATAAAAATTGATACCAGGGGATTTCATGAGGTTCTGCTTCATGTGGACCGTTCAGATTTAAAAGACTCATCAGATGTGATAAGTTCTTAAATAATAATATATAAAAAATAGCTAATCTGCAATAGCTAATCTGTACACGCAAGTACACGTCATTGTAATCTGCATTAGCTGCTGTACATGTGTACATGTGTTGGCTACCATACATGTGTTAGCTACTATACATGTGTTAGCTGTTGTACGTGCATTAGCTGCTGTACATGTGTACACGTGTTGGCTACCATACATGTGTTAGCTACTGTACATGTATTAGCTGTTGTACGTGCATTAGCTGCTGTACATGTGTACACGTGTTGGCTACCATACATGTGTTAGCTACTGTACATGTGTTGTAATCTGCATTAGCTACTGTATACACGTACATTAGCTAATGTATACAGTATACACGTACAAGTTAACTATACAAGTTGTAATCTGCATTAGCTATTGTATACATATATACACGTGTTGTAATCTGCATTAGCTGTTGTACGTGCTGTACATGAGCACCGTTCTAATCTGCATTAACACGTGTTGGCTTACACGTACAAGTTAGCTACTGTATACATGTTGTACACGTGTTGTACACGTGTTATTTAGCTACTGTCACAAAGATTTGTTGACTGATGTACACGTGTTGTACACGTGTTGGCTTACGTGTTGGCTTCCACGTACAAGTTAGCTACTGCATACATGTCTAATAGAATCTACTATACACATGTGTACACGTGTTGTACACGTGTTAACTGATGTACACGTGTTGGCTTACACTGTACATGTGTTAGCTAATGTGGGCATACATGTGTCATAGCTTCTGCTATGCACATGTGTACACGTGTTGGCTGATGTACACGTACTGTACACGTGTTGGCTGATATGCAACATACAAGCTTTGGCTGATGTGCAACATACATTTGATATATATATATATGTACACGTGGCTGATCAGCACACGTGTTAACTAATGTACACACGTGTGTTATAAATAGCTAAAGTTCACGTGTTGTACACATGTTGGCTATCTGTACACATGTGTACATATCAGCCGCAAATGTTGGTTAAACACATATTGTTCTCTACAACATATCAGCCATACATGTGCGTACCACTCATTGGCAATCCGTATTGTACTATAACACATGTAGTAATATACATCAACCGCACATGTAGATCTGATCCATGTACATCACAGATCTCTTCACTATGTATGTGTTGAATCCAAACCATCTATCCATCTGATGAGCTTGGATTTATACTGGAGAAATACAATAAGCACTTGGTCAATGTGCTAGTGTATACGTGTTGGCGGATGTGCGCTGATGTACAAGTGCAGCAACTATGTTTTTAGTTTTACTAATTTCACATGTGTAGATCTGTTGAGGGATGATGGACACATATTAAGAATGTTGTTTCTTTTATTATATCTTCTTCACTGTTGATCTAAAGCTTATTAGTAATCGAAACGATCATCAACTATGATGATCAATATTGATGAAATGATCCATCATCAACAATGATCATTATCGGTAATGATCGGATCCTTCACTAATAGTCATGATCACAGGTGAAGATTGTACTCTCTCTATATCTAAGCACTTATTTTTTCCTTTCTGATGATGATGTTAATATGCATGAAAATATTCGGCTTGATGTATTTAGATCTAAGCCTCCTTATTTTTCATTGGAAAATATAGAAAAACTTAGTACTTAGATACTCCCTATACACAAATAAAGGTTGTGCATAACCTGAGTGGGAGTTTATTCTCCTACACCAAATGATGCATGCAACCATGTAATGGAAGGTTGCACGTTATATAAATTTATTCTTATAAAAGCATTAAATCTCATCTTAATTAGAGAACTTGATTGTTCTACACCGCCCATTCGGGTATGTGGACTTTCAAATCTCATTAAGATGTGTTAACTGCTTTTATACTTTGAAATTTTATACAACATATAGAAATACTGATGATTAGTGTCAATACCTTAGATCATAGCTAAGTAGTGATACTCATGCAATGTAGAGATGGCCACCAAAGCATTAATCGTTGAACAACTAAAAGAACAACATTTCGACGGCAACAACTACGAAGACTGGTCCCGCGCAGTGCGATGCCTTCTGGACGAGGACGACATATCTCACACACTCGATGTAGTTCAAGAGGAACCCATCCTGGCTGAAAACGGGAATTTACAAGAACATAGGGTTGCGATGACTCGCTATAATAAGTGGCGAAAACAAAATCGTTCAGCCCGTAATGTCCTTCTTAGCATTATGCACAAAGAACTCATACCTGCGTATGAAGTGCATGAAACCGCTAAGGGAATCTAGGAAGCACTGACAGATGCCTATGTGCAGAAGTCAGATACGAGAGTTAGGGCAATGAAATTGGAATTTCAGGAGTACAGGATGCCTGTCGGCTATCCCATCAAAGATCATATTCGTAAAATGGAGCAAATGATAGGTGCCTTTAAGAATGTTGGGTGCAAATTGACTGAAAATCAAAAAATTATAGCCATGCACCGTTCCTTGCCTGAATCTTGGGCCCAAATCAAAAGAATTCTGAACCATACTGATTCAATCACTACGTTCAGAGACTTTTGTGGCCACTTGGTACATGAGGTTGAAATGAATGCAATTAAGCCAGGTTCGGCCAAGGCCTTTGTAACAGAGACCCATAAGCGAAAAGCTAATAATAAACGGTTCAAAGCTCCCAAGAAGGCGAAGAAGAATAATCAAGAACAAAAGACTACAGCACCTGCTCCAAATCTCAAGAAGGGGAATAGAAAAAAGAAGCAGAAAAAGACAAAAATAATCTGCTTTGTCTGTGGAAATTCCGGCCACTTGGCAGTGTGCCCACAAAAAGACGGTAATTTCTCAGTCACAAGATACTTTGTATGTAAGCGTTTGTTCTGAAATCCTTTCCGTTGATTCTATATCTAACGAGTGAATTTTGGATTCAGGCGCAACAAAGCACGTGACACAGAGTCGTCGAGGACTCGAGGAATTTCAGCCTATAGCCAAAGGAATTTACAAGCTGTACATGGGCAATAACGCTGTTGAAGACGTACTAGGGATTGGCATTCTCCATCTCCGTACGCGCATAGGGCAAACAATAATCCTTCATGATACTCTTTTTGCACCGGGGATGCGTCGGAATTTAATTTCTGTTTCTAGGTTATTATTTGATGGTTTTGATATTCGATTTTCTGGGACTAAAGTTTCTTTGAGACAAAATAACCTTATCTTTGCATGGAAAAATTTAATTTCAAATTTATTTATTCTAGACGTAGATTGTGATAATGCACATCTTGCTTTATCTGCTATGTCGAATAAAAATGTAGTACCTAAATCTCAAAAATGGCACGCGAGGTTAGGTCACATCGGAAAGGATCGTATGACAAGACTAGTACGTTCTGGTCTGTTAGACTTCTTATCCAAAGTTGATTTGCCATTTTGTGAACATTGTATGTCCGGAAAGACATCAAAGAAACTATTTCCCAAAGCGGCTAGGTCTAAGGGCATACTAGAGATAATCCATTCAGATATCTGTGGACCCTTTAATGTACATGCCAGAAATGGATGTCAATACTTTGTCACTTTCATTGACGATTACTCGCGCTATGGATATGTGTATCTCATCCCACACAAATCTGAGGTTGTTGATTGTTTTCTTAAATATAAAGCTGAGGTGGAATATCAGCTTAAGAAAAAGATTAAAACCCTTCGATCTGATAGAGGTGGCGAGTATACATCTGAAACGTTTAAATCATATTGTGAAAACGTTGGAATTATTCGGCAGTACACAATGGCTTACACTCCACAATAAAACGGTATTGCAGAGAGAAGGAATAGGACACTATTGGACATGGTTAGATCGATGATGGCACAAGCCAATCTCTACCATATTCTGGGGAGACGCACTGTTAACAGCCGTCTACGTCCTTAATAGAGTCTCATCCAAATCCATTCCTAAGACTCCATATGAGATGTGGTCTAGGAGGCCTCCTTCTTTAGCCCACCTACGCGCTTGGGGATCATTGGCATATGTTTTACTACCTACTCAACATAGAGGTAAACTTGATAGTAAAACCATTGAATGCGTGTTCATTAGAGACTCTATGCATTCAAAGGGATACGTTCTAGTTAATGAGGACCATGGACGATGGATTGAGATAGAATCCCGAGACGTGACCATCGTTGAAGATAGATACCCAAGCCGAATGAAATAAAAGGTTCCAATAGAACTTTTTGAAATACCCGATGTATCTCAGGAGAGTGGGAGTTCTGTTCCTCAAGATGAAGATGCTCCTATAGTTCACCAAGACAGTGGGAGGACATCTCAGCAGGCTCCTGAGTTACGTCGAAGCAAAAGAGGATTGATTCCCCGAAGATACTTCGATATTGAGGGGCAAACATTCTCTTGCGTTGCAGTTGATGATGATGAACCTGATTCATATCAGGATGCATTATTATCTTCTAACTCGGCCGATTGGGTAAATGCTATGGACGAAGAGATCGCCTCTATGGAGAAGAATAAAGTCTGGGTACTTGTTGATCTGCCTTCCAATCGCAAAGCGGTAGGTAATAGATGGGTACTTAAGATCAAAAGAAAGGCAGATGATACAGTGAACAAGTATAAAGCACGATTAGTTGCTAAAGATTTTACACAGTAAGAAGGCATTGATTACGAGGAGACCTTTTCACATGTTGCAAAGTTCTCCTCAATCCGCATGATCTTGTCCATTGTCGCAAGTTTAAACTTAGAGTTATATCAGATGGATGTAAAGATCGCATTCTTAAATGGTGACTTGGATGAAGAGATATACATGCAACAACCCATGGGTTATGTGGACAAAAAGCATCCAAAGAAAGTCTGCAAGTTGTTAAAATCTATCTATGGGCTGAAGCAATCTTCAAGACAGTGGTACATGAGGTTCCACTTGGCCATCACCACTTTTGGATTCACGATGAGTGAAGAAGATCATTGTGTATACATAAAACGGTCTGGAAGATCTTTTCTGATACTATCTCTATATGTAGACGATATCCTGTTAGCTGGTAATGACATGCAATTGTTAATATTGACTAAAGATTGGCTATTCTCGAACTTTGAGATGAAAGACCTCGGTGAAGCCAACTTTATTCTTGGGGTAAAAATCATCAGGGATTGCCATAAGAAATTTTTAGGTTTGTCTCAAGCAACTTATATACAAAAGATCTTAGAGCTGTTCAGGATGAAAAATTCAAAAGTTGTTGGAACTCCCATGGATAAAGCTACCAAGCTAGACAGGAAATCGTGTCCCCAGACTGAAGCCGAGAAATTGTTTATGTCCTCAGTACCTTATGCAAGTGTAGTAGGGAGCTTAATGTATGTTATGCTTTGCACCAGACCGGATATTAGCTATGCAGTTAGCATAGTCAGCCGTTATCAGAGTAACCCGGGACAGTCTCATTGGCAAGCCGTCAAGCGTATATTCCGTTATCTTAGAGGAACAAAAGACCTAATGTTGTTTTATGAAGGCACAAGCCTCGAGCTCAAAGGATATTCAGATGCTGCTTGGGGTAATGACGCCGACGAGGAAAAGTCTACTTCAGGATATGTATTCTTACTCGGAGGAGGAGCTATCTCATGGTCGAGTAAGAAACAGACATCCACAGCTCTTTCATCCATGGAGGCCGAGTACATTGCATGTTGTGCTGCAGTTCAGGAGTGTGTATGGGTTCGTAGATTTCTAATGAGTCTGGGTGTTGTACCGAGTGTTCGTAAGCCTATATCGCTGAAGATAGACAATACTTCTGCCATTGACTTGGCTAAGGACCCTAAACACCACCAGAAATCTAAGCACATTGAGATCAAGTATCATTACGTCCGTGATCAAGTGAGAGATAAGAAGGTCGCCCTCAGCTACATTCCTATTAAGGAGATGATGGCTGATCCCATGATGAAACCTATAGCTAGAGATCTATTTCAGGTTCACGTCATGCAGATGGGATTGAGGAAAGCTTGACTAATATGTTTGTTTTGTAGTACCTTTGATCTTTCATTAATGAATATTATATTCCTTTTTTATTCAGTATTGAACACTAATATAACTAGGTAAGAAGATCATCAACATTTACCTTGAAATCATGTAGGATTTCTATTTTTTGTCGGCAGGCCGGTCACCCACTCGCATGGGTTGACCAACCTTGAATGTACAAGAGAGGTACATTTGGGGCTATGTTTATACATTGAGGTATGAACTTCCCTTTATTGTGAATAATAAAGGATGAGGATATGAGTGAGTCGTATCCGCCTACAATCTTATAAAGATTGAAGATGAGACTGATAAAGTCGAATAATATAATCGCACCATTCCATTACATGCGATCAATGTTATGGCCTGAGATTAAAGCCAAGTTATGAGGTTGTGAGATGAGTCGTACCTTATGTAGAATGACCTGCGTATTGTAGACCCGACATTCACCTAGTATTATCTACTTTACGACGTGGATTGTAGCCACGTGCTGGGACCTATTACCTACAGATTGCTTTGATTCGATCTAATCATTGTAACATGCGAGTAGCCAGTCCCGTAGGTGACTCTTTGTGTCCTTAGCTACCCTCCTCTTCTGTATATGAGGATGAGATTTAGTGTTGCTACTTTAGTGTACTGTGACGAAAGGTCCTTGATTGGCCAGACTCAGTTACGCTAGGAAAGTAGCTTGATTAATTCCAAATTACACATCTGCGTGGGGAAGATCCCGTGACAGCTACACCAAGTTTCTAGAACTATAAATACGCACTTGAAGACTTATCCGCTGGCAATATCGAGTTGTTTTTATTAGACTTTTGCAAACAGTATTTTTCTTAAAAAGCTTTTATATATATATATATCTATATATATATATATATAAGTATTGCTTTAAATTGGTTTTATTCGAAGTTTGTGAAAAATCAAGTTTTCATAATAACTCGATAAGTTGGATAAGTGCGTATGTTGGCCGAGTACTCCAGGTCGGGAGTTAACTCCATCCGGTGTGGTCATGCCGACTAGGACAGGCATTGCAAAGCTTGGGTTATTGAGTACTAGTCAGGTGGTCACTTAGTACTTAAGCACCTGTGAGAAGATTATGGTGATCCAGCTGGTCCTACGCCTCTGATTCTTTTGATCGCGATGTTTGGTTTTTGATTGTTATTAGGCAAGTTAAATGGACAAATCTTTTGTGCATATCCCACAATGTCATTGAGTGGGAGATGTTGGATGTAGGCCAGTGGGGCCCACATGTTTAGGCTTTCTCCAGCCTTCTTTTCCATTCGATTGAGATTTCAAATTCAACTTTGAATTTGAAATATGATAAGAGATAAGGATTTGACCGGATAATATGGTTTCATCCTATCTCATCCGATTTCTCCCTCCTTTCCTATAAAAGGGATGCGTTCTCTCTCTCACAACAAAACAATTATACGAAATACCGAGAGTATACAGAGAGATATAGTGTGCACGGTAGTCTGTCCATCTTAGCTTGTCCTTGGGATGATCTGATCCATAAATCGCAATCCGGGGCCACTATATACTGTAGAATTAGAGGTGTGAATAGTTCCATCTGCTCCAGTAGTAGATAGGCGGGCCATTGGAGCGTCAATCTTCTGCTTTGTAAAGGTTCCAAACATCGTGTAGACCGTCAGATCTTGAGGGCTCACCTTCCGCACTTCCCAACAATGTCAACCATACAATTATTCATTGCCTTACTCCACACAATTTGGACCCCATGATTTTTTGTCGACATTACTGATACATCAACATTATTAGCATATGAAAAAATATTAAAAAAGAAATACATGTTCCATTACAAAAGAAATTAACGTTACACAAAAAAGTTTAAGGGCTACATTATATCTATCCCCATATTATGATTAAAATTTTCCCACATCGCATCTGTGAGACCATCACGAAATCAACTCTAAACTTCTCTTTTGCTTTGGCCTGATTGTACATTCGGCATTTCTTCATCTGGGCTTTTGCTACCACCTTCATCCATCCCATTGGAGTAGACAAGTGAGCATTAGTACTGTGATGGAGTTCGTCATCTACATATCCATCATCGCATGGACTTTCTGAATAATTGATAAGTACATTTTTCTCGTTGATAATGTCATGCTACCACAATCTTCACACATGTATCTAACAAATGTGATGGGGGCCACTTTATAATGGGGAACTACATTTTCATAACTCCAAAGCCCGTTCAATGGTATTCCTTAATAAAGAATGACAAAGATTGAACAACACTTTCTTTTCCCTTGAAATGAAACCACGCTGAAATTCCTTTAGATGGTATATATCGGAACCCTTGATATGATGCTAATAAATGGGGGGTGTTAGATAGCACCTACCCCAGGGTAAATGCAACTTCCCTTCTCGTTTGAGTGTAGATGCTAACACGCATGAATCAATAGCTGATCCCTCCCAGCTAGCAAGAAGATACGTATATTTAAGATCAAACTTGCATGCCGTCAAAACGTTTTATGAGACACATCTCTTCCTATTGCGCCATGAACCAAGTTCTAACATATAAGATGACTCCATTTTTATGACTTTCTTTGCTTGTATCGGCTCAAGCAAATACCATGGGTATGGTTTGAAAAGTTTCATAGAGTGTTAACTCAGGTTGGCTATTCCCAGAGTCAATATGACTCATCACTATTTATTTTTAAGTCTAGTTCAGGTCTTATCACTTTATTAGTATATGTTGATGATATTTTCATAACTGGCAGTGACGTGCAAGGCATTGTCATTCTTAAATCATTACTCCACACCTAATTTCATATGAAGGACCTAGGGTTATTAACATATTTTTTTAAACTTAAAATATCTCATACATCTCGAGTATATCTCCATAGTCAACTGAAGTACACTTATGATTTGATCAAGCAAGCAAACTTTATGAATTTTAAGTCATATGGAACTCCTATAGAATTAAATATCAAGTATAAGAAAGATGATGGAGATCATCTCTCAGACGTTACGACCTATAGGTAGTTGGTGGGGAGCTTGGTCTATCTCACTATGACTCGTCCTGATATCACACATGTAGTACCAATTTATTGCAACACATTGTACATTTCATATGACACAGCTCATCTCATTATTCAATCTCTTCGAGGTACCCTCAATTAGGCGTTTCTCTTTCTATCCTCAAATGATTTGCAATTATCTACTTATTATAATGATGATTGGGCATGATGTCCCACTTCACGACGATCTACTACTGGATATTGTATTTTCTTAGGACGATCATTAATTAGCTAGAAATGTAAGAACCAAGCAACTATATCTATATCTCGATCCAGCACAAAAGTCTAATATCGTGCAATGGCAGAAGCTTGTAGTAAAACTACTTGATTCAGGAGATTATTAACAAATCTTGGGATTCGTTTGTTTTCGCTAATTCCATTATATGCTGATAACCTGAGTGTTATTCAATTGGCTTCCAATCCGGTATTTCACAAACGCACTAAACACATTGAAGTTAACTGCCATTTTATGTTAGAAAAATACACGGTTGAAATTGTTTCTCCCTCGTGTGACAACAGAACTACAACTTACTGATTTATGTACAAAATCCATGACATCATCTCGATATAAGTTTCTCATAAGCAAAGTAATATTGGTTCGTTCTCCCACATCAGTTTAAGGGGGGTGTGAGATTCGCTGTAACAGTTACACCATATTAGATGGCATTAGCTATAAATTAGTCATGTATAGGATTAGTTGTAATTAGCCATGTATAGAAATACTCTAATTAGGGTTCGTTCTAATTAGGTTTTCTTGTATATACATGTATATTCTTAATTTAAACTTGATTTGGGATGAAGTAAAATAGATATAAAAAAAATTAAAAAAAAGCAATTGAAATTTCTTAAATCTCAGATATTATTATGTGTACCATCTATAGCACCAATACATTCTTTTAAATATGGAAAAATCATTATTTTGAATATCAGGAGCGATACTCAATCTGGGAGGGGTTATTATTGAATCACGATGATCAAGAATAGTGTTAAATGCTTTGTTAAAGGACCAACTAATTCGTTCTCCAGAACGGTTAAAATAGTGTTGCATAATACAATTTTTTATGTTATACCTAATTGTGTATAAGAGCATTAGCAATTATTTTTCTAGGCTAATTCTATCTGTGCCACACAGTTTTTTTCCTCTACTTTATTTTATAATACAATTGAATAAAACATTTCTTAGTTATCCAAATGTGGTCGAAACATGTTGTACTATAACCATTGAGAATGAAATTGGTGGATTGGATACATGTCCAAGTGTGAGGATGTCAGGGTTCTTCTTTGTCTGGTGACTAAAAAAATTGTGTCGTGACAATTGCTCCCGCCGAGACTGCAGCTTAGCAAAGCGAATTGAAGCGAGATGTAGCAACTAGGGTTGAGGGGGGTTGAGCCTAAAAACAAGGAATTGCCCGAACCTCGGAAGGTTGGGCTTCAACAGCGGGGGCTACCTCCGGAGCGACCCCAACCACCTCAGAGACCACAAGCCGGTCTCGAGGAGTGGTAGCAAGAGTAGTTGCGGGGCCGATAGTCGCGCTCAACCGACTAGCCCTAGACGAAGGAACAAAGGTTCCCCTCCTTTTTGAAGATTTTTTCTTATAGGCCACCTCAGCCTTAGGAGGAGCACGACACTTGGAGCGACTCTGCTTAAGCATCCCTACACGATAAAAGGGAATTATCGACAAATAGATGGATGAAATAATTTTCAACTATCTACTAGGGTATCCTAATATGGATGAGGCAAGACCTAATTTAAAAAGTAAATCGAGCATAATTAACTCGCTTCAAGACCTTAATGCGGCGTCCACCGACCTCGCCTCAGCTATTTGGTTACGTTCAGACTCACTCACCCCAACATGGTACTTGGGTAGAGCTGCCAAAGACAATTATAGTTAGGGATGAGAAAGACAAAATTAAGCTAAAGAAAAAGTCAGTTCAGACATATTGACCTAGTTAAGCAAAATGGGATGAAACCCAGGACGTAGCTCGAAAGCTACCGGAGCCTCCCAATCTCCAGACACCCAGAACCAATTACTTTTCTAGTTCTTGTTCGAAGTCGGGGCGTCCGTGATTATAGCCCTGTCAGCCTTCGACCAAGTCGAAAAATAATACCAACTCTCATGGTAGAAGTTGGACTTCACTTGATATAGGTGGAAGAATTCATTCACGGTCCAAAAAAATGAATAACCCCACCAGCGCCATCCAAGAATTTGGGATTATTTGCTCAAGAGCTAACTTCAGGCGCAAGAGGACGTCCCAAACTATACGGTGAAGAGGGAGCCTCAAGCCGCACTAGAGGGCGACCAAGAATATGGCCATCTCGCCATCCTGGGGCTTGCTTAGAATTTCATCAAGTACGGGAGCTTAGAGCACTACAGAGTCTAGAATGTGGTACTCCGACCTGATCCGTACCAGGGCAGATTCCATCAACGTCGACCCAATTGACCTGGTTTCTTCTTATTTTAATGAATACAAACTAGAGGTGTGCATTTGTGACCCGATCCGGCGGATCCGACCCAATCCGAACTGAATCAACGGCCAAGATCAGGCCTGATCGGGTTGGGATTTCCAGATTCGATCTTTTTCGGGTCAGGTCTGGATAGACCTCTGTCCGGACCGATCCGACCCGGATACCCGAACCGAATGGACCCAACCCGAACCGAATAGACCCGGATCGAATGGCGGGTGAGTAGTATAAAATATATTTTTTATTTTTTTTACCCTAACTTTCCTAACCTCTGTTTTTCTTACCGCTCTCCCTTTCCCCTCTTTTCTTACCATAACCCAACCCGAATGACGGACGAGCGCTAGATCTGTTTTGACAGATATCCACGCCGTGGCATTACTACCACAATAATTACAATACTGCCATCCATATTCTCCTCCTGCATTCGTATCTGCATGCTAGAATCGAGGGACTGAAATGGAAATATCTCTGTTTTTTTCCAACAGAGAAGCCTTTCAGGGTCATTACAAAGCCCTAGATCTCCTTCAACACAGCCATATCTATCTGTTTCCATAACTGACCCTGTCAAATTGGGTAATGACATCCAAGCATACATCTCCTACAGGGTTATCACCAAGGTTATTATCGTAATTTCTCATATCCATTTCTTTTTTCCCTTTTTTGATTTAAAAAATACTCAGAAATCTCTGCGCTTTCCTCCAGATTTCTATCCGTTATTCAAAGCTCTTGGAATTGGCATTAGGGTTTTATCGTTAGTTTAATCAACGATCTGGACCGTCCATTTTGATCGGAGTGCTATTTATGGGCATCTGATGAGCAGTATTTGGAAATTGGATAGTTTATTTAGGTCTAATCGACAACTTGAACGATCTGTTCAGCTATCTGGGTTAAGGAAGGCAGGGAAAACAATCGATCCAAACCTGGCCTAATCCGATCCGACTCGGTTTTCCTGATCAAGTCGGACTCGGATCGGTCCAGGGTAGCATGTGTTAGGATCGGATTGGGTCAGATAACCCAGACTCGGTCCCGGATCGGTCCGAGTTCGGGTCAGGCCATGCAGAACTCGGACCGGGTTGAGTTGGACCCAATCCGATTCAACTCGTTCCAATGCCTAGCTCTAATACAAACTGACTCCTTCCCTAGCCGGGGCAGACCCCACAGTGTCCATTGGTTGATCGGCTAAGGACCGAGCAACCATCCTCGACCCATGGGATGCCTATAAGTCCATGTCACTCATCATCACCAACGGAGATGGCGGATTCTCCAAGAGATCAGAGTCTTTCGGCCCTTCATCACACTAGGACAACTCCCTCCACCGGTCCGACTGACTTGACATTTTTTCTTTTGACCGAAATGGCTGCCGGAAGCCGGAAACCCAGAAGAAAAAGAAAATAGGAAGAAAGGGCGGAGGAGATGAAGCTCACCGGAGAAGGGATTTGAAATCGTCGGAAATCGCCTACAAAATTACCTAAGTCACAGAGGAGCAAAGGGGCAAGAAGGCAGCAGGGTAAGTAACCCTTGCACAATTAGGGTTCCCCCCTTTTTTAGCATAATCGACTGCACGAGTATCAAATGCTCGCACTTAACACGACCATCAAAATGAATGTATAAGCATTAAATGCTCGACTTAACGCAGCCGTCAAAACGACTCATCAACGCCCGCGCTTGGATACGTGGGGCTCTCCCACTCGCTGGTTGACTCAACTCTCCAGAATGAACCACGTGATAGCACCTCATACGTTGAGGACTGAACAAGCGCCCTGACAACTCACGTGACCTCAAGCCGAGGCACGCCACCTCTAACGTACCGTACCATGATTGCAAATATGCCCTGATTCTTATGCCGGCCACCTTACTTCGCATCGATGACAAGCAGGGCAAACACCACATGTGCAAGAACATCCGACCTCACCAGATTCAACTTACTTTCTGAGCCCACGGGGTGAGCTCGAAAGTAGGGGGGCCAACTGTTATGGGTAGAAATGGACTAGCTACCAAGGAAAAACCAACTCGGACATATATGTACAATACGAGGAGGTCAGCCAACACTAGTCACGATCAATGAACTCCTCAATTACCAAGGAGGAACACTTTATTATATTTCATTATACGACCCCGAATTCGACCATCAAGAGATGGAGTCTCTCCATTTTTGTCAGACGCTGAGTGTCACGCCCCAAACCCAGAAATCGGTTTCACAGGAATCCTGATAGCCGAATCCGGTGCCAACAGCCTTCGTAGTACCCCATTCTCGATTCTCATCGCCCATATGCCAGGTTCTGATCCTGGGATCCTAAAAGGAGGATTTTTCAATGTACATTTATCTCGTAAGAAGCATAACCACAAGTTTACCCAAATCACAAAGGCAACATCATCATCACATATCCACTAATATAAATATTTGAATACAATGCTAAAAGGGAAATACATATGTCAAAATCAAAGCTCCAGAAGTCAACTACATGCTCCAAGCTCCACGCTGCTGCAACCTAAAATCATCTGCACACATCTATCATCCATAAGCTTATAGAAAGCTTAGAGGGTGGTGTAAGTGTGTGCACAAGGTAAGTGCCAAGTATTCAATATAATGCCATAATCATACAATATCGAAAATACTGGTAAGATTGTGAATCATACGGTATCAGAGTAGCAGAAATACTAACAAGTTTATAAAGATATCATCAACCTCATCCAGGATATGCGATGAAAAGATATAACAAATCAATGTCATATACTGAGAAAGTAATGTAAATTGGAAATGTAGTGCGGAAATATAATGAACCAGATATCAAATATCGAGAATGCAATACAATATGCAATTCGAAAGAGCTACGAATACCATCAACCTCATCTAGGTCATATAAATGCAGAAACATATCAACCAAGAATGTCATATGTCGAGAATGTAATGCAATATGCAATATGTGTTGCGGATGAAATGACCAAGCTGCAATGTGAATTCGAGATGATAGTACGTGGTATCGCAGGCTATAGGCCCTATCACAAAGGACTTCTATCCAAACCAGTCTCATACCTAAAATTGGATACATAGACTCGATGTGGTAAGCTCCTGATCTCAAGTTAGTCACGCGCCCCAACCGAAATCATGGCCATTATGAAAGTGCACATAACGATTAGTTGCGCACTACCAGCTCAAGTGGATAGTGAATGAATAAATTAATATAATGCTGAGTATGCAACTCATGCTCCACAAATTAGTATTGTACATCTCTAGGATCATCACTGGGGTCTAGTACACTCTACATTCAATCGCCGCCCACTGACGCGTGACCATGCAAGTGGAAGACACCTCACTATCCTCCTGACCAATAGTCAGTCAATATCTACCCGGCACGTCGATAGCGGACTCATTCACGAGCTGGTTAAACTCAGCCTATCTATGCCCCTACCCTCTGGCAGATAAGGCTATACCCCCTCCCAACCGACCATGACACAGTGAGAGACGCTGCTTCGTGGCATTCGGCACTCGGGTGCTCATGTATCCAATTGGTCTCGACGTTGGGACGTCCTCTGGTACCAAGAGGGTTTAAGGATTTTCACCTAGGGCCATCTATGGCAGCTTGATGCTAATAACAGATTTTTGGTGTCCCATCTGACCATCCACGATATGCCTATGGAGGCTAAGGTCCTAATGTCGCTAGGGTGTACAGTAATCACAACACACAATGCAAAGTGCATGAATCATACAATCTAGTCATACATTAATCCTACGTATACCGTGTGCTCATGTGAGATAACCTCCGCCTATTAGGGAGTCTCATAACAACCTACCCAATGACATATGCAATGGTCAACTACATCTCATAACAAACATGCAGATAATGCGTATGGGCATGTATCATGATGTTATGTTGTCACATACTCATAATCGGTATCAATAACTGGCATCGACAATCGACCTCGACAATGTGGACATTTAACCAATATTGCCCACAAAGAATGACCCACATAGAGCCTAACATATAGTAGACTCATAGCCTCACACACGGGCTAAATATATAACACCATGGGCCTCACTCAAGAACTCAATACACATCATGATGGGCCTTTTACATGGGCCTAACATAGATCACAATGGGCTCCATCGTCTGGCTCTCAAATGCATCACAATAGGCCTCATCAAATAGGCCTCATATACATCACATCAGGTCTTAAACACGGGCTGAATACACATCACGATGGGCCTCAAATATGGGCCGCATATACATCACATTGGGCCTCAAACACGAGCCAGATACACATCACATTGGGCCTCTAATACGAGCCGCATATACATCACATTGGGCCTCAAACACGGGCCGAATGCACATCACAATGGGCCTCAAATATGAGCCGCATATACATCACATTGGGCCTCAAATACGGGCCGAATGCACATCACAATGAGCCTTAAATACCGGCCGTATATACATCACATTGGGCTTCGACAATCGGAATTGGAATCGGCCTCGACAATCGGAATCGGTATCAACAATCGAAATCGGCCTCGATAATCAGAATCGGAATTGGCCTCAACAATCGGTCTCGACAATCAGAATTGGAATCGGCCTTAACAATCGGCCTCGACAATCAGAATCGAAATCGGCCTCAACAATCGGAATTAGTATCGACAATCGGAATCTGCCTCGGCAATCGAAATCAAAATCAGCCTCGATAATCAGAATTAGTATTGACAATCGGAATCAGCCTCGACAAATCGAAAACGGAATCGGCCTCGACAATTGGCCTAAGGCAATGTCATAATGTGGACATTTAACCATCATTGCCCATCAATGTGGACATTTAACTAACATTGCTCCTAAGCAGTGGCCCATATAAACATCATTATATACATTATAGTGAAATCACACATTACATCGATCCACACATTCATCGCATTGGGCCTCACTCATGGACCTTATGTACATCACAATGGGCCATAATACATAGGCCCTATATATGTCAAATGGGCCGCAATATATGGGCCGAAAAAATACATTTCATTGGGCCTTACCAAATGGGTCAAAAATACATCACAATGGGCCTCATCGTATGGGCCGAAAATATATCACAATGGGCCACTCATACGGGCCTAATATACATCACCATGGGCCACAACTCATGAGCCCCAAATACATCACAATGGGCCTTAACCCATTGGCCCCAAATACATCATAATGGGCCTCAACCCATTGTCTCCAAATATATCACAATGGGCCTCAACCCATGGGCCCCAAATACATCATATTGGGCCTTATCGAATGGGCCATACTACATCATATTGGGCCTCATACAAGGGCCTCATATACATCACATCGGGCCCTTCCAAATGGGCCTCAAATACGTCACATTGGGCCTCATCAAATGGGCCCCAAATACATCCAACGGGCCGTATCAAATGGGCCACAACAACTACACCATTCATCCATCTATGGAGATCATTATCCAAACAAATGAATCATATCAAAAGATCATTTGAACCATACCACAAACAACGGTGGAGATAATGATTTTCCACTGTTAAAACCTCAATGGGCCCACCATAGCATTTATTTTCCATCCAGCCTGTTCATACGGTCACAAAGACCTGATCTAAGAGGAAAAACAAATTTCATATTGGTCCAAAACTTCAGTAACCCAAATGGGTTTCAATGGTAGACATTCAATCCCATTGTTTCTGCAATGTGGTCCACTTGATAACTAGATATGTCTTATTTTTTGTCTCAGGCCTTAAGACGAGCTGCCAATTGGATGGACGGTTTAGATGTAACATGTATATCAGAGGGACCCACAGAACTTGCTGCCGAGATGCAACAGCTGTGGTTGCTGGCCCACTGTCCATCAGACAGATGGTGTGGATCACCAAAAGATAGACAGTTTGGATGTAAAAATGGAGGGGCGGTTTGGATACAATACATATATGGTGGATGTCACTGTCCAAACTATTTTCAATGGTGGGTCCGCTGGAACCTCAGATCTGACTCGTTCTTTTTCTCATGCCATAAAACGATCTTTAAAAATGGTTGGACGGCATGGATACAACACAGGCATCATGGTGGGGTCCACGCACGTGGCCCACTAAGGACGAGTTCGCCAAATGAATGGATAGTTTGGATGGAACACATCCATCAGGTGGTGGGTCCCACGTGGTTGGACCACCACATCAATATATATTATATTATATATATTATCATTATTATATTATTATTTAAAAAAACCCAATGTCCAGATGTTTGGATGTCTGGATGGACTGACGGTGGGATGGAGCCCACAGAACTTGCTGACGGTCCAGTAGCTGCATGCTGCTAGACATCCAACTGATGGATGGCACGGATTCAATGCTCGCACGAGGTGGGTCCACACGTGTGAGACCCACTAGTAGCTTTAGATAAGTTGATATTTGTGTTTTACTCAAATCAGGCCCATCCAAACGGTGGGCCCACTCGGAGGACGGCATGGATAAAATACATACATCATAGTGGGTCCACGATTGGTGTGGATCTAGTGGGCCACGCCCATCACAAGAGAGAGAAAGAAAGAGAGAGAGAGACCAGTGAGAAGGGGAGGGACCCCGCCACTATGGGCCTTCCCTATACAATGCATATATCAATATGGGTCCCACCATATGTGGGCCCTCAAATTATCAAAATCAACAAATAAAATCACCCACCTTTGATCTCCTCTTCCTTCTTCCACCAATGCGATCTAGAGCTCCAAGGGGTGCGATTCAACGGTCGAGATGGACTTTGGATGGTGGGGATGAGAGGTAGGAAGGTGGGCCACACCAAGCTCTTTCTCATAGAGGTTGGGACGTGAGTTGCTTGGGAGAAAATGAGAGAGATGAGAGAGATGAGAGATATGAGTGAGTGATGGGAGTACTTGTGTAAGAGAGAGAGTTGACTTTGAGGATGGGTAGTTGTACTTGGGGATGGGTGTGAGTGATGGGAGTGATGTGTACTTGATTAATATGATTGATGGGATTGATGTGATGGATTCTCTTGCGATTAGCAACGCATAGCGTTTTTTTCGAACTGAACGCGGGCCCACATCTCCTGGCCCAGGTTTTGCCTCAGCGCGCGAAACGCGGCATCGGAACCGTGGCGACGGCGCGGTCGCAAGGATATAAGTCTCGGGTCGAGCCAACTCTAATATACAGAACATGACTCAGGATCACGCACAAATACCGATAATAGATCGCGGGTCACTGGAATTCGACTGGGAGGACCGCGGAAACCTACAGAACAGTACGGACTGGGATACGGGTCTCACATTGAGCCCTTCCACGAACCCATACATTTTTGAGCTAATGCTCTGAACATCTCTTATAAAAAGATCCTGAAGTACAACCTCACGCAGCACGACAAAATGAATAGGATGGTCATCCGTTGGGGTGCACATTGAATAGTTAGAACCATGTAACCGGATCAGAACTGTTGGATCGGTCTGGTTTAGTCCGGTTCTAGGGTGCTAACGGTCCGGTTCTGGTTCCAAAATTCTCAAAATCGTTGATTATGGATCTGTTCTAGTTTAGGGCCCTGTAGAACCGAACCGAACCGTTGAACCGAACTGTATATCCGAACCATTACATGAACCGTATATCCGAACCGTGACACGAATCGTGGAAATCAATCCACAATTTTGGAATTTTTGAAGAATTGATCATCATTTGTTTCTTTAAAGAAGAGCATTGTTACTGATGAGGGGTATGTGTGTAGACAATTTCAATAGGACAAGTCAATACACTCAATCCACAGTTTGGGATTGGGCAGGATACAAAAATTTCCCAAATGGGCATCTTCTTCCTTCGTTCATGGGCTTGTAAATAGACGATTGAGAAGTGTAGCAATGGTCCTTACTGAACTGAAAAGGGCAAGAGATTGGACGAACATGATTGTAGAATCTAAGATCCTTTCTGTCACGCCCTAAACTCGGAGATCGGACTCACAAGAACCTCGATCGCCGAATCCGGTGCCAACAGCTTCCGTAGTACCCCATTCTCGGCTCCCAGCGCCTATGCACCAGATTCCGATCCTGGAATCCTACAAGGAGGATTTTTCAGTGTACATTTATCTCGTAATAAGCATAACCACAACTATACCCAAATCATAAAGGCAACATCATCATCACATATCTACTAATATAAACAGTTGAATACAGTGCTGAAAGGGAAATACATATGTCAAAAATCAAAGCTCCATAAGTCCGCTGCACGCTCCAAGTTCAATGCTACTACAACCTAACGCCACCTGCACGCATCTATCGTGTATAAGCTTATAAAAAGCTTAGAGGGTGGTGTAAGTGTGTGCACAAGATAAGTGCTAAGTATGCAATATCAAAGTAATCAGAGTAAGCAGAAATATTGACAAGCCCATAAATCATACAACATCATAATTAATGCGAAAATGCTGACAAGACATGAATCATACGATATCAGAGTAAGCGGAAATATACTGGTAAGTCCATGAGTGTTATCAGTCGTACCAAGGCTATGTCATGCAAAACATAATAAGACAATAACAGATGATAAGGATGCAATGCAATATGCAAATCCTGATGAGCCATGAACACCATCAATCTCATGCAAAAACATAGTAACCTAAAATGCTAAGTACTGCGGACGCAATGTAATATGCGGTGCGAATGAAATGGCCATGCTGGAATGTGAAGTCGGGATGATAGTACGTAGTATCGTAGGCTACGGGGTTCACCACAAGGGACTTCTATCCAAACCAGTCCCATACCTAAATTTGGATAGTCTAACTCAATGTGGTAAACTCCTGATCTCAGGTTAGTCGCACGCCCAACCGAAATCCTGGCCATACGAAGGTACATGTGACAAATAGTTACGCATTACCAACCCGAGTGGATAGTGAATGAATGAATGAATGGATATGCAATTCCTGCTCAATAAGTCCACATATCAGTACGGTTGCTCTCTGGAGAAATCACTGGGGTCTATTACACTCCAAACCAGATTGTTACCCTATTGCGCACAACAAGGTAAGTGAAAGATACCTCACTATCCGCCTGCCAATATCGGGCCCAGCTCGTCGATAGCGGACCCATTCCTCAAGCTGGTCAGACTCAGCCTAGCATTGCCCCCTCCTCTCAGGCAGGTAAGGTCGTACCCCCTTCCAACCGACCATGACACAGTGAGAGACCTGGCCTAACGGTATGCGGCCCTCATGCGCTCATGCGTCCACTCAGTCTAAACGTTGGAACAACCTCTGGAACCAAGAGTGTTATGGGACTTTCACCCAAGGATATCTATAGCACTCCATGTAGCACAGATTTTCGGTGTCCCATCTAGCCATACACGAAATACCTATGGAGGCTACGGCCCTGATGTCACTAAGGCGTATGGTGGTCATGTCACACAAATGCGAGATGCATGAGTCACACAGTCCAATCATGCATCAATCATGTGCATGTCATGCTCTCAAGTGGGGCAACTCCGCCTATTAGGGAGCCCTAAGAACAACCTGCCCTATGGCATATGCAATAGTTAATCACATCTCATAACAAACATGCAGATGATGCGTATGGGCATGTATTATGATGTTATGTTGTCACATACTCATAATCGGTATTAATAACCAGCATCAACAATCGACCTCAACAATGTGGACATTTAACCAACATTGCCCCCAAGGAATGGCCACATAGAGCCAAACATATAATGGGCTCACAGCCTCACACAAAGGCCTAATATACAACACGATGGGCCTTACTCAAGGGCCACATATACACAATAGGTGGACCCTGCTCATGGATCTAATGCATATCACAATGGGCCTTGCCCATAAGCCATGAATACCTCACAATGGGCCTTGCCCATGTGCCATGAATACATCATAATGAGCTTTACCCATGGGCCATGAATACATCACAATGGGCCTTGCCCATGGGCCTCAAATACATGACATGTGGGCCCTACATATGGGTCTTGAATACATCAAATGGGCCATGCATCATGGGCCTAATACGTGTCACAATGGGCCTCAATTATGGGTCGCATGTATATCATATAGGTCACGACAATCGGCCTTGGCAACCGAAATCGGCCTCGACAATCGAGGTCGGCCTCAACAATCGGAATCGACCTCAACACTAGGTCTCGACAATTGGAGTAGGCCTATACAATTGGCCTCAACAAATCAAAATCGGCCTCGATACTCGGCCTCGACAATCGGAATCGATCGATAATTGGAATCGGCGAATCGGTCACATCAATCGGAATGGACAATCGCTCATGACAATCGGGATCGATCGATAATCAAAATCGGCAAATCGATCCCGTCAATCCGAATCGGCAATCAGTCATGATAATCGGCCTCGATCGCTAATCGGCAATTGGTAAATCGGTCACGACAATCGGAATTGGCAAATGGCCAAGGCAATCGGAATCAGCAATCGGCCTCTAAAAATAAAAGGGGTAATCCCACTAACAACCAATGGGGGCCAAACATCTTGGGATAACCCAATGAGAATAGATAGAACATGTAAATGGGGTCCAACAATTAAGGTCAACCCACTTAGAGAATGATGCGAATGGGCTTAACGAGGCCTAAGGGAATGTCACAATGAGGACATCTAACCATTATTGCCCATCAATGTGGACATCTAACCAACATTGCTCCCAAGGAGTGGCCCACATAAGGGATTTATACACAATGTAACGGCCACTCATACATTACATCGGGCCTTGCCATCTGGGCTGAAAATACATCACAATGGGCCACAACGCATGGGCCTCAATATACAACGGGTGGACCCTGCAAGATAGGACTCAAATACATCAGGGTGGGCCTCATGGATGGGCCACAAATACATCCGGGTGGGCCCTACGGATGGGCCATAAACACATCAAGGTAGGGCCCACCGTATACTCTCCATCCAATCTGTTTATAAGGTCACAAAGCCCTCAATAAGCGGTAAAACAAATTTCATACAGATCCAAAGCTTCTGTGACCTAAAAAGGGTTTCAAGGGTAGCCATTCAATTCTCTAATGTTTTCTACTGTGTGGTCCACTTGATGGCTGGACGGTGTGGGTCACAAATGCATCACGGTGCACCCCACATAGCCTGTCAGATGGACGGCTGATACAAAATACATACAATCAAGGCGAGACCCATGGAACGTATTGACGTCTTCATAGTAGCAAAATGCTGCTGATGGATGGTGAGATATAACACATACATCAAATGAGGGCCCCACCGTCCAAGGTCTGGACGGTGTGGCAAAACACATATTGCACGGTGGGTCTCACCTTCTAATGGACGGCGTGAATGAAACACATATCATGGTGGGCCCCTCCTACCAAATGGATGGACGTGTGAATGTAACACGTACCTCAAATCAGACCCACTGACTGACGCCAGTACAACAGCCACATTGGTAGGGTCCTCGATCACGTCCAGGCATCTGGACAACTTGGACAAAGCAGATGGACGGTAAGGATATAACATATACTTCATGTGGGTCCCACACATGTGGCCCACACAGGCAACAGTGTGCCTTCTTGGCACCGTCCAGATAGACGGTGCATATGCAAAATACATATATTAAAGGTGGGTCCCACGTGGGGCCCACCAGATATAATATTTAATATATATTATATTATATAATATATAATATAACACTATATATTACATGTAATATATTATATAATATATAATACATTACATACAGCATCGTCCAGGCCCTTGACGGCCTGGATACGAAACACACATCAAGGTGGGGTCCGCACGTTCCACTTGATGGACGTTGTGGCTACAAATACGTCAGGGTAGGGCCTGCACAGCGGATGAACGGTGCGGATATTGCACACGTACAGTGGGTGGGGGGCCGCAAATGGACAGATGGTTTGGATCATAACACATCTCATGATGGGACCGCCTAAGCATGCTGACGTGAATGCAGCAGCATACATGTGGGTCCCACCGTCCTGTGGCGTACGGACAGAGTGGATGTAGGATAGATACATCAAGGTGGGTCCCACCCACACGTGCAACACATGTGGGGTGGGCTCATACGTCTGTTGCTTTTTAAAAAAAAGGGATGGACGGTATGGTATATAACACATACCTCATGCATGGTCCAGAGGACCTGCTAGCGTCCACGCTCCAGTTAATTGGCTGGTGGGACCCACAACGCTTGTTGCTGTGAAATGGATGGTGGGGATTAAAAAAATCAGACCTACCTGCTAACGTTAGTATAACAACTATATAGCTGTTGTACACCAGCCGCTCCTTGCCAAAAAGAGTGGGTCCCACATAGGTGAACCAGATATGCCACATGGGCTCCTAGCTGCTAGACAGCATGGGGCACAACACATACATATAATACAGCTTCAAGGTGGGTATCACGCCATCGTCCAGTGCAGAAGAACACTTGCATCAAGGTGGGTCCACGTGGTGGCCCACCAGCTTGAATGGAAGCTGATATTTGTGATTTCCTCCCGGTCTGGGGCAGTCCAAACAGACAGCAACAGTGGGCCCCGGACATGGCAGCGAGGTGGGCCTCACTTGGACAGCGGTGCGTCCCACGTAGTGGACGGTATGGATCACATTCATGCATCATCGAATGGGCCACACATCAAGAGAGAGAGAGAGAGAGACGGCGGTGATGGAGGGACCCCGCCACTATGGGCCCCTCAATACATGCATCAAATGGGTCCCACCACATGTGGGCCCTCAAATTATCAAATCTAATAAATAAAATCACCCACCTTAGGATCTTCTTTTTCATTCTTCCACCAACGCGTTGTAGAGCTTCAAGGGAACAAGATTCAACAGTTGAGATCAATTTTAGAGGTTGGGATTGGGTGATAGGAAGGTGGGCCACACATGGCTTCTCCATGGAAGCCATGGACAATTCTTCTCTTAGGGTTGCTTGGGAGAGTGAGAGAGATGAGAGAGAGGTGTAAGAGAGAGAGATGGGTGTGATGGGTGTGATGGGTACTTGTGTAAGAGGGAGTTGACTTTAGGAGAGGGGTGGTTGTAATTGGGGATGGGTGAGTGATGGAGTGCGATGTGTACTTTGATTGATGGGATTGATGGGATTACAATGCGCGACGTTCTCCTCGAATTGAATGCGGGCCCACATATTCTGGCATGGGTATCGCCTCAGCAAGCGAGACGCGGCGTCGGAACTGTGGTGACGGCGCGGTCACAAGGGTGCAAGTCTCGGATTGAGCCGACTCTGGAATACGGGATACGACTCAGGGTTACACACAAACACCGATAACAGATCGCGGGTCACCAGAATTCGACCGGTAGGACCTCGGAAGCCTACAAAACGGTACGTGCTAGGATACGGGCCTTACACTTTCCATCAGAAGTCAAGTCCTTGAGTTTGTAGGAGTGTGGCCTATGTTTAGTATCAGACAATGGGATCCCTTCATGGATGCTCTCATATAGGAAGATCCTATTTTAAAATCAAGGTAGGACGTTTATTCGATTAGGTGGCACCCAAGTAACACGTTAGTGGGTGTTTCCCTCATTGTGGGGCCCACTTTGATGTATGTGTTGCACATCCACGCCGTCCATAGGAAACAGTTCTCATTAAACACCCACTGTTAAAAACTTCTTAGGTCCCACCATAATTAGGCTGAAGTTTAAAAAGCCCAGAACCATGGAACCAATCTAGAATCGAACCAGTTTTCACGGTCTGGTTCCGGTTCGGTTATAGGGTGCTAACGGTCTGGTTCCGGTTCCAAAAATCCTAGAACCGTAGGGAACGATTCGGTTCCGGTTTAACCCCAAAACCAGACCAAACCGAACTGTGTGCACCCCTAGTCATCCGTTTGTATTCTACTAAGGAAAGGAGCTTGGTCATGATCCGCCGATACGACTCCTAAAGGCAGGTCAGTAGGTCGATAATTTGCTTAATGCTAAGGGAAACCTTTACCACAACTCGCTAGAGAATTCAGGTGGGCAAAACTCTCTCTTCGGAACGATCGTCCACCTCAGAATCTCACCACGTGCCTCTACTAATTCCGACCTGGTTCCAACTATTACTACTCAAGATCCCAGCTGTAAGTGCTATAATGTGTAAAGCACACATTGTTCGTCAAATTTCGTTTAGACAAAACAACTTATGAAGTGGCCTTCTAGTGTGGGTCAAGATGGAAAGTTCAAACTCTACTAAAATTCAAGTCAAGTAAAAGATCAAGATGGAAAGTTCAAGATCTACTAAGATTAAGATGGAAAGTTCAAGTTAAGTTTAAGTTCTAGCCCGAAGATCAAGCTTTGTCTAGAAATTTAAGCTATATTGAAGAATCTAGTAGAAGAACAAGCTCCATAAAGTTCAAGCATCCAATCTACTTCAAAGTTAAGTCATTTTTAGATATTATAAACCTTAGAAATACCTTAGGTTTAGGTACTTTTAAAATATATCTTATATGAGTTTTTATTCTTATATTTGGCTAAGGTTCGACTAGCGCCTAAGTTGTGGCTCGACTAGTCTAAGAATTTTTCGATTAGTCCTAGTACAAATCGAAGTAAAATAGATTTTCTATTACACCTTCGACCAGTTGAGAGTTGTTCGACTCGAAGTTTAATAGTTGAATCAGTTCGGATTTTATGCAACCTCAACCAGTCGAAGACTATGCTCGATGAGTTGAATAGGGCCCTCGACTAGTCAAGCAAGGCCTTCGACCAGTCAAAGATCTGTTACACCTTATCGCGCTCAAATTTAAAAATTTGTTGGAACTTAATTCGGTTCTTATACAAGTCAAAGTAATAACTTTTTTGCTAATAAATTGAGGCTTTCTCTTAATCCGAAAATACAATTCAAGTCTATCAAATCCTTATTTAAGAGAGAGAGAGAGGCTCCCGTTATATTCAATCTATTGCACGTTATTTATTAAATATTTTTAATAAATTTTTATTTAATTCCTTGATTTCTTATTCTGTCAATTTTATTTTATAAAGAAAGTAAATACTTTTCTTTTTAAAATCTTAAAGGAATTTAAACAAGTAGCCATTTGTTTGAATCTATTTAAAATCAATCCAGAACCTTGAACCTTTGTCTATATGTCTGAACAGTGAACGATATACATTCAAAAGAAGTGGTTTTACGACTAAATCAACAAATATGTCTTCAAAGGTGAAGATAAGTATATAATTCTTTTGAATTTTAGTTTTATTGAGATAACCAGAAAATCTCATTATTGGTTTTCTTGAGATAGCCATAAAATCTTAGTGATGAGTTTTTTGTTTGTATTAGCCTGCTAACATCACAACTATATCAGGTTTTAAGGTGTTCCTGTGAAAACCTTATTTATAGTGAAGCCAATATCACATGGAAAGTGATTATTGGGAGTAAAGTAGGTGTGTCTGTTTGAGAACAGCCGTTGACACACCGAACCACTATAATTCTTGGTGTTATGGTGAATGCCCTTAATGTTTATGTGATGGATGGTTGTAATCTCTTTAAGTTAAAGTGGTAAATGCTTATAATAGTTTAGCTTTTATTGACTCTTGCTTAGTTTGAAATTTTAATTCTTATAAGTTTTGCGAAATAAGGTTGTCCTACCTAAACTTGTTCAGGTGAAGGTTGTCCTACGAATCAATTAGAATCAATGTTTCAATATTAGTATAATTAAGACCTCTGATTTATTTATTATTTCTGTACTTTATTTTATTATTTGGTATAGTCCTATTCACCCCCCCTCTAGGACTGTTTAAGATCTCCTTTTCACCAGCCGAGGATCCCGGAAGACGATTACAACACGGATCTGCCCATGATCTCCTCCGAGGATCTCGGGAGATATCCCCAACATGCACATGATCCGAATCCCTCTACAATACGCAACTACTAAACAGGGAGATTGCCTCGTATGCACCACCCTCTCTCAGCTATAAAAAGGGTACCCATAATGTTGAAAGGTACGCACAATCCTACTAAAAAAACTCCAAAACATCACGTTCTACTAGACTTAGTTTGCTTGTCTGACTTTGGCATCAGAGGGTCCCTTGCGGCAGCCAGGGTCTCCATGCTTGTCTTTTCTTACAGGTCTCAAGTGGTCTATAAAGGACGTCCATATTTCTGCATCAACAAATAACGTTTTCTTTCATAAGAATTGTTCCACACCATTAAATGATTTGTAAGTAATGAACTAATTCTCGTGAACAATCAGAATTAAGAATATCCACGCCTCGAAAATTTATCATTGCTTGGGCCGCCAATAGATTCGTCACTCTTATTAAAATAGCTTTTTGTTATACTTTTTATATTTACATGTTTTTCTCATTCCTCTTAATTTCATGACACGCTTTCGTGTTCTCAATATCTTCATAATAATAACACTTCATGTTTTTTTTTTTTAAATATATATGTCTATTTGGACCTATTGTGTTGACTTTTTATTTTCTATTTTCTAAATATGTCTTTAGCTAATAAACCTTTAGCATATCATTGCTTGGGCTGCCAATAGATTCGTCACTCTTATTAAAATAGTTTTTTGTTATACTTTTTATATTTACAGATTTTTCTCATTCCTCTTAATTTCATGACACGCTTTCATGTTCTCAATATCTTCACAATAATAACACTTCATGTTTTTTTAAAAAATATATATGTCTATTTGGATCTATTGTGTTGATTTTTTATTTTCTTTTTTCTAAATATACCTTTAGCTAATAAACCTTTAGCATGTCATTCTTTGCCAGTTGGTTTTTAATAAACTCTTTCGATAATAAAAGTTAAGATGTTATATCATATACTGTTATAATTTCATTCCTATTAATTAAGGTTGTAACAATGTGATAATATAATGGAAAAAGTGAAAGTAATAAAATTCATCTTCTTTATCAATTTTAACATCAATGCTTAATAGTCCACAAGAAAATCTTATTAAGGAGATATAAATTGTCATAGACATACATACCTTTTTTCATGTTCAAATATATAATTGTTGTTTTAGGTGCAACCTATCAGCCAATGACTTTGTTATGTAGAGATCTTTTAACTTCTCTTAATTTTTTTATTTTATTTTATAGAATTATCGTTTTTACATTATAAAGTCCATCGTCGACACGATATAAGTGGATTGAGACAATGACACTCAAGTTTTTTTTTGCCAATCATCATCAATTAATGTCATACTCTTCAATCTACCTTTCAACGCTTATTGCAAGTCTTGCTAAATCAGGAAATCACCTATCTTAACTTGTCACATGTTAAAATTATTATTCCCATCGAACTTTTTTACTCCAAATTTTGCATTCAACGTCTTTATCGTTAGTGCACATCTTTAACGGGAAACGTATAAGGTAAAAAATTGATAAATCAAAATGTTACAAATCAACAAAAATATAATAATAATCAAAGTTCTGATACCAGTTATGGTGCAACTTCACCTGTAAGCATTTAATGCCACTAGGACAAAACTACAAAATGAAATATCTAAGATAAAAACAAGAACGACATACGAGAGGCACATAGATTTATATTGTTTGATAATATGTTTATATTTTCAAGGCATCAACATATAGATTATTTCTTCGCTAAAAAAAGATAAATAAACAAATATAAGGTTTATATCTCATTTCCAGTACAAGAAACCTCTCACCCATAAATCTTCTAGGAGAATACTTTAAGAAGATGATATCCCCTCCTGGCTATTGACTTCCCTTGTATAGACCACAAGAGAGCCTTAGTTAAAACCTATAAAAAACTATGATTTATCACACAAAAAAGAGCTATAAAGAGAGGGAGATGAGTGAGAGATGTTTTCGGAGGATGTCTCGCTATGAGTCCACTATAATACACACATACTTTAGTTCTCCAACTCATGTAATTATCAAGTGTTAGCTTCTTTAATGTGACAATAATAAACATCTTCAGTATCATCGGGAATAACAATTTTCAATATATATTTTTTTATCACACTCATCATTATTGAATTTAAACTTTCAAGTTCTAAAGCTATCAATTAACGGGTTCGAGAATCATGATATGAACAAGTTTGGAAAGTAAGTGTTAAAATACAACATATACGTACTAAAACCGATACATGCTTGTGTCGAATTGGTGAAGAATGCTTCTTTTTCATGTTGGCATTTTTTTCACACTATAGCTCTGATATTACTTATATGACCTTTAGACTCAATGCTTGGATCACTTGATGGCCCACTCTAGCAAGTCACAAAATTCAAAAAATAATTTCATGTATGTATTCTTTCACTTGTTCCAAACTAGGTAGACACAACTATATCTTAGTAGCACACGTAAAAATTAAATGATTTTTCCTATGTATATCTCACTCACACACTTCCAACTCAACTCAAATATTTATTATCATTTCTTGTAGTAATAATATATGGCCAATTACCACTATTTCCTGTGGTATGGTCAACCTGACAATTGGATCTGCTTCATTTTTGAGGTCGTGCCCTTAAATTAATATGAGAAAATAGAAGGACAGCACGGATATAAGATATATACATTTAAGGTGGGCCCCACGGTAAGGGCTACACCATCATGGGTTAGGCCGGGACGCACCTAATCCGCTTCCCTTTTACAACGGCAGACAGCATTCACCTGGACGTTCACGTTGAATGCACCTGGCAAACCGTCCTTTCCATCCACATGGCACACGCGTGCCAGATCCAAGCCGCTCATCAGGTGGGAACCTTTGTGTAGACTTATGCCATCTGATCATCATGACGTTAACGTAGATTATTGTGTCTGATCGTGACGTTGTCCGCACACCTAAGTTGAATACGAGCCGATGTTCCATACATGGCAACCATATATTTACTTTACACTCATGGGGTGCACCGATCAGTCAGAACGGCTCTATTTTTTAGATAATACATCTAAACAAGGAGATTCGTCTGATGAGTGGTTTGGATCTGCCACACGTATCCCACCATGAGACTTGTAAGAGGCGAGAATAAAAAACGTGCATGCATGGAGCCTTATGAGCGGCGGCCAGGGCCTGACTGGGAATCCCCGGTCAGCAGTCGAACTCCCCGTGATTCCCCCGGGCCCACAACATGGCGCACTTCAAAGCACACATCAACCGTTCGATCCGACAAATCCCTCCATCTCCGCTTCCCCTTCTAAACCCCTATTCCTCGTTCGAGGTGTGGTAGCCCCACACGCACCTTCCACGCACGCACCTAAAAAAACGTAGCACACGTGCGTAATTAGGAAGTGTGCTACCATCTAAGAAGCGCACAAGTTGATCTCAACCATCAAGATTAATACATTGTAAAATCAGGCATGATTCACTCGTCAGATGGGCCACTTATATATGAACATGGCTGATGGTTTAAGAAAAGCTTTCCAACGGTCCAAAGAAAGCATTATAAATGTGTACTTAATAGGGAGTAAACTGAGTTAATTTTCTTAAATTACGATCTTCACGGTGGGATCCACGTCTTGAACGGATCAGATTTATTTTTAAATCTCAAGAATGGCACGTGTGATGCGTGAAATGGTGGGCATGGAGAGGGATGCGGGTGAGGCCAACCAAGCTATAATTGTTTTACGAGAAAAATTTGATACTCCGGTAGAGCGCCTAGATGCTACGCAGGCACCTAGAAATTCCTCGTAAACCGCATAGGTGGCATGTAAATAGCTAAAAATAAACTACCCAAATGATGGTTCCCAATTAGATGAACTATGAACCAAAACTTACTTATCTGACCGTCGATTGGTGGGCCTTTATTAGACGGTTTAGATGAAAACTATCCAATGGTCCATTTGCAACAAAAAATTGTCCATGAATCATAAGACAATTTGGGAAATGGATAAATTAGATAAATTTGGTTCCGCAATTTAGTCGGTTTAACTTAGTCAATTGTGCCACGTGTGTAATTTAGTGCCTGTGTATCAAGCATCCTACACTGCCCGAGTATCATGTAAGTCCCTTGTTTTACTCTCTCTCTCTCTCTCTCTCTCTCTCTCTAATTTCTTCTGGAAAATAGAAAAAAAAAAAAAGGAATATCATCTGTTCCCTTTTTACCCTCATCTCTCTCTCTCTCTCTCTCTCTCTCCTAGGGTTAGGGCTTTTGGTCTGATTCACGCTCTTTTCCCATGCTTCTGCTGGAAATTAGGGTTTTCGAATGAGGTTTTCTCCCAATGGCTGTGTTAGGGTTTAGATCGAATGCCATCTTCTGAAGGATTTTCGACATTTTTGGTTCTAGATTGAGCGGTTTCTTCAGATTATCTTCTATTCGGATCGGAATTGTCAACAACCGGAGTTCAGCTTTTTTCCCTTACTGGATCTTTTCTTTCGAGGTCTCGAAGGCCCGAGCATATCGGACGGTTCGGATCTCCTGGCTGGGAATGTGTGATCACTGAGGGGTCCTCTACTCCGACGTGGAGGATCCCGGTTGGAAGGAATCTCAAAATTTGACTCTCTTGATGATATTTTGGCTTTGAAGAGGTGGGCCGGGGTGTAACATGGTCGTTGGAATCGGGCAGTGGTGATTTTACGGCCAGGAAAAAAAGGGGTTATTTGGATTATTCGAAAGATTCTAGCAAATGTTCTCTACCGGAACGGATCCTGTGCCGGAAACAAGTGGAATTGTGGGTAATACCGTTCTAATTCCGACACGGTTCGTATGGCCTTACGGGGGAAGAAGGGTCTTCCTTACTGGATCTTTCACGAGGTCAGAATCATAATTATGTCATTTTTAATGTGCTTAGGCTGCGTTTGGACGTGCAGTTGAGTTTTATCACGATAATTGAGTTGCATCGATGTGGAATTGCGGTATGACTATATACATATATTCTAATTTGATATGCTAGTTGTCTTTTAATATTATTGTTGCAGCTGTTAAATTTTCAAGTTTGACTTGAAAAGGATGTAAATGTAAAATTGCAGCTGGTTACTTGCTCTACATAAGGTGGGACCGACCAAATTACCATAACTTTGGACATTTCATTTGATATCGGAGCAACTGTACGTCCAAACACAACCTTGTTCTTATTCCTTGTGATGACATCTTCGAAACTATCACTTCAATACCCAACAACCAATTTCTTTAAATCTGTGTAGTTTGTCTATACACTAGGCACACTTATATTTTATGATGCTTTGGTTTTTCCTCAATATCTAAAATCAATTCTTGTGCTACAAAAAGGAACGGCATCAAGTAATCTATAGCGCATGCTGCATACATGTTAGTTAATTTAGACTGTTGGTGGAGTGTACCATAGCTTGATGATGACATTTATCAGACAATCTTCACCATCTGGTCTTGCCTGCTGAATATTAGGCTGTGGAACTTATCGTTCTTAACTGGTGATCTGATCACTCAGATGTACAGGATTGTCTGAGAAGTGAGTTTTGGAGTTGAGTTTTGGGTTATGCTCCATCCACCAGCGGATTAAGCTTGGTTTGGAAGTGTGTGTGTGTGTGTGTGTGTGTGTGTGTGTAAAAGAAATGCTTTTTATTTTTTTATTTTAAAGATTAGATTAGAGAAATGTCATTAAAGAAAAAAGAAAAGAAAGGACGAGCTATTCATTAAGGCAATGGATATTTAGTACCAGCACCTAGCAAAGGCCTCTAGAACCCTTCCTTTGCTAAGACATCTGCAAAAGCATCCACTTCTCTCAACACCTGCCTAGAGGAAATAGGAAGGGGGGCCACCCTATTCCTAATGTCATTTACAAGAAAAACCCGTTTTCAAGGGGGATGGCATAAATTGGCTGACCACACAGTAGCATTCGTCAAGTCCCCCACAACATCAGTGCTGCAGCAAAGGACTTTAGGAATAGGGATATTCCCCCACTTTAATTGCCTGAAGTTCCCTGCTCAGAATTGCGAAATCCAGATGGCCTGGAAAACACTAAGCAGATGGAACTTGAGTCTTCATGAGGGACTCGTCATCAAGGTATTCAATAACGGTAATGATGGCTGCAACAGCCGCTATTGATACCGTTAAGATACGGGCTGTGATGGCCATTCCGGCCATTTAAAAAAAAAAACTGTAACTGCCCATAATGGGCCTGTAACGGCCAATATGGGACTGTTAGGGCCATTTTTCCATAATGCGTAACAGTGCACACTACTGTTATGTAACGTCGGTAGGCCATTATGTAACCATTTTGGAATACCATGCTTGTTGTAAGTGCATGCCTCTTATACCGCAGATGTGTTGATTATGGCCCCCTACAATGTAGGCAACTCACAGCTTAGACTGGCCCCATCTGGTTCGCTTGAAATTTATCAATTAGAAAGAAGGTGTGTAATAATCATCTGTTCAGAAAAAAAGAAAAAAAGAAAAAAAAAGAAAAACATATATGATACAGTCCTTTTTATCAGAATACTGCAATGTCAGTCGTTTTGCAATGATCTCATGCTCTTGTTGGAATTTTCCCCCCTTAGGTGGTCTGAACATTTGCCGATGTCCCCAGTGGAGGGCTGCCCGACTGTGTTCCAGGCTATTTGCAGCTTAACACCAGGGCTTCATCAGGTGAGCATACTGAACTTGTACAGATTACAAACCTGATGCACACTGGCAGTTTTTTTTTTTAATTTATTTTTTGCTTTTTCCTACGAAACCTATATTTGGGTGAACGGGATATAATTCAAGGGGATCATGTGGTTCAAATGGGAGGTGATTTCTGTTGATGCACTTAATCCAGTGCGATTTATATTTGTGTTGATATAAATGCAAAATTCTACGGACACTCTTTGAAGAGACCTGCTATTAGAAAAGGAAGAAGAAGAAGAAGAAGAAAAATCTGTGTAGATGTCTGTGATTGCATGGAGTCACCCACAGAATATCAGCTGTTTTGGTTACTCCCAGACGGCCTCCCTTTATGTCCCCAATACAAAGCATCTGCAGTGTTTTTTTTTTTTTCCTTTCTCCAGCAGCACCCTGCATCATTTCCTTAGCATGCATGTGTGATGTGTCTGCAGTTTGGGAGACTCATACTTGTACTCTCTCATGACATACAGTACAAATTTTTTGTTGATGGGGAATGGCGGCATGATGAGCGGCAACCTTCCGTGACTGGGAACTATGGCATAGTGAATACAGTCCTGCTAGCCAGAGAACCTGATCCTTTTCCTGCAAACTTGATTCCAGAGACGCATGGCTCCAGATCAAACATGGATGTGGACAATGATGCCTTTCAGCGCGTGGTAAGTCCATTATATACAAATGGTTCCTGTATACATTGATTGGTTTGATATGGCAAGCTTCTTATACTTGGTTACTAATAGCCAGGTGGGATCTTGGATCCATCCTTCAAACTTGTTTGTCATCATACTGGACTGCATCCAAGTCTAGGTTTTTAGACAATTTTGATTTCCTAAGAGTGTGTTTTTTGTTTTGTTTTTTTGGTTTTTAGAGGGATAACAATGCATTTGATTAATAGACCTCACAAAAGCAAGAAAAGAATACAACCTGAGAAACCCAACCTAAAGCAAAAGAAAAATTGCCTACATGGCTTTTACATAAACAACCCAACTAGAGACAAGGAGCTTAACTTTCTTTCCTAATGACTTCAAAACCTGCCAGCTCATTTTGGAAACAATGGCCATTCCTAGCTCCTCAAATAGCCCAAATCACTGCCATAAACTATGTGCTCTGGCATTCCCATTCTAGGTAACCAGGGTATACTTCTTGGAGGCTAAAATGGTTGGGTCAATAGTTCTCATAATTTATCCATTTAATTCACAATAACTGGTTCTTGGAATCTGCTTATAATACAATTATACTGAAGATTTCCATGTCATGGTGTTGGGTGTACCTGCTTTCCTCATGTTCTGGATATCACTTTTACTTGGGTGAAGCAACCAAAACTTCATGCCGTGATGTAAAGTTCAACAAAATGATGGTAACGATAGAGCACGACTTTTATGCACACATCGCCGACCATTTAAATATGTCCTGTGGCAAAGTTGTCCAACTTTAATGATATTGTAAATCATAATTGGGGGTCAAATCGCAAACCATATGGTTAATTGCAGGGTTTTTTATTTTTTATTTTTCTTCTTCTTCTTCTGAATTTCTTAAAAAAAGGGGAAAAAAGCTGAATACATAAATAAATTAGAAAAAAGAAAAACCCAATAGTCATCATCCATTTTCCATCAAAATGCATCAAGTAATGAATATCATGGTTTAGAACCTGAATGGCGAAATCTGTTAAGTGCAAATGTGCGCAATAAAGTTCAGATCACTAAAAACGTTGTCCACTTCCATTCTATACATCTTTGTGTATATCTTCATAAAGAAAACAAAATGTCCAAAAAGTATCCCCTTAACATCATCTTTAAATTACTATCTCCACGTACTCTCGAGCTTTATCCCAAGTGATTTCACTATTTCTTACCACCTTGAATAACCAAAATAATGACTAGAGGGAAGGGGAAAAAACAAAAAACAAAAGAAATGGCAAATTTTATGTGCTTTCAAGAAATTTACCTCAAAACAAACAAACAAAAGATATAAGAATCCTTTAATAATTTATGTTCTCTTTTAGCTTCTTGGGTGTAGAATCACATTGGAAAAGCAACATTTGATTCTGTTGGCCAATGTAAAAGTTATCGTTATTTATTTCTTTTAGGGTTTTAAATCTTTAAGATTTCAAAATCCTCCCCTCTGATGGTGGATGGCAAAAGGGTAGAAGAAAAGTCGGATGTTAGTGATACTATGAAATCTGAGCTGTGCAAAAATGTGGGCCCCACCATGTAGATCACTTGAATCAAAAGTCAGGCCAGTCTGCTCATCAAATGGGCTACCTTGTACCAAAGCAATGGATAGTTTAAACCAGACTGGCAGATGGTCTATCTCATCCCACATCTAGCCTATCCGGTGAGTGGAGCCTGATTTTTATTGCATGTGATCTTCATGGTTGGGCCTATCTATGGCATGGTATAGATGTCATGCACATGTGAGATATTGGAAAATGGCATCCATTGCTTCACACACATTTATAAAACCACCCCCACCACCAACACTACCGTGACATCCTTGCCACAACAATTTGTGGTTTGCTTCATGATTTGAAACAGGAATCCTGGTGATTTTCTTTGCTAAGGTTTCACAATTAGCTTCCCACCTGACATCAACCCTCCACTACCTAGGCTTGGGACTGGCTGCCATGTCACTATAATGGGTAAGGTAAAGTTAGTGATGCTCTAATATGCAAACAATGAAGAGCAAAAAGTTAAGCTATAGTTTATCAAAAATGAAATACTAAATAATCTGAAATTTTGCTAGGATGTGCTATGGAATATTATATTAAAATTCATTAATGTTATGAAAGCAAATTAATATTGGCATTTGGCAGTAATATCATTACTCTACCAAAGTTCCAAATGCCTCTTTTTTTTATTATTATTTTTTATTTTTATTTTTAACATTAAAGATAAAGAGTGAAATCTATCATATTTATATGTTCCCTTGCATTTTATTTTGGATTTAATCCACTTAAAAAATGAAAATCTGGTTCACTAGAGGAGCTATTAAAGTGGACCAGGGTGCACATTAAATTTATTTTAACAAATTCCGCAAACAGGTGACACTATCAGATGGAACACTGCAGGAGGCAGCACCAAGAATTTCAGAGGCTGATATACAACTCTCTCGCCATCGTGTTTCTGTATTTTTGTCTACACATACAGCCTATGAGTTGCTTCCTGAGTCAGGCAAGGTTTGAATGCGTCACCCTCCATCAACTCTGCATGCTATTCATGTGAATCCATTCACTTTCTATTGGTGAGAGCTGCCGCTTTCTCAACTACAATGCTTTCAAATGTGTCAGGTTATCGCCTTGGACATTAATTTACCTGTGAAACAAGCATTCCATATACTCTATGAGCAGGTACTACCTTTGACCATTTGGTGTTCACAGTTAACTAAAAGTTTTCGTTTAGTTTCTGCATACGCTGGATTATTATTATTATTTTCTTTTTAACGGTTTCCTTGTTTTTAAATATCCATTTCTTTGATAAATTGCCTTGGTCCAATAGCTGAAAGTTTATGAAAGAACAAATGTAGCGACAGAGGAAATTATTTGTGTTTGCATGCGGTTCTGTGATGATTCTCCAATCTTCAGGCTGATGTTTTTTCTCATGATAATGTCATCTTAAAGTTTCAAAAGTAGAAAGCAATCTTATTGTCATATGAGCTGAGGTTGCCCAAACTGATCCTTTTTGAGATCTCCTTGCCAGTCATAAAAAAAAACTGCTCCCATCCTTCACTCTTTTCCAATGTCCAGTTGTAAATTGAATGTTTTATATTAGTTCAATCACTTCTTACAACAAAGATGGAACTCATTTTTATACCTCTATCCATTTCACTTTGTTCTAATTGGTCATGCTCTTTTATGTACTAAAGCTGAAACCTGTTTTACCTCTTCATTTTCAACTTTATTTTTGTAGTTAAACATGCCAAATTTTGCTTGTTTGTAAGTTCTTGAATGCATGGTTGTTGATAAATAGTTCTTGTACATGTCTCTGAAATCAAGCCGTTTCCAGGGCATTCCCGTGGCTCCTCTTTGGGACTTCTACAAGGGACAATTTGTTGGAGTCCTTAGTGCGTTGGACTTCATATTAATTTTGAGAGAGGTATGTGTGAAAACTGGAAAAGGTTATTCTGTTTGTATTGGTTTTTCTTTTGCATGCCATAATTTCAATTTAGAGGAAAAGCATGTTTGTCTTTTTGAAAGGTAACGGAATTTTATTAAGGAGAAACACCAATGAAAAATTTAAGGCAAAAACAGTAGCTCCAACCTGAATAAGGAAGACAAATTACAAAAATCAAAAGCCTTTAAACAATAGGCTCATCCCACTACATCTAGCTTTACCCTTCTAAACACCTCCGACACCATCCCTCTCTTATTTTGGAAACACCGACTATTCCTCTCCCCCCCAAAGAGCCCATATAACTACTAACAAGACAAGCCACCACAACACCCTTCTTTCCCAACTCCGCCCTCATGCCATGCTAAAAAACATCTTCGATTAACCTTTGTCATCATCCATGTCACTTTAAATAAATCAAGGAAACCCTCACACGCCCTTTGAGAAAAAGGACAATAGATGAATAAATGATTAATTGACTCCACATTTTGCACACACATCACCCAAATGTTGGGAAGCACCATCGACCTTTTTTAAAGATGATTTATAATGAACACCTTATTCCTGCCCACCAATCAAGCAAATACAGCTACCTTAGGGCCTGTTTGGATACGCGTTTTGGGATGTATTGTATCGTATTAGAAGTTATGATTTGACGTTTACTGTGTTTAGATTGGAGTGAATAGGAGTTGAATCCCATGCGTGTGAATACAAACTCCAGCCAAATTTTTGAACCGACGGTAGAGTATTGTCAGTGGGTTCTGTTGCCGTCAATACTTCTTATTCATTGCGCTGTATTCGACATTGGATGAAAGTTTGAAATTTGTACGATTACAAGATATCTGGTACCTATGCGGTGTAAGATCGGGACCGTTCATTTGTTACATTTCAATGTGAAAATCATCTGTGCTAGAAATCAGAAAGTTCCATGCGTCAAACAGGCCATCCGACCCAATTAAGATTGTACAGTACGCAGACATAATACGTCCTATCCAAACATTGATCTGTATAACGTATTGTATATTATGCCAAACAATACCTCCTATCCAAACATTGATTAGTATCTAATTGATTTGGCTGTATTCTGAAAACCGTCCAATGTATACATGAACAGTACCCAAATACAATACAATACAATACTATACGCGAATCCAAATAGGCCTTTAGGAGGGGTGCAATGGAACTAGACATAAGAGATGGGACCTTTTCTCTCCCAACGACGAGCTTTGAAGCAACTTGTATAATGATTAGATAGAGAACCAACTTGATTTATCCTTATTCCAGACCATCACATCCCTCTCACCCAAAGAGCGTTAGTAGCACTGAATGTGCTCTATGAGCCTAATGAATTTGTTCGCTTCCTTGTCTGTCAAATTCCTTTGGTAAGGGGGAGAGCAAATAATTACATAATCATCGACAGAAAAACATCAAGCAATGAGAATATTCGTTTTTGGAGATAGCCGTGCTAACCTTGGGAACTCAACCTTGAGAGAGATCTCTCCTATACACACATCCTCCCCCAAACAAATCCTCTTAGCATAACCAAGAGAAAAACTAACCCCATTCCACAATCCTAATAGGCCCATATAATGAAGAATCCTTTACCCACCATTCCCCTCCCTGAACCCCATAGTTGCTAGCAAATATCTCTCTCCACATACCTCCTTCTTCAGCATCAATCCTCCATACCCATTTGCTTAACAAAGCAAGGTTCATAATTTCCATATCCCTCTTCTCATCTCAATAGGTGGAACTTTTGTTTCCCTTTTGCACCTCGCCACAAAAAATCCCATCTCCACTTCTCCGACCTATCCAAGATGGATTTCAGACACCTAAAGAGAGATATGAAATGAAGTGTCAAATTCAACACGATTGCTTTTATTATAGATGATGTCTCTTCCACCTCGACAGTTTTCTATTCTTTTTTACCTTATCCACGGATGTTTCGTTGGTTTACTAATACGCTAAGGAAGACCGAGATACTATGAGGGGAAAGACCTCACGCAACACCCGAACACCTCTGCTAATCTCGCCACTTCATCCTTAGATATATGAACAACCCATATCTCACTCTTAAGGATATTAACTTTCTAGCCCACCAAAACAAAAAAACTTCAAGCTCGAGACATAGATTTCCTCAAGTTATCCACTATATCTTTGTTTGCATTACAAAATAAAATAGTGTCATTAGGCTAACTGAGGATGAGAAATATGGATCCTCATGTTCTCCACCCTAAACCTGCAAGCAAGACTGAGAAATTGACTTTTATCCAACAAATTACTAAGTGCTTTTACAACCACCACGAATAGACTATCATCTCTGATGCCGCCTTGTTGATTTCTAGTACTTCACTGTAATAGGAGGCATTCTCAATAATGATTAAATTTATCCATGCATGAATTAGAATATGGCGAATCCATAGACCACTGTTGGCGAGCACATCCAAAAGGCACCTAGTGTGGGAGTGACGATAAAAGGGAGTGGGATCAGAAAGTGCTTCCTTGATGGGAAAATTGCAAAAGGGAGTTGCTGAAGGGAACGAACAAAGGAACCATGATGCAAAATCCTATTAGGAAGTGTAGGTGGGATGATTAAGCGGAAAAGGGGGAGAGAGGAATCTAGATGAAGGTAGGTAGGAGAACGTCGTTGTCGGGGATGAGAACAGGGAGGAAACCGAGCCTTGATGAATATCAAACTATTCATGTCGCGGGCTTCTTGGTTGGATGCCGCCAATAAGCTTCAAGAGAGTTTTTGGAAGGGAGGGAGCTATGATGGAGGTAGTGTTACCCAAGGATTGGATCACTGTAGCAATACTGTGGCTTTGCTTTCGTTGCATGAGCTCGAAGGAGCTAGCTTGAGCAGTAAAGCTTTTGCACATAGAGAACTTCAGAGGTAAGAAGTTGTTAGTCCAGAGGGCTCGCTTTGGGCCTGAGCTTAAGAACAGAGAGGTGAAGATCAAATCCCAGAAATCAACAGAGGAAGTATTGACCCTCAAACTGATAGGTGGGGCAAAGGAGCCTTGAGCAGAGCGCAGTGCTTTTGGAAGATACAAGGGAGCGAGTAGCATGTCTTTCAGAGATGTTGTAGTTGGGGGGGAATCATTCGCATGATATAGTAGAGGGGAATATAGAAGTAATCAAAGAGGGTGAGGCTTTGGAGGAGGGACTGCGAGCTAAGGAAGGAAAGTGGTTTTCACTGGATAGATTGAGTGGAGTGATGGTGGTTCATGTAAAACCAGAAGTGCTAAATCAAGCACGGGACAATTTGAGGTGCTCGCTAGTTGTAGGGATGAAGGAGAATACCCCCCTCTCCTATGTCTCTTTTTGGCTATAGGAATGTTGTAACATGGATTCGGAAGATTACTCGATATATCCAATTTGGTGTTGTGAGGTTTGGATCTGTTGCCGCCCGCTGGAGAATCTGGATAGGTTGCTCAACGCTACCTATAAGGTCAGAGGTGGCCTGATAAAAAAAGCTCCATTGCTAGGAGGATTTCTTGCTTTTTGGCAAGGAAGGGGTTTAGTTTTTGATTTGGGGAATCCTGTTGAATCTTTGGTTCAACAATTTCTTCACAACAGTCGGTTCGTGCTTGGTGGAGGTGGTTGCTATCAATCTGTGATGGAGAGTGGGGAGGAGTTGGGGGTAGCTAGGAGTAGGGTCTGTGTGAGGAGAAAGTTACAGGAACCCCTTCCTTAATCTCGGTCGCGGTAGGAGATGTCTGATTGGAGTTGTGGTGGGTTGAAAAAAGGAGGTAGGGAGCATGCCGATGAGTAGGGGTGCCTCAGCTCGACTCGGCTCGGCCACTAGCTGACCTTAGCTCGAACTCGGCTCGGCTTGGTCCTCGAGCCTGACTGGCCAGCTTGGCTCGGTTTGGTCAGCAGCTTGGGCCAGTTCGAGCCGAGTTCGCCTGTGCAGCAATTTCACAAACACCTGGACTGCACCTTCAAAATCTCACTGTATTTAAAGACAGTAGCAATGGTTGTACAAGTATTTTATCAAACACCTTCTAAGCAACATAAAAATCAAGAAAAAAAGGGTATTAGTTTCATTTACATACCTTCCTTGCCACCAGCCACACTTTGTTGAGTCATTTCATCAAACACTGAGCAACATCAATATCAAAGGGAGGAAGACCAAGGTGAGCGCTTGAGAGAGAGAGAGAGAGAGAGAGAGAGAGAGAGAGACCGGAAGAGGGGAGCTTGAGTTAGGGTTTAGGTGCGTCGGGTAAGGGAAAGGGGTTAGGGTTCGTGCGGCCGTGCGGGTAAGGGAAAAAGAGTAAAGGTAAAAGGTGTAGGTTTTTTTTTTTAAATTTTTAAAAAGGGTATATATACCCCTGCATCGAGTCGAGTCGAGCTGGGGCAAGCTCGAACTCGTTTTCGAGCCCCAAAAATCAGCAGTTCGAACCGAGTCGAGTTGAGTCGAGCCAATCGAGCTAGCTCGGTTCGTGTACACCTCTACCAATGAGATGAGGGGATGTCTAGAAGAGGTGGGAGAGTGGAGCTCAAACGGGCATCCATGGAGGGCATCGATTGTCTGGTGAAAGCGTGCGTCCTGCTGGCTTTGCTGGATTGCCGTTCTCAGATGGAACTTTGTGTGGAGATGTTAGTGAAGGAGAAGGGTAGGTGAGGGGAGGGAGGGTATTGATGTGCCACGTTTATCTGGATGTCATGTGGGAGCATTGAAGCTTCTCTTCACAACCTCAAGCTTGGAAAAGGTGGGAGGCTCGGGAGACGATCTTGCTTTGAACTTGGCGGCTTGTTGTACAGATGAGGACGTGTAGGAACGAGAGCAACAGAATTTTGAATATTTTGATTCCTCTTACTTCGGCTTTGGGCCAAGAATTGAACAGTTGGGATGCTCTAGGTGTTGATGTGGATGCGAGAGTGGCTTAAATGGTGAAGTGGACGGGGATGATGCATCAAATGACAACACGTGGTAGAGTGAGGAGTATTCATCCGATGATGAAGGGAGTTTGCTGAAAAACGATGATTACGTCAAAGGCGCTAGCGTGTTTTATGTAATAAGCTTTTTTCAGCTCCTTGATCGCCTTTCGTGGGATGATGCATCAAATGACAACATGTGGTAGAGCGAGGAGTATTCATCTGATGATGAAGGGCTGGTAGAAGTCGCATGTGAGGAGTTTTGTCATTTGTAGAGGGGCGAACTCTTGGAGACTTATCACGATGAAGTTGATGAGGTAACCGGTACCAACAATGGAGATGGAAGACTAATTCCTCCTAAGGGAGAGGCTCACAGGAGCTCTTTAAGCCTACAAGGAGAATTAGATAAGGAGAAACTGCTTTCAGAAGATTTACGGGCCATCATGGTTAGAACTACAAATGTGAGCACCGTTGTAGATCCACAAGGAGTTGTCGAACTAGAGGAGTGGGAGATGGAGCTTAACTGCATTAGAGCTGATGGGGAGCTTTTGGAAGACGCTTTGTTTGTGATTCCCTCTATGTAGAAAAAAAAATGAAGGAATGGGTTCGATACATGCAGCCAATCTAGAGAAGGACATTGACTTTCAAGTTGCAGTGTAAGGGGCAGAAATGATCACAAGGGAATAGTATTAGTGATGTAGGACAATTAACCATTTGCTCTGATACCAATTTAATGTAGGACAATTAACCACTTGCTTTAAAAGCTCAAACTGTTAGAGCATGGCGAATCAATTCCTTTATCTCATAGCCCAAGCCCCACATCTCATGGGTTAGAACCTTAGCTGAACCCCCCTCGTGGGCTCCAAATCACATGGGTACCGCCTCACATGGGTGGGGCTTGCCTCACACGAGCCACCCGTCTCACGCGGGCCACCCACCCCGAGTGTGCCCCTGCATCCCATAGGCAACCCACTAGAGCCCGGTGTGAAAATGCCCCTGCATTAATCGGTGGGCCAAAGATATCTTACAAAGGATAGGGGGCTTGGTGGGCTTATCTTTCATAGCTCGGGATGAGGATGTGCATGCCTTCTTCTAGGACGTCAAGGCCAGAGAAGCTCAATGCAGCAGGATCTTCAAGTGATGAAGCCCAAGAAATCCGCCAAGGCCTAGAGAGAACTTCTCAACCTCGAATGCTCTATCATTTACAATTCGACAGGCAAGATGACTGAAAATGCCCCTGCATTAATCAGTGGGCCAAAGATATCTTACAAAGGATAGGGGGCTTGGTGGGCTTATCTTTCATAGCTCGAGGCTAGAGGAGCTCAATGCAGCAGGATCTTCAAGTGATGAAGCCCAAGAAATCCGCCAAGGCCTAGAGAGAACTTCTCAACCTCGAATGCTCTATCATTTACAATTCGACAGGCAAGATGACTGGAGGTAAGAGGGCAAGATGGGTAAAGTTTGTGCTCAATGATGATTCTATGTGGCCTAGGGCGCAAGTTCCAGAGGGCTCGAGTTAGGAAAGTCTACTGAAAATTGAAGGTAGATTGGGTGTGTTGCAGGAGACCAAGCTTTAATTGCTAGATGGAGGTATGCTCGACTCAATTTGGGGGGGTTAAACAGAAAAATTGGGTTGTTGTTAGTACATATGGTGCTGTTGGGGGGATTTTCATTACTTGGAACACAAAGGTATGGAGGAAGGTTGTTTCTGTTTCTAGTTCTTTCCCTGTCCATCTTGTTGTGTGATATTGCTTCTGGTGGGGCTTTTACTGCTGTTGATGGCCCCTTGCAGTTACAACTCATGAGACCAATTTTGTGTGGAGCTTGATAGTGTTAGGTAGCGATGAATGTTTCATGGTACCTGGAAAAAAACAAAAAAAAAAAAAACCATACCTTTTTTTCCTTTCTTTTCTTCTTCTTCTTCTTCTCTTTCTTCTTCTTCTTCTTCTTCTTCTTCTTCTCGAGCGGCTGCGGCTGCGGCTGCGCCCGACTGCGGCTGCGCCCGGCTGCTTCCTGATCTTCTTCTTCTTCTTCCTCTCTCTCCCACTCTCTCTCTCGCTCTCTCTCTCTCAATCTCTTCTTTCCCTCTTTTTCTTTTCTTTCTTTCCCTTTTTTTTTCTTTTCGTTTCCCTCTCTCCTTTTTTTTTTTTTTTTTTACAGCGGCTGACTGCCGTGGGTACGTGTCACGCAAAAGACGAGCGCTGACACTCCTCGAGCTCCGAGTTGTACGAACGGTTCAAAAGGAGATCAAAGTTATATGGGCTCGACAGTGATGTATTTATTACATCTACACCGTTCACCTATTTTCAGAGATCATTTTAGAGCACCAGCGAAAAAATGAATTATATCCAGAGATCATCTGGACCACACCAAAAATAGCAACAAAGATAATGATTTTCACGTTAAATAATTCGTAGGACGCACAGTAACGTTTATTTTCCATCCAATCAGATCAGACCCGAGTGGGCCTCACCGTAATGTATATATTTTATCCATATCGTCCATCCATTTTGCCACGTCATTTTAAGTCAGGATTCAAAAAATTAGTAATATCCAAATCTCAGGTGGACCACACCATAGGAAATAGTGGTTATAGAATACTTACCATTAAAATTTTCCTAAAGTCCACTGTAATGTTTATTTTCAATCTAAACTGTTAATTAAGTTACATTGACGTGGATGAAGGGAAAACACACATGTTAGCTTGATCTAAAACTTTTTTAGCCCCCAATAAATTTTTAACGGTGAACATTTAATTATTATTGTTTCTTATAGTGCAATCCACCCGAGCTTTGGATGTGCCTCATTTTTGGGCTCATGCTCTAAAATTATTTAGCAAAATGGATGGATGGTGTAGATATAACACATTCATCACGGGTGAGGCCCAAAAAACTTTGACACGTGTGTTGCACTTTACATCTGAGTCCCTCCTAATTCAAGCCATAAAAAATTGTATACGAGACATATATTAACTTGAAATTTGACAATTAAATTATGGACTACAATTGCTAACTCACAATGCCAAAATTAAATTATTTGAATAGTTTTAATTGTTAATTTGTGAACTTTTATTTTTAAAAATAGGGCCTTTTGATTTTTTTATTTATTTTTATTTTTATGATTCACTATCCAATAAACATCCACCAATTTATAAGTGGGATAATGACAATAAATGGCATGAATTTGAGGCTGATTTGGAGAATAAATTGGTCCTCCAAGTCAGCCCCAAATTGGCAACGCCATCTACCTGAATTTAATTTCATTTTTTTAAAGAACTATTGGGAGAAATGATATCAAGATGTTAAGTATATAAATTACATATTTAAAAAATTAAATATATGAATTTTTTAGTCAAATTCAAGTTACCTGGTTAAAAAATTAATTAGACAGGCCGATACAACTTCTTACCAAAGAGTGGACCGTTACACTACCATAAACATGTTCTAATTTATAAATGAATGCATATTTGGAATGCTTAGAATATTCTGGATTTAATCCATATTTTTTCATATTTTTTTAGCAAAAAAAAAAAATTGCGCCGTTACGGGCCGTTACGATCTTGTTGTGTGATATTGCTTCTGGTGGGGCTTTTACTTCTGTTGATGGCCCCTTGCAGTTACAACTCATGAGACCAATTTTGTGTGGAGCTTGATAGTGTTAGGTAGCGATGAATGTTTCATGGTACATTAGAGGGGATTTCAACGTAGCGCGATTCTCTCATGAAAAATCCAAGGGTGGTCGTGTGACTAGAAGCATGAGAAGCTTTGCAGATTGGGTGGCTCGGCATGATCTCATGGACTTACTTGGACAGATTTTTGGCATCCGTGGATTGGATTGAAAACTTTCCTTTGGTTAGTTTGGGCTGCTGAGGGCGATTTCGGATCATCATCCCATTGTCCTAAAGGTGGATGTGGAGAACTAGGGCCCTAGGCTTTTCAAGTTCGAAGCTTCCTGGCTGGAGATAGATGGTTTCGTGTAGTGTTCCAAACGGTAGTCTTCTTTCTCAATTGGAGGGTATGTCGATTTAGGTTAAGCAGAAAACTAAAGCTTCTGAAAGATAAAAATTAATTAGTGGAAGAAAGAAGGGCTTGGTGCTTGGGAGGCGGAGTTTGATAGAATGGAGGAAGAGATTCATGAGTTAGATCTGTTGGAGGAGATCGGGGGTTTGTCGATGGAGGATAGAGAGAGAGGGTTGCTCTAGCCCTGTCTTTGGCTAATCGGTCTAAGGAAGAGGAAATTAAATGGTGGTAGAGATCAAGAGCAGTGTGGCCCAAAGATGGTGATAAAAACTGTAGATTCTTCCACAATATCGCTAGTGCTGGGCCTGCAACAACAAAATATCCAGTTTGATTGTTTATGGTTCGAGGACATAGGAAAAAATATGTGATTCTATAGTGCAATTCTAAAAATATTTGTTGTCTGGTGAGTGATGGTAGAGGCCATGGTTGGATTACTTAAATTTCCAAGAGCTCTCAAGTTTGGATGCTTCTATTTTAGAAGCCGATCTCGAAAGACGAGGTTAAAGTGGTGATCAGCTTGATGTGTGGGGACAAGCCCCGAGCCCGAATGGGTTCCCCATGTTGTTCTTTTAGAAGTTTTGGGAGGTGGTGAAGAAAGATGTGGACTTCCTTTTGGATTTTATTATTATTATTATCATAGTTTCCTTTCTACTGAGCTCGAGGCTTCTTTCATTAACTTTGATTCCTAAAGTGGAGGGTGTGGAAATTTTGAAAGATTTCATGCTAATCAGTTTAATAGGGGGTCTATACAAAATCTTTGCCAAGATACTTGCTTCTAGATTTAAGGGAGTTTTATCGAAGGTCATTTCTGAAAATCAGGGTGCTTTTATTGTCAGTTGGCAGATTCTAGACGACACACTTATTGCTCATGAATGTGTAGATGCAAGGAACAAGGAGAGGAGAAGTGGAATTGTTTGTGAACTTGAGCTGGTGATGCGGATGACAAGCTCCTTTTTTGTGATGTGGATGCAACTTTGGTGGAAAACCTTTGGAAAATCACTGTATATTTTGAAGTTGTCTCGGCTTTGGAAATCAACATTGCTAAATTTGAGACGTTGGGAATTCAAGTTTGTGGGGAAGACTTTGCCGTCTCGTGAACATTTTTAGGTGCAAGATGGGGTCTTTTCCTTTAATGTATCTTGGGTTGCCTCTTTGCATTGGGAAGCCGGCCAAGCATCTTTGAGATAGGGTGTTCGAAAGGATCAAGAAGTTGAGGAGAGATTTCTTTTGGAAATGTGTTAAGGATGGTAGTAAGTTTCATTGACTTAAATGGAAGAGGTTTGTAAGTCAATAGAAGCGGTGGGAAGTGGTCTTAAAGTTTGGGTGATATGAACCTTGCCCTTCTTGGGAAGTTGATTTCGAGATTCAACTCCAAGCCGTAAAGGTTGTGGAAAGAGGTGATAGCTAGCAAGTATGGCGTGCAATTCGTGAAGAGATCTTCTATTTAAAGAGCTCCAAGCATTTGGAAGACGGTTGCGGCAACCAAACATTCAGAATGTAGGGGTATTGCGTTCTCGCTTGGTAATGGGTGCCATCCGGTTTTGGGTGGATGTCTAGTGTGGTAATAATGCGCTTTAAGATTTATTCCCCAAAGTGGCTTGCCTCACTCCTGATTGCTTCATCCTTGTGTCAGATTGCTATTCTGTTCGCGGTAGTCATGTAGTTTGGAATCCTCCTCGCAGTAGGAATATGATGGATTAAGAGATTATCGAATTCGTCGCATTATTGGATCTTCTGGAGGATATAACCCCTTCCCCTCAAGAGGGAGATTCGTTGCTTTGGTCAGCACATTGCTTTGGAAAATTCTCTACCTGATCACTCTTCAGGTTGATTAGTTCGCTGCATCCCTACCATCATTGGTTCTATGGAGCCCCTCCTCTTGTGGCAGTTTTTGTTTGGCTAGTGGGCTAGAAGAGAGTTCTCATGGTTGACAACCTTCAGAGGATATCTCTTGTTCTTCCCAACATTCGTCTAATGTGTATGGAAGATGTGGAGTTGATCGATCACCTTTTATCTTCACTGCCTATTTGCTCGGAAAATATGGGAGCATTTTTTTGTGTTTGCTTCGCGTCAGCTGGGTGATGTCGAAGTCAATGGATGATTTTATGTGGGTGTGGCATGGGGGTGGAATTGACAATGTTAGAAAAGCCAAGTGGAGGTTGATTATTATGGCCGTGTTTTGGGCAATTTGGGGCGCTAGGAATGAGCATTGCTTTTAGAATGAGAACATGGGTGTTGAGGAGGTCATTAGGAAATTTAACTCTTTTTTTTTTTTTGTCACGAGTTGGGCCGTTCATGTAAAAGCCATCTCGGCTGCTATTTTATTATTATTATTATTTTTGGTTCTAGGTTGGTTTTCTCGGGCTGTATTCTTTTTGTGCTTCTGCGAACTTCTCAATAAATATGCTGTTATCTCTCTTTAAAAAACACAAATAGGAAGGGAGAGAGCAAATCACCCTGCTGAAATTCCAAATGTGTTTTTTAAGAAAGGTATTTTCCCAAATCCCAACAGCCCTAGCATATAGTCGAAGAAGTTCCAAATGTGTTTTTTGAGAAGGGTATTTTCCCAAATGTGTTTTTTAAGAGTTTAACACAAATGTGTCACCATCCACCTTTAATAGCCTCATATGTGCCACATTTGCCAACATAACGCCCAACTTGATTTGCTCCCTCTGATTTGGACAATGCCATCATAACATCACATGCACCAACATGCCATTTGGTTCTTTTAACCCTCATATGTGGTAGTCCGTGTAATGGCACGCAGATGGACCTTGCCATTACAGGTTTTGTGATTTGGACAATGCCATTACAATGTCACATGCGCGCGTCACATGTGGGCCCCATAGTGAGCCAAAGTTCCAGTGTGTTTCTTGAATGTGAACTGTTGGCATTTCTTTTGTCTTTTTTGCTGCCAATTCTTTATATATAGGGGTGGCCTCGATCATCCTTTTTTTGTTATAGTTATCTTCATAGCGGGGACCAGTGTATCGCTTTTGTGTCCAACATACTTCCCAAGTTGGCACCTTTGCCTAGTAAACCTTGTGGCTCTAATCCTTTTGGATTTGAAATGTTGTGGATGGTTGGAAGAAGAAAAGGAATAAGAGAATGGGGATAAAAGAAATAACAGAAGACTCAGACTTAAATGGAATCTCTCTCTCTCTCTCTCTCTCTCTCTCTCTCTCTCTCTCTCTCTCTGGTTTTTTCTTCGAAGTTACACCGTGGGAAAACTTAATAGAGATGCCCAATCCTATTTATAAGTTTTTTCAATCCTAATCTACCAATAAGAAATAGTTAATTTACATTCACTAAATTCTAACAACGTCGTTTTTCTGAACAGTAATGCTAACAAACTCCCTGATCTACCCATGTGAAGCAATAGGTGGTAGCTTCTTATTGGTACATAAAAGTTGCAACCACGGCGATAACGAGACCGGCTTGTTGACTTATCATGGAAGACTCGTGCATGTGCCAAGAAAAGATTCCTCTCACTTTTGTTGACAGATCCTCGCCTTGTCCTGAAATTGCATGCATATTTTTCGTTTGTGAACCTTACTGTCACTGATCCCTTGTCACGAATTTTTTTTGCCGTCTTCTTCTATCGCAATGGTTTTTGTGACTGTTATGTTTTTTGCTGATAACCCACTACATCTGCTGTCAATACTTTTGTGGCTGAACACTGTCAATTGTTCCTGCTTTGACTGTAGACTAGTTCACTATAAACACTATGAATTCTTTTCTATTATTCCAGTTTTATATTTGTCTTGACTGTCGTATTCAAGCCTCATTCCTAGATCTTTGCATAACCAGTTAGTTTGTCAATTTACATTGCTTATTTGACTTTATTTTTTATTTTTATTTTGTAATTTTCAAAGATGAGTTGAAATAAATCAAAGAAGAACCGATGTGGCAGTGGAGTTGCCAGGATGCAAAATTTTTTATTTCATATTTCTGGCTAATGATCTCTTCCTTTTTGTAGATTTCATATCTACCTATTTCTGTATTATTTTCTTCATAGTGTCTTTACTTTCCTTTTAAAAGTTATCCATTGCCTTTTGAGTCTCAACACCATGGGCCTAATGAAATCTTCTCCTGGCGTGCTCTTCCTTTATGTGGATGCAAGTTTTTTTTTTTTTCCCTTCACATGCTAGGGAGGTTAATCTCTCTCTCTCTCTCTCGATATTCTTGAGGAAGATAGCTAGGGAGTTTAATCTTGTGATATCAATTTTGATGTATATAATTGTTCTTTCAGTCTGCTCAGTATTCAGAGATTATTTATTTATTTATTTATAAATAAAGGCTCCTATCCTGTATTCGTAACAATTTCATCTGGAAGTTTACATGATTGCATAGAACTAAGTGGGGTTACTGGGAAGGCTCTGTAACTCTTTATAATTGCAGCTTGGGAATCATGGGTCAAACCTGACGGAGGAAGAGCTTGAGACGCATACAATCTCAGCTTGGAAGGAGGGGAAAATGAAGGTTAGACAAATAGATGGGAATGCTAGACCATTCCAAAGGCATCTAATACATGTAAGTGCTTTCTGTGGCTATTTAGTTAGGATATGTTGCTCTTATCTTCCCTAGCATGCAACTTACCAATGAACTTCACTATTGCTTTAACTTTATATTTGTTTAGTTTAGATAAGGCTTAGATGATGATGATGATGATGTTTGTTTAGTTGGTAGGTTTTGTTCTTATCTTCCCTAGCATGCAACTCGACCACTGAACTTCACGATTGCTTTACCTTTATATTTGTTAGTTTAGATAAGGCTTAGATGATGATGATGATGATGATGATGATGTTTGTTTAGTTGGTAGGTTTTGCAAAAACTGGTATCACAGCCTTACTTCCTCATAAGTTTATTGTTCTGTAAATTTTTGTTTTTTGGCAAGGAGAACCTCCAGGGTGAAGACAGATTTGTTAATTTTAGGCTTGGGTTACACATTCTACAGCTTATTTGAAACCCATGTGTCTCATACAAATGTATATATGCACACCTTCCTGCTTAAAAAAAGAAAGAAAGAAAAAAGTCCACTTGCATTCATGCATTATATGCATGAATAGCATCTGTGTGTATTCATACGTACGTACATGTGCCTCACTGTATTTCTGTGCAATATATGTATGTTTATTTATACCTACCTATCTGTGTGTTGTGAAACTTCAAAGTATCTAACTCTTTTTCGTTGAAATGCACTTCTGTGCTTTACTAATGACAAAAAACATCAATGAGATTTGAAACACAATTTCATTATTATCCTCTTTGATGTTACACAGTAATATTTCACGTTTATTATCTCTTTCCGTTTATTCCTGTCTAATAATTTCTGTCCCACCCTTTCTTTGTTTTTATCAATTAAAGCCTGACTTAAATGAAACATCCCATTCACAAGCATTTGTTTGGATCCTGTTAGTAATCAAATCTTTTAATCACCAAAAGTTTGAATAGCTTCTGCAGTTATTATGCTCTGAAAATATTGGAGTCTCTATTCAGCATCTTCATTCCAGTATTCCTTGTTTTGGGGTTTTCGAATTCTTGTCCTGAATCCTCTTGAGTATTTGGCATGTGCAGGCTGGTCCCTTTGATTCTTTGAAGGATTTAGCCTTAAAAATCTTGCAAAATGAGGTCGCTACAGTTCCAATTATTCATTCTTCTTCACCAGATGGGTCCTTCCCGCAGTTGCTTCATCTGGCATCTCTTTCAGGAATACTGAAATGTAAGATTTATTCAGCAAATACTAATTTTACTAAGTATATCTATTGCTAACACCTGAACCTTCAAATGTCCAGGTATTTGCAGGCATTTCAGACATTCTTCTGGTTCGTTACCCATTCTGCAACAGCCAATCTCTGCAATTCCTTTGGGTACGTGGGTTCCAAAAATTGGGGAATCAAATGGACGGCCATTAGCAATGTTGAGGCCACGTGCTTCTCTTAGTTCGGCGCTATCTTTGTTAGTCCAAGGTAGATTTCTTATCCCTTATTGACTAAATACTTTGTATGTTAATTTAAAATTTTCTTGAAATGGCATGAATGCTGTTATTTTTGATGTAGTTTTATGATGATCTGGGAAAGATGTCCCAGAATCAGGTGCTTACTTGGCCCTGCAAAAGGGCTATGTTGAATTTTTGGGACTGGTTAGACTGAACAAGTTTAGGATGTCTCAGAATTGGGTGCTTACTTGGCCCTGCAAAAGGCTATGTTGAATTGTTGAGACTGGTTAGACTGAGCAAGTTGATATTTCCCGTTTCTTAGAATTTTTAAAAAGTGAGTTCATAGAAACACCGAATAACTGTAAATTGAAAAGAAATTCTAGACAATTAAGATCCATTTTTTCACATCAAGTATTTACAGAGCATGACTTCAATGAGCACAGCGAGCACCAATAATTATTTTGCACATTATCTCCCACCATTAAAAGAGCGTTGGTGGGGCTCTGGCAAGCATTTCAAAATGCAAAATTTCAAAGGCTCATTTTGAAATTCATGTTAATATTCCCCCCAACATTATTCCTGGTGGTAATGGTATGTATGTTTACTATTGGTGCACATTGTGGACACAAACTTTTCTGATATTAATAACTTGTAATTACTTGTTTATGTACTTTCCAGTACTTAGTAGTTACTGTTGTTACTTTGTGTGATGGTTGATTGACTTACAAGAAAAGGATCGGGTACAATTTCAATTTCCACCTTAAGCCCATAAATATATAGACAAAATTGACTTTTCACATTAGAAATTCAATATCTAGGGTACAAAATCTTGTTTTCTTTTGTGTGGAGAGGTTGGGTTATGTTTGCCTTTATTTGGGTGGCTTCGCTTGTCTTTTCTAATCAACTGTTTTGTCTTCAATCTCTAGAGCAATTCTGAAATCATCTGTTCTTATGCTCAGCCCAAATTGATCAAAGGCCCGTAGGAAGAGAGTCTACACAAGACAGTTCTTTTTTGGCCAAAGCCACCCCTTGTGCCACATTAAGAAGGAGGCGGCATTTGAGGCTGGCATCTGCAAACATCATTGGAAAAGCTGAACGAGTCTTTCCTAAACTCCTTTAATGTAAATGCAATGCAGAAATAAATGGTCCATGGACTCTGTGCCCTGGAGACATAACACACATTGGGGAAGATCACGTGTCTCTTCTGAAGGTTATCAATTGTTTGCACTTTGAGTGATGCTTTTGTGTAAGTGCAATTCAGAAATAAATGATCCACAGACTCTGCGTCCTGGAGACACATAGCACACATTGGGGATGATCATGTGCCTCTTCTGAAGGTTATCAATTGTTTTCACCTTTCTTTTACCTACAAGCCAACCGAAGGCAAGGACTCTAGGCGGGCGCCTATACGCCCTAATAAATTCTGTTTGGTCACAAGACACCCAAGGAGAAGGAGAACACAAAACCTCATAGAAGGTTCTAACAAAAAACAACCTGATCTATCCAACATCCATGCCGATCCATCTCTATTGGATAACGATGGAACCCAAATTTGCAAAAGATCTTGAAGTATCACCATGTCCTCCAACTCATCCTCACGCAAATTCCATCTCCACCGTGATTTACAGTTTGCACACTTTGCCCCATTGCATTAGATGAAACTTACTATTGTTTTGCAAATCTCTCAAAGAAAGTCCCTCCGATTATTTTCTAATCGACTAAGAAATCTATCAAAGCATTGGAGAAGGAACATAAAATACAATGGCATATTGGACATGGCCTCTTTAATTAGCATAATTCTCCCCCCAAGTGATAGATAACTACCCTTAGATATAGTGTTTCCTCTCTATTATTTCCACCACCCAATTTCGAAAATGTTTTAGCAAGCTCTAGGAATGCAAGCTGGTGGCCTAGATAGGAAGAAGGGAAACTTCCAGCCTTTTAGCTGAACACCTTTGCTAGTCTTTTAACTTTATCAGAACCCAAACTAATGCCCAATATCTCCCATTTATGAATGTTGACTTTTTGCCTTGAGACAATTTCATAGCATCTGACAACTTCCCTCATATTATCTTGCACTTCTTCATGATCATAGGATAGAATCATATCATTTGCAACTTAAAAATGAGAAATATGAAAGTTTTGCATTTTCTACCTGTTAACTGGTCCCGCCACACCTGCTTTTTCCAACACTCTGCTAAGTGCCTCAACCACCACTAAAAAGATAAGGGATAGAGGATCCCCCTAGTGGAGACCTCTTGAACCCTTGGAAAATCCTTTTGGCAAGCCATTGAAAAAAATGGAATTCTAAAGGTGAAGACGCATTGTTAGATCCTTCCTTTTAATTCCATAACTGAATTGAAGAAACATATAATAAAGGAACTTCTAGTTGACATGGTTGTAAGCCTTCTTCATGTCTAGCTTTCAAATGGCCCCCTTTCCTCTATTGCATCTCGAATCAATTCGTGCATGGGAAATTAATGCTCCTTCATTTGCCTTCCATTAATAAAAGCCCCTTATGTGTTTGAAATGATACTCCACAACACCTTTTGAAATTCGGATGCAAGAAGTTTTGCCATTTCTATATGGGTCTTTGATCAAATTGATAGGTATGAAGTCCCTAAGATTTTCATCCCCCGTCCTTATAGATAAGAGTGATAAAAGACACTTCCACCTTCATTGATAACTAATATCTATTGAAAAATTCAGATATAAAAGCCATTAAGTTGTCTTCCACCTCTTTTAAAAAAAAACTTGCAATACCATCTGAATTGGGAGCCTTATCTTCACCTAAAAGAAGAGACAACAAGCTTGACTTTGTCCTCATCAAACTGCTTCTCCAAACTTTGAACATCCTTTGGGGCAAATTAATTGTAGCCCATAATGGACTAGATGGAATTCCAAAGTGCTTCCTTTTCCTCAATCCAGATTCCATTAAGCAATAAAATTAAGTCATGTTGCATCTGCGTCTGGTGCTCGAAATCTCGTGGAAGAATTTCGTGTGCTTGTCTTCCTCTTTTAGCCAAACTTTGAACATCTTTTGGCCAAACTTTGAACCAAATCTAGTTCTCGCAACCTCGTGGAAGAATTTCGTGTGGTTGTCTCCCTCTTTTAGCCAGATCTAGTGCTCGCAATCTCATGGAAGAATTTCGTTTGCTTGTCTTCCTCTTTTAGCCAAACTTTGTCCTCATTGAACTGCTTCTCCAAACTTTGAACGTCCTTTAGGGCAATTTAATTGCAGCCCATAATGGACTAGTATTCCATAATGGAATCCCAAAGCGCTTCCTTTTCCTCAATACAGACCCCATTTATCAATAAACTTTAAATCCTGTTGCATATATGTCTAGTTCTTGCAATCTCGGGGAAGAATTTCATGTGCTTGTATTCCTCTTTTAGCCAAATTGCCTTGAAACATTGCCTCAATTTGATCTCTTCTTTCTTGAGTGTGGAGGTGCTTTGTTTAAGACGAGCCCTTGATATCTTATCCTCAGATAAAAGGTCAAATTCATCCTTAATGTCTAAAGTTTGATTTCATGAAGAATTTTATCTTATATTGTTATACTTGAGCTTGTTGAAATCCTTCTTCCATTGGTTCAAATTTTCCTCAAGGAGTTTTGAGTCTTAAATGAAGCCTGTGACCTGCCCAAGCTTTAATAAAAAAGGATGTCCCATCTTAAATTTGTTGGGAACGCTTGAGTGTAGCTTCAGACTTTTAAGAAGATGATTGAGGTTGTATGGAAGAAAAGAAGAAACTAGAGGGGGCGTTTGAGGACAAGATTGAATGGCAGGAAGGAAAATGGCAGAAGAGGTCACACACAAGGAGGGAGATTCCACATTTGTGAAAGAACTATGCATCCTCAGGAGGAAACCCAAGAAGCGAATGTAGGGTGGAGGAAAAATAGTGGGGGCAGGGTTATAGGAAATTGGGAAGAAGAGGAGGGTTGGATGCTAGTGACTAAGAAGGGTAAGAGTCGAGCTAATCAGGGGTGTCAATAAGAAAAGCGGTGCCGCCGGAGCTCTCGATGCTACTTGTGGAGAAATTTTTGGTCGAGTGGAATGAAAGCATCTTTTGAGGGGCCTTCAGTAATTGCGGAAAGGTGGCCTATTCATCTTGAAGGATAGGAAGGCGAACCCCAGGGGATTTGCTATTGTGCGAAGGACAACATTCAAGGACGTGAAGTGTGCCATTGAAGCTTACATAGGCAATATCTACAAGGGGAGGAAGATGTTGGTGTAGAGAGCCCATTATGGGCCGGAAGCCATTAACGAGCCTGTGCGTCGAAAGGAAGAGGAGAATGGGGAAGGAGTTTGTGTGATGAAAGAGAGAGGGAGAGGGGGTCTTGAAGATGAAAATACCGATAGGAATTGCAAAGAATTGGGATTGATGGAAGTGAGCTCTTATTGTGATGTGGTGTGGAGGGGTTTGTGTGTGGGGGAGGAGCAAAAGATTTAAGAGTGTAGGAAAGGGGAAAGGGAGGGGAACATAGGGAAGAAGTGGAGGGGAAGAGAAGGGATGGGCATGTCTTGGGAGAAGGCAAGTGTATAGGTTAAGGGAGGAAGGTTCAGGGAGGGATTCTTTGAAGGGACTCAACAATATAAGGAGGGGGAGATTAGGGAGTAGGGGGGTAGAGATGCAAAGGAGAGAAGAAGGTAGCGGGGCTTTGCAAATCATCGGACAGATGAGCATGGAGAGATGTCACCAGCAAAGAGCCTTTGGTTAGGGCCAACCTATCGGTGGTTGATGTAGCTCGAGACTCACTACAATGGAGTTTGGTGGCCATTGTGGGATAGGGGGCATCTATGGAAGGGATATGAAGATGGCTAATGATTTGATGTGAAGTAGGATTGGATCAGTGTATCCTCCAATTTCTATTGAAAACAAAAGTTTAGATGTCTTTGAGCCTGTATGTGAAGCTCGAGAGGCTGGTTGCAACAAGAACATCCTTAAAGGAAGGGCCGATGAAGAAGGTTTGGAGGTGGAGCAATTGGTTGAAGTTGGGTTTTGAGGAGGTGTGGCTCTAAATCCACGTGGTACTGCTTGAATTATGGTTTGGGGAGATGATTGGCTCGTGTTATGGGGAAGTGTTGGAAGTGGAACTGATGTCGGAGAGCTAGGAGGACATCTCAAAAGCTAGAGTATATGTAAAAAGGGGAAACCTCTGCTTCGTTCTCGGAGAGAGTAGCCGGTCGTGATGAGAGGTTGGAAGTTAGAGTGGCGAAGGAAGGTGTAGAAGAAGAAGGGGATGAAGAAGGGGAGGCTTTGGAGGGATGGATGTTCGGAGGTTGACCAGGAGGAAACTGTGCACAGGTAGATGAGGATGATGGAGCACCATTTAGGTGATTTGGTGGAGCACCAGAGTGGTGGTTTTCGCAATTGACAAAACGACAAAGACGATAGGAGATGTCTCGGATGTTAGGTCTGGGGATCTGAAGTAGGGAATTGAAGACAGGTTGCTTGAGGTTGTCAGTGGTGAAGGAACGGATGATAGGACGAGGCTAGATATAGCTCCACGTGACCCAAACCTGTTTAATTTTGTGCGAGAAAGGGAGGTGTGGTCTTCGACATGTGCAGAGGAGACATCTTGATGCACTCATGTGAGTCCAACAGGTACACGAAGTTACTTATTACTTATTTTGAAAATGGGGAGTTTTAGAATGCCCTAGTCATAGGCAAGGGGGAGGAAAGAGTGGACTGCGAATGATGTGAGGGGGCGGGGGCCATCCTTTCTGAAACTTCATAACACTTGCTAACTGATCTGGAGATGAAGATGCCTAGTTTGGAGATGGAAGTCTAAATAGGGAAGAGCAGGAGTCTCAAGACAGGGTAGAGAAAAAGACCAGGAACTTAGAGTTGGAACTGGTGTAGGCGATCAAGTAGCAGGAGCCGAAAATGAAGTTTTGAAGTCTGGGAGGAATCTTTTGGAGGTGCTAGAAGTAACTCCTCTACGAGTCGAGAGTTCGTGACTGAGGGAGAGGAACCATGACTTCGAGATGGTAACCCTCACAAACGATCGTATTGTAGTTGTAGGTGAAGAGGAATCATGGGTGAAAAGGAAAAATAATGGATAACGGAGGCTATGAACTGTCTGGGCACGAAGATTGGTGTGTGCTTCGACGAACATGAAGAAGACTATGTGGCACTATATTGGCTTGTTAAAGAACATGGGGAAAAAGAAGTTGCAGATGGTGCAACATAGGAGGACCTACAGATTGCCCAAAGGCTTTAGAGAATTGGTGAGTTTGGCTTTTGCTGTCAATTACTAGCTGGAGAGCTTGTTGGAGGTGGCAAGAAAGGGAAGGAAGGGACGATCAATGCTTAAATGAAGATTCTAAGTTTGAATGTCCGTGGCCTAGGATGCCGATAGAAACAACGGTAGGTTAAATATGTGTGCTTCATATCAAAGGCTTGGGTGATTGTGCAGCATGAGACAAAACTCCATGCTGTGGGCTAAAAGCTAATGGATTCCTTGTGGAGTATCAAGGCAAAGGAGGGGGTATCTCTAAATGCGGTAGGTGTGTTGAGGAGGATTTTGGTAGCATGGGATTCTTGGTTCTATAAGTTAGGGAGGACTCTTGGTGTGGTGTGATATCTATTTCGGTTGTGCTAAAGGAGTCGAAGTAGGGGTTCGCTGGTTGTTCATGGTTGTGCATGGGCTGAATCAGGCAACAAGGGGGCACAGATTTTGGGGGGAGCTAAACTCAACTTGGAGGAGATTTGATGGGTTGTGGTGCATAGGAGGGGCTTTCAAGTGATTATATTCTCCTATGAAAAATCTACAGGGGGAAGATTACACGCAATATGAAGGATTTCTCGGAGTGGATGGGCAATCATGAAATGGTGGATTTTGCACGTAGTGGAGTTAAGTATACCTAATTGAATAGGTAGGAAGCAATAGTTAAGTCCAGACTAGACGAGTTTATTGTGCCACTAGGGTGGATAGAGCATTTTCGATTAGTGCAGCAAAGGGGGCTGCTAGAACTAGTGTCCGATCATTGCCCTATATTGCTGGAAGTCAAAGAGAGAAATTGGGGTCCGAGGCCATTTAGATTCAAGCTTATGTGGCTTGAGGTGAAAGGTTTCTCATAGCATGGTTAAGCAGTGGTGGGAATCATTTAATGTTGAAGGATATGTAAGGCACGTATTAAGCTAGAAGTGAACACTAAGTGTATGGAAAAAGGGGACTATGGGGAAGCAAGAAGCAGAGATGGAATAAATTCTAAAGGGAATCCAAGCACTTGATAGTAAGGTGGAAGCAGAAGAGTTAGCGGAGGAAGATACAGATTTGAGAAATTAACTATCTCTTGTCTTGAATATGCAGATCGTCTAAAGGAGGAAAAGATTAAATGGAGACAACTGTCAAGAGTGACGTGGCTAAAAGACTGGCAAAAACATGAAGCTTTTGCATCGTATAGCAAATCCCGCGGCAAGAACCAACAAAATTAGCAGCATCGTTGTGGAAAAGAGAGCTTGAAGGAAAAGAACAAGATTGGGAGGCAGCAGTCTAGTTTTACGGAAAAAAAAGCTCACAGAAGAGGGTTGGAAGTGATAAACTCTGGATAATCTAACATTCAAGCATATATCTGAAGCCGAGGCAAACGCTTTGGAGAAGCCATTCTCTGAGGAAGTGGTAAAGGAAGCAATTGATTCACTTGGAAGGGATAAGAGGTAAAGGAAGCAATTGATTCACTTGGAAGGGATAAAGCTCTAGGGACGGGAAGTTTTTCCATGTCACTTTTTTAAGGGTTTTGGGAAGTAGTGAAAGAGGATGTGATGAAATTTATGAAGGAGTTTTATGGGAGGGGCTGGCTATCAAACAGTTTGTGGGCGTCCTTTATAGCAATCATCCTGAAGATTGTAGGTTTGGAAAGCCTGGAGTACTTTTGCCTGATTAGCCTCATAGGGGGAACCCTACAAAATCTAGCAAAAAATTGGTGAACATCTAAAAGATTCGCTCAATCATAATCGCTTATAACCGGTTCGTGGAGGGGCGTTAGGTTATGGATAGCGCTCTCATTGCTCATGAATGTATGGTTGCTTGATATAAAGACGACGAAAAGGAATAATATGCAAGCTGGACCTCAAGAAGGCATATGACAATGTTCAATGGGACTTTCTGGACTACATGCTAGGTTGGCTGGAATGCTGCTCGAAGTGGAGGGGATGGATGCAAAAATGCTTACAATAGGTAGCTTTTTCAGTACTAATCAATGGTTCCCCAAAGGCTACTTCAAATGCTCTAGAAGGATATGGTAGGGGAATACATTATCCCCTTTCTTATTCTTGGTGGTGGCAGAGGTGCTTGGCATGATGGTAGAAAAAGGACAAGAGGAAGGTTTCATGTAGGGTTTCAGGGTGAAGAGAATGGGCGCCCCAGTCTCCCATCTCCAGGTTGTGGATGACATTTTACTCCTATGTGATGCTAATCCTGACTTGGTGGACAACCTCAAAAAGATTATCCGGTGCTTTGAGGTGGTTTTAGGGCTGCAGGTTAATATCACCAAAAGTGAGATGCTAGGGATTTGGATGTCTAAAGAAGAGGTTCCCTGCATGAGGAAAGTGTTTGGTTATAAGGTGGGATTGTTTCCATCTACTTATCTTGGACTTTCGCATTGTATAGGAAACTGACATCTCCCTGGGATAAACCGAATGCCTCCAATAATCTCGCCATCTACTCCTTGGGATTATGGACTCCCAACATCTCGCTTTTTAGAACGTTAGCCTTCAATCCTGACACCACTTTGAAACATTTAATGATTTTCTTCAAGTTATCTACCTTATTCACCTCTACATCACAAAATAGAATAGTATCATCTATATTCTCTACCCTGAGTCCACTAATCAAACCCACTGATAAACCTCTGTCTAACAACTTACTAAGGGCATCTGCTACCACCATGAACAAAAAGTCAAGAGTGGATCCCCCTGCTGAAGCCTTCTCGAAGACTTAAAGAAACCTTTGTGAGACCCATTAACCAATACAGACAACCTGTTCGATTGTATTCTTGAATCCACTTCATTTATGCTCACATCCCAATCATTCCAACATATTGTAAAAAAATCCCAGTCTACATGATCATATGCTTTCTCAATTTCCAATTTGTACACAACTGCCATCTCACATTTTCAATGCTGTGAGTCGAGGCATTCGTGAGATTTATAACTGGTTGGACTAAATGAATTAAATTAACAAGATTGAATGAACTGAATATTTGAAGTTAGCAAATCAATTGGATGAGTGGAAAAAACTAAGTGGTTTGGGATATCTGCCTGTTGATGGATTTCCTTGTTTTCAATATATTTGTAAAAAGAAAGATGGAAAACTAGTTTGGAGGTAAGTCTTGATTTTTTTTTCTACCTGTTATTGAAACTTGAGTATAAATTTACACCATTAAAAGAAGAAGAAGAAGAAGAAAGAAACAAAAAAGAAAAAGAAAAAAGATGATGCTAAAAATAGAATGGGAACTACAATTTATTTGGTTTGGCAATTAAGCACAATCAATAATTCTTATCTCTATTTGGGTGAAGTGATTTGTTTTCCATTAAATTGTTCTCTTCGATCATCTTGAATTCAGAATGCTTACATGCTGTACGGATTTCTTATTTTTACATTTTGCAGCTCAAGTTAGTTCAATACCCATAGTTGATGATAACGACTCCTTACTGGATATTTATTCTAGAAGGTAAACTTTTCTTCCCACCCAATGCAAATGTTGCATTTCCTTGTTGAATGTGCTTGTGCATGTTGGGCAAGAGCGAAGATCATTTGTAAAGGTCCTTTGTAATTTAATATTTTTTGACAGTGACATTACAGCTTTGGCAAAAGACAGAGCTTATGCACAGATCCACCTTGATGAAATGAGTGTTCATCAGGTAACTGCTTGAACTTGATTTTCTTGGAATATCTATTAATTCTTTCACAAATGTTTGCTGCATTTGTTAATCTAAAGGTATTTTAACATTTTCACTTTTACTCTGTACGGATGCTGGAACTAAATGGAACTGTTACTTCTATCGGAGCACAGACATGCCTGTGATGGTAACTCACCAATTTTAAGTTCTTATGTCATCCACCTTACACGTGGCATACGTGTGTGGCAAGCCACTGTTGAAACATAGGGCAGATTGTGGATGGATATAGCCCAATGTTACAGTGATTGAATGACCTGTGGCTTTCAAATAGACAGTTAAAATAAAAAAGGTTAGAGGTTTAGTTTCAAAGAGCAAAAGATGAGAATGTTAGGAACCCCCCACCAACTTTAAATAAATAAATAAATAAATAAATAATCTGAAGGATGATTGTTAGGATGTTTTTTTTTTTTTTTTTGAAACAATGATAATTTTACTTCTAAAGAGCCAAGGCTCAGAAATATTTAAATATACAAAAACCAAGAAAGTTGCAACTCCCCCCACCATTCCTGGAAAGCACCCAAAAGCTTTGACGTTAATGCCCGTTCTATTACAAGGGATTTGGCTCTGCTGAAAGCCTGGTAAACCTGCCCCTTGCCATTCCTGAAGCATCGCTCATATATTTCTAGCCTAAGAGCCCAAATGCCCGCTAACAAACATAATCGCTAGACTTTTATCCCAGTATTCTTAAGCCCCCACCATGCCACATCAAAAAGAAACTATCAATGGATTTTGGCGAAACCCATGAAATTCTGAACATAACGGAAAAATTTATCCCATTTCCTTTTTGCAAAAGAACAATGGAGGAAGAGGTGATCCACCGATTCCTCATCTCTCATACACATTAGGCAAATATTCAGTAGAATAAAGCTTCGTTTGCGATTATTATCTATCATAAGCACCTTCTTCCTCCCTACTAGCCATGCGACCACCATATTGCCAAATAAACGCTGGCGGACAAACCCCACCTCTATAGATTAACTGACTTGTGTGCATGTATGAGGATTTCACCGTAAACTTTCCAGTTCATACAATCCGGTTCTGAGATTACTGGAGTTATCTTTGACAACAGTTTCAACAGATTAATAAATTCTGCAATGTTGAACAGCTATGTTCTGTCCACAATGGTGCTCGCAATTCGGGCTTTTCTGGTTTCTGTTCTTCTATGCTGTGTGTCCCAGTGGATGAGATATGACTACTTGAAAAAGGCCACTGAGCTATCACCAGGTCCTCTTGAGCGGTATCTTTTTGCCCATCCTATATGGCACAGAATGTTGGGCAGTTAAGGAACATGTTCATAGGATGAGTCTAGCTTGACGTAAGGATGTTGAGATAGATATGTAGCAAGACAAGGAAGGATAGAATCAGAAATGAATGCATTTGAGGGAACTTAGTTATGAGTAGCAACAATAGGTAGTAAGATGAGGGAAAGTAGACTTAGGGCCTGTTTGATAAAGGAAGAAAAGAAAGTAAAAGTAAGCAAAATTGTAAATTTGTAATGATGACACCACCATGGTAAACGAGTGGGTTCCAAGACTTGGGTTGTGTTTGATTTGCAAGGAGAAATGATGAAATCTCATTTTCCTAGACAATGGTCTCCTTGTATCATGTACCAAAGAAGCACATGTGGATAAGGCAAATGATGATGCCGTGGAATCCACAATTTCCCTTCTAAACCAAATAGGAGAAAATGTCAAATCAAGGGAAAATTGTTTTCTTTTCTCATGGAATCCACATAATCAAACAGGCCCCTATATGGTTAGCCATGTGCAGCAGAGACCAAGAACTGCGCGGTTTAGGAGGGAGTGGGTTCAAGTTGGAAGGCTCGAAAAGGGCAAGGGGAAGACCCAAAAGGGTTCAAGTCTTATCCTTGACCTGATGATAGGTTCAACACTTAGTTGCATGATCCTTCTAACTAGGTGCCGCTCCTGCTTCAGACTTGCACCCGTGCTTACTCCCTTTTTACACTTGATAACATTTCGAGACTGATGCTTCCCCACTCCTGCACCCAAATTTGTTGCCGCTTCGCTACATGCTTCGTGCAACTATAGATCAGCATTGTGAGTCCCTTGTTTAAGCGGCATTGTCCTTCACCTGATGATCATTATGCATATCCGTTGGTCGAGGACCATATAATTGCTCTATGAGATGGTTATTCATTTGAGTTCAAGGTGGCCAATTGTCCTTCACCTGAATTATTTCTTTTCTTTCTGTTTCTCTCTGCAAAATTCAGGCGCTGCAACTTGGACAGGATGCGAATCCTTCTTTTGGCTTTTTTAATGGACAGAGATGCCAGATGTGTCTGCGGTCCGATCCTCTACACAAAGTGATGGAGAGGTTGGCAAATCCAGGTAAAACCAACTACTGTGATTGAAAATTTTGCTCTTCTTCTCTGAAGCGTCCCTTCACTGGTTCCATCTTGTAATGCAAATGGGTTTTCAGGGGTACGACGCCTTGTGATCGTGGAGGCTGGCAGCAAGCGTGTGGAAGGCATCATTTCATTGAGCGACGTGTTCAGGTTCTTGCTTGGTTAGTCCAAAAGTGTTGTTGGATCTCTCCCTTGGGGTGCTACCTTCGATTCCTCGGTTCTTGCTGCACTCATCTCCCATTCGCACCCCCTCTGATTGGTGGGCCATTTTTATGTGTCTTTGATTGGGTGGGCCTCTATGTTTCAGAGCCTTATCTTTTGGGATAAAAGGCTTCAAGAGGTCTGTAAATTTCTCCTCCTTTTCTGTCTCCCCCCATCCTTTTAAATTATCATTAGAGACTCTTTGTGCTGCTAGTGGTTGAAGATCATTGGATATTGGACCCTATTCATGATTCAAAAAATGCTTCACTAACAGAAAAAGTAGCAAAAGAAGGAAATGCTAGAAGCCATTTGATGCCAGCTTCCTTGGAAAAATATTAAAGCCATTTTTACTTTCTAATCGTACTAAAAAAATGAAAAGCAGAGTAAATTTAGAACTCTGGTCGAGTGTTATGTTTCATACTTGTACAATTGTGCAGGGATGAATTATTTTGTCCAAATTGTGGACCAGCCAAAATAAGAAATGTATACTGAATTGATGTCCTTAGCTGTGGCTGGTTGGCGGACTATTTTAGACAGGTCATTCGTCATCCATAATGCAAATTCTCATGCCGCAATTATGGCATGTGTGGGATCTGTAGCTTTGTTAGGTGGGTCACCCTGGTTAGATCTTTTGGCTTAAAAATCAAGCCTTTATTCGGGTTGTCCATGGTGTACCAAGCAAATGGGTGGCTAGAAAGTTTGTTTCAACTCTCTGTTTGTTTTATACATTTGTGGCCCATTTGAGGGGTGGACCGGCCTGTATTTGGGGAAGGTCTAATGAGTGTGTCCCATCTAATGAATGATTGGATTGTGGAATATGTGTACCAGATCCAGCCTGTCCATCCCACTTGTCAGCACTGAAAACCATAGCATGAAGCCCCAAGGGTTGGTTGGAAGATAAGGTAATTCCACCAATTTAGCTCTCCCAATCTGAAGGGAAGTGGAGAACTTCATTCAGTGATCCAACCCATTGATTAGTTGGCCCCACCCTCGATTGCCCATGTTAGTTTCTTCTCTCATCAAAGAAAAACTTCAATAACCTGTGCTGGTTCATAAGCATATGCGGCTGTGGCAGTGGACAGATTGTATGATTGAAAAATAAAAATAAAAATGAGAGATGAAACTTCGAGGGGATTGAAGGTCGGAGGAGTTGCAATTCGGATTTCCCCCGAAAAAAAGCCATTTTCTGTTGTTTCCATTCCGTTCATGTCCTAGTTCATGAAACCCTAATTTATAGAGAATTGCAACTGCTTTCTTATTTACTTAGTTGTAATTAGAGGCTTTTTAATAACCCTGAACCCTACCTCCTTTATAATGGTTAACCGTTACTGATATCATTTGCTAACAGCCCTTCATGTCCGTAATTCATGTATTTCCCACTTGGTCATGTGGATTACATGTATTCTTATTGCAAGGTTTTCTATGAATGAGAATACCCATTCAACAACAACAACAACAACCAAAAAAAAAAACACCACTAAGTTTTACATCCGACAATGGTTTTACCCTTCATGGTTAATCCAATATCCCTAGGAGAGATGGTGACTAAGGCATTTTCCCATGACGGTTGCCAGCTGTGGGCTTTTATTCCCATCATGACCTGATGCATGATCCGATAATTTAAAAAGTCAGAAAAAAATAAAATTCAAGAAATCTTACCCAACATGCATGCTTTAAAATAAAAACAAAATGAAAAAAAACTAAAGAAAAACAAGAGGAAGAAACGCTCACACGCTAGGCAGTAAGAGAAGCCCACGTCCTAGGTCAAGGAGAAGAAAGAAAATAGGCTAACTCGCAGGTATTATATGACTAAAAGAGCTTAATGGAGCATTGACAAGCTTCATGAGAAGGGATTTATAATCCGGACAGCATTGAGGCTTGCTAACGGTGATGCTCACTCGGTTGTAAAAAAAAGAAAGATGCAGTAGCGGTGGGCCCCACACAGACTTACCATCACAGAGTTCAGTGGTGACAGGGTCACTAAGCAATCCGCATCCGGTCCAGCCAGTTGCGTCCAGGCATATGAGAGTTAAAGAGGCGTTGATACTCAGACTGCATGTGACTTTGGTACCTCTTGAAATCTATATGCATGTCCTACGTGTACTCAATATAAAGTGTCCACAAATCAGATTATTTGAACTTCCCTACCCACTGATTTGTATCTGCTTTGTTTTCAGGACCATACATATACAATTCATACTACCTAACTTGATTCGAGGTCACAACTAATCCACCTCCTGCATTACCATTTCAAGATGTTTGTTTAAACAAAAATTAAAGCTAGTAAGTCAAGAGACAAATAAAACTAAATATAGTAATTTCTAGGTGAAACAAATAACCATAGCAAGCTCATCATTGCGGTTAAATACAAGTGATGTCATCACAAAAATAGGTCGTATTTGTTAGTAAACGCATGCAAATGAAAAATGATTTTAGTTGACAACAATGAAGATATATCATTGTTTGTTTTTGTAATACGTGGATGATGGAGGTTTTTCATTTTTAATTGTTATGATGACAAGTGCATTGACTTTTATTTCCTTACATATGCATTTGATTCTCATGATTTTTATTTAATGTAACATTAGTAAATGATAATCATTGTTCATTTGCATGCATTTACTACCAGTCTCTTATGAGAGTAAATCATCACCCATTTTTAGCCATTTACCTTGTAAATGGAAAACTTGGAGGACCAAATACTCTTGTAACTTTTAATGCATCCAGTGGCTATAAAAGATCCGTACCACAATTATTAACTTGTTCAAAAACTTTGGAACCTGAAGAAGTTTTTAACCGTGGGCATTTAATCTCTAATATATGTCCCGCTTGAGATTTAGATCTGCTTCATTTTTTTTTTTTTAGAAGCAACGGCGAAGGAAAATATATTAAAAAGGGGAAAAGAGAATACAACTGAAACAAGGAAAAATCAGGACTGCCGAGATAGCAAAACAAAAAGAAAGAAAAAAAACTAGTATCCTAGAAGGAAAAGATCAAATCGTTTCACATCTTTTACATTAGCAGCCCATCACCAGTCTTTTAGCTCTGGCACCAACCAATGAGGCAGAAGATGACCTATCATTAAAGCATCTATCGTTTCTTTCAATCCATATCGACCACCAAGAATGGCCATTCTCCAAATGATTCTTCTAGGGTTACCGAGGTTGCAGCCATGCTAGGAGGATAGGAAGTTATGGGCTGAATTAGGGGTACACCAGGAAATGTTGAAACGGAGGCTAAGATCAATCAAAATTTGACAGGTGAATGGGTAGTGCACTAGGAGATGGTCCACTGTTTCCGTATCATTCATGCAACATAGATAGATATTTGGAAGCTGCATGCCTCTTTTCCGGAGGTTGTCAATGGTTAGGATCCTATTACGGTCCGCCAACCAAGCAAAGCAAATGTATTTAGGGGGGACCGGGTATTTCCGAATGAAAGGAGAGGCAGGGATCGGGGAGGATGGGGGGTTGGCTAGGGAAGAGTAGAGAGATTTGACCGTGAAACGACCTATCTTATCAATCCTCCAATGGGCTTGTCAGGCTCATATATCATCGGTATGGACTTTGAGATGCAGTCAAGAAGGTCCGCATATTCATCGACCTCACTATCAGTGAAATTTCTAATACATCTGATATCCTAAATAATATTTGCATTCGAGAGAGAGTAGCAGTTTGAAATGAAGATATCCTTGTTAGGAGCTAAGCGGAAAATGTTTGGGAAGCGATCCTTCAACTTGAAATCCCCCACCCATATATCTTCCCAGAAACGGAGAGCCTCCCCACTTCCTAACTCAAAACTTATGTTGTTAATAACTGCCTGTTTGACCTTAAGAATCCCTTTCCAAATGTGGGATGCACGATAGGCCGATGAGTCCTTATCCACCAACCCCCCAATGAAGAGCCGTGTTTTCTTTTGATGATGGAGGACCATAGGGCCTCAGGTTCCATGGCAAGCCTTTAAAAGCGCTGTATTCATCCTACGCAGATCTTTGACGTTAGCCCCACCTTCATGGAAAGTTTTGCAAACGTCCTTCCACTTAAGTAGATGAATATTGCTCTGATCCTCTTTTCCAAACCAGAGGAAATCTCTTCTGATAGTATCGATGGTTTTGAGGATGGAGGTCGGACACCTAAAGAGCGACATGAAGTAGAGAGACATATTAGATAGGGTTGCATTGATCAGGGTCAGACGACCACCCAGGGATAGGTACCAGCATTTCCATCTGCAAGGGATTTCTGGAATCTATTTATGATGGAATCCCACATCATTTTAGGAGGGGGGCCGATAGAGAGGGGAAGGCCAACAAAGGTGGAGGGAAGGGAACCTGAAGAGCACCCAAGACAGTCCGCAAAATGTCGGATTCTTTCATCGCTGATGTTAATCCCGAACAACTTGGATTTAAACAGGTTGATTCGAAGCCCGGAAACTGCTTCAAAACAAAAGATAGCCGTTCGGAGGTTCGAAATGTACACTTCTGCTACTTCGGAGAAGATGGGGGTGTCGTTCGCAAATTGAATATGGGTAATAGGGTTGGGGATGCCTGGCATGATAATGCCCTTCAGAATTCCTTTCTCCTGGCCTGTAGACAACATCTTGGAAAGCGCTTCACCTATGATCAGGAACTGGAGGGGAGACAGGGGGTCTCCTTGTCGCAATCCTCTCGAGCTTTTGAAAAAGCCCTTCGGGGAACCATTCAACATTATAGAAAAATGAGTTGATCCAATGCAAGCAGCGATCCAATTTCTCCACCTGGTTCCGAAGCCCATGCGTGAAAGCATATATTGGAGGAAACCCCGTCAACATGGTCGTAGGCTTTAGCAATGTCCAACTTGTATAGAATTCCTTCATTATTATTCCTTTTGCAGGAATGAAGAACCTCATTAGCAATGAGCAAGCAATCAGTTATCTGTCTACCTTTTATAAAAGCGTTCTGGTTAGGAGAAATCAATTTTCCAATGACTTTGGAGAGGCGATTGGAAAGGACTTTGGCCAGAATTTTGTAAGGGCCCCCGATCAAACTAATTGGTCTGAAATTAGAAAAAGAAGAAGCACCAGTCACCTTTGAAATGAGGGTAATGAATGTAGTACCTAAACCTTTGGATAATTTGCCTCTTCAATGGAATTCTTGGAGAAACAGGATCAGATCCTGGCTGATCAAATCCCAGAACGATTGGAAGAAGGACATGGGAAAGCCATCAGGTCTCGGGGCTTTATCACCTCCTAGGGAAATGATAGTAGCCTTGATTTCCTCTTCATTGAATTCCGCTTCAAGAGACTCAGCATCAGAGGCATGTAGGGTATTGAAGATGGTGTTGTCAAGGCGAGGTCTGTTCCAAGCTTCAAAGGAAAGGAGGCCCTTGAAATGGTTAATAGCATGCTCCGTTATCAGCTGTTTGTCTTCTACACCTTCACCATAGATATCGATACTAACAATCACCTTGGAACGGGCATGCGTGTTGGCAATGCTGTGAAAATATCTAGTGTTTTTGTCGCCCTCTAAGACCCACCTGGCTCTAGATTTGATCTTCCAGGCAACCTCTTCATCCAGAGCCTTTGAAGATAGGGACTGAATGATTTGGATGTGTCTACTCAGAGCATCAATGGGGAAATGATTTTCTTTAGCTTCCGCGTTGATACGAGTGAGTTCTGAGATGAGAGCCTCCGACTCGGCTTCTCTTAAACGATTCTTCTCTTGATTCCACTCCTTAAGCTTCATCCTAAGGAGTTTAAGCTTAGTTAACAGACGTTGGCCAGCAAAACCTTCAACCTTGAATCCCAGCCACCATTCCGAAATCTTTTTCCTAAGGCCTTCAACTTTGAGCCAGGCGATGTTGAATCGAAAAGGTTTCGGACCCCAATCATCAGCTTCCATTAGTAACATCAGAGGCCAGTGATCGGACATAGTCCTTGGTAGCGCGACTTGGATAACAGAAGGGAAAGCCTCGATCCAGTCCGGGGAGACGAGGAATCTGTCCAGTCTAGAAATGATTGGATTTCTTCTACCATTCGTCTAAGTAAATTTCGCGTCAATAAGCTCCTGGGCTTGAATCTAATCAGAAAACTAAGTCATAGCAGGAGAAACTCTTCTACTGTGAGAGTGATCTTCTGGAAATCTAGTGACGTTGAAGTCCCCCACGACGCAATAAGGACCTGAGAAGGAATGCCTAACAGAAGTTAGCTCATCTCAAACTTTCGATTTATCCAAATTAACAGAGGGGCCATAAACAGCTGAAATAAGACATTGAAAGTTAGAAAGCCTATCTTTAAGGATGACGAACACAGAGAAGGGCCAAATGAAGGAGGATTGCAGATCCCACATAGACGCTTTCCACCCAAGCAGGATACCCTCGGACGTGTCAGATGCATCGAGAGCAACCCACTTCGCATCGGGCGCGTTCCACAGAGAAGCGAGAAGCTTGCCATTAAAAATTGGGACCTTAGTTTCTTGAAAGCATAAAATGTCTGGATTCTTCCTAGCGATGGAGGCTTTTATGAGGCTTCTTTTTTGTTTGGAGCCAGCCCCCGAACATTCCAAGAGATGATCTTCATTGGACAACCGAATTGCCTCGCTTGCCCTGCCTCCTTTGTGTGGATTTGGAGGCTGATTTTGCCCTCGAGGTAGAATTTAGGCCCTGAATCTCTCGACTGCTGGCGAATTGGGGAGTTTGCTTTAGGGGGGATCGGTGATTAGAGATGGGTCGACCTCTGTGTTCAATACATTGAAATAAGGCCACGTAGTCCTCCAGTCTATCACCGAAGGAGAGACCAAGTTTTCTCCCCACGTGGGTAATGGCTTCTCTGACCCATCGTTTCCTGGACATTTTGCCTAACAGCTCATCTCTGTCATTGCCAGAAATCGTGATGTTGTTGGCTGGAAGGTGATTGTGTTGGAGGTCCACGCACATCTGAAGGGGTTTAGCTATAATCACGTCACTCGGAGGATTATCCTAAACTAGCGTAATAGGCCCCATGTCGAAAGGATCCCGATGAGGATCAGGGATAGAAGGCTCAGAATGTTGACGGGAGGAAGGATCAGATAAACAGTAGAAGTCGATATCCGAATCGTCACCACCTGAATCGCAAAGGGGACTCTTGTCCGCAAAAATGAGAGGAGAAATAGCTTTCCATATCTGAGATGAGTCTTCGGGGTGATTTTGGGTATTTAAGTTGATGTTATGGCTGTCTGTTTGCTGATGGGTCTCTGAGATTGAGGCAGGATCCGCTATGGGACTCGACTCAGGAGATCGGGGATCACACCCGACTACGAGGCTCAACATGTGGGGGGGTAATAGAAAGAGGCTGTTGCATGTGTGTGTATACATGGCGCAGTGGTGGGCTCGAGGAAATGATATTAGGGGCCACGTGTTTCAAGCTGTGAGGAAGATCGCGGTCGACTGACTGACAACAAGAAGCTTCTGTCAGACGTTGCTGATGTAGCGGCCTCGGGTAGCTGCACGTGTCAGGAGGGGAAGAGAGATGAGGCGTACGATCAGGTGACGTAGATGCTACTGGGATATGAGCACCACATGGAACGATCTGGATATGAGCACCACGTGGAACGATCAGGTGATGTAGATCTACTTCATTTTTTGTACCATGTATTAAAATGAGCTAGAAAAACTAATAAACAACGTAGACATACAACATATACATCATAGTGAGCCCCATACTTAGCAAAAACATAGACGAAGGGTAACACCTAACACGCTCCCATCTAGAAACGAAGTGAATTGAGTATGTAACATATTAAGTAACTTTGTAGTGGCCACAATAATATGTGTCTAATCCATTAGTTTTATCAACTCATTGTAAGTTATGATATAAAGCTCAAGTAGGCCACACCACATGAAACAATGTGAATTGAATGCGTACCATTAAAAACTTCATGAGCCATGGAAGTTTTGGATTAAGCTAATATTTGTGTTTTCCCTTTGTCCATGTCTATTTAACCTTTTGAATAGGCTAAAGGACAAATAAACATTACTCCCCATAAAAAGTATGAATGATGGACGTCATAATCCCCACTCTTTTCTGTGGTCCATTAGAGCTTTGGATATGCTTCAATTTTGGGTTCATGCAATAAAATGGAGTGGAAAAATAGATGGACGGCATGGATGGCACATACATCCATAGTAGGCCCCACAAAGTTTACTCAGTAATAGAGCTGGGCACGGGACTACTTGACTCGCCTGACTCGACTCGTCCTACTAGTTCAGATCCGACTTGACCCAAATCGAATGGGTGAGTCGGTCTGAACTAAGTAGGCTTTACCCAATTTGAACTTAAATCGAGTCGAGTCCGAGTTACCTAGTAACTCGACTCAAAACTCGATCCTGTCAGACTCGACTCGAATTCTGGTATGTGTTTGTGTAATCCTAGTTTCTAAGTATCTCTAACTCTACCCGCCGCACCCAACCCCAATTCGAACCCAATCTCTCTCTCTCTCTCTTCTCTCTCTCTCTCTCCCTCCCTCCCTCGTTCTCCTCTTCCAAGTCTGGCACCCACCCACCACCATCACCACCCTCCTCTCTCTCTCTCTCTCTCTCTCTCTCCTCTACCTCCCTTCGACTCGATGTCAACTCGACTTGATTCGGTACTTTTGACTGGTTCAGGCTCGGTCCATATCAATTTAGGGCATACCAGACTCGGATCGAGTGAGGCATGCTGGACTCGGTACTAAGTCGGGTCAAGTTCGGGTTAGGCATATTTCAAAATCGGACCGAGTCGGGTCAGCCCTAACCCGGTCCGACTTAACTAGATGCCCTGCTCTACACAATCCGCTTCCCCGTTGATAATCTATCCCAGGGGATGGTACGGTCGACCTGGCGGACCGAAATTATACTCATCTCTCTATCTTACACGTAGCTGGTTGATGTATTAATCAGGACCGTCCATATATAGATTCCCTACCATGATAGAAAATATTTTTTAGATTGGGTGATCCTAGCCATCTGATCTGTACCCTTCACAGGAATACTAGAAAACAGAACCGTTTAGTGGTTAACACAACTAAAGAAAATCGGCAGCGAGAATTATCTCAGACGTGTGATATTTAAAAAATGGGCCATCCATGATAAAACCCACTAGATAACGGTCCAAATTGAAACATCGGATTTTTATGTGGAGATCAGAGAGATGGCTCTAACCCTAGTCCGGTTCTTCCACTATACTATATTATCTCTTCGTAGCTTTAAAAAAAAAATACAATAAATAAATAAATAAAGAATCCTCCAATAATTCAGAGGCTGATCCTACTAACTGTTAACTAGAATGCCATCCATCGGCCCAAAATTCATATGATGGGCATGTTTTCTATCAATCTGGACCGACCAACGAATGGGCCACTTCATGGATGGACCAATGGTAAATTTTCTGGCTGTTTCCTCTATATGGAAACTTGATATATGGAATCCTTTTTGGATCGTTGATCTAACTCTTCTTAACCATCCAAGAATAATTGATGGAATACATAGTTATTCATTTTAGATAGGCTCAAGTTTCAGGATATGGACTATCTAAAAGAGATCTCACTAATTGGACGGACCGGATCCATTGCCAAAGTGCATCTATTAGGGTTTATAGAAGTTGATACAATTCACAAACTGGATTGTACAGACCTCGAATCTGGACCGTAAATATTTTATATGCACCTGATTGGTAGGAGCACCAGATAATTATTCTCTGCGCAACCAATGAGCTTCTAACAGATGGACGGTCCAGATCCACCGATCCATATGTATCCCCAGCTGGGTCCCACATTCTCGAATAGCTTGATCATCCTATCCGTTGCTGAGGTGGCCCCCACAGTCCCGTAGTGGAAAGGTGTCTTCCATCCTAGCTGGTAAGATGGACCTTTGAACAGGGTGGGACCCACTATGGATGGGCTGTAGTGAAGAAACGGCTCCAACGATTATCAATCAGCTCAGTGTGCAAAACTGATGGCTTGGATCGTCCGGGCTTTGGATTATTCAAGTGGGACCAATGGTTCGGTGATCCAAACCGTTGACACTATTGTTCTCTCAGTGGATGGCCCAGATGCTGAAAATTCGCAAGATTAGAAGATTATAGCCATAGAATATTTGGCGTTTAATTGGTTGAACGGCCTTTGTTGGCGACCTATTGAAAGTTTTAGGGTATTTTTGGTGTTAATTAATGGACCATTTACAGAGACGCCCGTATCTTCAACGGTTTGGATCAGTTAACAACAGGCCCACTTTTACAAACTGAAAACCCGAGGGACACGGAAGCGATGTACCATCCGAGCACCGGACGCGGATTCCGTCCTAACACCGCCGTGGATCACCTATCTGTAAATCCAAGCCGTACATTCCTTATCTCATATCATTATCTTAGGCATGAGCACAAAAATAGGCATATCCAACGGTCAAATGGATCACACCAAAATGACTCTTGCATTTAATGCTTCGTGCATTTAATGCAACCAAGCTTCTTATTTGGTGTGGTCTACTTGGGCGTTGGATCTGTCGCATATTTGTTCTCATGCCTTAAAATGATCCAATGGACGGATTGGATGTACAGATACATCACGGTGGGCCCGCCCACAGAACTGCCCGTTCGCGGCTAGAGTCGGGCGGGATAGGACGAATCCGCATCCCCGAGCACCGTACGACGAATGGTTACATCCGTTCGAACGTACCGTAATAACCTTACGCTCGAGCGGTGTGGGGCCCATAAATGACGTTTAGGTCGAATCTAAACTGTTAATCTCGTGATTCATCGTATTTTCACCGTTCATCTTAGGAATTTCCCTATCAAAACTTACGTTGGATAAACCAACGTGAGAAATCTACAACCACTCCTTAAACCTATATATTCACGTGGTGTGGCCCACTTGAATCTTAAAAAAAGATGAGTTTTGCTGTATCCGTTCATCCTGGTACGTAATTTCTGGCTTGGATGGCCTATAAACAACACCATGGACCTCACAATCCATCAGAAAGCTGCAACGGTGGGCGTCACCCTCCCCACTGTCCCCAATTTCCCCCTTTGGTGTGGCCCACCCGACTTATCTATTAGGTTTGGATGCCCTATAAAATGAACGGTTTGGATGACACTCAAACATCACAGTGGGCCCCACGCAGCTCCAACATATAAAATTATAATTCGTACGTACGTAATCATTCCTCACATATACCACCTCCCCGAATCAGGTGACATCCAGGCCCGCTAATTGGACGGCCGCGATCCCCCAATCCATTTGTTCGCAATACAGACGTGGGATTTTGCAGCATAATTTCATACCGATGGTCCATCTATCCGGCCTCCATCCAGACGGACGGTCCATATCATTCCACCGAATTTCCACTCTGCGGAGAACGCAGACTTTCTGTCGCCGCGGGACACCAAAACCCGTCCCCATGACGAAATACCCGAACCCGTTGGCGAGTCCGATTCATTCTTCATTTCTACAACTCTCTCTCTCTCTCTCTCTCTCTCTCTCTCTCATCTCATGGCGATGATTGACGATCCGCAACTTGTCCCATTCTCGTAGCAAAAGATTTCATACGCGTGTATATAGTAGCTCGCAGGAGCTCCTTCCGCCATGGACCGCGAGAGAGAAGGAGTTTCAGAAACTCGATCTAATGAAGAACAGGTACCCGCCAAAAACAGAAAAAGGAAGAAATCGAAACCCTACTTTCTTTTGCTTTTGTTTTCCTAAAATCTTGAATTTTTATTTTTATTTTTTATTTTTACGTTTATTATTATTATTATTATTATTATTTTATTTTTTTTTGTAATTTATTTTTGAAAGATTTTGTAGAAATTGAAAAGAGAATGAACTTGATTTGTATTCGTCTAACCCTGGATGAGAATGATTTTCGGGGAATGGAGGGTAGTCCGCGGACTACTGAAGTGAAATTGCAGTCTGCCATTGGGCTAATATGGATCGACAGTGGTATAAGATCCACTTCAAGATGTAGGGCCTACAATGGATGGTCCTCTTTTCATTTAAAGAATGATGTCCGCCAGTCGAAAGATGGACTTGAATGTAAACCTGTTGACTCTTCTATGATTTTCGAAGTTGGTGGATTGAATATTGAGGGTGTTTTTAGTTGGGCCTACGTATTGAATAGCTCCGATTACCTGATGACATGGTTAACTGGTGGAATATGAATTCACTTAAGTAGTTCCCTTGCCTGCCGGCTGGTAGGCTGGCCTCTGAAATTTGGTGAATTATTTGATACTCTGGCAGAGGGTGACAGTTGATATGTGGCCACTAAGAAATCGTACATGTGGATATGATCACTCCGTTAAACGAACTAAATTATGGAACCCACTGTTGTGAAGTCACAGTTCCAAAACCAGATTGGTTGAACATTCCTAACCTCTGATTCATAGACACTTGTTTGTTGAAATAGGACTATTGGATACTTTTCATTTTAACCATCCAATAAATGTCCTCCAATCCGATACTCAGATAATCAAGTAAGCATGTTTTGTTTCATGATACATTAAATTCTAAACTGGGATTTGTAATTTGGACAAGCAACTTCTAAGTAATTTATTGGTGGCTGCATATCAGCAGTCGTACTTTGCAGAGTATCATTCACCTGAAAATTTACCAGAGCAAATTATGCTTCTAACATTACAGCTCATGCTTTCATGATGAAGGGAAGGATTTCAATCAGAGTGTGACCTTCCTCTTTAGTGGTTCCAATCTTCCACAGACATGGCCTAACTGGTGGACCCCGCGGATTATGAATTCACTTTGATGAAGTCTATGGTAGAAATTGTTTCAAGAATTTTAGTTAGTTTGCTGTGTTTTTCCCAACCCAAACTGCGTACTAATTCTGAGTAGATACTCAGCACCCCAAATAAAAGGGTTCAAAACCAAACGTTCTTCTTTATTTTATCCTCTCATTCAGGGTTTAATTACCACATCATATATAAGATGTTAAGTAATACATATATATTGTGTGTGTGATGTTTGTTAAATTTCATCATCATATCATATCATCATCATCTAGGCCTTATCCCAACTATTGGGTGCTGGCCACATGAATTGTTTTCTGCCATTCCACTCTATCAAGGGCCGTAACTTCAGTTAGGCCATAGGTTGTCAAATGTCAAGTCTTTTCTTACTACCTCCACCCACATCCTTTTGGGCCTTCCCCTTTTCCTTTTAGAGTCTTCTTGTACCAACTAGCTCGTAACCGACACAGTTTTTGGTCTCTGCCGCATGGGACCAAATCATTTAAGTCTACTTTCCCTCATCTTGTCACCTATTGGTGCTTCTCCTTCCCCAAATGCATTTATTTCTAATTCTCTCCTTCCTTGTTTGGCCGCTCATCTATTTCAATATCCTCATTTCAGCAACACTCATCCTATGAACAAAACTACCCAACATTTTGTCCCATAATGCAGGGCTGGTCTTACAGCTACCCTATAAAAATTTCCTTTCAGTTTGAGTAGTATACGGCAATCACATGAAACTCCAGATGCATATCCCCATTTCTTCCACCCCGCTTGAATTTTATGGGCAACATCCTTTTCAATCTCTCCACTCTCATGAATTATCGACCCAAGATATCAAAAGTGGTTGTTTTGGGAAACTTTTTGGTCAACAGTCTTAACCTATTCCTCATTCCAACTCCTATTGTTACCAAAATTGCACTCCATATACTCTCCTTTTGTTTGACAAATTTTAAATCCTTTAGATTCTAAGGAACTCCTCCATAAATCTATCTTTGTGTTCATTGCGCCTGTGGCTTGTGGGAGTCATGTGCTGTCATTGCTGGTCCCAAGCCCGAATAAAGGAGGGTTGCGTCAGGTTTGCAGCCTAATCAAACTTATGTCTTAACTTCCAACATGAATCTGAACATATGATGTGTGCTAAATATAAATAAAATATATGAGGTGGATCTAACCTGGAGGTGATTCTCTAGCTGCTCCCTAACCCAGTTAAGGAGGGTAGTTGGTGTTAGTTGGGTGGGTAGTTTGTAAAACTTTTGGCAAGCAATAGTTAGGTCAAGACTCTGATGATGATCACGATACTTAGAGGAGTCATTTAATTGTTGGCCCAAGGTATGTCTATATCCTTGCAATGAAAGTTCATACAAGTAGGGTCTGTAGTATGATGATACAACAATTTCATCTTAATGGGCAGTGTCGTGGATGGATGTTGCCCCTAAGAACTCTGATCTATGGCCTGCTAATTGATGGTTAAGAGAACATTGCGATGGTCCACATACAATGGAAAAGCACCAAAGGTTTCTATCCAGAGGTTTTTGGTGCATGGTCCATCCATGATGGGGACCATCAGATTACGTGTTTAGATCACTGAATTATGCATCCCACTTGTACAAACTCAAGGTCAAGGACGCACTTTGGGCCAAGCATCATAAGTTCCTCGATGTGGTTAATGATGAAATTCCCAAATTCCTTCAGACTATAAATGGCTGTTGACCACATCCCTTCACTTGTAACTTCATGCTACAACCGTGGTTATGTAGTTTACTTCAAAACTGGTGTAAAAATGGATTATTTTTTATTTTTTATTTTATTTTGGTGTGTGCGTGTGGCTTGATTTTCTCGCTTACTTTAGCAAAACATTACATTTTAATGATTTGATGGTGGGCTTTTGACTTCTCTATCCATTTTAGCATAAAAAGCCCATTGATAATGATAATTATGTGGGCTTATTCATGGGTTCCTGCATTCATTGTGGTCTTGCAAAGGCTTGTTGGTCTATGGTGTTTCATCTCCATTTCCTTTGCTTCCTCTCCTTTGGGAACAAGACAATAATCATGCATCCATTCTACACCCATATGTGGAGAGTATTTCCTGTGTGATTGGTCGCGAGGTACATTGAGGTAGTAAATAATTATTCGAACTCGTCATATCTTCACTTGGCTTTTTGGTAGCGATGAGCTTGGTGACATCTCATTTGGATACACAATCTCTTGGCATATGTTGATGACCTTATTCGTCGCAATTTCCTGTAGGACAATGAGATAATGGGCTCTCTCCTTGAGTTGAATGAGACAATATGATAGATGAGGGCATCCTAATTACTAATCCTATGGCATTTAGACTTCTTGTAATCAAATTGCTTTATTTGTCAATTACTTGTTGTGGAACTATCCATATTTTACCTACATCTAGCAAGTCATTGATGTGAGTCCTAGTAGTTATTGATAGAGTTGTACACAAGTCAAACCGAGTCGAGCTTGGCCCAGCTCGGCTCGGCTCGGCCAGCAGGCTACCTCAGCTTGAACTCGGCTTGGCTCGGTCTTCGAGCTTGATTAGTCAGCTCAGCTCGGCTCGGTCAGCAGCTCGGGCTATCTTGAGCCGAGCGCAATCTTTTGAGTTGAGTTTGAGTTCGAGCGTACGAGTTGAGTTTGAGTTTAAGTTTTAGGGTTTTTAATATATATAGTATTTAATATATAATATATAATTTATTTAAATATATAAATATTGACAAAAGATTTATATTAAGTGAACCCGATCCGAGTCTAATCGATTCAAACCGAGTCAAGTTCGAGTAGTTCCAAGCCGAGTTGGGTCAAGCTTGGTTTAGCTCGGAAAATTTCGAGCTCAAAAAATCAGCTCGACTCGGCTCGAACCCAGTTTCGAGTCGAGTCGGGCGAGTTAACTGAGCTAACTCGGTTCGTGTACAGCTCTAGTTATTGATTGTATGTCATTTATGGGCTTTTGGTCAATGCATTCAAGCTATCCTTAATGATTGTCTCCTCTAAATACTGGAGTCATTTCCTCTGTTGGGGTGATGTATAAATTGGGATAACAAGGAAGATGTATTCATGGACTCTTTGTATCATGGGTACTTGATGGTTTTAACAACAGTTTGAGATTGCAACTTGCATAGAGACTGAAAGTGACTAGCCCTGACTTCTTCTGTTTCAGTCTGTTTTGATCCTATTTTGGTCCTTTTTTGATCTGGTGAATTGCCACCACAATCAAGATGACTCAGGCCTGGTTATTGAATCAATCTTGATGCCCATAGCCTGATTATTTTTTAGTCCTTGTATCTCTACCCTCAATATATTTTTACACATATTCCTGCTAAGGCTGGCAAACTCGAGATTCAGACTTGACTCTACCCACTGCAAAACATTGACTCGGGCAAGTTGACTCAAGGACTCCTGTTAGTCAAGGTCCCCCCCCAAATATTTGATAAATTAAGAATACAAGCATACACATTGACTCAGGAGAGTCAGGACTTGACTCGGATTTTCTTATCTTGGTTTCACACGTCCATACACTCAAGCTGGCAATTTAATGCATAGCCAGATGACCTAGGTTGAAATTCTAATTCAGCTGGAAAAGTAAGTGTTTGGGTGGAATAGGAGTATGATAAAGTGCTGCAGATGGGTGGGTAATGTCAATACTGCCACAAGGACAGCTTGATGTTGAGCCTCAATGCAGTGACGTGTTTCTACACTATGGGCCGTACCCTTGTTTTTTCTTTTTCTTATGATGATGTTTAAAGAATGGTTTAAGCAAGAACTAGGTGGTCGGTATTTTTTTTATGGGGAGTACATTGGCTTATGTTCATGCAGGTCAACTGGAGGAGCTGTTATAAGCAGACACTGATTTTAGCATATCAGAGTTTCGGCATAGTATATGGTGACTTGAGCACGTCTCCTCTCTATGTCTACCAAAGTACGTTTTCTGGGAGGTTGCGTCATTACCAAACTGAAGATGCAATATTTGGTGTATTTTCCTTGATATTTTGGACTTTCACATTGATCCCATTATTCAAGTATGTCTTCATCGTTTTAAGTGCAGATGATAATGGTGAAGGTGAGTGTCATGCGACTTTCTTATCATGCATCCTTTAGTTCCTTTTCTTTTCTTTCTTTTTTCTTTTTTTCTTTTTCAGGTCTGCAATGATGTCCTTGTGATTGTATACAGGGGGAGCATTTGCTTTATATTCTGTCCTTTGTAGACATGCGAAATTCAGCTTGCTTCCTAATCAGCAAGCAGCTGATGAAGAGCTATCTACATATTATAGACATGGACACCCGAATCGGAATGTAGGTCCCTCTCCTTTGAAAAGGTTTCTTGAGAAACATAAAAGGCTGAGAACTGCTTTACTTCTTGTAGTTCTGTTTGGTGCTTCCATGGTAATAGGTGATGGTGTTCTCACACCAGCAATTTCTGGTAAGAAATCATCCCTGTTTCTTCATTTTGGTTCTCAAAACCAAGTGATTTTCAACTTAGCTTGATCTTTGCTTCTTCGTTTTTTTGTAAACAGCATGTTGTGCCAGTCATCATTTCCATATAACTTATCTTTTGGTTCTTTACAGTTCTGTCATCCATTTCGGGGCTGCAACTTCAAGCCAAGAACCTAGATGATGGTAACTATTTTTTTCCTCAGAAATTCTTACTTATAGTACTGATGCAAAAAAAAAAAAAAAAAAGAAAAAGAAAAGGAAGAGAAGAAAAGAATTCTATATTCACTTGTGCTGTGTGTTGTTTCTTTCTTAGATATTGCTAGCCTGATTTGGAAGGTCTATACAGAACCTCTTTTGAAAGCTTGAAAATGTATAGTGAAAAGTATTAACTTTCAACCACCTGGATCTATCAACTTCTTACCAAATCCAATAGCAAAACATGGCATTCTGAACTAGGAAACTGAAATCCGTACTCCTATCTTTACAAGGCCTTGGATCTTTGAACCTTAAACCCCAAATCATGGTCGAACTTTAAATGCTCAATTTACACATTTCAAAAAACAGAAAGAAAGAAAGAAAGAAAGAAAAAGAAAACAAAAAGGTAATTCTCAATGTACATACTTTCTGAATACTAGAGGCTGGATGATGGCCCAGCTTTTTACATTGGTAGCTAAGGCATGACAATTTTAGCCTTTGGATTAGGTCTCTAGGCATTCCTCGTGGGCCCTCAACCAATGTGAACAAGATGTGCTGCTGTCAAATGATGGCTGGTAAAAGAACAGGATCTTCCCTATCTTATCTTGTGACATGGGTTGGAAAGAGCAGGGAAGCAGAACCCTGCTTAAGGTGGATTCTGCCTTTCACACCGCTTGAAACACCTAGTGTTTAGGTATCCTGTCAACCATGATGTGGTGATTCAACATTACACACCTTACACCACTTAATTCTAGATTAATTGAAAATGCCATCCATCTTTTGAAATAAAATAATAAATATGGTACACGATTCACATTTTTTATTGGAGTGTGCCAGCGTTAAGAATCCAAATGCTCACATGTAAAACAACAAACCGTGAAATATATTTCAGCCATCTTTTTAATTATAAATACTTTGTTTATGCAACTTGACTGGTCCAGATGATGAGCCCTTGTCCAACATTTTAGAAGATTCTGTGGTTATAAGGTTGAAGTAGCTCATTTTGCTTTATGTAATTTTACTGAGCAATGCTAAGTGCATTTGACCAAGCGTACTTTTCTGCAACTCTCCTTCCACATCTGGCAACATGTAACATGTGCAATACCTAGGCCGCGCTCACACTGCCCCACTGTGTGGATGCCTTGTCTGAAAGTGGACCATTCTGATCACCAGGTGTACTATATGCGTACAAAAGATTTGAACAGTTATGAAAAATTGGTTACGTTCAATGTAAACATTTGACCCACCTTATATGGTCAGATGAGCCTGATTTTGGAGACAAGGCATCAACACATTGTGCTAGTCTAAGGATTTTTAAATCCTGTTTCTTCATAGCATCATTGTTGAAGAGGATTCCAAGAATGTCAAAGTATGGGCATTGAATGAGAACTACAAATTGTGGGAATCTTGCTTTTGTGTTTAAAGATATTCGCAATATCTCTTCAGATTAAATGTTTTATTTAATCATGCATCTTGGAGAACATAAAAGATCCTGCTAAGGAGGGGGTTGCGTTGAAAATTGATACTTGTGTTGTGGTTTTTTGGCTCATTGGTTGAACTTGTATGCTGTTTTTATTTTTTAAACCAAGTTATTGTTATCCATTTAAACTGTGGGATCTGTATAATGAGTGGCTTGGTTCTCACACATGTACACCATGTTGCCCTATTTGAGGGGTAAGTGCCATGGAAGTGCACTCACTCCAGTGTGGCTGAGCATGCGTATATACTACTCCTAAATAATGGCTGCCCTCGAGCTAACTGTTACATATCCGCGTTTTCTATCTTTTATGAAGATGGAAACTCCGCCTGTTGGTGATGCATGAGTCAGTCCCTGGCCTAGATAAGGGAGGAGTAATGATGTCAAATGGGCAGCTGGTTCTCAGACTTCCAACAAGCAACCATGAGAATTCCTTTTTTGAATCTTGATGATTCACGAAACAGGACCCAGGACTCCTAAAGCCAACCCCAAAGAGCTGGGAAAATGCTATGATGAAGACAGCAGCTTTGATGATGATCAAGTAGTCAATAATGTCCGTAGCTATTTCCTGATAATGGAAAACTTCTTTATTTGTGCTTGAGATGTTAATAATCTTGAAGGTCCATTGTTGATTTGACTGATACACAGGCATGGTGGTAATTATTGCCTGCGTTGTACTGGTTGGCCTATTCGCTTTGCAGCACTATGGTACTCACAAGGTGGCCTTCTTGTTTGCACCCATTGTAATCATCTGGCTCATCAGTATTGCAGTCATCGGCATGTATAATATCATTCATTGGAACCCTAGAGTATTCCGTGCCCTCTCTCCACATTACATTTTCAAGTTCTTTAAAGAGACGGGAAAAGATGGATGGATTTCTCTCGGTGGCATAATTCTCTGTATTACAGGTGAATGGAAGTTTGAGCCTTTATCAAACCATTTCTTAGAGGCTAGAATGCAGTTTGTTGCTTGTGAATAGGTCTCATGTAGGCTTCTATAATTTGCAGGTACTGAAGCTATGTTTGCAGATCTTGGCCACTTCACTACTACATCCATAAGGGTATGTGAAGCTGATCTTTATGATATTGGAGGGTTATGGCTTCATTTATATCTATGGGGCGCACTCCAATGGTACAGGTTCCACCATAAGCTTCTGGTGGTACTGGGCAAATGTGGTGGTCTACGTGATGTATTCACATGATCCAACTTGTCTATCGGATGCGTCACCTCAGAAACCCCTTAGGACCCAAAACTCATCCCGATCCAAAAATTAAGATGGTCACAGTAAAGGAATGAGCTGGTAGGGAATGCCTGCCCTTGAATTTCAAAGGGGCCCACCAAAGTCATAAAAACGGCCTAAATTTTGGCCTGACCCTTCATCTGGACTAGATGAAGGGTCTGATCAGCCTTGATTATATATACAAAACATGGTGGCCCCCCTCCACTAATCAATGGTGGGCATTCCCTCTCAATATGTTCTCTGTGCTGTGACCAATCTGAGTTTTGGATCAGGCTGATTTTTGTGCTCTGGGGGTTTTCTGAGGTGACACATCTTATGGACAGTTGGATTCTGTGAACACGTCACTGGGCCTCACATTTGCCCAGTACCAGTCATACCACTTGAGCATGCCTCTGTATTTATATATGCATGGTTGAATTCAGTGGTGTTTTTCGGCCTAAAGCCACGTCCAGACATGCTTCTTGGTTGTCAAAAGTTTACTACAGTCCTAAAACTTTTCCATTGATGTTATGCTTTATCTGAACAGTTTCATGCCATCCCATTGATTTTGTATACGTCTACACTACAATGCATGTTCACCACCATTTCTTAAATAAAGGTGACCATCCACTGTTGGTGTGGCAACGTGCATGCCAATCCACACTGTCCAAATAGCATGCTCCGTTTTGGATGGAGTTATCTGCAGAAATTCATGCTGATTTGACTATCCTGTCTGGTATTGGGCATTAATGTGGACTGCCAACACTTTCCTTTTAACCGTCCACGAGATGACCACCAATATGATAGGATCAAACGATCAGTGAAATTTCATGACGTGCTCCTTCCACAATTTAGCCATGGTTTACACATATGCTCCATCCACAGTTTACCCATGATTTAGACTTATGCTCCCTCCACAGTGTGGCTCATGGATTAGTCCAAAATAATGTTCAAGTATGACATTTGCTAGTAACTTGTAAGACACTCTAGGCTAACCCTGTTTAGATGATTGGTAGCACTGTCGAGAGCAAATATACCCCATGAGTTTTTCTTGATTTTGATCATCATAGCATAGCATTGGCCTATGGTTTAGTTCCATGTCTTGTATCCGTTGTTAAAGTCTGTCCATATTTTTATCTGCTCAAATGTCTCTGTCAGCATACAAGTTGAAACCTAATATTTTCTGGCTGTATGCAGGTTGCATTTGTTTGTGTCATTTACCCATGTTTGGTGCTACAATACATGGGGCAGGCTGCATTTCTTTCTAAGAATTTCTCAAACATCCCCATGTGCTTCTATGGGTCCATTCCAAGTAAGATTAAGAGAAAAAGAAAATGCATTGTTGCATTTTTTTTCTTATTTTATTTATTACTATTGTCATTGTTGTTGTTGTTTTTTTTTTTTTTGTATGAGAGAAATTATAGGTTCTGGTCATCAGCAAACGTACATACAGTTTGCTGACACACAGGATTTTCCATGGGTGGGGCTCATGGTTCGGTGGTTGATCTGATGGGGCAGATGTGCCCTGGAAGTTTATCAGATTGGATGATCCCAGGCCCTCCATTTGTCCGCAACAAGAAGATGGTTAAGCATGACGGCAGTCCACATTCAATGGAAATAATGGTCAAATGTTGAAAGCTTAAGGTTTTGATATTGGAGGTTTCTGAGGTAATCCATATCCACGTTGCAGCCATTGGCTCAACGGTTTGGTTCACCGAACCACAGGACCAACATGTATGGAATCCAGTGTGTCTGCAAACTGCATATTTGCTGATGAGCTGTTTCCTTTAGTTCCTTTTTCATGCATGCCTACTCACATTCTCGTTATCTTGCAGATATTGTGTTTTGGCCAGTTTTTGTGGTGGCCACTCTTGCTGCCATTGTTGCCAGTCAGGCTGTCATCTCAGCAACATTTTCAATCATCAAGCAATGCCATGCATTGGGTTGCTTTCCACGTGTCAAGGTTGTCCACACATCGAAATGGCTCTATGGTCGGATCTACATCCCTGAAATCAATTGGATTCTCATGGTTCTCTGTCTGGCTGTCACAATTGGTTTCCGAAACACAACCTTCTTAGGAAATGCATATGGTAAGTGGTCCTCATTCTTTTATTCCATGGGCATGATAGACGTAGTCCTTGTTCCTATCTTGCTTGCGATCTTTGATGTTCAAAGTTGTTTTGCTATTTTTCATATTCACAGGACTGTGCGTTTGCGCGCGCGTGCGCATGTGGGCGTGTGGCAGTGCATTTATTCTTCTATATCATCATCTTTGTAGCATTGTCCTAACTGCATTGGGCCCAGCTTCACAAATCTTGTTTCGCCAAATTATTTCCAAGTCCATATCATGGGTAAGGAAATTAACCTCCATATCCCTTCTCACCACTTTGATCCAAGTTCTTTTGGCCTTCCTCTCATCCTCTTTACAGGCCCTTCTACCCTCATCAATGCTCCTTGCGTATTAGAGCTACCTCCACTCTTCATTGCATGCAATTGAACCATCTCAATCAACTTTCATGAACTCCGTTTGTAATTCTATCCTCCATATTTTTTATGCAACTTGGCCCATCTCCTCCAAATCTCAAAATCAAAGCTTCCAATCCATGATTTTTCATGCAAAACATGAAAAATCATGGATTTGTAACAATTTGACACCGATTTTTTTTTTGAAAGATTACTGAAATTTCATTCAAAAAAGGGGAAAGAGAAAACAAAGGGGGAAAGGGGAGAAGAAGAAGAAAGGAAAAAAGGAAACAACAGCAAAAGAAAGAAAGAAAAACGGTCCGCTGAGAAGGCGGACCTTACAACGACGATAGAAAGAAAAAATCAGATTCCTTGAATCTGTCGTCAGCTTCTGCCCACTGAACGAGCAAACGTTTGGCATTTGATCTAACCTTGTCCACCGGGTTTGAGATGCTGTCGAAGCATCTGTTGTTTCTCTCTGTCCACACGGCCCACCAAATAGCCAAAATCGACATTCTCCACAACCGCCGCAACACCTTGCCCAAACTGACACCACGCGTAAAGAAGAGCATCAACTGAACCCCAGATTGCACCAACTTATCCTAAAGCATTGCTGAAAATCAGACCAAATAGAAGTAATGAACAGACAGTGGAGAAGGAAATGGTCGATCGTTTCCTCTTCCTTCATACAGTACAAGCATCTGTTGACTATAGGCATCCCCCTTTTTTTCAAATTGTCGATCGTCAAGATTTTTTTCTGCCCCACCAACCAGCCGAAAACCAGAATTTTTGGGGGAGCCCCACATTTCCAGACGAGGGAAGATGGGGGAGGGATCATAGTAGTAGCCGAGGACAGGTGCCTATATAACGACTTCACGGAGAAAATCCCAGATTTATCCCACCTCCACATGATGTGATCAACAGCTAAACGGTCCCGATTGGCACTTTTAAGTTTTTGAAGAAGCTGGACATATTCGGAGGCCTCCAAGTCTTGAAGATGTCTTCTGCAATCCACGTTCCAGACCGTCTCTCCACCAGAAACTGTAATGCAACTGTTGATCATGATATCTTTGGTAGGAGCTAGCTGGAATATCTGAGGGAAGTCGTCTTTCAGAGGGACATCTCCCAGCCAGATGTCTTCCCAAAATCAGACACGATCACCCTTCCCTGGGATAAAACCAATCCCCTTAAGCACCTGCTGTTGCATAGACAGGATTCCCCACCAAATAGCTGAAGCCTTGTAGGTAGAAGAGGGCTCTGATCACCAGCCCCCTATGGATGTACCATATTTAAATTTGATTATCCGATTCCATAGGTTATCATTTTCAGTTCCAAGCCTCCATATCCACTTCCCCAAGAGAGCGCCATTCATCACCTTGAGATCCCTTATACCTACACCCCCTTCATTAAAGCTGCAGCACACCTGCTTCCACTTGACAAGATGGAATTTCCTTCTGTCAGTTTTTCCATTCCAAAAGAACTCCCGCCGCAGCTTATCAATCATCTTCATAATGCTAGCCGGGCATCTGAAAAGGGACATGAGATGCACAGGAAGATTGGACAGGACCGCCTTTATGAGAGTAAGCTGACCGCCTCTCGAGAGAAATTGACACTTCCATTTGGCGAGATAGGATTCGACGCGATTAATCACCTTATCCCACGCAGATTTTGGGGGCGCCCCAAAACATAGAGGGAGCCCAACAAAAGAGGAGAGGAACGTGGCTGCTGCATAGCCCATCATTCGAGCGTACTCTGAGACTTCCTGGAACTCCATATTGATGCCGAATAATTTTGACTTGGCCAGATTCACTTTCAGACCTGACACCACCTCAAAATAATGAATCGCGGAATTCAGGTTGTCCACCAACGCTGGATCTGCCTTGCAGAAGATGAGAGTGTCATCCGCATATTGAATGTGGGAGATTGAGTTAGGCATGCCTTTAACGCTGACTCCACTGAAGAGACCTTCTACTTCTCTTCACAACATTTTGGAAAGGGCTTCACCGATTATGAGAAACAAAGATGGGGATAAAGGATCCCTCTGTCGCAGACCACGAGAGCTTTTGAAGAACCCTTTGGGGGATCCGTTAAGAAGAATGGAAAAGGAGGTTGAGCTGATGCATTCTCTCATCCACTGTCGCCATTTTGAGCCGAAACCCATCCTCCTCAGCATGTACTGCAGGAAATCCCAGTCGACATGGTCGTATGCCTTCTCAATATCCAACTTGCAAGTTAGAGCTTTGAGGCCGGACTTGAGGGCGGAGTCCAAAACTTCATTAGCAATGCAGGCACAATCCACAATCTGCCTTCCTGGGACGAACGTGCTCTGATTACCCGAGATGATTTTTCCTATGACCGTGTTCAAATGTGCAGCCAACACTTTAACTAATTTTTTTTTTTTAAAAGGCGAATTATATTAAAAAGAAAAGAAAAGGATACAATTAAGGCTGCTGAGGTGGCAGAAAGCTAGAGAGAGAAAGAAACAAAGAGCCTAAAAACATGAAATCAAAATCCTTAAGATAGGAAACATTAGCAGCCCATTCAATGAGAAATTTTTTCGTCGTACAGCCCACTGATTGAGGCAAAGATTGAGTGTTGTTGAAACATTTGTCGTTCCTCTCCTTCCAGACTGTCCACCAAATTGCGACGATTGTCGTTCTACAATCCTGGTTCTGTTTTTACCCAATTTGACCCCATGCCAGTAAGCCAACATCTGAAAAGCGGAGGCCGGCACACACCCGCTGATGTGAATCTGTTGAAAAAATCCGCCCAAATGAGGGAGATGAACGGACAGTGGACTAGCAGATGGTCAACAGATTCCTCATTGTTCATGCAACAGAGGCAGATATTAGGCAATTGCATGCCTTTACTTTTCAAGTTGTCAATCGTAAGTATACTTTAGCTAAAATTTTGTATAGGCTCCCTAACAGACTGATGGGTCTGAAGTCTTTTAGAGTGGCAACTCCTGAAGTTTTAGGAATGAGCGCAATGAAAGATGCCCCCAGCCCCTTCGACAATCTGCCTCTATCATAAAATTCCAACAAAAATTCCATAAGATCTCCCTTAAGGATATTCTAGTAGATTTGAAAGAAATATATAGGGAACCCGTCCAGGCCTGGGGCCCTATCCCCGCCCAACGAGGTCACAGCTCACTGCACTTCTTCCTCAGTAAAAGGGGCTTCAAGATTGCTGGAATCGACTATGGATAGACTCGGCATGTGAAGGTTATCTAACCTCGGTCTATCCCACCTCTCCCCTTGGAATTGAGCCTTGAAATAGCGAGTCGCCTCTTCAGTAATCAGCTCTCTGTCTTCAATTCGACTACCGTCAACTATAAGGCTATTGATGCTATTCCTTCTGGTGTTCATGCTAGCCATTGCGTGGAAAATTTTCGTGTTACCATCCCCTCCCCGAATCCATCTGATTTTTGTTTCCATTCCATTTCTTTTTCAAAAGCTCTGGCAGATAGGACTTGAATAATGTGAATGCGTCTGGACAAGAAATCAGCTGGCTTGGCACCCACTTCAGCTTTGGCATTGAGGGCTTGTAATTTTGACAGTAAAACTTCTGTATCCAGATCCCTATTGCTGAACTTAGACTTCTTCTAGATCTTGATTTTTTCTCTTAACATTCTTAGCTTGTAGCATAGTCTATACCCAGCGAAGCCTTCAACATAGAAACCGCCCTACCAATCAGCAATCATCTGCGAGAAGCCCTTAATTTTGGTCCAAGATAATTCGAATTTGAATGGTTTCGGACCCCAATTCTGATCATCAACCGCAAGGAGAACCGGGCAGTGGTCTGAAGTTGTTTTAGGGAGGGCTGACTAAGACACTAGAGGAAAAGCTTCCAACCATTTTGGGGAGATCAGAATTCTGTCCAACCTAGAAAATATAGGATCTGCTCTACCATTAGTCCATCTGAATCTGACACCGAGAAGGGGGAGGTCTAGCAAATCTTGATCGTTAATCAAAGAGGAGAAGGCACGTATCAAGGGGGACGACCTACGGCCGTGGGATTTTTCTTCCACATATCTGACAACATTGAAGTCTCCTACGAAGCAGCATGGTCCCACAAATCTCTGCCTGCTTGTGCTTAATTCTTCCCAAAAATCTTGCCGACACGCGTCCAGGGTAGGGCCATACACCGACGATATGAGGCAGCGAAACGGGGACGATTTATCTTGGAGGATAATTGAAACCGAGAAAGTCCCTGACCAACTATCAATCAGAGTTCATTAGCCAGATTTCCATGCCATAAGGATGCCTCCAGCAGTCCCGATCGCATCCAGCGTCACCCAGTTTGCGTTTGAAGCTTTCCAGAGCGATCTTAAAATTCGATCGTCAAAATGTTGGATCTTGGTCTCCTGAAAACAGATTACATCCGGATATCTTCTCCCACACAAGTCCTTGATAATCCTTTGCTTCTTTTTTGAGCCCACTCCCCTCACATTCCACGAGAAGATCTTCATGTGTTCACTACACTACCCTGAGATGCCTGAAGAGTCGGCCCCAACACTTTCTTATCGTCGAAGCCTGGACTTTCCGCAAGCCTCCGAAGTTCCCTATTACTGCATGACTTGGACAATCGCCTTCTAGGAGACCTGGAATCTGAAATTGGCCTCTTGTGAGATTCCACACAGTGGAACAGGGCTATAAAATCTTCTGGGCAGTCCCCGAAAGATAGACCTAAAGCCCTGCCCACATGGCCGATGGCATTCCTCACCCATTTTTTCTTATGGATGGTGTCAACGAGTTTCGCTCTAGCCCTGTGCTCGTTCATCTTCTCTTTGAAGGTTCCATCCTTGTCTGGAGATCTGTTTGTGCAAATTTGTAGCGGTTCAGCATCCAGGATATCTTCTCTAATCCCATCTTGGAATAAGGAGATTAGATCCTGCTCAGATAAAGCATCCCTAACAAAGAGCGAAGAGGAAAGCCCGGAAGTAGGCGATGTGGCAGCGTCCGAATCCCATGAGGAGTATTCAAATTCGGCTTCATTGATGTCTGCTACCTGAGTATTCTCCATTAAGTGCTTTCGACGTGCAGGGGACCTTCCGTTTCTGATCGCGCGAGAAGTCGGATTTTGAGCCAAAGCTGTAGGAACTGGAATGAGACGTCGTTCGAAGTTAGGCTAGGGGGGATAGGTTTAGATTGAAGTGTATTTGCCGCATCTGTCCATCTGATTCCGAGCCTAACTTCTGGGCAGAGTCTGAGTCGCGGATCCTACGACAACTGTCATTAAATCGAACGGGTTCTACATCCGCGAAGCCAGGTGTCCCTATAGGGATGGAGATCGATGTATTTGAGATATCGTCAGGTCTCAAACGACATGGCGAGCTCTCGATAGGCCTTTTGGACGATCCAAGATTTCTCGAACCTCGCATATAGACACGCATCGCCTTAGAAGGAGAGATGTCGACATTTCCAGCGCCCGATGTCTCTGCACGTGTGATTAGCACGCCAGTAGGAGCCGAGTCACGTGACTCACGTGAGGATAGGACAGATGGCTCACACGATATTATCACACGCGAGTTGACGAAGCGAGGATGAAAAGGCTCAAGACAGGCGTCTTCAGAACGATCGCCACCTGTCGTGCACAGAGAGGAGGCATGCGCACCAAGCGACTCGCAAGTCTCGCTTGGAAAGTAAGTCGCACGCGGGGCATGAGTGTCTTCTGCGAATGGGGCGTGTGTCTCGCATCTGGGTTGGACATGTGTACCAAAAGAGTCTGGAAGGGTGCCAGTTGTGAGAAGGGGTTCCCGTGCTCCAGAGGAGTATCGAGCAAGGTCGTCCACCGAGCCCGATCTCGCTGGAGGTGGAGGGGATGCCGTCTCCTTCGTTTTCCAGAAATCTCCCCACCTAGGATGAAGCTCCTCCTTCGTCTCTCTTTAAATCGAATGATCCACCACTCTGCTCTCCACCATTACTTGCAGATGATTCGGCTACGGGTCTCCCTTTCTTCTACTGATCCGAGCATTGATCACCACCATTTCCTCCCCCAACTTTATCTTCGGATCTACTTCAATGAGGGTGCCCATCCTGGTTGCTACTTCTATGAAGAATTCGTCGTACCAAAGTTCGAGCGGGACCCCCTAGATGAGAACCCAGAATTCTTCCAATCCAAATACAGAATATTCCACTTTTGAACCTTCACTATTAGGTTATCAGGGTGCAGAACTCCTGCCATAATGAGAAGCTCCGGATTTATACCCGAACAAACCTTAATCCATAAATCGTTGTATTCTATTGGCTTAATAGAGTAGTTCGCTGGGCGAAACTCGCAGCACTCCGCTATCCATTGTCGAACTTGCAGAATCGAGACACCTTCTCGAGTGCTTACCACCACCGTATCCTGTAACTCCCTTCTGGAACGATTCAACCTTTCTTTGCTTATGTTTATGATCGCTGATCAGGGATCTTCATGGTTTCATAACCATTCTGCGTGCAGTACTCTTCGTACGGAGGTAGATTGGTTGGGGACTCTTGATGAACAATCTGAGACGAAGATCCCCCCGGATTAAGCAAAGCCTCTTTAAACAATTGGCCGCTGAGTTGAGAGGGATGAGCTCCGAGAGTTGGCCTGTTAGGCATTACTGCATTTCCCGAGTTGTTGTTTGTAGCCTTTCGATCTCCAGGGCCTTTCTTCTTCTCCATTCTTTCAGGGCCGAACCTAGCCCTTTGGACTAGCAATGGTTTGCCACCAAAACTTTGGCCATGAAGCATCTGGACTGCCCTCCCCAGCTCCTCTTCCGAGCTCATCCTCACGAGGGCAAATCCTCTGAGGAGCCCTGAAACCCTGTCTCTAAGTAGGACAACGTCCATCACCGCCCCGGCACGCCCAAAAACTCTTGTGAAGTTGATCGGAAACCACCCATCTGGGTAGCCTCTGATGAACAACGTTGGGTATGAGTCTGTTTTTCTCCCTCTCCCGATCGCCTTCTTGCCTTTCCCTCCTTTCCTCTCGATGGCTTGCCAACGGTTACGCTGATCTACTCGTTCTATAATCTTCCCCTCCTCTATTTCCCTGTCTACTACGTCCGCCTCCATATAGCACTCGCCGTGCAAGCCACTCACCTTCATGATCTGCACACCTTCACGATCCCCGCAGGCCACTCACCTTCACGATCCGCTCACCTTCACACCTGATTCGTCGAACCAAACATCCCTTCGATTCCTCAACCTCGTTTGGATTTGTGGAAGAGGGATTTGATCAAAATTGCAAGGGATTTTTAGGGCATCGAAATGAGAGAGAGAGAGAGAGAGAGAGAGAGAGAGAGAGAGAGAGAGAGCTAGTCGATTGTACTGCTAGCTTGATTCAAGAGCTTCAGAACCAGCTTCTCTCACCAATTTAACATGATTTACAGAAGAAGGAAAAAAAAAAGATCAAAAATTTGAAGTGCTCACTGGATCAAACATGTGGGATATATCCCACTACTTTTGCGTTTCGTATCGCACGGGTGGGATACAAGATATATCGTGGGATATATTGGCCAATATCGTTGATACTTAAAACGGACCATCAGATGGTTTTAAGAAACCCAATTCGAACAACTTGACTCGGATTCGACACTACCTGAGCTGGCTCAATACCACAAAGTCACCCCCCAACTCGAGCAAGTCATGACTCGACTCAGAGTCTAAACAAGTCAATCTGAGTTTCCGAGTCTGGAAACTATGGGCCATATATTGAATATGGTTCCAGAGAATCCTAACCATCCCTTTCTTGTGTATCGGAGCATTCATGCTTGCACGCATTCTCTCATGCATATATGCATTTATCCCTATACACTAGATTAAAATCTGTTTGAAACTCGAGGTTGCAATCTTCATTTTCCCCATGTATGGGGGCATATATCCATGCTTACATGCGTACATTATCTCATGTCTATGTGCATTCATGCTTAAATCCATAGCAGAATTTATGCCTCTATGCTAGCTAAAGCCTGGCCATTGATAGAGTGGAATGGTGGAAAATGATTCATGTATCTCAACCCAATTAAGCCTAGATGATGATGATGATGAGTCTGACGACGTTAGCTAAAGCGTAAAGAACGTGTCGCCCCATGTGTACTTATAACTCTATGCCTTATTTTTCAGGCATTGCATGCATGATGGTAATGTTTGTGACTACATGGTTGATGGCATTGGTCATCATCTTCGTATGGCAGAAGAATATTTTATTTGCTGTTGTATTCCTTGTCTTCTTTGGATCGATCGAGGCCTTGTATTTATCATCTTCGATCATGAAAGTGCCTCAGGGCGGATGGGTGCCCCTTGTGCTATCCATGGTTTTCATGGTTGTTATGTATGTATGGCACTATGGGACCCGCCAGAAGTACCTCTTCGACTTGCAAAACAAGGTCTCCATGAAATGGATCCTCACGCTGGGCCCCAGCCTCGGCATTGTCCGGGTCCCGGGAATCGGCCTCATCTACACAGAGCTGGTCACTGGGGTCCCGGCCATATTCTCCCACTTCGTCACCAACCTTCCAGCTTTCCATCAGGTGCTTGTCTTTGTCTGCGTGAAGTCGGTCCCCGTCCCATACGTGTCAGCTGATGAGCGGTATCTGATTGGCCGGATCGGCCCTAAGGCCTACCGGATGTACCGCTGCATCGTCAGGTATGGATACAAAGATGTGCGGAAAGACAACGACAACTTCGAAAACCATCTTGTGATGAGCATTGCCGAATTCATTCAGATGGAAGCTGAGGAGGCCAATGCAGGTAGCGCCGAGTCACCCATCGACGGGAGAATGGCAGTTGTCCAGACTTCCGAGAGGTTTGGCACGAGGTTGGTGATGTCGGAAAGCTATGATGATGGCAACAGCGAGGACACCTCAGTGCGGAGCAGCAAGTCTGTCACATTGCAGACTCTACAGTCCTTGTACGAGCTGGAGTCTCCCCAAGTAAGCCAGCGGCGGCGGGTGCGGTTTGCACTTCCCGAAACAGTGTATTTGGACCCACAAGTCAGAGAAGAGCTCATGGAGCTCATCGAGGCTAAGCATGCAGGCGTCGCATACGTGATGGGCCACTCATATATAAAGGCTCGGAGAAGTTCATCATTCATAAAGAAGTTTGTGGTCAATGTCGCATACTCTTTCCTCCGGAAAAACTGCCGTGGGCCCTCAGTGGCCTTGAACATCCCACATATCAGCCTCATCGAAGTAGGCATGATCTACCATGTGTAGAGGGCCTGTGGTTTTTGAATGGTAGACTCACCTGAGAAACGATCTTCTGTGGCGGCCTGTGTGGGCTGTCGACAGGTCCCATCAGCTCATATTTTTATTCCCACAAAAGTGCTGATATGGGGGACACTGTAGAAGGTAAGCTGTTAACTGTAGTTAATGATCCATGGCAAGCAGTTGGAAGTCGTTTTGGAATTGTATGCTGCTTCTTTTTCTTCCTTTTTTAAGATGGAAAATGCAGGGTCGTCAGTGGGCCATCCGCTTATCCGTTTGGATGTCATTGCGCCAAATGAGATTAAAATGGATTTTGTTGGATATACCGAAATAATAAGAGCAGATTGGTGTGAGTTTTTTCTTTCTTTCTTTTCTTTTCCTTGTTGTATTTGATATTGATGTAATTGACACTTTCATTTTAGTGGAACTGTTGTTTTAGGTTGTTTACAGGTTGGCCCACTTCCTTCATCAGGACTGTTAGGTGATGGTAGGTCCCAAGAAGGACATGCCCTAAAAACATTCCCCATTAGAAATCCTAAGATTGGTAGATTTTTCTTTGTTTTTCCTGTTGGATGTGGACCGTTGCTTACAAGTAGGGTCCATGTTTGTAATCCAGGCCTTTTATCTATTGTATCACACCATGGATAGGAAGATTCTAGCAGCTAATCTTGGTTACTTTTCAGTTGAATGTGGACAGTTGTAGTATTTATGTTTTTGGCGGTATACTTATGGGACACTGATCTAAAGGTCAGGATTGCCCAATCAGGTATGTGCATGGTTGGATTCAATTGCAAGCTGATTGTAGCCAAGCTGTGTGTGCAACGGGGGTCTTAAAGAGGTGGCTCAGCAAGCTTGGGCGTTTGACCAAATTCAGAAAAAAAAAAAAAAAAACACGATTTTTCAGGGGCCATTCATTATACATGAGCAGAGCATCTGGAAGGCTTAACATAAGGCCACCACATACATGCCTTGAGGTAAAATCTAGGCGGTCCATTTCAACACATGCGCATCCAATTTTCTATTGTATGTTTTGCCATTGGTTGTGTGGACCGTTCGATTCTCACTGGGGCATGTCAAGTGCTGGCCGCGCATGATGAATGGTATGAATCTCTCACACGTGTGCCATGTAAAAGTTCTACTTTCTAACTCTCAGAGTATTCCACTTGGGTGGAGTAGAGAACGAATTTCATGAACCCTTGCTCCCACGACCCCGGTTACAGAGGAGCCCTCGTAACCAAAGCTATGTGGGGCCCACTGCGGACCTTTCTTCCTGAGGCCCTCCGGTGATAACCGTACGGTGGGGCCCATGTAGCGATGGCGAGAAATGATCATCTTCTGCAATTGGAAGCTAGGTGGGCCCCACAGTGATATTCGTGAGAAATCCACTGTCTCCGTCCGTTTTGCCAGGAAACAGTGGGGATTTAACGTCCACCAGTGAACATTCCCAGCGCCACAGAAGTTTTGGATTAGGCTAATATTTTTGTGTTTTCAGTTCATATCAGTGTGAATGACCTTAGGAACGGTTCGGATGACATATAAACATCATGATGGACCCAGTAAGGTTTCAACGTTAGGCATTTTCCCTCCCCACCTTTTCCCGTCGTTTCGCCAACTTAAGAGTTTTGGATCTACCTCAATTTTAGGCTACGCCCTAAATATGAGCTGGCAAAACTGATGGATGGGATGGATTTCTCACAAACATCACAGTAAGCCCCACTTACCTTCTGACCGCTCGTGTTGGCAGGCCATCCGCGTCCATCACAACGAAGAACACGTGAAGTCAAAATAAATCTGGCCCACTCCTCACGTGGGACACACCATCAACGTCAATGGACTATGCTGAAAATTTGTTAATTTTGTTTATTGATGTTGAGCTTATTAGGAAATTGAAAAAGATGTATGGCAATATATGATTGTGATTTATACTTGTCCTGTGAGATTTTCATGCCAAGGAAATTAATAATGTCTTGCCAATATGCATCTTTCTTCCAGACAATATGATTCCGTGGCTTTTGCAAATTTCATGAAATTATTGGAAGAGTTCACTGTGATGTTTTGCATTTGGATAATGTTGATGCAGTTTTCGGTATACCCTTCTTAGACCCTCGAGTGCCTGCACACAAAGCAAACAAGGAAGACTCTAGCTAATGCAGGGGACCCTTTGATGCCAAAGTCTATGTACCTTTCATCATCAGAGGTCCTCCCTATTTATAATAGAGAGAAGATAGAGGGAAGATCAGGTCGTGAACAATCTTTTCTGTTTTATAGGTAAGTATCGTATTTGAATTAGAACTCCTATCATATCGGAGATCTTCCCGAGATCCTGAGCTTATCCCTCGGGATCTCTGGAGAGATCTTCGGGTAGTTACCTTGAATAAGAGCGAAGGTTAATTGGAAGCCGATAAACCCGTCCGACCTACAGATAAGGTCGGATGATAGAGGTAGCGGCGCCTCAAAGGTGAACAAGGCCGAGTTATCGGGAGGTTAGTGTCATCCCGATGATAATACCAACCAAGCAAGCTTGTGATGTCATTGTGATCATTAACTTCAGTAGCCCTTAGCCTCATTCGCCAGGCTTGACAACCCTATTAAGTTGTTCTTCTGGGAAGCCTGTTGAAGGTCGTGTCGACCTATGGTTATCCGGCTCTGACCTTAATTATACTTTGAGAAGTTTGGCCCATTGGTTCGTGCTGGTTGTTGATCCGACCTTCTCTCATGGATCGGACCAGCAATGTAAATTAATGCATTACTTAACAGGTTGGAAATTTTGCTCTATTATCTTTTGGAATACTAATGGGGCGATTTTGAGACCAAAGGGCATGTCCATTGATAATAGCCATTTGGAATTGTGAATGTCGTCTTGGGTCGGTCTCCTGGATATATTCCCAGTTGCTAGAATCCTGCTTTGAGATCAAACTTTGAACATGTGCATTAGTAATATGCTGGAAGAAAGATGATCATTGTGGCAAGGGGAGTTTATCATCAACAAGGAATTTGTTAAATGGCTGGTAATTTATAAGCTTGCCTCTTGTTCAGAGTGCTTATTTACATATAAGGCTTCACGAGCTCATGGTGAGGTTGTGGGCTCAATAAGTCCTTGCAATAGCACCGAAATTTCTTCTTGAGCCATTCGGAGGTGTTCAGGGCTCATTCCTTGATGACTTATTCAAGTGGGGTTGACGAGTGGATTGAACTGTATGCATGGGCAAGCGGATGAAGAATTCAGGGCGCGTCTACCAAGGGTGTGGATTTTTTCAAAGAAAGGCATAATGTGTGTATGCAATACAATTGAATTAAATTGGCCTGAATGTCTTCAATTGGTTGGAAAAGATGAAGATTAGGAATCGTTGACCAAGGAAGAAAATGAGCTTGGTGACACGGTCATGTCCTTGTCCATTTTAAGTGCAATTTGATGCAAGATATCGAAACCAAGGATCGGGTCTTTGCCAGAAAGTGGTGATCCAAGAACTCGATGAGAAATTTTGAGAGAAGGAAAAATCTGAAGTTCTATGGGGTGGCTGATTTTATTGATTTGGAAAAAAAACAATTCATTAGTAGCTCTAAAAGGATTGGGAGTGAGGTTGCCAGAATTTTGGTGGGAGAATTGAAGGGTTGAGGATTGTGGCAGAGGCACCAATGTGCACAAGGTCAATGACAGGAATTAGAAGAGAAGATGGTGATGGAAAAGGTGAACATGGATTAGAAGAGTTGGCTGGGAAAGAAGTATTTTTGGAGGTTGAAATACTTGATAAATGCGTTAATTCCACGAGTTTTATACTGCTCATTAGAGTCATAATCAAGTTTTCTAAACTACACTTGATAGCTAGAAGAGCTTCTGGATCATACTCATCACAGAGCGAGAATATTGATTCAAGATTATTGAAATCAATTTCTGCCAATGATGAAACTTGTTGGATGAATTGTGCATTTTTAGACCATTTGCGCTTTGGGCATTGTTTCGCGAAGTGTTCCTTTTTCCACCGATGTAGCAGCGGTCAGTTGTCTTTTGCCAAGCTGCTTTTTATGTAGAAATTTCCATTTTCACATCTTGAATGTGCGCTGTGTTTGTTCAAATGGATGAGAAGAACGAAATTTCTTAATGTGAAACTTCGTTTTTGGATAAGTAGTCACAGGATTTGTGATCCTTGCACTTGATTGAGAGGTATGGCTTGTCACAAGTACCCAGAGTTTTCCCAAGCTTTTCAACATTTCTAATGAATTTGAACTGATTGCAGAGTTTCTTAACTGCCATGAAGCTAAGCTGATGAATGTAGCCCAAAGAGACTTGGGCTATATAACTGGAGATCTTTAAGTGAAATAAGCTTTTGTGTCTCGTCTCCAAGAGGGAGATATGCTTGCTTCAGGTTTACATCATCTATGGTTTTTTTTTTTTTACACACGCACACACACCCCCACACACTCACGCTGGTGGAATTTCACCACCTATGGGTACTCGAACCCTTGACCGGGAGTTGAAACTCCTGAGAGTCTACCACCCGGGCAAGAGTAAGGAACCCCTTCACATCATTTATGCTGTTGATGATATAAAACCGCCTAGACATATTTGAATAATGTTTGTCAGGATCATGTTTCTTGAAGGAATATACCACCATTTGAGGAATTCATCATGAGTTGTTTCTTGGTATGATTCAACAGTACCAAGAAATTCATTGTAAAGAATTCCAATAAAATGGTCTATGGATGGAGACTGTAATCCTTACAACCGGCGGTATTCTCCAAGACGGAGTCGACCACTGAATCAAGAGAGATTTCTGGAGTGTTCGATTTACGATAGCATTAATTACGAGCTTGCATCTTCGATGTACACCAGGCATATATGTCCATAAATATGGTTTGCCGCGCTCATGAGGAGGAATATCATCAATGGTAAAAGATGTTAGATTTACTTAATGCAGAATTGCTGAAGGACCTCGTTGTGCATTGGATATGGAGATCTGAAGAAGTAAATGACTTATCTTGTTGTGATGCCATTGTTGTAGATAGGATGCCGAAGTCTTCCTCTCCTTACACCCTTAGAGAAGCTGTGATGGGGCTGAAACTTCTGTTGATGGTGTTGGATTGGGGACCCAGCCCTGTTTTATAATGCAGAGGGCAGAAGAGTTTGAAATCCATCAAAACTCCTCTCCCAATGGCTCACACGAATTGGACAATCCTAGTTCATCTAAAACACTGTGTGTGTATCATAATTGTAGCACTCCACCCCTTACACAAATGTCTGAATGTATTACAACTTAGTGGGGCCCACTGGTATACCTGATTACATTATCCAACCCTTAGGACAATCCAGACGGTTGATCAATAAAGCCCACCTTATAAAATTCTTACAAAAGACTCTCTTGAAATTTGTCATTTCATGAAACACAATTCTCTCTTCCTGGTGGAATAGTTTGATAAGGAGGTGGGCGAGCATCATCATCATCATCATCAGAGGAAGGATCGTGAACTTGTCTCACTTCTTTCCTCTGCCACCGTCAGAATCTACTCCTAATAATCCCCTATGTTTGCATGAATGAATATACTTCTTTCTTCCCAGTACCAACCCTCCTAATAATCCCTTATGTTCCAACCTTCCTTCTGGAAAATCACGGAGTTAGCGACGAAAAAAGTTGTCACAGTGGTAGCAATATGGTAAAGCTCCTTTTCCAAGTGATCAATCTTTTGTTGGATAATCTCAATATAGGAGTTTGTTGAGAGACAATAGTAGAAATCTTCTTTTGTTCATTTAGAACTTCTGAAGGACCTTGTTTGGTTGAAGCGAATTTTCAGCTTGCCAGTTCAAGGCAGCTTCTGTTGCTGAGATCCGTCATGAAGTACTGTCAGAGTTTAGACCAGAAGGGTCTTTAACAAGAGCATGGTTCTAGACTCAAAAAGCCACTTGAGATGCACCCGTGAGTCGAACTTGGACTTTAAGGCATCAAAGATATATGGATCTCCTAGTGACATGTTGAAGTTTTGGAATAGTGTAATAAAAAATGTGCCAGCATTCATGGTGGTTTGGATTGATCTAATGGAAGCTTGTTAGTATTCTTTGAATCTAGTATCCAAGAAGGCAATTCTTGCTGAAACTGGAAGCCTCTTTTGTCCATGGAATGTGAGGGCTAGTTTCATTGCTCCAAGATGGAGGTGAATATAGCCGTCTTTTTTCCATACATGGTGAAGTTCTCTGAGAAGGGCTATAATAACAAAAGTGTAACAACCCAGATGTTACCGTTTTAGCCTAGATTCATCCTGTTGTTTGATATATATATCTCTCTTTAATTAATGAAAATTGTAACTTATTTGATGAATAACTCTTTATCTATAATGATTTAGATATGAGTTCTTTTGTAAGAATTACTTAGAAACGTGTCTATAACCATGTAAAATTATTAGAATTTTCAAAACTCTCATATTAGAAATAATTATAAAAATATCATTAACCTAGCCTCTTGATTTCTAGATCATATGGTTCTCACGATCCATTTGATGTATGCCTATCATAATTAATCATACACGTCGAATTTCAGCCCTTATATCATAGTATAAGTAGTCTAATTAACAAATCAGCCCCTTAATACTTGATTTTGGTGTCCATCAAGTGAAGAAAGTTCGTAGATGGTCGTAGTAAGATATTTTCCTTTATTTGAACGACTTGGATTGCCCATCATATGTACTGAGTATGAAATGTGAGAATTCTACATTCGTAGGCCTTTCCTTATGCGCGACATTAGCCGTTTTAGGTTACCAACTCTTTTAAAATCTGGATCTTCCAATTTACTTACTTTTCGCCGTCCATCATAATTCACTTTGGACCACAATTTTCTCTCATATGAATACGAAATCATATAAATTTAGACCCCGATATATAATCTTACACCGTTGAACGATGACTCCCTTAAAGATAATTTTTTTCTTTTGGCGCAACAGGTGAAATTTTGGATTTAGGATTTTCTCACCATCGATCAATCACCAAAATTTTTCTAATTGTTTGCCTATTTTGAGTACATAGCCCTGATCATCAAGCGTGGACCATTAGATTAAGATCAAGCCCGTTTTGGCACATGTCAGGCTATTTTTCAAGATCGGCTAATTTAAGTTTCAGATCACCAAGAGAATTATATATTCTAGCTCTATTAGACAACTTAAACACCATGGACAAACTAGATTTGAAGAAAGATAGCCAAAAAGGAGAGATTTGATAAGCATAATTCAAGTGGGATGTCACACACCCTCTCACACCTACTCCTTTACAGAAGGGGGCGTGCACCCTTTCTCCACTCAAAAACCCACGCACACCTAACTTATCACATCCAAGGAAAAGAGAGAAAGAGAGATCCAAGCCTAGATATAAATTCCTTATCTTCCTTCTCCACATGTGTGGTGTCTTCCTCTTGCTCGAGCGACATCGTAGTTTATGTAAAAGCTCTCCTACATTGAGATCTACCTAGGGTCCGTACTATTGCTTTGGTGGTAGACTCTCAGGAGTTTCAACACCTAGTTAAGGGTTCGAGTACCCATAGGTGGTGAAATTCCACTAGCACGAGTGTGTTGGGGTGTGTGTGCGTGTGTAAAAAAGAAGAAGTTAAGTTTATACATAGTTCTCTTATTTTCGCGTTAAATTGTGTATAGTTTGATTTCTAATATGATTTTTATGCTAATAAGTTGTTGGATTATGATAAATTATTAATTCATATTGGAAATTTAATATATGATTTTAATCATGTTGGACATATTTTGTGCGTTGGATCACAAAACTATGTGTTAAATTGTGAAACTATACACGTTCGGGCCCCGTATGGTGCATAGTTTGCGCATCCAATAGAACAGATAGTTATGTCAACAAATCTTATAATTTTACTGACATTAATCTGACATAAAATCCATATTTTAAACCTTATGGCAGCGGGACTCACTTTTGAAGCAATTAAAACTTATTGGGTAACCCGTCTGACCCGAAATCGCACTATTTTACCTATTAATACATTTGAAAGTGTATGGATTATTTTCTACCCTATTGGAGTTTAATTTATTATAATTTTAGATAAATTAATCTATGCAAATACCGCTGGACTTTTTATGAATTTATATAGAGTAATGGATACAAGCCTTGTCCTTCATCGATTTTGAGTGCAACGCGTGTTTCCACTCTATATTGAGTTGGCTTTTGTTCATCTCTCATTATTTTTATTAAGATAGCCTAAGGCTACTTCTCTTTTATTGAGTTAACTTATTGCTAATTTTTTCCTTTATTAGGTTAGCTTTGTGCTACCTCTCTTATTTTGTGGCTTGGCAATGTATCTTGGAGTTTTAAAACTTTCATGGTTCAACTTATTTCTCTATTGATGCAAGTGATGTATTGAAAGACTTACGACTAGTAACATACATATATATATATATATATATATATATTTATTGTGAATGTAATACGATATGTGTATTAACCCTTTTAGTCGACGCGTAAATCATTGGTTTTGGTTAGAAATGCACAAATCGATGTAAGTAATCTGCGGGCATGTGTTACGTCACTTTCCTATAATTGGATGTCACAAATGGTAACTCCATGAACAAATCGTATAACATAATTCTTTCAATTCATGAGTTGTGTTGTATCAAAGTGTTCACATAAATTTATGGTAGTGTCTAACATGCCGATGAATCTCTATAGTTATTGAATGCAAAGTGAGTCGGATTTTTATAAATTATATTCCACAATGTGGTGGTCACTATTATGTTGAGCAACACGTATTATGCTAGGCATATGTATTTATGTAAATTGGTTGCGCATATTAAAACCATTCGTAGTGGTAGAGTACGAAAAATATTAGAACCTTGATATTGTCTTACTTTGATGAATTACTTGAATTGTGTTAATCATGAAGGATCACCATTACTATGAGTAAGGCATTGACCCTTTCCAACCATATAGATGATGCATAGGTTGAAGATATGGGCGATGCATGTGATGCACAAGTTGAAGATATGGGCGATGCATGATCTCTCTATGAAAGATTATGTGACGTGGAATTATGTTGTCGATGCTTTCATTTCAATTTAGCTTTATTGACGTTTCATGATATGAATTTGGATATTTGCAATAAACTCCCACCCGAGTGAGCATTAAATGATTAGTTAAATTTTTATGTTTAAATGGAATAAGATTTATAATATTGTTGATTTTATTCTTGTAAATGGATACTTTCATTAAAATAATAATAAAAAAAGTCCAATTATGAAGTATTCATTCATTCATTTCACTAACACCCGAAATTCTCGGGCACGAATATATACTCGGGCTGCGAAAATCAGGAGCATCACAAAAAAAATCAAGTTGGTTAGTTACTATGAGATATTGATCAAACTTATAGGTTATTGCCTACTCCTCTATCAAAGGTGAAGTTCTACAAGAAAGAAGCTTTTTGAAGGCTTTTTGGGTCATAAAAGACTTAGGCTTATCTAACACTGAGTAAAGATTTACAACCAGGTAAATTGTGGCGGGAATCTTAGAGTAAGGCATAATTCTTAACATAAGTAAGTGATAAGTTTTTTTTTTTTTTTAGTCCAAGCATTTGTTATAATAAGCACATAGAAAGATTATGTTCAGTATTAAACAAGGATATACATCAGACTGTTAGAGAAAGGGTCACAACTTGGCCTCTCGCCTTCAAAACCTAAGACACGGTCTGTTTTTGTCTAGACAGTATATAATTAAATCATGATCTTGTCTTATGACCATAAAGATCAGATTATGTCATTATACTGAGTTTTCAATTATTCCTTTAAACTATGTTTTTTGATACAAAAGATCCCACAAAGAGGCAACTCAAGAGCATATTAATCATGATACTAGAACAGAGCTTACTAGTCATAGTATAGCGTAGTCAAGACATCTTTAAGGTAGATCCATAACAAACACAAGGATTAATAGTAACCTAATCAACAAATGTACTCACACATGACTCCGATACCAATATAACAATAAAGCCTCAATAACAGGAAGACAACAAGATCACAAATTGCAATAATAACTAAAGCAACTGTAAGATGTATTATGAAAGTTGTTAATGCAGTTTTTTCGGCTCACCCCTCTTTCAGCGCTTGAGTACCTCGTGCTTGCACAGGGAGAGGACAAAGGAGACCCTGGCTAGTTTAGGAGACCCTCCGATGCCTAAGTTAAGCCTGGAATCTGGGTCTAATGGTAAAGATTTAGGGGTGAAAAGTGGATGTGTATCTGTACCTTTTACCATGGGTAGGTCTTTCATTTATAGAGGCAACGTAATCCCGTGGCGTATAGAACTTTCTCTGAAGGGATTGATCGATATCTTTAAGGATTTTAAGATCTTTGATCCCCTAGATTTTCAGGATTGGAGTTTATCTTCCAAAGATCCCGGAAGGAAATTGAGTCATCTTCTTGGCTCGGCTCTAGTTCTGTAAGAGGCAATAATATTTGAGATTTGACTGACCGAGGCTCGGCGGACCGTTCGTCGATTTTGAACATCAGTGTATTCGGACAGCCTACGCTGGTCATCTCGCTCTCTTGCCAATCATCGGCGGGTTGCGGATGCCGATTTTCAATCAGTGTAGTCAATCGACCCATAATCGTCTCTCTATTGACTGATGGCCAACCCATGGCTGACCTAAAAGATAGGTTGGGCTGACGTTAGGCCAAGGCATGGTTTGTACCCGACCGATGTATGGAGTCGGCCTGAAGTCACCTCTGAAAGACCTCTTGAGTGTCCATAAAGGTGTATTAGCCTCTGTAGAGTCTCGCTCTTTGGCTCGAGACATGTAGACCCCGGTCAGGCTCAGCGCCTGATAAACCCGGGCCATGTCTCTCCTTTCAGCGTTCTCGACATGTATGCATCGGTCAGGCTCGGCGCCTAAGGAGTCCAAGCTATGTCAATATAGTTGGGCCACTTCATAAGCCAACTCATCTGGCTTGTCATATTTTTCCCCCAACAAAAGCAAAATTACAACATACTGAAAAACCAAGCTGAAATCCCCTGTTGGGATTTACTTTGCCCGATGAGTGAGAGGGCTTCTCATTTTATAGACTAAAAGCTTTGGATTTTACAACATGACAAATCTGTTACAATATTTTCTAAATAATGGTCCAGACTTTAGGAGGTTTTAATTCCACTACGGTATTCTATTGACAAAATAGAGACAAACTGCTATAATAAACCATTATGGGACTACTATTTACAACAACATTTTGATAAGGTGATTTTACTACTAGGTACCGTAGTTACAATATTTTCATCGAAGTGCTATAGTAATCTAAATAGACAATTTCTACAATAACCTCATTTTTAACTTGTTAGGGGGCTTTTGAACTTTTCTGGACGGACTTAAAGAGTGCTTGTGCCCAAGACAGATCTTGGACAGTTGGGATTTTCCTGCTGGTGCTGGTCAATGTTCATCAGTAATGAGAGAATTTGAGCTAAAGCATTTTTTTTTTCTTCGGAAAAAAATCCTCAATGAGCTATAAATGATTCTCATAAGAGTTGTTTGTAGATAAATAAGCTAGAATTCGAGGAGAAATAATGTGGGGCTACCGTGAGGCCCACCTACATATATGTATTATGTATTCATGCCTTTTATCTATTTTTTAAGAGATTATTTTAGGTCATTATTCCAAAAATAAAGTAGTTCCAATTATCAGGTGGACTGTACCATTAGAAACAATGGTGATTAACCGTCCTACCATTAAAAATATTTTAGGGCGCACCTTAATGTTCTGCGGTGTTTATTTACCACCCAATCTGTTCATAAGGTCAGATAAGCCTCATGAAGGGGTAATATATATATATATATATATATATATATATATATATATATATATATATATATATATATATATATATATATATATATAGCTTTATGGCTCATTAATGGTCAACCGCTACTGTTTCTCATGGTATGCTATTGGATCCGCTTTATTTTTGAAATAATGTCCAAAACTGATTTGAAAAAACGCATGGAGTGCGTGGGCACGTAATACACACGTCAAGGTGGGCCCCACGGTAAGGGCCACTGTCTTGGGTGAGTCCGGGGTCTCACCTATCCCTTCCAATATGGGAAATTTTTCAGTCAGGTGCTGACTGTGAGGCCCACCTCGATGTATATGCTGTATATCCAGGCCGTCCATCCATTTTTCAGCTTATTGTAGGCCATGGGCCAAAAACAAAGTAGATCAAAATTTTAGGAGCCACGAGAGTTTTGGATCAAGCTGTTAGTTGTGCTTTTACCTCGTCTAAGTTTGACTGACTTTATCAACGGTTTGGATGTAAAATAAACATTACGGTGGACCCTAAGAGGTTTTTAATGGTGGGCATTCAATGATCATTTTTTTTTTTCTGTTGTGTGGTCCACCTGAGATTTTGATGTGCTTGGGCTTTTTTTTTTTTTTTCCCTTGTCTTAAAATGAGCTGCCAAAACCGATGGACGGTACGCAACATATACATCGAGGTGGGCCCCACGTTGACAGATCTCGGTCAAATCCCGACCTAGTGAATCCGCATCATATTTTTTTCATGCCATCATCCATCCACGGTCGGTCCGAAAACAAACCAACGGTCTTGATTACGGAATCAAGGGCCCCACTTCTCAGAACCGAAAACCCGATTACACAATTCATATCCTCGGGTCGAGGATCATATGTAAAAGACGAGAAAGCTGGGGAAAGGCCCCAAAGCGATCAAAGATGGGGAAGAAGCTGAGAAGAGAAGAAGAAGAGGAATTGCAATTGACCGAAGACGAACGACGCGCGTTGCGTGGAAGCAAATTCGCCCCTCTCCCATCTCAGCCGTCCATTTCTCGATCACACCCAAGGTAGGCCCCACCATCCCCGCATCCCCATCTTTTCTCAGCATTCTAATGCATCTCTTCTCATTTCTAGGGTTTTTCTTTTCTTCCTTTCCCATTCCCATCCACCTATTGATTCGTTCATTCATTCATTCATTCATTCATCCCATCTTCTCTTCTTCCGATTCTGTTTTGATGAAGGCTGGCCCATCCAGGTGGGCCACTCACCACCAACAAGGCGGCGGCGTTGGCGAAATTCCTCGACAGGAAGCTCAAAGAGCCCGGTGGACTGTCTTCGATAAATCCAGATCTTGTCGAACTCGCCGTGAAGAATGCCAAAGACACTCTCAAAGCCGCTGGTAACCCAATCATCTCTTTCATCATCTGCAATCTATTATTGTAATTGTTTTGCTTTTCTTAGTTACTTCATCGATCGAATTTTTCCTTTGTGGGGAATCACATAGACCTGGAGGAAGGGAAAACACAAATATCAGCTTGATCCAAAACTTTTGTGGGTCCCAATGGTGGGCGTTCAATCACCACTGCTTTCTTGTGGCGTGCCCTAAAATGAACTGGAAAAATGGATGGACGGCGTGGATAAAACTCATACCTCATGGTGGGGCCCATAGAGCTCCATCCAGTAGCGAGTCATTACTGGCAGTGTCAGTATGCAATCAGTGTCCATGTCGGCTTGTGCTCTATGCATGTGCGTCATTTTCCTATGCTGATGAGGGTGCGTATGGTGCCCAAATGGGGAATTTGTGCGGGGCCTGCCTTTTGGCAATTGGAGCTATTTGTGATGTGGGCTCTCTGTCAAGGTATTCAAAATTGGTAACAGCCTTTACGCAACGGTAACAGTTATAACCATTACACATTACGGAGTTGAAATGGCCATAACGGCCATTACAGAAAAAACAGGCCGTAAGGGCCTTGTAATGGCACTGTAACGGATGGTAGCAGCCTTGTAACAGTTTTTTCAAAAAAAAAAAAAAAGGGCTGTTACAGCCACCACTACCGTTTTGGAACACCTTGCTCTCCGTTGTTGATGGGAGACTGCCCAGAATATGACCTTCAAATTGGTCCGTGATAAATCTGGGCCCATTCACTGGACTGCTCATTTGCAAGACACCAGTTGGTTGTTGTGGCATTGTCTGCTGCGTGATGGAGCCTGCCAGATGAAGGGCTTGGATTACCAAAAGGTGGGCCCAACTGTAAAGATCCTGGATGGTACAATAACAGTCATCATATAATACCTCTTCTTTTGATTATTCGGTACTTGCGGCTGAGTTTAGGAAATTCATTTGTGAATGTATGCTGGTTAGGCTGCATTTGGATGTTATAACGAATTAGATTGCTGTAGTCAGTTTAATGAAGCAGAGCCTGCCAGATAAACAACCTGGAGTCTACATGATGGAGTGTATCAGATGTGTGGGTTGGAGTAAGGAGAGGTGGGCTCACATATAAAGATCTTGGATGGAACAATAACTCCATTTGTCAATTGAGCATCATATAATACCTCTTATTTCAATCATCAGTACTGGCGGCTGAGTTTTGGAAATTCATTTAGTGCATTTGGATGCGATATCGAATTGGATTGCTGTAATTAGTTCAGTAAAGCAGAGCCTGCCAGATGAATGACTTGGAATCTACATGATGGAGCCTACCAGATGAATGGCTTGGATTAAGGAGGGTGAGCCTACCTGTAAAGATCCTTGTTTGAACAACAGCACCATTTGTTCAATCACACATCATATAATAATACCTCTTATTTTATTCATTCGGTACTTGAAGCTGAGCTTAGAAACTTCATTTAGTGATCTCATACCATTTAGACTGCATTTGGATGCAGTATCAAATTGGAATGTTGTTGTTCATTCAATAAAGCGGAAGTGACCAGATTGCAGCTAGCTTCCTTAGGACTGTAAATGACCCATGCCAATGCCTGTGAATGAGGTACGAACAGTGCATTTCATTGAGGGTGGACTGAAATTGAAGGACTTATGTACCACAGCTTTTGATAGCTCTAAAGGCTAGTGTTTACTACCACTGCAAACTTGATAGAGTTCACAGATGGAATGTGTTGATGCCTGCCCATGTTGTTGCATGACGAAATCAAGAAAAATAAAATTGCATAGAAAAATAGAGGGGAAGGGTTTGAGATTTTTTAGGAGTCGTTTGGATGGCTATAAAATTTTATTTTGTAAACACTTCACCAAGGTATTCAAAATCATGTAATGACTGTTATAGGGCCGATACATTTTTTGCTTTTTTGAAAGAAATACATTTTTTTCAAGGGTTGTAATAGTCGTTACATTATGGCCACCATTTTGAATACCTTGCAGTTTACACTTGAAACTCTTTTTAGGTGTAAAGTGTTTAGGGGTCATTTGGATGCTTGTAAAATCCTTTAGTTGTAAAAGGTTTATAGGTAAACACTTTATATGAGGTGTTTGTATGCTTGAGTTTGTTTGTAAAGTTTTTATAGGCTATAAACACTTTACAAGAGGGGAGCTACTTTTTTTTTCCTAGTAAGTTGTGTTTCATATTACCCGTGATCTGATTACAAACCAATGGTCATATGTTTCAAATATGCCTTTAAAGAGAGCATTGCAGCTGCTCTCTCATTGGGAGTTGTGGGGACATCATGCGCACACGCGCACTCATGCCGCCCCCTACACATGTATGCCAGAAGGAGGGCCCCACCGTCGATCTAGATCGATGACGACGTCCAGGGAGGGCCTCCTAGTTAGAAGACGGAGTTTTAGTTCAAGAGAGTGGGCCCGATAGCCAAGAAAAGCCCATCATGGGATCTCGTGATCATGACCCACTAGTCGGATTGATTTCATATTTTAGGTTTTGCTTATTTATGTTTTTAGAACATCGTGAACGCTTTAGATTTCTTTGATTGATTTTTATTTTAGTTTACTTTATTGTCAAGTAATAGGTTGCGCACATGGTGCGAGTTTTGGGGTATAGGGTTTTTCTATAAATAGGCACCCCTTGTAGTTTTTTTAATTCATGGAAGGTTAATAAAAATTTTATGTTTTCCTACTCTCTGAGTTGTGAAGCCTAATTGGGTGCGAAGCCCTCCCTTCATCGAAGGGTTAACTATTGTGGTGCGAAGTCACATCTATCCCGATTCACCCCCATCCATCACCATTTCTACTACCCATCTTTTACCATCCCTTTTTCTCATTTCACCCCATTATCTACACTTTGAATCAATCATTTATTGCAGCAATTCTCCTTCACACAGCAGAATTTCAGAATCTGGCCCTATAGGGGGGCTGAAACTTCGGCGAAGCACCACGCACAAACTGTACATCGGATCGAACTGAGATTTGGGGGTTTTAGAGTCCATCCCTAGCCGACCAGGGCCAAGGTGACCTTTTTCTGAATAGCGGGCCGCACACACGTGCGGCCGAGATCACGCGCATGTGCGTCTGAGCCATTGTTATTGTCCACGCATGCGGTACTTCTCTGGTTCATCTCTCTTCTTTTTTTCTCTCCGCTTTCACCCAAAATCTCTAAATTACTCAAATCTCCAATTTTATGCCCCTTTTCTTATCCTAGGGTTCCTTGATTTGAAATTGATGAATCCCTTGGATTAGAGACTGATTCCCACGCATGTGTGGATGATTATTTCTTATCTTTAAGTATCGTTTGGTTCATAATTTTTATTGATCCAGCCCTATCATGTATAGGCCTGGACCCGCATAGATTTCCCTTAATTGAATATTTGGACTTTCATGTGGGATATGGAATGTGTAATTGTTTCTGAACTAACGTGATCTTAAGCCTGAAATCTCGCATATCATATTTAATTTTCATGTCCTGCATCAGGAGTCCAATCAGTGTGGTCAGATGCATAGTCTAACTAAATTGGATGGTGCATACAGTCCACAGTGGGCCCCACAAAATTCACAATCCCCACCCCAACTGTTGCTTGTGGTGTGGCTCACCTGATTGATGGAATGATGTGATTTTTTTGGGAGTCAATCAGCCTGGTCAGACGCATAACCCGATTGGATTTGGATCGTATCATTGTCATCGGTAGCAACATTTGCAGTATCCATAGCATCAATCGGTACTATCGGTCATGGTTCTAAATATCAATATTGGGGGGCTTATCGGCTCGGCAAAAAAACGATATGATACAGGCATTGCATATCGATATCGGTCTGTATCGGACAATATTGGCCTATGTTAGTTGACTTATTATTTTAAGCCAAAGAATCATGCAAAATATTAAGGGAAAAAAAGAAGAAGAGAATAATAAGATATTTAATAATCAATCCTTTTTATTGTATTTTGGATATGCATATGATGGTGTATCAAACCATTCTTTGATGAACATGTTGCCTTTCGGTTTAACTTGTTGAAGGTCAACTAAATGGGCCCTAATTGAACACAAATTAAGCATAATTTGGTAAACTAGGGCCCATTACATTGAAATACGACAAAAAGAAGATGAAAATATTTATAAAAAGAGAGAGGGAAAAAAAAAAAGAAGAAGAAGAAGAAGAAAGTGAAGGTTTACCCTTCTTTTTGATTTTTCCCATAATGGTTGACTTCGCTTCAATTTATTGAATCCAGCCTAAAGTGAGTTTTTAAGCTTCTTCCATGGTTTAAATAAATAAGAAGGAAATATGAGTGAATATTTGAATAATAATAATAATAATAATCGAACTTTTATAGGCATATATCGGCTTCGTATTAGCCGATATGGGTCAATTTTTTTGTATCAGGCCAATACAACTTTGTATCATGTATTGTCATCTTGTGTTGATATGGATATGATACAATTGTATCGGCCAATATGATACCGATGTTTATATCCATGCTATCAGTATCGAGGTGGGCCAATACAAAACAGCCGAAAAGTCATAGAACTTCCAAGTATTGCATGGTATATCACATTGTATCGACCAAGGTGTGTCGTAATGATATCAGTGGGTGTGATGATTCCCACTCCCGCTGATACCATTATGGGGGTGTAATGGATAATTTTTTTTTGTAAAGGATATTCATAAAATATGGGAAATTTTCCAAATATTTTGAGAATTCCAAATATATATATATATATACTGTGCTTATGACAATGTAACAGTCCGCTCCTTGGTGAGAATGTTTTCTTGGCCTGTCTAATGATTTTATGAACCTGACAGCCTTGAATTAACTACAAAACTCCTATATTTAATTCCTTAAATATCTAATATCAATGATAAATATATTATATCTCATTTCCGAGGTATTACTATTACCTACCTCATGTGCATCAGCTGAATTGGTTTAAACTTTCATCTTGCCCTCTTAATTAACAGCCTCAAGTAAAGAAAAAAAGAAAAAAGAATTGGTGTTATTTGATTAATTCCTCTGCCTGAGTTTCGTAATTTGATTGTGCCTTCCTTGATGGTTGGTTAGAGGGTTCTTATGGTAGACAATTTGTGCAAAATGGGTATGGTACTTCCGAATGTTTGCTTATTATGCATGCGGGATGTTGAATCCATGGATCATCTCTTCCTCCACTGCAGCTTTGCTAGGAAGATTTGGGATGTGTTTCTCTCTTCTCTTAATGTGAATTGGGTTATGCTGTCCACCTCATCTTTTTTGGCTTCCTGGCATGGAAGTGCGCTTTGGAAAGAAGGAAAAGTGGTTTGACAGCTAGTGGTCATGGCTGTCCTATGGTACATATGGGGGGAGCATGAATCAGATTATTGGGTTATTCGAAAGGCCAAGTCCTTGGTTGGAGATTGGGCTTCGGGCTTCAAATCAATTGAGGCCTGTGTGCTTCTTGCTTTGTTAGGATTGTAATTCTGCCTGTATTCTTTTCAAGCCTTTTGGCCTGTTTTTCAATAAAATCGTTAATTCTCCAAAAAAAAAAAAAAAAACTCCCTTACGAGTTTTAAAGTTTTAAACATTTTCCATCTGAAGAGAGTTTCAAGTGTAAATTTTTTACATGATATCTTGTTTGGCTTGTTAAGTGATAAAGTGTTTACAGGTAAGCAATTTATGTGTTTGGCTTTTAAGTGATAAAGTGTTTACAGGTAAACAATTTATGCGTTTGGCTAACTTGTAAAGTAAGTATTTACAATGTATAAAGTGGCTATTCACACCACAGAGAGCTTGGGGTGGTAAATTCCACCAAAATCTTCAAATCACATAAAAATGACTTGATTTTTTTATTAAGGTCCTAGGAGAGCATCAAGGGATGCACATGCTGGATAGATTGGATATCCTGCACCCCTCACAGTGGGCCTCGCATAGAATTTGGAAGGCTTTTAATGATGGGCACCCTATCCCAACTGTGCCCTGTCATGTGGCCTACTTGATGATCAATCGTCTGTTTTGGGGGGCTATCGGAGAGCATTAGGGGGCACACATGGTGAACAGATTGGATACATGTTGCGGTGGGCCCCACAGAGCTTGTGTGTGTATCACCCATCATGTTCTGCTATGTATAAAGTCTTTTCATGTGCAAAAACATTACCTGTAATCCGAAACATAGGTATTTTACCTGGAAGTGAAAGGGGGAGTTTACTTGTGAAGCGTTTGCAGCTTGTAAACACTTATAAGCAAAATTTTCCATTCAAACACTTACCTATAAAGTGTCTACCTGTAAACCCTTTACAGCCTAAGATTCTACAGGCATCCAAATGACCCCTTAGTTGCATAAAGCCTAAGAAGAAGCATGAGGGATTTGGGTGTGGGAATGGAGAAGGATCCGGTTGAAAATGTTAGAAAGTGAAAAGGCCTAGGAAGCATGACCAAGGTGAAGAATCTGAAGAGCATCCAAAGTGGAAGCAGCGCCTTGGTCCAAGGTTCGCATTATTAAGTTCCATAGCAGTTGAAAGTTCAAACCATTCTTGGAGTTAGGTAGGTATTATACATTGATCAGGCTAAAGGTATCGTGAGCCCCACTTTGGATGGCCTCTGAACCCAAAAATCCCCCGGGTGCAAAAAATCCTAACCCTTCAAGTTTTGGCCAACAAGTAGATGCAATCATGAGTCCCACTTTCGCTGGCCCATGAACCTAAAATTCCCCTAGATAGAAAGATCCTAACTGTGTTAATAAACAAATAGGTGCTTTTACACCCCGCCCCCCCCTTCTTTCCTCTGGTCAATAGGAGCCAACAAATAGCTTGTTTAGATAGAGCATAAAGGCTGTAAACACTTCAAAAGTAAACTCCCCCCTTCGCTTCCAGTAAACATTTCGCATATTCAATTCGCAGATGATACTCTGATTTTCAGTGAAGCAACCTAGGAGAAGGTTAATAATCTTCGTACAACAATCTGATGCTTTGAGGCAGTTTCAGGGCTGACCATTAATCTGGCAAAGTCTAAGCTATTAGGGGTGAATATGGAGGAAGAAGAGATTATCAGATGGGCGAGATCTCTTGATTGTTCGGCGGCGACTCTACCTTCTTTCTTCGTTGGTCTTCCTTTGTGTATCGGCGTCCCTTCTAAGGCTTCTTGGGACAAGGTTATTAATAGGTTCGACAGGTATCTGGCCAAATGGAAATATCGATTCTTATCGCTAGGAGGCTGCCTCACTCTCATCAAAGCGGCCCTCTCTAATCTCCCTATCTACCTCATGTCCTTGTATAAATGCCCTTCTTCAGTTTGGGCTTCTATTGACAAAAAAAGACAGGATTTTCTATGGCACAACAAGGTGGAGATAAAGAAATTTCACCTCGTCGATTGGAAAACAGTCTGCAAACAATTTCATCAAGGTGGTGCAGGGATTAAAAATCTTAAGTTTATGAACCGGGCTCTATTAGGTAAGTGGATCTGGAGATTAGGTATAGAAAACAAGAGTCTATGGAATAAGATCATAAAAAAGTAAATATGGAAGATCAGAGGGCGGCTGGTGGATCAAAGATACCTCCCGCTATAGGGCCTCAGCCCTGTGGAAAGGTATTCTCTCAATGAAAAAAGTTCTAAAAGGTATCGACTTTGATCTAGGCAAGGGCAACAGCATTCAGTTTTGGAAAGACAGATGGGTGGGTGATGAGCCGCTGAAAGAAAAATTCTCAGTCATTTTCTCTCTTGCTCCAAATCAAGCCATCTCCGTAGCTGACTGTTATACTGTCTCTGCGGGGAAAGTAGAATGGAATGTGGAGTGTAGGAGGAATCTCCAAGATTGGGAGATCCAGGAGTATGCGGATCTTCTCGATTGCATATACAAATCTTCGCCAAATCCTTTAATCGAAGACAAGCTGATCTGGAGGATGGACAAATCAAGTTAGTTCTCGGTTAAATCATTCTATAATCAGTTGGATATTTCAGTCACAAACGATGATATTTTGTGTAAGCAAATCTGGAAGTACTCGGCTCCGCCCAAGATAATTGCTTTTGGTTGGCTGGTTAGTAAGAAGAGAATTCTGACAGTGGATAATCTGAGGAAGAAGGGGATGTGCTTTGTTAATATATGTCTTTGCTGCATGAAGATGGAAGAATTGGTTGACCATCTTCTGGTGCATTGTCCCTTCATCACTTTAATTTGGGCTGAATTTTGTGATCGTTTCAACATCATCTGGTGCATTCCAGATTCGGTGGATACTCTCTTCAAGGCTTGCCACGGGGTCGGTATAGGCAAGCATAGGTCTCGCTTATGGAGAATGGCTATTCTCGCAGTTTGGTGGTCAGTTTGGGAAGAAAGAAATGGAAGATGCTTCAGGAATATCGCTAATCCTGCTCTAGTTGTTTCATCTAAAGCTAAGTGTTTAATTTTAGAATGGGCTGTTCATGTAGATTTCCTGAAGGATTATGACCTTCTTTTTCTCTGAGTCTAGCCTCGTCTTCTCTCTCAGCAGACCTGCTATTCTCTTCTCTGTTTTTCTCCTTTTGGTTTAATATAATTTGCGTGATCTTTTTAAAAAAAAGAAGATAGAACATAAAGGCTACAGCAGCATTCCAGGCTGAATATTTGATGGTTAGGGTCTTACAATCTAGGGTATTTTTGGAGTGTGGTCCCATCCAAGCAGAGGTTGATAATATCATTGGTGACGGTCACTGAAGCAATGGTGCCACTTGTACAAATGGAAAACCTAATGATTTTTATTAAATATTTAAAGCAGGAATATCATTCAAGAAAAATAATATTTTATAAAGTTTCAGCCTGAGCATTATATAATACCAATTTGAGTGAGATGCCTGGATGCTGCAGCAGAACCTGGCTTTTTCATAGAGCTGCATGAATTGAGGTAGCCTTAGCTTCGTATTTCAGAGGGGTAGCTAAGCTTTTCTTTCTTTCTTTCTTTCTTCTTCTACCTTTTTTTTAAAAAGGGGTAGCGAGCATAACACTGCATAAAAATGTCTTCACTGGGAATTCTGTATGCCAACATGAAAAGGATCATATCTTGGGAAGAGGATTGTCAAAAGCACTTCAGTATGTTATTGGTTGGGCAATGAAGGTAAACTGCAAACAACACAATGGATGAATTCTGATTGACTTCGGTCCATATCCATTAGTTGTATCAAGTCTTATCATGGTAGGGCTGTCGCTGATGTTATAGGATGTTGGGGGACCCATTTGGTTATTGAGGTTCACTAAATCCACACGATGTGTAGAGCCTCGCCCATCTATGCAACCATACGTGCCGATATGGCTTGGGTGTGAAATCCGAACTTGACATCAGGTGGGTCAAACTGATCTGATCTTATGGCTTACTAGGCCATTTCACTCCTAAGGTGGGTCACAATGTATGAATCAAAATTAATGGCTGGAATTTAAAAATAATAATAATAATAATAATAATCTTTCAACCATACTTTTTTTTTCAATGTGGCATACCTGATGAGTGAAACAGCACGTCTTTTGCTCCAGAAGATCTAATCAGTTTGGTGCACCTGGTTGAAACCTCAGATGTCACACTGGTGTACCATATTGGCACGTGAGCTTGTGTGGAGATGGGAAGGGTTTCTCGTATATATGGGTTTAGTAAACCTCTTTATTATTTATATATAAGTTGCAAAAAATGTGAAGATAAAATTATAAACAATCTTTCGTCTCACATTGCCGCATGGAACATTTGGGTTATGTCCTCATCTCGCTGGTCATTTTCACGTGGGATGTTTTTCAATTCATTTCTGATTTTCAGGTGGGACGTCGAGTTCAGGAACAATAGTTCGACATGTTGACTCCTTTGGCGACTCCATTGAGGTGCCTAGATTTAACATTGCCTGTAATTGGCTCATGGAGAATTATAATATGCTCTTCAGATTATAAATGTACCTTAAAAAAATTGCAAAAAAAATTGCAGGATTCTGATGAAGATAAAGAAGACGTTCACAACCAAGTGGAAGGAACTAAGCAGAAGAAACATAAGAAGCATAAGAAAAAGAAAAGGAAGAAGGTAATGTTCTACAGAAGTAGGGCTCTTTGTTTTGTTTTCCACCAACTGTGTAGATCACACATTCTCTTGCATTGCAGGCTGTGGAAAGCACAGAAACTACAAATACGACAAAGCACAGAAAGAAGTCCAAATCATGACCTGACTAGAAGGATAACCTGAGCCAGAACTATATCGGTCCAGTACTTGCAAGGATGGACAGGAATTAATACTACCAGCATGTCACAGGAAAGGAAGTAGAGATCATTTGGTAAGTCAAAGAGGTGGGATTTTGTTTTGGGAGTCTTGAGGGTGTTAATAGCTGCTGGAAAAAGCCATCCAACAAGATTCTGCTAAAACAGATGTGATTTTTGCCTTGAGGTTGTACCCACGCAGCACGTACCATGACATGCTTTTATTCATTACATATTTTGTTTTTCTCTTCTTCTTTTTGTTTTTCTGTGGTGGTTGTGAAGTGGGCATCAGCAGGGATGTGCATCTGTCCATAGCTTCATCAATATTTTCCAGATCACGAGGAAATTTGTCCACACATATGACCACATTGCTGTTGTTTGGTGCCATTTTTGACAAATGGTCATATGCATAATCGATGATTGTAAAACTCTGTCAATCCATTAAACAGTGGACCCCAAATTACTGGGAGAAAGGCTAAAAGTTAATGATGGCAATCTTCATCCTAATCAGCTTCCCACTCTTTGCTTAAGTTATATCTAGTTAATAGCTCACACATCCATGCATTCCATGGATACTTAGTGTGGTCAATGGTCATATGGCATCAGCGTAGTCACATGTATCGATGACCCGGGATATAGGGAAACATGTACCAGCATTGCTGATATTATTTCCAGTACTTGGACTAATATCGTTGTCTGAGTGAAACATAGGGTAAACATTGGGATAAATAAGTGGATTTTTTCAGTGAAACTTCATGAGATATTAAAAGACATGTTTATGTATTCACGAATCAAACTATTGTAAAAAATAACTATACATAATGAGTTTCCATTTTAGAAGTGCACAAACCATGTTTTGTCGGAAAAAAAAAGAGTACAAAATAAATATATAAATTTTGTATCTAACTAATAGTGAAAAAAAATGCATTTTTAAATATGAAAATGGAGAAATTAGGATTTTCCCAATTTCCCACTTACATGGTAAAAATTTTCACCATAAATCCATGTTATCGCATGAGAATTATGCATTGAAATGGATTTCCATTGTACTCCATGCTGAGATCTGGAAAAAAAAAAAAAAAAATGAAGTTTCTATGGACTTTTCATCACCCCATGAGTTTCAGCTTGTCTCCACCTTGAGTCTAGATTTGTCCTTCAAATCCAAACTTTGTTTCATTAAAAACCAAGAGTGCTCAAAATCATTTAAGGAATAAAATTCCAAAAAAAAAAAAAAAAACCATTAAAGGGAGATTTTTTCTCTTCCAATTAACGGTTGATTTTCACCTGTTTCCTGGTATTGTGGATATTGTTGCTGGTTTCGGAGATTTTATTGATGGTATAAGGGAACTTTTATAAGAAGCCTTCTCAAAATATCCCCATCATCAATAATATCACCAAATATCTCTGATATTATTGAAATTATTTGCAATATTTGAAATTTTTTAAAAATCGTAGCAGTTTTGGTATCGGTATTGTCGGTAATATTGCAGATATTTGTAACAGTGAAGATCCAAACACAGCCCGTATACCACGGTAAGAAGGGATATGCAAAATGTGGGTAGGCTGTTTCGGTACATGAACAGGTGTTTCAAATAACTATTTGATCAAGTAGTTATCTCCTAGTAGATAAATCTATTGACTACCATATCCATGATATGGAATTGCATTTGGAAATGTGCGGGGATTGTTGCTGTTGCTGCTCTTTCTGAGATTTGGGAGCAACTTCATTCTATTAAGGCCCCTTTTTTTTTTGTGTTTAGATAGGCTATCTTGTACACATCCACTTCCTAAAACATATCTGAATTGGTTATTCCATTGTCATGTCTATTGTTTGCCAAACACCCTGAAATAGAGATGGATGGACAAGCATCCACGATACCTGTACACATGCCATTTTGGCACATGTGGGCATGTTGTGAACGTGTCTAACTGATAGTGGCACATGGGGCTTATGGGATGCTTGACGATTTACAATGGCACATGACCGTCGGGTGTTTGGAATATAGTACATGTGCTCATGGCAGCATGTTGGACCTTGGATATGGATGATGATATTAGCAGATAGTGCAATAACATTTAATCACAAAGATGCGCACTTTAGTAGGAATGTGGCTAGCTAAGTGCATTTCTACTTTCTTTTTAGAACTAAAGAGGCTACTTCTAATTTAAAGAAATTTAAGAGCCTGCTTATTTAATGGTCTCATCAATACTAAAAATATGGAAATTGGTGCCTTAACACAAAAACAATAATAATGAGGAGGAGATGAATCACTGCAAAAAGGTAGAAATTCTTGTTCAACCACATTCCCAAAATGTATACAATGGAACTAGATCAACTGCACCAGGCGTGGATTGGGTACCACCCTCACCCAGACCTACTTAGAGATGGATGGCCCTATCAGGGGATCTATGAGGGCCACCATGATCTATATGTTTTATCCACGCTGTCCATTCATTTTGGACCAGGAGCCCAAAAAGGAAGCAGATTGAAGGCTCAAGTGAACCACACAACGGGTGTGGAAGCAGTAGGGATTGAAATCTTACTGTTGAAAACTTCTTGGGGGGACATAGAAGTTTTGGGTCAAGCTGATATTTATGTTTACCCTTCATTCAAGCTGCCTCTTTTTTGGGCTCATGGCCGAAAATGATCTTTCAAAATGGATGGATTGCTGGCATGGATAAAACATATACATCATGGTGGGCCCCACAGATCCCCTGACAGGACTGTCCGTCTTTAGTTAGGTCCTGGTGGGGGTGGTACCCGATCCACTCCCAACCGTGCCATACTCTACATGTACTGATGCCCCACGTTTCCCATATGCAACCATTCATCTTCAAGGGGCCCTACATTGCCGCCACTAATCACCAATCCCCCAAATGTGAATACGACAGCACATGTCTCAGCATTCATCTTCTTCAAGTTTCTAAATGTAATACATTTGACACTGAAATCTAAAAGTGGCATTTGTTTTTCCCCATCCATCCTTATTCCAGAGTGTTTCGTAAACAATAATCACAGCCAAATTGCTATCCATGCAAGCCTATCCAAAATAGGTTGTCTGGATAGAACTTTAATGGTTCCATGCTTATCACATTTCAGCCAATATCAACGACAGAGGGGCCTCCTTGGGGCATGTCAACGACTTTATAAAGGAACCACCTGTTTGCACAATCCAATTAAATAGGAGGCCGCACGTGTTAGCGAGGGCATGTATCAGTTAACATGTGCAATTAGAAAAGTGTGGGCATACCATAGTTATACTCAACTCAATGTTTAATTGAATGTTGGTGCTCCGCGTTGAGATGGATTGTTTAAGACCGAGTTCTAGAACTCAGCTGCCATCTCAACCACTGTTGGTAACAATGATGGGTCGATTTGCAAAGGGGTAGGGGTTAGTCATTTTTGGTGGATTCTTTTTGGCTGTGTCTTAAGGACTTACTCTTTCACCAATAATTGTAGACAGTATATTTCTTAGAGGAATAAAGATGGATAAATTAAAATAAAAGAGGCTAAAAACAAAGTCGATTTTCCTTCATTTCTTTAAAAATGATGCTTATTACAATGGACAGAGTAATAAATAAAATTAGAGGAAAAAAAAGAAAAGATAAATACTTTAATTGTCTGTATGGACACACCATATAAGCGAATGGTCAGCAAGATGTGACTAAAATATTTGATCTTTCAAGTACAAACTTAGTTGATTAAGATCTAGCGATGGAAAGTTTTGTATATTTATCCTACTCCTATATGTACCATAGCAATGGCGCTAAATAGTAGCGATCTAATTTAAGACTATGTTAAAATAAAAACATAAAGGTGAAGATAAATACTGAAGATAAATTATGTTCAGCAAGGGTCTGGAACTTTTCATCACGTTCTCCTTCTATAACTTTTAGAGGTAGTAAAAATCCTCACTGAGTTTCCTTATTGATTCAAGATTCTTTGCGGTCACAGCCTTTTTTATATGCTTTTGCCATAAGAGATCTCTATAAATTTGAAACCGTTTTCAGATATCTTATCAACGTGATTGTAGTGATCTCCATACATCAAAAATCATTTTTAGAATTCTGTCTCATTATATCCGATTTGATCATAGACCATTTTTAGAGATCTCCTATCATGACTATGAAGATTCATAGAATTGGTCCAACTGAATCTAGATCAGGATCCAATTCATTGTTTCTCATCTGCAAAGATATTGACCCAATCTTCGAATCTTTGTAATCGCTGCGAGAGCTCCAATAGTCTTTAAGAAGACCTCTCATTTTGGAAAGATTTTGAGAGACAAACTTTCCAAGCATATCAGGATTAAGGGTATGTGTCATTTATTGCTTCATTTCCTCTAGAGGCGTGCATTTGTACAGTTCTTGCCACCCCATTTATGATGGGTAACTTGTCGCTGAAAGGAGAGAGAGAGAGAGAGAGATCCTCACGTGTGATTATGATTCTGTCATCATTAAGCCGGTAGAGAGAGATCCTCACGTGTGATTATGATTCTGTGATCATTAAGAGAGAGAGAGAGAGAGATCCTCACGTGTGATTATGATTCTGTCATCATTAAGCCGGTAGTGCCAACACACGTGGTGGCATCTTATTGATCGAAAATGGGCGCAAACACCATTAACACATGGGTCCAAGCTAATTCATGGTTGCAGCTTATATCATGTCTTTTGATGGGATAAAACGGTACCATCAAGAGGAACAAAAGATAGATATGGTTTATGAAAAGATTCAGCGTGACCTACCTACAAAAGAAAAGAAACTCAACTTTTAACCACGTAAGTATGCTGAGATGGATTAGAACATGATAACCGCACCAGAACCATAGTGAGAAGACTCGGCAATCGGACCAACTCGTTCAGTACTTAGTCGAGTCGGGACTCGCCCAGGTGAGCCCAGCTCATTCGAGTCAGGGGTGACTGACTCGTTGTATAAAACCAGATTGGGTGCTATTCCAGTCAACTCAGATGAATTGTGTCTTAAAATAATCAGCAGAACATAGACGAGAGTGATTTCAGACTAATGCTTTTCAATATTTGCCCACGTGAACAAGGTAGAACATTGTATCATTTTGGAAACAACACTACCAAACCATCTCTCTATTCCTAACAGACGGTGAAGTGTATTAACCTCATCATGGTAATCAACATACAATGTTATTGTTATGGATGAGATTATCGATATCGCTAGAGTAGTGATACATAAACACCATGTAATTGGCAATATTTTCAATAAGATCAACCATATTTCTGGTACTGTCAATATTGTGAGACAACCGGTTAGTAGTCCCAAGTATAAATACTTCATATTCAGGATTGGTGGTGAAAATGGACCAGCTAGAGCTCACTAGAGTTGAACTCTAGCCCAGCCATAATCCCTGTCCTGGCTCTTGCCCAAACGGGCTGAAAAAGGTCTTTGCCCTGGCCCCATATAAGGAAGAGAAGTTAAGTTATCAAAGGTTTTTAGATTTTTAAAATATAAAAAACTTGTTGACAGGAAAATATGTTTTTTTAATTATTTAAATTAAGAAATAAAAAACAATAATTACATTGTTTTATTAATTATTCTTACATTCATATAAGACATGAACACATGCATGGATTGATGTATGGATGCGTCATATGCATACATGTAGGATGGTTGAATAGATGTTTGACTGGATGAAGCTATAATAGTTCTGTTTAGTTTTTAAAAATAATATGTGAGCTTTATTATTTCCATTGTTTGATATTTGAATGATAATCATTTTGGATATAATTACACCACTTTCTATCGACAACCGACGGTTTAGACTCCTATAAAATGGAAACCCATTCTGTATAATTATTTTTTATAATATTTCAAAAAATATATATTATGTCCTGATATTTATTTCTTGTAAAACTTTGAATCCTAATTGTGTAAAGATGTCTTCTATCATCTTGTAATATTTCTCTGAAAAACTCCCACCTTTTCCCATTTCTCCCTCCGGCTGTAATATTTTACCCTCCCTGTAATATTATCCACGATAGGATATATGTTTCCCTATCCCAAACTACTCTTCAACACTACATACTCATGGATAATTGAAATGGCCACACCTCTTGGATAGACCACTGACCAATATGCAGATTGGTCGGACGATCTTCACCATGCAAAAATGCAGCTACCTCGTGTTCAATACAGCTCTATTCGCTATTACCATCATCATCTTTTTCCGTCTGCAGCGGCAGCATTTCTCTTTGTACATACAATATAGATACAGATAGAGATTTAAGTAGACGCCAAATCTATAACTTAGCATTTACAAGTGATAACTAACTACTAATAAAGCCCTTTTACATCCACAAGCATTTTTTTTAAAATGGAACATCCATCTCTTTTTCCTCCAACTACTTTGTATAAGCAGTGACTGGCTTTTTTAGCGAGGCCTCGAGAGACTTTGGATCGGCAACAGGAGCACTGCATGTGAAATTCTGGCAGACATGGGCCACCACCTTGCCTGCTGGGCTACCCTTTGCCATGAGGGCAATGTTCTGGTTGTGGGTCTCCCAGAACTCCATTTCTTCAATATTGTTGGGGTCTATCTGGATCACCTGCATTTATCCAAGATGGCCCAGTAATCAACGTCCACAATATAATTATAATTTACCAGACACAGAGAAAAGATAGAAAAGATAGCTTAGCACCAGGGTCATTCACCAGTTGTGTATAAGTGGGGCCAGTAGTTTGGAGATAGAGATTATTCCAGACCATTAATCTAATATTAGGCCATGCAACAGATGGGGGATGACAGAAAATATTTGGGAGTGGGAAGTTCCTAGACATCCAGCCCCAGTCCCTTTTTTCCTATACAGAAGGATTCTTGTAGCCATCTATTAGTATGCCTCTTTTTAAAGGGTCAGAACCTTTCAATCTGGAAATTTCTGGGGCATTTCCAATCCATGGTGCGGCCATGTTCACTGAACAATAGACCCCACTTGTATGTGCAGGCTCCAGATCCTTCAATCTGAAAGATTTGTGGGTCTTATCAGATGAATGGCCTGGATAAAATGAACCATAGACCCCACTTGTAGCTGAATTTCTTGCTGAAATCAGAGCACTCTTCATTCAAGGAACCTTTCAAGCATCTCCATTCTTCTTCTTTTTCTTTTTCTTTCTTCCTTTTTTTTAATACACCCCACACACCCGTAGTGAGATTTCACCACATATGAGAATTCAAAACCAAGACCTCTTGTTGAAACTCCTGAGAGTCTACCACCAAAGCAAGGACTTGAACCCAAGCAAGCATCTCCATTCTTGTGCTTAAAGCCAGTTTGGTAAAACAAATCAATTTAGCAATGATTACAATTTCCTTTTCCAACACACGCAGAATGTCCTGAATTCTGTTTTCCCATAATCCAGAATATCTATTGCAATCGAAACGGAGGAGAATTGTAATCACATCGCTTGTGATTTGATTTACCACAGAAAGCCCATGGAAGTTAGATTTGCCATCACACTCACAGTTTTGTTGGTATCATAGGATGCATGTGCAGCAACAACCATGTCGTCAAACTCTTCAGAAGGTTTATGGCCAACCAACACGACTTGTTTCCTAGGAGCAGATAGCATGTCTGCTGCACAGCACATCAGCGGCACGGCCACGGGCTGATCTTTCAACCTTGATGCGAAAACTGCCTGAAAACATACATACATCAAAGACCACATAAGATTTTTATTTTTATTTTTTTTTTCAAACGAATTAAATAAGCTCAAGCAGTCCAACCGCAACGATGGGGTATGCATCTGATAATTTGAGAACCTATTTGATCAATATTCTAAAATAGTAAGTGCGCGTAATGATCACATCATTGACACTACACTAAGTTTCAGTAGTCTCGAGTGAGATGGACCTCACTGTGATGCATGCATGACATCCACTCCGATGATCAAGTCCTGCCTTCCAGGTTTGGCCCAGAGCCCAAAAAACAGGCCAATCCAAAACTCAGGCGAACCACACCACAGGAAACAACTGGGAGGGGATGCCCATAAAGATCTTTCAGGTTGTGGGGCACGCTGTGGTCTGTTTATCTCATCCAGTCATCAGATGTGCCCCACCCTGCCAGCATGTGGAAACCACCTAAAAAACTGGGCCATTCCAAATTTTTGGTGTGCACTACATGTATGTGAACATCTAAAAGATCAGGTCATTACAAAATTTAGGTGCGCACTAAATGAATTTATAAGAGTTTTTAGGCATGATTTTATGTTGTTATCTCTATTGTGACCCCTTCAGTTTTGGATCGACCTGATTTTTGGGCTCAAAGGGTAAACATGAGGGGCGGCAGACAATTCACAGTGGATTCCAAACGCACATCGTGGTGGGGTCCACACGTCTCGACACTACCGCAACTTAAGATAGTGTCCATACTATTGGATGTATATAGGAGTCAACTCCACCAGCAGACCTAGTGCAGTGTGTGCCGCCCACATGCAATGTGCATAGCATCTAAGCCATCCATGATGGATCCCCTTGTGTTTAGTTGATCCATGACTTAGGTGGGCCCAGGAAATTATTGGGAGGGATGACAGCCCTTGATTGCATTGGGGTCCATCTAGGTGTTGGAATGGCCTGATTTTGGTGTGTTCCATTATCCCGATGCATCATGTTAATGGATCATAGGATGTCATATAAATTGCACAATGGGCCCCTCCCCCTATCCCACCTGTTGTTGGTCCACCCATCCTTCCATATAAATTGCACAATAGGCCCCCACCAGGATATTCTTTTCTTACAGGCATGGTCAACAAGATGTGTGGACCAATCTTGTTGACCAACCCATTCTCGGTTATGATCATCTTCACAGTAGGGTCCAACTTATGCAGCACTAAGATGACTGACACACTTGCTAGAATGGCACATGTGCTGCATTTAAAGGTACATGCCAGGCTAGCAATTGATTTCAGAGTTTGAAATCTTAAATTTTTTGCAGCTGGCAATGAAGATGAATTTGAACTTTCGACCTGAATATTATATTCTACACATCCAAAACATGTTGCTGTTCCTGACAAATGAGCAAAGTGTTATCAGAAAACATTGTATTTTTTTAATGGTACACAAAGTTCATAAATATCAGTATCAGTGCTTTAAAAAATATATATATTTTATCAATTAGTGGAAAAACCATCCACACCCATGCATTGTTCAAAGTATCCTCAATATTATCGATAGTATCCTTAACACTGGTAACAATACCGATAACATTGGTAGTATCATAAATTCCAGGTATCAGCAATGTATCGCTAAGTATTGCTAATGTATCGATATTGCCAATGCATTGCCAATATTTTTAACTGTGTAAATTCCAAGTGTTGCTTGTATTGTTGATGTATCGGTATCACCAATGCATCCCAAAAAATTTTACTGTGTAAATTGTAGGTGTCACTTGTATCACAATTGTATCGACGATATTTCGATAATATTGCCAACATATCGATATCACCCAAAAAAAAAAAAAAAAACCGTTTATTAAAAAAAAAATTCCATTTCAAATTTTTTATGGGCACATGGTTGTATGCAGCGTTCAATTTGTCTATGATAATATTGATAATATCTCCATATTATTGTTATCATAACATGCACGATATCAAGACCACAATCTTTTGTTTCCCTTCTAGTTGTTGATGATTTCTTGGCGTAATATAATGTGTTGTCAATATTCTAAAATATCGATGGATGTTTGGATGGAAGGTTGGATGGATGGTTGGATGGATAGATGGGATGGATGAGATGGTTGGACTGATTACTTATGACAGCACATGCTTTTAGGCCCCCATTAAATGGAAACTTATTATGTATGCATTTTTTTTAAAAAAAATTCTTGAATAAGCAAATATGTGTATTTTATCATCTCCTAAAGTTTCACTAAAAATTCCAACATTTTCCCCATGTTTCCCCCGCATTTCCAGTTATCAGAGATATTATCGGCGATATCAATATTGTTTCCGTATCCCCGGCCATCGAAACTTGTAGTGATACCGATACTTTGAACACTGCACCCATGAGACGATGAGATCTGGATATTCATTAGGTGGGCCTACCATGATGGATCCAAAGCCCAAACTCACAGATCAGACAATCCTAATCATCTTATTGCGGAGTGCAAGATAGCAAGAAAAGCTAAAAGTAACTTCACATATTCAGTGTGATAAAATCTTCAGTTCAGAGAGGACTGCCAGATCAGTATATTACTTATCTATGAATCATCGACTAAAGGGTCCAGATGTTGTAGGTGTGTGTGTGTATGTATTGGTGGACAGAAAGAAAGAAAATTACCAGAAGATGCTCTGCAGTCTCGCTGTAATAGCTAGACAGATTGCCGGCAACCATAGACGACAATCTTATGAGATTGATTGCTGACACCGAGTTCCCAGAAGGCTCTGCTCCGTCATGATCTTCTTTTACTCGGAGTAGGACAGACGGATCCTCTCCCGGGGTGTTAAAATAGCCTCCCCCATCTCCATCGAGAAACAACTTATCCTGAAGACAGTTTTTACTTTCCATGAGATACTGTTTTTTTTTTTTCGAAGATGAGAATTTTATTGAAAGACAAACAAAGAAAACAACACCAAACAAACAAACAGCCGAAAAACTGAAAAGAAAAAAAGAAAACTAAATACACAAAACTGTTCCACAGCAGCCCAAAACCAGAGCTACAACAAAACCTAAGGAGCCCAATCTCTGAACATCACTAACACTCTCAAAAAGACCCCCATAGCTGAAACACTTTTATCTCGGCAGCAACGGTTATTTCTTTCAGCCCAAACAGCCCAGAGCACAGCCATAAAGAGAATTCTCCACTTCCTTTTTCCCAAATCTCCTCCCGAATCAGCGTGCCAACCACGTAATATGTCGTCCATAGATTGCAGCATTATCCAAGACATACCCGCCAACCTAAGGACACTCCACCAAATATTGGAAGTGTTTCCATGAGATACTGTTTAACAGTAGTGTTTGCAAACGAAACGCAACAGGAATCTGTGGGGGGGGGGGGGGGGGGGGGTGCGCAATTTTGGTGGTCTGCACTGTTTATCTGATGGGTGCAACATTTGTGGAGACTACCTAAAGTCTCCCAGATTGGAAGAGCCTGACCATTTGATTAAGGTTGTACACAAACTGAGTTAGCTCGGTTAGCTCGCTCGACTTTACTTGAAAAAGCTCAATTCAACTCGGTTCGAAAATGAGTTCGAGCCAAGTCAAGCTGATTTTTTTAGCTCGAAAAATTTTCGAACCAAGTTCGAGCTTGCCTGAGCTCAACTCGACTCGGATCAAACCCCAACTCAAATCGAACTGGGATCAAACCAGCCCAGTGACTCGGTTACTTTGATATTGATGTTGCTCACCAAGTGTTTGATGAAATGACTCAATGAAGTGTCGGCTGGTAGCAAGGAAGGTATGTATATGAAACAAATACCCTTTTTTCCTGATTTTGATGTTGCTTACAAGGTGTTTGATGAAATACCTGTAAACAGCTGCTGCTGTTTTACATACAGTAGGAAATTGAAAGTGCACTCCATGTGTTTGTGAAAATGCCGCACTGGCTCGATCTCGGCTTGAACTCGGCTCGAACCAGCACGAGCTGCTGACCGAACCAAGCCGAGCTGGCCAGTCAGGCTCGAGGATCGAGCCGAGCCGAGTTCGAGCTGGGGTCAGCTAGTGGCCGAGCTGAGTCGAGCCGTGCCAAGCTCGACTCGGTTCGACTCATGTACACCTCTAGCTTTGATCACAGTTGCAACTAGATGGTTAAGGGAAAGATGCAGAAGCAGACCACACCAATGGAAAATAGGCAGGGAGGAGGCTTAGGATCTTCCGATCTAGATATTCTCAGGGCATTCCCCATTAGAGCGCCCATCAGAGCAGGTGGTCTAGATCACCAGATCCAGATCTTGCGCCTCAACAAACTATGCATTCGAGGTATACGACCCTATAATTCGTTGAGCACCAGTTCGACCAGTATTACTTGCCTGAGTAGCCTGCAGTTCAATTGCCCATGATAACCAATGGGTCCCACCACCAAATTCATACAGATCCAGCAATCCAGAAATTAGAAAGGCATAATCATCTAAGAATCCAGGTGCTTTTGATGGGCCATTCCGGAAGCTGTGGTGCAGCCTGCCTGTGTGCTTTTCGTAAAGCCTACTCTCGATAAAAGACGCTGCTTTTTCTGCGACTTCCAGGTACTCCTTGGGCTGCAAACAGTAGATACATATTGCATGAATGGACCTAAAAAACAAATACAAACATCCCAAGACCGATGATGTTGGACAGGAAAGAGACAGCAAATGAAATGAAACTACTGGTGTAAGCCAAGAAAGAGGCAGCTATTAAATACAAAGATAATGCAATTCCCAAACACAATAGAAATCAACATTTGTAAAATTCCTATAATAGAAACATCATGTAAGTAGAGAAGTGATGCAAAACATAGAATGTCAAGACATCAACGAAATCTTACATCGCAGCCAACAACAGGAAAATTTAATTTGGTCCCTTCAGCTTCTGTCCTGAGAATCTGAGAAGCTCTCGCAAAAGAAGAAATTGCAAGCCCATTCCATGAAACAATTACCTGCACAAGAAGCTCACAGGTTTCAACACAAGGTCATGGGTCAAGTACCCATTGTGGTGAAAATCCACTGTGGTGTGAGTGCATGTAAAAAACAGAAAGGAAAAAAAAAAACAGCTGACAGAAAGAAAAGTGCATAAAAAGATAGAAATCCAAAACCGAATTTGGGAATATAATTAATTCTTGCCAACAAGATACCTTATCGTCCAAATGTGGTCGTGGCCGATTCAACCTCTTATTGAAAAGCTTCTGTCGGCATGCTCCTAAAAGAGCAGAGTATTCATCTATGGACATACCCAACTGCGATGCCATCGTAGAAACATCTTTTCTCTCGATCAGTACATTTTTCCCCTTGAATTCATTATGAGGATCACTCATTGTAGAAAGATTGCAATTCCCTGAAGGTTTTATGTAGTAATGGTCCTTGAAAATATTTGCAGCATCTCCAACTATATCTTCAACCTTTAGCAACAATAGACCAATACATCAATAGCAAGCACAAACCAGCCATTTACAGATAAAGTTAGTATCATCTCATAAGATATGAACCTATAAATAGATCTCATTAATCAATGTTGAAATGCTGGAACTTGCCGTAGCTAAGGCTAGGTCTGAAATTTCCCGTTTTGGCAGCTGATGGGGTGCGGCCCACCCAAATCATAAGGGAAATGGAATGTTTCACAATTTAGAGTGGGAAAAGAGAGAAAAGAAGGCCCCTAATGGAGCTCCCATCTCCTGAGCGGCCCCAAATGCATAGTAGATTGGTTCAGTGGAGAAAGAGGAACCAATCCCAGTTGGTGGTACTTCCAAAACAAGGGTTGTATAAGCATGAGCTCCAACCAATGAAATTAATTTTTTTTTTAAATAAATAAATAAACAAAGTGGAGAAACCCTAATGCTCTTTTTACTCAATTCCTTACAGTACAACAGTAACTATGAATCTCTTTTCCTCTTCCAAGTACCTGCATTTCTTGTCTCCATTTCAACATCAAGGTAATTACTACAACAAATGTCACAGAAGGAGAACTAACATCATCTATTTATTGGACCCTTCTCATTAGTTGTCTATATGAATTGTATCTAAATTCAATGTGGAGGACAGCATTTCATACAATGCAGAAAGAGATTCAAGAAGGCAATATATAAACAAATGCCTACAGAATAACACAGGTAAAATGGCTAATATCAAAGGAAGTGAAAGGAGGAAAAAAAAACCTCACTAATTGTCCAAACATAGAAGGCTCCCTCCTTTTTTCTTGAAGCGCCTTCAAATTCAGCACTATCAGCATCTTCAGCTGAGTAGATCTCACCTTGTGCTCCAATCATATCTCTCCTCAAATAATCAAGAATATCGCGGGCCACGGATGAATAGAAGGAATCTTTTATGATACAAAATGCATCCAAATAAGCATTGGCAAGCTGTCCCTGATCGTACAACATCTTTTCAAAGTGAGGAACTGCAAAATGGCACATATTAAAAAAAAAATTACACATCAATTAAAGAACTAGAGAAGGAATAAATGTAACAACATCAGCTTAACAAAATGGAGCTGCAAAATGACAGGAAAAAACAAAGTCAAATAAAAGAATAAGGGATCACCAAACAAGCGTAAAGAAGTAGAAGCACAAAAGCATTCATCTTAACAAAATGGATATTATCACCAATCATGTACAAGATGTCAAAAAGGGAAGTGATATTTACTTGCACCTTTTTTTTAAAAATTTAATGTAAGGACACCCTCTTTTCCAGAGTAAACTCTGCCTGGTAGCAATTGTGTTGCATAACGATACTCCTGATTGACTATTTTGACAGAATCCTCTGGAGTCTTGCATGTAAGGAGAAAATATAAGAGAAAGGCCGAAGAAAGGATGGGTGATGAGGACATTCAAGCACTTATGGCTAGACGATCATCACACGGGGCCCACGGTGCCCAAGTCGCATTCCTAACCATCGTTGAAGACCCCACACTGGGTAAATGCACATGGGTTGCTTGTTTAGAGCGTTTGGACTGTTATATTGCATGAGCGCATCGATCGGCCTGTTGGATTGCACACGATGGACCTTTGGGCCACTCTTGATCGTGGCCCATCTTGATCATGTACCACCTTATTGGCCATGAATAGTTTAGGATAGTTTAGATTTATTTGTTTTGAGTAGTTTTTGTCATTTATTGTATTATTTTTGGACTATTTTATGTTTTACTTGAGATAAAAAAAATTTTAAATGAGAATTATTTCTTGAGAGGTGTTTTGTAAAAGTCTCTTTCTGAGACTACAAAAGGCTCAGACCCACATTAGGGTTTGATTATTATGAATCATGAATGAAAAGAATTTCCTCTCCTATGCTATGTGATTTAGCAATTCATCCTACAATGGGATTGATGGTGTGAAACCATTTGGGGAGTGATTTCCCTAGTTATCCGCTTGTTCTCTCTCTCTCTCTCTCTCTCTCTCTCTCTCTCTCTCTCTCTCTCAATGTACTTCACTTCTCATCTCTCTTTTTTCATCTTCTTCTCTTTCTTCTTCTTCTTCTTCTTCTTTTATTATTCTAAACCAACCGACACCCAACAGAACCCATGCTTTAGGCATGAACAGTGTCCGTACGGACAACCCCAATTCGTGGCCCCCTTGCTTCGAATCTTCGACTTCCCTCTTCCCTTTTGATCCCCTTTACAAAACCCCTAAACATAAATCCCAAACCCTAACCCTAAGATTTCCAAATCCCAAAATCCCCAATCTTTCCAAACACTAATCCCCAAATCTGAACCTCAATACGAATTCCCCCAAAATCCTATAACCCTAAACCTAATTCCCCAATTTTCCCTAACCTATTAACCCTAAACCCTCAAATCCCTATCCTCAAAGTCCTAAATCCTCAAATCCCTATTTTGAAACCCTAAATTCCTAGTTTGCTAAATACTCTAAACTTTCCCTCCATTCCCTAACCCTTAAAACAACCCTAAACATGCAAAACCCTTAGAACTCAAGTGATTCCATGAATGTTAAGATTTAATACATAATAAGTGGTAGTCCTATCTCTACACGATCCTAATTATTTGATACTTTACAAGAATCACATTGCGAGACTGTTAGGTGTTTTGAACCTTAACATGTTACAAATCTAAGTTTCTTTAACTTGTGATAGTTTAACGTTATTTTGTCTTTCAATTGCTCTAGTTAATCCACTATCTAGTTTCAATGCATCATATTAAGTTAGATCATCCCGTCCTGCATCAAATTTGATATCAGAGTGACCATAGGTTTAGCATAGGTTATCATATTCATTACATCTAGGCTTGTTAGCACATCCAATGCATATGAGGTCATCTAGAGTTGTCTAGGTTCATCTAGGGTCTAGTCAAGTCTTCACCTTAGGTTTTTAGTGCATGCTCATGTGATCTGGGCATGGTTTTGGTCTTCACCCTACTACCATGAATCTAAAACAGATTGCCAAGGCCCTTAACGCTATCAACAACCATCTTATGGCCATTGAGGCTCACAATAGGACCACCGCTACTCAATTGATTGCGACCAATGTGCGAGTCAATCAGGTAGAAGCCTCCCTTCAGGCGAACCTCGACACTAGGGAAGATTTCTACTTTCAAGTTGGGGGTCAAGTTGAAGGCTGTGAACACAGGCGTGGCCAAGGTGTTGGTCGTGATGACGTGCACGTGCAACCACATCGTGAGGAGCATCATGGCCGCCACAACCCAGATGCGCATGTCATGAAGAGCATTAAAGTTAAGGCCCCTAGTTTTGATGGTTGCCTGGACCCCAAGGCATTCCTCGACTGAATGGCGGACATGGACCACTACTTTGAGTGGTATGACATGTCTGATGCTCGTCGTGTGAGGTTTGCCAAGATGAAGCTAATGGACTAAGCTAAACTATTCTGGACGAATGCGAAGTGAAAGGTGGAAAGATCTAGAAAGGATCTAGTCTCTCTTTGGGTTTAGATGAAAGAGATATCAAGGGAGAAATATCTCCCCCTTTCCTATGAACAGAGGCTCCTGGATCAATGGCAATCCCTTAGGCAAGGATCCATGTCTATAACTGATAACATCGAGGGCCTTGATGAATACATGATGCGATGCAATGTTCAGGAGGACCCACTAGTCACACTGTCCCATTTTATAATGGACCTCCACCCAAAGATCCAGCATGGCTTCATTCATCACAATGTGAGCACTCTAGAGCAGGCCTATCAGGTGGTGCAAGAGTTGCAGCAGTATCTGAAACCGCCATTCGTGAGGCAGGTTGATCCAAGAGATTATAACATCGAGCCCACTCCGCAAGGAGCCAGACCAAACGTTGGAACTCAACCCAAAGGCCCTACCAGTTCGAGGCCCACCTATAGAGACAAAAGGGGGAAAGGGTTGGTTGGTACTAGTGCGTGGGCCGATGAGTCCACGCAATGTTACAACTGCCGAGGATATGGGCATTTCGCACATCAATATCCTACAAAAGAGCAAAATAAGGCCCTTATCATTGGCGAGTTGGATAAAGATGTGGTTGATCGGCGATTACGAAGAAGAAATTTATCGGCCCGATGTTGCTAGTACTAGTGATGAAGAGGCTGAGCTAGTTGAGAACGCACCCCTTGCATTTGTTAGGTGTGCCTCAGATCTTCTTCCTCCCACAATCACCACAGAAAATGAGAAAAACACGAAGAGGAGTGAGAATAGTGAAGAGTCGCAACCTAAGTCTCTCCCTATTATCACTATGAAAGAATTTCACAAGGAGGCTAAGGATGGAATAATAGAGTGAGTTCCTATGTCGGTATCCCATAGGTCGTCAAAGTTCGCAAATACATTTTCATATCATATCCATGATTTGCAGGTTGAAATTAGAAAACAGATTAGCATGAGCAAGGAAACACACAAGATATTCGCAAACTCCCATCACAGGTTTAGAGAGCTTCAAATAGGTGACTATGTGATGGTTTGTATTAGGTCCAAATGGTTTCCACAAAGGGCCGTTAAGAAACTACAAACCCATAGTGTAGGACCTTATAAGATACTAGGTATATTGGGACATAATGTGTATGTCGTGGATCTTCCACCTGACATGGGTTTTAGATCTATATTAAAAGTGGAAGATATTTTATCTTTTGAGGGTCCAGTACCTACACCTATTAGCCTTTATTCAAACCATCACATTGATCTTGATGATAACCCTCCCGACCTGTCCCATAACCCTTGGGGCCTGTTTGGATTCGCGTATTAGAACGTATTATATGGTATTAGGGGTTCTGATTTGACATTTACGATGTTTGGATTGGAATTGAAATGCCTGTAATTCCACGTGCGCGAATACATTTAAAATCCAAAAATTTGAATCAGCGGTAAAGCGTTGTCAGACGGCTCTGTTGCCGTCAATACTCTCTCTTCAATGTACTGCATTTGTGTAAGAGATGATTCCGAGAAAAGAGGTTCTGCACACAACCTTGCATCATGACAACTGTCAACACACCCCTTCTTAGTTCTCCCAAGAGGTCCTCACCTGCTTTCAAAGCCCTCATCCTCGTACTTTGCATAGCCACCATCACAGCCCTAGCATCTCTTGTGGCCCACCAACTGACCATCACAAACCACTTTCAAATATGTGATTAGGCCCACCAGCCATCTTCATGCCAGGCCATCCTCCCCAATGTAGCCACCTTCAGAATCCTACCATTAACCAAGATCAAACTCCTCCAAACCATACTAAAACAATCCCTACCGCACATCGAACAGGCCACTATAGTGGCCAAGAACATCCACCATCGAATCAACGACCCAAATCAACAAATGGCTCTATCTGATTGCATGCTACTGATGGATCTATCACATGACCGCTTGAAAGACTCTGTATCATCTCTCGACAATCCTCCCGCACAATCTCATGCAAATGTACATTCATGGCTTAGTGGGGTCCTCACCAATCATGTGACTTGCTCAAATGGGCTCCACGGGTCCACCAAATCAACGATGATGATCGAGCTAGATCAATTGATGGCCCTGGCCAGTACCTCCTTGGCCATTATCGATGCCATTTCCACTTCAAATGGAGAAGAACTGATCGGACGGTGGGCCGGTGACTTCCCATCTTGGATCACGGCCAAGGACCAGAAATTGACGGTGGGATTAATGATATCAACTGACGGTGGGCACCAGCTCTTATGAAATAGACGTGGAAAAAAAAAATCAATCCGTACAAAAGCTATTGTATGTTGTATGACGGTACAATACGCAAGCCTAATACATCGTATCCAAACATTGAATAGTACAAGAAATTATATACTTGCCCAAACAATACGTCCTATCCAAACATTGAATAATGGCATGCTGATTAGGATGTATTCTGAAAATCTTTCAAAGTATACATGAACAGTACCCGAATACAATACAATACACCCTAATACGTGAATCCAAACAGGCCCTTGGTTTATACCCATCTATTCTTTCCAGCATCTACCTCTTCTTCCATACACACCTACCAAAGAGAAACGATAGAAGATATCTAGGATAAGCAAGTGGCTTCCACTCTACATGGAGGTTATCAAGAGTACCTTGTCAAGTGAAAGGGCAAGCAAGATTCAGACAACATACGGATCACGGAGACAGAGCTTCAACGACGAGACCTAGATCTCCTCGAGCATCACCGCCGCTTTATTTCGCTAGAGGCTCAGCAGAAGGGAATTGATCAGGACATCCAAACACTTATGGCCAGACTATCATCACAAGGGGCCTATAAGGCCCACGGGGCCCAATTCGCATTCCTAACCATCGTTGAAGACCCCACACTGGGTAGATACGTGTGCGTTGCTTGTTTGGACTGTTCGATTGCATGGGCGCATCGATTAGCCCCTTGGATCATGCACGATGGACCTTTGGGCTACTCTTGATCGTGGACCACCCCATTGGCTATGAATAGTTTAGGATAGTTTAGATTTATTTGTTTTGAGTAGTTTTTGTCAGACTATTTTATATTTTACTTGAGATAGGGGTTTTTTCATAAGAATTTTCTCGAGAGAGGTTTTTTGCGAAAGTCTTTTTTTGAGACTATAAAAGGTTTGGACCCCCTTTAGGGTTTGGTTATTATGAATCATGAATGAAAAGAGTTTCTTTTCCTTTAGTATGTGATTTAGCAATCCATCCTGCAATGGGATTGATGGTGTAAAGCCATTTGGGGAGTTGATTCCCCTAGTTATCCTCTTGTTTTCTTCCTCTCTCTCAAGTTAATTCTCCTCTCATCTCTTTCTTCGTCTTCATCTTCTTCTTCTTCTCTTTCTTCTTTTTCTTTTATTTATGATTGTAAACCAACCTAGACCTAACCTACACCCAATTGAACCCAAGCTTTAGCTGTGAACAATGTCCATATGGACAACCCCAATTCATGGCCCCCTTGCTTCGAATCTTCGACTTCCCTCTACCATTTAATCCCCTTTACAAAACCCCTAAACATAAATCCCAAACCCAAACCCTAAGATTCCTAAATCCCAATCTTTTTAAACCCCATTCCCCAAATCTGAAACTTAATCCGAATTCTCCCAAAATCCTATAACCCTAAACCTAATTTTCCCTAACCTATTAACCCTAAACCCTCAATCCCTATCCCCAAAATCCTAAATCCTCAAATTCCTATTTTGAAAACCCTAAATTCCTAGTTTGCTAAATACTCTAAACTTATTCCTCTCAGTCCCTAACCCTTAAAACAACCCTAAACATGCAAAACCCTTAGAACTCAAGTGATTCCATGAATGTTCAGATTTAATATCCATGCTAAGTGGGCGTCCTATCTTCTCCACGATCCTAATTACTTGATACTCTATAAGAATCACATTGCAGGACTGTTAGGTGTTTTGAACCTTAACATGTTAGAAATATGAGTTTCTTTAACTTGTTGTAGTTTAACGTTATTTTGTCTTTTGATTGCTCTAGTTAATCCGCTATTTGGTTTCAATGCATCATATTAGGTTAGATTGTCCCATCCTACATCAATGGGGAACTCGTGAGAACGGGAACTTGGATTGTGACTTGGCACCACAAACACTCTCACAAAGGAAGAAATCCTCTCAAATATCTCTTGCAACCCCAACATCTGTGCAACTGAAAATTACATAGCTTTTACTAACTCAACACGACTATTTCAAATTAATTCCAAACTACCCAAAGCTTACTCTTAACTAATTTTGGTAATTAGCTGGTAATCACAACTAACAAAAACTAAATTGTAACAGCCTTTGTATATCCCTAACAACTAACAAGTAACAACTAAACCAATAGCAAGAAGGAAATTACAAAGACATTCTCCAAACCCAATTACAAAAAAGCCCAAAATAGTGTTATTTACATCATCAACACACACAATGGCCTACTTATCTCCTCATTTGGTCTTTGTTTTGATCCCAACGATTAAGAAAAAACCGTGACCAATACACCTACATTAGACTCCCCCGGTCAGAGAAAGCTCGCCCTCAAGTTGCCATCGTCATGCCCACTCATAGAGTCACCACCATATGGGACAAGATGCATGACGTTGAATGTATTTGCAGGCGAATGTGAATTGAGAAATAGAGGTGACAGTCATATCTTTTGAGTTTCCTTCGGTGAGCTTGGGTGCCTAGATTTAGACCCATGGGAACCATGGCAAAGGGATCTGCCATCCACCTGGATCAAACACGGCATTGCTCTGTCAAATCTCTAGAAATCCATCACCCAATTGATCATGATCAAGATCTCTGTAAATATGAATGGTGAGATATAATTGCAACCCGATCCCCGGGCAAAGAAAGCTCGCCCTTGAGTTGCCATCGTCATACCCACTCATAGAGTCACCACCATATGGGACAAGATGCATGTTGTTGAGCGAATGTGAATTGAGAAATAAAGGTGATAGTCATATCTTTTGAGTTTCCTTCGGTGAGCCTGGGTGCCTAGATGTAGACCCATGGGAACTATGGAAATGGGATCTGCCATCCACCTGGATCAAACACGACATTGCTCTGTCGAATCTTTGGAAATCCATCACCCAGTTGATCATGATCAAGATCTCTGTAAAGATGAACGGTGAGATGTAACTGCAACCCAATGACCACCTCCTGATCGAAAAGGGCTCGCCCCTAGGCCTTTATTAAGGGGTTGTCTCCTCAACCATCGGCACCAATAGAACCTTCATGCCACATGAAACACCCGTTGATCATCATGCAAAACGTGCGAATCTAAACATGGTAGTTCAACAAATGAGACATGGCACATCCCATTGTTACACCATCATAGCATTCTGATGTACTTACCACTAATGGAAAATGTGGTAGGACTAGAGCTAAATAATTGATATACATATAGGCCATGGCAGGTGGCAGCCTCTATGAGCCATTAAGGTTGAATCTCACTTATGACGCATATTGGATACAACTATGATACGACCTTTATCGAACCACCATGGCTTGTATGAAACTCATGCCACGATGATATCAGTTGCAATAACAGTTGGGTCATCTCCTTGAGTGCCTTTATCAAACTTTCCATCATCACACTCGGCTTCCCAGGGAACTCTTGGCTAACAAATGATGCTAGAGGACACGACTGGTTCTGCATCAAGGATCATGTTGCTTACAATGCATCATGTTCAATCAGCTCCACATCATAATTCAAATTGCTTTAGGACATGTAGAACCCCTACCGGCTCCTGGTTGTCAATCGATGCTCCAAAAACACCATGAAACTCAGCCATCTCATCATTGGGAATTGGATGCCGTTGAACATTGCGAGATTTCCCATGGAAAACCAAATTACCAAGTGTCATGCAAATGGGAAAATTTCCTTTCAAAAACTAGGCTCATGCTAAAATCTAATTCTCCTATACACAACTCCTACACCCTTTAGGTGATCAAAGCATGGGTGCTCGAAAACAGATGAAGGGTACACTCATCCTATTCGCTACCTCCGTTATATTTGTCATCAATCCAATAACCATAACCAGCTCATCATGGTGGCTACAGACGTTCCAAAATTGGGCATAATCTCCCAATGGCCTTTCACCGCGATACTATGTAGACCTCCAAATAGTTGATCTTGCAACAAGCCGAATGAGTTGGCCCCTTCTTGTAGGTATAAGAATTGCCCACCTCCCATGGCTGGATCTATATCCAAGTTGGATTGGTTGCGAACTCTTGCTCAAAGTGTGGCGATGTGATTTGGAGCTCAGCCACAAGGGTTACAAGGGAGTCAGATGGACAAAACCCTTTGATCATTCAACATAACTTCAACTACATCGAGATCTTGGTTTGCCCGTAGCATGTCTAGACATAGCGTGTTTGTTCCCACCATGTCAATGCATGGTCCTTGATTCAGGATGTCACGAAGTTCACACGCCAATCATCTGGCGCATTGTTGAAATCAAGCACTCGCTCAACCCCATCAAGCCATTTTAAAACTTTGTCGTCATCGAGCCCTTCATGGAACTCCAGAATCTCGATCTTGATGTCAACACTAAAAACTTCCATCAGTGTGGCAAGGCTCTCGCACTAGTCTTCCCCTTCCACACATCATGACACATCACACGAAGGCAAGAGGAATTCTTGCCACTTGCCATCTCCATACCAACACTTCCGAGAGATGATGTTGAATTGCACGCGTGGCCGCTACGATAACATTTCAAGCTGAGACAATCACGATTTGTCGTCGGAGAAACTCAATTTCCAAATCTTGAGGCCCAATTAATCTCCACCAATCAAGAATCTACCTCAATCTCCCCTTGCATTGCAGTACGCCCACGCCTCTTCTCACAAAGTGGCATCACAAGCAACCTTGTAACCCTCAAGATTCTTGATAACCTTGATCATGCACTCTTCCCATGTCTGTAAATCCCGGACGAGGATCTTTGCTGAAATACCACTCTAACACCATCTAACCATGATAAAATCCTAAGGAGTCTTGCTTGCGAGGAGAAAAGGAGATGAGAAATGATGGGCTATGTGTGAAACGGGGTTTAGATTGTGATTTGGCAATCCAAACACCCTGAACACTCTAAAAAAGGAAGTACTCTCAAATTTAACTTGTAAAGCCAAAAATTAAGCACACATGAATATTACATGTCTTTTATAAAGATTCCCTAGCAAAGTCATCATTTTGTTTCGACAAGAAACAAATGCATTCGATTTGAGAGATTTCATTCAATGATAACAAAGAAAGAATGAGAGAACAATGATCACAAAATATTTATTCATTCCGAGTTCATTTACATCCTCGCATTTCCCTTGATTCTAAGATAGATTACAATGAATGAAAGAGAAGGCAGTTGAATAGCAATTTTAGCAGCATTTCGACGCTTTTGATGTTCATCGCAAAGGATGGACTTTTCTTTCTCCTAGAACTCCTCGAGATTCTCTCACTTGGTTGTGCACCCCTTAGTGCTCTTATAAAAGGGTTGTGCACCTGTAGAGGTTATGTACCTATAGGTTTGTGTACCTGCTGAGTTGTGCACCTGTAGGGTTGTGTGTACCTGCCGGGTTGTGCGCCTGTAGGGTTGTACGCACAACACTCTACCTTCCAGGGGGAGCGCACAACATCTGTTCCAAAGGTGGAATGCACAAGATCAGCTAAGGTGGGAGTGCACAACACAATGTGGGAGCGCACAAAGCTTGGTATTTGGACAAGCGCACAACATTTTCCTTTATAAGTGGCGCAGGAAGTCTGGCATTAGGACAAAGCACCATGGGAAATGGTGCACAAGGACTGTCTTCAGGATAAATCTCCACTTGATATGGCGCACAATGCAACCTTCTTACAAGTTGCGCACAACCCTATTCTTTCTCCACTCAAAGTGGCGCACAACCATGGTATCAAGATAAGAGTCCCTTAGAGAGTGGCGCACAACCATGGTATCAGAACAAGAATCACTTGGAAAGTGGCGCACAAAACCTTGGATTAGGACAGTCTCTTGGGGAGTGGCATTGGAGAGGATTGCACACAAGGCTTCTCCTTGAAAAGTGGCATTATGCGCTTGTGTTAGGACAAAGTCTCATATGAAGTTGCGCACAAAGGAGGATGTTAGGACAAGAAGTCATATGAAGTGGCGCACAAAAGAGGGTGTTAGGACAAGAAGCCATATGAAGTGGCGCACAAAGCCAACTCTTTGGACATGGGAGTATAAGAAGTGGCGCACAAGCTTGGTGTTAGGACAAGCGCACAACCTCTCTTTGAGAAGTGGCGCACAATACATAGTGTTAGGACAAGCGCACAACCTCTCCTTTTCTTTCTCCACTTAAGATGCGCACAACACCATTTCCTTAGGACAAAAGACCCTATTCTTTCTCCATTTCAAATGTGCACTACACTATTTCCTCTTCCACTCAAAATGCGCACAACACAATCCTTATAAAATGGCGCACAAGCCACTTCTTAGGACAAGAGTCTCTTGAAGAATGGCACACAAACTTCTTCTTTAAGACAAGAAAAGAGGGAAGTAGCGCACAATGGGATTTCCTCAAGATAAATGCCCACTTGAAGTAGCGCACAATGGAGGATTACGCACAATGAGATATTGCGCACAATGGAGGACTGCGCACGATGGGAGGGGCGAATGAGCTCCTCTCCCCATTTCTTGTCTCCAGCTTCTCTCTTGTCTAAATGAGTGAGGAAGAGTATTTATAGGCCTCCCAGGCTCCTCCCTTAAATAGTGGTGATCACCACAACTTCCTCCATACAACTTCCACCTTCCTTCCTTACATAGTGGTGTTCAACCACTTTTCCTTAAATGATGGTGTACCTCCTTTTCTAAGACAAGAACCTCACTTCCTCCCCTCATACAAGGCAACACCCATCCACTCCTTTTTATCAAAATAACCCTATCCACTCCTTTTTACCGAAATACCCCCATTCACTCCTTTGGCCTATAAATACCCCTCACTCATTTAAATAAAAGAAAAGCTGGAGACAAGAAATAGGGAGAGGAGCTCATCCACCCCTCCCATTGTGCGCAATATCCCATTGTGCGCAATCCTCCATTATGCGCCACTTCAAGTGGGCATTTGTCTTGAGGAAATCTCATTGTGTGCCACTTCCCTGTCTTTCTTGTCTTAAAGAAGAAGCTTATGTGCCATTCTTTAAGGTACTCTTGTCCTAAGAAGTGGCTTGTGCACCACTTTATAAGAATTGTGTTGTCAGCATTTTGAGTGGAAGATGAAATGGTGTAGTGCGCATTTGAAATGGAGAAAGAATAGGGGTCTCTTGTCCTAAGGAAATGGTGTTGTGTGCATCTTAAGTGGAGAAAGAAAAGGAGATGTTGTGCGCTTATCCTAACACCATGTATTGTGCACCACTTCTTAAGGAGAGGTTGTGCGCTTGTCCTAACACCAAACTTGTACGCCACTTCTTATGCTTCCATGTCCAAAGAGTTGGCTTTGTGCGCCACTTCATATGGCTTCTTTTCCTAACACCCTCCTTTGTGCGCCACTTCATATGGCTTCTTGTCCTAGCATCTTCCTTTGTGCGCAACTTCATATGAGACTTTATTCTAACACAAGTGCATAACGCCACTTTTCAAAGAGAAGCCTTGTGCGCAATCCTCTCCAACGCCACTCCCCAAGGGACTTTGTCCTAATCCAAGGCTTTGTGCGCCACTTTCCAAGTGACTCTTGTCCTGATACCATAGTTGTGCACTACTCTCTAAGGGACTTGTCCTAATACCATGGTTGTGCGCCACTTTTGAGTGGAGAAAGAATAGAATTGTGCACTACTTGTAAGAAGGTTGCATTGTGCGCCATATCAAGTGGAGATTTGTCCTGAAGACAGTCCTTGTGCATCATTTCCCATGTTGCTTTTTCCTAATGTCAGGCTTCCTACACCACTTATAAAGGAAAGGATTGTGCGCTTGTCCAAATACCAAGCTTTGTGCGCTCCCACCATGTGTTTTGCACTCCCACCTTGGCTGCTCTTATGCATTCCAACTTTGGAACAGATGTTGTGCACTCCCCCTGGAAGGGGAGTGTTGTGCGCACAACCCTACAGGCGCACAAACTGGCAAGTACACAACCCTACAGGCACATAACTCGGCAGGTACACAACCCTACAAGTACACAACCTATACAGGTGCACAACCCTTCTATTAGAGCACTACAGGACGCACAACCAAATGAAAGAATCTCGAGGAGTTCTAGGAGAAAGAAAATTCCATCCTTTGCGATGAACATCAAAAGCGTCGAAATGCTGCTAAAATTGCTATTAAACTGCCTTCTCTTTCATTCATTATGCTTATTCATTGTAATCTATCTTAAAATTAAGAGAAATGCGAGGATGTAAATGAACTCGGAATGAATAAATATTTTGTGATCATTATTCTCTCATTCTTTTTTTGTTATCATTGAATGAAATCCCCCAAATCGAATGCATTTGTTTCTTGTCGAAACATCCCTGAAAACCAATGATAATATTGACTGATATCATGATGACCATGGTCATGTGTGGACATGTTATTAGCACCATTATTAATGTGGATTTACCTTAACCTTACATGTATTCATTAGTTAAAAGAGGAGGTTACCTTTGTTATACTTGGGAACTTGAGTTTGGGCATGACAACCACTGGCCAAGTGAGTTTTTCATGAATCTCAGCACCTGTTATCCCATTACCACCTAGCAAGTTCTAAACCGAACATGTGTTTGTTCTTATGTTGTCATCCTATGTGAGGGGACTAATGATAAATTGAGATAGAATGTCTCCACCATCGAGCTCAATGAAGAGTTGATGCCTTTGTCCTACCTCACATAAAAATGTGAGTGTTCATGGATAGGGCATCTTGTTATTAGAGCTTTTAGACACTTGCATGAGTATCCCTTCAAGCCTCTTAATAGGGAGATCCATTGTGCTCAATCTAGATTAGCTTGCATATAACTTTGACTAACTCTTAAAATGTTTTTTGCCATTAATCTTTTGTTTTAACCATTCAATCATAGTTAATTGATATGTAATGGTTAAGATCTTAACGATCCAACCAATGATTTGCAAGGGTATTTGATGAAGGATAGATTGTCATGTTTAGTAGAGGGATCGGGTCAATTGGGTGCATGGGTCGGCAAGGTCACAATCGTTTGGTGTAGTGGGGCATACATACATTTGTAAGGACAGTGTACCATAACCATAGTATCTTTAAAACCCTAATTCTCTCTTTATATATAGATCCTATCCAAAAGGGGGAGAGCCATGCATAAGAGAGAGCCTTGAATGCCCAAACTCCTTTGGGGTTTCACCACCAGAGCGAGAGAGAGAGAGAGAGAGACTTCTCTCTCATCTCCCTTCTTCACGGATACAGTGTGGTCCATAACATGGCCAGCTCTCAACGTGCACACACCATAGCCATAGAAACTCTAGCCCTATTCTAAAGCGGTGCATTGACTCTCCACTTTCTCCTCCATCTAGGATAGATCAAGGATAGACCTGCTTAGGAGGATCGGCATTTACACTTTCTACATCACGATTTATGGTTTAAGGTATAATCTCTATCATTGGCTTGTAATTTTAAGATTTTGAATGTATTCTACATGGGGATTCTAGGGAATATAAAAAAAATCAACTGGTTTTCAAAAGTTTAAGCTTCTACCTTTGTAAAATAATAACACAGTCCCCACCCTAGGTAAAGGAAGAGGGTTGATGGCAGATGGGAAGCCGATCATCAAACATTTTCCAAGAAATCATGAGAATAAACTGCCCCAAAGAGCTGGGACAAGGTGGTGATGATGATGATGATGATGATGACACCCTCTTTTTAAAACTTTAGGGACAGGCTTTTTCACGTTTGGAACTTAATAGGACATTTAAATTATTATGTCATCAAAAGTGAGAAGAATGGTTGTATCAATCAAAAGGCTAGGTATAGTGGCCCCCTGTAAAGATTTATACCTATTTATCATTGCTGCAAGGAGCCACCAGACATATAGAGTAAAATGACATTCCGATTTCAAAAGGAGAGGTGCCAACTAAGTGGAAGATTCATGCTACAAAGGGGGGAGATTTTCTTTCCACAATTAACGTTTGATACATTTCATTGGGACTGCTCATTTGTTTGTTGTTGATTATGCCACTTTTGTATAAGAGATGCAAGGCAGATTAGTTTAGAGTTGGCCATACTCGTTCTAACAAGATATCTGCCACAATTCCAAGGACTTGTTGTTAGAGCATTCTCAAAAGATACCCCCTGTGACAAACATCAAAACTTTTCAGATTCATTTGGCATGGTAGCAACTCTCAGCTTTGCACTACAAGAAATTGCCAAAAGGCAGCATTCTCAATGTTGGACTAGTAAGGTATTTGCGAAGTAAATGGAGGGGCTGTGGCCTCACCATGCTTCTTCTATGGCTATATTCTTTAACTATCATGTGGATATCTTCATGCCATGCTCTAGGCATACTTATAAGCTAAAGAAAAGCATCAAAATCGAAAAACAATACAAGACCAAAAGAGAGTTATTTCCATTACATATTATTCATTAAGAACAACAATATTCACATGACTAAATGTAGGAATGATTGCCATCATATTCACATGAAAAAAGGAACAATTTGTTGGTTTCACAAAATATCAGACCTACTGATCATATCATATACACGTATACACATTCTATTGATATCTCATACTCTCATACAGAGACCCTCCACTGTTTCTTGCGGTATGTCCCATGGTATAACACTTGTCACATAATATTGTCATCCTATAAAACAGGAATGGTCGTCCTCTAACCAACTCTCCCTCGAGTATAGGTAAGAAACTGATGGGGACATCTCGCGCATACGTGCACGCACGTACGCACGGAGTAGGAGGGCCCCACCATCAATCTGTCTCGATGACGACGTCCAGGGAGGGCCTCCTACCTAGAAGACGAAGTTTGGTTCAAAAGATTGGGCCCGATAATCAATAAAAGCCCATCATGGGATCTCATGATCGTGGCCCCACTCGTCAGATTGATTTCATATTTTAGGTTTTACTTATTGTTATTATTTAGAACATTATGAACGCTTTAGATTTCTCTGTTTGATTTTTATTTTAATTTACTCCATCGCCAAGTAATAGGTTGCACACATAGTGCAAGTTTTGGGGTATAGGATTTTCCCTATAACTAGGCACCCCTTGTAGTTCTTTTGATTCATTGAAGTTAATAAAAAAATTTCTGCTTTATTTTTCTGCTCTCTTCGTGAGTTGTGGAAGAATTCAAAAGTGGGTGCGAAGCCCTCCCTTTTCGAGGGGCTAACTACCGTGGTGCGAAGCCACATCGATACCGATTCACCCCCATCCTCCATCATCTTTTTTTTCCATTTTCCCCCACCATCCGTACTTCGAATTCGTCGTTTTGTTGCATCAAATTTCTTCATTACAGCAGGTTTTCAGATTTCGGCCCGCAGGCGAGCTGAAACTTCGGCGGAGCACCACGCATAAACCGTACATCGGATCGAGCTGAGATTTGGGGGTTTTGGAGACCATCCCTGGCCGACCAGGGCCAAGGTGGCCTTTTTCTGAATAGTGGGCCCCACACACGTGCGGTCGGGATCACACGCACGTCCGTCTGGCCATTGTTGTTGTCCACACGCGGGATCGTCTTTTGGCTCAGGTTTTTATCCTCTTTTATCATCTCATATCCGTTTTTCATGAATCCTAGCCTTAGATTACGTTTTTCCTAAGTTATTTGCCAATTTTCTTACCCTAGGGTTCCCCCAATTGGAATTTCTGAATCCCTTGGATTAGGTACTAATTACTATAGATGCGTGGATGATTATTTCTTATCTTTGAGTATTGCTTGGTTCATAATTTTTATTGATCCAGCCCTATCATGTGTAGGTCTGGACCCGCATAGATTCCCCTTAATTGAATGTTTGGACTTTCATGTGGGATATGGAATTTATGTAATTGTTTCTGAACTAACGTGATCTTAAGCCTGAAATCTCGTATATCATATTTAATTTTCATGTCCTGCATCAGAAACAAATTACATGGTATTAGAAATGGATTCTACGTGTGTTTGTGTGTTTGTGATTCCAAGACATCTTCAATATCATTTAAAAGTGACAAGCTAAAAGCAGGAGAAACTGTTCAAAAGATTATTGGCTTTCAAGGAACGAATATTTCTCGCATTCATAAGACAATTTCTATCATTTGCTTCAAAAATACTCAAAAAGAATGACAATAGCAATCTGTTATATATCTATCAGTAATGGAGGTCAAATTCATCCTCTGCAGAACAGTTTGGAAGAAGAGAAAGAGGGTGTCTTCCATACACTTTCAGCACCACTTCAGAAACTCACCATGCCAACACTCATCCACACTATATCTATGGAAACCACCTCCAATGTGATCATGAATGCCCCCTCTGGCCATGCATTGCAAGGTAAAACAAACCATCTTCAAACTCCTATTGGCTTCACTTTTTTCCCCATTTTCCTCCAGTTTCTTTGTCTGATAAAGCATGAGTTGAATCTCAACAGGCCTAGGAAATTTTGGGGCCGATCCAAATCCACCATATTCTTCATCGTAACTTCTTGTTAGCTACAAAAAATACCATGAAATAGCATGGTTCAGAAGACTAATTTAGCCAGACAAGCAATAGAGATAACCATGCAGGACATCAGCCATATTGATTTCTAGAGACTATCACGGAGTTGGTTTTTATGACAATTTCATATGTTATTAAAATCAAAGTTTGAACCACTAAGAAGGGGAGGAGGAATACGATGAAAGTGAAGATGAAGTAGAAGAAGAGGAAGAAGAGGACGAGGAAGAGGAGGAAGACAAAGAAGAAGTGGAAGAGGAGGAGGAAGAAGAAGAGGAGGAGGAGGAAGAAGAGGTAAGGAAGAAGAAGAGGAAGAGGAAGAGGAAGATGAGGACAAGGACGAGGAGGAGGGAGAAAGAAGATGAAGACAGAAGTTCAGCTGCAGATTTTCCAATAGGTCTAATTGAAGATGAAATAGAAAAGCCCTCTATAATAATGCATGTCAAGAATTATTAAAATGTATCCTTCAAAAAAAAAAAAAAAAAAAGAATTATTAAGATGTGAAACAAGGATTAAAAACTAGAAACTCAGTCCCGCTGTGACTCTGAGAAGTCTCGAGTTCATTTAACCACACTCTACATCTTATAGATTGCCTTGAGAAAAGCATCAAGCAAATATTTCCAAATCTCTTAAGTTTTCAACCAAGCTTTTCAAGATTGTGGAGTATTTGGCCAAGATTTTCGAGTTTCTAGTTAAAAAATAATAAATAATAAAATTAAAACTAAAGGGAGAACTTGAGTCTACATCCCGACCCAGTCAAGTCCGTATTGCCAAGACTTGAGTCAGTAGAGAAGATTTTGAAAGATGATATAAACAAAACAAAATATCAGAACCCAATATTGCAATCCTTTACTATTCATATATTCACAAATACGCTTTGGGAGAGGCCACTGGGTACTCGAAACAAGATGTGTGCAGAAACAAACAACACCACACTCGCGACATAAAAAAAATTCTTGCCTGTTCAGCACACAGTTGCAATGCATCTTGGGAAAGCCCATCGGGTAATTTTTGAGAGCTAGCATTTGTGGACAGTGCTTCTGAAAGTTGCTCGATTGCAAAGGTTCCACTCTTCTCAAGCACCTCCCGTTTAGTTTCCCAAGCTTCCTTCACCTTCCTGAACCAGCATAGGAAGGTTAATGGTCAAGCAGCAAACTAAATTGGTAAAGAATGCAATTTCAGTAGATTGAGTTTGCACCTGAGGACAGTTTTGAAACCCGGTCGTCCATAATTGTCATCAGGAGGGAAGTAAGTTCCACCCATTAAGGGCTTCAGATTGGGAGAAAGGAAGACACTCAGTGGCCAACCACCCCCACCATATAATGCCTGTACGTAAGTCATGTACACCTACAGAGGCAAACATATGAAAATAGAACTCAATATAATACAGGAACAGTAGTACATGTGAAAGTTTAATTCTTTGCAAGTACCCTTAAGATTAGAGTCCTAGGCAATGATTACCAAGAAACAGGTTACTGCAAAATACATTCTACATATCATAGCAAGCATTCTTTCCAAATGCTTCCTTACAAATCATACGTTGCTTGGACATAAGTCTGCATGTCTTGATTTGAACTGGAATACAAAGAGACTGAAAAAAATGATATATGTGTGTAACTGCAACCACATGATGAATGTTTTCCCTCACTTAAATTTGAAGCCTTTACTCCAATGATTGAGAATCTATACTTATAATAAAGAACTTAATGCAACCATTATAACCGTTTGGCTTTTAATATTTTACAACTTTCAACCATAATCCAAGTATCATATCATCCAGTCCCAACAGTAGATACTACACAATTTCTGGTGGATTTCGAAATCCACTATATTTGTGGGCCCCACACTGATGCATGTGTTTTATCCACGCCGTCCATCCATATGCGCACTTTACATGTGACAATCCGGTCCGTTGATTACAATTCCATGGTCCACCAAACAAATGATTCACTCAATACAATGTTTTCCCCAGACGAAGAATTTGATCCCAAATGTGGGATTGGACGATCAAAATACCGTGGTATTTCCATAGATATAATCATTGTGCAATAATGGTGTTAATTCCATCTAATGTAATTCCATACCATTTAATCCTGCATTCCAAACAGGCCCATTGACTTAATCAAAAACCCAAACAAGCAGCAAATCAACATTGCTAAACTAATCGGGACAAACTCAGCTTGCAAGTTTCTATACTTAAGTTCTGGTAAGTTCTCAAGCAAAATTTGCTACATGGATCTGCAAACCTAAAAGCAGATTAGAAGTTCAAATATGTCCCAGTTCCAATTTCATTTACATTAAGAAAAATAAAGAAACTAATGGGCTTGAAGGAGTATAATTGAAGCAGCTTACTATACCTACTCTTCATGGTAATCAGAAAAAGCATATCAACATAAAGCAAACCAGGGTTGCCTACCAGATTAATAGTGACCGCTACATCAAAAAGACTGTTCAAAAATGCCAAGCAAGTAAAAACACATCAAGTAATTGGCATCCAAAGATGTCTTACATTGATATCGAAAAAAACATTACATCAAAGTACGCATCATATTCTCCAGAAACAAAACATGAATTGCTTTAATTGGAGTCACCAAAAAAGATTTTACTTACCTTGTCAACGTCTGGCCGTTCCTCACGATCCACCTGTTGCAAGCGAGTATTAGGAAAAAAAAAAAAACTATAGAGTTCAAGATAATGTTAAACATGAAACATTTCAACTGGTTAAAACTTTTTTTGTCTGAGTTAGAAGTATTTTAAGTAGGAAAACATGTGAAGCAGCTTACCATACCTACTCTTCATGGGTGCAGCTAGAAATAACTAACATTTACAAATTAAAAGAAAATTCACCTTGATGCTAACAAACCAATCATTTAGCATCTTAGCAACCTCTTCATTCTCAAATGACTCCACCTCCATTACATGACACCTTGGCAAAGATTAGCAGCGAATCAGTTAGTGCATAGAAGTTTTGACATAAAACTTATGAGAAGGAACAAATACCCTTGAGATTATGTCCCCTACATAAAACTTATAAGATAGAATAAATACCCTTAACATTATGTCCCCTACTTTAGAAACATTCAAAAATATGCATGCATATATTGGTGCAAACTCAAATGTCAATTCCAACAAATAGGCAGGATGGTGAAGGAAGAAAAAATGCCTTCCGCTTAGACAATGAAATCAGCTTTTTTGGGCAAGTTACCCAGGTAGCATTTTGTGGTGCTACCCCAATACATATGTAACCATATCATCTATAAATGCCCAAAACAGCCTGAACAGGCAGATACAAGGCCATATCGGTGGTGAATGATATGGTACCCGATACACCCATTTTAAACCTTGCTCTAAAGCACCCTTAAGGCAATTGGTGTCCCAGCCGTATGGGAAGAACAATACGCATTAAGCAGGCTAGCATTTACCTGCTTTGCCAACCCCAAATCCTGTCTGACATCGAACATGAAGGTTCTCATGTTCTTATCTCAACCACACTTTTGATGTTGGTACAAGAGTTTGGCATTGGGAACCACAAGCATCTAAATGCACCTTGGTAAATACTTCAACTGGATGATGTGCAATTTCGATGGTAAGTTCTACCTCTTTGCATTCAAATGTTTGCTTGTCCATGCCCATGCACATGGACACATAGTGCATGTGTCAGGACTACTATCAAACATTCATTTGCTACTCATATGCACTAAATTTCTAAAATATGAATGAGTACCTTCCACTTCTGTATCCCCGCGAATTAGTTGTAGATTATTGCAAGTACATGGATTTCAAATTTTACCCAACAGCAGCATGCTAAGAAAGCTAGAAAAGGTAATGGAGCCACTCACCAATGGCATGTGCTGTATCCAACTTCATGAGCAAAGAAATCCAAACAGATGGGACCAGCAAAAAAAAAAAAAAAATGAATATCAGAAGGTGAAATGCATTCGAGGATTATAACTCGAGAGCAGATGCACTACAAAGAAACATATGTAAGATGTGAACAAGTAACAGAAGTGAGCAAGAAGGAAAAAAATGAAAAAATAAAAATAAAAATGTACCTACTTGACAAAAAGATTGGGATGTCTTTTCTATGAGCCTTCTCAAAAGCTTCCTCACCCCATGGGTACCAATCAACCTTCAGTTTAAAAAGAAATTAACCTTCTGTTTCAGTTCCAATGAAGAACTAGGTCAATTTTGCAATAACCAAAAATGCAATGCTCATTCGCCTTGTGTGGGTTCACATCCATGTAAAACATATTGATGCTTCCAGGCCCTGATGATCCAATCAGGGTCCAGATTGGGCTCATTGCCGTCCGATTGAAGATCAGGCCCATCCAAGTTTCCTGATTAAAGCTTAGGCCCATGCAAGGGTTCTGATTAAAAAACAGGGCAATCCAAGAGTCCAAATTGAACTAACTGATGATACAGACAAATCGAATGTCCAATTGACAAATCTGAAGCACCCTCCATGTCTCAAACAAGTGTGGTGCTTGCGGATGTTGACCTAGTGGGTTATCATGTGAATGGACTGTATCCAGTATCCACAAAGACAAAGCTGGTTGAACTATGGAATACCTCCAACCAATGGTATGCAAAAGGAAATAGTCCACGGGAAAAGCCCACATTCAGCTAAGAAAACTCACAACATGTGAGATTCGTCCAATCATGGCCATATTTGGCCTAAAGCACATCCATGTGGTGGCCCACCAGATCAGAAGACCCAGTCACCACCCACGTTTGCAATGCATATTGTGAGGAGGAAGCCACATAGAACTTTATGACAATAACTTCACGTTTACCATTCCTCCATGGATTACTAGAGAAACTAGATTGCCCATTATCCATTAAAAAATAAAATAAAATAATTTAGGCATCATTGGGATGTGAGGAAAGTTTCACTTATGCAAAGATTTTCAGATATTTAAAGATTTTCTTTCATTTGGATGTTAGGAATGAGGTGGGAACAATTTACAAGTGGGACTCTTTAAACCCAAAAAATAAAAATCCAGGCAGTGCTTCTTTCTAAAATGGAAGGCTGCATTTTCCAACCTCAACTCTTTCCTCCCAAGGTTGAAAATTCAAACTTTATAAAGACCCCAATCCATGCACAATCATGTATTTAAATCATGGTTTCGTATTGCAAATCGCTATGGTACAGGAATCAGCACGACTCACCCCGTATCAGTCCATTTTGGACCTGTGTTGATATGGCGATTTTTTTCACTTCATAGAAACCACTACAACTCGAAAGATACCAAGTCCTATCAGGAGGTCATTCTCCACTCCCCTGCTCTCAACTCACAATGGTGCATTCTAAACACGATGGTTGTCTTCTCCAATGAGATCTGAATGACCAAATCAGTGTCCACTTTTGCAGGCCACCAGATGATTAAGTTAGCATATTGTTTGTGCCAAGGCCATGTCCTGATGGGCCCAAGTCGATGAATGTCTCGAATCTTGCACGTGCACCACAATGGCACGGGTGATGCAAATTACCAAATTACCAATTCAATCCCTCTCATGTGAATACCTACAATGGCTCAGGTCAAATGAATGCCTCAGATCTTGCACATGCATGACATGTTCGCACAGGCGATGCAACTTACCAATTCAATCCCCCCTCTCATGTGAATACCCACAAGGAGGTTCCTAGCATCTATTTCCCACTAACCCAATTAGAAAGTTTATCTTACTACAGAAACTCTTTCCATAATCACAAGTTTCCTTGCATACAGTCCACACCTTATACATTTACCACAAAAATAACCACTAATTTCAATGAAATTCAGTCCTTCCTTGTGCTTAGTGGTCAACAACATGTTGTAAATTCCACAACCATGTCCTTTATAAGCAAAATCACAAAATACCCATTCAAAGACTACATAACCGCCCCCCTCCCCCAATTCACTAAAATTCACGATCCTACCCTCGAATGAGTATCAGGACCAAATCAACGGGTCTACAAAATGCTTGGGTTAGCCTATTCTTCGACCCAATACCATATCTCAATTGACCCAAGTCGGCACATGTATGGTGATGCGAATTTCCAATTCATCCAATTACAGAATTCTGCTTACAATAAAACTCTCTCCATAATGGCAGCTTTCTTCACATCCAAACCACACCTTACACACTTCTCACAGCAATGAGAATTACGCCGATTTTCAATGAAATTCAGAGTCCTCCCATTCTACTCGTCCATTGTCACTCTCTTGTAAATTCCGCATCTTCCACGTGAAATACCCATTACTCATATAAAAAAAAATGAATAAAATTACCCCCCGACTTTGACGAAATTCATGGTCCTGCCCTCGCACAGACATCGGGCACACCGTAGAATACACCACAGATTATCGTTCGAGAAACCACTCTATTTTCTTGAGTGGTAGAGAAATTCTGTAATAAAAGAAGAAAATGTGAGGAAGGAAGGAAGATACCGGATTGTGTGCGTGCTGGAGCAGGTAAGGGCTGTGCTCCGCCGCGAGGCGGTTGGTGTGTTTGTGTGTGTGGGACCCTTCTGCCATGGCGAGAACGGTGCGAGTATGGATGCTGCGAGTAGGATGGGGGAAGAAGGAGGTGGTGGGGTTTGGGAGAATTCTGGTTTTGATTGGGAGGAGGCGATGGATGGGAGAACGAAACAATCTAACGAGCATGGAATGGATGAGAAGGGAAGGAGATGAAGGGAGTGAAAACGGTTTTGTAGGTGTGAGCGTATTTAGAAATGCCATTTGGAGGAATGAGGGAGGGAGAAGGGATTAGTCATCTCTTGCTTGTGATGTTGTTTGATGGGCGCCACGTGGCGTTGGTGTGATCTGGAGTGCCGAAAATAATTTTTATATTTTCAGTTCATCCTAAATAGGAATGACCTCATGAACGGTATAGATGGTATATGAACATCACGTTGGACCTCGGGAAGGTTTCAACGGTAGGAATTGACCTACACACGTTTTCCTGATCTACGGCTCACTTGAGTTTTGGATTTAGATCATTTTTAGGCCCATCACATGTAATGATCTTGAAAACTGATAAACGTGATGGATTTCCCATAAACATCACGGTGGGCCCCACCTAACTTCCGGTAGGAAGTTCCTGCGAAGGCTTTTGGCAGGGAATCCGCGTCCGTTTATTTGCCATTCACCTGTCAATTGCGGAACATCCCAGGCGTGCAAGAAAAGTAAAGAAGGAAGCGGATTGCGTACTGAGTAGTTCGGTAGCTATATCATACTGAGTAAACTCTTTGCAGCCCACCGTGATGTAAGTATCTTATCCACGCCGTCCATCCGTCTTAGAAGCTCATTTGAGGTCCTGAAACTAAATTTGAAGCATATCCAAAGATAAAATAGACCACACTAAAGGAGATAGTGTGAATTGAATACCTACATTAGAAAACTTCATGCGGCTACAGGAGTTTTGGAACAAGTTGGTTTTGTGTTTTCCTTCATCCATATTTATATGACCCTATATTTTGTGTTTTCCTTCATCGATGCTTATATGACCGAAAGATGAAATAAACCACACTAAAGGAAATAGTGTGAATTGAATACCTGCCCTAAAATGATCCGAAAAATACGAATGGACAGTGTGGATATTTTTGGGCTAATGCCTTAAAATGATCTGAAAAAAACGAATGGACAGCGTGGATATAACACACATTTAAGGTGGGCCCCACAGAGTTTACTCAGTACGCAATCTACACAATCTGTTTCTCATAAAAGACAAGTTGGATTAGGCGGCTCTCCCATCATCAACCCCAGTGGTGGTGTGTTGATGTATTAGGAGTTCATTATAGGAAATGAATCAAAAAATGAAAGATACCTGAATATCAAGTGGACCACGTCATACGAAACACTGGGGATGACAATACCCACCATTGATACTATTATAAGGCTCATGGTAATGTTTATTTGTCATCAGACCTCTTGTTAAAGACAGTCAAGCCTGGATGAAGGGAAAACACAAGCAACAGCTTGATCCAAAACTTTTTGTGGCCCTCATGAATTTTTTAACAGTGGGCATTCAATCACCACTCTATCTTGTTTCCTGTTGTTCACTTAAGCTTAAGATTTACTTAATTTTTTGAGTTCATGTCTCGATGAGCCCACATCATTGAAGGACACTGCTGGCCTATTGCAACACCACCTGATTTGCATACGGAGATTTTGGACCCATCTACTCTTTAGGTGGTCCACACCTGTAAATTAAGTCAGATGATAAAGGTGTGCCCCACATTAAGTTAATTTTGAGAAGTGTGAGAGTCATTTTAGATCAAGGTGTGGCCATGATCAATTTCCTAAAATGACTCTCACACTTATCAAAATTACAAGAAATACCACTCTAAGGGTTAATGAGGAGATGCCACACGGCACCAGACTTTATTATCTAATTACAAAATACAATTTGATATGTTTACCCCTTACCTACTTCTATATTATTAAATTGATCCCTTCACCTATAAGTATCCCTCATCTCTTTCATTCTCAAGACACTCCAACACCAAGTGGAGGAGAGGGAGAGGATTCTTACCCACAACTTAGTCACTACTCTAGTTTATATCCTAGCTTAGCCCAAGTTCAACCCCTCTACCCCACTTAGCCCATGCCTCCCAACCAACCTAGCACATGTTACATAGTCAACTTTGTCAGATTTTCTATTATTGTATTTCTTTCATTTTCTTTTTACAGAGATATTGTACAACTATATGGAGATTAGCAACCCTATTCTTGGCTATACATAAATATTGTACAATCACGAACATAATCTTTCTGATTTATCTCTTAATTGACAACTCATTGATTGATTTGACAACTCATGCCAATACCCCTCCTCCCCTTTTTCAAGTGGAAACATCCAAATCTTTAATGCGCAACTTATTAAGTGAGTTGTAAAAATCCTTGCTTGATACAACCTTCGTAAGAATATCTGTCGGTTGGTCTTTGGACTTCACGAATGAAAACCGAATTATTTTAGCTTCGAGATTTTCTCTAATAAAGTGTCTGTCAACCTCCACATGTTTGGTACGATCATAGTAGATCGGATTGTGAGCAATGGCAATAGCTACCTTGTTATCACAAAAGATGTCCATCTCGGATGTAGGAGCAAACCCAAATTCAGTTAGAAGTCTTTTGAGCCATAGAAGTTCACACAGTCCTTTAGCCATTCCACGGAACTCTGCTTCAACACTTGATAATGCCACCACTTTTTGCTTCTTACTTCTCCATGTAACAAGATTCCCTCTAACAAACATGAAGTATCCTGAGGTGGATCTTCTATCTGTGGTATTCCCCGCCCAATCTGCGTCTATATAACCATTAGCTCTGAGATGGTTATTTTTTCGAAAACATAAGCCCTTTTTCCAGAGAGGATTTTAAGTATCATAAAATCCGAATCACCGCCTCCGTATGATCCTTACTAGGTTGATGCATGAATTGACTTACTATACTCACTACGTAGGTAATATCTGGACAAATATGGGAGAGGTAAATAAGTTTACCAACTAATCTCTGGTACCTTCATTTGTCTGTTGGCATTTGGCTTGGATATTCTCCTAGCTTGTGGTTTTGAATGATTGGAGTGTCTGCTAGCTTACAATCCAACATTCTAACCTCATATAGTATGTCTAATATATATTTTCACTGAGAAAGAAATATACCTCGCCTTGATCTAGCAACCTCTATTCCTAGGAAATATTTAAGCCCTCCTAGATTTTTCATCTCGAACTCGGCCGCCAAATATTTTTGAAGCTTAGCGATTTCCTCTTTATCATCCCTTGTAATGATCATATCATCGACATATACAATTAAAGTTGTTACCTTGCCCCGTTGGTGCTTCACAAATAATGTATGATCCAAATTACTTTGGTAGAAGCCATACTTCTTCATTGCCAGATTGAACCTCGCAAACCATGCTCGAGGTGATTGTTTTAATCCATACAGTGTTCGTTACAATTTGCACAAAACTTCAGCTTTTGAAGATGCTGTGTAGCCTGGAGGAGTATCCATGTAGACTTCCTCTTCAAGGTCACCATGGAGAAATGCGTTCTTTATATCAAACGGGTGCAATGGCCAGTCCAAGTTGGTTGCGAGAGAGAATAGGTCAGAAAATTATAAAAAATAAGGGAAGCATAGATCTTACCGGGCTTGGGGACCATCGCGGACCACGGACCCAGTGGACACCCAGAAGTGGGATTTGGCATTGACTAAATGCACCCCACCAATGCCAGGACCGAAATCTGGCGCTTGCAATGAAACCGAGATACCAGGCTATCCAACAGTCGGATCTCTTCTACATTTACGGTGGAGGTCTAATGAATTTTTCTACACCCGTCCACAAACTCTAGGACCCGATCAAGGAACGGTGACCGTTGATCACAAATCGGACCCGTACGATCAAACCCCAGATCCGATTGTCCCCAAATTTTGCATGGCCCTTCATCAGGCTATGGAGTAACTATTATATGAATTTCATAGTTAGAGGGCCATCAGAACCACTCCAATCACCAGAATAGACCTCACAGGGCCATTTAAAGATCGGAGTCGTTGACTCAAACCCCATAACCGTTCATCCGTTTGTTCTCAAATTTTATATGGCCACTCATTGGACCATAGGGCACCTGCCCACCAAATTTGGTGGCCAAAAGATGTATTGGGTCTACTCCAAATTCCATATGGAGACCTAGAAGGCTATTTTGGGCAAGTATGGGAACTTAAGGCCAAAGGGCTCAAGTCTAGGGAATAAACCCTAACTCTCATAACTCTCTCTCATTTACCACAACCACCAAGAGTAAAAAGAGAGTAAAGGAGCTAAGAGGAGAAGATAGTGTGAGTGAAGGAGATACAAGGTGGACTCTAGATTGAAGTGGGGCTCAAGAGAGTCAACCCTTCCAACTCCCTACCTCTCTTATAAGGAGAAACTCCCCTCCCCCCCTTAACTTCAATGATCGTCCGTGGGTTGTCTAGGTAAGATCTTTCACCCATTCTTCATGAAATCCATGTATTAAGATGGGATTGGCTTGGAATTCTAACATGCAAGAGCTTATTTTAGGGATTCTGGCCGATCGACCCAAAAGCCCTCTTTTGTAGGGCGTTTTTCGAATCTCCAACAACCCATAGGTGTGGACTATTGATCTTAGGTGGCCTAGCACCAATTTCATTATGAGATTAATGATTTTGATTGCTTGGTTGAAGTATTTAGAGAATATAGAAGAAACCCTAGGAAGTATGTGTTTGTGACATTGTATGGATTTGCATATTTGGCTCTTTGATGTCGTTCTTGTCTCTCACATGATTGTTGTGTATGTATGATTACATGATTATGCCATGTTTGATTTCTTCATGTATTGTGCCTCATAGTATATATGATGTCATTTCGCTTGTGCATATGATTTCGTAATATGGGGGAAGTGCTTAACTTCCTCATAGGCCCACACAACTCACATGAACTTGTTCATGATAGTGATAGCTTGCTCATTGAGAATATGTGATTTGTATAATTGAGATGCATGAAAACATGATGTGAAATGCTTGTTGATAACTTGGATAGTTGACATGTTATGGATTCCCTCACCCCCTTGGGTTGGTCAGGAACTTGAGGAGAAACGGTAGTCCCATCGGTAGGACTACGCTATGGTTGGACTCGTGGGTTTAGGCGGGTGTGTTCGGGTGGCTATAGTTCGACTACATGGGTCCCTTGTGCCTGATGTTACTCGTCTCACGCTCGCCTGACTCGTGCGGTCTAGCCTACTGTCTGACTAACCTTGATTGTTAACCCTATTTGCTCACACATGTATGGAACCTGGAATATCCTACAACCGTGGTAGCCCATCAATAACCCACTTGAAATTGGTCTACAGCCTCGTGAGCCGGGCATGGTGGAATAGGACACTGTGTCCGAGCTGTCGGCCTATGCTGGGGTACCGCGCCTCCCCGTAGTGACCGCGAGCGATCCCTTTCTCTCGGCACTCCTCATGTGCTTGAAGTCGGGGATGAGGAACCCGACGGGATCACGGACCGCGGGGTCTCGGCCTCACACGTTGGGGGGTCTTGGCCTCGCAACCAGTTTAGGGCGTTGATACGTGGGGTGTACCAGAATCCCCAACCTGCTGGATGAAAGGACTTAACTAACAACTCGGTTAACACGATCGCATTGTACCGCATTAGCTAGGGTGGCCACTCGGCAATCGAGGTCGCTCTGAGGGAGTGTTAACATACGCGATCGTTAGATGGAGTCGCTCGAGGGAGCGTTGTGGCGAGGGCATGCATCATATCATACAACATATATGCGCATTAATAAGATTAGTTAGATGTTTTTGATTGACTGCTTTTCATTAAGATCATATTATAATTGATGCCTGTGATAACTTAAGATTAATAGAACCCACTGAGTTGATCACTCACTCCTACTCTGGGACGGTGTTTTAAAACACCAACCAGACCCGTTCATAGATGCAGGTGACTTCGGACTGGAGGAGCCTGACGAGGCGAGCTTTGACGAGAAGGATGAGTTATCTTATTTTCAGTTGATGAATGACTCTCCATCGGCTTGATGGGCAGGACCGGGATTGCTGAGTAGTGGGCTTAGCCTTATTATTTTTGAGATATAATATTCTTTTGTTGTTTTGGTTGGGCAATGCCTTGTGCGACCCATTTATATTTTTGGACCTGTATGTATGATAGGTTTCTTTCATTTCAGGAGACTTGTGTAGTTATGTTCATGTCCTGAGAAATTTCAGGCTGCGCAATTAAACCGGATTAAATGCACATTAATAAAAATCAGTTATAAGTGACTCTTGGGAACTCTGGAGTTAAGTGTATGTGCGACCCCCGAATTCCAGGGCGTTACAAGTTGGTATCAAAGCATGGTTTGGAATTAATCGGGCCATGGGTCATGGACTCATTACGTGTCTGCTGACTAGAGAGGATACATATTAGAAAACGCAATAGAGATTTAGGACGTGTAAGACTCCTAGGAATTAGGATCCGGTAGCAAGGAGTAGTGACACTAGAGAATGAGTCCGCGAGACTGACAGTACTTCAGTCCGGTGATAGGAGTGATTGGACGGTTAGAGCCATCGTTCAGGTCCAAACGAGCTAATATCAGGTCCGAGAGTTTTATAGTAGGTCGGGTAGGATCGGGCCGAAATTCCAAGGATTTGACGGTCGCAACCATTGTCCACTCATGCAGGAGGTAGTTATGGACAAATTTAATAGTCCTGACCCCTTTTGGGGATAGTTGCGTAGGAGTGAATAAATTTTTGTGGGGATTAGAAGAAATGTAGGAAGAATTGAATTTTTACCTATGACTGATGGGGAACCTCATAAAGCCACTATGCCCATTGCGTAGATCAGCTTCTCCTACCCCAATTTCATATAAAGCACGTCGAGCAACTGGTTCCGGTTTAGGAGATATGGCCATCGCAAGGTGACGGCTCAGAGATCCGGTGCCGCAGCGCCCAGCCCCGGCGCCGCCAGCACCCGACGTCCAGCGAGCCGGCGCCGTAACGCCCGACCAGTGCCGCCAGCGCCCGGCGTCCAGCGAGCCAACGCCGCAGCACCCGTCCCGGCGCTGCCAGTGCCAAGCCCCGGGGGTTTTCTCTCTCTCTTCCATCTTTGCACGAGTGGGGCCCACCTCTAATGCAGTTTAAGGGCCTAACACCCCATTTTCCATCTTACAACACTCTCCATAGCCCACAAACCCTTAGAAAAGCCCTCTTCCTCTCCAAGACCTCAAGACCCACCTCCCTCTTCCTCCACTCTCCCCTTCACAAAACCCATCCCCTCAAATCATTTCCTTCTTCCCCATAACCCATCTCACCCCATTTTTCTTCTAAATCCTCCTTACTAAACCATTCTTCAACTCTCCCAAACCCCCATTTTATCAAGCCCATCATTTTCTTCAAGCTTTTCCTCAACCCATTTTAAACTCACCATTTTCTCCAACTCTCACTTTTCTCAAACCCATCATCTCCTTCAAAATCTCATTTCCTTAGCACCATCGTGAAACACATCGAGAACCCCTTCCACCAATCCAACCCTACGCCCATTTCTCTTCCAACACATTCTCTTCTCAAATGACACTCCTAGCAACCATTGCCTCTTTCTTCTCCATCTCGGTGATCTTTTCATAGAAAAGACCGGCAACCGCCAAGCTGGGACCGAGCCGAGAAAGGCGGAGCAAGCAGAAGGCCGATCCAAAGAGGAAGGCGGTCGCAAAAGTCCAATCCAAGCGTAAAAATGACTCTCAAAGGGCTCCCGCGAGTCAAGCGACCCGACCACCCGTGGAGGATGTGGGAAACTTCCGAGTGCGTAGTGTCGCTTTCGAGGTCTCCGTGGAGGAGCACCTGTTTGACGAGTTCGCCAAACTCGGCCGACTTATGGAGAAGGACTGGGGCCCAATGTTCTATGAAAATTACCAGGTGAATGCAAGACAAGTTAGGGCTTTCTATGTGCGGATTAGAAACCCTCAATTTAAGCCCCTAGGTTTTGATCTGATGGTGGGAGACGAGAGAATCCCGATCGGGGTGGCAGATATTGCTAACGTGCTTGGAGTGTCGCAGGGCGAGCTACAGATTGATGAGGGGAACTTAGATACGAGCCAAGCCCGCGATGTGTGGACCTGCTTTTTGTGCAGTCAAGTGGCCCAGTGGAAGCGAGGGGAGCGAGGGCAAGGTCTAAGCGCAGCCAACTTGACCCCGGAGTACCAGGTACTCCACCGCATCTGCACCCATAACATGTACCAGAGACTGATTAACCACACCGAGTGCTCTGGCTACATGGTAGAGTTCTTATATCAGGTGGGGCGTGGGGCGGACATGTGCCTTCCCAGTGTGGTACTCTATCAAATTGTGTGGGCTGCGCGAGCTACGAGGAAGAGTGCATGTCTTCCGTTTGGTAGTCTGGTCTGCTGGTTGGCCAAAGAATACGGGATACGCGAATCAGACGGGAATCCTGTACCGACACAACTGCTGGGTGATGACGTGTTAAACAGCCTGAGGGTGGCCCCAAGCAGTGACAAGCCCACATCGACCGATATGGAGACCCTGTCGAAGAAGAGGATGACAGTGATGGGGACGAAGAGGAAGAAAGCGAGGGCGAGGATGAGGCCGAAGCACTTGAGGGGCCTGAGGGGCCTGAGGGGGCTGAAGAGACGATAGGAGTTAAGGAGATTGAAGGAGTCAGAAGGGAGCCACCTATCGCTCCAAACGTACTTGGGCGTTTAGAAGCACTCGACGCTAGGATGGCCAGGATCAAAGAGAACCAAGCGAAGCAGGGGAAGTGGAACAAGAAGATGTATTAGGCCATAAAGGCCCTGATCTGTTGCAGCAAAGGGGAAGAAGCGCCCCCACTTTCGCTTGACTCGAACGAGTAGCCCCACAACCTTACTGCTAACTAGTAGTTGTTTTAGGCCGATTAGGCCAAATCTCATGTACTAGGAGATAGTTAGGGCCCTTGCTTGACTAGTTCTGTTTCCCTTTCCTTAGGCGTGTTTAGTAATGCTTGTAATCCATGCTGTAACATATAATTAGCCATACCTATGACATTTTGAAATCAATGTGAATGTATGGATTGCCTTGGAAATTTCTTGTTGCCATGAAAATGCCTGTATGAGTGTCGCCTATATGCACGAATGGATTGTATATGGATCTTGCATATGTACGCATAAACTAGGTATGAGAGATGTTTTAGTAACTAACCTATCCAGGAATGTTTTTCCAGGAAATGCCTTCACGACTGGAGGGTGGGTATGTCCGCCTTCCTTATGGCGGCCTAGTCGAAAGGGACCTCCTCCCCGACCATCAGTAAGGCCCCCAGGGGAGAAACGGATCCCAGAATATGGGTAGCACTACCCAGGAGGCGGCTCTGAATGCTCCACCGCCGCAAGCCGCGGCATCCGTACCTCCTCTGCCACCGGTTATGGATCGAGTAGACCAGATGTTGCTTCTCATGCAACAACAGCAATAGATAATGGTCACTAATATGCAACAACAACAACAGATGATGGCCACTATGATGGGGGCTATGGCCCAAAACATGGGTATGCCGTAACCAGCGCAACCCGACTTGACCACACCCACAAACAACATGAGCAACCTATTTGAGCGGTTCCAGCGGTACAGACCGCCTACATTCGCAGGCACCCACCGCCCTGAGGAAGCGGAGTACTGGCTCAATCGAGTCACCAAATTGCTTAGGCCTCTCCATTGCACAGAAACAGAGAACGTGGAACTCCTCTCCTACCTTTTTGAGAAAGAGGCCGACCTATGGTGGGAGAGCGTCCTCTGCTCTATCTCCGAGGACCATGTGTGGACGTGGGAGGCGTTTGAGATCCGCTTCAATGAAAAATATCTCCCTCAGACGTACCGGCATGAGAGAGAGAATGAATTCCTCCGCCTCCAACAAGGGGGAATGACTGTAGCGCCATATGAGAATCGGTTTACAGAATTGTCACGTTACGCTTCCGAGATGATCGCCAATGAGGCGATTAAGATGAGGCGATTTTCAGCGGGGTTGAGGAGCGGTATCCGCTCTAAGATGTGTTGTGCCAGCATTAGAACATATGCCGAGCTCATTAAGATGTCGGCCTGGGTGGAGTAGGATGAGGAGTGTGTCGCACGGTCCCGCTCATAGTTAGGGCCACGGAACAGGATGGAGGGCCCGTCCTCTTCCTTTACAGGAAAAAGGCCACGCCCGAACTCTCCGCCCCGATTGGCCGCCGCACCGGCCCCTTCCGCACGACCTGCCCAGACATGTAGCTACTGTAAGAGAGCAGGGCACTCTGAGCCGTATTGCTTTACGAGGATGAGGGACCTCGGCTTCACGCTACAGCGCAACAATAGGCCCCCACAGCAGACCTTGCAGATTCCGCCCCTATGGGCAATAGGGCCCAGTCAGCAGTTTCGCCATCCACCTCCACCTCAAGTTAGGCTGCCACAATGGCCCTTGCAACAGCCAAACTTCCCACAACAGGCACGAGTGCATGCCTTGACAGCCGAGGGCCAAGATGCGGCCATCCCCACTCCTACGACCTTTGAGGTGACGGCCCACATTCAAGGTACTCCCATATTTCTTTTGGTGGACACCGGGTCCACTGCTTCTCTTATATCACATGCAACTGTCAAGCATCTAGGGTTACGCCCTAGCCCCTTCGTAGGGGTAAAGATCATTATCACCGCCGGTACTTTCTCAGAAGCAACGAAGATATGCCATGATTGCCCCATCAACTTGGGATGCAAGGTGACACTTGTCGATTTGATAGTGACTAAGATCTTCCATTATGACGTCATCCTAGGCATGGATTGGTTGATAGTGATGAAAGCAGAAATTGATTGTGACACAATGACAGTGAAGATACACGAGGATGACGACACTTTCCTCACATTCCCAGTCTAGGTCAGCTATGATCACAGGATTTTGTGTTATGCTTCATTGGAGGATGGTTATGATGGGCCCTCGATAACATTCACACTCGTGGTCCAAGATTTTGGGGACGTATTTAAAGCTATACCTAGACTTCCTCCTCGACGTGAGATAGACTTCACGATCGATCTAACTCCGAGTGTCAAGCCCATCTCCTTGCCTACTTACCGTATCCCCCCATGTGAGATGGAAGAACTGCGTTCTCAAATCGACAAATTGCTAGAGTCAGGCTTCATCCAACCTAGCGTATCATCCTGGGGAGCCCCGGTCCTATTTGTAAAGAAAAAGGACGACTCCTTACAACTATGTGTGAATTACAGAAGATTGATCCAAGTGACGGTTCGGAACAAATACCCGTTGCCCAGAATCGATGATTTATTCGACCAGCTGAGCGGTACTCAATACTTTTCAAAGATTGATTTACAATCAGGGTACCATCAGTTGCGAGTTAGGGATAAGGATATACAAAAAACAACTTTTAGAACCTGCTTTGGTCATTATGAATTCCTAGTTATGTCGTTCAGGCTCACTAATGCCCCGGCGGTATTCATGGATCTCATGAACAGGGTCTTCAGGCCGTTCTTATACATTCGTCATCGTATTCATCGATGACATACTGATCTATTCAAAGAGCCATGAAGAACATTTGAGAGCGGTCTTAGAAACACTTAAGAAGAATCGATTGTATGCGCAATTTAGAAAATGTGACTTCTAGAAGGAGAAGGTCAAATTTCTGGGACATGTAGTGTGCAAGGAAGGAATATCTGTGGATCTCGCCAAGGTGGCGGTGGTACAAGATTGGAAGCAACCGAAGTCGGTTACAGAAGTGCGAAGTTTTCTTGGTCTCGCCGGCTATTATCGAAGATTTATTAAAGACATTTCGAAGATAGCCCGACCGCTATCCCAGCTTACGCGGAAGAATCTCAAATTTGCATGGAATGAGAAGGCAGAGGTGGCCTTCCAAGAGTTGAAGAACAAATTGACGTCAGTGCCTGTGCTTGTGCTACCTGAGCAAGGGGTCAAGTACACTGTTTACACAGACGCCTCTCGTATGGGCTTGGGTTGCGTACTCATGCAAAAAGACCGGGCAATTGCTTATGCTTCTCACCAGCTAAGGAAGCATGAGGAGAACTACCCCACGCATGACGTTGAACTCGCAGCGGTAGTCTTCGCATTGAAGATATGAAGACACTATCTGTATGGTGTGGAGTTTGAGCTCTTTTCTGATCATAAGAGTCTCAAATACATCTTCACCCAGAATGACCTGAACATGAGACAGCGACGCTGGATGGAAACGTTGAAGGACTTCAAGTTCGATGTCTCATATCACCCCAGTAAGGCCAATTTGGTGGCGGACGCCTTGAGTCGCAAGAAAACAATTGAATTTGTGGCCCCGCTAATGGTGAGGGAGTGGGACATGATAGAATTTGTGCGGGACTTTGACATGAAGCTAACGGTGGAGGAACCATACGAGTTCATAGCCCACATTCAAGCTTAGCCAATGATTGACAGCAAAATCATTGAAGCCCAAGAGGGCGATGAGCTATTGAAGAAGATGAGGAAAGAGCAAAGAATGATGGAAAGTCTGAATGGAGAGTCGGCACCGATGAGGGATTGTGGTACCAAGGCCACCTTTGTGTCCCAAGCCTTCAAGGACTACGAGAAGAAGTCTTGAATGCCGCTCACAACTCCAAGTTAGCGATACATCCTGGTAGTACAAAAATGTACCAGGATCTAAAGTGAAACTATTGGTGGGACAACATGAAGAAGGAGGTAATGGAGTATGTATCCCGATACCTCACGTGTCAACAGGTCAAGGCCGAGCACCGCCAACTGCCGGGCCTTTTGCAACCAATGCCCATAGCAGAATGGAAGTGGGACTTCATATCTATGGATTTCATTTCTAGTTTTTCCAATACTAGAAAGGGACACGACTCGATATGGGTGATCGTGGACAGGCTAACCAAGTCAGCCCATTTCTTGCCAATCAAGACTTCTAGCTCCGCCGATGATTTGGCCAAGCTATATATCAAGGAGATAGTGCGGTTCCATGGCGTTCCGTTAGAGATTGTGTCGGACTGGGATACTCGATTCACGTCGATCTTCTGGACCCGTATTCAGGAAGCTATGGGAGTGAAACTGAAGTTTAGCACCGCCTTCCACCCGCAGACAGATGGGCAAACCGAGCGGGTGAACCAGATTTTGGAAGACATGTTACGGGCTTGTGTTCTGAACTTTCAGGAGAGTTGGGACGATTGTCTCCCATATGTCGAGTTCACCTACAACAACAGCTTCCAGGCTAGCATCGGTATGGCGCCTTACGAGGCTTTGTATGGGCGCCCGTGTCGAGCCCCGCATTGTTGGGAGGAAGTTGACGAGAAGAGTTTGCTCGGACCAGATTTGGTGAGGATCATGACTGAAAAGATTAGAATTATACGGCGCTGCCTCTTGACGGCTCAAAGCAGGTAGAAAAGTTATGCTGACACAAGGCGAAGGGACTTAGAGTTTGAAGCTGGGGACCATGTATTTCTCAAGATCTCCCCAATGAAGGACGTTTTACGCTTCGGCAAGAAAGGAAAGCTCGCGCCATGGTTCATCGGGCCATTCCAGATTTTGGACCGAGTTGGTGCGGTTGCCTATCGCTTGGCCCTACCTACGCCCCTCGCCGGAGTGCATAACGTCTTCCATGTATCAATGTTGAAGAAGTACGTCCTCGATCCTTCGCATATCATCAAGTGGGAGCATGTGGAACTCAAGAAAAATGCCACATATATTCTCCGACCCACTCAAATGCTAGATAAGAAGGAGCAGGTCCTACGCAACAAGGTCATCCCATTGGTCAAGGTACTATGGACCCATCACGATGAAGAAGAAGCCACTTAGGAGACAGAAGTAGAAGTCCGCAAGCATTACCCAACCCTGCTTCAGTAATACGAACAGGTACAAATTTTGAGGACAAAATTTATTTGTAAGGGGGATAGACTGTAACATCCCGTCCAACCAGCACAGTGTCCTGGGGCGTCTACATAGGATTTGTCGCAAGACTGTTTGATTATACTACTTGTGGTGAGGTTCTACAAATAAATTAATCTAGGATTAGCCAAATTGAGGGGACCAGACGGGTCATGGCAAGACCAAGTGCAAGCTGCCAAGCCGGATGACCGTTTACGCTCCGACAGCCTCCGTAGAACCCCATTCTCGGCTCCCAGCACCCATTCGCCAGGTTCCGATCCTAGGATGTTACAAGGAGAATTTTCAACATCAGTTTGATTCGTAATAAGCATAACCAAAGGGCATAACCCACAAACAACAACCAAAAACTCCATCACATTTCCACTATGATCAAAAACTTTACAAGTATAATGAGCATAAAGGGAAATACAATGATGATAGACCAAAAGCTCCAAAAAGATCAGCAACGCGTCTAAGTCTCAGCGCTGTTGCGATCCAATGTCACCTGCACGCAACGGTCGTGCATAAGCTTATAGAAAGCTTAGAGGGTGGTGAAAGTGTATGCTCAAGGTGGTAATGCAGTTATGCAGTATCAGAGTAATGTGGAACATGCTGATGAATGCCAAGAATACCATTAGCCGTACCAAGGCCATGCGGTGCAAAGAATGATGTCGGCCATACCAAGGCCATGCAATGCGAAATGCAACTCAAGCATACAAATCCTCATCTAAGTCCACATATCAATACAGCTCAAAATCTGGAATATCACCGGGGTCTAGTACACTCCAAGCAAGATTGCCGCCACATCGCGCTCAATAAGGTGAGTGGAAAAGACCTCACTATCCGCCTACCAAAATCGGGCTTAGCTCGTCAATAGCGGACCCATTCCTCGAGCTGGTCAGACTCAGCCTAGCATTGCCCCCTACTCTCGGGCGGGTAAGGCCGCACCCCCTTCCAACCGACCACGACACAGTGGAAAGAGCAACCATCTGGTAATCGGCACTCAGCGCTCATGCAACCACTCGGTCTAGACGTTGGAGCAACCTCTTGGTACCATAAGGGTTTAGGGACTTTCACCCAGGGATATCTATCACACCCCATGTAAAACAGTATTTTCGGTATCCAATCCTGCCAACCACGATATGTCTGTGGAGGCTACGGCCCTGATGTCGCTAGGGCGTAAATTAATCCATATCACACAATGCGAATGCATGAATCACACTATCCAGTCATACAGCAATCCTGCGCGTATCGTGCACTCATGTAGGGCAACACCCCCTGTACGGGAGCTCCTAAACAATCTGCCCGAAGGCATATGTGATGATCAGTCATTTCTCATATCAAGCATACGTATGATGCATATGATCATGAATCATGGAACTAAACATGTTATATAGGATGGATGATGTTCATAACAAAGATGGGCCTAGACGGCCTACACATTAGACGTACGAGCCTAACAATGGGCCATCGGGAAAGGCATAATGTGGACATTGAACCAACACTATACTTACAATGTAGACGCCAAACCAACATTGCCCCCAAGGCATGACTGCCGTAAATATCATTACATAAATTATGTTGGGATCACACATTGCAATGGACCATAGGTACATCCCATTGGGCCTTAAATACATCAAATGAGCCAAATCACATGGGCCTTATATTCATTAAGTGGGCCACATCAATGGGCCGCACCAATGGGCCTTATGTACATTGCAATGGGCTATAACCCGTGGGCCTTAGAGTGCATCAAATGGGCCTAATTTATGGGCCTTATGTGCATTAAATGGGCCTCGCCAATTGGGCCCCGTATGTACATCAAATGGGCCTCAACCCATAGGCCCCAATACATCTTAATCGACCTCGACCCATGGGCCCCTAATGCATCAATTGGGCCTCGACCCATGGGCCTTACATATAAATCAAAGTGGGCCTCAACCATGGGCCACAAGTAAGCTGAAATGGGCCTTAAATACATATCAAGGTGGGCCTCAATCACGAGCCTCAAGCAAACTGAGGTGGGCCTCCCACCACCAGTGAAATATATATAAAATAATATATATAATATATATATAGTACATAAAATATTATATAATATAATATTATATATATATATATACACACACACACACGCACACACCACACACGCACGCAACAGGCCCACCATCCCTGGACGGTGGGGATAAAATACTTACATCACTGCTGGCCCCACCGTCCGCCTGGATTGTGGCCATAGAACACATACATCACTGTGGGCTCCATGTGGGGCCCACCATAATGTTTAGACCCCATCCAAACCGTTGATAAGGTCGCATGGACCTAGGTGAAGGGTAAAAATAAATTTCATGTTGATCCTAAACTTCTATGGGCCCAAAAGGGGGTTTCAATAGTAGAGGTTCAATCCCACTGTTTCCTACGGTGTGGGCCACCTGAGCCTTAGATCAGGATGATTTTTGGAGTGGGCCCACATTAGGGGGTGGCCCACACTATGAACGGGTTAGATGATATATAAACATCAAGGTGAGGTCCACGGCTACAGCCGTGGGTGGCTGTACGTCCGCCCGTCCGTTCGCTGGGCGCTAGCGCGCAGGCAGCGCCTGCTGCCCTTTTTGACACAGCAGCGTTGCTATTGTGTTAAGATTTATTTTATTTTTTTTATTTCAGTTTTTCAGTGGTTTTCGCAGGAGGGGTCCATATCTAGACGATCCACTCCGTCCAATGGCCCTCCATGGCTCCAGACAAGCCCGATATTGGGCATATTTCGGTGTATAGAAGCAATATGAGATATTTCAATGGTAAACTCACTGTTTGCCATGTTATGACCCGCCTGAAAATCTGATCAGTCCCATCTTTTGGCTCAACGCCTAAAACAAGCTTGGAAAGGGAATGGACGGCGTGGATTAAATACCTACATCAAGGTGGGGCCTACATGAGTGGGCCACCCCAAAGCTTGGGAACAAGCTGATTTTTACATGTTGCCTTTTGTCCAACGTCCAGAGACGCTAGACGGTTTGGGTCTATCACAGGCATTGAGGTGGGCCCTGCTTAGGTGGGCCACCCAATGAAGTATGGTGGGGTACATTACACACAAAGTGGGCCCCACTTGTAGATGGCTTGGATAGAGTACATACCTCGTGGTGGGGTCCATTGAAGTGGGCCACACAACCTCATTATCATCACAAAAAAAGAGAGAGAGGGATAGAGAGTGGGACCCGCGTGATGGAGGGACCCCGGCACTATGGGCCCTCCCTTGCACTAAATCATACATCGAGTGGGTCCCATTTCATGTGAGCCCATTAAATTAAAATTCAACGGTGGAGATCCATTCTCCACTAAATTAGACGGTCTAGATGACCCTAAATATGCAAGAAAATAAACATCATGATGGGGTCCATGGAGAATGGCCCCATCATGGAATGATCATGATGATCCAAGTGGGCCATTGGCCACATCTTAGGGTCCAAAGTGAGATCCAAACCATTGATCGGTTGGCCTCACTTGGCCCATCTTAAAAACATTAAAAACTACCCTATCAAAGCACCCACCGCTTGATCTTCTTGCTCCCTTGGCTTCCTTAGCTCCTTGTGCTTCTCTTTGATGGAGGAAGATGAGAAATGGATGGTTGAGATGAGAGATCTAAGGATGGAAAGGTGGGCCACACATGTAGCTTGGGAGATATGGGGAGAGGCTCATACGTATGGGATTTTCTTGCTTGGGAGAGTTTGAAAGTGAGAGAGACTTGTAAGGGAGAGAGAGAGAGAGAGAGAGGGAGTGATGGGTGATGGAGTGATGGATGTGGTGGTGATGGGTGTAAGAGCCCCCTTTTGACTTTTGTGGCTAATGGTGTAAGAGAAGTTATGGGTTGTAAAAAACTTTTTGACTTTGAGGCTTGCTTGGGAAAGGGTGAAAGGTGATGTGTACTTGACATGATGGGATTGATGGGATTGATGTAACACCTTGTAAAGATTCCCTCGGAATTCGCACGCGCGGCGTTTTCCTCGCACCAAACGCTGGCCTACATCTCCCAACCAGGGTATCGCCTTGATGCGCGAGTCGCGGCATCGGAATCGCGGCGACGACGCGGTCGCTAAGGTTCAAGTCCTGGGTTGAGTCGACTCGGGTTGACGGCATGAGAATCAGGGTCGCGCGCAAATACCGATTAAGGGTCGAAGGTTGTCGGAATTCGACCGGGAAGACTGCGGAAGCCTATGGAACGGTACGGTCTACGATATGGGGCTTACAAGACGGGTCATGGCAAGACCAGTGCGGGCCGCCAAGCCGGATGGTCGTTTACGCTTAACAACAGCCCGTATGGGCTACACCGCGACGCAGGAAGTCAGAAAATTCTAAAAATGTAGGGAACCATAAATCTCACCGGGCTTGTGGACCATCGCGGACCACGGACCCGGTGGACACCTAAAGTGGGATCTCGACACGCAAAATCGTCCCACCAATGCCATGATCGAATCTGGCGCTTGCAAATGAAACCGAGATACCAGGCTATCCAACCGTTGGATCTCTTCTACATTTACGGTGGAGGTCTAATGAATTTTCCTACACCCGTCCATAAACTCTGGAACTCGATCGTGGAACGGTGACCGTTGATCGCAAATCGGGCCCGTACGACCAAACTCCAGATCCGATCGTCACCAAATTTTACATGGCCCTTCATCGGGCCATAGAGCAACTATCCTATGAATTTCATATCCAGAGGGCCACCAGAACCACTCCAATCACCAGAATAGACCCCATAGGGCCATTTAAAGATTGGAACCGTTGACTCAAACCCTACAACTGTTCATCCGTTTATTCTCAAATTTTATATGGCCACCCATTGGGCCATAAGGCACCTGCCTATCAAATTTGGTGGCCAAAAGATGTGTTGGGTCCACCCCAAATCCCATATGGAGACCTAGGAGGTTATCTTGGGCAAGTATAGGAACTTAAGGCCAAAGGGCTCAAGTCTAGGGAATAAACTCTAACTCTCATAACTCTCTCTCATTTACCACAACCACCAAGAGTAAAAAGAGAGCAAAAGAGTTAAGAGGAAAAGATAGTATGAGAGAAGGAGATACAAAGTGGACCCTAGGTCAAAGTGGGGCCCAAGAGAGTCAACCCTTCCAACTCCCTACCTCTCTTACAAGGAGAAACTCTCCTCCTTAACCTCAACAATCGTCCGTGGGTTGTCTAGGTAAGATCTTTCACCCATTCTTCTTGAAATCCATGTATTAAGATGGGATTGGCTTGGAATTCTAACATGCAAGAGCTTGTTTTAGGGATTCCGGCCGATCGACCCGAAAGCCCTCTTTCCTAGGGCGTTTTTCGAATCTCCAACAACCCATAGGTGCGGACTATTATTCTTAGGTGGCCTAGCACCAATTTTAGTATAAGCTTAATGATTTTGATCGTTTGGATGCAATATTTGAAATTCTAGAGAAACCCTAGGAAGTATATGTTTGTGAAATTGTATGGATTTGCATGTTTGGCTCTCTTAATGTCGTTCTTGCCTCTCACATGATTTTGTGTATGTATAATTATATGATTATGCCTTGTTTGATTTCTTCATGTATTGTGCCTCATAGTATATATGATGTCATTTCGCTTGTGCACATGATTTTGTAATATGGGGGAAGTGCTTAATTTCCTCATAGGCCCACACAACTCACATGCACTTGTTCATGATAGTGATAGCTTGCTCGTTGAAAATATGTGATTTGTATGATCGAGAGGCATAAAAATATGTTGTGATATGCTAGTTGATAACTTGGATTATTGGTATGTCATGGATCACCAACACATTATTGGGTTGGTCTGGAACAGGATGAGAGACGGTAGTCCCATCGGTAGGACTATACTGTGGAAGACCCGTGGGTTTAGGCGGGTGTGTTCGGGTGGCTGTAGTTCGACTACATGGGTCCCTTGTGCCCTATGTCACTCGTCCTACGCTCGCTCGGCTCGTGCGATCTAGTCTACTGTCTGACCAACCCTGTTTGTTAACCCTGTTTGCTCATACATGTATGGAACCTGAAACACCCTACAACCATAGTATCCCATCAATAACCCACTTGAAGTTGGTCTACAGCCTCGTGAGCCGGGCATGATGGAATGGGACACTGTGTCTGAGCTGTCGGCCTATGCTGGGGTACCGCGCCTCCCCGTAGTGACCGCGAGCGATCCCTTTCCTTCGACACTCCTCATGTGCTTGGAGTCGGGGATGAGGAACCCGACTAGATCACGGACCGCGGGGTCTCGGCCTCACACGTTGGGGGTCTTAGCCTCGCAACCAGTTTAGGACATTGATACGTGGGGTGTACCAGAATCTCCAACCTACTGGATGAAAGGACTTAACTAACAACTCAGTTAACATGATCGTATTGCACCGCATTAGCTAGGGTGGCGACTCGACAGTCGAGGTCGCTCTGAGGGAGTGTTGACACGCGCAATCGTTAGATGGAGTCGCTCGAGGGAGCGTTGTGGCGAGGGCATGCATCATATCATACAGCATGCATGCACATTAATAAGATTAGTTGGATGTTTATGATTGACTGTTTTTCATTAAGATCATATTATAATTGATGCCTATGATAACTTAAGATTAATAGCACCCACTGAATTGATCACTCCCACTTTGGGATGGTGTTTTAAAACACCAACAAGACCCGTTCATAGATGCAGGTGACTCAGGGTTGGAGGAGCCTGGCGAGGCGAGTTTCGACGAGTAGGATGAGCTATCTTATTTCTAGTTGATGGATGACTCTCCATCAGCTTAATGGGTAGGATCGGGATTGCTGAGCAGTGGGATCAGCCTTATTCTTTTTTTTGGAAATAGTATTCATTTGTTGCTTTTGTTGGGCAACGCCTTGTGCGACCCATTTATATTTTTAGACCTGTATATATGATAAATTTCTTTCATTTCAGGAGACTTGTGTGGTTATATTCATGTTTCAAGAAATTTCAGGCTGCACAATTAAACCGGATTAAATGCGCACTAATAAAAATCATTTATAAGTGACTCTCGGGAACTCGGGAGTTGAGCGTATGCGTGACTCCTGAATTCCATGCACGTGGTGATTGCTTTATCCTATAAATTCTCTTCTTCAATTTACGCACTTTGTTTGACTCTCCCCAAGTAATAAATCTAGGTGGTTGCTATAGACTTCCTCTTTGAGGTCATCCAATTGGAAGAGAGCTCTGCCATGGAAAGAATAACACGAATGGAATTCATCTTGGCAATGGGAGAGAATGTTTCAATATAATCGACTCTAAGGGTTTGAGTATATCCCTTAACAAATGTCTGAGTGTATCCCTTTGCGACTAGCCTTGCTTTGTATCATTCTATATATCCATCTGTCTTGTGTTTAACAGAGAAGACTTATTTGCACCCGACTGTTTTTTTTCCTTTGGGTAATGGAACCAAGGTTCATGTTTGATTCTTTAGTAATGCTCTCATTTCTTCCTTTATTGCCTGTGTCCACTTGGGATCAGCTAAAGCTTCCTGAACTATAGTGGGAATATGACATGCGGGCAGCTCGTGTGAGAATGTCTTGAGAGGTTCAAGTAGCTTGTCGGTGGAAACATAGTTGGCAATTGGATACCTCGACCTTCTTTTCTCAATGTCTGGAGAGTAGTTGTTTAGTGGCTTGCCACGGTTATGCCTGAAAGGTAAGGTATACCCAGCAGACGTATCTATGTTATTCATAAATGAGGGTGTAGTGAAATTGCTTACCTCAGAAATATTCTCAGGAGATGGGTCTGCAGGCACTGAGAGATGGGGGGATTCGGGTTCTTTTCCTTATGATGTGAGCTCGGTTGTTGAAGGCACTCTAGATTCAGAGGATATGTCAGGCCCTGAAGATGTATTTGTTGATTTCTCACCAACTATTAGTGTGTCATTCTGATCTCCAAGCCAGTCAAAACTTAGTCAATTCAACTCTTTATCTAGTGTCTCCCCCTAAAGAGAAGAAGTGGATGCCGAATAAGGATAGAATGGTTTGGACTATAGAAAGGTGACATCCATAGTCACATAGGTACGCTTGGTAGCAGGATCATAGCAGTGATAGCCTTTTTTATGTGTAGCGTAACCTAAGAAGAGGCATCGAAGAGCACATGGGTCAAGTTTGGTGCGCTGGTTCTTAAGAAGGTACATATACACCACACACTCAAATATGCAAGGAGGGAGCATTAAGGTCGTAGGTAGAGAGACCGAGGCTGACAGAGATTGTAATGGGGTCTTAAAATTTAATATTTTGGAAGGAAGGTGGTTGATTAAATGTATGGCATTGGTAATATCATCGAGCCAATGTCGGGTAGGGACATGAGCGCCTAGAAGGAGAGCCCGGGCGGTCATAAGAATATGTCGATTCTTCCGTTCAGCGACTCCATTTTGCTGAGGGGTCTGAGGACATGAGGTCTCGTGAATAAGACCATGTTGTTGAAAATAGAAATGAAAGTGGTGATTAACATATTCACCACCATTGTCAGAGCAGAGAATCTGAATATGAGCGGAAAATTGGGTTTGAACCATAACATAAAATGACTGAAAGATACTAAACATTCCATCCTTATGTTTCATTAAATATAGTCAGGTCATCCGGATGCAATCATCAACAAATATCACAAACCACCATACACCAGATATAGTAGATAAATGAGAGGGTCCCCATACATCAGAATGAATTAAAGCAAAAGATGTATCACTTTTATTTATACTTAATGGATAAATAACACGATGAATTTTGGCTAAAATGAAAATATCACAGTGAAATTCAGAAGTTTCCATATTGGAGAATAAATTAGGAAATAAATGTTGTAAGTACCAAAATGACGGATGTCCCAAACGACGATGACGCAGCCAAATCTGTCGAGCCTTGGAACCAAGTGTAGAAGACACGTGATGCGCACAACCCAAGCTGAAATCTTCCATATAGTATAATCCCTCCTCTTAGTACCACGCTCAATTATCTCCTTGGTGAGAATATCATGAATAAGACAAAAATCGAAAAACATTAGCACGACACAATTTAGATCAGTAGTAACTTGGCTAACAGATAATAGTTTGTGAGATAAAGAAGGAACAAGCAGGGTATTGGGTAAATGAAGAGAGGGTGATAGGGTTATAGATCCAGCCCTTGTGACAGGTGAGGTTACTCCACTAGCATTCGCAATGCTGGTGCCCCTTGGAGGTGGGTGATGGGAGAAATCCGTGGGATAAAACGTCATATAATCCGTGGCCCCAGAGATAAGGAGTCAATCACTACTATCCACATCGTGACGATGACAAAGCAAAGCATGACAGAGGTTACATGAATCCTCAGGAGAGAAGTCCAATTTAGGTGAGGCAATAGGCAAGATAGAGAGAGATAAGGTTCGGCTGCTGCCACAGCGGCCTTTCTTATGCCTTCAGCCGTACCGTCTCGTTTTTTCTGGCTTGAAGCTCGTGCCACCAATCGGGGTACCCATGCAACTGGAAGCAGTTTTCACATGTTGCTTCGTATTGCCACAATGAGAGCATTTGAGACCATCGGATGAGGTACGGGCTTTAGAGGAAGATTTCCCAGTATGCTGAGAAGTCGATCCAGACAGTCCAAGCTTTAGGCCTTTCGAAGCAAGCACCGCCCTTGGATGTGGTTTGTGGTCGCCAGCGTTCATCACCACCTAGCAAAGAGCCTCCTTGCGGACATGAGCATATGCTTGTTCCACGTGGGGAACAGGTGCATCTGCAACACGTCGCTGCGAATATTGTCCAACCTATCATCAAGACCATTCAAGAATACATAAACCCGATCTTCTTGGAGAAGATTATTATAACGTTCAATATCGGCAGGGCACCCCATCAGATTGGGACATCAAAAATCAATCTCACACCAAAGACCTTGCAAATCGGTGTAGTATTTTTTCAAGGAGCCACCCGCTTGGCGGAGACGTGAGACGTGGCGCCGAAGATTATAGACTTGAGAGATATCGCCACCATTAAAATAGGTGATAGCAACTGAATCCCAAACCATTTTGGCCGTGAAAAATCGAATCAAATTGCCGATTAACGCCGGATCCATAAAGTTAATCAGTCATCCTTTGACAATGGCATTGTCAGTACGCCATTTGCGGAAGAACAGATCGGTCGGATATGGCGGAGGTAACCCGTCATTGATGTAGCCCAACTTGTCTTTGTCTGAGATGTACATCTCAACAACTTGGGACCATAAAGCATAGTTGAAACCATCTAACTTAATGCCGATCGGGACAACCGCAGGTTCAAAAAGCACGGTCGGGGCCTGAGCTTTGGACAGAGCTTCGGCCATTTTTGAGGTGAATATTTCAGAGAGCAACGCATTATGGTCGATGGAAGAGTCACCGGACTTCGTCGGGATTTTGGTGTCTCCCATATATGAAGGTAGCGGCGGAAGGAGGCTATGAACTAGGGTTAGATGTGAACCAAGAGTCAGAAATCGACTAGCTCTGATATCTTGTAAGATTTTCTATTATTGTATTTCTTTCATTTTCTTTTTACAGAGATATTGTACAAATATATAGGGAGATTAGCAACCCTATTCTTGGCTATACATAAATATTGTACAATCACGAATATAATCTTTATGATTTGTCTCTTAATTGACAACTCATTGATTGATTTGACAACTCACGCTAACAAACTTAACCTATTTTACTCAACCAACCTAGCTCATCTAACCCATTCAAATCATTCAAAATTGAATCAGGTCAATTCAAGCCAATCTAAGCCATTTAAAACCATCATTCAACAAATACAAGTCATCTCAACAGTCTAAATCTTATAGAGTAGGGTCGGAGTTGAAGATATCCAACAATCTCTTTTATAAAGAGTGTTAGGTCTCTTCTTCACCCCCCCCCCCCTCAGATCTCTATTTTGTTAATCACTTCACCTGATACACTTACTGATTATTATTTTTTTTACCTTACTAATAACTAGTCGTAACAATTATCCTCTCTCCAACCCATTGCTTCTCTAGTCTATCCGAGTGTATGCTCTATAGCTTGGCTTTTTTTTTTTTTTTTTTGGATTTTACCCATCAAAAACTCAAATTGATTAGGTTTTTTTAAAAAAAAAACTTACCATAAATAAACGGGTCCTAATAGATTGCCCTTTATAATCCCTCACTCCTACTCTTGAATTGAACATGCATCCATCATTCATATCATACATGCATTTTAAGTATCCTCATTGATGGTTGGAGAGAGAGAGAGAGAGAGAGAGAGAGAGAGAGAGAGAGAGATTGGAGGATAGAGAGTTGGAAACCCTCTTTCCTTTCTTATAGAAATTGGGAGCCAACTGCTTAGTAATGGTTAATCAATGGTAGTTGTTGGAGTGATAAATGGAGCCATGTTACTAATGCTTAGAGGTGTACACGAGTTGAGCCGAGCCGAGCTTTGTCCAGCTCGTGCTCAGCTCGGCTCGGCCTTTGAGCTCGAAACAGCAGCTCGTACTCGGTTTGAACAACAGCTCGTGCTCGGCTCGGTCGAGTTCGAGCCTGGCCAGTGGTTGTGGTCAGATGGGTTCCGCTACTCGGACGGCTGGAAAAAATGGAGAGAGTGGAAGATAGGACTCACTTTTGAAGAGAAGCTCGTCCGGACAGACGCTGGAAGAGGGAATGTCGCCGGGCGAAGAGTATTGGGCAGAGCTCGTCCGGACAGATGTTGGAAGAAGGAAATGCTCATCCGGAAAGACGCTAGAAGAAAGAAATGTCGTTGGACAGTCACTAGAAGAAGAAAATATAGCCGGACAGACGACCGATTTGGGCGATTTAGAGGCAGAAATGGGGCGATTTGTGCGAAAGGGAGGTAGAAAGGGTAGGGTTACTGGTTTGGGCGTACTGGGTAGGGCCAGGCGACTGGGAAGGGTTTTTTTTTTTTTTAAATCCTTTATCTACTAACTTAAAGTCGAGTCGAGCTTAATACTGAGTCGAGCCGAGTCAAGCTATGTCCAGCTCGGATTCGACTCGAAATGTTCCAAGCGCCCAAAATATGGCTCGATTCAGTTCGAACAGCGTTTCGATCCGAGTTGAGTTGAGCTTTTTCGAGCCGAGTCGAGCGAGTTACCAAGTTTAGGCTGCTCGTGTACAGCTCTATTAATGCTCTCGTAAAATCTTAATTGATTGTGATGTTGCAAGGTCTGCTAGAGGTTATTCTTCATTGGGTGAATCTTTAATGGTTATAATGGTGGATTTAGGTTGTTGGGCTTGTAAGTCACTTATCACCCTAAATCCCTATAATTTCTTAAATTTTTTTGTTGTAAGTGACTTACAGGTGAATTTCTTCCCCAAACACCACCTATGACTTACTTATTAAGTCACATTTTACCCAACTTACAAGTATCCAAACATGTAAATCTAGGGTTTTATTATTCATTTCTTAGGGTTGAATAAGAGAGAATAGAGCTTTTGAGGGAGGATTTCCTGGTTTAGCCAATGGCCCCACCAATTTCAGTGGGTGTAACGGTCCACACCATTATTTTTACATGCAACAATTGTTATAACCGTAATGGGATGCATAATGGCCTTTACACCCCTAAAATGGTAAAACATCATTTTCCCCAAAAAAAATCAAAAAAAAAGAGAAGAAGGAGGAAAAAAAATCATAAATATTAGAGGATTCCAAGTCTCTATTCTCTTGTAGTTTGGAATATGTTTACGATGGTATAATGGTCTAATATTTGGTAAGAGTATTGTCTTAACATTGCTCCACCAATGCACATCCTTAAGCATCTGACATCATTCTCTCAAGAAATTTTGAGAAAAACTTGAAATTAAATTCAGATAAATATTCCCGTTGATTAAAGGGACCACATGAATGCCCTAGATAGTCCCAAAATTCATGTAATGTATGCATTCATGCAGTAATACATATCCCTAAGCATTTGACAATGTTCAATTTAAGTAATTATATATTTAAAAAAGTTAAAAATTAAATTCACAATGAATGTTGTCACCAATTTTGGAGTCATTCAAATGCCCTCAAATCAGCCTGAAATTCACGCAAGTTATGAAACCCATCCCACTAATATATATATATATATAATTGACATCATGAATAATGTCACCAATTTAGGGGACCACTCGAATCTCCAAATTGGCCTCACTTCGTACTCATCCCACTAATGAGATTGGCCCAAAATTAGTGGACATTTATTGAATGGTGAAGAATGAAAAATATCCGATGGTCCTATTTAAAAAAAGAAAGTGTCTGCATATCAGTGATTGGGATTGTTCAAATAATTTAATTTTGGAATTGTAACTTAGAAACAACCAGTCTCATAATTTAATTGGCTAACTTTAAGTTAATGTGTGCATCATATACAATTTTTTAAAGTGCGAATTAGGTGAGGTAGGTATCAACTTAGTGGATGAGTCGTTCATAATGTGGGCCTGCCTTAGAGAAATTGTAAAAAGAAGAGAAGAGACCAAGATAGGAATTGCTTAAAAAGTTTAAGGATAAACTTGTCCCAATATTAGTAAAAAATGTTTACCACCTTGAGCCAAATAAACTCTTAAGAAAAAAGTAATCTCTCCAACACTTATTTTTAACAGCTTTTTGGTTAGTTTCTAAAACATTAAGCGGTAAAATTAAAAGTCTACGAAACAAGAATTTTAGGAGGTAACATTTTGTCTCAATCAGATGTAATGACATAACAAGCTTAAACTACACATGCCGTTTCTCTTTAATTCAACTGAGAATGCTATAAATTTGGATGGAGAATCCGTTGCAATTCAAGCAATAGAAGTTTGGAATGCAAGTTTTGATAATGAGATTGCTATCCAAAATATTGCCAAGAGGATACTGCTATGTACATTTTATCAAAACGAATCTTAGTGGAGGATTAAAATTTCTACCATGTATAATTCCAGATTGGATAATATTCTTTGACTCAGGTAAAAGGTCTATAGTTATTATTAACGAGATCTTTATTGGATTTGTTTGAGTCTTGTTGGAGGATGCAGATGGCCTCCTACCCTAATCCGTCCGGGGAGGGATCTGTGCGGCCCACCCTAATGTAAGTGTTTTATAAACCCCGTTCACCGCTTTTCTCAGATCATTTTAAGATATTATCCTAAAAATGAGGCACGTCCACAGCTCCAGTGGACCACACTAAAGAAAGCTGCACTGATAATGACACCCACCGTTGAAACCTTTCTAAGGGCCAACATGATGTTTTTTTACCATCCAACCTATTCATAAGGTCACGTAGATGTGGATGAAGTGAAAACACAAATATCAGCTTGATCCGAAACTTCTCCAGCTCCCAAGAAGTTTTTAATGGTGGAAGTTCAATCCCTACCTTGTGGTCCACTTAAGCCCAATACCTGCCTCATTTTTTGATTTATATCTTAAAATAATCTGGCGTGGATAAAATACTTACATCACAGTAGGACCCACAGAGCCCTGCCGGGACCGATTACTTGTTGGAGTGCTTACAAGGGATACTAGTGTTACGGGGCAAAAAAGAAAAAAAAAAACCTCTCCAGCAATTTCCTTTCCTTTCCAGGATAGGGGAGAGATACTAGACATGGTTCATGCTCGGTGGTATAAAATAGATCAATAGTCTGGATTACAGGACCATAGACTGCATTTGTCAGAGTTAGAAAACCCGTGTTCAGTGGGGCCGCCCAGATCAATGGGCTCGATTATGGGACCACGGACCACATTTGTCAGAATTAGAAAACCCACGTACAGTAAATCCTTGATGCATGTAATCAATATCCATACCGTCCATCTGTTTTGCGAAATCATTTTTCTATTTTGTTGTCCATCATCCATTTTTCTGACTCATTTAGGGTATGAACTCATAAAACGCAACAGATCCAGATCTTAGGTGGGCCATGTATCCATGACAGCGGTTGCGGCCCACTATCTGTGGGACCCCTTGGTGGATGGGTTAGATGCCCATGAGTAGCCCCATTCGCCATGGGACCCACTAAGATGTATGTATTGTATATTATGGTCTATGTGTTTTATACACACTGCCCATCTGTTTTGGCAGCTTAAAATGATCTGCCTAATGGCTCATTATATGTGTCGTGCATACACACCATCGGAGCCTTCTTTAGGCCCACTAGGATGTATGTGTTGCGTATACAAGATGTCCATTAGTTTTAGCAACTCATGTGGCCCACTTTGATGTATGTATTCTAAGCCTACGCAGCGTGGTGGGTCGTATGGGAAGACCTGTTTTGGGCCGAAAATGGAGTCGTTTCAAGGCCCAAAGGGATCGAAATTGCAAGCTAGTGTGTGGGTCACATGTGGAATCCAAACTAGGGAAAATTCCAAGTAAAATGAGGCCCGATGTCTCTTAATGTGTGGGCCATCTGATTTGTGAATCACCAACACTTGGGGCCTTTTTCAACATATGTATCGTGTTAGAGTGTGTGGATGTAGTCAGGGGTGGCTCAACATTTTTGGGAGCCTTAGGCAAGTCATAAAAATGAGGTTTTTTTAGTTTAAAAAATAAAAAAATTTAATAAATTCAAAATTAAACCATAAATTTGCTCCTTATCTTTTTAGATGCAAAATTAAAGGTCATTGATATGGACAGTTTTAAGCAGATTTTTTAGCCTAAACATGCCAAGTTGATATTGGTCTACCATTGTACAAACAATGATGGTCTAGTTTAGACTATTTTGGGCCCTCAACAATACTATTAATTTTTGCATATCAAGAACCTAGCTACTGGTCTAAAATGAACAAAATTTATTGCTAATATTTTGTCTAGATTGGACATTTTTTATGACCTGGATTAGGTCCAGAATGGGTGGCCCACCATGGACATTAAGCCTTGCCATCAAACATATATTATATATAATATATAAATAGTAGTTCAAATTTCATAGTAAGAAATGACCAAGTTATGAACCACTCATACAAACTGAAAAGTATTGCATAATGAGATTTTAGAAGAAGAATTTATTGAGAATGATGCTATTATTTTAAAAAGAGACGATAAAGTTAGACTGTTATTATTGAATTTGTTTTTTATTTTCAATTTCAAATTTGTAAACTAATTTATAAATGTTCCGTAGGCTTTTCAACAAGTTTTATTTCAAAAAATTTAGCTTTTTTTTTTCCTTCTTAATTTTAATTTTGCTATAATATAGGACCTTCATAATTAAGAAATTTTAATTTTGCCATAATATAGGGCCTTCATAATTAGGGGGCCTTAGGCGATTGCCTCACTTACCTACTCCTTTGAGCCGCCCCTGGATGTAGTTACATGACAATATGTATGGTTTGGTTTCTTGATTCTATTCGACCCATTAGCAATATGTATATAAAATATTATTCTTTTGACGGTCCAAGGGCCCGTCACTTGTATCTTTGATGGTCATGGGACTCCACTTAGTGAAGACCAATCTTATAGTAATATGAATGTTCAAATCATGATTATGGACTGCACCGACCATGTGGACCATTGGAATGAATGTTTGGGCAAGTTATAAACTTGAATGATGATACTTATGACATGATTAGTAGTAGTTAGATAAATGCGATGTGCTTGTGAACTAAATTCATGGGTCTTGGGCAATTGAAGGAATAGCCTTTGAGTACGGGGCTGGGCCTTAGGCAAGCCCATTGAAAGCTAGAAATAAAAGAGATCAGAAATATGAGGCTTAGGGGCAAGTGAATAAGCCAAATTAATTGGCCTAATAGGCTACTTAGTCAAAGGCCCAAGTGGGCCTGTGAATCTTGGAATGGGATATGATGAGATTAAAAGGTATCACACTACCTATATGTTTGCTTGGAATTCATTCCTTTTGTAAGGAAATGAGAAGGGCTAGCATGGTAAGACTGAACCTATGGGCTTCACTTTTACCCCTTGCATATGAAAGATGATATGCTAGCATGACTTGTATGACTTGGCTACATGAGTACTCATGCATGAAAATATTATTATATCATATTGGGAGGATGGTTTATAAGGCGGCCTCACGATGACTAGTTAGATGAAATGGTTGAATAGTTTGTGTTAGGCCATGGGATGGCCAGCTTTGAAGATAATGTTGAGAAGAATGAGAAGGGTACACAATTGTCACCCTAAGCATAGATCCCATATCTGGAGATGCCTACCCTCTAAGAAACCTGTTTAGGTTGGTACCAGTTGTGTCCTCAGTGGTCGTTAGTCAGGTGAGGGGTGAGCACAGTATGTTTGGTGAAAGAGACCATTTTCACTGCTGTGTACTGTCTCAAGAAAGAGGGTGGAGGCATTTCATTCCTACTGCCAAGGTTGGGTGGGGTAAAATAAATTTGGTTCTGCCATTGTTAATGTTGAGGCAAGGACCCGATGAGAAAGGAGTTAATGTGCCTAGACTTGACTTTTTAGAAATACGCCACAAACTGGTGTGGAAGATATTGAATTGCACTTGGGGTATGTTTGATTTTCTAAAGCAAATGTAAATGCATGGGAAATAGGTAATAATTATTTTCTGTGGTAATTACCACACCAATCCCAAGGGTTGATTTAGCTCATACTTTTTTTCTGACTTTAAAATTGGAGATGCTGCCAAATATATGTGGGGCCCACCGTGACGTATGTGTATTATCCATACCATCCATCTGTTATGCCAACTGAATTTAGGGCATGAGTCAAAAAATGAGGCAGATTTAAAGTTCAAGTGGACCACCGACTGTTAAAAACTTATTGGGGCCACTGTTTACTTTGGTGTGGGCCACTTGAATGTTGGAACTGTCTCATTTTTTGGCTCATGCCTCAAAATATTCTGGTAAAACGGATAGATGACGTGGATGTGTCATTTACATCACGGTGGGGCCCACAAGTTTAAGCCAGTCCTTTGGAACCCTTTTTAGAAACAGAAATACTTGCCTATTTTCAACGGGGTTAAATTGTAATAATTGGTTATTTATGGGGCACGTACAATGAATTTGGAAAATCAAATGGGCCTTTATATGTAATGATTGAGGTTTATGTGAAGGAAATGATAGGCTGCTTATATATGTTTGTACAAGGATGATAAGTTAGCATTTGAACCATGCACTATTAATACATTTCTCACTGAGAACGGTATATGTGCAATTAGGCCGTCATGTGCCTATTTGTATTGGCTAATATTTTGGTTAGGTATAGGACTACATCCCCGATCATATTGTATATTAGTTACATTCATTACTTATTATGACATGCTCGCCGGTGATAACATACTTAGATATTTACTTATTTTATACCCTTGTCCATTTCTTACATAGTATACTCATTGGGCATGTGAAGCTCTTGCCATGTTTTCTCTCATTTTCCGTGAAGCTATTATTAAGCCCACTAAGAGCACCTGAGGCTTAGCCTGCTTTTTAATTTTATGCTCTTTTTTTTTTTAATTTCAAATTGCAATATTAGATGGATAATTGTATCTTTTGGATTCTAGAGAATTATATGACAATATAGCGTGACTCATGCATATCCATGATGTACGTCTTGATCTAGGGACCCTCGTGTAAGAACAACATAAAAATCAGCTTAATCCAATGTCTCAAGGCCCTATAAATATATATTTCTTATATCATAGAATGCCAACTCTTGATAGCATTATGGGCCAATGAAAATATAGATTCACATCATTTTTAAAACAAAACTTTATTCTAACTAGTCCATTTTTGTGAATGATTCAGATCCTTCATTATGTGTGATAGCATCTACTATACCAGGAATATCAATGAACCCAATTATTGCAATTGCTCAGGATACCCTCTTTTAGCTTCTAGGGTCTATTTCTTAGTTCAAGATCCCTTTTACTAATTGGAATAAAAGAATTAGTAGATCTGTTCCGCCCAAAATGGAAATGGGCTGGGGTTATGAACTTATAATCATGGAATCGACTCGATCATCAGATTTTAAGTTCGTTCCACACCGGACCAGACCAAAATAGGGTTATGTACATTCATAAGGGTTATGTACACTCTCATTATGAGAAGGGGTCATTCAAGCATATGTAAATAGATACTATGTTTACATATGGATCCCTACGTCGTTACATTCCATTTAGGATTAGGAATAGGCGTAAAATGGACCCGCTTTTTACATATCTATCGTTGTTTAGGTACCATATTAACTTCTTTGGACTTCGATTGAATCGAGAAATCGGTTTGATTGTACATCTTTTTGATATATATAAGGTATCCTCCGGATAATTCAAATCGAAGCAATTTGATGTCCGACTCGGGCCTATATGACATGACCGATCGATGATCTGATCTGATTGTCTTACAACTTATCAAGCTCAAGCCTGACCGGTCGCGGCCCAAGTTTCAGACTGAAATCATGGGCTAGAGATATGCTGGTCGGCCCAACTAGTGAGCTATATATATATATATATATATATATATATATATATATATATATATATATATATATATATAGGGAAAAGGTACTATACGCTCGACCTTATGGTAGCACTCCGTAAGGTCGACTGGTGGCAGCCGGATGAACGTTGGATTTGAGTTTAATGGGCTGATCTGTCCATTGGACCACTTCCCGAGATCCTCAATGGCTGAAATTTAATATGTACGGTTAATTTACGGCCCTCATCTCATGTATGAAGTTTCGAACTGATCGGATAGCGGGAACCATATGATCTTGCATGCTGGACCCTTTTCGGCCCCTTTGGCTTGCTTACCTCAGATCCCAGGCGTGTAAAATCTTCATTATTGGTTCTCTGGAGTCCATCCCGTGCTCTGGAGACTTTGGATCATGAAATCCATGCCTTTAACATCAATTTTCAATTAACGCTCCTGACTCCATCCTGTAACAAAAATACAATTAAAATACTCCATTAAGCATTATCATATACGTAAAATCGGCTAACTAGGGTCCGATACACACATCAGTTGAATGGGATGGAACACAGAAAGGTGGCCCACCTGCATGGTTGCGACAGAAATACCTACCATACCATTGACAGTTTTCCTTTTTTCTCCATTGAATGTGGACGGTTGTTTAAACTCTCTATTCACAGGCCCCAATAAAAGCAGTTAAGATCACCCGACAAAGGAAATTGCTGAACCATGTCCTATCCATCACAGGCTTCACCAGATGAACAGTCTGGATCAGCAAAAGGTGGGCCTATCTATAAAGTTACTGTGGGAGAAAATACACAATTCATTCTGTTGAGCATCGTGTAATACCTCATAATACCCCATTCGTCAAACAGGTCGAAGATCATCCATGCAATTCAAAGGGCATATTTTTAATCAAACTATCTTCAATCAATAAAATCAAAATCCCCAAAAATGAATAAGATTCCATCACGTAACTAATTTTCCGCCTAAAATATGGAGCATATTTCAATCCTACGCATTCCAATTTGCAAATTTCACACCCAATCCAAGAAACAATCTTCTACACAGAAATAATTTGCACGCATTACAACAGAAATCAATATTCCACTTCCGTCGATTCTCTCAATTTCCATAGGATTGGATCCGCCGCGGCAGCAGCTGATAGTAAAAACAGAAAAGGCCTAAAAATCCATTTTTTGAGCAATCATCATCCACGATCTAAAGAATCAACCGACCAAACTAAAACCAACGATTGTGATTCAAAGCTAGGAAGAATCCAGATTTCAAATGTAAATCAATCTTCTCGAGAAGAATCTGATGCGGTTACAGACCTGACAAGAGGGCACGTTTGGAGAAGGCCAATCGCAATCGTCTTCATCGTCGTTTTCGATTCCTTGGAGGGAGTCTCGATCGGATTAGTAATCCTGCTCGTCGTCGCTGCTCATCGAATCCGCCATCGGAGAAAGAGGGAAGAGAGAGAGAGGCTACACGGGGCGTCGGGTGACGGATTGAGGGAGAGAGGGCCGCTTGCAGACGTTTAGGGAGAGAGAGAGCCGGACGGACAGGGTAAAACAACCTTTTAAGCGGCCGTGTACGTGCTCGACCTTACCATAACCGGTTTCACCGGTTTTCTTCCTTCGAACTGCGCTTAAATCTCAACCGTTGGTTTCAAAAACTCAAATCCAACATTCAACGTGCTGCCACCAGTCGACCTTACGGAGGGTTACCGTAAGGTCGAGCGTATAGTACCTTTTCCCATATATATATATATATATATATATATATATATATATATATATATATATATATATATATATATATATATATATATAAACAGCTACACGCTGCACCAAACAGCGTGCAAATTGCACGCTGTAAGGCAACAACATGTAACCGTTGCAGCTGCTTGCTGCAGCGTGTGGGGTCCCCTATAGATCCCTCCTTGATGATGTATTCAATATCCACGCCGTCCATTTGAAGCCCCAGATCATTTTAAGGCGTGAAAACAAAAATGAAACAGATCAAACCCTCAATTTGACCACACCGTATGAAACAGTGGAGATTGACGCCTACTATTGAAAATCTCTGACCCACTGTGTTGTCTGTGATAAATCCACCCTTCCATCCACTATTTTCCAGCTCATTTTAGGAAATGAGCCCACAGGTGTAGCAAATCCAGATCCTGGGTGGGCCACATCATAAAAAATAGTGGAATGACGACCTCCACGGCCCACACTTAACACCTTTCTTGGACCTTGGGTCCTGCACGCCGTGGAGCCCACCTTGATATGTATGTTATATCCATGCTGTCCCCACCAGTGGCAGCGTGTGGACCCACTCGCCATGGGGCCGATATAATGTATGTGTTTTATATATGTTGTCCATCCATTCTGGCAGCCCAAATGGCCCACCTTGTTGCATGTGTTGCACATGAGCACTATTGAAACCTTCTTTAGACTCATCTAATTGTATGTGTTGTATATGCTTGATGCCCATCAATTTTCGCAGCGAATGTGGCCCACTTTGATATATGTATTCTAGGGCCCACTTTGCATATTCCTTGGGCAGCGTGGTCGGTTGTATGACAAGGCCCATTTATGCAAAAAAATGGAGCCATTTCAAGGCCCAAATGGACCAAAATTGTGAGCTAGTGTGTACTACATATGTAAAATATTATTCTTTTGACAGTCCAAGGGGGCTTCAAGTGTATCTTTGATGGCCATAGCCCCTGACTTAGTGGAGCCTAGTCTTATGATGCTATGAATGTTCAAGTCATGATCATGGACCACACTGACGGTTTGGATCACCCAGATGGATGTTTGGGCATGTTGTAGACTTGAATGATGATACTTGTAACATGATTAGTAGTTAGATGAATGTGATATGGTTGTAAACTAAATTTATGGACATTGGGCACTTGAAGGAATTGCTTTTGAGTATGGGCTTGGGGCTTAGGCAAGGTCATTGAATGCTAGAAAGAAAAGAGATGAGAAATATGAGCTGAAGGGCAAGTGAATTAATATAATCGATTGGCCTAATAAGTTACTTTGTGGAATGCGACATGATGAGATTGAAACGGTGTCTTGCATGAACATTTAGACTTTTGCTTGGATTTCATTCCTCGGGGAAATGACAAGGGCTAGTAAGATAAGACTATACCGGCCGATGGACTTCGGTTTTATTCAATCATGTGTGAATGACAATATGCTAGCATAACTTATGTGATGGTGTTACATCATATTGATTTGATGATATATGTGGTGGCCTCGTGATGGTCAGTTAGAAGAAATGGTTGAATGATTTGTGTTGAGGCCGGATGGCCAGCTTATATGATATTGTCAAGAAGAATGAGAAAGGTGCACGGTTGTCACCCCGAGCATAGATCTCATAATTAGAGACATCTATACTCCAAGGAACACGTTTAGGCTGATACCAACTGGGTCCTCTTCTGTCGTAGGCCAGGTGGGGGTGGGCATAGTAGGGTTAGGCACAAGAGTTCATGTACACTGCCAAGACTAGAAAGGAAAGAGATATAATGAGCCTACCTACCATTATGTGCCGGGTTGAGGATGAGGGTAGAGGTATTTTATTCCAACTGTTAAGGCCAGGTAGTTGAAACAAATTTGATTCCTCCATTGTCTAGCATGGGCTCGAATGGACAAGGGATTGATGTGCCCAGACTTGACTATTTGGAAATGTGTTCCACACTTGTGCGGAAAATGTTGGGCTGCATTTGTGTGGAATGATTGAAATCTATGTAAGAAAATGACAATTGTTCAAAGATATGTTGTATAAAGGAAGGTAAGTTAGCATTTGAACCATGAGTCAATTTGTACATTACTCGTTCGGGTTGGTAGATATGCATTTAAAAGAGGATGTGCTTATTCATAGTAGCTAAGATTTCGGTTATGTATGAGACTAACCTATGATTAGGAGTTTAATTAACACCTTGAAACTAGCTATCGAAATTAGGTATGAGACTATCTCGGTTAGAAGTTCTTTATGCTAGACCCCATAACCTAAGAACCATACACTACTACCCTGATCACTTCGTATATTGATTATATTACTTATTATAATATGCTCATCGATGATAACATGCTTAGATGTTTATTTGTTTTATACCTGTGTTCATTTCCTATATGGTATATGTTGCACAGCACGTCAACAACGCAGTGAACCGAGATCCAATCTCTGGTCTCACCCACAAACGATAAACAAGAAGAAATATAAACTAGAAAAGAATCAAAGCATACCAAACAAACCACAAGACAAGATATACGTAGAAAAACCCCAAACAAGAATAAAAAATCATGGATGCAAAATTCCACTATGAAGAAAAACAAGGATTATAAGGCAATATACTGACCTCTCCCTTGAAAGTACAGAGAAAATCCTTTGCCCACACCTTGGAATAACTCTCATAATACCTAGAAAAGCCCTAGGGACCCCTATTTATAGTTTAGGCAACTCCCCTTTCGTACCTCTGCGAAAATCGACTTAAAAATCCGCAATCCACATCAAATTCGGAAACCAATCTGCGTAACCTCGACTGGTCGAGCAAGCTGCTCGACTGGTCGAGCGGACCCTCGACCGGTCGAGCATGGGCCACGACCGGTCAAGCACCTCAAAACCCAAAACTTGATGCTCGTTGGACTTTGAGTCGAGTCAGCCCTTAACTGGTCGAGTGGGCCACTCGACCGGTTGAGCAGGGCACTCGACTGGTCGAGCAGCCCCCAAATGTGGCTCCACATCTTAACAATCTCCCACTTGGAGACGTATCGTACCTTTGTCTTCTTCATCCGGAGTGCACCACCTCCCCGTCTTCAAGCTTGAAGACCAATCAAAGCTTAACAGAGCTTCAGCTTCTCCGTTGACCGCCTTGGTCAGCATATCCGAAGGTTTCTCACTTGTATGAATCTTCTCCAGAGCAATCGATCCATCTTCTAGTAACGAACATATGAAGTGATATCTGATGACAATATACTCGGTCCTTGAATGAAAGAATGAATTCTTAGCCAAGTGTATTGCACTCTGACTGTCACTGTACATCTTACAATCTGTTTGCTTCTTACCCGACTCTTGAAATGAAACCTTGCATCCACACCTTCTCCTTGCACGCTTCTATAGCCACAACATATTCTGCTTCCGTTGTACTGATAAATACTATCTTCTGTAACTGAGAGACCCAACTAACTGCAGTACTACCCAAAGTAAAGACATAACCTGTAGTGCTTCTTCTGCTGTCGATATCTCCTGCCAAATCTGAATCTACGTAACCTTGTAGCTTAATTTTCGATCCCCCATAGCACAACCTTATATCCACAGTACCTATCAGGTATCTAAGGATCCACTTCACAGCTTCCCAATGTTCCTTCCCGGGGTTGTTCATGAACCTGCTAACAACTCCCACTGCTTGAGCGATGTCTGGCCTCGTGCTCACCATAGCATATATGAGATTCTCAATAGCTGACGCGTATGGGACTTTAGCTATGTAGTCCTGTTCCTCCTGCGTCTTTGTACCTTGCGCCTTAGATAACTTGAAGTGGTTGGCTAATGGAGTGTTAACCAGCTTAACACCTCCCATATTGAATTGATCAAGTACCTTGGCTATCTACTCTACCTGTGACAAAACTATTTTCTTATTTTCCTTATCACGTTTTATCCTTATGTCTAGGATTTGTTTTGTAGCTCCTAAATCCTTCATGGCAAATTCTTTAGACAATTGTCTTTTGAGATCTGAGATGTCCTTCATGTTTAAACCAGTCACAAGCATATCATCAACGTATAGAAGAAGGATGATGTACGACGTATCAAACTTCTTCAAATAACAACAATGGTCTGCATGACATCTCCTAAAACCGTTTCCCGACATGAAACTATCGAACTTCTTGTACCACTGCCTCGGGACCTGCTTCAGGCCATATAGACTCTTTTTCAGTCTACACATCTTGTTCTCCTTTCCTGGTGCCACATATCCTGTCGGCTGATGCATATATATTTCTTCTTCAAGGTCCTCATGAAAAAATGTTGTCTTAACATCTAGCTGGTCTAGATGTAAGTTCTCTGTAGCCACTATACTCAAGACCATGCAAATCGTAGACATTTTCACTACCGATAAAAATATTTCAGTGAAATCGATACCTGTCTTTTGTTAAAACCTTTTCACAACCAATCTGGCCTTGTACCGTTTCGAACCATCGTGCTCCTCCTTCAGTTTGTAAACTCACTTGTTATGAAGAGCTTTCTTACCCTTAGGTAGAGTAACTAGCTCTCATGTACGATTAGACTCAAGAGAGTCTATCTCATCATCCATGGCCTGCTCCCACTTAATCCGTGTATCTGACTGTAATATCTCTTCAAAACACTCTGGTTTACCATTATCTGTCAACAGTAGGTAATGTAAAGAGTGTGAGTATCAGACCATGGGTCTCCTCTCCCGAGTAGACCTTCTCACAATCGGTGTCTGTGGCTCTACCTCATAATACTCCTGTGCATGATCATCCTTTAGCACTGTAACACCCGTGTCCGGTAACTCTTCCAACTCTACGAATTCTTTCTCCTCGGCCTTATTTTCCTGCACACTGTCCTTATACATCACTTTTTCATTGAAGAGTACGTCCTTTCTTCTGATGATTTTTCTATTTTCTGTATCACAAAACCTTTAGCCAAAATCATGCTGCCCGTAGCCTATAAACGTGCACCTCTTGGACTTCGCATCCAGCTTGTTTCTGTGCTCTACATCGATGTGAATATATGAAGTGCAACCGAACACCCTGAGATGTGCAAGGTTCACTTCTTTCCTAGTCCACGTTTCTTTTGGTAGCCCACCATCCAATGGTGTTGAGGGACTTTTATTGATGAAATATGTGGCAGTATTCACAGCATCTGCCCAAAACGTCTTAGGCAACCCTGCATGTAGTCTCATGCTCCTAGCGCGCTCAAGGATGGTCCTGTTAATGCGCTTAGTCACACCATTCTGCTGTAGTGTCCCTGAAATCATTTTCTGATGTTTAATTTCATTTGCTGCACAATACTCCTCAAATTTCTTATCACAGTACTCTCCCCAATTATCTGATCTGAGACATTTTACTGTTTTTTCTATCTCGTTTTTTACTATTATTTTCCACTTCTTAAATACATCAAATACGTCAGATTTGTACTTTAAGAAATAAACCCATAGTTTTCTACTAGCATTATCAATAAAAGAAACAAAGTAATGTCAGCCACTAAGAGATGATACCTGTGTTGGTCCCCACACATTAGTGTGTACAAGATCCAACAGATGCGTCTTTGGAGCGCGTCCTGTCTTCTTGAAACTTACCCTCTTCTTCTTGCTATACACGCAGTCCTCGCAAAATTCCAAGTCAATAGACTTCAGCCCCAGTAACTTCCCTTTTGACAATAGCACTTTCATCCTTTTCTCACTCATATGTCCTAACCTGTGATGCCATAACTGCTCATTCACTCCAGTTGATGCGACTGTGAGTGAACTATACAATCCTGAAGTCACGTATAAAGTACATTCCTTCTTGCCTCAAGATATCACCAAGGCACCTTTTTGATCTTCCAGGAATCACTGGTGAATGTCGTCACATAACTGATATCTGTCAACTGCCCCACTGAGATCAAGTTACGTTTCAAACTTAGTACATGTCTGACATCCTTCAATTTCAAAGTCGTTCCGTCTTTCTGATTTACATGAATGTCTCCCTTTTCAACGATACTGCACAGCTCATCATCACTCAGGAGACTCTCCCGAAGTCACTTGACATATAATTACGTAGAACTTCCTTACATTAAGTGACATGAAATAAAGCACCCGAGTCTATAACCCAAGACTCATTCATCGCATCAAGAGAGAGATCAACACCTCTATGTCACTCTCTTCAGATAGATTCACTGAATCCTTTCCGCCTTGAGAGTTTCCTTCTTATTTCTTGAGCGCCCTGCAATTACGTTTAATGTGCCCCTTCTTCCCGCAATGCCAACACCCGTCTTTGTCTTTCAGTCCCTTGGACTTCTTCCTTGACTTAGAACGTCCGTATTTATTGCCTCCTTTGTTCAGCGATCTTCCTCTTCTTTCAATGTTTAGAGCATTTCCTGAATCCTCTGAAACTCCTGATGCCTTTCTTCTACATTCTTCGCTAAGAATTAGATCGGCCACATCATCAAATTTCAGCTTTGTCGACCTTGAAGAATTGCTCACAACAATCACCAAACCATCCCAATTGTCTGGCAGACTGGACAAGATCAATAATGCCCTGAACTCATCCTAAAAAATAATGTCAACGGATTCCAACTAACTCATGACTGTATTGAACTTGTTTAGATGTTCAGCTACGCTCCCACCATCTGATATCTTCATGTTGAATAGCTATTTGATAAGACGAACCTTATTAGACGCTGAGGGTTTTTCATACATGGTGGTTAGGGTTTCCATTAATTCTTTTGTAGTTTTCATCTTGGATATATTGAAAGCGACAGTTTTAGACAGAGAGTTGGATCGTTCCTAAAGATTTTCGATCCAATAAAAACTATTCATCATATGTCATCTTTTCTGGTTTCTTCTCTTTTCCTCTTAGAGGAATATAGAGGTCCTTCTGATACAAATAATCTTCCATCTGCATCTTCCAGAACGCAAAGTTTGAACCATCAAACTTCTCAATTCTAGTCTTCCCTTCTTCCGTCATCTCTCATAATAGAACTAAACTAATAGCTCTGATACCAGTTGTTGCGCAGTACGCCAATAACGTAGTGAATTGAGATCCAATCTCCGGTCTCACCCACAAACGATAAACAAGAAGAAATATAAACTGGACAAGAATCAAAGCATCCCAAACAAATTATAAGACAAGATATACGTAGAAAAACCCCAAACAAGAGTAAAAAATGACGGATGCAAACTTCTACTATGAAGAAAAACAAATATTATAATACAATATACTAACCTCTCCCTTGGAAGTACAGAGAAAACTCTTTGCCCACACCTTGGAATAACTCTCATAATACCTAGAAAAGACCTAGGGACCCCTACTTATAGTTTAGGCAACTCCCCTTTCGCACCTCTGCGAAAACCGACTCAAAAATCCGTATTCCGCATCAAATTCGGAAACGAATCTGCGTAACCTCGACTGGTCGAGCGGACCCTCGACCAGTCGAGCATGGGCCACGACCGGTCGAGCACTTCGAAACCCAAAACCTGATGCTTGCCGGACTTTGAGTTGAGCCGGTCCTCGACTGGTCGAGTGGGCCACTCGACCGGTCGAGCGGCCCCCAAATGTGGCTCCACGTCTCAACAGTATACCCACTAGGCTCATGCCACGTTTATTAAGCATAGTTGGAGCACCTAAGGCTTAGCTTGCATTTCTATTTTGCGTATTTTTATTTTAAAAGATTGAGTGTAATATTGGATGGATGATTATATCTTTTGGATCTGGATGTGCTTTGGATTTATGGGGATTGTTGGGATTATTCATGTTAAAATAGATTAATTAGCTTAAGATAAAATATCTCAAAAGAAACGAAAAGAGAAAAGAAGAATATTCCATTATTATAAACTAGATTTGGAGTTCGAGGTTTTGTGAGCCCATTCGTCAAGTTTGGTACATGATAATGAAAAATTAGAAACACTTTACCATGAAAAACTAGGTTCACAGTTCGAAAACTTAGTAAGCCCGCTCGCCATACTATAGGCATAACATCATTGCACCAAAAAAAAATAAAATTACCCCTATTGGTGCCGGATTCAAGAGTTGAAAAGTAACATTTCTGGTTTCCAAATAAATGTGTGACAACCTGGTATATGATCTTTCAAAATATATGGACGGCTTAGAAAAAATACATTTATCACGGTGGGCCCCACAGAGACCTTGATAGCACCGTTTGTCTTTAGCCAGGTAATGATAGGGGTAGTACCCAATCCGTGCCCCTTGCAGTGCGTAAAGAGTTAGAGTATCATGCAATTCCACTGGATCATTTTCTTGGACTCAGATTACTTAGCGGAGAACATAAACTTGGGTGATGGGGTATACATGTAAAATCTCTGTGGCCCCCACTATGATATGTGTTTATCCATGTCGTCTATTCATTTTTCAAATCAATTTAGGGGATGAGCTAAAAAATTTGGGCAAATCTATGTTGCTAGCAATTCAATCAAACATGGTGCCACACATGTGATCGGGTGCATGCATTCAAAATTTGTGTGTGATTATGATGTGTGGGCATCCCAGAATCTACTTGACTTAATGTTTGACTGAACACTATGCTACCACATTGAGACTAATTAATTAGACACTGAATGTAGGGATCAAACTATCCTCTTAACCACCAGTTGTGATTAATGACAAAGCGATATATGAAAGTGTGGGGATTAGCCCTTCCGAATGGATTCTTTTTTACCTTGTGTTTAAGGACTTTTTTTTTCACCAATAAAAATAATATATACTTCTTAAAAGAATAAAGATAAGCAAATAAATAAATAAAAAATAGTTGAACAATGCCAATTTCATTAATTGAATATGCTGCCCATTACAATGACAAAGTACTGAAAGTAACCTAGAGAAATAAACAATCGAGAGATAAATTAAATCACTAACCCGCCTATCGGAACCGATGATCAAGGAGAATGGTCAGCAAAATGTGACTAAATAGGTGTGATCGCCTAAGTAAGAACTCAGTTGATCGAGATCCAACAACTTAGGGTTGAGGATTTTTAATCTACTCCTAAGATACTGTAGCGGTAGACTCTAGACAGTAGTGATTTATGTTAGAGCTAAGTTAAGCTATGTTAAGAAAGTGAAGGATAAATTGAAAAGTAAAGAAGATGGATGTTGTATTTGGCGTAGGGCCTCAAGCTCTTCTTCGTATGCTCCTTATATATATTGTCGAGGTGGCAAAACCCTCTATGGGTTTCCTTATTGATCTTGAATCTTCCGCGTAATCAGCTTGTAATCCTAATAGGAAAGACTCTAGATGAATCCGAGATTGCTCGCTTCTCGGATCTTCTTCTTGTATTTGATCCCTCTATGTGAGATCTTTGTGGCCCATTAATTGGATTTGGAATCAATATCGAACCACCTCTTGCATTTGACCCTAGGTCCACTTCCTTGATGGTTTGGAGTGCTAGAGGGGGTAGATGGGCTCAATCCACCCAATACCGATCTATTATCAGACGAGTCGGATCTTTCATCGGGCTCTCCCATTCTCTTAATTTTGATTATTATATGAAGAGGGGCCCAATCTACTAGTGTGTCCATATTCTCTTGATATGGGTTTGAACCATAATCAAAATTTCTTGGATAAGAGTCTGATCTTTGGAGATTCGAAACTTTCTCGAATGTCACAAACTCTTTGAGTGTCCCTAGGAAAATATTTTATTTTATAAGGACCGTGAGAGATGGCCTCACCAATGTATCATATCCTAATCTGTGATAGGATATGTTCTCTCGGTGGGTCTTTTAAGACATGCCGGGCACAATGCCTTATTGATTGGCTCGCTAATTGTGGCCACATGGCATGTGATGGTCCACTCCCTAAAAGGCATGCGTAAAGGTCCCTTAAAGGCAACATAAGGGTATGTGGCACCGCATTAATAACGAAATGTGTAACTCCAAAGTAAGATAAACTAAAGATATCTTCGGGTGCAAGTATGATTTTCATGAATATCAAACCCATATTGTCAACACGTGAAGTCTTCATAATGGTCTACGTTAAGGTGCTAAAAATGGATGTAAACAAACTAAAGCTCAAATAGAACACACCACAGGAAGGAGTGGGGATTGAATGCCTATAATTGAAAACTTCTTGGCAGTTACAAAAGTTTTGATCAAGCTAATATTTGTATTTTACTTTCACCTGTGTTCATATGACCGTTTGAATAGGTTGGGTTGCAAATAAACATAACGGTGGGTCTAGAAAGGTTTCAACGGTGGCGTCATTATCCCAGTGCTTTTTATGTCGTGGTCCACTTGAGCTTTTGATCTACTTCATTTGGCTTGTGCTGTAAAATGATCTTAGAAAATGAATGGATGGGGTGGATAAAACGCGTATCACGGTGGAACCCACCCAAGCCACTCCACTTTGCTCGCATGTAAGGTTTCATTGGAAACCATCACATGCTAGCAAGATATTATGAGCGCAGCTTCAGTGGATCCCCGGATCCATCGAGGTGGGTGGATCTTTGACTTTGGACATATCATTTTAGGGCATGAAGAAAAATGAAGCAGATCAAAATTTAAGGTGGACCACACCACAGAAAACAATGGTAATTGACCATTAAAAGCTCTTTATGGGACATAAAAGTTTTGGGTTAAGCTGACATTTATTTTCTCCCTCATCTAACTCTTTGTGAACTTATCAACAGGTTGGATGGGAAATAAATATTCTGGCTGGTGCCCAAGAAGTTTTTAATGGTGGGTATTCAATAACCATTATTTCATGTGGGATGGTCCACCTAAGATCTGGATCTACTTTAGCGATCCATAGTGAATGATAAACTTTGGGGTCACTTTTTGACAATCAAATGGTGTCCGAATGAGATGATTTTAAAATCATTTAAAATTTTATCAAAATATCTTTTTAACAAGCACAATATCACCCAAATTGAATATGTATCGATGGAGTTACGATTGCTTTCTTGGAATTGGTGGCCTATAGTGAATATTTATGATTCATAGTGAAAATATCGGCGATCTACAGTGAATATTGGTGATCCGCACTGAATATTGATGATTTGATCCAAGTGAATATTGACGATACACACTGAATATCGACAATCCACAATGAAAATATCGATGATCCACACTAAATATCAACAATCCACAATAAAAATATTGGTGATCCATAATGAATATCGACGATCCATAGTGAAAATATTGGTGATCTATATTGAATATCAACAATCCATGGTGAATATCGGCAATCCATAGTGAATGTCGATGATCCACACTAAATATCAGTAATTCACAATAAATATTGATGATCCACCATACAACATTCATCCACTACGATATACTTTTATCTTAACATTATTTCATTATAAAAAATCATTCAACATTCATCACATTCATCCATTACAACATTCTTTCACTACAACATTCTTCCACTACAAAATTCTTTAATTGCAACATTCTTCAATTACAAAATTCATCCATTACAATATTCTTCCATTACAAAAAATTATCCATTACAGTATTCTTCCATACATCCCTTTCACTGGCTCCCACCATTCATACCCCCTAAAAAAAAAAAAAAAAACCTAAAAATTTAGGAAAAGGAAATATGAAAGAATGAAGGAAGAAGGAAGAGAACTAAAAAATACTATCTTTCCTAGGGGTGTACACGAACTGACCTAGCTCTGTTAGCTCGCTCGACTTGACTCGAAAAGGCTTAATTCAACTCAGTTCGAAGCTGAGTTCGAGTCGAGTCAAGCTGATTTTTTTAACTCGAAAATGAGTTCAAGTCAAGGTCGAGCTCGACCTAGCTCGACTCGACTCAGATCGAATCCAGCTAGAATTGAACTCGGATCGAACCAGTTCAGTGACTCGATTACTTTGCTATTGATGTTGCTCACCAAGTGTTTGATGAAATGACTCAACAAAGTGTGGCTGGTGGCAAGGAAGGTATGTACATGAAACAAATACCATTTTTTTCTTGGTTTTTATGTTGCTTAGAAGGTGTTTGATAAAATACATGTAAAACCATTGCTTATATTTTGCAAACAATGGGATTTTGAAGGTGTAGTCCAGGTGTTTGTGGATATGCTACAATGGCGAACTCAGCTTAATCTTGGCTCGAACTCGGCTTGAATTGGCCCGAGGTGCTGACCAAACCAAGCCGAGTTGGCCAGTCAGGCTCAAGGACCGAGTCGAGTTCGAGCCGAGGTCAACTAGTGGCCGAGCTGAGTCGAGCTGAGGCCAGCTCGACTTAGTTCGACTCGATGTTCACCCCTAATCTTTCCTTTCACATCCTCCTCTCCTCCCTTGAAAAAAACTAAGGAACGAAAAGAGAAATAACTAAATGACTCTTGTGCGGCAAGGACCCAATGTTTTCAACCCATCTACATCTTATGTAGGGCCTACTTGGTTGTCGTGAAACAAATTCAACTCATCCACATGTAAGGAGTTTTAATTTCATGTCATTGACTTAAGTTTGACAGCAAAACTCATCGCAAATGGACCACACTAAATGAAACAATTCAGAATTAATGCACTACGTTAGTGTAGTTGTAGGACACAAACATTTTTAAATAAAAAATGAAAAAAAATCCTTTTATGAGTTTACGGTTGTCCGATTAAAATGAACTGATCACATCGGCAAAGGGTAGGTTGAATTCTTTTTTTCTTTTTTTTTTTAAGGGGGTGCACCCCTCTTTTTTTTTAAATCTTTCTAAAGCTAATGTTATGCGGGGAACAACTGCGACCAATGGTATTTTTGTCTTTAGAAAATTGAAAAAATACCACCGGGACTAAATAAAACTCAAGTTGAAAAAAATAAGGCTAATGCTACGACCACGTCAGACCGCAGCCCCATTAGGACCAAAAACCTCATTCCTGGGTGAAGATAAAATCTAGGGAATTAATTCCCTCAACCCAAGCATTACATGCATGAGCGGATTTATCACATGTAACGCCCAACATGGGGGTAAATCCAAGCACACGCCGAGATCTAGACCATTTTTCAAGTGGGCCCTACTAATCTCAGCGAATAAAGCGCCTAACATGATGTGACTGCCATACAATGGCTAATGAATGAAATGGATAGACTATCAACCATCTAAATTGATGACTGAACCACAAACAAATCCAGCACAGTTGAGTTGTCTGGTATGGAAGATCCAACGGTTTAAATTCACTTTTCACGTGATAGATAGTCTAATCACAGTGAAACTGAAACATGTGAAATCCAAAGTGGAGCCCCACGTACCCTAAAATTCTAGATATATGATTTCTTGATGGTTGCTAGTATGATGTGACCACACGAGGGCGTGCTATCCTTATTCATTTGACTTTTTTTTAATCCCTCATTAATGCAAATACAGTGTCACATCATGAAAGGCCCTGGACAAACAAACATGAATGATAGAAACTTTGATACTCTGGCAGTTTTGAAAGATTATAAGTGGGACACTTCTAAATTACTTAAACATTGCACGTGGAATACAAATAATTCAAATTGTACTATTCAAATGGTGGGCCCCAGTTTAGATGTACAATGAGCCAAGGATAAACTTGGCGTTGATGGATCATTATTAGATGGTTGAAAATGGAAGTACCTAAAGACCTCTTTCAACAAACAAGTGTAGAGGTTTTGATTATTTGACCTATCTAATTTTGGGAAATTGCTAGGCCACAATGACATCGTCCTGTGAAGTAGGAATTTGGTTTTGCTGGGTACGTGGCTCAAAATAATGCATTTGAAAATTTTGGAGTTGTTACTAATCGAGGAATATCTAAAATTTTTACTAATTGAGGAATGTCTAGAATTTATGATAAGATATATCAGTAGACTTGACTTGGGTTGGAAAATTGAAAACTCTTTGAGTTAATATATTCATGTATGCAATGAGAGATTTTAAGTAAAATTCTCAATGCTAATGGAGAAGTGAGTTATGTACCATCAACCACCAACACTTGTGTGCAGTCTTTACTTTATAATATTGGAGTTTTGTAGAATTCTAAAAAAATTTATAGTAAGAAACAAATCTAGTTATTGATAGTGTCAAAAATCAACTAGTGAGCCACTTCTCTCCCAAATCACCATTAAAGAAGTTACAATGTTTCCACATAGGGTATGTTTGGAGGAAATAGTGGCTATAAAGATGGAAGAAAGGAAAATGTAAATGCAGCATATGAATTGATGCGACGCTTATAATACCGTGATATCTCAACCTAGGGTAAGTCTCGAAGAGATAGTGATTATTAGGAGAGAAACAAATGTAATATGCATATAATCAAAATAAAATGAAAGAGCATTTGACTTCTTGTACCCTAGGATCCGAAAATTTAGCAAGATGTAAAGCATACAATCAAGAATCACTCAAGTTATGATTAGGGGGGTGTGTGTGTGAGGAAAAGATGCAAAAGGTGAATAGAAAATAAAAATAAAAATGGACAATTGGATTGTTGTTGACACTCGTGGAGATGTGAAAGAGGGAAGAGAGAGTGAACACACTACTCTAAGGAGATAATGATCATAGATCTCGAATCTCAGTTATACTCCGCTGATCTTGGACGGCTAAGATGACTTGGATGCTAGTGTGGGCTAGGTTGGATGGTTTGGATGGATGGAGCACTCTCTAACTCACTCTCATAAGGCTATGCAAAACCTCTCAAGAACTGTGTATCTGTAAATACCTGTCTCTCCTTTCCATTGGTCTCTCTGTATCTCTTGAAATCAAGTGCATTGCTAGCTCAAGATGTTTTAAATGAAAGGGGTGGGCCTCTATTTATAAAGGTTAATTTAATTTTATTGTCAATTGTAACAACTTAGATGACAAACATCTCTATGTGATAAGATCTGAATGATGGGAGGACACACAGTATTATGGATTTGCTTTGATAAGTGATAAAATCAGTAATTTCATCCCTTAGGAGATGAAATGACCAGTTTACTCTCAGGCGAGCTGCTAGTTTTCCATTACCATTGTTCAAAAAAAATCTTAAGAAAGATCTTGAGATTTACCCAAATTTGCAAAGATTTAGATAGCAATAGGATTGCCGCATGTTCATAGGGTCACAATAACTTCAAGGACCTCAATCACCGTATGGGCTCGTTGGCCTAGGCCTAGCTGGTGGCCATATTGGCCCCGGTGCCCATTGCAATTCCATGATACATTAATATCCAATTGTAAATGGCATGTGGGACAATATAAGCTGCTTGGGCATGGATTCGCAAACCGATTCTACCGACTTGATTGGGTCCATTAGCTTTATTGTGAATTGGCTATTAGGTTGGTTGAGTTGTGCTCCTAAAGCAGCTTCCAAGCTCATCAGTCATCTCTTTTAATCCAAGATAAATATATATTTATTGGGGTGGGGTGTTTACAGCCACAAAATGTAGCATGATTTAGTTAGTTTAATTCGTGTTGATACATGTGTTGTATACAATTTTTAGAGTGGCTACATATCAAGTGGCATACAGCCAAGTATCTGTTAGGCAGGCTGTGATAGACAAGCTGAAACATACCTTGTATAGCTAGCATACCTTATATAGTTGGTTTTTCATAGGTAGATGATTCTGATTTTATTTCTTTCCTTGTATAGATGCTGTAATCTCTATATATTCAACCCCTTTGGGTTGTCTCAAATACACAAAAGCTTTCAGCTCGTCTCGGTTTACATGGTATCAGAGCATCACTGATCCAAATCCGGCACCACCTGTCAGATCCGACCACCCCTGCGTCGTCCGGCCACCCTTGTTGCGTCGTCTGATCATCCCTCTGCTCGTCCAAGCACCATCTGCTGCTCGTCCCGCGCCCCTGTTGCAGATCCGACTATCCCTTGCTCTTCCGAACGTCCCCTGTTGCAAATCCAGTCACTCCTTGCTTGTCCGTAGAGCTGGGCATTCTTGACCCGATCCGGTGGATCCGACCCGATCAGACCCGATCCTACCTGATCAGAACCGAATCGACAGCCTAAATCGGTGCGGATTGAGTAGGATCAATCAGATCCGATCGTCTTTCGGATCGATGCCGGATCGTGGTCCATCCGAACAGACCCGACCCGAAACCCGAATCGAATGGATCCGACCCGAACCGATCCTACCCGATTCGGAACGGGTACTTCCTGTATATAACTTTTAAGTTTTTTACCTTCATACTTTTACCGCTCTTTCTTTCTTACCCTACCCATCGAACGAATTTTTACCCTCTTTCTTTCTGACCCTACTCGTTGAACAATCCTCTCTTCTTCTAACCCTAGAGTAATAAGTCCTGCTGTCCCTCGATCCTCTCTTCTTCTAACCCCACGGCAACGAGATCGGTCGTCCCTGATTCGAAGAAGACAGGTACGCTTTCTTTTCTTCTTCTTTTTTCTTTTCCCTAAGTCCATAACCAAATAGTTCCAAATCCTAACCTAAGTCAGATAATCAGATCTACTAGGTTGGAAGTTAGAACCATCACAGGGTTCATCTGGTGCAGAAATCAACCCTATCTGCTCCTCAGGTGGGCCACACATGAGAACAATGTGTAGCCATTGATGAATAGAAAAATGTAAATGTGGTCCATCTGATGATTCGATATGGAATTTTTACTTATAAGGTGATCATCATGTTGGTGCCAACCTATTGGATGGTTTGGATGTTGTAAATACATGAAAGGTTGAAAGTTATCTACTAGTTGTACCGTAACTTACGGTCCAACCCGCTGGACTTAAGACCTGCATATGTAATTATCAGAAATCGGATTGCGTATTGAGTTACACCTGTACGCTTTTTTCGTACTGAGTAAACTCAGTTGGGCCCACTGTGAATGTATGTGGTTTATCCACACCGTCCATCAATTTTTCCTACTAATTTTAAGGGCTGATCCCAAATTTGAAGTAAATCCAAAGCTCAAGTGGACCATACCACAAGAAACAGTGTGAAATGATGATTTCCACCGTTGAAACCTTCTGAAGGCCCACAGTAATGTTTATTTGTCATCCAACACGTTGGTAAGATTACAAAATCACGGATAAAGAGAAACCACAAACATCAGCTTGATCCAAAATTTCCGTGGCCTCCAAGAAATTTTCAATGGTAGAGGTTCAATCACACTGTTTCCTGTGGTGTGGTCCACTTGAGATTTTTATATGCTTCCGTTTTGGGCTCAAGTCCTAAAATTATCTGTTAATATGGATGAATGGAGTGGATAAAATACATAAATAACGGTGGACCCCACAGAGCTTACTCAGTACGCAATCTGCTTCCAACGTAGCTAATCCGCGTCCCTCATGCCAACAGGTTGTACGTGTCATGTGAAGACGACCGCGCACGCGCCTCGAGCTCTGAGTTGTACGAACGGCTCAAATGAGATCAAAGGTACATGGCCCCACCATGATGTATGTATTGTATCCACGCCGTCCATCCATTTGGAGAGATCATTTTAGGGCAAAATCTAAAGAATGAGTTAAATCCAAAGTTCCAGTGGACCCCAGCAAAGAAAACAGTGGGGCAGTGACGCCCACCATTAAAAACTTCAAGAAGTCGTAAGCGTGTTAGATCAACCTGATATTTGTGTTTTCCCTTCTTTCATGCCCTTTTTAACTCCTGAACAGGTTGGATTTCAAATAAGCATTATGGTGGGCCATAGGATAGTTTCAACGGTGGGAATCACTCTCCCCATTGTTTTATGTGGTGGGGTCCACTACAAATTTTTATCTACTTTATTCTATGATTCATATTCTAAAATGATATCTCAAAATGGATGGACGGTGTGGATACAACACATACATCATAGTGGGCCCACAGAACTTGGTGACGTCACTCCAGTAGCTTAATCCACCGCTGGCCGTTCGTACAACTCGGAGCTCGAGGAGCGTTAGTGCTCGTTTTCGAGCGACACGTGCCTAGAGCTGCTTATAGCTGGTGTCAGGTAAGCTGTATGTTTTTTTTTTCTTTTCTTTTGTCAGCTTGTCATACCTGATTGATAACACTGTACTTGAAATTAAAATTTCTTTGGAAAGCCAACTTGAAACTTCTTTGGGAAGCCATGAGACGTGCTATCTGGTGTGAGCTTGTGTGAGGGCTGTTTTGAATTTTTTGGTTCATCCACACCGTCCATCAGTTTTTCCATATCATTTTAAGGGTTGATACTAAATTTTAAGTAAATCACACTGTAGGAAACAATGAGAATAATGATTTTCGTACCATTGAAAAAATGAATGATTTGAACCTTTCCCAATCCGATCCGACCCAGTTTTCCTAACCAGGTTGAACACGGATCGGTTCTAAGTTAGCAGAATTCGGGTCTGTTCGACTCCGATGATCCAGATCCGGTACCGGTTCTGATCGAGTTCGGGTCGCACCTTACAAATTTTGAATCAAGTCGAGTTGGAACGAATCCGATCCGACTCGGTTCGATGCCCAGCTCTACTTGTCCGAACGTCCCCTGTTGAAGATCCGCCCACCTCCTGCACGTCCGACCGTTCGTCCGACCACCCCCTGTGCGTCCGACCACCCCCTGTTGAGCGTCCGACCACCCCCTGTTGCGCGTCCGACCACCCCCTGCGCGTCCGACCACTCCTGTTGAAGATCCGACCACCCCTGTTGAAGATCCGACCACCCCTAGCGTCGCCCGATCTGTTGCTGTTGCTGCTGCGTCGCCAGATCTACATTTTCCAGATCCACAGGTCCTGTTGCTGTTCCTATTCTTCTTCTGCTGCAACTGTTGCTGTTCCTATTCTTCTGCTGCAACTGTTGCTGTCCTGTTGTTGTTCCTATTCTTCTTCTACTGCAACTCTTTGCGTGCTTTATATTAACTCCGATCAATGGACAAGAACTCATCACATACAGAGGCCCCAAGGTGTAGTTTTGATGGTACCAACTATTCACTATGGGCCATCCATTTTCAGAACTTCCTGAAGGGTCGTGGTTTATGGGGACTAATTGATGGATCTGTTACTATTCCTACTTCCACGGATGCCGATAAATTGGCTGATTGGGAAATGAACAATGGACGGATTATTACCTGGATTCTCGATTCAGTCGATCGGTCCATTGCTGTTGGCCTCACACCTCATCGCACGGCTAAGGCAATGTGGGAGCATCTTCAGACAATTTATCAACAAAGTAATGCGGCCCAGTCATATCGTCTAGAACAGGATCTCGTTAACCTTACTCAGAGTGACGACAGTATTCAATCATTTTATTCTAAAATTGTCACAATTTGGACTGAGATAGCCTTGATGGATCCAATATTTCCTAATGACTTTAGGATTTTCCAAACTATGCGCGAGAGTGCGCAAGTTCGCCAATTTCTTATGAAACTGCGTCCGGAATTCGAGCATTGTCGAGCTGCTCTCTTGAACCGTAGCCCTACTCCTTCATTGAATTCGGTTATTAATGATCTATTAGCTGAGGAACAATGACTGAAAGTTCTATCACTTCCTTCCTCGACTCCGGGATCCTCTGATATGGTGCTTGCTATGTCCACCACTACATCAACGCGTGGCTCTTCTCTTTTAACATGTTGCGGCTGCAACAAGGTGGGTCATGTTGTTGCTCAATGTAAAGAATGGTGCATTTATTGTCGACGAACTGGTCATTGCATTCAAGACTTGGGGCCTTTTTCAACGTATGTATTGTGTTAGAGTGTGTGGATGTAGTCAGGGTGGCTCAACATTTTTGGGGGCCTTAGGCAAGTCATAAAAATGAGGCCTTTTAATTTAAATAATAAAAGAAAATTAATAAATTCAAAATTAAACCATAAATTTGCTTCTTGCCTTTTTAGATGCAAAATTACTAATTAAACTTTTGTATTCAAGTTTACCTAATAAATCAGTTTCGATAGATAAAATTGTTAAACCGTTTAATCTATCTTGAGACATAATTGTTCATAAATAATTTTTAGTTTTGAAAAACTTCTTTCCGCGGATGCAACTGTAACAGGTATGGTAAGTAGTATTCTATATGCAATAAAACAATTTGGAAAACAATCTAATTCTTTTATTAGATTAAATATTTCAATTGGAGTATTAATTTCTATTTTTTCAACTTCTTTTAAAACTTTTAATTCCAAAAATAAATCCAAACCATTAGAAAAATGAAGTTAGAATTTAATTTAGAAAAATGATGTTAAAATTTAATTTTTGAGAACTTAATTAGTAATAAAGTAGGTAGTTGTGGTCCTAGGTTTTAGGAGAAGAATTTATTGGGAATGATGCTATTATTTTGAAAAGAGACGATAGAGTTAGACTGTTATTATTGATAGTACTAGTTTTTAGGATTTGTTTTTTATTTTCAATTTCAAATTTGTAAACTAATTTTTAGATGTTCATATTTTGTAGGCCTTTCAATAAGTTTTATTTCAAAAAATTTAACCTTTTTTTTCTTCTTCTTAATTTTAATTTTGCTATAATATAGGACCTTCATAATTAAGAAATTTTAATTTTACTATAATATGGGGCCTTCATAATTAGGGAGCCTTAGGCGATTGCCTCACTTGCCTACTCCTTTAAGCCACCCCTGGATGTAGTTATGTGACAACACGTATGGTTTGGTTTCTTGATTCTATTCGGCCCATTAGCAATATGTATATGAAAGATTATTCTTTTGATGGTCCAAGTGCCCATCACTTGTATCTTTGATGGTCATGGGACTACACTTAGTGAAGCCCAATCTTATAGTGCTATGAATGTTCAAATCATGATTATGGACTGAACCGACCATGTGGACCATTGGAATGAATGTTTGGGCAAGTTATAAACTTGAATGATGATACTTATAACATGATTAGTAGTAGTTAGATAAATGTGATGTGCTTGTGAACTAAATTCATGGGTCTTGGGCAATTGAAGGAATAGCCTTGGAGTACGGGGTTGGGCCTTAGGCAAGCCCATTGAAAGCTGGAAAGAAAAGAGATCAGAAATATGAGGCTAAGGGGCAAGTGAATTAGCCAAATTAATTGGCCTAATAGGCTACTTTGTCAAAGGCCCAGGTGGGCCTGTAAATCTTGGAATGGGATATGATGAGATTAAAAAGGTGTCACACACACCTATATGTTTGCTTGGAATTCATTTCTTTTTTAAGGAAATGAGAAAGGCTAGTATGGTAAGACTGAACCTATGGGCTTCACTTTTACCCCTTGCATATGAAAGATGATATGCTAGCATGACTTGTATGACTTGGCTACATGAGCAGTCATGCATGAAAATGTTATTATATCATATTGGGAGGATGGTTTATAAGGCGGCCTCATGATAACTAGTTAGATGAAATGGTTGAATAGTTTGTGTTAGGCCATGGGATGGCCAGCTTTGAAGATATTGTTGAGAAGAATGAGAAGGGTACACAATTGTCACCCTAAGCATAGATCCCATACTTGGAGACGCCTATCATCCAAGAAACCTGTTTAGGTTGGTACCAGTTGGGTCCTCTTTGGTCGTAAGTTGGGTGAGGGGTGAGCACAATATGTTTGGTGAAAGAGACCATTTTCACTGCTGTGTACTGTCTCGAGAATGAGGGTAGAGGCATTTCATTCCTACTACTAAGGTTGGGTGGGGTAAAATAAATTTGGTTCTTCCATTGTTGAGGCGAGGACCAGATGAGAAAGGAGTTAATGTGCCCAGACTTGACTTTTTAGAAATACGTCCCAAACTTGTGTGGAAGATATTGGATTGCACTTGGGGTATGTTTGATTTTCTAAAGCAAATATAAATGCATTGGAAATAGGTAATAATTATTTTCTTTGGTAATTACCACACCGCTCCCAAGGGTTGATTTAACTCCTTTTTTTCTGACTTTAAAATTGAGGATGCTGCCAAATATATGTGGGACCCACCGTGATGTGTGTGTATTATCCATATCATCCATCTGTTATGCCAACTGAATTTAGGGCATGAGTAAAAAAATGAGGCAGATTCAAAGTTCAAGTGGACCACCCACCGTTAAAAACTTATTGGGGCCACTGTTTACTTTGGTGTGGGCCACTTGAATGTTGGAACTATCTCATTTTTCGGCTCATGCCTCAAAATATTCTGGTAAAACGGATAGACGACGTGGATGTGTCATTTACATCACGGTGGGGCCCACAAGTTTAAGCCAGTCCTTTGGAACCCTTTTTAGAAGCAGAAATACTTGCCTATTTTCAACAGGGTTAAATTGTAATAATTGGTTATTTATAGGGCATGTACAATGAATTTAGAAAATCAAATGGGCCTTTATATGTAATGATTGAGATTTATGTGAAGGAAATGATAGGCTGTTCATATATGTTTGTACAAGGATGATAAGTTAGCATTTGAACCTTGCACTATTAATACATTTCTCACTTAGAACGGTATATGTGCAATTAGACTGTCATGTGCCTATTTGTATTGGCTAATATTTTGGTTAGGTATGGGACTACGTCTCCAATCATACTGTATATTAGTTACATTCATTACTTATTATAACATGCTCGCGGATGATAACATACTTAGATATTTACTTATTTTATACCCCTGTTCATTTCTTACATAGTATACTCATTGGCCATGTGAAGCTCTTGCCGTGTTTTCTCTCATTTTCCGTGAAGCTATTATTAAGCCTACTAAGAGCACCTGAGGCTTAGCCTGCTTTTTAATTTTACGCTTTTTTTTAAAAAAATTTCAAATTGCAATATTAGGTGGATAATTGTATCTTTTAGATTCTAGAAAATTTTGTGAGCCTATTCACCAAGTTTGGAGCATGATAATGATATATATATATATATATATATAAGTTCCGGTACATTGTCTCATTTGGTCTACGTACCGGAACTAGTAATATTTGAGATTATGCAGGATTATACACGAAAGATCCTTTTTTGGCTCTCTCTTCAGCCTTATGTCTCTTATCCATAAGAAGTCTTCCTCCATTATTAGGTTTTTTTGAAAAACTCCATTTATTCTGGTGTGGATGGCAGGCAGGCCTATATTTCTTGGTTTCAATAGAACTCCTTACGAGGGTTGTTTGTATCTACTATTATCTAAAAATAATTAAGTTATTAATGACCGAACGAAACCAAGAAATAACCCCTCACGTGCGAAATTATAGAAGATCTCCTTTAAGATCAAACAATTCCATCAATTGACTATACCAAGAATATCAATGAACTCAATTATTGCAATTGCTCAGGATACCCTCTTTTAGCTTCTAGGGTCTATTTCTTAGTTCAAGATTCCTTTTACTAATTGGAATAAAAGAATTAGTAGATCTGTTCCGCCCAAAATGGGAATGGGCTGGGGTTATGAACTTATAATCATGGAATCGACTCGATCATCAGATTATAAGTTCATTCCATACCGGACCAGACCGGAATAGGGTTATGTACATTCATAAGGGTTATGTACACTCTCATTATGAGAAGGGGTCATTCGAGCATAAGTAAATAGATACTATGTCCACATATAGATCCCTACGTCGTTACATTCCATTTAGGATTAGGAATAGGCGTAAAACGGACCCGCTTTTTACATATCTATCGTTGTTTAGGTACCATATTAACTTCTTTGGACTTGATTGAATCGAGAAATATGTTTGATTGTACATCTTTTTAATATATATAAGGTATCCTTCGGATAATTCAAATCGAAGCAATTTGATGTCCAACTCGGGCCTATATGACATGACTGATAACACACACACACACACACACACACACACACACACACACACACACATATATATGTTGTAAACTGGATTCGGGAATTCACTCGCCGAACTTAGGGCATAACAACATTTTAAAAAAAAAAGTCTTGGATCCAAAGTGCAGGTGAGCTATACCAAATATATATATATATATATATATATAGAGAGAGAGAGAGAGAGAGAGAGAGTCATGCTCCCCTGCGCACCTTTGCACACGTGCCATGGGTGTCTAATCTGAACGGTCCATGTGATGCGGAATCCCATAAAACCTCACGTGACAAATTTTCACCCTGATCTAATATTCTAGTGGGCCATAGCAAAGAGAAATGCAAATCAAGGGAGGAAACTGTTTTCATTTTTCATGGCCCATAAAAGTTTTAGATCAAAGTAAAATTGGGCATTGGGGGTTTCAGGAGGTGCTGCTTCACATGAATGGTTCAGATTTTGGATCCACATCACGTATGATGGGTTCTCAAAAAAGTTCGTACGCCCAATGTGCTGCCACCACTCGACCTTATGGGATGCTATAGTAAGGTCGAGCGCATAGTGTGTGTGTGTGTGTGTGTGTGTGTGTGTGTGTGTGTGTGTGTATATATATATATATATATATATATATATATATATATATATATAAACTGGATGTTGGGTCCGCGCAGCCCACAGGGCATAACAACATTTAAAAAAAAAAAAAAAGTCTTAGATCCAAAGTGCAGGTGAGCTATACCAAATTTATATATATATATATATATATATATATATATAAACAGCTACACGCTGCACCAAACAGCGTGCAAATTGCACGCTGCAAGGCAACAGCATGTAACTGCTGCAGCAGCTGCAGCGTGTGGGGTCCCCTATAGATCCCGCCTTGATGCATGTATTCAATATCCACGCCGTCCATTTGAAGCCCAGATCATTTTAAGGCGTGAAACAAAGATGAAACAGATCAAACCCTGAATTAGACCACACCGCATGAAACAGTGAAGATTGACGCCTACTATTGAAAATCTCTGACCCACTGTGTTGTCTGTGATAAATCCACCCTTCCATCCACTATTTTACAGCTCATTTTAGGAAATGAGCCCACAGGTGTAGCAAATCCAGATCCTGGGTGGGCCACATCATAAAAAATAGTGGAATGACGACGTCCACGGCCCACACTTAAAACCTTTCTTGGACCTTGGGTCCTGCACGCCGTGGAGCCCACCTTGATATGTATGTTATATCCATGCTGTCCCCACCAGTGGCAGCGTGTGGACCCACTCGCCATGGGGCCGATATAATGTATGTGTTTTATATATGTTGTCCATCCATTCTGGCAGCCCAAATGGCCCACCTTGTTGCATGTGTTGCACATGAGCACTATTGAAACCTTCTTTAGTCTCATCTAATTGTATGTGTTGTATATGCTTGATGCCCATCAATTTTCGCAGCGAATGTGGCCCACTTTGATATATGTATTCTAGGGCCCACATTGCATATTCCTTGGGCAGCGTGGTGGGTTGTATTACAAGGCCCATTTATGCAAAATAATAGAGCCATTTCAAGGCCCAAGTGGACCAAAATTGTGAGCTAGTGTGTAATACATATGTAAAATATTATTCTTCTGACAGTCCAAGGGGGCTTCAAGTGTATCTTTGATGGCCATAAGCCCTGACTTAGTGGAGCCTAGTCTTATGATGCTATGAATGTTCAAGTCATGATCATGGACCACACTGACGGTTTGGATCACCCGGATGGATGTTTGGGCATGTTGTAGACTTGAATGATGATACTTGTAACATGATTAGTAGTTAGATGAATGTGATATGGTTGTAAACTAAATTTATGGACATTGGGCACTTGAAGGAATTGCTTTTGAGTATGGGCTTGGGGCTTAGGCAAGGTCATTGAATGCTAGAAAGAAAAGAGATGAGAAATATGAGCTGAAGGGCAAGTGAATTAATATAATCGATTGGCCTAATAAGTTACTTTGTGGAATGCGACATGATGAGATTGAAACGGTGTCTTGCATGAACATTTAGACTTTTGCTTGGATTTCATTCCTTAGGGAAATGACAAGGGCTAGTAAGTTAAGACTATACCGGCCCATGGACTTCGGTTTTCTTCAATCACGTGTGAATGACAATATGCTAGCATAACTTATGTGACTTGACTACATGAGCACTCATGCATGCAAATGGTGTTACATCGTATTGATTTGATGATATATGTGGTGGCCTCGTGATGGTCAGTTAGAAGAAATGGTTGAATGATTTGTGTTGAGGCCGGATGGCGAGCTTATATGATATTGTTAAGAAGAATGAGAAAGGTGCACGGTTGTCACCCCGAGCATAGATCTCATAATTAGAGACATCTATACTCCAAGGAACCCATTTAGGCTGGTACCAACTGGGTCCTCTTCTGTCGTAGGTTAGGTGGGGGTGAGCATAGTAGGTTAGGCACAAGAGTTCATGTACACCGCCAAGACTAGAAAGGAAAGAGATATAACGAGCCTACCTACCATTATGTGCCGGGTTGAGGATGAGGGTGGAGGTGTTTTATTTCAACTGTTAAGGCCGGGTAGGTGAAACAAATTTGATTCCTCCATTGTCTAGCATAGGCTCGAATGGAGAAGGGATTGACATGCCCAGACTTGACTATTTGGAAATGTGTTCCACACTTGTGCGGAAAATGTTGGGCTACATTTGTGTGGAATGATTGAAATCTATGTAAGAAAATGACAATTGTTCAGAGATACATTGTATAAAGGAAGGTAAGTTAGCATTTGAACCATGAGTCAATTCGTACATTACTCGTTCGGGTTGGTAGATATGCATTTAGAAGAGGATGTGCTTATTCGTAGTAGCTAAGATTTCGGTTATGTACGAGACTAACCTATGATTAGGAGTTTAATTAACACCTTGAAACTAGCTATCCAAATTAGGGATGGGACTGTCTCGGATAAAAGTTCTTTATGGTAGACCCCACAACCTAGGAACCATACACTACTAACCTGATCATACCGTATATTGATTATATTTCTTACTTAATATAATATGCTCATCGATGATAACATGCTCAGATGTTTACTTGTTTTATACTTGTATTCATTTCCTATATGGTATATGTTGCACAGTACGCCAACAACGCAATGAACCGAGATCCAATCTCCGGTCTCACCCGCAAACAATAAACAAGAAGAAATATAAACTAGAAAAGAATCAAAGCATCCCAAACAAACCACAAGACAAGATATACGTGAAAAAAAACCCCAAACAAGGGTAAAAAATCACAGTTGCAAACTTCCACTATGAAGAAAAACAAAGATTACAAGGCAATATACTAACCTCTCCCTTAGAAGTACAGAAAAAACCCTTTGCCCACACCTTGGAATAACTCTCATGATACCTAGAAAAGCCCTAGGGACCCCTATTTATAGTTCAGGCAACTCCCCTTTCGCACCTCTACGAAAACTGACTCAAAAATCCACAGTCCGCATCAAATTCGAAAACGAATCTGTGTAACCTCGACTGATTGAGCAGGCTGCTCGACTGGTCGAGCGAACCCTCGACCGGTCAAGCATGGGCCATGACCGGTCAAGCATCTCAAACCCAAAACCTGATGCTCGCTGAATTTTGAGTCTAGCCAGTCCTCGACTGGTCGAGCGGCCCCCAGATGTGGCTCCATATCTCAACAATCTCCCACTTGGAGACATATAGCCATAAACCTTTGTCTTCTTCATCCGGAGTGCACCACCTCCCTGTCTTCAAGCCTGAAGACCAATCAAAGCTGAACAGAGCTTCAGCTTCTCCCATGTGACCGCCTTGGTCAGCATATCCGTAGGATTCTCACTTATATGAATCTTCTCCAGAGCAATCGATCCATCTTCCAGTAACGAACGTATGAAGTGATATCTAATGGCAATATGCTTGGTCCTTGAATGAAAGGTTGAATTCTTAGCCAAGTGTATTGTACTCTGACTGTCACTGTACAGCTTGTAAGCTGCTTGCTTCTTACCCAACTCTTCCATGAAACTTGCATCCACACCATCTCCTTACACGCTTCTGTAGCCATAACATATTCTGCTTCTGTTGTACTGATAGATACCATCTTCTGTAACTGAGAGACCCAACTGACTACAGCACTACCCAAAGTAAAGACATAACCTGTAGTGTTTCTTCTGCTGTCGATATCTCTTGCCAAATCTGAATCTACGTAGCCTTGTAGCTTGATTTCCAATCCCCCATAGCACAACCCTATATCCACAGTACCTACCAGGTATATAAGGATTCACTTCACAGCTTCCCAATGTTCCTTTCCGAGGTTGTTCATGAACCTGCTAACAACTCTCACTGCTTGAGTAATGTGTGGCCTTGTGCTCACCATAGCATATATGAGATTTCTAATGGCTGACACGTATGGAACTTTAGCCATGTAGTCCTGTTCCTCCTGCGTCTTTACACCTTACTCCTTAGATAGCTTGAAGTGGTTGGTTAATGGAGTGTTAACCGGCTTAACACCTCTCATATTGAATCGATTAAGTGCCTTGGCTATGTACTCTACCTGTGATAAAACTATTTTCTTGTTTTCCTTGTCATGCTTTATCCTTATACCTAGGATTTGTTTTACAACTCCTAAATCCTTCATGGCAAATTCTCTAGACAGTTGTCTTTTGAGATCTGAGATGTCCTTCATGTTTAAACCAGTCACAAGCATATCATCAACATACAGAATAAGGATGATGTATGACGTATCAAACTTCTTCAAATAACAACAGTGGTCTGCATGACATCTCCTAAAACCGTTTCCAGACATGAAACTGTCGAACTTCTTGTACCACTGCCTCGGGGCCTGCTTCAGGCCATATAGACTCTTCTTCAGTTTACACATCTCGTTCTCCTTTCCTGGTGCCACATATCCTGACGGCTAATACATATATATTTCTTCTTCAAGGTCCTCACGAAGAAAGAGTGTCTTAACATCTAGCTACTCTAGATGTAAGTTCTTTGTAGCCACTACACTCAAGACCATGCGAATCGTAGACATTTTCACTACGGATGAAAATATTTCAGTAAAATCGATACCTGCCTTTTGTTAAAACCCTTTCACAACCAATCTAGCCTTGTACAATTTTGAACCATCGTGCTCCTCCTTCAGTCCGTAAACTCACTTATTATAAAGAGTTTTCTTACCCTTGAGTAGAGTGACTAGCTCCCATATACGATTAGACTTAAAAGAGTCCATCTCATCATTCATGGCCTGCTCCCACTTAACCCGTGTATCTGACTGTAATACCTCTTCAAAACACTCTGGTTCACCATTATCTGTCAGCAGTAGATAATGTTAAGAGGGTAAGTATCAGACCGTGGGTCTCCTCTCCCAAGTAAACCTCCTCACAACCGGTGTCTGTGGCTCTACCTCATAATACTCATGTGCATGATCATCCTGTGGCGTTGTAACTCCCGTGTCCGGTAACTCTTCCAACTTTACGAATTCTTTGTCATCAGCCTTATTTTCCTGCACAGTGTCCTTATGCATCACTTTTTCATTGAAGACTACGTCCTTACTTCTAGTGATTTTTCTGTTTTTTGTATCCCAAAACCTATAACCAAAATCATACTGCCCGTAGCCTATAAACGTGCACCTCTTGGACTTCACTTCTAGCTCGTTTCTATGCTCTGCATCGATGTGAACATATGAAGTGCAACCGAACACTCTGAGATGTACAAGGTTCACTTCTTTTCCAGTCCACGTTTCTTCTGGTAGCCCACCATTCAATGGTGCTGAGGGACTTCTATTGATGAGATATGTGGCAATATTCACAGCATTTGCCCAAAACGTCTTAGGAAACCCTGCATGTAGTCTCATGCTCCTGGCACGTTTAAGGATGGTCCTGTTAATGCGCTCAGTCACACCATTTTGTTGTGGTATTCCTAGAATCGTTTTCTGATGTTTGATTCTATTTGCTACACAATACTCCTCAAATTTCTTATCATAGTACTCTCCCTCATTATCTGATCTGAGACATTTTACTATTTTTCTTGTATCGTTTTCTACCATTACTTTCCACCTCTTAAATACATCAAATACGACAGATTTGTGCTTTAAGAAATAAAACTAAGAGATGATACTTGTGCCGGTCCCCACACATCAGTGTGTATAAGCTCCAACAGATGCGTCTTTGGAGCGCATCCTGTCTTCTTGAAACTTACCCTCTTTTCTTGCCATACACGCAGCCCTCATAGAATTCCAAGTCAATAGACTTCAGCCTGGTAGCTTCCCTTTTGACAGTAGCACTTTCATCCATTTCTCACTTATATGTCCTAACCTCTAATGCCATAGCTGCCCATTCACTCCAGTTGATGCGACTGCAAGTGAATTATACGATCCTGAAGTCACGTACAAAGTACATTCCTTCTTGCCTCAAGATATCACCAAGGCACCTTTTGTGATCTTCCAAGAATCACTGGTGAATGTCGTCACATAACCGGTATCTACCAACTGCCCCACTGAGATCAAGTTACGTTTCAAACTCTGTACATGTCTGACATCTTTCAATTTCAAAGTCGTTCCGTCTTTCTGATTTACATGAACGTCTCCCTTTCAAACGATACTGCATGGCTTATCATCACCCAAGAGACTCCCCCGAAGTCACTTGACACATAATTAAGCAAAACTTCCTTACATTAAGTGACATGAAATGAAGCACCTGAGTCTATAACCCAAGACGCATTCCTCGCATCAGGAGACAAGATCAACAGCTCTGTGTCACTCTCCCCAAATAGATTCACTGAATCTTTCCCGCCTTGAGAGCTTCCTTCTTGTTTCTTGAGTGCCCTGCAATTATGTTTAATGTGCCCCTTCTTACCGCAATGCCAACACCTGCCTTTATCTTTCGGTCCCTTGGACTTCTTCTTCGACTTAGAACGTCTGTGTTTATTGCCTCCTTTGTTTAGCGATGTTTCTCTTCCTTCAATGTTTAGAGCATTCCCTGAATCCCCTGAAACTCCTGATGCCTTTCTTCTAGATTCTTCACTGAGAATTAGACCGGCCACATCATCAAATTTCAGCTTTGTCAACCTTGAAGAATTGCTCACAGCAATCACCAAACCATCCCAACTGTCTAGCAGACTAGACGAGATCAATAACGCCCTAACCTCATCTTCAAAAATAATGCCAACGGATTCCAACTAGCTCGTGACTGTATTGAACTCGTTTAGATGTTCAGTCACGCTCCCACCATCTGACATCTTCATGTTGAATAACTGTTTCATAAGATGAACCTTGTTGGACGCTGAGGGTTTTTCATACATGGTGGCTAAGGCTTCCATTAATTCTTTTATAGTTTTCATGTTGGATATATTGAAGGCGACGCTCTTAGACAGAGAGAGTCGGATCGTTCCTAAAGCCTTCCGATCCAATAAAAGCCATTCATCATATATCATCTTTTCTGGTTTCTTCTCTTTTCCTCTTAGAGGAATATAGAGGTCCTTCTGATACAAATAATCCTCCATCTGCATCTTCCAGAAGGCAAAGTTTGAACCATCAAACTTCTCAATTCTAGTCTTCCCTTCTTCCGTCATCGCTCCCAATAGAACTAAACCAATAGCTCTGATACCAGTTGTTGTGCAGCACATCAACAACGCAGTGAACCGAGATCCAATCTCCAGTCTCACCCACAACGATAAACAAGAAGAAATATAAACTAGAAAAGAATCAAAGCATTCCAAACAAACTACAAGACAAGATATACATGGAAAAACCCCACACAAGGGTAAAAAACCACAGATGCAAACTTCCACTATGAAGAAAAATAAAGATTACAAGGTAATATACTAACCCCTCCCTTGGAAGTACAGAGAAAATCATTTGCCCACACCTTGGGATAACTCTCATGATACTTAGAAAAGACCTAGGGACCCCTATTTATAGTTTAGGCAACTCCCCTTTCGCACCTCTGCGAAAATCGACTCAAAAATCCGTAGTCCGCATCAAATTCGGAAACGAATCCGCGTAACCTCGATTGGTCGAGCGGACCCTCGACCGGTCGAGCATGGGCCACGACCGGTCGAGCACCTCGGAACCCAAAACCTAATGCTCGCTGAACTTTGAGTCGAGCCAGTCCTCGACTGGTCAAGCGGCCCCCAGATGTGGCTCCACATCTCAACAGTATACCCACTAGGCTCATGCCACGTTTACTAAGCATACGTGGAGCACCTGAGGCTTAGCTTACATTTCTATTTTGCATATTTTCTTTTAAAAGATTGAGTGTAATATTGGATGGATGATTATATCTTTTGGATCTGGATGTGCTTTGGACTTATGGGGATTGTTGGGATTGTTCATGTTAAAGTAGATTAATAAGCTTAAGTTAAAATATCTCAAAAGAAACGAAAAGAGAAAAGAAGAATATTCTATTATTATAAACTAGATTTGGAGTTCGAGGTTTTGTGAGCCCATTCGTCAAGTTTGGTACATGATAATGAAAAATTAGAAACGCTTTACTATGACAAACTAGGTTCACAGTTTGAAAACTTAGTAAGCCCGCTCGCCGTACTATAGGCATAATAGCATTGCACTTTAAGAAAAAAACCTATTGGTACCGGATTCAAGAGTCGAAAAATAACATTTCTTGTTTCCAAATAAATGTGTGACAACCTGGTGTATGATCTTTCAAAATAGATGGATGGCTTAGAAAAAATACATTTATCACGGTGGGGCCCCACAGAGACCTTGATGGCACCGTTTGTCTCTAGCTAGGTAATGGTAGGGGTAATACACAATCCATGCCCCTTGCAGTGCGTAAAGAGTTAAAGTATCATGCAATTCCACTGGATCATTTTCTTAGACTTGGATTACTTGGCGAGAACATAAACTTGGGTGATGGGGTATACATGTAAAATCTCTGTGGCCCCCAACATGATATGTGTTTATCCATTCCGTCTATTCATTTTTCCAAATCAATTTAGGGGATGAGCTAAAAAATTTAGGCAAATCTATTTTGCTAGCAATTCAATCAAACATGGTGCCACACGTGTGATCGGGAGCATGTATTCAAAATTTGTGTGATTATGATGTGTGGGCATCCCAGAATCTACTTGACTTAATGTTTGACTGAACACTAGTGTTGCCACATTGAGACTGATTAATTAGACACTAAATGCAGGGATCAAACTATCCTCTCAACCACCAGTTGTGATTAATGATAAAGAGATATATGAAAGTATAGGGATTAGCCCTTCCGAATGGATTCTTTTTTACCTTGTGTTTAAGGACTTTTTTTTCACCAATAAAAATAATATATACTTCTTAAAAGAATAAAGATAAGCAAATAAATAAATAAAAATAGTTGAACAATGCCAATTTCATTAATTGAATATGCTGCCCATTACAATGACAAAGTACTGAAAGTAACCTAGAGAAATAAACAATCGAGAGATAAATTAAATGACTAACCCGCCTGTCGGAACAGATGATCAAGGCAAATGGTCAACAAAATGTGACCAAATAGGTGTGATCGGCTAAGTAAGAACTCAGTTGATCGAGATCCAACAACTTAGGGTTGAGGATATTTAATCTACTCCTAAGATACTGTAGCGGTAGACTCTATACAGTAGTGATTTATGTTAGAGCTAAGCTATGTTAAGAAAGTGAAGGATAAATTGAAAAGTAAAGAAGATAGATGTTGTGTTTGGCGTAGGGCCCCGAGCTCTTCTTCGTATGCTCCTTTTATATATTGTCGAGAAGGCAAAACCCTCGATGGGTTTCCTTCTTAATCTTAAATCTTCCGCGTAATCAGCTTGCAATCCTAATAGGAAAGACTCTAGATGGATTCGAGACTGCTCGCTTCTCGGATCTTCTTCTTGTAGTTGATCCCGCTATGTGAGATCTTTGTGGCCCACTAATCGGATTTGGAATCAATATCGAACCACCTCTTGCATTTGACCCTAGGCCCCCTTCCTTGATGGTTTGGAGTGATAGAGGGGGTAGATGGACTCGGTCCACCCAATACCGATCTATTATCAGACGAGTCGGATCTTTCATCGGGCTCTCCCATTCTCTTAATTTTGATTATTATATGAAGAGGGGCCCAATCTACTTGTGTGTCCATGTTCTCTTGATATGGGTTTGAACCACAATCAAATTTTCTTAGATAAGAGTCTGATCTTTGGAGATTCGAAACTTTCTCGAATGTCACAAACTCTTTGAGTGTCCTTAGGAAAATCTTTTATTTTACAAGGGCCATGAGAGATAGCCTCACCAATATATCATATCCTGATCTGTGATAGGATATGTTCTCTCGGTGGGTCTTTTAAGACGTGCCAGGTACAATGCCTTATTGATTGGCTTGCTAATTATGGCCACATGGCATGTGATGGTCCGCTCCCTAAAAGGCATGTGTAAAGGTCCCTTAAAGGCAAACATAAGGGTATGTGGCACTATATTAATAACGAAATGTGTAACTCCAAAGTAAGATAAACTAAAGATATCTTCAGGTGCAAGTATGATTTTCATGAATATTAAACCCATATTGTCAACGCGTGAAGTCTTTATATTGGTCTACTGTAACATCTCATCCAATCGAGGCGTTGTCCTGAAGCGTCCACGTAGGATTTTTTCGCAGGACCGAATGTTTGAAACATCCGTGGCAGGGATGCCACGAGCTAATTAATCTAGGACTAGCCCATTTGCCTGTACTGGACAGGCCATGGCAAGACCAAGTGCGGGCCGCCAAGCCAGATGACTATTTACAATGAGCTACAGTCCGTCAGGGCTATATCGCGACGCTGGAAGGTCAGAAAAGTCTAGGAATTTAGGGGACCATAGGACTCACTAGGCTTGTCGTCCATCGCGGACCGCGGACCCAGCAGACACCTAGAAGCGGGATCTGGCACTGACTTAATACACCGCAACCATGTCAGGACCAATCTGGCGCTTGCAAATGGAACTAAGATTCCATGTTATCCGACCATTGGATCTCTTCCATATTTACCGTGGAGGCCTAATGGATTTTCCTACGCCTGTCCACTAACTCTGGGACCCGATCGTGGGCCGGTCACCGTCGATCACAAATCGGACCCGTGCGGTCAAACCCCGGGTCCGATCGTCCCCAAATTTTGCGTGGCCCTTCATCGGGCCATGGATCAACCATCCTAAAAACTTCATAGCCTGAGGACCGCCGAAATTACTCAAATCACTAAAATGGACCCCACAGGGCCGTTTAAAGATCAAAGCCTTTAACTCAAATCTCATTTTCGTCTATCCGTTTATTCCCAAATTTTACGTGGACCCTAGACGGGCCATGAGGCACCTACCCACCAAATTTGGTAGCCAAAAGAGTGTCAGGGCCGCTCCAGCTTAAAAAGGGAGACCTTGTAGGCTATTTTGGGAATATGAGGGAACTTAAGGCCAAAGGGCCCAAGTCTAGGGAATAAACCCTATCCCTCATAATCTCCCTCTCCCATTTGCTACAACTACCAAGACAGAAAGAGAGTAAAGGAGAGTAAAGAGGAAAAGAGAGAGAAGGTGGAGATCAAGGTGGACCCTAGATCAAGGTGGGCCCCAAGAAAGCCAACCCTTCCAACTCTTTACCACTCTTGCAAGGAGAAAACTCCTTTCCTTAGCCTCAACCACCATCCGTGGGTTGCCTAGGTGAGCTTTTCCCCCATCCTTCTTGAAGTTCAAGTAGTAATGTGGAATTGGGTTGAAAAATCTAACATGCAATAGCTTGATTTAGGGATTCCGATCGTTCTACCCGAAAGCCCTCTTTCCTAGGGCGTTTTTCGAGTCTCCATCGAGCCATAGGTGCGGACTATTACTCCTAGGTGGCCTAGCACTAATTTCAATATGAGTTTAATGATTTTGATTATTTGGTTGATGCAATTAGAGAGTGTAGAGAAAATCTAGAAAATCATGCCTATCTTAAGTGTATGGAATTGTATGTTCTATTTGCTTCTCTTCACATAACTTGTTGAATCTTGATTGTCGCTTGTTGGATGATTTGTGGATTGCTCACATGTTGTGCCTTGTCAATTCCCATGTTGATGTTTCTATGAAATGTAGGAAGTGAACAACTTCCCCACCAACACCCACTACAATTGCATTATTACTAATGATTTGTGAGAACTTGCTTATTTGACGAGTATGATTTGCATGATTGAGGTGAGTGAACATGATTACGATCTTGCCTGCTGATACCCCTGTCCGTTGATATGTTGGACCCCCATTAAAACCCTGTGGTTGGCCATGGAAACGAGGAAAGTTAAGGCGGTTTCGTTGGTAGGACCGCCTTGAGGCTAAACCCACGGATTTGGGGCAAGTGTGTGTGTGGGCGACTGTAGTTAGACTACGTGGATTGCTTGCACCGATGTCATTCCGCCATGCCCTAGCCTAGACTCGTGCGGTCCAGCCTACTGTCTGGCTAACCACGATTGTTAACCCTGTTTGCTCGCACTTGTATGGAAACTGGGACACCCCACAACCATCGCAACCCAACAACAACCCACTTGAAATCGGTCCACAGCCTCGTGAGCCGGGCATAGTGGAATGGGACACTGTGTCCGAGCTGTCGGCCTATGCTGGGGTACCGCGCCTCCCCGTAGTGACAGCGAGCGATCCATTTTCTCTTGGCACTCCTCATGTGCTTGAAGTCGGGGATGAGGAACCCGACGGGATTACGGACCGCGGGGCCTCGGCCTCACGCATTGGGGGGGTTTAGGCCTCGCACCCAGATTAGGGCATTGATAGATGGGGTGTACCAGATTCCCCAATCTGCTGGATGAATGAACCTAATTAATGACTTGGCTAACACGACCGCATCGCATCGCATTAGTTAGGTTGGCGACTTGGCAGTCGAGGTCGCACTGAGGGAGTGTTGGCATTGGCGATCGTTAGATGGCGTCGCACGAGGGAGTGTTGTGGTGAGGGCATCCATCATATCATCCTGCATGCATGCGCATTAACAAGACTGACAGATGCTTATGATTGATTGATTTTCATTAAATCCCTATTGCAATTAATGCTTGTTACAACTTATGGCTAATAGCACCCACTGAGTTGATCACTCACTCCCACTCTGGGACGGTGTTTTAAAACACCAACCAGACCCTTTCATAGATGCAGGTGACTCAGGACTGGAGGAGCCTAGTAAGACGAGCCTGGACGAGGAGTTGGAGCTGTCGTACTTTTAGCTGATGGAGGGATCGCCGCCCGCTTGAGGAGCGGTATTGGGTGGCCGGGATATGGGCTCAGCCCCTTTCTGTTGGACATCATATCTCTTTCGTTGATTTGTTGGGCAACGCCATGCGCGACCCATTTGTATTCTTGGACTTGTATATGTTTATGTGAGACCTCTTCATTTCAGCAGACTTTTGCGTTCATGTTTCATGTCCAGGGGACGTCAGGCTGCGCAACTCAAACAGATTAAATGCGCATTAATGAATATCCGAAAATGGTGACTCTCGGGAACTCGGGAGTCGAGCAGATGCGCGATCCCCCGATTTCCAGGGTGTTACATCTACGTCAGGGTGCTAAAAATGGGTGTAAACAAACTAAAGCTCAAATAGAGCACACCACAGGAAGGAGTGGGGATTGAATGCCTATAATTGAAAACTTCTCGGCAGTTACAAAAGTTTTGATCAAGCTAATATTTGTGTTTTACTTTCACCTGTGTCCATATGACCGTTTGAATACGTTGGGTTGCAAATAAACATAACGGTGTGTAACACACTGAAAATCGGGGGTCGTGCATACGCTCGACTCCCGAGTTCCCCGGGTCACTTATAATCGGTTTTCATTAATATACGATTAATTCAGGTTTAAAGGCGCAGCATGGAATTACTTGAAACATGAAACACGATCACAACTAGTCTGCTGAAATGAAAATAGATGATCATATACATGTCCAAAAGGATATAAAAAGGGTTGCATCAGGCGTTGCCCAACAAAATCATAAAAGGAGTATCATGTCCAAAAAAATAGGGCTGAGTCCACAACTCAGCGATCCAAATCCTGTCTACTAGGCTGACGGGGAACCATCCATCTGCTGAAAGTAAGAGAACTCATCCTCCTTCTCGAGGCTCGCATCACCAAGCTCCACGAAATCTGTATCACCTGCATCTATGAATGGGTCTGGTTGGTGTTTTAAAACACCGTCCTAGAGTGGGAGTGAGTGATCAACTCAGTGGGTGATATTAGTCTTAAGTTGCAACAAGCATCAATTATAATAAGAATTTAATGAAAATCAATCAATCATAAACATCTATCTAGTCTTGTTAATGTGCATACATGCAGGATGATATGATGTATGCCCTCACCACAACGCTCCCTCATGCGACAACATCTAACGATCGCCAATGCCAACACTCCCTCAGTGCGACCTCGACTGCCAAGTCGCCAACCTAGCTAATGCCATGCAATGATAATGTTAACCGGGTTCTTAGTTAAGTCCATTCATCCAGCAGATTTGGGAATCTGATACACCCCACGTATCAAATGCCCTGAACTAGTTGCGAGGCCAAGACCCCCCAATGTGTGAGGCTAAGACCCCGCGATCCTTGATCCCGTCGGGTTTTCCCCATCCCCGACTTCAAGCACATGGGGGGTGCTGAATGTGGGGTTGCTCGCGGTCACTACGGGGAGGCGCGTCACCCCAGCATAGGCCGACAGCTCGGACATAGTGTCTCATTCCACCATGCCCGGCTCACAAGACTATGGATCAATATTCCATCCGGTATCGATGGGCTACAATGGTGGTGGGGTGTTCCAGTTTCCATACATATGTGAGCAAACAAAGTTAACAAGCTAGGTGGGTCAGCCAGTGGACTAAACCGCACGAGCCCAGGCAAGTATGTGGCGGAACGACATCGGGTACAAGCAACCCATGTAACCTGGCTACTGCCGCCCACACATACTCGTCCAAACCCATGGGTTTAGCCTCAAGGTGGTCCTACCAACGGAACCACCTTCGCTCTCCTCATGTTCCTGACAAACCCAAGAGTAGGAATAGTGACTCATAGCATGCCAACTACCAATGTAACATCAAATATATTCAACACCATGTTCTCATGTTGCTCAACATACAACTCAAATTTCTCTAGCAAGCAAACTATTAATATCATGAATAAGGTGTATGTGTGTGGTGTGGGTTGGTGAGGAAGTTAAGTACTTCCCACACCTCAAGGGATCAATTACACAAGAATAATGAATCAACACACTAAGAAGCAACACATATGAGAGAAAAGAAAATCAAACAAACATGAGTATGTAATCATCCATAGACTAGATCATGAGAGGCAAGATTTAACATCAAGGAGAACTAAACATGTCGTTCCATACAATCCACCAACATATCATTCCTAGGTTCCTCTAGATTCTTCCATACAACATACCAAGCAAACAAAATCATTAAACTCCAACTATAATTGATGCTAGGCCACCTAAGGATAATAGTCCGCACCTTAAGAAGAGATTTCCATTCTTTGAGATCTTAGGATTTGGGGATTTAGGTAAAACCACCATTTCCTAAATTAAAATCAAGAAAGACAACATTAATGCCTAGAAATATATACTAAGTTGCTCTATTGAAGGGAAATATACCATTCTTACATCCACTTCTTGGCATGGGTGGGTTTGGTGGAGGTTTCCTTGGAGAATGGGTAAAGAGTTGCAAGGTTGAGCTTCCTTGGGCCCCACCTCCTACCACATACTCCTTTCCTTTCTTCTTCCTCTCTCTTTCTCCTCCTTTCTCCTCTTTCTCTTCTCCCTTTTCTCTCTTCTCTCCTTCCTTCTCTAGGGCAAATTCGTGTGGGGAGAGGGATGCTCCAAATGAGGCCCTTTTATAATGCCAGATTTGGTGCAAATGACCCCAAGTGCTAGGTTTTTACTATACTAGACCTATGAGAGGGTCTTTCTAAGCTCTAGGGCCCACTATGGGGTGTACAAGTCGATATACACCGCAAAATAGTTAGCCTTAATAATGATCTACGTATGGATATGATCAGCCCGCCATTTGGATGCGTCGATCGACAGATATGATTAGAAATCCGTTCAACGGTCGCCGATAGTCGATCGGGGCCGCGGCTATACGGATATGAGCAGGGAAATATCCTTACTCCATGAGTAAAGTTTGGTCGCAAACCGACGGTCCGAAATCCTCAACTTTGTATAAGAGTGGACGACTCAATTCACGTAAGTTCTAACTCCTTCTTTTAGGGTATTTGCACTTCTCATGCACTCGTCCTTTGGCTCAAGTTGACCGGTTCTGGGCAGTACCCAGGTCCGACTCTCGCGATGGACGTCAAGCCCAGTGAGACGGGCATTATTCTATAGTTTTGGAACTAGTGGCCCACCAACGAGCGGTGTAGATCTCGTTTGAAAAATTGGAGCATTTTTGGTGGCCCTCTGCCATGAAACTTATAGGATAGGTTATCCATAGCCCGTTGAAGGGCCATGCAAAATTTGGGGACGATCGGATATGGGGTTTGGTCTCATGGTTCCGATTTGCGATCAACAGTCACCGTGCCACGATCGGGGCCCAGACTTTATGGGCGGGCCCAGGCAATCACATTAGACCTCTACCATAAATCTAAAAGGAATCTGATGGCTGATACGCCTGGAATCCCCTCTCCATTGACAAGTGCCAGATTTCCATAATGGCCTTGGGTGAGTTGCATTTGGCAAGTGTCGCGAGAATGGCTTGGATAATTCAGTACTGGGTGTCCACTGGGTTTGTGGCCTGCGATGTACCATAAGCCCAGTGAGATCTATGGTTCCCTAAATTTTTATAATTTTCTGACCTTCCCATGTCGCGGTATAGCCCGCATGGGCTGCTGCCAAGTGTAAATGGCCATTTGGCTTGACGGCCCACACTTGGCCCAATCACAACCCGACTGGTCTACTCTAATGGGCTAATCCTAACTTAATTTAGTTATGACACCAAACCATGAGTAGTTTAAACGAACGGTCCTGCGGCAAATCCTACATAGACGCCTCAGTACATTGTTCTGGTTGGACGGAACGTTACATGATTAATTGGACTTGTGCAGCTCTTTACTGGTACTACCCCTGTATACACTGACATTGAGTGCTAATGGTAATTAAGTAATATTTAGGTTAATTAAATAAAATTAAAAAAAATAAAAATTGATGGATTTTTGGAAATCCAAAATAGTAAAAATCTAAGATGTTACACGGTGGATCTAGAAAGGTTTTAACGGTGGCGTCATTATCCCAATGCTTTTTATGTCGTGGTCCACTTGAGCTTTTGATCTACTTCATTTGGCTTGTGCCGTAAAATGATCTTAGAAAATGAATGGATGGGGTGGATAAAACGCATATCACGGTGGAGCCCACCCGAGCCACTCCACTTTGCTCACATGTAAGGTTTCATTGGAAACCATCACACACTAGCAAGATATTCTGAGCCCAGCTTCAGTGGATCCTCGGATCCACCGAGGTGGGTGGATCTTTGACTTTGGACATATCATTTTAGGGCATGAAGAAAAATGAAGCAGATCAAAATTTAAGGTGGACCACACCACAGAAAACAATGGTGATTGACCATTAAAAGCTCTTTGTGGGACATAAAAGTTTTGGGTCAAGCTGATATTTGTTTTCTCCCTCATCTAAGTCTTTGTGAACTTATCAACTGGTTGGATGGGAAATAAATATTCTCGCTGGTGCCCAAGAAGTTTTTAATGGCGGGTATTCAATAACCATTACTTCATGTGGTATGGTCCACCTAAGATCTGGATCTACTTTAGAGATCCATAGTAATTGATAAACTTTGGGGTCACTTTTTGGCAATCAAATGGTGTCCGAATGAGATGATTCTAAAGTCATTTAAAATTTCATCAAAATATCTTTTTAACAAGCACAATATCACTCAAATTGAATATGTATCGATGGAGTTACAATTGCTTTCTTGGGATTGGTGGCCTATAGTGAATATTTATGATTCATAGTGAAAATATCGGCGATCCATGGTGAATATTGGTGATCCGCACTGAATATTGGTGATTTGATCCAAGTGAATATTGACGATACACACTAAATATCAACGATCCATAATGAAAATATCGACGATCCACACTAAATATCAACGATCAACAATAAAAATATTGGTGATCCACAATGAATATCGATGATCCATAGTAAAAATATTGATGATCTATATTGAATATCAACGATCCATGGTGAATATCGGCAATCCATAGTGAATGTCGATGATCCGCACTAAATATCAGCAATCCACAATAAATATCGATGATCCACCATACAACATTCATCCACTACGATATACTTTTATCTTAACATTATTTCATTATAAAAAATCATTCAACATTCATCACATTCATCCATTACAACATTCTTCCACTACAAAATTCTTTAATTGCAACATTCTTCCATTAAAATATTCTTTAATTAGAAAATTTATCCATTACAACATTCTTCCATTATAAAAAATTATCTATTACAGTATTCTTCCACACATCCCTTTCATTGGCTCCCACCATTCATACTAAAAAAAAAAAAAAATCCTAAAAATTTAGGAAAAGGAAATGTGGAAGAATGAAGGAAGGAGGAGGAGAACCAAAAAATACTATCTTTCCTAGGGGTGTACACGAACCGACCTAGCTCAGTTAGCTCACTCGACTTGACTCGAAAAGGCTTGATTCAACTCAGTTCGAAGCTGAGTTCGAGCCGAGTTGAGCTGATTTTTTAAGCTCAAAAATGAGTTGGAGCTGGACCCAGCTCCACTCAACTCGAATCAAATCCAGCTCGAATTGAACTCGGATTGAACCAGTTCAGTGACTCGATTACTTTGCTATTGATGTTGCTCACCAAGTGTTTATTGAAATGACTCAACAAAATGTGGCTAGTGGCAAGGAAGGTATGTACATGAAATAAATACCATTTTTTTCTTGGTTTTTATGTTGCTTAGAAGGTGTTTGATAAAATACATGTAAAACCATTGCTTATATTTTACAAACAATGGGATTTTGAAGGTGTAGTCCAGGTGTTTGTGGATATGCTGCAATGGCAAACTCGGCTTAATCTTAGCTCGAACTCGGCTTGAATTGGCCCAAGCTGCTGACCGAACCGAGCCGAGCTGGCCAGTCAAGCTCAAGGACCGAGCTGAGTTTGAGCCGAGGTCAGCTAGTGGCCGAGCCGAGTCGAGCTAAGGCCAGCTCGACTTAGTTCGACTCGATGTACACCCCTAATCTTTCCTTTCACACCCTCCTCCCCTCCCTTGAAAAAAACTAGGGAACAAAAAGAAAAATAACCAAATGACTCTTGTGCGGCAAGGACCCTATGTTTTCAACCCATCTACATCTTATGTGGGGCCTACTTAGTTGTCGTGAAACATATTCAACTCATCCACGTGTAAGGGGTTTTAATTTCATGTCATTGACTTAAGTTAGACGGCAAAACTCATCGCAAATGGACCACACTAAATGAAATAATTCAGAATTAATGCATTACGTTAGTGTAGATGTAGAACACAAACATTTTTAAATAAAAAATGAAAAAAAAAAAACCCCTTCTATGGGTTCATGGTTGTCTGATTAAAATGAACTGATCACATCAGCAATGGGTAGGTTGAATTCTTTTTTTTTTTTTTTAAGGGGGTGCACCCCTCCTTTTTTTTAAAATCTTCCTAAAGTTAATGCTATGCGGGGAACAACTGCGACCGAAGGTCTTGGTATCGATCCCTAGTGGGGGTGGCTAACAGTGCATGTACAGAGTTGTGTGTACTAATAAGCAAACACAAAAAGAAAAAAAAAAAAAAAAAAAAAGGCGACCGATGGTATTTTTGTCTTTAGAAAATTGAAAAAATACCACCAGGACTAAATAAAGCGTAAGTTGAAAATTTTGAGGCTAATGCTGCAACCACGTCAGACCACAGGCCCATTAGGACCAAAAACCTCATTCCTTGGTGAAGATAAAATCTAGGGAATTAATTCCCAACCCAAGCATTACATGCATGAGCTGATTTATCACATGTAATGCCCAACATGGGGGTAAATCCAAGCACACGCTGAGATCTAGACCATTTTTCAAGTGGCCCCACTAATCTCAGCGAATAAAGCGCGTAACATGATGTGACTGCCCTACAATGACTAATGAATGAAATGGATAGACTATCAACCATCTAAATTGATGACTGAACCACAAACAAATCCAGCACAGTTGAGTTGTCTGGTATGGAAGATCCAACGGTTTAAATTCACTTTTCACGTGATAGATAGTCTAATCACAGTGAAACTGAAACATGTGAAATCCAAAGTGGAGCCCCACATACCCTAAAATTCTAGATATATGATTGAACGGTTCTTGACGGTTGGTAGTATGATGTGACCACGCGAGAGCGTGCTATCGTTATTCATTTGACTTTTTTTTATCCCTCATTAATGCAAATACAGTGCCACATCATGAAAGGCCCTGAACTAACATACATGGATGATAGCAACTTTGATAGTCTGGCTGTTTTGAAAGATGATAAGTGGGACACTTGTAAATTACTTAAACGAATACAAATAATTCAAATTGTACTATTCAAATAGTGGGCCCCAGTTTAGATGTATAATGAGCCAAGGATAAACTTGGCGTTGATGGATCATTATTGGATGGTTGAAAATGGAAGTACCTAAAGGCCTATTTCAACAAACAAGTGTAGAGGTTTTGATTATTTGACCTATCTAATTTTGGGAAATTGCTAGGCCACAATGACACCGTCCTGTGAAGTAGGAATTTGTTTTTGCTGGGTATGTGGCTCAAAATAATGCATTTGAAAATTTTAGAGTTGTTACTAATGGAGGAATACCTAGAATTTTTACTAGTTGAGGAGTATCTAGAATTTATGATAAGATATATCGGTAGAATTAACTTGGGTTGGAAAATCGAAGACTCTTTGAGTTAATATATTCAGGTTTGCAACGAGAGATTTTATTTGAAAATCTTAGGGCGTGTTTGGCCGGACCGGTCTCATGGGATTTGGTGGGATGGGATCAATTTTAAGGTAATGATGGTGGTGTCAGTGGATTGTCTTAATATCCATGGGATTGCTTATATCCAGACAAGTTCACTGGGTTTGTTTGGCACGCCCTGTATATCCCGGGATTGTACCTTCCAATCCATCCAACCAAAGGATAGATCAATTTTAAGGTAATGATGGTGATGTCAGTGGATTGTCTTAAGATTCATGGGATTGCTCATATCCTAAGACAAGTTCACCGGATCTGTTTGGCTCGTCATTCCTATCCAGGATATTACCAATCCCATCCCTCCTAATCCCATCTAATACCACATCCAGTGCCCGGCCAAACGCGCCCTTAATGCTAATGAAGAAGTGAGTTATGTACCATCAACCACCATCACTTGCGTGCAGTCTATATTTTATAAGACTGGAGTTTTTAAGAATTCTAAAAAAGTTTATAGTAAGAAACAAATCTAGTTATTGATAGTGCCGAAAGTCAACTAGTGAGCCACTACTCTCCCAAATTACTACTAAGGAAGTTACAATGTTTCCACATGGGGTATGTTTGGAGGAAATAGTGGCTATAAAGATGGAAGAAAGGAAAATGTAAATGCAGCATATGAATTGATGCGACGCTTATAATATCCTGATATCTCAACCTAGGGTAAGTCTCAAAGAGATAGTGATTATTAGGGGAGAAACAAATGTAATATGCATATAATCAAAATAAAATTAACGGAAGAGCATTTGACTTCTTGTATACTAGGATCTGAAATTTTAGCAAGATGTAGAGCATACAATCTAGAATCACTCAAGTTATGATTAGGGGGGTGTGTGAGGAAAAGATGCAAAAGGTGAATTTTAAAAAAAAAAAAAAGGGCAATCAGATTATTGTCGACACTCATGGAGATGTGAAAGAGGGAAGACTTGGATGCTAGTGTGGGCTAAGTTGGACGGCTAAGATGACTTGAATGCTAGTGTGGGCTAAGTTGGATGGTTTGGATGGATGGAGCAGTCTCTAACTCACTCTCCTAAGGCTACGCAAAACCTCTCAAGAACTGTGTATGTGTAAATACCTCTCACTCTCCTTTCTATTGGTCTCTCTGTATCTCTTGAAATCAAGTGCATTGCTAGCTCGAGATGTTTTAAATGAAAGGGGTGGGCCTCTATTTATAAAGGTTAATTTAATTTTATTGTAAATTGTAACAACTTAGAGGACAAACATCTCTATGTGCAAGATCTGAATGGTGGGAGGACACACAGTATTATAGATTTGCTTTGATAAGTGATAAAATCAGTAATTCCATCCCTTAGGAGATGAAATGACCAGTTTACTCTCAGGCGAGCTGCTAGTTTTCCATTACCATTGTTCAAAAACAATCTTAAGGGAGATCTTGAGATTTACCCAGTTTTGCAAAGATTTAGATAGCAATAGGATTGCCGCCTGTTCACAGGGTCACAATAACTTTAAGGACCTCAATCACCTATGGGCTCGTTGGCCTAGGCCTAGCTGGTGGCCATATTGGCCCCGGTGCCCATTGCAATTCCATGATACATTAATATCCATTGTAAATGGCATGTGGGACAATATAAGCTGCTTGGGCATGGATTCGCAAACCGATTCTACCGACTTGATTGGGTCCATTAGCTTTATTGTGAATTGGGTATTGGGTTGGTTGAGTTGTGCTCCTAAAGCAGCTTCCAAGCTCATAAGTCATCTCTTTTAATCCAAGATGAATATATATTTATTAGGGTGGGGTGTTTACAGCCACAAAATGTAGCATGATTTAGTTAGTTTAATTCGTTTTGATACATGTGTTGTATACAATTTTTAGAGTGGCTACATATCGAGTGGCATACAGCCAAGTATCAAAAGCAGCCCAATAAGATTTTATTTGATAAATAGATGGAAATCTTTACACATTATGCACATATTCTCATTTCCGGCAAGAGAGTCCCTTGTTTCTATATCAGTCTTATGAGTTGGATAAACTGTCCAAAAAATCTCCTTAATTGGACAATCCTAACTTCTTCTTTTTTTGTGGTCAGAAAATAAATAGTTGAGAAGGGACATAACAACGGTCCACACTCATTGGAAATATCTCCTAATATTATTGGTTGGGGCCTTTGAATTTGGGAGTTTTTTTAGGCATCCTCTATCAGAGGTGTTACTCGAGAAAAGAAAAGAAAAAAAAAGAGGAATGGATTACTAACTAGTGAAGTTCATAGATCATGCACTTTTGCCCTAACCAAGACCATTTTGGGTCCCACCCTTGATGGAAAATGCCCTGTTTGTTGACACATGTCATAGACTTATGAACCATGCACCATAACTTGGAAGCCTGACCTGGTCATCCAAACACATTAAGAGCAAGTTTAGGGTTCAGCCCCCAAGCCCAACACCTGGTACTTTGGACCTATGTTTGCATCTCTCTCTAAGGACCAGACAAACATGTCCATCCCATCTAACATTGGTCAGCTGAGTATCTGAGCCCAGTCATGCCTAGTCCAAATCTCTACCTTTTAGCTCACATGAACTCAGATAGATCTGGACATGCTTCACCTAGCCCTATGCTCCCTTATTTGTAAGGCTGAAAGTCGGGCGGGTTTAACCTAACCGACCCGACATTGGATTGGGCTTAGGCAAGATGTATCAGGTTTGGTCTCAAGCTTGGACTATATAAACACCAATCCGATAAAAGTTAGGTTGGACTTGGGTTGAGGTCTCAGGTTGCCCGACCCAACCCGAACCTGATCGATATATAAGTTACTTATAAATTATACTTGAGTTCGGATTGTCTGTGTTCAAGGCACAAGAAATTCCAACGCCGTCAGGTCTCATTGGTCCACGCCATTTCCAATGACTCAAGCTAACAAGATATGCCATATTTCTCTCCCAAATAGATTGTGTGCTGAAAACAAAACTTTTAAAGGAGTAGTCCAGTTTTTTAGCTTGTTTGTTCAGAAAAATAAAAATAAAATGAAGTTCTTTAGAATAAATAAATAAATATATAATTAATAAAATCATATGTACAAAAAATAAGATGTGTATTGAAATATAATAGACTAATGTAATAACGAAAATATTACTATGTATCCACCCGACCTAGCTCGCTTGGGTTGTGCTTGGGTTGAGAATTCCCAACCCGAGGTTGGGTTGGATTGGGTTAGAGTTGAGGTATAGGAACCTTGGGTTGGGCTAGGGTTGAGCACCAACCCGACACAACTCTCCCGACTTTCAGCCCTACTTATTTGTATGGTCCTAGATGTTGAATGCCATTGTACTTAGGGTTGTTAATGGGCTGAGTTCAAACTAGGCCAAGGCTAGTCTAAAGTCGGACCGCATGGTAGGCCCTAGCTATGTAAATAACCAGCCTGGTCTGACCTTGGCCTTAGCCTAAGCTCAAACTTGGTAGTCACCTTTGGAATTAAAATAGTCATCCATGAGGATATTAATTTCTATTAATAGTTATTTAAAAAAATATATTCATTGCTATTGAAATTGAAATATTTATAAATATTATTCCTATTAATAAGTTCTCTACTCTAGCTTTTATTAATTATTTTATTCAACTAAAAATAATTAATTCGTCTAATTTAAATTAGCCATTAAAATTTTAAAAATATATGAAAAATAATTAAGAAAGAGGTGGAACTTTTGAATATACTTATAAGTAATAAATAAGCCAAGCTAATGGACCTTTATACACAACCAAACCTTAACTTTATTAATAAATGGGCTTAACTTTTAGACTTGAGCTTGACCCTCATGTCACATAGGCTAACCCAATTCTAACCCAATGCAACCTAAGATTAGAAACCTCACAAGCTAACTCAGCCCACTAACAGCCCTAATTATAAGCATGTATGGTCCATGTAGCAATCTTTCCATCTCCTCCACATATAAATTAGGGTTAGAATTCCCTACGCGGCTTAGTGAAAATAGCAAGTTGCACATGGGCCCATGCCTCCGTCAGGCGTAGGGCCTAGAAATTATTTTGGAAATCCACGGATGTGAAATGATAATTAAATTATTTCAATTATGGGCTCCACATCTGATAGACGCACATAATAAATTTTTCTTGCGCAATTTTAAGAATTATTGAGAATTGAAGTCTAAAAGCTATGCAACAAGCAGTGTTGCTGTCACATAATCAAAGCAGGTGAGGCCTCTCTCCATCGCATTCTCAGCTTGACAGGGAAGATGATTGGCTGCTCATGGCGGATTTCAACCGAGGAGGCCATCTTTGTGCTGGGGCACATGGATGATCCAGATTGGTCTTAGGATCGTTGTGGGACCCACCATTTAGAGAGATTTTCTCAAAAACTCGGTGGGTTCCTAGATTTTTTGTTGCGGCTATTAATCGAGCACTCATGAGTTTCTCGCGAGAACTCTATTTCCAGCGAGATGCTTTTGTTGGTTGCCCTAGAATGGGTGTTGAGGATTGATTGGAAGGCTTCTAGAGGTTAATGGACGGTCGAGATGGTGCCAACGTAAAAGAAACGGAAAGATTCTTCCTTGCGTGCCTCTTCCTTCACTGAGGAAAACTTAAAAGCAAGCCAGCCCTGGACGACTGGGATTGCATGCATTGAAGGGCTGAGATTGAAGGGTTTCTCTTAGTCCAGATCGCCAACCTGGCACAAGACGATCGCACAAGATAATTATGGGCCCCACATCTGATAGACGCACATAATAAATTATTTTGGAGATCCACGGATGTGAAATGATAATTAAATTATTTTAATTATAGGCCCCACATTTAATAGACACACATAATAAATTTTCACTGCACAACTTTAAGAGTTATGAGAACTGACCTCTAAAAGCTATGTAACAAGCAGTGTTGCTGTCACATAATCAAAGCAGGTGAGGCCTCTCTCCATCGCACTCATCCTATGTTTTTCCAAACATACCCTCAACGAGTATGTGTTGCCCCCTCAGGGCCCACATGGTAAGATGGTCTTATAATGGGAATTTTCAACGTTAGGGATCCTATGCTATGTGGGCCATGTATTAATTATGATGAAGGTGTCCTTAACCGTCTATAGATGAATGAGAACTTTGGAAGAAAAATCCTTCTCAATGGAAAACATTGAACTTGAAAAATCAATGCTCAGGATCATCCTCGAATCGTGATTGTTGGACATGACTTATTTATTGCATCACTAAGAAGATGGACGGTTCTGATTACACCCCAGCTCAAAAAGGGCAAATTGAACTTTTTTTTGGGGTAAAAGAAGTTAAAATGCTGATAAGATGAGACTAAAGAGAAATACACAAATGATCTGGCATGGAGTTGGACGACTGACCATTTGCTTTTTAACTAGCATTTGTGGCCATCAGTTGGATGGTCAGGATTGTTCCATCAATGTAATTTTGTAGGGTTTGGATATTAGGGCATGATTTGAACTGAGGATGTGTATTTATGCCTCCAATGAGGTGGGACACCTATTATGTAGTGAGAAAACTATGTGGGGACCAGCTTGATGTACGTGCTTTATCCAGACCCTTCATCCGTTTTCCAGCTCATTTTTCGGACGTGAGCCTAAAATCGAAGCATTTTCAAAGCTCAAGTAGACCACACCACATAAAATATTGGAAATTGAAATCTTACCATTGAAAACTTATTTGAGGCCACAGAAGTTTTGAACCCTTCATCCATGTCCCTGTGACTTTATGAACGGCTTAGATGATAAACAAACATCACTGTAGACCCTAGGAAGGTTTTGACGGTGGACATCATTATCTTCTTTTAGTCCACTTGAATTTTGGATATGCTTTAATTTTAGGCTCAAGCCCTAAAATGACATGGAAAAACAGATGGACGGTTTGGATAATGACACATGCATAATGGTGGCCCCACCATGCAATAAAGATAAAAACTTTGATACTCGGGAGAGTTATGGATCATACGCAGACATTCAAATTTTACTTAAAAATTGCATGCGCGGCAAACGAATATTCAAAATAAACTGTCCAGATCGTGGGCTCCAATCTAGATGTGACGTGAACCAAAAAATTATTTTTAGTCGATTATCTGACTACTGGATTGGTGGACCAATATTGGACGGCTTAAAATGAAAAATATCCAATTACTTCTATTTCAAAAAACCAATATCCATGAATCAGTGGTTAGGATTGTTCAACAGGTCTGATTTTGGGACCGCCACTTGTTGACACTCGTCGCCATAATTTAATTAGATTAATTTAAGTTAATGTCTACCGCTTCTACGTCAATTTCCAAGTGCATGCATAGCAAGCTCTGCACTCTGCCAGAGTATCAAATCACGGGAGCGGATTGTGACTGGGGCACAGTGATAACTCTGTGCCAGGAGCTGTGTGCGCCCGTAGGAATTTCCTTGACGAATCTACTCCGTCCATTTGTTTTGAAAGATCACAATAGGACAGGATTATAAGAATTACGGAGATCCAAAACTCATGTGGGCCATTACACAAGAAATTGTGAGGATTGAATGTCTGCAAGTGAAAGAAGTTTCATGTCAGGACGATATTTGTTCCTACAGTTTATCTGAATGTTAATAATTCTATGAACGGTTTGGATGGTATATAAACATCATTGTCAGCTCCAGGAAGGTTTCAACGGTGAGCGTTGCTGTTTCCACTATTTCGTTGGTGTGGTAAACTGGAATGTTGTATCTGCCTGATTTTTAAACTATCATACAATCGTGGTCTTTCAAAACAGATGGACAGAGTGGATTTGTCACGGACATCTCTTTGTACCCCACACATCTCCGGGCAAGGAGATATCTCTGTGCTCGCCGTCACAGGCAATCCGCTCCCTCAAATCACTACCCTTTGCTAAATTAACGAACGAGAACTTTAGGACTGTACGACCCATTTATGGCCCATTTAGGAGACTAAGCCCACCTTATTTTCCCTTGCGAGAATACGCCCCAGCTGTACGGATGGCTTGCCAAAGGTCGAAAATGCCCCTGCTTGTTCCCTCAACGGATCGGTGGTGCTCGAAGACGAGCGCTGACACTCCTCGAACTCCGAGTTGTACGAACGGTTCAAAAGATATCAAAGTTACACACGCTTACGTATTTTTTATATCCACAACGTTCATCCATATTTCGAGATCATTAGGGAGCATTATCAAAAAAAAAATCATATCCAAAGATCAACTGGACCACACCACAAAGAGCAACGGAAAAATTGATTTTCACCGTTAAAAATTTTGTAGGGCCCACCATAACATTTATTTTCCATCCAATCTATTCATAAGGTCACAAAAGCCTGGATGAAGAGGGAAAAAAATTTTCATAATGATCCAAAACTTCTGTGACCTTAAAAGGTTTTCAATGGTAGACGTTCAATCTCCACAACCTTTTACAGTGTGGTCCACTTGATAGCTAGATCTGTCTCATTTTTCGTATCAAGCCTTAATACGAGTTCGTCGAATATATGGACGGTTTGGATATAACACATACCTCATCATAGGATCCACAAAAAGCGGTGGGGATAACAAAAGTAAAAAATAAAATAATAATAAATAAATAGGCCAGGAACTTATGGCTACGGTGTTTTCTATAGCTACGGATTATAACCGTAGCCATAGCCGTAGCCCTTGCCGCTTCGATACGTCCTTTTATATGTATCGAAGCTCTTTCAATTAATCGAAAAAGGTCCAGAACTGTCCAGCGAGTTTGCCTCAAAAATCCTACAATTTTCGATACATATCGAAGAGTATTCGATATATATCGAAGATGATATGACCAATAGCTACGGATTATAACCATAGCCATAATTGTAGTCTGTGCCGGTTTATGAATTTTTTTTATTTTTTTATTTTTTATTTTTTATTTTTTTACATAAATAAATTTATTCAACCTACAATTTTCTCTAATACATATTTATATAAATATGTATATATGAGCATATAAAAAAATTTTCTCTCCTTTTTTCATTTATTTCTTTATTCATTTAACAAGAATATCTCCTAAACCAAAATTAGTTACTTGACGTACCATATATGATTTTGGGGTAGGAGAAGCTACTTTAGCCAACCAACCGGGTTATTTTTCAAGATTCCATTAGATCTATGGTCGAAAATCCATTTCATTCACTTCGCAGTCAATTTCAATCAGTTCACGGTCAATTTCATTCATTTCATTTACTTTGCAATCAATTCCATGCATTTCACGGTCAATCCCAGCGATTCCGTTTTGATTCACGGTCATTTTCATGCATTTCACAGTCAATTCTCTTCACTTCACGATCATTTGCATGCATTTCGCGGTTAAATCGCTTCAAACCATGATCATTCCCATGCATTTCACGGTCATCCCAAATTATTCCGTGTTGATTCACGGTCGTTTCGAGGCATTTCGCGGTCAATTCCCTTCACTTCACGGTCAGTTGCATGCATTTCGCGGTCAATTTGCTTCAAACCATGATCATTCACATGCATTTCACGGTCATCCCAAACAATTCTGTGTTGATTCACAGTCGTTTCGAGGATTTCGCTGTCAATTTTCTTCACTTCACGGTCATTTGCATGCATTTCGCGATCAAATCGCTTCAAATCATGATCATTCCCATGCATTTCGCGGTCATCCCAAACAATTCCGTGTTGATTCACGGTCGTTTCAAGGCATTTCGCAGTCAATTCCCTTCACTTCACGGTCATTTGCATGCATTTCGTGCTCAAATCGCTTCAAACCATGGTCATTCTCATGCATTTTGCGGTCATCCAAAATAATTCCGTGTTGATTCACGGTCATTTCAAGGCATTTCGCGGTCAATTCCCTTCACTTCACGGTCATTTGCATGCATTTCGCGGTCAAATCGCTTCAAACCATGATCATTCCCATGCATTTCATGGTTATCCCAAACAATTCCGTGTTGATTCAAGGTCGTTTTGAGGCATTTCGCAGTCAATTCCCCTCACTTCACGATCATTTGCATGCATTTCGCGGTCAATTCGCTTCAAACCATGATCATTCCCATGCATTTCACGGTCATCCCAAACAATTCCGTGTTGATTCACGGTCGTTTCGAGGCATTTCGCGGTCAATTCCCTTCACTTCACGGTCATTTGCATGCATTTCACGCTCAAATCGCTTCAAACCATGATCATTCCCATGCATTTCGCGGTCATCCCAAACAATTCCGTGTTGATTCACGGTCGTTTCGAGGCATTTCACGGTCAATTCCATTCACTTCATGGTCATTTGCATACATTTCGCGGTCAAATCGCTTTAAACCATGATCATTCCCATCCATTTCACGGTCATCCCAAACAATTCCGTATTGAATCACGGTCGTTTCAAGGCATTTCGCGGTCAATTCCCCTCACTTCACGGCCATTTGCATGCATTTCGCGGTCAAATCGCTTCAAACCATGATCATTCTCATGCATTTCACGGTCATCCCAAACAATTCCGTGTTGATTCACAGTCGTTTCGAGGCATTTCACGGTTAATTCCCTTCACTTCATGGTCATTTGCATGCATTTCGTGCTCAAATCGCTTCAAACCATGATCATTCCCATGCATTTCACGGTCATCCCAAACAATTTCGTGTTGATTCACAGTCGTTTCGAGGCATTTCACGGTCAATTCCCTTCACTTCACAATCATTTGCATGCATTTCGCGGTCAAACGCTTCAAACCATGATCATTCCCATGCATTTCGTGGTCATCCCAAACAATTCCGTGTTGATTCACGGTCGTTTCGAGGCATTTCACGGTCAATTCCCTTCACTTCACGGTCATTTGCATGCATTTCACGGTCAAATCGTTTCAAACCATGATCATTCCCATGCATTTCACGGTCATCCCAAACAATTCCGTGTTGATTCACGGTCATTTTGAGGTATTTCGCGGTCAATTCCCCTCACTTCACGGTCATTTGCATGCATTTCGCGATCAATTCCCTTTATTTTTGGAGGATTGATCACCTGCAACCGAGATACATATGCACATACAAATTTCTGAAGGCAGAAACTAGGCTGTGACGTACCACTGGTTATAGGTGGTGATCGTTCCCCCTATTCTCTTAAGATTTTAGAATAATTGTGTAGATATCGATATTGGTTTCAACGGCATCACCCTAGCAAACGCTTAGTCTGACCTGAGAGAATATACACTGGGTACTTCTCTTTCAAGTATTTCAATCAATTACTATATCATTTCACGCTCATTTCCATGCAATGTATGGTCAATTCCGACGATTCCACTTCACTTCACGGTCATTTCCATGCATTTCACAGTCAATTCCCTTCACTTCACGGTCATTTCCATGCATTTCACCGTCAATTCCCTTCACTTCACAGTCATTTCCATGCATTTCATCGTCAATTCCCTCCACTTCACGGACAATTCCATGCATTTCACAGTCAATTCCGACAATTCCGTGCATTCGAGTGTCCAACCTTCCCACACTTGAAAGAAATCGTAATTGTCTGTGATCGACTACCTCCTGTCATCCAATCCCTTTGTTGGTCAGATTGGGAACATTTCCTTGGCTATGCTACCACACCGTTTGTGGTTGCTAAATGTGACCCAAGTTCTTCGATCTGCTGATGATGGCCCACCTTGTCAACTTCACTTCCTGTACTAGGCAACGGTTGGGATCCTTTCCCATTTGATGTATTGAATGATGCACTCTCTCGCCCATTGACATCTCTTGTACCCCCATCTGTATGTAAACCAGGTTCCTTGCTAGACAGATGGTAGGGAACCTCCGCCACTTGGAATCCTTCACCAGAAGATGATGGCGGCCCTTTATCTATGAATCCATGGAGTAACATACCCTCCAGTGCATTACCATTTCCTTCTGCCCCTTCATGTAAATGATTGGTGGATGGTGGCTTCCCTCCGCTTCAAATACTTTTTGAGATGATGATAGTGGTTCGTTCTCTATCGACCCATGGAATAACACACCCTCTAAATCACTACAATCTCCTTCTCCCCCTTCATGCAAATAGATATCTTCAATTTTAAGATGGTGTCCCACCTCCTTCACTTCAGATCCTCCACCAGATGATGAAATCGGCCCTCTCTCTATTGACTCATCAAATGATATATCCTCGCGTTTGTCATCATCTCATACCCCTTATTCATGCAAATTAATCCTTTCGATCGGTGGATGGTGGTCCACTTCCACTTCAAATCCTTCACCTGATAATTTCTCTATTGACCGATCAATATCACATCCTCTAGTCCATTATCATATTCTTCTTTGAGCACTTCAATCAATAGAGATTCTTTACCAGATGATGATGGAAAATTATTTTCAATTGACCCATACAATAACATACCCTCGATTCCATCACCATCTCCTCCCCCTTCTTCATTTAAATCGAGCTTCTCGATCAGCGAATGATTGACCGATGCAATATGAAAAAGAAGAGCAGTTCGTTGCTGGACCATTGAGGTAAATTTTCGATATATCGATATTTACTCGATATATACTTACTTCGATATATCGAAATATCGAAGATTTAATCGATAATTGCACTAAAAAAGCAGTTCGACGCTGGACATTTTCTGATAATTTTCGATATATCGAAATCTAGTCGATATATCGATACCCCGATATATCGACATCTACTCGATTATATTGATAATACAATTTAAAAAGCATTTTGTTGCTGGACAGTGTGTGACCATTTTCGATCAATCGAATAATAGTCGATATATCGGTCGGTTATAAGGATGACTTACTACTATTATATTGACTAGATTTCGATATAATCGACAACTTACTCTACCATTAATCGATTAGGTTTCGATTATATCGAAGCGTTTCAATATATCGTGTTCTATTCGACATATCAAAGTGTAATTTTTTCATTTTTTTTCTATGGTGTTTTTTTTATTATTTTATATATATATATTTTTTATTGTTTTGCTTTTTTAGGTTAGCTTGTTAGTACACACCCATGTCGGTACACACTCCATGTTATCCAAGTTGTGTTCATAGTGTGCTTCTTCTAGTCTCTTAAGTTGCACGATCATTTGCATGCATTTCGTGGTCAAATCGCTTTAAATCATGATCATTCCCATGCATTTCGCGGTCATCCCAAACAATTCTGTGTTGATTCACAGTCGTTTCGAGGCATTTCGCGATCAATTCCCTTCACTTCACGGTCATTTGCATGCATTTCGCGGTCAAATCGCTTCAAACCATGATCATTCTCATGCATTTCGCGGTCATCCCAAACAATTCGTGTTGATTCACAGTCGCTTCGAGGCATTTCGCGGTCAATTCCCTTCACTTCACGGTCATTTGCATGCATTTCGCGGTCAAATCGCTTCAAACCATGATCATTCTCATGCATTTCACGGTCATCCCAAACAATTCCGTGTTGATTCACGGTCGTTTCGAGGCATTTCGCGGTCAATTCCCTTCACTTCACGATCATTTACATGCATTTCGTGCTCAAATCGCTCCAAACCATGATCATTCCCATGCATTTCACGGTCATCCCAAACAATTCCGTGTTAATTCACGGTCGTTTCAAAGCATTTCGCGGTCAATTCCCCTCACTTCATGGTCAGTTGCATGCATTTCGCGGTCAATTCGCTTCAAACCATGATCATTCCCATGCATTTCATGGTCGTCCCAAACAATTCCGTGTTGATTCACGGTCGTTTCGAGGCATTTCGCGGTCAATTCCCTTCCCTTCACGGTCAATTGCATGCATTTCGCGGTCAATTCGCTTCAAACCATGATCATTCCCATGCATTTCACGGTCGTCCCAAACAATTTCGTGTTAATTCACGGTCGTTTTGAGGCATTTCGCGGTCAATTCCCTTCACTCCACGGTCATTTGTATGCATTTCGCGGTCAAATCGCTTCAAACCATGATCATTCCCATGCATTTCACGGTTATCCCAAACAATTCTGTGTTGATTCACGGTCGTTTCGAGGCATTTCGCGGTCAATTCGCTTCACTTCACGGTCAGTTGCATGCATTTCGCGGTCAATTCGCTTCAAACCATGATCATTCACATGCACTTCACGGTCGTCCCAAACAATTCCGTGTTGATTCACGGTCATTTCGAGGCATTTCACAGTCAATTCGCTTCACTTCAAGGTCATTTGCATGCATTTCGCGGTCAATTCGCTTCAAACCATGATCATTCCCATACATTTCACTGTCGTCCCAAACAATTCCGTGTTGATTCACGGTCGTTTCGAGTCATTTCGCGGTCAATTCCCTTCACTTCACGATCATTTGCATGCATTTCGCGGTCAAATCGCTTCAAACCATGATCATTCCCATGCATTTCACGGTCGTCCCAAACAATTCCATGTTGATTCACGGTCGTTTCGAGGCATTTCGCGGTCAATTCCCTTCACTTCACGGTCAGTTGTATGCATTTCGCGGTCAATTCGCTTCAAACCATGATCACTCCCATGCACTTCACGATCGTCCCAAACAATTCCGTGTTGATTCACAGTCGTTTTGAGGCATTTCGCGGTCAATTCCCTTTACTTCACGGTCATTTTGCATGCATTTCGCGGTCAAATCGCTTCAAACCATGATCATTCTCATGCATTTCACGGTCATCCTAAACAATTCCGTGTTGATTCACGGTCATTTCGAGGCATTTTGCGGTCAATTCGCTTCACTTCACGATCAGTTGCATGCATTTCGCGGTCAATTCGCTTCAAACCATGATCATTCCCATGCACTTCACGGTCGTCCCAAACAATTCTGTGTTGATTCACGGTCGTTTCGAGGCATTTCACGGTCAATTCGCTTCACTTCACGGTCATTTGCATGCATTTCGCGGTCAATTCACTTCAAACCATGATCATTCCCATGCACTTCACGGTCATCCCAAACAATTCCGTGTTGATTCACGGTTGTTTCAAGGCATTTCGCGGTCAATTCCCTTCATGCAACTGACCGTGAAGTGAAGGGAATTGACCGCGAAATGCCTCGAAACGACTATGAATCAACACGGAATAGTTTGGGATGACCGTGAAGTGCATGAGAATGATCATGAATTGATGCGAATTGACCGCGAATTGCATGCAAATGACCGTGAAGTGAAGGGAGTTGACCGTGAAATGCCTCGAAATGACTGTGAATCAACACGGAATAGTTTGGGATGACCATGAAATGCATGGAATTGTCCGTGAAGTGGAGGGAATTGACGGTGAAATGCATGGAAATGACCACGAACTGATTGAAATTGACCGCAAAGTGAATGAAATGGATTTTCGACCATCGACCTGATGGAATCTTGGAAAATAACTAGGTTAGTGGGCTAAAGTATCTTCTCCTACCCCAAAATCATATAAGGTACATCAAGTAACTAATTTTGGTTTAGAAGATATCCTTGTTAAATGAATAGAGAAATAAATGAAAAAAAGAGAGAATTTTTTTTTATATGCTTATATATACATATTTATATAAATATGTATTAGAGAAAATTGTAGGTAGAATAAAAAATAAAAAATAAAAAATAAAAAAATAAAAAAATTTGCATAGACTTTTACGGACTGCAGTTATGGCTACGACTATAATCTGTAGCTATATCTTCGATACATATCGAATACACTTCGATTAATCGAAAATTGCAGGATTTTTTATGCAAAGTTGCTGGACAGTTTTGGACCTTTTTCGATTAATCGAAAGATATTCGATATATCGAAGTACATATCAAAAGACCTTCGATGCATAGTAGGGGACATATTGAAAAAGCATTGGTTGCGGTTATCTTTACGGTTATATTCCGTAGCCATAGATACCAGGCTTCTTCTTTTTTCCTGTTGTAATCTCTACCGCCTTTGTGGGTCCTTTTATGAGGTATGTGTTATATCCAAATTGTCCATCTATTTGGCGAACTCGTACTAACGTTTGGGAAGAAAAATAAGATAAATTTAACTATCAAGTGGACCACACTGTAAAAGGAAGTGGAAGATTGAACGTCTACCATTGAAACCCTTTTAGGGTCACAGAAGTTTTGGATCATTACAAAATTTGCTTTTCCTCTTCATCCAGGTCTTTGTGACATTATGAATAGATTGGATGGAAAATAAATGTTACGGTGGCCCTACAAAAGTTTTTTTTTGCTTGAATAATGCTCCGAAATAATCTCGAAATATGGACGAACGTTGTGAATATAATAAATACGTAACTTTGGGGCCCATGTAACTTTGATATCTTTTGAACCGTTCGTACAGCTCAGCGTACGAGAAGTGTCAGCGCTCGTCTTCGAGCACCACCGATCCGTTGACGGAAAAAGCAGGGGCATTTTCTACCTTTGGCAAGCCATCCGTACAGCTGGGGCGTATTCTCGCAGGGGAAAATAAGGTAGGCTTGGTCTCGTAAACAGGGCCATAAATGGGTGGTACAGTCGCAGCTTTCCCAATTAAGAACTGATCACATATACGCAAGGTACCACAACTTGTGGTACGGTGCCACCGTTCCCGCCAAAATACCACTCGAATAGGACATTAGTGCCAATAAAAAGGTGGGTCCCACCATAAGAATTACTGGAACAAAAATCAGGCTCGTTTCCCAGTAGTTGAACTATAAATGTTAGAATCAGTGCACAACCGTTGGTTTGACTCAATATACTGGTGCGGCCCACCTAGTAAGTTGATTAACCTGATTTTTTAGAAAGATGATCTTAGCAGTGGATTGTATTGTTTTTAATTGTACTGATTTACTAAAAAAAGTTAATTTTGATGTGAAATACGTTACTGTACCATGAGTTGTGGTACCGTTGCCTGTAGGTAATCAGTTCTCTAAATAAATTACTGGGCATAACTTCAGTATACTCAACAGACACCGAGAGGTGCTCTACACCCACCGCGACGGAAGCGGATTGCGTGCCTACGACGGACCACCGACTTCGGTGGTGTGTTGACGTCATCAAGTTCTGTGGGGCCCACCATGAAGTTTATGTTATATCTACACCGTTCATTCATTTTTTGAGATAATTTTAGGGTATCAACCCAAAAAATAAGTTAGATCCAAAGTGGATCGTTACTCTTGCTCGGGTGGCAGACTCTCAGGGGTGTCAACACAGTTCGAGTATCCATAGGTGGTAAAATTCTACTAGCGTGAGTGTGTGACGGTTTGTCTGTGTGTGTAAAACAAAAAAAAAAAAAAATTAAAATTAAAAAATTTAAAAAGAGTTAAATCCAAAGCCCAAGTGAGAATAATGTCGACCACAGTTGAAACATTCTTAATACCCACTGCACAGTCACCTGGACCAGGATTAAGGGAAAACACAAATATCAACTTCGTCCAAAACAAGCATTTCGGCCCAAGAAGTTTCCAATGGTTGGCGTTAAATGCCCACTGATTTTTATGGTGTTGTCCACTTGTGCTTGGAATCCGTCTCGTTTATGGGTCACGCCTTGAAATAATCTGTCAAAATGGATGATGAGGATATAACGTATACATGATAACGGAGCCATATAATTTGGTGACGTCAACACAGCACCAAGGTGAGTACTGTGTGTCACACCACGCAATCCGCTTTCCACAGCTACCGCTTCAAACGCAACGTGAGAATTTCAACACGTAGTTCAACTTCGAATGAACGGTAAGAGACGGCGTACAGATGATCGGTATCCTCTGCAACACGTGTTTTACCCAACGTGTAAAACACACAAGCTTTGTGGGCCACCAGTTCCATATATAAACCCCACTATCTACCCCTCTACTCTAGGGGCTGTTTAGTAGGTGGGCTTAGATAGAATTAAGTGGGATGAAATTGCATTTAATCTAATGTGGAAATTTGGGTGAATTTTAGATGGGATGGAATTGCCGAGTGGAATTTACATTAGATTATATGGAATTGCCAAGGGAAGGGCTGGGATTAAGTGGGATGGAATTGCATTTGGTCTCATGTGGAAATTCCGGTGAATTTTAAAATTTACTACATGTGGGCCCCACATTGATGCATGTGTCTTATTTATAGTGTTCATCTATATATACATGTGACATTCTAGTTATGTATGTGTACAGCTGATTGTCTTTGGTTGTGAATTTGATTAGTTGATTATGAATTCATGGTCCACCAAGCAGAGTTAATCATTATTTTTATAATAGCAAGAAATTTATACCAAACATGAGGATTGGATGCTCCAAATACCATGGTATTTCCAAACATTTAATCATTGGACAATAATAGTTTAATTCTTAATACAATTCCATACCAAGAGCAAATAATGCATTGGGGCTGTTTGGTACAAATGCAAATTTCATTCGGCGCGTTTGAGGAGGACGGGAAGCGTTGGAATTGCATTTGGTCACATGTGTGATTTTCAATAGATTTTGAAATTCACTACACATGTGGGCCCTACATTGATGCATGTGTTTTATTTATGTCATTCATCTATGTATGCCCTTAACACATGACATTCTAATTACACACACACATACATCGACATTCATTGTGAATTTGGTTCGTTAATTATAATTTCATGGTCCACCAAATGAGATTTTGCTTAATCCATTGTTTTTATCTTAGCAAGAATTGTATCCCAAACATAGGGATTGAATGGCCCAAATATCATGGTATTTTCATACATGCAATTATTGTGTAATAATGGTGTTAATCCCATCTAATACAATTCCATATCATTTAATCCCATGGACCAAACACGCATGCCCTTTGTAACCACAAATAAAAGTAAAGAAGATACTCAAAGTCAGGTGGGCCACACCAAGGGGCCTAATGGGATGCCAGCCATAGGTTTTTGTGGGGTCACCTTCGTTTGTATCTCTCATCAAACCCCGTTAATCAAGTGTAAACACTGAGAAGAAGTGAAAATATAAAAATCAGCCTCATCTAAAATGAATATATAAAAATTAGACATTCAAAATTCATCTAGGCTATATTATTTATTAGTTTTTACAATAATTTTACATTGTTTCTATTAGTGTAAACCATAGTAATTTTTTTAAACTAATATTATCTTTTGCATGTATAGTTAAAATAATGATTCCCACTTGATTGACGGAGAGGATTTACATATACAATATAGTGGGCGCCATCATATTAAGAGTTGTTGTAACACCCTGGAAATCGGGGGCCGTGCATACACTCGACTCCCAAGTTCTCGGGTATCACTTATACTGATTTTTACTAATTTTCTTTTAATCGGGTTTAAATGCGCAGCATGGAATTTCTTGATACATGAAACACAATCACTACTAGTCTACTGAAATGGAAGAGGTCAAATATATACAAGTCCAAAAAAAATATAAAATGGGTCGCACAAGACATTGCCCAACAAAATTACAAAAGAATAACATGTCCAAGAGAATAATGCGCTAAGTCCACTACTTAGCGATCCAAAATCCGTCTACTAAGCCGATGGGGGACTACCCATCAGCTGGACGTAGGATAGCTCGTCCTCCTCATCAATGCCAGCCTTGCTCGGCTCCTCGAACTCATCGCTACCTACAACTATTGAAGAATTCGGTTGGTGTTTTAAAACATCGTCCAAGAGTGGGAGTGAGTGATCAACTCAGTGGGTGTTATTAGTCTTAAGTTGTAACAAGCATCAATTATATTAAGAATTTAATGAAAAGCAAATATTCACAGTTACTAAACTAATCTTATTAATGCGTATGCATGATGGATGATATGATGCATGCCCTCGCCACAACGCTCCCTCGAGCGACTCCATCTAACAATCGCGTATGACCAACACGCCCTCAAAGCGACCTCAACTGCTGAGTCGCCAACCTAGCTAATGCAATGCGATGATAATGTTATCCGAGTTCTTAGTTAATTTCATTCATCCAGCAGGTTGGGGAAACTGATACACCCCACGTATCAATGCCCTCAATAGGTTGCAATACCCAGGGCCCCTCAACACGCGAGGTCAGGGCACCGTGATCCGTGATCCTATCGGGTCCTCATCCCCAACTTCAAGCACATGAGGAGTGCTGAGAACTGGGATCGCTCGCGGTCACTACGGAGAGGCTCGTCGCCCCAGCGTAGGCCGATAGCTCAGACACAGTGTCTTATTCCACCATGCCCAGCTCACGAGGCAGTGGATCAGCTTCAAGTGGTTATCGATGGGCTACAACGGTGGTAAGGTGTTCCAGGTTCCATACATATGTGAGCAAACAGGGTTAACAACGGGGCTGGTCAGTAAGTAGGCTAGACCGCGCGAGTCAAGCGAGCACGGGACGAGCGACATCGGGTACAAGGGACCCATGTAGTCGAATTACTGCCGCCCGTTCACACCCGTCCAAATCCACGGGTTTAGCCTTAGCATAGTCCTACCGATGGGACTACCGTCTCTTCTCATGTTCCCGACCATCCCAAGGGTTCAATGTTGATTCATAGCATGCCAACCATCAAGATTATCAACTAGCATAATAGTATAATGTTTGCATACATCACAACATACGATGCAAATATTCCTAACAAGCATGCTAAGTTATCACGAACAAGGTGTATGTGAGTTGTGTGGGTTAGTAAGGAAGTTAAGCACTTCCTACATCTCAAGGAATCAATGCACAAGAGTAATAACTCCTATCTACTATGAAGCAACACCATATGAGAAAATCAACAAACAAGAGCATATGATCATCCATGTACTAAATCATGTGAGAGAAAAGATCAACATCAAGATGAGAACTAATCATGCAATTCCATATGATTCCAACAAACCTACAATTCCTAAGGTTTCTCTAGATTCTCCAATACAACAACCGAGCAAACAAAATCATTAGACTCATACTATAATTGGTGTTAGGCCACCTAAGGATAATAGTCTGCACCTATGGATCGTTGGAGAATTGGAAAACGACCTAGGAATGAGGATTTCGGGGTCGATTGGCCGAAATCCCTAAAGCAAACATTTGTATGTTAGATTTCAATGTAAATCCCCTCTCATCACAAGGGTTCTAAGAAAAAAGGGTGATGGATCTTACCTAGAGGATCAACGGAATGAAAGGGCGGTCGTGGATGAGGGTTTCTTCTTAGAGAAGAGGTAGGGAGTTGTGGGGTTTGATTTCCTTGGGCCCCACCTCGATCTAGGGTCCACCTTGCTCTCCTTCACTCTCTCTCTCTCTTTACTCTCCTTGCTTGTTGGAGAATGGTGGAAGTTACGAGGGAGAGAGCTTTGTTGTTGGAGAATGGTGGGAGTTATGAGGGAGAGAGCTTGGTTATTGGAGAATGGTGGAGGTTATGAGGGAGAGAACTTGGTTGTTGGAGAATGGTGGAGGTTATGAGGGAGAGAACCTGGTTGTTGGAGAATGGTGGAGGTTATGAGGGAGAGAATGGTGGAAGTTACGAGGGAGAGAGCTAGGGTTTATTTCCTAGAATTGGGCCCATTGGTCCCAAGTTTCTTAAAATGTCCACGATAGCCCTCTAGGACTCCCTATTGGCGTTGGGGCGGCCCTAGCACCCTCCTTGCCACCAAATTTGGTGGGTAGGTGACTCATGGCCCGATGAGGGGTCATGCAAAGTTTGGAAACAAACGGATTAACAGACATTAGGTTTGATCATATGGTTCCGGTCTCTAAATGACCTTGTGGGGTCCATTCTGATTGATGGGGCAGTTTTTGTGGCACTCTGGCCATGAAACTTATAGGATGGGTGCTCCATGGCCCGATGAAGGATCATGCAAAATTTGAGGACGATCGGATATGGGGTTTGGTCACACGGGTTCGATTCGCGATCAACGGTCACCGTGCTACGATCGGGACCCAGATTTTGTGGGCGAGCATAGACAAATACATTAGAACTTTACTGTAAATTTAGAAGAAATTCAACGGCTAAAATGCCTGAAATCCCAGTTTTATTTACCAGTGCTAGATTCCAATTCAGGCATTGGTGGGTTGCATTTGGCAAGTGTTGTTGGGACAGCCTGAATAGTTTATTTCTGGGTGTCCACTGGGTCCGTGGTCCGCAATGGACCACAAGCCCAGTGAGATCTATGCTTTCTCAAATTTTTAGATTTTTCTGACCTTCCTCGGCTACTGCACGGCCTACACAAGCTGTCGCCGAGTACAAACTGATTATCTGACTTGATGGCCTACACACGGTCTGATCATGACCAGACTGGACCACTCATGTATAAGTTAACATTGAGTGCTAACGGTCAGTAAGTGATAATATAAGTTAATTAAAAAAAATTCAAGGATTTTTGAAAATCCAAAACAGTGAAAATTCAGGATGTTACAATCTACCCCCCTTAAAAACAATTTCGTCCCCGAAATTTCCTAAGGGTAATAAGTAAAGATATTATCATTTCATTTGCTTAAGTTTTGTTGGTTTCGGGTTTATATACGTATTACGATACATAATAAATATGCTAACCTAGCTCATCGTGATCTACCCCCCTTAAAATTTTCACCCTGATGGTTTATTACAATTTATTTAATTATCTATTTATTTTTAAAGATTTGATTCATGACAACGATTTCCCTCTATTTAGAATAAAAATATTTATTTTCAATGTTATGCCAATACAGAGAGACGGTTGTAGTGGGCTTGAACCCGATACGTCGATCATCTACCTAACTAGGGTAGAAGGTTCATCGTATCCCTTCTTCGTTCTGGTGGATCCTGGTCTTCTGCTCGGTCAAAGCAGTGAGTCCATTGGTAGTCGTTCAGGATTGAGAATTGGGTCAAGCCACGAATGCTTCGCAGGTGTAAACTTCCGTAATTCTGTAGTCCGGTCAATCTAAATGTTTAGGGAACGACCATCGTTGGAAAGTTTAAATATCATATTTATAAGGTTGTCCTTTAGGTCTTGGTCTACGAGAGTCTTCATTTTAATTTATATCCAATTTGGGATTTAACAAATCTCTCAACATGCCTATGGGCAAAGATCATCCTCAAAAGTTTCTAAAGGCACGAAATTTTATATGAATTACCATTTCAACCTAAGGCTAGTGAATTATGAGCAGACTATACTTCGGTTTCATAAATTTCAAGAATGAAAGAATAGTCGAAAGTTTTAAGATATTCTGGTGGTTTGAAGTGCTAATAACGTTAATAAAGACGCAGTAAGGCAATCATACATATAAGCATTCACAAAGCAACGAGAAAATTCTAAGGCAATCCATACATTCATATTGGATTCAAAGTGTCATTGGTATGGCCAGTTACATCCTATAGTATGAATTTCAGCATAGATATTCCAAACGTAAGGGAAATACAACCTAGTCAAGCAAAAGTTTTAATTATCCTTCAATACATGGAAATAGTCCTAACTGACTCAAAACAAATTACTAATTATCCATGTGTTAAGCTTCTATTTTTCTGAGTCGGACAAGGGTGGGAGGTGCTTCCCCCCTTGTTACAGCTAATCAAGGCTCAAGAAGTGATGAGGGTGATTTGAAGAGAGTTAATGGAGTCAATCAAGACTCAACTTTTGCTCCAGCTCCAACAAGACAACAAAGACAACTTATTGGATGGAATACCTAACCCAAGCTATTGAAGGGTCAGATCACACCATCCAAGTCGATGTTTTGGGTCCTAAAGGCAACTTAAATCCCATTGATTATGTGGACTACATAGCATCCTTAGCAGCTTTCTTTATCTGGAAAGCTTTGGAGAATGGAAAGAAATTAAAGTCTATGGCCACAAACCTCAAAGGGTGTGCTCGTGTGGTGGCAATAACACCAATTGGCCTATGAAAGGAAGAGAATGGAAAAGATTAATAATTGGGGTAAAATGAAGTTGAAAATGAACAGTAAATTGTTGCCTCTTGATTATCATCAAACCTTATATAAAAATTTTCAATTGTAATAATCTAATAATCAATATACGCCAAAGTATATAAAAATCAATTTTTACAATTCGTTGGGTTTTGTGAATGAGCTTATGGGAGTGAATGAGTGGATGATTTTGAATGGGTTTTGTTAAAGGGGAAGGTGATGAGAGTAGGTTTTTTTAAAAAAATGAGGGTGTTAAAGGGGAAGTGTTGAGAATGGATTTGGTGAATGGGTTTGAGATGGTGTTAAGAATGGATTTGGTGATGGGTTTGGTGAAGGAGGAGAAGATAGGCTTGGAGATATTGAGTGAGATGAATCTGGAGATGAGTTTAAGAAAACGGATTTGAGGGATGGAAGTTGAGAAGTGATTAGGAATGAGTTAAAGAAATGATATTGAGAAAAGTTTGGAAAAGGCTTGAGAGAATGAGGATTAAGATGGGTTAGAGTGAAGAAGAAGATTTATGGATTGGGTTTTGAGATTGGGAGAGCGAGAGTTTTCTCTAGGGTTTAGAAGGGATGGTGGAGGGTAATGGAGTAGTAGAGATAGGTTTTTATGGACTCTAGATAGTCCTAAATAGCAAGGGAAATGGGCCCCACTAGTGTGTACATTGAAAGGGAGGAGGGGACCTATCTTGTAACGTTTCTTATACTTTTAGTAACTGGATTTTTTTAAAAAATTTTATGATGATTTACCATCAAGTTTTAAGTCATCCAACCAGATTTCATATCATTTAGAATTGTAAAGAAATTATAAAAATTCTAGAAGTAACCACCGTCCAAAACTAACGATTTTTGGACAGTTGTCAATTCACTGAAAATCTAACTATATTATAATTTTTTATTTTATTTTATTTTATTTTTATATGAAGCTAGACTTGTTAAGCTTCAATCTGGCTTTTGAATCACTTAAATCGGAGTTATATCGAAGGAGATATAGATATTTGAAGTTGACTAAAAATTACAGGAATTTCGGCAGGGGCCACGCGGTCCCCTGGACTGCCAGCGGGGGCTGCGGTGGGGGCAACGCGGAATCGGCGGGGGCAACTTGCCACGGCCATATCTCACAAACCGGAATGAGTTATTCGACATGCCATATATGAATTTGGGGTAGGAGAAGCCGAGCTACACAAAGAGCCTAGTGGTTTCGCGAGATTCCTCCCAGTTAGCAGTTAAAATCTGATTTTTCTATAGTTTCACTAATTTTGATAAATTTTCGTTCACTTCTATGTATTTATCCCTGAATGGGTCGAAATTATCAAATTTGGTTTGGTATTTGCTCGTTTGGACGTGGACGGTGGCCTCGACCGTCTAATCTTTCAATCTCCGACTCGCTCCTAACATGTAACATCCTGGATTTTCATTATTTTGGATTTCCAAAAAAATCCTTGAATTTTTTTATTTAATTAACTTATAATATTACTTAATAACCATTAGCACTCAATGTCAGTGTATACAGGGGTGGTACCAGTAAAGAGCCGCACCAGTCCGATTAATCAGCCGTAGGAAGCCAATGAATCCACCCGATCACTTGAACATCAGGTGTAGTATAACGTCCTGCCTAACCAGAACAGTGTCCTGGGCGTCCACGTAGGATTTACCACAGGATCGTTCATTTAAGCCACTCGTAGTGAGGTATCACAAATAAATTAGACCAAAATTAGCCCAATTGAATAGGTCAGACGGGTCCTGATAGATCCTGGTGCGGGCCTCCAAGCCAGATGACCGTTAACACCTAGCGACAGCCCGTGCGGGCTATACCGTGACACAGGAAGGTCAGAAAATTATAAAAATTTAGGGGAGCATAGATCTTACTGGGCTTGGGGACCATTACGGACCACGAAACCATTGGGCACCTAGAAGTGGAATCTGGCACTTGCCAAATGCGCCCCACCAATGCCAAAATTGAAATTTAGCACGTGTAAATAAAACTAAAATGTAAGACATTTCAGCAGTCAAATTTCTTCATAATTTATGATGAGGGTCTAATGTATTTTTCTACACCCGCCCACAAAAATCTGGGACCCAATCGTGAAACGGTGACCGTTGATCGCAAATCGGACCGTTGCGGTATAACCCCGCATCCGTTTGCCCCCAAAATTTACATGGCCTTTCATCGGGCCATGGAGCACCTATCCTATAAGTTTCATGGTCAGATGGCCACTAGAACTGTCCCAATTCTCCAAACAAGCTCTAGACCACTTGTTAGTGGACCACCGGTTCAAAACTATAGAATAATGTCCATCTTACTGGGCTTGACGCCCATCGCGGGAATCAGACCTCGGTACTGCCCAGAACCGCTCAACTTGAGCTAAAGAACGGGTGCATGAGAAGTGCAAATACCCTAAAGGAAGGAGTTGAAACTTAAGTAAATTGAGTCGTCCACTCTTATGCAAAGTTGAGGATTTCGGACCGTCGGTTTGCGACCAAACTTTACCCATGGAGTAAGGATATTTTCCTACTCATATCCGTATAGCCGCGGCCCTGATCGACTATCGATGACCATTGAACAGACTTTTTATCATATCTGTCGATCGACGCATCCAAATGGTGGGCCGATCATATCCATACGTAGATCATCATTAGGGCTAGCTATCCTATGGTGGATATTGACTTGTACACCCCATAGTGGGCCCTAGAGCTTAGAAAGACCCTCTCATAGGTCTAGTATAGTAAAAACCTAGCACTTGGGGCCATTTGCACCAAATCTGGCATTATAAAAGGGCCTCATTTGGGGCACCCCTCTCCCCATACGAATTTACCCTAGAGAAGGAATGAGGAGAAAGAGAGAGGGAGAGTAAAGAAAGGAGTGAAGGTGGACCCTAGATCAAGGTGAGGCCCAAAGAATCAAACCCCACAACTCCATTCCTCTTCTCCAAGAAGAATCCCTCCTCTACAACCGCCTATTCATCCCGTTGATCGTTTAGGTAAGACCCATCACCCCTTTTTCCTTAAAACCCTTGTGATGAGAAGGGATTTCATGAATTTCTAACATGCAAATGGTTGTTTTAGGGAATTCGGCCGTCCAACCCCAAAAGCCCTCATTCCTAGGTCGTTTCCAAGATCTCAACGATCCATAGGTGCGGACTATTATCCTTAGGTGGCATAGCACCAATTATAGTTGGAGTTTAATGATTTTGTTTGCTTGGTATATTGTATGGAAGAATCTAGAGGAACCTAGGAATAGTATGTTGTTGGATTGTATGGAATGACATGTTTAGTTCTCCTTGATGTTAAATCTTGCCTCTCATGATCTAGTGTATGGATGATTACATGCTCACGTTTGTTTGATTTCTTTTTCTCTCATATGTGTTGCTTCTTAGTGTGTTGATTTATTGTTCTTGTGTGATTGATCCCTTGAGGTGTAGGAAGTGCTTAACTTCCTCACCAACCCACACCACACACATACACTTTATTCATAATATTAATAGTTTACTTGCTAGAGAAATTTGAATTGTATGTTGAGTAACATGAGAACATGGTGTTGAATATGTTTGATGTTACAATGGTAGTTGGCATGCTATGAGTCATCATTCCTACCCTTGGGTGGGTCAGGAACATGAGGAGAGCGAAGGTGGTTCCGTTGGTAAGACCATCTTGAGGCTAAACTCATGGGTTTGGACGAGTACGTGTGGGCGGCAGTAGTTAGGCTACATGGGTCGCTTGTACCCGATGTCGTTCCGCCACATACTTGCCTGGGCTCGTGCGGTTTAGTCCACTGGCTGACCCACCTGGTTTGTTAACCTTGTTTGCTCACATATGTATGGAAACTGGAACACCTTACCACCGTTGTAGCCCATCGATACCGGATAGAATATTGATCCACAGTCTCGTGAGCAGTGCATGGTGGAATGGGACACTCTGTCCGAGCTGTCGGCCTACGCTGGGGTGACGCGCCTCCCCGTAGTGACCGCGAGTGACCCCACATTCAGCACCCCCCATGTGCTTGAAGTCGGGGATGGAAAAAACCCAACGGGGTCAAGGATTGCGGGGTCTCGGCCTCACACATTGGGGGGGTCTCGGCCTCGCAACTAGTTCAGAGCATTTGATACGTGGGGTGTATCAAATTTCCAAATCTGCTGGATGAATAGACTTAACTAAGAACCCGGTTAACATTATTATTGCATGGCATTAGCTAGGTTGGCGACTCGGCAGTCGAGGTCACACTGAGAGAGTGTTGGCATTGGCGATCGTTAGATGGTGTCGCACGAGGGAGTGTTGTGGCGAGGGCATATATCATATTATCCTGCATGCATGCGCATTAACAAGACTAGATAGATGTTTATGATTGAGTGCTTTTCATTAAATTCTTATTATAATTGATGCTTGTTACAACTTAAGACTAATAGCACCCACTGAGTTGATCACTCACTCCCACTCTGGGATGATGTTTTAAAACACCAACCAGACCCGTTCATAGATGCAGGTGATACAGATTTCGTGGAGCTTGGTGATGCGAGCCTCGAGGAGGAGGACGAGTCCTCTTACTTTCAGCTGATGGATGGTTCCCCGTCGGCCTAGTAGATAGGATTTAGATCACTGAGTTGTAGACTCAGCCCTATTCTTTCTGGACATATTATTCTTTTGTGATTTTGTTGGGTGACGACATGTGCGACCCTTTATTTTTTGGTCATGTATATGTGTATATATATACATATGCTAGTTCTCTTTCATTTCAGTCGACAGGTGCATTTGTGCTTCATGTTCCAAGAACTCCAGGTTGCGCATTTAACCCGATTAAATGTATATTAAGAAAAATCAGTTATAAGTGACACCCGGGAACTTGGGAGTCGATGTATGCGTGACCCCCGACTTGTAGGGTGTTACATAACAATATATGGGAGGAATTAAGGAATAGAGTGATGGCAAGTGAAGATTTTAAAGAGGTAGGTTAAAAAGAGGAATGTAGATTTAGGGCCTATTTGGCTAGTGGCATTAAGTTGTATTAAATAGGATTGCAATGTTAATCCTAACTCGAGATTGGGAATGACATGTCTGGAATGAGTGTGGGATGGGATAAATTTTAATTATATAGGCTTTGCAAAATAAGCCTTATGTTGGAAGGTGTAATATAGAATTTCCAAATCCCATGATGATGAATTTTCAAGTGTAATTTGAAAAGAAATCTCGGGATTTAGCTTTAATTGAATACATTTTAAACAAGGTATTGTAAAACATGGGATACACTCTATCTAGGGACAATACCTTACACATACATATATGGTTACTCTTACCATTTCATTCACCCTAATCTCACCTATTTCAGTTGGCCCAACAGTCCCTTAGGGATTAGGTGGACTAGACCAGCTAAGTTTCCTAGTTAGTCAAATCAAGTCTTGCCATCAAGTTCCCAGTTTCTTGTCCGGGAATGGGCCGAGGTACTGTAAGACACTCGGATCCCCCTCTAGCGTCACTACTTACTATCGCTACCTAACCCTAACACTCTAGAAGCCTTACCTTCCGTTTAAGAGCATCAGTTCAGGGACTGGGGTGGTTCCTAACATTTTTGTGTTTTCCATTGTGTTTCCTCTCAAGTCAGTGGATGCGTTAGTGAATTCATGGCCCATGACCTAACTGATTCCAAGCTATTGCTCTGATACCATCTTGTAACACCCTGGAAATCAGGGGTCGTGCATACACTCGACTCCCAAGTTACTAGGTATCACTTATACTGATTTTTACTAATTTTCTTTTAATCAGGTTTAAATACGCAGCATGAAATTTCTTGGTACATGAAACAAAATCACTACTAGTCTACTGAAATAGAAGAGGTCAAATATATACAAGTCCAAAAAAAATATAAAATGGGTCACACAAGGCGTTGCCCAACAAAATCACAAAAGAGTAGCATGTCCAAGAGAATAATATGCTAAGTTCACTACTCAGCGATCCAAAATCCGTCTACTAAGCCGATGGGAGACCACCCATCAGCTGGACGTAGGATAGCTCGTCCTCCTCGTCAATGCCAGCCTTGCTCGGCTCCTGGAACTCATCGCTACCTACTGCTATTGAAGAATCTGATTGGTGTTTTAAAACATCGTCCCAGAGTGGGAGTAAGTAATCAACTCAGTGGGTGCTATTAGTTTTAAGTTGTAACAAGCATCAATTATATTAAGAATTTAATGAAAAGCAAACATTCACAGTTACTAAACTAATCTTATTAATGTGTATGCATGATGGATGATATGATGCATGCCCTCGCCACAACTCTCCCTCGAGCGACTCCATCTAATTATCGCATATGACCTATACTCCTTCAGAGCGATCTCAACTGCCGAGTCGCCAACCTAGCTAATGCGATGTGATGATAATGTTATCCGAGTTCTTAGTTAATTCCATTCATCCAGTAGGTTGGAGAAACTGATACACCCCACGTATCAATGCCCTCAACAGGTTGCGATACCCAGGGCCCCTCAACACGCGAGGCCAGGGCACCGTTATCCGTGATCCCTTTGAGTTCCCCATCCCCAACTTCAAGCACATGGGGAGTGCTGAGAACTAGGATCGGTCGTAGTCACTACGGGGAGGCTCGTCGCCCCAGCGTAGGCCGACAGCTCGGACACAGTGTCTCATCCACCATGCCCGACTCACAAGGCAGTGGATCAGCTTCAAGTGGTTATCGATGAGCTATAACGGTGGTAAGGTGTTTCAGGTTCCATACATATGTGAGTAAACAGGGTTAACAATGGGGCTGGTCAGCAAGTAGGCTAGACCGCGCGAGTCAGGCGAGAACGCGACGAGCGACATTGGGTACAAGGGACCCATGTAGTCGAACTACTACCGCCCGTTCACACTCACCCAAATCCACGGGTTTAGCCCTAGCATAGTCCTACCGATGGGACTACCGTCTCTTCTCATGTTCCCGACCATCCCAAAAGGTTCAATGTTGATTTATAGCATGCCAACCATCAAGATTATCAACTAGTATAATAATATCATGTTTACATACATCACAACATACGATGCAAATATTCCTAACAAGCATGCTAAGTTATCACGAACAAGGTGCATGTGAGTTGTATGGGTTAGTAAGGAAGTTAAGCACTTCCTACATCTCAAGGAATCAATGCACAAGAGTAATAACTCCTATCTACTACGCAGCAACACCATATGAGAAAATCAACAAACAAGAGCATATGATCATCCATGTACTAAATCATGTGAGAGACAAGATGAACATCAAGATGAAAACTAATCATGCAATTCCATACGATTCCAACAAACCTATAATTCCTAGGGTTTCTCTAGATTCTCCAATACAACAACTAAGAAAATAAAATCATTAGACTCATACTATAATTGGTGTTAGGCCACCTAAGGATAATAGTCTGCACCTATGGATTGTTGGAGAATTGGAAAACAACCTAGGAATGAGGATTTCGGGGTCGATCGGCCGGAATCCCTAAAGTAAACATTTGTATGTTAGATTTCAATGTAAATCCCCTCTCATCACAAGGGTTCTAAGAAAAAGGAGTAATGGATCTTACCTAGAGGATCAACGGAATGAAAGGGCGGTCATGGATGAGGGTTTCTTCTTAGAGAAGAGGTAGGGAGTTGTGGGGTTTGATTTCCTTGGGCCTCACCTCGATCTAGGGTCCACCTTGCTCTCTTTCTCTCTTCACTCTCCTTGGTTGTTGGAGAATGGTGGAAGTTATGAGAGAGAGAGCTAGGGTTTATTTCCTAGAATTGGGCCCATTAGCCCCAAGTTTCTTAAAATGCCCACAATAGCCCTCTAGGACTCCCTATTGGCGTTGGGGCGGCCCTAGCACCCCCCTTGGCCACTAAATTTGGTGGGTAAGTGACTCATGGCCCGATGAGGGGTCATGCAAAGTTTGGGAACAAACGGATTAACGAACATGGGGTTTGATCATATGGTTCCGGTCTCTAAATGACCCTGTGGGGTCCATTCTGATTGATGGGACAGTTTTTGTGGCACTCTGGCCATGAAACTTATAGGATAGGTGCTCCATGGCCCGATGAAGGATCATGCAAAATTTGAGGACGATCGGATATGGGGTTTGGTTGCACGGGTTCGGTTCGCGATCAACGGTCATCGTGCCACGATCAGGATCCAGATTTTGTGGGCGAGCGTAGACAAATACACTAGACCTTTACTGTAAATTTAGAAGAAATCCGATGGCTGAAATGACTGAAATCTCAGTTTTATTTACTAGTGCTAGATTCCAATTCTGGCATTGATGGGTTGCATTTGGCAAGTGTCGTTGGGACGGCCTGAATAGTTTATTTCTGGGTGTCCATTGGGTCCGTGGTCCGCAATGGACCACAAGCCCAGTGAGATCTATACTTTCTCAAATTTTTAGATTTTTCTGACCTTCCTCAGCTGCTATACGGCCTACACAAGCTGTCGCCGAGTACAAACTGATCATCTGACTTGATGGCCTGCACACAGTCTGATCATGACCAGACTGGACCACTCGTGTATAAGCTAACGTTGAGTGCTAATGGTCAGTAAGTGATAATATAAGTTAATTAAAAAAAATTCAAGAATTTTTGAAAATCCAAAACAGTGAAAATCCAGGATGTTACAGCTGTACACGAGTTGAGTTAGCTCACTCAGCACGCTTGATTCAACTCTGAAAAGCTCAACTCACCTTAGCTCGAAATTAGATCCGTACAAAGTTGAATTGGTTTTCAGAGGTTAAAAGATTTTTGGGCCGAGTTTGAGCTTGACTTAAATCGAATCGAATCGAACTTCAATTCGAACCGACTCAGATTGAATCAACTCAGTGACTCGGTTATTTTAATATGACTGTTACTTGCTGAGTGTTTGATGAAATAATTCAACGAAGTGTTGGTGAGGAAGGAATGGATACGTCAGATATTTAATTTTGATGCTGCTCCCTAAGTGTGAAATATTGTTTCTGTTGTACATTACATGAGAGATTGAAGATGCATTCTACTGGTACAAGCAAATGCTAAACAGGCTTGAACTTGGCTTGATTAGGCCCCAGCTGTTGGCGGAGCCCAAGCCGAGCCAAGTGAGCCGAGTCAAGTTTCCACTCCTGTACAACACTCCATGGCTAGGGTGCTTTATGTAGCTGCATAAAACATGTGTGGCAAGCAAATTGGCTGGTGTACAGCGCATCAGCTGCATAGCTGCTGTGGGCACGTTTCGTGCAAAGACGAGCCTCCTCGAGCTCCAGAGTTGTATGAACGGTTCAAAGGAAATCAAAGTTACATGGCCCCATAGTGATGTATTTATTATATCTACACCATTCATCTATTTTTAGAGATCATTTTTGAGCATTATCCAAAAAATAATCATATCCAAAGATCAACTGGACCATACTACAAATAGCATTGGAGGTAATAATTTACACCCTTAAAACTTTCGTAGGGGTCACCATAACGTTTACTTTTCATCCAATCTGTTCATAAGGTCACGTGGACCTGGATGAAGAGGAAAAATAAATTTCATATTGATCCAAAATTTCTGTGACCCAAAAGGTTTTCAATAGTAGACGTTTAATCCCCCACTGCTTTTTGTAGTGTAGTTCACTTAATAATTAGATCTATCTTATTTTTTGTCTTAAGCCTTAAGATAATCTCGAAAAATGAATGGACGATTTGGTTATAATACATACTTCATGATCAGACCCACAGAACTTGCTAACGTCAATACAGGTAGGTGTACCTCTTTGTGTGGCCCATGTGATGTTTGTGTCTTATCTGCACGGTCCACCTGTTTTACCAGCTCTTTGTTTTAACATGAACCCAAAATTGAAGTATATATAAGCCCAAGTAGACCACACTACAGGAAACAGTATAAATTTAAACATACATTTAAAAACTTCTCAGGCCACTGAAGTTTTGAATCAATCTGATATTTGTATTTTACCTTCATCCAGTTATCCGTGACCTTATAAACCGGTTGGATGACAAACAAACATCACTGTAGGCCCGACGAAGGTTTCAACGGTGAAGTGATTATTCCCACTGTTTCCTGCAGTGTGGTCTACTTGAATTTTGGGTATGCTTCAATTTTTGTCCTCATGCCTAAAATGAGCGAATAAAAAGGATGGACGGCGTGGGTCATATTCATACATCCATGGTGGGTCCACGGAGTTTACTGCATGCATCTCAGCCCTTCATCTCAAAAGTACATCTAGGCCGTACGCATGGGCCCATTCTCATATGATCAAGAACTATACAGACGGTGGGCACCGTCCCAGGATGACCATCATGCAAAGTAGCATGAACAAATGTTCCTCTAAGTCCTGCAATCGTATCTGTGGTGGGGCCCACTACCGAACAGTGTCGATCATCAACCGTACAGGTGTCTGTCTTGTGACAGGGATATTAATTAATTAAATATTTTTGTTTTTTATAATTAGGATCCGAACCAAAGGAAAGGAGAGAAGAATCTGTAAAAAGCATACGTCGTGTCTACTTTGTCCAAGTCAAACAAGTGACGACTGTTGACTGTTTGCTGCCGGTTCCCAGTCATATATGCCTTCCCAAGTAAGGAAGAATTTATGATCCTCGAGCGCCAGAGGACATAGACAGCATCCTCTTTCCTTGAGTTCTGACAACTGAGCCTTATAAATCACTGATCTAGACCGTTGGTATGAAGAGATCTAACTTTGAAACAACATTTGTAGAAAATATCCCTATTTAAGCCTCACTTCCATCCAATAGTAAAACACTGCACCATGTAGGTAACTCACTGCGTCAATTCATCTAACATAGAGAAACGAAAGGAAATCTACTCCGTCCATCAGGTACATCACCTCTTTCTTAGCCTTGATATAAAAAATCAGTCTGATTCAATACTGAGGTGGACCACACATAGAGGTATACCTAAAAACCTCTAAATTCACATGATATGGTACATTTGAGTTTTGAAATACTTGATTTTTCGGTATTTCTTTTGTCCCCGTGCCGTGAGGAGCATCACATGAATGGATTGGATGTCATGATTTTCCGATTTTCAGGTGTAAATGACGGAAGCAGATTGCGTCCCACCCTAAAATGATCTGAAAAAATGGATGGACGGTGTGGATAAAACCCATACATCATGGTGGGCCCTATAGAGCCCTTGCCTGGGTGCATTAAGCATTTAATGCATCCCAGAGGCGAGACGCAATCTGTTTACTTTTTTTAGACTCGTACCCTAGAATGAGGCACCATATCTGATGGACGGCGTGGATCTCACGAAAGTTCAACGAACGGGGGTCTTGGTGGGTGATGTACCTAGAACGGTTCCATCCAATGCGTATACTTTTTGTTGTTGAATATGGACCGTTCATGTTTTAAAGTTAACATTCGGAGGATTAGTTATCTTTAATCAGGGGAATTGTTGGGGAATCCAATACCATATCCATGAGATGGCCCCATCGGATCAACCGTCTAAGGCTCAAATTTAAGTCTGGAAGCATACGGTTGAAAGGTAGTGATTCATGTGGTGCAGACTATTGATGTGGTGGGCCTCCACATGGATGAACAATGGCAAAAGGTCTACCGTATTTAAAGGTCCCAGCCATCCAATACTCGGCCGCATTTAAGACAAAAGGTTTGATAATCCTACACGCGCGTAGGAGGAAGTTCAAGTACAGGCCATCAAACGTGCCAACGCGGCATCCGACATGAGATCCACGCCGCCATCGATGGTTCTTTTCACAATGTCGCAAAAGGGATGGGAGTGACCTGATGAATGGCCTGGATTTCACATCCTAGCCACGGTCACACACGTGCCGGCTTGTGTATGAGGAGGCGGACGCGGATTGCGTACTTGCCCCGCCCTTCCCTAGCTCCGAACGGGCAGTTCCGTGGACGGGCCCACCGTGAATTACCTGTACATCCAAACCGTCTATCCCTTTTCTCAGATTATTTTTAGGCACGAAAATAAAAATGAGGCAAATCCAACGCTCAAGTGGACCACATTATTTCTGTGAACTGCCCGTTCGGAGCTAGGGACGGGGGGGGGAAACGGATTGGCTACTCCACCTGACACCAGCCCACGTGGATGGTGGTCGGTGCTCTGTGGGCCCATCCATGATGTATGTGTTTCATTCATTCCGTTCATCCATTTGTAAAGATCATTTTAGGGCTTTATCCTGAAAATAAGAGGGATATAAATCTTAGGTGGACCACACCATAGGAAAACAATAGTGATTGGATATCCATCATTTAAATCCTCCTAAGGCACACTGTACTGTTTATCAGGCATCCAATCTGTTGATTAGGTTATAAATAACCAGATGAAGGGAAAAGAAAAGATCAGCTTCATACAATACTTTTATGGCCGCCCAAAAAGATTTTAATGGTCGACGTTCATTCAACAATGTTTCGTGCAATGTGGTCCAATGGAGATTTGCATATATCTTCTTTTTTTTTTTAATACTGTAAAATGATCTATAAAAATATATGGACGGCATGGATGAAACACATGAATCATGGTGGGGCCCATAGAGCACCGAACACTAGCCATTGGGTGGTGGCAGGGGGAGTAGCCAAGGGACGCGTTTTGGCTAGTAACGCTGACATCAGCCAGGTGGCTGATCTTTGTGTTTTATCCACGCCCGTCCATCCATTTTGAAATATAATTTTAGGATGCCAAAAATAAGGTAGATCTAAATCTTAGGTGGACCACACCATGGGAAAACAGTAGTGATTGAATGTCCACCGTTAAAAACCTCCTAGGGCCCACTGTAATGGTTATTTGACATCGAACCTGTTGATTAGGTCATACAGACTTGAATGACTGGACGGCATGGATGAAACACAAACATCATGGTGGGTCCCACAGAGCACTGACCACTAGCCATTGGCTAGTGGCAGGGTCAGTAGCCAATCCGTTTCCCACCTAGCGTAGCTTTAGGACGTCCAAACAGGAAATACTTCTGGGGCCACCCCATCCTCGGTGGGGCCCATTAGATGAACGCTCCTAGTCACAGGATCTTGGACATCACCATAAACTGAAGGCTAGATGGAAATGTACATATCCTTGCGTCCCATGTTCACGCGGATTGCGTGCGACACCCAGTCCTAGAAAGCTCCTGCTCTCAGAAGCTGGATGGGGCCCACCGTGATGTTTGTTAGAAATTCATCCTGTCCATCCGTTTTTCCAGTGATAGGAGCCCCAAAATGAGGCAGGGGAATGATTACCGTTGAAACCTCCTTGGGGTCCACTGTGATGTTGATATACCATCTAAACCGTTCATAAGGTCATTCCTACTGGGATTAACTTTATAAAAAAAAGTATTAGCCTGATCGAAAATCTCTGTGGCCACACGAGTGTTTCAACGGTGGACGTTTAATCCATTGTTTCCTGTCTTGCGGCCACTTGAGTTTTAGATCTTCCTACTATTTGAACATGATCTGGAAAAACGGATGGACCGAGTGGATCTCTCACAAGAATCGCTGTGGGGCCCACCTAGGGAACTCCCTGGGAATCGGAGGCGGATATCCACTCACTGATTCACCGGCCGTACAAGGTGTCAACTGGCGACTGCCGGTTATAAACCACGCCGACGAGCAGAGAATTGGAGATGCTCACCTACTACCAAACAACGAGTCACTCGTACTCCCGCACGCTGACGAGAACTCCATCTGGGCCGTCGCTTTTTACAAGCTCGCATCTAGACCATCGATTTCCCTCGCAATGATCTTAGGCATGTTTCCCTGTTTCTGGTTTCGCTAAAACCGCCTATGCGAAAGTACTGGTGGGGCCCACGACTGTTTTAGGGATCGAAGATGCCACGTGGCTTAATTCAGTTGGTTGATTACGAAGTGTCACGCTTCTCGTGTCCGTTTTCTCTGCCGCAACCTCCCGGCCTTTTTCATATGTTTTAGTAGCCAACATTACTAAAATACCCTTACAACAGTTCAAAATAACAAATTGACCCCCCAAAGCTCTCAGTCGCTCAATCACGAAAGGGCCGTTTTTTTTGAATTAAAGCCAGTTATTTCGGAGAGTTGTAGGTGCGGCCCTGACCGTGGGACCCACGTTGATGTATCTTTTGTATATCCACGCCGTCTATCCGTTTTTTCAGATATTTTAATGGCATTTGAAAAAAATTAAAGGTGAAATAAATTTCATGTGGACCACACAACAGGAAGGAGTGGTGATTGACCGTTAAAAAACTTCCTTTGGCCACAAAGGTTTTAGATCAAGCTGATATCTGTTTTTTGTTTGCCTTCATCCAGGTCTGTGTGACCTTATCAACAGGTTGTGTGGAAAATAAACATTACCTTTGGTATTATGTGGGCCTTAGGAAGTTTTTAATGGTTGGCATTCAATCACCATTGTTTCCTATGGTGTGGTCCACCTGAGATTTGTATCCATTTGATTTTTGGGATCATACATTAAAATTAACTAGAAAAATGGATCAACAGCGTGGATATATAATTCATAAGTCAAGGAAGGCCTCACGGTCAGGACCGTACCGTGTTGGCTGAGGCCAGGACTGCACCTAATCCGCTCCCCAGTCATTTCCGAGCGTGGCTTTGCTGCGACCCTGACCGTAGGGCCCACCTCCATTTATTCATTCTATATCCTCGACGTCCATCTGTTTTTTTCATCTTATTTTTATGTTGTGGTCCAAAAATCAAAGAAGATGAAATTTTCAGGTGGACCATACCACAAAAAGTAGTCATTATTGACTATTAAAAGCCTTTTGTGGGATATTTGTATCAAGCTGATATTTGTTTTTAGCTTTCGTCCCGGTCTACGTGACATTTTCAACAGATTAGATGTTCAATAAACAATGCAGTAGTAGAAAGTTTTTAATGGTAGGTGTTCAACTATTCCTATTTATTGTAGGATGATCCACCTAAAATTTATATCTGCTTCTTTTTGGAACCATGCACTAAATAAACCGAAAAAACAGATGGACATCTTGGATATATATAGAATGCATACATGGAGGTGGGCCCTACCATTAGGGTCGCACCACATCCTGTTTCTCGGTCCTAGCCAAGTCGCGCTGGTTATTTCCGTGAAGGTACTTGATACTCTGGCATGGCATCGCATTCACACTTGATAGTCAGTGGCTCAAAAGTTGTACACGTGGCATACACTAATTTAACGACTAAACTGAAGAAATTATTGTTTTGACTCAATCGTCCAAAAATAGATTAGTTAAACAATCCCATCCTTTGGTTTGTGGATGCTTGTTGGAACAAGACCACTGTATATTTTTACTTTTAACTGTCCAATAAATGTAAAAAAATTTATCTGATGGTCAGATAAATTTTTTTTAAAAAAAGAGGATTTTTTTTTAATTATTATTATTCATGGCACATCTAGAATGATTCATATTTTATGTTGTTTTGATTTAAATTAAATAATTTTCAATTATAAAGGTTTGAAGTTATTTCTAAGTTTTTACCTATCATCCATCACACTATCTAAATTATCAAAGATTTTGTAGTTATTGTTGTATTTTGTTTTAAAATAACATTAAAATTTGAATTTTCAAATTTTCGGTAATTTCCCTCCAATTTTGAAAAGTTGCAGTACTTTTGATTTGTGGATTTTATCCCACATCGGATTTGACATAGTAAACTATCTTGTATATAAGATAATCTTTTTGCCTAGGGCTTGAGCCCCTTTCAGGGGGCATGTGAATTTGGTCCTGTGGGGGGGGCTATGCCAATAGCTCTAATCTATGCCATTAGCCACACACGTGCGCGCGCGGCGTGCCGAGCCGACTCGAGTCCGAGTGCGAGTGCGTGTGCGCGACGCGACGGGACGGGCTGGGCTGGGCCCGGTGCGGGTGCGGTGTGTGTGTGTACTCGCGTGGGTGTGTGTATGGGTACTCGCAGGACTGTATGTGCGGGAGTGTACTCGCACTTGCGCCTTTTCGTTTTAAACCAGAGAGATGCGTCCCTTCTGGTTGGTCACACCTGTTGGGTTTAAACCCAACGGACCTAACCTTTTATAAAGGGTGCTTATGCACCACTTCGGAGTCTATATAAAGACAACCGATTCCAGTTTCAAATATACAAAAAATTCATCTCTTATAAAACGCTCTCTGATATTCGGTTTTAAGCATTTTCTACTGAGTCAACTCAGCACTTTCGGATTAAACTGCAAGTGGTTCGAGCCCGTGTACAGTGAGTGCACCGCTGGGACCGGGTCATAGTCGTTGTATCCTGGAGGTCGATTGCTCTGGAAACCTGTTGCACTTGGGACGCTGTCCAAGGGGAGCAAATTCGATTTCAAGCCGAGTGACTCAGTCACACCTTGACTCATTCAATAAGCTCTTCTTTCTCAAAATTTATTTTCCTTTTTTGGTTCTCGATTTTTAATAGTCTATTTAATTCAACCAAATATTCCAACAATCTTGAAATCGAATTGTTGAATTACATAGACTATGGCTACAGTAACAGTAAATGCTTCTACTGAGTTAGCCAAAATCGAACCGTTCGCTGGATAATGCTTTAAACGGTGGAAACAGAAACTGATGTTCGCACTGACTACCCTTAAAGTTTCATACATTTTATCCGAATCATTTACTATAGATCCAGCAAATCAAATTGAAGTAATAGATGAAAATAATTGTAAAAATTATATTCTAAACTCTTTATCCAACGAACTTTATGACGTGTATGCTTCTTACGTGTCTGCTAAAGACATTTGGACTGCTTTGGAAAAGAAATACATATTAGAAGATGCAGGCGCTAAGAAACATGCAATTGCTAATTTTCTTCATTATGAAATGACAGACGATATACCTGTCACAAATCAGATTCATGATTTTCAAAGTCTAGTTCATGAACTATCGACAGAAGGAATTAAGTTGGATGAAGTGTTTCTGTCAGGAGCACTAATAGAAAAGTTACCGCCCTCCTGGAAAGAATATAAGAATAGAATGAAACATAAAAAGAACGGTATTTCTTTGGAAACCACTATCATACACATACGAATAAAGAAGGCCAATAGAATCAGGGACCAAAAAGAAAATAAAAATGAGATAGATTCAAAGGCGAATCTTATGGAATCAAGTCGGGCAAATAATAAGAAAAATGGCAACTGTCATAACTGTGGCAAACCTGGACATTATGTAAATGAATGCAGGCTCAAAAAGAAGAATGCAAACAATCAATTCAAGAAAAAGGGAAACTGCTACAACTGTGGAAAGCCTGGGCATCATGTCAAAACCTGCAGGCTTAAGAAAAACAAAGATAAGCCGCAAGCTAATCTTACAGAAACAAGCAATGAGTCTGACATGATAGTAGCTGTGGTGTCAGAAGTCTTCCTTGTAAATAACTTGGAGTGGGTACTAGACACTGGTGCAACTAAGCACGTGTGTAAGGATCGTAGCATGTTTACCTCATACCAAGTATCAAGAGATGATGAACAGGTGTTCATGGGTAATGCTAGAACGTCTCCAGTTGTAGGGAAAGGGAAAGTACTTCTGAAACTTACTTCTGGAAAGACTCTAATGTTGAATGATGTCCTACATGTGTCCGACATTAGAAGAAACTTGGTCTCTGGTTCACTCCTCAATAAGGCTGGTGTTAAGTTAGTATTTGATTCAAATAAGCTTGTAATGACTAAGAATGGAACTTTTGTTGGTAAGGGGTACTGTAGCGATTGTTTATTCATTATAAATGTATCCAATGATAATAATAAGAAGACATTCAGTTCTGTTTATATCGTTGAACCTTTTTATTTATGGCATAGTAGATTAGGTTATGTGAATATAGCATCTTTGAAGAAAATGAAAAGATTAGGTTTATTACCTAATATATCTAATGAAGAATTTGACAAATGTGAAACATGTGTCGAATCAAAATTCATTAAAAAACCCTTTAAACAAATAGAAAGATCATCTGTTCTATTAGAGTTAATACACAGTGACTTAGGTGATTTTAGAAATCACATGTCTAGAGGTGGAAAAAGATATTACATAACTTTTGTATATGATTACTCTAGGTTCACTAGAGTCTATCTGTTACGGAACAAAGACGAAGCTTTAGATGCTTTTTCTAAATACAAAATTGAAGTTGAAAATCAATTAAATATAAAAATTAAAAGACTTAGAACAGATAGAGGAGGTAAATATGAATCTTCTCTGTAAGACCCGTGTCCTAATCCGTACTGTTCCGTTAGCTTCCGCGGTCCTTCCGGTCAAATTCCGGCAACTTTCGCACCGTATTCGGTGTTTGCGCACGATCCTAAGCCAGGTCCCGCGCACCGACATCGACTTGGTCCGAAAGTTATATCATAGCGACTGCGTCGTCGCGGCGGTTCCAACGCCGTGACTTGCGCACCGAACCGATACCCAGGCAAGAAGATGCCGATCAGCGTTTATTCCGAAGAAACACCGCGCGTTGCGAATTTCGAGGGAATCTCTACAATTAGTCCCATCAATCAACCATTAAAGCATCCCATACCTCAAGTACAACAACCCATTTCCACCTTTTTCAAAAGTCTACCCTCTTTCCACCTCACCACTCCTCTTTTTCCCATTTTCAACATCAACCATACCCCCTTTTACAATTTTTTCAACCCAAACCATCCCCCATCACTCCATCACCCATCTCTCTCTCTCCCTTACAAGTCTCTCTCTCATTTCAAACTCTCCCATAGCAAGTCCCATACGTATGAGTCCCCCATGGTGAGAAAATTTCATTTGTGAGGCCCACCTTTCCTACCCCTTCATCTCTCATCTCAACCATCCATTTCTCATCTTCCTCCATCAAAGAGAAGCACAAGGAGCTAAGGAAGCCAAGGGAGCAAGAAGATCAAGCGGTGGGTGTTTGGATAGGATAGTTTTTGATGTTTTTAAGATGGGCCAAGTGAGGCCAACCGATCAATGGTTCGGATCTCACTTTGGACCCTAAGATATGGCCGATGGCCCATTTGGATCATCATGATCATTCCATGATGGGGCCATTCTCCATGGACCCCATCATGATGTTTATTTCTTTACATGCTTAGGGTCATCTAGACCATTTATTTTAGTGGAGAAGGGATCTTCACCGTTGGATTTCGATTTCATGGATCCACATGTAACGGGACCCACTTGATGTATGATTTAGTGCAAGGGAGGGCCCATAGTGCCGGGGTCCCTCCATCACGCGGGTCTCACTCTCTATCTCTCTTCCTTTTTATTTTATTTTTATTTTATTTTATTTTATTTTGTTGTATGATGATGAGGTTGTGTGGCCCACTTGAATGGACCCCACCATGAGGTAGGTATCTTATCCAAACCATTGATAAGTGGGGCCCACCTTATATGTGTAGCACCCACAACATCCATCAGTGGTGGCCCACCTGAGCAGGCCCACCTTGTGTGGCCGACCGTCCAGCGTCCCTGGACGCTGGACGTCTTAATGGGAAAACATAAATACTAGCTTGGTTCAAGCTTGGGTGGTCCGCTCATGTAGGCCCCACCTTGATGTATGTATTAAATCCATGCCGTTCATTCTTTTCCCAAGATGGTTTTAGGCGTTGAGCCAGAAGACGAGACCAATCAGACTCCCAGGCGGGCCATGACACGGCAAACAGTGGGCATACCATTGAAACATCCTCTATCACTTCTATACACTGAAACAGGCCCAATATTGGGCTTGTTTTGACTGTCGTGAGGCAAGGAGAGCCATTGGACGGAGCAGATCTGCAAGAGGTGGACCCCACCTGCAAAATCCTTAAGAAATCAAAAATCAAAAAAAAAAAGTAAAACTGCTACACAGCAGCTACTGCTGCTGTGTCAGAAAGCGCAGCAGGCAGCGCCTGCGCACGGCGTCCGGGCGGACGGACGTCCGCACAGCCACCCACGGCTGTAGCCGTGGGCCCCACCTTGACGTTTATGTGCCATCTAACCCGTTCATCGGGTGGGCCACTATCTGACGTGGGCCCACCCCAAAAATCAGACTGATCCAAGACTCGGGCGGCCCACATCAAAGGAAACAGTGTGAATTGGACTCTACCGTTGGAACCCTTTTTGGGCCCACAGAAGTTTTGGATCAGGGTGAAATTTATTTTCACCCTTCATCTAGGTCTGCTGGACCTTATCAACGGTCCGGATGGAATATAAACATTATGGTGGGCCCCACATGAAGCCCACAGTGATGTAAGTGTTTTATCTCCACCGTCCGCCTGGACGGTGGAGCCCACTGTGGTGAGTGTGCGTGCGTGTGTGGGTGGGTGTATGCGTGCGTGTACGCGTGCGTGTGTGGTGTGTGCGTGTGTGTGTGTATATATATATATATGTATAATATTATATTATATATAATATCATATGTATTATATGTATATATTATATATTATATCCTGTTGGTGGGAGGCCCACCTTAGTTTGTTTGTAGCCTGTAATTGAGGCCCACCTTGATATATAGGTGAGGCCTACCTCAATTTGCTTGTGGCCCATGATTGAGGCCCACTTTGATGTCTATGTAAGGTCCATGGGTCGAGGCCCATTTATTGTATTAGGGGCCCATGGGTCGGGGCCCATTAAGATGTAATGGGGCTAATGGGTTGAGGCCCATTTGATGCATGTATGGGGCCCAACTGGCGAGGCCCATTTGATACATATAAGGCCCGTAAGATTAGGCCCATTTAATGCATTCTAAGGCCCACGGGTTAAGGCCCATTGCAATGCACATAAGGCCCATTGGTGTGGCCCATTGTTGTGGCTCGCTTGATGAACATGAGGCCCATATGATACGGCCCATTTGATGTATTGAAGGCCCAATGAGTTATACCTAAGGTTCATTGCAATGTGCAGTCCCTATATGATTTATGTAATGATGTTTACGTCAGGGCTATGCCTTGAGAGCAATGGTGGTTTGACGTCCACATTGCAAATATAGTGTGGTTAAATGTCCGCATTATGACTTTCCCTAGGGCCCATTGTTAGGCTCGTACGTCTGATGTGTAGGCCGTCTAGGCCCATCTTTATTATGATTAGCATCCATCCCATATAACATGTTTAATTCCATGATTCATAATCATATGCATCATACGTATGCTTGATATGAGAAATGCCTGATCATAGCATATGCCTTCGGGCAGATGGTTTAGGGGCTCCCGTACAGGGGGTGTTGCCCTACATGAGCGCACGATACGCGCAGGATTGCTGTATGACTGGATAGTGTGATTCATGCATTCGCATTGTGTGATATGGTTACTGTACGCCCTAGCGACATCAGGGCCGTATCCTCCACAGATGTATCATGGTTGGTAGGATTGGATACTAGAAATACTGTTCTACATGGGGTGCGATAGATATCCCTGGGTGAAAGTCCCTAAACCCTTATGGTACCAAGAGGTTGCTCCAACGTCTAGACCGAGTGGATGCATGAGCGCTGAGTGCCGATTACCAGACGGTTGCGCTTTCCACTGTGTCGTGGTCGGTTGGAAGGGGGTGCGGCCTTACCCGCCCGAGAGTAGGGGGCAATGCTAGGCTGAGTCTGACCAGCTCGAGGAATGGGTCCGCTATTGACGAGCCGAGCCCGATATTGGCAGGCGGATAGTGAGGTCTTTTCCACTCACCTTATTGCGCGCGATGGGGCGGCAATTTGGCTTGGAGTGTACTAGACCCCGGTGATATTCCAGATTTGAGCCGTATTGACATGAGGACTTAGATGAGGATTTGTATGCTTGACTTGCATTTCGCATTGCATGGCCTTGGTATGGCCGACATCATTCCTTGCACCGCATGGCCTTGGTACGGCTAATGGGATTCTTAGCATTCATCAGCATGTTCCGCATTACTCTGATACTGCATAACTACATTATCACCTTGAGCATACACTTTCACCACCCTCTAAGCTTTCTATAAGCTTATGCACGACCGTTGCGTGCAGGTGACGTTGGATCGCAGCAGCGCTGAGGCTTGGACGCGTGGCTGATCTTTTGGAGCTCTTTTTTTTGTCTATCATCATTGTATTTCCCTTATGCTTATTGTACTTGTAAAGTTTTTTATTATAGTGGAAATGTGATGGAGTTTTTGGTTGTTGTTTGTGGGTTATGCCTTTGGTTATGCTTATTACGAATCAAACTGAAGTTGAAAATCCTCCTTGTAGCATCCCAGGATCGGAACCTGGCGAATGGGCGCTGGGAGCCGAGAATGGGGTTCTACGGAGGCTGTCGGCACCGAATTCGGCGATCAGGAATTTTGTGAGCCCGGTCTCCGAGTTTGGGGCGTGACATTCTCAATTTAGAGAATTATGTGAAAAGAATGGAATAGTTCACGAAACTACAGCTCCTTATACACCAGAACAGAATGGAATAGCAGAACGTAAGAATAGAACTCTAAAAGAGATGATGAATGCTATGTTAAATAGTTCAGGCTTACCCTCAAATATGTGGGGAGAAGCAATTCTATCTGCTTGTTTTATTCTAAATAGGATTCCTTCTAAATCTTCTGAACAAACACCATATGAATTATGGAAGAATTATGTTCCTAATTACAAATATATTAAAGTGTGGGGGTGTCTTGCTAAAGTAGGATTACCTGAAACTAAGAAAAGAAAGTTAGGTCCTAAAACGACCGACTGTGTATTTATAGGTTACGCACAAAATAGTGCGCCCTATAGGTTTCTAGTTTTAAAAACTAAGGATAATATTCTATATCCTAATACAATTATATAAGCTAGGGATGCAGAGTTCTTTGAGAACGTATTCCCTATGAAATCTAAATCTATAGGAATAGAGGAAGTCAAAGAATCAGATATTGCGTCTACTAGTAAAAATGTTTATGAGAAAGTAGTAGAAGAGATACAACCAAGAAAAAGTACTAGGGTTAGAAGAGAAACTAACCTAGGAGATGATTTTTTCACTTTCTTAGTAGAAGATGATCGTACAACCTATATAGAAGCAATTAACTCTTCAGATGCAACCTTTTGGAAGGAAGCAATAAATGATGAGTTAGAATCTATTATATCTAATAACACTTGGGAAATTATAAACCTACCACATGGAAATAAACCAATAGGTTGTAAATGGGTGTTTAGAAAGAAACTAAAACCAGATGGGACTATTGATAAGTTTAAGGCTGGGTTGGTAGCGAAAGGCTTTAAACAAAAAGAAGGAATAGATTACTTTGATACATACTCTCCTGTAACCAGAATTACAACTATCAGGGTCTTAATAGCGATAGCCTCCATATATAAACTGGTGGTACACCAGATGGACGTTAAGACAGCTTTTCTAAATGGAGACTTAGAAGAAGAAATATATATGGAACAACCTGAGGGTTATAAGATATTAGGAAAAGAAAATAAAGTATGTAAACTAATTAAATCATTAAATGGTTTAAAACAGGCTCCTAAACAATGACATGAAAAATTTGATGGTGTTTTAAAATCAAATGGTTATCATATAAATGATGTAGATAGATGTGTATATAGTAAAATTTCTGAAAATGATTATGTTATTATATGCCTTTATATTGATGACATGCTTATTTTTGGAACTAATATTAAATTAGTTAATACAACTAAGAAATTCTTGTCATCTAAGTTTGACATGAAAGACTTAGGAGAGGTTAGTGTAATCTTGGGTATTGAAGTAACCAGAAAAAATGGTGTTATTATATTATCTCAATCTCATTACATTGAGAAGAATTGAGAAAGTTTAACCATTTTGACTGTTTACCTGTCAATACTCCTTATGATTATAGTGTGACTCTCATGAAGAATACAGAAAATAGTGTGTCTCAATTGGAGTATTCCAGAATAATTGGTAGCCTTATGTATCTAACAAACTGCACTAGACCAGACATTGCTTTTGTAGTAGGTAGGCTAAGTAGATATACACATAACCCTGGAAAAGAGCATTGGAATGCTTTGTCTAGGATTTTGAGATACCTAAAAGGCAGTATAGCCTATGGTTTACATTATAATGGTTTTCCTGCTGTATTAGAAGGATACAGTGATACTAACTGGATTAGTGATTCAGATGAGATAAAATCCACGAGTGGATATGTCTTCACTTTAGGTGGAGGAGCAGTCTCTTGGAAGTTTACCAAGCAGACATGTATCACTTGGTCTACTATGGAATCCGAGTTTATTGCCTTAGAAAAGGCTGGAACAGAAGCCGAGTGGCTTAGAAATCTCTTACCTAATATACCATTGTGGCCAAAGCCTGTATTGGCCGTATCTATTCATTGTGACTGTCAAGCAACTATAGCGAAAGCAAAGAGTAAAATATATAATGGAAAGAGCAGGTATATTAGACTCAGACACAATATAGTGAAACATATGTTGCGTGATGGAGTCATATCTATTGACTTTGTGAGGTCAGAAAAGAATCTAGCAGATCCTCTTACTAAAGGACTATCTAAAAGGTTAATCAATAATACTTCGAAGGGAATGGGGCTGAGCCTAATATATGAGCTGCCAGTGTTGGCAACCCAACATATACAAGTGGAGATCCCATGAGATAGGTTCAATGGGTAAACAACAAGACACGAGGTAGACGATTGCACTGAGTTGTATGAGCCCCTTATATGGTGTATAGTGCGAGCAGTAACGCAGAAGGATGAGTTGTTAGAACTCTTAATGAATCCATATTCATATATTTGGTGGTGTATACAGTTGCTGCATACACTTGATGGAATTCACCTATATGGGTGTGGAGGTGGAGGCCGCTTCCTATGAGAATCTAGGCGAATTCTCTAGAGCACTCATGAAATCCAGGTAATGGTGTATGGCTGAAACGCACCGAACCGCAGAATCACTTGCAGAGGAAGAGTTATGTGAGTGGCATGTACTTGCGATCACATTAAAAGGATTCAGGTTCAAGACTATAGTGTCACCTAATTCCTGTAGACCTGTCTTGCTTACTCTAATGTCGGTTCAAGTCTATGGTGACACCCGCACCATTGCACAACTATTACGCTTTAATCCGAAAGGGTTTATTTTAAAACATGTGGGGGATTGTTGTATTTTGTTTTAAAATAACATTAAAATTTGAATTTTCAAATTTTCGGTAATTTCCCTCCAATTTTGAAAAGTTGCAGTACTTTTGATTTGTGGATTTTATCCCACATCGGATTTGACATAGTAAACTATCTTGTATATAAGATAGTCTTTTTGCCTAGGGCTTGAGCCCCTTTCAGGGGGCATGCGAATTTGGTCCTGTGGGGGGGCTATGCCAATAGCTCTAATCTATGCCATTAACCACATGCGCGCGCGCCGAGTCGAGCCGTGCCGTGCCATGCCGAGCCGAGCCAAGTCCGAGTCCGTGTCCGTGTCTGCGTGCGCGTGCGCGTGCACGACGCGACGCGACGGGACGGGACGGGCTGGGTTGGGCATGGGCGTGGGCACGGGTGCGGGTGCGGGTGCGGTGTGTGTGTACTCGCGTGGGTGTGTGTATGGGTACTCGCAGGACTGTATGTGCGGGAGTGTACTCGCACTTGCGCCTTTTCATTTTAAACCAGAGAGATGCGTCTCTTCTGGTTGGTCGCACCTGTTGGGTTTAAACCCAACGGACCTAACCTTTTATAAAGGGTGCTTATACACCACTTCGGAGTCTATATAAAGACAACCGATCCCAGTTTCAAATATACAAAAAATTCATCTCTTATAAAACGCTATCTGATATTCGGTTTTAAGCATTTTCTACTGAGTTCATCGCTGAGTCAACTCAGCACTTTCGGATTAAACTGCAAGTGGTTCGAGCCCGTGTACAGTGAGTGCACCGCTGGGACCGGGTCATAGTCGTTGTATCCTGGAGGTCGATTGTTCTAGAAACCTGTTGCACTTGGGACGCTGTCCAAGGGGAGCAAATTCGATTTCAAGCCGAGTGACTCAGTCACGCCTCGACTCATTCAATAAGTTCTTCTTTCTCAAAATTTATTTTCCTTTTTTGGTTTTCGATTTTTAATAGTCTATTTAATTCAACCAAATATTCCAACAGTTATTATAAGCTGAATATCTGATATGGACGTATGGAAATATATAGTATCACACTCTCTAAATTATCAAAGATTTTGTAGTTATTATAAGCTGAATATCTGATATGGACGTATGGATATATATAGTATACACTTAATTTTAAGATTTTACAAGTGGCGCCACATCTCAATAATCCAGTTGACTCGGCTTTAAATGAACCAACTTTGAAAAGTGCCTACAATGATTATAACTTCCTTTTCTTATTTCTTAGACTAATAATTCTTGTATTTAATTTGTAGCAGTAAAGTTGTAACCATGATACTCTTCATTTTAATGTCGTATCATAAATAATAATATAATTAGGTTGGTGTTTGAATAAGAAGTTTTTATTACAGTAAAATGAAAAATTATAATGATTAAAAGGTTTTTTAAGCTTTTCATAATACATCTACTGTACTGTATGATTGTTTGATAGTGAGTAATTTTTACAAATAAAATGAAATAAGTAGTTATTATAGATTACTTACTATTCATGGAAACTTTGTGATGATAATATAATTCTTTTATATTATTTCAATGTTAAATCATGTTTAAAATAATTTTATGTGATTGCTTAATAGGAAAATTTTTAACGTAATTACATTTTTTTTAAATGATTATAAGTTATAGTTTTCTATTGCTCATATGTTTATATTAAACTAGCTATTTTATTGCTTGAATTGATTGTGGTAAAAACATACTAATGACATAATCTCTCTCTCTCTCTCTCTCTCTCTCTCTCTCTTAATATTTTTAAATACATGGACCAGTCACTAACCACAGTGAGATTTCACCACCTATGGGTACTCAACCCCAAATCTTGTGTTGAAATTCTCAAGAGTTTACCACTGAGGCAAGGATTAAGACATAATGACATAATTTCTTTTAGCTATAAGGAATTACCCACTTTCAAACAGGGCCTTGATGGTTAAATCATGCATTTAAGCAACTATGGTAAATTTGTATTGATGGTACTTTTGCTTAACATTATTGATGTGATTTTTAATTCAAATGGATACTAAATGGTGATATATTTGAGATATAAGTAAATAAATTTATAAAGATTATACTTTTTTATAGTATTTTATAAAAAAATTAAATCCAAACAATGTTTAATTATTATTTAAAACTAATTTAATACAAAGAGGCTATCTTTATAATCTAAACCACATGAATTAATAGTAAGTGCAAATGTTATCTCAAGACCAATAAAGTAATTTGTAATCATGATATATTTTTACATTTTAATATCAACATGGGAAACAAGCCTCTGAAGAAGAGAGATGCAATGACATTTAGAGGTGGGCAACGAGTTAAGTCAAACCGAGTTAGGGCTGATCCAACTTGATTTGATTTTGAAATAAGCCTAACCCCAACTTGACGACTTAGTACTGAGTCTAGCATTTCTAATCCAATTCGAGTTCGGGTCTATCCTATACTAATCTAGACCGAGTCTAACCTAGTCATAAGTATCAAGTCAAGTTGGGTGCATCACACCCAGATGCATAGCTCAATTGGCAGACTGAGTGGAGATACCTCGTTTCAACACTTGAGGTCTTGGTATCAATCCCTAGCGGGGGTGGCTAACATGGAGTGTGTGTACTGATATGGGTGTGTACTAACAAGCTAAACCCACCCCTCCTAGAAAAAATAAATAAATAAATAAAGGTGGGCAACGAGTTGAGTCGGACCGAGTTAGGGCTGATCCAACCGAGTTAGGGCTGATCCAACTTGATCTGATTTTGAAATAGGCCTAATACCAACTTGATGACTTATTACTGAGTCTAGCATTTCTAATCCAATTCGAGTTCGGGTCTATCCTATATTAATCTAGACTGAGTCTAACTGTAACATGCTGAATTTTCACTGTTTTGGATTTCCAAAAATCCATCAATTTTTAATTTTTAATTTTTTTTAATTAACCTAAATATTACTTAATAACCATTAATACTCAATCTCAGTGTATACAGGGGTGGTACCAGTAAAGAGTCGCACCAGTCCAATTAATCAGCCGTAGGAAGCCAAAGAATCCGCCCGATCACTTGAACATCAGGTGTAGTGTAACGTCTCGCCCAACCAGAACAGTGTCCTGGGGCATCCACGTAGGATTTGTCATAGGACCGTTCGTTTAAGCAACTCGTAGTAAGGTATCACAAATAAATTAGATCGAGATTAGCCCAATTGAATAGCTCAGACGGGTCCTGATAGATCCTGATGCGGGCCTCCAAGTCATATGGCCGTTAACACCTGGCGACAGCCCGTGCGGGCTATACCGTGATACGGGAAGGTTACAAAATTATAAAAATTTAGAAGAGCATAGATCTCACTGGGCTTGGGGACCATCGCGGACCACGGACCCAGTGGACACCCAGAAGTAAAATCTAGCACTTGCCAGATGCGCCCCACCAATGCCAAAATTAGAATCTGGCACGTGTAAATAAAACTAAAATTTGAGACATTTCAGCCGTCAGATTTCTTCATAATTTACAATGAAGGTCTAATGTATTTTTCTACACCCGCCTACAAAATCTGGGACCCGATCGTGAAACAGTGACCGTTGATCGCAAATCGAACCGTTGCGGTAAAACCTCGCATCCGTTTGCTCCCAAATTTTACATGGCCCTTCATCAGGCCATGGAGCACCTATCCTATTAGTTTCATGGCCAGAGGGCCACCAGAACTGCCCTGATTCTCCAAACAAGCTCTACACCGCTCGTTGGTGGGCCACTAGTTCCAAAACTATAGAATAATGTCCGTCTCACTGGGCTTGACGTCCATCGTGAGAGTCAGACCTGGGTACTGCCCAGAACCAGTCAACTTGAGCCGAAGGACGAGTGCATGAGAAGTGCAAATACCCTAAAGGAAGGAGTTGGAACTTAAGTGAATTGAGTAGTCCACTCTTATGCAAAGTTGAGGATTTCAGACCGTCGGTTTGCGACCAAACTTCACACATAGAGTGAGGATATTTTCCTGCTCATATCCATATAGCCGTAGCCCCGATCGACCATCGACGACCGTTGAACAGACTTCTCATCATATTTGTTGATCGACGCATCCAAATGGCAGACCGATCATATCCATACATAAATCATCATTAGGGCTAACTATCCTACGATGTATATTGACTTGTACACCCCATAGTGGGCCCTAGAGCTTAGAAAGACCCTCTCATAGGTCTAGTATAGTAAAAACCCAACACTTGGGGCCATTGTCACCAAATCTGGCATTATAAAAGGGCCTCATTTGGGGCACCCCTCTCTCATACGAATTTGCCCTAGGGAACAAAGGGAGAGAGGAGAGAAAAAGGAGAAGGAAGAGAGGAAGAAGAGAAAAGAGGAGAAAGAGAGAAGGAGAGAAGGAAGAAGGGAGAGAAAGGTGGGCCAAGGGGAGGTGAGATCTAGAAACCCCTCTTCCCTTTCCTCAAGAAACCCCACATCCACAAATGCAAGCGATTTCCATCCGATTAGGGAGGTAAGTACCCATCCTTTTTGTAATCCTTTGTGTTGAGCTAGGATTTGTATGAAATCCTAACATGCAAGTGTATTGTCTTAGGATTCCGGTCGATCAACATCGAGTTTGGCGCTTTTAGGTCGTTTTCTAAGATCTCAACGATCCATAGGTGCGGACTATTATCCTTAGGTGGCCTAGCACTAATTATAGTTGGAGTTTAATAATTTTGTTTGCTTGGTATGTTGTATGGAAGAATCTAGAGAAACCTAGGAATGGTATGTTGTTGGATTGTATGGAATGACATGTTTAGTTCTTCTTGATGTTAAATCTTATCTCTCATGATCTAGTGTATGGATGATTACATGCTCACGTTTGTTTGATTTTCTTTTCTCTCATTTGTGTTGCTTCTTAGTGTGTTGATCTATTGTTCTTGTGTAATTGATCCCTTGAGGTGTAGGAAGTGCTTAACTTCCTCACCAACCCACACCACACACATACACTTTATTCATAATATTAATAGTTTACTTGCTAGAAAAATTTGAATTGTATGTTGAGCAACATGAGAACAAGGTGTTGAATATGTTTGATGTTACATTGATAGTTGGCATGCTATGAGTCACTATTCCTACCCTTGGGTTGGTTAGGAACATGAGGAGAGCGAAGGTGGTTCCGTTGATAGGACCACCTTGAGGCTAAACCCATGGGTTTGGACGAGTACGTGTGGGCTGCAGTAGTTAGGCTACATGGGTCACTTGTACCCGTTGTCGTTCCACCACATACTTGCCTGGGCTCGTGCAGTTTAGTCCACTGGCTGACCCACCTGGTTGTTAACCTTGTTTGCTCACATATGTATGGAAACTGGAACACCCTACCACCATTGTAGCCTATCGATACCGGATGAAATATTAATCCACAGTCTCGTGAGCCGGGCATGGTGGAATATGACACTATGTCCGAGCTGTCGGCCTACGCTGGGGTGACGCGCTCCCTGTAGTGACCGCGAGCGACCCCATATTCAGCACCCCCCATGTGCTTGAAGTCGGGGATGTGGGAAACCCGACGGGGTCAAGGATCGCGGGGTCTCGGCCTCACACATTGGGGGGTCTTGGCCTCGCAACTAGTTCAGGGCATTTGATACGTGGGGTGTATCAGATTTCCAAATCTGCTGGATGAATGGACTTAACTAAGAACCCAGTTAACATCATCATTGCATGGCATTAGCTAGGTTGGCGACTCGGCAGTCGAGGTCGCATTGAGGGAGTGTTGGCATTGGCGATCGTTAGATGTTGTCGCACGAGGGAGCGTTGTGGTGAGGGCATACATCATATCATCCTGCATCCATGCACATTAACAAGACTAGATAGATGTTTATGATTGATTGCTTTTCATTAAATTCTTATTATAATTGATGTTTGTTGCAACTTAAGGCTAATAACACCCACTGAGTTGATCACTCACTCCTACTCTGGGACGGTGTTTTAAAACACCAACCAGACCCGTTCATAGATGCAGGTGATACAGACTTCGTGGAGCCTGGTGATACGAGCCTTGAGGAGGAGGACAAGTTCTCTTCTTCCAGTTGATGAACGGACCCTCATTGGACCTGTAGATGGCGCGTTGGATCGCTGCGCAGAGGGTTCAGCTCTACTCTTTTTGGACATATTATTCTTTTGTGATTATATTGGGTGACACCATGTGCGACCCTTTTTCATTTTTTCTTGGTCATGTATATGTGTGTGTGTGTGTGTGTATATATATATGTTAGTTCTCTTTCATTTCAGTCGATAGGTACATTTGTGCTTCATGTTCCAAGAACTCCAGGCTGCGCATTTAAACTCAATTAAATGCATATTAATGAAAATCGATTATAAGTGACCCTGGGAACTCGGGAGTCGAGCGTATGCACGACCCCCGATTTTCAGGGCGTTACACTAACCTAGTCATAAGTACCAAGTCAAGTCGGGTGCATCACACCCAGATCCAGGCAGACTGAGTGGAGATACCTCGTTTCAACACTTGAGGTCTTGGTATCGATCCCTAGCAGGGGTGGCTAACATGGAGTGTGTGTACTGACATGGGTGTGTACACGGGAAAAAAAAAAAGGTCAGGTGCATTAGGTATTCACGGGCTGAAATCATAACTCAAGAGCTAGATTCACTTGTCAGAATTGCAACCTCTCCATCAACATCTCAAATTTGACCGTTTATATATATACACACACACACACACACACATGGAAACGCTCACCTGTGAACCAGTTCGTATGTACTACGTTTTAAGAACCCATCATACGTGATGTAGATCCAAAATCTGAACCGTTCATGTGAAGCAGCACCTTGTGAAAACCCCCGGGACTAAGTTTTACTTTGATCTAAAACTTTTATGGGCCATGAAAAATGAAAACAGTTTCCTCCCTTGATTTGCATTTCTCTTTGCTATGGCCCACCAGAATTTTAGATCAAGGTGAAAATTTGTCATATGGGGTTTCATGGGATTCCGCATCACATGGACCGTTCAGATTAAACACCCATGACACATGTGCAAAGGTGCGCACGTGCGTAGGTGCGCAGGGGAGCATGACTCTCTCTCTCTCTCTCTCTATATATATATATATATATATGGATGAGTCGAGTTTTGGATTAGGTTGAGTCACCACTGAGTTGGATTTCGGGTCAAGCCAAGTTATTGGGTAACTCGAACTTGACTTGGTTTGAGTTTGGATTGGACAAAGTCAACTCGATTTGGATCGACCCACCTACTCGGTTCAAATCAAGTCAGATTTAAACCAGTCAGACGAGTGAAGTTTGCCAACTTAAGTTGCCTCATGCCTTGCTTTAATGGCAATCCACATTTAGCTAAAAATAGTTACAACATTAGTAGCTAGGATCTTCATCTACCCATGGTGGGAACCAATGATTTAGTTTAAAATACCACGGTCCCTACTTTTACAAATAAAAAAGCAAAGCATGATGAATATTTTGGGGTCCGGATAATCAATTGGTGAGAAAAATACCACATTTTGCAAAGTAACAGATGCAAGGAATAAAGCGGAGGAACCATGATTGTGGAGCCCACCCTGATGTATGTGTTTTATAGCCACGATGTCTATCTATTTTGTCAACTTATATTAGATTAGGAGATAAAAAAAAATGAATGAGATCCACGTCTCCCTCAAAAATAACTGTGATTGAATTAGATTAGTTCAGGTGCATTAGGTATTCATGGGCTGAAATCATAACTCAAGAGCTAGATTCACTTGCCAGAATTACAATCTCTCCATCAGCATCTCAAATCTACCGTTTATATATATATATATATATATATATATATATATATATATATATATATAGATGAGTCGAGTTTTGGATTAGGTTGAGTTACTACTAAGTTGGATTTCGGGTCGAGTCAAGTTATTGGGTAACTCAAACTTGATTTGGTTTGAGTTTGGATTGGAAATAGTCAACTTGATTCGGATCGACCCACCCACTCGGTTCAAATCAAGTTAGATTTAAACCAGTCAGTCGATTTAAATCAAGTCAGATTTAAACCAGTCAGACGAATCAAGTTTGCCAACTTGAGTTGCCCCATGCCTTGCTCTAATGGCAATCCACATTCAGCTAAAAATAGTTACAACATTAGTAGCTAGGATCTTCATCTACCCATGGTGGGAACCAATGGTTTAGTTTAAAATACCACGGTCCCTGCTTTACAAATAAAAAAGCATAGCATGATGAATATTTTGGGGTCTGGATAATCAATTAGTGAGAAAAATACCACATTTTGCAAAGTAATAGATGCAAGGAATAGAGCGGAGGAACCATGATTGTGGAGCCCACCCCGATGTATGTGTTTTATACCTGCGATGTCTATCTGTTTTGTCAACTTCTATTAGATTAGGAGATAAAAAAATGAATGAGATCCACGTCTCCCTGAAAAATAACTGTGATTGAATTGGATTAGGTCAGGTGCATTAGGTATTCACGGGCTGAAATCATAACTCAAGAGCTAGATTCACTTGCCAGAATTGCAACCTCTCCATCAGCATCTCAAATTTGACCGTTTGTGTATATATATATATATATATATATGGATGAGTCGAGTTTTGGACTAGGTTGAGTCACTACTGAGTTGGATTTCGGGTCGAGTCAAGTTATTGGGTAACTCAAACTTGACTTGGTTTGAGTTTGGATTGGACAAAGTCAACTCGATTCGGATCGACCTACCCACTCGGTTCAAATCAAGTCAGATTTAAACCAGTCACTCGGTTCAAATCAAGTCAGATTTAAACCAGTCAGGTGAGTCAAGTTTGCCAACTCGAGTTACCCCATGCCTTACTCTAATGGCAATCCATATTCAGCTAAAAATAATTATAACATTAGTAGCTAGGATCTTCATCCACCTATGGTGGGAACCAATGGTTTAGTTTAAAATACCAGGGTCCTTACTTTTACAAATAAAGAAGTAAAGCATGATGAATACTTTGGGGTCTGGATAATCAATTGGTGAGAAAAATACCACATTTTGCAAAGTAATAGATGCAAGGAATAGAGCGGAGGAACCATGATCGTGGAGCTCGCCCCGATGTATGTGTTTTATACCTGCTATGTCTATCTGTTTTGTCAACTCATATTAAATTAGGAGATAAAAAAATAAATGAGATCCACGTCTCCCTGAAAATTAACTGTGGTTGAATGTCCACGGTTAAAAGCTTCATGGGGCCCACTGTAATGTTTATTTACCATCCAACCACTGCTTAAGGTCACAAAAACTTCAATGGAGAGAACACAAAAAGCTACCGTCGCCGTCAGTATGCTTTAATTAGTGTGCGTAACACCACCCTTTATTTTTTGGTCCGTGCCCTAAAATGAAATGAAATGAAAAGTCAAGTGGACAGTGTACATATAAGACACATACATCATGGTGGGCCCCACAATCACGGATCCACTGAATACACACTCAGCTATATCATTGGTCTGTTGCGCTACAACGTGGATGAACCGTCCATCAAAGTTATCTACAGTAAAGAAGAGAAATACAGAAATGGCCCATCGGAAATTAACTGGGGCATTTTTGGCTAATTCTCCATGGTGGGTTTTAACGTATCAACGGTCTGGATTAGAAGACAAAGGGCTCTGGGCCTGAACCATCCAAAGTTCGACCGGGTTATCCAAACCGTTGATATGGCAGATACCTCATTGTTTCCTCATCCAGTAGAAGATATCCAGATCAGGAGATCCTATTCGTGGAATCGACGGTTGTTCTTGTTTTCTTTTTCAACCGTACAATTGCAGCTCAGCCATTTAAGGAGGTTGGCGTGGGGGGTCTTCGGTATCTCCCATCGTGTCAATCACATCAACGGTTTGGATGGGCTCCACCTGTTCAACCAAAAGAGAATGTCCAAGTCCATCCGGTTGTGCCACAACTTACCATCCAACAAGGGGATGACTTCTATCTTGTCAGTATGTATGACATCCAACCCGTCCAATCGGTTGGACCCACGATAGGGCTTACCTTTTATATAAATAAATCCTAACCGACCATTTTTTGGGCTACACCATAGAAAACAATGTGTGGTCGCTGATAAATAACAAAATTCAAATTGTATGCAATGAATGCATGTACTGGATTTTTCAACAGATGATTTTGACGGTGGGATAAACCTATTTAAAGGTTTAGATTTCGAATGTAATGATATTTTAGAATTGGTCGGTGGGTGGACCTAAAATCATGGTCCAGTCGGTTGGACTTGAGCCCTTCTCGAGACGAAAAACCGACCAGACTCAAGAAATTCTCGGGTTGGATATCGTACAATACCTTGTTCAACAAGGGAGCGGATTAGGTGCGGCCCCCGTCTCACCCAACACGTTGCGGCCCTTACTATGGGTCCCATCTTGATATATTTTTCTATATCCACACCGTCCATATGATTTTAAAGATCATTTTATATTATGATAGTAAAAATTAACAATATCCAAATTTTATGTGTACCATTATATAAGAAACAGTGGTGAATGGAAATCAACAGCTTAGAATAGGCCATAGAAGTTTTAGATATATCTGATATTTTTTTCTCCCTTAATCTAGGTTTATGTGACCTTATCAACAGGTTGGATGAAAAATAAACATTTACGGAAACATCAGGGTGGGCCCTGGGAATTTTTTAATGGTGGCAATTTTAATGGTCAAAGTTTCCTAAAGTGTAGTCATTTGAGATTTTTATCTTATTCATTTTTGTGTTAATGGCTTAAAATGTTCTGGAAAAGCGGATGGACGGCGTGGATATAGAAAAAATACATCAAGGTGGGACCCACGGTAAGGGACGTACCGTATTGGGTGAGGCCGGGGCCGCACATCTGTTGCCCTTTCAACAAGGCTTCGGACAAGAGTGGCTGGAACGAGGTAACACCTTATCATCCGATCAGCACCGCACATTGCGGCTCGCTTTTTGGTGTTTACAGATCACCGTTCATTTGGTGGGCCTGTCAGTGGTGGTGATGCCGTAAGGCAACTCTGTTGAGCAATCCTAGCAATCAAACGGTTGGCCTGACATGAATGAATAACCAACGTTCCATATGCAACGGAAGCAGTTGACGGCTGGGATTGTTTGAACGATGAATGTATTGACGGCGGTGAGGGGCAATGGAACCAAGGAATAGTTCATCCAGACGTACCCAAAAGCTCTTCTTTCAGGATCTCTCTACACCGTACACGTGGTAGGGTAACTTATCATCTGTCCATCCAGTTTCCCTACCCATAGACTCGATGATCCCAGCCATCTAATCGTGGGTCTTCATAACAACAGTGGAGAAGCCGACTAACGGTCAACATTCAGCATGAAGGGATCAACGGCTAGGATTGTGAAATCAGTGTGATATTCGAAAAATGGCCCATCCTTGATAGTTCGAATAGATGGACGGGACATATGTAGAAAGCAAGGGTGCCACGTGTAAGTTGAAGACGTGGCTCTACCACATTCTCGTTCTACCTTTTCTACCGAATATCTCCTGAATAAACCATGCAAATAGTAAAGTTCATATACGAACGCTGTTTGTAAGCTTTAACGTACAACGCCTTTTTAGTCCATATAATGACGTTTAGATATAAATCTGAACCGTTGAAAATTCGGGAGGAATCATAAATAACATATGGGTTGAAAATCAGGATGGTTCATTTATCAGGTTTATTACAGAATAGAAATAAATGGACAAGAAATGTTCTAACTCAAATGTATATGATTGGGTCACCTAATGAGTTGATGGTTCTCATTCGCACTTCATCCTATCTTCGTTGCATGGCCCACCTTTTTCACAGATCGGATTGCACCAAATGATGCAATAGGCATTAACGAAAAACGGCGGACAGTGTGGGTGAAAGTTAACGGAATCGTTGGCAATAGGGCTGAAAGTCCGTTGGGTTGGGCTGGTGCTCAACCCTAGGTTCCTGTGCCTCAACTCCAACCTAACCCAACTTCAGGTTGGGAATTCTCAATCCAAACCCAACTTAAGCGGACTTGGTCGGGTGTATAAGTGTTAATTTTTTTATTGTTATATTAGTTTATTATATTTCAGCATAGGATTTATTTTTTGTATCTATGATTTTATTAATTATATATGTGATTATTCATTATAATAAATTTTATTTTTTTCTTTAAAAAAATAAACTAAAATATAGGATAACTATTCTTTTAAAAGTCATGTAGCACAGCACTCAATTTAATTGGAAGAGAGAATTTTGGCATATTTTGCTAGCTTGAGTCTTTAGAAATGACGTGGACAAATGAGACCTGACACCACTAGCATACCTTTGACAGAAATGATCCACACTTAATTATAATTTATAAATAACTTATATATTGATCGGGTTCAAGTTGGTTTGGGCAACCCCAGACCTCAACCCAAGCCCAACCTAAATTTTATCGGGGTGATGTTTGTATAGCCCAAGCTTGAGATCGGACCCAATATATCCTGCCCGAGCCTAACCTAATGTCGGGTCAGTGACAGGTTGGTTGGGTTGAACTCGCCCAACTTTCAACCCTAGTTGGCAACATCATTTTTACAGTGTAAAATACCCGTATGTGGGACCTACAATGTTGTGTATGTAAAATCCACTCCGTCCATCATGTTTTATACACGATTTTAGCACTCAAATGAAAAAAATCAGATTAATACAAAACTAAGATGGGCCACACCACATGGAACAGTGGGGACAGGATGCCAACCATAGGTTGGTTTGTGGGTCCGACTTTATTTTCATCTTTGATCAAACCCGTTAAAAAGGTGAAACTAACTAAGATGAAGAGAATATTGAAAAAGATCATGATATAAAACTAATGTGGGTCGATGATCCCGGATTCGGCTTATTATTTTTATGTACAGTGAAAATAATAGATCTTACCTGATGGACGGAGTGGATTTTACAAACACTACAGAGATCAGGTATTTTATACGCCGGTTAAAACTGGTATTGTAGACGATTCCGGTCCAATCCGATGAACGATGTATATGAACATTTCTCCGTAAAAACGGAGATGTGCTGCCAATGCAGCGATTTCTAACTGGATCCGTACAACGAGGCTGATGGGGCATGATGTAACCTGCTTGTTTGCTTGCGTGTGGGCCCCGGTTAATCGAAGTCCGCATGGCGGCATCCGGGAAAACATTGATACTCTGGTAGAGTATGATGGTTGATACGCAGGCACCGATTAAATATACAAATGTCATATAAGTAACTCAAAGCAAACCTTCTAAACAATGTGAAGATATTTAGATGGACCATAAACCAAAATTTATAATAGTTACATTATTTAATTGGTAGATTGGTGGACATTCATTGGATGATGGGGTGAAAAAATAGTCTTATTTAAGATTGTTCGAATTTATTTGTGGGTTGATGACCTGTCCATATTTGGTAACAGTTTAATTCGAGTCATTGTATGCCACGTGGACAATTCTGAGGGCTGTGTATCAACCATGACGCCGTGACAGATCATTAAATATCTCCCTAGCCTTCAAAGAAGCTGAAAGGGCCTTCTGTCAACGCGCCACTGCCAGTGCTATGGCTGCTCGCTGTCTGAACGCGCGAGATTAAGGTGACTCATCTGGGCCCTACTTTTAGTGGACCATGGTCCGCAAGATAAAGGGCTGTCGTAACTCGATCGTGGCAGCTCAGTCCCCAAACACGTGGCATATCACGTGCCTATCCAGGTCAGCGAGCATACCTGAAAATCACACCGTTCAGATGACCTTATGTAGTTTATCCCCTGAATTTGGACCACTTGAAAATCCGTTTTTAACCGTTCATTGCAGGGCCCACAATTGCAAGGCTAGGATCATCCACCATGCAATTTTCAGGATATGATCCATCTATACAGGTTCCAGAAATTTGGATGGTCTGGATTGGTTGAACATACGCCAGAGTGTCTGTGAAAGTGGGCCCGTGGCCCCATCATGGATGCAATGCCCCCATAACCGCTCCAAAGCCTTTGATCAATGGTCAAGAAAACAACGAACGTCGGACGGCTGGAACCATCCAATCTGGTAGATTTCGATGCTTATCATGTCAACGGTCTGGATCACCTTACCATGATCGAACGCGCCTTGTACGGACTGGACGAGGATTGCGTCCTACCCCGCTGGTCTCCAGCTGGGAACGGACAGGAGCTTTGAGGGACCACCATGATGTATGAGTATTATCCACACCGTCCATCCATTTTTTTGTATCATTTTAAATATTATAACAAAAATGAGGCATATATAATGCTTAAATGGACTACACAATGGGGATTAAATTCATACCGTTGAAAACTTCTTGAGGCCATAGAAGTTTTGGATGGAGCTGATATTTTTTTTTTCTCTTCATCAAGGTTTATGTAACTTTATTAATAGGTTGGATGGAAAATAAACATTACGGTGGGTCCTAGAAAATTTTCAACGGTGAAAATCATTATCACCGTTGCTTCCTGTTGTGTGGTCCGCTTGACCATTGGATTTGCCTCATATTTGGAATTTTACACTAAAATTATACGAGAAAATGTATGGACAGTGTGGATAAGATCCATACATCACGGTGGCAACTCAAAGCTCCTGCTCGTTCCCAGCTGGAGACGGGCGGGGTAGGACGCAATCCGCGTCCGTACGGACTGTTGCATTGGGACAAAATTCACGCTTTGATTTACGCACCAGCAGACCCTACAATTTCTCATGCGCGAAGAGAGGAATGCGAGGCGAACCGCAGTCTACCCACTTGTCCGCCACATGCACTCGATTAAAAACACGTGCAAGATCCAACCCGTTCATCACGTGTGAACCTCTAAGAAGATGCTCTCTACTAAAAAATCTCATCTTATTCACGTATATATCAAATGCGGACATCAATAAGCTTCTTTTAACCGTCCATTCTTTTGATCCACTCGCGACTGGCGTAGTTACTATCCCACACGGATTTCGAATCCAATTAATCCACACGGCAGAACCAGCGTACGAGCGGCTTAGATATTTCTCACGTGAGATAATTTTGCACGTGCGAGAGGCGAGTACAAAACGATTTCCACCGACTGAAGTTCAAATGGCAGATCGAAGAACAGGCAGAAGGTCACGCATGGAAAAGCCAGGGGCAATTTCGTTATTGGTGAGAAAACGAAGGCCATTTTTCAAAGTCATTCCATTCCCATCGGAATTTTTAATTGTTTTCGAGCCTTGAGACCCCTTTATTTAATACAACCTTTTCTTTTGTTTGGCGGGTATATAAAAACAAACAGACGAAAAAGGGCCGAGAAAGAGCCGAAAAAGATCCCACGCTTTGAAAACGGGGGAGAGAGAGAGAGAGAGAGAGAGGAGAAAGAGAAAACAGAGAAAGCGAGAAGAAGAAGACGAGAGAGAAAGAGAGAGAGATCTCGACCGTCCGTTCTCCTCCATTCTTCTCCTTCCCTCCCTCCGATCCGACCTTCTATCACCGTTCACAACATCCTTCCACCTCCTCTCCCCTCCCTCCAAATTCCACCCCGCCATGGAACAGATGTACGGACCGAATCGGCCTTCGATGGAACGGTCCGTCTCCGATCCCGCCGCATCGGACTGGAACTCTCCGGCCCCCGAGGCGGGGCTCGAAGGTGAGCTAACGACCCCTCCCGCATTGCATTCTGGTTTAGTTTCGATTTTTGATGAATTTAGGGTTTATTTGGTTTCCTTGGTGCTGATTTTTAATCGCATTGCTCAGAATCCATGTGGCAGCAGATGAATTTGGGGGGGCGGGATTCGTACCCGGAGCGGCCTGGCGAGCCCGACTGCATCTACTATATGCGGACTGGATTCTGTGGGTATGGTGTCCGGTGCCGCTTCAATCATCCCCGTGATCGTAGCTCGGTAAGTCCTTGATCCCTAATCTAATTGCTTAATTGAAGGCGGGGTTTGATCTGCACTCTGTTATGAAATTCGGTGTTGGGATGCTTGGAATGCTTAATTACTTTGAATCAACATCGGCAAAGGATCATGTTTTCACATTGATACACCGGAGATTGTGTACTGAATAGTGATGGACCCCACACAGTAATTCAGGTGAATGTGCGTCTTTATGCATATGAAGTGGGAATTCTCCAGCAATCCTGTTTTGAATGTGCATATAGAATCCCGTCCCCCATGAATTGACATGTGGAAGTCATTAGTACTTTTTGAACTTGTAAGTTCCTCTCATTGTCGTAATTGGTCAATTTGAATCTAGCATACTTCTTGGGTGTAAGATTTGCACTTTTGATATCAATGGTGTATTATTATTATTATTATTTGTTTAATGAAATGTGCAATGTGTATATCTTTGTCAGGTTGGTGGAGTTTTAAGAGGTGGAGGGGAATATCCAGAACGGGTTGGCCAACCTCTATGCCAGGTGCCCTTTTTTGTTTGATGGAAGTTTTGAGTGAATAACAATGTGGAACCATGGAATTCTACTCTACTTTTGGCTGGGCTGTGTTTGGACTCACAAACATTGAGTTTGAATTATAAGTTCAATAGAGTGGAAGTGACCAAATTGGTCTAGGCTCCAAATCACAACTGTGTTTCTTTCATGTTGGGCTTGAAAGCTAGGAATGCAATTATGATTGGGTTGTTGATGCATGATGGCCTTGATTTAGAATCACGTACTGGCTGGCTCCTAAACCAAATGTGTGTCGGAGGTTAGGCATGACATTTTGTATACTGTCACGAAATTCCCCAAATAGAGCTGTAAATGTAATAAATGCATCTTTCACATCCTATCATTAGAATGGAGAATTCATATGTATTGGATGAGATTTTAAACTATGATGATGACCGGCTAATTTGACGGATACCCACGATTCCATTCTTTCTAATCATTATTTTTCTTCTTTTCTAATTTGCAGTTCTTTATGAAGACCGGGTCATGCAAATTCGGTGCTTCGTGCAAGTTCCACCACCCAAGATATGGAGGGGGACCAGCAAGCCCAGTGTCATTAAATTATTATGGATACCCACTACGTCCGGTTTGGATTCATTCCATTTGTCACCATGCATTTATGTTTCACTGTTTTGTTTCGCACACTTTCCATTGTTGGATTTCTTTTGTGGTTATTAAGGAAGATTTCATTTGGAGATCTGTTGTTTCAATCTTGAGATACATGGGTCTCAATTAGCTTATGATGGGATTTAAGTGATGATCTTATTTGCGCAGGGTGAGAAAGAGTGTTCCTACTACGTGAAAACTGGTCAGTGCAAGTTCGGTGTAACCTGTAAATTCCATCATCCACAACCAACTGGCTTATCAATGCCAGCACCTGCACCTGCATTTTATCCGACGGTGCAGTCTCCTTCAGTTCCTTCTCCTCCTCAATATGGAGGAGTGGCCAGCTGGCAAGTTGCGCGGCCGCCGCTAATACCTGGTTCGTATGTTCAAGGGCCTTATGGTGCTTTGATGTTTTCTCCAGGGATGGTTCCAATTCCGGGTTGGAGCACTTATCCGGTTGGTAGAACTCTTGCTTTGGAATCTTTTATTTATTTATATGGGATATGGAAAATGTTCAAATTGTTGGCGTTCCTTAATTTTCTATCATTTGGTGTGAAGCAGCCACCTGTAAGCCCAGTAGCATCCCCTGGTACACAACACTCTGTTGGAACAGGGTCAATGTACGGGTTAACACATCAGTTATCTCCTTCAGCACCCGCATACCAAGGACCTTATTCACCAATATCTTCTGTTGCGGGACCTTCAAGTAGTAGTCAGAAGGAACACATGTTTCCAGAAAGGCCTGGCCAACCTGAGTGCCAATTCTACATGAGAACGGGGGATTGTAAATATGGTTCCACGTGTAGATACCATCATCCCCCGGAGTGGAGTTTGCCGAAAACAACTTGTGCCCTCAGCCCCATTGGCCTCCCTCTGCGTCCGGTACTCACCTTTCATCTTATTTTTGCTTCTTCCCAGCTCCAGCTCTAAAGTAGCTAATGTCCATTTCAACATCAACCCTTCTTGGAAGTGAAAATGAGAAATTTATGCAATCATCCAAGCATTATAATGCACTATTGCCTGGGATGCTGCATAAATTGCTTTTATAATCCTTCTTAAGAAAATATAATGCACTAGTGGTCTGGCATACTGTAGACTTTGTCTTTATTTTTCTATTGAGTGGTTGAATTTAGTTTATCATAAAAAAAAAAAAAAGAATTTAGTTTATCTAAAGTTACTAAAAAAGAAAAATCATCAAAAGTTGTGTGCAACCTTGCAATTATGTCCGTTTCAAAAAAAAAAACCTTGCAATCATACGTCACACTTGTTCACATAATGACATGAAAAAAGAATGTAGCAAAGTTACGATTTTATTCAAAGTTAAATTAATCAAATGTTATGTGCAACCTTGCAAGCAGGTATCATTCTTGTTCTCATAATAATACGGAAAAGGAATGTAGCAAAATTACAACTTTAGCCTATGTCCCATAAACATTTTAATGTATGAGTTATAGCAATGTTGCATCAAGTATAACGATGCGGTTTTGAGTACTGGTTACTATATGGCCTTATTGGCCTTAATCGTATTGCTGTATTGGTCACCCCTGTTACGTGATGCAGGGTTGAACTTGTCTGATTCAACAACAATATGTTGTATCTATCAACTAAGACATGTCTCTATGAGTCCAAAACAAGCTAAAACAACCATAACTGCTCCCTTTAAAAAAAATTGCCCCAAATCTTTTCATTTTTTCACCACTTTATTTTGATGGATTTATCCTATGCTTGGAAGATGAGAAAATGTGGACTACCTCTTCTTGCATTACACATTTTCTAGGAAAGTGTGGGATAGGTTCTTCGCACTAGTGGAAGTTAGTTGGTTATGCCTCTCAAGCTTGTGGATTTGTTGTCTATGTGGCACTTTGCTAGTCAGGGTGGGAAGAAAAGGAATATATGGTGTTTGGTTCTTTTGTCTATCACTTGGTCGATTTGGTCGGAGTGCAGTGTTAGGACCTTCAACGCCAAATCCTGGAGTCCAAATTAAGTGTTTTACAAGGTCAGGTGGTTGGTCATGGAATGTGCTAGGGCTGATTGTGCTTTCATTTGGAGCCCGTTAGAAGCTTGTTAGGGCAGCTGGGGGATCCTCTTCTTTGTATTAGCTGGATGACTTGTCATGATCGTTTTGCATCCCCCATTTTGCTTTTGGTTAATAAAGTTTCTAGCTACCCGTCAAAACAAAACAACTATGGAATAGTCTTAGAAGTTCATTTTATAATAGATTTAGGCTTATTTTGGGGATCAAAACACAAGTTTTGAGTGGGATTTGATGAATCAAATCATAATGGCTGTATTGGCTGGTAAAGAAAATGGAATGGATGTATTGGCTGGTAAAGAAAATGGAAGTAGAATGGACATTTTGGGGAAAATTGAAAGGAGGGGCAAGCTATTGCTTTTTTTTTTTTCATTTTTCATTTTGCTTTTGTAGTATTAAATGCAATGATGCTTGATCCACCAAGTCATGCTTGATTTGTGTTTGATTAGGGCCTATTTGGTTGAGTTTCTACAAGTAAAGATGACATATAACATTCTTATAAAAAAATGGTCATCTGATACACCATCGAAAACATGGTAAAAACACTAAGATGTATTCTCGTGTTTCACATTTTTTCTTATTTTCTTGATAAAATTTCAGAACTTTTTGGGCCAAAGAAGAAAATATTGGCTGATATGGACTTGTTTTGTTTGATATGGTCTGGTAAGCCCTGTATTGTATCACTTTTGGGCCTAGCCTATATCCCTCTAATCCTGATATTTAGAACCTTGGATAGCAGAGAGTTATCATTCATTTTTGGCTTCATACCTCCTGCAATTTCATTTGCTTAGGGATATATATCTAAGGAATTATGGGTTTTTCTCAAAGGCATCTCCTCTATATTGTGTAACACCATTTTGATGTCCATAGCTCACATTGCCCCTACATGACCACCCTAAACACAATTGTTGTGGTCAAATTTGTCAACTACGTAATGCATACCTCTGTCGTGCACTCGCATAGCAATAAACACTTATACTTTAGCCTGTTTGCTATGTTTGTATGTTTAGAGCTCTTGACAAAGCTAATATTGTCCTTCTTTAGAGGGGGTCTCATTGAGATTTGCAACTTGATCCTCTAATGCCACATGGAGTTTTGGCTTTTGATATCTTGTGTAGTCACATTTTGTCTCGTTCAAGTGATTAACCATTTGAGGGTGCTTGGTTCTAGCATGAAATGATGGGTTTGAAGATAAATGAAAGGCAAAAGCATTGCAACAACTCATGGAAACTCTGGATTCCACCAAAGTTATCTAGAAAATCAATAGCACATAGCATTTTAGAATACCTTTTCAACCCACATGTGAGACCCTCATTGAAACTTTTCTTGGAAGTGATGTGCTAGCCAGTTCCAAGCCCAATTAAAGGACAAGTGTTGACGTCTAGTGGGCAGATGATTTTAGAATTTTTGCCAAACAATCATGAGAATTCTTGTTTCAAATATGATTGGCAAAATAGGATTCATAAAGCCGACACTGAATAGATGGGATAAGGCTATAGAGGTGGTGGTGGTGGTCATGTTGATGTGTGGGCTCCCCATGATGATGTTGTAAAAAAAATAAAAAATAAAAAATTCCCTTCCAAATCCTTCAAAAACTTGCATTCTTGCATTTTTTTTGGGGGGGGGGGGATCTATTATAGGTTGCTGACACTTCATCATCTCCCCCATTCCATTTTTTTAAGCGTCTCCGATTCCATTGTTAAATCATGAAAAAGATGAAAACTTGTTAACATGTAAGTATGAAGGCTCCACAAACTTAACACTTGGGTATATACGCACATGGATCCAGTAGAAGACCCAAAATAGGAAATAGGTGCATCTTGAGCCTTTACTCTTTACCCTTCCTCGGGCCTTGGGCCATCTCACTAGTGGTTTTAGTCCTACTTTGATCTGTTTCACTTATGAAAGTGTTTAACCATCATAAATAGTGTTTTTATTATACTTGAAAATCCATGTAAAAGTGATGCGGATAAAATCTGCATGTTGAAGCGAGTGACCAAACTAATCAAATGTGGTTAAAGGCTAGTCGAACTGGGGTTTTAGTGGGATCACAGGATTTGAGTGAAGTAGAAGATTGTTGAAAGATTGGAATGAAGTGGAGTTCTATTGGCACGTCAGTAGCTTTGGGAAGTTTATTGAAGCTATTGTCCTGATATGTTGAGATGTAGGTTTTGACAAGGGCTTTGCTTTTGTAAGGTTTGCAAAACAGGTGGAGGCCATTAATGCTATTGCTGGCTTGAATGGTCGCTAGATTGTTGGTCACAGGTTGAAGGTTGACTTTGCTAAATATGGCCTAGATGTGCTTGACCATTGAAAGACTGCTTGAAACTCGAAGGAATGGGAGGAGGAACCGAGAAAGTTAGGAACTCTGTTTCTCTAGTCGTGGTAGGGAGAGATGGTCGATCTGATAAAGAAACCTTATCTCCCAGTTACACTGAAAGAGAAGAGCAGTACCCATGATTTTGCAGTATCAAATTAATTGGAGTTGACGAGGGGCTAATCAAGACTTGTAAATATGGCTCCAAAAGTTGTTGGTGGACCTATACAAAATTTTCATTGGAGAGCTAGAGCAATGGCCCAACTCCGTTTGGGGGATTAAAGGAGTTGTGAAGGTCAAAGTGGTCCAAGAATAGAGCTTGTATTGTGCAAGCTTCTCAGGTTGAAACTGTTTAAATGTCGTAAGTTGGAATTCTGGATCCAAGCCCTCTTCAGTCCCTGCTGTTGTGGTAGGAGGACTTGAGAGATAATTTTTGAGAGGTTTGGGTATTCTTTAGAGGTATTCCATTGCATGCTTGCACTAAAGATACCTTGAATCCTTTGGAGTGGCCATTGGGTTGGTTTTGGATATCGATCCTTGTTATTACAGCAATGACTCTTTTCTATTGCAGTAGGGTGAAGTTGAAGATGCTAAGTCCTAACAATTTTTGTGGTTATCTGATTGTATAGGGTAGAAGAAATTCATATTTGGTTCATTTCAAGAAGACCCGTCTATTGACCGGAGACACTCTTGAATCCAACACAGGTGATCTCTCTTTTAAAAATGGGGCATATTGCTGCTCTGTGGAAAAGGGGGAATTGGTGCCCTTAGCTTGGTTGTAGTCATGGATGTTGGAGAAAGGTAAAGTGCCGGTGTCATTGTAATGGGACCTTGATAAAATGGGGTTTGAAGATGATGAGTTGGTTAACTCGAGGGAAATGGTGGTTGAGGATGGCTTCAAAGTGACAATTGATGAATGTACCACGATTGAGTATTATGGCAAACAATTGACACCTGGAAAGGTGTTTTGACGTCTAATGCAAGGGACATGCATCATTCTTTCATCAATGCCGGTAGGGTTTGGCAATTAAGATAGGATGAAAGAGGGGTAGAAGATGAGGGATCAAGGTAAGGAGAGATTAGAAGAGTAGAGAGACTTAGTGCATCAGCCCTCTACCCATAATTTATTAAAGTTTTTATATAAAATTACATATACACACACACCTCAAGATTGTTTTATTACACAACCACCCTCATAACTCTGTATCTCAACACTCCTCAAGCTAGCTATATATATTTATCATGTTAAGCTTGCTGAGAACACACTCGAACTTTGTCTATTAACAAGTTGATTCTCAATTGTTATAAATGGTAGACAGATTTTGAGAGAACTTGCTCACAGATGAAGTGCTTGCCAACTTCAATGTCTTTGGTACGATCATGCTGGGTTAGATTTTGAGCAATATTGATAGTTGCCTTGTTATCAGTTATCATAGAATAGCTTAATAGGAGAACTTGCCATAATTCTGAAGTCCTGTATCGTAACAGAATTTTTACCACAATAACTCTGCTACACCATGTGCCATGGCCCTGTATTTTGCTTTTGCACTAGACTTAGCCACTATAGCCTGTTTCCTTATCTCAAGATCCTTTCTACAACCTCCAAGTGGGGAGCTGACTCACCACACTTATTGCAAATGCTATATTAGGTTGAGTATGTGATAGATAGAGTAATTGGCCAACCAGTCTCTGAAACATATTTCCCTGTTCAAAAAAAAAAAAAAAAAAACTTTGGCTCAGCTTATGATCAGGATCAATGGGAGATTCTATCGGATGGTCACCTAGCTTACCAGTGTCTTTCGACAAGTCCATAGTATACTTTCTCTAAAAGATGAAGGTACCTTTATTCTTTTGCCAGAAATTCCTTCAGGTCTTTAATTTCCTGGGAATCATTTCTTGTCACCACAACAATATCATCCACAAACAATCACAGCAGTCGTCAACTGTCCTCGTTGCATTATAGAGAGAGTGTGATCAGTGTGACTTTGGGCATAACTAGTCCTCTTCACAGACTGACCGAACCTCTGGAACTAAGCTCGAGGGGATTGTTTAAGTTCATAAATATTCTTTAACTGACAAACTTTTCCTTCATCGTTGGGAAATCTGAAACTGGGTGGAGGAGCCATATATCCTTCCTACTTTAAGTCTCTATGAAGGAATGCATTTTTCACATCTAGTTGATAAAGAGGCCACCAAAAAAGGCAGCAAGGGACAACAATACTTGTATGGAGTTCATTTTGTCTATTGAAGCAAAATTTTCCTTATAGTCAATCTGATGTAGAGCGAGTCGCGGACAGTTTCATGGCTAAGATGGATCAGAAAAGGCCCGGTCGACGACAGAAGTGATCCGGACCATCGGACCTTAGATCGGGCGTATCTCGCAATCCGGGATGAGTTAGCTGACGTAAAATATATGATTTTGGGGTAGAACGAGCTACTTTAGCCAACCAACCCAGCTACGCCGGGTTGCGCAGCCCGGAATTGCGAAAAACCCCTTGATTGATGGTCGTTTCCCTGTTTTAATTTCGTTTTTACTATAAATAGTAAGTTTTAGTTTGATTATAACTCTTCATCCGTTGGGCTTTAGGAGTTGCGCCCAACGTGAAAAGAGCTTAGAATAATTAAGGGAACGGTTTGGTGAAGCCAAATAGGACACTTACTATTTTTGGCCGAAAACCTTGCGCACTAGTAGACATCACGACCGTCTATAAATAGTAAGTTTACTATTTATAGTAAGTCGCGGATTCTAGGAGTTTGAGTTGTAGTTTGATTATGATTTCTTTCCCATTGCTTGATACCCTTATTTAAAGGGTTGTGAACTCGTTTTTAATCATTCATCAATCAATTTCGAATTTATTAGAATTTATTTCTATTTTCTGCTTTCTTTCCTCGTGGATTCGAGAAGTCTCTGTGAGGAGTCCAGAGAAGTTCCGTGGATTCGGAATAGTTATCCTCTTGAGGAAGACAGTGCTCGACCTCACGTCCTCCCCTGCGTCACAATCCCATAGGTCTGAGTAAGCCCTTTAGCAACGAGTCTGGTTTATATATTTCAATGGATCCATCTGCCTTGTGTTTCACTGTGAAGATCCATTTGCAATCTATTGGCTTTTTTTAGGGAAGTCTACTAGTTCTCACGTGCCTTTTTTTAAAATCAAAGCCCTTGTCTCTTCCATCATAGCCTTATGCCACTTTGGATGGGAAACCACATCTTGGAATTTGGTAGACAAAAGCACAAGAGAAATTGAAGACAAGAAAGAATTATAGGTAGGAGATAGATGTCATGGATGAAGGACACATATTACTTGGTTATGAGGAATCAAAATCAGGAGGTGGATGTTTCTCAGTGCTCACCCCTTTATGGCCTCTTGAATTTACTTGGAGTTCCTTCGTCGTATCAGTAGTAGTATTAATAGGATATTTTGAATTACTTGAGGCATCAGTTGATGGACTGCAAGGAATATGAACAAGAAGAGGACAAGCTAGAGAAAGATGCCTTTCTTCCTTCTCACTAAGTTTCCATTGAAAAGAGGCAGGCTTACTAAAAAAGAAAGGCATGAATTTTTAAAAAAAGAAGGTGATATCCACAGTCACAAACCGTTTTCTCAAACACAAGATCAAAACACTTGTATCCTTTTTGAGTGGTAGAATAACCTCGAAACACCCTAACTGGCTTTTGGATATGATTTGGTCCGGTTTGGTCCCAAGACATGAATAAAACATACACACTTCCAAAGACCTAAGGAGGAACAAGGAACATATGCTGATCTAGATAGAGAACTTGAATAAGGAGATTTTAAGTTCAAGACCCTAGATTGCATACAGTTAAGAAGATATGCAGCTGCAAGAATTGCATCCGCCCAAAAACGTTTTGGCACATTCATCCCCGTCAAGAGACTCCAAGTAACTTCAAGCAGATGATGATTTTTCCACTTGGCGACTCCATTTTTGTTGAGTGTACGGGCAAGAACTTCGATGTATCATCCCATACTCGGCCAAGTATGCTCACAATGAGTCTTCAAAGTATTCTCACACATAATCTGATGGAAATATTTTGATATTTTTGTCAAAATGTGTGAGTACCATCTTATGGATCTTTTTCTAATAATGTTTGGTACTTCATCACCATTCTTCTTGAGATGAACCAAGTATAACAAGAGAAATCATCCATGAAGGACATGAAATATCTTATGGTTTTCAAATTTCAAAGAATATTGCCGAGAAGTACTTGTCAAAACTCTCATGATATTGTGACCTTGCACTTAATTTCGTGGGCTTAATGCTTGCCTGATTGCTTTAGCTAAAAAACCAATTTTCAGAAAACTCATACATGGCGTGTCCTCGCAGTCTATCCAACTCAATGACGAAAGCTTTTTTCCTATAGAGCAAATGTAGGATGATATCAATCTATCTTTAACAAGAATGTTTACCTGACTTATTTAATTTGGATGGCCAAGTTCTTGTTAATGAGAATGAAGGCCAAGGACATGTAAATGGAGGTAAAATTATGATTGGTAATTCTGTGCATGATGTTCTTGCGAGAGTCAAAGAGGTTGAGAAAAATTAATCGGAGTAAGCAGTGGAGATATTGGAATCACTAGTAAGATCGTCACTTTAGGAGTGAAAAGTCTGTGATCAAGGATAGATTGAATTGCTTATGGTATAGCTTTTAGGAACAAAAGTACAATGAGCCACCCGCTTCACACGGGTGGGGCCCGTCTCACATGAACCACCCACCTCACACGGGCCGCCCACCCCGAGTGTCCCCGCATCCCACAGGCTACCCCACTCGAGCCTGGTGTGAAAATGCCCCTACATTAATCACCCTTGGTGAGGAGTCTCGAACCTGAGACCTCCTGCTCTGATACCAATTTGATTCAGGACAATTAACCACTTGCTCTAAAAGCTCGAATTGTTAGAGTATGGTGAATCAATCCCTTGATCTCATAGCCTAAGCCCCACATCTCATGGGTTAGGACCTCGGCTGAAACCCCCTCGTGGGCCCCAAATCACATGGGTACCGCCTCACACAAGCCACCCACCTCACATAAGCCACCTGCCTCACATGGGCTGCCCCCCAGTGTGTCCTCACATCCCACAAGCTACCCCACTCGAGCTCAGTGTAAAAATGCCCCTGCATTAAAAACCCTTTGGTTGATATAAGTGGAATTTGATGGAAGTTCAGTTGACATTTGTAAAACTCGCAAATATTGCAATTGGAAGGTGTTGAAAACAAAAAGGAAATGGGGGAGAGGGATAGGGAGCTTGTAGTTAAAGGGGTGCAACACTTGGGAATATCTTATAATGGCTCATAGAAAGGCTCAATAGATTGTTCCAAGAGTGAGAATCGGGATGAACTTGATACCATGATTTCAAAAGGCAAACACAGGGGAAGGAACTGTATAGAACTTGTACTTTGGATTCACAAGGTGTTCCATATCTGTTATGATATGCCCGTAAAGGCCGATACGTATAGGTAACGGCCATGACCGTTACGCGAAACAGGGGTGAAGCGGGGCAATTGATTTTTTGGGTCCGAATCGGCCGTTACGGTAGCCGTAAAGGCTATTACGAGCAAGGTATTCCATATCGGTAACGGTGGCCGTAATGGTTACCACCATTACCGGTACGGGTTGTAACGGTGGTTACGACCACCGTAACGGTTGAAAATTTTCTTTCGCTCGAAAAATTTTGAAAAAATATTTAGAAAATCAAGAATAATGTAAATATTCCAAATATGTATTCATTTTTTGTTTTGAACATATTTATGGTAGTGTAACGGTCCACTCTTTGCTGAGAGTGTTGTATCAGGCTGTTTAGGGAATTTGTGAACATGATTATATGTATCTAATGTTTGCACATTACAATAAAGCATTAAAACTAGAAATAAGAAAATTTGCATAAATACTACTTTTTCAATTTTTTGAAAAAAAAAAAGGTCATCAGAGCTTTCTCAAATCATTTCAATCTAGGGGTGTACACAAACCAAGCTAGCTCGGTTAGCTCGCTCGACTCGAAAAAGCTCGACTCGACTCAGTTTGAAGCTGAGTTCGAGCCGAGTCGAGCTGATTTTTTGAGCTTGAAAATGAGTTCGAGCTTGACTCAACTCGGATTGAATCCAGCTCGAATCGAACTCGGATCGAACCAGTTTGGTGACTTAGTTACTTTGCCATTGATGTTGCTCACCAACTGTTTGATAAAATGACTCAACGAGATGTGGCTGGTTGCAAGGAAGGTTTCGCTGGTGGTAAGGAAGGTTTGGCCGGTGGCAAGCAAGGTATGTACATTAAACAAATACCTTCTCTCTCTCTCTCTCTCTCTCTTGGGGTTTTATGTTACTTAGAAGGTGTTTGATAAAACACCTGTAAAACCATTGCCTTTGTTTGTAAAACAGTGGGTTTTTGAAGTTGCAGTTCAGGTGTTTATGGAAATGCCTCAATGGCGAACTCGGCTCGAACTTTGCCCGAGCTGTTGACTGAACCGAGCCGAGCTGGCCAGTCAGGCTCGAGGACCGAGCCGAGCCGAGTTCGAGCTGAGATGAGCCAGTGTTCGAGCCGAGTCGAGCTGAGGCCAGCTCGACTCGGTTCGACTCGATGTACACCCCTACTTCAATCTACGATTTTAATATTAAAAACTATATTAAGTGTGGTCGAAATATATTGTAAAATGATCTAAAGAGAGTTTTTGGAATGAGAAAAGTAAAAAAAAGGGGGAGAAAAATGGATTTAAATAGAAAAAAAAGTGGCCGTTTTTCGACTATTACGGGAGTAATGGTCGTTATGCCCCGTAACCATGGTGTGTCGTAAAGGCTGTTACATAAGGTAATGGTGGCAACTGTTACATGTTATGGGGTCGTAATGCCTGTAACAACCGTTATGGGAATAAATGACCCATAATTGCTGTTAATGCCACATTACAGCCCCTATAAAAGGTCATAATAGCCCTGTAATGGTCTATTACGGGACATATACCGGTTTTTCATACTTTTTAATCAACATTACGGGGCAGATACATGTTTTTCAGGGTTTTTTTTTTTTTTTTTTTTTCCATTTAAAAAAAAGAGAAAAAAAGAGAGACCGTAACGGTCGTTACTGGGCCGTAACAGCCGTTATGCCCCATATCGTAAAGGTAACAGTGGTGGCCATTATGGCCACCGTTACCGTTACGGAACACCTTGGTGAGGACTATCATCAGAAGAAGGATGAACAGATAAAGGAGAAACATTACTTGGTTCCAAGGAATCATAATTAGTGAGTGGGTTTCTCGATATATACTCGTAATTCCTTTGCCTGTGAGTGTTGGGTTGTATCAATATCAGTAGTAGTATTAATAGGATGCCCCAGATGAACTAGGGCAACAACCGATGGACTGCGAAGAACAAGGACAGGACAAATGGGAGGAGGATGCCTCTCTTCCAACTCACCCAACTCTCCGTAAAGAGAGGCAAGATTCTTAGAGAAGAAAGGCATGAATTTAGAAAAGGTGACATCCATAGTGACAACCCATCTCCAGACACAGGATTAAAGCACTTGTATTAATAGGATGCCCTCTATGAATTGGGGCAATAACCGATGGACTGCGAGGAACAAGGACATGACAAATAGAAGGAGGACACCTCTCTTCCAACTCACCTAGCTCCCCCTAAAGAGAGGCAAGATTATTAGAGAAGAAAGGCATGAATTTAGAAAAAGGTGACATCCATAGTGCAAACCGTTTCCAGACACAGGATTAAAGCACTTGTATCCCTTTTGTGTGGCAGGATGACTTAGAAATACACACCAAATGGCTTTTAGGTCTAACTTGATCTGATTTGGACCCGAGACACGAATGAAACACCCACCTACCCAAAGACACAAGGTGGAACAATGAAAGCAGGTTGATCAAAGAACCTGATATGCAGTTGTAAGAATTGCATCCGCCTAATAAATGCTAACGTGCATTCCTGTCAAGAGACTTGAGTAACTTCCAGGAGGTGGCTATTTTTTTTGTTCAACCACTCCATTCTGCTAAGGAGTGTATCGAGAAGAGCTTTGATGTATCATCCCGTACTCTTCCAAATAATCTCGCACTGCGCCTTTAAAGTATTCTTGGGATTGTTTGATTGAATATTTTGATATTCTTATGGAACTAGGTGAGTACCATTTATGATTATTTTTAAAAAAAATGTGGTATTTCATCATGAGTCTTCATAAGATATAATAAGGTGCAGCGAGAGCAACCATCTATCAAAGAAATAAAATATTGGTAGCCACCTCTACTGATACAACGTGAGCTGGTCCCCATACATCTTAGTAAACAACGTGGAATGGGAACAAACTTATTTAAACTTGGTGAGAAAGTTGATCTACGATGTTTGGACATCTCACAAACTTCACATGTATACTTCCTCATTTGTGAGACTGATGGGGACATCACGCGCACATGCGCACGCCGCCTCCTATGCACGTACGGAAGGAGAGGGAGGGCCCCACCGTTGATCTGGCTCGATGACGACTTCTAGGGAGGGCCTCCTAGTTAGAAGACGAAGTTTTGGTTTATTAGAGTGGGCCTGATAATCAAGTAAAGCCCATCATGAGATCTTATGATCGGGGCCCACTAGTCGGATTAATTTCATATTTTAGGTTTTGATTATTTATGTTATTTAGAATATCATGAACGCTTTAGATTTCTTTTATTAGTTTTTATTTTGGTTTACTTAATCGCCAAGTAATAGGTTGCGCATATGGTGCGAGTTTTGAGATATAGGGTTTTCCCTATAAATAGGTACCCCTTGTAGTTCTTTTGATTCATTCAAGTTTAATAAAAATTCTTGCAAATTTTTTTTTTCTACTCCCTGAGTTTCTGAGTTGTGGAAAAATTCAAGTGGATGCAAAGTTCTCCCTTTTCGAAAGGCTAAATTCAAGTGGATGCGAAGCCCTCCCTTTTCGAAGGGCTAACTACCGTGGTGTGAAGCCACGTTTATCCCAATCCGCTCCTCCATCTTATTTCATCCATCCGTCGATTATGTTTGCCTCAAATCCACTTGTTTTACAGCTGTTTGTCTTTTGACAGCCAGTTTTTAGAATCTGGCCCTACAAGAGGGCTGAAACTTCGACGGAGCACCGCGCCTCAACTGTATGTCGGATTGCCATCAAATTTGGAGGGTTTGGAGACCCCTTAGCCGACCAAGGCCAAGAAGTCCCTTTTAGGATTTGGGCCTCCTCCACACATGCGGCCCCCTACTGTACACGTGCGCCGGTACCCTGCCCCATTGCCTGCACGCGGGATCTGTTCTAGGTTCAGGATTTCCTTCTCTTTTCCTTTTTCTTACCTAGTTTCATAACCTTAGTCCTAGTTTGCATTATCCATAATTTGTTTATTCTTTTTTCTCATCCTAGGGTTCCTCAAATTGAAATTGGGGAATCCTTTGGATTAGGAGCTAATTACTATGCATATGTGGCTGAATTCTATTTCCCTTTGAGTATCGTTGGGCTTATAATTTTTATTGTTCCAGCCCTAGCCTGTGTAGGCCTGGACCCGCATAGATTCCCCTTAATTAAATGTTTGGACTTTCATGTGGGATATGGAATTTGTGTAGTTGTTTCTGAACTAATGTGATCTTAAGCTTAAATTCTTACACATCATATTTGAATTTCATGTCCTACATCAAATTTGGTATCAGAGCTTAGGGTTCTTGTAGGGGAATACATTACATGTTTAGGGTTAGTTTGTTTGAGTCCTTCATGCATCCAGTTTCATCACATATAGCTGTTTAGAAGTCCGTAGTCCCTGATATTAGTTGCTAAAATTTCTGTTAGCAGGGAGTAAGCAATTCACATTGCTGTAACTTTTTGTTATTCCTGTATTTCGCCAACTATGATGCTGGATTTTAGTAACACTACATAGTTTCCCTCATATAGAGTCTCATAGCATCATATAGTCCTTATCTAGTTGCATGTAGTCGTCATAGAAAGTCCTTAGGTGGAGTAAGCAAGTGTATGCCCACACGTATGAGGCATGTTTTTGATTTGCATCCTACTCTAAACATGGAACAACTGCTACAGTCACTAAACAAACTATCCCAGCCGATCAAGTTTGTGGGTAAGCACTTGGAACAACATATAGACTAATGCTTTGATCAATTTGATGTGCGCATTACCCAACTAAAGGCCTCCGTCGGGACAACCCCCCATTGGGGTAGATGTTCAATCTCAGGCAGGTGGCCAGGAGGATAAACCAATGAATGGAGTTGGACAAGGAATTAGTTATGGGCGTGCACCCGTGCACCCACCCTATGAGGGACATTAAGATCATTATTTTGAGGGGTAAAACATGTGCGACCTTATGGTTGGAGCGAGTGCACCAGAGGCTAGTGTAGAGTTACCCACTAAGGCAATTCCGGTAGTGGATGAGTTTCGTGATGTCTGTCCTGATGATCTACCAGATGAGTCTCCCCCTAGGAGGGAGATAGAGCACACCAGAACATGGGACACCATTATACCTACAGTCGAATTTGCATTTAATAGTTCTGTCGATAGGTCCACAGGTCTCAGTCGTTATGAAGTCGTTACTGGTTATAAACCTGGAGAACCTATTGATCTTGTTCCTATGTCACTCTTCCATAGGTGGTCAGATCCTGCAGAGTCTTTTGCACATCACATTCATTCATGACATCAAGAAATCAGGCAGAAGATCACTACTAGTAATGAACATTACAAATTTTCTGCAGACCAGCATGAACATTTCAAAGAATTCAATATTGGGGACTGTGATGGTCCGCATCAGGCCCGAGCGGTATCCTCCGAAGGCCGTTCGTAAGTTATACGCGCGTAACGCTGGACCCTTCAAAATTATAAAACGAAGCGGTCTCAATGCATATGAGGTAGATCTTCTACCTTCCATGGGAATTAGTTCTGCATTCAATGTGGAGGATCTATTTACTTTTCAGGGGACCACTGATACTTTTTCCGGCTTTTCGCCCACTCATTCTGATTACCCAGATTTATCCCTTCATCCATGGCCCCCTCCCGACCCATCTTCCCAGCCTCTAACTCCCATACCTACCATTCTCGACCAATTTTCCCAGCCTTTATGTCCCATACCTACCTGTTCCAATCCATTTTCCCAGCCTCTAACTCCCATACCTACCCATTCTCGACTCATTTTTTTAGCCTCTACGTCCCATACCTACCCATCCTAACCCATTTTTTCAGCCTTTACCTCCCATACCTACCCTTCTCGACCTATTTTTTCAGCCTCTACATCCCATACCTACCTGTCCTAACCCATTTTCCCAGCCTCTACCTCTCACACCTACTCTTTCTGACCCTTCTTCCAAGTCTCTACCTCCTATACCTAACCTTCACACGCCTGGAGAGGAAATAGAGGATATCATGGATCAACAGATAGTTTCAACGTCGGACAGTAGGATTTAGAAGTACCTGGTTAAATGGAAGTCACGCCCAGCTTCAGACAGCATGTGGCTCACTGAAGAGCTTCAGAGACTTGATCTTGATATCTTGAAGTGGTTTAGGAATTTCGCCAGTGGCGAAATCTTCGCAGCTGGGGAGAATTAATGGAGATATCACGCGCACGCATGTACGGAAGGAGAGGGAGGGCCCCACCGTTGATCTGGCTCGATGACGACGTCAAGGGAGGGCCTCCTACTTAGAAGACAGAGTTTTGTTCATTAGAGTGGGCCCGATAATCAAGTAAAGCCCATCATCGAATCTCATGATCGGGGCCCACTAGTCGGATTGATTTCATATTTTAGATTTTGATTATTTATATTATTTAGAATATCATGAACGCTTTGTATTTCTTTGATTAGTTTTTATTTTGGTTTACTTAATCACCAAGCAATAGGTTGCGCACATGGCTCGAGTTTTGAGGTATAGGGTTTTCCCTATAAATAGGCATCCCTTGTAGTTCTTTTGATTAATTTAAGTTTAATAAAAATTCCCGCAGTTTTTTTTTTTTCTCTCTGAGTTTTTAATTTGTGAAAAAATTCAAGTGGGTGCGAAGCCCTCTCTTTTTGAAGGGCTAACTACCGTAGTGCAAAGCCACGTTTATCCCAATCCACCCCTCCATCTTATTTCATCCATCCGTCAATCATCTTCGCCTCAAAACCACTTGTTTTGCAGCTGTTTGTCTTTCTACAGCCAGTTTTCAGAATCTGGCCCCGTAGGAGGGCTGAAACTTCGACGGAGCACCGTGCCTCAACCGTACGTCAGATCGCCATCAAATTTGGAGGGTTTGGAGACCCCCCTGGCCGACCAAGGCCAAGAAGTCTCTTTTGGGATTCGGGCCCCCTCCACACGTGCGGCCCCCTACTGCGCACGTGCGCCGGTACCTTGCCCCGCTGCTTGCACACGGGATCTATTCCAGGTTCAGGATTTCCTTCTCTTTTTCTTTTTCTTACCTAGTTTCATAACCCTAGTTCTAGTTTACATTATCCATAATTTGTTTCCCATTTTTGCTCATCCTAGCGTTCCTCGAATTGAAATTGGGGAATCTCTTGGATTAAGAGCTGATTACTATGCATGTGTGGCTGAATTCTATTTCCCTTTGAGTATCGTTTGACTTATAATTTTTATTGTTCCAGCCCTAGCCTGTGTAGACCTGGACTCACATAGATTCCCCTTAATTGAATGTTTGGACTTTCATGTGGGATATGGAATTTGTGTAGTTGTTTCTGAACTAATGTGATCTTAAGCTTGAATTCTTGCACATCATATTTGAATTTCATGTCTTGCATTACTATTTGCATCTCATTGGGCCACCTCACTATGTGGCAACACATGACTTGTAGTTGCCACATGCCTCTTCAAATGCCACCAGATGTCACATGTCGAGTATTGATTGGCCATGGGCTAATTACCTCTCTGCACCACCTCTCTAGAAAAGGCAAAAAGGTGATAAAGAAAGAGTGTAAGACTTCATAAAAGAGTGAGATAAGAGAGAGACGTGGACCTCCAACAGCTGTTGGAGGCTTTGTGATATAGCTTTCTTCTTCTTGTTGTTCTTCTTTTCACACGCACTTCATAGATAGTAACTTGTCTATGAGACATGGGTGTTTGTTTCAAGTGAGCGTGTATGCAACTTTGTTTCCGCAACCCCTTTTATCCTCCTACAACCCCTACCACACACATGTGCATTCAACCCCATGCAGAGGGTCCCCTTGAACAATGGTTCTGACATCGGAACATTTGATCATTTGGACCCCAATGGAGCAACACATGCTGGTGATCCTAAGTTGCGCCAAATGCAAAATGAACTCAGGTGTCATCACCCACTTTACACCCCTTCTCTCAGGCAACACCTCTTTTTGTCATAAAGTTGGAAGGAGAAACTTTGATGCTCCCACAAAGTGTGATGGTTGATATGCTGGCACAAACAAACTGTAAACACGTGCTATAAAAGTGCCATAAATCAAACCATTCAAATCATGGGTCCTACTAAATTGGCCATAAACCAAAAATTTTACCTAGTTAAATGGACAATTGATGGACATTTAATGGCAGGTTACTGTGAGGATTTCCACTAATCAAAGACTAGAATCTTTCAATCCATACTGATTTTGGAATGATGACATGTCTACAATGATCAATGCTATTTGGATGGTTTAATTTGAGTTCATGCATGTTATGTGCATGTTTGCCGAATGCCTTTATATCAATCATCTCTGCAGAGAATCAAATAATTTCCTGTTGGCAGCATAAGAAAACGCTGATGTAGTGCCTCAGGAAGTATAGAGAATGAAACAGAGCAGTTTTATTACTCTTCACTTCATCCTCTCTCTCTCTCTCTCTCTCTCTCTCTCTCTCTCAAGAATATACCGCCAGCAGAGGAGTTGAATAAAATTACTAATAAAAAAGAAACGAATATATGCAACTCTTTTTCTTTCCTGTGAGATTTAATGTTTGAAATCTAGTGCCTTTGAAATTGCGAGCTTCTCAATCTATTAAATCTGAGAAATCTTGCTTGAAGTTTGAGATAATCAAGATTTTTTGAGATTTTCATTTTATCTTATCTTATCTTATTTTTCCTTTGTAGAGAGCATGACATATGTGTGTGTGTGCGCGCGTGCGCGTGTAATGCAAAGAGCATGATATTAATATAATGTTAATTTTTATGGTGTTAGTATTAAAGTTTATCGGGTACCTAGCCTGACCAGATTTTAAAATGGGCCTAAGGTGGTGGAACTGAACATGACCATTTTTTTTTTGGTTGAAAGATGAACCTGACTGATTATTTAAACGACTTCAGAAGTAAAACCAGACCCATATAGATCAGGTTGCATCCCTCGGGTTCCCACAAAGCTGGGCACCTGTTTACCATCCTGCTGGCAGAGGTGTTGAATTGTTGAGTCTCTTCCATAAAGTATCTAGGATTGCCGCTTGGGCTAACCCGATGGTCAAGCCCATGTGGATCTGATCGTGGAAATTGGTTTCATGGAAAATTCATTCCTTTCTCTAGGTGGCTGAATCACTCTTGTAAAGTCAACGTTTGCGAATCTTCTGGCCCATCATCTCTACCATCTTTAAAATTTTGGTGGTGGTAAGAGGCTTGGGAGTTGAGAAGATCCAAAGGGATTTCCTACGGGAAGGAGAAGATGCAAATTCCATCTTTTGAGTTGGGTCAAGGTGTGACAGTCCAAATCCAAAGGGGGCATAGGCATCAAAGAATTCATGAAAGGTCGTGAAAAGAATTGGGTCCTCTTGTCTAAGTGTTGGTGGAGATTTGGGGACGAACAAAGGGCTCATTGCTGGCAAATATAGCATAGGGTGTAGTTTGGATACCAGGTGGTGTCATTAGATGAAGGGGCTCAATGTTGGTGGTATTTCAAAGGGAAACCCAGGGCAGTCCAGTGTGGGTGGGATGATCCAAGATGATCAAGGCATAATCATCTTCATTTTCTCTAGGCTGCTTCAGAGTTGGCACTAATCAACCGAGCTGGAAGCATTAATTACTGGTCTGAAACTTATCAAAGGTCCTGTGGATCATCCCAGGATCATCATCAAAGGTGACCCTAAGAGTGCAATATTGTGGGTCTGGGCCATCTTAATGGAAGCAACAATTTCTTATAGTGAAATTAAAGGATTGGTGTCTCATTTTTTGCCTTCTTTTGATCTTGTTCGCAGAGAAGCCAATTCCTTGGTTGATTTCTTTGCCAAGGTGTGATCTGGGGTTATTTGTATATTGTAGACTCCTATCCATTGCCTCAATGCATAAGGTTTCCCTTTTGCCTTTCTTTAATGGAATCCGTTGCTTATAAATAAAAAAGTGAAGAGGAGATGGATTGTCGACAGTTTTTGAGGCAATCATAGAAGATATTTGCTGCAATAGGAAGACTGCTTGTTGCTAGATTGTTTGTTAATTGGTGAATCCAAATAAAGAAGCTCGATAAAGGACACTTTTGGAAATATATGGAGTCAAATTCTTCGCAACCAGAGGCTTTGATCGAGAAAGTCAAAGGATCGATTATTGAATGAGCCACAATATCATTGACATTCTGTGGAATGTCGGCTTACTAGTTCGGGTATGAGTGGCCCAATCTGGTGCGGTAAAGATGAGCCTTTTGCCTCAGTTAAACGATTTGTTTAACCTGTTGTAGGCTCCCCTTGTTTCCAAGCTCTGGGCCTTTGCTTAGTTTGCTATGGTTCTTGTTTCTTGGAGCTTTTCCCTGTTTTCCTCGGATCTTGTATCCAGCTTTTTTAGCAATAAAATTTCAGTTACTTTCTAAAGGAAAATAGAATAAAATAAAATTCTCGCAGCCACATAATTCAAGTATAGTTCCACATGCATGCCTATTTATTCCTACGTTCATGCTCCCCTATCTATAATTAAGGGCTCAAGATAAATTTCTTCTTCTTCTTCTTCTTCTAGGCATTTCTGAATGGATGAATGAAAGACTTTAGTATTAAAGTGATTGATCTTCAACAGTATTCAATCAAGTCCAAAAAGGCCAGCTTCCCAGCAGATGAAAGAGCATAGCTTTTTCTTCGACGAATAGAAGAAGAAAGAAAAGATTCAAGTGTTGGAGTTTGCTTCGATGGGGTTTGTGGTATTGTGTAAAACTGTGCAGTCATAGAAAGACGTCAAATATCCCTAAGAAAATGGTTAAGACCCCATGGGAAGGGAGAAGTTTGTTTGTCCATCAGTTGAATTTTGTGATTCCCTTCAACGCACACATGATATAGGATTTAAGCACAATCCTGCTCCCAATGTTTTCCACAGTGTTCAAGCCAACATTACCTGCATGGCTGTCATCAGCATCAGCATCACCATCATACTCGTGCCCTAGCTAAATGGACTTGTCTCTGAATGTTGCTTAGCAAAAGTTTGGCTGCTGGCTGCTGGCATGTCATTGGCTCACCTCCTTTATCCTGGCTTGGGAATCTGATGTGTTTCTATGCTGTGGAGTATACTATCTGCATGGCTCTTATTTTGAAGAATAATGGGCCTTTAATGGCTCTATTTTGAAATGCTCATTTTCGTGTGTAAGAGCTTTATTGGGTTTATTTCGATGGCTTTCCACTGTCAGGTGGATAATTGGGTTGGTGACTTCATTGGTTGTGGCATCTTCTTTTCACCATTTTGGGACATGCTAATTAGCTCAGTGATTGGAACCGTCATTGAAGGGTTGAATGGTCATGGACTCATGGCCTTCATTTTCTAGATTGTTTGCATCGCTGGAGACATCATGCCAGCCATGATCCTCACTTTATGCACTAATGAGTATCATCACATTGATGAGTTATTTGCTTTATTGTCCATGTAAATTATTTTAGTCATGTCTGGCATTTCATGCATATTAAATAATGAGCCTCACACACAATATGGTCTTCATCTACATTAGGATCAGGCTTATCATCATTCAGATGATGGCTTCATGAATCCGTTACTAGTTTGGGCTTTGATTAAATGAACAACTTGTCATTCTTCCACAGCTACATGTTTCTCAAGTGACTTGCATTATTGTCTATATACCTATACACATGCATGTGAATATATGCTTTCATCCCACGGTGGCATGGCATGAGGTACATTCCCACCCCCTCCCCTTATCAACTCCAACTTCATAAATAGGGAAAGGGTTACTGTTGGCACCAAAACCCCCCTATTTTCCTTTTGAACAATTGCTGTATTCTTTTCCTAGCTTTCTATTTGTTGTCCACTTATCGAAGGGTTAGAATCTTCCAATTAAGGATGCTTTTGGGGATCTGTCATTCATGGTAGGATTAGGAACCATCTGAACAACGGTCTCGATCATCAAACCATGGACCCGCTTGGACGGACTGTGAGGACACTAATTTATATCCTGATGCACAAGCATCTACAACATTCATTGTACCTGATGGTTCCCGAAAAGCTCACATAAATGGTTCACAGACTGTGATTCTAACTGTAATGGCCACCTATGAATTTTTTGAAGTATATGTTCTAGGTCAGAAGCCAACATGGATGACTGCAAAGTTTTTCATTGTTATACCTAATCGAATATTTTCTCTTAATGTTGAGTTGTTATAAGAATAATTGAGACCGTGATAGTATACCCACTACCCTTATTCTGAGACCTCCCATCCTAGCTGCATGACTTTTCTCTCTGCTTCACCCAAGTCTTTTGTATTGAGAACGCCACAAATGGCCAGTAAGCTTCATGAGTTCCAATTTGTACTGTTCACACTGCTTGAATGAAGAGAATTCACTGGTTTGGAGCTTTTACTTTTATCTTTGTTGACTTGGTTCTGGGTAATTGTTTGTACTTGATAGTTTTGTTTTTAAAATTGATTAGTTGCAAGCCATCTTTGTAACCCATCTTTTGATTTGGCAAACAGGGGGCCCGCCCTTGCAGTTTCTATGCACAAAATGGGATATGTAAGTTTGGGCCAACTTGCAAGTTTGATCATCCAATGGGAACACTGAGTTACAGCCCATCTGCATCTTCTCTTGCCGATATGCCAGTTGCTCCATACCCCGTTGGGTTTTCAATGGCTAAACTGGCTCCATCATCCTCATCCTCAGAGCTGCGGACAGAATTCATGGCCGGGTCCAGCAAGGATTCTTTCTCAACCAGAATGCCATCTTCATCGGACAACACATCAAGTGGCTCAGTTGGTTCGATTTTCTCAAAGGGTGGTGGCTCAGTTCCACAGCTGCATGTCCAACTCTTGGGTCAGAGTTCTGCTCCTTCAAGCAGTAGCAGTAGTATGGGTCACGGCAGTGAGAGCCTTGGTTCAAGCTGAAGCAGGAACCCAAACCTATTTCTTCACACTCCGGATCAAATTTCATGAACCCCGGTATGTTTTCCGAAGTCATTATACTCCTTGGAATTTAATTTCCCCATATATCTTTCTCAGATAAGAACTTCGCTTCCAATTCTTGAAGGTTCCATTATCCGATCCACTCCCGGTCATTGTCCCTGTGTTCATATGATCTTTTATATATGGCCGACTTTTTCATTTTGAAATAAGCTAGCCATCCCTCCTTAAATAGGTATACAATCGTCCACCTCTCTTGCCCAATAACTACCATAGAAAGCCCTTTCATAAGGTAAAAACTGCAGCCCTCTCTCTTTCCCACTCTCTGGCTCATATGTCTGCCGCTTTGGTTTATGCTCCGGCCTTTTTGAAACGAAAAGGACCAGGTGTGTTCTGGGCAGTCCCACTTTATTTTCTCCTTTACTTTTTCTTTTTTTCCCACAGTGTGCTCAGGTCTTCTTCCTCTTATTTACTCCTTTATTTGGGAACATGCATCCGATCCCAGCATTTTAAGCTTTCTGAAAAGTAAAACAGGGTTTGGAAGGTTTTCTTGTTCCCCCTTTTTTTGCCCTAGAAGTTATTATGAACAAAGGAGGATTAGATACTCTCAAGGGGCATCCTATCTCTCCCCATCTGAAGATGAGGGACCATTGTTGTTATGTAATGATACTTGTACTGCTTGATAACAGTCTTACATTATATTTAAATAAAAGAAGCCCCTTAAGCTTTGTATTAATTATTTTTCTTCTTTTTTCTGTTGTCAATTACTAAGCCTGTTTTTGGAAGTACCTTGGGAAATTGGATGGGCAGGTGGGTGGGATGCTACCATAGCATAAACCTCTTTGTGATGGTTGAAACCTTAGGCTGCTTCATTTCGATGCTGCTATTTGCTGGAATGCGAGCAGCGTAAGAGGTGGGCAAAATAACATTTTTGATTCATGTCTAGCCTGACTAGAATGTTGCTCCCTATGGGGAAGCTGCTGGCTTTGAGATGCAACTAATAGCAGGTGTGCTCCACGGGGCCTGAAATCTGTCTCAAACTGCGCTTTTCTCCTGCGGCAGAGTTATGATGTCTGCCCTGCAGTTGGTGCCGAATCACCATTTGGGTTCACATCCAAGCGGGGCCCTTATTTTGAATGAACTTAGAATAGTTAGTGTATTTTCTGCAGCTCCATTGTTATTGATTTTGTTAGCGTCCAGATCTTTGTTTTGTGCCCCTTTGATTTTGGGATCTAATTCCTGTTAGCAGATTGATCCAGTTGGGCACAAGGGTTGAAAAATCAGTGTATCAGGTATTGTATTGCCCATGGCTGAAACCAGTATTGGGCAATACGACACAAGTTTCAATATGAAAAAAAAAGAAGTCCCGGATCGCCACAAAATTAATTAAAAGATGCCAATTTCTAAATACTATCTCCCTAAAAAATGGGCTTGTAGTAGTTGAATAGGGAGGTACTTGATGCGACTGATTTGTATTGTTCGGCACTAGAGCATATTGATTTCAGGAAGTAGTTCATTCCATGGTATCCAAACCTATGGTTTGGGACAAGTCACTGCTAATATGCAAGTTAACCTGTAGGCACAATTTTGAAAATAGATTGTATAAATTGAGTACCATTTTTGCAATCTCACAAGGTAATGGGTGGGCCCCTTTTGGGAATAAATTACACACTTCGGGGATTATTTGGATGTACTGTATGATTGATTGAAAGTATTAATCTATAGGCCTTGTTTGGATAGACTGAATCCTAGGGAATCCCAGGGAAAGGGAAACAGGTCTTAATCTGTTGTGGGCATGTTTGGATGTCAATGGAATTTTCAATATTTCTCAGATACACATTTCTCAAGAAACAATGTAGCTGTTATTCCAGTGAGTGGGATTTCCACTTGTGAAACAAACATTACCCACAAAAATGGGAATCCATTTTTGCACAATGACAATGGAAATAATAATAAAATGATCATTGACTTTTCCATTTCCACAGCCTGGATTCCTTCTATCTAAGCTTATGTGGTCTTAGGCTCCATTTGGGAAGCCGATCCTGCAAAACCATGATGGCAGCCCTGTACCCTCTATGTCAGATTTGCATGGTTGAAATCACAGTTATCAGCGGGCTTCTTCAAACTTCTAAAACTGTGATTGGGGATGTGGATCTGAAAACTTCAATCTGTTTTGTAGGATCCTCTACCCAAACAGAGAAATAGAGAAATGATCAGATACATCAGCTGTGCCCAACGAAATCATTTCTTCAATTATTTTTTATGTTAAAATTATATACATATTGTATATACATCTGTGCGCATGCGTGCGCATGGGGACCTGCACTAACAATAACAATTGTGGGATGAAACATATAAAGCATGCTATAAGACTTTGGAAAAGAGTGATTGAACAAAGACTGCAACATGTGATGAATGTATCAGAAAATCAGTTTTGTCTCATGTCGGGGAGAAGCTATTTTTCTACTTTGACAGTTGGTGGAGAAAATATAAGCAGAGAAAGGATCTCCATATGGTTTTTATGACTTGGAGAAAGCTTATGATAAGGGTCCCTTGAGAGTTATTCTGGTAGGTGTTAGATCTACCTTAGTTTTTTGGCTCATGTCTTAACACATGCTAGTGAAACTGGTAGATAAAATGGATGTGTCACATATAAACAACCTGGGGATCCATAGAGCTTTTTGTTTCATGGGTTCCTACTCTAAAAGAGTTGGTGGAAATTCACGTTTGGCTGCCTCACCATAATTGCAGTTGGTGTATATATATATATATATATATATATATATATATATATATATATATATATATATATAGATTGTACGGAGTGTGTTTTCACCCAAATTGCATTTAAGACTATAATTTCAATTGATTATGTTCTCACTACTGCCTTATATAGAAACTATATGACCTTATAATCATGCTACATTGATTATCTTATTCTTTGACTCTTGGATTTGATTATGAGCCATTCAAATGTTCCAAATTCATCTGTATATACAATCATCTATTCAACAAACGTTTCTTAGGATGACTCATGTAGCCTTGAATCTATAATATGAACTGTTTACGTAATCGTCTAAAGTGCAAGCTGAAGTGAAAAACCCGCCTCAGATAGTAGGCACTCTACTCCATCATAACCCATTCCACTTCATTCTGGCCTACACCTCATTATCTCCAACCTGAATCCTCTACAACACCTGTTTTGCTGGTAAAACATCCAATCTTGCAGGGCCTACCATGTTGATAATGTAAAATTCACTCTTTCCTTATGTTCCAAAAAATCAGCAAGTCCGCAACTCAGGTGCTCTTAACACATGGAACAATGGAGCTGGGATGCCAACCATAGGTTTGTTTGAGGGGCCACCATGGTATGTATTTTTCATTAAACCTGTTAATCAAAGTGTAAAAATTAGCATGATCCAAATATCAGATGAACCACACAAGCGACCTTAGAGGTTTTAGGGGGCTTTTACATTTTTTCCATTGGTGTGGTCTATAAGAGCTTTTATTGGGCTGATATTTTGTATGTACGGTTAAAATAGTGGTTGTCAGCTGATGGATGGAGCGGAGGGATCCATAGAGCTTGGGCAGGGGTTGCAAACGGTTGGTCATAAGAGACCGGTTGGCAGATTGGTTCCAAGTGGTGTGTAAAATACTCTAGTATTTGGGCCCCACCATTTTATAAATATAAAGATCCACTCGGTACACCAGGTTTTATCCGTGATGGTAGGCTGAGAGGATAAAAATTATCTGGATCCACAATTCGAATGGGCCACACTAAATGGAACAATGGGGATGAGATGCTGACTATTGGTTTGTGTGTATGGCCACCATGGTGTTTATCTTTTGACCCATTAATCAGGTCTAACTCACTAGGATGAAAGCAAAAGACAAATCAGCCCCATTAAAACCTCAGGTGGACCGCACTCTGAACTAAGCAGTTCTTGGAGCAATTTTACATTGTTATCTTTTGAAGGTATTAGGAGCAATTTTGAAGTTATCAATGGGTCATATTCCATAGTACTTGTGCCCAGTTTTCAAAGCATGTATATTGTTACAAGTTTTATTGGTAGGCATAGGGATATAATATTGATATATGATCTCATTGATAACTGAAAATACGAGGAAATATGGAGAAAATGATGGAATTTTTTAATGAAAATTTAAGAGATGGTAAAATACACATATTTGCATATTTATGATTTTTTTTTTAAAGCAAACTTAATGACATAATACTTTTTCGTTTGATGGGGGCAAAAAAATGTGCTGTGGTAAGAAATCAGTTGTACCATCTCATCTATTGATCCAATTAGCTAACCTTTCGTCTAAACACCCATCAATATTTCAGAATACTGACAATACACGATATTTTGTCAGAAATTATTGCCAACTAGAAAGGAAATGAAAGATTGTGGTCTCGATATCACACATATTGTGATCACGATAATTTGGCAATATTATCGATATTATTATCGACAATTTGAACATTGCATACAACCGTGCATTCATATAAAAATTTGAAATGTTAATATTTTTAATAAATAAATTTTTGGCGATATCAATGCACTAGTGATATTATTGAAATATCACCAATATACCTGGAATTTACGCATAAAAAAATATTGACGATACATTGGCAATATCAATATATGGGCGATACAAACGACACATCATAGACTGTGTGGCCCACTATGATGTATGTGTTTTATATCTACACTGTCCATCCATTTTCCCAACTCATTCTAGGGCATGAACCCAAAAATGGAGTAGATCCAAATATCAGGTGGACCACATTGCAGGAAAGAGTGGTGATTGAACGTCGACCATTAAAAACTTCCCGAGGCCACAATTTTTGGATGAAGCTGATATTTGTGTTTTCCCTTCGTTCAGGTATGTGTGAACTTATCAACAAGTTAGATCACAAAGAAATATTATGGTGGGCCTTAGAAAATTGTTAATGATGAGCATTCAATCACCACTCTTTCCTATGGTGTGGTCCACCTTAGATTTGGATCTTCTTCATTTTTGGGCTCATACCTAAAATGAGGCTTAAAAAGATGATGGATGGCGTGGATATAAAACATATACATCACGGTGGGCCATGTAGTCCATCTGAATCCGTCCTGATCTGATTTTAATGGGACCTTATCCAAACGTGGGTAGACCCAATTCCTATCTTGGTCTGAAAGGTTAGACCCAAACCCAACCCCATCCCTTAACGAGTTCAATAAATGGGACCTGGATCCATTAAAAGCCGGGTAGTGCCATTCAGACCCTTCATCTGAATCCAGGTCATTTGGACCCTTCATCTACCTATGATGAAGGCTCATGAAAAGAATTATGCTATTCTCAAACTTACTCAGGCCCTGTGAGAATAAAGGTGGGGACTTTTGCAGGGGCTCCACTGTGTGTGTCGTACATAATCCTGGCCGTTCAGACCCTTCATCTGCCCAGGATGAAGGGTCAGGACAAAAATTAAGGTGCTCCTGCAACTCAGTTGGGCCCAGATAGGAATCAAGGGTTGTTAGCATACCATCCCCCCTTGTTCGCTGTGCTGTGGCTCTGTAGGGCCCACCATGATGTAAGTGTTTTATCCACGCCGTTAATAATTTTTCTCAGATCATTTTTAAGGTATGAGCCAAAAAATTAAGTAGGTTCACACCTCCAGTGTACCACACCAAAGGAAGCTGGAGTGATAATGACACTCACCGTTGAAACCTTTCTAAGGGCCACCGTGATGTTTTTTTTTAAATTTTACCATCCAACTTATTCATAAGGTCATGTAGACGTGTATGAAGCGAAAAAAATAAATATCAGCTTGATCCGAAACTTCTCCAGCTCCTAATAAGTTTTTAATGGTGGACATTCAATTCCCAATTTGTGGTCCACTTAAGCCTTGTTCCTGCCTCATTTTTTTAGATCTTTCCTTAAAATGATCTGAGAAAAATGATGAACGGCATGGATAAAACACTTACATCATAGTGACCCCACAGATCCCTGGGGTAGGACGCAATCCGCGTCCAAATTTTATATAGCTAGGATCTTCCAACGAGGGTGAGATTCATGGGTGCATAGATTTGGATCATTGAACCGTGGACCCCACTTTATTAGGCCCAATAACTAAAGTGGCGCATGTGCCAAGTAAAAACATGCACACGCACAAGTTATCTATAGCTGCATGCTGGCATCGCCGAACGTGTCATTTACACACGGCGTCCGAACTACGAAAAAGAAAAAGAAAAAGTGGCTCAGCTGTGCAGATCACATCTCTAAAATTAGACTGATCGTTTCATTAGGTTGGCCAACTGTCTGTAAGTGATCTAGATCAAACTGCATCCGCACCTTCTCTACCACAATCTCCTTTACGACATCTGAACCGTACAAGAGGCGGGCCCGCTATGAAAATTATCATTCTCAATTTGGACCATCCCTGGGCAGCCCATCCTAGATAAAATTAAAAATAAAAAAATTAAAAATTAAAGGTAGTGGTCCGATTAGAACCGGCCCAGAAGGCGTATTGGACCCATGGCTGCACCAGCTCGTTATCCTTCCACTGTTGAGAGTGGAAGGTTGTCGCTGCTCTGTGAAACCAGCCTCACGCGGTGCCCTCCTCTTTAGGAACCGAGCCACCCATGTTTTCACCTGAGTCGCACGGTTTGCTACCAACTTGGAACGGGCGAGCTAAGCACCACAGCACATGAGCCCTACCAGGACTGGGCTGGACCACCGTCCATCACCACCTTCAAGCTCCTGCTTAGGTTACAAGCCCACGCTACTGAGCTCAGCTGGTAGATTAATTAAGACCCGTACATTTTAATCGATTTTTAGCATCAGTTCTTCCGATGTGGGACTAATTGCTATGGTATTTGTGGGTGAATGGTTGCATGCGTGAGCTGTGTGGGGCCCACCGATGATATGTATGTAAATCCAAACCTTGCATCTGTTAACATCTCAAGAATCAATCCTATCAAAAACTCAGGTGGGACACGCCACTGGGAGCAATGTAGAATCATTCCTAGAGTCTATCTATTCACTCGTTGTGGCCCACCTAAAATTTTGAATTTATTGAGTTTTGGTGTCTTTGGTAATTCTGGTGGGGGTGGATGACACAGATCGAAGATGGTGGACCCTACATTCCATTTGGAAGTTCCTGTGCTGGGCAGTCCCATATCCTCCATTAGTACCATTGGTGTGGCCCAACTGTGCTATTTAATGATAAGGCTATACTTTGGGATCTAGGGATAACATTGGGGTGCTCTAATGGACAGATTGGATGGTACTCACACATCACAGTGGCCCCTAAACTGAGATTGTAATTATGTCGAGTTTGAACGCATGAGACGTGTTACTTGCATATTTGCTATATGAATTTGGGATGAAGATAGGATTAATCCATTGACCTTCCACACTTCGTACCCTTTTAGAACCTTTTCAATGTGAATTGAATTTTTTAATTATCCAAATCATGAATCACATGGGGCCCACTTAATAGAAGTTTTATGGAACTGTAAACCCATTTTAACCTCGTAAAAAATAAATACAAAAATAAAATGTGATGTAGGAGAAAAATCTGAGGATGTACTCATACACAAACAATGAGTAAATTTTTACAAAATTCTCCAAAGCCTTTTGTGATCTATCCCATTGCATTTCATGAGATCTATAAATGGTATCACATTGAATTATCTATTATGTGAGGATTACAATTTTTTCATTATCTATATACATATATATCTTATTCATGCAGGTAGAAATTCTAATTGCTTTAATAGTTATTTTATATACAAGATGTAGAAACATTTATTTGCATGAATAGTAGTTTTTGGTTCACATTGTCTTTTTACTCAAAGTTATATCAAACATAAAAATTTAGTTAGTAAATTTTTTTAAAATGTTTTTGAATTTTTAAACCATTTGTAATCATTCCAACTGAACTATACATTTTCTATCATTTTTTGCAAAATAGTATTTTAATAATTATGATCAAGACTAGATTTCTTTGTTTTTCCTTCAACCATTTTATTGGAAGAGTAGATTAAAAAAAAAAAAAAAAAAAAAAAAAAAAATTGCCTAATATACCCATCGAAAGATTAAAAGTGATATGAGCTATAATTATACGTACATGTAAAAAACTCAAACATTACCAGAACATGATAATACGACATGATGACAATGCAACCGTTGTCATAAACAACAAGAAATTCAGAAGTGCCAAAAAAAAAAAACTCCCATGCAATGAGAAATAAGTCAGGCCACACGTTGAAACTTTTTAAGCCTTAACTATATGTTAGGCCCTTTCTTATATAGCCAGGACCATTTCCAAATAACTCAATCCTAACCCATCTGGCCAGCCTAAACTTAGGTGGGGTTGAACTTGTATGGTTGCGTTGAGGTTGGGCACAGTCTTAAAATCTTCGAGTAGACCTAGTGGGTAGGTTTGGGTTGAGGTTGGGCTCGATATAAAAATCTTCAAGAAGACCTAAGTGGGTTAGGTTTGGGTTGATGTCACGCCCCAAATTTGGAATCGGGCTCACAAAATTTCCGATCACCGAATCCGGCGCTGATAGCCTCCATAGTATCCCATTCTAGGCTCCCGGCATCCATACACCAGGTTCCGATCCTAGGATCCTATAAAGAGAATTTCAAACATGATTTGATTCGTAATGAGTATAACCATAAGCATAGCCCACGAACAATAACCACAAGAACACCATCACAAAATCCACTATGATTAAAAACTTTGAGTACAATGCGTAAGAAAGGGAAATACAAGATAATGAAAATAACAAAAACTCTAAAAGCTCGGATGCACACTCTAATTGCGGCTAGGCTATGGCTGCGTCCTAGCCTCACCTGCACGCATCAATCGTGCATAAGCTTATAGAAAGCTTAAAGGGTGGTGCAAGTGTGTGCGTAGTATGAACGTGCTCAGAATGCAATGCCAGAGTAATGCGGAATCATGCTGATGGGTACATGAATGCAATCAGCCGTATCAAGGCTATGCGGTGTAAGACATGAATGTTATCGGCCATATCATGACCATGCGATGTGAGATGTAATTCAAACATGTCAATCCTCATCCAAATCCTCATACAGCTCATCAAATATCAGTAAAGTTCTCATTATGGATAATCACCAAGATTTAGTACACTCCAAATGGCACTGCCCCTTTCCCAAGTGCGCAGTCCAAGTGAGCATAAGAAACCTCACTATCCGCCTGACCAATAGTCTGCCAATATCTATCTGGTACGTCGATAGTGGACCCATTCACGAGCTGGTCAAACTCAGCTTAGTGATGCCCCCTACCCTTGGGCGAGTAAGGCCACACCCCTTTTCAACTGACCACGACACAGTGGGAGACATCCTCTGGTACCATCGGGTTTAGAGATTTTCACCCAGGGACATCTATGACGCCTCAATGTTAGAAACGGTATTTTCGGTATCCAATCCAGCCACCCACGATGTGTCTGTGAAGGCTATGACCCTGATGTCGCTAGGGCATACAATAATTACAATTACACACAAATGCAAGTGCATGAATCACACTACCAATCATGCAACAATCCTACGTGTACCACACGCTCATGAAGGGCAACTCCGCCTATCAGGGAGCCCATAAACAATTTGCCCGAGGGCATATGCTATGATCAGTCACTCCTCATATCAAGCATACATATGATGCATATGAGCATGAATCATGGAACTATGCTAAATATGTTATATGGTGATGGACTTTGTTCATAACGAAGATGGGTCTAGCCGGCCTACACACTACAAGTATGGGCCTACCAATGGGCCCTAGGGGGAGTTACAATGTGGACATTTAACCATCATTGTTCTTATATTGTGGACGTCAAACCATCATTGCTCACAAGGCACGGCCGCAAAAAAAAAAAAAAAACATCATTTCATACATCATAGTGGAATCTCACATCACCATGGGCCTCATATACCTCAAGTGGGTTGCATCATGTGGGTCGCTCCAATGGGTTAATCGTGCATCAAATGGGCTACATCAAATGAGTCGAATCAAATGATCAAATGGGCCGAATCAAATGGTCAAATGGGCCGAGTCGAATGGGCCGAGCAAACGGGTCGAATCAAGTGGGTCGAGTCAAATGGGCCCCCAAATACACTAAATCTGGCCTCATCAAGTGGGCCCCAAATACATCAAATTGGCCTAATCAGGTGGGCCCCAAATACATCAAATGGGCCATACCAATGGGCCGATTCAAAATCATTCATTCATTGTTAGAAATCATTAAAGAACTTATATATATATAAAATATGAATCATATCCAAAGGATCAACTGGACCATACCACAAATGACAATGGTGATACTGATTCACTCTGTTAAAATTTAGAGGGCCCATCATGGAATTTATTACCCATCTAGACTATTGATAAGGTCACAATGATCTAAACAGTGAGGAGAAACAAATATCATATTGGTTCAAAACTTCTGTAACCCAAAAGGGGTTTCAATGGTGGGTGTTCAACCCACTGCACCTTGTAGTGTGGTCCACCTGATAACTAGATCTATCTTACTTCTAGTCTCAAGCCTTAAGACAAGCTCGCCAGATGAATGGACGGTTTGGCGCCACCCCAACCCCCACACACACACACACACACGTTCAACAGATGAACTGTAGGGATACAACACATGCATCACGGTGAGGTCCAAGAGCGTGGCCCACCATATCAGCAAGCCGAATGGATGGACGGTTCAGATGTATCACATGCATCAGTGTGGGGTCCATCAACACGTAAAAGGGGTGGACGGTTGAATGCACCGTATACATCAAGGTGGGGTCCATGTACGTGGCCCACCAGAGATGTGAATCAATTGCATTTATTATATATATATATATATATATGCTTTTGTCACGAGCCCCATGATGAGCTCATCAAATGGATAGACGGTCTAGATGTATCACATGTTCACGGGTGGGCCATGTCCTAGCTGGACGGTGGGGACCCCACACATGTGGTTGGGTCCCACCGTCGAGCAAAAGGATGGACGGTGTGGATTTTCTCTAGCCCAGCACATAGAGGTGGGCATTTTTGACCCGATCTGGTGGATCCGACCCGATCCAACCCGTTCCGAACCGAACCGACGGCCTGGATTAGTGATGATCGGGTAGGATCATTTAGATCCGACTAGTTTTCAGATCGAGATCGGGTAATGGTCAATCCGGACCGTTCTGATCCAAAAGCCCGATCCGATCCAGCCAGATCCGGAGTGAAAATCAATATTTTTACTTTTTCCTATGGTGTGGTCCACTTGAGCTTTAGATATTCATCAATTTTGGGTTCAACAGCTAAAATAATATGAAAAAATGAATGAACAGCGTGGATACACCACATGCATTCACGGTGGGCCCCAACAGAGTTCACTTGCCTATGAGTATGAGTTACTTACACGGGACGTCAACAGGCCGCAACAACTGTATTCTGTATTACGTGCTTTGCATGTCAACACAGTAGGCTGCAAGAGTATTTATTAAGGTGACTTAACCAAGTTCCTTGGGCCCCACCATGATGTATGTTTTGTATCCAACCTTCCATCCATTTGGAGAGATCATTTCAGGGCAATATCCAAAGAATGAATTAAATCCAAAGCTCCAGTGGACCCCAGCATAGAAAGCTCTATGGACAGTGACGCCCACCATTGAAAACTTTTAAGGGCTACAAAAGTTTTAGATCAACTTGATATTTGTGTTTTCCCTTATTTCTGTATTTTTCAACTTTTGAACAGGTTGGATTTCAAATAAACATTACGGTGGGCCTTAGGATAGTTTCAACGGTGGGAATCACTCTCCCCACTTTTTTCTGTGATGTGGTCCACTACAGATTCTTATCTACATCATTATTTAGCTCATGCCCTAAAATGATATCTCAAAATTGATGGATGGTGTGGATATAACACATACAGCGTAGTGGGGCCCACAGAACTTGGTGGCGTTACTTCAGTAGCCTGCCCGATGGGACAACACAGGCAGCAGGCGCCTGGCAGGCGGCATGTAAGGACACATACGTGTTGTCCAAATGCTATGGGAGATGCGCCTCGATCTCCGAGTTGTACGAACGGCTCAAATGAGATCATGTGGGGCCCACCTTGATGTATACATGTTATCTAAGCCGTTCATCCATTTTGACATATCATTTTAAGTGTTGAACAAAAAATTACGACACATTGAAGACAGAAGTGGACCACATCATATCAAATGATCCGAATAGTGCCCAACCCAATCCGACTTAGTTTCCCTGACCGAGTCAGACTCGGATCGGGTCAAGTCAATGTGGCATCGGATCTGTTCAAGTCAGGTGACCTGGACTCGGTCTCGGATCAGATCGATTTCAGGTCAGCCTATTAAAATTTCGGATCTGACCGGGTTAGGCCTAATCCGGTTCGACCCGGACCGATGCCCAGCTCTACCAGCACGCTGGGTCAGCTGCCAAGATGGGTGGGTCTCACGTGGTGCCCACCCTCAATATATATATTATTTATATATTATATGTACTTATTATTATTATTATTATTATTTTATATACTTATAGATTCTACAACGTCCAGAGGCTGGACGTCCGTCTACTGGACGTTTTGGCTGATCAGATGTAATGTCAAGGTGGTTCCCATCCCACACATGCAACACGTGTGGGGTGGGCCCCACACACCTAAAAAAAACTGGATGGATGATGTAAGATATAACACACTTCGTGGTGGGATCAGCAAAACTTGCTGACGTCCATCCCGCTGGTGTGAGGTGCTCCACCTGATCATTAAAACTGCTCCAGCCATTGTGATCTCAGGTGTGTCCACACGCCTCATTGTCATCATCACCATACAAGGGAAGAGAGAGAGAGAGAGAGAGAGAGAGAGAGAGAGAGAGAGAGAGAGACGTTGATGGAGGGACCCCACCACTATGGGCCCCTCATGGTTACATCACATACATCAAAATGGGTCCCACCAACAAGCGGGCCCTCAAATGCAAATCGACGGTAGATCACCCACCTATTACACTCCTCCTTGATCCCTTAGCCTCCTTAGCTCCTTGCTTTCAATGTTGATGGAGATAAATGATGAATGAATGGTTGCGATGTGAGATGAGAGGGTGGGCCACACTTAGTTTTTAGGAGAGAGCTTGGTTGTTGGATATTTCTCATGGGATTTAGGAAGTTGCTAGAGAATGAGAGAGAGAGAGAGATAGAAATAATGGGTGAAGGGATGGATGGAGTGGTGGTTGTAAGGAAAGGAGATGGAGAGGTAAGGTTTTGTTTGAAACTTTTGTAAAAGAGGGATGGGCATGGGAGAGAGAGAGAGTTGACTTATGGAAAAAAGAGGGATGGGTGTTGGTACTTGAGGTATGGAGTGTACTTGATTGATTAATTGATTGATTGATAAGACATGTTGTAAAGATTTTCTTGAAATTCGCAACACGCGGCGTTTCTTCGGAATAAACACGAGCCCACATCTTCTAGCCCGGGGATCGGATCAGTGCGCGAGTCGTGACATTGAAACCGTGATGACGGCGCGGTTGCTAAGAGACAAGTTTGGTATGCAGGACTCGGCTTAGGATTGCGCGCAAACGTTGGATACAGGTTGAGGGTTGCCAGAATTCGACCGGAAGAACCACGGAAGCCTACGGAACGGTACGGTCTAGGATACGGGCCTTACAACTCTCTCCTCCAAATAAAAATTTCGTCCTCAAAATTTACACAATCAACGCAACTAGGCATAACTCATAAGAAAAGAGGAAATATATCATCATCATATAAAATCGGAGACAACATACATGTTACAACATATAATCAATTATCAAAGAGAATGGTGACCCCACTGAACTTTCACCAAGGGAATGTCTTGGTTTGAAAGACCTGCTCCTTTCGATCAAGGATGCGGATTGGCTGCTCAATGTAAGAAGCGTCCTCACGAACCTCTAACGGTTGCCAATCAATGACAGGAACGATGTCTAACCCACACTTCCTCAGCATAGATACATGAAAAATGCTGTGGACGCCAAACAACTGAGATGGCAAGGCAAGCTGATAGGTCACGACACCAACGCGCCCAGTGATCTCGAAAGGTCCTATGAATCTTGGGGCAAGCTTGCCCTTCGCTCCAAATCGAAGTAGACCCTTTATGGGCGAGACCTTGAGATACACATGGTCCCCTACAGTAAACTCCAAGGGACGATGCCGGCGATTAGAAAACTCTTCTGCTGGCTCTGAGCTGTGCGCATCCTCTGCCTGATGATATCGATAGCCTCTGACGTCTGCTGCATAAGCTCGAGACCTAGGAGATGCCGCTCTTCGACCTCGGTCCAACAACTCAGAGATTTGCACGGTCTGTCATACAATGCTTCAAAATGAGTCATGCCAATGGTCGCCTGATAGCTATTGTTGTATGCGAATTTAGCCAATCACAGATGCTCTAATCTCAGCTACCCCCAAAATCAATCGCGCAGGCCCGAAGCATATCCTCAAGGATCTGGTTGACCCTCTGAGTCTGGCCATCAGTCTGCGGATGATACGCAGTATTGAGTTACAAATCAGTGCCCATCGCTCTCTGAAAGCTCTCCCAAAATTGAGACATGAACCTCAGGTCTCGGTTAAAAACGATTGAGACTGAAACGCCGTGCAGTCTCACGATCTCATCAACAAACAGCTTGGTGAGCCGGTCCGTATACCAAGTCTTACGAATCACAAGAAAATGTGACGAATTCGTCAGATGATCAACGACAACCCAGATAATGTCATGATCGTGCTGAGTCCTCGGCAAACCCATGATAAAATCGGTAGATATGTGCTCCCACTTCCACATCGGGATGCTCAACGATTGCAATAGACCAGGGGGTCTCTGATGATTGGCCATGACACGCTGGCACGTGTCACACTCAGCTACAAAACTGGCGATCTGGTGTTTCATCCCTGCCCAAAAATACTACCTCCTCATATCACGATACATCTTCATCGAGCCAGGGTGGATAGAAAACTGCGATCGATGTGTCTCGGTCATAAGATCTCTGCGCAACTCAGGAATATCCGGGATACATAATCGACCTTTGAAGCGAAGTCCACCATCAGATCCAATCTGCCAATCTGTCTAACTCTCAAATGCTGCCTTTGCTCGGTAATCCTATAATGACTCGTTTGCCTGTTGAGCCTCGATCACCGTTACGATAAGAGGGGGTTGAATCGACAGGCTCGATAGCTGAACAATAAAAGACTACAGACCAAAATCGAAGTCATACTCTGCTATATCCTTGAGCATCCTCTACTCTTGAATCATCATGTGCGCCATTAGGCCTCATGGCTGATGGCTGAGGGCATCCGCCACCACATTTACCTTGCCTAGGTGGTATTAGAGATCAAAATCATAGTCCTTCAAGAGCTCCATCCAACGCCTCTGCCTCAGGTTCAGCTTGGATTGAGAGAATAGATACTTCAAGCTCTTGTAGTCGAAGAAGTGCTGGAACCTACCCCATAGAGATAGTGTCTCCACACCTTCAGTGCGAAGATGACTGCTGCTAGTTCCAAATCATGCGTGGGGTAGTTCAGCTCATGGACCTTGAGCTGATGAGACGCGAAGGCTACTGGCTTGCTATGCTACATCAGGACAGCACCTAAACCAATATGTGAGGCATCGGTAAATACAACAAATCCATCACTCCCAGAAGGAAGAGTGAGGACAGGGGCAGACGTGAGGTGGTCATTCAGCTCCATAAATGCTCGCTCACAGGCGTTGCTCCAAACAAACTGTGCGCCCTTCCGAGTCAACCTGGTCAATGAGGCTGTAATACGGGAGAAACCCTCAATGAAACGCTGATAGTATCTCGCTAAACCTAGAAAACTACGGATCTCGGACACGGTCGTTGGCTGGTCCCACTGACACACTGCCTTAACCTTCGAGGGGTCACTGTGACACCCTCTCTCGTCACCATATGACCGAGGAACTTCACCTCCTCCTGCCAAAACTCACACTTCTCCAGCTTCGCATATAGCTGGTGGGCACGGAGGGTCTGCAATGTGATCTCCAGATGCTGTATATGCTCCTCACGGGTCCTCGAATATATCAGGATGTTGTCGATGAATACCACAACAAACTGATCGAGATATGGACGGAAGACCTCGTTCATTAACTGCATGAAGACTGCGGGTGCATTGGTCAGTCCGAAGGACATGACCTGAAACTCAAAATGACCATAACGCGTCCTGAAAGTTATCTTTGGGATGTCTTCCCCTCGGACTCAAATCTGATGATAACCAGAACGCAGGTCAATCTTCGAAACGAACTGTGCACTGTGCAGTTGATCAAATAAAACGTCTATCTTTGGAAGCGAGTACTTGTTCTTGATCGTAACTCGGTTGAGCTCGCGGTAATCAATACAGAGCCTCAACGAGTCATCCTGCTTCCTGATGAAGAGTACCGGTGCTCCCCACGGTGAACTGCTCGGACGAAAGAATCCCAAGTCATGCAACTCGTCCAATTGTTACTGCAGCTCACGCAACTCTATCGGTGCCATACGGTACGGGGCCTTCGAGATAGACGCGGTACCGGGGGCAATATCTATTTGGAACTCAATATGCCGACGAGGTGGTAACCCCGGAATCTCCTGGAACACGTCGGGAAAATCGCAAATAATCGGCAACTGGTCAATACATGCTGCAACAGGCTCCTCAACGGCGCAGGACATCAAGCAAGACAACGACTCTCCTCTGGCCCGGTAACAAACTGAAATTGCGGCAAGCTTGGTATGCAGAATGTGACTGTCCTCGTGGAGCAGTCCAAGATGGCGTGGTACTCGGTAAGTCAATCCATGCCCAAGATAACGTCAAAATCTGACATCGGCAGCACGTACAAGTCAACGGGCAAAAAAATCTCTCCCACTAACATGGGGCAAGATGAACAGAAGCGGCCTAATACTGTAGTCTTCCACAAGGGCGTCGATACGGTCAACCCCTCGCGAGCAGACTTTGTCGACAATCCAGCGATCGATAAAAATTCTCAGACATGAATGAGTGTGAAGCACCGGAATCAAATAATACTTGGGCGATGCATGCAGAGACTAGGAGTATACCTTCAACGACTCCTCCAGAGGATTGTGGGTCCTGCTGGGCTACGTATAACCTAGCCTGAGCTGGCTGGAGAGGTGCCTGTCCCCTCTGAGATCCTTTGTGCTTCTGCTGCCTCTGCGGCGGCTTGCACTGCTGTCTCTGTTGCTACTGGGGCCTCGGTGGCTGAGGTGGCTGCGGTCGCTACTGATGGGGTCACTGCTGCTATGGTCTTCCCGACTGCTGCAGATGAGGGTGAGGGCACTCATACATGCGGTGCCCTATCCACCACATCCAAAACAGGTCCCTGAAAATGGCTACGAAGGTTGCGCTGGAGGTGCTGCTGGTGCTCTAGCAGGTGGGTGACTCTTGTACTTCTGTGACAGTCGATGCTGCTGGGAGCTACTGGAGGGGGCCTGCCTCTTTCGGCCACTCCTCTGATCTCTATCGCTCTGTGTGCTGGCCCATTCAGTCTCGTAAATTTGGGCCCTCCGTACTACCACCTGAAAGGTTATGAGCTCATGCCCAATAACACGTCCTAGAAGACCATAACGCAAGCCGTACTCGAAACGGCAGGCCTTCTGCCCCTCATCATCAGCAAAATACGGTGCAAACCTCGATAGCGCTACGAAACGGGCCGCGTACTATGCCACAGACATATCTCCCTACACCAAGGTCTCGAACTCTAACGCTCGCTGCCGATGAATGTGGTCGGGGAAGTACTGCTGGTCGAATCGGTCCACAAAATCCTCCCATGTCCATATGAAATCTAGCCCTGCAACACGAGTAACGGAGGTCCACCAATGCTCAGCCTATCCCTGGAGAAGAAATACAGCCAATCAGACTAGCTGCTGGGTCGTACATGCCATCGTATCAAAAATCTTCTCCACATCGGAGCGCTACCTCTTGGCTACAGTCGGATCTGACTTGCTCTAGAAACGCGGGGGATCGAGCTGTCGGAACTCTCGAAGTAGGGCGCTCGCACACTCCTGCTCTGCTTGTGCTGGCGAAATAACTGGGCGCCTGCCCTGTCCTTGAAGCGCAGCTGTCACAGTTTACAGCATCTGCTGTAGCTGAGAGGCACTCACAGGTACGGTCGGATCCGTATTAGTCTCAGGTGGAGGAATGACATCCTTAGGCTAGGGAGCAAGGATCTCAGGGGGTGGAACGGGAGTCGCAGGTAGTAAAGCGGGAGCCTCAGGTGGTGGAGCGGGAGTCGATCGGGTCACTCTCCTGGGCGGCATGTCCTACAGAAAAGAACAAAGGCGCCTATCAATCCTTGAAAACTCCCGAAGGCACTTTAGGGGACTAAATCAGAAGGTTACGTACTCAGAACCTAATTAACCTAAACTCATATGTGATGTTGTTCTGAGTTGTTCCCAAGTTATGCTCTGATACCAACTTCTGTCACACCCCAAACTTAGAAATTAGGCTCACAAAATTTTTGATCGCCGAATCCGGCGCTAACAGCCTCCATAGTACCCCATTCTTGACTCCCGGCATCCATACACCAGGTTCCGATCCTGGGATCCTAGAAGGAGGATTTCAAATATGATTTGATTCGTAATGAGCATAACCATAAGTATAACCCATGAACAATAACCACAAGAACACCATCACAAAATTCACTATGATAAAAAACTTTGAGTACAATGTGTAAGAAGAAAAATACAAGATATTAAAAATAACAAAAACTCTAGAAGCTCGGATGCACACTCTAACTGCGGTGAGGCTATGGCTGCGTCCTGGCGTCACCTGCACGCATCAATCGTGCATAAGCTTATAGAAAGCTTAGAGAGTGGTGCAAGTGTGTGCGTAGTATGAACATGCTCAGAATGCAATGCCAGAGTAATATAGAATCATGCTGATGGGTACATGAATACAATCAGCCGTACCAAGGCTATGCGGTGTAAGATATGAATGTTATCGGCCATATCAAGACCATGCGATGCGAGATGTAACTCAAGCATGCTAATCCTCATCTAAATCCTCATACAGCTCATCAAATATTAGTACAGTTCTCATTCTGGATAATCACCGGGGTTTAGTACACTCCAAATGGCACTGCCCCTTTCCCAGGCGCCCAGTCCAAGTGAGCGTAAGAAACCTCACTATCCGTCTAGCCGATAATCTGTCAATATCTATCCGACACGTTGATAGCGGACCCATTCACGAGCTGGTCAAACTCAGCCTAGTGATGCCCCCTACCCTCGGACGAGTAAGGCCACACCCCTTTTCAACCGACCACGACACAGTGGAAGACGCAGCCTCCTGGTATTTAGCCCTCACGCGTTCATATATCCACTCGGTCTCAACATTGGAGTCATCCTCTGGTACCATCGGGTTTAGGAATTTTCACTCAGGAACATTTATGACGCCCCGATGCTAGAAACAGTATTTTTGATATCTAATCCAACCACCCATGATGTGTCTGTGGAGGCTATGGCCCTGATGTCGCTAGGGCATACAATAATCACAATCACACACAAACGCTGTACATGAATCAAACCACCAGTCATGCAACAATCATGCGCGTACCACGCGCTCATGTAGGGCAACTCCGCCTATCAGGGAGCCCATAAACAATCTGCTCGAGGGCATATGCTATGACCAGTCACTCCTCATATCAAGCATATATATGATGTATATGAGCATGAATCATAGAACTATACTAAACATGTTATATGGTGATGAACTCTGTTCATAACGAAGATGGGTCTAGCCGACCTACACACTACAAGTATGGGCTTACCAATGGGCCCTAGGGGGAGTTACAATGTGGACATTTAACTATCATTATTCTTATAATGTGGACGTCAAACTATCATTGCTCCCAAGGCACGGCCAGAAAAAAAAATATCATTTCATACATCATGGTGGAATCTCACATCGCCATGGGCTTCATATACCTCAAGTGGGCTGCATCATGTGGGTCGCTCCAATGGGTTAATCGTGCATCAAATGGGTTACATCAAATGGGCCGAATCAAATGGTCAAATGGGCCGAATCAAATGGGTCGAGTCCAATGGGCCGAGTAAATGGGCCGAATCAATGGGCTGAACCAATGGGCCGAGTCAATGGGCCAAATCAAACAGGCCAAATTAATGGGTCAATTCAAATAGGCCGAATCGAGTGGGCCGAATCAAATGGGGCCCCAAATACACCGAATCGGGCCTCATTAAGTGGGCCCCAAATACATCAAATTGGCCTCATCAGGTGGGCCCCAAATACATCAAATTGGCCATACCAATGGGTCGATTCAAAATCATTCATCCATTGTTAGAAATCATTAAAGAACTTATATAAAAAAATATGAATCATATCCAAAGGATCAACTAGACCATACCATAAATGGCGGTGGTGACAATGATTCACACTGTTAAAATTTAGAGGGCCCACCATGGAATTTATTACCCATCCAGACTGTTGATAAGGTCACAATGATCTGAACAGTGAGTAGAAACAAATATCATATTGGTTCAAAACTTTTGTAACCCAAAAGGGGTTTCAATGGTGGGTGTTCAATCCACTGCACCTTGTAGTGTGGTCCACATGATAACTGGATCTGTCTTACTTCCAATCTCAAGCCTTAAGACAAGCTCGCCAGATGAATGGATGGTTGTGTTGCCCCCCCCCCCCGTTGAACAGATGAATGGTAGGGATACAACACATGCATCACGGTGGGGTCCAAGAGCGTGGCCCACCATACCGGCAAGCCGAATGGATGGACGGTTCAGATGTATCACATGCATCAGTGTGGGGTCCATCAACACGTAAATGGGATGGACGGTTGAATGTACTGTATACATCAAGGTGGGGTCCACGTACGTGGCCCACCAGAGACGTGAATCAGTTGCATTTATTTTATATATATATATATATAGATTTTTTCTTTTGTCACAAGCCCCATGACGAGCTCATCAAATGGATAGACGGTCTAGATGTATCATATGTTCAGGGGTGGGCCATGTCCTAGCTGGATAGTGGGGACCCCACACGTGTGGCTAGGTCCCACCGTCCAGTAAACGGACCGACGGTGTGGATTTTCTCCAGCCCAGCACGCTGGGTTAGCTGCCAAGATGGGTGGGTCCCACATGGTGCCCACCGTCAATATATATATATATATAGGAAAAGGTACTATGCGCTCGACCTCACAAGACCGTCCCATGAGGTCGAGTTGTGTGGGCCCCACCGTGATGCGTTTCGAACATCTACCCCATCAGTCAGATGCACCATTCCATCATGGGCCTAGGTCTCAAAAATCAAGTCAATCCGTGACTTGTGTGGGCCACACCACATACAGAAGTGGGGAGGGGCCATGCACCATTAAAACATTCATAATCATTTTTTGGGCCCACCGAGATGTGGTTTGCAAATCCAGCCCATCCATTATGTGTGTCCCACTTAGATGAGGGTTCAGACCAAGTTTCAACAGCATTCAAAACTCAGGTGGGCCCCACCAAGTGCTTTTATATGTTTTTGGCATGTCTTCACATGATTTTAGATGTTATGGCCCACCTGAGTTCCGTATACGGCTGATTTTTAGCATATCCCATAATTTAGGGGGGACCCATCAAATGCACGGTGTTGATGGTCGACACGCATCACGGTGGGGCCCATACAGCTCGACCTCACGGGAGCTTATTGTGAGGCCGAGCGCCTAGTACCTTTTCCCATATATATATATATATTATATTTATATATTATATGTACTTATTATTATTATTATTTTATATACTTATTGATTCTACAATGTCCAGAGGCTAGGCTGGACGTTTTGGCTGATCAGATGCAATGTCAAGGTGGGTCCCATCCCACACATCCAAAAAAATGGATGGATGATGTAAGATATAACATACTTTGTGGTGGGATCAACAAAACTTGCTGACGTCCATCCCGTTGGTGTGAGGTGCTCCACCTGATCATTAAAACTGCTCCAGCCACTGTGATCTTAGGTGTGTCCACACGCCTCATTGTCATCATCACCATACAAGGGAAGAGAGAGAGAGAGAGAGAGAGAGAGAGAGAGAGAGAGAGAGAGAGAGAATGATGGAGGGACCCCGCCACTATGAGCCCCTCATGGTTACATCACATACATCAAAATGGATCCCACCAACAAGTGGGCCCTCAAATGCAAATCGACGGTAGATCACCCACCTATTACACTCCTCCTTGATCCCTTAGCCTCCTTAGCTCCTTGCCTTCAATGTTGATGGAGGTAGATGATAAATGAATGGTTGAGATGTGAGATGAGAGGGTTGACCAGACTTAGTTTTTGGGAGAGAGCTTGGTTGTTGGATATTTCTCATGGGATTTGGGAAGTTGCTAGCGAATGAGAGAGAGAGATAAAAATAATGGGTGAAGGGATAGATGGAGTGGTAGTTGTAAGGAAAGGAGATGGAGAGGTAAGGTTTTGTTTGAAACTTTTGTAAAAGAGGGATGGGTAGGGGAGAGAGAGAGTTGACTTGTGGAAAAAGGAGGGATGAGTGTTAGTACTTGAGGTATGGAGTGTCTTTGATTGATTGATTGATTGATTGATGGGATATGTTGTAGAGATTTTCTCAAAATTTACAACGCACGACATTTCTTCTAAATAAACGCGGGCCCACATCTTCTAGCCCGGGTATCGGATCAGTGTGCAAGTCACGGCGTTAGAACCATGGCGACGGCGCGGTCACTAAGATACAAGTTTCAGGTCGAGCCGACTTTGGTATGTAGGACTCGGCTTAGGATCACGCGCAAATGTCGGATACGGGTCGAGGGTTATCGAAATTTGACCGGAAGGACCACGGAAGCCTACGGAATGGTATGGTCTAGGATACGGGCCTTACAATTGAGGCCTTAACCACTCTAGCCTAACCTGAACTCAACTTAATATCATAAGGAAAAGGAACTATGAGGTTGGTGTGTGTGTGTGTATGTGTGTGCATGAATGTGCGTATGAAGCATGAGTTTTTAGCCAAGATAAAGGGTATTTGGTAATTTGCTATATTAGTGGGCATGAAATGTTCATGAGTAAGGATTTTAAATAACTTGCCTTAAAATGTTAGTTTACTGATTGCTAACCTGATCACTTGAGTTGCTTTAGGGCTGAGTATTTCTCGAATTGGGAATCAACAGTAAAGACTATGGCTTTATACTAAGCCATCCCTAGCCCAAGCTTGAAAAAATTGGTTGGGTCCGAGCTGACCTGACCCAAATAAAAAAATTGATAATCCTTATCTTCTGTTTGAGTGTTCTTAATCTATCAATTGATCAAGGGGATAGCAAGTGCAAAAAGATTTATGGATTTCTAATTGATGATTGTAAATAGGGGTGGCAATGGGTGGGTTGACCCAGAAGTTCAACTAGCTCAACTTGCTATTGACGTGGAGTTTGGGCTAAGCTAAATATTGGTTCTAATATGCAGAGATATAGTAGAAAATTCAAAAATTGTTGAAAATGGAATAAAATAGTACACAACGGAGAATAAAGGAAAGGATAATGAGACAATCAGATCTATCGGGTTTAAGGCTCGACTTGAGTAGTCAATTTCTCAAGACAAATTTGTTGTTATTTTTCTTGTAATTTCAGCAAGTGCGAACGAAAAAAATCTTTAAATTGTCTTCAGGATACAATGAATTCTTAATATGAATTTCAACACGAAAATTTACACATTTAAGTGTTGGAATAATCTCTAGTTTTGACATCGATATGCCTTTAAAACGTTCAAAAAAAAATATAGAAAGAAGTCAGATTCGAGAGTACTACACAGTGGATGGTTTTATCTGATTAATGAAGCGTATTACTTCTGGATTATAGTATTCAGGATTTATAGCAATTGAAGGGTTATGAAGTTCTTCCTAAAGAGATGCTCATGTGTCTCTTCAAGACATCAATACCCATTCACAACAAACAATTTTCTTCTATGAAAGGAAATGACCATTTGTATTATGACAGTTATTTATGTAACCTTTTAGACAGAAACAATTATTTAATAGTATAAAATTGTAGTTACATGTCCTAATAATCCTTACTGATGCGACATGAGCGACTTGTGGCATGTGTCACATGTACAACCATGTCATAATCACTCTCAATCAACACTAAGGTTAAAATATTTCATGGAACCCTAATTCAATTCAAGTTGCACCATGGCTCAAAAAGGTTTGAACAAGTGCCAAAAATACTAAAGCTCTTTTAGCTCCATGCGTACATGCAAAGTGCGCCTAATTAAAAAATGCTAAAGCAGCCCTAAAGTCTAGCGAGCGCGGACGGTGCGAACTTGAGGAGATTTGAACCCTGGTTGTAGAAGTAAAAATACATTTTCTTACCAACTAGTTATATACTCTTTTTTATAAAATATTTTTATAATCAATATATTTATTTACATATTAAAAACAAACTTTTATTTTTAAAATTTATTTTTATAATAAAAACACAACAAAATAATAAATTATAAATAATAATAAAAAGATATGGAAAACTGAGGCATGTTGCTGTCGTTGTCTTAAAGATATATTTAGCCCCATAGGAAGACGATCACTCATGCATTGGGTTCCCATCAAGTTTACCCCAAGGATATAACAACTCTCCTCCAAGATGAATGGCTTGAATCAGGTGTACTCACGATCTTAGCTACACGAACTGAAGAAAGCTCGAACTGACTTGCCCAGCGAGAACTCAAAGAAAAACCAGAGAGAAGATAGATTTTTCGGATGATTTCGCAAAGGAGATTAGATGTATTTATAAAGAAAAAGTAGGTAGCCATTGGAGCTTGACGCGCATACAAGCGGCGTAATAATAAATACAAGTTTGTGCATGCCGACTCATTAATTATTAGGTAGGTGTGCAACAATTATTTATCTTAATGTGCATGAGTGCAAAACATATGTCGAGAAAATAATAATTGTCTAATCAAAGACACACCACACAGTGTCATGCCACGACTGCACGTGCGCGCATATAGAGTTACTCCAATGGCGTACCCTTGTTTTCCAATACAAAGGATAAGTGAGAGGTTTTCATATAAACACTTAGTTTTTCTAACAACTTTTCAATGTGGGACAAAATTAAACACAATTAATGCAAGTCTGCTTCTTAGACTTCTAGAAAACTACGGCTCCTCCAAAAGTAAACACATAGCCACTAGTGGACTTAGATTCTATTGAATCTAATATCCAATTTGCATCATTGTACCCTTCTAATATGACTGGATATCTGGTATATCTGAGACTATAACTACAAGTCTTTTTCAAGTATCTTAGTAATATATTTAAAACATTCCAGTGATTTTCTCTAGGTTTACTCGTATATCTATTTAATTTACCAATTACATATGTAATATTAGGTTTAATACAGTTTATTACATACATTAAATGCCCAATGACACTAGAGTACTCGAGTTATGATACATTATCATCTTTATTTTTATAAAAGTTTATATGTGTATCAAAGGTAGTGCCTGCAGGTATACAATATAGAATATTATATTTTCTTAGAATTTTCTCCATATAGTGTGATTGAGATAGAGTGGTTTTATTGGAGACTTTCATAATTTTAATTCCAAGAATCACATCTGCATATTGCAAATTCTTCATGTAAATTATGAACTAAGTAAGGACTTAGTTTCATTCACTACATTAATGTTAGAGTAAAAATTAGCATGTCATCAATATACAAATATATAGTAATACATGTATTTTCAAATAGCTTGTTATACATACATTTATCTGATTCATTAATTTGAAAATTATTTGACAATAACACTTTGTTAAATTTCTCATACCATTATTTTGGAGCTTGCTTGAGTCCATAAAAAGATTTAATTAGTTTGAATACTTTGTTTTCATCATCTTTTATTACAAAACTCTTGAGTTAGTCCATGTAGATCTCGTCCTCTAATTCTCCATTTAGAAAGATAATTTTCACATTTTCTTGATGGATCAAAAGATTGCGTTTAGAAGCAATAGCTATCAATACTCGTATAGTTGTGATTTTAGTGATTGATGAATATGTGTTAAAAAAGTCAATATATTAATTTTTCTTATAACCCTTAGCTACAAGTCTAGCCTTGAATTTCTCAACAGACTCATCTAGCCTAATCTTAGTCTTAAAAATTCATTTACAACTTATGGATTTGTTACCCAAATGTACGTTTACCAATTTTCAAGTATTATTGTACAATATAGACTTCATTTCACTATTAATGGCTTTATTCCAAAAGGTTGCATTTAGAGAATTCATAACTTTGGCATATGAGGATGGATCATCTCGTATAAGGAATATGTAAAAGTCAGGTCAAAAACATGTCTCAACTTTAGCCCTCTTACTTCTTATAGGGTCTAATGACTCTTTTATTGTGTCATTCTCTATATCAATTATTTTGATCGAATTTACTACTTCTATGGAAAAGATAGCCTTAGATTTAGCTGGGAATATATTCTCAAAGAAATCGACATCTAAGAATTCAATGATGGAGTTGGCATAAATATGATTATAAGACCTTAAAACTTAAAATGTATAAGTCTTGTTGTTTTGTGCATAGCCTAAGAATGCACAATCAAGAGTTTTATTTCCTAATTTAGTTTTCTTGGGTAAAGACAACCTTACCCTGGCTAGGCACCATCACACTTTAAAATATCCAAGGTTTGCAGGTTTATTATTCTACAATTCATAATGAGTTTTATCAAAATACTTATAAGGTAAACGATTTAAAATATGACATGCACTAAGGAAGGTTTCTCCCCATAAATTAAAGGGTAAACTAGAACTAAAAAGTATAACATTTACCATATTCATCAGAGTTCTATTTTTCCTTTCAGCTATTCCAATTTATTGATGTGAATATGAAACAATTACCTCATGAATAATCCTTTTTTATTCACAATAAGATGCGAAGTCATGAAAAATGTATTTTCTACCTCGATCGGATCTAAGTACATTCACCTTTCTTTCTAATTGATTTTCCACATCATTCACAAAGGCTATGAATTTATATTTTGCTTCATCTTTACACTTGATCAGATATACATTTGCATATTTGAAGTAATCATTTATGAATGTAATAAAGTATTTCTTTCCTCCATGAATCGTGATATTTTTAAGGTTACATATGTCACTATGAATCAAATTTAAGACTTCGTTATTCATTTAAACTCTTTTGAATGATTTTCTTAAATGCTTATATTATACACATATTTCATATTTATTTCGATTTTTCATTTCTACTCTATAAATAAGCTCCATGGAAATTATGCTTTCAAGAGAATGATAATTCACATATCATATTTTAGCATACCACATATCAAGAGACTCAATCAAATAAGTAGAATAACTAGCATCATTATCATTCATAACATTGAGTTTGAACAATCCATCAATTACATAGTATTTTCCAACAAAGGTACCATTCTTAGTGATAACACATTTTTCAAATTCAAAAACTAACTTAAACCCATTCTTATCAAGAGTAAATTCAAACATGATTTTTCTGAAGAGCTCGTATATGTAGCACATTAAGAAGAGTTGTCACATTTTCAGAAGAAAGCTTCAGGCTCACATTTCCTTTGCTAGCGACATTTGTCTTAGACAAATTTTTCATGAAAATATCCCTTGCATTCTCTACCTTCTTGTAGGAGAAAAATGCATTACAGTCGTAACAAAGATGCTTGGTGGCACCTGAATCAACCCACCACTCATTTGAGCTACAAGCATTGAGTGCTTCAGTAATAGCTCCCACAAGTTTTCTACAACATTTACATGGTCATTTTCTTTCTTATTACCTTTGCAAAGCCTACGTTGCTTGGTAAAGTGTCCATTTTTTCCACACACATAGAATTTTTCATTCTTCTTATTGTTTTCGTCTATTTTCTTGTTTCTTTGGTCATGTGGATGTTTTTTCTTTTGTGGTACAGAACTTATATTTTTCTGCCCTTCTAGTTATTCTCAACAAGGTGAGCCTTAGTTACGAATTGTAGATTTGAAGAATGTTCATCACGATTTCTAACTTCCTCTTCTATAAGCATGTGAAGAATGAGGTCATTCAGGCTAAATTCATTTCTCATATGCTTCAAAATTTTCTTATACTCCTCCCAAAATGAAAGAAGTTTCTTGATTATTACAGCAGCTTGAAAAGCTTCATCAATAACCATACCTTTAGATAAGATTTTATGAGCTATCTTCTGTAAATCATGCACCTGACCTACTACAGACTTATTACCAGATATTTTAAAATCAATATAACAACTAACTACATACTTCGTTGTTCCAGCATCCTTTATTTTTAATTTCTTCTCAAGGTGATTCCGTGGTTCTTTGGTGGTGGAGAGATGACAATAAATATCACAATTCTCATTTGTCATTACATTAAGAGTATGGTTTCGGCACATATTGTTGGCGTGAGTTGTCAAATCAATCAATGAGTTGTCAATTAAGAGAAAATCAGAAAGATTATATTCGTGATTGTACAACTCATTGATTGATTGTACAATATTTATGTATAGCCAAGAATAGGATTAGTAATCTCCCTATATATTTGTACAATATCTTTGTAAAGAAAGTATGAAAGAAATACGATAATAGAAAATCTGACATGGTATCAAAGCAAGTTAATTTCTGGCTCTTGGTTTACGTCTAACCCTTGTTCATAGCCTTCTTCCGCCGCCACCTTCACATATGGGAGACACCGAAACCCCGACGAAGTCCGATGACTCCTCCATCAACCATAATACGCTCCTCTCTGAAATATTCACCACAAAAATGGCCGAAGCTCTGTCCAAAGCTCAGGCCCCGACCGTGCTTTCTGAACCTGCGGCTGTCCCGATTGGCATCAAGTTAGATGGTTCCAATTATACTTTATGGTCCCAAGTTGTCGAGATGTACATCTCCGGCAAAAACAAGTTGGGCTACATCAATGGCGAGTTACCTCCGCCATCTCCAACCGATCTGTCCTTCTGCAAATGACGTATTGATAACGCCATTGTCAAAGGATGACTGATTAACTCCATGGATCCGGCATTAATTGGCAATTTCATTCGATTTTCCACGGCCAAATGGTTTGGGATTCAGTTGCTACCACCTATTTTGATGGTGATGATACCTCTCAAGACTATGATCTCCGGCGGCGCGTCTCACGTCTCCGCCAAGTGGGTGGCTCTCTGGAAAAATACTACACCGATTTGCAAGGCCTCTAGTATGAGATTGATTTTCGGCGTCCCAATCCGATGGAATGCCCTGCCGATATTGAACGTTATAATAATCTTCTCCAAGAAGATTGGGTCTATATATTCTTGGATGGTCTTGATGACAGGTTGGACAATATTCGTAGCGACGTGTTGCAGATGCACCGGTTTCCTATCGTGGAGCAAGCATATGCCCATGTCCGCAGGGAGGCTCTTCACCACGTGGTGATGAACGCTGGTGACCACGAATCACCTCCAGGGGCGGTGCTTGCTTCGAAAGGCCTAAAGCTTGGACTGTCTGGATTGACTTCTCAGTATACTGGGAAATCTTTCTCTAAAGCCCGTACATCATCCAATGGTCTCAAATGCTCTTATTGTGGCAATACAAAGCATATACGTGAAAACTGCTTCCAGTTGCATGGGTACCCCGATTGGTGGCACGAGCTTTAAGTCAGAAAAAAACGAGATGGTACGACTGAAGGCGTGGGAAAGGCTGCTGTGGCAGCAGCCGAACCTTATCTCTCTCTCATCCCGCCCACTGCCTCACCTAAATCGGATTTCTCTTCTGCGGATCTAGGTAATATTTGTCATGCCTTGCTTAGTCGTCGTCATGATGTGGACAATAGTGATTGGCTCCTCGACTCTGGGGCCACGGATCATATGATGTTTGATCCCACAAATTTCTCCCATCACTCACCTCCAAGGCGCACCAGCATTGCGAATGCTAATGGAGTGACCTCACCTGTCACAGGAGCCGGATCTATAACCCTATCACCCTCTCTTCATTTACCCAACATTCTACTTGTTCCCTCTGTCTCACAAACTATTATCTGTTAGCCAAGTTAATACAGATCTAAATTGTGTGGTGTTAATGTTTTCTAATTTTTATCTTATTCAGGATATTCTCACTAAGGAGATAATTGGGCGGGGTACTAAGAGGAGGAGATTATACTACATGGAAGATTTCAGTTTGGGTCGTGCGCATCACATGTCTTCTACACGTGGTTCTAAGGCTCGACAGATTTGGCTGTGGCATCGTCGTTTGAGATATCCGTCATTTGGGTATTTACGACATTTATTTCCTGATTTATTCTCCAATGTGGAGATTCTGAATTTCACTGTAATATTTGTATTTTAGCTAAAAGTCATCGTGCTATTTATCTATTAAGTATGAATAAAAGTGATACACATTTTGCTTTAATTCATTTTGATGTATGGGGACCCTCTCCATTATTTACTATATCTGGTTTACAGTGGTTTGTGATATTTGTAGATGATTGCACCCGGTTGACCTGACTATATTTGATGAAACATAAGGATGGAGTGTTTCGTATCTTTCAGTCATTTTATGTTATGGTTCATACCCAGTTTTCCGCTTATGTTCGGATTATCCGCTCTGACAATGGTGTGAATATGTTAATCACCACTTTCATTCCTATTTTCAACAACATGGTCTTATTCACGACACCTCATGTCCTCAGCAAAATGGAGTCACTGAATGGAAGAATCAACATATTCTTGAGACTGCCCGGGCTCTCCTTCTAGGCGCTCATGTTCCCACGCGACATTGGCCTGATGCTATTACCACTGTCGTACATTTAATCAATCGTTTTCCTTCCAAAATATTAAAATTTAAGACCCCATTACAATCTCTGTTAGCCTTGGTCTTTCTATCTACGACCCTAATGCTCCCTCCTCGCATATTTGGGTGTGCGGCATATGTGCACCTCCCTAAGAACCAGCGCACCAAACTTAACCCATGTGCCTTTCGGTGCCTCTTCTTGGGCTATGTTACGCATCAAAAAGGCTACCGCTGCTATGATCCTGCTACCAAGCGCACGTATGTGACTATGAATGTCACCTTTCTGGAATCTGAACCGTTCTATCCTTCTTCGGCATCCACTTCTTCTCTTTAGGGGAAGACACTAGATGAAGAGTTGAATTGACTGAGTGTTGACTGGCTTAAAGATCGGAATGACACACCAATGATTGGCGAGGAATCGACAAATACATCTTCAGGGCCTGACATATCCTCTGAATCTAGAGGGCCTTTGACAACTGAGCTCACATCATCAGGAGAAGAACCCGAATCCCCCCATCTCTCAGTGTCTACAGACCTATCTCCTAAGAATATATCTAAGGTAAGCAATTTCACTACACCCTCATTTATGAATAACATAGATACGTCTGCTGGGTATACATTACTTTTCAGGCATAACTGTGGCAAGCCACCAAACAGATATTTTCCAGACATTGAAGAAAGAAAGTCGAAGTATCCAATTGCCAACTATGTTTCCACCGAAAAGCTACCTAAACCTCTCAAGACATTCTCACACGAGCTGTCCGCATATCATATTCCCACTACAGTTCAGGAAGCTTTAGTTGATCCCAAGTGGACACAGGCAATAGAGGAAGAAATGAGAGCACTACTAAAGAATCAAACATGGACCTTGGTTCCATTGCCCAAAGGAAAAAAAACAGTCGCGTGCAAATGGGTCTTCTCTGTTAAACACAAGACAGATGGATATATAGAACGATATAAGATAAGGCTAGTCGCAAAGGGATACACTCAGACATTTAGCGTAGATTATCAAGAAACTTTTTCGCCGGTAGCCCAGTTAAATACAGTCAGGGTCCTGTTATCTCTCGCAGCCAACTTGGACTGGCCATTGCACCAGTTTGATGTAAAGAACGCATTTTTCTATGGTGATCTTGAAGAGGAAGTCTACATGGATACTCCTCCAGGCTACACAGCATCTTTAAAAGCTGAAGTTGTGTGCAAATTGCAGCGAGCACTGTATGGATTAAAACAATCTCCTCGAGCATGGTTTGAGAGGTTCAGTCTGGCAATGAAGAAATATGGGGCTTTAATTGTATATGTCGATGATATGATCATCACAGGGAATGATAAGGAGGAAATCACTAAGCTTCAGAAATAATTGGCGGCCGAGTTCGAGATGAAAAATTTAGGACTCAAATATTTCCTAGGAATAGAGGTTGCTAGATCAAGGCAAGATATATTTCTTTCTCAGCGAAAATATATATTAGACTTACTATGTGAGGTTGAAATGTTGGATTGTAAGCCAGCAGACACTCCAATCATTCAAAACCACAAGCTTAGAGAATATCCAAATCAAATGCCAACAGACAAAGGAAGGTACCAGAGATTAGTTGATAAACTTATTTACTTCTCTCATACTCGTCCAGATATTGCCTACGCAGTGAGTGTAGTAAGTCAATTCATGCGTCAACCTAGTAAGGACCATATGGAGGCGGTGATCCAGATTTTACGATACTTAAAATCCTCCCCGGGAAAAGGGCTTATGTTTTCAAAAAATAACCATCTCAGAGTTAATGGTTATATGGACGCAAATTGGGCGGGGAATATCACAGACAGAAGATCCACCTCAGGATACTTCATGTTTGTTGGAGGGAATTTTGTTACATGGAGAAGTAAGAAGCAAAAAGTGGTGGCATTATCAAGTGCTGAAGCAGAGTTATGTGGAATAGCTAAAGGACTTTGTGAACTCTTGTATCTCAAAAGACTTCTAACTGAAATTGGGTTTGCTCCTACATCCGAGATGGACCTTTTTTATGATAACAAGGTAGCTATCACCATTGCTCACAATCCGATCCAGAATGATCGTACCAAACACATGGAGATTGACAGACACTTTACCAAAGAGAATCTCGAAGTTAAAATAATTCGGTTTCCATTCGTGAAGTCCGAAGACCAACTGACGGATATTCTTACAAAGGTCGTATCAAACAAGGATTTCTACAACTCACTAAACAAGTTGCGCATTGAAGATTTGGATGCTTTCACTTGAGGGTGAGTGTTGCCGTGAGTTGTCAAATCAATCAATGAGTTGTTGTCAAATCAATCAATGAGTTGTCAATTAAGAGAAAATCAGAAAGATTATATTCGTGATTGTACAACTCATTGATTGATTGTACAATATCTATGTATAGCCAAGAATAGGGTTGGTAATCTCCCTATATATTTGTACAATATCTCTGTAAAGAAAGTATGAAAGAAATACGATAATAGAAAATCTGACACATATATTCATCATTCTTTCATTTCGATAGTTAAAAAGATTTCATTAGTTCATTCGCTTCAAGTAGTAGAGTAAAATCTTTGATAACGTAAACTAGCTTAAGAGTAGTCAGATACAATTTAATTTTCTTTTGCTATATCTTGAAGTTCTTTCCATTTAAAAAAAAAAAAAAATCAATTCTAAGAGTCTCAGGTAGATTTGCCCCCACAGGAAGATGTACCACACCAAACGGCCCCGTGCGTGTGCATGCAAGGTTGCTCCCATGACATGCCATTATTTTTCAATACAAAGGATAAGCGATGGATTTTAATATAAATGCTTAGTTTTTCTAATAACCTTTCAATATGTAACAAAACTAAACACAATTAAAACAAATTGATTAAAAAAAGAAAAAACCTTAAAAAAAAAATCTAATTAAAAAAACCTTTTCAATCTAACACTAAAAAGATAGCAAAGGCTAAATTGATGATTCCTTTAAGGTCGGCCAAGATTGGGTTGAATTGTACTAGACTAGACCTACCCATATATGCCATCAATGGGTTGAGCCCAATGGCCAAACCCATCCTTAAAACCCAAGAATAATAATAATGATAATATCAACAACCATATTATATATATATATATATATATATATATATATATATATATATATATATATATATATATATATATATATATATATATATGAAAGATATGAAAGACATCTTAGGCCTCTAGTAAATGGGTCAGGGTTGAGCTAACCACGACCTGGTCCGATTCCGGGAAGGTCTGTCTACATCGGGCCACGTCCAGCTCAACTGACTCGACCTTAAGCCTGGACCCAAGCCTGACCGATGGGCTTAGCTAAGTGGTCCAACCACAGTTAAAAGTAGGTTCGGGTTTGTCGGGCCGTAGGGCCCGCTAGCCCACTGCCACTCTCGCTGAAGAGAAATGAGTAAGCTCTGTTGACGGTGGACCACTTCCATCAAACTCAAGTGGGGCTTTGCGTTGCTCGTGCAAACATCGGATACGTGTGAGAGATCTGAGTCATTCGTCAGGTAGATCCAGCCCAGCTCAGGTGGGCCACACTTGTATGAGAAAAATGGATGGTTGGATAGTAAATAATACAAGTCAATATTCGACGTATGCATCCAGCCTGTCTGATGAGTGGATCAGTTTGATTCATGGCCTAACAGCAATGGCAAGGATCTTTCACACGTGTGCCATGTGGCACGTGTACCGATCTAATGCCAGCTGTCATGATTAGCATGTGAAATCATAGTCCATACAACAACGCATTTGTTTCTTTTAAAGACTCAAAGGCATACTACTACAAGAGGATATGATCATGCTCCCTTTGGCCCACAGCGCATGCGCCATCCATTTCGGTGGGCCACCTCCACGATGTTGTAGGGAAAAATGGTCATAAGTCATACACACATAAAAAGATCCGGTTTTGTGGTCACGAGAAAGATATCAAAGCCAACGTGGCACCCTTGTATCCATCCAAGCCGTTCATTTGATTGTATCCAATAGGCCAATGCGATCATCCAGGCCGTTCATTTGATTGTGGTCCATATTCAATGTCCACGTGTGGGCCTACTAATCAACATACTGGCACAGATTTCGTGCCATGGGAAATGAATTGTGGAGCCCACATAACCAATGGCCCGGATCTCACACACACAAACCACATTGTCACGTGCGGGGGAGAGTAAGCATGTAGATGGATACCCTCGTGAGTAAACGGTGACAATGAAATTGGGAGATTGTGAGTATGTCGTTGAACGGTCCAAAAAGACTAATACGGAGATGCGGGTGGGCCACACAAACATTCAAAAGAAAGGTGGTGCGTGCTTCGCTTTTACTATATCTAAGAATCAATAACAAGTACAAAGTGGCCAACATCATAACTAAGGAAGTGAAAGATTGGGATTGAAGAGGTGACCGTTTGTGCACGTGCCAACGTAGCACGTGTATGGAATCCTGGCCGATCACAAGTAAACGGGCAGGAGAGTGGATTCGGTGAGGCTGTGGGGCCCAACTTGATGTATGTGTTGTATATCCATGCTGTCCGTCCATTTTGCTAGCTTGTGAGCTAGAAAATGAAGCAGATCCAAATCTAAGGTGGACCAGAGTACAGGAACGGTGGTGATTAAACACCCACCGTTAAAAACTTCATAGGGCCCACTATAATGTTTATTTAGCAAATTATTGCTAAGGTCACACGGACTGGATGATGGGAAAACAAATCGAAAACTTATGTGTGGCCCACAAGAAGTTTTTTAAATGGTGTGCATTCAATCACCACTGTTTCCTATGGTGTGGTTGATCTTAGATTTTAATCTGCCTAACTTTTGGGTTCATGGCTTAAAATGAGCTGGAAAAATGGATGGACGGTATGGATATACAACACATAAATCAAGGTGGGCCCCACGGTCACAGCCTCACCGAAGTCGGTGTTTTCCTGGCCTCACCGAATCCGCTCTAACAGGGATATTTGCTCGGTTCATGGGCTGGGTACCCAGGCCTGTAGCTAAGCAAGAGGCCCAGGCCCGTCTACTCCCTAATTCAAGTAACAAGTCAAGCTAGGATGGGCCTTCAGTGGGCTCTTATGCATACATAGGTGGGCCACCATGGAGTTAAGGCTGGGCGACTTGGATTGACTCGTCCACTCTCAACTAGGGCTGTTGGGTAGGTTCAACCTAACCAACCAGATGATGGGTTGAGCTCAGGCAGGATGTATTCGGTTTGGTATCAAGCTTGGACTATAAAAACACCAACCCGATAAAACTTGTGTTGGGCTTGGGTTGAGGTCTCGGGTTGCCCGACCCAACCTGAACCCAATAGATATATAAGTTACTTATAAATTATAATTGAGTGTGGATCGTCTATGTTGAAGGCATAGGAAATTCCAGTGTCATTGGATTTCGTTGGTCCAAGTCATTTCCGATGACCCAAGCTAACAAGATACGCCGGATTTCTCTATGCTACACAACACGACTTTTAAAGGAGTAGTTGTCATATATTTTAGCTTGTTTGTTTAGAAAAAATTTCTTTATGATAAATAACTAGATATATAATTAATAAAATCATGGGTAAAAAAATAAGACGTGTATTGAAAATATTAGCATGTATCCACCTGACCAAGCCCGTTTGGGTTGGGCTTGGGTTGAGAATTCCCAACTTGAGATTGGGTTGGGTTGGGTTAGGGTTGAGGTATAGGATCCTTGGATTGGCTAGGGTTGGGGTGAATAAACCTGGCTCACCCTAGTCGGGGTGACTCATTGTATTGAATTGGATTGGGTCCAACTGAGATTGAGTCGCGTCGGACCAGTTGCCGCACTGCTCAATATGGGTACCACCGGAAACATTTTATGTGCATGAAAAATAAAAATTAAGAAGGCCTATTAATTTGGTGCATCACGATCGGTTAAATTGGTCATTTTTGTCGGCATTCCATTCGCACTTGGCCCACTTGATAGTGGCCTTAATTACCTTAAAATAAATAAATGAACTGTTGTTATAGAATTGGTAATTCTTGTAGAACCCAACTCTTCTTGAGTGGACCTTAACCAATGTATACAACTAAATGCCATGCACAAGAACTACATTTTAAATAGGATGGTAGAAAATATATATGAGAGTGAGGGGGAAAGAACTTGTATTGCACTTGGGACACAAAAGGAGTACTTATTGAGGGAATCTTAGATAGGGATTGTTTGGAGGGGTGGACAACTCACTCAAGACAATGACATCAATTTCACATTAATAAATTTTGTTTGATGGGCATTTGGACGTTTGAACAGATGTGTCCACGGATGTTGATGTTTTATCTTCCTTTGAGGTACTTTTCCTAAAAAGCAGTGTTTGAAAACACAAAAAGATGACTAGAAGGAAATCACGTGATCCACTCAAGCATAGTTGAGTTTGGATTTTAATTAGATCGCCCCAAAACTTAACTCTTTTGATTAATTTTTTGACATACTGACTTGCTGAGAAACTCGGAGGACCCCGGAGCGAATTTCGTGAAGTTTGGACAATCCAACTTGGTCGGTGCAATTTGCAACAAGTCTCTAAGTTAGTATTAGGGGAGAAAAGGAAAGGAGAAGATCATCTTCTTCCTCTTCTATAATGACCTTTGAATCCAAAAGGAAAAAAAAAAAAAAAAACTTTCAAATTGGAATCAATAATGAATTTTTCTTTACAACATAATTGGTATGGCTTATATGGGAGTAGACTCCTAAGCTTAGTAAAAATAAATAAACTATTCTAAAATGGTAAGGAATAGTAAACTTTGGAATGATGACATATCTACAATGATCAATGCTATTTGGATGGTTTAGTTTGAGTTCGTGCATGTTATGTGCATGTTTGCCGAATGCCTTTATATCAATCATCTCTGCTGAGTATCAAATAATTTCCAGTTGGCAGCATAAGAAAACGCTGATGTAGTGCCTCAGGAAGGAGAGCGAATGAAACAGAGAGCAGTTTTATTACTCTTCACTTCATCCTCTCTCTGTCTCTCAAGAATATACCGCCAGCAGAGGAGTTGAATAAAATTACTAATAAAAAAGAAACGAATAGATGCAACTCTTTTTCTTTCCTGTGAGATTTAATGTTTGAAATCTAGTGCCTTTGAAATTGCGAGCTTCTCAATCTATTAAATCTGAGAAATCTTGCTTGAAGTTTGAGATAATGAAGATTTTTTGAGATTTTCATTTTATTTTATCTTATCTTATTTTTCCTTTGCAGAGAGCATGACATATGTGTGTGCGCGCGCGCGCGTAATGCAAAGAGCATGATATTAATATAATGTTAATTTTTATGGTGTCAGTATTAAAGTTTATCGGGTACCCAGCCTGACCAGATTTTAAAATGGGCCTAAGGTGGTGGAACTGAACCTGACCATTTTTTTTTTTTTTTTTTTGAAAGATGAACCTGACTGATTATTTAAGCGACTTCAGAAGTAAAACCAGACCCATATAGATCAGGTTGCATCCCTCGGGTTCCCGCAAAGCTGGGCACCTGTTGACCATCCTACTGGCAGAAGTGTTGAATTGTCGAGTCTCCTCCATAAAGTATCTAGGATTGCCGCTTGGGCTAACCCGATGGTGAAGCCCATGTGGATCTAATAGTGGAAATTGGTTTCATGGAAAAATTCATTCCTTTCTCTAGGCGGCCGAATCACTCTTGTAAAGTCAATGCTTGCGAATCTTCTGGCCCATCATCTCTACCATCTTTAAAATTTTGGTGGTGGTAAGAGGCTTGGGAGTTGAGAAGATCCAAAGGGATTTCCTATGTGAAGGAGATGATGCAAATTCCATCTTTTGAGTTGGGTCAAGGTGTGAAAGTCCAAATCCAAAGGGGACATAGGCATCAAAGAATTCATGAAAGGTCGTGGAAAGAATTGGGCCGTCTTGTCTAAGTGTTGGTGGAGATTTGGGGACGAACAAAGGGCTCATTGCTGGCAAATATAGCATAGGCTGAAGTTTGGATACCAGGTGGTGTCATTAGATGAAGGGACTCAATGTTGGTGGTATTTCAAAGGGAAACCCAAGGCAGTCCAGTGTGGGTGGGTTGATCCAAGATGATCAAGGCATAATCATCTTCATTTTCTCTAGGCCGCTTCAGAGTTGGCACTAATCAACTGAGCTGGAAGCATTAATTACTGGTCTGAAACTTATCAAAGGTCCTGTGAATCATCCCAGGATCATCATCAAAGGTGACAAATGTGACCCTAAGAGTGCAATATCGTGGGTCTATGGGTCTGGGCCATCTTAATGGAAGCAGCAATTTCTTAGAGTGAAATTAAAGGATTGGTGTCTCATTTTTTGCCTTCTTTTGATCTTGTTCGCAGAGAAGTCAATTCCTTGGTTGATTTCTTTGCCAAGGTGTGATCTGGGGTTATATGTATATCGTAGACTCCTATCCATTGCCTCAATGCATAAGGTTTCCCTTTTGCCTTTCTTTAATGGAATCCGTTGCTTATAAATAAAAAAGTGAAGAGGAGATGGATCGTCGACAGTTTTTGAGGCAATCATAGAAGATATTTGCTGCGATAGGAAGACTGCTTGTTGCTAGATTGTTTGTTAATTGGTGAATCCAAATAAAGAAGCTCGATAAAGGACACTTTTGCAAATATATGGAGTCAAATTCTTCGCAACCAGAGGCTTTGATCGAGAAAGTCAAAGGATCGATTATTGAATATACCACACTATCATTGACATTCTGTGGAATGTCGGCTTACTAGTTCGGATATGATTGGCCCAATCTGGTGCAGTAAAGATGAGCCTTTTGCCTCAGTTAAACGATTTGTTTAACCTGTTGTAGGCTCCCCTTGTTTCCAAGCTCTGGGCCTTTGCTTAGTTTGCTATAGTTCTTGTTTCTTGGAGCTTTTCCCAGTTTTCCTTGGATCTTGTATTCAGTTACTTGCTAAAGGAAAATAAAATAAAATAAAATTCTCGCAGCCAAATAATTCAAGTATAGTTCCACATGCATGCCTATTTATTCCTACGTTCATGCTCCCCTATCTATAATTAAGGGCTCAAGATAAATTTCTTCTTCTTCTTCTTCTTCTAGGCATTTCTGAATGGATGAATGAAAGACTTTAGTATTAAAGTGATTGATCTTCAACAGTATTCAATCAAGTCCAAAAAGGCCAGCTTCCCAGAGGATGAAAGAGCACAGCTTTTTCTTCGACGAATAGAAGAAGAAAGAAAAGAGTCAAGTGTTGGAGTTTGCTTTGATGGGGTTTGTGGTAATGTGTAAAACTGTGCAGTCATAGAAAGACGTCAAATATCGCTAAGAAAATGGTTAAGACCCCATGGGAAGGGAGAAGTTTGTTTGTCCATCAGTTGAATTTTGTGATTCCCTTCAACACACACATGATATAGGATTTAAGCACAATCCTGCTCCCAGTAACTACCATCCCTCCTTAAATAGGTATACAATCGTCCACCTCTCTTGCCCAATAACTACCATAGAAAGCCCTTTCATAAGGTAAAAACTGCAGCCCTCTCTCTTTCCCACTCTCTGGCTCATATGTCTGCCGCTTTGGTTTATGCTCCGGCCTTTTTGAAACGCGAACGACCAGGTGTGTTCTGGGCAGTCCCACTTTATTTTCTCCTTTACTTTTTCTTTTTTCCCCACAGTGTGCTCAGGTCTTCTTCCTCTTATTTACCCCTTTATTTGGGAACATGCATCCGATCCCAGCATTTTAAGCTTTCTGAAAATTAAAACAGGGTTTGGAAGGTTTTCTTGTTCCCCTTTTTTTTGCCCTAGAAGTTATTATGAACAAAGGGGGATTAGATACTCTCAAGGGGCATCCTATCCCTCCCCATCTGAAGATGAGGGACCATTGTTGTTTTGTAATGATACTCGTACTGCTTGATAACAGTCTTACATTATATTTAAATAAAAGAAGCCCCTTAAGCTTTGTATTAATTATTTTTCTTCTTTTTTCTGTTGTCAATTACTAAGCCTGTTTTTGGAAGTACCTTGGGAAATTGGATGGGCAGGTGGGTGGGATGCTACCATAGCATAAACCTCTTTGTGATGGTTGAAACCTTAGACTGCTTCATTTCGATGCTGCTATTTGCTGGAAAGCGAGCAGTGTAAGAGGTGGGCAAAATAACATTTTTGATTCATGTCTAGGCTGACTAGAATGTTGCTCCCTATGGGGAAGCTGCTGGCTTTGAGATGCAACTAATAGCAGGTGTGCTCCACAGGGCCCGAAATCTGTGTCTCAAACTGCGCTTTTCTCCTGCGGCAGAGTGATGATGTCTGCCCTGCAGTTGGTGCCAAATCACCATTTGGGTTCACATCCAAGCGGGGCCCTTATTTTGGATGAACTTAGAATAGTTAGTGTATTTTCTGCAGCTCCATTGTTATTGATTTTGTGAGTGTCCAGATCTTTGTTTTGCGCCTCTTTGATTTTGGGATCTAATTTCTGTTAGCAGATCGATCCAGTTGGGCACAAGGGTTGAAAAATCAGCGTATCAGGTATTGTATTGCCCATGGCTGAAACCAGTATTGGGCAATACGACACAAGTTTCAATATGAAAAAAAAGAAGTCCCGGATCGCCACAAAATTAATTAAAAGATACCAATGAACATTTCTAAATACTATCTCCCTAAAAAATGGGCTTGTAGTAGTTGAATAGGGAGGTACTTGATGCGACTGATTTGTATTGTTAGGCACTAGAGCATATTGATTTCAGACAGTAGTTCCTTCCATGGTATCCAAACCTATGGTTTGGGACAAGTCACTGCTAATATGCAATTTAACCTCTAGGCATAATTTTGAAAATAGATTGTATAAATTGAGTACCATTTTTGCAATCTCACAAGGTAATGGGTGGGCCCCTTTTGGGAATAAATTACACACTTCGGGGATTGTTTGGATGTACTGTATGATTGATTGAAAGTATTAATCTATAGGCCTTGTTTGGATAGACTGAATCCTAGGGAATCCCAGGGAAAGGGAAACAGTTTTCCCTTAATCTGTTGTAGGCATGTTTGGATGTCGATGGAATTTTCAATATTTCTCGGATACATATTTCTCAAGAAACAATGTAGCTGTTATTGCAGTGAGTGGGATTTCCACTTGTGAAACAAACATTACCCACAAAAATGGGAATCCATTTTTGCACAATGACAATGGAAATAATAATAAAATGATCATTGACTTTTCCATTTCCACAGCCTGGATTCCTTCTATCTAAGCTTATGTGGTCTTAGGCTCCATTTGGGAAGCCGATCCTGCAAAACCATAATGGCAGCCCTGTACCCTCTATGTCAGATTTGCATGGTTGAAATCACAGTTATCAGCGTGCTTCTTCTGAAAACTACTAAAACTGTGATTGGAGATGTGGGTCTGAAAACTTCAATCTGTTTTGTAGGATCCTCTACCCAAACAGAGAAATAGAGAAATGATCAGAAACATCAGCTGTGCCCAACGAAATCATTTCTTCAATTATTTTTTATGTTAAAATTATATACATACGTATATACATCTGTGCACATGTGCGCGCATGGTGCATGCATGCATGCATGGGGACCTGCACTAACAATAACAATTGTGGGATGAAACATATAAAGCATACTATAAGACTTTGGAAAAGAGTGATTGAACAAAGACTGCAACATGTGATGAATGCATCAGAAAATCAGTATTGTTTCATGTCAGGGAGAAGCTGTTTTTCTACTTTGACAATTGGGGGAGAAAATATAAGCAGAGAAAGGATCTCCATATGGTTTTTATGACTTGGAGAAAGCTTATGATAAGGGTCCCTTGAGAGTTATTCTGGTAGGTGTTAGATCTACCTTAGTTTTTTGGCTCATGTCTTAACACATGCTAGTGAAACTGATAGATAAAATGGATGTGTCACATATAAACAACCTGGGGATCCATAGAGCTTTTTGTTTCATAGGTTCCTGCTCTAAAAGAGTTGGTAGAAATTCGCGTTTGGCTGCCTCACCATAATTGCAGCTGGGTTTTAATATATATATATATATATATATATATATATATATTGTACGGAGTGTGTTTTCACCCAAATTGCATCTAAGACTGTAATTTCAACTGATTATGTTCTCACTACTGGCTTATATAGAAACTATATGACCTTATAATCATGCTTCATTGGTTATCTTATTCTTTGACTCTTGGATTTGATTATGAGCCATTCAGATGTTCCAAATTCATCTCTATATACAATCATCTATTCAACAAACGTTTCTTAGGATGACTCATGTAGCCTTGAATCTATAATATGAACTGTTTACATAATCGTCTAAAGTGCAAGCTGAGGTGAAATACCCGCCTCAGATAGTAGGCACTCTACTCCATCAAAACCCATTCCACTTCATTCTGGCCTACACCTCATTATCTCCAACCTGAATCCTCTACAACACCTGTTTTGCTGGTAAAACATCCAATCTTGCAGGGCCTACCATGTTGATAATGTAAAATTCACTCTTTCCTTATGTTCCAAAAAATCAGCAAGTCCGCAACTCAGGTGCTCTTAACACATTGAGCAATGGAGATGGGATGCCAACCATAGGTTTGTTTGAGGGGCCACCATGGTATGTATTTTTCATTAAACCTGTTAATCAAAGTGTAAAAATTAGCATGATCCAAATATCAGATGAACCATACCAACGACCTTAGAGGTTTTAGGGGGCTTTTACATTTTTTCCATTGTGGTCTTAAGAGCTTTTATTGGGCTGCTATTTTGTATGTACGGTTAAAATAGTGGTTGTCAGCTGATGGATGGAGCGGATATAAATAAAGCATGGGGATCCATAGAGCTTGGGCAGGTGTTGCAAACGGTCGGTCATAAGAGACCGGTTGGCAGATTGGTTCTAAGTGGTGTGTAAAATACTCTAGTATTTGGGCCCCACCATTTTATAAACATAAAGATCCACTCGGTACACCAGGTTTTATCCGTGATGGTAGGCTGAGAGGATAAAAATCATATGGATCCACAATTCAAATGGGCCACACTAAATGGAACAATGGGGATGAGATGCTGACTATAGGTTTGTGTGTATCTTTTAACCCATTAATCAGGTCTAACTCACTAGGATGAAAACAAAAGACAAATCAGCCCCATTAAAAACTCAGGTGGACCGCACTCTGAACTAAGCAGTTTTTGGAGCAATTTTACATTGTTATCTTTTGAAGGTATTAGGAGCAATTTTGAAGGTATGAATGGGTCATATTCGGTAATACTTGTGCCCAGTTTTCAAAGCATCTATATTGTTATTGGTAGGCATACGGAAATAATATTGATATATGATATCATTATACGAGGAAAATATGGAGAAAATGATGGAATTTTTTAATGAAAATTTAAGAGATGGTAAAATACACATATTTGCATATTTAGGATTTTTTATTTTTTTTAAAAGTTAACTTAATGACATAATACGTTTTCGTTTGATGGGGGCAAAAAAATATGCACTGTGGTAATAAATCATTTCTACCATCCCATCAATTCCGTCTATTCATCCAACTAGCTAACCTTTCATCTAACCATCCATCAATATTCAGAATATTGACAGTACATGATATTTTATTAGAAATTATTGCCAATTAGAAAGCAAATGAAAGATTGTAGTCTCGATATCACACGTATTATGATAACAATAATTTGGCGATATTTTCAATATTATTATCGACAATTTGAACATTGCATGCAACCGTGCATTTATATAAAAATTTGAAATATTAATCTTTTTAATAAATAAATTTTTGACGATATTGATACATTAGTGATATTATCAAAATATTGCCAATATATTGGTAATGCAAGCGACACCTGAAATTTACACACAAAAAATATTGTCGATACATTGGCAATATCGACATATCCACTATACAAACGACACATCATAGACTGTGTGGCTCACTATGATGTATGTGTTTTATATCCACACTGTCCATCCATTTTCCCAACTCATTATAGGGTATGAACCCAAAAATGAAGTAGATCCAAATCTCAGGTGGACCACATCGTAGGAAAGAGTGGTGATTGAAAGCCGACCATTAAAAACTTCCTGAGGCCACAATTTTTGGATCAAGCTGATATTTGCGTTTTCCCTTCACTCAGGTATGTGTGAACTTATCAACAGGTTAGATCACGAAGAAATATTACGGTGGGCCTTAGGAAGTTGTTAATGATGAGCATTCGATCACCACTCTTTCCTATGTTGTGCTCCACCTTAAATTTGGATCTTCTTCATTTTCGCGCTCATACCTAAAATGAGGCTTAAAAAGATGATGGATGGCGTGGATATAAAACATATACATCACAGTGGGCCATGTAGTCCATCTGAACCTGTCCTGATCTGATTTTAATTGGACCTTATCCAAACCTGGGTAGACCCAATTCTGAACTTGGTCTGAAAGGTTAGACCCAAACCCGACCCAATCCCTTAACGGGTCCAATAAATGGGACCTGGATCCATTAAAGCCGGTTAGTGCCATTCATACCCTTCATCTGAATCCAGGCCATTGGGACCCTTCATCTACCTATGATGAAGGCTCATGAAAAGAATTACGCTGTTCTCAAACTCACTGAGGCCCTGTGAGAATAAGGGTGGGGACTTTTGCAGGGGGTCCACTGTGTGTGTTGTACATAATCCTAGCCGTTCAGACCCTTCATCTGCCCAGGATGAAGGGTCAGGACAAAAATTAAGGTGCTCCTGCAACTCAGTTGGGCCCAGGTAGGAATCAAGGGTTGTTAGCACACCATCCCCCCTTGTTCGCTGTGCTGTGGCTCTGTAGGGCCCACCGTGATGTAAGTGTTTTATCCATGCCGTTAATAATTTTTCTCAATTCATTTTTAAGGTATGAGCCAAAAAATTAAGTAGGTTCACACCTCTAGTGTACCACACCAAAGGAAGCTGGAGTGATAATGACACTCGCCGTTGAAACCTTTCTAAGGGCCACCGTGATGTTTTTTTTTTTTACCATCCAACTTATTCATAAGGTCATGTAGACGTGTATGAAGCGAAAAAAATAAATATCAGCTTGATCCGAAACTTCTCCAGCTCCTAATAAGTTTTTAATGGTGGACATTCAATTCCCAATTTGTGGTTCACTTAAGCCTTGTTCCTGCCTCGTTTTTCAGATCTTACCTTAAAATGATCTGAGAAAAACGATGAACAGCATGGATAAAACACTTACATCACAGTGAGCCCCACAGATCCCTGGGGTAGGACGCAATCCGCTTCCTAATTTTATATAGCTAGGATCTTCCAATGAGGGTGAGATTCATGGGTCATCAATGCATAGATTTGGATCATTGAACCGTGGACCCCACTTTATTAGGCCCAATAACTAAAGTGGCGCATGTGCCAAGTAAAAACATGCACACGCACAAGTTATCTAGCTGCATGCTGGCATCGCCGAACGTGTCATTTACATCTCTAAAATGACAAAAAAAAAAGTGGCCCAGCTGTGCAGATCACATCTCTAAAATGAGACTGATCGTCTCATTAGATGGGCGGACTGTCTGTAGGTGATCTACATCAAACTGCATCTGCAACTTCTCTACCACAATCTCCTGTACGACATCTGAACCGTACAAGAGGTGGGCCCCGCTATGAAAATTACCATTCTCAATTTGGACCATCCCTGGGCAGCCCATCCTAGATAAAATTAAAAATAAAAAAATAAAAATTAAAGGTAGTGGTCGGATTAGAACCGGCCCAGAAGGCGTATTGGACCCATGGCTGCACCAGCTCGTTATCCTTCCACTGTTGAGAGTGGGAGGTTGTCGCTGCTCTGTGAAACCAGCCTCACGCGGTGCCCTCCTCTTTAGGAACCGAGCCACCCATGTTTTCACCTGAGTCGCACGGTTCGCTACCAACTTGGAACGGGCGAGCTTAGCACCACAGCTCATGAGCCCTACCAGGACTGGGCTGGACCACCGTCCATCACCACCTTCAAGCTCCTGCTTAGGTTACAAGCCCACGCTACTGAGCTCAGCTGGTGGATTAACTAAGACCCGTACATTTTAATCGATTTTTAGCGTCACTTCCTCCGATTTGGGACTAATTGCTATGGTATTTGTGGGTGAATGGTTGCATGCGTGAGCTGTGTGGGGCCCACCGATGATATGTATGTAAATCCAAACCTTGCATCTGTTAACATCTCAAGAATCAATCCTATCAAAAACTCAGGTGGGACACGCCACTGGGAGAAATGTAGAATCAGGGCCACCTAAAATTTTGAATTTATTGAGTTTTGGTGTCTTTGGTATTTCTGGTGGGGGTGTATGACACAGATCGAAAATGGTGGACCCTACATTCCATTTGGAAGTTTCTGTGCTGGGCAGTCCCATATCCTCCATTAGTACCATTGGTGTGGCCCACCTGTGCTATTTAATGATAAGGCCATACTTTGGGATCTAGGGATAACATTGGGGTGCTCTAGTGGACGGATTGGATGGTACTCACGCATCACAGTGGCCCCTAAACGGAGATCGTAATTATCTCGAGTTTGAACGCATGAGATGTGGTACTTGCATATTTGCTATATGAATTTGGGATGAAGATAGGATTTAATCCATTGACCTTCCACACTTCATACCCTTTTAGAACCTTCTGAATGTGAATTGAATTTTTTAATTATCCAGATCATGAATCACAAGGGGCCCACTTAGTAGAAGTTTTATGGAACTGTAAACCCATTTTAACCTCGTAAAAAAAAAAAATACAAAAAAAAAATATGATGTGGGAGAAGAATCCAAGGATGTACTCATACGCAAACAATGAGTAAATTTTTACAAAATTCTCCGAAGCCTTTTGCGATCTATCCCATTGCATTTTATGAGATCTATAAATGGTGTCACATTGAATTATCTATCACATGAGGATTACAAGTTTTTCATTATATATATACATATATATCTTATTCATGCAGGGAGAAATTCTAATTGCTTTAATCTTTATTTTATATACAAGATGTAGAAACATTTATTTGCATGAATAGTACTTTTTGGTTCACATTGTCTTTTTACTTAAAGTCGTATCAAACCTAAAAATTTCAATTAGTAAATTTTTTTTAAAATGTTTTTGAATTTTTAAACCATTTGTAATCATTCTAGCTGAACTATACATTTTCTATCATTTTTGCAAAATAGCATTTTAATAATTATGATCAAGATTAGATTTCTTTGTTTTTCCTTCAACCTTTTTATTGGAAGAGTAGATTAAAAAAAAAAAAAAAAACATTGCCTAATGTACCTATCGAAAGATTAAAAGTGATATGAGCTATAATTATACGCACATGTAAAAAACTCAAACATTACTAGAACATGATAATGCAACATGATGACAATGCAACCATTGTCATAATTAACAAGAAATTGAAAAGTGCTATAAAAAAAAATGTTATGCAATGAGAAATAAGTCAGGCCACACGTGGAAACTTTTTAAGCCTTGACTATATGTTAGGCCCTTTCTTATATAGCCAGGACCATTTCCAAATAACTCAATCCTAACCCATCTGGCTAGCCTAAACTTAGGTGGGGTTGAACTAGTATGGTTGGGTTGAGGTTGGGCTCAGTCTTAAAATCTTCGAGTAGACCTAAGTGGGTAGGTTTGGGTTGAGGTTGGGCTCGATATGAAAATCTTCAAGAAGACCTAAGTGGGTTAGGTTTGAGTTGAAGCCTTAACCACTCTAGCCCAACCTGAACTCAACCTAATATCATAGGGAAAATGAACTATGAGGTTGGGGTGTGTGTGTGTGTGTGTGTGTGTGTGTGTGTGTGTGTGTGTGTGTGCATGCATGTGTGTATGAAGCAAGAGTTTTTAGCCAAGATAAAGGGTATTTGGTAATTTGCTATATTAGTGGGCATGAAATGTTCATGAGTAGGGATTTTAAACAACTTGCCTTAAAATGTTAGTTTACTGATTGCTAACTTAACCACTTGAGTTGCTTTAGGGCTGAGTATTTCTTTAATTGGGAGTCAACAGTAAAGACTATGGCTTTATACTAAGCCATCCCTAGCCCAAGCCTGAAAAAATTGGTTGGGTCCGAGCTGACCTGACCCAAACAAAAAAATTGATAATCCTTATCTTCTTTTTAAGTGTTCCTAATCTATCAATTGATCAAGTGGGTGGCAAGTGCAAAAAGATTTATGAGTTTGTAATTGATGATTGTAATTAGGGGTGGCAATGGGTGGGTTGACCCACAAGTTCAACTAGCTAAACTTGCTTTTAAGGTGGAGTTTGGGCTAAGCTAAATATTGGTTTTAACATGCAGAGATATACTTGAAAATTCAAAAACTGTTGAAAAGGGAATAAAATAGTACATATAACGGATGATAGAGGAAAATGATAACGAGATAATCAAATCTATCGGGTTTAAGGCTCGACTTGAGTAGTCAATTTCTCAAGATAAATTTGTTGTTATTTTTCTTGTAATTTTAGCAAGTGCGAACGAAGAAAATCTGTAAACTGTCTTCAGGATACAATGAATTCTTAATCCGAATTTCAACATGAAAATTTACACATTTAAGTTTTAGAATAATCTCTAGTTTTGACATCGATATGCCTTTAAAACGTTTAGAAAAAAATATAGTAAGAAATCAGATTCGAGAGTACTACACAGTAGATGGTTTTATCTGATTAATGAAGCGTATTAACTTTGGATTATAGTATTCAGGATTTATATCAATTGAAGGGTTATGAAGTTCTTCCTAAAGAGATGCTCATGTGCCTCTTCAAGACATCAATACCCATTCACAACAAACAATTTTCTTCCATGAAAGGAAATGACCATTTGTACTATGACAGTTATTTATGTATCATTTTAGAGAGAAATAATTATTTAATAGTATAAAACTGTACTTACATGTCCTAATCATCCTTACTGTTGCGACATGAGTGACATGTGACATGTGTCACTTGTACAACCATGTCACAATCACTCTCAATCAACACTAAGGTAAAAATACTTCACGGAACCCTAATTCAATTCAAGTTGCACCAAGTGCCAAAAATACTAAAGTTCTTTTAGCTCAATGCGTACATGCAAAATGGACCTAATAAAAAAAATGCTAAAGCAGCCCTAAAGTCCAGCGAGCGTAGACGGTGTGAACTTGAGGAGATTTGAACCCTAGTTGCAGAAGTAAAAATACATCTTCTTACCAACTAGTTATATATTCTTTTTTATAAAATATATTCATGATCAATATATTTATTTATATATTAAAAACAAACATTTATTTTAATGATAAAAATACAACAAAATAATAAATTATAAATAATAATAAAAAGATATAGAAAACTGATGCATGTTACTGTCGTTGTCTTAAAGATATATTTGCCCCCCACAAGAAGATGATCACTCATGCATTGGGTTCTTATCAAGTTTACCCCAAGGATATAACAACTCTCCTCCAAGATGAACGGCTTGAATCAGGTGTACTCACGATCCTAGCTACATGAACTGAAGAAAGCTCAAACGGACTTGCTCAGCGAGAACTTAAAGAAAAATCAGAGAGAAGATAGATTTTTCGGATGATTTCGCAAAGGAGATTAGATGTTTTTATAAAGGAAACATAGGTAGCCATTGGAGCTTGAGGCGTATGCAAGCAGCGTAATAATAAATACAAGTTTGCGCATGCCGACTCATTAATTGTTAGGTAGATGTGCAACAATTATTTATCTTAATGTGTATGAGTGCAAAACATATGTCGAGAAAATGATAACTGTCTAATCAAAGACACACCACACAGTGTCATGCCATGACTGCACGTGCGCGCATACAGGGTTGCTCCAATGGCATACCCTTGTTTTTCAATACAAAGGATAAGTGAGGGGTTTTCATATAAACGATTAGTTTTTCTAACAACTTTTCAATGTGAGACAAAATTAAACACAATTAATGTAAGTCCGCTTCTTAGATTTCTAGAAAACTACGACTCCTCCAAAAATAAACACATATCCATTAGTGGACTTAGATTCTATTGAATCTAATATCCAATTTACATCATTGTACCCTTCTAATAAAATTGGATATCTGGTATATCTGAGACTATAGCTACAAGTCTTTTTCAAGTATCTTAGTAATCTATTTAAAACATTCAAGTGATGTTTTCTAAGTTTACTTGTATATCTATTTAATTTACCAATTACATATTCAATATTATGTTTAATACAGTTTATTACATACATTAAATGCCCAATGACACTAGAGTACTCGAGTTATGATACACTATCACCTTCATTTTTATAAAAGTTTACATGTGTATCAAAGGAAGTGCTTGCAGGTATACAATATAGAATATTATATTTTCTTAGAATTTTCTCCATATAGTGTGATTGAGATAGAGTGGTCTTATTGGAGTCTTTCATAATTTTAATTCTAAGAATCACATCTGCATATCGCAAATTCTTCATGTAAATTATGAACTAAGTAAGGACTTAGTTTCATTCACTACATTAATGTTAGAATAAAAATTAGCATGTTATCAACATACAAATATATAGTAGTACATGTATTTTCAAATAGCTTATTGTACATACGTTTATCTGATTCATTAATTTAAAAATTATTTGACAATAACACTTTGTCAAATTTCTCATGCCATTATTTTGGAGCTTGCTTGAGTCCATAAAAAGATTTAATTAGTTTGTATACTTTGTTTTCATCATCTTTTATTGGAGACTTTCATAATTTTAATTCCAAGAATCACATCTGCATATTGCAAATTCTTCATGTAAATTATGAACTAAGGAAGGACTTAATTTCATTCATACATTAATGTTAGAATAAAAATTAGCATGTCATCAACATACAAATATATAATAGTAAATGTATTTTCAAATAGCTTGTCGTACATACATTTATCTGATTCATTAATTTGAAAATTATTTGACAATGACACTTTGTCAAATTTCTTATGCCATTATTTTGGAGCTTGCTTGAATCTATAAAAAGATTTAATTAGTTTGCATACTTTGTTTTCATCATCTTTTATTACAAAGCTCTCGAGTTAGTCCATAAAAAGATTTAATTAGTTTGTATACTTTGTTTTCATCATCTTTTATTACAAAACTCTTGACTTAGTCCATGTAGATCTCGTTCTCTAATTCTCTATTTAGAAAGATAATTTTCATATCTTCTTGATGGATCAAAAGATTGCGCTTAGAAGCAATAGCTATCAATACTCATATAGTTATGATTTTAGTGATCGATGAATATTTGTTAAAAAAGTCAATATATTAATTTTTTTGATAACCCTTAGCTACAAGTCTAGCCTTGAATTTCTCAACAGACTCATCTAGCCTAATCTTAGTCTTAAAAATTCATTTGCAACCTATGGATTTGCTACCCAAATGTAGGTTTACCAATTTTTAAGCATTATTGTACAATATAGACTCCATTTCACTATTAATGGCTTCATTCCAAAAGGTTGCATTTAGAGAATTCATAACTTTGACATATGAGGATGAATCTTCTCGTATAGGAATGTGTAAAAGTCAGGTTAAAAGCTTGTCTCAACTTTACCTCTCTTACTTCTTATAGGTTCCAATGACTCTTATTGTGTCATTCTCTACATCAATCATTTCGGTCAAATTTACCACTTCTACGGAAAAGATAGTCTTAGATTTAGCTGAGAATCTATTCTCAAAGAAATCGACATCTAAGAATTCAATAATGGAGTTGGCATAAATATGATTATAAGACCTTAAAACTTAAAATGTATAAGTCTTGTTGTTTTGTGCATAGCCTAAGAATGCACAATCAAGAGTTTTATTTCTTAATTTAGTTTTCTTAAGTAAAAACAATCTTACCCTGGCTAGGCACCATCACATTTTAAAATATCTCAGGTTTACATGTTTATTATTTTACAATTCATAATGAGTTTTATCAGAAAACTTTTAAGGTAAACGATTTAAAATATGACATGCAGTAAGGAAGGTTTCTCCCCATAAATTAAAGGGCAAACTAGAACTAAAAAGTATAACATTTACCATGTTCATTAGAGTTATATTTTTCCTTTGAGCTATTTCATTTTGTTAAGGTGAATATGAAGCAGTTACCTTATGTATAATTCATTTTGATTCACAATAAGATGCGAAGTCATGAAAAATGTATTCTCTACCTCGATCGAATCTAAGTACATTCACCTATTTTCTAATTGATTTTCCACATCATTCACAAAGGCTATGAATTTATATTTTGCTTCATCTTTACACTTAATCAGATATACATTTGCATATTTGAAGAAATCATTTATGAATGTAATAAAGTATTTCTTTCCTCTATGAACCGTGATATTTTTAAGGTTACATATGTCGCTATGAATCAAATTTAGGACTTTATTATTCATTTCAACTCTTTTAAATAGTTTTCTGGAATGTTTAGATTGTACACATATTTCACATTTATTTTGATTTTTCATTTCCACTATATGAATAAGCCCCCCACACTAATCATGCTTTCAAGAGAATAATATTTCACATGACCTGGTCTAGCATGTCACATATTAAGAGATTCAAGTAAGAGAAAAAACTAGCATCATTATCATTCATAACATTGAGTTTGAACAATCCATCAATTACATAGTATTTTCCAACAAAGGTACCGTTCTTAGTGATAACACATTTTTCAAATTCAAAAACTAACTTAAACTTATTCTTATCAAGAGTAAATTTAGAAACACGATTCTTCTAAAAATCTGGTATATGTAGCACATCAACAAGATTTGTCATATTTTCATAAGAAAGCTTCAGGCTCACATTTCCTTTGCTAGCGACATTTATCTTGGACGAATTTTTCATGAAAATGTCTCTTGCATTCTCTGCCTTCTTGTAGGAGAAAAATGCACCACAGTCGTACAAAGATGCTTGGTGGCACCTGAATCAACCCACCACTCACTTGAGCTACAAGCATTGAGTGCTTCAGTAATAGCCCCCATAAACTTTCTACAATATTTACATGGTCATTTTATTTCTTATTGCCTTTGCAAAGCCTATATTGCTTAGTAAAGTCTCCATTTCTTCCACACATATAGAATTCTTCATTCTTCTTATTATTTTCGTCTATTTTCTTGTTTCTTTGGTCATGTGGATGTTTTTTCTTTTGTGGTACAGAACTTATATTTTTTTGCCCTTGTAGTTATTCTCAACAAGGTGAGCCTTAGTTACAGATTGTAGATTTGAAGAATGTTTATCACGATTTCTAACTTCATCTTCTATAAGTATGTGAAGAATGAGGTCTTCCAAGCTAAATTCATTTCTCTTATGCTTCAAAATTTTTTTATACTCCTTCCAAGATGAAAGAAGTTTCTTGATTATTACAGCAGCTTGAAAAGCTTCATCAATCACTATACCTTTAGACAAGATTTCATGAGCTATCTTCTGTAAATCATGCACCTGACCTACTATAGACTTATTACCAGATATTTTAAAATCAATATAATAACTAATTACATACTTCGTTGTTCCAGCATCTTTCGTTTTTAATTTATTCTTAAGATGATTCCGTGGTTCTTTGGTGGTGGAGAGATGATAATAGATATCATAGTTCTCATTTGTCATTACATTAAGAGTATGGTTTCGGCACATATAATTATCATTCTTTCATTTCGATAGTTAAAAAGATTTCGCTAGTTTATTCGCCTCAAGTAATAGAGTAAAATCTTTGATAACGTAAACTAGCTTGAGAGTAGTCAGATAAAATATAATTTTCTATTGCTATATCTTGAAGTTCTTTCCATTAAAAAAAAAAATCAATTCTAAGAGTCTCAGATAGATTTGCCCCCACAGAAAGATGTACCACACCAAACGGCCCCATGCGTGCACGTGCAAGGTTGCTCCCATGACATGCCATTATTTTCCAATACAAAGTATAAGCGATGGATTTTAATATAAATGCTTAATTTTTCTAACAATTTTTCAATACGTAATAAAACTAAACACAATTAAAACAAATTAATTAAAAAAAGAAAAAACCTTTTAAAAATTCCAACGCCGCGTCTTGCATACCGATCCGGTACCCTAGCAGGGGGATGTGGACCCGCGTTCAGTTCGAGAAAAAATGTCGCGCATTGCAATCCCAAGAGAATGTCTCATCAATCATATCAAGAGTCAAGTACTCCATCCCATCAAGTCAAGTACAAGCAACCATCCCCCTCTTACATCACCCTTACCTAAAGTCAACTTTCCCATCACCTCACCATCTCTCTCCCATCACTTCTCTTACATCACTTCCTCTCTCATCTCTTTTTCTCCAAGCAATCCCTCCATGGAGCAACCCACGTCCATGGCTCCCATGAGAGAGCTAGTGTGGCCCACCTCCCTATCTCCCATCTCCACCATCCAATGATCATCTCCACCGTTGAAATTGTCTCTTTGGGACTCTATCATGCATTGGCGGAAAAGTGAAGCACAAGGAGATTGGCATTCCAACGGACCGAGAAGATCAACGGTGGGTGCTCATTAGGCTAGACTTCTCATGTTTTGATGATGGTCCAAGTGAGGCCTACCGATTGATGGTATGGATCTCACTTTGGACCCTAGGTGTGGCCGATGACCCACCTTGATCCTCATGATCATTCCATGATGGGACCATTCTCCATGGACCCCATCATGATGTTTACTTTCCTTGCATGAATAGAGGTCATCTAGACCTTCCATTTTGGTGGAGAAGGAATCTCCACCGTTGATCTTTGATTTGGTGGGCCCACATGTATTGGGACCCACTTGATGTATGATTGAATGCAAGGGAGGGCTCATAGTGGCGGAGCCCTCCATCACACGTGTCCCATCTCTCTCTCTCTCTCTCCCTCTCTTTTTTTTTTCTTTCTATTATATGCGATGATGTGGCCATGTGGCCCACTTGGATGGACCCCACTTTGATGTATGTATTTTCCATGCCCTCCAACCCCTTCTTTGGTGGCCCACATCCATAGGTGGGGCCCACCTCAATGTATGTATTATGTCCAGACTGTCCAGTGTCCAGGGACGCTAGACGTTGAATGGAAAACACAAATATGAGCTTGGTTTAAGACATTTTAGGGTGGGCCACTTGTATAGGCCCTACCTTGATGTATGTATTCAATCCATGCCATCTATCCTATTTACCCACTCATTTTAGGCGTTGAGCTGAAAAATGAAGCTGATCCAACTTTCAGGCAGGCCATACCTTAGAAAACAGTGATTTTCACCATTTAAATGCACTTAAAATTTTCTACACTTCGAAAGATGCCCAATATTGGGCTTGATAGATTGCTTATGGAGTATAGGACCCATTGGGTGGGGCGGATGCTTTCGATGCTGGCCCCACACTTGAAAAACCTCAAAGATTTAGTTTTCAAAAAAAAATAATAATAAGGAACATATGCAGCAGGCGCTGCTGCTGCAGGCGCAAGCAGCGCTTGCGTCATTACGGGTAGGCGGAAGGCAAGGACCCATGGCCCCTGCCGTGGGCCCCACCATGATGTATATTTGATATTCACACCATTCATCGGGTGGGCCACTCCCTGAAGTAGACCCACTCCAAAAATCAGCCTGATTTAGGACTCAGGTGGCCCATTTCATCCAGGTCAACGTGACCTTATCAACAGGTTGGATGGCATATGAACATTATGGTGGGCCCCACGTGGGACCCACTACTGATGGATATGTCCATCTAGGCTGCCCGTCCAGCGTCCAGAGGTATGGACACTGGACCCTTTGCAATCTCGCGTACACACACACACACACTTATATATATATAATATATTATTATATAATACAAAATATTATATTAATAAATGTTAATGGTGGGCCACTCTTACGTGGGACCCACATTTAATAATGTATTCTGTCCCATCCACATGTAATTGGACAGTGAATCTAGAATATATAAAATATATTATATTATATCTAAGTGCATAATATATATGATACATTAATATTATTTAATATATATTATTATGGTGGGCCACGTACGTGGGACCCACCACTGATAGATGTGCTACATCCAGCCGTCCATCCATTTGGCCATCCCACCTCAAGGCTTGAGACTAAAGATGAAACTGCTCTGATGGTCAGGTGGACCACACTACAGAAATCAGGGGAGAATGAACGTCCACCATTGAAATCCCTTTAACGGATCCTAAAAGTTCTAGATCAAATGATATTTGTTTTAGCAGGGACTTGTGAACAGATTTGGGTGGAAAATAAATCTTATGATGGCTCTGTGTGGTTTAAACAAGTGGGAAGCATTACCTCCACTGCCATTTGTTGTATGGTCCAGATGATCTTTGGATATGATTCATTTTATTTATTTATTTATTCATTTATTTGATGCTCTGTAATGATCTCTATTGATGGATGATTAGCAAGGCATATTCGATCGACCAATTGATTTGGCCCATTCGAGTTAACCCATTTGATTCGGCCCATTCAACTTGGCCCATTCAACTCGGCCCATTCGACTTGGCCCAGTTGATTTAACCCATTATTGTAGCCCATTTGATATACATATGGCCCATTTGTCGGGCCCACCTTGATGTATTTTGTGGCCCATTTGTCCACTTTGATGTATTTTGTGGCCCATTTGTCGGGCCCACCTTGATGTATTTTGTGGCCCATTTGTCCACTTTGATGTATTTTGTGGCCCATTTGTCGGGCCCACTTTGATGTACTTTGTGGCCCATCCGTCAAGCCCACTTTGATGTATTTTGTGGTCCATTCGAAGTGCCCACCTTGATATACTTGTGACCCATCTGTGAGACCTACCTTGATATATTTATGAGACTCATTGGTACGGCCCAATGATGCGGCCCACTTGTTGTACATGAGGCCCATTGGTGCGGCCCATTAACACGGCCCAACTTGATATGATAAGGCCCATGTGCAGAGCCCACTTGCTTGAATATGAGGCCTATGGGCAAGGCCCATTGTGATATGTATTAGGCCCATTAGTGCGGCCCATTAATGCGGCCCACTTGATGTATATGGGGCCCATTGGTGCGGTCCGTGGACACGGTTCACTTGATGTATATGAGGCCCACTGGTGCGGCCCATGTGATATGGCCGACTTGATGTATATGAGGCCCATTGGTGCAGCCCGTGGATGCGATCCACTTGATGTATTTGATGGCCCATGGGTTGAGGCCCAATGTGATGTATATAAGGGCCACGATTGAGGCCCAATGAGATGTATGTGGGGCCTTTGTATAGGGCCGAATGTGATATATATGAGGTCCATTGCGATGTGTGATTACTCCATAATGTATGTAATGATTATTATGGTGGGTCATGCCTTGGGAGTAATGTTGGTTAAATGTCCACATTGATGGGCAATGATGGTTGGATGTCCACATTGTGACCTTCCCTTAGGCCTTGTTAGGCCCATTCTGATTCCGATTGTCATGACCGATTTGCCGATTCTGATTATCGATCGTTTCCGATTGTTGTGACCGATTTGTTGATTCTGATTATTGGTCAATTTCGATTGTCGTGACCGATTGTTGATTGTTGTGACCGATTTGCCGATTCCAATTATCAGGGCCAAGTATCGAGGTCGATTTCGATTTGTCGAGGTCGATTGTATAGGCCGATTCTGATTGTCGAGGCCGAGTATCGAGGCCAATTCCGATTTGTCGAGGCCCATTATGATGTATTTGAGGCCCATGGGCAAGGCCTATCGTGATGTATTCATAGCCCATAGGTAAGGCCCACTGTGATTTATTCATGGCCTATGGGCAAGGCCCATTGGGATAGGTATTAGGCTCATGATGCATGACTCATTTGATGTATTCGAGGCTCATGTGTAGGGCCCATATGTCATGTATTTGAGGCCCATGAGCAGGGCCCACCTTTTGTGTATATTTGGCCCTTAAGTAAGGCTCATTGTGTTGTATACTAGGCCTTTGTGTGAGGCCATGGGCCCATTAAATGTTTAGGCTCCATGTGGGTCATTCCTTGGGGGCAATGTTGGTTAAATGTCTACATTGTCGGAGCCGATTGTTGATGCCACTTATCGATATCAATTATGAGTACATGATAGCATAACATTATGATACATGCCCATACGCATCATCTGCATGCTTGTTATGAGATGTGGTTAATTATTGCATATGTCATTGAGTATGTTGTTATGAGACTCCCTGATAGACGGAGGTTATCTCAAATGAGCGCACGGTATGCGCAGGATTGATGCATGACTGGTTCGTATGACTCATGCATCTTGCATTATGATTATTGCATGCCCTAGCGACATCAGAGCCGTAGCCTCCACAGGCATATCATGGATGGCCAAACGGGACACCAAAAATTTGTTCTAGCATCGGGCTGCCATAGATGGCCCTGGGTGAAAATCTCTAAACCCTCTTGGTACCAGAGGACGCCCCAACGTCGAGACCGAGTGGATACATGAGCGCCCGAGTGCCGAATACCAGGAGGTCGCGTCTCCTACTGTGTCGTGGTCAGTTGAGAGGGGGTGTGGCCTTACCCGCCTAAGGGTAGGGGGCATAACTAGGCTGAGTTTGACAAGTTCGTGAATGGGTCCGCTATCGACGTGCCGGATAGGTATTGACAGACTATTGGCTAGGCGGATAGTGAGGTTTATTACGCTCACTTGGACTGTGTTGCTGGGAGAGGGGCAGTGCCATTTGGAGTGTACTAAATCCCGGTGATGATCCCAAAGATGAACAGTACTAATATATGGACTTATTGAGGAGGAGTTGCATACTCAACTATTTGTTACGTGTACTTTCGCAATGGCCAGGATTTCGATTGGGGCGCCCGACTAACCTGAGATTAGGAGTTTACCACATTGAGCCTAACTATCCAAATTTATGTATGAGACTGGTTTGGATAGAAGTCCCTTGTGATGGACCCCATAGCCTGCGATACTACGTACTATCATCCCGACTTCACACTCCAGCATGGTCATTCCATTCGCACCGCATATTGCATTACATCCGCGGCATATGACATTTTGGGTTACTGTGTTTCTGCATTTATATGGTTTAGATACGGCTGATGGTATTCGTGAACTCATCAGGAATTGTATATTGCATTGCATCTTTGGCATCTGATATTTAACTCTCTTCAACTCATTTGTATAGTTGGTCTTTAGCTATGGATTTTATCTATAGCCTTTGCCCAGTTTTCTAGTAGTGATTATTTGACTCATGGACTTGTCAGTATTTTCGCTTACTCTGATAACGTATGATTCATGACCTTGCGCCTATTTCGACATTGTATGATTATGACATTGCGTTGAATACTTAGCACTTATCTTGTGCACACACTTACACCACCCTCTAAGCTTTCTATAAGCTTATGCACGATAGATGCGTGCAGGTGATGTTAGGTTATAGCAGTGTTGAGCTTGGAGCGTGCAACGGTCTTCTAGAGCTTGACTTTCGATTTATGTATTTCCCTTTCAGCATTGTACTCAAATGATTATATTAGTAGATATATGATGATGATGTTGCCTTTGTGAATTGGGTAATCTTGTGATTATACTTATTACGAGTTAAATGTATAAAAAAAATTCTCCTTTTAAGATCATAGGATCAGAATCTGGTGTATGGACGTTAGGAGCCGAGAATAGGGTACCATGGAGGCTGTCGGCATTGGATTCGGCGATCGGGATTCCTGTGAATCTGATTTTTGAGTTTAGGGCGTGATAGAAGTTGGTATTAGAGCATAACTTAGGAATACCTGAGGATAACATCATATATTTGCTGATAGCTACCTTGCACTCTATGATCGTTGAAAACTTAGAATGATTAGATCTCCGAGTTTGAATAACTTAGAGATTTTCTAATATAGCTCCTATTGTTTAGATTATGAGGCTGCATAGTATTCCAGTTTCGATTATTTTTTATCCAAGATCCGAGGTTCAGTATAGTCATCGTAATACTGGTGAGGTATCTTGGGAGCGCGATGCTGAGGTTCGTGGGTGTTATCCCCATCTCTTGGGTGTTAGATGCTGTTGGTATGTTGTGTTATGATTATAACTCTAGCGATAAGGTTTCCCACCCTTATGAACTTTGTATTGGTTGAGTCATGTTTTAAATTTTGAAGATAAAATTTTTATTAGGAGGGGAGAGTTGTAAGGCTTGTATCCTAGCCCGTACTGTTCCGTTGGCTTTCGCAGTCCTCCGGTCTAATTCCGGTGACTCACGATCTGTAATCGATAGTTGTGCATGACCTTGAGTCATATTCCATTTTCCAGAGTTGCCTCGACCCTTGCGGTTCCAACGCTGCATCTTGCATACCGATCCAGTACTTTGGCAGGGGGATGTGGACCCGCGTTCAGTTCGAGGAAAAACGCCGTGCGTTGCAATCGCAAGAGAATTTCTCATCAATCATATCAAAAGTCAAGTACTCTATCCCATCAAGTTAAGTACAAGCAACCATCCCCTCTTATATCACCCTTACCTAAAGTCAACTTTTCCATCACCTCACCATCTCTCTCCCATCACTTCTCTTATATCACTTCCTCTCTCATCTCTTTTTCTCCAAGCAATCCCTCCATGGAGTAACCCACGTCTATGGCTCCCATAAGAGAGCTAGTGTGGCCCACCTCCCTATCTCTCATCTCCACCATCTAATCACCTTTCCATCCTAAAAATCCATCATCCTAGCCCTTCATTTCTCATCCTCTTCATCAGAGTGAGACACAAGGAGATTGGTGTTCCAACGGACCAAGAAGATCGAATGATGGGTGCTCTATTAGGCTTAGATTTTCTTTTTTTGATGAAGGGCCAAGTGAGGCCTACCGATTGATGGTATGGATCTCACTTTGGACCCTAGGTGTGGCCGATGGCCCACCTTGATCCTCATGATCATTCCATGATGAGGCCATTCTCCATGGACCCCATCATGATGTTTATATTTCCTTGCATGAAAAGAGGTCATCTAGACCGTCCATTTTGGGTGGAGAAGGAATCTCCACCGTTGATCTTTGATTTGGTGGGCCCACATGTATTGGGACCCACTTGATGTATGATTGAATGCAAGGGAGGGCTCATAGTGGCGGAGCCCTCCATCACGGTACACATGGCAACTTCATAGCTGTTCACTCCCAAGTATAGGGTTGTGATGTAGTAATAAACTCGGTGAGACCGAGGTCGAATCCCAAGGGACCGAAACCTGTACATAATCTGAAATTAAGTAGAAATAGAAATAGCCTAAGATAAAATCTAAATCAAATATAAATTGATAAATAATAGTGAAATACTAATCTAAAACTTAAGGAATTCAGAGGAAGGAAACTAGGGATTCAGAGGATCCACTTGTAGAGATCAGGGAGATCTTATGCCTGCATCAAGAATCATGAAAATCAAACTGAACTTACTTGATCTAGTTTTCATGAGATGAAAGGTATATGAATTAGAATGGATTCCATCACTAAACCATGCCCAGGAGACAAAGCAAACAACAGAATTAAACTAATTACCAACCAATCAACAATGCATGAAAGTTAGGAAGGATACCGTCATCCAACCATGCCCATGAGACGATGGTGAACAACAGGGCTTCCTGACGTCATAAACATCAAAAGGAGGAAGAAATACTCAAAGCCATCGCAGATCTATTGTAATTTCAGTCACAACAAACCATTAAATAAAACTGAAAGTATTCCTTTTAATTGAACTAAAATCAACATCAGTCAGTCTAGCATAAATCAAAGGCATAGAGTCAGTCCCATCACGCCACAAGCTTCACCTCTTAGCCCTAGCTAAGAGGTTTAGCCTAACATAATCAGACTAAATCTCAACATCATTCATTAAAAAAATTAAAAAAAAATAAAGAAAATATATAAAAATTTCTCAACACTTCTCTCTCCACCTCTCTTTCTCTATCTGACGTCCCTTGTTCAAGCACACCCCCTTCTCCACGTTTTGGAACTCTTTTTATAGCTGCTGGAGTGGTGGAAATCGGATTTGTGAAGCTATCGCGCGCGCAGCGAAAGCCTTTTCGCAGCCAAGTTTGGGGCTTCATAACTCTCGCGTTCCTTGCATTATTTCTGTAAAATCAATGTCTCTGGAAAGTATTTTGGCTGGCCTACACAATGGACTGTTCAGATCTGCCATATGATCAAAGATGGTGGGCCACAACTACCTGAAAAATCAGATTTCGCGGACATGCGTAGCCTTTCGCACGTCCGGTGCTGACGTGATCGGTGGGCTCCACAGAGGTGTTTTTAAGAAAATTCGCCCCGTCCATTTGATTGCCCTCGAAATTTCGGTCAGAAACAGATGGTTTTTAATGTCCATTGACTCAGAATCAGAGAAGAAATCATTCAAAAATTAATTTGAACGTTGCAGGGTAGTCCACTTATGGCCTCTGTATCACGCACATGTGCTTGCATGGGTACAAAAATTCAGCATAGGTTTGAAGTATTTATGGCCCTCTATAAGATGGACGGTTTAGATTATCCGTATGCTCACTCTGTGGGGCCCACTAGCGTCCGTAAAACAGACGCCGTCCGTCCATTACACAGTGCCAAAATGGAAATTTCTGTTTTGGAAAGAAGATGCGGGTCAGCTGTGGCTAACCGGTTTGACCCGGTTTGATGCACCGTGAGTGTACGTGTGCTGTGCACACGCACTCGCGTGAAGTGGGACCCACCTTGCTTCTTTAGGTAAATCCACATCGTCCATCTGGTTTCCCGTCTAATTTAATGGGTTGAGACCAAAATTGGAGTATATCCAGATATCAGGCGGGCCCACATAACGATTCAAGGGGCTGATCTGTCCGTTGGGGCACTTCCATAGTGATCCGAGGGCTGAAATTTGATATGTACAGTTAATTTATGGCCCTCAGGCCATGTATGAAGTTTTGAGCCAATCAGATGGCGGGAACTATGTGATCTTACATTCTTCACCAATTTCGGGCCTCTTTAACGTGAATGACTTGATTTCCTCGGATCCCTGGCATGTAAATTCTTCAGTCTTGGTTCTCTGGAGTGCCTCCCTTGCTCTGGTGACTTCGGAGTGTTAAATCCACACTTTTAGCACCCTTTTTCAGTCCATGCTCGTAAATACACTCTGCATCACAAACACGATTAAATCGGGCCATTAAACGGTATCATGCTTGTAAATCCATGCAATAACTGGGTCTGATATGCAATATTTGACCCACAACACAACCCCCAACCAGCATTTTGCTAGTCCCGAGCAAACAGCCTCCGTAGTACCCCATTCTCGACTCCCAGCATCCATATGCCAGATTCCGATCCTGGGATCCTACAAGAAGGATTTTATTTTCTTTTTTCAATGTACATTTAACTCATAATAAGCATAACCACAAGTTTACCCAAATCACAAAGGCAGCATCATCATCACATATCCACTAATATAAATATTTGAGTACAATACTAAAAAGGGAAAGACATATATCAAAATCAAAGCTCCAGAAGACCGCTGCACGCTCCAAGCTCAATGCTGCTACAACCTAACGTCACCTGCACGCATCTATCGTGCATAAGCTTATAGAAAGCTTAGAGGGTGGTGTAAGTGTGTGCACGAGGTAAGTGTCAAGCACACAAATATTAGAGTAAGCGGAAATACTGACAAGATCAGGAATTATTAGAGTAAACAGAAATATTGACAAGATCATAAATCATACGATAACAGAGTAAATAGAAGTACTGACATGTTCATGAATCATATGATATCAGAGTAAATAGAAGCACCGACAAGTTCATGAGTTATATAATATCAGAGTAAATAGAAGCACTGACAAGTTCATGAGTTATATAATATCAGAGTATGCAATACAGAGAAATTATGCAAAGGAGGAGTCAAGGAGAGCCAAATATCAGATGCCGATGGTACAATGCAATATATAAATCTTGCTAAGTCTGTCTACGCCATATAAGTATAGAAAACATAACAACCCAAAATGTCATGTGCATGCGGATGCAATATGCGATGCGAATGAAATGACCAAGCTAGAGTGTGAGGTCGGGATGATAGTACGTAGTATCGCAGGCTACGGGGTCCATCACAAGGGACTTCTATCCAAACCAGTCCCATACCTAAATTTGGATAGTCAGACTCAATGTGGTAAACTCCTGATCTCAGGTTAGTCGTGCGCCCAACCGAAATCCTGGCCATGCGAAGGTACACATAACAAATAGTTACGCACCACCAGCCCGAGTGGATAGTGAATGAATGAATATGCAATTTCTGCTCAATAAGTCCACATATCGGTACGGTTCCTCTCTGGAAAATCACCGGGGTCTATTACACTCTAAACCAGATTGCCGCCCCATCGCGTACAACAAGGTGAGTGGAAGAGACCTCACTATCCGCCTGCCAATATCGGGCCCGGCTCGTCGATAGCGGACCCATTCCTCGAGCTGGTCAGACTCAGCCTAGCATTGCCCCCTCCTCTCGAGCAGGTAAGGCCGTACCCCCTTCCAACCGACCACGACACAGTGGGAGATGCGGCCTAACGGTATACGGCCCTCATGCGCTCATGTATCCACTCGGTCTAGACGTTGGAGCAACCTCTGGAACCAAGAGGGTTCTGGGACTTTCACCCAAGGATATCTATAGCACCCCATGTAGAACAGATTTTCGGTGTCCTATCTGGCCATCTACGAAATACCTGTGGAGGCTACGGCCCTGATGTTACTAGGGCGTACGGTGGTCATGTCACACAAATGCAAGATGCATGAGTCACATAGTCCAATCATGCATCAATCCTGCGCATGTCGTGCTCTCATGTGTGGCAACTCCGCCTATCAGGGAGCCCCATAAGCAACCTGCCCTATGGCATATGCAATGGTCAATCACAAATATACAGATGATGTGTATGGCCATGTATTATGATGCTATGCTGTCATATACTCATAATTGGTATCAATAACCGGCATCGACAATAGATCTCGACAATGTGGACATTTAACCAGCATTGCCCTCAAGCAATGACCCACATAATGCCTAATATATAATAGACTCATGGCCTCACACATGGACCTAATATACAACACCATGGGCCTTACTCAAGGGCCACATATACACAACAGGCGGACCTTGCTCATGGGCCTAATACATATCACAATGGGCCTTGCCCATAGGCCATGAATACATCATAATGGGCCTTGCCCATGGGCCTTAAATACATGACATGTGGACCCTACACATGGGTCTTGAATACATCAAACGGGCCATGCATCATGGGCTTAATACGTGTCACAATGGGCCTCAACTACGGGTCGCATGTACATCATATAGGTCATGACAATCGGCCTTGGCAATCGAAATCGGACTCGACAATCGAGGTCGGCCTCGACAATCAGCCTTGACAAATCAGAATCGGCCACGATAATCGGGACCGGTCAATAATCGGGATTAGCAAATCGGTCATGTCAATCGGCCACGGCAATCGGTCATGATAAACGGCCTCGATTGATAATTAGAATTGGCAAATCGGTCACGCCAATCGAAATCGGCAATCGGCCACGGTAATCGGGATTGATCGATAATCGAAATCGATAACTGGAATTGGCAAATCGGTCACGTCAATCGAAAATCGGTCATAATAAACGGCCTCGATCGCTAATTGGCAATCGGCCACGACAATCGGAATCGGCAAATCGGCCACGTCAATCGAAATCGGCAATCGATCATAATAAACGGCCTCGATCGCTAATCAGCAATCGGCCACGACAATCAGAATCGGTAAGAATGGGCTTAATAAGGCCTAGGTCACAATGAGGACATCTAACTATCATTGCCCATTAATGTGGACATCTAACCAACATTGCTCCCAAGGAGTGGCCCACATAAGGGATTCATATGCAACGTAGCGACCACATATACATCATATCGGGCCTTGCCCATGGGCCTCAAATACATCACAATGGGCCACGACTCATGGGCCTCAAATACACAATAGGTGGGCCCTACACATTAGTCTCGCATGCATTAAATGGGCCACGTATCTGAGTCTCGAATACATCGAATGAGCCACGCGATAAGGGCCTAATACACATCATAATGGGCCTCGTGTACATCAAGTCGGGCCTCATCATATGAGCCTCATGTACGCCAAGTGGGCCGCATCAATGGGCCGCACTAATGGGCCTCATCATATGAGCCTCATGTACGCCAAGTGGGCCGCATCAATGGGCCGCACTAATGGGCCTTACCTTTATCAAGTGGGTTGCGCCATCTACACCATTCATCTATTCCTACGGATCATTTTAGAGTATTAAAAATACATTTAAATCTCATGGTCTGCACTTCAAATACCATGGTGATAATAATTCCCACCACTAGAATTCTCAAGGCCCACCTTAACACTTATTTCTCGTACAATCTGTTCATGAGGGCACACAGACCTGCAAAAAAACAAATTTCAAATTGATCCGGAACTGCTGTGACCCCAAGAAGGGTTTTAATGGTGTACGTCACTCAACACTGTTTTCTTGCAGTGTGGTCCACTTGATATAGATCTGTATTATTTTTAGTCCCAAGCCTTGAGACGAACTCACCAAATGGATGGACAGTTCAGTTGCAACACACATCGGTGTGTAGGTCCCGCCGTCCAGCTATGAGGACAGTGTAGCTAAGACCCCCATGCCACGGTGGTCGTTATGTAAATGGATGGATGGTTAGATGGAGCACATCCATCACACGTGCCAGCAGCCCCACAAATATCACAGTGGGCCAGGAGGTTTCAACGGTGGATGTTATCCACTGCTGTCCAGCAGCGGGTCCCATCATCAGGATGGCTGAGGTGTACATACACATCACGTGGGACCCATGCAACTTGTTGACATCAGTCAGCAGGTGGGTCCCCATCAAAACAGTTGGACGGCATAGATATTACACCTGCATCATGATAGGCATCCATCGTCCATGAGCTGGACGGTGGATGCAACGCATCACCAAGGTGGGTGCCAGGTGGTGGCCCACCGCAACTGCTGCATACAGCAGCCGTGTGGCTAGCTGCTGGCTAGCACACACCAGCCAACCTGCTTTCCAAAATAGGTGGGTCCCACATGGGCCCACACGTACGGATCCATGCTAATATAATATTACATTATATCATATATCATATTATATTATAATATAATAATATATATCCATGAGAATATCTCATACATATATAAATATATATATTATAATATACATGAGACTCAACCAGCGTCCAGTCTGATGGACGCGGGATGAAATGCATTCATTCATGTGGCCAACCGTCCAAGCAATGGACGGTGAGGATCCACCTGTACGAATATACATCTATATGTATGTATATATAATATAACACTATATCATGTTATATTAATGTAATATAATATAATACTATAATATATACATACCATTATATATAGATATATATTTATATATATATAAATCCAACGTCCAGTAAGATGGATTTTGCACATACATCATGGCCAAATTTGGATCAAGCTAATGTTTATTTTCTTCCGTCATCCGGGCTTGTATGACGGTCCGGTCATGCAGGCCCCTAATTGGGATTAAGGTGGCCCATTCGTCGGGTGGCATGGATAACATACACACATCATAGGTGGGTCATAATTATAGAGAAGGAGAGAGGGATATCGGCGATGATGGAGGGGCCCTGCCACTATGGGCCCCTCTTTGTTACAAAGTGTACATAAGGTGGGTCCCCAATATATAGTCCCTTAAATCAAACAAATGAATGAAAGACAAAATTTAAGATCACCCACCATCTCCTTCTTGCTCCCTAGGCTTACGTTGCTCCTTAGCTTCGATCCTAATGGAAGAGATGGAGTTTGGATGGCTGATATGGGAGATGAGAGGATTAAGAAGTGGGTCACACATAAAATCTTCTCATGGAGGTTTTGGGAAATGCTTGGACGTGGGATTGTTTTTCTTGTGGTTTGGGTTGCTTGGAAAGGAAGGGAGAAATAAGAGAGAGAGAAGATGGGATGGAGTGATGAATGGGAGAGAGATGGATGGGTGGTGTAAGAGTTTGTTGACTTTGGGGTATATTGTGTAAGAAGGGGCATGGGCTTGTGTAAGAACTTTTGACTTTAGGGGTTGCTTGGGGATGGGTGTGAAGTGATGGTCTACTTAATATGTATTCAACCCTTGATGGGATTGATTGATGGATTGAGGTGACATGTTGTAGAGATTCTCTTAGGTTTTGCAACGCACGGCGTTTTTTTCGCACCGAACGCTGGCTCACATCTCTTGGCCAGAGTATCGGATCGACGCGCTAGTCACAGCATCAGAACCGTGGTGATGGCGCGGTCGCTAAGGTATAAGTCTTGGGGTGAGTCAACTCGAATTGACGGCGTGTGAATCAGGGTTGCGCGCAAATGCTGGTTAAGTGTATTGGGACTCACTTGATGTATGATTGAATGCAAGGAAGCGCTCATGTGGCGGAGCCCTCCATCACATGTGTCCCGTCTCTCTCTCTCTCTCTCTTTTTTTCTTTCTATTGTATGCAATGATGTGACCGTGTGACCTACTTGGATGGACCCTACTTTGATGTATGTATTTTCCATGCCCTCCAACCCCTTCTTTGGTGGCCCACATCCATAGGTGGGGCTCACCTCAATGTATGTATTATGTCCAAACCTGGACGCTGGACGTTGAATGGAAAACACAAATATGAGCTTGGTTTAAGACATTTTGGGGTGGGCAACTTGTATAGGCCCCACCTTGATGTATGTATTCAATCCACGCCATCTATCTTATTTACCCACTCATTTTAGGCGCTGAGCCGAAAAATGAAGCTGATCCAACTTTCAGGCAGGCCATACCTTAGAAAACAGTGATTTTCACCGTTTAAATACACTTAAAATTTTCTACGCTCTGAAAGATGCCCAATATTAGGCTTGATAGATTGCTTATGGAGTATAGGACCCATTGGGTGGGGCGGATGCTTTCGATGCTGGCCCCACACTTGAAAAACCTCAGATATAAAGTTTTCAGAAAAAAAAAAATAACGAACATATGCAGTAGGTGTAGGCAGCGCCTGCGTCATTACTGGCGGGTTGCAGGCAGGGACCCACGGCCCCTGCCGTGGGCCCCACCATGATGTATTTTGATCATCAACACCATGCATTTGTTAGGTTCCCTTTGGGACAGTGGGCCCCCAAATATCAGCCGTATACACAGCTCAGGTGGCCCACGCCACAGGAAACAGTGAGATTAAACATCTACCATTGGAACCCTTTTGGGTGTCACAGAAGTTTTGGATTAATATGGAATTTGTTTTTCCTTTCATCCAGGTCAGCGTGACCTTATCAACGGGTTGGATGGCATATGAACATTATGGCGGGCCCCACGTGGGACCCACTACTGATGGATATGTCCATCTAGGTTGCCCATCCAGCGTCCAGAGGTATGGACGCTGGACCCTTTGCAATCTCGCGCACGCACACACTTATATATATATAATATATATTATTATATAATACAAAATATTATATTAATAAATGTTAATGGTGGGCCACTCTTACGTGGGACCCACCTTTAATAATGTATTCTGTCCCATCCACATGTAACTGGAGAGTGAATCTGGAGTATATAAAATATATTATATTGTATCTAAGTGCATAATATATAAAATACATTAATATTATTTAATATACATTATTATGGTGGGTCACGTACATGGGACCCACCGCTGATAGATGTGCTACATCTAGTCGTCCATCCATTTTGCCAGCCATCTATCCTTTTGGCCATCCCACCTCAAGGCTTGAGACTAAAGATGAAACAGCTCTGATGGTCAGGTGGACCACACTACAAAAATCAGGGGAGAATGAACGTCCACCGTTGAAATCCCTTTAACGGATCCTAAAAGTTCTGGATCAAATGATACTTGTTTTAGGAGGGACTTGTGAACATATTTGGGTGGAAAATAAATCTTGTGATGGCTCTGTGTGGTTTAAACAAGTGGAAAGCATTACCTCCACTGCCATTTGTGGTATGGTCCAGATGATCTTTGGATATGATTCATTTTATTTATTTATTTATTCATTTATTTAATGCTCTGTAATGATCTCTATTGATGGATGATTAGCACGGCCCATTCGATCGACCAATTGATTCGGCCCATTCGAGTTAACCCATTTGATTCGGCCCATTCGACTAGGCCCATTCAACTCGGCCCATTCGACTTGGCCCAGTTGATTTAACCCATTGTTGTAGCCCATTTGATGTACATATGGCCCATGTGAATAGGCCCACTTTGATGTATTTTGTGGCCCATTTGTCGGGCCCACCTTGATGTATTTTGTGGCCCATTTGTCCACTTTGATGTATTTTGTGGCCCATTTGTCGGGCCCACTTTGATGTACTTTGTGGCCCATCCGTCAAGCCCACTTTGATGTATTTTGTGGTCCATTCGAGGTGCCCACCTTGATATACTTGTGACCCATCTGTGAGGCCTACCTTGATATATTTATAGGGCTCATTAGTATGGCCCAATGATGCGGCCCACTTGTTATACATGAGGCCCATTGGTGCGACTCATTAACACGGCCCAACTTGATATGATAAGGCCCATGTGCAGAGCCCACTTGCTTGAATATGAGGCCTATGGGCAAGGCCCATTGTGATATGTATTAGGCCCATTAGTGTGGCCCATCGATGAAGCCCAATCGATGTATATGAAGCCCATTGGTGCGGCCCATGGACGCGGTCCACTTGATGTATATGAGGCCCACTGGTGCGGCCCATGTGATATGGCCGACCCAATATATATGAGGCCCATTGGTGCGGCCCATGGATGCGATCCACTTGATGTATTTGATGGCCCAAGGGTTGAGGCCCAATGTGATGTATATAAGGGCCACGATTGAGGCCCAATGAGATGTATGTGGGGCCTTTGTATAGGGCCGAATGTGATATATATGAGGTCCATTGCGATGTGTGATTACTCCATAATGTATGTAATGATTATTATGGTGGGTCATGCCTTGGGAGCAATGATAGTTTAATGTCCACATTGTGACCTTCCATTAGGCCTTGTTAGGCCCATTCTTATCGATCCCGATTGTCGTGGCCGATTGCCAATTTCGATTGACGTGATTGATTTGCCGTTCTGATTATCGATATATCCCGATTATCGTGGCCGATTGTCGATTCCGGTTGACGTGACCGATTTACCGATTCTGATTGTCGTGACCGATTATCGATTCCGATTTATCAATTCTGATTATCGTGACCGATTGTCGATTCCGATTGACGTGACCGATTTACCGATTCTGATTGTTGTGACCGATTGTCGATTCCGATTTACTGATTCTGATTGTCGTGACCCCACTGTGATGTATTCGTGGCCTATGGGCAAGGCCCATTGGGATATGTATTAGGCCCATGATGCATGACCCATTTGATGTATTCGAGACCCATGTGTGGGGCCCACATGTCATGTATTTAAGGCCCATGAGCAGGGCCCACATATTGTTATATGTGGCCTGTGAGTAAGGTCCACTGTGTTGAATATTAGGCCCTTGTGTGAGGCCGTGGGCCCATTATATGTTTGGCTCTATGTGGGTCATTCCTTGGGGACAATGTTGGTTAAATGTCCACATTGTCAGGGTCGATTATTGGTGCCAGTTATCGATACCGATTACGAGTATATCATTCGATACTAATTATGAGTATGTGATAGCATAGCACCATGATACATGCACATACGCATCATTTGTATGTTTGTTATGAGATGTGGTTAATCATTGCATATGTCATTGAGCGTGTTGTTATAAGGCTCCCTGATAGGCGGAGATTATCTCACATGAGCGCACGGTATGCGCAGGTTTGATACATGACTGGATTGTATGACCCATGCATCTTGCATTATGATTACTATACGCCCTAGCGACATCAGGGCAGTAGCCTCCACAGGCATATCGTGGATGGCTAGACGGGACATCGAAAATTTGTTCTAGCATCGGGCTGCCATAGATGGCCCTGGGTGAAAATTTCTAAACCCTCTTGGTACCAGAGGACGCCCTAACGTCGAGACCGAGTGGATACATGAGCGCCCGAGTGCCAAATACCAGGAGGCCGCGTCTCCACTGTGTCGTGGTCGGTTGGGAGGGGGTGTGGCCTTAACTGCCCAAGAGCAGAAGGCATTGCTAGGCTAAGTTTGATCAACTCGTGAATGGGTCCACTATCGACATGCCAAATAGGTATTCGCAGACTATTGGCCAGGCGGATAGTGAGGTTTTTTATGTTCACTTGGACTGTACAGCTGGGAGAGCGGTAGTGCCATTTGGAGTGTACTAAACCCCGGTGATGATCCCAGAGATGAACTGTACTGATACGTGGACTTATTGAGCGGGAGTTGCATACTTATTCATTCATTCATCACTATCCACTCGGCTAGTGGCGCGCAACTATTTGTTATGTATACATTTGCAATGACCAGAATTTCGGTTGGCGCGCGACTAACCCGAGATCAAGAGTTTACCACAATGAGTCCGACTATCCAAATTTAGGTATGGGATTGGTTTGGATAGAAGTCCCTTGTGATGGACCCCATAGCCACGATATTATGTACTATCATCCCGCTTCACACTGGCATTGTCATTCCATTCGCATCACATATTGCATTACATTCGCGGCATATGGCATTTTGGGTTACCTATATTTCGCATTTATATGGTTTAGATATGACATCTGATATTTTGACTCTTTATGACTCCTTATTTGTATAGTTGATCCGTATCGCGTATTCTAATATTGTTCCTCATTTGTATAGTTGATCGGTATCTGTATTTCGATATTGTTCCTCATTTGTATAGTTGATCCGTAGTGCGTATTTCGATATTGTTTGACTCATGGACTTGTCGATATTTTCGTTACTCTGATAACGTATGATTCATGACCTTGTGCCTATTTCGACATTATATGATTATGGCATTGCGTTGAATACTTGACACTTACCTTGTGCACGCACTTACACCACCCTCTAAGCTTTCTAAGCTTATGCACAATAGATGCGTGCGGTGATGTTAGGTTGCGGCAGTGTTGAGCTTGGAGCGAGCAGCGTCTTCTTGAGCTTGATTTTCGATTGATGTATTTTCCTTTAGCATTGTACTCAAATGATTATATTAGTAGATATGTGATGATGATATTGCCTTTGTGAATTGGGTAATCTTGTGGTTATGCTTATTATGAGTTAAATGTACAAAAAAATCTTCCTCGTAGGATCCCAGGATCGGAATCTAGCGTATGGATGCTGAGAGCTGATAATGGGGTACTATGGAGGCCGTCAACTTGATTCGGCGATTGGGATTCCTATAAATCCGATTTCGGGTTTGGGCGTGACAACACAGCTTTTATTTATTTTTCAAAACAAAGAATTAGTGATGAGTTTTAATATAAATGTTTAGTTTTTCTAACAACTTTTCAACATAAAACAAAAATCTACAAGAATAATAATAATGATAATAATAACAATTATATATGTGTGTGTGTGTGTGTGTATAGGGAAAGGTACTATGCGCTCGACCTCACGAGTCCGTCCCATGAGGTCGAGCTGTGTGGGCCCCACCGTGATGCGTTTCGAACATCTACCCCATCAGTCAGATGCACCATTCCATCGTGGGCCTAGGTCTCAAAAATCAAGTCAATCCGTGACTTGTGTGGGCCACACCACATACAGAAGTGGGGAGGGGCCGTGCACCATTAAAACATTCATAATCATTTTTTGGGCCCACCGAGATGTGGTTTGCAAATCCAGCCCATCCATTATGTGTGTCCCACTTGGATGGGGGTTCGACTAAGTTTCAATAGCATTCAAACTCGTGGGCCCCACCAAGTCTTTTATATGTTTTAACGGTGTCTTCACATGATTTTAGATGGTATGGCCCACCGGGTTCCGTATACGGCTGATTTTGAGATATCCCGTAATTTAAAGGGGACCCATCAAATGGACGGTGTTGATGGTCGACATGCATCACGGTTGGGCCCACACGCTCGACCTCATGGGAGCTTATCGTGAGGTCGAGCGCATGGTACCTTTTCCCATATATATATATGTAATGCCCTAAAATTTGGGGTCGAGCATAACTCGGCTCCCGAGTTTCAAAAACATCACTTATGCAACATATGGAATGATGGATGTATGTTTGTATGAGTGCATAAAACATGGAATAGATTAAGCCAAACTGCAAACATAATCCAGGGATAAGTGGAGTCGCAAGCGGAAGACTTAAAGAAATATATGTGTACATGTGTAAGTCCCTGTGATATGTATGCTCTGCCAGGTCATAATTACAAGTGTTTGTTTTCAAACTATAAGTATCAAAATGAAATCATCTATTACAAAAGAAACTCAGAATCCCCGTAGATCAGGACACGGCTCACATGAACCCGCCTGAGAACTGCATAAAAGAAAACGCATCCTCATCATCCTCATACTCTTGCTCTACCTCAGGGATCGCATCATCATCTGCATCTAAGACAGTCTGGTTGGTGTTGAAACACCGTCCCAGAATGTGGGAGTGAGTGATCAACTCAGTGGAACTATACAGTAAAAGTTAACATGTTATCAAATCAATCAAGCAGTAATGATAAGGCAATACAATCAAACACGTCCTAATTACTCTTGTTAATGCAAGGATGTATGTAGAAATGATGCATGCTCTCGCCTGCACTCCCTCAGCGTCTTCATCTTACGATACGCATGACAACCTCTCGCAGTGCCCACGACGCCAAAGCACATGCAATGCGGTGCATGAACATGATTACCAAGTTGTTATTAGTCCTTTTCATACAGCAGGATTGGGAAGCTAAGGTACCTTCCTCATATCAATTTCCAAATGGTGATCCATTCTAGGGTCGTCAGTCCTAGACAATCTCATACGATCATATGGTTCTAGGTCGCTGCAAAGGGCTCGTCACCAATCAATGCATGCCTATCATACCTTAGTTACTACCCTAAGGCTCGTCGCCTTAATGCAGTATCAAGGTATGCTCGAGGTCACTACAAAGGGCTCGTCACCAATCAATGTAGGCCGACAGCGCGAATATAGTGTCTCATACCACCATAATCGGCTCACGAGTCTGGTGTGCTCACTGGTCACTACGGGGAGGCTCGTCACCCCAGCGTAGGCCGACAGCTCGACCACGGTGTCCCATACCACCATGCCTGGCTCATGAGTCTTAGCGGATCAAGGTACAATGGTTAACGGGATTGCATTGGTAAGTTTGGTACCCTAGATTCAAACAATAGCGTCCATACATGGTGCACATCCACCGGGACAATCGGGTTACTTGACGAACTCAACTAGCACGAGCGCACGTTGAGTTGAATGACATAGAGTGCGCAAACACTCCGTGTGGCCAAACCACTGCCGTCAACCCTAATACGACTCGGGTTCGTCAAACACGTCCTACGTGGCGAAAACAACCTCGGCCACGAACTCAAGGTTTGTTACCGATTTCCTGGACTATTTCATAGTCCCAAACACATTCAGGTATAACAGATATTCATACTAGCAATTCAAACGGTAATGGATCAACAATTCTAATCATACAGTATATGAGCATTTGATGAATATCAACTTAACATAGATTTACACATAAGTAGAGTCTGAAGTTAAACAACAAAGAATGTAAATTGCATGTAGGAAATCATACACATCAATAAGATAGTTGAGAATCTCTTCTCAACGCCCGTAAATAGGATAATATATTACACACTAGATCATTCAGACATTTCTACAAACACTTAGACTACATATTCCAACATACATGACGTATGTTGGTGATAACACACATTTAGACAATTCCTTTCGCCAAGGAGTTGATACACATACAACTAGCACAAATACACGACAATTAATCATGGCAAACACATGTTCGTATTTCATACATATACGATACTTTCTACATATACAAGGAATACACAAATCTCAATATAGCTCATATATATCAGGAACGCAATATAAACATCGCATTTAACATGTGAAATTGCACCCACAACAATAATAAACCATTAACCGACATTGAAAGCCTTGAAAACCATAACCTATACGAATATAGTCCGCACCTTAAACCAGAAAAAAGCACACCGATCTAATTCAGACGAGAAGTCTTCGTCAACGGCGACTAGATAACCTAAGGCATGAATAAAATGAGCTACATCAACACTTAGACTATTCTAAGCTCCAAAACAGGTTAGGGTTTGATTGACTTACCCAAGAATGAACTTAGAATCGCCGGAATAACGATTCAGAAGTGATGGTTTAGGGATGCAAAGCAACAAGGAAGAATCTCAAGATGATTCACCAACTTCTCTCTCACTTTCTCTCTCTCTCTCTCTCTCTCTCTCTTAGCTAGGGTTTAGAAAATTCGTATGGAATTTGAGAGTGAGGGTTTAAGGTCTTTATATAGGCCTAAAATTGATGAAAATAGCCCCAGGGCCAAGGTATACTTAGGTTATAACCAAATCGGGTCTATTTCGATCCAACGGAGCGCTTTTGGTGGTCCCTTCTCCACGTGCAGTCGGACTTAAGCTCACTGACCATAGATCTAGGTCAGGCTGAGTTTTTGTACCGATCGAATTTACAGATCGCTCATAGCAGACCAATCTCAATTCACCGGTCACCGAAACTCGATCAGGTCCACAAGCACTATGACATGCCTGGGCCATCTTACCTGATCCAAGGGTAAATTTAGGTCAGAATCCAACAGTCAGATTGCTTAAAATCGTCGCGCAAGCGAGGTGACTCAGATTTCATAATTTCATATTTAATTTCTCACCTTTCTCACCCTCCTTACTTTGGACTCAAGCAAATCAACTCAGGACATCATCTGGACTTAATTTTTGAGGTGATTGTCAAGCCCAACAAGGTGATCATAATTGTCTAAGATCATCGCTATCAGACTTTCGACGCGCGGTCCAGGTCCGATACAAAGTTTCCAAGTACTCCCGAGAGCAACTGGATTTAGCGTTGAATCCTAGATTTCAGGGTAACATAGCGCTAACGATTCTACAGGTTTTGAGTCTTAAAGATCAAATTTAAAGTGATTGGTACTAATTTCACAAGTAATCGAGTTTAGTGCTAATTAACCCACATATAACTTCTAAAGGCTTTGAGGTAGTACTCGAGTCTTTGCACGAAATTTTCTGGGTCATTACAATCCACCCCCCTTAAAGAAAAATTTCATCCTTGAAATTCGTACCTTCTCATACTCCTCAAGGATCTGAGGGTAGTTCTTTTTGACCTCAGCTTCAGTCTCCCAAGTAGCCTCTTCTTCACTGTGAAGCGTCCACAGTACTTTCACAAGAGGGATGACCTTACTACGCAATATCTACTCCTTCCTATCTAGGATACGCGTCGGTCGCAGTACATATGTGGCATCCTCGCTCAATTGCACCTTTTCCCAACTGATAATATGCGAAGGATCAGGAACATACTTCTTCAGCATAGAAACATGAAATACGTTATGCACGCCCACAAGTGGTGTGGGCAAAGCAAGGCGGTATGCTACCGCTCCCACTCGATCCAGTATTTGAAATGGACCAATAAATCTCGGCGTGAGCTTCCCCTTCTTACCAAACCGCAGGACTCCCTTCATAGGGGAAACCTTAAGAAATACATGGTCTCCAACCTCAAACTCAAGCGGTCGCCGCCTCGTATCAGCGTAACTCTTTTGCCTGCTCTGGGCTGTCAGAAGTCGACGTCGAATAATGTCAACTTTCTCTGAAGTCGCCTGAACCAACTCTGGGCCAATCAAACTACGCTCGCCAACTTCTGCCCAGCAATGCGGTGCTCTACACGGGCGACCATACAATGCCTCGTAGGGAGCCATGCCGATACTCGCCTGGAAACTGTTGTTATACGCGAACTCTGCATAAGGGAGACAGTCATCCCAACTGTCCTTGAAATCTAAAACACAAGCTCGCAACATGTCTTCCAGAACCTGATTCACACATTCCGTCTGCCCGTCTGTCTGCGGATGAAACACGGTGCTGAACTTCAATTTCACACCCATCGCTTCCTGGATACGAGTCCAGAAGATAGATGTGAATCGCGTGTCTCTGTCAGACACAATCTCCAAGGGAACTCCGTGCAGACGTATAATCTCCTTGATGTACAACCTAGCCAACTCGTCTGCAGAGTTTGTAACTCAATCGATAAGAAATGAGCCGACTTTGTCAATTGGTCGACAATCACCCAAATAGAGTCATGTCCCTTCTTCGTTCTCGGTAGCCCTGAAATAAAATCCATAGAGATGAAGTCCCACTTCCATTCTGTTATGGGCATGGGCTGAAGTAGTCCAGGAGGTCGGCGATGCTCTACCTTGACCTGCTGGCACGTGAGACAATGAGATACAAACTCAGCAATGTGAACCTTCATGTTATCCCACCAATAAGATCTTCTCATATCTTGATACATCTTCGTGCTACCTGGATGCATCGCAAGATTAGAATTATGGGCTGACTCGAGAACCTCCCGCCTCAAGTCAGGAATGTCTGGGACACATAGCCGGCCACGATATCGTAGGCCCCCATCTAAACCAACACTCCACTCGGAGTCCTCATTTGTACCAACCCGCTCTCTCATCTTCACCAAAAGCTCATTATCTGCCTGAGCTGCAATGATCCTCTCGTTAATGAGGGGTTGTACTCGAATGTGTGCGATAACCTCATACAACTCTTCCACCGTAAGTTTTTGCTCAAAATCTTGCACAAACTCCATCATGCCCCATTCAGCTATCATTAGCGGAGCCGCAAACTCTATAACCTTCTTGTGACTCAACGCGTCTGCCACAAGGTTTGCTTTGCCAGGATGGTAAGAGACATCAAACTTAAAGTCTTTCAATATTTTCATCCATCGGCGTTGCCTCATATTCAAGTCATGCTGCGTGAAGATATACTTAAGGCTCTTGTGGTCGCAAAAGAGCTCGAACTCCTCTCTGTAGAGGTAATGTCTCCAGAGCTTTAATCCGAAAATGACAGCTGCCAACTCCAGGTCGTGTGTAGGGGAATTTTATTCGTGTTTCCTCAATTGTCTCGAAGCATATGCAATCACCATGTCCTTCTGCATAAGGACATAACCCAGACCAATGCAAGAGGCGTCAGTATATATCATATACTTAAACCCTTGCTCTGACAATACTAGCACAGGGGCGGACGTCAACTTGACCTTTAGCTCCTGAAAAGCTATTTCCGCCTTTTCATTCCAAGCAAACTTTAAGTCCTTCCGTGTCAACTGAGACAACGGTCTGGCTATCTTCGAGAAGTCTCAAATGAAACGTCGATAATAGCCTGCTAGACCCAGAAAGCTTCTCACCTCAGTAACTGAACCAGGCTACTTCCAATCCTGAACTGCAGCTACCTTAACGAGGTCGACAGTTATCCCTTCCTTGGACACCACGTGTCCTAAGAACTTGACTTCCTCCTTCCAAAAGTCACATTTCTTGTATTGTGTAAAAAGTTGATTCTTCCTGAGAGGATCCAAGACCATTCTTAAGTGCTCCTTGTGCTCTTCCCGACTTGTAGAGTATATCAAAATGTCATCGATAAAGACAATGACGAATTGGAACAAAAATGGCCGAAACACCCTGTTCATCAGATCCATGAACACGGCCGGTGCGTTCGTAAGACCGAACGACATCACAAGGAACTCATAATGGCCGAAACTAGTCCTGAATGAGGTCTTCTGCACGTCCTTATCCTTGACACGCAACTGATGATACCCTGACTGCAGATTAATCTTCGAAAAGTACCGTGCCCCCTTCAACTGATCAAATAGATCATCGATTCTGGGCAAGGGATACTTGTTCTTCATTATCACCTGATTTAACCTACGATAATCTATACATAATTGCAAGGAGCCATCCTTCTTCTTAACAAACAGAACAGGTGCTCCCCAAGGAGACACACTAGGTCAAATAAAACCCAAATTCAACAAGCCATCTATCTGCTTCCTCAATTCCTCCATTTCACTCGGGGGCATGCGATAGGTGGGCAAAGAAATGGGTGCCGTACCAGGCATGAGATCGATAGTAAAATCAATCTCACGCTGAGGGGGTAATCCAGGATTCGACTCGAGCACATCTTCAAAATTCCGAACTACTGGCGTGCTTTCAAATGTCGAACAGCAATTCTCTCCAACGGAGAAGTATAATAACCAAAATAGAAAGGGTAACTGACCTGAACAGGGAAAGTAAATGTCTCGCCCTCAGGTCCATGGACTGTCACCAGCCTAGCTTCACAATCAATCTCTGCTCGCATCTTTGTGAGCCAATCCATACCCAAAATGACATCGTAATGATATAGAGATGCGACAAACAGGTCAACAAGAATCGATCTGCTCCCTAGATCAATCAAACAACCCATACAAATCTTGGTAATATCAGAGGAGGTCCCTGTACCAGTAGTGAGTGTCACTCCCTTCATAGTAATAGTGCCCAAACTTAGGCGCTTAACTGCCGCATATGATATAATAGAAGTAGTGGACCCGGTATCCACCAACAAGAAGACGAGAATACCTTAGATGTGAGCTGTAACCTCAAAAGATCTCGGTGCTAAGTCAGCCCCAGGCGCTTCAGTTGTAAGCACGTGAACTCGAGCCTGCTGTGGACGATTCGGCGGTGGTACCATAGGCCGTTAAGGTGGCCTGAAACGAGGTATAGAAGGCCTAAAAGATGGGTGAGCTGGTGTTGAACGAAGGGGTGGAGTTGATATGACCTGAGGCATCGGACGGCTGATCCTCTGTGGTGGAGTAAATCCACTGTCCCGCATTCGCGTAAAGCAATTACGATCCAAATGCCCAATCTTCCCACAGTATGAACAACACAAGTCAGAACGCATCGGCTAAGCCGGCGACGCAACACGTCTCAGAGGAGAATCTACCCGCGGCCTCTTGCTGAGAAATAGTGTACTCAGAAAGTCAGGTCGCGGTCTGGGAACCATAGGTGCTCGCATACGAGACGACCTGTCCCCGTCCTGCTCAGCTCGTAGGGACATGCTCACCAACTCAGCATAAGAAGATATGCTAGCACAACACATCTTCGATCGAATCTCAGGCCTCAACCCCTCAGAAAAATGCCGCATCCGCATCGGCTGATCACCCAGAAGCAATGGAGCATATCGACCCAGCTCAGTAAACCGGTTCTCATACTCAGTCACCGACATCCCTCCCTGACGGAGGCGAAGGAACTCACTCTCCTTCTCGTGTCGGTAAGTGACCGAAAAATACTTCTCGTGGAAGCGTGCCTCAAACGCCTGCCACGTCCACTCAAAACCCTCCGCAACTATGCGGAGAACACTGTCCCACCATAAACTGGCCTCCTTCTCAAACATGAAGGAGGCAAGCTCGACCTGCTCAGCCTCAGAACAGTGAAGCGGCCTCAGCATCTTAGAGATGCGATCAATCCAGTACTCGGCCTCCTCGGGTCTATGAGAACCCGCAAATGTGGGAGGTCGTAAGCGTTGGAATCGCTCAAATGTGCCGCTAGCACTAGCGTTCCCAGATGGGTGCATAGGTGAAGCAGGTGGAGTCGCCCCCATCGACTGAGCAAAGATGCCAGCCATGGAAGACAAAAACTGCTGCTGCTGCTGCTGCTGGATCTGCTGCTACTACGTTAACAGCATCATCTGCTCTAGCCTATCAGGAGGCGGAGCAGACGAAGATGCATAAGGTGTCGATGCGGATGCACGATTCTGCTCAGGAACAGAAGGCCCATGGGTGGTATCATAGAGTCGGCCAGCGGGGCGGCTGGGCCGAGAGTCCGGCCCAACCAAAATGAGACGGGTGGATCTGCCGGCTATCGCCAGGGAGAAAACCCCGGCAAGCGACTCGCCTAAAGAGAGACGGGCTGAAGTCTTCGAGCCCTTAGGAGGCATACCCTACATTCAACAGAGGATGCAACCTATGAGATTCAACATCCACATAATCCACCCACACAGCATTTACATCACAACTCATGGAAAAATAACATGCATTTCATTTAATAAAATTATCGCAATACAAGAAGTGCGGCATTACATGGATCGCGACAGAGAAAGCATGCGAGCTAATACATCTTAAGCTTCAAACCATAAAATAACTTCCAAACTACTACGCCTATAACGGCTACACACAATAACAAATAACAAAATAGAGCAAGAGATGACTACATCTACAACTACTCGTCGAAATCAGGAGATGGAGGAGGGGCACCCTTATCTTGCAGACAACACAAGATAGACTTCAGAGTTCGAGACATCTTCTTGAACTTATGTTTCACGAGGCCTCGAAGATCCATAATATCCTGGCATAGGACAGCCCGACCCTCCTCAAGCTGAGCTACACAGGCATCCCTGGCGGCCTGATCTACGCCCTGCTCCAGTGCCATAGGAGGAGAACTCTCACTCATGTCATGTGCCTCCACTTCTTCCTCGTCCTGCTCTTCTTCTTCTTCTATCTTAACTCCACCTTCCTCATAACTCTCTTCCTCATCGCTCTCAATCTCGTCCTCACTTTCTTCAAGTGAGGCTTGTTGTCGACGAGGCCCAATATCCATCTGATTAAGAGTCATCACATTAATGTAACAGACAGGTACCGACTTTTCCGCCCTAAGTCTGTAGCCAAACTCATGTGCAAGCTTACAGATGAGTCAGCCAAATGGGAGCGATTCGGTCCTCCTATTCGAACAAGCGATAAGGACAATCTGACGCAAGATGTATGTTGGCACACACAGCTTCTCTCCTTGCCCCACCTGATATAGGAAATCTACCATCAGGCGCGTACACTCACTGTTGTTGCTCCACCTTGGATAAACATTGAATGTGCAGATGTAGTGAAGCAAGCGGAAGTCGTCCGTCATGTTGGTTGCTAAAAGGCTTCTGTTAGGCTACCATTCGACCAGACCACCACACAAGAACCGCGTGCAATGATCCCTTTCGCACACACTACTCAGATTCTTCTCACTTTAATGAACCTCGCCAAGCGGCACGTTCAGAAGTCAGGATATCAAAGCAACGTTGATCGTGGCCTCCCTATATTTTTCGCAAGGGATCTTGAACTGCAATGGCTCTAGTGAAGGTTCTCGAATGTGGGCATAGAAAGCTCGGACAGTACCCACATTGGCACGGTATTCGCCCTCGAACAGCGGACACCAACCGGCCCCTTCCAGGCGCTCCAATAAGAGATATTCTCCAAATAGCCGCGGATCTACATGAGCTTCAAAAAGGACCCTACGGCCCTCATAAACTCCATGAGATAGCTCCGCCAACAAGGTTCTTCCAACGGGAGACTGAGGATCGAGATCCCGCTTTGTCTGAAACTCTCGAGTGGCGGTCGTGCTCGCGGCGGCACCTCTCGGCCTCCGTGCACGGGTTGGGCGGCTAGGCCTGGCTTCATCAACGGGAGCTCTCTTCTTCCCCATGAAAGAGAGAATGGAGGAAATGAAAAATATGGCCGTAACAAGCTCGAATAGGGCCATGGAAAATGAGAGAAAAGAGGAAAATGGGAAGAATGGTGGGGCTCCCACGAATTTGAGACTCAAAGGAAGGATTTGAGTACTCAAATGGAAAGAAAAGAGAGGGAAAACAGCAATGGAGATGGGTTTTGAGATGGGTAGAATGGGGATGCACGAAAATGGAAGAAGAAAGGGTTTGGGGAGGGATTTTTGTGGGGTTTTGAGAAAAATTTCAAGAAAAGGGAAGCTTGGACGGTGACTTTGTGAAAGAAGGAGGGTTTTAGGAGGGGGTTAAAATTGAGCAACCATGAAGGAGTGGGCCACACTAGACCCCACATGCGTCGGCCCCAGCCGGCCCGCTGGGCGGCGAGGGCTCGCCGAACCGGAGAGGTCATCGCCGGTCTCTGGACAGTCCGGCGATGACTAACCATTTGGGTGAGGTCCTCCTACCCCCTAAGTTTAAAAATGATGTGGGTCCCACCCTGGGTCCCCTTGGAATTGCCCCGATTGGCCCCTAGTCCGATTCGACGCTTATCGAGCCGCTATGAATAGAATCTGATACATATACACTATTACCGACATTCTAATGGTTGGAAAGGGATGATACACCATCTAAACTCATCAATGGATGGTCTAGAAGAGATTTGGGGTCACTATGTGTGATCAGGAGTGCGCACAGACTCGATCTCGGCGATCATTTTCAGTAAACTTTCGCCGATAGAAACAACAGAAACACATACACATTCTACCATAAACTCACACCCTCCTACACTAAGGTGGCGACAGCGTGCAGTGTGTGACCATAACCCAGGTCCGGTTTAATCCAAATCATGCTCTGATACCAATTTATAACACCCTGAAATTCGGGGGTCGAGCATAACTCAGCTACCGAGTTTCAAAATATCACTCATGCAACATATGGAATGATGGATGTATGTTGTCTGTATGAGTGCATAAAACATGGAATAGATTAAGCCAAACTGCAAACATAATCCAGGGATAAGTGAAAGACGCAAGTGAAAGACTTAAAGAAATATATGTGTATATGTGTAAGTCCCTATGATATGTATGCTCTGCCAGGTCATAATTACAAGTGTTTGTCTTCAAAATACAAGTATCAAAATGAAATCATCTATTACAAAAGAAAACTCAGAATCCCCGTAGTCAGGATACGACTCATATGAACTCGCATGAGAACTGCATAAAAGAAAATGCGGCCTCATCATCCTCATACTCCTGCTCTGCCTCAGGGGTCGCATCATCATCTGCATCTAAGACAGAGTCTGGTTGGTGTTGAAACACCGTCCCAGAATGTGGGAGTGAGTGATCAACTCAGTGGAACTATACAGTAAAAGTTAACATGTTATCAAATCAATCAAGCAGTAATGATAAGGCAATACAATCAAACACATCCTAATTACTCTTGTTAATGCAAGGATGTATGTAGAAATGATGCATGCTCTCGCCTGCACTCCCTCAGCGTCTTCATCTTACGGTACGCATGACAACCTCCCGCAGTGCCCACGACGCCAAAGCACATGCAATGCGGTGCATGAACATGATTACCAAGTTGTTATTAGTCCTTTTCATACAGCAGGATTGGGAAGCTAAGGTACCTTCCTCATATCAATTTCCAAATGGTGATCCATTCTAGGGTCGTCAGTCCTAGACAATCTCATACGATCATATGGTTCTAGGTCGCTGCAAAGGGCTCGTCACCAATCAATGCATGCCTATCATACCTTAGTTACTACCCTAAGGCTCATCGCCTCAATGCAGTATCAAGGTATGCTCGAGGTCACTACAAAGGGCTCGTCACCAATCAATGTAGGCCAACAGCAAGAATATAGTGTCCCATACCACCATAATCGGCTCACAAGTCTGGTGTGCTCACTGGTCACTACGGGGACGCTCGTCACCCCAGCGTAGGCCGACAGCTCGACCACGGTGTCCCATACTACCATGCCCGGCTCATGAGTCTTAGTGGATCAAGGTACAATGGTTAACAGGATTGCATTGATAAGTTTAGTACCCTAGATTCAAATAATAGCGTCCATACATGGTGCACATCCACCGGGACAATCGGGTTACTTGACGAGCTCGACTAGCACGAGTGCACGTTGAGTCGAACGACATAGAGTGTGCAAACACTCCTTGTGGTCAAACCACTGCCGTCAACCTTAATACGACTCGGGTTCGTCAAACACGTCCTATATGGTGAAAATAACCTCGGCCAAGAATTCAAGGTCTATTACCAATTTCCTGGACTATTTCATTGTCCCAAACACATTCAGGCATAACATATATTCATACTAGCAATTCAAACAGTAATGGATCAATAATTCTAATCATATAGTATATGAGCATTTGATGAATATCAACTTAACATGGATTTACACATAAGTAGTGCTTGAATTTAAACAACAAAGAATGCACATTGCATGTAGGAAATCATACGCACCAATAGGATAGTTGAGAATCTCTTCTCAACGCCCGTAAAGAGGATAATAAATTACACACTAGATCAATCAGACATTTCTACAAACACTTAGACTACATATTCCAAGATACATGACGTATGTTGGTGATAACACACATTTGGACAATTCCTTTCGCCAAGGAGTTGATACACATACAACTAGCACAAATACACGACAATTAATCATGGCAAACACATATTCATATTTCATACGTATACGATACTTTCTACATATACAAGGAATACACAAATCTCAATATAGCTCATATATATCAGGAACGCAACATAAACATCGCATTTGGCATGTGAAATTGCACCCATAACAATAATAAACCATTATCCGACATTGAAAGCCTTGAAAACCATAACCTATATGAATATAGTCCGCACCTTAAACCAGGAAGTGCGCAACAGATCAGATTCAGACGATAAGTCTTCGTCAACGGCGACTAGATAACCTAAGGCATGAATAAAATGAGCTACATCAACACTTAAACTATTCTAAGCTTCAAAGAAGGCTAGGGTTTGATTTACTTACCCAAGAATGAACTTAGAATCGCCGGAATAATGATTCAGAAGTGATGGTTTAGGGACGCAGAATAACAGGAAAGAATCTCAAGATGATTCACCAACTTCTCTCTCACTTTCTCTCTCTTTTCCTCTCTCTCTCTTAGCTAGGGTTTAGAAAATTCGTATGGAATTTGAGAGTGAGGGTTTAAGGTCTTTATATAGGCCTAAAATTGATGAAAATAGCCCCAGGGCCAAGGTATACTTAGGTTATAACCAAATCGGGTCTATTTCGATCTAACGGAGTGCTTCTAGTGGTTCTTTTTCCACGTGCGGTCGGACTTAAGCTCACTGACCATGGATCTAGGTCAAGCTGAGTTTTTGTACCGATCGAATTTACAGATCGCTCATGGCGGACCGATCTCAATTCAACGGTCATCGAAACTTGATCAGGTCCACTGGCACTATGACATGCTTGGGCCATCTTCTCTGATCTGAGGGTAAGTTTGGGTCAGAATCCAACAGTTAGATTGCGTAAAATCCTCACGCAAGCGACACGACTCAGATTTCATAAATCCATATTTAATTTCTCACCTTTGTCACCCTCTTTACTCCGGACTCAAGCAAATCGATTCAGGACATCATCTGGACTTGATTTTTGAGGTGATGGTCAAGCCCAACAAGGTAATCATAAATGTCTAAGATCATCGCTATCGGACTTTCGACGTGCGGTCCAGGTCCGATACAAAGTTTCCAAGTACTCCCGAGAGCAACTGGATTTAGCGTTGAATCCTAGATTTCAGGGTAACATAGCGCTAACGATTCTACAAGTTTTGAGTCTTGCAGATCAAATTTAAAGTGATTGGTGCTAATTTCACAAGCAATCGAGTTTAGCGTTAATTAACCCACATATAACTTCTAAAGAATTTGAGGTAGTACTCGGGTCTTTGCACGAAATTTTTCAGGTCATTACATATATATATATATATATATATGAAAGAATTCTTAGCCCTCTAATAAATGGGTCGGGTTTGAAAGCTCTGTCTAGATCGGGCCAAGTCCAGCTCAACTAACTCGACCTTAAGCCTTGACCCAAGCTTGACCGATGGGCTTAGCTAAGTGGTCCAACCACAGTTAAAAGTAGTTTCGGGTTTGTCGGGCCGTAGGGCCCACCGGCCCACTGCCACTCTTGCCGAAGAGAAATGAGTAAGCTCTGTTGACGGTGGACCACTTCTATCAAACTCAAGTGGGGCTTTGCGTTGCTCGTGCAAACATCGGATACGTGTGAGAGATCTGAGTCATTCGTCAGGTAGATCCAGCCCTGCTCAGGTGGGCCACACTTGTATGAGAAAAACAGATGGTTGGATAGTTTCTAAAGATCTGGTATATATAGCACATCAAGAAGAGTTATCACATTTTCAAAAGAAAGCTTCAGGCTCACATTTCCTTTGCTAGCGACATTTGTCTTGGACGAATTTTTCATGAAAATGTCCCTTGCATTCTTTACCTTCTTGTAGGAGAAAAATGCAATACAGTCGTAACAAAGATGCTTGGTGGCACCTGAATCAACCTACCACTCATTTGAGTTACAAGCATTGAGTGCTTCAGTAATAGCCCCCACAAACTTTCTACAATATTTACACGATCATTTTCTTTCTTATTGCCTTTGCGAAGCCTACATTGCTTAGTAAAGTGTTCATTTTTTCCACACACATAGAATTCTTCATTCTTCTTATTGTTTTCGTCTATTTTCTTGTTTCTTTGGTCATATGAATGTTTTTTCTTTTATGGTACAGAACTTATATTTTTCTGCCCTTCTAGTTATTCTCAACAAGATGAGCCTTAATTACAGATTATAGATTTGAAGAATGTTTGTCACGATTTCTAGCTTCCTCTTCTATAAGCATGTGAAGAATGAGGTCATTCAGGCTAAATTCATTTCTCTCATACTTCAAAATTTTTTCATACTCCTTCTAAGATGAAAGAAGTTTCTTGATTATTCCATCAGCTTGAAAAGCTTCATCAATCACCATACCTTTAAATAAGATTTCATGAGCTATCTTCTGTAAGTCATGCACCTGACCTACTACAAACTTATTACCAGATATTTTAAAATCAATATAATAACTAACTACATACGTCGTTGTTCCAGTATCCTTCGTTTTTAATTTCTTCTCAAGATGATTCTGTGGTTCTTCGGTGGTGGAGAGATGACAATAGATATCATAGTTCTCATTTGTCATTACATTAAGAGTATGGTTTTGGCACACATAGTCATCATTCTTTCATTTCGATAGTTAAAAAGATTTCGCTAGTTCATTCATCTCAAGTAATAGAGTAAAATCTTTGATAACGTAAACTAGCTTCAGAGTGGTCAGATAAAATTTAATTTTCTGTTGCTATATCTTGAAGTTCTTTCCGTTTTTTTTTTTTAAATAAAAAATAAAATCAATTCTAAGAGTCTCAGATAGATTTGCCCCCACAGGAAGATGTACCACACCAAACGACCCCGTGCGTGCGCGTGCAAGTTGTTCCCATGACATGCCATTATTTTCTAATACAAAGGATAAGCGATGGATTTTAATATAAATGCTTAGTTTTTCTAACAACTTTTCAATACGTAACAAAACCAAACACAATTAAAACAAATTGATTAAAAAAAGAAACAACCTTTTTTGAAAAATCAAATCTAATTTAAAAACCTTTTCAATCTAACACTAAAAAGATAGCAAATGCTAGATTGATGATCCCTTTAAGGTCGGCCAAGATTGGGTTGAACTGTACTAGACTAGACCTACCCATATATGTCATCAATGGGTTGAGCCCAATGGCCAAACCCATCCTTAAAACCCAAGAATAATAATAATGATAATAATAATAACCATTATATATATATATATATATATATATATATATATATATATATATATATATATATATATTTATATATATGAAAGAATTCTTAGCCCTCTAGTAAATGGGTCAGGTTTGAGCTAACCACGCCTGGTCCGATTCTGGGAAGGTCTGTCTAGATCGGGCTGCGTCCAGCTCAACTGACTCGACCTTAAGCCTGGACCTAAGCCTGACCGATGGGCTTAGCTATGTGGTCCAACCATAGTTAAAAGTAGGTTCGGGTTTGTCGGGCCGTAGGGCCCGCCAGCCCACTGCCACTCTTGCTGAAGAGAAATGAGTAAGCTCTGTTGACGGTGGACCATTTCTATCAAACTCAAGTGGGGCTTTGCGTTGCTCGTGCAAACATCGGATACGTGTGAGAAATCTGAGTCATTCGTCAGTAGATCCAGCCCAGCTCAGGTGGGCCACACTTGTATGAGAAAAACGGATGGTTAGATAGTAAATAATACAAGTCAATATTCAACGTGTGCCATGTTGGCACGTGTACCAATCTAATGCCAGCTGTCATGATTAGCATGTGAAATCATAGTCCATACAACAACGCATTTGTTTCTTTTAAAGACTCAAAGGCATACTACTACAAGAGGCTATGATCATGCTCCCTTTGGCCCACAGCGCATGCGCCATCCATTTCGGTGGGCCACCTCCACGATGTTGTAGGGCAAAATGGTCATAATTCATACATACATAAAAAGATCTGGTTTTGTGGTCACGAGAAAGATATCAAAGCCAACGTGGCACCCTTGTATCCATCCAAGCCGTTCATTTGATTGTATCCAATAGGCCAATGCGATGATCCAGGCCGTTCATTTGATTGTGGTCCATATTCAATGTCCACGTGTGGGCCTACTAATCAACATACTGGCACAGATTTCGTGTCTTGGGACATGAATTGTGGAGCCCACATAACCAATGGCCCGGATCTCACACACACAAACCACATTGTCACGTGCGGGGGAGAGTAAGCATTTAGATGGATACCCTCGTGAGTAAACGGTGACAATGAAATAGGGAGATTGTGAGTATGTCGTTGAACGGTCCAAAAAGACTAATACGGAGATGTGGGTGGGCCACACAAACATTCAAAAGAAAGGTGGTGCGTGCTTCGCTTTTACTATATCTAAGAATCAATAACAAGTACAAAGTGGCCAACATCATAACTAAGGAAGTGAAAGATTGAGATTGAAGACGTGACCGTTTGTGCACGTGCCAACGTAGCACGTGTATGGAATCCTGGCCGATCACAAGTAAACGGGCGGGAGAGTGGATTCGGTGAGACTTGATGTATGTGTTGTATATCCATGCTGTCCGTCCATTTTGCTAGCTTGTGAGCTCAAAAATGAAGCAGATCCAAATCTAAGGTGGACCAGAGTAGAGGAACGGTGGTGATTAAACACCCACCGTTAAAAACTTCATAGGGTCCACTATAATGTTTATTTAGCAAATTATTGCTAAGGTCACACGGACTGGATGATGGGAAAACAAACCAAAAACTTACGTGGCCCACAAGAAGTTTTTTAAATGGTGAGCATTCAATCACCACTGTTTCCTATGGTGTGGTTGACCTTAGATTTTAATCTGTCTAATTTTTGGGTTCATGGCTTAAAATGAGCTGGAAAAATGGATGAACGGTATGGATATACAACACATAAATCAAGGTGGACCCCATGGTCACAGCCGCACTGAACTCGGTGTTTACCTGGCCTCACCGAATCCGCCTCTAACGGGGATATTTGCTCGATCGGTTCATGGGCTGGGTACCCAGGCCTGTAGCTAAGCAAGAGGCCCAGGCCCGTCTACTCCCCAGTTCAAGTAACAAGTCCAGCCAGGCTGGGCCCTCAGTGGGCTTTTATGCATACATAAGTGGGCCACCATGGAGTTAAGGCCGGGCGACTTGGATTGACTCGTCCACTCTCAACTAGGGCTGAAAGTTGGGCAGGTTCAACCTCATTGACCCGTGACCAACCCGACATTGGGTTGAGCTCAGGCAGGATGTATTGGGTTCGGTATCAAGCTTGGACTATACCAACACCAATCCGATAAAACTTAGGTTGGGCTTGGGTTGAGGTCTCGTGTGGCCCGACTCAACCCGAACCCAATTGATATATAAGTTACTTATAAATTATAATTGAGTGTGGATCGTCTATGTTGAAGGCACGGGAAATTCCAGTGTCGTCGGATTTCGTTGGTCCAAGTCATTTCCGATGACCCAAGCTAACAAGATACGCCGGATTTCTCTCTCCCAAATAGATTACATGCTACACAACACGACTTTTAAAGGAGTAGTTGTCATATATTTTAGCTTGTCTGTTTAGAAAAAATAAAATTCTTTATGATAAATAACTAGATATATATAATTAATAAAATCATAGGTAAAAAAAATAAGATGTGTATTGAAAGTATAATATACTAATGTAATAACAACATATTAGCATGTATCCACCTGAGGGTCGAGAATTCCCAACCCGAGATTGGGTTGGGTTGGGTTGGGTCACTGTTGAGGTATAGGAACCTTGGATTTGCTAGGGTTGGGGTGAATAAACCTGGCTCACCCTAGTCGGGGTGACTCATTGTATTGAATTGGATTGGGTCCAACTGAGATTGAGTCGGGTCGGACCAGTTGCTGCACGGCTCAATACAGGTACCACTGGAAACATTTTATGTGCATGAAAATTAAAAATTAAAAAGGCCTACTAATTCGGTGCATCACGATCGGTTAAATTGGTCATTTTTGTCGGCATTCCATTCGCGCTTGGCCCACTTGATAGTGGCCTTAATTACCTTAAAATAAATAAATGAATGAACTGTTGTTCTAGAATTGGTAATTCTTGTAGAACCCAACTCTACTTGAGTGGACCTTAACCAATGTAAACAACTAAATGCCATGCACAAGAACTAGATTTTAAATAGGATGGTAGAAAATATATATGAGAGTGAGGGGGAAAGAACTTGTATTGCACTTGGGACACAAAAGGAGCACCTATTGAGGGAAGCTTAGATAGGGATTGTTTGGAGGTGTGGACAACTCACTCAAGACAATGACATCAATTTCACATTATTATATTTTGTTTGATGGGCATTTGGACGTTTGAACAGATGTGTCCATGGATGTTGATGTTTTATCTTCCTTTGAGGTACTTTTCCTAAAAAGCAGTGTTTGAAAACACAAAAAGATGACTAGAAGGAAATCAGGTGATCCACTCAAGCATAGTCTAGTTTGGATTTTAATTAGATCGCCCCAAAACTTACCTCTTTTGATTAATTTTTTGACATAATGAATCGCTGAGAAACTCAGAGGACCCGGAGCGAATTTCATGAAGTTTGGACAATCCAACTTGGTAGGCTTGGTGGGAATCACCCATGACTCGTCTGTATCGGTCCAAATACGACAAGTTGGTGCAATTTGCAACAAGTCTCTAATTTAGTATTAGGGGAGAAAAGGAAAGGAGAAGATCATCTTCTTCCTCTTCTATAATGACCTTCGAATCCAAAAGGAAAAAAAAACAAAAACAAAAAAAAAAAAACAAAAACAAAAACAAAAACAAAAACAAAAAAAACTTTCAAATTGGAATCAATGATGAATTTTTCTTTCCCTACAACATAATTGGGATGGCTTATATGGGAGTAGACTCCTAAGCTTATTAAAAATTAAAAAACTTTTCTAAAATTGTAAAGAATAGTAAAGACGTCTTGACTGACTCAAACACTTTTAAATGAACCAAACACATATTTTTAAGTTATGATTGACTCTTTAAATTCTAAGGGTTCATTTGTATTTATGGAAAGCAAAGGAAATGAAGTAGTATTTCTTGAAAAACCTTATTTTCAGGAAATTATTAGAAAATAAATTTTGTTTTCCTTATTTGTTATGCAACAAGATTTTCTTAAAATTTTAGGGTCTATTTTACTTTTTTTTTTAAAAAAAAATTTGGCTAAAAAAAGTCTTAGGAAGAAATTTTGGGAAGTCATTCGCTTGAAGATACATGTGATGCATGTGAGGTATTTGAAGTTGTATAATATTGCATATGGCATAAGATATGGAATGATACGTGGCACTTGAGGCTAGATGGTAACACTTGTGCACATTGACACCATTGGCACATGTCATGTATTTGAAACAATTGAAGAAGGATGATGGAAAATGTGGTTAATTTTCACTTTCAGGGTATAAGATAAGATGAATAGTGGTACATGTGGTACATTAGTACAATGGGACGCAAACGAAGATGAATGGTGTTACATATGGCACATTGGCCCATTTGGGATGCTTTAGACATGGGGTCACAAGAGAAATATGACACATGTGGCACATTGGCACGTGTAGCATAGTAGGCATGTGGGACAATCTAAGATACACAATGGCTCATTTGACGGATAGACACATATGAGATGATTGAAGATGGATGGTATCTTATAATAAATATATAATAACTACAAAAAAATTACATTAATAGAAAACTATAAAGAATTAATGTTAAGCTTCTTTTTTACCTAGTTCAACTCGTGCAACATGATTTCTTTTGATATCCTTCTAGGCTAATTCTACAAAATTCCCTTGCCAGCCACTCATTTAGATGTATGTAACATGTGGTAGGGCATGGCACCTTAATATCTAAGTGGGGCCCATAAATAACTCTACCAAGTATGAAAATATAGGATACTGCCAACTTGTAGTTGACCCCTTCACTGTTTCCTCAAAATTGTCATTTAAAACCAAAATTTTAACTAAATGGTATAAATCATAGAAGTAGATAGATAGAGTAATCTACGTTTTTAATCTATCCCACTGTGAATGAATCGTTTCCAAAAATAAGTTCAGCTTGAGAGATCCTAGATTAATCGAATATATAGGATTTATTTATTTATTATTATTATTATTATTATTTTGTATTTTCTGCTTAACTTTATATTTCTTGGCTATAAATCCAAAGGTTGAGACTGTTTCTTGAATTATTTTTTAAGAACATCCAATCCACAGTGGAATACAACAAACAATGGTTTTAGATCACGACGCAAGGAGGACATGATGAGGTTATTAATCACTGTCTTCCTCGGGGAATAACTACCCCAAATCCCTCCTCACAGTTTCCTTGAATCCATGAGGGATAAAATAAAAATCATTTCTAATAAATTCAAAAATAAATTGATTGATGATAAAAATGAAATTACAACCTTTCAAATAATGAGCTTAATCCTAGAATGGAATTTTAGACTCAAGCACCCTAAAAACCGTGACTTACTATAAATAGTAAACTTACTATTTATAAACGGTCTCCATTCATACTAGACTTCATGGGTTTCGGCCAAAAATAGTAAGTGTCCAATTTAGCCTAATCATGTTGTTCTCCTAATTTTTCTAAGCCCTTTTCATGTTGGCACGACTCCTACAACTCAAAGGATCACAAGTTATATGATTATATGCCAGCTACAACAATAGTAAAAAACAAAAGTAAAATGGACTTTTGACCATCAATCCGATGGAATCTCGCAATTCCGGCGTGGGCAACCTTACGTAGCAGGGTTAGTTGACTAAAGTAACTTCTCCTACCCAAAAATCATATACGATATGTCAATAAACTCGTTCCTGTTTGCGAGATGCGACTATTTTTAAGGTATTGATGGTTTGAATCATTTCCGCCTCCGATCAGGCCTTCTCTGGTCCATCTTTACCATGAAAGTGTTTGCGACCCGCTCTACATCGGATCATCTAGGCATAGGCCTCATTTTTCAAAATGACAATCATGTTTTTATTGGTCCATATCAACCCATACATGTTGGTTTTCATGATGACCACTACTATACACCAAAATCAATTTTTAACCCTTTGTAACAAAGTTGGTCCAAGTAAACCGGTTGGACCATAGTTATGGCTAGGGGTGTACACAAACCGAGCTAGCTCAGTTAGCTCGCTCGACTCGACTCGAAAAAGCTCGATTCGACTCGATTCGAAGCTGAGTTCGAGCTGATTTTTTGAGCTCAAAAATGAGTTCAAGTTGGCCCCAACTCGACTCAACTCGGATCGAACCTAGTTCGAATCGAACTTGGATCGAACCAGTTCAATGACTCAATTACTTTGATATTAATGTTGCTCACCACATGCTTGATGAAATGACTAGAAGAAGTATGGCTGGTAGCAAGGAAGGTATGTATATGAAACCAACACCCTTTTTTTTTTCTTGATTTTTATGTTGCTTTGAAGGTGTTTGATAAAATTCTTGTAAAACCATTGCTACTATCTCAAATACAGTGAAATTTTGAAGGTGCAGAACAGGTGTTTGTGAAAATGCCTCAATGACGAACTCGGCTCCATCTTGGCTCGAGGATTGAGCCGAGCCGAGTTCGAGCTGAGGTCAACTAATGGCCGAGCCGAGTCAAGCTAAGGCCAGCTTGATTCAGTTCGATTTGATATACACCCCTAGTTATGGCCCACCTAATGGATAATTTCCAACCTATCAAGTGCTCATGACATCCAATCCTCCTATGAGTTAGGTCCAAAATAAGGATCATGTAGTGAAAAAATCAGCCCAATCCACTTATCAAGTGAACCACACCATAGAAAACATTCTATAGTCATCGATGAATAGCAAAATACAAATGTGTCCACTTGATGAGTGGCTAGAGTTTATTTTTGCATAAAATATTACTCATGGTGGGGCCAATCTTTCCAACGGGTTCGATGTCCCATGCACTTTGTAGCTTAAAAGTTATCTGATGGGTAGACCTTATCCCCTGATGGAACTGGTTGGACTTGAGAGCTCTTTGTAATTTGTACTGCATGAGGATGTGGAGTAGAAAGCATTCACTAAAGTTGCCTTGACAAGGGCATTCCAACCTCTCCCTTGACCGTATAATGTCCAATGTTTTTAGGACAGCCACATCCAAACAGATGAATGACTACCACATCTAAACACCATTCGATGTGGACATCCACCATACTAAGTCATACTCTTTCATAATGTTCAATCCCCCTACCAATATATTTTTGGTTGGAATGGAGATGCTCAAAATGGAAGTATTTTAAGATATGCCATTTTTTTAAGGAATAAAATCACTTTAAATGTATAACCATAAATTATTTTATTTCTTTTTTTCCTTTTTTTTAAAAATCATTACATGAAGACCAAGGAAAGTTTATTAGAAATGTCAATTCTCGACTACAAAAGAAAAGAGAACAGAGAATGAATTTTATCTACTTTTTAGATTAAACAGATTTTACATTTATAAACTGATAAAAGTATATCCATGACTGGATAATTTGTTTATGGATCTGAAAATGAATCTTGGGACTCCCTCCAAAGAATGAATCTGTTACCCTTTTTTTGTTCTATCATCTGCTAAAAATGAAGTTTTGCGCACAACATTATCTGTAACACCCTGAAAATTGGGAGTCATGTATACACTCGACTCCCAAGTTCCCGGGTATCACTTATATCCAATTTTACTGTTTTCTGTTTAATCAGGTTTAATGAGCAGTATGAAATTACTTGAAACATGAATCATAATCACAACCAGTCTACTGAAATGGAAATGGCTAAATGTATACCAGTCCAAAAGATATAATAATGGGTCGCACGAGGTGTTGCCCAATAAAATTACAAAAAAATGATATGTCCAAAAGAATGATGCGCTGAGTCCCCTACTCAACGATCCAAGTCCGCCCGCGAAATCTATGACAAACCGCCCATCAACTGGAAATAGGACAGCTCGTCCTCCTCATCCAGGCTCGCGCCGCAATGCTCCTCGTACTCAGCATCACCTGCAACTACTGAAGAGTCTGGTTGGTGTTTTAAAACACCGTCCCAGAGTGGGAGTGAGTGATCAACTCAATGAGTGCTATTAGTCTTAAGTTACAACAAACATCAATTATATTATGAATTTAATGAAAGACATACATTCATAGATCTCTAACTAGTCTTGTTAATGCATATGCATGTATTATGATATGATGTATGACCTCGCAACAACACTCCCTCGAGCGACTTCGTCTAACAATCGTGCATAACCAACACTCCCTCATTGCGACCTCAATTGCCGAGTCGCCAACCTAACTAGTGCGATGCGATCGTGATCGTGTTAGCCGAGTTTTTAATTAATTTCATTCATCCAGCAGTTGGAAAAACTGGTACACCTCACGTATCATTGCCCTCAACTGGTTGCGAGGCCAAGATCCCTCAACGTGCGAGGCCAGGACCCCGCGATCCTTGATCCCATCAGGTTCTCCATCCTTGATTCAAGCACATGAGGACTGTTGAGAAGAGGGATCGCTTGCAGTCACTACGGGGAGGCTCGTCACCCCAGCGTAGGCCGATAGCTCGGACATAGTGTCCCATTCCACCATGCCCAACTCACGAGACTGTGGATCAATTTCTAGCTATTGTCAGTGGGCGATGAGTGTTCCAGGTTCCAAACAGGCTTGAGCAAACATGGATAACAAACACGGTGGGTCAGTTGGTGGACCCAACCGCCCAAACTTAGGTGAGCACGTATCGCATGACATCGGGTGAAAGCAACCCATGTAGTCCCACTACTGTCATACATACGAGTTCGCCCAAATTGGTCAGTTTAGTCTCGGGATGACCCAACCTACGGGGCTGCCCTCATAATTTATAGGTTCTTGACTAACCCTATTCAATAGCACTTCAACAATTTAGGGTTTATCATTTAGCACAAGTGATGTCAAGTAGTCATACACTAAGCATATAAATTCAAGTTTTTTTATAAATGCGACTACTAACATTATTACGAAATAAATGTGCAAATGTGTTGTGTGGGTTAGTAAGGAAGCCAAGAATTTCATATATCTCACAGTACAAAATACATAAGGGTTAATGCATCATACATGTTATAAGGAAGTATTGTATAAAAATCAAGCAAGGAATGAACAAATAATCATCAAATTCATGCCCAATCATGTTGAGGAACAACAAACATTCCATAATCATTCCATATTGATTGAGAGGATCTAAAATGTAAGGTCTTGCCTAAGTTTTCTCTAGATTCTCCAAATACATCACCCAATCAAACAGAATCATTAGATTCATACTAAAATTGATGGTAGGCCACTTAAGAATAATAGTCCGCACCTATCGTTGAGAGCTCTAGGAAACGATCTTGGATTGCCAAACTCGTGGGTGGATTCGTAGAGATCCTGAGTCAAATGAACTTGTATGTTAGGATTACATCCAATCCCAGCTCAACACGAAGGATTACAAAAATATGGGTGCTTACCTCTCCAATCAGTTGGAAATTAAGCTTGGAGTTGTGGATGTGGGAGAAAGGAAGGAGATTTACTAAGGTTCTAAGTTTCCTTGGGCTCATCCACCAACAACACCCTCTTTCACTCTCTTCTTCCTCTCTTCTTTCTCCTTTCTCTCTCCTCTCTCCCTTTGTTGCTGGATTTTTGGTGTGGGAGTGAGTGAGAGAGTGGGTTTGGGATTTTATTTCCTAGGTTTTGGCCAAATGGCCTTATGTTCCAACAATTTCCTTGGCCTTGTGGGGGCCCCTTCTAGCTCTGGGGCAGCCTTGTCACCCCCTTGGCCACCAAATTTGATGAGTAGGTGTCTCATGGCCGATGAGGGGCTATGCAAAATTTGAAGACAAATGGATGCAGGGTTTCATTGTACGGTTCCAATCTTTAAATGGCCCTATGGGGTCCTTTCAGGCTGTTGGGGTGGTTCTGATGCCCCCTTGGCCACCAAATTTATAGGATAGGTGTCACATAGCCCGATGAAGGGTCATGCAAAGTTTGAAGGTAAACGAATGCAGGATTTTACCGCAAAGGTCCGATTTGCGATCAACGATCACCGTTTCATGATCAGGTTCCAGATTTTGTGGATGGGCGTAGAAAAATATTTTAGGCTTTCACCGTAAATGTAGAAGAGATCCGACGGCTGTAAAGCCTAATATCTCAGTTTTATTTAAAAGTGCCAGATTTAAGTTTTAGCCTGTGAGTCAAGGCTGAGGTGAGTTGTGTTTGGCAAGTGTCGTTGGGATGGCATGGATAATTAATTTCTAGGTGTCTACTGAGTCCGTGGTCTGCGATGGACCACAAGCCTAGTGAATGGTTTCTTCAATTTTTAGATTTTTCTAACCTTCCTTGGCCATTGCATGGCCCTCACAAGCTATTGCCAAGCACAAACAGGTTATCTGCCTTGAAGGCCAGCACACGGTCCAATCATAACCAGACTGGTCCACCCTAATGGGCTAACTAAGGTTAATTTGTTAGTGGTACCCCACACACGAGCGGTTTAAGCAAACGGTCTTGCGGTAAATCCTACATGGACGCCTCAGGACACTATTCCGGTTGGACAGGATGTTACAATCTATCCCCCTTATAAATAAATTTCATCCTCGAAATTTGTATCTGTTCATATTGTTAAAGTAGACTTAGGTAATGCTTGCGGACTTCTGCTTCCGTCTCCCAAGTGACCTCTTCTTCATCGTGGTGGATCCATAATACTTTGACCAATGGGATGACCTTATTGCCTATGACTTACTTCTTCCTATCCAGTATTCGAGTAGGTCGGAGAATGTATATGGCATTTTCCTTGACCTCCACATGTTCCCACTTGATGATGTGCGATGGATTGGGTACATACTTCTTCAACATTGAGACATGAAAGACGTTGTGCACTCTGGCGAGTGGAGTGGGTAGGGCCAAGCGATATGCAACTGCACCTATGCGGTCTAAAATCTGGAAGGGCCCAATGAATCATGGAGTGAGCTTTCCCTTCTTAACGAAACGTACAACTCCCTTCATTGGCGAGATCTTGAGAAATATGTGGTCCCTAGCTTCAAATTTCAAGTCTCTCCGTCTCGTGTTGGCATAGCTTTTCTGTCTACTTTGGGCCGTCAAGAGGTGACGCTGGATAATTTCAATCTTCTCAGTCATAATTCGTACCAAATTCGGCCCCAGTAAGCTTTTCTCACCAATTTCTTCCCAGCAATGTGGGGCTCGGCATGGACGCCCATACAAAGCCTCATAAGGCACTATGCCGATGCTATTATTATAGGCGAACTCAGCGTACGGGAGGCAGTCATCCCAACTCTCTTGAAAGTCTAGTACACAAGCCCGCAACATATCTTCCAATATCTGATTTACCCGCTCGGTTTGCCCATTGGTCTGCAGGTGGAAGGCGATGCTAAATTTCAGCTTCACTCCCATAGCTTCTTGGATGTGCATTCAGAAAATCGACGTGAATCGAGTGTCTCGGTCTGACACAATCTCGAACGGGATGCCATAAAGTCGTACTATCTCCTTGATATACAACTTTGCTAAATCATCGGCAGAGCTAGAAATCTTTATCGGCAGAAAATGGGCTTATTTGGTTAACTGGTCCACAATCGCCCATATTGAGTCATGCCCTTTTCTAGTCTTGGACAAGCCGAAAATAAAATCCATAGATATGAAGTCCCATTTCCATTCTACTATAGGCATGGGTTGCAAGAGGCCCGGTGCTCGGCGGTGCTCGGCCTTGACCTGTTGACAAGTGAGGCATCGGGACACATACTCCGCTATTTCCTTCTTCATGTTGTCCCACCAATAGTTTCGCCTCAGATCCCGGTACATCTTGGTACTACCAGGATGCATCGCCAATTTGGAGTTATGAGAGGCATTTAGAACTTCTTCCCGTAGTCCTTGAAGATTTGGAACACAAAGGCGGCCTTGGTACCGCAATCCCCCATCATTACCAACTCTCCACTCGGATTCCACATCATTCCCCGCCCTTTCCTTCATCTTTTTCGACAATTCATTGCCTTCCTAGGCATCGATGATTTTACTGATAATTAGTGGCTGGACATGAACGTGGGCTATGACCTCGTACGGTTCCTCCATGGTTAACTTTATGTCGAAGTCTCATACGAATTCCACCATGTTCCATTCTCTCACTATCAACGGGGCCGCAAATTTGAGCGTTCTCTTGAAGCTCAAGGCATCCGCCACCAGATTGGCCTTGTCAGGATGATATAAGACTTCAAACTTGAAGTCCTTCAATGTTTCCATCCAGCGATACTGTTTAATGTTCAGATCTTTCTAAGTGAAGATGTATTTGAGACTCTTGTGATCACAGAAGAGCTCAAGCTCTTCACCATAGAGATAGTGTCTCCATATTTTCAAGGCAAATAATACTGCCGCGAGTTCAAGATCATGGGTAGGGTAGTTCTCCTCATGCTTCCTTAGCTGTCGGGATGGGTAAGCAATTGCCCTGTCCTTCTGCATGAGTACGCAACCTAAGCCCACACGAGAGGCATCAGTATAGACGGTGTACTTGACCCCTTGCTCGAGTAGCACGAGTACAGGTGCTGATGTCAGTTTATCTTTCAACTCTTGGAAGGCCGCCTCCACCTCATTATAGGCAAACTTGAGGTCCTTCCGTGTAAGCTGGGATAACAGTCGGGCTATTTTTGAAAAATCCTTAATGAACCTTCAGTAGTAACCTGCAAGACCGAGAAAACTCCTTACTTCTGTAACCAACTTTGGTTGCTTCCAATCTTGTACGGCTGTCACCTTGGCGAGGTCCATGAAAATACTTCTTTGGATACCACATGACCCAAAAATTTGACTTCTTCCTTCCAGAAGTCGCATTTCCTAAATTGCGCAAATAGTCAATTTTTCTTAAGGGTCTCAAGGACTGCTCATAAGTTTGTTCATGCTCTTCACGACTCTTTGAATACACTAATATGTTGTCGATGAATACAATGATGAATTTGTATAAAAATGGCCTGAAGAATCTGTTCATGAGATCCATGAACACCGCTGGAGCATTAGTGAGTTCAAACGGCATGACTAGGAACTCATAGTGGCCAAAGGAGGTTCTAAAGGCCGTCTTCCGCACATCCTCGTCCCTGACGCGCAGCTGATAGTACTCTGATTGTAGATTGATCTTTGAGAAGTAATGAGCACCCCTCAGCTGGTCGAACAAGTCGTCAATTCTGGGCAATGGGTATTTGTTCCAAACCGTCACTCGGTTTAATCTCCTATAATCTATGCACAATCGCAATGTGCCGTCCTTCTTCTTCACAAATAGGACTGGGGCTCCCCACGGTGAGACGTTGGGTCGAATAAAGCCTGACTCTAAGAAATTATCGATTTGCGACCTAAGCTTTTTCATCTCACATGGGGGCATGCGGTAAGTTGGCAAGGATATGGGTGTGGCACTCGGAGTCAGATCGATCGTGAAGTCTATCTCACGTCGAGGAGGAAGTCCGGGTATGACTTTGAATACAATGAGAAAATCTTGGACCACAGGAGTGCATGTTAGCGAGGGTCCATCATAACCCTCTTCTAATGAAGTATAACACAGAATTCTAAGTTCGTGATTGACCTAGACTGGGAATGTGAAGGAAACGCCATCGTCCTCATATATTTTCACAGATATAGTGTTACAGTCAATTTCTGCCTTCATCATAGTCAACCAGTCCATGCTCGGGATGATGTCGTAATGAAAAATCTTGGTCGCTAGCAGGTCCGAGTACTACCTTGCCCCCCAAGTCTATGGGACAATTACAACACATCTTTGTCGCTTTTGAGAAAGTTCCGGCGGCGGCAATGATTTTCACCCCTATGATAGGAGTGAGCCGTAGCCCTAGATGCTTGATGGTCACATGCGATATGAGAGAAGTAGTGGATCCAGTGTCCACCAAAAGAAATATGGGAGTACCTTGTATGTGGGCTGTCACCTCGAAGGCTGTAGGTGTGGGGGTGACTACATTTTGGCCCTCTGCCGCTAATGCATGAACTCGAGCTTGCTGCGGAAAGTTCAGTCGCTGCATAGGCTGTTGTGGTGGCCTAACCTGAGGTGCAGGAGGGCAACAGAACTGCTGGTCCGGTCCTATCACCCTCAGCGGAGGAATCTGCATGGCTTACAGTGGGGGCCTGTTGATACGTTGAGGGGCCATGAAGCTGTGGTCCCTCATCCTTGAAAAACAGAAAGGCTCCGACTGATCCACCCTCTTGCAGTACTCGCATACGCGATTTGGCCATGTGGAAGCGGCCAGGGTGATTACAAGCTTAGGAGGAGAATTTGGGCGGGCCTTTTCTCGGCAAAGGATGAGGACTGTCCTTCAGTCTTGCTTCGTGGACCCAACTGTGAATGGTTCCGTGAGACTCGCTCCTCATCTTGTTCCTCCCATAGTGACATTTCAACTAGCTCAGTATACGTCCTGATGTTCACACAACACATTTTTGAGCGAATGCCGCTCCTCAGGCCCTTAGTGAATCGCCGCATCTTGGTCGCTTCTTTTATAATTATTTGGGAAACGTAGCGTGACAATTCAGTGAAGTAGTTCTCATATTGCGCTACGGACATCCCTCCTTGTTGGAGGCGTAAGAATTCATTCTCCCTCTCATGCTGGTATGTCTGTGGGAGGTATTTTTGATTGAAGCGGCCCTCAAATACTTCCCACGTCCATACGTGGTTCTCGGGAATGGTCTTAAGAATACTCTCCCATCGTAGGTCAGCCTCCTTCTCAAAGAGGTAAGAGAGGAGTTCGACACTCTCCGCTTCGGAACAATGGAGAGGCCGAAGCAATTTAGTGACCCGGTTGAGCCAGAACTTGGCTTCCTCTGGGCAGTGCATGCCGGCGAAGGTAGGCGGCTTAAACATCTGAAACCGCTCAAATAGGTTGCTTGTGGTGGCTACAGGCGTGGCCATACCGGGTTGCTACGGTTGTTGCATACCCATATTGTGGGCCATGGTTCCCAGCATAGTGGCTAACATCTGTTATTGTTGTTGCATAAGAAGCAACATTTGGCCCATTTGGTCCATAACCGGGGTTGTCGGAGATGTGGATGTCGTAGCTTGTGTTGGCGGCACTTCCGGGGCCACTTCTTGGGTAGTACTACTTATGTTGTGGGAACCGGTCGCCCCTTGGTGGCCTTGTTGATCATCGGGAATTAAGTGGTCCCTCTCGACCATTTTTCGGGTCATTACACGAACAAAACGAGCATCACCCCTAGAGCGCTTTCCTGGAAAGACGTTCCTTAAAGTGTTAATTATTAGAGCATTGCATACACAATACATATAAGACCTATAGGTTAAATTCACGAGTATAACAACTATACATACAAGGCATTCACAAGCAAGAAGAAGACTTCAAGACAATCCATGCGTTCATATTAAATCCCAAATGCCATTAGAATGGCCAGTTACTGTAAGACCCGTATCCTAGTCCGTACTGTTCCGTCGACTGTTGCGATCATTCCCGTCGAATTCCGACAACCTGCGACCTATAATTGACGTTTGTGCACGATCCTAAGCTATATCTTGTAGATTTCAATAAGCTTAATCCGAGCCATGTACCATTGCGACCGCACCATCGCCGCGGTTCCAACGCCGCGTCTCGTGCGCCAACCCGACGCTTAGATCATAAGATGTGGACCATGCATTATAATGGTCGTGGACCGCATATTGCGGGACCCACCCATCCCATGTGACACCAATCTCTAGGTAATTATGAGGGTGATGGATGACATCACCCTAGCTATAGCCACCCTACCCTAGCTATAGCCGCCCTACCTTAGCTATAGTCACCCTACCTAGCTATAGCCACCCTACCTTAGCTATAGCCACCCTACCCCCTAGCCTTCTTACAAACATTTATTACTAGCCACCCTCCCTTACAAGTAATCATGGCCTACCTAAGCTACTCTCTCTCTCCTTACAACCCTCTCTCTCTCTCTCCCATTTCTTATCACTTTTCCCAAGCAAGAGAAGAGGCTCACGTCCAAGCCCCTCGAATAGAGAAAAGTGATATTGGTGGCCCACTTTCCATCCCAAAAAATCTTTCATCTAAACCATCTACTTCTCATCTCCCTCCATCCAAGTGAAGCACAAGGAGATCGGTTTTCCAACGGACTAAGAAGATTGACGTGGGTGCTTATTAGGATAGATTTTTTATGTTTTGATGATGGGCCAGGTGAGGCCTACCGATTGATAGTATGGATCTCACTTTGGACCCTAGGTATAGCCGATGGCCCACCTTGATCCTCATGATCATTCCATGATGGGGCCATTCTCCATGGACCCCATCATGATGTTTATTTTCCTTACATGAAAAAGGGTCATCTAGACCTTATATTTGGTGGAGAAAGGATCTCCACCGTTGATTTTTATTTTAGTGGGCCCACATGTATTGGGACCCACTTGATATATAATTGAATGCAAGGAGGGCCCATAGTGTCGGGGTCCCTCCATCACACGTATGTCCCACTCTTTCTCTCTCTCCCTCTCTCTTTCATTTTCTTTGTTCCTATTTTATGTGATGATGTGGCCTTGTGGCCCACCCGGATGGACCCCACCATGAGGCATGACTTTTACCCAAGCCATTTATAAGTGGGGCCCACCTTATATGTGTTGCACCCACACCATCCTCCATGTGGTGGCCCACCTAATCCGGGCCCACCTCGAATGTATGTGTTACGTCCAACCGTCCAACGTCCCTGGACGTTGGACGTGGATTGGGAAAACACAAATATTAGCTTGTTTCCAAGCTTTTGGGGTGGCCCACTCATATAGGCCCCACCTTGATGCAAGTATTCAATCCACTCCGTCCATTCCCTTCCACGGCTCATTTTAGGCGTTGAGCCGAAAAATGAAGTCCATCCGATCTTTGGGCGGGCCATAGCATGTAAAATAGTGGTTTCTACCGTTGAAAGTCACCCTGACATTTTTTATGCGCCGAAAAACATCGGTTATTGGACTCGTTTTGACGGTCTTGAGCCATAGAGTGCAATGGACGGGCTGGATTCAGTTGATGCGGGCCCCACGTGCGAAAAACCTTGAGAACAAAGGTTCTCAAAAAAAAAAAAGCATGCAGCAGCTGACGCTGCTGCTGTCAGAGCCGCAGGCAGCGCCTGCTACTGCTGGCGGGCGGGCGGACGAGCAGGGACCCACGGTCCCAGCCGTGGGCCCCACCATGGTGTCTGTATGCCATCCAAACCGTTCATATGGTGGGCCACTTACAGCAGTGGGCCCCCTCCAAATTTCAGCCACATCCAAGACTCAGGTGGCCCACATCAGAGGAAAGAGTGGGGTTGAACTGTCTGCCATTGAAACCCATTTTTGGGTCCACAGGAGTTTTGGATCAAGATGAAATTTGTTTTTCCCTTTCATTCAGGGTCGTGTGACCTTACCAACGAGTTAGATTGCAAATAAACATTATGGTGGGCCCCACATGGGACCCACAGTGATGTATGTGTTCATTCTCACCGTCCACTGACAGTGGACGGTGAAACCAATCCCCACCCCCCTGTGTTCTATCCACACCATCCAGGAGACGGTGTGTGCGTGCGTGTGTGTGCGCGCGTAGATATATATATATATGTATGTATATATATATATATATATGATATTATATTATATATAATATTGTATATATATACTGTATATAAATTATATATTATATTATACATAATATATATATGATGGTGGGCCTTCATGTGGACCCCCCACCATGATGCTTGTGTTGCATACAACTGTCCAACCATTTTGAAAGCTCTTTTTACAGGCTTGAGACTAAAAATAAGACAGATCTATAGTCCAAGTGGACCCCACTTTGGTATAAATATAAGGCCATAGGATTAGGCCCATCTTGATGTATTATGGCCCGTTGTTGGGGCCCACTTGAGTATAGACATGGGGCCCAATTGGTGTGGCCCATCTGATGTACATAAGGCCCATGTGATTAGGCCCATTCAATGTATTTGTGGCCGTTGTTGAGGCCCACCTTGATATGAATATAAGGCCCATGTTATAAGGCCCATTGTGTTGTATTCAAGGCCCATGGGTTATGGCCCATTGCAATGTGCACAAGGCCCATTGATGCGGCCCACTTGATTTATATAAGGCCCATATGAGGCGGCCCATTTGATGTATCTAAGGCCTATGGGTCGAGACCCAATAAGATGTATATAGATCCATTGCAATGTGTGATTCCTTATGGTTTGGGTAATGATATTTTATGGCGGGTCATACCTTGGGAGCAATGTTGGTTTGATGTCCACGTTGTAAGAATAATGTTGGTTAAATGTCCGCATTATAACTCTCTTTAGGGCCCATTGGTAGGCCCATACTTGTTGATGGTTCATCACTTTGTAACATGCTTAGTATATCTCCATGATTCATACTCAACGCATCATATGTATGCTTGATATGAGGAATGTTTGATCATTGCATAAGTCGTTGGGCTGAGACATTTACGGGACTCCTTATGAGATGGAGTGCCCCACATGAGCGCGTGGTATGCGCGAGATTGTTGCATGACTGACGGTGTAACTCATGCATTTCGCATTATGTGTCATGATTCACTGCGCGCCCTAGCGACATCAGGGCTGTGGCCTCCACAGGCACATCGTGGATGGTTGTATGGGATATCGAAAATATTAGCTCTAGCATTGTGGGCACTTAGGATGTCCTTGGGTGAAAATTCCAGAACCTTTTTGGTACCAGGAGATGCTCCAACGTCTAGACCGAGTGGATACACAAGCGCCCGAGTGCCGAATACCAGTAGGTCGCATCTCCCACTGTGTCGTGGTCAGTTGGAAGGGGGTGTGGCCTTATCCGCCCGAGTGAGGGGGCTATAAGCTAGGCTGAGTTTGACCAGCTCGCAAATGAGTCCGCTATCGACAAGCCGGGTAGGTATTGGCAGACTACTAGTCAGACGGATAGTGTGGTCTCTTCCACTTGCTTGACTGTGCAGCTAGGGAGGAGGCAGTCAATGTGAAGTGTATTAGACCCCAGTGATATTTCAGAGAGAACTGTACTGATATGTGTACTTGATGAGGACTAGCATGCTTGCTCTGCATCTTGCATATGACATTTGGCTACATAGGCCTTGCATCGCATGACCTTGGTATGGCTAACAACATTCATGTCTTGCATTAAATAACTTTGGTACAGCTGATAACATTCATGGACTTATCTGCATATTTCTGCATTACTCTGATATTATATATGCTCGGCACTTACCTTGCGTACACACTTACACCACCCTTTAAGCTTTTGTATGCTTATGCACGACCGTTGCATACAGGTAGCGTTGGACAGCAACAGCGCTGAGGCAGGAGTGTACATCTGATTAATTTGGAGCTTTTTGATCATCTTATATTTCCCTTTCCGCATTATACTTAAAAGTTTTTATATAATGGATATGTGGTGATATTGTTTTATGACTTAGTTATGCTTGTAGTTATGTTCCATTACAAAAAAATTTCATACCGAAAATCCTCCTTATAGGATACCAGGATCGGAATCGATATGAGTGCCGGAATCGGAGAATGGGGCACTACGAAGGCTATCGGCGTCGGATTCGGTGATCAAAATTTTGTAAGCCCGTTTTCGAGTTTGGGGCTGACAGGTTGGTATCAGAGCTTAACTTGGGAATACCTAAGGATAATATCACATATCTTCTATGAACTTAGGGTGGAAAGGTTCCGAGTCCGAATAACTTGATTTAGACCCTTAACATATATGCCTTCGAGAATTCTTAAGGCTGATAAGCTCTTGTTCCTTCCTATAGGACGTAATGGCTAGAAGATCGACTCGAGAGAATCCCACTCCACCACTGACTCGCTCCACCACGACTCCCGCTCCACAACCGGATATCCACGCACGCCGAGGATGCCACTCCCTTACCTGAGACGGATCCGACCTTATCCGTGAGTGCCTCCCACCCGGCAGATGCTTCAGGCGATGACCGCTATTCTTCAGGCGCAGAGCAGGCGTCCTACTTTCACTAGCCCAGGTAGAGCAGAGCGTGCGAGCGCCCTTCTCAAGGACTTCCGAAAGCACGATCCCCCACGTTTCCGGGGTGAGCCAGACCCTACTGTAGCAGAGATATGGTGCTCCGAGGTGGAGAAGATATTTGACACCATGAGATGTACGACCCAGCAGCGAGTCCCATTAGCTGTATTCCTTCTCCAGGGTGAGGCTCAGCATTGGTAGGCATCTGTAGCCCGATCGGAAGCGGCCAATTTCGTTTGGACCTGTGAAGACTTTGTAGACCGGTTTGACCGGAAGTTCTTTCCCGAGCATGTGCGACAGCAGCACGCACTAGACTTTGAGACCTTGGTCAAGGGAGACATGACGGTGTCCCAGTATGAGGCACGTTTCGTCGCGCTGTCGAGGTTCGTGACGTATCTTGTAGATGACGAAGGGCGGAAGGCCCGCCATTTTGAGAACGATTTGCGTCCTGCCCTCAGGAGTCATGTGATCGGACACCTGCTTCCAACATTTGAGCAGATTGTGGAGAGGGCCCAGATCTACGGGTCAGATTGGGCCAGAACCCGTGACCTGAGGAGAGATCAGAAGAGGAAGGAGCCCTCCAGTAGCTCCCAGCCGCAGCAACATCGTTTACAGCAGCGACGCACGACCCGCCCAGCATTCCGAGCCCCAGCAGTACCCCCAGCACCACCTTCGGGACCGTTCACAGGTACCTGCTTTGGATGCGGTAGGACAGGTCATCGCGTGCACGAGTGTCCCCATCCGCAGCAGCAGCCGCCGAGGGCACCGCATCCACCTCCGCGACAGCCACCACAGCATCAGCAGCCGAGGGCACCGTATCAGCCTCCGCGACAGCCCCCACAACAGCAGCAACGACCACAGCACCAGCTTCCGGGACCTCCCCCGCAGCAGCAGAGACCTCAGAGGGGACCTACACCTCCCCAGCAGGCCCAGGGCAGATTTTATGCCGCCCAGCAGGACCCTCAGTCATCAGGAGCAGTCGTCGACGATTCGCGTGACTTGGCCCCTACACCGTCTTCCTAGATTGTTCATGAATGAGGCGTCCTGGGAGTTGGAACTTGAGATTTGTGAGCGTTATCCCTATCCCTTAGATGTTTGATTATGTTAGCATGTTGTGTTCTTATTATATATATAGTGGTGTGGTTTCCCCCTCTTGATAATCTCTGTATTGGTATGTTATGATTTAAATTTCGAGGACGAAATTTCTTATTAGGTGGGGAGAGCTGTCAGACCCGTATCCTAGTCCGTACTGTTCCGTCAACTGCCGCAATCCTTCCTGTCGAATTTAGGCAACCTGCGACCTATAATCGATATTTACGCGTAATCCTAAGCCATATCCTGTAGATTTGAGTCAGCTTAATCCGAGCCATGTACCATTGCGATCGCACCGTCGCCGCGGTTCCAACGCAGCGTCTCGTGCGCCAACCCGACGCTTAGATCATAAGATGTGGACCATGCATTATAATGGCCGTGGACCGCATATTGCGGGACCCACCCATCCCATGTGGCACCAATCTCTAGGTAATCATGAGGGTGATGGATGACATCACCCTAGCTATAGCCACCCTACCTTAGCTATAGCCACCCTACCCTAGCTATAGCCACCCTACCCCCTAGCCTTCTTACAAACATTTATTGCTAGCCACCCTCCCTTACAAGTAATCATGGCCTACCTAAGCTACTCTCTCTCTCCTTACAACCCTCTCTCTCTCTCCCATTTCTCATCACTTTTCCCAAGCAAGAGAAGAGGCTCACGTCCAAGCCCCTCCAAGAGAGAAAAGTGATATTGGTGGCCCACTTTCCATCCCAAAAAATCCTTCATCTAAACCATTCACTTCTCATTCCCTCCATTCAAGTGAAGCACAAGGAGATCGGTTTTCCAACGGACCAAGAAGATCGACGGTGGGTGCTTATTAGGATAGATTTTTCATGTTTTGATGATGGGCCAAGTGAGGCCTACCGATTGATGGTATGGATCTCACTTTGGATCCTAGGTGTGGCCGATGGCCCACCTTGATGCTCATGATCATTCCATGATGGGGCCATTCTCCATGGACCCCATCATGATGTTTATTTTCCTTACATGAAAAGGGGTCATCTAGACCTTACATTTGGTGGAGAAAGGATCTCCACCGTTGATTTTTGTTTTAGTGGGCCAACATGTATTGGGACCCGCTTGATGTATGATTGAATGCAAGGAGGGCCCATAGTGTCGGGGTCCCTCCATCACACGTGTGTCCCACTCTTTCTCTATCTCCCTCTCTCTTTCATTTTCTTTGTTCCTATTTTATGTGATGATATGACCTTATGGCCCACCCGGATGGACCCCACCATGAGGCATGACTTTTACCCAAGTCATTTATAAGTGGGGCCCACCTTATATGTGTTGCACCCACACCATCCTCCATGTGGTGGCCCACCTAATCTAGGCCCACCTTGAATGTATGTGTTACGTCCAACCGTCCAGCGTCCAGGGACGCTAGACGTGGATTGGGAAAACACAAATATTGGCTTGTTTCCAAGCTTTTGGGGTGGCCCACTCATATAGGCCCCACCTTGATGCAAGTATTCAATCCACTCCGTCCATTCCCTGCAACGGCTCATTTTAGGCGTTGAGCCGAAAAATGAAGTCCATCCGATCTTTGGGCGGGCCATAACATGTAAAATAGTGGTTTCTACTATTGAAAGTCACCCTAACATTTTTTATGTGCCAAAAAACATCGGTTATTGGACTCGTTTTGACTGTCTTGAGCCATAGAGTGTAATGGACGGGCTGAATTTCGTTGATGCAGGCCCCACGTGTGAAATACCTTAAGAACATAGGTTTTCAAAAAAAAAAAAGCATACAGCAGCTGACGCTGCTGCTGGCGGGTGGGCGAGCGGACGAGCAGGGACCCACGGTCCCAGCCGTGGGCCCCACCATGGTGTCTGTATGCCATCCAAACCGTTCATATGGTGGGCCACTTACAGTAGTGGGCCCCCTCCAAATTTCAGTCACATCCAATACTCAGGTGGCCCACATCAAAGGAAAGAGTGGGGTTGAACTATCTGCCATTGAAACCCATTTTTGGGTCCATAAGAGTTTTGGATCAAGATGAAATTTGTTTTTCCCTTTCATTCAGGTCGTGTGACCTTACCAACGGGTTAGATTGCAAATAAACATTATGGTGGGCCCCACATGGGACCCACAGTGATGTATGTGTTCATTCTCACCTCCACTGACAGTGGACGGTGAAACCAATCCCCCCCTTGTGTTCTATCCACACCGTCCAGGAGACGGTGTGTGTGCGTGCATGTGCGTAGATATATATATATATATATATGTATGTATATATATATATATATATAATATTATATTATATATAATATTGTATATATATATATATATATATGGTATATAAATTATATATTATATTATACATAATATATATGATGGTGGGCCTCCATGTGGACCCCCACCATGATGCTTGTGTTTCATACAACTGTCGAACCATTTTGAAAGCTCTTTTTACAGGCTTGAGACTAAAAATAAGACAGTTCTATAGTCCAAGTGGACCTCACTTTGGTATAAATATAAGGCCATAGGATTAGGCCCATCTTGATGTATTATGGCCCGTTGTTGGGGCCCACTTGAGTATAGACATGAGGCCCAATTGGTGTGGCCCACCTAATGTACATAAGGCCCATGTGATTAGGCCCATTCGATGTGTTTGTGGCCGTTGTTGAGGCCCACCTTGATATGAATATAAGGCCCATGTTATAAGGCCCATTGTGTTGTATTCAAGGCCCATGGGTTATGGCCCATTGCAATGTGCACAAGGCCCATTGATGCAGCCCACTTGATTTATATAAGGCCCATATGAGGCGGCCCATTTGATGTATCTAAGGCCTATGGGTCGAGGCCCAATAAGATGTATATAGGTCCATTGCAATGTGTGATTCCCTATGGTTTGGGTAATGATATTTTATGGCGGGCCATGCCTTGGGAGCAATGTTGGTTTGACGTCCACGTTGTAAGAATAATGTTGGTTAAATGTCCGCATTATAACTCTCCCTAGGGCCCATTGGTAGGCCCATACTTGTTGATGGTTCATCACTTTGTAACATGCTTAGTATATCTCCATGATTCATGCCCATACGCATCATATGTATGCTTGATATGAGGAATGTTTGATCATTGCATAAGCCGTTGGGCTGAGACATTTACGGGACTCCTTATGAGATGGAGTGCCCCACATGAGCGCGTGGTATGCGCGAGATTGTTGCATGACTGACGGTGTGACTCATGCATTTCGCATTGTGTGTCGTGATTCACTGCACGCCCTAGCGACATCACGGTCGTAGCCTCCACAGGCACATCGTGGATGGTCGTATGAGATATCGAAAATATTGGCTCTAACATTGTGGGCACTTAGGATGTCCTTGGGTGAAAATCTCAGAACCTTTTTGGTACCAGGAGATGCTCCAACGTCTAGACCGAGTGGATACACGAGCGCCCGAGTGCCGAATACCAGTAGGCCGCGTCTCCCACTGTGTCGTGGTCGGTTGGAAGGGGGTGTGGCCTTATCCGCCCGAGTGAGGGGGCTATAAGCTAGGCTGAGTTTGACCAGCTCGCAAATGAGTCCGCTATCGACGAGCCGGGTAGGTATTGGCAGACTACTGGTCAGGCGGATAGTGTGGTCTCTTCCACTTGCTTGACTGTGCAGCTAGGGAGGAGGCAGTCAGTGTGAGGTGTATTAGACCCCAGTGATATCCAGAGAGGAACTGTACTGATATGTGTACTTGATGAGTACTGGCATGCTTGCTTTGCATCTCGCATATGACATTTGGCTACATAGGCCTCGCATCGCATGGCTTTGGTATGGCCGATAGCATTCATGCCTTGCATCACATAGTTTTGGTACCGCTGATAGCATTCATGGATTTACCGCATATTTTCGCATTACTCTGATATTGTATACTTGGCACTCGCCTTGCGCACACACTTACACCACCCTCTAAGCTTTTGTAAGCTTATGCAAGACCGTTGCGTGCAGGTGTCGTTGGACAGCAGCAGCGTTGAAGCAAGAGTGCGCATCTGATCATTTTGGAGCTTTTTGATCACCTTGTATTTTCCTTTCCGTATTGTACTTAAAAGTTTTTGATATAGTGGATATGTGGTAATGTTGTTTTATGACTTTTTTATGCTCCATTATAAAAAAATTTCATACTGAAAACCCTCCTTGTAGGATACCAGGATCGGAATCTGGCATATGAGTGCCGAAATCCGGGCACTACGGAGGCTGTCGGTGCCGAATTCGGCGATCGAGAATTTTGTGAGCCCGTTTTCCGAGTTTGGGGCGTGACAGTTACACCCTATAGTATGGATTATATGTGTTACTAGATATCCCAAACATAAAGGAAATACAATCTAATCAAAGCGAAAGTTCTAACTATCCTTCAATACATGGAAATAGTCCTAACTGACTCAAAACAAACTACTAATTATCAGTAAAGTTAAGCTACTATTCTTCTGGGTCGGACGAGGACAGGGGTGCTTCCTCCCCCTTGCTGCAACAAATCAAAGCCTTTATGGCCCAATATATCTTCTTGTTTCATTTCTCCTGCTCTGCATGGTGCCTTGCTTGGCTTTCCTCCATCTTGGTCATTCTAGTGTCAAGCGCATCTAAGCGCTCATGTATGTCTAGAGTGGTAAGCGATCCACCGCCGACTTATTCGGCTTCCTCAGTTTGTTTGGCCTCCTCAGCTTCATCCTCATCCTCATTCTCGTCCTCGTCACTTCCATCGCCTTCCTCTTCCTCTTCGTCAACATCCCCGAACTCCTCAATGTGGGCTTGTCGCTGCTTGGGGCCTATTCCCATATTATTTAACATGTCATCGCCTAATAGCTGCGTTGGTATAAGATTTCCATTCGATCCGCCCACTCCGTATTGTCGAGCCAACTGACAAACCAGGTGACCAAATGGAAGGCATACATTCTTCTGTTTTGCCCTTGCGGCCCTCACGATTTGATGGGGTACTACATTGGGGATGCACACATTTGCTCCCTGTCCCGCTTGATATAAAAACTCCACCATATAGCGGGAGCACTCAATGCGATTCTTCAGCCTCAGGTACACATTATGGATGCAAATGCGGTGAAGTACTCGGTACTCGGGGGTCAAGGTGGATGCGTTTAGGCCGACTTTTCGCCTCCATTGGGCAATCTGTCCATACAAAAAGCGAGTCCGCTCGTCACCGGCTCGACTCGTATCTAAATTTCCCTCATTAATCTGTACCTCCCCTAATGGCAGTCAAAGTACGTCAGAAATGTCTTCCACCCCGAAGTGGAACCTCTTACTACCCATTATAAGATCAATGCCCAACGGCTTGAATTTAGGATTTCTGATTCGGGTGTAGAAAGCCCTAGCTTGACCCTCATCGACCTGGGAACCTCCATAGAATATGGGACCCCATTCCTTTTCCATAAGTCGATTGAGCAAAACGAAATTTTAGAACAGGTGCTCCTCCACAGAGGCTTCGAAGGCGACCTTGCTCTTGCAGAAATTTTCCATATCTTCGACGGGCGGTGGGGAAGCTTGAGTTGCGAGCCCTCTTTGGGAATCGTTCCTTCGCTTGGACTGGACTTCCGAGCTTGACTTCCCTTTTGGATCGACCTTCTTCTTACTACGCCTTTCTTGGCTCGGACCCGCCTCATCGGGAGCCGATCTCTTCTTCCCCATGAGGGAAAGAACCACCAGAATGGAGAAGAAGGAGGCAACAGTTATCAAGAACGCCATTTCCCTTGGCTAGGATGGATTGGGTGTGAGAAATATAGGTGGATCGTTGGAGGGAAGATTCTAAAAATGGTTTTGAGAAAGACTTGAGAATGAGTTTAGGAATGGGTTTGGGGAATGTATTTGAGAAAGGTTTGTTAAGGATAGGTCTTGGGAAAATGGGTTGGAAATGGATGTTAGTGAATGGGTTTGGGTTGGATATGAGGAAGAAGAGGTGGGTTAGGGAGATGGGTAATGTGAAGGAGAAGGAGATGGGTTTGAATAAAATGGATTTTTTCTAGAATAGGAGAGTGAGAGAAGAGGGAGATGTGTGTTGGGGTTTTGGAGAGGGAGATGGGGTTTTTTTTTTTCTAGGGATTTGAAAGAATGAAGGGTGGTGGAGGGAGAGGAAAGAGGTGCTAGGGCCTTTAAAATGCTATAGAAGTGGGTCCCACACGAATTTACATGACAAAAGGGGGAGGACCCCACATTGGAGGCCAGGTGGGGTCCTGCCGGCTTGCTGGTGCGTGGGCGGGGTTGTGCAAACAGGCGGGGTCGAACGGTCGGGCGAGGTCGCGTAGGCGGGGTCGTGTAGACGGGCGGGGTCGAATGGTCGGGCGGGGTTGCATGGGCGGGGTCGTGCAGACAGGCGGGGTCGTGCCGGCGAGGTCCCGCCGACCATCTATACTCCAGGCATGGTCCACTTCATTTGAGGTTTCCCGGGTGCCGGTAAGGCCCCCCGGGACGTGCCATATATGATTTTGGGGTAAGAGAAACTGATCTACGCAATGAGCTTAGTTATTTCGTGAGATTCCTCTCGGTTAGTAGCCAACATCCAATTATTCTACATTTTCACTATTTTCGGTAAATCTTTGTTCACCCCTAAGTCTTTATTCCCAAATGAGTCGAAACTATCAAGTTCAGCCCGGTATTAGCTCATTTGGTCTAGGATGACCGTTTCGACCATCTAATCATTCAGTTTCGGGTTGTTTTTATTAACGGGCTGAGGTACTGTAAGACTCTCGGACCCATTCCCTAACGTCACTACTCTCCCTCGCTTCTTAATCCTAACACCTTGGAAGTCTTACCTTCTGTCCAAGATTGCCGGTTCAGGTCCTGGGATGTTTCTTAGCATTCTAAGTCTCTGTTGCGTTTCCTATCGCTATTGTGTTTCCTCTCAAGTCAGCGGACGCGTTAGTGAGTTTATGGTCCACGGCCCAATTAATTCCAAACCATTGCTCTAATACTAACTTGTAACACCCTGAAAATTGGGGGTCATGCATACACTCGACTCCCAAGTTCCTGGATATCACTTATATCCAATTTTACTATTTTGTGTTTAATCAGGTTTAATGAGCAGTATGAATTTACTTGAAACATGAATCACATTCACAACCAGTCTACTGAAATAGAAATGACTAAATGTATACAAGTCTAAAAGATATAACAATGGGTCGCACAAGGCGTTGCCCAAAAAAATTATAAAAAAATGATATGTCCAAAAGAATGATGCGCTGAGTCCCCTACTCAGCGATCCAAGTCCGCCCACGAAATCTACGACGAACCGCCCATCAACTGAAAATAGGACAGCTCGTCCTCCTCATCCAGGCTTGTGCCGCAAGGCTCCTCATACTCAGTGTCACCTGCAACTACTGAAGAGTCTGGCTAGTATTTTAAAATACCGTCCTGGAGTGGGAGTGAGTGATCAACTCAGTGGGTTCCATTAGTCTTAAGTTACAACAAACATCAATTATATTATGAATTTAATGAAAGACATACATTCATAGATCTCTAACTAGTCTTGTTAATGCATATGCATGTATTATGATATGATGCATGACCTCGCAACAACACTCCCTCGAGCGACTCCGTCTAACGATCGCGTATGACCAACACTTCCTCATTGCGACATCAACTGCCGAGTCGCCAACCTAACTAGTGCAATGCAATCATGATCATGTTAGCCGAGTTTTTAATTAATTTTGTTCATCTAACAGATTGGGGAAACTAGTACACCCCACGTATCATTGCCCTCAACTAGTTGCGAAGACGAGACCCTTCAACGTGTGAGGCCAAGACCCTGCGATCATTGATCCCATTGGCCTCCCTATCCCCAATTTGCAAGCACATGGGGAATGCTGAGAAGAGGGATCGCTCGCGGTCACTACGGGAAGGCTCGTCACCCCAGCGTAGGCCGATAGATCGGACACAATGTCTCGTTCCATCATGCCCAGCTCTCGAGTCAGTGGATTGGATCCAAATGGTTATCGATGGGCTCCAATGGTTGATGGGTGTTCCAAGTTCCATACAAGTGTGAGCAGACAGGGTTAACAAATATGGTTGGTCAGTACGTGAACTAGACCGTGCGAGTCTAAGCGAGTACGTGACGGATAACATCGGGTACAAGCGACCCATGTAGTCCAACTATTATTACCCATTCGCATCCGCCCAAATCAGCCGTCCTAGCCTAAGAAAAGTCCTACCAACGGGACCTCTTTCTCTCACCTCAGTTTCCTGAGCAACCTAGGGATTTGATGGTATTCAATACCACTTTAACGAATTAGGGTTTATCATCTAGCACAAGTGATGTCAAGTAGTCATACATTAAGCATATAAATTCAAGTTTATATGTAAATGCAACTACTAACATTATTACGAAATAAATGTGCAAGTGCGTTACGTGGGTTAATAAGGAAGACAAGAATTTCATATATCTCATAGTACAAAATACACAAGGGTTAATGCATCATACATGTTATAAGGAAAAATTGTACAAAAATCAAGCAACGAATGAACAAACAATCATCAAATTCATGCCCAATCATGTTGAGGAACAACAAACATTCCATAATCATTCCATGTTGATTAAGAGGGTCTAAAATGTAAGGTCTTGCCTAAGTTTTCTCTAGATTCTTCAAATACATCACCCAATCAAACGTAATCATTATATTCATACTAAAATTAGTATTAGGCCACCTAAGAATAATAGTACGCACCTATGAATCGTTGAGAGCTCTAGGAAACGATTTAGGGTTGCCAAACTCGCTGGTGGATTCGTAGAGATCATGAGTCAAATGAATTTGCATGTTATGATTACATGCAAATCCTAGCTCAACACAAAGAATTACAAAAAGATGGGTGCTTACCTCTCCAATCATTTGAAAATTGAGCTTGGAGTTGTGGATGTGGGAGAAAGGAAGGAGATTTGCTAAGGTTCCAAGTTTCCTCGGGCTCCTCCACCAACAACATCCTCTTTCACCCTCTTCTTCCTCTATTCTTTCTCCTTTCTCTCTCCTCTCTCCCTTTGTTGCTGAATTTTTGGCATGGGAATGAGTGAGAGAGAAGGTTTGGGATTTTATTTCCTAGGTTTTGGCCAAATGGCCTTATGTTCCAACAATTTCCCTCAATGGTCCTGTGGCGGCCCCTTCTAGCTTTGGGGCAGCCTTGTCACTCCCTTGTCCACCAAATTTGATGAGTAGGTGTCTCATAGCATGATGAGAGGCTGTATAAAATTTGAAGACAAACGGATATGGGGTTTCATCGTACGGTTCCGATCTTTAAATGGCCCCGTGGGGTCCATTCAGGCTGTTGGGGCTGTTCTGATGCCTCCCTGGCTACCAAATTTATAGGATAAGTGTCCCATAGCCCGATGAAGGGCCGTGTAAAGTTTAAAGGCTAACGGATGTAGTGTTTTACCGCAAAAGTTTGATTTGCGATCAACGGTCATCGTTTCACGATCGGGTTCTAGATTTTGTGAATGGGCGTAGAAAAATATTTTAGGTCTTCACCATAAATGTAAAAGAGATCCGACGGCTGCAAAGCCTAGTATCTCAGTTTTATTTAAAAGTGCCAGATTTAAGTTCTAACCTTTGAGTTAAGGCTGGAGTGAGTTGCGTTTGGTAAGTATCGTTGAGATGGCGTGGATAATTAATTTCTAGGCGTCTAGTGAGTCCGTGTCCGCGATGGACCACAAGCCCAGTGAGATCTGCGGTTTTCCCGATTTTTAGATTTTTCTGACCTTCTTTGACAGTTGCACGGCCCGCACAGGCTGTTGTCAAACATAAACAGGTTATCTGGCTTGATGGCTCACACACGTTCTGATCATAACCAGACTGATCCACCCTAATGGGCTAACCAGGGTTAATTTATTGGTGGTACCCCACACATGAGCGGTTTAAGCGAACGGTCCTGCGGTAAATCCTACGTGGACGCTTCAGGGCACTGTTCTGGTTGAACCGGACATTACATTATCATACAAGGGCTTTGAAATCATCAAGCACTTGGGTTATGTAAAATGTGTGTATGCACATGACTTTAAAAATACACCAAAGTCTCCTAATCTTTCCACATGGTGTAGAGTAATAAGAACACAAAACTTACCTAAAAAATTAACATACTTATACATTGACTATATTAAAACCGATGCATTGCCCGTAAATAATTAGTCTCACAAAAAGTGTGGCTTAATTTACACGTCATAAATGATAAAATATTTATTGTCTACGTGATTATTACATGGTTTACCCAAACAATTTGTTATCATACATACACTTACATGATCTGATTGAGTGGATTGTGTCAATCTTAATAAGATTTTATCTTGATCCCCTTATAAATTAAGGTCCTATGTGTGTGTGTGTGTGTGTGTGTGTGTGTCTACATACAAGGCTCAACTGGACCTCACCACCACAATAATAACACCCACCGAAGAAACCTTCCTAGGGCCCACCATGATGGCTAATTACCATCCAACCTGTTCATTAGAAAAATCAGCTTGATCCAAAACTTCCATGGCCCAAAAAAGTTTCAACGGTTGGTGTTTAATCCCCACTGTGTGGTCAACATGAGCCTTGTATCTACCTCATATTTGGTCTTGCAGCTTAAAATGACATGGCTAAATGGATGAACGGTGTATATAAAAACCATATATCACGGTGGCCCCTCAGAGGGGCCCCTGTCGTTCCTAGCTACGAACATGCAAGGGTTGTACCCAATCCGCGTCCATCATCGATCATCCGTATGTGTACGATGGGTGTGGCCCACCTTAAGAGCAGATGCTAACATGAGTCCTAAAATGGCCAAGCCCCATGGTATTGGCATCTGTGTCTATAGTAGTGGAAGGGGCTCCATGGCGACACGTGTGCCACACGTGAGCCGAATAATACTATTTTGAATGGGCCGACTCAATACCAGCCATCGTCTTTGTTCTGATGCATGATCAATGCCCAAACATTCTCCAGAGGCACCCATTTAGCTCATGTGGGCCGTTGGATGATCAATACCGTTGATCTTAGGAGATATACCATGGATCGGTAATCCCATAGAATTTTGTGCAGATCGGAAGTCCCCAGCCATCCAATTTTTGGCCTTTATTCTAGCCTGTCGCCCAGTTCTTTATTTTTTTCTCCTTAACCGTCTCTTAGTAGACTGTTGCCAAAATCAAGGGTTTGAATCACTCGATCTGAAAAATTTTGGAGCAAACCCCAATCCATAGTGGGGCCCACCATATCAAAGGATCAGATTACCTAACCATGGGTCGTAGAATATGGAGTGGGCCGCATGAGCATGCAATTGAAGTCCTGATGTATCCGACAATTGGTCAAAACATATATTGTGATGGAGGTTCGCATTGAAATTTGTGCCATGTTATGGTAGAGACGTATGGACCATGTTATGCTGGCGGCTTCTTCCACCATACACTGGGGGGAAGACCATCCACCTAGTGGGTCCCACGTAAATGGTCCACAGGTCAAAACTCACAAAATCCGAATGACCCTAGTCATCTAATTACACAGCTTCCAAATGGACGGTCAAAAAAATATTTAGCGGTTGACATTGAACGAGGCAAAGTGCTGGAAATTAGTGGCTGGGATTGTCCATTCGTTGTTGCATTTGAAACATGGGCCATCTAATGCAATTCCCACTAGGTGGACGGTGGATTCATCATCCCTCCAGCCACATGTACGGTGGAAGGGAGGTTGTATTATAATAGTATAGACCCATCTCTATCATACCATTTTCCCTAAACAACTTCTAATCTTATCTTTTAAAAAGCCCTTAATTGAGGGACCACGATTCATTGAATGGTGGCCATTGATTCGTAGGTGGGGTATCACTACCCTAATCATATCCCCCTCAAAAGTGCCACTAAAAAACCACAGTAAAACGCCTTTAATCATAACAAAATTCATTTAATTTTCAACTAAACAATCTACGGCTATCAATAGCCCTGGCTGGCCCACTAGGCTTTTGGGACTGGCCAGCTTTTGGTCGGGCTTGGATTCAGATATTAGGACATGGATTGCCTGTGTAATAGGGTGGCATAAGCTAGTTGGGCCCCACCGTGGTGTTTGTAAGAAAACTACCCCTTAACGGTCACATTTCTACATCATGTTAGGATGTGAGTTCAAAAATGAATAAAAATACAAAACTCAAGTGGGCCACATGATAGGTAACTGTGAGGATTAAATGTCCATGGTTGAAACATTCATGAGGCTGTACGTGTTTTCATCCTAGTGCGAATGACCTTATAAATAGCTTAGATGGCTTATAAACATCACAGTGGATTTCGGAGGTTTCAACTATAAGCATCCCCCTGGGTGTGTGGGTAAAAGCAATACGGAGGTTTCAACTGTGGGCATTTCCCAATGCATTTTTTTTTTTTTTGTGTCATGTGGTCCACTTGGGTTATGATTTTCTTCATTTTTGGACTTGTTGTCGCAGGATTTTGGACCAACAGATACACTTGAACGTGAGGATATGCCTGTCGATGGACCTACGAGAAATAAGGAAGATGGGGACAATAGAAGGCGCTAGTGATAGTTGTGGACTCCCTGATAAATAAGTTAGGCGAGTAGACTTGAATCAAAAGCTAGAGTTTTAGTTTTTAGCTTACTTCATCTCATTTAAGGTAATTGTATTTATAGGGTTTTTGGGTGATTCCAAAATTATCGTGTCTTAATGGAATACGTTGGAGAATTCCTATTTAAATGAGAAACTACTCTCAAAAATGTCATCGAGCCCACCTTAATTGGTGTGATCTTCGGCTAAGGTTAAGCCGGATCTTTCTTTTTCGAATCCGGGGTAAGATTCTCTTGAATTTCCCATGCTGCATCTCTGATGGTAGTCAACCAGATCAGCTCGGGATGTTGGGGAGCTCAAGGTTCAGGCTCCTTGCCTTGCAGATCCTTTGCTTGCGTTTTATATGCTCCTGATGAGATAACTCTTCCTCCACCGAGCTCTATTCTCAAACAACTCAGCTCGAGAGCTTATCTTTATGTCAAGAGAATTGTTTGTTTTTCCTCTAGGCCCTGTGCTCCAATAGGTCAACTCAGGAGCCTGTCTTAGCTCTACGATTGCCTCAGTTGAGACGCACTTCTCTCGTAGTTGTCCTTTCCATGTGATGAACCAGTTCAGTTTTTCCCACAATATGGTTTATGTACTAACAAGACAAACATCATTTTGGGCCATATTAGCGTCTCCGCACACAAACTTTATGCCTAGGCCTAAAAATTTGAGCCCACTTATTAACTGGATTGACACAGGTTATGCCATAGTGCCCATTGGCGTGGCCCACCTGGCCAATTTCATATACCATGCATCATGGGGTTTGGTTAATGGACAACCCATATCTTTCACAAAAGCAGGGTCCAGCCCGAGCTCATTATAGACCAGACATGGACTACACCCAAGAGCCCATCATCCCAGCCATGCCTGGTCTATTTTGAATATCATGCATCATGAGCCTTGGCTAATGAACAGCCCATATCTTACATAACAGCAGAGCCTATTTCCTTTTGCCCCTAGACCATGGACCGCCATATAACACGTCCTCAGTCCATCCAAACCATCCCTCACGTGGGATACATTGTGTAGATATCCTGGCCGTCAAATCAGTCTGGCCCACTTGCAATTTATGCTGCACTGCACACATTACTAACACTGTACTACCCTCTAAAGATTATTTGGGAACCGTCTGTTCCTAATGTATTATCGTGGCCGACCTGATAATTGAACGGCCTTGATTTATTTTTTTTCAGAAATCTACAAGGTGGGGTCCACCTTATTCATGGTTTAGGTGTGTCAGATGGGGTCCACATGGTAAATGACTGGTTAGTGTGTAGGCTTATCAAATGTGGTTACTATAGTAGGAGGCTCACATGTTCTCTGTACACTATCATTACAACCACTAACTTTCCGTGTCCCTAATGATTCTAGGGAGATGTACGATGGATAGGCATGAAGCTGGAATATGATACAGTCACTTCTCCAAAGTACACGTGGCAGGCTGATCTATCAGTCCAATCCATCCATCTATTCATGCCTAACATGGATGGTTTATATTTCATTAGGCAATCTTGTCCATCCCTTAATCCCGTCGAATATATGATGACTTACTTTTTTTCGTTTTTGACCGTCGGATTGATTTCCATGGATTAAATGGATGGATGTGAGTTTTTAGATATGGTCTATCCAAAATGAGGCCAGATATATATATATGGATGGATCTGATTGGTACGTCAGACTTCCCTTCATGTACTGTAAACAGATGAATGTACCATATTCCGGTACATCGCCGTGCGCATTGTTGTCCCTTCGCTGGTTAACATTTTACTAATGCGATTTCAAGCAACTATAATAGGCAAAAATAGCCTCTACAGTGTCCATTGCGTAGTATACACTCGTTTTCAGTTCTAACAACTGGGGCCCAAGTTTCAGTAATCCAGACCATTGACCTACTGAGGCCCAACGTTGATGGATCACATCTCAAAATTCACCCAAATTGGAAGATCTCAGCTACAGATATCATAACCTTTTTCAGTTGAATGTGAACCGTTGTTGTATTCCGATTCTTAACCGTCTATCTTTGGCCTCCAAATAAAAATGTTATGATTCCTTTATTGAGGAGTTTTTGGACACATGGTGCATCCATTGTAGGACGACCAAAAAAATGAATGGCCTGGATTACCGAATCATGGGGCCTAAATTGCTAGATCTGTGTCCACTGTCCAAAGATTTGATGGTAGGTATCATACAATACATCTGCAGAAAACAGCCAGTCCTATCACCAGATCACCTGCCCACCTTGGAGAGGACCAACGGCAGATCATTGCCCATTTATATCATTGCATTTCATTTAAAAAGAATCACAAGCCATGATCAGATACTGCTTAAGTACCATAGTCTTACCGTACAACACATTCATTCCCACCGATGTGCTTCACGCTTGATAAATCAGATCCGTTCCAGTCGTGGGCCCCATCATGAATCTCATGAATTATGAAAATTAGATTGACCCATTCATGATGTGTGGCTGAAACTGCATGTTAAGTAATATTGTCATTTGATCGCTCATTTTGATGTTGTGATGGATATGATACTTGGACGGCCTTCTTTTCACGTCTAGTGATATTCATGATGATTTGCACTTTGTTTGCATGCCCTAGATGTACTATAGATTTTAAAAAAAAAGGTGATGTACGGTAGGTTGTGGTGTCGGGGAAGTACCTAATGGTATGGGACACTGTGGGCGAGCTGTCGGCCTACGCTGGGGTGACGAGTCTCCCCGTAGTGACCAGTGAGCAACCCAAACTCGTGAGCCGAATATGAAAGTATGGAACACTATATTCGAACTGTCGGCCTGCGCTGAGGTGATTAGTCTTCCCGTAGTGACCTCAAGTATAAACTCTCAAATTTACCTATCCACTGCTTTCATTAGGGTGATGTCCTACAACTTATCTATCATATGTGATTAATTAGGATTAACAACCATAGATAAATCCCTGTTTGGGTCAATGCTGTAAAGGGAGGTACCTTAGTCTCACGCACAGGTACGAGGGTAGAACCAGAATATTGTAGAGCTGGCTGTCCATATTACAAGGACATGTGTTGATTGGAGCTGTCCATCTAGTTTCCCCTATTTGTTTATGAATATAACATTTAAATATATAAATATCTAATCATCCTGTCCATCTGAAACGTGGCCTTCAGATGGCCTTCAAACTGACGACGTGAGATGAAAGTAGTTAATGGCTAAAATTTATCAAGGGAAATTGGAGGAAATCTGATGGACGGGATTGTCTAATTAGTCTGATTTTTTAAACATGATCCATCCATGGTAGAGATCATTGTATGAGCTCCGATCGATACATCTTCCTGCCACGTGTACTCTTTTAGATCTTCAGGCTCGACCTTATCATACTCATGCACACATCTGCCATACACGTGGCAGGCATGTATGCCAATCCATTCAATTCAAGTGGTGGGCCCTAGTGCACTGGATATAACTCAAGTCATCATATATTGATTGGATTGTCCTTGCCTTGTAATTCTAGCCGTTGAATCTAGATCAGTAACATATTTCTTAAGTTTCAACTGTCCATCCTATGTCAATTGATCAGATGGTTATATTTATTTGATTGATGTGATTTTAGTGACGGCCCATCACCCACGTCAGATTTCACAATTTGGACGATCCAGATTAGACTTTATGCATCCCACATTTATGGTGGATCCAGGATATTAAAAATCAGACAGACTGCACCATCCTAACCGTCCAATTGGTAGCCATCAAATCGAAGGTTGTAAAATGGTCAAAGATCCAAATCCAGTGGGTGAAATGACAGGCTGGGCAACGATACACCAAAGTGGGCCCCACCATATAGTTCCCTAGAGTAACCTTTACACACAACATATAAAGTTGTAACACATTTTTTCTATTGAGTGGCTTTCAGTAGGCATGATTACACCCCAAAAAGCACTGCAATGGTCAGGATTCCTGCGACCCGAATCCGATTAAAATACACCATCTTTCACCGAAAAGAGAAAAAGGGGCTGCTTTCTCCGCCGTAGATTAGGATTTTTTAGATTTAGATTAAAGAAAAGACACATCTAAACATCCCTTTAATCCTAGGCCAGATCAACTACAAAGCTTTGTAGGTTAAGCTTAACCTGCAACATCATGTGTGGGGCCCACCGTGATGTGTGCATGAAATCTAATCCGTCCATCACGTGTAAAACTACAGGTTCTGTATATCAGGCCTATCCAAATTTCTGTTGGGCCACACCACAGGGAGCAGTTGAGATGGTGATGGCAACCGTTAAACATTCCAGATTGTAAGTGTGACCTACTGTGTTTTACATAAGAAATCCAATCCGTTCATAATATTTCATCCACGAGGATGAATGGAGGAATCCAAAAATGGTTCGTTCCAAAACTTATGTGGGCCACACCACGTGATTTTATAGGATTTGGACATGATTTTACATGACGTGGCCCATCTGAGTTTTGGATCAGCCGGATTTTTGGACCTCAAGGAGAACATGAGGGGGAACACATGATGGATGCACTGATCTTATACACACATCATGTGGGCCCCACAGATTGACGTTGTAGATTAAGCTTAAAATACATAGCTTTTTAGTGAATCCGGCCTTAGTTCAATTAACCTTTCAGCTCAAAAAAACGCATGCACGCCAGCTTTGCAAAAGGGGCCACTTCAGTGGGACCCACATGATTTCATGTATGTAAACACAGCTAATCAGCCATTCCTTGAGATGGGTCGTGTACAAGTTCCATGAAAATGGCGTAGGTGTACGAGAGAGAGAGAGAGAGAGAGAGAGAGAGAGAGAGAGAGAGAGAGAGATGGGTGTTGTAACGATTAATGAGTTGAAGCCAAGCATATCAGGGAAGAGATCGTTTCGGCCAAGTTCAAGCACCCGGCACACCACTGAATGGTACCGTTTTTCATCTCTACTCTCTATTTTGGTTTTTTTAAAAAAAATTTCCAACCAAAGTGTAACAAACTACCATGTGTACAACATCGGAGCCGTTCAAAATTCGTCTCCCACCACGAAGATCATAACCCACTAAATTCATGCTGATCTAAACAGCAGGTGGGCCACATCAGTATGTTGGGTCAGATTGTTAGCAATCCATTGAATTCGACAATGTATCAGACTGATAATTGGACGGCACTGATTTTCGCGCTCGGTGATCTGATGTCCATGTTGAGCCATTGTGAGAAATATTGCCGAGATTTTGAAAATCTCATGTTATTATCTCCCAATTTCGATGAAACGATTTTATTGCAATAATATAGTGAAGTTCTTAAAATCTCAGCAGGTTTTATTTTATTTTATTAGAAATCAAAATAATTCAGTTTATAAATTTATATTCAAGTTTTAAAAATTATTTAGTAATTTATGATAATTATTTTAAAATAGTTTATTTTCAGTGAGATTTTTAAGATAATATTATGAGATAAATGCAAAATCTAAAAAAACTCATGAGAAATTCCTGGCCGAGAAGTTGAAGATAACGAGATTTTAGACTATGGTCGGGCCCACCTTTGGCATGGCTAGGATGTCCTACGGTTAGGATTGGCTATCAGCCCCTGTTTTAGATGATTAGATATGGTTTCCACCATGGATTGCAAATGGCTCAAATATCACCTTAGATTGGATGACCATGATATCCAATCATGTTCAATCTATAGGTGGGCCACTCTCATCCATTAATCTTTGTTGATCCTAAGAGGATCAATTGGGACCATTGAATATTTTAATATGATTGCAATTATTCACAACCATTGAATATTATAATATTTTATTTATGAAAATCCCAATAATTTTTCTTATAGATGAAAATATTTTTTGAATTCATGAAAGATAAAAAATAAAAAATAAAAAATAAAATAAAATAAAATAAAAAAATGAATGAGGAAAATTCATAGAAAGCAGTTTAAATAAGATATATTTTTATTATTATTATATATTTGTTAAAGGCGTATTTCATAATAAACCCACGCGATGGCTATCTAGTCACTAGATCCAACATGTTAAGAACCGTACAATTATTTATCCGGATCATGAGTCCATAGGCCTTATTAATCTAATATAATTTAAAAAATATAAACATACTTTGATATCAGATATTATTATATTATTAAAAGAAGTTGGATATAAGTCGGATACGGATATTATCCAAAGACTTTTGATAAATTTGAATAATTTTCCAACCAAATATCTCTAACCATCAACTAATATCTAATTAAAAAGCTTATATAATAATTCAATTGCCTAATAAAAATAACAATTTTTTCTAATGATATTTATTTTATAAATAAATACTTATGAAATTATAAAAATATTTATTTTCTTAACATAATTAATTAATATCAAGCTATAAATCCTAAAGCATATGAATAAAAATGTACAGACTTTAACTAAATCATCCACATCATCCATGTCGAACATGCCTACACCGTAGAATTTATTATCTAGAATATTAATATTTAATATTTTAGTTAAAATATTATTAATTGAGTAAATTAAGAAAATATCATCTAGAAATCTAGTAAGCGGCCCGATTTGCTTTAAAGTCGGATAATTAGGTAAAAACATAGTATCCCAATCAGATTTTCCAAGTTGGATATGTCGGGTAAAAATCTCATATATGAATTGGACTTTTGATTAGGATTCAGCCCTATCAAGTAACATGCCATTGAAATTAGGGTGGTACATTAAGCCGAGTTGAGTTAAGATAGACTAAGCTTGGCTTGACTCGTTCGTGCCTTACTCAAGCTTGAGCTCGAGCTAATTTTTGAGCTTAATATTAGAGCTTAGATTGTTTACTAAAGATTTCAAGTCGAGCCCAGGTCAAGTTAGTGGTTTGAGTCGAGTACGTTCCCATCCTGACCTAACCCAGCGCCCAACCTGACCCCACCCAGTGTGTAGTCCACCTGTTGAACGACTTGGATCTTGCACAAAACCTACTACATTTGCACATGTTAGATTTTCCACGTGCACCACTACATGCACGTGTGGGAGACAATTTCTGGCTTACTATAATTCCTGGTGGGGTCCAAGCCCAGACCAAAGTGGGCTTGATTTTGGTAAGCCACATATTAATGGGCTATGAACTAACTTAGACCCTAACAGGGTAGGCCATCTCTGATTGAAGGCCCACTTTGGTTGGGTCGAGGTCGATACTCAAGGTCGACGCGTTGGATTGCCGCTTGAGTTCTTGGCCAATAGGAAATTGAGATCGAACAGGGCTTTCTTCGACTATGAGGGTCAGACAAGTTGGCTGATCCCACCCAAGCTATCGCCTGCTGTGGGCCACGTAAGTAGCTACTGGGTCCATCCTGCCCAAACCCATTTCTTTAGGTGGCCAAGTCGAATTACTGTTTTATTTCTGTTTGTATTATTTATAGTAAGTTTTAGTTAGGTTATAACTCTTCATCCCTTGAGCTTGAGTTATGCCCAACATGAAGAGTGCTTAGAATAATTATGAGAATGGTGTGATAAAGCCCAATAGGACACTTATTATTTTAGGCGGAAAACCATGTACACTAGTAGAAATCACAACCATTTATAAATAGTAAGTTTATTATTTGTAGTAAGTCAAGATTTCTAGGAGTTTTAATTATAGTTTAATTCCGAAAATTTTTCCATGGCTTAATATCCCTATTTAAAGGGGTATAAAGTCGTTTATTCATTCATCAATTAATTTATGAATTTTTTTAAATATTATTTTAATTTGAGAAGTCTCCGTGAAGAGTCTAGAGAAGCTTAATAGATTCATTTTTGAGAGCATGGATTCGGAACCCTAGGATTAGAAACCCGTTGGATTTACAATCCTCCCAATGTGTTTGGCACCTGGAGTGTGAATAACTTTAATCTAAAAGTACCTGTCCATGGTATATTTACAAGGGTCTGAATTTAATTAATAAATCAACTTTAATATCTCTCATTAGTGAGATATGTAATTTTCGACACAATGGTTACAATAAGCCCACTGAAATATACGCTTTGCCCAAAAATGATGAAATTCCAAGTCTCAGATGGGCCACAAGCACAAGATCATGTCTGATTGACTAACCAACGATTTTTAATCATTGATCTACATGGACAATGTTTGGACGGTGTTGATCATCATTAGTGGGTCATGTGTCCAATAGAATGATAGTGTATAGTGACAAACATGTTACACCTGCAACTATTGAAATGATTTTAAGTGTAATCCAAGCTTTCACCGTCGATTACAAACCCCTCAAAGAGGGGATTGGAAACCCCCTGGATTTGAAACCCCTAGTTAGTTCATGCTATCAAACAATTAGGGGATTTGAAACACCCTCAAATCCCCTCCAATCCACGGTGCCAAATCACCTCTTGAGGAAAAAGGTGATCGACCTCATCACGTCCATCCCAGTGTCGTATAGTCCATCCCAAGATGGTCTCAGCCTAACCATGGATTGATGACCAGGCCGGGTCGACTCAGACTCGGTCCAATCTGGTTCAGCTTCACAAATCACTTTTGGGGGTGAGTCAGACGAGTCTCACCTGACTCGTCTGAGTCATAAAAACGAGTCAGTCCGAGTGAAAAATCAATGAGTCTCAAACTGGCATCTTTGCAACTAGATGGGGCTTAGATCATTCCCTTTATTTTGGGCCAGATCAGATCAGCCTTCACGACCTGGATTTGATCAACCCAAGGTGGGTCCCACCACCTGAGGGGTAATTACAACGGTTGGATATGGATCAGCCCAAATCAGACAAGTGGGCCTAGTTGAGGCCCGGTCCACCTGGCCCACTGTAGTTAGAATAAGTCCAAGCGATTTCAAGTCAAACGGATGGTCCGTGTTGGTTGATTCAGGGACATGTATGGGCAGGACAGCGATGTTACAACGTACGAGGAAATTAAAAAAACAGGAAGAGTAAATTATAAAAAGTAGGAGAATTTCCTCCAAAAGCTGTGGGGCCCACCTGATTCCCGTGTCAAATCCAATCCACCCATCAGTTTTTCCAGCGCATGTTCGGACATGAGCCTGAGGTACATCCGGGACTCAAATGGGCCACACCACCGGAAACAGAGGGGATGGAAATGCCAATCTAACCTGGACCAGACGTCGAGCTAGTTTTCAATTGGTCAGACAGGGTGTGACCGGTCTGTTTTAAAATCATAGTTAAAATAATAAATGGAAGAGGCCGGATGCAGTACGAATCTGTGTTGGTTAAGCTTAACCTACCACGTGTCAAGATGTTTGCATGGTATCCATCCAAATCATTCATCATGTGGGCCCCCTTATCTTCTCCTTCGGGATCAAAATACGCCCACCATTAAAAACCTTACTGATTGCCTGTGTGGCCCACCGCATTCCGCATATGGACTCGGATTTGGTGGTGAGTCGGCAATGGAAAAGCTATGTGGGCCCCACCATGATTATTTGTTATATCAACGCAGTCCATTCTTTTTTTTTATTATTATCCTTTTTAAATCTCATTTTAGGGCGTTATCCAAAAAATGAGGCAAATCCAAAGCTTACGTGAACCCCACCACAGGAAGCAGCAAGGATAATGACGCCCACCATTGAAACCTTCCTAGGGGTCTACTGAGATGTTTATTTTCCATCCAACCTGTTCATAAAGTCACATAAACCTTAATGAAGGAAAAAAACAAAAATCAGCCTGATCCAAAACTTTCGTGGCCCACAAGCGGTTTTCAACTGTGGGCGTTCAATCCCCATTGTTTGTTATAGTGTGGTCCATTTGAACTTTGGATCTACCTTCTTTTTTGGCTCATGCCCTAAAATGATCCAAAATTATAAATGGATGGCGTGGATAAAATACATACATCATGGTGGGGCCCATAAAGCTTTGACCAGTACTAACTCGTAGTGAGCCCGACACTGGAGGTTCCTGCCATAAGATGCTCCCCAGCAGCATCAGTGGATGCCCCAAAATTGGACGCGGTTTTCGCGGCTTTCGACAGCAAGTTCCTGCCAAGGATGCTGGGTGGGGTCCATAGAGATGTTTTTGAAAAATCCACTCCGTCCATCCGCTTTTCGAGCTCAATTTAGGCATGTGACCAAAAATGAGGTGGATCCAAAACTCAAGTGGGTCACAAGAGAGGGAAAATTGGGGGAAGAAATGCCTACCGTTGAAACCTTCTTAAGCTCCGACTTGATGTTTATATGCCATCCAAACCGTTTATAAGATCATTCCCACTGCGATGAAGTGAAAACACACACAAAAAAAAAAAAAAATGGCCCATGCAAAACTTTTATGGTCATAAGAATGTTTCAATGACACTCACTTAATCTCCACTGTTTCCTCTCGTGTGGCCCACTTGAGTTTTCCATCCACCTCGATTTTGCTGGGAAGTCCTAAAATGAGCTCGCAAAATTGATGGACGGCGTGGATTTCTCATAAACATCTTGGTGGACCCCACCCACCATCCTTGCGCACTAACTTCCTCCCAAAGCCCTTAGCAGGAAATCCGCGTCCCCCAAAATCCAGGCCATTCTAAAGCTAATCTGGGGCATACTAACCACATGATTTAGAGGCTTTTTGTCATGATATTACATGATCCAGCCCACATGATTTTTGAATCAGCCAGATTTTTGGGTGCCAAGTAGATGGACGGCTTGGATGTCTTGTACACATCACATTGGACCCCACACATCTTGTTGTGGGGTTAAACTAAGAATTTGTGGTGAATCCAGCCTCATAATGCAATCTAACCATTAACAGTGCCATGCCATAGCTCATAGCACTGTTTATCAGTTATTTACCGTTGTGATTTTTCCATTCCGAAACACCCCTTACGCCATCTGATCATCTGAAAACCTCAAAATTTTAAACCTTTGCTTGCAAGCAGTTGCTTGAATTGACAAGCTCTGGAATAATGCAGAGATGAAACAAGCAATGACTAGAAAATCCAAATGGCAATCTGTCCTTTTCCTTCCTCTCATCAGTTTTCTAGTGAAGAAAATGCTATTTTCTATAGATTTTTTCACTTCCCATTCCACTACCATTAATAATTCTAACCTTATCTCTTCTGCACTTCCCTTCCCGACACCGATTGTTTCCAATTATTTTTTTATAATTATGACCCATGACCAATCCAAACCATCGATTTCGAATTGCCTGATACAAGAGTGCAATTTCAAAATGGTAGAATTGTATCTGATTACACGTTTAGAGCTTGCATTTTCCGACATGGAGGAGTTCCAGAAATAGAATTCGAAGCTGTCGGGTTTTTCCACATTTGATCAACATGTAGGCTGAAGATTCAGTTCTGTCACTGTTCTGAAATTATTGGGTTTCTGATTCTGAGCAATTTTCATTCTTGCAGGCCGCTTTCAGATGTTTCCAGCGACCTTACTGTCGAAGTGGGAGCTATGAACTTTTCACTCCACAAGGTGAGATTATCATCAGCTCCTTGTTGATTATGATGCGAGAAATGCAGCGTCGAATCCTGTCATTCTGTTTTCCCTATTGAATATCTTTCATGGGTTTCCTAGGAAAATTCTAGAAATCACAATTTTCTAATTTTCAGCCATGAAAAGTGCTTCACTTGTTTTTAGAATCATGGTTAGAATACTAGGTGACTTGACCTGACTCCGGCTCTGAGTCGAGTAATAACTTGCCTGAGCCGGCGGTGAATGAGGCAGTGACTCATGGTATCAAACCAGATCAGGTCCAACTGAGTCTGAGTCGACTCAGACAAGTCATTATCAGAATCGTCCAAGTCTTAAACCCATGCTTAGAATACAAAAAGAACTCAGATTCTGTTAGCTTTGACAAGAAAACAGCTTCCTGTGGGTATCACTTCAAATTGGTGAGGCCATTGTAAAAATGGAAATAAAATGTAAAGGAGATTCATGTGAAGAAGATACACTAACATGGGTGACAATGTGGCCCACATGAGCAAGATTCTGGTCATTCATCGGATGGGGCCCACCATTAACATTTCCCTGGCCAAAAGGAATTAGGTGGGCACAGTACTAATCAGTGCCGCCATCACATATGTATGAATGAAATGGATTTGTTAGGAGAAAAAGACCAATGGTTTATATTCAATGTACACATGCAGCCTACTCGAGAGAAGTCGGCCAGCCGGTTTTTGGGGCAGGGGCATGTCTGCAATGGGCCCCACTTGATGAATGGATCAGACATTGACCATGCATGTGAATATCGGATCCTCTTCAGACAAATCTCTTTAGCATGGCTCTTTCAAATGAAAACATCTCATTTAAGGTGTGTTTGGTTGCACCAAATTAACTGATTAATCATGAAATGTCATGAAATTTTGTGATACTTGGTGCAACCAAACACATTCTTCACAACATCCAGAAAAAAGAATTTCAATTGAACTTTTTCCCCCTTTAACAGAAGGCATGGTTCTTTTGTAGTTCCCTTTGGTTTCTCGAAGTGGGAAGATCAGAAAAATGCTTACTGAATCAAAGGACTCGAAAGTATCTCGAATAGCTCTCACCGCCGTCCCTGGTGGGCCAGAAGCCTTCGAGCTGGCCGCGAAGTTCTGCTACGGCTTAAACATCGAGATCACCCTATCAAATGTCGCCATGCTGCGATGTGCAGCTCACTATCTTCAAATGACAGAGGAATTCGCCGAGAAGAACTTGGAGACACTCACTGAAATCTATCTAAAAGAGATGGTGATCTCGAACATCTTGAATTCAATTGTCGTTCTCCACCGCTGCGAAGCTCTTCTACCAGTCGCTGAAGAAATCAGCTTAATCAGCAGACTCATAAATGCAATTGCATCGAATGCTTGTAAGGAGCAGCTCTCATCCGGGTTATCCAAGCTCGAGCATAACTTACCTGTTAAGCCGACGAATGCAGAATCAGAAACACCGGCGGATTGGTGGGGCAAGAGCCTGACAGTCCTTAATCTAGATTTTTTCCAAAGAGTCCTGTCTGTGGTGAAATCCAAGGGTCTAAAACAGGACACGATCAGCAAGATCTTGATTAATTACGCGCATAATTCCCTCCAAGGTCTTGGTGTTCGAGATATCCAATCAGTAGAAGGAAGCTTGATAGATATTGAATTGCAGAAGAAACAAAGGGTGACCGTCGAAGCGATAGTCGGATTACTACCGACCCAGTCGAGGAAAAGTCCGGTGCCGATGGCATTTCTTTCAGGCCTACTTAAAACCGCGACAGTGTCATCTGCTTCCGCCGCTTGTAGAGCAGATCTAGAGAGACGGATTGGGCTGCGATTAGACCAGGCAATTCTCGAAGACATTCTCATTCCAGCAAACCCAAACAGCAACAACCACCCATTATACGACACAGATTCAATATTGAGGATCTTCTCCATTTTCTTGAACTTGGACGAGGAAGAAGATGATGGGAATTGCTTTCGAGATGAGACTGACATGGGCTATGAGTATGACAGCCCGAGATCTCCCAAGCAAAGCTTAATTCTCAAGGTGTCGAAGCTGTTTGACACTTATCTTGCAGAGATTGCACTGGACTCGAACTTGCTGACGTCCAAGTTCATCGCACTAGCAGAATTACTCCCCGACCATGCTCGAGTTGTGAATGATGGCTTGTATAGGGCAGTTGATATTTTCCTCAAGGTAGCATCCGTTTCTCCCTGCTCATTCAAATAACAACAACTTAAAAAGTAAAAAAATAAAAAATAAACAAAAATTCATGCTTGTTCGACACAGATCTTCACTGAATTCCTATTACAGGTCCATCCCAATATCAAGGACTCCGAACGCCACCGCCTCTGCAAAACCATCGATTGTCAAAAGCTAACCCAAGAAGCCTGTAGCCATGCAGCTCAGAACGAACGGCTACCGGTGCAAATGGCGGTCCAAGTCCTGTATTTGGAGCAGATCAGGCTCCGAAATGCCATGAACGGAGGCCACGCTCCGTTCTTCTTTGGATCAACCAATGGTCAGTATCCTCAACGTTCGGGCAGTGGGGCAGGCAGTGGGGCCATCTCCCCGAGAGACAATTACGCATCGGTGAGAAGAGAAAACAGAGAGCTGAAGCTCGAAGTTGCAAGGATGAGAATGCGGCTGACTGACTTAGAGAAGGACCATGTCTCTATGAAACAAGAGCTTGTCCGATCAACTCCGGCAAACAAGTTACTCAAATCTTTCACTAGGAAGCTAAGCAAGCTCAATGCTCTGTTTCGGTCAAAAGACACCAAATCCATCATCTCCAAGGCTAATTCAGACACCCGTTTGCTGTTTCAGAAGCGGATGCGCCACTCCGTTTCTTGATCATATATCAGTGTGTATAAATATTGTGATTGATTGTGTTTAAATGATAGAAAGATAACAGTTCTGTCTTCAATAGAATTCTGTTATAATTTTTGTGAGGACTTCCAAATCCTATTGTGAATGCATGTTTCAAGTGCATGAAGCAAGGCAGTAATAAAATCTTAGTTTTGAAATGTTAGCAAGTATAGACAATCTAGGAAGCAGAAGTGGCAGCAGCCACCTAGTTAGAAAGTTTACAAATAAGGGGTTGTTTGGCAGGATGGATTTTGGGCAGTTAGCATTTGAATCCAAGTCGTGTTGGTTGCCTGGATTTTGGTGGATTTCAAATCCACTTATGATTAAAAACCCTCAAAAGGGGCCTTAAAAAAAAAATAATAATAATAACAATAAATATATATATATATATATATATATATATATATATATATATATATATATATATATATATATATATATATATTCTTCCCTAAAAGGTGGGTTGCAAAAACCAAGGATTTTCATTCCTATCCAACAGTCATATCTCCACCTCATTATAAAGTAGCCTTTTTTAAGATCTAGGTTGAATATCGACACTGTCAATAATAGTTTCTAGATTCTATAGGACAAAAAATCTAGGCTACCCAACACAACTGATAGAATGAAAGTCTTCTATTTGGACTCTTGGGTTAACTCCATATCCAAGGTGCCAAACAAACCCTAATGTTTGAAGTGTGTCATAAGATTTGGACCTTGTGCTCATTTGAGATACAAGGTCCTGTCGTTGGGATTTCTAATTTCTCCAATCCCACTAGTTGTATCAACGCTCAGTTGCAAGAAAGTGTCCATTGAAGTTTTTCCACATTAACATGGCATTCTTGGTGCATATACCAAATGTTTCTTGTTCGCAAAAGTGGTAGTTTTGATTTAAAATAGTGTTTACTTGGGTTGAGTTGTAGCCTCAAATAATACACTCCAACCTCGACTCCTTTGGTTTAGTGGGAAAATTTATAATCATTGGAGCATTTAGATGATTGTGTTTTTTAAATCCCAAGACTAATGTTTCAAATAGCACGCGTAGCGTAGCGCTACGTAACATAAATCCTACAGCTATGTAGTGTATAGTGTTTGTAGCTATTTGTAGTGTATAGTACAGAGTGTGTGTGTGTGTGTGTGTGTGTGTGTGTGTGTGTGTGTTTATTATATCTTTTAAGAATGCTGAGAACATTTATTTTTATTTTTTTAGTTTTGTTTGTTAAAAGTAGTGTAGAACTCATTTTATAAAAAAAAATTTTAAAAAATAAATGTAAAGTTAAAATCAAACCTTTCTTTGTTTACTTTCACCTAAAATGGTAGTGATCTTTTGTTAAAGTTGGTGTGAAACTCACGCACTAAAAAACCTATAAAATTAAACTTAAAGAAAAAGAGTTTCAAAAGAGGATTTTTGAAAACCCCCCACTGTATAGATGACATCTACATTGTACTTAATATTCCTAACTTATGGGATTTTTTATTTCTTTTCATACTTGTGAGTTGTAACTTGTGATTTCAATTAGACATTATTAATTAAATTGGTTTGATTCAAAAAAAAATTAGAGTGGTTTGCTTAGAAAGTTGTTGATGTGATAATTATTTGATTTGACTTATGACTTTATACGTGGATTGGCTTTTGATAAATGATAATTAATAACTTACTTGAATATGCTTATACTTGAAAAGGTGAATCATTTTTTTGGCGTTTTTATATTTTTTGTTTTTTTCTTACTATTTATTATATTTTTGTGAGATTTAATCTATATGAGGAATAGGCCCACGGATCTGTTTGTGCATGGGATATGGCAATCAAGGGTCGGATAGCTTACCTAGCTGAGACGCCGCCATGGAAGCCGGATAAGAATACCAGAATACCTGTAGAGCTTAGGATCTTCCTCTCCTTCACACCCTTTCTGCAATTCATAAGATGGGACTCGAATTTCTACTATGGTGTAGGATTGGGGACCCATCTCTCTTTTATAGAATCTTTGGAGAGAGAGTTTGAAACCCATCACAACTCTCTCTCCCACGCTCCACATTGTAGCATCCTAGTGCAACTCAAATTGTTGTCTGCGTAAGACAGCTATAGCATTCCAGCCCTAGTACGCAAGCTGCGCAGATAGGCTGCTCAGCAAATCACCTGAAGTGGGGCCCACTGGTCTACTCAATCATCCAGTCTGAATGTATGACAATCCAGACCGTTGATCAGTAAGGCCCACTAAATAGATTTCTTACAATTTTTTCTATATTTAAATTAAAATTAAAATAAAAATATCATGTAGCTTACACTACGCGCTACACTATTTACGCTACACATTACAAAGGATTGAATGCTATGTAACACGCTACCACTATTTAAAACACTGCCCAAGACTTATGAGGCTTAATGGAAGACAATTACACCGAAGTGACCAAACCATGAAGTTTGACGCACTACCACATGCACAAAAGGAAGGACAGGTGAACCCTCTTTTTGATCAACTAGTCAGTAGATGAATCCATTCTTTTCTGTATATCACAATCGGAATTGGCGGCAAAAGAAGCATGGGATGTTTTACAAAGCTCTTAAAAAGGTGACCCAAAGGCCAAGAGTGTAAGGTTGCAAACCTTAAGAGGTGCTTTTGAATCCCTTTATGTGAAGTCTTCTTAGATTGTTTTTCTTGTGTTCTGACTGTAGCAAATCAATTAAGGGCGAATGGTGAAACCATTGATGACTCGTAGATCATAGAAAAAAATTATGATATCCTTGATGGAGCGATTTGATTATGTTGTTATGGCAATCAAAGAAAGGAATGATCTATCAACCATACTTGACAGATTGATGGGTTGTTTATGCTCGCAAGAGCACAGAATGAATAACAAAATAACTAAAACTATCGAGCAAGCATCACAAATAGAGCATTTGTTATTGGAAGAGACGATTTTCAAGGTGGAAAAGATTGTGGAAGAGTCTGAGGAAGGGATGGAAGATCAAATTCTGTCTATCAACGAGGCGAAAATCCCCTTGAAAAGGAAGATGAAATAGCTCCGATCCACAAAGTGTCTGAAAATAAAAGGTATGATAAATATTTCGTTTTTCCATTTCTTTCTTTATTTGACCATATAGGAAGCTTATAAACTAATTTTATACTAGATCTAAGCCTATTCTTGAGAATCAAAACACCAGATTTGAGTATGATTTGACGAACTGAAGTGGAATCGACCATTTTTGGGAAATATCATAAGAAAGGTTAAATCATCTACTTCTTCCATTTTTCTTCTTCTTTTTATTGCATCTATATGCAATGGGCTCTAATCCACCAAATCATGCTTGATTTGACAATTATGGCCTTTTTTGTAACTTTCAGTAACTCATGCTAACAAGCTGCATTCTTACTAAAGAATGGTCCAATAAACTATTGAATACATGTTAAAAACACAAAATGATAGATTCTTGTGTTTCACATTTTTCCTAATTTCCCTATTTTATTTTTGTGCAAAAATAAAATTTCGGCTCAAATGGGTCCCATTGTTCACTATAGTCCAATACCTCCTATATCATACCTTTTTTTTGGCACAGTTAATATGCCCACCGATGCCATTATTCAAAAGCTTGAAAATAGCAAGTGGTTCAATTTTCAAAGGTAAAACAAGATGGTTACTGCCATGTACTCAGTATAGTATTGTGGGGAATGCTCCATACATAATGAGGCCAGTGATTCGGATAGTCTCGAGTGTCATAGAACTATACCATGTGCACAATGGAGCACTTGCAACACTTTTTAAAGTGGTGGTGATCTATCTCGAGGGTCTAACCCAAGCATAAATATAGGAGGTTCGACAGCAACACGTGTGTAGGCCCAGTAGGACATCTAACGCTAGATAAGGCAGGCCTTACCACAAAGGTGATTGGACAATCAGCTTGGGCCACTCTTCGGGTAGGATGCTCATGTACAAAAACAAATTGGGATTTTAGAAGAAACTAATAGGAAAAATCAGACCTACATACTCATTAGGCTGGCTACACCAATAGGCAAAGAAGTATAGGGCTGGCAATGACCCGGGTTTGGGTTGAATATAGGGGTACCTATACCCATAACTATTAATGGGTACTGCATCCATACGCATACCCATTTGGGCACCCATACCCATCAGGTGTTAGGCACCCATTAGGATGTTGGGTACCCATTTATGAAATTCTCAAAATAAATAAATAATCATTAGCTCCAAATTTTAAATTTTATAGCAAAAATTAAAAATATATATATGAATTTTCTTCAAAAGCACTGTGTGTGTGGTAACATGCTATTTTTATGAGAAAATTCAAAAACAACATTTCTTCATGATGGGCAACTTAGTTGCACAAGTTGGCTGGTGTATAGACTGGGGTGCACATGCCATTTGACGGGTTGGATCGGATACACGGTGCACACCACATGGACCCCAGGTGAAAAGTGTTGTAGAATAGGACATCCTCTAACACAACAGAGGGATTGTCCCTCTCTGTTTTATGTAGTTTTGCAAATTATAAAAGTGCTAATCATTATTACTAATTAACAAATTGTTGATTTTAAATTAATTGGAGTATTTGGAATGAATATAATATTAGGAATATATAAATTTATAACATATAATATAATCAGGTTCTAGCAAGTTTGGGTATGTGCAACGGGATACCCACATACGGCCCAATTATTAATCGAACTTAAATTGATACTTGAACCCACACCCACACCTGTGTAGCTACACCTAGAATATGTCCCAAGTCGAATTCAAGAAGTTGCCGAATCTTAAAACCTTGCTTTTCAATAAAATCGCTATTCTTATTTTACTAATTCAATAGTGAGTCACATTAGCATCACTCAATTTTTAGTCATCAACGCAAATTAAAACTAGGGGTGCACACGGTTCAGATCCGGTTTCAAAAGGGATGAGAACTAAAGGTGGCTCCCTTCACATGAATGGTCCATATCAACAGCTGGCAGTGACCAATTCATCTGTCTCCTTAACTATTCGATTCCAGTTTCGAAACTGGAACCGAACCGTGTGCACCCCTAATTAAAACACAAGAATATAAACAAAAGAAATAGACCTTAAAAGATGAGAAACACTTTGATACTTGGGCAGAGTGTGATGGATGTTGATATGCTGGCAGTTAGAAATTACTAAAAAATTGCTTACATGGTCGTTTGGATGCCTGTAACTTGTAAAATGTAAGAAAGTTACAGGTAACTTTGTTATATAGGTGGTATTTTGGAGAGGAAAGTTATCCGTAACTTTCTCTCAACCTGTAACTTTCTTAGAAAAGAATTGTAAAAATCTCACATGCACGGAGGCTAAGTTTCAAGTTACCTATAACTTTGAAATGGGCCAATGGATGGGGTTTTTTTTTTTTTAATCCAAAAATACGTGGAGAAACGCAACTGGTAGGAAGGACACAATTGATGAAGAACCGCCAACTTGGCAGGAAGGCCACCGTCTCTCTCTCTCTCTCTCTCTCTCTCTCTCTCTCTCTCTCTGCAATCGTCTGGGCCTTGGTGGGCCCAACGTGATGTTTGTGAGAAATCCACCCTGTCCATCCAGTTTTTCAAATCATGTTAGAACATGGGCCCAAAAATGAGGTAGATCCAAAACTGAAGTGGGCCGCACGACAGGAAAAAAGTGGATAAGGAAAAGCCTAATGTTGAAACCTCCCTGAGGTCCACCATGATAGAGGTCCACCATGATATTTATATGTCATCCATACCGTTCAAAAGGTCATTCATACTAGGATGAACTGAAAACATATAAATATTAGCCTAATCCAATGCTTTCGTGGTCTCATGAATGTTTCAACAGTGGACATTCATCAGAATCTATTTCTTGTCGTGTGGCCCACTTGAGTTTTGGATTTGCTTAATTTTTGGCTCATGTCTTAACATGATCTGGCAGAACGGATGGACAAGGTGGATTTCTCACCAACATCACAGTGGGCGCCACCTAGCTGTCACAGAAAATCCGCAGTTCATTGAAAACGGGGTGGGCCTATTCGGTGAGGCCGTGACGTGGATCCCACTGTCATCTTCTGTATGCTCAATCCACGCCATCCATCAGTTTTGGCAGCTGATTTTAAGGCTTGGGCCCAAAAAAACATGACGGTCCACTCATCATATGGTCCACAATGTCCAAAACATATTGGACCAATTTTTAGCCCTCCATTGTGATCTAAAGTTTTTTTTGTAGGAGTGTTTCCGTTTTTCTTGGTTGCAAATTTTCCAAATTTATTTGAGATGTAACTTTTTTTTTCTTTTTCTTTTCCTTTTTAACAAATGGATGGATCATATATATGTCGATTAGACCTACTTTTGTGAAATTATCTTAACTCCTGTATTAATGGCCACTGATCAAATGGTTCATATTTCTTAGATGAGAAATGATGATTGCATGATAGCCCATTCTGAAATGTGTGCATGTAGACGGTTACGGCCCATTCTCAAAAGGTTCATACGCGCATAATGCTTGCATTGATCAAATAGCTCATAATAGAAATCAATTCCAACAAATTAGAAAGACAATGAGAATTTTTAGTTCCATTTTGCTTACCTTAACTTTTACTCTCCATTATAGATATTTTGAATACATGGGCTCACTTTTATGGTTCGCCTAATGATTAATTTAGCCTAAGATTCAGCTCAACTATTCATATAAATAGGCTCAACAAAACAGCATACTTTTATTCAAGATTTTTTGCACCAATCTAATTTTTAAATGATTTTCTACTTCAAGCTCTAATTCATACGAATATATAACTTTTTACCTATAACTAACTTATAAGTTATTTAGAATCGAACTTACCTATAAATACAATTTTAAAAATGTATGGGCATACAAATGGACCCTACATGGCTTACAAATAATTCAAACTAAATTCCAAATTATGGGCACACGGTTAGACGTATTGCGAACCAAAAAGTACTCTTATTTTGACATGAAATATTATCTTGATGGACATTATTTGATGGTTAGAAATGAAAAAATATCCAGTGGTCTAATTTCAGAAAACAAATGCCAACGAACCAAAGGTTAAGATTGTTCGACAAAAATTTAGACGGTTGATTTTGGGATAATATGCTGCCATGCTTTGCACTTCTAAGTGCCTGCGTATCAAGAGTCACCTGCAGCCGGAGTATCAAATAACTCCCCTTAAAAGATATGGAAATCGAGACCGAAATGCATACCCATAAACCCTAGAAATTATTCAAACTCTCCTCTTCTACGTCAGCGGCCGCTTCGCGCTGACGTGGCGGCGGGTTCCGGAGCTTTTGCTTTCACTCCAGTGAAGACGATTGGACGAAGAACATCTGCTCCTATCGGAAGGGAAGGAGAGGTGATGAGCTCTCGATGCTTTTCTGTGGGATTCCGACAGGATCGGACGGTTGAGATCTTCTCTAGGCGGTTTTCCGATAAGATTGGCCGGAAGTGAGGTTTTCCATTGGGCCCGTTTGGCCGGGTGGATTGAAAGGGATTGAATGGTTTTAGGGTGGATGGCATGGATTTCTAGGGAATGATGGTGTTGTCAGTGGATTGTCTCGAGATACATGGGATTGCTATATCCACTCTGCTTGGCACGCCCGGCCAATCCCGGGATTAAACCTTCCCATCCCTTCCAATCCCTCAAAGCAAACACGTCCCAGGCAAATGTGAATGGATTAAGGTGGATTGGATGGGATTTAAAGGTAATGATGGTGTTGTCAGTGGATTGTCTTAAGACCCATGGATTGGGATCGGATCACCGGCTCTGTTTGGCACGGCCGGCCAATCCCGGGATTTAACTTCCAATCCCTTCCAATCCGACGGGCCCGGGTTCAAGCTTAAAATCTAAGTTCATTACTCAAGTGGGCCAAGCTTGGACTGAACAAGATCCCAAGTTTAGCCCATCCTCACCAGTTGGAGTTTGCAAGGCTAATTTTTTAATATGAAAAAAGCCCATCTATCTCTCTCTCTCTCTCTCTCTCTCTCTCTCTCTCATAGAGCTTTTGCTGGAATTCAAGTTCTTGGAGTTGATTTCAACCATAGAGTTCGGCAAGAACTTAAAACTTTTTAGAAATCGAGGCTTTCATTTCAATTGAAATTTAAAGGCTTTCATAATTTAGAGCTTTTCTACTTCGTTCTTCTTAAGCGCATAAAACAAAGCTTCTCTCTCTAATTTGGGCTCAGGCTATACTCAAACTTGAGCCCAGCAAAAGAGCCAGGACTAGACTATTTTGGCTCATCATGAGCTCGAGTTGGGCTTAGGCCTAAGTCAAACAATGCGGGCTAGACTTAGACATAGCTTGGCTCAGCCCTAACTGACATAGAGCGGGTCAAGGACACTTTAATGTCCAAGATGGATCAAAGAAGTCCCGATCGCAGACAAAAGTCATCAAGACCGTCAGAACCTTAAAACAAACATATTTAGCAAACTGGAATGAGTTACTCGACGTACCATCTATGATTTTGAGGTAGGACGAGCTACTTTAGCTAGCTAACCTGGCGATGACTTAGTTTCCCACGTTGAATTTGCGAGATTCCATCATATCGATGGTCGAATTCGCTGTTTATTTTCGTTTTTACTATTTTTAGTAAGTTTTGGTTTGATTGTAACTCTTCATCCGTTGGGCTTTAGGAGTTGTGTCTAACATGAAAAGTGTTTGGAAAAATTAGGAGAATAACTTGGTTAAGCCACATAGGACACAATTTATTATTTATAGTAAGTTATGAGTTTTAAGGAGTTTTAGTTGTAGTTTAATTCCAAAACTTCTTCCAAGGCTTGTATCCCTATTTAAAGGGTTGTTGACTCGTTTATTTCATCAATCAATCAAATTACGAATTTTATAAATTTTATTTTCTTTTTTCCTTACTTTTTTTTCTCGTGGATTCGAGAAATCTCTGTGAGGAGTCTAACGAAGCTTCGTGGATTCAGAGTAGTTATCCTTGAGGAAAACAGTGATCAACCTCATCACATTCATCCTTGCGTTGCTAACTCGGATCATTGACACCCTTACTTATTTGGCGGGGGAGATGATAGGGTAGGGGTAACATGGTAGAGCCATCTCTTCACGGGACGTGGCAAGTTGATGTGAAAATCAGGTCCATCCATATTAAGGCCATGGAATGGACGATCTATGTTCCGAAAATAATTTGTATTAAATAATCCTGCATGTTCGGTATGTGCCTACTCAAGTGGGGCACACCACAAGAAATAATGAAGATCTAATGCTGGCCATTGAAACCTTCAAGGGCTCGTAGAAGTTTTGAATCAAGCTAATATTTATTACTTAAGTTCATCCCAGTGGGAATAATCTTATGAATGGTTTGGATGGCATATAAACATCAAGGGTAGAGCTTAGGAAGGCTTCAATGGTGGTGTTTACATCACCACTCTTTCTCGCTATGATTTGACCACTTTTTTTGAAATTATTTTTTGAATTTCAAGATCCTAGCCATCCAATCTGTGAGACCCCACCTGAGATAGCATAATCTACCTTGTTGGATCTAAACCAGCAGTTTGTTGATAGATTTTTTAAATATGTAATTCAATAGTTTGTCGATGACAGGTTCGATGCTATTGAGTAGGCTTCGATGTCATCAAAGTCGTCTCGATGCCATCGAGATTTTTTTGAAATAAATCGATTTGGTTGCTGGACACTTTGGTGCCCTTTACGATATCATTAAAGACAGTTCGATGTCATCGAAAGCCTAGTCAATGTCATCAGTAATATCTGAATTTTCTTGTTTGGTCGCTGGAACGTTTTGGTACTTTTTTGATGCCATCGAAGTGGCTTCAATGACATTGAATGTTAAATTTCAATGACATCGAAGTGTGTTTGATGTCATCGAACGATTCCGTGCATATTTACGAATTTGCAAGATTTGTTTCCGATTTTGATTGAAATTTTCGTAGAGGCTATATATTTTGGTGTAATCGGGATTGGGAGGTATCTTTTCTAATTCGTTCCTAGTGTTTTAAGAGCTTGTAAATGGAGATTCGAGGCTTGTTCGAATCAGGTATTCTCTCTATCTCTTGTAATTTCTGTTTTCATAGTGCTTTCTATCACTTTGTGTCGTGGTTTTTTACCACCAGAAATTTTCCACGTTAAATTCGAAGTGTTTACGTTGTGCTTACTTTGTGCTATTGGATTGCTCCACTTGATTCATCTCTATATGCTTCCACGGTCCGCTAACACAGTTGAAGTTGATTATAAAAGCACCCAAATCCTATTCCAATCAGCTCAAAAATCCTCAACGTAAGGCTAAAATTGGGAGACCAATGGAGATCCAATTCCGGTAGATGAAGAACGCCTTGGAATTTGAGTTTAATATAGTAATGAAAATTCAATTTCCGATATCAATTATTGAGCTTAAATCCTTGAGTTCTCTACCCAAACATTCTCGAGATTAAAATTAAGACTATAGAAGATCACCTAACGGTAGGGGATTTTGATATTAGTTCGTAATGGCCGGGCTACCTTACTTAATCTTCCTTTTTTGCGGCATCAAATCAATTGTCGCCTTTCAATCAAAAGAGTAAATTATCTTCTAGAATACTTCCGCTGAACTAAGAAACAAACTCATCTCATTGTAAAATTGTTACAAACATATCCCTTAATGTTGTTTGATTGTGTAAGTTGGACCATTGGATGACGAACCCTAAATTGGATCAAGGGACACCAGTGTGAGAAGTCACTTCGTGTCGCAACAAGTCAAGCAATCCGGATAGAGACTCATGATATGATGGCGGTATCCTATCTTCGCCAACATGTTGTTCAAATATGGACTAATAAACACTTGGCTTAACATGTATATCATAACATACATTGGTTGAAATATTGGAGCGTGCCCGGATGATTGTTAAAGGGCAATGTACTGTTCAAAAGACCCTCATTGTGTGCCTGGCTTACTATTAAATGCCAAAGAACTGTTTAAATGACTCTTGTGGTGTGTCTGGTTGATTGTTAAAGGCCATAGCACTGTTCAAATCCCTTTGTTGCATGGGCGTAATCGGGTGCTTGTCTGACTATTAAAGGCCAGAGCATTGTGTTTGTCTGACTGTTAAAGACCAATGTAATGTCTGAATGACCCTTTGATTACTCTTGGAACATGCATTCGCATATCATGACATGCATGCATCTAATCAATTAGTTTAGGAAACTGATTGTTTTGTTACGTTATCATTGTCTACGCTTGATTTGTTGATAACATGTGTTACTTAGAAAATGGTACTACTGAAGTAGCTACTCACTCTCACTTGAGACAATGTTTTAAAATATCAACCAGACGATATTGTTAATGTAGGTACCACCAAGATCTCAAGCAGGTAGGCTTAGACCGGCATGCACCATTGTCGTGATGTTTTAGGAATGTTAAGCGAAAACAGAAAAATACTTTACATTTTATTTATTTTGGATATGTATATATTAAAACCCCCGGCTAAGTGAACTCTATATGATTTAGTTTTGTTGAATGCATATTGTAGCCTGTGTAATCCCCATCTGGATGGACATCACTTTTGGAGTTATACATTTTCAATATTAGCTATATATTTATGGGTTTAGTTATTCCTACTTAACTTTTGATACCGTTGATTTAAAGCAACTCTGATTATTGATCATGGGTGAATGGTAACCGAACTACGCGGGCACATGGGAACTCACTCACATGCATTTTTACTATGTTTACACCTGGGAAGTCAAGTGCCAAATTTCGAGGTGTGACATCGGCCCATAATAATAAATAACCCACATCCAGAGCAGGACGGTATGATGGATGACCCACTTCAAAGGTAAGGCCTACATAATGGATGCTCCACATCAAAGGTGGGCTCCATATTATGATGCAGTGACCATTGAAGTTGGGCCCTACATGATGGATGACCCATATTAAAGTTGCCCATATGACAGACGGTCCACATTAAAGGTCGACCCCTAATGATGAATAACCCACATCTAAGGTGAGCCTTGCATAATGGGCAACTCACATTGAAGGTGAGGCCCACATGATGGATAGTCCACATCAAAGGTGGGCTCCACATGATAGACATTTAATAATGGTGGGCCCCACATGATGGATGGTCCATATCAAAGGTTGGCCCTAATGATGAGTGACACATATCTAAGGCAGGTCCCTACATGATGGACAACCCACATCAAAGGTGGGGCCCACGTGATGGATTGTCCACATCAATGGTGGGCTCTACATGATGGGTGATGGATATTGAAGGTGGGCCCTACATGATGGACAATAACATTGATGGCAGGCTTAACTTGATGGATGACCAACATCGAAGGTGGGCCTTATATAATGAATGGTGCCCATTAAAGGTTGGGCCATAATAATAAATAGCCCATATCCAAGGTAGGCCCCATACAATGAATGGTCCACATCAAAGGTTGGCCTCATATGGTGGATGATGGATGTAAAGGGGACCAAACAAACTTGAGGAATAATTGCTTATGATGTTGGTTACCAAACATATTTTTCTACTTATCGGCTGAATAAGTAGAAACCAAAAGCACTAGAAAGAAATTGGTATTTTTTGAAAAACCTTGTTTCTAGGAAATTGTGGGAAAGGAAAATTTGTTTTCCTTGTTTGCTTTTCAACAATATTTTTATAAAAAATTAGGATTTCTTTTCAAGTTTGTTGTTTGACAAAATAATAATAATAAATAAATAAATAAAATTCTTAAATTTTTTTGTTTTTAGTAGTCACTAGCATGTGTCAAATTAATATATGTGACACATGTGAGATGCTTAGAGATGAACAGTAGCACATATGGCATACACGACACACGTGAGCACTTGAAGCTAAATTGTGTCACGTGTGGTACATGTGAGGTAGTTGGAAGTTGTACGGTGGCACATGTGGCATAAGACAAGCATTGGCATATTTGATAAGTGGGCACTAAAGTTAGATGACAACACTTGTGCACATTGACACCATCAACACATGGCATATTTGAGGATTGAATATGGAAAATGGCACATGTGGCCCATTAGCACATATGAGGTGCTTTGCACATATGGGACACAAGTAAGATAAATGGTGGTACATGTGGAGAAAAGCATAAGTAAAGTACAAAAGAAGATGAATGGTGACATATGTGGCATATTAGTACATATGAGGTTTTTTACACATGTGGGGTACAAGAGAAGATGGATGGTAACACATGTGGCATATTGGCATGTGTGCAACATAGCTTGAGATGGACAATATCTCATTTATTATGTTGGCACATATGTCACATGTGAGACAACATAGATAGCCCTACATTTAGGCTTTAAACCTTGAGAAATCTACTTTTCTTCCCTAGTAGGAAAATGCATTTCCCACCTATTTTGAATAATATCAAATAAATTATCCTTTCTATTGGTAATAAATAATTGGCTTATTTCAGATAAATAAATTTTATTTATAATTAGTTATAAATGACTTTTTAAAATTAAAAATATATAATTAATTAAATTAATTTTTTAACTTTCTATTTTTTGTAAATTGTTAAAGAATGTCTTAAGAGAGATGAGAGAAAGAAGAAATTGATAAATAGATTCTTTGTCAAATATACTTATCTTCTTAATAAGCTAAGATAAACTAATTGTAAAATAAATAACTTATATTAAGCAAGTTATTATTATCATTCAAACGCCCACTTAGGGTTAGTAGTGAGAAAATATATTTATTTATTTTTCAACAAAAATAAAAATAAAAAAAAATATTTCTTAACATTTTTCACGGAGAAAAACTTAACAAATAAAGAATAGTAAACTTCACGAAAAACATTATTTTCTTACACACGATCTGCTGCTTCCTGTGGTGTGGTCCACTTGAGCCTTGGATCTTACTCATTTTTGAGCTGATATCCTAAAATGATCTAGAAAAATGGATGGACGGCGTGGATAAAACTCATACATCATGGTGGCCCCACAGAGCTGGCATAAGGATAGATGATCGGCGTTATAAAATAAAACCATCAAACGATCCTGTCCAATACTTTTTATACAGTTTATCCCACTGCATCTCTGACCGTTGATTATTTTCATTTTCCACCGTCACTTTAGTGGCCCCAAGAGGGTTACTTTTGAGACAAAACATACAAACCAGGGTGGACCCATTTGCAAAACACCTGCCACGTGTCTCCGACCCAACATCAGAACATCAAAATACCATATTTTGGGCCGTATTCCATTTGAAAATGGACGCATCAGATCAACATCAGGATCACCAAATTCCGTGACCTATGTCATTAGATCACCGTCCATTTTTTTTAAATCATGTTCATTGTGCAAAATGCCAGAGGCCCATAACTAATCTGAACTTCGACTACTGCTGGAATCTAAGGCCACTGTAGCCCAAATGTGCAAGATCCACACCGCTCATCAGACAGGTAATCGGAAGTGCCTCCACGTGGGGTCCAAAAATCTGATAAAAAACAATCAATGGATCAGAAGTGCCGCCCATCAGGCAAGTGATCAGAAATGCCTGCTCGAGGGGTCCACCACCCAAATCTGAACTCGAATTGCAGAATTAAAAGTCTAAGGCCAGGGTGGCACACGTGTGCAAGATCCAAACCGTTCATCAAGCAGGCGATCAAAGTGCCTACACGAGTGGTGCACAATCAAAACCTGAATCGGAGACCAGTTACCACGCGTGTGCAAGATCCAAACCGTTCATCAGGCAGGAGACCAAAGTACCCACCCTGTCCAATTTCCACATACGCATGTGGCCCACCTTAGCATTGTCATTTCTAGCGGCGAAAAAACAAGGAATGAAAATAAATAAATAAAGAAAAAACAAGGAATGAAAATAAATAAATAAAAATATAAGGTCCCACCGAGATTTGAACTCGGGTTACTGGATTCAGAGTCCAATGTCCTTACCACTAGACCATGGGACCTTTATTGTTTATTTAAATGCATGTGGGCCATCTTGATGTGATATTTCTAGCCGTTAAAAACGAAGATGGGAAAAATGAAAAGGAAAGGTCCCACCGAGATTTGAACTCGGGTTACTGGATTCAGAGTCCAATGTCCTGACCACTAGACCATGGGACCTTTGTGGTGACTTGAAATGCAGAAGAAAATATATAATTATTGGCTTTTGTTGAAAACAAAGAAAAGAAAAACGCTAGAAGAAGGGTTTGAACCTTCGACCTTGTGGTTAACAGCCACACGCTCTAGCCAACTGAGCTATTCCAGCTTTTGTTGATATGTTTTAAATAGTTTTTTATTTATACGAGTTTAGTCGCCAGAGTAAAGTTATGTACACATTTTTCCCTCCTTTACTCCCTTTTTTTTTTAAAATATAATACACTTTTATTAAAAATAAAATGAAAAAAGAGCAAAAAAAAATAAAAGAGGTGGCAATGACTTGGCTGCATACCAAGGAAAAAAACTACATCCCTTAAAGCATGGAAGACCGGAAAGTCATTCAGTCACTAGAAACCTTGTTATTTGGGAGGTTTGGTAAATAGACTTAAAGTTGTTTGAGAATCATTTTAAGTCTATTTCCTCAGACAACCAAGAGATACATCCTCCATAGAATTTTCTCTATCTTCCCAAAGGATGCACCGTGCTAGGCTCGAATAAGATCGTCCACCGTCTTAGGAAAGGATCAAAGAATCTGAAAACATTTTAAAATAGCTGCCCAAATAGAGCTCACAAAAGGGCTGTGGATGAAGAGATGATTGATGGTCTCCTTGTCGCACATGCAAATGAGGCAAATGTTGGAGAGGATCATTGATCTTTTTTAAAGATTGTCAATTGTTAGAATTTTATTCCTTCCAACCAACCATCTAAAGTCAACAAACTTAGGAGGCATGTTGTAGCTTCATAGGAAATTTGTATGCCCCAAGGTATTCTCATGGCCCTCGACACTTATAAAGAATGAAAGGAGCCGACAAAGAAGGATCCAGACCTGTGAGCCATCCACATCATCTTATCAGTCTCTTAGATGGATGGGAGATAGATGAACTTTTTCTAGGAGCGTTGTGAACTCTGCCACCTCATCATCTCAAAGGCACCTTCTAGATGGAGGCTCTCAGACCACCAAGTGTAACACCCCAAAATTTTCAATACACAAGTATTAAAAATCCTCAGGTGTTACTAAGAAATTTAAACTGATATGTATATGTGTGCATGAACACCAATAACCTACATTTGATCACTTTGTTATGCACTTGAAAGTTTGTTTATAGAATTCCAATCACAATAAAACTTCGTATGATACTTTGTTGGATAAATTAAACTGCAAATTGTTAGTTTTGAGACCTAAATCATAAAATCCATCATCCATCGAGTCCCCAACGTTTCGACGAACAATCCACCACTTGATCGCACAAATTGGACCATCATCTAATTAAACCAACTATTTGATTCCATTTAGATAATTAGTAAGATGCGTAGGACCATTGATAAACAATTTTGAAGCAAACTAGAAACGATTTGAACGCTAGATTTCTCAAATCATCAATTAAACACAAGACTCCACATTGTGTGGCCCACTTAGGCATCAGATCCACCCCATTCTTGGGCCCATGGCTTGGGAAAGTTTAACCGACATGATGGATAGCTTAAATTTCCCCAAAGGTATATAAAATGGGTCCCACAAAATTAAAAATAAATAAATAAATAAAAATATATATCACTCAGTCAAACCAAAGATGAAAGAAAGAAGGAGATTCATTGTCTTTTTTTTCTTCACTGTCGGTTTAAACGGAGGTTAGGAGTGGGAGTTTATATGGGGCTGATCATCATCTGTGATGACAATTTGAACTATTCTTTAAAATGTGATAATCAAATCATACATCACAGTGGACCCCACATTGTGTGATTATGATCTATGACCACAATAGACCAAGACTGAAAACTCAGTTGGTACGTGAAATATGTTTCAAAAGTAGAAACTTCTGATTTCATGTTTTCGACTTGGATTGTTGGCAATCCAGGATGGAGTTTTTTCCTATATACCTATCGTTCGTTACTGTAATCATGGCCATCCAATGCAATCCCACATGGATCACTACAAATATCAATGAATCTCTGTTTTTGGAAGATTTGGTTTATTACGGGTTATTAGAGGAACATAACTAAGATCGATCTGGACCATTCATGGGGTCTCCATCGTCTTTTGAATTGAGAGAAAGGGATCTTAGAGTGTCTAACAAGTCCGTTGTTACAATCTAAGGAACATGTTTCGTATAGCATGTGTGTAAGAACATGTGAGAGAGAAAATTTCAATACCTATCGGATTTTCGGTCATGGATTTCTGAAGAACGGGTCCCACGAATTTCTCTAGACTCATCTGAATCGCCCATAAGAAGTCAATCGAATAAATATAACATCGATCCCAAGCTTCCATTAATAAGTGATTCATCTTCCTTGTCTCAAAGTGAAATTGCACGATCACATATAAGCCTCAATCTCTAATTTAAGGAGGAAAAAAAAACGGTCACTGGGCAGGCATCTAACTAGAATTTCATCAATAATGTTTCCTTAGAGTTCATACAACATTTTATGGTGTGATTAGCAAAAATTATGGTAAGAGGAACTAAATTCATACATGAATTATATCATATTTCAGTAATTAATCGCACGATTAGTTTTAAAGCCCTTGGAAGAGGGCCAGAGCTCTATATATAGCCATTTTCCATTTCAAACAAGCTCTTTTAATCGAAAACAGATGAATGATAAAGAGAGAGAAAATCGAGATAGGGTCGCTGGTGAGTTTTTTTTCGATTAGCTTGTTGGTACACCCACTGTGGGTTCACAAAAAATGTAAGTTAAAGTTGAGTTAAGTCCCTAGTCTCATTGTCCAGGAGCTTTTATGGTCAAGAATGGAGGAAGAAGTCAAAACTGGAATTCGATTCGACCTTCACTGAATTGTTGTTGGGTCAGTTTATATGTGTTCGAGGTGGTTTGACTCACTTAGTCAAACAGAACTCAGGGTTTGGTTGGGTCCAGATATGTTCTGAACATTTTATAAGAGGGGAAGGAAGAAATGAGGAAGGAAAATGAAGGAAGAAAGGAGAGAGAGAGAGAGAGAGAGAGAGAGAGAGAGAGAGAGACATGAATGAGATTTTTGCAACTGTCGGGTTGCCGTTGAGTTGACTCGGTTGTTTTACAGCAAGTCGAGGGTCGAGGTTAAGTTGATTTCAGTCACCTCAATCCAACAGTTGGAGTGTAGGGTTAAGTTTGTTTCCAGCTACATCAAAGGTGGCATTTCAACACATCAGTTGATCTCGGGTTCAAAACCAAGTTTGATCGAGTATATCAAGCCATTGTCGGGTTGACTGGGTAAAGTCCATTAAGTCTAGTGTCGAAAGGGACTTGATCTAGATCTGATTTGATCCAACAACATTAGAGAGTCATATTAGGTGGGTTGTGGCTTTCACGAGTTTGAGAGAAGCTCAGGTTAGAGCTGAGTTGAGTCAAATCAAGTTAAGCAACTAGGTGAGTAGAACTTTATAGTTTTAAATTTATAAATCAATGTCATTTGAAGTTAATTAATTTTCTTAAATCTCATTTAAGATGTAAAGAATTTAAATTCTCCAAACCTCACCTCTAGATCTACCTTGATTCGATTTGCAGCCATCTTGAGTTGAGTGAATCGGTTGGGCAAGGTAAGTTATTCATATGGCTTCGAGGTTAGAATTCAACTTCAATTAAAGGATTTTTCAGTTTTAATATTATTGAGTGAGGGGATTAGGATTCTCAAGCCCCACAACTAGATTTACTACAATCAAGTTGCATCCAGATCAGATTTTCACAATGTTATGGTGATCCAAGTCACCCTTTTCAAATCTAATTTGAGATATAAGGATTCCTTTCAAACTTTTCATCAGATTCCTTAGTTTAGTTATAGTTGTGTGGAGATTAATACTTTCAGTTGAAATTCTAATTACATATGATTAGATCTTTCCATTAGTATAATCTACATGTGTACAAACTTTATGCTTAACATCATGTGATTATATATCTTGATCAGTATAATTAACATTTGTACAAACTCTAGTATACTTAAGATCATGTGATTGGATCTCTTAATTTATATAACTGCTTGTGTATAAATTATAGTATATTTAATATTATTTTATTAGAACTTTCAATTGAGGAGTGATCTAAACATACCTCATAAAGGTCGGAAGGTTTAGGTGAAAGTGGTTCATCCTTCACATTTAAATTAGCCATGTCAGATATGTGGAGTAGAACTTCCTATGCCTTGTGATCACCTTCCTGGACCATAATTGAAGTTGATTCCAGTGAAATTTGGGACGTGCCCTCATGAATCTCATCCCAATACTTATCATCTTCCAATTCAGTGCAGTTTACATTTAGGATAAGATTGCTTTCCTCATATTCGATTCCTAAATTGGGTTGAGGTTCGAATAAACTGACCTCTTCCTCATCATTGAACTCGAGTGTGTCATGTGAGTGAAGTGTGTTATCATCATTATATCTGAAAGACACCCATGTCTCTTTACTATTCTTTTGAACAGTCATCGAGATCGACTCATCGGGAAATTGAACCGTATGCTTGTTAATGGAATCCAACTCCTCATTCCAAATTCCAGAGTTTTTCAAAAGCGAGTTAGGATCACTTTCATCGCATTGTATTTCTGGAATGAATTGTGGCTAAGATGAACGAGCCTCCTCTACCTTATCAAGGCGCGAATTAAGCGCTTCCAATGATTTTCTAATTTTCGCAAGACAGGCCATGTTAAACTGAAATGAATCCTCTTGGATCGTTTCTGGTTGGATCTCAAAGGGAGGGTATCCAAGAAAATAATCATTATAACATGTTGTTAGTTCATCTTCTCAATTTTGATGTTTTCACTGATTACAGTCATACGGATCATAGGTGGGAGGATCTAATGGTTGGCAATACATATTATCACTCATAATATAATCACGCATTGTTTTCTTTTTATCGGATGAGTGATAATAATTCTTATTCCTATAGTTATGATAATCCCCACACTCATGTACTGTTTTGTTAATCCGTGGGGTGTAATTGTTCTCCTACATATGATCACGTAAGGACTTCTTAACCAGTGGATCTTTATATTTCAGTCGGTTCTCAATGATAGTTTCAGAAAAGTTTTGGGACATAGGTTGATTTTCATTATAATCATCATCCCAATATATGTTATTCTTCTCGGCATACTGACGTTCCCACTCATGCATATACATGGTGAAACCCTAACTCAGAATCTAATCCTAAGAAAAAAAAAAAAAAGATCCTACAACAATATGGTAAATAAGAGGAGAAGAAGTTAGAAGGAAGTTACCAAGTTAGAAATTCCTATGTTAAGATCCTGCAAAAGAAAATAAAAGAAATTAGTTCCTAAAAATAGAAATTCTAAGATGGAAATACAAAGTTAGTTTCTAAAAAAGGAAAGTTTCCTAAACCTAAAATTAGAAAGTTTCTAAAAATAAAGGAAAAATGAGTTAGTTTCTAAAATTAGGAAGAGTTTTTAAAAAGGAAAATAACTAACTTAGTTTCTAAAAACAAAAGAGGAAAGTTCTAAACCTAAAGTTAGAAAGTTCTAAATTAGAAATTCTAATCCTAAAATAGAAAGTAATGTTAGTTTTTAAAAAGGAAAAAAAAAATCTAAAATAAATGAAAGCCTAGAAATAGAAAAAATAAATAAATTAAATAGAAAGTTAGTTTTTAAAAGGAAACCTAAAATAAGAAAGTTTCTAAAACTAAAATCCTAATTCTAAAAATAGAAAAGTAGATAAATTAGAAAGGGATTACCAAATTAGAAGTTTATATCAAAATCCTACAAAACAAGAAAACAGATTAGTTTCTAAAAACAGAAAAAATTCTAACCTAAAATTAGAAAATCCTAATCTTAAACTAATCCTAAACTAGTTAATCTCAGAAAAACGTAACCGTCAATCCCCGGCAACGGCGCCAAAAACTTGTTCACTCCCCAAGTATAGGGTTGTGATGTAGTAATAAACTCGGTAAGACCAGGGTCGAATCCATAGGGACTGAGACCTGTACGTAATCTAGAACTAGACTAAGATGAAATCTAAATCAAATGAATTTGAGGGAATAATGGTGAAATATTGATCTAAAACTTGTAAAAATAAAGGTGAGAACTAGGGTGCCAAGGATCCACTTGCAGTAATTGGGAAGCTACCTTGCATTGATTCAAGGACATAACTGGAATCAAAGTCCTATCCTATCCAATTAGTACGAAGAGATTTGTCAGATCTCTAAACTTCTTATGGATTTAATCCTCAATAGATAAGAATGGTGAAGATTTGGAAGTGATTCCGTCACCTAACCATGCCCAGGAGACTATGGCAAACAACAGCAATTTACCAATCTCACAGCCAATCATAAGAGAATTGTGAAAGTTAGGAAAAGTTTCATCACCTAACCATGCTCATGAGACAATGGTCAACAATAGATTCCCCAGTTCACAATCTCAATAATGGAAAGAACATACTTAAAGCTATTGCAGATCCATTGTAATTTAAGTCACATAAACCATTAAAAACTAAAAGCATACCTTAATAATCAAATTAGAATCCATAAGGTTCCACAAGACATAAATCAAAACAAGCAACCATCCTAATCATGCTACAAGCTTCACCTCTTATCCCTAGTTAAGAGGTTTAGCCTAGAATAGACATGATTAGGCTAAACATTTTAAAAGAAATACTAAGAAGAAAATAAAATAAATATTACTCTACTCTCTCTCTGCCTCTGCCCACGTCCCCTGGAAAATTGAATGCCTCTAACTCTCTCTTCTCTCTTCTCTTTATAGCTGTGAAGGACGGTGGATGGGAGCTTTCACACCACAAAGGCGGTGGAGAAAATCCGGGCGCGTGCGTAAGGCTTTCGCACTGTGTGCCGCGAAACCGTAAACAGCCTTACTTTTTGGAGGGATTTTCAGGACAGTAAACGTCCTGGCCTTGGAATCTGACTGCATGGTGGGCTTGAAGGCCCATTTCTCTAGTGTTTGGACGGTTCGAATTGGCCATCCGACCCTCTCTATGGATGCGTAACAATCCGGAAACTCCGGGTTTCTCCATACTGCGTAAATAGAGCCTGCGCACGCACGGCAGCTTGCGCTGGCTGATGGTTGGGTCCACATTCATCATCGGTTGGGAAATCCACACCGTCCATTGCACTCTATGCGGAATTTAGGTTGGGAATGTCAGTTTTGGATGTCTGTTATTGCAGCCCACTGATTCATCGTCTCTGCCGTCCATTGTCTGTCAAAAGGTTGGAGACCGTTCTCTCTATCCTCTTTTGGACTTTAAACACCTAGGCCATGGTAAGTGGGACCTTTTAGGTCTGATAGACGATCCAGATCTGACCGTTGATACACAATGGTGGCCCATAAAGATCCGTCTGCAAGTCCCTGTGCGGACGCTGGAAGGAAAACGGAATTTCCGTTTTTAGGAAGGAGGCTCGGTCAAGAGACGGTTTGACCGTCTCTTCCTTGCCGTGCACGGCTAGTGCACTTGTGCACTATGCACACCCAACTCAGGTGGGGTCCACTGTGCTGCTTGCGAGAGATCTGATCCGTCCATCCCTTTTCTCATCTCATTTAAGTTGTCGAGCCCCAGTTTGAAGAATATCCAAAGATCAAGTGGGCCCTAAATCAATGATTTAGTAGCTGATCTGACCATTGGGCCACTTCGACGAGGATCCAATGGCTGAAACTTGACATGTACGGTTAATTTATAGTCCTCAGACCATATATGAAGTTTCGAGCCGAACAGATTGTGAAAACCCTATGATCTTTCATTCTGACAGACTTGCAGGCCACTTGAGCTTTAGTTTCTCAGTTTTCTTGGATTTCTGGCATCAATCTTGGTCTCCTGGAGTCCGTCCCTTGCCTTGGTGTCATCAGAGCGTTAATTCCATACTTTTAGCATCTTGATCCAGTTCAAGCTCGCAATTACACCTTGCAACATAAACATGATTAAATTGGGCTATTAAACGGTACCATGTTCATAAATCCAGGCAATAACTGGGGTCTAATATGCAATATTTGACCCTCAACACTTTAGTGACATATTTTATGCTCTCATGGCATGTTTGAACTCACCGAATGATATTAATATATGCTACTTGGGATGTCCTATCATAATGTCGATGTATGTCCTTAGTGATACTGGGTCATGATACTAATATATATTCCTTTTGATTTTGGATAATTGTCTGCTCTTCCACTTACATTAGGAGTTTGCCCTTTTATTGATACCCATATTGGACTATATTTATAAAGGCAAATAATGAATCATGCTTTAATGAGTTGAAGGGCCACTAAGTATAAATGAGTTTTTATAATTTGTGCTGTGTAAACCCGATTAATAAAGGCTTGACTAACCACGCATTCAAAGCACTTTTTGGATGCTGATGTATATCACTTGGGATGTTAGGTCATGATGCTGATGTATATTCCTTGTGATGTCAAATCATTGTATGAACTAACCAGGTGATGTTGATGTATGCTCTTAATGATGTCGGGTCATCGTACGGTAGTTCTTTTACATCATAAATTTTACTCATATTGCTAGCTAGATGTGTGTCCCCACGCTGATATGCATTAATCAATATTTGCATTGTGATATGATCATTATATTTACTTCTTTATTTTGAAAACTGTATTAGACTGTGATGATTAATGTCTAAATTTTTAGAGGAAGTTTTCACTAAAATAATCACTCACTATTTCTATGTGTATTCATGTATACACCAACAATCGATGAGGGACTAGAAGTACACGATGATTTGCCTAAAGATTTGAGCGAGGAGCTTGTGGAGGAGGCGGAGCTTTTCGAGCTCAATCAATAGCTAGTTGTATTATATTTTAGTAGGACAAATTCATAAATAAGTTAGCTTATAATAAGTCCCCAGGTGGGAAAACACTTTTGAATTGTTGTGATGATCGGAAATGAATTCTCAAAATTCAGTCAATTTTACATTTGTTTGATGCATACCATATAATATATGAATGTAAATGATATTGAATACACAAAATATAACCATGTGTATTTTCCCCAAGCTAACACTTAGGATTTTAGATTAAGAGTACTAAACTTGAGCTACGAAATCTAGGGCATTACACCAAGTCTCTAATAAAAGAAAAACAACTAGCAACCTTCGTCGTTGGGTTCGGAGCCAAGCGGTATATTTCGGAGAAGTCTTCCTTCAAGGGAGAAGGGTCCATCCAAATATCATCCCAAAATTGAATTTTCCCCATCATCTAAGGAAAATTCCACACCTTCTATGGAAAATACTTTTGAAGGAGGAGACTCATTTCTAAATTGCATAAGCTCTATAATTGGATAACTCGCACGTTCCTCATTTTCCATCTTAGCATCTGTATTTTTTCTTTGATGACTTCTTTCTAAAGGGTAGCATCTTCATCCCTGAATTGCCAAAGCCATTTGCCAAGGAGGGCTTCGTTTATGAATTTTAGATAATTGATGCTCGCACCTCTATCCTTATATGCTTTACAAACATCGTTCCAAGCCATCAATTTAAACTTTTCATTGTCTTCCACTCCATGCCATAAGAAGTCACTCCTAATTTTGTCTAGTCTTAAGATCATTGAAGCTAGGTATTTGAAAAAACACATGAAGGATAGCGAGGGGTTTGAGAGCATAGCTTTGATAAGAGTGATACGGCCCAGGCAAGAGATAATGGCTTCTCAATTGCTATTGTGAAAGCTCGAGCAATAAAATCCACCCACCCTTACTCTTATAAATAATCATTGGAAACGGCTTCTCAATTGTTAATGTGAAAGCTCAAACTATAAAATAAATTAAGGCCTACTTTTATCTTGGTTAAACTATTAATCAAGAGTGTTCATTTTAGCATTTAAAGTATCATCCAAGACTGATACCATGTGTTGTTACCCAACCACATGGACGTATAAACATCCCAATTCACCTTTTAATATCGCATATGCGAGGGAAATATAAATGTATATATTATACGTGAGTGACTAAGTTGTAGGTATTTTTCTTCCCTCGAAATTTTTCTTTGATGGTGAAAAAATTTTAACATTAAAAAAATTAGGAAAATGTTAAAATCGGTGGGCCACACATGGCATTGGCCCCTCAAAAAATGTATTGGACAATTTGGATCATTAGGTCATCCATTAAGTGGGGCCCAGAGAAGTGGGTCGTGTATAGAACCTCAAAAAATTTTAGAGTACCATATTGACTCTTTTTTTCTTTTCTTTTCTTTTCTTTTTTTTTTATAGAGTACCATATCACTCTTTTACAAGAGTTGTATCTTACCATGGGCTTTCTGTCTCAGCGAGTTGTGCAAGAGAAGGTTGCTGTGGAGAGTTCGTGACAGACTGGACTCCTCCACTTCTTTTCTCTCACCGATTCTAGAAAACTTAAAAGCTCCCTTGATCCGTGGTGATAAAGAGTGAAAGATCCATGCATTACTATATTCTATGATGAAGCTCTGTTATTAGATTTAATGACTAACTAGAATCTTTTAGCAACAAGATTTGTCGATGCCATCGAAGATCAACTGAGGCTGAATGGATAGCCTATGGACGGGGATGGTTGAGAGAAGCTGACCGGTTCGTGACCTAACCATCGGATGGTTGTAAGAGGCATTCAAAGTTATTTGAGAGTGAGATGGTCATTCTCAAATGATATACACTTTCCTTGGGTTTCCAGCTTATAAGTGGGACCCACGGTTTAATGATCGAGCACTGAAATGGTGGGCCTATGGTGGATACTCCACTTCCCTTGGTTTTCCTCTGTTAATTGATTGTGGGCCATTTATTAGGTAGCTCCATGCCCACCAATTGATGGGTCTATTGGGAGATTTTTGGGCATAGGACATCCACAACGGAACCGCCACATCAATGGCTTGGATTTGAGATCATGTTTCAATGATTCAAACCATTTATACGATGGATCTCACTATGGATGGAGGTTTATAAAAATAAAATTAAAAAAATTAAAAAAAAAAAAAGAAAAAGTCTCAACTGAAGATATCTCAAATCTTCTATCATTTAGCTCTTTTCCACTGAACATGAACCGTTCCCTTTAACCGTTGTAACGTGGGCCATTGACAAATGCTCCAGTTTGAATATCTTTTGGGTACCCCATCCACCGTAAAGGCAAGCATATAAACAGTTTGGATCGTTGAAATATGACCTGATATCAGAAGCCACTACATAAGAAGAAGGTTGTATTGCAGCAATCCTCGGCATCCGAATGCTACATTTACACGAAGGAGTCCAGGCTTGTAATAGGTAGAAATGCTCCGGTGCTCTCAGAGCACTATCAGTTATAGTACACCTAGTTGCATCTATTTACTTGGACAGCACAATCAATCGATCCAAACTGTCTATTACGTCTAAAATACATTTTATGGATTAGAATTCAAAATCCCATTGATCAAAAATTGCATTGATCGATGATCTAATCCATCCATTATTTGGCTTTATTTTCTTTAGCCATCCTTTTTCCTTAGGATGACTACGACTGTGCAACAAAAGACGTTCTTTAGAATCATAACCAATCAAAGGTGGGACCTAACAAATAGATGGATGAAATTGTTAATTAGACATTTTATGTAGATAATCTTGACCATCCATAGTAAAGGGCATTGATCAAATAATTAATATTTGTTAGATTGATGTGATATTTACATGGTAATCTGATGAACAGTCTAAATCAATGGATTGAAATGTCCAAGTGTCCCATTGTAACTAAGATTAAGGGTTCCGATGAGCTTGACCCTGCCTTGTGCTGGGCATGGACCTACTAGCTTGTGCTGGGGCCTCACATTCATGGTCCAATCAATTTCCAAGTAGGGCTTGGGCTACAGTGATTTTAACTCAACCCAGACTTTATATGCATCATATCCTACAAATATGTTATTTTAATCCTTAAATAATCATCTATCTATCTTAAATGGGTACCATTAATTTCATTCCTCTTAAATATTTATTTTTGTGCATGTGTGGTCCACTTGATAGATGGGTAAATTAGAAATATTCAAGGCAAAATAGGGATTTCATCCATTAGTGGCCCAGATCGGGCTTGGGCTTACTATTCTGACCCATGACTAGCTTGGACATAGGCCCGGCCCATTACTATCCTTAAATGAGAGTACTGCTTTAAAAGCATTGGGCATTGGAGCCTTTATTGATAGTTGGACTGCTAAAGTGAATTCGTAGTCCCACTAATGACAACATTCATTGCAGAAAATCAGAACCGATCAAGAGGTGGACCCCACCAGGAAATTTAAGTAGTGGATTCTTCCATTTGAAAAGAAACTTATATATAATATTGTAAGTTTAAATGTGCAACCGACCTTAGCTCAGTTGGTAGAGCGGAGGACTGTAGTTAGTAACAAATAAGCAGGTTATCCTTAGGTCGCTGGTTCGAATCCGGCAGGTCGGATTTTTGTTTTTTCTGTAATTTCTGGACTGTGGCTCGATCCAGCAGTTCGGTTTCTTTTATTTTTTAGCCATCCGTTTATTTTGGAAATTGTGGCCCACTTCAGTGAAACCACGTACGGTGTTTCCCCATTGATGAGTGTGTTGATTTGATTTTTTTTTTTTTTAATTGATGTATCGACGTGGTGGGGTCCACCAGACGGACGCATCTGATGTTCCACGCTTATCCCACGTTGGTATGTGCGGACATATCATCACGTGCTGAATTAGCAAGCGAGTGCCTTAAATGGAAAGTTGGCTAGGGTTATGTCTGCTAGGCTCCTGCACCTTACACGTGTGTTCCTTACTCTCGTCAGGACCCTGCCATTGAGATGTCCGTGACCACATTCAAAGATTGGATTTAAATCCTAACGGCTGGGATTGAAGAAAATAACTGCTTAATAAAGTCAGCATTGTGTTTTTTTTAACCGTCCATCATTTTCCTCAATCCATCGATTAAGCTATCTGATCAGTTCATCTTTCTGATTGGTCTCCAAGGTGGTCCCACGCAGTGAACGATTTGGATGAAATCGGATTGCGTACTGAGTTACTCTATCGTACTGAGTGAACTCAGTTGGGCCTACTGTGAATGTGTGGGGTTATCCACGCCGTCCATTCATTTTTTTCAGCTCATTTTACTGGTTGAACCGAAAATCGAAACATGCCCAAACCTCAAGTGGACCACACCACAGGAAACAGTCGGAATAATGACCTCCACTGTTGAAACCTTGGTAGGGCCCACGGTGACGTTTATTTGTCATCCAACCTGTTCATAAGATCACACACAAATAGATTAAGGGAAAACAGAAATAACAGATTCATCCAAAACTCCTGTGGCCCCGAGAAATATACGACAGTAGAATTTCAGTTCACACTGTTCCCGTGGTGAGATCCACTTGAGATTTGGATACACTTCGATTTTGGGATAGAACCCTCAAATTATCTATTAAAATGGATGGGCTGAGTGGATAAAATATGTAAATCATGGTGGACCCCACGGAGTTTACTCAGTATTCAATTCCCGTCCCATTTGGATGGACGCGGATTTCTTGCAAATGGCTCTAGTAGGAAGTTCCTGGGCTGGGATGTAAGGTGGGGTCCACCATGATGTTTATGAGAAATCCAACCCATCTATCTATTTTTTGAGCTTATTTTAGGACATGTGACCAAAAATTAGGAGGATCCAAAGCTCAACTGTGCCATACAAGATGAAACAATGGGGAAAGGAATTCCTACTGTTGAAACCTTCCTAGGCTCCGCCTGGATGTTTATAAGCCGTCCAAACCGTTTATAAGGTCATTTTTACCGGGATGAAGTGAAAATACCGAAAACTTAGACTGATACAAAACTTTTATGGCCATATAAATATTTCAATGATGAAAACTAAATCCCTACTATTTCATCTCTTGTGGCGCATTTGAGTTTTGAATCCACCTTATTTTTTCTCACATATCCTAAAATGAGATTGAAAAATAGATGGACGGATTGGATTTCTCACAAACATCATAGTGGGCCCCACCCGGAATCCTTGCACAGTAACTTTGGCAAGAAATCCACGCCCGATTTGGATCCCGTATGTTACTTGTTTACACGTGTATGTGAGGATAAACAACGGATTGGGTCAACCCTCGACCTGTATCCGAAGTTTGCGCGCAAACCTAAGCCGAGTCTTGCATACCGAAGTCAGCTCGACCCGAAATTTATACTTTAGCGACCGTGCCATCGTCGCGGTTCCAACACCGCAACTCGCGCACCGAACCAATACCCAGGCTAGGAGATGTGGTCCTGCGTTCATTCAGAAGAAACGTCACGTGTTGCGAATATCGAGAAAATCTCTACGATATGTCACATCAATCAATGTCAAGTACAACCATACCCCAAGTACAACAACCCATCCCTACCTTTTCAAAAGTCAACTCTCTCTCTCCTCTCACCATTCCTCTTTTTCCCCATTTTCAACCACAATCATACCTCCCACCACCCTTTCCTTACAACCACCAATCACCCCATCCTTTAAGCCACTACTTCTCTTTCTCTCTCATTTCTCAAATCTCCCAAGCAACCCAAAATTTCCAATGTCCAACACTCTCTCCCAAGCCAAGTGTGGCCCACCCTCTCATCCTTCATCCCCACCATCAAAACTCCATCATCCACCATTAGAAGTTGATCGTGGGAGCTAAAGAGGCCAAGGAAGCAAGGAGAAGGCCTAGAGGTGGGTGATCCACCGTTATTTCTTATTTTAGGGCCCATTTGTTGGTGGGACCCATTTTGATGTATGTGATTTAATCAAGAGGGTCCCATAGTGGCGGGGTCCCTCTATCTCACCGTATCTCTCTCTCTCTTTATCTCTCTTTTGTATGATGTCTTGTGGCCACCATGGTGCAAGACGATCTTGACCGTCCGATCGTGAGGACCACCTTGCAACGGGTTCATTGGACTGCCAAGATAAAGGAAAAACACAAGTATTAGATCGATCCAAATCAGGTGGGCCATGTTCATGTGAGACCCACCTTGACTAATATGTGGGCCACGTACATGTGGGGCCCACCACAATGATGTGTTTATCTATGCCGTCCAGCGTCCCTGGACGCTGGATGTGCTGGTGGCTAACATGGAGTGCATGTACCGACATGGGTGTGTACTAATAAAGCAAAAAAAAAATGCTTTTAGGGTGGGCCACTCATGTAGGCCCCACCTTGATGTATGTATACAATCCAAGCCATCCATCCTTCTCTTCAGATCATTTTCGGCGTTGAGCTAAATTTTGGGACCAATCCGATTCTCAGGCGGGCCATACCATAAGAAATGGGTGATTTCTGCCTAAGGTGGTACTCGTGTCCTTGTGCGGATTTTTTCGAGACGTTATAGAAATACACTCTGATGTTGCTGTACATCCAAAACCCATCCAATATTGGACTTGATGGGTTTGTATAGAGCTATGGAGACCAATGGCAGGGCCGGATCCACCTGGTGCAGGCCCCACCTGTGGAAAACCGCGAAATTTCCATTTTTTTTAAAAAAAGAGGCAGCGCTGCTGCTGTCAGCGTCTTTGGACGCCGTAGTCAGCAGCGTCCGCTGCTCTGCGGGCTGGACAGTGGGCCCCATCTCAGGCCCCACCATGATGTGAGTTGAACATTTGCACCATGCAGATGGTAGGCCTCCCCCCCTGGCGTTGGGCCACCCAAAAATTGGTCGTACCTAGAATTCAGGTGGCCCACGCCAAAGGAAACAGTTAAATTGGACGCATACCATTGAAACCCTTTTGGGTTGCAAAAGTTTTGGATCAGATATGATATTTGTTTTTCCTCTTCATTCGATCTGCGTGACCTCATCCACAGGTTGGATGGCATATAGACAGTATGGTGGGCCCCAGGTTTGAGTGGCCTTATCAACAGTTTGGATGGCAGACAAACATCACCGTGAACCCCAGGCCCACATGACCTCATGAACAGTTTGGATGGAAAATAAACATTATAGTGGGCCCCATGCCTGTGTAACCTGGTCAACATGCTGCATGGAAAATAAACATTATGGCGGGCCCCACATGGGACCCACTGATGTATGTTTAATAATCCACACCTTCCATTAGTGTGGACTCCACCATGAGGTGTGTACCTCATCTATGTCGTTTGTCTCTATGGGACCCGCCATGATGCATGTGTTGCATCCAAACTGTCCAACCATTTTTAAAAGATCATTTTAAGGTTTGAGACTAAAAATATGGCAGATCTAATTATCAGGTGGACCACCCTACAAAAAGTAGTGGATTGAACACCCACCATTAAAACCCCTTTTGGGGATTGCAGAAGTTTTGGAACCAATATGATATTTGATTCCTCTCTTAATCCAGGTTTTTATGACCTTATGGACAGAGTGGATGGAAAATAAGTACTACGGTGGGGTCCACTAAGATTCAATAGTGGAAATCAATATCACCACTGCCATTGGTGGTATGATCCAGATGATCTTTAGATATGATATTTTTTTTTATAATGCTCTAAAATAATCTCCAATAGCAGTTGAAGTATGTAGTTGGTATGGCCCATTGGTATAGCCCATTTATTTGGGTCCCATTTAATGAGGCCGATTTGATATATTTGAGGCCCACTTAAGGCCTGATATGATGTAATTTGGGCCCATGTGATTAGGCCCATATTGATGTATTTGTGGCCCGTTGTTGAGGCCCACCTTGATATATATGAGACCCATGTTATGAGGCCCATTTGATGTATTGGAGGCCTATGGGTCGAGGCCCAATGAAATGTACATAAGGCCCATGTGATTAGGCCCAACTTGATGTATTTGTGGACCGTTGTTGAGGCCCACCTTGATATATATACGAGATCCATGTTACGAGGCCCATTTAATGTACTGGAGGCCCATGGGTCAAGGCCCAATAGGACGTACGTAAGGCCCATTGTAGTATGATTCCACCATGGTGTATGTGTTGACCTTTATAATGGGCTATGCCTTGGGAGCAATGATGGTTTGATGTCCACATTGTAAGGATAATGTTGGTTAAATGTCCGCATTATGACTCTCCCTAGGGCCCATTGATAGGCCCATACTTGTAGCACATAGGCCGTCTAGGCCCATCTTCATTATGACAGAGCCCATCACCACATAACTTGTTTAGTATAGATCCATGATTCATGATCATACGCATCATATGTATGCCTGATATGAGGAGTGACTGATTATAGCATATGCCTCCAGGCAGATTGTTTATGGGCTCCCTGATAGGCGGAGTTGCCCCACATGAGCGCTCGGTACGCGCAGGATTGTTGCATGTTTGATAGTATGATTCATGCACTTGCATTTGTGTGATTGTGATTATTGTATGCCCTAGCAACATTAGGGCCATAACCTTCACAGACACATCGTGGGTGGCTGGATTGGATACCGAAAATATTATTACAAAGCATCGTGGTGCCATAGATGTCCCTGGATGAAAATTCTTAAACCCGATGGTACAAGAGGATGACTCCAACGTCGAGACGGGGATATATGAGCACATGAGGGCCGAATACCAAGGGGCCGCATCTCCCACTGTGTCATGGTCGGTTGGAAAGGGGTATGGCCTTACTCGCTCGAGAGTAGGGGGCAACACTAGGCTTAGTTTGACCGGCTCATGAATGGGTCCGCTATCAACGTGCCGGATAGGTATTGGCAGACTATTGGCCAGGCGGATAGTGAGGTTTCTTACGCTCACTTAGATTGTGCGGCTAGGAGAGCGGCAATGCCATTTGGAGTGTATTGAACCCCGGTGATTATCCAAAATGAGAACTGTACTAATATATGATGAGGATTGGCATGCTTGATTTGCATCTCACATCGTATGATCTTGATATGGTCGATAGCATTCATATCTTGCAACGCATAGCCTTGATACGGTTGATTGCATTCATGTACTCATCAGCATGATTCGACATTATTCTGACATTGCATTCTGAGCACGATCATATTACGTACACACTTACACCGCCCTCTAAGTTTTCTATAAGCTCATGCACGATTGATGCGTGCGAGAGATCTTGGAGCGTGCAGACGAGCTTTTGGAGTTTCCGTTATTTGCATTATCTTGTATTTCCCTTCAGATGCATTGTACTCAAAAGTTTTTATCATAGTGGATTTTGTGATGGTGTTCTTGTGGTTATTGTTCGAGGGTTATGCTTTTGGTTATGCTCATTACGAATCAAATTGATATTAGAAATCCTTCTTGTGGGATCCCAGGATCGGAACCTGGTAAATGGGTGCCGGGAGCCGAGAATGGGGTTCTACGGAGGTGGGCCCCACCTGGAATCCTTGCACAATAACTTTGGCAGGAAATCCACGTCCGATTTGGATCCTATATGTTACCTATCTATATGTGTATGTGAGAATAAACAATGGATTGGGTCAGGCTGGGGCAACACTGTTGAGACTCAAATATTTCCCCCATTTATATCTTGGCTTTATGAACATGATACTGTTTAATGTTATGTTTTATGCATGTTTGTGTTGTAAGGTGAATCTGAGAGTTTTGATTGAAAATAATGCTAAAAGAATCGATTTAGTGCTCAAGAATCACCAAGGAAAGAAGGGATTTTTGGAAACTAAAGATGGAGAATTCTCATGCCAAAGATACAAGGAAACCAAATACAAAGGATGGCGAAAAGATTGGCAAAAGTACAAGTTAAACAATAGAAAAATAGAACATTTCGGTGCCACGAAAGTTGCACAAAATAGTCCAGCAAGAAAATAATTTAATTCGATGCCACCTAAGACAATTTCAGTGCTATCTAAGTACTCTGCACATACAATCTCAGATGCGATAAAATGCAATTTTGGTGTCACCGAAATCGCGCATAATATAACATGGTTTCTACGCAGATTGTGAAAATAGAGTTTGTTTTGCGAAAGTAATCGAGCTAGGCTATAAATAGAAGTTTCCTACAGACTTTTAAAGCATACCTAGTTTTTTTTTAAAGGATATCTAGGGTTTTTAGAGAGCATTCAAGGGCAAGAATTAGGGTTTTTAGATCTTTACAAGTTATGTTTAGATATTTATTAATTTATTTTATTGCTTTCTTGTTGTTTTTCTATTTTGTAATTTAGTTATATTTTTCTAGTTCTATCTAGCCCAAGCTAGAAGGGAAGTACATTGATTTAATGATTTTATAAATTATGATGATTGATTGTTTTTAATAATGAGATGAATGGTGTATACATGTTATTAATTATCTAGGGTTAGGTTTTTTATCCTCATATGAGATCCATATCGATGATATGCTTAACCTGGATCATTAGATTTTTTAGATGGGAGTTGTTCTCAACCTGCTACATTTATTTGATTCATTATATTATGGATATGGATGCTTAAAATCACTCAAGCTTAAAAATATATATTAATGATACTAACCTTATGATTCTCTAATCTTTATTATCATTTATTAAAAATATCTAAACTATCTTATTTTCCGATTAGGCCGACCATAGTATTTGGATCCTAATTGTGTTATCAAAGTTATCATAATTTATTAATAATTAACTTATGTGTGGAACTTTGAAGCTCAGGTGTTGTTTTTAATTTAATTGAATTTCATTTAAATGTCATACTTTCAAAACTTTCAAAATCGTTATATCTGTTTAGTTTCCATTACTTAGTTTTGCATTTAATTTTCTCATTCTTATAAATCATCTCTCTGTGGAGATCGACCATGCATTCATAGGATATTATTTATGAACTTTTACACTTGGAGGCAAGCAATCAAATACCCACTTCGATTTATCTAAGTCTACACTCAAGGGTTAGTGGTAGACTCACAAGAGTTTCAACATAGAGGTCATCGGTTCGAATAATCGAGTTTAAACATAAAGGGCATGGGTTCAAATAACCACTGTGGTGCGTGTTAAAAACACACATGAGTTGGGTCAAGCCATGACCAGAGGCACGCCTTAAATTTATTTGTTGGATATCCACTGGTCCATCTATTTTGCAAGCTCATCGCAAGGCATGAGCCTAAAATGAAACACTTCTAAATCTTATGTGGACCACACCATTGGAAACATTGGTGATAAAATGGCCACAATATAAAAATTCCCAAGGCATATTATAAATTTTATTTGCCACACAACCTATTAATAAGGGTACATTGGCCTGGATGAAGAGAAAACACAAATACCAGCTTAATCCAAAACTTTTATGGCTCTCGAAAAGTTTTTAATGGTTAATCACCATCATTTCATGTGGTGCGGTCTACTTTGAGATTGGGATATGATTTATCTTTTGACCCATGCCCTAAAATGAGCTAGCAAAATTGATGGATCGACATAAATCAAGGTGGGTCCAATGGTCATGGCTGGATCAAAGTAGACACAGATTAAATACTGAGTAACTCATTTATAGCACACTGAGTAGACTTTATAAAACCCTCTGTGATGTATGTGTCATACATAGCTAAGGTGCATTTTATAAAACTTATTTTTAACATTTATTACTTAAATATGATATTTTCAATGATTTTATATAATTTAGATTTTGGCAAGTTCAAGTTATTTAGTGCTTAAATTATGTTCACTGAATATTTAGACTTTTTATTTTTTTATTTCTTTTTTTCTTTTGTATTTCAACTCTCCTCCCTTAACTTATGCTGAATGCTTAAAGTAGCAATGCATTAAAAATTCTTTTCCCTTTTGATTAAAATATTTTAAAATTTATTTTAAAATTACAATTTAACATTTTAATTTTAAAACACTTAATTTCATAAGCTTATTTTTCAGTTTATCCAATAGTACTATGGCATGAACAACTTTAATCATGAACCCTACATGGCCTAGAGTCTACAACATAATCTACGCCATGGATGATTCTAACTAAGCATACTATCTTTCTTATAGGTTATCTGTAACGCTCCGAAAATCGGCACCCGAATACAAAGACTCCAATCCTGAGTTTTCGGGTGTTAACCCAATTAGAATGCACATTTGACCTTATTTGGATTCATGTTCATTCCGCGCACGGATAATCAAAGTAATGCAATTCACTTAGCGAATCCAAAGTGCGGTATAGATAACGAAATATTCAGAATAATAGAGCTAACAATAAAAAATACAATTTCAATGGTGGTGATCGCTCAAAATGAGGATTATACAAGCCACAATATACATACCCAAGATAGTTAAAGTGTAAAGCTTTTAGTTTACACCCAATCATCCAAAACATAATGGCGTTGGCACAACCTAATATAAGCTTACCAGTCTGAGGTCTCACTAGTACCTGCATCAATGATATGTCTGGTTGGTGTTTTAAAATATTGTTTCAAGTGGGAGTAACTAACTAACTCAGTGGTTCCATTAGTTCTAAGTTACACATGTTATCAACTCAATCAGCGCAGTTAATAATAAAACAAGAAATCAAACATTTTCTAAATACTCTTGTTAAATGCGTATATGAAAATATGACATAATGTATGCTCTCACCACTTGACACTCCCTCAACACGCAACTCCGATCACCTAGTTTGTAAATGACAAAATTTCTTCAACGTGTGACTTCAACACTTGTTTCGCTACATTCTAAACTAATGCGATGCGATGAATGATTGTATTAGCTGAGTAATTATTAATTTCAATTCATCCAGCATATTACCGAAGCTAGGATACCGACGTTATATCACAAGTCTTTATTCGGATCACGTGGCTCGTTGCTGTACGTAGCGGCTCCTTACCAGTGTCTTTTAATCCAAATTTACGTATCACCCGTTTATATTAAAAATCGATATTCCAAAGGTACGGTATGATACCTAAATGTATGAGGATCAACCCAGTGTGAGTTGTCGCCTAATATTAGGTATGATCACTCAGTTCCGAGGTGCGGGCTTGTCACATAAAACCAAAACACATGAAGGAAATGACTCGTCACCCAATTCCATTCATGCATGAGTCGTTCGAACGGTACTCTGGCACGGAACCATCGGCTAAAGGAAAAGAGCTCGTCACCCGATTTCATTCACGCCCGAGTCGTTTGAACGGTACTCTGACACGGAACTATCGGCCGGGTAATTTGATGGGGGCCATTTGAATAATGATATATCACCTCCATTAGCGTCCACTGGTCACTATGGGGAGGCTCGTCACCCCAGCATAGGCCGACAGCTCGGACACAGTGTCTCATACCACCATGCCCCACTCATGAGTCTTAATGGGATTGTATCGTACTAACGGTTATGAATGGACACATCCATTGGGAACGGGGTATCCTAGATTCCATTTAGTCGTATCGTACATTATGAACATACATGATCAGTCGGCTAGTGGACTAATTTGATTGACATGGGAGAACCACGACACAATCGGCATTGAGTGCAAGTAGCCCATGTACTCCAATTACTGTCCATTGTCCGTGTTTAACCTGGGTCAATCGAACAAGCCCAGGGTGGCCGCCTTAACTTGGCCCACCCTTTTAGTTCAGGTGGTTAGCCAATTGACCTAACATTGTAGCAATCCTAAGTATCGTTATGGACTAAACACTACATCACACAATTATAGCATAGGTTCTACTACACAACCACTTAGGCATTTCATCGAACATGTAAGCATACATAGGATACTACGTTTACTAAGGCATTAAATCAAACATGTGAGCATGCATAAAGTAATACAATCACTTAAGTATTAAATCAAGCACATGAGCATCGAAAAAGCAATACATTCCACCATTCAAGCATTTCATCAAATATGTGAGTGTCCATATCCAACAAATAGCATATATTATAGACAAATCAAAACATTTACATATTAGCATGTACAAATTCATCTACAAGAATCTAATCATTAACTTAGACACTCAAGGGTCGATAAATAATAACCTAGAGATAATGGTCCGCACCTTTAAGAAGAAATCTTCAATTTTGAGATCCTAGGGTTATGGATTTGGAAAAAATCACAAATTCCTATACACATACCAAGAACTATGTAAGATTCATGTAATTCATTATAGAAAAACCTAGTTGGAAAGTAGGATTTGTTTCTTACTTCCCAATCGCGAGTGAGATGAATTTGGTAGAGGAAAATGATCGATGTTAGGGCTTTGATTGGAAGAAGCCAATGAAGGAAAGCACAAAAAACTTTCAACTCCTACTCTCACTCTTCTTCTCTTCTTCTTTCTTTTTCTCTTTCTCCCTTTCTCTCCTTTGAAAAATACAAATTCGTATGGAGAGATGGGGTGCCCAAATGAGGCTCTTATATAGTTTCAGAAGTTGTGCAAATGGCCCCAAGGGCTAGGTTTTCATTATACTAGCCCTATGGGAGGGTTTTTCTAACCTCTAGGGCCCACAATGGACTATACATATTGATATACACCATATGATAGTTAGTCCTAATGATGATCTACATGTGAATATGATCGGGCCGCCATTTGGATACGCCGATCAACATATATGATTAGAAGTCTATTCAATGGTCACCAATAGTTGATCGGGGCCGCGGTTATATGGATATGTTTGGAGAAATATCTTTAGTTGGTACCCTGGCATTGGCCATGAATCGATGATCTGAAAGTCACAATTTTGTGAAAGAAAAAAGTGATTAGTTTCACTTAAGTTACGAATTTCAACCTAGGGGATTCACGCGTTTGAAGCACTTAAATTCTAGCCCAAGTTGAGTAATTTTGGCACTATCTTAGTTTACTACCCACGATGGGTGTCAAGCCTAGTGAGACGGACATTATTCTATAGTTTCGGGTTTAGTGGGCCACTAACGAGCGATCTAGAGCTTGTTTCGATAATTAAAGCATTTTTGGAATGAATTGGGTATCGAGATTTCTCGTGCACAATCATAAGGGTTTAGATTAACTAAGTTCATAATGTGGCCTATTCGTAATTAGTTAAAACGACCCTAAATCGTTGTTTAGCGTAAAGGAGTAAATAGATTGATTTGGTTTTTTAATTCAGAACTGTATCCTACTTGACACGACTTTTGGTAGATTTTTATTTAGTTACGTTTGTCTCAGTTAGTTAGTGATAAGTCGGCTTGATTTGGTCCCTTGATGTACTACTCATATGACTTATCTTGGTGTTTAAGTGATCGGCAGGTTTCGTTGGCTTCCTACAGTTGATTGATCAGATTTGTGCGGTTCTTTACCTGGTAACACCCGTGTATGAACTAACATTGAGTGTTAATGGCCAGTAATAAAATATAAGTTATATATATATATATATATATATATATATATATATATATATATATATATATATATATATATATATATAAATTCAAGGGTTTTTGAAAATTCAAAATAGTGAAAATCCAGGACGTTACATTACCATTCTAGTGGACAATCTGGATAAAATACATATATCACAATGGGATCCACACATTTAATCACGCAATCTGCGGTTGATTTCAAACAGTTATATTATATTTTTTGAGGCATAATTCAAGTTCTCTCGGAACACAATATTGTACGGCCAAGCCAGTAATTACGAGTAATTACATTGCAATAACTTAATCCAAACAAGTCTTTAGGTGTATCTCACCATCCAACCTTAAATTAGAGTCCTTACTTGACTCAAAATATATAGGTCACCAGTATCAGCAGCCTGATATGGTCATGTTCAACATTTCTCACTGGTCAAAGTCTATTTGGCAAGCCACTTGTGGTGGTGGGACACAAATTGCATACTGAGGAACTTAATCAGTTATAACATACTGAGTAAACTCTATAAGGTGGACCGTAGTATATGTGTTTTATCTACTCTATCCAATTTATCATGAGCCTATATTTGAAGTGTACTCAAAGCTTAAGTGGACCACACCTAAATAAACAATAGGGATAGTGATGTCCATTATTGAAACCTTCTTCTAATCCATAGCTCAAGTGGTACACTGAGTGAAGATACCTTGTTTCAACATTGAGGTCTTGGTATTGACTCCTTAGTGGGCGTGGCTAACAACGGAGTGTGTATTGATAGTGGGGTGTACTGGCAAACTGCAAAAAAAAAAAAAAGAACAAAGAAAAACAAAAAGAAAAAGAAAAAAGCAAAAGAACCATGGATTTAAGAGGATTAGAGCAGGGTTTCAAATCCCCTGAAACGGGGGTTTTGAAATCCAAGGTGAGACCTTGGATTACATTTAAAATCACTTATACAGTTGCACGTGTAACATGTGTATCACCATACTATTAATCTATTGGACATATGACCCACTAATGATATCCTAAAATAATTAGATTATCAATTGCATCACTATAAAATTACTTTAATAAAATGAAATTACTTTAATAAAATGATTAGCACAGCTTCAAACATTGTCCATGTAAATCAATGGTTAAAAATCATTGGTTAGTCACTTGGACATGATCTTATGCTTGTGGCCCATTCGAGACTTAGAATTTCGTCATTTTTTGGCCAGATATATATTTCAGCGGGCTTATTACAATCATTGCGTCAAAAATTACATAAGTTCATTGATTAAATATATTAAAGTTGATTTAGTAATTAAATTCAAACCATTGCAAATATACAATAGATAGCAGTTTTTTATTATTATTAAAGTTTATTCTCAATCTAGGGTGCCGAACTCAACAAGAGGATTTCAAATCCACGCTCCCAAACACGCCCTAAGGCCATTGTCCCATGGACTAGGGAAAACACAAATTTCAACTTGGTACAAGAAGTTGTGCAGGAAGCATTCAATTTCCACTGTTTCCGGTGGTGTGGTCTGCTTGAGTTTTGGACATGCTTCAATTTTGGTACCATTTCCTAAAATTAGCTGAAAAAATTGTTGGACGGCATGGATAAGACACACGCATCACGGTGGACCCCACAGAGTTTACTCAGTACGCTACTCAAACACACAGTCCGCGTCCGTTGCGGTGTTAGGAGCTGAAATTCCAAGAAACTTTTGGGGATATCATTCCCTGTATTGAATCGTTCAGTTATCCAGACCGTTAGCCTCAATTGTCTAGGATGGATCATACTCCAAAATCACCCGGATCGAAATCTGAGCCATCCAATCTAGTGCTTTCATTCCACACAATGTGAACAACTGCATCCTTCTCCCGAGCATGCATCTTCAGGCCACCGTTGGATGTGCTAACGTTGTCCCATCATAACAATCCCTTGAGATGGTCCACCCATCAAGCAGATCTCTCCCTCTACTTATTTCCACGTGGCAAAACGCTATCCTACCACGTCATTCCCTTCTTATCCTATCAAAAATGTCCAACTCCCAATCCTTTCCCCCCATTTTACCGGCTTCTCCTCCTTCCCTCCATCGCGGAAAATGGCGTCTGTAGCAACCCCATTCTTCTCCCACCTCCGCCCATTTTCCGCCAATGCCCGCCCGAAAAACAGAAATTCACGAAAATACCCCTCGAGAAACACAAACCCTAATCTCAAAATCCAAACTTCCATAGGCAATGAAGCCACAACGTACACCCGCCTTCCACCGAAAGACGATTCCCTCCTACCGTTCGATCTCCCTTCCATCGAGATCAAGCTCTCAGAATCCTCCACGTCAGCACCGCAGGCCCCCACAAAAATCTCAGATCAAAGCCAATCTATTTCGGATTCTCATGTCGATGATTACGACGATGACGAGGAAGTGTTGGGATTTGAGTATGAAGAATCAGAAAACGTTTTCGAAGGTGGAGATTTTGCGGAGGAAGATGAAGAAGAAGGAGAGGAGAAGGAGAAGGGGGTCCCGGCAGTGATGCGGTGCTTCGATCGTGCGAAGATCTACGTTAAGGCCGGGGATGGAGGTAATGGCGTTGTGGCGTTCCGCCGCGAGAAGTACGTGCCGTTTGGCGGCCCCTCGGGCGGGGATGGAGGGCGGGGCGGGAATGTGTATGTTGAGGTCGAAGGATCGATGAATTCGTTGCTTCCATTCCGGAAGAACATACATTTTAGAGCGGGCCGGGGGAGCCATGGGCAGGGGCGGAAGCAGGCTGGAGCGAAAGGTGAGGATGTGGTTGTTAAGGTGGCGCCGGGGACAGTGATTAGGGAGTCGAGGAGAGGAGAGGAAGAAGGGGAGGTGCTGATGGAGTTGCTGTGGCCCGGGCAGCGGGCTATGCTGCTGCCCGGTGGGAGGGGCGGGAGGGGGAATGCTTCATTCAAGTCAGGGACAAATAAGGTGCCGAAGATTGCAGAGAAAGGAGAAGAAGGGGCAGAAATGTGAGTGCCTTTTCTCTATATCTCTCTGAAGTTGATGCCTTGTAAAGTTTCAAGTTGTAAACACTTTACACTTGAAAAGAGTTTCAAGTGTAAATTGTTTCCATGATATTCTGTTTGGCTTTTAAGCGGTAAGCTCTTTACAGGTAAACAGATTCTGTGTTTGTCTAACTTGTATAAGTGTTTACAATGTAAAAAGTAGGTATTCACACCACATAGAGGTTGGGGTGGTAAATCATGCCAAAATCTGCAAATCACATAAAAAGGATTTGATTTTTTTAAAATTTTTTTTTTTTTTTTTTAAACTTGATTTTTTTTCTTTCTTTCGTTTGGGGGTCCTGCGAGAGCATCAGAGCATGCACACACTGGATGGATTGGATGTCTTCCACCCATCAGAGGGGGCCCCAATGAAATCTGAAAGTTTTTAATGGTGGACGTCTCGTCCTTCCCTCTCGTGTGGTCCATTTGATGATCAATCAAGCTGTTTTTTTGGGGCCATAGAAGGGCATAAAGGGAAGCACATGATGGACAAGTGGATGTACCATTAATTATTGTGTTCTACCATGTATAATGCCCTTTTAGCTGTAAAGACTACCTGTAGTATGAAACATGGATTGCAGCTAGAGCTGGGCATGTCTCGGCAAACTTGACTCGTCCGACTTGTTCAGACGTGACTCGATTTGAACCGAGTGGGTGAGTAATCCGAACCAAGTAGACTTCGTCCAATCCGAACTCAAATTGAGTTGAGTTTGTGTCACCCAGTAACTCGACTCGACTCGACCCGAAATCCAACTTGGTACTAACTCGACCCGTGGGCGTGCGTGCGCGCACATGTCTGTCGCTGCACCCGACCTGACTTGGTGCCAACTCGGTACTTGTGACCGGGTCGGACTCGGTCCGGATTAGTACAGGCCAGACCTGGATTCAGATCAGGTCAAGCATGTTGGACTTGGTACCGAGTTGGGTCGAGTTCGGGTCAGGCCTATTTCAAAACCGGATTGAGTCAGTTCAGCCCTAACTCGGTCGGACTTGACTTTATGCCCAGCTCTAATTATAGCTAAAAGTTGTAATGTGTTTACAACCGGTAAAGCCTTTACAGGCAAATGCAGTATCCAAACAGCCCCTGCAATATGATTACTTGTAATCCTTCTACAGCTTAAGGATTTTACATGCATCTAAATGGCCCCTAAGAAGTGTCATGATTGATGATTTGCTAGGTAATGATGCTCAAGCTGCACCAATGGTGATTTTCTGGAATTGTTTCCGGTACAGGGCCACAGGCAGTTCCCAACTTTTAGTGGTCTAGATTGATCGAATGTGGGGCCACCATAGATGGGTTAGAGTTTGCATCCAGGAACCATTTAAATGGTATCAGTGCTACAATTTGTAAGATCAGTGCATGTTTTGATCAATCTCCACAGACTAACTGTTAGGACACCTCTTGGATGGGCTAGTTGTAAAAATTTGCGGCAATTGGCTCTTTCCAACCATTTAATCCATAGATTTTTTTTTTTCCTGTACTGCTGCTCTAAACTTTTCTTGATCATCCAAAGATGGGCAATTGTGTCGAATGATTATGAACATCCAAGCAGCTTGAATTTTGGGCTATTGTCCATCCATTAGGTCCACTAAGTGGTGTCCTGGATTTGTTGCGAAAGTGCACCAATCTTGGTTTTTTCGGCCTGATACCATTTACCAAATGTTACTTGTCGCCTGACTGATTATAAACCATTGAGAAATATTGGGTTATTGATTAGTTGGCTTCTTCCTCTTACAGATGCATCTTGGCTATGTCTTCTTTTCAACAGTCCATTTGCAGGCCAATTGTTGTATGACCAGTATTTCCTGCCAGGGGAGTTCTGTGCAGCATCCCCATCCATGGTGGGTGAACTAGATAACTGGTCTGGGCCGGATTGCTGAATGGTGGTCCCCAACGGTACAGGATGGTGTCTTGATAATATGAGTCAGCAATTGTATATTCCTCTTGATTGGTTTATGCATTTTTACTGTTTCAAACAATGTTACCTAAATCACCAACCTCCCTCGGTTTTCTGTTCCTAATCCTGCAATCCAGATTATGGTTCATTTGCGATTTGGATCTCTTACTTGTTCGAGATTATGGTTGTTCTATACTCCTAGTGTAGATGAAGTTGTAATGTAAATCTATCTTCAGAACCTAGAGATTCTACTTTGATTTAGGCAACATCATGCATGTATATCATATTATGCATCATTTGATATTAATGAAATGTGTTATCTATACTAATGATATTAATCATTTCATACATAATAAACTAGGCTGCATGTAACTAGTGTATGTACTAGAGCGACCCTACCCCTAGCATACCACAAATTGGAGGAAGTAGCATACCACATGCCTCTTTGCATACCATGTACTGGAGGAATACATGATCCAGGTAACCTCAGTTTGAAAGTGTTGCAGAATCTCCTAGACTGAAAATCATCAACAAGTACAACTTGTTGATGATTTTTAAATAGCACCGTCTTCAGCTATCATATAGTGTACCAAGGATAATACATAGAAGATCAGGAAGAAACAGCTCCGCGGCTGGTTTTTGAGTGTTATGGAACTGTTCTGGGAGCCCATGTAGTGTGTGGCTGGGCTTGGCTTTGGACTAGCCACAAAAATGAACATGGTCAGCTTGGAATTCACTTGCTTATTTTTAGATCTACTTGGTGCTTGTGTTATTGTCATCATCTTCATAGCCTTGTCCTAGCTATTTGGGAACGAGATTCAGTCTAAGGTATCTTGGTAAAAGTTCGATGACACACTGCCTACTTGACACCGGCTTTCCTCAAGAGGTGAGCACTTACAGCCTACAACTGCCTTCATTGTAACTTCTTATGCTTTCCTATCAATATCCCACTTGTGTAGGACATTTGTAACATGCAAATGAAAGGCCCGATCATGAATATCACATTTCTCAAAAATCAGCTTGATCTGCTTATTAGTTGGGGCCACACCTGTGTGTTGACTCAGGCTGATGGTTGTCCATTGCTTCCTATGGTGTGGGCCTTTTGGCCCGCCGATGAGCAGATCGGTCTGATTTTTGTGCCAGGTGATCTTTAGGATGGGTTCTATTGTTTGCATGATACAGATGTCCTGCACAAGTGCCATGTTGGCAGGAAAGATGGGATGGCATGCAGGCAGCTACAGGGGATCGGTTCTCCTCCTTTACTGGGCTGGGGACAATACGTGCAAATCAAGGCATTCCATAACGATAACGGTGGTCGTAAAGGCCACCACTATTACTGTTACGATACAGGCCATGAAGGGTTTCTCTCTCTCTCTCTCTCTCTCAAAACCTAGTTTGGCCTTGTAACAGGCTGTTATGGGCTGTCGCGGGTAAAATTTTCTGTTACGGCTGTTATGACCTTGTGACGCGTAACGGTTAACAGCCATTATGTAACTGTTTTGGAATACCTTGGTGCAAATGCTAACCAGAAGTGCACTACTATCAGGCTTGTCCCTTGTATAAGCACGAGGAATGCTGAGTAACTTCTTGAGGTCACTTTGGAAGTGCCTCACTTCACATTTTGAAATGAGGAACATGTGTGTGAGATAGGAGCTCTGTATCTGATTCCTGCCAGGCAGATTCCATGTCTAAACAATCAGGCTGACATCATCAGGGGGACCACACATGTACAAAACAAATAAACAGTTTAGAGATATTGACCAATCATCATCATCATCTGTATGCCTGTATCCCAATTACTTGGGGTTGGCTACATGAATCCTGTCCGCCATTCCACTCTATCAGGGGCCATACCTTTAGTTAAACCATAGGTCATCTGGTCTTTTCTTGCTACCTCCATCCACACCCTTTTGGGCCTTCCCCTTGCCCATCTAGAGCCTTCAACTTGTTTGTACCAACTCACTTCTTCTAACTGGCATGGTTCTTGGTCTCCGTTGCACATGGTTGAGCCATCTAAGTCTACTTTTCCTCATCTTATTACTTATTGGTGCCACTTCTAAAGTTCCCTTGAATGCATTCATTTCTAATTCTACCCTTCCTCGTCTTATTAGCTAATGGTCCAAATTATATGTACATGTGTGGTCCACCTTACGATCAGTCAGCCTGATTTTTGAGACATGGCATCTACACAGTGGGATGACCAATAAGTGGCTCCGGTTTTGCATGTATATTTCTCGTTTCCATGTGTAAGGTGTGTGCACTATACATGTGAGGTGAGTCCACTTAGCATTTCATATAATTGTAAGTTTGTGTCATCATCTATTTGTCACTGAACCATGCTTCTTCTTCTTCTTCTTCTTTATTTTTTTATTTTTTATTTTTTTATTTATTTATATATATATATATATATATATATATAATAATAATAATAATAATTATTATTATTTTTTTGTGGTAAGAGATATGTTAAACCTTGGGCTGATCATGTCCATTTTGGCGAGTTGGCCACGTAAGGCATCTCTAAAGAAATTTTAGAGGGCTCACTAGATGTTAAAGTGGGTACTGATATGTGAGAGACTTTGAGGCCAAATTGCAGGTGTGGGTATTATTCCAACATGCTTCTTGTTTTGGGAAATGACACAGAATTTTTTGGTGCTTCCCTTGGCTACAAAGGTGATCATGGTGAAGGCGTTGGAGGATGATGTCGAGGTTCTTTGTTTCCTGGGTTCCAAATAATTATAGGTTATAAGAGTCATGGAAGACTCTTAACTCAAAGGTGCCATTTGTTACACGTTTCACCACTATTATAGACTTCAATGACTTCATTGTTCAGGAGAAGTTGTGGGCTTCAAAGTCCCCAAATTCCATATTTGAAAGAAAATAAGCCCAAGGTTTTCAATAATGGTACCTTTCGGAAAAAGGTATTCAATAATGGCAATGGTGGCTGTTAAAGCCATCGCCATTACCGTCACAATAAGGGTTGTAATGGCCGTTGCAATCTTATTTTTTATTTTTTATTTGAAAAAAAACAAACCTATATTGATCCTGTAATGTAACCGTTTTGAATACCTTGAATAAGCCTGTTGTGAGATAAAAGTCAACTATTTACCTTTGTGAGTGGTTATGGAACCAAAGCCTGATGTCTGGGCACAATTGAATCCTGAAGCTCTGTCCTGAAGCCACTCCTTCCAGAGTCATATTTTGTGTATTTAATCAATTTTTATTATGTTTGCTATTATGAAAGTGCAAACCATTTGAAAAAAAAAAAGGAAAAAGAAAAGAAGAAAAGAAAGAAGGGCTGTAAAATGCAGGATATTTGTTATAACTAGCATGGGCAGGTAGAAGCATGTACCTGTCTCCATATCTTTGTTCGATTGCAGTTACTGAGATAAGTTTGGTGCTTGTTTACCGACAAGTAACAGGCATTTCTTGTATTTTCAGCAATATTCTTAAATGGCTTTTGTGGCCCCCACTGGGATGATCAGTGTGTTGCTGATTGTTTTTGGGTTTTGCTGAAGCAATCCTGCAAGTTGCTAACAAAGGAATTTCTGTTTAGAATGGAAACATCTTTTTGAGTGTTTTTGTGGGATTTCTTGTGAAGAAGAAGAAAAAAAAAATCACGGGACATACTGATCAGTGACAGTGGAGCGCATGAAAGTACAAACTTTAATAAGCAGCAACTGAGCATTCTTGTGGCCAATGAGACTCTATTGGAGCTGAAAATGCTTATATCTACAATTTTTATTTGTCATTATCCTCATTCTTCAAACTTGTTGACATAAATCGATGAATCAAAACATTATGTTCCTTATCTACAGTTTCTATTGGTCAGGTGGTTGGATTTGGAGCTAAAGCTGGTTGCAGATGTTGGGATAGTTGGTGCTCCAAATGCCGGAAAGAGCACCCTTCTCAGTGCTATAAGTGCAGCTCAGCCCACAATAGCAAATTATCCCTTCACAACTTTATTACCAAATTTAGGTGTAGTTTCATTCGACTATGATGCTACAATGGTTGTAGCAGATCTTCCAGGTTTGCTTGAAGGTGCTCACCGAGGTTTTGGTTTAGGCCATGAATTTCTACGTCACACTGAAAGATGTTCTGTCCTGGTATAGACTATCTCACATTGAAGTGCCAGTTAATTTGCTATCAAAGCTTTAAATGTACTTACATTATTTTGTTAAACGGTGACACGGCATATTGGTTCATCTGTTTCAAGAATTATGAGTTCCCAATGTTGAATTGTTTTATGCTGTGTTATGACAAATTCCTTATGTAGGATCCCTTAATCAAGATATTGAATGCATGGTTTGTATTCTTTTAGCAATCACTGAAGTGTTATCATGGGTGATTCAAGCAGCCGTACCTGAGGAGGTTTTTTCTTTTCATGTTAATATTGGGTTTATATAATTCTTCGAAAAAAGGTTTGTGTATTGTTTTGCCTTTTGGGTTTTGCTCCTCCTAGTTCAGTTATCTTCCAATTTTCCACACAACATATCAGTTCACGGAGTCTCCTACTCGTTAGATGAGCTGGTAGCAACAGTGTAGTGTGTGTGAGTGATCCAGGGTTCAATCCCTGATACTGTTACCTTTCAAAAAAAAAAAAAAAAATCAGTCCAGGGAGAACAGTTTTGAGCAACCTGCCTGGTAATGAGTGTAGTCATTAATGCTATTCCTTTTGAGATGATAACTTGCCAACAAGCTCAAGCCTATGATATGCTGATGTGAATATGGAAATCCCCTTTTTTTTGGTAGGAAGGGAGGGAACACAAAACACACCATTCATCTCTTTTGTACTTTATATTATAAGTAATGTAACTTTGGAATACCTCTTTAATGTAACACCTAGTGGATTAGGGACGCAGGGAACTGGAAATACATCATTCAACTCTTTACTATTTTATATTGCATTTAATTTATCCATGTAATACGTCTATTATGTAACACCTATCTGGAATCTATTTTGTATGCTTCCGGTACATGCTAAATCATACAAAAACAACAAGATAAAGATAAATCTGTTTCCAGCCATAGTCTGTATTTGCATCTAATTTTGTCTCTTGTTCAATGGGCGTTTAGTGCCATAGGGCAAAATCTCATGTGATTGAGTGGCCACTAGCATCAAAATCATTCCTCATTTTCTGGAGTGCTGGCAGGAGTTGCAAATCTTTTTGTTTTTATACTGGTAAATTTGGGGCTTTGGCCTTTTTGTAATACAATCATCAATGTTAAAAAAAAAGGGTATTTAGGGCCATGACAGGGACTAGATCATTACGCATTAGTCCTTGCACTTTTGTATCACCTACATGGAATAGTACGTACATAATTATGTATCCATTTGGTATGCTTATCTTATATGCTAAATCATTAAAAAACAATAGGATATGTCTAAAACTGTATCCACCTATATCCTGTATGTGGTATCCTGTTGACAACGGGTATTTAGTACTTTTGTCCTAAATCCATGGCATATTTATGCTTTAGTCCGGACAGGAATCATCTACAACACCTGTTTTACGCAGCTGCATCGAACACTTGAGTTCTCTAGAGCCCACCAAGCTGTATATGTAAATCCACTCTCTCCATCAGGTGCAAATCCTTTTTTAACTGTACATGAAAGAGATCATCCTCATAAAATACTCCTATGGGTCACAACTATGGGAACTATGCAGAACTGCTACTAAAACCTTTAGGCTCATGTGGTGTGGTCTGCCTGATTTTTGGATCAGGCTGAAGTTTTTGTCTTCACTTTATCCTGTTGATTTACAACTGATAAATGTGTTTGATGAATGATACAACAGTGACCCATACCTAAACCTATGGTTGGGATCCCATCCCCATTGTTCCCTCTTGGTGTGACCCACTTGAGTTATGGATCTGACTGATTTTTAACTCAAGGACCTAGGATCCAAGACACAACATGATGGACAGAGTGGATTTCACATATACAACTGGTGCTCCCCATAGAGCTTGGGGCCTCGTTTGGCACCATGGATTTGGATTAAGCATTTCCAACTTCCAATTTTCTTGATACCCTTGATTGCCATTTAGTTTGTCTGGATCCTCATACTTGGATTGGAAATCCCCTGGATTCGGAATTCTCCTGTTGTATTTGGCACCTTGGATTCAGAATCCCCCTGTAATCCAAAAATAGCCATGCGCTTAAATTATGTAGTATATTTACAAGAGTTTGAATTTAATTACTAAATCAACTTTAATATCCCTAATTAGTGTAAATATGCGATGTTTGACACAGTGATTGTAATAAGCCCATTGAAATATATATTTTGGCAAAAAATGATGAAATTCCAAGCCTCGGATGGGCAACAAGCATAAGATCACAACCGAGCGAATGACCAACGTTTTTTAACTGTTGATTTACATGGCCAATGTTTGGACTGCTTAGATCATTCTATTGATGTAATTTTAGTGATGCAGTTGATAGTCTGATTGTTTTGGGATATCATCAATGGGCCTCATTTGCAATAGATTAGTAGCCTGGTGACACATATGCTACACGTGTGACTCTTCCGCCATTAAAAATGAGCAAAAAAAAGAAGGACAGGATTGGTAATCCAAGCAAAAGGGAGGGATTGCAAAACTTACCAAAAGTGAGGATTTGAAATCCCCCAGATTTAGAATACCCTCTAATCCACCCTGCCAAACGACCGATGGACTCGGAATACCCTCAAATTCCCCCAAATCCACAGTGCCAAATGACCCCTGGGTGTTTTACACCCTGCGCAAAACAGGTGCTGTAGAGGATTCCGATCCCTTTAGTCCTATCCACCTCTTTGCGTGTTGCCTCTTGTATACGTGTTCTCAGACAATGAATATTTAAAGATGTTTAGTGTTTTCATTTTCTTCCTATGATAACGTTTCTTTTATGTTTATGTATATAACTAGGTATATGTTTAGCGAGATGGTTTGTGGTAGATGAACTAATGGAACTCTTCTTTCTTTTGGAGGCTTAGGTTCATGTTGTTGATGGCTCAGGGCAGCAACCAGAATACGAGTTTGATGCAGTTCGTCTGGAGCTGGAATTATTTAGCCCAGAGATGACAGAAAAACCTTTCATAGTTGCATATAACAAGATGGATCTTCCAGAGGCATCTGAGAAATGGGCTTCATTTGAGGAATATTTACAGGATCGTGGTATCCATCCATTTTGTATGAGTGCAATGACCAGGCAGGGAACTCATGACGTGATTTGTGCTGCCTATGAACTTCTCCGAAAAAAAATGGAAGTGAAGGAGGAACCTGCAGGTTTAGATTTTTTTTCTTCTTTTTCTAGTTCGTGTCTGAAGTCTTCTGTCTCTTCTTTTTAAGTTGCAGTTCAGTTTAGAAACATTCAGCTGCCATTTTAACCCCACACAAACACACACACGCACAAAACTCTTATTAACAACACATTTATTAAAAAAAAAGAAAAAGAAAAAGAAAAAATCAATCTCTTTGATGTAGAACTGATTGGTCAAGGTGATATCACTGAAATTCTATCAACTTCAAATAAGCATCAATGCAACATATTTGTCTTTAACAATTAGGTTTCTACACAGATGCTGAAATTTGTTTTCTAACATTCAGGTTTCCTTTCCCTCCTTCATAAAACATGTGATGTCGATCGTGGGAAATTGTTTCAATGGTCCATTCAACTCATATAGGAGCTTTGAGTTTTTGTCTTATAATTGTGGGCGATGTGTGCTCGTGGACCTTGATGATTTATTAATGAAAATATCTTCTTCTCTGGATAATCCTTGTTAGTATATTCTTCCACCTGTCAAAGACGACCAGCTAGTTATGGTCATGCACGTTTGTAGAAAACATTGAACAATCCAGGGCTGCTTAGTGTGTTTTTCATCTTTATATGCAAGATTGCAGGCTTAGATCACACCAATTCAGAAACAATCACACAAATTCCACATCCCACATGAAAATCCAAACATTCAATTAAAGGGGAATCTATGCGGGTCCAAGCTGACACAGGCTAGGACTGGACCAATAAAATTATAAACCAAACAATGTCAAAGGGAAATAAAATCAACTACTCATGCATAAAAATCAGTCCCTAATCCAAGGGATTCCCTAATTTCAATTCAAGGAACCCTAAGGTGATAAAAAGGGGCAAATCAATTAGGGATCATGTAATATAGGGTTAGGATTCATGAAAAACAGCTATGAGAGGATAAAAGAAGATAAAAACCTGAACCAAAAGATGATCCCGCGTGTGGACAGCAACAATGGTCCAGATGGACGTGTGTGTGATCCCGGCCGCACGTGTGTGGAGCCCACTATTCAGAAAAAGGCCACCTTGGCCCTGGTCGGCCAGGGATGGACTCCAAAACCTCCAAATTTCAGCTCGATCCGATGTACGGTTTGTGCGTGGTGCTCCGCCGAAGTTTCAGCTCGCCTGCGGGCCGAAACCTGCTTCAATGAAGAAATCTGATGCAACAAAAGGACAAATTCAAAGTACGGATGGTGGGGGAAGATGGAAAAAAAAAAGATGATGGAAGATGGGGGTGAATTGGGATCGATGTGGCTTCGCACCACGGTAGTTAGCCCTTCGAAAAGGGAGGGCTTCGCACCCACTTTTGAATTCTTCCACAACTCACAAAAAGAGCAGAAAAATAAAGCAGGAATTTTTTTTTAACTTCAATGAATGAAAAGAACTACAAAGGGTGCCTATTTATAGGGAGAACCCTATACCCAAAAACTCGCACCATGTGCGACACCTATTACTTGGCGATGAAGTAAACTAAAATAAAAACCAAATATGGAAATCTAAAGCGTTCACGATGTTCTAAATAATAACAATAAGCAAAATCTAAAATATAAAACCAATCCGACGAGTGGGCCACGATCATGAGATCCCACGGTGGACTTTTCTTGACTATCGGGCCATTTTTCTGAACCAAAACTTGACTTCTAGCTAGGAGGCCCTCCCTGGACGTCGTCATCGAGCCAGATCGATGGTGGGGCCCTCCTACGTACGTACTAGTTATGGTCATGCACGTTTGTAGAAAACATTGAACAATCCAGGGCTGCTTAGTGTGTTTTTCATCTTTATATCATCATATGTTGCAGAATTGTTACATCTCTATGTTCCATATGATATTCATATTATTGGTTTTCTGATAGACTGATACCCATGATATCTTTGACAAGCCTTACCCATTGCAGGTTGGACAGATCCAGTGAATCTGAATCATGTTGCGGAGACGATACAGAAGCAGCGAAGTGCTTCCATGAGTGACTTTGAAATCTCTCATGATAGCAGCTCTAATACGTGGCATGTAGTTGGAGCCGGGATACAACGCTTTGTTCAAATGACCAATTGGCAGTGAGTACTCAATTTCTTGATAGTTAACTTTATCGGAGCTTTTCTGAGTCAGCACATGCATGTGCAATAAAGCTCGTGTTTGCACTACACGTGCCAGCTTGTCACATAGGTGCGAGATCTAATCCATCCATCCAGGTCTGACCTTCTCAAAAATAAAATCTGTCCAAACAGCGTGTCAGCCCCAATATTGGATATAGGTGAATAGGTGAGAAAACTTACAGCCAATTTTTTCAGAGCCGTAGATTTGTTTTGCAAGCTGTGGCCCACCTGACTGGTGGATCAATCTAATTCTTGGGCTAGGGACTGATTTAGTGGTGCTGTTCTGAAGGATGGATTGGATTTTGGACCTATCGTGCGGTGTTGTCACATGTATGGCATGTACATGTTGCACACACGTGTGGGCATAGCAAACCTCATTTTCTCAACAATCTCATCCTTCTATTCTGGTGGCCATTTCCCCCCCTTTTTTGGTCTCCATTTTCTCATCTCTAGTTTCTCCCATGGTGTTCTTAATCATCTTATTATCATCATGCGTGCCTGCAACAGGTTAAGTGCAGAAAATTGCTTCATTGATAATTATATTTGCGATAGTTATGATAGTTAACTATCTTTCCCATGCTGGGAGCTTGACCAACGAGAATATGCCATAGATAAGGACCCATTAGCAAAATTCTGCTTCGGTAATGGAGGAGAGTTGATGTCGGGTGGGTAGCCAATTATAAAACACCAAGCTACCATGAGAAATGAATCCTGTTTTGAATTTTGTGAAACACAATTCACAAAGCTTGCCTGAAATAGCTGGGACAAAGCTATGATACTGATGCATTTATCTTATCTATGATTATTAGTTCATCATGATGGATTTGATTTTTGACCTGAAGATGTGAACTAAAGCACAGTTGCCAATATTTGACGTCACTAGATCTGCTTTTCATTGAAATTCAGACAGTCCAATGCCCATGGGCTATTGTTCATACAGGACTGCCCAAAGATTGGAAAATGCGATACAACAGATGACGTGTTAGGGTATTGTGCATCTTATCTATTGCTTTAAATGAACTGAGCCACATAGGAGTCACTGAATTTGACTGGATAAGATTATGAACCTAGTCTATAATGAGACTTGGTCTCCCTCAAGCTCACCTGCCTTGGTAGAACATCTGCTATAGTACAAATTACATGAGAATTCATTTTGAAAATAATATAACATCATGCATTTATCCACAAAATTAGTGTGAATGATACAATGTATTATCAGTATGCTTATTGTACACAGATTAGGGGTGGCAATGGGCCAGGCTGCCAGGCCTAGCCTGGGTGACCTAGCCCGGAAGGGCTCGGGCCACTACACCTGACCCAAGGGTTGCGTATATAGTAATATGAAGAACTTCGATACTCTAGACTCTAGTAGAGTGTGATGGATAATACGTAGGCACTTATTAACTACCAAATTGTGAACCCTACTTTAGATGGTGAACAATGTAATGATGCACATATTTAAGTCCATGAATATGGTGGATAATTCAATAGTGCATACGCTTGGTTGATGAATGATTTTATTTGACACAAGTGTACCATGGAAAAATTTTGATTCCCTAGAAGAGCATCACAATTCACAAACATATAGTCACCAATTGAACATGTGGCGTACATGTAACTTATCTTTTAGGGCCGGCCTTGGCCCGGGCCTCTAGGACGAGGGTGAGGGCCAAGGCCTCTTTAGCCCATTAGGGCTTGTGCTGGGCTAGGGCCAGGGCCAATCTTGGCCCAACCCTAGCCTTGTCCACTACCTCCCCTAGCGAAGGGCCAATCACCACCATATTTAAAATAATGGTGAACTAGCACAGTAACAAATGTCAGGACCACTAGTGTGAGACAAGTGAGTTCCCAATTACTGTAGGCTTACACCAGGGATCGACATTGTGCCTGTACCTTTTTGCATTGTTTATAGATGAATTAATGAGGCATTTGCAAGAAGAGGTCCCATGGTGTATGTTGTTTGTAGATGACATAGTTTTGATTGACAAAATGAGGAAAGGCATAAACATAAAGCTAGATTTATAGAGGGATGCTTTAGAATCGAAAGGATTTAAAAATTAGTTAGACTAAAAAAGAGTGTAGGGGGTGCAATTTTAGTAAGAATAGGAGTAAAAATGGGGAATTATTTAATATTGCTTACTAAGAAGATCCCAAAGTGACCGCTTTCGATACTTTGGGTCAATAATTCATGATACGGGAGAGATTGAAAAGGATGTTGCTTGTGGAATTCAAGATGAGTGTAATAAATGGAGATGTGCCTCTGAGTTTTATGTGATCATCTTGTACCACTCAAACTGGAAGGGAAGTTTCATAGGGTAGTTATAAAACCAGCCATGCTTTGTGGGACTGAATATTGAGCAGTTCAAGAACAACATGTCATAGGATGATTGTAGCTGAAATGAGGATGTTAAGATGGATAAGTGGCAAGATGAGGAAGGATAGAATTAGAAATGAATGAATTCGAGGGAACTTAAGAGTAATACCACTACATAATAAGATGAGGGAAAGTAGACTTAGATGGTTTGGTTGTGTGCAATGAAGACCAAGAATCGCGCAAGTTAGAAGGATGAGTTGGTACATGTTGAAGGCTCTAAAAGGACAAGGGGAAGGCTCAAAAGGATGTGGATGAAGGTAATGAGAAAAGACTTGATGACCTATGGTCCAACTGAGGGTTTGGTCCTTGACAGAGTGGAATGGCGGAAAAACATTCATGTAGTCGACCCAAATTAATTGGGATACGGCTTAGATGATAATGATGATGAGGACTTTTATCATCTTTTATGCATAATATAGAAAAAGAACTATGAAATAATATTAAAAAATATGAAAATCTGATATGATCAAACAATCAAACATTCATTATTGTATAATTCCACATCTTAATTTATAGAATATATTAAGCATTTTTTGCATCATTTTAATAAAAGACAAGCTAAATGTGGTCATCTCATTACTTCAAAGATTTCAATAGTCATTATCTGAAATTTAAGTTGAAAACTTGACTGCCAATTATTGAGTACCTTATCAAGAGAATGAGATTAGAAATTTAAAAAGATTTTCCAAAAACTCGAAACTCTTAAGGACGCAAAAAACAAACAATTGTATAATTGTGCCAAACCATCAATTTAAAGTCTCATATGGTTATATTATATTGTTATCAAGAATTGTCTATTTGTAATAAGGTTTGATATTATTAAATCAACGTAGTGATATGCACCTAACTATGTCCTGTCATGAGGCTTTTATTGATATGGGAAACAAAATACATTCTAGGTTGTGGTATGGCAGGCCCTTAATTACATTCCTAAGGGAAATCATTGATTAAAAGTTAAAAACCAAAGAGAACTAATCTGTTCCATGGCACAGAATAGAGGAATGGGAATTTGACTGTACTGACCTCGAATTTTGGTCAAATTACCTCGGGAGGTACTATGTTCCAGATATTCTAAGAGTGGCCTTCTGACAACTTTTGGATATTGTTTCGGACGAAAATGCCCGTGTCCTTGGTTTAGAAGTTGTACGGTCCTGGAGTGAATAAGAAGTTATCTTCTTTTTCAACACTCGAGAAAGTGACGGATTAGCTACTCGCCACCAGTCAATGGCTGGTGCTTGGTGGTTTGTGGGCCCCACCACCATGTATGTGTTTCATCCATGCCGCCCATCCTTCTTGCCATGTCATTTTAGGGCTAGGGCCCAAATATCAGCTCAATCTAGTGCTCATGTGGCCCACATAATAAAAAATAATGTGACTGTTGAAACTTTCTAGGCTCACTGTGATGTTTGTTAGAAGTGTACACTGCCCATGTCAGGACTCTTTGGCCCAAGGCGAGCTGGCTGACTAGGTGGATAGATCGGATCACCCCATTGTGGGCCTTAAGCTATGGTACCAATGGTTTGTTAGAAGAGAAAGTGAACACGTGGATACCACGATCCATGCAACATGACAACCATGACCCATATAACATGACAACTACGACCCATGCAAACAACGACCCATATGAGCCCACATTGATATATGTGTATAATCCATGCCACCCATCCTTTTTGTCGTGTCATTTTAGGGGTAGGGCCCAAATATCAGCCTGTTCCGGTGCTCGTGTGGGCCAGAAAATAGAAAATAATGATGACTGTAGAAACTTTCCAGACTCATTATGATGCTTGTTAAAAGTGGATACTGCCCAAGTCAGGACTTTTGGGGCCCACGGCGAGCTAGCCGACAAGGCGGATGGATCGGATCACCCCATTGTGGGGCATTAAGCTATGGTACCAATGGTTTGGTATAAAAGGAAGTGAACACGTGAAACCACGATCCATGCAACATGACAACCACGATCCATATAATACGACAACTACGACCCATGCAAACCACGACCCATATGGGCCCACTTTGATGTATGTGTATAATCCATGTCACCCATCCTTTTTGTTGTGTCATTTTAGGGGTAAGGTCAAATATCAGCCTGATTCAGCACTCGTGTAGGCCATAAAATAGAAAATAATGTTGACAGTCGAAACTTTCTGGGCTCACTTCGATGTTTGTTAGAACTGAACACTGCCCAAATCGGGACTTTTTGGGCCCACGGCAAGCTGGCCGACAAGGTGGATGGATCGGATGACCCCATCGTGGGCCTTAAGCTATGGTACCAATAGTTTAGTAGAAAAGGAAGTGAACACGTTGCAAACCATGATCCATGCAACATCACAACCACGACCCATATAACATGGCAACTACGACCCATGCAAACAACGGCCCAAATGGGCCCACATTGATGTATGTGTATAATCCATGCCGCCCACATTGATGTATGTGTATAATCCATGGGCCCACTGTGATGTTTGTTAGAAGTGGACATTGCCCAAGTTATATGGGTCGAGGTTGTCATGTTATATGGGTCGTGGTTGTCATGTTATATGGGTCGTGGTTGTCATCCGGGTTGTGGTTGTCACGGGTCGTAGTTATCATGTTATATGGGTTGTGGTTGTCATGTTATGTAGGTCATGATTGATATAGGTCGTGGTTGTCATGTTATATGGGTTGTGGTTATCATGTTAACATGGGTCGTGGTTGTCACTAGCCAATGGCTGGCGGTCGGTGCTCTGTGGGCGCCACCATGATGTACGTGTTTCATCTATGTCGTCCATTTATTTTTCCAGATAATTTTATGGTATAAGACCAAAAATGAGGTATATCCCAATATCAACTGGACCACATTAAAGGAAACAATGTTGAATAAGCGTGGACCATTAAAAACCTTTTGGGGCCATAAAAGTTTTGGATCAAGTTGATCTTTGGTTTTTCCCTTCATTTGGTCCTTTATGACCTAATCAACAGATTGGATGTCAAATAAACAGTACAATGGGCCTTAAGAGGATTTTAATGGTGGATATCCAATCACCATTGTTTTCCTGTGGTGTGGTCCACTTGAGAGTTATATCCCTCTCATTTTGGTATAAAACTCTAAAATAATCTGCAAAAATGGATGAACGAAATGGATGAAACACATACATCATAGTGGGGCCCACAGAGCACCGACCACTAGCCACGAGGCTGGTAGCAGGGGGAGTTGCCAATCCGTTTCCATCCCGAATATGGACGCGGATCAGAGGAAGCAGATTGGCTGGTGTACCTCACACCAGCTATATAGCTGTTGTAACGTCAACAAGTTCTGTGGGTCTGATCATGAGGTATATGTTATATCCAAACCGTCCATCCATTCGGCGAGCTCGTCTTAAGGCTTGATACGAAAACTAAGACAGATCTAACTATCAAGTGGACCACACTGCAAAAAGCAGTGGGAGATTGAACGTCTACCATTGAAACCCTTTTTGGGGTCACAAAAGTTTTGGATCAATATGAAATTTGTTTTTCCTCTTCATTCAGGTCTTTGTGACCTTATGAACTAATTGGATGGAAAATAAACGTTATGGTGGGCCCTATGAATTGTTTAACGGTGAAAATCATTATCTCTGCTGCTATTTGTGGTGTGGTCCAAATGATCTTTGGATATTATTCATTTTTTGGATAATGTTCTAAAATGATCTCTAAAAATAGATGAACGGTGTAGATATAATAAATACATCACTATGGGGCCATGTAACTTTGATCTACTTTGAACCGTTCGTATAACTCGGAGCTTGAGGAGCGTCAGTGCTCGTCCTCGCACGACACGTACCTACAATAGTGAGTCCTCGCACGACACGTACCTACAACAGCTATATAGCTGGTGTGTGGTACACCAGCCAATCCGGTTCCGCGTCCAACGCAGATTAGATAGCGACAAGTTGAGTAGCGAGACTCACTGCTGAAGTGACGTCACCAATTTCTGTGGGACCCACCATGATGTATGTGTTGTATCCACACCATCCATCCATTTGGAGATATCATTTGAGGGCACGAGACAGAATGAGTCAAATCCAAATTTGTAGTGGACCCCACAGAAAACAATGGGAAGAGTGACGCCCACCGTTGATACCTTCTTAAGGTTTACTATGATGTTTATTTGAGATCCAACGTGTTCTTAAGTTAAGACAGACATGAAAGAAGGTAAAACACAAATTTCAGATTGATCGAAAACTTTTGTGGCCCTTAGAAATTTTTAATGGTGGACGGCACTCTCTCCATTGTTTTCTGTTGTGGGGTCCACTCAAGCTTTGGATCCGACTCGTTATTTGGTTCATACCCTAAATTTATATCACCAAATGGATGGACGGTGTGGATGCAACACATACATCATGGTGGGTCCCACATAACTTGGTGACGTCACTTCAGTAGCGAAATCAACCCGTCAGTAGCTAATCCGCGTCCAGTCCAATACGGTCACGTTATCCCACAGTCAGGTAGCTGGAGGAGTCCAAATTCCCAAGACCTCGGGAAGGTTATTTTAGTAAGTCACATTATTCGACTTACCCATCCTAATATATGTAGAGATGAATGGTCTTATTGGGCCCACTGTGATGTATATATTTTATCCATGCCATCCATTCATTTTGAAAGATCATTTTAAGGAATGAGCTAAAAAATGAGGCATATCAAAGGCTCATGTGGACCACACCATAGAAAGCAGTGAAATCGAAAACCTACCATTGAAAACCTTTTGGGGAATAATTTTTTTGGATGTGACTCATTTTTTGGCCCATGACATAAATTAAATTCTAAATCCAATGGACGGATTGGATTCGATACATAAATCACGACAGGACCCGCGATCCTTATAACATGACAACATTGACCCTTATTACGTTACAACCACGAACTGCACACGTCACATGTAACCACCTTGACCCATATAACATGACAACCACGACCCATATAACATGACAACTACGACTCATGACGACCACGACTCGGGTGACAACCACGACCTATATAACATGACAACTACGACCCATGACAACCACAATCCATATAACATGACAACTTCGACCCTTGCTACATGACAACCACGATCCATTCGAAGGGTTGTGATTCACATGCACAATGGATTGTGGTTTTCGTCCAGAAAGGGTCGTGGTTGACAACAACAATCCATAGTGAATGTAAACCACTACCCTTCGAATGGATCGTAGTTGTCTACGAGTAAGGGTCGTGGTTGTAATGTACTAAGGTTTGTGGTTGTCAGGTTGACGTAATCAATAACTTGTTTATTTTTAAATAATAGGAGTCGAGGCCCACCAGTGAGACTTTTTCCCTCGGTGCGGTTCACTTGGGACTCGGATTTGTCTCATTTTTGGCTCATAGCATGAAATAATATGGAGAAGGTGGTGGATGGCGTGGATTAAACATATACATCAAGGTGGGGTCCACGTCACATGGCAACCTTAACCCTTATGAGCCGCACACGTCACATTACAACCACGACCCATATAACATGATAACCACGACCAATATAACATGATAACCACGACTTATGACAACCACGACCCATATAACAGGATAACTGCGACCCATATAACAGGACAACTACGATCCATACAGCCGCGACCCATATAATAGGACAACTGCGACCCATATAACAGGACAACTGCGACCCATATAACATGACAACTGCAATCCATACAACTGCGACCCATATAACAGGACAACTGTAACCCATATAACAAGACAACTGCGATTCATACAACTCCAACCCATATAACATGACAACTGCGACCCATACACCTGAGACCCATAAAATAGGACAACTAAAACCCATATAACATGACAACTGCGATCCATACAATTGCGGCCCATTTGGGTCGTAGTTTGCATGGGTCGTAGTTGTTATGTTGTATGGGTCGTGGTTGTCATGTTGTATGGATCGTAGTTGTCATGTGGACCACCAGATGAAAACAATAGTGATTGGATATCCACCATTAAAATCCTCCTAAGGCCCATTGTACTGTTTATTTGACATCCAATTTGTTGATTAGGTCATACAGACACAGATGAAGGGAAAAGCTTGATCCAAAACTTTTATGGCCCTCACAAATTTTTAATGGTCCACGCTCATTCAACGCTATTTCCTGTAATGTGGTTGACTTGATATTGGGATATACCTCATTTTTGGTCTCATACCATAAAATGATCTGGAAAAATATATGGACGGCATAGATGAAACACATACATCATGGTGGGGCCCATAGAGCACTAAGCACCAGCCATCGGCCGGTGGCAGGGGGAGTAGCCAATCCGTCACTTTCTCGGGGTTGCAATAAGAAGGTAACTTCTTATTCACTCTAGGACCGTATGACTTCTGAACCAAGGACAGGGGCATTTTCGTCCGAATTAATATTCAAAAGTTGTCAGAAGGCCACTCTTGGGATATCTGGAACGTAGTACCTCCCAAGGTAATTTGACCAAACTTTGAGGTTAGTACGGTCAAATTTCTTGGAGTAATTCAAATGATGCACAAACTCCTAATCTATGGCCCTTCATCTTTAGTGTCCAAAAATCATCGATCAAGCTGAGCTATGAGCAATAGCTTCAGTATATAGGCATCTTGTATAGCCACGTGGCCGTCGGATTACTAGCAAACGATGCATATCGTGTATCTTGGGAGGCATCAACTTCATACAGCCATGAAGCCTTGTTGCGTCCACAAGCATGATCATTCTAGCATTGCTTGGGATCTCGCATGCTAGAGATGATCTAGAGAATGCGTCAGACTATCTATTAGCGCCCGCCACTTGGTGATAGAGTCTTTAGCACCTGGTGCTTAAGGGTTTGCATCTGGTGCAGGGAGTCGAGCTGAAGAGAGATTGATCTTGGATCATAATGCCTATTGTTCTTGAACAATGGCTGAAGGAGTGGTGCTCTGTGCTAGGCATAAATGCTACAATAGGTTTGCACTTGGTCGCAGAGCCTTGTCCTTAGGGAAGTCTAGTGTTCGAAATATCGGTATCGCGTTACGTATCGTACCTGTGGGATACGGATATGTATTGGTTTTCACATGGGATATGTTGGTTGTATCACATAATGTATCGCTGTTGTTGGAAACATGGGGAAACATTGGGAAATTGGTAGAATTTTTCAATGAAACTTCAGTGATTGGTAAAAAAGACATCAATACACTAAAAAATCAAAACATTACAAAAAACAAGTGTACATAATAGGTTTTCTTTGTATGGGGTCCTAATCTATGCGCTGACAACTGAATTGATGCAAGTATATTCAAACTCTATTCATATAATTTATAAATGTAAAAAGACTTGTGGAAATACAAGCAATACATTCAAAAGTGAAAGAAGAATCACTAGATTAGGTTGCATACATGTTTGGACACAAATTGCAACCAATTTACGAGAAATAAGGAAATTTTGATTATTTTTTTTTTCAATTTTCCGCAACTCGGCCCATTTCCAAATCTCGAAATCGAAGCTCTCAATCCATGATTTTTCATGCAAAACATGAAAAATAATAGATTTGTAACAATTTGACATTTATTTAACGTGATTTACAGAAAAAAAAAGGATCAAAAATCGAAAGTGCTCACCGGATCGAACAAGTGGGATATATCCCACTACTAGTGCGTTTCATATCGCACAGGTGGGATATAAGATATATTGTGGGATATATCGGCCGATATTGTTGATATTTAAAACACTGGGGAAGTCTAGTGCCTAGCAATGAGGCTTCCCTTGGGAGGTCTACGCTTGGCGCAACACCTTCCTAGCGGGAGTGAGAGTGTTCAAACTAGTGAGTGATGCAGGACGGATGGCCTAGCCTAGAATGAGGCAATGAGATCATCAAGGAATTAACCAGAACTATTTAAAGCACAAAACAATGCTAATCAATCATAAGCTTAGTGAATTCAAATATTTAACTATGCTCAAATTCAAGACTAAATCACAACTTTTAGTTAGGTCTTATAAAACATTATTTGATATGACCTATGGAAGGTAGGACTTCCATCTAGCATAGGAATTGATCTAATTCTAAAGGGAATTTCTTGGTTTGTTAAAGGGTTTAAGAACTATGGTTTTGGGATTTGGGAAAAACTGGGGTTTTTGTGCAATTAGGGGGTTTTGGGGAAATTAGGATTTAGGTTTTAGAGGGTTTAGATGTGGGGTTTTTAGGGTGAAGGTTTAAGGGATTTAGGGTTAGGTTGTGGGTGTATGGGTTGGGAGAAAGAAGAACAAGGATAGTTATGGAGAGTGTTTGTTGATGGGGAAAGAAGAGAAGAAAACTAGAATGAAAGAGAGAGAAAAGAGAAGAAATACCATTTGATGGTAGAGAATGATAGCTTAGAATCACTCCATGGCATCACACCAAATTGCTCTAATCACGAGGTTTTACTTAATTACAAAGCAAAGAGAAAGAGATTATTTTATTTTATTTTATAAATTTCATATGCAATAATGGGCTAGGGTGTGGATGTCCAAGCCTTATATAGTCTCAAGAAAGACTTTTTACAAAAAAGACACTCTCAGATAAAAAGTTTCATATAAAGATGCTTAATAAAATAAATTTTGTTCCTAACTCCTTAAACTCAACAAAAATATAAATTAAACCAAAAAATAACAAACATAAAAATAACTAAATAAATTAAACTATTTCATGGCCCACGATTAAGATGTCCAATGACAATGATCCAATGGTTGGAATGGTCCTACTAAGTAGCCCACATGCATTTTCCTAGAGTGGGGCCTTCAAAGATGCATAATCATGCATGTGGGATCTTCAATGGGCTAGGCATTCGAATTGGGCTCACGGGGCCCCATGTATGTATCACCTAGCTATAAAGAAATGGGAGCTCTTATCATCCTCTGGTATACTTTGACTGGTGCTCGAATGTTCTCATTAGTGAGGCTCATCTCAACTGGGAGATGAACGCCAATGTCTAAAGTCCTGAGAAGCAGAAGAACTTGAATTGTCAAAGATTTTGCAAATGATGCGCTAAGAGGTATTTATAGTTCCCGAGGGCTTGATTTTCCTCCAAAAGTTTGTTACCCGGTTATGGACATATCATTTTGCCATTGGACGAAAGGAGCTCAATTCATAGAATCTCAGGAACTAGGTAGAATGATGCCTATTGTAGAAGAGTTTAAGCGCTTGACGCTCAGGCATTGACGCCTGTGCCTTAGCGGACTTGCTTTGGGAGCTTTGCACCTGGTGCAGACGATTCGTTGAAGGGTCCTCTTGTAGGATAAGTGCAAAGGGTGATTTTTGGCGCAAAGCATCTGGAGCTGATCTAAATAGGCGCTAAGGCTCCATATGATGCGTTTGGGCTCTGTTACAAGTGATGGCAAAATTGCATGTCAACATATATGATTAATATTTTAATGTAAACCCAAAGTATTGCCACCAACTTAATGGACTTCAAATAATGTTCCCCTCAAAGCATAAACGTGGTCATGTTTTAAAGTCGATGTTGAGCAAGTTCCTAATGAGGTTTTCAAAAAAAGAAAAAAAAAAATCTTTTAATAAGTTTTTCATTATTATGTGAAGAATTAAATTAGTCTTTGAGCTCAACATCATACAACAAAAAGCACAATTTGAATTGAAGGTATGTGACAAATGACAGTTAAGTATAGGTATTTAAGTTGAAATCAAATTCCAACCACCATTACCACAATAATTATTGGTCAACCTGATCGCAACTGTCCATCAAAACATTCCAGATAACTCATAAGCAAGTTTGGTGTTTTGACTGGTTAACAGGTCAGAAAATATTAAAAAAAAGCTCCACAGTTTAAAGCTGAGGAGAAGATCCACCATTCAATCTGTTTTAAAGGATAAACTAAAGCAGTTGACCCTTTCTAAAAGATTCTTAAAGCATCCACCAATTAAAAAATGTAAAATAGAAGCCAATAATTTAAAAAAAAAAGAAAAGAAAACAAGCATAATTTGAATCATAAGTCGAGAGTCATTCACCCAAAAAGGGTTTCAAAGTGGGACTCAAATAGTTTTTGCCTATGATTCGAGGTAAATCACTAATCGTGGGATTTTGACAACTATATGAAGAACAAATCATATTCTAAAAAGCATTCAAATAAGCAGAAGACATCACATTGCATTTTAGTGGAACAAATGTCTAGTTGTATTGTATTTTGATTGATGTAAATCATTATAATCCTTCTCCAGTGATACACGTGGTACCATATGGAATTTAGACTATGGTCAGGTTATTGTATTTTTGTTCTTTTCTATGCAGCTTGGTGTGCATTCATATCCTCATACAATTGTATATTTGGTGTAGGTATACAGAATCTCTAAGAAGGTTCCAGCATGTTTTAGATGCATGTGGTGTGAACAAATCTCTCATTAAACTTGGAGTCAAGGAAGGTGACACAGTGATTGTGGGTGAGGTATGTTTATAGAGTGCATAGGCGGGATCACCTTTTGCCTTCCGTTTATCTAAGCCATTCAATCTAGGACGATGAACCACAACAAGAAAAGGATACTCTGAAAGTTTGTTGGGTTGAATAAAAGCTCAACATCTTTTTCCTCATGTTTATAACGTCTTCAGGCTTCGATTCATTAAGTCCTATTTTTCCAGGCGTAATCTTTACCAAGCAGCAGCTGACAAGTAGTGCATAAAATCTCTCTTTCATGTCCACAGATGCTTTTCAAAATCTCTCTTTCATGTCCACAGATGCTTTTCAAGTTCTTATAGACTTGCGTCCAACTTGAACCCCTTGTTTGTACGGTTGACTTGCATTACCTGCACAGCTCTGGTGACAATTTCGAGTATGGTGTTGATAGTTTTCATTGCTTCCCTCAGATTGAGATGGTGTGGAGCAATGCTGCCAACAAATTTGGCCCTGCGAACATGAAAAAGGGATCAGGATCCATCAAATGGCCTCAGTGGGAGTAGCACAAGAATATTTGTGGCAGTTATAATTGCTGGTAACTGAGTAAACTCTGAATAATTTCTTTCCTTTCTTTTTTTCCCCTCTTTTTTCAAAATGGTTTTTTTTTTTTTTTTGAGTAATAATTACAGCCAATTTATATCTTCCCTTTATTCATGTATGTTTTTAGATTCCCATTTGATCATATCATGTGACTTTGCATGCTTACATGAAAATCACCAAATGCATGTATGTGTAAGGTTGACCCATCATTTGGTGATCTAGACTGTTTATTTCACGGACCATCTGGGCCCACTGTGAATGAGTGATCCCCCCAAATCTCCAGATTATAAGATGTTGAGTACCCACAAATAGACTTTAAGAGAGATATAGCAACATCCACGTTCAGTGGAAAATAGGCCAAAGATTGAAGAGTTGGAATCATCTGATCTGGGGATTTGTTTTCTTGGGACCCCAAATGTGTTGTCGGGAAGATCAGATCAATGGCCTAGATAGCTGAACCATGAGGCCCATTTGTGCAGAATCCTCACTCAGCAAACTCTACTTTCATTGAGACTGGGGACCCATTAATCCGTACATGTTCATTGAAATAATCAATTTATCAGAGGGGAATGAAACACCACAGCGGCATTTGATGGTTAGTAATAATTCTGTTTCCTTTTTCTTTTTGGTTGCTCTGCTAGTGTATTATTGATTCTTCGAATGGGAGCTAGTCTGTGTTTGGATGCACCACCGGCTTGAATTGCAATCATTGGCCCAATGAACTGAAAATGATCATATTTTTTTTGGAATGATGCTGGAAATGATCATATTGCAACTACCTTACCATTCATATCGAGGAACTGGACTCCAATCATGGTTAAAAGACTTTGGTGATTCGGATCTACTCGTTTGGCCCTGTGTCGATTTGCGACTGGCTGGAGTTGGGGCTGAATTGTCCGGACTCAAGGGTGACCGTGGCGTCGAACTGGATTGGCTCCCACCAAGTCCTAGTTACACCTGACTCAGATGAGTCCTAAAACCATGGCTCCAATTTGTTGTTATCTTACTTTCAAGTTGGAACTGAAAGGAATGTAACTGCAATTTGAGGGGGAACACGTTTAAAAAGAAAAAAAAAAGCTGCAAGTTTGATGACTACTTCCTCGCTATGAATAGCAACGTAAGTATATGATTTGGGCTGCTTCTTTCCATTGAGCTAATTACTACAATTCAATTGGGTAATGCATCCAAATACCGCTCTTGTTTCTTTGTCATGGATTTCAACAGCTGAACTCCTTAGGAATGGTTAGCTGTCTGGGCCTGAATCTCTAAATCTTTTGATTTGAAGGTGCTGCTGAAAGTTATTATTATTTTTTTCTCTGAGTAGGAACATATGTGAATGATTTGGAGCAGACCTGTGGAACAATCCATAACCCAAAAGTGGACATGGTCCATTGCAGCAATTGAAGGAGGTGAAGACGAGGCATTGACTGGTCAGAACATTCCCAGCAATTCATGGGCAGATTGCGCAAGACGCGTGATAAAAGGCAGAAGGAAACTGCCTAAAATATGAAAGGCTCGCTCTATTTTCAGTCTTGCCTTGTCATTAATACAATTTTCTTATTACTAGTAAAAATAGAAGCTGGTCATATTACACAATATTGCTTCTAGAAATTCATCCTGCCCAGTAAAAAACCCTCTAAATCAGGGTTACCCTAATGTTGTTCTTCTCCACTGTCGAGTCCGAGAGTCGAGTTACTGAGTTCGCCCAACTAGCCTGTACATTGGATGTGGTCCTCAGATCAAACTACCTGGTTCTAATCTGAGCTCTCCAGCTGTTTCTAATTTAAGTTGTAATAAGCATTGGATTGTCTTATTAATATGCCAGGACTGATAAGAGTTAACTCGGTCAATAATGATTAAAATCTCTTTCCATTTAGCCATTTGTCCTTAGTTAGGTTTCATTTTTTGTTTTTGTTTGTTTATATATATATATATATATATTGTGTATGGTATCATTAGTACATAGTGTCAGCCCTACAAAATGCAATGGATCTGGACCGTCCAATCTGTGGGCCGCATTTTTAAACAAGGCATCGCCCCCAGAGTTGTTTATCCCAAGGTCACATACACATACAGCATCCAGCATTTTGTGAGATTAGATGGGCTTCACTGCATGAGGGGTGGGATCAGCTCTATACATTTCACTTTGAACAGGAGATGGACATCTATTGGGAAAATTGGCCATTTATATGCTGATGCTTCCAGCCAGGATGTTTTGCAGAAACCAAACAGCCAACCTTTGTGGATTCAAATCCTTTTGCATTTAAAATTCAAAAAGTTTGGGATTTTATTAGGGGTTCCCAGTGGGCGTTTTTCACCTTGTTTTTATACACGAAATTTCCAGATTGCTAATATACAGAATTGTGATTTGCCAGTAGCCATAGCTTTTTTAAGGACCTCTTTGGATGTATTGCTGAATGGGACTTGGTTTGCACCACCTTCAGCTGTACCCCTGTGCTTGGCATTTGGGGTGGTGCTGGAAAATGGTAAAGCTATAAGTTGGATTTCATTTTCACTATTGGATATCATTTTCCTTGTTTTCCGTTCCTGGTGCAAGTTGGTTTCGGTGGGGCCCATCTGATACTGAAAACAGACCCAAACATGCACCATGACCATCTGTTTCTATATTGGCTTTTCATATTTTAAAGGGCAATAATTTGGTTAGAGATATCTGAAAATCAAACCAGGCACATGATTGGGATGAACCGCCCTGCACGTGTGATCACAATAGCCTTTGTTGTGTGGGTGGGCCCTACTGCACATCGTCAAGCACATTGGCTTGAAACATGGGTTCCTTCATGTTAAATGATATTTACTAGCCTTGCACTGCATTTATTATGGGAGCAAGCTCTGAAAATTTTAAGTACTGAATTGTAAATTTGAAATGATTTTAAGGATATTTTCTTCAAAAGTGAAAAGAATGCACCACCACTCTCTGCAATCATCCTTCAGCACTAAGGGAATGGAGAGGAGCTGAAAAAAAAGACCCATGTTTTCTGTGAAAATCTGAATTTGCCAAACTATCTGAATTGTGTAAGTGCTAAAAATAAGTGAAAATTTAATATTATCTTCTTAGTGCAATTTTCAGTTGGCCCATAAAATTTTACTGTCTGAATTTTTGTACAACTATGCCATATATATGTTTAAAGAGTCACCACCATCTTTTAATGGTGCAAAACTAATATTAGAGTCCAACATAAATCATTTCCCAGGTATGGGTCCCATTCCACATGAAATGGAAGGAAGAATGCATGAACCATGGTAGAGAGAGAAGAAAGGATGGATCACCTTCAGATCTTTGATCCAACAAAACTATATGCTAGAAAAATGAGATACAGATTGAGCAGAAAAGAAAAAAAATGCCATCTTCATATATCTACACTCATTGATGAGATAGAGAGAAGAAAGTATACCGACCTAGCATATCTTTTAGTGGGTGGGTGGGATCATTATCAAATAGCGAATGCAGCGCAACTGTTCAGGTGGCAGTAATGAATTTCGGGATTTGGAGATGGGCCGTTCTTCATGTGGAGGAAAGGGAGGTTCGTGGAGTGGATCTTAGCGAGGGTTGGATGGTTTTGTTTAGAGGCATTCAAGCCATTCATCTCATTTTGTAGTTGTATATTTTTGGTTGCAAAGAAAATAAATTTTTTTTAATTTTTTTTATAAAGCTTATATTTCCAATTTTCTTGATTTCAGTCTCTCTTAATATTCACCATAAGTCTTGCTACGGAATACTACTATTTGGAACCCTACCATCATAGATTCCACTATGGCACACGTGTGTAAGATCTAAGACGTTCATCATACGAGTTTCACGTACGCAATATATGGGACATTCGATTTACATGGAGCTATTGAGCTACATTGCCTCTTTATTGTAAGTTGTATAAGTACTCTTCACAGCTCGTGGAAAGAAAAACATACCAGATTTCAAGTTTCCTATGCCACATACTCAGGTTCACAACCATGCGTTACCCCGTGGGTCCCACATGCAGCGGTCTCCGGACAAAAAAGAGAGCCATCTATATTCTGCACGACCCTGGATTGGCTACTCCCCCGTGCTACCAGCCAATGGCTGGTTGTTCTCTGTGGGCCCCACCATGATGTATGTGTTTCATCCATACTGTCCATCTATTTTTATAGATCATTTTATTATATGAGAACAAAAATGAGATATATACCAATCTCAAGTGGACCACATTACAGGAAACAGTTTTTAATAAACGTTGACCAAAAACTTTTTGGGGGCCACAAAAGTTTTGGATCAAGCTTATCTTTATTTTTCCCATTCATCTGGGTCTGTATGACCTAATCAACCGATTGGATGTCAAATAAACAGTACATTGGGCCTTAGGAGGATTTTAATGGTGGATATCCAATCACTATTGTTTTCCAGTGGGGTGGTCCAACTGAGATTTATCTTCCCCTCATTTTTGTTATATCTTTAAAAATGGATGAACGGCATGGATGAAACACATTCATCATGGTGGAGCCCACAGAGCACCGACCACCAGCCACGGGGCTGGTGGCAGGGGGAGTAGCCAATTCGTTCTCATTCTGCACGCTACTCCTAATGGGCCTTGATGGTGTAAAATCATGCTGAATGCTGGATGATCCTAACCACTGATTCAAACAGTCGAATATGCATGAAACGTTAAAAATCTTTCTTCCCATCGATGGTTAGGATTATTAGCATAAATTTTCTTATTGTAACCTGTCTATCATAGCACCTATAACACGGACGGCTCTGATCATCGGACCATCTACATGTTGGCCCCAAACGAAGTGAAACATGCTGGCTGATTCGCGACACAAGCAGAACGAACTCAACAAACTAAGCTACATATATGCATAAAATGCATTGATGGAGTAGATACCATGCATACACAAGTATACAACATACATGCTTGCTTGCATTTAAATGCTTACATGCACACATGCAAGCGATCCTAGAGCCTAAACGGTAACGTTGCATGTGAAGCCACGGAGCGCACCTGGGGTGCATGTAAGGTGGTGAGACATGGATTTACTTGCCAGTCCACCCTACGAATGGCAGGCTTGAACTCGATTGGCATTTTGAGAGAGAGAGAGAGAGAGAGAGAGAGAGAGAGCAGCCATCTATATTCCATTCCACCACAAGAATGGCAGCTTGAACTGGGTTGGCATTTTGAGAGAGAGAGAGAAAGAGGAGCCATCTATATTCCATTCCACTACAAGAATGGCAGGGTTGAAGTACTAGGTTGGCATCTTGAGATAGAGATACGGTTATTTACGCTTTTAGTTGAAGTAGCATAGAAGAAATTTGATGGTTACTTTGGACTTCGATATTATTATCTGTCCTTCAGTCGAAGTAGTAAAGAGGGAATACTAGTGGAGAATGTACTTCTGTGCGGGTACTAGTTGAAAGGGAAAAAATGTCTGAACGAGAAAATGATAATTCATGATTGAGGTCAAAGTTAAAAGACAAAGGAAAGTTGAAGTGTTGGGATTGTGATAGTATATGATATATGAAGAAGGACTGCACAAGTCCCAAAACCTAGCTAGGAAGATGAGAATTCGGATAATTCGTCAAAAGAGGCCAATTCAGTGAAATCTAGTGAAGGAATGTGTGGTTATGATGTATTGTCTGTGTCTAAGGTTGGACACTTGTATAATGAGTATATTCTATACACGGGGCGATCGTTTTACATGTGTCCTCATCAGATTTGGTTCACCACATACAACAAGTATGATGGCGGCTTAGTTCTTATGGGCAACGATCATACCTGTAAGATGATTGAAACTGATTCAGTGTGCATTAGAATGTTTGATATAGTAGAGTGTACTCTGATAGATGCGAGGCATGTTCCGGTGATACGGACACCAGGCCATTCAAAGTATATCAACGTAGGAGGCGTGCGTTATCAGTGTCAATGTGGTTAGATGACGGATATAGGTCGGATCTCTAGAGGTTAAAGACCTTACACATGTGTTCATGACATGTGTAAGTTGCTTATAAGAGACATTTGGACTGTTGGATCGCGAGGATGGTGTGATCGGACCGTTGGATCGTCATGACCCACCTTCACGGCGCTATCATCGGGGCCCATCGGGCATCTTAAATTTGTATTTAGTTTATGAACATTTGATTTATTTAAGTTTTGAGACAGTTTGCGCACAAATTTGTGCGAATTTCTTTTTTTTGAAACTTTTTTTTAGTAGGGGTATTTTGGTAATTTCATGTAATTACGAATTTATAAGGGTTGCCCTAAATCTATAGCATGTTATGTTATGTTTATGAAAGAAAAAGAGAGCTTTTTGCTTTTGGTGATTTCATTTTCGACTTTCAGTGATTGGAAGAGGGCGTGAGGCCCAGGTAAACGATTTCTCATCCTCTACTTCTTTCTCCTTCTCTCTTTTCTCAAGGTACTCTTTTCTTTAACCCCATTATCTTTTTTTTTCTCCCAGAATCTTTAGATCTAGAATCCAAATCTTATTTTCTTTTATCTAAATTATTATATCTCAAAAGATTTTCATCCCCATATAAAACCCATCACCCAAATCTAAATTTGAATAACCACCAATTCTTTTCTGAATTTTTCAGATTTTCCAATCCAAAAAATTTCAATTTTTCTGGATTAGAAAATCCACTTGGATAGTTAGACGGATCTATTGCAAGACGAAAGTTCTATCTTTCGCCGGATCCAATTAAATTCAGATTTTAAGATTCAATACTTCATGTTTGTGATGGATGACCATAATCAATACTATATTAACCTTAGTTCTTTCTTGTGTTTATGATATATAAGGTAGACTGATATTTTATTTGTTTTTTAAGATTGCATGAATCTGCCCATTTCAAATATCATACTTATTTAAGGTTGGATTAGGCCATCCTACATCAATTATTGGTATCAAAGCTTAGGCTCTTGCATTGGGTTGTCTTAGATCGAGTTATCAAGAGTCTAGATTTTTGTGTTATTTTTTTTTCTAGGGTTTCATGCATCGCATATAGAGTCTAGATCTGAAAATTTCAGATTTGCATTAAAAAAAAAGTCTAGATCTGAATTTTTTCACATTTGCATCATTCTAAAAGTTAGGATCGTCGGTGTCCATAGTCTTGTGTCAAAACAATCTCCTAGCGTCGTGTTTTAGGAAACCTAAGTTGAGTCTTATTGTGTATGCCCACTCGGATTGGTAGAGGATTTGGTCTACACCTGATTTTCAATATGGAACAGTCGACTGAGATGATGAACACGATCAACCAACGTTTGGCCACCATTGAGGCGCAATCTAGAAACACGAATACCCGTATGGATCAGATAGAAGCATCCCTAAGAGAAATCTCCAACATTGGAGGGGATGAACAGTCTCACATAGGGGGAGTAGTTGAGAAACGGGTAGGAAATCGTGATAGAGGTCGTGGAGCACATAGCTAGGGGTAGGACGTGGAGGGGTGCGAAATCCGTAGCCTGCTGTCGAGTATCAAGACCGTTATGATGTTGATGAGAGTGTCTTAAAGAGTGTTAAAGTAGATGCTCCTAGTTTTGATGGGCGTCTTGACCCAAAATCATTCCTTGATTGGTTAGCGGATATGAACCATTATTTCGAATGGTATGAGATGTCTAAGAACCGATAGGTGCGGTTTGTGAAAATGAAACTTGTAGGTCAAGCTAAATTATTTTGGACAAATACGGATCGTAGGATCGAGAGATCAGGAGGTGTCCCAGTCATTCATTGGGTAGAGATGAAAGAGTTATTAAAGGAAAAATATCTTCCTCTCTCTTATCGTCAAAAGCTCCTAGATCAATGACAAGCATTACGCCAAGGATATATGTCGGTTGTAGATTACATCGCAAAATTTGAGGAGTATATGATGCGGTGTGATTTTCAAGAGGATCTCTTAGCGACGCTGGCGCATTTCAAGGTGGGTCTTCTCATGGATCTGTAGCGTGAACTTATGACCCATGCAGTGGGTGACTTGGATCAAGCTTACCAAATCGTACAGGAGTTAGAGCTTTACCTAAAATCTCCTGGCATGAGGCGCTTTGAGTCCCGAGACTATACTGTTAGATCTAGTTTTCAAGGAACCAAACCTAACATTGGAAGTTAGCTTAGGACGCAGGCTAGTGCAATGCCTAAGCCTAAGGATGATAAGGCCAAACGTGTCCTTGGTGCCAATCTTGGCAGTGGTAGTCACTTGAGATGTTATGAGTGCGGAGGTATAGGTCATTTCACATACCAGTGCACGGCAAAGACTTGCGGGAAAGCCTTAGTCATAGACGAGTCAAATGAAAATGCGGATGACGTGGGTGATTATAAAGTTGAAGAATATCACCTAGAGATAGGTACTAGTGATTATGAGGAAGAAGAACCAGAGACTGCACCACTAGCTGTAGTTAGATGTGCTTTGGTGTAAGCCAAGGAGAGTGATGATTGGCGTAGAAGCACAATTTTCTACACGTTTATCAAGAGCGGTGACAAACATTACAAAGTCATCGTGGATAGTGGTAGTTGCACCAACGTGGTCTCAGCTAGCACAGTCACTCGTTTGGGTTTAAAGCCCATCCTTCACCTTCAACCTTACAAGGTTTCTTGGATTAACACGTCTTTTATGCCTGTGTCCTAGCAGTGTTTAATCCCCATCCAAATCGGTTCATATAAAGATATATTGTGGTGTGATGTTTTACCTATGGATGTAGGTCACATCATTCTAGGGAGGCCGTGGTTTTATGATAGAGATGTCATGATTTTTGATCGCTCGAATATGTGTACATTCACGTATGAGGGCAAGAAAATCAAGATTAATCCGTTGCCACTCAAGAGCCACACGGACTAGGCTAGGGATGTGAAAACGAGTGAGTCAAGGAAGAATGTGAGGAAATCTATTCCGAAGTCTCTACATACATAAATGCAAAAGAGTTTAAGAAAGAGACAACGGATGATTCGACTGTGTACGCCCTATTGGCTCGGGAAGTTACACCCGAGGTTCATGTAGAGTTACCCCCTGAAGTGACTTTGGTTCTTGAGGAGTACAATGATGTATTTCCTGAGGATTTACCGGATGAGCTTCCACGTATGCAGGACATCCAGTATGCCATTGATTTCATCCCGAGGTCTACTTTACCGAACCTTCCTCATTACATGATGAATCTTACAGAGCATGCAGAGTTGCATAGACAGGTAAATAATGTCAGGCCCCAACCCGAAAATCGGATTATCAGGAATCCTGATTGCCAAATCCGGTATCGATAGCCTCCGTAGTAACCCATTCTCGGCTCCCAGTGCCCAAATGCCAGGTTCTGATCCTGGGACCCTACAAGGAGGATTTTTTCTAACGTGCATTTATCTCGTAAGAGGCATAATCACAAGTTTACCTAAATCACAAAGGCAACATCATCATCACATATCCACTAATATAATCATTTGAGTGCAATATTGAAAAGGAAATACATGCATATAATAAACTCTCCAAAAGCTCTACTGCACGTTCCTGCCCCAGCTCGACTGCGTCTTATCATTACCTGTACGCATCTATCATGCATAAGCTTATAGAAAGCTTAGAGGGTGGTGTAAGTGTGTGCACAAGATAAGTGCCAAGCATTCAATACAATGCCTTAATCATACAATATCAGAATTATTGGCGTGAATCATACGATATCAGAGTAAGCGAAAATACTGCAAGTCCATAAGAATATCATCAACCTCATCTAGGATATGTGATGAAAAGACATAGTAAGTCAACATCATATACTGAGAAGTAATGTAAATAGGCTATGTAATGTGGAAACACAATGAATCAGATATCAGATATCGAGGATCTAATGAGATATATAATTCCGGAGAGCTATGAATACCATCAGCCTTATCTAGGTCATATAATTGCAGATATAGAGTAACCCAAAATGCCATATACCATGGATGTAATGTGATATGCTGTGCAAATGGAATGACTATGCTGGAGTGTGAAGTCGGGATGATAGTACGTAATATCGCAGGTTATGGGGTCCATCATAAGGGACTTATATCCAAACTAGTCCCATACCTAATTTGGATAGTCAGACTCAATGTGGTAAACTCCTGATCTCATGTTAGTCGCGCGCCCCAACCGAAATCTTGGCTATTGCGAATGTATACGTAACAAATAGTTGTGCACCACCAGCCTAAGTGGATAGTCAATGAATGAATATGCAACTCCTGCTCAATAATTTCACATATCAGTACTGTTCATCTCTGGGATCATTATCGGAGTCTAGTACACTTTACACCAGCTTGCCGCCCCATCAAACGCATAACTGGGTAAGAGGAAAAGACCTCATTATCAGCCTGACCAGTAGTCGGCCAATATCTGCCCAGCACATCGATAGCGGATCCATTCACAAGCTAATCAAACTCAGCCTAGCTATGCCTACTCCCTCAGGCGGGTAAGGCCACACTCCCTCCCAACCGACCACGACATAGTGGGAGACGCAGCCTACTGGTATACGACCCTCATGTGCTCATATATATCCACTCGGTCTTGATGTTGGGGCGTCCTCTGGTACCAAGAGGGTTTAGAAATTTTCACCCAGGGCCATTTATGGTAGCCCGATGCTAATAACATATTTTCGGTGTCCCATCTGGCCATCCACGATATGCCTGTGGAGGCTACGACCCTGATGTCGCTAGGGCGTATAATAATCACAACACACAATGTCAGATGCATGAGTCATACAATCCAGTCATACATCAATCCTACGCATACTGTGCGCTCATGTGAGACAATCTCCGCCTATCAGGGAGTGTTATAACAACCTGCCTAATGACATATGCAATGGTTAACCACATCTTATAACAAACATGCAGATGATGCGTATGGGCATGTATCATGATGCTATGCTGTCACATACTTATAATCTGTATTGATAACCGGCACTGATAATCGGCCTCAACAATCAGCCTCGACAATCAGAATCGGCCAAATAAGGCCTAAGGAAAGGTCACAATGTGGACATTAAACCATTATTGCCCAACAATGTGGTCATTTAACCATCATTTCTCCCAAGGAGTGGCCCACATAGAGCCAAACATAAAGAGGACCCATGGCCTCACACAAGGGCCTAGTATACAACAAATGGACTACGTGACATGTGCCTAATACCTATCACAATGGGCCCTGCCCATAGGCCATGAATATATCACAAAGGGCCTTACTTATAGGCCTCCAATACATCACAACGGGCCTCGGCACATGGGCCGTAAATACATCATAATAGGTCGAATCACATGGGCCGAAAGTATATCACAATGGGCCACAACATATGGGCCGAAAATACATCACAATGGGCCACGATATATGAGCCGAAAACACATCACAATGGGCCACGAATACATCACAATGGGCTGAAAGTATATCACAATGGGCCACAACATATGGGCCGAAAATACATCACAATGGGCCACGATATATGAGCCGAAAACACATCACAATGGGCCACGAATACATCACAATGGGCCTCATCACACTGGCCTCAAATACACAACAGTTGGGCCTTACACTCGGGCCTCAAAACACGCAACAGGTGGGCCCTGCTCTAGGTCAAAGATACATCCTGATGGGCCACATGTATATCAAAGTGGACCTCTCGAATGGGCCACCAAATACATCAAGGTGGGCCGCATCACCTGGTCCGGCATAGATATACAATACATGCATCATGACAGACTGCACAAATAGACGACATAGATATACAATGCATACAACACGGCGATGATAAAACAGATACGCCATGGTGCATTCCATGGATGGATAGCAGGGATAAGACATACATCATGGTGGTCCCCACCACTGTCAAAGGCATGAATGGTGTGAATATACATATGTCATTGAGGTAGGCCCTACTCAGCACCGACTAAATGAACGGTACAAGACACATCAATAAGGGCTCCACCTGTCTAGGACGGACGAACTACTTGAATAAAACACATATATAATGGTGGGGTCCTACAACATGTCCATGCACGGACGGTGTGGATATAAAATAAATACATCAAGTTGGGGTCCCACTCCCACACGTGCCACACGTGTGGGGTGGACCACGTCCTAAACAGATGGACGGGGGCGGATATAGAACACATACATCAAGATGGGCCTAATCGCATGGGCCATATGTTCATCAAATGGGCTACAACAATGGGCGCCATGTATATCAAATGGGCCACACCCAAATATAAGTGGTGATAATGATTTTCACCATTAAAATCCCCAAGGCCCACCATAACATTTCACTTCCATCCAAGCAGTTAATAAGGTCACACGGACCTAATAAACATAATTAAATAAATGTTACAGTTATCCAAAACCTCTGGACCAGGGGAGTGTCAATGGTAGTCGTTCAATTCACCACTGTTACCAGTAGTGGCCCATCAGATAAGTAAATCTGTCTCATTATGCCTAAAGCCTTGAGGAAGTTTGCCAACTGGATGGACGATTTGGATGTAACACATACATCAAAGGTGGGGTCCACTAGCCATCCAGCAGTCTAGTAAAATGGCTAGACAACATTGATAAAACACATACATTTTGGTGGGTCGGGTCCCACCGTCCAGTGGGGTGGACAGTGTGGAAGCACATACATCATTGTGGGTCCCACGTGGGGCCCACCATAATGTTTATCTACCATCCAATCTGTTCATAAGGTCACGCAGACCTGGATGCAGAGGGAAAACAAATTTCATAATGATCAAAAACTTCTACGTCACCCAAAAGGGTTTTAATGGCAGACGTTCAACACCACTGTTTCCTACTGTGTGGGCCACCTGAGTGCTGTATATGATTGATTTTCGGAGGGCCCACCGTCTTAAAAGAGGCCGACCAAATGGACGGTGTGGATGTATGACACACATCATGATGGGGCCCACGGCTGGGACCCAACGGTCTTTACCCACCGTCCACGCAGCACGGCAGCAGCGCCTGCTACACGACGTCAGCAGCAGCAGGTGTGGGTGCTTACTTATTTATTATTATTTTTTTAAAACATATTTTCCTATGGTTTTTCTCATGTGGGGCCCGCATTAGGTGAATCCGACCCAGCCGTTGATTCTATGGCTCAAGACAGCTTGAATGGGCCCAATATTCGATATATTTTGGGGTATAGAAACATCAAAGTGCATTTTAATGGTAGAAAATACTGTTTTATATGCTATGGCCCGCCAGAAAGTCAAATTGGCTTCATTTTTCGGCTCAATGCCTAAAATGATCTGAGGAATGGAATGGACGACTTAGATTAAATAGATACATCAAGGTAAGGCCTGTATGAGTGGCCCACCTAAAAAACCTTAAAGCAAATATATATATATATATATATATATATATATATATATATATATATATATATATATATATTACATCTTATTTTTTTTCTAGGTTTTTCATGCGTGGGGTCCACGTCTGGAGAATCCACCCGATTTGTATCAATCTGATATTTGTGTTTTCCCATCATCTAGAGGGTAGGGCCCACATGGTTTGGACGGCCATGGGGTCACTTGATGGACGGTTTGGACACCACATACACTCATCATGTGGGCCACAAAGTAAATAAAGGAAGGAGAGAGAGAGAGAGAGAGAGAGAGAGAGAGAGAGAGAGACGTGATGATGGAGGGACCCCGATACTATGGGCCCTCCCTTGCATGATTCATAACATACATCAAGTGGGTCCCATTTTGTATGGGCTCACCAATCAAAATTAACGGTGGAGATCCCTACTCCACCGAAATGGAAGGTCTAGATGACCCTATCCATGTAAGGAAAATAAACATCATGATCGGTCCATGGAGAATGACCCCATCATGGAATGATCATGAGAATCAAAGTGGGCCATCGGCCACACCTAGGGTCCAAAGTAAGATCCATACTATCAATCGGTAGGCCCCACTTGGCCCATCATCAAAACTATGCAATTTAGGCCTATAGAAACACCCTCATTTGATCTTCTGGAACTTCTTCTTCCATCAACGCATCCTAGAGCTCCGGGGAATGCATTTCAACGGTGGAGATGATCTTTGGATGGTGGGATTGGGTGGTAGGGAGGTGGGTCACACCTAGTTCTCTCCTCTCCCTTGGACGTTGGATTTTCATGGGGTTAGCTTGAAAATGAACGAATGAGAGAGAGAGAGATGAGAGAGGGTGATGTAGAGAGAGAGGGATGAGGTGTGAGGTATGGTGGTGTAAGGAAGGGATGGGTGGAGAGAGGGAGAGTTGACTTTGGAGAAAAGGAGAGAGATGGGTTGCTTGTACTTGACTTGTACTTGTGATAAAATATGTACTTTGATTGATTGATGGGACATGTTGTAGAGATTCCCTCGAAATTCGCAACGCTTGGCGTTTCTTCGAAATGAATGCCGACTCACATCTCCTGGCCCGGGTATTGGATCGGTGCGCGAGTCGCGGCGTTGGAACTACGGCGACGGCGCGGTTGCTAGAGTACAAGTTTCGAGTCGAGTCGACTCCCGTATGCAGGACTCGGCTTAGGATCATGTACAAACGTCGGATATAGGTCGAGGGTTGCCAAAATTCGACTGGAATGACTGCGGAAGCCTACAGAATGGTATGGACTATGATATAAGCCTTACAAATAAGCTTTTGCTAAAAGGTTTCATTCCTGAGAGCATGAGTCCGTGTGCCGTACCAGTGCTATTAACGCCTAAGAAAGATAGTATGTGGTAGATGTGTGTGGATAGTAGGGCCATTAATAGATCACGATCAAGTATCAGTTTTCGATACCAAGGCTTAATGATATGTTAGACATGATGGCCAGATCCACCATTTTTTCCAAGATAGACCTCAAGAGCGGGTATCACTAGATAGCATATGCCCTAGAGATGAGTGGAAGACAGCTTTCAAGACGAAGGATGGGTTGTAGGAGTGGTTGGTCATGCCCTTTGGCTTGACTAATGCACCTTATACTTTTATGCGTGTGATGACCCAGGTTTTGAGACCCTTTATGGGGAAGTTCTTAGTGGTTTATTTTGATGATAAACTCATATATAGTACTACTAAAGAGCTGCATCTCGACCACTTGAGGTAGGTCTGTAGTGTCCTGAGGGCGGAGAGGTTATGTGCGAATCTTAATAAATGTTCATTCCTTTCTGATAGGGTTGTCTTCTTAGGGTTCATTGTGTCATCTGTAGGGATGCGAGTAGATCCAGAAAAAGTCAAGGCCATAATTGACTGGCCTGAACCACGGAACATATATAATGTGAGAAGCTTTTATGGCTTAGCCACATTTTATCGTCGGTTCATTCGAGGATTTAACACTATTATGGCTCCTGTTACTGATTGCATTAAAAATGGGGAGTTCATATGGTCTAAGGCCGCAGCTAAGGCATTCAATGATATTAAGGGCAAGATGATAGAGGCTCCCGTCATGTGTCTTCCAGATTTTTCTAAAGTCTTTGAAGTAGCATGTGGTATAGGAGGGGTACTAAGCCAAGAGGGTCATCCAGTTGCCTATTTCAGTGAAAAACTGAATGAGGCAAAACAAAAGTATTCCACCTATGACAGAGAATTTTATGCGGTTGTGTAGTCGTTACGTCATTGGCGTCATTATCTTCTACCGCAAGAATTTGTCTTGTTTTCTAATCACGAGGCTTTAAGGTATTTGAATTCCCAAAAGAAGCTTAACCCAAGGCATGCCAAGTGGGCAGCGTTTCTTCAAAAATATTCATTTGTCCTAAAACATAAAGCCGGGATCGAGAACAAACTAGCCGATGCCCTTAGTAGGAGAGTGACATTGCTCAACTCCTTGAGTGTAGAAGTTGTCGGGTTTGAGCAATTGAAAGACGAGTATCCCATGTGTCCAGATTTTGGGGGAACATATGTGTCACTCTTAGGTGCCCAACATTACTCGGGTGAGTTTGTGTTAAAAGATGGTTTCCTTTTCAAAGGATACCGACTTTGCATTCCCCGCACTTCCATCCGGGATTTCCTTGTTTGGGAGCTTCATGCTAGAGGTATTGCTGGCCATTTTGGTCGAGATAAGACCATCACCCTAGTGGAGGATCGATTTTATTGGCCAAGTCTCAAGCGAGACGTAGCCAAAATTTTAAGGCAATGTCGAACATGTCAACTGGCAAAACAGAAGAAGTAAAATACTGGATTGTACATGCCATTGCTAGTGCCACATGCACCGTGGCAAGACATTAGTATGGATTTCGTGCTTAGACTTCCTAAGACAATTAAAAAGCACGATTCTATTTTTGTAGTCATGGACCATTTCTTAAAAATGGCCCACTTTCTCCCCTGTTCTAAAACCTCAGATGCGTTCAACATAGCTAAAATTTTCTTTGAAGGGGTGGTTTGATTACTTGGTTTACCTAAGACCATAGTGTCTGACAGGGATGTCCGATTTAATAGTTATTTTTGCAAGACATTACGGCATATGATGGGTACGAGACTCCAGTTCTTGTTTGCCTACCATCCTCAAACTGATGGCCAAACTGAGGTTGTAAATCGAAGTCTCAAAAATCTACTATGATGTTTGGTGGGTGAATACATTAAAACTTGGGACTTAGTCCTGCCAGTCGCCGAGTTTGCATATAACAGTTCAATTAATAGGTCTACGGGTATGAGTCCATTCGAGATTGTTAGTGGTTACAAACCTAGACTACCCATAGATTTGTTACCTATGTCAGTCACCCAGAGGACCTCAAAGTCAGCCGATGCATTTTCCCATAACATTCATGAGTTGCATGTAGAGATTAGGAGGCGGATAAATGCTAGTAATGAATAATACAAAATTTCATCTGACTTACATCGCAAAATTCAAGAATTTAATGAGGGTGATTATGTAATGGTTAGGATGAGGCCAGAACAATTCCCACAAGGTACTTTTAAGAAGTTAAAAGCACGCAGTGCTGGACCATTTAAGATTCTGAAAAAGATTGGGTCCAATGCTTATGTGATAGATCTTCCACCTTGCATGGGGATTAGTTCAATCCCGATCACCGAATCCGGTGCCGACAGCCTCCGTAGTACCCCATTCTCAGGTCCTAGCGTCCATACGCCAGATTCTGATCCTGGGATCCTACAAGGAGGATTTTTTTATACATTTAACTCATAATAAGCATAACCACAAGATTACCCAATTCACAAAGGCAACATCATCATCATATATCCACTAATATAATCATTTGAGTACAATGCTGAAAGGGAAAAATACATATATCGAAATCAAAGCTCCAGAATACAACTGCACGCTCCAAGCTCAATGCTGCTGCAACCTAATAACACCTGCACGCATCTATCGTACATAAGCTTATAGAAAGCTTAGAGGGTGGTGTAAGTATGTGCACAAGGTAAGTGCCAAGTATTCAATACAATGCCATTATCATACAAACTGGAAGTACTGGTAATCCATAAATTATACAATATTGGAATAAGCAAAGATACTAGTAAGATCATGAATTATCTGAGTAAACAGAAATACTGGCAAGAGCAGGAATTATCAGAGTAAACAAAAATACTCACAAGATCATATATCATACGATAACAGAGTAAGCGGAAATACGAACAAGTCCATGAGCCAATCAATATCAGAATACGCAATATATAACAGCTACGCAAACGAGGAGTCATAAAGAGCCAAATATCAAATGCCGAGAATGTAATGGGGTATATAATTCCTTATGTATTCACAAATATGTCAGCCATATCTAGACCATATAAATGCAAAAGCACAGTAACCCAAGATGTCGTATGCCGCGGATGTAATGCAATATGCGGTGCGAATGAAATGACCATGCTGGAGTGTAAAGTCGGGATAGTAGTACGTAGTATCGCAGGCTATGGGGTCCATCACAAGGGACTTCTATCCAAACCAGTCCCATACCTAAATTTGGATAGTCAGACTCAATGTGGTAAACTCCTGATCTCAGGTTAGTTGCGCGCCCCAACCGAAATCCTGACCATTGCGAAGGCACACGTAACAACTAGTTGCATACCACCAACCCGAGTAGATAGTGAATAAATGAATGCATGAATGAGTATGCAACTCCTGCTCACTAAATCCACATATCAGTACGGTTCATCTCTGAGATCATCACCGGGGTTTAGTACACTCCAAATGGCACTGTCGCTCTCCCAGCCGTACAGTCCAAGTGAGCATAAGAAACCTCACTATCCGCCTTGCCAATAGTCTGCCAATACCTATCTGGCACGTCGATAGCAGACCCATTCACGAGCTAGTCAAACTCAGCCTAGTATTGCCCCCTACCCTTGGGCGAGTAAGGCCACACCCCCTCCCAACCGACCACGACATAGTGGGAGACACGGCCTCCTGGTATTCGGCACTCGGGCGCTCATGCATCCACTCGGTCTCGACGTTGGGGGGTCTCCTGGCCACGGAGGTTTATGAATTTTCACCCAGGGACATCTATGGTGCCCGTATGCTAGAACCAAACATTTCTGATGTCCTATTTGGCCATCCACGATATGCCTGTGGAGGCTAAGGCCCTGATGTCGCTAGGGCATACAGTAATCATAATGCGAGATGCATGAGTCATACAATCCAGTCATGCATCAGTCCTGCACATACCGCGTGCTCATGTGAGATAACCTCCACCTATTAGGGAGTCTCATAACAACATGCTCAATGACATTTGTATGATCAACCACCTCTCATAACAAAATGCAGATGATGCGTATGGGCATGTATCATGATGCTATGCTGTCATATACTCATAACCGGTATCCACAACCAGCATCGATAATCAACCTCGACCATGTGGACATTTAACCAACATTGCCCTCAAGGAATGGCCTACATAGAGTCAAACATATAATAGGCCCACGGCCTCACACAAGGGCCTAATATACAACATTATGGGTCTTACTCAAGGGCCACATATACACAATAGGTGGACCCTGCTCATGGGCCTAATACATATCACAATGGGCCTTGCCCATGCGCCATGAATACATCACAATGGGCCTTGCCCATGGGCCTCAAATACAGGACATGTGGGCCCTACACATGAGTCTTGATTACATCAAATGGACCATGCATCATAAGCTTAATACATATCACAATAGGCCTCAACTACGGGTCACATATACATCACATAGGTTTCGACAATCGGCCTTGGCAATCGAATTCGATACTCAGAATCGGCCTCGACAATCGGAACCGGCCAATACAATCGACCTCGAAAAATCGACACCGATAATCTACATCAATAATTGGCACCGACAATCAGCATCGATAATCAACACCGACGACCGGTCACATAGACAAGACTGGGTCCATAGATGAACATCTGATCAACCATAATATAAAGATCAGCCCTCAGCCGTAGTTATATCAAATCTGGTAGCATGGAGCCATCCGTCCGTGGTAAATGGGGCCCACTTATTTGGGTTAACCCACTAAGAGAATGATGTGAATGGGCCTGATAAGGCCTAAAGAAGGGTCACAATGTGGACATCTAACTATCACTGCCCAATAATGTGGACATTTAACCAACATTGCTCCCAAGGAGTGGTCCACATAGAGTCAAACATAAGGTGGGCCCAAATATCCAACAAATGGGCCTCAAATAGTCATCACAGGTGGGCCTTACACATATAACACATGGGCCTACACATCATGGTGGGTCGATACATTGGGCCGCACCATTGGGCCTAATATACATCACGGTGGGTCGCATCTTTGGGCCGCACCAATGGGCCTCATGCAATTCAAGTCGGGCCTCAATAAATGGGTCGGAAACATATCACAATAGGCCACGACATACGGGCCAGAAATACATCGCAATGGGCCGCACTGATACATCAAGGTGGGCCTCTTTATATGGGCCGCACCAAAAATCATTTCAATAGTTGTAGGTATAACATGTGTATCACTACACCCATGGCCCATGTATGATGATCAGCACTTGTACAAACATATCCATGTAAATCGGCGCCAACCAAACATTGTCCAGCACTATCCCAACATTATGGACGGGGTGGATACAAAATACGAACATCTAGGCGGGCCGCACAAGTGGACGGTGTGGGTGAAGTACACACAGCATGGTGGGCCTGTACAGTGTAGGCGGGCCCAGCACATGCAGCAAGCGGGCCCTGCGCCATCAAGACGGGTAGATGGTGCGGATATACAATACATTTATCATGGCGGAATCACACATTGAAAGGGGCCTTATATACATCATATTGGGCCTCGACCCATGAGCCCCAAATACATCTAATGGGCCGCATCACAGGGACCTCATATATAACAAGGTGGGCCTTAACAATGGGCCATAAACATGGTAAGTGGGCCACACCACATGGCCACGTGTATATCAAATGAGCCACACTCAAATATAAGTGGTGATAATGATTTCCACTACTAAAATTTCCAAGGCCGCCATAACATTTATTTCTCATCCAATCCAATCATAAGATCTCAAGGATTTCAAAGATAGCCGTTCAATCCTCACCGTGCACTATGGTCTACTTGATAAATAAATATATTTTATTTTCATCCCAAACCTACCTAAAAAAAAGGATCATTTCCAAAAAAAAAATGGTTGGACGGTTAGATGAAACACATGCATCATAGTGGGTCCTATAAGGGTGGAAGGTATAGATAAGTCACATGTTCCATGATGGAGGTCCACAATTGTGGACACAACACATACATAAATAGGTCTTAAGTAAGACCCACCAAAATGTTTATTTTCCACCCAACCTAGGGCCCAACATACTGTCCATCCAAACTGGGGCCAACATGATGTTTATCTTCCATCCAAACTAGTCATAGGGTCACATGGGCCTAGGGCCCAGTGTATTGTTTATTTGCAATCTAATCTATTCATAAGGTCACGTGGGCCCACTGTAATATTTATTTATCATCCAACCTGGGCCACTATAATATCTATTTGCATCCAACCTATTGATAAGGTCTTATAAACCTGGGGCCCACTACAATATCTATTTTTCTTCCAACCTGTTGATGGGGTCACCCGATCATGGAACCCACTGCAATGTTTACTTGCATCCAATCTGTTGATAAAGTTACATGGGCCAGGGGCCCACTGCAATGTTTACTTGCCATACAACCTGTTTATAAGGTCACGTGGACTGAGCCACTGTAATGTTTATTTGTCCACCAAACTTTTGGTACAGTTATGTGGTCCTAAGGTCCACCATGATGTAGTTCACAAATCCAACCCATTCATTATGTGTGTCCCACCAATTTAAGGGTCCAAACCGAGTTTCAGGTGGATCCAAGCTGCATGTGGACCCCAGCAGTTGATTCCATGTGGCTTGGCATACCACCGCATGAAAGGTGATGGTGTGGGCCATCCGAGAACTTTTTATGACTGATTTTTGGAACCAACGCATCAAAAAAGGGGACCTATTAAATTAACGGCATGGATGTAGAACATACATCATGGTAGGGTCCACAATTGGGGCCAAGGGGACCCTCCCTACTTAACGTTGGACGTCTAGAGGAGTCTGGACGTCAACGTGTATACATGCATATTTGTTATTTTTTTTTATTCTTTTATCCTAGGTGGGACCCACATTAACCAGATCTACTCCGTCCATTATATGTGTCCCATAAAATTAGAGGTCCAAACCAAGTTTCAATCACATCCAAAGTTCAGGTAGACCCACCAAATGATTTTATATGTTTAGGCATGTTTTCACATGATTTTAGATAGTGTGGCCTGCCTGACTCCCGTATAAGGCTGATTTTTGGGATGGACGCCTGGCTTGTGGGGACCCATTAATTCATGGTGCTGATGGTTGAAACACATCACGGTGGGGCCCACAACTAAGGCCGTGAGGTCAGCCCATCCGTCCGCCAGTAGTGCCCGTGCACGCTGCTGCTGTCAGCAGCGCCTGCTGCAGCAGCGTGCCTTGTTATTATTATTATTTTTTAATTTTGTTTTCTTAAGGTTTTTCATATGTGGGGCCCGTGTCTTGAGAATCCACTCCATCTATTAGATTCTATGGCCCAAGATGGATTAAATGAGTCCACTATGCAGTATGTTTTTGGTGGGTAGAGACATCAAGGTGGGTCCTAATGGATCTTAAGGAAAAAAAAATGTTGTTTCCTATGCCGGGGCCCACCAGAAAATTGGATTGGATTCATTCTTTGGCTCAACGCCTAAAATTGGCTTGGAAGTGAAATGGATGGTGTGGATTCAATTTTTACATCAAGGTAGGGCCTACATAAGTAGCCTGCCCCAAAAGTTCTTCCCCCTCTCTTCTTTTTTTTTTGACAGAGGGAGCATTGCTCATAGTCGTGAAAAACGTCCAGCGTCCAGGGACGCTGGACGCACCGTGTGCACATATTGTTCAAGTTGGGTCCCACGTGTGGGGTCCACATGGACATGGCCCACTTGATTTGGGTCAACCTTATATTTATGTTTTCCAATTGCCGTTAAGTGGGGCCCACATGGCTTGGACGGCCGTAGGGTCCATTTGGTGGACGGCTTGGACATCACATACATCAAGGTGGTGTACATCCAGATGGGCCACACGGCCACATTATCACACCAAAATAATGAGAGAGAAAGAGAGAGAAAGAAGCACCCACCTTAGATCTTGGACTCCTTCCACCAACGTGATCTAGAGCTCCAAAGGAATAAAATTCAATGGTTGAGATTGATTTTAGAGGGTTGGATTTAGGGGTGGAGAGCTTGTAAAAGGGTTGGAAAGGGAGAGCTCTAATGGACGTTGGGAGCTCTCTCTCTTGCTAGGAAATAAGAAAGAAAGAGGGAGGGAGAGAGATAAGAGAGAGAGAGAGAGTAATAAATGCATGTCATAATGAATGTAAGGGAGGGGGTTAGGGGTCTAGACTAGCTATAGGTGGCTAGGGGTCTAGACTAGCCATAGGTGGGTAGGAAATTATGAGGATGATGATGTCATGCATGCATAGGGTGGCGTGCCATGCCATAGGTGGGTCCCACAAATGCGATCAAGGTTCAAATAAAGCGTGGCCTACATCTTTTGATGTACATCTCGGATTGTCATACGAGACGCGGCGTTGGAACCGCAGCGACGATGCGGTCGCAATGACATAGGTCTTAGGTTAAGCCGACTCGAAATTACAGGATGACACTCAAGGTCGCATGCAAATGCTATCTACGCATCGCAGGTCACCGAAATTCGACCGGGAGGACCGCAGGAGCCTATGGAATGGTACAGGTAGGATACGAGTCTCACACTCCCACTCTGGGATGGTGTTTTAAAACACCAACCAGACGATCTCATGCCTTGTTCAAGCGATCCCATAGACCTTAATTTTGTTCCAAACCATTGGCCAATTTCTGAATTTTCTTGCCAACCTACACCACCTATGCCTACTATACCTGAGATAAGGGAAGAAATTGAAGGAATTGTGGATGAGCAAATTGTTTCCACTCGAGACGGTGGCTTTCAGATGTACTTAGTGAGGTGGAAGAACAAACCATCATCTGACTGTACATGGTTGACAGAAGCAGAGTTGCAGCGACTAGATCCAGATTTGTTAGAAAAGTACAAGAGTTTTATCTCGTCGGAGTCGAGATCTTCTCAGCTGAGGGGAGTTGATGCGGACACCAGGTCCTTTAAAGTATATCAACGTAGGAGGCGTATGTTACCCATGTCAATGTGGATAGATGACGGATATGGGTCAGGTCTCTAGAGGTTAAAGACCTTACACATGTGTTTGTGATATGTGTAAGTTACTTATAGGAGACATTTGGACCGTTGGATCACGATGATGGTGTGATCGGACCGTTGGATCGTCACGACCCACCTTCATTACGCCACCTTTACGGCGCTATCATCAGGGCCTATCGGGCATCTTAAATTTGTATTTAGTGTATGAACATTTGATTTATTTAAGTTTTGAGACAGTTTGCGTACAATTTTGTGCAAACTTCTTTTTTTTTGAAACTTTTTTTAGTAGGATATTTTGGTAATTTCATGTAATTACAAATTTATAAGGGTTACCTTAAACCTATAACATGTTATGTTATATTTATGAAAGAAAAAGAGAGCTTTTTTGCTTCTGAAGATTTCATCTTCGACTTCTAGTGATTGGAAGAGGGTGTGAGGCCTAGGTAAACGATTTCTCATCCTTTACTTCTCTCTCCTTCTCTCTTTTCTCAAGGTACTCTTTTCTTTAATCCCATTATCTTTCTTTTCTCCTAGAATCTTTACATCTAAAATCCAAATCTTTTTTCTTTTTATCTAAATCATTAGATCTCAAAAGATTTTCATCCCCACAAAAAACCCATCACCGAAATCTAAATTTGAAGAACTATCAATTCTTTTCTGAATTTTTCAGATTTCCCAATCCAGGAAATTTATATTTTTCTGGATTAGAAAATTCACTTGGATCGTTAGACGGATCTATTGTAAGACGAAAGTTCTATCTTTCGCCAGAGCCAACTAAATTTAGATTTTAAGATTCAATACTTTGTGTTTGTGATGGATGGCCATAATCAATACTATATTAACTTATTTCTTTCTTGTGTTTATGATGTATAAGGCAGGCTGATATTTTATTTATTTTTTAAGATTGCATGAATCTGCCCCTTTCAAATATCATACACATTTAAGGTTGGATTAGGTTGTCCTACATCATCCGGACTTAAAGAAAAATTTGATATCTTTAGGAGATCTTGAGACACCCGGGGTGCAAATTCACCGGTGTGAAGGCATCATGAAAGTTTCTAAATGGACACTCATTGTTATGAAGGCACGACGAAGTGAAAACTGCTACAGGTTGATCGAAAGCACTATATCGGGTGGAGCTATAACAACTGTAGCAGAATCCACGTTTGCATATGTGTGGCATGCACGCCTAGGCCGCATAAACGAGCGCTGTATGAAGGTACTACTCAATCGTAATTTAATTCATGCTTTAAATTTTTTTGATTTAAATGTAGTGAGCATTGCATATATGGTAAATAATCAAGATTGTTATTTGAAATTGGAAAACATACAAGTAAATGATAACTTGACTATGTGCATTCGGATGTGTGGGGCCGTCGCTCATTGCTTTTGTAAGAAGGTCATTATTCTTTTTAATATTCATTGATGACTTTATGTAATGTCTCGAAAAAATTCATGCAAAGATCCGAATCTCACCTCAGGCAGAAATCACTCAGGACCAAATCCTTTAGAAATTAGATGAGAATTAGCTAGTGCTACACTAGAGTACCTGTAAAATTAGCACTACCCACTTTATATATGATCTGCAAGACTCAAGACGTGAAGAATCATTGGCACTGCATTACCTTGAAATTTAGGATCAATCTCTAAATCCGGTTGCTCTCGGGAGCACCTTGAGGCTCCGTATCGGACCTGGACCGCGCGTTGAAAGTCCGATTACTGCGAAATCATACGGTTAGGACCACATTTCTGGACTTGACAACCACCTTGGAAATCAAGTCTTAACGGTACCCAGAAAAGCACAACTTGAGCCCGGAGCGAAGTGTGTGAGAAACACGAATACCTTTAGAAAGTGAACTGAAACTTAAGTGAATTGAGTCGTTCGCTTGCAGGCCAAATCTAAGGATTCAGACTATCAGAATTTGAACTAATTACACTCTTGGATCAGAAAAAATTTCCAACACATGTCAGTACACTTGTGGCCCTGATCGAGTATCGGTGACCGTTGAACTGAAACTGGTCCGCCACGGTCGATCTGTAAATCCGATCGGACCAAAAATTTAACTCGACCTAGATCCAATATCAGGGAGCTTAAGTCCGACCGCATGCAGAAAAGGGGCCTCCAGAAGTGCTCCGTTGGTTCAAAACAGATGGGTTTTGGCTATAACCTAAGTATACCATGGCCCTGGGGCCATTGAGCTCACGTTTGAGCCTATATAAGGGTCTTAAACCCTCTCTCTCTCTCATTCCGTATGAATTTGAAAAACCCTAAGAGAGAGAAGAGAGAAAAGAGAAGGAAAGAGAGAGAAAGTGAGAGAGAGAGAGAGTCGGCGTTTTTTCCTGGGATTCAATCCCGCCGCTCCACGTGCTTAACCACCATTCCTATATCGCTATTCCGGCGATTATGATTCCGTTCTTAGGTAAGTAAACCTAACCCTAATCTATTTTAGGATTTTTAATAGTGTAAGTGATGAAATAGCTAACCTATTTCATGTTATAGGTTGTTGTGGTGCCATAGACAAAGACTTAACTTTTAAACTGAGTTCGTTATGAGTCTACCGGCGAAAGGTGCGGACTATAAATGTTTAGGTTATAGTTTTCAAGGCTTTCAATGTTAGTTAATGATTTATGACTGACTTGAATACTGTCATATGCTTAGATACAATGTTTCCCGTACTTTACACATATATATGAACTATGTTGAATATAGTGAAATCCATGTGTTTGTTGATATGTTCAAATGAATATGGAATTATGATTCGTGCTTGCCATGATTATTGATTTTAAATGCATGATCGTTGTATACGGGGCATCTCCTTTATGAAAGGATTTGCTATAATATGTATTTTAACTAAGTTATTACATGTATGTAATATGTGTAGTCTAAGTGTTTGATAAAATGCCTCAATGAGAAAATACCTGTTGAAATACATGTAATGAGGGTGTTGAGATAAGATTCTCAATTTCCTTAACTATGGCTATAGTTTCCTTTATGTGACCTATATCACTACTACGTGCTTTATGGTCAAAATGCCTATGTATGCTAACATGTACCCTATGTGTTTGTTGAAATGCCCATGTGAGATCTGTATTTGATTTTAGTTGCCACATGCTATTTGGCTTAATGTGAATGCTATTGTTTGGAATGTGATTAGGGCTACGACGTAGTCCAGGCAATCGGTAATGGTTTACAATAGGTGGCCATACTACTTAGCCACAACAGACACGCCCGATGAATCCGAGTCGTACGCTGCTAGTCGACAGTGGTTAGGCCACACGGAGTGCTTACGCGCTCTATGTCGATCACCAGTCGAGCTTGTCAAGCAACCCGATTGACTCGATGTATGTTCACAATGTATGGACGCTACCGCTTGAACCTAAGGTACCAAACTCACCCGTGGAAACCCCATTAACCTTGGTAACTCAATCTACTAAGACTCATGAGCCGGACATGGTGGTATAGGATAACGTGGTCGAGCTGTCGGCCTATACTGGGGCGACGAGCCTCCCCGTACTGACCAGTGAGTAACACCATCTCGTGAGTCGAATACGGTGGTATGAGACATTATATTCGAGCTGTCGGCCTACAATGATCAGGTGACGAGCCCTTTGTAGTACCTCGAGCATACTCTGAGACTGTGTTGAGGCAACGAGCCTTTCTGTAGCAACTAGAGTATAAACTAAGCTTACACTGATCAGGTGACAAGCCCTTTGTAGTGACTTAGAACCACAACTTCGTATGAGATTTACTAGGACTGACGACCCTAGAATGGATCATTGTTTGGGAATTGATATAAGGGAGGTACCTTAGCTTTCCAATCCTGCTGTATGAAAAGGTCTAATAAGAACTCGATAATCATATTCATGCACTGCATTGCATGTGCCTTTGGCGTTGGAGTTGAGCACTGTGGAAGGGATGCATGCCGCGACCGTGAGATGAAGTTCGTAGAGGGAGTGCAGGCGAGGGCATACATCATTAATACATAACATCCTTGCATTAACTAGACTACTTAGGAATGCTTATTGTATTGCTTTATCATTACTGCTTGACTGAATTGATAACATGTTAACCTTTGCTTTATAGCTCCACTGAGTTGATCACTCACTCCCATGTTCTGGGGTAGTGTTTTAAAATACCAACCGGACTCTGTTTTAGTTGCAGATGTTGGTGATGCTTACGAGGCGGAGCCTGACTTTTATAATGACGAGGGGGAGTTCTCCTACATGCAACTCTCTAGCAGGTCTATGTAGACCTAGAGTAGAGTGTCGGGGCTACAGGGATCTGGATAGAGGACATTACACTTCATCATTTTGTATATTTTGGAACTATACTTGTAACTGTTTAACTTGGTGACGTTCATACTCTGGGGACTTATAACTGGTAACATGATCACACTTCGGAGACCTACTACAGTTCATATATCTTATACATGTATTACAGTCTTTCGCTTGCAAAACTCACTTGTCTCTGGAGTATGATGTTCACTCCCCAAGTATAGGGTTATGATGTAGTAATAAACTCGGTGAGACCGAGGTCGAATCCCAAGGGATTGATACCTGTACGTTATCTGAAACTAAGTAGAACTAGAACTAGACTAAGATAAAATCTAAATCGAATGTAATTTGATGAATAACGATGAAATAATTATCTAAATTTTAAAGAATTTAAGGAAAGGAAACTAGGGATTCAGAGGATCCACTTGTAGAGATCAGGGAGATCTTATGCCTGCATCAAAAACTCAACTAGACTTAGAGTGCATCTTCATCCAGTTGAAGGGTGTAACCATGAAAATCAAAACTGAACTTCCTTTGATCTAATTTTCAAGGGATAGAAGGTATATGAATTAGAATGGATTCCATCACCAAACCATGCCCCAGAGACAAAGTAAACAACAGAATTAAACTAATAACCAACCAATCAACAATATATGAAGGTTAGGAAGGGTACCGTCATCCGACCATGCCCAGGAGACGATGGTGAACAATAGGGCTTCCTGACGTCATATACATAAAAGGAAAGGAATATGCTCAAAGTCATCGCAGACCCATTGTAATTTTAGTCACAACAGACCATTAAAAACTAAAAACATTCCCTTAATTAAACTAAAATCAACATCAATTCAGTCTAAACAAAAAGGCATAGCAAAAAGTCTCCCATCACGCTACAGGCTTCACCTCTTAGCCCTAGCTAAGAGGTTTAGCCTAGCATGGTCATGCTAAAACCAAGGAGAAACATGAAAGGAAAGAAATAAACAAAAAGAAAAAGAAAAAGGAAGAAAATAACTCTTGGAAACCGACTTCACGTCCCAGATGCATCCACGGCTGCCTCCTATTCCAAAAGATCCCCTCACGTTCCCTTTTTTTCTCTTTTTATAGCTGAAGAAGGTCGGTCGGCTGTGGAGAAAGTTGCATGCACAACAAGAAAAAGACGCAACTTCTTGCACCTGGCTCAGTTCTTGAGATGGTGGAGTGGCTGACTTCAAGATCTGAGCTGTTTAGACTCCTTGGAGGTGGTCAGTTGCCCTATGAGACTAATTTGGATAGTCCAGATTGTCCAACCGATTATCACCATGATCATACAGTGGCCAAAAAATGATCGGACGTCGAACGTGCTTAAGCCTTACGTAGGGAGTGCACTGAAGTGTTTGGTGGGCCCAATATTGATGTTATCTGAGAAATTTGACACATTCATTGGATTCCTGGCGAAAAATGAGTCAGGACGGAGTGGTTTTTATCGGGTTTTGGTATGGTTCACTGTATCAAACCAACTCACCGTCCATCATGCATTTTCTAGCGATCCACGTGCATGCGTATGTGTGGGTCCAAAAATACACCTAGGCGAGGGTCACGCATACCTTCTAGAGTGAATGATCGGTTTAGATCGTCCATATGAATTGATCTGGATGGCCCATAGAGATCACATGCCAGACAGCGTGCGGACGCTGGCAGAAATCCGATTTTAAGAAGGAGAGGTCGGGTCTTGGTGCTTTGACTGGATTTGTGATCCAGTGTTGCACGCGTGTACGTGTGCTATACACACATGCAACCTAAGTCGGGTCCTATCGTGATGCTTATGGTAAATCTGCTCTATTCATCCCTTTCCATATTTAATTTAAGGGTTGAGACCAAAATTGAAGCATATCCAGATATTAGGCGGGCCTAAAATTGGAGATTAATGGGCTGATCTGTCCTTTGGGCCACTTACCGAGTGATCTAATGGTTGAAATTTAATATGTATGAAATTTATGGTCGCCATCACATTTATGAAGTTTCGAGTCAATCGGATGGCGGGAACCTTGTGATCTTGCATTCTGGACCATTTTTGGGCCTCTTTAACATGAACGGCTTGATTTTCTCGGATCCCTGGCATGTAAATCTATTCATATCAGTCCTCTGGAGTCTGTCCTTTGCTTTGGTGACTTTGGAGCGTCAAATCAATACTTTTAATACTGTTTTTTAGTTAACGCTCCTAATTACACCCTGCAACAAAAACACGATTAAAATATTCCATTAAGCCTTATCATGGACGTAAAATTCGGCAATACTTAGGGTCTGATATGCAATATTCGACCCTCATCATATGATATGCTGTTTTGGTATAATTCCATTCATGTTTAATTCACTAATATAGATAACATTTAATCATCATTATCTATGTTGCATAAGTGATGTGTTGGAACTCAGGAGTTGGGCCTATGCTCGACCTCCAATTTTCAGGGTGTTACAGGGGCCCACAGATCACCGACTATCAGACCGTCCTAAACTCTGAGTTGGGAGTGATTAGATACTGACAAGGTCAGTGGCCAAATGGCTACTGAAGTGATGTCACCAAGCTCTGTGGACCCCACCATGATTGATGTGTTGTATCCATACCGTCTAACCCATTCCAACCTCAAACGACCCAAGAAACGAGAATATACGCTAGTGGGAACCCGAAACAACTTGAAACGGAGTCGGGGGCTAAACGGGGCAATCCGGGGGGGTCCAAAGTGGATCCCACATGTATTGGCACCCCGGGGGGGGGGGGGGGATGTCATCGCCCAGGGGTTGAGACATCGCCGGATCAGCGAGCCCTCGTCGCCCGGACCGACCGAGCTGGGCGGGCCGACGCGTGTGGGCTGCTGTATGGCCCACCAAATCAAGTAGAAATGGGTTTTTCCATTTCATTTGCTCCCCTCCCTCATTTGACACACCTCTAAGCTCTCCTTTCTCTCCAAAACTTCCATTTTCCTTCTTAAATCTCCCCTTCATTCTCCCATTTCTTCATTTTCCTTCAAGACTTCCACCCCTCCACCGTTTTTATCAACACCTACCTCTTATCTCTCTCATTTTCTTCGATTTGAGTGCACAAACCTTCCATTTGGGACTCATATATCTTCAAGTCCTACAACCCATCTTATTCCCCATTGTTATCTCACTCAAATGGCTCTTTTTGAGCTTGTGGTGGCCATGTTTTCACTTTCCACACTTCTTTCCCTCATGGGGAAGAAGAGGGCTCCCATAGATGAAGTCGGGCCTAGTCGCCCTACTCGTTCAAGGAGACCGAGATGCGCTATTGCAAGTACAAGCGTCGATCAAGAGATAAGGACCAAGCGGGATCTCAATCCCCAGGCTCCCATTGACAGGGCTCTGCTGGTGGAGCTGTCTCATGGAAGATTTCAAGACCGTAGGGTCCTTTTTGAAGCACACATGGATGAGAAGCTCTTTGGGGAATATCTGTTGATGGACCGCCTGGTCGAGGCTGTGTGGGGTCCCGTATTTGAGGGTAAGACAAAGGCCAATGTAAACACTGTCCGAGCCTTTTACACGCACATTCGGGAGCCAACGTTGGAGCCTTTGCAGTTCAAATTTCTCGTGGGAAGGCGAGATCTCACAGTCAATGCTGGCTTGATAGCCCGACTTATGGGAGTGCCGCTTGGTGAGGTCCATGCTAGAGAGAAGAATCTTCGGAGTGTATGTGAAAGAGATCGCCGCACGCGATTCCTTTGTGGCCAACTGGTCCACTGGAATTCAAACAATAGTCTCCTGGCATCGAATATGACCGACGACTTTCGCCTGCTCTACCACATTTTCACATACAACGTGTATCCCAGGTGAAGCAATTGCAGCGAGTGCACACGCCTGATGGTAGACTTTCTATACCAAGCTGGGAAGGGAGAGAAGTTGTGCTTGCCTATGTATGTGCTGCTACAGATATGTAGACTGCACGCTCTTCTAGGATGTCCATTTCACTCCCCTTCGACTGACTTATATGCAAGCTTGCGCGTGAATTTGCCTACAGACTTGGCGCAGAACTACCTGTGCCAATCCATTTCATTAACGACACCACTCTCAACAATATGGAGATTGGGCCACGTCAGCGTCAAGCCTGACTCGACGAGAGTGAGGATGAGATGGAGAGCGAAGAGGAAGAGAGTGATGAGGAAGACAGAGATGAGGTAGAAGAAGAGCAGGCTGAGGAAGAAGAGGAGGCCTAGGACACTGATGAGGGCTCTCCTCTTGCTACTACGCGAGAGTGTGATAGTGATCAGGCTGCCAGGGAGGCCTGCTTGGCTTAATTGGAAGAGGGCCAAGTTGCCCTGCGATAAGAGATCATGCAGATCCGAACCAAGGTTGAAGAGACTGAGGCCTTCATGAAACGAAAATTCAAGAAGGTGTCTCACACCTTAAGGTCCATCCTGTGCTATGTACAGGACAAGAGTACACCTCCACCATCGCTAGATTCTGACGACTAGTCTTGCATGTAGTCGTCCTTTTAGTTGCTTTGTGTGTTTCTTTCTTTGTTGCTATGTATAGCCTTGTTAGGCTTAGTACTGTGGTCGAATAGCTAGCATGTTTTAAGTATTTGAAGCCTTTTATATTAGCTCATATGCATCTTTCATCATGATCCATGTAATACTGCATCTCATGTATTGTGACAATTTTGGTAAATGAAATGCATGAAGTTTCCTTAAGCTGTGTGTGAATGCTGTGTTTGAGTTTGTGACTATGCTGAATCTGACCTGGGTTGCACCCTATGTTGAATATAGGGAATGCCACCTAAGGCCGCACGGACTACGGCATGTCACACTCCTGGCGACTCGATTGACAGGGCTCCTCCCCTAAGCGATAGTCAGACGGACCCTAGTTTGGGCCCGACTCACGACACTATGCCAGATTCTCAGCTGGCCATTGGCCCCACTAATGGGCCGAACCTATTACACCACCGGTTTTAGAGCAGAACCGTGTGTCTACTTCGACGCCATACATGCCTCAGGCCGCTCCTCCTACTAATAGGCTAGAGCAGATGATGTTATTGATGCAGCAGCAGTAGCAACAACAGCTCTTGGCCACCCTTAGGGGATTTTTTGCTCAGAACATGGGTGTGGCTCCGCCTGCTCCATTTGCACCCCCTGCTAGGAATGCAGGTACTAGCGGCCAGTTCGAGCGATTTCAGCGCTTGCGGCCTCCTACTTTTGCCGGTACTCATCAACCCGAGGAGGCCGAGTATTGGCTTGACCGCATCTCTAAGATGCTAAAGCTGCTGCACTGCACTGAGGTAGAGCAGATTGAGTTAGTCACCTTCATGTTTGAGAAGGAGGCCAACTTATGGTGGGACAGCATTCTCCACACTGTTGCGGTCGGATATGTATGAACGTGGGCAGCTTTGAGACTCACTTCCACGAGAAGTACTATCCCCTCACTTATCGCCACGAGAAGAAGAGTGAGTCCTTCACCTCCGACAAGGAGGGATGACAGTGGCGGAGTATGAGAACAGATTCACGGAGCTGGGCAGGTACGCTCCGTTGATATTGGCTGATGAGCCGATGTGCATGCAATGATTTTCTGAGGGTCTACGACCCGAGATCCGCTCGAAGATGTGATGCACTAACATACCCAGCTATGTTGAGCTAGTAAGCATGTCTATGAGAGTAAAGCAGGACGGCGACAGGCAGTCCCGTATGCGAGCACCTATGGCTCCTAGGTTGCGATCGGATCTTTTGAGCAGACTGTTTCTCAGTAAAAGGCCACGTGTAGATTCACCACCTAGGCTTATGGCTCCTCTAGCCCCGACGAGGTAATCAGACGTGTGGTGTACCTACTGTAAGAGGTCAGGCCACACGGAGACAAATTGCTTCTCCACAATGAGGGACAGTGGATTCTCACCGCCTCAGAGGATCAACCACCCGATGCCTCAGGCTATCTCTGCTCCACCTCTACGGACAATACCTGCAAACCCCTCCTTCCGACCATCGGCACCTCGCTTTAGGCTGCCTCAACAGCCTATGGCACCACAGCCGAACCATTCACAGCAGGCTCGAGTGCACTCACTTACAGTTGAGACATTCGAGGCATCAGACGTAGCACCTGTGGCTTTTGAAGTCACGACACAGATTCAAGGTACGCCTATCTTTTTATTGGTAGACACCGGGTCCACTGTTTTGATCATATCATGCACTGCAGTCAAGCGGCTAAGATTGGTTACTACTTCGAGGGGAGTGAGGATCCTCACCGCTACAGGGACCTTGTTGGATGTTACCAGGATGTGTGAGGCATGTTCATTAGACTTGGGTAGCAGGATAGTGCATGTCGACCTGATCGTCGCCCCGCTATGGCACTACGACGTTATCCTCGATATGGATTGGCTCACCGAGATGAGGGCAGAGATATATTGCGAGACCAGGGTCGTGATAGCCTATGGACCTGAGGGCACGGTCTTTACTTTTCCAGGTCAGTTGGCCCTGTTGTGTTGGTTGTTATGCTATCTTACTAGAGCATGTTGATGGGCCGATGTTAGGGAACACGCCAGTAGTCCTGGAGTTTGGGGACATGTTTAAGGCGACACCTAGACTACCTCCTCGGTGCGAGATCGACTTTACTATCGACCTGGCACCCGGTGCGACACCCATTTTGCTAATCATGTATCGCATGCCTCTATGTGAGATGGAGGAGTTGAGAAAACAGATTGATAATCTTTTAGATGCGGGCTTCATACGACCCAGTGTGTCTCCTTGGGGAGCACCTGTGTTGTTTGTAAAGAAGGACGGTTCACTGCGAATATGTATTGATTATCGCAGGTTGAACCAGGTAACGGTGAAGAACAAGTATCCTTTGCCTAGGATAGATGATCTGTTTGATCAGTTGAAGGGGGCACGATACTTCTCGAAGGTCGATCTGCAGTCAGGGTATCATCAGTTACGCGTCAGGAATGAGGACATGCAGAAGATGGCTTTTAGAACCAGTTTTGGGCACTATGAGTTTCTCGTGATGTCGTTTGGTCTGACGAATGCACCGGCTGTGTTCATGGATCTGATGAATATAGTGTTTTGGCCGTTTCTGTTCCGATTCGTCATCGTGTTTATTGATGACATTCTGATATACTCTAAGAGTCGGGAAGAGCACAAGGAACACCCACGAGCAGTCTTGGGTACTCTGAAGAAGAACCAGTTGTTCGCACAGTACATGAAGTGCGACTTCTAGAAAGAAGAAGTCAAGTTCCTGGGACATGTGGTGTCTAAGAAAGGGATAGCAGTTAACCTCGCTAAGGTAGCCACGATCCAGGACTGGGAGCAGCCCAGTTTGGTTACTGAGGTGAGGAGCTTTCTTGGTCTGGTAGGGTACTACCGTCGATTTATTAGGGACTTCTCCAAGATTGCTAGACCGTTATCTTAGTTGACATGGAAGGATCTGAAGTTCGCCTGGAATGAGAAGGCGGAAGCAGCTTTTCAGGAGCTGAAGGACAAGCTAACGCCTGCCCCTGTGTTAGTATTGCCAGAGCAAGGGGTTAAATATATTATATACACCAAAGCATCTCGCGTTGGTTTGGATTGTGTCCTTATGCAGAAGGACAGGTTGATTGCCTACGCCTCGAGGCAGTTGAGGAAACACGAGGAGAATTACCCTTCACACGACTTAGAGTTAGCGACCATCATTTTTGCACTGAAGCTCTGGAGACATTACCTTTACGGAGAGGAGTTCGAGCTCTTTTGCGACCACAAGAGCCTTAGGTACATATTCACTCAGAGGGACTTGAATATGAGGCAACGACGGTAGATGGAAACCTTGAGGGACTTTAAGTTCAAGGTCTCCTACCATCCTGGCAAGGCCAACCTTGTGGTAGACGCGTTGAGCGGCAAGAAGACCACAGAGTTTGCGGCTCCGCTGATGGTGGCAGAATGGGGTATGGTAGAGTTCGTGTGAGACTTCGAGCAGAAGCTCACTGTGGAGGAGTCGTTCGAGAGTGTCGCGCACGTTCGTGTGCGGCCACTTATTGATGATAGGATCATTGAGGCCCAGAAGGACGATGAGCGATTGTCTGAACTTCGAGAGTAGGTTAAAGACGATAAGGACGCCGAGTGGAGAGTTGGTACGGATGTAGGCTTACGTTACCGTGGCCGCCTATGCATCCCAAATCTTACTGACTTGAGGAAGGAAGTCCTCGATGTTGCTCACTATTCGAGGATGGCAATGCATCCTGGTAGTACGAAGATGTACCGCGACATGAAGAGGTCGTAATGGTGGGACAACATGAAGGCCTACATAGCAGAGTATGTGTCCCATTGTCTCACGTGCCAGAAGTCAAGGTTGAACACCGCCGACCTCTTGGATTGCTTCAGCCCATGCTCATAGCTGAATAGAAGTGGGATTTCATCTCTATGAATTTTATATCAGGGCTACCGAAGACGAGGAAAGGGCATGACTCCATTGGGTAATCATGGACCGATTGACGAAATTAGCTCATTTCCTCCCTATCAGAGTTTCGAACTCAGCAGACGAGTTGGCTAGGTTGTACATCAAGGAGATTGTACGTCTGCATGAAGTTCCTCTAGAGATCATGTCGGACTAAGATACGCGATTCACATCTATCTTCTGGACTTGTATCCAGGAAGTGATGGGTATGAAACTGAAGTTCATTACCGCATTCCACCCATAGACTAACAGACAGACAGAACGGGTAAATCAGGTGTTGAAAGATATGCTGCGAGCTTGTGTACTTGATTTCAAGGATAGTTGGGACGATTGTCTTCCTTATGCAGAGTTCGCGTATAACAATAGTTTCCAGGCGAGTATTGGCATGGCTCCCTATGAAGCCTTGTATGGGTGTCCCTGTCGGGCGTTGCATTGCTGGGCAGAGGTTGGCGAGAAGAGCCTGATTGACCTATAGTTAGTTCAGGCGACCTCAGAGAAGATCGACATTATCAGGTGTTAACTCCTGGCGGCATAAAGCAGACAGAAGAGATACACCGATACGAGGCGGCGACAGTTAGAGTTTGAGGTCAGGGATCATGTGTTTCTGAAAGTTTCCCCCATTAAGGCACTACCAAAAAGTCGAGCAAAGGCTACGGATTATGGGAGGCTTTTGGTACGGATATAAACCGTAGCTATATTACTACGGATTTAATCCGTAGCTAAATAACCGTACCACCACGACAAAGGCACATCCGTTAAAAGTTTTATGGGGCCCACCACAATTTTTGTATTTGATCTAAGCCGTCCATCCATTTTGAAATTCATTTAAATGCATTAGACCCAAAAATTAGATAAATTGAAAGCTTAAGTGGACCACACCATGGGAAACAATGGAGATTGTGCCTTTCATTGATTTCTGGTGTGGTACATGTGAGCCTTCTATTTGCCAAATTTTTTGGGATAAAGCCCTAAAAAATTATTTGAATTTAATTAATGGCACATCTAAATGACATATATTATGGCGGGCCACACGTAGCCCTAACACATCACCGTCCATCTTAAGTGGGCGTCCGCGTGCACAAAAAGAAACCTAATTTCATTCTTGTGCCCACCTTTCATTCCAGTGCCCACAATCGTAGCCCTCTCGCTCCTTTCTCTCCATCTTCTCCCCACTTCTCTCTCTCTCTCTCTCTCATTCTCTCTACATCTCGACTCCCCATCTCTCTCCATCTCAACTCCCTATCTCTCTCAATCTCTCTCCATCTCGACTTCCGACAAAAACAACCCCATCCTCGATCCCCATCTCTCTCCCTACCTATCCTCGTTTGGCCGAGCGGTGGTCCAAGGCCCTCCCTATCACGCACCACCTACATTCCTCTCTTAATCACGATCTCTTCTCTCTCTCTCTCTCTCTCTCTCTCTCTCTCTCTCTCTCTGAAGCTCGATTGAATTAGATTCATGAATGCGAGGTATTTCTCTCTCTCTCTCTCAATCTCAATGTTGATATATGAATTTGGGGATTTAGTAATTTGTGGATTTCCAATTCGCATGTGGACCCTCATTTAGGGATTTGGAGATTTTAGCGCTTACAGATTTGAATGTGGACCCTGAATTTGGGTTTTTTTGATTTTACAAATTGGGGATTTGGGGATTTTGGGAATTTGAGAATTTTTAGAATTAGGGATTTCACCTTCCAGATTTGAAAGAGCTTTATAAACTTGCTACTGGTTGTAGGTCAGGAAGCATCTATGGAAGCCCAGGATTTCTTGTTTGAGGGAAAATGGTAATCCTATTTTAGTGTCAATGTTCCTCAAAAACTGAAAAGTTTACTGGATTTATTTTTGTCACTTATCTCAAAGCCAGAAAGGATGTGTTCATTTGTTGGAATCTAGAAAGAATTCGTTGGGAAGGACACTCCATTTCAAGCCTTTGAGATTAGCCACCATGCGCATTTCACAAACCATGTTATTATTTGCAATACTCTAATAATTTGTCATCGCATGCCTAATTTTAACGTGTTGCCCTTATCATGGATCTCTTTTGTGCTTCTTTTCTGATTAAATAAATTGATCTTCACAAAAAAAAAGAACTACTCGAATGCATGTGGCACACAGGGTGGTAACCTTTCAATGGTATTTTGCTTGCATGCCATGGATTTTTTTTTTTGCAGGAAGTTTGTTGATTAAACTGATTGCTATCATTTTTATTTTATTTTATTTTTTCTTTTCTTTTCCCTGCAGTGCAGATCTATCAGCATCAACACAACAAGCAGATGAGCTGCCCTGCTATGGCCCAGCTTGTCATCCATTGTCATGTACATTTAAGCAAACCAGTTTTCATCTAATATCAGGGAATTCGATTTTTTTTCATTGAATTTTACAATTATTCTAAGGATAAATTAGTACATCTATTTTATTTTTTTTGCTCCTCGGTTATGTATATCTGAGGTTTGAGTACTTTTTTTCTTTTTCTGTTAGCTTGTTAGCACACCCAACTGTCAGTTCACACTTCACTATTAGCCACCCCCACTAGGGATCGATACCAAGACCCCAGTGTTGAAATGAGGTACCTTTCACTCATTCTACCACTTAAAAATTTGTTATTCTTAAAAACAGTATAATGGGACAGTCACACTCTAAAATCCAAAAGCATTGTAATTTGCAAGTCATTAATTCTTTGGCAGAGTGAAATTTGGTGCAAGAAACACCCTCTAAAGCAAGTGCAGAATTTTGTAGACAATATGCTGATAATTAATATGCTGGTGAGGTTGATGTCTATGGATCTGAGTGATCTCAACTTGGAGATATTGGTTTCTTTAACTGTCAGTCATAATCACCAAATGAAATACAAGAAAAGGAAAAAGGAAATTGCAAATGTGTTCACTTCTCATATTTTGTTTGAATAATCTTCTAGTTTCCTATGCTAATGTAGGAATCTCTTGTTGAAGTTATGCTTGGTGTACTACTTGTCTACCCACGTGCTTAGAGCTTGCAACTCATACACCTTGTCAATGTCCATAAAGGAACATGTACCTGAATTGGTCATGTTGAGGTGGTGAGAAGGGGTGTGAAGGCTTGTTTGCTTTCCAAGGATTGGGCCTTAGGTAGGATCAATAGGTGAAAAAGGGTTTGTTAGTGCAACCGACCCCAAATAGCTGGGAGAAGGCTATGATGATGAGGAGGATATTAGATGTTTGAGTCTGATTCAAAATGTTATGTTTATTTCTATATGTTAAGGTATCTCACAGTATCAGATCATATTACATAAGTTTTCAAACCAGAGCAAACTGATGTAGTGCAAATTTCACAAAACATGAAGTAAACCTGGAATGAATCAGCTAAATGAACGAGTGAAAGTTCTCCACTAGCCTTGAATTTGATGAATACATGTTTGATAGCTTCTCCTTGCTCATGGGTAGTTCCATGGCTTTTGATGCCTATTGACTTGTAACTTCAACAGCTCTGTTATGTCAAAGGCAAGACACTTTTGGGTTGAGTGTCCATAGACATCCATGTAAAATGGACCTCCACAGTTTAAATGAATATTTTTTTGGTGCTGTTGGATGCATGTTATGGACACATGGCCACAAGTTTTTTAGTAATTAGTCCTTGGTCTGTTTATTTTTTCGTTGTTGCTATTGTTCATATACTATTTCTAGCCTTGTGGATCTAATGTATGGACCTGTCAGTTGATCGAGTTCTGAGTCTAATAGATTATTTCTGCATTTGGCATTGAGACACGAGTTCTGAGCCTAAGTTACATATCACTATGGTTTGTTTTAGCATCAAATAGTGTGAGAACACTAATTTTTCTTGCAGGCTGATTCTTTGAAAAAGGAAGAGGTTCAATTTCTTCGTGTGGCGATGGGGCATGAGGATGAATCTCTTGATGAATGTATTAAAGTACGCGATGCATGCCAAGAAGATCTGATGTACTTCCTGGCTCGTAATGCTTATGGTCTTGCCAGCATTGCCAACAATAGTGACAAACTTGTGGCCTTGCAAAACGAATTTGAGAATGTGAAGAAGAGAATGGATGATGAGGCCAAGAAGGCCCTATGGCTTGAGCAGAAGATAAAAGTTCTTACTCAAGGATATCAAGTATAGTGAGAAGTGCTTGTCAAATGTCATGGTATGAAATCCAGGTTGCCGGTGACTTCACATCATCATTGTATATAACATATTTGCACAATACTATTTTACAGCTGGCATCACACTAGTCCTATGCACTTTCCTCATGGTAAACGAGGAAAGCATTGTAATGATTGTGGCTGTTGATCTGGAGAGGAAAGCAACAAATAGCTGCATTCCCCTGGTGATACTCAAACTGGATGGTCAGAATTTTCTAACATGATCTTGACCTTTAGCTTGACTCCACCATATCATTAGTTCCTATTACTAGTTGGCCGCTTGTACCATGAAAGGTCACTAAATCACTGGTTAGCTGCAAGGCACATGCAAAGGTTACTCCCGAAATTTGATTTTTGCAGTGTGATTACAGTTTGTGGTGCATGCTTCTTTAGGATTTGTTGACCCACTTGGCCAATTGGGGATTCCATTATAGCTTTGTGAAGCTTTTATTTTTTTGCTGAATGCAGCATTCCAGAATTGCTAGTTAGATTGCACGAGGATTTGCAAGTGAGAATCATGAACATGGGCTACAGATGGCCCTTTCATGCGACTATTCTTAAGAATGATCTGCCTGGGGGAAAACCATGAAAACATTTGGCGTGCAAGTCTGCAGCCCCATCTGATTACAAAATAAATAACAACAGGATATGGGGCCATGAAAGAAACTAGAACGCTAGCTGCAAAATAGTATGGCCGAGAGTCCCAGCGTCACATACAATCTAGGTTGCTGGCATATAGCTCAAAGAGGACTGCTTAAAGTCTAACTTCGTAAACAAAACATGCAAATTATAACCTGTGATTTTAGCATTGTAGGTTCCTGGTAATGAGAATGGCATCACTGCATTTCAGATGGACATAAAAGTCAAGACAAATCAAATCAACAGAACTCAGTTTCTTGAGGAGATACTCTGTTTCTTGTGCATTGGAAAGACAGGTTGTTGAATGTTAAGTTTTTTGTCATCATGTTGATTCGAGTTTTTATTTTTATTTTTATTTTGTTGTTGAAGCATGTATTTTAGTCCAAGATCAGGAAGGAGTACCCAGATTGCATGATCTTGCATAGATCCTGTAAGATGTATTGACATCAGTCTTGTGAATTATTGTATTGGATTTGCAGACAAGTGGTTTCTTTGTGTACTCAGTTGGTGGTTGAGACACTAGAAATGTGTTCAGCAGGTGTAAATTTGTGTTTGGAAATAGATACATAGGACTCACCCAAGCTGTAACTCTGACTTGCTTATAACCATTTTTCACCTTGGAAATTGAAATAGTGCAGTTTTCTAACTTTGCAGTTCCACCAAATGATGCTTGATCTGACTAAGGTCTATTTGGTTGACTTTTTATAAGTGAAGCTGATAGATGACATTCTTATTGAACAATGGTTTGATACACTATTGAATACATGTTAAAAAAAAATACTTGTTGTTAGTTGCTTGCTGAGCTACATTTGTTACACAAATATACTTGCAAAGATGGTTATTAATTCTGGACCTATTAGCTTTGTGTGGAACTAAGATATGTATCCCTGCACTTGTAACACATTGGCAGGAAAGATGGGGCTGAATGGTAAGTATGTGTATAAATAGAGATTACTTTGCTGGTGGCAGAACAGGATATTCATGTTGCCAACCCCGATTAAGTGGGATAAGGCATAGATGATGATAACCATGATGAGAGATTTTGCTGGGCAGCTTGATTTCACAATTAACCCTTTTGTTATTAGTGTCTTCATGCAACTCCATCCACTATACCACTCCCAAGGTGAACTTCCAAGCTACCCAGCTTTTCCTTTACCATTCTCTGGCTTATTTATGGCTCATGCTACTGGAAACAGATTCACATCCATATTCATAACTTAGTTAAAGGGCATGATGGAGTAGAATTCTAGCAGGTTCGCTTGTAGGATTGTCCATTTTAGCTTTTAGATGATTTGAGCTAGAGGCACACTCTTGCTTTTTTATCTCTTAACTAGGCTTGCACAGGTACATGGAATGTTATGAGATTATGTTGACTGTGTTATTCCGTTTTTAGATACATAATGATATATGTTTGACTCTTTTTTCTTCTTCTTCTTGGGCTTCTGTTCTAACACTTGATGCAATGTGCTTATAATTCTGCAAAGTCAAAGAATAAGTTTCACCTTTGGGGAAGCCATTGGAGACATGGAGATTCTTTACTATTTGCTCTGGTTGGAATTGGTCAGGTCAAGTACAGTTACCTCATTTGGTAGTTCTGCTTCTATCATTGTGCTTCTTTGTTGGAATGTAACTCTTTAGAGATGGCAAGCTTGTTTTTCTCTTTCTCATTTTTTTTTTCTATTTTTTCTTTCTATAACTTTTTGGTCCATGCAAACTTCGTTTTTTGGTGATCTTTCATGGTCTAGTTTAACCAGCAAGTCATGGTGGACCATCGACATTATAAAGGTGTTAGATTGGCATCAGTCGAGATCTATTTGGCCCATCAGCTAATTACGGATCTGTCTTTTCAGGTGAGATGAACGAGTTTCAAAACAAAATAGTCTGCGGTTTTGAGAAGCGATTCCCAGGATGTATGTGTGTTTCAGGGGCCATCTGCACCTTGGAAGCATATAATGGAAGGTAAGGAAAACCCTCGAGTTCCCTTCTTTGAATCATGAAAAAGTATTTGTGTTGAATCCCATATATGTGTGTAGTTCATCAAACAATACCTTATGTGATATCGTGTGCATGATATCTATGTTGTAATTTCCCTCATGCATTTTGCTTAAAATCCATGTTTATGCATGATTCTCATGCATTGACATGGATTTGGGCAAAAAAAGATCGAAATGGAAAATTTGAGAAAATAGGAAAAATTTTCTTTTATAAAGTAAGTATTTGGGGCCAAGTGGTTATGTATTTGCTTCATTAAATTTGTTCAAAATTAATGGAGCAAACCCGGATGTGCGTTGGAGCTATTCGGATGAGCGGGGGTCCCTGGAAGGTGAGAACCGCTGTTATGACAATGATGAAGTTGTCCATTTCCTATGGACAGCATTGGAGTGGCCTGGCCATTTGGACAGACCGTATTTATGTATTTGCTCGAAATTAATGCAGAAAACCCAAATGTGCGTCAGAGCTATTTGGATGAGCGGGGGTCCCTGGAAGGTGGGAACCGCTGTTATGACCATGATGAAGCTGTCCATTTCCTATGGACAGCATTGGAAGGGCCTGGCCATTTACGCCGGATGGCCGTGTTTATATCTGTATTTGCAGGGACCATACCCTTAACCTAAACCACACCTTAAACCTATAACCTAAACCTATTCTCAATTACCTAAATTTATAACCTATAACCTAAACCTAAACCTAAACCTTTACCTATTCTCAATTCCCAAAACCTATAGCTTATAACCTAAACCTAAACCTTAACCTAAACCTAAACCTAAACCTTAACCTAAACTTATAACCTTAACCTAAACCAAAACCTATGACCTAAAACCTTAACCAATAACCTAAACCTCAACCTTAACCTAAAACCTAAATGTATTCTCAAATACCTAAACATAAACCTACAACTAATCCTAATCTCAACTCCCTAACCTAAACCTAAACCTAAACTTGAAAACCCAAACATAAACCCGATCTCGAACTCGAACCCAATTTCTTAAACCTAAACCTTAACCTATTCTCAATTCCCTAAACCTAAAACTTATAACCTAAAACCTAAACCTAAACCTATAACCTTAACCTAAACCAAAACCTATGACCTAAAACCTTAACCTATAACCTAAACCTCAACCTCAACCTAAACCTAAACCTAAACCTTAACCTAAATCTATAACCTTAACCTAAAACCTAAAACCTAAACCTAAACCTAAAACCTAAATGTATTCTCAAATCCCTAAACAAAAACCTACATCTAATCCTAATCTCAACTCTCTAACCTAAACCTAAACCTAAACTCGAAAACCCAAACCTAAACCCGATCTCGAACCCGAACCCAATTTCCTAAACCTAAACCTTAACCTATTCTCAATTCCCTAAACCTATATCTTATAACCTAAACCTAAACCTAAACCTATAACCTTAACCTAAACTAAAACCTATGACCTAAAACCTCAACCTTAACCTAAACCTAAACCTAAACCTTAACCTAAATCTATAACCTTAACCTAAAACCTAAAACCTAAACCTAAACCTAAAACCTATTCTCAAGTCCCTAAACCTATAGCTTATAACCTAAACCTAAACCTAAACCTTAACCTATACCTATAACCTTAACCTAAACCAAAACCTATGACCTAAAACCTTAACCCATAACCTAAACCTAAACCTAAATCTAAACCTTAACCTATACCTATAACCTTAACCTAAACCAAAACCTATGACCTAAAACCTTAACCTATAACCTAAACCAAAACCTAAACCTAAACCTTAACCTATACCTATAACCTTAACCTAAACCAAAACCTATGACCTAAAACCATAACCTATAACCTAAACCTAAACCTAAACCTAAACCTTAACCTATACCTATAACCTAAACCAAAACCAAAACCTATGACCTAAAACCATAACCTATAACCTAAACCTAAACCTAAACCTAAACCTTAACCAAAACCAAAACCTATGACCTAAAACCTTAACCTATAACCTAAACCTCAACCTTAACCTAAACCTAAACCTAAACCCAAACTTAAAACCTAAAACCTAAACCTAAACCTAAAACCTAAATGTATTCTCAAATCCCTAAACCTAAGCTTACACCCAATCCTAATCTCAACTCCCTAACCTAAACCTAAACTTAAACTTGAAAACCCAAACATAAACCCGATCCCGAACCCGAACCCGAACCCGATTTCCTAAACCTAAACCTTAACCTAATCTCAATTCCCTAAACGTATAGCTTATAACCTAAACCTAAACCTTAACCTATACCTATAACCTTAACTTAAATCAAAACCTATGACCTAAAACTTTGACCTATAACCTAAACCTAAACCTTAACCAAAACCAAAACCTATGACCTAAAACTTTAACCTATAACCTAAACCTAAACCTAAACCTAAACCTTAACCTTAACCTAAACCTAAAACCTAAACCTAAACTTAAAACCTAAATGTTTTCTCAAATCCCTAAACCTAAACCTACACCTAATCCTAATCTCAACTCCCTAACCTAAACCTAAACCTAAACTTGAAAACCCAAACTTAAACCCGATCCCGAACCTGAACCCGATTTCCTAAACCTAAACCTTAACCTATTCTCAATTCCCTAAACCTATATCTTATAACCTAAACCTAAACCTAAACCTTAACCTAAACCTAAACCTATAACCTTAACCTAAACCAAAACCTATGACCTAAAACCTTAACCTATAACCTAAACCTCAACCTTAACCTAAACCTAAACTTAAATCTTAACCTAAATCTATAACCTTAACCTAAAACCTAAAACCTAAAACCTAAACCTAAACCTAAAACCTATTCTCAATTCCCTAAACCTATAGCTTATAACCTAAACCTAAACCTAAACCTTAACCTATACCTATAACCTTAACCTAAACCAAAACCTATGACCTAAAACCTTAACCTATAACCTAAACCTAAACCTAAACCTAAACCTTAACCTATACCTATAACCTTAACCTAAACCAAAACTTATGACCTAAAACCTTAACCTATAACCTAAACCTAAACCTAAACCTAAACCTTAACCTATACCTATAACCTTAACCTAAACCAAAACCTATGACCTAAAACCTAAACCAAAACCTAAACCAAAACCTTAACCTATACCTATAACCTTAACCTAAACCAAAACCTATGACCTAAAACCTTAACCTATAACCTAAACCTAAACCTAAACCTAAACCTTAACCTATACCTATAACCTTAACCTAAACCAAAACCTATGACCTAAAACCTTAACCTATAACCTAAACCTAAACCTAAACCTAAACCTTAACCTATACCTATAACCTTAACCTAAACCAAAACCTATGACCTAAAACCTAAACCTATAACCTAAACCTAAACCTTAACCTAAACCAAAACCTAAGAGCTAAAACCTTAACCCATAACCTAAACCCAAACCTAAACCTAAACCTAAACCTAAACCTTAACCTAAACCTATAACCTTAACCTAAAACCTAAAACCTAAACCTAAAACCTAAATGTATTCTCAAATCCGTAAACCTAAACCTACATCTAATCCTAATCTCAACTCTCTAACCTAAACCTAAACCTAAACTTGAAAACCCAAACCTAAACCCAATCCCGAACCCGAACCCGATTTCCTAAACCTAAACCTTAACCTATTCTCAATTCCCTAAACCTATAGCTTATAACATAAACCTAAACCTTAACCTAAACCTAAACCTAAATCTTAACCTATACCTATAACCTTAACCTAAACCAAAACCTATGACCTAAAACCTTAACCTATAACCTAAACCTGAACCTAAACCTATAACCTTAACCTTTACCTAAACCTATAACCTTAACCTAAAACCTAAAACCTAAACCTAAACCTAAAACCTAATTGTATTCTCAAATTCCTAAACCTAAACTTACACCTAATCCTAATCTCAACTCTCTAACCTAAACCTAAACCTAAACTCGAAAACCCAAACATAAACCTGATCCCGAACCCAAACCCGAACCCGATTTCCTAAACCTAAACCTTAACCTATAACCTATAACCTAAACCTTTAACCTATAACCTAAACTTAATTCCCTAAACCTTAACCTATAACCTAACCTAAACCTTAACATATAACCTAAACCTAAACCTAAACCTAAACCTAAAACATAAAACCTAAACTTAAACCTAAAACGTAAATGTATTCTCAAATCCCTAAACCTACAACTGGAGTCACAAACGGCAATAGGGAGAATCTTTTGGCGATTTCACAACCCGCCTGGTGAGTACCCAAGTTTGTATTTGGGTCACGTTATTTACAATATCTGAATTTCTTCTAGCCATACTTGCAACTTGAATTATTTCATGGGTTCTGGGATTTGAAATTTAGCAAATGTCTAACCATTTTTAAAAGAACACTACCATAAAAAATTTCTATATCGGCAGTGTCTTAATGCTTGGTTTTTCCCCATTTTCATCTACATATCATTCATGGGGCAACTAATGGAAAATCCGAACCGTTCTATACCGGCAAAGTAAACATACATTAAGTTTCTTCCTGTCCTATGCAGGGCTTTGACAAACTGAAAGAGACAGTTGAGAAGTGGGAGGGCATAACAAAGGCACCAGCATGATTTAATCTGAAGCTTTTTGCTGACAAAGACACATATGAAGCCATAGATGAACTTGCAAAGTTGCAGAACAAGATTGCTCACCAGCTGGCCATGGAAGTCATCCGCAACTGAAATGAAAGTGTTTCTCTTGCCTTGCTTCAATCTAAGGCAGCTCATATGAGGCTAGAGAATGGTTTTTAGTTCACCATTGCTGAATGGTCTTGTAACTCTTTACCATTAGTAATTGCTTCAATCTGAGGCAGCTCATATGTGATTGTAATTGAATAAATGAATGATTATGCAGGTGATAATTGAATGAATGAGTGATTGTAATTGAATGAATGAATGATTATGCAGGTAGTAATTGAATGAATGAATGATTATTAAAAAAATAATTTAACGTCGGCTATAGCTACGGATATTAACCATAGCTGTTATAAAATTCGGGATATTGCTACGGATCCAACATTACTTTTGGCTACCAATAATATCCGTAGCTATAGGTTTTTTGGCTACAGAAAAATTTACTACGGATTATATCTGTAGCTATTTTAACCTATTGCTACGGATTAAATCCGTAGCCATAGGTTTTAGACCTATTGTTTTGGGACCTACGACGACGGTCATGCCACGGACGTGCTACAGATTGAATCTGTAGCTATAGGTCTATGGCTACGGATTAAATCCATAGCCTTTGCCCATTTTTCTGGTAGTGAGGGAGTTCTTCGGTTTGGAAAGAAGGGGAAGCTCACGCCGAGATTCATTGGCCCATTCCAGAGACTTGATCGAGTGGGGGTGGTAGCATATCGCCTTGCTTTACCCACACCACTCGTAGGCGTGCACAACATATTTCATGTGTCCATGCTGAAGAAATACGTTCCTGATCCTTCCCACATTATCAGGTGAGAGTAGGTACAGTCTACATATGTACTGCGATCGACGCGTATCTTAGACAGGAAGGAGCAGGTGTTGCGCAGTAAGGTTATTCCGCTGGTGAAGGTATTATGGACGCATCACACTAAGGAAGAGGCTACTTGGGAAACTGAAGCCGAGTCCGCAAGAACTACCCTCAGATTCTTGAGGAGTACGAGAAGGTACTAATTTTGAGGATAAAATTTTCTTCAAGGGGGGTAGATTGTAACATCTTGAAAAAATCTGTACAAAGACCCGAGTATCACCTCAGGCAGAAATCACTCAGGACCAATTCCTTTAGAAATTAAACGAGAATTAGTTAGTGCTACGCTAGAGTACCTGTAAAATTATTACTACCCACTTTATATATGATCTGCAAGACTCAAGACGTGCAGAAGCATCGGTACTGCATTACCCTGAAATCTAGGATCAATCTCTAAACCCGGTTGCTCTCGGGAGCACCTTGAGACTCCGTATCGGACCTGGACCGCGTGTCGAAAGTTCGATTACTGCGAAACCATACGGTTAGAACCGCATTCCTGGACTTGACAACCACCTCGGAAATCCAGTCCTAACGGTACTAAAAAATGCACAACTTGAGCCTGGAGTGAAGTGTGTGAGAAATGTGAATACCTTTAGAAAGTGAACTGAAACTTAAGTGAATTGAGTGATTCACTTGCAGACCAAATCTAAGGATTCAGACCATTGGAATCTGACCTAATTACACTCTTGGATCAGAAAAAATTTTCAACACATGTCAATACACTTGTGGCCCATCGAGTATCGGTGACCGTTGAACTGAAACTGGTCTGCCACGGTCGATCTGTAAATTCGATCGGATCAAAAATTTAACTCGACCTAGATCCAATATCAGGGAGCTTAAGTCCGACCGCATGCAGATAAGGGGCCTCCAGAAGTGCTCCGTTGGTGTGGAATAGATGGGTTTTGACTATAACCTAAGTATACCATGGCCCTGGGGCTATTGAGCTCACGTTTGAGCCTATATAAGGGTCTTAAACCCTCTCTCTCTCATTCCATACGAATTTGAAAAACCCTAAGAGAGAGAAGAGAGAAAAGATAAGAGAGAAAGTGAGAGAGAGAGTCGGCGTTTCTTCATGGGATTCAATCCTGCCGCTCCACATGCTTAACCACCATTCCTATATCGTTATTCTGACGATTCCGATTCCGTTCTTAGGTAAGTAAACCTAACCCTAATCTGTTTTAGGGTTTTCAATAGTGTAAGTGATGAAATAGCTAACCTATTTCATGTTATAGGTTGTTGTGGTGCCGTAGACAAAGACTTAGCTTTTAAACTGAGTTCGTTACGAGTCTACCGGCGAAAGGTGCGGACTATAAATGTTTAGGTTATGGTTTTCAAGGCTTTCAATGTTAGTTAATGATTTATGACTGACTTGAATGCTGTCATATGCTTAGATACGATGTTTTCCGCATTTTACACATATATGAACTATGTTGAATATATTGAAATCCACGTGTTGTTGATATGTTCGAATGAATATGGAATTATGATTCGTGCTTGCCATGATTATTGATTGTAAATGCATGATCGTTGTATACGGGGCATCTCCTTTGTGAAAGGATTTGCTATAATATATGTTTTAACTAAGTTATTACATGTATGTAATATGTGTAGTCTAAGTGTTTGATAAAATGCCTCAATGAGGAATACTTGTTGAAATGCATGTAATGAGGGTGTTGAGATAGGATTCTCAATTCCCTTAACTACGGCTATAGTGTCTTTTATGTGACTTATATCACTACTACATGCTTTATAGTTGAAATGCCTATGTATGCTAACATGTACCCTATGTGTTTGTTGAAATGCCCATGTGAGATCTGTATTTGATTTCAGTTGCCACATGCTGTTTGGCTTAATGTGAATGCTATTGTTTGGAATGTGATTGGGGCTACGACGTAGTCTAGGCAATCAGTAATGGTTTACGATAAGTGGTCGTACTACTTAGTCACGACAGACGCCCAATAAATCTGAGTCGTACGCTGCTAGTCGACGGTGGTTAGGCCACGCGGAGTGCTTACGCGCTCCATGTCGATCGGCTCGACGTATGCTCATACTAGTCGAGCTTATCAAGCAACCCGATTGACCCAATGTATGTTCACTATGTATGGATGCTAAAACTTACTAGTGGAAACCCCGTTAACCTTAGTACCTCGATCTGTTAAGACTCATGAGCTGGATATGGTGGTATGGGACACCGTGGTCGAGTTGTCGGCCTACGCTGGGGTGACGAGCCTCCCCGTAGTGACCAGTGAGCAACATCACCTCGTGAGCCGAATACGTTGGTATGAGACACTGTATTCGAGTTGTCGACCTACACTGATCAGGTGATGAGCCCTTTGTAGTAACCTCGAGCATACCCTGAGACTGCGTTGAGGCGACGAGCCTTTCCGTAACAACTAGAGTATAAATTAGGCCTACACTGATCAGGTGACGAGAACTTTGTAGTGACCTAGAACCGCAACTTCGTATGAGATTTACTAGGACTGACGACCCTAGAATGGATCATTGTTTGGGAATTGATATAAGGGAGGTACCTTAGCTTCCCAATCCTGCTGTATGAAAAGGTCTAATAAGAACTCGGTAATCATGTTCATGCACCGCATTGCATGTGCCTTTGGCGTTGGAGTTGAGCACTGTGGAAGGGATGCATGCCGTGACCATGAGATGAAGTTCGCAGAGGGAGTGCAAGCGAGGGCATACATCATTAATACATAACATCCTTGTATTAACCAGATTACTTAGGAATGCTTGTTGTATTGCTTTATCATTATTGCTTTACTGAATTGATAACATGTTAACCTTTGCTTTATAGCTCCTCTGAGTTGATTACTCACTCCCACGTTCCAGGATGGTGTTGTGCACACCAACCAGATTCTGTCTTAACTGTAGGTGGTGGCGATGCCTATGAGGCGGAGCCAGACTTCGAGGATGAGGAGGGGGCATTCTCCTACATGCAGTTATCGGGCGGGTTCATGTGAGTCGTGTCCTGATCACCGGGGCTACAAGGACACTGATTAGATGCCCTTACACTGTTATTCTGTATTTTGGAGCACACATGTATATTCATTTTGTACATTTTGAGAGTATACATGTATATATTTAACCTGGTAACATGATCACACTTTAGAGACATACTACAGTTCATATATCTTATACATGTATTACAGTCTTCCGCTTGCAAAACTCACTTGTCTCTGGAGTATGATATGCTGTTTTGGTATAATCCCATTCATGTTTAATGCACTAATACAGACAACATTTAATTATCATTATTTATGTTGCATAAGTGATGTGTTGGGATTCGGGAGTTGGGCCTATGCTCGACCCCCGATTTTCAGGGTGTTACACTTTACTAGAAAGGTATGAGCTTATTTAATGAAGAATAAATCTGATGTATTTGCCATTTTTAAGTCATGAAAGGTTATGGTTGAAAAATAGTGAGGACGACAACTGAAAGTTTTGTGGACCAATAACAACAAAGAGTTTACTTTGAAGGAATTTAATCTGTTTTGTAAGAATGAGAGGATTGCGAGGCATAACAATGTAAGGTATACACAAGAGCAGAATGATGTGGTGGGGCACGCGTATGAATTATACTCCTTTGGAAAGAGCCTGAAATATGCTAAGTAATGTTGCGTTAGGTAAGGAGTTATAGGTTGAGGTCGTTAACATGACTTTCTATTTAGCGAATCATTCCCCATCCATGATGATTAATTGTAAAATTCTAAAAAATGTATGGAGTGGTTAGGAAGTTGACTACTCGGGGCTACAGATTTTTGGTTGCGATGCTTATTCTTATGTACCGTCGGTTGGGAGAGATAAGCTAGACCAAAGGGTTAAAAAAAGTACCTTTATTGGCTATGGTGATGGATTGAAAGGGTACAAGCTGTGTTACCAGGTTTCAGAAAATCATATTTAGCTGTGATGTCAAATTCGATGATAGTTCCTTGTATCAGAAGGATGAGCATAAGGAAACTGAAAAATCAGTTGTTGATGTGAAAATAAACAAAGGCAAAATATTTGAAGAAGCCGAGTCGTAGGAAGAGGTACAGAAAGAGGTGGTGGCACCACCTGTTAGGAGAAATTCACTGAGAAATCGTAGAGTACCGTTGAGATACAGAGATGACTTTAATGTTGCATTTACTCCCATTACAAATGTAGGGATCCGTCTACCTTATAAGAAGCATTAGATGATGCAGATGGTGATAAGTGGATGATGCCAATGCATGGTGAGATGGATTCTTTATACAAGAACAAAATGTGGGAGTTGGTGGAGCGTCCCTTTGGAAGGAAAGAGATTGGATGCAAGTGGATTTTCTGAAAGAAACTGGATAGGTACAAGGCAAGATTAGTTACGAAGGGATATGATAAAAAAGAAGGTATTAACTTTGGTGAGATATTCACGCCAATTGTGAAGCAGGTATGTATTAAATTCGTGTTGGCGTTGGTTGTCCAATACAATATAAAATTAGAATAGTTAGATGTGAAGACAATTTTTCTCCACGGGTAATTTACATGAAGCAACATGAATGGTTTGAGGTAGATAGAGCAGAGAATAAAGTTTATAGGTTGAAAAGGTCGTTGTGCGACCTAAAATAGCCACATAGGTAGTGATATAAAAAATTTAAAATTTTCATGATCAGTCAATAGTTTATTAAAAGCAAATTCAGTCATCATGTCTATTTCAAATCACGAAGTAATGGGGAATTAATTATACTGGTATGATATGTTGATGAAATGATTATTGCTAATCATAACATGTCTGAAATCATCACATTAAAGGCTCAGTTATCCAGGGCATTCGGGATGAAAGATCTGGAGGCTGAAAAAAGGATTCTCGGCATTGATGTACACATGGACAGGGAAAGCATGATATGGTTATCTCAGGAGGAGTATCTTAAGAAGGTCTTGGTTAAGTTCAGACTTGATAAGGCTAAACTGATTAGCACATCCCACGCTACTTACTTTCGACTTTTTTCGAAATAATGTCCTACGTCTAATGAAGATAATCAATAAATGTCTCGTGTGCCCTATTTGAGCGTGGTTAGCAGTCTTATGTACACCATGGTCTATACTAGACTAAATATTTCACATGCAGTGGGTATTGTAAGTAGATACATGTCAAATCACGACAAGCAACAATGAGAGGCAGTAAAATGGCTACTTCGTTATATATATGGTACGACTGACTACGTGTTGTATTCAATAAATCTGAGGAGAAACTAGTAGGTTATGTGGATGCCGATTATGCTAGTAATGTAGATGATAAAAGGTCGACTTTCGGTTACTCGTTTGTGTTAGCGGGTGGAGTGATCAATTGGATGTCGAAGCTTCGGTCTGTGCACACTCTTTCCACAACTGAAGCTGAGTATATGGTGGTGACATAAGCATTTGAGAAAGTGGTTTGGTCGAGATGTATGATGAATGAGTTGGGGCTTTAGCAGGAAGCCGTGCCTATGCATTATGACAATGAAAGCGCAATTAGTTTGGCGAAGAACTTGATATACCATTCCCAGACTAAACACATTGATATTCGTCATTATTTTATCTGACAGATGTTAGAGGAAGAGATTATTACTCTTAAGAAGATTCATACCTGCGAAAATCTGACTGACATACTTACAAAAGTAGTTCCCACATAGTAGTTTAGGTTTTGCTCAATTTCTTTGGGCCGAAGTAATGGTAAAGCTATATTGACGTTTTGATATGGTGATGACAACGTAGAGCAGTGGAGCTAAGACATTAAAGGTACGATAGAGATTGTTGTCCAAGTGCCTTTAATTTGTCTAGTAGAGTTCGGTTAACCGAACTCTAGTAGGGTTGACTGAACCTCCCTGTAATGTTCCCAGTCGACCGAGGTTGGATTCCGATCGATCGAGAATCCCTATGATGATTTTGGTCGGCCGAAGGTTAAGTATAGTCTTCCGAACATAATGCAGAAATTTTAAAAAGTGCAGGTTTTGTTTCGAATTTTATATGAAAGACTATATAAGACTGTAATATGAAATTAGGGTTAATTTGTGTATTCTAGAAAGAACTTATACAATTTCTAAGGTTTGCAAAGAAAAAGTTAAGAATTTTTTTCTTTATAAATTATTTCATCTATTATAACTTTTTGATTATACAGTGGATTATTTGTCACTTGGTACCGTGATTTTTTCTGTAACAGTTTTCCACCTACAATGTACATATATCTTTGTGAGTATTTGATTTTTGTTTTTCTATTCGTATATTTAATTTGTTTTAAAGTTACTTCCTTACGTTAGATATGTGGCCGCCGCGAACGCTAAAACCGTGGGCTCACTGGTGCAAAACCCGAGTATATTGTATGTCCTCCACGGGTTCAGGACCGAGTTCATGTACCCCATTAGAGGACTATACGTTCTAAGGTTCCTCGGCAACTTTCATTCTTTTTTACATTTTTACCGTCCTCTTGTCGATGGTCTTTTACACGAACGATTCCAAAATGCCACGTGTCCACCAATAGACATGCACCGTTGATTCTCTCAAATTATACACGTGTCTTCTGTTCATGCAATCGTCAGCGTCCACTGTATGCATGCGTCAACATGTGATGGTTGCTCAGCCCGTTGACATCACATCATCTATAGCTAACACGCACATGGTTGAAATTTTGGATGCCTTATGCGCACGTGATATTTATTTATATTAGATTGTGGGGAATGATCTTGTCCGTAGGTTATATACCCAAGATCAGTGTATAAATCACGACCGTTCATCTGATACATGTGGCTGTCATTTGTAATTGTAAAAAATTGTGGGTCAGATATTGAAAGAGATCACAGTCTAGAAAATTCAAAAAATGGACCATTAATCTCACGGTCTGGATCAATGTGCAGGTCTACGGATTGAACGGTTGATATAATTTATACATTCCGTAGTTTACCCAAGAAATCATTCTTCCTAAGTTGCGTTTAGGCGACTATCATAAAAATTTAAGGGAAATTTCCTACTGTACGACCTATTTATGGCTCACCAGCCATTTTAAGCCCACTTCTTTTTAAGCTTCCAAGAATACCCCCTGTGTACGGGCGACTTTTCAAGGGACCAAAATACCCCCGATCATTCGTTCCTTCCGGAAGGTCGATTGGCTGGTGTGCGAAGACGAGCGCTGACGCTCCTCGACATGGCCACAAAATAATGTATTTATTATATCCACACCGTTCATCCATATTTCGAGATCATTTCAGATCATTATGGGAAAAAAAGAATTATATCGAAAGATCAACTGGACCACACCACAAATAGCAGCGGGAAACTTGATTTTCACTGTTAAAAATTTCGTACGGCCCACCATAACATATATTTTCCATCCAATCTATTCATAGGGTGACAAAGACCTGGATGAAGAGGAAAAAAAAATTTTCATGTTGATCTAAAACTTCTGTGACTTCTAAAAGGGTTTCAATTGTAGACGTTCAATCCTCCACTGCCTTTTATAGTGTGGTCCACTTGATAGCTACATCTGTCTTATTTTTCTTCTCAAGCCTTAACACAAGTTCACCAAATAGATGGACGGTTTGGATATAACACATACATCATAATGAGACCCACAAAAAGCGATGGGGATTACCATAGGGAAAAAAGAAAAAAAAGAAAAAAAAACAGCCCGACCCGCAAACCCGGACGACCCCGACTCGCTGTCCCACCTGTGTAAATTTTTTTTACCACAAGGAGAGCTTTTTCTCTAATACATATTTTTATAAATATGTATATATAAGCATATAAAATTTTTTTTCCTTCTTTTTATTGATTTCTTTCTTTATTCATTAATAAATATATCTCTTAAACCAAAATGAGTTACTTGACATATCGTATAGGATTTTGGGGTAGGAGATGCTATTTTAACTAACCAACCTACTTATTTTTCAAGATTCCATTGGGTCGATGGTCGAAAATCCATTTCATTCACTTCGGTCAATTCCACCGCATTTCATGGTCAATTAGCTTCACTTCATGGTCAATTCCAGTGATTCCCCTACACTTCATGGTCAATTCCATGCATTTCACGGTCAATTTCCTTTTCTTCACCGTCAATTCAATACATTTCACGGTCAATTCCCTTCACTTCACGGTCAATTCCATGCATTTCACGGTCAATTCCCTTCATTCACGGTCATCTCCATTCATTTCACGGTTAATTCCGATGATTCCCCTTCACTTCACAGTCAATTCTATGCATTCACGGTCAATTCCCTTTACTTCACGGTCAATTCAATGCATTTCACGGTCAATTCCCTTTACTTCACGGTCAATTCAATGCATTTCACGGTCAATTCCCTTTACTTCACGGTCAATTCAATGCATTTCACGGTCAATTCCCTTTACTTTACAGTCAATTCAATGCATTTCACGATTAATTCTCTTCACTTCACGGTCAATTCCATGCATTTCATGGTCAATTCGCTTCACTTCACGGTCAATTCGATGCATTTCACTGTCAATTCCCTTCACTTCACGGTCAATTCGATGCATTTCACGGTCAATTCCCTTCACTTCATGGTCAATTCCCTTTACTTCACGGTCAATTCGATGCATTTCACGGTCAATTCACTTCACTTCACGGTCAATTCGATGCATTTCACGGTCATTTCCCTTCACTTCACGGTCAATTCCATGCCTTTCATGGTCAATTCCCTTCACTTCAAGGTCAATTCCATGCATTTCATGGTCAATTCGCTTCACTTCACGGTCATTTCCATGCATTTCACGGTCAATTCTCTTCACTTCACGGTCAATTTTTAATGGTGGGCATTCAGTCACTAGTGGTTCACCTGCGATTTGGATTTGCTTCAATTTTGGGTTCATGCTCTAAAATGACTTGGCAAAATGGATCGACAATGTGTATACAACCAAGTCAAGTGGACTTGGCCAAGTTTTGAGTCAAGTTAACAAGCTCTAGGGCTATGGAATGAGTGCTACACTAGAAAGTTTTATGTGCAACTTCCAATGTTCCTGGAATTATCAGAGGTTGGCTTGTATGTATAACTTCTTAGATTGATTGCTTGCACTCATTAATGTTATTGTCCAAGGCACTATAGGGCCTTCTTCTCCTTCTACAGTCCATTGCTTGCACACATTAACTTGTTATTATTGTCCAAGGAACTATAGGGCCCTCAAGCATCAGGACATGTATGCTGCTTTGATGCTGTCCATATTACTGGGCCCACGTCTTGGAGCCATAGATTGTTCTACTTGCCCACCATGGATGGACTATTCCCAAATATTCCAGATCGAAAGTTCCCAACTCTTTGATCAGTGGCCTACAAATGGGCAATTGACAACAGAAAAATGGACAAGGACTTGGATAGATAGGGTCTTCCTATTTGAAAGATTCTAGGCCATCCCCCATCTACAATGAAGTGAACACCGGAATGAAGTGAAAGCACAAATATCAACTCAATACAAAACTTCTGCAACTCTTAATAAGTTTTTAATAGTGGGCGTTAAATGGATGGACAAGACTGGATAAAAAAAACATAAATCATGGTGGACCCCAACCCGGTCGACCTCGAATTGCTGTCCAGTAACTCGGTCGACCGGGTTGGGACCCGGTCGACCTCGACTACCTATCCTACAAAGAAATGGGGTCGACCGGGTAACTGGACAGTAATTCGAGGTCGACCGGGTTAGACCTGGTCGACTGGGTTGGTTATGTTTTTTATCCAATCTGTCCATCCATTTTACAAGTTGCGTAGGTCTTAACTCAGACTTTATGGGGCCCACCTTGATGTACATGTTTTATCCATGCCGTCCATTCATTTTGCAAGATCAATTTAGGGCATGAGTAAAAAAATGAGGTAGATCCAATACTTATGTAGTCTTTTAGAAGTTTTCAATGGTAGACATTCAATCTCCACTGTTTTCTATTATGTGGCCCACTTGAGCTTTGGATCTACTTCATGTTTGGGTCCATGATCTTAAATCATTTAAACAAATGAATGAACAATATGGATATAAAACTCATACACCAAGGTGGGTCCACAAGGTTTTGGCTTAGACTAGTTTGAATTTTGGTTTTCGAGGTGAAATTCCACCACCATTCCAACCTCCATTCCAAACACGCGTGAAGAAAAATGATTACCCATTTACCTCTAATTTATAATGGTTATAATAAATCAAACAGGCCATAAACCCTTGATTGGTCTGCTTTGATTGTCTAGTTCTTAGATGATCTTTATAATGAGCCACAGCCAAAAGATTATACCACTGGTTGAGAAAAATCCAACTCATCACAGTTTTTGTACACTCTAGGGGAACGGTAGTGCAGATCCAATGGGTAGGATTAACTAATCATTGGAACCTTTTACCATTGGTTTATACTTGATCGATGTAGCTCATGAATTAGTTCGAATCGGTCAAAACATTCGATGATCTCTAAGGCAATTAGGTTCTCACATACACTATGATTTGTCCACCGCAGTAGTGTGACAAGTATCACTCAGATTTTGAAAATATTACAAAAATATCTTGAAAAATACACCAAAAGGTGTCATCGTGATATTTTTAAGATATGGGTAGATTTTAAAATATGGCATTTTTATGTCAATTTTCACGATCATTTCGCTTTACTTCACGGTCAATTCCATGCATTTCCCTTCACTTCGTGGTCATTTCACGGTCATTTCCCTTCACTTCACGGTCATTTCGATGCATTTCACGGTCAATTTCGGCGAATCCACTTCACTTCACGGTTAATTCCATGCATTTCACGGTCAATTCCCTTCACTTCACAGTCAATTCGATGCATTTCACGGTCAATTCCCTTCACTTCACGGTCAATTCCATCCATTTCACGGTCAATTTAGGCAAATCCGCTTCACTTCACAGTCAATTCCATGCATTTCACGATCATTTCCCTTCACTTCATGGTCAATTCGATGCATTTCATGGTCAATTCCTTTCACTTCATGGTCATTTTCATGCATTTCACGGTCAATTTCGGCGAATCCACTTCACTTCACAGTCAATTCCATGCATTTCACGGTCATTTCCCTTCACTTCATGGTCAATTCGATGCATTTCATGGTCAATTCCATTCACTTCACGGTCAATTTAGGCGAATCCGCTTCACTTCATGGCCAATTCCATGCATTTCACGATCATTTCCCTTCACTTCATGGTCAATTCGATGCATTTCACAGTCAATTCCCTCCACTTCATGGTCATTTCCATGCATTTCATGGTCAATTTTGGGGAATCTGCTTTACTTCACGGTCAATTCCATGCATTTCACGGTCATTTCCCTTCACTTCACGGCCAATTCGATGCATTTCACGGTCAATTCCCTTCACTTCATGGTCAATTCGATGCACTTCACGGTCAATTCGATGAATTTGGGATAGCCTTGAGTAGAATGGAAATGGAAGATGTAATGTAATAGTAGGATGGAGATTTAACGAAGAAAATGGGTGAAAAGAAGGAATAGGGATGCAAGAGATGAGTTCGGACGTGTATTTGAGTGTAAGGGAGTGAATGGAGTGAAATGCATGGAATTGTCCGTGAAATGCATGGAATTGACCGTGAAGTGGAGGGAATTGACCGTGAAATGAATTGAATTGACTGTGAAATACATAGAATTGACCATGAAGTGAAGGGAATTGATCGTAAAATGAATTAAATTGACTGTGAAGTGAAGGAAATTGACCGTGAAATGCATGAAATGAATTGGATTTATAGCCAACACTGAACCATCCATTTGATCACCAAACATGCATCTAAATTGCTTATGTATCTCGTGAAACGAGTCCATCATTCAATGCTAATAATATGATCATGAAGAAATTTTGAATCCACCCAGCGGTCCAGATCGATGATTAGGCTGTTCACTTCTCTGCAAAACTGCGATTTTTTAAAATTTAAATACACCCATCGTGTACCAGAGCATTTCTCCAACACTATATAATACTCTGGAAGGGTATGTTGGATGATACTGATGCACCCATATTCCGTACACATGGTTCCACTGTGAGTCAATCTGGACGGTGGACCACACAACTCATGGACCCCACATTTCTTTTCCAATTGAAGGACTACCCATGTCCCTGTCAAAAAAATGCAGCAAACAGCACCCACGTCTGTGCCGTGAGACCCCGGCCTGGGGCCCACCTTGATGTATACGCTACGTATCCACACCGTCCATCCGTTTTTCCAGATCATTTTAGGGTGATATCCAAAAAAAGAAGGAGACCCAATTATTAGGTGGACCATAACATAAGAAACAGTGGTGATTGACCGTCCTACTATTAAAAAATTCTTAGGGCGCACATTAATGTTTCAGTTGTGACTATTTACCATCCAATCTGTTGATAAGGTCACATTATCCTTCATGAAGGGAAAAAACAAATATCAGCTTGATCCAAAATTTTTGTGGCCCATTAATGGCCAATCACCACTGTTTCTTATGGTATGGTCCACTTGATAATTGGATCTGCTTCATTTTTCGGATAACGCCCTAATATTGTCTGGAAAAACAGATGTACAGCGTGGATACGTAATACATACATCAAGGTGGGCCCCACGGTAAGGGCCGCAGTGTCTTGGGTGAGGCAGGGGTATTACGTAATCCGCTCGCCTGTGCCCCACCGTAATGAAATGTTATATCCACGCAACTAATCCATTTTCCAATATTATTTTAGTACATGAGCCAAAAAATTGAGGCAGATCCAGATCTCAGGTGGACCACACCACAAGAAAAGGTGGTGATTGAATACCCACCATTAAAAACTTCCTAGGGTCCACTGTGACGTTCATCTGCCATCCAACCTGTTGATTATGTCAACATATACCTGGATGAAAGGAAAACACGAATATCAGCTTCATCCAAAACTTTTGTAGCCTCCAAGAAGTTTTTAATGGTATCCATTCAATCAACACTGTTTCTTATAGTGTGATCCACCTGAGAAATGGATCTGTCTCTTTTTTAATCTCATGCCTTAAAATGAGCTGGAAAAACTGATGGACGGCATGGATAAAATATATACGTCATGGTTGGGCCCATAGAGCTTGTCCATTGTCACACAACACCCGCGTTGGTTAGGGGTATTTTGGGCATGAGCCAAAACATATAGGAACATTCTCTATCTATTTTCTTACCATTAGAAAATGTCATCCACCATCCCCTTTCACCTCCATCATCTATAAATAACTCTCCTGATAACCTCATATTCATCACAACCAAAGCTCTCTCTCTCTCTCTCTCTCTCTCTCTCTCTCTCTCTCCCCCTGATGGACCAGGTGATGACATTGGCAGGCCAGCACGCGTTGGTGATCTTCAGCAACAGCTCATGTTGCATGTGCCACGCCATCAAAAGGCTCTTCTGTGAGCTTGCAGCCCATGCAACTGTTTATGAGCTCGACCAGGACTCCAGGGGAAATGAAATGGAGAAGGTGTTGGTCAGGCTACTAGGCCGTAACTCACCTCTACCGGCTGTGTTCATAGGTGGTCAATTGGTGGGCTCTACAAATGAGGTGATGTCTCTTCACCTCAAGCCTGAGGGAGGAAGAAGCCGTTTGATAACACTCCTAAAAGAAGCAGGAGCTATCTGGCTGTAGTGCAATCTGAATTCTGCTATGTTACTATATAAAAGAGTAATTCGCACACGCACACACATTTAGGATAGAGTTTCTTACACATTTCTTGAAAAAAAGACTACTTTCAACATTTTACATCTTAGTTAAAGTTATATATGGAGCCTTAAGTTGATGGTTTAAGTTGATAAAAAGATATGGAGGACTTGAAGTCCTTTATCATAAGTTATCATAAATTAGGGTTTTGGCTAAGAGCCTAGTGTATTGATGGGCGTCCTGTTCTCTTTGGATTTATAGAGTGGAAGTTGGTCCCACTTGCTTTTTTTTCCTTTTTTTTTTGGGTTTGCTTATTGTTTTTAAAAGATGCTCATTCACACACTCATATGCACTCACACCATAGAGGGATTCACCACAATGGGTACTCGAACCCATGACCTCGTATTGAAACTATTGTGAATATACTACCAAGGCATGAGTAAGGATCCAGTCCCACTTGATCTTACTTTCATGGTGGTGCGATCAAATGGGGCCCACTTCATCAATTGGGAACTTTTTGCTCCCTATTTGTCTGTCTGGCCTTGGATGGATCTCTTGACAAAGCTCTTATTGATTTAAAAAAGTGTTAGTAGACCATGCTAAAGAATGGTGGCTACTTATGGTCAATGAGGCCGTAGCCAATGAAATCTTTTCCATGTGGCCCATCTCTAAGAGGGTCTGATATTGCAATGACCTGAATCACCACATGTCTAGAGTTAATAGTGGTAGAGTATCAATGGCAAGCAATACTAGTAATTTTTTCTGACTGGGCCATTTCCTATACAATTCCAACATCATAACATGACGCGAAATCCACTACTGCATGTGGGTCCAGGGTGGTAGACCCCACCCAGCAATGAATCAATGGTAAAAAATGGTCTGTCCCCATGAGGCTTATCTGATGCAATTCCTAAACACAAATATATGATGCAAGATCCATCCGTACATGTGGGCTGTACCTCCTCTTTTAATCTAGACCGTCCACCTGATGGGTCAAACTTACTGAAGGAACGGTTTAAATTCAACGGTCAAAAGTCCCTCAGGAAAATGTTTACTGTCCAAGTAGAACCATCCTTTGGGCCATGGGTAATCCAATACATCATTTGATCATGACGAATAATAGATGATGCATCCACTTCCATTATTATTATTTTTTTTTTAATACGCTGTGGACAAAAGTGCTAAGCATATAAATCTCTAACGGCTGAGATCAAATACACCTCAATGTATGGTTAAAAAAGCTTCCACCTCCCACATACAGCTGTTGTATCACGTGTACTTGACATCTGATCCATCAAAAATGTTGTCCCACCTTGAAGATCATTGATCACAAAAGATTAGACCGATCCACTCTTCATGTGGTCCACATGTTGGCCATCCATTCTTTTCTTTGTTGTACCCAAGTGATGGACAGATCAGCTTGATTTTTGGGTGAAGTGATCTTCAAAGGGCCCCAAGCTTTTCAATGGCTCAGATGACATATACGTGTGGGATGGTCACCAGGTGTGCAAAGTAGAAAGGCAACTTTACCATACATGGGGGTGTATGTGATTATTCCTCCGCGTGAAAAATCAAGCTCAAGTGTTTGTAAGAATATTTAGACCGTGTACTTGTGATAATTCTTGGGATTTTGACCACAAAAGCATTGTGATATTCCCAAATATATATTCGAAGGATTAAATAAATGTGACACCTTTTAGAGAAATGTTGGGACTAAATTACCACCGCTGCCTTCTGCGTTGAGCGTTGAGCCACCGTGTGACAGTGGTGAGAGGGATTCCGATGCGGTGAACACTGTGGGGCTCACTATGGTGTTTGTGAGAAATCCACACCGCTCACATGTTTTTTCACATCATTTTATGGTATGAGCCCAAACTCAGGTAGGTGCAAAGCTCAAATGGGCCACACAACAAAAAACAGTGAATATCGTACACAATAGAAAAGGTCGTGTGGTCCATCTGAGTGTCAAATCTATCTTTTTTAAAAAAAAAAAAAAAAATCTTATGTCTAGACATGATATTCCAAAATTAATGGATGGACTGAATTTCCCACAAATATTACGTAGGGCCCAACATGGCTTACGGTGGTAGAAACTGCTTACAAGAAGTTTTTCTTCCGAATTCCGCATCAATGTAACGTGAGTGATGCGGATCGGGTAACCGGGCTTATCTAGAGATGAATGGTCCCGTGGGGCCCACTGTGGGGCCCACTATTATGTGTATTTTATCCATGTCGTCCATCCATTTTGAAAGATCATTTTAGGGCATGGGCCTAAAAATGAGGCACATCAAAGGCTCATGTGGACCACACCATAGAAAGTAGTGAGATTAAAAATCTACCATTGAAAATTTTTTGGAGGACATGGAATTTTTGGATGTAACTCATTTTTTAGCTCATGACATTAAATTAAATTCTAAATCCAATGGATGGAGCGTATTCAACCATAATCCACAGCATGACTCGTAACCCTTAAAACATGATCCTCGATCCTTACCACATAATATCCATGACCTCGACCCTTATAAAATAACAACCTCGACTCTTATGACGACCTCGACTCTTATAATATTATAACCTTATCCCTTACCATATTATAACCACAACCTGACCCTTATATAATAAACTTAACCTTTACCACATTACATAATAAACTTAACCTTTACCACATTACAACCTCTACCTCGACTCTTATAATATGACAACTTTAACCCTTAACACATTACAACCACGAACTTGACTTTATAACATGACAACCTTGACCCTTAACCAAGGGTGGATCAACATTTTTGGGGGCCTTAGGCAAGTCATAAAAATGAGGCCTTTTAGTTTAAAAAATAAAATAAATTAATAAATTCAAAATTAAATTTGCTTCTTGCCTTTTTAGATGCAAAATTACTAATTAAACTTTTGTATTCAAGTTTACCCAATAAATCAGTTTCGATAGATAAAATTGTTAAATCATTTAATCTATCTTAAATACAATTCACTACTAATAATCTAATTAGATATTGGTGTGCCACTGTACCGTTAGAAAAAAGAAGTTAGAATTTAATTTAGAAAAATGATATTAGAATTTAATTTTTTGAAAACTTAATTAGTAATAAAGTAGGTAGTTGTGGTCCTAGGTTTTAGGAGAAGAATTTATTAGAAATGATGCTATTATTTTGAAAAGAGATGATAGAGTTAGACTGTTATTATTGATAGTGCTAGTTTCTATGATTTGTTTTTTATTTTCAATTTCAAATTTGTAAACTAATTTTTAGATGTCCTTATTTTGTAGGCCTTTTAATAAGTTTTATTTCAAAAATTTTAGGCTTTTTTCTTGTTCTTAATTTTAATTTTAATATAATATAGGACCTTCATAATTAAGAAATTTTAATTTTCCTATAATATAGGGCCTTCATAATTAGGGGGCCTTGGGCGATTGCCTCACCTGCCTACCCCTTAGAGCCGCTCCTGCCCTTACCACATTACAACAATGAGCTCAATCCTGATATCATCACAACTTCGACTGTTAGCATATGACAATGTTGACCAGTCACATGACAACCATGACCCATACCTTGACAACCTCGACCCTTAAAACATGATGACTACGATCCAAACCCTTAACACATGATAGCCACGACCCAGACCCTTAACATATAACAACTACGATCCAAACCCTTAACACATAACCCCAACCCTTAAAAAAGATATATGTTCATTATCTTTTAAGGTAATGCATTACAAAATCTGAATTTTATCTTATACATTGTCTTCCACATGATAATCATAACTATCCTTATCTACCTCAAATTCCTTTTGACAATAACTTCTCTCCATGATGACACCAACCACGACCATTCCTCTCTATCCACAACCAAAAGTGACTTCCATTTATAAGAAAATGCTATTATAAAAAAAAATAAAATACAGAATTTATTTAAAACATCTTTCACATATCAATGACTTACCCATATGTTGGAGAAGTTGATAGCGGTGAACGTACTTGGAAAATACAGTCGAAAGGAGTGGTGGTAGGTCATTGGAAAATATTTTTGAAAAGTAAAAAAGAAGCCTCAGGAAAGCTGTAAAGAAAGAAGAAAAAGAAGCCTCATACAGATACCAAGTTCCAAGGACAGGGGCAATTTGGTCCCTTTTTTTCAAAAACATATCAGATGACTACCCTAGAAATATTTGAAAGTTACCGTCCATTTATAGATTTTTACCGTACTTCAATGTTTTTTTTTTTTTTTTCAAAAAAAGGTGGGATGATGCCACCACCAATATATAAATGAACAAGGATATACAACCTTTCGGGCTGGGCCTGACAAAAAGGATTTGGACCCAGCCTATCTATGAGATATATACAAGGCTAATCAGAAAACAGTGAGAAAGAAAGCCAAGGGAAGGCAAGGCAGCAACTAGGAGAGTAGGAGCGACAGATGAAGGCAAGCCGAAGCACCGAAGAGAGCCAGTCCAGTAGGCTGGAGGAAGAGCTGCAGACAGCTCAAGCCTGCCAGGCAAGGAACTAGCCTACACCCATCTTGGGAATGGATTTTCTGATTAGACCTAGGCCCGCCTTATCCAGAGTCATAGAGCCTCTGATCGGTCGAGGGAGTTGGGCACGGGAGAGAAAGAAGGAGATGGGCCTCCCGCCACTAGCAATCTTGGCCAAGCCATCCGCTACTGGGTTGCCTTCTCGAAATGTGTGAGAGAAGTGGAGATTGAGAGACTGCAAGAGACCTTGAACAAACCCTACCTAATACCAGATGTTCCACGTATCCGAAGAGAGAGGATTGGACACCGCGTCATGGATGGTTCTAGAATCTGTTTCGACTTCGATATTGGAAAGCCCCATGTCTTTACATATCTTCAGGCCATCTACCATCGCCTGAGCTAACCGTACTTCAATGTTAGTACGATTAAAATCCCATAATTCTTCAACAATGTGTTTTCAATTTTTTTTTTTTTTTTTTGGGATTTTTTTTTTTCCTTTTTCATAAAATTGCTTGCTTTTAGGTCTATCCACCAAAAGAAGAAGAAGAAGAAGAAGAAGAAGAAGTAGTAGTAGTAGAAAAAATTCAGCTTTTAAAATATCTAAAGTAAACCGCCTAAGTCTTGCCCTATTAGACATCAAGACCCCTGGCTCCGTGTACCGTCTCAATTACCAGCAATTTAATTAAGGCCTGTTTGATTTTCCATGATACATGTAAATCATGGTAAATAAGTAATTATTACTTTTTCACCTTTTTTGAAAATATGAGAGTAATTCCACCTTGAAAATTGAAACAAAAGTGTTGACTTAAAAATGTGGACCCCACCGTAATGTATATGATATATCCGCACCGTCCATCTATTTTATTAGAACATTTTGGAGCATGAACTAAAAAAGGTGAGGTAGATCCAACACTCAAATGGCCCACACGAAAGGAAACAGTGGCCTTAATTCATCCACCATTGAAAGTTATTTTCTTCACTAGGCTTGCATTAAGATTTTTTTTTTTTTTTTTCATCTAACCCGTTCATAGGGTCACACAGACATGGATAAGGGGAAAATGCAAATATCAGCTTGATCCAAAACTTTTAAGGGCCCCAAGAAATTTTTAACGATAGGTGTTCGATTCCCGTTGTTTCTTGTGGTGTGGTCCACTTGAGCTTTGGATCTGCCTCATATTTTTTCTCATGCCATAAATTCGGCTTGCATAACAAATGAGCGGCATGGATAAATAACATACATCACGATGGGCCCCACATTGATGTTGTAAAATTTTCAATTTAAGTGTTAAAAAAAAGTAAGTTGTCACATCCGCATAGGGAAAGATGTGATAATTACCTAGGTAAATAATAATTACCCATCTACATAGTAATTACACTTGAGCCGAAAAATCAAACAAGCCGGAATATTCTTTTCCTTTCTAAAAGAGGAAACGTCCTTTCGTTAATACTTTTTTTTTTACTTTAGTTATGAATGCATGTATTTGCATGTTAGGAGATGGTCCCTGTGATCGTAGGGTCCACTGTGTTCTTTGTGAAAAATCCGAGCTGTGCACCATTTTCCTCATATGATTCTAGGACTTGGGCCCAAAATAATCCAAATCCGAAGCTCAGGTGGGCCACATGACAGGTAGAATGAATATTGAACACATGCAGGCCCTTCAAACCATCGTGGGGCCAAAGAAATTTTAAATCAGATGTAAAAACTGGCTGTTACGTTAAGCTGGGGTGGTAGACTCTCAGGAGTTTACTCTTGCTGGGGTGGTAGACTCTCAGTAGTTTCAACACCCGGTCAAGGGTTCAAGTATCCATAAGTGGTGAAATTCCACAAGCGTGAGTGTGTGTGCGTGTGTTAAAAAAAAAAAAAACCACTAGGAATGACCTTCTGAACAATTGAGAATGCCATTTTAAAAGTTTGGATGGCTTATATATATAAAAAATGATTTATTAATAGTTTCAATGGTGGCAAGCCACCGACATATTTTTTCCAGCCTATTAATTAAAAGGCCACCCTGTCCCACATTTATCTAATATAGAACCTACCTGTGCATTGGATTAGCCTTGATTTTGGGTCCACACCATAAAATTAGATGGTCTTTGGACGAGTCAAATTGGCCCCATCAAGATTTGATGACTAACAGGGCCCTGTCACTTCTCTCATTCCATCAAATTTCATTGGGAGATGGTTGTGGTGATCAAGGGACCGCCGTGTTGTTTTAGAAAAATCCGAGCCATCTACCATTTCCCTCATATGACTTTAGGGCTTGTTCCCAAAATTGGTCAAGATCCGAAGCTCGGGTGGACCACACTTCATGTAAAAATGTATATCGAACAATGGCCATTCAAACCGTCATGGGCCCACAAATGTTAGATGAGGGATAAAATCCAATGGTTACATTGAGCTCATTAGAAATACCATTTCCATGATTTGGATGGCATAAAATAAAAAAAATGAACCATTGATAGTTTAAACATATATAGTAAGCTACCGACCACCTTTTTATGTCATGGACCTACTCGTGCATTGGACAGCTTGAATTTTGGACCCACTCCTTAAAATGGGATGAAAAAATGGTGGATGGTTCCACTTTGCGACAGGCATCCGAAAGTGGGCTCCATCGAGATTTCATGATAACCATTGATGCCTTAGTGCCACCTCTCACTGGGACTCTGATTGGTTGGTGCAGAACAGGGTACTGACATTGGTACTATGTGTACGTGGTAAAGCTCTTTGGGCTTCACCACGATGGATGTGTTTTCCGTCGGTTTTTTCCAAACCATTTTATGGCATAGGCACAAAAATGAGGTAGATCCAATGCTCAGGTGGACCACATCAGAAGAAGCTGTGAGGACAATAATGCCCACTGTTAAAACTTTCCTACAACCCACCTTAATATTTATTTGCAATATAACTTTTTTATAAGGTCAAGTAGACTGGGATGAAGGGAGAACAAATATCAGCTCACCCTAACAAGTTTTCATTGGTAGGTGTTCAATCACTACTGTTTCCTATGGTGTGGTCCACCTGTGATTCAGATATACCTCATTTTTGAACTCATGGCCTAAAATGAGCTAGAAAAATGAATAGAAGATGTGGATCACACACATACATTAAAATGAGCCTCATCAAAACTACAACATGCTCATCCTCGAAATGAGGTAAAACTAGAGCTGGGCTCCGGTCAAGTCGACTTGCTTGACTCATATAGATCCAACTCAATCTGGCCCGAGTAGGTGAGTCGATCCAAATTGAGTTGACTTTGTGTAATTCGAACTCAAACCGTGTTGAGTTTGAGTCACCAGTAACTTGAATAAGCTCGATCCGAAATTCAACTCGGTATTGACTCAACTTGATCCAAAACTCGACTCCTACATATATATTAAAAAAGCTCAGATCCAACATTTTGGATCTTAGATACCATGTTGCTGATGAAGAGGTTGCAATTTTGGCAAGTGAATTTAGTTTTTAAGTTGTGATTTTAGCCCATGGATACATGCTGCACTTGATCCAACTCAGTGGTAACTTGACCCGACTCAGTGCTTGTAATGGGGCGGACTTGGTCTGGATTAGTCCAAGCCAAACCTGGACTCAGATCGGGCCAGTCATGATAGACTTGGTACCAAGTTGGGTTGAGTTTGGGTCAGCCCAAACTCGGTCTGACTCAACTCGATGTCCAGCATTAACTCGATGCCCAGCTCCAGTTAAAACCGTGAAAATAGGTCCTGAGGGGTAAATCCAACTTTTCTATGCTTGACGGCACTTTTCCATTGTGGCCTGTCAATGAGCAGTTTTTTTATGGTATTTGAAAATCACAAGTGATTTATTTTAAATATCTCAAAAGCTGGTTTTTTTCAGTCCATAATTCTAAATGTAAGCAGCTGTATAGTCATAAAGTGAATTGGAATTTTCCAATGAAAAGTCTTTTCCATAACTTTGACATCCTTCACGTATAGTTTATACGCACATGGTTGAAATTTTTGGATGCCTTATGTTGGAAACACATGCGCACGTGACCTTTTTTCTTTTTAAAAAATTCCTATGGCATTGGATATTGGATTGTGGGGAATGATCTTGTCCGTAGATTATATACCCAAGATCAGTATGTAAGCCACCTAAGGTCCATCTGATACATGAGCCTGTCAATCTGTACATGTCAAAATACAGAGGGTCAAATCTTGAAAGGGCTCGATGTCTGAAAAATCCAACCACTAGAGATTGCCAAAAATGGCGTTGATAAAGTACTTTTCAACGGTCGTCAGAAGTCGTTGGCCCGCATTCATAAAAGAAAACCATCAACCTACTGTAATTGGTGTAAACATTAGGTTACTACTCATCCAAAAGATGGCCCACCAATCACACGGTCTGGATCAATGTACAGATGTACGGATTGAATGATAGAGTATGTTGGATCATGCTGATGCACCCATATTCCGTACACATGGTTTCAGTGTGAGTCAATCCCCACCGTTGATTCCCCTCTTCTTCTTTTTTTTATTTTTTATTTTTTTGCCCAGCTGAAGCGCCTGTCCCTATCCCTGTCAAAAAATGATACGAGGTTATTTTGGGCATGTACGAAAATATACAGGAACATTCTCTTTCTATTTTCTTCCGTTAGAAAATGTCATCCACCATCCCCTCCAGCATCTATAAATAACTCTCCTCACAACAACCTCATATTCATCACAACCAAAGCCTTCTTAGCTTTCTTTCAATCAAATTTCCAATCTCTCTCTCTCTCTCTCTCTCTCTCTCTCTCTCTCTCTCTCTCTCTCTCTCTCTCTCCATTGTTAGGATGGACCAGGTGATGACATTGGCGGGCCAGAACGCGTTGGTGATCTTCAGCAACAGCTCATGTTGCATGTGCCACTCTATCAAGAGGCTCTTTTGTGAGCTCGGTGCCCATGCAGCAGTTTATGAGCTTGACCAAGAACCTAAAGGAATAGAAATGGAGAAGGCGTTGGTCAGGCTACTAGGTCGTAGGTCACCTCTACCAGCTGTGTTCATTGGTGGTAAGACGGTGGGCTCTACCAATGAGGTGATGTCTCTTCACCTCAAGCCTGATGGAAGTAGGAGCCGTCTGATAACGCTCCTCAAAGAAGCAAAAGCTATTTGGCTGTAATGCAATATACAATTTCTGCTTTAATATCATGTAAAGAGCAAGTCATATGCATATATAAGATAAGAGTTTCTTGTATATTTCTTGAGGAAATAACTACTTATGGATGCTTTAGGTCTTAGTTATGGATTAAAGTTATATATGGAGTCTTAAGTTGAGGTTTAAATTACCATTAGTTAGGGTTTTGGCCAAGAGAAATGTTTCTTTTGAAAGTTAAATGGGGTGTTTTGAATGTGAAATATAATGTTTTCTATTTATCTTTGTATATGTTTTTGCATTCTAAGCTGAAATGATGAAATTTTCTATCCATTTGTTAGGTTTAGTCTTATGATGTTCCTAAAGGAGATAAAGGAAAACCAACAAGATTATATGGAAAATGGTGCTACTTGGAACACATGAAATGATGGGCGAGTCTCATTCTCTTTGGATGTATATATAGATAGGAAGTTGGTCCCACTTGTCTTACTTTCTAGGTGGTGGGATCAAATGGGGCCCACTTCGCCACTTGGGAACTTTTTGCTGTGTTATTGTGTATTATCTCGCCATGGATGGGCCACTTGACAAAGCTCCCATTGATTTTAAAAAGATAAAAAGAAAAAGAAAAAGAAAAAAGAAAGACAAAACGTTCGTTGACCATGCTAAAGAATGGCGGCCCGCCTATATATGATCAATGAGGATCTGTAGCAAGTGGAATATTTTCCATGTGGCCCACCTATAATAGAGCCTGATGAATGACCTGGATCACCACAAGTTGACGGCTAATAATGGTAGAACAACAATGGGTCCACTATTGCATATGGTCCCAGCGTTTCCAGCGTGGAAGTGAAATCAATGGCGGCTTATTCCTGACTTTGATCTAGACCGTCCACTATTGCATGTGTCATAACTACTTTGATCTAGACCGTCCGCATGGTAGGTCCAATCTACTGAAGGAGTACAGTTTAAATTCAACTGTCAAAAGTCCATCGGGCCCATCTTTGCTGTCCACGATCAGAACCATCCGTTGGGCCATGGACAATTCAATACATCATATGATGACGAATAACAGATGATGCATTCCTTTGCATCTTTTTAAAAAAATAATAATAAAAAAAAATCCACAAACACGTTGTGGATAAAAGCGTGAAGCATATTAATCTAAAAGGGCTGTGATCAAATACACCTCAATGGATGGTTAAAAATGCATCCACCACCCACATACAGCTGTTGTATTATGTGTACTTGACATCTGACCCATCGAAAATTCCGTACCACCTTGAAGATAATTAAGCACAAAAGATCAGACCAATCCACTAATCAGGTGGTCCACATCATTGGATATCCATTGTTTTCGATGTTGTGCCTCAAATGATGGGAAGATCATCCTAATTTTTGGGTGAAGTGATCTTCACAGGGCTCCAACCTTTTCAATGGCTCAGATTACGAATACATATTGCATGCTCACCAGGCGTGAAGTATGGAAAAGGCGACTTTACCATACATTAGTGTGTATGTGATCATTCCTCCACGTGAAAATCAAGCTCTAGTGTTTCTACGAATTTTTAGATTGTGTAGTACTTGTGATAATTCATTTTCATTTTATATGTTGAGTAGTCATCTCAAGTGAATTGGAATTTTCTAAGGGCGTCTTTTTCTTTCCTTGATCCAAAACCCTACACTTTTCATTTTTTGATGAGATCCGAAACGTTCATCAGATGTGACCTGCCAACAATGGGGTGTGGCGCAGGGAGGGACTGATGAGGTGGATCACTGTCTTCCTCGGGGTAAAATTACTCCAATCCACGGGAGATAAAATCAGAAATAATTCCTGACAAATTTGAAATAACTTAATTGATCATAAAAATCAAAATTACAAGCTTTTTAATATGGAACTCAAACTTAGAATGAAGTTTTAGACTTAGACTCCAACTCAAATACTAAAAATGTGACTTACTATAAATAGTAAACTGCCTATGCTGGGATTCCATTCGGATTCCACTCTTCATTCTCCAATGAAGCCTAAGAGGGAAAGGTTTGGATTCTGGATGCTCCTCACATATCCATTGATGTCATTTCTGCTTCCAATTATCTGCTATCTATTGCCATTGGGTTTCAAGGTTCCGAGTCCTTTGCTCTAGCTTCCTTTGTGTATGTCAAATGCTCTAGGACCTTGCGGAGATTCCTGTGGGAGGAGTTGGCCCAACTCGGTGACAACTGCTCCATACCTTGGATCGTGTGTGGTGATTTCAATGCCATTCTTTCCGCATCCAAAAGGAGTTGTGGAAGGGTTGAATAAAGCGGGTCTCATCGATGCCCTTTTCTAGGGCTCGAAATTTACTTGGTCGAACAATCAATCGGGGTAGGCTCGGGTGTGGGCCAGGCTAGACAGGGCCTGTTGTAACACTCGCTGGTTTCAAGCTTTCCCCACCTTCATAGTTCGTCACCTTCCTAGGCTCAATTCAGATCATGCTCCTCTATTACTCTCCTTCCCAGCGGCTCGCCCATCTGCCCCCAAGCCATTCAGATTTCAGCGGATGTGGACCAAACACGATTCCTTCCACCAGCTGCTTAAGAACACGTGGGGGTCGGTACTGGGGACTCGATGTATTCCCTTCTCAGCAAGATGAGGAGAGTCAAAATTGCCCTGAAAAGCTAGAACTGGGATATTTTCGGGAATATTTTCCACAATATGCAGCAGGCCGTGGATGCCTTGACAGCGGCTGAGCTAGCTTGCCAGGATTCCTCGGACCCTAGTTTGCTGCAGGCCCTCCACTCTGCCAAGGCCAAAGTCTCTCAGTTGGAACTTTCTAAGGAGATCTTCTGGAGGCAAAAATTCAGAGTCCATTGGTTGTCAGAGGGAGACAAAAACACCAAAATTTTCCATGCCACGGTTGTAGGGAGAGCCCGAAAAGCCAAAATTTAGGAGTTAAGGTTGGAGGGTGGGTCGACCACAAAGGATATAAGTGTGATCAAGCATGAGGTAGTGACTTTCTTTGAAAATCTGCTACGAGCTGAACCCAATGTCATTTCTAACTCGTTCTTGGACTCCATTAGCCCCACTGTATCCCCTCAGGACAATCGGGCATTGCTAACTGTCCCTTTCTTTCAGGAGGTCCATGAAGTTGTCATGGCCCTCCCAGCGGATTGGGCCCCTGGCCCTGACGGCTTCTCGGGGGCTTTCTTCCAGTCTTGCTATGTGCGCCAAGATATCCTGCGGGCTGTCCCTTCATTTTTCAAAGGAGGGCCCCTACTAAGAGCATACTTTGCCACTCTTCTTTGTCTCATCCCGAAAGCTGCCTCCCTTACAAAATTCTCTGATTTTAGGCCTATCAGCCTCTGCAATTACATCTATAAGGTTTTCTAAAAAATCCTCGTTGACAGGTTAAGTTGCATTCTTCTGAAAATCATCTCTTCGGAACGGGGAGAGTTCGTCAAAGGTAGATCCATTGCTGAAAATTGCACGCTGGCCCAGGAAATTTTCAGGGACACGCAATTTTCAGGGACATCAACAGAAAAGCTAGGGGAGGTAACATTATGCTTAAGCTGGACATGAAGAAGGCCTACGATAGACTCTGCTGGGACTTCTTGTCTGAAGTCCTTCTGAAGTTTGGTTTCGATAAAAATTGGATCCAGTTGTTGCAGAACTGCTGGTCAAACTGTTGGTTTTTAGTCCTAGTCAACAGCGAGGCTACGGGCATCTTCAAATCCTTTAGAGGGCTCCGCCAGGGAGACCCTATCTCTCTTGGGCTATTTATATTGGCGGCTGAAGTCCTCAGCAAGGGCTTTGTGCACTTGGTTGCCAGTGGTCAGTGCCAGCCCTACAAAATGCTCAGGAACTGCCCAGTCGTCTCGCACCTCCTGTTCGCTGACAATACAATCTCGTTCACCAATGGCAGCAGCTCCTCCCTCAGAAGTATTGTTGCCTTCATCAAGGCCTATGAAAAGGCATCGGGCCAGCGTGTAAATGTGCTAAAGAGCTTCTTCATTATGGCCTCTTCCCAACCAGATACGCGGCAGACATTAGCTACATCTATTATTGGCTTCAGCAAAGGTGCCTCCCCCTTCACCTACCTCAGCCTCCCCATCTTCAATGGGAGGCCCAGGCGAGCCTACTTTCTGCCACTCCTAGATAAAGCTGTCAACAAAATTGCCTGCTAGAAAGTCAGAATTCTCTCGCAGGCTGGGAGACTAATGCTCTTAAATTATGTCCTAGCTGGGATGCCCATCCACGCGCTTTCTGTTGCTGACGTCCTTACTAGCACTTGCATGACCTGCAGAGATCCTTTGCTTACTTCTTATAGGGCTGAGAGGGAAATAGGAGAAGATTCCATTGGCATAGCTGGCAAGCGAATGCGCTTCCGAAAGTAGAGGGAGGCCTAGGGATCAAGATTCCACTAGCGTAGCTATTCGCATTCGCCTACTCATACGATTTCGGTTCCAATATTCGGGCTGAAATTCGAGCTATTCTGGATGGTCTAAACCTTTGCGCAGACCAAGAATTCATGTGGAGCTGGCTAGCGACTCCCTATCCGTAGTCTCTGCCCTCGGCTTCGGTGCCTCTCTTTCCTAGTCTATGTGGTATTGGTGTAAGAGGATAGAGACCCTCTCCCGATCCTTCCTTGTCCGCTTCTCCCATTACCCAAGAGAAGCCAACTCTCCGGCAGATGAGTTGGCTAGCATGGGGAGCGAGGTAGGGAGAACCTCTTTTTCCACAACATTTCTGCTCTCCCGGCTAGAATTCATGGTCTGATATTCTTAGACAAAACCGGGATGGGTAACATTCGTCGAGCCTAGCCCTCCCCTCTTCTCTGCTTTCTGTTCTGATTTTTTGCTTACAATAGGAGGGGCCTACTGGGGCCCCTCCCGAATCAATATGTATAGCCTTTTAAGTTAAAATATATAGGGTGCTTGTTAAAAAAAAACTGCCTATTTATAAACTACCTCTATTTCTATTAGACTTTATGGTCTTCTACATTAATTCAAATGATCAAAAGTTATACTCCAACTAAAACTAACTATTTGTAATAAAACTGAAACTAAATGGAACTTTTCCTCATCAATATGATGGAATCTCGAGGTTCTTCTACCCCAAAATCATATATAATATGTCGAAAAACTCATCATGGTTTGTGAGATACGGCCGATTTAAGGTCAAGATGGTCCGGATCGTTTTCATCTACGATCAGGCCTTCTTTGGTCCATCTTTGCCATGAAAGTGTCTGTGACCCACTCTACATCAGGTGCATTGCTCGTAAATTGCATGGATCGGAAGTTCATCACTGTTTGATCGGTGACCTACAAACAACAGGGTAAGTGACAACCCACATTGCATAGGAAGAAGTACCATATGGTTAAGATTATTTGGTTAGTTAGGTTTTTAGATTTATATATGATCCCTCCATAATAAGGCCCTCCTAAGGAATGGTTTGAGTGTACTCCAAGCATGCTCGGTCTTAAGTTTTGAATCAAGGACCTATGCTTGGCTGCACAATGGCATGCGAAAAATGGGGCCCACCATGTAGATGACCTGAGAAGAAGATCAGGCTCGTTGATTGATCATCTGGATCTAACATTTACCTTTGAATGTAGACTCATTGCCAACTTTTGTTAACCATGCATTGTTTTCATGCGTGTGGCCAACTAATGAGTTGACTGTCTTGGCTTTGGGGCTACATCTACGTGGTGGGGTTAACCTGATTAGTGGCTTAGATGTCCCATCAGCCACTGCATGTATATATGTGCTGTGGAGATGACTTCAAGCTTCTATTTCATTACATATTCCATAATGGCAATCAGGTGCAGTATCCAATCCAACTGTCCATTAGGTGAGCCCCATTGTGTATTTGTCCAATCCCAGAACACCAAGTTTTTAAAGCCATCTTGCTGTTCTAACATCGTGACCCACATGATGAGTTAACCAACTTGATGTTTGAGCTAGATCATCTGAATTGTCAGACACACCCAACGGACGACTTACATAATGTGACGAGTCGGTTGCAGCCCCACCCCCCCTCAGTCGTTTGAGATTGCAGCGACAGAGGGAATTTGGCTGAATGAGTTGGCTGGCCAGTAGCGGTATAGGTTGCTAGGTTTGTATAGGTGATCCTGCCTTGTAGGTGAGGTGGTAGAGTGCAAATGAGGAGTCTGGATTGGCTCCTTGGAGGGTTACACGCCCTGTTTTCAGGCTCAGTTCTTTCTCATTTTTTATTTCTTCAGCTTAACTTAGTCTAGTTGGCTGCGGGCCATTGTTCTTAGGTGGGGCGCACATCCCTCCCGAGTGCACAACCATGGAGGGGCTTTGGGATGTTTGGGGATTGCAGGGCAGCCTCAGCAGGAGATTTCTAAGTTGGTGCATTGGAGAAAGCCCTCGTTGGGTTGGGTGAAACTTAATGTTGATGGGTTGTCTAAAGGGAACCTGGGAGTGGCTGGAGGCGGGGGTGTCTGTAGGGGCGATAAGGGAGAATTTCGTTTTGGGTTCTATGCAGGTTACGGCCTTGCCTCAAATACACGGCCCAAGTTTCGAGCAGTTCATGATGGCCTTATTCATTGCATCCATCAGGCCTTAAAGGACATCATAGTTGAGTCGGACTCACTTTTGGTGGTTCAGCTGTTGTTGGGCAGCTCTCTCCCGGGCTAGAAATGGAAGTATTGGATCGATAAAATTCGAAAGATTAGTAGAACTTGCAATGTAAATTTTGTTCATATTTGTAGAGAAGGTAATGGGTTGACGGATGGGATGGCCAAGTGGGGTAGTGAGAATCAAGGTTGCGACCTGATCTCCTCCCAAGCTAACCTCCTTCAAGTGGTGAGGGGCCAGCTTTTCCTTGACAGTGGGATTAGGGGCGGTCAGAAGGTGTTGGAGCATAAAAACCATGAAGAAAGATTGAAGATAAGAAGCTAGACATGGAAAGAAGAAAATCAAAGTGCTTTGTTTGGCAGTTGCGTGGGTCGTGCAGTTAACCTAATGTGTTATTTTGACTGCGCGAAGGACCTCATCCATTGCGCAGATCGCGCAACTGATTAATCGTTGCGATGATCGGGCAACCAATATCACTGTTGCGTGGGTTGTGTAAATAAGGGTAGATGACAAATTTGATGAACGGTCAGATATGATGCAAAGTGGGCCCCATGGCACAAAGATCGAGAGTTGACACATGTGGAAGCCTATAAATACACCACTTCCCCTCTCATTTGACACGAGAGAAGAATTTTGGAAGAGGAGCAAAGCTTTGAGAGAAGACTGAAGGTGATGAGTAAAGAAGGGGGGATCGGTTGCGCGAGTCGCGCAACCCACTAATTTGTTGCGTGGACCGTGTAACCAGGTCACTATGTGACCTGGTTACATGAGAGGAGAATTTTGGAAGAGGAGCAAAGCTTTGAGAGAAGACTGAAGGTGATGAGTAAAGAAGGGGGGATCGGTTGCGCGAGTCGCGCAACCCACTAATTGGTTGCGTGGACCATGCAACCAGGTCACTATGTGACCAGCTATAAAAAGGGGTTAAGATGCTGTCGAAAATCGTCTGTTCGATCTTCACTGCTCCAAGCTCTCCTTTACATAAAGGACAAGCTCAAAAGTGGAGAAGTTAATCAACACAACATTCCTCCTAAGGAGATAACTGAAGCAACTGTCGAAATGCTGCCGAATTCGAGATTCGACATTTGGATTCGATTAATTTCAATTTATATATTTCAAATGATCTATCTTAGAATCAAGGGATGTGAAAGAACTCAGTATTAATAATATGATAATTGTTCTATATCTATTCTATTTGTTACATTTGAATAAGATAATTTCCCTCAAATCCAATGCATTTGTTTCTTGTTCGAAACAAAATGATGACTCTGCTGGGGATCATTTTATCTTATTCAATGTTAACATTGAGAAAGTTATAGAACTTTGATCATAGTTTGTCATCTTTCTGACGCCAAAATGGCGACTCTCAGTGGAAACATCCTCCCCTTCATATCTAAGATAGATTATCCGATTCTTCAAACATAAACTATAATTGTATTTCATTATTGAAGGTTTCTGAATCCAACTATAAATTATAACCAATGGAAATTTCTGCAAGGGAAGTGAGCTTTTGTTTCACTCAAAACGGATTCATGATAGAATACGCACCGAACCAACCTCTGGAATACATGACTCGACTTCTTACAAGCAAAAACAACTTGATTCGAGCAAAAGTTGGGTTGTATATTCTTTGCCTCAATCGCTAGAAGGAGATAAGGGCTGGACTGTTGTGATGCCTCGTCGTGTGAGAACACAGGATGCAAGAAGCCCCAGAATAAATCCGTCTTCAACAAAAGTTAGAGGGCCAATAACGCTTAATGCAGGTAGGAGGAATCCTGAACTCGCCCCTCCTGTAATATATCCCGGGCGGATAGTTCTGCAGTTAACGTCGCGCGACTTCCGGGTTCTGGTTAGATGGACTAAAGAGCAGAAAGGTAAGGCATTATTGACAAATTCACCAAGGTCTATGTCACCCCAATCGAATGAAACTCCATCCTCCCCTCTCTTCGTAAGCCCTATTACGTTGACATATTCCCGCCCCACTGCAACTACTGCTTTATCGAAAAGTGGAGAAGCCGCAGTGCATATGGTCGGGACAAACCAGGAAAGTACACTGACCACGGAGGATCATATAAATGAAATGCCAGAAGCACAAAGGGCACTAATGGAAGAGTGCAGAAATCTCAGAGAAGCCTTAGTGACTCTCACACACAATGTAGCTCAGATAGCGGCTCCCCCGATGATGGGTACGATGAATGGACAAGAAAATCAACCCAAAGGCTTTCAACCACAGGGAACAGGATCATTAGGGTCCGTCCTAGCAGCTAAAACCATGACATAAGGCGAAGTGAGACAAGTCGTCGAACAAGCTGTCAGAGTAGAGAGAGAGCATGAGAATACTGGCCGTTTTAGATATCGAACGCCGTATCCAAGAGAGGTAGAAGACATCTCATTCCCAACCAACTTCAAACACCTAGATTTTCAGAAGTTCAATAGGGAAGGATCGTTGGAAGAATACTTAATGCACTTCATTACTAGCATGGAGAATTTTTCCATGATACCGCAATATTTCTTACGATTGTTCAGATCATCTCTGACAAACAAAGCATTCCGATGGTATTCTAGCTTGGCCCCGGGGTTGATACGTACCTGGGAACAAATGCAGGATGCCTTCATGTCAAACTTCATCTCTTCAGAGCGTGATGTTAGTATTACGGAATTGGCTTCCGTGCGCCAGAGAGAAGGAGAACCGGTAGAAAAGTTTATAGACAAATGGAAGACATTGGGAGTCTCGTATAGACAACTGTCGGAAGAAAAGGAGCAGGTCAAGATGTGTCTGAACTCCATGGAAACGGGGATCGCGTTTGGACTCACCAGTGTCGATATCAGAACTTTTTATGACCTAGCCACTAATGCTTATGCTTTAGAGCTGATGACGCGAAAGATGCCACGAGACGCCCAGGAGGGCACCCAAGAGGATGACTGCAAATACCATTGATCGTGAAAAGAGAAGCAAAGATGCAAGAGACTCGAGAGATAAAAGGCCGGAATAGAAAGAAGAACTGAATCAATTGAGAAATAGATACAGTGGAAAAAGGCCTAAAATGCTCAATTCTCATGAAGAGTTCGCATTTGATAGGGAAGATGTTGTTCCTATGATGAACCAATAGTTGAAAGCCGGTATGCTAGGATTACCAGAACCTAAACACCCCCGAAGATGTGACAAGAACTAGAGAGAGATTTCTGCCGCTATCATCGTCTGGTGGGACATCCGACGAAGAATTGTTATACATTGAAATGTATAATACAATGAATGATAGACATGGGTGAAATAGTGATTGGAAAAGAAAAAGAGAAGGGTGCAATGGCGATAGTAAATATGCTCACGATCCAGGAAAAGGCCCGAGAGATGAAGGAGAAAGAGGACTGTAAGATGAAAAAGAAAGTAGCGGTGATTACGTTACGATTGGGAAATAAGGTAACAAACCCCATGAAGTAAAAAGTAGGAATTATAAGAAAGGAAGTCGCCGAAAGGCAAAGCAATGATGATAAGAAGGAAAAGAAGAATGAAATGGCAAAAGTGACTTATGATGTAGTAAGTCATTTGAAGGGTATATCGGCTCGATTAAGCGTCTATGATGCGCTTAAATTGTTAGAAGAATTTCGGGAGAGCTTGGTTCAAACATTGTCTAATCATGATGCCCGAGAAACCTTACTAGCAGATATGGAACACGAAGAGTACAATGAGCAAGAGAACTGCTTGCCAATCGTTTCCTTCTCCGATGATGATTTGATCTGTAATGCAGGACATAACAGGCCGCTAATGATGGAAGGCTATATCCATGGAAAGAAGGTTAAACGGATTATGATAGATAATGGCTCTGCGGTGAACCTCTTACCACTCTCGATGTTGAGTAAACTGGGTTATCGTTGTTTTAATCTATGCCCTAGTGGAATGATGATACAGGGCTTCAATCAAGATGAGTAACGTGCACTTGGTAAAATTATAGTGACGTTGGAGATAGGAGAGTTGACTATTGATGTCGTATGCCATGTTATAAATGTAGTGACAACGTACAATCTTCTCCTAGGAAGGCCATGGATACATCAGTACAGCATTGTACCTTCTACTCTACAGCAATGCTTCAAATACTATAAAAGTGGGATACAGTATCAAGTAATGGCCGATGCGAAGCCCTATACAGAAGCTGAGTCCTTCTTTGCAGACGCCAGTTATTATAAAGGGTTCGCTAAAGAAGAAAGAAAGAATGATGAAAGCAAAGTCGTAAAGGACATTCAAGTAAAAGTGATGAAAGGAGAAACGGAAAAGGGAGAATCATCTGGGACTACACAAGCAAAGAAGAAATTCTATTTTGTGCTGAAGCATCTGAGACAACTGGGGCAACCACCACTAACCTTGTTGTCACTTGAACAGTTAAAAATTTTGCAGTCCAATTATACAGTGCTATTGCTGTATGTTGAAAGAAATAAGCCATTTTCGGCCGCTCCCGGAAGATTTTAGGTTAGGGCTAGCGTAAAATACCCAGAACCAATAGAATTTTACACCTCAGTGGAAGCAAAGGCAGAAGTAGAGACTAAGAATAATGTGTACTGCGGTAGGCTAACACCGCAAGATCTCAAAAAATATAGCTCGACAAGTAAGAAAATAATGAGAAACATGGGTTTTGATTACGAAGAACCCACCAGCTTGAATCATGGGAGAGGAATTCAAATTCCTATTGGAGTTGGTTAGGAAAATTGAGGAAAATTTTAAAGATTGGGGGCAAAATCATCGGTAAACATAGTTACAACCGAACAGTTATAGGAAGAGGATCCTAAAACAGTCGAACATCTTGAAAGGGCTCCAAAGCAAATGGAAGATGGGGGGCAGCCAACGATAGACAGTTTGCGAGAGAAACCTGGGTACAGAGGAGGAGCTGAAGAACACATTCGTCAGCTCCAGTCTTTCTGAACATGAGTCTGAGAAATACGTCCAACTTTTCAAAGAAAATAAAGACGTCTTCGCTTGGACATATGCAGAGATGCCGGGTTTGGAGCCTTCTATAGCAATGTACCGATTAAATATTTCTAAAGAGAAAAGATTGATTAAATAAGCGCAAAGATGATTTCATCCAGACTTGGTTCCCCTGATAGAAGAAGAAGTGAAGAAGTGAATAAGTTGTTAAAAGTTGGGTTTATCAGGGAGGTCAAATATCCCAACTGGATATCGAACATTGTCCCCGTGAAGAAGAAAAATGAACAAATCAGGGTGTGCGTTGACTTCAGAGATCTGAACGAAGCCTATTCGTAAGATGATTTTCCTCTCTCGATAACTAAATTACTGATTGACAGTACGACTCAGTATGCTATCATGTCCTTCATGGACGACTATGCAGGGTATAATTAGATTAGAATGACACCTAAAGACGAAGAAGCAACAACATTTAGAACTTCGCTGGGGATTTATTATTATAAAGTTATGCCATTTGGTCTCAAAAATGCCGGAGCAACATATCAGAGGGCAATACAGAATATCTTCCAAGACATGATGCACAAGCATGTTGACTGTTATGTTGATGACTTGGTAGTCAGGTCAGGAGATCATCAGGAGCATTGCGAACACTTGACATCGGTTTTTCGTCGACTTAGAAAGAAACAGTTAAAGATGAATCCAGCTAAATATGCATTTGGGGTGTCTTCGGGTAAATTTCTCGGTTTTGTTGTCCGACATAGAGGCATTGAGATCGATCTAGGAAAAGTTAGAGTCATTCAAAATATGACGCCACCGAAGACATTAAAAGAATTTAAAAGTTTACAAGGAAAGCTGGCGTACATTCGTCGTTTCATTTCAAATATGGCAGAGAGATGTCATCCATTTTCCCATTTGATGAAGAAAGTCATAGAGTTTGTATGGGATCAAGCCTGTCAGCACGCGTTTGATTTGATAAAGGAATTGCTGAAACAACCACCGGTACTGACAACTCCTATAAAAGAGAAGCCACTTATTTTGTATATATCTGTAGCCAAGAATTCTTTAGGAGCTTTGTTGGCATAGGTGAATGAATTCGGGAAAGTGACCTCTCTTTATTATTTGAGCAGAACTCTGATGGATGTAGAATGCAACTACTCTCCAATCGAAAAAGAATGTCTAGCACTAATATTTACGGTACAAAAATTAAGACACTATTGTCTCTCCCATGACATAACTTTGATTTCAAGAGCAGACCGATAAAGTTTTTGATGACGAGACCGATGTTGTCTGGGAGATTGGCCAGATGGATGCTGTTACTTTCGGAATATGCCATTACGTATGAGCCGACAAAAGCAGTAAAAGGACAAGTAGTGGCGGATTTCCTTATAGCGTATCCTGTAGCAGAATGTGAAACCGTCAGTGATGATTTTTCAGATGAGCAAGTTATGTTGGCTGAGTCACAAAGCCCATAACAGATGTATTTTAACGGAGCTTCTCGAGCATCTAGAGCGGGGGGCAGGAGTAATATTCATTACTCCTCAAGGTGATTTGTTACCTTACTCCTTCACATTGGGAACTACATGCACAAACAATGAGGCCGAATACAAAGCCCTCATCATTGGAATGGAAATGGCTCAAGAAATGAAGATAAAAGTGCTGCATATCTTCGGGGATTCTAAATTGATTATAAATTAATTGACGACTAAGTTCGAGATAAGAAAGCAAGAGCTTTTGCCATACTGCCGAAAAGCACAGCAATTGCTAGAGCAGTTCTGTCATGTCGAAATCAAGCACATATCGCGGTTTGAAAATGCAAGAGCAGATGCTTTGGCTAGCTTAGCGGCGGCTCTATCTTGCCCAAATCGAAGCCCTCTCCAAGTAACTATAGAAGAAAGAAGATTTTTACCATCTTCAGAGGTCATCGATGAAGTTGTTGAGACACTTCCTATTTCATGTTTAGAGGTAATGACAGAAGATTGGCGTCAGCCTTTCATAGATTATCTCAAAAATGATATCTTGTCAGAAGATCCAGCGCAGAGACAGTAAGTCAGGCAAAGGTCAAGCAGATTCATCATATACAGTGAAGTACTATATAGAAAATCTTACAATGGAATGCTGTTACGTTGCTTAGATAAAGAAGAAGCTGATCAGATATTGCGAGAGACACACTCTGGAGAATGTGGAGCACATCAAGCTGGCTGAAATTTGTTCCATCGAATACATCGAATGGGGTATTATTGGCATGATTGATTATGCGAAGCAGTGTCATGGATGTCAAATTCATGGAGATGTTATACATATTCCTCCAGAGGACTTGCATTAGTCAGTCGCCTCTTGGCCCTTCTTTGCCTAGGGACTTGACGTCATTGGTCCTATAAATCCGCCTTCATCTAAAGGAAAGTAGTATATCTTGGTAGCGATAGATTATTTCTCCGAGTGGACAGAAGCAATTGCATTGCGCAGTGTTAAAGAGAAAGATGTGGTTAATTTCATTCGACATGTAATAATATACCGCCATGGTATTTTGAAGAAAATTGTTACAGATAATGGTACTCCCTTTAAAAACAGAGGCATGGAGAAGCTAGGTCAGAAATTCAACATTCATCATTCGTTTTCAACACCTTACTATCCATCGGCCAATGGATTAGCAGAAGCGTTTAATAAAACGATAGTCAAGATATTGAAGAAAACAGTGACAGGAAACAAGCGTGATTGGGATGAAAGGTTGCAAGAAGCATTGTGGGCATACTGAACTACTCATCGGACAACAACAAGAGCAACACCGTATTCGCTGGTCTATGGTATAGAAGCAGTGGTCCCGATTGAAATACAAGTAGCGTCACTCAGAGAGGTAGTACATTAGTCAGTTACAGATTATGAAAATGCAAAAATAAGGCTGAAAGAACTGGATTTTCTCGATGAGAAATGTCTGGCAGCCCAACAACGATTGCAATCATATCAAACAAGGATATTGGCTGCCTTTGATAAACGAGTTAAGTATCGTTCTTTCAAAAAAGGGGATATGGTATTGATGTTGAAAAGACCTATAGTGGTCACCCATCGAACAGGGGGCAAATTTAAGCCCAAATGGGATAGGCCGTACATAATAAAAGAAGTGTACTCCAATGGAGCATACAGAGTTGTAGATCAAGATGGACAACGTATCAGTATACCAGTCAATACTCGCTTCATCAAAAGATATCGTCCCTGAAGATACTACCAATTTTGATCCAGAATATTATCAAAATAATGATTCTGTATCAAAAGGGAACAAGGATAAACAAGATCATGATTATGTACTGTTAGATGAATGTATAAAGAAGAAATTTGCGAGCACATCAAGACTATGTACTAACAAGTGTTGCGAAAAGAAAGTGACCATCGTCATAATGAAGCGAGCTCTACAAAAAAAAAAATCTGTTGAAATTGGTATTGTCACCAAGTTGATATATTATGAACAACACATATGAATACCGTCGAAGATATTAGCAGAAGTGGTGATGTATCAATCTCAGTCAGAGATGTCTATCATCCTTGCGACAACGATGGCCGCCTACTATTATCTTTTAAGGCAGCCTAGCCAAGTCTATACGGCCAGCTACACATAAGACCTATCATTATTGTCATTCGTGTAGCAGTGAGAAGCCAGTGGTCCTAAAAAGCCCGTGAAGGCCATCATATGCATACCCATGCGGGTAGCGGACGGAGCCAACAACTAAAAGCCCTAAAAGGCCAAAAAAAGTTCTTAACGACCAGTCACGCGTAAGACCAATGCCGTCTATGTAGCTTTCTGACAACGTCAAGGGGAACGGAGGAAAATGCCCTCCCGTGAATGGGGCCGACCTTGCAGGCGAAGAAAACGCCGGCTGCAGTGTGAGCTCTTTGGCCATGTCCATAGATAGGCCAACCATGTGTAAGACCCTCCATATTTATGGCTTGATTTCAGTATAACTCATGAGAAAGGGCTTAAACCTACTTATTGATGGACTGATGGCCCTAGATTTGGTACCCCAAAGGTCGCCTTGCGAGCCCTATGAACTCTAAAGAGTTACTACGGCCAACCCTATGCGTAAATCCAACCGAGTTCACGGCCCCGGTAGCTTCACTAAGCCCCTCTGATAGATCGCGGTTTGTAAACTCACCAGGATGTGAAAAGTCCAATGAACTCCTAAGAGTTACAGAGACCATAATGTAAGACCCAACTCTACTACTCAAGAGTCTAAAAAAACTATGTGGCTCCATTACTCAAGAGCTTAAATTGTGTGTGATTATCTGACTAAACCAAAATTTAGCACCACCAAGTAACATAAGGGCCATCTAGGAAATCCCTTACTAACAAGTCATAAGAGGATTAAAAAAAGGGCATAATACATCAATCATAATGCGTTAATCAAAACATCACGTAAATAAGACAAAAGCAGCATTACCAAGAATATCATGAGATACTTGTATAACTTGCAATTCTGAAAATATTTATAGTAGCAAAAAGAGAAAATATCAAAGTGTTACATCTCATAGTTCTCCTGTAATGCCTAATGCTGCGAAGTATTGTTGCAAATTTTCTTCAAGATTAACTTGAGTAGCTGCCTGTTCCAGTCTGACATTCAAAATAATTCTGGTACGATCTAGGATATCAGCTAGCTTTCTTCCAAAGAGGCAATTAGTTCTTCATTCTTAGCCAATTCAGATCTTGCAGAGTCCACGGAATGAAGGCTGCTTTGTATATTTTCTTATACTCTTTCAATGTTCAGATCTTCTTCCAGGCTTTGCTTCTCCAACTGGGCGATTTCTTGCTTCAAAAGAGTAATACGATCCTGAATAGCTGTCCTGTTATGTGTAAAAGTCTTTAGTTGGTCTCGCAAAGATGATTGTTCTTGATCATGGCGAGAGACAATGGGAGCAATCTGAGAAACTTTCTCCTTAGAGTACGCAAGCTGCTTCCTGTACTCCAAAATTTCAGGAGGGACAATTGCAGTTTCAGCCGATAATAGAATAGTTATCGAATTATAGAATCTTAGAAGAGCATCGCGTACGGAAGAAACATCGACTTTAGCCATCCGTGCAGCACTGTCCAGGACGTCTAAAGCGACAGCCAAATCTGACCATTGTTTAGGATCTTTGAACATCTCAATGATAGCTAATATGGAATTCCTGATTAGTGCCAATTTGTATGCAAAAACCTTCTCAAACACTACGTGAAAAATGGAAAAAAAAAGGACAGATTTCGAGACGGTTCTGGACCGTCTCTAAAATTGCTTGGTTTAAAGACGCTTTAGAGACAGCCATAAATCGTCTCTAAAATTTTAGACGGCCCCTGACCGTCCTTAATATTGTCTTAAAAATTTGAACGTCCACAAATCGTTTAGGACGGTCGTTCACCGTCTTATATGCGGTCATCTGAGACGGTCATTGGCCGTCTGCGTTAGAGACGGTCTTTGACCATCTTATATGCGGTCATCTGAATTAGAGACGGTCATTGGTCGTCTTTTACTTATAATATGAGACTGTCAATGACCGTCTCTATTAGAGATGGTCTTTAGCCGTCTTATAGCCCTGCCAAAGACCGTCTCTATAAGAGACGGTCCTAAACCGTCTTATAGCCCTGTCAAAGACCGTCTCTAATGCTGAGGTCAAAAATTAAGAAGCTTAAAAAAATTATGAATTTAAAAAAAAAATAGTTGAGAAGCTTAGAAAAATAATTAACAATGTTTAAGAAAATTTTAAATCTTGAAAAAAAAAACTGTAATTTTATAAAAATCTAGATTTTGAAAAAAAAAAATTAAGAACTTGGAATAATGTTGATAATTTTGAAAAAAAAAATTTTGATAAAAAAATGATATTTTGAAAAAAAAATTTAAATAATTAAACAAAATTGTGAAAAAATTGACAAATTGTAAAAAAATATATATTTTAAAAAAGAAAACTAAATTTTGTAAAAAAAATGTAAAATTTATTTTTAATAAAAATGATATTTAGTTAAAAGAGTAAAAAAAATATACATTTTGAAAAGAATGTTAAATTTGTTTGTGAAAAATAGAATTACTAAATTATTAGGCACATCCACTAATTGAACCTTTAATCATTTTTGGAAAATCTAATCAGTTCAAATTGAAGAGTAAATAACTTCAGATGTTTAAATCAAATTTCACTAAAATTGTTGATCAATCTTGTATGCTCAATATCTTTCTCATATGTAGCCTAATTGAGGTGAGTAACTAGTCAAATTGAGAGTATTGATAGTAAAATAGAGTGAATGGACTTGACATGTAAAATGGGCCAAATATTCTAGTTAAAATTGTGACCCAACTTACTGACCTCATGAGAACTTAAGAATTGATGTTAGTAAGTTTTGTGGGCTCCATCATGATGTGTGTCGAACATCAACACTGTGGATTTGATGTGTCCCCTTTAGGTTATGAGATATCTCAAAAATCATAGGTAAACGAAACTCAAGTGGGCCATACCATTTAAAACTATGTGAAGACATCCTAAAAAATATAAAAGCACTTGGTGGGGCCCACATGCGTTTTGGATGCAGTTGAAACTTGGTCTGACCCCTCATCCAAGTGGGACACACATAATGAGTGGGTTGGATATGTGAATCACATTTAGGTAGGCCTAATATATGATTATGAATGTTTTAAGGAAACCTTTCTCCACTACATTTAAGTGAGTTACTCGTTACCTTTACCAGAGTAAACTCTGTGGGGTTCACCGTTATTTATTTATTTTATCCACTCCATTCATCCATGTTAATAGATAATTTGAGGTCTAAAGAACAAAAAGGAAGCATATCCAAAGCTCAAGTGGACCACACCACAGGAAATAGTGTGATTGAACCTCTACCATTTAAAATTTCTTGGAGGCCATAGAAGTTTTGGATCAAGCTGATGTTTGTGTTTTCTATTCATTTATATATTTTTGATATTATGAACAACCTTTAACTATTTTTGGACAATCTGATCAGTCCAGACATGAAGAGTAAATAACTTCAGATGTTTAAATCAAAATTCACTCAAATTGTTGATCAATCTTGTTTGCCCAATATCTTTCTCATATGTACTATGATCGAGGCGAGTAACTAGTCAAATTGAGGGTAATGATCAGTAAAATAGAGTGAATGGACAGTGTCGATATACATAAAATATATCAAGGTGGGCCCTACACGGTTAGAGTAACACCCATGAAGGAGTTACCTAGATAGTGAAATGGTACTATAAGAGGTCACCTCATGGGAACTTCCCATGAGGTTAATCTGTGTGCCCCACCATGATGTGTGTAGAACATCAACACCATGCATTTGATGTGTCCCCTTTAAGTCTAAAAATCAGTTGTATACGAAACTCAGGTGGGCCATAGCATCTAAAACTATGCGAAGACATCCCTAAAACATATAAAAGCATTTGGTGGGGCCCACATGAGTTTTGGATGTGTATGAAACTTGGGCTGACTCCTCATCCAAGTGGGACACACATAATGAATGGGCTGGATCTATAAACCACATCTAGGTGGGCCTAATAAATGATTATGAATGTTTTAATGGGAGGGTAACCCTCTCAACTATAGTATGTGGTGTGGCCCACCCAAGTCATGGATTGACTTTATTTTTAAGCTTGTGGCCCACCATGGAATGGTGCATCTGACTGATGGGGTGGATCCAAAGTTCAAGTGGACCCACCATAGAAAAGAGTGGGATAGTGACACCCACTATTGAAACCTTCTTAGGGCCTGCGGCGATGTTTATTTGAGATCCAACCTGTTTATAAGTTAATACAGACATGGATGCGGTTGAAACTTGGTCTGACCCCTCATCCAAGTGGGACACAGGATATGTGAATCACATTTAGGCAGGCCCAATATATGATTATGAATGTTTTAAGGAAACCCTTCTCTACAACATTTAGGTGAGTTACTCGTTACTCTTACCAGAGTAATTAAACTCTGTGGGGTCCATTGTTATTTATTTATTTTATCCACTCCATTCATCCATGTTAACAGATAATTTGACGTCTAAAGAACACAAAGGAAGCATATCCAAAGCTCAGGTGGACCACACCACAGGAAATAGTGTGATTGAACCTCTACCATTTAAAATTTCTTGGAGGCCATAGAAGTTTTAGATCAAGTTGATGTTTGTGTTTTCTATTCATTCATATATTTTTGATATTATGAACCTTTAACCATTTTTGGACAATCTGATCAGTCCAGATTGAAGAGTAAATAACTTCGGATGTTTAAATCAAAATTCACTCAAATTGTTGATCAATCTTGTTTGCCCAATATCTTTCTCATATGGAGCATGATCGGGGCGAGTAACTATAATGATCAGTAAAATAGAGTGAATGGACCAGACATGTAAAATGAGTCAAATATTCTAGTCAAAATTGTGACCCAACTTATTGACACCCTGAGACTCTAGGAATTAATGTTAGTAAGTTTTGTAGGGCTCATCATGATGTGTGTCGAACATCAACACCATGCATTTAATAGAAGTTTTGGATCAAGCTGATGTTTGTGTTTACCCTTCATTCATATCTTTTTAATATTATGAACATGTTGGATGACAAACATTACTGTGGGCCCAAGGAAGGTATCAATGGTGGAAATCATTATTCCACACTGTTTTGTGTGGCATGGTCCACTTGAGTTTTGGATTTACCGAAAATTTGGGATCAACGCACACCGTTCATCCATTTTTCAAGATCGTTTTATAGAATTATCTAAAAAATAAATCATATTTAGAGATTAAATGGACCACACCACAAATAAGGGGAACAGATTAGCTACTCCCCCTACACCATCCAATGACTGGTGGTTGGTTCTGTGTAGGCGCCGCCATGATTTATGGCCCCACGACCATTTTTTTTTTAAAAAAAACTTTTGAACCAGTTGGATTTCAAATAAACATTACGATGGGCCTTATGATAGTTTCAATGGTGGGAATCACCCTCCCATTGTTTTCTGTGCTGGGGTCCACTACAGATTTTTTATCTGTCTCATTCTTTGGCTCATGACTTAAAATGATATCTCAAAATGGATGGACGGTGTGGATATAACAAATACATCATAAGTTTTTATATTTTATATATATATATATATATATATATATATATATATATATATATATACATACATATATATGAAAAAGGTTCTATACGTCTAGCTCATGGGAACTCCCCATAAGGTCGAGCTGTGTGGGCCCCACCATGACTCGTGTCGTAAATCAACACCGTGCATTTGATGGGTCCCCTTTAAATTATGGAATATCCCAAAAATCAGCCGTATACAGAACTCTGGTGGGCCATACCATCTAAAATCATGTGAAGACATGCCTAAAACATATAAAGCACTTGGTGGAGCCCCACCTCAAATTTTGGATGCGTCTAAAACTTGGTATGACCCCTCATTCAAGTGGCACACACATAATGGATGGGCTAGATTTGTGAACCACATCTCTGCGGGCCCAAAAAATAATTATGAATGTTTTAATGGAGGGTAACCCTCTCAACTTTTGTGTTCGGTGGTCTGTGGGCCCCACCATGATGTATGTGTTTCATCCATGCCGTCCATCTATTTTTATAGATTATTTTATGATATTACAATAAAAATGAGTTATATCCCAATCTCGAGTGGACCACATTACAGGAAAAAGTGTTGAATGAATGTCGACCATTAAAAACTTTTTGGGAGCCATAAATGTATTGGATCAAGCTGATCTTTGTTTTTTCCTTCATCTGGGCCTTTATGACCAAACCAACAAATTGGATGTCAGATAAACAGTACAATGGGCCTTAGGAGGATTTAAATGATGGGTATCCAATCACTATTGTTTTCCTGTGGTGTGATCCACCTAAGATATATATCCCTCTTATTTTTAGGACGAAGGCCTAAAATGATCTTTAAAAATGGATGAACGGATTGGATGAAACATATACATCATCTTGGGGCCCACAGACCACCGAACACCAGCCACGGGGCTGGTTTCAGGGGGAGTAGCCAATCCGTCCACCCCAAAAACCATCCCGCGCGCGCCTACTACCCTAAAACCCTAAATCCCTCTCTCCCTCTCTCTCTCTCTCTCTATCTAATCCACGTCTAGAGACGCCCTAATTCGCGGGCTATCTCTCGCGGCCTCCTCTCTCTCCCTCTCTCTCTCGCACCCTCTCCCCTCTCTCTCTCTCTCTGTCGCACCCTATCCCTCCTCTCTCTCTCTGTCTCTCTCTTCCTCTCACTTTCTCTCTCCACCACAGATCCACTATTGCCGAACGCCCTACCCACGCACGCCCTCTCTCTCTCTCTCTGAAGCTCGGTTGAAGGCTAGCTCATTCATCACAGCGAGGTATCTCTCTCTCTCTCAATCTCTGTCAATCTCAATACCGATTTAGGGATTTGGGGATTAGCAATTTGTGGATTCCTGATTCAATGTGGACCCTCATTTAGGGATTTGGGGACTTAACAATTTGTGGATTCCTGATTCGATGTGGACCCTCGTTTAGGGATTTAGGGATTTTTGGGCTTACAGATTTCAATGTGGACCCCGAACCAGGGATTGGTGAGTTTTTTTTATTTGAAAAGCTTCATCGATCTGTTGTGGTAATAGGCTACTGAGGTTGAAGATCAGGCTTGAACAAGCCTTGTAATCGTCCATAAAAATCCAAACACTGTTTGCTACGTCGATTGTCTTGAGGTCAACATTCTTTTAGGAATGAAGAAGCATTTGTTGACATCCTTTGATCTCTGGCACTATAGATCTTGTTGTTGTCCCCAACATTATTTATTTCTTTTGATCTGTTTGACAATTGCTTAAGCATAGTTATGTTGGTTATCATGAGGAGGTGATTATAAATAGTAACTATTGTTATTCTATGCTACTAAATGTAGTTGGGTGCAATGACTGGCACTCTAAAGATGTATTTAAAAAAAAATCACAGTTGCAATAGGTGTTGAATTGAATTGAATTTAATCATGAGTCGTAAGACTTTTTACATTTAATCTTAATTTGCATTTTGCCCTTTCATTTGGGTGGGAACTCATTTCTAAGTTTGCAAATTGAATAACTAAAATCTAAAAAGCCATCTCCTTACATTTTGCATTAGATGCATTTGTTCCATCCTTGTTGTCTCTGGAGTCACTTATGCCATTATATATTATTTTGTTCCTTGCTAAAAGTCAGAGTCGAGACATCTTTGGTATGTGGAACTGCAGATCTTGTCATTGTTCCCAACATTATTTCTTTCTTTTGATCTGTTTACCAATCTCACATTTGACGAAATTTTTGGATCTACAGCATGAAATGAAGAAATTCACAAAGAAAATTTTGTTTCTTTTTGTATAACAGTTCTCCAAATCCAATTTTGGTGGGCCTTATTTAATCTTGTATATTGGAATGAAATGCATACGGACACAGTTTTAAACTTGTTGGATTGGTGAAATTCATGCTTCTTGACACATGCAATTGTCATTTTATAATGGTAATGGATTCATAAATTTGTTTATTTAATTCACTGTTCACTTATTTTGTGGATTATGGTCCTTGTACAAGTTGATGTGGAAGGGATATTACTTGCTTTCTTCAAGGCAGAAGAAAGTTCTACATGTAGAAAGAAAGTTTACAATAACATCATCACAAAGTTCAGCTTTATCTGCAATACAGAGTTCACATCATTTTTTATCAAAGTTTCTTAATTGAAACTATAAAGGATGCTTAATTTATTATATTTTGCTACATCTTGAAATGCAATTATATCTGGCCATTGCCCTTGCTGCTGGCTCCTTCACCTGGCTGATTTTGCCTCTCTTTTCGTGTTTTTCTTGGGTTCGTATGAACCAACAAGGTGCAAAACAGAGGAAGTTCCTTGTTTGTCACAGACAGGAATTTTAGCCTTCGTATAAAATTGTGGTTGGAGTTGAAAGTCAGTCTGTTGCATAGTATTAAATAGTAGCGAATAAACAATATATTATGGTTCCTTTCAGTTTTTGCTGATTTTGATTTTTCTGTAGCTGATAAATTAACCTGGCCTGTCATCTTACTCCCATATATTTGGCTTTTGGCAGATCCTGTGTTCTTCTTTTTCTCTATTAGTTACTTAGACCATCAAATGTTGATTTTCTTTCATTATTTAGTTTTTGGTGTATGTGATTGTCTGCATTACTGTAAGTTACTGTTCATTTTACCATTTTTGGAACCCACACAAATGATCTTGGCTTGCTTAAGTTCGTCACAGAAAACTTGCCACCAATGCTTGTTACTAAAACTTTAAGTTACTGATGAGTACAATCCAATGATTGATTCTCTTTGGTGGTGGAAACTCTTTGAGTACTTGACATTGTGTTCCCTACTTCTCGGCTCCCTCTTGATCTAACATATACGAAAACATGGCCACTTTGATTGCAGTAATTTCAGCCTAAGAGGAGACATGCAGTTTCAGTTTCTTTTATATTAGATTTTTTTTTTTTATGTTTGTTTGTTTCATTCTTTCTCTTTTTTCCCTTTTTGTTTGGGCAATTGGGAACTGTTAGAGAAATTGGGCTTCCTCTTATATCTTCTTCTGTTATCCAATTTCAACTAACACTTACATATAACATGTGTTGATACTCTATGATCTTAGTGAAAGTTTAAAGTGCAAGGCAAACTCATTTGCTTGGCAGATGCTATATATAGGCTTTCTTGGTTTATAGGCAAGAATAATGTATTGTAGTGCTTTGTGGACTATTATATTTAAAAAAAAAAAAAAAAATTCTTAGAAGATAATTTCAACATGTAATACTATGTATACCTTTGTGGTGCCGCTGAGGTTCATATATTGTGCAATAGTTGACTGCAAGTCATTAGATTTTCCTAGATTTGGGGGGTTCCCGCACAGTGGCAGTTTGGTAATTTTGGAGTCCTTGGTTAAGGTTTGGGCTGAAAGTACGAGTGCTGGCGCTGATGCTTTCGGAGTCCGAACTCATTCTTTTGAAAAATAGAAAAATGGGAATATTAGTAAATATGGATTTTCTTGTTAAGAAGAAAATGGAAGATGGAATGAAAAAATATTTCGGAGATTTTTTTTCTTCTTTTTTGCTTCAAGAGAGAGAGAGACGGAGAGGTGAGAGTGGGGAAATTGAGGGAGAGTGGGGGAATGAAGTGGCCGTGTGAGATTTGAAAACATCGAGTGTAGTTTGGTTTGAAAATGACGTTTTGCATGCGTGACGTGCATTTCTTTTAAGATAGTAATTTGATTTTACTAAAGACAATTGAATTACATAGGTAAGTGTTTAATGCAGGGAACTTTTCTGTAAATGTTATTCTGATAACTAACCTAATGAGAGTAATTTGTGGTTCAATTCCTGGACCAATCTCTCTATCATATTCAAAGAAATCCACATTTTTCTTTGTGTTTCTTACATGGTTCTCTGTCCCATTTTTGTTTGACTTGAAAATAAAGGTGATGCATCTTCTTATTTATTCAATCATGGAATGCAGGATGTTGCCGTTAAGGTTCTTACAAATCAGAACTTTCATGAGGATCAACTAAAGGACTTTTTAAGGGAGGTATGCATCTGAAAAATTGCTAATAATGTTCTTTGAAACTGTACCCATTTATGTATCCGAATGTACGTTGGAGCTATCTGGATATTGAGCGGGGGTCCTTAAAAGGTAGGAACCGCTGTTATGACGATTGGAGGGGCCTTGCCATTCGGACATGCCATGTTTATGTATTTGCTCGAAATTAATGGAGCAGACCCGGATGTGCATCGGAGCTATCCGGATGAGCGAGGGTCCCTAGAAGGTGGAAACCGCTATTATGACCATGATAAAGTTGTTCATTTCCTATGGACAGCATTGGAAGGGCCTGGCCAATTAGATTAGGACGTGTTTATATTTGTATTTGCAGGGACCGCACCCTTAACCTATAACCTAAACCTATTCTCAAATCCCAAACCTAAAACTACAACTTAAACCTTAACATAAACCTATAACTTAAACTCAATTCCCTAAACTTTAACCTACAACTTAACCTAAACCTATACTTATAACCTAAACCTATTCTTATAACCTAAACCTATTCTCAAATCCCAAAACCTAAACCTAAACCTAAAACCTAAACCTAAACCTACACTTATAACCTATAACCTAAACTTATAACCTAAACCTAAACCTAAAACCCAAACGTAAACCCGATCTCGAACCCGAACCCAATTTCCTAAACCTAAACCTAAACCTTAACGTATTCTCAATTCCCTAAACCTAAACCTACACCTAATCCTAAAGTCAACTCCCTAACCTAAACCTAAACCTAAACTTGAAAACTCAAACCTAAACCCGATCCCGATCCCGAACCTGATATCGATTTCCTAAACCTAAACCTTAACCTATTCTAAATTCCCTAAACCTATAGCTTATAACCTAAACCTAAACCTTAACCTAAACCTAAACCTATAACCTTAACCTAAACCAAAATGTATGACCTAAAACCTTAACATATAACCTATAACCTAAACTTATAACATATAACCTAACCTTAACCTAAACCTAAAACCTAAACCTTAACCTATAACCGAAAACCTAAACCTAAACCTAAAACCTAAATGTATTCTCAAATCCCTAAACCTAAACCTATAATTAATCCTAATCTCAACTCCTTAACCTAAACCCAAACCTAAACTTGAAAACCCAAACCTAAACCCGATCCTGAGCCCGAACCCGATTTCGTAAACCTAAACCTTAACCTATTCTCAATTCCCTAAACCTATAGCTTTTAACCTAAACCTTAACCTAAACCTATAACCTTAACCTAAACCTTAACCTAAACCTATTACCTTAACCTAAACCAAAACCTATGACCTAAAACCTTAACATATAACCTATAACCTAAACTTATAACCTATAACCTAACCTTAACCTAAACCTAAAACCTAAACCTTAATCTATAACTTAAAACCTAAACCTAAACCTAAAACCTAAATATATTGTCAAATCCCTAAACCTAAACCTACACCTAATCCTAATCTCAACTCCCTAACCTAAACCTAAACTTAAACTTGAAAACCAAAACTTAAACCTGATCTCGAACCCGAACCCGATTTCCTAAACCTAAACCTTAACCTATTCTCAATTTCCTAAACCTATAGCTTATAACCTAAACCTAAACCTTAACCTAAACCTATAACCTTAACTTAAACCAAAACCTATGACCTAAAACCTTAACCTATAACCTATAAGCTAAACTTATAACATATAACCTAACCTTAACATATACCTAAAACCTAAACCTTAACCTATAACTTAAAACCTAAACCTAAACCTAAAACCTAAATGTATTCTCAAATCCCTAAACCTAAACTTACACCTAATCCTAATCTCAACGCCCTAACCTAAACATAAACCTAAACTTGAAAACCCAAAACTAAACCCGATCCCGATCCCGAACCCGATTTCCTAAACCTAAACCTTAACCTATTCTCAATTCCCTAAACCTTAACCTATAACTTAACCTAAACCTAAACCTATAGCCTATACTTATAACCTAAACCTATAACATATAACCTAAACGTAAGCCTAAAACCTAAACCTATGACCTAAAACCTAAATGTATTCTCAAATCCCTAAACCTAAACCTACACCTAATCCTAATCTCAACTCCCAAACCTAAACCTAAACCTAAACTTGAAAACCCAAACCTAAACCTATAACCTACAGTTATAACCTAAACTTAAACCCATAACCTACACTTACAACCTAAACCTAAACCTATAACCTAAACCTAAGCCTAAAACCTAAACCTATGACCTAAAATCTAAATGTATTCTCAAATCTCTAAACCTAAACCTACACCTAATCATAATCTCAACTCCCTAACCTAAACCTAAACCTAAACTTGAAAACCCAAACCTAAACCCGATTCCGAACCCGAACCCAATTTCCTAAACCTAAACCTTAACCTATTCTCAATTCCCTAAACCTATAGCTTATAACCTAAACCTAAACCTTAACCTAAACCAAAACCTATGACCTAAAACCTAAATGTATTCTCAAATCCCTAAACCTAAACCTACACCTAATCTTAATCTCAACTCCCTAACCTAAACCTAAACCTAAACTTGAAAACCCAAACCTAAAACCTGATCCCGAACCCGAACCCGATTTCCTAAACCTAAACCTTAACCTATTCTCAAATCCCTAAACCTAAACCTACACCTAATCCTAATCTAAACACTCTAAACCTAAACCTAAACCTGAACTTGAAAACCCAAACCTAAACCTGATCCCGAACCCGAACCCGATTTCCTAAACTTAAACCTTAACCTATTCTCAATTCCCTAAACCTATAGCTTATAACCTAAACCTAAACCTAAACCTTAACCTAAACCTATAACCTTAAACTAAACCAAAACCTATGACCTAAAACCTAGATGTATTCTCAAATCTCTAAACCTAAACTTACACCTAATCCCAATCTCAACTCCCTAACCTAAACCTAAACCTAAACTTGAAAACCCAAACCTAAACCCGAACCCGATTTCCTAAACCTAAACCTTAACTTATTCTCAATTCCCTAAACCTAAACCTACACCTAATCCTAATCTCAACTCCCTAACCTAAACCTAAACCTAACTTGAAAACCCAAACCTAAATCCGATCCCGAACGCGAACCCGATTTCCTAAACCTAAACCATAACCTATTTTCATTTCCCTAAACTTAACCTATAACCTAACCTAAACCTAAACTTATAACCTACACTTATAACCTAAACCTATAAACTATAACCTAAACCAAAGCCTAAAACCTAAACCTATGACCTAAAACCTAAATGTATTCTCAAATCCCTAAACCTAAACCTACACCTAATCCTAATCTTAACTCCCTAACCTAAACCTAAACCTAAACTTGAAAACCCAAACCTAAACCCGATCCCGAACCCGAACCCGATTTCCTAAACCTAAACCTTAACCTATTCTCAATTCCCTAAACCTATAACTTATAACCTAAACCTATAACCTTAACCTAAACCAAAACCTATGACCTAAAACTACACCTAATCCTAATCTCAACTCCCTAACCTAAACCTAAACCTAAACTTGAAAACCCAAACCTAAAACCCAATCCCGAACCCGAACCCGATTTCCTAAACCTAAACCTTAACCTATTCTCAAATCCCTAAACCTAAACCTACACCTAATCCTAATCTAAACTCCCTAACCTAAACCTAAACCTAAACTTGAAAACCCAAACCTAAACCTGATCTCGAATTCGAATCCGATTTTCTAAACCTAAACCTTAACCTATTCTCAAATCCCTAAACCTAAACCTAACCTAAACCTAAACCTAACTTGAAAACCCAAACCTAAACCCGATCCCGAACCTGAACCCGGTTTCCTAAACCTAAACCTTAACCTACTCTCGATTCCCTAAACCTTAACCTATAACCTAACTTAAACCTAAACCTATAACCTACACTTATAACCTAAACCTAAACCTAAGCCTAAAACCTAATCTTATGACCTAAAACCTAAATGTATTCTCAAATCCCTAAACCTAAACCTACACCTAATCCTAATCTCAACTCCCTTACCTAAACCTAAACCTAAACTTGAAAACCCAAACCTAAACCCGAACCCGATTTCCTAAACCTAAACCTTAACCTATTCTCAATTCCATAAACCTTAACATATAACCTAACCTAAACCTAAACCTATAACCTACACTTATAACCTAAACCTAAACTTGAAAACCCAAACCTAAACCCTAAACCCGATTCCTAAACCTAAACCTTTTTCTCAAATTTCCTAAACCTAAACCTTACACCTAAATCTTAATCTCACTCCTAACCTAAACCTAAACCTAAACTTGAAAACCCAAACCTAAACCAGATCCCGGACCCGATATCCAAAACCTAAAACCTAAATGTATTCTCAAATCTCTAAACCTAAACCTACACCTAATCCTAATCTCAACTCCCTAACCTAAACCTAAACCTAAACTTGAAAACCCAAACCTAAACCCGATTCCAAACCCGAACCCGATTTCCTAAACCTAAACCTTAACCTATTCTCAATTCCCTAAACCTAGACCTATAACCTAACCTAAACCTAAACCTATAACCTACACTTATAACCTTAACCTAAACCTAAACCTATAACCTTAATGTATTATTAAATCCTTAAATAAACCTACACTTAATCCTAATCTCAACTCCCTAACCTAAACTTAAACCTAAACTTGAAAACCCAAACCTAAATCCGATCCCGAACCTGAACCCGATTTCCTAAACCTAAACCTTAACCTATTCTCAATTCCTTAAAGCTATAACCTATATACTATAACCTATAACCTAAACCTAAACCTTAACTTAAACCTATAACCTAAACCTAAACCAAAACCCTATAACCTAAACCAAAACCTATAACCTATAACCTAAACTTATAACCTATAACCTAACCTTAACCTAAACCTAAAACCTAAACCTAAACCTAAACCTAAAACCTAAATGTATTCTCAAATCCCTAAACCTAAACCTACACCTAATCCTAATCTCAACTCCCTAACCTAAACCTAAACCTAAACTTGAAAACCCAAACCTAAACCCGATTCCAAACCCGAACCCGATTTCCTAAACTTAAACCTTAACCTATTCTCAATTCTCTAAACCTATAGCTTATAACCTAAACCTAAACCTAAACCTTTACCTAAAGCTATAACCTAAAACCTAAACCTAAACCTAAACCTATAACCTAAATGTATTATCAAATCCTTAAACCTAAACCTACACGTAATCCTAATCTCAACTCCCTAACCTAAACTTAAACCTAAACTTGAAAACCCAAACCTAAATCCGATCCCGAACCTAAACCCGATTTCTTAAACCTAAACCTTAACCTATTCTCAATTCCCTAAAGCTATAACCTATATACTATAACCTATAACCTAAACCTAAACCTTAACTTAAACCTATAACCTAAACCTAAACCAAAACCCTATAACCTAAACCAAAACCTATAACCTATAACCTAAACTTATAACCTATAACCTAACTTTAACCTAAACCTAAAACCTAAACCTAAAACTAAAACCTAAATGTATTCTCTAATCCCTAAACCTAGACCTACACCTAATCCTAATCTCAACTCCCTAACCTAAACCTAAACCTAAACTTGAAAACCCAAACCTAAACCCGATCCCGAACCCGAACCTGATTGCTGTAATAATGTAGCCCAATCAAATGGCAACAAACAAGAATGTATCCCTTTTAACACATGCCCCTTTTTACAGAGCTTTAATTTTTGTTGTTGTTTTTATTAACTTGAATTGAAACACTTTTTTGCATTATTTGCTTGCATTAGTTTTATTTTAATGATCAGTTTTATTTTAAAAAAGTGTACCCACTTTTTTGGAAGAAAAAAAAAGCGAATGAAGTTTCTGCAATTCTTCATGATTCTAAATTATAATGTTTTGTTGGTTGAATATTTTTCTAAATATTAGGCGGTGTGCAGGGACGCCGCGCTAAGCGGGCGGGGCTAGTGCCACGGTGGAAAAGGCGTCATTGAGGCGAATTAGATGAAAGACAAAAAGAAAATTGTTGCTGATTTTTTTTCTTTTTTATTTATAATGTTAAACTTATATGTATTTATGCGTGGATGAATGTAATGTGGATAAGATTGTTTATCTTTGGATGGATTTACGTAGTTTGGGTTTAGATGGATGTGAATGTGAATATGATGAAATATATTATATAACAGGTGTATATCAGGTGTATTTGAAAATTTCTGACGGCTCTAGGCCATTTATATTTTTTTTCTAAATTTTTATGGGCATAAGAGAACTCATGGCAGTCCTTTTTAAGGACGGTCCATGACCGTCCTTTTAAAGGATGGTCCGTGACCGTCCTTTTTAGGTTGATAAGAGACGGTGCATAGCTGTCATTTTTAAGGACGGTCAATGACCGTTCGTTATGCCTCATTGAGAGACGGTTCATAGTAATCTTTATTAAGGACGGTCTATGACCGTCCTTTTTAAGGACAGTCCATGACCGTCCTTTTAATGGTAATAAGAGACGGTCCATGACCATCCTTTTTAAGGACGGTCTATGGCCGTCCTTTTTTAGGACAGTCCATGACCGTCCTTTTAATGCCAATAAGAATGACTGTCCATGACCGTCCTTTATGTAATACGACGCCCTAAAAAATGACGGCCCTTGTGACGGTTTAGAACCGTCCTTTTTGGTCATTTGAGACGGTTTTCAACCGTTCTTTTTTCACTATTTTAACATAGTGAAAGGACAACATATTTGATGAAGTCCCAATAGAGCTAGAACTTACCGCACCACTTTGAGGTAAGTTCCATATTAAGAAATAAGAAATATAAAGTTATAGTAAAACTATATGTGCAAGCAATATAGAAAGTGTAAATGAGGAAAAGGATATCCCTTCTACTGGTACCAAAATGGTAAGCAGTTGTGTCTCTTTAGAGAGAGAAAGGACGAGTTCAACTATCTCAGCAAAAGATGGAGCCCTAGCTTCAGTACTTAAATCGACGGTGGTGGGAGTTGGTAAATCAGTTGACTCCACTGGAAAAGCAATTTCGCGTGCCACTGCTCGCGGAGGAATTGAGAATCTCGGTGAAGTCGTTGGTGCAACAGGAGGTAAGTCTAAGGGAGAAGTATTATCGACCTCCGTATTTGCAACATGATCGCCTGAAATAGAATATGTAAGACAGGAAAGGAGAAAAGAACAAAAGTAAACAAAGATAGTAAGATTTTCTTACATGGTGAATAGCCATATTCCCCATAGTCTAGGGGTTCATATTCTTCTTCCCCTGCAATGGGTGAAGTTTTTGCAGGAACAGCCTTAGAGGTTGGGAGGATATGTCCTTCATTAGTAGGAACGTCTTCCACAATTATATCATCTTCATCACTAATATCAACTTCTCCCTCCTCATAATCATCATCTTGATTTTCTCCTTCTGTCTCGTTTTCATCGGAAATAGTATGTCTAGACGAAGAAGTCGAGTTTTCACCATCTGAATCTCCTTCATTGGACTTTTCAAAACAACTTGTTTCCCTTTAGAAGTAAGAGACTAGTGGCTCTCCGGTTGAGGATATGCGGTAGCCAAAACCGGAGAAGTAGTAGCAGTGGTCCCTTCTTGGGGAGAAGCTTGAGCGCGCGCTCGAGATCTTGTCATTGGAGAAGAAGTCAGCTGTTGTTGAGGAGAGATGGTCCTGGGGGCAGGAGAAGAAGTCCGCTGTTATTGAGGAGAGACGGTCCTGGGGGTAGGAGAAGAAGTTGATTGTTGTTGAAGATGGGTAGAAGAAGTTGGGTGATCTTGAGGATTGGCGATATTCTCTGGCAGAGGGGAAGTATCTTCTGTAGCTTCTTTTCTTCGTGGATGATGGAGAGGAATTTGTTCAAATTCATGAATGTTGCCATAAGCTATCCATCCTTCGAGAGTGTTGTCAGGCTTCCTCTCACGAATAGGTTTGTCCACATATATCTTAACACAGTGGTGACCAGCAAAAGGGGAATGACTAATCTCCGCTATGAAATCGACTCCCGCTTCAATGGTGCGACCCTTGAGCCTGGGAGGTGGAAGCCATATGGGCTTAGTCATTGACAGACCTTTTCTTACCAAGTATGATTGGTGTACCCACCATCTCATATGATTATATGAAGCCTTAAGAGTATGATCGCAGCTCGGGATGATGAAGGAAGAATTGGCTCGGCCTAATAGCTGCTTCCAAACCATTGCCCAATTAAATGGACCAGTGTCGTAGCTCCGCATTCTTCGAATAACAAGCCCATAATCTTCTGGAACTGCTTGATGCCGAATTAACGGGAAAATTGGCTAGGATAGTATGGTTCTCGCCAGAACTCTGTTCCTTCCCTCGATGGGAGATTGCATGATCTAATTGACAGGAAGAATACCCTTTCTCCTGTAGTGAGCAATTCTGTGTTTGATTTCTTTGTGTCTATAATGTAACGAGGCAGATTGAAATGGAAGTAATTTATCTTGGCATCAGAAGAGATGGTGTCTTTCACCCAGTCGTAAGATCTCTTTGCCATGGATCTCTTTTAAAAAAACAAAGAGAGACTTGAGAAGGATGGACATAAGCCTTTTCCGGCACTTTGAAAGTACACCGGAAATAGACACCAAGCCAGCTAAGAAAGTAATGCCATGGCATATAAGTCGAGGCAGAACTGACAGAGGGGCTTTTTACATGAGAAGCAATCTCTCCAAAATCTGTAGATTAAGCATAGAGTGGGAGGAGCAAGAGAAAATTTGACTCCCTCAGCCACGACACCCGCTACTACAAACAACGAAGGGAGGATGACATCTGCTAACTTAGACCTTGGGAAGACCACTATGCTTAGCCAATAAGCAATGAACGCCATAGGCTCCCCGTAAATGGAATACTCAGCACGATCTTTTATACCCTTCCGAAGACGTTCAAGCTCTTGTGAATGGTTGCCATTAAACCTGAAAGAAAAAGAGATAAGCAAATGAAATTGAGACTATGTATCAAGGTGCAATAAAGGCATTAATTGAAGAAGGAAAATTACCGAAGAGCTTTGCTGAAGTGAGCCAGCCATTGCACAGGCTAAATCTTGTGAATGTTCGAAAATTTGGACATTTTCCTAAAAAGTTTGGTGGTTGATTCTGAGATAGAGGGGATGTGGTCAGACGAAGAGATGAAGGCAAGTTCCTCATTGGTGGGGACAAATTCATCAAAGAATCTTCCGGTTATTGGCAAATCGATGATCCTGTGAATGTCCCAGAGCATAATGCTCATTTCGCCTTCTAGGAGATGGAAAGAATTGGTAGAAGGGCACCAGTAGTTGAGGAAAGCCTTTAAAATGGAGGATTCCTTGTAAAAGGGATACGATGTTACTTCAATTGCAATGAAAATGTTGATATTCGACAAAGTCCCCGCATGTTTTGCTAGGATTGCAGTGACCCATTCAGAATAATAATTGCGAGGAGTCAGAAGACCTCTTGTTCTGAATTCATCTGGGCTCCAAATGAGGCGACGATAGCTAAAACGTTGCTGAAGAGTTTCATAAAAGAAGGTTGGATATAAACTATGAAGGACATAGGAAAGGACAAGGAAAATCATAGAATGGATGCCACCAATCTGCTGTCTTGGTTTTGGCGGCTGTAGAGTGCCTTCTAATAATCTTGGTTCCCTAAAAGACCAAGACTCAGTGTGCGCTAATCTTTCTGCGATCAGATGATCTTTAAGCTCACAAATCAACATGGAGTGCTGGCGATGGATACTGACTAGAATTATTATAATGCCATGTTTGTAGGGGTTGTCAAATTTTATGACACCTTGAACTGCTAGGACCGATTCCCAAGAATTGTGGAGTTTCTTCCTATTATGTTCTTTGATCTTCTCTTAAAACTCCTGAGCCTTGTTTCGGTGGTTCTTCTTTGGTCTAGAAGGGGGATGAGTATCTTCTCTAGCGGGCGGCTTTTGGCTGATCGTCTGATGATGCGCCGTCGTCTTCAGCCATTCTTCCCAGTCGTATTCACGACTGTGTTTTGGGGGTCTTTCAAGATCACCCATCGTGATGGCTTTATGGATGGGAGATGGTAGTGTCTCAATGCATTAAGTGAAGTCGAAGGTGGGGAGTACTGGCTCCTTTATATAGGCAGGGCGTGTAGTGGTTGTTTTAAATTGTTTGCATGAGGGTTGAGCTGGAGATGATGGGGATTCTGCGGCTTGAGATGTTGTGGTTTGAAAGGGTTCAGAATTTGGAAATTCCTGATGGGAAGGTTGATCGGATGGAGGATTGACAGCAATGAAAGTTCTTTTGGTACGAGCCATGTTGAAATGAAGAAGTTTAGAAATCTGGCTAAGTCTGGAAAAATTTGCCTAAGTATCGGTTGCGCGGGTCACGCAACAGGTTATAGGTTGCTCGGGCGGCACAACAGTTACACTCCTTGTGCGAATGCAAAAAAATGTTGCCTGGGTCGTGCAACCGGTGTCAGTTGCACAAGGAAGAACCAAAGAAATGGAGTTTGGTTGCAAAGTGAGAAAGTGAAGAAATGAAACCCGACTGACTATTTATAGAAGATGGGGTCGAGTACCAAACTTAAGCGCTCATTGCGCGGGTCGGCAACGACCTTAAACAATGCAGAAATTTAAGAAGAATTGATCCTGATTTCTTTGATTCAAGGGAGCAAAGAACGGATCAAGGGGGCATCTGTTGGAGCATAAAAATCATGAAGAAAGATTGAAGATTAGAAACTAGACATGGAAAGAAGAAAATTAAAGTGCTTTGTTTGGCAGCGGGTCGCATAGTTAACTTAATGTGTTATTTTGACTACGCGAAGGACCTCATCCATTGCGCGGATCCCGCAACTGATTAATCGTTGCGCGAATCGTGCAACTAATATCACCGTTGCGCGGGTTGTGAAACAAGGGTAGATGATAAATTTGATGAACGATCAGATATGATGCAAAATGGGCCCCATGTCACAAAGATCGAGGGTTGGCACGTGTGGAAGCCTATAAATGCCCCACTGTTGAGACTCAAATATTGCATAATTTTTCCCATTTATATCTTGGTTTTATGAACATAAATCAACTTAATATTCTATTTACTCATGTTTGTGTTGCAAGGTAAATTTAAGTGCTTGGATTGAAAAAGAGTGTTAAAAGCATGAATTTAATGCTCAAGAATTATCAAAGCAAGGGATGGATCTTTGGAGACTAAGATTGAAGAATTTACATGCCAAAGATCCAAAAAAACCAAGTGAAGAATGAAAAGAATCGAAGATTTGAAGTGAAGAATCCTGAAATCGCCCTAAAAAAGTATATTTTGAACTTTAAAGTCTATTTAGGGAAACTGCGCAGAGTAAAATCTATTTTAAACAAACTGTGCAGTGAGAATTCTATTTTGGAAAAATATGTATATTAGAGGCGATTTGTAGGGTTTTTCAACTTTGTACGAAAATTGAAGTTCCCTACTTATAAATAGGGCTTCCTAGGGCATTCCTAAGCATCATTCAAGGCATCCCAAAGCAAGAATTAGAGTTTTTAAAGAGTTTTTAATTTTATTAAAGTTATATAAGTTATTTTTTTAGATAATTTCTATTTGCATTTATTTTCTTTCTTCTTATTTTTTTCTTTCTTATTTTAATTATGTTTTTCTAAGTTCCTTCTAGCCCAAGCTAAAAGGGAAGCACATGGGTTTAATAATTCTTTAAGATTATAATGATTGATTGTTTTAATGATGAGAATAATGGTGTATGTATGTTATCTATTATTTAGGTTTTATTTTTTATCCTCTTGTGAGATCCATATGTTTCCATCATATGAGATCCACATTGATGGATAGGCTTACCCTAGCTCAATCAGATTTCCTATATAGGAGAGGTTCTCAACCTGTTATATTTCTTTGATTTTCATTATCTTATTAATATTGAATTCTTAAAATCACTGACGCTTGAGAATATATATCAATGGTGCAAATTTATTATTTTCTAATATTTTATATCACTTATTAAAATATTTAAACTGTTTTATTTTTCGATTAGGCTGACCATAGTGCTCAGATCTTAGTTGTGTTATCCAAGTCATCATGATTTTGGAACATTAACCTATAAGTGGAACTTTGAAGCTTGGGTGTTATTTTATTCAGTTGAATTACATCCATTCAAAAATTCCAAAATCAAATCATCAGTTTAGTTTTTATTACTTAGTTTGTTTTGCATTTGATTTTTTCCTTCTCACAATTCATCTCCCTGTGGGATCGACCCTGTATTCACGGGATACTACTTACGAACCTCTGCACTTGGAGGCAAGCAATCACCCACTTCCCCTCTCATTTGACACGAGAGAAGAATTCTGGAAGAGGAGCAAAGCTCTGAGAGTAGACTAAAGGTGAGGAGTAAAGAAGGGGGGATCGGTTGCGTAACCCGCGCAACCCACTAATTGGTTGCGTGGACCGAGCAACCAACAAACTGGTTGTGCGACCCGCGCAACCAGGTCACTATGTGACCAGTTATAAAAAGGGGTCAAGATGCTGCCGAAAATTGTCCTGTTCGATCTTCACTGCTCCAAGCTCTCCTTTACATAAAGGACAAGCTCAAAAGTGGAGAAGTTAATCAACACAACATTCCTCCTAAGGAGATAGCGAAGCAACTATTGAAATGCTGCCAAATTCGAGATTCAACATTTGGATTCGATTAATTTCAATTTATATATTTCAAACGATATATCTTGGAATCTATGGATATCAAGGGATGTAAAAGAACTTAGTATTAATAATATGATGATTGTTCTATATCTATTTTATTTGTTACGTTTGAATAAGATAATCCCCCCAAATCCAATGCATTTGTTTCTTGTTCGAAACAGAAGGAGATTCAGGAAGTAGTTTCTTGCCATATGATAGGCTCCTCCTTCGCTTTTTCTAGGGGGAGTTCGAAGGTTTGATGTCTTGTTGGTAGAGCTGTATATCCTCTCTTTTGTTCAATGAAATCAAAGTTTTACCCAAAAAAAAAAAAAGAAGCTTAGCTTATATGATAGGTGAGGCCTGATTTTGTGGCGCCCATCGGAAACTATAGGTCGTACATCATCTGTTTCATATTTACCAAAGATTCAGGTGCAAGGCCCTCCTTTTGGAAAAAAAAAGAGAGGAAAAAAGAAAAAAGAAGCTTGAATGAAAGTGCAGGTAGTTCAATAGATATATTCTTAACACAGCTAGATCAAAAAAGCTTGAATGAAAGTGTAGGTAGTTTGATGGATATGGGCTCAGTCCTACACAGGGCATGATGTAATTGGTCCCAAGCATATCAAGTTTAAAGAAATTCATTCCGAAGTGGGAGAAACTACCATTCGATGTTTGGATTGTAAAATTTGATCCGGACATCGTCACAAAATTCACAACCTATCGATTTTTATGTAGCGAGCCATCCAAGGTTAACTGACCTTTTTAATAGGTTGAGTTTGTCCGATTTGTGAGAAAATGCACAATTTTATTCAAAATTACAAAATTTGAAAAAATATAATATTATTTTTCAAAATTTATTCTGAAGCAGGATAAATTACCATTCGATGTTTGGATTGTAAGCCGTAACTTCTGATCTGGACATCGTCACAAAATTCACAACCTATCAATTTTTATGTAGTGAGCCACCCAAGGTTAACTGACCTTTTTAATGGGTTGAGTTTGTCTAGTTTGTGAGAAAATGCAAAATTTTATTCAAAATTACATTTTTTGCAAAAAAATAATATTATTTTTCAAAATTCATTCCGAAGTGGGAGAAACTACCATTCGATGTTTGGATTGTAAATTAGCCGTAACTTTTGATCCAGACATCGTTACAAAATTCACAACCTATCGATTTTTATGTAGTGTGCCATCCAAGTTGAATTGACCTTTTTAATGGGTTGAGGTTGTCCGATTTGTGAGAAAATGCACAATTTTATTCAAAATTGCAATTTTTGAAAAAAATAATATTATTTTAAAAAATTTGTATTTTGATTATTTATTTTTTTTAATTTAGGAATTTCTATCTTTTTAGAAGTTGCTTGTAATAAAGCCAAGAATATTTGGACAAGGTTTATCGAGACTTTTTATTTTAACAAATTATGTAAGAATTCTATAAGGTGGGCCTTATTGATCAACAGTTTGGATTGTCCTAAGGGTTGGATAATGTGTTCGGGTTTACCAGTGGGCCCCACTAAGTTGTGGTACATTCAAAAATTCATGTAAGCGGTGAAGTGCTACAATTGTGATACACAGTGTTTAGAGGAATTAGGATTAGCAAATTCATGTGGATCCATAGGGAGAGGAGTTTTGATGAGTTTCAAACTGATCCTCTGCCTTCTATGACTATAAAATTAGGTTGGGTCCCCAATCCAACACCATCGATAGAAGCTCGAGCCCATCGTATCTTCTCTAAAGGGTGTCAGGAAAGGAAGAGCTCAGCGTTCTGTTTTCACGGCGATGACATCACAGCAATGTAAGCCATCTATTCTTTTACATCTCCATATCCAATGCACAGTAAGGTCCTTCGACAATTCCGCATTATTATATCTTACAAATTAGACTTTGGAAGAGTTTTGATATTTTGTGTAATTAAGAGTTTTACTATTTTGGAAAACTTCTCAACAATTTAGGTTTTTTCTTTTTCTTTGTAAGTGATGTAATTAAAAAAGACTTGGGATCATATCTCAATACAATTTTGATTTTTTTCTTTTTTATCTTGTGAAGTCAAGGTTTTGCCCACTTGGAGGAAGACAGTGATATGCTTCTCATTCTTTTAGGCCCTTCCCTGTGGCACAATGATTATGGTGACAGTTCATTATCAAAGTAGAAAAGCAACAAGGATGAAATAACCCAAGTAAGAGTTTTTAATTTTTTAATTTTTTAATTTTTATCTTTCCAACATGAAAAGTGAGACTTGTCATATAAATGGAACTAATTTGCTAAGATCACATGCATGTACAAGCCACTTAATAAACACGCTACCATGATTAGAAAACTTCAAACCATAAAAATATGGTAAAGAAAATGTTTAAGTTTAATTCATTCTCAATAGTAGAAAATATGGTAAAAAATTGGCAATGCCAAAAATTCGAATAATGAAAAGTGCAAGTTTATTATGGTATTAGGAATATTGGAAATGTTAGGAAAGATTAATATTTTCAATATTCCTAATATCCTTTGCCTAGAAAAAAGGAGAAGAAAAATTGGCTATATATGTGCATATACACGTATATATATTATATATAAATATGATTAAAATTGATCTTTTTAATAAAATAATTAAAAATTTATTTGTACAAGCAGTAATGTATGTGAATAGTTGAATAATGTTCTTCACTACATGAAAAAGTCAAATTTTAGGTAAATCGGCAGACGCGACTGTCGAAAATGGTGGTAATGAAATTCAACGGCTCAAAATCGTTTGATTATTTTCATTGGTATAAAAAACCATTGAATGAGAATCTCGGCAGAGAGAAAATTCGGCTGTTTGAACCTGTCAGTCTGTGCTAAGAATTATATTTGACATCTTGGAGTACCGGTTTTGGGCAAAAAATTTCTCAGAATTGGACGGTTATGAGCCGTCGTTCTGGGCTGTCATGGTAATAGTGACAAATTATTATTATTTTTTATTTTTTTAATTTTTAATTTTATTCTTTGTTCCTTATGTGATTGTCTGTTTTTAACGTGTGATGCCGTCCAAGCTTGAGTTTAAAACAAATGCAACAACTTAAGTGATGACGTCAATTGGTAAAAAATGGAGGGAATAAAAGTGCCAAAGAAAACACCGGAAAAGTGCTGGCCACTAATAAATCCTTAGCTGAGGCCGCCTGCATGCTGAGAAAAGTTTAGCCAGCAGTTTTTTGGCATTTTATTGGTGGTTTTGACCATCAAGAAAAGTCATTTTCCTGGGTTTCCTTGGTTGGTGGTCTCCTCCACACGTGTGGGAACTCCCGGTCCCTAGGTGTCCTATTGTTGCCTTCCTGATTATTCTGTGGGCCTTGGAGTTTGGGCTTGGGCCCATTTTTACCTGGGCTTGACTGGATGGGTGGGCTGACTGGAAGAGTTGACCAGGTGAGTTGACTCAGTGAGTCAGCTAGGTAAGTTGACTAGGTTTCTAGGGTTTAGGCTATTAGGGTTTAGGTTCCTAGGATTAGGTTAGTTTAGGTTTGGTTTAGGCTCAGGGTTTTATACCATTGATTGAGTTTAGTTGATAGGTTCAGGTTAGTGTCTTGGATTAAATTTGGTTTCGAGGGTTACGCCTAAGGTGGACTCCATCCAAATTGATTTGCTTAGATATTGGCCTGAGGTAGGATGTCTACAGGTGGGCCTAACAGATTTTTCTCAATACACTTTAAGTTACGGGTATGTTATCCGCCTCCTCTCTAAAACTGTTGAAAATGTTGCTGATATGGGACGCCAGTTTTGATTTTGATAGGGCTCATCATGATGTTTATGTAAGATTCACTACCACCATTACATTTTGAGTTCCATATTAGGCTAGGGACAAAAAATCAGGTATGTGATTTTGGTGAGCCATACTAAAGGAAGTAGTGGGGAAAGAGACGTCCACCTATGATTTTTTACTGAGGCCCACCATAATATTTACGTAAAATTCACTACAATGGTTAAATTACACACAACCATGTAGGGCAGCGGCCAAAAAATTAAACCCATGTAATCTACCTTAGTCATAAATGTTATTGATTTTTGAGCCCTTCACCTACTTACACGGGGTTAAGAACTTGGTTGTCTGGTTGATTTTAAATAAACATCATGGTGGGTCCCACCAGACCTTCCATCCCATTTGCTGGCATGGGACACGAGGGAAGGTAGGGAAATGGTTAAAAAGGGCAACGGATTAGGTGAGACCCATCTTCACGCAAGACAGTGTGGCCCATACCGTGGGGCCCACCTTGATGTGTGTATTTTGCATCCACTCCATCTATCTTCTTTATCAGATCATTTTAGAGCGTGATCCTAAAAATAAAGAAGATCCATCAGGTGCACCATAGTCTAGGAAACAGTGGTGATTGACCATTAATGAACCACGAAAGTTTTAGATCAAGCGGAGATTTGTTTTTTCCCTTCATCCAGGATTACGTTACGTTATAATCGGATTGGAAGAAGTTTTTAATGGTAGGATGTTTAATCACAACTGTTTCCTAGACTATGGTCCACCTGATGATTGGATCTTCTTCAGTTTTGGGATGGTGCCCTAATATTATCGAAAATACTAGATGGAAGGAGTGGATACGGAATACACACATCAACGTGGGCCCCACAGTAAGGGCAGCACCATTTTGGGTGAGGCCTAAAAAAAAGAAGCGGTGTATAAACGGTGGGGCCTGTGATTTGAGTATTCCACGGTCCGGATTGACGCACACTGAAACAAGTGTACGGAATATGTGCGCATGATCCAACGTACTCTACCAATCAATTCGTATACCTGCACATTGATCCAGACCGTTTGATGGGTGGGCCATCTTTTGGATGAGTAGTAACCTAAAGTTTAGACCAATCGAGAGGTCACAATAGCCTGATGATTTTCTTTTACGAATGCGGGCCAATGACTTCTGACGACCATTGAAAAATACGTTATCAACGGCATTTTTGGTAATCTCTAGTGGCTGGATTTTCTAGACTTTGAGCCCTTACAAGATCTGGCCCACTGTATTTTGAAATGTACAAATTGACATTCCCATCTATCAGATGGACAGTAGGTGGTTTATACACTGATCATAATTACATAATCTACAGACAAGATCATTCCCCACAATCTAATATCCAATGCCGTTGGATAAAGAAATGTCACGTGCGCATGTGTTTCCAACGTAAGGCATCCAAAATTTCAACCATGTGCTGGATATCAAAGTTTTGGCCAGCCTCACATGGCTCATCAAAAGCTACGGAATCAATTGGAATCTAGACCGTTATTTTTATCTCGCTGCTGGTGGGAAGCCTTATGCATTAAAAAATTACAAGTTGCAGTTGAGGAGTGGAGTTTTTATAAAGAAAACCTCTATGCGAATCCTTCCCATTATATCATTTCAATAAACCTGCGTCTCGACAGGTCTTCATGGGAAACAATACACACGCATTTGGTACTTCTTCACAATGCTTGCATGCCTAATTAGCAGACCGCTTTAAACTTTATATGAAAAAAGAAAAAGAATAACTTATATTATTGATGAAATGTTTGAAAATCACATCATTTCGAAAGATGGGGGAGAAGGAAAAGAAAGAAAGAAAAGAACATTCTAGGAAAATCAAGTTAAACACTCTGAATTCTGCGTGTGATGTATCAAATATGTGTATAGGGTTGACTTAAGTTTTGAGTGTGTTTAGACTGAAATCTCCACTAGTCAAATAAACGTTTCAATTTTCGGTTGGCTAAAAATCGTATAATTAAGGTGTCCAATTTTCAGTTGGCTAAAAATCATATAATTAATCTGGACACCTGTGGTTGATTTTAACCATATATTATAAATAAGCGCTTCAGTTACAGAAAAAGAAGGGTTACTCAACCTTTTTCACCTGTGCAACGCATGGTCTCCACTTTATGCAATTTTTATAATATTTTTGAAATTCAACAAAACTTTAATGCTACTACATTACATCATATTTCATAAGGTATTGGGACCATGGGTGTATATCGAGTCGAACCGAGTCGAGCTGGCCTCAACTTGACTTGGCTCGGCCACTAGTTGACCTCAGCTCGAACTCGGCTCGGGTCAGATCGGTCAGTAGCTTAGGCCAGTTTGAGCTGAGTTCGAGCCAAGATCGAGTCAAGTTTGTGCAGCATTTTCACAAACACCTGGACTGCACCTTCAAAAACCCAGTGTATGTAAAACATCAGCAAAGGTTTTTCAAGTATTTTATCAAACACCTTCCAAACAACATAAAAATCAAGAAAAAAAAAAAGATATTTATTTCATATACATACCTTCCTTACCACCGGCCACACTTCGTTGAGTCATTTCATCAAACACTTGGTGAGCAACATCAATATCAAAGTAACCGAGTCACCGATCTGGTTCGATTTGAGTTCGATTCGAGCTGGGTTCAATTCGAGTCGAGTCAAGTTGGGGCCAGCTCGAACTCATTTTCAAGCTCAAAAAATTAGCTCGACTCAACTCGAACTCAGCTTCAAACTGAGTCAAATTGGGCTTTTTCGAGTCGAGTCAAGCAAGCTAAATGAGCTAGCTCGGTTCATGTACACCGCTAATTAGGACTTGGGTAGGTAAAATAGAGTAAAACAATAAAAGAAAAAAAAATTAAGAGACGGATATACTTAGAAATGGTGTATGCATGTGTGATTGTTGCATATTCATTTGAAACATGTTGAATGGAATATGAATTGATTTGGGATGTAAGAAGGAAAATGAAAAACCAAACATCTTTTTTCAATAAAAAGAAATGGTCGGATGTCTCAGTATGGACTGTGCTCTTTGACTTCTAGCTTCTAATATTTTAGTCATTTATACTTTTTGATTGGGCAGAGTGACAACAATCAAGCCTCTTTTGAACCCGGTGGACGTCATAACAGACCCTGGCACGTATTGCTGCATCTGGACGGTAGTGCCTGGACTTCAGATTTGCTTTAATTTGTTTTTTTTTATTTTTATGTTAGCTTGTCAGTACAACCACTGTCAGTTCACACTTCACTGTTACCCACCCCCACTAGGGAATCGATACCAAGACCTCAGTGTTGAAACACGGTGTCTTTCACTCAATCTACCACCTGAGCGACTTCAGATTTGCTTGACTCAGACTCCAACCAGCATAGACCGGTGTCAACACCTTCTTCCTCTCTAAGCTTTCAGACAATACCCTTCAATGATTCACTATTATGGTCCTTAAATGTACCTGCAGGTATTCTTTTTAGAAAAAGCTATATATCATTTCCTGTGCAATATCGGTGCCTTTCTTCCCTTTTTCTTACACAGCAACAGACGTGTACAATAGTCTTCAGGCTTACGGAGATTAAGGTGTGCAACCTCACTTCCCACTTTGCTTGGTTAGTGTTCGGTCGATCAGATCCAGTGATCATCTTTAAGATGTACCAAGGACTCTTTCGGCTTGATTTTTGTGGATTTTTGGTACTGTTGGAGTTTATAAAACGTGTCTCAATTAACTCATTACTTTTAGACACATCAGATGATTGGCCGACATGATCCTAATCAATTCGATCTATTGATCATCTTCTGGTCTTGCAGAGGACCTTCGCTAGCCGGCCAATCTAGGCTTTTAAGGCTCTTCGGGCTAGTCAGAGGTGAAGTTGTCAAAATGGGCATGCTTTGAGTTCTTAAAGGATCCTAGTGATTTGGTTAGAATCGGATTGGTTGGCTTGCAGATATGTTAATCCGTTCCGTCAACTACTCCTCGGTCTTGCCTGAGATGTATCCTGCCTAACTTATACGATCATTCGAATGGGTATTGAGTCATATAAATATGTTTTGTTGAAATTTGACTGAAGTCAAAAGAGTAGTTTTAATCTCATTTTTTAGTGAGGTCTTTACAATCACATCTTATTTTTTCCAATAAAATATGTTTTATTAAAAAGAACTTATGAGGTAAATTAAAAATTGAATTATTGCAATCTATTAATAAAATATAATATAGTAGAAATGAAAATTTTCTAATAATGACGATTAATGTATATGCATGTTTGTTCATGGATGAAGAGAAAACATAAATATGCATGTTTTATTAGAAAAGATCGTGCAATATTTGCAGATATCCAGAGATCATGCTGACCAAGGCAAACTTGGCAATAAATTTTGAGGGAGATCCATATTCAGATGAGATTTCCTAGCGTATTTTAAGAATCCCACAAGACACGCGACCTCAACATCACTCAATGAACCTATAAGTACTCCCGTTGCAATTGAAGGGAGATAAGGAAAAAGAACCTTAGTTCAAGTCTTTGTCTTCTTTCAACATCAAGTCTGCCTGCCTGAATTAGGCATCAGAGGGTCCACAGCCGTGATCGGCACCCTTGTTGTCCTCTACATATTGTCTGTGCAGGTATATTCGACATATTCGCTTCTGTAGCTGACTATATTTGTCCATCCAGATTCCGGCAATAATAGATTGATGTGGTCTATGGGAATGATAGCAATGCCAAGTTCCCATTAACTCTAGCACAAAATCACTAGTTTCTCCTTCTCCCCTTCAACAGCCAAAAAGAAGGGAAAAGCACCAGCTATGGCCAAGTCTGCTCATGGAGAGCTATCTGAGGACGCTCAGGCCTCAAAATTGGCCCACCATTCCTAGCTACCATCGCAAGTAATGGCGCAAAGATCCCAGAACCGGGGTAACCAACTTATCTCCCTCAAGAATCGGGTAGAAGCCTTAATCGGCAATATTGACCATATCATGATAATCGGCAATGTTGCCAGAAAGGCAACACGCATCCCCCGTTGATGAATAAGAAGAGTAAGAGGCAACAAATAAACAATCCCGCCCAATACCTTCACACCCTGAACCGTGCCTAATAAAGGCTCGACCTAGGGGGTAGCGTGATCACTCCAATGCGAACTCCGGAAGCCACCAAGCTTGCCGAGTCTAATTTGGGCCATAAGTTGGACAAAAGGAGGTAATATCGGGGGAAGCCCTCGGAAATCATGGCTGAAAATAAGGTCCTTTGGGGGGTAGAAATTAAAGAAATTTGGGATCAGATCGGTGACATATAGCAGGCCTACTGTGCGAAGGCTCCAGCCTTCATTGATGCCTTTCTCAAACAGATTGAACCACCGTTTATAGACGACAGGGGTTAGCTTGGGCAAAGAAATGATGACTCAGGCAACAACTGTTTATTTGTGATTCGCGTAGGGTCTGAATGATGCCTTGACAATTAATGCATGCTCCCTCGTATCTCACGCAACCATCATATATTTTTCAAATCTCGTGTTGAGCACCATCTTTCCTCCTCCCGCCCTCATCAGCGAACGACAAATCTGGGCTAGTCTTAAATTTTTGAAAAGATTGGGATACTCTTAATCTAAAATTTGGTTCCCACACTTCTAGACTAGTTTAGGGGGATGGGATCGATGGTCTACCACATGGAGAGCATAACTGACCATATGATGAATTTCCTAAGAGCGACGATGCATGAAGTTTGGAGAGCTTGAAAGACATTGTTGGTAATTCTCTCAATGGAGAGATTGTCTTTGGATCGAACGTGAACTGAGCTTGTCTAAGATAGACACGGATTTGGATTGGTTCAGGTATGCCGGACTCGGTACAGAGTCTAGTCAAGTTCTAGTCGCCTATTTCAAAGCCGAATCGATTTGGGTCAGTCCTAACTCGGTCTGACTCAACTCGATGCCCAGCTCTATCAAACGGTTAGGATCTGCCAATGGGTGCAATTTATGAGCAGTACTGCACCTAGCCTCCTCGGCAGGTCACTTTTGATGAACGTTCTGGATCTCATCAATGAATGAAAAGTGAACGGTTTTGGATCAAGGACAGAAAAGACTTTTCCTCAAAATTCCAAATCGCTTGATGAATACTCAACGAATAAAAAAAAATGATAACACACTATTGAAGAATTATCAAAAGAACCACACAATCCAAGTATTCTTAGTAACACTAGCGCTTGATTTTCACACGGAGGAATGAGCACATACAACCCAATGTATGGTAAAGTTGTCTTTCCACCTTGCACACCTGGTGAGGGTACCACACGTATACATCATCTGAGCCATTGAAAAGGTTGGGGGTCCTTTGAGGATCACCCCATAGAATAATAGGCTGATCTGTCCATCATTTTTTGCACAACTTAGAAAACAATGGATGGACAACGTGTGGACCACCTGATGAATGGAGTGATCTGATATTTTTGATGGGTCAGATGTCAAGTAGACACGATACAACAGCTGTATGCGGGAGGTGGAAAATCCATTCTGTCTATCTGTTTTGAAGTGGATTGCCTGTGACCCCGAGTACAAAGATATACCTATGCCTGGGGCTACGTGGGGCCCACATAGATTTCTGTGGAAAATCCATTCTGCCCATCTGTTTTGCAAGACCACAATAGGACCCAATTCCAGAAATCAGACACATCCAAAACTCATGTGGGCCACACCAATGAAATAGAGGGAACAAAAACGTGCACCATTGAAACCTTCCTTAAGCTAATGTTTATATGCCATCGAAACCGTTCATGGGGTTATTACCACTCAGATAAACTGTAGGAACAAATATCATCCTGATACAAAACTCCTGTCACTCCCACGCGTTCAATCTCCACTGCTTGGTGTGGTAGGGCCCACATGAGTTTTTGATCTTCCTGAATTTTAGAATCCTATCCTATTGTGATCTTTAGAAACAGATGGATAGAGTACTGGATTTGTTACGGACATCTCTGTAGGCCCCAGACAGCTCCAGACACAGGAATCTCCATGTGTGCCCGGGTCATAGGCAATCCGCTTACGAGATTTATATGCTTAATAGTTTCGTCCACAACGTGATTTGTGGATAAAAAGATGCAAAGGAATGCATGATTTGTCATTCGTCATCTTATGATGTATTCGTTTGTCATGGCCCTGGTTCTGATTGGACAGTAAGCATCTGCCTGATGGACTTTTGACCGTTGAATGCAAACTGTTCCTTTCAGTATGCTGGACCCAGCATGTGGATGGTTTAGATCAAACGCACACGTCCACGTGGATTTTGCATCTTACGATGATGTTTAGGAATTGTATCAGATAAGCACCAATGCGAGAGACTGTTTTTGACGATTGTTTTCATTGATAGGTGAGGCCTACCACGATCGACCCACATGCTGCAGTGGAATTCAGATCATGTTATGATGTTGGAATTATATGCGAAAAGTCCTGTCAGAAAAAAATTGCAAGCATTGCTTGCCATTGTTGCTCTACCATTGTTAGGCCTCATCATGTGATCCAGGTCTTTCATTAGACCCAATTATATGTGGGCCGGCCACACTAAAAAGATTCCACTGGCTACAGATCTTCATTGCTGATGCAGGGATGAACGTGCCGTCTTTTACGGTGTTTCTCTGGACTCCTCACAAAGACTTTTGGAATCCACAATGAAAGAAAGCAAGAAGAATAGAAATGAATTCGTAATTTAATTGATCCATCTTGGACATGTAAGTGTCCATCACCCGCTCCATATCAGTCCATTCCACTTCAAAAGAACTCGTCCTCAAGTTCTTGTGCTGCTTCGGTTCATGTTACTCGGTCTGGTGCGCCGTAACGATACCTAGATCAAAAGTTATGATCAATTTACGATCCACCTTCTTTTGATCCAACCATGATAGGAATGTAACTTTGAGACGTTTTACATCAGACCCCTCTGCTTGGAAAAAACTCGTCATCGAGTTACTCAAGGGACTTGGTTCATGATTTTGAGATTACTTTTGATGCCGATACGTATTAGTCATTTTCTTGTACTTGACATTACGCTCTTGAGTTGACACAATACCTGTACTTATACTCTTTAACTTGGCTATTATGGATCGGTTCCTTCACTTCTGCCTTCAAGATCCTACATTCATTCTGATAATGTGGATAATTAGGCAAACTTATCTCTATGACAAGATCAATGTGGTTTTATATATCTCGTATGAGAGTCAATTTATTAAGAAGTTCATTAAATATAATCGCCTTGAACTCTTACAAAACTAGTTTCAAATCCCCTGGGATGTTCACAGGCTCTATATATTCTTTCTTTTCAACTAATGCATATATATCTCTTATTTTCTTAGATTGTTTAACAAAAGCCTGTTTAGTTGTGAGAAGCTGTTCTTCAACTTTAGAAGTCTTGGGTTGGTTCTCTATTCCCATAGAAACGAGGCCAAACTATCTACCATCTTTAGTAAATATAAATGTGTTATCCACCGTCTTTAGTAAATATAAATGCGTTATCCTTACCTCTATGCGTAGCAATAACATCAATATTATTTTGTCATGGTTGACCAAGTAACATATGATAAACTTCCATATCGACTATATTACAAAGTACTTGATCCTTATAATTTATACCAATTGAAAATGAGATAGTACATTGTTTGGTTACCTCTGTTTTGTTAATATAATTGATCCATCCAATCATGTACGAAGATGGATACTTTTCTGTTTTTAGTTGTAACTTTTCTACCATTATTTTCAATGTTGAGGGTCAAATATTGCATATCAGATACCAATTACTAGCTGGATTTACGAACATGATATTGTTTAACGGCTTGATTTAATCATATTTGTGATGCAAGGTGTATTTATGAGCTTGGACTGAAACATGGTACTAAAAGCATGGATTTAACACTCTGATGACACCAAAGGCAATGGATAAATCCCAGGGGACCAAGATTGATGAATTTACATGCCAGAAATTCAAGAAAATCGAGAAACTAAAGCTCAAGTGGCTTGAAAGATGTCCAGAATATGAGATCATAGGGTTCTCACCATCCGTTCGGATCGAGACTTCATATATGGCCTGAGGACCATAAATCAACTATACACGTCAAATTTCAGCCATTGGATCCTTGTGAAAGTAGCCTAATGGACAGATCAGACCTTAAAATCTTGATTTGGGGCCCACATGATATCTGGATATGCTTCAAATTCAGTTTAAACCCCTTAAATGATGTAAAAAAACGAATGGACGGAGAGGATTTCTCAAGAACATCATGATGTACCCCACACGTGTACTGCGTGTACATAGGGTACACGTGCACCAGCCGTCCACCATTACAGCCAAAGTCGGTCAGTGCACGTTGACCGACTTCTTCTTCCAAATTTAAAAAATGCAACAGCGTTTACATTGTCCGACGCCGGTTTCATGCAGTAGGTCCCACCCCTCATTCAAAGCATCAATCTGGACCGTGCAAGGTGTCCAGGGGGGGTATTACCCTCGCAAAGGTAGCAGAAATATAGAAGATAGTGAGGATCGCAATCCAGCCATCTAAACGAAAGATGGACGGTGGACTAAAACGGCTTGTGGGCCACACCAAAATCAAACCCGAATTGCCCTTCCCGGATGGTCTTTCGTCCTGAATCCAATGGGCGGTGTAGATCTTCCACCTGACAGCAATCAGTGGACCATCACACTTCACACAGTCAACGTGCGTCGACTCTGTTTCGCAACAGAGGCTGCGTACATTCGTTGTGGGCCACCATCATGCAGAAAAGGTTCGATCCAGACCGTCCATCATAAGCCCATACTCCATATCATCCAAGCCTAGGTGTCTTTCTATTCCCATGCGCGCGAGCATGTGTTACTCGTGGTCAAAAGAAGGATGGATGGCGAAATGAATTCTTCCCTGGGCCGCATCGACAGACAGCCAAAACCGGCTGTCTCCACTGAAATTTTGAGGAAAAGATGGTGAACGGAGTATATCTCCTGTATGAACTCAATAATGGGCCCTAGAGAGCATCAGCGTAAGTTAGCTCGTCTCCCGCTGCAATAGGGAGTGCGTAACCTCTTACGCACTTCCATCCACCGTCTTCAGAACCTATGAGAGAGAGAGAGAGAGAGAGAGAGAGAGAGAGAGAGAGAGAGAACGTGAGAAAATCATCCAATCCAATCCGGGGATCCAATCCTGGGCAGCCATGAAGGTCAGAGACGTGGAGAGAGAGAGAGAGAAGTGGAGTGGCTTGGACATAGAGTGCAGCACATCTTCTTTCCATTGGTTCCTCTTCCTTTTTCCTTTTTATGAGATTTTAGCATGTCTATGGCAGGCTAAACCTCTTATATAGGGGTAAGAGGTAAAGCTTATAGCGTGGTTGGGATGTTTGCTTGGTTTTGATTCTTGTTTTGTTGAACTCTTTTGGATTCTAGTTTAATTATAAGGAATATTTTTAATTTTTAATGGTTTATTGTGACTCAAATTACAATGGATAGCTTGAGATATTCTCTTTTCTTGTATTAAGATTGTGAACTTGAGAACCCTGTTATTCATCATCGTCTCATGGGCATGGTTGGGTGATGAAACCCTTCCTAACTTTCACAATTCTCTTATGATTGGCTGTGAGATTGGTAAATTGCTGTTGTTTGCCATAGTCTCCTGGGCATGGTTAGGTAACGGAATCACTTCCAAATCTTCGTCATTCTTATCTATTGATGATTATATCCATGAGAAGTTCAGAGATCTGACAAATCTCTTCCTACCAATTGGATATGATAAGACTCTGATTCCAGTTGTGTCCTTGAATCAATGCAAGGTAGCTTCCCAATTGCTACAAGTGGATCCTTGGCACCCTAGTTCCCTACCTTTGAATTCTCTAAGTTTTAGATAAATATTTCATCATTATTCCCTCAATTATATACAATTTAGATTTCATCTTAATCTAGTTCTAGTTCTACTTAGTTTCAGACTACGTACAGGTTTCAGTCCCTTGGGATTCGACCTCGTTCTCACCGAGCTTATTACTACATCACAACCCTATACTTGGGGAGTGAACATTCAACACGAGATTCTCACTGCTCCTGACATCGATGATCACATTACAAACGTTTGGCTTACAGTACATCTTGTTCAAAAGATGTTGTCTTACTGTAATTTTATTTCTACCTTTGGCATGTATAACAGCTTCCTCATAATCAAACTGGTGGCCTACAAATTACCATCATCTGATGGTGCTTTGAAGAAATTGGGGTTGTGTCATACAGTGACTATGGGCGGTTGAGCATCATTTTGAGCTCGAGGCAGAATTAACGCATCCGCAATACGATTGAGGGTTGCCTGAAGCCCTTACATGGTCAATTGACTCTCTCGGTTGAAAACTTCCATTCTTTCCAAAAGATAACGAATCCATGGATCATCGTCCACAGGATTTTTATTCATACCTTTGTTGTTTGCCATCGTCCACAGGATTTGATAGTTTGGAACAAATTCAAATAGTCACTCATAAGGAGACATATTATCAAGAATTTAGGTGGGCAACCAATTAATAAGAAATACTAGTCTCAAAAGCATCGTCTCAAAATAAACGTGGAAAGCAGGAATGAGCCAATAAGGGTAGGCCACTTTCAATAATATGAGAGTGCGTACGTTCTGCCAACCCATTCTGTTAAGGAGTATGAGGGTAGGTCGGTTCGAAAATTTGGATACACATTTTGAGATGTATTGTATCGTATTAGAAGTTATGATTTGACATTTACCGTGTTTGGATTGGAGTGAATAGGAGTTGAATCCCATGCGTGTAAATACAAACTTCAGCCAAATTTTCGAACCGACGGTAGAGTATTGTCAGTGGGTTTTTTTGCCGTCAATACTTCGTATTCATTGTGTTGTTTTCGGCAGCGGATGAAAGTTTGAAATTTGTAAGATTACAAGATATCTGGTACCTATGCAGTGTAAGATCGGGACCATTCATTTGGTACATTTTAACGTGAAAATCATTTGGGCTAGAAATCAGAAAGTTTCATACATCAAATAGGCCACCTGACCCAAGTAAGATTGTACAATACGCAGACATAATACGTCATATCCAAACATTGATCTATATAACGTATTGTATACTATGCCAAACAATACCTCCTATCTAAACATTGATTAGTATCTGATTGATTTGGATGTATTCTGAAAACCATCAAATGTATACATGAACAATACCCAAATACAAAACAATACAATACTATACGCGAATCCAAACAGGCTCTAAGAAATATCATGTGCCTTTAAAAAAGATTGAAAGCAGAAACTGATATATTTGTCCCTTTCATCAGTTTGGAGAGATTTAATAATCTTATCAAACATATTCTTGCCAAAAGCTTTGGATGACATAAATACATATAAAAACTTGTGGCTTAAACTGAAGTGGAAACAACCAACAGTACCTACTAAAATCATCAATTTGGGCTTTGAATTGGATGACTGGATCTTAGGGATCCTTCTCTATATATAGAAGGTGCGTGATTTACAAGAATCAGTTTAGATAATTACAAAATTCAAAATTAATCCTGAATTTGAAATTGCCGCGAGTATTCTGCTAATCATCCGTAGGCAGATTTGGTGAACGTGGCAAATAGTTATTAACACTTAGTCCAGTGGTCCATCTATGGTTTCATATGCATGTTTAATTCATATGAAGTGGGCCCCGTTCCATCCCACCACTTAAAAAGTAAGATCAAGTGGAACCAAGTAATTCCCAATATCTATAAATCCAAAGAGAATAAAACTCGCCCATGGCTTCATATAGGTGTTTCAAGTAGGGCCATTTTCCTTGTTTTCTTTTTTATTTTCCTTCTATCTCTTTGAGGAACCATTATAAGATTTACCAAATGGATAGAAAATTTCATCACTTCAGCTTAGAATGCAAAAACATACACAAAGAAAGACAGAAAATATTATATTTTACATTCGAAACACTCTATTAACATTCTAAGGAAACATTATTTCTCTTCACCAAAACCCTCAACATGAGATGTACGAGAAACTCTATGGTCTCTGTTTGCACTACAGCGAGATGACTCCTGCTCTTTTGAGGAGCATTACCAGATGGCTCCTGCTTCCCTGAGTGGGGTCACGCTCGAGCTGAAGAGACATCACTTCGTTGGTAGAGCCCACCAGCTGACCACCTATGAACACAGCCGGTATAGGTGACCTGCGACCTAGAAGCCTGACCAACGCCTTCTCTATTTCTTTTCCTCTGGGGTCCTGGTCCAGCTCATAAACAGTTGCATAGGCCCCAAATTCGGAGAAGAGCCTCTTGATGGAGTGGCACATGCAACATGAGCTGTTGCTGAAGATCACCAACCCGTTCTGGCTTGCCAATCTCATCACCTGCTCCATCCTAGCAATAGAGAGAGAGAGAGAGAGAGAGAGAGAGAGAGAGAGAGAGATTGGAAATGTGTATGTGGTTGAAAGAAAGCTAAGAAGGATTTGGTTGTGATGAAAATGAGGTGATGAGGAGACTAATTTATACACGCTCGTGGGTGGTGGTGGATGCCATTTTCTCGTGGAATAAAACGGGAGAATGAAATTAGATATTTTGGCTCATGCCCCAAAATACCCTTTATCATTTCTTGATGAGAAATTTACCACTGCAGACGCCACCTTTTATCCAGCGTTTTTTATGAACATACAAAACTTAACTTACCAACTTAGACGTTGGACGTACAAACAAGCATTTGGGCACCAAAATACCCCTGCCTTTCTTTCGGAAGTAGACTTGCCGGTGTGTGAAGACGAGCACTGATGCTCGTGGACCCCACCATGATGTATGTTTTGTATCCACACCTTTCATCCATTTGGAGAGATCATTGTAGGGCAATATCCAAAGAACGAGTTAAATCCATATCTCCACTAGACCCCAGCACAGAAAACAGTGGGACAGTGACGCCCACCATTAAAAACTTCTAAAGGCCACAAAGTTTTAGATCAAGATGATATTTGTGTCTTCCCTTATTTCATGTCTTTTTAACTTTTGAACAAGTTGGATTTCAAATAAACATTATGATGGGCCTTAGGATAGTTTCAACAGTGGGAATCACTCTCCCCACTGTTTTCTTTGGTGGGGTCCACTACAGATTTTTATTTGCCTCATTCTTTGTTTCATACCCTAAAATGATATCTAAAAATGGATGGACGGTGTGGATATAACACATACATCATAGTGGGGCCCACAGAACTTGGTGACGTCACTTCAGTAGCCGACTCGCTACTCAACCGGTCAGTACCTAATCCGCGCCCGAGGAACCAATTGGCTACTCCCCTGCCACCAACCCCGTCGCTGATGGTCGGTGCTCTGTGGGCCCCACCATGACGTATTTGCTTCATCCATTCCGTTCATTCATTTTTATAGATCGTTTTAGGGCTTGATACAAAAAATGATAAGAATATAAATCTCAGGTGGACCACACCGTACTAAGACAATAGTGATTGGATATCCACCATTAAAATACTCCTAAGGCCCACTGTACTGTTTATTTTAGGGTCCACCATAACATTTATTTACCATCCAATTTATTCATAAGGTCACAAAGACCTGAATGAAGAGGAAAAACAAATTTCATACTGATCCAAATCTTCTCTGACACCTAAAAGGGTTTCAATGGTATACGTTACTCCTCCACTGATTTTTACAGTGCAGTCCACTTGATAATTAAATATGTCTTATTTTTAGTCTCAAGCCTTAATACAAGCTCACCAAATGGTTGGACGGTTTGGATATAACACATACCTCATGATAAGACCCATAGAACTTGCGCTAGCCAATCTAGCGGGACAAACTAGAAATTGAGCGGGGCAAACTGAAAATTGATAGGGGTAAATTGAAATTTGAGCGGGATAAACTAGAAATTGAGTGAGGCAAACTAGAAATTGAGCGAGGTAAACTGAATATTGTGCGGGGCAAACTAGAAATTGAGCAGGGCAAATTAGAAATTGAGTGGGGCAAACCAAAAATTGAGTGGGCAAACTAGAAATTGAGCAAGGCAAACTAGAAATTGAGCAGGGCAAACTAGAAATTAAGCGATGCAAACTGAAAATTGAGTGGGACAAACTAGAAATTGAGCGAGGAAAACCGAAAATTGAGCGGGACAAACTAAAAATTGAGCGGGGCAAACTAAAAATGAGCGGGGCAAACTAGAAATTGAGCGGGGCAAACTGAAAATTGAGTGGGGCAAACTAGAAATTGAGCAGGGCAAACTAAAAATTGCGCGGGGTAAATTGAAAATTGATCGAGGCAAACTCAAAATTGAGCAAGGCAAACTAGAAATTGAGTGGGGCAAACTGAATATTGAGTGGGGCAAATTAGAAATTGGAAGACTACTTCATTATGAACACATGGAAAACATCATTAGTTTCACCATTTCTTCTTAATTAAACTAATGCTTGCAATTCAATCTATTTCCATTTTGCATCCAAACTAAATTTAGTGCACCGAATTTTCGATTTGCCTGACATGATTTAGGTTCGACTAGTTCCCGATAGAACTGATTTGCGGGCCTCCAATTTGCCGATGACCGTTTACACTATGGGCCACATGTATGGGTACATCCAACCGTCCACATAGTGGTCAAAAATTCTAGAAAATATAAGGGAGACTCTAATATAAGTGCTACACGGAAGCTTAGTGGACCATGACGTACCATGGAAACCCTTTGGACTACCCGAAGTTTTGGATTCAGCATGATAATTTGTTCACTCTTCACCAATGCTCGGACCTTAAAATAGAGCTTGAAATGGTAAATCGAGATACTTCAGGCTATCCAACCATTTTTACGAATCTCTTCCTACATTCACGGTGTGTAGTGTCTTAATGAATTTTTCTTTATCGCTCCGATCCACTAAACTCGGGACGACGATTCGTGGAACGTGCCAGATTGATCACAAATCGGACCTGTACGACCAAAACCCCATATCCGATCGACCCCAAATTTTTCTTGGCCCTTCAACGGGCCATGGAGCCACCTATCCTTATAAGTTTTTATGGCCAGGGCCATTTCCGAAATATCCCAATTATTACTAAACAAGATCTATGACCACTCGTAATGGTGGTGCCACTTAAAGTTCCAGAAACTTGTAATAATTGTCCATTCTCATTGGGCTTGACGTCCATCGCGGGAATCAGACCTAGGTAGTGTCTAGAACTGCTCAACTTGAGCCGAAGGACGAGTGCATGAGAAGCGCAAATACCCTAAAGAAAGGAACTGGAACTTAAGTGAATTGAGTCATCCACTCTTATGCAAAGTTGAGGATTTCGGACCGTAGGTTTGTGACCAAACTTCACACGTGGAGTAAGGATATTTCCCTGCTCATATCCGTATAGTCTTGGCCCCGATCGACCATCGGTGACCGTTGAACAGACTTCTAATCGTATCTGTCAATCGGCGCATCCAAATGGCGGGCCGATCATGTTCATACGTAGATCATCATTAGGGCTAACTATCCTACGGTGTATATCAATATGTACACCCTATAGTGGGCCCTAGATCTTGAAAAGACCCTCCCATAGGTCTAGTATAGTAAAAACCCAACACTTGGGGCCATTTCCACCAAATCTGGCATTATAAAAGGGCCTCATTTGGGCACCCTCTCTCCCCATACGATTTTGCCCTAGAGAAGGAAAGAGAGAAGAGAGAAAAAGGAGAAGAGAAAGAGGAGAAAGAGAGAGGAAGAAGAGAGTGAAGGAGGGTGTTGTTGATGGTGGGGCCTAAGGAAGCTCAACCTTGCACCTCCCTACCTCTTCTTCAAGGAAGAACCCTCCACCACAACCACACATTCACTCCGTTGATCATCTAGGTAAAAGCCATCACCCTTTTTTCTTGAAATCCATGTATTGAGAAGAGATTGTCATGGATTCTAACATACAAATGCTTGCTTTAGGGATTCCGGCCATTCAACCCCAAAAATCCATCTTCCTAGGTCGTCTTCCAAGCCTTCAACAATCCGGAGGTGCGGACTATTGATCTTAGGTGGCCTAGCACCAATTCTAGTATGAGATTAATGATTTTGATTGCTTGGATGCCATATTAGGAGAACTAGAGGAACCCTAGGAATTGTATGTTTGTTGCAATAGTATGGAATTGTAGGTTTGACTCTTATGATGATTGTTCTTGTCTCTCACATGATTTTGTGTATGGATTATTATATGTTCATGCCATGTTTGATTTTCCTATGTGTTGTTGCTTCATAGGATGTATGATTCATTACCCTTGTGCATGTGATTTCTTAAGTTGGAGGAAGTGTTAACTTCCTCACCAAACCACACCACACACATACACTTTATTCATGATGTTAATAGTTTGCTTGTTAGAGAAATTTGAATTGTATGTTGAGCAACATGAGAACATGGTGTTGAATATGCTTGATGTTACTTTGGTAGTTGGCATGCTATGAGTCCCTATTCCTATCCTTGGGTTGGTCAGGAATTTGAGAAGTGACGGTAGTCCCATCGGTTGGACTATGCTATGGCTAGACCCATGCGTTTGGGCGGGTGTGTGCGGGTGGCTGTAGTTCGACTACATGGGTCCTTTGTGCCCGATGTCACTCGCCTCATGCTCGCCCGACTCGGGTGGTCTAGCCTACTGTCTGACCAACCTTGATTGTTAACCCTGCTTGTTCACACTTGTATGGAACCTGGAACACCCTACAACCGTTGTAGCTCATCAATAACCCACTTGAAATTTGGTCCACAGCCTCGTGAGCCGGGCATGGTGGAATGGGACACTGTGTCCGAGCTGTCAGCCTATGCTGAGGTAACTTTGATCTCTTTTGAACCATTCATATAACTGAGTTCAAGGAGCGTCAGGAAGCAGATTGTGTATTGAGTAAACTCCGTGGGGGCCCACCTTCGTTCATGCATTTTATTTAATCCGTTCATCCATTTTACCAGATAACTTTATGGCTTTAACCCAAAAATTAAGCCTATAAAAAGATCAAGTGGACCACACTAACGTAAATAGTGTGAATTGAACTTCTACCGTTGAAAAGTTCTCAGGGCCCATGTAAGTTTTAGATCAAGTTGATATTTGTTTTTTTTTTTTTTCCCTTCATCCATTTCTGTTTGATCTTATGAACAGGTTGGATGAAAAATAAACATCACTGCGTGCCTCAGAAAGGTTTCAATGGTGGAAATCAATACTTCCACTGTTTTATGTGGTATGGTCCAGTTGAGGCGTGGATATACTTCAAATTTGGTCTCAACGCCCAAATAAAGCAAGGCGTGAGTGTGTGTGAAAAAGAAAAAAAAACAAATATATATATATATATATAAAGGAGTGGGGGGAGAGGCCGTCAAACCAGCTTATGGTACCTATGGCTACGGTTATAATTAGTAGTCATAGGGGGGCCGCCAAATCGGCATGACCCCACCGGACAGGCCAGCAAGTGGTGGGGGGCCGCAGTTCGGCAAGCCCACCCCGATTTGGGTTCGATTTTTTGGGAGGGAAAGCCTTATGCTACCTATGGATATGGTTATAATCCGTAGCCATAGGTCTATTTTGAAAAGTAAGGATATTTTCGTCCTCAAATTTGCTGTCCATATGAGAAAGGCCCAAGTTAATAAATCGAGTTTCGGATGTTTCATAAAAGGCACTGGATAAAAGGTGGCGTCCACGGTAGTAAATTTCTCTTTCTCGACAGTGACGGGGGCTGCGGCGTCAATCGGCGGAGGAAAAAAAAAAAGCCAAAACGGATTGGCTACTCCCCCTGCCACCAGCCTGGTGGGTGGTAGTCGGTGCTCTGTGGGCACTACCATTATGTGTGTGTTTCATCCATGCCGTTAATCCATTATTAAAGAATATTTTATTTCTACATTCCGAAAATTAGATGTATATAAATCTCAGGTGGACCACACCACAGGAAAACAATAGTGATTGGATATCCACCATTAAAATTCTCCTAAGGCCCACCGTATTGTTTATTTGAAATCCAATATTTTGGCTAGGTCATAAAGAACTAGATGAAGGTAAAAAAAACAAAGATCAGCTTGATCTAAAACTTCTAAGGCCCCTAATATTTTTTAATGGTCGACGTTCAATCACTACTGTTTCCTGTAATGTGGTCCACTTGAGATTGGGAATACCTCATTTTGGTATCATATTATAAAATGATCTAGAAAAACATATGGATGACATGGATAAAACATATACATCATGATGGGACCCACACCCATTGGCCGGTGGCAAGGGTAGTAGGCAATCCGTTTCCAAAAAAAAGCAGGGTATCAACGGTAGGGCCCGTGATTTGAGTAGTCCTTGGTCCGGATTGACTCACACTTAAACCATGTGTACGGAATATGGGTGCATCAGGATGATCCAACATACTCTACCATTCAATCCGTACACCTACACCTTGATCCAGACCGTCTGATTTGGAGGCCATCTTTTGGATGAACGGTAGCCCTATGATTTTCTTTTATGAATTTTTCCCAACAACTTCTAATGACCGTTGAAAAGTTAACGACATTTTTTATAATCTCTATTGGCTAGATTTTCTAGACTTTGAGCCTTTTCAAGATCTGGCCCACTGTATTTTGACATGTACATGTATCAGATGAACGGTAGGTGACTTATACACTGATCTTGAGTATATAATCTACGGACAAGATCATTTCCCACAATCTAATATCCAGTACCAGATAAAGAAATGTCACATGCGCATGTGTTTCCGACATAACGCATCTAAAATTTTAACCATGTGCTTGTAAGCTATTTGTGGGCCAGCCTCACTTGGCTTATCAAAAGCTATGGAATCAATGGTGTTGGATTAATCTTTCTAATCCTGAGAATACGTTGATCTAGGTTAGACCGTTCATTTGGTAGGTAACAAGTAATAGGCTACCTATGCATGTGTTGAGATCTAGACTCTTGTTTTTTAATCTTACTGATGGTGTGGAGCCGTGTGCATATATAAAAGATACAAGCTTGAGTGACCTTATACAGAGAAAATCCCTGGACGAATCCTTCCCATCGCAGTATTTTAATAAAGGGATATTTTAACATGGCCACTGTCAGTGGACCCAAATCCTCTGGCCTTTTATACTATTTTCAAAAACCGTCTACCATTTTCACAGTTAGGCAATACATTGGTTGTGTGTGTTAGGTATTTTGGCTTTGACGAAACTGCTGTCACTTAGGTGAGACCCCGGCCTCCCCCCCGACTCGGGTGGTCTAGCCTACTATCTGACCAACCTTGATTGTTAACCATGCTTGTTCACACTTGTATGGAACCTGGAACACCTTACAACCGTTGTAGCCCATCAATAACCCACTTAAAATTTGGTCCACAGCCTCGTGAGCCGGGCATGGTGGAATGGGACACCGTGTCCGAGCCGTCGGCGTATGCTGGGGTACCGTGCCTCCTCGTAGTGACCGCAAGCGATCCCTTTCTCATGGCACTCCTCATGTGCTTGAAGTCGGGATGAGGAACCCGACGGATCACAGAGCGGGGTCTCGACCTCACGCATTGGGGGTCTTGGCCTCGCAACCCGTTTAGGGCATTGATACGTGGGGTGTACAATCCCCAACTGCTGGATGAATGGACCTAACTAATCACACGACTAACATGATTATTGCATCGCACTAGTTAGGTGGCGACTCGGCAGTCGAGGTCGCACTGAGGGAGTGTTGGCATTGGCGATCGTTAGATGGTGTCGCACGAGGGAGCGTTGTGATGAGGGCATGCATCATGTCATGCTGCATATATGCGCATTAATAAAATTACTTAGACGTATGTGATTGTCTGCTTTTCATTAAGATCATATTATAATTGATGCTGTGATAACTTAAGACTAATAGCACCCATCGAGTTGATCACTCACTCCCACTGGGACGGTGTTTTAAAACACCAACCGGACCCGTTCATAGATGCAGGTGACTCGGAACTGGGGAGCCTGGTGAGGCGAGCTTCGAGGAGGAGGATGAGTTGTCTTACTTTCAATTGATGGACGGTTCTCCGCCACTTGAGAGGAGGGATTGGATTCTGGCAGGGGCTCGTTTACTCTTTGGTCATATTATTCTTTTGTGATTTTGTTGGGTAGTATCTTATGTGACCCATGTATTCTTTTGGACATGTGTGTATATATATATATATTTGTATTCAATCTCTTTCATTTCGGTGGACTTGTGTGGATGTACTTCATGTTCTAGGAGATTCCAGGTGCCTTTAGAATGGATCGCATATTAATGAAAATTGGTTGTAAGTGACCCGGAACTTGGGAGTCGAGTATATGCACGACCCCGATTTTCAGGATTAAATGGGGCAAACTAGAAATTGAGCGGGGCAAACTGAAAATTAAGCAGGAAAAACAGATGCATGCATTTGTTCCATGAAGGATTTCCGTGGATTTTGAAATCCATTAAAAATGTGGGCTCCACATTGATGCATGCATTTATCTATGCTGTTCATTCATATACACCATTTACACATGATATTTTACTTATATATGTGTACAAGTGAATGACGTCCGTTGTGAATTTGGTTTGTTGATTACAATTTCAAGGTCCACCAAACATGATTTTACCAATTTTAGTTTGCCCGGCTCAATTTTCAGTTTTCCCTGCTCAATTTGCGGTTTGCTCCGCTCAATTTCTAGTTTGCCCTGCTCAATTTCTAGTTTTTCTCGCTCATTTTTCAGTTTGCCCAGCTCAATTTCTAGTTTGCCTCGCTCATTTTTTGGTTTGCCCCACTCAATTTCTAGTTTGCCCTGCTTAATTTTCAGTTTACCTCGCTCAATTTTCAATTTGCCCCGCTCAATTTTTAGTTTGCCCCGCTTAATTTTCTGTTTGCCCTGCTCAATTTTTAGTTTGCCCCGCATAATTTCTAGTTTGCCCCGCTCAATATTTAGTTTGCCCCGCTCAATTTCCAATTTGCCCCGCTCAATTTCTAGTTTGTCTCGCTGGATTGGCTGGTGCAAGTTTTATGGGTCTCATCATGAGGTATGTGTTACATCCAAACCGTCCATCCATTAGTGAGCTCGTATTAATGCTTGAGACGAAAAATAAGACAGATCTAACTATCAAGTGGACCACACTGTAAAAAGCAGTGGGGGAGTGAACGTTTACCATTAAAACCCTTTTAAGGGTTAGAGAAGTTTTGGATTAATATGAAATTTGTTTTTCCTCTTCATTCAGGTCTCTGTGACCTTACAAATAGATTGGATGGTAAATAAACGTTATGGTGGATCCTATGAAATTTTTAACGGCGAAAATCAATTTCCCTACTGCTATTTGTGGTGTGGTCCAGTTGATCTTTGGATATGATTTTTTTTTTTTTTTTTATAATGCTCCGAAATTATCTTAAAATATGGATGAACGTTGTGGATATAATAAATACATAACCGTGGGGCCATGTAACTTTGATCTCTTTTGAACCATTCATATAACTGAGTTCAAGGAGCGTCAGGAAGCAGATTGTGTATTGAGTAAACTCCGTGGGGGCCCACCTTCGTTCATGCATTTTATTTAATCCGTTCATCCATTTTACCAGATAACTTTATGGCTTTAACCCAAAAATTAAGCCTATAAAAAGATCAAGTGGACCACACTAACGTAAATAGTGTGAATTGAACTTCTACCGTTGAAAAGTTCTCAGGGCCCATGTAAGTTTTAGATCAAGTTGATATTTGTTTTTTTTTTTTTTCCCTTCATCCATTTCTGTTTGATCTTATGAACAGGTTGGATGAAAAATAAACATCACTGCGTGCCTCAGAAAGGTTTCAACGGTGGAAATCAATACTTCCACTGTTTTATGTGGTATGGTCCAGTTGAGGCGTGGATATACTTCAAATTTGGTCTCAACGCCCAAATAAAGCAAGGCGTGAGTGTGTGTGAAAAAGAAAAAACAAATATATATATATATATATATATATATATATATATATATATATATATATATATATATATATATATATATATAAAGGAATGCGTAGCTGCGTAGACCGGCTTATGGTACCTATGGCTACGGTTATAATTAGTAGTCATAGGGGGGCCGCCAAATCGGCATGACCCCACCGGACAGGCCAGCAAGTGGTGGGGGGCCGCAGTTCGGCAAGCCCACCCCGATTTGGGTTCGATTTTTTGGGAGGGAAAGCCTTATGCTACCTATGGATATGGTTATAATCCGTAGCCATAGGTCTATTTTGAAAAGTAAGGATATTTTCGTCCTCAAATTTGCTGTCCATATGAGAAAGGCCCAAGTTAATAAATCGAGTTTCGGATGTTTCATAAAAGGCACTGGATAAAAGGTGGCGTCCACGGTAGTAAATTTCTCTTTCTCGACAGTGACGGGGGCTGCGGCGTCAATCGGCGGAGGAAAAAAAAAAAAGCCAAAACGGATTGGCTACTCCCCCTGCCACCAGCCTGGTGGGTGGTAGTCGGTGCTCTGTGGGCACTACCATTATGTGTGTGTTTCATCCATGCCGTTAATCCATTATTAAAGAATATTTTATTTCTACATTCCGAAAATTAGATGTATATAAATCTCAGATGGACCACACCACAGGAAAACAATAGTGATTGGATATCCACCATTAAAATTCTCCTAAGGCCCACCGTATTGTTTATTTGAAATCCAATATTTTGGCTAGGTCATAAAGAACTAGATGAAGGTAAAAAAAACAAAGATCAGCTTGATCTAAAACTTCTAAGGCCCCTAATATTTTTTAATGGTCGACGTTCAATCACTACTGTTTCCTGTAATGTGGTCCACTTGAGATTGGGAATACCTCATTTTGGTACCATATTATAAAATGATCTAGAAAAACATATGGATGACATGGATAAAACATATACATCATGATGGGACCCACACCCATTGGCCGGTGGCAAGGGTAGTAGGCAATCCGTTTCCAAAAAAAAGCAGGGTATCAACGGTAGGGCCCGTGATTTGAGTAGTCCTTGGTCCGGATTGACTCACACTTAAACCATGTGTACGGAATATGGGTGCATCAGGATGATCCAACATACTCTACCATTCAATCCGTACACCTACACCTTGATCCAGACCGTCTGATTTGGAGGCCATCTTTTGGATGAACGGTAGCCCTATGATTTTCTTTTATGAATTTTTCCCAACAACTTCTAATGACCGTTGAAAAGTTAACGACATTTTTTATAATCTCTATTGGCTAGATTTTCTAGACTTTGAGCCTTTTCAAGATCTGGCCCACTGTATTTTGACATGTACATGTATCAGATGAACGGTAGGTGACTTATACACTGATCTTGAGTATATAATCTACGGACAAGATCATTTCCCACAATCTAATATCCAGTACCAGATAAAGAAATGTCACATGCGCATGTGTTTCCGACATAACGCATCTAAAATTTTAACCATGTGCTTGTAAGCTATTTGTGGGCCAGCCTCACTTGGCTTATCAAAAGCTATGGAATCAATGGTGTTGGATTAATCTTTCTAATCCTGAGAATACGTTGATCTAGGTTAGACCGTTCATTTGGTAGGTAACAAGTAATAGGCTACCTATGCATGTGTTGAGATCTAGACTCTTGTTTTTTAATCTTACTGATGGTGTGGAGCCGTGTGCATATATAAAAGATACAAGCTTGAGTGACCTTATACAGAGAAAATCCCTGGACGAATCCTTCCCATCGCAGTATTTTAATAAAGGGATATTTTAACATGGCCACTGTCAGTGGACCCAAATCCTCTGGCCTTTTATACTATTTTCAAAAACCGTCTACCATTTTCACAGTTAGGCAATACATTGGTTGTGTGTGTTAGGTATTTTGGCTTTGACGAAACTGCTGTCACTTAGGTGAGACCCCGGCCTCCCCCAGGACAGTGGGACCATCATAGTGGGGCCCATCTCTATGTATGTATTCTGCATCTACACTGTCTATCTGTTTTTTCATATCATATATTTTAGGGCATTATTTAAGAAATGACGAAGAACATTCAAATTTGATGAGGACAATTGACCACTTGCTGTAAAAGCCCGAATGGTTAGAGTACGACGAATTAATTCCCTTATTTCATATCCCAGGCCCCATATCTCATGGGTTAGGACCTCGGTTGAACCCCCTTCGTGGGCCTCAAATCACATAGGCTGCCCACCTCGAGTGTGTCCCCGCATCCTATGAGTTACCTCACTCGAGCCCTGTGTGAAATTGTAATGCTTCGAATTTCGAGGGTCGAGCAAAGCTCAATTCCCAAGATCCAACACATTACTTATATAAAATAGATAATGATGTTTAATTGTTGTCCATAGTAATGGATTAAACATGAGTAAGATTATACTAAAACAGTATATCATACTCCAGAGATAATATAATTAAGTAAGCAGAAGACTGAAGTATATGTATTGAAATACGTAAGCGGTTCACAGCATCCAGAGTATGATGATGTATCAGGGTTTAATTTATACAAGGTTTGTTTTAAAATACACAAAATGTCAAAATGTAAGTGTCCAACTAATTCATGCATCCCTATAATCCCGTCGGATCAGAACAAGGTCTACATAGGCCTGCTTAATAGCTGAACATAGGAGAATTCCTCCTCCTCATCTATGAAGTCCAACTCAGTTGCATAGACTTTGTCCTCACCTGCATCTACAACAGAGTCTGGTTGGTGTTTTAAAACACCATCTCAGAGTGGGAGTGAGTGATCAACTCATTGGTACTATAAGACAAAGTTTAACATGTCTGGCTCACGAGTTTGGGTTGCTCACTGGTCACTACGGGGAGGCTCGTCACCCCAGTGTACGCCGACAACTCGACCACGATTTTTCATACCACCATGTCCACTCATAAGTCTTAGCGGATCGTGGTACCATAGTTGAAACAAGCATTTACATTGGTAAGTGATACCTTAGATTCAAGCAGTGATGTCCATATATGGTAAACACACAATAGGTCAATCGGTTCGTTTGGTAAGTTCGATTACTACGAGCACATGTTGAATTAATTGACATGGAGTGCATAAACACCCCTTGTGGCCTAACCACTGTCGACAATCGCCGTGCGACACGGATTCATCGAGTTACCCAATGTGGCAAGACTAATTTAGCCACCAATACAAGGATTGTTACCGATTACCTGGGCCACGTTGTAGCCCCAATCTTACTCAGATGCAATAGATAGACATATGTGATAATTATATCAGCATTTAACAAGCAATCTAAATAAATACTTCATTTGAGTATTTCATTAAACACATTGGACATGTCACCTAACACATGTATTTCATCCATAAATTACGTAGCAACAACTATGATTACATGAAAGAGACTATATATATATGATTAAGGTAATTGAGAATCTTATCTTAATACACTTAATAAATATAATTCATCAGCAATTTCTCATTTAGACATTTAATAAACACTTAGACTACACATCACCAAATACATAGACTAGATTAGTTACGACAAATATTATGGTAATTCTTTACACAAAGAGATCATCATGCATACGACAACATGTATCCTAGGTTTGCAGTCATGACGGACACAAATCACAATTTTATGTTCATTCAAACATTTTAACAAACACATGGAATGCATCTTGTATTCAATATAGTTCACACATACATAATATATTGAAAACGTCGTAACTAAGATTATATGGTAGCAATCAAGTCAGGCATAAATCATTAGCTGACATTGAAAGCATTGAAAACCATAACCTAAACGTTTATAGTCCGCACCTTTCGTCGGAATACTCGATTTGGACACGGTTCGAATTCTACGTTCCCAAAAATGGAACATCGGGCACTTAAACAATGAAATAGGTTAGTTATTTCGTTGATTACTCTATTTAGATCTCTAAATCAATATTAGTGTTAGGTTTTCTTACTCAAATCGAAGCCGAAAATGATTATGTAGCGAAGTGGAAGGGTGATTTAGTGCGTTGAGTAGTGGGGAAGAATCACGGCAACGATCTCCCAAACCTTCCCTTTTCTCCTCACTCTTCTCTTCTTTTCTCTCTCCTCTCTCACAGGGTTAGAGAAATTCGTATGGAATGTGAATGAGGTAGTTTAAGGGCTTTATATAGGCCCAGAACTGATGTAAATCGCCCCAGGGCCATGGTATGCTTAGTTCATAACCAAATGGTGTCTATTTTCGACAAATAGGGCTCATCTGGAGGCCCATTATTCACTTACATCGTAGGGAAAGTTTTCTGATAATGGATCTATGCCAGGATTGTGATTTCGGCGCGATTGGATAGGCCAATCGGCCGTAAAGGACCCGTGTCAGATCAACGGTCGAATTTGCTCGATCGGGGTCGCAAGTATATGGATATGAGTAGGAAATTTTTTTTTTTTCCTTGTGTGCAGTTTGGTCAGAAACTGACGGTCCGAGATCCTCAATTTTGCACGCAAGCGAACGGCCCAATTTACTTAAGTTTCAATGCATTTTCTAAAGATTTTCGCATTTATTACACACTTTACTTAGGGCTCAAGTTGTGTATTTCTGGATACTATCTGGGCTCGATTCCCGCAATGGTTGTCAAGCCCAGTAGGATGGACATAACTCTATAGTTTCGAGGTCATCAGACTTTCGACGTGTGGTCCAGGTCTGATACGGAGTTTCAATGTATTCCTAAGAGCGACATGCTCATGGGATTTCTCCTGGGTACTTAAGTAGTGTTGAGTTAGTGATTTTGATGGTTTTGGGTCTTGTCATTTGTGTAAATGGTGGTCTGAGCTAATTCCACCGATTAATTTATTCCAGTACTTAATTAATTTTCGCCTAAATTTTTACAGAATACGGTCCTTAGCGATTTCTACCTGAGGTGGTACTCGGGCCTTTGTATAAATTTTTTCGAGACGTTACAGAAATGCGCATTAATCACCATTGGTGAGGAGTCTCGAACACGAGACCTCCCCCGTGGGCCCCAAATCATATGGGTCACCCACCCCGAGTGTGCTCCTGCATCCCACAGGCGACCACAATCGAGCCTAGTACGAAAATGCCCCTGCATTAAAATCTCAGGTGGAACATATTGTAGGAAACCGTGGTGATTAAACACCCTACCATTAAAAGCTTCTTAGGGCGCACCTTGATGTTTATTTGTCATCCAATCTGTTGATAAGGTCACGTGGGCCTTAATAAAGAATTAAGTTGATTCAAAACTTAATTTTGTGCCCCTCAAGGAGTTCTTATTATTGGCATTCAATCAACATTATTTCATGTGATGTAGCCCACTTGGGATTTGGATTTGGCTTATTTTTAGGTAAATGTCTTAAAATGAATTTTGACAAAATGGATTGATGGCGTGGATTAATCTAAATAGGCATCTTAGGCTTTTAGACAAATGATTTTCTTATAAAATCATTTGTCTAAACACTAGTGAATGCAAGGGATTAAGCACATCATTAGATTGAGCTTGGAATGCTCTTTCAAAGTGATAAATCATGTGAGATGTGACATGATCTCAAGAGATTTAGAGTTTAAAAAAAGAGATTAAGGGAGGAAAACACCTAAACTCTTGGTCTATTAAAGGACCATCAACTTGTAAATGCCCCAAGAGATATGATATATAGAAGAGTGACACAACGGATAAAAAATGGCTATATATTGATTAGACCTATAGGTTGTCGGTTCAACCGATAGGAGATAGGGCAAGAGAAATTCGAATCTATTTTGGTCTTGTCGACCGACAGCATCTATTGGTTGGAGCGTCTCAAACCAATAGTCTTGTAGGTTCGACCGACATGGCTCTAGTTTTATTGAAATGTTGTTGTCTTTGGTTGATTTGACCAATGGTATCTAGGGTCGAACCAACAGCTCTGCTGAACTTCTATATACCTCATTGAAAGTGTTCAATTTGATTCTTAAGGCTAGGACTGATCTAAACAAGTGTTTTTTTTTTTCCTTCTTCTTCTTCTTCGTCTTCTTCTTCTTCTTTTTTTTTTAAAAAAAATGTGGATCAATAAAGACTAATGTTTTGTAGTTAAAAAGTGTCTAGGGTAGGAATGCTAAGGCACCTTAATTTACCTGTGTCTCTATGCCTTGAATGCTTTACATCTTTAAGTCTCCTGATGTCTTCGATAACTAATAAAGCTCTACCACTAATAAAGCTCAACGTAGAGTATAATAGGAACCTGAATAATAATAAAAGCCTTACCACTATGTGTGCTTTTATGTCTCTTATCTGCTATGTGTGCTTTTATCTCTCTTATCTGAATATGACAGTGTTATGAAAATATCTTGTGAATGAATAATAATGAAGACAATTCCAATGTAATATTTATACTTGATCATCTAAATCAACATCGATGTAATATTTATGCTCGACTCAAATAAAAATAAAGATCAAGTGTGGGGCTCACAATTGAAGATTCCTTGCACAAAATGATGAGTTTACCTTTTCATGTCTGGCCTTGCATCTAATGACTCATGCATGTAATATATTCCGCCAGGATTACAGGGGATTCCAGCCACGTATTTTTAGTGGGTCATATCAGGGGTCAATTGTGATCCCTCTAACCCCTGATTAGAGGCAATTAGGCATCACAATAAACATCGATCCACATATGCATATGGTTGTTATGTGTCACAGCATTCATCGGTCCACATGCGCATACCACACATGGCAAACCATGGAAAACATGGTAATGTGTACATGCAGTAGATACATACATACATACATGAACAGTGGATATATTCATACATACGTGGATAGGGAGATAAGGAGAAGGGCGCATAGATGAGTGGAGGAGGAATGTCAACTTTAGGATAGATATAGATAAAGAGGAATGCGAGCTCGGATCCTAGCATCCCAAAGGTTAGGTGAGCCACTCACATGTACTGCACAAATGAGTGGCTCACGCCACTTTACCTCTCCCATTATGACGGTCCATTTCAATTTCCATTTTTCTTTTTCGAAAAAGATTTTCTGGAATCGGATTACTATCTAAAAAGCAGATTTCCAGTCATCTTCCTGACTAGGACGGTGCTAGTCGCAGTCGGATGCGATCCAACCGTTCAGATCATTCACCCACTTGTGGATGAAAAATAGCCCGAAAGTCGCACGGATCGGATAATCATAGGCATCCGATTGGTGTTTGGTCAAATGTATGGTTGAGATGAAATGATCAGATAGTTGTATAAGCTTTATTCCATCTGCAAAAGTCACTGTTCCGACAATCCTAACCGTTCAGTTTGTGTGGCTATCAAATGGATTATTAAAAATAAAATCCACAGAGTTCAGACTTGGTGGGAAGAATCCCATGGCTAAGATTCTCTGATCTGTCTGATTTTTAGGCAATTTGAACGGTTTGGATTACTGTACATGTGTGCTACGTGTGGAGAGGACGGGTCACACTTTTCTTATGCAAGTCACCACATGGAAGTCCACGCGGCAAACATGTACAGTGATTAGGAGTGTTGATTCTGTGGGCGACGGGCAATAGGCTAAAAGTGACATTATTGGAAGCGGATTGGCTGGTGTACCGCACACCAGCTTTATTGCTGGTGTATTGATGTCAGCAAGTAGTATTGTTATATCCAAACTGTCCATCCATTTTCTAAGCTCGTCTTAAGGCTCGAGACGAAAAATAAGACATATCTAAAGATCAATGGGACCACACTGTAAAAAACACTGGGAGATTGAACATCTACCATCGAAACCCTTTTGAGGTCACAAAAGTTTCAGATCAATACGAAATTTTTTTTTCCTCTTCATCCATGTATTTGTGACATTATTAACAGATTGGATGGAAAATAAATGTTATGGTGGGCATTAAAAATTTTTTAATGATAAAAACCATTATCCTTGTTGCTATTTTTGGTTTGGTCCGAGCTCTGGATATGTTGTTTTTTTTGGTTTAATATTCTAAAATGATCTCGAAAAATAGATAAACAGTGTCATATAATAAATACATCTTGGTGAGGCCCATGTAACTTTGATCTCCTTGAACAGCTGGTACAACTCGGAGCTCAAGGACTATCTGCGCTCGTCTTCGCACAACACGCAAATAACAACGCCTATTTACACCAGCGAAATCGGATTGTGTACTGAGTTACTCGGTACGCTCTTACCGTACTGAGTAAACTCAGTTGGGCCCCTACGAATGCATGTGGTTTATCCACGCGGTCTATTCATTTTTATAGATCATTTTATGGGTACAACCCAAAATTGATGCATGTACAAAGCTCAAGTGGGTACGTATCGTGGTAAGATGACCGCTGACGCTCCTTGATCTCCAAACTGTACGAACGGCTCAAAGGAGACACAGACGTGGATGAAGAAAACAAAAACAGATATCATATTGATCTGAAATTTTTATGAACCCCAAAATAGTTTCAATGGCAGGGGTTCAATCATCTACTGCTTTTTACAGTACGGTCCCCTTAATTTTTGGATCTGTCTTAGTTTTCGGCTCAAGCCTAACAAAAGCTCACCAGGTGGACAGATGCTCTGGATATAAGTCATACCTCGTGATGAGACCCATATAACATGGTGACGTCAACATATCAGCCACATGAGTGGTATGTGGTACAGCAGCCAATCCGCTTCCATTATGTGGATCAACCTGACCTCAGAGGTATTTCAAAACTTCCGTGGCCCTGGGAATATTTCAACTATGAACGTTCAATTATTAGGTTTTCAGCCCACCTGTGCATTGCATATGGTTCATTTTTCACCTCTTGTTTTAAAATGAACTCACAAAATGGATGGACTGTGAGGATTTCTCACAAACATCCCTGCGAGCCTTACCTATGTTCCCAACGCAGGAACTTCCCCCTTAAGGCTTTCGCAGGGACGTGGATTTCCTGCGAAAGCCTTCCACAAGAAGTTCCTGCACTGGGAACTTAGGTGGGGCCCACCATGATGTTTGTCAGGAATCCACTCCATCCATCTATTTTGTGAGCTAATTTTAGAAGATTACACTAAAATTGAACATGATCCAAGACTCAAGTAGGCCATACTGAAGGAAAAGGTAGAAATTCCTACCATTGAAACTTCTCTGGGTTCGACAGTAATGTTTACATGTCATCCATACCATTAATAACGCCATTCCTACTGGAATGAACTGAAAACACAAATATTAGCATGATTTAAAACTTCTGTGGCCCCACGAATATTTCAACTATGGACGTTCAATTGTTAGGTTTTCGGCTCAATTGAGCATTGTATACAATTCATTTTTCACCATGTCCTAAAATGAACTCACAAAATGGATGAACTGTGAGGATTTCTCACAAACATCCATGGGCCCCACCTGCGTTCCCAGTGCAGGAACTTCCTGCGAGAGGCTTTCACAAGAAATCCCAAGAAGTTCCTGCGCTGGGAACGTAGGTGGGGCCCACTAGGAAGTTTGTGAGAAATCCTCACTGTTCATCCATTTTGTGAGTTCATTTTAGGACATGAGACAAAAAATGAACCATATACAATGCTCAAATGGACTGAAAACCTGATAATTGAACGTCCACAGTTGAAATATTCATGGGGCCACAAAAGTTTTGAATCATGCTAATATTTATGTTTCAATTCATCCCAGTATGAATGACGTTATTAACGGTATGGATGACATGTAAACATCACTGTCGAAGCCAGGGAAGTTTCAATGGTAGGAAATTCCCTAACTACCTTTTCCTTTAGTACGGCCCACTTGAATCTTAGATCCTGTTTAATTTTGATCTCATCTCCTAAAATTATCTCACAAAATGGATGGATGGGATGGATTCTTGACAAATATCATGGTGGGTTCCACCTAAGTTCCCAGCGTAGGAACTTCCTGCGAAAGGCTTTTGGAGGAAATCCATGTCCTCCCACAGGTATTTTAAGTTGAACGCAGATCGCGTTCTAGCTAGGGGTGTACATCGAGTCGAGCTGGCCTCAGCTCAACTTGGTTCAGCCACTGGCTGACCTCAGCTCGAACCTGGCTTGGTCCTTGAGCCTGACTGGCTAGCTCGGCTCAGCTCGGGCCAGCTCGGGCCGAATTTGAGCCAAGATCGAGTTGAGTTCGCCATTGAGGCATTTCCACAAACACCTGAATTGCAACTTCAAAATCCCACTGTTTTACAAACAGGGGCAATGGTTTTACAAGTATTTTATCAAACACCTTCTAAACAACATAAAAACCAAGAAAAATAAAGAGAAAAAGGGTCTTTGTTTCATGTACATACCTTCCTTGCCACCAGCCACATTTCGTTGAGTCATTTTATCAAATAGTTAGTGAGCAACATCAATGGCAAAGTAACCAAGTCATTGAATTGGTTCGATCCAAGTTCGATTTGAGCTGGATTCGATCCGAGTCGAGTCGAGCTGGGTCTGCTCGAATTCGACTCGAACTCATTTTTGAGCACAAAAAATCATCTCGACTCAGCTTGAACTCAACTTCGAACCAAGTTGAATCGAGCTTTTTCGAGTCGAGTCGAGCTAGCCAACCGAGCTAGCTCGGTTCCTGAGCACCCCTAGTTCTACTCGCTCTGGTCTCCGGTTGGGAACGGTCAGGAGCTTTGAGTGCCCACCATGATATCTGGGTTTTATCCACACCGTCGATCCTTTTTTCCATGGAATTTCAAGATATAAGATCAAAACTGAGAAATATAGAAGAAATAAGCGGACCACACGACTAGGATTAAACTTTTATCGTCCAAAACTTCTTGGAGCCACACAAGTTTTGGAATCGAGATAATATCTGTATTTTCTCTTCATCCAGCTGTCTATGTACCTTTTGAATAGGTTGGATGGAAAATAAACATCACGGTAGTTAGGGGGTATTAGGAAATTTTCAATGGCGAGAATCATTATCACCCTTCTTCCTGTGGTGTGGCCTACTTGAGCCTTGGATCTACCTAAATTTTACTCGGCTCCCATAAAATTCCACGAAATAATAGATAGACGGTGTGGATAAAACCAATATATCATGGTGGGCACTCAAAGCTCCTGTCCGTTCCCAGCTAGAGAGGAGGGGTGCGTTCTTTCAAGTCATGCTGGTCGAATACGGACGGCTGCTCTAAAGGTTACTTTTTTAGAAGCTACTTACAGCGGAAACGGATTGGCTACTCCACTGCCAGTAGCCAATGTCTAGTGGTCGGTATTTCTGTGGACCTGACATGATGTATGTGTCTCATCCATGCCGTCCATTCATTTTTCCAGATAATTTTATAGTATCAACCCAAAAATTAGATAGATAAAAATCTCAAGTGGCCCACAGAGTGTTGATTGAACTCTCACCGATAAAAATTTATCCGGGGCTACAAAAGTTTGACCTTTTTTTTTTCCTTTGTTAGATTGTTAGCACACAGCACTGTCAGTTCACACATCACACTAGCCTTGCTCATTTATTTATTTATTTATTTACTTTGTTAGCTTGTTAGTACACCCCATGGTCAGTTCACACATCACTGTTAGCTATGAAGACCTCACTGTAAAAACGAGGTATCTTTCACTCAATCTACCACTTGAGCTATGGATCGGGGTGTCGACCTTGACAACAATTGCCTACATTCAACTAGACAATAGTCTACATTCAAATTGTCTAGATAAATGCCAGATAAATGCCTGATGTTGGAGATTTTAAATTGGTGTGTCTCTGTCGACAGGAGTACCCAGCAGACCAATGGCGTGGATCACTGAACCGTGGGCCCACTGGTGCAAACTAGAAAACTCGACAGGGTGGAAGCGGATTGCTAGTGTGCACACCACCTATCTTGGTGATGTGTTGACGTCACCAGGTTATGTGGGTCCCACCATAATGTATGTTTTATATTTATACTGTTCATCTGTTTGTTGAGATCATTTTAAAACACTAGGTAAAAAATGACGCAGACCTAAAGCTCAAGTGGACCACACCACCTTGAATCTTTATTCTTGCTCCGATGGTAGTAAACTTTCAGGAGTTTCAACACCCGGTCAAGGGTTGAAGTATCATAAGTGGTGAAATCCCACTAAGGCTTGGGTGTATGGGGGTATGTGTGCTTGTTTTGAAAAAAGAAAAAGAAAAAAAAAAGAGAGACAGCATAGTGGATCATACCATGGAAAGTAGTGGATTGAATGACCAGCGATTGAAAACTTATGAGGCCTATGGAAGTTTTAGATAAAGCTGATATTTATGTTTTCCCCTCATCCCATGACCTCATGAACACGTTAAATGGAAAGTAAACAACATGGTGGCCCTAATAAGGTTTCAACGGTGGGCATCAATGTCCTCATTGGTTTCTGTCGTCTGTTCCACTTGAGCTTTAGATGTGCTTTATTTTTGGACCCATACTGTAAAGATGATCTAGAAAAATGAATTGGACGGTGTTGATATAAAATATACATCATGGTGGAGCCCACACAACAAGGTAACGTCAACGTAACAAGGTTCCTCAGGCAATTTCATTATTTTTTTACAATTCATTGTCATCTGATCGATGGTCTTTTACTTCAACGATTCCAAAATGCCACGTGTCCGTCAATCGAACTGCACCGTTGATTCTCTCAACTGTTCATGTCGTCGTCAGCGTCCGACTGAATGCATGCGTTATGCGTCTACATGTGATCGATGCTTGCACAGCACTTTGACGTCCCTTCATGTATAGTGTACACGCACATGGTTGAAATTTTGGATGCCTTATGTCCAAAACACGTGCGCACATGACATTTCTTTATACAAAGGTATTGGATATTAGATGGTGGGAAACGATATTGTCCGTAGATTATGTGAAATCATTTTTCTTATGTTGCTTTTAAGCTGACTCATATAAAACTAAAGCTTCTCGGCATGCGCGTGTGGAGGAGGCCTATCCATACTCACTCAGGCAATGAATCCAACGTGAGATATTTGTCCAAGATCCAAGCTTTCCATCAGCTAGGTCATACTCTTTAACTCTTATAGCCTAAAAATGAGGTGGTTTCATTTGTTGGGTCGGCCACGGTTTACAAAACACAAGGTAGGCTGAAACAACTGTTTCTAGCTATCCATTTGTTTTGTACACTGTGGCCAACATGAGATATGAAACGTCCTGATTTTTAAGTCAGAAGGTCTACTTGCATGATATAAACTAAGATGGAACACTCGTGCATTATTGCGTGTAGATGGAGAGGGGTTCACATACGTGTGAGTACAGTTGTTAAATACTCTTGTTCTCATTGTAAGAAGAAACTGTAAATTTAGGTGTATTTATATTTAAAATGCACAACAGTGGACACGTTAGAACGTGGATTAGGGGGTGTTGCCAGCAGCTGTGGTGTTTTGATTGCTGGGCGTTGTGGGGTCCTAAATCATGATCCATGTATTTAATATCTAGGCCACCCATTCATTTTTCCAACTCTTCTTGGGACATGAATACAAAAATAAGTAAATTCCAAGCTCAAGTAACCACATCCCATGAAGCAACAGGGATAACCCTGTATTGAAATCTTTCTAGGGCTTACTATATTGTTTATTGGACATCCTATATGTTTATGAGATCAACCACACCTAGATGAAGGGAAAACACAAATATCATCCTATCCAAACTTTTGTGGTCCCTGGGAAGTTTTGAAGGGTCAGCATTCAGTCACCATTGTTTCCCATGATGTGGTCCACCTGAGATTTGGATCTGCCTCATTTTTGGGGTCATGCCCTAGAATGAGCTGTAAAAATGGATAATCGGGGTGGATAAACACACAAAAATTAATAATGATAGGGTTCCCAGACCACGTAGGTGCTGTGTGCTAGACCATACAATCCGAGTCTTTTTTTTTTCCCACCTGAAGCACCAGCCTGTCCCTATCAAAAAAATGATAATAGGGTATTTTAGGCACGAGACAAAATATTAAGGAACATTTTCCTTTTATTTTCTTCCATTCGAAAATTCCGTCCACGACTCCTACGAGCATGTATAAATAAGCATAGTCACAGCCTCATATTCATCAGAACCAAAGCCTTCTTATCTTTCTTTCAGTCAAGTTTCCAACCTCTCTCTCTCCCCCAATATTGCTAGGATGGACCGGGTGATGGGATTGGCGGGCCAGAACGCGTTGGTGATCTTCAGCAACAGCTCATGTTGCATGTGCCACTCCATCAAAAGGCTCTTCGGTGAGCTTGGTGCCCATGCAACTGTTTATGAGCTGGACCAGGACTCCAGGGGAAAAGAAACAGAGAAGGCATTGGTCAGGCTACTAGGTCGTAGCTCACCTCTACCAGCTGTGTTCATTGGCGGTAAGCTGGTAGGTTCTTCCAACGAGGTGATGTCTCTTCACCTCAAGGCCGACCCCACTCGAGCAAGCAAGAGCCATCTGATAATGCTGCTCAAAGAAGCAAGAGCCATCTGGCTCTAGTGCAACTCAAATTCTGCTATGAAATTGCAAAAAAGAATCAGTCACACAGACATATAAGATAGAGTTTCTCCTGCATTTCTTGAGACATCACGCCTTATGAACGTTTTAAGTCTTAGTTATGTATTAAAGTTATATATGGAGTCTTAAGTTAATGGTAATTTAAAATACCATTCGTTAGGGTTTTGGTGAAGAGCGTGGTGTATTGATGAGGAGAAATGTTTCTTTGAAATTAAGTTAAGTGGGTGTTTTGAATCTGAAATATAATATCTTCTATCTTGCTTGTATGTGTATGTTTTTGCATTCTGAGCTGATGAAATTTTCCATCCCTTTTGGTGGAGTTAGTCTTGTAATGGTTCTCCAGGAGATGAAGGAAAATAAAGAAGAATACATGGAAAATGACTCTACTTAGACAACACATTTAACCAGTCTTATACTCTTTGGATTTATAGATAGGAAGTTGATCCTACTTGATCTTACTTTTTAGGTGGTGGGATCAAATGGGAGCTCCTTCATCAGTTGGGAACTTTTTGCTGTGTTTGTGTGTCCCGCTAATTCACAGTCCATGCTAAAGAATGGTGGCCCACTTATGGGCAGTGAAGATCTTTACCTAATGGAATCTCACTGTGGGCCTGATGAATGACCTGGATCATCACATGTTGAGGGCTAACAATGGTAGGGCAACAATGGCAAGCAATGCTTGCAGGTTTTTCTGACTGCTGCTTTTCCCATACAATTTCAACACATGATGCTAAATCCACTATTACATGTGGGTCTAGCATGGTAGACCCCACCTAGCAATGAAATCAATGGTAAATAATGGTCTGTGGCCTTGAGGCTTATCCGATACTATTCCTAAACATCATCTTATGTTATAAGATTTATACGCACGTGTCTCATAACTCCTTTGATCTAGACCGTCCTGGTGGGTCCAACCTACCGAAGGAAAAACTTTATACTCAACGGTCAAAAGTCCATCATGCAGATGTTTCCTGTCAAATCAGAATCATCCTTTGGGCCATGGGCAATCTAATTAAATCATATGATAGGCGTTCAGGGAGTCTTAGAGGGTTGGGCTTCCTTTTCTTTGGGTATTTCGGGTGTTGCTGTTCTTTTATTTTCAGTGTCTACTATGGTAGGCGTTCCCGGGTCCTTTTTCTCCCGAGGAAGCCCAAATGTAATTATCTGCTATATCTAATGAAAGTTTAAGTTTATTAAAAAAAAAAAAGTAAATTTAAATTATATGATGACCAATAACGGATTATGCATTCCTTGGCATCTTTTTTTATCCATCAATCATGTTGCAGACAAAAGTGGAAAGCATATGAATCTAAGAGGGCTGCCATCAAACACACCTCAATGGATTGTTAAAAAAGCTTCCACCTCCCACATAGCTTTTGTATCACCTATACTTGAAATCTGACCCATTGAAAATGTCATCCCCATTTGAAGATCATGGAGCGCTAAAGATCTAGATCGATCCACCTATCAGGTGGTTCACACATTATCCATCCATTGTTTTCTATATCGTGCCCCAAATGATGGACAGATCATCCTGATTTCTGTGTGAAGTAATCTTGAAGGGGTCCCAACCATTTCAATGGATCAGATGACATATAAGTGTGTGACGCTCACCCTGTGTGCAAGGTAGAAAGGCAACTTTACCATACATCGGGATGTATGGGATCATTCTTCCATGTGAAAATCATGCCTAGTGTTTCTAAGAATATTTAGATTGTGTAGCGCTTGTGATAATTCTTCAACAGTGTATTTTCGTATTTAAAAAAATAATAATTTTCCATACATGTGACTGCAAAAAATTTAGATTGTGTAGTTCTTGAGATAATTCGTCAAGAGTGTGTTTTCTCTCTTTTCTTCTTTTTTCTTTTTTTTTCCCTTTTTTTTTTTTCTTTTGAATTTTTTTCAATACATTGGCTTGCAAACCTCTTTATTTCTAAATTATTTCAATAGAATTGTTTGGCCATGTAGAAAACCACTTGCCATGATGTTTGGGGTTGCGTGGAAGCAAAATCGTATTGAAACTATCAAGACAAAATTAAACGAAAGGAAATGCACAAAGAACACGCAAATTTTTCATGTAAAACTCTTACGGAAAAAAATCACGACAGAAAGCAACAAGCAATTTATTATGAAATCGATATTACAAGAGATGAATTCAGTACTTACCAATCCAAACAACCCCAAAAACCTCATTGAAATCCCTAGTTATACTCTTGAACCCTTAGGAACATTTTAGAGAACCCTAACCTTACCCTAATCTCGATCACACCTGATATATATACTACCACAACTGGTATAGGAAAAAAATCGCGTACTTATGCAGTTTTGCGAGCTCCTTTGTAACATCTTGTATTTTTGCTATTTTGAATTTTTTTTAAAAAAAAACATTGAAAACTTTCCATATGACTAGCCTACTTTTTTGCTTATTGGCCCTTGACGTTCGAAGTGAGCTTATACGCGGGTGGTACTGGTAAAGAACCGTACAAATCCGATTATTCAACCGTAGGAAGCCAACGAATCCACCCAAGTACTTAAACATCGAGCTTAGCCTTGAAATTTGTTCACGTAGGGTCTAAATCTAGCCGACTTATCACTGACTAATCAAGATGACCATAACTAAATAAAGACTTACCAAAAGCTGAGACAACTAAGGGTCAGATCTTAATTAATAAACAAAATCAATCCAGTTACTCCTTTAGCTTAAGAACCAATGACTTTACTACAAAAAAAAATTACTAATGTCAACGGTTGTGTCATAGTTTTCCCGATGGTGTAAACTGTCGACAAAAGCAATAAGGTTACTAAGCTTTTATTGTAAATGCACTACAAAAAACATGGTTTATGAGGCCCACCAAAATATATTTGTTTTATCTAAGCCGTCCATAAATTTTGAAAGCTCATTTTAATGCGTGAGCTAAAAAATGAGGCAGATCAAAGGCCCAAGTGAACCATAGAAAATATTAGAGATTAAGCGTCTACCATTGATACATGGTGTGTTCCACATTTGGATCTTCAATCTACCTCCTTTTTGATATCATGCCCTAAATGAACCGTAGAAATGGATGGACAATGGATAAATAACATACATCACAGTGGGCCCCATGAGCACTTGACTGGACCGCCAGTCTCTTGCTTCGAGTAAAGCACGCCCATGCGTAGCCCATTGGCGATTGTACACACAACAACAACCTATGGAAACGGATTGGCTACTGCCCCTAACACCAGCCCCGTGGCTGGTGGTCAGTGCTTTATGGGCCCCGCCATGATGTATTTCATCCATTTTTATAGATCATTTTAGTGCTTGTAAGTGCTATAATGTTTAAAGTACATTTTACATATTGTTTGTCAAATTTCGTCTTGGTAAAACATCTTAGCAAGTGATCTTCAAATTGCCTTAAGATCAAAGTTCAAGACAAACTCAAGTTGAAGTTCAAGTTAGCTGATCATGTTGAAGTTTTTTTTTTTTTCCGCAAAAGGTGGACCGTGCCACCATCAATATATTAGATGGACAAAATTTACAACCATTCGGGCATGCCCAGCATAGCAAAAAAGAGCGGGTCCAGCCTATCGCATTTGGAAGACAATAAAAGGGAGGAGGGAATGAGAACTGAGAGAAGGGAAAAGGGACAGGGGGAGGCCAACAGCAGCAGGGACCAACTGCAACACCAAAAGACTAGCAACAACAAGGATATCACTCTGGTCGAAAGAAGTTCCAAAGGGATCAGCGATAGCAGTAGTAGGGAGGGCACGTGGCTTGCTGAAGGGGGATACTGGGCCATGAGCTGGCCTGGAGCTGGCCAGGCAAGGCAGGGTAGAGATAAATTAACCGATCCCTTTTTTAGATCAACAGTGCAGAATCTGGCCCACCCCAGATTTGTCTAGGACCATGAAACCTTTAGTAGGCCTGGGAAGATTAGCGATGTTGAGGAAGACTTTGTCTGGGGCGCCACTGCTGGCTGAGTGGGCTAGGCTATCCGCCATTGATTTACCGTTCCTTAAGGTATGGCTGAATCTGAGATTGAGGGATAGGGAGAGTTGGTGGATGGTTTCTAGTTGGTACCAGAGTTTCCAACCGTAGGAGGTAGAGTAACTGGCAACGGCTTCAAAGAGGGTGTGGGAGTCAGTTTCCACTATGATGGAGGATAACCCCATACCTTGCATAGCGTAAGCCCAACGACCATAACTCTGGCTTCTGCAACCATGTTAGAGACTTGGCCGTATTTGTTGTGGAAGGCGAAAATCAGATTCACAACATGATCACGGCAGACACCTCCACCACATCCAACCCCCGGGTTGCCCCGCACTGAGCCGTCTACATTAAGTTTCTTCTAGCACCTGGTCGGTCTTATCCACCTAACAATCGTGGTCTTATCAACTGAAAAATAAGAGGGGGTGTAGCCGAGGTGAAGCCCCGAAGGGCTATCCCTTTCCAAGCCAAACTTTCAACCTTTGTGAGCTAAATTCCAATCTCCACGAGCCAGTTGGAAACTCTGCTAATAATGGGGTCTGCTGAAAACTGCCGATTCTCAAATTTGGCTTCATTCCTATCAAACCAAATTTCCCAGATAATGATGAAGGGGATCAGACCTCTGAGGAATTTTTTGGCTGAGGATTTAGATGCCGCTGTAGTCCATTGCTGGAGCTGGGATTGAATGGACTGGTTGAGGATGATGAGGATTTTGAAGATGCGGGCGAAATGGTTCTAAACTTGAGAAGCAATCCAACCATGACATAGGAGATGATCTAAGTCTTCAACTTGGGGATTGGGAAGAGGAATCACTCTGTTGGTGGAATCTGTTGGTTTGTTGCTACCAGGATTGGGCCTGGGTTGAAGGTTTTGCCTAGATGGTTGGGTTGGGGTTTGGGATGTGAGGCGAGAGTGGAGATGATGTAGAGGTTGGGCACTGCCGTGTCGCGTCTGCAACTGGGGGGAGCAGATTGGCAGGGGGCGCATGGAGGAGTTGGAATGGTCGCTGATTACCAATGGAGGCCCATGGCCCTGTTGGTGGGTGGGATGGTGGGGGTGGGAGAGATGGGAGCCTATTATTGCCAGAAGAGGAACAGGATCAGTCATAAGGGGAGGAATTGGGGTTGGCTGGGAGAGAAGGAAAACAGGGGCTGGTCAGCAGGATTGTCAACGGGATGCTTACAGCAAACATAGATGGATGCCAGGCTGACCTCGATGTGTTTCATGATGGCATCCACCGAGACCTTCCAGGCGAAGACAGCTATCTTTAGGGGGGGGGGGGGGGGGGGGGTAAGGAATTTATTCTAGGCCCACTGTGCCTAGCGTCATTTGGGCCTGACAATTCAAATGGTGTTCTTCCAAATAAGTTTGTCCCTCATGTCGGATTTAAAAACGCCATTGTGTGAGATAGCGTGAATGGCTTAATGGGGGAGGATGTCTTGTACTTGGACCAGGTTCCAACTGCCAGATAGGTCCCAAAAATCTAAGAGAAGAGTTTCTCTAGCGTGGGGTTGAGGAAGAGAGATTGTCGCACCAATAAGAAAGCCCTTGCTTGTCCAGTTGTGAAGCTAGAACTTGACATTCCCTTTGCCAACTAACCATCTAGAATTGAGGATGGTGAAGGTAAGCTTGCTTTTGATATCCTTCCATATACTAGAGCCATAGTTCCTGCCATGTCTGGTGGAGCTAAAGAGCCTCTGCATGTATTTTGCTGAAAAAAATCAAGCCCATAGAGGTTTTCTGTCAATTAGGCGCCAAGCCATCTTGCAGCGAAAGGTCTGTATGACTTCGCCAATTTGACGGATCCTTAGGCCTCCCTCTGCTACTGGGTAGCAAGCTTCGGTCTAGCTAACCAATGTTGCTTATTAGCGCCATCCGTTGATCCCCAGAAGAAGGACGCGATAAATTTTTCAATGTGCTCACTGGCTTTCTTTGGAATGTTGATTGCTGAGAGGATGCGCACTGGGATATTGGATAGAACACGTTTAATGAGAATCAACTTGCCTGTTTGGTTCAATAGTTTTGGCTTCCAGCCGGTGATCCTGTACTCGATCTTTTGAATGAGGGGGAGAAGGTGAAGATACCAAATCCTCCCTTTGAGGAGAGGGACGCTGTAAGCCCCGTATCCTAGACCGTACCGTTACATAGGCTTCCGCGGTCTTCCCGGTCGAATTCCGGCAACCTTCGACCCTTAACCGGTATTTGCGCGTGACCTGGATTCTCGTGCCGTCAACCTGAGTCGACTCAACCCAGGACTTATACCTTAGCGACCGCGTCGTCGCCGCGGTTCCGATGCCGCGACTTGCGCGCCGAGGCGATACCCTGGTTGGGAGATGTGGGCCAGCGTTCGGTGCGAGGAAAACACCGCGCGTGCGAATTTCGAGGAAATCTCTACAATGTGTCACATCAATCAATCAATCCCATCAATCCCATCATGTCAAGAACACATCACCTTTTACCCTTTCCGAAGCAAACCCCAAAGTCAAAAAGTTCTTACACCACCCATACCTCTCTTACAACTTTTACCAAAAAAGTCAAAAAAGCTTCTTACACCCATCCCTCTCTCCCATCCATCACTCCATCACCTATCACTCCCTCTCTCTCTCTCCCTTACAAGTCTCTCTCTCATTTCAAACTCTCTCATAAGCAAAAATCCCATACGTATGAGCCTCTCCCATTCCTCCCAAGCTACATGTGTGGCCCACCTTTCCATCCTTAGATCTCTCATCTCAACCATCCATTTCTCATCTTCCTCCATCTAAGAGAAGCACAAGGATCTAAGGAAGCCAAGGGAGCAAGAAGATCAAGTGGTGGGTGTCTTAATAGGGTAGTTTTTGATGCTTTTAAGATGGGCCAAGTGATGCCAACCGATCAATGGTTTGGATCTCACTTTGGACCCTAAGATGTGGCCAATGGCCCACTTGGATCATCATGATCATTCCATGATGGGGCCATTCTCCATGGACCCCATCATGATGTTTATTTTCTTACATGCTTAGGGTCATCTAGACCGTCTATTTTAGTGGAGAAGGGATCTCCACCGTTGGATTTCAATTTCATGGACCCACATGTAATGGGACCCACTTGATGTATGATTTGGTGCAAGGGAGGGCCCATAGTGCCTGGGTCCCTCCATCACGCAGATCTCATTCTCTATCTCTCTCCTATCTTTTCTTTTCCTTATTTTCTTTATCTTGATATGATTGTGTGGCCCACTTGAATGGACCCCACCATGAAGCATGTATTTTGTTTAAGACATCTATAAGTGGGGCCCACCTTATATGTATAGTACCCACACCATTCATCAGTGGTGGCCCACCTGAGCAGGCCCACCTTGTATGGCAGACCGTCCAGCGTCCCTGGACGCTGGACGTTTATTGGGAAAAAACACAAATACTAGCTTGGTTCAAGACTTTGGGTGGCCTACTCATGTAGGCCCCACCTTGATGTATGTATTAAATCCATGCCGTCCATTCCTTTCCCAAGATTGTTTTAGGCGTTGAGCCAGAAGATGGGACCAATCAGACTTCCAGGCGGGCCATAACATGGCAAACAGTGGGCTTATCATTGAAACATCCCCTATTGCTTCTATACACTGAAACAGGCCCAATATTGGGCTTGTTTTGCCTGTCGTGAGGCATGGAGAGCCATTGGACGGAGTGGATTTGCAAGATGTGGACCCCACCTGCAAAATCCATGAAAAAACTAAAAAAAAATAAAAATAAAACCTTAACATAGCAGCAACGCTACTGTGTCAGAGAGGGCAGCAGGCGCTGCCTGCGCGCCAGCGTTCGGGCGGACGGCGTATGTACAGCCACCCACGGCTGTAGCCATGGGCCCCACCTGGATGTTTATCCACCATCTACACCGTTCATAGGGTGGGCCACTACCTGACGTGGTCCCACCCCAAAAATCAGCCTGATCCAAGACTCAGGTGGCCCACACCGTAAGAAACAGTGGGATTGGACCTCTACCTTTGAAATTCTTTTGGGGTCCACAGAAGTTTTGGATCAGGGTGAAATTTATTTTCACCCTTCCTCTAGGCCCACGTGGCCTTGTCAACGGGTTGGATGGAATATAAACATTATGGTGGGCCCCACATGGAGCCCACAGTGATATATGTGTTCTATGGTCACCGTCCAGGCGGACGGTGGGGCCAACAGTGATGTAAGTGTTTTATCCCCACCGTCCAGGGATGGTGGGCCTCTTGTGTGTGTGCGTGTGTGGTGTGTGCGAGTGTATATTTATATATATATATATAATATTATATTATATATAATATTATATGTATTATATATATATATATATATATATTATATATTATATCATATTTAATATAATGGTTGTGGGAGGCCCACCTTAGTTTGCTTGTGGCCCGTGGTTGAGGCCCACTTTGATTTATATGTAAGGCCCATGGGTCGAGGCCCATTTGACGTATTAGGGGCCCATGGGTTAAGGCCCATTTGATGCATGTATGGGGCCCAATTGGCGAGGCCCATTTGATACACATAAGGCCCATGTGAGTAGGCCCATTTGATGCACTCTAAGGCCCACGGGTTATAGCCCATTGCAATGTACATAGGGCCCATTGGTGCGGCCCAATGATGTGGCCCACTTAATGAATATAAGGCCCATGTGATTTGGCTCATTTGATGTATTTAAGGCCCAATGGATGCACCTAAGGTCCATTGCAATGTGTGATTCCAACATAATTTATGTAATAATATTTGTGGCAGTCGTGCCTTGGGAGCAATGTTGGTTTGACGTCCACATTGCAAGTGTAGTGTGGTTAAATGTCCGCATTATGACTTTCCCTAAGGCCCATTGTTAGGCTCGTACGTCTAATGTATAGGCCGTCTAGGCCCATCTTTGTTATGATTATCATCCATCCCATATAACATGTTTAATTCCATGATTCATAATCATATGCATCATACGTATGCTTGATATAAGAAATGACTGATCATAGCATATGCCTTCGGGCAGATGGTTTAGGGGCTCCCGTACAGGGGGTGTTGCCCTACATGATCGCACGATACGCGCAGGATTGCTGCATGACTGGATAGTGTGATTCATGCATTCGCATTGTGTGATATGGTTACTGTACGCCCTAACGACATCAGGGCCGTAGCCTCCACAGACGTATCGTGGTTGGCAGGATTGGATACCGAAAATACTGTTCTACATGGGGTGCGATAGATATCCCTGGGTGAAAGTCCCTAAACCCTTATGGTACTAGGAGGTTGCTCCAGCGTCTAGACCGAGTGGATGCATGAGCGCTGAGTGCCGATTACCAGACGGTTGCGCTTTCCACTGTGTCGTGGTCGGTTGGAAGGGGGTGCGGCCTTACCGCCCGAGAGTAGGGGGCAATGCTAGGCTGAGTCTAACCAGCTCGAGGAATGGGTCCGCTATTGACGAGCCGAGCCCGATATTGGCAGGCGGATAGTGAGGTCTTTTCCACTCACCTTATTGCGCGCGATGGGGCGGTAATCTGGCTTGGAGTGTACTAGACCCCGGTGATATTCCAGATTTTGAGTTGTATTGATATGTGGACTTAGATGAGGATTTGCATGCTTGAGTTGCATTTCGCATTGCATGGCCTTGGTATGACCGATATCATTTTTTGCACCGCATGGCCTTGGTACGGCTAATGGTATTCTTGACATTCATCAGCATGTTCTGCATTACTCTGATACTGCATAACTGCATTATCACCTTAAGTATACACTTTCATCACCCTCTAAGCTTTCTATAAGCTTATGCACGACCGTTGCGTGCAGGTGACGTTGGATCGCAGCAGCGCTGAGGCTTGGGCGTGTAGCTGATCTTTTGTAGCGCTTTTGGTCTATCATCATTGTATTTCCCTTATGCTCATTGTACTTATAAAGTTTTTTATTATAGTGGAAATATGATGGAATTTTTGGTTGTTGTTTGTAGGTTATGCCTTTGGTTATGCTTATTACGAATCAAACTGATGTTGAAAATTCTCCTTGTAGCATCCCAGGATCGGAACCTGGCGAATGGGCACTGGGAGCCGAGAATGGGGTTCTACGGAGGCTGTCGGCGCCGAATTCTGCGATCGAAAATTTTGTGAGCCCGGTTTCTGAGTTTGGGGCGTGACAGACGCCGAGGTATAGGATGGGGAGCGCCGAAGGATGAAAACCCGATATTTGGGTGATGTGTCTGGCTCATGTTGAAGTTCAAGACAAACTCATGTTAAAGTTCCAGACAAACTCAAGTTGAAGTTCAATTCAAGTTCAAGTTGAAAAGCAAGCTCAAGCTCTATTTGAAGATTAAGCTTGATCTACTAAAGTTCTAGTAGAAGATCAATCTCCTTTGAGAAATTCAAGTCTTTAACATACTTTAAGGTAATGAAGTTCAGTCCGTATATGTATTATAAATCCTAGAAAGACATTAGGTTTAAGTGTTTTCAAAACATATTTAACACAGGATTTTTATATTTATAATTGACTGAGTTTTGACTAACCTAAGTTTTAGCTCGACCGGTATAAAAATTTCTTGACCAATCTTAGAACCAGCCGAAGTGTAACAAAATTTTTGTTACTTCTTCGACTAGTTGAAGGGTCTCTTCGACTAGTCGAAGGACGTCCTTCAACCAGTCGAGCATTCCTCGACTCGAAGTCCAACAATGAAAAATTAATTCGGATTTGGCTCATTCGACTAGTTAAGCAGGGCCTTCGACCAGTCGAGAATTGCCTTTGACAAGTCAAAAATCTATTAGATCTTATCCCGTTCAAATTTGAAAATTTGTTGGAACTAAATCCGGTACTTAGACGAGTCAAAGCAATAATTTTTATGTCTATAAATTGAGGTTCTTTCTCACTCAAGCTTATTAAAGGCTTTTTTTTTAAAGATAAAAAGAAGATTCACTTATTGTCAAGCTATCAAGTGATATTTATAAATCTTTTTGTAGTTTTTTTGTTTAATTCTTTAATCTCTTATTCTGTCATTCTTATTTTAAAAAGATAGAGAATATGTAACGTCTCGAAAAAATCCATACAAAGGCCCGAGTACCACCCCAGGCAGAAATACCTAAGGATCGTATCCCATAGAAATTTAGGCGAAAATAGATTAAGTGCAAAACTAAATAATCGGTGGATTTAACTCAAACCACCATTTTCACAATGGCAAGGCCTAAAACCATTAATACCATTGTCCCAACACTATATAAAAACCTAAGAGAAATCCCAAGGGCCTGTTGCTCTTGGGAGTACATTGAAACCCTGTATCGGACCTAGACCGCACGTCAAGAGTTCGATAACCGCGAAACTATAGGGTTATGTCCGTCCTACTGGGCTTAACAAGCAAGGAGGGAATCGAGCCCAAATAGTGTCCAGAAACCTGCAACTTGAGCCCTGAGTAAAGTATGTGAGAAATGCGAATATCTTTAGAAAATGTAATAAAACTTAAGTGAATTGGACCATTCACTCACAAGTGAAATTGAAGATTTTAGATCGTCAATTTCTGACCAAACTTCACCCATGGGAAAAGGAAATTTTCCTGCGCATATCCGTATACTTATGGCCCTGATCGAGTAAAAACAACCGTTGATCTGACACAGGTCCTCCACGGTCGATCAACCTATCTAATTACACCGAAATCACATCCTGGCATAGATTCATTGTCAGGAAACTTTTCCTACAATGTATGTGAAAAGTGGGCCTCCCTGTGAGCCCCGTTTGTCGAAAATAACTGCCCAAAGGGTGTAATCCATGTATATAGTGACCCTGGGGCCATTTACACCACTACTGGGCTTAGATATAGCCTTTACACCACCCCTTCTCTCCCTCACACGAATTTCTCCAAACCCTAGGAGAGAGAAGAGAGAAAAGAAGAGAAAAGATTAAGGAGAGAAGAGAAATTTTGGGAGATCGTTGCTGTAATTCTCTCCCATGACTCCACGCACCGAATCACTATCCTGTTACACTACACAACCTGTTTCGGCTACGATTTAGGTAAGAAATCCTAACTTTAATACCGTAGTTGAGATCCAGAATGGTTGTTTGTCAACCTAGCTAACCGATTTCATCATTTAGGTACTCGACATTCCGTTTTTGGGAACGTAGTGTTTGGACCGAGTCCGAATCGAGTATTCCGACGAAAGGTGCCAACTATAAACATTTAGGTTATGGTTTTCAATGTTTTCAATGTCAGCTAATGATTTATGTCTAACTTGATTGCTATCATATTGCCTTAGATACACCGATTTCGATATATTTTACATGTATGAACTATGTTGAACAAAATATGCATTCTATGTATTTGTTGAAATGTTTGAATGAACTTGTAAATGTGATTTATACTCGCCATGACTACTAATCTAGGATTCATGTTTGGCATATGCATGATGACCTCTTTGTGTAAGGATTTGCCATAATACATGTTGTAACTAACCTAGTCTATGCATGTTAGTGAAGTGTAACATAAGTGTTTGAAAAATTGTCTGAATGAGGAATTGTTGATGATATGTAGTTATTAAGGGTATTGAGATAAGATTCTCAATTACCTTGTTTATATGTATAGTCTCCTTCATGAAATCTTAATTTCGTCTACGTGATTTATGGATAAAGTGCAAGTGTTAGGTATATACTCAATGTGTATGATGAAATGCTCAAATGAGAGATTTATTTAGATTGTTTACTAAATGCTGAAATTATTATTGCATGTGTTCACTTACTACATCTGAGTAAGATTGGGGCTGCGACTAGCTCAGGTAATCAGTAACAGTCCTCGTTTAGTTGACCAAATTAGTCTCGCCACATTTGGTATATTCGATGAATCCAGGTCGCACGATGATTGTCAACAGTGGTTAGGCCACAAGGAGTGCTTATGCGCTCCATGACAATTAAGTTACCGTATGCTCGTACCAATCGAACTTGTCTAATAAACCGATTGACCTATTGCGTGTTTACCATGTATGGATGCTACTGCTTGAATCTAAGGTACCCCCTACTAATGTAAAGACCCACTTTAACCATAGTACCATGATCCGGTACGATTCATGAGCCGAACATGGTGGTATGGGACACTGTGTTCGAGCTGTCGGCCTATGCTTGGGTGACGAGCCTCCCTATAGTGATCAGTAAGCAAACTCAGACTCGTAAGCTGGACATGGTGATATGGGACACCGTATTCGAGCTGTCAGCCTACACCAAGGTGATTAGCCACCCCGTAGTGACCACGAGTATAAACTTTGAACTTGCCTATCGACTGGTTTTCATTAGGAGTGATGCCTTACAACTTGCCTATCGTATGTGATTGACTAGGATTGACGACCCTAGATGTATCCTTCAGTTCGGGTTAATGATATAAAGGGAGGTACTTTAGGTTTCCAAATCTGTTGTATGAATAAGCTTAATTAAGTACTCGGCTAACATAAACATGCATCACATTGCATTAGTTAGGATGTGCTTTGGCGAGGAAGGTGTACTTTAGGGAGTGCTGTCATATGCGAAATTGGTTGTCGGAGTCGCTTTTGAGGGAGCTTTGTGCGAGGGCATGCATCAATATTGCACTCCATTCCTGCATTAACAAGAGTAGTTAGGATAGTTAGGAAGTGATTGTTATGTTGCCTTATCATTACTGCTTGATTGAATTGATAACATGTTAACCTTTGCTTTATAGTACCACTGAGTTGATCACTCACTCTCACCCTGGGATGGTGTTTTAAAACACCAACCAGACCCTGGTTTAGATGCAGGTGTTGATGAAGTTTATGCGACGGAGCAGGACTTCATGGACGAGGAGGAAGAGTTCTCATACGTTCAGCTCTCGGGCGGGTCTATTTAGATCTCATATTGACGCGCAGGGACTACGGAGATTTTTTGCTTAGTTGAACACATTTACTTCCGCATTTTTTGTACATTTTGAAACAACACATATATATGTTCAGCCTGGTTACATATTCATACTCCGGAGGTTGTGAAACACTTTCATATTTAAATACATATGCTTCAGATTTCCGTTTGCTTGATTTAATTGTATCCGGAGTATGATATGTTGTTTTGGGATAATCCTACTCATATTTAACTCATTAATATGAACGAAATGTGAACATCATTATCCATATTATATAAGTGATGTGCTGGATCTCGGGAGTAGAGCTTTGCTCGACCCTCAATAATCCCACTTGTAACGCCCTGAATTTCGAGGGTCAAACAAAGCTCTATTCCCGATATCCAGCACATCACTTATGCAACATGGATAATATGTTTAGATTTCGTCCATATTAATGAGTTAAACATGAGTGAGAATATCCTAAAACAGCATATCATACTCCAAATACAATTAAATCAACCAAGCGGAAGTTTGAAGTATATGTATTTAAATATGAAAGCGTTTCACAACCTCTGGAGTATGAATATGTAACCGGGCTGAACATATACACGTGTTGTTTCAAAATGTACAAAAATGCGAAAGTAAATGTGTTCAACTAAGCCAAAAATCCCCGTAGTCCCTGCGCGTCGGTATGAGATCTACATAGACCCGCCCGATAGCTGAACGTAGGAGAACTCTTCCTCCTCGTCCATGAAGTCCTGCTCCATCGCATAAACTTCATCAACACCTGCATCTAAACCAGGGTTTGGTTGCTGTTTTAAAACACTGTCCCAAGGTGAGAGTGAGTGATCAACTCAGTGGTACTATAAGGCAAAAGTTAACATGTTATCAATTCAATCAAGTAGTAATGATAAGGCAACATAACAATCACTTCCTAACTAATCTTGTTGATGCAGGAATGGAGTGCAATATTGATGTATGCCCTCGCACAAAGCTCCCTCAAAAGTGACTCCGACAACCAATTTCGCGTATGACAGCACTCCCTAAAGTGCACCTTCCTCGCCAAAAGTACATCCTAACTAATGCAATGCGATGCATGGTCGTGTTAGCCGAGTACTTAATGAAGCTTATTCATATAGCAGATTTGGGAAGCTAAAGTACCTCCATTTATATTATTAACCCAAACTGAAGGATCCATCTAGGGTCGTTAATCCTAGTCAATCACATACGATAAGCAAGTTGTAAGACATCACTCCTAATGAAAACCAGTCGATAAGCAAGTTCAAAGTTTATACTCGCGGTCACTACGGGGTGGCTAATCACCTCGGCATAGGCCGACAGTTCGAACACGGTGTCCCATACCAACATGTCCAGCTCACAAGTCTAAATTTGTTCACTGGTCACTATAGGGAGGCTCGTTACCCCAACGTAGGCCGATAACTTGAACACGGTGTCCCATACCACCATGCTCGACTCATGAGTCTTAGCGGATCGTGGTACCATGGTTAAAGTGGGTTTTTACATTAGTAGGGGGTAACTTAGATTCAAGCAGTAGCGTCCATACATGGTAAACACGCAATAGGCTAATCGGTTTATTAAGTAAGTTCGATTGGTACGAGCACACGGTGAATTAATCGACATGGAGCGCATAAGCACTCCTTGTGGCTTAACCACTGTCGACAATCGTCGTGTAACCCAGATTTGTCGAATATACCAAATGTGGCAAGACTAATTCGACCACCTAAACGGGGACTGTTATCGATTGCTTGGGCTATGTTGTAGCCCCAATCTTACTCAGATGCAGTAAGTGAACACATGCAATAATAATCTCAGCATTTAGTAAACAATCTAAATAAATCTCTCATTTGAGCATTTCATCATACACATTGAGCATATGCCTAACACTTGCACTTTATTCATAAATCGCGTAGACGAAATTAAGATTTCATGAAGGAGACTATACATATGAATAAGGTAATTGAGAATTTTATCTCAATACCCTTAATAACTACATATCATCAACAATTCCTCATTCAAACAATTTGTCAAACACTCATGTTACACTTCATCAACATACATAGACTAGGTTAGTTACAACATGTATTATGACAAATCCTTATACAAAGAGGTCATTATGCATATGCCAAACATGAATCCTAAATTAATAGTCATGGCGAGTACAAATCACGTTTACATGTTCATTCAAATATTTCAACAAACACATAGAATGTATATTTTGTTCAACATAGTTTATACATGTAAAATATATCGAAATCGGTGTATTTAAGACAATATGGTAGTAATCAAGTAAGACATAAATTATTAGCTGACATTAAAAGCATTGAAAACCATAACCTAAATGTTTATAGTCTGCACTTTTCGTTGGAATACTCGATTCGGATTCGGTCCAAACACTACGTTCCCGAAAACGAAACGTTGGGTACCTAAATGATGAAATCAGTTAGCTAGGTTGACCAACAACCATTCTGGATCTCAACTACGATATTAGAGTTAGGATTTCTTACCCAAATCATAGCCGAAGCAGGTTGTGTAGTGTAATAGGAAAGTGATTCAGTGCGTGGAGTCGTGGGAGAGAATCATAGCAACGATCTCCCAAAATTTCTCTCCTCTCCTTACTCTTCTCTTCTTTTCTCTCTTCTCTCTCCTAGGGTTTGGAGAAATTCGTATGAGGGAGAGATGGGGTGGTGTAAGGGCTATATATAGGCCCAGTAGTGATGTAAATGGCCCCGGGGTCACTATATATAAGGATTACACCCTTTGGGCAGTTATTTTCGACAAACAGGGCTTACATGGAGGCCCACTTTTCACATACGTTGTAGAAAAAGTTCTCTGACAATGGATATATGCTAGGATGTGATTTTGGCATGATTAGATAGGCTGATTGACTGTGGAGGACCCGTGTCAGATCAACAGTCGTTCTTACTCGATCAGGGCCATAAGTATACGGATATGCGCAGGAAAATTTCCTTTTCCCATGGGTGAAGTTTGGTCTGAAATCTTCAAATTCTCCTATGAGTGAATGACCCAATTCACTTAAGTTTTATTACATTTTCTAAAGATATTCGCGTTTCTCACACACTTTACTCAGGGCTCAAGTTGTACGTTTTTGGACACTATCTGGGCTCGATTCCTGCGATGGTTGTCAAGCCCAGTAGGACGGACATAACCCTATAGTTTCGCGGTCATCGGACGTGCGGTCTAGGTCCGATACAGGGTTTTAATGTACTCCTAAGAGCGACAGGCTCTTGGGATTTCTCCTAGGTTTTTATATAGTGTTGAGTCAGTGGTATTAATGGTTTTAGGCCTGTAGAAATGGTGGTTCGAGTTAAATTCACCGATTATTTAGTTTTACACTTAACCTATTTTCGCCTAAATTTCTACAGGATACGATCCTTAGGTATTTCTGCCTGAGGTGGTACTCGGGCCTTTGTACGAAATTTTTCGAGATGTTAAAATCTACCCCACTTAAAGAAAAATTTCGTGCCTGAAATTAGTAAATTTTCGTACTCCTCGAGGATCTGAGGGTAGTTCTTATAGACATCGGCTTCCGTTTCCTAAGTAGCCTCTTCCTCAGTGTGGTGTGTCCATAACACTTTCACTAGCAGGATCATTTTGCTACGTAGCACTTGTTCCTTCCTATCTAGAACACACGTTGGTCGCTGTACATAGGTAGCATCTTCACTTAGCTGCACTTGCTCCCATTTGATAATATGAGTAGGGTCAGAAATATATTTCTTCAACATCGATACGTGAAATATGTTACGCATGCCTGCGAGTGGTGTGGACAAGGCAAGATGGTATGCCACCACACCCACTCGGTCCAGAATCTGGAATGGGCCAATAAATCGTGGCGTAAGTTTCCCTTTATCACCAAAACGAAGGACTCCATTGGGGAAACCTTAAGGAATACGTGATCCCCAACATCGAATTCCAGCTATCTCTGTCTCGTATCGGCGTAATTTTTCTGTCTGCTCTGGGCTGCAAGAAGTCAACGCCTAATAATATCAATCTTCTTTGAGGTCGCCTGTATCAAATCTGGGCCAACCAGACTCTTCTCGCCAACTTCTGTCCAACAATTTGGAGCTCGACATGGGCGCCCATATAAAGCTTTATAGGGAGCCATGCCAATGCTCACTTGGAAGCTGTTGTTATAAGCAAACTCAGCATAGGGGAGACAGTCATCCCAACTGTCCTTGAAGTTAAGCACGCATGTAACATGTTTTCAAGTATTTGATTTACCAGTTCCGTCTGCACATTAATCTGTGGGTGGAACGTGGTACTGAACTTCAGTTTCACGCCCATTGCTTCTTAAATTCGAGTTTAGAAAATAGACATGAATCGCGTGTCTCGGTTTGACACAATCTCTATAGGAACTCCATGCAGTTGTACTATCTTCTTGATGTACATCTTGACTATATCATCTGCCGAATTAGAAACTCTAATCGGGAGGAAATGGGCCGATTTCGTTAACCGGTCCACAATCACCCAAATGGAGTCATGTCCCTTTCTCGTCTTCAGTAGCCTGGAAATGAAATCCATAGATATGAAATTCCACTTCCATTCGACTATAGGCATGAGCTGAAGTAAACCAGGGGGCTGGCAATGCTCGACCTTGACTTACTGGCACGTGAGACAACGGGAAACATAATCTGCTATTTGGACTTTTATGTTGTCCCACCAGTACGAACGCTTTATGTCTCAATGCATCTTCGTGCTGCTCTGGATGCATCACCATCTTTGAATTGTGAGCGGCTTGTAGGACCTTACATGAACACATCCCGAGGCTAGGCTCGATATTTAAGTGATCGGGCGGATTCGTTGGTCTTTTACGGTCGATTAATCGTATTTGTACGGTTCTTTATCGGTACCAGCCGCTTATAAGCCCATCTCGAGTGTTGAGGGTCATTAAGTGATGATGTGGCTAGTTATTAAAAAAAAAAAATTTAAGGATTTTTGAAAATTTCAAAATAGCAAAAATTTGGGGTATTACAGAATACTTTTCTTTTTGAAATTTAAAGGAATTAATATAAGTAGTCATTGTTTTTAATTCTAATTAAAATCAATACTACACGATCTTTTCTATTGGACTGAACATTAAACATTTGTTATTTAAGAAAGCGATTCTACGGCTACAACTTCTTCTACGATAAAGATAAGTATACATTTATATTTTGCATTTGGTTTTTCTAAAATAGCCAGAAAATATTAGAGTTGGTTTTTCTGAGATAAGTCAGAAAATCTTAGTGAGGGGTTTCTTTGTTTGTGAGTCTGATAAAATCACAACTGTATCATGTTTTAAGGTAACCCTGTGAAAACCTTATTTATAGTGAAAGTCGAGATTATGTGCTTAGTAATCTTGGGAGTGGAGTAGGTGTGACTGTTTGAGAACAGTTATTGACGCACTGAACTACTATAATTTTTAGTGTTGTGGTGAATGCTTTTATTACTTTTGTGATAAATGATTGTAATTTCTTTTATACAAAAGTGGTGAATGTTTGTAATAGATAATTTTATTTACTCTTGCTTAGTTTGGAATTTTGATTCTTATCACAGTCGTGAATAAGGTTGTCCTGCTTGAACTCATTTGGGTAAAGGTTGTCTTATGAATCAATTTGAATCAACGTTTTAATACTAGTGCAATTAAGATATTTGATTTATTTATTATTTAGCTCTTTATTTGATTATTTGATATAGACACATATGAAGGGGAAAAAACAAAGATTAGCTTGATCCAGAACTTTTATGGCCTCCAAAAAAGTTTTAAATGGTCGATGTTCGTTCAACACTATTTTGTGTAATGTGGTCCACTTAGATTGGGATATACCTCATTTTTTGTCTCATACAATAAAATGATCTAGAAACATATATGGAAGACATGGCTGAAATAAATACATCATGGTGGGCCCATGGAGCACCGACCACTAGCATTGGGGGAGCGGATTGCATAGTAACTCACTACGCTTAGCATACAGAGTAAACTCTGTGGGGTTTACTATGATTTATGTATTTTATCCACTTTGTCCAATTATATTACCAAATAATTTTAGTGCTTGAGTTCAAAAATGAGAGATATCTAATATTCAAATGGCCACACCATAGGAAACAGTTGAATTGAACATCTACGGTTAAAAAATTCCTGGGGCCATAGTAGTTTTGGATCAAGCATATATTGTTTTATTCCCTTTATCACAGCATTTATGATCTTATTAACAGGTTGAATGATAAAAAAATCACCATGGGGCCTAAAAAGGTTTCAACGGTGGAAATCATTATCCCCATTACTTCCGGTGGTATTATCCACTTGATCAACGGATATGCTTCAATTTTGGGATCATCCCCTTAGATTAGATGGAAAAACGAATGGACGGCATGGATAGACTACGTACATTCACAGTGGGCCGAAGTAAGTTTAATCGGTAGGATAAGAGCGTAGTGAGTAACTCAGTACACAATCCGATTTCGTGGTGGAGAAGTAGCCCATCTATTTCCCCTAGCTGTGTTGACGTCACCAAGTTCTGCGAGTCCCATCATGATGTATGAGTTATATCCAAACTGTCCGTACACTTGGTGAGTTGGACGTAAGTCTTGAGCAGAAAAATTAGATGGATCTAAAATTCAAATGGAACACACTGTAAAACGCAGTGGAAAGAACGCCTGCCATTGAAACCCTTCCGAGGGTCACAAAAATTTTGGATCATCATGATATATGTTTTTTTCTCTTCATCCTGGTCTTTTTGTTATGTTTTAACGGTGAGAATCATTTCTCCACTGCTATTTGTGGTGTGGTCCACTTGAACGTTGTAAATTATTCAGTTTTCGGATCAGGATCTAAAATAATCTCTCCAAATTGATGAACGGTGTAGATATGATAAATACATCGTTGTGAGGCCTATTTAACTTCGATCTCCTTTGAACCGTTCGCACAACTCAGAGCTCGAGGAGCGTCATCTCTTTCTCTCTCTCTCGCCCTAATCCTCTCCACCCTTTCTCTGTATCTCTCTCTCGCCCTAATATCTCTTCGCCCCCCCCCCCCTCCCCCAGTTTTGTGGATTTTTCATGGATTTACAGAGGAGCAATATCGAAAGATGTGGAAGGAGAGGTGGCGGAAGCGATGGTCACCGAAAATCCCTTCCGCTTCGCTTCCTCCGTCACGTCGCAGCTCGTCATAGAACGGTCTCAGTTGGTAAGTTCTGTAAGATAAAAATAAAAATCGATTAGTTGAAGAAGCGGTAGCAACTTAGGGTTTTCAAATTAGGCTCTCCTTTTCAAATAATGATTTTTTTTTTTTTTTGGTCTTTTAGTTTTTTCTGTTTATGCTTACGTGAATGGGATTTTGGAAAATCATGGCATTTTTTTTTTTTTCCTTTTACAAATTGGATCTTAGTCTTTTCTGGAGATTTCTTGACTTGATCTTGAAAAATTAGTTTTTTATTTTTTTTATAGTAATCCTGTTTTATTTTTAGGAATTTTATTTTCGGTTTCTATTTTTTCCATTTTGTATTGTTCATTGTTTGTTTGTTTGTTTTGTTTTGTTTTTTTTTTTTCTTGAAATTTCTTTATTTATTTACTTATTTTTGGTTATTTGTCTCTTTTCAGCTTTTTTAACATGATTTTTTGAGGTGTGAAATCTGAAAAATGTACATCTCCGTTTTTTTTTTTTTTTTATTTTATTTTATTTTTTTTACAAAAAAAAAACCGACTTATTACACTTATGGTGGAAAATTGCAGTAAGAGGTGTCATCACGTACATTAGGAAGGCTTTCTCACAGCAGTGGGCCATTGAACGGTGGCCAGAGCTGCGGCTCTTTGACTGACAACCCTCCCGTCTCTCCATCTGAGATCGATGATTCTTCCAGAATACCCCGAAACAAAGCAGACAATCATTTCCGTGGTAGAAGAAACCCCAACAGCCCAAATGAGATCAGAGTTTCTAACGACGACTCATATCTTGGAGTGTGGAAGAATGCAGTGGACTGTGAAAGAAAGACGTGGGAGTTCCAGGAGATTTCCAACAACTCCTTTGCTGTCGCAGCTAGGAAAGTAGATGATGATAGTCCGAATGCTCTGGAGTGCAAGTACTACTAGTTCAAGAAGATTCTGAAAGTCCCAAAGGACGAGAGGGATCGGGCCCAACAAATGCAGGTCATCGATCGGGCTGCAGCTCCTCAAGCTCTTCTTGAGGAGAATCCTCAGGAAAAAGCTGCCATGGATGTTGATTTGGGATTTTTTTGGGCCTGAGGTTCCAAAGATTGAGGGTAATGCTATAATTATTTAAGAAGGAAGGATTTCTGTGAGATGCCTTTACTCTGTTTGAGTTATTGTTTATAAAAGTTCTTGAATTCTTTCAAGATTGATGAAATGTTAAAATTCTTGCTTGGGTTGTCAGGATTTAACTTCAATTTGGGGATTTTGGCGTTTGTGGTTTTTGTACTTCCAAGTGCTTATTTGGATGCACCATTGCAACAATGCCACTTTGAAGTTTGCATCTTCAAGAAGGTATATGCATCTTCATAGTTCCATGGCAATACAGTTCTTGGGTAGTTTTTCATAGCCTATGGAAATAAATATTTACTGATTTGTTTTTGGTTTAAATTTCTGAAATGATTTGATTGCAAGGAGACAATCTGCTGAAACATATTTTCTAGAGGATTTGGAGAAAGTGGTCCAAGAATATGCTTTTTTTAACATGTTGGGGCTTGAAAGATTGTGATCTTTCTGTATTGTTTATTAAGGATAATTTTTTGCAATTCCATGTCATAGTATACCATGCTAAACTGAATTAGCATTCACTACTTAACTAGAATTTAATGTTATTTCACAATTTGAATTACCACCACCTCTTTACTACAACAGTTGCCTCTTCTAACTATATCATCTGTTGATTATCTGAACATTCCCCCAACATATAAGATTGGATTTTGAGAATCAGTTGGGTATTTTGTCTGCCAATTTGTAGTTCAATTTCCATTTTGCCCATGTTAACTAAACTAAACTAGCATTTGCTGCTAGTTTGCTACACTATTGCACTCACATCAATTACCTTTTTGGTGCAAGTTTGTTTTAGTAAGCATGTTTTTCTTGTTAGTTTGTTTTAGTTGTGACAATTCAATTTCAGCTTTATTCTAAATCATCATCTCTTTTCTTGGCAGGTAAGTACAAATTTAGAGGCTATCCAAATCATTAAGAAAGCTAGAGGATCCTTGAAGGATTCATTTTTAGACGAAGTACGTTCCCTTAGTTTTCAAAGTTTGTGCTGTGTACTGCTTTGCAGTGACCTATGAACTAGTCTGCATCATCTTTTGGATGTTTGCGATGATCGTTTTTGGAGAACAAGATGGGTATATACTAGAATACAACATCAAATGGCATTTATTTACAATGGTTTGTGTCAATACATGGATTGTTTGTGCTAGTACTTTTTGTAATATGAGAGTTGCATATGAGTTCCCTCGGTTTGTATAAGGATATTGATGTAGAGCAGGTCGCGGACAGTTTCATGGCCAAGATGGATCAGAAAAGGCCCGGTCGACGATAGAAGTGATCCGAACCGTCGGACCTTAGATCGGGCGTATCTCGCAATCCGGAATGAGTTATCTGACGTAAAATATATGATTTTGGGGTAGAATGAGCTACTTTAGCCAACCAACCCAGCTACGCCGGGTTGCGCAACCCGGAATTGCGAAAAACCCTTGGATCGACGGTCGTTTCCCTGTTTTAATTTCGTTTTTACTATAAATAGTAAGTTTTAGTTTGATTATAATTCTTCATCCGTCGGGCTTTAGGAGTTGCGCCCAACGTGAAAAGAGCTTAGAATAATTAGGAGAACGGTTTGGTGAAGCCAAATAGGACACTTACTATTTTTGGCGGAAAACCTTGCACACCAGCAGACATCACGACCATCTATAAATAGTAAGTTTACTATTTATAGTAAGTTGTGGATTCTAGGAGTTTGAGTTGTAGTTTGATTCTGATTTCTTTCCCATTGCTTGGTACCCCTATTTAAAGGGTTGTGAACTCGTTTTTATTCATAAATTAATCAATTTCGAATTTATTAGAATTTATTTCTATTTTCTGCTTTCTTTCCTCGTGAATTCGAGAAGTCTCTGTGAGGAGTCCAGAGAAGCTCCGTGGATTCGGAGTAGTTATCCTCATCACGTTCATCCCTGCGTCAATTGATATCAGAGCGAGGATTCCCCTCGGGCTGATGGCAAATAATGAAGGTATGAATCAAAATCCTGTGGACGGTGATCCAAGGATTCGTTATCTTTCGGAAAGAATGGAAGCTTTCCACCTGGAGAGTCAGTTGACCATGCAAGGGCTGCAGGCAACTCTCGACCGTCTTGCGGATGCGCTACTTCCGCCCCGAATCCTAGGCGGTGCTCCACCACCTTTGGTTGCTCCCCCACCCATGGTGGCTCCATCACCCATGGTGGCTCCTTCACCCATGGTTGTTGTACGACGCAACCCCGATTTTCGTAGAGCACTACCAGTGGCAAACCGTAGGGCTACACCAGATGATTTAAGTTCTGGCGACGAGGACCTTAATGAGGGTTTTGCCCGATGACCAATCCATGGAGGTGATCATCTAGATCGTGCTGAAAGAGACTATCGAGGTAAGGCTGAACTTTCTAGTTTTAACGGTTTATTACGCATAGAAGATTTTCTCGATTGGCTAGTTGAAGTAGAGAGATATTTTGATTACATGGACGTGCCAGATCATAAAATGGTAAACTGGGTAGCGTTTAAATTAAAATTTGGTGCTTCTGCATGGTGGGAACAATTACAACTCTTACGAGCTCGCTAGAACAAGGCGCCCATCTCATCATGGCCACGGATGAGACGTCTTCTTTGATCACGATTTCTCCCCAGTGATTATGAGCAGATATTATTCCAGCAAGATCAAAATTGCAGACAAGGAAATCGAACCGTCACAGATTACACTGAAGAATTCCAACGGTTGACTACACGAAACGATCTGTCAGAATCTGAGTCACAGAAGGTGGCACGATTTATAGGTGGGTTGTGATCGACAATTCAGGACTGAGTTCAGATGTACCAAGTCAGGACCGTGGATGAAGTAATTCAATTGGCGGGTAGGGCAGAAACACAACTTGCAAGAGCTCCTGCTCGTCCATATCCTGCAACTCGACTCCCCATGACGGGTCCCACGCAGGATCCAGTGCTGCCACGAGGAAAAGATCCATTACCTCAACTTCCTACAACCGTAAACTGTGATACGGAGAGCGGCTCATCCAGACCTCAACGTGTAGCACCCACAACAGCGGGTCCGAGTAGGATTCCAAATCCTTATGCTCGGCCAAGGTCGAACAATTGTTACCGCTGTGGCCAACCAGGTCACTTATCAAACACTTGTCCTCAACGTCCCGCAGCACACTTGACTATAAATGAAGGGGCACTGAAGATGAGGCCGTAGAAGAAGACCATCGCTTTGATGAACATGAACAAACCACTGAAGAAATAACAAGTGGCGATGAAGTGACAGGCGAGGATCGTGGTGAATTTCTAGTTGTGGGCGATTACTGTATGCCCCATGAAAGGAATTACATCCATAGCGACAATATATTTCGTACTCGGTGCACCGTCAACGGAAAGGTCTGTGATGTGATCATAGACAGTGGTAGTAGCGAGAACATCGTCTCGGGAGTGATGGTGGACAAGTTGCGGCTACCAACGATGAAACATTCTTTCCCGTACTCAATTGACTGGATAAAAAAAAATGAATGAGACCAAGGTAACTGAACAATGCACTATCTCGTTTTCAATTGGCAAAAATTATAAGGATCAAATACTTTGTGATGTGGTTGATATGGAAGCTTGTTATATGTTACTCGGTCGACCTTGGCAGTCGGACCGTGATGCGACCCATCGTGGACGAGATAATGTCTACGTATTCGTCAAGGATAGTCGAAAAATAATCCTTGCCCCTATGGCACCAGAGAACCACCCTGAAGCCTCTAAAGTGGAGGGGAGTTCCCTCTTGATCATTTGAGATTTCATGGAGGAATCTAAGGAAACCGACGAGGTATACGCCGTAGTGGTGAAGGGCGAGGAAGAGGAATCCTCAAACATCCCTCCAAGTTTAAGACTGTTGCTAAACGAATTTAAAGAAGTCTGGCCTGAGGGTTTACCTGATGGATTGCCCTCTATGAGGGACATCCAACATCACATAGACCTCGTCCCTGGGGCTAGTCTGCTCAACCGTCCTCATTATCGGATGAGTCCGAAGGAGTGTGAGATACTTCAGGGGCAAGTGGAGGAATTGATCCGTAAGGGTCTCTTAAGAGAGAGCATGAGCCCATGTGCTGTACCAGCATTATTAACGCCTAAAAAAGATGGGAGCTAGCGCATGTGTGTCGACAGCTGGGCAATCAACAAAATTACCATCAAATATTGGTTCCTAATACCACGGTTAGACGACATGCTTGATATGTTAGAAGGGGACAAGGTATTCTCTAAACTAGATCTAAGGAGCGGGTACCATCAGATTCGTATTCGACCCGGTGATGAGTGGAAAACGACATTCAAGACCAAGGAAGGGTTGTATGAGTCACTGGTCATGCCTTTCATGCGTTTGATGAATCAAGTTCTAAAACCGTTCACTGGCCGATTTGTGGTAGTATATTTTGATGATATATTGATATATAGCCAGGATGAGGCGGAGCAGAGGAAACATCTCACTACAAGTCCTAAAAATTAACAAGTTGTACCTCGCTTGAAGAAGTGTAGTTTTTAATTGACAGCCTGTTGTTTCTAGGATTTGTTGTAACGTCCACAGGCATTCGTGTGGACGATGAAAATGTGCGAGCTATTAGGGAATGACCGATCCCGACAAACATTCATAAGGTGAGGAGTTTTCACGGGTTGACGACTTTCTATCGTCGATTTGTGGGAGATTTTAGCACCATAGTCGCACTTATAACAGATTGCATGAAAAAAGGATCGTTCTAGTGGACCGATAAAGCTGACAAGAGCTTTCATGAGATCAAGCATCGTTTGTCTACAGCACTGGTCTTGGTGCTTCCTAATTTCGACAAATTGTTTGAGGTTGAGTGTGACGCTTCATACGTCGGAATTGGAGGAGTATTATCACAGGAAGGCAGGCCGGTAGCCTTCTACACCGAGAAGCTCAGCGAAGCCCGAAAGAAGTGGTCGACTTATGAGCTTGAGTTGTACGCAGTTGTTCAGGCGCTGTGACATTGGCGGCATTATCTGATTCAAAGAAAGATTAATAGTCAGACTAACGTGAATCGTGTGCATGCTAGATGGTTTGCGTTTTTACAGGAATTCACGTTCGTTCTGAAGCATAAGTCAGGGCAGCAGAACAAAGTGGCTGATGCACTTAGCCGTCGTGCATTACTACTTGTTACGATGAGTAATGAGGTGGTCAACTTCGATTGTCTCAAGGAGCTGTATGCCGAGGATAAGGACTTCAAAGATTCTTGGATGAAGTGCCAAGAAGGTCACCCTACCTTCATATACAAGACGATTTTCTCTTCAAGGGAATCTGACGTAGGACAGCCCTAATTATGATGCATGCTCATGGAAATAATTAAACAGCGGAAATAAAAGGAATAAATGATCTAAAATTCTAACAGTAATCATCATAACTGAGAAAATCATAAAGGAAACATGCAATGGAGCGGGCCATCACTACAACCATGGAGTATGGAATTCAATTACTACTTAGGTTGGATCCGGCGAGGGATGAGACCTCCCGATCTTGCATGGTCACACCCAATCGATCAATGAAGATCACTAGTCCGAAGAACCAAGAAGTTTCTCGGATTAGGGATTTGAGAATTTGGGGATTTAGGGTTTAGATCGGTTCTCAAGATTTTGATCGAAGAGGACTTAGCCAAAACAAAAAAATAGAAGAAAGAAAGTTATTACCTTGAGGAAGTTGGAGGGGCACAAGAAGAAATTAGAAGAAGAAGATCAAGGGGAGAGAAGAAGCACCATTAGAGAGAAGAGAGGAAGGAGGCAACCAAAGGGTTTGCTTTTCATTCATCAATAGTTGAAATTCGTGTTTAGGGCTTTACCCCACTTAAATAAGCAAATAAAGACATAAAATTACTAAAATACCCCTAGAATAAGCAAATAAAGATATAAGATTACTAAAAGACCCCTAACTAAGTCAAAAAATGCACAAATAACATAAGTATGGGAAATTTTGGGCGCTCGGTCTTCTTTCTCCAATCTTCCTTCACATGTGTCTTCCCTAAGTGGGGTCTTCTATATGTCCAATCACATGTGAAAGGTCTTCAGCTCCTCAATATTCGCCTATCCACAAGGACGGCACTTGTGGTTGGCGCTTTCTTCGTTGGTACACCTTGAATGCACCTGTGTCCGCATCAGAATCGATTGTGCATCCCCCGAAGTTCTCTGAGGGAGCAGATTATTTAGGAGCTACATGGAGGTGGCCTCGGTGGACACCTGGGCCGAGACAAGACGCGAGCTCTTGTAGAAAAGCGGTATTACTGGCCGCAATTAGTACGCGATGTGGGAAAAGCCGTACAACGTTGTCATGTTTGTCAAACCTCTAAGGGGCAATCTGAGAATACGGGCCTCTACATCCCGTTACCTGTGCCTGACGGTCCTTGAGAGGATTTATTAATAGACTTCGTGCTTGGTCTTCCACGAACATAACGCGGCATGGATTCAGTGTTCGTGGTGGTAGATCGTTTCTCCAAGATGACACACTTTATCCCATGCAAGAAGACCCTCGACGCAACACATGTGGCGAATCTATTTTTTGGGGAGGTCGTACGGCTACACGGGGTCCTTAAGACCATTACTTCCGATCGTGACACGAAGTTCATTAGCCACTTTTGGCGGACTTTATGGAATCGATTCGATACACGACTTCAATTCAACAGTGCTTACCACCCACAGACTGATGGGCAGACCGAAGTTGTGAATCGCACGTTGGAAAACCTCCTTCGCTGTATTTCAGGAGAAAAACCGAAGCAGTGGGATTTGGCCTTGTCTCAAGCAGAGTTTGCATTTAACAACATGGTGAACCGCTCGACAGGGAGATCACCGTTCCAGATTATCTACGGACGAGTGCCTCGCCACACACTTGACTTGGTCCCTCTACCCAAGCACCCAGGCACGAGCATTGCAGCAGAACATATGACAGACAAGATCATCGGCATCCATGCAGAAGTGCAGACCAAGCTACATGCCTCGAACGAGAAGTACAGGGAACAAGCGGACAAGCATCGGCGACAAAAAGTGTTCGAGATGGGTGATCGCGTTATGGTCCATCTGTGCAAAGAGAGATTTTCGACCGGGACGTACAACAAGTTAAAAAATAAGAAGATTGGACCCGTCCCAATCATTCGAAAGATCAATGACAACGCTTATGTTGTTGATCTTCCAGATGACATGGCGATCTCACGGACTTTCAACGTCGCGGACTTGACCGAGTATCATGAACCAGAGTAGGATGAGAACTCGAGAACGAGTTCTTTTGAAGTGGAGGGGACTGATGTAGAGCGGGTCGCGGACAGTTTCATGGCCAAGATGGATCAGAAAAGGCCCGGTCGATGACAAAAGTGATCCGGACCGTCGGACCTTAGATCGGGCGTATCTCGCAATCCGGAATGAGTTATTTGACGTAAAATATATGATTTTGGGGTAGAACGAGTTACTTTAGCCAACCAACCCAGCTACGCCGGGTTGCGCAACCCGGAATTGCGAAAAACCCCTGGATCGACGGTCGTTTCCTTGTTTTAATTTCGTTTTTACTATAAATAGTAAGTTTTAGTTTGATTATAATTCTTCATCCGTCGGGCTTTAGGAGTTGCGCCCAACGTGAAAAGAACTTAGAATAATTAGGAGAACGGTTTGGTGAAGCCAAATAGGACACTTACTATTTTTGGCCGAAAACCTTGCGCACTAGTAGACATCACGACCGTTTATAAATAGTAAGTTCACTATTTATAGTAAGTCACGGATTCTAGGAGTTTGAGTTGTAGTTTGATTCTGATTTCTTTCCCATTGCTTGGTACCTCTATTTAAAGGGTTGTAAACTCGTTTTTATTCATCAATTAATCAATTTCGAATTTATTAGAATTTATTTCTATTTTCTGCTTTCTTTCCTCGTGGATTCAAGTAGTCTCTGTGAGGAGTCCAGAGAAGCTCCGTGGATTCGGAGTAGTTATCCTCATCACGTTCATCCCTGCATTAGATATGCATAGTATCCTCAGGATCTCAGGTTACACATGGGGCCCAATGTTCCAAACAGTTTATCCATGTGGCCCACTATGGATGGACCATGTCCTAAACCCCTCTAGATTGGACAATCTTGGTTATCTAATCTTTGGCTTTCATTTCTGTCAAGTATTGATAGTTCCAGAATTTCTTTTCAGATTTGTCTATTTGCCGGTCACCAATTAAGAAGCTAGGATTGTCCAAATGGAGATGTTTTGGGCACTTTCTATACATTGTGGGGGCAAACCTTCGATATAATTGTGATATTTATTTATTTATTTCCACAAAAAAAGGTTTTTCTTTTATCTATGATGTGGAAACATGGGGTATCTCCAAGGTTTTAAAGTATTGTAAAAAACCGGTCTGATATATGTGCTGGAATTGTCCATGAATGATACAGCTATATCTGCCCATACTGAGCTGAAATGTCTTGATAAAGGATGATGCGATGTGATACTACTCAGTATCAATGGTGAACAATACAATATGGCAAAACTGATTTTTAAATTTGTCTATAACTCAATTTACGTTCTGCTTGTCGGTTGCCTAGGTTGGAATCCCAACTGCTTCTGCTTGGCTTCCAACAGATATGCTTATCAAGGTATCCTCATTTATTATTAAAAGTTGTATTTCTTTCCTTCCAAATCTACCAAGGGAACAAAATAACCACCTCTCAAAGATTGGTAATTATTTCCCATTTGACCAAGCCATCCAAATTTGGTAATTCTGTTTTCCTTCCAAATCTACCAAGGGAACGAAATAACCACCTCTCAAAGTTATATTTCTTTCCTTCAAAATCTATAAAGGTATTTATATTTTCTTCAAGATGTCACTGGAACAATACATTCTTTCCTTGAAACAAATTTGGTATGTCTTTCTTACATCAGTCTATCCATTCTTTGGTCTTCGTTGTTGGCTGTGTTTGTGGTAAAAGTAGTGGACTGACATCCCATAGCAGATACTTCGTTGAATCTCAACATTTTACAACGTAGGTATATTGCATACCATTGATTATAGAGACTACTGATCGGAAGGATTTAAATTATGCATGCAGAACTTGAGGCTTCTGGCCACCAAACCAGATTCCTGTTTTTAATGGGTTGTAAGGTTTAAAACCAAGTTTGGCACAGGTGCAAATAAATTTGGAATTATAAGGTTTTAAAATACCATATTGGATACTATACAAATGAATGCTGGATTGTAAGGTTTAAACAAATTCAGCATCATGCAAATGAGTGCTCAAATCAGTAAGAACTCATGCCCATTTGAGAAAATGAAATGGGAACTTCTAATTACACATTTTGATGGAAATAGGACCTTCAAGAATTGATTTGGGTTACCATTTGGCAGTTTCTACTCTAGAGATCAAGTTGTGGAAATTGTGCAAATGACTCCTGCATTGACAAGCAAATTTTTTAATCTAGTGGCATGGTTGCAGAAACTATTGAATTCAAAGCTCAATTTCCAACCCTCACAAATGGTGAGGTTGACATTCCTGAAATCACCTTCAACAATTACTAGAAGAGAGATTCTTTGAGAAAAGTCTCGGAAGTTTTCCAAAGATTCCTCAACTCCATGTCACAAGTTTCTTTGGCACGTGCAAACACTCTCACCCGACAACCATCACATGTACATGCACACACGCATGCACACAACACAACCACTGCTTGTGCTTTTTGGTGTTGTGAACATTGGTCCCCACTGGATTTTTGGAAAAATGGATGGGCACTAATATTTTTCAATTGCCATGGAAGTTGGAGCCACAGCCTCTTGTTGCTGGGTTATTTCCTTGGCCTCTTTTTAACATGTTCATCTTGTTTCAATTTTCTTACCTTTTTTATATTATTTTCTCCATTTTTATCATATGATCAGTGGTTTAGATGTTAATATCAATATAATCACATATGAAAACTGAGGAATGTGTGGAAAAAGGTAGAGAAATTCTGTAGATGCATAATGGTACATTTGTGTTATCTTGAGATTCAGACTTTATGGATTGTGTTGAAGACCAGCAGCTTGCATAATGTTGAGATTCTGGAGATTTGTTGATATTAGTCCAAAACCTGGATGCTCGTTTCCTTTCTGATGCTCTCCGCCATGGATTTCCTTTCTGTTATCTTGGTTTTGCACATATTTGGTTGTTTTCCCTTTTCTCAGGTTCTGCAGGGAAAGTCAGAGAGACATTCTGTCTGCTTGTCTAACATGAAATGATTTACAGCATCTTAACTGACTATTGTTGTTTGGTAGGTTTAGCGACCATGACTAGCTTTTTCATTTGATGTGATGCTTTTTCATTTGATGTGATGCTAATAGCTTTTTCATTTGATGTGATGCTTTTGACTTCCTCACAAATGGATATGCAGGTATTGATGTTCTCAGCCTGTTGTTATTAAATGTCCAGCTCCGCAATAAGGGCAACTCGACACTTGAATTTACACCAGAAGCTGCAATTCAAGAGGTAATGGGTTGTCGGTTCTGATAGGATACCTAGATTATCGTATTTATTCACAAGTACGACATCAAATTTGTTTTGGTGTTTTCCTCGCAGATTTTGATGATATTTTATGGTTTGTAAATATTGATTGATTGCATTTCCATTTCCTATTTGCATTTGTGTCTTGATGTGCTGAGTTGTAGATTGCAAGTATTTCAGAACCCTATCATTTGAATACATCCCTTGTTTTTAGATCAACTCTCAATTGTTTCTGCAAATAGCTTTAGATCAAGATCTAAATTAATGACGGTTTTTGTTTTATTTGTTGTATTTTATTTTTTGAAGTTTATTGATTTGATTTTATCCTTCCTCTCGGTTCTTATCCTTGATTTTTTTGAAAACTAAATCTAATTCTTATTTCAGGTAATTCATTGAGAACTCGGTGGTTTGTTGGCTGGTTTCGAAGCTTAAGATTCAACTGACAATTGCGTTAATCATTTCAGGTAGTTCGATCCAAAATGCTTGAAGTTTATTTCTTGATCAAACTTTAGTTTATACGCAGTTTGAATGTAATTATTATCTTCATTGAGAAAGTGAGAATTACCTAACAGTTTGAAAGATTCACCTCAGATGATTTGTGAGATTTGGGATATATTTTTTGTTAACATAGATTTAATTGTTGTATGAACGTTCATCCTAAGATTGCTTTTAGATGGAGTTGTCATGATCCGGCATGGCCAGATGGCAACTTGGGATTGGGTATCATATATACAATTGATTTTTAATAGAAATAAAGATTTTATATGTTTGTGATTTGGATGGTAGATCTGATTTTCATTTCAATTATGATTTCTTCCTTGTGTTGACTTACATTTTCATATAGGTTGATTGGTTTGGGGCTTTGGAAAACATGTTTCTGAATTGGGTATTAAGCAAGTTTTGGATGTGCGCCGATTAGGCAATCCACTTTCGAATCATTACTTTTTACTTAAATGAGAAACGCCAGATGGCTTTAAACCGTCGATGATGGGCATGCCCCCTTTACCGACGGCTAAAATCCGTCGGGGAAGGTCATTGCTGACTAGAAACTATCAATGCTGCCCTATTTTTTGGTAGTGCTTAGATTGACTTTAACAGAATTGCCATTTTCGCTAATTGCAAATAGACCATAATACAAACTTATTAATTTAAACCCCCTAATAATTGCGCTCAAGATTTAAATGCCCAATTCATTCCAAAAATACCTTGATTATCGAAATAAGTTCTAAATCGCTCGTTAGTAGGTCATTAAACCCGAGACTATAGAAAGACATTCGTCTTAGTGGGCTTGACGTCCATCGCGAGACATTGAGTCGAGGTCGCATATCAAATTGCTCAACTTGGACCCGGAAGCTAAGTGCATAAGATGTGTGAATGCCTTAAGTGAAAACTTGAAATTTAAGTGAAACTAGCCCATTGCTCTTTCGTGAAGTTGTAACTTTCAGGCTGTCGGTTCATAGCTAAATTCGCGGTACTGACTAAAGCTATTTCTCCATACATTTGTATAACCACGACTCCGATTGATCATCATTGACCGTCGATTTAAGTTAGGGCTTTCTCGATTGATTGGTATACCTGATCATCGTATATTTGTGTCCAAATAGAGATCGCAGTGTTGAACACCTATTCCATGGCTTAGATTGATCCATATGCCTTCCGTCGGGTCCCATTAGTGGGAAACAACCTCTCTTAGGGTTAATATAATGAATAAAGGGCTATTAAGGCCATTTGCACCACTTCTGGTATTATAAATACCCAATCATTTCATGCTCCTCTTCATACGAATTTTGAATCTAACCTTGGAGGAGAGAGAGAGAGAGAGAGAGAGAGAGAGAGAGAGAGAGAGCTTGGAAGTGTGAGGGTTTGTGCACATTCACCCTCTCGGCGGCAATTGGAGGTAAGAAATAGAATATGCTCTAATCTAATCTTTTTGGTTACGTTTTCTAATCCTTACAATGGTTTGTGTGATTATTTAGGCTTTGGTAGATTTTCTCTATAACCCTAATCCTAGGAGCGCTTTGAGTCGGTCAAATCATTACAAAGGTGCAGACCAATATGGTTAGGTTTCCGTTTATCGATCCTTGAGGGTCTCAGTTAATGATTTCTTGTAGTGAATGATTTGTAAATAGCTAACATGTTCATATTTTGTATTTGATGAGAATATGTGCCATTGCTTGTCTATGCATGCTCACATGTTTAATAGAATACCTAAGTGATTAAACGTGTTATTCTAATGATGCTCATATGTTTGATTGAAACGACCCACCCAAGGACACAATATTGTCCGCTTTGCCTATAGGGCTCACGGCTTTGTTCTCGGGGTTGCCCCCAAAACGCGTTGTATCCTTAAGGTGCGAACCCCATATATTACCACCACAATTTCCTACGACTCTTCCGATGTGGGACAAGTTCAACCCCTACTGCGTACACAGTAGCCTGCTAGCACAGTAACCTGCCAACCACTGGTAACTTGGCCAGGCCCTTGGGCCCCGCCCACATCAGCGTCCACCCACGTGTGCCTGCCCACATGTGCAACAGTGACGGGGCGTCACAATCTATTGGGTGGCCTACCTAAGCAGCACGTCTGTAGGTGGGGCCCACCCTAGATATGTGTTGTAACCAAACCGTCCAGCGTCCAGGGACGCCGGACGTGGCCACGCAGTGAGGTGTGGACTGACGATGTGGTGTGCTGACCGAAAACAAAAATATTAGCTCGATTCAAGGAGCTTTTGGGTGGGTTGCTCATGTAGGCCCCACCTTGATGTATGAGTTTAATCCACACTGTCCATCTCATTCTCTAGCTCATTTTAGGTGTTGAGCTGAAATATGAGGCCAATCTGATTTTCTGGCGGGCCATAGCATAGAAAATAGTGATTTTTACTGTTAAAATTCTTTAAGGGCCACTTAAAATTTTTTACATGCCAAAATATATTGCATATTGGGCTCGTTTGGTCTGTCTTGAGCCATAGAATCCAATGGGTGGAGTGGATTCACCTGATGCGGACCCCACCTACGAAAAATCATGGAAAAACTATTTTTCAAAAAAAATAATTAATAACATAACATGCAGCAGGTGCTGCTGCTGACGTCCAGAGGATGCGCAACAGCGTCATGCTGCGTTGTGGATAGATGGGCAGGGACCACGGGTCCTAGCCGTGGGCCCCACCGTGATGTGTGAGAACATCAACACCATGCATTTGGTGGGTCCCATTTAGGCTATGGGCCCCCTAAAAATCAGCCGTATATGAGCTCAGGTGGCCCACACGGCAGGGAACAGTGAGGATTGAGCGTCTGCCATTGAAACCCTTTTACGGTTACAAAAGTTTTGGATCCTTATGAAATTGTTTTTCCTCTTTATTCAGGTCTGTGTGACCTTAATAACAGATTGATGTAAGATAAACGTTATGGTGGGCCCCACGTGGGACCCACTGATGTATGTATTGTAATCCACACCTTCCATCAGTGTGGGCCCCACAATGAGTTATGTACTTTATTTATGTCATCCATCCCTATGGGACCCACCATGATGCATGTGTTGCATTCAAACCGTCCAACCATTTTGAAAGATAATTTTTAAGGCTTGAGACTAAAAATAAGACAGATCTAGGATCAGGTGGACCACATTTCAGAAAAACAGTGGGTTTGAACGTCCACCATTAAAACCCTTGGACAACAGGGTTGAACCAATATGATATTTGTTTTTCCTCTAAATCCAGGTGCTTGTGACCTTATGAATAGGTTGGATGGGAAATAAACCCTATGATGGGGCCCACTGGAATTTAACCGTGGAAATCATTATTAACACGGTTAAATAGGGTATGGTCCAGTTGATCTTTTGATATGATTCATTTTTATACAATACTCTATAGTGATCTCTAAAAATAGATGAGTTGGGTTCAGCCTATTTGAATTGGCCTATTCGACTTGACCCATTCAACTCGGCCCATTCGACTTGGCCCATTTGATTCGGCCCATTTGATTAGGCCCGATGTGATATATGAGGCCTGTTGTTGAGGCTCACCTTGATGTGATGTATGAGGCCCATTGTTGAGGCCTACCCTGATATATACGACGCCCATATGATGCGACCCATTTGATGTATTTGAGGCTCATGGGCCGAGGCCCAATGGGATGTACTTCAGGACCATTGCAATGTGTGATTCCATCATGTTTATGTAATGATATTTATGGCAAGCCACCCATTAGGAGCAATGATGGTTTGACGTCCACATTGTAAGAACAATGATAGTTAAATGTCCACATTGTGACATTCCCTTAGACTGATTGTTGAGGCTGATTCCGATTGCCGAAGCCGAATATCGAGACCGATTGTCGAGGCCGATTATCGAGGCCGGATATCGATACTGATTATGAGTATGTGACAGCATAGTATCATGATACCTATACCTTCGAGCCCACCTTGTGTATATATTGGGCCCCATAGGGCAGTTTAATTTACTGCGCAATAGAGAGGGTAAGGAAGCCCACTCATTGCACTTAGACTTGGATCTGCCCTTGGTGGGGGATATTGTAACACTTCATCACTATGATCACATGTGGGTGGGCGCATGTGGGCGGACACTGAGTGGGCGGGGCATGAAGACCTGAGCGAGCTACTAGTAATTGGCAGGCTACTATGCACACAATGAAGGCAGAACTTTGTCCCATATCAGGAGCATCGTTCGATGTTGTGGTGGCTATAAGTTGGATTCTTTCCTTAACTATCGTGACACATTTTAAATCAGTGAGCCTATCTTGATATTTGGACTCGATCCGTCATCCTTCTGTGGACCCCCATCATTCGTATGTATGTTATGATGAATGATTGATTAAAGGAGATGCCATTAGGCTGAAATGTTTATGGGACTCCTTTTGAGACGGAGTTATCCCCACATGATCGCGCGATACGTGCAGGCTTGATGTATGACCTAGATGGGGTTGATGATTTTTGTGACCCTTCAGGATTTACATATTGCATTGCACAATTGGCATATGATATTTGGCTCTCTATGATTCCGCATTTGTATAACTGATTCGTATTGTGTACTCTGATATTATATAACTCATGGACTTGTCAGTATTTTCGCTTACTCTGTTATCGTATGATTCATGATCTTGTCAATATTTTCGACATTGTATTGCCTTAAATACTTGGCACTTATCTTGTGCATACACTTTCACCACCCTCTAAGCTTTCTATAAGCTTATGTACGATAGATACGTGCAGGTGACGTTAGGTTGCAGCAGCATTAAGCTTGGAGCGTGTAGCGGTCTTCTGGAGCTTTGATTTTGACATATGTATTTCCCTTTCAGCATTGTATTCAAATGTTTATATTAGTAGATATGTGATGATGATGTTATCTTTATAATTTGGGTATACTTGTGGTTATGCTTCTTATGAGACAAATGTACATTGAAAAATTCTCCTTATAGGATCCCAGGATCGGAACCTGGAGTATGGACGATGGGAGATTTTGTGAGTCCGATTTTCGAGTCTGGGGCGTGACATTGATTAAATGCTAGATTTAATATGTTGATTTGTTAATACTCATGTGTTTGATAAAATGCTCCAGTTAATGTATTAATCTATTGAGGCTCACATGCTTGATGAAATGCCTAAGTGTTTGTGTTGTTGAATATATGATTCTTACGAAACCTCGCAATGATCGCATGATGAGTTGTTAAGTCCATAGTGATATTAGAATTGCCTACAATGTTGGGTTAGTCGGCTGACCGCCCAATTTAAGGGGAGGCCCGAGTTAGGTCGACCAGCCTAGACTTGTTCAATTGATTCAGGTTGAACACGAACAATCGACAGTAGTTGGACTATATGGGATGCTCACACCCAATGCCGGTTGTGCTGGAGTTCTCTAAGTCAATCGAATTAGCCTAATAGTCAACTGACCATGTGTGTTCACAATGTATAACAACGACAAATAGAATCTAGGTTACTCTCATTCCCATTAAATGAGTGTACTTATAATTGTTAGTGGTACGATCCACAAAACTCATGAGGCGGGCATGGTGATATGAGACACCGTGTTCGAGTTATCAGCCTACGCTGGGGTGACGAGCCTCCTCGTAGTGACCAACAAGCAACCAAGAAGGGTATGAGCCTAGTACATCAAATTGTAATGATGTTACGACCACTCCACATTTGCTTTTGGGTGACGACTCTTATATCATTTGTGGGCATCCACCACTCGTCGATGGGTTGCCTAAGTCTGTGCGTCTGAACTGTGTCATTTGGGTCCTTGATGTGGGATCGGTCGGGCCAGTTGGTCGAGCCAGTGTTAGCCTCACATTAATTAGGGAGTTGTTGTCTGCTTGGTAAATCCAAATACGGATCAAGGGATATGTAAGGAGCCGCTTCGGCCGGCCCGAGCTTAGTGATTCAATTGATAAAATGAGAGTATCCTAGTTTTGCCAATATGCTGGATGAATGAAACTTAATAATTACTCGGCTAACATACATATCAATCGCATTGCATTAGATAGGATGTGACGATTTGGCATTGGAGGTGCGTAATGAGTGAGTGTTGGCATTTGCGAAATAGGTGTTGAAGTCACGTGTGATGGAGTGTTGGATTGAAAGGTGCATGCATCATTGCATAGTCTCATTCATGCATTCAACAAGAGTATTTAAGAAGTGCTTAATTTCTTGTTTAATCATTAACTGTGCTGATTGAGTCGATAACATGTATGCCTTATAACTAATGGAACCACTGAGTTAGATACTTACTCCTACCTAGGACAGTGTTTTAAAACACCAAGCAGACAATATTATTGATGCAGGTGCTAGCGAGCCTTCAAACGGTTAAGCATAGATCGGCTTGTGCCACCGTTGTTATGTTTTGGAAGATAGGGCGAAAACGAAAAACTTTACACTTTAACCATCTTAGGTATGTATATTATGGCTTGTATAATCTCCATTTTGGATGATCACTACTATTGGAATTGTATTTCCGTTCTTAGCTCTATACTTATTGACTATTATTATCTTTACTTCATTTCGGATTCGTTAATTTAAATTGCGCTACTCTGTTGCTTGCGTGTGAAATGAATGTGAATCTAAACTAAGTGACACGTGCATTTTCATTTAGTTAACACCCGGTAACTCAGGATTAGAGTCTATGTACTCATGTGCTAATTTTTGAGGCGTGACAACCTTCGATGGCATCGACAACCATCGAGGACATCGAAGCCACCTTCAATGCCAAGTAACAACTCCAAAAGTGTCTAACAATCAAATTGAAAATTTTCAAATTTTCTTGATGGGATCGAGCATTTGTCGATTGCATCGACATCTGTCATCAATAAACCCTTTTGCAGAAAGATTTAAGACATTAGAGAATAATCTCCACTACGTCTTCAATTTTCATGCTTCATTGCTCTTTTAGCACCACCATCTCTAATCGGGTTCCATCATACCTTCATCGTCATTTCTCATACACACTCCATCTTCATTAAGCATTCACCAAGTTTGAGAAGTCGCACAGATATTTGACAATATGAACGTGTGTAACTTACTAAGATTTGATTGAAATCAACATCCGCACACTATAGACGGTTCGGATCATCCAGTCAGGTAGTCATGGTGGGCCATGAATCAACAAAAACAGAGATGGTCTGTTGAAATCTCTTGCTCACAGGAAAAGAAAGAAACGAAGGGTTCTCCTTTTCGAGAAACGTCCGGTCAAACCCATTCCAGTGTCCTGTGGATATACACCCACTGGTGCATGCACTACTCCTGAAATGGGTGTCCACGACATGGACTGGTAAGATTCACACCGACCATTAGGTTCTATGGGTCTTAATAGGGCATCTAGGTAGAGATGAGGCATATCAAAATTTTAGGTGGGCCACACTGCTAGATTTTTGTTTAATTGTGGATCTTTATCCATCTAACGGTTAGATTGATGCCAATAAGAATATCGATGGTTACTAACACCCAATAACTGAACGTACGGGGAGTTACACCTATTGTTCATACTTTTCCACGTGTCACCCTACTAATGACTTTTGCGGAATGGTCAGAAATAATAAGGTACAGCATTATCTTGAGTTGGTAACGCATATAACATTTTTACAGCAACCTGCACATTAGCAATCCTACACACACGAGGATACATTGTTCTCGGTTTATAAAAGTGGACCCATGGTTCAGTAATCCAAACCATTGGTTTTCTGCACTATAATGTGTATGGAAACACCCATAAAATCTCCAAGACCGGAAGATCCTAACCTTGATAACAATTGTCTACATGCAACTAAATAAGCCTATGATATTAGCTTATATGATCTTTTGATGTTGGAGATTTTAAATGGGGGCGTCCAGTGACAGCAGTACCCAGCAAACCAATGGTCTGGATCACTAAACCATGGGCCCACTGGTGTAAACTGGAAAACCCAACTACAGTGTGCATGTCCTCGAGCGGGTTATCCTCCACTTGAGAGGGCTATAGGTTCTAAGGTTTTTCGGCCATTTTCACTGTTTCGACTCTCCTTATCCTTGATTTTTTTTTTAACTTAAAACGATTACAAAATGCCACGTGTCCGCCCGACGACATGCACATATGATTCCCCCAAATTGTACACGTGTCTTCTGTTCATGTTGGCGTCAGCTTCTGACTGCATGCATGTGATGCCTGCCCAACCCCTTGACATCCCTCCACGTATGGTTTACATTCACATGGTTAGAATTTTAGATGCCTTGTGTCCAAAACACGTGCACACGTGAGATTTCTTTATTCGGAGAGATTGGATATTAGATGGTGGGGAACTATCTTTGTCAGTAGATTATATAAAATCATTCTACTTTCGTTTCTTTTAAGCTGACTCCTATGAAGTTTTAAAGCTTCTGGTCCCACCCGTGTGTGAAGGCCAATACTCACTCAGGCAAGGAATCCAACATGGTATACTTGTCCAAGATCCAAGCTTTCCATCAGGTGCTCTCTAGGCCTTATACCGTAAAAATAAGATCATTTCAGTTGCCGGGTGCGCCAGTGTTAAAACAAACGGCAGGCTGAAACAATTGTTTCTGGCCATTCATTTGTTTTGTATACCGTGGCCCACATGAAACGTACTGATTTTTAGGCTAGAGGTTCTACTTGCATGATATATACTAAGATATGGAACAATTGTTATTTATTGCGTGTAGATGGGGAAGGATCCACATAGGTGTGAATAAAGTGGTAAAATACTCTTGTTCTCGTTTGAAGAAGCTGTAAATTTGGGTGTATTTATATTTTAAATGCACGACAGTGGACACATTAGATCATGGATTAGATGGCGTTGCCAACACTACCACCAGCTGTGGTGTGTTGATTGTTGAGCGTTGTGGGGCCCAAGTTGATGGATGTGTTTAATATCCACGCCACCCATTCATCTTTTCGGCTCCTTTTGAGACATGAACACAAAAATAAGTAAATTCCAAGCTCGAGTAGACCACACCACATGAAGCAGTGGGGATAATTACACCTAACATTGAAATCTCTCTAAGGTTTACTGTAATGTTTATTTTCCATCCTATCACTCAGACGTAAACGAAGGGAAAACACAGATATCATCCTGATCCAAAGTTTTGTTTCTAGGTGGGCAGTCTGGGATGTCTTTTACCTCTACATTGCTTACTCAAATGAAATGATAGATTATCTTCTCTAGAAAAGAAAAAAGAAAAAAAAAATGCTCATTTGGTCATTCCCACTAGGATGGACTGAAAACACTAAATTAATAGCCTGATAACTCTTGAGTCATTGGCGAGTGTACCAATGGTGGGCGTTTAATACAAATTATTTCCTGCTTCGTGGCCCACTTTAATTTTGGATCTGTCTCATTTTTTTGGGCCAAGCCTTAAAATGTTCTGATAAAATTGGTGGATGGAACGGATTTCTCAAAAATATTATTGTAGGTCCCACCATTTTGCTAATCCTCCATTGTTGCTCGCCATGTTATTGTAGCTTTGCTTGCTTGCTTGCCAATGCTGCGCTCAAGCTTCACCTTAATGGGAAGCCCTTTGCTTTGCTTAGCTAGCAGAGAAGGGGAATGCTATTTGGACATGATCTCTTTACATGCAACTCTTGAAGCTAGGTGGGGCCACTATTGTAATGTTTATGACAAATCCACTTCGTACACATTTTGTCAGATCATTTTACGCCAAATGCCGAACTTTGAGCCCAATTCAAAACTCCGGTGGGCTACCCAGGGGAAAAAGTGGATAGGGAAATGGCTACCATTGAAACCTTCTAAAAGTTCATCATGATGTTTATATGTCATCCAAAACATTCATCGGGCCATTTAAATGGTTCACAAAGTCATTTGCACAAGGATGGACTGAAAACACCAAAATAGTAACCTAATCCAGAATTTTTGTGGCCCCAACGAATGTCTCTATGGTGGGCATTTGATACTTCTATTTCCTATCGTGAGACCATGGATGCTGGATCCCGGGATGGCGAATCGTGCTTACGTTGACGATGGGTTTGAAATGTTTGTGGTTGTGATTGTAAAGATGTTTTGTTTGACTAGAGTGGTCACTAGCCAATTAATTTGATTCCATAGTTGGTTAGACCCTATAGAAACGTTAGTATAGAGAATTCAAGGATTCCCTGACCTAAGATGAGTTTTTGATCTGCGATTGAAGATTCTAAGTAAGAAACTAGGATTCTAGAGAGAGAAGGTATTAGGCACCCACTCTGCTCGTACAAATGTACGGTCTCTACTTCACAAAATCTCTCAAAATCTTAATGATTAGGTTAGTACCTACAAACTGATGTATGTAGTGTGTGTAGAATGTTGTATTTAATGTACTATCGCTACTAAGAAGTGTCTTGATCGAGATAAAATCTACCCTGATTCACTTACTTGTCCACCTGAGTATTTTATGGGCAGGATCTAAGGAACTCGACAAGCCTAAGAGCATACACTCAAGTTGACTGGGGGAGAAGATTGTATGAAATGTTATATATTAATAGATGAGCAGTGGGATTAAGAAGGGAAAAGATGTTGTGCAATGCTAATGTTTAGATTAAATAAAGCTGATTAAAAGTTGGATGGTTGGATGTATGGTTGTGTCACAAGAATTAAGTTAAGCAGATAGGATTGACATCACGTTGGCTTAGGAGGCTACAGATTAGGCCAAGCTATGCTTGACCTGGGCTGAACTCTCTCATATAGATTTCTCATCTCCTTGGTGGAGGGATGGAATGGATAGGCTACGGGGCTTAAGGGATGATTAAGGGATATTTTCTAAATGGGTGAGGATCAAAGGAGGATTTTTTTTTTTCTTTCTACTAGATCCTTCTTCTTGAGATTACTGGATGATAAAAATACAAGGGGGAGGGGGCTTTTTATATCATGCTTTAAAATGATATGAGAAAAGGGATGAATAGCATGAATGAAACCCTTACATCATAATGGGCCCCATAGAGCCTTGTAATCTAGTTCCGTTCTACTTGCAGGAACGGTTTAAAATCGTGCACATTAGGAATGGCCTAAAGCTGTTCCTAAATGAAAAATTAGCCATTCCTAATTAGTATTTATAGTGTAATGTAAGAGATTTAGCCAACCATAGACATGATTGAACTAAAATCAAATAAATACATAAAAACGAATTCAAAATCGAAGGATTGGAAAAGAATGAGGACTCCGTAGAAGTCCCGCAACTCCTTACTCTCTCTCATCTACCCTAATTCATATATAAGATGGGTCGAATCACCCCTTTAAATATGAAAAACTTGCATTGACTTGGAACTGACTTCAATTTTATGCATTTATATTACACTTCAGTTGCACCGACGATAGCCTTTGGTCGCACCGAACATCACTTCAGTCGCACTAAATGGGTCACTTGATTGTAGCCGAATTTCATCAAAATCTTTCTAAAGTCTCTGTCTTCCTTAGGTCACACCAAACTCTCATGCGGTGGCTCGAACATGGATTTAGTTGGACTAAAGTGTTAAGCCGAATTAACTCTAAAAATCACAATTTATTGGTGAACTGTTCTTTGCACTTTCGGTCAGATTGAACCAACCTCAGGTGAGACCGAACAGTTTGTTATTTCTATTGATATACTTTGTGATTTTTCTAATATTCTCTCTTTTACACTTGGTTTTATTAAATATTTGGCACGTAAATTCTTAATTAATAATCTCTAAATCTTCAAATCTTTCTTTGGTCATTCCTTGAGCATTAAAATTTCTCTTTAATCGTTCTTTTCATCTTAGCTCTCCAAATCACCTCACATAACAAAACATACGTAATTAGATCAATTAAAAACATCGATGTTTATAAAACCGATGCACAATGAGGGAGAAATAAGGATTTTGACCGTACTGACATTGTTGTATGGTTAAATTCTCGAAAGAGGTTCCACCTTCTAAATATGCTAAGGGTGGCCTTCTGACGAGCTTTGGAAATTTTTTCGGACCAAAATGTCATTGTCCTTGGTTTAGTAGTTGTACGTTTTTTTAGTGAATAAGAAGTTATGTCATATTTAATGTTGAGAAAGTGACGTGGATGGAAGCCTTTTTGAGTGTGGGCAAAGCCCAACTCGTGGGGCCCACATGATGTATGTGTATAATCCACGCCGCCCACCTTATTGCCTTGTCATTTTAGGGCTAGGGCCCAAATATCAGCCTAATCCAAAGCTCGTGTGGTCCACATAATAGAAACTAATGGTGATAGTGTCACCCAATGTTGAAACTTTTCAGGCTCACTGTGATGTTTGTTGGAAGTGAACACTGCTCAAGTTAGGACTTATTGGGACCACGATGAGCTGACCGACAAGGTGGATGGAATGAATCACCCTATTGTGGGCCTTAGGCTATGGTACCAATGGCTAGCATTTTATTTGGTAGTAATGGAAGTGAACATATGACAATCATAACCCTTAACACATGACAACCCCGACCCTCACAACCTCGACTCTTAACACATGAGATCGAGATTGTCATGTATTAAGGGTTGAGGTTGTCATTTGTTCACTACCTACACTACTAAAAATGAATCAAAGGCTACAGCTTAAATCCATAGTTAACACGGTTGTAATGTGGTAAGGGTCAAGGTTGTCATGTTATAAGGGTTGAGTTTGAGGTCGAGGTTGTCATGTTATATGGGTCAAGGACATCATGTTATATGGGTCGAGGTTGTGGTTGTATGTTATAAGGGTCGAGGCTTAACTGGCAGACTGAGTGGAGATACCTCGTTTCAACACTTGAGGTCTTGGTATCGATCCCTAGCGGGGGTGGCTAACATGGAGTGTGTATACTGACATGGGTGTGTACTAACAAGCTAACCCCTAAAAAAAAAGAGTTATAAGGGTCGAGGTCGTGGTTGTAATATGTTAAGGTTTAAAATTGTCATGTTATAAAGGTCAAGGTCGTGGTTGTAATGTAGTAAGTGTCGAGGTCGTGGTTATAATATAGTAAGTGTCGAGGTCGTGGTTGTCATGTTATATGGTCGTGGTTGTCATTTTATATAGGTATAGGTTGAGGTTGTCATGTTATATGGGTCGTGGTTGTAATGTGGTAAGAATCGAGGTTGTCATGTTATATGGG